>NC_062239.1:5000000-10000000 GCF_905475465.1 Pieris napi | reverse complement strand
ATTTGTAATTTTGTAACAATTAAAATCAAAAATACAGGCCGCTAACATATCTACATTATATTGTTATTAATTTTGTTATTTCAATAAAATAAATTATATTTCAAGAGTGTAGCCATAAGTTCTCGTTAAAGTTGTACAGCCATGTAAAAATAGTGATGGATTGGAACATGGAACAGTGGACCAATACATTGATCTTGACCCAAATCCGCTTACGGACTCGCCTGCCTATCAAATGACGACGCAGATGCGATGAGACCGTGAAGAAACTGATCGTGGTTTATAACACAGAAGGCATCACGCGGTCGTTCACCAACCAGATGGACCAATCAAGTGAAAGACTAATCGTCCTCAAAATTGTACACTGAAATAAGGGAGGTGCTGGACAGAAATCGGTGGAAACAGATCCGATCCAGATCTTTGCTGACCAAGACGCTGAGATGGAGCCCATTTGGCGTGAGGTTACACCAGTTCAACCCTCCTAGGACTTCAGAAGCCTCCTATGAAAATTACAGGCTTCATAAAGAGACCTCGGGTAGTCGAGGATTTTTACGCGTTAATTGGCCACTCCCTAAATGTTGTACGTTTGTAATGTTTTATCAATTTTAATAAATAAAACCCTGGTTCTGTCACATGAAACCTTTTTTTGTATGAGTTAATTGATGGAGATAAAACAATATTGTTTCTTAATAAAGCATTAGGAAATGTATCTCAAACTTGGGCGCCCACTTTAGCGCAGCATACAAAGCTTCAGGTGTGTCAAAGATCGATGGAACGATGTATGATGGAACGAGAAAGGAATAAATAAACTAAAGTGGAAATGGACGGGGCACATAGCAAGAGGAACAGAAAAGTTGAGTAAAAAAGTACTAGACTGGTACCCAAGGTACAGTAAACGAAAAAGACTCCAACTTAAAAGGTGGATAGACCAAATTAAAGAAAAAGCAGGTGGTACATGACAGAGAGTGGCTAAGTGCAGCCAGAAATGGCGGGATTTGGAGTAGACCTTTGCCATAATAGGGCACACATATACCTAGAAGATTTAAATAGTAACGTGTTTACTATAAAAGTATCACAATTAAAAGGCTATTACCTTTATCTATATATAAATAATGAAAATGGTCTTCGTTTGAGGCTCAATCGAATTCGATGCGAATGGTGGTAGTGTCATGTTCGATTTTTCCTAGATGGTTTATGGCTATTTATTTATTCCAACGTTCCTTAATTTTTTTATTGCTGTTTTACTTTTATGAAAATTTATCCATACGGACTTCACCGCGGAAACATTCGGGGAGGCTTCCTAGAACCTCTAAACGTCAACATCTGTTAAAAACTCGATTTTCGAAATATTTCAATTTTCTTAGCGGGAAGTTAAAAAGAAGAATAATAAAAATATGAAAAAAAATAAAATAATGAAACATAAAATTTATTTTAAATCGTCCAGCAAAGCGGGCGCGAAACGGCTAGTTATTAATAAAGCATAGTTAATAGTTGTTTTATACTGTTTATTAGTAACTGTGGTCGCTGTAATTGTTGGACATTCTATAGGTAGTCAATTTGTATGTATAATTGTGTGTTACCTTAAAAGAACTTACTTTACTATGATCGTTAAAATTAAATCAGAAAACATTTCATTAAAAATTCTTTATTCAAATCTTTAACTTACCTAAGTTGAAAGCTTCTTTTCATTTCAATTAAAAAAGAGTGAAAACTAGGCGTGATATATTTTTTTAAATGTATTTAAAATTATATTAAAATATATTTAACTTAATAATTAAGCATAATTTATTGTACAGGGGCACAAGAGCATCCATCAAAATATACTTGTATCTCAAATATATGACATTAAAACCTCGCAATTTATCGGAATAGTAGTACATGAAGGCCGACAAAAGCCGACACATTAAGCACTTGACAAAATAAATAAACTTTGGGACTTGATAATTCGATAAATCATGTTTTGTCAACGCTATACCTACAATTCTGTCTTAGAATACTGAGTACCAATATAAGAAGAAAAAAGGCGGGGAAACATCAAGTGTCGCTACAGAATAAACTAATTTTAAATAATAACTATTTAAACTCTGTGTTTAATATTACCAAGAAAATTACAATTAGTTTAATGAACATTTAAATTCCATTGAGCAAATCTTGTTCATTATAACATCTAGAAATATTAACATTTAATTATTAAACAGCAATAATCTCAAGCGTCTTAATTAACATAAAATGTTTGAGTTTTAAACTGAATACTAAAAGAAATATTGTGCGTTTATCTACACTCTGATAAGTAAGGGTTATCATCACTTAATAAATAATAATCTCGTTATTTATAAAATATATTAATTTTACTATAATCATGTATTTTTACATAGAATAAGTAAGTTAAAAAAAATACATATTCTAATACGTAAGTCTAAAACCGTAAAAGGAAACAATGTTTTTAAATTGTTGTAATACATCTTAAATGTTTGTTTTATAGACCACAAGCCCATGAACAAAAAATACCTGTGAAATGACCCAACCTGAATTACGCTTAGAAGGCTGTTACTATATCTGAAAATAGCTCTGAGCACTATGCCGTCATTTCTGAGCGGTACATGTGAGTACGTGAGTGAATGGACTTTCTCAGGTACAATGGGGGAATTTCGACTAATTATTAATGTACGGCTTTGTTATAAGTGTATAGATGATTAAAAATAAATGTCGAAAAACCTAGTGCCGTACAAAAGTGATGGTGCCGGAAGTCGGTGCAAATTTTTAATTCGACGACAGTTGCAGAAGCAATATAGGTCATTTATTACTGTACGGCATTTGTGTGATTCCTTTTGGACACATATACAGATACTTTACCCGTAAACGCCGTACATATTCCCAGCGGAGCGGTCGAAAGCCAAGGGTCGCAACATATGTCTGATTAGCATATAGGTGATGATGATATGAAACAACATAAAATTAAATGATCTTGAGAGTACTTCACAAATAGATAACATTTTCCAGCATGCCGTACATTTTTTGTGGAACACATAGGTGTATGGGGTAAATTACTTTCCTCAGAAAAGAGTCATTTTCCGGTGACTTTTATCTGTACGGCAATAACACAGGTTGTTAATACTTTAGATAATCTTCAATAAAAGATAAATGCCGTACACTTTCGATAGTCCGCTACCACCGCCTACCAATACAGGGCGTCCCAAAGTTATGGGAAATGAAGGGAAAGTACCTTAAATATCGTAGATAGGGTATTTTACTAAAAGAAGACTTTATGTTATTTTTAAAAGTTATTAATTCTGCATTCAAAGATTTTTTAAAAATTACTTGCCTCATCTGGGAATCGAACCGACTTAAATGTAAAAAAACACCCCTACTTTTATGATGCCAATCGAAAGAATGGCCAAAAACTAATAACTCTTCTTAAGTAACATAGTATTTTAAAAGAAAGGAACAGCGTGAATATATCTTTTTAATCAAATCAAAAACATTATCTATCGTATTCGGCCTAAAAGTTTCGGCAATTTATATTTGTTACATATAAAATAACAATAATCTTTGAAAATATTACTCCCCATATTACTCTAGGAGCATTTGATAAGTCATCTAAATTTCGGAAATTTCATATATTTTTTATCATAATATTTTTATTTGTTACCATTTATAATGAACGGCTATAATGTACAACGGTAATATTTAGTAACATTATGTAAAAAAACAAGTTGCCGTACATTATTCTCTGATCTTACAGCAGTAAGAACTTGGTAAATCCTGAAATTTCGATAAATATTTAATTACACAAATATTAACTATAATATTTGGACGGCATAATTATAAAACATTATTGTCCGTGTTAAATAATATTTTGAACATGTTGCCGTACATTTTACAATGACCTTAGGGTATATGGGTGTAGGGGTAGGGTTCCGACCCTTGGCTTTCGACCGCTCCGCTGGAAATATGTACGGCGTTTACGGGTAAAGTATCTGTTTATGTGTCCAAAAGGAATCACACAAATGCCGTACAGTAATAAATGACCTATATTGCTTCTGCAACTGTCGTCGAATTAAAAATTTGCACCGACTTCCGGCACCATCACTTTTGTACGGCACTAGGTTTTTCGACATTTATTTTTAAACATCTATACACTTATAACAAAGCCGTACATTAATAATTAGTCGAAATTCCCCCATTGTACCTGAGAAAGTCCATTCACTCACGTACTCACATGTACCGCTCAGAAATGACGGCATAGTGCTCAGAGCTATTTTCAGATATAGTAACAGCCTTATAAGCGTAATTCAGGTTGGGTCATTTCACAGGTATTTTTTGTTCATGGGCTTGTGGTCTATTACCAAAGAGGTGGCATTATTATCTTGTGTTAGGGGTTTCTGTAGTCTATGGCATATTCAAATTGTACTTATCTGTGGCCCGCTAGGCGCGTTTGGCGCCATCTGTAGTCCATGCGACATTGCATTAACCTTTTATATATTACGTTCAATTTAAATTTATGAGATAAAATATAATAGTGTCTAAAACACACATACTCGTGTTTTAACCGTCTGCATTAGATATATATACGTAGTAATAGGTCGTAATATTTCATCGTAAGCTGTAAAATTGCATATAAAATTGAACATGTATAGCAATTGACAACCCTAATTCAAAGTGGTTTGCAGTTCCCGGCGTAAGGTCGTCGCCCCTTCACAAAGAAAAATAATTATGTTCATCGCACGTTTACTTTGAAGATATGCCTTTTGTGAAACAATAAAAACGCAATGGATAATGACTGTGTTTTTCTTTCAGAGAATGGAGGAAAGCTTTTTGTTTTACATTTGAGTTTTTCGAGACTGTTCAAACGCTGTCAAACAAAATTATTGAAGCATAATAGTGCCCTTACATTATTCTTGTCCCCCTAAGTCTGGTCTTAGTTTTAGAATTGTCTTCTCATAAAAGATTTTTTTTTTCAGATCGAAAAGCCAGCGAAAATAGTTCAGCACTAAAAGTGATACCATAAACAAACAATACAGTGATACCAAGTGTCCAAAAAAAGTGATCGATAAATGATGACCATTTAACGAATGTGGGTAGTTCAAAAAAGTGATACAGTGTTCAGTGAATGTAGATGGTGAGGTGGGTGGCACGAATGCAGGCGGACGGCCCCAGCAGCCGGCAAGTCAATGACATCGCCGGCGCACACGGTGCTGTTTCTGGCACTTGGTGAGTGTTCAACCCATGTAGCTTAGAGATAAACATTTACAAATAAACAATTTCTTGTATTTCATACGTGAGATTGCTTTTCAACTAAAAAAATCGGTTGTCTGTAAAGTCGGTTTACTGACGATAGTTGAACGTGACAACGTCATAAGAAAATACATAAATAGGAAATTTTAATTTCATTTGTTTGATAGATATTTTGTATGGATATAGAGAAGGAGGTAAATGGAAATCACAATTGAATTGATCAAGTTTCATTTATTTGTACGCATAAATACAATTATGTCAATTTTTAACGAACGAACGCTGCCGAAAGTTGAGGCCGATTGTGCCTCTTTGTCGCTTGTTCTGCGCTCTCGCTTGCTCTTCAATCCTTAAATGGAACGCCTCAGAGCGAGGTATCGCCGCGTGCGTCATGTTTTTTCGTGCATGCAGCCGGCTGCATCGAATTATAAGACGTTGTCACGTTAAATGGCTAAGGCGAATAAATATTTCTAACATTTACCAAAAAGTACCTATTATTAAAAGGTGATATTTAATAGTGAAGATAAGAATCTTAGTACTAAGTGTAATTCCCGTATGTTAAAAAAGTCTACTGTCTTACTGAAATACAATATGTAAAACTAAGATTAATAATTAGAGCGCACAGATGTATGTTTATAAATTAACAAAACAAAACAGTAATAAAAATGTGGGCAGAAATATAATAAACTCGATCAGTCGACCAAGAAAACATATTTTTACATAGGGAAGTCATAGTCAAGTCTTATATCTTAATCTCACCTAGGCTATAGGCTTCGCTTTTTACATACAAGGTTACATATAAATAAGATAACAGTAATATACAATAGCAATGTGGTCGTTATCTGAACATACCCCACATACACACCTTCACGTACTTACCCTCACTTTTACACCATCACACAACACAGCCAAGTTAGGTATTACTTAGTTGAATGTATTGAATAATTTTTATTTGTTTGTTTCCTTTGTAAATTTTTGAACCTTTTTGTAGTAAAATGTATGTATTCCATCTCTGGCTATATTTCAGTGTAACTGTTTGTTATTATATATAATTTATGTTAGCTGTAGGATTACGAAATAAATAAATAATTAAATATATATTCGAGATCTGCCCTGCGATTCTGTAACTCACTTCACGAACTCACACAGCGGTTTTCGCATCGGCGGTCTCTCTCAAATCAGTCGTGAAGCAGTCATTTTATGATTTGGCATTCTGAAAAGGTGGGAGTTTGTACTTTATTGTTTATCAGAATGCCAAATCGTAAAATGACTGCTTCACGACTGATTTGAGAGAGACCGCCGATGCGAAAACCGCTGTGTGAGTTCGTGAAGTGAGTTACAGAATCGCAGGGCGGTAAGAACAAAAAACAATTGCTACGAATAGCCACAGCTAGGATCGAGGTACTGGGCGTTGACATATCGAACTACGTATTATATCACCTCGTTCGTTGTACCACAACTGAGCGTTTTTATGGCAGTTTTTTCCACGCACTACTACTAAATGGAACCAGCTAGCACATAAGTATTTCCGAACCAATTCGACTTAGGGATCTTCAATAAAAGCGTATCAATTCTTTAAAGGTCGGCGATGCACTCGCGAGCCCTCTGGCAGTGAATTAATACAACAATAAAACCCCTCGACACAGCATAAACAACAATAATTTTAAATATCAACTGTCAGCGTCAACATTATTCAGCTTTACAATAAATCTGAGCTATTCAAAAATAATTATAATCTTCCAGCACAGATCCTGTGCAAATTGCTGGCTTTCAGCTGCAGCAGGTAAGCCATAAAGCGATCTTGTAGTGCCCCAACCATTGTAGTTGATGGGGCTGCGCTACTTACTCTTATAATATAACTTCAAATATAATATAACTTAATAATATAATTAGAATATATTGTCAATTCATACATTATCATATTAGTAACGTGTGTTATTAAAAGTGTAACAAAGTAATTTTTTTATTAATGCCCCAGCTGCACCCTTGGATATCCGCCAAGATTGATATTAAATGCATAGAATTAATATAGTTCCAGGATAATATGAATTTAGCTTGAAGCTTTATCTTAATATCCGCGATATTAAATCAATATGAAGATTCCTTGGCTGTATTTTGATTGTTTCATTCGTTTTTGTGTAATTGTTTTGTTTGTGTCTAAGACATAATTTTATAAACAATTCTATTCACACATCTCAATTCATTTTTATTATTCTTTTATTCAAAAATATCCCTCCCTCCCAAATCTCGTCTTGAAGAGTGTCCAGAAGGTTCCCTAAGGAAATGTAAAAACTAGTTTTTCTCGCTATGCTGCCAGCCCAGCATTCATAAAAAAGTAGATTTTTATCTTAAGTCCATGAGATATGATGTGTTTCAAGACTAAACTTCTGAATTTTGTTATTTAAATCCAACGACGCCTTAAAACGATATTATCTAACATGATGTTGTCAAACGAAGTGGCGGGTACCAGTAGGTTTATAAGTAAATAAAATTACATTGCGGGAACTTAAAAATCGAACCTTCCTTAATTAAAAAGCCTCATAAAAGCTTTTAATTTCCCTACAATTTGATCAAAAATCCAAGACCAGACCTTGTTAAACCAATCGGCCGTGCTGTTTGTGGAAACGCAATTTCCACTAAAGCCTTTCCGATTTTGCTTTTCACTTTTTTATTTGTCGTGAAGATATTGGTCGGCCTTTGTACACTCAAAGATCAGGATTTAATACGACCACACGAATTCGTTGAAACATTTCTTGAACGCTACGTTTTAAATTACGAGGTTTTCCATTATTTACAATATATTGTCACTGGATTGGTTTGAGATTCCTAAGATATTATGTTATTGCTTTCCATAGACGATTTATAATAGTGTTTTAATCATTTATTGCAATTAGACCGCACTTTTGAGCGTTAAATAAAATATAAAGATGATTCTAGTTGCCCCTTCCAAATGATAGTTTCGTGTGGAGAAGAATGGGCAAGAAACTCCACACTTACTCTTTTAAAATAGGGTTTACAATATTTTGTATACATTAATAGTATAATAAAAAAACCAATCAAACAGAGTCAAAAATAAAATTACAGTTTGTAGTATTATAAAATAAAATAAAAAATGTAAAATTAGATCAGCAACCAATTTGATTTTGTCCGCTGGTCCTGCACCAGCATGTTTCCAAGCATACTTATAATATGTTACAAGGTATTTTATTATAACATTTAACACAGTACTTCTTGGTACTTTTATTTATGTTAATAATTGTATACGTCCTATCTAGAACTATACCTGTACGTTTTCAGGAGAATGGGTTCTTTTAATTACTTGACGCTACGCTAACTGCTTTATAATTTCAAATTGGTATTATTTCCCAATATTTCACTAATAACACGTAACGCCTATAATGCGTAATTATCTTAAATTTGCTTTAATAAACTTTCAACATTTTTATAACCATTGACGACTTAAAGACATTAGTACCTACGATAATTCACTCAATACGCCTGTTGATGACCAAAATAAATAAGATTTTTTACTTATACAGTATAAGGTAAGGAAACCGCCTTTTACCTACAATTAATTATTAACACTCGAAGTCCCAAAACCTACTTACTGCGTACATTACGTACGTAACATATAAATACATATTAAGTCTAATATAGTTTTGACAAATATTTATGTATTGTACTTACACACAAGACAATGAACTTGACATAAAATAAGCGGTCTGTTTAATAAGTGTTAAGTTTTTAAAATCTACCACTATTTTTTGTATAAACATGGACCCCTACATCCTAGCCTATCAGACACGCAATCCGGCAGATATGTGACCTAGAAGCTAAGCACCAAGTTAGTGTCGAAATCTCCTCTTTCCTAAAAAGGGACATTATTAACTTAAAGGGTTGGCGTCTCCCGCCGGGCCCGGGCGACAACTACTCCGGAAATATCGTCATAATATTTATGGGCAAGTCGGGGCCCGCTGCCCGGCGCTACCCGCGTTATCTCTCGTGCTATTTATGTTAGTGACATGTTTGACAATCTTGCCGCAGAATTTTTCCAGCTGCGATCTGTGTTTAAGCAACATGTTGGATAGCTCATACCGGGATACCCTCATGCTCCAGAGCTCCAGATCGCACCTGGCCCTTTCAAAAGTCCCACAGTCAACAAGTAAATGAACCCCTGTTTGGTTGGTTCTATCCCACGCGGGGCTTGTCTTCAGTTTGATTCTGTGTAAATAGTGTCCAAAAGCCCCATAGCCAGTCAGGATCTGCGCCATGTGAGGTGCGAAACGCCTTGCCTTGATTTATAGTATTGTCTTTGATTAACATAACCCTTACACATTTAAAGAAAAACGCTTTTTACCGGACTAAAGTTATGTATTATTATAAATTTACAACTATTTGACATAATTTTAAATTTATCGGGGAAATAAATACAGATAATGCAACTTTCTCTGCAGCTGTGATACTTTTTGACATTCAACATCTTTTGTCTTCAGTCACCGTGACCACGCACGCTGTAAAGCACGCGAAACGTCGGATAAATTTAAAATTATGTCAAATAGTTGTAAATTTATAATAATACATAACTTTAATTCGGTAAAAAGCGTTTTTCTTTTAATTGCCTTCATTTGTTTCGATGCCGCATCTTAAAAAAAACATTTTTGTGACTGAGGCTGTTTCGCCCCCCACATAGCGCTCTTTCCAGGTGTCTAAAGTCTTGAGTCTTGTCAGGCGTCGCAAGACGAAAGCGGATACGCATTGTACCCTATTCGTGTCCCCATCTCCCCGACGTCTGCCCTCTCGTTTCCCGGAGTGCCAACGTGAGCCTTCATCCAAAAGAGTTCAATTTTTCTACCACTAATAGCGCGACTGGTAATAAAACAGTAGTCACATTGACGTAAATATATTTAGAATTTTTAAATAAAACACAAGTATTAATATAATTTTTCGCATGAACAAAAATCGATTCATTTCCCGTTAATAGGCTATGCTGGATTATTCTACGGTTAAAACATTCGTTTAAATTTAAAAAGCACGTTAATATGTACATTGAATGTAGTTCCGTCCGTTTGAAGTGCCACAAAAAGCATTCAGAGTTGAGGCTAACGGCTGAGCGTGTGCGCGCGAGGTGAAAAGCCGCCGTTATAGTGATGCATTACTTTCTTGAATATCGATATAATTCAGCTTTAAAAGCTCAATAAACTTTTGTAAAGATAAAAAATAGTATTATTTCTTCAATTATGAATAAAAAAATATTAAAAAGTCACCAATGTAGCCCACAAGCTCTTTAGGTCCATTGGTGCACAGCCGGGGATCGAACCTACGACCTCAGTATGAGAGTCGCACGCTGAAGCCACTTGGCCAACACTGCTTTTTCAATTATGAATAGTGGATTAAAATTATCTATAAACATTTGAATTGCAAACGTCAAAACGATTTCTTACATATTAAAAACTCGGCAACAATTCGTTTCTCAGAGTACTAAACTTGTTAATCCAAATGTTTTAAGACCGTAATTAGCTTTACTTTACCGAGTTTTATGTACTCTCAGGTCTGACAAATGTGGGTTGCTAATAAAAAACTAATCACGACAATTATTAAAACCTCTTGTATCAACTGAAAGTTTGTATGGCAGTGGCAAATGCTTACCCAGTATAATTGAAGTGAAACTTCTTTATCGGGGTTGGAAAAAAATTTAGTGTAACATTTTTTCGTTACGCGTCACATTTTTCCGTTAAGTGCCATCTTTTTTGAAGTGAAGCTTCTTTATCGACGTATAGGAGAAATTTTGTAGCAAATCGTCACGTTTTTCGGTTACGCGCCATGTTGCTTTTTGAAGTCAAACGTCAAACTTCTTTATCGGCGTTGGAAAAAAATTTACCGTCACAGTTTTCGGTTACGCGCCTTCTTTTTCTTGTCCCTACCACGGGTGATCTGAAGAGATTCGAAGCCATTAATAACAAATATATATTATAATAACGATAACAATGAGAGTAATAATTCTATTAAAATTAATGAAATTCTGTAATAGTCTTAGTAGTAATAATGTAAAATGAAATAATTGTATTTGTATTCATGTCTATATAATAAAAGCCTTTTATTATATATATATATATAATAAAAGCCTATTGTTAAACTTTATCTAATTTAACTTTATTTAACCAATTTCTGTAAAGTTGCATATAGTAGATCATTTTTCGAAAAATAAGGTCATAAAGAAGTTTCACTTCTTACGTGTGTACACCTAGTACACGCACACATTTTCTTTTAACTGTTTGTCTTATTGTGCCTTGTGTAGTCATCGACAATTCATAACATCACTAGTAAGGCCAACTAAAACACATCCCTCGAGGCGAAGCCCGAGGTTTCACTAATTTATTCAACACCGTCAGACAACTAGCGTTTGTAATTTTTATGCAAAAGTATACTTGGATTTAATAACACTAAAAATTAATTATCAAAGTGGGTGTCGGATCTGCAGTAATAAGATGTTTACATGATGCCAAGGGGACTTAGAATACATTACTAAATTAATTCGTTGTAAATTAACATAAATGAAAGAAGCTCTGAATAGCTAACAAAAATTCAAGAATATTTTTAATTAAGTCAATTATAATCAAGTAATACATTAAAGTTCGGAAGCTGGGCTGGTATCGGAACAGTGTGTACAAGGATAAACATGGTATATTTTTATCTGTTCGAGATAAACTTTTTTTTAAATAACCCGATTTAAAACAAGTATTTTAACCAAAATAGAATTATAATCCTATAGCGCTACAACCCTTTAGGGGATCTTAGCCTCAAATTGTCTTCATCTGTTTCATTGATCTTTAGAGGTCGTTGGAGATCCGGCTTTTGTGGCACATAGAATCGATTTTAGTGTTTAAGATGTGTGTGTGATATTTCCTCCACTGACCAGCAAAAATTGCGCTCATAGAATGAAAAATAAATGGTCTATCCACTTTCGTTTTTACCACACTCTTGACGCTGTGTGTATAAAAAACGTTAAATAAAAAATTTGAAATAAAACAATTTTCTCTAACAGTATTTTTTTTTGTTTCAGCTTGCTCGAGTATCAAACTAACTTCCACAGTAGCTGATTATGATAACAATCAAATAATCAGTAACACAATGAAGATGGAAAGGACCAAACCAAATATATATGATGAAATTTATACTGATAACATTTTAGAGTCAAATTTTAATATACATAAAGAAAAATTAAAATTAAGAAATAATAATGTTAAATATAATGTAAATAAAAGGAATGCCGTAGCCCATAATAAAAACACAAATGAAAATGTAAATATTAAAAACGATATAAATTTTAATAGTAGCGAAAAAGTAGACAGTGGGTCTAAACGAAGTAACGGGTTCGAAATTTATTTACCCAAACGAAGAGTTAAGAGAGAAGAAGATCCAGACCCGAAATGCGAATATTTTATGTTTAATAATAATAATAAGGATCAGAGATATATTTCGCATCCCTATGGCGATGACAGTAAAAATAATTATTATTACAGCAATTTGGATTGTGTCACTGTTATAAGTGGTAAGTACATTTATGATATTTTATGCTCAGGATACCACTGTTTATTTTATCAATTTTGAAATAGATCTACAAGAGCCGGTATAACGACGATACAACGACGTTCAAACAATTTGTATGACAATACTTGGCGATTAAAAAGAGTGGCGGAAAGTTTCTTGCCAGTTCTTCTTACCCGCTCTACGCCCTTGACTTGCGAACTGGTAGTAAATGTAAATTTACAATTAATTTAACTTGACAATTCAAAAGTGTACTTGGTTACCCACTTGAATAAAGATATTTTGTATATTGTTTGAGTTTGATTAATAGATTATATATATTTGTAAGGAAATAATTATATTTCTTAGATTATATTCTTTAGATTATTAATAACTTATTATGTGTTAATTGAGTTAAATTTGTTAGTCTGTGGAAAAGACGCTAGTTTTTATTCGATTTTTTTTTTGTTGAAACATTTTGGATTTTAAAGGAATTACATTATATTACTTGTTTTCAAGTAAAATAACAAACTCTAAATGTTGTTTCTATAAATACACACAGTTAAGTTTCTTTCATCATATATATGTAGATGACAATAAATGAATAAATTAATAATTACCTACTAAAAAACATAGGAATTTTAATCATAAAGCTGTGATACATATTTAGCCAAATATAAAAAAGTCATACGACTCTTCTGAAGTCTGTGTATTTATAATAAATATTTAATTTCATACAGTGCAAATATTTAACAAAAATAATAACTATTAAGGAATAAGCCGGGTAAGCCTGATTCAAAGAATTTTAACTTTTTTATATTTACTGCCGAGCCGGGACACCCTTGACCCATGACTTTCTCAATAATATAACGTCATAAAAGGAAGAACCAAATGTAATTCTATATTCAAAATGTCCGTTGTGATTGCTACGGAATCTGTGAACTGTCTATAAAGTTATTTATAAACGCATAATAAATTATGCTTTCGAAGCGTTCGACAGTCATTTTGTCTAAAAAATCTCGTATCGTAACATAGCAGCGACTCCTATCGTAAATATAATTTAATATATAAGGTAATAATCATACAAAATTAAACTTTGTATAGCTAAATTAAACTACTATGTGTTACTTCTTCACGACTTACTAACTCTGAATGAAAGCCATACGTAGCAAAGCTCAAAGTTAACAAAATCCACGCCTGTTAAATTATAATAATTAAAATGAACAGTTTAAATTAATTTAAATTGCTACATTGTCTAGTATGGGGTCATTAAACTTGACTGAACTACACGAAAATTTGGCTCCACTATTTCATTTGAATAAACACGGCTGAACTATTGTAACAACGTGTATAACGTTGTTGCTGGGAATAAAATACTATGAAATCTTGTACTCAGAGTAGTCCATTAAATTAATTATCTTTAATTATATATAAATAGATGAAATTAAAATTAAATTCTGAAGACCATAAAACTGGTTGCTGAAGTAATCATCAATATTAATTTTTTTATCAATTATTTGTAATATATCTTTGTTTGTAAGTCAATGGCTTTATTAATTATTTATAATATAAAATATAAAGTAGTGGTTGCCTGAAAGAGATAGTTTAGCTGAAAATGGCAAGGCCGCCAGTTGCCCTCCTTTTTATTTAATTATTTTTCCTGTTCTGTAAACTAGAAATGAAGTGTTGTGAAAAAGTAAAAAGTACGCGGTTTCTTATGTTCCATTAAGCTGTAAAGTAGATACACAAAGCATAGCTTTGTACCAATACAAATGGATTAGCATTACTACATATTATATTTAGTTAAATCCATATTGGAAATGGCAAATCGTAAAAGAATTTTAAGAAATCTTAAAAGTTGTTACATTATTCAATATAGATGATCGATCATATTGTTTCAATGGGATTTAGAGACTTCTATCTCAGCTTAGCACGGCTATTTGGAGTATTATGCTTAAAAGGAGTATTATAAATATGCATAGCGCTAAATCTACATACACACTATACACAATACATACCTTTACTTTCACACCATCATACACATACAAAGCCAAATTAGGTATTACGTATTTTTTTTTAATTTTTGCGTTTCGTAAATATTTGATATTTTTTGTATATATTATGTTTTTCTTTGGCTAAATGTTTAGTATAATTGTTTTTTGTTGTATATAATTTATGTTAGCTGTAGTTATACGAAATAAATAAATATAACTATCGTGAAAAGCCAAAACAAGATTACTCAGATAATGTAACATTTTTTGTTATAAAAGCTTTGAAGTCGGTAAGTCGGTTTCTTTCTTACAAACACAAAAATACAAATCTTTTTTAATATTAGTATATTTATGAAATATTTTAGAAGATTAATTCGATTGAAACGTATGGTTAACGGACCCTTTTTCTTGTCCGTTGAGTGAACTGACAAAAGTTCTATTATTTGTTAGTGCTATACGCTATACTTAATTTATGTTTTGTATTTTTTTATTATGTAATTTAGTTTCTCCGGATTAAATTCATTTTTGTTTCGTGTGTAAATTTTAGTCATTTGTTGTGTATTTTTGTTAATTGAGGGTCACCTATTAGGGCAGGATTGTTTTTTATTAATAAATAATTAAATTTCGGCTAAAACTCGTAAATCGAGAGAGGTAATATGAGCGATCTCTCCAAAGCAACCATAGGAAGGAAAATGATACTAGAAGCGCTACATGTATTGTATGTACGAGTATGTGCTTAGACGTAATAGTTCAATGTTAAAATATTTTTAAGATATTATTTAGATTTAAATTTCCGTGACTTAGGGTCTGTTTCACAATGTATGGATAAAGTACCAAATAGCTATGCAACACATAAATTATTAGAAAGATAAATTGTGCTATTTGACACTTCATCGGACTCATAACTTTTGATGGACTTTATGTGACGAATAGCGCTATCTGACAGTCGTGAAACGCAACAATAGTGTTTATCCTACCAATAAGTAATAAATAGCTAATTTGGAACTTATCCGTACATTGTGAAACAGACCCTTAGACTTTTAGTTTTTAACTAACAATATTTGTTACAGGCGATGAAGGAAAAGTAGTTGAATTGACGTTTGTCGATATGTTTCATATTGAATATCATCCGCAGTGCACTTACGACTATTTAGAAGTAAGTATTCATATTTGATTATTTTTATTAGACATTACGGTGTCCGCTCAATGGTTTTCTTCACTGGCTAGCTTGGAGCTAAGAGGAGGTCGCAAGCTAATGTAACTAGGCTCTAGGTTCGATTCCAGAAAAACAACAATTGAAGAGTGATGACAAACTTTTTTTATGAAATACGCAGAAACGTTTTCACCCCAGTGCCAAGACTCCAATACAAGTGAAGACGCCGCTGTTAATATTTGTTTAACGTAACGTTCGCTTGAAAACTGTTGACATTACGATATTACTCCTATTAGTTTGCTTAATAAACGGTTTCTAAGATGTTTCCGGTTATTTGAAGTTTACTTATGATCTTTATACTAAATTTTAATCCTATTTTGGTTACAAGAGATTTTATTGCGATACATTTCTTAAAATCCAAGTTCTCGTATAGTTTAGTCAACGTGTTATTCAAAAAATATCTTTAGAAAGACGGATAGATATTTTTGGTTGTATATTTATAGGCACATGAAACTATTTTGCCGGCAACACATACGCGAGTCCTCTAGCATTGAAAGTGTCAATGACGGTATGTATATGTCAACGTAACATTGTAAATACCGTTCAACCAATCAGCGTTTCGCAATTTGACCGTTTCACTTCGATAGATTACAATCTACCGAATAATAATACGTTAAATTGTAAACAGTACGTTGAGGTTCACAATCTTTCGACAGTTCACAATCTCGCGAGATAGATTACAATCTAACGGTATTTACAATTTTACGGTGACATATATATGAGCCTCCGGTTTGCCCCGGAATTGGGTCTGTCCACGGATCGTATAAAATATGAAATAAAAATTTAATACAGAAAGTAGTTGTTAGTATGCATATATTTTTTCAGATTCGTGACGGTCCGAGGGGCTACTCTAAACTAATAGATAAGGTCTGTGGGGAGGCATTCCCACGGCAAATACGTACGACAGGACCAAACGCGTGGCTAAAATTCCACGCCGATGACACAATAGAGTACGAAGGGTTTAGAATAGCAATCAATTTTATCGAATTAAGTACTAGTGGTACGTATATTTTAAAAATATTTAAGCAAAACCTATGATTTTCGAATGTCAAAAAAACGAAGGGGATTAGACGTACGCGCGATAAAGCCAAATCGTAATCGTACGTAAGGCAAAATCAGGCTGATTTGACGTACGACTTATTTGACTTACGTTCTATCAGGCTACATTGTAATGTCAGTAATAGTTTAGCAATTATATTTGTTGATAAAATGTTTCTTTATCACAGTAGCTGATTGATGTCACTAAGACACATGCTTCAGTTACACACACACAAATGTATGCCTGTTCAATCCCATTAATGTCGTCGAGTTTATTTCTCAGTTTTGATATTTGTGTAATTTAAAAATGATAATTAACGTAAATTACTTTTTGACGTGTTTACTGGCATGGTTGATTAGAGACTGGTGCGACGCCATTTTGTCTAGAGAAGCGTTTTGGCGGGTTCCAGAAATTATGAATATTTCATTCGACTTTTTTTTGACGTTCGAAACGATTTTTATCTGTATCATTCCTTATTATAGGTATAATAATGACAATAAGAACTGGTTTTGTTAACCGATTTTTAAACTAAATTTTAAATTACATACATATTATTATTTATTTATATCTATGTTCGTACAAAAAGTTAAATTAAGATAAATTATAATTAATATTATTTACAGTCAGTATACCAGAGGAATGTAATATGGTGGAAACAGCGAGGTTCGGTACCATAGACACGCAGAAAATCAGCGATAAGTGCAAAGCGAGCAGTTCTAATCAAAACCTTGATGTTCTGTGGACCATAAAAACTCCGGAGAATACCAAGGTAAGACTTTCGTATAAATGGGCACTTAAAATTTAATTTAGAGTAATATTTATTTATTTTTAATTATTATTATTAATAGTCTTGGGTTAAGATTATATTGATTATTTTTGTTACTTGTCTCTTTATTTTACATTTGTTAACATGTGATATATTCATTTGTAAAGAGGTAATTTTTACAAATTTAGTAGAAATAGGCGCTACTACTCTTTTCTACTCTTGCGTCGAGACAGAATATGAAATTCCACCTGTATCACCTTGACGGCCTTCCACAATTGACCCCGTTATTTAAGACAGTTTTTGCAGTGCACCACCACTATTTGGAACCAGCTCCCACTGAATTATTTCCGCATTCGACTTTGGGTCGTCCAAGAAAAGAACGTACCAATTCTTAAAAGGCCGGCAACGCAGTCGCGACCCCTCTGGTATTGAGAGTGTCCATAGGTCTCTCTAGTGTCCATCTCTTAACATTAGGTAGGCCTCCGGCTCCTTTGCCCTGTTTCTAGATATAAAAAGAAAGTGCTAGGAGACCTTTCTTGTATAAACTGTATGGATATTGAATTCGGGCTTTATACGAGAGAAATCATCTTTTTCTCGTATAAAGCACAGTTCGCTAGTCTCAAAATTGTTTCGTCGCCTGTCTTATTAATATAATATATTGTAGTTGACTAATCATTTATTAAGGTGTAACTATCATGAACTTTCCTAATACCGACTTGATCTTTGACAGATTTACCTCAACTTCACCCAATACTCATTAGTTAAACCCAACGAATGTGAGGACAATGTGGTTCAGGTGTTCGGATATATATTGGAATATGAATCAAGGTACAGCTGCGTTTAAAGAGAATTTACGTTTAAGAATTGTATTGCTTTGCAAGATACAACGTATAATAATAAATTGTTAAAGGTTTTCTGTCAGGTGTTTAAATATTTCGTTTCGTAACGTGTACCTACATCTGAATCAGACGATATAACCAGTGTTTATACCCTAAATGGAAAAAAGTGTTTACGATTACTAAGACTACAAATTATTAATTTAATTTATAACGTATACGGTGCTTGTTCATGAATTGTAACTTGAAAATAGACAATTTTAATATAATAATTATTTGACCCCCTTTTGCAATAGATTCGTGTCAACATAATATCGTTATTATTGAATGACAATAACTTTCCTTTATGATGTGCTATTACGATGAAACAAAGCCATGGTTGGTCTTTGCAGTGTAGTTTTCACAGTATTCAGGAATATTACATATCTATATATATATATATAAAAATGAAACCCGTTTTCCGTTGTCACGACATAACATGAAAACGGCTTGACCGTTTTGTCTGATTTTTTTTTTGTTGTGCTTGTAATTGTCAGGAGAAGGTTCTTTTAAAAGAAAAACAGAAAAAAATTGCGCGGAAAATTAGAAAATTTAAGAATACTTAACCACCGTACAATTCGAACTTTTTGATGTAACCTTATGGCGTTTGACATTGACAGAATGCGTGCTGCAAATATCGTCAAAGGGGATGTAAGAAAAATGAATATCGTTTAAAATAAATGCTTCGATCAGAGTTATTATATTGATAATATAATATATGCGAGCCAGAAAAACAAACAAAGAATGTTGTATAACATAAAGCATTAGAATTATAAACACTTTGTTTCTGAAATATTTTTTAATTAATTATACCAATTTGAAATCAATATTCATAGTTTAAGACAGGACAACGTCTGTCGGGTCCGCTAGTATACTATATATATCAAATTCAGGAGGTTATTATAAAACAGTGCAAAATCTAAAAAAAATTTTTTTAAACGTAATGTTAGTTGAAGTACTTAATTTTTATTAAAATATTTTATGTTCTGTATCTTGGAGTGAGATACAAATATTTCTTCGTTTGTTTTTCTTTTCTAGATTTTATATTGAACCCGAAATATTATTTGCAAGAAATCATTCCAGTTTGTAATACAATATTTCAATTTTATTATTATTCAATTTAATATAATAATATTTACAATATATTTCACCAGTTTCATCAGATAATTGTTAGGAATTCAGAATGATACAATATGATAGCAAAAATTTTCACACAATTTGTTTTTATATGCGTAATTTTGTCTTTATTTAGTTTTTACTTGCGTCTTGTAATATGTACCTATAGTAGAACTACTTTCCAGACTTGCACACTACTGTGGCTCAGTAGCCAATCCGGTGACTACTAAAGGCGACGGGACTAAGGGCAAAGGAGATCGTGGCAATATTATGTATGTTCGTCTGTTCACCTCCAAGGCAGGCAAGAAGTCATCCTTCCAAGCTACATACACTGCGTATAGAAGTCTGGATCCGACTAAGGATGGTAATAATACTCGTAAAGTCCAGTGTTAGCAAGTTTCCATTTCCCGCTTGATCTCGGAACGTAATAGCTTTTTGACTCTTCACCGGAGAGCGACCTATTTGCGAATACTAAAATGTGATTTATAGCAAGCGTTTCCCTTATTGGCCAGTATATTTAATTGTAAAATAATTATCGTCAGCTGTAAATTAATAAATTATACTTGTTTTTGACAGATGACGTGTGTGTGAATCTTGAACGGTGAGATTATAAAACAAAAGAAAAGTGGGACGAAAAATAGTGTCGCTTGTTAGTGGAGTATGGAATTAGAATGAATCTTTCCATATAGGGGCATCGTAAACTGCCGTACTACAGATTATAAATAAGCTCTCTATATAAGCTCGGGGCAAATCTACTTATCTATTAAGAAAAATAAATGATCGCGACAAAATCTGAAGCCACTCTTATTTATAAGATCGGGATTAAATTTATAATGTTCTAGCGGATAACTTATATTTGCTTTAGGATAATATAGTTTTTGATTTTACCAGTATACTTAGGGTCTGTTTCACAATGTATGGATAAAGTACCAAATAGCTATGTAACACATAAATTATTTGGAAGATAAATTGTGCTATTTGACATTCATCGGACTCTTAACTTATGATGGACTTTATGTGACGAATAGCGCTATCTGACAGTCGTGAAACTCAACAATAGTGTTTATCCTACTAATAAGTAATAAATAGCTAATTTGGAACTTATGTAGAACTTATCCGTACATTGTGAAACAGACCCTTATACATAAAAAGTGTAATAAACTGACATTTAAAATACTAATCGGCATTCACATTTTTATTTAAATGAATTTCCCTATTTTAAACTTCATTTTTAGCTATTGGAGTATTCTGTTATCTTTTTTTTATTACGTAAATAAAAAACGTTTTTTAAATATTATAAATACCTTGGCATACATAGGCTTTCAATAGAATGTAATCGGATTCTACCATGGCGATGAAGTTGAATGATTTGTAAGGCTTTTGATACTTTAAGAGTTTCTGGCGTTTATGATGTCGAAAATTTGAGGAAATTTTTGTCTATGTTCGATTCATTGAATATGCTTAAGAGCCTGTTGACGCCGTAGATTAAATATTTCAATAAACACAAATAAAATGCCTCAAACTGCAAAGACATCTAAAATTATTAAATTCGAAAAATTAATAGAATATCTTCTAATATATAAAATTCTCGTGTCACAATATTCGTTCCCAAATACTTATGCATATTCAGTAAGTCTGAGAATCGGCTACTATCTATCTTTCAAACCCTTTTTTTTGTTACCTCTAATTTTCACCCCTATACGATCAATACCTATTTTTTTTATTTGTAGATAGTTTAGTATTTTTATTGAACGAAAAATAATATACATGGCAAAACAAACGTTTGGCGGATCAGCTAGTTATGTTATACACACACCTAATTTTTACTATACTCTGTATAATCTACAGAAAAGCATTTATTCCCAAGTTTTCTCTTATCAAGCACTCTCAAGGAATCAGACTCTTAAGACAAATTCATATCTTCTAATCACTGTACACATCAAGTAATCTTCTTAGAGCGCTATTGATTGGGCGGCCTTGGATTTTCACCGTTATCATTGTGCAATGTATTATAATGTGTGCTTTTAGAGAAATGCGACCCAGACACAGAGTTCAACTGTGAAGATAACACATGTATAGACAAGTTGTTAAAATGTGACAAAGTAGCGCACTGTCGACTGAAAGCAGACGAGGAACACGACGACTGCAAGGTATGTGAAGATTCCTAATTCAACCTTACTTAGCGGTAATGATATACGACTCGTTTTTGATTCCTAAAACTGACTGAAATCATGAAAATAAATCACCGGACGTCGAGGCAGAATACGAAATTCCACCCGTATCACCTCGTTCAATAAATGAGCGTTTTTTTAAGGCAGTTTTAGCCGCGCTATGTGGAACCAGCTGCCCACTGAAGTATTTCCGAAGTAATTCGACTTAGGGACCCTAAGAAAAGAGTACCAATTCTTAAAAGACCGGCAACCCTCAGGCTTTGACAGTGTCCATGGGTAGCGGTATCACTTCACATCCGTTGAGCCTTACGCCCGTTTCCCCTATTTCTTTAAAAAAAAAACAATTGAAAAATTGTTGCTTGGAAATAGAGAAAATGGCGGTCGTAATATGCTTTAGCATCTGATTTGTACTTTCGAAATACATTTTTGTTTGAGAAAATGTTTTAGCAATTCCATTGAATAATCCAGTACCTACGTGACGTGAGTTACGGAGATGGTGATTGGATTGGTGCAGTTTTATTGACTATCCTATTACTTACGCTAGTTTTTTTAAATACTTAGCGGGCTTAGAACTTCATGGCTTAAGAACTAGAGATCAGTGATGATTTCCATATATTGATAGATGTAAAAAAAATATGGAAATCGCAGAAATGTGTGTGCCCCATTGCGCTATGACGCATATTCCCTTTGCTGTAGGTTTATTTATGTTATTTAATATATTGCTTATATATATTTTTAATTATGTATTGCACTAAAGAACGGTATGTTAAGAATACATTCTTAATAAACGTATCTAAGAATGATTGGAACATCTTTAGAAGAGTATGCAACATTTTCATGGACAAAGACTTTTATCGAACAAGTAATTTTCGACAATGTGCCAACGAAGAATAGTAATAAAATAAAGTATAGAGTATCATTTTTATGATCTCACTTTGAGGGACGATTCGTTACGACTCATAACTTGGTCTTTATCTCAAGTGATCAACGAGACTAATCTGGATTTATCAACCTCTTTGATTTCTTGACATTATATAGGGAATACGTTCTGCCATGAAAATGTACTATGTTGTAATGTACTAATGGAATGTTTTGTTCTGAAAATGGCGTATGGCGTACACCAATAATTGGGTCTTGTACAGGATTGTCATCACCCATGTGTTAATTGCCAGTTCTTTTTTTCCGTTCTACGCACTTGATTTGAGAACTGGCAGTAAATGTAAAATTAGAAGCATTTTTTTGACCACTTACTTATGACTTATATACACTTTGTGTACATTGTATTACCTATATGAATAAATGATTTTGACTTTTGTGTATAGAGGCATTTCGTATGAAAATATATGATTCATACTAGACTTGAAAAAAGAAACCTATTATTAGACATAGTTTGTTTTTTGGACAACAAAATTGTATTCATACCATAGAAACAAACACAAAATGTTTTAACACTTATATAGTGGATAGCACAAAAGTTTTATACAAATAGAATACAAATACCATTTATAAGAGTACATAATTGGAAAAGGATATTTTATCATTGCTGTCACATAAAAAAAAGTTGAAATTGTATTACGTAAATGATTTAATAACATTTTGATTTGATGTGTGTTTATTTCCAAATCGAATTAGTAATAATTAATTATGTTTAGATGGAAGCAGAGTCAACGATAAAGCAGACACACATCTTGGTGATTCTCATCATATTTTCTCTCATCCTCTCTGGAATGACGTTTGTGTTCCTGTTCAAGTGTATCCGGAAGCTGTATGAGGACCACAAGATTATCAAGGTAAAAATCGTTCTTAAAACAGCTGGCTGATATTAATATCAATTTTTACATTGGTAAAAAAATAATAAAATATTTTATTCGTTTAAAAATGAATTCGGAATGGCTTTAGTTTCTGATTCAGTGACGCCAATCCACTTTACTTAATAACTTAAATGTATTAAATTGTAGAAAATCCTATGGAATATTATTTTAGTAAGCTTTATTAAACTTAACTAAATGAAGCCAGTGTAGTCGATTTGTATTTAATTATATAATAATTAATCTGTTATTTCGTGCATATATAATATTTTAACTTTAATTTTATATTGTTTGAAATAGATTTACGAAAAAAATATTTATTTTGAAACCAGTTCTATAATAGATAAATTATAAAAATATGGTTATGCCGTTTATGACCCTAAACTAATGGCTTTTTATAGTCTAGTCGACAAGTTGAAAATGGAACAAAATAGAGATACTGCTCTTAAAATTATGTGCGATAGCTCATTGGAACCGGAATGACGCCTAGAAAAATGTGCTAAAAGCGTGTATTAGCACATAAAAAATTGCAAAAGTTATAGACAATTAAAGATGAAAAAAAAATGGCATTTAGTTTTTTGCCAATATTTAATAAACTATTAATATTTAAGAAATTTCAAATAAAGATTTTGAAAGAAGAGGAAATTTCCAATAAAAAACTCTCAACTCCCGGAACTCTATCTCCATTATTTATAATTTTAATTTAACGCTGAAAATAGGTCTGCGGGTGACATTTTTAGGATTCGCGCGTGGCGTCAAAAGCGACTGCGGCACATTAATTAATTTATTTAAGGTATTGAATATTTTTTTTTAAATTTGAAAAAATTATGGTGTGTTCTGAACACTATAATTAATTTATTCCCGTTGAAAATTTTACTTAAAGTTAATTTTTCAACAAGTTAAATAATTGTTAACAAACGAAATTTTCTCGAACGACCGTCTTAATTGTAAGTGAAAAAAAATGTTTAAATAATGCTCGTAAAAATATTTCGCTTCGTAGAGCCTTTCTTACATACATACTTAACAAGATCGTGCCATAAAAGTTAAAAAAATATTTATACTTTGTATATAACATTTTTTTTACTTAAACAAAAACTTAAAAATCCATGTAATGTTGTTAAAAAAAAATTGTTTTTTCTAAATCATCATATAATCGTTTTTTTATTAATACAAGATATTTATTGATTTGCAAAAAAAAAAATCCTAATTTTTTTTGTAAATTTTTTGATTATCATGAATATTACTTTTCTTTAAAATTAAAAAAAAAAATTTCTATACTTTGTTATATATGGTTGTTTTTGTTAATTTTAGAAGTTTTAGAAAAAAAATAAAAAAAGTTGAATATTTGTTTATAACAACTTGGTAAGTTAATAAACAATAGAATTGTTGATTAAAAAAAAAAATTCTGTTACTTTATAGAGGATTGTCAATTATGACTTTAAAAAAAAAAAAAAATTTTTAACTAATTATTTAAACAATAGAAAATTAAAAAAAACTATTATAAACAATTAAAAATTGTTATTAAGGAATAATTTTTAATGTAATAAAGTTGTGTTAAAATTTTTAAAAAAAATATTGATTTATTCAATTTGTTAAAAAAAAATTTATCAACAAATGGCGGGAATTTTTTTTTTGCAAATCAATAAATATCTTGTATTAATAAAAAAACGATTATAGGATGATTTAGAAAAAAAAAATTTTTTTTAATAACATTACATGGATTTTTAAGTTTTTGTTTAAGTAAAAAAATGTTATAAACAAAGTATAAATATTTTTTTAACTTTTATGGCACGATCTTGTTAAGTATGTATGTAAGAAAGGCTCTACGAAGCGAAATATTTTTACGACCATTATTTAAACATTTTTTTTCACTTACAATTAAGACGGTCGTTCGAGAAAATTTCGTTTGTTAACAATTATTTAACTTGTTGAAAAATTAACTTTAAGTAAAATTTTCAACGGGAATAAATTAATTATAGTGTTCAGAACACACCATAATTTTTTCAAATTTAAAAAAAAAATTCAATACCTTAAATAAATTAATTAATGTGCCGCAGTCGCTTTTGACGCCACGCGCGAATCCTAAAAATGTCACCCGCAGACCTATTTTCAGCGTTAAATTAAAATTATAAATAATGGAGATAGAGTTCCGGGAGTTAGGAGTTTTTTATTGGAAATTTCCTCTTCTTTCAGAATCTTTATTTGAAATTTCTTAAATATTAATAGTTTATTAAATATTGGCAAAAAACTAAATGCCATTTTCTTTTCATCTTTAATTGTCTATAACTTTTGCAATTTTTTATGTGCTAATACACGCTTTTAGCACATTTTTCTAGGCGTCATTCCGGTTCCAATGAGCTATCGCACATAATTTTAAGAGTAGTATCTCTATTTTGTTCCAATTTCAACTTGTCGACTAGACTATTAAGACCACCTAAAAACACGCACATACATCTATACACCTTGCACATTCCTTTATTAGTTTTTTGTAATTAAAAATTGTAAATTACCTTATGGATTGAAGCTGTGAATTATCAATAAAGTGTTAAATTAAATAAATTTATAACTTAGAGTGAAAACTTATTCATATTTACGTGATAAATAGTTTTCCCTTTGTAGATTTTCAAAATATGTATCTATATATATAAAAGTGAATTGATGTTCGTTAGTCTCGCTAAAACTCGAGAACGGCTCGACCGATTTGGCTAATTGTGATCTTGAAATATTTGTGGAAGATCAGGGAAGGTTTAAACGGAAACGTAAATAACAATTAAAGAAACATACTAAAAACGACAATTGAATTTTCCAAAAAAAACTATTCTTAGTTGGGAAATTTGTTATTATATAAAAAATGTTATTGTAGATGCTTTCAGAAATATGTGTTTCATAGTATTAGAATGTAGTATGCTGTATGAGGTCTGATCTCTTTGGTCTGTTTCACAAGTTTTGACACAAATATATGTTGGTGAAACAAAGTTCACGGGGTCATCTAGTAATATTAAAAAAATCTTTTATTTCGAAATAACTAATGTATAAGGAAATAAAAGCCGCAACGGTTTTAAATAAAACAGCATCTTCAACGGCGAATTTATTGCATTATTTATAAATCGTTTCGAGAGCTTTTAGCAATTCTGGTCAGTGAGAACTTTCGCACTCGCAAGGCATAACATATATTATTATAGAATATATTAATTATATATTCATTTATAGAACTATAACTACTTTTAATCCAATTTCCATTTAAATATAAATATACAGTGTCTCTTTTGTCACTATTATTTGAAGAATAATTGGGATTATTTTTCCGACCCAAATATCGGCCAATAGAATTGCACCATTCGACGTCACGTGGTACAACCTACATGGTATTATACTGATAATTTTTTGTGAAAATTTTCTCTGGTCGTTGCTTCAAGAAAAGTTATTAAGTAGTTGTTTTATTCATTATGAAATTCTTATTTGTTAACTGTACATTTCGTCTCATGGTGCAATTCTATTGGCCGACATTTGGGTCGGAAAAATAATCCCCCGAATACCACACGAGCTTCAAAATTATCGGGCATTTCCCGAATAATTTTGAAGCTCTTGTGGTATTATAAGTGAATAAACAAACGAGAATATATTTTATGGGCGGGAGGCAAACTAGCAGTCATCTTAAACTTAAAGTGCTTACCACCGCCCATGGACACCAGGAACTTTGCAAGTGCGTTGCCGGCCTTTAAGGCCTCATCTCATGAAGGCCTTTAAGTCGAAATGTATGTAAAATGATTGTGTTTGTATTTTCTTTATAAAATCAAATAAACGTTTTTTCTTTCTTTCTAAAACTGAAAACTTCATTAGTTTTTGTTAATTTTTTTTCTTATGCAAACGAAACCACGGTCAATGGCTGGTAATTTCATAAAAGTTATTTTACCAACTAAAACTGTCAAGTTCGTAACAGTCTATTGTGATAGAAACTAATTTGCAACTTGCTTTACATTACAAACGCAAAACTTTACCCCTTGAGACCAATTTGTTATATTCTATTTTGCATAAACCTTACAAATATTTATATTGTAACTGGCTTGTTTTAAATCAACAAGGAAATATCTATTAGTGTTACGGTAATGATAAAGTGCCATTTAGACGGTCCAAAGACTATTCAACTGGCAAGCTCTAAGCTAACTAAAAAAAACCTGTACGAATTACATTAGGTCCTTAAAATTGAAGTTTTTTCGTACTGGCCACTTTGACATCAAACATCTCCTCGTTGGTTAGGAATTCCAAATTCAATTTTTTACAGCTATACTCGTGCATTTGTTTTTCGAAAACCATGATTCATTTCAACTTCCCGTTTTACTTTTTTTCTTTGCATTTTATGTTTTATAAAATGGAAAACATGAGATCTCGTTGCTTACGAGTACGAGATCGATGCGGCAGTCGAAACCGCCTTCATAGATTTTATTGATTCCGAATTTTAGTAAAGTGATCAATGAACTACTTGTAAGATGGCAAACGTGCATAGATAGCAATGGTGCATACATTTGATACACACACACAATTTCATATGTAAGAACCTAATATATAAAACAAAATCTCGTTAGTTAACCCATTTTAACTCGAGAACGGCTGGATTTTTTATGATTGTTGTGTTTTTGGAGTCTTCGCCTGGAGTCGGTATTGATTTAAAAAAATGTACCGGTCGGGAAACCATCTGCTTTATTTGTTATTGCTTGATATCATGTGTCATGACGTATTAGTAATGAAAATAATTTATGTTATATTTAATATCTGCTCATTTGTTGACTGTTAGGTGTAACGAGGTTCGTCGGCTTGTTAGTAATAAATAGGATGCGCAATTAGGCCATAACATTACCGACCCAGTATGTCGTTAATAAATCAAGTCAAATCATTTATTCCAATTAGACCACCTAAAATTTTAAACGTTAAATAAAATATAAAGATGATTCTAGTTTCCCCTTCCAAAGAAACTTCCACACTTACTCTTTTAAAATAGGTTTTACAATACTTTGTATACATTAATAAAATAATTATATGTGAAGACAATTTACTCCTAGAATAAAACTACTATACTAAAATAGGCACAAAGAATTACTTACAAATTAAGCAGTGCAGCGGATAGGTCAAATAAATTATCGTAAATTGTGAAGACTAACTTCTACTACTACTACTACTAGGTAGTATCAATCTTTTTGACAATAGACAGATTAATAATGACTTTATTACTAATCAAAATTGTACACTCTTACAGCCAGATCTAGTCTATTGAAAGTAAAATTCTTAAAAAACAAGACTAAATCATTATTTTTTGACGGTCAAAGTCCAAAAATGCTCCCTGAAAAATAACAAAAATAAATTTAAACTAAGTTATGTATAGCAATTTTCTTATTATTAGCAGTTATCTAAATTACTTTTTTAGGAACACATCCGCCAATCCTGTGAAGACCGGCTGGATAGCCTGGTAACCAGTCGCTTAACCCTCGATGCTAAACGTCTTCAGCGGGATAGTGAACCCAGGGCCAGCCTGGAGAGAGAGAATCACACCAACGAAATGTTCAAGCAACAGAGAAAATTCTCACAACAGAAGATTAGAGTAAGCATAAACAAAATTATTATTACTGTACATTCATAAGTGTCATACTTTATAATTCGTAACCGAATAATTGGTAATAATTTGTTGCCGAGAATGTATATTTTAGTTGTAGTCTTTAAATTTAATAACAATAGACTTTTTCTGTTCGAGTTTCTGTTTCTAAACAAACTCAACAATAGATGTTTAGAGTAAATGGAAACTTGATACAAGTTTCAAAAGTACAAAGTAATTATACTAGTATTAATTATCATACGATTTCAGAAGTCTTAAGTTTTTTTTGGAAAAATCGCATTTTTTTTTCAATTGCATTACAATAACCAACATTATAAATATTAATAAGGCATCGTCCCTCCCTCCCTCTCTTGTTGATACGAGGCCTCCGCCTTACTGTTATCTAAACCTAATAAAAAGGAATCTTATATAATGCCACAGGAAAATTTACACTTGGAATTGATAGGACCGGTGTTTGGTTTATGTGAGTGGCGCCAAGTAAAGTAATAAATTGTCTACCAAATGCTGTCCTCAATTTTGGGACCGTATAAGTTTAAGTAAAATAAATAAATCAGTGGCGCTACAACCTCTTTAGGTCTTGGCCTCAGGTTTCTGAATCTGTTTCATGATCATTTTTAAATCTAATAGGCAAGTAGGTGATCAGCCTCCAGTGCCTGACACATGCCGTCGACTTTTTGGGTCTAAGACATGTCGGTTTCCTCACGATGTTTTCCTGCACCGTTCGAGCAAATGTTAAATGCGCACATAGAAAGAAATTCCATTGGTGCACAGCCGGGGATCGAACCTACGACCTCAGGTATGAGAGTCGCACGCTGAAGCCACTAGGCCAACACTGCTCTATAAGTTTAAGTATATTATTCTAAAACATTTGTACTATTTAACTCTAATACAATGACATTTTTATCTGAAGAATTAATAAATTCACAGCCAACCAGCATCGACTCCGACTTCATCCAAGAAACCCACCTCGACATGGAAGACGAACCTTGGAGACGAGATGTAGAAACGGAGACGGAAGAAGTAAAAATAGAACGCAACGGAAAGAGACGGAGTGACATCAGCAGAAGGGAGGAGTCGCTGAGGAAAAGGGAGGAGTCAAAGATGAGGGAAGAGGAGAGGAAAAGAGAGATAAGAGATGTGTCGGTCGGTGCACCGGATACAAAGGAGTCTGCCTGTCAGACCAGAGAGAGTTTATTTCAAGCCGAAACTGCTTTGAGTTCAGATGGTAAGTTCTTGTTTTTGTACAACTTTGTTCTAGGAGTAGTTTTAAGATCTTAAGCGTCCAGATGACGGGAAAATTTTTTCTGACTTTTCATAAGCCAATTATTATGCAAAAAAAAATTCTATATTCAATCTTTCTATTACTTAATCTTATATATCCAAAGGTTTTGACTATGTTTTATAATATGTAAAGATGTACTTTTTGTTTTTTTTTACTTATATATTGTACAGAATAATATATTAAAATCATAATATGTTACATTAGAAAACCGCTGTGCTTTTTATAAATGTCGAGGAACGCGTCAAATGCATATAAAAGTAGCTTTTCACCTTACTATTTATGTTGGTTAACGTTATCTAATAACTGACTGGTTATCCATTTATTAGCTGCGGTAGCAAATATGTAACCATAGCTTGTTTAAGAACGCGAAAGATGCATATAAAAGTAGTTTTTCATCTTCATTTTTATGTTGGTTGACGTTAAACTATCTAATAGCTGACTGGGTAGTCCATTTATTAGCCGCAGCAAATACCTCAACGTTATCTCACCATATACGTTGTTTGCTCTCGATGTACAGAACCGAACGCAAGTTAGATTAGGCTTAGGTTTCAGACACTCGCGCGTAAGTTTCTTTCATGTAATAAAACCAGTATTTAAACAACCTTTTATAATCTTTTCACTTTACTATCCTTAACAAGTACTAAAATCATAAAATGCATCGATTGTCTTAATTGCTACGATAGTAAAAGCGAATTTATTTTCAATAATTCTCTGTAGATAATCATAGCCGATGGTTTATAAGGCTTGATCCATATAATATAATTGATTTCTTTATTTAGGGTATGTTTCACAATGTACGGATAAGTTCTACATAAGTTCCAAATTTGCTATTTATTACTTATTGGTAGGATAAACACTATTGTTGCGTTTCACGACTGTCAGATAGCGCTATTCGTCATATAAAGTCCACCATAAGCTATGAGTCCGATGAATGTCAAAAAGCACAATTTATCTTACAAATAATTTATGTGTTGCATAGCTATTTGGTACTTTATTCATACATTGTGAAACAGACCCTTAGTGTTAAAATGCTGTCTAAGTAAGCGACTTCGCACTTAGAATATAACCTTTATAGGCTAAAGGTACATTTTTTTACGTTCATAAGTGTACATCAAGTTACCTATAGTAGGGGAGACCGGGTACAAAAGTAACACTTTGTACTTCACACTTGATTTGTGGCTAGGTTTTAATATTGTCATTAAATTAATATAACCAAATATAAATTCAGTTTATGTTCTTTACACTAGCAGCTCAATTTATGTTACTATGGTGTGTTTTATATGAATAACAGAGAGTCAAAAAAAAAACGTCAGTTGTTACTTTCGACCTGCCTACGTGGTGTGGGTCGAAAGTAACAAGAAGAAGAGGTTGGTAATTAATACAATATTATATGTTTCATCAACAAGTATTTATGTATATAAAGTAAAAATTCTGCATTCTGCATCCATCCACTAGCATTGCCAGCTCCGGCACAACCAACAGGACTCTCAAGTATCATGTGGTCTTGGAATTGTTTCAATGGGAATACGAAAAAAGGAGGTATGTGTCCTCCTTGAGCATTAATCGCAACAGCAACAGTTACTAATCTTCCATGTTCTGCTGAGGTTACTGCACCTACTTGTTTAGTTCCTTTTTGAGCAACAATCTTGCTAAGTTTTTGGACAGTGGACCCCTGTCTCATCCATATTCCAGATATCTTTTGGCTCAAATTTGTACCTATCCATTACCTCAGCAAGATTATCAAAAAATTTGCTCACATTATGTTCGTTGAAACTTTGAGATCTCAAAGAGAGGCTCGGGTGCCGTTTTAAAAAACCCGTCAATCATTCATTACCAGCCATTTGACTATCGTGCCACCTTTCAGAAAAAAATGTATCCGCCGCTTTTCTATACACTTATGTGTCGGTAGTTCCTCGTGTAGTTGTTCTTATGCGTTGTCGCGGCATTCTGTTGGAGTAAAGGTAATTAAATCATTACGGGGACAAAAGTAACATGTTACTTGTGTACCCATAGGACTATGTTACTTTTGTACCCTTCCTCATTTTTGTTGAAACATGAAATATAACCTAAAAACGGAACGTGCTAAACAAAAAAAAAATTAAACAATGTACAATCAATCTAATCAAAAATAGATATGCAAACATTCAGATTACTACCATCCTTTTACGACTATGTAAACATTAAATAACAAAATATTGAAAAACTTACTTTTGGTTTGTAAAACCACGTAGTCTCCTCTCACACAACCAAACAGTGCTTTAAGTACGTGAGGGGGGCGCTCTCAGCTATCGCCTGACGGCGGCGAAGCTGTGTTCGACCATTGGATGAATCTAGAGAGCATTTGTTACTTTCGACCCGCCGTTACTTGGGTCTCCCCTAATATATATATAAACTTTACATCAGAATAAGTTCCAGTTTCTAACTTCTATTTTGTACGAGTCGTATATTGGATATTTTCGAAATACAAAGCGCAAACTACAAGTTCTGTTACAAACTCGGTTTGATCGAGAACAACCTGCAATTGATCAATTTAGTTTGACAGAACACTGATAACTAATAGATACGATTTCATCTGTTACATTCATTTATGTACCGTTATATATCATTAATACGAAATATAATAACAAGTCGCTTATATAAATGATTTATTCGAATAGGCCAATCGATACCAAAAAAATTAAAAGTATTATATCAACGTCGATTCACAGTGGGAGTCGAAAATATAAATTTCGTTTTTTTTGTTCATTACAATTTTTTAAGTAAAACTACTTAATACAGCTCACTCTATTTAACTAAAATAGTCGTGCTACCATATCATATAGGTGTAGACTGTGTTTTCAATAAGTTTTCATACATATTTTGTATTATTATTTGTTAATATGTATTATAAAATAAGTTTCGCACTTATTATTTTTACTATACTATTTTAAGTTAGGCTGGAAGATATAGGTAGCTTAGTACCTACCGAAAAGACCACCCGTTGCACCTTGTTTTTTTTGTCTAATTCTTTTATATGTAATTATTATCTAATAGTAACTTTTGGGTCTAATATGTGTCGGTGTCTCCTATGTTTTCCTTCACCGTATGAGCAAATGTCAGATACGCTCATAAAAATAGGTAATTAGCCGTAGTGGGTCGGTAAGCCAAATATTTACTAGCCGAAAATCGAACATAAAGGCTATATTCGATTATATATACGTATATATGCGTATGCCACAGCGGCTGTAAACAATCATACAGCTAACAGCAGTTCTCGGAACCCTCATATAAGTTTGTAATCGACAAAGCGACAACACTCGCAATGAACTAGTGAATTGTTTGATGCAAACACTAGTTGCAATTTGGAACAAAAGATTTCATTTAACTTCATTTTAACTCGTAGGGTCGATGACCTAACAATTAATATTGCTGCTTAGCCATATAATATATATACTTTTAATGATAGTTATGACTATTGAATCACTATGATTATTTACCATTGAATAATTGTCAATTTATAGAAATATTGGCAAATCAAATAAACTACTAGTATTAACAGTTTTGAACCGATTTGACATTCACGTTGGTAATTTAAAAGCGCTATCTATATCTATATATTATAAACTTAAAGTATAGAAAACACCAAACACCAAAAATCCTTGGTGCGTAAAAGACTACAAAAGAGTTAAAAATAAATACAATCAATACAAAAAAAACGAAACGAAAACATTACAACAAACAGAGAGAAAAATAAAACGTTTTTATTCCTTATACATAATATTACATGAATCCAAAATTTATTGAGCCAAGCTATCGCATCCCAGTTGGGCTAAAAATACCTTTTACCTTTGCAATTTATGGCTGGCAAATAAGCAAATTTTTAATAAAAACTATTTGATACATTCTCTAACTCATATCCGATGTTTCGAATCGATAAAAATGTTATTTGTCGAAGCCAATGTTCCGTGGTAAGCTGTCATCAGGCGTTCGGGGAACGAGAACAATAAAAGATAACTTCACGAGTTATCTTTAGACTTATCTTTGGGGATTTGTGATATCGGGACTTGCTTATCGGGTTTACATTAGATGCCGGGAGGGTTGTGATCCAAAATTTATCTCTAGAATTTTTTTTGGTAAGGTAATAAGTAGTCCCGACTAAACAAGCAACTAAATTTTATATATTACTAGCAGATTCGGCCAAGCTTTGCTGTGGCTAAAGTTTTTGTTATATTACATAGTAGTAAACTATTCAAGGGAAATGGTAGGAAAACACCAGTCATGCTTTTTTGGTGGTTATGCTAATAAATTGTACCTTATGTGAAACGTTGGTACTTTCAACACAGCACCATCTGTTAGAATTGTGACTATCAAATAATAAACAAATATTTTGCAATAAAATAATATTGCGGGTATATATTGAGATGTAAGCTATCCTATCTTTTAAGTTGGATCAAACTACACACGGTGTGCAAATGATACCGAAGCCCATAGACACACCGCCAGAAAGCTTACAAGTTTCCGGCCTTTGCAGAATTGATAAACTCTAACTGGAAAATTTTGAGGCATTGCACGACATTTAAAAGGACTAACCTCCTATAGAATAATTAGGGTGAGATTCGAGACTTAGCTAGTATGACTAGTAAAATGTACCTATGTCAAAAACGTAGTGCATTTTGATAAAAAGAACACCCGTTGCACCTTGTTTTTTTTGTCTAATTCTTTTATATGTAATTATTATCTAATAGTAACTTTTGGGTCTAATATGTGTCGGTGTCTCCTATGTTTTCCTTCACCGTATGAGCAAATGTCAGATACGCTCATAAAAATAGGTAATTAGCCGTAGTGGGTCGGTAAGCCAAATATTTACTAGCCGAAAATCGAACATAAAGGCTATATTCGATTATATATACGTATATATGCGTATGCCACAGCGGCTGTAAACAATCATACAGCTAACAGCAGTTCTCGGAACCCTCATATAAGTTTGTAATCGACAAAGCGACAACACTCGCAATGAACTAGTGAATTGTTTGATGCAAACACTAGTTGCAATTTGGAACAAAAGATTTCATTTAACTTCATTTTAACTCGTAGGGTCGATGACCTAACAATTAATATTGCTGCTTAGCCATATAATATATATACTTTTAATGATAGTTATGACTATTGAATCACTATGATTATTTACCATTGAATAATTGTCAATTTATAGAAATATTGGCAAATCAAATAAACTACTAGTATTAACAGTTTTGAACCGATTTGACATTCACGTTGGTAATTTAAAAGCGCTATCTATATCTATATATTATAAACTTAAAGTATAGAAAACACCAAACACCAAAAATCCTTGGTGCGTAAAAGACTACAAAAGAGTTAAAAATAAATACAATCAATACAAAAAAAACGAAACGAAAACATTACAACAAACAGAGAGAAAAATAAAACGTTTTTATTCCTTATACATAATATTACATGAATCCAAAATTTATTGAGCCAAGCTATCGCATCCCAGTTGGGCTAAAAATACCTTTTACCTTTGCAATTTATGGCTGGCAAATAAGCAAATTTTTAATAAAAACTATTTGATACATTCTCTAACTCATATCCGATGTTTCGAATCGATAAAAATGTTATTTGTCGAAGCCAATGTTCCGTGGTAAGCTGTCATCAGGCGTTCGGGGAACGAGAACAATAAAAGATAACTTCACGAGTTATCTTTAGACTTATCTTTGGGGATTTGTGATATCGGGACTTGCTTATCGGGTTTACATTAGATGCCGGGAGGGTTGTGATCCAAAATTTATCTCTAGAATTTTTTTTGGTAAGGTAATAAGTAGTCCCGACTAAACAAGCAACTAAATTTTATATATTACTAGCAGATTCGGCCAAGCTTTGCTGTGGCTAAAGTTTTTGTTATATTACATAGTAGTAAACTATTCAAGGGAAATGGTAGGAAAACACCAGTCATGCTTTTTTGGTGGTTATGCTAATAAATTGTACCTTATGTGAAACGTTGGTACTTTCAACACAGCACCATCTGTTAGAATTGTGACTATCAAATAATAAACAAATATTTTGCAATAAAATAATATTGCGGGTATATATTGAGATGTAAGCTATCCTATCTTTTAAGTTGGATCAAACTACACACGGTGTGCAAATGATACCGAAGCCCATAGACACACCGCCAGAAAGCTTACAAGTTTCCGGCCTTTGCAGAATTGATAAACTCTAACTGGAAAATTTTGAGGCATTGCACGACATTTAAAAGGACTAACCTCCTATAGAATAATTAGGGTGAGATTCGAGACTTAGCTAGTATGACTAGTAAAATGTACCTATGTCAAAAACGTAGTGCATTTTGATAAAAAGGGTTTCACGCTGAGTTTTACCCTGACACTCTAAGAAAAGCATTTCCAAAATTATAAACATTAATAGTAGTATTTATTAAAATATTTCTTATAAATAATTTTGACATATACATCGCAAAAGCTTTCTTAGGACGCGCAGCTTCCGGGTTCAAAATCGCGTTAAAAAGCTTTTAGCGGAATACGATTTTAATGGATAGAAATGAAATCAGGCATTTAGCAGAACCGTTTGATTTTAGTACATTTTTGAATTTACTTTTCAAGATTGACTTCTCTTAACAGTTATTGGTGCTTAAGAGTTTTTTTCACTTTCACATATTATATGACTTATTATTAACCTAATACTCAGCCATACTAAACCAGATATGTAAAAAAGGTTTTTACTGCACCTATTTCGATTTCTTAGGGTTTAGCTTCGAATATTTTCGTCTTTACAAGCCTCTATACAGAGAACTGATGTTGCACACAACATTGAAATTTCCATTGTAAAAGTAATGTAACATAATAATAAATAATAAATAAATCCTTTATTTGCCATGATAGTGGTACAAAATAAAAAAAAATCGAACAACAAGAAAAGTCCGCACAATCAGCCATACATAAACAGGCATGCAAATGTCATAATAAGAAGTCAAGTCAAGAATGAGTAATTGTTAAACTTTGTTCTAAATATTCGGTCACGCTATAAAAACACCTTGACTTTAAAAACCTAATGTTCCTTTCGTAAGTATTTATATCCTTAATTATCTCCTCCACTTTTTGATTTAGAATACTCATGAAATTCCTTCGCAGAGATCGATGTTTGTTAAGTCAAAATTTATGTCACTCGCCAAAATTATACAAACCTTGGCGACAGGGCAAAGCCCCTATTAATAAAAGACAGTTCCCTTCAGTATTGGGAGCAATAGCACAGCATTGACACGGTAGCCTAGTTCGTAGAGTGACAAAGTGCGAGTTATCCCAGCCAAGACGAGCGTCTCTAGGTTTAATTAATATATGTATTTGGTATTTAGAAATATTATCATCTTGAACCATTTTCTTTAGTTTCGCTTGGATTAAACACATTTTCAAAGTAGAAGAACCGACGGAGAGACGCATCTCTGTATTTTTTTTTTGTTATTTTTTTTTAACTCGGAGCCGAATACATGGTCGAAATTAATCACAGCGCCATATAGCTCAGGCTGTAGCTTCGATACCCCGGGAAGCAATTATTTATTATTTAATTATTATTATTATTATTTTTATTTATTATTTTTATTTAATTTTTTATTTTTAGCTTTAAATCTAAACTTCAATAATATAATTTCCTGAAATTTTAGCTTTATAAAATATTGTATAACACGGTAAAATTCAATCAAAATTCAATTCCGTTATTTGAGAATAAATATGTCTTTTTTAAACCTACAGAAAATAAATCGAAATCAATATTATTCCATTTCATTAGACAAAGGACCTGAATATCAATCAAGTACCCTCAGATAATTTCAAATATTATAAGCTCCTTTGATTTGCGCAATTTACCGTCTTTAATTTGCTTTTTCATTTATTTCACATTTTTATAATAAAATTACAAAATAAAAATCTGTTTCATGATGGTTTGTTAATCTAATTGGCAAGGGGTGATCAGCCTCCTGTGCCTGACGACTATTTGGGTTTAGACCCAAAGACGGCTAAGGCAAGCCGGTTTCCTCACGATGTTTTCCTTCACCATAGGCGCGAGTGTTCATTGCGCACATAGACAGAAATTTCATTGGTGCACAGCCGGGGCTCAAACCTATGACCTCAGGGATGAGAGTCGCACACTGAAGCCACTAGGCCAACACTGCTACAATTAATAAAATTTACTTATTCATTTTAGTAGTATACCAAATTGTATTTCTCAAGTTAAACTTTTATAATAAACCAAACTTCTATTTTGCAGGTTCTGGAACCACAAATAGCCGAGGCTTTTCAACGTTCGGTTATTCCGGGGCTACTATAGTTAGGCCTTCGCCACCAGCGCCCACTAACACGTCACAGATTACAATAGAGCTTCTAAGACAGGCCACACCCCAAGAAACCAAATTACGTACGTATTGTTACGTTTACGTGTTGTATTGTATACGTATTGCTAAATATAATTTGGTTTGACTATCCTTCAATATGGCAGTTTCAGACGTGTCGTGACCTTACCAAGGATGAGAAGTAATATTCCTTTTGATCCTATATTCATAAAAAGTAGTTTGGAGAAGCAAAAAAGATTTTCTTATTGTTAATTAAAAGTAAAATGAATTTACATTAATACAAGATTCATATCAATGCATCTTAATATATACAAAAAATATTCGCAAAGGAATCAAAACTCGACAAATTGCAATTTCCTTTCATCATTTTGATTGAAGCAGCTTCCCTTTTCATTGAAAACAGGAAGATTCTAGCGGAAAAATCCCTATATTTCTAAATTATCAAAGTTCACACCTAATTGAAAATGGACCTATTATATAAAAATATTGCACAATTTTAGTCAATTTAAATTTGCTTGATCAAAGATGTTGTTTACCGAACATATACAAATGTGTATGAACAAAGTGTTTATTGGTAAGTCTTCTGTACTCGAGAACGAACCTAGTACAAACTCGAACCGCTAATACATACGCGAACATTACATAGCAGTCCGCCAAGGAATATTACTGGATTATCGATAATGGAAGTTATCATGTGGAGGCATTTTCATTTTGTATTACGCATAACAAAAATACGCTTTTTTCCTATCGCAATAGATTAAGATTAAATTATTACTTTTGTGACTACAAATGACTAAAAACTGCTTTGAAACCTTCACAAACATACACATCAATAAGAAAGCTTTTTCGGATAAAATTGTAATCCTTTCCCTTTTATTGATAAACATTATATAAGCCCCTGTAGCTATTGAATTTTGTCTCTCTCGTGTAACATGAATAAATAAATATAACAATATTCCTTGACAAATTCTAGTTAAACTCATAAATATCCTAATAAATTTGATACTTGATTATCAATATTAAATGTTTCTATTTAAATTTATTGGTTTAATATAATCGCAAATAAAAATTAATTATCAAATCGTAATTATTTTAAGGGCCCAAATAGGTTTTGAATTTTATCTCTCTCGTAAAACATTGTAAATAAATAAACATAACAAAATATTCCTTAACTTGTGGTCATACGGATAATTATTTAAGAAAAAACTTTTTACCCGAATTAAAGTTATGTATTATTATAAATTTACAATTATTTAACATAATTTTAAATTTATCCGACGTTTCGCGTGCTTTACAGCGTGCGTTGTCACGGTGACAAATCAAAGACAATACTATATAATTCAAATCTAAAAAGAGGTTTGGTTCTAAAAACCATTACAATTATTTATTAAGTTTAAAGAAACTTCAAAAGGTCTAGTTTTTGCTTTCTAAAAAACATTATAACTATTTATAAGGTTCATAAAAACAATCTTACAGTGCTCACAACATTCGCTGGTATTGTTTCATTACAAAATCAAAGGAACTCTCTCCAAAACATTATAAAGCAAAATTATGTAGCTATTATAAATCACTGCCTTAATATAAAGCGACCCATGGATATGTTTTATTCCGTTTAATGTATCGTGGGCTATAATCCTATTAGGTGCGCCTGTAAGCCCATATTGAGATAGTTTTAATCCGAGTAATAGCTCTGCTGTTTTAACTGGCGCGCTAACTTATATAGTTTTGATATTATATCGTTAAAATATTTGTGCTTTACTATTCAATTCTATTACTAAGCTTTAGGACTAAACTGTTTCTATTTATGTACCACGAATAATAGTCATTACTAATAAATTTAGTCTAGCTAGAGTTTTTAGCTGCGGAGATATTTTTAGGTGGTTTAACTTAAGAAGAGCGTTTTTTAGATTAAACATGATGTGCTTTCTTATATATCAATATCAAAAGTGGTTGCATAAAAAACAACCTAAACTCCAAGTTTGCCGACAATGATGTATCGTATAACGTCCTCATTCATCATCAGGTCATTTTAACACGTCCAAAACTTTCTATAGCTTTGCAGTGGATTTATTATGTAATATTTACAGAAAAGAAAATCAACGACCGCCGTCCAATGAGCACTGAGACCACGCGATCCGCGCCTGACGTCATCATAGTCTCAAAACCGGTTCGCTGAGGATGACCGTCGGGGCCCCACCCCGGGGCCCCGACACCCCCCTGGTACTCCCCCCCGCAGGAAGCCCGCACCTGCCCCGAGGGACAGCCCTGCAAGAGTGCGTTTGACATTTGTGACGGTTATTACAGCCAGTACTTCAACGACGGACCAATATACGAGTATTGCATGAATAGTGATTGCAAATCGAAAACACTGCCACGTAATTTTTCATCTGTAGATTGTAAGAGGAATAGGAGTGTGTGTTTCTATGGAGTGGACGATACGCCTAGGAAGAAGACGTTTGTGGTTCGCGCGGACATCGAACCTAGATAACAATAGATTAGGGTGATGCCACGAGTGTTTGGTTACGGAACTGAAAGATATTATTTTCTAATTAAGTAAGTATAAAGCCAATTTATTTATTATGAATAACTTTAATCGTACCCCAAATATAATAACTGTTTTCCTTTCAAATAACTGTATTCAAACAGTAATATTATAGGCCAAATTTTTATTATTGTATAAAAATACACGTTGATTGGTTGTTATTTTGTATTCAAACCTTTAATGTAAATAAATGATAATTTGACTGTACATAAGATGTTAATTTTATTACATATAAATTATTAAATCTCTGACAATTATTATGAATAATCCAAGTATGTAATAAATACTCGTGGTAAATAATATAGGTGTAGGACGCTTTGAAATTTTAAAATTACAGCTATATTAGATTGTTGTTTTTTGTGTTTTTAATAAATCCATGAATTTTTAATACCAGTATTATTTTTAATACCTTCTCGTTACGAGCTGTCTTAATATGAGATGAAACAACGCTTAATGCCAGGCCTCTTGCCTGTTTTTCCTATGTCTTTAAATAATTTTTTTTTAAATATGTTCAATGAAAAATTTAAAGTATTTCTGGAGTATTGCTATCCCCAGTCTAACACTATCCTAGACAGAAAAGTTTATTCTGCGGTTGAAACCCCGTACTTAATTGTATCAGGATGGCAGATATAGCAAGTTCATTTCGGAGATACGTCTAAATGAGGACACAATTTATTGCATCTGTGTGACACAATGGCATCAAATTTACTAAAACTTTTTAAAGACAATAAGACAATTACTTATTCAGTTAGTAATCAAGGACCATGTAAGTCAAACGACGACTCTACCCCTAAAAGCCTATTATCTTTTCCAAATTGTTCTCGACTTCAGATTGAATCAAAAATATCACAAAGGGTTAACTTTTAATTTTACTTCAAAGGGAAAACTTTTTGAATTCGAGATATGTCTAAGGATGTTGTAATCAACATGTTTTAGCTTCTGATAAATCATTATCTATATTCAGTATTGTACGCAATCTACACTTCTATATAAAGGAGAAAGATATGTATTTGTTTTTAACGTTGTTATTCGTTTTTAAAAATATACTCAAAATTAATGGGCCGATTGCAATAATTTTTCATTATAGTACATTATTCTTGAGTGGCATAGGCTACTCGTATAATAATAATAATAATAATAATAAGCCTTTTTATTTCCTGTTTTACAATAGTTGGTAGTTGTTATATTAAAGTAACCAAAAATATTGATTTTGTTAGTAGGGGTAGGGTGTTCAATACCACCGCACTTTTTTGACGATACTAATTATTTAGGAGTCTCGGAGGACCTTCATTGGAATACCTCCAAGTGAGTTTTGCTACGGAAACGCGTCTAAATATTTTTACAAAAATATTTAGACGTTATAGTTATAAGAGATGTGACGTTCACTTTAAAAAATCGTGTTTTTAATTTATCGATTGTTAATAATCGTTTTTTTTATTTTTCGATTATTTCCTCATTTTTGAAATTTAAAGTTATAGAATAATCAACATTGAAATTAACCTAATTTCGTGTTGATAGATTATAGGGTTCCGAAATTTTTTGAAATAATCTATACCTACTCGTCTGTATTTCCTAATTAGTACTTGTATTTCATTGTTTGCAACTTTCTATATTATTAAATTTTTACTAGAATACAGTGTTTACTTTAATATCCAAAAAGTACCCAAAACCGAATCAGAGCACCCCACTATCCACGTGGTCTTGTCTGTCTTACCCCTAGAGTGTATATAAATAATCGGAGGCGCGGAGGAAGAGCAGCCTCCGCAACCTCGGCTTTTTGGTCGCCTTCGGCTTTCATAATGCCTGTGCTTTGTTACGCAAGGGTGGAGGGGCTGCATTTTCCGTAGCGCCGGAGCTGTCCAAAAAACAAATATTATTTAGATCGGTTAGGTTAGGTTAGTATATGAATATACCAAGAAGCCGGGTTGGGGAGGATTGAATTAACAATTATTATTTAGATCGGAGCTGTCTATCTGTCTGTCTGTGTCTGTCTGTCTGTAAGGGGGCCATCGCATTTTACGACCTTGATCCCCACACTTCCCGCGCCAATCACACTTGCCCAGGCGCGGGGGCCCGTAATCGGGTTTCCCCAGGTGAAAAAAAAAAATTTTTTTTAATATTTAGACGCGTTTCCGTAGCAAAACTCACTTGGAGGTGTTCCAATGAAGGTCCCCCGAGACTCCTAAATAATTAGTATCGTCAAAAAAGTGCGGTGGTATTCAACACTATTACCCTAAAACTAGTTTGTTTATTTATAAATATAAAATAAAGTGTACTTTTTCAATCGTTTAAAAATGGAATAGGTCAATCCAGCAATCCTCTGATGATCTCCTATGATGAAACTTAGCAGCAAGTAATCCGAACAACTTCACTGAACACCCTCCATGGTAAATGCGGTAGAAGATGCAAAGAGATCCCATATCTCTAGGCAACGCCAAGCCGCTTAAGCCGCTCGACAAGTGTGAATCGCTCTTCGTTGAACACGATCAAGTGGAAGGAGCTGGTACTGGGGAGGTTCCGCCCAGAGGTGAATATAGTATTCCTATGTGGAGCCGAATCTGGGCTTTTTAGAGTTACAAGCGGAGTGAAGTACCGTCTCGCCTTGCTGACCACACCAAGCTTCTTAGAGGCCTTCCAAATGACCGTAAAACCGAACGTCATTCGATATGTAAACAGACCGTATCGCGATGCTTGCTAAAGCTTTAAGGAGAATGTCTTTGACGAGAGGATGTGGTAGCTGAAGCGCGATGGAGCTTGTAGGTCTCTTTCTTACAAATATATATACAAGACTTGTTACATAATGAAAAAAAAAATATATTAGAATAATTGTTACAATATAATATATAAAAATTATAAGTCTTGTAGATAAAGACTTGTAGACTTGTAGACTTGTAGATGTAGACTTTCGACTGTGAATAAAAGGCGCCAATTATGAAAGGCCTTATACGGAATTCTTCAATCTCTTCAGTAAGCAATAAATGTGAAGACATTTCACAATTTCAATATATCTGAGAATTGATCACATGTCGATGTAGATTATTCATATATGGGATTCCATCCATCCAGAGATCAAAACTCATAAATTAATAGTAGAAGTTAAATTGAACTAGTTTTAGACTAGATGTGAATTGTTTCCTTAATTTCCGATGTTTCTGAGGCCTCAGATTTCTGTGTCTGTTTCATGATCATTTGTAAATCTAATAAACAAATAGGTGATCAGCTTCCTGTGCCTGACACAAGCCGATTTCCTTAAGGAAACCCTTCACCGTTTGAGTCAATGTTAAATGCGCACATAGAAAGAAAATCCAATGGTGCACAAACGGGGAATGAACCTACGACCTCAGGGATGAGAGGAGCACGCTGAAGCCACCAGGCCAACACTGCTCTATAAGTTTAAGTATATTATTCTAAAACATTTGTACTATTTAACTATTTATTTATTATGCCAACGCAATTTTTTTTTACTGACACATTTACTGCACAGACAGCATCTCAATCTGTAAATACACAGATATTATTTTATTATACTCGTCGTATTTTCAATATAGAAGTGTTACTGTCATATTGCAACGAAGTTAAATTTTTAACTAATTAGACTACTTAACACTGTTTAAACTAGCGCAAGATACCCGGCAATTCAAGTTGTTAACAGCCAAAGAATGGGTGACAGAATTAATTTAATTTAGTTTTTCAAATGAATAAATAAGGTCAATTTTCGTGTTTCACACAAGTTTCTCGAGTATAATTTTATTATAAAATGTTACCCCAACTACTAAGGACCGTCTTTGGTTCGAATTCGAAAATAGTCTAAGGAATCTTCTCAGTTTAGTTTATAGACCAGAGGTCCTTGCATAATTTATATGATTTTTAAACGATTGTGTATTATTTTATAAATGATTTGGAATATAATATCCCTAACGATAGGTAGGATAAGCAAATAAGAACAAAAAGTATACAGCATATACGTAGTATAATTGTCAATAATTTACTTTGACGTATAAATAGTTCAAATTTAAGCGTTTGCCTGGATCCAACTTGTGTAACGGGACACGAGTGCATTAACACCTGGGTATCTTGGGTGGGCGCACTCCATGTGACCCCAAGAGCAGACACCAACAACGGCGTTGTTATGGAGGAGGGGCCCACCAGAGTCACCACCACACTGGTCGCGGCCACCGACGTCCAAGATACCAACACATAACATGTTAGCGTTTACCACGTTGTTGATTTCTCTGTAGCGGTTGATGCAAGTCTGAAGATTCACGGTGTACAGTTGTACCTCTCGGAGTTGGATTGATGCGGGTCCGTTCGACTAAAAATACACAATAATAGATGAAACTTACCTTATAATAAGAGAATTATGCATCATACAATAAATTTATACCAATGCAAACACAGTAGTTGTAATAAACTTACGGAAGTCCATCCCCAGCCGATAGCCCATACAGGTGCGTTGTCAGGAAGCCAGTAGTTGGAGCTGGCAATAGATCCTCTAGCCACATTAGCATTGAAGTTGAAAGCTGAGTTGGTACGAATAACTGCTACGTCATTGTCAAGGATCCTACTATTGTATTGAGGATGGATTATGATGGCGTTGGTGTTGTGCACTACACCACCACTGTTACTGTTAGTTGAACCAACACGCATACGCCATTGCCGTATAGTATTTCCGCTGCAAAAAAGTTATTTTAATAATACTTCTGGAAGAGATCACTTGTAAGGGAATCTTGGACAGACCATGATTATTGGTTCATGAACGCCTCCTACATATGATGCTGATAAAGATGGACACTACTTACATGAAGCAATGGGCAGCGGATAACACAGATCGGTTGTTTATGATGGTTCCACCACAGTTCAGGTAGAATGTACCACTGCCGGATCGCGAATACAACATTGCGACTGCATATGGGTATTTGCTAATGGTTGTCACCGAGCCACCCACGATCCTTTGGAAACGCGGCTGCACGGCTGTAAAGGAATTAAAATATTTACTTCTGGTTCTGGTATTGCTGATACGTTGTACTTGATACAGTATATCTCAATACAAGTATGTATTATATGTGTTACTTTGATAGTCATTGGCGACTAAATCACGACTGACTAAATGCTAGTTTGCTCTTTTAACGTGACAACGTCTAATAAATCGATGAACGCCGGCTCCAAGCACGTAAACGCATGACTCATTGTCCCGTTACGCACACTGTCCCGTTACGCTCATTGCACGCTTGCGCCGCATCTATCTCTCTTCCACTCGATGCCTATGCGTCCGAGGATTCAGTCCTTTTAGTATTCATACAAAATAGTGATAATTCAATTTTATTCATAAAAGTATACAATAATTTCATCAGTGTTTTATTATGACGTTGTCCCGTAAACTATCATTAGAATTAAAGATGTTTACTATTTTAACGAAGTGTTTTTGAACTTGTTATGCACATTAAGGAGTGGTATAACCTAAAAGACAAATCCGAAGCAGTCGAAGTCCCCAAAAAATAATGTCCTGATTTCCTTGCAATATGGTAGAAGTGTTATATGGTAGAAGGTCACGTTTTGGTAAACGACTTTGGTCTAGAATCTTTGTATCCTGCCTTAGAATCAGGGTCTCGAAGCGTGTAAGCGCAAGTTGCCGTGTAGTTTTTTAAGGCGCCAAATTTTGATTTATTTATTAAAAAAACGGGAATGAGGCTCACCTGATCTTAAGTGATACCCGCCCTTAGACACTGAAATTGCCAGAAGGCTCGCAAGTGCGTTGTCTGCCTTATGTCTTACAATTAATAAAAATTACAATAATAATAATACTAAGGCAACTCAAATCTATTCAAACGCATGATCACCAATAACTTTGTAATATTATGGTTGTCTATATATAAAGCACGTAATATTAGTAAATTGAATACTATAACACAATTTATTAATTAATGAAAACTCAGAGAAAAGCAAAGAATGCAGAAACAAGTCTGCTTGTCAAGCCAGTAAGTAGTCATTTGATTCATAGATAGGTAGATTGTAGACCGTGAAGCCAACTTTAATTGAGGCCGATAATATTATACATTATACAATGATGATACTGAATCTATACACTAAAATATACTTCCACAAGTTGTCAAACCATTGTTTGATACGTAATTTTACATATATAAATAAGAATATAAGCTTTAAATTTGTGATTAAAATGCTTATATTACAAATATCTAATACAATTGTTAAAACTTTAATTTATAGTTGATTCATTGAAAGAAAATCTCTGATTATTTAACCCTGTTATCAGAGTAATTATAATTAAAATTTAATAGGAATAACTAATAACTTACCAGACACCGCGACCACGGCGAGGCTCAAAAGAATTAGAATCTTCATATTGTGTTACCAATTGTGTTAATAAAAATAACATTGGTCGCACTTTTATATAAAGATGGGCTTACTGATATCTAAAAGGAATTAGATCGGCTGGATTAATACAGATACGGGGTATACAAATTCCCAGAACTATTAAACGCGGTCAAGCGTGAGTTGTTTTAATTTAATTGTATTAGAGATTTTTAATTTTTCCGTGCTATGCACCACCACTTTGTGGAACTACCTGCCTAGAGGTATTTTCGAACCAATTCGACTTAAAACCCTCAATAAACAGCGTAACCTTCCTTTAAAGAGTAAATATAATAATTTGCGCACTGTCTTAAAAAATGTATCAAGTACAAATCAAATTTAAAACTCCTTAGAGTATAGTTCTTGTGTGCATTTGAAATATTTTTTGACATTGGCTTTCATCTATCGTCATTATAATTAAGGCCCATTTAGATGGAGAGAGTTTCTCGTCTCGAAGGGACGATTATCGAAAGAATATAAGAAGTTTCTTCGTCTAAACATTCACACCTCTTGCTCTTCCTCTTTGGCCACAATTGCCTCGCAAAGGAAAATTTATTATTTCCGTGTAAACAGAATTCCAAAAGCAATAATCGTATTTCGAGGTTTTGTGCCAGTTGCTACCATGAATGCAGTGCGATAGGGTATATTCATTATATCTGCTCTTCTAAGAAAATAATTAATGAAACGCAAACGGAAAAAAGATTAGAAGCTAGGTCAAAAAATGGATAGCTAGGAGAAACAATTTTGGAGCATCTTTTGGAGCATCATCATCATCACACATAGTGCTTGAATTGCAATTTAGGTACGTAAATATTTTCAGCCCCAGCTCCAAGTCCCCAAAGATGATTTTACTTTCTTTCTTGTAAATACTGACTTCTTATATTTTTAATTTTTGCACTAATTTCTTTGGGGCCAAATACCTCAACACACAATTCCCTCGTAAATGAATTAAGAGCTGCATTTCTCGCATCACGGTTTTTATAATTTTCATTTTCCGTGTTCCACAAACACGCATAACTTCTGTAAAGTTCAATGAACTTAATATTATCGGCAGCGCCAAAATTAAAGGATTTTTGTGTCCCCAATAACACCCTTGTAATCACCAAATTCGAATGAAAAATCTCGCACTCATTTAGTACGATACTCGTATGCCCATAAAAAAATGTCATACGAGGTCGTACTATACTAGCCGAGATTCTCGTAGTAAGAATCTTCTTACTAAAATTTCGATGTGTAGACACAGGAAATTATCGCCTAGTGATAAATCACTGGCAAATCTCGTATGACATAATCGTAGGTGAGAATTCTAGTCTAAAGATTTCTTGCCTGTATGGAAACATTTTGATACGATAATGCTTTGGCGATTATTGCTGGTGATAGTCGTGTACGATTTCTCGCACCAAAACGAAATCTCTCTCCATCGAAATGGGCCTTTAGGGTAATACATTATCAATTTAAATTGTGTCGTTGCAGCGTCACCACTGCGACGTTTCTCATACCTATTATTTTTTATACATGCCCAATTACCGGATGAAAGCAGGGGGGGAGGGTGATCACTTTTTCTTAATGCTATCAGCCTTGCGATTCTGTAACTCACTTTTCGAACTCACACAGCGGTTTTCGCATCGGCGGTCGCTCTCAAATCAGTCGTGAGGCAGTCATTTTATGATTTGGCATTCTGATAAACAATGAACTACAAGCTCCCACCTTTTCTCTCTTGCGTCGCGACGTCGTGCGTCGACGCAACGCAGATTTGTCGTTACGATGTCACGATGCGACGCAACGCAGTAGTAGGGCCTCGCCCTTTACTGTAACAGTGATTATTTTAATTAAAAAAAGGAGAGTTGCCTCCTTTATATGTAGTGAAAATTCTAATATGGTATAAACCTCTGAATTCAATACAATTATTATAAATTAAATGTAATTTTATTCCCTAAAAGGGTGACTAGGAAGTGTACTTAAGTTTTATGTTTACATTTACGAAGGATCATGTGTTATTTTTTTAATATCACTTTTTTTCATTTCAATAGAATTTCACAAAAATTGACCAACATGATAAGAATAATAACTCTATTATCTGTTTTAATGTAAGTGATAGCAATAGATAAAGGATCAACGCTTAGGGAAGTAATAAAATAAAGTATTTTCCTAGAAACGCTTTAACAGGAAAAAATTGTTACAAAATCCTTTAGACATAAATTTTATCTCATTGCAATAAATCGATAAACTACCAACGAATTGATAATTTAACTAAATGATTAAAGTATTAGTTTCTGCTCAAAGCGAAAATTATTTCTTGACACATCAGTTCAGTTTCCGTGATCAAGAAGAGTCGGGTAGGTGGTGTCCAAAATACATATATAAAAACACCAATAAATGAAAAAGGGTGTAAAATTTGATTGAAAAATCTTCTTAGTAACAATTTCTTTGATACTTGGAACACCTCCAAGCTTTATGATCACATTAAGCTGTCTCTACTACTTGCTTGCTTGCTTAACCCATAGATGGGGCAGAGGGCGTCCACAGTGAGTCGCGTTCGGTCAAACTGTCGATACTACGCCTGTTAGTAATCATCGTATTACTACCGGAGAGTAGCATCGGACTTCCGAACCATCTCTATCTCGTTGTCAGGCGAAGCAAACCCGGCGGGGATCGAACCTACGAACTCACAGAGTCGCACGCTGAAGCCACTAGGCCAACACTGCTCTTAGTGTGTTTTAAGGTTTTCATAATAACTAAGGGGATGCTGTCATCAATGCAAGAAGTGACGCTCTCCAAGGAACAGTTTAGTAAGTACATAATATATGTTTTATCGAACTTTTTATATAAAAACCATTTTAATTTCCCTTTCAAATACGCATTGTACAACTTTACAAAGCATTATACAACAAAACCCTTAAAATAGAAGTACAAAAAGTTAGAATAAAGATGATATTGTGTTTTTTTTCCTATGGAATTCTCATTCAGCATTCGCTGAAACAGGTCAGGACAAGCAATACGCCCAGCATGAGTTTTCAGCAACCCCATTAAAGAGACAGGCCGGCATACATGTTCCTATGAAAAACATTGAGTTGATTAAAAACAGTTATTTCAATGCTAACCTTTACAAATATTCAATTGAATTCATTACAAAAACTTAAAAATAATGGTGTAACTTCACGTACTAATACTTAATAGGAATAACTTTCCGCACTATACGATATATCCGACTGTTCTTATCTTTTAATATGTCGTGAACGAAAGTAATTAAAATATATAAAGCACATTGGTGTGTGTATATACCTAAAGATACATTAAAACCTCTAGTTCCAGAGTTGTTGTGTTAACTAGAAATAATTAAAACATTACCGTATCCATTAAACCTAATTAGAATAAGCTTGTTAGTACAAACTACGAACTATTATGTTCGCGCCGAGCGCCTAATTACTGTAGGAAAGGTTCTATATGAAACTCAAGATATGCCCCGACATCGCACGTTTCTTTATCTTCTTTAGAATCTAATTATATATTAATAATGCTATTAATATATAATTAAATCCTATACAATTGTAATTAATTTATAAGATAAAAGAAATATAAACATGTTTTAAGAATTTTTATTGTATAGATACGAATTTACGTTGATCATCCACCCGAAGTGGAATGGCTGAGCCTAAGTAGGAAATAGAATATAAAAAAGTGTGGCACATGCGCACAAACACAATGCACACGCGGCATTGCCAATTCAGACTCAAAATTGCTTTCACCGGGGAAGGTGAGGTCATTTGCCGCTCACTCCAGTGAGCTTCCTTACTGGCCTTCAGGCGATTAACCACCTCACCACCAACACACCACAGCCATGGTCCGAGTCTCGCAGGAAAACAGCGCGAGCTGAGCTGTCAAGGTCCTTAAGGCCAACTTAAATTCTATAACAAAAAAAGAGCACAGGCACTTTTATACCTATATTATTCATCTGACATAATTAATACACACAACTGACTTATATACCCAACGCACGACCCCAGGTTGGAAGTCTTACGGTTACACCACTGAGCCACTGGTCGTACGTGCAGTGTTTGTAAATATTTTTATTTTATAAATATTGTTCAACCAGCACGGTTTTTTAAAACGGGTGATTGCAAAATAATTGCATTACGTTTTGAACCACTTTGGTTTTGATATTAGCACTTGAAATTGTTTCGATATTTACTATTTTTTTAATAACGCCGTTAATAATTTACTCGTAAGTGTTTTGTAAACTATTTGTTTGTACTTTAATGCAAAGTATTTGTTTTATTATGAATCTTACCTCTCCCATTGTTCCTATATAAGAGAAAATATAATACATTATACCTACTTCAACGGTTACTCAAAGATTTGACGTTGGCTTAAATAATATCGACATAATTGATGCTCAAATTCCGACGAAATCCATACACGCCCGAATATCGACGCGGAATACATTACAACCTATTCAATAGAGGGTTCAAATTGATTGAAAGCGTGTTTGTTTTAAGTGAAAAATAGATTCTTATTTTAATATCATATAGACCCTTGTAGTAACTTAAAAACTAATTTAGGAAAAAGAGTTTCGTTTATCTTATCTCACTATAAACTTAATATTCAAAGTCAAAATATTTTTATTAATGGATTGCCCCTACTCTGCCAGTAGCGCTGTTGTCACAACCTTGGATTAACTGTCGCTGAATCAAGCAGATTTTAACATACACACACAAATACACACCTTACAAGCATCCATAAATGGATTTAAAAAATTATTTTGTATTATTTTTAGTAAGCTGTAACATTATCTAAATAAATCCTGCGGGAGATCAGAGACAAGGATCGGGATAATTGGTAAAGGGCTCGGTCACATATAAACTTATAAAAAAATTACATTTTATACTGGAGAGACAAATTTGCTTATATTTTGTTTATACCAGATTCTCGATTTATATTATATAAAATAAATTACTTTTAAAAGTGAAACGTTGTTTTATTTTTGGTTTAAGTAAAGGTAATTTTGTGAATTAAAAAATATGACATACGAATGTATCGATTTTTCCATATTTTTGAAGTTATACTTCTTTAGGCGCGTTATGAAAAATTGATTAGAGTGAAATTTTACGATGCGCGCGCACCGTGACTCAAAATTAACAGAATGAAGTTGCCCACGGATCATGCTACGGCATTGGACATAATTTAAAAACAACATTCGAATAATAATAGAATTTATGTTACACTTAATGTTTTAAATAAATAAATAATAAATATTTATTTATTTAATTTTTCAAATGTAAACTGAACTTTATTGACTATAATGACTCCTTTTCCAGTCTTTGATTATTTAATTGTAATTAATTATTTGCATGCAATCAAAAACTATTTTTAATAATGCCAGAAAAGTATTACTTCTTACGCGCGTACATATAAGTACACGCACCTTTTTTTTAGATCATTTGTAGGTTGCACTTGAAACAAAGAGAAGTTTTCTCCATGAACATAATGACCTACACGGATGCAACCACAGTTCTTAGCTGTATAACCTTAGTTCCTGTAGCCTAAGCAAGAAATGTGTGCGTCCTGTAACATAAATTATTCTACAAAATTTAAAACAGGAAACTTCATGAATATTTTTCAAGATTTACGACTTGTAAATGTACGGTTGCTTAAACTTATCTTTCAAACTTGGTACCTATTACGAAAGTAGGAAAAATAAATAGTTATGTAATAGTTGAGCATAGAACCACGCTCTATATGATTAAAAAGTCTCAACTTAATAAAACTTTGTGAGCAAAGGCAGCCTAGTGGCTTCAGCGTGCAAGTCTTATCCCTGAGGTCGTAAGTTTGAACCCAGGCTGTGCAATGGATTTTTTATGCCGCTCGTACGCTGAAGGAAACCATCTTGAGGTAATTGGCATGCCTAATTTAATTGCTCTAGAGCAGTCGGTCTCGACTGCAACATGCGGGTCCGTCTATGGCCAGCGTAACTCAAAAAGTCGACAGTGTGTGTCGCGCACGCGCACACCTGTTTAATCTCTTAAAAAAACAAATGATCATGAAACAGATACAGAAATCTGAGTTAGAGATATATTTATATACTAGCTGACCTGGCTAACTTCGTTCCGCCCTACAACCTTATAATATCGTTGTTACTTTAATTTAACTTATTTTAGGATTTCATTAATGTTAAGTATTACATTAATACAACTTTTTTGCAAATACAGAAATGTTTTATTGCTTGCCATTGCGAAAGAAGAATGGCAGTTTTACACATTAGGCATCTTCTCTCTAGCGTCAATATGGCGGTACTGCATGTTAAGCACTTTCTGATATCCAACATCTTTTGATCAGGATCAAAGCATGGTTATGCATCTCCTCATTCACCTCAAGATCGGAATTTCTTGAACTGACACGAATTCGACGTAAAATGATGCGTAGTTTTGTCAACAGATGGCACCATATAGTTTTTGCATTCGTAAAATTAATTAATTTATTTATTGTTATTCGATAACTTATCCGATATTTTATTCTTATTTTATGCTTATTCTGCTATTCGGGACGGAAACAAATCCAACAAATCAAAAACCATGGCAATCGGTCCAGCCGTTCTCGAGTTATAAGTGTTGTAACAAACACGACTTTCTTTTATATATATATAGATTTATAGCCTTATCAGAATACAAAATATACATATTATAGTTATTGTTTTTCTTAATAAAGCCTCCCCCATTGTCCTCCATTTTTCCTTATTGTATACCAATCTCGTCCGGGTCTTAGTCTTTCCAGCCATTTCCATGATTTCATCGGCCCACCTTTCACATTGCCCACCTCTGTTTCTTTTATGGCCTCTTGGTTGCAACAGTGTTACAATTTTGCTCCATTTATCTGCTCCTCTTATGGTATGTCCAGCCCATTTCCATTTTAGTTGTTTTTTTTTATATGTAACGTCACCCCCCCCTAATTTTTTATGGTTATTAAAAAACAGGTCTTATTTCTATTAACCTTCAAATATATTTATATCTAGACTATATTCGTTCTCAATTTTTTTTGTAGTGACACGGTCTACAATCTGCGCATACATATCATTGTGATAACGGAAAACCCTGAAACGCATTAACGAAGTTATTCCGGCCACTAAAGATGTACACCATTTCTCGACCCCAGCCACTTGGTCCTTCGGGCCAGTCAGTGGTTAGACCGATCGAGGATCCTCCCATTAGGTCGGATGAACTGTTTACCACCCTTCAACACTCCTCCATAGTTTATTTGAAACATAATAAACTCCTCTAGACTATACAGAGCATTTGTGGTAGCACTTACATTTTTTTAAGACATAATTTGAACGAAACACACACATAAAAACACACAAAATAATAATAAAAAATAACAATGCTTTTTTCTTTTAAATAACTAGGTACGTTTTAAATGTGTAATTTGTGTGTGTTGTGGTTGTAACTGGCCCTGGCTCAGCTTTATGCTAAGGAGCAGACTGTTTCACAGCGCTAGTCATTCTGCCAGAGACCACATATGCTAGTTAGCCTCAGTAGCAAAAAAGAAAAAGAGTGTAATAATAATAATACTTAGTAGAAAAAATAATTATAGTAAAAAATTGCAATGTGAGTAAAGAAGTCTTGTGTAAAAGTATATAGTAAATAAAAAAAATAAACATAAGAATTTTTACTACATATTTGTCAAAGTCTGTTTTTTATTGTTGAAGCGGTTTGACATCTACAAATCCCATATATAAAAAATATGAGCTCTTAAACATTTTGTTATTAGATAAATTAATGTAAGAGTTAATTCGACTTGTAATTTATTATTATTTTTTATATACTGCATAAACGTAGATGTAATATAGAGTAATTTATACATAATCCAATGTCTAAGTGTGACTAAAGTTAGGTGATATTTCCTAATATCGGATACAAGATATACAGAGGACAGACAAAAGGTTGTCTTCAAAGTAATAAAACACACGTTATGTAGCAATGTAATAAACGTGAAAACAACACTTTCCCGAAATTAACAGACTTCTGAAGGCTCATTTTATTTTGGGGATAAAACTTTTAGAATCTCAACTCTGATATATGACGTCATCTTGGATAACCATTCTACTGATTACATATCACAGGAAAATGCACTTTAAGCGATGGGCTCAGGGCGGATTTTTCAATAAGATAGATTTTATAATAGAATCAAAGTTTTAGTATTCGAGAGAGTTACGGTATAAAACTGTCTAGAAGATTTCATAACGTTTGTTATTGTTTCGAAACCGATATTAAAGACAAACAAAAAGTGAATTTCCCTAAGTATGTTAGTATAAATGGAATTATTAATATTATGTAACCTCGCTGTTCCAAATATATTTTCCGCGCTTCTGTTTACCTACAAACCTTTATTAACCTTAGATATTTTGTAACTTCATTTCTTATGAAAAATAAAGCTTTATAGGTACGCAGTGGGATTCGTACATAAGGAATTCATAGTTCACACTCAGTCTTGACTTTGTAGCGACATGTACATTGTACAAGCTACTGCTGTGACGTCATACCTTGAAAGGTAAGGAAGCCTTTCGATTCTGCTAAGGATATAAACAACTTCTCATCTTTAGCCCCTGGGAACTTCAGGCCAGTCAGTGGTGAGCCGAGGATCCTTCCTTTACTGTTCACAGCTTTGAACACATAGCTACTTGTTTCTTAATTTTAATTTTTAGAGACTCTTAGGCCGTGGGATTCAAGTGCACCGATAGATAATACCGGTGACGCCAGAGCTCCGACTCAACAAATAAGTATCGTAATATAGCGAAGAAGTGCTGCCAGCATTAAAGGGACACTGCCACGGGGACCAAACTTTTTAGATTTGTTTTAATTTACTATTTATTAATATTATTATTAAATAGGTGAATTTTGTAAATATAATCGAATTGTTAGAAGTTTTAGCTAATTAATATAAATTAATTAGTTAAGTATAATATATGTCGAAAAAACCTTTGCAGAACATCAAACAACGGAACGGGACACGTGTTGCGCCATGACCACTACAACCTCCTTCAATTAATTATAATGGGTAAAATCCAGGGTAAACGGCGTGTTGGTAGAAGGAAGAACTCATGGCTTCGCAACGTTGGAGAATGGACGGGTATTGCAACTGCGGAAGAGTTGCTGCATCTGGCACAGGACAAGACACGCTTCAAGATACTGACAGCCTCCAGTAATGGAGAGGCACTAAAAGAAGAAGAATATACACTTTTGTGAAGGCTAATTCATCATAGTAATGGTTATTAAAACCGTAACCCCGAGCGGTATTCTCTTAAGGAAAAGCATCAGATCGTCAGTGTAACTTTGTAAGTTTCAAGTTTTATTAATTTGACCCACTTTTCGTGGAATTTTCCTAATATTTCATTCAATAAAGGCTCACGTTTTGCTGAATATTTTAAATTCGATTTGCTCTCTTATTTTTGGGTTGTGAAGTATTAAAATGTAAATTGGGCCAGACAGAATTCTGGAAACTTTGCTTTGTTTCAAATAATATGTTTAACTAACTTAACTACTACCACTGCTGGTAATTAGTTGTACAGGTAGGGCTTTCAAGTCTGACAGCCAACATCCAGTAACAGAGAGATGGAGATACCAGAAGAAAACTAACGAAAACCCGTAAGTGATTTACTATTTGATTAGCACATGTTCTAATATTTTCTCTAAGCTATTGAGATGAAGGAGGGCTATAAAAACGAACAATGATGAGCTACTCCAGCTCCATACATGATACTTAAATGAGGCCTTAGGACACAATTTCAGACATTGTTTAGTACCAGGCAACCCTGCCTATGTTGGTTAAGACTTCAATATGTTCTCTGGGTTTTAAACATGATAGTTATATATTTTGTTGTACGAATATCAGAGCTTTCATACTAGCTGAAAGTAGATTTGTAATAGTTGTATCATAAGTAAATAAAGTTACTTCTTTCTTTTAAGAGATTTTGACCGATTTTTATTTCACCGTATTAAATATAGATCGTGATGAGACTATAAGAATGAATGGCATTTGATCACAGAGTTCTGACCTAAAAGATTGTAGCGCCTATATATATGGACTGTTGCAGTGTTGAAAAAATACATCTAATTAATATAACAAAAACAAAATCATTTACGTATTAATAAAACCTTTTCTGGAAAATGTCGTCTTTCGGCTATATCTTGTGTCTTGTACCACAGTTAATAGCTGCCATCATAGGTATTCGGGATCCAAGTTTACGGTGTATCTTAATAGGGTACTATGCTGTATCTAATGATATGGTTTGATTTAATAAGAAAGCTTCTTAGAATCATTTCCTTGAGCTAAATACACGATTTTCTTTGTTTTATATAGATAGATTGATAGATAGATATGATATGGAATTTAACAAAGTATTATACGCCAATGTTAGACGGAGGTTCTTGTATATTGTCATTTGTGTTACTTGTTATTGTTGAATTGCTAACATACTTTGACTGTTCGTTGGATATACTTACTATTCCTGCAGTTATCAGGCCAAGAAGGAGGGCTAAATACGGCCTTAATTCGGCGGCCAAGCCACATTTTAGGTAGCAGAGCCTGTGCAGTTTATTTATTTACACTTCGTTACATTTATTGAAAAACAAAATATAATACATACAAATTATAAGGGATGCAACGGTAGGCCTTATCGCTAACAAGCGATCTCTTCCAGGCAACCCTAGTAAGGAAAGAAAACTAAAAAAAAAAATATGATGGGTTAAGTGCAAGAAGTGCATAGCCAAATCTTATAAAAAATGTAGAATCACCAACCCTAACCTAAAATAATACAAATTTAATAAAATAAACTAAAATCTAAAAGGCTAATCTCACGGATTAATGAACCATGAATGATTTAGTGAGTCTGTGTGTAAGAGAGTGTGTCCCAGTCAGTAGTGGCAAGTTGAGAAAAATCCAAAGGTAATTCGAATGCACGCCCTCAAAGTGATTCACACGCTTAAGCCACCAGGTCAATACTGCTATTTCCTGCTAAGACTAGTTCGTTAATATAAGTAATTTTAATTATAATATTACTATAACAATGCGAATGCTCTGACAGAAATCTATACGTATAATCTGAATTTTTATTCCCGTAGTAAGTCTAGAACAGCTTTTGTGAGAGAGATAGAGATCTCTATGGTACTATTAAATACCAATAGCTTGAGACTAAGCTGCAGAGTTAGGGTGAGCATACATTAGATTTTATAAAACATTTCTTGTATACAAGAAATCTTATCTTTCTTTCTTTCAATTGTGTACATGAAATTCTTTGAAAACAATAATCGTAAAAGTAAAAATTATTACATTTCCATAATTATTTTAGTATTGGTAGCATTTTAAATTAAATATATCGATTTAACTTATTTGGAACAATTAATATTACATTATTTAAAAATTACAAGTCCAAACAACACTTGTACTGATGACTGAAGTTTTGCCAGTTCACTCAACGGAGAATGAAAGAGGTCCGTTAACCTATGCAGTTCATTAACTAAACCAATACACCTTAATTAGTCCACTCTTTTACTAATAGAAAGAAATAAATAAAAAAGAAATATTTTATTACAAAAAGGATGTACAGTAAAATGAGAAAGTTAGCTCCAACACTTGGAATCTCTGAGTCGTGGGCAGCTAATCTCTTCCAATAGACATACATGAGACATGATTTTAGGTACTTGACGTAATCAATCCTACATAACCTTTGCACAAGAAGCATAGTTCCTAAAGATTGTTAGTGAATGTATAATGATTTGAAGCGATAGTGAACATTTTGTTTATGGGAAAGTGGTTAAAAAAAATAATATTACTATATATATACTGTCTTTTGATAAAGCATATTTTATATATTATAACATTGAATAATTATTTAACAACAACAATCAAATGCTACTTGTGTGGACACGGGAGGAGGTCCCTCGGACGAGAAAAATGCTGGGGCGGCCGCAAAGCAGGCGGAAAATAATAAACGGCTCAAATATAAGAGTCTTTCCTCCAACTTCGATTTTGTTCCCGTTGGAGTAGAGACTCTTGGACCGTGGGGTACAAGTGCACAGGCGCTGATTAAAGATTTAAGTTCGCGCCTGGTAGATAGTATCGCTCAACGAATAAGTATCGCAATACAGCGAGAAAATGCTGCCAGCGTTAAAGGTACACTGCCACAGGGACCAAACTTTTAAAATTATGTTTTAATTTTCTTTTTATTCATTTTTAATTATTTTCATTATTACTATGTAGGTTGAGAAAATTGTAATTACTATACATTGAACAATTATATATTACTTTAACATTTACAATCCATTTAAAATCACCAATAGATTGTTTAAATAAATCATGGTGACATTACACTCGCTGTAATAAAGTGCGCATATTTGACTGAATTTGCATTTTCGTACATTTCACACCTAATGCACTTTTAATGGCCTTTTATTATTTATACCGGAATTGTATTTATTGCTGTTTATTCTTTATTACTAATTCTACTTGTTTGACAAGAAAACTAAGAGAAAAACTCGTGGAATTGAATTCTATCGAGATTAGGTATAGTCCAGCCCCATCTAGTGTATATGTCACCGTAAAATTGTAAATACCGTTAGATTGTAATCTATCTCGCGAGATTATAAACTGTCGAAAGATTGTGAACCTCAACGAACTGCTTACAATTTAACGTATTATTATTCGGTAGTTACATGAAATTATTGGAAAGTAAAATTAATCTGTAATTGACCAAAGAAGTTTGAATGATAACTAAGTTAGTGTAGTACAATCTACCGAATAATAATACGTTAAATTGTAAGCAGTAAGCTGAGGTTCACAATCTTTCGACAGTTTATAATCTCGCGAGATAGATTACAATCTAACGGTGTTTACAATTTTACGTTAACATATATAATATATATATAATATATTATATATGACATAGAAACAGATTGTATAAGCCAACTGAAAATCAGCATTGCCGATGTTAAATTAAACTGTTTGGTGTAAATATTTGTATGTTTAAAAGTGTGTGATAAATAACATAACAAGTTGTATAGTTATTTTAATTAAATTAATAGAACGGAATGGACGCTTGGCTGATTCACTTGAGTTCAAAGAGTAATATTGCGGTTTCAATTGTTTAAGTTTTGATTATCTTATTATACAACTGTCAGCTAAGTGGTTAAGGGTGCGATTCGTGAAAAGGAAACACGGTTTCTTATATACATATAGGCATTCGCTGGACTTTAACTTGTGAAAAATTATGTGTATCGACACCGCAGTGTAATCGGTGGTTTCACATCAGTTTGATGACGTCATACCCTGTGCTAATGGAGGTGCTTGTCACCTCAGCCTCTGGGGCCTTCGGACTAGTCAGTGGTTAGACTGGTCAGTTTAAGATCAGTGCACAGTATCCTTCGTTGAAAAGAGACAGTTATTTTGTTTGATTGGCAGAGTTGCTTTATACAGCCCCATCGTACCCTCCTCAGGCGGAAGAATAGACTCTCGGGCCGAGAAATACAAGTGCCCAGGCGCTAATCAAAGATTTCCATGGGAGCCTGGTAGATGGTATCGGTGACCCCAGAGATGGCTGGCACCTTCCTCGCTCTACGAATATATCCAGTAAAGATAAACAAGGATTAAAAAAACCGTTTTCTATTTCCATTTTTAATTATAATTACTATGAAGGTTAAAAATATAGTACATACATTTAGATATTAAAACATTGTTGTTTTTTGTAAAGAAGATAGCCGAAGCCGAAGACCGTGGGACACTTTAGCATGAGTTACTAAGAATTTAGATATAACTAGCAAACTCGGCGAACTCCGTTTCGCCATCAGATGGCTTCTTTCTGATGTAACATTTCCTTTAGAGATCCCGCTTTTCTGTTGAAATTTTTCCTGAATTTTCTTTGCTATAAACCTCACGGAGCCCGAGACCTTTCCAACGAATGCAAAACCGTGGAAATCGGTTTGTGTGTTCTGGAGTTATAGCGTCAGGAAGGAAAACCCGACTTATTTTTATATATGTAGTAGATTTAGACATGGAAGAAAGCAAACGTGTGCAGCATCGAGCTGCAACACTTTGTTATTAAATTATAAGTTTTATTTTAATTAAATTAGTTTATAGAACTTGATTTAATTACATTATATTACAAAGATTCATATATTATGGTTAATCCAATTTATATCACTATCTATTCCCTTTAAGCGCTCATAAAGGTGAATGAAGATATCCATTTAGTATGTCGATCGTGCCGACGCGTAATGCGGAAAAAATGAAATATGTCGGGTGTGAGATTAAATTAAGATCACGTCGGATTCCGAACTGTGAGAGGAATTTCTAATTCACTAAGGAATAATTGTACTGTGTGGATTGTGAACAGTTGAGCTGTCATGAAGCCAGTCTGGGGATTTGACGTCTATTATCTATAGTGGGATATAACTATGAACTTGTGTGTGTGTGTCTGAAATACTCTGTCTCTCTCTCTATAGTCGGTAGCTCATGTCTGTCGTGGTCAGCAAGGAAACATCTGGAGCTGACTATCTGCTTCCACCGGCTTCTATCCAACGTCTCTCTTATTACAGAGTACTGTTTTGATGACGAGTCTTTCAATTATCGCTACATCTGGTTGGTGATCTTTGACCTTCTGTAGTCTGTAACCACCATTACTCTCTCATGTCGCTCTGTCTTCTTTCAAAGAAGTATAACAATATTTACACGACAATTTCAGTAGCTTGCTTGCTTATTCATCTTTTCGAGTATTTTATGGTTTTTCTTTATTTATTAATTTAATTAACGATTTGATAGTAATTTAAACTATCGACGGTAAAATGATCGTAGAAAAAAAACATCGTAAGGAAATCGATTTACTTTAAGAGGTTTGATAGCAAGATATACAATAAAACAAAAGCCAATTTAACATATAAAAAACCACTGTATAATTTACGCGAGTTAACCGTGAAATGTACCTTGAATTTTAGATGCTCCCTAGTAGGGCCGGCGTGTTAATTTGCATTCATCTCTCTCTTGATGGTGATACGTGACAGAGAGAGTCATATATTAATCATGAGCTCCAAATGAAATGTCACCTGCATATCTCTCGATCTACAGTAGCCGATTCTCGACCGTGCGACACTTGTATTTTATTCAGACAATACAAGAATTCATAGGGTATTTTCCACCTATTAAAAAAATGGAAGCCTATTTCACAATAACTGCAAAAAGTTTCGAAGATATTAATGAGGCAATTTAAAGGCATAAAATTATTACTTTACCGATAATTACGAATTCTTAAAAAAAAATCAGTGGCGCTACAACTTCTTTCAGGTCTTGGCCTCAGATTTCTCAAGCTGTTCCATGATCATTTTTAAATCTAATAGGCAAGTAGGTGATCAGCCTCCAGTGCCTGACACACGCCATCGACTTTTTGGATCTAAGACATGTCGGTTTCCTCACGATGTTTTCCATCACCGTTCGAGCAAGTCTTAAATGCGCACATAGAAAGAAAGTCCATTGGTGCACAGCCGGGGATCGAACCTAGGACCTCAGGTATGAGAGTCGCACGCTGAAGCCACTAGGCAAACACTGCTCTTTCTCTACTTATTATTTAAACCTTACAAATATAATTATTACAAAAATATTTTTTATTCTCCGGAGTCGGTCTGGGTGACGCGATGAACCACAACTCACTAAAAAAAATGGTTTCCAATAAAACTGTCATGAAAAATTATTCAGTGGACATATTACATGGAGAATATATGCCGAAACGTTTTAGCAACCTCATACATAAATTATTTACTATTATTATTAGTTTTCTTTCACTTTGTTATATTCCTACTTGCTATTTATGAATTGTTTTTTGTATATTCGCGGAAGTAATCTTCGATACAAAATGTCTGCTCAGGATTTATGGACTACTCGATTGCGAGATAGTCTATCTAATTAGCGCTGTGCCAGATTATTATATTATGATTTATTACGTACAGTCAAAACCGTTTACGACGACATCGTTTAGAACAACATACCGGTTATATTGACCCAAAATCAAAGGTCCCGGCTGAATTCTATTGTATTAGGTTCTTAATAACGTCAACGTCAACGTCATCGGCTGTTACGACTACCGGTTTTTACGACCAAATATGAGTAGCCCCTCCGATGCCGTTATAACAGATTTTGACCGTCCTTGTTTAAACATGCGTCACTATAAAAATTTACATTGGCAGAAAAACATCATCACTATACAGAAACAGAAATCTGAGGTCAAGTACGAGTTGTACCTCCACCCTTTTCTTTTCGAAATTGTTTACCTAACGATTACAGATTCCCTCTTAACGGTTAACCATACGTTACCCGCGTACATGAAAAATATATCAAACCTCCATTGTTTGGGATAAAAGCTTTCACCGTCCAAATATTAAATTGTTACACGGAGAGAGCAAAAATTCATCAAAACACGAAAATAACAAAGGGGCCGCTATTAACATCTTTTACGTAATAAATTTAAGTAATTTTTCACAATAAATAGCCAACCATTATCTGGCGAAAAAATTATTTCTCGCGACACAATGGTGTTTTCGGAGCGCTTTCTACTCAATTTGCTCCAAACGAATATTGTCTATTATTCATTATTTACTTATGAATAGGGCTACCATGTTATAAAATATATTTGGGACTGGCTGTAGAATATCAATATGGGCTTGGGAATGCATATCTCATCCCTGAGCTTGTACGAACCCAGATTGTGCACTTGCTATGAAAAGAAACAATTGATCATGAAACAGCATCTGCGGCCTAGATCTAAAAAGTTGTAGCGCTACTCGTTTATTTTATATATATGCCAATGTTCAATTCATCAAATGATTAGCCGAGAACAAATATTTAAATACATTTATTTTATTTAATACATTTGTATTTACTAAGACTGGAAAATTACGATCTAGCCTAACTAAGACTAATAAGTAATCAAAGTCTAACTTAATTTCTTTATTCACTTACCGTTTAGCACTTAAGACTAACGCACACTAACACAAGTTGAAATGGTTTTCAGTCTTCTCACTAGGTCCGTGGTGTCAAGGAGTTGCAGTCTTTTTTATTTTTGTGGTGACGTCCTCTATATTAAGGTTCAGATGGAGGTCGTTATTGCGAATGTACCAGGGAGCATAGACTATTCCCCTGAGCACTTTGATTTGGAATCGTTTTATTATTTGGATGTGGCTATTACTGGTACAGCCATGTCATATGTCCATACATGTGTCAGGACTTGTTCATAGATCAATAATTTATTTTGTACTTCGGTCATGGTTATAAAAATATTACTTAACTATACAATTCCTAGTAAGTCCTTGCTTCTAATTATATCAACGCAGCTGTTTATCATATCATCCTACAAAATATAAAATATCACTTTATCGTGAGAAACTAAAATTATAAACTCTTTATAGTAAGTGACATGCATGTTGTAAGGTTGTTAAAAGACTCTTCATTAGGGTTTATTTATGTCCATTTATCACATATCATTTGAATACAAAAATATAAATAATCTAAACAATATAATATCAATGTTTTTACCGGAGATCTTTAATGCTTTGATACCATTTGTTTCTACTCCAAGCATGTGATTTAATATAATTCGTAGTTTAAAGTTATATTTGTTAAGTTAGATAAATTATTTCTCTGTTTCGATTACATACATCTGCTTTGTCTGGAAGAAACCGCTTTTAACAATAAGAATTAAGATAATTGTTTTCTGTTATTTTTTCTCTTATGTTGGCGATTTAAATCAAATTTAATTATCTATAGTATGAGATGGTTTGAAAAGACATCGCGGTAACAGCGGAAAATTCATAGTTCCAGTTTTAAAGCAACTTTTTTATCTGAAACAGTCTATCAATTTTATTTAAGTAATATATGGCAGTTAAAAACCATTTTCCAAATAATATTCCCAAAAAATTACGGGTGTAATAAATTAATCACGTCCCCGCTAATTTCCTAAGCCATTAACGTAAAGGTCATATTGTTAAATTTATCGCGTCATCGTCTTTATTATGGGAACGAGTCTATTATGGTTCTAAATTTTAGATTAATAATAACATTACGTGAACCCCGTGGTCACTTTGTTGCTATTCATTTTCACGGAAACTCATTTTGCCGGTCAAAACACAGTTTATTAATGATCACTTTAGTCTTAAATAGAAGAGCAGTGTTGGCCTAGTGGCTTTAGCATGCGACTCTGATCTGTGAGGTCGTAGGTTCGATCCCCGGCTTTGCAACAATGGACTTTCTTTTTATGTGCGCATTTAACATTTGCTCGAACGGTGAATGAAAACATCGCGAGGAAACCGGCTTGCCTTAGACACAAAAAATTCGGGGGCGTGTGTCAAGCGCAGGAGGCTAATCACAATTGCCTATAGTATTCATAAATGATCATGAAATTGTTGCGCCACTGATTTATTGAAGTTATACTTCTTTAGGCGCGTTATGAAAAATTGAAGAGAGTGAAATTTTACGATGCGCGCGCACCGTGACACAAAATTTACAGAATGAAGTTGCCCACGGAAGATGCTACGGCATTGGACATAATTTGAAATCAACATTCGAATAATAATAATAGTATTTATGTTACACTTAATGTAAGATAATAATAATAAATATTTATTTATTTAATTTTTCAAATGTAAACTGAATTTTATTGACTATAATGACTCCTTTCCAGTCTTTGATTATTTAATTGTAATTAATTATTTGCATGCAATCAAAACTATTTTTAATAATGCCAAAGTAGTATAACTTCTTACGCGCGTGCATCAGTACACGCACCCTTTTTTTATTTTATTTTTAAAAGCACAGTTTAACACCCCTGAATAACGTTACATTTTTGTTTTATTTAGTGAGCAGGTGAGTTACGGTGACCATAAAGTGTGAAGAGATGGATATTGGCCTTTAGGATCGAAACTGCACTACAGCCGTGCAAAATGGGAAAAGATTCAGCGGATTTGTAGTGTAGGATGTCTGTGAATTCATTTATATTCCGTATAAAATTAAAACAATCAAATATTATGCCAAACTATTTATAACTAACCAAAATGTATCATGAGTCTACTGTCTATTATATATTTCTTAACAGGAAAATATATACCTTTCTACCGATGTTCTATGTTCAAATGATTTTTTCTTGTGTAAACCCCGAACCAACACAATGCAATTAGCACAAATTCAAGACTTTCAATTCAGATCATTGGTTGTTTTATAATAACAACTTTTTATAACACTTATTCAATCATCAAATCTAACAGCTCGATAAATAAAATAATAATTATAATATATAATAAAATAGAAATTATAATAATAAGTGTATAGTAATCTATTTTATTTTTTTACTAATAACATTTCTATGATACTTACGAAAAGTGGCGACAAAAAAGCCTAGAATGAGTTCGTAAAACTTTCGGTATATTTCTGCGCATTCTTTGCACTTGTAAATGGCCAGTTTGAATATAAAAATCATACTAAAATTAAAAACGAGTATATTGTCAAAAAAATTGTCACCCACAAAATATCATCCGCGCATCGTGACAGAAAGATGGCGTGATTCTAAAACCTATTGCCTGAATATTCGCTGAATGCACGCTGAAATGTAGCCTGGTTGACGATGTGTTGCCGAAATTGAAAACAGGGGCCGATTTCAATTTAGAACGCGTTTTAGTTGTACCATATATGGACTTTTGTGCTTAAAAGCTAGGCTTTGACTGAATCTATCCCTCACAATATTGAAAAGGTATATACATCCAGCAGCGATAACTAACCCATTATATATGGGTACATAGGTAATATTCATAAATTTTACATATTTTAATTTAATTACGCCTTCATGTGTCATATGTCAAAAATGGGTTTTATGGCTCCGAGGATCCTCAAACAATATTAATTGTAATACATGTCTAAGTGACTACTTTAAAGGTAGCAGTCTAATATCAGTTGCCTATGTGAAGATCAAGGGTTCATTTATAAAAAAAAAAACAAAAAAAAATAGTATCTTTATCTTAAAGGAATGACATAGAAATGTTTCTCACTCGAAGAGTATTCACAATCGAATGATCATTAGTTAGCTAAATTCAATACAACAATAACATTGTTCTACCTCTGTGCCTAATGTTCTAACAATATATTTCTTCCCTATTATATTAAACCATTTTTTATTGGATTTATACCCTATATAGGTCTTTGTGATCATTTTTATTTCATAGACATAGATGAGTCGATTTTATATTTGAGTTTTCTAACGATGTTTTCCTTCACCATACAAGCGGGTGAAGGAAAACATATACATACACATACATAGACAGCCCATTGCTGGAAATCGAACCATGTCATGGATGAGAGTTATACGTTGAATCCGTTAACCAACGCTTATTTATTAGATTATTAAACGTATAATAAACTAAATTAATATAATATAAACACAATTTAAAATTAGAAAATATTAGTCCCTGTGGTAGGTAAAATACAGCGTAACAGTAATGTTTTATTTATTTTATAAAACACTTTATTTAAATAAAACAATATTTAAAATTTGTATTCAAAATTTCTTAGCCATTACGTGGATTTAAATGTTTATTTATGCAAAACTCGTTAAGTCAATTGTTTCGCCGACAACGGCGCTGACTGCAATAAAACGAGAACAAATAAAATCACGAGTCTAAAACACAACACTTGAACAGATTAAATTAAACAAATTTTATTTAAAAGGCTCACAAACAAACTGTTAACTTTACTTTTTTTTAAAGAACAGCAGGGAACAAGGGGTTCACCAGATGTTAAGTGTTAAGCCCACGGACAGTCATAATGCTAGAGGGCTCGCGAGTGCGTTGCCGGCCTTGTAAGAATTGGTACGCTCTTTTCTTGAAGGTGGTTCTACACTGGTGGTGCGCGGCAAAAACTGCCTTAAATAACGTTCAGTTGTGGAAGGACTGCCTCGACGTCGGATGATGAAACTTAGCTGCAGGTAATCCGAACAACCCCTCTGAACTATCTCCGTGGTAAATGCGGTAGAAGAGGTAGAGACCTCATCTCTACGCCACGCCAAGGGATCAAGCCGCACGGAAAGGGATTGGTATTTTATTTTATTTTATTCCTGTGTCATCTGGGTGCTTTAAATAATAGAGGATTTTATTTTTAATCTATATTAACCACTCTTGAACAACAATAGAATATAAGCGAAATAAAAAAATGTTAATTGCTATGTAACGTCTGAATGCAATGTAGTTGAAGAGAGTGCATACGTTCGTGCTATACTCTCGGGGCGTAACTCCGCTGATTTAGGAAATCGCTACTAAAACTAAGAAAGCCTGAATGAGCAAAATGAACGAGCCTTGGCTCGTACACATAAAATTGGGATGTTTGTTACCATGAGACAGACTTAAGTACAGTTGTATCTAACATTTAAATAATCCTTACCGTACTTTTTTTTTAAATTATTTGGATAAAATACATTTTACGATAACTCATATAAATGTCGCCGTCTTTACTACACCAATACAGCATGGCCAGAAGAGTGGACGGAAAGTAATTTTTGACATTGTTACCTATAAACATTACAAAAGGAACTTTTTTTAAAACAATTTTGTAAATTAATTGGTCATATGTTTGTATATTGGTTTCATATATATGTCAGGGAATGCTGGGATTATTAGGAAATGTTTACCTACTTACCGCTTGCGCATACCTCGTTAGTTTTTCGAAGGTCGTCATGTCAGGTAGAGAAGCCTTATCATGTACTTTCATATAAAGAAAAATAAGCAATGAGGCAAACCAAAAAAAAATAATATTTGTAGCGAAGTTTTCCTTAGATTATTAAGTACCATTTTGTATTACTTAATACTTCTTTTTCAAAGTATATGCCGCGCTGCATAACTTTAAGTTGATGTTCAGTTCAATCAAAGTTAATAACACGAAGTTATGAAGTTATCGTTTGCTAGTTACATTGACAAGTTAGAAAGTTTTCTAGCAAATAGGTAATGTTCCAATACTAGAAATAACAGGTGTATAGATTCTTAACAACTTTATTTCAAAAGCATTTTATTTCGTAATTTAATCAAAGTAGTCCATTATATTTTGTTAAATATGCGAACTGAAATATAATGATTTTATAGACCATTTAAGCTTTAGAGCCCAGTTCATTAGACCAATGAAACTGCTATATATCACTATTTGTTTTTAGCTCATTAGCTAAAACATCTGAGATTAGCGTATCAAATTCAAAATCATTTATTGATTTAGGTAAGACAAAGTACACTTATGAACGTCAATAAAGAAATACACATTAAACGCTTCTAATTTTACATTTACAAAAGGGCGTAGAACGGACGACAAGAACTGGCAATAAACTCTCCGCCACTCTTTTTAATCGCCAAGTTTTTTGTTGCACAATATGTTTGTAAGAAGCTGCAACTATTACACTATTCCACATGACATCTTAAGTAATTAATAATAAAAATAAAAATATGTGTCCTATATGAGCAGTAGACACGAAATAGCACGCACTTACATTCTCGTGGGAACAACACGCAAATTAGCAAATCTCTGTCTACTTCAACAAATATATATATATACAAATGAAATATTCACCTGTAGTTCATTCGTATATAGAATCATACATAACGTTTTCATAAACAGCGCATTTGGTTAAGGGGCCTTAGGGAGCTAAGGCGAGCTTTAGAAACGAGTGCTAGTGCGAATCACTTTTCGTATGTCGAAATCCAATACATTTTTGACGTGCAGATGTCAGAGCGCTGTCTGGTTTCTAAAACTTACCCTAATGCCCGGGATACACGAGGCTAGTTTTTCAAGCTAGGATAGCAAGCTAGTACTGTCCTGGCTTGGAACTTGCTAGTTCTGTCTAGGATTATTTTAAGGTACTATTGCAGTGACTGAGGTGACCACACGTCCAAAATGAGATGCATTCGAAAAAAAAACACTATGCGACTGAATGAGCTACTTCGAAAACTGTGACAATTCGCACTAGACGAACTAGATGAAGAGTTATAAAAACGGGTGTGGACAAGACCGTGCATTTTAAGAAGAGATACGGTACAGTTGTACAAACTGTAAATTATTATCCATACTTAGTTTGGGCATCTTATAATCTCAAAAACACGTCGCTGTGACAAAAATAAATAAAACGCGTGGTTCCTGCTTATTAGCCAACTGAAAACTAGCTTCGCCGACCACATGAAGCTAGTACACAAGCCAAGATAGTAAAATCAGTGGAGGGGGGCGCTACTATCCTACAAAAAAAAAACTCCATCCTATTAAAAACTATCCTGGCTTGTAAACTAGATTACTAGCTTACTAGGTCAGAAATGAAGCTAGTTTTGTCTACACGAAGCCAGAAGCTTGCTAGCTTACTGACACTAGCTTGCTATCCTAGCTTTAAAAACTAGCCTCGTGTAACTCGGGCATAAGTCTCGAATCTGAATCTGAGGGCGACACAAAAATACTTTGCGACAAGATCATTTATCGCAATTAGAAAAGCAGGGGAATATGATCAAAATGAAAGGAAAAATAAATTACGGTCGATCTGAGGTCGGGAAGGGGTGGGGGAAAACACGAAAAAACACCCTAATTTTCAATCGAAAATTCTGACGTCAAAATTTCAGCTTTTTTCAAAAAGTTGAATGAATCTTCTTTAAATTATAATTAGATGCCTATTTATTACTATTTTAAGATAACTTATATATACCTGAGTAACCTAAAAAAAAATTTTAGCCTTTAGATGGGCTAAAATTTTCGTATTTCATAGAGAAGTAGGGAAGGGGATGACACCCGTCATGGGCGTTACTGCATACGATTTTTTGCATTTTCTGAGAAGATTTACTATGGTAATATATATATATATTTTTACCATAAGAAAGTACGGATTTCAACGAACTGAAAGCACACCAACTTTTTGAAAAAAGCTGAAATTTTGACGTCAGAATTTTCGATTGAAAATTAGGGTGTTTTTTCGATATTAATTCAAAATAAGGTGAAAAAATAACTATTTTTAATCAAATAAATTACAGTATATTTGGGACATAATAAGGTAAGTTTTCACCAAATTTCATTTAAAAAAATAAATTTTTGTAAAAGATAAAAATAAAAAACCAAAAACTTGGTTTTTTTAATTTTTCACATAAATTTTGAGGTTATGTGAAAAATATGTGAATACAAAAGTTTTAGATCTTATTATTACCTACAACTTTGCCATTTAACTTTCTTCGATAGGACTTTTAGTTTAGCCGGAAATCGAGATAAACCGTTTTTTACCCTTAAAACTCCCCCCCCTACCCCTTCCCGACCTCAGATCGCCCGTAAATTATTTTTCCTTTAATTTTTATAATATTATCCACCCTTTCCAATAGGTTTCAATCCTACTATTATTTTTTTCACTTTTTATTTTTTTTAAAGGCTATCTGCACTGGTCTATTAGGGTAGGTTAGGTTTGGAATAAATTTCTTTTGGAAAAAATCCTTCTCCTCCACCCAAGTTTTTGCCAGAAAAACTATACCATAGACCATTGCATTAAGATTAAATAACATTAGAACTTATATAACATGAAAATGCATTAAATAGACTACTACAGAATTAGGTACGCCTCAGGTGGTGAACATCAGATGTGGGAAAGTTTACCTTCCTTGTTAGAAATAGTTTGAGCTAATATCTAAGTTTACAGCTTTTCCATTAGATAATAAACATTAGGAAGCACTATAGATCAAGGCACTAGTCTAATTATAAACAGAGCAATCATAATGAACAGAGAAACAATGTTATTGACGTAAAATTCTTATATGTCAAACCATATTGGATTTTGACTTTGACAGATGTCACTGAACCTATGTGTTCTAGTTAAATAAAACAAAATGCCTTTATTACAAAATGATAAGAGAGCAACAAATATACTTTAAGAAAAAAAAATACATCATTATATTTTTATATAAAACACGTATGACACATTTTTTATTCACAATTGAATACTTTCTATATAACGTCTTTTGTGGACCAAATCGAGTAATTTCCTTTTATTTATTCTTAGAAATCTGAGGAAGGTTTATATTGAGAAGAAATAATAAAAACATTTATATGTTATTATTCCGGAAAAGCGAACAGTCCCTTTGGAGTAGCATAGCCAAATGTTCCATAGTTATGTAGCTACTAAATAGGTAGGCTAAGTAAAAAATAATATTACGGCGAAACGAAATGGGGGCAGATATATTATTTTGTTTATTTGGAACGAGCTTTGGTGTGGGATGCTACTTAAGTGGATACATTAGCCCCGTCTCATCGGACAAGGCAAAAAAGCTGACGCGGCCGCAGAGCAGGCGAAAAATTATAAACGGCTCAAATATAAGAGTCTTTCCTCCAACTTTGATTTTGTACCCTTTGGAGTAGACTCTTGGGTTGTGGAGTTCAAGTTGTACCGTGTAGGTTAAGAAAATTGTAAGTACTGTCGTGTGTTGACAATTAATACTTTAATTTTTGTTTTTTTTTTCATATGAAAGCGGCTGCCCATAGATTTAAATAGGCCACAAAATCTATTCATTAATCTGATAAATGTACCAAGCAACCACGATTCATAACCGCCTATTTAAATTTTGTTGGTACAACAGCGTAGTGATATAATCTATTAAGCCTATATTTCGACCGCTGAAATGGTTTTAGCAAATATTACCGACCGCTGTGGACTGACGAATTGGTATAATGGATAGCACTTTGCTAAAAATATTGCCTTTGTTTTACGAGAAGTGTTTGTAGTTTTAGAACCAATATATCTCTATATATATTGACGACTCATTGGTCTAGTGGTTAGTACCCCTGACTGCGAATCCATGGGTCCCGGGTTCGATCCCCGGCTGAGACGAACATCGATGTGATGAGCATTTGGTGTTGTGCTTAGGTCTTGGGTGTTTAAATATATATTTATATGTCTATCTATCTATAATATGTATGTATATCCGTTGCCTAGTACCCATAACACAAGCTTCACCAGCTTAGCATGGGACTAGGTCAATTGGTGTCAATTGTCTTAAAAAAAAAAAATTTTTTCCTTCACCACACGAGAGAGTGTTAATTGAGCGCACATTGGTGCATAGGGGTTTGAACCTTCAGGGATGAGAGTCTTACTAGAAGTGCTCCTTCTAGAAGAAAAATATGGCTAAAAGTCAAAAATCATTTATTCATGTAGGTAATAATGTACACTTATGAACGTCAGAAAAGAAATAAACATTAAATGCTTATAATTTTACATTTACTGCCAGTTCTCAAATCAAGGGCGTAGAACTGAAGAGAAGAACTGGCAATAAACTCTCCGCCACTCTTTTTAATGTCCAAGTTTTTTGTTTTACACAACATTTGTAAGGAGCTGCAACCATTACACCATTCCACATGACATCTTAAGTTAAGCTAAATTGTCTAACCAAAAGGTATCACCTATAAATAAAAGAAAAAATACATATGATATAAGATTTGTAATACACATCCACACAGCGTAAATACGACCAAGCATAATGGATAATCAAATATTATTGGTGTATTGTAATGTTTGCAATGGTCCAGTTATATGGGAAATTATATGTAACGAGGAAGTAAACAATGAGATAACGATATGTATATTGTTTAATAATAAATGTATATTGCTGTTAATAAGCTTAATACAACGATGCGTTTTCGCTTTATGTGTATCACGAGTAATGTAGCTAGTAGATTTTTCCTACATTTTGTTTATGAACTAAATTGTCAATAAATACATGAACTTTCGTAGAGGACCAACTGTTCTTTATTTTTTAAGACCTTATAAATAGTGTTTGTAAAAGTTTCGTTATTTACATCATGCTACAATGTAGTTAGTTTGTTAAAACATCGTTCTTCTTGTCCGTTCTACGCCCTTGATTTGAGAATTGGCAGTAATTGTAAATTTAGAAACATTATTTTTATTTTACAACATACTATAGCCCCAAGTTTAATTAGTTAATTTTGTTCAAAAATAATCAAAACTGCCAGTTCTTCTTGTCCGTTCTACGCCCTTTATTTGAGAACTGGCAATAATTGTAAATTTAGAACCATTAATTTTTTTATTGACGTTCAAAAGTCTACATTTTAAATAATATTTTAATTTTGACATATTATATGTTGAAATAGGGCAAATATTTTTAAGGCATTTAATTCTTTTCACCAACTGCAACTGTTACTGACTTATTATTATATTTCTAATAGTATGATGGGGTTGGAATAAATGTACTTGGGCTCCAATAACTCTTACTGGACATCACTAGTAAGCTCACACAAGGCTACCTACAACAGTAGTCCCTAAAAACTACTAATTTAAATGTGTTTTAAAATTAAATTAATAATAAAGATACAACGTTTTAATAGCGTGTCCTTTACAGCCTACATAAGCGAGTGTTTATAACAACTATGAAATAATTATATAATTACAATTATTAAACGTTTTTTTTATAAGACAAAAATATTATTTAAACTCTACTAATAGCAATATGAAATGTACTTCAAACAAAATCCAAACCGTTCTACTCGAAATTATAGGGTGCTAAATTTACGTTTGCTAAAAACGCAAGAGTGTCGGTAGCTGATTGTCAAGCTCAAAGGAAGTTCGTACAGAGAAAGATATAATTGTATAAAGCACGAAAAAATTCAAATGGTCTTGACTGTTCAATTAATAAAACATAGTGAACAATAACAAATAATGTCAAATTAATTTGTAATACAAATAGGTTTTTTCGATTTTTTCTTGGTAGGACGCCCTTGATATAGTTACTTCATGTGCTCACAGCTACGACTAACCTTCTGAAAAGGGCACATGTGATTCCGTGTATAACTTTAGTTAACGAATTACATAGGTTAACGGACCTTTTTTATTGTCCGTTGAGTGAACTAAGTAATTTCTTATGCTTGTTTTTTGTTTCGTGTGTAAAGTTTTTTTTTAATTTGTTGTGCATTCTTGTTGATTTAGAGTCTCCTGTTAGAACAGGATTGTGTTTTTTATAAATAAATAAAATTTATATACGACTCCCTTATCTCAACAGCTCATTGGATTTTGACAAATATTGCTAGTTCGCGCTAAGTCGCGACTCTGAAGCCCCTAAGAAGTATTTATGTGAATTCGTAAGTTACTTTGCTTTTATATAGTACATAGTCAAAACATTAAACGTATTTGTAGACGTAGATAGATCGCTAAGTTTACTCTACTGTTATTACATCGGGTGACACAACCAGGCCAAGATAATGTGTATCCAGTGTCGCTGTCAATCGGTCTGTCATTGTGTTTGCATAGATCACAGTTAAGATTCGGTCATAGATTAATGTATTATTTTTATTGCACAGAACACTACCAGAACCTTTATTTAGGGGCTCGATACAATTACTTTTAGGAGTTTTATTACAAGTTCGCGTTTTTCACTAAGAATTTTTATTTGTATATTTATTTTGTAATCCTACAGCTAACAAAAATTATAAATATACAAACAATTACACTAAAAATGTACCCAGATGGAATACATAGTATTTACCTACAAAGAGGTTGAAAAATGTACAAAACGGAACGAACAATATAAAATATTCAATACATTTAACTAAGAGATACCTAATTTGGCTGTGTTGTGTGATGGTGTAAAAGTGAGGGTGTGTATGTGGGGTATGCTCATGCGCAGGTTTAGGTGATTTAATTTATTTTATTATTTTTTATTACTTAAGATGTCATGTGGAACATGGTGTAATGGTTGCAGCTCCTTACAAACGTTGTGTAAAACAAAAAACTTGGCGATTAAAAAGAGTGGCGGAGAGTCCTTCTCTTCCGTTCTACGCCCTTGATTTGAGAACTGGCAGTAAATGTAAAATTAGAAGCATTTAATGTGTATTTCTTTTTTGACGTTCATTACTGTATATTGTGTTACCTCCATGTTAATGATTTTTGACTTTATTATAGATATTCTATAAATGTATCCGTATCATAGTCTGTTAATATGTTTATATATAATTTTTTTAATATACACAATAATAAATTAGTTTAGCAAATTTAAATTAAACCAATTACACCTAAGGTTCTGATTTGTGTTAATCGTCGTTATAACGTCTAAAGCCGGTTCGCGGTTCAAGAATCGCGTAACTCCATTTACACGTCTTGTTACTAGCTCTTACTCAGTCTCTATATGTTTGCATTTTAAGTAAGGACAGCGCAATTGGTATGGAGATACTAATGTAAATAAGATTTATGCTTCAAAGGTCTATTTTATATTTAGATATCTCAGTAAGTAGGGTAAAAATGTCGCATTTATAGAATGTGGTGCGTATAGGATTTCTGATCTCTTTCTCGCGAATAGAAAATATCTGTTGAGAATAATAAAAAAACAACAATTTATTATTTAGCTTAACTTTAATATTATTTCAAGAATCTATAAGGGGGAGAAGGATGGGTATTTGTTTTTTTATTATTTTTTATACAATAATACATTAAATCATGAAATGTTATATTAGAAAACCACTGTTTGTATAAATGTAACCAGAAGTCTTGTTTACGAGCACATAAAAAAATTGTAATTAAAAAAAAAATACTGTGAATTAATTAAATTATTTTAGTTACAAGTGCTCTACGGCAAGCGTGATCAGCAATAGACTTCTAACTTGTTTGCTACAGACTCAAATACACAAGCTGTAACGGGATTTCAAATAAAACTAAATTAACGACATCTCCCTTTGTCGTTGTTTGCAAAGGTGCTAATTAAAAATACTATTTCTAACTTTTTTCAATATTCCGAGATAAAATCTTTTTTGCTTTTAAATTCATATCTCGAACTATATTTTATTCCGTTTTTTAATTAAAATCCGCGTGTATTATTAGTTGTACAATGCTTTGACAGAAGAACATCTAAATACGTATAGGTAATTTTAATACAAAAACATGTATGGGACTTATTAGACGTTAGAAGTTATACTTCTTTGGCGTAACAAGATAAAAATCTTTTTAAATGTGTTATTTATTACTTATATTTCGCCTTATTCTATGTTTATTTGTATGTAGAAAGAAGGTATTTAATACATTGAAAGTTTTATTATAACGCATTATCTAGTTAAACAAAATTTATTTCAATATCACAAAAAAATACATAATTAAAGAAATGGACATTTTTTTAAATGTGACTATGCTAACTTAAGGGTGTCGGTTTTTTGTGACGGTGTGCGCGCGCATCGTAAAAATTTAGTATCATCAGTTTTCCCTAACGCGCCAAAAGAAGTATAGCATCAATAATCGTATAAAATCAACACATTCCGCCTTCGTACTCGTAGCTTAGTTTGGGGGTTTTTGGTTACATTCTTGACAAACATTTGCTTTAGATTGAAATTATAACTAATTTTTATAGTATATATAGATTTATGCCACTTTGTAAGACTTGGCTTAAGTGACTTTAAAGTATATTTTATGTTATTTATGACCTCAAACATACCACATTTTGAAAGAAAGACAATCAAACAATTATGAAATATGTAAAAATTAAGATATACACGTGTAAAATCGGGGTCTTATCCCTGAACACAGTATATCTTTCCTGTCTTTTACGAATATATTTCGCCCTTTATATTTTGTATCCAATCCCATCTCGCTTTTTCACGCTCCTTCGAGCAACCGAATTAAAAAATCAATGTCACAATATACATTTATTTAAATGTCTTCCTAATATTCAACAGGATAAAGGTGATTTTTCTATATTGAAAACAACAGTAGGACTTAGATAATTGATTGATTCCCGTTTTGTGATAGACGTCTTGACCTGGTTTACAAAAATACCTGTAAATTCTGAAATACTGTTTTTTGGAACCTTTTAACTGTATAACAATTGTACAAAATATAATAATATTGAGGAAATAAAATAATAGAACTTAAAAATGTTGTGTCAATTTTGGAAGGCAAGGAATTTAATCGAGCTTTTGTATTCGTTTTAAGCCTTGTAAACTTTAAAGAATCTAAGTATTTTTTTCAGATCTTGCGCGGAAAATACAATAAATGCGCCATTTCGATGTTTCCATTCGTTTACAATGGTTGCCATCATTGAGTTATGAAGTTGGTAGTGTGAACACCCTCATGATAAGATTATGAGAAGAGCGTACTACTTACTTACTTACCTTAAGCCCGGCAACGCACTTGCAAACCTGCTGGTGTTGCTGCGGGTGTCCTTAGGGGGCGGTAACTAGTTAATTTTAAGTGACCCGCCTACACGTTTGCCTCCTATTATTATTAAGTAAGAATAGTTAATAGTTAAAAAAAAATCAGTGGCGCTACAAACTTATAGGTTTCGTCTCAGATTTCTGAATCTGTTTCATGATCATTTTTAACCCTAGATCACTAAACTTTTTTTTTTCAAACTCTGTCACTAAACATTAGTCCTACAAACTAACAAAATAAAACCGCAATATTTATCAAAACTAGAGTATTTATTTAGAAAAAGTCTACTTAAAATATGGAATGTCTTTTAAATTACCACATAATAAAACAAAAGGTTAAAAAAAATTATTCTTGGCAGTCGGCACACCCTGGAACCGTATGTTCCCCGCAAATCGCCGTCTTGCAGCGGCTGCAAACATATTTAGTCATCCTGTGTTTTTTGTAAGGACAAAAAGAACATATTTTACGCTTATTTTGTTGCGCTTGAGAGGTACTAGGAGTAGCATCTTCAATTTTTAAAATATCTTTAATACTAGCTTTTATATCCCTCCTCAAAGTGACAGTGTTATACCGCTCTCGTAACCATGGCTCTATGAGCTTATCGGCTAAACTTTGGACGAAACTCCTACGTCTCATTGGTTTTTGCCGTTCTCTGACCATGTTCGACACATAGATGACATATGAATTAATTAGGCACAGGTTCAAGACATTATAAAACACGCATTGAGGCCATCTATTGGTTTTGCGATTGACACATATAGCTGAGCACATTTGGTCGACAGTGTCGACAGCACCTTTGGTACTATTATAAAAATGTATAATTTCAGGCTTTTTCGAAGTGGAGTTAATGTCTGGCTGACTGTGTACTGTCGAAAGAAGAAATACTGTCTTGTTAGATTTTGGTTTATACGAGACCAGAGTCTTCTCACCATCAAATGCAAACATCGAAGTATGAATCTTTCTTGATTTTTTGTTTTTCATCTCAGGTGGAATCTCTCGCTTATTACTACGTATTGTCCCAACAAGTGTGAGTTTATACGGGTCCTGAAGTAATTCTGAAGCAAGTGGCACTGAAGTGAACCAGTTGTCCATCGTAATATTTCTGTTTGTCCCATAGACAGGCTCACAGAGTTGTTTCACAAAATGTGTGGCAAGAGGCATATTATCGCAATTGGTTCCTTTACCCAAATAAGGCGTAGCATTGTATACGTACTTTGAATTAGAATCTGCAACCATTACAATTTTTATGCCGTACTTGTTAGGCTTATTGGGTATATAAATTCGAAATGGGCAGCGCCCTCTGAACCCAACTAATTGCTCATCGATTGTCAGATAGGAACTTGGCTTGTACCATTGTTTGCAATGACCAATGAATTTCTCCCAGAATTCTCTTATAGGTGCAAATTTATCGGATGCTCTTCTGTCTTGTCTGGTAGCTTTGTCATCAAATCGAAGGCATTTAAGCAAGAAATCAAATCTCTCAGCGCTCATGCAGGCTTTGAAAATGTTACCACTCCTTCTGTCATCAAACAATATTCTCGTGGGTAAATGATTACTTTTTATAGCAGCTGATTGCATAAGAAGACCCAGTAAAGCTTTTAGTTCAATAGCTGAAGTTGGAGAAATAGTATGAGTGAGTTCCTTGTACTTCACCTTTTTTATTTCAATCTCTGCATTTGTGTAAATAACAAGTTGGTCAATCATTTCATCAGATAAATACAAATGAAATATTGGAAGTGGTTCTACCAAATCTCTTGCATCACTGTTAGGTCCGGGTACAAAATGAATAATGTTTCGAGCCGATGCACGAGTGTTTGAAGAGCGTGGAGTAGTTGCCCACTTATGTTTGTTTTTTCCATAAATGTATGGTCTCTCAGGTTGTATTACCAGATCCTGGTGAGAAGCTATGGGTGGACAAGGCTGCAAACACTCCAAAGAATCATCATCAGAATCTAGGATTCTGTTTCTGTTACGGCTTCTCCGGGAAACATTTAGATCTTCATCAGAAGAACTCGACGAATCATCTTCAATTTCGTCGGTATCCTCGACTAAGTCCTCCTCTAAGTTGTCATCAGGTTCGGAGTCCGAAGGCACACCAGATGGTCCAAAAAATGGTGAATCGTCATCGTCATTATCTGACTCGTTCAAAATCTGCAATATTTTATCTTGATCTCGTATCAAATCCATCTGTAACAGAAAATACTGCTAAAACAAAATGTTCAAAATCTCATAAAAAAATAAAAAATGATAATAAGTTCATAAAATAAATATTGCTCGTAGTATCACACATATTTATTATTCATTTACATTAATCAGTAATTAGTTATTATAGATAAAATCGTAAATAAAAAGAAATATTTCATAACTTACCTTTCTTCACTTTTGTGGCGCAATTACTAAACATTAGCCTGAGAGACTACTATTGCGTAATATCTCCGGAAGTAGGAAGCGTGCGTACGCAATGCGAGTTCACGGGTCACTGATTGGCCGAATTAGGAAGGTACTGAGCGGCTGAGGGGGGTGCGGTAACGGGAACATACATAAACAGCGAATGCGTCAGAGTCGTGTAGCCTGTGAGACTAATGTTTAGTGATCTAGGGTTAAATGTAATAGGCAAGTAGGTGATCAGCCTCCAGTGCCTGACACACGCCGTCGACTTTTTGTCCTGTGTTTCCTCACGATGTTTTCCTTCACCGTTCGAGCAAATGTTAAATGCGCACATAGAAAGAAAGTCCATTGGTGCACAGCCAGGGGTCATACCTACGACCTCAGGTATGAGAGTCGCACGCTGAAGCCACTAGGCAAACACTGCTCTGATAAAATAATAATAGTAATGGATAGAGAGAGGATAATAATAGTTAATTAGATTTAAAATCAGTGTAGTTCATTAAAAAGAAACCTTCACAAAACCTGAGTTGTCTAGGAAAAATCTATTCATCAAATAACAAAAAACAAAGGTTGGGGAAATTACATTATGTCGCAGTCCGCTTCCAGAGTTATTGGTATTCAATCAGAGAACGGAAAATAAAAATGAAAATGAAAACTGTTATTGTAAACTAAGGTTTTTACTCAAATAAACAGCTGCGACTTTTTATCAGTATAGCGTTTTGGCGACAAGGAAATTCAATTTGTATCTTCTGTCGCTTCCATTTGATTCATATTGTTGATTATTTATTTCGGAATGAATAGGAAAGCAATTAGATACACCTCTGCAAACGGAAAAATTGATTAAATAAGTTTTTAATTGAACCTAAAAAGTGTAACTGCCAAAAAGAAAGTTGCCATTTAATTAATGCTGGCCGATTTCCTTTGTTAATTTAAAATCGAGGCAAGAGGGTGTATTTCAAAGAAATTAATTGAATTAAAAAAAGAAATTAGTGTTCTAGTAATCAAATCTTAAAGTCAGTAATGAAATCAATACCCATTTTCTATGTTTAGGCTTCGCCACCGAAAGTAAAACAAACACAATAATATCAGTTTTTAATCAGTCTTTTAAACAGTGTTGGCCTAGTGGCTTCGGCATGCTACTCTGACCCCTGAGGTCGTAGGGTCGAACCCCGGCTGTGCACCAATGCACTTTCTATCTATGTGCATTTAACATTCACTCGAAAGGTGAAAGAAACATCGTGAGGAAACCGGCTTGCCTTAGACCCCAAAACGTCGATGGTGGCAGGAGGCTGATCAGTGATCACCTACTTGCCTATAAGATTGACAAGTGATCATGAAACAGATACAGAAATCTAAGGCCCAGACATAAAAAGGTTGTAGCGCCACTGATTTTTGAAGTTATACTTCTTTAGGCGCGTTATGAAAAATTGATGAGAGTGAAATTTTACGATGCGCGCGCACCGTGACACAAAATTAACAGAATGAAGTTAGTGGCGCATGTTGGCACGCACGCCGCCTCTGTTCACTGTGTATTTATATTTATAATATTTATCCACATGCTTTGAGTTTCTACATTTAAAACACGTGTTTTCATTATACAAGTGCGAATTTTATATGTGCGTCTGAATTATAATCAAAAGTGATTAAAATTGAATATTTAAAACAATACTAATTAGTATTATAAAATAATAATAAATATAAATAAAATATTAATAAATATTTATTTATTTAATTTTTCAAATGTAAACTGAACTTTATTGACTATAATGACTCCTTTTCCAGTCTTTGATTATTTATTTGTAATTAATTATTTGCAAGCAATCAAAAACTATTTTTAATAATGCCAAAGAAGTATAACTTCTTACGCGCGTACATAATACACGCACCCTTTTTTATTTATATATCTTTTGAATAATGAATTTACACGTAAAGGTGGGGTTTACTGATAATGTTTCATCAATATCGAACATATTAATGTTAGTGCGCTACTGTCGACTTCCGAATTAGTAAGCCAAATTTTGAATTCAGTTTTGACATTTATTTGAAAGACATCCCTAAAATTAAAGTAAAGACGTCATTAGTAATATATAATTTAAAGTAGTAATCCAATTCCCCTAAGAAACAATGTTTTATCGCAATAAAACTGTCTTCACAAAATGTTAACTATTCATAAGTTCATTATACATGAATTTGCAATCCAAGTTAGAGTTATCGCTATAATAAAATATTTTTATGTCGGTCCGTATGAAAAATTGTAGGTATTCCCTTATAGCGTAATAATATTATGAGATTGGGGATTTTATCGTGTAAGGATTTCTGTTTTGGTATTATATATGTTCATAATCACAGGAGAGTATTAATAAGCTTATAAGTACATATTATCGAATATAAAAGGTAAAATTGTTGTCACGTGTATTTTATACCAGTCTGAACTGATAACACTGATTATAAACTTTTCTTCTACTTTTTTCTTCATTATAGTTACGTAAGGTTAGCTTTCATATAAATAATCAGTATTAAGGATTTCATGCCCGATTGAGCTTCGTTAGGTACTACTAGAAGCACACTAATGATTTAAACATTCTTTATAAAGAATACAAGTGATATAGATGTAAAACCTTTTCGAAAGTCAACACAACAACCCAAATTCAAACAAAGGATTTCAGATTGCGTATCATTTTTTTAAAGAAAAGACAAAAAAATTCAGTCATACCGTTGTCCATGGGAACTTAGCTTAAACTAACTAAACCTAAGACCGAGCACACACTCCCAAAAAACTGATTTTTAAACCTCTCCGTTGTAACCCTCTAGCTGAACTATAAAAATAAAAAAAGCAATAAACGAAAACAGGATTGTGAAAGTTTCATTCCATTTGAACATTTTGAATTCATTAAGTTGGCCTTTTTAATTTGGTTGGCCTGTATTCCCCTGTTGTCTACCACTGGATTACAGCTCGATTGCCTTTTTTATGTATTATTTATTTATGGTTGCGTAGAAATACTGACATTATTGGTTTTAAAACATTGATATACAAAAAACCCAAGATGCACACTCAACGTCAAAAAAACGTCCTCAAAAAATGAGCGCAACATTCTAAATTGTGCGCTCATTTCAAATAGTCTCGCGTCTACAAGTGGAGTCGATGTTATTTATTTGTGTTTTTTTTTATAAATAAATTTATGTACTCTTGAACTTTTTTGTGTGTAGTTTTTAACAAATATATTTACGCTATATAAAGTGTGGGTCAGGAGGTAGCCAATTTAACATTTTTTTTTAATTTAAAGAAAAAACTTTTTAACCGGATTAAAGTTATGTATTATTATAAATTTACAACTATTTAACATCCAACACCTTTTGTCTTCAGTCACCGTGACCACTCACGCTGTAAAGCACCCGAAAAGTCGGATAAATTTAAAATTATGTTAAATAGTTGTAAATAAAAAAGTCATGTTCGACTCCACTCAATACCTTGTCCTACCGACCACGGTAGGTCGTAAAATTTTATTGCTTTAAGTACGTATACACTGCGGTGTAATAACAACTTTAAGCAATTCGCGTAAGGTTGATTTTGCAATAATATATGCTTGTAACATATACTGTTATGGACAGAAATAGTGTTTCGGGACACTTTCGAGCGTTACTTTTATATGAGACTGTGCATCTTGGGTTTTTTGTATATCAATGTTTTAAAATGATTTTTTCAGAAGAGTAAGTTAAACAAAATTGAATTCGTAAATTGAAAAATTCTGCTAATTTAAATTAATCCAGGCCATTATACACCTAATCCAGGGTAATTCCACATTCGCACTTTACTGTTTGGGTTTCGAATAAATTCTGAAATGACCTTATAGAAATATTGCGCCTGAAAAATAAGTTCGAGCAATATATTTTTATTCGCAAACTTAGGTATTAAATTTACGTAATTAAACAGTTGCAAGCTGAAGTTTTAATAACAATGTTTTTATCTTATATATTTAAAAAATAATTAAGCCTTCTATTTTTAACTAATAAACGCCAAATCAATCACCGATATACCGTACTTTGGCCCAGTTTCAAACATATTCAATTAGACCTTAAACTGGTAATAAAGTTGTATCTTTTCATTAAATTTGAGGCAAATACGTCCAACCAACAATTCTAATTTTCCCTTCATCCGATACAATTATTACTTGGCTGGAATTCGCCTTCCAGGTAATGTAGTCTAACTATACTATTTAAACTTACTTATATACTATTTTTTAAAGGCTTATGTTTAACTTACCACCAGGTATAGTAACATATAACAGACAAAAATAGTAAATGATTACCAAAATTAAACCCGCATTTTAATGTAAAATTACAACCTAAGTTTTAACATCTCGCTATCCTATTTAAGCAAACTGGCTCCAAAAAACTCATTGTTAGCCCAAAAATAGTTAATGAAAACCAAATTATTAACCATATTTTAATTTAAAATGAAATGCAAAAAAATAAAATCTCGTTATCCGATTAAAGTAAATTACCCTCGGCAAAAAAAATATTTTGCCAAACACAGTAAAGTAAATTTACTCCTAACCTTTTTGTCTCCAAATTGATTAACCACTACAAAAAAAAATGGGGTTAAATATAATGATCACCATAAAATGCTTTGATACCCTTAGTTCTTTTACCAAAAATATATACTTAACACCAGATAAATAACGTCTAAAATTACAATAGTACTAGCTATTTTAGTCACGACTGCACTTCAAATTGTATTCGAACACCAAATGTAGTAAATGATCACCAAATCTTAGCGAGCAAATTAATGCGCTATTTCTGCCTAAATAAACCACTATGATTGACATAAAATGTAGGCTTATTACCAAATGAAGCATTATGATGCCATATTAAGTTATGTCTGCGGCTTACGATCCTCTCCCACCACACTGGGACATCTCGTTGGATTGGCGATTCGGCTTAAGCACGTCCAGCCACCTTCAGAGGCCAGAGCTATTCCGATTGGCATGAAGCGCAAAAGAGGACGACCAGCCAAAGCTAAGAAAGCATTAATTGTGCAGTGAATTAATACAGAAGACTGATTCTTCTTAAGATTTTTTAAATGCTTATTATTAGTTTAGTTTTAAGATCTTTGAACTGTTTATTATTAGTTTTAAGAGGACTATCTTTTTAATGATTGTTTCAATAATTAAAAAAGGGATTATTGAAATTGTAAGAGTTTTATTTTTTATTTTAGGTATAGCATTTGGTTGTAAACGAAACGCTCAAGATAATTTTTTTTTGTAGTGGTTAATCAATTTGGAGACAAAAAGGTTAGGAGTAAATTTACTTTACTGTGTTTGGCAAAATATTTTTTTTGCCGAGGGTAATTTACTTTAATCGGATAACGAGATTTTATTTTTTTGCATTTCATTTTAAATTAAAATATGGTTAATAATTTGGTTTTCATTAACTATTTTTGGGCTAACAATGAGTTTTTTGGAGCCAGTTTGCTTAAATAGGATAGCGAGATGTTAAAACTTAGGTTGTAATTTTACATTAAAATGCGGGTTTAATTTTGGTAATCATTTACTATTTTTGTCTGTTATATGTTACTATACCTGGTGGTAAGTTAAACATAAGCCAAAAAAAATTATCTTGAGCGTTTCGTTTACAACCAAATGCTATACCTAAAATAAAAAATAAAACTCTTACAATTTCAATAATCCCTTTTTTAATTATTGAAACAATCATTAAAAAGATAGTCCTCTTAAAACTAATAATAAACAGTTCAAAGATCTTAAAACTAAACTAATAATAAGCATTTAAAAAATCTTAAGAAGAATCAGTCTTCTGTATTAATTCACTGCACAATTAATGCTTTCTTAGCTTTGGCTGGTCGTCCTCTTTTGCGCTTCATGCCAATCGGAATAGCTCTGGCCTCTGAAGGTGGCTGGACGTGCTTAAGCCGAATCGCCAATCCAACGAGATGTCCCAGTGTGGTGGGAGAGGATCGTAAGCCGCAGACATAACTTAATATGGCATCATAATGCTTCATTTGGTAATAAGCCTACATTTTATGTCAATCATAGTGGTTTATTTAGGCAGAAATAGCGCATTAATTTGCTCGCTAAGATTTGGTGATCATTTACTACATTTGGTGTTCGAATACAATTTGAAGTGCAGTCGTGACTAAAATAGCTAGTACTATTGTAATTTTAGACGTTATTTATCTGGTGTTAAGTATATATTTTTGGTAAAAGAACTAAGGGTATCAAAGCATTTTATGGTGATCATTATATTTAACCCCTTTTTTAAACTTAATTTTTTGTTAGTTATAAATGTTTGTCTTTTTCTAATTTAAAAAGAAGGAAATAATAAAATAATATTTCGTTCGTATACTTTTAATTTATTTAAAACTATTTACATACTACATCACAGTTTTCTACTAAATATGTTTACATTATTATGGTTATTTATTTACGATATAACTTATTGTTTGGTCTGTAAGGCTAGGTAGGTTTCTATCTGCAAGCCCCATTTTGTTGTCTAGCTACAGAGGCATGGGTACCCACTTTCCCGTTCGACCAGTCAACATTAGACATTCATAAGAGAATATTGTCTCGCCGTCAGCGATCAACCCCTGCGTTCTGTATCGCCCATGACAATTAAAGACGATGAAACGAATTGGATTGACCGTAGTAGTTCGCCAATGACTATGTTTGGCTAGACCCCAGGTTAGGGGTTATTTCTGGGTGAATTGGTTAAATATCTAATTTTAGCCAGAGCCGATATTTCCGTTTATTCAAAAACCAATTTCAATATGTGTTTCATACAGTCCACAAAGATCGATACGCATAATTAGATTCTATTAGCAAATAAATAAATAACGTGAATGAATGTTGATTGAAGTCTAATTACAATATTTAATTTATTTCCGACATTAAACAATCATCAAAAATACTATGTATACAGCTGTTATTACATAGTCTTAATAAAGCCATATTAACATTTTACTTTATGTTTCCACGGGGGGAGTCCTCGTACTCAGAGTTGTCAATCAATTATTTCTAAAAATATGATACATAATTAAGTCAAACGAATGATACCAACTCTCGGTCACTGGGATATTGTATTGTGGGTGACCAGACTCTTCCGAGGTACAATAATATATATGTCGTAGCCGATCAATTAACAGCCTAACCATTTAACTAAACATCGCTGTTTAACTAGTGGCCTGAAAGATATTCAGCCGTAGCGTTTGTAACAACATTTAATAAACTAACTAGCAAATGCTTAGGCCATTTGTACGATAGAGTGATCATGTGGCAGCAATAAAAGAGATGAGACATCTGACATTAAAAAGAATTATATTGCTTGAGTCAGCCGCAGCTAAAAAAAAACATCAATGGTTTGCCGACGCAATTTTGACAGTTTAAAGAGTTTCATTTCGACTTTAAGAGTGGCAGAAATTGGAACTGAATTTTAATTAATACTCAACAAAACGGCAAATGGCAAAACTCAATTAAAGGCAATAAAACGTCATCGATCCAAGTCAGTCTAGCTGTTTGATGAACTGGCTGAATGTCTTTCAGGCCTCTAGTTAAACGGCGCTGTTTAATTAAAAGGCTAGGTTGTTAATTGAACGGCTTATTAAGCTAGTTGGCTCCAATATATATACCATGTTAAAGCACTATATAATCAATGTGTTAATTAGACGGAGTTCTATCAGTGCTAAATGATTTCTTTAATAAGACAGCATGGTTACAAAGCAATGGTTGTCCAGCAACCAGTAAAAGTAATGATGTTGATTGCACAAATTACTACTTATCTATCCGTTCTTACGCCATAAAATCATCATCCGCATTGATATTCCTACTAACTGTTGTATATATCTCGTTTTCTTCTTTAAGACCTTTCTTTCCCATGTAGTATGGGAACTCATTATCGGTTGGTAAATAATAAATACCAGGCTTATCAAAGTCTGTTTCGAGACCTGCATAATTCAATTCTGTGTTATTGTAGCATTTCGCTGATCTTGCATCTTGAATGGAGTCACACTTCAAGGCTATAAATTTCTTTGGGTTGTCCAACGCTATCCACCAATAAAGCAAAGATCGTATGTGACTACATATAACCAGACATGGTACATATGGAATGTCTCCCGGTTGATACTCTCCTCCGTTTGCATAGAAGTCCACATGCCCTAGACGTTCTGCTATACCAAATCCATCTATGTTTGTATGAATTACGTCCACGTGTTCCGCATCAGTTGGGGCGACCTTTTCCTCAGCTGGTAAACCCCTGAAGCATGGCCCAGCAGGATCCAAGCCAGTGAGTCTGAACGGCTTCTTTCCTGTCACAGATTGGTAGTACTTAGCAGCGTGACTTACAATGTGGGCGCCGAGGCTGGTGCCGACCAGTTCCAAGTTCTCAGGACGGAGGCCTGCCTGGGTTAGTTTGACAAATAACTTGCCAAATTGTTGTCCGATTACGCGGCTAAGACGGACGGACCTGAAATATTTAATAAACTTAAAATACCTTGACAAAATTAATCATTCAGTGAACATTTAAAATTTAGTTTACTACGTACTGTTATAACTGAACTTGAATTAGGCTTTTTAAAAAAACAAATTTTGAATTCGGAGCAACCGTCTTGAATTAGGAGTAGGAAACAACTAACTGGGTTTGAGCGGGATGTTTATTATATAGGAAGCAAAGTGTTTACGTAGTTGGAAAGAGGGAATGAAGTCAGCTCTAAGGCTAACAGAATAAAGGTGTAACATCTCCTGGGGTAAGACTAAACTTCGGGGTTAAGATTCGAAGTTTAGGAAAAATATATTTTATAAGTGTCTTCTGATACTAGGTGCTGGGATTTGATTAATTTCAGGATTAGAGTGATGGGTTTTTATAGATTCCTGAGATGTGGAAGAGGTAACAGGGATACCTTGAGTAGTGGGGAGTTCAACAGGATTTGATTGAGAGGATCTGAATGGGAAACGGTTGCATTTCTTTATTATAATAAAAATTCTAAAGATACAGTACAAAAATATAATTCCTAATACTACATAGAATATAATTGAATAATGAGTCTCGTATTTTAAAACTGAATGTTGATTAATTATTTCATCAGCGGTAGCTGATATTATTTTTGATTTTGATCTTAGCTCATTAGCGTAAGTATCTAGATTTATACTTAATAATCTCGAAGGAGCCTCATTATTTAATTTCTTATTTAACTTATCTAAGTTACAACATGTATCGTTTATTATGTTAAAGTCAGATTGAATATGATAGGTTGTGGTATTAAGAGAATAGACTTTTAATTTGGGAATTAATTTTGTACTTTTACTATGTGCTTTACAATTATTAGGGATATTGACAATTCCAATGCCATGTAGGTTCTTTTCGATTACATTTTGATTTACGCATTCTATGAATAATTTATTAACATGTGATTGTATATAAAGCCAGTTGTTATTAGTAAGAGTTTTCCATATGTCAATTGTACCATGTATGAATTCTGATTTACATTGGTCTGGGAGTTTATTAATTAAGTTTAATAGTATTTCTGTTTCACAACTCGGGTTTTCAGTAGCTGAAAAGGTGTTCATAACATCACAAATATAGTTGTTAATATTGACAGGTTTACAATTATCAAGAGTATCTAAATGACAGTATTCGGACTTGTCTTTGGTCACTGCGATATATTTAAAACTTGGAACAATAAAACTAAAAGCGGTTGGATTTACATTGCTATAGGGCGTTGGTAATGCTATTGTTTCATATAAATTAAAACTATTTGTAGATATTAACGGAACTCTTAGAATAAACATAATTTTGTTATTAAAACTATAACATGTTACACCGGATACATTCATTAAAGGGTACATGTTGTTTAATTCTAATTCTACTGGGAACCTATAATCTACAGGTAAATGTTTATAATAGTCAACGAGTTCTAAGTACAATTGTTTCGGCGATAAGACGGCCGGATGAAGGATGTTTTGGTTACTAAGAATGATTGCGTATACAATGTCGGAGAGTTGAAATGACAATGTTAACATGGAAGCTTCTAAGCTGTTAAGTATAGAATTAATTTTAGATTTTACTAATATTTGATCGGAAATTACGCTTAAATTTTTTATATGTACTGAAAATTCGTTGATAGCATTATTAAGATTGGCTTCATTAATTTTAATTTTATATAAGGTTTCATTAACTTTAAACATAGTGGAACTAGTAACTAATATGTTTTCTTTTATTAAGGAGGCCAACCTTTTTTCATTATTTTCACTGTTACGTATTGCGTTATCATATTTGATAGCATCGTCTTCATCTAAGGTGCCAAAAACAATTTTAGCAAGGGATCCGATGCCACCAAGCCAAGGTGATCTCTTACGTCTGTTACTGTCCGTTAAATGGGAAATGGATGAAAACTCATTAACTAGGTCGTTGTATCTGACTGTTAAGGGTTCTAATATGTTTTGACACTCTAAGTTGTCTATTGTTTCTAATTGGAGTTGTCGACAGATGTATTTAACGGTCACTAGAATTGAATTTATATTTCCTAAGTGTGGTTCTATGTGTGATATATCGAAAGGTGAAACAATGTCTAAATAACCAGTGTTTATGTTTAGTTTCCCAATTGGATCAAAATACAGTCCAGGGCTATGAGTGATTGGGTGTATGAATTCTCCGTAGGCCAATACGCTGTAATGAAAATATTATCTTAATATATGTATTTTACATTGTTAAAGAAATAAGAATAATAAAATAAAATTAGTAATAGGTACTTAAGTTATTAATTAAAATTATAATAATATGTTACCTATGTTAGTCATGTGAAACATTAGCGAGTTTCACTTCGTCAAAATGATGTGTGACGTGACGCCTATTAATAAGTAGAGTGAGATTATTTCTACCATTTATTTTTATTATTTTATAGGGGCCTTTCCATATAGGAGAAAGTGCTTTCCTGAGTCGTAAATGATTTTTTATATAGACGTAGTCGCCTACTTTGTATGTTATTGGTCTTGTATGGGAATCGTAGTATTGTTTTGATTTTTCCTTTGCTTTAGTGATATTTTCGAGGGCTTTTTGTCTTGAATGTTTTAACCTATGCGTTAGCATTTTGAGATATTCAGGGTATGTGTTATCGGGTTCTGTATTATAAATTGAGTCAGGTATAAAAGGTTTCTGTCCGAACAAAAGTTCGTAAGGGGTGTAATTAGTTGTACAATGAACGGATGTGTTATAAGTCATTATGGCAGTGTACACATATCTAGGCCAATTATCTTGGTCTTGGTTGACGAATGATTTTAGGTATTCTTTTAAGGTGGAATGGCTACGTTCTAGGGCGCCTTGTGTCTGTGGGTGATAAGGACTTGACCAAAGTTGTTTGATTTTCATGAAATCACACGTTTTCTTGAAAAGGTTTGATGTAAAATTAGTACCTTGATCTGTAAGAATACTTTTAGGTATACCGAAGAGAGTAATGAAATGTATAAAACAGTCACTTGTTTCTTCGGCGGTTGTAGAACGGATTGGGTATGCAATGGAGAATTTTGTTAGGTCATCTTGTAGGGTTAATATAAATTTTACTTTTGCGGTTCCTGATTCAGGTAAGGGACCTACTATGTCCATTGCGATGCGTTGAAAAGGGATAGTAGAAGACGTAGTAATTTGCATCGGTGCTCTATTTAGTTTTCTCAAGGCTTTATTTTCTTGACATGACTTACAGGATTTTACATAGTTTTCTATGTCACTACGCATACCTTTCCAGTGATATTTTTCCTGGATGCGTTTGACCATGCGAATAGTGCCTAAATGGCCTGCAATGGGTATGTCATGGTTTTCCTTTAGGATTTTCTTTATTTCGGAAAGTGATGGAAAAATGAGGCTATCTTTGTGGATAGTGATGAAGATATTTGTATTATGAAATAGAATTAAAATTATATTATACAGTTTTGTGTATATATGGGATTCGAAAGGATCTTTAAAATTTGTAATACTAATTTGTTGGAAAGATTTAGAAATAATTTCATCACGTAAAGTTTTTAAACTAATATAAATATCTTCATATGACGAATTGTCAAAGTGATGAACTTTTGTAAATAGTAAATATATTATTTTATCGCGGAGATTTAATGGGATGAATGAATAAAGGGTTCTTTCTTTATTTAGGAATTCCTCTTTATTGGGTAATTCCGAAAGTAATTCTTCGACATAGGGATTGCTTTCGTCTAGGTCGATTGAGGTCGGGATGATAATAACTTTGTCGGAGCTTTTAAGTATAGACGTATTAGACTCTATGATTTTAGCGTTAGACTCAAAAGTTTTAGATTTTGTTAACTTAGAAAATTGCGAATAGTTTCCATTAAATAGTTCTTGAATTAAGGGTTCAGTTCGGTCTGAATCCTGTGTGATAGGAGAATCGATGTTAGGAATTTCAGGGAATTCAGGAATGGTTGGGATATCTGTATCTGGTGGAGATTCCAGATTCAGGAATTCGTCTAAGACTCTTTGAGGGTCAATAGGGGAATCAGGTACGTTTTCGCTTTGGATTTCAGGGTGTGATGTGGTTTCCACAGGAATAGGTGATATGAAAGCGTCATCTGGATTAAATGATGGTGGAGTAACGAGGAGATCCATCAGGCCTGAATCTAATGTGGCTTCTTGTGGATTTGGAATGCTAATAGGATTTTCTATTGGAAATATGGGATTTACAGGATATCGAGATAAGGCGTCGGCGGCGGAATTTAACTTTCCTTTTTTATATACGATCTCGTAGTCGTATTCCTCGAGCTTGAGGCGCCACCGTTGCAGCTTACTTGAAGGGTCTTTGTGGTTAAATAGCCACTTAAGTGGTCTATGGTCTGTGACTATCTGGAATCTTTGTCCATATAAATATGGTCTGAATGTTTTACAGCCAAATATTATAGCTAACAATTCTTTTTCAGTTGTGCTATAATTTGATTCGCTTTTGTTAAGTGTACGGGATGCGAAGGCGATAGGTCTTTCCTGACCTGTTGGGCCTTGTGAGAGGACTACTCCGAGAGCATGATTAGATGCATCCGTTGTAAGAATAAAAGGTTTTGTGAAATCAGGATAGCTTAAGACTGGTGCTGAAGTGAGTTTTTCTTTAAGGAGTTCGAAAGCTAGTTGTTGTTGATTTTCCCATGAAAAGATTTGATCTTTTTTGAGGAGAGAAGTAAGGGGTTTTGCAATGTTAGAAAAGTCTGGGATAAATCTTCGATAATATGAAACAAGGCCGAGAAAAGATTTTATATCTTTAGGATTTTTAGGAATCGGGAATTTAATTACGGCTTTGACCTTGTCTGGATTTGGTTTGACGCCGTCTTCGGAAATAATATGCCCTAAATAACCGGCTTCGCGACGTAGAAATTCGCATTTGTCGGGTTGTAGTTTAAGATTGAACTCGCGCATTCTCTGGAAGATAGATTCTAGGTTTTTTATATGTATGTTAAGATCAGGAGAGTAGCAGACTACGTCATCTAAATAAACAAAGCATCTGTCTCCTTGGAGTCCAGACAATACCGAATTCATCAACCTTTGGAAGGTTGCTGGGGCATTTTTCAATCCGAATGGCATTCTACAGAATTGGAAATGACCTTCAGGTACTGTGAAGGCTGTTTTGGGTTTATCTTCTTCTCTAAGCTGGAGTTGGTGAAATCCTGATGCTAGATCTAACGTGGAGAAGTATTTGCTACATCCGAGTTGGTCAAGGATTTCTGCAATCTGAGGAATAGGATACGTGTCGCCTATTGAGATATCATTCAACTTACGGTAGTCGATAACGACACGCCATTTTTGAACGTTAGATGCATCTAGTTTCTTGGGTACCACCCAAATTGGTGAGGACCAAGGTGAATTTGAAGGTTCAATTATGTTTTGTTTTAACATTTTGTCGATTTGATTACGAACTTCGACTTTATGGATCTCTGGAAAACGATATGTTTTAGTGTGAATTGGGACGTCAGTGGTCGTCCTTATCTCATGTCTTATAGCATTAGTATAAGTGAGATTTTCATTAGGAAGATGGAATATATCTGAATAACTAGAACATAATTGAAGTAGAGCTTCTTTTTCTTCGCTATTTAAATGTGAAATGCGTAGTTGATTTAAGACTTCTTTAGTCCTTTGAATAGTACACTTAGTTGTACTTATATGATTAATAAATACCGTAGGATTATCGGGTTTATAAGTGTCTATGGGAATTAAGTTAAGATTAAAGTTCGATTTCAGGTTTATAGGTTCTTCAGAAATGTTTAAGACTGATACATTTATTCTTTTATTTTCCTTTACAGTGACTATGCAGTTAGCCACCAATAGGTTAGGGGAAATCTTTTGATCTAGAATTAATCCTTCTTTTAATTCAGGATTGGAGATAGAACATTCGACTATGGTTTCAGATCTTGGCGGAATTAAATATACAGGCTCATTGAAGAATAATTTGGTCGTAATTTTACCTATGTGAAGTAAGTCTTTAGTGTAATCTATCTTACAACCAAGGGCGTTAAGCATGTCGGAACCTATAATACCATCGTAGGGTAAATTGATATTGTTTACAATATGAAATTTATGAATTAATGTGGAATTTAGAATTTTTAATTTTAATTGAAAATGACCGATTGTATTAATCGCTTCGTCTGAGGAATCAATTCCTTTTATTTGAATAGACTCTTTAATGATTCGAGGCCGTTTAAGAATTGATATGTTTTTCAGAAGGCTTATCGATGATCCCGAGTCTACTAAAAGGGATAATGGAATATCAGATATTGACGAGTCGATCAAGACATGGGGTAAGAGTGTTTTTGAAGGGTCACTGAGTATTTCATAGGATCTGGTAGGCTTTGACAGGTTAGTTATGCACTCCTGCGCGGATACAGAGGATTTAGAAGTCGGCAGGTCAGAGGTTTTACTCTGCTGCGCGGATACAGAGGATTTAGAAGTCGGCAGGTCAGAGGTTTTACTCTGCTGCACGGATACAGAGGATTTAGTAATTGGCAGGTCAGAGGTTTTACTCTGCTGCACGGATACAGAGGATTTAGTAATTGGCAGGTCAGAGGTTTTACTCTGCTGCACGGATATAGAGGATTTAGTAATTGGCAGGTCAGAGGTTTTACTCTGCTGCACGGATACAGAGGATTTAGTAATTGGCAGGTCAGAGGTTTTACTCTGCTGCACGGATACAGAGGATTTAGTAATTGGCAGGTCAGAGGTTTTACTCTGCTGCACGGATACAGAGGATTTAGTAATTGAAATTGAGGGTGTCGATTTTTGAATTGAATGTCCCGTACGACACTGGGACGAGACGGTTACTCGTTTTTTGAATCTGAATCGTAATCGACAGTGTCGTAACCCTCGTTTGAGTCTGAGTTTGAGTTGTCCTGTTGAATAAGATGATGGACACGCTGAGGTGTCCTAGAATTTTGAGATTTGAGTTTATTATTATGTTCTCTTTTTCTGCAGTTTTCTAGAGTGTGCCCTGAGTTTTTACAGTATCTGCAGAAGAGACTTGATTTAGAATTCGAAGAGGTAGGAGGATCGGATTTATGAGTTGAGACTTTTGTAAATTTTTCTTTATGAGGATTTGTTTTGAATAGGAATTGTTGAATTTTTTCTTCGGAAATAGCGATATTAATAGCTTCGTTGAGCGACTTCGGAGATTTACATCTAACGATGTTGGAGATTCTAGGGGATAATCCCAATTGGAAATGATGGAGGGCTAATTCCTCCATTGCCGCGGTTCTGCCATACATTTCCCTATTCTTGTGCCCATGGTTAATCGATATCTCGGTTAATAATTGTGATAGGTAAGTTTCTATCCTAAGTGCATATTGGCTGACGGGTTCATTAGTTAATTGTTTACATTCTTGTAAGTCTGTGAGTAAATGTGTATAGTGTTTTCTTTCACTAAATTGTGTTTTAAGAAATTCTTTAAGTTGGGGCCAGGTTGAAAATTCTTTAATAGAACACGCTGTTTCTGCTTTTCCCTCTAATTGACATAATATGAATTTAAATAAAATTTCTTTTTGGTTTTCTGACGCTAAATCGTAAGCATTATTGCAGTTTGATAAGAATGAATTTAATTTATTTCTAGAACCATCGAATGGTTTAATGAATTTAAGAAGAATTGATAACTCTAATTCGGGTTTATTTTGTAAAGTTGTAGGTTTCTTTTTTGATCTGGTGATAGGCCCAGAAGGAGGAAGAAGAGCGTTTTCGTCTTCTGTGTCAGTTATGCAGACTTCGGGTTTGGTACCACCCGGGCTTAGTGTTCGGCTTTCCATGTCTTACGTTATATATTACTACAGGTATACACAAAATATAATAAACACAGAACTTACAAAAAATAAAAATAGAAAAATAACAATTTAAAATAAATGTGACCAAAGACTTACAGAGTATTTAATAGCTTGAAGATGGATAATATAAACATCCCGTCGTGGTTGTTGCTGTAGCTAATTGTCGGCTCTCGATGTTGATGAGATGAGTTGATATCGATATAATATGGTTGTTGTAGATTTCAAGGGCACTTGAATACGGTTGAGTTGTTTGCAGATATATATTTATTATTTATATATTCCTTTTCTTAGGATTTAATTTTTTTGATACCTCCAGGGTTTGAGTATATAATACCTCTTCTTGCGTGTTTGAATGATGAAGTGGTGTTTGCTTTTTATAATACTGGGCACTTGCACTTTTTCCACTTTCTTTTAAAACTTTTCACACGCGTAACTTTAGAGACGAACCGAGGATTATTTAAAATCCCACCGCTGCCACCAATTGTTATAACTGAACTTGAATTAGGCTTTTTAAAAAAACAAATTTTGAATTCGGAGCAACCGTCTTGAATTAGGAGTAGGAAACAACTAACTGGGTTTGAGCGGGATGTTTATTATATAGGAAGCAAAGTGTTTACGTAGTTGGAAAGAGGGAATGAAGTCAGCTCTAAGGCTAACAGAATAAAGGTGTAACAGTACGAAAAGTCATACTAAATTTATATTAATACAAAGGGGAAAATGACTGAAGTGTATGAAGCAAGCTTGAAAATAGAAAATCTGTTAAATCAATATGTGAGAAGTGGTCATACAGTTAAATTCATTTAATTTATCGCTGTACTATGTGCATCACCGCACACTGGGAACTTAGATTGCTTAAACTATCGAGAATAACCACATATTTTTACAAGCAAGCATTTCAATGATATTGTTATTAACAATAAATAATTGTTATATACTTTCCCTTCCTGTATACAAATAATTTATATTTTCCACCTAACAATTTTGTAATAACTTACAATACAAATAGTTTTCAAAATTAAATTTAGCAAATTATAATAAAAATCAGTTGTGGTAAATTATTTTGCCGTGATTAAGAGGAGACCTTTGTATTTTAGAAAAAAATACAGTTGCACTACAACCTTCTAGCTCTTGGCCATACATTTCTGTATCTGATTTCATGATTTTTTTTTAATAGACAAGTAAGCCCCTACTTGCCCTCTGTGTCTGACACACCGACTTTTAGGTGAACAGAATGTTTCCTTCACTATTTATTATAAGCGAGTGTTAAATGCGTAGACAGGAAGTCTATTGCACAGCTGGGGATCAAACCTACAACCCCAGATATGAACTGCAAGCTGAAGCCACTAGGTCAACTACTAGGTATTTTAATTATTCATACAGTTAAAATACCTAGTGTACGGCGTCACATAAAACACCAGTTTAACTACTTTGCTAAATGGTCATAAAATACGATGTTGACAGCATTGGCCGTAATGTTCTATGACATATTTTGTTACTATAGTTGATTAAAATACATAATTTTATCGTGACTTCTTATATTCTCAAAAAGTCATGTTGAACAAAGCGAAGCAGATCCAAGGTCAAAATGGCAGTCCTTTTGAAAATGTTTAGGCTTTTGTTGGTTTAGCTTAACTTTCTACATTCTACATAACATTACACCCACCTTGTAATAAACCCAATAACGACAGTTAAAATTAATTTTTAAGTTGCCGAAATTAGTTAAAACTGCGGAACTGTGTACGTTCTTTAGTCGCTTTATCGTCTTAGCTCGTAATAAAGACGACTGTCGGCATCTTACGTCCCGAACTTTTGAAGAAATCTTTTGTTTACAAACTGGGATTGCTGGCACGTGCTTTATCAAAGATGCATCAGTATAGCAAGATATGAATAAACAAGTATAAAAATAAAACATAATTACTGGTGCAGCAAAAGACGTCTGGAGACAATAATACAGAATATACGCAATAACGTTCAAATAAGAATTGTTTTTTATGTAATTACTAACACTATAAATCGACTGAAATAAACTTTTTGTTTTTCTAATACACATTTTTCTTTTTTACACGTTTTATATTAGCTTCACCTGTATGTATGTATGTATGTAACCGACTCCTTCGGACTAGATTTTGACCCACTTTAAACGGACAGATTTTATTCAAATTTTGCGCACCTGTCAAAGATCGATGACAATGCAATAATCAGAAAAAAAATTAACTAAACAATAAATAATAGTTTAAAAAAACTAAAAATCACGCTTTTAAAGCACATCAAACTAAAAAGTGAAAAATAATTCCTAATTTAGGTAATGAACAAAAAATACTGGTATTATTGTGAAAAAGCGTGGGTTCTATAAAGCTCTATAGACGAAAAATATGGCACAGATTATATAGGAATTATTATTACTTTTTAGTTTGATGTGCTTTAAAAGCGTGTTTTTTAGTTTTTTTAAACTATTATTTATTCTATTTAACGACAAGTCTTTGTAACGTTAAAATATCCCGCATAGTCCCTAGAGTCACGAACGAAGAAGTTCTACGGCGCGCCAAACGATCCCGAGAACTCACGTTGAACATTAAAAAGAAGAAGATAAGTTACTTGGGACATATGTTTCGACACGAACGGTACCGACTTCTTCAAGTAATCATGATGGGCAAGGTCGAGGGGAAAAGACGCGCTGGCAGAAGGAGGAAGTCGTGGCTCCGCAATATTAGAGAATGGACGGGAGTAGCCAGCGTAGAGCAGCTGATGCGCTTGGCGAAACATAAGATGTATGACGAGCTGACCGCCAACCTCCAGTAGTGGAGAGGCACTTCAAGAAGAAGAACAGTCCCTTGAGAGTCATTATTATAGTTTACACAGTACAAAAAAAATCATATGTATATTTTGGTTTGTCTATACTCTATGTGTAAAAATGGAACGGGTCCTATGAATCTCGCTATTTATCAGAACCTACATACATTATGCAATGCCCATAACTGGTATACAACAGTGATCTGTTTATTGGTGATAAACAAGCAGTAACAATAAGCCTGTAACAATGGAACCCGTTCAATGGAATTTCCACCATTTGCGTTTTGTTTTTCCTTTCATTCCAATATTTATTCAACCGGTAAAAACAATTATTTTCTTAATAGATACTTGAAATATTCTAATAAAATGTATAGTGCACGCGTTCTAGCGAAAATATAGTTTTGGCGTTTCGAAACTGTGTGTTATAAATTCGTATACCAATATTTTTTTATAGAATTTGATTTAATTAATAATTCGTGAGCCTTACAACGATTATAGCGGTCATACAATTTTATCTCAAAATAGGCTTCAGTTTCGGCGTTTACCTCATCATCAGCGCAAAATTTCTGTCCAGCGAGCATTCTATTTATAAATACACAATGTAACAAATATTTAATTTTCTACGTTTAATTAACTTTCGATGTGTTTTGGGTGATTTTATTCCAAGTTTTAAATAAAATGATATTTCATTTACAATTGAGTGCTATCCAAACCCTACTACAACAAAATAATGGAGCTTTAAATGTTTATAAAAAAAGTTCTGTTTGGGAACACCTACTGACATTGATATATCTTAATGATTTATTTATTTATTTATTAACACTTCTTTGCATTCAGAAATATAATAAAATTGACACAGTTAAATGATAAGGAGGGCAACTGGCGGCCTTATCGCTTTCTAGCGATCTTTTCCAGGCAATCAATGTCAGAAAAAAATTGATTTATTTGCAAAGAAAGCATTCAGATTGATTAATTATAAAAATAACACAATCAGACCTATTAAAATAGATATGCACATGTAATTAATAATCATAATGTCACAAAAATTATAACTGTTATGATCTAAAAACTCTCTAACTTTACAAAGGCACCTTCTCTTTAAAAATCTAATCACTTTGAAGGCACTTGTTCAATTAAATTTTTGTTTACAATGTTTGGAATATAGCACCATTACAGCTTATATACCTCATATGGACATAAACAATTAGCGTTCACCTTAATTAGTACCAACAATGCATACTGCTAATATTTATTTCATTACCCTAGTGCATTATACGATTGTTTATTTACTGTACCCCAGCTCCCTAGGTATTCTAAGTTAAATATACAAAACGTCACTTGTATAAACTTTAAGCATTCTGTTTGTATTATTGTAAATGACCAGTTGTTTTCGAGATTATAACACAATAAGATTCGTAACAACACTTATATTTACGTTTTAACAACTCTATATTAGTGAAAGTATTAGTATATTATTTTTTATTTTTTTTTGACATTTCACACCAATTGACCTAGTCCCATGCTAAGCTGGTGAAGCTTGTGTTATGGGTACTAGGCAACGGATATACATACATATTATAGATAGATAAACATATAAATACATATTTAAACACCCAAGACCTAAGGACAACACCAAATGCTCATCACATAGATGTTTGTCTCAGCCGGGGATCGAACCCGGGACCCATGGATTCGCAGTCAGGGGTACTAACCACTAGACCAATGAGCCTTAATTATATTAGTATATATAGTCCTTCATTATTATAATTGTTATTAATTGTCTGTGTAAATGAATTTTTACGGAAGTAACCAATGGCAGAGCGAATGAATGTTAGCCAGGAAATAATACCGAGCACAGTGTCAATTAGTTTTCCCATGTAATTCTGACAGATTACGAGTAAGTTCACGCAATTCTGCGCGTTGTCTCTGGCCAGCTTATTCGATGGGAACGATACAAGATGAGAGAGATGAGATGGTTGAAAATGTAGGAATTGTTTGAAAACACTTTTGTATGGTATTCAAGATCTGTAATAATTTACAAAATACATTCAAAGATTTCCTGCTAGAGCTTTTAAAAATCGAATTAATACATGTATTTAGTACGTATGTATGTGTAGGAGATGGAAAAAAAATTAAATACTATTAACGATTATTTGAGTTATCATTAAACTGATAATGTATATATAACTAGTGGACCCGACAGACGTTGTCCTGCATGATATTTCAAGCGATTAGTAAAGCAAAGTATGAAAGTACCGACTGCAGCGCCATCTGGCGGGCTGATTTGTGAATCTAAACCATTCCCAGATCCCCTTGAACACACACAAAAAATTTCATCAAAATCGGTCCAGTCGTTTGAGAGAAGTTCAGTGACATACACACTCACAGAAGAATTATATATATAAAGATATATATTAATAATGTTATGACGTAATGGTAAACGACGTTCTGAAAAGGACCCCTATAATTCTCTGTATTACCAAATATTTTTTTATTATTACAGTCAACAAATTACCATTTCTAGTGTTTGTTGAGTGAACTGACAAAAGTTCTATTAAATAGTATAGTATAGTATAGTAGTTACTCCATTTTTTTTATTATGTACCTACTTATTTAGTTTTTCCTAATTAATTTATTATGTTTGTTTTTTGTTTCGTGTGTGATTTATTTATTGGTTATGCATTCTTCTCGATTAAAGGTCACTAGTTAGGACAGGACTGTGTTTTTTGTTAATATAAAAAAAATACTAATTGACTGATGTAATATATGATCTAAAATATACTTTGAAACTAAACGAATTTGCACGCCATTATGTGTGGCAGAATATGCGAAACTTAAATTGTACCTACACCATATTCTTGCAAATAAATTATTATTATTATAAATTATTAAAAGTAAAGCAATTGTCTCAGTATATCTCTGCTTATAAAACGGTATGCTTTTTAGTAAGAAAAATAATTTCGTTTCAACTAACGACTCTGGCGTAATTTGCTTGGAACTGCCTTGCGATTCTGTAACTCACACAGCGGTTTTCGCAGCCGCGGCGGTCGCGCTCAAGTCAGTCGTGAAGCAGTCATTTTACCATTTGGCATTCTGATCCCTACTAATATTATAAATGCGAAAGTAACTCTGTCTGTCTGTCTGTCTGTTACCTTTTCACGCCTAAACCGCTGAACCGATTTTGATGAATTTTGGTATAGAGATAGATGGAACCTTGGGAAAGGACATAGGGTACTTTTTATCCAGATCCCGATCCCGATCCCGGAATTATACGGGTGGAAACGCAGAGTGCAGTTGTGTATCGTATATCCCTACTAAATGAATTTTGGTATAGAGATAGATGGAACCTTGGAAAAGGACAAAGGCAACCTTTTATCCCGATCCCGATCCCGATCCCGTAATTATGCGAGTGATAGATAACGCAGGGTGCAGTTATGTATCGTATATGCCTACTAGATGAATTTTGGTATAGAGATAGATGGAACCTTGGGGAAAGACATAGACAGTCTGTCTGTTTCGTTTTCACGCCTAAACCGCTGAACCGATTTTGATGAATTTTGGTATAGAGATAGATGGAACCTTGGGAAAGGACATCTTTACTTTTTATCCCGATCCCGATCCCGGAATTATGCGGGTGAAAACGCGGGGTGCAGTTATGTATCGCATAATTCAAATACTCCTAGCCAGCTTTTAGAATACTTTCTGCCTGACATGTCCATCAGGCCCATCGGCCTATACACTATGAATGTGTGAGTGTGACGATGCATGGTGTGGTGTGGCGGGGCTGGCGGGCGCGGGCGCGCTGCGCGGCGCGGCGGCAAAGACGTGCGGGGGACGCGGATGGCTCGGTGGGAGGAGTGTAGATCACAAAGTATGCTTACCCGAACGGGCAGACACGTGAGGGCAGACGTCGTTGGCGGACGCATGCGATATCTACAATTTTGAGCTGCAACGTATTCGCTTTCTTTACGTTTTCATTGGTGTTTAGGGTTTCTTGGATAAGCATTTTGTGTTATTTACTTAGTTGTTTTGGTTGTTATTATTAGTTTAGCATAAGTTAGTAGTAGGTAGAATTATAGTTAATAGGTAAAATAAATACTTTAATTCATTTTTTAGGATAGGTATAAAATTGTAGTAGATTAGTAGGCAGGTTTTTTTAAGTTTTTTCACATTTAGTAAGTAGTTACGGTACCTAAGAAGGTCAGCATAGTTTTTATTGAGTATTAATAGGTAAGTAATGTTGTTTTGTGAATAAAATAGTTCCAGTAGTTTCGCATATAATTTTATCGATTCATTTTGTTTTTATTCCATGTGGATAGTATATTTTTTTTAACATTTAGTTTTAGTTTAGCAATTCGTTTTGTTTTTGTTTTATTTCATGTGTATAAGTACCTACCTTAAGTATAGTTTCGTACTCAGTACCTTTAACTAAATTTTTTTGTCAGCTAAAGAATTTTTTTTTGCATAAGTACTTACCTGTTTTTATTACTTTAGGTAGGTAACTGGTTAAGTAATATGCCTCGCAAGCGTAAATCTAATTTAGCGCGTAGCTCTAAAAGAGCTCGAACTGCGCAAGTAGCTAGATCCCAAGAATCTGAGGAGCAGACTCAGGCCCGGCAGATTTTAGATGCTGAGCGACACGCAACGCAAAGAGCTGCCGAGACCTATGAACAAACTCAGGCCCGGCATATTTTAGATGCTGAGCGACACGCAACGCAAAGAGCTGCCGAGACCTATGAACAAACTCAGGCCCGGCAGATTTTAGATGCTGAGCGACACGCAACGCAAAGAGCTGCCGAGACCTATGAACAGACTCAGGCCCGGCAGATTTTAGATGCTGAGCGACACGCAACGCAAAGAGCTGCCGAAACCTATGAACAGACTCAGGCCCGGCAGATTATAGATGCTGAGCGACACGCAACGCAAAGAGCTGCCGAGACCTATGAACAGACTCAGGCCCGGCAGATTTTAGATGCTGAGCGACACGCATCATTGATAGCTGCAGAGATGCCAGAAGAATCCCAAAGACGACGTGTGTTAAATGCTGAACGGCAGTCAGAAAGGAGAAATGCGTTTACAATGTATACATGGGGAGCATTCCACAATGCTGCTTTTGATTATGACCCATCGATTGAGTATAATAACCATCGATTACTTCTCATAGGTAGAATGGATAAAAAATGTATACATTGTGAAGCACTCAAGTGGAAAGAAGAAACTCCGGGTATGTGTTGTTCTGGTGGCAAGGATTCAATTCCAATACTTGGAGAACCAGAGGAACCATTGAAGTCTTTACTTTTAGGTGATAACAACGAATCGCGGCGTTTTTTAATCAAAATAAGGAAATATAATTCATGCTTTCAAATGACGTCATTTGGTGTAGAAAATGAGGTGGTTATGCCTGGGTTTTCATCTACTTTTACAATCCAAGGTCAAATCTATCATAGGATTGGTTCTTTGCTTCCTACAAATAATGAGCAACCAAAATTTTTACAGATTTATTTTATGGGAAATGAAAACGACGAGGTTGACCGCAGGTGTCAAAACATTTAATTAGTAGAAAAGGATATTGTCTTAAAGATTCAGAGAATGTTGCATGAACATAACCGCCTAATAAACACTTTCACAACAGCCTTAGAAAGAATGCCGGGAGATGATTATAAGTTGGTGATTCACCCAGATCGTACACCAAGTGGGGAACACGAAAGACGATATAATGCACCTTTAATAAATGAAGTCGCAGCCATGGTTTGTGGTGAACAGTTTGCTTCCCGTGATATAGTTTTACATGCCCGTGATAACACACTAACTAGGGTGCCGGATACACATAAATTTTACGATGCGTTACAATATCCGCTAATATTTAGCAAAGGGCAAGAAGGGTATCACTTTCAAATTCCACAAGTCGATCCTGTAACTGGCCTGCCCTTGCCTAACAAAAAGGTATCATGTATGGACTTTTATGCCTTTCATATCATGATTAGAGAAAATGATTTTAATATTATATCACGATGCAGGCAACTGGCCAATCAGTTTTATGTTGATATGTACGTTAAGGTAGAAAGTGAACGATTACGATACATAACATTAAATCAAACTAAATTAAGAGCAGAAAATTATATCCACCTTCAAGACGCAGTAGCGAATGACGCTAATCTAAATCCAAATGATATTGGTAGAATGATAATTTTACCGTCTTCATTTGTAAATAGTCCGAGGTACTTACACGAATATACTCAGGATGCGTTTGCTTATGTACGTACATATGGTCGCCCTGACTTATTCGTTACGTTTACTTGCAACCCAGCATGGCCGGAAATAGTAAATGAATTAATGCCGGGTCAAAGCGCGATTGATAGGCATGATGTAGTCGCAAGAGTTTTTAGGTTGAAAGTTAAAAAACTTATGTCTGTTATTTCCAAAGGCAGAATATTTGGAGAAGTGATCTGCTTTATGTACTCCATAGAGTGGCAGAAGCGTGGCCTACCACATGTCCACATATTATTGTGGTTAAAAGACAAGTTGAGACCCGATCAAATTGATAATATTATCAGCGCAGAAATACCCGATCCAAGCACTGACAAGACACTTCATGATATTATAGTTAAAAACATGATTCATGGTCCATGTGGACCTGAAAATCCTCAGTGCCCTTGCATGAAAGATGGAAAATGCACAAAGAAATTTCCTCGCAAATTACACAAAGACACTGTCCACAGTGAAAACGGATACCCACTCTATCGTAGAAGAGCACCAGCAGACGGAGGTCGAACGGCATCTGTGAAACTACGAAATGGGAGTTACGTCACTATTGATAATAGTTGGGTGGTCCCTTATTCCGCTATTCTATTAAAAATATTTAACGCCCATATAAATGTTGAGGCTTGCAGTTGAGTGCGCGCTATCAAATATATCTGCAAATATATTAACAAAGGCAGTGACCAAGCTATTTTCAATTTTAGGAGCACAGAGCTTGCAAATCGCGTAAATGAAGTACATACATATCAATCTGGTCGTTATGTTAGCAGCAACGAAGCCGTGTGGCGGTTATTAGGGTTCCCGTTGCACGAAAGGCACCCCACCGTTACACATCTAAGTGTACACTTAGAGAACGGTGAACGAGTTTATTTTACAGAAGATAATTTTCACGAGCGACTATCTACTCGACCAAAAACCACCCTTACAGCTTTTTTTGAACTTTGCATAAGAGATGAGTTTGCAAGAACTCTTATGTATGCTGAGGTACCGAGATATTACACATGGGACGCAACCAGAAAACCTTGGAAACGCCGAATTCAAGGAACTTCGGTTCAGAACTGGCCTGGTGTCAAATCTGGAGATGCCTTAGGACGGGTTTACACAGTCCATGTTACTAACATGGAATGTTTTTGTTTAAGGATGCTTCTACACCATGTGCGTGGGCCAACCTCTTTCAATGATCTCAAAAAATACAACAATCAAGAATTTTCAACATTTCGAGAGGCATGTGAGGCAAGAGGATTATTGGAGGATGACAATCATTGGAATATAACACTGGAAGAGGCTGCACAATGTAGATCAGCGGCCAAGGTGAGAATGCTTTTTGCTATACTAATAGCGACATGTGGGCTTTCAAACCCTCAACAACTGTGGGAAAGGTACAAAATTCAAATGGCCGACGATATTTTACACAGAGTACAACATCATAATCCAAACGTTACATACAATGATTTCATTTTTAATGAAGCCCTAACAAAGATAGAAGACCAAGTCATAACTATAACTGGGAAAGATTTGTCAGATTTTGGGTTGAGCAGGCCGCAAAGAACTGGGGAAGTTTGCAGTGATATAATAAGAGAATTGAGTTACGATGCTGCTTCTTTACAACAACAAATAACTGAGTCTGTTCCGCGTCTAAACCCAGAACAAAGATTAGTTTTTGAGAATGTTGTGCAAAAAATCGAAAGTGGCGAAGGTGGTTTATTCTTTTTGGATGCGCCAGGAGGCACGGGTAAAACATTTCTTTTAAATTTACTTTTAGCCCAAATTCGTAAAGATAAAGGAGTTGCTGTTGCTGTAGCTTCTTCTGGAATAGCAGCTACGTTACTTAATGGTGGCCGAACGGCACATTCAGTACTTAAACTGCCATTGAACTTAGCTCATGAGGAAATGCCAGTTTGTAACATTACTAAAAATAGTGACCGTGGACGAATGTTACAGCAATGTAAGCTGTTGGTTTGGGATGAATGTACCATGTCCCACAAAAGAGCGATAGAAGCACTAGATCGGACCATAAAAGATATTAAGAGTAACCAAAGTATCATGGGTGGTATGGTGGTACTTTTAGCTGGCGATTTTAGACAGACTCTGCCGGTAATTACTAGAGGCACGCCGGCAGATGAAATAAATGCATGTTTAAAAGCGTCTCCATTATGGGTGCATGTAAAAAATTTTTGTCTGACTACAAATATGCGAGTACAACTGCACAGTGATACACAATTGGTGCAATATGCGGATGCTCTTCTGAAAATCGGAGAAGACCGTATGGAAACAAATAGTGACGGAATGATTACATTGAATCGTGAATTTTGTAATGTTGTCTGTAACATGGATGACTTAAAGAACAACGTCTATCCCGATCTTGCAACCAATATGAAGAACAGACAATGGCTGTGCGAAAGGGCAATTTTAGCACCGACAAACGAAGTAGTGGGGCAGATCAACGAACAAATCATGTCAGATGTGGAAGGTGATTTTGTTGAGTATCTGTCCGTAGACAATGTCATGGACACTGAGCAAGTGACATCGTTCCCTGTAGAATTTCTTAACTCCTTAGAATTATCGGGGGTGCCTTCCCATAAGTTGAGGCTAAAAGTAGGTGTCCCGGTCCTGTTGATGCGAAATCTTGACGCACCAAGAATGTGTAATGGCACACGTCTACAAATTACACACCTGGGACGCAATATTGTGAGAGCAATAATTATGACAGGAACAGCAAAGGGAGAAGAAGTGTTAATTCCCCGTATTCCAATAATCCCTACCGATTTGCCATTCCAATTCAAAAGAGTACAATTTCCCCTGAAAGCAGCATTCGCTATGACGATAAACAAAGCTCAAGGACAGACACTCAAAGTAGCTGGTGTTCATTTAGAAAAAAACTGTTTCTCCCATGGGCAACTGTATGTGGCGTGCTCACGAGTATCGAGTCCACAAAACCTACATGTTTTGACCAAAGAAGGAAAAACAAAAAATGTCGTATACAAAAACGTATTAAACTAAGTTAAGTCAGGGATCAGGGTCAGGAAAAGTCTACCTATGTTAATCTCAATAATTCAATGTGCCGGCTTCATTAGAATCGTTTCATTATAGTTTCAGAGCCTATTCAGTCCAAACAAATTTACACGAAGTAGTAGTTCTACGCAGACGAAGTCGCGGGTAACAGCTAGTAAACAATAAACTACAAGCTCCCTCCTTATCTGTGAAAACCGCTGTGTGAGTTCGAAAAGTGAGTTCCAGAATCGCAAGGCTGTAGTGAAAATCCTTTACTTTTTAACTTACTTGGGATAAATATAAGTGAGGAAGTGAAATGTTTCCGACATTAGTACATTGTAGCCTCTCTTAGAATAACCATTAGCCATGGCCAGGCTGTGGGGAAATACTGAGCTGTCCCAAAAGCCCACAGCATAAAAAACCGTCTTCTTGCTGAGATCTGAAAGACAAATTTGAATTATATTTTTTCTAGATTATTCTTTAGTTGATAAACATGTTTTTATGTAAAACAAGCAATTAAATTTGATTACGATCAAAACATTTGAATATTGTTAATTTTGTCATGTCACGCATGAAATTGTTTTTAGCTTCCGCTTGACCACTTATCAAATGAAATAATCATAATGTTATTTCTGTATAGTAATAAATCAACACAACCTTTTTTAAAAGCGGGTATAAAATAGTACCTTTGTGAATACATGGCAAACGCACTTGGTGTTTAAACAGGAGGTACCTACTTTAGGCGTAATTGTTCTTCAAAATCTTACATTAACTGAAAGCTTTTTAATCTTATCTTATCTTAAATGTTTTGTATTGTTAGATGTATGTATGAACTACGGAATAGTAGCTGGTCATCCAAAACACAGTGATGTCCCAAGAGGACAGCGTCTGTATGATGAACTTGTGTAGTATGTATCATTTTGTGGCATATAAAACAATATATATGTAGAAAAACACTTTTTTAACGGATTTGAAGTTATGTTTTATTATAAATTGAGCCATTTCTGCCAAAACCCTCCATCTTTTAGTCGATACCAACTCCGGGGAAATAAATATATAACACAATTTTTTCTACAGCTGTGATACTTTTTGACATTCAACACCTTTTGTCTTCAGTCACCGTGACCACGCACGCTGTAAAGCACGCGAAACGTCGGTTAAATTTAAAATTATGTAAAATAATTGTAAATTTATAATAAAACATAACTTCAAAACCGTTAAAAAAGTTTTTTTCTATGTCTAAAAGTTATGTCAATAAAAGACAATACTATGTACAATATATAAATTTTTTCTAGCAACTATTAACCGTGAGTTCGTGCGTTTATGTGCGCAAAACACTTGCTCCTACGATGACAAAAAACATCGTGAGGCAAGTTTAAATCCCAAACATCATACATTAAAAATCACTAGTCTATGAAAGCATAAAATATTCAAAGAATTTAAGGCCAAGACATAGATTGTAGCGGCGGAACAATTTTTTATTGACTTCATATCTTACCAAATTTCTTATCGCTTAATATAGCTTTATATGCCGATTTGATAGGTATACTACGTCTGTAAACCCCTGTATCAGTCAAACGTTGTATAATCACTTGCAAAAGTGGCATTGATGAATCTGCAATTGTTGCATTCTTTGCTGCGCCGGGACCTGGAGATAAAAATATAATACGCTATTATTATTGTTTTATGTGAAGGGAGGAGTGATATCAGGTGAAGTCAGGGTCGATCGCCTACACGTTGGTCTTACCATATTAAGGCACGACCTTTATCAATGAAGACTATGCTGAAGAAGAAGAATGCGAACGAAGACAAAAGAGCAGATTCATTTAAAATTAAGGGCTAACATCAATAGGCTTGCAAGATGTCGGCGGTTAAGCGGCTTTTCTCTTAAAGGTCCCTAACCCATAACTGTATACTAGTCAACATTTATAACATCTGATTTTTAACTTTAAATACTCTTTGATGCTTTTAATTTTCCATAGAATTTACCAATTCGGTTTAGGGTTATTCAAGAAAATAACATGCCAGACTAGGAGTGAAAATAAGAAACGCGCAAATTATGAAATCCTCATGTCAAAATCCAATATATTTTGCAGTCTAAGGCCTAGTTAAGACATGGCGGGAACCACGCGGTTTGAAAATCACACGGGAACCGCGCGGATCTTATTTACTTAGGTGTTTATATAATCGTCCACGCATAATCGCGCGGTTACCGCCTCTCAACCGCCAGAAAATAGAATCATGCGGCACCCGCGCGGTTCAATTACTATGAACTCAGCGTTCATTAGCATTGCGGGCACCGCGCGATTAAGCACAAGAGCACGCGTGAGCTCGCTATCGCTTCGACACTGAGTTATTTATTGATGAAGTGGAGAGTCATTCTTCTGGTAATACGCTTGCTCTCATATGTGTTTCAGAGCTTGAAATATCTTCCCTGATTAGTTCAATGAGTTCATCAAAAGATTTTATTGACATTCTCAAATAGTCAAAAAAAATTATCTCAAACATTCTTAAATTGGGATATATACGTAGTGTTACAAATTTACCATGTGTCAGTCAATCCTCTCTGAATCTGCCTTTTCTTTATTTTCTGTATCAACCACAGACACGCTAGTTACTCTTTGACTTCCATCTTGAAACTGATCACTAACCGCCAATGTTTGAACAGTCGACATTTTTGCGGTTCAAACCGCACGATTTGACAATCGCGCGGTTTTCTCTGTGTCTGAAGGAGCACTAAAGGACGTATTTAAGAATGTCAATCAAACTTAAATCTAGTTTCAAGTTTGTATGAAATTTTATATATTTGACCGCGCTAAGACGGGTTTGTGACTCGAGATACGAATTAGAATGTGGACCTAAGTATGACTATGTAAGCATGGTTTTTGTCTATGGTTTGTAACACTCATAGTGTTATTGTTTTAAATTCTACGGTAATCCAAAACAGGGAATTCTTCTTGTAGACATCTTTATATTAAGCAACAAATTATCTTATCTATAACTATAATTAAGCTAATGTAAACAAAAAATTATTTAAAGGTCAGTTACTTTTTTGTATAAAATAATCTCAAAGCTGAAATAAAGTTAAATGTCATTGGAAGATATTTGTTTTAGTTTCCTTTTCGATGCTTTTTATACTTTAACCTTGTTTGAAACAAAATTATAGACAACAATGTTGATAGAGTAATTGCTTTAATCAATGTATAAAAGACAAACAATAATTATCCCGGAACATTATGAATGCAATAAGATTGTATGACAATTATAAGTATGAACCGGTTTTAAATACAAATATATACCTAACCATTAACATATAATTAAACATTACATTTATATTAAATTCTAGCGGAGAAAATAATATTGTTCTAATGAGTTGTCATATTCTGTTTTAACAATCAATACACAATCTGTGGCGGCATAATAAAATCAAGTTAATACTTGCCTTGTTTGTTACCATGGTTACCATGGTAACAAATAATAAAGTCCAATGATATTATAATATATACTAGCAAACTCGGCGAACTCCGTTTCGCCACCAGATGGCTTCGTTTTATGTAACATTTCGTTTGGTGATCCCGCTTTTCTGTTGAAATTTTTCTTTGCTATAAACCTCACGGAGCCCGAGACCTTTCCAACGAATGCAAAACCGTGGAAATCGGTTCGTGCGTTCTGGAGTTATAGCGTCAGGAAGGAAAACCCGACTTATTTTTATATAGTAGAAGATTAATAGTAAATTATTTAATTTTACTTCTCATTAACATTGCGACATTTATAAAACTATAAATACTTACGAAGACGACCTATGTTTTATTTATTTTGTTCAGAGATGAACAAAATAAATTACCATACAAATAATATGGAGTCTGCAATTAATATTAAGTGTATGCATTTAATGAATAATTAATCGTATGTGCAGAGTTTTATAAAATTTGTATCTTATGTTTATTCTATTTTCCGTGAAATAGATCTATTAATATATTTTGTCGATATCAAAAACAATACATACTATTATACCATATGTATTGTTTGAAATATAGCTAAAACTATATAATTTGTTGTAATAATAATGTCCTATTTATACTTATTTCAGTGAGTATCAAGCATTAAGTGCCGTTTTTAAAATAGTTTAAAAATACAATATTAAAATTATGTTTTTGAAGTGAAACTTCTTTATCGGGGTTGGAAAAAAATTTAGTGTAACATTTTTGCGTTACGCGTCACATTTTTCCGTTACGCGCCATCTTTTGAAGTGAAACTTCTTTATCGACGTATGGGAGAAATTTTGTAGCAGGTTACGCGCCATGTTGCTTTTTGAAGTCAAACTTCTTTATCGGCGTTGGAAAAAAATTTACACACATTTGTCACATTTTTCGGTTACGCGCCATCTTTTTCTTGTCCCTACCACGGTTGATCCGAAGAGATTCGAAGCCATTAGTAACAAAAATATATAATAACGATAACAATGATAGTAATACTAATAATTCTATTACAATTAATGAAATTCTGTAATAATCTTAGTACTACATAGTAGTACAGTAATAAGTTAAAATGAAATAATTGTATTTGTATTCATGTCAATGATAATAAAAGCCTTTTGTTAAACTTTATCTAATTTAACTTTATTTAACCAATTTCTGTAAAGTTGAATATAGTAGATCATTTTTCGAAAAATAAGGTCATAAAGAAGTTTCACTTCTTACGTGTGTACACGTAGTACACGCACACATTTTTTTTTCGTATTTTTTCAGGTATTCAGGTGTTTGCGTTTCAATTTTCAATTTTCTTTTGTTTGCTTCATGCTTTTGCACTTTATTTCTGTGGATTTAAAATGCCTTAACGATAATTGCCTTATCCACTATCAAATGACAATGTCGGTTAGATATTTAATTTGTAATATTCTTCTATCGTAACTAGTTACGAAACTCAGCTTAAATGACGGGATAATGCGCAATGGAAAAAAACTAGATATTATTTAGTAAATCATATTTACTACAATTCTAGCTCAGCTGCATTTTTATTTTGTGTAAATCTGGAATCTGAAAGGTCGATAAAAAGTCTCATAGTATATATAATATATATAGTACTAGCTGGCCTGGCGAACATCGTACCGCCTAACAGTCGATTCTTTATTTTTTTTAAATACTTATTCTGCTATTCGGGACACCGGTCTAGCTAAGATAAAAAAAGAAAGTTGATAAGACAACAAATACATTATGTCAAAAAATAAAAATTTACCTTCCCGGAACCCCTCCACTAACACTTGAACTTTATGCTATGGTATTAAAGTTCAAATTGACTTTTAAGTATTATTACGAATATTTTGTATGGGAATATAGAAAAGTGTTGTTTTTAGACTTTTTCACTCAATTTTTTTAAATTTTCTCTCTGTAAGAACCATCCTCGTACTTCAAAGAATATTATAAAAAAAGAACTGGCCAAATCGGTCAAGCCGTTTTCATGTCGTGACAACGGAAAACGGGTTTCATTTTTATATATATAGATGAGACTTAAGACTAATATAGTAGCAAAAACAATTATGTAGCATAATGCCCGAATATAATTAGTTATAAATGATCATATTATCAGCAATTACTCAGTGTGTCTGTTTCATATCTTCATAATAGTTCATTAAATCCAAGATCTTCCTCACTGTCTCGGGTTACACTTGTATTTGACGTTGATAGAGTATTATAAGAACTATATTCATCAATGGAAATCATTATAATATTTTGAGCATAGTTGTGAATCCAAAGACAATTTAATTATCTGTGTAAAAATTTGACGTTTGCTTGAATTTAATTATTTTCTTTTTTTTTGACGTGGGATTTTGACACTTGGAGAGGAAGCATACCGGAGTAGAGTAGTAGGTAGTAGCAATATCAAAAAATGTAAGAGTGTTACAATTTTCTTTTGTAATTAAAATTTTTAATATGTTTACATTTTTTGTTTCCGTGTGTACCATGATTTGATTTGCTAGTGTAATTTGATATCATAAAAGTATCACCCCAGAGACTGTTCGGTTATCAGGAATGAAATTTTTTTAAGTTTTTCTGTATAAACCTCAGAGTTCAAGTTATATGTTCTTAACTAACAAATAAAAAATAAGGCTTGATCGTAGGGGGTAGATGAAAATCAAGGGCTGCATGTATTTATGTATGCTGTATCATAAAAAAATAAAAACACAAAATTTTTTTGGGGTGGACATCCCTTATCACTTAGAGGTTTGTAATATAGATAGTAGCCGATTTTCAGACTTACTGAATATGCATAAAAAATTCATAAGAATCGGTCGAGGCGTTTCGGAGGAATATGGGAACGAACATTGTGACACGAGAATTTTAAATATATATAGATTAGATTATATTATACTTGTTAAAAAAATATGATGAGTGAATCAATTCATACTTATCAGATTCAAAAGTAATATTCGCAATAACTCAAGAAAGATTTCGTTATATTGCCAAGCGTTGACAAAGAATGTTAAGAGTAAAATTTCAACATTAGATGACGGTGCACAAAATTTAAAAACATAATCGTGCGTATTATAAAGCGTGGTTAGTACCGCGGTTTCAATAATATCCTTGTGAAAATAATAATAATCTTTATTAATTATCAGTTATATACTATTATAAATAAATAATTGTCTTACTTCTGTTTATGGAAAATGCTATTTTGTGTGAGACTGATGCCTGCTAATGGTAAGAGTACCTGTGTTACAGGTCATCAGGCCTCCACCACTTCGGATCGACAGAAGGTCTTATATAGTAGATAAAAATCTAGTGAGATTTGTGAGTGAATAATGGAACCCATGATAAAAAGCTTAATACTAACATTAAGGCCAAAAGTTTTCATGAAGCACTATGGGTAAATTAAATTTAATACGATTGAAAAAAGGGCAATCAAAACAGTTTACTAAAAAAGGTACTCACAGTGGGGCAGGAGTCCTGAGGGAACACCAATGTCGGGTTTAGGCTCGAAGCAGTTGACCGAAGCCAATGAGAGAGTCAGGATTAGCCACAGCATGTTAAACCTAAAAAAATATATTAAAGTAATATTTCAAATGACACAAACTCTTTGTCTACTTTTAAACGACAAGTCGTTCCATCAATTTATCGTGTATTTTATTATTACAGTTTTCGAGATAATTTTGGTGATGATAATTAAATATACCTACACTTTTATTATGCACAGTATGTAGGATTGAAGATGATACGAACAATTACCATTAAAATTCTGACTTCTGAATAAAGTGGTAGTAAAAATTAATTAAAATAAACCGAAAGTCATCCGTACATTCGCGGAAATTATTAAATATTTGTCTATTAATTGCCTAAATTGAAATTGACGATATAAAATTTGCATAAAATTTAATTTTTAAGTACAATATCCAAAAAATGTATTCAACTTAAACCTGGACATAATATGGTTAACATACGCACGTGTTACTATTGTGAATATCACTCAAAAACTAAATTATCTTATAAAAATCGATTCGTACTTTAGTACGTAGTAATAACGAATGCTGTCAAATTACATACAGTAATTGAATGCTTTGATTTTCTTCCTAGGCTTTCACGTAATTACGCAATTACACATTGACTATATATTCTGAAATCGAATTTAATTTCCAACACAAATATACAGTATTTAAAATATTCTTAACCGACATAGCAATAATAATAATTTATAATTGATAAACAGAAAATAAGATTTTAATTAAAACGTTCGTATATTATTTATATTAATAATGTGAGTAACTCCGTAATGATGATTAATATTGTAATTGTGTTAAGAGAAGTGGCTTGTGACTAGCATGTGACTCTCATCCCTGAGGTCGTAGGTTCGAAGCGTTGTACACCAATGGACTTTTCTATGTGCGTATATAACACTCGCTCGTACGGTGAAAAATATATCATGAGGTATCCGGCAAGTATTAGAAGTCCCAAAAAGGCGAATGTGTCAGGCACAGAAGGCTAATTACCTTCTTTAAGTCGTGTAGTTGGTGGTTTATAAATAAAGTATATGACCGCAAACGCATTTCTGCCTTTATTGATCAATCAAAATGGGGTAGACTATGCCTTCCAACTCTAAATAATATGGAGCGCCATTTAAGCCGAAAACAAGGGTTTTACGCTTCATGCGTTACTTCCAAAGGTTCTTAACCGCTGTCAAACTATATTTTCGTTGGACAATTTTAATAGTTCTCAAAAAAAATTCTTGAGATTTGAAGTTGAATACGGAAGTGTATATAATTTTGGTTATAATATATAAGGTATAAACTGAGGCGAATAAAAACAATTGAATGCTTCCCACACTTCATCTTTGAAAATGACGAGGTTCACAGTTTCTTGCTTTCGTATCTATGCATTAACTGTCGGCGCTTGAATAGCCATTGTTTAGGCGATATAATTATGAACTAGTAATATTTGATATAAATATGTAGATAACTATATAAGCTAACTAAGTGTTCTTACACCGGAAATAAGCGTTGTTCATTATACGTTAATACTTTGACCTTTGGTGAAACGAAATTGATTAATTTAATATAATAATAATGCTTTATTAAATTTAAATACATAAAATTTTGTTGGAGGTTTTGTGGTTTTTTAACTTTGTGCGTATGGAATGTGATTTGTATTTTTTGTGGAATAAGTCATGATGATAATTTTTTTAAAGTAATTTTATTTTATTGTAGAAGTTGGAACGGAACTCTAAGTATTTTTTGCGAACAGAGATAAACTTATCGTAAAAAAAGCCTAAATAATTTCAGATAATAAGTAAATTGAAGATTAAGTTGGCGAACCTAAAATAAATTTAAAAAAACGTGTATGTACTTATGTGTCTACACTCGTTAGAAGTTATAATTCTTTGGCGTTAGAAGATAAAAAATCTTTCAAAAATGTTATTCTACGTTTGTAGAAAAAACGTCACTACCAATAGAAAAAACTAAAATGTTGACTATAGCTAACTTCTGGATGTCGGTTTTTATGCCGGTGTGCCGGTGTGCCGCGCGCATTGTAAAAATTTACTCTCATCATTTTTCCCTAACGCACCAAAAGAAGTATAACTTCTTTTGAACATATGAATAAAGTTTTGTGTCTATTATATTGTTCATGGTTTATCATAGTGCGTTCATCATTACGATATGCGATAGACATTAGACATCTTCAGTTGGCCTTTGAAACCAAAATACTGTATTATAATATTCTGCATTATAATTTAAAACATACCAGAGGCCAGAAGGATGATTTGTATGTAAAACGAACCTTGGCTGTAATCTTCACATCCTGACGCGATAACTCTACATAATTTAAGTTCTTCGTGCAAAGTTTATTCGAATGACCGATGACGACGATACTTCGAAATTTCATCCATCTTTTTGTATGTATACGTATAATTATTATGACTGGTGGGACTTGAATTCGTGTAGGCTGTGATGTTTGTTATTTCGACTATTTTATTGTTCCCACGAGAACGTAAGTTCGTGCTCCTATTTCACCAAGCCTCCTGCTGATAGAGGACAATTTTTTTTTTAATTTAATGGTGCAGCTCCTTACAAACATTGTGTAAAAAAAAAAAACATGGCGAATAAAAAGAGTGGCGGAGAGTTTATTGCCAGTTCTTCTTTTCCGTTCTACGCCCTTGATTTCAGAACTGGCAGTAAATGTAAAATTAGAAGCATTTAAGGTTTATTTCTTTTTTGACGTTTATAAGTGTACATTGTGTTACCTATATGAATAAATGATTTTGATTTGATTACTAAAGTAACATACGATGTATTTATAAATAAATTAGTTAAGTCACGCGGTCGCTGTTTTAACTTAATCTAGAATCTAGATAACCGTGAATCACGTTTTAGTACCATTTTTACAGCAAATTAAAATCGCAAGGTGAATTAGTTTCCGTAATATTTTTCTCGCATGCAACTTTTATTAAAGAGCGCATAGTCGCGAACTCTAATAATGATTTTAAATTTTAGTAGAATAATGCGTGCGTACTTGTATGCTTATTACACATTCCTTTGGAGGATATTGTGACAAATTGACGTTTCGTTTGATTTTTACTTTCTTAGTGACTGCAATTGCTGTATAGCACTCGAAAGTCGAAACTATAAAAAAATACACCTATATTCTTCAGAAAGACCCTGGCACATCTCTTTCTACCTGTCCACTCTCACGCTTATTGAAGTAGACCTACCAACCCCAAGCACTGACACTGGCCTTATATATTCAACTAGATTATAATATTTTATTATATGAAAACACCTTGTTTTGTTTCATACCACTAAATTATCAAGGACACTAATTCGGCAGTGTGCTTTAGCTCGAATGTGCCGGCGAAATCCTCCGCCGTCTCTTGTAGTGCCTTTTGAAAACGGCACATATGATTCGCTGTATTACATTAGTTAACGAATATGAATCTTTTTATTGTCCGTTGAGTGAACTGACAAGAGTTCTATTATTTATTAGTGATTATAGTAGTTAGTATTTTTTTTTGTTATGTTATTCTTTAACTTTTTTTTCCCCAATTAATTTCTTGTTGTAGGTAGTTTTGTTTCGTGTGTGATGACAGAATTTTGTTTTTTGTAAATAAATTTATAATTTTTCTACCTAAAATGAATCTAAGGTATTTTTTATCCTACCTAGTTAGACCTACTTTATTTCAATATCAAACTAATTACACAGGTCATGCGATGTGTTTAATGACTTTATTTCTACACGATTGTAGATTTAAAAATATATATTTTTACAATAAGATTCAGTGTCAATGAATTAATAAGAGTGACGAGAAACAAAAAACATTATTCAATGATTTTTTACTGCTAATTTGTTACGGGGGATTGCAACTTTTTTAGGCACAACTTATAAACTAATTATTGTATACAGATTCCACAAAACCGTCAAATCACTGTTTAAGCTTAATAAAGAGCTTTGAAAAAGCATAGAAATTATACAACTAGTTAGTATCTATACCTTGTTAATGGCAGATTTATACACAGATTAAAAAATAAAATCTCTTCTCATTAATAATAGCCAAAAAATACGTTATTAAGGATATTTTTTTGACTGTGAAAATATAAAAATTGTTTTTCAAAATCCTAATCTCCTAATCCATTGTAATCCACAATTAATTGAATTACATAATTCAAATTAAAATATCTAGTAAATTTGGAGTGTAGCCTTTTATCAAAATAATGCTCAACATACTTTACTATAAAACTTACCTATGTATAATAATTCCAATTAAAACGTCACACTTAATTATTTATAATATATCTTACGATTACATCACAATTATTAAAAAAAAAATATACAGCATTAGATACGAGTGTTGTAACGAAAAGACGACGCAAGTTTAAGGACAAGGATACAGCAACGGTATGCGTATGCGCAGGTTGGCAGTATGCAACACAAAGATATATTTGTTATTATTATTTTTTTTAGTTAAGATGTACTGAATCGTTAATTAAAACATTAAAATAAAATATACAGTGTTCTTATTCGTTGAGCGAGAAAACCACCAGCTCTGGGGTCACCAATACTATCTACCAGGCGCCAATTTTAATTTTTAATAAGCGCCTGTGCACTTGAACCCCACGGCTCAAGAGTCTCCAAAGGGAACAAAATCGAAGTTGAAGGAAAGACTTATATTTGAGCCGTTTATTATTTTCCGCCGGCTCTGCAGCCGCCAGATTTTTTGCTTGACCGAGGGAGGTGAGACGGGACTAACAAGTAGCATTCCATCTTCCAATGGATCAACGACATCCCATCGGGCCGCTATACTATAGTCTCTAGTGATGCCAAATAACATTAATTACTATTAATGTTTTTTTTTTTCTGTTTTTTTTATCTATAAAAGATTAAATATAAAAAAATACATATTTAATGTATAGTAATTATTATACGCAATACGTGTTTGTGTGTCTATCTGCAATAGAGGAATAGATATTGTTTACGACACGTTTAAGTGTCTATTTAAAAAAAAACATTGTTTTACCTTTAATTACGCATCCTATTTATAGGATATACCGTAAATTATTTTAAAAACCGAGATCAATATTTCAATGGTTAAACGTCCTTTACTTTTGAATACTCATTTAATTTACTTACTATGACCGTTTACAATAATATCACAGGATATATCAAAACAATATTTAAATGAGCCTAATGTTTGGGATTGATTTGTTCCAGTTCAAACAATTTGTATGACTCAAAACTTAGCGATTGAAAAGATTCTTGCCAGTTCTTCTTGCCCGCTCTACGCCCTTGACTTGCGAACTGGTAGTATATGTAAATTTAGTATTAATTTAACTTCTTTTCTGACGGTCATAAGTGTACTTGTTTACCTATTTGAATAAAGTTATTTTGAGTTTGAATAAGTAAGTAGTACTAATTAAGATCTTTGAAGTCGGACCTGTCAAATTCCTTATACACAATCAATAACATTTGGTAAAATGTTTTGAAATCAATGTAACACACAAGCGAATGCTTTTAAAACCGATTATCATTGACCCAGGCATTTTACAAGGTTAAATATACGATTGATTATAAATTTTAACCGATTGAATATATAATAATTCCTTTTAGGCATTTGAATAAAAAAGGCTACTAATGATAACTGTAACACTAAATGATATTGTATACCTTATAGTTCATATTTATCACTGAAAGCACTATCTTGTACGACCTTAAATAAATATATTTAAAAAAAAGGCCACAAACTTTAAATTCAGAAATAAATATTATAAAATATTGTAATAATAATAATGTACGATCATAGTTTTAACCAAATTTCTTATTATACAACAACCAAACTACAGAATATAAAAGTAATACTTAATAACCTTAAAAATATTATTAAAAGGAGTCCCTTTAGGCAAGATAAAATATTATATTAACTTTTATTTATATTTAATTTCTTAATAAATTTAAATAAAAGTTACATAGCAAGGTCGTTGGTTATGTTATTTAATTAAATATGATTAAGAGACCATTTCAATTTTAATAATAAACATCTCATGAAGTTTATTATGAGAAAAAGTTGTGAATATTTAAAACTATTGTTGTCATGGATACCTACAGTTGCAAGCTCTGTTGATTTTCTCTTGCTTTGTCAGATATATTCGATTTCTTTGATAAAAATTTATGTGCTCTTAAATTATTGATTATTACTTAATACAGTATATATAAAATATTATCTTTTATTACTATTGCATACCGCTGTCCATCGCAATAATTCCCATAAATCCTTGATATGCTACGCTCTATGAATTACACATTTATATGAAACGTGAGTGCAGATGTATTATATAACTTCGATAATGATATTTTGAACATAATTTCATCTGTTCCGTCAAAATGTGAAATGTTTTAATTAAAAATACTATTTGAAAAAACTTTTCAATGCATGTTTTATTCTTAAATACTCTATGAAATTATTGAAAGTATCCATTTGGTACCGAATATAAGCTGTTAATTGAAGTTCAAATTAATAATTAATGATTCAAATTAAAAAAAAACTCATAATTAAATTATCAGCTGATGTTATTGTGCATTTTATTTCTAGTTTCTTGTGATTTCTGTACACAAATAAATCAAAATTATTCAGAGAACTAGACATTACAAAAAATATGATTATTCTCTATATATATCTCATGAAGTTCTTGCGACTTACTTAATTATTTTATTCCTTTTTTCTAATCAACAAGTCTTCTGCTAACCTAGGTGTTTGACACCCCACGAACAAACAGTTACATCCATTTTTAATTCACTAAAACTGTCACACTCGTAATATAATTTTGGACTTATGTATTACACAAGTGCAAAGCCGGCCCAGGGCTGTATAACTGGCTGAATTCACGTTTTTTGCGTTCAATTTTAAGATTGCGGATTTATACGATACTGAGAGTTTTTATGTACTCTTACTCTTAATATTTAACACGCTATTATTTCATCAATTGGCTTTGAAGTGTTAATTATGAGTCTCAAGAAAAGTAAAGCCTAACGTTTAGATTTTGTACTATTATTGTGTAAATGTAAGTAATTTTTTTTTAATATTTATGCAGATATTTTAAATATTAAACCACTATTATAGTAAAACTTACGAAGCCATACAGGACAAAGTACATTTCCCCTACCTTATACGGCATTACTACTTTTTAAAATAAATGTACATTTGATTTAAAAATTAACTTAAATTTAACTTAATGAAAAAGGCAGGCCCTTAATGCTGGCAGAATTTTTATTCTGTAACAAAAATATTGCACTTAGATCCTTCGTTCTAAGGGATCAAATTAAACTAGCTTAATATAAAATAAAAAACCTAAAACTTGTTTAGCCACTAAAATGCATCTAAGAATTTAAGGGCTAAGGCACACTGATTTTGAAAATCATGGCCTGGATCAGAAACGCATTTCAAACACTTTAAGTAGCATCTATTTCATATTTCGAGTTACACATTAAAAAATCATTTGGCAGATTTTTTCATTCCCGTCTTATCCAAACGGCTATAATGAATTCAAATATAGTCTTTGTGTTTGTCAAAACTTGCGATTTGAGAGTTGACAGTATCAAATAACAATATGTCAATGTCACACGCGTTCAAGTATGCTTTGGTTGGTAGCGATCAAGATAAATAATTACGTAAAAACAGAAAACCCGCTCTCGCTTGGCTCTACGCTCCCGCTATCAAAGAGGTCCCTTACTAAAGCGAAGGTCCTGTTTTGGATGCAGTATTTACTTTAAGGTCATTTACTCAAGCTGGTTTTGAGCGACCTTATAAAGTTTGCATTTTTTACAACTTAAATATTCTACGACATTAATGTTTGGTATTCACGTAGAAATAGGTGAACAGCCTTCTGTCCCTGACACCCGATCTTTAAGTTTCACTTCATTATCATGTCAGTCACAACCAAAAACAATCAAAATGAATGAAGAGTCTTATTTTTGTCAAATACCTTTTAAGGAAAAAATTACAGTATGTTATTGCAAGGAAAACTATTCATTGTTCTCACATAGAATTATGTTCTACAATTTTAAGTATGGCTATTCCAATTAATTAAACCTCGTGTCTTGTACTTGAAAAACTTGTATTGACAAGTAATATGTAATAATGTTATACCTCTGTAATTATATAAAATGATTAGGATGGAATATCAAGGTAAACAAGTGTGATCACCTCTGGCAAATTGTGACCACTTTTTCACCTCGTGTATGAAGGACTCCAATGGATACAATCCTTTGAGTTTCAAACGCATTTATATATTCATTTTATAATATAATATATCGAACCCTTTTGGAACTCTTACGCAAAGGCGTGATAAAAAAATCTGTTCATTATTATTTACAAATAAATCAAACATTTCCATAATATTCAACCCTAATCAGAACTATTTGGGCATATATTTACCTGTTGCATACATACAGCCATAAAAACTATATTGAACCAATCTATATACTGCATCCATTTTATATCTAGAATTAAAAACCTTATCATTATATAAGGCTCACAATTTAATAAGAATAACCTACACTGTCACCTTGGATATGATTCCATAACAACACAAGATCAATAGTCGCAGAAACTTGTCATATCCAATTGCAATTAAATAACATTAACATACAAAACGCCTCGATGCCCGTAAAATAAACAATGATATAATTTTAATACCATTTTCGTTGAGGAAAATTCTCTCCATCTTTACCGCGATATAAATACGTGATGTTACTTAAGAATCAGATATTAAAACATGGTACAACTGTGAACGAATTGACTAGAAATATTATAACTGAAAATCAAATATCATACTGTTTTGGAATTTATTTAAAATTCGCAACACGTATAACGTTGCCCAGAATGCGAATGGCGGGAAAATAAGTTAACGAAGAGAAGCTTCGTACATCAATCAATAGGTACACAGTTTTCTTATTATCTTTATCGTTCAGATAACATGTGTATATTCATTAATGGTATGTAGTTCTATTTATTTATTTAACAATTTTAATTAAATCATAACTTCAAAGTAAAGGAATAATTTACGAAAATTTTCAACATCAAATTCAAAATTCAAAATCATTTGTTAATTTAGGTAACACAATGTACACTTATGAACGTCAATAAATAAATACATATTAAATGCTTATAATGTTACATTCACTGCCAGTTCTCCAATCAAGGTCGTATAACGGAAGAGAAGAACTGGCAATAAACTCTTACTGTTTTTAATCGCCAAGTTTTTTGTTTGACAAAATGTTTGTAAGGAGCTGCAACCATTACACCACATTCCACATGACATGTTTATATAATTAACTATAATAATTTTAAAATAATATCTGTATCTAAACGAGAACAAAAAAAATATTTGTCCTCTATCAGCAGTAGGCATGGTGAAATTACTACGCAATTACATTCTCGTGGGAACAACACGCAAATGTTTAGATAGTAATAGATTTTGTGCTTTTGGCAACTTAAAGTATACCTGAAAAATAAACATCCCTGATTTTCTTTTTCCATATATGATTAAAAAAAATAATTCCGTACACGTCCAAGCATACCTTTTTAGATTAAATTAAGGTTCATAAATATGTAACTTTTAAGGTTGTTTACCCGATCAATGAAATATTACAATACTAAGTAGAGAGGGCAGGGCTGCTTACAAATACCTCTTAAAAGAGTTTCTTGGATTTTTACTTTATTTTATCTATAAAAATAAATAAAAAATCCAATGAAAAATTCTATATAACTAGTGAACTTTTAAGTAAGGTCGGTATAATTAACACTGTATCGAAAAACTTGAAGACGGCTGGACCAATTCGAGTAATTTTTATTTATTCCTTGAACTCTCAAAAAAATGATAAGCTTAGTTTTATTTAGTACTTAGGTTTTTATTCCGGAAACAGTCTCCACTGGGTAACAAAGCAAAATGTTCCATATGTAGCTTCTAAAAAGGAAAGTAAAGAAATCATATTAAGGCGAAAGGAAGTTCGCAGGTATATTAATAGATTTGTATTTCTATAATTGCAATTAGATCTGGCTGGCGCGATGAAGAATAACAATGTGATGAAACTGTCTTGCGGTAAAACGATAAGATACAGAGTCGACACCTATACTAAATTTAATGGTGATATTCGGACAGTCAAACAGCCCTGCGATTCTGTAACTCACTTTTCGAACTCACACAGCGGTTTTCGCATCGGCAGTCGCTCTCAAATCAGTCGTGAAGCAGTCATTTTATGATTTGGCATTCTGAAAAGGTGGGAGCTTGTAGTTTATTGTTTATCACGTATATACGTTAATAATATTATCTTACGTTTGGAAAATCTTTTTCTTTAAATCGTATAAAATGCAAGCAATTGAGTCACACTAAATAATTTCATTATCACTAGTACTATAGATTCTTATTACGTTATACGACACTAATCCGTGAGAAACAAATAATATTATTCATTTGATCAATCCTGCTTATAAAATGTATATAGTGTAATTCTATGCTTATACATGTAAGGCTTTAGTTTTGTGTAAATGCGCTTACTTTTTACTGGTTTTGTTTACAAATATATGCAGATAACACATTATGTTATATTCAACAGTAGATAAGCAATTATACATAAACAATAGGTATTATTAGCGAGTTGCATGATAATTGAAACAGTTAAAAGAACATCGTTTTACAATCAAGACGTGTTCTCGAATCGTGAAATAAATTTAAAATGTCGGAAAAAGTTGCTATAGTGACTGGAGCGAACAAAGGTATAGGCCTCGCTGTTGTAAAAGGCCTTTGTAAACGATTCAGGGGTGCAGTTTACTTAACGTCTAGAGATGAGGAAAGAGGTTTAAAAGCTGTTCAAACTCTTCAAGAATTAGGATTAACGCCCACATTCCACAAACTTGACGTAAGCGACGAATACAGTGTTAAAGAATTCTCAGATTTTATTAAAAATAAACATGGCGGCTTTGATGTTCTTATCAATAATGCGGCTATTCTTGAGTGGGAACAAGTATATCCATCGTACGAGGCCGCGAAACGTAATATTGATGTAAATTATCGCAGCTTACTGTTAATTGAGCAATACTTATATCCTCTGCTAAGAGATGGCGCTAGAGTCGTTAACGTTTCAAGTGCTTGTGGACATCTATCAAATTTAAAAAATAAAAAATGGTTGGATATCTTCACTCGTCAGGATTTCACTACAGAAGACATTAATAGATTTGTTGACGAATATTTAATAAGTGTGCGAAACGGAACGTTCAACCGAGACGATTTTGCTGATGGCGGAAAACATGCTGAACATCGTGTATCAAAGATCGCTGTTACTGCATTAACTATGGTACAACAGAGAAAATATCCTAACGTTTCTATTAATGCCGTACATCCAGGTCACGTGAAAACCGACATGGCCTTTGGTAAAGGCGACATCGAACCGGATGATGCAGCCAAAACAATTCTGTATCTTATTTTTGATGCTTCACCCAATCTTAAAGGAACCTTTATGTGGTATAATAGAAAGCTAGTTGATTGGTTTGACATTGAAGGGGATTATTATTACCAACACAGCGAATAGGATCTATATATTGTATAAATAATATATAAACACTTAATAATATAATGAATAATCAATATAATTTTCTATTATAAGGTTCATACATTGGTTGGTTTTTTTATTAGACTATTTATTATTAAGACAATAAAAATGGGTACCGAGCATACCTCATAGCATGCTCATTAATAATAAGTATGTATAGACATTATGCAGGACTCATATGGTCCTCCAACACAATAGTATAACTTAATTAAGTTAAATTATGTGCTTTTATGTAATTAATATGAGGGCTTAGATGAGAATTCAGATGGTAGATCGAAAATAATTTCTATAGCATTACAATTATATTTAATAATAAAATATATAGATAGACATTTTCATATAGCGTGAATTGGAAAAGACGTTTTTCTCAGCACACTGTCAATTATCAAACTATCAGCTGTCGCAGCCCTGACAGTGACTTTAATATAACATGGCAGTGACAGCAGACAGGCGACAGTTGCCTTTCGAGTTTCGGTTCATTCCAATCCGTTTGTGAATTTTGGGTGTGCTTTAAAATTTAAATAAATCCAAAAATTTCAAATAAATAAATTAAACAAGATTTGAAAATCCTGACACAAAGTTGGTTAATTAAAGCACAGAAAAGTATACGATCTGAGACATTTACCATCCTGTTGGGTAAGTTTTAAATATTTTTATTAATTACTTTAAATAAGATATATAATGGTATACGCGAAATGAAGCTAACAAAAACAAACATTATTATCAGCTGTCAGTCTGTGCGAAATTTGTTTCGTTTATGTACGTACTACTTTCTTAAACGTATTAATAAATAAGATTTTGTGCCAAAAGTATAGCCTTAAGCTGTGTTCGACCCCGAAAAACATATTAGCATTCTATTCACGAAAGTGCAAGTTATACAATGTGTAATAAACTGTAATAATCGGTGTCTTGTGATGGAATAGTGTGCCCCAAAAACACGACCTTGCGAGTTATCAAAAACCTATTGCAATGGAATTTGAATAATAATGAACCAGTTATTCTTGATTTTTGGTTAACCATGAACTAAATGTGTGTTAATCGATAAGAATGTATAAAAATATTAGATATTTATATCCAAAAAATTAAATTTCTAAATAACCTTGAATAAATAAATTAAATTGGACTACTAATATTATTTATTGTAATTGTAAAAAATAATAAACGCGAAAATAAAAATTTCTAAAAAACACATTAAAAGGCCATAACAGCACTTTCTAAAATAAAATAGCTCTTATTATGAAGTATGCAAAGAACTTCAAACATGAAAAAGCAGCCTTGAAATTGATTATATTTTATAATTGATATTGTAGCCACAAAAAAATATCCAACATTACATGTATTTCTTACAAATCTTGAAATAAATTAAAATCACAACGATTTTAAAAATTAAGAATGTTCACTGCAATGAGAACCAAATGTGGACATAAAACTAAACAATAGAGTACATAGCTACAAAAATGGTTCTAGTGAGATTTATCCAAAATATGGCGTCGTTCGCGGCGCAAGCAGCTCTGCGGTCACGTTGGAGTTCACTAATAGAGTCTACTAGCGTTGATGTACCTGGAGAAGTCACAGATGGAGTCCGTTCCGTTGTTGGATGGCTTAAACAGGCACGAACTTTTCTGAAACTTAACTAAGCCGGACTTCATAAATCAATCATAATAATTAATCATGAGCCGGCTTAGTTAAGATATTAGTACAAATAAACTCAATTTAATAGTTGCATGTCTGCCTATATCTTACCTTTTTTCTTGTATTTTTCATACTACAGTGAAATTTTATTTATTTAAATTTAGATGCATGATGCATGACTATAAGAATTAATAGAAGAATAATAAATTATTTAAATAAGAAGAAATATAATGTAATTATTTTTAGCTGCCTACATTTTAAATATATATATCGGCCTTCTTATCGGATTGCTAAATATAACTACTTTTTACTGTGTATAAATACTTTTTACCCAAATTCATATGGCCTTGAAAATTATAATATTCTGTTGAAATAATTGAAAGATGTTTCACTTATAAATGATGAATATTAATAACTATTTGTTCAGTTATAATAGGCAAATAATACTTTTATTATATACATATATGGAATGCTTGGGTGTAAATTCAAATGTTAACATATATCTGGGCTGTAATTTTTTCACTTTATTACACAGTTATTATAAACAAATAAATGAAGATTATAAATGCAAAACTTTGATCATATATAGAAATAATAACTGTGTACATAAATAGTACAGTATAGTCAAATATAAGATTGACTCAGGTAACAATAGGTATAGTTAACAGCTTCTGGGAGAGATTCCTGAAGACTGCATAGTCAAAAGTCAGAAGTCATTTATTCATGTAGGTAACACAATGTACACTTATGAATGTCAACAAAGAAATATACATTAAATGCTTCTAATTTTACATTTACTGCCAGTTCTCAAATCAAGGGCGTAAATCGGAAGAGAAGAACTGGCAATAAACTCTCCGCCACTCTTAATCGCCAAGTTTTTTGTTTTACACAACGTTTGTAAGGAGCTGCAACCATTACACCATGTTCCACATAACATCTTAAGTAATAAATAATAATAAAATAAATTAAAAACAAAAATTTGTCCTCTATCAGCAGGATGCATGGTGAAATAGGAGCACGCACTTACATTCTCGTGGGACAATACGCAAATACATAGTCGAAACAACAAACATCACCGTATACACGAATTTAAGTACGACCAGTCACCACAAGCATATGTACTTAACTCCCTTATTCATAAACACTAAATCACTTTAATCACACAAATAAAGTGTTTACTTTGTGTTGTATATAATTCAGTCATTTAGTTTAGCAGTGCATTTAATTTGCAGATAATTTGATATTTTCTTTCTGTACGGTATATAGTGCCAAACCATTTTCGTTTGTGAAAGTACCTTTTCTATTTCGGTCTAATAAAATTACCTTGACAGTGAACTAAATCGAATTGACCTTGCGACGATCCGGCTATTGTCCGTCGACCGTCATTTGTAATGGATGGTGTGGAAACTCTCATCAATATACAGGGTGGTGCTAGCATGTAAAATATATATGGGGGTGGAGTAGATTTTTAAAGTGATAAATCTATAATATAAAAATGAATCGAAAAATGTGTTGGTAAGCGCATAACTCAACAACGCCTGGACCAATTTGGCCAATTCTTTTTTTATAATATTCCTTGAAGTACGAGGATGGTTCTTACGCAGAGAAAAATTTAAAAAAAAATAGTGAAAAAGTCTAAAAACAACACTTTTCTATATTCCCATACAAAATAGAAGTAAGTGAATAAAGTTCAAGTGTTAGTGGAGGTGTTCCGGGAAGGTAAATTTTTATTTTTTGACATAATATATTTGTTGTCTTATCAACTTTCTTTTTTTTATCTTACTAGCTAGACCGGTGTCCCGAATAGCAGAATAAGTATTTAAAAAAAATAAAGAATCGACTGTTAGGCGGTACGATGTTCGCCAGGCCAGCTAGTTTATAATAAAACTTCATAGTAATAAATTACTTTGACAATTTGCAATCGAAGTATAAAATCACATTGTTTCAATGTTATGAATTAACTTTAAAGTAACTGTTCCTAGAGAAAAATCTTAGTACATTTTTGAATGTAGGTCCACAAAAAACATCGATGCTACGCTGTCTTTACGCCTACTGATTTTAATACATATTTTATCAATAGTATAATAATTTCTACATAGTAACAAACAAAGTCGCTTTCCGTGTATAATAAATGACATTCCTTAAGTTAACTTCTAAACTAGTTTTAAAGCCATTAGATATGCATTGGAAACACAATATACATATTTTTAAAATTAAATAGGTTACTTTTATCTATATTATACATATTAATGAGGCTTGTACGTAATTTTAAACGTATCATTGTTATACAAAATGTTGTAAATTAAATGGAAATGAAAATTGGAATTTAAATACGTGAAGTAATATCTACTAAGAAATGCCAGATGAAAAATTAATCGGTAATATAACGCGATCACTATTAGTATAGTTTCATTATTACTTTAAATTTAGGAATGACAGTGCCATTCTTGTTTGTATTACATCGTTTCAATATCTTGCATTGATAGACTTATAGACCAGTGCCGATAATTTTTGAAACCAAAAAAAATTACAGTAGGATGAAACCCATTAGAAAAGCAGGGGAATATGATCAAAATGAAAGGAAAAATAAATTACGATCGATCTGAGGTCGGGAAGGGGTAGGGGGGGAGGTTTAAGGGTAAAAAACGGTTTATCTCGATTTCCAGCAAAACTAAAAGTCCTAACGAAGAAAACTAAATGGCTAAGTTGTAGGTTATAAAAAGATCTACAACTTTTGTATTCACACATTTTTCACGTAACCTCAAAATTTATGTGAAAAATTCAAAAAACTAACTTTTTGGTTTTTTATTTCTGTTTTACAAAAATTTATTTTTTTAAACGAAATTTGGTGAAAACTTACCTTATTATATCCCAAATATACTGTAATTTATTTGATTAAAAATATTTATTTTTTCACCTTATTTTGAATTAATATCGAAAAAACATCCTAATTTTCAATCGAAAATTCTGACGTCAAAATTTCAGCTTTTTTCAAAAAGTTGGTGTGCTTTCAGTTCGTTGAAATCTCTTCTTTCCTATGGTAAAAAAAAATATATATATTACCATAGTAAATCTTCTCAGAAAATGCAAAAAATCGTATGCAGTAACGCCCAGACCCGTCACCCCCTTTCCTACTTCTCTATGAATCTTCTTTTAATTATAATTAGATGCCTATTTATTACTATTTTAAGATAACTTATATATACCTGAGTGACCTTAAAAAAAAATTTTAGCCTTTAGATGGGCTAAAATTTTCGTATTTCATAGAGAAGTAGGGAAGGGGATGACGGGTCTGGGCGTTACTGCATACGATTTTTTGCATTTTCTGAGAAGATTTACTATGGTAATATACATATATTTTTTTACCATAGGAAAGTAGAGATTTCAACGCACTGAAAGCACATCAATTTTTTGAAAAAAGCTGAAATTTTGACGTCAGAATTTTCGATTGAAAATTAGCGTGTTTTTTCGATATTAATTCAAAATAAGGTGAAAAAATAAATATTTTTAATCAAATAAATTACAGTATATTTGGGACATAATAAGGTAAGTTTTCACCAAATTTCGTTTAAAAAAATAAATTTTTGTAAAAGATAGAAATAAAAAACCAAAAAGTTGGTTTTTTGAATTTTTCACATAAATTTTGAGGTTATGTGAAAAATGTGTGAATCCAAAGTTGTAGATCTTTTTATAACCTACAACTTTGCCATTAAGTTTTCTTCGTTAGGACTTTTAGTTTTGCCGGAAATCGAGATAAACCGTTTTTTACCCTTAAACCTCCCCCCCCCCCCCTACCCCTTCCCGACCTCAGATCGACCGTAATTTATTTTTCCTTTCATTTTGATCATATTCCCCTGCTTTTCTAATGGGTTTCATCCTACTGTAATTTTTTTCACTTTTTATTATTTTTAAAGGCTATCTGCACTGGTCTATTAGTTCTCAGGACATGTAAAAGTAATAATAATTTTATCCGCCATCATCTGTTTTGCATGATCTGTAAGGTTATTAGATTTTTTAATTAAAATATTATATGTTGTAGTAATTTGCCGTTTATTATTTTATAACAGGGCACGCATCCTATAGAAATTGCTTTACACACGAATAAGCTGACGCCAACTTAAAGATTGTTCCTTCTTATCAACAAAGACATTAGAGTAATAAAAAGTAAATAGGTATTTGGTGTTTATAAAAGAGGCTAAAGCAGTCCGGACTTACTCAAGCGTATATAACGTCAACAGGCATCTTTGGAGGTGCGTCAAGTGGGCAGACGGGCAGTGAATCAACTCTCTGGCCGAGGGATGGGGGATGACGTGGTCATCATACACTTCAACGATGTCTACAATATCGAGCAGGTTACTAGTAAGTATATTACAGCTTCAAGAAAGCAATATGAGTAGTGTGAGTGGGTTAGGTGTGGGCTTCTCTACGTATGTCGTACGTTCGAACCTTGGCCTTGCACCAATGCATTTTATTTTCGTACAATTGTGGTACATTCCGAGCGAAACTTAGGGAGCGTTCAAGTATTACGTAACGAATTTGGGGGGGGGGGGGGGGGGGGGGTCCTGTTATAAAACGTTACGATGCGGGGCGGGGATTGAATTACGCGTTAGTGTTAATATTATTTTCGACTTTCCAGTACTGTACACAACATAATGGTAACTTTTAGGTATAAAGAGTCACTAGGTGGTCATGGAACGTTTTACTATAGTTGGGTACAGAAAAACGTTACGGCGCGTTACATGGGGGGGGTCAATAATCTCCAAAAATTGCGTGACATAATACTTGAACGCTCCCTTAGCGCTAAGAAGAACTCCCTGATGTGTAAACATAAACGTATTAGATTTGGCATACGAGACTTAGCACTGAGTCCTAGCTCTGAATGTTTGGTTGAGATTCAAAATCAACACTTAGCGCGGACTATGACTCATATGTCAAAAAACAATACATTTTTGAAGTATGGCCCGCGAATTATATATAAGCGATAATTCTTTTCTGAATCTTACCATAAGAGTTAGACCCAACATCGACGTGTCAGGCACAATACACCTACTTGCCTATAAAGTAAAAAAGTTGTTCATATTTATACAAATCTAAAGGATGATTCACGGTACACCGTGTCGCGACCGGGCCGGGCCCCGGCCGGGACACGGCCACCGTGCGCCGGCCGGGACAGTGGTTCATGTTACACCGGGCTGTTTGGGTGTACGCACGTACGTGTTTGGACGACTATATCTGTTTTTGTCAAAAAAAAAACAAAAAAAAATTTAACCTCACTAAGATTTGACGTTGACTGCTCTGCGGGTGCCCGGGCGCCTACGTTCATGTTACGACGTGCCGGGGCCGGACCGTGCCGGAGCCGGGAAACAATACCCACCGACATTACAACGCCGTGCCCCGGCCGGGGCACGGCCTAACATTTCTCGTCTCTCTCGATTTCCGAGACTTAGAGGGACGGAAAAAGGAAGATATGTTAGGAATTTAATGTCATTAAAATATTAAGTGTCGAAAATAATACAAATAATAAACGTAATTTTTGTAAGTGACACTTCAGGGAAACTGAAGGGAGGAAAAAGGAAGATATGTTAGGAATTTAATGAATTTTTTTTTAAATTTATTTCTTCGATGATAAAAACACGTGGCATTTTAATTTACAATTCGTTATTTGATATTTCAATAAATTATTTTGCATAAAATACTAATATTTCATAAATTCCCTTTACTAATTTTGATTTTAATAATAGAATTTCTATATGGTAAGTCGCCCTTCTCACTCTGAGAAATGGTTACTACTTGGCTGAAGACGTTGAGTTATGATGAAACAGAAGATTTAATAACTGTTATTCTGTAACACACCCATTCCCCCACATATACACACGCCCACGAACGCACACACACACATTTAGAGAGAGAGTGACACACACATACACACACACAAACACACACCAAATTTATTTATACGACTCCGTTTGCAATGTTTTGTTTTAGCACTTAATACTTATTTTCTTCTATTGTATCTTATGACAATGACCTGATTGTACGTGTTCCGGTCCGGTGGTGGAGAGGCTGGTTATCTGTCACTCAGGTCTCCTGTTACAGAGACCAGTCTCTCACATACACTTCCCAATGTTATCATCTTAGTTCAATCATAATAACCTTGTATGTATATGTGAGAGAAGAAAATAAAGATTATTATTATTATTACTCTCTCTCAATCGGTTTCAATAGCTCTCTTTCTTTTTCTTCGACAAAAACGCTGCACATCTTCGTGACGTTCCGTAAAAATTTTACCCTCATGCGCCTAAAGAATATTCACTTCAAAAATATTATCAGTCGTAAAAACGTGTCTGCATCGTCCCATTGGAAGTGTTCTGGGTTAAGTTCACTCTAAACCAATGTGGTAGTAGCAAGTCGAGATATCGTGTAACACGCGAGTGTTATTCTTACCCCGAAACTCTACCCGAAGACCATTGTAAGTGCGTGGAACACATTTGATCATAGGAGATTATTTGTTTATTTCGTAATCCTACAGCTAACAAAAATTATAACAAACAATTATACCAAACATATAGCCAGAGATGGAATACATAATAGTAACAAAAAGGTTCAATAATTACAAAAGGAAACAAACAATAAAAATTATTCAATACATTTAACTAAGTGGTACCTTAGCTGTTTTGTGTGATAGTGTAAAAGTGAGGGTAAGTACGTGAAGGTGTATGTGGGGTATGCTCATGATACAGGTTTTGCGCTATGGATAATCTTGTCCTTTTAACCATATTCCGCGATAGCTTAAACAAGTCAAGGTTTAAATATTGGTCCGGGCTGCGCGATACAAAACTGAGTCTTTTATTAGTGTTATTGTGAGGAACATGAAACAAAGCACGATTACGAGTCTTGTTATGCTATTCCTTTGGCAATAAATAGGTAGATGAAGGTCGCCCAGCTGTTCTGAACAAAAATAACCTCGAAACCTTACAATAGTTTGGTTTAGACAAGTGTGGCATGCAATTGATCACTTCATGAAAAAATTTTGATGGATCGTTTTAATTAACTTTGGAGAGATCAATCATACATGTCAAAATACTCTTTACTCTATTAAAATGCCATGGTCCGTAAATATAACATTTGGATAGTCACGCAACTTTTTCGTTTACGTTGCATTAATATTAATGCTTTCATACAGTAATGATTAAAGCGCGGTTTTGAATGCCAATGGAGTAATAATTCAGGTACTCACTTTTCGAACTCTCACAGCGGTTTAATAAGGAGGGAGCATGTAGTTTATCAGAATGCCAAATCGTAAAATGACTGCTTCACGACTGATTTGAGCGCGACCGCCGCTGTGAAAACAGCTGTAAGCGTTCGAAAAGTGAGTTACAGAATCGCAAGGCTGAACACAACTCGCGTTATAAACACACACACACGCAATGTGTTAGACCTTTTGGGGGATAAGGCGATTATTTTCTTTGCTAATATGAACGTATCGCATTGAATAATCACATATAAGTACACTTAAACCCTTTAATGTGGTCAATATACTACATATCCTGGTTTCTTGTATAATATGTTAAAACATATAGAGTTACATAGACTCCATGTCATAGAGTTAAGTACGATCCCTTTTTATAAAATAATTTACAAAAGCATCAAACATTATGGCTATTTTCCAATCATTATTTGTGATATATTTCAGGTACAGAACCAGTGGGAGGTGCCCTAAGGTTCAGTACGGCTGTAAAGTCATTGCAGCATCTCAATCCTTTAGTTTTGTTCAGCGGGGACGTCTTTTCGCCTAGCATGTGTGAGTGTTTTAGTTTTTAATATTTCTGGGCGTGTTAGTTACGAGGCGTGTATTTAAAGTAAGGTCTCCATTTATTTTTTTCACATTAAATAACATGTATTTACAAAGTTTAATACATTGCTGTAAAGCTTGAGATCTAAGCTATTTTTCTATATAATCGTCATTCACTTCGATGAGTTTCTTTATTCGTACGACAAACTTTTGTATCCCCTCCTCGAACCATGATCCCGCCGCCTCGCGCAGGAACGAAATGTAACCCCGGAGCACAAAGTGAAACGTGTCCAATGTGCCCAAGACTTTCTCGCCAGTTTTGAAGAGGAAGGGGAAGAATTTCTCGATTCAATCGTTACAGGAGATGAAACATGGGCTCATTATTACACACCGGAAACGAAGGAGCAGTCGAAACAATGGAGACACACGCATTCGCCTAAAGTCAAAAAGAGCTCGAAGAGCTATTCAAAATAAACGAAGAGGGATGCTGACCAAGGGAGTACGACTCCACGACAACGCGCGTCCTCATGTGGCCAACAAAACAACGTCACTCATTACGGAATTTGGTTGGGATGTGTTGGACCACCCTCCTTACAGTCCCGACGTCGCCCCTAGTGACTTCCACATATTTCCTGCCCTGAAAAAACATCTAGGAGGAATGAAAGTTGCGAGAAATTCTTCCCCTTCCTCTTCAAAACTGGCGAGAAAGTCTTGGGCACATTGGACACGTTTCACTTTGTGCTCCGGGGTTTCATTTCGTTCCTGCGCGAGGCGGCGGGATCATGGTTCGAGGAGGGGTTACAAAAGTTTGTCGTACGAATGAAGAAACTCATCGAAGTGAATGGCGATTATATAGAAAAATAGCTTAGATTTCAAGCTTTACAGCAATGTATTAAACTTTGTAAATACATGTTATTTAATGTGAAAAAAATAAATGGAGACCTTACTTTAAATACACGCCTCGTATTATTATTATTAAAGCTTTATTAATGCATACAACAATTGGTTCGTTTACATTCCTTAATATTAGTATTAGATTTATTAATTACTTTTATTTTTCAGTGGACTAGTTCTTGTGTAGGTCTAAGGTCGATTTCAGTTAATTGTCTAACGTAATCTGTATATTTTTAACCTTTCTACATGAAAAAGCTGACTTCCTGACTTCGAGCATTTGCTTTTTTTTCGGCCTTATCTGGTATCCGAGACTTAATGTTCCACAGCCGATTTATTATAGAGAACTCAGAAGAAATTATGTTAAACACCAATGTTTTTTTAAATTTATTTATAGTAAAATTATTTTCAGTGAGCACATTCACGAAGGGAGAACAGATGGTGCCTGTGTTGAATGAAGTTGGTACACATTGTGCAGTTTTTGGCAACCATGACTTTGGTAATTTTTTTATGTAAAATCTCAATTATATGGGAAAATGTATTGTCTGACTTACACGTCCTAGGAATGTCAGTGTTAGGACATAGAACGGCTGTCTTCGATTCCAAAAGGCTTATTTGAAAACGAGACAATGATTATTTAATCATATCTGCATACTTATGGCTCTTTCTTTATGCCCCACGTACGATAATAATATTTGTAACTAGCATCCCGTCCTTCGCACGGGCAAGACTATATAAAGAATTATAACCTTATTAAATATATATTAAATAAACCTTACTCGAAGCAAGAAACGAAGATGGTATCAAATAACCACTTCTTTCTTGTGTCTTTATCCTTCTGTGTAATATAATTTATTGTTTAGCTCATAAGCTTATCCAAAACACAAACTCCACTTAGAATAAAAAAATTAAAAACCCTTAAGTTATTGGTAAAACCTGCGATAAAAAACTATTTTTTAAGTTTAATTTTATATATTAAATTATAAAAATGAGATACTTGTTGTTGCAAACATTTTTATGGACATTATCATGCTATACAACTTTCTTTAGCACTCAATATATCTCTCATCGTTAAGGCAGCTTTCGTAAGAAACGCTTTAGTTTGACCGTAAATAGTCGGACTATCACTAAAAACCTTTTCGGGCTAATTTGTTTAGTAAATATAAAGTTATTTTTACGCCATTAAACAAATCTCTACATATAATTAAGTACTTAACAATTAAATGGATTGACCAAATAATTTTAATCCGACTATCTATATCTATCAAAGATATATGGCCTACGACACAAATATCGGACTTTCTATTAGTATTTCTTTTTTAGATCGGTTAAATAGATCCAGAAATTACCCCTACAACCTCACAGACTACCTCTTTATAACATTAGCATACCTAGATACATATTATTTATGACAATAATTGTATTTTTAGATTTTGGTCTCGAGGTCTTGTCCGGTTTAGTGGCTAAATGCAATTTTCCGTGGTTAATGTCAAATGTAATTGATAACGAGACGGGAAGGCCGCTGGGTGATGGCAAAATAACACACGCACTTATATGTAATGGACACAAGATTGGACTTATCGGATTGGTCGAACAGGTACGTCAAAACGTCGATGTTGCAAAAATAAAAAATTATAATAAGATAATGTTAACCTCAATTATTCCTAAGCAAAGTATTTATCTAAGTAGTATTAGTGGCATACAAATTAAGAAATCTTTTTTTAAATAATAATTATATATATACGATCTTTTTATTACGTAGATTAAAGTTAGTACCGTCTTCATTAACGTGGTTACGATGTTATTTCTACATAAAAGGTGTTGCATGTTGTTATTATAATAAAGCTTATATTAAAATTATTATGTAAAAACGAAGCATGCATCCATACATGATACACCCTAAAGTTACGTATATGTTTGTTAGGTTTTGATTTTGAATCATTATTTATTTCACATTTTACATAAATTATCCTCCGTATCCTTAAGTTATAATAAAATATGCATTAGACACGTAATTATAATGTGCAATTCAATGTTATCAAACATTCAAAATGACCTGTTGCTTACAAAAAAGACACTAGTTTGCAAGTGCTATTCTGAACTAATTCCAAAAGAATTAGGCGGAGTCAGAAAAATTATTCATGCAAATTAATTTATTCAGGAATGGCTGGACACATTAGCAACTATAAATCCAGAAGAGGTGACCTTTATTGACTTCTTACAAGCAGGTTCCAAGTTGGCTTCTCAGCTCAAAGAAGAGGTTTGTGTATTTTCTTTTAAAAGTCTTGTCAAGAACTGTCGCCTATGAAGTTTTGATAGCGGTTATAATTTCTATAATAATTAAACGATAATATTAACAATTAACTTAAAAAAAAAACATGGTGCAAACGGGCGGCCTTATCGCTACTAAGCGATCTCTTCCAGGCAACCCTAATTAACGAAAGCAATTGTGAAAATTTGCAAAAGCGCGAAACTTAATTTATAAAAATAATAATATTACTAATACAACTAAAACAAAGAAATCCTAATATTAATAATGACAACTAATAACTTACCAAAACTCAGAAAATAAAGCAAATGTAAAGAAAAAACATGATTACTAAAAATAACTGGTTTGATTTCCAATATTACAGTATTGTAGCTACACTTATATTAAAATTTATTAGATAAAAGCCAAAAACAGACTATAATACATAGTGCAATTCACGAAGACGCGCCCCACCAATTTTTGGTTGAGGGGATCGCGGGGTGCGGGGAGTTTACGCCGAGCGTCAGTTGCGAACCGTCAGCTATTCATTGTAGTGTGCGTGTGTACCGACATTGACGAAAGCTTGCACACATATACTATAAACGGTTAGTAGGAATAGTGGGGCGCGTCTTCGTGGATTGCATTATCTGTACATATGTAAACAATAATGCAGTTTCTGAAGTTATACTTCTTTAGGCGCGTTATGAAAAATTGATGAGAGTGAAATTTTACGATGCGCGCGCACCGTGACACAAAATTATCAGTATGAATTATCGGCATTGGGCATAATTTAAAAACAACATTCGAATAATAATAGAATTTACGTTACACTTAATGTGAGAGAATAATAATAAATATTTATTTATTTAATTTTTCAAATGTAAACTGAAATTTATTGACTATAATGACTCCTTTTCCAGTCTTTGATTATTTTATTGTAATTAATTATTTGCATGCAATCAAAAACTATTTTTAATAATGCCAAAGAAGTATAACTTCTTACGCGCGTACATAAGTACACGCACCCTTTTTTTGTACTATGACACGTACGTCCAAATAATAAGATGGATTGCTCATTAAAAAAGTTCAGTATTCATGAGGGCTAACAAAACAAGATTTTCTAGAGTAAAATTTTTGTTTTTTTTTTCAGGGCTGCGAATATGTTATAGCCCTAACGCATATGAGATCACCAAATGACATAAAACTTGCAGAGGGCGACAATAAAATAGATCTAATATTGGGAGGACACGATCATGTCTACGAAGTTCTAGAGGTAATATTTGACGGACCAGGGGCTTGAGACAAAAACAGTGGGTCCGGCCTGTCGAAAAGTGCAAGCAACTCATTCACTTGAATTTGTATGGAAATGAAAAATCCCATACAAATTCGTTTGGTGATGATGTGTCAAAAAAATAAAATAAATCAGTAGCGCTACAACCCCTTTAAGTTTTCGCCTCAGATTTCTGAATCTGTTTCATAATCATTTTTAAATCTAATAGGCAAGTAGGTGATCAGCTTCCAGTGCCTGACACACGCCGTCGAATTTTTGTGTCTAAGATATGTCGGTTTCCTCACGATGTTTTCCTTCACCGTTCGAGCAAATATCAAATGCGCACAATAGAAAGAAAGTGGATCGGGGATCGAACCTATGACCTGAGGTATGAGAGTCGCACTCTGAATCCACTAGGCCAACACTGCTGCTCTGCTGATGGTTGATCGGTCAAGCCTGTCGAAATGTTACATTAATGTTAATGTTGTGCACTAATAGAACGTTAAATAATAATATAAACGTTAAATAAATAAAACTTATAAACAACTTCAGAAAAAGGAGGTGAGTACGTGGTACGTAAAGTACGATCTATTTAAATATTATATCACATGTCTTAATTTTAAAATTTCCCGAAAAATGGATTTATTTGCATTTTCAATTGTACATATAGTTTCTACGGTATGAATGTATCGAATATCAACTTTCTGTATAGTTATCTACTACTCGATATACTTGACCGTTCATCTTACAGTATAAAACAAAATATCCTCCAATCTTAGCTTTGTTTTTGAACACGTTTTCATATTTCCAAAATTCCAGATTTTTTTTATACACTTGTCTTTACTAAGACATCATGGCACATTACGATCTAGCATAACTTAAGACTAATAAATAATTTAAGTCTAACCTAATTTACTAATAAGGATGTATACATAAGAAAGTGTCCAATAACACTACTTACAGTCTCTATTAAAGGGAAGACACTCTGTTCTTGTGTTCTATTTTTTTTCTTTCACTCACTGTGTATTTCGAAAATTCCAGATAAACAACAAATACATAGTGAAGAGCGGCACAGACTTCCGTCAGTTTAGTAAGATTAATATAAACTTTGCCGAAGACTGCGCACGCGTCGATATTTCAGAAGTGGGTGTCACCAGTTCCTTTGAAGAGGATCCGATTTTGAAGTCTAAGGTTGAGCAGTATTCAGGTAATTTTAATAATTTCTAACTATACGGGCTGTATAAATAGAAATTTAATTTTTATAGAAGTTTAATCCCAGATATTGTATCAAAAAAACGTCTGGCATTCGGGGACTGCCGCGGTAAAGCATTTTTTATCAACTAATGCAATTATAATTATTTTTTATTTATGCAGTATTTTCTTTTTGTTTGATATGATTTCTACTTTTTTCTTTGATATTAATTCAATTTACCACTCTACCAAACTCAGACTAACACGCCTATATAGTCTATCTCACTGTAACGCACCTGCGCTATGTCACCGATCTTGTCACATGTGAACACGCAGTATGCGTTCTATCCCGCTCTAACGCGTATTGGCCGCACCTATATTACGTCATCGTGTGTTAGGTTTGTATTTTCGTTACGGAATTTCTTGATTCGGTCGCCGCGCTCAAAACCCGCGATAAAATCTGTGCAATAGCTTCAAAGTTTTTATTGTTTGTTCTCATAACAAATTGCCTAAATTTCAATGTATTATACCACTTTGGGATTCGGGCTAAATGCGCCATATTTTTATGTCTCTTGCTAATACTACAAAGTATGTACTTTTTCAACATGGTCGCCTATTGAATGTTTGTGTTATAAATCTACCTAAATAGAGAAATATTCTATGTCTTATTGAGGCGTCGATTCGAAGAGTTTACTATATTATTCTTATCTTCAAAAATCGTAAAAACTCTCTTGTTATTACTCTATTTTTAAATGAAACTCCTTTTCATTATATATTAACTTTTTTTAAATGAAACTTCTTCATTATTTAATTGTATTTTTAGCGATGATTGACGGCAAAATGGATGAAATACTGGGCAAGTTCTATGTGCCTTTGGAAGGTCGGTTCTCATGCATTCGTCGTCAGGAGTGTAATCTTGGCAACTGGGTGTGTGATGTATTACTGGCAGCGACAGGAGCTGACCTGCTCTTACTCAATTCTGGGACTTTCCGATCTGACCAGGTATGATTCTTTAAAGACAATGTCTAAAGGTTTTTGTGAATGTTTTGAACTTATTTCAGAAGTTCCTATGCAGGATTTCTTGGGTTTTTTTATTTAAAGTTGCAATCACAACATTATACATATCAAACTAACACTTCCTGTTTGTTAAGAAGTTTTTTTTTTTAATGTTGGTCACACTTATTTATGACGTTTACTTTTCCTTATGGTTTATGCAAAATAATTGTCGTTGACACTTAGGTTTTTTTTTGTAGGTTAGTTATAACCAAATATATATTAGGTACTTAGTAGAAAAGGCTTAATTTAAGATCGTATTGTCTCAAACACATTGTACATACCCTTGATTTTTTTAGTTCTAAAATTAATTCTCCATTTCCAGGTCCATCCAGCAGGTGATTTTACTCTTCGAGACCTGTGTACTATAATTCCGATGCGAGAGCCTCTGGTAGTAGTGGAAGCAAGTGGTGAAACGGTTCTGAAAGTGCTGGAAAACTCTGTGAGCAAGTATCCAAGTCTGGAAGGACGGTTTCCACAGGTAAAAATGGGGGTTGAAAATGTTGTTTTCAAAAATGCATACTATTAAAATTTTTAATGTGTTGTACAAAATAACATACAAGTCCTTTTATTGGACTTTCTGAATACTCCAAAGTGTCTTAAAGATAACAAGACATAAACTAAAAACTTCTTAATATTACTAAATCTAAACACATTTTACGCCAATATAAAAATCTTCTCATATAATCAAGCTTACTTCTCCCCGGCTATGCACCAATGGCTTTTATTTCTATGTGCATTTAACATTCGCTCGAACGGTGAAGGAAAACATCGCGAGAAATCGGCTTGCCTTAGATCCAAAAAGTCGACGGCGTGTGTCAGGCGCTGGAGGCTGATCACCTACTTGCCTATTAGATTGACAAATGATCATGAAACAGATACATAATTCTGAGGCCCACGCCTAAAAAGGTTCTTGTCTATGTCTATCGCAAACCTCTCTCATAGAAATCCTAAAGTATATGCAATTAATTGAAAGAAAGTTGTAATTAAAATAAAAAGCAAGTATGAAATACTGGAATTCTCACTACGTCTTTACATAGCATTATCATTTATATCAGGTTGCGGGAGTTTCGTTTGCCTTCAATCCATCGAAGCCTGCAGGTGAAAGGGTACCGGAAGAAGTTGTCAAAATCGGCGATGAATACCTACAAAAGGATCAGAAGTATAGACTTGCGATTAAACAGTATTTACATTCGGGTAACGACGGGTTTACAATGCTACCTCAGTGTCCGGTATTGGTGAGTTTTGATTTTATTATCTTCTATATATGTATAAGAAAAATGGTCTTCGTTTGAGGGTCCTTCACGCCTAAACCACTGATCGTATCGACATGAAACTACTGCCATTCGATGCTTCCTAGCTGGTTTATGGCTATTTATTTTTTAAATTCCAACGTTCCTTCATTTTTTTATTGCTGTTTTACTTTTATGAAAATTTATACATACGGACTTCACCGCGGAAACATTCGGGGAGGCTTCCTAGAACCTCAAAACGTCAACATCTGTTAAAAACTCGATTTTCGAAAATTTTCAATTTTCTTAGCGGGAAGTTAAAAAGAAGAATAATAAAATATGAAAAAAAAATGCAAGTCAAACTTTTGCGAAGGTGATTATTTGAAACTGAAAATAACGAATTAAATGTGACAGTCTTCAACATAGAGTTAAGGAAATTAAAACCATAGTTTATTTTAAATGTATTATATTATAGCGCATATATTCACTTATAATACCACAAGAATGGTGCAATTCTATTGGCCGATATTTGGGTCGGAAAAATAATCACTAATATATTTTAATATTAATTTGTGTTTGTTCCAAAATTTCACATATTTCTATAAATATTTTAGGTGTCAGATGACATGTGCCCAGAAATAGGTATGGCGATACAAAACCACTTTGCTGCGATCAACGTACGAACGGGACGTTCTCGTCCTTCTAAGCATCGACAATCGCTCGTTACGCTGAGCCGTCGGTATGAATTATAACTATTTCAATATTGTTATATAATGTACATTTTCAGTTTATTCAAAGTCTCGATTCAAAAGAGTTTATATAACTATTGAAGTTCCTCCGAAACTTACGATTTCACTCGCGTCTATCCAGTTGTAACCTGAAGACAGAATGTTTCAATCCGAAACAAAAGTTGACGTTCACCAAACAAACAAACATACTTCTCAGCTTTATTATATCGATTAAAATAATTAAATATAACTATTTTGAAATTTACTTTAAATTTCTATGTATTATTACTGTTCTCTAAGAATATTTTTTTTGGACAAAACAAATAGGTTCATTTTCACTGATTTTAAACCAAATTGTTCCAGCCACAGTCTTGTGAAGATGTTGGACAACAGTGAGCTGGATGGTCCACCTCCGTTGAGGAGAGCATCATCAGCCGCTGAGTCACCACACACGCACCATAGGTATTATCTTATCTTCTTAATATATATAAATTACGTGTCACGTTGTTTGTCCGCGATGGACTCCTAAACTACCGAACCGATATCAATCAAATTTGCACACCGAGTGCAGTTTGATCTAACTTAAAAGAAGGATACCTAACATCTCAATTTATACCCGCAATATTATTTTATTGCAAATACTTGTTTATTATTTGATACATTTCTAACAGATGCCGCTGTGTTAAAAGTACCAACGTTTCACATAAGCTATCTACCTTTCACATAAGTTCTCCTACCGTTTCCCTTGAATAGTTTACTACTATGTAAAAAACAAAAACCTTAGCCACAGCAACGCTTGGCCGGTCTGCCGGTATATTCTTAAAGGCGTTTTGAACTCATTATTTTTCTCTCTCTCTCTATCTTTCTATCTCAATACATGTCATTGTTATACGTGCAAAACTGTCCTTAACTTTTATAAATTTGTGTTAGCTGTCATGACATGAAATAATTTACAGTTTTTATTAGCAGTACGGCTTATTGAAGGTACGCATAGCAAGCATTATATATATTATTTGCAGATTGACGCGACGCGCATCGCTGGATGATTTGGAGCAAAACGCTTGTGAACTGGCCCCAAAAGTCGAAAATAGGATAATTGTACTAGACAAGCCAGATGTAAGTAATTAAAAATACATTGTTACGAGGAATATCGGATAGTAAACGCCATAGATCTCTCTTCAAGGGTTTATTTTTGAATAAATCTACGAGGAATTTACACTAAAAAGCCACAAATTACGCACAGATATACACTAATACAAAAAATACGGTCGCTAGTTACTTTAATTACTAACAATTATCGCACTCGAAACTAAATTAATTTGTCGTACGGTTCGCTCATATATCCCTGGGAATAATATTGAACGACGTTCGAGAACTCTCTAGGCACAATTCTAGAACGTCCGTACTCTTTTTCTCTTTCGCACATAGCTCCGTCCTTGTCGTACGGCGTTCTAGAGTGTTCCGTCTGGCTTCATAAACATAAAAACCAATAATATCATTAAATTCAATTCAATTTATCCGTTAATTAAAGACCCGTGCGTAATTATTTTAAAATTAGGTCAAGGTCAAGTTTGTTCAAAATATTATAACGTGATAAATAGCATGTTTATTTGGAATAGATAAGTAAAATTATTTGTTATTAATTTTGAAAAATACAAATTTATGTAGCGATGCTACAATAGGTTACTATTCCAAGAGTAGACTTTCATTAGAAAAACAATAAAATTAACTACTAAAACTTAAAAAACTGAACATTAAAAAGAAAGATGTGTGGGTACCCACATAACCATAAATTAGGTACAAAGTGGGTCTAGGAACCTGTTATTAACGCCTGTGCCTAGTGAAGCTGTACCTCTTCTTCGAGTCTTTAAAAGTTTGCTTTTATAATCTTAATTTACATCATTTGTAGCAATTAAATATGTACTAGGTAATTAATGATAATTTAATTTCAGAAATTACAAGAACTATTGGGTGAGCGGGCGAGATGGGAGTCGGACTCGGTGATCAAAGAGGTTGATGATGAAAGCTCACCTTAAACAATGTAAGGTTCACATTACGCAATGTCTTTGATGCATTAATTTTTCCTTTGTAATTGAACAATTGCAATGCTAGTAACAATTTAAACCTTATGCATATGGTGATAAAGTGACAAATTGTTTGGCCACTGTCAAAAGTAATTTTTAAGTTCTTTCTTTCTAAAAGTCTAGTGCAGGTCGAAAAAACTGTAAAAAGTGAATAGTTTCAGGAATCCAATAGAAAATTTTAATCACAGTTAACACTTGGGCACAAGTCACTAACATAAAGATATTTATTTATTTAAAGCAACATTTTTTCACTTACCACTTCATCAAATGAAGTCTTCAGGAAATAATATTATTATGGGTTATTGATGTAAAATAAAAAAAGGGTGCGTGTACTTATGTACGCGCGTAAGAAGTTATACTTCTTTGGCATTATTAAAAATAGTTTTTGATTGCATACAATTAATTAATTACAATCAAAGACTGGAAAAGGAGTCATTATAGTCAATAAAGTTCAGTTTACATTTGAAAAATTATTATTCTCTTACATTCAGTGTAACATAAATTCTATTATTATTCGAATGTTGTTTTTAAATTATGTCCAATGCCGTAGCATCTTCCGTGGGCAACTTCATTCTGTTAATTTTGTGTCACGGTGCGCGCGCATCGTAAAATTTCACTATCATCAATTTTTCATAACGCGCCTAAAGAAGTATAACTTCAACAAATGAGTAAAGAATATTTAAAAAAAGCATATTTAAACAACAAGCAAGTAAAACTAAATCTTATTATGTTAAATTAATGAAATATGGGCGCCGGTTTTTCTATTAAATTGGTATTCTATTACCATTTAAATTGTACACCTTATGCACATTTTCCAAAGCCTTACAAAGTTACAAAAATTTCCAATATTTGATATGATTTTTTGAAACAATTTATAAATCAAGAACGTCAAATACACGATCACCGATCATCTTTTCCATATAAATAAAAATCCAAACATTGATTGTATCAAAGGACATTGTGGAATGTAGGTTATATTTAAGTATTAATATTGTTTTAGGTTGTGTAAAGACAACGATATTATTTTAGCGACAATTGAATCATAGTTATAATTTATTTATGTAATCAGCGGTCTAAGTAAAATAATAATCTAAAGTTAAATATTATATTTCTTTTTAATTTATAATTCATTCATTATTCAACGTCTAAAAAATTGAACCTTTTATACGTAAAAGACAATCTAATCTTATAAGAATCTCAATGCTTTTAGAAAAGGCTTTACGTATTTTTTATTGCGTATAATAAGCATAGTATTTAGCGATAATACTAAAATCTAATTATGTTTGTATAGATGTAAAATATTATATCAATATTGCTGGACATCGCTACTGTTACTGAATGAAAAGCGTTTTTAAACAAAATACCAGTCGTAATACTAGTCATTTTTATACAAAGCGTATTACAGCGGTACAATATTCATACCAATAGTAGACAAATTCTTCGCTTCCATTAAAATATTAGTGCAATATATATGAACTTACGCAACCACTCCGGAGTGTGTGTGTGTAAGTTCCTATGTATCAACGGACTCTTTCTATGTGTGCAATAATTAATACGGGATTATTAATAACGTTATAAATAATGAGAAAGCTGTGTGTGACATGTGTTAGTGTTACTTTTAAAAGAAAAGTCATCAAGGATACATGCAATCTGAGGCTTTATATATGTAATAGAAAAACGACACCTAGTCTACAATCTGTACCTACATATCACTACTATGACGTCACATTCTGAAACGCGCTAACGTTATTCCGACCGCTATGGATACATCTCGATGTTAGGGAGCGTTCAAGTATTACGTAACGTTAGGGGAGGGTGGGGGGCGGGGGTTCTTTTGTAAAACGTTACGATGCGGGGCGGGGATTAAATTACGCGTTATTGTTAATATTTTTTTCGACTTACACGGTGTGGTTTACACCACATAATAGTAACTAAAGAGTCACTAGGTGGTCAAAAAACTAATACTTGAACGCTCCCTTAGCCACTGGGGCTTCCGGGCCAGTAAGGGGATAGACTGGAGGATCCTCTTTTAGTTTGGAGGAACATTTTTGTATGGAAAAATACAAATTTTATGGAAATTCGATAGTTTCCAGCTGTCAATGAGAAACTATCGTATTTACATCTACGTGAAAACATTATGTTTCAAGGCAGGATCGGTCTAGGGTTGAAGCGCCAATGAAATATTATTATACCTATACGATTGGTATTTTGATGGATGCTGATAATAGAACTTCGCCGGTTTTGTAACTTAGGTATACATTAGGTACCAGTACTAGAAAATATCGATCTTGCAGAGGTAGCAACTAGATTCACTCGGCTCCGCCCATAGCTATTATAACACTGAACAGTGCCTTTATTTATTTTAAAGATATGTTAGCTTTTTATTACAAATTTTAAAATAGGTTAGTAAAGTTCGCTCATATTAAGAACAAAGTAGGAAAGCATAAGCCACCAATAAAAACGAATACGGATTAACAAAGCATTATTTCGTTTTAAAAATATGTTTGGCGTTTTAAATTGTGCAAAGATTATTATAGTATCCGACTTTTGGGTGTAAACTCGAAACCTCAACAATGCGTATCATACTTTTCATGTCATTTCCTGGCCTTTGTTCTTTATTCTGAGCGAATACCGTAGTGATTATGGCACTACTGCAATAAATCTTCCAAACTCGATAGATTTAAATTTAATTAATAGAATTTTAATCGCTAAAAATAGTTTTAGTAGCAATTTTACTCTTTGTACCTCATTATCAAGGAATATATTATTGCTAGTATGGAAGTCTTTTTGCGTTTGGTAGGTATATAATATGTAGTGTCTTTAAACTAATTTCTGAATCTGAATACAGATAATTAAACGAAAACTGCCACAAATATATCATAATAAAGTAAATATTATTAAATAAAAGGATATTCAAATGGTTTTGAATTATGTGATTTATAATTCTACTTAAAAAATTCCTTTACCCTTTATGCTAATATAAATAAATACAAGAATTTTACAATTACTTATTTTGAATTTAATGTAAAATATGTGTGTCAACCGTAGCACTTGAAACTACAATTCAAAATAAATATTTATAGAATTGTGATAGACAAATTTAAATCGGGTTATTTATTACTACATGCCTGATGCTAACTGCAATAATCCTTTATACAAATACAAAGTTACTATATTCTCTGGGAACCTTATAGTGATAAGCCCCACAAAAGACGCTAGTGCACCAAACATATATGCATGTAGTATTTGTTGACCCTAACATAAGTCAAAATAGAGAGTATTAAAGTATTAAAAAAAGAAATCATTATTTACATAATAAGCTATACCCAGTTAGTACATGTTCTATTCAGTGGTATTCTATAAATTAAAGCCTCAAAGATCTACTAGGAGAAAGAGACAAATAGAGCTAGTTTTGTCTCTCTCTAACATACCATTAGTTTTAATTGGTAACATTGTTACTAGACTATTTTTTGTAATATGAAATGATCATTATTCTGTTGCAGTATTTATGTTATTTTGATGTGTCCGGCAAATAATTTTGCCAGTCTATGCCCAGCCCAGATGGGCAGATTTTTTTTTCTGCCCACTAGAAGAATATGCCCACACTGGCCAAGTTATGTGCTGAAACAGTAGTTAATCATTTATTATGAAAAAGATTGCACTTTTATACAACCAAAGATCAATATTAATCACTGCTGGAAACTAGAATTATTATAGTACCTTATTTACTTCCATTAATTTAGTATTTGTGATAATTTAACAATGTTGTGATATTTGATGTTTATTTAAAATGTTGCCATGTTTTTACTACAAAAATAAATTGATTTTGAAAATATATTTTTTTATTTATTTATCTGGTATGATTGATTAATAATAATCAGTCTGTTAATAAAAGATCAAAATATTAAACACCTATTTGGGGTGTACAAATGTTTCTGCTTGCAGTTTGCTGGTACAACTGTAAGTTACCGTATATTTTCAAATATGTTTTACTGGTTATATATATATATAATATGATACATTTACAAAGTCAGTGAGTAATCACTCAGATTAAGCAATTAATAAAAAAAAACACATTCACAGTCAATTGTTTTATTTACATCATAAATTATTCAATATATCTAAAGCATTTCTGCACACTTATAAAAATAAATTTTAACAGTTAATTTCCTAATGTCTATATAGGTATTTTTGCTCTTAATTCAATTATTGGAAGCTTTTTGAAAATTTGTTCTATACAATATAACTTGACATGAATCACGGTCTATGGTAAAAAGCCATCAGTGGAAATTTACCAACAGATAAGGATATTATATAATTGATATATGTATCAATTATAATACCATAGTATGACTGCAAAGATACACAATTCAGATTCAATTCACTTCTGATCATCAGGTAAGGGAGAGTTCAAGTATTACGTCACGCAATTTTGGAGATTATTGACACCCCCCTCCATGTAAGGCACCGTAACGTTTTTCTGTACCCAAGTATAATAAAAGTGATTCTTTATACCACTTACTTTAAAGTTACCACTATGGGGTGTAAAGTATTGGAAAGTCGAAAATAATATTAACAATAATGCATAATGCAATCCCCACCCCGCATTGTATCATTTAACAAAAGGAAACCCCCCCCCCCAAATTTGGTACGTAATACTTGACTGCTCCCTAACTGCATCGACTAGTAACAAAAATAAGTTAAAGAAGATATAGAGTCAAATTTGGTTCACATTAATTAGCATGACATTCTTATCTCATAAATCAACTTTAGCTCCAATGTTACTGAGTGGTATGGCTTGTAACTCTGTCCTGAGGCAGAGAAACTCACCTGCTACACACATGATTGCAGCACAAGATATGTTCAACGCCCACCATGAGAAAGTCGTAGGAAATAATCCATTATAGAACCAACACACAATAAGGTGGATTCCATAATATGTGCAACTGTAATGCAAAAATATTATAATGTTTAAATTATTCATATAATCTCATAACATTTTAATTAGGAAATAAACAATTATATAATTGCATTAATTATAAACAGGGTATTATACTTTTATGATGCTATTAAATACCCACCTAGTCAACTTAGTTGTCCAAAACATTTATTTTAATGCTATATTTTGTATAGTTACATATACTTATTTAATTGCAGAAATTTAGATTAAAACTAATAAAAAGTAACCTGAGTACATTTTCCAAATCCATCATTACCTGAAATCCAAGCACAGCTTTGTTCGTCCTACCAGCAACCATAATAAATATGCACCAACAACTGCATTTAGGACAAATGCAAATATCATTGATCGTCCTTCACTATCTTTAACATGAATTTCCTGAAATACAGAACATAACATACAAGTAATCAAAACATTTTAAAGCACTTCTAAAAGACATCTTCTTACTAAATTGTTAGTAATTAAAACTTTTATAAAACTCACATGATATTCAAATATGTGGTCTAAAGTCCTCGTAGATCCGGTTAGGTCCTGCATAATCGCGACCAGAAGACTAAGGGTAACGTAGAGCATGAACTGCATTGCTAAAATCTGGGATATTATAAGGCATGGGTCCCATTGTGTGTATCGAAATGACCCCGTCAATTTCTTTATTTTCGACATTTTCGACATGTATAATCGATCGTGAGCATTACAAATACATCAAATTATGTCTTAAAGACGACGAATCTGATTTTTTAAAAATCTAATAATGAATCCGCGATAACTTTTTAGAAGTATAATGGAAACTGCTGTCTATGCACATTCGTATCACCATGTCAATTAGAAAATACAATAGTTTTAAGATATTTGTATGATATTATATTAAGATCTATCTTTGATTAAATAAAACATATGGAGCTATGTTTACAAAATTGTACAATTTCGTTTTTAACTTTCGTCACTTCGTGATTCGTCGTTCAAACAGTGACAACAGACAAACATACTTGCATTTTTGATTTCGAAAATTTCATATTTGACACTAACTGTCAGTGACAATTACATGTTTTGAGGAACATCGTCAAGATAGAACTTTTTTTTGGTTTAAACTTTAATGAATGCGTGTCAAATTTCTTCTAAGGGCGCTTTTAGTGTCACGCGGATTTGCTCACGCACGCGGGATTGGACCGCATGCGTAAAATTTCACGCTGCGGATCATACGCAGCATGAGTTTCAGTTTTCTACGGGCTGCGTAACGGTATAGACGTGTTCAAAAATGATCAATGTCAGAAGAATATGTGTCGCTTACATACTTTACAAACGACGAAACAAGAAGACAAGAGTACATGTTGATCCCTTTCTTGAAAATAGGCTTCTTGCTGGGGCGTTTGTTACACGCTTTGGAAAACTACAAAATAATGAACGTAAATTTAAAAATTACTTTCGAATGTCCATTCGTTCTTTTGATGAACTGTTGTGTAAAATTTTTTGTATAATTCATTGCGTTTATCCCACAAAACGGGCCGCAGATGAACTTCAATGATTACTCGTTCTGTATCGATTTTCATTTCGGTAGTACAATACGGCGCGTGCGCCCCGCTCGACTCTAAAATGGGCACTGAAGTTGTAGGCAGCGCTTACGCATGCGGATACCCCGCACCGGGGTGACGCCCCGCACAGCGCCCCGCGTCCCGCGTGCGTTTATCACGCTTTACAATAGATACCTATATGAAATTGTTCTTTGCGGATGCTACGCATGCGGTCCAATCCCGCGTGCGTGAGCAAATCCGCGTGACACTAAAAGCGCCCTTACTAAGGACTGTAGTACAAGTATATGTATATGCCCGAATTTATAAAGGTAATTGTGTATGAGACTGTTTTAATAGCCTCGTCGATGGATGATCTACAAATGCTTGTTAATAAAGTTCATGAAACTAGCGAAAGAGACGGTCTGACTATTAATGCAGTAAAGACGAAGGTGATGGTCATTTCTCGAAACGACACTTTAGATCCTAATTTATCCGTAGCTGGTAGAACGTTGGAACGGGTGCGGCAATACAAGTATTTGGGAACTTGGGTTACAAACGAGTGGAACCCTGATCAGGAAATTAGGTCTCGAATCGAAATTGCCCGAGGATCTTTCAACAAAATGAAGAAAGTTTTGTGCTGCCGTCACTTGACCATTAAACTCCGAGTCCGACTTCTCCTTTGTTACATATGGCCAATTGTTATGTACGGCTGTGAAGCTTGGACAATCAAAGAAGATACCCGCCGGCGCTTAGAAGCATTTGAGATGTGGTGCTATAGCGGGTAGGAGAGGTAGCAAATATCAGCCGAGGTTATCTGGGTCTCTAAATGATAGTGGACAGCGTGGATGTTAGAATTGAACCCCTAAAATTCGTGAAGTCCACGGCGAGTGTGGAAGGGAGTGACTTTGTTAGTTTGCCCTGAGATTGATACAGTCTTATGTTTAATTTGATAGTCATAAAGCGCAGAGTTGAAGAATACGAAGGGCCTGTGCGTCCACCACCGGGTGCTGAGCGTCCCGGTGGAGGACGCCCAGAGGGGGATCCTCCACCGCGCGCGACTCTCTGAGTTAGTCTCCTGTTTCTTCTGCACCTTCATATTTCTTAGGGAGGGAAGGGGTTATGGGCTCCTGGAATCTCGCTCACCGCATGAAACGCGAGTACATTTTGGTAAACCTATTTCATCACTAGGTGCTCTGCTATTTTGGAAGTTTAAGTTTATTTTTTATAAATATTAAGTTTAGTTTTCTTGGGGTACAATTTCCTTAATTAGAGAACTTCTATCCCTTGTTATGTTAGATAATTTACAGGTACTTACGACTTTTTCGGTTTAAACTACTATACAAGTCGTGTAGTTCGGAAAGCTACCAAGGATGACAAATTGGATTGGCTCTTCACAGGCTCTCATGAATTAGGATCTTTTTTGACGGTTGACGCTACATGGAGGAATGCAGATATTGTACCTTGGTTATACGTAAGTTAAGAATTAAAAGTAACGGGTGCTATTAAAATTCTCACGTTTTTAAAGTTTAATTTAAACAGGAATATCCAATCGGGCTCCGTCGAATATTGGAGTGGGTTAAGAAGGAATTCGGTGACATTGAAATTATAGTAACGGAAATAGGCTATGGTGATGGTGGTGAAGATGAAAATGACTATAACAAAATACGATATCACAAGGAGCATTTGGAGCAGGTAACTAATTAGAATTGAGTACCTAATAATACCTAATATCTGTTTAAGAGACCTATAAGTCTCTTCGAATCATAGGGTAAACTCTAAATGAAAATATTACGTCGTCAAAGCCGATATCTATTGAGAATATAGCCAGTACGCAAGAGATATTTTATTGCGCCGACACTCCTCTATATGATTTCTCCGATGAGACCGACGAAACTTCAGCCCAGTCAAAAGGGAGTTTCAACACCACCTTGACTTTGTGAAGATTAGAGATATTTATTTATTGGAGAAATCAAAATGCCCATTTTCCGAGGAGTTTATAATGATATAACAATTATAGGTCGAACTCGCGATTAAGGCAGGGATAAATGTAACTGGATACACAGTTTGGGAGTCTAATTGATACGTTTGAGTGGGAGTCTGGAAATACGTGAGTATAGAGAATATATATACACATATGTTCCTATCTATAGTAGTCATGTAGAAAAGGGTTAAGAAAAAATATTGGTTGTTTGTAAAGTAGGTTTACGATCGAGATGTTTACGTGATAACGTCTTATTGGTGATATAAGTTTTTGGGAAGTAAGGAATTAATGAAGATAACAATTTTTTCAAATTTTAAATTACATCTATCGTTTTATTCACACTTTTGATGATAAATTTCGGGTGTAAAATGACAAGTTTACTTATTCGACTATGATATACATTTTTCTTCATACATTCACGGAATGACTGGCAGCGCTCGAGTTGAGACGGGAGATCGGTCCGTCTCTCTCTCGTTATACCTGCGATCGCGCTCGTGAGGTTTTGGTGTGACACAAGTTTCTGAACATGTCACCCGACTAAAACGATTTTAAAGACGTTATCACGTCAAAACGAATGTAAATTAGCGAGACTATTATTGGCAATACTTATTTCAGAGTGAAATTCGGTCTCTACAAAGTGGATTACGATGATGCCAAGCGCGCACGCATTCCTCGCCCATCCGCCAAGTTCTACGCATCCGTCATACAAGCTAGATCTCTTGATGTTTTACATAAATATATTTACGATGAACTTTAAAGGACTTTTTATTTCTGTTTATTGTAACGCTTATAAGTAATTTTAACAGTAAAACATCTGTTTATATGTGTTAAATGTTTAATAAAAGTATAAAAAATATATCTCTTAACCTACATACAGTTAAATTTTCTTATGTGATAAAAGTTTTGTTAGAAATATAAATTCTTGTAAAATTTAATCGCAGTAAAACTTGTGCATATTTTTCTTTGGTACCAAATGCTTATCACGCATGACAGTATGTATAACAATATATTCTATAGACTATAAAACAATGATAATGTCATTACAAAAAATACAATATTTCATTAAAAATATAATTAATACACGATTTATATATTTATTACATTGTCATCAGTATCGTCTCCTAGTGCATTTAAACCAAAGCTTTCAAAATCAGAAAGAAGGTCATCCATATCACCTTTAAATTTAATCCTTTCATCTGATTTCTCAATTTGCATGGCTTCAATATCTTTATAAGTGTCACCATTTACGTCTTTCTGTACCATAGCACCAGATTTCAACAAAAAATCCACTGCAACGCTATTTCCCTTCATTGCTGCATAATGTAGGGCAGTGCGATTATTATCCTTTTGGTTTGTTATATCGATGTCTGCCTTATGTTCCTTTAATAATGTTAATACTTCAATATTATTCTGAATTACTGCATGGTGGATGGCGGCTTTACCATTTTGATCTTTTGCATCCAAATCGACAATATTTATTAATTCCTTGATCTTATCATTTGCATTATCCTTTATAGCGGTTATTAATTCAGGTTGAGGTGCGTGGGGTTTCTTTTTTTGCTTTTTCTTTGTTTTAGGCTTTTTATAGACTATGTTTTCGGGTAAAAGTGAAAGATATTGTTCCCAGTTTTTGGACTTCTTCAAACAATTTAAAAGGTTCCGAATGTCTGTATCAAAATGGTCAACGCTTTCATATATTAAGTTAAAATCGAATTTGGATTCTTTCAACGTGTACAACGCTTGCACAGATTCTAGATCTTTGATAAATTCTAAGGCTTTCGAAATCAGTTCGAAAGGTACATCATTGGCATCTAAAAAATCACCAACGACCTCCAATAAAGGACTACCATGAGTTAGAACATGCCTTAGATTTATTTCTGCTAATAACCTATTGACCTTACGTAGATTATCATCTTGATTACACATTTTTAGAATATTAAAAATGTCAATTAAAATCATTTGTAACCAAATTCTAAATTGGCCAATATATTTATAACGTAAAATCAACAAATCTTTCGGCTGACCATTTAAAAGTGAGCTTAGTGATTTTAAGCGGTTCAAGTAACACTTTAATAGATTACTATCCCGACTTTTAACATTGCGGATAATTTCTTCGGATTTAGGATCATATGGTTGCAATCTTCCAATTGCATCAACGTAATGTTTCATTTCTTCAATGAATTTGCTTTTGTCAAAGGTTAACTTTAGACTTTCCCTTCGGCTTACAGGCGTGTTTTTGGATATGTACAAAATTTCTTCTTCAGTTACAAAATTATTTATTAGAAGCATTTCTTCCAGCTCTTGTAAACCCTCGTAATTATAATTATTTCTTACTACGGATTTTGCTTCTCTGAGGCCTGCTTGTTCCATAAAATGAAATAACCTTTCAACATTTCGAGACATATCGTCAGTCGTGTATGTGGTCCGACAAACAATTGCATAAAATTCTGAAATAATGCCCCACTTAGTTTCAACTACAGAATCATTTAACGCTTTACACTTGTTGATAATGAAATCAAGTATATTTTCAATGATATCCCATAACGATTTTATTTCAATAACATTAGTTAACAAATCAGTTAATTTTTTGTTACTGCAGTTGTTTAATTTTAAGTTTGTTCTAATTTTGTTTACATCTATTTCATTTGGATATTCTGAAATTAAATCAAATTGTATTTCCACGTTGTTTAGACATTCCAACTTAATGTTTTTCCAATTCTCTTTCTGAAACATTATTTTGTCTAAAATCGTAACTATGACGTCTTTGTAATATGAATAGTTTTTATCAATGAATGTTTTAATACTTTGTTGAACTTGACAGTGTTTATTATGAAGCATTCTTAAGTCATGTTGGAGATGTGCAACTTCCATCATGAGATCCACGCTAAGTCCTGTGGGTTTCCAGTGTGATTTATAAAAGTTTTCCAGAAGCATATTACCTGTATATTCTGTAGGATTTTGCAGAAATACTCCCAGACCCTCCGATACAGCGTCAAAATGATGAGGTAAAATGTTCTCTATATTTTCTCTAATGCAGTCCCTGCGTTTTAGCAGAGTTCCTCGACAACCATTTATGAGAGATCTATTGACAAGATACCGGTTTATACCAATTTGTCTTTTAATAACGTCTTTGATGTGTTTTAAATCATTTAAAACCTTTGCTAGCACAGTTTGTCCGTGTTTTGATAACTCGATCCTCCACAGTATTTGGCAATTATCAGCTTTACTTAAAAATTGCCGAATAGTTTTGAGAGATTTTACAATATGTAATGGTATTTCAGCTAGCATCAGAGCTTGGGTTGTAGCCTCTAAGTGTTTGCTTTCCTTGGTACTTTTAATGAATTCACCAACTACTTGTAGAACTCTTTCGATAATCAATTGGGCCCATTCCGTTTTCAGCTTTACATCTTCAGCACTTGGCAGTTCTTCGAGAGTTCTATACATCTTTCTTAAAGAGAAATCGTCTCTCATTTCTGGTATAGGGATTAAAGACTGCTGCTCTTCTTGCGACATTTCTGATCTGTTTAGTTTAATGTTTTCTGATAAGATAGGTACTTTTAACTCTTCTTTAAAATTATCAAGTTTATCCAGAAAAGCTTGCCTCTCTAAATAAATAATCAAAAATGTCCATAATGCTCCCATATCCATATTAAAAGGCGTATTTAAAATATGCATTACACCATTATTCTCTGCAATAAGATTTTCAACTTCTATCGTTTGGGTTTTAGATAAATAGAAGGACCATTTACTTTTACAATTATAAATAAAGTAGTAAAGGTGTGATTCTAATTCCTGATAAATGGTTCCAGACATTTTTAGTCTTTCTTTCAACAGATACAAATTATCCAATATAAGAAGACACACATTGTAATCAGTTTTCCACAAAAATTTCCTAAACATAAAAACTTTTTGTGCTATCCGATACACTGTAAATTTATCATCGTCTTCAAGCAATAAAAGAGCAGGAAAACTTTCATTAATTTTATTCCTCGAGTAGTCGGCATGTAAGCTTATTGTTATATCTATAATGTCTATTAGGACTTTAATCTCTCGGATAGCATTGTCTGTGTCAATGACAGGTTGCCACTGCTCCATTTCAAGTTTTACTTTATTTAATTTTCCATACAACTCTATTTGAAATTCATTAAAAGATATTATACACAAAACATCTACAACCATTTGTGGGTTGACCCCCTGTTGATGATAATTGCTATTTAAAATTTCACGGTATTCAGTGTATGCTTCTTTTAACAAACTTAAAATATTTTTCAAATTCTCAAAATCATTTTTACTACTGGTCTTATTTATAACCCAGTGAAGATCTCCAGCTAAATAGTCATAATACCTTTCAAGCATTGCTGAATTACGGTTGCACATACAGTTCAAAAAGGTAGTTTTTATACTTATTTCTTCCTTTTTTTTATCTAATGGAATAAGGAATGGCAAAATTTCCCTTTGCTCTACGAGATATTCTAACATCTCTAACTGAGAGTGTTTACTAAGTAATGAGAATAAATCTATGTTCTTGGAACTTAAATGTTCCTCTATTAATGCTTTGTCCATTACATGTAAAAAGTTAAGGTTTTTTTTGAATACCTTTTTATTTGATTTACTAATAGCACTTATTATATTCTCAAAAATTTCATTAACTTCAGGCACTTTAATTGATGCATTTTGTTGCTGATTGATGATAAAATCTTGGTCTGTCGTTGGTGTCTCAGGAATTTTTGTAACTGTAAATCAGAATTTTGAAATCATTATTACTTAAATAGGTGCCAGATATTTTTATCTATTTAGTCCTTAGGTATACTGCCAATAAGTTTTAATAAGTCAGAACACAAAACATGTGTAATCTTAAATATTATGTGAATACAACTTTGTTTTTAATTAAATTTTTGCAATTAAAAGATTTAGCCAAGTACCCAAAGAATGTAAATTATTCTTATCTTACTTGCATAAACAAATTAAAATAAAATACATATAAAAGTTTTAAAACATTTAAATAATAAAAATAAAACAATTGAATACAGAAATTTATTATAAATATTAAGGATTTACTCACTTTTTAGTTGAGCTATAAGTGAAGTTATCAAACCTTCAGGCTCCACACTTCCTGAAGCCTCTGACATGGTAGTATGCATGAATATATTTTATAGCTGCAATATATAGTTAAATTCATTAAAGTTCTAAATAGTATATGAAATAAAATATTGTCAAAAAAGTATACAAGGATTACACATGAGTCACTGTTCCAAAGAACTGCATAAAATGATAATAAATATAAAGTTTGCATTCACGTCTATACCTATAATCGTAGTTATGTAGGGATATCGGACTTATCAGTCAGCACACAATATTACCATGGACAACAATTATTATTTTTATTCACCGCTCTCACCGCCCAATCCCTAGTGATTACATTAACAGTATTCAGCAATTTAACAGTTATCCTGGTATTGGATAGGCGTTATAAATATGTTACTACATAGTTAAAAGTTTTTCACAGTTCCCGCCGTTTAGGGCGTTCCCACTTCACATTCACAATATAGTATTGACATTTTACAATTTACATTCGAAGCATAGAGCAATAATACAAGATATACTCTCATAGACTACGAATATTTGCAGAAAGAAATTCAAAATAAGTAATTGCTATTTATGTATTTACATTGAATATTCGCAGACGCTTGGCGCCTCATGCGACTTCTTCGATACAAAAATGCCCCTCGCGAGTTGTGTGCTATGATATTGCGGGCTACTCGATTGTAAAGAAGTTGCATGGATATAGTTAGCGCCGCGCCTTCTTAAGTTCTCATTTTATTTTTACATGAGTATAGGCATTTTCTAACATATTTTCATAAGTGATAGTCCTTTTTCCTTTTTGAAAAACAAATAAATAAATATCTAAATCCTTTATTTGCCTTGAATATGGTATGTACCATATTCAAGGCAGTCTAATGGATGAATTGAATCCCCATTAAAGGATACCAGAGGGCAGAACTGAGGTGAATAGCCGTGATAAGCTTTCAAGCTAATCTTTTTTTCTTTCGTCTTACTGTATCATAGTCGTTTTCCATTATCAAAAAAGAAATAGATGCTTCAAAAGGATACTTACATTAAAGTTACTTCTGCAATTCTAAAGACCACGTCCTTCAAACGAGGCGCCTCGTCGAGGCACTTGCCACGAATATTGGCAAGTCGACGCTATACGAGTGACAGCCATACACACAATTTATTTAGTTTCTCCGTTCTCGCTACATGTAGGACAAGATGGACGTGATTGGAGTGACTGCGTTGGCTATTTTATGTGCCTACCATGATAAAATTATGTCGTGCATTTATATCACAAATATAAATAAAAAATGTCATATCATGCCGGTACAAATAAATATAATTTTATTTATGCTTTTTTTCTTATATGGATTCTAAATGATATAAAAGCCAACTCATTACTCCACTCCGTCATGATAAGAAATAGCTCGAGCCCTAACGCTATCGCCTCGACCCGTCGCGTGCTTTGATTCGCGGCCTAAAAATCTGCAAAAAGCAGAGTTGAGAGTGGTATCGAAGCGAGGCCACGCACGAGGCGGGACACGAGGGCACGGTCCACACTCCCGCGCTTGCGTCCTCTCGTGTCGCGGAGAGTGTGGATCGAGGTTAAACTTAGTACGACAGCGTAAAGAGTATAATATTATAACTCAATTTTCCAATACATTTGTGTAGGTTGCATAAATACGTAATTTAAGTTTAGTTTACCTACTATTACTGTTTATCATTTATTCATTAATTGAAACTAGTAAAACAAACTAGCAAATCGCAGGCGCCCATTTTCAGAGCCACTTTTGGTTGTTTTTGACGATTACAATTTACGACATTTATTTACAATTCTTATCATTATGTAGTTAGTTTCTCGGAGAGTTTGTTACATAAATACACGTAAATACGAGTAGATAACTATTGTAATCACTGTTTGGGATCGACACTTTGTCACGTGATTATTTCCTTAGAAATACGATATAAAAATATTCAGGTAATCTATTACCATTACCATTAACACCAATTATGTTTCTATGGTAATAATAACATCAGTTTTAAGCTAAATTTTTCAACAAATTAATTGTAACGCTATTTATTAAACCGTTTATTATGAGTTCTCTAGTTATTACCCATAAGTGACAACATTTTTCCGAATAAACCCATAACTTTAGCTATACAGCGTCTGTTATCATACACTTCTTTCATAAAGTCAACCCCATTGGCCACTTCACCCGGCTTTGGAAGGAATGGGATGTTCGGTAGATTTATTTGCCTCTTCGACCGCACTTCAGTTTGATTAAAGCTCATATCAAAGCATTCCTTTGGCACATCAAACGAGTTGTTCTTAATAACACATTTGTAATACTTGGATGACAATCTCGGTTTCCTCTTGCGTTCTGGATCGTTGAAATCGATTTGGTAAATGCCGAATCGAATGCTACAAACATATACGTATAATGTTATTGAGTATATATGGAAAGTGATAACGCGGCTATGCACTAATCTATAGAGACTTCCTTTATAGAAAGCTGGTGCATTCCTCGCGAAACGAATAAATATCGTAATACAGGGAGGAAATACTGCCAGTTTAATACTGCCATAGAGAACTTTGTAAATATGTTTTAATTTTCTATATATAAGAATAAGAATAATTTTTATTATCTCCCATATAACATATAACATTTACAACAAACAATAAGATAACAGTTGAAAAGGCATTGGGAGACTGGTTTCCAAACTAGGCAAGAACCTGTGATATGGATAACCAGGCTTCCATTCCACAGCAAAGTCATATTGAGTGGTAACAAAAGGTACATACATACATATATGGGTAGGCAAACAAATTAACGTATTAATTAAAGAGAGAAAAACAAAACAGTCAACTAATTAGAAGTTAGTACAAAATAGCACAAATAAATTTGTGTGGGCGTATGTCAGTGTGTGTGTATGTGTGAGTGTGTGTAATCAATTTTTAATTAATACTATCTAGGTTAAGAATATTGTAAATACTGTATATTTGTATGTTGGAAATAAATATAAATATTACATTTTATATATATCTTATTTGGGAACTGATTAATGATTGTAAACTAATGGAAAATGTGAACTAAAGGCGTAGCAATTGTAACAAACAAGGATAGAAGATGATGTTGCGACATCTAATCCCACCACGGCTTATTTTCCGCACAGACTTATAGTTCTACATGCAGTAAAACAGTATTAATTATATAAAATAAATTAGATATTTTATATGTTAAGTTGACTGTTAATTTAAAATTGTATTTCCAACCAATAGTTTCAAAGTATTTATATTATTACTAGCTGACCTGGCAAACGTCGTTTTGCCATGTATATCATTTATAATAAAAATATATAGGGGTTGATCGTAGAGGGGTGAAAGTTATGGGTTGTATGTATTTTGTAATGCTGTATCATAAAAAAAACAGAAAAAAATATCTAAAAATAAAAAATTTAGGGGGATGAAAAATAGATTTTGTCCGATTCTCAGACATACCTAATATGCACACAAAATTTCAAGAGAATCGGTCGAGCCGTTTCGGAGGAGTTTAACCACAAACACCGCGACACGAGAATTTAATAAATTAGATTACTCAGAAGTTAAGACATATTAAATAAAAAAAATACCTGTAGCCAGCTATCCATTCAAAATTGTCAATTAATGCCCAGGTTGTATAGCCAACAACATTAACGCCATCTTCATATATTGAAAGATGTATCTAAAAAGATAAAACCCCTAAAATACTTTATCTATACTTTAAAGGCCGGCAACGAACTTGCGAGCCTTTGGCATTGTGAGTGTCCATGGGTGGCGGGGCATTACTTAACATCAGATGAGCCTCCTGCCCGTTTGTCTCCATAAAAAAAACTTCTAAAATCTGTAATAAAATGGTAAACCGAGCGAGGATGGTGGGGGTATGTACTACACAAGTCTGCGTCAGTCGTTTCGCAAAGTTTACCTTTGGTGAAGATCGAGTTCACATTTCAATAGCACTGCTCATCTATTTAAAGTAGTATATTAGTGCACTTTTAATAACTAAACAATCTTAGTAAAAAAATTAAGAGCTAGTATAAAATACCTGTTCCAAATGGTCCTTCAATCCAACAACTCGATCGTAATCTTCCAACTCTAATCCGGCGGTTGGGTAACCATTTTCTGTTATAAATATTTCCCAATTTCCGTAAGATTTCTTAACCCATGACAGTGAACGTCGAAGTCCTACGGGGTAGACCTGTGAAATAATTTTAAAAATACAGTAAATAGATGCTATGCCGCGTGCTACGGTTCGTTTTTCAAGTAACCGTCCAGCCGTGCGATTCTGTTAATCCGTGAGTTCACCTCGCACTGACAACGCTCCCTTCGTCACTCACGTCATTTTTGGAATCTCGTGGTATTGTGTTAAGCAATTTCACATTACGTCTTGACAAGCGGAGGGAGCTTGTAGTTTATTGTTTATCAGAATGCCAAATCGTAAAATGACTGCTTCACGACTGATTTGAGCGCGACCGCCGCTGCGAAAACCGCTGTGAGAGTTCGAAAAGTGATTTACAGAATCGCAAGGCAGGTATATAAAAAAAACAGTAGCGCTACAACCTTTTGAAGGTCTGGGCTTCAGATTTCTTTATATGTTTCATGATCATTTGTCTAATAGGCAAGTAGGTGGTCAGCCTCCTGACAGACGCCATCGACTTTTTAGGTCTAAGGCAAGTTTCCTCACGATGTTTTCCTTCACCGTTCGAGCAATATTAAGCAAGATGGAATAGAAAGAAAGTACATTGGTGCACAGCCGGGGATCGAACGACCCCAGAGATTAACATAATTTAAATTAAACATACATATATCTATCTATCATTCTATAAAAATAGGTAGAGTTTTTTCATAAAACTATGGCTTCCAAACCATACTTGGAAGCATAAGAATACAGCGTGCTGTGATACCTCAGACAATTTGAAGTGTACCTAATTAAATTACCGGGACCGGGCACCTGACGAAAGATAGCAGGTTGAAATAGACAAAAATTATTATAGAATGGCAACCACGCGATGGAAAACGGAAAAGAGGAGGACAGAGTAAGAGATAGGCAGACGATATAATGAGAATAGGAGACACAACTTGGACAAGAAGAGTTAACACCAGAAAAGAATGGAAACAGCTGAAAGCAGCCTATGTGTCACAGGACACGCTGATTACCTAAAACGAGTCATATGATGTATAGATTAAGTTTTATTTATGTATTAGAATTAAGTTTTATTATGTAAGTTAAATAAGTGTTAATATATTATAATGGGTGTGAGCAATAAGGCTTAATAATAATAATAATGAGATTACTCGAATCAAGTTCAAACTGGTTGTACAGTTTCAACATCTACCAAAGACTCTTTAATTCTAGAGCTTACCACCCGAGTAGCACTTATATAAGCATCACGAGGAACTTGCATCACAGCATTTAGTTCATTCGATCCCGTCATGATCGAATTCACAATTTTCTCGCCCGGTTTTGCTTGTCTCACAGATAGACCCATGTAGTAGTTCATGCCGAAGAAGTCTGCCGTACCTGTAAATAATATCAGGGATTATTTACAATTGTTTTATTAATATTAAGTGATTTTGTATTTGTTTGTGAGGCAAGAGCTTAAGCTTAATAAATATAGTTAAAAAAAAGAAAAGCGTGGGGCGCTCTGTGCCATATTTTTCGTCTATCGAGCTAATCGTCTAATTTCGCCCCACGCTTTTTCACAATAATACCAGTATTTTTTGTTCATTACCATTTTCAGCCTAAATTAGGAATTATTTTTCACTTTTTAGTTTGATGTGCTTTAAAAGCGTGTTATATAGTTTTTTTAAACTATATTTATTTTCCACTTTTTAGTCCTAGCAGCAATACGTGTTGTCTCAATTTAATCGTATTGCTTTGTGGACTTAAAAAAAATTTCATTGTTTTTTCGAGATAAACCTATGAAATTATTATATTGTCGCTGATTCTTTATAAGTGTACAAAGTTTGAATTAAATCTATCCGTTAAAAGTGGGTCAAAATCGAGTCCGAAGGCGTCGGTTAGATACATACATACATACATACATACATACATACATACAAACATACAGGTGAAGCTAATATAAAGCGTGTAAAAATTGCGATATTTATACATACGCGTTCATGAAGAGACTCTCTATGGTACCTCGTGAGTCTTCGATCGTGTCTTCCTGAGAGCTATGAAATAAAGATATTCTGGAGAACTTTTATTCTTACCTCTGACAAACCTTCTCTCCGCAGCAGTGAAGGCAGGTAAGCGAGACCTGCTATAACCCTGCTTCTCACTGTAATCCTTCATCAGCTTCTCAACCCTCGGAGGCCAGCCACCTTGTTTCGAAAATATTGGGTGACAGTAACGTCCCATCTGGAAAATTTTCCAAAGTTATATTTACTCTAGGAAGCTGACGGTAAATGTTGTTTTTAATGTTCATTAGTGTAAATGTACAAGTTCCAATAATGTTTTTATTTTAGTTTAATAACAATGAATTTAACTCTTGCATCTCTTTCACTATTTTTATGACTTCAAACCCAGAACTTACGTTTCTGAGCCACGGTGATGGCAAATAATTAAAACACGAAAAATACGAAAATCTATTCATCTTATTGATTTTCCTAATTACCTTAGTGGCAGAGATAAGTTTTTAATAGTATTTGCAATAAAAATATTACGATAGGATTTTTTTTTAAATAGCTCGCAGAATATAGTTAGGATGCATTCCGTACTTCTAAAGGATTCCGTAGTTTCTTGGAAACTACTTCCTCGAAGAATTTAAGTTTCATTCAAAAACAAAAGGCCATAATACCATGAACTCCATAGTAAGTTGTGCTAATTTCTCGTTTTCTGGAGACTCGGCCCCATACCACAGCAAATGATTGGCTATCGATATACGACCTAAAGCAAAACAAAACAATAATACAATCTTTCATTATGGTTGTTTGAGGTGTAACCCTAAGGAGGCAGGGCTGTGACTATTTCATTGGGCTTAAAAATGCCAACCCAATCTAAAATAATTACGGAGAATGCGGGAATCGAATCATGGTCAGGTCAATCAGGTCATCCATCCGGTCGTCAGGTGCTGGAAATATTATTTTCTTACCACGTACAAAATTTATTCAATTAAATTACCAACACAGTATAATTTCAGTCACTTTAAAAATATTACGATTTTACAAACTTATTTTCATACGTTAGCAGTCTTTTATTTTAAAGTGTTCAGTGATGTTCGATTAGACTAACTCCATGCATTTCTTTCAAATAAATTAACTAATAACATCATAGTTAAGTTATTTTAAAAATATAATATTTTTTACTAAACAATTATTGTAGTAATATATTATTTAAATACACAGAACAATTTACATTTTATGTTAGAGATCTCTCTAGAGATCTCATATATCTTTAATCAATTTTAAAAGAAAAGTAACTTGGCGATTAAAAAGAGTGGCGGAAAGTTTCTTGCCAGTTCTTCTTACGCGCTCTACGCCCTTGTCTTGCGAACTGGTAGTAAATGTAAATTTACAACTAATTTAACTTGACAATTCATAAGTGTACTTGTTTACCTACATGAATAAAGATATTTGGAGTTTGAGTTTGAATAGACTCGTGTCAAAGATTTTTACCTCCATACAAACTTCTGAAGGTTCGATCAAAAAGCCGGTATGCCTTCGCGTGGGCCATTAACAAATTCTTATTGCAGATGTAGGGGCCAAATTGATCCTCCTTTATCCCTGGAGCAAAGGTACCGTCTACGTATCCAACGTCGCAGATTAACCACGGCTCGTTTATTGTTAACCATATTTTCACTCTATCAGCGTATAGTGAAAACACCTGTTTGGCGTAGTCCGCGAACCAGTCTGATATGTAAGGATTTGCCCATCCTCCTGTAACGTAATAGACCCAAGTTCAGTTGTTGTTATCTTCTTTTTAAATTAGGTATTAGGATATTTATAGGACAAAGTATTATAAATTAAACCAACAAATTTGTGTCCGCGACGGAGTATGATACCAAACCGCCTTAGTATTTTATTATAGTCTAACCCAGTGATTCCCAAAGTGGTCTATATCGACCCCTAGGGGTCTATGACAACCTGCAAAGGGTCTACGTCAGCGGAAAAAAATTTGGGGGTCCATGAAATGAAAATGGGGGTCCACGATAGTGGATCTCAACACATACACTGATAGTACCTATTTACTTACATCATACTATCTTATAATATCAAAACATATACAATATAATATTGACTTATTGCTTATGATATTTTATGTTTATTTAATGCTACGTATATTTTACATAACAGATACAAAATTTTATTTTGAGTAGTTTTAATTTAAATTCAATTAATAAATGTATAAATTAACATGTGTTTTTACTTTAAATTTTTAACAATAAACTTCACTACAGTTAGAAATTTACAGGAAATCAATATCAGGTAAGTAGGGTCTACCCAACATGGAAAAACATGGCAAGGGGTCTACGACACAAAAAAGTTTGGGGAACTCTGGTCTAACCGCTTGATGGGAAATGCTGACTTAGCCGAAAGTAATAGAGTGTCAGCCAGATAGGATACAGGGCTGTATTATAATAGACTGTCCCAATAACGAAAACTCTGATGGAGTTTTTGTGTCATGCACAATTATTTATACACATTTCATTAACAAGCGAATGCGTGCGGTGTTTAAATGCACCATTGCATGTGAGGAAACCATGCCTTAAACCCAAAACTCGACAGCATGCATCATCCTTGCATATTTGTGCTTGCCCTTAATAGGCAAACACCTATTTGCCTATTAAGGGCAAGCACAAATATGCAAGGATGATGCATGCTGTCGATGATTGCTTAGGTTTTTTGCCTATTAAGGGCAAGCACAAATAAGAAAGTGAGTTCCGAGTTGTACTGGTAATCTGTCAAATTATTTACATAAAGAATACTATGAATGTTATGAATTCTAAAGTACGTTCAAACTTACGACAAAGTTTGTTTTAATCGGTTTTTTTTCTTCTTTTTCTTTATATTTAATGTTACAAAGAACATTTAATTAATAACTAATGGTTTCAAAACGGGTAACATGGGTAATTTGTTTATTATTATGTAGCAGCTGGTAATACTCTACCGAACGACGATTAATTTGTTTAAATTGCAAAATAATTACCCAGATCTTGTATGGCAACTGGTAGTTCCCAATGGTATAGGGTGACAACTGGCTCTATACCAACATCTAATAATGCATCAATCAAATCACTATAATGCTTGATCCCAGCTTCGTTAGGTTTGTTTGTGAAACCCGTGGGGAATATGCGAGGCCAACTAATTGAAAACCTATTAAAAAGGGTTATAAAATATATATAGTATATACTATTACATTTAAATATTTATTTATTTCCTATTTTTACAGTAACTTAATACAATAGAAAGCTAACGTAAAACATAATATAAACATAACAAGTAAAAACTTAAACCATTTTATAACTAATTATAAATAATGAAATTCTTGTGAATTCAGCCAGTGTGCAACTAAATATATCCGTCTCACAAGCAATAGTGTTTAGGGTGCGCAAAACACGCGTAAATGGTGCTTCTCTAAGTAAGTTCGTCCGCGCCCGAGGCACTGCCAGCAATTGCGACCGCTTACTTAATATATATTGAAGTATCCATCATTAATAATCTTTGGAAGGCTTCGCTAAAGTAAATACAGTACTATGCCTTCTGGCATGAGGGGTTGGGTACCACGTAGGTATGATGGCGTAATTTGCTTGTCTTTGACTTCTCTTACAAAATGACATATTGACGTGATGAGAAATGAAGTGTCACTTACAGATTCGACCAGAGACACTGTGGACCAATGATAATAATCAAGCCAAGCAAATTCAAATACCCCAGAATGGTTTATGCTGATGAATATAGAGATTTTGCATATAGATGGTTTTTCTGTCTATCTATAAAAACTGCCTGAACTAACAATATTAAAAACAAGAGCCTTTACCTATAAAAATGCAATCCCAGCTCCGAAGCTATTCTGATGTCTTCTTTCCATTTCTTATAGGAGTCTGCAGCTTCGTCCCCCGTCGAGTTGTCAACTATAGCTTCAGGAAATTTGTGGACGAAGCGATCCCAAATACTTTCGCCTTTGCCTATGGTAAATACATATCTTCTATCTTATTATCTTAGTTTAGCATACACGGCCAGGAATTGTTTAAATGTATGGTCTACTTTATAGAAAAGTGGTTAGAAGACGGCTGAAAGGCTGTATTTTGCTTTAAGTTAGGTTGGGGGAGATCTAACAGCCATTCGATACTTATATCTTATTAAATAAATAAATTACCATCGGAATCCCATGCACCCTCGACTTGGTAAGAAGCAGTAGCGGCTCCAAACTTAAACCCTGGTGGAAAATTCTTTACTCCATCACACACACAGCTGAGCAACGTTAAACTAAAACAGAGCCAAATTCGAATTTGAATAATTTAAATTAATTTTGCACAATTTAATAACCATTAAACGAGTGGAATTTGTCTTAAGTATATAATAACTATACTTAATTCCTCTTGCACTCGAGCTCTTGGTTCCGAACCACCAACGCGAGATGAATTTGGCCAAATAAGGTAAACATCTTACAGGTTCTTTAAAAAGTACCCATATAGAACTGGTTGCACCTACAGGTTCACTGGCAACTTCTCCGTCACTCTATAACTCTTATTTTTCGCCGTATCATACCACCTACTATATCACTGTCTTATCCCCACTGGATTCGTTTGTTTCTGAATCTGCCGGAAATCAATGTAGCTTCATCATTTAAAGCGGCAAAATCGAATTCGTCCAAACTCCAGCTGAACTGCCCTGCGATTCTGTAACTCACTTCACGAACTCACACAGCGGTTTTCGCATCGGCGGTCTCTCTCAAATCAGTCGTGAAGCAGTCCTTTTATGATTTGGCATTCTGATAAACAATAAAGTACAAGCTCCCACCTTTTCAGAATGCCAAATCATAAAAGGACTGCTTCACGACTGATTTGAGAGAGACCGCCGATGCGAAAACCGCTGTGTGAGTTCGTGAAGTGAGTTACAGAATCGCAGGGCTGATCCTTCTCCATGTTTGGCCTTCAAACACTTTTTATTATTATGACTATTTTAAATTACGCTGCTGGTGCGCACACTTCGAATAGACCGAGTGCCGCTCGAGTGCAAAGAGTTAAATTAAAATTGTATAGAAAATATCACATATGTGCAAAAAAAAACGAACCATAGTATGACAGCTGGCACTGTAGTCATATTGCAGAATGTGCGAGTAAACTCCAAAAGTAAAGTAAATAGTTGAATAAAATCGAATTAAACGGTACATTCAACGTGGAAGTAATGGCAGTGAAGATAGCTAAAATCACCGGAAACAAGAATTAACCTAAAATAAATGTATGCAACTGTCGTTAGACTGGGTTATTTTACATACATTAAAGAATTTTATGATAAACCGATATCATGAGAACGATCAAGGATAGAATAGGTACTTATTTCCATACTTAGCTTTCTGTGTCACATATACACGAATAATTAAATATTTAACTATGACTGCTGTCGAGATAATGCCTTATCAGGCGCTTGCAGCAAATATAGCCCTAATCTACCGTTTTGCGACCCCGATATTTTCGCAAGAACAACAGAAACTAAAACTTAATTAAACTTCGAGGTATTCACCATTTAAATCCGTTAAATCACACAATCACAGAGCATCTTCATGTTTTATCAGATACACCATCGAAAGCGAAGATGTATAGAAAGGAATGGAGACATGAAAAACAATAAAATGAAAGGGAACTTTATACGATTACGGTTTAACCGTTTTCAACATTTAAAAGTGATGAAGCGTATTGATAGTCAACAATTTCAAACACCATGATGAGTTATTGGACTATGGAAGATGGAAGAAGGAATAGTTGTAATTAATACCAGCGACCCGCCTTGCTTCGCACACCAAACTTGACCTGTAAACCTTGAAATACTATATACCTACCGTCCTCGTGAATCATTATTGATTTTGATAACCACAATAAATGCCGTGCCGTCTTTGAGTTTATTGCGAATAGACAGCCAAATAGACGTGACGAAAGGCTTGTTTTTATATTTATTCTTGAACTATTATCTCTTTATGTATGAGTATATTCAGTCATGAGAGCAGTGTTGGCTTAGTGGCTTCAGCGTGCGACTCTCATCCCTGAGGCCGTAGGTTCGATCCCCGGCTGTGCGCCAATGGACTTTCTGTCTATGTGCGCATTTAACATTCGTTCGAACGGTGAAGGAAAACATCGTGAGGAAGCCGGCTTGCCTTAGACCCAACAAGTCGTCGACGTGCGTCAGGCACAGGGGACTGATCGCCTACTTGCCTATTAGAATAACAAATGATCATGAAACAGATACAGACATCTGGGCCCAGACCTAAAAAGGTTGTAGCGCCACTGATTATTATGATAATCAGTCATGTAATTCATTAATCAGTCAGGGAGTTTTCACTCCTGAAAATCCTGGAAATGGGCCGCACTGAAGCCACTAGGCCAACACTACACGGGTTAATATATAGGCTTTGACAAATAACGTGATAATTCTATTGATAAAATAATTTTCAAAATCGATCCAGAATATCTAGGAGATCGCCCTACAACTTTAACCACTTTATAATATTTTGCTGGCATTTATATATGGATGAGAAATATCAAATATTAACTTGCTAGTCTAATTAAAAATAAAAACATATCAGGAAAACTCTGAAGATAATTTGGATAACGTTTAATGCAAACATTTTCAATTAAATTGAAACATATCTTAAACACGCGTCCAAGTCCCGCCTCCGTGTTAAACACGCGAAGTACTTGGCCGATAAACGCGCTGTTCTTGTGCGGTTTGGATCCTTAAAGTCCACGTCGAAAAAGCCGAACTTCTCTCTGTAAATAATACATATTAGATACTCCATAATTGTAGGTAAATAAAGTAATGTAAATGCTTAGTACTAATTGATTTCTAGGAACATGGTACGCAAACGCTAACGCTAAAGAAACAAATTTGTCCATACTAAGACGGTAAAAAAATCGTCATTGGCATTAACACTTTGTTACCAACGCACCCTGAGTTTTTGGACATTTAACAGGCAGAGATCCTCGAGGCCGATCCGCTACTCACTGGACCGATCAAGTAAAGGCCCTTACAGGTCATACCATCACCCAGGCACAGAGGCTTGCCGAAGACAGTAGAGTGTGGAGTAAATTAACGCGACATTCAGAAATTAAGAGACAGAAGAAGAAGATGGTATGCAAAAATGCGATTTTGTTTTATTAAAAATAAAATGTATCTCACTTATATCCAGACCACCATTCAAAGTTGTCCATCAAACTCCAACAAATGTATCCAATTATTTTATGACCGTCTTCTTTCATTGATAGTAAGACCTACAAATAAACATACATTTAAATAGTACCTACAGCATAAGTGTGCATTACCGTGGGACTGAAGTTACATGACAGTAGGTGCAACATCTTATCTTACCAAATCAAACGTCCAACATCTCAGATTTAAATATGTTTTTAAATATCAAAGTATCTTAATTAAAAGGCTATTACTATTATTTATTATAATGAGTCAAATCTAATGCGTTTTTGACAAACGCCACTTTTCTTTAGGTTTAACCTCACCTGTTTCAATAAGTCTCTAATATACGACACCCTCTTTAAATCTTTAAGGTCTCTGATATTACCCCCCCTATATCCATTCTCTGTGATCAGTATATCCCATTCTCCGTAGTTCTCTCTGATCCAATTTATAACGTGGCGTATTCCTGGTGAGTAGTTCTATAAGCAAGAAAAAGAATGAGTTTTGTACTATGTAATTTTATACAGATATAAAAAAACATTTAAATAGCGTCAAAAAAGAAATATAGGTACATTAAATGCTTCTAAGTTTACATTTACTGCCAGTTCTCAAATCAAGGGCGTAGAATGGAAGAGAAGAACTGCCAATAAAAGACGTAAAATGAACGTTTCACATCTAAGCGTTTTTAAGAAATTTTTAGCCGCGCATCACCGCTATGAGAAACCAGCTGTTCGTCAACACACAAACTGTTTCGTGCCGCCCGTTAGCCTCCTGCTTTGCGATTCTGTAACTCACATTTCGAACTCTCGCTGTGAAAACCGCTGTGTGAGTTCGAAAAGTGAGTTACGGTTAGTGAAAAAAACTGACATCATTATTTTCTTTGATAATGTCTATTGAAAAGTTACTGAGAAACTCCGTGTAATCATACGAAGTATAACTATGGTGTCATCTTTTATTGAATCCATTTTCTTTATCTTTTTCTTTTAACGTCGGAAGATATTTCAAGATTTTTTTATTTTTGTTTGCCTATACTTCCCATTTTTTTTTTTAAACTAAACAAATAACTTACATATTTTCTATATTCTTTTGTTTTGTTTTCTCCAATAGCTGGAATAGGAGTTTTTGGCCAATCCTCACGCCAGCTAATTTCATCGGTGTTATAAAACATATCAGATTTTTCGATAATGACTTTTTTAGATATAAATGTGAAATATTGATTTACGCCTATGTAATCTGCGGAACCTGCGAAAAGAGTAGAAGTGCCATCAAACACATAACTCAGTTCTTCTACCGTAAAAAGTTGTGAGATCCATGTAATACCAAGTAGTTAAATTTATTCAGTCTCTACTTATGGGAGCTTCTGTATTAATTTATTACGTAATTAGCTAACAACATCTTATACTGACCATATCAATATTACAAATCTTTACATTAAATACCCATATGATCATCGGACGTCGAGGCAGAATACGAAAATCCACCCGTATCACCTCGACGTCCGCCGTTCCACAACTGATCGTTTTTGGAACCACTTATGGAATCAGCTGCCCACTGAAGTATTTCCGAACCAATTCGACTTAGGGTCCTTCAAGAAAAGAGCGTACCAATTCTTAAACGGCCGGCAACGCACTCGCGAGCCCTCTGGCATTGAGTGTCCAAGCGGCGGTATCACTTAACATCAGGTGATCCTCCTGCCCGTTTGCCCCCTATTCTATTAAAAAAAATCTGATCGTCAAGAATTTTACCTTTTATAAGCTGCTTCTCCTCTTCACTAAATGGTGGTAAAAGCGACGTGTTGTAACCCTTACTTTTGCTATATTCTTCCATATATTCTATTAGTAAAGACGGCCAGCCACCCTCATTTGAAAATATTGGGTGATTGAATCTCCCATTCTAAAATGTTAAAAGTTATAAAACAAGTGGCGGTACTCAGTAAATACAACATATTTAATAAATAAAATCGCTATCGCTGTTGGAAGTTACAGAGTTCCCGTGCAGGGCTCTTACTCTGCAATATCCAATAGGGAAATGGACAGCGATCTTAATATTGAGTTTTTATTCAAGGCACTCAGAGTGCGCCGAGAATTTGCGGTTACCATGTATCATATAAAGTTGTTACGAGAAAAGGAAAACAATGTAGCAGAGCTCCAGTGCCTAGGATTTAGGCCGTTTCTCCACTGCTCCGGTCCGGCAAACGTTAATTACCGATCCGATTTAGAAACTCACAACAGTACTTACGTGCTTCTCCACTACTCCGGCATCCGGTTTTTAACGATCCGATAACTTGCTAGATCGGAACGCGGTGTTTTATCGGTCCAAGTATATCCAAGAGGTTATAAATTATTATACATAGGTATATTTATTTATAGTTATATTATATCATAAAGTATTAGTGAACTATTTATTAAGTAGATTATAATATTTCAAGATAGACAATATAAAAAAAGTAATAAACTAGCCAGGCAATAAAATATTCAGAATTTAGAACGTTTTATTAATAAAATAAAGTATATGGGTTTTAGTTAATATCAGTGTTGCATGATAAATATACAAGTATCGGTTATTGTCGGATCGGATATAGTGGAGAAGCGCAATCCGGCTTTCCGATATTTTTTTAATGACTCATTCCGGCTTCCGACGCCGGACCGGAGCAGTGCAGAAAGGGCCTTAGGGTGCCTGATGGTCACCTTAGGAGGCGACATCGACTACCTCTACTATTCAGTACTATTATCGTGTCTGTTATGATAACAGACACGATAATAGTACTATAATTAATCCTCTGTCCAATTAGTATTTCTACACTCCTTTATATTGTCAAAATATAAAAGTAAATCTTAATATATATAAATCTCGTGTCACAATGTTTGTCCTCAATGGACTCCTAAACTACCGAACCGATATCAATCAAATTTGCACACCGTGTGTAGTTTGATCCAACTTAAAAGATAGGGTAGTTTAAATCTCAAATTATAGTCGCAATATTATTTTATTGCAAATTATTTGTTTATTATTTGACACAATTCTAACAGATGGCGCTATGTTGAAAGTACTCTAATGTATAATTTAATGGCATAACCACCAAAAAGCATGGTGGTCCTCATGACTGGTGTTCTCCTACAGTTTCCCTTGAATAGTTTGCTACTATGTAAGATAACAAAAACCTTAGCCACAGCAACGCTTGGCCGGTCTGCTAGTTTATTATATATTTCTATGGCTGTGTTTATCGATAACACGATATTACAGAGAATGTAACATTCTATACACTAATAAGTTTAGGTACAACTTACATAATATTGCATCAAAAACTCAGTAGACTTTTTCTCTTCTTCGTCGCCCATTGCCGTCTCGTACCACGCAAAAAGATTTGCTAGTGACATAACCCCTTAAAAAATAAAACCATTTATCTATACTGCAACTAACATTATTCCAATTAGCTAAATTCGCTTAAACAAGCAAACAAAATGGTTCTCTTTACTATAAGCATGGTGTCTGTCTTCTACAATATCACATCATTCCACTTACTATAATAGAATATACTTTCTATAAATAATAACTAATAACTTTAATCCGGTTAAAAAGTTTTTGAAGTGAAACTTCTTTATCGGGGTTGGAAAAAAATTTACCGTCACATTATTTATTATTCGACACTTAATATTTTAATGACAATTAAATTCATTAAATTCCTAACATATCTTCCTTTTTCCGTCCCTCTAAGTATCGGAAATCTAAACTTTTAGATTTGTATAAAATAATATGAACAACACTTCAAGATTAGTTTGCCACTGAAGTTTCACTTCTGACATGTGTACTTTGTACACACACACTTTTTTTTTCTTTAAATAATCGTTCTTCTAGACTTAATAAAAATGAACATAAATTAACATCTATATAAATTTACTGAAGACAATATTACTGACCATTATTTAAAGAACGATATTTCTTATTAAATATATGGTACACCTTCGCGTGTGCCAATAATAAATTTCTTGTGCAGTCGTAAGGCGCTCTTTCTGGGTCTATTAGTCCGTCCGGTATTAATATATTTGTATTTTTATCACAATATATTCTGACCTCGTTCATTGTCAACCAATATTTTACACGATCCGCATATTGCGACATTACGAAGTCTGCGTAATCAACGAACATACTTATAGATTCTGGAACGTTCCAGCCACCTGCAAATTAGAGATGTATTTTCAGTTGGAGATAAATAATTAACGCAAACAAAAATATGTAAAGAATAATAACTTAGCATGCACTTAGACGCGTATTTAAATATTATTAAATATAATATATAATACATAGCATTGATCCATAATGTTAAATAATAGTGGAAAATAATTCAGTCTATTGTTATGTTAATATTAGTATTAATATAAAAACTTTGCTTAAGAAATTTCATTATTACGTTTAACATATTTTTTCAGCCTTGAAATTTTCGCAGCCTTTAATTAAAATTCCGCCATTACCCGCCGTTTCCAATGTTCGTACAAATGGAAACACCCAAAAATCGAAGATTGCGTGCCTGGTCACGAAATCATGGTTTTTGAAAAGCCAATAGTGAAACAGATTCAAAACATAAGCCTAAATAGGGTTGTCGTATGAAGCGCAAATATATATAAGAGCGTCATCACACTTACCTCTCAGTTGTAAATCTATGGGTAGGTCCCAATGAAACAAGGTGACCATTGGCTCGATTCCAGCTTCAAGGAGACCATCAATTAGCCTATTGTAGTACTCGATGCCGGCTCTGTTGGTCACATTGGTGTAGCCAGTTGGTAAAATACGTGGCCACGATATGGAGAACCTGCCGATTTTGAGATAAATTGGTTATGTTTATATATTATAAGCAGTAGCGTAAGAATAAGGTGGCAGTGCTGGCAAAATGCCACGGGCCCCCGACCCAAGAGGGCCCCTAATGCCTAAGAGATATTATGTTCTAAGATGAATGTGACGTCTCCAATACGAATTGGGCTAGTGGGGACTCCAGACCATTCCCTCTAGCCTAAGAGAGGAGGCCTATAGCCATTAGTGGGACATACACAACGCTGAAAATCTCGAAGTTTATTAAAAGTAAACCAAATACAACGTGACGATTTTGACTGATAGGGTCCAATCATAGAATTTTCCATGGGCCCCAAATCGTATAGTTACGCCACTGATTCTAAGCATATATGAAATTATTATAATATTTTCATATTAATTTTAATTATTTAAAACTTTGACATTGTTCCCTGTGGCGTAGAGATTCTTAGGCGGTGGGGTCCAAGTGCACAGGCTAATTAAAGACAGTAGATTAGTTCTCTTTCGAGTATTATACTGGTGAAAGCCTCCATTCATTTTAAAATCGTTAATATTTTTTATACATACAACAAGTCTTCAAGAATATATTGTCCATTTATTCTTAAGAATTCCTTTTAATCTAACTTATTGTTTCTATTTATAAGTAAAAAGTTCTGGTAAAAAAATACCTATAAATCTTTACTCCGAGCCATTTAAGCATTTTAATGTCAGTTTCCCAAAGGTGGTAGGAATCGCAAGCTATATCGGCAGTCGATTTGTCAGCGATTTTATCTCTGTTCGTGTGTGTTAGCATATCCCAAACATTCTCACCCTTTCCTAAACAAAATAAAGAAAAACTATTTCTGTAGAATTTTAATGTATGTTATAAATTCGCCTTTAGAGCAGTGTTGGCCTAGTAGCTTCAGCGTGTCCTGCCTGTATACCTGCGGTCGTAGGTTCGAATTCGGCTCATCAAATGTATGGCGGACATTTGCTCGAACGGTGAAGGAAAACATCGTGAGGAAACCGACATGTCTTAGACCCAAAAAGTCGACGGCGTGTGTCAGGCACTGGAGGCTGATCACCTACTTGCCTATTAGGTTTAAAAATGATCATGAAATCGATTCAGAAATCTGAGGCCAAGACTTACAGAGGTTGTAGCGCCACTGTTTTTTTTTTATAAATTTGCCTTTACGTTGGAGCAAGATGATAGTACGACTAAATTATTGAGACAACAATATTGCGAGATACATATGTACAATACGAATAGTAAAAAAAATATTAGCAATAAAAGAAACAACTAGAAAAACCAGTAAGGTACTTTGGGAAATAAAAAATAATTTTGTCGGAATTAAAAAGTCTGAAAGATAAATAGACTAATTAACAATTCAAATTACTATTTCACTTGAATAGATAACATTGCTTTTAGCAAATTAATTAATGTATTTTATATCACACTCATGCGCCTCTTAATTGATATTTTATGTTGCCACAAAAGAACTTACCATCTTCGTTCCATGCACCTTCAATCTGGTAAGAAGAAGTTGCGACTCCAAACATAAAATCAGTAGGTAAAATTCCAGGATCGGTAGTGCAAGATGACAGTGTACTGTTAAATTAAAAGGTACATTTTGTACCGTAAAAATATATATCATTAATAGTCCAGTCAGTCAAGACAATTAATTCATTATAATTCCAAAAGTTTTCAAATTTTGATGTAAGGTCGGGAGTGGTATTAAAACAAACTATAAAATTTTGCAACCTGCTCTGCGGTCCGGAACATTGTTATAAATAAGTTTTGGTCGTGAAAAAAATTCCAAAAGTTCTGCAAACTTGGGGAAGTTTTCGATATAATATTTCATATCACGTATAAAATTTGCAACCAACCTAAGTGTACGGAACATTTTTTGTTATTAAAAATTAATGTTTTTCTTTATTAAACTGAAGGAAAACGTTCCAAAAGTTCTGCAAATTTGACAGATATATCGAAAATAAAATAAATAACAAAAAATGTTCCGTACACTTAGGTTGGTTGCAAATTTTATACGTGATATGAAATATTATATCGAAAACTTCCCCAAGTTTGCAGAACTTTTGGAATTTTTTTCACGACCATACAGCAAAAATTAATTTAATTGCAATTTTAACAATGTTCCGGACTGCGGACAAGGTTGCAAAATGAGATTTATTGTCGTCCCAATGTACCATTCACTTGACCGAAGTTTGAAAACTTTTGGAATTATTATCAAATTTTCGATTTCGAATGTCTATAATGACTGGTCTATAAACTATAGGTAAGTTTCAAACTCCGTAACAACTTATAACTATTGACGTAATTGTTCTGAACATTCAAAAAAGTTATCTCACCTCCATTATCACTTACATACCTAATTATTTCCTTTGTTGTAAACAATTATTTTTCATTTATATTATTATATGAAAAAAAAATTGATTTTATTTTTTACTATGTGTAGAGTTTTAATTTGTCAACATTCGGATTTGCAATTGATCTAAAAAACTAAAATCTACAATTTATTTTTTATTTATAACTTTTTTGTATTAAGTTATAAGTTTATGTAACTGGCCGCTTTACTGTTTACATCATAGACAAGTAGAACAGGACCTGCCCTCATTTAATTGTTAAAAGCTAGGAAGGTTATTCCTTTATTGCAAATTTGTGCAAATTTATGACATGTTCAGTATCTGTAGCGTTTCCCGATTATCGATATTTCGCATCGCAGTATTAGCCAGGTACAACAGATCATCATCATTCATTTTTCAAATTATAACAAACAAAACCCGTGTATCTATTTTATCTGCTATAATATCAAAATACATCTCTTTGAATAATGTTTAAGAATTAATATAGTGATTTAAAATTATTAATTATGCTCAGTTTATAATTGTAGTTCAGTTGAAAACTTTAAACGATAAAACTCACCATAAAAATAAAAATATAATTAACATTTTAGACACGTTACTTTATCAAAATCAATTACTAATGTCATGTAATTCAAATTCACTTTTTTGTATTTATGTAAATTTTTCTTACATTTATAGACATCTCGCACACGAGTGTGTACAAAACGGTGGATCACGTGACCGAAGAAATTCCTTAAATGTATAACAATATTTTGTTTATTACGGCTACCTGTATTTTTAGGTATAAATGTATTTTTATTTATTTATTTTTTGCAGAGCAGGCAGAAAATAATAAACGGCACAAATATAAGAGTCTTTCCTCCAACTTCGATTTTCTTCCCTTTGAAGTAGAGACTCTTGGGCCGTGGGTTCAAGTGCACAGGCGCTTATTAAAGATTTAATTTAGCGCCTAGTAGATAGTACCAGTGACCCCAAGCTGGCACAACGAATAAGTATCACAATACAGCGAGGAAATGCTGCCAGCGTTAAAGGTACACTGCCACAGGGACCACACTTTTTTAATTTGTTTTGATTTTCTTTTTAATAATTTTTATTATAACTTTATAGGTTAAAAAAAATTGTAAATACTGTATACTTGATTGTAAATAAAAACACATTTTGACATGTTACAAAATATCTATCAAACAAATAAAATTCAAATTTTCTTTGGAAAAATGCAACCATTCCATCAGTATTTTCTTATGACGTTGTCACGTTCAACTATCGGCAGTAAACCGACTTTACAGACAACCGATATTTTTATTAGTAACATAAATCATATATAGCAAACAATAATTACACTAAATATTCATTTACAACTGGAAACAATTATATATATAACCGCGATTAAACTTAAGCAAGTCGAGGCTTTAAACTATAGGGACACATACATAACTGAATTAAAGTCCCTTTGTAGGAAAGAATATGAATGAGAAAAAAGGTTTAACCAACTCTACACATTCTACTACCTCACCGTAAAAATCATAGCCCCAAACATTATATTATGAGTTGGCGAATAATTATGAAGTCTTGTGAATGTTCTAGACGCAACTGTATAGAGCTACTAAGTCAAACAGTATTTTACCTTCGTTAAGTGGCTTGCCGGTGTTACGTTATAAACGCTCATGTTCGCCAAGGCTTACGGACTTTATTAGCCTGCGAATAATTTTGAAGTCTTGTGAATGTTCTAGACGCAACTGAGCTACTACGTCAAACACTATTTCACCTACGTTAAGTGGCACCCAGGTGTTACGTAATAAATGCTCGTGTTACGGCTTACGGATGTGACGACACACAAAAACACTCATCAATACGGGAATTAGCTTTCCCGAGAAACATTTGATATATAAGACGATTTTATTTAGGGGTCTTTGATTGTTTGTGTAGATCTTATAGAAACCTCTCACATGTGCTATAATTATGTTTAGTCCCAACGTTTTTATGTGTGTACTTTCCTATATTCTAATTAAGCTATAGTAAAAAGCTTAAATTACTTTAACTACTTCTAAAAATTTATATATATGATAGGTAGTAGACATAAAGAAAGTAGAAGTCTCTCTTCAGCCTGGACAGTAGGACAAGTAAGAGCGCGTGCGGCGTAAATCAATTTTTAGGTATGTACCTATCGGTCAAAATCCTGTGAAGTCTTAGGGTCATGCGTAGGTATATATTGTTTTTCAATACGTAGTTGAATGGTCTCACTCTCTCTTTGTAGAGCTGTATATACAGTGGAATCTCGATAACTCGAACCAAGTTCAGACGAAATCCTCAGTAAGTCGAAAAAATTGCTATTCCCTTCCGATGAACCGATAAATACTTATAATCTCGAATTATTTAGTCTTTGTAACTCGAACAAAATTTCCTACGAAGTATTGATAATACATATTTATACTCTATAACTCGAATTTCAAAAAGGAGACTAACTCGTAGTTAGTAAAATATTCCCCAAAATAATAGCAATAAAATCCAAAATAAATGTTCGGGTTCGGGGCTTCTAATATATTGTTTTTGTCTTGTACACGTGCAATTAACTCGATTTTTATGCCGTTCCCTTGACATTCGAGTTATTGAGATTCCACTGTAGCTATATATTCCTAGATAGATATAGGTATATACATAGGTTAAGCCCGTTTTACTAAATATGTTCTGCAAGAATCTCCTCCTCAGCGTGATTCTGAAGCTCGTCCTTCAAGTGTCGTATTGGTATTCCCCTGTTATTGACAAATTTTATAATATCGTAATTTTTAACAATCATGGTTTTATTTTTATTTCATGATACTTTTATTTTATTCTTTCTCTTTTCTTAAGTCTATTATTTATTTACGTTTGGTAAATATAAAAATATTGGGAGAGTACGAAACTTGGAAAGTATTTTTATTGCTGTTTTCTTCTCGGATTGCCCAAAAGGGATCGTTTAGACGTGATATGGCCGCTCGTTGCACAAATAATTTTGTAATGTTCTTTATCAGCGCACATAGTAGACCTGCTGAAAATCGATATATACCTATTTTAATTAAAACACTAAAAGTAATGATGGACTATTTAATATTTATTAGATGAATATTAAACATAGATGTCTAGATTTAACTTAATTGAGGCCTAGGTGGCTAATACAAGAAGGAAGTAAAGTAAGAAAGAATCATACAAATTATTCTTAAATTTTACATTCATGAAGATTTTTATAGAAAATATTTAACTGAAGTTTATTTTACGTTTCATTTCGTTCTTTTTAGCAATTGTTTTCAGTGCACAATTGTGCACGTTAATCCCTTAAATAAGTCATTATATTTTATTAAAAAATCATTTTTAAAGCATTTATAGAACTAACAAGGCCATAGACAAGTGATTTTATTAAGGGAAATAAAACAAACGATTGGGTAACATTTTACTAAACAGCCTTACTAAGAGTCTATTAAATCATCTCTATGGTTTTTTTAGGTAAATTAGTTGTCTTATCAAAATCAAATATCGGTGCAAGTATGCAATGTGAATATAGTATTGTCTTTGATTTACATAACCTTTACACGTTTAAAGAAAAAACTTTTTAACCGGATTGAAGTTATGTATTATTATAAATTTACAACTATTTAACATAATTTTAAATTTATCCGACGTTTCGCGTGTTTTACAGGTGCCTTAAGCAAGGCAACTTTCTCTACAGCTGTGATACTTTTTGACATCCAACATCTTTTGTCTTCAGTCACCGTGACCACGCACGCTTAAAAAGTTTTTTCTTTAAGCAATGTGAATATTTAAAAACTAATTTAAGGAACCATAGAATGTCTGACAATTATACCTGTGGTTATATAACATATCTGAATTTTATTATTAAAATTAAAGATTAGTTTTTAAATCATCGTCATACAATGAACGTGTAGATATAACATTGGCATAATAGTAGGCGGAAGAGCGTGGAGTACGAGGCCGGTCCGGGTGTGTGAAGTCAACGTCAACAAGACCAAACTTGGATCTAAAATATCAATAAGGATATATTAATTAATAGATCATAAAATAATAATAAGTAAGTAAAGAAAGCAACATATTACAGTATCATTTACGCAAGTGATACGTAACAGAAATTAATTAAAAATATCGGTTTTTTGTTTGTTTTTCTGCAATAAAAATAGTTTTAAAATGATATGTGAAATTGACTTGTTACTCAATGTTCACTGATACTTTAAACTCGTTTTATTCCTGAAAAAATGAAAACAATAAATAATAATTGAAAACACAAACACATCTATTGTATAAATTTACGTAATATTGCTATGAACCATTTTCTTGATTTTTCTTCAACTCATTAAAATCTATCTATCTCTATCACACACTTCAAAATTCAAATTGACGGAAAGTTACCGTCGATTTCAGGATACTAAAACCTATTTTCAAGCGAAGTAGTAAGCGACCTATTTTACCCTTAAAGAGATCTAAAGCTTTTCTATTCCATCCCCTAGCTCGTAATAATACTTTGATACTATCTCCTATACCGAAATAATCAGAAAACTAAAGATTATTACCGATAAAATTGTAAAATGAATTAAAATCTACAAGGCATATTATGAAACTTATTACTTACACGTAACCATCAGACCACTCGAAATTGTCCAAAAGTGTCCAAGCCGTGTAGTAAGTTACATTCACATTGTCCTCGGTTATGGCGAGATACACCTGCCAAACATTATTAATATATTACACCTAAACATTTCTAGATATTAATATTGGAACGAAGTTCCTTATCGCGCGTTGTGAAAGGGGGCTAGACGGAAAAAATTCTTACGAAAAGTTGTCACGTCACTTTTTTGCTATTTGCTATTAGGTAAGTAATCGGTTCTCGTCCGATCACCGAAGTTAAGCAACGTCGGGCGAGGTCAGTACTTGGATGGGTGACCGCCTGGGAACACCTCGTGATGTTGGCTTTTTTTTTTCGTCGTAAGAGTGGTGTCGAGAAAATCTATCATACTGTTAAGATACCAATTAACATATAAATTAATCAAAAGGAATTTCGTTCCATCCGGGTGTCCCTTGACACCTCTAAAGTTTTTTGTTTAATTGTTTAGTCATCCTTCGGCCAGATTAGGTAGTATCTTTATAATATTCGACAAATTTGTGAAGATTTTTTTCATGTAGAGCCGGAATTCACTTCTTCATTCTTAAACTAATTTAAGTAAGTAACCATAATAGTAATAAGAAAAGAAGAAGTCTTAAAGAAAGAAGAAGAAAGAAGAATTGCTTTCATAATTCTTTCAATTGTAATTTGGGGTTGGTAGAACGCATAGGATAACCCTTGTCAATTATCTAACATATGAAATAGACGCAGGCGCAATGCGATAACTATAAATCAGTTCAATTAGAAAGCAAATGTCAGTGAGATCAACCCATCAAACAAATCCGCTGAAGTATTGATGATCAGACTTAGGGCCTTTCAAGAAAATAGCATACCAATTCTAAAAGGGCCGGCAACTTGCGAAACTTCTAGCAGTGTCCATGCGATGCGGTATCACTATCCATTAGCCGCCTACCCGTTTGCCCCGTCTTCTAAAAAAAATATTTGCAGTGTCCAGTACTAATGCCGGAAACCCGAAAACATCAATTCGACATCGTTCTCAACAACTGCAAATTTCACGAAGCACTACGCAGAATTTTGACTAAAGACCTCCACCTTCATGCGTACAAGATTCAGTTAACTCAAGAGCTCAAACCAGCAGACCACGGAAAGCGGCTATTTGTTCAATGAGTAATGGAGCAAAGTGAAATCGAATCCAATTTTTTGAAAAAAATCATTTTCTCCGTCATCGGTGAGATACAGCCACATCTCTGTGCAAAAGTGGAAAATTAATGGAAAGAGTAGTGACCTGTCACCGGAGCCGTGGGGGTCATTTGCCGGATATTTTATTCCATACTTAATCGGAACATGTCTTCTTTACAACAGAATAAAAATATCACAATTCTGTCATAAAATACTTGGTTTTATTTTAAAATGAAAAAGTGCACTCTTACTGAGACACCCGTTATATACATTTTCAAGTACTATTGAGATTATCATCCTGATAAGAATTTGCGGGGGTTTTAAGATGACATTTTTATTTTGAATTTCCTACTTTTATCTCAATAGATAACGGTAATCCGTCACTACTTCTTGTAGAATTTCAATAATAATTTATTTATTATTTTTAGAGACAATTAATATCTACAGAGTATTATTACAGACTCTCATATTAAGAGAAAGAGAGGAAATGCTTGGACCTTATATTACAGTCTCTTTCTGAACTGTACTATAAAATTAAATAAATCAAATCACTACAACGTTGTTTTAGGTCTGGGCCTCATATTTCTGTATCTCTTTCCTGATCATTTTTCCATCTAATAGGAAAGTAGTTGATCAACCTCCATCATCATCGTGCTTGACACACGCCGTTGGCGTTTTGGGTCTAAGCAAGCTAAAGTATTTATAAATCTATTTTAGTGACACGTTTAGTCACAGCCGTGTGGTCATTCAAAGTAATTTGACCTTGACACTAGTCATAGACAAGTGATGTTATTAAGGGAAATAAAACAGAAGATTCGTTAACATTTTATTTAACATAAAGCATGAATTAAAGCCATTAAAATATCTACGGTTGATTAATTAGGTAAATTAATCAAAAATAATCTAAATTATCTGGTGTCATCTAAACCTCGGTGCAACTATTTAATGTGATTATTTAAAAACAAATTTAAGGAATAAAAGGAAAACCTGTGGTGATATAACTTATTAATTAATTAAAGATTATAGTATTGTCTTTTATTAACATAACCTTTACACATTCAAAGAAAAAACTTTTTAACCGGATTAAAGTTATGTGTTATTAATTTACAATTATTTAACATAATTTTAAATTTAACCGACGTTTCCCGTGCTTTACAGCGTGCGTGGTTAAATTTAAAATTATGTTAAATAATTGTAAATTTATAATAATAAAACTTTAATCCGGTTAAATTTTTTTTTAATTAAAGATTAGTTTTTAAATCATCGTCATACAATGAACGTGTAGATATAACATTGGCATAATAGTAGGCGGAAGAGCGTGGAGTACGAGGGCGGTCCGGTTTAGTGAAGTCCACGTCAACAAGACCAAACTTCGATCTAAAAAATCAATAAGGATATATTAATTAATAGAACATAAAATAATAATAAGTAAATAAAGAAAACAACATATTACAGTATCATTTACGCAAGTGATACGTAACAGAAATTAATTATAAAAACATCGGTTTTTTGTTTGTTTTTCTGCAATAAAAAAATAGTTTTATTATATGTGCTTGAGTACCATATTCACTGATACTTTAAACTCGTTTTATTCCTGAAAAAATGAAAACAATAAATAATAATTGAAAAAACAAACACATCTATTGTATAGATTTACGTAATATTGCTATGAACCGTTTTCTTGATATTTCTTCAACTCATTAAAACTATCTATCTCTATCATATACTTCAAATTGACGTAAAGTTATTGCGTTTTCAGGATACTAAAACCTATTTTCAAGCGAAGTAGTAAGCGATTAATTGACGTTAAGTGCGAGTAAATTAAATAATTAGTGACAGTGTTTCGTGCGTGAAATTACTGAAGGTCTATTTTACCCTTAAAGAGATCTATAGCTTTTCTATTCCATCCCCTAGCTCGTAATAATACTCTGATACTATCTCCTATACGGAAATAATCAGAAAACTAAAGATTATTTACCGATAAAATTGTAAAATGAATTAAAATCTACAAGGCATATTTTGAAACTTATTACTTACACGTAACCATCAGACCACTCAAAATTGTCCAAAAGTGTCCAAGCCGTGTAGTAAGTTACGTTCACATTGTCCTCCGTTATGGCGAGATACACCTGCCAAACATTATTAATATTATACCTAAACATTTAGAGAATAATATTTGTTTATAGTCGCTCTCCGGCCAGATTAGGTAGTATCTTTATAATATTCGACAAATTTGTGAAGATTTTTTTCCTATACAGCCGGAATTCACTTCTTCATTCTTAAACTAAATTAAGTAAGTAACCATAATAGTAATTAGGAAAAGAAGAAGTCTCAAAGAAAGAAGAATTGCTTTCATAATTCTTTCAATTGTAATTTGGGTTGGTAGAACGCATAACATAACCCTTGACAATTACCTATGAAATAGACGCAGGCGCAATGCGATAACTATAACTAAACATCAGTTCAATTAGAAAACAAATGTCAATTAGATGATCCGCTAAAGTATGATGATCCGACTTAGGGCCCTTCAAGAAAATAGTGTTCCAATTCTAAAAAGGCCGGCAACGCACTTGCGAAACTTCTAGCAGTGTCCATGGGCTGCGGTATCACTATCAATGAGCCGCGTCCCGTCTTCTAAACAAATAATTCTGTACTAATTCGAACCTACCTGTTCCAAATGAGTCTTATAATAATTAACTCTATTAACATCATTAAGGTCCCGTTTATCACTGGCATAACCATTTTCCATAATTCTATATTCCACGTCCCCATAGTTCTTCTTCAACCAGGACAGGAGACGTCGTAGTCCTTCTGGGTATTCCTGTAATTCACAAAATGTTTACTTTAGCTTATGTGGGTATGTTAGATTGTGTTGAATACTAATTTTATATATTATGTACTGACGAAGAAGTACCCTAATTTAATCAAAAATACCTCCATACCATTATCATAGAAAAGCAAGAGCCCTGAAAGCGTTAAGCACCTTCGGAGCTACCCTTTAAGACTGATATGGATATCCAATAATTGGCGGTGAACTTCTGGACAAAGTACTGTTTAAAATAATTATGAAATCATTTAACGATGAAAACAAATTTCGATGTCATTACTAGATACTTTCAAAATCTTATGAAATCAGTCTTAAAGTTCATAAGCGTTAGAATTTAAAATCATACAGTAAGTTACATTATATAATAATATAGCCTTTATATTCCGAAACTCTGTGATCTGTGATCTTTAATATATTTTCACTCCAGTATATCTCGAAGTTTGGTGTGCCTCTCTTTTCAAAGACAAAGGCCTCCTCTAACCCTTTCTCTATCCTTTGCAACTCTTCTTCAGTTGTAGCCTCTGTTAATATCAGTTCGTCCTCCCATCTTTTGCGTTGTCGGCCTCTTCTTCGTTTTCCGTCTCTAGGGTATCATTCCGTCAATATTTTGCTCCATTTTCCATGGGAGCTCCGTAGCATATGATTCGTCCATCTCCATTTCATTTGGTCTCTCTTAGTGAGAATGTCTGTCACACGTGTTCTAGTCTAATTTTCTTATTATTTTATCCGTGATACTTACAAAGAACCAATCAGAAGAGGTTTGTGGCCACTCTGGTGCAGGTTCCATTAGTGCATTTAATTCTTCACAGCCGTATAAAGGCCACAATCCAATTTTTTCTCCCTCTTTCGGATCTCTTACTAACCGGCTGGTATAGTAGTTTACGGCGTAGAAATCAAATGTTCCTACAAAATCAGGAATAATGTAAAAATAGTCCTTAGTATTTGGTAAAAATTGATGGCTTGTATTTTGCGGGTGCCTCAGTGATAGATGCATGGATAAAATATATATATTTAAGAAACCTAATATTATTTATGCTTTTAAAATAGTGAATAGTTCTCATTTAAGTGAATTCTCAATGAATGTAAGGCAATTTATTCTACAAACAAACAAAGCAACATATTGCAGCCTCAAACAACATTATTTTATTATTACTCTGTTTACCCAAATGGTCACTTTAGGGAGCGTTCAAGTATTACGATTCTCCCCCCCCCCCCCATGTAACGCACCATAAACTTACGAAAGCAAAAATAAAAGTAATGTACAATACAATAAAGGGATTCCCCGTACAACATAAACGAAACGGGTTGCCAATTAATCCCCCAGTTTTTTTATTAAAATAAAAACATGTTACGTAACGCGTTGTTTAAATAACCCCCCTCCCGCCCATGTAACGCACTGCAACGTTTCAAAAGACTCCTCCCTCCCCCCAAATTGCGTTACGTAATACTTGAACGCTCCCTTATCGGTTTACATTAAGGTGTAATTTTCAGAAAACTAAGGCTTCTAACAGTATTTAACGGCAGGTCGCCTGAACGGTAAATTCAAACTTAAAATGAATATACCTTTTATAAAATCGATCTCTTCAGTAGTCAAAGGTGGCAATCTGGATCTAGTGTAGCCTTCCCGGGCACTTTTCTCTGCGATATATTTTTCTACAGAGGGAGGCCAACCACCTTCTTTTGAAAATATTGGATAGGAGTATAGACCAGCCTATAGAAAATGTTAAAAATACTTAAAACAGTTTTATAAGATGATTTCCAAAAATTTGATATCCAGGAAAATAAATTATAAAAATTAAACAGCTAACTAAGTTGGCAGTCTATAAAAAAATATGTTTTTATTTATTTGTGATCAAGATATCTTTTATGGGGCTGAACTCAGATTTGTTAATACCCTTTGAGGTTATATCGTTAAATTGAGTCTACCGCGGATAAACCTGAATGTAACACTCAATGTATTAGTATTAAGGTACTTTGAGCAAACGAGCAGGTTCAAGCAGGCAGGCTCTTAGTATGACCAATACGTAAAATGAAGAGTAAGTAGAAAAGTCACAATACATTTTGTATAGAAAATCTAAGAAGCGCCATCATTGGATTCCTTCATAAATTTGGAACTAAACGGAAACATCTTATCTAACTTTTATCGTTGGAAAGTACCAATAATAGAAAATCTTACACTCATCTGCAGTACAAGCTCGGCTAAATCTTCGTATTCCTCTGAGTGTCCCTGAGCCCACAAAATTTGATTAGTCAGCGATACTTTTCCTGAAACATTTTGATTTATAAAATTAGAAAGTATGTGGTCGGTGATTAAATATAAGTTAAGATTTTCGTCTAATTATTTGCCGTATTATCGAATTAAAAGTAACAGATCCACACGAAATTATTATTTATTTATAAAAAAAACACAATCCTTTCCCAACAGGTGAAAATTCACAAAAAACATAAGAAATTGATAGGAAAAACAAGCTAAACAATTACAACATAAAAAATTTACTAACTTCCAGAGGCACTTAAAAATAATAGAACTTTTTTGCCGTTCACTCAATGGACAATAAAACGGGTCCGCCGTTAGAACGTTGAAATCAACGGTGACCCATCTGTCCCAATTAATATCCCACACTTTGTGACACATTTTATCTCCATCTTTGTGTATCATCATAAAATGATATATTTTATGATATTAAATCTATCTAATTACACTGTAACTGTTTACTGTTAAAAATTCCTATGTCTCTATCTGTTACATTGTATTCACGCTGAGACGGATAGAGGCATAAATATTATAGTTAAAATTGTTAACTGATTTATTTTTGACGTGACAACGTCTTATAATTCGATGGAGCCGGCTGCATGCACGAAAAAACATGACTCATGCGGCGTTACCTCTGAGGCGTTCCATTTAAGGCAAAGTGCAAGCGAGAGCACTCGTTCCGCGCTCTCACACAAAAATTGACATAATTGTATTTATGCGTACAAATAAATGTAACTTGATCAATTCAATTGTGATTTCCATTTACTTCCTTCTCTATATCCATACAAAATATCTATCTAACAAATAAAATTAAAATTTTCTTTTGAAGAATGCAACCATTCCATCAGTATTTTCTTATGACGTTGTCACGTTCAACTATCGTCAGTAAACCGACTTTACAGACAACCGATATTTTTTTTAATAAATACACACTAAACTGTCTAAATCATATTACTATAAATACAAAACCCTTACCCCCATATTTAGGCTTGTACTCCTCGTCATAAAGTCTCCAAGCTTTCGCGTGAGCCAACAGCACGTTCTTATTGCACAGGTAGCTTCCGAACCCTGGACTATATATACCAGGGGCAAAAGAGGCCATAGTGTACGAAGCCTCACAAACGATAACTGGCTCATTTATGGTAATCCAGGATTTGATGCGATCACCAAAGAGGTCGTATACCACGCGAGCATAGTCCGCAAACCATTCAACTATGAGAGGATTGGTCCAACCACCTAAAACGAAAGTTTTAAAAATGTATTAGTATTTTTGCCTCTTTTCATCTCAGTGCAACCACAGTGTCAGAGAGAGACGAATGATGTTATCATAACACTGAATATTTGTATGAAGGGGTTAGTTCATAAGCGTTTAGAATCCAAGGCAACCAGGCGTTTAACTAAGAAAAACTTAGTTCACACTTAGCAGACAAGGAAACCCGTATTGCTGGAGTTTCTATGTAGGGTGTCAAAAGATGCTGCATAAAATGAAACGATGTTTGGCTTAATAAAGTCTCCGACGTTTCAAAGGGAGTAAAAGGTTCCTATTATAAAAAAGGGTGCGTGTAATTATGTACGCGCGTAAAAAGTTTTGATTGCATGCAAATAATTAATTACAATTAAATAATCAAAGACTGGAAAAGGAGTCATTATAGTCAATACGGTTCAGTTTACATTTGAAAAATTAAATAAATAAATATTTATTATTATTCTCTTACATTAAGTGTAACATAAATTCTGTTATTATTCGAATGTTGTTTTTAAATTATGTCCATTGCCGTAACATCTTCCGTGGGCAACTTCATTCTGTTAATTTTGTGTCACGGTGCGCGCGCATCGTAAAATTTCACTCTCATAAATTTCTCATAACGCGCCTAAAGAAGTATAACTTCAAAAATAAAAAATTGACTCCAAGGGTATCAGAGTCTCGAGTAGTAAATGTATTGGATTTGCCATATAAGTAACTCTTATATGGCAAATCCAATACATTTTTTGATATACGGGAGTGATACTTAGCGCTGTTTCGAATCTTAAGGTAAATTTCTCTCTAACTATATTCTCTAATTTGTGGAGCAAATAGTAATCAATTATGAAGCGTCTTTTCTAATAACACGAGTATATCTCTATGGCGAATGCTACACGCTCGATATTTATCGTGGTATTTGGATCGTGATCCAGAATCACGATGTGTAGTACAGGCGTATCACGATACGTGATACGGATCGCTGGATTTCTAGAAATCTAAAAATCCACGATCCGTATCAATTATCGTCGATAAATATCGAGCGTCTAGTCTCTGGTCGATATTTATCGCGTCACAATTAATTCTGCCAGCCATGGAAGAGGACGCGCATATTGAGTCGGCGCCCGCCGCACTTCAAACAAACGACCAAAAACACTTGAAAGAATTTATACTTGTATTAGAAACACTACCTGAGATATGGGACAGCTCAAATCCAAACATAATTAATAAAGTGAAAAGGGCGAATGCGTATGAGCAGCTGCTTCAAATTTTTAAGAAAATTAAACCAGGCGCGACAGCTAAAGACGTGATTGCCAAGATCAATTCATTAAAATCGAACTATAGAAAAGAATTAAAAAAAATAACAGATTCGAAGCGATCGGGTCCTGCAGCTGAAAATGTATACAATCCAAAGTCTTGGGTATTTCATATGCTGAAATTTTTGAATAAAAATGAAAAGCCGATTGATAGGGTAATTTGATTTAATAAATTCAGATGTGTATATTTTTCTCTATCTTGAAACCAATGCTATCGCTAATATAATAGCAACGCAAGCTTTCTTAATATTGTTACTCATTATTATAACACGAAACGTACGAGTGTACTCAATGAAATTTACCGTCGTACTGACGCGATTCGTATCGAGTGTGTAGTATACTAAAAAAATACAAGATAAATATCACGATAAATATCGAGCGTGTAGCATTCGCCTATAACTTTATCAGGTTTCAAAACGTTTATTTCTTCTACTAAATAGTAAATACTCTGCGTGCAAAGAGATTAAAGTATTCTCTATTTAATTAAACAATCAATTATAGAATCATTATTTACACTAGCTTTAATGAATAGATAAATAAAGTTTAAAGGCCTTTGAAGTACTATTTTCGCCGCTTTGATTGCAGCCATTTTATTTCACATATTTTTACTAGCTAACTTGTGGTTATAACAGCGTCGGTCGTAGCTATAAAAAAAAAACGTGTGTGTACTTATGTACACTCGTTAGAAGTTATACTTCTTTGGCGTAACAAGATATAATCTTTTCAAAAATGTTATTCTACTATTTTAGAAATCAACACTTTCAATAGAAAAAAAATATTTAATACATTTTGTTTAAAGGCATTATCTAGTTAAATAAAGTTTATTTAAATATCACAAATAAATAAATATCGTGATCAGAGTTGTCAGTTCTCACGCCAACATTAGTATATGTCCTTACTTTAACTTTGTTGGTAACTTTTTTTGAAATGTTGACTTTAGCTAACTTCAGGGTGTGGGGGTTTTTTTCCGACGGTGTGCGCGCGCATCGTAAAAATTTACTCTCAACATTTTTCCCTAACGCGCCAAAAGAAGTATAACTTCAAAAAATATTATTTTTAATAAAGAGAGTTTTTAATAAACAAACTTCAGCTTCGTAACTTAAAGTAAAGATATTATGGAGGACGCTTTGTCAGTACGCTCGCGGAGCTTACAACATACTCGTTAGCATCAAAACACATCTATTAATAGCCTACCTGCCAACCCAGCTAGTACTTTAACAAGACGTTTGGTGTGGACTCAGGACTATTTAACGTATATTTGTGTGTTATTTGTTTAATTATTGTACTACTAAATATCATATCACTATTCTTGCCGTTTATCTTGTTTTAGATTTGTGTTGTACAATTGTAAATAGTAGGTGCAAACAAATAAATGTATAAATGTTTCTATGTAATCTTATCTAATAAATAATATTAGCTATAAATCTCATAGTAGGTAGTCATAATAGTTCATCCAACCAAGAAATGGGTTTTTGGGCGAATATCGTTTTCTCTATGTGAAAATAATATTTACCCAGATCCTGCAACTTCTGCGGCAAGTCCCAGTGGTAGAGAGTGATAACAGGTTCGATTCCCTTCTCAAGAAGGCCATTAATAACGTCATTGTAGTATCTCTTGCCGTCCTCGCTTATGTAGTTGGAGAAACCATTTGGCAGTAGCCGCGGCCATGATAGTGACAATCTGAAATATAAAGGTTGGACGACTTAAAACCCCAAATTTTAAACACATTTTTTTACTGATTTAAAATAGTATAAAAAATACGATATAAGAGTTTACAAATTATAATTGTACTAGCTGACCTGGCAAACGTCGTTTTGCCATGTATATTATTTACAATAAAAAATAGGGGTTGTTCGTAGAGGGGTGAAAATTAGGGGTTGTATTAATTATTGTATGTATTTTTTATTAAAAAATTAAAAAATTGTATCTAAAAAAAAAAAAAATTAGTGTTGTCCGATTCTCAGACATACCCAATATGTACACAAAATTGCATGAGAATCGGTCAAGCTGTTTCGGAGGAGTTTAACTACAAACACCACGACACGAGAATTTTATATATTAGATTGCTTGATCAAGGCCCTTTCGTTATTTTTTTCATAATAGCCAAGATACCTACCTTTTATAATCATTTTCTAATTGATGAACTATGACAGCTATGCGTATGTTAATTGCTATCATAACAATAAATTACATCGTCGAAATGGAAATATTAAAATGTCTTGCCAATATTCGTTAAATATTTCTGTTACACGAACAAAGGTAGTCAATTTGTATGCTCAGGTGTAAAATTTTACAGTTGGTCGATTGTTTATATTAGGTTAATCACCTTATATTAATAGGTGATTCTATAACCAGTATTTACAGATCTTATTATCGATGGATTGGCACGCAAATCGATATTCAAATAAATTTTATTCAAAGCCGTGTTCTTTAGTTTGTTTTTGTGTAATTTTGGGGTATGTTTTGGCATGGCGCCAAGATAAACTGAAAATAAGTAAAATTTTCGAATATTAGTTCCTACGTGGAAATACCGCTGCGCACGAAGCATTAATGACGTGTACGGGCCTAACAGTGCTTGCATAAATACGGTCCATTATTGGTTCGGTCGTTTTAAATCTGGAAATATTAAGTTAAAGAACGAGCCTCGCGGTCGGCCAGTAAGTATTGACCACGACGACTTAAAGGCGATAGAGGAAGCGAATCCAGCGCAATCTACGGCTGATCTTGCTGCGGGCCTTGGAGTTAGTGTCAAAACAACATCGAAGGACTTGCGTCAAATCGGAAAGATAAAAAAGCTAGATAAGCCGGTGCCACAATAACAGCAAGACATACGCGTTGAAGCTTGCATATGACCCACTATATGCACAATGAAACGAGGGAATTCTAAAGCGTTACATGCAATGAAAAGTGGATCCTGTGGACTGGGGTACAGCACCTAATCAGTACGGTAAAAAAAGATAACTTTTAGAAAGATGATGCAGAACCAGTGCCGGCTTGTACATCACAGCTTCACCGAATGGCACAACGGGGACAGTAGAGGTATATTGCCAAGAATTGCAAACAATTACGAAGAAGATCACAATTCAACAACCAAGACTGGTCAATCGCTCTTCGCCATTGCTTCCCCCCGACAACCCGCTTACTTACAACAGACTAGCAAAGCTACAAGAGTTACATCTAGAAGCTCTTCGTCTCCTACCGTACTTACCAGCCCTAACAGATTTCCACTTTTTCCAAAATTTAGAATTTTTTTTAAGTGACTAAAATTTAAGTTTAAGTGTATAAAGTACAAAACGCTTTCGCAGATTTCTACAGGAATAAACAAACTGCCATCAAAATAGCAAAATTGTATGGATAATTTGAGCCAATACTTTGATAAGCTAAAATAATAAATTTAAAAAATATATCACATATAAAATACAAATCTCCGAATTCAAAGGACCTACTATTAATAGAATAAAACGTTTTCACAGCTATATCTGATACTGACCTGTAGAAATCTAGTCCTAATTCAGACGCAAGTTGAACATCTTCCCTCCACTTGTGATAGGAATCACAGGCCACATCACCGTTTGATTGATCCACTATGGCTGAAGGCTTGTTGTGAATGAAGGTATCCCATATACTAGCAGACTTGTCTGTTTATCAGAAGATTATTTTATAAACATAAGATGTTCGAACAGCTGTCTTGAAGGGAATTCAGTCCCTCTACAACTGTTATGTAATAGAAGATGGTTATGAAAAATGGTTGATTGCTCGGATACAGAAAAAAATATATTTATTTACCCGGGATTCGAAGGCTCAGGGTAACACAATTTTTCTATAACGAAATACTTTCATAATAGGCACGATACATAAATTGACATCGTATCCAAATAAAGTTTCCTCTGTATTACACACTGTAAATTTTCATGAAATAGAAGCAAGTTTATAATATATAGTATTTGATTTAAACTTTTAATCATGGTATGGTTTTTAATTGTGAATTTGCCATAAATTTTTACTCACCACTAACATTCCAGGCCCCTTCAACTTGATAAGACGCGGTCGCCGCCCCGAACTTAAATGCGTCGGGGAATCTCCGCTCTCCACGTACGACTGCTATTAATGCACTAGTAATATAAAATATATTAATTTTAATAATTATTAAAATTATCTTGTTTAAACTTTAATTGGAAATCCAACTTTCCTCCGCACTCATGGCTAGATATTGGGATAGATAAATAGATAGATACTAGTAATTTTCAAAAAAAATATTTGTTCGCCTTAGCTGTTACTAAGGCGATGTGTTATTCACATAAAAAATTTATGTCACCGTTATAAAAAATCCATAAAATAACATACATACCTAAAGACAATTACCTTTAAGCAACACATTGTTTCGACTGAGTATAAGTTGCCCCAGAATTCTGATAATATTATCAGTAATCAGCTTACTTTAATGTTATTTGTCATTGAATTGTAATACATACTTAGTTCAATAATACTATTGGTTAGGTACTAAGCTGTACAGGGCTACGAAATTATTATAAAGTTGATTTCGTAACTTAACGAGAGAGAGAGAGAGAGAAGTTGAAGGCTTCGTTGATTTCATACTACTTTGGTACCACGGTATTGGTAGTGATAAATGTTAGGAATGTACTTATTTTATCACGAAATTGAAAATTATTATACCCCCTGTTAGATATAATTTCTAACTGTAAGATCATTTATTACATTATCTCAGAATAATAATAATAAATCCTTTATTTGCCAAGATAGTGGTACAAAATAAAAAAATCGAACAACAAGAAAAATCTTATCTTAATAGGGAAGTTCAATAAAGTGAACATAAGGATTATTAACAATAGGAAATACAACAAGAAGTTAGACTTCAGTGTATTAACTAGCTACATTGGTACCTACTTAAAAGAACTTGAATGAAGAAAATTAGTGAATTCTGGCCCATCGATTAATTCAATACAGCAGTGTATTAATAAACCAGAGGTTGTGCCTTCACGACTGTGCACCAGTTTTATTTCTAACTGCGCACATTGACGTAAGAAGTTTGTATTTGCTGAAAGCCTCAAAATCGAAGACACGTTTTTTCACATAAATTCAATGAGAACAGGGACTGCGTCCCCCATCGGCTGCGCGCAGCGAGTGGAGCCTATGTCTCCTCGCGCGCTGTGGCCCCCACAAGGTCTATACGCTCGACCCCGTACCACCCTGTATCAGCAGGGTGCGAAAAATATACACCACCCGAAGGGGCAAACGCCCCGAACGGGCCAGAGCTCACCCCTCTCGAGGGAGTGTGCAACAAGTACCAAGGGACTGCGTCGATTACTTTGGAGCTAATTTTTTACGTTAAATATGAGTTATGCCATTAGCTTTTTCAACAAATCGACTATGTGCTAAGCCTACAAATGAGCCATTCTTCTGATCTGAAAGTCTTCAAAGCAGAGGAAACTATATACATATATAAAGTTTCGAAGCCTTTATTTTTTTCTATGATTTTAAAGGTGTATGTTAGCTGAAGCTTAATGCTTCAAAATTTGAAGCAAGAAGATTTGGGTGTCACAAAGAAGAAGGAATATTTATACAGAATTAAATTACCCATTTTGAATATTTTGTCGTTATAGAAACGTATGTTCTGGTTTTACATTTAATTTAATGAAAAATCAATAAACTTAAAAAGATATTTGTAGGTATTACTTTCTAATGTGTAGAAGGAAAAATAAAAAACATAGTCCTAGCATCTATAGTTTTTGGGTTATGATTTTTTTCCAATGTTTGGCTGTGGTGAACATTCGCTATTTTGGAATTGCAAATACGTTTTCTTACATCGACATGTTCTCATGGCGACATCGTGAGAACCCAAGCATGTCTTAGACCTTAAAATCTAGGAAATATATCAGGCACACAAAAGGCCTACTTTTTAATACAAGAAGCATGATCAAACAAACGTCTGCCAAGGCCCAATAGGGTTGTAGCGCAATTGAATTATACTTTATTATTAGTTAATTACTATTTTATGAGCAGTGCTTGCCTAGTGGCTTCAGCGTGCGACTCTCATCGCTGAGGTCGTAGGTTCGATCCCCGGCTGTGCACCAATGGACTTTCTTTCTATGTGCGCATTTAATATTCGCTCGAACGGTGAATGAAAACATCGTGGGAAAACCGACTTGCCTAGAGCCAAATAGTTGACGGCGTGTGTAAGGCACTGGAGACTGATCACCTACCTACCTACCTACCTAGAAATCTGAAGCCCAGACCTAAAGTGGTTGTAGCGCCACAGAATTATTTTATTTTCATTTACTAGAGAACCCTATAACGTTGTTATCAAAAGGTTTCAAAATGATAGCACATGTGTGACAAGATAAAACAGTTTTACATAATACTTGGTAATACTATGCAGTATGCAATAATAAATAGATTGCCGATATGGATAAGCATTTTTGTATAAACTTCAGAAGATTGCGAAGTGTGGAACTGAATATAAAAATATTATTTATTTATGTAGGTAATTTTCACGAACGTAAAAAACTAAATTTTCAAACAAAGGAAAAGTAAAAAAGGACGAAAAGTAAAACTAAGCGACTCGTCGTCACTCTTTCAAATCGCCTGTTTTCTAACTTCATAAATTTTGAAAAATCCATTCCGGATGTGAATTCACGTATAGTTTGTACGGTCAATGGTTGATCAAAAACAATAAGGGATATAATAAATAATAAATAAAATAAAATAGCCTTTATTGCTGTTTCTATCTTACAATAATACTCATTAATTAATACATGCCTAACATAATTACTTTCTAAATACTTTTCTACTAAATTAAATTTAAATTACTTTCGAAGTACTTACTAAATTAAATTGGTTTAATCATTGTATGTTCGGCAACTGGATTTTTGTCTGGAACAGCTTGTCTGTCGACAAAGGCCTCCTCTAAAGATTTCCACGTATTCCTGTCTTTTGCTAAACGAGTCCATACCGGAATTCAGTTCTTTCCCCAAGTCTTCTCACTTCACTGATGCCAATTATGTCCCATTTAATTTCATCTAATGCTAATTCTAGTTCTTGTAATTTTTCCATGGTTCCTAGTGATCGGCAATTTATAGTTGCTATATATAGATCGTCAATTGTCTTCCTGTTATTTCTTATCTTTAGAGGGTCGGATAGTGATAGGGATATAAACCATCACAAATATCTACAAATAAAAGGAACTGTGACAAAAAAAAATCTTAGCACTTGCAAGCTACTTACGGACTTTTTTGTATCTTTACGTTTACGTTCAAAGTTACTATATATATAAAACCTATTTTATGCAGAGTAATTATTTTGAGCGTAGTCTGTAAAGTAGCTAGTGGCCGTTCAAGTATTACATAAGCAGATTAACTGCAATTTATCCGTCCCCCTTCCTCTTGTCAGCAAACGTAAGCAAAACTCTCAAATAGTACATAAACGTATTAGTTTTTTGTAAGAATCCTCGAAAATGCATTTCGTTTTCAAGCATAGACAACGTGTGGGTATTATGTGTAAAAAAGTAAATAATTACTGTTGACGTAATCACCAAATAAGAAAATCAAAGACCCCCCCCCCCCCTATATTTCCTACGTAATACTTGAACGACCTCCTATGGCTAGTAGCTCTGTGAGTTTAGTTAGATTCAACGAAGAGCTATTCGAATCGTCGACGACCAGTCACTTTCCGTGCGGCTTGATCCCTTGGCGTTGTGTAGAGATGTGGGGTCTCTCGGCATCTTCTACCGCATTTACCATGGAGAGTGTTCAGAGTTCGGCCTGCAGCTGAGTTTTATCATCGGACGTCAAGGCAAAATACAAAATACCATCCGTATCACCTCGACGTCCGTCGTTCTACAACTAAGCGTTTTCTAAAGCATTTTTTGCCGTGCACCCCCACTATGTGGAACCAGCCTTGCGATTCTGTAACTCACTTTTCGAACTCTCACACCGGTTTTTGCAGCGGCGGTCGCGCTCAAATCAGTCGTGAAACAGTCATTTTACGATTTGGCATTCTGATTAACAATAAACTACAAGCTCCCTCCGCTTGTCAAGACGTAATGTGAAATTGCTTACTTAGAATTATATATTATATTAGAATACGATGAGATTCCAAAAATGATGTGAGTGACGAAGGGAGCTTTGTTAGTGCGAGGTGAACTCACAGATTAACAGAATCGCATGGCAGCTACCCACTGAAGTATTTCCGAACCAATTTGACTCAGGGTCCTTCAAGAAAGAGCGTACCAATTCTTGAAAGGCCGGCAATACACTTACGAGCCTTCTGGCAGTGTGAGTGTCCATGGGCGGAGGTATCACTTAACATCAGGTGAGCCTCCTGCCCGTTTGCTTCCCATTACATAAAAAAAAAGAAAAAAAAAAGGAAAGTATCAATCTATTACGAAACTTGCCTAGCAAGCATAAATCGTGCAGTCATAATACAATCATACTATATAGTCTAGTCGACAAGTTGAAAATGGAACAAAATAGAGATACTGCTCTTAAAATTATGTGCGATAGCTCATTGGATCCGGAATGACGTCTAGAAAAATGTGCTAAAAGCGTGTTTTAGCACATAAAAAATTGCAAAAGTTATAGACCATTAAAGATGAAAAAAAAATGGCATTTAGTTTTTTGCCCATATTTAATAAACTATTAATATTTAGGAAATTTCCAATAAAAAACTCCTGACTCCCAGAACTCTATCTCCATTATTTATAATGTTAATTTAACGCTGAAAATAGGTCTGCGGGTGACATTTTTAGGATTCGCGCGTGGCGTCAAAAGCTACTACGGCACATTTATTAATTTATTTAAGGTATTGAATATTTTTTTTTAAATTTGAAAAAATTATGGTGTGTTCTGAACACTATAATTAATTTATTCCCGTTGAAAATTTTACTTAAAGTCAATTTTTCAACAAGTTAAATATTTGTTAACTAACGAAATTTTCTCGAACGACCGTCTTAATTGTAAGTGAAAAAAAATGTTTAAATAATGGTCGTAAAAATATTTTACTTCGTAGAGCCTTTCTTACATACATACTTAACAAGATCGTGCCATAAAAGTTAAAAAAATATTTATACTTTGTTTATAACAATTTTTTTACTTAAACAAAAACTTAAAAATCCATGTAATGATGTTAAAAATTTTTTTTTTTTTTTCTAAATATCTAATCTATAAATATCTATCTAAATAATATTTATAATCGTTTTTTTATTAATACAAGATATTTATTGATTTGCAAAAAAAAAATTCCAGCCATTTGTTGATAATTTTTTTTTAAACAAATTGATTAAATCAATATTTTTTTTAAAAAATTTAACACAACTTTATTACATTACAAATTTTGTGATTTTTAAAAAAAATTTTTCCTTAATAACAATTTTTAATTGTTTATAATCGTTTTTTTTAATTTTCAATTGTTTAAATAATTTGTTAAGAAATTTGACAGTCCTCTATAAAGTAACAGAATTTTTTTTTTTTAATCAACAATTCTATTGTTTATTAACTTACTAATTTGTTATAAATAAATATTCAACTTCTATTTATTTTTTTTCTAAAAGTAATATTCATGATAATCAAAAAATTTACAAAAAAAAAAATTTCTATACTTTGTTATATATGGTTGTTTTTGTTAATTTTAGAAGTTTTAGAAAAAAAATAAACAAAAGTTGAATATTTATTTATAACAAATTGGTAAGTTAATAAACAATAGAATTGTTGATTTAAAAAAATTTTTTTCTGTTACTTTATAGAGGACTGTCAATTATGATTTTTAGAAAAAAAAATTTCTTAACAAATTATTTAAACAATTGAAAATAAAAATAAACTATTATAAACAATTAAAAATTGTTATTAAGGAAAAAAATTTTTTTTTTAAATCACAAAATTTTTAATGTAATAAAGTTGTGTTAAATTTTTTTTTTTAAATATTGATTTAATCAATTTGTTTAAAAAAAAATTATCAACAAATGGCGGGAATTTTTTTTTTTTTGCAAATCAATAAATATCTTGTATTAATAAAAAAACGATTATATGATGATTTAGAAAAAAAAATTTTTTTTAACATCATTACATGGATTTTTAAGTTTTTGTTTAAGTAAAAAAATTGTTATAAACAAAGTATAAATATTTTTTTAACTTTTATGGCACGATCTTGTTAAGTATGTATGTAAGAAAGGCTCTACGAAGCAAAATATTTTTACGACCATTATTTAAACATTTTTTTCACTTACAATTAAGACGGTCGTTCGAGAAAATTTCGTTAGTTAACAATTATTTAACTTGTTGAAAAATTAACTTTAAGTAAAATTTTCAACGGGAATAAATTAATTATAGTGTTCAGAACACACCATAATTTTTTCAAATTAAAAAAAAAATATTCAATACCTTAAATAAAATAATTAATGTGCCGTAGTCGCTTTTGACGCCACGCGCGAATCCTAAAAATGTCACCCGCAGACCTATTTTCAGCGTTAAATTAACATTATAAATAATGGAGATAGAGTTCTGGGAGTCGGAAGTTTTTTATTGGAAATTTCCTCCTCTTTCAGTATCTTTATTGAAATTTCTTAAATATTAATAGTTTATTAAATATTGGCAAAAAACTAAATGCCATTTTTTTTCATCTTTAATGGTCTATAACTTTTGCAATTTTTTATGTGCTAATACACGCTTTTAGCACATTTTTCTAGACGTCATTCCGGATGATTCCAATGAGCTATCGCACATAATTTTAAGAGCAGTATCTCTATTTTGTTCCATTTTCAACTTGTCGACTAGACTAATATAGATTTTGCATACCTATTTGTGAAATTAAATCGTAGCGTCAACATTGATGCTTGATCTTGATTGTTTTGCGCGCAAAAATATCATCAAGGTTATCAATAACAAAAATACTATCACAAAAAACTCTTTTAACTTTGATTCATTGCTTTATACGTATCTTGACGTTTCAAGACATTTCAATGTGAAGTAATGGGGTGAACCACGATCAATACAAAATCTAAGACAATATCATATTTTTTATTTTATAAAATTTTTGCGATTAATAAATAACACATAACTTTGTAATATTAATAACTTTTTTTTTATCTGTCAGGGACAAAAATTTAATACCAGATAATTTTTAAAATTCTGACATTAAACCGGTTTTAAATAAACACATTTCAAAATGATTTAGTAGGCTAATTTCATTTTAATTAAAAAAATAGTTTCTTATCTAGCAAACATAGCAACTGTAAAAATATATATATATATACATTTTCAAGTACTATTGACATTATCACCCTGATAAAAATTTGCAGGGGTTTTAAGGTGACATTTTTATTTTGAATTGCCTATTTTTATCTCAATAGATAACGGTAATCCGTCACTACTTCTTGTAGAATTTCAATAATAATTTATTTATTATTTATTTATTTATTTCGTTTTATTACATCGTCTGAAACTTTTACGTCTGTGTGTTGCATGTCGCGTGACGGTCGCAGCAGCTGACCGTGTAGTGTATAGACTATTATTTAATACTAGCGGACCCGACAGACGTTGTCCTGTCTTAACTATGAATATTGATTTCAAATTGGTATAATGAATTAAAAAATATTTCAGAAACAAAGTGTTTATTATTCTAATGCTTTATGTTATACAACATTCTTTGTTTGTTTTTCTGGCTCGCATATTATTATATTATCAATATAATAACTCCGATCGAAGCATTTATTTTGAACGATATTCATTTTTCTTACATCCTCTGACGATATTGACGATTAGTTGTGTTATGTCAAACGCCATAAGGTTACACCAAAAAGTTCGAATTGTATGGTGGTTAAGTATTCTTGACTTTTCTAATTTTCCGCGCAATTTTTTTCTTTTTTTCTTTTATAAGAACCTTCTCCTGACAATTACAAACACAACAAAAAAAAATCAGACAAATCGGTCGAGCCGTTTTCATGTGATGTCGTGACAACGGAAAACGGGTTTCATTTTTATATATATAGATGTGCATTTTGTATATAATCTAAAAAAATGTTAAGTACATATTATGTATGTCGTACTCTCTAAGACAAGTTCAATAAAAATATTAGTTAGAGACTTAGTCTACTTTTATTATTTCCCATTATCATTCCAATTTTCCAAGTATAAAATTAAGATTGATAAAGCTAACAATAGCTTACCCTTATGAAATATTATTCCAAAATTTTTTAGTTAAATGTCTATAATGTGAAAAAAGTTTCACTTTTACCGTGGTTTCATAAAACCACACAATCCTTTTTTATTTTTAGAGACAATTAATATCTACAGAGTTTTATTACACTCGCATATTAAGAGAGAGAGAGGAAGTGCTTGGACCTTATATTACAGTCTCTTTCTGAACTGTACTATAAAATTAAATAAATCAAATCACTACAACGTTGTTTTAGGTCTGGGCCTCATATTTCTGTATCTCTTTCCGGATCATTTATACATCTAATAGGAAAGTAGTTGATCAGCCACCATCATCATCGTGCTTGACACACGCCGTTGGCGTTTTGGGTCTAAGCAAGCTAAAGTATTTATAAATCTTTTAGTGACACGTTTAGTCACAGCCGTGTGGTCATTCAAAGTAATTTGACTTTGACACTAGTCATAGACAAGTGATGTTATTAAGGGAAATAAAACAGAAGATTCGTTAACAATTTATTTAACATAAAGTATGAATTAAAGCCATTAAAATATCTCTACGGTTGATTAATTAGGTAAATTAATCAAAAATAATCTAAATTATCTGGTGTCATCTAAATCTCAGTGCATCTATTTAATGTTATTATTTAAAAACAAATTTAAGGAATAAAAGGACTAAATCTGTGCTGATATAACTTATTAATTAATTAAAGATTATAGTATTGTCTTTCATTAACTTAACCTTTACACATTCAAAGAAAATACTTTTTAACCGGATTAAAGTTATGTATTATTATAAATTTACAATTATTTAACATTTTAAATTTAACCGACGTTTCGCGTGCTTTACAGCGTGCGTCGTTAAATTTAAAATTATGTTAAATAATTGTAAATTTATAATAATAAAACTTTAGACCGGTTATTTTTTTTTTTTAATTAAAGATTAGTTTTTAAATCATCGTCATACAATGAACGTGTAGATATAACATTGGCATAATAGTAGGCGGAAGCGCGTGGAGTACGAGGGCGGTCCGGGTGTGTGAAGTCAACGTCAACAAGACCAAACTTCGATCTAAAAAATCAATAAGGATATAATAATTAATAGATAAATAAATATGTATCGTCAACACATATTAGAAAGGAAATTCAGAAAAAAAAACTCATGTGTGCAATTCACACGTGGTAGAAGTGAAACCATCAAAAACAAAGTTTTTATAATGAATAATATGTAAATTATACTTTTTTCACTAACTAAATGTAGGACTATGTTAAATTTTCATTTATAAGTTTAATATCAATATCAATCTTTAATTTGATAAAAACTAAAATAATGGAAGTTTGAAATTCTATGATTATTACTTATTTAATTTTTTGCACATCTATGTTTTTTTAATTCAGAAAATGATCAAATACACGCCAATTTAAAGTTTATACACTGCACAAATCTTCCCATCTCATTCTCTCCCACGCTAAATCCTACGAATTTATGCGTCTGACTCTTTTTACTGTCGCTTTTTCCGTTGCATCCGGTTTGAAATCACAACGATTCTAAAGAAGTTTCACTTCAAAAATTACAGTACCATTTACGCAAGTGATACGTAACAAATAATTATAAAATTATCGGTTTTTTGTAATTTCTGCAATAAAAACAGTTTTAAAATTATATAATGGTTTTGACATACTATGTGCTTGACTAACATGATCACTGATACTTTTAACTCGTGTTATTCCTAAAAAAATACTAAAACTTTTAAACTATAATGCTAACATATATATTATATATAACAAATAGCAGACCTGCCAAGCGTTGCTGTGGCTAAGGTTTTTGTTATATTACATAGTAGCAAACTATTCAAGGGAAACGGTAGGAGAACACCAGTCATGGGGACCACCATGCTTTTTTGGTGGTAATGCCATTCAATTATAGCTTATGTGAAACGTTGGTACTTTCAACACAGCGCCATCTGTTACAATTGTATCAAATAATAAACAAATATTTTGCAATAAAATAATATTGAGGGTATAAATTGAGATGAAAACTATCATATCTTTTAAGTTGGATCAAACTAAACACGGTGTGCAAATTTGATTGATATTGGTTCGGTAGTTTAGGAGTCCATAGCGGACAAAAAACGTGACACGTAATTTATATATATAAAGATAAATAATTATTACAAACACAAAAACATTATGCTATACATAATATTGTTACGAACAGTTTTCTTAATTTTTTTACAATTTAGAGAAGTTTTCAGCAAGCTGAAATGTGATTTATGGCCGTTTCAAAAGTTCTCCAACCACGTTTCAGTTATTTTCAGACGAAGTTATGATAATGAAGCTTAGTGATTAATTGCTGTTAAGTGCGCCTTAAAGCGAAATAATTAGTGACAGTATTATGTGCGTGAAATTAATGAATTTTTGCGCGTATAATTCTATTTTACCCTTAAAGAGATCTATAGCTTTTCTATTCCATCCCCTAGCTCGTAACAATACTCTGATACTATCTCAGTAGATACGGAAATAATCAGAAAACTAAAGATTGTTTTCCGATAAAATTGTGAAATGAATTAAAATCTTGGCATATTATGAAACATATTACTTACACGTAACCATCATTCCACTCAAAATTATCCAAAAGTGTCCAAGCCGTGTAGTAAGTTACGTTCACATTGTCCTCGGTTATGGCGAGATACACCTGTCAAACATCTATATATATAAAAGAAAGTCGTGTTTGTTACAACACTTATAACTCGAGAACGGCTGGACCGATTGCCATGGTTTTTGATTTGTTGGATTTGTTTCCGTCCCGAATAGCAGAATAAGCAATAAAATATCGGATAAGTTATCGAATAACAATAAATTAATTCATTAATTTTACGAATGCAAAAACCATATGGTGCCATCTGTTGACAAAACTACGCATCATTTTACGTCGAATTCGTGTCAGTTCAAGAAATTCCGATCTTGAGGTGAATGAGGAGATGCATAACCATGCTTTGATCCTGATCAAAAGATGTTGGATATCAGAAAGTGCTTAACATGCAGTATCGCCATATTGACGCTAGAGAGAAGATGCCTAATGTGTAAAACTGCCATTCTTCTTTCGCAATGGCAAGCAATAAAACAATTCTGTATTTGCAAAATAAGTTGTATTAATGTTATTACCTTAATGAAATCCTAAAATAAGTTAAATTAAAGTAACAAGGATATTATAAGGTTGTAGGGCGGAACGAAGTTAGCCAGGTCAGCTAGTTATTAATATACTATACATAAACATTACTAGAGATCAATATTTTATACCCTCCGGCCAGATTAAACTCAAATACACCGCTCTTAGGTAGTAGTTTTATAATATTCTACAAATGTGTGAAGAAGATTTTATTACTAATTTTCTTCCTATAGAGCAACATATCAGCCTTGCGATTCTGTAACTCACTTTAAACAATAAACTACAAGGAGGGACCTTATCAAAATGCCAAATCGTTAAATAACTGCTTCATGACTGATTTGAGCGCGACCGCCGCTGCGAAAACCGCTGTGAGAGTTCGAAAAGTGAGTTACAGAATCGCAAGGCAGAATTCACTTTTTCATTCTTAGACTAAATGAAGAAAGTTACCATAAAAGGTATTTGGAAAAGAAGTCTTTAGCAACGTGCATCTTTCAATTGAAGTTTGAGGTTGGTAAAAAACATCGGGTAGCTGGCCTTTAAAATAACCTTAAACTTGCTGAACCGACTTTCAAGAAAATAGCACACCAATACTAAAAAGGCCGGCAACGCACTTGTGAATCTCATAGCATGGGCTGCGGTGTAAACATCCATGAACCTCCAGCCCGTTTGCCTTCTCTTATAAAAAAAATATAATTCGCAGCGTGAAGTACTTTTTTCAATTCGAACGTACCTGTTCCAAATGAGTCTTATAATAATTAACTCTATTAACATCATTAAGGTCCCGTTTATCACTGGCATAACCATTTTCCATTATTCTATATTCCATGTCCCCGTAGGTCTTCTTCAACCAGGACAAGAGACGTCGTAGTCCTTCTGGGTATTCCTGCAATTCACAAAATGTTAACTTTAGTTTATGTATGTTAGATCGTGTTGAATACTTTATATATGTATTGACGGAGAAGTACCCTAATTTAATCAAAAATATCTCCATACCATTATCATTGAAAATCAAAAGCCCTGAAAGCGTTAAGCACCTTCGGGGCTACCCTTTAAGACTAAAGGTGTCTGCCCACTATCCCGTAGCATACCATGACCGTACTAGGACCGTTTCAGACAAAAAACTATTCTTTGTATTGAGAAGTATGAGACTATGCCCACTAGACCGTTCCGTCACCGGCCGACACCGTAGCGTGCCATGCACGGGCCGTCAACTATTCGTTGGATGGAATATTTTGCCGGTGCGGACACGCACGCACACGTGCATGGCAGGCGACGTTGCCAGACCGCTGCGCGCAGGCGGCTAAACGGTGACTGAGCGGGGAGTATGACCGTTACAAACTCGTTTTAATCAACTAAGTGCCTAAATAATGTCCAATATTCTCCTTCCGTTTTGCGTTTTTTTATAGAATTGTGAATCCAGTAGCGTCGAGTGTTTTTTAGGCATTCCTCTTCATCAAAAATGATAGCAATCATTGCCAGTTGTTCAATCGTTAGTTTCCTTATAGCCATAAGTAACTATTTCAATATTTCACCACATTAACGCGTCTACGCAACACTGATATTAGTACGAGAATGAACCGATGCCTTACGAGTGTATTGAAAAGATTTCTGCCGTGTCACATACGGGCATCATACAGATAAAATACGGGTTACACTTACATACGCGTTGTAAACGGGTTCAGAACACTGTCGGCCCGCTTCAGTGGGCGAAATAGAGCGTACCGGATTGCTTTCCGGGCTGGATGCGTTCCTAGCACGGTCATGGTATGCTACGGGATAGTGGGCAGACACCTTAATTATATGGATATCCAATAATTGGCGGTAGTTGGTACTCCTGGACAAAGTACTGTTTAAAACAATCATGAAATAATTTAACGAATGTTAGCTTTTAATATTTATTTAATTAAATTCTAAACATTTTTATGAAACATATTCTTAAGAACAACTACAAGTGCGCATGTGCAATAATTACTCATTTGACTTGTTCGTATGTTTACGAATTGTTACGAATTGACTCGAATAACTGCCCGAAGTGGGATGGTCGAGTTGGAGTGGGGAATAGATGATGACAGAGGTTGTAACACATACGCACGGGCAATTCCTTTGTTCAAGTTTGAAGTTATACGTAAAATCAGTGTGTGAATTATAATGAATCAAGTCATCATTGGAGTGTTTAAATTCCTACCCTAAGAACTAGATCAACTCATTGGTCTAGTGGTTAGTACCCCTGACTGCGAATCCATGGGTCCCGGGTTCGATCCCCGGCTGAGGCGAACATCGATGTGATGAGCATTTGGTGTTGTTCTTAGGTCTTGGGTGTTTAAATTTGTATTTATATGTATATCTATCTATAATATGTATGTATATCCGTTGCCTAGTACCCATAACACAAGCTTCACCAGCTTAGCATGGGACTAGGTCAATTGGTGTGAATTGTCTTTAAAAAAAAAAAAAAACTAGCCCTTACACGATGAAACCAAATATCGATGTCATTATCCTAACATCGAAAATCTTTAGACTCATATGAAATCAGTATTTAGCAAGCGTAAAAAAAATATTTAAACTCTTACTTATCATTATCGAGAATTGTAATGGTTTATCGTAAGTTATATTGTATTAATACAGTGTTATTTTCCGTTATACTTACAAAGAACCAATCAGAAGAGGTTGGTGGCCACTCTGGCGCAGGTTCCAATAAGGCATTTATTTCTTCACAGCCGTATAAAGGCCACTTTCCAATGTTTTCTCCCTCTTTCGGACTTCTCACTAACCAGCTGGTATAGTAATTTAAGGCGTAGAAATCAAATGTTCCTACAAAATCAGGAATGATGTAAAAATTGTTTTTAGTATTTGGTAAAAATTGTGGCGTGGTTTTAATATCACACAATAATGAAGAGCTGTAAAAAGGTTTAGGGATAATAAATTTCCTATGCATGAAAATGCGCGAAAGACGGATGACACCAGTGCATTTTGTCAGTGCAAGTGCCTCAGTGATAGATCCAACCGAAATAAAAAAAAATATTTTTCTTCATGATGCATGGATAAAATAAATATATTAAAGAAACTTAATGAATGTGAGAAAATTCATTCTACCAAACGTAAAGATGCAAAGGAAACACATATTTGAAAGCCTAAAACTATTAATTTTTTGTTTGTTGTTATTTAGCCAATTTGTCATTGTATCGGTTAATATTAAGGTGTATATTGCAGAACAAAATTAAGATCACTAACGGTATTGATTTAAATCCAAAGTTAAAATGAATATATCTACCTTTAATCAAATTGATCTCTTCAGTAGTCAACGGTGGCAATCTGGATCTAGTGTAGCCTTCCTGGGCACTTTTCTCTGCGATATATTTTTCTACGGCTGGAGGCCAACCGCCTTCTTTTGAATAGATTGCATGGGAGTATAGTCCACCCTATAAAAAATTAAAAAAATATACTAAATGTGTATTATCAGTTTTATTAGGTGCATTCGAAAATATAAGAATTAAACAGCTAACTAAGCTGGCAGTATAGGAAAATTATGTTTTTATTTATTTGTGATCCAAACATCTATTGAGAGGGCTGACCCATACCAATGGTCAGATTTTTAAATACTCTTCGAGGGTGTACATCGTAATACTGAGAAACCGCGGACGAAAATGTAGCACTCAAGGTGGTTTAGAAGTTTTTAAGTTTTAATATAGTTTTAAGGAACTTTGATGAACATCCAAAAAACTAAAGCCATGACCAATAGTAGGAATTACAGAGTAATAAAAATAGATGACAACACAATAGATTATGTATCTGAATATCTTTATTTAGGTCAACTGATATCCAACCATGATTCAACTACAAAGGAAATAGAGAGAAGAATTGGAAATGCATGGAAGAGGTATTGGTCCCTAAAAGAAGTTATGAAAAATAGTCAAACAAGCATGCACATCAAGAGAAAACTTTTCAACACATGCATCCTACCAATTCTTACATATGGCTGTCAAACATGGGCACTTACCAAAGCAAAATGTGAAAGATTAAGTGTAACCCAGAGAGCCATGGAAAGAAGCATAATAAAGAAAAGAAGAATTGACAAAATAAGTAACAAAAAATTAAGAGATAAAACAGGGTTTGCTGACGTTGTGTATAAAACAAAAGAACTAAAATGGAAATGGGCTGGACATACCATAAAAGCAGATAAATGGAGCAAAATTGTAGCACTATGGCAACCAACAGGCCATAAAAGAAACAGAGGTAGGCAATTTAAAAGGTGGGCCGAGAAATCATGCAAATGGTTGGAAAGACCTGGACGAGATTGGTATACAATAAGGAAAAATGGAGGACAATAGGGGAGGCCTTTGCCTGTAGGCATACAGAATCAGTTATCGTAGATTAAGAAAAAACAATATTTATAATGTACTAGATGACCCCGTGAACTATGTTTCACCAACATATATTTCTGTGAAAACCTTTAAAATAGACCAAAAAGATCGGACCTCATACAGCAGACAACATATTATGAAACACATATTTCTGAAAGAATCTACAAATAAATGACTACCAAGTGACAATTTTTTATTTCTAAAAAGACGTCCAATTTCCCAACTAAGAACAGTTTTTATTGGAAAATCCAATTGTCGTTTTTAGTATTTTTCTTTAATTGTTATTTACGTTTCCCACCGTTTAAACCTTCCCTGATCTTCCACAAATATTTTAAGATCATAATTAGCCAAATCGGTCCAGCCGTTCTCGAGTTTTAGCGAGACTAAACGAACAGCAATTCATTTTTATATATATAGATATATTTTGTATTTCTGATATAAAGCTATAAATAAATATTACTTTGAGCGAACAAGCGGGTTTAGGCAGGCAGGCTCTCAGCATGACCAATACGTGAAATCGATGAACTATCGTAATAGAAAAGTGACAATACATATTTTATATGAATTGTATAGAAAATCTAAGAAGCGCCACGTGGCCATCATTGGATTCCTTTCTTAATTTGGAACTAAACAGAAACATCTCACCTAACTTGTAATCGTTAGAAGATAATAGTAGCAATAAAATAAAATCTTACATTCATCTGCAGTACAAGCTCGGCTAAATCTTCGTATTCCTCTGAGTGTGCCTGAGGCCAAATAATTTGATTTGTCAGCGAAACTTTTCCTGAAACAATTTCATTTATTAAACAAAAGACCAAAATTAAACCTAAAGAATTAAAAGTATATGGTTGGCAGGTAATAAATAAGATTTTCATCCAATTATTTGCTGTATTATCGGAATAAGAGTAGGTAATACTCGCTAGATTAATACGAAACTTATTTTTTTTTTATAAAAAAAATATTGGTTGTTTGTAAAGTAGGTTTACGATCGAGATGTTTACGTGATAACGTCTTATTGGTGATATAAGTTTTTGGGAAGTAAGGAATTAATGAAGATAACAATTTTTTCAAATATTAAATTACATCTATCGCTTTATTCACACTTTTGATGATAAATTTCGGGTGTAAAATGACAAGTTTACTTATTCGACTATGATATACATTTTTCTTCATACATTCACGGAATGACTGGCAGCGCTCGAGATGAGACGGGAGATCGGTCCGTCTCTCTCTCGTTATACCTGCGATCGCGCTCGTGAGGTTTTGGTGTGACACAAGTTTCTGAACATGTCACCCGACTAAAACGATTTTAAAGACGTTATCACGTCAAAAAACAAAAAGTAAAACGTAAGAAATGGCTTAGGAAAACAAGATTTAAGTAACAAGGCACTAACAAAGAGACTAGAACTTTTGTCAGTTCACTCAACGGTCAATAAAAAAGGTAACAGCGAATCATTACCAGCGAACGAACGCCGCGAAATCAACGGTGTCGATCCGTCCCAGTTCATATCGCATACTTAGCGATGCACTCAACTCCATCTTTGCCTATTATTTTTTTCTATCAAATGATATGTTTTATGATATTAAGGGTCTGTTTCACAATGTACGGATAAGTTCTACATAACTTCCAAATTAGCTATTTATTACTTATTGGTAGGATAAACACTATTGTTGCGTTTCACGACTGTCAGATAGGGCTATTCGTCACATGAAGTCCATCATAAGTTATGAGTCCGATGAAGTGTCAAATAGCACAATTTATTTTACAAATAATTTATGTGTTGCATAGCTATTTGGTACTTTATCCATACATTGTGAAACAGACCCTTAATCTATCTAATTGCACTGTTAACTAAAATATGATTTTGTCTCCTGTCAAATTGCACGCTGTGTCAGAATGATAACCATCAATATAACATCATATTACTTTAAACACAAAACCCTTACCCCCATATTTAGGCTTATACTCCTCGTCATAAAGCCTCCAAGCTTTCGCGTGAGCCAACAGCACGTTCTTATTGCACAGGTAGCTTCCAAACCCTGGACTATATATACCAGGGGCAAACGAGCCCAAGGTGTAAGTACCCTCACAAGCGACAATACCCTCATTGATGGTAATCCAGGATTTTACGCGATCACCAAAGAGGTCGTATGCCACGCGAGCATAGTCCGCAAACCATTCAACTATGAGAGGATTGGTCCAACCACCTGAAACGAAAGTTTTAAAAATTAGTCTTTTTGCCTCTTTTCATCTCAGCGTAATTACAGTGTGTCAGAGTGAGATGAATGATGTTATAACTCTGAATATGTTTATGGAAGGGTCGATTCATAAACATTTAAAATCCAAGGTAATCAGGCGTTTAACTAAGAAAACCCTTATTCACACTTAGCAGACAAGGAATAGATGTTGCACGCCGAAATGAAATGAAAGGAAAAATTAAGTCTCCGGCGTTTCAAAGCTGGGGGGGGGGGTAAAAGGTTCCCATTATACAAAAATAGACTCCAAGGGTATTAGAGTTGCTAGTAGAGTAACTCTCATATGGCAAATCCAATACGTTTTTTGACAAACAGGAGAGACACTAAGCGCTAAGTTTGAACTACTAATAAAAGTATTCTATATTTAATTAAACAATCAATTATAATAAAATAACTATTTACATTCGCTTTATCAGGATGTATGTAACATAACATATATAACATATATATATAAGGAATAGATAAATAAAGTTAAAAGGACTTTGAAGTAATATTTTCGCCGCTTTGATTGCATCCCAATTTATTTCACATAATTTTAAAAGCTTAACTGTGGTTTCACCGCGTCGCTAGTAGATTCATGTTGGACAATGTTTTTTCAATTAATTTAATTTATTTAATTCATGTTAACTTCCTCAAGAAATGAAGTATGCAAAATTATTTTTTATAATAATTACAGAAATTTGTGCGCTTGAGCAGCTTATCTTTAAGTACAGATATTATGCAGCACGCATTTTCAATACGCTACCACACCACAAGGGAGCGCGTCTATTAATAGCCTACTTGTCGTGTTTTTCTTTATCTTATTCTAGATTTGTGTTGTACAATTGTAAATAATAATAATAAATAGTCGGTGCAAACAAATTCAATAAGTCATAGTTACGTAGTTCATCCAACCAAGATATATATAGGTTCTATTATTATTTAATGCAAGAGACGATGGCAAGAGACCGGACGGTATGAGTTTGATTCCATGGAAGATGGGTCGGGTACTGGTATGGGATGCAACCTGTTCAGACACGCTGGCCCCTTCCCATCTACATGGAACCAACTACAGAGCTGGTGCGGCTTGTGAAGCGGCTGAAAAAAATAAAGCACGCAAATACAGGGGTCTGGGCTCAGAATATGATTTTGTCCCATTCGGTGTCGAGACCCTTGGTCCGTGGGGTCCTAGCGCTTTAAGGCTTTTTAAAGATATTTCAAAAAGGTTAGTCGACATCACAGGAGACCGAAGATCTGGCAGCTACCTCGGACAAAGAATTAGTCTAGCAATTCAAAGGGGGAACGCTGCCAGTATCTTCGGAACCTTGCCTAAAGGGACTCCTTTTAATGATATATTTTAGTTTATTTTAAGTTTATTTATTTATTTCAATGTATATTATTTTATTATTAGTTTTATTATTTAAATATGATTGTGGTATAATATAGGTTCTTGGGCCAATATCGTCTACTATCTACTAAAATATCTATCCATCGTCTCTATATAAAAATAACATTTACCCAGATCCTGCAACTTCTGCGGTAAGTCCCAGTGGTAGAGAGTGATAACAGGTTCGATTCCCTTCTCAAGAAGGCCATTAATAACGTCATTGTAATATCTCTTGCCGTCCTCGCTTATGTAGTTGGAGAAACCATTTGGCAGTAGCCGCGGCCATGATAGTGACAATCTGAAAAATATAGGTTGGACGACTTAAAACCCCAATTTTAAACAATTTTTTTGCGTTGTATTTGTTATACCTATGTACGTACTGATTTAAAATAATATAAAAAATACGTTATAAGAGTTTACAAATTATAATTGTATTGCTTGATCAAGGCGTTTTCGTTATTTTTTTGATAATAGCCAAGGTACCTATTATAATCATTTTCTAATTGATTAACTATGACAGCTTTGCGTATGTTAATTGCTGTCATAACTATAAATTACATCGTCGAAATGTAAATATTAATATGTCTTGCCAATATTAGTAAATTATTTCTGTTAGATACTATCATTATACATTATGAGAACAAAGGTAGTCAATATTTAAACTCAGATGTAAACTTTATACAGCTGGTTCCTACGTGGAAATACAACCGCGCAAACATTAACAAACGGTAACTATTGTCGACAACGGCGAAATGAAGGCGATTGAGGAAGCATTCTACGGCTGATCTTGCTCGCTCACTTGGATTTAGTGTGAAAATATCATTAAAGCATCAGAAAGATAAAAAAGCTAATAAGTGGTTGCTACACGAACTAAGTCATGCGAGACTTACGCGGCGAAGCATGCAAAGCACTCCTGAATCGGCATAAAAAAGAGAGAATTCTAAATCGGCTCTAACAGCGGCATTCGCTGTTAGAGTTCGGCTTCGGCATTCAATAAACAATAAACTACAAGCTCCCTCCTTATCAGAATGCCAAATCATAAAATGACTGCTTTACGACTGATTTGAGCGCGACCGCCGCTGTGAAAACCGCTGTGTGAGTTACAGAATCGCAAGGCTGTACCCTGCAATGAAAAGCATGACGACAACCGTAAGCGTTATATAAAAAATGCATCTTAAATTACAAATATTCAACTTCAAAGATAAAGACCTAATATTAATAGAATAAAACGTTTTCACAGCTATATCTGATACTGACCTGTAGAAATCTAGTCCTAATTCAGACGCTAGTTGAACATCTTCCCTCCACTTGTGATAGGAATCACAGGCCACATCGCCGTTTGATTCATCCACTATGACTGAAGGCTTTTTGTGACTGTAGGTATCCCATATACTAGCAGACTTGTCTGTTTATAAGAAGATTATTTTATAAACATAAGATGTTTTAACTGCTGTCTTGAAAGGAATTCAGTGTTTCTACAACTGTTGATTTTTTTTTTTAATTTAAGATATGAATAGTAGAGAGAGAATTTTTAGATTAATGTTGTCTCACAATGATTTCTTTCGCCGTAAAGCGAGTGTTAATAGCTCACACACAAAAAATATTGTTGTTTAGCCGGGAGTCGAATGTACTACGTCAGGGTAACACTGTTTTTCTACAACGAAATATCTTTACAAATAAAACTGTTTAGCTGTATGGGCCCCGATATACAAAATAAATACAGATAGATTAGAATATATAAAAAGGCGGTTTGTTAGAGCTTTATGCTCAAAGTATGGTCTTAGGCGCAAAATTAATCTTGACCAGCGTCTGGCCCACCCTCGGATGGTAAGTCTTGGAAGGTGGAGGAACACCTGTGCACTTTACATAAAATAGCACATCAAGGTACCGTCGCGTTCTGTGCTTATGTCAAGGCCACAACTATTTATGTCAAGTCAAAAGTCAAAAATCATTTATTCATATAGGTAACACAATGTACACTTATAAACGTCAAAAAAGAAATAAACATTAAATGCTTCCAATTATACATTTTGCCAGTTCTCAAATCAAGAGCGTAGAACGGAAGAGAAGAACTGGCAATAAACTCTCCGCCACTCGTTTTAATCTCCAAGATTTTTTTTAAACAACGTTTGTAAGGAGCTGCAACCATTACACCATGTTCCACATGACATCTTAAGTAATAAATAATAGTAAAATAAATTAAAAAACTAAGATTTGCCCTCTATCAGCAGGAGGCATGGTGAAATAGGAGCACGCACTTACATTCTCGTGGGAACAACACGCAAATACATAGTTGACATCAAGTACGGTCAATCACCACAAGTAGCCGTTTACGATTATGACGCATGGCCAATTGGCCAGCCATCGGCCCTCTCGCTATTTTAGGGAGAAAGACAACCCGATGCATGTACACAGCCATGATACCCACAGTATCAACAATGTATCCCGGAATGGTCCGCTCGCTAGAATTTGCAAGTTTTATAATTCTTGGTGCTCTCATGTTGATATTTATCACAATAGGTTTTATGAATTTAAAAAGATTATTCGCGGTGAACACTTGCAACCTGAATAACTTGTATTTTTTGTCATCAAATTTAATATATGTTTACTGTATGTTAATATATAGAAAAGCTGTGTACAGGTGTACCTAATTGAACTTCATGTTTACAAATGGTTTATAGTAACTTTATGTATTAAATCAATCTGTGATCTGTTTCTGTACCGAACATGTAAAAATAAAATTAAAAAAAACAACTACATATATCTATGTTACAAAAATTGACATGATATCAAATAAAGTTTCCTCAGTATCACACACTGTAAACTTTCAAGAAATGAAAGCACTTTTTTCCTATAGTATTTGATTCGAATTATTAATAATGTTGTGGTTGTTAATTATGAATTTGGCATGAATATTTACTCACCACTAACATTCCAAGCCCCTTCAACTTGATAAGACGCGGTCGCCGCTCCGAACTTAAATGCGTCGGGGAATCGCCGCTCTCCGCGTACGACTGCTATTAACGCACTAGTAATATAAAATATATTAATCTAATAACTTTAAAATTATCTTGTTTTAACTTTATACTAATATTTAAAGTTATCGGGATAAATAGATATATAGATCCTAGTGTTTTTTTTTTTCATTAAAATTTGAAAAAATAACTGCTAAGGCGAGGCGATAATTCACTTTAAAATTTTATGTCACCGTTATAAAAAATCCATAAAATACCATACATACCTAAAAACGATTAGCTTTAAGCAACACATTGTTTCGACTGAGTATACAATATACATTGCCCAAGAATTGTGATAATATTATCAGTCATCAGCTAATTTAATCTTATATCCGATGGCTGGCCATGCGTCTTGTTCGTGAATGGATGCTGCTTGTGGTGACTGGTAGTACTTGAATTCGTGTATGTTGGTTATTTCGACTATGTGTTTGCGTGTTGTTCCCACGAGAATGTAAGTGCGTGCTCCTATTTCACCATGCCTCCTGCTGATAGAGGACAAATCTTTGTTTTTAATTTATGTTATTATTATTAATTACTTAAAATCACATGGGACATGGTGTAATGGTTGCAGCTCCTTACAAACATTTTGTAAAGCAAAAAAGCGATTAAAAAGAGTGGCGGAGAGTTTTTTGCCAGTTCTTCTCTCCTGTTTTACGCCCTTGATTTGAGAACTGGCAGTTAATGTAAAATTAGAAGCATTAATATGTATTTCTTTACTCACGAGTCATAAGTGTTTAACATTATGTTACCTATATGATTAAATTATTTTTACTTTACTTTACTGTATCTTATATTTTAATACATACCTACATACTTACTTATTTAAACAAGTGGCGACAAAGCTCTACATGGCTACGAAATTATTATAAAATTGATATCGTAACGGCCGCCCAACTTAACGAGATTTCATACTTTATGGAATACACATTTTGCGCATTGATTTTTACTCTACTTTGGTACCACGGTATTGGTTGATAAATGTTAATAACGTACTTATTTTATCACGAACAGGAAAATTAGTAAACTCCCTGTTAAAGATTATTTAATAAGACACTAGAGTGTCTCTCTGGCTTAAAACTAGTAAGTAAGATAAGTAAATTTACGAACTATTGGTCTAAGATCCCGCTATACAACGACCTTCACCGAGATGCTTATTTAATGAAACTTTTTTTATATATAATTTAATATGTCAATAAATATAATCCATATGGGTTGCCTAGCAAATTTCAGTCCAGAGTATGTTTAATTAATTTAAAAAAAAAATATTTTTTTAAACATTTCACCGGTATGATTATTAGATAAATTCTATACCAATCGAAAGTATGAAGCCCATAGAATATGCAAACGTTAGGTTGTTTTTAATCAATTCATTATTTATGTGTATATTTTTTATGTGACACTAAAGTATATATACATCTTTAGTATAAAAGAAGGTTATAGTGATACATATATAATACTACCCTGATTCAAAATATTGATTGAAAAAAGTTCAAAAAATTTACTACATGCAAATTATAAAAAAAATTTTTTTTTTAAATATTAATTAAATATACTCTGGACTGAAATTTGCTAGGCAACCCATATGGATTATATTTATTGACATATTAAATTAAATATAAAATAAGTTTCATTAAATAAGCATCTCGGTGAAGGTCGTTGTATAGCGGGATCTTATACTATATACTATCAATCTGGTTCACCAAAATGTACAAGGAATGAAAGCTACTTGAAAATGAGTTGTATAAATGTTGCTGTAAAAATGTTGACATATTGTGTATTACAGAACACTGGTTAAAACATGTGAACTTGTGTTCAAATTTTGTATTCATCAGATTGGTAGTTCGTTCTGCAGAGGAAATGCAATACGCGGTGGCTCATTCATTTTGCTTGGTAGAAATATAATATAAAGAAAGTAAGGACATAGTGAGCCTCTCTGGGGAACGCCTTGTCTTGTGTGGAGCTGGAGCACTTTATCATTGTTAGTTTGTATAGCCCTCCTTCAGCTCAATATCATAGCTTAGAAAAAATATTAGAACAGGTACTGTACAAATTGCAAAGTCCAAGAAAAATTTATCGTTTGTGGAGACTTAATGTAAATTTGCTAGACAACTTTAGTTCAAGTAAACGTATGCTTGATCTCTTTAAATCATATAATTTAATTAATAATTTTATTGTACCTACTAGGGTAACAGCCACGACGCACAGTGGTCTGAAATCCCAAAAATCTGGCCAAAATATGAAGCCATTGGAATTCCATGAATTTTGGTAACCTTACGTTTTCGGGGTCGCTGATCACGAACTCGAAATTTAGAAAAACAAAATGGCGGATAAAGTACTCCAAAAAGTTTCTTCGAAAACGTGTTTAATTCCAATGAAAGTATGGACTCGGGGGTTTTTGGGTTCGCTGACCAAGAATTCGAAGTGAAAATTTCGAAAAACAAAATGGCGGATACGGCAAAAAAAATTTCAAAAACGTGTTTAATTCGGCTAAGTCTAGACTCGGGGGGTAAATGAATGAATGAAATGTAATGACAGTTGACATTTGAAGATTTGGGAAGAAGAGCATTGGAATATAGTAATTAATGATTATTACAATGACAATGAACATTTATAATATAGTTTAGCACCTTTCACAATTTATCACTCAAAAAAGTCAAAAGTCAAAACTGTCGTGCCATCATCGTCAGATGCATCGCACGTCAATTCGAAGAAATCTGTCTAGATTCTGTAACTGAAGGTGAAATAAATAGTTCAACTACGTTCAGGGATAACTATTGATGATCTTAGTTTCTTTGGAGGAAGTTTTCACTAACTCGATATTATTGGATCTGACGTTACTAAAAGTCTATCCGATAACACATTTTTCACATAAATTTTATCAGAAAAAGTACTGTGTGTTGGGTCTCATTTTTTTACGACGAAAAAAAATCAGTTACGCCATTAGCTTTTTTAACAAAACTTGTATGTTTTAAATCTACAAATGAGCTATTCCTGCGATCTGAAAGTCTTCAAAACAGAATAAACTATATGCATACATACAGTTTCGTAACCTATATTTTTTTCTATGCCTTAAAGGTATATGATAGCTGAAGCTTAATGCTTCGAAATTAGAAGGTAGAAAATTTGGGTGTCACCAAACCGAAGGAATATTTATAAATATACAGAATTTAATAACCCATTTATTTAATTAAACTTAATCGTCATTGAAACGTCGTGTTTGGTTATAGCGTTTTACTTTTCATTAAAGGAAAAATCTATAGCGGTAAGTGTCAAAAACTGTACGTTACAAACAATAATAAACTTAAAAATATATTTGAAAATAAAAAAATATCCTAGCAACTATATTTTTTGGGTTATGATTCTTTTTCCAAATTTTGAAAAGATTTTTGGCTCTGGTGAAAATTTGCTATTTTCAGCTTGCTTGCTTGCATCGACATGTTCTTATGGCAAAGAACATCGTGAAAAAACAAGAATTTCTTAGACCTTAAAATCTAAGTTATATATCAGGCACACAAGAGGTGATCACTTACTTTATAACAAAACTAACTGCGCAACACATTGACGTAAGAAGTTTGTATTTGCTGTAAGCCTCAAAACAGGAAACAATTTTTTTTTTCATAAATTTAATCAGACATAGTACTGCGTCGATTACTTTAGATCTTATTTTTTACGACGAAAAAAAATCAGTTACACCATTCGGTTTTGAAACAAAAGTAGTATGTTTTAAGCCTACAAATGAGCCATTCTTTCGGTCTAAATAGTGGAAACTATAACTATGCTTAATGCTGGCCATAAATACTGTTACATTAAAACTTTTCTTTTTTTAATTATTTTCAATTTGGATCACGTACATTTTAAAAAAATCTTTAGATATTGCGCCATTTCACATATTTTTGCGTGTTAATTATCAAATTACAATATGGAATGGGGTGTTAAAGAAAATAGGATTGCAGTGATCGCCTTGCACAAAGTGTGTATTGAGCCGTCGGTCATATTCCAGATACTTCAAAGCTTGCTATCAGGTGTATGTTCGTATATCGTACTATCAACAGATACAACAACACTTCGTCTGTCGAAGACCAGAAAAGATCGGGGCGGTTAGAACTACAAAGGCTGTTAAAGCCAGAATGCATCAGAACCCCATTAGGAAGCAAAAAATCTTATCGTGAGAAATGAACATGAAAAACATTTTTGTGAAAATGGAGTGAAAACTTCAGCCGAAGCGTATCAAGATATTGCATAATGTTATGAAACCTCACAGCAATACACTTTTAAAAAAAAAACCGTGGACTTTCCTGCAGGATTTTACACCTGGTCAGAAATCACTAGCCAAGCCTGGCTTGAAACCAACGTTCCCGACTTTAGAAAGAGCTGGCCCTCATTTAGCTCAGACCTCAACCCTTTAGGCTTCAAATTATGGTCAGTTTTAGAGGAAATGGCCTACGTTAAGCGACACGGTGACATTAAGTCTTCTAAAAAAGCGTTGGAGGCAGTGGCGAAATTTCCACAACAAATCCATAGATTTGTGGCCAATCAGATTAAAGGTCCGTATAAAAGCAAAAGGTGGCCAAATAGAATATTTTTTTTTATTTTTTGCTGAGACTATAATAAATATGTAGGTATCAATTTTAATAACATTCGATTACTTCATTAAAAAATGCGATTTCATTTGTAACAGAACTTATGGCTGGACAAGGTACAACCCCTTCATACCTATTTGTGAAATGAAATCGTAGCGTCAATATTGATTCTTGATCTTGATTGTCTTGCGCGTAAAAATATCATCAAAGTTATCAATTCAATAAATCTAAAAATAGTACATCAATCGTATTGATCATTGATTTTGACTTTGATTGATTTATTTACTATCTCGACGTTTCAAGACTCAATGTGAAACTCGGTTAAACGACGAGGCGTCTAAGACAATATCATATTATCTTTATATATATAACTAGCCGTTTCGCGCCCGCTTTGCTGGACGAATTAAAATAAATTTTATGTTTCATTATTTTATTTTTTTTCATATTTTTGTTATTCTTCTTTTTAACTTCCCGCTAAGAAAATTGAAATATTTCGAAAATCGAGTTTTTAACAGATGTTGACGTTTAGAGGTTCTAGGAAGCCTCCCCGAATGTTTCCGCGGTGAAGTCCGTATGGATAATTTTTCATAAAAGTAAAACAGCAATAAAAAAATGAAGGAACGTTGGAATTTAATAAATAAATAGCCATAAACCATCTAGGAAAAATTTCGCATCGAATGGTGGTAGTTTCATGTCGATACGATCAGTGGTTTAAGCGTGAAAGAGCCTCAAACGAACACCATTTTCTTTTTATATATATAGATAGAAGAAGATTCTTCTGTGAGTGTGTATGTCACTGAACTTCTCACAAACGACTGGACCGATTTTGATGCAATTTTTTGTGTGTGTTCAAGGGGATCTGGGAATGGTTTAGATTCACAAATCATCCCGGCAGGTGGCGCTGCAGTCGGTACTTTAATATCCTAATAGCTTGAAATATCATGCAGGACAACGTCTGTGGGGTCCACTAGTATTTTATAAAATCTTTTCGACTTATAACTTTCCAATATTAATAACTTTTTTTAATCTGTCCCAGACAAATAATCCCAGACAATTTTGACAATAACGGTATTAAATAAACATATTTTAACATGTTTTAGGAGACTTAAGTCATTTGCACAAAAAAATATTGTTCACATAATATCTTATAAACATTCATACTATTATTAACATTTTCAAGTACTATTAAGATTATTATCCTGATAACATTTTGCGGTGATATAAGACGAGATTTTTATTTTGGATTGCCTTTGGTTATCTTAATAGATAACGGTAATCTTGTGGATTTTCAATAATAATTTATTATTTTTAGAAACAAATATCTATAGGGTATTATTATAGAATTTCATATTAACAGAGAGCAGTGCCGGTTTTAGCACTACCAGTGCCATGGGCGAGATTTATACGGCGCCCCGTAACTGCAATTCAGAACCATATGAAAAAAGGTAAATATATTATGAAATTACCATTTATTAAAAAAAAAACAGCTTTTTAGCAATTTCATTCTCGATTGACAAAGTTGCCAAGTTTGTCAATCGGGATTGTGATATTGTCGATCGCAGATAGGTTTTTATCAGCTTAAGTTTAGAGAAACTCCTCTCACCACTAGCAACCGTTACAGGTATAGTTAATAATATGCGCATTGCTATCCATACATTTGGATACAGTTCTAGTAAGTTGCGATCTTTGATAAAATTTAAAACAAAAACAGGGGTAGACACATTCTGATCAGGCAAAAAGATATCAGACTTATGAGTTCATCACACAACATACACCCATCTATATCTGATTTAGAGTCTACTGTAAATTTCAATTAGAGATCACCACAGAGTTTGACAAGGTCAGGTGTTTCCGGAATCTGTTTTATATTGTAAAAAAAAAAACAATATTCCAAGAACTCATTTAATAGACCACAAGCCCATGAACAAAAAATACCTGTGAAATGACCCAACCTGAATTACGCTTAGAAGGCTGTTACTATATCTGAAAATAGCTCTGAGCACTATGCCGTCATTTCTGAGCGGTACATGTGAGTACGTGAGTAAATGGACTTTCTCAGGTACAATGGGGGAATTTCGACTAATTATTAATGTACGGCTTTGTTATAAGTGTATAGATGATTAAAAATAAATGTCGAAAAACCTAGTGCCGTACAAAAGTGATGGTGCCGGAAGTCGGTGCAAATTTTTAATTCGACGACAGTTGCAGAAGCAATATAGGTCATTTATTACTGTACGGCATTTGTGTGATTCCTTTTGGACACATATACAGATACTTTACCCGTAAACGCCGTACATATTTCCAGCGGAGCGGTCGAAAGCCAAGGGTCGGAACCCTACCCCTACACCCATATACCCTAAGGTCATTGTAAAATGTACGGCAACATGTTAAAAATATTATTTAACACGGACAATAATGTTTTATAATTATGCCGTCCAAATATTATAGTTAATATTTGTGTAATTAAATATTTATCGAAATTTCAGGATTTACCAAGTTTTTACTGCTGTAAGATCAGAGAATAATGTACGGCAACTTGTTTTTTTACATAATGTTACTAAATATTACCGTTGTACATTATAGCCGTTCATTATAAATGGTAACAAATAAAAATATTATGATAAAAAAAATATGAAATTTCCGAAATTTAGATCACTTTTCAAATGCTCCTAGAGTAATATGGGGAGTAATATTTTCAAAGATTATTGTTATTTTATATGTAACAAGTATAAATAAACAAAAAAAACCAGATGCCGTACATTTTACTCCAGATTATTCTTTACAGCTGATAAAAACTTCGACGACGTTTGAGGTGTCCCTTAAGGTCATTAATAACTGTACATATCTGAGTATACTACCATAAGGCTGTAAAGTATATTTACAGCCTTATCGTACCAGCAGAGAGAGGTAAAGGAAAAATATTTTTAACAAAAATAAAAATATAATACAGGGCGTCCCAAAGTTATGAGACATGAAGGGAAAGTACCTTAAATATCGCAGATAGGGTATTTTACTAAAAGAAGACTTTATGTTATTTTTAAAAGTAAGTAATTCTGCATTCAAAGATTTTTTAAAAACTACTTGCCTCGTCTGGAAATCGAATCGGCTTAAATTAAAAAAAAAAACCCCTACTTTTATGATGCCAATCGAAAGAATGGCCAAAACCTAATAACTTTTCTAAAGTAACAGACTCGTAGGGGATTTTTTTAGGCCGAATACGATAGATAATGTTTTTAATTTGATTAAAAAGATATATTCACGCTGTTCCTTTCTTTTAAAATACTATGTTACTTAAGAAGAGTTATTAGTTTTTGGCCATTCTTTCGATTGGCATCATAAAAGTAGGGGTGTTTTTTTTTACATTTAAGTCGGTTCGATTCCCAGACGAGGCAAGTAATTTAAAAAAAAATCTTTGAATGCAGAATTAATAACTTTTAAAAATAACATAAAGTCTTCTTTTAGTAAAATACCCTATCTACGATATTTAAGGTACTTTCCCTTCATTTCCCATAACTTTGGGACGCCCTGTATTGGTAGGCGGTGGTAGCGGACTATCGAAAGTGTACGGCATTTATCTTTTATTGAAGATTGTCTAAAGTATTAATAACCTGTGTTATTGCCGTACAGATAAAAGTCACCGGAAAATGACTCTTTTCTGAGGAAAGTAATTTACCCCATACACCTATGTGTTCCACAAAAAATGTACGGCATGCTGGAAAATGTTATCTATTTGTGAAGTACTCTCAAGATCATTTAATTTTATGTTGTTTCATTTCATCATCACCTATATGCTAATCAGACATATGTTGCGACCCTTGGCTTTCGACCGCTCCGCTGGGAATATGTACGGCGTTTACGGGTAAAGTATCTGTATATGTGTCCAAAAGGAATCACACAAATGCCGTACAGTAATAAATGACCTATATTGCTTCTGCAACTGTCGTCGAATTAAAAATTTGCACCGACTTCCGGCACCATCACTTTTGTACGGCACTAGGTTTTTCGACATTTATTTTTAATCATCTATACACTTATAACTAAGCCGTACATTAATAATTAGTCGAAATTCCCCCATTGTACCTGAGAAAGTCCATTCACTCACGTACTCACATGTACCGCTCAGAAATGACGGCAAAGTGCTCAGAGCTATTTTCAGACATAGTAACAGCCTTCTAAGCGTAATTCAGGTTGGGTCATTTCACAGGTATTTTTTGTTCATGGGCTTGTGGTCTATAACTGTTCAAATCTTTCATTGACTGAAATTAATGTAGTGTCCAAAAGACAGTTGAAAAATTAAATCTTAATTTTTTTTTTCCGGAGAAGCTAGCAAGCACCGCCTGCGGTGCCCCTTTATATCCGGCGCCCTGGGCGGTTGCCCAGTTAGTTAGTTAGTTGCAGTGCCGGATAAAGCCAGCGCGGGGCCGTAGCAAAATCTGCCTAGGGGCCCTTGGTTAGGCTTTAGGATTTAAATAGTTCGCCTGTTTCCTCGAAATACTTATAATCGATATTATATAAAAATCGATTAGAAAAGTACAATCTCGGCTACGTGAACTCGCAAAATAAATGTATACCTATATAAAAATAAAAATCTGAAGGGTACAAATAACTAGCTAGTCTAAATATGTATATCGAATTTAATTAAAATTTGAAAATTAACGTTAAAAAGATAAACACGTACTTATTTTTACGATTATACTAGACGAAGTCGAGTTTATTTTTACGTGGAAGTGAAGCATAGACTAAGCGCTTCGCGTTAAAGGTATGCAAGATATTTGACGCTACTATCTAAATTAATACTTTTTTTATTACGGTCAGACAGGCATTGGAGCGCGGGGCCCCTAAGTTCGCGGGGCCCGTAGCATTTGCTACTCTTGCTATATGGCTAATCCGGCACTGGTTAGTTGCCCACCCTAACGCCGCTACTGAGAGAGAGTGAGAGACTAGAGCCTTGAACCTATAAAGTATTTTTCTTAACCGTATTATAAAATTCAAGTAGTAAGATATAATTTTAAATTAATTACAGTATAAACTATTTGTAACGTCATTCGTTATATCGAAAATACTCTCCTTGTTAAATTTGTTTGGTTTAACACAAAACCCATACATTAATTCACTCTTTACTACTTACTTTACTTCACCGCGGAAACATACGGGGAGGCTTCCTAGAACCTCAAAACGTCAACATCTGTTAAAAACTCGATTTTCGAAAATTTTCAATTTTCTTAGTGGGAAGTTAAAAAGAAGAACAATAAAAATATGAAAAAATAATAATAATGAAACATAAAATTTTATTTATTTCCCATTATTATTCCTGCGAAGCGTACGGGAAATTCTCTTCTTAAATAATACTTTATTAGGTCTGGGCCTTAAATTTCTGTAAGTATGTTTCTCGATAATTTGTCAATCTAATAGGCAAGTAGGTGATCAGCCTCCTGTGCCTGAAACACGCCGTCGACTTTTTGTGTCTGAGGCAAGCTGGTTTCCTTAGGATGGTTGCCTTCACCGTTCGAATGTTAAATGCACACATAGAAAGTCCATTGGTGCACAGCTGGGGAACGAACCTACGACCTCGCAGATGAGAGTCGAGAGGCCAACACTACTCGGTGCTAAAATTAATTACTACGAGAAAACTATTGAAAATAATAAACCTATACTTGTGAATTTGCATACATATGCTTGTGTTTCTGTGTATATGTGATTTCTTTATTAATTTTTCTAAGTTAAATCGACGTAGGTAGGGACAGAACACCTACTAATTTTCAAGGCAGTTTTTGCCGCGCACTACTTCTATGTGGAACCAGCTGCCAACTGAAGTATTTCCGAACCAATTCTTAAAAGGCCGGCAACGCACTCGCGAGCCCTCTGGCATTGAAATTAATATGACTTAACATCAGGTGAGCCTCCTGCCCGTTTGCCCCCCGTTCTATAAAAAAAAAATAAAAAAAATAATGAAAAATATAAATAAAACAAATATAGATAGATATCTGAGGCCAAGGTTTACAAAAGGTAACAATATGCATAAAATAAAAATACAATAAGAATTTTTACATTTATTGTACAAAATTCACAGCGCTTATCATTAATTAGTATTTAACTACTATCTTAACCTACATAAAATAACACTCCAATTCCTATAATTTAACTTAGGATTGCAAAGATAAAAATTTGTACATATTTTCATTAGTCATATAAAACAGTCTAATTGCACCATCAAACTGTACCTCTCTCTCTTCATCACAACGTAAACACATTATGATAGAAAGAGACATTAGACCTATTAATTATTTATGATATTCACTACCTAAATATGACGCAATGCTTAGTTCATAAGGCAGAATGAACGAAAATGTAAAGCGGGCCATAGACGGACCGCATGTTGCAGTCAAGACCGACTGCAATATGCGGTTTGCTCAGGAACTGCTCGAGCGGTCCGTGTATTGCGAATATGAATTTAGTATGGAAACTGCAGATCGCCGTGACTTGACTGCAACATGCGGTCCGTCTATGGCTCCCTTAAGCCTTATATAGTGTGATGTAAAGATCAAACTTCTCTAGCTAAATCCTATCGCTAAAATACTAGAATCAAGCCGGTGAATTTCACATACTGTGTTTTAATTGACGTCATGAAAAAATTGCATTTATTAAGGAATTCATGTGCTATATAATATACTATAATGAAATTGTCCGACAGCTTAGAGCAGACATTTCTATAGCTCGTATTCTACGCGAATAAAACCTGTGAAACCATTTTTACATTCCAAAGAACACAACGAATCTAACCACAAATTCTGATGGAGGTGGTAGAATTAAAATTACGAGTCCAAAGTCCACATAAAAACTACCCTCACACAGATATAAGTCCCGGTTTCCGTCCGGGCCACGCTTCTTTTGCGTATTTCTTCCTTTTGGGCTCGTTTGACGATGCTGCTGACTCTTCTTGAGCTAAAAAGCGGAATTACATTAATAAAAAAAATATTTAAATGTTTAAACTAGGGTTACAATTTAAATGTTAGACTCATAACGAAATTTCGACTATGATTGGTCAAACGTACGTATGACGTAGCATGTCGCATGCCAACGTGGCCAATCACAATAGAACGGAACATAGCGTCATAGTCGTAGAATAGAGACGGATCTGACAACCAGTAAACTTTACAGGGTATTTCAAAATAAAATAATCATGTAAGGTTTTGTCATAATTATTTTAATTCATATTCTGTTACTATGAAATTAGCATACAAGCAAACAAAAGGGTTTGTTTTGAAACAAAATAAAAATAATAACATTAAATTTTTTTTACACAGTTTTCTAGACAAATCACATGTTTTTATCAAATCCGTCACTTTACCGACTGATTAATTTGAAATTTAAAACACGTGGTTTTTTTTTAATGTAGCCGTAAAATTTAGTCTTATAACTAACTAACGTTAGTTTAGTCAATGTAGTATCCAATTATGATAAAAAGTGGATTTTGGATTTTTTTCAAATCCGACATTGTTCTACGATCATGACGATAGTATCGTTTAGGCTTTCGTTAGACATCCTATACGATTCCACAAGAATCGCTAAAAGTTTAAAAATGTGTATATTTCTTTATGTTAAAATATTTGAAAGTCAAGGACAGTACTGATAATTCAATTCTTAATTAAAATTTATAATTAGTTCTTTTTTTGTTATATCAAATATAAATTACTTTTGTATAAAAAAGTTATTTTATTTCGCTTAATTTCGCGTTCACATATTATAGTGACGCCATTATTTTTTATATGTTTGTTATATCGTGTTTATCCTAATTTCGTGGTCTAAACAAAAAATAGTCTGGTTTTGACGGGCATAATATTAAACAATCACAAAGTTGTTCTTCAATCTTGCGCATTTATCAAAGCGATCCAAACAAATGTATTTGAAAACAATACTAAAAATGTATAAACCATACTAACTTCTTTAAAAAAAAGCTTTTAATTAACATAAATGTAAAAATGCCCAACAGTTATCAGAAATTTTAGCTGTATTAAGCGTTTTTTTTTACTTAAATGGCTCAAAAATCATTAAAATATTTGAATCAATGAAGCTAGAATCTTACCTGAATTTGGCAGCGGCGGATGTACGCTGAGATGCGGCTCGGGTCCTTCCATTTCCACATCAGGAGCTGGATTTGGTAATGATATACCCAACCTACAAAGTATCGTTATTTATTATCCAAAAAAAATATCAATAACTAGCAGACCGGCCAAGCGTTGCTGTGGCTAAGGTTTTTGTTATATTACATAGTAGCAAACTATTCAAGGGAAACGGTAGAAGAACACCAGTCATGGGGACCACCATGCTTTTTTGGTGGTTATGCCTTTAAATTGTAGCTTATGTGAAACGTTGGTACTTTCAACGCAGCGCCATCTGTTAGAATTGTGACTATCAAATAATAAACTAATATTTTGCAATAAAATAATATTGCGGGTATAAATTGAGATCTATCCTATCTTTTAAGTTGGATCAAACTACACACGGTGTGCAAATTTGATTGATATCGGTTCGGTAGTTTAGGACTCCATACAACGTGACACGTAGTTTATATATACAGTAGAACCTCGTTAAGTCGAACCTCGATAAGTCAAAAACCTCCAAATCTCGAAAAAATGTTTTGTTCCCTTCCCTTAAAACACCAAAACCTCCATTACTTGAAATCTTGACCCTCTGTTAATCGAAATAATCACCGAGTCCCTCCAAGCCATTTTGGTACATATTTTCACTCTATAACTCGAAAAATTAAATTTGCCCTCTGTATCTCGAACATAGGAACGTTATTTTACAACCTTTACAACTTGATCATTTGGAATTTATTATCTCATTGGTTGGAACAAAAATAAGTTACCGACTTTAAGAACTTGCCGACAATGTGAGTACACTATTGTTTCTTAGAAAACATTTTAGGAGTATACAATAATAAATTTATGACTCATGGAAACACGTGTTTGCTTGCTTTGCAAAATTTATAAGAATAAACCTCAAACTCTTTATGTCGAATCAAAATCCGCCTAAGTCGAAATCCTCCATAAGTTGAAAACTCTATAACTCGAATTTTTTGGCGTCTCCCTTGATGTTCGACTTATAGAGGTTCTACTGTATTAAGATTAACAATAATTATGATAAATTCAATGTAATCTTTATTCTAGTCTTTCTAGGGTTTTGACTTTTGACCCTAAATCTAAGGTCTTTTACCCATATCATAAAAATTTACTAGTATTTTATACCCAATTGAACAGTGACCGTCAGGTTGGCTGACCAAATTTGACATCGCAATCAAACTATACGCCATATTTTCCTACCTATTTCATACTATTTGCTACCTCTGCAGTCTGCATTAAAAAGAAGATAATCAAGAAATAAAGTTACCGGCCATTCTGACGCAACCTGTCGTCGTGACCACCATCATTTAATTGGGTTCTAAGAATCTTTGAGTGATAGCGTTTTTATACATATTTACTACCTATTTTCTACCTGAGCAAACAAACTTAAAAATAGGTCTCAGAAGCCTATAAAAAAATATTATTAATATAGCCATGACGGGTCTAAAAACGCCTACAAAAAAGGTTAAGCAAGAGTTCGGCACGTATAATTAATCACAGCATAGCATTGTATATATGTTTGGTCACATTGAACACGAAGAGCGGTAAGACTTTGGAAAATCATATAAAATCGAATAGGGTTTATACTTTATACGCATGTGTCAAAAAAAATTCAGGGCAAAAAGTATTTTCTTCTCGTGACGTCATTTTTTGTCACTAAATTACTCGAAACTTCTGTGAAAGTATTTAGCTATTATACGAAAAGCCATACAAGGTGTTGCATACGGCATTCTGGACTCTGAATTGGCTTTTTTTTTTCGCGCATGGCGCAGGCTCAGGTCCTTCGACCATGCCGCCTAATCTTTCGTAGAGTTTTTCCTTTATATATTAAGTTGATTTATCTGAATTGCTGTGTACGAAATGGCATCTTGTAAAACTAACCTGGCTCCAATAAGGCTGAATGGCGACGACGTAGGCGCCGGCAAATCCGAGTACAAGTTGGTGCTGCGAGATATCTCTTGCAGGCGGAGGGAGTGGTGTATGTGAACTGAAAATTCAATAGAAAATTAATAGCTTGTAGGTGGATATATGACAAAAAGAAAAAGAAAACAATAAAACCTTTATAACAAAAAAGGGTGCGTGTACTTATGTACGCGCGTAAGAAGTTATACTTCTTTGGCATAAACATAGTTTTCGATTGCATGCAAATAATTAATTACAATTAAATAATCAAAGTCTGGAAAAGGAGTCATCATAGTCAATAAAGTTCAGTTTACATTTGAAATATTAAATAAATAAATATTTATTATTATTCTCTTACATTAAGTGTAACATAAATTCTATTATTATTCGAATGTTGTTTTTAAATTATGTCCAATGCCGTAGCGTCTTCCGTGGGAAACTTCATTCTGTTAATTTTGAATTAATTTTGTCACGGTGCGCGCGCATCGTAAAATTTCACGCTCATAAATTTTTCATAACCCGCCTAAAGAAGTTTAACTTCAAAAAGATAATGAAACCCTCATTATCTTTAAGCTCATTACGTCCCAACATACCAAACCAACATACCGTCGTCCAGGACCAAATAATTCCTGCTATTATTCGTAGGTTTATTAAATATATTCAATAGAATTGAAGATGTGAGCGTCATTTGTTTTTTTATTTCTATGATAAATTAAAAAAAGGCACTCTGTAACTATGTTTTACCATCGGACGTCGAGGCAGAACACAATATACCATCCGAATCACCCCGTTGTTGCACAACTGAGCGTATTTGCCTCTCATCACCACTATGTGGAACCAGCTGCCCACTAAAGTATTTCCGAACCAATTCGACTTAGGGTCCTTCAAGAAAAGTGCGTACCAATTCTTAAAAGGCCGGCAATGCACTCGCGATCCCTCTGGCATTCAGTATCATTGGACATTAGGTGCCCCTCTCCCCCGTTATATAAAAAAAACCGACATCGACATTGAACCAGACGGGTTCATATCTAATTTCAATCTTAACAAAAAAGGTAAAATCGCTATCGCTATTGGGAGTTATAGAGTACCAGCTGACAAACGCTTATTCACAATTAGGCCTCTTCTTGTATTAATTCAATTTAGTGAATAACTAAACAAAACTATGTTTACTGAAACTTACTTTCATCGGGATTGTGTAGTTTGATCTTCTTAGATGGTATACTGGAATTGGGAACTATAGTTGACCGCACCAGATTCCTAAAGCGACCCACAGATGGATCAATGTCTTCTGGATTTATTATATCCACCTCTTCATTGAATGACACATTCCGTTTCTGTTTCTTAGGTGCTCCACTTGGCATTGTGGATGCTCGCTTCGTACCAGTTGGAGGCTGAAATTTAAATTTTGTTTATTGAATATATAGGGGGGGGGGGTCGGTGTTGGTCTTAGTGGGGCGGCATAATCTATGTCAGGGAATATGCTCCTATAAAAAGCTAAGCATACCGAAGCGCACGCCTAGGCAATGGAGCTAGGCTATCAGGCGCGCACCGAAAGTTCTTCATACACGTCCACGCCATCTCTGTACTATCGCAGTGGTACATAGATGGGCCCACACTAGTTCTACCTTGTGGGCCGTCTCCTCCGGGCAATGCTGTGATCTGCTACGAGCTCCATTCGCAAATACCTCGAGATCGCAGTAGCAAAGTATGAAGAACGAAGGCGAGTCTTCGGCGCCTTAACCGAACCAACTGACTAAGGGAAGACAACCCTGACAGAAAATCACAAAAAAAAAATGGAAGCAAAACCTAAAAACAGTATACCCCAGGAGGGTACCGGTGTAGCCGGAGAATCCCTCTCTGAGCCTTGCTCAGGCTGTCCCACGTATTCTGGGGGGGGACAAAGTTTTGCTAAACAAAGATACACTCGCAGAAGAAACCTGTAAGAGGGTGGGAACCCAGGCCCCCTTACCAGTTAATGCTGCTGATTCTAATGTGAAGGATAAAAAGCTAGTTCAGCAAGCCTTTCATCCTAGCCTATTTCTGGCTCGACCAAGAAGCTCATCTCTAAGTTCAGTAGCAGATGTTAACATCCAAAGCCCGACAGCTCTATTGAATAGAGTGCAGACAAATTCTAAAGACATTCACATAGACAAACAGAATCCTCCTAACTGGCAGAGAGCACCGACACTAAGGAACGCCAAAAGGAAAAAAGTTTCCTCACCATCTCCAGATAGGATACCAGTTTCCAATCAATTCAGCGGCCTTCCAGTAGATCAGGAAGCAAATAATGATGTAGAACAAACTAAAAAGATATCTAAACCTCCGCCTATAATCCTATATGGTATTGAAGACCTAGCCAAACTTACCGAACTCCTGAAGTGTGCCGTAAACAAAACCGACTTCGTCTACAAAATAATAAACCAAAACCAGCTGCGCATAAATTGCGCCAACGTGGAGGTTTACAAAAACATAATAGACCTTATCCGTGAAAAAAGACTGATCGGACATACATTTAACAGGAAAGACAAAAAACCGTATAGAGTGGTTATCAAAAACCTACATTATTCAACTCCTATCCTTAAAATAAAAGAAGCACTGGAAGACACGGGAAACGTAGTGATAGGAGAAATAATAAATGCAAAGTATGGACCTGAAAAGAAACCTACATCTACATTTTTTGCAACCCTACAACAAAGTCCGAGCAACAAAGAGATAAAAGGTATAAAGTACATAAACCACCAATCGGTCGTTATAGAGGAACCACGTAAAAGGAACTCCATAGTCCAATGCCAAAGATGTCAGCAATATGGTCACTCTAAAAATTACTGTATGAGGCCCTATCGCTGCGTGAAATGCGCGCAAGCACATAGAACAGGAGACTGTCCAAAGCCTGATCGAAGTACTCCAGCAAAATGCGCCTTGTGCCTCGGTGCCCATCCAGCCAACTTTAAAGGCTGTGAAGTATATGTAGAAATCCTATCGAGAAAATCTAAAAGGCAGTATACCCGCGCATCAAGGATAAATAATAATAATCCGGAACGACAACGCAGCTCTAAACAGATTCCACCTGAGATGAACACACTACCACAGTTAGAAAATAATAAACCTATTGGTGACAAAAACTCCCAGTCACTATCACAACCACAACACTTATCTAGGAACAAAGAAATACCTAACCATGGAAATTATCGATCAAGCTACGCCGATGTGATAGGATCTAACCAGAATACTTATAATACACCAAAACCTACAATTGAAGAAATGTTAGTCAAACAAGCTGAAAAGTTTGATCATATCTTACAACAAATGAGCACTTTAATCAATTTAATTACAACATTAGTCACGAAAATGTCCAAATGACTTCCCTAAAGATAGCTACCTGGAACCCAGATGGGCTATTGCCTAATCTAGAAGAAGTAGAAGTACTACTACACACACACAACATTGACATATTATTAGTGTCTGAATCTCACCTTACAGAAAATAACAGAGTCACATTACGTAATTTTAATATTTATGCTACAAACCATCCCGACGGAACTGCACATGCAGGAGCAGCTATAATTATAAGATCAAACATCAAACATTATGAACAACCACAGTTTCAGAAACCCTACATACAAGCTACAACGGTTGCAGTTATAGATAGAAACGGTACGTTTAATGTATCCGCCATCTATTGCCCCCCCCAAGCACACTATAAAAGAAGAACATTTTGAAGAGCTTTTTATATCACTGGGGCAGCGATTCATAGCAGGAGGTGATTGGAATGCCAAGCATGTTCATTGGGCCTCTAGGCTAACGACAACAAGAGGCAGAGAGCTTAAGAAAAGTATAGATAACAACAATCTGACAGTGATTTCAACGACGGACCCGACCAACTGGCCGACTGACTCAAACAGGCTTCCGGACGTCATAGACTTTTTCGTCATGAAAGGCCTGTCTAGACTTTCTTACCAAATACAAACTTGTTTAGACTCGAGTACAAACCATGTTCCAGTTATATTGACTATTGGAATAACTGCCTTGAGCAAAGAACACAGCCTTAAATTGTACAATAAACGAACTGATTGGAACTCATATCGAGAACTGGTCCATGACAGACTAGACCTAAAAATTGCCTTAAAAAGTGAAGCAGACATTGATCACGCAATTCGCTTACTAACCGAAGTGATCCAAGAAAGCTGCTGGATGTCCACGCCCGAAATCACTGCTCGTCTGCCACAGAGTAAGACCTACTCGGACACCATACGACAAAAAATATTAGAAAAACGAAGGCTACGTCGAATATGGCACACTAGTAGACTGACATATGACAAAACGGCGCTTAATAAAGCGATACGTGATTTAAAATCCCTAATATCCGAAGCTAACGAAGCAGCCTTGAGTAAACACCTGGAAGGATTGACATCAACAAAAGCAACCGATTACTCGCTCTGGAGAGCCTGCAAAAACCTAGCTCGACCACTATACCAAAAGCCACCACTACGAACGCAGAACGGGCAGTGGATTAGAACGGAACGAGAAAAAGCTGAAGTTTTTGCCAATCATCTCAGTCATGTATTCAAACCGAATGACCCCAGGCCTAATGTAGATGAATCGGATATCGAACTAATCATTGACCAAGACCTGCAACTTGATCTACCATTAAAACTAGTGAGACCACGGGAAATTAATCGCAATATCAAATCTATGGACAATAATAAAGCGCCGGGCTATGACTTAATAGACAAAAAGGTCCTCGAAGAATCACCACGCAAAGTGATAGTGTACCTTACAATGCTGTTTAATTTTTTACTATACCTTAACGATATACCCATTCAAACACGCACTAATCTCGCCTGTTTTGCCGATGATACGGCATCCTTTACTTCCTCCAAAGACCTGGATTTGATCATAAGTCGCCTGCAACTTTCACTCGACTTATTGACCACCTTTTTCAGGAAGTGGAAATTAAAAATTAACGCCTCTAAAACAGAGGCAATTATGTTCTCCGGGACTAGATCGCTGCCTACTCGTACCCTCAATATTGAAGGATATGCGATTCCTTGGAGTCGCTCTGTTAAGTATCTGGGTGTCATATTAGACAACAAACTCAACTGGACCCTTAACACACAATACATCAGGCTCAAGAGCATGAAGGGTTTGAATGCACTGAGCCCCATCTTAAATAGAAGATCGTGCCTCAGTAGCAAAACAAAGCTAAGTGTATATCGAACCTTAGTACGACCCTGCATAACTTATGCCTGCCCAGTATGGAGCAGTACGTGCCCTACTAATTTAAATAGCTTACAGGTTGTCCAAAACAAAGCATTGAAATATGCATTTAACACTCCGTTTCGAACAAACCTCCAAAAATTTCACAATGAAATTAAGTTTCCGACTATTTATCAGTTTATATTCAAATTATCAAAAAAATTCTATTTACATAACAACCGAAAAAGTAAAAATAAATATATTAATAACCTTTGTAAAACGCGGATGAAAAATTTACCTTACATCGATAAATACAACAGATACAAATTACCCCATCACTTGTTTCTTGAGTGCGATGAATAACTGGTTATCGGTGGCCCGCGCAGGTGCGCGAGTGTTGGCCATCGCGTCGCGCGCGAACTCCGGCCTTATTATTAATATATATAGACCTGGATTACGCGTGCGTTGCGTGACTGATGCTCGCGCTAGCCTTAGCGGGTGACTGTTCCTATTGTGATTGCTTGCCGTCCACTTTTGTTCTCGGTGCTACCCCATTTATTGTTAGAACTATATTTAGTTATTCAATTTAGGCATGTCAAAATGCAAATCTCATCTAAAGATTGCATAATTACCAGGTAGTTTACCTCATTGTTATAAATTGTTTGTTATTGTTAAAACCTTTCGTAACATTATAACTTTAGTTTTATAAATTTTATAAGTTTTAAAAAAAGCAAAATAGCTGTAAAAACGTGTCTAGTTGTAAGTTTGTTACATTCCAGGAAATAATGTACACTGGATATGTAGCACTATAAATTTTTGTGAAACAAAATAAAGAATTTTTGAAATTGAAAAAAAATTGAATTGAATGCTGTTTAATGCAATCCTAAGAGCTGGGTACTACCCAGACTTATGGAAGGTATCACAAGTGACTATGATCCACAAACCTGGAAAACCGATTCACAAAATAACTTCATATAGACCCATTAGTCTGCTGCCTATAATGTCCAAATTATTTGAAAAATCGCTACTACACAGAATGCTGGACATAATAAAAGAAAAGCATATCATACCAGATCATCAGTTTGGCTTTAGGCAAGAACATGCCACAACAGAACAAGTCCACAGAGTATGTAGAAAAATAAGAAACTCCCTCGAGAGGAGAGAATACTGCTCATCTGCATTTCTAGACGTACAACAAGCCTTTGACAAAGTGTGGCATAAGGGTCTTTTGTTTAAAATAAAATCCTTATTGCCACACACATTCTATAGGATTCTACAATCATACTTGTCTAACAGACTATTCCAAGTTAAAGAAGGTGCCAGCACATCCGGTTTTTACGAAATTTGCGCAGGTGTGCCACAGGGCTCAGTCCTCGGACCCGTCCTGTACACACTGTATACATACGACCTACCACAGAGCCCAGAGATTACTATCGCCACCTTCGCTGATGACACGGCTCTACTTACCTCCAACAGAAGTCCCATTCTAGCCTCTAAAATTCTACAAAATGGCTTAAATAAGGTAGAAGACTGGTTGGCCAAATGGAGAATTGCAGTTAGTGTGTCCAAATCGGTGCACGTCACTTTCACGCTCCGAAAGGAAGACTGCCCCCCTGTCACTCTAAATGGCACCCAATTACCACATCAAAACACAGTCAAATATTTAGGAATGCATTTAGACCGCAGACTCACCTGGAAAAAACATATTCAAACAAAGCGAGACGAAATTAACCACAAATACAAGGGTCTCTACTGGCTAATGGGACGAAATTCAAAACTATCCACTGACAATAAGTTGCTCTTGTACAAAACCATTCTCAAACCCATATGGACATACGGAATACAGCTTTGGGGATCTGCTAGTGCCTCAAATATAATAATAATACAAAGAGCTCAAAATTACATACTCAAGCAAATATCAAATACCCCATGGTTTCTCAAAACTACAGAAGTCCATGAATTTCTTAATATGTCCATGGTAAAAGAGGAAATAATCACACATGGGTATAACTACAAACTAAGACTTCAAAAGCACCCCAATCAGCTAGCAGGACAGCTAACTATACCAGAAACTACTCGACGACTAAAAAAGCGGCGAGACATTTTTGATCAGGACAACCCAACAGACTGAGTTTAAATAAGAATAGGGAGGCTCCGCTGGGAGTAGCGCCTAACACGTCAAAAAGCTCTCAACGTATCTACTTATAGTCGCAAAGACTGATTGTATGATTATTTAAAAAAAAAAAAAAAATTGAATATATTGGTTCATTACAATATCAGTACAATGAGAACACTTAAATAATTACTATATATGTAATTATTTAAGGGTGATTTATACAGGGTGGTCAAAAAGTCGTGGATCAAACGCAAATAGGGGATAGATGAGGTCATCATCTGCAAAAAATTGTTCTACGGGAGGTCTCTAAGCTCAACCCCTGCAGAGTTATAATTTATTTTGCGTTTTATAAGAAAATTGACTGTTTTTTACTAATTCTTATTAAAATTTGAAAAAATTTACATCCTGTATCTTTTAAATAATATCCAATAGATTGATACTAGTGAGTTCTTCCGTTAGACATAGTATTTATAATTGTTTATTGAGTGTATTGAAGATAATACTAAGTTATACAATATAAATTTTTTTCAAATCAAAACTTTTTGTTTACTTCGGCCCCCACTGTGAAAAAAATTACTCTACCGAAAAGTGACCCTGTATTTGAAGTTTTGGCGCATTTAATAGGGATTCTGAAAAGGTATTACACATGGCCATGAGTCGCTCTAATATCTTTCTAGAAAGAATTACAAACCACGATTGTGCGAACAAATTATGACTCTGCAGGGGTTGAGCTTAGAGACCTCCCGTAGAACAATTTTTTTGCAGCTGATGACCTCATCTATCCCCTATTTGCGTTTTGATCCACGACTTTTTGGCCACCCTGTATATTACCCACTAGGCCAACACTGCTCTTTTAATAATTTTTAAACTTCTCAATTTAATAATAATAATAAACACTTTATTCATGACAGAAATATGGTTATGACAAAAGTCATCTATCGCTAGTCCCCACACTAGGGAGACTGTGTTGTAGGTAACTAGATTTCAATTTTTCCGTAGTACATGGTGCATGTTTAATATCATTTTTTGAAAGAAAAACTAGTCTTAGTGTTAAATCTAATCAAACACAAGTCATATAAGTATGCGTGAATGTATGAGTATGTGAATGGGTATATGTATTGAGAGTGTAGCTGTTATAATTGTCTGCTGTGTCTGTGTTAGTTTTTGGAGAGAGTAATTTCAACATATGTAGTAAATATATTACCTTTATTACGTCTGCATCGTCGTTCGTCGGGATTCCCAACATAGAGATCCTTCTGTTGTGTGCAGTGTTGAATTCTGTTAAGTTCTAAAATAAAATGTTAAATTTATAAATAAATTTAACTACATATGTATGTTCAAAACTTCTTATTAAATTTTTGACATAGCAACAGTTTAACCTAAGCAATCATCTATCTTTGCTACAATGTAAATGATTAAGTTTTTGATGAATACATAATAGGTTCATCTGTGGCATGGTTAATCTCAATGTGAATGATTTATAATTACAAGTCTATTTTGACTTTAAACTTTACTGAAATTAAAAGTCAAAATCATCATCAGTCCTCCCACTTACCCACAAATAATAATATAGAAAATGTTCACTTGTTTATCGGTATCAGAATATTAAACTTTTAGACTCACTGCATAGCTTAATTAATTCAATTTTGAAAAAGGAAAGGTTCTCTGTGGCAAACAATGTGACAACAAACTAAATATAATCAATCCTATTTTTATATAATTAATAGAATGTACTTACATCTAATTCAGTCTGTGTCTCTGGAAGCCCTAATAAGGCACCTTCTGTTTCAGTATTAGGTAATTCCTCCATGATACCTCTAGAATTACCAGTTGGCCTTTCTCTGTAAAATAATTACATCCATATATATTCATATATTGAACATGGTATTACTGGGACAGTCATTTTTCTGCATCTGTTTCAGTAATCATATTTTAAACAAAATTGTTGATCAGTACTCTGTGTTAAGTATCTAAAAAATATTGATCTACTGTGCACATTAATCTATAGATAAACACACAAAGGCTTTGTGCTCATTGTCAATAGCCAATGACTATTTAGGTACACATATTGCCATTTACATATGGAATGTATACAGAAACTTCATTAACATTTCAGAAAATAAGTTAGCATTTTAATAAGCAAAATTATGTATTTACAGACTAAAAATGACAATGAAAACTTTATTTTTATAAGTACCTTATAATATAATTCCTTGTTGATGCACCAAAGTGAAAATTTGAGTCAATAGGTAATTGTGTTGGCTTGTTTGGATCCAAACGCATTTTACCTATATATGTGCCATGTGCTGGAATTTATATTTCAAAACTTACAAACAATAAAATTGAAATACAATAAGAGAATATTAAAATCATACATTACAGTAAAATATTATATATAAATGGATACAACCCGTGAATAAGTGATCAGCCTGTGTCACACTTCATAAATTTTTAGGTCTTAGGTAATACTAGTTTCCTCATGATTTGATTATATATGTTTTATTAAAATTCCATAATATTATAAACAGTTTTATCTTTCAAACCTGTAATAGTGCACATTTACTTAAAAATTTTACTTACTACTTCCCAAATCCACTAAAAATGCTCTATTCAAGTTTTTATGATATACAAAAGCTGCATGAACCCTTGAACAACTTGCATGGTCAATGCAAAAGTCATTCATTTGAGGGTTTCTTCCAAAGAGGTAGCATTTCTTCTCATCAAGCATAAGTTTCTGTATCAACTTGTCACCTTTTAAAACATCTAAATGAAGGCCTGTTGGTGGTTTTCCTGCCCTATAATCATATTTAAGTACAAGATAAAAACTAAGCTCATTTATAACAAGTATGGGTTACAAACTAGGTATCATAAAACCTAGGTTAATAAATAAGAAACTCAAAAAATTAATTCCTATGTGACTAGAGCCAAATAATAATCAAAGAAATGTTTAAGTCGGTACAATAATAAATAATGTAATTGAACTACTAAAACTTATTAGTATAGATGCAAAATAGGATTGAAATAGGTTGGAATGTCGGCGAAATTTATTATACTTAATACTCACCAATTGGGCACCTCATAATGATTAGCCATTTCACAATATAAATCTCTTATTCTGATACCTAGATCAGATGTTATTATTATTAATAAATCCCAATTTTAATTCAGTTGCTAAAACACAAAACTTATCAACCTCTCATCAACCTACCATTTTTTATTTATTGAAAGCACAGAATACTGAGTGAATGAATTAAAGACCATGGTAAAATGTCATTTAACAATATTCCCAACACAAAAGCTGAAATCGACTACAGGATGTTGTTATTTTATGTGTGATATATAATATTATATGTAACCCAGAAACACCCAATACAAATGCGAAAACTAATGGTAATATTGAGAGGACACCATTAAAATTGCATACAAAAACGTCTGGATCCGCATTGCTGTCGCTATTGGAAGCTGCAAGGTACCAGAGGAGAATGGTCACGTGACAAAACGTGAGCTAATATCATTCCCATACAAATTCTTTTATCGTTAGTGGGTCACGTCTGTCGCAAAGTAAGTTGTTCATAAGAAGTTCTCTAGAGTCTAAACTCTAGACTCGTGTCAAAATATTGCAGTGGCCGGTCGAATTGGAGATATTTGTATAGTTACCTATTATTATCTCTATACCAATAAATATTTCCTTGCCTATCATAAATCTTAACCTTAGGGCATATCTGTCCTACAAAATCAGAATATCGCGAATTTAAAACCATAGATTTACGTATTCATTCGAGGGGCATTACCCTCTTGAGATAAATTCTATATTCCACCAACTGTGTGACTTAGGCCTGCCAACTGCCATTAAAACGTATCCTGTTATAAAAATCATAACTCTTTTATTTTTTTTAATTTATGTTTATTAAAAATGTAATACGCATACATTAATTTCAGTATAACGCATGCAGATAAATAAAAATATAACCAACATTTTACTTTAAATAATATTTTATTACTAAAACTTATCCATAGTACATTATAAAAAAATGCAACTGCAAACACCTAGGAAAAGATTTTGTGACAGCTGACATTTTCCAAGATGCGCAAGGCTGCCTGCGCGTGTGCCAGTGTCAGAAAAATTGATGATATGAGTGTTTATGTGTTTGTCACATGCGCCGGCGCTTGGCTGGTGTGCTAGAAGGCGGCGTCGAAGTGTTTGGACGCCGTCGAGCTCGGCGGGTATTGCTGTCTTCATCTAAAAAATAAACAATATGGCATGACAACAGAAAAAGTGGAAATGATATACTAAACTTCTGTCTTTTATGTAACAATGTATATAAATAAGATTGTTTTGTTTGTTTTATTTACCAGCAATGGAGCTGACTCTACTTTTCTGTGAAGACGATTTTCTGCTTGAGGAGCTATCGCGCGGTCCGGATGCATTTGAATCGCGTGAATCTCTTCTTCTATCTGAAATAAGAAATAGAACATTTTTCACTAAAAGGTTGTAACTACTAGGGTGCAGTTTGTCTAATATCTACTTATATTACTGCTAATGCATACTGCTGTATATAACAAAAATAAACCATATTTATATTAATTGAAGTTATTATTAAAATGTTAATTTCTAAAATTACATATATACTATACATGCATAAATCTAGGGCAATTTTTTTTTAACAATTTGATTTATAAGAATAAAGTTATTTAAAGTTTCTTAAGTTCACTTTACTAGATTAATTTAATTTAGATTTATAGGTATTAAAATTTTAGTAAATGTATTAAATTACCATAATCTTTTTCTGACTTTATACTAGGTGTGTCTGTTGATGCATGTGAACTTCCACTCTCCTTCCTTGTCTTAGTAGCAAGAGCGCCAATACTATCTTTACGACCTTTAATTTTACATTAATAAGTTAATGACCATTTTTCAATGCAGAAAACATTTGTGTACTATTTTTTTCTCTTGAATAGAGACAAGATCAAATTGAGTCATAGATATTTATATATTTGATAACCTTAGATCTTCTTTTATTAAGAAATAATTATACTAGCCAGAAGTAGTAACAATATCAACTTGATTTTCATTCTTTAGATTGAACTACAAAGGGTAAACATGGTCATACCATTGAGAGATACAAAAATAAATATTACAATACCTTTAGACGCAGTACTATCTCTTGATGCAGTTCCTCGAGAGTTGCTTCTAGGGGCTGGCTTTGGTGAGGGGCTTCTTCCATCTGAAATATCACAATCACATTAACATGCATAATTCTTTATTCCTAAAGAAGAAATGATTTCTAAACTACAATATTAAAAGATATGTTAAATGTTTCTACACACCATCACTATCATCCCCCAATATAACATCTCTACATTTTTGCTTCAACAAAGCGCCAAATTCACCGTCAGACAAACTAAAAGTTACTTCCTGATTCGGAAAGGGTATGGGCTCCGTTTCATCCAACATAGACGTGTCGTAAAGCGTTTCTAAATGCTTCCAAATATCTTGCGTGGATATTTCCTTAGTTATAGAGTTTGAAAGTTTCTCCCAAATACACGCCATTTGAAAATGTTTATTTATACCCACAGGCTTATGATTAGCCATTGCATAAAATAATTGAATTTCCATATTGACGTCCCAATCTAAAGTGTCCGCAACTTTAGTATCGGAAGATTCTTCTTCACTGGAAACCATAGTTTATTTTAAATGTTGCTGCACTTTCACTTGTATTCCTTTAATCGAATTATTGTAAATTCACTCTTATACTGTTATAATACATTTTTATCATAACTTAACGAAACTGCAGTGAACATTGAAAAATTATAATAACAAAAACAATCAATTCGCAATCATTTTTTTTTTTTTTTTTTTTTTAATTATTGGCCCGCACGGTTTGTGCATTGTGGCCCAGGGTCAAAAACAGGGAAACGGGTAAAAACATAAAATTATCGTCTGGAAAGGAATTTAGGAATAGAAAATAATGAATCTATAAAATAAAAGATCAATTCTTATAAATCTACATAAAAAAGGAGTGTAAGAAAACATATTTACATATATTTACGTTCATATTGTCTAAATTTTTATATTATTACTTAAGATAAAAGCTGCTAAAAGTTTATATACATGTGGGTCCAATGTTGAAAGTAAACATGATATGGATGAAGGGAAAGGAATTGGAAGGGAAATGAGACCTTCGAGAAGAGCCGACCGGTCGCGCCGAGGACAAACAAATATGATGTGATTTAAATCACCTACATCATATCCGCAATCGCACGTAGGGCTCTCATTAATATTTAACTTAGTAAGATGAGCTGGGGTGCAGACGTGTCCCAGTCGCATACGAGACAGTACTGTTGTAACTTTTTTACCGAATCTCAGTCTCCAAAACCAGGGCTTACTGGGTATAGAAGGTTGAATAGTACGATAATGGCGACCTTTTGAACTATCTTGAGACCAGGATTCAGTCCAAGAATTCCTGAGATAAATCCCTGAAAGAGACATCAAGTCATGCGCATAGTTTCTAAAAATGTCCACATCTCCACTCTCCACCGCCTCATTGGCTAAACGATCAGCTTTCTCGTTTCCAGATATTCCACAGTGACCAGGAACCCATGCAAACGATACGGAATAGTTTTCTTTTATACATTTTAATAGCAGGTTTCTAATTTCGGAAATGACAGGGAATTGATAATGTGATCCAAATGGGAACCGGGCTAAGGCATTCAAAGAACTTAGTGAATCTGTAAAAATTACAGTTTTTTGAAGTTTTAGTAGAAGGATGTATTCTATGGCTTTAACAAGGCCAATACATTCGCCAGTGAACACGGAGGATTCAGGAGGGAGTTTAGTTTTTTGAACAATATTGTAATTAGAGTGCAGTACACCAACACCTACACAGCTATCTTTGGAATGCTTAGATGCATCTGTAAATATTCGATGCCATTGTGGCCACTTGGTGTCAACAATATAGTTAAATGTTAACTTTTGGTTTTGCTCAATTTTCACAAGACCTGTGCTAGTATGTATATCAGGAGAGATTACAAGGGAATCATAACTATATTTGAACAATGGATTAGAAGTCGCTTGGTGAGTAGGAGCCTCAAAATAAGTAAATCTTCTGTAACTTTCAACCAAACATGGTGGGCGTTTGTTTTTCCAATAACTACAATTGGGGATTAAAGATGCCAGGCAAGTCAGTTTAGGTGTTAGGATATGGTTACTGAATTGGATACAACGGAATAGGAATTTATCAGACAGAAATTGCCGTCGTAAGCTTAATGGAGGCTCTACACACTCGACTCTCATACAGTTGATTGGACTTGACTTCATAGCTCCTAGGACTATTCTCATTGCTTTAGCCTGAATACTATCCATTTTTTTAAAACCAGAAATATTTCCTGGTTCCAACAGAAAAGTACCGTAATCCATTACACTTCTGATTATGGCGTTGTAAATCAGTTTTAAGGAGTGTGAATGCGCTCCCCACCAGATGCCCGATAAGCATCTAAGAATATTCAAATTACGTTCACATCTTGCAGTTACATATTCACAATGGGGTACACCGGTAAGCTTGGAATCTAGAATTACTCCTAAGAATTTGACGTCATTAGTCGAGGGAATCAAAACACTATTGAACTTTACATGGACCGGGGGAGGCCTACGCATTCTGGAAAACAACACAACCCTACTCTTGGATACAGATAAGTCTAAACCATTCGAATTAAGCCATGATTTTAAAAATGAAAGGGAAGATGTTAGAGCTTGGCAATTATTTTCAATCGATTTTCCCGATTTGTATATAAGAAGATCGTCTGCATATTGTAATACGTTTGCTGATGCCTGCAATGATGTTTCTAAATCATATGTGTAGATGTTGTAGAGCAAAGGACTGAGCACAGAACCCTGTGGTAATCCTTTCCACACAGTCCGCGATAGTTTGACATCTTCGATAAATAAATTAATGTATCTTTCTCTGAGCATATTGATAATAAAGTTTGACAGAATCGGTGGTACATCTAAGTAAAGCAATTTTCCCCTAAGAACCGATATAAGAACATTGTCATAAGCTGAGCTTATATCTAAGAAAGTAGCTACTATCGACTCGTTGTTTGAAAAAGCTAATCTTATGTCCGTAGTGAATATACCTAAGCTATCCATTGTGCTTCTACTTTTCCTAAAACCGAATTGTGACGTTGCTAATAAATTTTTACTCTCTAAAAACCATTCTAAACGGATTTTAACTAGGTGTTCTGCTGTTTTCATTAAAACAGAAGAAAGGACAATAGGTCTGTAAGAAGAAGGATCATCGGCTGGTTTATTGTCTTTTAAAATAGGGATAATAGATTGAGTGATCCAAGACTTGGGAATGCACCCAGAAATCATAATAGAATTTATAATATTTAAGTACAGCATCAGCACACGGTCCGAAAGGTTTTTCAAAAAAGAATATGGAATCCCATCTTCTCCTGGAGTAGAATCTTTTACGTTATTGAGTACACCTTTAAGTTCGATCAAAGAGAATGGAGCGTTTAATCCAGTTTGGTCATCGGAAATGTAAGCAGGAATAGATAATGGAGGAAATGCCTGTTCCGGTACAGAAGGGGGTGCAAGATGATCCATGAACTGATCAGCTAGGGTTAGCGGTAATTTAGAAGAGGGAGAATTATTATATGCAGATCTAAATCTACGAATATTACGCCAGACCTCTGACGGGCTGACGTCTGGGCTAATGGAGGCACAAAATGATTGCCAACCATCATATCTCTTTTTCTTAAACAATTTTTTAGCACTACGGGCAGATTCTAAATATAACTCGAAATTTTCTTCTGACATCTCCTCACAGTAATTTTTTTCAGCCTGTTTTCTTTTTTTTATTGCAGCTGTACATTCATGATCCCACCAGGGAGGCGAAGGAATTTGCGATCGGAACTTAGTTTTAGTGCAAAAAGATTCATCGGCAGCTTCAATCAAAACCTGAGAAAGAATTTCGGCAGAGATCTGATCACCTTCTTGAGAATAAATACTAGTTTTCCGCTCTACTCGTTGGTTGAATAATTCCCAATCAGCGTTGTTTAATCTGTATTTAAAACGAGGAGAGCGAGTGGTTTTGGTAGGTTTGTGTGAAGGAAAAGTAATTACAAGTGGAAAGTGGTCACTACCATACGAAGATGCAAGAGGGTGCCAGTCCAAAGTTGAAGCTAAATCAGGTGAACATAAAGATAGATCAGGCGCACTTGCACCTTCACTTGGACCAGTAACACGGGTTGGCAGCCCAGTGTTTAAAATACAGATACAATGAGAATCTATAATATCTAATAATTGATCTCCATAATAGTTGGAAGAAGTGCTTCCCCAGGATTGATGTTGGCAATTAAAATCACCTAGGACTAAGAATGGCCTTGGAAGGATGGAAAACAGTTGATTAAGATGAGAAAAAATATTTACATTAGGACGAGAAAAATAAATAGACACTATACAAATTTTATTTACAATAGCAGCAATGACTGATAAGTCATCTCCGAATGAGGGAAGTGGAAATAAGGAATAGGGGAGATTATTTTTAATGACTATGGCAACACCGCCATAGCCGTCAGGTCTGTCCTGTCGGAGAATAACATAACCTGGAATTCGAAAAGTCAATTCCGGGCGAAGCCATGTTTCCGACAGAGTTGAGACAAATGGTTCAAATTTATTATGCAAATGGATTAAATCATTTTTATTGCAGATAGCGCTTCTGCAATTCCACTGGATTATTTGTTCGCGTTCGTGGCGCATAAGAGGATTTTAATTGAGTTAAGGAAGCAATCATTTGGCGGCGTTGTTCGGTTACGTTGTTGTCAGAGTTAGAATTAGATTTAATTTCAGTCAAAAGTTGGATTAAATCAGAGATTATGTCATTATTGTTAACGTTACTGTTTATTAAAGCGACCCCGTTAGAAGGAGCTGGAGCGTCGTAGTCCTTTATCAAATTGAAGTGTTCTGTTTTGTTATACCCCAGTCGTTTTAGTTTGGGGGATGTTGGTTTAGAAAATATTGTTTTCTTATAAGATCTACTATACGACGGAATCGAGGAAGAGGAAGGCGATACATGTGGGACAGGAGAATTAGGAGTATTCTGGATGTTTGAAAACTTAACTATATCAGCAAAAGATTTTGATACTGGATCATACACTTTATTTGCTTCTGCGTAAGATACACATCTCTCAGCCATATACAATTTAATTTTAGTCTGCCGTTCATATTCTGGACACTTTCTGTTTGTAGCAAAGTGTAGACCAGAACATAGGCAGCAAGTCGCGGCATCATCTTGTATGTTGCATGTGTCCCCAGTATGGCCTTGGCCACACTTGTAACAGCGGGGCCGAGAGTTACAATTAGACTTAGTATGACCAAATCGGCAACAAGAATAGCACTGAATAGTGGGGTATGCGTAAAGTTCCACGGGCAGGGCATTGTAGCAGACAAATACATGTTTAGGAAGGGTTTGACCATCGAAAGTTATTACAATAGTCTGTGATGGCTTCCACTCAGGAGGGCTGCTGTTACGTACTTTATAATTAAGTCGTCTAATTTTTATAATTCCTCCGCTGCCTACAGGCAGAGAGATGTTGTCTAATATCTCTTCGGGAGACCATTCCGCGGGAACGCCTCGCACCAGGCCCATTCGGGTCACATTAAATGAGGGAATAAAAGCTTTGTAATTATTTCTTGCCAGGCAAGGGTTATTAATAAATTCGTTTGCACATTTGTGGTCAGAGAATGATAGGGAAATTCTGTTTCTGCCTATCCTTTTGATGCTACCATTAATTATGTTTTTAAAAGAATTTTTCTTGAGGAAATAACCAAATTGAACGGGATGAAGGGAGGGGATGTCCGTATCTGAAGAAACTTTTTGCGCATGAACTACGAATGGCCCTATGTCATAGGCCTCATAAGATGTTCGGCCTGTAGGATTTTTTATGGACTGAGAAACGTCTGATGGAGGTGATGGGTGCTGTTGGGTATTAACAGTTGCAGTATCTACACGGTCTACTTTGTTCTGAAAACTATCTAGAGCATTAGCGTTCTTAAGCCCAGTACATATTGAGGGAATTTCGATTTCCGGTATTTGGCACGAGCAATCAGTGTCCTTTTGTTTGTTCCGACGCGTCGGATCGAATCTTTTTTTCCTTTTGTTGCAGTGTTTGCAAATTTTACCTACTCGCATTCTTTTTCGGTCATTCCGTTGATCCACATCTGTATCTACACTGGACTCGTCCAGTTTAGAAAATCTATTTTCTATTATAATATTACAAGCTACCTCGGGGGGCGAGCCCCCGGTATCCGGGGGCTCGTCCATTTTTTCGCCTGACTCCAGGCCTTGAGGAAAAAGTATACAAACTTACCAGATACTGTAGAATATATACACAAATGAATAAACAAAACTATTAAATTAAACTACTACATACAAATATATACAAAACTGATCTTTTATACAAGTTAAATTAAATTTAAAAATTTCACAAGAAAAAACACTCCCGCCACGACCAACGTTTCCCGCGCTTTTTCCTTCGCAATCATTTAACATTCATACGAAGTCAACAGAACAGACTAAGAATGCATATTGCATAGACTATGATTACATTAATCAACGAAAGTGATCCCTTTTCCGTAACACCACAATCGGTCAAAGTCAAATTGTGTGTTAACATAAAACAAAAACAAGAAGTGATTTTAAATCTTAATCACATTTAAATTTCTCACTTTTTAAATAATTACAAGGTGGCCTTATCGCTAACAAGCAATTTCTTCCTAGCAACCCTGGTACGGAAAAATAATTACTAAGGGTAAAATGGGGTAAAGTGCATATCTAAATTAACAAATAAAATTACAAGTACTGTATGTACAATTACAAAACTAATATCTATAAAAAAATTAAAAAACTAAAATCTAATCCTAAGTATCAAGAATCACAATTAAGGTTCCATAAGACAATAAAAATAATATCTTACAATGGCAATAATATAGTATAAACACAAAAGTCACGATTGAACAGAAGGAAAGGATATGGTTAAAAGACGTTTATGTAGAAGACTTTTAAAATACATACTTTAGAATGTTGGCTGGGGTTCGGGGAGCATATTTTAAAACTGTATGCGAAGATTCTAAAAGACTTGCCTAAAAAGGATGAGCTATAGATATAATTTCGTGAAATAAGAGGAGAGTAATAGATGGAATTTCCAAAATGCATCTATCAGAGGATGCGTAATATATAGTAACAAGAACCCAAGAAAATAAATATTTTTTTAAGATAAGAAGGAGTTCTGGGATTGAGAAATTATAGAAGATGGAGGAGAAAAGCGTCACGCTTATTCACGGTACCTGCTGTTACGCATTCATGTACACTTACATTGCCAGAAAGCTAGCAAGTGCGTTGCCGGGCTTTCTTTTTGAAATTGAATTGGTACGCGAACGCGAACGAATCTAATATATAAAATTCTCGTGTCGCGGTGTTTGTGGTTAAACTCCTCCGAAACGGCCCGACAGATTCTTATGAAATTTTGTGTGCATATTGGGTATGTCTGAGAATCGGACAACATCTATTTTTCATCCCCCTAAATGTTAAGGGTAGTCCACCCCTAATTCTTTCATTTTTATTTTAGATAAAAAATTCATTAATTATTTTTTTATGATACAGCTTTAAAAAATACATACAACCCCTATTTTTTATTATAAATGATATACATGGCAAAACGACGTTTGCCGGATCAGCTAGTATTTTTTATATATAGGATTTATATGTTTATGTTGACGCGACTCGTAAAGTGGCAACCCCACTGTAGTGTAAAAGTTTTTTGTACGCTGTGGTTGCTTACAACTTAAAGTTACAGCCAAAGTCCTTTGCCTTTCCCATTAGGGATAAATTAATATCATCATCATTACAAGTTGCCAGGTCATAAAATCCCAAAAAAAAAAACATTACAAGTTACAGCTTAATCAGTGTGACCAGATTTAGTAGATTTCTACTTTTTTGGTAGATTTTGAGGTACTGTCAACAGAATTTAGTATGTAAAAATTATTTGGTATATTTTAGTAGAATTCACGCTTTTCAGTTAGTCTAGTACTTTTTTTGGCATATCGAATAAAAGCGAGGTATTCCTCTTTCATCGATTGGATTATAACTATTTAATGTCCATTCTTTTCGTTACCATTCGTGCCGTGAGCATAGAGTGTGATGTGGGAATTCCTTTATTGAGAATTTATATAATCGAGTTTAAAATGAAACATAAATATACACAAGGATATCGCAATGAATAGGAGCAAGATCCCTTATTTAAAGTTGGTTATGTAAATCTACAAATTTTACGTTATTTTTCAAAGTGATCAGGCCCTTATTCATAAAAGTGAAACATATATACAAAACATGACGAGTTCTATTTTGAGTTGCTTTATGAAGATAAATTATATAAAAACTACTCCGCTTCAGTCAATAGATCTGACAGAAGTATGTTCAAGTTAATGGACTTAAAATTGCTATAAGACAATGTTACCCAACATAAAGACGAAAAATGTTTATTTTAAGTATCATTTTAGAAATTTTTTTTTTTTTAGAATTTAATTTAAAAAAAAAACTTGGTTTCTTTTAAATTAAATTCTTATTTTTATTATTCTATCGTTTTATCAAGAAAACATTCATGTTTTACGTTGTAACACAATAGCAAAAAAATATAATAGATTTTTCTCGTTCCTTTCGGTAGAATTCAGTAGTTTTTAACCTCTACAAACAGTAGATTCGTCAATTAAAATCTGGTCACACTGAGCTTAATTGTTTTTAATTTTCGTTTGTCGATGCCTCCAATCTCCATGCTACCTAGTACTGCCTATACCAATAAATACTAATTATTATTACTATACATAGTTTTCGTTATCTTCTGCATCGATCTAATTTACATTTGTACATACAATACATAAACCATGGGAGTAGAAGTGGAAACTATTTCGCCCGGAGACGGTGGGTACTGTTCAAATAAAAATGATTTAGGAAAATTAATACTGGGCTTACCTTGCTGAAATTTTTTAGGCAACACTTATCCAAAACCGGGACAAACAGTTGTCGTGCACTACACTGGAACTCTTCAAAATGGCAAGAAGTTCGACTCCTCGAGGGATCGTGGACAACCCTTTAAGTTTACGCTAGGGAAAGGTGACGTTATCAAGGGGTGGGATCATGGAATTCCAAAGGTATTTGTCTATGCTTATTTCTTTTATCCCTTTAGTTTGATCTGATTTTGTCATATTTGATAAACAATTTTATTTCTTGCAGATGTCAGTGGGAGAACGAGCTTCATTAACTTGCTCTCCTGATTTTGCGTATGGTTCACGAGGCCACCCTGGAGTCATTCCACCAAATGCAACACTTATCTTTGATGTAGAACTTTTGAGAGTAGAATAGCTTTTAGTATATATTATGTATAATGTTAATGTAAATTTTATTTTATTGTTAAACAGTATTTTTGTTTCTTAAATAAGTTTATACTTGTGCTGCAAAAGCTAGTCTGTAAATGTTACTGAGAGTGTTAAAATAAGTACAAAATTCTACTTTATAAGTGTTACTACAAAATTAACTCAAACTATGTTAAAGAAATATTTTTAATTTAGTTAAACTAGATATAATCTTTTAATTCATATTAAGTGCACAGTTTCATTGTTAAATACTTTAGTTTCTTCAATCTTTTTTGTTTTTCTTTTGAATTTTAACGAATTTTGCACACACAAGGTTTTTCTGAGATTCAAGATGTGTAATTTGTAAAATAAAAATAACTGAATATCAGAAGTTCTTAATGCTTTTAATTTTTATAAACAATATAATTATGTATATAAACTTAATTAGAGAACATATTGTGTCCGTACCCCTAACACATGCCAAAAGATTATACTTGACTATAAAAAATAGTATACTAGTTCACACTAGGATAGTAGTTCATTAATGGTACAACACTGTTTTTAGAAAATGGTGTCCTACATAAAGCACAACTTTCTAATGCACCATAACAACATTGCATGCAGAAAAAATGCCCACATTGTAAAACACATGGTTGTACTATTTCTTCTAAGCATGCCACACAAGACCTACTATTGTCCACTTCATTTGGAAAATCAGCCATCTGCTCAAGGTGTTTCTTGGCCTGGTATAGGTTCTGGCCACAACTTATAACTGCATGCAATAGTGTAACTATGCCTAATAGCCTCAGATGCGCATAATAAGCAGCTGCAGCTGGTCTTACATGGACATAGTTTATTCTTGTCAAGGATTTACCAATTTCAAGTGGACCACCATTAATGTATGACAATGCTCTATGTATGCTTTCAATTTGTGGTAAAATATTACCCAATGCCTTAAAAGTCACTAAAAATAGATTTTGTGCTGCTGGTCTTAATGTTGAATTAATTTCAATTTGCTTTTCTACACTACGAAGTAATCTTTGTGTAATGTTCTCACCGAAGGCTGAGAGTAAAATACTTATGAGGCGGTTACAAAATGTTGGTAGTTTGTGATAAGAGTCATCAACTTGCACAATACCAGAATATTCTTCACCAAGTGTTTGTAACTCTCGTAGGGTTGTAAAAGATTTGTAAAGTACAAAAGAAATAGGAATAGCTTTGGATGCGTGCTGAGAGGAAATTAGTTTCGCTAACGATGCAGATAATTTCTTTTCATATAAATCGTCTTTTTGCCAAGCACGAAGTACCTCAGCAGGCTGCGCTGTAGGTAAAGCCATGGATTTTTCTGGTTCCTTAAATACTATATATTATATTAAACACTAGTGGCATAATATAGTAATAATATAATAGTTTTAATATTCCAATTAAGCTTAGTCAACACTTATGATTAACAATATAATCGTCAATAATGTTTTATAAAAATTAAGATTTCTTTAATAAATATTAGTAGTTCAGTAATAATATAATTTTATACATACAAATTTCAACTTCTTGTGTTTTTGTTAATCATTTTTTCATTATCAGCTGATTGTGACTGGGCCACATTCCACAGCTATATACCGCAATTCACAGAATAATGAGTAGTACGAAAGAGTACAGAACCACTTCATTGAAGAATATAGGGGTTTAGATGATAGATCTTAGATTCCCAACCGTTTGATAACAATATATGTAAAATAACTTCATAACAATATACCCATAGTATTTAAAAGTGGACCTTATCCTGGTGGATACGATTTTAATGAATGAATGAATAATTAATGTTTATACTTAATAACCAAAATACGATAATTTTATGGCTTCCCTTAAATAAGCTTCTATTTTGTATTCTCTGTGACTCTATATTAAATGAGTTGTGGCCTTACTTTAGTCTGAGAACTGTGGTCAATGGAGTATGGTCTCTATATAAAATTTTAATACCATTGGTGAAAAGTTTAGCTTTAATGTCGTTATACGCTAGGTTTACTGAAATTAGTTTTTGACTGAAATATATTTCTTCCAAAAGTTATTGCATTAAATAATGAACTAAATGCTCTGTAGTTATTATTTACATACTAAATAAATACCAAGGACTAGCAAACAATATATTATAAGTTAATACAATGAAATAATTTAAGGCATTGAATACAATAGAAGTAATTATAAAAAATGGTTGTAAATGCGCCAGATTCACCTACTACAGCAGAAGTTATCTTTGTAATAGAGGCAACATCAGCAAATAGTGCATATATCAGTGAATTAAAAACTAATTATATTGTCCCTACATTAGAGTAAGTTAATTATCGCATTTGTTCTGGAATTTGAATTTGAAAAGATGAATGAAAAGAAGATGTTTAGGAAATATAAATGAAACCTGCGTTCATTCTAGTCTTATGTGAAATATTTTCAGACTTTTTAGGTGACACAAATATTTATTCTAATAATAAAAATTTTAGGTATTTTCATGGTGGACCATTAGAAGATGGGGTTGGTAGTGGATCAACATATGGAGTAGTTGCTTATCAATCATCTGATTGCTATCCCGCCTCTCCTGTGTCAACTTATGGTCCTTTTACGTGCCCAAAAGATGTTGTTGACACTGTTGACAAAATACAGTAAGTGTAGGAAACATCACTTTTATTACTCCTGGATAGTTCAGTAGAGGATAGTTAACACGTATACAGTGGTTTGATATAATGTTTGATTGTAAAATGAGATTGCCTCACATAAAACATAAATAAAAAATGAAACACCTATATAACTACCTATGCCATATTAATGTGTACCATATTCAATGGCATCAGATTATGTTCTTATTTGATAAACATATATACCAATGTCTGGAATGTAGAGTTACATTATAAGCTCCCTTATATTTTTTTGATGCCATTTTATGTTTAAATATTTGCAGATACATAGGAGGTCATGCAGAAAATAGAGCATGTTTAACTGAAGCATTAGCAATGGCTCTATCATGCTTAGAAGAACTTGGGCGTACAGATATTCCACGACATATTATATTACTATGCTGTTCACCCCCTTATTCTGCATATGCTGGTGGCCTGGTTCCCCCTGGTATGTTTTTACTATGTGTCTTTGTCTTGCATGTGAAATTTGGAGTCTTATGTCAGAGTTAGACCCCAAGACAATCTTTTTAAAAAGTGTGACCCACAAACACCAATTGTATGGCAATAATTACATTATTATTATGTAGATAAACACACTAGCAGTCTTACAAGCTGATGCGCACATAGTTGTAGATTTGAAGAAATTATGCAACCTATTTTAAAAGAGTTCAAAGAGGGTGCATTTTCCTTACTTTACTTTTCGGAATCCTATTCCAGTCAGCAACTGATTGGTATGGGATAATATGGTCTAGGGAATTTGCATTATATTGAGTGGTCTTCAGTTTTAAAGAACTACCCCTCAACATGTGTTCTCACTTAAAATGAGGAGCTTCTCAATTCCTGGAATATTATAGTGGCCAGTAAGGATTTTATAGGTTTCATTGAGATTACCTTAATCGCCTACTTTCTAAATCAGTAAGGTCAAGTGCTGAGAGAGCGTGCTGATACGGTTTGTTGCTAAGTGCTCTGATTATATTCGTGTATAAAAAGCATGACAAAGTTTTAGAGTGAACTTTGTATTACATTAGTGGTTTATGAATGTTGCAAAGTGTTATTTGTAAAGACTGTAACATATTTGAAGGCGCTCCAAGCACAGTGGAGGCAGCTGCAAGAACAGTGTGTGAACGTGGAGCACAGTTATCTGTGTTGTCAGCGCGTCGATTGTCCTCTCTGTTGCCGATCTATGAACACGCTGGAGGGGATCTTCATGCTGCCCAGCAACGGAACTATGCAAAGGTGTGTATGGTGTCCACAGACTATAAAACGTGGTTAATAATACTACGTTTTTAATCTATTTTAAAAAAGGCGGATATATATTTAGATAATATAACTATGATGTTATTTAAGCTACCAAATACGTGAGCTAAACTTTGTGTGTTCAAACCTACATGGTTTGTCCACAAATTTCTCGAGAAGTAAAAGTAAATTGGTAAATATATATGTTGTATATGTATGTTTAGGAAGTGTTCCTTGGTTGGTACAAACGAATTAACAAACAAATATGGTGGTAGGGTATGCCGTTCAACCATCACAATTTGACGGTTTCACTATACACAATAGATTACAATCTACCGAATAATAATACGTTAAATTGTAAACAGTACGTTGAGGTTCACAATCTTTCGACAGTTCACAATCTCGCGAGATAGATTTCAACCTAACGGCATTTACAATTTTAAGGTGGTATAATTTGGCATATTTTTTGTCTATACACAAAAAATATGCCAAATTATACCATTTGATCAGTATCTTCTAGATATAGCCTATGGGTAGACCCTTGGCTACCGTCTCCACCGTTGGGGGACATTAATAACAACATAGGTAATCATGCTGACAGGCATGCAAATCTGTTTAACATTCCTAAACTACTGTTTGTTACCACGGTAACGATTGATTTTATTCTTTATATTATATTTATCTATAGTCCACGTTCTATAAGTAGGCCGAAAAAGCGTGGTAACAACAGTGATTTGTAAAAAAAATATGCTTGTTAAATTTTCTTTTGTGACAAAAACGTTGAATGGTTAAATAATGAAAGAATATAAATTCAATTATTTTTGTGGAATATACTCTTTGTCTGGCGACAAAATATATGTATTGTTGATATTGATTTTTTTTATTTTTTTAGTATTGACTTATCAGACACATTTTATATACAGCATTAATCTTCTTACAATTCCCTCTAAGAATGATAATCTACTAATCGAAATTTATTAGACATAATCTTTAGAAATAAACTAGCTGATCCGGCAAACGTCGTTTCGCCATGTATATCATTTATAATAAAAAAATAGGGGTTGATCGTAGAGGGGTGAAAGTTAGGGGTTGTATGTATTTTTTAATGCTGTATCATAAAAAAAGAAATTAAAAATTTTGTCTAAAAAATAAAAATAAAAATTTAGGGGTGGACTACCCTTAACATCCGGCGGGCTGATTTGTGAATCTAAACCATTCCCAGATCCCCTTGAAGACACACAAAAAATTTCATCAAAATTGGTCCAGTCGTTTAGGAGGAGTTCAGTCACATACACACGCACACAAGAAATATATATATTAAGATATACTAAACTGTATTATCTTAATGTAAGGTGATTTGTGTATCAGGACCCACGTCACCTAGTGCTACTCCGCGGATACAGTCTGAAGGAAAGGCCGCCCAGTCCCGCACCGCCGCCCGCCCCAGACATACAGACAGACGTGTATGGGTTAGTTATTATCAGACACACAACACATACTTACATTTTATTATTTAGGATGAATATTTCTGGCATAGTAGGAAGTAATCCAAGTATCTTGGCCAGATTCGACCGACGCGACGGCTCATTGGTCTAGTGGTTAGTACCCCTGACTGCGAATTCATGGGTCCCGGGTTCGATCCCCGGCTGAGGCGAACATCGATGTGATGTGCATTTGGTGTTGTGCTTAGGTCTTGGGTGTTTAAATATATATTTATGTGTTAGGTCTATCTATGTGTTTCGTGGTATGTCTAAGGCATACCAGTTTCTTCACGATGTTTCCTTCACCGTACCCTGAAGGAGCCCAGCTCCTCCGACTGAATTGCCTTGGGTACTAACATAGGGTATAGCATTAATAGATATACAATATCTATAACTGTATTTTGAATATTATACGCGAAGTGATTTTTTATTATATTGACAGCCAAGGTCGTGGCGCTGTAGCAGGCCCTCGTGTACCGGCGCCTTTTCCACGTGCAACGAATCCAGCAGTACGTGGAAGTTGGTTATCTGGTGTGTCAGGAGTGCCAGGTGTAGCGGGACCTCCACGGCAATCGCTATACACCAATAACTCTGCTCTTCTGACACAGTTGGCCCAGCCATCATACCCACCACCGCCGTCACAGGTATAATTATAATATATGTATGTCATAGATTAATAATTGCAAAATTGGTGTCACTACCGTCGTCCGACATTTTTACTTAATACAATATTTTTACTTAACAGTCAGTGCGCACGTGATCGTTGAGTAGAAAGAAACTCTACTCAAGTACTCAACGATCAATTCTACGCACTACTTTTTGACAGATAAATATGATTTATGACTCGAAGCCTCAGTTCGTCTTATATATTAAATTCTCGTGTCACAATGTTACCATACTCCTCCGAAACGGCTTGACCGATTTTTATCAAATGTTATGTGCATATTCAGTAGGTCTGCTAATCGGCTACTATCTATTTTTCATACCCCTAAGTGATAAGGGGTGTCCACCCCAAAATATATTTTTTTATTTTTTGGACAATTTTTTTTTGTTTTTATGATACAGCATAGAAAAATACATACAAACCCAAATTTTCACTTCTCTACGATCATCCCCTATTTTTTTAGATAGTTAGTTTTTTTGAACTAAAAAAATCCTAGAAATAATATACATGGCCAAACAAACGTAAGCCGGGTCAGCTAGTAATACAGAGGCATTGGAATTGATATTATGAAAAATCTAATAATAATAATTAACGTTTTAGCGAATGGTCCAACCTGGTCCAGTTAACCCTGGAGTCAGCGGTGGGCCAACGTCGACGGGGCCCAATGTTGGCGTGTCTGGAGTGGCCGGTGTTAGTGGGGTTGGAAACGTGGCTAATGTTGGCAATGTTGGCCAAATGCAGCGGACTTTCATATGGAGTGGGGTACTGGAATGGATGGAGAAGGGCAAAACGCCCGGTGATCAACAGAAAGTCACCAAGCATTTGCCCTGTCAGGTATGGTTAATAATAATATGTTTGGAATTAATAAACTCAAAATCTAAACCCTTTTTTATTTTTTTTAATGGCAATAGTTTTAACTTTATGCCAGTTTAAAGTAGGGAAACTATACGCGAGAAAAAATAAACAAAGATATCAAAAGGAAACAAAGGGATATTAACTATACTCTGATTTTTAATTCCGTAGAATTCTGACATTAAATACCTACATAAATGTTGCTACTAAAAAAGTTCTCCACCGAAAAAGGGACCAATTTGACCCATTGATTTTTTTTATGTTTTACCTACTAAAAGGTAAATCTAAATATTTACTTACTCAAGTGACCTATTAATACAAAAATAACAAATATTTCAATATCATGAACAATATATCGAAATAACTAATTCCAGGTTTAGTAAACCTTTAAAATAAAATAAAATGTTATCTTTACTTGTGCGTTTTTTACTGTTTGTGATGAAAAGGAACGTGATTACCACTTTTAATGTGGAGCAACGCACTTAATAAAATGGATGCATTAACTAACAATAAAATGTATGTATGGACTCGTATTTCACTGACATGTCAAAAAATGATAGCTGTCAGAATTCTACGGAATTAAAAATCAGAGTATAATTAAAAACGAAATATGTACATAAACATATTACATCTTAATATTATTATAGATTATGAAAGAAAATAATACAATAAAGGATAAAGCAAAAGGCAGGATTTTAGTCGGAAACGGAAAAATAACGCCCAAACCCTTTTCAAAGTCTTTCAGCATTAAATTGCTGGATTATTCCTATATATATTTTACTTTTTATGTTTAAAAAAAACAGTGACGCTACAACCTTTTAGGTCTGGGCTTCAGATATCTGTTTCATTTTGTCAATCTAAAAGGTAAGTAGGTGATCAGTTTTGCCTGACACTCGTCATCGCCTTTTTAGGTCTAAGGCAAGCCGGTTTCATCACGATTCTTTCCTTCACCGTCCGAGCGCTAAATACGCACATAGAAAGAGAGTCTAATGGTGCACAGCCGGGGATCGAACCTACGACTTTAGGGATGAGTGGCACGCTGAAGCCACCAGGCCACTTAAATGTAACCAATTTTTCAGGTGTCAGCCAACTCGAAGGATATTGAACCGGAACTGAAGGTTGATACTTGGCCAAGCAAATTGCTGATGCAATTGATGCCAAAACAGTTAATCAGTAATATCGGAGGACAGTATCTTAAGGATAGCAAGTCTGTCTTGTTCCATCTGCAACAAAATGAAGCATTAGATGCCCTCACCAAGGTCATGGTCAATGGGTTTGTAAGTACTTATTTAACATATCTTCTATATTATATATAAGGAAAATGGTCTTCGTTTGAGGCTCTTTCACGCCTAAACCACTTTTTTTTTTAATAAAACGGGACAAACGGGCAGGAGGCTCACCTGATGTTAAGTGATACCGCCGCCCATGGACACTCTCAATGCCAGAGGGCTCGCGAGTGCGTTGCCGGCCTTTCAGGAATCGGTACGCTCTTTTCTTGAAGGACCCTAGTCGAATTGGTTCGGAAATACCTCAATGGGCAGCTGGTACCACTGATCGTATCGACATGAAACTAAACTAAAGCGTCAACATCTATTAAAAACTCTATTTTCGATCATTTTCAATTTTCTTAGCGGGAAGTTAAAAAGAAGAATAATAAAAATATGAAAAAAATAATAATAATAATGAAACATTATAAGTAAGTAATTAGAATTTTTTCTTTGATAAGTTATTTTTTTTGTAATGTTTTTTTTTTAATAATCTCTATATGATCTTTATATGTATGTCATGTTTGCCTATAAGTGCTTGTCACATTAGAAATTGTATTTTGTGTTTGTTTTTACCAATGTCTCAGTGTGCCAAGCGTTGGCAAGCTTTTACTCAATAAAAAAAAACATAAAATTTTATTTATTTCCTATTTTAATTCGCCCAGCAAAGCGGGCGGGAAACGGCTAGTCTCTATATATATAAAACTAGCAGACCGGCCAAGCGTTACTGTGGCTAAGGTTTTAGTTATATTACATAGTAGTAACCTATTCAAGGGAAACTGTAGGAGAACACCAGTCGTGGGGACCACCATGCTTTATTGGTGGTAATGCCATTAAATTGTAGCTCATGTGAAACGTTGGTACTTTCAACAAAGCGCCATCTGTTAGAATTGTGGGTATCAAATTATAAATAAATATTTTGCAATTAAATAATATTGCGGGTATAAATTGAGATGTAAGCTATTTTAAGTTGGATCACACTACACTCGGTGTGCAAATTTGATTGAAATCGGTTCAGTAGCTTAGGAGTCCATAGCGGACAAACAACGTGGCACGTAATTTATATATATTAAGATTGTCACAATGTTCGTTACCATACTCCTCCGAAACGGCTCGACCGATTCTTATGATTTTTTTATTTAATTGTATAATATTGTATTTAATGGTTCAAATTTGGCATATTTTCTATAAGTCTATATATAGGTATATACTTAGTCTATAATAATACTCAATAAGGATTTTTAAATAGGCCGGCTGCGTACACTTCTCCCCGATGCCGTCACCCCCACAATGTGACATCAAAGTGCTGATCCTCCTCTACACCCCTGACAAGAAGGCCTACCTTGGCTTCATACCCAACAACCAGGCTACTTTCGTCGACCGACTTAGGAAGGTGATTCTATATATATATTTATTGTACAATAATAAACACTCTCAATGCCAGTGGGCTCGCGAGTGCGTTGCCGACCTTTTAATATTTTTTTAATTATAAATACTAATTGCAATTTTTGGAATAAAACTATTATGGGGCCAAATGATTTTGATAATATTAGTATATATACTAACTATTAAAAATATATCATCCAGGTTATCCAGCAACAGAAACTTAGCAAGCAGCCAACAGGTGGACCTGCGCCTGCCCTACCACCTGCCACTATGCCAGGTGACACAATATTCAAATATTTTAATCATATATTTTTTTGCAGTCGGTAAAAAACAGTTATTGAAACTTAAAAAAAAGTGATGTATATAGTTTCCTTTTTTTAAGATTTGTCCTGGATAGGTAAAATTGGGTTATTGGAACCAGAATTATTTCTGCTTAAACCGTCTAACAACAGAAAATCGGCCAAAACATTAAAATCAGTTCAGTAGTTTAGAGGCTTCTGAAGGAACATAAGAATGTGTAAAATAGGTGAATAATGAGTTATATTTATTTCTTCCTTTTTGTTGCTATCTGAATTCAGTAAAGTTGTTCTAAATAAGTAAATAAATATTAAAAAAAATTACTTTTTATATAATTTAATATAATGCTTGTAATAGATGTTTAAAAGATATGTTTTCGAATTTTAGGTGGGGCTATGGGCAGTCCGGGGATGTCTGGTGGGATGGGTATGAACCAGGGACACCCGCCGCAGCACCCACAACATGCCCAGGTATGACACCGTTTTTTTTTTTATGTAATAGGAGGCAAACGGGCAGGAGGCTCACCTGATGTTAAGTGATACCGCCGCCCATGGACACTCACACTGCCAGAAGGCTCGCAATTGCGTTGCCGGCCTTTCAATAATATTTTATATTTGAGCTAAATTCTGTATTCATATATAGATATACAATAGATCAGATTAGGGAGCGTTCAAGTATTACGTCACGCAATTTTTGGAGATTATTGGACCCCCCCCCCCATATAACGCGCCGTAACGTTTTTCTGTACCCAAGTATAGTAATACGTTTCGTGACCAAGTAGTGACTCTTTATAGCTAAAAGTTACCATTATGTGGTGTAAAGTACTGGAAAGTCGAAATTAATATTAACAATAATGCGTAATTCAATCCCCGCCCCGCATCGGAACGTTTTACAAAAGGAAAAAAAACTCCCTTAAAACATATTATTGTAATTTAAAAAAACATAAGTTTTAGTGTAATATTAAATGTATTATTGTACAATTTCAGCAAAGCATGATGATAGGTGGTGGTATGGGTGGTCAAGTCGGCTCCCAAGTTGGGCAGGTCGGGCAGGTTGGGCAAGTTGGGCAAGGTGCCAAGGGGCCGAGGCCGGTCAGCCAATTGGACGGCTTGGAGGCAGCAAGGCAGCAGAACTTGGAGAAGATACAACATTTGCAACAAACCTTAGAGGCTGCTCATCAACAGGTTTGTAAAATGATTTTTTAATTTTTCTCCATAATTAAAATTTAATTAAAATATAATAATATGAATAAAATTGAATCGCAAGATATGTAGCTTAGCTCAGAACTCGAAGATGGCAGGACCAATTCGAGTAATTTTTATTTATGCCTTGAACGCTGGGAAGTTTTATGGATAGATAATTTGGAAAAATTAAAAAAAAAACAAAAAGTTTAGTACTTGGGTTTATATTCCGTAAAAACTAACTGTATCTATAGTATAACATAGCAAAATGTTCCATATGTTGGTATTTAACTACTAAAATGGTGGGCTAAGTAAAAAATATCATATTGAGATGAAAAGCGGGGCAGTTTAAAATATAATTCAAATGTTTAGAGTTCTAAATGTGTGCCAATTTCTATTCAAACATATTTCAAAATTTGATTTCATTTTTATAACAATATAAAAACTCTTTTCTAGCTTCGCTTAAGTAACGTTTGTCTACAGGAGGCGCAGTTTAAGTCTCAGATGGACATAATGTCTCACTTGCACGCCGCCCAGCAACAGGAGCAACATTATAAGCAACTCGAGGTTATATTAAAAATATATTTACTCACATTTTTAAATATTTATAATTTAATAAAATGTATGAAGAGAAGATTTTTGAAGTAATTCTTGTATTTAAAATGTAATTACAAAATAATGTTTTGGACTTGGAATTCAAAGCCTATTCCCGATCTGTTATACAAGTGTATATGTATAGAAGAGTTGAAAGACAAATATGAAAGGCACAAGCTGGACCAATATCTAAGATGGGGTTCCAACTCTACCCTAATGACCTAACCTAAACTTTATGAAATAAATTCTAAATTAAATATTTTTTTTGTGTTGTGTTTTAAATATTTTATTCGTTAGGTTGGAAATAAATTATAATTAGTAGGACACGGTGTCTTTTAAAAGTATCTAAATTGGTGCTGGTTTTTTTTTAATTGGCTCGTGTTTATATTAAATAGATTTTAAAATTTGGTGTAATACATAATTAGTAATCAATTAATCAGTTTTTCTTAATTTCTACCGATTATGAAGTGTTGAATGCGATACGAATTTCGTATTTATTTCATAAAATTTAGATTTTTAATGTGTCACGTGACCACAATCACCTTAATATTTTTAATTTAAATCTATGACATTTAAACGTTATTGCGTGTATTTTCGATATTCCCTGAATGCGCTGTTTGACAGAACGAATAATAAAATGTTATTAAGAGTAATCAGCATAAAACATACGCTTAAAAATATTAATTTATACGTCACATGACGTGAAATGGTCACAGATTACTATAATCGAATCGATAATGACATAACACGGTTTTTGATAGTATGTCTTTGCTTATCTAATTCTATCTTGAAATTTAATTACATCGGAGACTGATTTTTAAATAATTTGAAATGGTTTTTAGTATCTTCTTTCCCACCCATTTGTCCGATTCCTTTTTTTTTATTTAATTATAATATTTTTTTTTGTAAAGCATTAACAAATATACGGAATGGGATTTGCTAACATAAAACTTTACGGCTTCCAAATAATGTTTAAAATACTACAATTGCAGGAGCAACAACGCAAGCATCAGCTGCAGCAATTGCAGCAACTGCGGGGTGCGGCTGGACATCCGCCGCGACTCATGCCCAGGGGAATTATGCCCACCAACCCTGGATTGAGGCATTTATTACAACAGGTATCATAATACATATAACTCATCACATATATATATTAACACCAGTATAAAAAAATTGCATCAGGTATTTATTTTATTGTATATATGAACTCGAACATCACACGTGTTGAAACGATGACAATCAAGCACTTATGAAATATATATATATATAGCAATATATATATATATATGTAAATACATAAATAACAATTAGGTAGGAATTTAACAAAGCGAAAGAAAAAAAAGTACGTGCGTAAAAAGTACACATGTCAGAAGTGAAACTTATAGGCAAACTAATTTTTAAGTCTTGTTCATATTTCATATACAAATCTAAAACTTTAGATTTCCGAGACTTAGAGGGAGGGAAAAAGGAAGATATGTCAGGAATTTAATTGTCATTAAAATATTAAGTGTCGAAAATTAAGACAAATAATAAATTTAATTTTTGTCATTTATCTCTTTGACAATATAAACACGTGGCATTTTAATTTACAATTCGTCATTTGAGATTTATGTTTTATGAATAAACATAGTTGGATATTGCCTGATGACCCACGATAGCTTTGACGATACTAGAATAACATCATCTAGTTACAGTTTTAGTAAATTATTAGGATACACGTAACTTTATGCATTAGGATATAATTAAGCATGCACTAATCATTGACATCAAATTTTTATATTAGGGAGCGTTCAAGTATTACGTCACGCAATTTTTGGAGATCATTGACCCCCTCCCCCCCGTGTAACGCGCCGTAACGTTTTTCTGTACCGAGTAAAACGTTTCGTGACCACCCAGTGCCTCTTTATAGCTAAAAGTTACCATTCTGTGCTATAAAGTACTGGAAAGTCGAAAATAATATTAACAATAACGCATAATTCATCCCCCGGCATCGTAACGTTTTACAAAAGTAAAAAATAATCGTTACGTAATACTTGAACGCTCCCTTAGATGTTCTAAGTTGGATACATATTTAAATTATATATTAAACGTCTAGTCGATAAATGATTTCTAACTCAGGATACCTCTTGCTATATTTAAATATTTAATCGCTCTCTTTAGAATATTTAGGTAGGGTTATTTCAAATGATTTTTATATAACTATTAAAATAGATTTATTACTGATTACTTAAGTTATTATAGATACGGAGATTTCATCGAATAAATTTGAACATTTAAATAACTAACTAAATCTATAGACTGCCGTTTTTTGAAGCTATTTTTGACATTATGAATTCATGTCATGAATTGATCATGAATTTAAATTAACTACAAAACAACCTTTATATACGATAATTCAGACAGAACATTTTTTTTTAAATTGGCGACTTATATAGTTTTAATGATTAAAGGTTTTTTAATATAAATTTGAAATGGTATGTAAATCTTGAAGTAACCTGACCTGATTAAATAATCAATCATCATCAAGAAACCAATTCTTTAGAATTTCTATTCCAGCATTATTCATAGTCATGTAAAAATATAATTATGGAATAGTAAAGTTCTTTGTAAATTATGTAGAGTCAAAATAACAGTAAAAACTTCACCTCTATGTATATTCCATGATTATACCAATTCATTTTCATGTCAACTGAGAGCCGCTGTCATCATTACATCATATTAACTCATACTTTCAATTAATAATCATTGCACTAGCTTTCTAGCATTTCTTCATAGTGCAGTCGTTTTTACCAATGCTGGATATACTTCAAAATGTTTTTATATATATATATCAAGATATAGTTTTTTACATTACAGTTTATATTATAGTTATTTTCCATTGCTATATTTTCATTCTCAAATACATATGTCAATTGTTCAGAATTCCTATACCACAAAAAGTATTGTGCTGTGCTCCGCTGTAAAGATATTTTTTTTAATAATTTATAGGGGATGCTGACAGTTTTAAATAAGATAAACAAATATTTAGAACTCCCAAAGTATAACTATTATTTAATTAAAACTTACATCAAACAAAATGGTCTGTAAAGACATGGGTAATCCAGCTTGGTAAACGGTCCGTTAGCCGTAGTAGTGACTGAATACGGCGCGTATGTTTTAGCAACAGGCGGCGCCGCGACCCCAGCGTCCGCACATGTGACCTCCGCACCGCATAAGTAATGCTTCACTTTATTTACTAACGCACAGCCCGTCTCAATAATTTACAATTAGTTAAAGATTCCGTAACTTGAATAGACAACGTTTAAGCTAGTAAAAAAAGAACTTAAGCTAATTTTTTTAACTTAGCCAAGTGCAGTTCATCATAGATATGCAAGCTACAGAATAAATATAAAACAAAAATTTTGGGATGGTAATAAATATTTTTTTTTTAAATTACTAATTAGTAAATTATTGAGTGTGCTTTTTACGTTTGCGAAAATTTTCTTTTATTTGTTTTGCGTTTTTTGCTTCATCATTTAAAACGAACTTTATTTTCGTGTTTTAGTTTTTATTGTTTTCTCCAAAGGACGTATTTGACTAATATACGAAAACAAGGTTCGAACAATTTTTCTTTTAACATGACTGCATGAATTCTTATTTTCATTTGTATGTAATATAGAAGATAACATGTTTGTTCTGTCCTGTTAACTGGTGTATAATTCGTAGTTCTTGTAAATTAACTTTGTGTAAAGGAGCGTTCAAGTATTACGTAACGCAATTTGTGGAGATTATTGACCCCCCCCCCCCCCTAAGTAACTCGCCGTAAAACGTTTCGTGACCACCTAGTGACTCTTTAGTTACTATTATGTGGTGTAAGTAGAAAAAAATATTAACAATAACGTGTAATTTAATCCCCGCCCCGCATCGTAACGTTTTACAAAAGGACCCCCCCTCCCAAAATACGTTACGTAATACTTGAAGCTCCCTAAGAAAGTTAAAAAAAATATGATCCAACAAACTCTGAAAATTATTATTTTAACTTTATAAATTCGTGTTGGTTTGACAGCTTTTATATAGCAACATTGGGGTTACGGTGGTGTGTTTTGGTGTTTTGTTTGTTATTATTTGAATTGTAATTAATTTTAAATTTTGTGTATAGCAACCACAATATCGGCCGCAAGGTGGCGCTGTGCGTCCTACGGCACAGTCGCAGCAATTTGATGATGTCAATAATTATAGCGATTTTATGTAGTTTTAAAGTTGATGAAAAACAATTTTAAAATATAGACATTTATATAACAGAACTCAAAAAAATATTAATTTCAAAATAAAGCTTGCATTTTAAGAATATTTTGACATGTATAAATTGTTTGGTATTTGAAAATCATATAATTTCATTAAAGTTCCTCCGTAAGCAAGGTTTATTAGCAATTATTTTTAAAGCTGATTCTTAAATTGTAAATAAAAAAATTGAGAACGAAACTGAATTGAGAATCTTGGACAAAATAATCCTAAAATTGTTTTATTTGTAAACTAATAATCACGTCGTAAAATTTAAATAGCGATGTAAGTGAATGAATTTGAAGATGTATGTATATAATTGTTTTTACAATTTTATTAAACGTAAGAAAGATGAGATTTGTGTTTTAATTATTTTTCCAATTCTTAAATATGTATGTACTATATGAGCCGGCCCATGTGGGCTACAACCGGCCAAAATTAAAAAAAAAGTATACAGGGTGTGGTGTAATACAGAAGACGTAGCAAATCATAAAAATATAATTTATGATTAGTGAAAATCTCTCGGATTTCGAGATATTCGACATTTAAAAAAATGACACTCTTCCTCTTATTCAGGTTCCATATTATCATTCATTACGCCACATCCTGTATAAGCTGTCAAATTTAAAGTGTTGCAATGGGCGGCATAAGCTGCGTTTGAGTATTAGCTTCGCTTTATATGTCAAAAACAAAATTTCATTGGACAAATGGAAGTTATACTCGGCGCTAAGGTTCGATTATTATATTTAAATATTGATCACACATTTCATAACGATCAAACCAAAACTTTGTTCTTCTAGTATTTCATTGTTCCAACTTGAAAGATTAAGGTCCATATTCTTATCTCAAGTTACAGTCTCGTCTTGAGCGCTGTCAAATTTCTCAAACTGCATACAGACAAAATAGTTTGACAGCTCTTGAAACTAGATTTAAATTTGATTGATGTTTAGAATGCCGCCGAAAGTTATTTCTCTGAATTATTACGATAATTGTGTTTGGCAACTGTACAGCATCTTGACTAAGGCCCCAGGATTGGATGAATTAAAAAGCGGAATGATAAAAAATATAATTTACTTAGCACATATCATTGGCTAACATATAAGACATAAGAAAATATTATATACTACTAATATCAAATAATTATTTGTTAGCACATTCATTCAACTTCGTAAGTAGTTTCGTAGTCGTAGTTTTACCGCAAAGCACTTCACTTTCGCACTAGGGTTTAATATTAATCGAGCATAATATAATCGCAAATAGCTACTTTGGGCTGTCAAGAATAATAAAGGCGCCATTTATACTCTGTATCATGCCACTTTTATTTCAGCTGATTCGCTAAAAGGTTATTGTTACAGTTGGCCAGAGTCAGTAGATGTCCTGAAGTATTTTTATGTTGTTTTCTACTAAAGGAACTTTTACCCGCCAAAGGGAAATAAAACATATTACTTGATTTAAGAGTCGTTGCTAAAATAACGTTCCATTACACGCCACACGTCAATTTATTCTTGACAGCTTGTGAATAAATTACCATAGACATAGAAGCTAATGAAGTAACCTCATTACCTATAAGATAAACTTAGCCTGAACATTTGCCTTTATCTAATTGATAGGCCAAGGAATATAATCCATTACATCTATAGTAAAACATTTTTACAGACCTCTAGCAAAAAGCTCTGACAGACAAGACCCACACACCAATTAAATTTGTATGCGGTTCGAATAGAGTCACGTGACTCATTGAGCTATTGTCATTACCAAACAATTGAATGTGTTATAAATAGATATGTATATATATAATCATTTAAATAAATATAACAATAACGGCGCGCGTACAAATCCATTCCCGCTCTTTCTGGATATGATAATTCAAGGCGAATTTGCGTCTGTACTCCGTAACTTCGACGTTTTGGTTATTTTTACTTAAACAGAGGACATACGGGCTGGCTTACACCTGTGCCTCTACTCTGTTAAAGCGCTTCGCACGCTGAAACCAATAATTGGTAGAATTCAATACAATGGGTTATTACAATAAATGAAAACACGACGCCGTCATGCGTCAAGTTTGCTAATGCTAATCATAGATGGCGCATTTTAAACCTTTTAATTATATAACTCTTCTAAATTTTCAGAATTACTTAATTTAATTTGCTTCTTATTGTAAAAATCCAAGGCACCTGCCAATTACAATATTGTTGGTTTCATTGAGTTCAGAGTTCTGACACAGATTGCCACAAGGCTCGTTCGTTGCCATTTCGACATAGTTCTAATATGTTAGCACTATTGGAATTGGGACTACTCGTTATATAAGTTACGGCCTGAACCCAGGAACTGTAAAATTATCGTACAATGTTATGAATCCCAAATGTACGATAATCAATGGAAGTTACAGAGTACCGATGCTTACATTTTTGGGAGCGTTCAAGTATTACGTAACGCAATTTTTGGAGATTATTGACCCCCCCCCCTCCTTCATGTAACTCGCCGTAACGTTTTTCAGTACTCAAGTAGTAAAACGTTTCGTGACTCTTCAGTTACTATTATGTGGTGTAAGTCGAAAATAATATTAACAATAGCGTGTAATTCAATCCCCGCCCCGCATCGTAACGTTTTACAAAATGAAACCCCCCCCCCTCTCCCAAAATTCGTTACGAAATACTTGAACGCTCCATTAATATAAGGCCTTAATGTAGAGTTTAAATAGTTATTAAATATTTTGTACATATATCACTATAAAATATTAGTCGACACTTTGGCAGTGCAATTAACGATTACTTTGATTAAAATTTTTTGACTGAATATAAATATAATGTCATTACGTAAATTATTATATGTCACAAACATATCTTCTTTGATTGTGACTCTAAAAATATAAATGCAGATTATAAAACTAAAATAGACAATTATTCTCAACTCACACTAAAACTTCATGAATAAAATCAGTTATTAACCAGGTATTATTATTTAGTTGCATTGATTTTCAGATATCCACATATTCTTAATGATACAAAATTTGGAATAATAATACATATAAAATATAATCTCAATACACAATTTCATTCGCCTACAATTTATATGTCGCAGTCAATTAGTTTAATTAGTCGTTTTACTAAAACGCTTGAATGTAGGAGATGTAAGGCCAAAGCAGGTATTTCTAAAGATTTTTTTTGAAGTTATACTTCTTTAGGCGCGTTATGGAAAATTTATGAAAGTGAAATTGTATGGTGAATATATAATTTTATAAAGTTGCCCACGGAAGATGATACGGCATTGGACATAATTTAAAAACAACATTCGAATAATAATAGAATTTATGTTACACTTAATGTAAGAGAATAATAATAAATAATTAATTTTTCAAACTCTCTCCTTTCCAGTCTTTGATTATTTAATTGTAATTAATTATTTGCATGCAATAGAAAACTATTTCTAATAAAAATCTGCCAAAGAAGTATAACTTCTTACGCGCGTACATAAGTACACGCACCCTTTTTTTGTATACATATATAAACATGGCCAATGTAGCCTATACAGAACAATAAATTAACAACATTGAAAGTGGATTTAAATGAAAAATGAGACACAAAAATAAACAATTAAAACTATTTGCATTATGTGAAAATAATTTTGTTAGAGACATTTATTTAAATGGCTAATTAAGCTAACAGGCTACATATGAATAATATACCTAAATTTAATCTCCTATCATAAACATGTAGATAACTTTAAATATATCGAGAAAATATGATTTCTTACATTTATTCGAAATACAATTAGTTCAATGACCTTAACAAATCTTGTAACATTAAGTAACACTGCACTGGTTTAATTTCGTATTATAAAATGGCCACTATAAGTCTCGTGTTATTAAAATTATAAATATTTGGATTGCTTCATTTGTTTACCAAAACAAAACACTATCAGTCATAAAATTTAAGACGCGCTAGCGATCTTAAACTATTGTTCGTCGGAAATATCTGCGAACCTCGCTGGAATGCGCTTCCCCTGGCGCTTCCCCGCACCCCGCCCCGTTTTCGCCTATCCAGTACCGTTGCCAACGCAATCGCCGACGCGACAAAAATATTGACCAATCAGAATTTTTTTGCTATCTCTCCAGTTTGTATGACGTCATTAAGCCAGGTTCGCAGATATTTCTGACGACTTGTAATTTCTTATATTTTAGACACAATAAACCGGCAATTACACTATGACACCTTGACCTTGTCATTGTCACACTTATCATTGACACATCTGTCACTGTCACATTTGTCACTGACATCCTGTTTTTTGGCGGTATCTTTTTTACAGGTACCGTTCGTGTAGGGCTTTTTAGGACGTTTCTTGGGCATTTCGTAGACGCGTTCTATGAGCGCGTGTAGAATACTGCCGGGCACGCGTTGATGTTCCTCAACTAAATCTTCTATTGCTGTTGCCACCTGAAAATTTTATATATTTTATTAATAATTTTATATTAACTTGATAATGTTTATATGTTGAATCTATAAAAAATCGGTTGTCTGTAAAGTCGGTTTACTGACGATAGTTGAACGTGACAACGTCATAAGAAAATACTGATGGAATGGTTGCATTTTTCAAAAGAAAATTTTAATTTTATGTGTTTGATAGATATTTTGTATGGATTTAGAGGAGGTAAATGGAAATCACAATTGAATTGCTATAAACAATTGACACCACATTCACTTTTCACTGCACTTCATACTTGACGAAAACATGTAAATGTATTATTGTATGGCAGCTGTCCACGCGGACGCATCGCTCACTCAAGTAGGAGAGAGACAGATGTCGAACGCGGTGGCCGATTGTGCCTCTTTGTCGCTCGTTCCGCGCTCTCGCTTGCACTTCATGCCTTAAATGGAAGGCCTCAGAGCGAGGTAACGCCACATGCGTCATGTTTTTTCGTGCGTGCAGCCGGCTCCATCGAATTATAAGACGTTGTCACGTAAAAAATCAGAAAAAGAACAAATTGGTGAAAAATCCGCCAAGAATCCTCTGAACTCAACTGTACTAAAATATAATATTTTTCCATTGAAACATCATGAATATGTTAACAAGTAATTAAATATAAATAAAAAATACTAGTACTAAAATTATATATGTCAGGGAATGCTCAGGTAAATGTTCTGATCGAGTCAATAGGCCGTTGATTTTTATTGTTGCTTTGATTAATAATTAAAATTCCTTCAATTACTTTTAAAAATCAAAATTAATTTTGAACAGATTTGTTTTGTTATTATTAATGTACATTGTACACCAATTATTAACGACTCACGCACTTTTTTTTAATTTCATGATCCTGGATACAAGTCCTTCAGTCCTAAAACCTCATTCAAAAATAGTAATAATAAAGTAAAGAATAGACTATGTCTAGGCTAGTGATGTGTAGTGTTTTCTAATGTCTATAGATAATAAAAATATTATAATTATATATATAGATAATTTACGACCACTCACCTTCTGCTGCAGCTGTTCAGGCGTTAAGCTAGAGTCGGGATATATAGGTTTCCCCAAATGCGTGATCAGTTTTACAGGGAACCCTCCATATACGGGCGCCAAAGGGATCCTAGTGGCTGCGTATATCCGAAGACAGATCCCACGAAGCCAACCCACTGTGCGAAATGCTTCACGCACATTTTGAGTGAACATTGGAATTATTGGCTAAGAAATTAAAACAAATATAAGTTTAGTACTTTGAATTAGGACTGTCGAATTAAAAAGGGCGGCCGAAAAAAATATGTAAGACGAAAGATTTTTTTTATGTAATAGGAAGCAAACGGGCAGGAGGCTCATCTGATGCTAAGTGATACCGCCCATGGACACTCACACTGCCAGAAGGCTCGCAAGTGCGTTGCCGGCATTTTAAGAATTTGTACGCTCTTTTCTTGAAGGACCCTAAGTCGAATTGGTTCGGAAATACTTCAGTGGGCAGCTCCACATAGTGGTGGTGCGCGGCAAAAACTGCCTTAGAAAACGTTCAGTTGTGGAATTCAATCGAGGTGATACGGATGGTATTTTGTATTTTGCGTTGACGTCCGATGATGAAACACAGCTGCAGATATTAGACCATATCACCATTAAAATTAACATTATCCTTTAAAAAATGTCCAACCGGGCGAAACTGGGACGAGCCAGCATTATAATATTTTTTGTATATAACTATGGACGTCAAAGCATTAATTGACGTTTTTAATTACAAGTCGGAATGATAACCTCTCCATTTTTATTGAAGTGAAACTTCTTTAATCGTTGTGATTTCAAACCGGATGCAACGGAAAAAGCGACAGTTAAAAGAGACAGACACATAAATTAATAGGATTTGGCGTGGGAGAGAGTGAGATAGGAGGCATTATAAACTTTAAATTAGTTTGTAATTGAACATTTTCTGAAATACTTATGTTGGATATTGTGAATTTATTTCAAACTTTTATTATTTTAGTTTTTACCAAATTAAAGATTGATATTAAAGTTATAAATAAAAATTTAACATTAAAATATATATTTTTTTAAAGAAAAGATCCTACATTTAGATAGAGAAAAAGTCTAATTTACATATTTTAATCATAAAAACTTTGTTTTTGAAGGTTTCACTTCTACCACGTGTGAATTGGACACATGATGTTTTTTTTATTTTATTTTTCGCTTTATTTCCTCTCCTCACTAAGTCGTTAAAAGACATTTACACAACGAAAACAATGTTATAATGTAACTCCACTTTTCCGAAATTTGATTACTTGCTGAAGAATTTTACAATTTAAGTTCATAAATGTATGGCTGCGACCAATGTATGAACCTTTTATTACCAGTGTATGAAAATGTATTATAATTTCCCCCTTATACAAAAAATAATACTAATAAATTCCCTTACCACATTTGCCTCTAGCGCGACCTTAGCAAACCCTGTACGGCTTTTCCAGTGCAAGCGATAGTAGTGGTCACCGAACTGTGCCTCATAAACACCTCCAGGGGAAATGGCCAATGGGTTGCCGGACCGTAGTACGCCAGCGCACGTCGCCACCGTCCCAGGAATCACGCACAGTCCTTCCAGTAACTGCGACCATCCTGCAAAAAAATGAAAGAAAATACAATTATAGCTTTAAAAAAACGTGTGTGTACTTATGTACACGCGTTAGAAGTTATACTTTTTTGGCGTAACAAGAGAAAATCTTTTCAAAAATTTTATACTATGTTTGTAGACACTAACAATAGAAAAAATTAAAATGTTGACTATAGCTAACTTCAGGGTGTCGGTTTTTTGTGACTTAACGCGCCAAAAGAAGTTTAAAAATAATCTTAAACTCAAACTAGAAACATTAAATTCTCTTGATCTTCCTATAGCTGTGAGGGTAGTGTTTTTTTACACAATATATTTTCATAAAATAATCAAATTTAAGCTAAGTAGCCTGGCTGAAGTGGCTCTTAGGTCGGCTCCCAGAGGTCGTAGGTTCGAACCCCAGCTGTGCATCAATGGACGTTTCCGTCTATGTCACTGGTGAAAGAAAAACATCGCGAAGAATCTGGCATGCCGTAGACTCCAAAAAAAGTCGACTGTGTATGTCAGTCAAAACCAAACTTGTAGCGCCACTAATTTTTTTAATTAGATTCCTGGTGTTAAATCAAGTACCAGATTGGTAAACAGCTGATCTAGGCCTTTCTAACTTCCAATAATACCGACATATCGATCCCAATAATGAGATTTTGGATCTGTTTCCACCGGTTTCTGTTCAGCGCCTCTGTTATGACAGTGTACAAGTTTTGAGGACTATGAATGAGTCTTTCACTTGATCGGTCCATCTGGTTGGTGAACGGCCTTTTGCCTTCTGTGTTACGAACCACGATCAGTTTCTCCAAGTTCTCATCGCATACAAAAACGTCGGGATTGATATCTATTGGAAGTGAGTATGGTTTTTACCTGAAATGTCCCATAGTGTACGGGATTTGAAAGATTCTTACCAGGTATCTTAAAGAGGAACCTATCAGCGACTGTATGGAGATGCCGGCGCTGGAATAACAGCATCCGCGCTGTAAAGTAATACATGTCTATCGGGAGCGCACCGTGGTAATATATCACGAGAAATGGACCAGCCGGTATGTTCTCAACGCCGCGTATCTCGTAACCTGTATAATGTCAAGATATAATTTAATAAGATATTTATTTACTTATAAGTCTAAAACAACGTGTATGTAAACACACACCAATTATTTTTATTACATTAGAACATAAGCAAGCTAGCATGGGAAAAATTAACTAACTAAAACTAAAAGGAAAAGCTTTGAGTTTCTTTTTAGTTTTGCTGTGCCGTTCGTCACATCGTAACCATAGTTCAACAGAAAGAGACAAAAGCATTTAAATCTCGTAATTAAAGTACTCTTTCGTAATTAGATTAATTTATTTCTCCTGATAGAATTCTAATAACTAAAAGATCCCTAAGAGTAAATGCAGCGTCTAGACTGATCACTTCTGTATGTCAAACCGAGGATAAACCAAAGACGCAAAACGAAATATCGGGTTCGACTGTGATTGGCCAAACGTATGCCGCGTATCAACGCGTTTTAAAATAGAGATTGGCCTCTTAGCCTAGCGGTCTTATTAAGTGGCAGCTAGGTGAGGGGTACCGGGTTCGATTCCCGGTTCGAGGGCAAGTTTTAATTTAATTTAAATTTGTTCTCGGCCTTTGGGAGGGTTGTGCGGTACCGGGCGAGTGCCTAAACCGTACATGGAGGACTTTATCGAATTTCTAAGGCAAGAAGCACGAATTATAAAAATCTTATACTTGACGCTGGCTAATGCACAAACCATGCCAGAGCCATTAAAAAAAATAGAGATTCTGTTGACCAATCACAACCGAACGGAGCGCACAATAGTTTCGTCTATCGTTTTACATTCTCACCCCCCTATCCTAGCGTACTACTCTAGATGCCCTTTACCCCACGTCGAGGATATTGCCCCCTAAATGTTACAAATCGCTTACCATGCCATAACCACCCGTGCGCGTCCCACAAAGCACACACGGCAACTCTAGCCGCATGTTTCCAATCATTTTGTACTTCTGTTACGACTCGCAATCTGAAATTGACACGTTATTATTAACCGACTTGAATAAAACTAGGTTATTCGTTTGATCATATTTTTAGAATCGTTGAGCTTGAGCTATTTAGGCTTCCAAGTACATATGTAATGTTGTACTGCTAAATAAAGTCAGTTAAGGTGGAAAATGACTACATCCTCATAACTTGTAATGTAGTTAGCAAAAACCCGAAATATTGGCGATATTCTATTGCAAATATCATCTAAAAGTCGGATAAAAACATATATTTGTCATTTATCTTATATAACGTGACGCAATGACCTCGCGGGACTACATAAGAGAAGCCCAGACATATCATCCCTCGAAGTCATGACATAATAATGGCCATCACATAATAATTCCGAGTTCAATAACCAAAACCACAAATGTGTCTCAAAGTTTATCACAGCCAGACGGACCAATAATTATCAGCCCCATTTTAATTGCCTTTAATTGGCACGATAAATCACCATTCTTGGGGTGCGTGATAGTTTTTATTGGAAAAATTCCTTCATATTTACTCAATGAATCCTCAAGTATCTTTTAAATATTTTTCATTCACGTTGGTCACTTTAAAATCATATCTATAACTATATTTCAAATTCCAAATACGATTTGACTCCTTAGTAAGTTATAGCTCCTTAAACTATCTAAACTAATAGAAACTTGAAAATGCCTTAGAAACAAACGTCAATATAATGATTAATTGAGTAAAACTTCTTTGGCGTTGACGGCATATATCACTGAAATGATTAAATATTAACTAAAAAAATAATAACTATCATATTATAATTTAATTATATTTATATTCATGTGCTTTACAAAGATTATTCGAATTTTTATTTTTAAATAGCGGAAACTACACAGACTATAAGCGTCACTTCCGTCAGAAAAAAAATCTGAGTAATACTCCCTACTCGCGCCTAAAGTTTTACTTCAATAAATCTTTTCACATTTTCACTTGTCAAGAGTTCGACAGACGTTATAAACAGAAAAGTGCGAGAAGCATTTAGATTTTACTTATTAAGCCATAGATATATATTCGGGGGATATATAGCGATATTATTAAGATTTATGTATTATTATCGTAACTTGTAATGTCTGTCTCTCCTAGTTAATTATAGATTATAAGGTCATAAATTTTTATCATCTAATAAAACCTAGCACTCGTTTTATACAAAGATAGCCGTTGTCGAGAACATAATAATTATATATCATAACTAGCAGACCGGCCAAGCGTTGCTGTGGCTAAGGTTTTTGTTATATTACATGGTAGTAAAGTACCCAAGGGTAACTGTAGGAGAACACCAGTCCACCACCATGCTTTTTTGGTGGTTATGCCAATTAATTGTAGCTTATGATAAACATTGGTACTTTCAACACAGCGCCATCTGTTAGAATTGTGACTATCAAATAATAAACAAATATTTTGCAATAAAATAATATTGCGGGTATAAATTGAGATATAAGCATTCCTATCTTTTAAGTTAGATCAAACTGCATACGGTGTGCAAATTTCATTGAAATCGGTTAAGTAGTTTAAGAGTCCATAGCGGACAAACAACGTGATGCGTAATTTATATATATATTAAGATTATAATAATCATATTTATAACTGACCTGTAGAGCCTGTAGAGATAGAATATAATACTGCTAAGATAGATGAGGATGATGATGACAGCAGGAAGCAAGAAGGTGACTATGACGGGCGTGAGGAACCACGTCAGCCAGAGACTGTACTCCGTGTCCACGTACTCCACTGGAAAGAGATAAAAAACAATTCAATACTGTTTAGTTTATTTCCACTAAGCAAGCCTGCAAGCCTAAAATAGAATAAATCAAAAATCTATATTGACGGGCTGATTTGTGAATCTAAACCATTCCCAGATCCCCTTGAACACACACAAAAAATTTCATCAAAATCGGTCCAGTCGTTTGAGAGAAGTTCAGTGACATACACACTCACAGAAGAATTATATATATAAAGATACAGATGTCAATTCTCATTACAAATTCGTCAATAAAAATGAATTGAATCAATAAATTTTGTTTAAAAATGTCGCTTATCAAGTGCAATTAATATTACAATTAAAAATATCTACCGGCGCCATACAGTACATAGAAAACCAATCAGCTTCAGTGGAATATTTCACCGATAAAGAACACACACACATCACATTTATAGACAAAACTTCTGCGATTCCTATATTGAAAGTCAACATTTCTAACATTAAAAACATCGAAAGAAAATAAACCATTTGCTATGTTTTAATAATAGAGAATATTTGTAATTATTCAGGAATACATAAACAAAGATAGTCCTTCCTTGAGTAACAGATTACTCATAGATACGCAGATCGATCTTTTCTAAAAATTTGCAAAACATCATTTTTTAAAATCACTTATTTATAGTTTACTAGCTGATCCGGCAAACATCGTTTTGCCATTGTTATCATTTATAATAAAAAATAGGGGTTGATCGTAGAAGGGTGAAAATTGAGGATTGTATGTATTTTTGTATGTTGTATCATAAAAAAATAGAAATTAAAAATTTTGTCTAAAAAATAAATAAAAAAAATTAAGGGTGGACTACCCCTAACATTAAGGGGGATGAAAAATAGATGTTGGCCGATTCTCATAGATACCAGATAAGCACAAAAAATTTCATCAAAATCGGTCAAGCCGTTTCGGAGGAGTATGGCAACGAAAACTGTGACACGAGAATTTTATATATTAGATATTAGTTGCAAAGTAGAAAGCTACTCTGTTTGGTGTAAAAATATTTTTGTTTCTTTGTATCTTTTATTGTTTGTCAACATTTTTTAAAAATAAATTAATAGATCATAGAATATCTATATTACAACTATATCAAATTATACTAAATTAAAACACCAACACGAAAACTAATGACAATAATACTACTTTTTTATGTCTTTAAAAACGTAATAAACACATCGTTTTATTTAGCGCACGTAACTTCCAAAGTCAATTATCATATTAACTTTGTATTAATAAAACTTGGAAAGAAACAAATTATTTACTTAAATGAATAATAAATCGTATTAGATCATTTCATATCAACTAGAAACCAGTACCGTCTGTTACTCAGGTACCTCAATGGTGATCTTTTAAAATCGTTCCAGTGCATTAAGTTTATTCGTTGCTGTTTCTGGCAATGCACCATCCAGTCCATGGATACCTAGGTTAGTACCTAGGTATCCATGGACTGAGGTAACTGCCTCGTAGGCTTGTTTATCTTATAAACATGAAAATACAAATCTTTATAGCATTATTACCAACAGCCTACCTGAACCTAAAGCGATATTTATGCGATTTTTATCAAACTTAGTCATTATAATCCAGTGTCTGCCTTTTGTTGAAGACTACAATTAACATTGTATAAGTATACATATCAAATAATTTTCATAAATCAAAATTAAAATCAGCGTTTATTCGTAGAATATAAATTAAAGCTACATTAAATTGTGTTACATAACATAAATCGTGCTTATATCCGATAAAAAATATTTTATTTAAACTTATCTATTTCATTATACGATTAATTTTAATAGAGCAACGCCCCTTTGAAATCATCCAGATGCTATAGCATTCTCATGCTGCTTTAGAGGTTTTAGTAGAATTCATATACCTGATTATTTTATTAATATCGGTTTTTCGTTATATTACTGTGTTTAGATCGTCGTTAGCACTGTGGCCTGAATAAAAAAATAATTAAGTATGTGATAACGAATCCGGGTCCAAATGCAATAATGACCCATCATGCGCCGCCCGTGAGCATGTGCATGTTGCGTGTTGTATAAATATATTATTGATTTATATGGTTTGTTTTTCACACTTGACTTGAGACTACCACCGATAACGAGAATGGTGGAGTCATAGGTAACCTTTTAACGCTAGAAAAACAAACTTATATGTCTATTTATTTTTATTCTACGACGGCTTTTTCTCTCGGCCTACTGTCTTCTTTGCCGATGAGTAGGGATGCCTACCTATTCAAATTTAATGACGTGGAATAAGTGATACCTGTATCTTATATTCCTTAATAAACAATTTTTTTAAAGGGAGGAAGGCAGTGGCGAGCGGTCGGCAGCAACCGCTTGTAGCGGTCCGTGTATGGTGGGTCCGGCAGCTCTAAGCAGTCGACCGCAGAGCGACTGCTCCGACCGCTCAGAAATTGATCGTGCGGTCCGTGTATTGCGGATATGAATGCGGTCCGTCTATGGCCACACTGAGATGTGTGTATGATTTTTTTTTATAAATAAGCAAGTATGCACACGCCGTCAACTTTTTGGGTAGGCATGCCGGTTTCCTCGCGATGTTTTTCTTCACGTACGAGTGAGTATTAAATGCGCACGTAGGCAGAAAGTCCGACTGACTTCAGAGAGTCGCATGATAAAGCCACTAGACGAACACTTCTCTCAGACTATATATATCCTATATTTAGAAGATATATATGGAAATTGGCTAATAAAACGCTACATTTCCGTATATAGATGAGTGTTATCACCGTGATGGAGTTATCATTAGGTTATCCGAGCTAAGCTTCGTCTAGCTGTCTCGTGATTTCTTTAACATTTATTTTATTTATGTTTGTGACTGATAAATTCGCATCCTTATGATTGACGACATTTCCTCCTAAATGACTTCATTCAACATTCAATTAGAATAATCCGATTAAAAAGGGGACCGGAGAGTATATCACCAATCGCCCGCTTTACGCTCTGTGATTTGGGAAGTGGTTGCAAATTTAGACCTTCCATTAACATTTCTGTATATAATGTACATAAGTGTACGTACTTACTATATACTATCAATAAATGAATTTTGATTTGATCTATTTTCATTTATTAAGCGGTGGTTCCTATTCTAGGTCTTATTATTTGTCGATTTTTCAGTACCCAAGTATAGTAAAACGTTTCGTGAGCACCTAGTGACTCTTTAGTTACTATTATGTGGTGTAAGTCGAATAAAATATTAACCGCCCGCCCCGCATCGTAACGTTTTACAAAAGGAAAAAAATACGTTTTCTTAAAATAAAAAGAAATATTTTCTCGAGTTTACTATAATTACACTTATTAATAATGTAAGTTATGGTAACGAGAATTTCCGCCGCGAAAGCTATAAACAACGCCTATATAGTAAAACAGAAGAACCTACAAGCATTGTATATTTTTACACATGTAAGTGCATATTAGAGGTTCCACCGCGGAATGAGAGATAGTCAGATATAAACTTATATTCTTTGAGACAAGTTTTAGGGTACCAAAATAAATTTTTTGACAAGTATACAGCTATGATTAACATTCATGGACTAACGCCCGAATCCAATAATCAATCCACAATCTCAGATTGAAAACAATCTGAGATCACACCGTGACAGTCGACCGATCTCTTATCTGCATCCAAAAACCAAATACTACGAAGACAATCCACTTTTGGCGACGAAAAATGCCCTTTGTGGTTCCATTTTACCGAGTTTTAACTCATATTTGATAATCAATGTAAACCAAATAAAGTAAATAAAACCGTGCAAATAACATTAAAATATACATTGTATGTTTAAAACATAAAAAAAGTTTTTTTTAATTACAGTAGGGCCTCGTTAAGTCTGCTAACGTAATGTCGTAAAAAATAAAACCTTGGTGATTTAAAAGAGTGACGCAGAGTTTATTACCAGTTCTTCTCGTCCGTTCTACACCGGGTGAGGACTGTCAATTTACGAGTATGTAAATTTAGAACCATTAATTGTTTTTACTAACGATCAGAATTGTCCGTTAAGTTACGTACATTAATCTATACCCATATCATAAAGAGCAATTACATATTTGCCTTGAATAGGCGAAGCTACTGGACCGATTTAAAAAAAATATTTAACAATTAAAACTCTACGTTATCCCAGATGATATAGCCTGTTCAAAAAAAGTTATTGTATCTGTATGTGATTACGATAGTTTAACCCAAAGTGTGGAAAATACTAATAAATATTCCTAAATCGCGTAGGCTGCTGAAACTATTGACAATAGAGCTTAGTGATGTAGGTACTACAATTTTGAAGACATCGCAAGCTTTAAAAAAATCGTTACCGTTAGATATGTCTAACAAATAAAAAAATATTTTTGCATTTAACAATGTATTTACCGAGAGGATCTTTAGTCTATAAAAAATCAGCGGCGCAACAACCTCTTTAGGTCTGGGCCTCAGATTTCTGAATCTGTTTAATGATAATTTTTCAATCTTATAGACAAGTAGGTGATCAACCTCCTGTGCCTGACACACGCCGTCGACTTTTTCGGTCTAAAACATGTCGGTTTCCTCACGATGTTTTCCTTCAACGTTCGAGCGAATCTTAAATGCGCACAAAGAAAGTCCATTGGCGCACACCCGGGATCGAACCTACGACCTCAGGGATGAGAGTCGCACGCTGAAGCCACTGGGCCAACACTGCTCTTTTCTTTTCTCAGCTTTAGGCTATAGATTATAGAATATTGTGCTACGACCAAATTAATACGGGTAAGGATTGGTAATACTCTAGTAAGATTAGTACATTTTGCTTTAAGGGAATTAATTTGGGGTTTCTTAGGTTTATATAACCTCTACTGTTCTTTATGTTGAGATATGTCGTGTTTTTATTGTAACAATGCGACATATGTGTATGGACTTGCACTTTAATATTAAACACATAATAAAACAGTTCAAAATAAAAGTTTATCTGTGGTTATGCGTTAACTAAAACAATACAATCTTCAATGTCCACTTAGATGTCGTAATTAATAATACAGTATGATTTTAAAATATCTCTGATAGTCTTTCTCTTTTAGGTGCACAAATAAAGAAAAGGAATGTTTTTATCTGTGAGTGACAAACGAAACTCTGGAGATATTGGAACGAAGTTCCTTATCGCGCGTTGTGAAAGGGGGCTGGGGTGAAAGACGGAAAAAATTCTTACGAAAAGTTGTCACGACACTTTTTTGCTATTTGCTATTGTAATACACCGGTTCTCGTCCGATCACCGAAGCTAAGCAACGTCGGGCGAGGTCAGTACTTGGATGGGTGACCGCCTGGGAACACCTCGTAATGTTGGCTTTTTTTTTTCGTCGTAAGATTGGTGTCGAGAAAATCTATCATACTGTTATGATACCAATTAACATAAATTAATCGAAAGGAATTTCGTTCCATCCGGGTGTCCCTTGACACCTCTAAAGTTTTTATTATATTTGAGCAGATCCTGCTCCTGAAAGTAGCAAGGGTAACTCTGCTATTCAGAGACTGGGTGACACCTCGAATCGACCCTACTAGGCACCGTTAGAGAGGCTCCAGGGTCGCTCTTCTACCATGGCCTCGACGGCATAACTATTACGCTCAAAACCTCCGGTGCTGTATACACTACATAAGTAGGAGATTGGCATATCTTCTACTATTTTCTCCTCTGATCCTAGGATTCGTCCGAGAGCGTTCTCTCGTTTGTCTCCTTCTATAGCAATACTTTTTTTTTAATGGCTCTGGCACGGTTTGTGCATTAGCCAGCGTCAAGTATAAGATTCGTACTTTTGCCTTAGAAATTCGACCATGTCCTCCATGTACGGTTATAGGCACTCGCCCGGTACCGCACAATCCTCCCAAAGGCCGAGAACAAATTTAAATTAAATCTTGCCCTCGAACCGGGAATCGAACCCGGTACCCCTTACCTAGCTGCCACTTAATCAGACCGCTAGGCTATGAGGACCCTAAATATAGCATTACTTGTTGACAGAAGGAGTTCGAGACCTGTCATAGACTACCCGAGTACTTTTTATAATACAACTTTATTAACGGCAACGGTTTTCTGCATCTGCCGTTTTTTGCAACACGCCTCTAGACATGAACTTAGAAGTACAAAAGAACATCTGTCTCTACTATATTAGGTTAAAGATCAAATTATATAAGTATCAAGACTTTCTGACTTACTTTATAGCTGAAATAACGTTTCCCCTTTACGAATAACACGAAAATTAACAATGAAAACATTTATTTATTTATTTTATTCCATATAATTATTTATCCATATAATATCTTTACAGTTATTACTAATTCGATAGAACGACACAATATTTATACCCACACCAATTAACCTAGTTAAAAAAATATATTTATATACCAACATCTTATAACTAATAATAAAGGAAGCAACTCTTGTGAACTCAGATCGAGAACGACGATCAAAGTCGTGCTGTGCGGATGGGGATGTCTCAAACGAAAGGGTGAAAATCCGGCGTGCTTTTAGATGAGCGTTGTTTGAAAGAGGATTACGGAATCTGGTTATAATGTAAAGAGGTCGACAATACTATATACATTGACTTCTTTCTTCAGTTTTTTTCAAAGGTCGTTTAAAATCATTCCCATCCTAGCTTCATATTCTGAGCGACAAATAATATCATAACAAAGTCCATTTCCGTTGTACAATTAGAAATTGTAGAAACTGAACATCCTGTGTATGATAAGGTGACATTAAATGTGACCAGCTCAATGCCACCCAGAGTTCACGATCACAATATTATTTATAATGATAACGGGTGAAATTAACCTATCTTTTATCTGACTTAGTTACAATTGTTTTTAATTTCAATCATAGTTTATTTATGTACTGGCTATCTTTGTTATTATGCTTTGGGCCATTACATAATAATTATTAATAGCAAAATATAATTTTAATAACATTTCCAGATATATAAGATATTTTTAGTCTCGTGTAGTACATCATTGTGATTAGAACCATTGTCAAGAATATTCACAATTTTTTTTAACGTAATTAAAAAAAAATTCAACCATTATTTGAGAGCTTTTGAGTTCCATTTCTGATTTAAAGTTACACAGATTATATGACGATTATAAAATCGTATTGGTAATGTCATATAATTTGTTTCATATATACTGTTTATACAGTATGGTTGAGAACCCTAATGCTTATTGATAACTTACTTAAGATAATTGTTTTACGGTCACTGAAAATATAAATTAAAACGAAGTACTTCTATGATAAAGTAGACCTTCAATCATATTGCATAACATTTTCACAATAACTTTAACGAAATCAATGTTTACATTACTGCAAAATCGTATACAAATATCGCTGACACGGCTATTGCGATCGCATGATCCACTGACATACATCTAATTCACTACGTTATAATAAATAAATGTTAATAATAATAAGCCCATTATCACACAAGGAACTGGTAAAGCTATAGAGATGTCTAGAACGAAATGTATTTTAGGAATCACTATTAAATATATTGCCTCCTTCTTCATATACTAAAAATACGCGTACACGATTATTGAAGGTATAGAAGCTTTAACTGCTTTATAATCATGATTTATCTCTATCCGTCATGACTATATAAATCTATGTATCTAGTAACAGCTTTAACTTATGCACTAATGTCTAACCATTAAATACTAGCTGGCCTGGCGAACATCGTACCGCCTAACAGTCGTATCTTTATTTTTTTTAAATACTTATTCTGCTATTCGGGACAGCGGTCTAGCTAGTAAGATAAAAAAAAGAAAGTTGATAAGACATACATTATGTCAAAAAATAAAAATTCACCTTCCCGGAACCCCTCCACTAACATTTGAACTTTATGATATGGTATTAAAGTTTAAATTGACTTTTAAGTATTATTACGAATATTTTGTATAGGAATATAGAAAAGTGTTGTTTTTAGACTTTTCACTCATTTTTTTTAAATTTTTCTCTCCGTATGAACCGTCCTCGTACTTCAAGGAATATTATAAAAAAAAATCAGACAAATCGGTCAAGCCGTTTTCATGTTATGTCGTGACAACGGAAAACGGGTTTCATTTTTATATATAAGATTTAACTGTCTTTTAATATTTGAAAAGATAAATTGTGTTAAATCTATTAAGGGCGTGCCCTAGGTTGGGCACTTGTTAGCATTACTTTATTTTAGCTTCAGATTATTACTGTTTCCATTTTAATTGTCGAAATACTGTCGAATTGTCTTATTTATGACTTATCCCGAAGTGCAATGATCTTTGACCCATTGGCGTGCAATATCAATGGAATTATCATCATTATGTTTACATTTGTCTCAATTCATTTTACCTCTAACTTTAACGTTTATCACTTTGTATTTGTCGAAATGTTTTTTGGAAGCATTATTATTCAAATAAACCAAAATGCTATAAAAATTAACGTAAAACAAACAGCGCAAGTTTTTACATATTATGTCGTTAAAAGAATTATGAAAAGTCATAAGGTTGTTTATGGTAGGGTTGAGTCATGTCTATATGTATGTCAAAACATATTGACTTTGACATACGGGGTTCTTAGTGCTGAGCCTCAACCCTTTTTTTAGTGGTTCTTGCCAGGCCCTGTAATTAACAGACTTGGGAGTCTTAGGAGTGGCCGAGTACAAAATATGTTAGGACATATTATGTCTTCCGATGGATGAGCAAATTGTGATTATACTTACTATAGTTTAAACAATAACCATTTCAATTATATAATATATTTTTACTCTGCACTTTTGAATTCGCGTTACGATATCCATGTACATCATAATAATGATTAAAGAACCAATTAAAATAAATAGACAAAAACTAAAAAAACTATGTCGAGGGCAGTCATGGTACGTTGTATTTGCAATTAAAGGCTGTCAGTAATTTATGTATTAGTGAATAAGAAATTTACGCAAAATATAAAAGGTAGTGGAGAATAATTATTTATAAAGAAGAAATTAAAATTATTGGGAAGGCTTCGGATTTAACACATAATTAGATCTAACATCATAATTAGATTTAACACATTATTAGAAAGGTATATTTTAAATATTCAATTACGCTAAGAGAACTCTTAAAGCACAACAACGGCCGTGATATTTGAATTTCGAATTGAATTTCAAAAATAAATCTATTAGTCTATTGTTACTTGTCTGTTCGCATTATTTAAAATATTATGTACGCTGTGTATAGTTTTTTTTAAAATAGAGTTATAAATTCCCTCATTAGACAGAAAGGCAACACATACTACTTCCAATATAGTGGTTTCTAATCAAAAGTAAAAAAAACCTTTTTAATAACTTAGCTCTGTTAACTATTGCTTAACTAGCAATGGAATAAGTAGATATTTGATATAAATGGAATTATTGTAAATTTATAGAAACAAACACCCGTTGCTTCACTTCGCGATGGTGGTTATTGTGGTTCGCTTTCTACTAATGTGTCCTGCAGTTGCGCATACGGAGCTTATATTACTGTTTTACTTAGACTATTACTAAACAACGAAATCATAGACAAACACATAGAAAAGGAAATGCAAATAACAAAATCCTAAAAAAACACAACGTAAAAGAAACGGCGCCAGTTTTTACATGGCGTTAAAAAAAATATGAAAAATTAGCAAACAACGTAAAAAAAACAGCGCCAGTTTTTACATGTCGTTATAAAAATTATGAATTATTATGAAAAATTAGCCAAGTACAACGAAAAGAAAATGTTCTATGACTTTATTTCGGAATTTTTATAAACGATTTTATTTTAATTTTACTCTCTTAAAGCAAGTAGGTATCTCATTGTTTATTTATTTAAATTAACACACCGCTCGATATAATAAGAACAATAAAGCCTAATAATCAATTAATAATAATATATGTAATTGATAATTTATTATTGATTTTTAATATAATAAAATACTTACTGTAGAAACTGCCTACATAGAAGCCAATAACAGCTATCGCCAACTTCATAACATCGTTGGTCGCTTCCAAATCTAACTTTTTCAACAAATCACTCATGATGTATGCTTTCACAGGTCTCGCGTCGCAATGATTCTCCACCATTTTTTTAGTTTTTAATCACCGATAACCTACGACCAATGCGTATGATTCGTCCGAGTACGCGATTAAGAATGATGTTGTCATGAAAGTGGGTGCTGGGGTAGCATAATAATTATCTAACTGAAGCTTGTTTATTGCTGACAATAGTACTGTTTATGTCAACTTATATGTTTTAGTTCTAGGCTTTACTTAATATTTATTTATACATCTGAACGGTTATTATCACCATGTGATCGTTACACACACGTAAAACACGATCACGTAACACTTATACCTCGAGATCGCCTGGACAGATTTTCATGGTATTCCATATAGTTTTTGTCTCCATCCCGAAAAGCAAAACAATTATTAAACATTGGAAAAATTACAAAAATAAAAACAATATCATTCACCTGTCGATACGGTAATTTCTCGTATTAAAATAAATGGCTCGAATCGACAAAAAATCACACACAGTAACAATGTTTATGTACAGCACTAAGCACGCGCAACGTCGTTGTTAAGGGGGCCTGGTACCATGTATTCCTTCTTCCCTTAGGGACCGGAAATAATGTTTTTGTAAGAAACGTTTAATATATATTTAAATTATGCTATATGTGAAGCTGAAATTGTGGTGACGGCTGCCGAATGACAGCAAAATCTAGATTTCTGGAATTCTTTGGAGGACCTTAACCCGTCGCGGGTCTCGTCTATTTTATTATAATATATTAGATGACCCGGTAAACTTCGTATCACCAAAATTCAGACCTCATGCTTCAGCTATGAAACACCAATAATCTTAAATATACGACTTAAGTAAATCTATAAATATAACTAACTGGTAGCTCTATACGTACCTATATTATTTCTAGGAAACATTTTAGTTAGTTAGTTCAATCAAAATGACTATCTACTATAATAAAAAAATAGGGGTTAATCGTAGAGGGGTGAAAATTAAGGGTTGTATGTATTTTTAATGCCATATAGTAACACCCCTTCATTTAAGGGTTTGAAAGATAGACAGACTTACTGAATATGCATAAAAAATTCATAAGAATCGGTCGAGCCGTTTCGGAGGAGTATGGGAACGAACATTGTGACACGAGAATTTTATAGAAGACAATAGGCATCAAATATGTTTCATCGGAATTTTTCATTATTGGAAAATACAATTGTCGTTTTTAGTATTTTTCTTTACTTAATTATGTTTCCCACCGTTAAAACCTTCCCTGAACTTCAACAAATATTTCAAGTTCATAATTAGCCAGCCATTCTCGAGTTTTAATAAGACAAACGAACAGCAATTTATTTTTATATATCTGTATATCTTTGACTTACATAACTTGACTGAATGTTCTAAAAACCCTAGATGTGGCAGAAGCCGTCCACAGTGAGCCTCTACAGCATTCAATATTTTTATGCGATTAAATAAATATTAATATTTTTTTTTAAATGTCAGTGACCTGCATAACCCATATTCTGGTTAATGAAAAATGTAAATTCAGTTGTTTACGGGAAATAGACTTTCGTGTATGAATGATTAATCATTTGGATCATTGACACTACACATAACATTACATATTTTGCATACAATTTAAATTTAATTAAACTAAAAATACATTTGTGAATTAATTCGAACATATACACAAGAATAAATTTAGTTTCTGCTAAAAATAATTTATTAATTATTCAAACTTAAACATTTTGAAGGTACGAAAAGTTCGTGTGTCTTTCTAAGTTTGGAATTAATTATGAAATGTAACTTATAAACATTCATCTTTTTTATCTGGTACGAACAAACTAGCCAATGGAAAAGCCACAAAAGGCAGCTACCGCAGCTCATGTCAGTGGGTGCGTTGCCGGCCTTTAAAGAGTATGCTTTTTATCTAAGTTTTTATATAAAACAGGAAAATAATTATTAAACAAATTATGTTTCATTCCCCCAAAACTTGCTTCAATATTGGCGCACAACGGGTTTGTTTGAGCAAACTTTTTTCTGTGTTAGTGCACAAATCTGCTTAATTTGCAAACCTGTTTCGACGAAAGTTATTTCGTGCACATAATAAGCCATAAGCAAGGTCAACTCGCCGATTATTTATGTTATAAAATCCAAATCTATAATGTTTTTGTTGTATAAACGTTTCTTTTTATGTTTAATTGAATAAATAAAGGGGCAGTTATTATTTCTTGTGAATGATTTATTTTATATAAGCCAGGCAAGCTTGTGCAGGGCCGAGGAGCTACCTCTTGATATAGGATAGTTTTTATTATCTTATCCTAATACTAATCCAGTTAAAATGCATTTTATTATACATTAATTTCATTTTGTATTGTTTCTATAAGGAATAGGAAGGAAGGAAACAATATGTTAATTATTTTAATAAAAGATTCTAAAGACAGACTGCATGAGGACACACTGTATTTTTAAACGCGTTTATAAAGAGCATTCTTCCAGTGAAAAAATAGCTAAAATTGATCAAAACCTTGCAATATATAATTTTCACGTAACGACATAATAATCCCTTATGATCATACAGCAGGTGCTTATTTTTTTCCTTTTCTAACCAGTATCGGGTGTGTATTCTCGATAAAAATACTTTTATCTCACCAGTGTTTATCGCAAGAATAGATATCTTGTAATATTTACAAATTTGTATTTGGAACGATTCGTATGCAATGACCATTAAACAAATAACATTTATATACAAATTATATAGGAAGGTTAGTTTTAGTACTCTAGGTACTTTGATCTGAGGTCTAATGTTTTGTAAACGTTTAATTATTTTGGGCTTTTATATATTCTGCCCTTGTCACTGTCAAACGAATTTAATACGTGATAAAATGGATGTCTGTGCAGAAAGAGACCTGGCGTGGCAGTGCGAACTAATGTAATTCTATTTGCTGGTTAAATTATATTATTTGCTAGGTTGCATTTACTTACAAAAATACTTTTGTATTTCATATTAATTATCAAGATTTGTCGAACTATAACGACATAAGAGTTGTCAACATAACAAAAAAAAAATTATTACGGCGCCCTCGAGTCTACGTCGGTTCTTTCGGCACAAATTATATTAAATTAAATTTAAAATATATATTTTTAAATAAAATAGATGAGGCGTATAGCACATGAAAAAAGCTCTCGAAGCTTCTAAAGGGTTTTTCAACAAGAACTTTGTTTTCTAAAACAAAATAAAACAAAGAATTTAGAGGAAAATGAATAAAATTTTTATTGTATTACAAAGAGAAAAGTTTGGCAATTATGAATGAAAAATGATATCTGGCAAATGTCCACCACGACCACGCTGACAGATGTTGATTCTTTCATCAAAATTTTTAATCACTTTTTGGCAAAATGGAGGGTCTATTTCGTTAATGACATCACGGATTTTGAGTTTTAAGGCTGCAATCGATTCGATTGGCTCCGTATAGACTCTGTCTTTAACATAGCCCCACAAAAAATAATCCAGTGGTGTTAAATCACACGATCTGGCTGGCCACTTAACAGCTGAATTTCGCGAAATTATGCGCTCGGGAAATTTGGTTTGCAATAAATTGATCGTTTCATTGGCTGTGTGACATGTGGCACCGTCCTGTTGAAACCACATTTCAGTGATATCCATGTCATCAATAATAGGCCAAAATTTAGTGGTTAACATCTCGCGATACCGTGATCCATTGACTGTTACCGCATTTCCAGCCTCATCTTCGAAAAAAAACGGCCCAATCACGCCTCCAGACCACATAGTGCACCACACAGTAACACGTTGAGTATGCAAAGCCTTCTCAATAATTGCTTTAGGATTTTCAGAAGCCCAAATGCGACAATTTTGCTTGTTGACGTACCCTGACAAATGAAAATGGGTTTCGTCTGAAAAAATGATTTTTTCAGAAAAACCAGCAGGTTGTTTCTGAATGAACTGAGCGAATCTGCGGCGATTTGAATGGTCGATCAGCTTTAATTCCTGCACCAGTTGAATCTTGTAAGGCTTCAAAGCCAAATCCTTTCGCAAAATTCGCCATGTTGTGCTTTTGGATAACCCCAATTGTTGAGAACGTCGTGAAATTGACAAATTTTGATCTTCTTCAACACTGTGGCTCACGGCGGCGATGTTTTCTGTTGAACGACCCGGTCGAACACGTGTTGGTGTTGGCACATTTTGTACCGAGCCTGTCGACTCAAATTTCGCGACCAGATTCTTAACAGCGGTCTCAGAAGGACGATTATGCTGGCCGAAAATATCACGAATTTTACGAAATGTAACTTTAACAGAACCACCATTTTTATAGTGGATTTGAATTATTTTAATGCGATTTTCGAGCGAAATTGAATTCATTGTAATAATTGCCAAAGCACCTGCTACGAATACCGCCAAAAACTAAATGTCAAAACTATCACGTTCTCGGTGTTGCCACAATTGAAAAACAAACTTCTTGTTGAAATACCCTATACATAGATTTACATATCTGTTTCTTGATCACTTATTTTTCTTATAGGCAAGTAGGTGATCAGCTTTCTGTGTCTGACACTCGCCGTCGATGTTTGTTTCTTAGGAATGCCGGGTTCCTCACGATGTTTTGCCTGCACCGTACCTGCTAGTGTCAAATGCGCACATGGAGAGAAAAATCCAGAAATATCACAGTCGTGATTCGAAGGAACGACTCCTTTTAAAGGAGGAACGCGCATGCCAAAACACTGCTATTAATCTCTATTAAGGCTCCCAAATATCTATGATTCACGAGAAATCATTTCAAGTTCTATAGCAATAATGTTAGGCTATAGAACACGCTAGGCTGTGAAGAATTATTGATGACGCGGAAAATCGAAATTTGTTCAATAATATACATTTACGCATTATATCGCAAATCGAAATGCGAATAAGAATATTCACCACGACAGGTGGATCAACAGGATGCACTAATGGAAAAAACGATTATATCTATGCCGCATTAAAATATCCAGGCATTCTTAGCATTTATTAAAAACATCACGGTAACACTCTAACTCCTAGAAGATTTATCAGTCATTAGGCTGATATAAAAAATCAACTTTAAACAATTATACATGTTTTCAATTCGTCTATACCTACAGATAACAAACTATTCATTGAATAATTAAGACATAATTTCACGTTAGTTAAAGTTTAAAGAACTTTAAATCTCATTAAAAAAATTATTAGAGAATTTTAATTTAACGAACGTCGCCATCAGCTAGCCCAATTTTAGTCTAATGGGCTCATTCTGATGTGTATCTTTAATGCCCTTTTGAACTGATTAATAACGCTAATGTTACGAACCTTAGACGGCAACTGATTAAACAATTGCACACCCTCATACCTAATAGACCTCTTTAAATAATTTGTGCGCGGCTTTGGCAAGATAAGCAAACTCGCTCGACGAGTATTGCGAGTATATTTGATTTTTTTTAATGATAAGTTACTATGGAGAGAGTTATTTAATTTTTTTTAAATAAGGATACAGGTGCTATAAACATATAGTTGTTTTATGGTTTTGGTTTCTTGGTAGATTCTATTAGTAGGTGTTAAAGAATTGTATCTAAATAGTGCTTTTATTAATTTATTTTGTATTTTAGAAATTTTGTTTTTGCATGCTGTAATGCCCCATATTTCAATTAGATATATGAAATGTAGCTTGACTAAACAATTATAAATCAAATGTCGTACAGATTGCGGAATGTATTTTGATATTGACATTGATTATGTGTGATACATGACTAATACTACTATTAAAACTTAAACTAATACTACTATTAAAAAATTACTATTAAAACGTAAATTAATACAACCTGGGAGAAGAGGGTTATATTTTGTATAGAATAAAAATTTCCAATTTAAATCTGGTTGGCGACGCCACTCTCGTACAGGATGACGACGACGCGCTAGTTGTTTCAAGAAAAAGTAAAATAGGTGCGCGTAATGTAAATCGTCATATATGAGAATTATATTATATTATTGGGGTCAGAGATACGACCTTCAAATGTTTAAAAATCGAGTGTACTTCTCCCTCAAAGGCCAGCAACGCACCCACTAAAAATGGGTATCTATGGGCTGCGAAGACTGCCCTTTTTGGTTGTCCCGCAAGCTCGTTTGCCCCCCTATTATATAAAAAAATATATAAAATACACTGTTATTAGGCAACAGAAAGAAAATTTACTTTTCATGTGTAGGTACACACTAGAAATACAGATGTATAATCTTTACTTAGAGATAAAAAACTCTTGAAGAATAATCTGCACTTTTTATAATACTATCAATAACCAAAATTGTCGTAAATTCGAATAAAACTATTGTTAAGTTTTGTATATTAACTGTAGAGGTAGTTAAATATTTAACGTTTACGATAAAACCGAATTATTGTTGTTTAACCACTTATATTCAAGGTAATTGAGTACAGCATTAAGTCAATGCTACTTATTTTTCGTGATTGATAATTAAATTGAACTAGAAATATCAAATATATAGCATACTTAGTAGATTGAAATGACGTGTACGCTGTAATGTTTCGTATATCGGAATATGATTAGTGGCAGATCCTTTCCTTTCGGACACCTTATCTTACAATAAATTTGTCAGCAGCTTTGAAATAAATTCGAAAATAAAATGTCAGTGCATATCGATCAGATCAATCTTATCATACTTTTTAGTCACTCAGTGTGTCCACTATTCTAACCTGCCAAATTAAGAGGTAATTTCAAAAAACAATACATCATTATCATTTGGAAGACTAGATTGATGTCGTTGATCTCTCTCGCGTTGACGCAACAACATTAACTATTTCGTCAATGACGTTGAAGAATATAAAATATTGATTAGCTAAAAACTTTCCTCATAATTATACATATATATATATGAAATATAAATCTATATGTAGCTTAAAATCTAGACAGTATAGTGCACACAGATTATGCATGTTATCTTTGTTTAACTTTTGGAGTGTAGCCACATAAACCCAGCTTGTGCCCCAGTAAATGATAGCATTGCAAGGAACTATTATACACAATGGTATTTCTGGAACGTTGATACTTTCCGCACACCTTGCTTAAGTATTGCATGCTTTTATTATAATGCAGAAAATAATTATATATATTTCTAGTTTTCATCTTAAGCATTTCTATACTGTAGCATAACAAAGTGTTAAAACTATATTTTTTTTACATATGCTATATAACCAAGCAGGGCATGAAGGTTCTAAAATTTAATATTAAAGCAACAAACTCAATTGTTTCAAATACATTCAAATTTATATAATATATACTGTACATATAGATTTCCTTATTACATTGACTTAATAGTGTCTAATCTCTAGAAATTTGTCAAACCTTTTTAGGTAATTTCATTTTGTAATGTTTTATGCAAAATAGAGAATTACTATAACTTGCCTTAGCTGAATTTGCTCTTTGTTTAAATGGATATGCATTTTTTGTTTCGTTAATGACGCAACATTGTGGAACAAAAAAAAACATAATAAAAGGAATAAATATTTAGTACTCTTGTGACAAAGGCATAATTAATAGGGCATATTATTATAGGCAATTGTAGAATATAGTAAAATTATTAACTTAACTTGAACTTACCGATCATGTCGTAAATACTTGCGGTGTAATTATCCACATAATTCGAAATAAAACTCATGTTTGCTACATTTAAATACTGTGATTATACTTTGGCGTAAACTTCTTTAACTTGGTAAGAGAGTTAGAGTTACACTTATCAACAAGTTATATAACTGTCGACAAAAAGTATCAAATTTTGTCGATTTAGTCATAAATTAAAAAATAACATGTTATTTGCAAAAAATACACAAAACAAAACATATTTTGCAGCTTCGCACAAACGACCTTGAGACTTCAAGATTCTGGTCTTGGCACCTGACACTTTACTGTCAAAAATATGGAAATGTCAATGTTTTCGAGCACAGTACTGTCAATTATCATAATTTGTATTTTATCTTCATACACTCAGATATCATTGGTTATAATATTATGAAGAATTACATTAAAATTTTGACTTTTGAGTGATTGAGCTCTAATCTATTATCTGACAGTTGCTTGTTTAGTTGTTTACACTTTACAGATTTTCTCCTTTGCCTTTCCCATTAGGGTAGGGATAAATTAATATCATCATCATCATTACAGATTTTCGGGTTTCGACTTTCGGCATTGTTAAAATGAAATTGAAAAAATGCTCTCGTTTTTAAAATATTATCTCAAATAATATTTTTTAAATCTTCAGTAAATGAACTTAAGAATGAGTGGCCATTTAAATAAGAAAATGTTACTACGGCGACGGTTTTGCAAACGTCTGTTTCTTATAATTTTTGTGTTTACTATATCATTTTATAGCAGCGTGCTGTTATTTGGGAATTTAAAAGAACATCGAATAATGCATTTAACCAATTTAGAACGATGTCCTGCTTGCTATGGTGTATCAATTTGTCCTGAATTATATTCTAATCAAATAATCTTAGAAAGTCATTGGTCCACTCTATTTAATGCCAAAAATGTATTTTATGGCTATACAAAATCGCAACGTCGAGTTTTACTAAAGAAACTTGCTCATGATTGGGAGTTTAAAGAACTTGATGACAAATTGTGTAAAGTTTGGAACCTGAGCAGCAACTGCAACCCAAAGGAAATGTTAAATGCCACTGAAGTTGATCAAAAAATTATTGATATTGTTCAATTTAATCTTTCTTGGCCTGATACTGAGCCTAGGAAAGGCTTGGTGCTATGTCCATATGCATACAGTGTGTATGATTTGATTAATCCTGTCGTAAATAATGCAAATGGGAAGAAAAAAGTAGAAATGATTAATGTTTGGACAATGCTAAGTTTAAACCCAGAACCACTTATACTACAGGTGCTTATGATTTAATATTATTTATAAACACAGATAAAAATTACTATTGTATATAAATCAGAATTAATCAAAGAACTTGTACTGATGACAAACTTAAGATTCTTATTGAAATATTATAATGCATCATCAAAAGTGAATGTATGGTATTTTTCAACTATGTAATTACTAATTAAAGTAGTTAAAGCTATTTAATTACTCATTAAAGTTGTCTAGCAGTAGATGTGGATAATTTGAAACAAACTTATTCACAAACATACAAAACAAAACAATAAAATTTCAAAAGAAAATCTATAAAGCACTCCTGTTGTTCTAGATAATTCCAAAGACTAAAGGTTGGCCTGTTCCAGCTTATGGTGGTGTATGTGGAAGGTTAGAAGTAGTAGCAGACGAGGGAGAAATTATCTCATCTCTTAGTCATATACCTTGGTTAAGAAAGCTTAAATTTGCTCAAAAAATAATCAATGCCGCTATGGATTTTACATTCAAACATGACAGGTGTTGTTTTGTTATTTAATTTATTTCTATTTTATCCAACTACTTTTAGATCTTGCTTTTATTAAATATTACCAAAGTTAAGTTATACCAAAGCTAACATAATATTCGTCAACTAATTTTATACAAGGTGTACCTATTATATTTAAAATTAATTTCAGATTTCGTTTCTACCTAATGGATTGGTCAATAGATAACATAGTTGCCAATGATAATGATGAAATCACATTTATAGACCTGGAGGATATTGTTGTATTAGATAAAAATATTTCCCCAAAGAAAGACCTTCCACACTGGTATGAACGTTATAGTAGAGAAGTCTTAGGAACTGGGTTTACATTCTCAATAGAAAATATGTGCCAACATCACTTAAGTGATCATAATATATGGGCAGCATGTTATGTGCTAGCAGGGGATGAATACCCTTTCCTATATCCGATACCTAAGCAAATCAACAATACCAGGCCACATTTAGATAGGTTGTTACACAACTGTTTGAATGGTGATAATAGGTTTCATACCATTGGCAAATTACAGCGTGTTATTGAAGATATGCTGCTTGATCCGAAAATTGCATCATTGCAATCATCTAATATATAAAGAAATTTATATAAAAAAACTTTGTACTGTGATATAAGCTTAAAACATTTTTATTTAATTGGTTGTGATTTATTTTGGAAGTTTTATGCTTAATGTATTTATGTTTGCTTTAAATAAATATATAGTCAAATGTGTAATTAACAATTATTTACTCTTTTTCCACAAAATAATAAAATTATATTGCTAAATTTGTATTTATACAATTGATCTGGTTAAAATAAATCTCTGGATTTTGGGAGTAGTAAAAAGGTTTATTGGTCATCAATCCAACGCTTGAATTTGTTATGCCCTGGAAAACTTTTGTGATTTGTAAATTGTGCCACTAAATATTATAGTAGGAGCCCACGATGCTAAATGGGCATTTACTCGAGCGTCATAGAGACCTATTGAGTTGCGAAGCTTCGTAAGCTTAGATAATAAAAAGAAAAAATATAATTTATTCATTTAATAATATTAATTTTCATCGGGAGGAAGCGGCTATAGATTTTCAATAATGTAAAAAAAAATGTGCCATGGACATAGGTAGTCAAAACGCGAGGTCGCGCTGGAGCGTTTTTAAAAAGAATAAAATTTTATTTTTAATTAATATTTAATCAACCGGTTACATTGGTGATTAGCTTAAGACTAACTTATAAACTTAATATCGAATAATCGAGACTGGGAGCTAGACAGTCCGTCAGCATATTCCGTGAGAACACGCGTGGGCGTTTCTGTTTAAAGATTAGGAAATATGTCTTGTGACTGTATAACTCCTCTCTCCTTAGAATCGAGATTATCCTCAGGGTTTGGATGATCTCGAATATTCTGTTTAGGTTGAAACATAATTTTCTTAATTCTATTTTTAAATGCTAATAAAATGACACATGTCATGAGTAAAAAACTTATTACTATATTAATTATACCAAAGAACCATTGATTTAATTCACTTTCACTAACACTTGTAGGAACACTATTTTTCACCAAAAGGTTTAAGAGCTGAACGTCTGCAAGGTCAATTCCATCTAAATTCAGACGCTTGTTCTGTGACTTAATTTCGCTGGAGATTAACGGTAGGTTTACAATTGGGAATCGGGTAAACGCGATATCGTTTCCCTGGTGTTCGTTTCTTTTCAAGTTGAAATCCTTGATCCTTATCGAACAATCATCATCTAGGGTTAACAGGTAAGTGCCCATTAATGGCTCATGTGAAACGTCGTTGTCACACATTTTAGATATAATGGTTTCTATTCTAGAAAATATTATCCAATGATTTTGTTGTACTAAATAAATCTTGACATCTTCGATTAGAACGGGCACAGGACGACATGAAGATGTGTTGGGGGAAAAATTCATTAGTGTAGTAATACATTCGTCCTTCAATACCGGTGCAGTTTCAAATTCAGGACATAAAAATCGGTTTTCGTCTATTTCTTGGCATGGTTGTGAGAGCGGCTCGACTTTCAACCCTTTCACTAGGACATAGGGATACTTAGGAAGGATAATGTTAGATATATTATTACTATTACTATGCACTGGTAAAGGTATTAATTTATAATAATTATATAGTTCATTTTTAATTAAGGGTATGTGCATAATAAACTTTATCTGATTTTGTTTGATATACGCTTCCATCTCAATATTCAGTTCAATTTTTACAATATTTTCAATATTCACTGGAAATACTAAATTATACATAGATTCTATTTCTTTTAAAATTGACAGTAATTCCTTAGTATCAATAATAGATTGATGTAATATTTTAATCCTAGCAAAAGCGAGAGCTGTTTCAATTTCATTTAGTCTTGAGTAAATAGTTTGAAAGTTATGGGTAAAAATATTATAAAAATGAATAATTTCATTGCTCATTTGTAACATTTTAGAATTGTTTAACCTGAGATCTATGTCCTCAAAACGTTCATTAATTTGAATGAAATTATTCCGTGTTACATTAATAATTTTTGTTACAGTACTCATCATTTCGGAAACTATGGTTATTTTATTACTAATAGCGTCCTGTCTAGTTTTTAATTTATTAATTAAATCTTCATATCTGATAGCGTCTTCATTATCAAGATTGCCAGTTATTGCTTTAATGAATGTTCCAATAGGATTCAATAAACCACGTTTAGATTTTGAAGTCGGAACTAATTGTTTATATTTTTTCACTGTTATATTTATTATGAAACTAGTTTGTAACTGTACTTCTTGGAAATGCGAATTGAATAGGCTAGTGTCGAAACAATTTTGGACTTCGGTTTTAAGTGTTAAGAAGTTATTTATATTTAGTTTTAGTTCGTTGTTGATAGCTTTAAAATCTAAAATCTTTATCACGGTCCATCTGTCGTAAGCTACTACTGCTTGACCTTCTTTAATGGGTAGGAGGCCTGGGTTTCTATTGATCTTTTGCAGTAGAAGGGCCTGGCTTGGGATCAGATGTACCAGCAGGAGTAACAACCTGTGAAGGGCGTTTCAAATCTTTAGTATGTAACTTAATTTTTCGTTTAAGAGTTATCGTTGGAACAACGTTTCTATGAATTGAACCCGATACTCGAGCTTTTATGATAACGAGCCTTATCCTTACTACGTCGCGTGTTAACTCTTTTTCTAGATGATGAGTCTGCGTTTGAATTTTTCTTTCCATTTTTGAAATTTCCAACGTGTTAGTTTAGTATTTGATTTCTTTATACCATATAAATAAGATCGGAAATGTTTTATTTTTGGTACCAAATGAACAGTTGCACTATAAGGGAAAAATGATTTTTTTATGACGTTATCTTTTAAGAGTTTATTTATCTGTTTTTCTATCTCTTGGTTTTGAGAAGCAGGATGTCTATATGGTCTAATATAAATGGGGTCTTCGTTAACTGTTCTAATTTTGTGTTTAATCTGATTGGTGAATGATAAGGGAATTTTATCAGAATAAAATATATTATCACGAAACTCGTAACATTGTTTAGACATTATGTTACGTTCCTCACTATTCATATGATCTAAACGAAGCTTGGACAAATTTTCTTTTAAAACATTATCATTTGTTAAAGTTTCATTTATAAAATTACTTTTACAAATTTCATAATTTTTTAAAACTGAGACTTTATTAGGTTCTTTCAAAGTAATTTTAAATGGTTTCTCGGGTGTATTTTGTATTACGGTGGTTGCAAAGAAGTTTTCACATGTAACGATAGCATTTGGCATACGAACGCCATTACTGTAATTGTCCTGTTCTACTATGTCAGCTCCATTTTGTAGGTTAGTAGGGGTTTTAATTATTGATTCTGTTCTGGGTTCAATTATAGCTTCGTATGGAGGACTATATAATATAGGTATGGCAGAACCAGTTGTATACAGTATTTGATTTTTCATATCAATGCTAGCTTCTAATTCCTTTAATAAATCTGAGCCAATTAAACCATGATATCTAGCATCTACATCATATACATAAAATTTATGCATTAAAGGGCTATTAAAAATATACGGCAAAGGGATGTATACTACTTCGTTATGTGTACTTCGAGCATGAGTGCTAACCACTGTAAATGGTTCATAGCTTTTATATTCATTAAGAAATTCATTTACTTTAGAAGGACTGATAAACGAACGACTACTACCAGTGTCTATAAGAAATTTTGCGTTTAGTTCCGGAATTAATATGTGTGGTAATTTTAAAATGCTATCACAATAGTTAAGATTTATTATTTCGGTATATGATTCGAGGCTTCTCCCTGAAAATTTACTTGCTGCGAATCTATTTCCTTGTTATCTTTAGAATTTTCTTGATTTTCTAACAAATTAAAATTTTCACACACGGTTGTTTCGCTTGATTCATAGTTATCATAATCGCTATAGTCGTTATAATAGTATGGTTCGTAATAATATTCAGAGTCATTAATCATATTTTGTCTTATCGGTGCGGTTCGCATAGAAACGTCTGTGTTAACTGGTTGTGGATTCTCTTTTTGATGTGGTATATCGAACCTAGGACCCTGCTGTGGCTGGTAACCAAATTTATAATTTTGTTGAGGTATACCGAATCGACTATTACTTTGAGGTGAAATTCCAAACCGATAATTATTTTGCGGGGGCATTCCAAATTTAAAGTTATTCTGTGGTGGTATCCCGAATTTAAAGTTGTTATGTGGTGGTATCCCGAATTTAAAGTTATTTTGTGTGGGCATTCCAAACTTAACGTGATTTTGTGGGGGCATTCCGAATTTTAAATTATTTTGTGGGGGAATCCCGTAATTAAAGTTATTCTGTGGAGGCACATTTGATGCTAAATTATTTTGAGAGGAAATGCCAGGTTTAAAACTATTTTGAGAAGGAATACCAGGTTTAAAATTATTTTGTTGAGGGGATACACTATTCTTCCACAATTTATTTTTAATAGAATATTGATAATGAAAATTAACCTCTTCAGTAACAACACTTAATGCATTCTCTAAATTAGTACAGCCCTTTAGGCGAACAATACGTAAAAGATCTTCAGATAAATTATAAAGGAATACATTAAGAGCCGTATTATTATAAATTATTAATTTGGCTGCTTTAATACTCTCATCGGTTAACCTATTAACCTTTGAGGTTAGGGAACTTTTAACACTTTGTATTCTTTGACAGAACTCTATATATGATTCTCCAGATTTAATTTTTAATGATTCTAATTCTATTGCTATACATTCTTCTGAACGCGGGTCGCCGAAATGTTGAGTCAATATATCTTTAAAATGATCCCATGATGTAATATTTTGATTTTCACTTAATAGCGTTGCCGCTTTACCCACTAAGCGACTAGTTATTGCATGAAATAAGTATAAATTTTGGGCGGCATTACCTTCGACTCTAAATTCTTTTATCACATATTCACTTTTTGCAATAAATAAATTTAGTAAGTTTTCTGTCCCATCATATTTGGGAATCAAGGACAAAACCTCCCTTGGTACAAATTTAAATGTTTCCATTGACATTTTTAGTCTTTAATTTTTATATATAAGAATACAATATAATCACTAACACTTCTTTAAATTACTTGTATAATTTTGAATTTGCAATAAATCCGTACTAATTAATAATATATTTTTTTATCTATCTCTATATTTAATCTATATTATATTGCCTATTCTTGTGCAATATAATTTTTTTATCTATCTATATATTTAATCTATATTATATTGCCTATTCTTGTGCAATATAATTTTAAAACTACAGTTCCTAATCTAATTACACTCTGAGTACAATTTTATTCGTAGATTTGTTACGAAACAAAATCAGATAATGTAATAATATATAATATGTGGAATAAAATGAAATTTTTAGCGGGAAGTGAAAAGGTTTACTCACCGCCAGCCCAATTCCATTCTTCCTGAGTCACTAATCACACACTGCACCGGATATTATTTTAATGCTCTTCTATTTGACTTATTTATTTGATTCGCGGATTTTCACTCTGCTATTAGACAGTCCACGGTATTTCAAGAACTATGAAAATCGATTTGAGTATTTTCAATTTAGTTATATACTCGCGGGATGTGAAAATCCTACCGGCTGCGCCAGTCAAAACGCGAGGTCGCGCTGGAGCGTTTTTAAAAAGAATAAAATTTTATTTTTAATTAATATTTAATCAACCGGTTACATTGGTGATTAGCTTAAGACTAACTTATAAACTTAATATCGAATAATCGAGACTGGGAGCTAGACAGTCCGTCAGCATATTCCGTGAGAACACGCGTGGGCGTTTCTGTTTAAAGATTAGGAAATATGTCTTGTGACTGTATAACTAGGTACTCGAGGGCGTCAGTAATTGATAGCATCCATGTCCTACGTATTTTTAATAATGTACGTTTGTTAATCTGAATTCTGATTGTTTGCATGGTGGACGTGGTCGTAAGGAATGGTTGAAAATGAAAAAAAAAAAATATCGAGCGCGTCCGATTTTCAAAGGGGATGTTAAGTGAACCTACAAAAAAGGTCTCATCTAAAAATCCGACGATTTGGCGATGTGACGCAAACTCGCGGCAATTAATAGAATGTGCAATAAAAATTCGCTATTTTAAAATACGATTTTTTTTATAATATCAGATTAGGGCGAATCCCTCCAGATAATCATCAGATTAAGATACTCATACCTATATGTCCTAGACCGACTCATAATCTGACGATTATCTGGAGGGATTCGCCCTAATCTGATATTATAAAAAAAATTTAATCATTTAACTTATTGATTAATAAGCTCAGGAAATAGCAAAAAGTGTATGTTGTTCAAGTAAAACTTTTATTTAATATATAATTATTTTAAAAAAATGCTTAAAAATCATGAACCGGAGGAACCGGTTTGCTTCGGCGATATTCTAAAATACATAATATTTACTTATACATTTTTCTAATGTAAATTTTATTGATTTTTGCAAAGAAGTTACAACGCAAAATACAAACTTTATGTTAATATTACTCATAGATAACATAGTTAATATTTTTAAACTTGAATTCACTAAGTTATATTTAAATATTAGCCAAAATGTTATACAAACATTGGGAATAATATCATGCCACGATCGAGCCGTGTGATCAGCTGCCTGTGACGATGGCAACAGAAACCAGGTGGTTACGGAGTTAGTAATAGAGGAGTGAGGAACTGAGGAATACAAACGAGGAGAGGGGACTGCCACGCTGCTGTAGTAAATCACGAAATCTCCTCTTGGGCTCCCCTACTAATAAATAGATTGGCTTATGAACGAGATCTTTTTGTGGTACTATGCTATACAAAAAAGGGCTGTGGAAATGTCATCTGTCAAGAAAGATGGAATAATATAGGCTGTGGGAAATGGGAATTCGTGAAAACTGAAACACGTAAAAATGTATGGGAGATTTAAAATTTCATGTATATATTATACTCATACATTTTAAATTTTAATAAGATATAAATTATCCTAGACCTTAGACCCTATATAAAGGGACTCTTTCTAAATGTACATAAACTCTTATAGAAGAACTTAATTTAATTGGTTAGTGGATCTTTCACTGCTAAATAAGTTTTGAGTTACTTTCAATCATTTTTTAAACATTAATAATGAGTTCAGAAAGTGACGATGAAAACGTGATTCGCTATGGAACACCGCTGGAACCGTTTGAAGAAGGTAATTCATTTTATATACCTGTATGTGTTGAGGTTGTTTTCGTAACATTATAAACAATCTCCAACTACTATCATAATTAGCATTTTATTTTTAAATTTCAGATGAAATACCAACCAAGCGTAAGTTTCAACAACCATCAGATCAATATGCAGTTGACGCTAATGGCAGACGTCGTTTCCATGGAGCATTTACTGGAGGTTTCTCAGCTGGCTTTGGCAATACTGTTGGCACTCAGGAAGGTTGGACTCCAGCAACTTTTAAGAGCTCTCGTTCGGAAAAAGCACTGTTGTCTGTGGGTATACATTTTTATAATCAAGTACTATTAATTACAGATATGTGTTAAGGAACTTAAAGTATAAGTACAATTTAATTAAAAGTATTTTAATCTACATATTTTAAAGCAAACTATAGGCTAATATGAAATTGTTACTTTGTTGTATTTTAGAGTCAAAAGCCTGAAGACTATATGGATGAAGAAGACAGAAGTGAGTTTGGTATTGCTCCCATGCAAGTGCAGACTCAGGGCGAGTTCTCTGGACAAAAGAGGGCTAAAAGTAATAGGTTCCATGATGGACCAATACCAGGTATTTTATTTGATTTACTTTAATACATTTATGAGCAGTGTTGGCCTAGTGCTTTCAACACTTACTAATGCACTTAGGCCCTAAAATTCGATAGTGTGTGTCTTGGATTTTCCAGCAAGATTTTGCATCTGGTCCCAAGGCACAAACATACTTGGTTCCCAATTACTGTGATTTTCAGTGTACAATTTATTTTTATGCAGCTTATTATCATAAATTTTTAGAACTATGTATATGGAAACATTAATAATTTCTACTATTACAACAAAATACTTTTACATGTTGATTAAAAAATATTAAATCAATTTTTTTATAATTTTATGGTTAAATACATATTGTTTATATTCAAAGCAGCAGTAGCAGACACTGTCAGTTTGTAATAAAATGTGTCACACAATACAATAAGTTACCATTAATTAATGTTTAGGAGTACCAGTATTGGAGCAAATATTACGACCTGTGCATGAATCGGCTGCTGTACGTATGTTGCGAGCTATGGGATGGAGAGATGGACAAGGCACTGGTGAGAGGTTAACAAAGACTGAAAGGAAAAAGGCCAAACAGCAACACAAAGTATACGGATGCTATATGCCACCAGAAGTAAGGCAGGTAATATTCTGGTTTTGAAAATTAAATTGAAAGTTTACTAGGTGTACTGTAGAAAGTAGAAGCAAGGATGCAGCTGAAGTTTTTTTTTAAAAACAAAGAGGCTAAATAAATATAACTTGTATTTTTATACTATTTATTGAATATTAAATATTTTTTTAATACAGTTGCTCAAAAAGTGGCGTATTGCAGGGACGTATAGCGTTCGGGATGTGGGCTATTACACACTCGTGCTTTTTCTTTACCTTTTCCGAACTAGTGCGTTTTCTTTTCCCAACTGACTTGGCTGTATGGGCATAGTTCCCTTTGCCTACCCAGAATGGGTAAAAAAGAAGAAATAAAAAATCTCTGCTTATATTCTTTTACAGTTGGCGCCATTTTCCAAAAATGTTCTTTGCTAGTTTAGTTGTTTGTTATATTATATATTAAATATAGATGAACAACCATACGAAATTAATAATAGTTTGTCTCAAACAGTAAATAAATATGCAATCTAAAACTTCTCCAGTTAGTATAAAAATTGTACCAATTTCAATGTATATATATATATATATGAATTATAACTTTTATAAGAAATAAATGATTAGTTAGTTGAGGTTATTGTGTTTTAATATTTTATTAAATTGCTTAATTTTTTCGCAACTGTATTAAAAATAGTCGTTCAGTACACGTGCGGAACCATCATTGCAACTTGTTCCGACTGTCAACCCTCACCTTCGGCTGCGCCTCGGCTCGGGTAGACATTTGTCGGAACTCTTTGCAATGACAAGCTTTCCGCACTCGTAATGAAATATACTATTATAATTATTAATTTCTATTTCCAGGAAAAACAAGGCAGTGCAGATGAAAGTTCTGATTCTGAGTTTGAATATGAGACACTATTTGCGCCAGATGATTATGAGCCATATATCCTTCTACGTAAGAATGATCGGTTTGGGTTAGGATATAGCGGTCTAAGCAGGCATTCTGTTCTTGGTAACCTTGTGGGAGAGTATGGAAGTGGCGATAGGAGGAGTAGACTTGTTATGAAAGAAAAGGGAAAAAAGGTAAGAAGAAAGGGTGCGTGTACTTATGTACGCGCGTAAGAAGTTATACTTTTTTGGCATTATTGAAAATAGTTTTTGATTGCATGCAAATAATTAATTACAATTAAATAATCAAAGACTGGAAAAGGAGTCATTATAGTCAATAATGTTCAGTTTACATTTGAAAAATTAAATAAATAAATATTTATCATTATTCTGTTACATCTACATAAATTATATTATTATTCGAATGTTGTTTTTAAATTATGTCCAATGCCGTAGTATCTTCCGTGGGCAACTTCATTCTGTTAATTTTGTGTCACGGTGCGCGCGCATCGTAAAATTTCACTCTCATCAATTTTTCATAACACGCCTAAAAAAGTATAACTTCAATATTATAATAAGATATTATATAAAGTGTTGGTTTTAATTTCGTAGGTTATTAAACAGAAATTACTCGATTAGTTTTTGTTTTGAAATATTATTGAATGCTCCAGAAAACATGTTACTGTGATAGAAATTGTACTTTTTCTTATAGAGATATTAATGAAAATTAAGTCTTTATTTTATCACTAGAAGCAAATATATTGCAGTCAAAGAAGGCATAATACTATAATAAACAATTTAAGATTCAATTGCTTAGGTGTTGTGATAACAGATTCTTAGTATATAAATTTTATTTTATATACTAAGAATTTATTTTTACTTTATTTACTTTATTTTTAAAAATGTTTCTTGATTGAATTTAGGTATCAATAAGAGGCCAGGCGTTTGGTGTAGGCGCTTTTGAAGCTGACGATGAAGATATATATGCAACAGAGGATATGTCACATTATGACTTTACTTTGGCTGGACCAGAAAAACAAATTAACAAAAAAACAGTACAGAGAGAGAAGAATGTAAGTAAAATAGTGGATGGGAAAGTTAAGTAAATTATCATTTGGAATTGTATAACTCATCTAGGAGGCAAAAGTCATATTTCTGTTTGAAATGAGTAGATTCTTTACTAAATCAAATTAAATGCCCTGGTCCTTTGTAAAGTAAAGTAATAGTTTAAAAAAAAATGGTTCTTTGTAAAAAAAGTGACCCTTCAAAAGTAAAAAGTAAAAGTAAAAAAAAAAAAAACTTGTATTGGTTGTTTGTAAAGTAGGTTTACGATCGAGATGTTTACGTGATAACGTCTTATTGGTGATATAAGTTTTTTATCATAACATAACCTCTAAATTTCGTTTGTTTACACGTGTCTTTTTTCCATCTTTCATTACTTTTACAAGTTTATTCAAGAATGTTAATTGTTAGTAAGTAGGCTATTTTATTTTATTCACCTTTTTTTGTTGCAATTGTTGTAACACTTCACTTGCACTTCACATTTTGTTTCACTGTTAAACATTCAACGAAAACTTAACCGCACGAGAAAATCGCCATTCGTTTGTATGCCGCTAGAGTGAGATGAGACGGGAGATCGGTCCGTCTCTCTCTCGTTATACCTGCGATCGCGCTCGTGAGGTTTTGGTGTGACACAAGTTTCTGAACATGTCACCCGACTAAAACGATTTTAAAGACGTTATCACGTCAAAAACATTTAATCATGTAGGTAACATAATGTACACTTATGACTTGTCAGTAAAGAAATACATTTACTGCCAGTTCTCAAATCAAGGGCGTAAAACGGAAGAGAAGAACTGGCAAACTCTCCGCCACTCTTTTTAATCGCCATTTTTTTTTCGTAAACTTTAATTCTTCGAGTTTTTTAGAATAAATAAATTAAATACCATTTATTTACATACACAAATACATTCAAACGTTGTCGACAAAGAGAAAGTAAAAGGCCAAACTATACTGAAGCCATTTGTTTTCAGGTTCTAGAAGGTTTTGTTAAATCGAATAAGCCATTACCAGCAGTGCCCTCATACCCGGCGCCTACTTTGCCAAGAGACTATCGACCGCAACCAGCCGCTCAAAGAAAAACAAGATTCGAACCCACCGACAAGCCACAAAGAGATCAAGGTAAGTTTAAATATATTTATTTATTTATTTTATTTTATTTAATATAACTTATCTTATTATATAAACGAAACAGTTGATGCTTTTACAAGCACAATTTCAAGTGCAATTAATACCAACACAAAAATCATACATAAAATAAATTCTAAAAGTATTAGAAAGCCATGGATAACTCCTGGGTTGCTACGTTGTGTTAGACGAAGAGATTATCTGCATATCTTATCAAGAAAACAGCCTAACAACGAACCACTCCTAAAGGAATACACGCAATATCGAAACTTCTGTAATAACATCCTTAAAAACCTTAAAAATTTACATGAGACTGACACCATCCTTAAGAATAAAGATAATAGTAAAAAATTATGGAAATCTATCAAAAATATATGCAACTTAAACCCAACTAAATCCAATTCTAATAAACTTCTTGATCTACAAGAGAACCCTGAAAAATCTCTCGATATTGTTAACGGTTATTTCAGTTCGGTGGGTAATAAACTGGCTTCCGATATATTGTCTAAGACAAATCAGACTGAACGAGAACTTTGCCATAAAGTTTCGATTACCGCTAACTCGAATTCTTTTCTATTCCTTCCTTGTGACAAGCGAGAAGTTACAAAAATTATTAGCTCTCTTAAGCCTAATTCTGCCCCAGGTGATGATAATATTAGTAACCGAGTGGTAATTTCACTAAAAAACATTATTGCAGAACCAATTTCTTATATCTGCAATCTCAGTATTGAACAAGGTATCTTCCCTGAATCATGGAAGATAGCCAATATCACACCCATCCATAAATCAGGCAATAAAATGGAAATTTCAAACTACCGTCCCATTTCTCTACTCCCAACACTCGCTAAAATTACAGAAAAAATCATCAACGTCAGATTACTGAATTATTTGGAAAAAGAATCTATCCTTGCGAACAATCAATTCGGATTCAGACATAATAGATCTACAGAGGATGCAACCGCTGGATTGGTTGAGACCATAAGTTCCAAATTAGATGAAGGACAAAGGTGTATTGGTGTTTTTCTTGATCTAGCCAAAGCTTTTGACACTGTATCCAGACCACTGCTAATCGAAAAATTAGAAAGACAAGGAATTCGTGGAAATATCCTCTGTTGGTTTAAGTCCTACCTACTCAATAGAAAGCAGAGGGTTCGAGTTGATGGGTATAGCAGTCAACTGGAAAACGTTTCATGTGGTTTGCCCCAGGGAAGTGTTCTTAGTCCAACGCTTTTTTTAGTGTACATTAACGATTTATGTTCACTCGCACTCACTAATGCTAAGCTCTTTTCATTCGCTGATGACACAGCTATAGTCTTCTACTCACACTCTTGGGAACAAGCCACACGGTTAGCTCATTTAGGTCTTCGCCAAATCTCTCAATGGCTTTTAGATAATCTCCTATCCTTAAATACGTCTAAGACCAAATACATATGTTTTCACATATCGAAATCCAGCAAACCAAACCCTGTTCCGCCTATTAAATTACACTCATGTTTGAACCTTCACAGCAACTGCAACTGTCCTCTCCTGGAACCCACTAAAACAACCAAATACCTGGGATTAATTATTGACTCAAGGCTTTGTTGGGGCCCTCAAATAAACTACCTATGTTCTCGAGTTCGCAAACTTATAAATGTTTTCAAACGCCTTAGAAAGCCTGCTGATCCACATACAATCAAGATAGTGTACACTGCATTATGCCAGTCGATATTATCTTACTGCATATCGGTTTGGGGTGGAGCGGCATTGTCTTCAATGCTGAAAATTGAGCGCACCCAACGTGCCATTCTTAAGATCTCATATAAGAAACCTTTCCGCTACTCAACTTCAAAATTGTACAATGAAACAAAACTTTTAACTGTGAGACAATTATATTTAATAGCAATATGCAGACTTTTTTGGAAACAAACACCCACCGCACCGCATCAAACAAAACGCAAACTCATATTTAAGCAACCCAAAACTCGCACTTTCTTCGCCCAACGTTTTTTCTCCTTCCGAGGCCCTTTCATCTTTAACCACTTCATTAAAAACAAAATTATCACTAACATTTCAAAAATCACACTACATACATTTACTAAACATCTCAAACGATATCTTGTTAACCTGTCGTATTCTGATACTGAAAATATTCTTATTGTACAAAAATAGTTTTAATATAAATGTGTAGAAATAATTAATATAACTTAGAAAATACTGATTTCATGTCAAAAGGAAGAGACTGGCTGCCCACAACACAGGGAATCCTAGTGTGGGGGCCAGTGCACTTTACTTTATCTAAATATCTTGTATATTGTGCATAATAAAGTTTTTTCTTTCTTTCTTTCTTGTATGCTTGTTGCATTAACGTACACCATTATTAAAAAAATTATAGAAAAAATCAGGTTGGCTAGAGGAAAATATGTAACCTTGCCATGCCAATTTAAATACATTTTTTATGATATAAAGTGTCACGCACACACATACGCGCACCCTTATTTATTCACACACAGACAAACAGACGCACACATAGTCCGCCATTTGCACATAACACGTATTTAATTATTTATAATTTAAGTTGTATTTACTTAAGTCAACATGTCTAATTTAGTTGCTATATGGTATAAAATAAACAATTTTGATGTTTTCAATTTGAATGTTGTATTGTAGTGTTGCTAGAATGTATTTCTTGCAAATAAGAGAAAATGAGCGGTCGAAGAATTAATCGTTGAATTTCATAAAATCCTAAGCGGTTAGTTCGACTTTTACAATAATATAATATAATATAATAATAATATGATTGGACAATTCACACCAATTGACCTAGTCCCATGCTAAGCTGGTGAAGCTTGTGTTATGGGTACTAGGCAACGGATAAACATACATATTATAGATAGATAGACATATAAATACATATTTTAACATCCAAGACCTAAGCACAACACCAAATGCTCATCACATCGATGTTTGTCTCAGCCGGGGATCGAACCCGGGACCCATGGATTCGCAGTCAGGGGTACTAACCACTAGATCAATGAGCCGTCAAAAAAAGTTAACTTAATATGGTTTTTACTTAGCCGACCTTTTTAGTAGCTACATAACAACATAGGGAACATTTTGCTAAGCTACCCAATAGAGTCAGTTCGTTTTTACTGTAAACCTAAGTACTATATAAAACTATTTTTTTTAAATGTATTTTTCTCCATAAAACCCTCACTCAGAGTTCAAAGAAATTAAAGAAATGACTCGAATTGGTCCAGCCCTCTCCTAGTTTGACATGTAGCAACATATTATGCGATACATTTTTATTTATATAGACTTTTAAAAAAAACTTATTTTTTAACAGGCCTCGGTCGTCACGAATTAACAGCGGAAGCGAGAGGTGCTCTTCTAGGAGAAGCACAAGTGAAAATAGAGCTACCAAAGCCTCAAACAGAGGTAACAACAAACGCGCCCAACAAATCGGAAACAACCATGGAAAAATTATTTGGAAAGAATATTAATTTCGTAACAGAGAAGAGCGAAGATTTCATATCGATAAAGAGCTCTGGGGCTGACCTTAAAACATTTAAACCATTCGCCAGTGATCCATCTAAACAATCGCGATACGAACGGTTTTTGGAAAATAAGCTGGTAAGGGATAGCGATATGGACAATGTCAGTGCGTGGGAGAGGGATAGAGAGATGTTGGAGTTTGAGCAAGCGGCCAAGTTGTATCGGCCGCTCAGTGGTGTTATGGGCGATAGGTCTGTATTTTAAATAACTTGATTGCTTAATTTATTTAATAGCATTGCTATTCGCGATTATGAGTAGTATTGACCTAGTGTATTAAGCGTGGGAGCTTCATCCGTGGGGTCGTACGTTCGAATCAAGGCTGTGAAGTGTGAACCAATGGAATTTTATTTCTATGTGCGCAATTAGCACTTGCTCCTACGGTGAAGGAAAACATCGTGAGGCATGTCTGAAACCCAAATATTGATGACACCTGTCAGACACAGATGGCTGATCACCTAATCACCTACTTGTAAAATAATAAATGGTCGAAGATACGGATGCAAGACCTATTTAGAGGTGTAACGCTACTGGATTATTTATTACTATTCGTCACTTAGTTCAAGAGTAACAGTAAAAAAATCCCTTATTTTCTATATTATATATATGCTACTTTAAATTATTATTTATTTAGTGTATATTTAACAGATTCACACACGCATCCCAACCGGATGATGCCCTTAACCCGATGTGTGCTGTCGCGAAGAGTTCTATCAATTATGGCTTAGCAAGTGAAGAGATGGTAGAGGCGGCTAAAAAAGGTGCTTTTGGTGTTATGACAAGGCGAACAGTTGACTGGCGCCCGGAGTCTCTAGTTTGCAAAAGATTTAATGTTCCAGAAATCGGTGGAGGCAGGTATGTAGTAAATTTGTTAATTTTTAAATTAAAATCACACTTTATACCAAACCTCTTGGTTTGTTCTGAAATTAATAAGGACGTTTAACCAGGCGTTATAAGATTTAAATATATTTTACGAAAACAGAACATCCTTAGTTTAAAGTAGTAAAAAAATTTTGTTTGAAAAATATTGATTTTTTAATACCTTAATTTTACGACTTCAGATGCTTAGAAACACATATTAATATTATAGTTTAATTTTAACTATTTAATTTCAGACAAGAACAGAGGAAAGAAGACAAGCCAAAAGTATCATACTCAATTTTTTCGTATATGGAGACGTCTGTGCATAATAAAGAAAGCTTTACGAAGGAACAAAGCAAATTTAGTGGCTCAAAATCCATCAATACGGAAAAAAAAGTGACAGAAATTCCTAAAACACAAGAAGTCACAACAAAAGTTCAAGAACAACCCAACAAGAGAATGACAGTAGCGGAATTATTCTTAAAAGAATCCGAAAAGACCAAAGACACAGGCCAAGAAGTGACTGAAACTATTGAAAAATTCGACAAAATAGATCTTTACAAAGCAATATTCTTAAGCGATAGCGAACCCGAAGATGAAACTACATCCACAAACTTCTATGAAGCACCCAAAAATGTTGAAAGAAATGACTCCCCACCCCGTGGTATCTTCGCAAATATAAACTTCGATGAAATCAACTCTTGGAAAAGGTCTCAAAAGGACAAAGACAATTCAAAAACCGAAGCGAGCATAGATACCAAAGTAGATGATGAAAAAAGTGAAATAGATAAAACAAACGATGTTGAGTTAAACATGTATGGTCCTAAAATCCCGGACAATTTACAACTAAATACATCAACAGATACAAACTTTAAACCTAAATTTAGAAGTAAAGATGAAAGAGATGAGTCTTCCAGTTCAGATTCGTGGGTTGATGCAAAAGAAGTTAAATCAAAGAAGCATAAGAAAAAGAGCAAAAAACATAAAATGAAACACAAAAAGTCAAAAAATAAGAAAAAGGATAAATAAATTGTTGTTGATATGTTAGTTAGTATTATTATTCTTTTGGCACATTTTCAGTAATATACTTTACATAGATTGAATCACAATTCCTATATGACAAGCAATTTGATTTTTAGATATTACGATTTATATCTACTAAACAATATTTCTTCGGTTATTTATTATTAAGAGCAGAAAACATGAGTAATATTTGACAGAAATATTTTTCGTTATTCAGACTAGGTACTCCGTCTACCTAGTAGTGTTTTCGATAATCACGAAAACATTCCTCACATGGTAGGTTGACAGGTTTTACTAAAAACAAATGTCAGATGAAATATTCATTTCCTCAAACAATAAAAGTCAGCAATTCAATTACCAATAAGTGTAAAGAGTAACAATGTAATCCAAAATAATCCTGTTAGGGGTGTTGGTGTTTGGAGCAGCGAAGAGGTTTCGTATTTGTGTTGCGGCAACGTGTACCAAATTCAATATGAACGAAAACATTGCGTTTGGTTAGGCTATAATGCTAATATCTCTGGACTGAATTGCAAGAATTCTGCAACCTTAGTAAATATATAAATAATTGGTAAATAATGTCAGTAAATTCAATAGTCTACTACTACTAGTCCACTAAGATTTTATAATGTGAAATTATATCATGTCTGAAGTACATTTTCATAAATTAAATTTTCCATTTATTATATAGTAGCCTTTATATTGTTATTTCACTTTTGCTTACAGTAGACAGGTGAGTATAAAGACATGCGGGGATAAATAAAATGAATGAAATAGTCAATAGAGCAGTCTCAAAAACTTGGTCTTAAAAAATTGCGTTTATTGAATAAACTTGGTACAGAATTTTTTTTTCAGAGTCAAACTATAAATTAATAATGGTTATACAGTAGATATAGTATGATGATTAGAACTGTTATATTTAATTAAAATAAGAAACAATAGCAAAAGATCAGTGGAAAGCCTTGAGCGAAGCAATTGTTTTACTTTCAAAAAACGCGCGAATATCGGCTCACTGCGTCTGCGTAAATATATTTTTAAAAACAACATTGTTTACAAAAACACGTAAATGATGCGTAGTATTACGTTATAACGTTATTATTAGGCGAAATCACTAACATATTACACAATAATATTGCGTTGAAAATTGTGTAGGTGGTGACGGTTTCAAGGTTACTCATTGCCAAATGGCGGGAATAATTTGTAGGAGAGTGGAAAATGATTTCTTTGTTCTTCTTTGCGGAATGTATAAATCATTTTCATTATATTTAAATTCAAACTAAAACACGATCCAACAAAATGCTTTTCTTTTTACTAGAAAATGCCTAGATGCTTAATGATTAATCTTCAATCTTTTGAATAAAATACTTTCGTAATTTGTACTCCGTTATCGCTAGTGCATTGCCAACATTATAAAAGTGCTAACGTTTTGTTCTAGCCTGACTCATTTGTCAATAACATTTATGTGGAAAAGAGAGGCAAGATATATGTATACATGTGACAAAACAAGAAAAAACATAAACTGTGGTTTGAAAGAGCTGTACATATCTACTTTTAAGTGTGGCCGAAGGAGATAGATATAAAACAGTGCTGCAATATTAATTTTAGTCGTAATTGGTACGCATGCGTCACAAACTCTAGCCAGGGCCGGTGTTTAAAATTTAAATTATTTATATATATAAAAAAAACGTTTTGACGATTACTAAAATAATTATTTTAATAACGAGTAAGATATGTTTTAAGTATTATGAATCAACATGAAAAAAATGAAGTCTGAACTATATAAAAACACTTGTTAGCAATAGCTAAAACGTTGATTAGCTTTTAAAGCATAATTTTACCATGTTTTGGTTATACTAATAATTACACATTTAAGTTCGAGAATTTTGATTTGAGTATCTATGTAAATTAATTAACTAAAAGTTATTTACATTTAAAGTAAAAATGAAACTTTTATTTCAAACTAAATTGGAATAATGGTCTAAACCTAAAACTACTTGCTATATTACTTATATAACTCGTGGAATATACTTTTAAACAATTTGCATTAAAAATGCATAACATGTAATAAATAACATTGCAATACTGCTCTGGCACAATACAATCAGCTGTTTGTAATGACAGTTCCCCTGACAAATACAAAATGGTTGAAGACTAAAGTTGGCAAACAAAGAAAGGCAGCGTAATATTGCTTTTTAATGCGAAAAAATAACTTTTTTCAGTGAAAGTTAATTAATTTTAAGTGTATAGTGTGTATAGTGCAAAATGTTGGATCTAGAAATCGTTCCAGAACGTTCCTTGGGTTGTGAGGCCTGGGAATTTGTCCTAGGTAAGCTATTCATATGTTTTTAATTTACGTCAAGAATTTGCGTTGTATTTCCAAGGGATACGTCTTACGCAATACTTTGTTTATATACGAAAGGTTTGAATGTTATTTCGAATGCATTACATTTCTCGATAAAGCAACATTGATTTTTTAATAGGTCGGGCGCGTCTTTGTTCGTACTTCGAATGTTTATTTTTTTTTACACTTGACCATGAAAACGGTCAGTTGTTTTGATGATTAATAATTACCATTTTCAAATGATTTTAAACAAGCAATTGTCATAATTTCTATATTATAACAAATCATATTAGGGGCTCATGATACACCGTATTTAATCTTAAATGTTACCTAATTAAATTTTTTTTTAAATATGAAAGTGTTTATATATACCGTATTTTATGAGAGTGTTACCACTCTTACAGAATGGCATAATAGTTTCACAAAGCCTTATTTGATAGGTACTCTCGAATTACCTTACTCTAGGTTGAAACATTTGCTTTTTATTTCATATTAAAATAAATGTCTACTTATGTATAAATGCCAATTTCTTTTTATACAAATTCTCCACCCATACCTTACTTTTTAAGTTAAGTAAGTTTACTCGAGTAAAACTGTATCCCAGATATAATAATTATTTTTTATTCAGTTCCAAGACACAAATATATTAATATATATAATGATTTCTAACAGAAAAACAAACAATTATCACCTACATTTTATCAGCATATCAAATTATTTTTCATATCACCACAGAAGTGTCCTTGAAATAGTTAGTAAACAACTCTAAATTTAAATATTTTATTGTTAGTTGTGGCATTTTTCAGTGAATATTATGCACTTCCATAATTATTTTTATACTTTTTCAAATTGTTTTTATAATGCAATTATCTCATATATATATTAGATGATTTTGCAAGTTCTTTATCTTTAATATGAAATTATTTTATAAATATATGGTGTTAAAGTATATATATAAGTAACCATGAGTATGTTTAATTAAAAATGACTGTACCTTAATGAAGTTTAAGATCTTAATTATTTTCTGACAAATAAGTACAAGATAATTCCATTTTATTTGAACAACAAAATCTAACTTTTTTCAAGTTCAACTTAACTTTACGTTCATAGTTAGGATGTAAAAAAATATAGGGAATAATGCACAGTGCCTGCATGTTTATGAATAAGCCTTTAGGCATTTTCTCTCAATCAAATAATATCATTTCATCAAAATAGGTATGCAAATGTTATGATAATCTATGCTAAGATATCAAAAACCTCTCCCACATTATAAAGGCACCTTGCCTTTAAAAAGCTTATCATTTTCCCCGTAAAAGCTATGTGAGGTACTTCACTTTTATTTGAGTTAAATAAGAAAATTTGACTGCAAACTATCAGTAGATTATTAGTTTATCATTGAAAAAAAGAAAGAAACAAAAATCTGTGTACATATGTTAATTTGACATTTAAAAGCATTTGTATACAAATTACATTGTTATTCATGGAACAATAATAATATATTGTTTGTAAAATCTGGTTATTTTACAAAATGCCCAAACAACATCACAATATTGTGTGTTTAATTCATATTATTAAATTTAATTATTAAATGATAATAGAGTAAAATCCGAGTTTGAAATATGTTAAGACTGAGGAGACCTTAATAATAATCAGTGTTCTTTATTGTCTAAAAACAACATATGTAATTCAAATTACATTATTTGATAATCGGCTTCAAAAAGGTATACTTTCTTACTTTCATTATTCGAAAATTATTGTTTTGTAAAAAGCGGTGTAAAATATACTTGTATTTCAATATTAAAATTCACAAAAGATTGCAACTCTTAAATGTTACAGCAATTATTATTGATGATATAACGCGATTAGTAATGTCAACGCACTTTTTACGCCTTATCGGACAATTACAAGGCAAATAAGTGTGTATAAATAGTAGGTAATCATTGTATCAACTTCTGTAGGTTTTATATTGTTATTGTACTGTATTATTTATGTTTGTCTGTGAAGAATGTATGTGGAAAATATTTAAGTATTTATAATTGCCCTATTATTTTATTGATAATAGTATTTTAATTAATATAATTATTGACAGTGAAAATAAAATGGCAGAGTGACAGCACACTTATTCTTTATTTTACGTCTTCCAAAAAGTAGTTTTAATATGGCTGGCTTTGGCTTATATAGACTCATCCCCTCCAAGTGGCTGGCATTTGCGGTTGGCAGGCATGGCGGTTGGCTGAAGGGTTGGTCAACATGGCATGGCTTGGCTTTGACTTTGGCATTGGCTATGGCATTGGCTATGGCATTGGCTATGGCTTTGGCTATGGCTTTGGCTTTAGCTTGGCTTTGGCTTGGCTTTGGCTTGGCTTTGGCTTGGCTTTAGCTTGGCTTTGGCTTGGCTTTGGCTTGGCTTTGGCTTGGCTTTAGCTTGGCTTTAGCTTGGCTTTAGCTTGGCTTTAGCTTGGCTTTAGCTTGGCTTTAGCTTGGCTTTAGCTTGGCTTTAGCTTGGCTTTAGCTTGGCTTTAGCTTGGCTTTGGCTTGGCTTTGGCTTGGCTTTGGCTTGGCTTGGCAGGATGTGACTGGCGACGTCACGTCCGTTACACTCGGCCATCCTGAAACAGTTGTTCCCGTGGGAACAACAACTACAATTAGCTCTCTAATAAATCAATCAGATCTTCGGTTTCAAGTTGCTCATCTGAACTGCTGGCACTATCAGATACAGTATTAATGCTTTTATAGGGTCTTAACGAATCGGCAGATAGTAATCCAGTAAAACTCTTATATCCACGTAAACCCTTGTACTTCTCATTTGGTATATATCATTGCCCACTACCTTAGTTACGACATAAGGACCGGAATACATGTCGTCAAGTTTAGTGTTAACTTTGGATGCGCTACAAGTCGGTGTTTGTCGCCATAGGACCCTATCCTAGAAATCACCCTGCTTATAGATGTGAGCAGATTCTCGTTTTTTTGTCAAGTAACGTTTCATTGTAGTACTCGCTTTTAGTATCCTATCAGATGCTTTCTTTCGACGCGACTCTACTGGTTCAGAAACACGACCGGGAACCGCAACATCACATACTGATCTACCGGCCCGAGCAAACATCAAATCGTAAGGTTTGTAAATGGTGGTGTTATCAATTGTGTTGTTAATTCCCCAAATTATGTCGGGGAAAGAGTTAGCCCAATTGCTAGAGGCTTCACTGGGGTCTGTGGCTCGTAATGCATCCAATATTGTCTTATTTGTACGTTCTACTTGACCGATAGAACGCGGACAAGCGAGAGTATGTCTTAATTGTTTATCGTTCGAAAACTTCTTAAAGTTACTCGTGAACGCCTTTCCGTGATCGGTGACTATGTGATCAGAGAAGGAAAATAAACGAAATATCCTTTGTAGTACTCGAATAGTTTAACCTATTGTCGTTCAAGGTTTTACGATAGAGCCTATCATCAATAATTTCGAAATTATTTTATATCCGCCGGTATTATCTTTTAATTGACTAACGATTGCGCTCAACTATCGTCCTGAAATTGCACCGTATAAAACTAATCCGCCACTTCTAGACGATTCATGTTCATAGCTTCAACCGGATGTCTACTAAGCGCATCTACATGTTTCATATGTTCTCCCGGCCTATACTCGACACTTATATCGTAATCTTGTTTATAAAGCCACCACCTTCGCGATATGTGGTATAATGTCGCGTTTAGTAAGCGTAGCGCGGACTGCTGCACAATCTTAACCTTTTTCCCGACAATGTATACGCGAAAACGACGCAAAGATTCCACCGACTGCCAGAGTCTCAAACTCATAACTATGATACATGCTCTAGTAAAATATATAACGGGGCGCAACGTACCGTCAGTCTGCTTTTATAGAAATATACCGGCTATTCCCAATTTACACGCGTCAGTCATAAATCAGTAGTTACGGGTTCACCTATATTATTGGCATTATAATTGGCAAAAGTATGGCAAGCAGCAAAGGAAATTACCTGACTAGTGACTATACGGCTGTAACGGAGATTCCTGGCAGCTTTCAGCCCTTGTTAGGACCTCTTCCGGCGACCACACGATAACCTCGCACCCGGTGTTGACGACTTTGATGTAACCATCTTCGCCACGGAGCAGGGTAGAGGGATAAGAGTAGACCACCAAACTCGTAGTGTCGAGGTGGCGTTACCACATCGTTGCCGACCTTATTCTCCAGAACGCGCACTTGATGGAAAGAAGAGCCAGATGGAAGTTTGTCTTTGTTGACTTCGCTGTTGATAGGTTATCTATCTATCTCTTCGCTATGGATAGGACATCGGTCAGATGAAAAGATTAACGTCGGCCATCTTGATGCTAGAGATGCTTTTTCCATTGCTCCCACGTATAATCGTAGTCCTACAGGCGCTTGTACCTCTTCTTCGCTTGACCTCGTAGTTTATCGTATATTCCTCAATGTCAAGGTCGAATTCCGGAGTCAAAAATGCAGCACGATGTACTTGTGACTTATTTGGAGCTTCATCAACACAGTCATCTTGAAGATCGCGTAGAGCCTTTATTACTTCTTTTTATTAGCAGATTCTTGAGCAGCTTCAGTGCCGGCGGTGAAGGATCTTCCTCCGACATTGATTCGTCAGAAGGTCGAAAAAACTTGTGGTCGAGGTCGTTTTATCCCACTTCTGAGTATAATTGCCCTATTATTTTATTGATAATAGTATTTTAATTAATATAATTATTGACAGTGAAAATAAAATGGCAGAGTGACAGCACACTTATTCTTTATTTTACGTCTTCCAAAAAGTAGTTTTAATATGGCTGGCTTTGGCTTATATAGACTCATCCCCTCCAAGTGGCTGGCATTTGCGGTTGGCAGGCATGGCGGTTGGCTGAAGGGTTGGTCAACATGGCATGGCTTGGCTTTGACTTTGGCATTGGCTATGGCATTGGCTATGGCATTGGCTATGGCTTTGGCTATGGCTTTGGCTTTAGCTTGGCTTTGGCTTGGCTTTGGCTTGGCTTTGGCTTGGCTTTAGCTTGGCTTTGGCTTGGCTTTGGCTTGGCTTTGGCTTGGCTTTAGCTTGGCTTTAGCTTGGCTTTAGCTTGGCTTTAGCTTGGCTTTAGCTTGGCTTTAGCTTGGCTTTAGCTTGGCTTTAGCTTGGCTTTAGCTTGGCTTTAGCTTGGCTTTAGCTTGGCTTTGGCTTGGCTTTGGCTTGGCTTTGGCTTGGCTTTGGCTTGGCTTTGGCTTGGCTTTAGCTTGGCTTTGGCTTGGCTTTGGCTTGGCTTTGGCTTGGCTTTAGCTTGGCTTTGGCTTGGCTTTAGCTTGGCTTTAGCTTGGCTTTAGCTTGGCTTTAGCTTGGCTTTGGCTTGGCTTTAGCTTGGCTTTAGCTTGGCTTTGGCTTGGCTTTGGCTTGGCTTTAGCTTGGCTTTAGCTTGGCTTTGGCTTGGCTTTAGCTTGGCTTTAGCTTGGCTTTGGCTTGGCTTTGGCTTGGCTTTAGCTTGGCTTTAGCTTGGCTTTGGCTTGGCTTTGGCTTGGCTTTAGCTTGGCTTTAGCTTGGCTTTGGCTTGGCTTGGCAGGATGTGACTGGCGACGTCACGTCCGTTACATATTATTGTTTATTAACTTTTAGGTATAGATTTCTGTATCTGATCATGATCTTGTTCGTTCTGATAGGTAATAGTTGTCAGCCTTCTGTGCTTAAGGCATGCCGATTTCAAAAGTTCATTGGTGCATAGCCGGGGATCGAACCTTCGTCCTCAGGGATGAGTGTCGCAAGTTGAAGCCACAAGGCCAACACTGTTCAGTATATGAACTGAATAGTTTTTTTCATCTTCTCCAAGCTATTTGGCACCTACATACATTCCTATAGATACTTCCATATAATAAAGTAAAGTTTAATTAAAAAGGGTACCACAGATTTTAGAAGTAATCACAAAAATTGGCCGCTCGTATCCAAAAATCTCACAGACATGCTTATGATGAGGTCGCGGACTGTTTGTGTTTAGTCCCGTAATGGTGAAGGGGCGTGAAACAGTCATATTACTGAACTAAATATAGTTTTGTCGTGATTTAAGCCGGTATTAGTAATTCACTTTGGCCAAAGTTGAATTATTGATACATTTGTTCCTAATTTTAAAGAATTATATATAATTACTAGCTGTACCCTGCCACGCTTCGCTGTGGCACATTGTGATTGAATGGTTGAGAAATGAGAAACAAAACAAAGAATACATTTCATATAAGTTTAATTTTGCAATACTCGTGGAAAAAGAAATGAAAAAAAAAAGATAACAATCTTTGATGCGAATTTATTTTATTTTTTTTATTTATTTATTTATTGGAAACTAGACAGATACATCACTATACAGAAAATAAAATAAATGTAAAACATAAAATAAATAGACACATTGGACATATCCTCAAAAAAAGTTTCACTAATAAAAAATACAATACAAAGTAAGACAAGACAAAACATGACAGCAAAATTTAACACTAAAATTAGATATCTTGCTAAAATTTCAGATCGATCGATGCAGAACTTTTTGAGTTTTTGAAGCGTACACAAACCAACATAACATCTTTATATATATAATTCTTCTGTGAGTGTGTATGTCACTGAACTTCTCTAAAACGACTGGACCGATTTTGATGAAATTTTTTGTGTGTGTTCAAGGGGATCTGGGAATGGTTTAGATTCACAAATCAGCCCGCCAGATGGCGCTGCAGTCGGTACTTTCATACTTTGCTTTACTAACTGCTTGAAATATCATGCAGGACAACGTCTGTCGGGTCCACTAGTTTATATATATAATTGTGTAAGGTTCGATTTTCCTACTTGACAGTATTGTGGATACAATAGTACTGTCAAGTAGGAATCGGTTGTTTTAATACGGACTAATTAGTACTGATTATTTTAGGAACACTAATTGAATTGAGTGTTGTTCCCACGAGAATGTAAGTGCGTGCTCCTATTTCACCATGCCTGATGCTGATAGAGGACAAATCTTTGTTTTTAATTTATTTTATTATTGTTAATTAAATATTAATTACTTAAGATGTCATTTCGAAAACGGTGTAATGGTTGCAGATCCGTACAAACATTGTGTAAAACAAAAACTTTGCGATTAAAATGAGTGGCAGAGACTTTATTGCCAGTTCTTCATTGTACATTGTGTTAGGTACCTATATGAATAAATGATTTTGATTTTATTTGAATTGTTTTATATACTTACTGATTGAAATGTACAATACGTAACCATTAACACCCGGTATCTAAATAAAGAGGTTGTTAGTGCATCTCAGTGTGTGCATGTTTATTTTCTTTTATTTAATTTAAATTGTTTCCTTTGTTTTAAATGAGCACGCAGATAATTTTATACCCATTAAATGTCTTCGTCATGGTGTGTTATATCTAGTGTTTGTATGATATTTTATTGTGGTCGTAAATTGTATTTTTTTTTAAATCTAACATGATGTTTATCTAGTTTTTTTTAAATTTTTCATACCTATCTGTAGCCCCAAAAACACAGATGTGCGTTTGTTTCGATGGAAATCAAACACATAACAGGACACCACTGTGAACTGTGAGCCATTGAGCCACAGAGTGTTAATTATACAATGTATAGACAAAGTATCATAAAGAATAGAACGATCGATATTATGTAGGTCATATTCAATTCGAATGAAAGTCACCAACTCCATTTGAATAGATACCTGCAGACAAAGAACGTTAAATGACACACTATTGCTAGCTTCTTTAAAATTTTCCTTTATACGTAATATGCATTATGTATGTATCTCATATAGGGAATCTATATGAATTAACTAAACGATAATTTTTGTGTGCTCTACGCTTCGTGGTTTATTTAGCTTGAATGCGTAGGACCAGTATTGGATTTGAGGGATTTTAGTTTGCGGAAACTCTCGCTTTTAGCGCCTTTGGAAGACTTCGATTCCCAGGTAAAAATTTTCGACAGACGGATTACCTACTACTACAATGTACAATGATAAGACGCAAAAATATTTCGCTCGTTATTGTTTGGGTTATTCTAAAACTTTATCTGGTCCTATTTCTTTGTACATTAGTAGTTAGTACAGGCTTAGTCGAGCGCTAAGTATGACAAGGGAATGTCAAAAACGTTTTAGATTTTATATATGCGTGTCATCTCCATATCTTCAGGCGTAAGATGCTGCAGCCATTGTTTATCCGTCACAGATAATAATTACAAAGGAGAAATATATAAAAAAATGTATTTTTTAATATGGTTTACTAACGTTTGCTTTTATTGTATTATTATTATTTTTTATCATTGTAATGTTTCCCTTTATTTATTGTGTCATTTATGCACATGTATTGTTCGCTGTGTCTTTATGTGTTTCGATAGTGTGCCGTTAAAAAAAAAACTTATCTAGTTCGTCGTATGTTATATTCGCAATACAATCATTGCTTAGGATTTCTATAAACATAATGTTAATGGAAATTATATGTTCGAACGCAGCTGCTGTCCTTTAATGCACAGGTGTCGTATGCTCTGATCTTGCGTACAATTATCTTAATACTCTATCTAATTGGTATTTGCATTGTACTATGAGTAATTAAGTAAATGCATTGGCAGCAAATTGTATGAACAACCCGTGTGCCATAAATGATTCAAAATCATGGTAAACTATGTTAAGGCCGATTTACATTATTTTAGTGTTTAGGAGAGTGCTTTAGGATAGTACTTTAGTTGAAACATGTAAACGCTACTTGCTTTAGTAAAGGCTACGCTAAAGAACTTGCCTTTCAAGTTGTACTAAAGCACTCTCCTAAACACTAAGATAATGCAAATCGGCCTTTAAATGAAGTGTGGACCTAGTTGCTTCAGCGTGCGACTCTCATTTCTGATGACGTAGGTTCGAACCCGGGCTCTGCACCAATGGACTCGTTGTGTATGTGCGCATTTAATACTCGCGCGATGAAGGAAAATATCGGGATGCAACCGGCATGCCTTAGCCCCAAACAGTACCCAAAAAAAACAAAAGAGCCCGAAACTATATAGAGATGTGAGACCAGACCGTAAATGTTTTGTATTTCCTTGATTTGGATCAGACTTAATAAGTCAATTGTTAGTTAGGTACACATTTTAATAGAGCTATAGTTAGCCAATGAAATTATAAGTTAAAACAATTGGATAAAAAGCCAACCTAAAGGTTATTTCAATAGGGTTTATTTGGGAATTTTGCTTTATGATAAATCATTCCCTACTCCAGGTACTACAGCTAAGATTTTATTTCGGGACGTCTAGACGTATTGATTTTGTTTTTATTTTCAGGAATGCATTTCTCACAAGCCGTTGCTATAATTCAAAGTCAAGTTGGCACAATCAGAGGTGTTCAAGTACTCTACAGCGATCAGGTAATAGACAAGAATAATAATATTTTAATATATTAATAGTTTTATTTAAGTACAAACTCTATACTTATTAATGTTTTAAAATAGATTGAACAGTGCTTTGTCACGAATATCTATATACACACGAGAGTAATAATAAACATTGAATAGCTATTTTAGAGCGAAGGAATTTTTACAAAATCATTGTAAATTACTGTAGACTTTTTGTCAGGCTTGAAGCCTGTATTTTTAGTTTGATAGACAGTAAATAAATTGGAAAGTAGGTATTGTAAAGGCCGACTTTACAATACCTACTTTCCTACCTATCTACCTCATCAAATAGCTTTATTTCTATGTATACAAGATACGAACGAACAAATTTTGACTTTGTTTAAATTCTGGCGAAATAATATTAAAAGCGTTAAGTTTCGCTTAAAGTGTCATAGCTTCTCTAACTATAAAAAGATATGTTTTAGACATTACTCTTTACAGAACTTTTAAAACCCTTGCTCATTATATGTTATTACTTTTCAGAACCCTCTCTCCGTAGACCTAGTGATAAATATGCCCCAAGACGGGATCCGGTTAATATTCGACCCTGTCGCGCAGAGGCTTAAGATCATAGAGATATATAATATGAAATTAATTAAACTTAGGTATAGGTATGTATACAGTTTTTATCTAAGTATCGTAAAAATACACTAGAATGCTTAATTCGATTCAATGACATTTATTGGAATTTCCTTTAGGCCAAAACATTCCATTGTTTCATACACAAAAAATACTTACATATATTTTTTTGTTTCGATGGATACATAAAAATGTCTTTTTATTTGTATCCTCCCTTATTTAGATCTGATTTCCCGCGAAACAATTGTTTCGGGTTAATTGGCAGACAGGGCATATCATTGCCAAAAATTATACAGATCGATAGCTTCTTGTGTAATTGGTGAATCAGTGTTTTATTAAGTTATAATCTATATATCTATATATATAAAAAGAAAATGGTGTTCGTTTGAGGCTCTTTCACGCTTAAACCACTGATCGTATCGACATGAAACTACCACCATTCGATGCGAATTTTCCTAGATGGTTTATGGCTATTTATTTTTTTAATTCCAACGTTCCTTCATTTTTTTATTTCTGTTTTACTTTTATGAAAATTTTTCCCGCTAATAAAAACAAAAGAGGCTTCCTAGAACCGCAAAACGTCAACATCTGTTAAAAACTCGATTTTCGAAATATTTCAATTTTCTTAGCGGGAAGTTAAAAAGAAGAATAATAAAAATATGAAAAAAAAATAAAATTATGAAACATAAAATTTATTTTAATTCGTCCAGCAAAGCGGGCGCGAAACGGCTAGTTAAAAACATAAAAGCATTCCTAAATAAGGGTAAAATTCGGATTCAAGATTTATCGCGAACTATTTTCTACTGTCTTGCAAGCCTTATAAAACCTAGTCATGACTTTGTCTAATGCTTTTTGTTGTAATGCATTTGTATTGCATTTAAATTGCAATATGATTGCTTTCATTTATTAAGGTCATATCGTATGACTCAATCCAATATACGATTTGACTGATTTCCAGTTCAATATGACATTTAAAAACATTAATTAAATGCATGTGATGATAGTTTTATCTTATTATTATTGTTACAGCTGTATGATTTTATTTTAAACTAGCTGACCCGGCAAAATTTCAGAACATCTAATTGTAAATAATCTGAACTATTCTCTCTTTAACACACAACTAAATCGGTCCACCCAATTATTGCATTACGGCTTTGTCGGGATAGATTCGATATTCTTGGTCGTTAATGAAAATTTCAGCACGATAAACTAATAGAAACTCGAAATAAACACATCAAACGATTAACTTCAAATCTTCTAATTGTCAAATCATTCATCATTGTTCAATCATACTTAAGCATAGATAAAATTACGTATGTCAGTTGCGTTTTGTTATATCGATATTGATATTGCCAAATCGATTCAGCCGTTCATGAGTTATAAATAACACGACTTTCTTTTATATATATATAGATGTTTTTGTCAATTTTAGTATCAAACGACACGAAGAAGTTTGTAGACTTTTTATCATGACCAAAGTTTTGTTTTATAATCATTGATATGTCTCGATTCTAGTAGCAAAAGTTCTAATAAAACACTGTTGCCAACGTATTGTCTGAGCTACAATATTTAGTTAGTGCATTGATTGGATTGTATTAATATTTCAGTGGCATGTGTTTCAATTCACCTGAAATAACGCCATCTATCGAGCAAGTGGAACACTGCTTTGGTGCGACGCATCCCGGCCTCTATGACAGCCAACGACATTTGTTCGCGCTCAATTTTAGAGGACTCACCTTTTATTTTCCTGTTGATAGCAAATTTGAGGTAATATACTCTCATAATAGATAATTAGAAGGTTGCTAACGCACCAATGTTTAATATTCATGAACGTGTTATTCATAAGGATAAAAAACTAATTGTTTTCCCTATATCTAAGCAATATAATACGAAACTCTATTTCAATTCCTAAGTTTTAATTGATATTTAACGTCGAAACTTATATAAAACTAGCTGACCTGGCTAACGTCGTTTTGCGATGTAGGTATATCATTTATAATAAAAAATAGGGGTTGATCGTAGAGGGGTGAAAAATAGGGGTTGTATGTATTTTTTAATGCTGTATCATAAATAATTAAAAATTAAAATTTTATCTAAAAATTAAAAATTAAAATTTTAGGGGTATCCTTAAAATTTAGGGGGATGGAAAATAGATGTTGTCCGATTCTCAGACATACCCAATATGCACACAAAATTTCATGAGAATCGGTCAAGCCGTTCCGGAGGAGTTTAACTACAAACACCGCGACACGAGAATTTTATATATTAGATTATTACTTATATTCTGTTAATTTTGCCTTACAATTCACATTAGTGCTATATATTCCAGCCGGGCTACGCTCACGGCCTGGGCTCGCTTCAATTCCCCAATGGCGGTTCGCCGGTAGTAGCACGGACCACCATCTACTACGGATCGCAGCACCAAGCGTCAAAGCCGAACAGCGGAGGGCGGTGGGCCGCACCGCTAGCGGATCTCCCGCCATCGTGTTACCGACAGCAGTTGCATCTACGTCGTTGCGACGTCATCCGCTCCGCCAGCAGTACGGTGGCGTTGCGGTTGCATCTGCTAGCGGAGGGCGGTAGAGGTGGCGCTGCTATCAGCCGCCGACGCGTGATCCGCTTTGGCGACAGCTGTCAGGCGGTCTCTCGGGCGTTGGCCGCACCGGCCCGCCTCTACTACAAGGCGGATGATAAGATGCGTATACATCGCCCGACCGCACGCCGTCGGGCCCCGCCGCACACGGACTATTTCTTCAACTACTTTACGCTTGGGCTGGATGTGCTGTTCGATGCGCGTACGCACTCGGTGAAGAAATTCGTGCTGCATACGAACTATCCGGGCCACTACAACTTTAATATGTACCATCGCTGCGAGTTTACGCTGCACGTGCATCCTGACAAGTATGTATGAGAATACCTAGCAATATGCAGTCATGTTTATATTAAGATGATAGTAGTGAAGTCTGTTGGGTACTCATGTTTGAATACGATAAACTCAAAAATTACCGATTTTTATACTGTTTTTAATACATTAGGTCAGTGTCTCACAACCATTTTTGTGCCGTGCCTATGTAACATACTTAATTTCAATAGTAAAAATATACTTGTACACTTAAGAAGATGATAGGTTTTAGGAAAAATGACTAGAAAATTGCTAGAAAACATAATGAAAAACTGAAACTCAAATTCTAAATAATTTTAATAAATTTTCGAATCCCCTCAACAATCTAATTGCCACCCTGTGGGGCGTGAACCCCACGTTGGGAAACACTGGTTTTTGCGCGATTATAATAGTTTTATGTAAATTAATTGAAATAAAGTAAGGAACAAAATTATTAAGCTGTAACAATAAAGGGATCGCCAAAATGGTTTTCAAAATACACGCTTGCGAACTAAAACTAGTGTATATATAAACACTGTGTACTGATTCATCCACGCATAACTTCAACCAAAGTAGAAAAAGTTCAACCATGTTAATTCACAGTTTCATCCTGACGCGGATGATCGAACTAGCGAACTGTAGAATTGATTCCCGGTGGGGGTTTTCCCTGGGAGATACGACCTCCAATTAAAAAAATAGTATACTCCTCAAAAGCCGGCAACGCACACACTAAAATGAGTGTCCATGGGCGACCATGACTGTCCTTTTAGCTCGCCCCCCCTATACTTTTTTTTACAATAAAGTTCACAAAAAAAGAGTGCGACTTTACATGAATTACAATCTAGCCTATACAATAATTATGGCTCATAAGAAATATTATTTTGACCTAATTTTCTACAATACTACAACTAAGGTAATGTTCATTAACAGTGTGCTTTTTTTTTTTTCAAGACAATTTACACCAATTGACCTAGTCCCATGCTAAGCTGGTGAAGCTTGTGTTATGGGTACTAGGCAACGGATATACATACATATTATAGATAGATAGACATATAAATACATATTTAAACACCCAAGACCTAAGCACAACACACAATGCTCATCACATCGATGTTCGTCTCAGCCGGGGATCCAACCCGGGCCCCATGGATTCGTAGTCAGGGGTACTAATCACTAGACCAATGAGTCGTCCAGACAGTCCAGTATAAAAAAATAATCCCACATAATAATGTTCCAGGTCCGAATCCAATGCACTAGTGGAGTCCCGCGGCGGCGTCTGTATAACGGCGTACAGCAAGTGGGAAAGCGTGTCTCGTGCTTTGCGCGTGTGCGAACGGCCCGTTGTTCTCAATCGTGCGTCCTCAACGAACACAACTAACCCGTTCGGCTCCACCTTCTGCTATGGTTATCAGGATATCATTTTTGAGGTACGGCTATTTTATTTTTTAATTAATTTGTGTAAATTAATTATTTTTTAATAAGTTCTTTTTTTTTATGGCTCCGTCACGGTTTGTGCATTAGCCAGCGTCAAGTATAAGATTTTTATAATTCGTGCTTTTTGCCTTAGAAATTCGACCATGTCCTCCATGTACGGTTTTAGGCACTCGCCCGGGTACCACACAACCCTCCCAAAGGCCGAGAACAAATTTAAATTAAATTAAAACTTGCCCTCGAACCGGGAATCGAACCCCGTACCCCTCACCTAGCTGCCACTTAATAAGACCGCTAGGCTATGAGGCCCCTAAATAAGTTCTTTAAATTTATACTTTTTGAGGTAGGCCTATTTTATTTTTTAAATAGGTTCTGTATATTAATAATTTCTGAGATACACCTATATGATCATTAGATATATCTGAATAACCAGTGTTGGCCTAGTAAGACTGCGGCCCTCTCCCTGAGGTCGTGTGTTCGAATCACGGCTGTACACAATTAGATTTTCTATGAACGTTATTAATACTCGCTCGTATGGTGAAGGAAAATACCTTAGACCAAAAATTACAGAAATCTTTTGGCAAAATCGAGTATTGTGGTGCAATTATTTCATTCAATGTTTATTTATTTATTATATTGAAATTCATAAAAAAACGTCATTCATGGATCCATAGTTTTTTTGTTCTGCGATCTGGTTCTTAATAAACCATATATTGTCAGGTGATGTCCAATAACTACATAGCGTCAATAACCCTATACCAGCCGGAGGGAGCCACCCCGCAATACGCCGTTGACTCTATCGCGTGACACACACAGGTCTGTATTATTCACATCTTGATACACCTAGATTATATAGTCTGCCTCAGTGGTTTGTTAATACTGTACACACTCTTTATAACGTCAATCGTAATAAAAACTCTCTATAACGTTTAATGAGTTGAATTTATTCGATATAACCCAATACCCATTGATTTCTCTCTCCCTATAACGAATAACGCTCAGTCCCTTGAAATTCGTTATAAGAGTTAACACTATATTATATTTCCCTGGGTCAGTTAATCGGTTAAATCCTTCTCAGTATTTCGAGTGTGGGAATATGTGTGTGCAAATATGTAGGGAGGACAACGTATCTAAAAATGCAGGCCTATAATGACTCCAGGTGGAAGGGTAAAAAACCTATAGTTTTATAAAGAGTTTTTATTTTATTTATGCACTCTACACAACACATTATACAGTATTAAACTTAGCATACGTATATAGAGTCTGGCTAATGAAAGAAGATAAAGAAAAAGCGCGGCAAATTAAAAAAAACTTAGTATGGTATCCCTAAAAGTTTGATATATTTTGTGGATTAAACTTACTTGATACTTGATTTTATTGCATTATTTTTTACATTGATAGTAACTGTATTTCTATGAAATTAAATACTATGCGTATTTAGTCTTTTACTATTGATACTTAAAATGACTAGCATTGCATGGAAAACTAAAACTATATTTATTATAAAACACAACTTTATTCGGAATAATCAAATCCTGCGAAAGAAACGAAATATTGTATCAAATAAAATAAAGTTTAGGCTATTATACCTGTTAACTATTCGGAAAAAATATATGATATAAATAAAAATGAGTAATTGCATGAAGTATCAAGACAATACATCATACTAACCTAAGAAATTCAATGACATTCTGTGTTGCCATCCGAAAGTTTTCAAATAATTCAATTATCTTCATTCATTAGCTAGACTCTATTACAATATCTTGTAGTGTTCCCATTTGTATAAAAATATAGTTCATAAAATTCTTATTTTTTTAAGTTTGTCATATATAAAAATACTAGACTTACACACTTATTTCCTAAACCATTTCATTGTATGATAATGAATAAGTTAAATATTTTTCTACAGGTGCCACAAAAAAAAGGGTAAAAAATTAAAAACCTGAATGCCAGTTTGACAGTCTACAGCCGACGCCTATAGGTGTTGCCACATCAAAAATAAAACCAAACCTCTGGCGAAATAATACATATCCACTACCAACCTAAGAGGAAACAGTATTTAAAAAAAAATGTGATAAAACTGTGAAAAATACTAAAAAAAAGTGAGTGACCGATCTCAAGATAGTATGTTTTATTTAAATGTTAGCAGAAATTGACAGTTGTTTTTTGACAAGTGACGTGTGTTCGAGCGGCAAATCTGACGTTTCATTATTTTTAGTCAATTGTGTTTTTAAATTTGACAAATTCCCAAAGTATAATAATAGACTGTTGTATATATCGAAGGATATAATTATGTATAAAAAATGACGTATTTTTTCTAAAAAAAAAACTTAGGGTGTGAGTTGTGAAAAAAAATGTGCTAAAAATATTTTGTAATATGCACTATGTTTTAGGTCTAATTGTAAGGTAAAGTCATAGATGGAAATGATTTTTAATTAAGTTTTAATTTAGACATTTATATTTATTTTTCGAAAATTATAAAATCATTGATTATGGTGCCCATAACATTTTTATCTATGAATTTATTTAAGTAAGTTGTAGGTTTCATAATTATTCAAAGAGCTTTGCATATGAAAATATTACTCATTTTTTTAATAGGTACAATCTGTGGGGCAGTTATCGCCTTTCATTCATTCCAATAGTAAAAAAAATTAGTCTATAGTCTATATTGTCACAAATATAGTATACAATTTCAAATTATTCTGTTATCAATGGATATTCGTCACATTGGTATTTTTATCACTCCAGTAGATGAGTGCTTTATTTTTCAATAAGATATGATTTGAAACAAAAGTCAAAACAAATAATCAACAGCATAATTTGCATGTTCGGAATCGCATAATTATTTGGTCAGTCAAAAAAAACCGGAAAAGTTTTTTAATGACAGAATATTTTTTCCATATACTGCAAATTGCAGTATTCTCGCTTTACGTGATTTTTATGAAGTCGGGTTTCATAACTGTCACTTCCAATACTCTATACTTAGCTACAGTTTTTGTACCCGATCCCAACGTTCATCAGCGCTACGGATATTGACAGAACTTCATCACTTGCATACAAACCTTACTATAGAGTAAGGGCATGTGTCGACGAGCACGGTTTCTACTATCGTTTCTACTGTCGTTTTTTATTAAGTACAAACGTTTATTATGGCGAGTTCAATGAAAAAACGGTTGTCTGTAAAGTCGGTTTACTGGCGATAGTTGAACGTGACAACGTCATAAAAAAATACTGATGGAATGGTTGCTTTTTTCAAAAGAAAATTTTAATTTTATTTGTTTGATACATATTTTGGATATAGAGAAGGAGGTAAATGGAAATCACAATTGAATTGATTAAGTTACATTATTTGTACGCATAAATACAATTATGTCAATTTTGCACTTCAAGCCCTAGAGGTAACGCCGCATGCGTCATGTTTTTTGTGCATGCAGCCGGCTCCATCGAATTATATGACGTTGTGGGGTCAAAAAAAATTGTGCGTGGTACATGTACAAAAAAAATAAAAACAAAAAACTAAGCAACAATCACTCGAGTCGGGCTCCAAGTAGGACCGTCGCTAGCGCCGGTTTCATGTACAGACTTGTATGGAGCTTTATTAACTGGCACCGGCCCGACGAAGTGCCGGGTAGAAACCGTCTCGTCGACACGCGGCCTAAGGGCGCTGTTCAAGTAATTATAGCATCTCCAGACTCGTAACGAATATTTTTATACGTTAATTTTATTCAGTTTCAAATCAATTTTTTGCTCTCGGTCTGTTAGTCGATTATCGTAAGATATCGAGAGATCATCAGAAATTATCTTATCAATTTCATATTAATGTCCATGTTGTGATTACATTGATATGTCGATCATGAAAAAACTTAATGCTGCACTCCTAGTAATCTGCAAATGACTAGGTAATCGAGATATGAGAAAAGTTTTGACACCTTTATTTGGTTTAAATATATTCTCTTAATAAATTAAAATTATATCTATTGACTAATTATCAAATATTCTAAAGAACGGAGCTCTCTATGCAATTTAATCCCTTATTTGAGCAGTAAAAAATTCTCAGGATCTGTGGTGAAATTGTTTACAAATTTGCAAAGATTCAAGTTATACTAGATTTTGAAAAACAGTTACTTTTATTTATTTCATTTAAAAACCGTTGGGCTTTAAAAAAAATCAAATTGAAACATTCATAATTTCATCTCGTCAAAACGCTAGCCAAGATGGCGTCGCACCGGTCCCTGTGATGTAGATACTTTGCTTGTAACGTCTTAAACGTCAAGATTTACGGCATTTCTGATAAATTAATTATTATTAACAAGTGGTTTTACTGCATGCGTTTAAAGACATTTTATATACAGATTACTTTGAATAACACTTTATTTGATACTGTCAAATAGGCTTTTATGAAAAAGGTAACAAAAAAAGTAGTTTGCTACTTCGGGTCTATTAGTTAATAAACTTAAATTGTGACAGCATGAAGCAAAAATTTGTAGCGAGAATGGAGCTTTGGATGTTATTGAAATCATATGTTTCCTAAAATGTTTGTACGTGATACAAAAAGGTTAAAGTTGCATAAACAATAGACGTAAACCAAATATATTAGAAAATTAAATTATTATTTCAAAATCAAGGGAAGGCCCGTGACGTCTCTTTGAAACTACAATCTGTTATCAAATAATATAACCGGTAAGTTAATAGATACATTGATAAAGTTATTAATAGATAATATTATGATTATTTCTCCTTTGATTAGATTGCTCAAATACACTTCAAAAAATCTATGTAACGGTTGTGAAAATCATTTTCATTTAAGGCAATAACCATTAACCATTTCGTTAGCAATAAAGTTGCGTTAATTATTTCAAAAGGACAATAATATTTTCATTAAATTATTTGAAAAATATGTTTCCAAAATATCATTCGATCCCATGTATTTAAGGATTTCAACGCTACATTATTTATTAATGCACAATGTGTGTGATTGTTAATTGTAAGTGGCTGTGGTGCCATAAAAAAAAAGAAAAAATTGACAAATAATACATTAAAAAAAGGATTTAATATAAGGTAGCGTATGCCACCCTTGTTAGTGTGGTACGGTTTTTGAGTCACCTCTGTTTATTTAGTAATACTCATTTACCAAAAGATACCTCACTATTTTTGCTTTAATAATTCAATTTGTTTAGCCCTGTGTACATCTAGTGGCCGGACGGTAGAATAGGTCAACCATTACTTGAAATGGCCTGACACATGTAATGACATAATCATTTCTATGATACGGGCTATGTTATACATATGGTAGAGCGGCTCAAAGGAGGTCGAATATTTTTTAAGAGTTTTGACCGATATTTTTGACATATGCGAGCGATGAGTTTGACAAAGTGCTATACGCGTGTGTTAAATGTTTTTTAACATGAACAGTACATTGTCAAACTCTATGACTTAAAAGTAAGATTTTTTTAACGTAACAGGGCTAAATATGTATAATTTAATATTTCTAAAGAATGTTCAATACGAACCGTACAGACACTGGCAAGATTAATAATAATTATTGTCTTCATTAGCTTATTTTGCTGTGGCTTATAAATGCCACAGCGTTGTCACTTAATTCATAAGGTTATTTGTATATTCATTATGTCAGCCTTCTCAACTTCAATTGCGAACATTTCTGTCATTGTGACGTTACTCTATGGATGTTCATCTCATTGACCAATCAGAGGCAGTTCACTGTCTCTCTGGTTTTTTCTTAGGGCTGGCATAATCGTATAATGTAACTCTAGTGTTTATAAGTAGCCGTGTTATATTATGCTTTAGTAATACAAAAACTTTATGACGAAATGACGCCCTCAATTTAATAGTTTCAATTTTTTTTACAGCCAATTGTAAATTTTTATATGAAGTCATGATTTATCTTATGGTCAGTATGTATTTATACTTATTATAGGAAATGGCCCAATGTTAGGGATTACAACATTACTTATTCTATTACTTGATGCAAATTCAACATGAAGTTCGCTTGGTTTAATACTTGCACCAATCTCTAATTTAAAAGTAAATATGGAGAAACCAAAAATATAATTATATTTTACATCTACCACAGATGTCTTATCACTAATCAATCAATGTATAAAAAATAAAGATTAAAAAAAAGTTAAACTCCTTGTTTATTAAAAAAAGGGTGCATGTACTTATGTACGCGCGTAAGAAGTTATACTTCTTTGGGATTATTTAAAATAGTTTTTGCTTGCATGCAAATAATTAATTACAATTAAATAATCAAAGACTGGAAAAGGAGTCATTATAGTCAATAAAGTTCAGTTTACATTTGAAAAATTAAATAAATAAATATTTATTATTATTCTCTTACATTAAGTGTAACATAAATTCTATTATTATTCGAATGTTGTTTTTAAATTATGTCCAATGCCGTAGCATCTTCCGTGGGCAACTTCATTCTGTTAATTTTGTGTCACGGTGCGCGCGCATCGTAAAATTTCACTCTCATTAATTTTTCATAACGCGCCTAAAGAAGTATAACTTCAAAAATATAGACACAGGTGGGATAAATTTCTAGCGCCACTGGATTATTATTCGTTTACGGATGGCGGGAAAAATAATTAAAAAAAAAGCAAGAAATGACAACATGTCTTATCACGGCTTATGTAAATAACATAGTAATAAACTTTGGTATAACATGCCGTGATAAATTATGCTTTACTAGAAAACAATAACGTACAACAATGGTATCAGAGTTATAAGTATATGCTTTAAATAACTTTTTAAAGACCGCGTGGGACATGCGTCACGAGACAGTAATAACTGAGACATGTGTCCTTTGAAATAAAATATTCCAGTCTCATGTAAGACTACTAAAATTTTCAGCGGAACTTAAACGATGTTTAAAATTTAGATCATGTATTTTTTATTTTATCAGTTTGATACTTTTCTGTTTAAATTATTTTAGAAAGTTCGGATCGATTTGTAGCCTACAATTACTTCTATGACGTCACCCTGAATCGCGCTAACAAAGTTATTCCGCTAAGGATATATATGTCACCAAGTGCATTCAGTTTATTTGACTGATACCTGTGTTTCATTCCTAACTCTATGGACATAGAACGGTCTACTATAAAGCCAACCGATCAGGGACATCCTTCGGACAGTTAACAATTTGACAATTTTAGGATTGTAATTTGACGGTTTCACTACGATAGATTACAATCTACCGAATAATAATACGTTAAATTGTAAGCAGTCCGTTGAGGTTCACAATATTTCGACAGTTTACAATCTCGCGAGATAGATTACAATCTAACGGTATTTACAATTTTACGTTAACTTCTCGGTCTTAGCCACTGGGGCCTTCGTGACAGTCAGGTTAGAGGCTCCTACGAAGCACCAAGCACCTTCCTTCAACTACAGATTGATGACTAGAACAAAATCTGACTAGAAATATGGCAAGTAAAATCTATCAGCTACACAGCTCAGTGTTAAAAGTTACGCCTAATGATAAAACAATACGCCCGATAACAATTAGACATGTTCTTTTTATTTCGTTATATGTCAATAAAAGGTGTCGTAAATGGCATGGAATTGCATCAAGTATATAGTATATGTATTAGAATGAAATAATTAAACTATTTATGTTTGTGATTAAAATTGTTGTATCACTATTGTTAAGATTTGCCAATTATTTTTGTTGAAATTATGTATTTAACTAATAACTAGGATTTAAAGCATGCTTTTCTACTGATTGTTTATGTATCTATTGTGGTCAAATTAAGTTATGTTGAGCCAACGTATTTCTGAAAATCATCTGAATACATTAATGCAAAATTTTAAGAAAATTTATTCTGGTCTTTTATTTCTCTCTATAACTAAGATAGACATGCTAATTTATAATAAAATTCTGATAGCTAATTGGATACAACGGGAAAAACCAAATTATATTATTTTAATAGCATTGCCGTTTTTCGTGTTCATTATCTCTTAATATGTATCGTACAATAAACTTAGAATTCAATGCCACCGCGATAAAATGGTATTTGTACAGTCAATTTAAAAACACGCCCTACTCAAGCCTTTATTTTATCTTATCTGTTTAAAGCCTGTTTGGAGATTGTAAAGTACATTCTTGTGGTAAATACAAAACCCCTTTTTTTATTTTCCAAATTATAATTTTATTTTAGCTAAACTGAGATTATTTCACCTACATCCAATTTTTCTTAAGCGGGATTGGACCGATTATATTAATACTAGCTGACCGGGCGCAAACGTCGTTTGGCCATGTATATCATTTATAATAAAAAAATAGGAATTGATCGTAGAGGGGTGAAAGTTAGGGGTTGTATGTATTTTTTAATGCTGTATCATAAAAAATAAAAACAAAAAATATCTAAAAATAAAAAATAAATATTTAGGGGTGGACTACCCTTAACATTTAGGGGGATGAAAAATAGATGTTGTCCGATTCTCAGACATACCCAATATGCACACAAAATTTTATGAGAATCGGTCGAGCCGTTTCGGAGGAGTTTAAACACAAAACACCGCGACACGAGAATTTTTTATATTAGATATAGAAACCAGGAGGCGTGTAGAAGCCGAGTAAATTTTTTTTCTTTGAAGCAGTTAAAATAATTAGAAAGAAAATTTTCTGTTATAAAAATCGCGGCAAATATAAATATTGAGACTTGTAGAATTGTATATAGGGTCAAAACTTTACACTGAATTATAAAGCAATCGCTTTGTAAATCGATTGACCGTAAGTTGTAATTGCCATCCCATTTTCGGTCATGACATTTAAAATTAGCCGCTTAAAGCATTTTTAACAAAGCGGGACCTATTTCGCGTTAGCAATTAAACGGGCGGCATAACTAAATTTACTATAATTAACCTTAGACCTAGGTTTAGTACACGTAGAAGCTATTATTTGATTATTTTTAACACGCATGTTGATATGAACATTGAAAATTTCAGGAGTTGCAATAAATTTCTTCATATAAAATTTTGTTTTTGCATACTGACTCATAACAGCTATTTTTAGTAGAAGTACCTAGGCTTAAGATATCTTAAAAGGAAAATGTTCGTGTGAAAAGTACAGATAATCCTTTATACTTATTCAAATATTAGTGCTTAAAGATTTCAAAAATAGGCACTGAATGTTTAAAAAAAATAATTAAAAGCATGAAATATCAGGTTTGCTGGTAAGAAATGTATGTTTAGTATGTAAATTTTCAGGTGGTTTAGATTTATTTATTTATTTACAGCCCATAAAACAATTAAGTATTTTACAAAATTGACAGAAAACCTTCTGATATCAACATATCTTTTCCAAGTATATATTTAAATCACAGTGCATTACTTCATAAATAAATAGATTATTCCACGAATGTAATTGTAAATACTAAATAATGAACTTACTATATTGTCTCTAATTTTGTATCTGCAACAAGTACTTAGCCAATCTAGACGTGTTGAACGAACATGTCCATGATTCATCATAATAGGTATGTTTAATAATTGTAGTAGGTAGCTTTAAATGGTTGGTAACTTCCGAGTCACATATAGAATTCAAATAGGCTTGCGTTTTTGGTTACGAATTACAATAGAACATTGATTCAATGTCTTTAGACCTTCAACACAACCGATTTATTTAATTAGGACTAACAAACCTTTAGGTTAGGCACGTCATTGATTATTATATTATATTTTAATACTTTATTTCACTCTGGTAGGTACTCTGTCAAAGGCCGGCAACGCTTAAAGGCCGATTTACATTATCTTAGTGTTTAGGAGAGTGCTTTAGTACAACTTGAAAGGCAAGTTCTTTAGCGTAGCGTTTACTAAAGCAAGTAGCGTTTACATGTTCAACTAAAGTACTATCCTAAAGCACTCTCCTAAACACTAATGATAATGTAAATCGGCCTTTAAAGGATGTTCAGTGGCTGCGAGAGTTAGCTTTTATGATTGATCTGCAGGCTCGTTCGTACTCCATATTTGAAAATAATTAATTACAATTAAATAATCAAAGACTGGAAAAGGAGTCATTATAGTCAATAAAGTTCAGTTTACATTTGAAAAATTAAATGAATAAATATTTATTATTATTCTCTTACATTAATTGTAACATAAATTCTATTATTATTCGAATGTTGTTTTTTGCCCAATGCCGTAGCATCTTCCGTGGGCAACTTCATTCTGTTAATTTTGTGTCACGGTGCGCGCGCATCGTAAAATTTCACTTTCATCAATTTTTCATAACGCGCCTAAAGAAGTATAACTTCAAAAACTAACTCGTTTGAATATCAGTAAAACTGGGCCAGATACATGTCTGTTAATTATTTCTTAAGTAAAATAGACGATAAGATTTCCCGAAGAAGCTTCATCGGGAGAAGTCTTCCGGAAACCAAACCCAGAACCTCCGAGTTATAGGCCATATCGGGAACCAGTGACGGAGGATACACTGTAATAAGAAAATAATATGTTACATTTTCTCCGTGTTAAAAAATGTAAATGTGTATGTACTTTATACTCAAACAGGCTTACTTATTCATATCGGTATTTTAAGTTGGAATTAATGTAAATTAACCGATTGGCTTAGTTTTATTTAAACGTAAATGTATTTTTTCTTATCTATACTAAAGAATCTTACACTATTTTTAGTATATTCTAGCGTCACATAAATTGGAATGATTACACACATCTAATGTATTTAGGTGTTCTGAAAATAATAAAATCCAGAACTTCAGGTTATATATATGTAATTATAAAAAGGTGTTTTTGGGCTAACTTAAAGTCACACAGCATCCAGGCCAGCAGTGTCGTATTTTCATAGATTCTTCAATAAGAAGTCTTAAAGCAGTTCTACTTCACAATGGCGGTTTCTATGCTTCCATTACTGTCGGTCATTCTATACAACTTAAGGAAACCTACAAGAACTTGGAATCGGTTGTTTGCAAATCTTAATATATATAAATTACGTGTCACGTTGTTTGTCCGCTATGGACTCCTAAACTACTGAACCGATTACAATCAAATTTGCACACCGTGTGTGGTTTGAACTAACTTAAAAGATAGGATAGCTTACATCTCAATTTATACCCGCAATATTTATTGCAAATTATTTGTTAATTATTTGATAGTCACAATTCTAACAGATGGCGCTGTGTTGAAAGTACCAACGTTTCACATAAGGTACAATTTAATGGCATTACCACCATAAAAGCATGGTGGTCCCCATGACTGGTGTTCTCCTACCGTTACCCTTTAATAGTTTACTACTATGTAATATAACAAAAACCTTAGCCACAGCAATGCTTGGCCGGTCTGCTAGTTAAAATATAAAAACCACGGTTGGCAAGTGTGTGGTGATTTCAAAATCTTGGGCATTTTGCTTCGACAACAATCTTGCTTTACCAAATTCCTTTGCTCTTTGTGTCTATGGGAGAAGAGACCGAACTAATCACTGGACCAAAAAGTGAGAGGGAGCTTAAAGTTGGCGAAAAGAACGTCATGCATGAAACTTTGGTGCCTCCTCATAAAGTTCTTCTACCACCGTTTCACATAAAGCTGGGATTGATGAAGCAATTTGTAAAGTCACTTCCAAGAGATGGAAGTTGCTTCAAATACTTAATATCAAAGTTTCCAGCCCTCTCGGAGGCAAAGTTGAAGGAAGGTGTTTTTGTTGAACCAGATATTAGACGCCTTATGGCTGATCTTCAATTTATCACAACCATGACGGATCTTTAAAGGAAAGAGTGGATTGCCTTTAAATGCCTTCATAGAGGAATTTTTAGGCAATAACAAAGACTCTAACTACAAACAAATCGTTAAAAAAATGTTAAAGCATTTCAAGCTTTAGGTTAAGAGATATTAAGGAGATGGAATAAAGATACCAGAGAAGATGGAGCGTCTCAATGATGGCAGACTATGGACGCTTCAGAGACACATTCCAGATGCTTCCAAGCGAAAATGTACCGAGTCACACTGGTAAAAAATATGTGTTTATTGCTTACTAATGAATGTATTTTAGATAATAAATAAGTTTTGTTACGCAACTATAAATTAAAAAAAAATAGTCTTTTATCTTTTAGTTTAAGATAATAAATTGTTTAACATAACTCACATTATCAGAAAACGTGACCTTCTAAGACAAAATGAATGATGTCATTTTCGGATACAGCACACCCAAAATCATAAGAATTTCACAAAAAAAACAAAACAGCTCTCATTTTTTTTGCAGACTTGTGTAAATTGTCTTTTGGAAACCATTTTAGGAGTGCATATCTCAGGTATGTGATTTACATTATCAAGTTTCATATTTAATTTTTTTGTAAAAAAATTTACCTTATCTTATCATCATTAGGTTTATCTAGGCAAGGACGCGGCTATGGTTACGACATCCTTTGACCTTGCACTAGATAATTATTATTTTCTGGTCTGTACTATATTGTCTTAATATAAGTTACGCGTCAAGTTGTTTGTCCGCTATGGACTCCTAAACTACTTAACCGATTTCAATCAACTTTGCACACCGTGTGCAGTAGTTCATATATATATATATATATATGATGTTCCTATACGTGTGTATGTCACTGAACTCCTCTTAAACGGACCGATTTAAATGATTTTTTTGTATGCGTTTGGCGCTGCAGTCGGTACTTTCAAACTTTAAATAATAATGTTTAATATCCCTTGAAATATCATGCAAGACAACGTCTTTCGGGTCCGCTAGTATAATATAAAAAGGTACTCCAAAGGTACCATTACTTGGTGTACCTACCAAGTAATAAGCAACTCCGATAGGAATAATACGTAAATCATAATATACCTAAATCCTAATGTATATAACATTTAAAAGCACTGCAAGCCACAAACTCCGATGTAACTAAAGATGTATTTGTATTGTTGTACTAACAGTTCAATTAAATCACCCAGCACAGAATTAACAGCCATGAGAATACTGAGATGAAGAGACAGCACTGCCTAGACTAGCTTTTTTAAATTCAGGAAATCCTTGCTCCCGAAAGTGTAGGGGTTAGTGGAGGTCAACTCACTCCCAATTATATGCTGCTGCATTCCACCAGTCTAACTTAACCAAGCTGAAAGTGTACAAAAATATATGGCACCAGTCCCAAAGGAATACGTAACATTGTTACACGAGTATACACATTTAAGGAATTGTTATAAAAAAAATGTGATTCAATTTAAAATGATATATTTCATTGTTACGAAGAAATGAGCATATCAACAGGAAGACAATTAAACTATTCATGGTTACGAGGATATAAATCAAGGAAAAAACTTCATAAAATTAATTAAATGTTTAATACATTAATAACAATTTATAACTAGACTTTCCACTCAAACTTTACAATGCTTAATTCCCAAGCTCGTATAATGAGCTCGGAGTTGCTTTGTCGGAGTATTTCTAATAATTAGGTATAATGACACAAAGTATAAACTTAATTATATTTAGGAAACTAAAAGAAATAATTGACCTTCTTAAGAAGGTTGGATTTTAGGCCGGTGTCTAGACACAATAATCAACTGAATTCTATATCGACTTATCTATTTCTTAATATCGGTCAGTTGCGAGAATAAAGTACAATGTTAGCTCATAAGTAATCAAATTGTGAATAGTTTAAATATAATTGTACCAATGGCTGCAGAACCTAAGTGATATAAAAGTGGAGGATCTAATGACTGTATTATATAACAATATACATTATAAGACGCTAAATACTGCCTTATGTTGGAGCGCATACAGAACAAATTTACACGATACCTATATAGCAGACTGTATGGCGTCTATCCCTACTATCCTTTAATGTACCCAACATTATTTGTCTTAGGGATGGTGGGGTACAATAAATTCGAAACCAGACGGGACTTACAGTTGGCCTACTACGTACTGAAAGTCTTGAGGGGAGTAGTGTGCAACCCAAGTGTACTCCAAGAACTGGGTCTCTTCGTACCTATGGGATATGTGTGACGGCGAAGGCCGAGGTTATTTGCGATACCAAGGGCAATAACCAGTCTGTTGCATAGATCCCCGTTATCAAAGACGTTGCGCCTACTGAATGCTGTCTCCGACACTATCGACATATTTATATGTTCGCAGAGTCAATTCACAGTAGCGATATTGTGTATATGTATTATGTGTTTAATATTATATATGTACCTACTTTATTGTATTTTATTCATTGTTTCTCGACATTATCGTATTGGCATAGTCTGTAAGGATAATGTATGTATTTCTGTAATAAATAAATAAAACATCATTTTAATATCACATTCACACACGTATTACCGTATAAGTTAAGGAAGAGGTGGGACCCCTAGCACAAGTAATTTGTATTTACTTAAAAAGGGGCCCACACATTGTACATATATAGTTCTAGGTGGGAGGAAAACAATTTTGAATTTAAAACGGACTTGAATTAAACTGAATACATCTTTTTATCTGTTTCATTAAGAAATATATATTTTACGATTAGAACGACGACACACATATTAAATATAACGACAGGCAATTTTATATAAAGCTAGTAGCAGCTAGTAAAGCTGACCCGGCAAACGTTTTGCCATGTATATTATTTCTAGGAAACATTTTTAAGTTCAATAAAAATTTTAGTATAATAAAAAATAGAGGTTGATCATAGGTGATAATTAGGGGTTGTTTGTATTTTTGTATGCTGTATCATAAATACAATAAAATTGTAAAACATTTTTTGGGGTGGACACCCCTTATCTTAGGGTAGAAAGATAGATAGTAGCCGATTCTCAGACTTACTGAATTTGCATGAAAAATGTCATAAGAATCGGTCGAGCCGTTTCGGAGGAGTATGGCAACGAAAATTGTGACACGAGAATTTTATATATAGAGATTAATTTCCGAGTTTCAGCGACTTAGTAAGTCAGTTAGAAACAGAAGTTAGCTTTATGTTAATAGCAATTACGTCTATTACTTTCCTAGACTGTAGATAAGCTTTGTTGGTAGATAATCATAAAAGTTTTAAACAACCTTGACTGAAGGCTAATCGATTATTTTAGCGTTTTCAGAGTTAGTTCAGTGGGACGCAGTAATGGTATTCTAGCGCTGTATTGAGCATATATATATGTATATATATTACTAGCTGGCCTGGCGAACATCGTACCGCCTAACAGTCGATTCTTTGTTTTTTTTAATACTTACACCGGTCTAGCTAGTAAGATAAAAAAAAGAAAGTTGATGATACAACAAATACATTATGTCAAAAAATAAAAATTTACCTTCCCGGAACCCCTCCACTAACACTTGAACTTTATGATATGGTATTAAAGTTCAAATTGACTTTTAAGTATTATTACGAATATTATGTATGGGAATATAGAAAAGTGTTGTTTTTAGACTTTTTCACTCAATTTTTTAAATTTTCTCTCCGTAAGAACCATCCTCGTACTTCAAGGAATATTATAAAAAAAGAATCAGACAAATCGGTCAAGCCGTTTTCATGTTATGTCGTGACAACGGAAAACGGGTTTCATTTTTATATATATAGATTACCGCAACCAATCTTGATACATGATTATGTTGTTTTAACAGTAATTACCACTTGAAATTTTATCTACGACTGTAATTCTATTGCACTTTATGTATTGTGTGATAAACGTTCTATATTGGCTGCCACTATCTATGTGGCTTGGTTGGGTTTTCAAAGCGTTCAATGTTGTTTTCACGGAGAGCGCTGATATGGACTTATTCGTAACGGTTTTTCTCTTAAATTAATGTACACTATTAAGAGCGTTAATCGTAGGAATAAGAATTGTTTATAAGATAAAAAACAAGAAATCAAAGTAGGCATACAGAAAGTCCATTTGTGCACAGCCGGGGTTCAAACCCAATACCTGGGAGGAGAGTGGCACGCTGAAGCCACTAAGCCAACACTGCAGGTGATTAGTGAAACAGTACCTACTGTTCTCACTTTTGGGGGGGAGCTCCCCAGTACCAGCTCTTTCCACTTCATCGTATTCAACAAAAATCGGTTCGAATCGTCGACGACCAATACCTATACGAGCGGCTTGATCCTGTAGTTGTGATAGCGGCTTGATTGTGTAGAGATGTGGGGTTACCCAGCATCTTCTACTGCAATTACCATGGAGAGAGTTCAGAGTTGTTCGGATTAACGCCTGCAGCTGAGTTTCATCATCAGACGTCTAGATCGACATCCGTCGTTCCACAACTGAGCGTTTTAGGCACCACCCCTATGAGGAAACAGCTGACCACTGAAGTATTTCCGAACCAATTCGACTTAAGGTCCTTCAAGAAAAGAGCGTACCAATTTTTAAAATGCCGGCAACACACGCACGAGCCCTCTGGCATTGAGTGTCCATGGGCGGTGGTATTACTTATCATCGAAAAGCCTGCCCGTTTCCCCGTGTTCTATAAAAAAAAATCTCATCCTCAGTAATAACCTATCCTTATCTGTAAACTGACATTATATTAAACAAAAACAAAAGAAATCTTTAGCGATTATAAGGAAACTCAAGTAAGCTCCTACCATTTTCTTTTAAGTTTGTGCTGAGTCGCAGGCAAATACTGGTAGAATAATTTATTGACATAATAGTTAATGCATACTAAACGAAGTCTCCAATTGCCCTACATTTTAGTGAACACCTAACTTGCGTGTCATTTTTATTTGCTCTGTTTCGTCACGCATACGACTTAATGTCATAAACGGTCAATGTCGGTCCATAAGGATGTTCGTTATATTCTACCATATTAACAATGCATTGCAATTTCCTCTGACAGCGTAAGCTATTTATTAAGTTACTAGATGAACTGGTGAACTTCGTATCACCTACATATATTTGTGTCAAAACTTAATACAGTTTTTGACGTTATCCTTCTTTTAGCGCGTTAGGGAAAAATTATGAGAGTAAATTTATACGATGCGCGCGCGTAAAGGATATAAAAAAATCGTCATCGAACGCTCATTAATAAGTTTTTCATTTTGGTTAAAAGCTTTTAAATCGGCGATTTCAACAGCAATTACTTTTAGATCGACCAAACAGATAAGTTGCATATGTAAACTTGCAATAACCTATCATTCATGTGTGGCTCTAATGGGGTTTAATTTATCCTTACGTAAGGCATGGTATTTGGGAATCTGTTGCCAATATTCCATATATTCTTCTTTTTAATGTAAAGATTCAGCATGTTCCTAAAATATCGGAAAAACGTGACAGTCTTGAAAACTTTTGATTAGCCAAGGGAGCGTTCAAGTATTACGTAACGCGTTTTGGAAGGGGGGAGGGTCCTTTTGTAAAACGTTACGATGCGGGGCGGGGATTGAATTACGCGTTATTGTTAATATTATTTTCCACTTACACCACATAATAGTAACTAAAGAGACACAAGATGGTCACGAAACGTTTTACTATACTTGAGTACAGTACTGTACTAGGGTACTGAAAAACGTTACGGCGAGATACATAAAAATTGCGTTACGTAATACTTGAACGCTCCGCAAACCTTTGTGCATGTAATATAATGCATTTATATTTTATGGCAAAACTAACAGATATGAATGAACATATATAGGAACAGCTCATGATAGGGAATGAATCACGTCTAAATACATGTTATATGAATCAAATTGATAAAAGTATGACTCAGTTTGTCATAGATAATATTTCTGAAGCAGGATGAAATTTAAAATATCAGTTAGCTATATCACTCGTGTCACCTTGACAATGAATGAAGTTGAAGGCTTATGGTGCGTCATATCATAATCAGTTTAAATTTCTTTTGTGGGTGGGTTTTTATACTACTAAAATATAATGATTATATTAAGAAAAAAGGTGGAAGCAGCTGGATGTTTTTTTGTGAAAATTCCACCGTAATTAAATGTACCTCCGGTACCTATTAAACCTCCGGTAAATATTATTAAATTTTCAATTCTAATGTTAGATTAAAGTAATTGGAGTTTTTACGATATATTTTTTTTTCAATACTAAATATTGACACTCAATATTTTAATGCTTGTAACAGTAAAATAATATTTTCTTAATGCAATGTTCATTCGCAGTATGTGGCGTGGCGACTCGACTGTTGTTTCCTTATTAAACAGGTTTTGTAATAAAAAACATACATAATTTAAGTGGTTTATTCGTTTCAAATTTTTCCTTCGGTATTATCCTTTTACAATGCCTCTTACATCTGTAAGGTAGAATCACTTTTTGTTACACTGACTTAAAAATTAAGTCCGGGCACAGGTAACAAAAATATTGCCAAATATGCAATGCGTACTTTTTCCATAGTTTTGAGATTGCTTTCTTTTTTAATTTATAATATAATAAATTGCACGTTAGGTTCTCGAATAATCATATCCTATGCCTGGGTCTTACAATTTTTGATTTCTGGAAATACGCTTGACATAACCAAATAATCCAATAAAACAGTAAATAGAAAATCATTCAGCAGTCTTCACCAACGAAGTGCAATCTAATCTTGTTCGCCAAATTATCTAAAATTATTTATGATTGGCTAACTTATGTAATGTACAATGTTATATTATATTAATAAACTAGAAAAGAATTTTATCATCACAGACTTAACGTCGCAGATCTTGCATTGATCGATCTATATTTCTTAGCACTTAAGTAGATTTGTTGATTTTATACTTAGAAGTACGAATAGTAATGGCAATTTTTGATACTGAAATAAAGAAGAGTTTTACATTCACTATGAATGAAATATTTTTAAATTTTTACGTAAGCGTCTAGAGCAGTGAAGCGTGAAGCGTCTAGATTTACTTTACGAGTTGATTTCAGACTAAAGACTTGGGAAATAAAGAAAACTAGAACTTACTATTGGCTGTAAATAAAGCTTAGATCACACCTCGTTTCAGCAGTTTGATTCCTTACAATAAGCGAAAATAACAAAAAACGGCATTGTATAATCAAGGTCATACAGTCGAAAATTATAACATTTGTAGCAACCGAGCGGCTTTAAATCACAACCAATGTTGTACTTTAAAAATAAAAATTATCCTCGTAAAAATTAAATAAAAATTTGCGCATCGAAATAACATCCATGGCAGCATTGTGTACTTGTACATTCGCAACTTATGCTCGAAATAATCACAGAAATAAATATTATGCTACATAGTGTATGGATAGGCCTAGTCCCAAAGTGGTACTTACATATTATATACATCAGGTCGTAAATATGTTGTTATTCATAGATGTCGGACAGTAATTACATACAAAAAAAATTAATTCATTATTTTTAAAGATAACTAAAGTTACAAAAAAATAATTATATTTAAAAATATGAATTTACATTGGTGTCATACATGTTTGATCGCTAAAAATTGGGACCGCTGTATAACTTGTACATTAATTAAAAATTATTGCTATAATGTTAGAAAACTAGCTATGTTCTTTGAACAGAGATAAAATGTATGGAAATTAAGATGTGCTCAAAACTTTTGAAATGCTGACATTCACCATTCTGGTATTTGCTATATCGATTTTAGTTTCTCAAACAAATGCCTTATTATTTAAAACATGGATGATAATGACTCAAACTTAGTCCAGTTTTTAAGGCGAAGTGACTTTTACGGAACGTTTTTTCCGGTGATGATATCAATAGAGGATAAAAGATTTCGTTGACGTGTTTACAAGAAGGTGCTCTTATCAGAATTTAATTCTCTCGAATTATATCAAATCAATTCCTCGTAAACGATAACGCTTATCGTAATTGCTTTATCTCGATACAAATTTTGACGGTAATGTTAGATCAAAACCGTACGACAATTATCTTAAAATATTTTAGCATTAACTTTCTTTTACTTCTCCATTCCCGAATCTTACTACTGACCATAGCTGATTTAAAAGATTCATTTGTTACCGCGACCTTATTAAGGTTAAATGGTGATATTACAAAAAAAAAAAATCAAGTTCGAAAATATGTTCTATCATGCGCCGATATTGACGTATATATATATCGCGATACGATAAATTTAGTACTCACGCACTTGCGTATCTCGAGTACTATCGTATTGACATTCTTATCGATTTATAAATTACCTGGTAATTGTAAAACTTCTTAACAATATTACAAGGTTATAAAAGAAAATATGGTCCTCGTAACAAAGTATAATTGTGTTAGTTTTTCTCAAACCGTAAAAACAATGTGATATGTGATTTTTATGAATGAAAATTTAATAGACCATGCGTAAACAACAATTGTAGGGTACATTACAAATAACGTGACATGAATTGTTACGTTAACTATGGTGAACTTTGAGTTATTAAGTCAAATAATCAGATAATTCATCTAACCTCGTATGAATCATTATCACGGAATATAAAATGTAGGCTTTTCAAGGGGAAAATCGATTTCCTTTATTTGTTTGTTTATAAGAGTTATAGCGACACGCCAAATTTTACTATTATTTTATTAGCAGGCTCCGATTTTGTTGCTGATTAATTTATATTTAAATTTAACAGAGAGAGTTCAACGTTCGTAACTAGTCTAGCCTACAAGGTCAAGCGGGAAATTTACCGATAAAACTTGTTTGATACAGCCCTTAAACATGTAATATTTATTATATATGTATATGCTTTGTGGTTTGCTTCTTAGGGCAATATTAGTTTCCTTGTTACGATTAAAGTATTATTTGCATCCAGTATTATTTTTAAAGTACAGTAAAAGCTGTAAAAAACGAAAACTTATAGATAGTTACCGTCTGTTACGCTTTACAATTTTTTATAACAAATTATCGTAACAATTGACAAACGCTGTTATTGGTTTTAAATTCTAGACGTTCGCTTTTTGTAAATATACCTTTAGTTCACTTTCATATTATGCGAGATGCATCAATCGACGCTGCCATTGAAATAGGACCTTAGGTCAAACTAACAAGGTTTCTTTTTCTACAAAACCTTCAGGTACTCATAACTAGGTACATTTACAACAAAAAGTTTTGAGCACATTATTCCATACAAACAATGCTTCTCGCCTGTCACAATAATCCATTAAACAATCATGATATCGTCAGGGTTATATTGAATGGATAACAAACCTTTTAAAATAGGTACGTTTCATCACTCATTAGCAAATAGCCTCTGTGGTATCTATGTAACGTCTAAGGTAAATTTATAAGTTACTACTAGAAGTTTTTAAAAATCGAACCAAAAAAACCAGTTGTGCAAGCTATTTAGGTCTGGGCCTCAGATTTCTGTATCTGTTTCGTGATTGACACACCGTCGACTTTTTGGGTCTACGGCGTGCCGGTTTCCTCACGATTCGTACAAGTGATAAATAATAGTATGTTATCTTTCATTCAATATCAGTTCAGCTTTAAATAATTTAGTAACAATCAATGATATCATGATAAGATGCTAACGTCATATTGTCTTCGTTAAATTAGGATAAAAAGTTGCTGATTTTTGCAAGGTTCATGTATACCAAACCAACGAAAACATATCTTATAGATACCGGCAAACATCTTGAACAAATGTCCTTGCTTGCGCAGAAGCGATTTTAAGGTATCACTGGGAGGGGAGCGGCGGGAGAGTGACGTGTCGATCGCGTGAATGGTAAATCAGTTGACGTTTATGTGTACGATGCGCAAACACTACACCACTAAATTGTTTAATGCTCAAGAAGTTTGCCGGTATCTGTACAAGACTTAATATATTCCATGCAAAATTTCAATATCCTGTTGAGTACAGTGCGAGGACATATAAGAGTGTGGTGTTCTATAAATCAAGTTGGCAACGACAATCAATATTGAGTACGACCCTTGTTTATCATTGATAAAAAGACTTATAGGCAGAGGCTACTTGCATAACATCAAGATAGGGTTTAGGTATTGATAGCTATTGGTCCAGAATGAGTACACCCAGGAGGTTTGTAAAATTTTCCAACCGGGCCAGAAGTATGACATTCCTATTAAATCCATTCATAAGTAAATAGTTTTTATGGGTTAAAAGTGACAGGCTTAAACATCAAAATACTTATTAGAAGCATACAATTGCACAATTAAATCAATAGTTATTATGCTTGGACTCGACTTAAAACATAGGTTTTGTGTTTTGCAACTTGTGAAATATACAGGAATAATTTTATTATCAAATATTTCTTTGTGATGTTTTAAATATCAAAAAACCTGCACAAGCTTTTATTTAAGCGCATAAACACGCCATAGTGGAGTGGAGTGCAAGCATTACCTATAACGACGCATGTGGAATGCGAATTTTTTATGCTATAAATCACAATTTAATGAGCCATTAACTCAACAATTCTAAGTACATTGACGTAAATAGTACTTTACAAAAGTTATAAAATAAAAATAGTTCTTATATTTCAGGGACCCACCATACAACGAAACAATGTAGGAAACACACAAAGTTAATGGGAACTTTTATCACTGGGTATATTTTTTCTAATGTAAACTATATGGCTCAGTTTTTTTTTTTTAATTCAAGAACAAATAATAATGAGACAAGGTGTCAAATGAAATGAATGAAAATATGTCACTTTCAAGCAACATATCAACCCATTCAATGTGAAATTCTTTAGTATTAAGGGGTGAATATGTATTTATAATTGAAGCACTTGGCAGCCCTAGGCATGTTGCAATTTAGGTCATTCAATTAGTATTCAAAGGCAGAATAACTAGAATTTATGTAATACAAGTATTCATGGCACTCTAATGATAAACCCTCAACAAAAGGCTGAAGTACCTCTGGATGCCGGCTAACCAGTCTTTAATTCTCAATTAAATTAATTTGTCCAAAACTTATACGGAATCTGCTTTTTATTCTACATTTGAAAAATAATTATTTTCTTTTTTTGGTCCCCTTCAGGCCAAAGTGGTTGAAGTTTGAACATTCAGTCCAAAGGTACATAAAATAAATAAGCAAAATGTAATTTAAAAATGTTTAGTACAACCCTGTATATTTTTAATTAATTTAGAATGCAATGTTTAAGGCAAGTGTAAAAAATAAAAATAGAGCCCAAACCTTGAATTTAAATAGTTATCAAAATTTAAATAATAAAGTAGACCTCTTTTAACAAGAATTCACAATATCACAACATACTTTTTGTGTTACAATATAATATACAATAAACTAATAAGTGTTGAGTGTTGAATGTTGTAGCTGTAATTTGTTGATCTTGTTTTGACTGACCTTAGCACATGCAATCTATTGGAATGTGTCATCGATACATACATTTTTTTGATATCACAATGAGTAGTGTGCCAATATGCATTTGTGTAGACAATGACCTATCCATCAATTTAAATAAGCTGGCTCTTAAGTTTATGGCAGATCACAACAATGAACCACAAAGTAGGAAACAGCAGCTGAAATATTTTGTTTAATCTATAAACATACAAAACTCTTTAAAACAAGAATAACAAGTATTCATCATACATTTCAAACTATAAATAGCAATTAAAATAAAAACTTAATACTAATATACTCATTATAAACTCACATCAACAGTAGCACTGAAGGTTGCTTCTTTTTAAACCAAATTAAAGCTTTCATTGAAGTGATCATGCTCAGAACTTGAGTTTGGGTTTGAGCTCATGTGCTCGGCCACCCCAGTCCAGCCGGTAGTTGCGAGCCCGCCAAGCAATCTCTGGGTTAAGCACTGCCGTTGCCAACACCAATGGTGCACAACACTCACTCCACACCCAGGCCAAGAGAAACTCAACTTTTGTAAATGGAGGTGACCCATTTTGAACTGAGCGGAGCATGAGCCAGTCTGATAGAAACCACACAAGCATGTGCACAAGAAAGAAAGGTAAGGGCTCCGCACCGAAGAGCTGTCCAGCGGCCCAAGCGGCACCCGCGCCTAGCGGTAGACACTCACTCAGAGGTTCCAGCAGCGCCGTAGTTGGCACCATGGCTATCCGGAGACGCGCCCACCGCTTAAGCCGCGCCTGCATTCCGCCTATCGACTTGGAGCCCGAGTTTTGAAGCGCCGGTAACGATGCTACGCGCAACCGCCACCCACGTGATAACACCGCTTTCGCCATGAAGAAATCCTCAGCCAGATACTCGCCAAATGCGGCCAGACCCCCTGCCTCTTCCAGCGCACAGCGCCGTACAAGAGACGACATTCCGACGTGACAGTTGATGCCGAGGAAATCTGCTCCCAAGTACATCCGCGCCTGCGCCGTGCCAAAATATACTTTCTCGTAGACGGCAGCGAAGCCGTCCGCATCCCACGTGAATGGCATCTGATGAACTATCGCCACGTCCTCCTTCATGTGTTGCACCATGTCCAATAGACTGTCTTCTCTCATTCGAATTCCAGAATCACTCACTAATATAAGGGGATGCTTAGCCGCCATATACGCTGGATGCATATTGTTGATCTTAGGGTTAACGCCGACTCGCGTTCCGCCGATGAAATACCTTGCATCCACTCGAGGGTATTTGTGAATAAGACTGTTCACAAGCATCAAAGCAGGATCCTGCTCGTTTTCGACACAAAATAGAATTTCATACGTTGGGTAGTCCAGTGTGAAAAACGTCTCTAAGTTAGAGAACAGGTTTGGATCTACTCCGGTAAGTGGTTTTAAAATCGAAACACCGGGAAGTGGTTGCTCCGGCGGAGACCGGTCTACAGTCCGATGCAATTTCCACTTTGAATAGGAAAAGGCCATTATATGAATTAGCCACAAACACACCCACGCGACCATAAAGAAAATCGCAAAACCATACACTGTATACACCATCGGAATCATAATTTAAAAGTATGTCTTTTTCGCGTCCCGGCCACATAATATCGACTAGTTTCGAGGGTTGGAGCTGCGCTAGGATTGTATCATAGCACTGAATACACTGTCTATCAGCAAATAAAAAAATCCATATCAATATTACAGTAGTCTAGAAAGTAGTATTCACTTGGCATTTTTTTGCGCTAACATTTTTATTCAATACGGCCGGAAAATACGAAGAACAATAACGAATGTTTATTCTACCGCAATTCTCAAAACGACTGAAACCGACATTCCCCGCCCGATAACCCACGATCAGTGTGACCGTTTTAAAAAATGGCAATCTACCAAAACTACAAGGTGCCAGTACTAAATAATACCAAAACACATGCTGAATTATACTAAAAATATACTAAAAGAAAAAGATGATTTTTTTTATTAAAACACTTATTATCAGATACTTTTTAATTTAACCAATTACACTCCTTCATTGTACAGACATATTCAAATAATAATAAATATTTACAATAAGTTTTATTACAAATACTAAGTCAGTATTCGCTGTACTGAGCTAACTGAGCAGATTTAGTGCGTTTGCAGGAAAAGCCCTTTGCGATTTTCGAATCATAAAACATTTTTCTGAATAAATCGCTGAGATGATCCATGGCCAGAGATGGTATGTTATATTCTGCCAACGCTGCATAAAATATAAGCTCTGCTTTTCTTACTTCTTCAGATATGGGTTCTTTCATTTGAAGTAATTTATCATCGTTCTGAAAATAAAACAGGATTTGATTAATTTGATGAATTTAAATCAATTATACATGTGTGTACAACTGTACATGTACTATCCAAGATTCATCGGACATCCTGAAGAAGTAGGACAATTAATTAATGTGCCATAAAAAAATAAGGGACACAATAATCTTATAAATATGTTAATGGGGGCATAGCTTTCTTACCTTGGATTGTCCACTATAACGTATAAGTTTCTATCGATGTTTTTCAGAATATGCATGACTTTTAATTGTAGCGATTCTGCTTAAAAATGTTGCTCCACACGTTTTACACAAGGCGTTCTCATTATTTTTATCTTTGGTCAACCATGACGAAAATTCAGAATTTTGTTCCCACTCTGATCTATATTTCTGATCGTATTTGCGCTTCATTATCTTCACTACACATGCACACAGAGAGAAATAAATAAAGAACTAAAACATCCATGGTCCCAAAAGGGACCACATGTATAAAAATACAGCATGTAACGTAGATAGTAATACGTAGCCAAAGCACGATTCGCGAATTTGTTAGCATTAACCGTTTGAAAGAGACAAAATGATACATTTGCGGTAAACATCAGACAAAGACAAAAACATGTGAACGAAATACGAACGAATGAAAGTGAGTGTTTCCCGCTCAGCCCAAAAATATATCAAAATGTGTTTTAAAATGTTGAAAGTTTAAATGTACCAAAAAATACCAGAATATAAAAGGATACCAAAAAAATACTAAATTAGTTACACGGAGCCCAAATTATACCAATTTGGTACTGAATATACTAAAAACGGTCACACTGCCCACGATATGTCAAATTTCAAACCTCTGTAATCTCTGACCGTTGACTACTGCGCCAAAGAGTATAAACATTAGCGTTTCGAGCACACACTCTGGATCACCATAAACAGATAACAAATGGTAAACCATTAGCTCGGTGTAGAAATAATAGTACATACATAATATTTTGCAAGGCAGTGTTAAGAATAATGTACTCCCAATAATACTCAAAATAATTATAAATAATATATATGTAAAATTTTAGGGCTTGTCTTTTTGAATTTTTTTCATATTTTCATTTTTCAGTCTTTATTCCATCACAATAACTAATGTCAAATATTATTATTTGGTTTGAAGTTAACTTAAACCACTGGTTTATGCAAGTCCAGAGTATGCTTTTTGTTTTAATTTCAACAATTATTATTTCCATACATAATGCAAGGGCGGATCCAGCTTTGGCGCCAGGAGGGGGTCACATAGTCGTGGTCAAGTCAAGAACTTATAATTTAATTTTGATTAAATTATAAGTACAAGAAAATACCCCAAGTATGTTCCGCGATTTTTTGTAGTTTTCGAGTTATAATTTTTTTTTGTGTTTTTTGAAAGTTTTCTGCCAGCGAGGTTTCAAAAATTCCTATCTTTTTTTTATTGTAGGTATTTTGCAGTTTTTTTTCTGTGAAATGATTGTCTTAAATGTTGGTTAAATAAAAAAAATCTCAGCTTCCTACAATTAGTTAAAGCTACTCAAAAAAGGTTTTAAAGTTAGAAGTTTAGTTTTTAGCTGGATTTGTCCAAACATTCGACTTCAATTTAAAAATACAAAAAGAAGTTTCCATAGGTTCTGGCTAAGTTTAGAAACTCCGCAGGGCTTGGGGATTTTTCAAAGAGCTGGTTTACCCGAAGGAAAGCTACTTTTTTTTACGGGTATTAAAATCACATTATAAAGTTTAATTTACCATAAGAATAATAAAAGTAGAAAAAAAAAACCATTTTTAGCCTATCCACCAAAAAAAAATCCACCGATTACAACAAAAAAAGACCAATTAAGTACCATTTTTTTTCTATGATTTTGGTAGCTTAGAACCCTGTGGATTTTTTAACCTTAGCCAGAAGCTATGGAAACTTTTTTTTTTTTTTTTTAATTGAAGTCGAATGTTTGGCCGAATCCAGCTAAAAACTTAACTTCTAACTTTAAAACCTTTTTTGAGTAGCTTTAACTAATTTTAAGAAGCTGGGATTTTTTTACTTGAACATCATGTAAGGCAATCATTTAACAGAAAAAAAACTGCAAAATACCTATAACAAAAAAAGATATGAAGTTTTGAAACCTCGCTGGCAGAAAACATTAAAAAAACACAAAAAAATGTATAACTCGAAAACTACAAAAAATCGCGGAACATACATGGGGTATTTTCGTATGCCCCTAGGTGTGAGGAATCTAAAAAAAAATTATTGACGTCACTAGTTGGACCACTCTGTATACACGTACATATTACCATCTTCTCTTGAAGACATCCAGAGAAACACTATCACGTTTTTTTTTTAAAGTGGAATCTCGCTGTTGTCCTTTAGGGCCTTTACAGCTCAGCTCGGGCTGTTTTGGCGAGCTTAGCTCGGCCTGACGCTTAGCTCCGCCTGACTATCACGTACGGAATGAGGCAGCCTATTTATATCACATAACCGTGGTGAATGTTTTGTCATAACAGCTAGAGGTATGTCGAGGGGTATTACGCTAAACTCCGCAAAAGTGAAGAGATGGTACGACAAGGGATTCCGTCAAACAAAATAGAAACAGACAAAATACATATATTTTAATAACTAAATCAACTTTTCTTTAACGTGTTTTCCCGAAACGCGTTATTACGTTATTTACGTCAACGGGTACGTTTTTATGAACGTGGAGAAGTGCCAGTCCGGTTAGGCGATCTTCAACCATTGAAGATCTTAGCCACGATTTAATTCTGCGCAACGTAGAGAAAGACCTTTCTGCTGTCGCTTCGCTGACAGGGTAGTGAATCCAATTTTCCTATATTAGGATACATATTGATGTCACAATTTAAAATAATACTATGTTATGATATGTTGAAGTTTAGTCGTTCCGATTCCGATTGAGGTAAGGTCTAGCTAGACATTTCATAGTCGACAAGCGCGCGCAAGTGTGGCGCGGAAAATTCATTTTTCGATGCGTTCGTTCCCAAACGTTTGCCATCATACAAAGTTATTATATTATATTAAATTAATTAAATATTGAAGGTATGTAGTTACATATAATCTGTATGGTGACAAATTTATATATAAAATCATTATGTTCAATTAGTGGTCCAGCTAAGTCCTGCTCAGGGGGGGGTCATGACCCCCATGACCCCCCCCTGGATCCGCCGTTGACATAATGTGATTGGTCATAGCTGGGGCTTGAGACTTCCCAGTACCTATATATAACTTCTCTATGCTTGAGACCAAGTAATAGTCATAATTTGTATGGGAATGACATTCACAGTTAACTCATGAATTGTCACGTCACATTTAGCGGAAATTGTCCATTGTCTGTTCACCATGAACACTTAGTATTTTAATATTCCACTAGATGGTGCTAAAATTACTTTTTATATATGAATTCACGCTCGAGTTCCTTACAAGAAGCTGAAACTGTTGGTTTCACCAATACGAATTCTTGATAAAATAAACGTGTTTGTAGCTAAAAGTTTGTTTTTTATTTTGATCAATTAAATCATAATTGATTGCATGCCATGTGGAGCAAGGAATTATGGTTGAAGCCTTTTACATCTTATTAAATAAAATTAAATCGAAGGGAATTTCCGTATAAAACTTACCTCCATTAATAATTTTTATTTTTAAAATAATTGAATTATATAATTATTATAAATAATCATGGGTGGGATTTAGAATCTATAAAGAACCTTACTTTTTTTAAATGTCATAATTCAAAATATTGTATTAAGTTGTTTAATTTTTTCAAATTGGGCAACATCAGAAAAACGTGAATAACTATAGAAATATTTAATTACGTTTTGTAGGTTTGGGTGCGTTCAAGTATTACGTAATGAATTGGGGGGATCCTTTTGTAAAACGTTACGATACGGGGCGGATTGAATTACGCGTTATTGTTAATATTATTTTCGACGTTATTCATAATGGTAACGTTTAGGTATAAAGAGTCACTAGGTGGTCACGAAATGTTTTACTATACTTGGGTACAGAAAAACGTTAAGGCGCGTTACATGAGGGGGGGGGGTCAATAATCTCCAAAAATTGCGTGACGTAATACTTGAACGCTCCCTTTGCATTGTCAATTTACTTTTGGTAGTCGACGTATTAAAACTCATACATAATTTCAACGATCTTTATTTATAGTACTTACGGATTAATATTATAATATTTACAGTGAGGCAGTAACAGTGTCAACGAATCAAACTTACACAATTCAACTTCCGCCCATTTTCTCCCAGTGCCAAGAGATAAATAGGTGGAAAATTATTGTAACCAAATAACTATAATGTACAATGACATAATGGAAATTTTCCCAACGCGTGTTGTTTAAAATATTTTGTCTGTGGACATATAACTTTTTTTTTTTATAATTTTATGGCCTGGTAACGAGAATAACTTTTTTGATATTAATAGTCATAGACACGGATGACAATACTTATGGCGGGAACTTTTTCTGAATAAGTTGATCGAAGTACGAACTACGAATAGTTATGTGTGCTATTTATAGCTATATTTTTTTTTAAAATGTCGTTTCACTAGACTGTGGTCTGTATTTTAAAATGTAAATCAGTTTCAAATGAGAAAAAATCGTCCAAAACATTAAAGCGAAGGCATAATTTATGACTTAAGGTATGTTTTTAAATACACGCTTTATTTTTTTAAATAACTGTTAACAATTAAAAAAAAAATAAACAAACGAAATAAAACGTATCTAATATTTTAGATATGGGTTTATGTATATATGATGGGCGGAATGAGTCTTTGACCAACGTCAGTATTTATATATTTTCCTACTTGTTTTGTCCCACGAGAAAGATAAAAAAGACATTTTAGACAGACTTGCAATATACCTACTTCTAGAATTAACATTGTTTTGGGAGACTGAGGGCTTGTAAGTTAAGAAATCATTTACAATTAGTTTCGCACATGCCCGCTTATGAATTCATAGTTTCAAACTACACGCGCCGAGGGATAACTTTCTCCCGATCATATCGAGAACTCATTCAATGACCTCAAAAGAGCGCCCTCATTTAAACTTTTCCTTCGTTGTATCCCGGGAATATTGCGGAAAATCAAATATGGTGTATTGCACACAATTATATTAAAAATCAGAAACGCAACATAACGTGACAATTTGATAGATGAAAGTAGAATTCTCTGGAGTTTTTTTCCCTTTTTAGTAAAAGTCCTTTGAGGTCGTTGATGATTCTTGAATTTTGTAAAGTAAAATGAATTCTGTTTCACTTAGGACTAGGTCAACACGTTGAAAACTGCGATAAAACCAGATATACTTAAAGTAATATACAAAATGCGTCTGGCAGGGCCACATTCCTATACAATGTCCATATATTTACACAACGTACACGCCACACGACGTCTTGCTCACTCTAATTTAAGTCATTCATATCGGCTTAGCCGACACGTAGAAAATTAATCGACGCTTTATTCCAAGCGTGAGATCCAGAAACGAGACTTAGTGCTAAAGGTTTCCTAGAAAAGCGGTACCGTTATCTAACGGCCGTAATGTAACATTGCGTGACGTCACCCATACGTTGTCTATAAATAACATAGTAGGTTTTCTAGAGAACGTTGAGTGTCACCGTAACTTCAAATGGCGGTGCTGTCATTTGCATGACGGCCGTCATAGTGATAAACAGTAGTTCAACGTTTTTGCGTGTAGCGGTGCGCATTATTTAATTAATACAATGAGTTGGACGAGCGAAAATGATAAACAAAAAAAATTAATTGATTTTGTTAAAAATAATGAAGCTTTGTACTATATCAAATCCAAAGAGTACAGACAAGCTCAGATGAAGCAAAATTTGTGAAGCAACTTCATCATTCAAAAATACTCCATTTTCCATTGTCCAAATCGTCCATTTTTTACCAGTGCACGACCTAACGCTCGAGTGAGTATTGAGTGACTACGATTCATCATTCAATACGGTCGCACTACTTTTTAGGAAACCACAACTTGGCCAGCGTAAAGACGCACCGCTTTTCTAGGAAACCGTAGCTTAAGTCTCATTTCTGATCAAGTCTGTCGACCAATTGATTTCCAGCGACGCGTCATAGTTACATCGTTTCTTACAAAACACATTTTCATTTGAATAGTTATATACAAACAGCACTTATATTAATATAAAATGCTACTAAAAATGTTGGAGTTCGGATGAATACTTGGGACTAATAATTTGCAGCAGAGTAGGTATTATCGCTAAAATGAGCTGCAAAACCAAGAAAAGTGACTATAAAACATACTCTTCAGCTCTACTCATATAAAATTAATAAAACGAAATGGGTGATTATACTATTTAATTATGACGTCAGACGTCGACAGTAAGTAAATCAAGTGTCAAGACTGCATGGCGCGCCTTTTGTTTTAAACAATAATTAAATATTTATATTATATATAATGTATCAATAATATTTACAAGTTTACAAAAGCGACGTTCACAAGCCACGGCTCGAGTGGACTATCGATATACCGGCTCGCGACGGTCACACTAATTAGTTCAGACATTATTTTTAAATATATAAAACACATTATATTCAGTAGGTACCGTATCTGTGACGATCATTATATTATTCGAAATTTAATTAAATTACTATTTACACATCACATGTCGGTGTTCGTTCTGACGTTCCTCATATTCAGAGACAGTATCGAATTGGCCGAGAACATTCTATGTCTTCGGCCGGACAATGCGCCATCCGCTATTGGGGATCATCCTCGTCGTGGCACAGGATCCTGGAATAATTGTAAGATGGTTTGTTTACTTTTAAGCTATTATATATAGGCTTTAAACGCTTCTTTAGTCACGAAGTTTGTGTTAGTGGAGACTGAATTAAAATAATTTATTGCTTTTAAGAAGCATTTTGTGGTACAGACTCTGCTATTAAGCGTACACAGACACTCCTTCTCTTCTTTAACTTATTTAATACATACAAAAAACAACAAAATATATAGAACTAGCGGACCCGACAGACGTTGTTCTGCATGATATTTCAAGCGATTAGGATATTAAACAAAGTATGAAAGTACCGTCTGCAGCGCCATCTGCCGGGCTGATTTGTGAATCTAAACTATCCAGGGCTCCACCCAAACGCATACAAAAAAAATTATTTAATGTATGTCACTGAACTCCTCTTAAACTCTTAAGAGTAGAATAATATATATATATGTAAGCTATCCTATCTTTTAAGTTAGATTTAACTGCACACGGTGTGCAAATTTGATTGACATCGGTTAAGTAGTTTAGGAGTATATAGCGGACAAATAACGTGACGCGTAATTTATAATTTTAAGATTTGTGTAGCCCGTGAGCGATATAGGATTTATTATTAATCATATATTAGACTTCGGCCATAAATTAATTTGTCCTCACATTGTTTCATGACAAGTAAAGTTGGGATAAAAGGTTTTTTAAACGTAAAAAATAAAAGAAGATACTCACAATGTAGACATCACGAAGGCGAGCAGACGGAAAAGCGGAATGAATGGAGCTAGCAATACTGCTACACCCCGGCCTGGATCATCCCTTGATGGAACTCGTGGACCCAGTAACATACCCCACAATGCGGTGAGTGCACCTAAAGTCAATAGTGCGGCATTGGGTGCAGCGGGCCGCGCTGCATTGCCGTGCTGCATAGCGGCTGGTTGCTCACCTGAAACCAGAACAGTAGCGTGTGATCGATGCGATGTGTTGTTTGATGATTTGCTGTTTTAAAAGAGTACCGAGAGTTTTTTTACGCCGGCTTTATCTCTCGGCCTACACCCTCTGTCTTCTTTGCCGATGAGTAGGGATGCCGACAAATTCAAATTTAATGACGTGGAATAAGTGATACATGTATCTTATGTTCCATAATAAACATATTTTATTTTATTTTTATCAAATTGAATGCTATCAAATACAATTCAACTTGATCTACTTACCACTAAGCACATGGAGTACGACGGATGCTGAGTCAAGGTTGGATGGTGCGCAGGAGTAGTTGCCGGAGTCTTCGCGCACTGGATGGTGAAGGACGAGGTGACCTACGGTGGTGTCGGGTCCCAACCGCTCTACCCGGATATCGCGAAGACCGCGCCGGTAGTTCAGCACTCGCTGATCGTTGTGGTACCAGAATATATAGGCGGGCTCCTCCAGCGCCTGCGTGATTACGCACTTGAGGCTGACCGTGCTGCCCGCCTTCACGTAGATCTCGCTCTCGCCTGCGATTTCAATCTTAGGCACTGGAATGTACCACGACATAGTCATATTAGATACTATATCTTGCGTTTACGAGAGCTATATATAGTAGTATTTATAGACTATAGACCAAGATTGTTTATTTCGGGTTTAAATAAGATTGCTATGACTAAAAATATTAATGACACAAAGATATGGGACGATATATTCACAAAATATGGGAATTTATTGGAGGCGCGCGATAATGGCGAATAAAGAAATTCGTAGGTGCTGTTGCCAATTGGCAAACGGATGAGTTTGTGCTAGATATCATTAGAATAAGATATGATATATTTATCGAATGCGAACGAACTGCTTTTATTATGTATTAAAAGAAATTATTTCATCCCAAGTTATTTTCGAGCATATTAAATTTTTATGAATATTCATATGAGCTCATTTCATCTAGAAAATCTGAATATCAAACTCATTTTACGTTTTGATCTGACGGAATACACCGTCAAGGTGATATAAAACAAGATGGAGTTTATTGAGTGTTCGTAAAGAGACTTTTTAAAGATGTATGTAAATTGAGCGTAGCGCCGATTTTAAAAGGTTTCGTGTAGAAAATTACTTTTAGAGGTCTTATTAATTAGAGTCTTACCCACAACGTTGAGCTGCACGAAGTGGCTCATCTTTGGCTCGGTCCCGACCTGGCACTCGTAGAGGCCAGCGTCGCGCGGCTGCACGTACTTGACTTGCAGCGTCCATGTGTCTGTGGCCTCGACGAGGAAGGCCTGGAAGCGCTCATCGGCGATGAAGGTGAATCGGTCGACGGTGAGGATGTGTGCGTCACGGCGGCGGATCCACGAGACTGATTTGTTGCTAAGCTGGCGCACCTTGCAGGGCAGGTAGGCATGCGTGCCCAGCTGTGCTGTCACATTGTTCGGCGCCGCCGGGTCAAAGTACGGGCCTGTGTACAGCCCCACATAGCGCCTAGCGCGGCCTGCGCTGCCCGCCCCTCCCGCGCCACCTGGGCCACGCGCCTCGCCGCACGACAGAACTGCAATTGATCAGAAATACATATCAATAATATTCAATTCATGTACATCATACACCTAGTTATATGTGTAAGGATATTTTATTTAACATGTAATTTTATGATTGAACTGTGTTCTCATCTACGTTATTGCTTCCTTGTCTTTTGACTATAATATCACCTCTCTGTATGTGAATTACATTAATATTAGTTGTTAATGCTAATGTTATAGATGTCGTTAATTGTGTGTAACCGTCATTATTAAACCGAGTTATAACACATATGATATGAAACAAGTTACAGTTAAATTGCCTTATATGTAGACACAAGTATAGAGTATTTACAATTTTCTTGACCTACATAATAATAATAATTAATAGTGGATAAATAGAAAACTAAAACAAATTTATAAAATTTGGTCAATGTTCGTTCCCATACTCTTACGAAACGGATCGACCGATTCCTATGAATTTTTTTATGCATATTCAATAAGTCTGAGAAGCGGCTACTATCCATCTTTCAAACCCTTAAGTGATAAGGGGTGTCCACCCAAAAATTATTAATGTTTTTTAGACAAATTTTTATGCTTTTATTATTAAGATAATAAATACAAGTTCGATAGTCTCCAAGACCCTTTTAAAATTTACTTTTATGTTTCGATTAATATAAGAAATAATTTCAGTTTCATTCAGCGTCTTTATTCGAGAGAATTGTTCAAGGAGAAGAGAAGGGAAGGCCAATAGACAGTTTCAATAAATCTCGGTGAGGTTTTGCGGTTTGCGGTGAGTCTTGCTACGAAATGCAACCTTTATTATGCAGTACCCTACTCTTACTAGTCCGTTGCCTGTGCTATGTTACAAATGCTTAGCATAACTTAGTCATTATTTATTTTAAGTTAATAAAGTGATCAGATTTAACCGTTTAAGCTAATTATAAACTATACAGATATCGTCATGAACAATGTCGAATTTGAGAAAAAAAAAACAAAATCCACTTTTTATCATATTTGGATACTACATTGACTACATATTACCGCTACATTAAAAAAAATCCAAGTGTTTTATATTTCAAATTAATCATTCGCTAAAGTGACAGATTTGATAGAAACATGTGATTTTTCTAGAAAACTGTGTAATTAAATGTTACTATTTTTATATTTTTTCAAAACGAACCCTTTTGTTTGCTTGTATGCCAATTTTCATAATAACAGAATATGAATTAAAATAGTTGTGACAAAAACTAACATGATTATATTATTTTGAAATGGCTGCCCTGTAAAGTTTACTATTTGTCAGATCCGTCACTATTCTACAACTATGACGATATGTTCACTTTTATATGCGTCTTTAAAAATAATTATTTTCTAAAACTGCTAGATTATACAGGACTTCAAACGACCCGAATTTAAATAAATCTTTGCATTTTTATGCCTGCTCAACATTATGATCCAGTTAAAACAAAAACATACATGTATAACTGTGAACTTACCTTTACCTTATTATAAAGAGTGTCGGAGAGTTTATGGCCAGTTCTTCTCTTCCGTTCTACGTCCTTGATTTGATAACTGGCAGTGAATGTACAATTAGAAGCATTTCATATATATTTTTTTGACGTTCGTAACTGTACATTGTGTTACCTATATGAATTTTGATTTTGACTTTTGACCCACAATCGCAAATTAATAACCAAACATGATGGATACTAATCAATTTTTTTTTAAAGACAATTCACACCAATTGACCTAGTCCCATGCTAAGCTGGTGAAGCTTGTGTTATGGGTACTAGGCAACGGATATACATACATATTATAGATAGATAGACATATAAATACATATTTAAACACCCAAGACCTAAGCACAACACCAAATGTTCATCACATCGATGTTCGTCTCAGCCGGGGATCGAACCCAGGACCCATGGATTCGCAGTCAGGGGTACTAACCACTAGACTAATGAGTCGTCGAATTATATTATATATTTCAAAACCAACAGTGTTTTATACATAACAACACAATCACTATCACTCCTCGTTCTATATTTTCAGAACAAAACTGAGATGTGAGAGTGTGAAATGACCAAACCATTGTGCGCTCCGTTCGGTTGTGATTGGTCAACAGAATCTCTTATACGCGTTGACACACGACAGGATTTGTCGCGTATATAAATTGTCTCGGTGTAGACTTTTTGACCACAATTGTTTTTATATATCATAGCCATAAAAGGCAACTACCGCAACCCTTGGACATCTATCTCAGTGGGTGCGTTGCCAGACTTCAAATGAGCGGTATCATCATCATCAATGGTCATACAGCCCCTTGCGGGCTTTAGCCTCCTCAATAAGACTTCGCCAACGCAATCTATCTAGTGCTTCCCGCGTCCAATTGCGAACCCCTATTGTTTCGAGGTCCTTGACAACACCATCCCACCAAGTACCAACGCAGCCTCGGTCTACCGGGGTTTCTCTTGCCCGAGTGAGCGGTATGCTTTTTTTAATACTTGGAGGTCGTATCTCCATGGGTTCTCCACTAGTTTGCAAAACAAAATGTATAGAAGTATGCGTAATCTATCTTTAACTAAATCGTGTTCTTCAAATTTGATAGAGACAATAGGAATTCTAAAAGAATTTGTATAAAGCCAGTTCACCTACACATGGGCTTGACCCCGGCGTTGCTCGCCTTGGCTCGCCGCGGCCGACCTACTTTTGACAAAAAGACTAGTCGGGAGTATAGTGAGCGGGTTCTATAGTGTGGTGTGCTTTTAATTAGAACACACGCTTCGAAGCAAAACAAGAGCATTTGAGATGATTTCTCTTATATATAGAAAAATAATCTAAAATTAATTTAATATACGTTAAAACCGTCTCCCCTGTATACGATGGGACAATTGCTTAAAGTGCTAATTAATAATAAATCAATCAAAAGAATACGATAAAGTTGATATTTTGTTTATTATTTCCAATTATCATAATCGTTTAGTGCGTCGTTATAGTGCTTATCGATGTGTAATTAAATTAATCATTCTATAGATGTTAAGAAATGTTCGTTAAACACTTGCAAATACTTTATTTACCTTTGACTAAGCCAAACGTTTAAACTTGGTACATTTATATAGGATGCATAAATGAACACACCATTCTCTAATTATTCAGTATTCCTTTCAGCTATACAGGATTACTAAAAAAGTAGCCTAATTAAATTTTATTAAACGTATATACAGATCTCAAAAGTAAATTTAAACTTTTCTCATCTACGCGAAAGCCGAGTCGCAATTAATATTAAGCAGCGCGGCCCCGAATCACTCTAAATACTCGGTAAATAAATGCAGATTTAAAAAGTGTTCGCATTCATGGTTCTATAGAATTTGTGTCAATTTTTAGTTATAGTGGCCGCTTATGCAACGCTCTGCAGTGCGTCGCTCTCTGGGTATACGGGTGTACGATTCCCGGGACTCATCGGAGACATTCTGATCAGTTTTATTAAAGTTAGCTGCCCAAGAAGGGCGGGTAGGGCGCGGCCTTCCGTTCCATCGAGCCATACTGTAAATTTACCAGAAGTAGTGCACTTAATTACAAAATTCAAATACAATCAGTTGCAGGTCGATCAATGTTTGTAATGAAATAAATTATTTATGCTTGGTTTAACATGTTGACAATTTAATTTTTTAAAGAATGGATTATGCGCGACGCGTGTTCCACTATTTATTTTTCAAGGTGACATTTAGGCCGGTAAATATGAATACGAATCTTATTTCAGAAATTAGATTGTTAGAAATTAAATTAAAAAGGAACATTGGCTATAAAACCAAACCAAATAACCTGTATAAATAACCCAGAATTCCAAACCTAGTTATCCAGACTTGTTATATTTGTAATTACGCATTAATCAATATCCAAAAATTAACACCAGAATTCTATACCTTGTTATCCAGACTTGTTATATTTGTAATTAAGCATTAATCAATCTCCAAAAAAATTTCACCTTTTCCGGAGGTACAAAATTGTAAGAAGCCTTTTGATTTTAAAACAATGCGTTAAAAACATACTATTGATGTTTCGTGAAGAAATTATTAACAGGTTGGTCTTTTGATTTTGAATTTTATACTACGTATTTGTGACCCATAGAATCTGGAGTGCAACTACGAGTATTAGGTAATGTGCACTCGAAGCAAACCGCTGCGGAAGAATGCAAATAAGAAAATATTTAATAACTTCAGCAAAATATAAAATAGTTAAAAGTTTAAGCGAATATGCGCCATCAGAGGTGAAAATATAATTTCCCGTTAAATTTTTCCGTCGTGGATTCCGAACTACATAGCTCTATGCGCTGTAGCAGCCACGATTTCCGCTACGGCGTAGCTCTTACTTACAACTAGTGACTACAGAGTTTTAATGGCATTATACTTGTTTACTAATTATTAAAAATTGACAACAGACAGTTTTTAATAACATCTGTATGGTAGTAACTTATAATAAACTTCCTAGATTGTGTTTAGTAGCTGTACATAATGTTCCGCGTAGAGTTTACGTCACAGAAAACAATATAATTTTATGAGATTAAATGAGAGGTAAAAAATAGTTTTACGTTAAAATCTTTATATTTAACTAATATTTAATAACATTAGCATATTATTTTGGGTGCCAAATGATCCTTAAGTAGGTTTACTTGTACAAATAATGAGTAAAATAAAGTTAGTACGATGACTTAACACGAAAAGATGCGATTATCGTGAAGGTCAAACGGCAAACCGCAGACAGCAAAACCCTGAGACTTAGTTGCGCCTATACAAAAGCCTTTGTGTATATTTATGAACCTAAATTTGAAGGTTATACCTAAATATTATTTTAATAATAAAACAAATGTATAAATAAATATCAGATATGGCGGGAAAAGTTACCAGAAAAATAACTACATAAAGATATTAAATGGATATTACTTAAACCGAAAAATTATCAAAAACTTTTAATTATCTTTATGCAGTTGCAAAAGAGTAAAGAATATCAACGTGTGATGGTATGGTTACGTTCGCAAAGTAAATTTGGAGGAAGCTAATGAAGCAGAAACGATTTCAAATTCACTAAGGGTTAAATTTAAATCTTCTCAATATTTGACGTGATTCACTTTGCCCCAATGGATTTTTCTTTTTATGTACGTTATTAGATTTGTATGGTACATATATAGTCATGAAACTAGCTCGTAGACCCTAAAATTTACGTCGTTATTAAGGCTGCGAGCGACCTACTATAAAGGTGAAGAAAACAGATGACCGAGCTTTTAATTGATTGAATTTTCGAAGGATAAATAAAACAGCTTATAGGAATTTCGTATGCAATAAAATACTACTTAAAAATGTTATGTTACTATTAGAAATGCTATAGGTACTTTTATGACAATGTTCTTATTGAAGTAATATGATCTATTAGCTTTAATTTCGCTCTCTTGGAATCTGTGGAATGTTCACTAATGAAGTTTATATTGCAATGTTTTGCTTCAGAAATCTTTTTACACTTTATAAAATAATGACTGTTTAAATGAAAATACAGTTTTATGGAATTAAAACGCGATTGTTATTGGAGGAAATTAAATTAATCCAGTGTGGCATACCTGAGAGCTTCGTGGTCATAATAATAAAACTAAAGTGTTCATTTTAACTTTAAAAAACTAAGCTTACAATTCGTCAGTATTTTTTTTATATTGAAGCTAGTCTGCTGAAAGATGTGGGCAATTAAAGGTCTCAAAGATTTAGCTTGACTTGATTTGTAAAATCAAATACCTAATATATGAAATTCCCTTATAAATAAGAAGACATATTATTGTACTAAGGACTTTAATGTGTAATTATTTAAATAAAACTTGAATTTATATGGTACCAACCCTAAACTCACAAGACCTTACCTTTACGAAAATTTCTTTGACTAGACAAAGGTTTATAATAAAACTGAAAATTTTGGGACGTTGTGTTTCGTCTGCTCGGACGGTCAAAAGCTCTATTCAAAATACTTTTTGTTTTTCATTTGTTTCAGTAACTTTTATTTATAACTATTGCCTGTGCAACTTTGTTCACATGGAAACAGGGTGGCATTGTAGTAAGGATCTAAGCCTACAAGTAGTAGGCGACTATGTTGTGACTATAAATATCCTTTCAAGTCTTTTAAAGAAAATGTATTGAATCATAAAAATCCGATGCGTTACAAAAGACCAAAACTACATACTTTTATAAATAGTGTCGTAATAGTCGAAGAATAGTGACGGATCCGACAAATAGTAAACTTTACAGGACAGCCATTTCAAAATAATATAATCATGTTAGTTTTTGTTATAACTATTTTAATTAATATTCTCATCTTATAAAAATTGGCATAGAAGCAAATAAAAGGGTTTGGTTTTAAAACAAAATAAAAATCATAACATTTACAGTTTTCTAGAAAAATCACATGTTTCTATTAAAAAACCGTCACTTTATAGACTGATTAATTTGAAAATATAAACACATGATTTTTTAATGTTGCCGTAATATTTATTCAATGTATTGTCTAAATATGATAAAAACTGGATTTTGGATTTTTTTCAATTCCGACATTGTTCTACGATCACAACGGTGTGTAAGATTAGAGAGTGTGTGTGTGTGTGTGTAAGAGTAGTATATTATGAACTCGTTAAAAGTTATTGCGTTAAAATACATTGGTGCACAGCCGGGATAAGGCTATCCGCCTACTAAGTTAATAATTCTCTAACTGTTGTATGTGGTAAAATGTAATAAATAAAAACGAATGCTACGACTGTACCAAACATATGGCTGGGATGCAGAAATACGAAGAATGTAGAGAAAGCAATTTGGCTCGCGATCGAGACGCGACTCATAAACCCACGCCAAACAGCACATCAATTTCGGTTACGCCGTCCATTAGAGCCTGTGTTTAATGTTTATTACTTGTGCACAAACTTCCTTAAAGTTGCAACATAAAGTAAAGGAAACTGTGGCCTACGGCTGTAATGAGAACATCACACCGGCACTAAATAGGCCATTTACCATAAAACAGTATAATCAGATTGACTCTTTTGTTACTCTGAAAGCGGCTCAGTGAAAAACTAATATACGCTATTTCGATTTTTTAAACAGCAATTGGCCTGTAATTTAAGTTAGTAGTTTTTGAAGTTGGAGTTGTTTGAAGGCCATGAATATCATTAGTAGTATGAGAATTGAAGAAAGAAAACAGTTTAGCCTCTAGGTTGTTAAACTATAATAGTTTAGTAGATCTCTGCATCTTCTCCCGCATATACCGTTGAGAGTGTTCAGAGGAGTTTTTCGAATAAATACCTGCAGCTTATTATTTTATCGTATATCGTATTTCCTCGACTTTTTTAAAGGCAGTTTTGGCGCGTACCAACACTATATGGACCAGCAAACTGAAGTATTTTCGAACAAATTAAAATTATAGTCCTTCAAGAGAAGAGGTACCAATTATTAAAAGGCCGGCAACGCACTCGAGAGCCCTCTGGCATTGAGTGTCCATGGGCGGCGGTAGCACTTAGCATCAGGTTAGCCTGCCTGTTTGCTCCCTGTTCTATAAAAGAGATAGGTAAAAACATTTTTCGTCAATCTTTATAATATAAATATGTTATTAATTAAATGACAAATAAATAAGAGCAGTGTTGGCCTAGTGGCGTGCGACTCTCATCCCTGAGGTCGTAGGTTCGATCCTAGGCTGTGCACCAATGGGCTTTATTTCTATGTGCGCATTTAACATTTGCTCGAACGGTGAAGGATACCATCGTGAGGAAACGGGCATGCCTTAGACACGAAAAGTCGACGGCGTGCGTCAGGCACAGGAGGCTGATCACCTACTTGCCTATTATATTTACAAATGATCATTATTATTAGAGGTATATATTAAAATAATGGCCTAAGCTCCTACAACTCCTAGGGTAGGCTAGGACTATAAGCGAACTTTATAAGCAACTTCATTAATAATTAATATGAAATTAGACTACATATAAAGTACACAAAGTGAAGCGATGTTATGAACGTGTTAACACAGCATTATACCAATGTGTGTTATTTGTGAATAAACAATGCAGAGGACCGTGTAGTCGCCGGGAATTATTCGAATTAACATCAAGTAGCGTTGTCTCACATCGCATTCACCTCTTCAATGTTCACAATTATTTATAAACTTACGCTTATTTGTGAATAATAATGAACTAGCGAATCCAACTTCGAAACACTTTTTATTCACAAAATTATTTAACATTTTAAACCTCGATCTCATTATAAATTCGTATAAATTAATAACATTTTAATAAAAGAGCTTTGAAGTGTCCATAAAAGCACATATAATGTTGTGTAAGAGCTTTATGTATTATATTTATGCAGCGTTCAGCGTAAAAAGTATAAAGTATGAAGCAAAAATGTACCACGTACAAATTATGTTTAGAGTTTTACAAGCAGCACGGCGCTCGAATTCCCACGTTTTATTTTCTCTCGCTTCCATACCTTCGTCCCGCGATGTGTGACCTGTTCATCCCCCCTTACCCCGCCGCGTCTCCCTTTCTTTGGGACGTAAAAGGCAACATCCTTGTAATTCAAGAGCTCTTTTCAAGTCACTCGCCAAATGTACGAAATGGCGCCACTCGCGTTTGTTGAAATTGGAAAGAGTTTTTTCGAATGACATCCGACGCGGAGAGTTCCACACGTCAAAGGTCTTCGCTCTCGGGTTGAGAGATTGAATATGACGTGACACAGTCTTCATTTTAACTCGATATTTCCTTAATTAAAAGCTTACGTTATTCTTTGAATAGAGCGCTCTTTTTATATTAAAAAAAAAAAATTGGTTCCGCGTCTGAACTCGTTGAATATTTATGGTGATTAAGAATTGCAACAAATAAGTGTTAATGGTCGAAGTTTTTGCAGCACTGAATGACAGCAAACACTGACAGAAAACTACGGTAGGTAACTGGAACCAACAATAATTGAACTATACAACTCCGAACAAAATCAAACTAAATGATAAAGTTCTGTGTGAGCATTTAATACTAAGTAGCTGGAAGGGATTATAGGATAGAGTCTCGGACTGTAATATTTTTAATAAGTTGAAGCTTGATTAGTGTTGTATATGACGGAAAAAGATATTTGTCTTGGTATAAAAAATAATTCAAATTGTTGTTGCATCGTAATGATTACCATTTTAAATTACTAAACGTAAAATAAACTGTTAAATAATGTTCGATCATTACACATAAGCCATTCAAATCGATTAATGAATTACTTTAGGCGTTCTTTAAATTTGGAATTACTGTTTCAGACGATCGTATGACTGAAAAAATAAATGATGAGATAATAAACAAATTTGAAGCCATAACTAGTCTAATGGTGTAGGGTAACATTTTGGTAATCTTCAGAATTGAGAACGCATTTCGGTAGCCTTCATGAAATTTAAATGTAGAGTAGTGTTGGCCTAGGTGCTTGAGCATGCGACTTTTGTCCCTGAAGTCATTGCACCAATGGAATTTTCCTTATATTTTCGCATTTAACTCGCTCATACGGCGAAGAAAATGGACAGGAAACCGTCATGATTAACATCTACTTAAAAAGCTTTAAGATAAAAAAATATAACGAAACATGTACGAGCTGTAAATATATGAAGTACTGTAAATTTGCTCACTTTTGCTGGCTTTCTTAGTTTTATAAGCGCGGTGTTTACCTGAATCGTCGGAGTTACGCCCCGAGGGTATAACCAGACGCAGGCACTCTCTTCAGCATTACAAGCATAGCATTTCAATTCATAGCGTCAATTTAATTATAAATACAGTCAAACCTGGATAAGCGAGAGTTCAAGGGAGCACAATCTCTGTCTCGCTTATAGAGGTTTCTCACTAACCCGAGTTTCTCGCTAATGCTAATGGTACATGGTACGATTCTGTCTTATAGAGGTACGCAGCAATAACAAGTCACAGCAAGTACGAATGTAGTAAATATGTCATATGATAAAATTATGTGCATAATGTGCACGACATATATGATGTACATGTATATTTTATTTAGAACTTATACGACGACTCATTGGTCTAGTGGTTAGTACCCCGGACTGCGAATCCATGGGTCCCGGGTTCGATCCCCGGCTGAGACAAACATTGATGTGATGAGCATTTGGTGTTGTGTTTAGGTCTTGGGTGTTTAAATATGTATTTATATGTCTATCTATCTATAATATGTATGTATATCCGTTGCCAATACCCATAACACAAGCTTCACCAGCTTAGCATGGGACTAGGTCAATTGGTGTGAATTGTCCAAAAAAAAAAAAATATGTACACTTAAAAAAATCCATCAATTTTGTTTGGGTTTCTGTTTTTGTAGCTATAGTATCTCCTAAATAATATAAATAAATAAAGCTCAACTGTCGCTTATAGAGGTATAGATAAGTAGCAGTCTCACTTACGGAGGTCCATGAGGGAGAAGCGACTCTCTCTTACAGAGGTTTCTGTTTCTCGCTAATAGAGGATTTGGGAGCTTAAAATGACGGGTTCCGGCTATTACTATCACTTATAGAGTATTTTCACTTACCCAGGTTTGACTGTATTATATTTATCCTTTTGTTTTAGAAATCCATGGCCAAGAACTAGATGTGGTACCGCCACTAGTTTTATTAAAGAAAGTTAAATACTTTTTTAAAATAAAAAAACCTTCGTACTATACATTACGTATAGAGTATTGCTTTTTTCACAACATTTAGGTTACCTTAAACCAAGTTTACAGTGTATAGCTGTAGTGATCACTGTTCAAATACAAGTGTGATTCAATTACGTATCTCATACGACTAACTCGCACACTCGCGCCATATTTACATAAGGGATCCACTTGTTTGTTTGTTTTATGAATATTTGTGTTGCTGAAGTTCGCGGGCGTTCACCAGATGTCGCCGAGCGCCAAATAGGGGAGAACCACAAGCAAACAATGAAATACGTCCTTATTGATTTGTGCTACAGAAGACTTAACTCAACTTGTATGAATTAAATTTTCCACAATGGAGCAAGCACATTTCTACATCTGTCTTATTGATGTTCTTAACAAATAGGTGATCAGTGGATTCTGGGTCCAAGATGTTTTTCAAATTATTTTTCATCACCATGAAGGCAAGTAAATCTTTTGATCTTTTTAGCAGATCTTAATAGAAAAGCAGTAATCAGCTAGCATATTTTTAGCACTCTTGAAATCTAGATGGCAATATTCACCGTTGGCTAGTCAATGAAAATTATATAGATACTAGTGGACCCCACAGACGTTGTCCTGCATGATATTTCAAGCTATTAGGATATTAAAGTATGAAAGTACCGACTGCAGCGCCACCTGCCGGGCTGATTTGTGAATCTAAACCATTCCCAGATCCCCTTGAACACACACTAAAAATATCATCAAAATCGGTCCAGTCGTTTGAGAGAAGTTCAGTGACATACACACTCACAGAAGAATTATATATATAAAGATACGCAACATTTTCACGTCACAGTTTTGATAAACAATTTCCTCTGAAACGTATAGACAAATTCTAATGAAATTATTCTTAGTTCATGTATGTTCGATAGGTCTGGGAGTATGTGATTAGGGACTATCTCAATTTTTATTTTTAAATTGTTGTTAAAATTCTTCATTTTAATTTCTTTTGACGATATGATTTAAAGATATAACCCTCATTCTCACCCTTATTAATTTTTAATGGCAAGTCCTTCCGGCATAGCAGTTTTAATTAAATGTTTAGTCTAAGGCTCGAATTTAGACTAAATATTATCACGTCTCGTCCGTATATAAATATTGTGCATACGAACTCCCTTATAAACAATTACAATGGATACCAATTATACAGACAATAACTACAAGATTGCACCAGTCTCCCCTCAACACAATAATACAAAGTAGCTCCCCGTAGTTCAGTATCGTTGTATGTCTGTCTGTGCGCACACAGTGACAAGTAATAATGAAACAGACGTCGAGTATTGAGGACGGCCCTCCTGCAAGCCTCCGTCTCATTGTTTATCCAGTGGGGAAGGCACGATCTTAATTGTTAGTTAATGATACGGTATAGTGATTATATTTAGATTTTATGGTTTTTTAATGACTTGCCTTCTGGGTAGGACATGGCTTTCTGATCTATTTGGATTATATTTTAAAAGGAACTTGAAGTATACGACAGGTATTACATAAAAAACACTATCGGTCGTTTAAACGTAAGTTATAATCAATTTTTTTTATTATGAACTAAACCCTTAAGTTAATATAAACACTTAATAAGACCGCTACGCTATGACTACTAAAAAACCTTAGTACTAAGGACTATATCAAATAAAATATTTAAATATTTTTTCCAATTTTTCTGTCTATAAAAAAACCCTCAGAGTTCAAGGAATACATAAAAATACTCAAAATTGGTCCAAGCGTCTTTAAGTTTTGAGCTTTGCAACAAATTTTGCGATTAATTTTTATTTATATAATTTTGAGTACAACAATAGTAGCAACATAGTGAATAGTTGCATTTAAAATCAATAATTGTGAATGGAACTGTGTCTTATCAAGAAGTATATTCTTTTAAATGATATTATAATTTATACACTAGTATCACACATTATAAAACCTGAATATATGCTTTAAGTACCTAGCCTGGCTTTACACTTCCGTAGGCTGATCTTAGACTGGCTACTTTATGCTGTACCATATCATTAAGAGATAAACAGTATATAACAGTACTATAATTAAACATATAACGGGATATCAAAAGAAATTTACATTAGAGCATTACGTCGCACTAAAGTAAGACACCTATAGCGTGTCTGCTGTAGTTTAGTGGCAGTAAGAAGTACCTCTAAATCAACATAACTACCTGCAATCAACCGTGTCTCAATGGGAAAAGGGAGCAAATAGCAATTAATTAAATGTAAATACAATTATCACGGAATAATTAAATAGGAAGGGATCGAATTTTATAATAAAATCTTTTGCAAGTTTGAAATCAATTGATTCTTAAACACTCATTAAATATAAAAATGTCCGGAAAATTGATACACAGGAACTACTATTGCAAACATATTATACTGCATCTATAGAAAACTTCGTAGCGATACAAATTTATTAGTTAAGATACGAAGTATTTAAATGTCTTTTACATCAGTTAAGAGAGTATTGGGAAAAACAAATGAAAGAATGGTGAATGGCATGAAAGTGGATGAAGCGAGATGAACAGGTATGTCGTAGCAAGCGGATATCGTGGATTTTGCCCTTCAGGAAATAGGCGTGATAATATAAATAAAAGAAATAGCAGATATACAAATAAAAACTAAAGCCACTGATTTTTTGTCCATTATTTTTCTAGTTCAAACAATTTGTATGACTCAAAACTTAGCGATTAAAAAGAGTGGCGGAAAGTTTCTTGCTAGTCCTTCTTGCCCGCTCTACGCCCTTGACTTGCGAACTGGTAGTAAATGTAAATTTTGAATTAATTTAACTTCTTTTCTGACGTTCATAAATGTACTTGTTTACCTACATGAATAAAGTTATTTTGAGTTTGAGTTATTTCGACGCATATATGCATTGCGGCAATGGTCCGCGTGTTACCGCACACTACACGATACAGCGCCAATATATCGTGTGTGCGAACGCCAGGGGCAGTCAAAGTGCAATTACAACGCTGCTTATGTCCTGAATTATTCAGGAGTGCACTGAAATGTTTAAAAGCGGCTGTTAACCGTGTATGTTTATAAGAGACTGCTGAGTTACCAGATTAAAACACTTTATATTATACAACACGTCGTATGTTGGCATAGTGGCTTCAGCGTGCGTCTCTCATCCCTGAGGTCGTAGGTTTGATCCTCGGATGTGTACCAATAGACTTTCTGTTTACCTAATACTAGCTTGTAGGAAAGTATCGTAAGGTGACCGGCATGTGTTAGATCCAAAAATCGATCAGACACAGTAGAAGAATGTTGATCACATTTTTATAAAACAGGGGGCATATTAGCAAGAAGCTCATCTTATGTTAAGTGATGCCTGGACACTCTCAATGCCAAATCTATATATATATATATAATGAAAATGGTCTTCGTTTGAGGCTCAATCACGCCTAAACCACTGATCGTATCGACATGAAACTACCACCATTCGATGCGATTCCTAGATGGTTTATGGTTGTTCCTAGATGGGATGGTTTATATATTTATTTATTAAATTCCAACGTTCCTTCATTTTTTTATTGCTGTTTTACTTTAATGAAAATTTATCCATACGGACTTCACCGCGGAAACATTCGGGGAGGCTTCCTAGAACCTCTAAACGTCAACATCTGTTAAAAACTCGATTTTCGAAATATTTCAATTTTCTTAGCGGGAAGTTAAAAAGAAGAATAATAAAAATATGAAAAAAAATAATAATAATGAAACATAAAATGTATTTTAATTCGTCCAGCAAAGCGGGCGCGAAACGGCTAGTTTGTCTATAAAACAAAAATTATCAAAGAAAGAAATGCAATCTAAGGACCAGACACATTTAGGGTTGTAGCACCACTGGAATATTATTATACCTAATAATAATTCAGTGGGATTATTGTTATTATTAAATAGCCTACGTGATTCAATGCAGCCTCAAGTTATTTAAATTCACCTTCAATAATAAAACCATGATAATTAAACGTATAGTACTCCGGTAGTATTTTCTTTTAATATCTCGTGTTTATTCAATGCATACGTAAAGTGTATATTGAGTCCCTGAAGGGCGCGTCACAGACAGAAGGGTCGGCTCAGGTCTACAGCTCGTCCTTTGTCCTCCCCCTCCAGCCTCTCTGGCCTCCCCCTCCCATCTCATACATTCCTATCACACCGCAATCGAGTGGTGTCCGTACTGTGTAGGTAATTACAAGAAATGATGCCGCGCTCAAACAATCTGCAAACGAGGGCTTGCGAAGGGGTTCTAACAATAGAAAGATATACTGTAATGGAAGCCTCTTCATACAAGCCATAAATAATCTAAATAGAGTCGTAACAATTAGCACAAAGTAAGTAAGCACAAAAACTTGCTAAGAATTTTAAATGTTTAAAATAAATCGATATTAATACAAGCTGCCCCCGCGAACTTTTTTCCTTAATGTGATTTTACTTAGCGTACTTTTTTTAGTATATACCAACATTTTGCAACCCCAGAGACTGTTCGGTTTTCCGGAATGAATTTTTTTAGGTTTTTCAGTGAATTTTTTCTCTATATATAAAACTCAGAGTTCAAGTCAATAGGGGTTTGAAAGATATAGCCGATTTTCAGACTTACTGTATATGCATAAAAATTTCATAAGAATCGGTCGAGTCGTTTCAGAGGAGTATGGGAACGAACATTGTGACACGAGAATTTTATGTATATTAGATAAATTTGTATGAAGTAATTATCTAGGTTGTAACTTTAATATACCCCTCAAGTGTTATAAAAGTATTGATCAAAAATAACGATATCGATTAATAAAAATAGTTAAACTTTCAATGGTACAAATACATTCCCAAGCGTCGATTCGTCTATCACTAGCAATTTCCTTACAATACTAAAAAATTAATATCAAAAGAAATATTCTTTGTCGTTGACAATTACTGGGTCCAATATCTGACTTCTTGGTCGAGCATAGCATGCTTAGGTACTAGGCTAACATCAGTTTCTGCCTGATTAATAATAGCCAGTCATATAGTCTATATCTACGTGATAGTCTATAGATTCAGCTACATCATAACATAAGTTACGAAGCATATTAACGACAATACCAAAGGGACTGACAAGACAGACAATCTGTAACTAATTGCAATTCAATTATCCGGGGAGTGGGTATTGTTCAGTAATGTATTCAGTGAGCGGACACTGTCGCCTCACCTGTGCTTATAACTATTAACAACAGCTGACACATTATTCACCGGATGTAAGTCCCGCCCACATTAACATTGCCATCAATGGAAATCTACGTTATAAGGTTTCGTTTTATTCGAATGCCTTCTATATCTAATATATAAAATTCTCGTGTCACAGTTTTCGTTGCCATACTCCTCCGAAACGGCTTGACCGATTTTGATGAAATTTTTTGTGCTTATCCGGAATCTATGAGAATCGGCCAACATCTATTTTTCATCCCCCTAAATGTTAGGGGTAGTCCCCTAATTTTTTTTTTTTAGATATTTTTTTCTGTTTTTATTTTTTTATGATACAGCATTAAAAAATACATACAACCCCTAACTTTCACCCCTCTACGATCAACCCCTACTTTTTATTATAGTAGATAGTTATTTTTATTTAACCTAAAAAAAATCCCTAGAAATAATATACATGGCAAAACAACGTTTGCCGGGTCAGCTAGTTTAAATATGGAATGATAATTGTGATACAGCACTTTAGATGTGAACCGAGAGCCTAGAAGTTAGTCAATTATGTATAGTTTTTTACTGTACCGTAATGTAATAATCCTTAGCTAAGCGAAGTATTTCTTTAACGTTAGTTCTAACAAAAAGTTCTTGACTAACAAAGGAAAATGATAGTAGTCATAATAATAATCAGTGGCGCTACAACCACTTTTTAGGTCTTGGCCTCAGATTTATGATTCTGTTTCATAATTATTTATAAATCTAATAGACAAGTAGGTGATCAGCCTCCAGTGCCTGACACACGTCAACTTTTTGGGTCTAAGACATGTCGGTTTCCTCACGATGTTTTCCTTTACCGTTCGAGCAAATGTTAAATGCGGACATCGAAAGAAAGTCCATTGGTGCACGGGGATAGAACCTACGACCTCAGGTATGAGTCGCACGCTGAAGCCACTAGGCCAACATTGCTCCTGATAGTAGTCATACTTCATATAATTTGTTCCTTATAACTCTATTGAGTTTCCACGAATGAAGTATAAAAGGCAAACGTAATCATAAAATTCAGACGGTATTATATACCCGCGTGATTGATGAATCCAAGAGCCTGTCATACTAGGTGATGTCGACCTTGTCAGACATCTGTCCATCGCTCCATGTCGACCCTCACGTATAACTTACTTCATTAAAGTACAATTCACGTACATTATACAAATGCCCTTACTAAACTTTACCCCGTAACTTGAAAACAAATCGAAGCGTTCATGAATATTCCAGATTTTAATTAAAACATAAAACAACGCGTACAAAGTTTGTAAGCAACTGGGGGCAAAATCTCGACTTGGCTTTAGCACACGAACAAAACATTGCTGCCTTCCCAAGTCTATATGAGTCGAGATGAGCTACGAATGGTTTCGCGGTTAATTCGTTCAGTCGTTCGTTCGTTCAGATGCGGCTCACCAGTCGTCAGACCCGCCCTACATCTATACTTGTATACTAATAATATATACTAATATTATAAAGAGGAAAGGTTTGATTTTTTGTTTGTTTGAAATGAATAGGCTCCGAAACTACTGGACCGATTTCAAAAATTCTTTCACCGTTGGCAAGCTACATTTTCCCGAGTGACACAGGCTATGTTTCATTTTCATAGGGATGCTTACTAAAACTTGAATAATCTAACCCAAGGTGTAAAAAAATAAACAAAAACTTCCTTCAATCGTGTGCGCTGCAAAAACTATTAATGATAGAACAAAATGATGTACTACAATTTTTTAGGATACATCACTATCTATAAAAATTGTCGCGACAGCATGTCTCTATCTTTTATAGTTACGTCACAATAAGCGTCCTTTTATTAATTTCTTTTTATTAAAATACCACTGCTAGATAGGCTCTTTATTCGTACCTAGGTATTGATCATTATCAAAATAATTACCAACGTTTCACATAAGCTACAATTTAATGGCATAACCACCAAAAAAGCATGGTGGATTGGTGTTCTCCTGCCTTTTCTCTTGAATAGTTTACTACTATGTAATATAACAAAAATCTTAGCCACAGCAACGCTTGGCCGAGTCTACGTATTGATAAAAGAATTTAAACTCGGTTTTCTGCTCCTAAGCGAATTAAATCTGAGAGCCGTCCTGGGCTCCGTTGAGATGGGAAACGATAAGAACAAAAAACTTCGAGACCCGGTGTCCCGTATTTTGTGATATCTACTACAGATCTATCGTGTGGTTTGTATTTTGCTTTTGATCATTAATCAAATGTCAGTGTTACTGAAGATGGTAGTTATGATAGGGCTTTTACGCAATATAGATTTACTTTCGGAGCAACTAATACTATTAACCAAATTTATGTAGGTATGTAAATTAATTTTTATTTTTAAATATTTAATATAAAAAAGTGCGTACGTACAAAGTACACATGTCAAAAGTGAAACTTCTTTGGCAAACTAATTTATTATAGTATACAAATCTAAAACTTTAGGTTACCGAGACTTAGAGAGAGGAATAAAGAAGATATGTTAGGAATTTAATGAATTCAATTGTCATTAAAATATTAAGTGTCGAAAATTACTAATTATATATTTTTTTAAATTTATTTCTTCGATAATAAAAACACGTGACATTTAAATGTACAATTCGTCATTTGAGATTTCAATAAATTATTTTGCATAAAATATAAAATACTAATATTTCAAAAATTCTCTTTACGAAATTTTAATTTTTGAAAATAGAATTTCTATAAGGTAATTCTCCCTTCTCACTCTTTCTCAATCGCTCTCTCCCTTTTCTTCCACAAAAACGCTGTACATCTTCGTGACGCGAATATTATTATTATTACGTTTCATCCGTAAAAAATTTACCCTCGTTTCGTAGCTCATCTGCGTCTAAAGAAGTTTCACTTCAAAAATAACGACGAGATTCTGTTAAAGTTGTTAGAAAATGGGTTATCTCACCTTTGATAAGATGCGCGGCGAGCACGAGGGCGGCGGTGAGCGCGTGTCGCCGCCACATGCCGCGGCCCACTGTCGCCGCGTCACGCTGTAAGACAAACAAATATTTAGAAAAGATAACACATAAAACTTTGATTTTGTTCCCTTTGGAGTAGACTCTTGGGCCGTGGGGTTCAAGTGCACAGGCGCTAATTGAAGATTTAAGTTGGCGCCCGGTAGATAGTACCGGTAACCCCAGAGCAGGTGCTTTCGTCGCTCAACGAATAAGTATCGTAATACAGATAGGAAATGCTGCCAGCAATGGTACCACCTACATTGACCAGTCACCAAACCTTTTTTAAAACTATTATTTATTATTACTACTGTAGGTTAGGAACATTGTAAATACTGTATATTTGTTTGTTGGAAATAAGACTATTAACATGTTAAAACACACATATATATAGACATAGCATTTATTACTAACAAAAATATATACATCACAATTGAAAAAATCTTTCCTACTTAACTTCCTATTCCCCATTTAAATATTATGTATTTGGAATAATGTTTGAACCATGTGTAGTTCATAAAGCTATTAACAGAATCCCTGAATACTTTAGTAGGTAAAAACGATTTTATATCGTATTGAATAATCCGATTTGATATAAATGTATTTTTTCTGAAATAAATATTGTATACGGTCCAAATTCCAATATTTCCATCGTTTGTACGAAATAAAATATTAACAAATACTCGCGAAATATACAGAAATAATTGCATAAAATTCGTTTCAAGATTTTATCGGTATGTATATACGTAATATTCAAATCAGAATTAACATTTCACTTGGAGTTCCGAATAAAGAACACACCGACGATATGTAAAGTGGACTGGCCGCAACCGGTAATCATGAATGGAAATTAGCTGCCGAGGAAAGTTTGTGGGCTATCGTATGGTCTACTTATTGGGCTAACTTATCGTGTCAATAATATTTGTGGGGCCATAACGCGTTCCATCATTGCTTCTTGACACGTGACGTCACAATTAACTCGTTATTACGGCGATAGAGACGCCTTTTTGGAAACTATTTATTTTATTAACGCACAAATCACTTTAATGACCAGATAACGGCCGTTAGGGTTAATAATAAATTACCTATCATAATTTAGCTATATAAAGAACGAGGCTATTTGACTTCATTTATTAGCTCGCCTCGCTTGGAGTTTTATTTTAGTATCGAAGTAACTTATATAATAATAATAATAATGGAAATGGGCAGGTCATATTGCTAGAGCGCGGGATAAAAGATGGACACTAGAAATAACGAAATGGACTGGACCTGCTGGAAAGAGATGTATAGGACGACAAAGGAAAAGATGGACAGATGACATTGTAGAACTAGCGGGGGAAAACTGGATGAATGTTGCGCAAAACAAAGAAAAATGGAAAAATATGGAGGAGGCTTTTACCCTAAAAGGGGCCATACAGAAACTAGATATAAAAAATTAAAAATAAATCTTGTTAAAACTTACTAACTTAACTAATACTAATATAATATTAAGGAATATAAACTAACAATTGTTGTATGTATGGATTAAATAAAGCTTTAATAATAATAATAATAACTTATATAATTGGTTCTTCCAGGTATCTCTTATACAAACTTTCAGCCATTCGTGGCCGTAATATTGTGTATAATTAAAAGTATTTGACGCTTAAAACATATTAACTGTGATCCTTCACAGACGTTAATTTACCACGTGGCTGTAGCCGTCGTTGATTAATGGTCTATTAAATAAAAAAGCATTAAGAAGCAATAAGATAATATAAATATATTATAGTAGCGCTCAGTCCCGGCTTCGCGGAATATGATTAAATATGTAAAAACATATGGTATTTGGGCAACATATGGTATCTACTTTGAAGCAGTTATTGATGTTTTTTATAAAACTGTAGTACATCACGGTACTCTATATTCAATAGTTTACGCAGCGATATAGGGATTTTAATTGTGAGTAGTGTTGGCTTAGTGGCTTCAACGTGCGAATCTCATCCCTGAAGTCGTAGATTCGATCCCCGGCTGTGCACCAATGGACATTCTGTCTATGTGCACGACGTTTAACATTCGCCCGAACGGTGAAGGAAAACATTGTGAGGAAACCCGCTTGCCTTACACCCAAAAGATCGACTGCGTGTGTCAGGCACAGGAGACTGATCGCCTACTTGTCTATTAAATTCACAAATGAGCATGAAACAGATACACAAATCTGAGGCCCAGATTTAAAAAGGTTTTAGCGCCACTGATTTATTTATATAGGATTTTTTAAAGATATTTCTTACAGTTTCGGTTACATTATCGAAGATTTCATACGGATTCCTTCTTTTTTAAAAACATTCTACAGCCTCTTCACCATGTAGAATGCAGGGTTCTGATGGTGAGAGAATTATTAAAATCCGTCCAGTAGTTTTGGATTTAAAAAAAAATTCAAAATCATTTATACATATAGGTAACACAATCAATGTGCACTTATGAACGTCAATAAAGAAATATTCTTATATGAAATGCTTCTAATCTTACATTTATTGCCAGCCTTTTAATTTGGAGCCTATTCAATACAAACAATCAAGTTTTCCCTCTTTCTAATATTATATATATTAAAATAAACGTTCAAGCAACAAAAACTGTCTAGCTTCTTAATATTAGTGTATAGATATAGTATATACAACAACAAGACAATTAACTGTTACGGCCTTAATCATATTAGACTGATCCATCGCAGGCCTGTTACTATATTATTACTCGAATACCGCACTGTAACTATATTTCAGTTAACTTAACAAGCAGTTAACGACCACTTTGTAGATTAGTGTTTTGCTTCAATTGAAATAATTTATTCATCATTTATGCGGTGGCTTAAATTGTCTACATAAAGTTATTCCTTTCAATTGTATAAAAATAGACATAAAATTGTGGTTATGAATAGAATTGCATTAGAGTAAAAGTTACTTATTTCATGGTACTACAGCTAATTTATAGCACAAATTATTACAATACAGATTAACCAAAAAGGGAATTTAGGTATAAAACAAAATATACAAACGTAATTTAAAAACAAAAGAGGTTTAGACATTTAAACAAAAAAAAATCATGCCAAACATTTTTACAGACATGATTTACAAGTATAACTAAACAAATGGCAATAATATTTAATTGTAACACACAAATATACAGTATTTACAAGATTCTTAATAAAAAAAAAGGGAGCGTGTACTTATGTACGCGCCTAAGAAGTTATACTTCTTTGGTATTATTAAAAATAGTTTTGATTGCATGCAAATAATTTATTACAATTAAATAATCAAAGACTGGAAAAGGAGTCATTATAGTCAATAAAGTTCAGTTTACATTTGAAAAATTAAATAAATAAATATTTATTTTTATTCTCTTACATTAGGTGTAACATAAATTCTATTATTATTGGGATGTTGTTTTTAAAGTATGTCCAATGCCGTAGCATCTTCCGTGGGCAACTTCATTCAGTTAATTTTGTGTCACGGTGCGCGCGCATCGTAAAATTTCACTCTCATCAATTTTCCATAACGCGCCTACAGAAGTATAACTTCAAAATTTACTAATTTTGAAAGATAGCTAAGTCAGGTTTCCGAAATGTCAATAAGTTTACAAAATATCGGATTGTTCACTTTATGAAGTCATCTCGAACAAAAATGCACTTCAAATCCGCATTCAACAATTTAAAACTAAAACAATTTTTGTTTTTTACAAAACAAATATAATATATTTGACACGATACATAGTTGGCTATAGTTAAGTGCCAATGACAAACGATGCCACATTTTTTTCACAAAATATGATATACATTAAAGATTACTTCATTAAGTATATATATGACATTCTTTTGAGGTCGACAAAGTAGAAACTATCTTTCTTTGTTGTTCCCCTCTAAACCGATGTGTTCGTAGACACTAGTGACGTTCCGCAAAATGTACTTATTTGAATGTCGCCTAAATTGTAATGACGTCTTTATTCCTTTTACGTAAGTACAATAACAATTTGTTTTGAAGGAGTTTTAGCTTCCTCCGAAAGCGTTGGTAACAATTAAAATTACCAAAATAGCTCGCGACACAAATAGACCTATCCTTGTCCGCCCACTTTAGTTCGCAGTTAATCTGACATCAGAGGACTAGCGATTTCCATATTTATTCTTCAATAATAGATTTTTAGCAGCACATGTATTTTCAGAATAGAATCCAAAAAGACGTTTGGCAACTTGAGATCGATCCATGTAGCACGTCTCTAGTAAACTCTAACCACTAGGCCAGGTATCGCTGGTTCGATAGAGTAAGGAAAAACCTGCTGCAGCTAAAACCAGCAAATGGCGGAAATTGGCACAGACAGGGAGCTGGACGTTTCTTGTTTAGGAGGTCAAAACAACAAGAGTCGCAGATCGAAGTGAGTGAGTGTTAAAGATGAATTGATTGCTTCAACTTCACAAAAACAGATTCAGTTTTAATAATATACTTTATAAGTGAAGTAGACACATCATACTATTTTTTAGTAAATATGCTTCATATACTTACAGAATCACAATAAGGCATCATCACAATGATAAGAGGATATTTATATCTCTAATTTTTATGGAAGTAGGTTACATTATATTAAAGTAGATATAATATAAATTTTGTGTATTATTATGTTTCATATTCCGTAAGGTGAACTGCAAATTGAGAAAAAACTTGTTTGATATGGCTTTTGTCCTTAATAATGAATCCTCAACAAGTAAAAAGAGTACTGAAATTACTGTTTTATCAATGAAGTAGATGCTACGCAAACTTTTATTAGTATTTGTATGTGCTTTTTTTCTTAATACTCAATGCAAATTCGGCAAAAAGAGCGACAAAAACTCAAAGGAAATTAGCCCGAACGAGTCTGCTGAAAGAAGGCAGTTTTTCCATTTGGCTGCATAGTCGCCGCCGGCCCTCTCTAATTAGCTCCACAAACTGCCGCTATTTGTGACACTACACTACACACTACTAGATTATTCGCTTAACACGTTTTAACCCTAATGTTTAGGATAGTAATTTTTGAAGTGAAACTTCTTTATCCGGGTTGGAAAAAAATTTAGTGTAACATTTTTTCGTTACGCGTCACATTTTTCAGTTACGCGCCATCTTTTGAAGTGAAACTTCTTTATCGACGTATGGGAGAAATTTTGTAGCAGGTTACGCGCCATGTTGCTTTTTGAAGTCAAACTTCTTTATCGGCGTTGGAAAAAAATTTACACACATTTGTCACATTTTTCGGTTACGCGCCATCTTTTTCTTGTCCGTACCACGGTTGATCCGAGGAGATTCGAAGCCATTAGTAACAAAAATATGTAATAACGATAACAATGATAGTAAAACTAATAATTCTATTACAATTAATGAAATTCTGTAATAATCTTAGTACTACATAGTAGTAGGTACAGTAATAACTTAAAATGAAATAATTGTATTTGTATTCATGTCTATGATAATAAAAGCCTTTTGTTAAACTTAATCTAATTTAACTTTATTTAACCAATTTCTGTAAAGTTGCATATAGTAGATTATTTTTCGAAAAATAAGGTCATAAAGAAGTTTCACTTCTTACGTGTGTACGTGTGTACAGTACACGCACACATTTTTTTATTCATGGTTCGAAATAGTTGGTTCAAGCAAAAACATTTTTTAATCATATTTTATATATTTACGTACAATATATGTAACACGATGTAAGTTAAGTTGATACGATGTGGACAGTGGCTTTTTTTTGTTCCTAAAATTTCAAAATGTTACTGTATATAAAAGTTCTGGTTTCCATAAATCGTGAATTTATAACCCACTCAATTGAAAAGAACATACGTAGACAAATCGATAGGCCTTTTCACGAAACATAGAAATAAAATACTGAATACCCGAAATTCTTTAGGTTGACAAATTAAATATAAAACACAAAAGTATTTTAGTTTTGCAAAAATAAAGAAACAATTCAAAATTAAACGAATGCAGTGAAGCCCGAAACGACAGTGGAGCGCAACGCCAGTGACGTCACCTGCGCTACGACTGCTACGAACGCTACGAAATTGGATAATGTAACAATTAATAGAATTACATACAAAAAGCCAGGTTTTTCCGTACATTTGTGTCGAAAAATGTTTCGCGTATTGTTATTATTGTTCTTTGTCAGTGAACTTATCTTGTTAATTACACATTGACTGCACTGTTAATATTTAATTGATCGGATTTGCATAAAGGTCTTTGTTTCGCGTATCGATTATTTCGATCGTTCCGGATCGCGTATTTAACTGTCAACTATAAAATAGCTATTAATACAATGTCAGTTGTGACATTGGTGACATGGCGACGGGTGCAATAACAATGCGAATTACATGAGCAGCAATTACACGGTCCATCGCGTCGCTGTGTACAATATAATGTACAGTGTAGCACGTGTGAGTGTATATCAGGCGTACGGTGCCGGGTGCAGGTTAGTGCTGACGCTAACGTGGGGCCGCCCGCCCTACGCTTGATGTATATTGCGAGCGCCGCACCCAATTTAAGTTTGTTATAAACTTACGACATGTAATATTATTAAGTACAGTAATTATTATCATCTCATTTCGAGGCGAGGAAAGTTCCATCGTATCGTTGCTGAAATTAATTACAATAAAGAGTGTTTATATTTTAATCTGAGTTTTTAGAAAGTTATAATTATGTAAAGTGTGTCAGATCAACCATCACTCATCATGATGTATGGGCTCAGTAAAATCAGTTATGCTATCAAATCCGAGTTGGAATATTTTTATAAGGTCGTTCCCTTGTATGGTTTAATTGTTGTATAAAAAAAATTAAATCGTATATCACTTAAAAACTGAAATGTGCAACTCTGCGCGCTATAACTACCAAATTTTCTTAAAAAGCCGGCAACGCACTTGCACTGAGCCCTTGCAATGTGTCTATGGGCGGCGGTCACTTAACAAGTGAGCCTCCTGCCACCTTGCCCCCCGGTAATATATAATAAAACAGACGAAAATATACAATATTACAGTGACGTACGTAACGATTTCTAATATATTGACAACCCATCGGTAGGAATGTTTCTAAAATGAGCCTAGAATTAAAGTATAGGTACTCTGAAGGGTTCCCAATCATATTCCCAAGCAGGCGCTTGATTTGAACCCACAAGGAAACCGGAAGCGTGGCCGTCCCAGGCAAACCTGGCAGTTGCAGATGAGGCAAAGAGAGCCGGAAAGACTTGGAGTTAGGTGAAATACGGGGCTTAATGCCGAACGCGATACTGAATCACTGTGGAGGCCCCCTCCCCCATCTAGGGGTTATAGGATATTAAGTCTAGAATTAAAGTATGTAGTAAGAACTCTTTCAGAATCTTGTGCAATCTAAATCTATACTAATATTATAAAGAGGAAAGGTTGATTTTTTGTTTGTTTGAAATGAATAGGCTCCGAAACTACTGGACCGATTTCAAAAATTCTTTCACCGTTGGCAAGCTACACTATTTCCGAGTGACATAGACTATGTTTCATTTTCAAAAAAATTAGGGATGCTTTCTAAAACTTGAATAATCTAACCAAAGGTGTAAAAAAATAAACAAAAAAACTTCCTTCAATCGCGTGCGCTGCGAAAACTATTAATGATAGAACAAAATGATGTACAACGATTTTTCAGGACACATCATTATCTATAAAAAATGTCGCAATAGCATGTCTCTATCTTTTATAGTTACGTTACAATAAGCGTCCTTTTATTATTATTTTTTTATTAAAATACTACCGCTAGAAAAGCATGGTGGATTGGTGTTTTCTTGCCGTTTCTCTTGTATAGTTTACTACTATGTAATATAACAAAAATCTTAGCCACAGCAACGCCGAATATATGTAACAATGTCACCAATGTCAGTAGACATTGGTATTCTTTTCCATACGATTTTAAGTTACCTATAGAATTCCTGTTTTTGGGTCATATTAATAATTTTGATGTATAAGCTTATTGAAATTGCTACGATTGCTCACTATATTTCCATATTATGAGCAGTGCGTGTGAACTGGCGGCGCCTGATACAGTATCATTAGCAATTAAACGATCCACTTAAGATGCCCGTGTTGCATTGATAGCAGCCTGCGTCAATTGAATGGTCATTATTATCTTAGTTTAACTACTATTAATCTTAGAAGGACTTCTATGTATTAAATACACTTAAGGTGTATATTTGACAATTATTAAGTAAGTACTGTAGGGGGTATGGGCCATGGGGGTCTTTGATTTTCTTATTTGGTGATTATGTCAACAGTAATTATTCACTTTTCTACACATTATTATCCACACATTGTCTATGCTTGAAAACGAAATGCATTTTCGAGGATCCCTACAAAAATTAATACGTTAATGTACTATTATTTTTGAGAGCTTTGCTTACTTTTGCTGACAAGAGGAGAGGGGGGGGGGGGATAAGTTGCAGTCAGTTGGGTGGAATCGCGGAAATATTGTTGTGTATTTAAGTCTCCGTGTAATAAACATATATAATATATATGTAAAGAAATAATTATATTTCTTAATTTAGATTATTTATTTTGTTTTTGTTAATGTTCATTTAGTTTTGCTTGTTAGTCTGTGGAAAAGACACTAGTTTTGTTTGTCTATGTATGTGTCATTTGTAATTTGAATATGAAGTGTTTGTTATGAGTACATTTTTAATTAATTATAAAAGAAATAGGGTAAAAGTAAAAAAATTGCAAACTCTATGTTGTTTCTTAAAAATAAATATTTTTGCAACACATTTGAGTTTAACTTATATATATGTTAAAAGAAAACACGGGTTTGAAGGTTTTAAGCCGGTTTAATAATCACAATTTACAACTTGAATTTAAAAGTATGAAGCCGATGTTTATAGCATCACGGGTTGACTGAGGTGTTAAATGTCGAGTCGAGACATTTTCATAAAATTTAAATTCATTTTAACATTTGCAAAATTGTGATTCTCAAACACCATCACCGCCGAATTCCATACATCACAACAAAATAAAAATAGCCTTTATATCGGACAATTTTCTTTTACTTAAAAATAACAAAATACTTAGGTTGCCTATCCCGATAAAGCCCTAAGCAAAACAATGATTGTTACTTCAAACAATCATGTAAAAGGGAAATACTTTATATAGGTATCTACACGTTTCAAATAAAATAATAAAGGTCTACATGAATAGTTGTTTAAATTATAATAACAGTAAGCCTTCGTTTATAGGTGCATGATATAATAAATGGGGAAAAACTGTGCTTAAAGCCAGTGTGAGCGATCACCTAATAGTAATAGAAAACAAATTAGTATATATTTCACAATTATTAGATATGTATTACATAGCTTGCATCAGCTAACGATACATTCTTTTTTATTAATAAAGAAAAAGTGTGTGTGTGGCAGCTACGACGCACGATTGGAGTTTATTCCTTACGAACGGTAAAATGGCGATATTGTTCTGTGGCTGTCGACCATATTTTCATACTAAAGGTGGTAAGAATATATGTTTTTATAATCTCATTCTTTTACACGTTCAATCCATTTGTCTCTTTCTACATAACGCCTCAACTTTTCGTGTTACACTTGATTTTACTCCTCATAAAATTTCCGTACCGGGCCTCAAAATCGTTTCTTAAGGAGTAAACTCCAAAAATGTTGATACTGTTACGAAGATAGATTGATTAAAATGTTTCTCGATTTTTCCGCCAGTTAGAGACGTTTTCAGCAAGCTCAAAAGTGGTTTCTGACCATTTCAGGAGAGGGTCAAACACATATTAGAAAATTGTAATTTGCATAATGTGACCCAATGAAAAAGTTCCTCATTGATTTATTTAAAAATAAATCCATGAAACGATCTACGGCGTACGTAACAATACAATATACAGTTTTACCGTCATGCGATAATAGCTGCATTTTTAGTAAATTAATTATAAAGAGCCGCTCTAATTGCATAATTCATGACTGAGGTGTACGTCAACGTGTCGTTGCAATAGGTCTGAGCACTTCACTTACATTATTCACTAAACACTGTATTAACATCTTATTATGTAATTAAAATATTAAAGTATACTACTTAAGTATATACTGGTACTATACTAGCGGACCCGACGGATGTTGTCCTGTACACATGTCTAACAAACATCTAATTGTAAAACTAAACCATCAATATCGGCTTAGGAATTACAAATATTAATCATAATTATCATCATAGTCAATTCTGGATACACAAGTAATACTTAATAACCTTATTAAAACCTTCTTTAGGCAAAGAAGATACTGGCAGCGTTCGCCAGCTCTTCGGTCTCCTGTGATGTCAACTAACGTATTTGCAATTTCCTTAAAAAGCCTTATAGCACTAGGACCCCACGGACCAAGGGTCTCGCCACCGAATGGACCAAACAACTATTACAAATAAATCTTTTATCTATAATATACTCGTATATGACAGCAAAACAATATATTATATGATTGTTTTTTTTTTGTAAAAATTGTTTAAATATTCCTTGAACTTCCACATTTTAAGATCAAAATAATCCAAATATGTCCAGCCATTCTATCTACGTAATTTCACGAAAATCCTGCAATCAAAAAAAGCTTTCGAGTTATTGAAATTCTCACGAAAATATTGTTTCGTTACTTCGTGGGCTCGACAGAACAATTCAGAAGACACCAAGCGAGTGATCCAACCTAAATACAGATTACAGTATTTTTCCATCAAAAATATAATATTTATAAAAGAACAGGGAAGGTAAAAGGTTTGAATCGTTTAAAGGGGCGGCCCAATCGATCGCTCCCGAGGAAACGATGGTCGGTGTGCGGCTGTCTTCCGGCCTCACGGGTCATCGCTGACACCAATATCCTTTTATTGTATACTTTGAAAGTATTCTGTTTGTGGAATATTTTTAGCAAAGGAATTGATTGAAGATCTAATCATTTCCTTCCACTACACAAAATTTAATTTATTACATGAGAGGCAATACTGTTAAAGTGATTCATTTATTGAGACTTACTATGTAAAATTAGCGTATTTTCTTTACTAAGATGAAATGTTGAAATAACACTTCTTAATGTATCTATTAAGCAGACAACACTTTAATATGTATTTTATTGTAAAACACTCCTGTCCTAACAGGGGACCCTAAATTGACGAGAGTGACAGCAAGTGATTAAAATTTACAAACGAAGCAAAAAACCAACTTTAGAAATTAATTCGTAAAAACAAAATTACATTATAAAAAATAACATTCTTCTATAGGCAGTAACAAATAATAGATCTTTGGCCAGTTCACTTAACGGACAGTGTAAAAAGTTCGTTAACCTATGTAATTCGATAACTCAAGTTATATGTAACTTCATCACATGTGCCCTTTTCAGAAGGTTAGTCCTAGCTGTGGGCACATGAAGTAACGACGGGCGATGTCGTCTTCTGACATACCCATCAGGCACATTGAAGCTAAGACACTGTAGTACTGTCGAATTACCGTCCTTACCATGCAACAGTTTTATTAAGTACATACCAAGCGTGAATTCTCGGCGTACTTCTTCGGCGTTCTTGGTTCTGTAGGCTACAACGAGCGAGAATATGTTTAGCACTGAACACTAAACAAAATTTTGTATCACTTAAAATTACGGACCTACGGTCGCTGAGCTATCTGCTACTCATATATTATGACAGGTTTTTGCGAAAGTACAACCTTTTAAAAGGAAATTGGTAAGTATATAATCAATATACCTACTATGAATTAATTAATTGACTAAGTTACCGTATTACAGGTAGATGAAAATTACTATTGAATAGAATAACGTAACAATAGAGGGTGTCGAGTGGAAACGTCTGGGCGATCGCCGACACAATGGGAATGAGCGGGATTTTTGTTGATCGGAGGCATTTAGCGAAGTTAACAAAGGTATCGGAAACAATCCACACGACAATGGAGCTGCTGACGATTCATCAACTTCCACAGAATAACTCTTTAACGATTACAAAAGCTACACGATTTATACCATCGAATGATCCGCGTTTTCCACGTTCTCCGATTATTTTTTTTAAAACTATCATTGTTACAAACGTTATACACACATGAGCGTTTTTCAAGGCAGATTTTGCCGCGCACCCCCACTTTGTGGAACCAGCTGCCCACTGAAGTATTTCCGAACCAATTCGACTTAGGGTCCTTCAAGAAAAGAGCGTACCAATTCTTGAAAGTCCGGCAACGCAATCGCGAGCCCTCTGGCATTGAGTGTCCATGGGCGGCGGTATCACTTAACATCTGGTGAGCCTCCTGCCCGTTTGCCCCCTGTTCTATAAAAAAAATGTGTGCGTGTACTAGGTGTACACACGTAAAAAGTGAAACTTCTTTATGACCTTATTTTTCGAAAAATGATCTACTATATGCAACTTTACAGAAATTGGTTAAATAAAGTTAAATTAGATAAAGTTTAACAAAAGGCTTTTATTATTATAGACATCATCGACAACTTATTACTGTACTACTATGTAGTACTAAGATTATTACAGAATTTCATTAATTGTAATAGAATTATTAGTATTACTATCATTGTTATCGTTATTATATATTTTTTTTACTAATGGCTTCGAATCTCTTCGGATCAACCGTGGTAGGGACAAGAAAAAGATGCCGCGTAACCGAAAAATGTGACAAATGTGTGTAAATTTTTCGGCGCGTAACGGAAAAATGTGACGCGTAACGAAAAAATGTTACACAAAATTTTTTTCCAACCCCGATAAAGAAGTTTCACTTCAAAAAAACGTTATTTTAAACAGAGTTATTTTATTTATTCACCAAAATAACAGACAGCCAGCAATATAAAAGTCTCAATCAAGTAAGATAAAATGTTATTAAAGAGTAGAAAGCACAGCTTACGTAAACAGATATAAACTAATAAAAGATAAGAACACATGAAAATATAAACATTTAACGGAATACATACAAGGAAAATGCAATTATAATAACGATTTCAAATGGCGCTTTATTTTAGACGTAAATATATGTGATATATATTTCTTTTACGCCTTCTTAAGTCCGTATTCTTCGGTAAATAACATTAAGACTACACTTAGTATATTATTAACAAATTTATTACCGTGCTAAGCTTATGACGGCTTTTGAAAATTATGCCGAAGTTTCGCTGTCTACATTTATTATTAGTAACTTATGAATTTACTAATTAGAATTAATAAATTAGCGTATTCCAAAAAAATACTTTATAACATAAACATGCTAAATATAATACTCAACTAAAAAGTTTTGAAACACAACACTATTATTTTTAATTTCATGAAATCGACGTAGATATTGTGTGCAGCGAATGTACCACAAATTATTCATAATATCATAAATATCCATTATACAGTGTCAATTACTGTCATTGTCATAATTCAAAATATTGTAATTTGATAGTATGCATGCGAAAACGTAGGTGAATAATTCAACTAATTGATTTAATGATTATTTATTGACTGGATATACCAAAACTATAAATATAGCCGGGCACATTACGTTTTTCATTACTTCCAAGTATTCTAATTAATACTAACGCGCTAATTTCAAGAACTATTAGTTTAAATTGAAAATTTATCACGACCAAATAAACCACAGGCCGATACGATAATTTTTTTTGCATAAGGCATGCATTTATGACTTCAAGTTTATATTACTTACTAGCAAACCCGGCGAACTCCGTTTCGCCACCAGATGGCTTCGTTTTATGTAACATTTCGTTTGGTGATTAAAAGATGAAGAAATTTTTTTTTGAGAGATTTTCCCGCTTTTCTGTTGAAATTTTTCCTGAATTTTATTGCTATAAACCTCACGGAGCCCGAGACCTTTCCAACAAATGCAAAACCGTGGTAATCGGTGCGTGCGTTCTAGAGTTATAGCGTCAGGAAGGAAAACCCGATTTATTTTTATATAGTAGATTATATATTAAGAAAATTAATACTCTAAAGTTTACATAACAGCCGTGAGTTTCAGAACTGTCCACTAAATTATCTATAATTAATCGAAGACTAAAAATTATATGTAATTACTAGACTAACTTTTTAGTTGGTATTACTTTCATTTGGTTAGCTAATCAGGCAAATATGTAATATTATAATTATTAGTTAACTTTACATTTTATTAGACGCCTCTGATGACGGCTATAACTGTCCGTTGAAACGTTCGTTAATAAACACGCAATATTTCTGAACTATAAACAAATATTAAATTAGTTTGCATGCTGCATTACACTCGAAACGTAATAATTGGTACCCTGAAGTATCGTTACGGATATTTTTAATAACTTTTTAGTATTTACAATTGGAAATATGTTCAATAAAATTTTTAAGGGCTTTTATAAAGACCGGAAATGTGTGTACATTTTTTTGTATGAATGTTAACTATTGGTAATAAACCTACAATAAAATGATAAAGATTGAAGCGTATTTAGAAATAAACAGGAGCCTATGCAATATTGTACATGCATATTGCATACACTATACAAACTGTTTCGAAAGTTAAGCGTGAGAGCTGTCTAAAACGGAAATTGTCGTATTGGCATATACGAATACTTGACGAAATCATGAAACAGTTCATGCGCCTCAGAGCACAGTTTCTGGCATATTGTTAAAAATTCGTGCGCCCACCGATGCTAATCATCGTTAGGATAGTCTCATCCTTTTCTATAACAGGAATATTTTTATATAAGTAATAGAGAGATACGTAAGCAGTGTGGTTTAAAAGAGGACGTAATGACAAGGATACAAAAGGGAATGCTTAGGTGGTTTGGACATGTAGAACAGACTAATGAGAAGCGGGTAACAAGTAGGCTATACAAGGCATCCCACCAAATCCCAGAGGTACTAGAGAAGGGACAAGGTAAAAGTCCCCATAATCTATGAGCATACATGGTGAATGTCATAAAAGTCGGTATGTCAAGTATGTCAGGACCGTAGCAAGTATCTGTGGTCTCGGTTGACCCTTCGTAAAAATAGCGCAATGACTAGACTAACTAGATGTAGTCCAGAGGCTCTTTTATCTCTGCCTTTTAATAAATTAAAGAAATGTATTAATAAAAAGCTGTGCAAAAAGGCTTACTATAAAGTTAACGCTTATCTAGTTGATAAAAGGGCCTGGGACTAGAGCTACACAGGTTACTTCTAATAAATTTGCGATATTTGTTTTAAAATAAGTGTTGTTTGATGATTTTCTATTTTAAAAGAGTACCGAGAGTTTTTTACGCCGGCCTACACCCTCTGTCTTCTTTGCCGATGAGTAGGGATGCCTACAGATTCAAATGTACTGGATGACGTGGAATAAGTGATACCTGTATCTTATGTTCCATAAGAAACATATTTTATTTTTGAGTATGATACGGTTCATAGAGCAGCGCTAATCACACCGCAAGCTTGCCGCAAATTAATGATGGTCGTCAAAGCAAAATTGACTAATGTGCCGTGCTATTTTTATACCGATTACAGTCTTAATTTTGTCAATATTGGGTTCAATGTTATTAAATAAATGGCTTGTTTAAAAATGATTACCATAATTAATATTGAAACGACACGTAACATTCGGTATAATTATTTCAATAAATGATTAATACCGATAGGACGCACTCACCCCAACAAAAATACTCAATTAATAACAAAGCGTACTCACACGCGACCTCGTTATATCACTCCTTGCATGACTTGGCTTTCTTAATATTTTATCAGGAAAATAATATGCAGTGATTTGAACAATTCCATTCGAATGCAGTGTTTCTTGTATACTGTCTAGCTACTTTAAAAATGCTGTAGGTAAAATAGTGTATTATGAATTCGTTTAGTTTCTTCGAGTTACTACCTAGTTATAAGTTCTAGGTACTGATAACTGGTAACTGATATTAAATCAGTTAATTTTATTATATAAATAGTTTTAGGTGAAATCTATTTAATATAGTGTTTAACTTGTAACACAATTTTAGTTGTTTTTAAAACTAGCGTAGGAAACTAAGCAAAGGTATTATGAATGTACACTAATTATTTATTTTGCTATACTAATGCAGTGTTTTACCTGTAAATTGAATAAATATTTACGCGACTCCCGGAGTTGATTTTTTGTATTTTATTATGTTGCAAATATTCATACTATACATAATTTCCTCATAACCCGGGGGAGGTTGGGAATACTGATTATCTATACAAATAAAAATGAATCGCAAAATATATTGCTAAGCGCAAAACTCAAACGCGGCTGGACCAATTTGAGTAATTAAATTCCTTTTTTATTATTTATTCCTTGAACTCTGAGAAACGTTTTCATGGAAAGAGAAATTGCGAAAATAAATTTGTTTATTCAGTACTTAGGTTTTTAATATGGAAAAGCGAACCGTCTCTATGGGGTATCGTAGCAAAATTTTCCATATGTTGGTATGTAGCTAATGAAAAGGAAAAAATCATATTAAGTTGAAACGTAGGCAGCAAGTATATAATATATTAGATACATAAGAAGAGTTACCCATTTTTTAGAGCGATACCGGCCTTGCGATTCTGTAACTCACACAGCGGTTTTCGTAGCGGCGGTCACGCCCAAATCAGTCGTGAAGCAGTCATTTTACGATTTAGCATTCTGATAAACGATAAACAACAAGCTCCCTCCTTAGCAGTGTGTGAGTTCGAAAAGTGAGTTACAGAATCGCAAGGCTGATGAGATAAGTTGTATTTATTTAGTTTATAATGTCTCTAACATTTCCTTTATAAACATAGGCAGTGTGGTATCGCGTCACTATAATTGAATTCACGAGTCACGCAACTCGCGGTTATTAATGACTTATTTTAACGAGCTTACAGCTTTAAGATATCTTGGTATTTGTTAAAGCTATTTCTCAGAAAACTTTTTAAGAATAAACAACATAGATTTGTTTTCTTTGTGGCGTTATGTTTTCTAAGATGCTCATCGAACACTGAGAGAAAGAGCGGACGTACATCGCTCTACTTCTGGTTCTTTCTATGTTTGCCATAGTCATTTTGTATAATGATTTGATATTTTAATGGAGTACCGAGAGTTTTTTACGCCGGATTTTCGCTCGGCCTACACCCTCTGTCTTCTTTGCCGATGAGTAGGGATGTCTACCGATACAAATTTAATGACCTGGAATAAGTGATGCCTGTATCTTATATTCCATAATAAACATATTTTATTTTATTTCAGAATTCAAAATATTAGACTTAGCGAAGACCTTAAGAGGAGGAGTTATATACTATTTAAGAGGAGTTGGAAGTTGATGTTAGGTTATGTGACTACTACTAAAGGCTTGTGGGGGTTGATAAACATTATATGTTCACAGTAGCGATATTATGTATCTTATGTATTTAATATTATATATTTAATTATTAATTTTAAATTACGACATTATCGTAATGGTTTAGTAGGTACTGTAAGGATAGTGTATGTATTTTTGTGAATAAATAAAAACAAATAAACTTACATATGTAGGTTTTCAGAGAATGTACAAATAATGAGTAAAATAAGCGATATCAATATGTTTCCTCAATATCGAGGAAAGTTTTCGTTAAAACGTTACCATAATACACAAATTCAGGTACTTGCGTCACCAATTACCTGTACGCATAAACGGAATACCGATGCCCCGAGGGAGAGCGCCGTTACTCATATACATGTCATAGCTGAGGGGAAGGGAGAAACACTCTACAGCGGGACTGTCCCCCGTCCCCGGGGACGACTAAACATGTCAGCGCCGGCTGAGACCGGGGCCGCGGGAATATATCGATGTTATTATTTCAACAATATCTGTTACGATCGCATCATAAATAATGTCCTCAATTAAACAACGTATATAAAATATATGGGTCGGGATTGTTAGAATTGGGTTCGAAGTGGCGCAAAGAAGTGCTCTCCGTGCTATGTACTGTGGTGTGTGTTGTGTATGGGGCCGCGTGATTGTTTGCGCGTTACGAGCTGCTATTACTGAACAGCCGCTTATTTGCCTCACATTTTTCCCTCTGAAATTATTTTAAACGATGAAAATTGTTTGTTTTGTTCTGTAAATAGCGGCCCGCGGGTCAAAACAAACAAATTAATTTTTAATAGTCCTTATAACGATACGCATTATGTAAAATGTTCAGGAAAATATAAAGATATTTGATGTTAAACTACACTTACTTGGAAAATGTTATCTAGGGAAAAGCAAATCAAAAGTTAGCTGAGTCGTTCAATACCGGTGACTAAGACAACTTTGTTGTACGGATAAATCGAGAACGGTTCAACTCCGCGCTTCTAAGAAAATTTAGTGTGTACAAGTAATTAGATTACAGAAATATACTCTTTACTTTTGGATATAAACTTTGACTCCAATGACCCTCTTATGTACGTTGGTTATGTACATTGCATAAATGCCAGGGCATTAGTATCTAGGAGACCAGAAGACATTTTTAAATAAAGAAACGTCCGTTCTCGGCCATTATCATTAATCTCTCAGCCAATCAGAGGCAAGCGACACTACCCGTTGTTTGGTTTTTAAAGGTAAAAACATAGTTTTAAGATATCATGACAAGTTAAAATTTTACCTATAATGATTTGAAATTTGTTTGAATAATAGAAATGGTATTCTTCCAAGCTAAAACGTATACCCATTTAATGAAAGCGCCTATAAATAAGTGACGTTGAACAGCCTCTGAGGGTTGCTCATCATGACCCTCGACTCAGCCCTGATATATTTAACGTTAATTAAAATTTTCATTGCAATGTTTTCTATGAAATAAATAATAGTTTAAAAAAACTAGAACACACGCTTTTAAAGCACATCAAACTAAAAAGTGAAAAATAATTCCTAATTTAGGCTGAAAATGGTAATGAACAAAAAATACTGGTATTATTGTGAAAAAGCGTGGGTTGGGTGCGAAAAATATGGCACTATTATTTATTTTTTAGTTAAATTTTAATTATTATTTTTTCGGATTATTGCATTGTCATCGATCTTTGACAGGTGCGCAAAGTTTGAATTAAATCTGTCCGTTAAAATTGGGTCAAAATCGAGTCCGAAGGAGTACATACATACAGGTGAAGCTAATATAAAGCGTGTAAAAATAAACTTAACGCTTATAAATCCAATAGCTTCGTTTTCAAGATAGTTGTGCTAATTAAAAGCTTAAGCTGGTTGCGTAAAAATATAATTGATTAAATACAATATGTGTTTATGTTTTATTTTATACATTATCTCTGTAGACATCATTTAAAATCACCACATAGCCTTATTTAAGACTAATAAGTAATTTAAAACTAAACCAATTGACTAAAAACTATATTTAACATAAGAAAGTGTCCAATAACATAACGTGCACTCAAACTAATTCACTAATTGGAATGGTTTTGTCTTTTTCAATCTTCTGACTAGGCCCGTGGTGTGCGAGCGAGAGCATGCCGGCGAATTAAATCTTTATATAGGTATATAAAAAGAAAATGGTGTTCGTTTGAGGCTCTTTCACGCTTAAACCACCATTCGATGCGAAATTTTTCCTAGATGGTTTATGGCTATTTATTTATTAAATTCCAACGTTCCTTCATTTTTTTATTGCTGTTATACTTTTATGAAAATTTATCCATACGGACTTCACCGCGGAAACATTCGGGGAGGCTTCCTAGAACCTCTAAACGTCAACATCTGTTAAAAACTCGAATTTCGAAATATTTCAATTTTCTTAGCGGAGCGAATTTTTCGAATTTTTCGAAAAAAATTTTAGCGAAGTTAAAAAGAAGAATAATAAAAATATGAAAAAAAAATAAATAATGAAACATAAAATTTATTTTAATTCGTACTCTAGTACTATATATTCCGATAAGTATTTTTCAATCTAAATGTTATATTTCCTTATTTATTTGATATGGTAACAGTATAGTTTTAAGTGATTATATTATTTAGAGTAGTAGTGGCTTCAGTGTGCGACTCTCATCCCTGAGGTCGTAGGTTTGATCCCTACTATTTCTTATGGTATGAATTTCTATACATTAACTATATTATACTTAACAGTCGACGGCGTGTGTCAGGCATACGAGGCTGATCACCTACTCACCTTTTAGACAAATGATCTTGAAACAAATGGCCCATCTAAAAAGGTTGTAGCGTCTGATTTATTTTTGTATTATTTATTAAGACGCGTTCATTATGCTTTCCATTAAAAATTAAGTAATCAGTGAACCGGCCTTAACCCTCACGTCACGGTAACGCCGTCGTGTCGTTTCGTTATCGTCACACGGCACGCCATTTTATTAATGCAATTTCGCTTACAGTAAAACCCTTCAACTATTAATGTGCACATTTCACGCATCTATAATCTCTACTACATTTTTAATATATTAATTTTTGTTTCTTTTTTATGGGACCGAACAAGTATGTGAATACAAGTTTCCGGTCTGAAAGGTGCACTCTTTCCTTCTGGAAGACTTGGAAAGGCTTGGAGCGAAGTAAAACGGATGGCTGAACACCGAGCATTTATGTATGTGATTTCTGTTCTTCAGGCTTTTAATATCCCAGATTGAAATGCGTTTCATTATAATTGTCTTATTACTACTAATTTAAGTTATTAACCCATACGAAGGAATTACTTTTTATTACAAACACTATTATTCAATTATGACAAATTAATCTAAGATTAGTGCATATATACAAATGACTAGAAAGAGAAAAAGGATGGGATTATAGATTTGGACATTTTATGGAATTTCAAGAGCTTTTACTGTAAATTATTCATAAAAAAAAATTTAATTATGCTGTTTTAAATATTGCACCGATATATTTAGTTTAATATGGCTATTCAAATTCGACACAACGGGCCTAGTGGGAAGGTTGAAAAATACAAAACCAGTCCAATTAGTTAATTAGTCTTAAATTCTAAACAATGGTAAGTAAAGAAAATTAAGAAAACAAGAAGGGAGTGTCTTCCCTTGATTATACTGTAAGTAGTGTTATTAGACACTTTCTTATGTTAAATATCCTTTAAATTAGGTTCGTTTTAAATAACTTATTAGTCTTTAGTTAGGCTAGATCGTAATGTTAAATGATGTCTTTGTGCAGAGAACATTTATAAAAAAAAACGAATAAGTACTTTAATAAACCAATTATCATATCTTGTTTATATTTTCTATTTTTGTTTGTTTATTTTAAAATAAGTAATTAAGTCAAGTAGTTAATAAGTTAAGTAGTTAATTTGTAAAACCGTCACATATATTTTTTAAATAAATAAATAAAATTAAAACAGAGATTGGTTTAGATTTTTATTAATAACTGTTAAACGTCAACATAGGAAATAAACGTGTCATATGAAAATGTTGTGGTATTTAAATTATGTACATTAACATGAATTGACACGTCTCAGAGGGCGTAACTGTATGAAACTGGTGTGAAGCAGCGTGTTCAGAATATTTATACCGATATTTTGAGATTTCCCGTTCGATGGCTTTTCTTAATGTGCTCAAACGGGCTCGTGATAAATTACAACTTCAGACATTAATGGACATTATTCTTTCACGGGAATTATTTTTATAGATATTATTTGTTCTGTAACTCATACAAAACGTTGCGTAAAATATTTTTATAAGGTTTGACACTATCTGTGCTTTTATGTTAATTTTATGAATAATCCTCTGAAGTGTTAAAACTGGGTTAAGACACGATGCTATAGTGAAAAAGCTTTAATAATCTAATACCTTTTTCCTTAAAATAATAATGTATCACATATTCAAACACGTATTCATACACTCAATAAGATATTATCTGTTTTGCCTTTATTACTCTTGTGTTGTGAATTTATATTCGCGAGAATAATAAATATTTATTTCTGTTTTAATACTGCAATTGAATAAAACTATTAAGAAAGCAACGGGCGGCTTTATCTCTAACAAGCGATCTCTTCCAGGCGACCCTAAGTATTTTAACTTAGGGTATATATATATATAATACGAAGGGTAAAGTGCATAACTAAATTTAGAAAAATAAAATTATATATAACAATGTAGACTTATGCAAATACAAAACTAACGTCTTAAATAAGTAAAATAAATATTAAAAGCTAAATAGCTAGAAATAACAATAGCCAAATTGGATTTCAAATCTACAAAGGCCTTACTTACTACGTATCTAGGTATTAGTTTGAGGTTTCAAAAACTAACACAAACACAGTGCACGATCATAACAACTTTCAGCTACACTCTCAAATACATGCCGCATACACACCCATTCACACACTCACTCATTCACTCATTCTTAATTTGTAAAACTAATTTCTTTTAAACATGTTAAATTTTTATCATTTTATCATGTTAAACTTTCAGCTACACTCTCAAATACATGCGCATACACATTACACACCCATTCACACACTCACTCATTCACTCAAATAGAAAAGTGTTCCCGATGTCTTTTCACTGTCACTAATAGGATATATCAAGAAATTCCTAAGTTGAAAAACTTTCTTAAATAATAAATCTCAAGTTCACAAGTTGATGCTGCCGACAGTATAGTAACTAATAATGACAACTACAACGCTCTCGGGAGTTCCCCCAGGTTTCTTGTATAGTATAAGATATTTTTATTCTGCAAAAGAGAATGCTTTATGAGATACTAGCGGCCCGTCCCGGCTTCGCACGAGTGGACATTTATTTTTAAACATTTTTTGTAGATATTGATATCTATGTCCTTTAATATTAAGGAAAAAATGTTTGTTCTATCATCAATAGTTGATAACGATGGCGCATGCTATGAAAGATATTTTATAGGCATTTTTTTGCAGCTTGGGTAACATTATTGTAGAGTTAGTAGGTTATTAATCAGTGATAAAGTAGCATTAAAATGGTAAAAGAATTTAAAAAATCGGTCCAGTACCATTTGAGCCAATTTGAAAAAAAATCTTTCCTCTTTACACTATTAGTATAGATAAGAATTATTATGTTAAAAATGATACACATTATTTATATGACGTAAATACAACTCATTATAGTTTAATGTCACCTTACATTTTTTTAATACGTCTTCACTGAGACATCATGGAATATGAATATTAATAAGGATATTAAACATAAGAAGGTGTCTAATAACACTACTTACACTCTCTATTACGGGGAACACACTCTGTCCTCGTGTTCTGTTTTTTCACTACTGTTTAGAACTTAAGGCGGTCACTAACGTTAATTCACTAATTCAAATGGTTTTTTTCCTTTTCAATCTTCTCACTAAGCCCGTGGTGTCAAGAAGTGAGTAGCCTCAACATTCATGTGATGGTGGAGCCTTTGTTCGTAGGCTCCAGCAATCTTTTTGATTATTGTGGCGATGTCCTCTACTTCGTCACTATAGGTATTGGAGCAGGCTTACGAGCAAAGAAACGATTTTCGCAAGCTCATATCCGCTTTATATCATTAGAAACGATATACAGTGCGTGTGCCTGATACCAACCCTCACACACCCTCCCAAATATCACACACACCCACCAACACTCACACAGACAAACACACACACACCCATACAACTTTATTTGTGTAGGAATCTAGTTGACTGTTTTGATTAGTTTTTTTTTCTTTTTTAGAAACTTTAAATTTTCTCGTCTATAGTACTTTTTTTTGTTATGACTCAGTATGACTTTGCTGTGGAATGGAAGCCTGGTTATCCATATCACAGGTTCTTACCTATCTTGGAAACCAGTCTCCCAATACCTTCTTATTTGTAATCGTAATGTTTGTTTCAAATGTTATATGGCAGCAAATACAAAATTATTATAAAAAAAAAGAAAATACGTATATAATAAATAAGATAAATGTACAACTACAAGAAATACTTGAACTAGAAAATGTTTCATACATCGTTAGCTCGAAGGAAAGGAATTTTTATGAACACTTATGAGATACAATAGTTGAGCCATTATCATGCTCCCGACAGTCAGACAGCGATCCACACACATTAATCCAGCATCGCTATATCTGCAAGTCATTAGGTAAATATATGAAATGCTACGTCGAGATCGCCTCATCACTCACCGCGCTGCGCTACACTGCGCTAGAGCACTTAGAAATTTGAATATTGGCACGCGCTCTTAATAGTTTTGCCAAGATACGAAAATTCCAGCCGGAAAGCTAGACAGCATACATTTACTTTTGACGATGTACATTAAAATAGTAGTTTTACTGCTCCGTGTAGCGTGATTAAATACCGATTAGCGAGGCTATAACTCGAGCAACTGAATTCTTTACTACATAATAGCTTTGCTTTGAATGTTATTATCGCTTGGCTTTTGTTATGAAAATAAATAACACCGAAACACTATTTCTGATATTAAAATCATATGCTTTACGAGGCTCGTATCCGTTTGTAGCACGTAGCACCTTGTAGCACGTAGTGGGTCGTAGCAATCGTAGCATTCTATGCTTTAATATTATTTTTTCTTATTCGAAGCGTGACTGCAGTAACTTGTAATATAACTGATTTCGCTCTAAGATATTGCCGTCGTTATTAACATTTTATTTATGTTTTCTTGTACGATCTTGTCCATGTTTATTTTAAGATAGATATTATAGTTATTTATTCATTTACACTTCGTTGCAGTAAGGATAATATAATATATTATAAGGAGGACAACTGGCGGCCTTATCAGGTATCTCTTCCAGGCAACCATTGTAAGAAAAAAGTAAGATAAGGTAAGCGTAAGAAGTGCAAAACTACATAAGACATAAAATTACTTGAGACAAAACTAATGAGACGAAGCAAAGCAATTTAAACACATGCTTTGCACACATATGAATTGGTTTAAGTTCAGTTATAATATTAACGTGAACACGATAGGACACGACATAAAATAACGTCTCAAATGCTTGGTAAAGGATGATCTATGCTACTGAGTGGAGTGCAGAGTGGCAGCCAGGACTGCAGTCGCGCCACAAGTTGCCACGAGTGGCGTCGAGGGTCGCGGCAAGTGGCGCGACGTGCCTCACGGCCGATTCCACATATTTGCTTACATTTCATTATCATCGGGCGTATTTCATTGAAAAATAATCATTACTTTTAAATGTACAGTAAATGCAGCTTAGAATTTAATAAATTGTTTACTAGAGAATGTAGCAAACTGTGGAATCGATCTCGTTAGCCCCCTAAAAAAAGCAATAATTCCACTGAAGGACAAACTTTTTTTTTCTGCGGGTATTTGCATACAGTCCTTAGGCTATGAGCGAATCTGTTGTGGTGCTGTCATGTGGAGTGACTTCCCATTGTAAGCATCTACTCATCTTCTAGAATATGGTGACGTTTAAGTCGTTTCTCATACTGTTCAATGGTGAGTTGGCGAGCTAGTTCGTTCGGGTGACAGATTAACCGCTCTTTGTATTCTTGCCAGTCAAAGACAAACTAAATTAGAACAATACAAAAATTATAAAAGCTAAGGTGAACAATTGCTTTGTAGAAACCTGGGAATGGGCTGCATGTTCTCTTAATTTAATGTTCTATACTTGACGGTATTTGAATGAAAACAATAAAAGCAATTATATCCTTGAAAAGCTGAGCTAATCAACAACGCAAACATAGCGAAATGAGCAATTAGCAGAATAAACATTGTATGCCTCGATGTGCCCAGGTACATCCTACATATCGCTGTGTGCTTATTATAAGCTTTACAAATCTCCCTACTACGAGTGTGTGAAATCCCGGAACCATTTAAACCAAATTGTGCAGACTCTACGTGTGTTTCATTAATTATTCTTTAGTGCTTCGATACCTGATACAATTCTGTTCTGATTTTTTTCCTTTACATTAGAAGCAAGTGTTAATTACCCACAAAGAAAATTTCATGTTTTGTTTGCACGCTTACACTGCTGAACCACACCTTCATATATTAAATAAGAATATTTTATATTGACCGCAAAATTAGGTCAAACACATGATATAAATTGACGTACATACAAAAATATAGAAAGCGGTGCCGTCCCTATAACATGTGGACACGACCAGCGAAATCAAGTAGATACAAAATCAATTTAATCATATAGGTAACTCATTGTACACAATAAACAGTGTTAATACAAACAACGATAAAATTAAAAATACGAACTATAAAAAGAATTAAAGTAACTACTAATTAGAGACACTAATTAGAGAGAAACTATTTAATTAAAATATTTGAACCAAGAAAAGAAATTATCTAATTATCCTAATTCTACTCTTAGCTGAGGCCAGAGAACCATGAAAAATATCAAAACTCTGTGCAATATAATTATGGTAGCGACATAACCTACTAATTGGAGAGTTTCTACCAACGTGGGATGTGAAAACATCTTCGATTGTATAAACGACTCCCGACCCGAGGAACTTGTATGGATAAACGTTCTAAAATTTCTGGGCAATACACAATTCCGTTAATTACTTCAAATAGTAAGTCGATGTTCATCGAACGCTCAGAGATTCCAAGTTATAAAAATTTAACCTATCCTCAGTCTCAATATATTAGAGTTATAAAGAATAATACTACACAGTCTGTAAGCAGTTGCGTTAACATTCATATGGAATGGGCACAGCCTGGTAATTACTTAGTCTGGTATAAGCCGGTCGTAAATCCTTTCCGAGCAACTCGCGTCCCTTGGCCGTCTCATATACGATAATGCGCTTATATATTCACAATTTCCTAAGCTATGACATATACAGACAGACATCATAGTTGATATGTAAACATATGAGTTGATTACTGATTGGAAGCCGGATCGCTTTGAACTAAATCAATAGTTTGGTTATTATTATATATATTCGTTAACCTAAAACAGGAAATTTTAGGTTTACGAATGTCTAATCGTGAAAGCAAGTTCACTTTTGTACATAATAACCCAAAACAATTATGAACATCGCGAATGAAACTCAGAATGCTCCATTCTATAAATTTAAGAAATGTATTAAAGAAAAGCTGTGTAAAAAGGCTTACTATAAAGTCAACGATTATCTAGTTGATAAAAGGGCCTGGGACTAGTGCTAGACAGGCTACTTCTAATTAATTTGCGATATTTGTTTTAAATAAGTGTTGTTTGATGATTTGCTGTTTTAAAAGAGTACCGAGAGTTTTTTACGCCGGCTTTTTCTCTCGGCCTACACTCTCTGTCTTCTTTGCCGATGAGTAGGGATGCCTACAAATTCCAATTTAATGACGTGGAATAAGTGATACATATGTATCTTATGTTCCATAATAAACATATTTTTTTTTAAATGTTATTTGTTACTTTTTTGAGATTCGTAATATGTAACATTGAAATCTGTCGAGATAAATCGGTTGTACTGACTTAAAACTGATATTTTTAATCTGTGTCTTCAAATAGGACTTTTGAACTTTCACTGTTGCAACTTCAGAGTCAGAATCCATTATGTATAAAGGTAATAAATAAAAAAGCAAGACCCTATATTTAGTCAGTGAATAAATAAAAATACATCGCCGACTCGATATTTTATTTTTATTTCTACTGTTAAGGTGTTTTATAGTGTGGGACTTGGTTGCCGGTCATGTTGTATAGTCTTAAAACATATTTATTTTATACTAGCGGACCCGACAGACGTTGTCCTGTCTTAACTATGAATATTGATTTCAAATTGGTATAATTAATTAAAAAATATTTCAGGAACAAAGTGTTTATTATTCTAATGCATTATGTTATATACAACATTCTTTGTTTGTTTTTCTGGCTCGCATATTATTATATTATCAATATAATAACTCCGATCGAAGCATTTATTTTAAACGATATTCATTTTTCTTACATCCTCTTTGACGATATTTGCAGCACGCATTCTGTCAATGTTATGTCACACGCCACGGTTACATCAAAAAGTTCAAATTATATGGTGGTTAAGTATTCTTAAATTTTCTAATTTTCCGCGCAATTTTCTTCTTTTTTTCTTTTATAAGAACCTTCTCCTGACAATTACAAACACAACAAAAAAAAAATCAGACAAATCGGTTAAGCCGTTTTCATGTTATGTCCTGACAACGAAAAACGATAGATTTGACTGAGTAGTATCCTTAATAGTATAAAACGTAACATTGATTACGTGAACATGAATACATGAATTACGCTGTCGATGTTCGCTAATTGGTTGGCGTTTACTGCAGCGTTTGAGATCTCTGGGTTACCAGAACGAACTCTTTTGACTCCATCTATGAACATCTATAATTTATGTTTATTTTCCCGTTACTAGTCATTATATTGAGTTGTGTTTCTATACAATAATACGAAACGGAATGCGTTGAGGTGTTAGGTTACGTAATAGTGACAATCTGAGTTTATCGTGAGCGGCTTGTAAACTTTCAGTCTATTTGCTGGCGGCTTCACATTCTCCGGATTCTTATATTTTATTGCACTTGTTACTGATACAATGCCGGCTTAGACATATCATTTATTACAAACAAAAACACATACACATAAAGACACAAAATAACAATAATCAAAGAGAAAAAGTTAAATAAAAAGATATTATGAGATATATATATATTTTTTTTCCTTTTCCCATTCGGTTCGTCTCAAGAATGTAATGCCTGTGTGCTGTGGCTGTAATTGGCCCTGGCTCAGCATTATGCTGAGGAGCAGAATGTTCCACAGCGCTGGTCATTCTGCCAGAGACCACATAAGCTAGTTTGCGCCTCACTCGCTTACTGGTACCTTTAAAAGTAGTTGGTTTTGTGTAGGTATACAGAAGGTACAAAATATTAATTTTGTATTTTTGTTGTAACTTGTAGGCTTTCAATTAATTTAGCAAGCCTTTTATATGGAGTATAAAAAGTGAATTATCTCTAAGATACGTCCAGAGTATTATTTATTGGTATTGGTTTCAGATTGATATATTTTGATTGACAGACGTATTTCTTGGAATCTAAGACGGGTATACCTCGCCAAAAGGGCACATTATTAGCTCATATATTTTTTTTTTTTATAGAACGGGGGGCAAACGGGCAGGAGGCTCACCTGATGTTAAGTGATACCGCCGCCCATGGACACTCTCAATGCCAGAGGGCTCGCGAGTGCGTTGCCGGCCTTTTAAGAATAAGTACGCTCTTTTCTTGAAGGACCCTAAGTCGAATTGGTTCGGAAATACTTCAGTAGGCAGCTGGTTCCACATAGTGGTTGTGCTGCCTTGAAAAACGCTCAGTTGTGGAACGGCGGACGTCGAGGTGATACGGGTGGAATTTCGTATTCTGTCTCGACGTCCGATGATGAAATTCAGCTGCAGGTATTAATCCGAACAACTCCTCAGAACACTCTCCATGGTAAATGCGGTAGAAGATGCAGAGTGACCCCACATCTCTACGCAACAAGAGGGATTGGTCGTCGACGATTCGAACCGCTCTGCGTTGTATACGGTCAAGTGGAAGGAGCTGGTACTGGAGAGCCCCCGCCCAGAGGTGAGAGCAGTACTCCATGTGGGGCAGAATTTGCGCTTTATATAGTTGGATCATATAAAATTAAATGACCGTAGAAGCCAGCCGGATTTGAACCCACGACTTCAGGGATGAGAGTCGCACTTTTAACCGCTCGGCCAACAATGGTCTATTATTAGTTACATTGTCTGTAGAAAATATCAAGTATAGATAACAAACAGAATTCCCGAGTCAATACTCCTGGCTTCTTTGTCCTCTGTCGCTCTGGGACCAAGCTTAAGGAATTCTAATATTCACCCACTAACTTTCTATTAACTTGCACATTATTAAGACAAAACTTGTACAACAAATTAAACTCTTAAGCGACACACTGTTTAAAACGTGTATAGTAATTACATTTGTATTGAAAGTTATGTTTGTTTTGCTTAGAATTACTATTCCCGTAGTGTAATTTCCTTAATTTAATAATACACCAATTAATATGTCCGTGCGATGAAACTTACACTTAAGGATTTATGTATTATATGAGCGCATTTTTTTTATTAGATAGCTGGAGGTAAGGCTACGTTCTTTTATTGAAGGCCCCTAAGATGTAATAGTTCGGTAAAACCTCTACTGGCAACTGGTTCCACAAAGAGTTTATGCGACAGAAAGTGCCTTAAAGGGTTGTGATGTGCGTGAATAACCTAATTACAATTTTATAGAAACCAAATCGGACGAACAAAACACGCGCAACTGTTATATATATATATATATATATATTACAAAAATATTGGACAAACTGATCGTAGTTGATGGAGCAGTGTTGGCCTAGTGGCTTCAGCGTGCGACTCTCATACCTGAGATCGTAGGTTCGAACCCCGGCTGTGCACCAATTTTCTTTCTATGTGCGCATTTAACATTTGCTCTAACGGTGAAGGAAAAAATCGTGAGGAAACCGACACGACTCAAAAAGTCGACGGCGTGTCTGGAGGCTGATCACCTACTAATTTTTAAATCTAATAGGTATATTAGATTTAAAAATGACCTAAAGAGGTTGTAGCACCACTGATTTATTATTTTTTTATACTCGAGTAGTTAAAACTATTCTATATTAAACGGTTTAGTACATAAGTCTTTTTAAAAACGTCTAAAAAGCGATTTCAGTTTAGTCTAGTTTTAAGAAAAGCGCTTGATCCCTAAAGCTCCGTGCATTAAGTTGCAGGATGTAAGTGAAACGTTGCTATCAGCCGTCAAGTGTCACGAAGACAAATGTGCACTTCATGTTAATGTTGCAAATAACCGGTAAACCGGTACGAGCTTTCGGTACAGCATAGTTTTATCGTTTACAGGATTTGTTAGAACATTTTGAAAACATCTCAGATATGAAACTTATAATACTAGCTGACCTGGCAAACGTCATTTTGCCATGTATATCATTTATAATAAAAAATAGGTGTTGATCTTAGAGGGGTGAAAATTAGGGGTTGTATGTATTTTGTAATGCTGTATCATAACAAACAAAAAAACTAAAAATTTATCTAAAATTAAAATAAAAATTTAGAGGTGGACTACCCTTAACATTAAGGGGGATTAAAAATAGATGTTGTCCGATTCTCAGACATACCCAATATGCACACAAAATTTTAGGAGAATCGGTCGAGCCGTTTCGGAGGAGTTTAACTACAAACACCGCGACACGAGAATTTTATATATATTAGATAAGTTGCATGGTTCATTTATTTGCATTTTTTCTCAACAGTGTAACTCGAGGAATGGAAAAGAACTTTTACTTAAAGGTACTCTCAGTACTACTACAGTACTACTACGTACTGTTTATTACAAAACCCGTTTAATTTTATGTGGTAACAATTTTCATACATTAAAATGTTTCCCGATTCTAGAACCGGTATTCGAGACTAGTACCGAGATTGTCACACAGTCACTGGCTCCGGGAAATTAAAATGTTCAACTCATTGTAGACTACATTGTTGGCTGAACTAAGAGTTTGTTACACAATCCGCATACTTGTTTCAATTGTTTAGTACTTTCAAGCCTTTACTGTAACGTCTTTAGCACATTTTTCCACTATTAAACAGTTCACTTGCTTGCAATGCTTGGAAACATGCTGGTCCTGCTCCATAGGACAATCATAGAGCCTGGACAAAATCAAATTGGTTGCTGATTTTTTGCTTTAACATATTTTTGTTATTTTTTATTTATAATGTAACTATTTTATTTTATGTCACACACTGTTTTGTTGTGTTTTTTTAATATTTTTATTACTATGTAATGTTAATATTCTACGGTTTCGATATTTGTAAATATGTGAGGAACATGTATACTAACTTTTTTAGTATAGTAGTTTATTCTAAGAGTACATTGTCTTCACATATAATTATTTAACAAATGTAACAAATATTGTAAACCTATTTTAAATGAGTAAGTGTGGAGTTTCTTGCCCATTCTTCTCCACACGAAACTACCTTTTGGAAGGGGCAACTAGAATCTTCTTTGTATTTTTTTTGACGTTCAAAAGTGCCATTTTAGATGGTCTAATTGAAATAAATGATTTGACTTTGACACTTCATTTTATTAGTCGTAGCCAAGATGTTTATTCATATCCAATCGATTTTATAAACTCACTAGCGGACCCGACAGACGTTGTTCTGTCTTAACTATGAATATTGATTTCAAATTGGTATAATTAATTAAAAAAATATTTCAGAAACAAAGTGTTTATTATTCTAATGCTTTATGTTATACAACATTCTTTGTTTGTTTTTCTGGCTCGCATATTATTATATTATCAATATAATAACTCCGATCGAAGCATTGATTTTAAACGATATTCATTTTTCTTACATCCTCTTTGACGATATTTGCAGCACGGATTCTGTCAATGTTATGTCAAACGCCATAAGGTAACATCAAAAAGTTCGAATCGTATGGTGGTTAAGTATTCTTAAATTTTCTAATTTTCCGCGCAATTTTTATCTTTTTTTCTTTTATAAGAACCTTCTCCAGACACTTACAAACACAACAAACAAAAAATCAGACAAATCGGTCAAGCCGTTTTCATGTTATGTCGTGACAACGGAAAACGGGTTTTATTATTATATATATAGATAACTGGGATGAGGCTATCAAAATTCTTCTAAAACACCAAAGCTAATGGAACGAGAAATTCATCAAAGCGAAATGTTAAGAAATGTTACAGTTTTTAAAAGTATGAAATAATTATAAAACTTTCGCTTTGACCTAGACTCGCACAGAGCTATCAACTTTACCAACTTTAATTTTATGGTAAAATAAAATCCTTATCGACATCAAAGCAATAAAATATTAAAAAGCATTAAAGTTATGGGGCAACAAACATTTCTGTAACAATTACGAAATATTGAAAAAGCGGGAAACGATAGGATCAAGATAAACACGAAACAAATGCTCGTTAAATTCCAGTTACGTCTACCGGGGACTGTTATCAACAAAATGGCGTTTTACTGAAAGATACTAACTCTATTCTTACTATATTATTTGTATGTCTAGTTCTTCTAATGAATAGTGTTAGCCTAGTGAAGGTAAACATCGTGAGGAAACCGGCGCCCAGACCCAAAAATCTACATATTTCAAGTACAGAACGAAGGCGTATCACCTTGACGTCCGTTGTTCCACAACTGAGCTATTCTTAAGGCAATTTCTGCCACGCACCACCACTATGTGGAACCAGCTGCCCACTGAAGTATTTCCGAACCTATTCGACTTAGGGTCCTTCAAGAAAAGTGCGTACCAATTCTTAAAAAGCCGGCAGCGCACTTGCGAGCCTTCTGGCAGTGCGAGTGTCCATGGGCGGCGGTATCACTTAACATCAGGTGAGCCTCCTACCCGTCTGCCTCCTGTAACATAAAAAAAGGCTGTCCGGACTAGCCTTCAGATTAAACAAACAAATGAATTCTCAGGCCAACATTACTAAAGGGTTGTAGCGCCACTGGATTTTCTCTTGCTGTGAACTTGCCAACTGTGTTCTTTATAAATATTAAGAAGTGAACGAAAGTGGCTGGTGTAAAGAGCCTACAAATAATTCATTGTTAGCACAAGCTTGGCTCACAAAGCTCAACGTAAACGCTAAATCCAAAGCGAGATCACTTCTCAAACAACGAGCTCAAATATAAACGACCGACGCTAACTATAAATTAATAGATAATTATTAAATGGAATAATGAACACGGCCTACGAATCACGTCGAAAATTGTTCCGAAATTTACGTCGGAACAAAACCACAACTATAATTTTAGTGAACAAATTTGAGTTGTCAATGACATAATTTGGAATGAATTATTCAGGACCGGTTCAAGCTTATGGTAATAGCATTCTTGCCATAATTCAACTTGGCTAATAGATTAGGGACCATCGCTTCCTGCCAGCGTGTACTCGCTGAACTAGAATCAATCAGAAACATGACTCGAGTTTTATTTGAATGACAATCGGATAACTTAACGAGCTCTTAAAGACAGATAGTCTAAGATTTCAGCAAATACTACAGAGACGTCCTTTAATGGCTTACCCTTAAAGAATCGAGGGTAAGTTAACTACAAATAATACTTGTTCAGATATATCTCCGATTTACAGAGAAACTTAGGAAAACACATTACGTAAATATAAGCTTGGATGCCTTTTTATGGGGTGCAAAGGGAGCGTTCAAGTTTTACGTAACGTATTTTGGGAGGGGGGGTCCTTTTGTAAAACGTTACGATGCGGGGCGGGGATTAAATTACGCGTTATTGTTAATATTTTTTTCGACTTACACCACATAATATTAACTAAAGAGTCACTAGGTGGTCACGAAACGTTTTACTATACTTGGGTACAGTACTGTACTTGGGTACTGAATAACGTTACGGCGAGTTACATGGAGGGGGGTCAATAATCTCCAAAAATTGCGTTACGTAATACTTGAACGCTCCCAAAGCCAATAGATGAAAATGAATGGTTATGGAAAAGTCGTTGGTAGAATTTCTGAATAAAATACTGTGATAGGGTCCAATATGGACCCATAACTCGCACCGTGCTAAATCGGTTCATAAAGTAGAGAACAGTAGCCCAGGCGGCCTCCCGGGAGCACTACGCGCACGCACGCGACCCGCCATAACTAAGCTGCCGGATGCCGATCTAGGGAAATTGTTATTTTCTATTGTACTTACATTTGAATTCGAAATGAAATTCTTAGCAATTCTTCGGTTGATATTATTCTTGGACACGATCCAATCGCGCATTCGGAATGATAACGTCATGCAGCTCTAGCCGACTCGCAATGCTAGTGATGGCTTGCTTCGCGTTTTGATCTAGTTATTGTATCTAATGGCCCGCATTTGCTGACTGGTTTATGCAAACTATATTCGGTTTCAAAAACCCAACTCTTAAATTGAACAACCTCCTTTTTAAACAAAATGCAATAGTGTTCTGTTTTACTTTACAATCAGCAGGTAGTCATCCATTCAGTGGTAATGTAACAAGCATTTCTCCGAGTCGAGTTATTCGCCGTGTATTTGCCTTTATTGCGCGGAACAGCTACAAAAGTTCCGCGCGGAATTGCCGCCATTACGGAACACGTCTTGTGCTCTGAACCGTTTTCTTTTCTCTGATATTATTACGTAAGACGAATCGTTTCTCAATTCAGTTTTTACTAGATTGAATTTCTTTATAAAAAGTAAAAATACTAGTTATACCATTCATGAGAATTTCTGAGTAGTTTTACTACGTTCAAATTATTATTATTTTTAATAAAAACAATTTAACAATTCACTCACTAGTGAAATACAAAGTTTCTTAAAAAAAATTACGCGTTGATAAGAATTTAGTCAAGATATTCAAAGAAACAACTTTACGTAGATAAGTAAGCGCTACCCAAGTCATTCATCACGTCATTTTAAGAGTAAGTGAAAATAAAAAGTGTGAAGTGCCTTTTTAATCCAATATTGAGTGTGAATCGGTCGTGTTGGGACAGCGGTGCAGCGGGCGTCGTTTGGGGCAGGGATGGGGTCGTTTTAGCAAGGGTTCAATGGGATTAGCCCTTCCGAGGGAAGCGATAAACTAATATGCGGAGGTGAATTGCCTTCAGCCGGACGTGACCGTTCTCCGTAGACCCGTTCACGTCATAGGGAAAGTGCTTACAACTCACAGGTGCAAACATTCGTGACAAACAAGTGTTTTGGATAAATGCGTATAAAATGAGGTTTTATGTTATTTTCTTCCAATGTGTTAACCTTTATTTGCTTGTTTAATAAAGATGTTCCAGGTAAGTGAGTGTCAGTCAGTTAAATTAATGTTACAGTTGTACTTTTGTTTTAACAATTATCAAATTTGACGTCTAAGTTTGTTTAATTAATTATAGTGAATAAGTTTATTTAATATTTTTCAATGTTCGTTTGTTTAACATTGTGTTATATGTGTTAGATATTTTGTAGACTAAGTTGGCAACACTGAGCAGCTGTCTTTCAATAAACGTTTTGCGAAGTACACCATCTTTAATTTATCAGTGGCGACGAGGATGGGATACGAACCCACGCGTACCTACTTGAGAATTTACCAAGGTATTCGATATATATCTTAAAAATCTTTAGAACACAGAGTTTATTAACTAATTAATTAGCTATGTAAGAGAGCTTAGCATTTAAGGGGGAAGGTGTTAGATATTTTGTAGACTAAGTTGGCAACACTGAGCACTGAGCAGCTGTCTTTCAATAAACGTTTTGCGAAGTACACCATCTCTAATTTATCAATATGAAATTCTGATCTGTTGATGATCTTGTCTTTCTGAAGTTGTGGCAAACTGTGTGTCACTCAGAAGATCCAGGAACTTGGTGAAAAAGGAAGGAACACGAGAGACGAGCGTGTATAGTAAATATTATGAGAGTAAACACATCTAGAATGAGGATGGCGTGAAGAGCAAGAGTAAATAGTCAACGTTTTCCAGAAAATTAATAGATTTATTAATAATGACACTATAACTACATTATAATAATTAGTAGCTTACAATAGAATCTTAATTAAAAGACGAAAATAAATTTTACAAGTGTGGTCCCCGAGGTATCTTTAATGCTGGCGTTTCCAAGCTGTATTTCGATAGATATATATAGAGAAAAGCACCAGTTCTGTGGGCACCGGTACAATCAAATTCAAATTCAAAAATCATTTATTCACGTAGGTAACACAATGTACACTTGTGATTCGTCATTAAAGAAATAAATATTAATGCTTCTAATTTTACATTTACTGCCAGTTCTCAAATCAAGGGCGTAGAACGGAAGAGAAGAACTGGCAATAAACTCTCCGCCACTCTTTTTAATCGCCATGTTTTTTTTTTTTTTTACACAACGTTTGTAAGGAGCTGCAACCATTACACCATGTTCCACATGACATTTTAAGTAATTAATAATAATAACATAAATAAAAACAAAGACTTGTCCCCTATCAGCAGGAGGCATGGTGAAATAGGAGCACGCACTAACATTCTCGTGGGAACAACACGCAAACACATAGTCGAAATAATTAACATCACCGCATACACGAATTCAAGTACGACCAGTCACCACAAGTAGCACCCGTTCACGAGTATGACGCATGGCCAGCCATCGGCCCCCTCGCCATATTTTAGGGAGAGAGACAACCCGACGCATGGACGCCGCCACAAGCAATGACATTTAAGCGAGCATGACGATCCTAATATTAACCTAATCTACCAGGCGCCAAATAAAATTTTTGATTAATGGCTTTGCACTCGTACACTAGGCCCCAAGAGTTTCTTACTCCAAAGTGAACATTATTAAGTAATTAACGTCTAGTTTTTTAAACCAATAACTCTAACTACTCTAACTACTACAACGCAGATTAAATGAGAAATGCTTTTCGATTTTAGTTTAGTTGCTTTCTCAGTTGAGTGACTTTTATCTAAAACACTTTATTGTTGTACTAAGCTGCCTATTTCAGTGTAGCAGTTCATCTGTGTACCAGGTTCTTCTGATTAAGGGGATTAGAGTATAAGTGAGGCGTTATAAGCAACTTGCGGCTAAAGGTAAATAGTTTAACTTCTTACACATTTCCAGAAGATTATGTATATAATATAATAGGACTTCAAGAAACCAGTATCCTTGACTGAATCGCTATATTACCTAAATTTAAAGGACATTTTCTGTGAAACAAAAATTTCTTCGGGTCAAGCATATTTTAACTAAATTAAAAATATTGATTAATTATTATGATTTATATGAAAAGAATAACATTTTGTTATTTATTATACAATTTCATTTGCTGGATCCCCGTTGAGAAGTTCACTAAAGGTAAGTATTATAATAACATACACAATTCATGAGATATTTCGATCATAAATCATTAGAAACCACTAAATAATTTGAGCCAAAAATAAGCTTGGGCGATTAGTAAAGGCTCACTCTTTTCACACAGGTTTTTTATTGTTTTATTCTGTGACACGATTTTGATATTTATGGACACGCACACCAGCTATTCTTACAAGCGATATCTCAAACAATCCAATATAATATTACAAGTATTATAAACGGTTCCAGAGGGAATAATAACGTGATGTCTTGCAGAACTCGAGCCAAAAAGTATGATAACTTTAGGCAACGTGGTAGAGTAGCAAAGTAGGTGATATCATAATATAACCTGGCACGGGCCAAGTCTCGAGTGCCGACTACGGACTTTACTTATCATAACGATCAGTTCTATTTATTCATTCGGATTTGAATAGCTTATCATTTTGCTTTACTTAAAAGTAATATTTAAATACTGAAATAAATAATAAACTTTGATTTTGTGCAAATTAGGTCTGGACTTCAGATTTATGTGTCTGACAAATGATCACGAAGATTTGTTGTTACGAATAGGCACGTAGATCAGTCTTCTGTGTCTGACACATCATCGAGTTTTGAGGTCTAAGGCATGCCGGTTTCCTCGCTCGCCTTCACCATACGGGCGAGTGTTGAACACTGAAAGTTTTTGGCGCACAGGGGAAATCGACCCTACGACCTTAGGGATGAGAGTCGCACACTGCGACTAGGCCAACACTGCACTGCTTTGAAATCAGGTATAGATTTATGTGAAATATGTATCGTTGCTAAATGTTACTTTACTATGTTTTACTTCTATACGAGAACGAAAGATTAACGTTATCTAACGAATGTCGGCGATATGACGTCAAGCGTAAAAAACCGCACTTGAACCGAATGATGTAACCTTTGGTAAGTTACATATAAATATTTTAGGTAATAATTAGAAGCGAATTACGAAGGCTACAGTCGAAGGTTTAAAAAAAACCAAATGTTTTAAACTAATTTATTTTAAAATAAAATTACAATTTAAATTATAACTAAAATTACGGCTAAACAACCCGAAGTAAGGAAATTGAATGCACGTTAAATATAGAAACAATAAGGTTCGAAGAGGCACCAATTGCTGACACTATGCAACGTGAGGCTCGTGTGACTCTTGTAAGTTGCGACATACGAAATTCCGCTGACACCATGTAAAGTTAGGGTCGTGTTATTCTTTATATATTGCGAAATGCAGATTCCATGGTATAGGGCTACGTAACAAGCGTAAACCAAATGTAAACAAACAAACATGGAAGCCAATGATGATCCCTTTATTTTTACCACATTTATAAATTATATTTTAACATTCTCGTCTCCGATAATGTCCAATAACATAAGTGTCATTTAGATTTATGAACCCTTAGATAAGCCAAGTTTGTTTTTGTGAGCGTCGCAACCTCTATACTCCTAACTTTGTGTTAGTTATAAGATCATATTTTAAACCATTAAAGTCAGTTGTAAGCTTCAAACAAAGAGTTTTATTTCAACATCTCCATTCACCATACAAAAAACCGCCACCGAACTAAATTACCGCTTAACATTTTTATAGAAAATTTGTAGTTTATGGTATAAAATAAATTTTATTTATAGAATCATAATACATGGGTGCGGTCTGTAGTTAAAGTTTCCCTGCTTCGTCTCAAGGCACTCCTTTGACAGCAAAAGCAATTTCCTTTCGTTTGAATCCCATGATATTGCCTTACTCAAAACCTGACGGTTTATAAACTATACAAGGAATTTTCACTCAACAAATTCTCTTTTACACTCTTTGAAGACATTTCTATTGAAAATAAATCTTAGTCATACAGAGTTATAACGTAAATAAATTGTCTATGTCTCAATATTAAATACGCTGTAGGCATAGATTCAAAGCATTCTGAAATATTACAATCCCGTCAAATTGTCTAGAATCCCGCGAGTTAACTATTGTAGAAATGGATTTATTTATTTATTTCGTTATCCTACAGCTAACATATATTATATACAACAAAAAACAATTACACTAAACATATAGCCAAACATGGAATACATAATATGTACAAAAAGGTGCAAATATTTATGAAACGAAAAACTAAAACAAAAATTTATATATTATGTGTGTACTTATGAACACGCGTTAGAAGTTATACTTCTTTGGCGTAACAAGATAAAAATCTTTTTAAGAATTTTTATCTTTCGCCTTATTCTACGTTTGTAGAAAAAACTACTCTAATAATAGAAAAAAAGTATTTAATACATTGAAAGTTTTATTATAACTCATTATCTAGTTAAAATACAAGGAGTATTGAACATATACCGTAATAGCATAAACAAGTCAAGGCTTAAATAGTGGTCGTTGTATGTCCGGGCTGCGCGATTTAAAACTGATTTAAAAAAAAAAGTTTTCATGTTGATTTAAGAACATATTTTTTACGAACGAATGAAACGTTGACATAGAGTGTCGTAGCTTTTAGCGATTACGTAGTACGCTACGAAGGCTGTGTGTAACGGCGTAGCTTAGTGTTGAGTGGATCGCGCTACGTTATGTAATTTGCAGCGCTCATTAACAGAGCCCTGTGACCTCTTCAGGATCACTTTCAATTAAAAAAATATATTTCAAAAGGTTAAAAGCATTCACACAGTAAATCTTCTCTTGAAAAATGCAGTAAATTTGTCACAATTCTCTTAAACTAACTCAGACTGCACGTGTATTTTTATAAATATACTAGCAAGCGACCGGAAACGGTAGGAGAACACCAGTCATGGGGACCACCATGCTTTTTTGGTGGTTATGTCATTAAATTGTAGCTTATGTAAAACGTTGGTACTTTCAACACAGCGCCATCTGTTAGAATTGTGACTATCAAATAATAAACAAATATTTTGCAATAAAATAATATTGCGGGTATAAATTGAAATGTAAGCTATCCTATCTTTTAAGTTGGATCAAACTACACACGGTGTGCAAATTTGATTGATATCGGTTCGGTAGTTTAGGAGTCCATAGCGGACAAACAACGTGACACGTAATTTATATATATTAAGATATTGCTCCTGTATCTCGAATACTGGCTAGGCTAACGGTTTTTAGCTTTGCCATTTGACTTTTTTCCATAGGACTTTTAGTTTTGCCGGAAATCGAAATAAACCGCTTTTACCTTTAAAAACTCACCCCTTTCCGACCTCAGATCGCCCGTAATTTATTCCTTTAATTTTTATAATATTCTCCTTCTTTTCCAATGGTTTTCATCCTACTATTATTTTTTTTGTTTCAAGAATTATCGACCCTGGTCTAGTATGTAAAGTACTGTAGCATATAGAATTAGTAAGTCAAAAGTACAAAATGCGTGTTTATTAACAAGTGTACCACCAACGTAAACTTAATATAAACAAACTGAGCAGTGTTGACCTTGTGGTTTCTGCGTGCGACTCTCATTCCTGAAATCGTAAGTTCGATTACTGTCTGTGCACCAATGGACTTTCGCATTTAAAACTCCCTCGTCCGACGAACCAAAACATTGAGAGGAAATCGGCTTTAAACCCTAAAAGTCGACTGCGAGTGTCAGGCACAAATGGCTGAACGTAAGTTTGTCTGTTTAGAAAAAAATAATGATCACGATATAGAAATCTTAACAAAAGGTATACATTGACCATTAATTTATTCTGACCATAATAACAACCAATGTATATTTTATGCTTCATTAATAATTCCATTTCGCATGGTCGCTAAATATTTATTAATTTGTCGTCATTATCTATTTATTATATAAATATCTATTATATAAATATTGTCATTATCAATAATTGTAAAACAGAGAAGGCTTATAAAAATTTATTACGCAATGAAATAGCGCAATAAAAGCCTATTATTATCTAAGGTATTCGGTTTTATTTTTCTTCGCCGATAAAAGAACGATTTTGTTTAATAATTATTTTTCTTATATCCAATACAAATGGCTTATAGGAGCTTAGGCGAGCTTTTTTAAAATAGGACACGAAATAATAGTATTGTTATCCAATTATTGGTTTTCTATACTATTATTTGTATCTTTTAGGTAATCTAAGAGGTAAAAGCTTTTGAGATTGTAGGGGATACTAGGGGGATAGTAGTTGTAGAATCTACTGTACCTTATTTTGAAAATTCTTTTACCAATAGCCACGAAACTTGTGAGTATTATAGGCTATGTATTAAGCAGGAAAATGAAAAGACTTACGTGAAATAATTCAAACTCATAATATCTTTATTCAGGTAGGTAAACATTACACTTATGAATTGTCAGAAAGAAGTTAGATTAATTGTAAATTTACATTAACTACCAGTTCGCAAGTCAAGGGCGTAGAGCGGGTAAGAAGAACTGGCAAGAAACTTTCCGCCACTCTTTTTAATCGCCAAGTATTGTCATACAAATTGTTTGAACTGGAGAACATCAATCCCAAAGTATTGGTATATAACAGGGTAGGTCGCTGGTGTATAGTACTAGCCATGTTATAAAACTCCACTTATCAACTAAGTCGAAATAACCGTTCATTGAAATGTATTACAAACCATCCACCACATTGCCCGAATACCTAACGACAATATTATTAACTTATAATACACGGAAAAATTGAGGGAAAGAGACCAAGGGAATGCGTCCCAACACTATGGACCAACCAGGTATCAACAAACCTGGGCACTAAGGTCTCGCGACAATATTCACCTAGTTGGAGATCGTCAGAGATGGAAACAGGGCATCAAGGTCGGAGGCATCGCGACACTCAGCGGTGAGTAAGCGATCGGAGTAGGAGGAAAGCCATCGACCAAAATCTAGTATAAAATTTAGTAGCTCAGTTGCATTCTCTTATATTTACTATTGAGAGACTGATGGCCAACCCCCAGTAATGGAGAGGAACCAAACGAAGAAGAGATTCACTACTATAATAATAATAAAAGCCCTTTATTCGCTGACCTTTTTAACTTACATGCCGATGGCTGGCCATGCGTCATGCTCGTGAACGGGTGCTGCTTGTGGTGACTGGTCGTACTTGAATTCGTATATGCGGTGATGTTGGTTATTTCGACTATGTGTTTGTTCCCACGATAATGTATGTGCGTGCTCCTATGTCACCATGCCTCCTGCTGATAGGGGGGGACAAGTCTTTGTTTTTTTTTAATTTATGTTAATATTATTAATTACTTGATATGTCATGTGGAACATGGTGTAATGGTTGCAGCTCCTTACAAACGTTGTGTAAAAAAAAGGCGATTAAAAAGAGTGGCGGAGAGTTTATTGCCAGTTTTTCTCTTCCGTTCTACGCCCTTGATTTGAGAAAAGCAGTAAATGTATTAGAAGCATTAATATGTATTTATTTCTTTACTGACGAGTCATAAGTGTACATTATGTTACATATATGGTTAAATGATTTTTTTACTTTACATGCTATTCTTATTTAACAGTAGTATGCTGAAATCTAATTTACATAGCGAAACTAATAATTTATTAGCAACCACTTTGGTCAGGTTGTCTGTCCACATAGGCCTCCCCCAATTGTTTCCACGTCTCTCTATCCTTGGCAGACCTTCTATTAGTCAACGATGAATAAAAAAAAAATGATTACTTATAACACACTAGATTGAATGGTTGAGGGTCTTTGATACTATCCGAACGGAGTTTTCATCTCGGAGTGTGTTAGTTGTTGTAATGTGAGTGAGCGATTAAGGCAAGCTAATCAAGTAGAGTAGATATCCCGCGAATTGAATGTTTTATTCAAGCTCTAGGGCTGGCTTTAAACAGTAAACTTTTACGTTTTACTGCGCACTTCGCGTAATCACACTTAAACTTAACTATGGCGGATACTTGTCTAAGATTTGTTTTAATTTAATTGTAATGAAAATTCTTTTTGCAGTTGATATGACGTCATTGAAGTGTATGTTTATTTATTAATATTGTACGGTTCCTGTCGGGTGCATTAAATAATAGAGGATTTTAGTTTTACTCTATACCTATTAATCACTCGCGTACAACAATGGAATATAAGAGAAATAACTAAATATGAATTGCTATGTGACGAATGAATGCAATGTAACAGTCGAAGAGAGTGCCTACGTCTGGCTATACTCTCGGGGCGTAACTCCAATGATTTAGGAAATCGCCGCGCTTATAATACTCTTAGTATTATAAGCCTGAGCGAGAAAAATGTACAGCCTTGGTTCGTACAAATATCCTACCAACTATCCAATTATAATAGCAATATAAATTTAACTATAACGCATTCAAAATAACAAACACACGACAAAATTAACAAAAATGGAAACCAAGAGACTAAACAGTCTCCAAAGATATCTTTTAAATTTCAATACATTATGTAGATCGATACACTTATATGTAAATGTCCGTAAAGGTATATCTTAGTTGTATCAAGAAACAGGATACAGTGTTTTCGGTTAGGTCAATTTTTTTTTGCAAACTATGTTTTACTAATGGCGGTTGGTAATTTGATTCATAGGATAAAATCGTCATAGTCGTAGAATAGTGACGGATCTGACAAATAAACTTAAACGTAAACTTTACAGGACAAATAAACGTAAACTTTACAGGACATCCATTCCAAAATAATATAATCACGTTCGTTTTTTTGTCATAACTTTTTTAATTCATATTCTGTAATTATGAAAATTGGCATGCAAGCGAACAAAAGGGTTTGTTTTGAAACAAAATAATAACATTAAATTACACAGTTTTCTAGAAAAATCACATGCTTCTATGAGCGTACCTATCAAACCCGTCACTATTCCTTGATTAATTTGAAATTTAAAACACATCGAATTTTTTTTTATGTAGCCGTAATATTTAGTCAATGTAATATCCAAATAGGTATGATAAAAAGTGGATTTTGGATTTTTTTCAAATCCGACATTGTTTATGATGACGATTAATATTTAATTTGAATATCCATCAAACATACTCACAGCTTTGCTAAACGTAATTAAATAACATTCTCTATTTAATACTAAAACAGAATTACCGTAAATATAGCTTAGAGTCGTTAAATAAATTTTAAAAGCTTATCGAATTGGTTATGAAAATAATATTTCACATCAACATTATCTATATGCAAATTTGTTAACCGATTTTTAACAAACACTGTCTCTTACTAGGTATATGTACGCCAGACGATCTAGCCTTCTATCCTATTGCAATGAAGATAAGCATCGCATACCGAGGGTAAAGCTTTTTATATAATATCGCCTGATAACGTCTTTAATAGGTACTTCAACGAATAGAACTAACGCCGCTATTCTTTAAAAAGATCTCAGTTTTATGTAGGTAATATAAAATTATGTACTTAATATAACATTGATTGTGATTCTGTTTTAAGGAATAATATACAAGTTTGTTCATTAGTGTAGAGGCTTTTAGTTAATTGAAAAATTGTGTAATTGTATTGATCTAAATCAGTATAAATTCTGATAGATATTCTATTCCGTAATTATGTTATCATTACTTCCTTCAATTATAGGTTACCCAAAACTTCTTCTAAGTGCCAAAATCGCAAAGCAATGTAATGCCTTGTATTACTGTCTCTATCACCTTAATGAAGTCATAATATCACAATTCTGTATAATTGCACATTAAATAGCGAAATAATTAAATGTTTCAGATAATAAATGATCCGCGTAACATTATTAATGTTCACTTGTTGTAGCATCATTAGCGAGCCAATTACATTATGAAATTTCAGGCGTTGGCGTAATTAAACCTAAATTAATTACGCTACGTATATCACATTACTATATCGCGAAATTTGTGTTTGTAAGCCTTGTAGTAGGCCTAAACTTATCACGATCGACACTGAAGCAAAACATGATAGAAACAACGTGAAAACTTACATAAAGGAGAGAAAATCCTCAGGCGGCGCCCATAGCAGGATAATCACAAAACAAGCCGAGGGTACACAAACAGAACATTCAAGTGGGCGCGCGTTTTGGCGCGTTGTCACAAGCACTGCACTGCCGAGCGCGGGAACACCAGAAACACGTACAGCCGCAGCGACCGGCCCCCAGGACTGACGCGGTCCGGCGCGCGCAGCGACGCAACCTACTCCCTCACACATTCGCCGCTAAGCGCTGAAAAAAGCGTCTGAACCTCTTAAATTATCATGCTCTAGTAATTTTAAAATAAAAGAATTATCCCCTCCGTTATGATTTTTTAATCACGATTATAAAAAGCGCTTATATGAAATTGTGGTAACACCAATAAAACTATCTATTGTAAAATTATGACATTGGTGTAGGTTTAAAAACTCATGTAAGGGCTACAATTTGTAAGTTGTAGGTCTTAACAAACCATTTCACTATAAATAGCTAGTAAAATTACGTATGTTAAATCTGAAAATCCGGCGCTATATAAGCGAGGGTACGTTATATTATATAGCGTTTAAACCGCTGGATGATCAACAACGCGGCAACCCCGCCCCGCGCGCCTTAAGGGGATGCAAGAGGCGGGCGGGGGGATGCGCGCGCACAGGATTCGCAAACGATCGCAGCTCACCATTTTACATCCACAGTATTGTGACATTGAAATTCAATTTTGCTACGCTCACCAAGAATATTCTTTTCATTGTGTGTCAGATAACCTCTTGACAAAAAGCATTCATCATCTATTTTTAACCCATTTTAACGAAATTCGCTTCATTATGTTGAATTTGTTTGGGACAATTTATTTAGATAATATATTAGTCTATTCATAATGCGTAAGACCTTTTATACAAGCAAGAGAACAATTACTTTTAAAATGTTTAATATTCGCTGGTGCTATTAACTTTAAACTGCCAATTCTATATCCACATTATGGTTTGGTGGAAATGGTTTATCTATTATAAATTGTAGTGATGAAATGGTGCAGTTGTAGCAGATAAAGATAAGTACAACTGACATTACCCTTTGGTATGGATATTAGCAGGTGACTAGATTTTGGGTGCGTCTAAAAACGATTTTGTACGTCTTACAACCTTACGCGTCGCTAAAACAAGAAACAAGCGCCCGAAGAGTATATAATATGTTTGACGAATCTTGGAGTTAGAAAACACGTAAAAAGCCCACGAAATTACGTTGTATACAGATAATTTTCCATATAAACGTTTAGATTTGTGAAAGATAAAATTATAATCTCTTGCAAATGTTTAATTTGAAAACTTATGATTTTTATAGAACTAGTAATCCCTTACATTTTTGAAAATTGCTAAAATATTTTTTTCATTGTTTAAGTTACAAAGTTTACTGTCGTAAGAAGTAATCGTGAGAAATTGGTTTTGCTAAAAATTAATCTTGAATTATTAAGAAAAATATATTTGTATGGCAATAAGGACATTCTACCAAATCCTGTACCAAAAACATTTAAAGATCTATTCTAGAGCCTGTTGAAATCATTATTCTGTGTGATGACGCAGTTGTATCATAATTCATAATGTTATCTTTAATTATGTGAAATTATAATTTAATACCTAACTCAAAATTTTACCACATTATCCCAGATAATTTACACGCTATTACTGACTATGCTAACTATAATTTGTACCATAAATGTACCTACTAAACATATGCTGTATATAGGTACATATTAGTGCAAATAAAGGTATATTAAGTGAAAAGTTTCTAAACTTTATAGTCTTGATAACTCATGGTAGAGTCCCGTTCGAAATATTTGCTATATTCGAATATATGTATAATGAGATGGAGATTTTCTTCTTAAGCTCTATTTGCGAGGAAAGCGATGGATAAAGGAATACCAAACGATTTACTGAGCGGTACATTACTACGCTAAGTTAACTCGTTCGCGGAATATAATATGTTTAAAGTAGTCATGTTGCAGACATCTGGGAAATAAGCATGCTATACTTCCCTGGGACAATACTTCACTTGATAAAAATAGAGGGTTTGAGGCAATCTAGTTTATGTTTAAGTAAGAAAAGTTTTATTATACGAAAGAGTAGTTGAAAAAATGCCACAACGTAATTTATTAAATGTTTCCACATAGTTTTCTTCTTAAAGCGCCATCTCGTTTCGAAAATGGGCGATCATAATTTAATTTAAGCAGAAAATCGTAAGTCCATATGGTTATTATTGAGTTAATTACAATATTGTGCTAAATATTATATTACTAGGTTGGCTTTAAATATTCAATTTATATAAATTAAGTTCGTAAGACCAATCCAGCCTTCCCGCTATTACAGCCAGTATGCTTTTAGAGCTCCCCCGCACGCCCCTTACCAGAGATACAGGTCACTTGCGCACCGTGGCGTAAAAAAAGTCGTCTCGCAATATAATATTTATTAAATTATAAAGATATATACAATTATTGAATTAAAGAAAGTAGACGGTAAAGGTATATATGTTACATATATACCTTTAAAAAAAATGTGCTGAAAATGCTAACTTCAGGAGGTCGGTTTTTTGTGACGCTGTGCGGGTGTCGGATTTTTTGTGACGATGTGCGTACGCATTGTAAAAATTTACTCTCATCATTTTTCCTTAACGCGCCAATAGAAGCATAACCTTAAAAAGGGTAAGAATCAGTACGAAATAATTGAATACGAAAACATTGTAGGGTAGTTAATTATATACGATAGCAGACACCCGAACAACATTACTTGTAGCTACAAGCTGTGTACAAGCGCCTTTGTTGCTAGATTCGTAAACATACTTGTCCAAGTATTAGGAAGAACGGTGATTGTTGGGTCCCATCTTAATGCTGTCTTCTTTTATTTTAAAAAAATCAGATTTTTTATAGGACTGCGGGCAAACGGGCAGGAGGCTCACCTGATGTTAAGTGATACAGTGAGTGCGTTGCCGGCCTTTTAAGAATTGGTACGCTCTTTTCCTGAAGAACCCTAAGTGGAATTGGTTCGGAAATACTTTAGTAGCTGGTTACAAATAGTAGTAGTGCGCGGCAAAAACTGCCTTATATATAATTACATGCAGCGAGTTTTTTTCGTAAATATGAAAAATCACTGGGTCATACATAAGTTTACTACATGTTATCGTTACCATTATCTGCCTACACTTAATTAAGTTTTAAGAGACCCTTGGTCCGTGGGGTCCTATCGCTATAAGGCTTTTTAAGGAAATAGCAAAAAGGTTAGTCGACATCACAGGAGACCGAAGAGCTGGCAGCTACCTCGGACAAAGAATTAGTCTAGCTATTTAAAGGAGGAACGCTGCCAGTATCTTCGGAACCTCGCCTAAAGGGACTCCTTTTAATAATATATTTTAACTTTTAAGATATGTTTTCCTCACGATGCAATCATTTACCGTGCTAGCAAATGTTAATTGTGCTCGTAGAGTAATGCACAAAGGTTTGAATATATGACTTCAAGGCTAGAATTACCAAACTCACTTATACAACTGCCCTGCGATTCTGTAACTCACTTTTCGAACTTACACAGCGGTTTTCGCATCGGCGGTCGCTCTCAAATCAGTCGTGAAGCAGTCATTTTATGACTTTATGCAAAAACCGCTGTGTGAGTTCGAAAAGTGAGTTACAGAATCGCTGGTCTGTTCTAAATCTTTCCAATGGGAACTTAATAATGATCGTAACGGGAGGTCCCACGGCCCAACAAATAGCCACACTTCGGAATTTAATTTGGCGCATTTCTTTTACGCTATCAGATATTGTAAGGATTTGTGGATTCCATTTATACAAGGAGTTTCCTTTTAGTCGGCGAAGGCCTTATGTTAATGTGGGATTTACTCCGCGCCTTCACCAGGACTTACTTAAGTTATATTATTTTATTGAAAACGTCGCGTAAATGGAATCGTTTTATAATTATCAAAAATAAAGATATATCAAACGTATATGTAGGTAAAACAATATCGGCTAATGAATATAATTAACACAAATGATTAAACAAAACGTGCTAATTAGTAGCATGTTGGCAAATGGTCTGTTCAGTGCTCCTTTTAATTATATTACACCAATCATTCCAATAGGCTTATAGTAACGAATCATTAAATATTCAACATTAATTATTATGTTTTATTAACAGTCAACAATGAATTCATTTGGTTAGATTAGCTTTATAAAGGGAATAGAAAATCTACTACAAGCTGCAATTAACTATTTTTATATGTTATTCATAAGTTTATATTTCACCCGTATCACCTCGACGTCCGTCGTTCCACAACTAAGCGTTTTTGCTGGCAGCACCACTATGTCACCAGCTGCCCACTGAAGTATTCCGAACCAACTTAGGTTCCTTCAAGAAAAGAGCGTACCAATTCTTATAAGGACGGCAACGCCCTCGCGGGCCCTCTGGCATTGACAGTGTCCATGGGCGATATCGCTTAATGAGATGAACCTCTGCCCGTTTGTAGCCTGATTTTGCAACCATCTCTTACTCTACGAGGTCTACCCATGTCTTAAGTTTATTTTTTTTGCAAAATAACGGTAATATAACTTAAATATCCTTTAAAGTTTAAAACTTCCGTATTAGTTGTATAGCACCCACCTCTATAAAAATTGTTTATTGTAAAAAAATCCCCAGTAAGGTTTTCACTGTAAAAATAATGCGGTCGTTTAATTAAAGTGTCAACGCTGTAACGTTGTGGCATTGTTCGATTTACTAACATACAATTGAGGTTTCGCAAAGACCTTTGGTCCATGCTGACCCACGCTGGTCGCACGGCAAACAGCGTCATTTGGTTAAGTAATGGTTGTTATATGCGCCACTGCAGCTGCCACCAATTAGCTCTCGGGCGCTCGATGTCCGCGGACATGGCATTGCCCTGATTTACTGCTTGACCTCGCGTCTATCGCATGGAGGTACCCGTTTCGGTCCGCGCTTAATTAGCTATTACGTAAGTTATTATCTATAAAAAGAAGACGTTATATGTTACATACTCATTACTTTTATCAAATTATATTTATAATTTGATAATATGTTACTAATCAATTGTATATTAAGTTAACTTTGAAATTCATTGTTAGGGTAAATTTCTAATACGATTTGTGTTATTAATTAATTTTTATTGTTTTTACACGCTTTATATTAGCTTCACCTGTATGTATGTATGTATGTAACCGACTCCTTCGGACTCGATTTTGACCCACATTAAACGGACAGATTTAATTCAAACTTTGTACACTTATAAAGGCGCGCTCTATGCCATATTTTTCGTCTATCGAGCAACCCACGCTTTTTCACAATAATACCAGTATTTTTTGTTCATTACCATTTTTAGCCTAAATTAAGAATTATTTTTCACTTTTTAGTTTGATGTGCTTTAAAAGCGTGTTTTTTAGTTTTTTTAAACTATATTTATTATAATTTAGCTCTTCGGTCGGTAGAATCGTAGTCAACATGGGTACAACTGGAGCGATCTGCTTCTACCGTTTCTCCTCGCACCTCTCTTATAACCTGGTACGAGTACAGTTGTGAGAACAATGAGACTTTTTATTGGTCCATCTGGTTGGTGAAAGCCCGCGTGATCTTTTGCCTTCTTCGTAACACTACCAGTCTACCAACTACGATCAGTTTCTCCAAGTACTCATCGATTCTCCGCATTGTATGGCCGAAATATAAAATGATTCGATGTCGGAATATAGTAGACAGGTAGTTAATGAAAAACTTAATTAGTCTAATTGCACTCTTTCAATTAAAGCACTATTATGTCTTGCGCAGTGATAGCCTAGTGGTTTAAGCATGCGAACCTCATCCCTGATACCGTGAGTTTGGATCACAGTGCACCAATGACTGAATAATGATTGTTCACGACGTTATGAAAACAAATAAGGACATTTGTAATTTCAAATGCAATTAGACTAATTAATGTGTAATAAATTAGGGGGATATGGTATAATTTAATCATCGCATTCTAAATTTGAATTTAACCTCTAAAGAACATCAAGCAATTAAATCAGCTTACACTCGAAAGCTTATATTAAATTTATAAAGTTAATTTAATCTGTTTTCCTTCGAAGAACGTAAACGCCATCGGATTAACGGCTCGTACGTTGACTCGTGGGTTTCGTCACTCAAGTTAAATTCGGCGAAGGGGAATTATAAATAAGAGTGATTAGAAAGCTCCACTCTGAGATACGCCGACGTCCGGTCCCATCCGCCCTCCCGCCCTCCACCCCGCCCCAGACTTTTACGATATTTTACGTCTTCATAAAATTCAGCCGCGACTTGCCGTTTTATTTTCGCCTGTAGTTTATGTTTCAAGTATGGAAATAAGGCGACGTTTAATTAAATTTAGTCTCCGAGGTTATTTCGGAAATCTTTTTATGCATAAATTATATGGAATTACAGCTTTCTCAAGAGATATAATTTAATATAACCTTTGTTTATGCTTTAAATATAACATGCCATACTTGCAGTCATATAATAATTAATCATAAAAGATTACCATAAAAATCAAGACGCGCAATACCTTTCAAATCTGGGCCTTAGATTTCCGTGTCTATTTCGATATCGCGCTCATAGAAAGTCTATTGGTGCACACCCGGGCATCGACCCTACGACTGCAAAATAACACAATGGAACTTCTATATTTAATTCTTGCATTCTTTATTATTTTAAACGGGAGACAAATTTAAGCAAACACGCCTTTTATCTTAATTATTTCGTGAATATTATAAACTATCACCTCCCTTGATATTGCTAGGAATTTTATTTAACAAAATAAGCGGCGATGTCAGTACCAGAAGTTTCCGGGGTAGTTTAAAAAAACAATTGGAGTAGCTTCTGCCGGAAGTTGGAAATTTCAAAACTTACACCGCCACAGCAGGTTTTTTTTAGTTCAACTTGTTGAGAATATTCTGAGCATATTTTACTATTGAGATACGGATTGTTTTTAAGATTACTGTATAATAGGTACACATATATTATTAACAATAATAGTAGAATGCATGTATTTAATAAAAATTCTAAATAGATAAAATCTGATACGTAAATTACGTTTACGTTGACACGCTAAATTTTAGCCACGTTGAAATTGAATCCTAATAATTGTTGTAAAACAACGCGAGCTATTAAATATTATGAAATAATTATTAATTAACGATAACCGAACAAACATTCATTAAAAAGACAGTGGAGTTACATACATTGGTCTCAACAACTGGCCCAAGGCATGATGGTTTTCTCACGATGTTTTCCTTATATATTAGAATGTATTTTATATACCAACCAAGTCCACATAGTTCTTAACTTAATCATTATATAAGGCGCCCAGCTATATAATAGTATCCTGTATTCAGAGACATAACCTTTCGGTTTGAACTTTAGTTCAAGACTTAGCTTGACACATCCACTCTTATATTCGTTATAAATAAATAAATCAGTGACGCTACAACCTCTTTAGATCTTGGCCTCAGATTTCTGAATCTGTTTCATGATCATTTTTCGATATAATAGGCAAGTAGGTGATCAGCCTCCAGTGCCTGACACACGCCATCGACTTTTTGCGTCTAATCATGTCGGTTTCCTCACGATGTTTTCCTTCACCGTTCGAGCAAATGTTAAATGCGCACATAGAAAGCAAGTCCATTGGTGCACAGCCGGGGATCGAATCTACGGCCTCAGGTATGAGAGTCACACGCTCAAGCCACTAGGCCAACGCTGCTCTCTCATGTCTCTCATGTTCGTTATACCATTAATACTTGATCAGATGCGAGGTTCGATTTAGTATTACATCTATAATAAAACCATCAAACTACGAGAATGACAATCACAATGCCAGTACAAAGTCAGTGCGGCGCGTGGCGGTCAGCGTTCAGTCAGTTCAACAAATAAAATAATTCCACTCAACAATCTCATCTTTATTGTATCCCCGTCGCCGGCATTCGCCCGTTATACAGTTACAGCTAAATGCTCATTGCTTATCTACTGAAAATAAGAAATCTTTTGCATTTAAGGCGAGAAATGTGTTGTAATTGTTTTGTTTTAGAATTTGCATTGGTTAAAAGTAGTGGAAGCCTGTTGTTTGATTAGACGACTTTAAACGTTATCAATACATTAATATAACTAATTTTATCAGAAGAAGACAAAATAATTCTATCACAGATTTTTATAAGAAGGTTAATTTTTATACGACACATTTAAAAGAATAGGGGGCAAACGGAAATGGAAATTCTTATTCTGCCTCGACGTCTGTTGATGAAAGCAGGCAAGCAGTTCAGCTGCATGTATTAATCCGAACAACTCTCTGAACACCCCATGGTAAATACGGTAGAAGATGCAGAGAGACCCCACATCTCTACGCAACGCCATGGGATCAAGCCGCTCGGAAAGAGATTGGTCGTCGACGATTCGAACCCCTCCTCGTTGAATACGGTGAAGTGGAAGGAGCTGGTACTAGCGAGCTCCTGCCCAGAGGTGAGAATAGCACACCAAGCTCATGGAGGCAAATTTAGCCTGTCCCTCCAAATGACCGCGAAACTGAACGTTCGATATATCAACGTCCAAGATTCCGATGCTAGCTTAAGGAGGTCTTCGAAGTTCAAGTGTCTTCGAAGAGAAGTGTAGCGATAAAGGGGGTTTTTTAGCAGAAAACTTGTGTCTTCTTGGGGTCACATTGGACTCGATTTAGATGACCCCAGTCCGATACTCCACGTAGCAGAGTTTCGACCTCAAACATCAGTTTGTTACGGTACTGATCGACAACTGCCCAAGAAATGCATGCACGGCCAGTGTAAAAAGTATCCATAGAATTGATGTTGCTTAGTACTTTTAAAAATGTATACTTCTAAAAAGTAATATTAGTTTGGCGTGTATGTTCTAGCGGTGGGCGCTTATAGAAGTCAATAAGCGTGAAGTTAAAGTTTAAACGAACTGGTGAGTCGTGAGGAGAAGTTTCAAACAAAATAAGTTGTTTTACTTGTAGCCTTCGACGACAGCGATGCGGTCTTCTACTAATCACTCAATGAGCAAGAAACATTGCAAAGTATCGCTTTAATAAAACGAGTAATATGACAACGTAATTAAAATTAAAAAATCATTTTAAACCGACAACTGAAAGAAAAGCGTAATTTTTGATGGCATATTAGAATATAAACCTTTTTTTGACATATATATTTATTTATAGAACGGGGGCAAGCGGGCAGGAGGCTCACCTGATGTTAAGTGATACCGCCGCCCATGGACACTCTCAATGCCAGAGGGCCCGCAAGTGCGTTGCCGGCCTTTTAAGAATTGGTAGGCTCTTTTCTTGAAGAAAAGAATATCGATATAATTATTTGTTTTTTATACAAATACCGTAATTTTTTCAAATAAACGGTTCTTGTTGCAAATGAGACCATCTCTTCTTAGCCAATCAGATGTTCTTACGTCTACTCAAAAGAACGCTCTGATTGGCCCATGCGTTGTTCATATCACCTTTTTTCTTCGGATTTTATACTCACCATTCGCATTTTATATTTACTAAAGATTAGATCCATTAGATTGTTTTCTAATATAATAACGATTCTATTTTAATGGAAAACTAATCTTTATATAATATAGTCAAAGTTGATAATAATCATATCATTCCTACGAGTATTATTAATGTAGTGATAGCTATGATTACGATACCTTTCATTACCATACATTACCTAAGGACATATTATGTAATTTCTAGGCCCCCGGTGCCGGTACTGGTCGAGTAACCTGCCTTTATGGAATGAAGCTAACAACATCCTTTATCCATATTAGTGATTATATAAGATAAGTTTTTGTCAACATATGGTGTTGTTTAAAAAAATCCAAACATAGTAGAGAATTAAACTCGAACCTCAAAACTAAAACAGCGTGTGTGCGGTGCACCGGATCCGGTTGAGTGCGGTTCGCGGCAGTTCGATGCGGTTAATTTAAGTTGTTGACGTTTCTTTGAGTGGTTTTCACGTTAACTTTGCACAATTTCCTCTCGACGGCTCTCTCCCACTGCCAATATACACTCGACTGCATTCCATATAAAATCCAACTCAATGTTTCTTGACATGAATAAATACAATTGGAATTAGTTTGAAATCGAATCTATTGCGAAGAAGTTATATTTAGATATAAAAATGTGTTTTGTGATTTGTTTATCCGTATCAATCAAGCATCAGTGAGATTATAAAATGATTTTCTGTAGCTTCATCCGCGTAGATTTGGGGTTAGTGATATCTTCAACATTTCGTTAAACTTTAAAAATCAAACTATCTATTAAGGTCTAATGTCTAAAGTCTTTTTAATGATAACAAACGAGCAGAACAACCATGAATAGACACCCATATAAGTGGTGGTGCCGGCGTAATAAGAGTAATAATTAACGTACAAAGTTCCGATATGGAAGGCCGAAAGACTTTTTTTTTGTGATTGAAGAACACCATCTCTAGTTTAATGTCACACAACATGACACGGCATGATGTCCATGATCATTTAGTCTAAATACAAACGAACAATTTAGTTTTTGTCATTAAAAATATTAAAATAACCGGCGCCATCTTGTGGAATATTGTCGCCAACAGTCATCACTTGCACGTCACAAGCGGTCACAGCTGATACGTAGTGGTGTATTCAGTACTCCGCAGCCCTCGCGGCTCTGAGCTTTGCACCCTTGACACTTGCCGCGCTATTCACTATTCACCTTGCAACTGTTATTATGTAGGCTTATTATGTACAGGGTATATGCCCCTCTAGGAGCAAATTATACACTAAAGTGTAAGTTATAGAAAATGGTTTTTAAAATTTAATCAAGCTTTAAATTTAGATAATAGTAGATGTAAGAAATGTAATGCCCGGTTTATTAAATGATTTAAGGCAGTGAAAGAACATTCTTAGTTTCCGATTGGAACAGCGCACTCAATATTTAACTTAATCTTTATTCTGTCGGCACCAAAGGTGTGAATATAAAATAATAATATCATTTCAAGAACTGTGATACGCAACTACTGTTTTTTTTGAAGTTATACTTCTTTAGGCGCGTAATGAAAAATTGATGAGAGTGAAATTTTACGATGCCCGCGCACCGTGACACAAAATTAACAGAATGAAGTTGCCCACGGAAGATGCTACGGCATTGGACATAATTTAAAAACAACATTCGAATAATAATTGAATTTATGTTACAATTAATGTAAGAGAATAATAATAAATATTTATGTTTTCAAATGTAAACTGAACTTTATTGACTATAATGACACCTTTTCCAGTCTTTTTTAATAATGCCAAAGAAGTATAACTTCTTACGCGCGTACATAAGTACACGCACACTTTTTTTTATAAATAAAAGTTCTTATTAACCATTAAAACTATTCCTAAATTTAGTACAAGAACTATTTACTACAAGGACGAAATCGTCGTTATAAATGACTTGTTAGGAAAATGAAAATCTAAACAATTACAAATAGAAAAATGTCGTAAAAGCGTAATTCCGATTAACCTCAATGATGCCAAATGCCTTTTATATTTCTCTGAATTCTTCCATTGTTATATTCTATCAAAGCTCAAGTAAAATATTCTTGTTTAGTATTATTTTGGTACGAAATATTAAAATGCCCTTGTTTCGTAAAACAATAGTAGCATAATATTTTGGCGTATTGTCTGGCTCCAGTGAACAAACTTTGTCAAGATCATAACCGTAGTGGGAAGAATTGAACGAAAAATTCAAAATCGTTTACTCAGAAGAAATAAACAAATGAAATATAAATATTACAAGGAACTAGTTTTGGTAGTAGTATTTAAACATCGCTTTTAATTTTTTATACTTATGTAACTTTAAGGACGGTGTGGTTTGTGACATTTCCCTTTGAATAATTGTAATGTAGAGGGAGGTTAAACTTGCTGAGTTTCTTGCCCGTTCTTCTCAGAACAAGTCCTCCTGGTGCGAACGGATGGCGTAGTCTTGCTCTTTCGCGAATTTTGTAAACGTTTTTGACATTCATAAGCATGCCCTAAGACGCATCTAAACTGAATTAACGTATTTTAATTGATTGATTGACTGGGCGCCCTGAGTCTTCAGTGGCATAGGGCGAGATGTTTAGGTGTTTTTTAACTCTATTTACGGAAGGAATTTTTGACGTGACAACGTCTTATAATTCGATGGAGCCGGCTGCAAGCACGAAAAACCATGACTCATGGCGTTACCTCGCTCTGAGGTGTTCCATTTAAGGCTTGCAGTGCAAGCGAGAGCGCGAAACGAGCAACAAAGAGGCACAATCGGCCTCCGCGTTCGGCAGCGTTCGTTCGTTAAAAAATTGACATAATTGTATCTATGCGTACAAATAAATGGAACTTGATCAATTCAATTGTGATTTCCGTTTACCTCCTCTATATCCATACAAAATATCTATCAAAGAAATAAAATTAAAATTATCTTTTGAAAAATGCAATCATTCCATCAGTATTTTCTTATGACGTTGTCACGTTCACCTATCGTCAGTTTTTACATTCCTTAACATGGAAGCGACTTTATTACAGGCTATATAGATGTACTTCAATTTCATGCGATGCCGAACCACCTCGTGTCACCCCAGGCTGCAAAAAGGTTTCATTTTTATTTCTCATTTGAGTTGCTGAACTATCCGTTCGCAGATGCGAGGATTGTCCAGGGCATTTCAGAGTTTGACATCATTGTTCCGATTGTATGTCTGGCTACAATTTCAAATGGTATAATATTCATTTTAGAGCAGTTTTAGTGGCTTATGCGTGCGGCTGTGCACTAATGGAATTTTATTTCTGTGCGTGTGTGAAATAAGCACTCGCTACGGTGAAGGCAAACGACGTGAGGAAACCGGCGTCTAAAAAAATCGATGGCATGATGCACAGCAGGCTGATCACCTACTTCATAAAATAAAAATGATTATGAAACGGATGCAATCTTAAGCCAAGATCCATTTAGGTTTGTAGCGCCACTGGATTATTACAATTATGAAAAAAACGTGTATGTACTTATGTACACGCGTTAGAAGTTATACTTCTTTGGCGTAATAAATTTCTTCAAGCACTAGAGGGACGTTTCCCTCTTCGAATTGCATTTCTCTTGTCCATTTTAATGCTCACTTCTAATCGAAACGATATAATATGTACTAATCATGATATTTTATAATGTTAATGGTTTTTATCACATTGGAACGGGTTTTCTTGTAAAGAAATCATTTTTTGGTTTAAAAAAAAACTCTACGCCATGACAGACAATGCAACTTGTAGATAAATCAGAGCAAGCGCCAACTAGCAGCCCAGACTGTTTGACCGACATTTGAACAGATATTCAGGGTGTTGGTTTTTTGTGGCGGTGTGCGCGCGCATCGTAAAAATTTACTCCCATTATTTTTCCCTATCGCGCCAAACGTATAACTTAAAAAAATATTTGTCATTTATTTGTAATAATATCTGTAGGTGCTTAAACTCATGAATAACGAGGGCGTGTTACAAATACCATTTAGAATGTCAGCGTAATTAATATTGTCAGTGCGTCATACCTATAGGGTCCGCCTTATCGTTGTTTCTAATTTATGTCGAACAATTTTGAAGATTTTACAAGAATAATTATTGCGTGGTAATATTCGTTTCAATGCCAAGGTGCATTGCCCGCCTGTCGGCAATGTTGAGTATGTACAATAAAAACATGGCGGCGCATTTTGTTTTGTTCTCATTAGTCCCTAAAATAGGAAAACCACACGCGATTCCTTCCTCTATTCAACCATTCTCTCATTCTTAATTCTTCGGGTTAGAGTCACGGGCTAGGTCACGCAGAGTGGCTTTCTCCTCTCGTGAAGTAATATAGTAAATTAGCACAATAAAATACACATTTTTTTTTAACACAATTCACACCAATTGACCTAGTCCCGTGCTAAGCTGGTGAAGCTTGTGTTATGGCTACTAGGCAACGGATATACATTCATATTATAGATAGATAGACATATTTAAACACCCAAGACCTAAGCACAACACCAAATGCTCATCACATCGATGTTCGTCTCAGCCGGGGATCCAACCCATGAATTAGCAGTCAGGGGTAGTAACCACTAGACCAATGAGTCGTCAAAGACTTAGAGATTAGACTTAGACTTGAAGATTAAGAGTTAAATGCGACTAAAACTTCGCTTCTAACTATGGTAACAAACATAACAGTCACAGAAATGTGTTCAGCATGGAATATATTTCTGTAAGCCCATGTCAGGTACATGTAGCAAGTCAAAGTGAGAACATGTACTATATTGTATACGAGGTCACTAAAGGGTGTTTATTTTCGTATCAACTAACTCAGAGTATTCCTGAAATTCAAGGGTAAATTCCAAAACAATGCCTACGTAAAGCTCGTTAATTAAAGAAAATTTAAGTTTATTTTATACATTAGAAATTATACATATGAATTGTTTATTATCATTAATTTAAAGTGGTTTAGAAAAACACTTTTTTAACGGATTTGTAGTTATGTTTTATTATAAACTAGCAGACTCGGCCAAGCGTTGCTGTGGCTAAGGTTTTTGTTATACTACATAGTAGTAATCTATTCAAGGGAAACGGTAGGAGAACACCAGTCATGGGGACCACCACGCTTTTTTGGTGGTTATACCATTAAATTGTAGCTTATGTGAAACGTTGGTACTTTCAACACAGCGCCATCTGTTAGAATTGTGACTACTAAATAATAAACAAATATTTTGCAATAAAATACTATTGCGGGTATAAATTGAGATGTAAGCTATCCTATCTTTTGTTGGATCAAACTACACACGGTGTGCAAATTTGATTGATATCGGTTCGGTAGTTTAGGAGTCCATAGCGGACAAACAACGTGACACGTAATTTATATATATTAAGATTTACAATTATTTTACATAATTTTAAATTTAACCGACGTTTCGCGTGCTTTACAGCGTGCGTGGTCACGGTGACTAACAATATAAATAATAATAAAACATAACTTCAAATCCGTTATAAAGTGTTTTTCTATGTCTAAAAGTTATGTCAATAAAAGACAATATTAAAGTGGTTTATTTTTTAAACTATGCGTAACAAAACCTAAAACCAGATAAATAACTATTTATGTAATCATTTATATAAAGGGTTATTATGAAATAATACTTTATATTAAACTTAAAGAAGTATTAAATATATACACTTCAGTCGGTAGCTCATGTCTAAACGTCGTGGTCGGCAAAGAACATCTGGAGCTGACTATTTGTTTCCACCGGCTTCTGTCCAGCCCTTCTCTTACAGTTACAGTACAGTGTACAGTTTTGAAGACGATGAGTCTCAAACTCATACTCAAAATAACTTGATTCATATAGGTAACCAAGTACACTTATGAACGTCAACAGAAAAGATGTTAAATTGATTCTAAAGTTACATTTACTAACAGTTCGTAACTCAAGGGCGTAGAGCGGGCAAGAAGAACTGGCAAAAAATTCTCCGCCACTCTTTTTGAACGCCAAGTTTTGAGTCATACAAATTGTTTGTAAGGCCAAGCCATAAATGGTTGGATCTCTCTCTTCTTCACCACCTAAATTAATTAGGTGGTGAATGGCCAGGTGATCTTTTGCCTTCTGTGTTACCAAGCACAAACTGTTTCTCCTCTTATCGTCTCTGCCATTGTAAAAAAGTAATCATATAAAAACAATAGCTAGTTGATGAGAATAATAATAATATAATTATTATAGGACATCTTTGAGGCATTTTGAATGCTCCAGTCTAGAGTAAGCTGGTAACGTGAACATCGATAATATTTGTGATATCCCATCTCTTTCGCTTATCAATGATGTGATACAACATCAAAGCACCAGGCGTGATAATATCATATTGGAAGAGAACCTCGATTCTCATAAATTTAATCAAATATTAATAAAATCATGAAACAGATACCGAAAGAGTTCTGATAGAGATCATTTGTCAGTCTAAGGCAAGTAATCAGCCTCCTGTGCCTGACAAACGCCGTCACTTTTTGGGTCTAAGGCAAGCCAGTTTTCTCACGATGTTTTCTTTCACTGTTTGAGCGAATGTTAAATGCGCACACAGAAGGTGCACAGCCGGGGATCGAACCTACGACCTCAGGGATGAGAGTCGCACGCTGAAGCCACTAGGCCAAAGCTGCTCGTTATGTAAATAAACTAAACCAAATCTATGGCATTAGGTATGTCAGATTGAGTAAGTATGGACATTACGGAAATCTAAAAGCACGATTTTGCCTTTGAAATCGCGGCTAAAGTGTGAGAGTAAGTCTCAAGTCCAACGTCATACAATATTGTCCCTCTCGACGAGGTTTAAATTCAATTTGACGAGTGCAAAGCTTTGTGACGCGACGAGGCCCATTTTGTGCTCCACGAGATGTGGCGACACAAATTGAAATAATTTACCCAATTTCGTTTATATTTGTTATCAATAAAATATAAAAGGAATCTGTAAATAATAAAGGTTTTTCTGAATTTAATGTAAGTCATTACAATGCTTATTATTGTGATAATTGAAGTGCAGACAAACGTTTCTTTTATAATTTTGATTGTTATACTCACGTAAACCAAACAATTTTTTAAGTACGTCGGGCCGTACGTTGCGGATTTTTGGGGTATAAAAAGGTTTCCTTTCGATTTTTACCTTTACAAGCAAGTGTTTCATAGAAAAGATTACCAGGATCAGTACCAGAGTTATGTTAATGAACGATCTAGGGTTAGGTTAAAGAAGTTGATTCATTAAAACGTGTTATAATGTAACTTACATGAGAAAAAATAAAATAAAATGTGTATATTTGTGTAACTAATTAGTGTTCATTAATTTAAAGTCAATGTAAAGATTGTAAGTGGGAGTAGGATTAGGATAACGAAAGAGGATTTTAATTAATTTATTATGTAGAACCTGAAGTTGTTTAAGCACCGCATACACGACCAGTCACCACATGTAGCACCAGTTCACGAGTACCACGCATGGCCAGCAGCATCTTGCACCTTAACGAGAAGATAATTTGTCTATACTGAGATACCCAAGTATCTCTTTGTCTACCCAAGGTAATTTTCGTTGTCTTTCTCGTCGGAACACAATTCAAATTTAAAGGGGTAATAAAAACGACATACCATAAGGCTTTTAAAATGTATTGGTTTATATTAATGTAACTAACGACCACAATAACTAGTGGTATCCTGGGTTCGATTTCCGGTGGATAAATGATTGTTTAAAGTTAAATCGAATCCAGAGTCTCCAGGCTACGGCATGTGCTTTATTCACGTTAATTTAACAATTTAAAATTAAAAACTATAGTCAATTACAAAGTAATATTTTAATTATACTAGTGATGAGGTAAAGCGACGATGTCCGCTCGCGGCGGAAGCTACTTGTTGTTTTTCTTTCCGGGAAAATTGTAAAAAATAACAGGGACAACTGCACAGTTCGTTCGTCGAAACTTCCTTTGTATAGAGAACTCTATATTATTAATTCCATTTTTACACTGCGGAAATATTATCAGTTTATTTCTTGGATTTCCAGCTTTAATATTTACTGGGAATTTGATTTCGAATTAACTCTGAATATTTTCTCGTTTGTTTTCATGTACACTAATATTGTAAAAGTATATTTTTTTTCTTGATTCACACACGATTTATAAATTACAGAATATAAAAAAAAACATTGTGCACCGGGCGGCCTTATAATAAGCGATCCAGGTAGGTCAGAGAGACAGAATATAGCTATTGTTATATTTATATAGTTTTTGTATACAATACAAATATATAGTATTTGCAATCTTACATATGATAGTTAAAAATGTATTAATAGAAAACAATTTTATTATGTTACATTTTTGTTTTAATATTTGTATTAAATTGAAGGGATTTTTATTGATAATACCAGATTATTATTTTAGTTACAGCAACATCAACACGTATATAATAAGAATAAGAAAAAAATTAAAGACCTTTCCAGATCCTTACGAAAACTGCAATTATTTTCAAGGTTTTGAAAAAGAAATGGTAGGTCTGGTCAGCAGTCTGTGAACACATACTAGATAGGCCTAATCACTACATACGCTTTGACCAAGATTGATACGCGAAGCCATTGAAATCAAAAAACACCCCAATTTCAATAGAGAAGACGGCCTAAAATTGTCAAACACCTGGGATCCAATAATATCCAAATTAAAATCTCAAAAAGAAACACAATCCGCGAAAATAGAGGACACCGTGAGCCATTATTGCCAAAACCCTCCATCTTTTAGTCGATACCAACTCCGGGGAAATAAATACAGATAATGCAACTGTGATACTTTTTGACATTCAACATCTTTTGTCTTCAGTCACCGTGACGTCGGATAAATTTAAAATTATGTTAAATTGTTGTAAATTTATAATAATACATAACTTCAATCCGGTCAAAATAGTGTTTTTTTTTTTCTAGGTCTGGTCTACCTTTATCGGTATCAACTTAAATAAGGAGTAGGAGTAGGAGAGATAATTTGTGTTAGTTATCTAGTATTAGGCATTACCTAACAAACAAGCAAAAAGTCCCCTTTCTCCAGGTGGAATGGGTGTTTATAGAAATAGTTAAAAATTCGTAAACGGATCTTTCAGTCGGATGAAAACCTACCCAGTGTGACTAATTATTACACAAACACCCAAAACATTTTATCACGATTTGAACACGAAGGGTTACGTAAGGGTACAATTTATTAAAACAGCGGAAAATATACTTTTTAAAGCAAAGTATGGCCTTGGAGTGCGCAGTTTAAAAGTTCGTAAAAACTTCGCTAATTAACTTTGGGCTTAAGAATTACAAACTTTCCCTTATCTTTGAATCCTTTTACAAAATCTTCTACATCGCTAATTTTAGACATTTGTTGTAACTCTGTTGAGCTTTGGAACAAACCTAATATTAATCATAGATAGACACAAAATTCCTATTTTTGATTAAGCTTAGAACTTAATAATAATAGTATACCATGCACGGATTAAAATAATAGAATTGCTTTATGTTAAACATCAATCGATAGTTTTTAACTTAAATTATGCCTATTTAAGCTAATAAACAGTTATAGTAACATTAAATAGATTTTTTTACTTAAAAGTCCAAAGTCCGTCTAAAGATATATCTTGATAATATATTGATAATATAGCCTTTAAATTCCGAAACTCTGTCACTTTTTATATCTGAACTTTAATATATTTTTTTTTCACTCGATGGGAGGATGGGAGGACGAACTGAAACTAACAGCAGGCTACAACTGGAGAAGAGTCGGAAAAGATAGAGAACAGTAAAGATATATCTTATAAGCCTATAATCATTAATACTTAAAACTGTCGTCATTTAAATATTTTAAAATCATTAATTAGTCTAAATTGAGACTAAACTAATGTTAACATAAATGATCACGTATCTAGTTATATAATAATTAAAAATTATGTTTGTATATTTTTGAAATGAAAAGGTGGATAGAAGAAATAGAAGCGGAAGCAGGAAACGAATGGAGAAAGAGAGTCATAGACAGAGACAGTTGGAAAAAGCTGGAAGAGGCCTTTACCCGTGAAGGGGTTCCGATCGACGGTAGGTACTGAATTAAGCTAGAATATATAATAGCAAGCAAAAGAAAAAAAAATTTTTTTTAAAAATGTAAAATAATCTAAGCTGTGTATTATAATTTGTTTTTGTCATGATTGGAAATAAAACGGGCTTTATTATTATTATTTTGGAAATATTAAATATATATTTATACACCTTTTATTCGAAGAGGCAGGCAGAGACCACGGATCTCTCCCTTCCACTTTATAAATAGTCCCTTCTCTAGTGCCTCCTGGATTTGGTCCATCTACGTCAAGGTCTACCCAATCCGATTTCATATTTTTGTACAAAAATGACGCGATTAAAACTCATTATTGAAATTAAATTATTTCAGATCAAAGTTTTCTAGATTCTATATCATGCATACTGTTGAAGCATTAATGGCATCTTGTACAGGGTAGAGTCGGATTAGATTATCTTATCGCAAAGGCCACTTCCGCCTCACAGGTGGAATTACCTCTGCGCCAAGTATGTCTTCATTACTTTCAGAGCACACTAGTAATATAAACAGTGGCACACTATTCATTAATGGATTTAACTTTAATGTATTAAGGTGTCTGCTGTACATACGTAATATAGCCTTTATAGTATAATGATGTATGAATGTTTAATATAATCGTAAATTTTTGATTAAATCCGTTTTAGTTAATTTTAAGTTTTTTTTAATTGGCAAGTAGGTGATCAGTCTGACACACGCCGTTGACTTTTTGGGTTTAAATGCGCACATAGACAGTAGAAACAAGTTATTGTGTGACACCACGATTTTGTGGAACCAGCTTATTCAGCTTAGCTTCAAGTAACGCTAAGCTGTACCGATTATTAAAGGCCGGCAACGCACTTGTGAGCCTTCTGGCAATGTGAGTGTCCATGGCTGGCGGTATCACTTAACATCAGATGAGCCCGCCCGTTTGTTACATATAAAAAAAGGAGAAAGTCCATAATTGCACATCCGGGGATCGAACTTGAACTCGTGGGTTAGGAGACGCACGTTGTTTGCTTATATCACTATAAACTTATTTTACCAGCTATATATTAATATTGTTACATAAAAACAACGAATAAATATCTATGTATTTTGATTTATCAAACTTAATTAAATTAATAATTCTGCTTCAATACGGCGATATGTTTGGTTAGGTTTGTTTTGGTTCATCCTTCGATACATATTAATTAGTAATCATTTATGTAACGTCTACATCTGATTCAATAAAATTATGTATCCTAAAAAACCTTTCGATTGGTTGAAGACTTTATTATTGTATATACGCAAGATATTTAATATATTTTTTTGTTTTACTGTTATGACTTTGACTGTGACCGTGCAATCCCGTCTTAACATCGCAGTAAATATTAAAAACGTATATTTATTGTCCAATCACAGTTCGCCTCCCCTCGCTGCACATTTTAATTAAAATTGTTGTGCGCGGGTAAATTCGCACCTTATGTTAGGTATATCACATTATATGTTGGTAACAATAAGATTTTATGTTGCGGTTTAAAAGGCTTTATGTGTAGTATTGGAGTATCGCTAGCGAATTTCATACGCCCGGAGTGTTGGTAAAGTTCAATAGTGTAGAACATTTTAATACGTTCTGTGCATGTCCTAAAGAGCCTCTTTAAGGGATTTTCAGGAGCCAAGACTGATTATAATTTAGACACTGATCGGGAACCCTGTGTTAGCTTGCTAGCAATTTATTAAGGCCGCATCTCTATTTCCCAAACTTCGATTGCAATTCAATTTATAAGAGCAGTGTTGGCCTAGTGGCTTCAGCGTGCGACTCTTATCCCGGAGGTCGTAGGTTCGATCCCCGGCTATGCACCAATGGACTTTCTTTCTATGCGCGCATTTACCATTCGCTCGAACGGTGAAGGCAAACATCGTGAGGAAACCGGCTTGCATTAGACTCAAAAAGTCGGCGGAGTGCGTCAGGCACAAGAGGCTGATCACCTATCTGTTATTAGATTAACAAATGATCATGAAACAGATACAGAAATCTGAGGCCCAGAGCTAAAAAGGTTGCTACAGATTTTTTAAAGTTTATTAGTCTTTGGAGGGTGATCTCTGGATCTATTGAAGTGATTTTTTAAAAATTATTTTACCAATAGAATGTCACGTTATTTGTAAGTATATTGCAGACTTTACAGCTGTAGCCTGTAGAAGGATTTGCAAAGTAAGTCGGAGGAAAAAGGGTCGAACGAAAACATTTTTTACGAACGCTGCCATAACGATATAATATTGAGTTCTAGAGAAAAGTTGTAGAACTTGATAATGCCTTCATAAAGTCAGGGACAGCATATGTCAAACTTTTATCTAATATATATATAAAATTCTCGTGTCAATGTTCGTTTCCATAATCCTACGAAACGGCTCGACCGATTCTTATGATTTTTTTTATGCATATTCATTAAGTCTGAGAATCTGCTACTATCTATCTTTCAAACCCCTAAGTGATAAGGGGTGTCCACCCCAAAAATTTTTTTCTTTTTTAGAAATTTTTTTTGCTTTATTTTTTTATAATACAACATACAAAAATACATACAACCCCTAATTTTCACCCCTTTACGATCAACCCCTATTTTTTATTTGTTAATTAAAATCTTATGACTTGATCTCTGAGGTTTATATACAGAAAAACCTAAAAGTTTTCATTCCAGAAAACCGAACAGTCTCTGGATTAGCATAGCAAAATGTTCCATGTTGGTATGTACTAAAAATAGTATGTAAAATCATATCAAGGAGAAACGAAGTTCGCGGGGACAGCTTATATAGAAGAAAGTCCTCCACCTGGTGTATCTGCCTCTCTGTTGGCGATAAACTCAAAAATTACTCCACGGAGTTTATTGCGGTTTTCATATCTAGATTGATTCATGAGGAAGATAAGGCATACGTGCTAAGCCGAACCGCTAGTATTCCATTTAACAAAAAATCTTAATAAACCTCCATTACTCACTCCTTGGAGAGTCGGCGCTCTTCCGCGAACTTTTATACATACTTTCCTTTTAAGTAGTTTTATTTAAGTTGTATCTGATAGGCAAAGTTAAGTTCTTGCGATAAAAGGATATCAAAGGGATCTTTTCCCTGGCTGATCTAATAATTTACCGGTGAGAGCTATACAAAGCAACAATTCCAGTAAATGCAATGGGTACCTTTTACTTCATAGTTGTAGCAATTTTAATAAAGTTTACCCAAAGGTATACAATTCTACCTACATATGTCAACTTAACATTCGTTCTTTTATTAGAAATAATTAAAATCAAAATCAAAACAAATTTAAAATGTTTGGTCCCTGTGCTAAAAAAATAAAATTTAATTAAATAAAAGATTTTAAAAAAATGAAGTAAAAATAAAATTTTAATTTAATTTTTAATTATTTATATTATTACTTTGTAGGTTAAGAAAATTGTAAATACTGTATACTTGATTGTAAATAAAAATAAACAAATTTAAAACGTTCTTGGATTATATGTTTTGAAGGCAAGTCTAAGGTCCTAGGTCCTAAGAACACAGCGTACAAGACAATAATTAAGGCAATGGGTTGATAAGAATTTTAATTAATAAAAACATTTTTAGTCTGTTTTAATAACTTAAGACGTCATTATAGCCTTTGATAAGACAGTTTTTTATATTTTGGTTTGGATATTAACTTGATGTAAAGTGACACTGCCGCCCACGAACAGTCCTGCATAAGGCAAGTGCGAGCCTTTTAGAAAACAGTACGGTTTTTTCTTGAAAGACCCTATGTCCTTATTACTCCAACAAGTTCCAAATAGCGGTGGTTCGCGGCACATAATGCCATATGAATGCCAATACGCCCAGTTGTGGAACGACGACGAAAAGCTTTTCGTGTAAAAAAAGATGGCAACCGCAGCTGATGGACATTCCTATGGTTATTATTATGTATAAAATATATATGCAAGTTAATTTAATAGCCTATTTGAGCCCTTAACGGAAAACGGCTTTCGGCAGTTTCGGCTAGGGGTCAGATTTGGCAGGACGTTAAAACTTATATATTATTTTATGTTCGATGTCCGTTCTATTTACGATGAGGATTTAATAATCTTAAGCCAGCGCCCACTTTCCACTAAAATTAGCTGAAAATAACACATCAAATCAGATTTTCCGAATAGAGCGGGTTTTTTCTCGAGTTCAAAGGTTAAGTTAGTTACGAAGATAAAATCTCACTGAGCTCGGGTTACTGTCGCTAGTCCCTTTACCTGCTTCCCACTCCGTTTTCAATGCGTTTGTACGACAGGATAGGTTAACGATATTTTTCGAAAGAAAATCTGTCAGATCTTAAATATATACCAAGCGCCAGAAAGACGTTGCACTTACTGAATGCTGTCTCCGACACTATCGACATCTTTTTATCTTCGCAGTATGAGTTCACAGTAACGATATTGTGTATCTTAAGTATTAAATGTTATATATTTAATTTATTTACGACATCGTAGTGGCTTAGTACGGTAAGGAAAGTGTGTGTTTTTGTGAATCAATAAATAAATGTTTGATCAAACTTTGAGTAAGTAACTAGTCATCGTTGTAGTAAATAATATGTAAAATAACATTTTCTTTATCTCAATTATCGTACTTAAAATATCATTCATGTGCAGATGACAAATTTTTATCTATATCGTACCGATATAAAATAAACAGGCGATGTATCCACTAAACCTGGTAAATTAGAAGAAATACGTTGTTATAGTAAAGGGAATACGATATCGCTTTGAGCCTCGCCTTTTAAATCTTTTTGCCGACATTTTTTTCCTTTTTTCAAATTAAATAAGGACAGTTCTCCGTTTGTTTCCTAGTTTCGACTCAAAGGTATACATTTCAAGAACACTTTTTAGATACAATTTAACAAGCCCCGTTAAATGATATAAATTGATAGATAATATATATATATATATATGCAAACGCTTTTTAAGTGTGAAGGTAGGGAAGGAATTTTGGTGCAATTTTGATCAAGATGAATGCAAGAATAACACTAGCCTAGTGGTTAATCCATGTATTAGGAACTCTAAGAATATTTTTTTTTTCAAACGCCACTACGCCCTTGACTAGCGAACTGGTAGTAAATGTAAATATATAATTAATTTAACTTCTTTTCTGACGTTCATAAGTGTACTTGTTTACCTATATGAATAGTTATTTTGACTTTGACTTTGAAACATCACACATGTTAAAATAAGGACAGTTCAATACTTATGAAAATATGGAAAAAAGAAAGGAGAAAAATGACATGAGAACTTCCTTACAATAGAGTAAGCAAAGTTGCTGCACACAACTCCCAAGGGAACTTTTTGTTTCGAAGAAGTGGCATTGGTCTGCCAAGCATCGCGAATATACAATGTAAATACATAAATGGCAATATGATTTATGACAATCTTTTGAGCTGTAGTACAGGTTCTGCGTGTTCTTCCCTGTGGCAGGGATGTCTGCCTAAAAAGTGCTGGCCGCTTTTCGAGACTTGCCGCACTTAAGGATTTCATACGCCGGTCCCTTGCCACCTTCAAGGTGCCAAGTCTACTTGAGCCGACTGGTATTGCAAGAGACCGGACGGTATGAGTTTGATTCCATGGAAGATGGGCCGGGTGCTGGTATGAGATGCAACCTGATGCAGACACGCTGGCCCCAACAAATCAACAATAAAACTAGGCGCCGAATATGATTTGGCCCATTCGGTGTCGAGATCCTTGGTCTGTGGGGTCCTAGCGCTATATGGCTTTTTCAGGAAGTAGCAAAAAGGTTAGTCGAGATCACAGGAGACCGAAGAGCTGGCAGCTACCTCGGACAAAGAATTAGTCTATTCAAAAGGGGAACGCTGCGCAGTATATATACTCCTTTTAATAATATATTTTAGTTATTATTTATTATAATATATTTTGTTATTATAAGGTTATTTTAGTATTACTTTTATATTCTGTAATTTGGTTGTTGTATATTAGGAGCGATACATATCTATGGTAGATTATATCACTATGTTATAGCAATTAGGTAGATATAACAAGGCAAAAGAAAATAAATATTCAGAAACGAGGCTTAACGTTATGTGTGATTTCCGATAATGTACTGGATTTTAACTTACGGAGTCATAATGTATGCACGATTTATGTCTTCCATCTCGTTTCATAATGAGAATCAGTAGAATAAAATACAATATAATAACTAAAATTACAAAAGCCGTTACTGTTGAAAGGCCTGAAGGCCCAATAAACTAGATAGTTGTTTCTTAGAACACTAACGGATATTTCTTTCTATGTGCGCCATTAGAACTACTTGCATGTAAAAATTAATAAAACAGTACAACTCCCTGACTGATGTTGCATATGTGGAGTCTCATCATCAATTATTTCTTTGCTGATGTGAGTACCAGCGTAAATATTTTACAAAATCGATGAGGAAGTGATGAAAATCCCTAGTGCAATGTCCATCGGATAGTAAACATAAATAATGAACTTTTTCGCGTGTCGTCGTAATTAGCGCAGCGCTTCACAAAAGAAAAACTTGGATATTTTAAATTTACGAAACTCACTGAATGTGTTAATCAAAAGCAAATAAAAAACTCTGAGTCAAATGAATACGGAATATTTATAACGTTATGTTATTGTTTTATTTATTTTTCGAGCAAAAGCCTATCGACCTCTGAATAGTGAATTGTTTCTCAGAGAAAGATGCATTATTCTCGATCTTGAAGCATTGTACTACTTTTACGTTGGCATTGTCTTGAGAAAAAGCTTGGTTTTTCGTTTAATCAGCAGCAGAGCGCAAGGGTTAATGCTCAGATAAATGGCTGCTTCTAATGTCGACCGCACGATCAACTTAAGTACGCTCATGTTTTTACTGTAATTTGTAATATACAAAATACTATTTAAATACTTGCTGGGCAAGAATGCTATAGGCATAAAATATATTTAAATAATTTCGTAAGACAATTTTTTAATATGTAGGAATCACTTAGACTAAATAAAATGTATGTTGTTGTAAATGAGTTATATCGTTGTTTAGTATAAAAAGGACACAATAAGCCCAACCCTAAATATATGATTCCTTGAACATCGAGAGCAGTGTTGGCCCAGTGGCTACAGCGTGCGACTCTCATTCCTTGGTCGTAGGTTGAATCCCCGGTTGTGCACCAATGGACTTTCTAAGTGCGCATTTAATATTCGCTCGATCGGTGAAGGAAAACATCGTGAGGAAACCGACATGTCTTAGACCCAAAAGTCGACGGCGTGTGTCATCCACAGGAGGTTGATGACCTACTTGCCTATTAGATAAATATCGTGAAACAGAAATCTGTAGCCCAGACCTAAAGAGGTTGTAGCGCCACTGATTGAAACATCAAAGTGATGATTAAACATTTTTAACTCACTTCCACACTAATTCTACGCGATTAAAAAAGCACTGATTACTTTTTACAGGCTCTGAGTCAGTTGCAGAGGTTGCTGAAATCTAATACATACTAATTACATTTCGAATATCATCAGACTAGTTATGAACCAGTCTACGAACTCAACTAGGGTTTGGTTTCGGTACATGAGTTTATATACCTTTTTTGAAGTAAAATTTTCAAATAACATTTTTAGGATTTATTATTCAGGTCTGAGAGTTTTATATACATTAATTGTTAATGGTTAGGTACTAACAATCCAGTAGCGCTATACAGCTCTCTGAGCCTCAAATTGCAACCGTTTCTCAATAATTTTTATTTTATAGACAATAAGGTGATCAGCATCCTTTATCTGACACATATACTTATCAATAATTCGGTTTGAGAAATGCGCATTTCCTTACGATGTTTGCCTTCAGTAGCAGGTACTAATTGCGCACATAGTAAGAAAATATCGGTTATCTGTAAAGTCGGTTTACTGACGATAGTTGAACGTGACAACGTCATATGAAAATACCGATGGAATGGTTGCATTCTTCAAAAGAAAATTTTAATTTTATTTGTTAGATAGATATTTTGTATGGATGGATAGATAGAGAAGGAAGTAAATGGAAATCACAATTGAATTGATCAAGTTACATTTATTTGTACGCATAAATACAATTATATCAATTTTTGTGTGCAAGCGAGAGCGGGGAACGAGTGCTCTCGCTTGCACTTCAAGCCTTAAATGGAACGCCTCAGAGGTAACGCCGCATGAGTCATGTTTTTTCGTGCGTGCAGCCGGCTCCATCGAATTATAAGACGTTGTCACGTCAAAAACCATTGGCACGGCCGTGATTCGAACGCACACCCTCAGGGAGAATTCACGCTTAAGCCACAAGGTCAACACGGCTCTTCTTAACGGTAAGGTATGATATTATACAATTTTTTACATTGTGTTACGTTAGTCTCAGGTGAAATTTAATATGTTAGGGAAACTTTTGTGTAACGTAGTACCAATTAATTCGATACTTTGTTAAGATACCTTTCAAAATCATTAACTGAAACCAAATATAAATATTAAAGGTTGCTTAGGTACCTTATACTTTGCTTCGAGTCACCGACATTAAATGTCAGTTGAAAAATCTGGGCACAAGTAATTACATTTGTTCATTTTTTGTGAATTATTTTACAGGTTATTTTTATAGTTCATGGGGCAAATGGGGATACCACCGCCCATGGACATACATTGCCAGAAGGTTTGCAAGTGCGTTGCCTTTTAAGAATTGGTATGCTCTTTTCTTGAAGGACGATGTCGAATATACGAAATGCGAAATACTAATATGGCATATTTTTTTTTTGTAGGTTGATTACCATCTTAAATACCGGAATTACAGATTTTAATTTAAAGACAGAAATATCGTTAGTTATGCTCAAACTATTTTTAAATTGTATTACATATGTGCGTGACGGAGATATTGCATTCATGTTCAGTTCGTGTCCCATATGATTGAGTATTACATGATATCTGTAGGCTATAGCGATATTCTTCAATATAATGTTGTGTAGTGTCGCATTGCAGCCGCGGCGAGATCCGCAGTTAGATCATTGTATTGATCATCGGAATCACTTCGCTTCTACTTAAAATGTTTTACATAAGTTGCCGGTTACTCTATGTCGATCTAATATATAAAATTCTCGTGTCACAATGTTCGTTCCCATACTCCTCCGAAACCGATTCTCATGAATTTTTTTATGCATATTCAGTAAGTCTGAGAATCGGCTACTATTTATCAAGCCCCTAAGTGATTAGGGGTGTCCACCCCAAAATTTTTTTTTGTTTTTAATTTTTGACCCCTCTACGATCAACCCCTATTTTTTACTATAGTAGATATTTTTTTTTATTGAAGTAAAAAATGGTTCCTAGGAGAAACAAAATAACAATGCACGGCAAAACAACGTTTGCCGGGTCAGCTAGTATTTATATATAGATTGAAATGTTGAGTGGGCCGAAAAAGTAAAACATGCAATTTTTCAAACAAGAAATTGTTTGTGTGAAACTCGATATTAATCTCGTAGTACTATAAGTTATTGAATTTTGAAAACCTTTCTACAACATTATTATGATACATCCGAATAAATAATATTATTGATTGTAGCGACACTACTTTTTACTTACAATCATTGCGAGGACCCTGAAATGCGCTAACGAAGTTAATACGGGCGCTAAGGATATATACAACTTCCAGAGCCCCCTTTAAGATGGAGGAACAGCATCATGGATTCTGACCCGTTCGCAAGTACAGCCTTGCAATTCTGTAACTCACTTTTCGAACTCTCACATCGGTTTTCACAGCGGCGGTCGCGCTCAAATCAGTCGTAAAGCAGTCATTTTACGATTTGTCATTCAGATAAGGAGGGAATTCGTATTTTATTGTTCTGGACTCGATCTCCTCTAGCTTTTTGTACAAAAACGAACGGTACGGCCTGGGTAGGATACTTGCTGTGTCAAACTACCGCGTACGGCGTGTCTCTGCTGGTACCGCATCGGGCGATTGTTGGTGGTGCCTTGGGGTTTTAGTGGGTTTGCTCAGTAGCGAGATTCACATAAACCTCCCGCACTAAACAGCATTTACGTAATTAATAAAAACTGTTCTCCATTCTTCCTCCATATAACTCAACTACAGATCGTAAGTTCACCAATTATTGTGTTAAGACTAGGCGCTGTTAGATAGCGCGGTCTCGTCTGGGCAGTCTCAATTTGACGGGTTTGGAATCACCTCTATAAGGTTCTGAAAGCTAGAGAATATGAGAAATGACTATTTTAGTGACGATATTCTATTTTTTATAGAACAGGGGGCAAACAGGCAGGAAGATTATCTGATGTTTAGTGATACCGCCGCCCATGGACACTCTCAACGCCCGAGTGCTCGCGAGTGCTTTGTCGGCCTTTTAAGAATTGGTACGCTCTTTTCTTGAAGGACCCTAAGTCGAGTTTGGAAATACTTGAGTAGGCAGCTGGTTTGTAATGGTGGTGCGCGGCAAAAACTGCCTTGAAAAACGCTCAGTTGTGAGGACGGGTGGAATTTCGTATTCTGCCTATACGTATATTATATTATATCATATCAGGGCTGAATATTGTATGAAGCTTTTACGACATTACACGTCTTAATGACAAAACAGTAATATCTCGCCCTGTCATCGACTATTATAGGTTTGCCCATTTATTATTAATCCTCTCCTGATAATCGGGCCCCTCCTTTTGACTTATCAACAAATGTTTTCTCATCGCAAAATCAAGCTTTATGTGTATGTAATAAGGTTTATAATCTCACGAGCTTTCGTGTAGGTGTGTGACAGAGGCGCAGAGGTGCGTCGGGCGGCGTGTGCCGGCGCTGGGAGCCGCCACATCTGGCGTTGATGTAAACTTGATTTATCGTTTTATTTGAACTGCCCGCGTGAAATATGGAGATCGAATTATGCTTTTTAATGGGTCATGTTGATGAATTAGGTCGAGCTGCCGTACACTTGTTACATTTGTGATTGTCGGGTCATTGGGATTAATGTTTTAGGCATTTGCTGCCGATAGTATTTAAAGTCTCAACAAAAGATAGAAGTATTGAAAGTGTCAACAAAATCGATCCATAAACAACATACATTTATATATCCGATTATTGTTGATAAAAGGGCCTGGGACTAGTGCTAGACAGGCTACTTATAATTAATTTGCGATATTTGTTTTAAAATAAGTGTTGTTTGATGATTTGCTTTTTTAAAAGAGTACCGAGAGTTCTTTACGCCGGCTGTTTCTCTCGGCCTACACCCTTTGTCTTCTTTGCCGATGAGGGATGCCTACAGATTCAAATTTATGTGGAATAAGTGATACCTGTATCGTATGTGTGTATAATAAACATATTCTTTTTAATGCTCTCAACATATGAACGTGAGGTCGCTTGTACGGTGAAAGAAAGCATCATGTCTTACACTTAGATGATCTTCATTCTCACTTGCCTTCAGAGCAGAAGCCGATAGGTCGACACCCCATGTGGGATTATGGAGCGTCACATTCAGTACTATTTTTTCACGATATACGAGAAGTATTAAAATGTGTTGAATTTTTACACGCTTTATATTAGCTTCACCTGTATGTATGTATGTATGTATGTAACCGACTCCTTCGGACTCGATTTTGACCCACTTTTAACGGACAGATTTAATTCAAACTTTGCGCACCTGTCAAAGATCGATGACAATGCAATAATCCGAAAAAAAAATGAAAAAAATTTGACTAAAAAATAAAAAATAAATAATAGTTTAAAAAAACTAAAAAAGACGCTTTTAAAGCACATCAAACTAAAAAGTGAAAAATAATTCCTAATTTAGGCTGAAAATGGTAATGAACAAAAAATACTGGTATTATTGTGAAAAAGCGTGGGTTGCTCGATAGACGAAAAATATGGCACAGAGGAATTATTTTTCACTTTTTAGTTTGATGTGCTTTAAAAGCGTGTTTTTTAGTTTTTTTTAACTATTATTTATTTAATATGAGTAAAACGTTTAAGTTCCGAATATTTCGTGTTTATTGACCTAATATTTGGAAACTCAAATCATTGGAGCACTAATATTGGAATAATTTCGTTTGTCGGACTCGACCCCGCTCCGAACTTACTTTCAAACTCTAATTTATTTTAATGATCCCAAATTTCACTTCAACTCTACACACTGACGTATCGCCCAAATTGCTTTTCACGAGTACTTATCCTATTTGCTTAACATTTTCCCTTAGCAGCAAAAAAAAGGTGCTTTAAACAGTTTTTTTTAAAACTAATAGTCGTTTTTAGCAATACACGGATCGTATTTGTGAGTAATACACTACCTACTAGTTATTTGGGAACGAATTTACGTGTTCGTTTGTTGGCATGCAATTGTTTTATCTGTGTCGAACCCAGGACCTCCGGGTTAATCAGCAATTACTTTATATACAAAGCCACAGAGGGATTACAACCGCAAAATATACGTTATTTATTTCGTATATTCTATTATTTTTAAGGCATACGCAAACTTGGTTTCATTAGCCCTGGAGAAAAATGGTTTTGGAAAGAATAGTACATTTTCTTCAGTCACCCTCTTCATTTCTGAAGGTCGAGTTAGTGGCTCCGCATTACTCTACCCTATCTTCTGCAAGCCTCTACGTCTGGGTGATGGTAAGACCTGTAAGGGCCTTAACTTGATCGGTCCAGAGAGTAGGGGATCGGCCCCGATGTCAGGAGCACTCTAACAGTCACGATAACTTTCTGGATCGAACATACATATACAAATATACCAGACTGAAATTACGATATAAAAGTGTAAAGGTTAATGACCTTTTAAATGATATTCCACCGCTGTAATGTAAATCAATTTGAAGGTACGTCGTAAAAACTATAAAGTTACAAATTAGATGATGCAGGGTGGGTGAAAGTACTTCGGGGCAACAACTTGCACTTTTATGACAATACTTTACGAGAACAGTATTAAGAATTGTTCTGGTGGATTATTGTTCTTCGTATTTCGTAGTTTGCTAAAAGATTTGGATCTTTACGAGTTTAAGGAATGCAGATTTATTTATACCCTCGGGTGTTTATATATTTTATTTCTGTATATCACCCATAAAACAATTCAAATTGTTCTATTTAAAAGAAGCTATTTATTTCATTGTTATATAGCTGGACCATATATAGAGACCCCATAAAGATAGTTCGATTTTCTAGAATAAAAACATAAGTAGTAAGTACTAAATAAAACTATATTTAAAAGGTTTTAAATATTTTCCAATTTTTCTCTCAACAAAAACCTTTCAGTTCAAGAAAAAAAAAATCTCGAATTGGATGAGCCGGCTTCGAGTTTTGCGCTTTATTTTATTCATATAGATTACTGAATCTCTTCTGACACACCGGCATTAATACTTCTCACGAACAGAGATGTTTTAGTTGTAGTTCTTCCTTCAATCTGAATTGTTGTAATCTATATGTCGCAGTAAAGTAGTTAAATCAGAGTGTTAATTGAATCTCTAGACAGTTAATTAAACATCGATATTCAATCAACTTGCTAGCGTTTTGATTTAAATAAAGCAGCGTCGAAAACGTTTAACTATCTATCTGACCGAAAGCCAGCGTGTTGATTAATAATGTATAACAAGATGGCGGTCAAGACAACAGCTTACTTTTAGAGTCTTTCTTTTGGCAAACGTTGGTTTGTTGACACTGGTTTTTTTTTTTAATTTCGGTGTGAACGTGAGAGCTTGGAAATTCCGTGTTTTGTTTTATTGTAAATCCTAACCATTTAGGTTAGTAATAATTTTAATTGTGTTAGTAAATAAGTTTTTCATTTGCAATGTATTGATTTTAATATTGTTGTTGAATATATTTTATAGTTCCTTTTTGTATGCCTTGTCTCGCCCATAAAATTTTTGTGGAATAGGTTCTCGCTAGTATCTAGTTTATACTTAGATTGAGCAATAATTCCAATTCCAATTCCAATATTTTTTTCCAATCAAAGATCTTGGTCAAAGTTGAACCCTACCAAAGTTGAACAGTGTCTTGTTGTCTAGGAACGTTTAGGAAACTCGTTAAACGTTTCGTTCAGCCATTTGTCTGACGAAACTTTAGCGATTTGATTGAATATCGATATTTAATTAAATGTCTAAAGATTCAATTAACTCTCTGATTTAGCTACTTTACTGGGACTAATATATTCACCTTTATTATATTAAAGTAACAGAGTACTAGACATTTATAGGTGCTCAATTTTAATCATAAACTAAATGAGAGAATTTGTATATAGAGGTACAAATTCGTTCTCCCACAAACTTCGTAGCGAGGTAACATTCGCTCAGTAATAAATAGTAACGAGTAAGAAAACTAGCAACTCTGGCGAGGCTCGTTAAGACAAGGTGACGTAAATTAACCCGACCGCTTCAACCAGCGCCCTCTATGGCCCACAATAACAATAAATTACTCTTCCCCTACCCCACTACCCGCACTGGTTTATCGCACGTGCTCGTTACTGTCATGTTTCTGATCCCTATATTAGCACTGGTCCCAATGGTACGGCTCTACTTTCCTTCTATGAAAAATTGAATATGTTCAGGAATTATTCGTTATTCAAGGCAATATATGTATATTATATATAGGCCGATTTGTTCCATTTTATATATTTTCTCAAGATTTGTATGTGAAAACTAAAAAATTATTGGTAAATTATTACAGCTACCTATCGCGTTTATGTTCACATCTGTGTCGATTATTTGGCAAAAGTAATACCAGATTTTCTAACAATAATTTCCTTTCATATTGATTACTACAATCTGGGGTTCAAACCCTCTACACAGGGTTGACGCACGCACAACCATTAGAATTTCACTACTTGAATTTTTTATAAAACATTGCACATCATAATTTATCTTCAAGAATGACCTGGGACAACTTTAAGTGTATTCAAATAGTAATTTGAAATCAATGAAAAACGAAGTAGAAGGTCAGCAGGGAATGCCTGAAGCTTTCATCTGATCGGACGAGATGAAATAAATGAATTCCAGTCGAGGCACGTGTGGTTCAGACTGAAGATTAAAATCTAGGTCGAATCCGCTCCTTACACTTGAGTTTCCATCATTGGACATTCATGTGAAGCTTGCAATGTGGAAAGATTTTATTACGACCCATTCTACATTACACATTTCTTATATGAGTTTTAATATTAAAAATACAGCTTGGCAGTTCTTCTCTTCTATTCTACGCCCTTGATTTGAGAACTGGCAGTAAATGTAAAATGTGAAGCATTTAATATGTATTTATTTTGTGACGTTCATAAGTGTACATTGTGTTACTTATATGAATAAATGATTTTGACTTTTGAAATTACTTTACTCGTATAGTTTGTAGTCAGTTTGTGCAATTCAGTTTAAACTTTATTAGTGCAATAACCATATATGTTATTTTGGTCTATGTTTTTTCACCAATTCATAATATTATCATTAAATCGAGATATAGAACATCAATAAGACGCTCTCAACTGATTTTATTTTTATAGCCAGGAGCTTCACATGATGTATGTAATGTGACATCCCTAATAATTCTCGAATTTTCCAAAATATAGGTAGGAACGAATATTATAAACGTTGTTCAGATTTCTCTTGAACATAGACCAATTACTGACACGGCTCACGTGGCTGTTCCATACTTTATTAGCTGAAGATGCGCGATACACCGACAGCCCACAAGAGTAATTTTTAATATGTGTGAATAGGTGTAAGTAGTATTTAAGGTGTCTATGTCTATGTCTATGTCTATGTCTATGTCTATGTCTATGTCTATGTCTATGTCTATGTCTATGTCTATGTCTATGTCTATGTCTATGTCTATGTCTATGTCTATGTCTATGTCTATGTCTATGTCTATGTCTATGTCTATGTCTATGTCTATGTCTATGTCTATGTCTATGTCTATGTCTATGTCTATGTCTATGTCTATGTCTATGTCTATGTCTATGTCTATGTCTATGTCTATGTCTATGTCTATGTCTATGTCTATGTCTATGTCTATGTCTATGTCTATGTCTATGTCTATGTCTATGTCTATGTCTATGTCTATGTCTATGTCTATGTCTATGTCTATGTCTATGTCTATGTCTATGTCTATGTCTATGTCTATGTCTATGTCTACTTATGAGTTAGCGTACTTGTGTAGGGCTATAGGATCCGTATAGTTATTAGTTTTCACCCTTTCACATCACATACACATACAGGTCCATTTGTCCTTCCAGCTGGATTATCGTTATACTAGTCAGAATCTAGTCATTATGAGAATTATAAATATTACCTACACGTCTGACGTTATGTACAACGGCTTGCGGCCAATCGCGGATACATATATCATACCGACCGATGACACTACACTGCTCATGCTCCTATATCACCCGACCGCGACCGCTCCTGATATATTATTATCGCTCATTAATTACTTATTGGGTAAAGCTCTAGAACTTGTTATCAACAAATTTCATTTCAATTGACCAAATGATATTCAAAAGTATTCAAAGATAGATTCAAATATAAACTTATACCGAAAATTATTTTTCAACTCAACAGTTAAGCGACGCGAACATAACAACTGCATTACGGTATGTATATTCATCAATTTTTAAATAACTTCAATAGCTTCGATCGCTAATTCAATTAAAGACGTATATAGACCACGATAATGTAGAAATGGATTGGAATTCAGAACTAATCCACTGTAAATCGACAAAACTCAGCAACTATTGCTATGGCTTCGTGTTATATCTCGAAACACCGCAGTGCGTTACGTCGATCGACATGGTATACATTAACTCATAGCTGTGAAACTTATACGATTTTTGTTTGAATTACGCGCAATGTATTGTGATCAATACTTTGGTATTGAAATAGTCTGTTATAAGATTGTATTTTAGCTATGTGTGTCACTAAACCGCATTAAGGCTCTATCTCAGGTCGCGCGTGGCCGATGGGGGCCCAAGAGGGGGAGGGGGGATAGTGTTGTAAGAAGCCCTAGAAATAATAGATATAAATGAGTGGATTAATGAAGGGAAGCCGCGCTGGGCTGAGATTTAATCCGGGGTTATCGGCGTATTGGACTTTTATTTGTCACCCGTTTTTCTATTATTCAGAAAGGATTTATATCGACAGAATTACCATCAAAAATGTTATGGTTAACAGTAAATAAACTAAATAAAATGATTGTTTATTACCCATTAATCATTAGCATAGAAACATTGTTAAATTACATGTCTACATGGGAACTTCAAAAAAAAATTCAGTGTCATAAACCTCTTTAGGGTATGGCCTCAGATTTCTGAATCTGTTTCATGATCATTTTTTAAATCTAATAGGCAAGTAGGTCAGGCTCCAGTGCCTGACACTCGCCGTCGACTTTTTGGGTCAAACACATGTCGGTTTCCTCACGATGTTTTCCTTCACCGTTCGAGCAAATGTTAAATGCGCACATAGAAAGAAAGTCCATTGGTGCACAGCCGGGGATCGAACCTACGACCTCAGGTATGAGAGTCGCACGCTAAAGCCACTAGGCCAACATTGCTATATGGGAACTTAAAGCCGCCTCTTTTCTCGTGAATATGGAAAACGTACACTTAGGATCCGGCGATCTCTTATGTTAGACAAAAAAGTTGTCTACTGTAGCGGTATCGATTATACTTGCCTTGACGAAGTAGGTTGATGGTCCCGTTGTGGTGTAGTGGTGTTTATAAATAGCTAACGCGGTAATATGTAAATATATGCGAGAGGGCGTCGATGTGCTGATCGGCCCCATCTTCCCAATAATTTATTCCTCACCGAACTTAATTAACTTTTGCACTTTTCTACTTCTCTTTGGACAGTTCTACTTTGATTAAACTTATTCCCAACGCTTCATTATACTTAATATTCTTGAGAGTTTCCGCCGCAATTTGGACCTTGGCTGTGGGCGTTGCGTTGGGTAATAATCTTGAATGTACTGAGATTTAAGGACACAAGAGTTTCGGGTTTCTTTTCTTAAAAGCCCTATAGGCATCTATAAAAGTGGAACAAATAACATGAAGTTGAAGGATAACAATCAACAAAATATAGGAAATTTATAGTTAATAATAAAATGTAAACAAAATGGCAGATTTATTGTTTTGGAATGTAAAACACCGGCGCATGTTATCAATAACGGATTTCGATTAACAAACAGTTTATACAAAATCTATCGAAATATATACAATAATATAGTGAACATTGAGCGGACTTTAGTTCGTGTATGATAATAAAATATTCAGGGCACGTATCACTCGTATTGGGCGCTTTAACAAAAGGAAACAAAAGCATTGATTTTTTCATGAAATATCAAGTGACCTTCACGCTCGCCTGGGTCTCTCGGTTCAGTAGTAGATTCTGATATATATGGACATAGCCTGCGGGAGGCTCACTTCACTGCTCTAATATGACATCAAGTTTATGCTAACGATGGGCCAAGTAAATCAAAGATAACTCTTGGTGCAATTGCCATACTATTATTTTATAAAAACCTAAATTTGACAAAGTGAATTTAACAAAGAATCGGACAGATTGGCCGCAATCCCACCTGATGTTATAAGATGCGGCCTATGGGAGGGCACGCCTTTCTAGGAGGCCGCCACATATTACAAAATATAAATAAATCAGTGGCGCTACAACCTCTTTAGGTCTTGGCCTCAGATTTCTGAATCTGTTCCATGATCATTTTTAAATCTAATAGCCAAGTAGGTGATCAACCGTCAGTGCCTGACACACGCCGTCTACTTTTTGGGTCTGAGACATGTCGGTTTCCTCACGATGTTTTTTTTTCACCGTTCGAGCAAATGTTAAATGCGCACATAGAAAGAAAGTCCATTGGTGCACAGCCGGGGATCGAACCTACGACCTCAGGTATGAGAGTCGCACGCTGAAGCCACTAGGCCAACACTGCTCTCTGCCACATCTTGCACCAATGTTATATTTTTTATTTACTTATAATAACGATGAAAAAATAATTGTTATTTTTAACTAATTAGCTTTTATGTTATCATTTATAGTTATTCAATTTAAAAGTTACTCTGGACCTGTACCGATGTTTTGTTTACCATCTTATAAAAAACAAAATTTGCAATACAAGCGTAGCAATCTAATATATAAACTTAATAGTAAATAAGAACAGACCGCAAGTCTTACACTTTATTAGTGTGAAAATGACTTGGCGAAAAAACATCGAGAAACTAACAGTTATTTGCATTTTACCCTAAAATCTTATATAAATGTCGAAAACAATTTGCTCTTAATAGTGAAATAAGCTTTCCGGGTGATGTTTCAGTTTGTTAAAAAAGCTCTTAACAAGGGTTCAACGACCCCCGCTAATTAATGGAATCAACTAAAATTCGAATTATATTTATACATTTTCTATTTGATTGTCGGTGATCTCGAAAAATCTGTTCGAATTACAAGTGCTTTGTTCCATGTTAATTAATAGCTATTTTCTTTTGATGTATTTTCAGAAGCGCGCGTTACCTAACGCTTACTTTGACGTAATATATTTTAAAATATATTGACTTTATAGCTCATGGTTATTTTGTATATATTGTCCTCTTTATTTATTTATTTATATATTATAGATAAAAAGATAATTGTATAACGTGTATACAATATATAAATTGAAAAGTATGTATATTATTTTATTATTAGTTTTATGTGTCTATAGTTACTACCAATGTAAATGATAATAAATTTATTTAATCCTGTAAAAAAAAAAAATTGAAAAGTAAATCTGATTTGAACATTGAATTTTCCATATTTTCGATCGCTTCGGATATTATATAATAACGGTTATATATAAACTTTACATACATACATCAATAATATTTAAAACAAATTATACATCTAACATACATATTTAAACACATAAATTTTAAGATAATAATGTATTTACAATATATAACTATACCATAACCATAAATATTATAGGAATAATATCTCATATAATATATAAAATTCTCGTGTGACAATGTTCGTTCCCATACTCGACGAAACGGCTCGACCGATTCTTATCAATTCAGTAAGTCTGAGAATCAGGTACTATCTATCTTTCAAACCCTTAAGGGATAAGGAGTGCCCCAAAAAAAATTTTTCGACTATTTTTTTTATTTTATTTTTTTATGACACAACATACAAAATATATATTTTTTATTTGCTTATTATAATCTTATGACTTGAACTCTGAGGTTTATATAGAGAAAATCACAGAAAAACCTAAAAAGTTTTCATTACAGAAAACCGAACAGTCTCTGGGGTAGCATAGCAAAATGTTCCATGTTGGTATGTACTAAAAAGGTAGGCTACGTAAAATCACATTAAGGAGAAACGATGTTCGCGGGGGCAGCTAGTAATAATATAAAAACAAATTTAGGTCATAGAAAATGAAACTACATAAAAGTCAATCAAAAAGTAAATAGTCAATACTGTTTATCGGTGGCACTCAATAATTGCACTTTAGACTTAAGCTGCAGTGGTACTGTAATTTCAGTTGTTATTTCTGTAATGGTCACCGTTATTACTTAACATTCTCGTAAATTTCTAGTGAGAAAAGCGAGGAGAGCTCCCGACTTAATGGACTTAGTACTTCATTTCTTGCTTTCATTCGAGTGCACGTCGCTATTAGAAAATAAATACTAACACAACTGAACTGCAGGTAATCGAACTGGCGTCTTATTGCGACCGTCTTACCGTCATTTTTCGCTATTTATGTATACTGACATTTCCAATAACTGTATGCAATGCTAGCCTGTATGGCGTATGTACTTTTAGCAGGATTAAACCAAACAAGATGTGCCGGTCACTATATATATTACTCCTGAATAGAGCACTCTGCGCTCGATTAGCTTGTATAACTTGGCCAATATATTCTGTAAAACCGGCAAAACGCCGAAACTAAGCGAAAATAAAACCTATACTCTCGAACTTTATTGGGGAGGTTTTTATAAATGGAATTTATATCTTTTAAACGATAGAAGAGTTTATTATAGATAATCTCTTTAAAACGTGAATCGAAGCTGCTCGTAAGACTTATTATTTTGTATTGCATCGCGATTCATGAATCCGTGAGATTAGCTTTTTCAATTGTTAGTTTATTTTATTATTTTAGATTTTATAATATTTAGTATTGTCTTTGATTAACAAAACCTTTACACATTTAAAGAAAAACCCTTTTACTGGATTAAAGTTATGTATTATATAATACAGAACTTTAATCCGGTAAAAGGTGTTTTCTTTAAATTTATATAATTTAGTTAAGCACTTCTTGCACTCTACCTATCGAATTTCTTTTCTTAGTTTTTTTCCTTACTAAAAAGACTGTTAATGATTAGGCCGCCCGTTGCATCCCTTATAATTTTTATGTGCTATGTTATTTGTTTTCTATAAATGTATTGAAGTGTAAATAAATAAAGACACAGTTCAATATAACGGCGCACTATCACACGGCAAACGAGCAATCTACCAGTTAATGCTTCGATTTCCTTCCCTTAATTATAAAAGATTATCCGTGACACTTCGATTCGTTTAATAATTGTCGACGTTTAATTAAAACGGAACGCGACGTCCGTAGCAATGGATTCGCAATTCTTTTACCCCCTACTACGATTCCCTATAGGATAGCGTGCACTACTGAAGATAAAAATTTGGCTAAAAAGCTTTGTACAATGCGAGTAATGTATCGGTGGCATGCGATAAATACCCCATTGTTCAGTAGTGACGGTGACAAAGGGTACACGTGATTCCATCGAATCAACTTCATCTGGTAGTGTCACATCCGAAATATCCTTTGACACTATATCCAAAAGGTTGTTTATTTGCACTGCATTTTAATTAAAAAAAATTCTATGATAGTAGGTATCATGTATTTTGTTACTATTTGTATTTCAATACTGCTTGATTTGTTGACTAACTTAAAGAAAGTGTTCAGTATTTACAAACAATACTTATTTATTATCTGTATAACAGTATGCAATCATGTATCTATTTTAATGTCAAATTTGACACTTGTAAATTGTCATATATATCTTTACTTGTGCTTCTTGTTTCCGTATTCCCTACATTATTTGAATAAAGCTAATAAAGTACAAATAGTGTGGGAAGAGCAAGAAAAATTTAATAATTGTTGGAACCACTGCCTAAAAGACGACCTGCAGTCGACGTGTCGCTAAATGTATTACCGTCTTTATACTGAGAATAGAGGCGGTTGGCTATAAGCATAACAATAAAATATCAATGGAAACAATTTAAATTCGATACACGAGTGAACACGGAGATAAGGCGGGCGGCTGGCATCAGTTCCGTAAGGCTTTTGAGCGTCAAACGAGGCTTCGCAGGCTCAAGGCAGGCTCAGGGCGGCCAGGGGTAGGCGGGCGGTAGATGGACGCGCGATAAACGACAATAAATAGCGACAATGCCTGTCCCTCGCACAGTTTCATCCTTATCTGTGTGGTTCAACCTGAGACAACTTGAACTCACCTATCAGACTTTGTATATGTTGTTGGGTTACAGTTTCATATCATTCTAGGTTAATATTTAAACTAGTTCGCAAATTGTTTGAAAATCAAACAAGACTAGATCTGAAGTAGAAATTAGATCATAAAGTCAACATAGCTCATAAATCATAATTTAATTTAACGGTGTAAGTTTAAGTTACACTTATCTACACTAACTTTTCCATATATTCAAATTGTGCGGCGATCCTCGTTATGAACGTAAAGAAAATATTATTAATCATTCAAAATGGAATGGATATTCAAATAGGAGCCAGTTTCATTACCCGGCTACATTCAAAACAAAGTTAATCCGTCACAAGTGTGATGGCTGCTCCCATAGATAGCACATTTGTTCTCCGATCCGATCGCTGGTATTATGTAAAACAAGACACGTTCAACAAAGACGAACACGCCTAATAAACTCTTCATACTACTTCGTCACACTTAAAGCATCGCGGATAATTCACTGCTTGCTTTGAAGCACGTAGTTTCCAAAGGTCGTCCTAAAAGTGGTAATGGATTGCGAACATTATGTAATAATTTTTCAGTGATTGCAAAGAAGCGTTGTTAAAAAGCGCAAAGTGAAGATTTTAATATAAATGCAGATAGGATGACATGGGCGAATGAGGTAGCCATAAACAATAGCTGTTTATGTGAGTGTCAGTGAATAATTCATCAGATTGTGGTACAGTAGCGGCTCGTGAGTGCTCCGATATTGGGCATATTTATGTGACAGCCCCGTTACGTCAAACCACAATAATTTGAGATTACGTCAATTGATAGTTTATTATTTATGGACTTGTTGGTTTATTCGTAAACCGAGGCTGGCTTTGGAAACAATATTGCCGATGTTACTGGTATAAACAGAATCATGTAAAATATATTCAAAATGCGATTCGATATTTAAAAAGTTTTTTGACGTGATAACGTCTTTAAAATCGTTTTAGTCGGGTGACATGTTCAGAAACTTGTGTCACACCAAAACCTCACGAGCGCGATCGCAGGTATAACGAGAGAGAGACGGACCGATCTCCCGTCTCATCTCGAGCGCTGCCAGTCATTCCGTGAATGTATGAAGAAAAATGTATATCATAGTCGAATAAGTAAACTTGTCATTTTACACCCGAAATTTATCATCAAAAGTGTGAATAAAACGATAGATGTAATTTAAAATTTGAAAAAATTGTTATCTTCATTAATTCCTTACTTCCCAAAAACTTATATCACCAATAAGACGTTATCACGTAAACATCTCGATCGTAAACCTACTTTACAAACAACCAATATTTTTTTCCATATAGGTAAATTAAATTGGATTGAATAAAACAGACAGGCTTATTCTCCTTCCTTTAATGAAATCAACAATAACTAAAGTTCCACTATAGGGTTACTTCACTTCCATATAGAACAGCAATATATTTGTGACCGCAAAAGCGTAAACATTTGTGTCCAAAGGAATCGGCGAATTTGCGGTTCGCGGCTCGCAATTAAACGCTGAACATCACAAATGTTATCCGAATCTCTTTAAATATAATTAATTATTTAAACGTATTTTATTGAGTACAACTTTATTTTAATACCTGGAACGAATTAATCGTTACATCGATATATTGAATTAATTAAAGGTGTACTAGAGATTAATAATAAGGAGTGAAGGAAGAGTAGCAGAGAGTTTATGGCCAGTTCTGTTGTACCGCCTTGATTTGAGAACTCGCGATGCATATATACAGTGTAAGAACTAAGCATTTTTATTCGTTGTAGCGTGGTTTCGTTATAGGGAAGGTAGAAGTAATGTATGGATATTGGGTTAAACCAAATAAATTTAACTACATTTTTACGTTATAGAGTTTTTCGTTATAACAAATGACGTTATAAAGAGTGTACACTGTATATATATTTTGAATATAATAACTCAATTCATGTTGATAATGCTACGGACTCTTAAGGAAAGGGACAAAAACGGTACAGGAGTTGATGACGGTTTAATTATTTTAAATTTAAATAAATAGTAATTAATTCTGATATCACAATGTGTCTAAAATAAATTTTATAAAACATACTTAAAAATGTTATTAGTCTTTCTAAAGGGTATGGAAACTGGATTAGCTTTTTTGTTTTAAATAATATTGTTTACATTGTATCTATAAAGCATTAATTTACAAAAGTTTGCACAGATATAAATTAAATATAAATAAATGAGAAAGCCTTTCCAAGTAAATTTCTAAAGTAATTTTACGTAACATTTATCAAGTTTAAATGAAGAGAAAACTTATTATATTTTATTACAAACATAGACTTCACTTACTAACTTAAAGTCAAATCGAACTACACAATGTTTGAACCAATGTTACAAACAATTAGATATTATATTATAGAGGAAACCTAACTTAGAGAAGCTTTATATTGATAAATTTACGATAATATATAAGTTAAATAGCTGAAAATATAGCTGTAGGTTTTTGTTCTTTTTTGAGTAATTTAAATATTCCTAAGATTCAATAACAACTTTTAAAGTAACGCTTATATTAGTAAAATTACTTTAACGTTAATTAGTTATATTTAAAAAAGATCATACAATTGCTGTTTGCTTACAATAATTACCTATCTAAATTCTATTGCTAATTAAGGTTTGATTTCTATAAGGGGTTAGTGACCCTGAAATACTTTGTTATACAAAAGCTTTTGTGTTCATCTATGTATAATTAAAGTTAAATTTATTTGTATTACAATAAATTTCTAGTAAAAGTAACGTGAGCAGTGGTGGCTTAATGGATCCGGCGTCAGATCTCATCCCTGAGATCGTAGGTTCGAACCCCGGCTGTGCACCTATGGACTTTTTGTCTATGTGCGCATTTACCACTCATTCGTACACTACGTGTGTCTGTCAGAGAAGGCTGATCCACGCTTGCCACTAATAAAAAACAAATTATCACGAAACATATTCGTAAATAAGGTCCAGACCTAAAAGGTATCGTCATTGATTTTTTTATTCTGGTGACAAGCAGAATTTATAAAAATATTACAAGTAGGTTCGTTATATTTAGTGTTTATTTTATAGAACTGACAGGCAGCTCACCTGATGTTAAGTGATACCGGCTATGGGCACTCTCAATGCCAGCGTGCACACTCTTTTTTTGTGTAAGTCGATATTCATACTTATAAAAATATAGCAATGTAGACTTTATTTATTTATTTATTTTATTTACACTTTGTTGCTTAATGATATAAAAATTTAACAAAATTACAAGTAAAGGAAAGGCAACTGGCGGCCTTATCGCATTCGAGCGATCTCTTTCAGGTAACCACTGTGAGAAAAGAAAAAAAGAAATTGTATAAAATTACATGAGGTAGGCAAAAAATGTACATGTACTTTATTTACAAGACAGCATGTAAATGGGCGCTCTTTCTATTAGAAGCAGATTCTTCCAGACTGCCCAAACGTAAATATAATTAATGTACAGAGAAATCCTACTTTTATTCATGTTTTTAGATGTATGTTCTATTTAGAATTTAGGTGTCAAAGAACACTCCGCTTGCAGTGTTTACATTAAGTCTCTCTGTTTACGAGTTCGTCCTAATAGCGAGCACCTTCCAATAAAGTTAACTATGTGTTAACGGCCTATTTCATTATCTCCTCGCTTTTATCTCGGTTCGATTTCAGTTTAATTGAGATTTTACTGCCGCCTGCTCACTTTACACATTTGGAATTTCCTATTAATGACGACGACTCAATATAGATTTTAATAGAGCTCAGGAAATATTCTCATTCTGTATTGATTTTATCTGTTTTGAATAAGATTTTTGTCTATTGAATGGTCGTTATATACACGTGGAGTACCCCACCTCTTGGCTTAGCTTTTTAGTACCAGCTCCCTCCTCTTGACCGAATTCAACGAAGAGTAATTCGAATCATTGATGACCAGGTAACTCGCAACGCACTGACGAGCTTTTGGCATGTCCATGGGCGGTGGTAACACTTCACATCAGGTGTGAGCAGGGGGCCCCGTGTACTATAAAAACAAAAATATAAATAATTATAGATTTAAGTATACGACAATATTAACCTTTAGCGATGGGCAATCAAAGGACCTTTTGGAAATTTATTTAAATCCTTACGTAATGAACTCTTACGACTATGAGTTGGCATTCAACATTGTATTACAAGTATACACTTAATTAGTTAGGGTTAGGAAATAATCAAAATGTACCGAGAATTATATATCTTGAAGCAAAATCCAGTCATATTACAGATTATTCTAAATTAATTAATCATATTCCTGTCGTAATCCAATAATAACGTTAAGTAGACATGAAAATGAGTCTATACAGCAATATGCATCAATCAGTTATGAAGGAAGAGATCGCTTGGAGCTTAATGAATATTTCATACATAATGCACCTACACGCTCTTACATAGCACAGAATAGATAGCGAAGCAGTAAAATTATTTCTATGAAAATAGAATTTGTGAAAAGTTCAACCGGTGTCATACGTTCAAACTTAAATAATATTTGCTCTGTTATTAAGGAAAAATATGTCACGAGTAAATTTTGGCGTAATTCACTTCAATGGAGGCCGATCTAGCATTGGGATTGCTCTAAAAATTCTTTCGTTGATGATTCTTCGCATATCATAGAACAATTCAAACAACATATATTTATCAATTTCGTGCGCTTAAATGTATCTTTCTGGGATACGGCTGTCAAACACTTTTAGTAATAAACTAAATCAAACTTTATTAACATTATATATAATTAAATAGTATAACGAAAAATAGCTTATAAATACAAAAAAATAACAATAAAACAATAACTTACCTTAAAATATAGTAACTAAAATATATTATTAAAAGAGTCCGTTTAGGCAAGGTTCCGAAGATACTAGCAGCGATCCCCCTTTGAATAGCTAGACTAATTCTTTGCCCAAGGTAGCTGCCAGTAATAATATATTATTACCATTGCAGAACCACCTGTTCATGAATCTTATACAATCTAAACTGATCTGAAACTATCTTGATTCATGTGTCATATATTAATTGTCCCTTTCACTGTTTACATGTTACATTGCTTTACTTTGTTCCATTAGTTTTCTTAATTGTATGTCTTATGTGTTTGCACTTCTACCGCTAAGCTTATTCAATATTTTTTTACACAGTGGTTGCCTTGAAGCGTTGTTCGAAAGAGTTGCCTTCCTTTTTAATTATTTTAATTGTACTGTACTTCTGTATTACTGCAATTAAGTGTAATAAATAATATAAATAACTTTTATAATTTTTTGTAGTGTTGCTAATAACTTTTATGAAGTGGCATAAATAATAAATTCGCTTTAGAGGAATTGTTATTGTTATAGTGAAATATTTTTAAACGTGTTACGATTGTAAGTATCCTGCGGCGTTAGTAGTTTAAGCACTGTGAGTAGCGGATTAGCCGCGGATATATTAACTGAGAGCGGCATATCCGATGCACTTTACAATATACATATATAAATAGATTGTAGGTAATTTAGATTTTTTAAAATAGGCCAGCAACGCACTCGTCAGCCCTCTGGCATTGAGAGCGTTCATGGTCCATCATTTAACATCAGGTCAACCTCCAGCGCGTTTACCCCTAAATATACTAAATATACGAAATACATATTACAGAAAGATACATTTAAAATGATACAAGCGCACGAAATTCATAAATATTTGTTGTTTGAATTGTTCTATGAAATGCGAAGAATCATCATCAAAAGCATTTTTAGCGCTCACCTTATCCAATTTTTAAGTAATTGCCGCGCACCTCCACTATGTGGAACCAGCTGCCCACTGAAGTATTTCCGAACCAATTCGACTAAGAGTCCCAAGAAAAGAGCGTACCGATTCTTAAAAGGCCGGCAACGCACTCGCGAGGCATTGAGAGCCTAGAGAGAGAAGCCACCAGGCCAACACTTCTCCATTTCATTTTATTCTTTTATTCACGGCAAATAGTATGCAATCTAGGTTAACAATACGGCCGGTGATATCGCGAGACGCTCCTAAATATGTAAAGGGAATTAAGATAAATAAAAAGTCCCGCTCGCACCCGGGGGACACATAAGTTTATCGTAACGGGACGTTTACATACAGCTACGAACCTCGGATGCTCTATGAGTTTCAGTACATCGTATTTACTGAAGTGATTGAAACATAAATAATTAAGATTAACTTGTACAAGTACTATCAGCATTGAAGGGAATAATGCATTTGATAATCTACGTAACTTCACGTTTTGTTAAAATATGTTTTACTAGTGTTAAAACTCAAAATAACTTTATTCATATAAGTAACCAAGTACACTTATGAACGTCAACAGAAAATATGTTAAATTGATTCTAAATGTACATTTACTACCAGTTCGAGAAGAACTGGCAAGAAACTCTCTACCACTTTTTTTAATCTTGTTTTACGTCTTATTAAGACTTATAAGCGGTATTATATAGTAGAACTCAAATAAACTGAAGACAATATATGTATATATTTTAAAAGGTTTCTCACTAACCCAAATTACTCCAATATTTTAATTAATGTTAGTAATTAAATTGTAACAGCCTAATGACAATTTAATTATAAAATAATGATTTCGTGATTTTAAGAGAAAACATGGTACCTGTGCTATATAAATTATTATTATAAGCTGTATTTATAATAGCTTCGTTTAGTTTTTTATTCATATCTTCAACGATTACATAGATATATTGCCTAAAAGATCCTAACATCTTAGGCTACTAAGATATCTTCAATAGTATTTACTCATACGAATAATATAGTATAGTATAAATATAAATAGTAAAATAGTCTCTGCAATCTTTCATCTAACTAATCAATGCTTAAAAAATATTCGATAGAATTCGTAACTTCTAGTGTCCCATATAGCAGCCGATACGGAGCGAGAATTTATGGCGGCTGCGATACAACCTTCCCTCACGTACACAGAAACTGCTCATTAACCACTTTAAATTTGCATGGGATATATGTGACCCTTCTTTACTGTAACAAATGATTACATAAGTATATGTGTACTAGCTGCCCAGCACACTTTTAAAAAGTATATTATTTCTAGAATCATTTTTTAATTTAATAAAAATAACTATCTACTGTAATAAAAAATAGGGGGCTTATCGTAGAGGGGTGAAATTTAAGGGTTGTTTGTATTTTTGTATGCTGTAACATAAAAAAAACACTAAAGATAAAAAAAAAATTGGCGTGGACGCCCCTTATCACTTAGGGGTTTGATATAGTAGCCGACTTCTCAGCCTTACTGAATATGCATAAAAAATTGGGAACGAACAATGTGACACGAGAATTTTATATAATAAAGATATTACAAACGGTCAGCCAACATGTATGACATAAAATAACGATGTGTAGCGACATCTACAATCTGCGCTTACGCTGCGGTGACGTCATACCCTGAAACGCGCCAAAGATGTTTTTCCGGCCGCTAAGGATGTAGAACTTCTCCACCTTAGTCACTGGGTCCCTCAGCCTGGCCAGTCCGTGGTTAGACTGGTTGAGAATCCTCTCTTTTGGTTGGAAGAACAGAAAACCAGCCTTCCTCCACAGACTACCGACCACCTAGAAACAATTTACAATAATATGATAAATTAAATACGACAGTATTATAGTTTATATACTTTTTTTTACGTAGCTTTTGTTTAAAAAAATACTAGGAATATTTAAAAAAATAAAGTATGTGTAGAAATGTATACCAATTAAGAATACATTAACACAAAACCACAATAATATTACTGTATACGTATTATTTTAAGTTGAATATACTGAAAAGTATGATATATTCAAACGAATATTAATTATCCGCGAGCCTGATCGAACATGTAAATGGCAAAACAATATCAGTACAATTGGATAAAACGAAAAAACCACACGCAAACAATTCCCGATTTACCCCGCGGCATAACCTATTGTCGGAATCGAATGTTTCGCTGCAGATAGCGAGTGGCGAGTGGCGACCGATGACCCGTAAAGCTGGACATCGATTATCGCCCATTCGATACATTCCCCGGTCGCCAATCCCCGATCCCGACTTGTCAAAACAAACGCTGTGATTAGCGCAGCTTTGTTTTAGCATTAATTTTGAATCATGCAAATAAGTTTGCATATCGCTCCAGCCTTGGCTTTTATTAGCATTTATTACCATTATTAATATTGTATTTGATATTATCTTTAATATATAAAATTCTCGTGTCGCGGTGTTTGTGGTTAAACTCCTCCGAAACGGCTCGACCGATTCTCATGAAATTTTGTGTGCATATTGGGTATGTCTGAGAATCGGACAACATCTGTTTTTCATCCCCCTAAATGTTAAGGGTAGGCCAAAAAATTTTTTTTTTTATTTTAGATAAATAATTTGTTCTTTATTTTTTTATGATACAACTTTAAAAAATACATACAACCCCTAATTTTCACCCCTCTACGATCAACCCCTATTTTTTATTATAAATGATAAACATGGCAAAACGACGTTTGCCGGATCAGCTAGTTTTATGATAAAATTGTTGTATGGTGTAATTATCTGTACTTACTATTGACACGTTCAGATTAAAATGAATTAATATAAGTCCCCCAGCTGAGTTGACACCCTTTTGATCTCTGAAGCACTTAAGGGGAGCCAATGCCTGACTCACTAGGGCGGTACTTCTGATACACTCGCTAATAATTGAGACACCGGTTTAATACTGTCATTTTAATCATAGCTACAAACGTATATTAAACATCTTACGCAGTACTCCCATATTGTATATTTTACTTGCTATCAAGAAATATTTTACGAGTAATGACTTAATTATATACTTGCAAGTGTACTATAATATACCATTACTAATCATTACCCAAAGGTCTGAAATGGTAATAAGCCTTTAGATTAAGAAAATATCATAGATATATTAGAAAAGAGAAAGAGAAAAAGATCCTTATCTAGAATACCCACCTTAGTAAGAACTATACTTGTAAAGTCTTAAGTTAATATATTTAAACTAGCTGACCCGGCAAACGTCGTTTTGCCATGTATATTTTTTCTAGGAATTTTTTTTTGTTCAACAAAAATAACTATCTACTATAATAAAAAACTAGGGGTTGATCGTAGAGGGTTGACAATTTAGGGTTATATGTATTTTTGTATGCTGTATCATAACAAAATAAGTCAAAAAAAAGTTTTGTCTAAAAATTAAAAATTAATTATTATTAAAAATTTAGGGATGGAACCACCCTTAGCAATTAGGGGGATGTAAATTGATGTTGTCCGATTATCAGACACACCCAATATGCACACAACATTTCATGAGAATCGGTCAAGCCGTTTCGGAGGAGTTTAACTACAAACACCGCGACACGAGAATTTTATATATTAGATAAAACTCTCTCATTGGCACAAGTATTACGAAGTATCGAATCATGTTACACAATGTTATAAATTCGCGCTAGTAAAAGATCTTTTTTAAAAAGAATTATACGAAATAAAGTGTAATAATGATTAAATCGAGTGTCGATACAACGCATAGTATAACCACTTGTTCAGCTCATCGAGTCGCTAATGAACTAAAAATACTCGATAAATGTCAACACTAACTACACACTCGTCATACAAATCAATATTTGATCACGCAATACGTGACTTCAATGAGTTATCATCAAGCCTAACATTCTGTATACGTTTTTTTCATAAACTTTGGTTCACCTTGATATTACATGCGTGTTGTTCCCACAGTAATGTGCATGCTCCTAATCACCGCGCCTTTAGAGATGAAACGTTTGGTTTTATTTATTTATTATTTTAAATATTATACATAAACTAAACGTACGGAAATTAATAAATCCACTTAGAAGTTTAACCTGAAGTGCCTGAAGGGCTACACTACAGTACAAATTCCTTATAAACTAAAGAGTAAAAAAATACAATTAATACAAAAACTAAACGATTTTCTCATCGTAAATATAAGGAGCCAAGTAATTTCAGGGTGTTATTTTAAGATTTGAGGGTAAACAATTAACAAGGAAGGAACTATATGTGAGGTTGTCCGTACTCCGTATACACTATTTGCGCGGATTGTCCGAAGTTGTTGATTATCGCTCTTGTATGCGTTGTTCGACTCAGCTTCTCAGGGCAGAGTCGAAAATGTTTTAAATGAGAAGCGAATATCGAACTTGCCCATAGAATGGTATTAGTCCACAGTCTAAATAAACTTAGGTCATAATTAATGTGTTGGATTTAGGGCCTGCGAAAGTTCTTATGGTAGGGGAGCCCAAGAGGGGATTTCGGGATTTACTAAAGCGCGGCAGATTAATATATAGGGGGATACCTTGTACCCGGTTAAGTACCTCCACAAAATATGAGGCCCATATATAAGGCCGCCCGTGAAGGAGACAGGATCAGATTAGTAAAAAAAAATTGACCATCAGAAATTCCCGAGCGCGTCAGATTAAGGTAGGGTGAGTTAATTACATCCTAAAAAGTGTATATTCCACTAATCTGACAATTTAAGAGTGACGGAAAAAAAGGGGAGGGCAACAAAGTTGTAAAAAAAAAATCATCAGTCATCTCGACATTCTCGAGCGTAGCTATGTTTTTTTAATCTGACGATTTCCGCAAGCCGAAATAACAAAAATTCGTCGATAAAGTTAAATGCGTGCAGCTGCGTGATGCCTACATTTCCTTAAACCGATCGGAATCTACTAAACGGCGTTCTAAATATTTCCCTCAAAATTACATTTCCTGTGAATTTGAACCGATTCGGACCGATAGATTTTGAGAAATTTTGAAAAATCTTAAAAAAATAAGAAATATTTTTTTTTAAAGTGGTTTCTTTATCGATCAACTTCAAAAATTGATCTTGAAAAACCACGTCGATCGCCACCAAGCTGGTCAAAATCGGTTGATTCGTTCGAGAGATATCGTGAACGAAAGAAACCCGAAAAAGTGTTTTTTCGGGATTACTCCGAAATTTGTGGTTCGATCAATTAAAATTGCTTATGAGGATGATAAAACTGCGTCGAATGCCGCCAACCGCGTGAAAATTGCTTGATCCATTCAAAAGTTATTGCGGTTTGAAAATTCCAAAAATAGTGTTCTATGAAACTTCTATTAGACTTTCGAGCTGGGAGAGCTCAAATGCATAGAAATGTTATTTCTTTGAACTCAGCGAGCTCAAAATATCAACTTTAAGCGCCCAGGAATGGAATTAGTGGGAAGTTGCAGGGATGGCCCTTTAGGTGAACCGTTTTTCTAAATTTTTTTTGTCAGATCAGGCGAATCCCTCTAGATAATCGTCAGATTATGAGACAGTACGTTTAGAACATAAAGATGAACCACATATATCTTAATCTGACGCGCTTGAGTATTTCAAAATTGCGATTTTTTTTTGCAAATTATGAAAATGGCCGTGGGTTTGCGTCCCATCGAAATCGTCAGATTAGTGAATGAGAGCTTTTTTTTGGTGCACTTAACATTCCCTTAGAAAGTCTGACGCGCTCGATAATTTTTATTTTTTTTTCATTTTCAACCCTTAAATACAACCACCCGTATCATGCAAACGATCAGATTAACATACGTACATTATTAAAAATACGTAGGGCATTGATGCTATCAATATCTGACGCGCTCGAGGATGTCCATGCAACAGTTTTTTTTTACATATTTAACAATCTATAGAAGCTTCCCCCACCGATGAAAAGGTATATATCATATAACATTTTTTTCTTCTTATTATCTAAGCTTTGCATCCCAATAGGTCTCTACGACGCTCGAGTAAATCCCCATTTAGCATCGTGGGTTCCCCTACCATAAAATGTTTCTTCTTTATTCATTTATTTCACTACACTGGCCATAAATACTGTTAAATAAAATCTTTTCTATTTTTCAACATTTTCATTATTTTGAATTTGGAACACGTTCTCACGATTATTTATTATTTATTTAAAAAATATTTAGGTATACATTTTAATAATATTATCTACTTCATTAAAAAATGCATTTTTATTTTTTTGCATTTTTATTGTATTTAATTACAATAGTTAACTATTTTAACAAGTGAAGAGGAGCATATCTATTAGTTACAGGTGCGATTTAAACAAGTGACGGAGAGTTTATTGTCAGTTCTTCTCGTCCACCCTTTGAGAACTGGCAATAAATGTAAATTTACAAGCATAATTTTTTTTATAACGTTCATGAGTTATTTTCATGAGTTAATATGAATGGTCTTTTTGAAAATTGTGTGTTTTTTGGTTCCTTTAGAAGCAACCATATGATAGTCCTCCCATCTAGGTTGTATTTCATGTGCGTGCCACGGAGGCGTATTAACTTATCATTTTACAATGTATACTATTAATATACAAAGTTTAATTACCTTCTATCAAGTCAATTTGGCAAACTCCAATTTTAATTAAAGCTGGTCCTTATGTCCATACTAACATACAATAGAATAAAAAAAAAATATTTTCTTGGAAGCTTTGAAACACGCAATTTAAAATTCAATTTTCCTATATAATAAAAAAATCCTTTTCAGAGTGATAATTACACGTTTTGTATGAGTCATTTTACCTGATAGTAATCATTTATTATTAAAAAGGTGGATTATAATCTGAATCGGTAGATCGGTGTGTACTATATAGGTATACTTTATAATATATAAGAATTTTTATTTATTTTTTAATGTAACGTAACGAATATGAATAACTTTAATAGAATCATAAGCTTAGCTTAAGCCCTGCATATTCTACCGCATTTACTACGGAGAGTGTTCAGTGAAGTTGTTTGGATTAATACCTGCAGCTAAGTTTCATTATCGGACGTCGAGGCAGAATTTCACCCGTATTACCTCGACGTCCGTCGTTCAACAACTGAGCGTTTTTAAGGCAGTTTTTACTAACACTACTATACTAGATACCCACCGAAGTATGTCCAATTCGACTTCTGTCCTTCAACAAAAATTATCAAAAGGCCGGCAACACACCCGCGAGTTATCTGACATTGAGAGTGTCCATTATCACTTAACATCAGGCAAGCCATAGCCATATATTATGTTCATAAAGCAATAAGGGTCTTATCTACATTCTTTTTTACGCCAATTATATTTGTCACAGATCTCACATATGCAAACTGTCAAAGTTTATAATAATGCTTCTTTTTCGCGTGAAAATGACATCACCCTTTCAACCATAAAAAAATATAAAGCTATAAAAACTACACACGAAATACAATTTTCTGAAATAAGACGCTAAATCAATGTATAGTAGTGACATAAGATTGTGCAAACTTAATTTAGCCAAGAGTGTGCCGGCAGGACTTGAAGAGAAAAATCTATCGAAGAACTCTCGACGCTAGCTTAAAGCGATTACACGACGCTTCTAGTCTTGGAGATAGCGTTAATATTGAAAGATGAGTCCACTTGAATCAATAACCCAGTTTTTAATGGCCTTATTTTATTGTATAACGGTATAATTTAGGTTCAATTTCTGGCGAAATAATTGACTAAGCAAATCTTAAATGCCCTTTGTGTATTTACGATTTCTTTGATTAATAAGAAATAAAAAGCTATGTTAACAAAGATGTTCTTACTTTTATATATAAATAGTCATTAAAAATATATGTTATGGCTCTTTGTCTACAACAGAAGTAGCAATTGTATTCCCTTGATAGGATCTAGAGAGACAGATAAATGCATTTTATGTTATTACATTGCCCATTATTCATTTGAAAGGTCCAACTACATTTATACTTTTAAGAGCTACCTACTCGTCTGCGAAGATTTAGAAAATATATTTACTTCTGAGAGGAGTGTTAGCCTCGTGGTTTAGCGTGCAACTCTGATCATGAGGTCGTAGGTTCGATACCCGACTGTGCACCAATTGACTTTCTGTATATGTGCGCATTTAACATTCGCTCGAACCGTAAAAGAAAACATCGTGAGAAAACCGGTTTACCTTAGACCCAAAACGTTGACTGCGTATGTCAGGCACAGGAGGCAGTTACTTGAAACAGATACAGAAATCTGAGGCCCAGACCTAAAAATGTTGTAGCGCCACTAATTATTTTTTCTTCTTCAGTTTCTGTGGCTGTATTTGTACTAAAATTTATTAGAATCAATAAAAAATATGTTTATTATGGAATATAGGATACAGCTGTATCACATATTCCACGTCATTAAATTTGGACTCTTGAATAATTTAAGTAAGATAAGTAAAGGTTTTGCACATTTGCACGTTTTATTTGAATAATACAATTTTACTTTACACGATACCTTCAGTCTGGTGTCACTTGTCAAACCTTTATGTTCCAAATTCAAAAATGCTGGCATGAATATATACGTTTTGTTTACTAGTGTGAAGTTAGTTGCATAATGTCACGACTTATTTTATTGTTCATCCTTTTTGGGTGCTCCTGTCTGCTGTCGCATAAAAGCCGTGTAACTGGGTCAGTGTTACCAGCAACGAACAGTACATACGTCATAGCGAACACATTTATTTCAAATAAAGAATTCTCACTTTTATAAAAGGCGAAAAAAGAGAATCACTTTTTTTTCTGCCTTCGATATGTAGTAGTAGTATTATATGTCTATAATCAAGTCTATTTTAATTGGAACGAAGTTCCTTATCGCGCGTTGTGAAAGGGGGCTAGACGGAAAAAATTCTTACGAAAAGTTGTCACGACACTTTTTTGCTATTTGCTATTGTAATACACCGGTTCTCGTCCGATCACCGAAGTTAAGCAACGTCGGGCGAGGTCAGTACTTGGATGGGTGACCGCCTGGGAACACCTCGTGATGTTGGCTTTTTTTTTCGTCGTAAGATTGGTGTCGAGAAAATCTATCATACTGTTGTGATACCAATTAACATATAAATTAATCGAAAGGAATTTCGTTCCATCCGGGTGTCCCTTGACACCTCTAAAGTTTTTTTTAATCTGTAGATGTGATATATGCACATAATAAGGAATGCAAAAACTTTATTTAAATATACAAGTCCATAGAAGTAAAATAAAAATATGTATTTTTAAGTTCAATAATCGAATCGAAATATCTATCCATTGGTTAAATTGTTATTAACCGATATTTTACGCAATATTTTTGGATAACACCAAATACGTTCGTTCAAATGTTTACTTTATTTAAAAATAAATACAGATACACATGTTTTATTTGTCAATTGTCACTTTGAGAGCTATAGTGAAACTTTAATAAGTTCTGGCATTGTTCTGTGCTCCAATAGTCATAACCATTGACAGTTGACTGACCCAATTATTTTAAATTCATATTTATTGTAGATTTTAGTGTGTTATATTTCATTTTGGTCAAATTACGTCAATTTAAAACTTTACACCCATGTTTTGGGGTTAAGACAAAATCACTTTTAGGCAGGCGTGACCCACTAACACCAAACGAATTTATATGAAAATAGTCACGTGATAAAGCGTGAGCCAATGATATTCCCATGTTAATTCGTTTACTGAGTCAAAACTGTCGAAAAGTGATTTTGTCACAAGCCTCATATTGTGTTTATTGTTATAATTAAAGCGGGCTTGAATATTTCATTTTGTAGTTTAGTTTGTCCAATAATAGTATAGTATTGTCTTTTATTGATATAACTTTTACACATTTATAGAAAACACTTTTTTACCCGGATTGAAGTTATGTATTATTATAAATTTACAATTATTTTACATAATTTAAAAAAATTCCGACGTTTCGTGTTCGCTTTACAGCGTGCGTGTTCACGGCGACTTGTATTATCTGTATTTATTTCCCCGGAGTTGGTATCGACTAAAAGATGTAGGGTTTTGGCAGAAATGGCAATAATAGTATTCTAAAATAACGAATTGTATGTATCACCTTTTCAGAGTCTTTTGCCGAGGGTTTCCGGCCATTCGCCAAACGATAAGAACCCACTTACCCTTCGGCTACACGGATAAAAGAAGAATAGAAGAGATATTTTTCTTCCAGGTTCTGTTATACTTTTTATGTGGTTAAACCTTTAACCTTTTAATATATTCAAGTATATTAACTTTTTTGGACATGAGCCTATGGGACAGCAATAAAAAGCCCATCGACAATTATTTTGCTAGTTAGAGTGCGTTGCTGGTCTTGGAGGAACGCTCTTTTCTCTTTTTTAAATACTTGGAGGTATATTTTACTGGAAAGACCTCATTTGGAGCTGATTACATCGCTCGCTGGATAGAAATGCTTAGTGAAGCTGACTATGGAAGATTTCCAGCCAACATGCGGATCAAACCGATAACTTGATATAAATTTCCCGCTCCTAAATCAATCAAATCAAACACAGGCACCCCACGTTGACGCTCTTGAAAAATTCTCTCCCTTCAAAAACACAAATAAGTTCTAGTAAATAATACATCAAAGGGCTAAGTGATTGATGCGGCGAGGCGCGTTGGGGGACAACGCTTGTCATTAATCTCTGTTCAGCGAAAAGTGCACCAACACTAATATAGATTTGATCTCAATTTCAAACAGGTTCTGCTAGCATGACTCATCTTACGAATAGCAAGTTAATATTAAAAAAATGCAAAAGTTTATTGTACGACTTTGAGGACTAAGTTCAAATAAATTTATTATAAATAAATAAATATAGTCTTTAGGCAATATTGTAAGTTACATTTTATCTTATTTCTACTTAGTTATTAACGAAACTTAGCTAAAGTAAATGGTAATATTATCATATTATTTCCTATTAGACTTCGGGGTCTTGATGGTCTTGCTTTTCAGCATAGGCCTCCCCAAGTGTTCTCCACAAAGATCTATCGCTTGCTTTCCTTACTAATAAAAGGTGGCAGGAGCGACATGGATGTCTAATTAATATCATCTTCCCATCTACGATCTTCCCTTTACTTCTCGTTTTATGTCTAGGGCACCATTCCATAACTACTTTGGTCCATTTTTCCGTATTACTTCTTATCAAATGGACAGCCCATTTCCATTTTAGTTGTTTGATTCCGTATTTTATGTCTATAATTTTAGTTTGTTTTCTTATTGTTGTTAATCGAACTTTGTCTTTTAGTTTTTTGTTAAGTATACTTCTTTCCATTCGGTGTTGACAAGTATCTATTTTTGTTTGTGCAACTCCATGTCTGACATGTAAGTCATGGCAGGTAAAATACTAAATAAATAAAATAATAATAAATTTAATAGTCTATAGTAATTAATCAATAAAATAAAAAATAATTAGAAGAACAATTTTCAGAGGTGCAGGCTGATTTGGAGCACTCCAATTTGACGAAATGCAAACTGTTCAACATTCACAAATTGTTTAAAACAAAAGGGTGAAGCTCATTGTTTGAGACCTAGATTACTTCGCGAAAATTTTTGATAGAATTTTTTTCTATTTATAAAAGCTTTTTACGTGATGCTTTTTAATGTGCCACTCTTTGACGGACTTTTAGTCATTGCATGAGAAAGCTCGAATTTAGGACGCACTAAGTACACACATACAGTTGGAACAACCAGACTAGATATGATTTTATATCAAAACGAGCATAGCGTTTTGCAAAACTTATTCGCAATTTATCAATAGGTACATTGCTTCGAATGTTTTTCTGTCGTCTGACAGTTGTCTATGTTAAACAAAACATTCAGCCCACACTTTGAATAAACTTAAAATAGAATGCGAGATATATCAATTTATTGAATGTTGAACTTGTACTTGTGATTAGCAGCACTGTTGGCGATGGTCAACTATTAGGGCATGCGGTCTAATGCCGGCTATGCACTTATGTCTTTTTCATTATATGTGGTAAATAAACCCATAAAGAGTTGTAGCCGCACCCGATCATTATCACATTTTTTTAAATGTAAATGGAAACAAACGGGCAGGAGGCTCACCTGATGTGAAGTGATATCGCCGTCTATTGACATTGCCAGAGGCTCGCAAGTGTGTAGCCGGCCTTTCTAGAATTGGTACGTTCCTTTCTTGAAGGACCCTAAGTTGAATTGGCTCAGAAATACTTCAGTGGGCAGTTGGTTCCACATAGTGGTGGTGCGCGGCAAAACTGCCTTAAAGTACGATCGGTTGTGGAACGACGGACGTCGAGGTTATACGGATGATTTTTTATATATGTGTTTTCTATCTGAAGCGTTGATGTAAATAGAAGAAATCAATAACTACATATTATTAATCAAAGTTATTGTGAAGCCTTATAATAAAAGTAAAAATAGATTTTAGAACTAATTGATTTACAGCTATTAAGTTCAACATTAGGTCATTTATTAACTTACAGATATATACTATATGACGAAAGGAAAACAAGCTGGCTCGTTTAAAATAAAAAGCTTAACGCGAGCCATAAACACTTGCAGCGCTGAGAGGCTTACGGCTGTCTGCCGGCCCTTAAGTATAAGGCAAACTCCTTTCTTGAAGGCTTTATTAAATATTTTATACAATTTGGTTATAAAATCTTTAATTATTAAATATATTTGATTGGTACCTGTGTTACTTCTCTTTAATTCACTGGATCGCTTTGGATAAGGGGAAAAAAAGAGAGCCTTAGGGATTACGTAACGAATTTTGGGAGGGGGGGTCCATTTGTAAAACGTTACGATGCGGGGCGGGAATTACGCGTTATTGTTAATGTTATTTTCGACTTTCCAGTATTTTACACTACATAATGGTAACTTTACGTATAAAGAGTCACTAGGTGGTCACGAAACGTTTTACTATTGGATACAGAAAAACGTTACGGCGCGTTACATGGGGGGGTCAATAATCTCCAAAAATTGCGTGACGTAATACTTGAACGCTCCCTTATAGAGGTGGTAATGATTTCCCCTCCAGCCTCCATTGAACATGTTTGTTTGTCCAAGCTTCTATCACGCAGATCCACATCAAAGACGACCACTTATCTATTCCCTTATTCATGTCGCGACCAGACACTGTTTATTCACGATGTTTGACGTTTTTGTTCATCGAATCATATAAGTCTTTTGAGAACATTTCGGTATACAAATAGTCAACATTTGTCGCATCCTTAATATCCTTATCCTTAGAATGAAATTTGTTTTACAAAAAAGCCAGTATTTAGTCTACGTTTTACAAAGATCATATGCATAATTTATTAATACACAATTGTAAGGTATATATAAGTGTTTTGCATATAAACATTGTGACCTTATTATTAATGTTTGACCATATCAATGTTGTTAGACGAACATTTCATAAATTACATCATTTCGTGATTGACATGAATTGATAAATTCTCGCCTGTTATATAATAATGGTTGGTACTCCTTAACGTTATCAGTGAAGTAATTAATCCTAAACTATTGTGAAAAGTATCTATTTACCATAAAACGTGCGTTACGTTTTTTTGGGTTCTGTACTCAGTTAAAAATAATATATGGTACCTACCAAAAACAAAAACTAAAGAAATTCTTATTTGATATAGGTCCTAAATTGTTTTACTGTAGAAAAGATCAAGTTGTCTTCACAAGATTGTGTTAGGGGCCTGCTAATTTATCCAATATTCACTTAGAAAAAAATTTGCCCAAATAAATCCTTATTTGCGGATAGCAATTAACTGTATCAAGTCCGTCAGAGAATTTTTTCTTTATTTATAAAAACACTCCTTGCATTGTGTATCATATCAACTTACAAAAATGCTTTGTTACGGAATAACAAACAAACAATACAATTTACAGGCAAATTAAGTGAGGGCCAGCGGTGGATTCCAAAAAAAACCAAAATATATTAAAACTACTTTAATTAATTACTTTTACAAATAATGAACTTAACTAGTTACAATTATTTAATCGGCCCGATATTAGGTGCACGATAAATATATTATATAATAAACTTAACTACTTGAGACTTGACCGGTCCGATATGAGGTATCCGATCAAAAGCTGTTGGTTCTCTTGTCCCTTTCCTTATATAGCGTAGTTTCGTAAGAGGTGACTTGTATTGGGTTTGCGGGGCAAAGGGAGTGCAATGAATATGTAACAGGCAACATTTAATAAATAAATATATATTTATATTTGTATGTTGCAATACATCAAGGAAGTGCTGCCAGTATTAAAGGTACATTGTCACAGGAACCAAACTTTTTAAGTTTTGATTTTCTATTTCCCATTTTTAATTATTGTATGTAGGTTCAGAATATTATTAGTACTGTACATTTCTGTGTTGGAAATTAATAATTCAAGTAATTATTTCTTAAGGCTATAGATTTGTCCACCAACCTAGGAGTTCAGGGCACCTCTCTTTCGAATTCTTCGCGATTATAACGGATTAAGCAGTACTTAGCTGGATATATTCGGTAGTGGGCTGATCAATTTTAAAGATAGCATTGTAGCATGTATGAAATTATATATAGGGAATATTTTAAGGAATTTATACTTAAGTTTGTTATGGAAAAGCTGGGAACCCTGACACAGGTATTTCTTACTTAAAAGGTTCCTAAATCTTACACATTGTAATGCATATGTACTTAAAATGAATAAACAGAGTTTTTTTATTCTTTTTCAAAGTGCCTATCTCGTACCTAATCCGCGGTTTTGTTGGTATTTTTTTTCTGCTTGACAAAAATTTCTGGTATTTTTATTTTATCTTTAAATTGTATTTTTTATTTTTTTTGTAATATTTATTTTTACCTAAATTGTTATACATTATAGATAAAACAGTTAGTAACTTTTACAGTAGATATAGTATTATGTATGATGTAGTAAACTTGAATAAATAAATGTTTATATACAAGTAGTTTTATCTAGAGCATCTAGGCGAGTTTATTATTTTTCTTTCTATTAAAAAATAACAAAAAAAAATTTAATAAAAAAATAAATTACTGTAACACTGAATTGTATAACTTATAGGTCATATGTCAGTATGTGCAAGCATTGTCTTGTAATTGTTTTCGGTAGTATTTGGTATGTAGTTGATATTTATGTGGCTGTCGATGACTTTGAATAAGGTGACCTGGTATAAACAAATAAAATGTATACGAAGTTGTGTTTTTTAAATGAAATAGCTTGAAGTGCCATGACAGCTTAGCTCAACCGGAAAAAGAGCTTTTCCCGCAACTAGCGCCAGGGTGTCTTCTGTGAGACTCGAGGGCCGGATTATGCTCACAGGATGAAATGGTGTAAAAATTCCTGAAGTAATAAATAATTAGTAATAATATAAGTAATTTATATGGTGTAAATAAGCCCACTAAAACATAGGGTACTTTATTTTTTTTCAAGTAATTCCATTATTTTGTGCCGTACTTAGCGCCAGGGCGTCTCCAGTGAGACTAGGACTTTGGCTGGGGCAGTCGCGGGTTTATTAATCACCTAGAGGGCCTATATAATATGTTGCCGGATATATTTTCACAGGATGAAATGGTGTAAAAATTCCTGAAGTAATAAATAATTAGTAATAATATAAGTAATTTATATGGTGTAAATAAGCCCACTAAAACATAGGGTACATTATTTTTTTTCAAGTAATTCCATTATTTTGTGCCGTACTTATAGCTTTAGTTTCTCAGCGAGCTCAACAATAGATTTGCATTCATTGTAAAAGATTTTCCAAGCCCTCACATATACATGAAAACGTGCTTTATATTCAAAATGCAAATTTTAGTGAAAATATCTTAGGTTTCTCTTTCACGAGCAAATAACCTAATCAAAAAGGTGCTTTAGTCAACAAAGTTATTTAAATAATAAATATTATATTTAGAGCAAACGTAGTAAATTGAATTTAATATGTTCGATATATCACTGATTCATATAATTGGCAGGAAGGGTGAGATTCGGAAACAAGATAAGCGCAAACTGTGACGAAATTTAATAAATTTTTGACGAATGGGAGGCTGACGTTAAGTCTAACGAGACTTAACGTTAAGTAAACTTAACTAAGGACTAGGAAGAGGACTGAAAGACTAGAGGACTAAAAGACTAGAGGACTAAAAGACTAAAGGACTAAAGAGGACTAAAAGACTAGATGACTAAAGAGGACTAAATGACATGAGGACTAAAACACTAGAGGACTAAAAGACTAGACGACTAAAAGACTTAAGGACTAAAGAGGACTAAAGGACTAAAGAGGACTAAAAGACTAGATGACTAAAAGACTAAAAGACTAGAGGACTAAAAGACTAGAGGACTAAAATACTAAAAGACTAAAGGACTAAAGAGGACTTAAAGACTAGAGGACTAAAAGACTAGAGGACTAAAAGACTAGATTACTAAAGAGGACTAAAAGACATGAGGACTAAAAGACTAAAGGACTAAAGAGGACTTAAAGACTAGAGGACTAAAAGACTAGAGGACTAAAAGACTAAAAGACTAGAGGACTAAAAGACTAGAGGACTAAAAGACTAAAAGACTAAAGGACTAAAGAGGACTTAAAGACTAGATGACTAAAAGACTAAAAGACTAGAGGACTAAAAGACTAGAGGACTAAAAGACTAAAAGACTAAAGGACTAAAGAGGACTTAAAGACTAGATGACTAAAAGACTAAAAGACTAGATGACTTAAAGACTAAAAGACTAGAGAACTAAAAGACTAGAGAACTAAAAGACTAAGGGACTAAAAGACTAGAGGACTTAAAGGCTAAAAGACTAAAAGGCTAAAAGACTAAAGGACTAAAGAGGACTAAAAGACTAAATGACTAAAAGACTAGAGGACTAAAAGACTAAAGGACTAAATGACTAAAAGACTAGAGGACTAAAAGACTAAAGGACTAAAAGACTAAATGACTAAAAGACTAAAGTACTAAAGAGGACTAAAAGACATGAGGACTAAAAGACTAAAGGACTAAAGAGGACTAAAAGACATGAGGACTAAAACACTAGAGGACTAAAACACTAGAGGACTAAAAGGCTAGAAGACTAAAAGACTAGAGGACTAAAAGACTAGAGGACTAAAAGACTAGAGGACTAAAAGACTAAAGGACTAAAGAGGACTAAAAGACTAGATGACTTAAAGACTAAAAGACTAGAGAACTAAAAGACTAGAGAACTAAAAGACTAGGGGACTAAAAGACTAGAGGACTAAAAGGCTAAAAGACTAAAAGGCTAAAAGACTAAAGGACTAAAGAGGACTAAAAGACTAGATGACTAAAAGACTAGAGGACTAAAAGGCTAGAAGACTAAATACTAGAGAACTAAAAGACTAGAGAACTAAAAGACTAGATGACTAAAGAGGACTAAATGACATGAGGACTAAAACACTAGAGGACTAAAAGACTAGACGACTAAAGAGGACTAAAGGACTAAAGAGGACTAAAACACTAGAGGACTAAAAGGCTAGAAGACTAAATACTAGAGAACTAAAAGACTAGATGACTAAAAGACTAGAGAACTAAAAGACTAAATGACTAAAAGACTAGAGGACTAAAAGACTAAAGGACTAAAGAGGACTAAAAGACTAAAAGACTAAAGGACTAAAGAGGACTTAAAGACTAGATGACTAAAAGACTAAAAGACTAGATGACTTAAAGACTAAAAGACTAGAGAACTAAAAGACTAGAGGACTAAAAGGCTAGAAGACTAAATACTAGAGAACTAAAAGACTAGAGAACTAAAAGACTAGATGACTAAAGAGGACTAAATGACATGAGGACTAAAACACTAGAGGACTAAAAGACTAGATGACTAAAGAGGACTAAATGACATGAGGACTAAAACACTAGAGGACTAAAAGACTAGACGACTAAAGAGGACTAAAGGACTAAAGAGGACTAAAAAACATGAGGACTAAAACACTAGAGGACTAAAACACTAGAGGACTAAAAGGCTAGAAGACTAAATACTAGAGAACTAAAAGACTAGATGACTAAAAGACTAGAGAACTAAAAGACTAAATGACTAAAAGACTAGAGGACTAAAAGACTAAAGGACTAAAGAGGACTAAAAGACTAAAAGACTAAAGGACTAAAGAGGACTTAAAGACTAGATGACTAAAAGACTAAAAGACTAGATGACTTAAAGACTAAAAGACTAGAGAACTAAAAGACTAGAGAACTAAAAGACTAAGGGACTAAAAGACTAGAGGACTTAAAGGCTAAAAGACTAAAAGGCTAAAAGACTAAAGGACTAAAGAGGACTAAAAGACTAGATGACTAAAAGACTAGAGGACTAAAAGACTAAAGGACTAAAAGACTAAATGACTAAAAGACTAAAGTACTAAAGAGGACTAAAAGACATGAGGACTAAAAGACTAAAGGACTAAAGAGGACTAAAAGACATGAGGACTAAAACACTAGAGGACTAAAACACTAGAGGACTAAAAGGCTAGAAGACTAAAAGACTAGAGAACTAAAAGACTAAATGACTAAAAGACTAGAGGACTAAAAGACTAAAGGACTAAAGAGGACTAAAAGACTAAAAGACTAAAGGACTAAAGAGGACTTAAAGACTAGATGACTAAAAGACTAAAAGACTAGATGACTTAAAGACTAAAAGACTAGAGAACTAAAAGACTAGAGAACTAAAAGACTAAGGGACTAAAAGACTAGAGGACTTAAAGGCTAAAAGACTAAAAGGCTAAAAGACTAAAGGACTAAAGAGGACTAAAAGACTAGATGACTAAAAGACTAGAGGACTAAAAGACTAAAGGACTAAAAGACTAAATGACTAAAAGACTAAAGTACTAAAGAGGACTAAAAGACATGAGGACTAAAAGACTAAAGGACTAAAGAGGACTAAAAGACATGAGGACTAAAACACTAGAGGACTAAAACACTAGAGGACTAAAAGGCTAGAAGACTAAAAGACTAGAGGACTAAAAGACTAGAGGACTAAAAGACTAAAGGACTAAAGAGGACTAAAAGACTAGATGACTAAAAGACTAGAGGACTAAAAGGCTAGAAGACTAAATACTAGAGAACTAAAAGACTAGAGAACTAAAAGACTAGATGACTAAAGAGGACTAAATGACATGAGGACTAAAACACTAGAGGACTAAAAGACTAGACGACTAAAGAGGACTAAAAAACATGAGGACTAAAAGACTAGACGACTAAAAGACTAGACGACTAAAGAGGACTAAAGGACTAAAGAGGACTAAAAAACATGAGGACTAAAACACTAGAGGACTAAAACACTAGAGGACTAAAAGGCTAGAAGACTAAAAGACTAGAGAACTAAAAGACTAGAGGACTAAAAGACTAGAGGACTAAAAGACTAAAGGACTAAAGAGGACTAAAAGACTAGATGACTTAAAGACTAAAAGACTAGAGAACTAAAAGACTAGAGAACTAAAAGACTAGGGGACTAAAAGACTAGAGGACTAAAAGGCTAAAAGACTAAAAGGACTAAAAGACTAGAGGACTAAAAGACTAAAGGACTAAAGAGGACTAAAAGACTAGATGACTTAAAGACTAAAAGACTAGAGAACTAAAAGACTAGAGAACTAAAAGACTAGGGGACTAAAAGGCTAGAAGACTAAATACTAGAGAACTAAAAGACTAGAGAACTAAAAGACTAGATGACTAAAGAGGACTAAAAGACATGAGGACTAAAAGACTAAAAGACTAAAGGACTAAAGAGGACTTAAAGACTAGAGGACTAAAAGACTAGAGGACTAAAAGACTAGATTACTAAAGAGGACTAAAAGACATGAGGACTAAAAGACATGAGGACTAAAAGACTAAAGGACTAAAGAGGACTAAAAGACATGAGGACTAAAAGACTAGAGACCTAAAAGACTAAATGACTAAAAGACTAGAGGACTAAAAGACTAGAGGACTAAAAGACTAAAGGACTAAAGAGGACTAAAAGACATGAGGACTAAAAGTCTAAAAGACTAAAGGACTAAAGAGGACTTAAAGACATGAGGACTAAAAGACTAGATTACTAAAGAGGACTAAAAGACTAGAGGACTAGAAGACTAGATGACTAAAAGACTAGAGACCTAAAAGACTAAATGACTAAAAGACTAGAGGACTAAAAGACTAGAGGACTAAAAGACTAAAGGACTAAAGAGGACTAAAAGACATGAGGACTAAAAGTCTAAAAGACTAAAGGACTAAAGAGGACTTAAAGACATGAGGACTAAAAGACTAAAGGACTAAAGAGGACTAAAAGACATGAGGACTAAAACACTAGAGGACTAAAAGACTAGAGGACTAAAAGACTAGAGGACTAAAAGACTAGAGGACTAAAAGACTAAAGGACTAAAGAGGACTAAAAGACTAGATGACTTAAAGACTAAAAGACTAGAGAACTAAAAGACTAGAGAACTAAAAGACTAGGGGACTAAAAGACTAGAGGACTAAAAGGCTAAAAGACTAAAAGGCTAAAAGACTAAAGGACTAAAGAGGACTAAAAGACTAGATGACTAAAAGACTAGAGGACTAAAAGGCTAGAAGACTAAATACTAGAGAACTAAAAGACTAGAGAACTAAAAGACTAGATGACTAAAGAGGACTAAATGACATGAGGACTAAAACACTAGAGGACTAAAAGACTAGACGACTAAAGAGGACTAAAGGACTAAAGAGGACTAAAACACTAGAGGACTAAAAGGCTAGAAGACTAAATACTAGAGAACTAAAAGACTAGATGACTAAAAGACTAGAGAACTAAAAGACTAAATGACTAAAAGACTAGAGGACTAAAAGACTAAAGGACTAAAGAGGACTAAAAGACTAAAAGACTAAAGGACTAAAGAGGACTTAAAGACTAGATGACTAAAAGACTAAAAGACTAGATGACTTAAAGACTAAAAGACTAGAGAACTAAAAGACTAGAGGACTAAAAGGCTAGAAGACTAAATACTAGAGAACTAAAAGACTAGAGAACTAAAAGACTAGATGACTAAAGAGGACTAAATGACATGAGGACTAAAACACTAGAGGACTAAAAGACTAGATGACTAAAGAGGACTAAATGACATGAGGACTAAAACACTAGAGGACTAAAAGACTAGACGACTAAAGAGGACTAAAGGACTAAAGAGGACTAAAAAACATGAGGACTAAAACACTAGAGGACTAAAACACTAGAGGACTAAAAGGCTAGAAGACTAAATACTAGAGAACTAAAAGACTAGATGACTAAAAGACTAGAGAACTAAAAGACTAAATGACTAAAAGACTAGAGGACTAAAAGACTAAAGGACTAAAGAGGACTAAAAGACTAAAAGACTAAAGGACTAAAGAGGACTTAAAGACTAGATGACTAAAAGACTAAAAGACTAGATGACTTAAAGACTAAAAGACTAGAGAACTAAAAGACTAGAGAACTAAAAGACTAAGGGACTAAAAGACTAGAGGACTTAAAGGCTAAAAGACTAAAAGGCTAAAAGACTAAAGGACTAAAGAGGACTAAAAGACTAGATGACTAAAAGACTAGAGGACTAAAAGACTAAAGGACTAAAAGACTAAATGACTAAAAGACTAAAGTACTAAAGAGGACTAAAAGACATGAGGACTAAAAGACTAAAGGACTAAAGAGGACTAAAAGACATGAGGACTAAAACACTAGAGGACTAAAACACTAGAGGACTAAAAGGCTAGAAGACTAAAAGACTAGAGAACTAAAAGACTAAATGACTAAAAGACTAGAGGACTAAAAGACTAAAGGACTAAAGAGGACTAAAAGACTAAAAGACTAAAGGACTAAAGAGGACTTAAAGACTAGATGACTAAAAGACTAAAAGACTAGATGACTTAAAGACTAAAAGACTAGAGAACTAAAAGACTAGAGAACTAAAAGACTAAGGGACTAAAAGACTAGAGGACTTAAAGGCTAAAAGACTAAAAGGCTAAAAGACTAAAGGACTAAAGAGGACTAAAAGACTAGATGACTAAAAGACTAGAGGACTAAAAGACTAAAGGACTAAAAGACTAAATGACTAAAAGACTAAAGTACTAAAGAGGACTAAAAGACATGAGGACTAAAAGACTAAAGGACTAAAGAGGACTAAAAGACATGAGGACTAAAACACTAGAGGACTAAAACACTAGAGGACTAAAAGGCTAGAAGACTAAAAGACTAGAGGACTAAAAGACTAGAGGACTAAAAGACTAAAGGACTAAAGAGGACTAAAAGACTAGATGACTAAAAGACTAGAGGACTAAAAGGCTAGAAGACTAAATACTAGAGAACTAAAAGACTAGAGAACTAAAAGACTAGATGACTAAAGAGGACTAAATGACATGAGGACTAAAACACTAGAGGACTAAAAGACTAGACGACTAAAGAGGACTAAAGGACTAAAGAGGACTAAAAAACATGAGGACTAAAAGACTAGACGACTAAAAGACTAGACGACTAAAGAGGACTAAAGGACTAAAGAGGACTAAAAAACATGAGGACTAAAACACTAGAGGACTAAAACACTAGAGGACTAAAAGGCTAGAAGACTAAAAGACTAGAGGACTAAAAGACTAGAGGACTAAAAGACTAGAGGACTAAAAGACTAAAGGACTAAAGAGGACTAAAAGACTAGATGACTTAAAGACTAAAAGACTAGAGAACTAAAAGACTAGAGAACTAAAAGACTAGGGGACTAAAAGACTAGAGGACTAAAAGGCTAAAAGACTAAAAGGACTAAAAGACTAGAGGACTAAAAGACTAAAGGACTAAAGAGGACTAAAAGACTAGATGACTTAAAGACTAAAAGACTAGAGAACTAAAAGACTAGAGAACTAAAAGACTAGGGGACTAAAAGGCTAGAAGACTAAATACTAGAGAACTAAAAGACTAGAGAACTAAAAGACTAGATGACTAAAGAGGACTAAAAGACATGAGGACTAAAAGACTAAAAGACTAAAGGACTAAAGAGGACTTAAAGACTAGAGGACTAAAAGACTAGAGGACTAAAAGACTAGATTACTAAAGAGGACTAAAAGACATGAGGACTAAAAGACATGAGGACTAAAAGACTAAAGGACTAAAGAGGACTAAAAGACATGAGGACTAAAAGACTAGAGACCTAAAAGACTAAATGACTAAAAGACTAGAGGACTAAAAGACTAGAGGACTAAAAGACTAAAGGACTAAAGAGGACTAAAAGACATGAGGACTAAAAGTCTAAAAGACTAAAGGACTAAAGAGGACTTAAAGACATGAGGACTAAAAGACTAGATTACTAAAGAGGACTAAAAGACTAGAGGACTAAAAGGCTAGAAGACTAAAAACTAGAGAACTAAAAGACTAGAGGACTAAAAGACTAAAAGACTAAAGGACTAAAGAGGACTTAAAGACTAGATGACTAAAAGACTAAAAGACTAGATGACTAAAAGACTAGAGAACTAAAAGACTAAGGGACTAAAAGACATGAGGACTAAAAGTCTAAAAGACTAAAGGACTAAAGAGGACTTAAAGACATGAGGACTAAAAGACTAGATTACTAAAGAGGACTAAAAGACTAGAGGACTAGAAGACTAGATGGCTAAAAGACTAAAAGACTAGAGGACTAAAAGACTAGAGGACTAAAAGACTAGAGGACTAAAAGACTAAAGGACTAAAGAGGACTAAAAGACATGAGGACTAAAAGACTAAAGAGGACTAAAAGACATGAGGACTAAAAGACTAAAGGACTAAAGAGGACTTAAAGACTAGAGGACTAAAAGACTAAAGGACTAAAGAGGACTAAAAGACTAGAGGACTAAAAGACTAGAGGACTAAAAGACTAAAGGACTAAAGAGGACTAAAAGACTAGAGGACTAAAGAGGACTTAAAGACTAGATGACTAAAAGATTAAAGGACTAAAGAGGACTAAAAGACTAGAGGACTAAAGAGGACTTAAAGACTAGAGGACTAAAAGACTAAAGGACTAAAGAGGACTAAAAGACTAGAGGACTAAAAGACTAGAGGACTAAAATACTAGAGGACTTATAGACTAAATGACTAAGAGACTAGAGGACTAAATGGCTAAAAGACTAAAGGACTAAAGACTAGAGGACTAAAAGACTAGAGGACTAAAAGACTAGAGGACTAAAAGACTAGAGGACTAAAAGACTAAAGGACTAAAGAGGACTAAAAGACTAGAGGACTAAAAGACTAGAGGACTAAAAGACTAAAGGACTAAAGAGGACTAAAAGACTAGAGGACTAAAAGACTAGAGGACTAAAATACTAGAGGACTTATAGACTAAATGACTAAGAGACTAGAGGACTAAATGGCTAAAAGACTAAAGGACTAAAGAGGACTAAAAGACTAGAGGACTAAAAGACTAGAGGACTAAAATACTAGAGAACTAAAAGACTAGACGACTAAAAGACTAGATGACTAAAAGACTAGAGGACTAAAAGACTAGACGACTAAAATATCCAATTCTAAGTATTCAAAAATTATAGCGTCACTGTTTGGACTGAATATTATTTTCACGTTCCTCCTATTTAGCTATAATTAAGACAAGATTTTTTTATAAAGTTTCATGTTATGTATAAAAAAGCGAAATCGAAGAATGAGAAGAAAATTTATAGTTACATGTACGACCTCGTTAACAAGCAATCTCTTCCACGTCAATTATCCAGCAAATAAGTATCATTAGATGCGCAGAAATCGTTTTTATACAAAATGTACCTGCGCGAACTCTATACAATTTTGTTCGAGTTACCTGCTTAGATTTTCTATAATCCACGTTATCTCTCAAAGTTAAAATTAATGTGAGAAAAGTATATTCGACAATAAGTTACATGTTTATTGAGTTATTACTGTATAAAATTCCTACTAAAACAAACATAATTCGAATAAGCGACGGGTTAGAAAAAGCGACATTTTGTTGGCATTCAAATTTGCATTTTAATGTAGCGTTTCGCTCTAAGTATAAAAATATTTTGTTCATTCTTCATAATCATTTGTACGGGTTGAATATTAATTAATTATAATCTTATTAATTTTATATTATCTTTGTAATTTTATACTAATAAAGATATTTTATTACACTAAAGCTAATTAATAACGTGAAACTGGTTTAACATCATATTGGTTTATCTAATATGTAGTAAGCTTATTGTGGTTGAATCTACCTTCCTTCTTCAATATTTTTTTTAGAATTTGTTTTTTTTGGAATTTTGTAAATCTGAATTCCAAAACTTATTTGGTCACATCTCAATTACACACTGCCTAAGGCTTAACTACGAACCGTGCACTTGGGCGTGCCCATGTGCCCTACAACTGCCTATCAACTGCCCTACATTGCCATAAGACAATCCAGGTCGTTTTTCTCTCCAATATTTCAGAAATTTTAGAGCCAACAGGTGCTATGGACGATGGCAAGCGGCCAGTCTTTATTCCCTTGGAGGATGGGACGGGATTTGGGATGCTACTTGTACTAGGACACGTAAACTCCGCTCAACCTGACAAGCTTGAAAAAGAAATATTAAACGAAAAAAATACAAAAGCCACCAACTTTAATTTTGTCCCCTTTCGAGAGACTCTTGGGCAGTGGGTTTCAAGTGCACAGGCGCAAAATAAAGATTAAAACGACGTCTGATAGACAGTAGTCAGTACCAGTGACCCCGGCTGGTTCCTTGCTCAATAAATAAGTATTGCAACACAGTGAGGATATGCTGCCAGCATTAAAGGTACACTGCCACAAGGAACAAATTTTTTTAATTTATTTCAGTTTTTTATTTATCAATTTTTACACGCTTTATATTAGCTTCACCTGTATGTATGTATGTATGTATGTATGTATGTAACCGACTCATTCGGACTCGATTTTGACCCATTTAAAAAACTTTGCGCACCTGTCAAAGATCGATGACAATGCAATAATCCGAAAAAAAAAAAAATTAACTAAAAAATTAAAATAAATAATAGTTTAAAAAAACTGGACACACGCTTTTAAAGCACATCAAACTAAAAAGTGAAAAATAATTTCTCGATAGACGAAAAATATGGCACAGAGCGCCCCACGCTTTTTCACAATAATACCAGTATTTTTTGTTCATAACCAATTTCAGCCTAAATGAGAAATTATTAATAATTATTTCTATGTACATTAAGTATCTATGTAATGTCATTAGATTTAAAGCGTTTTACACTTTATACTTAACGACATAATTTATACGTCATATTAATTTGAAATTATAGTCCAAAACAATAAAAGCCATGATCTTTACGACAGTTTTTTCGATAATTAAAATGTTTGATAGCGTCAAAGTATGCACTATGCATCGACCTACACGTGTTCACAATAACCAAAGGCATTTAATTAAATTGTCTTTGCTATTACGAGCCATGTTTGTGGTTCTGTTTAGTTCGATACGTTCACAGAGGTCAATCGTATAGTTTTACAGGCAGACTACGACACTCTTAATAAAGCTGTGCATTTGTGTGAACCATATTATATTTTCGGATGTCACAAGAAACTTCAAATATACAGGTAAAATCTCAATCACTTTAGCCTGATGAAATTTTTATAGAGAAAAGCTAAGAAGTTGACAATGAGAAAACAATGTATAGAAGAACTATATTCAATGTCTAGCTTATTCAAATAAGCTTTTAAATATTTTTCCATCTTTTTTTATATAAGGTAAACGAACCTACGTGAGCCTAAGAGAGCAGTGTTGGCCTAGTGGCTTCAGCGTGCGACTCTCATACCTGAGTTCGTAGGTTCGGTCCCCGGCTGTGCACCAATGGACTTCTATATGCGCATTTAACATTTGCTCGAACGGTGAAGGAAAGCATCGTGAGGAAACCGGCTATCCTTAGACCCAAAAAGTCGACGGCGTATGTCAGGCACTGGAGGCTGATCACCTACTTGCCTATAAGATTTAAAGAAATGAATTCAGAAATCTGAGGCCAAGACTTAAAGAGGTTGTAGCGACACTGATTTATTTTTAAACGAGCCTAAGGGACGCCCAAATAGGACAGTTACCACAACCCATGGACACCCATTTTAGTGGATGCGTTGCCGGCCTTTGACAAAAGAGTAAACTCTTTCTTTAAAACAATTGAGAGGTTGTATCTCCCAGGTAAGACCCCCTCCCATGAGTAGATTCCACAGTTCGCTAGTTCGCAAAAGAAAATATGTTGTGCAGTGGACTGTGGAAGGAAGAAACACGGGGAAGGAAGAAACAAACTTAAAAAAAAAACTTTAGCAAATGTATATATTACATATAGTTTGACCAATTTATTATACTTTCTTCTATCCTATCTGATTTCCAATAACCTTCAGTCCCTTATGAATATGTACATACATGTTAGTGCGCGCGGTGGCGGCTGACGGCTATTTCCTGTGTCGGTGTCGTGTCGGAAGCGTCGTGTGTGCATTAGAAGCCATTAGTGTGTCAGAGACTGTTTGTGTTAAACGCGATCAAACACTGACATAGATTACATTTTTTAAATATTATGATTCGATATATTTGTTTTGTCTCTAATTAAATACAATGTAATCGTTGGACATGCAAGTAAACTTTCAATTGTAAAGTTTCATATTTAATAAATAATAGTTTAAAAAAACTAGAACACACGTTTTATATGTGCTCTGTGCCATATTTTTCGTCTATAGAGCAACCCACGCTTTTTCACAATAATACCAGTATTTTTTGTTCATTACCATTTTCAGCCTAAATTAGGAATTATTTACATTATTCTTAATTAATATTTATTAAAATTTATTTTCTGTTTTTTAGTTTAGTTTTCTATATAAAGCGTGTGTTCTAGTTTTTTAAACTATTATTTATTTTTTAGTTAAATTTTTTTTATTTTTTTTTCATTTTTTTTTTCGGATTATTGCATTGTCATCGATCTTTGACAGATGCGCACATACATACATACATACATACAGGAGAAGCTAATATAAAGCGTATAAAAACGTTATATCTAAAAACAGCTTCCTATGGTAAGCCTTTTATCCACGTAAATCTGTCCATTCTGCCCCGGTATCGCGATCCCAAAGTTGTGAAAACAGTCCTAAGGATTTTGCGAGAGCTAAATCGAAATTGCATACAAAAACGTCGCAAAAGCTCATTCCGGCTGAGCTAACAAACAATGGCTTAGAAACTTTTTTGTGAAATAATCCTCTATATTGCTGGAACTATAATCATTGTGCATATTATGTTTATACCATTACACACCTCCATTCTTCTTGAAAACTCCATTCATTCATCGGAAACCACTTTATTTATATATCTATAAAGATTAATATACTTTTAATTAAAATTATAAGCGAGTAACCGCGGTGGCGCGAGTTTTGAAGAGATTTTATACTATTTAGAAGATATGGAAATATCCCGAGCCCTCTTTAAACTTGTAATTTGTTGTTGTATTTGGTACAGTTGTTTTCGGCGATAAATATTAGAAACTCGTAAATATCTGTTAAAGTCGCGTCGCTTTGGGAGCGGGACACTTCGATTATCCATGATTTATGTCCGGATTAACGGCACTCAACTCTATGTACAGGAATTTTAAAAGGAGATACAAATTCTCATAATTTTTAGCTCGTCAGTAAATTGTTAATAACGGAAAAGTTGGAGTGAACACATTTTTAAAAATTTATTTTTAAATTGTTGTCCCGTTTTATGTCTTAATGTAAATCAATTCGATATATGATGATTGTATGAGTCAGAAGAAGAGAAAAAATGAGTTTCATAATTCAGTATTGCGTTTAAAATAAATAGTTTGGTCTAAAGTATGTTAACAACATGTTTAAATATAACCTAACATACAGATACCGGCAAACATCTTAAACAAATGTCTTTGCCTGCGCAGAAGCGATTTTTAGGTATCACATCGGCGGGCGGTGGTGTGCGGCGGCGGGAGAGTAACGTGTCGATCGCGTGATTAGTAAATCAGTTTACATTTATATCCTGCGCCGCGCAAACTTTCCCCCACTCTCTGGTTAATGCTCAAGAAGTTTGTCGGTATCTGTACCTATATTTACATAACTCGATGTTTCGAGTTGCTCTTACCCTGTTTAATAAGAGTCTAAACGTCGAGTATTATAAATAATGAAATAAATTAGCGTACTACTTTAAAGCTTATAAAATTTCAATGAGTAATTACTTAGTAGCAAAACATAGACTGATTTGAATAAAAAAGTAAAGTTCATTTAAATTAGAGTAACGAAAATAATTTATAACGTCTACAATGAATAGTTTATAATAATAGATTAATTGCTAGGTTTAAAGACTTTATTTCTCAAAAAAATGTCACTTACATGAGAATAATACTTTAGATTAACATAACATTGTAGTCGTTCTTAAAATAATAACAATAAAAAGATCGCCGATGCAATAAACTTAAAAGTAAAAGTAATGAATTTAAAAGTAATTTCGTCTAACATATTCACTTAGCTTCGATTTGAATGAATTGAAAGAAGTAAGATTAATTGTATAAGCTTAATACTTACATAATATCAATTTCCAATACCTTTGTTTATAACATTAACCGACAGTTAAGTTATTCGGACCGGGCTGGTGGTGTAGCGTCAGTCACACAGTTTAACAACTTCCTCAAAGTTTGAGCTGCCGAAATATCCCGATACAGAAATACCCAACACAATCTATAGTTGAATACATTGTAAATGTATTCAAGAAGTCCTTATTAGACGTTCTAAACTATTCAGGAATTATCGCAGTTTGAAGAGGATGTCAGAGACCTCAATTGAGAACCGCTAATTGTTATATAGGTCGTTATTTCTGGATGTTATTTATTTGCTTATCAGTATTTCTACAGTAAGGTACTTATTATACAAAATCTAATCAATTACATTATTCACAAAAGCCAAAAACGGAATACACATTTAAACATAAACATGAAATACAGTTAACATTAATTAGCTATTTATAATTTTTTTTATTATTATGGAATAACGAAGCCATTTTATCTACTAAAGAATACCAGAATTTTATAAGCATTTTTTAGTTATATTATCTATTTGCTGGTAATTTGTGTTATAATTTGAAGGTATAAGATACATGACTAAATAATTTGTATTAGTGTCCTTACGAAATTACTACAAATCTTTACCAAACTATACACTTTATAAAAATAATATAAAGAATAAAATAATATTTTATAGAATTTATGTATTCTTTAATGTCGCAAGGGTTTTGTTTTGTATGAGAAATTTATGTTAGAAAAATAATTGACTCATATAATAATTATCCTAAAACAGAAATAAATAACTACTGTTATAGTAACATTTTAAAGATTATTAGAAGCATATTTTATTAGGGTTTAATATTAATAAATATATTATAAATAATAAATAATAATTATTAAGCCCGATTTATTCCTTGAAGTGGATAACCATATTTACAAATTAAAACTTTTTATACAAAAATGTAAATTATGTTTATATTTTTTTTAAGGACATATATATGGAGGAGATGGCCATCCCTTTCTTGAGCATTTTTCTCTCAATCTTCCCAAACAACTTTTTAAGCTTGCCATTAAACGTGTTACATTAAAAAAATCTGTTAAAAACGATTGTTAATTTTTAAATAGGTAACTTAAGTACCTATACAATTAGACGTTTCAAGATTCAATTGAACCAACAAAGTTGCGGTGAAAAGTTAAATTAGTCTTATGCAATGAGAGCTTAGCCTTTTTATTATATGCTTATCAAATAGGTATTGCAAATTAAATCTGAATACATTACATATCTCAATGTGTGAGTGATCCGGGTCGATCGCTGATGAAGGTAGAAAAATACACGCAATAACTTCGACAGAATTATTAATACATCTAAAATATATTCTGCACCATCTACAATAAGGCTCGTTTTACCTTAATAATCTTAAAAATATCGTGACGAACGAAATGGAAAAAATTAGACTTCTTTGTATGGAGTTTTCATTACGAATATATTTTGATTATTTTGAATGATTTGAAGAGTAAACAGAGATTATTAAATGGATATTATGTAGGGCTGTAATATTTTTAAAAATGTGCTCAATTTAAAATTGGTATAATGTATGCTCACTTGAGGTGGTGCGGTGGATGGTGGCAGGTACAGGCGTGATATATAGCTGGGCGGGCCACAATTTACCCTTTCATATTTCCACCGATCCATGTATTATATAGTTCAATACATTTTAGTACTACATATATTATAATGTTTCAGATTCATCGTATCTTCAGATTTTCATATTTAGAGTTAATAGTACGGGAGGTAGCAACGTTTTCGAGAAAGAATTTCAGGTCAGCTGATTTTGTGATATGTCTTTCTTCTTGCACTTTCGGTTAGAGTCTGGGCAATCTGGCTGGCGGTAGCGGTTGCGTTCATTAGCGCGCATCCTATCTGTCCAGGTAATAATCCTGGATTTTAAAAGCATTTTAAGAATCGTAATTTTAAAGCGTAATTTGAAATTTTTAGTTTTTAAATAAGTCTACCTGACATACTTTTTTTATAGCCAGACATTTTTCACATTGCTAACTTCTACATAATGGAGTGTTATGTCGCAAACTGAAAAATGCTCAAGGCGGTCATTTGCAGATAGTTGTGCCAAGATCCAAGGTTCGCGACATATTGGAAATGTTTCATACTGACTTGTCTAGTGGACACTTAGGAGTAAAGAGGACTCTTATGAAGATTAAAGAAATATTTTATTGGATACGCTATCGTGAAGATGTTGAAGACTGGATCAAGAAATGTAAGGCTTGTGCAGCTATTAAGGATTCGCAAACTCGGTCTCCATGGGAAAAGATAATGGTGAAAGAAAGTGATGATGCTCGGGACGAGCATGTCTAAGGAGGGGGTAGTGTTACGAAGACGGGTCGACTGAAATGTTTCTCGATTTTTCCACTACTTAGAGAAGTTTTCAGCAGGCTGAAATGTGATTTCTGACCGTTTCAGGGGAGGGTCAATCACATATTAGAAAATCGTAATTTACATAATGTTACCCTAGTTTTCAGGAGCCTGAAAGATTTTTTCAGGCCGTTTCAGAGCACGTGTAGTCGAATGGAACACTTTTCAGGAAACCCGTTATCAGGCGTTTTCAGGCCTGGTTATACCCCTTTGATGAAGGAATGTTCTAGAACGAATTTTCTTGGTGTGGGACAAGGACGGAACGATACGCGAGAGAGAGGGAAGATCGGAACCTTCTCGAAGCTAGACCGAGCACTCTAGAACGCCGTACGACAAGGACGGAGCATTGTGAGAAAGAGATAGCTGCTAGTACGCACGTTCTAGAATTGTGCGATCGCTACTCAGTTGCGCTGCCGCCTAGAGAGTTCTCGAACATCGATCCCAGGGATATATAAGCGAGCCGAAACGCGACCAGTCAGTTGTCGAGCCCGATCCCACCTGACGAAGCCGGGATCTTCTTCTCGCCATCGCAAGTGCGGAAGACGATCCGACGACTGCCGCTGAAGAAGGCCCCAGGACCGGATGGCATCACCCACCAGGCGCTGCGCCATCTGCCGATGAGGTGGATTGTCGCGCTGGCGCGCCTTTTCACGGGAATCCTCCGGACCCTCCACTTCCCGAAGACCTGGAAAGAGGGCAAGGTGATCCTAATACCGAAGCCCAGGAAGGACTCTACCCGACCTGAGAGCTACCGGCCCATCACTCTGCTCTCGACGCAGTCGAAGCTGTTCGAGAGGCTGCTGCTGCAGAGGATCCAACTTTACCTGCAGCCAAGGCCCGAACAGTTTGGCTTCCGCGGCGAGCACAGCACGACGTTGCAGCTGACGAAGGTGCTCTTCACTGCAGCCACGGCCCTGAACAAGAAGAACGCGGCCGCAGCCGTCATGCTGGACATGGAAAAGGCCTTCGACCGTGTCTGGCACGATGGCCTCGTGTTGAAGCTCGCCGAGTCTCCACTGCCCCGCCGCATAGTCGCCGTGCTCCGCGCCTTTCTCACTGATCGCACGTTTTTCGTAGCGACGGGAGAGGCTGCGTCGAGACCGCGACCTATCACGGCGGGTGTACCACAAGGCAGCGTGCTGTCTCCAATCTTGTATGCCACGTATACTGACGACGTCCCGTGCCCAGAAGGGTGCACCTTGGCCCTCTACGCAGACGATACGGCGTACGTGGCCACATCCCTAAAAATAAAGCACGCTGCGGTTAAGCTCCAACGCGCTCTGGACCTCCTGCCAGAGTGGCTAGAAAAGTGGAGATTAGCCGCCAACCCTAACAAGACACAGGCGATTGCCTTTGGCCAGAGTAAGTTGCCGCCGCCCCTGAGATTCCTGGATCAGGACGTGCCGTGGAAGACGCCGGTCACATATTTAGGGGTCACCATAGACCGGCGACTCACAATGCGGCACCATGTCAACAGGGCAGTAGGGAGAGCCAAGGGTGCGACGTACGCGCTCTACCCCCTACTCTACGGCAACTTACCCCTCCGAATCAAGCTCGCGCTCTACAAACTGTACGTGCGCCCACACCTAACGTACGCGGCACCGGCGTGGTACTCCTACACAAAGGAGACCCACCGCCAGAGACTGCGCGCCGTACAAAACATCAACCTACGACGCGCAGTGGGGGCCCCCCGCTACGTTAGGAACACCACCATAGCGCGGGACTTGAGGATGGAGTCAATCGACGAGTTCGTCGCACGGCTCGCCAAGGGGATGTTTGATCGAGCGGACGCCTCTCAACATCCCCACCTCAAGGACATCGCGCCGTGGCACTCCAGGCCACCAGACAAATACAGGTATCCGCGTGAGCTATTCTCCGCGGATACCCCAACCACCGGACGTGACACCAGGGCAGCAACCGCGGCTACGACCGCTGGTCGCCTCGCTGGGCCTCCCCCGGGGCCACCGGGGGTCTCACCCGGCGGAGCTTGACCGCGAGCCGCGTAGCTGCCCGATACCAACCATTGAGACACCAGGGCCAAGTCGAGAATACTCCTTGGCCCCAAACCACCGGACTTGACACCCCGGAATAGACCCCATCGGCTGCGCGCAGCGAGTTGAGGCCAACGCCTCCTTGCGCGCTGCAGCCCCAATCAAGAGGAGAAACCTCGACCCCGTACCGCCCTGTATTAGCAGGGCGCGAGAAGTCACTCCACCCGAAGGGGGCATAGCCCCGAACGGGCTTAAACACACCCCTCTAGAGGGAGTGTGTAACAAAAGCAATGGAGACCAGTCAGTTCAGTTTTAAATGCGATACCGAGCGATAAACACCGGAGTGAAAAAGTGCGAATATAGTGAAGACAAGTGAATACAAGTACTGTGTGAAGTGCGTATAATTAGTGATAGAATTTTGTGTGTGTATTCAGTGAATTTTAGTGCGTAATTTCCAGTTTTTAGTGTTAACAAATTCCTCGTAGATTAAATTGAAATAAACCCTTGAAGAGATTTACGGCGTTTCTATCGGCGTTTCCCCTAGCTCGTAACATTATGTTTATATTTTTTTAAGGACATATATATGGAGGAGATGGCCATCCCTTTCTTGAGCATTTTTCTCTCAATCTTCCCAAACAACTTTTTAAGCTTGCCGTTAAACGTGTTACATTAAAAAAATCTGTTAAAAACGATTGTTAATTTTTAAATAGGTAACTTAAGTATACAATTAGACGTTTCAAGATTCAATTGAACCAACAAAGTTGCGGTGAAAAGTTAAATTAGTCTTATGCAATGAGAGCTTAGCCTTTTTATTATATGCTTATCAAATAGGTATTGCAAATTAAATCTGAATACATTACATATCTCAATGTTTGAGTGATCCGGGTCGATCGCTGATGAAGGTAGAAAAATACACGCAATAACTTCGACAGAATTATTAATACATCTAAAATTATATTCTGCACCATCTACAATAAGGCTCGTTTTACCTTAATAATTTTAAAAATATCGTGACGAACGAAATGGAAAAAATTAGACTTCTTTGTATGGAGTTTTCATTACGAATATATTTTGATTATTTTGAATGATTTGAAGAGTAAATAGAGATTATTAAATGGATATTTTGTAGGGCTGTAATATTTTTAAAAATGTGCTCAATTTAAAATTGGTATAATGTATGCTCACTTGAGGTGGTGCGGTGGATGGTGGCAGGTACAGGCGTGATATATAGCTGGGCGGGCCACAATTTACCCTTTCATATTTCCACCGATCCATGTATTATATAGTTCAATACATTTTAGTACTATATTATAATGTTTCAGATTCATCGTATCTTCAGATTTTCATATTTAGAGTTAATAGTACGGGAGGTAGCAACGTTTTCGAGAAAGAATTTCAGGTCAGCTGATTTTGTGATATGTCTTTCTTCTTGCACTTTCGGTTAGAGTCTGGGCAATCTGGCTGGCGGTAGCGGTTGCGTTCATTAGCGCGCATCCTATCTGTCCAGGTAATAATCCTGGATTTTAAAAGCATTTTAAGAAGCGTAAACCTAGGCGTAGCCTTTAAAATAAATAAAAAGTGAAAAAAATTACAGTAGGATGAAACCCATTAGAAAAGGAGGGGAATATGATCAAAATTAAAGGAAAAATAAATTACGGTCGATCTGAGGTCGGGAAGGGGTAGGGGGGGAGTTTTAAGGGTAAAAAACGGTTTATCTCGATTTCCGGCAAAACTAAAAGTCCTATCGAAGAAAGTTAAATGGCAAAGTTGTAGGCAATAAAAAGATCTACAACTTTTGTATTCGCAGATTTTTCACATAACCTCAAAATTTATGTGAAAAATTCAAAAAACCAACTTTTTGGTTTTTTATTTCTATCTTCAAAAATTTATTTTTTTAAACGAAATTTGGTGAAAACTTACCTTATTATGTCCCAAATATACTGTAATTTATTTGATTAAAAATATTTATTTTTTCACCTTATTTTGAATTAATATCGAAAAAACACCCTAATTTTCAATCGAAAATTCTGACGTCAAAATTTCAGCTTTTTTAAAAAAGTTGATGTGCTTTCAGTGCGTTGAAATCTCTACTTTCCTATGGTAAAAAAATATAAATGTATTACCATAGTAAATCTTCTCGGAAAATGCAAAAAATCGTATGCAGTAACGCCCAGACCCGTCATCCCCTTACCTACTTTTTGACACTGTACTTTTCACTGAATTTTTCACATAAATTTTGAGGTTATGTGAAAAATGTGTGAATACAAAAGTTGTAGATCTTTTTATGACCTACAACTTTGCCATTTAGTTTTCTTCGATAGGACTTTTAGTTTTGCCGGAAATCGAGATAAACCGTTTTTTACCCTTAAAACTCCCCCCCCCCCTTCCCCTTCTCGACCTCAGATCGACCGTAATTTATTTTTCCTTTCATTTTGATCATATTCCCCTGCTTTTCTAATGGGTTTCATCCTACTGTAATTTTTTTGGTTTCAAAAATTATCGGCACTGGTCTACTACTACTGACTGACAAATATACAATTTTTTCCGTTCCGTTTTTAAATATTATATGCAAAAAGTCAAAGTCAACCTATTTATTTCAATATTAAAAGGCACTTTTAAAAGTTTATATGACAAGTTAGAAATATTAAAAAAGTCTCTAGTTGCCCCTTCCAAAAGATAGTGGAGAAGGATATGGAGAAGAATGGGCAAGAAAGTCCATACTGTTTTAAAATAGTTTTTACAATATTTTGTATACCTACATTGATTTGATAATTGTAGTAAAGACCTGTAGAATTAGAAACTGCAAAAGTATCTCTAAAATAAAGAAAGGTATGGGCCAAGGTAGGGATATAGATTTCTAATAGCAATTTGGGAATTGCCTTCTGTTCCTTACTCACGCCGTCGACTTTCTGGTTCATAGGCATGCCAGTTTCATCACGATGTTTTCCTTATAACGAGCGACTGTTTAAATACGCACATAGAATGTCTACGGTGCACAGCCGGAATTCGAACCTATGACCTCAGATATGCGAGTCACGTGCTGAAACCACTAGGCTAACATTTCTCTCTGAACTTTTTGAAGTGAAACTTCTTTATCGGGGTTGGAAAAATATTTAGTGTTATCACTTAACATCAGGTGAGCCTCCTGCCCGTTTGCCTCCTATTACATAAAAAACAAAAATGTGCGTGTACTAGTGTACACACGTTAGAAGTGAAACTTCTTTATGACCTTATTTTTCGAAATTTATCTATATGCAACTTTACAGAAATTGGTTAAATAAAGTTAAATTAGATAAAGTTTAACAAAAGGCTTTTAATATCACAGACTTGAATACAAATAATACAATTATTTCATTTTACCTTATTACCACTAAGATTATTACAGAATTTCATAAATTGTAATAGAATTTTTAGTATCATTGTTATCGTTATTATACATTTTTGGGTTTAATCCAAACCCGATAAAGAAGTTTCACTTAAAAAAAAAAAAAATTTTCGTTTCGCGTCACATTTTTCCGTTACGCCCCATGTTGCTTTTTGAAGTCAAACTTCTTTATCGGCGTTGGAATGAAAGTTCTTTATCGACGTATGGGAGAAATTTTGTAGCAAATCGTCACGTTTTTCGGTTACGCGCCATCTTTTTCTTGTCCCTTGTCCACGGTTGATCCGAAGAGATTCGAAGCATCTCGATCATCGATAACAAAAATATATAATAACGATAACAATGATAGTAATAATTCTATTACAATTAATGAAATGCTGTAATAATCTTATCTAGTAGTAATAAGGTAAAATGAAATAATTGTATTTGTATTCATGTCTATGATAATAAAAGCCTTTTGTTAAACTTTATTTAACCAATTTCGTTAAGTTGCATATAGTAGATCATTTTTCGAAAAATAAGGTCATAAAGAAGTTTCACTTCTTACGTGTGTACACCTAGTACACGCACACATTTTTTAAATTTCAGTACGAATTTTATCACAACAAATTTAACAGTAGTGTTAATGTACGGAACAATGTCGGGATAGCGGGCAGCTATTACAAAACATAACTATGACAGCCTTTAGTATATATCGTATTGAATGCTTCGTACGTGTCGTAATATTTCCATTAGACGTTCAGCGGTGGCCCATTTGTCCGGGATTGTCCGGGATCGGCGGGGATTGCCCGGGAAGCAGCTACATGTCCATTGTCCCGGCACAATTGCAAGCCTATTTCTTGTTATTACAGTTTAGTCATTTGGTGCGGATTGAAGTGTCAGTGTGTGCCGCGTTGCAATTATGTGTCATGGGCTGAGCCAGCTTGGCTTTATTGTTTATGGGCCGATCTAAGTTCATGACAAATTGCATGGAAAGTCTTAAAGGAAAACATCTTATACTTTGAGATATCTTAGATGCTATTTATTGATAGAGCAGTGTTGGCCCAGTGGCTTAGACGTGCGACTATCATCCCTGAGGTCGTAGACTCGATCCCCGGCTGTGCACTAATGGACTTTATTTCTATGTGCGCATTTATCATTCGCTCGAACGGTGAAGGAAATCGTGAGGAAAACGGCTTGCCTTAGAACCAAAAAGTCGACGGCGTGTGTCAAGCACAGGAGGCTGATCACCTACTTGCCTATTAGATTGACTAATGATTATGAATGAGATACATAAATCTGAGGCACAGACTTGATAAGGTTGTAGTGCCACTGATTAATTTTATTTTAATTAAATTTATTGCTAATAGCGATATCCATACTTTCAAGACGTTTTGTAATAGCTTAAATAGCAAAGTTATTTTGATGTTCATTTGTTATTTATTCATTTGTCTTTACGACAAATTTAGAATAATTTTCTTTTTCGGACAAACAAACTGATATAATTATCAACTAAGGGTTTAATTTTTATGCCACCAAAGTAACTTGAGTGTCAAACAGATTAGAAACGTAAGAAGAGCGTATACATCAGTCTTAGAATTTATGCCGTATTAAGTATAATAAAAGTTTCCGAAGTGTTCCTCTGCGAGTTTATTTCTAGACAATTCAAACTCGACTCGTGCAGCCAAGGCGATTTGTGTTCAGGGTGATACGTATTACGAACTAAAATCGCCTGAATGCTATAATAATAAGTTATTATCTTTTTGGATCACGCTTAAGAGGTTGAAACTAATGAGGGGACGGATCAAAGGAGAGTTGTAATTTTATTCCGTGTAATTTTAGAACAAATGGGCCGACGCTGTGTGTGTGTCGACCAGTCGCCCAACCAGTTGACAGACTGATTGGATTCCTTCTTTCATGTGTAATTCGGTGTCCCGGGCCGGACGTTTTACCAATTTGGATTTTTTGTGTTGAATCAATTTTAGTTTGGCTTCAATTAGTTTCAAATTACGTTGTCTTTGAAGTTACATTTATTTTAGTGACTTCTAATTTGTTGGACTGCGACATTATTTCAAGGGCGGAACGTACATTCTTCTGATTGAAATCTTGTTGAGTCTTGATAAATTTAGTTTTTTGTTCGAAATCAATTGTTTTCGGATTATGTGAATAAAAATATTTCGATAGGAAATTAGGCACGTTGCTTCGAAAGCGTTTCATGGGAAATCGCACTACGTCTACCTATAGGTATTCAGTTAATCCATAGTCTATGTTTGCGCTAAATTGGTGTCAGTCAAAGAAGGATGACAATTGTCGATTTTGACTTTGACACACGAACCGGAGATGGTGGCCGGCATAATGGCGATTATAGTTAAAATTTACGATTACTTACTACAGACCGCATACTGTACCGTTTTTACATTATTCATGATTTAAGGATCTTTGATGGTAAGTGCTAGTTTTAGTCTCATCGATTATTGGATTCCTTTTTTTATTATACTGACACGCGACAGCCGAACCAGCGCATATTATTTACCCGTGGGAAGGGAGCATCCTGGATATAGCTTCCAGATACCCAGGCTCACACAGAATATATTAAGTTAGAAATAAGACGTCTATATTCTCGAAATATACTACAGCCATTACATGAAACATTTTCTAAAAATATTGTTTAACACATTTCACGGTTAGCTGGAAACAGAATTCGCTTAAAATTTCCTTCCCAATATAACGTGAAAATAGCGAAATCTGTGAAAGTTTTAAACGAAAAGTTGTAGTCAAAGTGCTCGAATTCAGGAAATTCCGTAAATAACGCACTTAGGGCATTCAGCCGGTGCCGCCCTACCCGCCCCGGACATACGCTAAACTATTATAGCTATAGCTTTTTAGTTTAATTAACAATGTGATTATTCGATATGAGTTTATAAGCGCGACCTTGTTATGTAAATAAAAATAAATATATTTCTGGACTTGTAATTTTATTTATAAGAACAACGTGACACTGTATTTTTGTTTGTAGAAAAGTAGTGTTGCCAACTTAATTTATAACTATGTGGAACCAGATGCCCACTGAAGTATTTCCGAACCATTTCGGCTTAGGGCCCTTCAAGAAAAGTGCGTACCAAATCTTAATATACCAGCAACGCACTCGCGAGACCTCCGGCCGTGAGCCTGTCCGTTTGCCCCCTGTTCTACTGTTACTTTTTTAAGTAACACATACAAATTTTAACAGTGATAAAGCATATACAGTTTTAGTTAATGCATCTGCTAACTGTTCTTCAGTTTAAATATACTTTACAACATTTTTTCCTTTATTAACTCTGTAACATAATGGTAACTGTATATCAATATGTTTCAATCTCTTAATACCTAGTCCTGGCTACTTTAATAGCGGTTTGATGAAATGATAACTGGAGACATGTTTTGATTTGTAAAGAGATTCTTTAATATATTTATTAGCCAGACTCTCCAGTTGACATACTCAAATAAATATATTCTGATTCCGTTGAAGAAATGCTAAATGAACTTTGATTCTTAAAGCATCAAGAAATCAGACAATATTAAACATAAAAAATATTGGTTGTTTGTAAAGTAGGTTTACGATCGAGATGTTTACGTGATAACGTCTTATTGGTGATATAAGTTTTTGGGAAGTAAGGAATTAATGAAGATAACAATTTTTTCAAATTTTAAATTACATCTATCGTTTTATTCACACTTTTGATGATAAATTTCGGGTGTAAAATGACAAGTTTACTTATTCGACTATGATATACATTTTTCTTCATACATTCACGGAATGACTGGCAGCGCTCGAGATGAGACGGGAGATCGGTCCGTCTCTCTCTCGTTATACCTGCGATCGCGCTCGTGAGGTTTTGGTGTGACACAAGTTTCTGAACATGTCACCCGACTAAAACGATTTTAAAGACGTTATCACGTCAACAAAACCTGTGGTGGATTTCCTGTCAACAAAATCTCCACCCCAGTTTGCATTACAGTATCCAATTAGTTTCGCTTTGTTATCACATTTATATATACTCTCTTCAACGCTGACAATAATAGTAAGGAATAGTTAGAAAAACACTTTTTTACGGATTTGAAGTTATGTTTTATTATAAATTTACAAGTTCATCTATCCCCTCCATCTTTTAGTCGATACCAACTCCGGGGAAATAAATACAGATAACACAACTTTTTCTACAGCTGTGATACTTTTTGACATTCAACACCTTTGTCTTCAGTCACCGTGACCACGCACGCTGTAAAGCACGCGAAACGTCGGTGAAATTTAAAGTTATGTAAAATAATTGTAAATTTATAATAAAACATAACTTCAAATCCGTTAAAAAAATATCCGTGTTTTTCTATGTCTAAAAGTTATGTCAATAAAAGACAATACAAAGAATAGTTTGCCATTCATTAATCATTTACATAAATGAAGGAATAAATTAATAAATCGCTGTTTCAAGTTATTAAAATTATAAGTTTTAATTAATAAACCGGAATAAACTTGTTAATATTGCTTTCGAACTTCAAAGAAAGGTCAGTTAATTACAAAAAAGGTTTCGTTTGAATCAAAAATGCGATAAAGACCCCTTTCAAGCCTTCGTATGTATTGACAACGACCCTCACGCGATAACTCAATCAAGAGTATTCTTTTATTCTTTTTAATATGACAGGTCACAGGATATATATACAGATTTACACAAAACGTATTTAAAGGCCAACTAGTCTTTAGTCCCATGTGATTTGTTGGCAGAATCTAATTCGAATTCAAGAGGATTTTCTACATGATCAATATAAAGATTTTTCTTTCTACACTTGACCACTAAATAGGATAATTAAATGTATAGTGTCATTAAAATTAAATCAAAATATTTATTTATAGAAAAGTTGAAATAATTAAATAAAAAGAAATAAACTGTCAGCCTTATCTCTTTCGAGCGATCACTAAAAAAATAATATATTCCTCGCGTTTACGTAAACTATTATAATATTTCCCACAAGGGCACTTACTATGCCCATATGATGGTCAATAATTGAACCTAACAGTTATTTTATACGATTTTAATGCAGGCTTGTCGTTGTTTATCTAATTCCAAGTAGCCAGTGTGTGCTGAATGTATCCAGAGAACGTGAGTTGAAGACACCTTGAGGGTCAGTGAAAGCGGAATTCATGCCGCGAAATCAAAACATGACAGTTTGGACTATGTTTGGAGCTACACTTGGCAGATATTAGCAATGTTCGTGCTTATAAAACCACAGTACTATTATTATAAGATTTGTGTTGATAGTCAGATATAAAAATGTATTCAGGTAGTATTCAGGCTATATACGTCAAGTTTATGATAGAATTTGAGCACCTCTAGTTTAACTTTAAGACTCTCTAGACACATAGCATCCAGTATCATGAAAGGTATAATATTGGATTTGCTATACATCAACATTGAGCAGTGTTAGTCTAGTGGTTTCAGCGTGCGACTCTCATCCCAGAGGTCGTAGGTTCAATCCCCAGCTGTGCACCAATGGAATTTCTTTCTATGTGCGCATTTAACGTTCGCTCGAATGGTGGTCATCGTAAGAAAACCGGCTTGCCATAGACCCAAAAAGACGGCATGTGTGAGACACAGGTGGCTGATTACCTACTTGCCTATTAGATTGACAAATGATCATGAAACAGATACAGAAAATTGAGATCCAGACCTAAAAAGGTTGCATCACCACTGATTTATATAATTATTAAACATCAATATAGCTTTGAGGCGTCACTCGATTTATGACGGAGAGTGGCGAAAGAACAGTAAAATATTCAACACCATTAAATGCACACATATATTGTTCAATTGTATTCGGACCATTACGGTAGTAGTTTTACAGGCATAATGAAAGAGAATGGTTCAATAAAAGTTATAACGGCGAGATTTCAATCGGTTAATGGCGCCGATTGTTGTCCGAGAATTGATTTTAACTCAAATTATTGAAATGAACAAACTTTTATAACACCAATTAACTTTCAACAAATATCCAACTATTAACACGTAAATTATGAACCCCGTTCACGAACCAAAAGTTGTTTATTACATTGTTTTCAAAAATTTATGGGGTTTATTGTAGTCTGGTTTTCAATTGGATTATATTATTGCGATAATATAGTGAGACTAATATCAAATTTGTCACCTCATCAACATATCCTAGACGACGGACATATATTATAAATTTTTCGAAGTTAGATTATAATATATTATATTACACAATGACAATAAATTTACGATTTACTTTCACGAACAAACCATTCAAACATTTTTTAACGAGCCTCCGGTACCCCCTAAAGGGCAGTCATCGCAGCACATGGAAACCCAATAGGAGCAAAGGAGCCTACGGGACGCCCAAAAAGACACTCTTTTTTAGTGGGTGCGTTGCCGGCCTTTGAGGGAGTACACTCCAACTTTGAATAGTTGGAGGTCGTATCTTTCAGGAAAGACCTCCACCGGGAGCCAATTCCACAATTCGCTAGTTCGCAAATAAACAATTTTTGTTCAACAGAGTAAATTGAAAGCCGTTAGAATTTTGCGTCCGTGAACCTCTTATGAGGCTGAGATATTAAATGTGATCTATTAACTTCATTCTACCATAATTTTGTTGTCCCTGACTTCTTGCAAGACCTGTGACCAATAGATTTTTCTCTAATTGCAATTATTTTTTCCTTGTACAATTACAAAGTAGAAAATCTCACATGCGTCAGCTACTATAACGTAAAATAGATTTAATGTAGGTAAATGTATATATTTTCTTATATTCTATATTTGGTATTGACCCTAGTGAAAACAAATTGTAAACTTAGTTTTACTAACATACAAATAAAACTGCATCACAAGTTGTCTGAAGATCTTTCAAATCTATAACATCTGGTGCATTCGACAACTTTACGCGGTAAATCGATTTTCTCTAAAACATTCTATTGTTACAACTATTCCATTGTTAAGTTTAAATGAACCTAGGCAATTAAGCATTTTACTTGAACCATTTCTGCTGCATCGACAGCCTCATTTCATCACAAAGGCGATACACTTTCAAATAATGCTCATTAAACCCAATAATAATTCTAACTAAGCTTTGAATAGCGATGAATAAAATTTTCAAAACGCCTCAAGTTTTAAGAGCGAATGAATATATTGCGCTAACGATAATGTGTGCCAAGTCGTGGGGCAGAGGAGGGCCAGTGGAGGGGCAGATGGGGGCAGATGGGGCACAGGCGGCCAGGCAAAAGCGATTGTTTCCATCCAGTGGCGTCGATTATTCAAATTACAGAGTCGATGTAACGTACAGACTCGCTAAGTTATGCCCACAATGGCTCATTTTAGAATATTTAACATACACATACTGCCATACCGCGCGATTGTATTGAATATTTTATGTAACTGAGCAATTATTGAATTATTCAAATTTTCATGGTTATGCATTGGTTATGTGAAAATTCGAGTTTGTGTTGGCCTCACTCAATTTAAGGAATCAGTTAACGTCACAGGCAACCATGTTCTTTGGTAATAGCCAGGAAAGTAGCGTTCAAGTATTACGTCACGCAATTTTTGGAGATTATTGACCACCCCCCCATGTAACGCGCCGTAACGCTGTAATTTCTGTACCCAAGTAAAACGTGTCGTGACCACCTCGAGACTCTTTGTACCTAAAAGTTACCATTTTGTTGTGTAAAGTACTGTAAAGTCGATTATCAATAACGCGTAATTCAATCCCCGCCCTACATCGTAACGTTTTATAAAAGGACACACACACCCCCCCCCCCCCAAATTCGTTACGTAATACTGGAACGCTCCCTAAGGACGAGAATTTCTATATATCCTTAGTGGCTGGAATAAGCCCGCGTTTCAGGGTTTTACGTCATCACACAATTGTATACAAAGTGTTATTGAAGCATTGTCTAAACACAATCGCGACATAAGTCTTTCGCTCAAGTTCTTTGTCGTCAAGAACATGATCAAAGGGAAGGACAGTTTATTTGGAAAACGACAACATACCGCGCTCCCTACATGAACTATCTATTTTAGTTGCTTTCTTACTAGCAAAAGTGTATTCCACTGAATTCCGACGTTTGTTTTGTCTCATTTCGCAAGAATGCGTGGGCGCTTCGATACAATTCCACGAATGAGCTTTATACTTCGTTAGGGATGGTATGTAACTTTTGAAATGTTATTTATATCAAACAAAATTGAAGTAGATAGAGTTTATAACGCACAGAGTTCAGATTCTGTTAAATTGTATTTACGCGGGGATGAAAAGAGATTATATATTTGTAATATTTTTTAATATTAAATGCTTAGTCGGATATTATTCATGAATGATTTCATAAATTCAATTGAGAGCCAGTGCATAGACATATGTATTATGTAGCTATTTAATAATGTTTTTTAGGCAAGGTAATCTGGTAATCGAAATAGACTGTGCGTCACTAAGGCTAAAAATTAAACAATGATTTAGTACCATAAATTTCATATTAAGTAGATTCGAGAGAGACCGGAACTCGGGTGGGTTTTTTGCTCATATATCAGTTTAATAGGTCGTTTGATGTACTGCCTCTTCACTGGCTCCGAACCTCGACACTTCGCCTAATTTATTAACCAATTCCACTTTAATCAACTTTTGTAGCACTTAAAATTCAGGTAAAAATCGATGAAAAATTTGCGCGCGGCTATTAGATAATTAATTGTTTTAGATGTCATTTTTCTATATGAGTTTACTAGCTGTATTGGAACAAAAATATATTTCTTAACTGCGATTTATTAAAAAGTATGAATACAAGTCGTGGTTTATATGCCCTTAAGCAAGAATAATTGTTTTAGGTATAGTTACTATACCATAAATTTAAGAAAACAATTATTACAACAAAACAATATATATAACTAGTGGACCCGACAGACGTTGTCCTGCATGATATTTCAAGCAATTAGTAAAGCAAAGTATGAAAGTACCGACTGCAGCGCCATCTGGCAGGCTGATTTGTGAATCTAAACCATTCCCAGATCCCCTTGAACACACACAAAAAAATTCATCAAAATCGGTCCAGTCGTTTGAGAGAAGTTCAGTGACATACACACTCACAGAAGAATTATATATATATATAAAGATAAGCACCTGTGTGGTTTACAAGCGTAAACTAAAATGTATTCTTTCCATCAAGTCAAGTATTCAATTCAATTCAATTGTTTTAGGTATTGCAATCTAAGTTCTTAATAAAGGAATTTAAGTACATAAGCATTTAAAATTAATGATAGTAGAGTGATGCACTCGACAGCGGTCAGACAAAAACCTCTTGCTCACAATAGCCAGAGTTTTAGGTTGGCTAGGAGTGTTTTACCAAATATAAAGTAGCACAACCATTCATTAATAACTCTAATAATTAATGAACTTGTTCGAATAATCTCGCGATTTTAAAGTGTCAATTGAGCACAACACATTTTTAATTGTCTTTAAAGAACATTTTTTGTTTATTTTTAATGATTTAAATTTAGAACGTTAGGAAATTGTTCACAAACAGAATTTAAAGTTTTAGTTAGGACCTCAATCATGATACTTAAGTATATTTTAATTGCTTTGTTTTGTTCCATTAGTTTTATCTACATAAAAATATGTATTATGTATTTTTAATTACATTATCTAATTTAATTTCATGTTTTTTTTTCTTAATGTGATAAAGCCTCTGTGAAGGCCACAATTAAAAGGAGGGGATCCTTTTCAATAAATTATGTCAATTGTATTATATTTCTGTATACAACGAATAATAAATAAATTATATAAATAAAAATATTTGTATTGTGTATTATATTTTTAGGACAGATTTGAATTAGATCTTCTATGTACACTGTGCAGATAATTGCATGACTTTCAAACTTAAATAACAGGTGTCTCAAAACTTTCTTTTGACGAGTCTTTGGTCTAGTGGTTAGTACCCCTGACTGCGAATCCATGGGTCCCGGGTTCGATCCCCGGCTGAGACGAACATCGATCATCGATCGTCTTGGGTGTTTAAATATGTATTTATATGTCTATCTATCTATAATATGTATGTATATCCGTTGCCTAGTACCCATCATCACACAAGCTTCATCAGCATGGGACTAAGTCAATTGGTGTGAATTGTCTTTAAAAAAAAAGTTTCCAATTATTTATTTAGCGTTATGTGAAAATGTTAGACCACTTCTAACTAACTAGGAGCCTGAACTTCAAAACTTCCCTGGCCAAACCAAAGAACTTGGTTCCAGCAAGATGGAGCGACGTCACACACGCCCAATAAATACGTCTCTGCCACGAGTTCGTGAAATTTCCTCAGGCAAATTGATCTCTAGGAGAGGTGACATAAATTGGCCTCCGCGCAGTCCTGATTTAACCCCTATGGATTTTTTCTTATGGGGTTATCTTAAATCTAAAGTCTACGCCAATAAGCTGACTTCTCCGGCGCAATTGATAGAAAATATCCGTCACGAAATGGTAGCCATCACTAAGTCCACCTGCCGAGCCGTCATAAGTCATTTTACTGTTCGATTAGATGAGTGCCGCGAACGCGAGGGTCTACCTAAATTCTACTACAGGAACACATTTAAGAAATAAATCCCCAAAATGTGTTCTTTAATAGAAAATAAACGCAGCCCATAGACACTCATTTTTAGTGGGTGCGTTGCCGGCCTTTGAGGGCTGGGCTACTCACTTTGAATTAGTCGTTCCTCTCAGAAAAGACCCCCACCGGGAGACGATTCCACAGTTCACTTGTTCGCATAAGAAAGTGACAAAACTGTATTGGATTTGACATATGTGATATATCATAGTTCGCCTTCTCAACCTGAGTGTCGTCTAATCTATAAGTACATTATAGTACATGTATAGTACTGGATGTCGCGATGCAGCATAAATCCTGGCGAACTTGTCACAGCGGGTTTTAAACTGTTTTAAACTCCTAACGATCTTGCTTGAGAACTTACTTCCTCGGTAACAGATGTTTTTTCAACGGGTTACTTATTTAAGTGCAAGTTTGTGTACTGTTTCTTAGCGCTGGGGACAATGTACACTATTCGTATAGAACAATTCATAAACACGAAATGTCCTTTTACTGTTTCAAAACAAGTACTGATGACGCTCGCACAGCGTAAACAATTTGTCAGAAAGAGAATGAGTACTTTACTACTACTATACTTCTTTAGGCGCGTTATGAAAAATTGATGAGAGTGAAATTTTACGATGCGCGCGCACCGTGGCACAAAATTAACAGAATGAAGTTGCCCACGGAAGTTGCTACGGCATTGGCATAATTTAAAAACAACATTCGAATAATAATAGAATTTATGTTACACTTAATGTAAGAGAATAATAATAAATATTTATTTATTTAATTTTTCAAATGTAAACTGAACTTTATTGACTATAATGACTCCTTTTCCAGTCTTTGATTATTTAATTGTAATTAATTATTTGCATGCAATCAAAAACTATTTTTAATAATGCCAAAGAAGTATAACTTCTTACGCGCGTACATAAGTACACGCACACTTTTTTTATATAAGGCTTTATTAAGTTTACAGCGTCTGAAATGGATGAGCTATCATCACCATACTTTAATCTAAATGTTATCATCAATATAATTTACCGGTATATTTCTGGACGAAGGATTTCTTCTACATACAATCTATGGACGATTATTTATAAATAAAGAGCATAAAAGATGCGTTGCTTTATCTCTCTGCACGCTGATCTTCTACTAACTTAGTTGTTAGCCATGTTTTTTACAAATAAATTAAATTGTACTGGGATATCATATTTATTTTATAAAAATCTGATATCAGGTTAATGCTATCTAAAGAATGTTTAATAAGTCACTGTACTAGATGAATAATTGAATTTGTCAAAAAAATATTTTTACTTGAACTTAATGTAAAAATCTAATTTTTACTAAGGAGAATAAAGGTCAGGTCACTTTTTAGAACCATATAAAAATTAAAATATATACTACTAATAATACTATCCTACCAAACCAAATAAATAGATTTTGTCTCTGATATAGATAAAATAAATATGTAATTTGATGTAATCCTTATGGTGGCTGTACACACTCGGCGAGAGCTTCTCGCCGGGAGTCTCGACCGAGAGGACCGAGAGAAGAGCGCAGCCTGTACACACTCGTTACGTTAATTGTATTTAAAGCACCGTTGATAATGGACGTGGCAACCGCTGCTGCTGTTTGTCTTTGTGCAATGAGTTATTATAATTTTCTTCACGTTAACCATTAAAAAAAATACGAAGCCATGGCGAAGAAGAAGATGATCACTATACACCGCAACGGAAATTGGTAATTAGGATCATAAAGTTTTAATATTATCCAAAATTTAATGATTGAACGAGTGTGTACAGGTCGCTCTCGTTTTACTCGCAAGACCCTTTGACTCGTGCGCAAAAAACCGACAGGCGACCGAGAGAGGCGAGACCAACTGCGAGGAAGCGAGGCGAGACGAGAGCTCTACTGTACACTCTCGCACTCGGCCTGTCTCGGGGTGTCTCGACGAGTGTGTACAGCCACCATTAAAGTGTACCTTGAACGTGTTGCAAACAATATACCTTACAGTTTTTCGTCTTTTTCAAAATTTAAATTAAATTACGAGAAACAATATACAACATCATGTATGGCAATGACCCACGTGATCCTGGAATGCGTGGCTGCCCAAGGAAGAACAATTCTAGCAATGAGGTTCTGAGAACCATCTGAGCTTCTGTTAGTAGGTTTAGTTAGCCAGGACTTTACGCACAATGGACTAATGTGCCTCTAAGTCCGAAAACTGAGCCCACATTACATACATATATGTTCAAATATGTTGCATTTACGATGCTTCGATGTCGAATCTCGTGGCACAATGTTCGTCGTCATACTCCTCCGAAACGGCTCGACCGATTCTTATGAAATTTTTATGCATATGCAGTAAATCTGAGAGCCGGCTACTACATTTCAAACCCCCAAGTGATAAGTGGACACTCCACTTCAAATTTTTTATTTTTTGTTTTTATTTTTTTATGATACAACCCCTAATTTTCACCTCTCCACGATCAACTCCTATTTTTTATTATTGCAGATAGTTATTGAACTAAATATTGTTTCCCAGAAATAATATACATGGCAAAACAAACGTAAACCGGGTCAGGAGGGTTTTAATAAAAAATACTTATACAGTATTAGGATTACACTTTGTTCCATCATTATGGCTGAGACAGAACAACATTAGTGATAAAATGTCAGAGGGTGTTCAAAGTGATGTCTTGATAAATGGCGCCCGCCAAAATACCAAGGTGAGAAAAGGTTACAAATGTGGCCCGAATTCATTTGTTCACAAAGAAATAGGTTCTCGCTGTCTGTCATCTCTGGGTCCTATTCATAAATAATTCTCAATAATTAAGGCTTTTTATAAAGTTTTCATTGCATAAAGCACTGTCTTTTTTCTAATTATTGGCATGAGCGTAAAGTTCTTGTTAGCTTGCTGACATAAATTACTAAATATTTTTGGGAACTATAAAGTTCCGTTGAAAATACATAACTAAGATTCGTATCACCTCGACGTCCGTCGTTCCACAACTGAGGGTATCTTAAGGCAGTTTTTGCTGCGAACCAATCTTTGAACCATTTCGACTTAGACCCTTACCGCCGCCCCTCCTGCAAGCCTTCTGAATTTCCATAGTATCAGATGATCCTGCCCGTTTGTCTCCAATTATATGAAACAAAAATATAAATAATATGAAACTAAAGCATAACTTTTATTATTACATTAACTTCAAATAAAATCATCTTTATGATTTGCTGTTTTGCTGATGATTTTTCTTTTTTTTTCTGCTTTAAGTGCCAACAAATTTCTATAATTTTATTCTATTTTGTTGTGTGCTGGTATTATCTTGTATGTTTTAATTGTATTTTTTAATTTTAAATTTCTATTTTTTTTGTGAAACTTATGTTTACGTTAATTGTCACACATTTTAGTAGTAAGATTTTGTAAAATAATTAGTAGATTAAGTACTGTGTGTGATGTCGTAAGATTAATAACTAAATAAATAAAATGATGAAATTGCAGCATATATTCCATTTAAATAAATATATATTTTGTAGATGAACAAGAGTTTGCAAGAATTATTTGGTACCCTCGAGGAGTAAATAAATCAGTGGCGCTACAACCTCTTTAGATCTTGGCCTCAAATTTCTGAATTGGTTTCTTGATAATTTTTAAATGTAATAGGCAAGTAGGTGATCAGCCTCCAGTGCCTGACTCACGCCGCGGACTTTTTGGGTCTAAGACATGTCGATTTCCTCACGATGTTTTCCTTCACCGTTCGAGCAAATGTTAAATGCGCACATAGATAGAAAGTCCATTGGTGCACAGCCGGGGATTGAACCTACGACCTCAGGTATGAGAGTCGCACGCTGAAGCCACTAGGTCAACACTGCACTGCTTACTTTGTTGTATAATTTTAGAAATAATAGTCTAAAATGGATGGTAGGACTTGGTCGTGTTGCAAATCCTATTATAATAATGATTTTTTTCTTTAAAATATTTGATTAGACAATTTCATTTGTTTTTAAGTTTAGAACCCGTTATTAAACAATTCTACATTCTTTAGATGCCTATGTTTTTCCTGATATCAGATTCCCAATTCAGTTTAAGTGATTTATCTTGCAAACGAGTCCAGGGGTGCCATTATATTATTTATGAGCAAACAGTAGTAGGTCAAAGGTGAACACCCTGACGAAATCTGCGTGTCTTAGAAACTAAAATTAAAAGGCCCATTTGGGAAGCGAGGTAGACAACTTTACCCTTCATTAGAAGGCTATATGCCAGGGAGAGATGTCGCTATTTTTGTTGAAGAGAAAACTGTTTGTTTTTAAAGCATTGAAAGTAGCCAAGTATCATTCAAAATATTAATGACACAAATACTTTATTTATTTGTATGCCACAGTAGCTTCCGCCTTTATAATTAGTCTTCAGGCAATAAAACAAAATGAATAAAAGAGCCGGAATTCCGGGCTAAATCACGATATTAGCAAATTCCTAATAACATTCCCTCCAAATATTAACATTGGATATTCAGGATACAAGCGCCCTCTATCGCCGTCAGTAGTCTATCGAGTCGTCAGTGTATACGTATAATCAAACACGTTTTGTCGCGATATGATCAACAGGGCATGAGATTCATTAGGTCGAGAGTTCTATTCTCGGCTGACGGCTCTGTATGTTTTCTATGAGTGCAATTATTAGCTTGTACATGTATGTATGCTCGTAAGATTCAAATACACAAAAAATTACGTCGAATTGGCACTAACCTATTAAAAGTATAAAAAATAAATAAATCACAGTTAATTAATTTGGACGGATCAAACTGCGAAGCAAAAACAACTAGAAAAAGGATGAATAAAGCATACACAAAATAAGAAGTAAAGAAACAGCTCAGAAACAGGCCAGACTCAATGTTTACCAGCAACGCTGATTTCCAGCTCACATCAAACAAATTCAATATGTAGCTAAGAACAATAAGGGTTCTAGCGACACTTGATTTTATTAAAAAAACGTTCATCAAAAAATACCTGAAGGAACTTTGTTTCTATATACATTCTGTATATACGTTCTACGCTTTAAAATTTCTCATCTCACACATTATTTCCTTAAAATAAATTATAATAAACTGTGCGGTTTAGTTTCCAGGATGTATATTGTAGCGGTGTATAGTCTAAGAGACACAAAGAATCAAAAGTGTACGGTAACTTTTAAATGAATTTAGCCCTTCTAAAACATAGGAAGTAAAATCTACACCAAAGTTTTTATACTATATGATTAATAATTGGACATAATTTATCGGATATAATTCGTAAAATCTTTTAAATATATTCTTATTATAGTCCTTTCGAAGGTTGGTGATCGTGGCCACTTTAATTTTGGTTGCCACGCTTCTGAACAAACCATTGCCTATGATTCTTCAACTAAGCCGTGCGTCTGCAGGTCTTCTTCCTGCCACTTTGCCTTGAATAATTAGTTAAAGGAGCTTGTAGGTGGTGTTACGTAAGTGCCCGAAATATTTAAGTTTCCTTTTCTTACCCGTCATAGCACTTCTTTATTCTTATGCATTCTGTCCAGCACGGTTTTACGGTGTCCAAGATATTTTAAGCATACGTCTATCCAGATCAACCAGATCTTAAAAGCTTCCAGTTTTTTGTACAGAGTGTTTGTCAGCGTCTAAGATTCTACACCGTAGAGGAGGACAGTTAAGTAACGTCACACAACGCGCAAGTTGTAAATTTAGGCGCCTATTACAAAGTAGATTTTTTTGCATGTTCAATTCTACATCGGACGTCACAGAAACGAGGAACAAGGAACGAGGACACAACGAACCAGTATTTATAGCAACCCGAATTTGTGATATTTAGTTTCGTGACACCTCGTGTATTCGTTCTGCGACCGAACCCAAATCGGCTACAGAGTCAAGGCAGTGGTCAGGAAAGTGTGCCAAAGATTACTTTAATATTGATTGTTTTTAGGTTTCAAAGGTTATTAAAAGTAATTTATCATAACATTATGATAAATTACTTTTAATAATAGTAATGACTCAATTCATTACTATTAAAGTCATTATTATTATCGACCATTGAATGGGCGTCAATTTATAGAATTAGCAACATTGACAAATCGTATAAAGTACTATTATTAACAGTTTTGTAATAATTAACTTTGATGTTATTAAATTAAAATGACAATACTAGTTGCACAGAAAAAGCACATTTCCAGTCGAGTCGAGCTAAGTACGCCAAAACAGCCCGAGCTGAGCTGTTCAGATCCTTGAGGCAAACAGCGAGATTCTATTCCAAAAAAAACTTTGGAATAATACAATTCTATGTAAAAGCGAATCAAGTGATGAATTCAGTGTTTAATTTACATGTTATTACATGATATCTATCAAAAAACTACATACTTACATGTTATAATTTAAAAAATCTTAATTTTTTTCAATATTAAACAATAAATAATAAAATTGTGGGTTAATAAATAATCACGATATTATATAAAAATGTTTTGCAGCAAAACGGTGCATGACTCTTATAGCATACATCACTCTAGTTGAGAAACCTAGCCAGAGGCTAGACGTGTATTAAAACCTCATTACTGCACCCTTCCAGCTTCCTTCGCATTTTATATTGCTGCTTTTATACTAAATTCATCACACAATACCGACGCAATTCTGTGCTACCTCAGGGGTCATTGACCTGTTTAATATAATTGCTTAAATATATAAGTATTTTCTTTATTAATTGTATTAACGGTAAGACATTATTTAACAACACATATAGAGTATTTTCACTACCTACATAGTTATAATAATAATAGTTATAGATGGATAAACATTAATAAATTTAAAATGTTCGGTCCAGCAGTGTACCTTTATACTCGTAGTCTAGTCGACAAGTTGAAAATGGTACAAAATAGAGATACTGCTTTTAAAATTATGTGCGATAACTCATTGGATCCGGAATGACGTCTAGAAAAATGTGCCAAAAGCGTGTATTAGCACATAAAAAATTGCAAAAGTTATAAACAATTAAAGATGAAAAAAAAAATTAATAATGCTGGCTTCATTGCCGCGCCGTATTCCGTGAATTAATCACCAATAGATAATATTTTCATAAACACTAGACTATGTTAAAGTATATTTATTCATGTTATGTGAATTAAAAAAAAATACAGCCAGTTCTCAACTGAAGGGCGTACTGAGGGACTCGCAAGAATCTTTCCGCCAATCTGTTTAATAAAACAAAGCTATCCTCACCCTCACACCTAGCATTATCAATCCGGCGTTCACACAATCGATTCGTAATTAAATGCGAGCCGAGAATTATCAGAATAATTAACTTTTTGTATTGGTTATTTACGTAATGTCGCACGTCAAAATGTTCGGATTATAGCTGCAATTATCCGGCTTAATGTGCACTATATTAAGTTATTGGTCAATATTTTTCAGGTCCTCGCGAAGTTTAATTATTTAAAACAAGTTAATAAAATAGCATCGTTGTCGTAACTTTAAAAATATAGCCTGTAATGTGGCTTTTCACAGTAATTTGTTTTAAACTTAAATTTTTCAGATGTGTTAATGACTGTGTTGTGTTAATTTGTATTAACATCAAGATATTATTTTTATTTTTTTTATTATACAAATGAAAAACGTGTTTTTTTAAGGTTGGTATCGCTTGTAGAATTAAGCAACTACGGAATTAGGAGTATATATTAACAATTGCAATGTAGCTGTTAAAAATATACAATATAACATTAATGAATATGACAATTCAACACATTTAATTGATTTAAAATTTTATAATTCATATATAATTACGTTTTAAGTGTAAGTACGTTTACTACGTATTATTTTATTATTACTTTGTAGGTTAAGAAAATACAAATTATAAATACCAGTCAGATCAGATGAAAAAAATAAAAAATTAAATTAGATTGTTTGCACTATTAACCTTGATAATAATTCGTTATTCCGTGCTAAACAATAAGCATGTCCCCAATACTCTCACGATTTTCTTAAATTAAAACAAATTACCAATTAGGATGATAATAACAATATAAAATGGAAAAAGAACTAATTCTAACTTAAATGAGAGTGCGATGTTCGAAATAGATTTTATTTCGAGCTCCAAAGTGGAAATAGGTTGTTCAAAACAATCGTCAAGCGGAGAAATATGTCGTAAGTTTCACGTGTGAGGCTGGGGTAAGAGCACTATTGTGCGCCACTTTACATCCTTCTTACTGTACCAAACTAATTGATTTTTATATATGTATGTGTATATTTAATATCATTTTTGCTTTTTTATTTATATATTATTATTTAAACGAATATTATATTTAAGAAATAGAAAATGTAATATTATAACTAAAATATATTTTTGAATGTTAAAGAAGTGGGTAGTCGTGTAAACAAAACGTCCTAATAAATTGTTAATTTATTAGGTGTAAACTGTTCAAAATACGGAAATAAATACATACCTATGTAAGTCTAACATCAAATACAATATACGAGTGAAGTTAAAAGTGCAACTGGAAAATAAAGAAAGATATAACAAGATAACCAAACCTGACCGTTGACAACAACAGGTCAATTTCTGCATAATAAACCAACAGCAGAACCACTAGCCGAGCACTGTACAGGTTAGTCTAAGCCAAAAATAAATTACTGGTGCTCGAATATAACATAAAGAAACCTACAAAATATTCATAACCTACGAATCATCTGAAAAAATAAATAGAAAATTGGTGATAACGCCATCTGTAAAAAAGGGTTGAAACAATACACTCTATTGATTGATTACCTGAAATTGCGCCGCTATTCGCCGTTAGGGGACTCTGTCCACAAAATTAAAATGAATGAGATAAAGCAAAATAATAAGCAACAAACAAAATGTGGCGGATGTAACGAGATACTACCAAAAAGAGAATTCTTAAAATGTTCTTCTTGTCGAAACTATTACGATTTAAATTGTGCTCGCGTATCAATACAGCGTTTTAATGAGGAAATGGATAAAGAATGTAAAGAAAACTGGAAATGTCCAGAATGCTACTTTAAGACGCCAAAACCAAGAAATATGAATACCCCAACAAGTGCTAGAGCCTGTGAGGAAATACAATCGGAAAATACACCGTCTCAGAGCTCAAATATAACAATACGTAAACCTAAAATTCCTAACAACGATTCAATTAATTCTGAAGATTTAAGCATACTAGGACACACGCTAAACTCGGATCTCACTGAAGCCATTCAAAGCCAAAACGAACAGACTAAATTAATATTGGAAAACCTAAAAGAAATGTTAGACACACAATTAAAGAATAATAATAAGTCAATAATTACTGAATTGCGAGCCACAATTCAGGGAGAAATAAACCAAGCAATAGACAAATTCAGAGAAGAAATTAGAAGCGGTACTATTTACTTAAAAAAAGAAAATTCACTAAGAAAACTTGAAATTGGGGAAATTCGCAATACCATAGAAAAGCTGACAAAAGAAAATGAAAACATAAAAAACGAATTAAAAAAATTGACAACCAGTCTCGCTAGTCTCTCTAGTATGGCAACATCAACTACAGATAACCCGGAAAAAAATAACAAGAGGACGATAGTTCTATATGGCTTGCATGAATACTACAAAGAGCACGAAGACGATACACATAATAGAGTAATAGATATTTTTCGAGATATTCTTTATATTGATTTAACAGGTTACATTGAGGAAACACGTAGAGTAGGAAAATATACTTATGATTACAATCGCCCCCTAATTATTGAACTCATAAGCAAACGAACGGTAAAATTTATACTAGAAAACACTAATTACTTCAAGGGAACTGGATTATCTGTCATTGAATTTTTGGATAAGAACGCAAGACGAGAAAGGAAAATTATGAGGGAACAAATGATTAAGGCACGAAAAAATGGACAACATGCTATTATTAAAAATAAACAACTTTATATTGAGAGAAAATTAATAAAAATAAAACTCGACAACGCTAACAATTCATCCGAAGAACAGATGACTCACTATAACGAGACTGAAAGATACAGTACTGACCAACCTGGTCAATCAGCCTTGCCCAATTATGACGCCTACCAACAACACTCTAACAACAATTCCTTTCGCAAAACCAAATATAGTTCTAAAAATCCTCTACCAAAATTTCCAGAGTCTTTACAATAAACAAAGTACATTAGAAGCCTTTATCGATCAAGACCCAACATTTCAAGCAATATGTATTTCAGAATCTTGGCTTTCTCAAGCCAAATTAGATTTAATAAAATTTACAGGGTACAAAACTGCAGCATCCTTCTGTCGCGAGAAAAGGATTGGAGGCGGCGTCTGTATACTTCTGCAAGAGCACATCGAATGTACTGAAATACGAGATATAAGTAACCTATCAACGGAATATGTCCTTGAAGCATGCGCCACTTACCTGATTAAAGAAGACATTTTATTGGTGACTATATACTGGAATGGAAGGAGTGAGAACATATTTTATGATATTATAAATTTAATCTTAAAATATATTAATAAACATTATTCTAAGTCCAAAGTAGTAATAGGAGGAGACTTTAACATAAACATGCTCGAAAATACACCAAAAACTACACAATTTTTAGAACTTATGCTAGAAAACAGATTAACCCAACACATTAAGGAAGCAACACACTTTACACAAACTTCATCAACATGTCTAGATCTAATATTTTCAAATTTCATTGACAAAAACTTACACATATCAGTAAAGGACTTCGGATTTACAAATCATCTATCTACAGTCTTAAATATTAAAATCCCAAAGCTCTCAAACAATAATAAATGGTGTATAACTAAAAGATTATATAATGATAAAAATATAAACCTTTTTAAGTCACAACTTGCTGAAATAAATTGGTGTGATGTAATTAAAGAAAATAATAATATAAATGAAAACTATAATGCATTTCATAACATGATGACAAATACTTTAAATAAATGTATACCCAAAACAAAAATAAAACTCAAAACTACACCAAAAAAATACTGGCTAACTAAAGGTATAAAAAGGTCATCTAAAAATAAAAGATTATTAAAAACATTTATATTAAAAAATAATAACAAAATAATATCAGAATACTATAAAAAATATGAAAAGCTACTTAAAACTATTGTAAATAATTCCAAAAAACTTAATTACATAAAAAAAATGAAAAAGTCTAATAATGTCATAAAAACAATGTGGAATGTAATAAATGAGCGGACGAATAAAAAACCATTTAAGGAAAAACATAACGTAGAACTACAGATTAACAACGTAAAATATACAGAACCAAAACAAGTAGCTAACGCCTTCAATAACTTTTTCGCAACTATCGGAGAGACTGTAACTTATTCACCGTCACTATCGCACGCTCGCCATTCTTCATATCAAGCAGAGCATACTTTTTTTCTCAGACCTGTACAACCCCTAGAAATATTTAATATATTAAAAAACCTCAAAAACAAACATAGTCATGGAATTGACGAACTTCCCCCAACTCTCTTCAGAGAATGTGCAGAACTGCTGACCATGCCTCTATGTATGTTAATAGATCAATCATTTAATGAATGCATTTTCCCAGACTTATTGAAAATTTCTATAGTTAAGCCCATTCATAAAAAGAATTTAAAAACAAATCCCAATAATTACCGCCCAATTGCCCTTTTACCAACAGCTTCGAAGATATTTGAAAAAGTTATGTGCGATCGCATCTATCAGTTTTGTGAAAAATTTAAACTATTCGATGAGTCCCAAAACGGCTTTCGAAGACATAGATCGACCACTTTGTCCGTCTTTAAATATATTCAAGGAGCACTTGACATTATTAATGACAAACAATACGCAATAGGATTATTACTCGACATGACGAAAGCTTATGACAAAGTTCAATTTGACATACTATTAGATAAACTATACAATATTGGAATTCGCGGTGACACTCATGAGTGGTTCAAATCATATTTATTCAATAGACAACAGCAAGTTGAAATAGAACATTTCGATCACAAATCTTGCGAAATTCAACACATTAGATCTGAAAATAGAAGGCTGAAAGCTTCAATTCCTCAAGGAAGCGTGATAGGATGCCTTCTATTTTTGATCTACATAAATGACCTTCCTAAAGTGATGCATGAGCCATGTATTTTGTTTGCTGATGACATTTCGATATTGATATCAGGCGAAAATAAATTAGAAATTGACACAAAACTCCAAATGACTATAGATAAAGCGGATAGCTGGCTAAGACTACATAATCTGGAAATAAACTACGAAAAAACTAAACTTGACATTGACATTGACAGACAAATGACATTTCATCCCTATCAAAAAACTCAAATTGACATAAAATTGACATATAATGGTTATAACATAGAAAAGGTTCAAAAGTTCACACTATTAGGTTTAGACATAGACTCCCATATAGACTGGAAGTCTCATGTAAATAAGGTTAAATTAAAACTGTCTCGATTCGCATACGCACTTCGCGAAATTAAAAAATCCACAGATATGAAAACAGCTCTAGTCACCTACTACTCATATGCTTACTCCTGGTTAAGCTATGGTGTTATCTTATGGGGTAGCAGTGTAGATGCCACTGCCGTATTTACAAGCCAAAAAAAACTTCTGAGAATTTTGGTTAATATAGGAAATACTGACTCATGCAAACCCCACTTCATTCGGAACAATATCCTTACTCTACCTGGCATATATATACTTGAAACATGTAAATTTATTCGCAAATATCCTAATATGTATAAAAAAAGGGAAGATACAAAAACCCTTTACTCATTAAGACCTTCTCGTAAAAACCAACTGATTCCACCTACATCCAGACTAAAGTTACATCAATCAGGACCATTGACCTCCTCCATAAAAATATATAACAAATTACCAGAAAATTTGAAGAATGAAACAAATAACCTGAGGTTTACCAAACTTCTAAAGGAATTATTATATAAGAAATGTTATTACACCGTTACAGAGTATCTGACTGATAGATTTTAATTTCTTTATAAAAGTTAAGTTTATAAATAATGTTAAGTACCTTTTCGCAACGTAAAACCAAAGTAAATATACCAAATAAATAATGTATCTTATAAGAATAGGAATGTATAAGAATATAATGAACTATAATAAAGCATGCCCTCTCATAACATTGCTGTGCCTAGCCAAGGTCCTTATTCATTATTGTAATTAATTATGTACATAAGGAATGCAATAAAGATTTGAGTTTGAGTATATTATTAAAAGGTGTCCCTTTAGGCAAGGTTCCGAAGATACTGGTCGCGTACCCCTAGCTAATTCTTTTTCTGAGGTAGCTGCCAGCTCTTCGGTCTCCTGTGATGTTGACTAACCTTTTGCTATTTCCTTAAAACGCCTTATAGCGCTAGAACCCCACGGACCAATGGTTTCGACACCGAATGGGACCAAATCATATTCGGAGCCTAGACCCCAGTATTTGCATACTTTAGCTTTTTCAGCTGCTTCACAAGCCGCACTAGCTCTGTCGTTGGTTCCATGTAGATGGGAAAGGACCAGCGTGTTTGAAAATTCCGCAGAAATGGGATTGGTTGCATCCCATACGTCCGGTCTTTGTTTTGTTTCTGTACTCGTAGATAAGTGGAAAAGTTTTATTTGGTTTCTTACTCTTTCTTATACAACTTTTTAAGAACATATATAACCTAACATAAACATTTAGTAACAAGATCTGGTACTTTCGTAATTATTTTCTATTTTTTATAACAAAATAAATGTAACTATTTATAGATTTACCGGTCATGTACACCGTGCAACCGTTTATCAAATCCAGAGAGCAGATATTCAGTTGTTATTTTTGGTTCTATACGTTTACACTATAGAATATTAGAAACTGCACAATAATTAATAGATATATTTAACCAAATTATTTGTATTATTTTTTTAAAATTGAAACCAATATTATATGTATTGCTTATAAAGTCCGTTACAGTGGGCAAAGATTTGGGACGATTACCCGAAGTAGAAATTCTTCCCGAACTAGAGTATAATGAAGCGGCGAGGACGGACATTAATCGCGGGCGCAGGTGCTACGCGAAATTTATTTCATGTGAAATGTTTCTTGCACCAAATTGTTCTACTGCACTTTTCCATTTACATACATTTATCGTATATTCATTTAAATAACTTTACAATACTTGCCATTTCATAGGTAACAGTTTCCTTACGACGGAATAATACATATTTCTAGATTTGTTGTGTCATAAATGCAATCCATATATATGCAGCGGAATAAAGAATACAAAAAAATCTTGTACAAAAAACGTGAGAAAATAGCAGAACAGAGTGAAAATTAGGCTTTAGAGGACAAGCCTTTGGCTCTTCTCTGTTCAAAAATTAAGTAAAAAATTTCCTGCAACTAAATATTACATAATTGATGTCATTTAAGATATTAATGTAAAAGTAATTTAGATGTTAATTAATAACAGCTCAAAGGCTTTTTAATTCCCGGCCTACAAACTGATTAAAGCTAATCAGTTTTAGTTAATTTCCTATAAAATATTGCGGTTCTTAGAGATTAGGTGTCGCGGGATGATCAAAGGGTGTCGTTGGGTCGCTACGGCATTGCGTTACTTCGCAATCTGCGCGCGAAGTACCTGACTTACCTCCTTAGCACATCAAAAAGGCTTGATGAAGCCCGCATTAGGACCGAATGAGCGTAGTGAGCCCATTTACCCCCGACAACCATTAAATGTTTAACCCCCGCCCCCCGCTTTATCTATTAAACACCAGAGTAATTGTCGGCAGCGGTGAATGTGCCACGGGGTCAACTTATGTTGGTCGATATAAGTTAGTTACTTCGCCTCAGTTGTGCGTAGCCTATTATGTCAGGAGAGTTATTTAGTGCTTTATTGATTATACTAATGACTTTCATGACGAAGATCCATATTAAATTCTATATAATATATATATATTATATAGAATTTATATAATATATATATAATTTATATTATATTATTTATATATATATATATAATATATATATATATTATATAGAACCTAATTAAATAGCTGTTTCAGTGCTTTAGTTAGAAATAAAAAGTTATACTCCTTTAGCTAAAAGGTTTACAAAAGCACATTGTATGCGTTTCTTTGTCCGGCGGCCCCACACAGGGTAAATTAAGAAGAGTGGAGCACATTTACCTGCGGAATAATTACATAAAGCCCGAGAAACTCGTGAATATTAGACAATTTTAAATTTTAAAATACTGTTTCAGTGTTTTGAGTTAAATGTAGACTTCTTTTAACTTCACTCGGGAATTTTTAACTATGAATTTTAGTTTTTCGTACAATTTACCGTGCGATGTGCTACCACATTGTTTTAAAGTGTTTTATCAATATGGAAAAGGTTTTCTAAAATCATATTTCTTGATATATAATATTAATTCTTATAAACGAACTGAATTAAAACGGTAATACATAAGTGAATATTAAACCCTTTAATCAAGTTAGTTAAAGATTATTTAGTGATTGTTATGTCTGACAATAATTTATATATTTGTGTCTTATTTATTAAATTACTTCTATTTATTTCGGTTGTTGTTGTTTCTTTGTATTCTTTTATTACACGCTTTATATTAGCTTCACCTGTATGTATGTATGTAACCGACTCCTTCGGACTCGATTTTGACCCACTTTTAACGGACAGTATTAATTCAAACTTTGCGCACCTGTCAAAGATCGATGACAATGCAATAATCCGAAAAAAAAATGAAAAAAAAAATTAACTAAAAAATAAATAATAGTTAAAAAATTCTCTAAAACTCTGTGCCATATTTTTCGTCTATAGAGCAACCCACGCTTTTTCAGAATAAAACCAGTATTTTTTGTTCATTACCATTTTCAGCCTAAATTAGGAATTATTTTTAACTTTTTAGTTTGATGTGCTTTAAAAGCGTGTTTTTTAGTTTTTTTAAACTATTATTTATATTGTTGTCTTTGCCTGAAAGATATCACTTGTTAGATATAAGGCGAGCCTTAATAATACATGTTTTTATTTAAATGCAATGAAGATTAATAAATAATAGACTCTTGGGCCGTGGGGTTCTAGTGCACAGGCGCTAATTAAAGATTTAGGTATTATTTTAGATCGCCTAGTACCGATGACCCCAGATCTGGTGCTTTCCTCGCTCAACGAATAAGTATCGCAATACAGCGAGGAAATGCAGCCAGCGTTAAGGTTCACTGCCACAGGGACCAAACTTTTAAAATTTGTTTTAATTTGGTTTTTATTACTTATATTATTACTATGTGGGTTAAGAAAATTGTAAAACTGTATATTTGATTGTTATTTTTAGTAATAAACGATTACCAACAATATTAAAATGTAGATCTCAACAGAAACAATAGTACACAAGTGTGGCAAACACAGGTGAATTGTTCATTCCTTAGATCTCATAGATTGGATGGGTCGGATGTCACGAGATCAATCGAAGAACGAATGCTTTTCGTGTTTCGTATTAGTTGCCATTGCGTCATCCTTTTTCTAATACATAAATTTATAAACCTACATAAGAACTCTGCGAGAAATCCTCTCTATGAAGGAATCCTCTGCGAACATTACAGACAATTAATTTTTTATTTAACAATAAGGTAGAAAGAATTGCGATATTAAAGTATATTTAAAACATTTTAAAAATACATTACACCTCGAACTGTAAACCTCCTTCGAGTATTTTTAAGATATAAATCACTGCAAGGACTTACGAATCGAATATCATTAACCTAATGTGATGCGAAACCAATTTCAATATAAACTCCAATAATCTAAGTTTCGGTGCAACAAACATTTGCAAAGTTCCTCTTTAGAGCTCCTACGGAACGGACCCAATTCAATCGAATCTATTTGCATTTACTATGTCTAAGTAACATCTTTATACGGGCTTTCGTTAAATTTATACTGAAATAGATCATTGGAAAAACTTTAATACAACGTAATTTTGTATTTTGTACTTTTTTATGTAATTAACAAACGGGCAGGAGGCTCATCTGATGTTAAGTGATACCGCCGCCCATGGACACTAACATTGCCAGATGTGCGTTGCCACTTGCGAGCCTTTTAAGAATTGGTACGCTCTTTTCTTGAAGGGGCCTTAGTCGAATTGGTTCGGAAATTCAGTGGGCAGCTGGTTCCATATAGTGATGGTGCGTGGCAAAAACTGCCGCAAATAGGTTTTATCTGTGTAACATAACCAATCCCGTGATTGAATTTATTTTATTAAGTTATACATATTTTCTTGGCTTATGTAAGTAATATACGGCCTCTTTCTTTCTTCAATATATTATATTTATTCTTTCAAGAAAGAAGAAATATAGTATATGTGCTGTATAGTACAGATTTTTATTACACGATTTACACGGGATTTAGGTATTAAATAAATCTAATAAAATTAAACTTTTTGTGACTTCTAAGGTAAATTATATAAACCTAACTGCACAGGAATATATTGAATAGACCATATTCGTAAAAGAAAGCGTTAGACCTATCGTATACTTAAAGGAAGATGGAGTCAATCTCATAACTTATAAAATCTATTTAGAGAAGAACGTCGAAGTTGGCTTATCGCGTCCGGGCATAATCCGAGTGTAAACGCCGGAGTTGCAAGTTTTCAATAGGTCAGTGATCAATATTCAGACGACGCCGCGACACGGTGATGAATTGCGAGGCGTCACTCTCACTCGCAGGCGACAAATTACTAACGAAGATCTCGAGATAAAGTAAATAGGACTATACAGGCTGGGGTGGCGAGATTTTGAGTCCAGATAAACTTAGGTAGATTGATTGATTGGAGTAATCATTTTTCCTCGGACGAATAATACCTCGTTTTACGAATTTTTGATTCTTTCACTTGTCAAAAACATTAATGATATTAATCTAACATTAAAATTATTAACAATAATTAAAATTGATTAATAGAAAATTTAAACTTTAATAAGTTTTGCCCCTGTGAGAGTGTACCTTCAATGTTGGCAGCATTTCCTCACTGTATTGCGATACTTATTTGTTGAGAGAGGAAAGCACCAGCCCTGCGATTCTGTAACTCACTTTCGAACTCACACAGCGGTTTTCGCATCGGCGGTCGCTCTCAAATCAGTCGTGAAGCAGTCATTTTATGATTTGGCATTCTGAAAAGGTGGGAGCTTGTAGTGTTTATCAGAATGCCAAATCATAAAATGACTGCTTCACGACTGATTTGAGAGCGACCGCCGATGCGAAAACCGCTGTGTGAGTTACAGAATCGCAGGGCAGCTCTGGGGTCACCGGTCAGCGCTTGTGCACTTTAAATTCACGGCCCTAGAGTCTCTTCTCCAAAGGGAACAAAATCAAAGTTGGAGGAAAGACTCTTATATTTGAGACTGATTTCCGAAGACGACAAGTTGTAATAGAACCTTTTAAGACAAAAAATTCCACGTAAGTATTAAATAGTAGATATTATCTACAATTTGGTATTTGTAGAATTCAGCGGCATAATTGACAGATTTTACTGTGCAACCAAATATTTAGTGCAATAAGCGCAGTTTAGAAATATCATGACCAACTAACCCAGATGGAATAGCTTTCATGTACGAATTTGACATTTCCAAAAATGATCTAAAGTTAAATTTAATACAAAACACACGCAATTAAATAGAATATCATATGTTTTATGTCCAACAATATTGCAGTACAATAATACACTTCACGCTCCGACAGAAAATAATTTCCTTATGAAATTAGGATGTAATAAATTATATGGATGTCTTTATGAGCATCAATAATTTTTTACAACATAGTCGTACGTGACGTAGAGGTAATCCTGTTATAACTATTAGCAAAGCGCATCTTTTCATGTGTCTAGCGAAGTATATGAATAACCGCACGAAAACCGATCATTTCGATTAAATATATAACTGTATGTGTAACTTTACATGTGTTGAACTGCTGCTTTTGTTTCTGATTATTTATTGCAAATACATCACAGAATGCCTTGCATGATGTTCATGATGTTATTGTGTGGTCATTACACACGTCAAAGAAAAATTTGGTTCACAGCTGGTGGTGCACGCAGCGTTGACGGATACGGATTTGAGCATTAGGAAAAAAGCGGCATAATCAACGTATTCATTATACAACATATTTCACGACATGAAATATCCCGTAACAGAACTAAAGAACAAACTTTAAATTTGACTTAAAATCGCATTTTGCGCTTTAGGACACTTAGTTACGATATCCGAGAATTGTCAAGCTGAGTCTGTGTCCGAAACAAAGTATCGCAAACAGTCAAAAGAGTACTGCAATTATACAGTACTCCGCGTATTCGTTATTGTCAAGAATACACATACTTGCAATAGTTTTAGAACGTTTTTTGACATTTAAGACTCTGCAGCTAGGTGCTACACAGGTAGTATATATAACAACTGATAAAGAAGAAGAATCAATCATCAACAACTTCGGAGTAATAGGCGTCAATAAACATACTCTAAATATAAAAACAAAAGGTTATCTTTAGTTGTAGGTTTGCACATTTAACATTCGCTTAAACGGTGAAGAAAAACATCGCGAGGATACCGGCTCGCCATAGACCAAAAAAGTCGACGGCGTGTGTCAAGCACAGGAGGCTGATCACCTACTTGCCTATTAGATTGACAAATGATCGTGAAACAGATACGTAAATCTCTCAGATCTCGTAAATCTGGCCCAGACCTAAAAAGGTTGTAGCGCCCCTGATTTCCTTTTTATTTTAGTTATCTATCAAATTGATGCGGCAGTCACAGACCATGGTATCTGAAATAATGAAAAACCTATTTAGCTTTAATTGTATTAAGATTAAATGTACGGGCATTGAATGAACTTCAAAAAATGTGAGCCGTCACGGGACGCCTGGCAGATGTGAAACATCGACATTATTTTGTAAAAGTAATATGCAGAAAAGAACAGATTGTGATAGGAACTAAATATGTCATAATGATAAAATAAAATATTACGATTTTTTCCAGATAACGATGACTATTTATTGAGTAAACATTTATTTTCATTAAATACAAAAATTTACGAATTTATTTCAAATCGTGACTACTTAATTCGTTTCATCAGTGACTTCGAAATACACACACCGTACACACTTCTGAATATAGACTGTATATATATATACCATCATATAGCGTGGAGTCGCCACGGCATGCGTCGCCACGCCAGAAATCGGTTTTACGTACTGCTATAGATGTTTCACGTCAAAACAGGCAAATACATATAGTATAGCCAAAGAGATTTTATTACAAGTTCATATATAGTATAATGCAAAAAGACTTTTTCCCCAACCTAATATGTAGGTATACCTTAGTATTTTTTTTTAAAAGACAATTCACACCAATTCAGCTAGTCCCATACTAAGCTGGTGAAGCTTGTGTTATGGGTACTAGGCAACGGATATACATACATATTATAGATAGATAGACATATAAATACATATTTAATCACCCAAGACCTAAGCACAACACCAAATGCTCATCACATCGATGTTCGTCTCAGCCGGGGATCGAACCCGGGACCCATGGATTCGCAGTCAGGGGTACTAACCACTAGACCAATGAGTCGTCCAAATAGTAAAGCGTCGCCACGCCAACAATTCGGTTTACAAGTGAGCCTATAGATGTTTCACATCAAAATGTTCTGAGCACCGATGTTTCCTTCTATGGATGACTTATTTGGTCTTGCAGTGTACATCGCTAGTGGAAAGGCGTCACTCGTTTCCTAATTGCATTTCGACTATCCAGCGAGATTAATTCTGTTGCAATTTACACAAGTGTGCCATAATCCGCCCGCCCAATGCTCTCCGCCCGCTGCGTTTGCACTTGCTAATGAGAACTTCTCACTTTGTTTCTTTATTATTTTTAGTTTATTCTCAAACAACTCACTTTCTTTTCATAATACCTGGTAACAAACTGAAAATGTTTGATTTAAGAAACATTTTCATATCTAAACTTGTTTGAAAAAATGTACATATTTTTGCCTTATATAATTATAGCTTTGAGTATAGCTCACTTATTGTGCCTTTATTAAGGAAATGTACATATCTATGGTGCAAGGAGTTTATCTCAAAAGGGATTTTATCTAAGAGGCATTACTTTACCAAATTTCAGTTCATAGAATTTATCTACTCCTCTCTTAGTTACGGTTAAAGGCTACGTCTCGGCGTATTAATAACAATAGCACAAAGTCTATGACGTCATGTACTTGATTTGCTGTTTTAAAAGAGTACCGAGAGTTTTTTACGCCGGCTTTTTCTCTCAACCTACACCCTCTGTCTTCTTTGCCGATGAGCCTACAAATTCAAATTTAATGACGTGGAATAAGTGATACATGTATCTTATGTTCCATAATAAACATATTTTTTACTTGTTATGTGATAGGGCAGATGGGCCAGTGCCGTCCTAATCTCAAATGAATCAAGGTAAGAAATAAGATGAATACAAAACCTTCTAAATTTCCACATCATCAAAAGTACCTTCTCTCATAATATTCAAAATGCTGTTAATGCAAATTTCCACAGCTCATAATAGGCATGAATAATGCTAACGGGCGCGGATGTGTGGGTGGCGCGTTAGAAACTGTTAGCAAACTTACTTCCTTCCAGCTTTATCATCTGGGAGCGTCCTAATTTTCATAATACTTGCGTCAAAACTTTGTCAAAACCGCGACATATAGTTATACTACCAACTGTGTTGTATGGAATAAACATCATTGTTAATTCAATCGAAAACTATTCAAATTATGTAGTGATTTTATAATCGCTGACGTAATTAATTGATTACTCTGTCCGGATATTACGATAGGCATTTGTTTCAAGATAAGAATAATTTCATGCTTATTAAATTGGCATACGGTTAATTGAGCTTAAGCAAGCATATAGGGCGTGAATGTTGGTACTGTTTAATATAGTGCGCGGCTGCGGCAGCCCACAGCGGCGCGTGACGCGACGACATGAGATATGACGTCATATTTTATCTAAATTGCTATTATAATTTTCATAATACGCTCGAGATGAAGAGAGATTGGGCAGGCGTGGTTTGGCGCCATAAAATACCTTTTTTAATGTGCCATTAAAAGTATATGTTATGATAAGTCATTGATACTTGATTCCAATTAGATGTATATCTTAATATATATAAATTACGTGTCACGTTGTTTGTCCGCTATGGACTCCTAAACTATCGAACCGATATCAATCAAATTCGCACACCGTGTACAGTTTGATCTAACTTAAAAGATAGGATAGCTTACATCTCAATTTATACCCGCAATATTTATTGCAAAATATTTGTTTATTATTTAATAGTCACAATTCTAACAGATGGCGCTGTGTTGAAAGTACCAACGTTTCACATAAGCTACAATTTAATGGCATAGCCACCAAAAAAGCATGGTCCACGACTGTTGTTTTCCTGCCGTTTCCTTTGAATAGTTTACTACTATATTGTAATATAACAAAAACCTTAGCCACAGCAACGCTTGGCCGGTCTGCTAGTATTATATATATTACTAGCTGACCCGGCAAACGTTGTTTTTCCATGTATATTATTTCTAGGAAAAAAAATTTAGTTCAAAAAAAATATTATCTGCTTTAATAAAAAATAGGGGTTGATAGTAGAGGGGTGGAAATTAAGGGCTTTTCTATAAAAAAATTGTATAAAAAAATAAAGAAATTTTTTTGGGATGGACACCCCATATCACTTAGGGGTTTGAAATATAGATAGTAGCCGATTCTCAGACTTACTGAATATGCATAAAAAAATTCATAAGAATCGGCCGAGCCGTTTCGGAGAAGTATGGAAACGAACGTTGTGGCACGAGAATTTTATATGTATAGAGATTTATCTATATATTTTTCCTGATGTATTTATGTACTATAATCTTCTTAATCTTACCAAAAGCGTTTGTCGCAAAAATACAGTGTAAAACGAAAGTATATAATAATTCATTAGACCTTAAGTTCGGTAAGATAAAAGAAATTATTTTATAAAATAAGTCCCCGGCCTCATCTTAAAGAGAAGCCTTAATTTGGGTTTGGCCCAAAGAGGGCTTCTGGGACCTTTTAAATGTCCAAACTCGTATTTCTTTAACTCTTCAAATTTATCGCCAACTTAAACATTGAAAGAGAAAATAAGTATTTTATTATTAATTTTTTATACGAATTCTTTCATGTCTTTGAAAGAATTATCTTTTCACAATTTTGTAAGTAGCATTTCTTTTCGCGATAATTTTATATCAACGAAATATCTTATGTCCTATTAACAATTGGGAACAGTAACAAATAATGATCGGTTGTTCGTTTTTAATAAGAACAACTGTACTAATTTGAAGTATGACTCAGATACAATATTTACTACGCCACCACACATCATTTATGGTACCTGGTCCTTGATACATTTTATTAATATGTTGTCTGTGGTACCCCTTCTTTAAAACAGTATTATCTAATTATAGTTAGCAATCGACTCATATTTGACCCCGACCCGGAGGTCATTTGCTCTCGGCTGTGCACTATGAATTTTCGTATTTTTCTGCGCTATTAATACTTGTTCAAGATGAGAAAACTTAGTGAGGAAACCACCTCATCTGAGACCGAAAATTGGCGGCGTGTGTAGCTTAATTCACCAAAGAAAACACGCTAAAAAAGAAGTCCAAGACCGCGTTTTATAGAGTTAAACATGACATACAGAAATTTATATATTCCAAATTTAAATGTTTTTTTTTATTATTTTTTACGTATTTTAATTCATACCCAGCTTTCCTTAGTGCTTGTACTTGGATAACGCGTTTAACATGCGGGTTTTGGTTTCGAGTCCCGGGCAGACTTTACTTTTAATGAGGAAGTATAAAAGACTGACATAAATAAAAATTATCTATGAAATCACAGAACTGTGCCTACGTTATACGGTATTATACAAATGTTTACTATTATTGGCCCTTGTAGTAGAATATTCCATTTCTACGTGCCAAAGTTGCTTAGCCATGTGACAGAGGGCAAAACAAATGCGCCGGGTGACGAGGGTTCACTGTCTATTAAAACTTAGATTAGTGACAAATTTGAAATGAACTCTACGTCACCGAGGCCTCACAAACTTTGTGAGCTTTGAGTATTTTGAGAAGTCAATTAAATTAATTGTTTAATTGAAGCCATCGAAAACCTTATAGAGGTGACGACAATTTTTCTTGAACTTATATTCTATGCTGCATGTTTCCGTCAAAAAACCCAAAAAATTAAGTAGATTGAAGAGCCAGCGCAGATATCTCTATATTTATTTATTTATACGTTCTAAAACAATGTATATGCCTAAAAAAATACAAGAAAATATGACATTACAAATTTAACACACATACACATCAATTGTATTAGAACATTAGTAATATATCAAAGGAAAAAAATAAAAATTAATAATAACTAAAACTGAAAAAATAACAATAATAACCTAAACTAAATGAAAACTTAAACTTCATTAAGAGCGTGATAAACAAGGTTACGGTATCTTGGCAGACTATTGTAAAACACATGAATTTTTTCATCGATGTTAGTAATAAAGTTGTAAGAGCGAAACAGCATATTCACTGGACCATTCAAACTAGCAGATAGGCGAGCTGTAGGTACGTATAGAAGAGTTTTATATAATTAATATTATTAGAGTATTCTCAGCGTTATTATAATTGAATGAAGCAGTATTTATAAAATATATATTACTTTTTATTAAATATAACTAAAGTAATGAAAGCAATATTTCTCACCTCGGCCATTAAACGACATATGAATCTTACTTTATATGACAAATTAAAAGTGAGCCGCGGTCGTTATAGTTTCGCAAAATTGCCGAGCTGCAATTAAATTCCTTATCTCGTGTGCTATAAAGATGAAAATGCTATATTAATGTCGAATTGCATCTGTTCTTGACTCGATTTGCGTATTTAGTAAACCTTATTGGATAGACATACAGTTGATTTTCATATAATATTTTATCAAGATATTATTGTAAGAGAACTTGCAGTTACGGTCATCACAATAATAATTATGACAAGTGACGTCATGACACAGCGGTAATGAAAAGCTAAACTCGGAATACATCTGGTGCCTTTCGGGAATCTACTGTCGTTTGGCACGCGACCATAGGAGTGATATAATAGCTTAATTTTTCTTTAGTATGACTCAATAACGAGATGAAATTAAAAGAATTTAAGGCAGTGAATTGAAATTGGCCAAAGCCTATGCTTGCCATTGCATACTTCACGAATACTAGACTAAAAAGTACATAGTCGCTACAACAAATTTTAGGTCTGGGCCTCAGATTTTTGAATCTCTTTTGTGATCTCTTTTCTAATAGGCAAGTCGATGATCAGCGATGTCTGACATACTATATTTTTGTTAGTGATTTCCTCCCTATTTTCCTTCACCGTACGAATGAGTGTTAAATACGCGTATAGACAAATAGTCCATTAGTGCATAACAATTTGAACCTCAGAAATATGAATCACACGCTGCTCTAAAAGTACTAAGATAATAATAACTCTTTTAGAAATAGTTGCAATAGTAGTACTTGCAAAGTTTTCATTATTATGTTTAAATTAAAATTAATCAACGTATTCCCCACCCCACTCTTCTCTATATAATGTTTATTTAAGGAATAAATAATCAATTAAATAGTTGATATCCTATGGGCCCAACATTTGCGATGATGATTTCCTTATTTAATTTTATGCATATTATGTAAATTATAAAAATAATTAAAGACAAAAAGATTTAGTTAAAAATTTTAATACACGTTATAAGATTTCATTACCATAAAATTAAAAAAAAACGAATCCCCAATCAAGCAAGGTGTTGATGAGAACTCATTATGCTATCTCCAAATTATGTAGTCTATTACTGAAACCAAGATTTGGGCAATTCCCGAAGGCAAAGTACATATGTACTGTAGGTACATGAGGAGAGCCGGTGATTTTCCCTCATTTCCGCAACGAGCGGGGTCAGGTAATCACTTTATTGCGGTTTTCTTGCACATTAGAGATTCTGACCATTGCGTGCTTGCTGCTGTTTATCTGTTTAAATAAAAAGACAGTCACAGACTCTAACTCGACAGTGAATTTTACAATAATGCATTAAGTAGGAAAAATGTTTCAGCGTTCAGTTACGCGCAAAACTAATTGCACGCAAACGTTATATAATAATAATAATAGTTTCAAAACTTTTTAATTGGCGTTTCGATTTAAATTAATTTTTTCTTATAGTTAAGTAAGCGGAGCAGTGTTGGCCTAGTGGCTTCAGCGTGCGACTCTCATCGATGAGGTCGTAGGTTCGAGCCCCGGCTGTGCACCTATGGACTTTCTATGTGCGCATTTAACATTTGAATTCGTGTATGCGGTGATGTTAGTTATTTCGACATGTGTTTGCGTGTTGTTCCCACGAGAATGTAAGTGCGTGCTCCTATTTCACCATGCCTCCTGCTGGTAGAGGACAAGTCTTTGTTTTTTTTTTTAATTTATGTTATTATTATTAATTACTTAATATGTCATGTGGAACATGGTGTAATGGTTGCAGCTCCTTACAAATTTCGTGTAAAAAAATAGTGATTAAAAAGAGCGGCGGAGAGTTTATTGCCAGTTTGAGAACTGGCAGTAAATGTAAAATTAGAAGCATTAATATGAATTTATTTAGTGACGAGTCATAAGTGTGGTGTTATTATGTAGTTATTGACGGTAGTTTAAAAAAAAAAAAAAAAACATTGTACATTATGTTACCTATATGATTAAATGACTTTTTATTTTTTTAACATTCGCTCGAACGGTGACACATCATGAGGAAACCGACATGTCTTAGAGTCTTAGACCCAAAAAGTCGACGGCATGTGTGCACTGGAGGCTGATCACCTACTTGCCTGTTTAAAAATGACCATGAAATAGATTCAGAAGCCTAGAGGCCCAGACCTAAAGAGGTTGTAGCGCCACTTATTTACTTTTATTTAAGTAAGCTGAAAGCTGAAAATAAATATGGAGGTTTAAGTGCTCTGAAGCTGACAAGTAATACAATGCCAGGTTGCGCGCAAAGTATATTTATCTTACTAAAATTGTTAATATAAGTTCTTTTTTTTAAAGAAAAGTGGAGGCTGACCCAATGTTAAATGGACTCTCTCAATGCCAGAGGGTTCGCGAGTGCATTGTCGGCTCAATCAAGTCAATTGTATAATATTTGTTTTTTGTGTGAACCCCGAATGGACTAATATAATGATTGTTAGGATAATAACAAATGTGCATTTTATAAATATGTTATTAAATAACATCCACTCGGCATTCATTTCTTTTTCCCTTAAACTGTTTAAAATAGCTAAAAGTTTATCGCCTTACTATTGTCGAAGAAAACCATAAAAGTAAAGAACTTAATGTTTCAGCTAAGTCGAGCAATGTTCAGGTAGACTAGACAAATGGAGCCAGGAATAGCCTACAATTTATCTAGGTGAAGAATGCCCGGTCTCTTGGCTTTTTGTTCTAGTCGTTCGCCTTAAATACTCCCTTAATAACCTAAGTCTTTTTGTAGCTATCAATTTATTTTTATTTGAAATAAAGTTGAAATGCACAATAAAGGCGTGCAAAAATGTACGGTCTCATTCATAAACATACTTGTAGCCACAATTAAACAACATTTATCACTTTTATTTGTTTGTAAAAAAAACGAGAATATAATATAAAGAATAAAATTTAATTTTTATTTAATATTTTTTTTTTACAACAAGGCTGAAAGACCAAATCGTCTCTATAAAGAAGGATATTCTTTAAAATAATAAAATAAAATATATTTTATATTAGTTTTGCTGCTCATCGTAACATTGTGTAAGCAATTCCAAATAACCAGTCGAAATGTTTTCGATCCAATACATAGTGTCTTCTTAAATAATACCGTATCAAAGGTATCCAAAGACCGCACTTAACATTCAGCCCCGTAAGATTAAGTGTGCTATAAAAATACAATCAAATAACCAAAAGTTATAAAATTGTATTCTTTGAAATACCAACACACGACGACACAGCAACTTTACTGTAGTTTGAACACCGTGCTCTTAGACACAATCTAGTGTTCAATTTAAAGATAAATAAACCATATCCCCTGATTGAAAATCATCACCCTTCCAGACTAATCCCGTAAATAAAAGCATCAATGGAGATATTCAGCCGATAGCCTGTTCAGACGCTGCGAAGGTGTAATATCCCCCGAGAGCGCAGATCTACGCAGACAACTCATCTAACTACGACACCGTAAACTCAACTTTATTTCTACAACTATAGAATCTAGTGTTGCAGTAGCGTAGTTAATAAACCAAAGTTGTGATTCCTAAGGATTATCTTTCGTTAAAAATCCCTTGTGGGGCGGTGTTCATCAAGCGGCGTTGACGCACTTTTTACGGCTCAGATAAGTGCTGCGATATTATCAATGTTATTTTTTCGGCTTCGACCCATTTAGCTGACGTCGAACGTAAGTGTGTTTTCGTTGCTGATTTTTTGATACGTTGAAAGCATTGGTAAGTATGAAGCTAACGTTATATAAAACTACGACATATAAACGGTATATAACGGTGTATAAGCATTTGAAGGGTTATGGAGCAAAAACAACTCAGCTGAACGTGTATTTCAGTGTTCGTGTTTATTAACTTTATTCATATTTTTCTGAGAAGTTTTAAGACTATATGTAAAAGACAAATTATTAAAATTTTAGTAATTATCATCAAAAAAATTCTTTAAAGCGGGCCAAAGACGGACCGCATATTGCAGTCAAGACCGACTGCAATATGCGGTTTGCTCAGGAACTGCTCGAGCGGTCCGTGTATTGCGAATATGAATTTAGTATGGAAACTGCTGATCGCCGTGCGGCGACCGCATATTGCAGTCGGTCTTGACTGCAACATGCGGTCCGTCTATGGCCCGCTTTAAACTGTTTAAAAACGACGTGTATGACGTTTCGGTTAATAAGATAAGAAAATTTTATTTTTGCTCTCAAAAATCACACATGGGAAAATACAATAAATAAATACATAAAATAAGGACAATCAGATGCAAGAATATATCTTATAGAAAGGATATACACATGAGAACTAAATAATTTAATATTAAGTTAATTTAAATATATAAAAATGATTTTCCAATCTTATAAACGAATTATATATAATTTGATATAAGGTAACTCTCAAAAATACTCTATTAAAATGCAAAGTATTAAATTACATTAATCGTTTAAAAAGTAGTGAAGTAATTTTATGAAGCTGCGCGCAACATATTTCAATTAGCGGGCGGCGGAACACAAACAAAGTTAATATCCAACATCAATCTCAACTACGTGGCCACAAGCACGTCAGGGATAGACTGATGAGGCATTTTATAAGATGCTGCAATTGACCGTTTATATTATAAAGCTGATTTTTTGAACGCGTTAAGCATAGAAACACAGGTTCAAATTAAATTATATACTGTGGATATGTCACCGTAAAATTGTAAACACCGTTAGATTGTAATCTATCTCGCGAGATTATAAACTGTCGAAAGATTGTGAACCTCAACGAACTGCTTACAATTTAACGTATTATTATTCGGTAGTTATATGAAATTGTTGGGAAGTAAAATTAATCTGTAATTGACCAAAGAAGTTTGAATGATAACTAAGTTAGTGTAGTACAATCTACCGAATAATAATACGTTAAATTGTAAGCAGTAAGCTGAGGTTCACAATCTTTCGACAGTTTATAATCTCGCGAGATAGATTACAATCTAACGGTGTTTACAATTTTACGTTAACAGATATATGGATCTTTAAACTCCACAATCGCAATTTTATTTATTCAAATCTTGACGTTTCGAGCTTTTTAGCAATTGCTAGCGAAACCCAACCATTCATCAAGCGTCATTATATTGGATAAACATAAGACCCAATATTGCTATAGCGAGTAAATTGTATTGGATATTTAGTAGTAGTTCCATACTTTCAGGTTTACAATATTATGTTCTTTTTTAAAGAAAGATACTTTATTTATATTTATTATTATTATTTGTATTATTAAGAATCCCGTATAAGCAGTCAGAAACAATAATATTTTATCCAAATTGTCTGTTTTAATTGTATTTTTTTAAATATTTATATTTTTTTTACTAACCTAATTATTAAGCTCGTGTAAGACTTGCCAAATATTTTGTATCTATAATGTCTTTTGTAGAGGTTGTTTATCTTTTATATAACGTGAGTAATACATGCAGCAAAGTCGGGTAAATTTACCGCTGCAAATAGCTATAACTCTCAAAGTTGAAATAACTATGGCACAGAATGCATTAACATTCAAACATTCACATAATCTACTTTCCGAACACAATACGAACGTAGAAAAGTTCAGAACTGGGGAATGCAATGCCCGACTGTTATGATTTTCCACCACTCACGCCCACAGTTTACATATTTAAAAGTTATAAATCTTTATTGGTTTTAGTAATCTGTATTTTTTTTTCAGAATTGAGCAAATCAAATCTTGTCTTCATGTCACCTAAACGCTGTTTTACTATAATTACAAGTAATTTGTGGTTTTGACGATAACTCATGAATATAACAAAACGTATTATTTTAATAATTAATAACAAAAAGTATATTTGTAGAAAATAATACAACAAAAACTTAACGTACAATGTTTTACAACTGTCAAATGTGTCCACTGTGCAGGGTATTCCCTGAGGATACGGCTCAGACGACAATTCTCGCGGCCATTTTGTGATTGCTGCTCAAAATGGCGGCTACATTGCGGTTGCATTTGAATTTTTGTTTTAGAATTTTTCGTGGGACAATTTGTAAATCAAATTACGAATTGCACGAATAAACTTTTATAGACAATACTCAAAAGAATATGTACACGTGGTGAGTAATACTAAATCCTAACCTAACCTAATCCAAATAATAAAAATAAATATTGTTCAACTCTTCAACCTTGCTACTGATAGACTCATTCAAAATTGTTTCTGTTTTACATCGTTTCAGAACAAAACTAAAACTCGCGTTCTTCAAGTTTCCGTTGAAAACGCTTGAATAGTGCTTACAAAGCATACGCGGGCTGAAATATTCAATTTCAGGAAAGTTTGAGTTGAGAATCATTAGACGACTTCATGAAGTACGCGGGGCAAAGCAGTATTGATATCTTATATTTTTAAACTCCGTTTCTTCAACTAAATAAATTAATTTGAGAAGATTTTACAATTGTAAAATAAGTGTATTTTACTTTTTTTGTAAATCTAAAGAAAAATTACTATTAAATAATTATTAATAACCATATCATAAAATAGGATGAGATTGATTAAATGAAAATTTAAATTTGCGTTTTTTTTTAGTTTTAGTGTTAAAGTTAGTCGAAACTAGACCTGTATCAGCCAGTTTTGTGACAGCTCGTAGTCAGATGTCTACAGGTATTTTCCTCAATTGGATCTTTACTCCGCTAATCACATTTGGACCCGCAATTATTCTTGCCCACATAATGTCTCGTTATAATATTCTATTATATACGCATTCATAGGCCCCATTTCGGCCGCTTTTGTCCTCATCTCTTTGTCCCACTTTGTCCCTTCGGAACCGCTCTCTTGGAAATACTCTCGCCGAATGATATTTTTGAAATGGGTATTTTATATGGAGCGTATTGTTCAGAGCCGTTCCTAATTAGGGTTCACATGTTTTTTTGATGTTTTGTGCTCATGTTTGCGATAATTTTCGGCGATTTATTTGTTTTAATGATTTTATAAGGTGTAATGTTACGATAATTTCACAATTGAACTAATTAGAAGGACGACATCTGCTGTAGAAGTTGAACTAATATTCACGTTGGGCGCAATTCTTGGCTGCAATTAAAAACGAAACTGCGCGAAAGAGATAGGAAGTTGAGCGATCTAGGCGCACATGGCACGGCCCAGTTAGCGCAGTTAGCGGCCGGAAACTACGGAACCTTTCATTCATTAGGCTTAAGGCCTCATTATGGCCTGTATTGGACTATTGCCAAACGCATTCTGGAAACTTTCGCAATTATTGTTCGTCTACGACCCTGTACAAGTTTTAATGTTGAATTTTTTTCAGTGTAAACCTAAAATAAAATCCTACGTTGTAATGTAATTAAAATTAATTAACGTTCAGATGCAATAATTGCGAACTTTGCAAATGACAACGTAATTTATTTGTAATTGGAGAAATCAGTGAAACTTTGAGTCAAAATATGTTATATATTTTAACAATGTAGCGTTTCATTTAAAAAAATCAATGCCGCTCTTTAGGTCTCAGATTTCTGAATCTGTTTCATGATCAATTTTAAATCAAATAGGCAAGTAGGTGATCATCCACCAGTGCCTGACACACACCGTCGACTTTTTGTGTCTATGTCGGTTTCCTCACTATGTTTTCCTTCTCCATTAGAGCGAATGTTAAATGCGCACATAGAAAAAAAAGTCCATTGGTGCACAGCCGGGGATCGAACCAACAACCTCAGGGATGAGAGTCCCACGCTGAAGCCACTAGGCCAACAATGCTCTTAATTTTTTTGCTTTTAATTTAAAACATAGGTAAAACATATCTAAGGTTTCAATAACCCTTTGAAACATATCTTTCTATAAAATCAATCAGATTCGGACCTACATCAGGTAAGTCCCAGGAGGGGCGGAACAGAACTCTGCATTAATTCAACTTTTAATGGAAACCGCTCTCGCGAGGGCTTCTGTCGCCGCCCTACATACTCCCCGCTTCAATTTTGATATCTATAATTTTCTGGTCTTTCTGCTGTGAATTCAAATATAACTTTTCAGTCAGTAATAATCAGTACGTTATAATATGAGAAGAGAAGAATCCATATTGTTATATTTCTACGAGATGTACGAGATGTTCAAATGTTTATCCGGTGTATTCTATATCGTGTTTTAGTTTTGTACGTAAAACATATGCCCTTATCATATATGCATAAATAGGACGTACGTATTTTGATTATAAGTACTAGATGTGTTTCTTTTTCATTGTTCCACATTAGGGTTGCCTGGAAGAAATCGCTTGTTAGCGATAAGTCCGCCCGTTGCCTTATAACTTTTGTAAACTGCTTTTTTATTTTTATGTGTATGTTTTTGAATAAAGTAATAAAGTATAAATAAATAGATACCTTATCTAGTACCCATCTAGATAACTACTACTAAAAACTATTAACAACTCTATCTAGTACTTATAATCAAAATACGTGGAACATACTGTATACACAAAAGAACAATAACTACCTAAATGTTTTGTCATTTGTCACGTTTTTCCCTAAGAGCGATAAGGACTTGGGAGGAAATAAATTTGAGTAAATAAATATATTACCTACATTACCTCTACACAAGTGAAAATTAATTTTGTACCAAAATAACGTTATTAGCTGACCACACACAAACAAACACAACAGACAAACAAACCATGTATTCTGTTAAGTTAGTATTCATGGAAGGCCGAATATTGTAGATCACGGCGATAATATTTCAATAACGATGAGTGTCCAGGTATATTGTATATAGAGTGCTTATTTGATAGCTTTGATAAAATGGATACAGAGAAAGTGTAGCATTCCTTTTTATCTTTCCTTAGAAATAACATCGATCAAGGCATGCACTCCAAAAGGCCGCATATGATTAAGTCGGGAGAGAACTAAGCAGAATGTCTGTCCAATTTCGTATTTAAAAAAAAAGTTGTTTTAAAAATGAAAAAGACTTTTTTTTACATATAACATAATTTGTTAGAATGACTTACTTTTCTTTTATTCTTAAATATCTACTTAAGTATGATTCGTCTTTTGTCAAAAATCAGTTTGTAGTATGTGATATTTTTGGAATCAGATAATATTCAAGATATACTCGTGTGTATGTTTGACCACAAATTTGTCGGAAACTAAAAGTAACGAGATGATCAAAGACGGTTTAGTAATTTTTTTAAAGACTAATGAATGTCAGATATTTTAATTCGTTTATTTCTATTGTTTTTCTTATTTTGAGAAATAGTTTCTATGATATGATGGGAAGGAGATATTATTATAGTTAAGGTGTTATAATTTTGTATTCAGCTTTTACTGATAAGTTTAACGATTAAATTTTTAGTTTTTAATTGTAAAATATGAAACGTATAAAGACGTAGTATTTAAAATAGACTCTGAATAAAATAGGTATAAAATTACGTATCTAGACTAGCGTAGGTACTACGAGCGGTGCGTGTTTTCTATAGAACAAAAGTTTATAGACAATGTCTAGACTATTTTAGATCGCATATGTCTGAGTGTATTCAACCTGTTATAGCTGAATATACAACCCATTTTATACTCTGTTTCACGTATTTGATGGTTAATACAATCTTTCTAACGCAGATAACGTATTGCCAGTTCATTGCTTGAATGATTTTGTTACAAAAATAAAATATTGCAATAAATTTTTGTTTTTGATTGAAAAAGTTGGCCTTCTTATTGGGAGAATTTCAGTTGTTAACATTGACCGCCAGACTACGCATGATTTAATAACCCTTATGAGGAATGCTTCACGAGACACATTTTATTTTAATAATATAACGATATAATGAAAGAGCAGTGTTGGTCTATTGGCTTCAGCGTGCGACTCTCATCCCTGGCGTCGTAGGTTCGATCCCCGGCTATGCCAATGGACTTTTTCTATGTACGTATTTAATATTCGCTTGAACGGTGAAGGAAATCATCGTAAGGAAACCGGCTTGCCTTAAACCCAAAAAGTCGCATCACCTACTTGCCTGTAGGATTAGCAAATGATCATGAAACAGATACCGAAATCTGAGGCCTAGACCTAAGTTTAAACCCTAAGGTTAACCCAAAGACCTAAAGGTTGTAGCGCCACAGATTTATTTCTTTATAACAATTTATGTATCTCATATAATTTTACACACATCGAGATAACATGCTGACTCAAACTCAAAATATCTTTATTCATATTGGTAAACAATTACACTTATGAAACGTCAAAAAAAAGTTAAATTAATTGTTAATTTACATTCGCAAGTCAAGGGCGTGGAACTGCCCTGCGATTTTGTAACTCACTTTTCGAACTCACACAGCGGTTTTCGCATCGGCGGTCGCTCTCAAATCAGTCGTGAAGCAGTCATTTTATGATTTGGCATTCTGAAAAGGTGGAAGCTTGTGGTTTATTGTTTATCAGAATGCCAAATCATAAAATGACTGCTTCACGACTGATTTGAGAGCGACCGCCGATGCGAAAACCGCTGTGTGAGTTTGAAAAGTGAGTTAAAGAATCGCAAGGCTGGTTTCCTCTCGATGTTTTTCTTCACCATATGAACAGTGGTTTGTGGTTTCGAACGACTAGGTTTGAGAATCGCACTAGGTTTAACTGATAATATTATATTTTCAAAATTCTGTATAAAATTTAATTGTTATATGAAATGCATTGAATATTTTAATCTACCGTTGATATTTGATCCGAATTTACTTCGCTTACATTTATTATTTACTGGGAAAAAACAATTCAGTTTACTTTTTCAGTTTTAATATTCATATAATACTGTTAAACAAACTGTAAAATTAAATTTAAATTTATTTTAAATACATTCTAAATGAAATTTTGTATTCCATTCATTTTAACCTGATTTAATGAATTACGCAAATCTTTTAATATGTTTCAAGCGGTTGTTACAAATATATTTGACTTTGGAATATCAGGCTTGTTTTGTTTTAAACTTTACAGAAAAACTATCGACTTCAAAAGGTAGAATAGAAAATCGTATAGTCAAATCTCATTTAAGCTAATATAAGCTGCAGTAAAATATAAAAATCTACTGTTTTATTTAAATATTTAAATCATTCTATATACATAACTAGCTGACCGGGCAAACGTCGTTTTGCCATATCATTTATAATAAAAAAATAGGGGTTGATCGTAGAGGGGTGAAAGTTAGGGGTTGTATGTATTTTTGTATGTTGTATCATAAAAAAATAGAAATTAAAAATTTAGGGGTGGACTACCCCTAACATTTAGGGGGATGAAAAATAGATGTTGGCCGATTCTCATAGATACCGGATAAGCACAAAAAATTTCATCAAAATCGGTCAAGCCGTTTCGGAGGAGTATGGCAACGAAAACTGTGACACGAGAATTTTATATATTAGATATACGCTGAATGATTCAATTTGTTGAACAAGATGGCGTAAAATAATCGAACGCGAAGTCCCGGTCAGAAACCGAAACTAATGTAGAGTCGCAATTGTGCCACGAGAGAAACGCGCATAATTTAATAATAATAGTTAATGCCTACTTAGTAGAATTACTTGTCTATTCTAGTGATCCCATTAGACTTTAAACTCTAACATCAAAATGGGTGGTATTAAATTTCTAGACCTAGATTATATTGTAATAATTAAGTTAGCTCTTTATTTATTAAGCTCTAGAGCGGTGTTGGCCTAGTGGCTTCAGCGTGCTACTCTCATACCTGACGTCGTAGGTTCGATCCCCGGCTGTGCACCAATGGACTTTCTTTCTATGTGCGCATTTAATCTTTGCTCGAGCAGTGAAGGGATACATCGTGAGGAAACCGACATGTCTTAGACCCAAAAAGTCGACGGCGTGTGTCAGGCACTGGAGGCTAATCACCTACTTGCCTATTAGATTTAAAAATGATCATGAAACAGATTCAGAAATCTGACCAAGACCGAAAGAGGTTGTAGCGCCGCTGATTTATTTAATTAAGTTATCTAAGTTATGTCTGATATATTTCAGAAGGCTTTTACAGCGAAATGTTTTCAAACATCGATATTAATCAAACACCCAAATCCAAGCACTTACTTGATAAAGGCGGGAATGGCATGTAGGAGCTGAGAAAAACGCACGTCGCAGCTATTTTTAACCCCCGGCAGAGTACAAAGGAAACTCGACCGTATCGGCGCAAGGGTTAGTGGAGAAATGTAATGACGCTCCCAGGACCATATCATGGGATCTATGGCTGTGAGTGATTGCTCGCATTTGTGGCTAGTTGCCTAATATTTTAAGGTTTAATAAAATCGAAGGGATTTTTGCTATTTTTAAAACAATTTGTGTACAATTTTTATTTCAACAATTCAAATAATCGATAAGTATTTAAAAATGTTTTAATTAGTCGTGTGCACACTACTAAGGCCTAGGTTTTATATCCAATGAAACGATTTTTTTTCAAGTTCAATTGTCTGACCATCTGTTTTGCCTAGGAAGAAAATGATCAATGCAGCGAAAATGAGTTTGCCCTATGTCTAATTGCGCTGTTCCGCTACTTAAATTTTAGTTTCGATAGCAGACATAATATTATATGATAAAACAATTACACGCCTACAAATTCCTTGAAAATAAATTGTTTGTAATGTATATAGAAATAAACAGCGTTAATAATCTGTAGGTGTATTAAGCCCTTTCAAGAATATCTCCTTGGATAGCATTCGAATATTCGAGAACAATATGCGGAGTTCATCCATTTGGAAATTAACTCTTGATTATTCCAACTCGCAGGTCAATGTCCTTTTTGAATAATAACTTAAGAGCAAATTAAAGACAGAACAAAAGGTTCTGTTGCTAAGTAAACTTAATTAATATTGCTATCAACCTTAAATAATACTTCTTAAACGTATTCAACGTAGACTTGTACAATACTCTATTACAATTAGTTACTCGTATTTAGATGCTTTTGCATTTTGAAAATCATACAGTAAATGAATATCATATTTTCGTTTACTGTCCTACCTATTAAAATATATTTTATATATATAAGCAACGGTACACCTCAGCTACGTAATTTATTGCCTTTTTTTATAGAACAGAGGGCTGTAGGCTCACCAAATGTTACCGTGCGTTGCCGGCTTTTTAAGAATTTGTACGCTCATTTCTTGTAGGACCCTAAGTCGAATTGGTTCGGAAATACTTCAGTGGGCAGCTGGTTCCACATAGTGGTGGTGCGCGGCAAAAACTGTCTTAAAAACCCTCAGTTGTGGTACGACGGACGTCGAGGTGATACGGGTGGAATTTCGTATTCTGCCTCGATTTCCGATGATGGAACTCAGCTGCAAGTATTAATTTGAACAACTCCCGTGAACACTCTCCATGGTAAATGCGGTAGCATATGCAGAGTGACCCCACCCAACTTCTCTACGCAACGGACGGATCAAGCCGCTCTGAAGAGATTGGTCGTCGACGATTCGAACCGCTTTTGTTGAAAAAGATTGCCTGATGATGTAGCCAATTATTTAAGAAAATATTTTATTTAAGAACATTTTAATAAATAACTCTTACATATTTCTTAATATGCCACAATTTATATTGTGTGATTACTTAATGTTATTTCATTGTAAATGATCTAAAGAACTATAAATCATAAGAAAAAAGTAGATACAACAATCCGTAGCTTATTATAAGGACCATGCGTTAACTTTCAAAGTGCTATTCATCACATCTTTGTAACGAACAGTATTCATAGTGCAAATAAAAGACCGTTATTCAATGCCAGCGAAAAATTGTGCGATGAGCCGTGACTGACCGGGCTATTGTCTGATTCCCGTATCACAGTGCTGTTAGAATAGCCTCCCCATAGCACCCACTGTTCAAGTTACTTGGATATTTTTTACTAGAGGAGATTTAAAAAAGGAATAACAATAATTGTTTCAGATTGGAAGAAAAAGTTAACCTACGTTTGTGCGAAGTAAATTGTCTTTTAAACTATATGTTTTCTCAATTCATAGTTGAAACAATGAAAATAAATGTTATATTTAATTTTATATACTAGTATAATCTTTAATAACATATATTTACATGATTGTAGATTTTACGGAATTTTTGTTCGTGTGTAAATCGAATGTTACGAGATTAACAATTTAAACTACTTTATACGGTATTTAAAAAAAAGTATAAAATTTATGTTATACCTGTGTAAGTATTAAAAAGGGAATACATTTTTAAAGATAGTTTCTACATTCATAATTGAGAGAACTTCCAAGTTCGTGATAGAGAATACGTTATTCGCTTCCAGCGAATCAAGTTTGCATCGTTAGTACTAAAGATCTTTTTCAAACAGTGTACTATTTATTTATAAGTTTAGTGATATTGCCGTGGCTTACTTTTGTATTTTTTGTTTATTTCTTAACTAAGTTTTAAGCTTGTGTCCTACTTTAATTGTACACATAAATGATTTTGTATGCGTTGAATCATACACGAATACCTCTGTGGCTGGTCCATTTCGTTGGTAACTACTAAAATTTAAATCCTGAAAAATCTTTCTAAACCTTTTTTGACGTGATAACGTCTTTAAAATCGTTTTAGTCGGGTGACATGTTCAGAAACTTGTGTCACACCAAAACCTCACGAGCGCGATCGCACGTATAACGAGAGAGAGACGGACCGATCTCCCGTCTCATCTCGAGCGCTGCCAGTCATTCCGTGAAACATGTCACGCGGAATCCTCACGAGCGGAGGCTGGCATAGCGTTCGAGTGAGTGGACCGATCTTCCGTCTCGTTATCACGTAAACATCTCGATCGTAAACCTACTTTACAAACAACCAATATTATTTTTATTAACTGACATAATAATACATAGACATCGGCATGTGCAGGATATATAATTTACTTATAACTCTGTAGCCATGCTACGTGTTACAACTCGTAGCTCCTCTACGACTACGGCTACGTGATATGCTAGATATGACGTAGCAGATTTTACAAACAGGTCTCAGTGCAGTTACGGTTAGACTACAATAAATACATATGCATGTGGTAAACTGTGGTGTAATCTGTATATTTATTGTTGCTTTTGCTTTACAACAAAACTAATACTTTGTCAATTTCAGGCAATTTTAAAATAATTATAGATTTTATTTATTTATTTATTTTTATTTTTTTATTTATTTACCCTTCGTTGCAAATGAAAGAAACACAATACATAAAAATTATAACGGATGCAACGGGCGGCCTTATCGCTAATAAGCGATCTCTTCCAGGCAACCCTAGTTAAGAGAAATACTTAAAAAAAATAAAAAATAAACATGCGTGCGAGAAGTGCAGAATCCTTAATCTAAAGTAATACAAACTAAAAAACTTAAAAGCTAATCTTACAAATACATGGACAGCGAATAGTGATGTAAAAGGAATCATAAGAATTATACAAGTCACGATTGATCAGGATAGGATAAGGTTAAGAAATAATTATACAGAAGAGTTTTAAAAGATGACAGAGTATATATTTAGTGTATGCATTAACTACGTAACATTTGTTTTATGACTTTAGGATTGACTAACTAAATCTTGTTTATGTATAATTGTTGATTATTTATAACAGAGTGAAATAAAGGTTATTCTATATACATTATACGTAATACGGTTTTGCCAATAATAGTATTACAGGAACTTTATGAATGTACGATATATTGATATTTCTTCGATTAGATTTCATATTGCAATGAGATAACAACTCAAAGCATGTGTACAATCCAAATGGATAGAGTATAAATTGAACAGTGTTTATTTGTAAATTCAACAGAGAAGCATTATCTAACCACAATACTGGAATATGCAACTAAATGAACACTAGTTAGGGGAACAAATTAGCTTAATAATTATAGATTCATTAATGTAATTGTATGTGAAATTGTTATGTTAACCTTCCCTAGCCCCAGTTTTTGTTTTTTCACTTAAAAATAATTTCTCATTGCAAACTCGGAAGGAGCTACACGTGTACTTGATCAAATTACCATGGTATGTGATGTTGATGATGATGTGTGACGTTATTTATTTCGTACTCCTTTTACTAACTTATGCGCGACGGGCTCGTGGTGCACTGTCCCCTATCATAGGATGGCACGCCAAAACGGTAAGGCTGTTAAACTTGTTGTAATACAGGCCTGCCTACTTCCTATTTTGGATTATGGCGTAGAACAATTGCTCTCACGTTATAGTAAGAGCAATTTACTAAAAATTTAACACCAATATCGAATGGCTCTCAAAACCAGCGGACAATTCCCAAGACGCCTAGAAACCTCGATACTCTGGGATATGCTAGGGATCCATGGCATCTCCGTGCACAAGACCTAAACGAGGATATGCTGCGTCGACTCCGCGAGATGCACATCGAGGATCTAGAGACCCCTGGTGAAGCCTACCTCGGATACGGACAGCACAACCCCCTACTAACTAATACTAGATTAGGTGAAATAGACGCGCACCACCACTTTGTGGAACCAGTTTTCGATCCAATTCGACTTAGGGTCCTTCAAGGCCGGCAACGCATTTGCGAGCCTTCTGGCAATATGAGTGTCCATGGGCGGCGGTATCACTTAACATCAGGTGAGGCTGACCTTTTGCCTCTTATTACATAAAAAATCCTTTCAAAGGCTAGCTGGAGCACACGTCGCTACTACTACTTAAAAGTTTATAAATACTTCGAAGCGATATCTAATATATAAAATTCTCGTGTTGCGGTGTTTGTAGTTAAACTCCTCCGAAACGGCTTGACCGATTCTCATGAAATTTTGTGTGCATATTGGGTATGTCTGAGAATAGGACAACATCTATTTTTCATCCCCCTAAATTTTAAGGGTAGTCCATCCCTAAAAAATCTTTTATTTTTTTAATGATACAGCATTATAAAATACATACAAACCCTAATTTTCACCCGTCTACGATCAACCCCTATTTTTTATTATAAATGATATACATGGCAAAATGACGTTTGCCGGATCAGCTAGTTTTTTTATAAAGTTACTGTTATAATCCATAGCGTGTATGTCTATAATTGTAAAAAAATATCAACTAAATTTTAAATTTTAAAATAAAGCTTAAGCTCTTGCAAAATAAAAAAATAAATTGCATCGTTAAAATTCCGTGTATTAATTTAATATTCTTTCATTACAGGTTTTCCCTATTTTCTTTCATTTCTGTTGAAAATGTAAAGCAAACTCAATTTTAGTTGACCGCAATCTGAACCGAATTTAACGCTAAAAAGATTTAAAGCGGTTATATAAGGCGAGTTTAATGTTATAGCTCGCCGGCTATGCCTCGCGTACATTTTATATGAAATTGACTCGTTCATAACGTAAAGGCTTATTTAATACTGTCAACTTGTTAAAATTACAAACGTAATTCTGAAAAGGCCTTCATGGCTTGGTACGTAATGCGTAACAATTTGAGAATGTAAAACGAAGGACGAAACGATAGCGCGTATCATTAGCTTGTAATTGGTCATCCGGAAAAGGGAATCATGTTGCTTTAGAGATTTTGTTGTTGTCACTCACTTTACATTCCCATAAAGCTTTATCACGAGCAGTGTTGGCCTAGTGGGTTGATCGTGCGACTTCCGAGGTTCGAACCCCAGCTCCAATGGACACTCGCTCGTACGGTTAGAAAAATATCGTAAGGAAACCGACATGCCTTACATCCAAAAAGTCGACGGCGTGTATCAAGCTGATCACCTATTGGAAAAAACAAATACATCAATTCTTATTGTTCGGCCAAATACATCGTTTTTAAGAATTCATCAAAAAATTATAAAACCCAAGCAGAATTTCACACGTATTAATTTACACGATTGTAAGACGAATAAATTTCATTTAATTAGTGACTTTAGAACGTAAATAACCTTAGGCACGCACCCGTTTTTTGCAAAAGAGTTTATTAGTAAACATTCTTAGAGATCTTGAGGTTAACCGCAAACTAATACAAATTTCCATAAACGCCTAACACTTTGTCAAATATAAATAATAGCGCTACTATGGTCATTACTTGCTAATGACAGAAGTACAAATGTAAAATTTCTTCGGAAAGCAGGCAACAATAAATCATCAAAGTATGCTAATATTTTGCTTTGACAATCACCTTTCTTGACCCCATGTAACAAGGGTAAAATTAGTTTAGCGACCCCAATGTGCTCCTACCTGGCGAGTCGTTACTTTAATAGCTCGCTTATTGGTTTCATCGACAAACGATATTCATTGGCCCTGTGAGGTTAGTACTGTTTATTTGTGTGCAATTAACAGCAATTGATAGGATCCATCAAAGCGAACATATCAGAACGAAATTATTATTGAAGGGAAGGCAATCACGTGAAATGAGAACAATTTTGAACGTTGTACGATCGTCAAATCTATCCACGCATCGGTTCAATCACTCGATTACTGGAGTAAAGAGCAACACTCATTAAACTATTGTTTAAAACAAGACAATATAATAATAATAATTATTAAGACAATATAATTAAAGATGTTGGACGAGTGGTTCCAATCCTACCCTTAGGAGCCAACCAAACACTAAACTGTAAGTAATACATATGTATTATAATAATGTATTAAATTTATTTAAAATGTTTAAGCAATAACATAAATTAAAAAAAAAAACTAAATAGCATATACAAATATTAAATGTGTTGAAAGTATTTTATTCTTAAGGTTGAAAATAAATAAAGGCTTTATAACAATAATAAGAGACTTTACTAGCTCAATGTATTTTCAATCCTTAGAAATATGTTTTTCTTAATTTGTTTAGCTGTATTTATGCAAGTAATTTTTTTTATGGGACAGGAGGCATACAATGAGTTGAATAAAGAGATAACCGCAGCCCATGTACTCCTGCAACGCCGTTGGGTTGCCGACAAATAGTAAAAAAAATAGTGGTTGATCGTAGAGGGGTGAAAATTTAGGTAGTATGTATTTTTGTATGCTGTTTCATAAAAAAATTTTTTTTATAAAAATTTAAAGAAAACACTTTTTTTGCACTTGAAACACACAAGAAAACACTTGCGTGGTCACGGTGGCTATTTTACACACCCTGTAAAGCACGCGAAACGTCGGAAAAAATTATGTAAAATTATTTTAAGTTTATAATAATACATAGCTTCAATCCGCTAAAAAAGTGTTTTTTTTAAATGTGTAAAAGTTATGTTCATAAAAGACTATACTATTGTCTAAAAAATAAAAATAAACTTTTTGGGGTGGATCACTTAGGGGTTCGAAAGATAGATATCCGATTCTCAGACTTACTGAATATGCATAAAAAGTTTCACAAGAATCGGTCCAGCCGTTTCGGAGGAGTATGGAACAAACATCGTGACACGAGAATTTTAAATATTTAGATATAATAAAACACCAGAGTTTTTAATGCTTTATAATATTTCAGTGAGCGTGAAACTTACATGCATTCGATTTTAAGCGAAATATATTTAACGAGAACGCAATACCAATTAGCGATTACCATTCAATCGACCATTTACTATACGATTGGTTTTATGAACAGTACCCGAATTAATATTCGGTAATACCCACTGAACCAGTTAATTATTCCACATTTTTAATGTAAGTACAGGATTGTTCTCTAGTAAAATGCGCCTTTAAAAAAAATCTTTAATTCACACTTCCAGTGCAACACTTTCACTTTTACAGACTTCCGTTTGTCAAAGAGGCTTTTGAATATGAAGCGTATTATAGTCGTAACAAAACGACAACTAACTTACGCTCTCTAGCTTGATACTAAGACTGTGACTCTGCACTATGTGTAGGGTTCCATAGGGAATCTCTAAGCATATTATTCTCTTTTTACTTAGCATACAAAAGCATAATGTATAAAGTTGACGTTCACTAATTCAACAGATAAGCAGTAGAGCAGTGATGGACTTGTGGCTACAGCGTGCGACTCTCATCCCTGGGGTCGTAGGTTCTATCCCTTCTACTACGACTTCCTTTCTATGTACGCATTTAACATTCGTTCAAACGGTGAAAGAAAACATCGTCAGGAAACCGGCTTGCCTTAGACCCAAAAAGGTTAGATTGACAAATGATCATGAAACAAATTAATACAGAAATCTAAGATACCTAAAAAGGTTGCAGCGCCACTGATTTTTTTTAATGCAACAGATATCTAAATAATTATTATAAATAGCCTTTTATTCGGATAATGAACTTATAAGCTTCTTATCCGCTTACTATGAGGCAAAACCTGTGGCTGTTTGGCCTTTCCTAATATTTACGAAAAAAGTGACAGAAATACCGAATACTACAATAAATTTCATACTAACATTTAATTATTTTATTTTTATTAATAGTCTAAAAGGGCATTGTATCATTTTGTTTAATTTATTTAAACGATTTATATAGAAATAGGTACCTACTATTTATTTAAAGTATTTATTGGATTTTGTCTGCATAAAAACGTTATAAATTACCTTCATATATTATTTCTTAAATTAATACATACAATGACTTTCTTATGTAAGTATTATGTACAGTGTACACTATGATAAAGTACAATAATGAGGTGAAAAGGTGTTACTAAGATAATTCTTAATTTCTTAACAAATCTTTAAATATAATAATGGTACCGTGATTGCTCTATAATACATACAATTAAAAGTCCGACAACCTCATTATGTTGGACCTATACTTATTGAATGTTGGATATATCCAATGTATTGTGATTTGCAGTGAAATTGAAAACTATAAAAATTCAATTACACTAAATTTAGATTCGTTTGGCACAGCGATCTCCCATATTACTAACAAATAATAAAACATTTTTTATCTCATCTTTGTTTTTTAATTTTTTTTATCATATATAGTTTTGAAGCATGTTTAAATAATTTTAACTATTTACTATATTTATTACTGTATATATGGTATTTCATAATTACCTCGTTAGTATTCAATTGTTAAAAAATGTCTGGTCGCAATCATTTATTTACAACCACTAAAAATGGGTGTCTATGGGCTGCGTAGACTGCCCTTTTTGGTCGTCCCGCAAGCTCGTTTGCCCCCCTATTATATAAAAAAAAAAAAAAAAAACAAATGATCTTTTTCTATAGGCTAAACGAAAACATCCTCACCAAAACCTCAGTTTCAATATTAATTGATACGCAACTATAAACACGACCGCACTTAAACATTTCATAACTTTATAACCCTTTAAGCCTCTACTTTAAAATTATCCTTAAACATCGCGATATTTTTTTGTAGTAAAATTCAGTAGGAGTGTGGAACAAAGCGGGCTAATTATATTAGACGGGTTTACACTGCCGCGAAATTACTGAGTGGACCGGACCAGTGCTGTTCATTTTAATTGTGCATATGTATTGTGACTATGCATTAAGTTTATATGTGGAAAATAATGAATGAAATCCTACTAATATCATATTATTAGGTAACACAAAAGATTAGAACGTGTAGGTTAGGTTAGTAACAAGTCCGCTCCGCACGAAGTCTCGAAATAAAAGTGAGTCAACGCCGGTGTTGCCACGCTTTATATAGGTTTCTGCTACAAGATGGCGTTAGTCCGCTAACAATAAATATATATATATATATATATATATATATATATATATATATATAACGAGAAAGTTTGTAAGTATAGATGGATGTTTGTTACTCTTTCACGTAAAAAACTACTGAATTTTAATGAAACTATACAATAATATAGATTATACATCAGAATACCACATAGGCTATACTGTGTGTACTGTAATCCTGCGCAAACGAAGTCGCGAGCACCAGCTAGTAAAATAAAATTAATTGATAATGATGTATGTATTCATATTTCAAATTCAAATTCAAATTCAAAAATCATTTATTCACGTAGGTAACACAATGTACACTTGTGATGCGTCATTAAAGAAATACATATTAGTGCTTCTAATTTTACATTTACTGCCAGTTCTCAAATCAAGGGCGTAGAACGGAAGAGAAGAACTGGCAATAAACTCTCCGCCACTCTTTTTAATCGCCATGTTTTTTTTTTTTTTTACACAACATTTGTAAGGAGCTGCAACCATTACACCATGTTCCACATGACATCTTAAGTAATTAATAATAATAACATAAATTAAAAACAAAGACTTGTCCCCTATCAGCAGGAGGCATGGTGAAATAGGAGCACGCACTTACATTCTAGTGGGAACAACACGCAAACACATAGCCGAAATAATTAACATCACCGCATACACGAATTCAAGTACGACCAGTCACCACAAGTAGCACCCGTTCACGAGTATGACGCATGGCCAGCCATCGGCCCCCTCGCCATATTTTAGGGAGAGAGACAACCCGACGCATGGACGCCGCCACAAGCAATGACATTTAAGCGAGCATGACGATCCTTGTAATGTGGACTTGGCTTGGCTTTCGGCCATAAAATGCGCAGAGGCAATGATTACTTGGATAAACTGATCGTAGTTGGTAACACAGAAGGCAAAAGATCACGTGGCCGTTCACCAACCAGATGGACCGATCAAATGAAAGACTCGTCGTCCTCAAAACTGTACACTGTAAGAGAGGCGCTGGACAGATGTTTCCTGACTGGTCACGACGCTCATGAGCTGCCGGCTGAAGAGAAAAAGAGATTTTTTTTTTTATTATTATTTATTTAATTAACACACTGGCAGCTTTTAATAAGCTGATGCGCGTGTATTATGGGATTTGGAGAAACTTATCCAGTCTATTTTTAAAGGTGTTTACAGATGGTGCACTGATCACACTTTCCGGAAGCCTATTCCAGTCGGCCACTACACGGTTTGGGAGAAAGTTCTTTAGGGAATTTGTGTTGTGTTGAGTGGTCTTAAGTTTTAAAGAACTACCCCTCAAATGTGTATTTTCACTTAAAATGAAGAGCTTCTCCATTACAGTGAACATTATAGTATAAAATAAGATAAGATATCGAAACTCTGTTTTTATAAATAATTTTGATATAGCTTTTTTTTAATATTAGGTATGTAAAGATGATTGCTCAGCGTGGGGTACTAAAGCTTAATACTGAAGTCGTGATTACTAACGCTAAACAATTTACGGTATATACGTAAATATTATGCATTTCCATTGTGCTTTGGTAAGAGACGTGAGGTATTCCGTCTTAACGAGTCCTTCCATCAATCTTAATCCTGCAACACTGGACTGCGAGTAAGCATATTTTATTTTAATAGTAAAGAAGTAAGAAATAGCTCCAAATTGTACATCTTAAACAGTGTAAATTAAACATTTACAAATGTTCTACTTACCCCTCATTAAAGCAGTCAAACACACCTGTGTAAAACACCTCATACACGCTCTCTCCATCCAACCACTCATAAGAACTAAAAACAAAAATCAGTGGCGCTACATCCTCTTTAATACTTAACCTCAGATTTCTGAATTTGTTTCATCACCATTTTTAAATCTAATAGGCAAGTAGGTGATCGGCCTTCAGTGCCTGACACACGCCGTCGACATTTTTGGGTCTAAGACATGTCGGTTTCCTCACGATGTTTTCCTTCACCGTTCGAGCAAATGTTAAATGCGCACATAGAAAGAAAGTCCATTGATGCACAGCCGGGTATCGAACCTACAACGTCAGCCACTAGGCCAACACTGCTCACTCATAAGAACTGAAGAATAATATTTTCTATTATATTTTTTAGAACAGAGGATAAACGCCAAATTCTATAAAGCTCACCAGATGTTAAGTGATACCGCCGTCCGTAGAGACTCTCGATGCTAAAGAACTCCCGAGTCAGTTGCCCGCCATTAAAATTTTTTTACGCTCTTTTCATAAGCTTATGAAGCTACCTAATAGCCTACACAAAAGGTTATATGCCTAAAAGTTTAAATAAAGTTTCATAAAAATAAGCGTAACTAAAATACCAATCAATTCAAAATGTATTTAAACTAACTTATTTAAGTCAATATTTATACAAAGGAAGGTCTAAATTAACATTCACTAGTTCCGAAATCAATGCCGTAGAGCGGATGAGAAGAACACAAGTAAAACTCACCGCCTCTCTTTTGAATCGCCAAGTTCTGGATATATTGAATCATATCATATAAACAAAGTAACAAAAGTTTAGCACCAGCAGGCAAAATAGAAAAATAAAAATTGCGTTTATTAATTATAAGCATATGCATTAAAATTTTTACAATTACAATTAGAAGTACGCACTTACTTATATAGTGAGAACAAAATACAAACATGTATAACGTGTATATACAATAATAACAATACTAATTATTGTATAAACTAACTTGTAACAGATTAGATTGCTTTACTAATTTAAAGTATAGACTATACATAAAATTAGTAAATGATGGTCACCAAAGCGGCAGTGTGTGTTCGTTAGGTATTTTATTTCGTTTCTAATTCAAACACGCTCAACTTTTGCCTCGTTACCTCATTTCTCAACTGTACATTATTTTACAGTTCGTGTTGTTGCGAAATACCTGCGTTTGCTTATTTAGAAATAAAATATGTGCGTGTACTAGTGTACACATGTTAGAAGTGAAACTTCTTTATGATCTTATTTTTCGAAAAATGATCTATATGCTACTTTACAGAAATAAAGTTAAATTTGATAAAGGCTTTTATTATCATAGGCATGAATACATATAATATAATTATTTTAATTTTACCTTATTACTACTAAGATTATTACAGAATTTCATTAATTGTAATAGAATTTTTACTCATTCCAACGCCGATAAAGAAGTTTGACTTCAAAAAGCAACATGGCGAGTAACGGAAAAATGTGACGCGTAACGAAAAAATGTTACACTAAATTTTTTTCCAACCCCGATAAAGAAGTTTCACTTCAAAAATAACTATGGAAACAATTTAGGTCTGGGCCTAAGATTTCAGTTGTAAGCTGATCAGTTGTTTTTTTATAAAAAAAGAGTAGGTGGCCTTCTATGTCTGATACATCGTGAACTTTATGGGTCTAAGGTATGCCGGTTTCCACGAGATTTGTCCTTCACCGTACGGGTGAGTGTTAAATAAATAGACGAATATGGACGAGAGTCGCACGCTGAAGCCACGAGGCCAATTACTCTTATTATATATAGCCTTTTCTGTGAGGAAATTAAGTAAATATTATTATATGTATCACGAGTTTCGCGAATCAGTTGCTATATCTGTGCATACAAAATGCAATGCATATTTTATGTATGCACATTCTGATAAGGTGGCTAATAAGGTGTAAGCTTGTAGTTTATTGTTTATCAGAATGCCAAATCATAAAATGACCGCTCCACGACTGATTTTAGAGCGACCGCCGATGCGAAAACCGCTGTGTGAGTTCGAAAAGTTAGTTACAGAATCGCAAGGCTGTACTTCCGATGCGAACCATCAACATACGTTCTGCAATCACGCCTTCTTCCATCACCAGCCCGTCTATAGCCTTTAATTTTGACCGCTATTATGAGCTACAAAAATATCGATGAAGAAGCATAATTTCTCCGTGATATATATATCACATTTCAAATAAGAATTGGCTTGATATTGAATGCTTAAATGAAACCTGCAACGAAATTAATATTGCTTATTTTTAATATAAAAACGATGAATTGTAATCTGAACTTTGACCTTTGATACGTAAAACCTATAATACTCTCAACTTATCGTACATCAAAATCCGCTTATTGCTTTTAAGCTATTTTATTTGCCTTTATTCAGGTAAATCTCTAAACATATTTCGATTATAGGATTTACAACCTTCAAGCCAATGTTTTTTATGATCCGTGCAGTATTAAAAGTACTTGACGTAGAACATACTTGCAAAGGTATATCAAAATCTTAGGTTTTATTTACACAATTAGATTACAGTTCTTACTTGTTTTATTACAATAAAACAACATCTTCAATTAATTTACACATACATAAAATCATTCTTGCGAGCTCTTGGTGTATCGCGCACCTTCAGCTGTTTTAGTACAACCACGTAATTTAATTAAAAGATTTTAAATAGTACTCTCTCCATAGTAGCATGTTATTCAATTTAAGCAAATCAAACATACTACTACACGCACAACTTGTCAATCGAGTTGCTTGTCTAGTACATATTTCCAAATTGTTGCGATACTACCATATTTTAAATGTTTAAAAGGGTATTAAGGGAATAAATTCTAAGCCTGAAGATAACGTTATACACTCCGAAGGGATCCCAATCATACTCCTTGGATTGGAATCCGCAAGGAAAGCGGAAGCGTGGCCGTCCCAAGCAAACCGCCGCACAGCCGCAGACGAGGCAAAGAGAGCCGGAAAGGCTTGGAGCGAGGTGAAATACGAGGCTCAAGACCGACTGCGATGGAGACTCACTGCGGACGCCCTCTGCCCCATCTAGGGGTTATAGGACATTAAATCAAGTAAGTCTGAAGATAAAAATATTAAAACTGTGTAATGTGGGATTCATTTAATTAAGTAGGTACTCATATAAACAAAAAATACCTTCACGTAGTAACTAGTATTAATAAGAAATGTAAAAAATATTACATCATGACATGATTCATGATTCTAGAAAGAACCAACTCTAAGCTACCCCAAGTAAAGGCCACCAAAGACATTAACCATTCGTATTTTAAGAATGCTCGTAAAACTCAAAAACTTGGCTTAACCGTGATGGTCAGTATAGAACCAAATATCGTACGATCACGTATAGCACAGGAATAATGTGATTAGCGGCATGTGCGTGGAATTACGTTCGCACTAGGACACACCAGTCTGTGGTCATGGGATAAACATACATCAGAACGTTGCGATTTAATTCCGGAGTTCTATTCCCGTTTGAATTTAAAGGTAAGTAAAAGTAAAACAGACAAATATTCCTGCCACTTATCATATAGCTTTGATAGCGACCGAGCGATAGGACCAAGGGGAAGAAGGAAGGGTGTTCTAAAAAAAGGTGGACAGAAGATATAGGAGCGTTAGTAGGAAGCGAATGGAGAAAGAAAGCCATGGATAGCAAATGTTAATAATTATTTGCAAAAATCTGGAGGATCTTCCCCGTGAAGCGGTTCCGAAGGATATTAGGATAATTAGAAAAAATATATTACAAAAATTTGTATATTCAATATTTTTCAACATTGGAAATAAATGGACTTTATTATTATTATGTATACCTTATTGTTTTGAAGCAAATTTTTTTTTTTATAAAGTAGGGCGGGCGAGCTTGCGGGACGACCAAAAAGGACGACAGCAACGCACTGGAGGAGTAGACTCGCTTTTTGAACATTTGGAGGTCGTATCTCTGACGGAAGACCCCCCCCCCCCCGGGAGCCGATTCCATAGTTCGCTAGTTCGCAAAAGAAAATGTGTTATTATATTATGTGTTATTTACCAACTATATTTAGAGCTGATTTTTGAGCCTACTAGGCAGGTCATTTATATTACATTTATTTAACGCTTTATTTAATTTGTTATCACGTCAGGTCTAGCGACAAGGTAGACAGCAGTGAGATGCGTTTAGCCCCGCCGAACGATTAGGTATCGTGCGCCCCGCCGAGGCATGCATATTCATGACCTTGTGATTTCTGTCTTCGCTAGTTTGCCGGATTAATATTCTGATTAGGGGATTTCACAATTGTAATGTCCCAGTTAGCGTTAATTCAATTTCTAGATTGAATTACAAATGATAATGATTGTTTAGTTTAACGAGAATCCAATTTGGAATCGATCCAACGGCCACTCGAATCATCTGCGGAATACCGAATTGAAATCGATTGCTTAAGTAATTACATTGTGGGATTCATGAGGCCTTGGCGGTTGGTCTCTCTTTATTATTCATAAAATTATTTCTGAATAACATTTTCATACATAGAAGCTTAGCGAGCTACGTGGTTTTAATTTGCTACAATCATGTATCTAATGCATACCAAGCGTGTATATCTGTATGTAATGTGTATATATGTATGTATGTATGTAGTGTGGACTCAGTTTCCGTACTTAAACGCCCATTTAGTCCGTTGTGCGTTAAGCCCTAGTTGATTCTTCAGCGCTGAAACAGCCTCTGCACAAGGGACTATGTCGCTCCAAGGACTAAGAGATCTTTATTATGGAGACAGTGGCCCGTAATTGTCCCTATAATTTTGAGATGTTACTGTTAAGGCAAGTACATAATAACATAAACTAAATGTAGATTGACAGTAACTTTACAAATTAAGCATCCTTCAAGATTTCCAAGCTTAGACAGACTGACCCCAATAATATGTCTTAATACTGGCATTATTCTCAAGCAAGAGACCATAATACTAAACGGAAATTTCCTATTATACGATGATATTAGTCCTTAGTTTCCATAAACAAAGGGCTTAATTGAGTGAATAGCTAATGAGTCGATACACGAGGTCCGGAGGTAATATCGCTATTCTAACAAAGCCTCTTGAGATATAACTGAACAATTTGCGGGATAATGGAAGAACTCGCGTGATGTTTGTTTTCTTACCTTCATCTTTCTACTAATTAATAATAATTACCTAGTAAATTACCTTTTCACATGACAAGGGGATACGAACGTTCAGTCAGTATAGTATAGTATAAATATCGTTCTACATATTCATCCCTTTAGAAAGAAACCAGTGATATGGGACTTTACCAACTAATAGGCAAGTAGGTGTCCAGCCTCGTGTGCCTGACACACGCCGTCTACTTTTTGGGTCTAAGGAAAGCTGGTTTCCACACGATGTTTTCCTTCATCGTTCGAGCGAATGTTAAATACACACATAGAATTAAACTCCATTGGTGCACAGCCGGGGATCGAACCTACAACTTCAGGGATGAGAGTCACAAGTTGAAGCCAACACTGCTCCATAAAAGACATGATTAAAGTAAATATCAATTTATCCCAAAAGCTGTTGCAAATTCAACACGCAATAGTTTAAAGAATCACTTACTTAAAAAGTATACAAATAAAGTTATTCAAGGCAAGTAGAGGTGGCAATAGTCCGAGAAAATATTCAAGAAATACATTAGCTAGAAGTAAAAGAATGTAAATTGAAAGAAAATTATAAGCAAGTCGCCACAAAGGTTTCTTTGTAAAGCAAAGAATATTCCGCTCTAAAGGCGTGATTAAGCTTAAGAAATAAAAAGGCGTATCTTGCGGTTTAAACGGGCCATTGAAGCAGCTCCACGGTTTTACTGTTCTTGTTTTTTTATCTGAAACAGCTACAGAGTGATAATTCGGATTTCTTAAATTATTAAAACGAATTTGGAATATTTTGTGACTGAGGACTTGATAATTTATAAAATCTCATCCCCAATGTGTCATTTTTAAGACTGTTTCAATTGTCATGTATCTAAGTCATAAAAATAGACCAACATATATAATATGTCATACTTATAAATAACGAATACATATAATTTATTAAAACATGCATAGTAAAAACTATTGGTTGAATAAAGATTAATGGTGTAATAGCTATAAAATTGTCAATGAAAGAAATTAACATAGCCCATAGATACAATTTGGCGTTACTTTCAAGTTCACGTGCGGTACATCTTCTCACTTGGTCTGTTACATAATTAATTTGACAATGACAGATGTCATTTGTACACAGAGTATTAATCATGACAGTCCAAGTTGTGAAAGCAATTGAAGTTGTCTGTGAATCAGTGGACAATGAAATGAATATCTGGGCGAGCCGTGTCAAGTCGTGACCCGGTCGAAAGCTACATTCACTGCATTTCGCCTCTATTACCTTAAGATAACGAATATAATTTATCATGTATGCAAATTCTGACCGAATTATTCTATAGAAATGTAACTACTTCAAACTTTGAAATATTTGCATATAATTATAAAAAGCAACATTTCAAAAAGTTGTCAAAGTGACAACATGAAAAAAATATTTATGAGAATTTAGAAATAAAAATTGATTAAATTAAATGGAATATGATGCAAAATGATGATATTGAATGCGTAAAAAATGGAAATAAACAAAAACAAAATAAAATAAAATTACGTAAAGTCTAAGAAACGGACAATTTAATAGTGGTCAGACAAAATTTGCTTATGCCTAAACCTGAACCCTTTTTTCTCAGTGCTCTTGCTTGTGCTCTTTATGCTTTTGCTTGTGCTCCTGCTTCTTCTTGTGTTGTGCTCCTGCTTTTGCTTGTGTTGTGCTCCTGCTGATGCCTGTGTGTTTATTTTATTTTCATCCTGTGACGAAACGACGAGTTACCAAAACCAGCAGCTTTCATTTTTATTTTTGATCTTGTCCTATTTTTTGTTATGTGTCCTTTTTAAATTTCTTTTTTGTGTTTTTAAATTTGTTTTAAGTTATTGTTTTTTTTTATGTTAGTTTATTAACTGTTGTGAATGCAGGCCGTGACCCTATCTTGTGATGGCACGTCGATCGCGTCCAATACATGTACATTTTGCAACAAGTCTTTCAAATCTTTGAAAAGGCCTCAAAATACACATTTCTAAAACACACAGGAACTGTATTAGCCAAACCAGTTCACTTTTAGAAATCCATCCCATTATTCCGAGTGCGCCTACTTTTGCAGCCAACGCTCCAACTCCTTTTCATACATTACTTAGCCATTTGAAAAATAGTATACCCATTGTTAAAAGAATCCCTCGCGGAGCACGAATAACTGTTGCTACACATTTGTCAAAATTAATCCAGAAATGTTATATAAGCAATTGTACTCAAGACTGGCAGAACTTATTTTTATTTTCATACAGTACACTACACATAATAAAAACTGATGAACCGAATTTATCCCTGACACAAAAGATAAAGAATAACTGTGCTGTAAGTTCCTCACCTTCTCCCGCACCTCTAATTAAACATGATGCCCCTTTTAATCGCAAAAAACTCATCGAGAACAAAATTTGTGACGGAGATCTTAAAGGTGCCGCTCGTCTTTTGTTCTCCAATGACGTGCTATCGCCAGATACGCCTGACACCCTTGACGCATTACGGACAAAACATCCCCCAGCTCCAGTAAACCCATATTTTCTCGACCCACCAACAGCAGGGCAAGCATGCCTTCAAATTCGAAACAAAGATGTAACTGATGCAATTTTATCTTTTAAACCAGGTTCGGCAGCAGGATTGGATGGAATCTCATCCCAACATTTGAAAGATTTAACATCGCATTCTGTGGGTGATGCAGGCGAGCAACTTATTAACTCGATCACAAAATTAATAAATTTTATGTATTCCGGGGATGTCAATACAGAAATTGTTCCCATTCTTTTCGGCGCGAACCTCATTGCCCTCACTAAAAAGGACGGAGGGATGAGACCAATTGCTGTTGGTTCAACACTAAGACGTCTGGCTTCCAAAATTGCTGTTCGACATATTTTACCAAAATTAAATTCAGAATTTGAACCTGTACAGTTAGGCTTCAGTGTGAAAGGAGGGTGTGAGGCAGCCGTCCATGCCCTACGCTCTTTCCTAAGTCACGGACAGCCAGACGTGTTGCTCAAAATTGATGTGAAAAATGCATTTAATTCGGTAAATAGGGATACCCTGCTGACTGAAATAAAACAACATATACCGGAAATATACAATTATCTTCTTCTCAGTTACGCTGATCCAACTAAATTGTTATATCGTTCTAATGAACTTTCCTCGGAAGTAGGTTGTCAACAGGGTGATCCCCTTGGGCCTGCAATTTTTAGTTTGGCTATAAATCCCATAATCAAAAATTTAAATTCTAATTTCAATGTTTGGTATTTGGACGACGGAACCCTAGGAGGTGATGTGGATACTGTGTTTTCGGACCTTCTTTTAATCAAAAATAAATTTGAAGCCATTGGTTTGGAGCTTAATTTTAACAAATGCGAACTTTTCATAAATAACTGCGACTTAAATTTAAGTGATGTAAAAAAAAAATTTCAAATTTTGGCTCCAAATATTAAAATAGTTAACAGGAATTCCCTTTACCTTTTAGGTTCTCCAATTTTTAATGAATCTATTTCTGATTATATTCATACTTCAATTACTAAATTTCAAAATTCTGCTGACCGTCTCCTTGAAATTAGTCCACATTATGCACTTTGCATCTTAAAATTCTGTCTTTTCCTCCCAAAATTTACGTATGTGCTCCGTTGCTGCTCCTTTTGGAATCACCCAAATATTTTAACACCATTAGACGACTTAATCAAAATAAGCTTAGAATCACTTCTTAATATGCAGCTGAACGAGCAATCTTGGACCCAAGCTTCCCTACCCATCCGTTATGGTGGTTTAGGGATTCGCAAAATTTCCAGTGTCGCTTTACCAGCCTTTCTATCTTCTGTCCATAGTTCAGCAAATCTCATAAGTAAAATTTTAAGGGCATCCCCTTCAAACTTTGAGATTGCTGGCTTGGAAGAAGCTAGAAACGCTTTCTTGATTGCATGCCCAGGTCAAAATTTTCCATTATCTCTAAATTCACAGAGGAGCTGGGATGACATACACTGCAAGTTGACTTTTGACGATCTTTTGAGTCGTAGTACAGGTTCGGCGCGTGCTAGGCTTTTGGCCGTGGGTACGCATGAGGCCGGCTACTGGCTTCACGCTTACCCATCGTCAAATACAGGAACTTTTCTTGAGCCTGACACGCTTCGAATCGCAACCTGTCTACGGCTTGGGGTTCCGGTCTGCGCTCCTCATATATGTCCCTGTGGCAGTGATGTCGACAAGTTAGAACATCACGGCCTGTCATGCCAAAAAAGTGCAGGCCGCTTCTCGAGACATGCCGCACTTAACGATATCATACGCCGTTCCCTTGCCACCGTCAACGTGCCAAGTCTTCTTGAGCCAAGTGGTATTGCAAGAGACGATGGCAAGAGACCGGACGGTATGAGTTTGATTCCATGGAAGATGGGTCGGGTACTGGTATGGGATGCAACCTGTTCAGACACGCTGGCCCCTTCCCATCTACATGGAACCAACTACAGAGCTGGTGCGGCTTGTGAAGCGGCTGAAAAAAATAAAGCATGCAAATACAGGGGTCTGGGCTCTGAATATGATTTTGTCCCATTCGGTGTCGAGACCCTTGGTCCGTGGGGTCCTAGCGCTTTAAGGCTTTTTAAAGAAATTTCAAAAAGGTTAGTCGACATCACAGGAGACCGAAGATCTGGCAGCTACCTCGGACAAAGAATTAGTCTAGCAATTCAAAGGGGGAACGCTGCCAGTATCTTCGGAACCTTGCCTAAAGGGACTCCTTTTAATTATATATTTTAGTTTATGTTAAGTTTCGTTATTTATTTCAATGTATATTATTTTATTATTATTAGTTTATGTTGGTAAATACTTATTGTTTGACGTACTTTACAACATTATAAAAAGTGATTTACTATATATGTGTTTATATGTGTTGTAGTAGCGTATACATAGCGACACTTCAATCATAGATACATCCATCCGTGTTTAGTTGATAGAACAAGGAATCTTTAAAGAATATTTGTATCTTATTTGTTTTTAAAAAGCCAATAGACAAATAAGCTAGCTTAGCTATTTTTTTTTAAAGTGGCGTTTGGGTTTTGGATGAGCTTATAAGCTGGACAATAATGTTACACAGAAGGATAAAGACGGAAGGAAGAAGTGGTTTTATTTGATACCTTCTTTGTTCCTTGCATCTTTGTATCTTGTTAGATGTACAAAAGTTCTTAATTTTAAAAGCTTTATTAATTATACAGAGCAAATGTTTGGCCTACTATTGTTTGCTCATAAATAATATTATGGCACCCCGGCACTTGTTTGCAAGATAAATAATTAGCTATTTGGATATGAAATCTGAATCTGAATATGAAATATCATTAGGGATATGAAAAAAAACAAAACACTTAAGATTTTACTAAAATAAACAAAATACATTTGATCAAATAATATTTGCATAGCAAATACTTACTATTAAAATACATTTATCATTAAATTTATCAGAGGTATACAAACATTTATTCATCTTAGACCCTTTCTAGTCGAGTCTCGGGAACTGAAAGCAATACTCGGGTGAGTGGTGAATGGGAAAAGTGGGACAACGAGCTTGTTTCCAACGGTTTTCTTAAAGAGATCTTATCACGCTACTATTTGCTTCATATGCTTTGTATTTGTCTTATGTGGTTCATTCATAATAGAATATTGTTTTAAGTATCTGAGTACATGAGCAGTGTTGGCCTGCTTCAGCGTGCGACTCTCATCCCTGAGGTCGTAGGTTCGATCCCCGGCTGTGCACCAATGGACTTTCTTTCTATGTGCGCATTTAACATTCGCTCGAACGGTGAAGGAAGACATCGTGAGGAAACCGGCTTGTCTTAGATCCAAAAAGTCGACGGTGTGCATCAGGCACAGAAGCCTAATCCCCTAATTGCCTATTAGATTACCAAATGATCATGAATCGTTTCAAAATGGCAAAGATTTCTTGGTCTCGTTTCGTATAAAACAATTCAGCGAACCTGTGACCATATCTGTAGATGCTGTCTTATCATAGGCGTTTCGGCAGGTAGATTGAGTCTCGAATGAATGAAACATATTTTCAGGTTTATGCGTTGAAAGTACAAAATAAATACCTTTCCATTACCCATTTATAAAGGTCAAGTATAATCAACGTAATATAAAAACTTTTATCTCATATGAAAAATACAACTCCAAAATTAACCGAAGATTGCAAAATATGCTTGAAAGAATTGAGTTCACATTTCATGATTGCAATGAAAATGAGCAAATTGCAGAACCTCGGAATTAATATACAATTAATTTAATGTAAAATCGTTTAATCGTCTCTTACATACAAGCATATTTATTTATTTATTGCATACATAATCTGAAATAGAAAAGAAGTTGGTGTGGTGAAAACACAAACTGGACACAGTTTTCTGTCCACCAGCCCTGCGATAACTCACTTTTCGAACTCACACAGCGGTTTTCGCATCGGCGGTCGCTCTCAAATCAGTCGTGAAGCAGTCATTTTATGATTTGGCATTCTGATAAACAATAAAGTATAAGCTCCCACCTTTTCAGAATAATATTGTATAAATTGAGATGTAAGCTATCGTATCTTTTAAGATAGATCAAATACTGCACACGATGCAAATTTGATTGAAATCGGTTCGGTAGTTTAGGAGTCCATAGCGGACAAACAACGTGACATGTAATTTATATATATTAAGATGTGTAATACTATAAATAAAAGAAAATGTGCAATTAAAAATTATAACAATATCCCGTACAAATAAGTTAATCTGAGGTTCGGTCAAGGGCGGATTTTCTAACTAATTATTATCAATTCGAGCCGGGTGGAGCAGAGCCGGGTAATTAATTTATAGCTGTTTACAAATACGCACCGGATAACGGCCTCAATTTATCGCTTTTATTTACCCGGGTTTAATATTTGTTGAGTTATGCCGGTTTGTAAATGTGTTTATTTGTCGTAAAAAATGTATATTGTTATTTTTAAAATAATTTTCTCTCAGAACAACGCTGAGAACCTATCTACATAATCCTTCGATAGATCGACTTTTAAGCTATTGAAAAGGCGTTAAGAAAATAAATAACTGTTTACAATGCCTTTAAAACAATTAAAAAATCTTCCGTCTAGAGTCTTTAAAAAGCGACTTAGTGTATAACTTTTAGAAAAAATGTACTATTCAATAAATGATTATTTGCGTGAAACACCGTAATTAATATAAAATTAATGATGTAATGTATATAGTATAATAGACTAGATAATATAAGAATTGACTTTGACTAATAATGTAAAATACCTTAAGACAAATTTGCGCGCCATCGTGTGTGGCAGAATATGCGAATGATTTACGATTGTGTCACCTTAACATTTCGTACCATATTCTTGCAATAAATAAATTATTATTATTATTAAAAAACACGAGATTTATATATTTATGCCAGAGCTACGCCAAGCTAATGTATAAGTAACTATTTATCTTCTATTAGAAAACGTATACGTTTACCTTGGGATGTTAAATATAGAAGCCGGGCGTAAAGCGATTTAAATGTAACATATCGTAGAATTGATTATTTCATGATATATACGTAGCTGTTCATACTCCGATTATTCATTGATTTAGCTTTTATGTTTTTGACGTGATAACGTCTTTAAAATCGTTTTAGTCGGGTGACATGTTCAGAAACTTGTGTCACACCAAAACCTCAAGAGCGCGATCGCAGGTATAACGAGAGAGAGACGGACCGATCTCCCGTCTCATCTCGAGCGCTGCCAGTCATTCCGTGAATGTATGAAGAAAAATGTATATCATAGTCGAATAAGTAAACTTGTCATTTTACACCCGAAATTTATCATCAAAAGTGTGAATAAAACGATAGATGTAATTTAAAATTTGAAAAAATTGTTATCTTCATTAATTCCTTACTTCCCAAAAACTTATATCACCAATAAGACGTTATCACGTAAACATCTCGATCGTAAACCTACTTTACAAACAACCAATATTTTTTTATAGAACACAGTGTGTACAGTGAGACCGCCGCCCATGGACATTCTCAATGCCAGAGTGCTCGCGAGTGCGTTGCTAGTCTTTTAAGAATTCATACGCTCTTTTCTTAAATGACCCTAAGCCGAATTGGTTCGGAAATACTTCAGTGGGCAGCTGGTTCCACATAGGGGTGGTGCGCGGCAAAAACTGCCTTAAAAAATGCTCAGTTGTGGAATGACGACAACGATTACCTCGGGATGAATTTCGTATTCTGCCTCGACGTCCGATGATGAAACTCAGCTGCAGGTATGAATCCAAACAATTCCTCTGAACACTCTCCATGGTAAATGCGCCACGACGTAAATCCCTAAGTGTTACTTAATACGATTAAATCTTCAAAGCGCTAGACATTGATTTAATGCAGTGATTCCCAAAGTGGTCTATATCGACCCCTAGGGGTCTATGACAACCTGCATGGGGTCTACGTGAGCGAAAAAAAATTTGGGGGTCCACGATAGTGGATCTCAACACATACACTGATAGTACCTATTTACTTACATCATACTGACTTATTGCTTATGTTATTTTATGTTTATTGAATGCTACGTATATTATACATAACAGATACAAAATTTTATTTTGAGTAGTTTTAATTTAAATTCAATTAATAAATGTATAAATTAACATGTGTTTTAACTTTAAGTTTTAAACACTAAACTTCACTACAGTTAGAAATTTACTGGAAATCAATATCAGGTAAGTAGGGGGTCTACCCAACACGGAAAAACATGGCAAGGAGTCTACGACACAAAAAAGTTTGGGGAACTCTGATTTAATTTTTTTTTTTTTTTTTTTATAAAACAGGGGGCAAACGGGCAGGAGGCTCACCTGATGTTAAGTGAAATGCCGCCCATGGACACTCTCAATGCCAGAGGGCTCGCGAGTGCGTTGCCGGCCTTTCAGGAATCGGTACGCTCTTTTCTTGAAGGAGACTAAGTCGAATTGGTAATTAATGTTTTGTAAATTTTATTCAATCTGTATAAATTCTCCTTATAATTGAATAATCTTAAATTTTAATATCGACTTCGTCTTGTTTATTCTGAGTCGTTAGGAGCACCCGTCGCGTCCTAAATAACTCCCGCCAACTCACCCGGCTGTACCCGGCTAAGCCCGGGTTTTACATTATCCAAAATTATGTACTGCTATCTAGTACATGAATATTGACTTGTCTTCGTGCTCCAGTTTTCAACGATGTTTCTAGATCTATTTATCATATGTTTGTGCACGGCACATGGAATTAGCAGTAAAAATTAGTTCGTAGTCTTTTTAAAGTGCCGTAACCACGCAATACAGCATGATAAAAAAAGAGAAAACCAGTGAGAGCTTAGTGTTTTCCAATTTCCCAAAAAGAAAGGGATAATTTCATTGATAGGGGGGTTATCATTAAAAATATTTGGAATTTGTTTTACTGTTATTTATCAAGTTTTGAAATTAATTGGTTTAAATACTTAAATAAGTAAAAGTGGCGCTACAACCATGATCATTTCTCAATCTAAAAGGCAAGTAGGTGATCAGCCTCCTGTGCCTGACACACGCCGTCGTTTTTTTGGGTCTAAGACATGTCGGCTTCCTCACGATGTTTTCCTTCAACGTTCGAGTGCATGCTAAATGCGCACATAGAAAGAAAGTCCATTGGTGCACAGCCGGGATCGAACCTATGACCTCAGGGATGAGATTCGCACGCTGAAGCCACTAGGCCAACACTGCTCACACTTGACCTTATATGGAACAAACATTAAATAAATTTTAAGACGTTTTTGTGACACTATAACCCGTAACATCAAATTGCTAACGGTACTTTCATTTTTCTTATCATTATAGCAATATTTATCAATAAACGATTACTCAAAGTAATAATGACAAGATTGATATTACACTACAGCTGTACCGCGTTATTCGTAAGCAATAAATAATTAAATTTAAAAAGAAATTACGTAACTATGTTCTTCAGTGTTACAAACATTGTTAATATGAATAGGGAGTTCAGAAAGTTGCCAATCGAAAATATGTATGTTTCGCAGCGAATCGAACCCAGGGCATACGTCACGTGGCTAAGGGAGTCTACAGTCGTATTAAAAATCTAAGGCTTTGTGAAAAGACGTTTAAAATTTAAGAGTGATATTAAATAATAAAAGCTAAAACAGCACCTCGTTGACCTCGCGGCGCGAAGACCCTCATCCCGCAGCGACATCTCAATGAGAACATTAAAACTATTTATTTTAATACAAGTGACCGCCTCTTGGCCGCTTTCACGACCCAAATGGCTTTAATATTAATGACACCAGGAAAATAACGCTCTTAAAGAAAAAACTGCGCAATATTCACGTGCCTACCGTGCTAATCTTACAAAAATAACGAGGTGATTTTTTGCTGATTCCAGTTGGATTATTGACGTGACAACGTAATTCGATGGAGCCGGCTGCACGCACGAAAAAACATGACTCATGCAGAGACCACGCATCTTTACGCAACGCCCAAGGATCAAGCTGGAAAGGGACTGGTCGTTTACCCTATATTGCGCTAGAAGTTACACTTCTTTGGCGTAATAATTTTGTCCGAGCACTTTAGAGGGATGTTTCCCTTTTGGAATTGCATTTTTCTTGTCCATTTTAATGGTCACTTCCAATCGAAACGGCATAATATGTACTAATCATGATATTTTACAATAAACACTATGTTTTATCACATTGGAAGTGGTTTTCTCGTATAGAGATCATTATTTTAGTTTAAATAAAACTCTACGCCATGACAATGCAACATGTCGATAAAACAGAGCAAGCGCCAACTAGCGGCCCAGACTGTTTTACCGACGTTTGAACAGATATTCAGGGTGACGGTGTGCGCGCAAAACGTAAAAATTTACCCTCATCATTTTTCCCTAGCGCGCCAAAAGAATTATAACTTCAAAAAAACTACTGCTCATTAAACCATCTCTGTACCTTTAGCTTTTATATTCCATCTCCATAGCAAATACCATTCTAGTCGATCCCTTTAAAATACGCAAAGCACTACCTTTGTAATAGGTAATAAAATCTGAATTCACGTCGTGTGCGTCAGATACGCAACTACAAGATAAGCATCTACAAAAGAATTCCCTTCATCCCTTTTTGTGAATAGATCCTGTGGCTGATATTGATAAAGCGAGCGAAACTTTGCCCCAACACTCGCCTGAAATGTTGTCTAAAAGATCATGCACACTGTTTTTCTTTATAAACGTACCATTTTTAACATTCACATAAATACGTAACATATAAACAATTATTTTATCAATAATACTATGTGGGCGACGCAGGTGCTATCTATATAATTAACCTAGGTAAATTAGTATCAAAGAGCAGTGTGGCCTAGTGGCTTCACCGTGCGACTCTCGTCCCTGAGGTCGTAGGTTCGATCCCCGGCGGTGCACCGATGTACTTTCTGTCTTTGTGCTCGAACTGTGAAAGAAAACATTGTGAAGAAACCTTACCTTGCCTTAGACCCAAAGAGCGACGATGTGTGTGTCAGGTACAGAAGGCTGATCACCTACTTGCCTATTATCATGAAACAGATACAGTAATCTGAGGTCCAGACCAAAAGCAAGTCTTTTTACTTGTTTTATTATAAACTTTACATTTACATTATTACAAAAAATAAAAATTGCATAATCTTCTATCAACTTCTATATTTATACAATTTAAGATTATTTTCTTCTTACTGTTGAGATATAAGCCCACAATGTAAGATATAATCCACCGTACTAACCAAATGTAGAATGATAAATGACACCTTATATTCCTAGAAAGTTGTCGAAGAAGACTGTTTCAGCGCAGAGGAATCAGTTACCCACATAGTCAAATCAAATCAAAATCATTTATTGATATAGGTAACACAATGTACACTTATGAACGTCAAAAAAGAAATACATATTAAATGCTTCTAATTTTAAATTTACTGCCAGTTCTCAAATCAAGGGCGTAGAACGGAAGAGAAGAACTGGCAATAAACAAAGTCCTGGAATGCTTCCCTAGAAGCAGAAATCGTCGGGGCAGTAAGGTCACTCCGTGAAGCCTGCGAAGTGCCCAGGAAATTTCTGAGCTTCTGAAAGGTGACAGGCTTAATTAACCAGGACTAAACGCACCAAATGTGCGTCTAAGTCCACACATAATAAACTTACACTGAAAGTCGTAAAGTAAAGTAAAAAAATCATTTAATCATATAGGTAACATTATTTACACTTATGATGATGCCTAACCGGGCGTCAATCGACACCGCAGGGTTGTCCATCGTTATTTTTACCAGGCCAATACTATAATGTTCTGAGCGAATTGAATCATGAATACAGTTGCGTATTAATTGTACAAAAAAGAAAGTTTAATGATGGGTCAAAAGGACATTCATAGTCAGGTTCTATAATATAAAGTAGTAAAAGAGACGTCGGACGATGCGATAAGGCGCCGCAGCCGGCCTTGCCGTCACCGAGATTGATGGATGGCGTAATGTGCCCGCGCCTTTACGTTAGTGTATACGATCCCTTACTTACTGACCGATTGCTATCACATGGTATGTTTTACTTCTTAGATTTTATAAAGTGGGTATTGTTTGCATTTGCTTAGTAATAACGGTAATGCTGTTTCAGTAATGATACAGTTTCGCCCTCAGATCGTATATCTTAATACGCAAGTGTTTGTTGTAATTTTTGCGTCTTAAACATGCTAGTTTTGATGGAATACAAGTATGCTTGCCTTCACGCATGAGCAAAATTTCAATAGAAATAAAACTTCCTTGTTGTACAACTGTGATTCAAACGACCTCAATTTTGTATATCACAAAAAAGCAGTAGACTAACTCTGCTGTCTTTGGCAACAATACCAGTTTAGAGTAAGGCAATTCCCTTAACAGCCATTTAATTGGATCGAAAGGTTAGTTACAGAAGTATACAATTTGTTATATTTTTTTAACGTCTTTACTTCTTGTAATCGCATTTCAAACATTTTATATTCTGAAGAGCATCAATAATAAGCACCATCTCTCCCTTACGGAAATATACAGTGAAGTATTTTCCGCAAAGTGTAACACAATTAAACCTTTAAAAACCGCTGTAAATACTTAAAAAGCCGAGGCACGTTCGCTACACGAGGCTTCAAAAGGCCGACAGAAAAAAAACGAAACCACGAAACGTCCGCGTTTCAATCAAAAACGGCAAATTTTCAACGGTTAAACCGTATAACAGTCAAAGAGCTCGAATTGAAAAGAAAAAAATAATAGCCGCAAAGTGCGCTTCGTTTCGTCACGGCGGGGCCCGCACAATGCACAACACGACACAATCTTAACCAACGAACTACTTCACTACGATATCAATTCGAAGGAAATGTTTATAACCGCTTTCTAAAGTATCGCGAAATACCTATTAAGAGTAAATTTTGACAATAAAATAAATAAAAAACGAGCTTTCAAGAAAAGTACAGTGTGGAATTAATATGAGGTTTTATGGTCGCTGTCGTCATATTATTACTATTGTTAAATATTTAATTTATTACTGGTTATACTTTAGTAAATAAATTTAAAATCAAAATCATTTATCCATTTAAGTAACACAATGTACACGTATCAATTTCAATAATTAAATGCTTCTTATTTTACATTTACTGCCAGTTCTTAAATCAAGGGCGTAGAACGGATAAGAACTGGCAATAAACTCTCCCACTTTTAACCGCCAATTTTAGTGAATAATTTTCTTCACCTACTAGTATTATGAATAAAATGCTCACCAGTACGTTTCACGTTTCATCATATATAAAATTACCAATTCTCTTTATCTTTGTAACGTTCTGTCAGTATGGATGTAATGTTGTACGCGGTCACAAAGGTAATGTATAACACGGCCGCAGGAACTCTGAAAAGTTGTGAAGTCAAGTGATATTTCAGAAGCAGCTGCGTGCGCCCGACACGACGCTCTCACTTTATTTTAAACTTGCGCTTTGTGCGATGATATAGGAGGTTTAACTTTAACTAGATTTATTTCTTTTGCCAAATTTACAACATCTGGCTTTATTGTCTACCTTTGTAGACAGCTAATTTGTTTACACAAAACACATTGATACAGTGACATTTAAATATCGAATTACATTTAATCATTTCATATATATAACACACAAAATCTATAGGTAATATTTGAGAATGACAATTTCAATGTGTTTATTAAAAAAATACAGGTTAAGAACACAGCGTACATTTCTTCTTTCTTAATATGTTGCGATTCTGCATTAATAATTTTTATATTTGAAAGGCATTGCCTATCAAAAAAAAATCAGTGGCGCTACAACCTCTTTTAGGTCTTGGCATCAGATTTCTGAATCTGTTTCATGATCATTTTTAAATCTAATAGGCAAGTAGGTGATCAGCCTTCAGTGCCTGACACACGCCGTCGACTTTTTGGGTCTAAGTTATGTCGGTTTCCTCACGATGTTTACCTTCACCGTTCGAGAAAATGTTAAATGCGCACATAGAAAGCAAGTCCATTGGCGCACAGCCGGGGATCGAACCTACGACCTCAGGGATGAGAGTCGCACGCTGAAGCCACTTGGCCAACAATGCTCCAAATGGCATTGCCTATCAAATATGGCAAATATAAAACTTTTGTAGTGTAATATTGTTTTTTTAACTTTTGAAATTCAAGTTTACGTCCTTTACGGGGTAATTGTTTCATATTACTGCTCCGTTTACTCAAACTACTAAGAGTTAAATATTAATTTATTTTAATGTTTTTAAAGTATTTTCAATAAGATAAAACACATATTCCAATATTAATTCCGCATGCAAACATAAGCTGAGTTTCAGCTTCCAACTGTAGGACATTTATTAGTAATCAATAGTGGAGAAATTCTCATGTGTTTGTTTATGTGTGGAAATGGACTGTTAACAGAATAGCCTCTTGGCTTTCCGGACAAATTTGCCCCCGGGACGCTTCCTAACGGGACACTGACTACATTCCCAAGATGCCATGCGCTGTATGCGCAATTTAATATACTGAATATATAAAAGCCTTCATTGCTATTTCTATACCTGTACAGATACAGATACGAAAAAACACAAAACGTTTCAAACTATATGTATTTGTTGACCATTTTTCCATAAGTCATCACGTCAGCTGAAATAGGCAGTATGAGATAAGAATTAAAATTGAAATAATTTTTTATCAAAAGAGAAAACGTTTACGACAGCCTCGCACTATAAAGCTGCATTATCACGAAGTAATTTTAAAGCAAAAAATTGAATTACGTTTAAGCATTCTAAGTCGAGGTCGAGTTTCTAAACTTCGTCCGGAACGAGAATGCACCAAATTCGCGAGTAATAGAGACTGCAGAATCAAAAATCAACTTGTATATGGTCCAACATGGTAGGTCATACTTTGGAGTAGTGTAAACTCAGATAAACAATAAAGGGCATTATGTTAGAAAGACACAGTTGTAGTTTACCACAAATGTTACTAGCATTATTTATTAGCTTCAATATAAAGCAGTACAGCTATCAGCTAAGCTGCGTTAAGTCAGGGGGACGGCAGGGGAGGTTCAGAGACAATACGCTGACCTACTTGCTGTCGGTGACACTTTGAATTAACTGCAAATGAACTAATTCGGAGCGAACAAGTAAATATTTCGACATCTTATTCTGCTCATTGCGAGATTTCTCGTAATTACTTTAGTATTTGTTTTATTTACGGCCGGTACACTCGCAATCCTTAAATATGTCCCACTAATTAATAAACGCAAGATTTAGCGAGTTTTTTTGTCCTTATTTATTTTACATTACTCTTCACATAAATCAACATTTGTCTATTTAAAGAAAAACGCTTTTTACCGGATTAAAGTTATGTATTATTATAAATTTACAACTATTTGACATAATTTTAAATTTATCCGACGTTTCGCGTGCTTTACTGCGTGCGTGGTCACGGTCACTGAAGACAAAAGATGTTGAATGTCAAAAAGTATCACAGCTGCAGAGAAAGTTGCATTATCTGTATTTATTTCCCCGGAGTTGGTATCGACTAAAAGATGGAGGGTTTTGGCAAAAATGGCTCACGGTGTCATTAAAGGTGTAAAAAGGGTTATGTTAATCAAAGACAATACTATGAACATTTATCTATTTATTAAAGTTCTCCACTTCAAATATAATCTATAGTATATGTTACAAGCTATCTATTCTAAAATACATGACAATTATGGCAAACAAATGTTACGAAAAATAAAAATATTATTCCAATTTTATATTTTATAAAAAGTTACGTCATCGGATTAGATAGGCACTTAACAATTCTATTTTCCAATTGATGAGCCGACTACTGAATATATAAAGCTCTGCATAAGTAGTGTTTATTCTGTGCGAAGATTTCAAATGAGAGGTGACTGAACTCCATTCTTTAATTTCAGTCTATACCTAAATCTGTACGTTATGAATTAATCCGGCAATCTTTAACCGTATTATAAAAAATTAGAACACTAATTACTATTATTACAAGACAGTATATAAACTAAAGCTACTTGTAATATTTTGAATAAAATACAAGAAATACGCTGATACGACTATAAGCATACCGAAGCTTATGATTTCTCTAGAGATGTTACTTTAAATTAAAAACTTTTTAAAAGACAAATGTTTCTTAAGTCTCCATTAGAAAAACTATCATTGGAATATTTATTGCAATGAAGGTCTTAATGTCGCTGCGATGAAAGTGAAAAATCAGTCTGAAGCCACACACTGCGCTTTGAAGACCTAGTTTTCTTATTTTTTAACCTATATTTTCTGAGAGCCACTTTTGAAATGAATGAAAATGGCTTTATGACTAATACATTTTTAATTTCTTGGTGAATGTTGGAATGACTCGAAGTTAATCAAACTTTGCGGTATTGTGTTTTTTCTTATAGAAACAGGAGGCTCACCTGATGTTAAGTGATACGCCCATAGACATATCAATGCCAGAGGGCTCGCGAGTGCGTTGCCGGCTTTTTAAGCATTGGCGCGCTCTTCTCTCTTCTTGTTTTATTCTAACGCAAATTTTTGATTGTCACAATTCTATCTTCCGTGGTTCCTTATAAGTTATGTGAAATATATATAGTAATCATTCAAAGTATCAGTCATAATTAACGTGAGTCTATATGTTAGCAGAAGGTCGCCTCGCACCGCTGCAGAAACAGTCCAGCGCGCTGGACTGTTTCATTATTTTAGGAATTAATATAGCATATTACTAGGAAAATAGCTTTTTGAGCTTATCCATTACAAAGAAAGATTTTTCCTTTGATTCGATTCAGGTATAGATCTACTAGTTCCAGTGTGATGTGTTAACTGCACATAGAAAGAAAAGTACATTGGTACACGGCCGAGATTCAAACGCAGGACAAGCCAGCAGTCAGCACTGCTCACATGATGCGAAAAGATAACTAAAATAAAATAATATCCCCGTATAAAGTGCAATAACGTGGCTAAAATAATATTAAATTTGACACAGTAGGTACTACCTAAATGTGTCTAGCCGAGCTTATGGCGGTAATTTTAGAATTTAGTGAACTGCTCCCGCGGGAACAAGGAGCAATAAGAGTAAATTATTTAGATCATAAACACGGACTGATAAGTGATAATACCGCCTGATAAAACAATTATTAAGAAAACCGGAATCTAAAACTTTTATCATCTTATTTATAATTATCTGTATAAAGTCTCTATTCTCTTTTTATTTTGAACGTGATAAGCATGATATGCACGTTAGTCTTAAGTGCTAAAGCAAGTAAAAAAAAAAACTTTAGAGGTGTCAAGGGACACCCGGATGGACCGAAATTCCTTTCGATTAATTTATATGTTAATTGGTATCATAACCGTATGATAGATTTTCTCGACACCAATCTTACGACGAAAAAAAAAGCCAACATCACGAGGTGTTCCCAGGCGGTCACCCATCCAAGTACTGACCTCGCCCGACGTTGCTTAACTTCGGTGATCGGACGAGAACCGGTGTATTCAACGTGGTATGGACGTTAGCGATAGCTAAATCGAAAATGTAAAATATAACAACTATATCAAAAAGTGTCGTTACAACTTTTGGTCTTAATTTATTCCGTCTAGCCCCCTTTCGCAACGCTCGATAACCTCGTTCCAACAAGACTAATTTAGTTAAGTGATTCCATAAATAATTTTAATTTCTTATCCCTACAAAAAAAAGCCAACATCACGAGGTGTTCTCAGGCGGTCACCCATCCAAGTACTGACCTCGCCCGACGTTGCTTAACTTCGGTGATCGGACGAGAACCGGTGTATTACAATAGCAAATAGCAAAAAAGTGTCGTGACAACTTTTCGTAAGAATTTTTTCCGTCTAGCCCCCTTTCACAACGCGCGATAAGGAACATCGTTCCAAAAAGAACACAAGAACAGAGTGTCTTTTACTTAATAGAGACTCTAAGTTGTGTTACTGGACACTTTACTGACTAATAAATAATTTTAGCCTTACTTATTTACTAATAAGCAAATTTTTAGTTTGTACAAAGTTAGGCTTGATCGTAATGTTCCAGGATAAAAAAATCATAATCATTTTTTAACTGGTTGAGGTTTTTAGTACCCTTCTGAATGAGATTAACAATTCCTTGCCACTAGAGTAACTACACAATAAGTTAGTCAAGCTCAAAGAGAGATTCTTCACAAATAACTATATGAAATAGGTAAAAATTGTGTGCGTGTACTAGGTGTACACACGTAAGAAGTGAAACTTATATAAAACCTTTGTTGTACGCAGAGCCATAATTGGTTTGTTTTAAGTTTAGAGGTCCGAAACTATTTCTTTAAACACAGTAAATTTTGATACACTGCCTAGCATACAATTTACAAATTAATTGCTGCAAATTGCGATTAGCAAATTTCAAGTCGAAAATGTAATCCGTTGTCAAACTTCAAAGTCAAAAACATACTATATGTCATATTTTAACATTTTTGCGTAACGCAAAAATGTTACACTAAAAAATTTTCCAACCCCGATAAAGAAGTTTCACTTCAATAAAATATTGTAAACTTATATTAACTTAGCTTATCATAATTTATTTTCTTTCATATTTATTTAAATTATTGTAATTCTTTTCGTTCATAATACATGTAGAAAGAAGCCAATGGCTCCAGAAATACAGTTCCACATGAGGAGCCTGGGATACGTGTTTTTTATGTTACCAGTGGCAATAAATAAATTATTATCAACTAAGAGAATATACTTTCGGGACTCGGCTAATTGATTTCATCTCACCACAGAAGGATTCAGAGATTTTTCATGAAAATATATAAATGGTTGAGAATGTAAAATGAAACTTTAGCGCGTTGCGCATAATTGTGGTTGGTCCTCTCCGACACGATTAGACTCGCGACATGCCGTCATTCCGTTTATCCTAAATCAACTACAATTTTGTATTTAAATTAAATGTTATGTATGAAACTGTATATGCCAAGTTAATATTATTACAGAAAGAGTAAAATTTATTTGAATTTTCAATAAAACAACAGGTAGTTTTATTACACTGTAACCTAAAATCGAAATTTTGAATATAGAACTAACAAAAACTCTTAGTAAATTAGTTTCGTTATATCGGAAGCTGCAAGTGAGCTTGTTTAACCATAACGCATTTATAACGTAGCTGTAGCCATTTGTCGGTTTCTCTACATTTTGTCCAAAAAGCGCCCGGTTTCACTAACAAATAGCCGCGATTCATTTTGTAACCTCCGTTCATGGAGCGCGCATACAAAGTGGTAAAAAAGCGCGGTCGAAGAGAATCAAATGTTTTCCGCCGTGAAATCACCATCAAATTGGCACAATGCGGCTTAATGGTAACAGTTATTGGTTTATATTAACTTTGGTACATTAAATATATATACTTCTTCGCAAATGCAACCAAATATTTTTTATAACCCTCAGATTATAGAATATTATAGTATGTCCGCATTTAGACGCACATTAGATCCGTAGTACGTCATCGCTAATTATGCCAGGCTCTTTCCAGAAGCTTAGAAGTTTCCTTTCCAGAAGCTTCCTGGGCACTTCGCAGGCTTGACGGAGCGACCTCACTGTTCCCAGAATTTCTGTTTGCTATGAAGCTACAGCAACGCATTCTAAGACTGCGTGGGTAACTGATTCCTCTGCGCTATTTTCATATTATAAGCAAGTAAATTGTAATAAATAATTATATAATTCCACTAAAAACAAGTTTTATGATATATTGTATAGTTATTTGATAAATAATATCAAATTTGTGGACAGTGATATCATTTTAATATGCTATTATTAAGCGATTAATTGCGGGTTTTTTACGCATCCGCTGCAAACTAGAACACATAGCATATAATATGTATTGTATATTTTGTATGTTTTAGTGGCTAACAATTATTATTTTATTTGTTATCCTATAATACTATGTGTCGCGGGCTTAAAGATAGCTTGTTTAGTTTTAAATAGTAAATTAAATAAATATTTTAAATTTAATTGGTTCTTCCATTTAAAAATTCATGAGATAGCTATAGCCTATACTCTTCTGTAAACTGTATCCTTGAAATCCCACTACATAACATTTCATTTTTTAGTGAACTCTTTAAGGAATCCACTCCAGTGAGACTATGGAATTCACTTCCTATGTATGTATGTCTAAGTAACTGTATATTTCATGTACTTTTGCAATTCTTGCGCACCTTTTCTTTTTTTCCTCATAGTGGTTGCCTAAAACAGAATGCTTGAAAGTGATAGGGCTGCCAGTTACCATCCTCTTTGTATAATGATTTAAATTGTACTGTATTCTTGCAACGAACTGTACATAAATAAATAAAATGGTTATATTGGCCATATGAGACCAAAAACGACACAACTTTAATTTGGGAAATTTTATTATGTAATAACGTAACGCGTGCTCCTGCATGCAATGATAACAATGCATATTGATGTATCAGCAAAGTCAATACAAGCTACACGATGCCATTACAAGACGTAGATACAAGCATAAGCGTTCGTATTGTTTGGGAACTATTCAATAGGTTTAATCCCATGCTAAGCTCCAAGCGCCGTGTCGGCTAAGCAACGCTCGCCAAAGTGTTACGTTTGACGCATCAATATTAATTGCAGATTGGTCTGTAATCTTTGATTCTAACAACTCCAATGAAGCACCGAACTCTCTGAACACTATTGTCGTTGCAAACCTACTGGTTAGATTGATCGCTATGCATTTGTGTTGCAGTATGTAAGTATTAAAGTATTAAGCTGGTGTCCAAGGCATAAAAAACGCAAAAGAAAAAGACAATTTAGAAGGTGTTTAGACCAAAAACAGTTAAGGAAACAGCAGGTGGTATGTTACATTTATTGTTAGGAAAGAAAAATGCTTGATTTTTTTATGGTAATATTATTATACATTTTTGTATGTTTGTAGCGAATTACCTCATAATCTAGTGGAAGTATTTCAAAACCTTTTCACTATTAGAATTGTTTCTTAGGATAGGCTATTATTTCCAAATTATCCTCCAAAGCTTAGCATAAAAAATAACAAGTAACGCTACAACGCCTTTTTATAAAGGCTTTTATTATTATTATTATATTCAATACAAACACCATAAACTTAATGTAATCTTTATATTTTTATTTATTTTTAATATGCCATTGCTAAGTTTTCTTACCGCTTTCAATAAATTGAATCAGAGAAAGATACTCAAAAAGTTTTTGGATTGGATTAAGGAGGACAAAGATATTAGGCTAATGATTGATTCTTTTGTTTCTCTCAACAGGATTATAAAACCCTTCGAAATTAATCGTGTCGGCTCCGTACCCTTGATGGTTTAAGTTAAATATGCCTTAAGCTTTAAAGTTTCATGTGTATGTAAATATACAGATTCGTTTCATTACTCGTTAAGTACAGTTGTAGGTTAACATTCTTCGAAAGCAGGCAGCAATGAACGATGTGGGAAATGAAGTCGTCGAACATTGAGCTTGTTAGTCCTTAACCCGACCTCAAAGAGCTCATAGAAAATTTATTAAGTGTAATTTTATGCGACGTCATTTCGCTTTCTCTTTTGAGTGACGTCATATTATGAGACCACAACGGGGTTTCTTGTGAACGTTCATTGTTTTACTTTGTTTGTTCAGTGATTCAATATTAGCTAATTGATTATTAAATGTTGTATTTCACGTACAATTTTCCTTTCACAATGAAAAAATTATCGCATAGAATAAGATCTGCATTTTATTTGTGAAATTATTTCTATTGTTATCAAGAGATGCAAAGACATTTCCTAATGTTAGGGTGTCATAATTGTTTTATCTGAAAATAATTATGTACGTATTTTTGCTATATACGAGCAGGTGTCACGTGACTTTTATTAGAAAACTTCAGTTATGAATCCATAAACTCGTTAGTGGCTCTCATGATTGTCCTTAGCGGTTTCTTCAAGCTTAGGACTTTTTCTGTTTTTCAATAGACAAGTTATTTGATCCTGTAGTTCCGTAATTGGTGTCACTAATAGTAATAAAATGAGTTGGTACTTGGTAACAAAGTGTCGAAAGACGATTTTATTACTTGTAGCTGTAAAATATTACAGAATGTTAATACTTCAGAACAATATTGAATTATTAAAATTTTAATTAATTCAGGCATAAACGAGAGTAGTATACGAAACGCAATTAAAATATCTTCTTTTAACAACCCAGGAATAAAATGTCACTCGGAGAAATATAACAAGGAACGAAATGCAATTAAATTTTTTTTTATAAATATATATACAGGGTGGCCAAAAAGTCGTGGATCAAACGCAAATAGGGGATAGATGAGGTCATCAGCGGCAAAAAATTGTTGTACGGGAGGTCTCTAAGGTCAACCCCTGCAGAGTTATGATTTATTTTGCGTTTTATAAGAAAATTGACTTTTTTTTACTAATTCTTATTAAAATTCGATAAAATCTACATCCTGTATCTTTTTCATAATATCCATTAGATTGGTACTGATGAGTTCTTACTTAACACATACTATTTATAGTTGTTTATTGAGTGTATTGAAGATAATATTAAGTTACACGATATAATTTTTTTTCAAATCAAAACTTTTTGTTTACTTCGGACCCCACTGTGAAAAAAAATTACTCTACCGAAAAGTGACCCTGTATTACAAGTTTTGGCGCATTTAATATGGATTTTGAAAAGGTATTACACATGGCCATGAGTCGCTCTAATATCTTTCTAGGATGAAAAAACAACAACGATTCGGACTTATGAATGATTATTTACCTACATGGGACCAGTACTGTGTGAATCGGACTAGATTCAAAAAATTGGACAGATGGCTGGAGGGTTACGTAGGAATTTGATTAGACGGTGCAGATTAAGTATTATGGTCAGAGTCAGGAATTTTGAGCATATTTTATTGTAAAATATTTTGTTTCATACAAACAACCATTGAGAAATAATTGTTTTAATACAATTATTATTTCACAATCGTTGTTTGTAATTCTTCCTAGAAAGATATTAGAGTGACTCATGGCCACTTGTAATACCTTTTCAGAATCCCTATTAAATGCGCCAAAACTTATAGTACAGGGACACTTTTCGTTGGAGTAATTTTTTTTCACAGTGGGGTCCAAAGTAAAGAAAAATTTATGATTTGAAAAAATGTTATATCGTATCACTTAATATTATCTTGAGTACACTCAATAAACAACTATAAATAGTATGTCTAACGCAAGAACTCATCAGTACCAATCTAGTGGATATTATGAGAAAGATACAGGTGTAGATATTTTCGAATTTTAAGAAGAATTAGTAAAAAAAAGTCAATTTTCATATAAAACCAAAATAAATCATAACTCTGCAGGGGTTGACCTTAGAGACCTCCCGTAAAACAATTTTTTGCCGCTGATGACCTCATCTATCCCCTATTTGCGTTTGATCCACGACTTTTTGGCCACCCTGTATATATTTCCCAATAAGACTGTTGGGGTGAGAATATATTTATATTAATAAATATATATTACTATTCCTATTTTATATTCATAGGTGAGTCGGCCCGTCGTCGTCTCGCATCCCCTACGCGTTTGTTGCAATATGTGACGCATTTCACTATGTTACTGCAGAAGTGTTCCCGTGAATAAGCACCTTAATATTTCGGGTAAATGCTTGGTAGTAACCTTTATTTAAATTAAAATATCTTACTTAAATATTAATATAGACGCTGTTCTCTATAAACAGTTGTGTTACTCATGCTTATAATAATAAATTTACCTATTTACGTCGTTATTAAAATCAAGTACCAGCCCTGCGATTCTGTAACTCACTTTTCGAACTCACACAGCGGTTTTCGCATCGGCGGTCGCTCTCAAATCAGTCGTGAAGCAGTCATTTTATGATTTGGCATTCTGATAAACAATAAAGTACAAGCTCCCACCTTTTCAGAATGCCAAATCATAAAATGACTGCTTCACGACTGATTTGAGAGCGACCGCCGATGCGAAAACCGCTGTGTGAGTTCGAAAAGTGAGTTACAGAATCGCAGGGCAGATCCTAACAGACTTACAGCCCCAGACTTACTGAGCTTAAGTGGCTTCTAACTGAAACATAGAAAATCACACACAACACATAAAAATGCCAGCTGTAATGGAATTCGATTCTACAGAGGCCTTACTACATATTTGACTCTGAGGTTCCAAAAACTAACAAACAGGCACAGCGCACGCTTATAACAACTGTGAGCCCAACTCCTAAATACAGAGTGCATACTTAAGGTCTTATACGACTTTTGTTTGATTTGTTGTAAGACTGAGACCGCGTTTTCATAAAAAAAATATTGGTTGTTTGTAAATTAGGTTTACGATCGAGATGTTTACGTGATAACGTGTATGCCGCTAGAGTGAGAGAGACGGAAGATCGGTCCACTCACTCGAACGCTATGCCAGCCTCCGCTCGTGAGGATTCCGCGTGACAAGTTTCACGGAATGACTGGCAGCGCTCGAGATGAGACGGGAGATCGGTCCGTCTCTCTCTCGTTATACCTGCGATCGCGCTCGTGAGGTTTTGGTGTGACACAAGTTTCTGAACATGTCACCCGACTAAAACGATTTTATAGACGTTATCACGTCAAAAAATTTAAACATGCACCCTGTACCACTGAATAATTGTAATTTAGTTACCCACAACACAGGGTCCGTCTAGTGTGGAGACTGGCTAGAACGATTTTGTCACAACCATAATATTTCTGTCATGAATAAAGTTTTATTTATTACTAGCTGACCCGGCAAACGTTGTTTTGCCATGTATATTATTTTCTAGGAAACATTTTTTTAATTCACTAAAAATAACTATCTACAATAATAAAAAATTGGGGTTGATGGTAAAGGGGTGAAAATTAGGGGTTGTATGTATTTTTGTATGCTGTATCATAATAACAAAAAATTGTCTAAAAAATTAAATTTTGGGGTGGACACTGGACAACCCTTATCACTTAAGGGTTTGAAATATAGATAGTAGGTTCTCAGACTTTTTGAATATGCATAAAAAATTTCATAACATTGTGCAAGAGAATTTTATATATTAGATTATGATAGTTGTTCGTCAGAACACACTACACACCTACACTTACATACAAAGATTTTAAATTTAGAATACAGTTTTTCCTTATTGGCGTGAATTAAATATAAACAAAAGACTGCACAGTCGTGGCCGCTAGTTAAAACAATAGAAAATAGCCATCAAATGCATCAAAGTAAAAATTCTGACAATTTTACTAGCATTTATAACAAGGAAACTTACTTAGCGAACTTCAATTTCGAGGGATGTTTGAGGGAAATTTTTGGAAAATAACCCTTAAACTTTGTTCGCCTTTTGTTCCGTAATAAGCCTTTAATTACGCTGCTCTTTGTAGATTCATCAAATTTTCTTTAATCGTAAAATATTCCGGGAAGTGTTCCGAGTCATTATTATTTATGAAGTTGTATAGTTTTCTTCTGAAAGAAAATCAAGAAAAATGGACAAAACTTATCACAGAATGGTACCCTTTAGACGGAAAGAGACATAGAGGAAGACAGGCTAAGAGATGGGAGGATGACGTTAAGAAAATAGCGGGTTCAACATGGACTCGCACTGCAAAAATGAGAAAAGACTGGGGAGCTTTAGAGGAGGCCTTTGTCGGAAGACAAGTTAAAAGATAGTAAAATTGTTAGTATATTAGTTAAACTCTAGTTAATAGTCAAAATGTGTTTTCTTAGTCATAAGTAAATTAATTTTAGGCACACGAAACTACTCTGTGTAAAACTTGTTAACAACAATAATGGCTTTTTATTTTATTTTATTATTATATAGTTTTCTTGGAAATTGTAGAATTATATTCTTATATATTCCCATTATAACACTGAAGATAATTTGTACACCTACAGGTATTTTGTATATTTTTGGCGTGGGCTGTTGATACGCTATTTAGTAGAAGGTATACTAATGCCTCAATATATAATTAGTATTTTTCCTTTATTCAAACTAGAAATAGCCGTATTTAGAGAGCGTAGAGATTATCTAAGAGAATCTATGAACTACTTTAACAACCAAACAAGCCATAATTTAAGTTTATTAAAACCAGTCATCTATCTATATCTAATAATATAGAGAGGAATGTGTAAACTGAAAGACTATTGCACCCATTTCAAAATTCACTTTTAAAATGGGACACTATCCTTTAGCTACATTTATTTTAAAATATTTGGAACTTTATACCCAATAGTGCGAAGTACCAGGGTTCTATCTCAAATCGTTACATTTAACAAAAGCAATCGATGAACACTAAAAGTTACACGCAGTTTAACACCTATAATACAAAGAATTGTAATTTAACTAGCAACATTATATGAGCGTAAATAGCTGCGTGTTTCTCTTAGTATGTGAAAAATAAGAAAATCCTTCGAGATATTGTATTTATCTGTATGTGAAGGTGAAGACAATCTGTAGCATCGTTACTGCAATTGTTCAGTATTTCCTGTGTTCCCGATATCTTCTAATGGCGAAGGAAATATTGTTTCTTTGAAAATAAGCAATATCAATGAGGATAAGAGTATTTATCAACTTATCGTTATTGTCTTCATAACAATAAATTTCCGAGAAATCTATTATGATAAATACTATTCCATTGTTTTATTTCGTATAAATGAACTTAGATTACACGGAATTCAATATGAATTGTATCTAATAGTTGTACATTTTCTCAATAAGAACCTGTCATAAACATAGAAAGGTATTAGGATACATTTACTGACAGTGGGCGGATCGTAAAGAGAACAGTATGCATATTTCTTTGAATTAATTTTATCTGTTTACGTATTATTTATTAATTTCACATAAATTAATACCTATTTACAAAATACAGTCTCATATTTGCATTTCAAATTTAATTCTATTTAAACTTTATCGACACTCGCACGTAACCACATAACCTCGTCTTGCTGGTTCCGCGCGTATGTCGGCTTGCGTCACATGCGTGTGCGCAGATAACCTGGAAGTAGTTCGTTAGGCGGTGCGCTTTGTGAGTTATTTTTGGATTCCCGTAATTCTTTATTTTATTTTGTAATCGTTAAACATTAAATCAAATAATTATTTTTAAAATGGTGGTTCTTTCTTCTATTCATATGTATATAATAGTGGACGCGACAGACGTTGTCCTGCATGATATTTCAAGCAATTAGTAAAGCAAAGTATGAAAGTACCGACTGCAGCGCCATCTGGCGGGCTGATTTGTGAATCTAAACCATTCCCAGATCCCCTTGAACACACACAAAAAATTTCATCAAAATCGGTCCAGTCGTTTGAGAGAAGTTCAGTGACATACAAACTCACAGAAGAATTATATATATAAAGATAATTAGTAGATTCTAAACTAAGATGTATAGAAATATTTTTTACAATGTGTAATATGTAATACGAAGTGATTTATATTACTCATATAGTTATTACTATCGTCGTCCGAAATTTGGATTTTATTTTCTCTCAACGATCGATCCAACGCACTACTGACAAATCGACTTTGACATATTGACAATTTGCATTTGCAACATGTTTATGAAATTGCGTAGTGCTGCCATTCTAATAAAACAAATAACACATTATTATTAAATTATCTACTATGTACTACTGATTCAATTTAAGTTTCAAATATAAAATCGTTAGGAAAGCTGTGCGAAAATTCCTAGTATTAACACAATTATAGATATTAGCATTCTAATTAATTTTGAGGAAAGTTGTTTCAATAAGTAAGTAAAACATTTTTGTTTTTTATTCCATCTCCTGTAATATTATGATGAGGCTAGGTACGATTTCATATTCTCTCTAGTCAGAGACAAATGTAATTTACATCATAAACCATATCACAAAACAGGCAAAAAAACACACAAAGAATGTAGAAATGTAAATCGCGTTACTTCAAGACAGTTTTCTTACTATATATAAAATAGTTTTCACGTAATTCATATCTTCAAAGCACCTATTCTAACACGGTCGGTAACACGTTAAATATGACAGAAGAAGTGCTTTACACTTTAGAAAATTATAAATATTAGATATCAAATAACTTTGCAGTAATTTATTCATAAACACGCATCGGTGAACACCCTGTATACAAGTGTACAGGGTGTAAGCACGTCCAGTGATTGATTTATATCTGTCGGCTTTGTGTTTACATCAAAGAACTGTCAATACGAGGGCTGTTGTTTGTTCTATCTGACGGATATTGCACTCAAACATCGGGCCGAAGCCTATAAAATTGTAACAAAAATATTAGAAGCGTTGTTTCAACTAATAGGTAAAAATTTAACGTTTTCCATATGATTTTATAAAATATTAAACCAAATACGTGATAAATAACATTAATTTCCATAGTTTTTGAAGCTTTTTATAAAAGTCATCAATTCGAATATAAATGCCAACCGTACAGCTACAGAACAGAGTACCAATCTAAGCCATCCATCAGAACAAGCCCATAAACCGAAACTCCCTACTCGATACGTCACTCCAATTAGCACTCGACTATTTAACCCACTCTGAAATCGTTAGCCTAATTTACAGTTGCTGGAAATCTCCAATAAAATGGCCTTAAAAGCCTCGAGCGAGCATTAAACAGGCTTTCAGGCAAGCAGGTGTATTTCAGTTCGAACAATACCCTTCAATATCGGTCTCTGAGTGCAAACGGCTTCAAAATGACCAACAGTTTGCGTTGCATTGTTTTACCCGGGCCCGCTCGATTCCAATCTTTTTGTTTGCCCGATTCAGCGGTAAATATGCTATAGTCTCCACTTCTAATACATTTAATACAGAGATTTTTAAAACGTTTATAAACGTATTTTTTGTGGTTTTTGTATCTGCCCTGCGATTCTGTAACTCACTTTTCGAACTCACACAGCGGTTTTCGCATCGGCGGTCGCTCTCAAATCAGTCGTGAAGCGGTCATTTTATGATTTGGCATTCTGAAAAGGTGGGAGCTTGTAGTTTATTGTTTATGAGAATGCCAAATCATAAAATGACTGCTTCACGACTGATTTCAGAGCGACCGCCGATGCGAAAACCGCTGTGTGAGATCGAAAAGTGAGTTACAGAATCGCAGGGCTGTCTTCTTTCGGATTTATTAGATAAATCACTATCACGAGACGAACAATTTTAGAAATTCAATATTATTATCAATAATGGTTTATAATTATTTAAGTACCTCGTGTACTTCTTAATTGGGCTTCTAAGCCTTGTCTAGACGAAATACTTTGTATCTTGGAAAATTAACCTATCCCTAATCATTAATTAAACAACAGATACGATACTTAGTTAAACCAATAAATAATAATTAAGTGTAAAGCAAACTATGTACTTGATTCCTTGCCGAAACGTTATCCAATTACAGCTAAGTTAGCTCGGAATAAGTTCTCTATTACCATCTATTATGCCAAGTTTCCAGTTCAATTATTACTAACTAAATAGATGACAATTGCTCCTTCTCACTTTATACCAAAACCTATGCTTATTACGTATAACTTGACAACTGATTTGCTTCCTTTTATTAGTTCCGGTGTGAAATTTCTGTATGTTTAATTCTCTGCAATATCCTCTTTCTCTTTAAGTGCAAGCAGGAAATAGAATTTTACACAGGTACAGATACCGGCAAACATCTTGAACAAATGTCCTTGCCTGCCCAGAAGCGATTTTTAGGTATCACGTGCGGCGGCGGGCGGTGGTGCACAGCGGCGGGAGAGTGAGATCTCGATCGCGTGATTGGTAAATCAGTTGACGTTTGTGTCCCGCGATGCGCAAACTTTCCCCCACTCCTTGCTCAAGAAGTTTGCCGGTATCTGTATGAACCAATACTGTACCTGATTCCTTGCTGAAACGTCATCCAAATACAGCTGAGCAACAGAGTTAGCTCGGAATGACTTCTCTATTACCATCTATTATGCCAAGTTTTCAGTTGCTTATTCGTATAACTTGTCAACTGATTTGCTGCCTTTTATATGCGTAGGTTCCGGTCTGAAATTTCTGTATGTTTATTTCTTTATAGGTAAGTCCTAAAATTGAGTCTGCAATATCCTCTTTCTCTTTAAGTGCAAGCAAGAAATACAATTTAACACAGGTACTGCTAATGCAACACCTGAGCATTGAGAAACGTAAGTTAGACATCTAATGGCGTATACTATGTACTAGTCTCTTTTAAGCACACAATTACGATGCCTTTTCTCTATAAAGGAACATCTTAGATCAAAGTTATACTCAAATTAAAACAAAACAGCCATAATCACGGCTATAATGGCTCGAAAAAAACCATTAAAAGGAGGAACTTTAACCTCGAAGAGTAACGATTACAATAAATTAAAAACTCGGGGCAAACAATAGTTGAAAGTTGGTAGCGGCCAGACTTCGCCGAAAACAAAACTTCTACTGTATTTTATAAAATACTATGACAAAGTACTACGGCGTTTAGACGTGAAATTAGTGTCTGCTGGAAAATCAGAGGATCCCACAGGCACTGTATCACACCGCCTACTGTTATGGAATTGTATTAATACTACGAATATAAAACCTTTATTTATTGTATGATATGTATATTTTATTTAACAATGTTTCCACGAATTCATCCATTCATGAGTTAAAATGGAAAATATCTCTCTATATCTGTAATTTTTAAAACGTTTAATGTTCTAATTAGAACAAAAACTCTGTCTGAAGTTTCTTTTAAAAATAAATAGATCTCCGAAAAATAATAAAAAATCTCATTAGTGTTGATTGGTCTTATTCAAGAGAATTAAACGTTTTAAAAGATATATCTATATAAACCACATATAAAGAATCTATTGGTTTTTTGGTTGGCGCCAAGTCTTAATATCCGAGTATATATTTATTCAATTCTTTACGATCCTTGTGTTTCCGAATGTTCATCAAGGCAGATTTTTAGTACAGAGATCCAGTAATTTAAGATTGTAATAATAGGTACACATTTGGCTCTTATTTCTTATTCCATATATAACAATTTTATTCGGTGTAATAGGCCGCTGTCTCATCGCAGAGCCGTGAACCAGTAATTCTTGATCTCAACGAGGCAAGTTTAATGAAATTCTTGCGAGCACCGCCGCTCTAACACCGCACTTACAAGCCGATGTTTTTCAACTTTAACCTTCCCCCTCAATTCTTCCCCCTTTATGTCAAACCCTTTCAGTTAAAACTATTTAACGACTAGCAGTTTTGATTTTATATTACAGTGAAGTAAAATGTTCAAAAAATAAGATATTTTTCTATGAACCCGATAGTTATGTCTTACTTAGCGTATTATGTATATAGAAACGTATCTAATTTAGACAGTCTGATTAATGGTAATTGAAATTATATGCAATCTGTATATAAAATAATCATTATTTTAAATATACACGAGACACTTAAAGTACATATTGATAGTCAGAATAAACGATTAAGTGTGTCTTAATTCACTCAACAGACGATTTATTTCATAAACAATGTCTAGACGAAAACTAGAATAGATTTTAAAAGTTGAGAAATTATACGAAGCTTTTAAAAATATTATTTGGTATTTATAACATTTGACCTTACCATATATCGTATAAAGGTAATCAATCCGGCAACGCTCTAGTGCCTTAGCCTCAGTATGCTTCATGGTTACGTTAGGAGGAGACATTGACGGCTGTTACTATTCGTTCCCTCAGCGAAAACTAACCTCTCGAAAAGGGCACACATGACACAGTGTATGGCAATAATTAATGAACAGCCTTACGATTCTGTAACTCACTTTCCGAACTCTCATTTTACTGACTGCTTTACGACTGAAGTGAGCGCGACCGCCTCTACGAAAACCGCTGTGAGAGTTCGAAAAGTGAGTTACAGAATCGCTAGGCTGCGTGGATTAACAGGCGTTTTTAAATGTCCGTTGATTGAACTAACGAAAGTTCTGCTTCATGTCAGTTCCTATACTATAGAAATAGTTAGTCTTTTTGTAAATATTTTAATCTATTACTGTTTAATATTGTGTTGATTTTTCTATGTATTGCTTTGTATGTGATATAAATCTGTAATGGTAATTTATTTTGTTAATGTAATAAAACTTGTTTTTACCTATATTGTATTGTGAATGGCTTAGGTGTCAAGTAAATAGCTTTAAGCAACCTGCGGCTCTCGACTTGACTTGCAAACATGTAGGGAAATTGGCTTTTGTGTTTATAAGGCATCTTACTCCATAACGACTCCACAATTATGAACGCAGCTTGTGTTTCTTTTATTAATTATTGAATTATACGTTTTTATATATTTAATTTGCTATATTAGACGAAACTTATTTATTTTTATGCAAAGAATTTTGTTTGGTTCAGATAGGTTATGAAAATATGATGGTATAATCTGTACCAATAAAATAAAAATACAAACAAATTAAATCTATGTTATTAGCACTTTTTGCTTGTGGAAAATTTTCTTTTAAATGGATTACTTGTTGAATTTCAGGAGCTACTGAAAGTAGTGGGGAGGTGATGTTTCTTATGAAGTGGCAAGGTACTGATGAAGCAGACCTTGTACCAGCTAAGTAAGCTAATGTTCGATGGCCACAAGTTGTGATTCAGTTAAATGAAGAAAGGCTAAAGATAAGGATTGTTGAAAGTGGTGTTCACAAGTTGAGGATATCATCGAATCATTTAATTTTACTTCATTCGGATTATACAACCCGTTCAACGTGTAATATTTTAATGATTTTCTTGTCAAAAACTAGGTATTTTTGCTAAGGGTTTACTTACGGTTGTCCAAAGGCAGTATCGCTTTTCATAGTATTCTCTAACAAACTTTTATAATATTTAGTTGATTCAACTCTGTTTAAAATGTATAATCTTTATCACCAAACGTGATCGTGGACTAAGATTTCGTTTACTAAAAAAATCTATCCAGTGTCTGTCGTACCTCATTAATTTACTTTTAGACATTTTTTAGGTAGACTTCCCTCGTCCTAACCTTATTCATATAGATTAGGCGTCAGTTAAATTTGAGGTCAAACGTAAGTCGTATAGTGTGTAATTACCCTTTTCTGTACTGGTGAAGTTGTGCACAGTAGTGGGGCTAAACTAGTGTTTAACCAGATAACGTTAACTTTAATGTGTTGTTATAGAGCGAGCTATGTACTTCTAACTATATTCAATACCGAACCGCACTTGAAACTCGCTAACATTTGTTTTTGAGCACTTTTGCGGTTTAATAAAATATTTTACAATAATTTACGTACCCTTATTAGTGACGTAAAATCAAATTTTATCATATGATAATGATTTCTATATAGCAAATGTTTTTGAAATACTTTAGTGTCCATGCTTCCTGTGGTTAATTGCAGTCATACGAATCCCGAAGGAAGACTTTGTAGCACTGAAATATAAGAAACTTGCTTCTTATGTACTGTCAAGTGATTTAATATATATGGAGTCTTACTCCGTTACCTATGAAACACAAGTAAATAATATTTATATGAAATAGCGCTGTGAGATGAGCTGAAGTTCCGCTAGTGAACAAAGTTAGTCAATAGCTAGTTTGGAAGCTGGCCAGCCATGTAGACGCTACTTTAAGACCTACTTTCATCTCCAATGATAGCTAATCAATACGATGAGGGCTCTTCACTTCCTGTGCCGACAGTTTGTGATTCGCTTTATGACTTACTCATATTACTAGGCCATGTTTTCTTATGTAATTAATTTGATAGCGTATATCTTTCGTATAATTAAGATATGTGACACTATATATAGTATACTATTAATCAGACTAAAATCGTATCATCTGCTATATGTATTCGTATACATAACTAGCCGGTTCGCGCCCGCTTTGCTGGACGAATTAAAATAAATTTTATGTTTCATTATTTTATTTTTTTTCATATTTTTATTATTCTTCTTTTTAACTTCCCGCTAAGAAAATTGAAATATTTCGAAAATCGAGTTTTTAACAGATGTTGACGTTTTGCGGTTCTAGGAAGCCTCTTTTGTTTTTATTAGCGGGAAAAATTTTCATAAAAGTAAAACAGAAATAAAAAAAAGGGTGCGTGTACTTATGTACGCGCGTAAGAAGTTATACTTCTTTGGCATTATTAAAAATAGTTTTTGATTGCATGCAAATAATTAATTACAATTAAATAATCAAAGACTGGAAAAGGAGTCATTAAAGTCAATAAAGTTCAGTTTACATTTGAAAAATTAATTAAATAAATATTTATTATTATTCTCTTACATTAAACAAATAAAACACTATTTATCTTTAAAACATTTTTATTTCATTATACTATTTATTTTTAAGTGACTCTAATGTCTTCATCAGAATTTCGGTTTGTAATTTTAAATTAATCATTACTTGGTTGTGCATCTACGAGGCTTCTCCAAAACTACTTGCTTTCTGCAACAAATAAGAGAATATTAATTTAAGCTCTGTCCATGCAAAACTTAAATTTTTTTATAATTCATATTATAAATTTTTTAACACATTTATATTAATATAATTATATAAATGTGTTAATAATATAATTTGTAGCATATGCTACAGACCTGGATAGCAACTTTCTTTTATTCTATTTAGAGATAGAGATAATTTAAATATAATACCGGTGTCTTCCTTGTAGGTTTCTTTGGAGTTGTTTGGGGATTCTTGTTGTTCAGTTCGACATGATTTTCTTTAACCTTTCTTTAATCCTACAAAATAATGAAATTGTTAAGTTATGTTGTCACTGTTGTGCACACCTTTGTTTGGCTTTTTTAGTATTCAAGTTATGTCAAAACTGATTTATTACCTTGTCATTGTTGGCTTTATTTGCTTTTGGGATATCAATTGTTTCCAAAATGATTTTATTTGTAATAACCTGAAATATATAAATAACATCTATTAATTTAAGTATCATGGTGAGTGGTTCGCACTCAGGTATTAAGGTGTATTATACCCACTGTCCATTATAAGTGGGAATGGTCTCACTTCTGGCAGGACAGAGTTTCGGTACTACAAGTGCAACATGGATGTTTTGAGGTATTACAATATCTCTAACTACCCTGTAGGGGAATAAAGTAATGTTGTAAGCATATGCCTATGCTTGAAAGGTTGAACCTTGAACATCACCATACATCATATTTATAATTAACATTCCTACCTCGACACCATCACAATCAAATTCATTGAAATCTACTTCAAACCATTGTGTCTCGAGAAGGTGATGGTGGCTTTGTTCCACCTCCAGTTTTTGATGTTTCACGGCGATAAGATGACAACTCTTTTTTTGTATTCAATTTAGTGCACTTCCACTGATTCATCAATTGTTTTTTGTCTCTTGTCCTTATATTTGCTAGATTAAATCTGATGTTTTGATTAAATAATGTGGTCATTTTTTTGAGATGCAGGTACTTATTAAAATGTTTACTTCTCTGTTATATCGCTCCAAGCCTTCATTTTCTCCTTATTAGTATTCGTGCTTAAATCTTTGTTCTCAATTATTGATATATAGGGTCGTAGAATATTTCTAAAAAGTTGCTGTAACAAACGCAATAAACAAAAGCAATGAATAATGGTTCATGTTTCAGTTTTAATCAACAATAATACTCGATAATACATACGGATAGTTAACCTCAATTGTATTGAAGCACTCAGGAAGGTTAGCACAGTTTTTTCACAAATATTTTATATTATTTCACAAATATTTTGTATAATGAAAATAACTAGGTATATAATTATTAATTTTAAACAATAATTAAAACTCCTATATTTGTTTAAAAGGTAAACGTCATTGTCAGATGTCAATTGTCATGGTCATTCAAAATTCTTGTTAAGCTGCTAAGCTAGAATATGCGTGAAGTTAGCTTCACGCATATTGATGTAAGGTAAAGACGGTACCTTCTTTACCTTACATCAAATGTTCAAAATGTATGACAAGAAAACGAATATTATTCGTTACTCTTAAATATTTAAGATGAAGTCACAACAATTATTGTTTTCTTAATTAATTCTGAAAGTTGCATCTAAATAAGGAATGTATAATGAAGTTGGTGACGTCTTTGGGAAAATGAATTAACGTCTCGGATCGGATTGACTTATGTAAATATAGATAATTGATTACACAGCACACTGGGCACTGAATCAGCTTTTGCTTTAATATTGTTTTCGATTCAATTTTAAATGCAAAGAGATTGGCTTATAATGTTATTGTTTTTCAGTTTTATGAGTTAATAAATTTAGGTTTATGCTAGAGCAGTGTTGGCCTAGTGGCTTCAGCGTGTGACTCTCATCCTTGAGGTCGTAGGTACAATCCCCGGTGTGCGCATTTAACATTCGCTGGAACGGTGTAGAGAAACATCGTGAGGAAACCGGCTTGCCTTAGACCCAAAACATTGTGATCGCGGTCACAAAGCTCATTTTTAATCTTGTTACCGTTAAATAATATGTTATTCAAGTTCATAACACATAGAATCACCAGATAATCCGTTTACTAAATAAATGTATTAATAGTTTTACGTGGCATGGCACCTAAGTCGATCACGATACGTCAAATTGCTAGCTATTTCTAGTCTGTTCTTTATAACACAATAGATTTTTGTATGGAATAATTACGCCTTGAGGCTTAGGCTTCATAATTCCGAGGGATGCATGTTCCATTAATGTATTGTTCTGGAATAGTAAATCATAGCATAGCATAGCTTATATGATAGCTTGTGCTACTTTATACATTTAAATCCTTGAAGTCTAAGTTAAGCGTCATAGATTTCTACACCAAATGAAAAAAATATCAATTACCTTTTTATTACAATGTTTTCGCTAAAACAAGACAGGAGAAGAGCCTAATATTACTTTTCCCTTCAAGTATATAAGGGAGGAAAATAATCAAACGAATGAAAACCAGGTCATCATGTTATTAGTAGGAAAAACATCAAATCTCGACAACTGCCAACAAAAGTAGCGACTTCGCCAATAATAATAATTGCGACATCAACTGAACCTCATAACAGACATAGATGTGGTACTAAACCTATTACTTGTGGCGAGGGAAAGTAAGCTATAAGTTTTAACAATAAAGTTCAAAATATCTGAGCAAGTAAGCTCAAATGTCTCAAATTCGTACCAAATTAAGTATTCTAAATTCGATTCTGTTTCTTAAATATTTAAGGGAATTTTTCATATGTATTTGGCTCTCACATCGCCGAAAGGCTCGCAAGTGTGTTGCCGGCCTTTTAAGAATTTGTGCGCTCTTTTCTAGCAATTGGTTCGGAAATACTTCATATGTATGGATGGTATTTTCAATATAAAATATACAATTTATAAAATAATGTTCTATAGTTTTGTTAGGTAATGTGAATTTGCAGCTCCAAATCAATACCGCTTTTGAAAATTAATTGGTTTAAATTTATTTATAAATCGCGGCATGTCCCGGTTTTGCACGACTGGATTATTTGAAGTATTATAGAAATAAACAAACTCTATCTTACTCAGAGATAATGTAGCATTCTAATGATGGATATTTATAATCGGTTCAGTTGGTTTGACTTTATTCTTTCCTCTTTACAATATAAGTATAGATCAATAATCTTCGCGGGATTTCTTAACAAATTATTTGACTTATTTTAATTTGGATCGATTCGCTATCGGAACGACTTTCTTGTGCTAATACTCTGCAAACTTTCCGTTATTGTGTTTCTGAATCTAATTTATATAACGAGAAATGTCTACAAGTAACTATTTATTTATTAAACGAAATGGCTTTTTCTGTTCAATATTTATGAAACTTACAATCTATCAAAACGAAAATCTGTTGATAAAGTTTTTATACAAACAAAATGTTGTAAAGAAATAAAAAAGTTAATAGTAAAAGGTCAAGAGATATAGCGAATAAAACTTCCAAGTTTGTTAATTACATTAATTTTGCCGCCAAATTGTGAGGCCGGGTTCGCACGTGCGCCTTACGACTGGGAAGTTGTCGGTTCCCCGATAAATTAGTGGTAAGTACCCTCGTTTGATTGCCAGCTATTTATGTATGGTCTTACCAATAACCTGGGAGTATGCCAGCCCAGCTGTCGACACCGCATCGCCCGGGCAACTCATTCAATTTTGACCTTATTGGGGCTATGAGCAGTTTTGATCGTCTTCACCGACGAGTTATTACGGCTATTTCTCAACAGGGCTGCCAATTTTATGCAAGTAAGAAAATTAGTAGGTATGGTGACATTTGATTTGCATTGGTAAGAAATATTGAACTTTTTTATAGTTCCTAACCTATCTAGTTTAGTTTTAAAGTCTTTTTCAGTTTGTTTATATAAAAAATATTCATTGTTTTATACAGTAGTCATTAAATGTTTTGTATTGTTCCACGTATATATCTAGATCCGGGGTAGGGATCTATACTAGGGATAACCCTAGGATCGCAGGGTCCCTAGTTCCTGTGATTAGATACCATATATTTTTGTATTTAAAAAAAATATATGTAAAATATAATAAAAAACCAACAACACGTTTGTCAACACCTGCTACTATTTCTAAGAAACAAAAGCCTGCCGAAATGAAATATTGATACAAGAAATCAAGAAGAGCTTTTTGTGTGTGTTTGTTTACACTTAGCTCTCTAATCACCCGCATTTATTATAAATTCATTACGCGCTTTTTGCTTGTAATTGATTCAATGACTTAAAATGTCCAAATGGATTGTAATTTCCCAGTTGAATGGAGCTTTGTGTGATATGTTAAAAGCACTATTATTTAATGAATGGATCGAATGAACTAAATCTAGTATTTGTTAAGCTGAGTATATGTAGAAGTGTTGAACATATCGCGTGAGCACGTGTCCTTTATACTCAGTGAAGTTGTGTAACTACGCTCAGAGTTATGTTCACAAACTTCTTTAAATGTACTTCTTGTTTGCACGAACGTGTTTAGGGCCATAACGTCCAGGACATTACCAACTTTTAATAGTATCACTACTTACCTGCCGACGTTGGAAGGCCTAGATAGACTTATGTAAGATTTCTTGCGGTCTTATGGTTCATCGATTTGCTCTTTGCTGATATAAGTGTTGAAAAAACAATGCGATATGTGTTTGAATATCTGATCAATGGATGGATCTTTCTGTGTCTACGTATAGTTTGAAGACAAAGCATATACCCACAAATTGATGACCTTGTTAAAAAAAATATCAATAATATATATATATAAATAAAGTCTAATACTATTATAGCGTTACTGGAATATCATAATTATAAAATATCTAATATATACAATTCTCGTGTCGCGGTGTTTGTAGTTAAACTCCTCCGAAACGGCTTGTCCTATTCTCATGAAATTTTTGTGTACATATTGGGTATGTCTGAGAATCGGACAATATCTAATTTTCATCCCCCTTAATGTTAAGGGTAGTCCACCCCTAAATTATAATTTTTTAATTTTTAGATATATTTTTTTTATGATACAAGCATTCAAAAATACATATAACCCCTAATTTTCACCCCTCTACGATCAACCCCAATTTTTTTATTATTAATGATACACATGTTAAAACGACGTTTACTGGATCAGCTAGTTATTTTTATATATATTCTAATATTTGCCTTCTTCTCTTGCTAAAGTGTGTCAAAGAATTGTATGCAATATTGTGTCTGAAACCATGTATGACAAAGTGTATGTAATAAAGATTTTAAATTTAAAAGAGCTGTGTCACATGGATACGATCTAAACCTTACAAAATCCTATAAAATGTAAAGTGTGCGGAAAATAGAAAGCTTGCAGCAAAATACGTTTGATCAGTGTCCATCCAATTCATGATGTCTTTAAATAACTTTAATAATACACAATTCTGAATTGAAACTATAACTTTTTCAACAGATGTTGGAAAAGATATTATATTATACTAGCTGACCGGGCAAACGTCGTTTTGCCATGTATATCATTTATTATAAAAAATAGGGGTTGATCGTAGAGGGGTGAAAGTTAGGGGTTGTACGTATTTTTTAATGCTGTATCATAAAAAAATAAAAACAGAAAAAATATATAAAAATAAAAAGATTTAGGGGGATGAAAAATAGATGTTGTCCGATTCTCAGACATACTCAATAAGCACACAAAATTTCATGAGAATCGGTCGAGCCGTTTCGGAGGAGTTTAACCACAAACACCGCGACACGAGAATTTTATATATTAGATAGATTTATAATGTCGACAAATGAAAACATTCCTGTCTTACAGTAACAAATCCATTTATAAAAAATACCTTGTTATTTTGCTGACTGTATTTCTGTTACATTATAAGATTGTTAAATGTAAAGTTGAGTTTTGAAAACGTTCTTTGTTCGCCAATATGTAGTGCTTTGAGAGTCTATCCAATATAAATTCTCCGTGCGCGGAATACAAATGACGAACTGAAATAATGCACAAAAACTCCCATCCCAACATGTAAATCTATTATTTTTTTATAACAACGGACGGGAAGCCTATCTGATATGGTATATTGTCGCTTTCTATAGATCTATTTTTAACCTCATAATATGAAACGTGATACATTAAATCTGATGAAATGAAGATTGAAGATGATTGAATCTAATGCTGAAATAATTGAACAGTTTCATTTAAATAAAACTGTTCAATTATTTAAATTTTTCTATTATATGAAACCTGCCTTGCGATTCTGTTACTCACTTTTCGAACTATCACAGCGGTCTTACGATTTGGCATTCTGATAAGGAAGGCTTGTAGTTTATTGTTTATCAGAATGCCAAATCGTAAAATGACTGCTTCACGACTGATTTGAACGCGACCGCCGCTGCTAAAACCGCTGTGTGAGTTCGAAAAGTAAGTTACAGAATAGCAATTCTGACCTAAAACAACGGTATCAAAAATAAAACAGCACGTTTTATTTGGTAATATACTTTGAATCTCAAGAACAAACAAACCTCGTGGTTCTTTTAAGGTATGTGTAAATCCTAAATAAATTTATGTATAGTATTATGTATGAGGCCTTGACAAATTTATTACGGAGATATTAAATAATTGAAAAAGAGCAGTGTTGGCCTAGCTGCTTTAGCGTGTGACTCTCATTCCTGAGGTCGTAGGTTCGATTCACGGATGGATTTTCTTTCTATGTGCGCATTTAACATTCGCTCGAACGGTGAAGGAAAACATTTTGAGGTAACCGACATGTCTTAGACCCAAAAAGTTGACGGCGTGTGTCAGGCACAGGAGGCTGATCACCTAATTGCCTATTAGATTTAAAAATGATCAGAAAACAGATTCAGAAATCTGAGGCCCAAAAAGCTTGTAGCGCCACTGATTGTTATTTTATATTTTAATGACACAAAAATTACTTTACGCTTGATTAATAATTCTATCAGAATGTATAAAAAGCAAAGATAAATATTGTGTTGAAGCACAAATTTATTCTAGAGCCTTTTTGCATATTTAGAGGAACCCCTTATACAGACAGCGACCACAAATTCAAAATATAACGACTAAGCAAAAGAGTTCTATATCGAAACAGCGATTCAGAAATATTTTAGTTGGTTGCAATAATCCGTGCTGTTACAAGAGCCTTATCTGAGTGCCCCGTCTGGGGAGTTGTTAGAATGGGGACTAGAAATGTCTTCGATTCGAAATTGCTTTGACGCGGTGTCGCAATTTGCCTTCAAGGAAATTCTGTTACGAGCGTGTATAGATTTGATGAATATTTTATAGATGCGCTCTATATTTTCAATGCTGCTTGATTGTTTGTCCTCACTTTATTTTCAATAAAATATCACGAACCAATTACTGCATAACATGATAAATCAATTTGCTCTTTCATGAAAATTTACAGCAAAACAAATAGGGGTAAATCTATTGAAAAACCATTAACAATACGTAACTTATACTCGCAATTTTTGCTCCAGTTTTATTAGAACATTCGTACTAAAAAAAAAGGGTACGTGTACTTATGTACGCGCGTAAGAAGTTATACTTCTTTGGCTTTCTTTATTTTTTTTTAATAATTAATATTTAACGTTAATAATTTAATAATATTGAATATTTAGTATATTATTCAATTATTAATTAATATTAATAATAATAATTATTATTATTTATTATTTTATTATATTATTCCCATCTCGCTCGCGCACGCTCGGCGCCCGGCTGGTTTAAAAACTTCATACTGATAATTTTGTGTCACGGTGCGCGCGCATCGTAAAATTTCACTCTCACCAATTTTTCATAACGCGCCTGAAGAAGTATAACTTCAATAAAAGACAAATTGTACACATATGTAATAATTGTAACAAAAGCTTAATAATAAGAGCAATCAAACTACGTAAGTGGTAGCAATGCAATATAAGCATCAAATGCGGCCAAACCGGATGTAGATTGCATAGAAACCATTCAACGGAAATTCTGTTTTGACGCTTAGATTTCGTGCGCTCAAGAACCATTTCAATCAAATAAGCAACAGGCAACCGCTCCCAGGAATCCAATTTGCACAACATAATGTGTTATTACTGCCTTTGTATGCGGCACAAAGCCTTTCTGGTGGCCAATATACGGGCCGTCAGATCCTGCCTATTCCTAAATACTTTAAACCTCTTTAGGAACCCGAGATCAATATAATCTTGGCACGATGACATAATTTTATTTGTGCCTTATGCTTCTATACCTAGGCTTACGTGACCTCAATCTGCGGCGTTATGAGCACGTCCATTAAGCCTTCCGTTACTTAAACTCAGGCCAAATGATTATTATTAGCATCACAATATCCAAACATTACTAAATAATATAAAGCCTTTTATAAAATTAAATATTGAACCTCTTATTAATTGATAGTTGGTAAATCGTAGTCTGATGGTGCTACGGCGTAGCAAAGAGCTACGTATTTGAATTATTTATTTTATTGCTTCGTAAAGTACTCTGTAAAAAGGCAAAACCTTGCATCAAAGCTTGCTTGAATTTAGAAACGTAATCCACTTTTATCCAACCATTTTTTCACCAAAACCTTGGAACGCGTAATATTCGAATGAATTCACAAAAAGTATAAAAAGAGCCTTTTACTTGGGCTCTTGAAAGTCAGTTAAGCATTAGGTCTTTGTGAGCTGAAAGCTAGATTGTATCAGTTAAATAATAGCCGTTAGGGACTGATAGCGAATGCCTCGCGAATAGGGTTGTCACTTGCTGGATAATTTAGTGGTGGCAAGGTGTGAAACATTTTCAATTTTTCACTTTGCTGGAAACTTCAAACATAAATTAGGTATCAACGTAATATAACATATTTTAATTTAATTTATTCATAAATATTTTTACAAGTATGTGATTCAGATGATTCTTAATATTAAGTTTTTCATTTAAACTAGTTACTATGAAACTTCCAGTAAGTGTGAGCCCTAGCAGCTTGTCATCGCCGTTAAGTGTGTCGGCGGCGCGTGACGTCACACCTGTACTGATAAACGATCGCTTTTTACTGACACGCGAGCGTTGTCAGTCGACTTCAATAGATACATCTGTTTGGTAATTCAATTCTAAATTTAAACCATTTTGTTAGCATCAACTTCAGGCCTGTATTCACTTTGATTAGTGCGGTAATTAAGTGAGGATGATTAGTGCAGGTGTGTAGTGCAAGTAGTGTTCAATTATTGTTTAGTGGCTCTTATAAGTAAATTCAGTTGTCAATTGTTGCAGGCACGCTGCGAGTGAGGGGGAAGGGAGGGCGCTCGCGACGTCACTACTCGCAAAAAATAGAACACGCTTCTAATCACTTTACTACGCAGACAACTAATCACCACTTGTTTTCTCCTAATCAGTAATCAAAGTGAATACAGGCCTTAAGACATTCTAAAATCGTCAATATAAGTCATTTCAGTATGCTTTTTAATTGTTATAAAAAGTCAACACGGTTCGATTTTAAACTTGCGAGCACTGAGTCATGTTTACAACCTTAATTGAGACTGATGTTATTCTAAATGATGCTCATGGTATCATACATGTCTTGCTTTTTGTTCCTTCATTAGGTTTATATACAGATCGAATGGGTGACATTTGACATTTGTCTTACGGCCAAAATTAATAATGTATCATCAATCTATGATTATAACCAATCTTGGACTGATTCATATCTAAAGACCGATCTCCAATCTGCATGCCAATAAACATTTCTGCTATCCGATTGTTTATTTGACAAAAGATTGACAGCAATCTTTTGCGTGATCCTTGCCTCTCGACCGCGTTTCGTTCAATGCAATATGTTGTGTTCAAGCATACCAAAACTTTGCTGTTTTTGGAACGAAATAAAATAAGTAAGACTTAGGGTCTGTTTCACAATGTATGGATAAAGTAGCAAATAGCTATGCAACGTTTTGTTTGTTTTTTTGTTACGAACAAATAAAGTTACAAAATTCTATAGAAAAACATAGAACCTTAACCTTTTTGTTGGTCATTTAATATTACTTGTAATGAAACGGGCTGTCATTGTCATATGGTATTTTTGTTTGTTAGGTTATTGAGTATTTTAGTACATATTATTACAAATATAAATTTTCTCTGAGTAGTTTGTGTATGTTGTTTTTGTGATTCGAGGTTGGTTCTTTAACTTAAAAAAATGTCTACGCAAAAACGTGAAAGAAGCGTCAATTTCAGCCGGGAAGAAGTTGACCTTCTAACTTCGCTTGTTGCTGACCATAAAAATATATTAGAAAATAAAAAGAGTGACTCAGTCACCTGGCAGGAGAAAGAGCGGTGCTGGAAGACGCTGGAGGCGCTGTTTAATAGCACAAGTGGGGTAAACTTTCGCAGTGCTAAAGCTTAAAGAGGGCTTCAAGAAAAAAGTCTGCCTTGATACATGCTGAAACATATCGTACAGGAGGTGGCCCTAGTGCTGCTACTCCTCTTACTCCCTATCGAGGAAAAAGTCAAAGACATGATATTGTTGTCTGTCGAAGGAAATGAAAGTCAATTGAAAGGAAGAGCTTCTAAATAAGAGATAGCAATGGGCATTTGAAGAGGAAGAAAGAGAGCATAAAAGAGAATTATGGGCCATAGAAAAAAATATATTGTTAAATAAATTAGAAAAATAAAAGATTTTGTGCCTGGAGCGAGGATGTATTGTATTAAAAATTTGTATTTTTATTTAAATAAAAGCATTGAATTTTTATTTAATTTATCTCAAAAATGTTGTAATTTATAAAATATTATAGTAATAAAGCAAAATAATCACTTATAAGATTACTTCGCACACTTGCATTTCCCACGTTGTCAATTGCGCTTTGATCAATATCATCAGCTTGTTCATCTACTTGTTGCAGTAGTTCAAAATGTTCATCTCGCATATCAATAGCAATATTGTGCAACACTGCACATGCCACTATCACGGCTTGTACACGAGATACTTGAAGCAAAACCTTTTTTGACAAACCGATTTTGGGGAACCGATTTTTTCCAAACACCATATTATGTCCTTTCCACCACATTTCTGCTTCGTATTTGAGATTCGTTATAAAGATGTTCTGCTGGAGTCTTGAGGTTTTGAAGTGGAGTTAGTAGGTAGTAATCTATAGTAACAAATATTTTTGGTTGTAGCTAATATTTAAATTTTTTTTACAAAAGTTGATGAAAAGATGAAACCTGCAAGAAGTCATATATAGACATCACTTTGTGTAAAAGTGTCTCCAAAGCTTCTTTTGTTAACCTAAATCTAAATGTGAATTCGGCGTCATTCAGGCTCTGGATATAATAAATTCTTGTCTTCTTATGTCTTCGCACAGAAGTACGTTGTCTTCTTCCAGCTTCAGAATTACTATCCCAATCGGATAATTGCATTTAAACTTCCAAATCACTATCACTAGAACTGGAAGATGACGAAGATGAATAAATTTTCCCAATGAATATTAAGTTAGGTCGCAATCCCAAACCCAAATCATACGAGTTTCACCGATAGCAATCCGAGATTGATTTGGCCAATCGAAGCACTGTCAAAATGGACAGATAGGTTGTTGGCATGAGTAAACATTCATTTTCATACAGAGGGCAATCTTCAATCTCTTATCCGCCCTCTGAACGATTGGTTGAATAATTAGATTGGTATCTCAGTCCATGTATTGAATATTGGCATGCTTTTCTTTAGAAATGGATTGAATTGTCAGTCTATGACAGCTAAAATTGGATTGAGATTGCATATTGGTTTTGGCCGTTATTCGACAGATAAGCTGCTAATTACACTGCTAAATGCTTATGTTTTTTTATACCTATTAGGACCTCTTTGGACAAACCTTTTTATAGACTTCATTTACGTCTATTCCCCACACAAACTAGACAAAAAATATGTTTCTTTTTTGTACAATCAAATCTCTCTGGTCTAAGTTTCGAAACTCTAATAAATAGTATCAAACTCCAAACTGAATATATCATTTTGAATGTGTAATTTGAACTGAGAGCCCTCCAATCCTTAATTAGTGAATGATAATTAAGTGGGAGTGAATTCATGACTTAGACATCAGCAAGTTTGCCCATTGTCGGTAAAGGTTTAAGTTTAAACGGTTATGTCGGTAATTCTGAGTATCACAAATTGATTGTACATATGATATATTAATTGACTTTGGTTCGATTTTGATATGTTTAATCTTGGTTAATATTATCAGGCCTATAAATATGTTACAATAATGTTCTGTTTCCGGCAGATAAAACCGGAAGTATTTGAATTATAGTTAACAGGAACGCTCCCTAATAATTTCATTGGGCGATATAGCGTTTAAATTATTTGTATTTGGTCAGTGTAACAATTTGTTGGATTTAGGTTAGATTCAAAATAAAAGAAGCAAAATACACGCTGGGCGTATTTCTGTTTTACAGAAAGCTGTTTACATAATATTTTATATTGACTCTGGTTTGGTTTAACAATTTTTTTTTATTGATACGTGAATCTTTTTTACTTATAATATTATTTGGTTCTGTCATAATATGTTTTTGATGATGGAAGTGCATTGCTAAAAGGCACTTGATAGGTCGAGTTTTATAAATATGTTTTTATTTCTGATAAGAAAATAAAAGCAATTTTTATCAAACACAATTTAACTTCATCTAATAATGTTTATTATACTACTAATATATATGATTGTAACACAAACAGTACTTACAACATGTTTGTTTGAGTTTAATAAGGACAATGGAGTAATTAAAACTTACAACGTCTATGCTACTGCTCAATTTAATTAAGCACATTTAATACATGCTTTCCGAGACAATTTTTAATTGTATGAAGTCAGTAAAGGAAACTTTTAAATCGTGTTCATGGAGTTGTATTAGATATCGTCGTTGGGTGTATTCAAACAAACAAAAGTCATTTATTCATGTAGATAGCACATACAATGTTTAATTAAATTTTATTGATATACCTCAGCTGTCGTAGAACCCTTCAGTAATTACAAACAGGCTTTATAACTATCTTCCCTCCTCTAGGACTCACAGCCTCATAAAAAAGATATCATGACAAAAGCATTCTACTCCTCCAATCGAATGAATAAACTAATAGCCTTAAAGGCGATTCAGTTTTATGTTCGAAAGGCGCTGTGACCGTTAGCACCGCGATGACGTATCAAAACTGTGTGATTTATTTTAGGAAGCTGACCCATTGTACTGACCAAGCCGGGGGCCATTGTGTGTCCCGGTCTATCGATCATTTGAGACCTCTTCTATATTATTTTCTTATCGAACTACAATCGTGACGCACTTTTTATCTCTAATAGGAAATGCGGTCTACCAATATTGCCTTACAATTGTGGTAATCCCGATTAAACCAATCATTCAGCGGAGCTCTTTTAGCAATTGAGCTTTGTAAATTAACTTTTGCAGACTTTTTACATCTGCATTCTACATTTTAAAGCTATATATTAAGCTAAAATATAAAAGCTATCTATAAAGCTATATATATTTTTGGTGGAAAACCTAGCTGGCTACTTAATACTTATCAAGTAAACGTTAGCATAATTTATATATGCATGTGTGTGGAGACTCGTAAACTCATAATTGGAGGTTGGTTTAAAGTAGTTGTGTGTGTGTCTGAAAATCGAACAAGAGGTCATAAAGGGCGTCTATTACCATCGAATAATCTTAGCAGAACTATACAACACAATTATTCAACGAAATAATCATTTCTCATATGGTCATTTAAATTTGATCATAAATTACGACCAATTTATACAAAAATCTGTCCATTTATATTTAAAAAAAATCAATGACGCTATAACCGTTTTTAGGTCTGGGCCTCAGATTTCCAATCTGTTCAATGATCATTTTTTTTAATCTAATAGGCAAGTAGGAACAGCCTTCTGTGCCTGACGAACGCCGTCGACTTTTTGGGTCTAAGGCAAGCCGGTTTCCTCACGATGTTTTCCTTCACCGTTCGACCGAATGTATAATGCATACATAGAAAGAAAGTCCATTGGTGCACAGCTGGGGTTCGAACCTACAACCTCAGAGATGAGAGTCGCATGCTGAAGCCACTTGGCTAATACTAGGTATATAGAACGTTGTCCATTTATATATAGAAATTCAAATATTCGAATAGTGTCTTAGTTCCATTGTATTATTAGTTTCAATATCGAATCCAAAGTTGAAACTTGAGACCTAAAGCGTGTTAATTCAAAATCTGAATTCAGACAAGTATTGTAGTATCAAAATCAGGCGAGTGAGTTATTGCTGAATGAGCATTGGATGCAACATTAATCACTTGTCGTCATATATCAGCGTATTGACGTCGAATGTGTTATTATTCTCGCGAACTTTCACTGAACACTATTCTTTACTTCGCATTCAAGCCATTTCCGGCTGTTCATATAAACAACTTGTTTACTTTACTTACCTTTCTTTATTGAGGGTTTGACCTTCGTTTTTATATGGGCTGAGTCGGTTATTTAACCAATAAATACTCACGTTAAAGGGGAAAATAAATGTTATAATTCATAATATTATCTTATAAATAATAGTTAAAAAAAACTAAAAAACACGCCTTCAAAGCACATCAAACTAAAAAGTGAAAAATAATTCCTAATTTAGCCTGAAAATGGTAATGAACAAAAAATACTGGTATTATTGTGAAAAAGCGTGAGTTGCTCTATAGACGAAAAATATGGCACAGACTTTTTAGTTTGATGTGCTTTAAAAGCGTGTTTTTTAACTATTATTTATTTTTTATTTTTAAGTTATTTTTTTTTTACGGATTATTGCATTGTCATCGATCTTTGACAGGTGCGCAAAATTTTAATAAAATCTGTCCGTTTAAAGTGGGTCAAAATCGAGTCCGAAGGAGTCGGTTACATACATACAGGTGAAGCTAATATAAAGCGTGTAAAAAGGCCGCCAACGCACTGCTTCGGAAAATGTGTGTCCATGGGCACTATATTACTTAACGCCACGTGAACCTCATGCCTGTTTGACTCATGTTCTATAAAAAAATGTTGCAAATATAAAATAACCAGTTCACGTGTAGCACAAATAACTTCAGGATTTTATCTGAAAATAATTAAAAATTAATGCCCGAATATCATGCGACAAAATACGGCAAAAAGTTTTTATACAAAGCATAATTTGCTCTCGCAAACGAATTTAGAATTTTTCAAATCTAGTTGAAATACTATGGCTTACTGGTATTTATCAGAGAATTTATTTCACACAATTTTCGAAATCACATAAACTTTGTTAAGGAATCTGAGTAGTTCTGTAGACCCAGAGAAATATATATTTAGGGTCAAATTGAATTTCGTCTAAAGGTTAGAGGAATTTGCTAAAACGCGACTACCATTAGTTGAGACGTGACTTAGAAAACATTTCGATTCTCTTGTCCTTCTGTTTATATCGTTAACCCCGTATACACTACTCAGTTTGGTCATCTACTCAAGTCTACAGTCTCTCAAAAGGAGAAATGTATAAGGGTTAAATAAAAATCATAATCGAAGGCTATTGAGTAACCTCTAAGAGCAGCTATTAGGCGTATTAGGCGTTTTATTTTCTTAGCCTTTTATTTTTACAACCATCAATGGTTATACATTTTATATGTGGTCATAAAATAAACGCATTGAAGTTTAAAATAGATTTGCGAGAAGAAGAACTTAGAATTTAGAACATAGTAGCATTGGTTTATATTTAAAGAATACGAGAAAAATACCTATTTCATATAGACTAGAGCCAGGAAACCATGATGGATGATGGCCCATTCAAAACACCTTTCAAACCTTAACTTTGATTTAACCTGTCAAAAACCCAGTGACGTTACAATCCTTACCGGCAAGTTTTGGCCTCAGATTTCTGTATCTGTTTCTTAAAAAATGTTTTTTTTTAAAAAAAAGGGTGCGTGTACTTATGTACGCGCGTAAGAAGTTATACTTCTTTGGCATTATTAATAATAGTTTTTGATTGCATGCAAATAATTAATTACAATTAAATAATCAATGACTGGAAAAGGAGTCATTATAGTCAATAAAGTTCAGTTTACATTTGAAAAATTAAATAAATAAATATTTATTATTATTCTCTTACATTAAGTGTAACACAAAAATTCTATTATTATTCGAATGATATTTTTAAATTATGTCCAATGCCGTAGCATCTTCCGTGGGCAACTTAATTCTGGTAATTTTGTGTCACGGTGCGCGCGCATCGTAAAATTTCACTCTCATCAATTTTTCATAACGCGCCTAAAGAAGTATAACTTCAAAAGTGATCAGCCAGTGCCGGACACGTTGATTACTGGGACTAAGGCACGCCCCGGGTTTCGTATGTATTTCATAACCTTATAACTGGTCTGGTAATTTTACCTGACATTTCATGGTAAGCCTTAGATTTAATATTTGTAAACACTATATAAAAATATGTTTTAAAGTTAATTATTACTATGTAAGTAATCCCGTTAGAACATTGTTGACATTGCACACTATATAAACAGTTTTAAGGCAAGTTCGCCATCAATGAGATTAAGCTAACTTCGGAAATACAGCTTTAGCTCAAACTCTAGGCTAATAGGAATTAATTGAGGATTATCTCAAAATACTGTATTTCAATTTAAATTGTCAACGTTCCAGTGCAAATTGGTCGTGAAACCAAAGAAAGGTCTAATTTGTACATTTTCAGGAGTGGAATAAAATTTGAAAAATAGTTTTTAGAATGTTTTTATTTTAATAACAAAACATTGCCGCATAGAATTGTATTGTTTTAGTTCAATACTAACATAATTATTTTCTGCCTTTACTACTGTTTGAAGCCTAATTGGACATTAATTACTGTGATTAGTTTTGTGATGTTTTGCCTAACAATAACATGAAATATTTATATTTAACTCGTATAAAAGCGCGCTTTACAATTCAATAGCTTAATTAAATTAAACGTTTATATTCAGGGTACAGCTAGTACGCTTCGCTGTGGTACATTGTGATTGAATGGTTGAGAAATGAGAAACAAAACAAAGAAAACATTCCATATAAGTTTAATTTGCAATACTTGTGGAAAAAAATAAAAAAACAAGAAAAAATCGATAAAAACAATCCTTGATGTAGATTATATATCATGCTAAAATTTCACTTTAAACTTTTTGAGTTTTTTAAGCGTACACAAACCAACATAACATGTTTCTATATATAGACTGGCAAAACTAATTCATAATACAATTAATTCTAAGATACCAGTTTGGGATTAAGATACGCATCAAACTCACAATAAGAAAAATTGGAGAGTTTAAAGTCGCATCGAAATCTAAGTTTCAAGTATATTAAATTACATTGAAATTAAGTTCTTTTTTTCATACGAAGTTACTGTTAGGAAAGCTTAATTGAGAAAACATAATATCGACCGGATTGCCTGTTCGGATAAAGAAGAAACAAAACCTGTACAGTCACTGTCCGATGCATGAAGTAACGAGTGAAATACTAACAGCGTGTTATCTCGCTCTACTTGTTTCACACTCTGCAAGTTACAAACTTTAATCTGCTATGAAAGCTAAGAATTTAGCACACTTGCTATAAGGTGGGTTGTTTTCATACAATATATTTTTGGATTTACTCCTTAAGAATCGAATTTCATATATAAGGCGCCCGGTATGAGAAAAAAGTGAGGAGTGAAATCTACTGATGCATGACCTCGTTACGTTTTTGGTGCGCACCTATATAATAAAAACGAACACTTAGATTTTAAAAAAAGAAACATTTATCAATTTGTAACACTTATAATGTCTGGTATTTATCCTTATACACAAACAAAGATAAAAATACGATAGACATGGATGTGAAGTAAAGCACACGTCCGTTTGCGGCGAGTTCCCGAGAGAAAAAGGCATGTACGAGTTACGACGGCACGCTGTGTGCACGAATCTATACGAACGAACTTTACCCTTGCGCCTGTCAGCTTACACAGCTTACAAATTTTTTTAGTTACCATAAACCATTTGTCGCTGTAATTAATAATGAAGGCAATGTTGATCTTATTAATATTTAAAAAAATGATAATAGTCAAATAATAATAATTACATAATTTATCAACATTCCTAATGAAATATTTGTGCACATCTGAAATTGATGTGTTGATATTGTGAAAAGTTTCATGTAAAATATTTCGCCGATTAGTTATAATTAATGTATATAAAATGAATAAATATATATTTATATATGTACATTATTTTCATTAATTTGTTAATTTACACTTTCATATGGCAGTACCCTTTCATATTTTCAGTTAAATAAACTCTTTTTGCGTATTCAAGGAGTAAACTCCAGTCGGGCGTGGGAGCTTACACACACACTTTTTATTTATAGAACACAGGGCAAGAGTGCATGAGGCTCACCTGGTGTTAAGTGACACCACCGCCCATGGACACTCTCAATGCCAGAAGGCTCGCGAGTGCGTTGTAGGCCTTTTAAAAATTGGTACGCTCTTTTCTTGAACCCCAAGTCGAATTTGTGAATATTTGGGTTAGACTGGGTGATGTGGTATGTTGATTTAAGATTTTAGTTTATAAAAACTTTTGGCATTTTACAAAATCGCACGGCTATTTAATCAACAGACAATGCTTTCTTCATCATGTCTGTCATGTACTTAGGAAGCTAATAAAATCTAGTAAAAAGTAAAACACCACCAGATATTGTATATTTTTTAAATCTACATCGCTTTTGACATGTCCCACGCGGGACTGATTCAATTATAGGGCAGTGGGTTTGGTTCCCGGTCAATCTAATTTTTAACATAGCTCAGAGCGGAACGTAGCGTCTACGTTATTATGTTACCTAAAATCCGATATTGGTCAACGTTAATCAAGTAGGTTTCAACTTGATTCATGTAACTTTATTATACTTTTTGATAGGGCTTTTGCACTAATAACTAGTGTAGAAATATCATACAACTGTTAGCAGTCTAAGTGTTTTAATTCTAAATCGCCTTTTGTATACACTCTCAGCCGTTTAAAATAAATCATTATCATTGGGTATCTTTCTTCATGTATACGAAACAGCACATTAATTACTAGTACATAGATCGAGGGAGGGTAAAACTTGCGGAGTTTCTTGCCCGTTCTTCTCTGAACAAGGCCTCCTGGTAGTTTTGCGAACGGATGGCGTAGTCTTGCTCTTTCGCGAATTTTGTAAACATGCATGCCCTAAGACGCATCTAAATTGAATAAACGTATTTTGTTTGATTTATTGATTGATATAGGCAACTATAGGCAAATTTGTATTCTAAACACTTTTGCTAAAGTATTTGAACGCGTCATATACAATATAATTAATACTTTTATTAAACCCATACTTATTCCAGAACAGCATGGGTTTGAGTTTAAGTTTCTATTTAGTTTTAGTTATTGTTATTATTTGTTTATAGCTAGCTTGCTTATGTTCTCATATAACGTGTTAAATTTGTGATGTCATATAAACATTTGTTTTAGAACGTATAAATAAATCAATTTGGTATTGGATAGTTCTCAAGCAAAATTATTTTTTGCCTCTGTCAAATGACATCGTATTTTTATATTTCATTATCTTTGACATTTATACAAATATTATATTGTGCAATATATTAAATCTTCGTCTGAATTTATTTGTATCTTTTACTTTTTTAATATAATGAATATGTGCTAATAAATGTAATTAAATAATGGTTTTCAATCTGCACAAATTTATCAACACATTAATCCGTATCAATTAATTTAAATTCCAATTAAATATCCAACTAAGATTAAATGAGTCTTTCAAAAGGACGATAGGATAAAGATGATTGGTGCTCCGTAAACGGTATTCCTTTAAAGGGCCATCACAATGGACCCCTATTGTTACTTTCCGGTCATAGCGATTTGAAATAACACTTTGAGGTATTACGAGTATAAGGCAACTGACAGCATCTTCATTAAATATAAATTTATCTAATACCATCAAAAACCGGTGGGTGCTAATTTTAGTATCAGAAATATACGCAGTTGTGTTTTCGAATAAAACAATAAATCTAATATATAAAGTACCAAGTTCTATAGATAGCTTTTTGTCTCTAAAGCTTCTAGAGAGCCGATTTTTTCTAACGTATTTTCGAAAGTAGGCTAAAGCTTAAATTCTAATAAATATTGTAATGATAATTGACATTATAAAAAGCTAATTGTCAATTTAAAAGCGTTTTTATACTTAATTACTTTATAGATAATCAAATGTAAATGTAAATTTGAAAAAAAAAAATTATATTGAAAATTTAAATTTTATCTGTAAACTGTTGCAATCCAAATGTGAAACAGAAACATTCAACTGAAATATGATACATAAATTATAAAAAAAAACAAATTCAAGAGTAAAAACAACATTGACACAGATTAGATTGAATAAATGATTTGAACAATTTATAAGAAACAATGAAACCGAATTAGAAGGAATTGAAGCTAATGAGGGATCTTTGTTTTAACTTTCGAAACCGCCCTCAAATGAGGTACACTTTACACATGATAGAACAATTTATATATTTATTTAATGACAAAGTTTGGTAGGATAATCCTAAAAACCTTTCGACGCCCACCTTTATTTATTTAAATAACTCTGAGAGTTAGTTTTATCTGGGGTTAGTATTAGTTTAGTTGTTGTTAATTTCAATTAAATATCTCTTAACTGTGTATTTTAGTTAAATAAACTATAATACTCATAAGTAAAAGTTATTAAATTTAAAGCTTTCACCAAAATATTGTATTGTTTATAAATTTATACGATGAAATAATTAAAAATATTACCATCACCTTTACTCAATATGACAATTATACGTGTAGTATGTAGCAGACAATTCTGAACCTTCTATGTCATAAAACCCAAACGGTTATTTCTCTGGCAATCGAACACAGGACGTTTTAATTTGTATCGTTGTAAACTGTATCATAATAGGTTTTGTTCAGATTTCGCATTGACCAACTGCTGACACGGCTCACCAGTTCTAAATTATAATAGCCGATGATGTCGCTATACACCGAGAGCTTACAAAAGTAATATTATGTATGTAAATAGGTAAGTAGTATTTAACAAATTGTTTTCTAACAATAAATTAAATTTGAATACAAACTGGCGAAACTTTCTTCAAGCCCTTAGTTATCGTGGTGAGCCTGCCAGATAGCTTTGAGATAATCCCATTATCCTACCCGTGGGGCTCCGTCTGTTACCTTAGGTCACTAAGTGCAGACATTCCATACTTATTTATATATTCACTATTTATGTGTTAGGGTATATCTGTAGGGCTTAGGGTTGTTGGATTCTAAGGTCTCACCCTCTCATATATTTCGTTATCTAGTTCAGCTTACCTACCTATACTGCATATACTATACAGCTACAGGCTACTCCTAACAATTATTACATATTAATTAAATACACACAGTACACTGGCTGACAAACTGTACCGGTTTATTGATATGTAATGTTAAAAAATGTTTCCTAAAGTTATTTGATACACTATTTAATAAGCAGGCTGTTAAATAATATAGTGTTTTTGTCTTAAACGATTTATCACATATTATATGTACACCGGCTGAATTCATAAGACTTTCATTATTTATAATTAGTTAGAAAAAGATTTAGGTTTTAAGTTTTTACTTATTATGTTTATAGTATAGTTTTCTATTGTATTAGTATTAATTTACTGTAAAAATAGTAAATAAGGAAAAAAGTAAAAAAAAATCTTTTGAGTTTTAATTTTAAAGTGTGTTCTTAACTTTTTTCCTTACACATTTTAAGTATCAGAAACAAATGAGCATGTCCGCGATCCAAAAATGAGTTCCTATCCCCTCCACGTCACAATGCTGTGTATAGGACCCACCTATGTAGTACACAATCACTATACACAGAATAATAGCATAGACATGGTACTAGATTAAATAACCGGGATTTACACCGTGCCCTGAATGTCTAACGTATAAATAGTGAGCGTTGCGCTTTGAATACGAAGTAGTCGGGAGAATCCTCTGTTCCACCCACACTAGATGAATTTGTACTTACAAAACTAAACGATAAAATTTTCGAGTAAGCTTCCATTGCGTGTTTAAAAACGCCTTTTAAGATATTTGCTAGTGTACGAGAGGCAATGTAAACTGTTCAATGAATGTTTTTCTGTGTACTGTACTAAGTGCTATGATATTTTCTCGAAAGGATAGAGCAAAAAAAATTAAATTAGTGGAGTTTTCCCTTAAGTCAGTCGAAGTAAATAGTGTTGAGTCAATAGCACTGTTTGCTTCTATTTATCCGAGTGAAATTGATTTGCTATTGAAATATATTATTTGCAGATATTGTTTTATAGTAAAATAATAATATTGTATGTAAGTCAGTTGAGGAAATTGAAATATTGTGTAAACAAACGTTGGAGCTTTTTTCTAGTTATTAAAATTCTTATGAGCATATACAAAATAAACATTCAGCGATTGATTTTTATTTATAGATTATTTAGAGATTATTTTTAGATTTAGTAAATGATCTTTTTGTCATTTTAAAACATATATTAAACCCCATAACCTCCAAAAAAGCTGTGTCATGCAAATTCTTACGTTATCAATATTAAGTTATTAAGTCAGGTGCCGGTCACGGTATGAAACAATATTAACTGCAAACCAAACATCCATTGATCCATCTGCGGTATATCTGCGAGCTACAAGTTCAAGTTCCTTTAGACCAGTGATTCCCAAAGTGGTCTATATCGACCCCTAGGGGTCTACGACAACCTGCAAGGGGTCTACGTCAGCGAATAAAAATTTGGGGGTCCTTGAAATGAAAATGGGGGTCCACGGCAGCGGATCTCAACACATACACTGATTGTACCTATTTACTTACATCATACTATATTATAATATCAAAACATATACATTATTTATAAAAGTACCCACATATAAGATAAAAAAATTATTTTGAGTAGTTTTAATTTAAATTCAATTAATAAATGTATAGATTAACATGTGTTTTTACTTTAAGTTTTTAACACTAAACTTCACTACAGTTAGAAATTTACAGGAAATCAATATCAGGTAAGAAGGGGGTCTACCCAACACGGAAAAACATGGCAAGGGGTCTACGACCCAAAAAGGTTTGGGAAACTCTGCTTTAGACCAACAGCGGTTTTCCGCAAAACGAATAGCTGTCAGATCTATTTATCTAAAATAACCACTCGTTAGATACAGAAACTGAGAATTAGAGGGCTCTCACTATTTCCTACATTAACTTTATCACAAATATTTCAAGTAAAAGCTTGAATATTGTTAAAAAAATTAAAAATTCTCCGTGATCAGCGGAATTTGTGAGGCAATAAAAAGGCAGGTGTTAACTCGACGGATAGAGCCGTTTGGTATCGGCGATCGCTAAACATTTTTATAGTGCACTCGGGCCCGCTCGTTAATCATCAGTTTACATTCAGCTTGTAAAGCATCGTTTACGATCACGGATACATGGATATTATTGATGATAGAAGCGATACTTATTAAATAAACAAATTGCCGTAATATTTAGAAACTGGAAATAGTATAGCGATTATAAATATTGTAGTGATTAAAACTAAATTTTATTGGTCATTTATAAACTATAAAATAATGATATTTAAATTAAAGAATTACGTATTTACGTAGGAAGTTTACACAGGCATAGGTTCTTTTGTGTTTCAACCGCAACAATTATTGTTATGGGACGTAAACTCAGGCGAAATATACAATGTTTTTAGCCACGCCTGGAGGTGGTTTTACTTAGATTGCTATGACTGTTTATATATTACTATGTTTTGTATTTTATTAATATTTACAGAATCTTGCCAACGCTTGCCACGCCGATAAATGGGTACATAAAGAAAAATAAAATGTGACAAGCACTTTTAGGGTCTGTTTCACAATGTATGGATAAGTTCTACATAAGGTCCAAATTAACTATTTATTACTTATTGGTAGGATAAACACTATTGTTGCGTTTCACGACTGTCAGATAGCGCTATTGGTCACATAAAGTCCATCATAAGCTATGAGTCGTATGAATGTCAAATAGCACAATTTATCTTACAAATAATTTATGTGTTGCATAGCTATTTGGTACTTTAGCCATACATTGTGAAACATTAGCCAAACAAATTATGAAAACTAAATAAAAATTGATTTCAAAGTGTGAAGGGAGCAACTATGAATATCCACCCCTAGCTCGTTTATCAGAATGCTCAATCTGGTTATCAGTGAGTTTTAGTATGTATTTAACTGTTTCACCTGAAGCTAATGGATTGAACTACAATTTAATTTTATTACCTTCTTAGTTTATGCATTGCGTTTTTGTGTTATACCATGTATTATGTGTTATGTATGTACCACACAGAACGGTTCAGTGGCGATACACAACAAAACAAATAGTAACAATAAATATTAAGCCCTGATTAACCTCGTAATATAGTTGACACGAATCTAATAACGAAAAAAGGCTTTTCTGTAATTCGTAAGGATAAGAAACAATTAGTAGTTTAGAAAATGAGAAAAGTTGCCCTTAGATTTCGGCGCGGCCAAATTAAACTAAATGTGGTGATGCCGTGTCAAAATTATGGATTCAACAAAATATTATCAAATTAAAATATCTACTTCGATTTTTTTTTAATTTTATTTTGTTGATACAGTTATGTATATATGTATGTCTTTGCTCATAACTTGTAAGAACGCTAACGTATATCCTGTATAGTTTCTCTTGTATGTTATATGTATCTGGCCCACTTGTAAACCGGATACTACGGCATATCCAGTAAAGTATATCGATGCATTGCTGTCGTTAATCACCATTGAACACTTAAACAGTGTTAACATCAGCGAGCCGTGTTTGATCGTGTCGTGTCGGACACGAAACATCCAAACGTTACATCTATATAACGTTTTGTTGAATTGCCTTTTGACCCCATTGTATGGTTTGTATATTTAAAAAGTGTAAAAACTAGGAATATTTCGCTTTTATTTTCTGTATAGATACGTTAGCCACACAGTAGCCTGGTTAATTGTCTTTAACAATAAAATATGACTGCGTTCGTTGCTTATATACACTCGCTTTCTCAACTAAAATATGTATTTAAACTATATCGAAACCGATCTAATATTTTGAAAAGTTAGAAAACGTGCCGGTTGCTAGTTAAATGCTAGTATGTACAGAACACGTTAAAATGACATAACTGAATTTTCAAAATGTGATATTACACATTCTGCAAATTGTGGGAAGATGATGGTATTTTAGTGGTACTTGGTCATACTTGCGTTAAAGCGCGGAGTCTGAGAGTATCTGGGCTAGTGGTTTCAGCTTTCGAGTCTGGTCATAGATTTGACCCGGCTGTGCATTTTTCTTTCTATGAACCCGCATGCCCTAGAACCAAAATGTCGACGGCATAAAAGGCATAGAAGACTCGTTGCCAACTCGCCTATTAGAAAAAACAGATTACCCAACAAATACAGAAATCTGTATCTCAAACCTAAATGGTTCTAGCGTTAGTCTGGCTAAGATGAAAAAAAATATTGGAGTTTATTAAAGTTCCTCATCTTCGAAGCTGTACACTGTAAGCTGAAAGCTTAATTACTCGTTAACGAGAAACATTTAAGTTGAAACTTGAACTTACAAGTTTGTGCTTAAGAAACCATAATGTATAATTATAACATAATGCCTTTGTGAAGTTTTAATGCATCTAGTGAAAATTTAACATTTTTGTTAAATTTTAACACATGATTTACAAATAAATACCTAATATAAGGAAGCTTTATCACTAAGGTTAGTTTACACTTACTTTCATAGTTTAAGCATCTGAAATTACCAGATTTTTATTTATCATTTTAGTCAGTTATTACTTATAATATGTGATATAGCGAGATCGATCGGTTCGGTTCCTCTGGAATCGGCCTTGGTCTAACATCACAATGATTTGACACAATTTGGTAAGTATTTCACCAATAAACAATTATGTTAAACTATCTGTGTCCCGTCAGTTTCATCCACGCTACACCAGTGTGATTTAAAAAACCTAAAGAGGTTGTAGCGCCACTAATTTTTTTACGCCGGTATGATAACTTAAAGCCTACACATGGATAACGTAATTCTTATATTCTTAATTGTTGAATGTACCTAAAATTCAATAAATAAAAAGCAGAATTTTTTCCTTGCCTTCACTTGACAGGTAAGACTTGGTATAAATCGAGTCATCGCATTGTCCGCTAATAGCTTTAATTTAATAAGCGGCGAAAACACAGGGTCTTTCCTTCAACTTTGATATTGCTTCCTTTGGAGTAGTAAATCCTGGGCCGTCGTGTTTAAACCGCAGCTATTAAAAATGTATGTCGGCGATTGGTAGACAGCCCCAGAAATAAATATACACAGGTACCAAACTTTTAATATTATTTATTGATGTGAAACATCTATAGCCACACGTAAAACCGATTTCTGGCGTGGCGACGCATGCCGTGGCGACGTCGCCACGCTATATGACGGTATATATATATACAGTCTATATGAAGTAGTGTGTACGGTGTGTGTATTTCGAAGTCACTGATTAAACGAATTAAGTAGTCACAATTTGAAATAAATTCGTAAATTTTTGTATTTGATGAAAATAAATGTTTATTCATTAAATAGTCATCGTTATCTGGAAAAAAAGTCGTAATATTTTATTTTATCATTATGACATATTTAGTTTTTTATCACAATTTGTTATTTTCTGCATACTACTTTAGCAAAATAATGTCGATGCTTCACATCTGCATTATGCACAGCTTAGGTTATGACTAAGTTGATACTGATTTATTATTGTATCAATTTTAAGTAATTTATTACCTGCATGTTCTGTGTATAATTGTATTTAACTATAATAATTGTTGCAGTTACACATATGTTTCGAAAAAACAGAAATACTAATTTAAAATAAAATAATAATTACATAACATATGTTACATACGAAAACACACATACACATAAACACACAAAATAACAATACTCAAGAAAAAATAAAATAAGACATATCAAAAACAATAAAAATTAAAAATTCCCTTTTGCCATTCGGTTCGCTTCAAGTGTGCAATGTGTGTGTACTGTGGTTGTAAATAGAACAATGAATTTAATTAGCAATTTGTTGCTCGGTGGCTCGGTTTGGTCACCAGTACACAAAAGACTTCAAAGAATTGAAAAGATTCAAAGGACTTTATAAATTTATCTCCTATAAGACCTACAAGTTTCATATTTTTAAAGCCGCGAGTGGACATTTTATAATTTAATTGATACTTTACACTATACGAGTAATGCTACAACATGACATCATCTCCGATGATATTTCACTTCTAGAAAAATGCATTCCCATGTTCCTGTCTACCAGATTCCTAACCTACCTACCGAATTAGGTATTACTTAGTGAAGTTTATTTAAGAATTTTTATTGATTTTTTCCATTGATGTTTGACCTTTTTCTATACATGTCGTAGCATTGGCGCTCGTATCGGCTGTCATTTTCGTTCTTTAATAAGTTCAGAGTCAAATTAGTTCAAATCAGTTAAGTTCTACAAATTAACTATTTGATAGTCTGTAGTAATTTAATAGTCTTTATTCCTTATGTTGAAGCAATGGTGTTAATGTCAGCTGCCATTGTCATTATCATTTAATGACGTCAAAGTCAAATTAGTGCAAAACCGTTAATACGAAATGAATGGTTTATTTCGAAACGACTATATAATGAATTGCAGCTTTGGCTATATCCAATTTGTTACTGTTATAATTAGTTTATGATAGTAAGTTTACGAAATAAATAAATAGTATTTTAAATTAGTACGCAAAACTATTGTCAAACAAAGCAAATTGTCAATTATACCCGTGTTGCTAGTTGTACCCGGCCGCGGCCGAGTATTCAGTCACCGGCGTGTAATATGGAGCCGCGCGTCACCTGGGGACAAATGTTCCCAATCCCCACGGACAAATTACTCGATTATCTAAATAAATTACTAACTCTCTCTCGCCTCTAATAGTTTTGTTTCATCTGTCTGCTTGTAAATGTGAATATTTCGTTTATATTGTTCTTGAACGCGTAGTACATGGCTCCATCTTGTGTTGGTGAACTAGGTCAGCAGAACGGTACTCATCACAATTTTTATACAGTTTACACGCATAAAAGAGCATTGTTGGCCTAGTGTCTTCTGCGTGTGACTCTCAGCCCTGAGGTCGAAGGTTCGATCCCCGGACTTTGGACTTTTTGGCCATGTGCACATTTAACATTCGCTCGAACGGTGAAAGAAAACATAATGAGAAAACCGGCTTGCCTTAGACCCACAAAGTGTACGGCGTGTCTCAGGCACAAGAGGCTGAGCACCTACTTAAAAAAAGGCTGTAGCGCCACTGATTTTATTCTTTTTACATGCATTACAGCATGCTGTATGTGTCTTTAGTTTTTAGAGACACAAAAAATGGCTACAAATAGATAGTTGTGATGAATTTAAGATAACTTCGGAGATATGTTGGCGTGAATCGTAAGCTAACTCTCAACCGTTAAGTTATATTTCTTTCTATCTGCTCAATGAACACTTGTTCAAAGTGAAAGCAAATATTGTGAGGAAACTTGTAGGTCTTAAGATCTAAAAAAGTGCCAGGCATAAATTGCCTTCGACTACCTTGTCTATAAAGATGTCACCAAAGAAACATTTGAAGTGCTGGAATAATTAATGTATTAATTCAGATAACTTCGAGTAAAAGGATACAAGATTTTGTTATTTATTAGTAGTATTGCAACATGGAAATAGTTGCCTGATTGAAACGTATTAAGGCAATGAAATATTTGATTGATTGCGATCAACAGTTGTCAAGCGTGTGAATTTTGAGATTACGAGTCAAAGTAAATTAATCAAGAAAATAAGACATGTAATTTCAACGAAATATAAAATTAATGCATTTCAACAAAATAAGTCAAAATAATTCATGAAAGCTGAAGATAAAGGCAGAGCTATATCATCATTACACAATATAGTTATCTATTATATCAACTAAGTACTATCGACATTTTCCTTCAGTCTCTGTGGGCATATTCTTCATAGATTCCTATCTCAAGGGACTATCGCTTCATTTCTTTCATCTATTTTGTCCGACAACAACAAAACGTAAGAGACATTTTCCTACCAACGTGTATAAATATAAGTTTTGTGAGTGTTATTGCTTGATTATTACTGTTATCAATTGAACTAATATTTTAAATAAATGATTGATTGATTAGCTTTATCATGTTGCGCTTGTATCTCATTTTTAATACCAAAACATATAACGATTATAAAGTGCTAAATACTTTCCTTCTTAATAATTGTTAATAAGTTTATTATCCGTATTCATGTTCGTAAAAATCATATGACCTTTTGAAAAGGATAGGGAAACAAAACACTGTTTTTCTAATGTAAGTTTAATCTATGATTCTGTACAACATCTTAAATACCAATACTATATGTACTAGTTAAATCCTTTGATATGAAAGTAAAATTATAAATAAACACAGAAACTTATTTACACAACTTTCTAAATTACTGCCTGCTCTAATATCAAGGAAAAATCATCCGGAAAATCTTGTTATCTTATGACTTTAGACATCACAAATGTATTTGTATAGAACAATTAAGCCAATTAGTAATACTTGATTTTTTGTGTTATAATTCTAATTTTAATGAAAAACATCAAATCAAATCAAAATCCGTTTAACATAATATTGTTAACTATGTAGATTGTAGACTTATGAAAAAAGTTGAAGATCTTAATTTACATTTACTAGCAGTTTCCAAATCAACGGCATAAAGTGGAATAGATTAACAAACCACCCGCCACTCGTTTAATTAATTAATTGCAAAGTTATTAGTTTAGTCAAGGAAATTGTAAGGCAGTTCCTTACAAATTCCTCGTAAACTAAATAATATCCAGCACTTACATTATAGAGCCATCAATCGTCCACTTCATGATTATACTGATATCACATTGAAAATATCGCAGGCAGCTACTGGTTTGTTATATGAAGCTATATAAGTATCACGTTTTATCGAAGATCACTCACGTATAATACGAGATAAGTTCTTAACTTCGTAGACATACAAACAATGATTGTAATCACAAACTTTTAAATATTTTATCAAAAGAAATCGAGAACATTTATATATAATTACTGTTCTCAGTTTAAATTACTTTTCCAATAACGTACAAATATTTTCGTAGAGAAAAATTTATAAGTTGCGTAGGGTTCACGCGGGGTCGTGACTTTCGCAAATAATATTCACTCACATAAAACTATAATTTGTTAAGAAAAGCCTCTTTACTGTGTACCACTGACAACGGGAATAAGTTGGAAAAGTTACACAGTAAAATTGATGGCTCGGGGCGGGATGTCGTTATTGTCTTAAGAAAGCTCGGAGTGGACGTGACAAGAGCTTACGCGTTTATCGAACATTTAATTAAAAGTTTATTAATTCTTAACTCAATTTTTCTTCTTTATTTTAAATCTCGTTTCACTTTAAATCTTCGTAGCATCTAAAACTATATTTACATTTTCTTCTTTTATATGCTATAAATGTGTTCACAATTGTACCACATTCTTTGCAAATAAACAATTTATTATTATTATAATTTGAAACCGTTTTGAATGCAAGCATTTTTTTATAAAATACAGGTGCATATGGCCTGCATGCTGACCATATAAAGCCAATGGTCTATGGATATGGCATTCATCAGTATTTACTGATAATTGATAATTTTGCACGTTCACATAAGGATTGCCTATACAATTAGTAAGAGACTTAGTAAAAACGCATAGTGTCGCATTGTCTTAGCGTAGAGAAAGAACATTAAGCTGAGTAATAAATATGTAATAATAGTATAATATAATACTATTTTTATTTAATTTAAAAAGATTGACAATCCGACAATTCCTTAGCTGATTTTGAACAAAGGAAGAAGATTAAGAAGAGACAAGAGCAGTATTCCATATGAATGGAGTACTTGCACCTAGTTCAGCTGCATACGTTACTGCATACTGCACTCAGCGAAGCGAAACATCCCATAGCCCCCTGCCCAAAACAGTGGTTTTTTGTTTTTTTTGCCAGATGACTGCAGAATTGGAATTTCATTCATTAAAACCTTACGTTAAATATCGATAAAGTTTAAATGAAATCTGATAACTTCTAGAATCTTTTATTACATTCCTTACACGCGAAATCTTGTAACTCAATACGTGCAAATAAAGGGAGTCGATTTTAGTATTTAAATCGTTTTATTTGGACTAATTCAAGTTGTGACGTGTCGTAATAAGAGGGCTCATTATTTCTCGTCTAATTGTGTTTGTTTCATTAACTTTTAGTGCTGTTCCGAGATTTCTGACGACAGTTGTTTAAAGTTTCCACTTTGCTCCTTTATAAACGATTCTTGTAATTTTCATCATTTTGTACACATTTCGTACTTCTCTTAATACATTTTAAAGCTATATTTTAAATTAAGAACGCAATTTTAATCAACATACTAATAAAAAGTAAGTAAAAGTTTTTCTAAAACGAATTACCGTCGTATCACCTCGACGTCCGCCGTTCCACAACTGAGCGTTTTTCAAGGCAGTTTTTGCCGCGCACCACCACTACGTGGAACCAGCTGCCCACTGAAGTATTTCCGAACCAATTCGACTTAGGGTCCTTCAAGAAAAGAGCGTACCAATTCTTAAAAGGCCGGCAACGCACTCGCGAGCCCTCTGGCATTGAGAGTGTCCATGGGCGGCGGTATCACTTAACATCAGGTGAGCCTCCTGCCCGTTTGCCCCCCGTTCTATTAAAAAAAAAGAATTGTTCCGAGTAACTATCACGTCAATAAACTTAGCTATAAAATCGCCGTAAATAGGTTCTTGTATGGCCAGTAGCTATCGGTGTAAACTACAGAAGTGGTTTGAATTATTCGTATTTACATTTACTCAGCTCGCACCTAAATGCTAATTGAGATTCAAGAACACAGCCACAACCCATATAGCTAGTGCGGCGGCGCTACGCAAGGCAAATGGGCTCCGCAATGTTTGTCCACTTTGCGGGACTATTCTCATATTAACATACTAAACTCGAACGAAATACAAAAATAGGATATTGTATGTAACAATTGTCTATAATACCTGTTTGTATTAATGATTAATTGATTGTAGATTACGGTAGTTGTAAAACAGGGAGACATCGTTTATTAATTTAACGAGCAAATTTAAACTAATTCAAAGCCCTCAGCCCTTTTATAATAAAAAATCAGCGGCGCTACAACCTCTTTAGGTCTGGGACTCAGATTTCTGAATCTGTTTCATGATCATTTTTAAATCTAATAGGCAAGTAGGTGATCAGCCTCCAGTGCCTGACACAGGCCGTCGACTTTTTGGGTCTATGATATGTCGGTTTCCTCACGAAGTTTTCCTTCACTTCAATGTTAAATGCGCACATAGAAAGAAAGTCCACACCTCAGGGATGAGAGTCGCATGCTGAAGCCACTAGGCCAACACTGCCCTTTTATGATAAGCATATAAAATGTGGCGGGGCCACAGAAATATTAACAGCTCATTACCTAAACTCTATGAATAGATACTAGACAGATATGTTTGTTTCTTGGACTTACAAAGAGTCGTCCAGAATAAGTCGGTGGGATAGTTAGACAAACAGAGGCAGACACGTCGCACGCATTAACGCCTGGAGACGTGGACGGTCACTTCACTGAAGTGTGAGCGGGGACTTGAGTGCATCTCCCAAGTATTGACGTTGGGTGAATTAGGCAGCCAGTTGCGCCGAAATAGATCTCCTGTGAAACGCTTACTCGACGCAATTATCAGGTCAATGCTGAACTCAATTAATCTTAGATCGTAATAATTCAAAGTGGGAATCTATTTGGTCTCATTAATAAATATTAAGCTCCGGCTTTAATAAATCTCTGAAAGTTTTTATCCTCTTAAACGGAGTTCATTAGTCGCATAGAAAACTCGCTTCCATCCTTTCCTTTGAGAAAACAGAAAACCTTGCAGGACACAAAGGGCTGGCCTACATTTATAGCCCATAGATATAGCCTATAGATGTAGCTTTTTGTATATATATATATAAAAGTTTGGAAAATCCAAAAGTGCACGCCTCATAGCGGTCATTCACATTTAAAAAAAAAAAATCATTCGTTTACATTTTTTTTTTTGCTTCTTACTACTTAATATAATAAAAAAAAAATATATACAGTGGCGCCATAACTCTAAGGTGAGGAAAAAATATACTAAAATAATTGAATATAAGTAAGAAATTAATTATTATATAGATATACAAATACACAGTAGTATTTTAGTTTTTTACAAATTATAATTAAACGACAGTACTTAGAACGCTAATATTAACTAGGAATCAGCCCAGGGTATAACTTTATATAATAATAAAAAAAGTATTCTGGTACGATAAATTTTTCGACCAATTTCTCTGCCACATACATGGATCCATAAACACAGACTGACGGACGTCCAAGAATGATTGATTTTAATGTTATTATTTACTATGTTAAACAAAATAATTGTTCATAAAAAATACCATATGTGCTTGATAGATTATTTAACTCGATTTTAGTGCACTCACTCATTTCAACAGGACAGCAATGTCGAAATGTGGGGAATGCAATGAAGGCCTCCTTGATGGGGCAGTTTGCTCATCATGTAAACACACTTTCCACTATAATTGTATAGGAATTACAGAGGGAGGATATCGAAAACTGGGTGATAGAAAATCAACTTGGCGATGCCCTAAGTGTAAATCAGGTGGACAAATGAATACACCGACACTTTCTCCAATGCATGAACCATCACGTAAGTTGTTAGAAGAGATAAAAACCCTGTCATCCAGAATGACAGCATTCGAAGAATTAGTAAGCGAGATAAAGTTAATGAGAGATGAGTTTTCTGGGCTAAAATCTTCAGTCGTAGAAGCTAGCACAATTGTAAAGGACTTTGGGTTACGACTCCAAAATATAGAGGATAGGCTTTCGGATGTGGAAAAAACCAAAGAACTAATTAATAATTTACAAAGCAGAGTGGATGTCTTAGAATGTGAAAGGGATGCAGCTGAGCAATGGAATAGAATGAACAACGTTGAGTTAAAGGGAGTACCACAGACGGCAAATGAAAACCTGCTTGATTTAATAATAAGCATAGGATCTAAAGTAAATTATGCTGTGACAAAACAGCAGTTAAATTTTATAGCCCGAACACCATCGAGGGATTCTAATCATCCGAAGCCGATTGTTGCGTGTTTCAACAGCAGGTATGATAAGGAGAACTTTGTGGCGGCAGTCAGATTATTTAACAGGGAGAGTTCCCTTTCCGCCAACCTACTAGGACTTAAAGGCTCCGCAAAAATTTTTGCAAATGATCACCTGACTTCTCGCAACAAGATTCTTTTAAATAAAACAAAGCAGTTAGCCAAGGAAATGGACTGGCGGTATGTTTGGATCAAGCACTGCAGGATTCAAGTGCGAAGAGGTGACTCATCGCCAGTCCTCACAATAAAGTCAGACAAAGATCTCCTGAAAATAACGAAAGGTGGAATGTGACTTTTTGTTCGCACGGTGTTTCATCCAGCTCAGTTATATAAATTTTCATCATTACTTTTTATTATTGATACATTGTATTTGAGAATCGCTGCCTTTACTAGACCTCTCTATTGTTCGCGCTGGGTCGACCGGTTTCTCACAGGTAGATTTTTTAATACGTTTGCTAATTACAACTCTGCTGCTACAATCATAAGGCTGATATCCTGCTGTACTACAATGTTTGCAAAATTAATATCTTATAGAATACTGAGGGTACTAAATAATTTGCAGCATTTTATTTGGCTATATTGTCTCACTTATTCTAATATTACATTAAGACTTTCAGTAATGTTAATCGAGTTGGTATTATATAAAATATATCAGTATTTCTGCATATATGATACCCATCTAAATTATTTAATATTCTTCACAGTTATACTGTCTCAAATAGAATTATTTACAAATCGTATAACTGTTCGTTATTTTTACGTATTATATAAAGTAAAGAAACTGCTATTTCAATGTGGGTTCAACTATGTCAACTTTAGGCTAGCGATAGATAAAGTAATTGTACTTATAAACAATATCATTTATTTCAAAATATTAACGTCTACTATATTCGTAGTAAATAACTTAGCTTTCGGGACATCATCGATACAACTCAACTTTTATGTAATATATAATTTGTATATTATTAACAATTTAAATGACAACTTTTATCGACTGGTTACGTATATATCGTTAAAAGGGTTTTATTATTTAACATGGTTTTGCAACTTTTCTATAGAAATATTTTTATTAAACTCAGCCATAAAGTTATTGTTTCACACTCGATCTTGATACGTTGAAAATATACTACCAAAATGTACGTGGTTTACGCACAAAGTGTAGCAACTTTTTTAGAAATGTATTACTCCATTCTTACGACGTTATATCGTTAACTGAAACGTGGTTGGTTGATGGCGTCTGTGACAGTGAAATTTTTGATAGCAGATATGTTATATGGAGACGTGACAGAGACTATGCCAAAACCAAGCAGAGTAAGGGCGGAGGGGTGTTGCTGGCTGTTAATCGTAATCTTAGTGTAAGAGAACGGGTAGAATGGAGATCGTCAGCTGAAGACATTTGGATCACTATTGCACAATTCGGAAAAGAACATGGGCACTTCTATAACCTGCATATTTGTACCTTATATCTGTGTGCCGAAAACGCCGGTAACACACACTCAGCTCAGCTAAATAACTTTACACAGAGGTTAAATGAAGTTGTCCTAGAAAATCATCAGGATACATTTCTTATCCTGGGTGATTTTAATCTTGGAAATATAAACTGGGAATTTGGTGGTGGTGGTTCTTTGCATGTGATTCCAAGCAGTTACTCCGGAGAGCAACAAATTGAATTTATAGATTCATTAGAGGTGTGCAATTTATGCCAATACAATTACGTTAAAAACTTTAATGGTAGAATATTGGACCTCGTTTTATCTAACAAACCAGTAGTAGTAACTGCGTGCGACGACCCATTAACCGTAGAAGACCCTCACCACAGAACCTTGTGCATATGTGTTAAATCCATAATTTCAGATGCTTTGAGGGACAACACTAATGTAAGATATTTATATAACAAAGGTAACTACGATAAAATAAATAAAGAGCTTAGATGCGTGGATTGGATCAATGTTTTATCAGATAATGACCTTGAAACAGCGGTATCAAAATTCTATGAAATTTTGTACAATATTCGTGATCGATATATACCAATAAAAAATCATACAACTAATAAATACCCCCCGTGGTACACTTTACCTCTTATCAAAATGATCAGGGAGAAATCTAAATATCACCGTAAATTCAAAATTTATAAAAACCTATCGGACTATGAATCTTTTTCTATCTTAAGAACGCGAATAAAAAAGTTCGAAAAAGAATGTTTTGCAAATTTTATTGAAAGAACTGAGAACTCTATTAGTAATAACCCAAAAAGCTTTTGGTCATACGTTAAAAGTAAAAGGGGAGACCATGCTTTTCCTAGTACTATGTACTATAATGATCTCAAAGCAGACAATGGTGAAGATATAGCTAATTTGTTTGTTCAATATTTCAAGTCTACATATTGTGATTGCATTTCGGATACCACTTTATCTTTACCACAGCAAGACAGTATCTCTAACATCTCAACAATTGACATACAACCCAATAAAATAAAAAAATTGTTAAAAAATTTAGATCTCAGTAAATCGGGAGGACCTGATCTAATCTCACCAATTTTTTTTTGACACAATGTGCTGAAAACCTATCCCTACCAATTTCTCATCTATTTAAACGTTCTTTGCATAAAGCTTTAGTTCCTAATTTATGGAAAGCTGCTTTTATTACACCAGTTCATAAAAAAGGCGATAAAGCAAATATCGATAACTATCGCCCAATATCCAAACTGTGTCTTGTAGCCAAAATATTTGAAAAAATAGTATATAAACAAGTTTACGTAGCTGTAAAACCGCACCTAGGTTCGGAACAACATGGTTTCTTAAAAAATCGTTCAACAACATCAAATTTAATCGCTGCTAATGAGTATATCACAGACGGTATGGACCACGGTAAACAGGTTGATGTCATCTATACTGATTACAGTAAATGCTTTGACCGCATAGACCACAGCATTCTCCTTGGGAAGTTGTGGGCGGTGGGTATACACGGCGACCTATTTCGTTGGTTCAAATCGTATATCGAAAACCGATCGCAGGCTGTTGTTTTACAAGGTTTCGCATCAAGGTGGATTAATATAACGTCAGGAGTACCGCAAGGATCCATGCTCGGACCTTTACTGTTTATTCTATTTGTAAACGATATTCAAACTTGCTTCCTACATTCTAAAATATTATTATACGCGGACGATATGAAAATATTAAAATATATCTCTAATGAAGAAGACTCATCTGACCTACAAGATGACTTAAATAGATTTGAAGCTTATTGTCAAATTAATAAACTTGATCTTAACGTATCCAAATGTTTTTCCATGACATACTCAAGAAGAAAAAAGAAAATTATACATGCTTATAAACTTAAAAAATCTGTAGTAAAAAATGTTAACGTAATCAAAGATCTTGGAGTGTTACATGATAGCAAACTTCTATTTGATACTCATATTGACAGCATTGTTCGCAAAGCTTATAAAATGTTAGGATTTATCTTAAGGACATCAACAAACTTCACCCAAGTGAAGACACTTAAAACTCTGTACTTTGCCTATGTTAGATCTAACGTAGAGTACGCCTCGCAGGTATGGAACCCACAATATGCAGTTTATAGCAATCGTATAGAACTCATTCAAAAGAAATTTATCAGACACCTCCAATATAAAGATAAGACTTTCCTGGCTGACTACTTAACTAGATGTAACCATTTCCACGTTCTTCCTCTCTCAGTTAGGCGTGAGGTTGCAGATATTACATATTTAATAAATTTAGCTACAGGTAAAGTTGACTGTCCTGAACTACTAAGTAAGTTGGGTCTCCGTGTGCATAATAGGACGCTAAAAAATATGCACCTATTGTACACACCGAAAGTTAACACCAATTACAGAGGGAACAGCTTTATGGTTAGGGCGGCGAGTAAGTTTAATAGTCTAACTTGTGATATTGACCTATTCGCCTCAAGTGTGGTGTCGGCAAGGAGAGCTATGACATCTGAGTTCCTCAGTGGAATGAATTATGATCCATAAGTTTTTATAAGTGTACATATAAGTTATACTAAACTGTTTAGCGTAACTTAACCAATTTTTACTTAGTTTATTACGTTCTTTGATATGTATGTATTTAGTTGAATGAAATCTTTTTATTGTTACCAATACAGTTAATATTATTAGTACCTAACTATTTGTAAAGATTTATTTAATGGCGTAAAATAATACTGTATTTAGTAAGTAAGTTAGTAATAAGCTGTAAATCTTTCTCAATAAATAAATAAATAAATAAATAAATATTATCCTGTAAGTGTTATATTAGTGAGAAAAAAGTCATTCAAGTTTCGAAAGACTGGGTTTTTTGACATGTCAAGAGAGCACTGCCGAGGCGTGTAACACACAATACAATATGTACATGGAAATGCACGACAGATCGCCTTTAAGAATTTTTAACGTATTTTTGGCTTTAAACTTTTAAATCGCAGTCGAATAAAAAACTTCAAATTAAAAGTTATTTTGTGATGAATGTGTTCAATTACTTTCCACGACGGAATAATTAAAAAGTTTCCGAGTCGTATAGATGCAGATGTGAATAACGACGCGAATTAGATCCAATTACAAGTTGAAATACTTTTACACGAGTTTGAGAGGTGCTGACGTTAGAACAGCCGTGTTGGGGAATTTATGCTAAATAAAAAACAATTTCAGTTTAGTTAGGGCAATTAAAAGAACGTTTGTTTAGGGCTTCAGGTATTAGTAAAGAATTTTATTTTAAATTTGACGAATTATATATTTGTATAAAAAGGTTTTTCGTCGCATTAAACATTATTTATTTATGAACACTTCGTTGCAGAAATAAAATATATATTTCAATGAAAAGGAAGGCAAACTGGCGGCCTTATCGCTTTCGAGCGATATCTTCCATGCAACTAATCTAACCAGGCTAATTATTTATGTTTGGGTTCTCTGGAAGAAACTGCTTTTAGCAGTATGACCGTACATTTCCATCCTTCTTTACGTCTTAATTTATTCCATTTTATTTTTGGAGCAGTGTTGGCCGTGTGGCTTCAGTGTGCGACTCTCATCCCTGACGTCGTAGGTTCGATCCCCGGCTGTGCACCAATGGACTTTCTTTCGCTCGAACGGTGATTACCTTCTTGCCTATTTGATTGAAAAATGATCATGAAACAGATTCAGAAATCTGAGGCCCAGACCTAAAGAGGCGCCACAGATTTTTTTTTTCTCTTGCTCTTTGTTATTGTGATGTAAATAAAGTGTTACTATTGTTTTACCTGTAACAGTTGTGATGATGTTTGCTTTATTCCCTGGTATGTATAGCACATATTATGTGTATCCCACCCGCTGGGCTCGTAGCCGCACAAGTGACGCGCTAATGCCGCATGATGGATGTATGCGTCCAACATCGGATTACACACACACTCACACCGTCTTACGACACTACGTCATCGTGCACTTATACCATGTTATCAAAGTTATTTTCAACAGAAGTTCTGCTTAAAATCAAGATTACATTTAGAATGTGAGAAGTTTTACAAATACACATATTTTTCATGTACAATCGAATTTATTATTATTAGATAAAACAGTATAAAATTCTCCTTAACATTCTAAGACAACACAACGTTTATACGAAAGAAAACTTGTGAACTGTGATAGTATCATAATTGCTTTATTTTTTATTGCACTCCTTTTTTTATACAAAAGGGGGGGACGGGACGCCCAAAAAGGGCATCACAGCCCATAGACACCAATTTTAGTGGGTATGTTGCCGGCGGTATAGTTGGAGGTCGTATCTCTCCAGGAAGACCCACAGGGAGTCGATTCCACAGTTCGCTAATATTTATCGCAGTTTTAAATAAATATTGTATATTTCACGAATAAGTTAGTATGTAGTAACCCTCCATGTGGAGTTTATAATATAAAAAGATCTGTTTATCCATTTTAAGTACATATGCATTACAATGAGTATGATTTGGGAACCCTTTTAAGTAAGAAATATCTGTGTCAGGGTTCCCAGCTCTTGAATTAATTGAAATCTCAAAATCTTTATAATCAGTAGCTGATGTCTTATAAAACCGCGATCGCAATTTTAGTAACGCATATACTATATACGCGTATTACAACCTATCGCTGGATAAGTTAATTCCCTTACAGCGTTAAAATCATATAAAATCAGGTCACAGCTTAGTCTATGACCGATCACAAACGTCTGCGGTTCCCTTTCAAGCTTTAGAAAGCCATTTATTGCCGGACCATTCATTTTGAAATTGCATTTACAAAAAATAAAAATAAAAACGTGCCGGAGCTAATTAAAAATTACTCGTATATTTATCAAATGAATTAATCAAATGAGATTCCAACGAAAAGGGATTGTAAAAAGTATCGAATGAATTGCAATAGTGTTTTGTTGAAAAATAAATTCGTGCAGCCGTGTTTACAAAATCAGAATATCTGAATCAATTGAGAGCATCGCGACTATTCCGCTAAGTGAATTAGACACGGGCTTTGACTTAGCTCGACACAAAGAGATTAAATAATATCGCATACAATTTACTAGCTACTGCACCAAATATTCTCTTCCACTTCTAGAAGTGTTGAGAATAAACAATATATTAACGATGAATAACATCATCTTCATCAGAACTGTGGCCAGTACGGCGTCTTGGCGGCATCAATCAATAACGGTAGCCTAGAATGTTTGATTGTACTGCTTCAAAACACCTAAATATTCACCATGATACTGATAAATATATAGCTTTTATTTCCTCTGTACAAGACGTTTTATATATGTAAAATTATGTGGTCATGGGTAATATATCAAACTCCGTCTGGCTCTTCTATTCGCGGTTATAGGATTCTTAGGTGCATTACTTACGGGAATACTGTATTGAAGTTTACCAGAGCTTAAAGCTCTAATCTCTTTCCTGTTTTGGATCAAAATGACGCAGTGGACTCTCATAAGAGGAGTTTTTCATAATAGCTCCACAAGTGAGACGTTTGTGGCATAAAGTGCTTCTCTCAAAGGTTCCGGCCTACGGGGCGTCTAAGAAATAATCCAACTGGATCTACATGATACTGGCCAATCGGAGTATTAAGGTCGTCATTGACGGATCATGTTCCGATCTCAAACCCGAGAACGCTGTGTCCTACCCGCAAACCTTTTTCTTCTGTATATTATTGACATGTTGCAACAGCAAGTTGATCCTATTTTTTTACTACTGTATTCACTTATGGGCTCCTTAGAACCAGCTCCTACCAACTGACGATGTTCAATGAAGAGCGATTCGAATCGTCTACAACCACTGACTTTACGAGCGGCTTGATCCCTTGGCGTTACGTAGAGATGTGGAGAAATGGGAGTTGTTCCGATTACCTGCAGTTGAGTTTCATCATCGGACGTCGAGACAGAATATAAAATTCCACCACAACAGAGCGTTTTTATGGCATTTATACGCATTTATTGTGTGTCTGGGTTATTCCGAACCAATTCGACTTAGAATCCTTACCAAATGTTAAGTCTCGCGAGCCATCTGGCATTGAGTTTCCATGGGCACTTAACATCAGCCTTTTGCCCGTTAGCTCCCTATTCTAAAAAAACATATTTTATTAGTGTATATTGTTTGACATATATCAAAAGAGATATAACGTCAACATTACTTATTAATAAATCTAACTTTGTCTAGTTTGCAGGCCCGACTACAAAGACTAAAACTTGTTCTTTCTTTTAAGTTAAGTAATTAATTTGGATTGGATTATGTCCCAGCGGAGGAGGAACACGATTACAATACTCTGTTGGTTTTTACAAAAGACGCTAGTAAGTGGCGAGAATGGCAAAGTCAAAAGCCGTGACTCTATTAAATTATTCCATTTCGTCGAGTCAAAATGACGTCGTAATGTTGCGAACATTCAAAGAGTTCGCAAAGGGGTGTTTTTTATACTTTTTTCAGAGTATTTCGCCGGTGGTCAAGAGTCCTCTTTCATGTTTGGACAAATTGTTTGCCTTTTTCGGATTTTACTAAAACTGTTTTTGTTGGGTATTTCCGAATTTTCGAATGTTTGTCAGAAATTTGTGGTGCGGGACGTTTGTTTCAGTATTTTTCGTGAAATACTTCATAAAACCGTACAATAGTATAATAGTGCACTATTTAAGTTAAAGTGCTTTTTTGTCTCCCTCCGCTAAATTGTGTTTACACTGATGAGATAAAATAAATAGACAGCACTTTAATTCACCTGAGATTTCCGTCTTTTGTTAGACTAAATGCACTGACTACAACTCAAGCTAAGACTTAATAACTGACTATGCTTATAAAAATAAACATAACATAAAATCAACATTTGTTATAAGTTTTCGCATAAAAACTCATAAATTGTCAAACATACAGTACATTATAACATTTATTCAAAAGCAATAAAGTATCGAAAAACAAGAGGTCGCTGGATTTACTGCGATCTGATGTTGTGTGAGTTATGTGTACGCGAGTTATGAGTGTGAGTCACTTTGATTGTTATTGCCGTTATGTTTGCTAATGCTTCGATATTGCGATCGCCACCCGATAAACGATATACCTTATTACATTACTAACATTTCCCCGATTTCGTTTACGTAAATTAGCTTTTATTAAGCGAAGGTACTAAAACGACCGAATCAGAAAGCTCAGAGTATCTTAGTTTATTTATAAAGTTTATTCTTCTTCGTAGTCTTACCGAGACATGGTGCCTCCCCACTACTTTATTTATTTCGTACTTCTACAGCTAACATATATTATATTTAATAGAAAACAATTATACTAAACATATAGCCAAGTTGGAATACGTAATATAAACAAAAGGTTCAAATATTATCTACGGAAGAAAAATAAATCAAATAATAGAAATTATTCAATACAATTAAACTAAGTAATACCTAATATATATAAACATAAAAGCGCAAAAACTAATATATATTATTTGGCTGTGTGTGTGATAGTGTAAAAGTGAGGGTACGTATGTGTACTTAAGATGCAGGTGATTTTGTGTAGCATATTCCGCGATAGCTGAAACAAGTTAGCCATCCTCAGCTTGTCATGGCACTAGGGTTGCTGAGACCCATAATTGTGTTAATTTGGTCAGAACAACGAGCAGACGATCGACCCCGACTTCTGCTATCACTCTGCTATCGCCTGGCAATATGGCCAAAGTAGCTAAGCACCCTTTTGTAAATGATAGTTGACAGTATTGTGGTGATCTGTAGTTGGTTGAGAAAGTACTTAATGTCTCATGTCTGACAAGTAACAGTACAATTTTAGTACCAATACTAAAATTGAATAAAGATATTAAGTACTAAGTTGTACTATCTATAGGAATGTGTGAAACATTCATAGAATTTTAATCTCTTTATAGTAGTTAAATCGCGAAATAATTCAGTAATAAAAAAACTATTAGCGATACAACCCCTTGGTTTTGGCTTGCAGTTTTCTGTATATGATCATTTGTTTTTCTAATAGGTGATCAGACTTCTGTGCCTTAGTGCAGTACTGGGGTTCGAATCGACGACATCAGAAATCGTACGCTTTAGACAATAGGCCATAAAAGATTACTTTTAATTTTTTAGTCTCACCACAAACATTTTTAGTTCTAAGCAATCAATATATATATAGCGATTTTAGGATGTTATATGATGAAAATATGATCGCGTGATAACATATGATAAACGCTGTATTCATAACCTATTTATTAAGATAATGGCTTATACGCTAGTTGGTTTTTAGGATGTTTTAGATTGATACAGTATATATTAGATTTCCTAATAAATGAGTTTCATTTAAAGCTACAAAGAAGAATATTTATATAATTTGGTCTGTAAATTTTGATCAGCCTTGCGATTCTGTAACTCACGTTTCGAACTCTCACAGCAAACTCTCTAAAGCAGTCATTTTACATCATCAGAATGCCAAATCGTAAAATGACTGCTTTACGACTGATTTGAGCGCGACCGCCGCTGTCAAAACCGCTGTGAGAGTTCAAAAAGTTAGTTACAGAATCGCAAGGCAGTTAAAGAAACATAATTGTACTGGCCGTGGTCTATAGTATACCTATATAATTTGTGTGACAAATTATTTATTTCATTATTTACAAATTTGAATTTAAACTAAGACCCGTTTGAGCACTATCAATTATGACAAACTTCAAATAGAAAAATATATTTGATAGCTCTTACAACTCGACTCGATTTGAATTAGGAGCCTTAAAGAAAAGATTGTACCATATCTTTGACCGCCGGAAAAGTGCTTCTATCTTAATACGTGAACCGAGCACTATATTTTACTTGGACTTTGCCCCATGCCCCATGAAAAAACCTACTAGAATGAGGGATGCGAATGTAAAACAAAAGAGAAAATAATGTCGCGTTTCGTTTGATTGGTCAAAGGAAAAGACGGATCGTGTCGGCATATCTATAATTGCACTAGAGATGCTGTTGACCAATCACAATCATATAAAACGCATTCCTTTCGTCTTTTGTTTTTTTCACTATTTTGTGCAGAATAAAAGCTTTTGATTTATCCATGTGTCTTTACTGCGATATCATGGAACATTACAATCTAGCCTTACTTAAGACTAATAAGTAATTTAAGTCTAACCTAATTTACTAATAAGGATATTCAACATAAGAAAGTATCTAATTACACTATTTACAGACTCTTATAAGGGGTAGACACTCTGTTCTTGTCTTTTTACTTAAGACGAACGTACACAAAATCAGTGTTTGTCACTAATAAGAAGAGCGATTCGTCGACGACCAGTCTCTTTCCGAGCGGCTTGATCCCTTGGCGTTGCGTAGAGATGTGGGGAATTCGCCGCATTTACCATGAAGAGTGTTCAGAGGAGTTGTTTGAAATAATACCTGCAGCTGAGTTTCATCATTGTAGACTACAATCATCCGTATCACCTTGACGTCCGTCGTTCCACAACTGAGCGTTTCTTAAGGCAATTCCTGCCGTGCACCACAACTATATGGAACCTGTTGCCCACTGAAATATTTCCGAACCAATTCGACTTAGGGTCCTTCAAGAAAAGAGGGTACCAATTCTTACAAGGCCGGTGCACTTGCGAGCCTTCTGGCAGTGCGAGTGTCCATGGGCGGTATCACTTAACATCAGGTGAGCCCCCTGCCCGTTTCCCTCCCATTACATTAAAAAATAAATAAAATAAAAGTAAACACACTTGACGACTCATTGGTCTAGTGGTTAGGACTGACTAGTGACTGCGAATCCATGGTTTTCGGGTTCGATCCCCGGCTGAGACGAACATCGATGTGATGAGCATTTGGTGTTGTGCTTAGGTCTTGGGTGTTTAAATATGTATTTATATGTCTATCTATCTATAATATGTATGTATATCCGTTGCCTAGTACCCATAACACAAGCTTCACCAGCTTAGCATGGGACTAGGTCAATTGGTGTGAATTGCAAAAAAAAAATCATAAACTTAGCAAATAATAACACCCATAAACGATGCTTATCACACTTTTACTATTGTATAAAGCATAAAAATATATCTCAAAGTATGATTTCGGCGCGTAACAATTTATAAGCAATCAAATTGATAATAACGGGTGGGCTAAGGATTTTTCCCCATGTTCCCCGTTTTCCCCACGACGCAATAAAAGCAGATAAATGAGCTGATAGAAGTTATGAATGCCTGCGTTATGACGTCACGTGCCTCGTTATTATTGCGAAGACGCCGGTGCTTCATTTAAATATTTAATTAGCAGATGTAGTTGTTGCAAATTAACGCGATTTGTCAGAAGGCTCGTTGATTATTGTTTCGGCAATACGGATAAAATACTTCATTATTAAAAGAAACAACTTTTATATTACTTAAGTAATAAAGTCCACGTTAATAATTGATACTATTATATCGCTACACTAATAATAATACATTAAACTATTATCCTATGCGGTTTTGGAGGCGAATGACCGGAATACCGTGGACTGCGAAGCGCACCAATACATGGTGCACCAACACATCAATTTTTTTTTTTTTTACTTGGGGAAATGCATTGCGCATACCCTACCGCGGTGCGACTGCTTAGTGCGGGTTATGTGGGACTCGCGAATGTGCATACGTACTAAAACCCCAAGGCGCCACCAACAATCGCCTTAGGCGGGATGCGGTAACAGCTGAGCCCTATCCTTACCAATTCATGGATCCTGACCCAACTCCGCATACGGACTCGCCTATCTACCATATGCCGACAGCGAATTATATTTCGGCCATACATTTGCGCAGAAACAATGAGAACTTGGTGAAACTGATCGTGGTTGGTACACAGAAGGCAAAAGATCATGTGGCCGTTCACTCACCAACCTCATCGTAGGATGTGGATATATAAAACAACTGATAGTGGCACAATATCGAAAGAAATTTACGAGCAAACAGCGCCCGGCTGTGCACCAATAGAATTTCTGTCTATGTGCGCATTTAACATTTGCTCGAACGATGAAGGAAGCCGACGTGTCTTAGAGCCAAAAAGTCGACGGCGTGTGTCAGGCACAAAAGACTTGCCTATTAGATTGAAAAATGATCATGAAACAGATTTAGAAATCTGAGGCGTACTCTAAACTCGTTGTAGCCCACAGAACCAAGAATAAATAATGTCTACATGAGTGGGTAAAAAGGGTATACACCGCACATCCTAAGATAGATGTGCCTTAAGAATTTGTTTTGTAACCGCTCCAATATACTATATTTTATAGGGAGCACAAATCGCGGAATTATGCTCCATATAACTTCTTACCAGCGCACCATATAACACTCTCAAAGTATATTCATGAAATATTTTGCTTGTCCCGGTACAAACCCAAGCTTTTTACTAGATTTACACTTGGATACTTGATAGGTACAAATTGTCTTCATGCAGATATGATAGGAGTTGCGAAAAACTGTAGTTACGAAGGGTTCTAAGTTGGTTCAATTACATTTAAAGAAAAAGAGACTCTTGTGAAGTATGTTCATCTTCCCACGAATCAAATGTAGGGACTATTTTGTTCGCGGTAGACCTTCGTTCATTCTATTGGCGCCGGGAACACAAAATTCGAAATTCAAAAATTCAAAATTCTTTATTTGTTTAGCTAGGCTAACTAATGAGGTTGGATGATTTTTCGTAATAACAAGTTTTTTATTAAGTTTTTGTTTCGTGTAACAACCAGCCCCTGATAGATAAAGTAAATAGTTACTCAAACAAATCAATAATTAATTTAAATGTGACAACCATTCCCGGTTCCCCTACATTACGTAAAATTCACTTTTTGATCCCTTTACAGAAGAAATATCAATGGAAGTGCGCAATTAACACTCGCTCGTACGACAAAGAAAAATATTGAACGGAAATCGACATGCTTAACGCCCGAACCCAATAATCTATCTCAATCCATAAACCACCATCTGAGATAGTAATCTTAATCCAAATGTTGTAACAAGTGTGCCAATAACCAATCGACGGATTGTAACAGCCATCTGTCGATACAAGCTATCCATGGGAGGTCGTATCGGTGTCTGTGGATAACCCTTTGTATGAAAATGACAGTTGACGAAGGCTTGATTTCAACAGTTTATTATTTTAACAGATTTTAACTTACACCAGTTTTTTTAATAATTAAAAAAACTGATTGTCATGTTTTAAACACAAACATATTTTATGTTATTTGTACGGTTTTATTTACTTTATTTGGTTTACATTGATTATCACATAATAGTGAAAACTCGGTAAAAAAATGGATTGTCTTCTTAGGGTTTGGTTATTGGGATGCAGATAGGAGATCGATCGACTGTCTCGGTCTGGATTATGGATTAATTATTGGGTTCGGGCGTTAGTGTGTTTCAGGTATGAACAAAAATTATCACCAAAAAGATACAAATGTAGCGATACCTACAATCTGCGCTTACAAATCACTGCAATGACGTCATACCCTGATACGTGTTATTGAAGGTTCCGGCCGGCTTAGCCTTCGGGCTTAGACTGGTCGAAGATCCTCCCTTAAGGTTAGAGGAAGAGCAAAAACATCCTTTCTCCACATGGAAATCTGAGACCAAGACCTCAAAGTTACCGCAACTGTTATCAAAACCGTGAAACATAATTTAAAAAAAAGGGTGCGTGTACTTATGTACGCGCGTAAGAAGTTATACTTCTTTGGCATTATTAAAAACAGTTTTTGATTGCATGCAAATAATTAATTACAATTAAATAATCAAACACTGGGAAAGGAGTCATTAAAGTCAATAAAGTTCAGTTTACATTTGAAAAATTAAATTAATAAATATTTATTATTACTCTCTTACATTAAGTGTAACATAAATTCTATTATTATTCGAATTATGTTTTTAAATTATGTCCAATGCTGCAATCTTCCGTGGGCAACTTGATTCTGTTAATTTTGTGTCACCGTGCGCGCGCATCGTAAAATTTCACTCTCATCAATTTTGCATAACGCGCCTAAAGAAGTATAACTTCAAAAATATCAAGGTGTTTATTTGTTGGTACAATTCAGTAAAACAGTAGGCAGTTATTGTGATCAATGAAACAACAAAGGCCCAAACCGAATTTCATTTCACTTTTTTCCCTTTTGTCTTTGTGATAATTCAGTTTGCCTTTGTATTACAATTACTTTATAGCTTTTGTTGATTTTGTTCATAATTAATTTTGTAAAATGTGTCTTTGATGTGGAAGAAAGGGTATTATCTCTTTCAAATTATGTTTTCCGTTGCGGTTTTTAACAGAGATATGAAATATGAATATACGTTTAGATACATGAAAGGGTTTATAGTGACGGTGAATCAAAGAACTTTGTGAATAGAACATATTTTACTGATAAGTAATTATGTGTTATAATAGGTCTCTACCTATTCACATTCTACACACACGGACGGTGATTGCCGTGTATTGGACGCTCAAAGTTATAAATTGTTCCTTGTGTTTTATGAAATTTTGGATTTTTGTTATAACTTTGTGAGGGGTATGTTTTGTTTAATTATTATTTAAGGGTTAAGTTTCATTTTGCTGTGAAACTATTTGAAATGATTATCTTTTTTTAGCTTTGGGAAATACCCTCAAATAAGTGTCCAATTTTTTTTTTGTATAGAACAGGGGGCAAACGGGCAGGAGGCTCATCTGATGTTAAGTGATACCGCCGCTAATGGACACTATCAATGCCAGAGGGCTCGCGAGTGCGTTGCCGGCCTTTTCAATAGTCCAATTATAGTTATATGTGGCGGGGCCTCCACAAAAGAGAGGCCCCCACAATAGAGACTTCGAAAAAAAAATGTTTTAAATTCCGACTAGTAAACAACTTTTCTTTTGTTATAAATTTGTTAAATACTAAAATAATCTACTTTGTTTCATAATAAATTTTTGATTGAAATTTTTTTTTAAATATATTTGGGAAATAATTTGGGGCCTCCAGATCCCTAAATCCAGCCGTGTGGTAATGCCACATAGAAATAGGTTGGGTAGGGTAAATTAAATCACTCCTGGCGCCCACCTTTATTTATTTAAGTTAATTATAAGATTTAATTTGGTATAGTTTAGTTAATATACTGTGGTGGATAACTTGATTTTGGTACCTTTTATCCTAAATATCCTGTGCTAATTTTGTTTTATTTTACAAGAATAACCCATAACAGAGATAAAACTAATGAATTATATTATATACTCCAAGTTTCTGAGTTACATTTTTGGCGAAAAACAATTGATGATCGAAATCCTAGTCGCTTAACAAAACAAGACGAAAAATTCTTCTGAGTGTCTTTGCACCTCATTGTCCAAATCGAATGGTAAAGGTTTTCAACATTAGCACTTAATATTAAAACATTGAAGATTAATAATTTATATTCCACTCCAACATAAACTCAAAAATGCTTTTTTTCTAAATCAAGTCAAGTCTAATACGTTAGAATTTTTATCTGTGTCACTGCTATATTTCCAAGGCCCTGCCTTTGGGCGTAACACGTCAATGCAATATAAAAACAATATTTATTCATGCAGAATAGTAACGAATTCAAAAAGCAAAGCACTGAATGAGGGACATAAATCGAGAACATTCCACCTCTATTATACTCCACACATATATCATCTTAACCCTTCGATACTCGTAAAATATGGGCCTTTGATATGGAAATGTTACCGAAGATTTGAAATGTACCACTTTTTCACCTTCGCATGAAATATTTGCGAAATTTCGGGGCGTGCTAAAAGACCAGTTGAATAAATGAAAAAGCCTTTTACTATTTTTGTGGCGTGTTTTATTATTAATGTCAATAACTCACTGAAATATTACTTTTTCTGTTTTTAAAATAGATCAATCTTTATATATACAATTCTTCTGTGAGTGTGTATGTCACAACTTCTCTCAAACGACTGGACCGATTTTGATGAAATTTTTTGTGTGTGTTCAAGGGGATCTGGGAATGGTTTAGATTCACAAATCAGCCCAGCAGATGGCGCTGCAGTCGGTACTAATTTACTTTTTTAATTTAATATACTAATCGCTTTAAATATCACGCAGGACAACGTCTGTTGGGTCCGATATAAAATTCTCGTGTCATAATGTTCGTTCCCATACTTCTCCGAAACGACTTGACCGATTCTTATGAAATTTTTTATGCATATTCAGTAAGTTTGAGGATCGGTTACTGTATGTATTTCAAAGCCTTAAGTGATAAGGCGTGTGCACCCCAAATTTTTATTATTATTTTTAATACAATATTTTTTGTTTTTAATTTTTATGATTTACCATATAATAATACATGCAATCCTTAATTTTCACTCCTCTACAATCAACCCCTATTTTTAATTATTATAGATAGTTATTGAACTAAAAAAATGTTTCCTAGATATAATATACATGGCAAAACAAACGTTTGCCGAGTCAGCTAGTTTTCATATAAAAATATATCTGTTCTGTAAATGGAACTGTATAATAACAAAATAGTTCTTGGATTTTTAGTAATCCGTGTACCGCAACCATTCAATTACTGAATGTAAATACTTACTTTAAGTCGTATTGGTTCGGAAATATCTTAACTGGCGGATGGGTCATTTTATAAACGTTTTGATAAATATTTAAATAGTTAATGTGAAATCGGAAGTAATTAGGAATTATTACTTACTCTGTCGGCTCATTGGTCTAGTGGTTACCCTGACTGCAAATCCATGGGTCCCGGGTTCGATCCCCGGCTGAGACAAACATCGATGTTATGAGCATTTGGTGTTGTGTAGGTCTATCTATGTATAATATGTATATCCGTTGCCTAGTACCCATAGCACAAGCTTCACCAGCTTAGCATGGGACTAGGTCAATTGGTGTGAATCATAAAAAAATTACTTGTATAATCATATTATACTGAATTGTTGTTGTTGGTAGTTTTTTCTAATAGGTCTGACACAAGTAGGCTTGTCCTTTTCTAAGAAAGCAAGTTATATACCGACAAATAAATTAATTACCATAAATTCGTTAATCACTGCGCAAAACCAACTGAGCTATGGAGGCAGCAAAATCGCCTATTACCGATAACGAATTAATCCATTTTAACAATACATACAATATATATTTACCATAAAGTACTATTATAATACATTAGTATTTTTATTTAAATCCGAATTATTTAAATAGTCCTAGAGCAACACAGGTTCGGGTATTTGTAATGCAGGTGGTCGACATGAATAGAATTAGCCGACCGCGCGCGGGAGCACCGGCTCTCATTAGCATAGCAATGTCGGCGGTGACTCCCCAACTCGGCAGTATTTGCACGTAAATCGAGTGAGCCGTCCGTCCAAGTCCCATAGTCCCGCCCGCTAGACGTTCCGAATTTGAATTTTAAACTAAGCGCCCCGTTTTACTGAAGGTACCGTTTTTAACACCGCAGAATAGATAATTGAGATTTTGAATAATTTTATGTTGTTTAATATATTCCATTCGAAATGGCTGTGTTTTACGAGCCGTTGTATTTTTCGTTGATAATGAAAGCCTTCAGTGTATAATTTCAGGAAATTTTCCTTTCTACGATTCATAGAAAATAGGTGGGTAGGTAATATCAAGGAATGTTTGATGTTTTATGTTGTTTTCATGTTACAAAATCGCAATATCCGATTGTGTTTTTTCTTGTTTAGACGATTGCCTGAAAGAGGTTGCTGTTAGAATTAAGACCACCCATTGCCTTACTAAATCTACAGTTTTATTATACAAAGAATGAATAAAATGAATTAAAAAAAGGGTGCGTGTACTTATGTAGGTACGCGAGTAAGAAGTTATACTTTTTTGGCATTATTAAAAATAGTTTTTGATTGCATGCAAATAATTAATTACAATTAAATAATCAAAGACTGGAAAAGCAGTCATTATAGTCAATAAAGTTCAGTTTACATTTGATAAATTAATTAAATAAATATTTATTATTATTCTCCTTCATTAAGTGTAACATTAATTCTATTATTATTCGAATGTTGTTTTTAAATTATGTCCAATGCCGTAGCATCTTCCGTGGGCAACTTCATTCTGTTAATTTTGTGTCACGGTGCGCGCGCAATCGAAAATTTCACTCTCATCAATTTTTCATAACGCGCCTAAAGAAGTATAACTTCAAAAATGATTCTATAAACAGTTTGAACTCAATAAATGTTTAATATATAACTAAGATCAAAAGAAATATTCATAAACGGGAAAATGTTAATTAATTAGGCCTGTAAATGAGTCCGACCACATTACCAAGTAAACAAAGTTAATAACAGGAATATAAAAGTTGCAGATGCCTAAGCCACCAATAAACATTTTATAGAGTACAGTTCGCAGAATTTATTGTGAGGAATAAAACATAGGGCGAGTCGCGAATTTACTGCGGTTTTAAGAGCAAATTGAATGGAAATCGCGTGTACACTCGTCTTCATTTGAACAACTTTAGGGGATGCTATATCAGGGCTATTATATTGAAATACGAGGTTTTGTGATTATATTTACACTGCTTTTCGGTTATTTTATATGTATTTTTTCTTAGCTTAGAAGTAAACATAATATAGTCTGATTTATTACTTTGTATGGAAAATATTTTCTAAGTAGTAGAAGCTTATAGTTACTTATAAACTCTTTTTTTATAGAACAGGGGGCAAACGGGCAGGAGGGTCACCTGACGTTAAGGGATACCGGCGCCCATGGTCACTCAATGCCAGAGGGTCATTTTTGTTTTGTAAACTGTTTCATATATTAAATCTACTTTATTATAGTTATTCTATTATATAATGTATAGAATTAAAAATCACATAAATTATGTAAATTTTTCAACTCATTTGTGAATCCTAGGTGAAATTTGTTCACAAAATCTTAGACAAAAGTAAGATTCTTACATAAACCAATGAAATAATCTTATCGCAATTGCAACTCGATTTTTATATAGCAGGCATTCCACAACCATTATTTCCTATAGAGAAAAACTCGATTAATGATTTATTTTAATATATCCCATTATCTCTATTGCAAAAACAAATATTATAGATACCGAAACCAGGTGTGAAAAAAGTGTTAACATAGATTTGTTCCCCTAGTAATACAAATTCATAATTCGAAAAAGAAGAATTTTGGGAAATTACATTTAAAGATTTTGATTTGTTTCATGTCACGACTATGATTTACAGACGATATCGTCGTATACGAAAATTATAACAAAAATGTAATGTATGGAAATAATTACTTGTAACGACTGCAGTTTTTGGCAATAGAGGGATCTATTACATACCTACAAATGGAATTGTTCTTAAAAATTCTAAACGGTAACTCATCTGTTTTTTGATAATTGAGAAACGTTTAAACAGCCTAACTTCTTTAAATATTTACTAATTGGTAACTGCTAGCAGTAACATGGGGGGATCTGCGGCAGGGGAGAGAGGTGCATATACGTTAACCGAATTATTATTATCCTTTTTCTTCCCTTGTGCCCTTAGAATTTAAAATCTCTTAACATGTGACGAACCCTAAGCAGTGTAAGTCTGGGCAGAAATCAAAATAACTTATCCATGAGATTACTTCCACTTTCGTTGTGATTAAAACCGCAACACAAAAGCACCCTGAGCCTAATAATGCAAAGAGGCTCATCACAGATTATATTAAATATGTTCCAGTTTTCAAAACAATAATGTTCTTTGTTATTAATTTCTAGCTCGTTTAATAGCAAGTTAATACATAAGATAAATAGGGTATTCGCTAGTTAGAGCAGGTCTGGCCACATGGCAGCCTGCCAGCGACATAAATAAGGCATTATCTGTGCTGTTGCTTCCATTTAACGTCACACCGACCTGTGCTTCTTGCTCCCAACCATTAGATAAAGATTCTTGCCCAACGGATGCAATTACAATTAGCTAAAAATAATTTTCATACAAATTTATTGATTTGCATAGATTTGTGTAAGTTTTAGATAAAATGTAAATTTTAATAGTTCACTAGCGAATTATCCTGAAATAAATAAGGCTTTTTATCACATTCAATATAGAGATATAGCGCGTTCAAGTACCGTTTTTGTTTCTTGTTTTTACAACACTTAAAGAAGAAAGAAAGAAATAAAATTGTTAATATAGTTTCAAAAACAGTGGTACTGGAACTACCAGTTCTAGAAAAAACTACAATAGTAATAATAATAATAATCCAGTGGCGCTACAACCCTAAAAGGATCTTCTCTTTCTTCGACATGTAGTAAATTTTTGGGTATGAGTCATGTCGGATGTTTGCCTGCACCATAGTAGCAAGTGTTAATTGCGCACATTGAAAGAAAATTCCATTGGTACAACGCAGTGATTCAAAGTCAAAATCAATTATTCACATAGGTAACGCAATGTACACTTATGGACATCAAAAAATAAATATACATTAAATGCTTCTAATGTTTTATTTACGGCTAGTTCTCAAATCGAGGGCGTAGATCGGAAGAGAAGAACTGGCAATAAACTCTTTTTAAGTTCACACATTGATGAAAAAATAAATTTAAACAATCTAAATTAATTGAAATCGAGCAATATTTAAACTGTCATTAAATCTTAGACGGTTATAAACAGGATTGTCATAAAGTTAAAGGATCAATTCAGTAAGGATTTGCGAAGTTTAGGGTGAGCGCCGCCATATTTCATTGAAGACAGACCGCAATGACCTTGGGCGATGCGGGCGCCTGCGACTATTTATGTTTGTAAGATATCACTTGCCTGCTTTATTGCTTACCCCATCACAATATTATCTTAATTAATTGACTTTGGTACCTCTGATAATTCTAACTTTCTACTATTGAGACTTCCGCATGGTCCTACCTATTTTATTTTTAATACATAATCTATTCGAAACTTGCAATAGCGATTCCGACAGCGTTTCCGATCTCAATAAGGAAATTTTGTTCGGCGCGAACCCAAGGTTGCGTACTACGGAAATTGAGAAGAACTACATTGAAATTGCATACACAATCATAGAGACAGAGTGCGGAAGGAGTTCCATAAAATATATGACATTTATTTTATTCAATAGCTGACACAATTATATGGTAGCTAATCATACAGACCCCAGTCCCCACACTAGGGACTTCCCTGTGTTATGGTGAAGATACTCTTCCGTGGTTCATATATACGTTGAACCAATAGTTAATTTTATGTAAAATTTAGGTTTAAGAATAACTTTATTTCTCATAAGAATTGCATACAAAATTCACTTACTGAGAAACACATATTTAAAACTAAGATTAAAAATTTGAAATTAGAGCGCACAGATGTAGGTACATATATATTGTAAAAATAAAATTTAAACTTTACAAGATGTGTACAATTAAAAAAATACATTTTAAAAAATATGATATTATAGACCTACTACAGAAATGCTACAAGAATACTGTGTATGTGTATGTGAGGTGTATTAGTCTTTATGATTATTCCCAGTTACGCTATCTCAGAAAACATCCGTTCCAGAGACACTAACAGGATTTTTATGCCTTTGAAGAGTTTGAATTGAGCTTGACAATCTTCGAGTAAATCGAGAAAGAACTTTTTAGAGTCTGATTAGAACTATGAACTTATGCAAATCGGTAATAGATTAAGGAATCTTGCACACAGTATTATTTTATAACCTTTCTGTAATCATCATCAGCCCTGCGATTCTGTAACTCACTTTTCGAACTCAGTGAAGCAGTCATTTTATGATTTGTCATTCTGAAAAGGTGGGAGCTTGTAGTTTATTGTTTATTAGAATGCCAAATCATAAAATGACTGCTTCAAGACTGATTTCAGAGCGACCGCCGATGCGAAAACCGCTGTGTGAGTTCGAAAAGTGAGTTACAGAATCGCAGGGCAGGTCCATTTCACCGATTTTTTATGCACCAGTCTTGTTAAACATGTTACCTTAAAATCACTACAAAAAAATTATAAATTAATAATAACTGTTTTTCCGGAAATCCTTCTGAATATGTTGAAAATTTATATGTACCAGTTATATCACACATTTATTTGTTAATAAAACAGCTTTGATTGAAGCAAAATGGAGTTTAACAGCCAGCAGGGCCCGAGGCATTCCCGATATAATTATGTTCGGATCAAATAATGGTTTATTATAAACATTTATCTTCTGATTGCCGAAAGGTTTTAGTGCTTTTGCTTCAAATTCAATTTAAATTTAATTAATATAATTCATTTCAGTTTGCGGTGAAAATATAATATAATATTTGGTCGTGATTTGTCAACTCTAGTCCATATCCAACAAAATCCGTTTGTCCATTCCATAATTGGTGTTTGTTTTTTAGATCTGAGGCGGAGAGTCAAATCTCCCCTTTCCTAAAAACGGACTCTATTTGCTTAAGCTAGGTCTTGTGCGCTTGGCGTCTCCCGTCGGGTCCGGGCGACCACTCATAAGTAATTTACGTATATATATAATAAATATAAAAATATAGTAATTTATGTATATAAAAATGTTATGTTGGTTTGTGTACGCTTCAAAAACTCAAAAAGTTCTGCACCGATCGAGCTGAAATTTTAGCATGATATATAATTCGCATCAAGGATTGTTTTAACTACTTTTTTAAAGCTTTTTTTTGTTTCTTTTTTTTAATTTTTTTTCCACAAGTATTGCAAAATTTAACTTATATGAAATGTTTTCTTTGTTTTGTTTCTCATTTCTCAACCATTCAATTACAATGTGTCACAGCGAAGTGTGACAGGGAACCGCTAGTGTTTTATAAATGACGATACCATAATCATTATAAGCAGGAAATATGCTTACTCCACCTAGATCAAGATATAAACTAAAAGGCATCGGTCTAAACTAAAATATCCAAACTCGAAAATCACAGAGCGGTAATCGCGAGCTTTTCATTAAAAATTCAACGGGTAGCCGAAACAAGTTCAGTTTTTCATTTATAAAGTTAACTGAGAATACAACTCAGCTGTTTTAAGGCCAAAGCTGAATTATTTAAGCAAAGAAAAATTTCCAAGTATTGAGATTGTGTGAAAATTGAAAAGCTGAATTGATATGCTAGTTTTAAATAAGGAAATTGGGAAGTTGAACCAATGTTAAAGAGTTTGCAATTAATTCATAAAATTACTAAAATAGGTCCAAAGAAAATTAGTGTTGCTAGTGACAGCAACTTAAACCTGAGTTGGGCCCATTGTTGTTTAAAGTGATTGGCTTTGTATTTCTTACTTTTTTTATTAATCAAAACAAACAAAAACATGAATCTTATGTTTTTTGGTTTTTTTTAAGATTATACAAAATTATATTATAATATTGTTTAATACAATAAAAAATCTAGTTGATCAACAAGAATAACACAAGTAAGGCGAAGAAGTGAACCCGACCGGCGCGCCGTGCTTTTTCAAAAAATTACGTATCAAATTTCAGCTTACTATACTTAAATCAAATAATAGAACACCAAGTGTTAGAATATATGAAACGCAATCATATTAGTTCCATAATATGTCGTAGGGTGGCGCTGTTTCCCTTCTTATAAAATGTACTTAAAAGGGTACTAAACTTGTATTAGTGAATTACATTGTTTACTAGCCGAGCCCTGCGATTTCTGTCGCAGCGTGATGTTATATAGCCTATAGGCTTTCTCACTATCTACTATTGCACTATGCCTAATTTCTATGAGATGCAAAAGATGATAAGACCAGCGATGGCGCGACAGCCTTTTCAGGTCTCGCCTCAGATTTATGTATCTGGTTCATGCTTTTTTTTTTTGGTAAGCCATGATCAGCCTTCTCTGTCTGACACACGCCATTTTGAGTATAAGGCATGAGAGTTTCCTCACGATGATTTTCTTCACCATACGAGAGACACCATATTTTGACAAGGATATCATTCTCCTCTTGTATCCATTTTGGCGCAGTCGTTTAGAAGGTATTCACATACATGCAATCCGATTTTATTTATGTTTAATTTTATATCTCAATTGGTAAAGAATCGGGACATCCCTTATGTATTAGTTCACACATTCCTTTTAATTTTAAAAACTCAAGGTTTTATTTTTAATAATTACAACTACTAGTAGTTCTTAAAAATGTTATTCAAAAGATATTGAGTTATTTTTTTATGAAACCAGTTTACTAAAATAATTTGAAACAAAACCAAAAACTCGTGGTAATAAATCACGCTAGACATTTCAAAATTGCCAAGTCCTGAATTCACTGATTAATTAGCCTTAAAGTTCAGCAAGATTCTACTATTCATTAAAACGACGAGAAAACTAAAGGATTATAACCGCAACGAATGGCTTCTTGCAATATATCCAAGATGGAATCATTAAAAATATGTATAATTGAGAAATATTGCATTAATTTAAATTAATATACTAAATTTGTACGAAATTATAACGCTCAGTGACAATTTGTATGAATTTTGTTTCAAAAAATTACTTTAATTAACTAACATATCTGAGAAAAATCTTAAAACTATGGAATTGGAATTAAAATATTTATCTTAATACATTCATAACTAAATAATATAGTAATTAAACGTCTTCTTCTAACGTTTACTGCATAATTTTAAGTAAAATCTACAAAGCTATAATAAAAATTATTAAAAAGAAAATTAAAACAATTTTTAAAAAGTTTGGTCCCTGTGGCAGTGTACCTTTAACGCTGGCAGCATTTCCTCGCTGTTTATAATACATTTTTGCAGATACAGATATTTAAACATCGATTTGTAAAAATAAATATAAAAAACGTAATATTTTAACAGTCTCCCGAAATATTATATAAATTAATAAAAAAGCATACATTGTTAAAGAAGGGTTTATTTAAATATATAAAGAATTTTAATGTACGTCACATTCATCTGAAAAATCTTATAATCGAACATATCCAAAAATTAAGTGGCAATACACGTTCTAAAGTGGAGTTAATTAAAGTGAGCCCATCGTGCTCTAAGCATCGGATCGTATCGTCGATCGATGCCACACTGGCACACACCCAAATCGGACACAATTGGAGAATTTAAGGTAAAAATCTATTTTTGACTTTTGTTTGTTCCGAAAAAAAATCAAAAGTAAGTGTATAAATGTATGGCAATTAGCGATAATATATACGAGGAAAAGGTTTCTTTAACGAAATATCAAAAAATCGGATATTGTATTTTTTTCTACAAATAATCTTACAACGTTTTTCTCGAAAAATTGTCCACCATTAACTTTATTTACACCTAGTATATAACCTTAATTGAAATTATATCTCATAAATTCCCAGAAAAACTTAAATCTCTCGCCTTGCTTGATACAGAAAGCTGATCAGCTAGGTGACTGTGACAAAACTACTACATATCGCTCACTGCAGGATTACGGAGCTTATACACTTGGCTAAAACCTTAAATAGGAGTTATATAACCTACTTATACGCTTTCCATTCTTAAAATATAACAATAAAACTCCTCAAGGAATAAAATACCATCGTGGTGTTCTATAAAATAAGTTTAAAAAAAATCAGTGGCGCTACAACCTCTTCTCACACGCTGTCGACTAAAATACTAAAGAATTAGTTTACTTGTTAAAATTTAGCAAGTAGAAGACAGCTATATAGGAGATGTCCCAAATATTCACGTCCCGACCACAGCGCGGGGATAACAGCAGTAATTCTATTTCCTCTCGTTCGCTACCTGTGCACCGAATTGTCGATCACACGGCTCCGGCCGCGTCGTTGTATGTAGCTACTTAAAGCTGAGACAGTCAATTTTTTTTTAACGCTCGTGTTGGGTAGTACTTCTTTGCCCGCCGCACTTGCCTTTTTAACTCACATTCATTATGGCAGAGGAAGTAATAAAAAATAAGAAAACGAGCATGGTTATTGAAAGAAAAATACTTGTTTTAAAGCGTTGCTACAGGTGTGTCAAAGATTGATAGGAAGAAAGGAACAGACAAGAAAACACAAATGAGAAGAACGTAAGGTAGCATATGATACAATAAAAATAAATAAACTTAAGTGGAATTGGGTGGGCACATGGCATAAGGAACAGAAAGATGGAACAAAAAGTAATAAACTGGTGCCCAAGGTACAATAAATGGAAAAGAAGAAGACAATGTAGAAGGTGGATAGATCAAATTAAAGAAACAGCAGGTGGTACATGGCATAGAGTGGCACAGTGTGAGAGGGATGGATTCGTAGCAGGCCTTTGTTAAAAAGGGCACACCAAAAAATAATGAGATAGAAATATAAATGTGTTAAAGTTTCTGAAACAAAGGGCTATTATTATTATTTTTATTCATTATGACGGGGTTAAACAAGTTAGACCAGTTACCACACTAGTACAATTTTACGTTTCGTGTTTAAAATATGTCAATGTTATTTTTGACAGTTAACAAGTTGACATGTAATTTTAAACTTGACACTTAAACACTACAACTGTCTTATATATTGACATCGCATGTTTCTTATACAAGTCAACAACAACATAATGGAGCGTAGCTATACAGAAGTCAAACTTTTTTTTGGAAAATTTTGTACTAAATTTTACAAAATCATATAACATTATTTTGATCGACTGAGTACATCATACCACCACGCCGCAGACCTCAGTCACGTGTGCCACAAATTTCCTTCACCGTGTACCGTTCTAACAGACACTATTTTTCTGATATTGTACGTACATGTGTATGTACATGCAATAACTATAGCAATTTCTCATTCTACTTGTAAGTTCTCTTTACCGATTAAATTTTTAGTCTTTGGGTATTAATAATTTGATTATTTGTATATGTTATACAAATTGAAGTATCTGGCACTGTATAATTGAATTTTATTTCAATACCTTTGCGTCATAATTGTTCTACCAAGACATTCCGCTTGAACTCCCGAAAGTCCTTCAGAAAATTGGCTATTAAAGGAAACTACGACGAAGTATCTTGTTGCAATTTTAGCCAAGTTGGCTCTTGCAAACTTAATAAATCTACAAGTACTTTTACAGTTAACTACTATTATGTATTCAACGTTACAACTACAAGACTTATTACCTTCGTTGTTCAAGATACAAGAGCTTTACATATTAGATAAAATACAATGTTTATTTAGCGAAAAGATGGTTTAATGTCTAATTAAAACTATATTTATGTCTAGAATAAATTTATCATCTATTGCGTAGAATAATAGTGACAGTTATTAATCCCTCTATAACTAGTATAGTTATTAAAAAATGGTCACATTATCATGTGTAATATGACAGACCTATTGCGGGTCACGCAAACTTCAAAAGATTGATGTCAAAGGTCTCTAATTTTATGATCTACATTTTGTCTACGGTACTTTTATAATAAAACTTACCGTTTTGCTGAAAATCGCGAAAAACTCATTTTTTTGACCTTTGTCATGGAATAAAAAAATTTCCATTCACGGGAACTTAAAAATTTTTTTAATGAATTTAGTATAATAAATTCAAAAGGAAAACATCTAGGGTTTTCGTGGACCTAGTTGATTTTAAATTGTTCTGTTCTGTTACAATATTAGATAAGAAAATATATTGCGCGAACACTGGCATTTTCCTGCTTTAGTTTTAGTAGTACATCCAATAGATCTTTTGGTTCAGCTATATTTTGTATATTCTCATTTCGCTGTTCTACGAGCAACTCGAACACTTTTCTAAAGTTGACGATTTCTAAGTTTGTCTCCAAAATTATTAGCATCCTTTTCGAGAACACTACGCGTGATTTCTGGAGAGTTGATGACCAGACCAGCCTTTTGAAATATATAAATCGCCAAATATTGACATTTGTACGTGTCGTATATTCTCCGCATCCAAATTTTAACATTCCAAAGAAATAAAACCAGATAAGAAAGGAAACAATAAAACGATAGCACGTCTGTGGTCAAACAGAACTACGGAACGCACTGCATTTCAGTTATTGGACGCTTGTTTATGACCAGTCGAAAACAAGTTAAACGTTTCATACTCGTCGTTTTATCGTAGTAATACTATTATTTATACGGGTTTCAGTAGGTGACAAAGTATTATCGCGGCGTTGTATCCTGAGTTTTGTTTATTAATTTTAGACGTTCCTATAATACCTATTGTTCCTATAATATATCTCTTTTACATATAATTTTGTAGAGAAATTCAGCCAATTTCGAGTGCTGTACAGTCAGTGGAAGGCTGTTATTTGTTTTATTTATATTAGACAAAAATTACTGCTTACATTGTTGATGTTGAAACATAAACCAAACGTTTTCCGTCGTCGAATAAATTTATAAACTTAAAATATTATATTACTAAACCTTCCTCATGAATCCATACAGTAAGTTTTCATCGTGAAAGACATACGCGATGGGGAAGCGATTTTTTTATATCATAAAAGTTGGACATATGCTGTCCCTGACATCAAGCACCTACAACTTTTTTCAGGAACATCATTCAACCATATTATATCTCCCTACATTAAGGCAGTGGTTGTAAAAAACCTTTTCGTTTGACCCTTTTTTGTCCGACTTACTTAGAAAATCCGACTACAACGAAAAGTCTTCTCAGTATAAAATATATATCCTACTAGCGGACCCGACAGCTGACGTTGTCCTGTCTTAACTATGAATATTGATTTCAAATTGGTATAATTAATTAAAAAATATTTCAGAAACAAAGTGTTTATTATTCTAATGCTTTATGTTATACAACATTCTTTGTTTGTTTTTCTGGCTCGCATATTATTATATTATCAATATAATAACTCCGATCGCAGCATTTATTTTAAACGATATTCATTTTTCTTACATCCTCTTTGACGACGCACGCATTCTGTCAATGCTATGTCAAACGCCATAAGGTTACATCAAAAAGTTGAATTGTATGGTGGTTAAGTTTTCTACTTAAATTTTCTAATTTTCTGCGCAATTTTTTTCTTTTTTTCTTTTATAAGAACCTTCTCTTGACAAACACAACAAAAAAAAATCAGACAAATCCGTCAAGCCGTTTTCATGTTATGTCGTGACAACGGAAAACGGGTTTTATTTTTATATATATACGAGTAGATGACACTCACATATAACTTTACTTTGGATTGCCAAAAGAGTTTTCAAAATCGGTTCTGTAGATTACACCCAGAGATTACAATTTCACAAACTTAACCTCTTCAAGTTAGTTCTCCTTAAATAAGATTATAATATCTATAATTACGTACATGTGATGTAGATAAATTTTGAATTTTGTTTAATTAATAGTTTTTTAGTTACAGTGACTTATTATTTGTTCTATATTTAAAAATATATGTTGGAGCAACGCTGGTGTCTGCTGTTATTATATGTCACAGAGTCCAATCAGTTGTCAATGTTGCTATATCTATAAATTAACGACTATTTGATAGTAGTAGTAATTTCACAGTCATTATTATTAATGTCGAAGCAAAGGCGTGAGTGTCAGCTGCCATTGTCATTATAATTTAATAACATCAAACTCAAGTTAGTTCAAAACCGTTAATACTAGTGGTTTATTTGATTTGTTAATGTTGCTAGACCTAAAAATTAACGACTATTTGATTGTCTGTAGTAATAGTAATTTCATATTCATTATTATTATTGTCGGAGCAATAGCATTAGTGTCAGATGCGATTGTCATTATAAGTAAATAAGTGGCTTATTTGAATGTATCATGGCGTGACCCAGTCCGATGTCATCTTTGTAATCCTCTTGATTTGCTGTTTTAAAAGAGTACCGAGAGTTTTTTACGCCGGCTTTTTCTCTCGGCCTACACCCTCTGTCTTCTTTGCCGATGAGTAGGGATGCCTTCAAATTTAATGACGTGGAATAAGTGATACATGTATCTTACGTTCCATAATAAACATATTTTATTTTATTTTATTTTTATTTTTTAAGGTAATCAACCGAATCATTGCTGCGCTTGAACATTCGAACTCACTCACACAGAGACACTAAACATGTTTCTGAGTAATGACGCCACTCAACAAACAATTCAGTAAAAAAATAATTATAAACGAGATGCTTTTCAAAAATGCAATTTGAAATTCAAAGTTTAATCCAGTTTGATCGGGATCGGGTCTACATACTATAAAGTTCACATAGAACATCAAAATGGTGTATTTGGGAGTTTGTTAAGTATTAGGAATCTCATTGAATTTCATAAGGAACTGGATTACAGGCGACACTTGTTTGGAAGTTACGCGTCGGTGTTTGAGATTAGCGAGCAGGGCCTGGCGTTAAGCTTTCGTTCGTTAGTTTACTACTTAGCGAATAGTTTACAATGTACTGTTTCGGTTATGGTCTTAGAATGAAAACCAAAATAGCTAATAGTTTTGCTTAAATTAGCATTATTTTGATTATATTGTTTTGTAGAATAAATTTGCATTTAATTGACTAAATAATGTAATCTGATTATTTTTGCGATGTGGGCATAGTGGCTTTAGCGTGCAACTGTCATCCCTGAGATCGTAGGTTTGATCCCCGTCTGTGTACCAATGGACTGTCTATGTGCACATGCCGGTTTCAAATAAAAAAATCGCGTGTCAGACAGAATGCTGTTCACCTACCAGTAGCTGAACCAGTAGGTGACTATTAAATAAACATGATCAAAGCTAAGCAAAGCATATTGTTTAAATATATGTAATAAATTTTTTGATTAAATTATTATATTTATTTTATTTTTCATTATTTTTTTTATGTTTTAGCTGTAGCTTAAGATACATTCGATTTTTTGCGCCCACTTCGACAACAACCGTTGAATGTAAATAATGAAAACATTTCAGTCAATTTATACGAAACCAAGATTGGCAGTTTTTGATTTCGCGTAATAATAAATTAATTTAAATAGTTAGCTAGTAGTAAAGTGAAGCCTTCTAACACGAAAGACAAATTAAGTAATAAAATTATTAGAAACTAAACAGTCTAATGGACAAAAAAAGCCGCAAAGTGGTGATGGGCATGTGATAGGCAAACTTACAGATCAACGATGAATCCTACGTTACGCTTACGCCTACACTTAGAGCGTCAGTATTCATCACCCATTTATGGCCCCAGTTGAGGAAAAGAAGCGTTGGTAGACCGCGGCCAAGGTGGACAATTGATCTGAACCAGTAGTGGTAAGTGAAAAAATTAAAACACAAAAACATAGTGTCCCCTTAATAAAGACTATAAGTAGCGTTTCTCGACACTTTCTTATGTTAAATATCTAAAATAGACTTCAATTACTTATAAGATTTAAGTTAGGCTAGATCGTAATGTTCAATAACAGTAAGTGAAGAGACAATTTATTAAAAAAAAATAACCTATTTTAAAAATAATACATTAAACAAATTAAATGCGTGATTTTCAAAACAATTTCGACAAGCAAATAAGCAATATTAAGGTTGACGTTTAAATTTGAGAAACGTTTAATCGAACACGCCTATTTAATTATATCTAGTACTTTTTTACGAAACTCAAATAATGAATTATTGAACAACAACTCATTAATTTCTCAGAAACTTCGACATAAAACTTGAAGTATTGGAGTTGTTAAGTTAGTGGAAATTCGTATGACTAAGTTTTATTTCACATAAATTAATAAACTGAATAAAATTTAACTTTTAATTGCATGTAGTAGTTGAGTGGTCGATATTTATGTTGTTGTAACTTTGACATGGTTTTTGTATAAATATACAGAAAATTAGAATAGTTCTTTAGATTGAATAATAACGAGTGATAATGTTGTTTCCATGTGCCTCGTACGAATGCGAATTATCTGCGTAATTCAGGTTTTAGCTAACTACAACACAAATTATGAAGATGTTGACATTTAAAGAAAAAACTTTTCAACCGGATGAAAGTTATGTATTATTATAAATTACATATACTTTTTGACATCCAACACCATTTGTCTTCAGTCACCGTGACCACGCACGCTGTAAAGCACGCGAAACATCGGATAAATTTAAAATTATGTTAAATAATTGTAAATTTATAATAATACATAACTTTAATCCGGTTAAAAAGTTTTTTCTTTAAATGTGTAAAGGTTTTCCACCTTACCAAAGAGGTGTGAGGAAATATTTTAAGAATCGGCAAGACTATGACTTTATTTAGCAGTAGTAACAATTTAGATTTTTCTTTTAAATATTAAGTTGTCGTTTGTTTACTGTTTAATTTCGGGTTTTTTATGTTTTATCAATGAATGTACTTAATGTACTTATGTTTTCTGTTTCGTATATTTTTTTTATTAATGTAATCTGTTGTGGCTTTATACATTGCCTTAGTCTTTTCTTGTACAATATGGATATGTGTTGCTGTAAAATTACTTATAAATAAATAAAAATAAATGTTTATATTACTATGACGAGAAATGTATTTTTTTATTTCCTATTTTTACAGTAACTTAATACTAATAATAAAAAAATACAATAGAAAACTTATTCATTTAAACCAAAAACATAATATAAACATAAAACCTAAACCTTTTTAAAACTAATTATAAATTCTAGTGAAGTCAGCCCGTGCCTTAGATTCGATAACTTAAGAAGTCCCTATGCCTCTTAAGAGATTGCCTTTGAGAGCGACCGCCGATGCGAAAACCGCTGTGTGAGTTACAGAATCGCAAGGCAGTAGTTATTTTTTTTTTAAATCGTGGGAGAGTAACATCGTTTTAAATGAATAAATGAAAATAAAAATACAAATACAATTTTTTATTCACATATTCATGGAATACATGTGGTTTATATGTTGGGAAACGGAAAGAACCGCAGGAGGGGACATGTTTTTTGCCAGTCTGCTCCTGAGACAGCCATTAGCTCATCATCATCTTTCCTTCAGTCTCTCTAATCTTCTTTTTAGTTTCTACCCTTCCGCTTTCTGTTGGCCTGCGACTCTCCTAATGTCGTGCAATGTGTCCAATGGGTTTTGCTCTCAGCGTCTTCAATGAGCAGACAACTTCACGGGGAACTTTCGCTTTAATGGTTGAAAGAATATGTCCAAGTATAGTCTTCAGTATTTTAAATAAAACAAGACTGTGACTTGTTACGTCTATTAAAATATGGGCTTACTTAATTTTGACGACTATCCCTTATTACATCAGTCTTCAGGGCGCATTTGTGATTTCCGAAATGAAATTCTCAACAAAACTGGAATACGCTGTATTTTACTAACAAGATTCAACAAACATACACCATCAAGTCGTGTTTGACTTGGAAAATCTTAGACAAGATATTAATGAAGTTTTGGGAAATATTTGTGTATCGCTATTGTAATTACAGTCCCTTAAGCTCTTTTGCTCGTATTGTGTATTATTATGATCCTTAGATGAAACCAAAATTCAAAAAGACATAATGCCGTATGAAACTAAAGTTGAAGTTTACAAATCGTTTAGTAACCCGGTCTTGTGTAAAAAAATATTGGTTGTTTGTAAAGTAGGTTTACGATCGAGATGTTTACGTGATAACGTCTTATTGGTGATATAAGTTTTTGGGAAGTAAGGAATTAATGAAGATAACAATTTTTTCAAATTTTAAATTACATCTATCGTTTTATTCACACTTTTGATGATAAATTTCGGGTGTAAAATGACAAGTTTACTTATTCGACTATGATATACATTTTTCTTCATACATTCACGGAATGACTGGCAGCGCTCGAGATGAGACGGGAGATCGGTCCGTCTCTCTCTCGTTATACCTGCGATCGCGCTCGTGAGGTTTTGGTGTGACACAAGTTTCTGAACATGTCACCCGACTAAAACGATTTTAAAGACGTTATCACGTCAAAATTATCAATCAAATCAGACAAAGAAAGTTGTTAGCCTGCATAAGGCTTTTTAAAGGGTTGTGGGCTCGTCAGAGGTTTATCTACGCATTCTAACTAAGCCCAAGGTCCTCTAGGGGCAAAACCGACAAGTGCTGGGTGCAAGTTCTCAGACATACCGACATATAGTGGTCCTAATAACCCCAGAATTGCAAGTAAATTATAATTTTCGTTCCACCTGAGAATTGAACCTGATGGCCCAAGCGTCGAGGACCCTATAAAGGAAATAAGTGAAGAAACTCAATCGGGATTTTTCTTGTGACCTTGTTGACAAACTTAATACACATTTCAGATACGTTTTATATATGTACTAGCAGACCGGCCAAGCTTTGCTGTGGCTAAGGATTTTGTTATATTACATAGTAGCTAACTATTCAAGGGAAACGGTAGGAGAACACCAGTCATGGGGACCACCATGCTTTTTTGGTGGTTATGCCATTAAATTGTATGTGAAACGTTGGTACTTTCAACACAGCGCCATCTGTTAGAATTGTGACTATCAAATAATAAACATTTTGCAATAAAATAATATTGCGGGTATAAATAAATAAATTTATATATATTAAGATTACAGGAAAATTTAAACGGTTAAGATATTGAATACTTTTTAAAATAACATCTTTTAAATTATTTTTATAAAAGATCAACGCAGTAATTGCTTTATCAGTTAAACCGCCCACAGGCAAATCTATCGTATGCAACTATATGCCAATTTGTATTCTAAATAGTTTTACTAAAGTATTTGAACACGTCAAATACAATCAAATTTATGGTTTTATCGAACCCATACTTATTCCAGAACAACTTCGGTTTGATGAGGTTTAAGTTTCAATTTAGTTTTAGTTATTATTTTGTGGTTGCTTGTTTAATTTTTTATTTTGCTAGCTTAATATGTTCTAATATGTATGTGTATGTGTGTAAGGTTTGTGATGTCATATTTTCTATACTAATATTATAAAGAGGAAAGGTTTGATTTTTTGTTTGTTTGAAATGAATAGGCTCCGAAACTACTGGACCAATTTCAAAAATTCTTTCACCGTTGGCAAGCTACACTATTCCCGAGTGACATAGGCTATGTTTCATTTTCAAAAAAATTAGGGATGCTTTCTAAAACTTGAATAATCTAACCCAAGGTGTGAAAACAAACAAAAAAACTTCCTTCAATCGTGTGCGCTGCGAAAACTATTAGTGATAGAACAAAATGACGTATTTCAATTTTTCAGGACACATCACTATCTATAAAAAATGTCGCGACAGCATGTCTCTATCTATTATTGTTACGTCACAATAAGCGTCCTTTTATTATTATTTTTTTATTAAAATACCACCGCTAGAAAAGGCTCTTTATTATAAAATAATTACCAACCTTTTACATAAGCTACAATTTAATGGCATAACCACCAAAAAAGCATGGTGGATTGGTGTTCTCCTGCCTTTTCTCTTGAATAGTTTATTGCTATGTAATATAACAAAAATTTTAGCCACAGCAACGCTTGGCCGAGTCTACTAGTCTTGTATAATTTTATCCATACACGTTGTTTTAGAACTTACAAATAAATAAAGTTTAATATCCTTTAAATTTAATATAATTATGGACTTCAAATACTAAACACGTTTAAAATTGAAAACTCTTAAGATATATTTACTTGAATTTTATTAAGAATACAAGTCCCATTAATATGGTTTTTAATAACAGACTTTCAAGGTAAGTAAAAAATTCAATTAAGTTGTATAGGGCAGATGCTACTTCAGGTTATTTGAATATTATGAATATTCAATATTTTCGCCCTTCAAAGGATTTTTGGGGAGAGTAATTTGACGCTTTGATATTTTTAATAACATTACACCTTGAGCGCGGTATTTTAGTACTTTCAAGAATTCGCTTTAAACAAAACAGCGTTGAATTTTAGAGGCCTTATTATTTAATGGAACTAAGTACCTGTCAGGTAAAAGCAAAATAATTAAGATGGGTATAATATTTAATTGAATTATCAACAACAAAGGCTAGCGATTCTAATGATGCTTTAAATAATGTATTGTCTAATACAGTGATTCCCAAAGTGGTCTATATCTTCCCCCAGGGGTCTATGTGAACCTGCAAGGGGTCTACGTCAGCGAAAACAAAATTGGGGGTCCATGAAATGAAAATGGGGGTCCACGATAGTGGATCTCAACACATACACTGATAGTACCTATTTACTTACATCATACTATCTTATAATATCAAAACATAATATACATTATATTGACTTATTGCTTATTTTATTTTATGTTTATTTAATGCTACGTATATTTTACATAACAGATACAAAATTTTATATTGAGTAAATGAAAAGAAATGTATAAATTAACAGTGTTTTTACTTTAAGTTTTTAACACTAAACTTCACTACAGTTAGAAATTTACAGGAAATCAATATCAGGTAAGTAGGGGGTCTACCCAACACGGAAAAACATGGCAAGGGGTCTACGACACAAAAAAGTTTGGGGAACTCTGGTCTAATAGTTGACTAAGAACACAAAAAATATTTTTCAATTTCAGTTTTCACGAAAGGTTTCAACTTTATAATAATAATACTAAGCCGTGTAGTAGCATGTAGTGTGAAGTGAACAAGCAATCCAATAGAACTAAAGATAACATAAATAAACCGAGAGCCGGCAGCCGACGATTCATTAATTTGCCCTATGTACAGTGCAGTTCTCTCGCCCATAGTTTATGAGATGAGATTCGTTTACTAACATTATTTTATTTGCTTGGTTATAGACAAGCTTAATAATTTTACGGCCTGACAACGATCCCAAATAAAAAATGTATCTTACATAGATTTGAATGATTTCAACGTTATAGCAATGTGGATGAAAAAAAAAACAATGTATTACCTTTTTAGGTCTGGGCCTTAGACCTCAAAAGGTTGTGAACCTCAAGTTTCGTAAAGTCAATAAGCTGATCAGCCTGTACCTGAGACACACCGTCGACTTTTTGGGTTTAAGCTTATATGCATCCACATAAAACGAACGATAAAACTAAACAACAAATTCCGCAAATTAGCGTATTTTTTCAGGTTCTGGTTAGGTTTTATAAGTTCGTTAAAGATGACCAAATATTCTTCTTCTTCTTGAAGTGCTTCTCCACTATTGGAGGTTGGCGGTCAGCTCGTCATACTCCTTTTTATTTTTCGCCAAGCGCATCAGCTATTCTATGCTGGCCACTCTCGTCCATTCTCTAATATTGCGGAGCCACGACTTCCTCCTTCTGCCAGCGCGTCTTATCCCCTCGACCTTGCCAATCATGATTACTTGAAGAAGTCGGTACCGTTCGTATCGAAACATATGTCCCAAGTAACTTATCTTCTTCTTTTTAATGTTCAACGTGAGTTTTCGGGATCGTCTGGCGCGCCGTAGAACTTCTTCGTTCGCGGACCCAGCTTACCCTTAAAATTCTTCGGTAACACCACATTTCAAAGGCGTCGAGTTTCTTAATGGTTGCCTCCATTAAGGTCTAAGCTTCGCAATTCTCATTTTAGGTATTTTTGTCGCTTAGATATTTTTGCCTTTCAAGCGTCGATATAATAAACAATTACAATATTTTACTTCCATAATACGAGTATATGAGAAGTTCAATGACATGACTCATTCTTTTCAATGCGTATTTTAACTACTTAAATATAATTCTCGATAATTACACTAGTTTAATTAGGCAGTGTTTCTGTACATTGATTAAATAGTTTTAATTATAATTAAAAGTAATGAAATAGAAGTAATTACTGGTTTGAATGGACACACCTCAATGAATGTTTCCCGTTCGACGGCTAATGTGAACTTATTGTTTCATTAACATTTAATCACTTCATTTTCATAAATTCTCCTATATGTTTATATTGTATATTAATTAATGACCGTAACTTCCCATAGGAACAGACTTATTTCTTCATCTGTATCCATTATATATACTTACCTGGTACTAAATATTATTTTTTCGGAAAACAAACTACCTATAATTAGCGTTTTGTTGCGACACCTACAGTTTTCTGCACCTACAAATGCTAGTGCTATGATGTCATATCCTGCCTTGCGATTCTGTAACTCACTTTTCTAACTCTCACAGCGGTTTTCGCAGCGGTGGTCGCGCTCAATCAGTCGTAAAGCAGACATTTTACGATTTGCGAAAACCGCCGTGAGAGTTCGAAAACTGAGTTACAGAATCGCAAGGCTGAACGCGCTAACAATGTTAGTGCAGCCTGTAAGGATATATACAACCCCTCGACCTTAGCCACTGCGGCCTTTTCCCGGCCAGTCACTGGTTATACTGGTCGAGAATCCTCTATGACATCAAGGATAATATATAAAGCGCAAATTCGGCCCCACATAGAGTACTGCTCTCACCTCTGGGCCAGTACCAGCTCCTTCCACTTGACCGTATTCAACGCAGAGCGGTTCGAATCGTCGATGACCAATCCCTTTCCGAGCGGCTTGATCCTTTGGCGTTGCGTAGAGATGTGGGGTCTCTCTGCATCTTCTACCGCATTTACCATGGAGAGTGTTCAGAGGAGTTGTTCGGATTAATACCTGCAGCTGAGTTTCGTCATCGGACGTCGAGGCAGAGTACGAAATTCCACCCGTATCACCTCGACGTCCGCCGTTCCACAACTGAGCGTTTTTCAAGGCAGTTTTTGCCGCGCACCACCACTCTGTGGAACCAGCTGCCCATTGAGGTATTTCCGAACCAATTCGACTTAGGGTCCTTCAAGAAAAGAGCGTACCGATTCCTGAAAGGCCGGCAACGCACTCGCGATCCCTCTGGCATTGAGAGTGTCCATGGGCGGCGGTATCACTTAACATCAGGTGAGCCCGTTTGCCCCCTGTTTTATAAAAAAATAAAAAAAATAAACAAAGAATTTATTACTTCAAATAAAGCAATTACGTAATTTACGAGGAGCATCTTTTATAAAAACATTATCAGATACATTAATAAAACACCGATATAAATATTTTTGCGGGTTCAATCGATGGAAGTGTCAAAAATTGTGAAGTAGGAATTCTTCAGCCGTCACTTCATTCGCTCCAACTTTCCCTGAAAGCCTATAATGGACTTACGAAATGTTTTCCCTTCAAAATGTTAAATAATTAAGATTTCCTTTGAATGGAAATCCAATTTAGAAGGTGACTTCGAATGTTTTATTTGTGATTTCCGTATTGATGCTTTATATTCTTTTATGTATTTAACGGCGAGTTACAAAACTTAATTTAATTTCCGCGGGAAATGAAAATTGATTACGGAAGACTCTATATAATTAAAAATTCTTTCAATTATACATTTTGTAAAGATTACTAACGTTAGAATATAAAACAAAAGACGATATTTTAAGATATTACTTAAATAATCTATATAATTAAAAATTTTGTTCGCTTAAAAATTAGCTTGATTGTGATTGGTCTAACATAAGGATAAATCCTGTCGCGCGTATTTGATTGGACCAGCAAATTCTGTTGACCTTATCACACACAAGCGATTCGCATTTTTATTTTATATTTTTACTACTCCTCGTGTTCACGCGATTGGACCAAGATTCAAGAAAAGGGGTCCCAACGCTCCCAAAGGTTGTAGCACTCGTTCTATTACTCGGTTGTAGTCTTTAACACTGTTATCCTGTATCAAGAAATGGTTTACGTCACATAAAACTACATTGGTTAGATACACATTAGTGTTTATATTATGAAATTTTATTGAATAATGTGCGGACTCATTTTTGCATGCCGGTATTTCTTACCAAGGATTGTAGGTAGACAAGATGTCGGAATGGTTCAAGCTGACTTCGAAAATTCTTGAATCGTAGAGCAAATAACTCGCTTAAACCCGTCGATTTCCAGCTCATTGCAGTCACCAATAATGATTGAGAAATACGTCAGAATTCCACACAAAGCACTTAATTCCAGAGAGCTTAATGACAAGAACGTCTAATTGTCGCCGCATCTAATGAGTTTAAAATTCCCGTTCATTGCGTCGATCGCCGCTAAGTGCCCGCAAAGATCGTAATTCCTTAATTACCGACAAAGACTCACAGACTCAAACATTCAGATGAAAATGAAGAGAATGGAGCATTAAATTATAATTGCTGTATTTTCTTTGCGAAATCTTTTGTTAGCATTTTGAACCGCGTTCACAAAGACGCTGCTTAATATTCCGAAGTGATTTTTTAATTCTATAGCTTAAAGAAAGTACAAATTAAATTTAAAATAAATTATGGCTATAATTTAATTAAGACATAAATAAAATGTTTACAAAATAATGAACTGAGTCACAACTATTTATTTTAATTTCGCTGCCAAAAACAGCTTACAGCAATATTTTTCCATAATTATTATACAGAACATAATATAATGTGATCAGGTATAATACCCTTGCAGTCCCTGGAGATTAGGGTTGTCACATAAATTAAGATCAAATTATTTAACAAATAGTTTTAATTATCAAGTCAACCAAAAAAATCAGACATAAAGCATATTTTTAATTAATATGTAGTATAATTAACGCTTTACAAATACTCACAATATATCTATAAAAGCCATTATAAAATTCAAATCATATCAATTCTGTATATAATTAGCTAGCTGGTAAGACTGGCAGCCTTTGTATTGCTTTAAACGGAATTACTATAATTGTGTACATAATGTTATTGAAATATTGAATTACGAATTACGTCAACGGTAATTATTTACGTTTTTACACACAGTACCCACACATTGTCTATGCTTGAAAACGACACTTTTTTACCGAACTGAAGTTATGTATTAACATAATTAAAAAAAAATCCGATGTTTCGCGTGCTTTACAGCGTGCGTGGTCACGATGACTGAAGACAAAGGTGTTGAATGTCAAAAAGTATCACATCTGTAGAAAAAGTTGTCTTATCTGTATTTATATCTTGATATATATAGGCAATTAAACTATTTCGTTAAGTTCACGCCAGTATGATTCATGAAAATGCTTAGTACTAACTTAGGATACAAACAACAATAAAATACACATATATAATATATATACCTACTCGTAAGTGTTAATTAAGGATCACAACATTGATTCAACCTGATTGAAGAATTTCCTCAAAATGTTTCCTGAAAGTGTTTCTTGGAATGGCGACATAAATTGATCTGAATAATAAAGTAATTCATAAGAATCGTTAGCGTCGATCACTTATACTTTTGTTTCAAGTTAAAGCAAGAAATTTAAGTGACTTCTAAAGAAGATAGGACGCTTATAAGTTCAATATGTAAAGCCACGGATTACATAACACGGGTTGGGACAGCCCTAGCCGGGTACGTATGGAAATACGAAAATCAATACGCGGTAAAGGATACAGGTTGGGAAGTGAAATGGAAAATGATTTCCGTACTCATATCCTGTTATTCCAGTTTTTATTTAAATATTTTCTCCCTTTAAATAACATATTTGAGTTGTATACACAACTTATTTTTTCATATCACTTCAGTTTTTGCTAATACAAACCTCAATATAAAATTAAAGAACAATTCCTCTCGCGATTTTTCCTACTGTTTATTTTATTGTACAAAAATGAAACATTACAGCACAAATATAAAAAAGGACAAATTATAATTGGATAAGTGTACTTAAATAGCTTCACAGATAAGAAAACAATGTTATTAATGTAATCTAAACAGTAAAATAAACATTTAATATCAAGACACAAATATAAGCGCAACAAGTTCATAGATAAAAGACAAAACAATTACAATAATGATTTTAAATGGCGCTTGAAGTAGAGCACGGAAACATATCAACATTAAAAACATCGTGTAGGTATGGCATTCATGGGGGCACGTAACCGATATTAGGACGTGTAATAGGTTAATCAAATATTGTATATATGCATTTTATTTACTAACATATCAACACTTTGTCCCCATAAACAGAATATCCATTTCAAAAAACTGTCATGTGAGCGGTTATCATACCTTTATAAGCTTCCATGTCACTCACATTATGGTCGAAACGAAACATTCAAAATCGGAACTTTTTAAGATTGACTATGTTTCAACGGATTTTAAAATGTAAACCAGATGATAGGATGTTTATCTGCCTCTTTGTCGATGTTTATGCAACACAATATCCTTTCAATGACAACAGCTTGCTAGGGACAAGTCGCAGGACACTAACTGACAGTGGTTCAGAAGTGTCGTGTTTCGTAAATAACTTGTTCTTGACAGTAGTAGGAATAATATTGGTTAAGGTTTTATTATTGTGTTCAGTATATGTTTTAAAAAGTGCTTATAATATATTTATTTACACGTTCTAAAACAATGTGTATGGCTTAAAAATATAAGAAAATAAGACTACAGATTTAACACACATACACATCAATTATTAATTGAATTAAATATAAACTATCTATCTAGTATATATGCCAGTTCTTCTCGTCCGTTCTATGCCCTTGATTTGAGAACTGGCCGTAAATGTACAATTAGAAGCATTTAGTATTTAATATGTATTTATTTATTGACGTTCATAAGTGTACATTGTGTTACCTAAATGAGTTAATGATTTTGACTTGATTTGACTATGGACCTACGAAACTGGTCGTATTTTTCAGTGTGTAACGAGATTTTAGTAAATTAAATCCCAGGCTTATCTCCTATTTTCCAAAACTTTGTACAATTTTATATTATCAACTACTAATAATAATAATTTATTTGCAATAATATGGCACAAAAGTGTTATGGTGGTACAATCTAAAGTTCGAGTATTCTGGCACGCATAATGGCGTGCAAATTTATCTTAAAACCAATTATACATTGAAGTTACACACACATACATTGGGTTCATTATAGTCAATTCTTATATCAATTGTACCGATCATAATATATTTTATTTAATAATTATCAAATTAATATTCATTATAATTTTTCACGTTAATAATCATTAATAGAATAATTCTATTTATATATTCACCCGTACACAGCAAATCATACAGAATTTCTTCAACGTCGCTTTGTTTATGGTAATATTTCAAGTACATTGTTTTTGAATAATTATCAAAACGTTTCTATCACACTGATATTTCGTAGACTGTATTGATATCGAACTCTTCCGAGAAAATTCGCTTTTAATATTTAATACTCTGATTCTAGGAAAGGTTATGAAAGAATTTCATAGTTGCATAAACGAGAACCTCATTCCAGATTGATGCTTACAGTTCGGAAACCAATAATATTATAGTTTACGAGTTCTCTACTAATAAAAATCATCTTCACGTAGTCAATTTATCATCTGATAAATGTATCACGCAATTAAACAAAACTAAATCTTAAATTAAAGCACTTTTCTCGATATTGTATCATTGTCATTTATAATTTTGTATTTAATTTTTTTTTTTATATCAGAGGTCTAACGGGCCTGCCCATCCCCCAGCTCATCTAATGTTAAGTGATACCGCCCATGGACAATCAATGCCACAGGGCTTGCGAGTGCGTTGCCGGCCTTTTAAGAATTAGTGTAATCCTTTCTTGAAGGATCAACTTAATTCCATAAAAGGCGTTGACGCCATATGACCAGTACCAACTGTTTGTTCCTATATACTTCGTAAGGCTCTTTGGCATTTTGAATGTTACCAGACATACACGTATCGTAATAACAGTTTTTCACAAAAAAATTAAGTAATGTTGTATCAGTCTTACTTATTTGTCGAACCCAGAGAATAGAATTCCAGTTCTACCTCGCAGTTTTAATATGTTTTAAGTCATATAATACCTAAACAAACGTATGCAGAATTAACAATCTAATATAGAACTCAACACGTTATAAGCTTTTTACACCAATATGAAAATCGGATTCAAAACATTCTCCCCTAATACGATACTAAATATAATTCCACAATTCGTTTCACACTTCTGTGCTCTTCAGATATATAACGTTATATATTACACAATGTTAGAGCGCCCAGAAATATTGTATCGCCGATCCAAAAGGTCATGATTTATTGTATCTTAGGTATTTTATTTCTAGTTTATGCAATAGTGATGATCACTTCACTGTGAAATCACTGTTACTTTATGGATACAAAAAAGCCTATTTATTCCTTGACAACTATTACAAATATGTACAATTTAAACATTTGAATTAAAATGTGACTAATATGAAAACAAAATGGTTGTATGTAAAATCGGTTTACGGACGATAGTTTTTAATAATAATAATATGGATATGGATACAAAGAAGGAGTGAATCCTCAGATGCTTAGGCCAATCTAGTGGAAGAGAGATAGATGCGGTGCAAGCGTACAGTGAGCGTAACGGGACAATGAGCGTAACGTGACAACGAGCGTTACCTGTCATGAGCGTGAATGGACGTTAATTCATGCTTTTTCGTGCGTGTTGCCTGCGTTCATCGGTTTATAAGACGTTGTCACGTCAAAAATTACTAATACAAAATAGAAGAACTTAAGCCTAATTAAGGCTTAATTTTACTCAATACTTGCGTAACGTAATAACAAGCATAAATAAAATAAATATTTATAACAGTTATACAATCATCATCGAATATAACAGAATAACAGTAAAATAAAATAGTCATAAGAGCAGCCCTAGTGTGGCAAGTGTCTGTACAAGTGTACATTTAATATTCAAGTCGAATTCGTAATATTTTACCGGTACCATATTCAATAAGATTCTAGTAGAATGAGGTCAATAGCTTTTGTATAAGTGATATAAGTTACGACATTACACAATAGTGATACCATTTTATTATTAAAAAATATAAAATATGGAAAAGCGACAACAAAGTAATGGTGACGCCATATTGAACGTTTTCCCAAACAAAAGAAAGAAATAATGTTATCCTGCCGTGCGATTCTGTAACTCACTTTTCGAACTCTCACAGCGGTTTTCACAGCGACTGATTCTGATAAACAATACACTACAAGCTCCATACTTATCAGAATGCCAAATCGTAAAATGACTGCTTCACGACTGATTTGAGCGCGACCGCCGCTGCGAATACCGCTGTGAGAGTTCGAAAAGTGAGTTACAGAATCGCAAGGCTGGCCTAACTAAATTCTTTTAAAAACATAAATTGGATGATTTTGTCTTGTCCTAAATACACACGCATTAGTTTTTTTTTGCTAGTGTGATCAGTAAATAATTATAACAAAACTTGAGAAGGTGGTAATTCAAAAAGCGCCTAAAATTGAAAGGACACCTTACAGAGCACATCGCGAAATAGGCCACAAATCCCCAAGTAAAGACGTTGGCTAAATTAATTAAAGTAATTGTCGTTTGTTTAATGTTAAATTACAGTTTACTTTTATTATTTTTATTTTGTCTATTAATGTACTTACTTCTGATTTCTGTTTCATATATAGTTTATCTATGTAATCTGTTTTGGCTTTGTATATTCTAAGTCTAAGTGTTTTGTTTTATGATATGTATGTTAGTTGTAAGATTACTAATAAATAAATGAACTTGACAAGCCAAGCAAGACATGAAGTGCGTTGGCACTAGGCATGATATGGCATGATACCGTAGCACAATGAATATGCCTATATATAGATGTTTCAATTAGATTTAATAGTGTCTATTGTTAGATCCACTAATCACGGTCCTATTTAAAAAAAATACTGTCTTGTAGTTGATGTGTCCTGTAGTGTAGTGGATTGATTAAGAAAGACTGGTGGAGGTGAGAATGGCAGCCTGTTTTTACCTATATTCTATTTCATTTTGAAGTATATGTGTAAAATGGTAAATTGCCGAACCTGCCAAATTTAAATTAAGAATTTAGTATTTGATAATTAGAACTGATTTAAATTTAAATTGTATATTAGTACTATACAAATGTTACACATAACACTGAAAGTCTAACACAATACCTTTTTACATTGTGTACTCGTTCGGCGCCACCTCTATGTAGAGTTGAGTAAACAATACAAGTTTAGTACGTGTCCCAGAGTGTTCATACAATATGTATAAAATCAATAAATACAAGGCTTAATAAGAGCGAATTTCTGTCGAAATCAAATTCATAATGAATGTATATTGTCGCGCGGCTGTGGCCCTCAGGGCATGTTTAGGACTATTTACGTTATATACTCGTATTGTATCGGACGTGGCTGAAGGCTCGGCAAAGTTGGGAATACAAATTAGTTCATTACACCCGATCGATTCTTATGGCTTTTGGGACAGGTCTCATAGGACCTTAGCTTTTTGCTACTTCTCACTTTTACCTTACGATGTTATTTGATCACGCCTTTTCGCCTCCAACAATATTTCACGTATGCTATATTATATGTTGAAACTAATTAAACTATTTTTTTTAAAATAAGTCTTTGTGTTGCAATCAGTCAGCTAGACTATGAGCAGATGTGTTGAGAGCTGTTAGACGTTCAGAGCAAAATCTCCATCGAGACTGCTCCTCTCTTTCAACCGTGTCTATCAAGACTTAGGATTTGTTAAACTTAAACTATTAAAGAAAAATTCTCTCATCCTCTACTGTGGCGCTACAGGATTTCACTTCAACTTTCCTATCATACTCTATAACTAGTTTCATATTGACCTAAGTCACCCGGAACTGTCATACTTTTATTAAAGGTAAAAATGGTTGAATTAAATTCAGTTACTCCTTGATTTTGTGGATTTAAATTTGATTCCAAGCGAGCGGCCTGTCCCATCCTTGCAAGTCTGGACATTTATTTAAAATATAGCCTATGTTACTCGCTCGTATTTTGAAATGAGTAGTTTTGACTTTATTGGTTACAAATATGTCGGTTTAAACTTAACTCAAAAGGTTGGTATTATTACAATAATATGAATTGAAGCCTTTGATTTTCATGTTCAATTAAACACAATAATATTTTACTCATCTCATCAATTCTTAGATATCTGACCTTTTTTGGCAAATGCCTCCTTCATTCCCTCCATTTCTGTCTGCCACTCTCTGCCATTTATCACCTGCTGTTTCCTTCTAAATTGTCTTCCTCTTTTGCGTTTATTGTACCTTGGGCACCAGATTAATACTTTGTTGCTCCACTTTTTTGTTTCTCTTGCCATGTGCCCCGCCCATTGTCACTTAAGTTGATTTATTTTCACTGTGATATCTGCTATCTTAGTTATTCTTCTTAATAGTGTATTATTTATTTATCTATTTTTCTCTTTACTATCATACGTTCCATCGATCTTTGACACCTATAGTTTTTTATGCTGCGCTTGAGTGAGCGCCCAAGTTCGAGATCCATAATATGTTAGTTCAGGTAGTACACAAGTATTGAAAAGCCTTTTTTTATTACCATTCTCGTTTAATTATTTTTCATTAGATAAATACGGAAAATAATTACAATCAAAATCATCTAATAGTTTAAGTATTTGGTGATGCACATTTGGATAAATTGTAATGATTTCAATGAAAACTTGTAAAGCAACATTCCGCAATCTACCCTCGTCTTCCACATTACTATTTCTAACAAAACAAACAACATCGAGGGTTCTACCAAGCCGAAAAGTTAATAGACAATTAATCTACTAGGCACTTCGTTTAAATTAGATGCTACATATAAACCTCGCCATTACCACGTTCTCTGCTACAAAGATATATATGCATTGATCGCCATACATGGCTGTTTTTGCTCTAGACAGTAATACATTTTGCTCACAAACTCTTCGATGTACGTTATGTATTGTTCAATAACGGAACTTGAATTCTAATACGACACGGTATCCCTATTTGGAAGGTGATCAAGATAATGAGATGTTTTCTTTAAAGTATTACAGGAAGAGAAAAATATGGTTCAATCGCACCGTAAAATATTATGGCCGTAGGTATGAAGATTTAAATACACTTAAATTATATGCTTTAATGATTTTGAAGCCTGTTATGTAACGTATGACTGAGTTATTATGAAGCTAAGAGAACGTATTTTTTCTGCATTTTTTAAATATTTTATTGAATGCTGAGGTTGAAACTGCAATTTTCTATCTCTTCGTAATTATATACGTCCGGTTATTAATATATTTCTACTAACGTATAACAAAGACAAATGAAAAAATACCTGCTAACATTGGCTATTCTTTTGTGATAAAAAAATAATGATATGCATGTTACATGTTTTCGCCTCATATTGCTTTTATTAGAACGAACTACAATTGATCTCTTATTATTGTTGATCAGTACTCTATATTATTCGACCAGTTTTTGGTGCTAAGATATAATAATAAAACATTATTCATGACAGAAATATGGTTGTGACTAAATTGATCTAATGCTACCCCACACTAGTCCCTGTGTAATTTAGATTGCCATTATTCCGAGGTATATATTTTATTAAAGAAAAATTATTCATATTATCTATGGTTATATCTAATCAAACAAATGTCGTGTAATATATAATAAAACCTGTATTCTCTGAACGTTATTGCAAATAATTGGTAAAAAAATAATAACCATTTTTTTCTTTGGCGAACAGTTTTATCGTCAAGTTGTAATCTGACATAGGCCTCCTCGTCATAGGGGCTTACGGTCTAGGTCTAGACGGCTGGTCCCCGTCTGCTAGCCCCTAGCCGTCTGCTAGTCTGGGTTGTTTCGTCTCTGGTTGCTGAATTTTGTTTGTGTCTGGCTTGATGGGTTTCTCGATGAAGATGTTTTAGGAGTTTTATTTTTCGCTTTATGCTTTCGTTTCTTTACCACTTCTCTCGGAGAATTCTCCATCTTTTAAGCCTTTTTATTGAATACAATTTCTTTTTCAAATTTCAATTCCATAGAGTGATTGTTAATGAACGTATTTTATTCATATATTTTATTATATATAATTTAATGTACCGATGAATATGAATGAAAATATCTAATGAAATTCCCGAATTTGCTTAAATAATTTCTTGTACTCTTTGAACAAGTCAAAAGATGAATTCTTTTTGTATAACCCGACAGCCAAAGATAAAAGATAATAAAGTTATCTTATATCAAAGATTTCACTTTATAAATTTTTCGAGAACGATGTTTATTTGCCTTCGCATATTTTAATTTTATCGAAAAACATTTCAAATTTTGCCCGCATGTTGGTATTATAATCTTAAAACAGCAATACATATGTTGTATATCAGAATGACTGACGACGTGTACAACGCTTTTTGTCACTGTATTCAGTTGACAATTGACAGTTTAATTTTCAATAAAATAACCTCAAAATATTGGGTGGTAATCCTTCTGATGTTATCTTCTTTTATCTCTGCATGTGCAAAGTGAATATCGTTTTCAAATGTTTCAAAAGTTTTTAACGTTATTTTGACGGACGCACTGATGTTTACTGTACCGCAACCGGAAGCGGTAATTAATATATATATAATAATAAAACGCTGTAAATAATAGATGTACGTTACACAACACCGTCTGAATACAAATTTAAATATGTAGTTGTGGAATCAGGTACATAAAGCAGACGAGTTTGGAACTATAAGGTGTAAGGTTTTCCTTCACCGAATGAGCATGTGTTAAATGCGCACATCGAAAGTCCATTGGATAGCCGGGGGTCGAAACTACGACTTCAGGGAGACAGTCACTCGCACTAGTCACTAGGCCAATTAAAAATAAAGAAATGTATTTATGTAGACGCTGATTTGGTCTCTTGTACGTTAAGTCCTAGTTAATTAAGCCAGCCTAGTTCCTTCCAGAAGCTCAGAAGTATCCTGGGCAAATGTGCGACTTCACCGCTCCGAGTATTTCTGTTCGTTGGGAAGACACAGTCACGCATTCCAGAACTACGTGGGAACTGCACAAGGGACTGTCTGTCGCGCCAAGGACATAGAGCTGTTTATTAAGAAGACAGTGGCGCGTAATTGTCCTTATTATTATTTTGAGAGTTATTCTGTGGAAGCTTACAAGTCGCTATGTCGAAATAGAGGAATTTAATATCTGATTTTACGTACAAAGTGTTCTCCTATCTAGTAGCTACAGTTGAGTAAGAAATTACAGTTAGAAATTCGTATAAAGTAAAGATAGACTTGAGAAAAACAAACATCATTAAGGAAACGGAAGCTCGCATTAGCCGTTTCCTGTCGCCATTTACTATCTCCTTCGACTTGAACACCATATTTACGATAATATTAGAAAAATTCCAATACTTTATTATTACTTTGTATGTTGGTATATACATATGAACTATTCTTCATACATAAATTGATATTATTAAAGCTCATTATGTTTTTGTAAATTAAATCAATGCATAAGTTTATTAGAATATTATTTATTTTCAAAATACCACATGAGTATGAGAAATAAAATGTTTAATATATTATAGATTCTTTACTTATGAAGGGCATATTATATCATATTCAGATTTTAACTATTTTGACTTTTTAGGCATAAGAAAACCGATTAATTTAAGGCACTACCCGTTTTTTTAAGAATTTAAAACCCAATTTTCCTATTTTAGGTTTTATAAAAACTGCGGCGAACATAAACCACAAAGAAGAATGACTCTCACAAAGTATGCCAGTCAAGACCGGGAAGCGGGAAGCATATGAACAAATAGATTAGATTCCCCATAAATATAGGGGACACTGGTATAGTATTAGCACGCTAACAGTAATACTAGATAGAACAGTGAAACAAATGCTATAGAACTGAGATACCTATTATTCAATTATATATTTAAAAAATTTGCAATTCAACTGTTATCGTCAATTGATTTTGTTCTAGTATATTTTTTTGTGTGAATCACGCCGTATAAAATAAATCAGTGGCGCTACAACCTCTTTAGGTGTGAATCTGTTTCATGATCATTTTTTTTCAGTCTAATAGGCAAGTAGGTGATCAGCCTCCTGTACCTAATACCGTACCGTATACGGTATTTTAAATTACGAATATTTTTCGGTTTTCAAATATTGCATTCCATATCAAGTAACATGCTGGAAAAGTCTAAATGTAATAAAAATAGCTTTTTATCTGCGCTTACAACGATGACGTCATACCTGAAAAGTTATTGCGTTAAGGATATATACAACTTCTGGATCTTAGCCACCGGGGCATTCGGGCCAGTCAGTGGTTAGACTTGTTGGCAATCTTCCCTTTAGGAGGAACTGTACACCATCCTTCCTCCACATATATGTTATATAAATGATATTTTATTTAAAAATAATGCTTTTTTAATACGCCATGCATTATATGTACACTAAGTAGTTTTACAATATAAACCTTTGAAATGCACTCTAAAAAAAAGGGTGCGTGTACTTATGTACGCGCGTAAGAAGTTATACTTCTTTGGCAATATTAAAAATAGTTTTTGATTGCATGCAAATAATTAATTACAATTAAATAATCAAAGACTGGAAAGGAGTTATTATAGTCAATAAAGTTCAGTTTACATTTGAAAAATTAAATAAATAAATATTTATTATTATTCTCTTACATTAAGTGTAACATAAATTCTATTATTATTCGAATGTTGTTTTTAAATTATGTCCAATACCGTAGCATCTTCCGTGGGCAACTTCATTCTGATAATTTTGTGTCACGATGCGCGCGCATCGTAAAATTTCACTCTCATTAATTTTTCATAACGCGCCTAAAGAAGTATAACTTCAAAAACTGATTCGGTGGTCGGTTTTCTAATAGTCAAGTAGATGATTAACCTTCTGTGTCTGACACACGCCATCGTATTTTTCATTCTAAGGCAGAAATCTGCCTTGTTGCCCACAATGTCATCCTTCACTGTACGAGCGTTAAATGCGCACAGTCCATTGGTGCACAGCCGAACACTTTCAGGAATGAAAGTCTCCGTTACTCCAAGCCTCGCATTTTTATTTAAGTAATGTGAGACGAATGTACAATTCAAACGTTAGTTTTACTGTAAATAATATATACTGTAGAGGGCCATTCGTGCGCGGCTTCCATTAAAAGTTTAATTGTCGGTCGGTTGATAGACAGCCCTCACCGGGAATCAACTAACTGAAACAATTTCACACTACCCTCCGACCCGCGCCAGCCCGCAACATTAGTGGTCGGATGTACTTACTGGTTGAAGCGTTCTATGGTTCTTTAACCAAAATTCGTATTTGGAATACTTTTTTGTTTTCAAAACTGATCAGATATCACGTTGTAATGTGAGTTATTAGGTGTTTGTATAAAGCAACCTTTATACAAAAACATAATCAAAACAAAATTTTGGATATAATACTAAAATTGTTACACTATTTGCCTTAAAACTAAAAAAAGGAATTTAGTAGTAATTAGTAGGCTAATTATTATAATGGTACAAGTTAATAAAAACAAATAATGTGCTCCTAAAATTTAGAGTCGATTTATTAATTACGTCTTATTGCTATCTGTGCTACTAAATCAGACTGCTACAGATTTTAAATTGTGATTGGTGAATAATCCAAAAAAAACCAGTGGAGCTGCAACATTTTTAAGTCTAGGCCTCAAATTTCTGTATCTGTTTTATGATCATTTGTCAAATCTTACAGCCAAGTAGGTGATCAACCTCCTGTGACTGACACACGCCATCGATTTGTAAGCCGGTTTCTTCACGATGCTTTCACCGTTCGAGCGAATGTGAATACATAGACAAAAATTTCATTGGCGCGGATCGAATCTACGACCTCCGGGATGTGAGTCGCACGGTGACGTCGTTAGGCCAACACTGCTCCTAAATCAATAATCCAAAAGATAACAATATTTACTTTACTTAGTAGTTGTTATATCCTATTAATATATTGTGTACATTGCTTAAATAATGAAACATAAGAATTCGTTTGACCCGCATTTCTTTCAATCATGAAAAATGATTTTAAATTGAAGGGGAAACAGTGAGTGATAGAGATCGAACGTGCTACCCTAGCATTTGCATGCCGAAACCGACATTTATCTTATACGGAAGCTCGTAAGCTATTTGTGAATATTTTACTTCGAAACATTTTATAGAAATTTTTCATTATTTATTTTCATGATTCTTTCGTTATGGACATTTTAAAAGAAAATTTTGTAAGGACGAGAGTTATGTAGCCTAACGTTAGTTAAGTTACATTTACATATTTTAGTTAATAATTAGAAGCGCAAACCAAATGTTAGCAATCATCGCACACTTGAAGCCAAAATTTTCCCTTTGGTTTTTCACAAAATCGTAAATTGTAATATAACATTATTGTTTCCGATTAAGGCCAAAAGGTCGATTACACTTTTATTGAAGCGTCAGTAGATTTAAGAACCTTTAAATAAGCCCAGTTAGTTTTTTGTTAGCCTTTCAACCCCCCTAACCCCCCCTTTATGTTAGTTATAAGGTCATATTTAAAATAATTAAAGCCAGTTGACACACAGCTTCAAACAAAGAATTTCATTTAACATATATTTGAAACCTACAATAACTGCCGTAGTAAATACAGTGTAGTTTTAGTGAGATACTTTTTCCTTATCTTTCTGTGGTTGGTTGCTGCAAAGCATGTGTAAATTGCTTTACATTCGCAATAAAAATTACCTCATTTTAACCTGGTAACGTGCAATTTTTACGATGTCCGTGAGTTTTGTAACTACTAATCCAAAGATGTGTTTGCTGGATGGTGAATGGAATGAATGGAGAAAGAGAGCCATAGGCAGAGTCAGTTGGAGTAAGCTGGAGGATGCCTTTACACGTGAAGGGGTTCCGATCGACGGTAATGAAGGAAGCTTGGATACAGTATAACATGGAAAAGAAGAAAAAAAAATGTATAAAATGTTTTTACATTTATAAAATGGGTACATGTATACATTTTTAAGCTGTGTATTATAATTTGTTTTTGTCATGATTGGAAATAAAACGGGCTTTATTTAATTATTATATATAATCAAAAGATGGTACAGTGTTGGCCTAGTGGCTTCAGCGTGCGACTCTCATCCCTGAATCCCCGTCGTAGGTTTGAACTTAATTTATTTTATTAATATATTTTTTATATTCGAATTTAACACTCGTTCGTACGGTAAAGAATAACTTCGTGAGAAAACCGGCATGCCCTATGGGTCTAGAGACAAATCGACGGTGGTGGCAGGCCCAAAAGGGTCACCTGCTTGACTATTACAAAAAACAAATGATTATGAAACATTTACAGAAAGGTTTCACGTTGCTTTAGCTTTATGCCGGTGCCGTCTCAGTAAGATCGAACTGGATAAGCCTAAAAGCCTGTATAATACTACAAATCTCATAACGGCAAATCATCTCAAGTTCTCACAACGAATTGCACCTAACATCCAAACCGTCAAAATGAGCAATTTTCGGGCAATTCTAAATGCATAAAACTTTATGTGTTATAACGAAATTCTGGACCAACTTAACTTGGTCTATTGGACTGGAACAAATGGACGCGTAATGTATATCGTGGGAGGTCCAGCTTCCCTAGCCAGGAGAAGCGTTGTAACTGTTAATTCTCAAGAATAGCCAAAACCTCTCCTCTTAACGAGCGGAAGTCATTAAGGAGTGTTTAAAAGCCGCTAGAAATATTTGACCCGCGAGTGGTTAAGAAAAGTTATTTGTAATTAGCAGTTAAGTTTACATTAAAACGTTATTAGACTTTTTACATTTTGGTAATTTTTTAGGCGCTGTGGGCTCTAATTATACTTATCAAAACGTACTATGAAATTGTTCGCAAATGTAGAACAAGGCCATTTAAATATACGGTAATAATATGAATCGTGCGTTGAAGACTTATTACCCCCTTTAGGCAAACACCTATGTTAGTTTCATTAAGCATTTTCGCGGAGAATCGAACCCAGGTTTATTCTACAATAATCGGAATATCTAACAGAAAAGAATAGAAAAAAAAACTTTATTACACATAATAAAAAAGCATGTATAGTTGAAAGAGCAAGTGTATTAGTCCTCACACTAAGATTCCCCGGTGTTGTTGGCAGCTAGTCTCTTCCATTTGACATATTAATGATTCTAGTTTCTTTTTTACTTGTCTTAATTTTTTTTTTTTTATATATGTATCGATAGTGATTTTTTTTTAACTGGGTTGAGAACTTCAGTCTCTGAAAGAGAACAAGCGTTGGGCAAAGAAAGTGCGTTTTTTGGGTAGCTTATACCTATGTAAGTTTGCCTTGTGTATGATGTGGTGTGTTAAGTATAGTTATCTAATCGTTTGAAGTTTTGTTTCATTCACAATTTTGAATTTGGGTAGCGTAAGGTTTCATATGGGATATATTTAAGAATGGCGCGCGTTGGGCACGCACAATTTTCAGCATTGAAGACTATTTTCACAAAAATATATTATATCGTATTAATTTAGTCGTTCCTGAGGTTCGAGTCTTCAGATCAACAGAGCCCAAGACTCATAGCATTGGCCTTCAATAGGACATAATTCAATATGACTTTGGTCATTGTGTCGGTAAGTTACGCTAAGATTTACGCCCCCAATTCTCCTTATGAATAGGCTGTGTATCATGTGTCATTGGAACCTGAATATAGTCAGATTGTATCGGCAATGGATCCCTATGTAATACCTTTCAGATCGGCTTACCCGGCCCAGCTAAGTCTGACTAAGCCGCTGCGCTAAGCCACGTCCGTAGCGCCCTAATCTGCCGCCAGATGGCGCTGTGTTGATTAATAGTACCAAGGACGTCTTGATCGGAACAGTTTGCTAAGAAGGTTTGCCTTCTCTTTAGTATAATCTCTACTTTATTCATTACTAGAACATTTCTAAAGCATTGAAGAAGTAACGCTATATAGGCATAATGTTATTGATATTCAATCTTGTCTTACTATAATTATATATTTTTATTAATTATATATTAATACACAGGGTATTAAAATAATATTGTTTTATTAATAATTTTTATTTGTAAGTAAGTAGGTGCCTGATAAGAATCAGATTAACCTTCCTTGACTGACATACTATTGTTTAAATTCACCATACGTACACGTGTTTCCACTTCAAAGAGAATCTTATGCATAACTATGCTACAATTGGTATTTTAAGATGGTATAGTTAATTATTTATAATAACCTAACATGTCTAAAATTATTCTATAGTCATACAAACCATTGTTTCAGAAGTAAGCCGTTTAACAAAAACCTTCAACGTGAACATTGTTGTTCATACAATATTTATGATATTACGAAAACAATAGATAGCAATAGCTTCAAAGAGGAATTGTATAGATACAAAATTGTTTCCCGCGAGACAAAGGCATCTTGAATACGTCAAAAGGTTTAATTTTTATGTTCATCCCTGTGTTAAAACTGTGCCCGCTTCACTCCCCTGTCGGATTATCCGTGACAACGCCGTGGAAATTCCCGGGAAATTCCGGGGAAAATTCAAATTTTCCTCTTCTCTAAATGCGCCACTTCGGAATGTAAGGAAGATGATTTTTTTAATCTTATTCCCGTGAAACATGTTTCGGTGTAATCCCGAGCAAATAAGTTGTACATTTACAAATTGTTTCTTTTGAATGAAATTGAATTTAGGTCGTCTGCTTCATTTTGTACTCGAAAAGAAAGAAAGAACAAAGTGTAATTATTGTAAATATTTTATTATATATTCAGTTAATATTCAAATATTATTTTGATGGTGTATCTTCGTATAACGGACTTTTATTAATAAATTAACATTAAACATTATTTTAATAAAGAAATATTTAATCCAAATTAATTATAAATATATTATAAGACGCGTTCCTACTTAATACAAACAAATGTTCTTTTACACCCATCGTTACTAGATTCCGTCTTTTACAAAGGAATAAACTTCATCAAAATTCAAAACAACCACTTAACGCGCAAGTAAAAACGTTTACATAATATCTGCAAGCAGATTACAGTCACCGTATGCGCTGTGGCAACGTAACGCTGTAACGTCGTTTCGTCGTTACGTCGTTACGCCCATATTCGCCGTATTACGCCCACATTACGGCGTAATCGCTGAGATAAACGCAGAGCCTCTGTTTTTATGATCCCCCGTCTCTGTATATCTTGGATAATGACTGTAATTCTGATATTACGGGGAAGTAACCAGAGTGATTTAGTTTTCATACGCTGTTGTGTTATTTTAATACATACTTGAATTTTTCGAATTTATAGAACACTTATACAAAATTAAATTCGTTTTATAAAAGTCATTAATATTTTAAGCTGAAACGTTAGTTGCGTATGTCAAAGGTGCTTCTGGGAAACTAGTCCTCGAACTACTCCTTGCTCCTCGAAGAATTCCATTACAGCACAGCCCATTTATTGAAGACAATAAAATCACGCAACTTTAACTAAAGCAAAGTAACTGAACATGTAAAAACATAACTAATGCTGTTAATATTAAGAATTGAATTCTAATAAATATATACAAGATAAGAATATTGCATTAATAATGCTTTTTTGTCAATAAATAAATAACTCGATAAACCGGAGACAACTGAACAAACAGTCTCAAAATGCACAGAAACGATTCCTGTTAACAAGTTTTCGAATAAAAATCGCAATTCGATTCCTTCAAGTTATAATCGATGTAGATGTTCTCGATAACTTTTCGATAAAACTTCAAAATCGAATTGTTTGACACTCGAAATAAAATTGAGATTTTCTCTGGCTGGTTGAGTTTTTAAAATAGATATTGCTTCCGATTTACTCTCTGAATCTCGGATATTTCTAATAAATTGTAGACTAAGTAACAAGCTTAGTAAAGAGTTACGTCAATTACATTTTGTGTTTTGAGTTATTGTAAAGAAAGCGAGAACAACTCATGTTTTGACCATGCCATATTTAGCATTATACAATGGATTAAAAACTTATGTAGAAAACATTTATTTAAACGTGGTTAGTGGCTGTGGATTGTCAACCGCGTTATTGTGTGTTTGAAGCCCGGCTGTGTACGTTCATATGGTGAGCGACAAACCAGAACCCACCATGATTATACGTAAATTGACGACCTGCATCATCAGAAGGTTGTTTATACGGAAAAATATATAAATATTCACATTCTTTATTTAATTGTATTTATTTATCCGACAACTTACATAAAATTAGTTAAAAAAAGAAAAAAATGGCATGCCTAAAACCTATTCTAGTGACTTGGATTATTTAAACAGATAAACTACACAAATACAAAATCGTCTTTTCAATTGTAAATACTGATTTGAACAAGTTTTTATTGTGTACGACATTTTTCCTTATACGTTTAGAAATATACCAATATTTTATGATCATTTATTCATATACCTATAACGCAATTTATGTATAATATATATTATGTATATATAGTTCAATATTCCTTAAGGCGGGCGGTATGTTTTTGTAGCCACAATCTCGCCACTCGATCACGCCTCGCTCGATGCTCGCGATAAACGTACGGACTCCAATTTCCTGCTGATACATAGAGTAATACAAGTACGAGTTACGAGAATATAATGTTTACTATTGAATAATTTACCTTAATATATTCCAAGGCTTTTCTGTGAACGCGCTACTGTAGTTATCATTAATCGGAAAAGTTGGATTGTAAGCGTTAATCTCAGGTACTGATTTGAATTGAAATAATGTTATTTTGGATATACCGTTGAAATAAAAGTTATTATATAATAATGCGCAATTTCCTTAAATTTACATCTATATTATCACAACTTATGGGTTTGTCCAAATTTTATGATCGGAAAATAAACCCTATAGCTGAATTCACGCTGATAAAATAGCGAGGAAAATGCAGTTTAAAATAATATTGCAACCTCAACCTAAGTAGTACTTATACTGCAATTATTACATCTTTGTCGCTTTGTTTATACTACAGTAAAATTGATGTAAAAATGATTATAAGAAACCAGTATCTTCGCCGTAGTTTTACGAAGTTTATTATTTTTCCTTATATCATTTATTAGCGAAAGCTCTAAATTAATTATTACCTAACCAATTAATAATTGTTTTATATGCAGAAAAGTATTAATCAAACTGTTTCCAGGTTGTTTATAAGCTTACTTTTTAGATTTTTTTTCTTGCCAGTATTTATTTACATTAAAATCTAAAGTTTCTTAGATATTGGAATTTAAATTTTGTATCGAACGGTCTATGTAACGAAAAAGGCTACAATTGAATTGGCGCAGCTTGAATCGGTACAAATAGTTAAATAAAACCTTAAATACATTCAAAATTTTCCATTTTTTTTTTTTTTTTTTTATTGAGAAAAAGCTTGCCAACGCTTGGCACACTGAGACATTGATAAAAACAAACACAAAATACAATTTTTAATGTGACAAGCACTTATAGGCAAACATGACATACATATAGAGATTATTCATTATTTATTTATATTCATTATGAACTCTTAAACGTGTATAAAAACTGAATAAATGAAGAGATGAGCAATGCCTCTGTAAGTATTAAATCTATGCTCTAGAGTAGAAGACGCCCCACATTTCACGATCGCTGTCCGTACTGAAATTATAATGTTTTTTTATGACCTCCCCGGGAAATGTGGACAATATTCCACACTCTGCACTATTTCCATTTCGTGCCGCACCTCTGCAATATGTTCAATATTAAAACATATGAGATATAAAACTATTTTGCGCGGATTCCTTGCTGAAACAGTGAGAGCCCGAAAGATATTGGTGAAAAAGATTTTGTTCGATTGCTTCTACCGATTTTCGAGTATAAAGACTAAATTTTTCTGACGGCCAGTGTACGTTTTATGTATCTGTCTTATTATACATAAATTAAATATACACTAATATTCAAATACATATATGAACAATGAACAACATATTATATTAACATTTTACCGTCGTATCACAAGTTTTCGTCAAACTTAACAAAAATTTTTTTAAAACCAATTAAGCTCTTTTTTACCGGATTGAAGTTATGTATTATTATAAACTTTAATTATTTTACATAATTAAAACTTTTTCCGACGTTTCGCGTGCTTAATAATACATAACTTCAATCCAGTAAAAAAGTATTTTCTTTAAATGTGTAAAAGTTATGTTAATAAAAGACAATACCAATTAAGCTGTTCATTTGTTTCACTATATTTTAAATATCTATAAGAAGTTTTTAAAACACGTATTTTCCCGCGTAAATAACTCTTGATTCCAAATTTCCACGGATCTCTGCAGATGATGTTGGCTTATTCAAAGCAAAGATTTAATGAATGTAATGAAACACGATCGACCCATGCACTCTAAAGATATCTCATTGGTCAGAGAACTAATGGATTTTCTGTTGACCAGCATATTTATAGCAACCCCGGAGCGATATAAGCGGATCGATCACGCGTAGAGACAGTCATAGCCTAAGCCAATACCCGAGGAATTGGATTCGTAAGCTGCATGCTCCTAATGCCGATGCCATGTAGTTTGTTTGCCCGACTATTGGATTTAGATCGTATATACGAATTAATTCGATATTATTGCTATTATACTTAGGATTTAGTCTATGTTTGAAAGTCAAGGAGGATTTGCAATATCAAAACAGGAACAACGCGGCTATTTTGCGGTTTAACGCGGGTTACGTACTCTTATGAACGTCATTTCAAAGCTTAGGAAACGTGCTTTATGAAGCGTGAGCTAATTTCATTCCTATACAAATTCATTTGGGTTTAGTGGGTCATGAAGAACAGTCATTTTGTCTCAGCCGAGTTCTATTTTTCCGACCGTGTTAACAGACTTAAAGTTTTAAGAAAGATTTTTTTTATAGAACGAACAGGAGGCTCACCTGATGTTAAGTGACCCATGGACACTCTCAATGCCAGAGGGCTCGCGAGTGCGTTGCCGGCTTTTTAAAAATTGGTACAATCTTTTCTTAAAGGGACACACACTTCTTTTTCAAGCACAAGGATTTTTAATACAAGTGGTATTTCTTTTTAGATAGTACGAGATCTAAAAGTGACGCTGTAGAAAATGAGAATTATTTCCGCAAGTTGACCAGCTACAGATAGGTTTAAAAAAACGGAACTTGACGCATAAACGTCAAACGTAAACAATAGCGTGTACGACAGGACAGATGAATACGTTGTTGCGCTATGGAACGGACACGGAGAAAATCAGTATCATTTCGATATTGAGAATGGTATGAAATTACGTTTCTCCGATCGTGCGTACTGACATGTTCTAGTAAAAGAGCTCACGACGGTTAACTGCTGCGTAATTTAAAAATGAAATTCCCCGGTTAACAGGTTACATATAATATATTAATTGTAAAGCTTATAATATACCCTAAACTGTGTGTTATCTGTGAGAATTCGTCGAATCTTCCCTCACTCATATTATTAAATCAGTCTTAAAAAACAAATGAGTGATTTAGTTAAGACTGTGGCTTAACTAAAGCACTCATTTGTTTCTTTCTGTTAAATTGTGTTTACTCTGATATGGAGCGAGTAATTGATTTAATAAGGAGATTACTTGGTGATAGAAAGTATTTTTATGAAATGTTTGCATAATATTAACTAAGTTTTCGAAATCCTTACTTCGGGCATGAAATTAAATAGTTCGACAGTTATAGAGGATATGTCCAGTCCCGCAACAGCTTTAAGAGCATAATCAACGTTTAAGCTGATAATAAGCGTATGAGTAAATAGAATATGAAGCGATTTGCGCTTTGGCATACGGCCAGCCCACGCCAGACTGAGGATATGGGCATTTTTACCTTTTAACTTTTACTCTAACGAAGTTATAAAATAAGGACGTTTTAAGTTACTTTTTGACACTCATATAATATTATAAAGAGGAAAGATTTCTATGTAAGTATGTTTGTAACGAGATGGCTCTAAAAGTACTGGACCGATTTTAAAAATTCTTTCACCGTTTGAAGGTGTACTCAAGGTGTAAAAAAAATGCCTATAAAATATCTTTCATCGCATGCGCTGCGAAAACTATTGATGATAGAACTAAAAAATGTTCCACAATATTAAAGAACATATCAATATCCACAAAAGTGTTTAAACAATAACGAAGCCGGGACGGGCTGCTAGTTCTTTATAAAATAAAATTTTCTTTATAAAATTATGTTTAAGCTAAGTTTTTTAATATATTTACTATCGTATTAACAAGCAGTGTAGTGTAAAAAAATGTGAAGCTCAAATCGAATTATGAATAATTTTGCGACTTTAAAATGTTATAACTAATTTTTAATGCTCATAGAAAAATTTCACTTTGAATCATGTAGGAGAATATCAAAACAGGAATACGATATTCCGTCCAGAGATCTAAAATGTTGTTAGGCAATAAGCAAGCCGTGGTGTTGAAATGCATATTGCATGAAGCTACCTGTACCTTTTGTTTACGTCGTTAGGGCTTGACTAATAGATTTTCTATCTGAACAAGTTAAATAAAAATATATGACATCATTTGAACTAAAAATTGTAATGTCATTACCCTATAACACTATATGTATTCAACATTCAAACAATGTTCTACGTTAGTTACGGTAATCAGTTAAAACTTTGTATGTTATAAGCGAAATAAACGTTATTTATTGAAAGCAAGCAAAAAATATTTACAAAGAAAAAGAAACGGATAAAAACGTAGACATTAAAAATAGTGCACAGCAGTTTACTTAAGGGTCAATAAAAAAGGTCAATGCCTATGGAACTATGATAATCCATCGTGACCTTTATAGAAGATCATTTCTAGCCGTGGGTTATTGACGGCGGCCGATGTCGCCCGCTGACGTATCCACACAAAGTTAAGGCATCAACAACAACTACATCAATGGCGCTAATTTTAGGTTTGGACCTCAGATTTCTATATCTGTTTCATGATCATTTAGCAATGTAATAGGTGATCAGCCTTCTGTGCCTGACACACGCCGTCGACTTTTTTGAGTTTAAGGCAAGCCGGTTTCCTCGTGATGTTTTCGTTCACCGTTCGAGCGAATGTTACATGCGCACATAGAAAGAAAGTCCATTGGCGCACAGCCGGAGATCGAACCTACAACCTCAGGGATGAGAATCGCACGCTGAAGCCACTAGGCCAACACTGCTCGATAAGGCACTGTAGTTTTTTTTAATAGGAGGCAAACGGGCAGGAGGCTCACTCGATGTTAAGCGATACCGCCGCCCATGGACACTCACACTGCCAGAAGGCTCGCCAGTGCGTTGCAGGCCTTTTAAGAATTGGTACGCTCTTTTCTTGAAGGAACCTAAGTCGAATTGATTCGGAAATACTTCAGTAGGCAACTGGTTAAATATAGCGGTGGTGCGCGGCAAAACCTAGTTACACAACCTAGTAATATTTACTTTAGTAACATTTACCTAACTTATTAAATAAGAATTAAACAGAAGTTACAGAGTACAAAAATATTTTCCAATAACTATCTGAGGCCGTTATGCGAATCGGAAGGTGAAAAACTATTTTCTACGTAAGTAGATAATAAATTATCATCGAAACGATCGAAGTGGTACAATAATAAAATTGTTTTGAAAGATATTCAGAGCTCCTTCAAATTGACCCTCTTGTTAGTTTAGGACTCGCAACCCTGTCTCCTCGATATTACAGAAGAGTAAAGGCCTTAACACATGTGATGCCGACAAACCCATACAATAGGTGTTTCCCTTAGAAAGGAAATATGATGTTAAAATAAGTGAAAACGTTGCGTAGTGTGGGCTTATTCACAGCCCTTCTAAATAATCTACTTCTGAATTATTTTTAATTTTATATTTCAACATCATTTACTTTTTGCATTAGATAGTGCACGTTAGTAGTGCTAAACAGTGAGTGAAAAAATAGAACACAAGAACAGAGTGTCTTCCCTTTAATAGAGACTGTAAGTAGTGTTATTGGTCCTTATGATAAAAATCCTTGTTAGTAAGTTAGGTTAGACTTAAATTACTTATTAGTCTTAAGTTAGGCTAGATCGTAATGTTCCATGATGTCTTAGTAAAGATACATGTATAAAAAATTTAATCTCAAATCAATTAAGAAACTTATAAACATTTCTCCCTTACCTAACTTGTTAGTCCGTATAACAAATTTTGTCGAAAAAAAACAGCGTTTCATGTGAAACTGCTCTAATCTCATCTCTAGAGCGAGTACAATTCCGTAGCTCTCGACTCGGTCGCAGTATTTATTGGCTAACTTCAACAATAAATTGGTGCCGCCAACGCGACAACTCAAATGATAGTTTTTGATGAGATTTTTAATTTACCTAATATGGGATTTCGAATTTTTCATAAAAGTTCTTCTTGGGCGTCCAAGTTTTAAATTGCATTGAGTAATGACTTTGAAATATAAAGATAAATTTCTATGAAATTAAAAAAGGGTTTAGGATAGTACCTAAGCCGTCACCGTCATCTACAAAGAGTGTTGCAAGTGTTTCAATTTTATCATCGAACCTCGAGGCAGTATTAAATTTTTAATTGAATCATTATTCATTTCATGCCATGTTGCTCCACATGGTAATGGTTGTTGCTTCTTAGTAGTATGGTGTAAAACTAGCTAAATGTTTTAGCTAATAAAAGGAGTGACGAAGTGTTGTCGTCCTGCCTTGCGATTCTGTAACTCACTTTTCAAACTCTCACAGCCGTTTTCGCAGCGGCGGTCGCGCTCAAATCAGTCGTGAAGCAGTCTTTTTATGATTTGGCATTCTGATAAGGAGGGAGCTTGTAGTTTATTGTTTATCAGAATGCCAAATCGTAAAATGACTGCTTTACGACTGATTTGAGCGCGACCGCCGCTGTGAAAACCGCTGTGTGAGTTCGAAAAGTGAGTTACAGAATCGCAAGGCTGGTCTATTCTACGGCCTAGATACGAGAACTGGCAGTAAATTTAAGTTTGGACACATAAGTGACGTTTATAAGTCACCTATAATAACGTAGTTATGAAATCAAATAATTTGGTTTTGTTAGTCCTTTCTACGACCAAGTGTTTTCACACCAATCAGAAGAGTGTTTCTGAAAACTCCAGTCCACCAACGCGGTGTCGATCGACCGAGTATTTTTATCCTGGTTAAGTCAGTCAGTCAATCAGTAAGGATAAAAATAACGACTTAAGTTGACCTTTAAAGGTCATTATAAAACTCCATTTTATTGCCTGTATTTAAAAGGCCACTTTAAAAGAACATTTAAATATGACAGTTTCATAAAAAGATCATCAAGTAGTGGTCACAATTGTTATTTCAAATCGATTTCACGTCGTCACAAATAATAAACCGCTTATTCGTCGCTTCTCAGCAATTCGTTCCGCTGAAACTCGGCTGCAAGCACAAACGAAAACACACGGGCATTCATTATTATGGAAATAGAATATTATTTAAAAAATAATTTAAATTGTGATTAATTTAATATAACTAATGTAACTGGCAAGTCACAGCTTCCTAAGCTACAGTTTGCACTATATTAGCATGGTCTGACTGAAAGTTTTAATAGCAAAAAAAAATATTTAAAAATAAGTCCGTGGCCCTTTTTAGGTCTGGGCCTCAGATGTCTGATTCTGTTTCATGATCATTTGTAAATCTAATTGACAAGTAGGTGAATAGCCTGCTGTGATTGACACTCGCTGTCGAATTTTTGGGTCTGAGGCAAGCCCGTTTCCTCACGATGTTTTCCTTCACCGTTCGAGCGAATGTTAAACGCGCACACAGACAGAAATTCCATTGGTGCACAGCCAGGGATCGAACCTACGACCTCGGATAGAGTCGCACGCTGAAGCCACTAAGACAACACGGCTCAAAAAAAAATATCCGTTTTTCATTCATATCAAAATGATAAGGATCTAAATATCACTTTAGATAGACCACTTAATTAGTTAAAAACAGCTTTGGCAAATTTGAGATTGTTCTTAAAAATCTAAAATTTATATTTTATTTATGGCAAACAAACGTCAATAGCTTTATTCATTGTTTGTCAGGCTTCCAGTATATGAGCAAATATACTCTCGTTCTTACTGAGTATTTCCATAATAATACCAACATATCTAATACAACGTACGCAACGCAACGCACTCCCGAGCCCTCAAGCTTTGAGAGTGTCCATGGGCAACGGAATCACTTAACATCAGCTGCCCTCCTGTGCATTTCTCCCTGTTCTATATATAAAAAGAGCTATAGCGAACTGTTACACATTTTTCCTCCGTATAGGCTGCGATCTGCTCGCGACATTTCGATGATATTTCGATCGGCCGATATGAAAACAGCTCTGATTGAATCGTGATTGAGGTTGAACAATCGCGATGGCTCTTTACAATAATTCTGCAATCCCGTGTGATCGAAGTGTACTACTTGCGCATTATTAACTGTTGTGTGATTATAATGAAACATTTATGGGCCTCGTCCATAATAATTAGTCTAATTGCACTGTCTTAACCAAATTACTTATCTGTCTCACATAGTAATATAGATGCAATTAGATTTAGTTTTTATTAATTAAGGGGTAATACATTTTTCATTTTGCATACAAGAAACACATTGATCCTTAAAACAATATGCATACGAACCAAAGTTTTAAACAAATAATTCAAAAACGTAAATTTCAAAAGTTAGAACTCAGCTTACATGAGTACTTCTAACTTTCTTTGAATACTTAGAACTTATTTTACACATAAGCCGCAATATGTGACATTGAAATCAAATGGCTTTAAATTTCTAAATAAAATCACGCACAGATAGCATTTACTTATTTACAGTGTACATTTAAACATATTGCGTAAAAATGTTGTAGGGCGGATTTGGACGGGCGGCGCCCATAAAAGTTTATGTGGCGTATGGTTCGATCATAAAACGCTTAGGGCCCGCGGTGCCTTGCCGGGCGCGCGTAAAACATCCAGCAGGTTATTTGTTGCCTTGTTAGCGATGTTTATTCTGCACCTTTTGGGACTTGATTAATGTGAGGATGTCTTTTTATTTTATATTTAAATGGTCTTTAAAATTAAAATTCGATAGATAGTAGGTTAAAAACATACCTCTGTTTCTTAGCGACTGCTTTCGCCGAATAATATATACTATTAAAATGTATTTCGATATTATTTTTTTTCAGCCAGTAGGAGTCTACAGGAATTACTGACAGCGAAATAATAAATGTCATGCACGCATGCATTCTATATTTAATCAGATATATGTAACAACATAATAAACATAAGGAACTTTATTGTCTAATGAAAGTATTTTTATAAACTTTAAAACAACATAAAGCGTTACGTCAATGTGAGACGTTTATAAGATATAGTATTAGACAGCAGACATAGTCTAGGACGCATCTATATTATTTTACATCCTGCATTTTTTACGTTTATACGTTGTCAATAAATAATTTCATCATATAAATACTGTTTTTATTGCACATGGTCATGAGCAAGCTAAGGTGAAATAATTGAAGAAATGTTCCGAAGTAAGAGCAACGGAGTTGTCACGTAGCAGTGGCAGGTGGGGACTTCGCAAACAACCTACAACTTCATGCGAATCGATTTTATCTTACCAGGATTTTCTTATATTATTAGAAAATATCCAACATTCTACCCGTTATAGTGAGGTAAACTATAACAACTAACTTTCGGTTATTTGTTATTGGTTTTTATTCATGCAACTACTACGTAATATATCATTCATATTTTTTTTATAAGTTTTATAATAGCGTGAAGCAGTCATTTTACGATTTGGCATTCTGATAAGGAGGGAGCTTGTAGTTTATTGTTAATACGACTGATTTGAGCGCGACCGCCGCTGCGAAAACCGCTGTGCGAGTTCGAAAAGTGAATTACAGAATCGCAAGGCAGTGCTTATGACATCAAACGAACTATTTTTCTGATATTAAACATATAAACTTTAGTAAAGTATTTATCGCTCATTGTTATAAAAGGGAAAATAATAAAGTCGGCCATTTCAAACGTTGATTAGAGTCCCAAACCTTTTTGAACAATTTTTATAAGGAATATAATTTCTCCCATTGCCTACTTAAATTGAAGGTAGAAAAGCAATTCTCTAAAGAAAATTTACGATATGACTTATTCAAAGGTAAACAGCCCGGGAATATTGGACAAGAGCGAGTCGGGCACATGTGGGGTTCTCTTTTGTATAAAATAAATATTCGTTAATATATTTTATTTCGACTAAACGTTTAGAATACCTGTAATGCATGACTATGCGACAATTAATAATGTGGCCTTGGGAGCGTTCAAGTATTGCGTCACGCAATTTTTGTAGATTATTGACCGTAAATACCGTATGTAAACTACTGGAAAGTCGAAAATAATATTAACAATAACGCGTAATTCAATCGCCGCCCCGCATCGTAACGTTTTACAAATAGACACCCCCCCCCATTCGTTACGTAATACTTGAAGGCTCCCTTTAGACGTTATAATAAATAATCTATTTGGTAGTCTATAGTAAAATTTATATCAGCAGCTGGTACATGGCAGAGAGTGGCACAATGCAGAGAGCAATGGTGGGATTTGGAGGAGACCTTTGCCAAAAAAGGGCACACAGATACACTAGAAGAGGATTAAAATGGAAATTTGTTTAAATGTAATTGTAATTTATAAATGTATCTGAATAAACGCTATTATTATTATTATAGTAAAGTTTATGTGTATGTATTTAGTAATGTTATTATTTTATTTAAATTAATTCTTGATTAAAATAATATAATGGAGCGTCCTCGGCGTGTCGCGTAACTATAATTTATATTCAAAGGCCATCCCATATCTGCTATACAAGTGTATATGGAAATTTCGAAAAACCAAAATGAATGACAAAAGCTGAAGGAGGCCTATACCCAAGATAGGGTTCCAACCCTAACAAAACTTTATGTAATGAATTCTATATTCACATTTTTGTTGTTGTGTTGTATATATATATTTATAAGGTTGAAAATAAGTAAGGGCTTTAAAAAATAATTAATTAATTCTAATTGTTGAGAAATCATAATAATTATTGTCATATATTTTTTGCTTGCTCTTCGACTAACAATATTATTATTGAAATTTCTTATTGAAACAACCTGTTACAATGGTATCCCTAAATAACTTTGTATATATGAGCATCTCTAAAAATCCAGGCGACCCCAAACGGGAGTTCTATTGATCCCTTATCAAGAAATAGAACTGGCCATTAATCTCTCGCATAAAAGCCGCTACAGAACAGTAAGTGGATAAATATATAGCGGGTAATGATGCGCGGAGATACTGCCTTTTGTTGCTTGCTAATAAATAAACATTCGATGGTAATTCTCCCTATGTTTATGGTGACTTAAACATTTTTCCGGGGTAATAAAAGAACGAAAATTTGAATGAACAAATATTGATACAAAAGAAATTAGGATACTTCGATATTTACATATTTTCTTTTGATTATTAAGATTAAAACGTATCAAAAGAGTCTTGAAACAAACGACCAGTTTTTTATGGACTCCAATTAAATTTTTTTAAGGTTATAATTAAAATTATTGTAGAGAAGTGTTGCTTTGAATTGTTAATGAGTTCCTAAAGTAATTTCTTTTCGTTTTTATACTAACTAACAACTCGTAAGTTTAAATATTAATTACTACATCTATTATTACCGTATGTGGCATGCATGACTCAATAACTGAATCCATGGTGGTCGTGAATTCGAATCATGAAACAAAGATTCAGTTGCATTAAAAGGCACGAACACTCACTTTTTAAAAAAACAGTCCGTGGGCTACAAAACTTTTAAATAAAATATCAGTAGATAAATAAAACGGTAAATAAAACCAAACACGTACTTAATATATTTTATATTGCCATAGGTAATAAAAATCAAATGTAATAAAATGCGTGGCTGTGACTAACCAACGTACAGTGCCCTGCCGAAGCGCCCAGGAGACTTGGATGGTTCTGGAAGGAGCTAGGTTGGCTTATTTAGCCAGAACTTTACGCACAATGGACTCAATGAGCGCCTTAGTGCGGAAACTGAGTCCACCAATACCATTGGTGTTCACGTGATACTGCCATATTATCAGATAGAAAACTAATTGATAATATGATGCTTATCGAAATGTATCCATAATAACGACATATACCTACTGTTTTGTAAAAATCCAGCGGAACATCTTTTCCCGTATACCTAAGACATGTCTATCTTGTATACAGTTTCTAAACTAATAAAGACTTTTTCAATAAAAGTCTTAATCGTCATCAAGAGAAAGCTGTCTTTTTAACTGGTTTTAAATTTTAGTCTCCAAAACAATTACTTTATTGGCTATCATAGTAAACTAACCTTTTCTACTATTGACATCGTAACCATGGTAACACGACAGCAGCTAATAAAGTCCACTATTATTAAAAGTTGAAGATATTAATATGTTGAAATGGCGTAGTCGAATTCGAACTCGTATAATAGCTAAGTAAGTCTCAGCTAACCCTAACATAGAACGAGCTGGCTTCGCGCCAGAAGCGATAATGTTGGGAATTTTAAAGCGAATAAAGATGACCGCTGCCCACCTTCTATTACGTGATATTACCCGCATGAATATCAAACCACCGGCTATTCATATGAATACATTTCTATACTTTTGATATAACTGAATATATGGTTTATGAGGAGCGATGTCTAGTTTGACCTTACATGACCTTACCATGGGTTAATAGTTAATTCTTATTTATTTATTTATACTTCATTGCCTCAATACACATAATTATACATATTATAAAAAAAGTAAGTAGGTAACATAAGTTATTAGGCAACGGGCGGCCTTTTCGCTAACAAGCGATTTCTTCCAGGCAACCCTAATATGGAACAACAAAAAAAAGAAACACCTACAGAGGGTAAAGTACAAGAAATGTATAATGAATATTGTTTTAAAAGGTCATTAGCATCCTTTACTTTAAGATCTTTCACGACTACATTTCTCGAAGTAAACTATACCTTTGTGCGTCCTTTAAAAACGTTCATATGAAAGAGGTCATATATCTTATAGTGACTAAATGAATGACGAAGAAAAAACCTTTGTAGCTTTAGAAAAGACGTCATTTAAGTATACTAATGGTCTAACTGTCGCCGCACACGGGCCACACGCCACAGCCACAAACAGCGCCACGAGAAGCTAGAAGCGGCTACAAAGGTAGCTGAAGCGCGCGACAGCCACTTGTGGCCGGTGGTCGACACTTGCGGTCGGTGGCTGCTACTTTTTTTAACCCTTGCCTGCAGTATCATAATGGACTCTGACGAAGAAGGTTTAATTGCGCTACTTTTGATAAAAAGACGTCGTCGTAGAAGTCGAAACCGTAGTTATTGGATACACAGAAAGACATTAAATATCCCCTCACCACGACAGGTCGGTAATCGACAACCATTGAACTATACATGATGAAGCATTTGGCCTCAGTGAAAATATGATGAGGCCATATTCTGGAAAATATTTGGACTTAGACAAAAAAGTTTTCAATTATAGGTTAAGCCGTGCCAGACGTTGCATTGAGTGTACCTTCGGCGTACTAGCAAACAAATGGAAAATATTACATCGCCCATTAAACACTTCTGTTCATTTCTCAGAAGACATTGTGAAATCTTGCGAGCCAGAAGAAGCAAGCTTCGACAATTTGTAGCGTGTGGCCGCCACCGGCGCCAACCGTGTGCGGCGAGTCCATATAAAATCTATGAAAATTACAGGAAATATGCCAGTGGCGGCGTTTTGTGGTTGTGGCCGGTGGCCCATGTGCGGGGACCCTAAGATCCCGCTATACAACGACCTTCACCGAGAAGCTTATTTAATGAAACTTATTTTATATTTAATTTAATATGTCAATAAATATAATCCATATGGGTTGCCTAGCAAATTTCAGTCCAGAGTATGTTTAATTAATTAAAAAAAAAAAATTTTTTAAACATTTCTCCAGTATGATTATTTGATAAATTCTATACCAATCGAAAGTATGAAGCTCATAGAATATGCAAAAGTTAGGTTGTTTTTAATCAATTAATTATTTATGTGTATATTTTTTATGTGACACTAAAGTATATATACATCTTTAGTATAAAAGAAGGTTATAGTGATACATATATAATACTACCCTGATTAAAAATATTGATTGAAAAAAGGTCAAAAAATTTACTACATGCAAATTAATTAAAAAAAATATTTTTTTAAATATTAATTAAACATACTCTGGACTGAAATTTGCTAGGCAACCCATATGGATTATATTTATTGACATATTAAATTAAATATAAAATAAGTTTCATTAAATAAGCATCTCGGTGAAGGTCGTTGTATAGCGGGATCTTATACTATAAACAATGTGTATTTGAATTTATATGTAACTAGCTGCCCCGCGAACTTCGTTTCTCCTTAATGTCATTTAAGATTTTATCTAGCCATGGTTTTTTTTAAGACATGGAACATTTTGCTATGCTATCCCAGAGACATCGGTTTTCCGGAATGAAAACTTTTTTGGTATTTTCTGTGAATTTTTCGCTATATACCTCAGAGTTATGTTATAAGTATTTAATTAACAAATAAGGGTTGGTGATAGAGGGGTGAAAATTTAGGGGTGAATGTATTTTTTAATGGCAAATTATTAAAAAAAATAAAATTTCGTCCAAAAAATAAAAGTAAAATGTTACGGGTGGACAACCCTTATCACTTAGGGATATGAAAAATAGATAGTAGCCGATACTCAGACCTACTGAATATGCATATAAAATTTGATAAAAATCGGTCGAGCCGTTTGGGAGCAGTATGATAACTAACATTTTGACACGAGAATTTTATATATAAGACAAATGTCAGGAGTATCTGTATAGTATATGTAGTGTAGGTATTAGCAAGCAACACTAGATAACTAATATATGAGGGGGTGACACCTAAGAACCTAACAACCCTAACTACAGATGTATCCTAACACATAAATAGTGAATATATAAATAAGTACGGGATGTCTGCACAAAGAGACTAACGGTAACAGATGGAGCCCTACGGGTAGGATCAAAGGTTGTGGAATTTCCTCAAAGCTATCGGGCAGGGGCACCACAATTACTAACAAGATGAAAGAGGCTTCAAGAGAAAGCGAGAAATGAATATCATAGAGCAATATTTAAATCTGATTTATTGTTATAACACAACATCCCAAATTCAAATAGATATAAAAACAAAATCTACAACAAAAAACTAACCTTAAAATATAATAACTAAAATATATTATTAACTAGCTGACCTGGCTAACTTCGTTCCGCCCTACAACCTTATAATATCGTTGTTACTTTAATTTTTGCGAAAGAAGAATGGCAGTTTTACACATTAGGCATCTCTTCTCTCTAGCGTCAATATGGCGATACTGCATGTTAAGCACTTTTTGATATCCAACATCTTTTGATCAGGATCAAAGCATGGTTATGCATCTCCTCATTCACCTCAAGATCGGAATTTCTTGAACTGACACGAATTCGACGTAAAATGATGCGTAGTTTGATCCACAGATGGCACCATATGGTTTTTGCATTCGTAAAATTAATTAATTTATTTATTGTTATTCGATAACTTATCCGATATTTTATTGCTTATTCTGCTATTCGGGACGGAAACAAATCCAACAAATCAAAATCCATGGCAATCGGTCCAGCCGTTCTCGAGTTATAAGTGTTGTAACAAACACGACTTTCTTTTATATATATATATATAGATATATAGATATAGATATAGATAGATAGGAGTCTCTTTAGGCAAGGTTCTGAAGATACTGGCAGCGTTCCCCCTTTAAATAGCTAGACTAAATCTTTGTCCGAGGTAGCTGCTAGCTCTTCGGTCTCCTGTGATGTCGACTAACCTTTTTGCTATTTCCTTAAAAAGCCTTATCCAAGAAGAAGACCAAGGGTCTCGACACCGAATGGGACAAAATCATATTCGGAGCCTAGACCTAAATTCTACTTAAACATATTCACACGTATAAAATTACTCTCGTGAGCTGTTGGTGTATCGGGCACCTAGCTATAATTTGGAACAAGTAGTTGGTCAATGTTTAAGTAGAATCTGAACAAAAATTATATTTGAAAAATAAACAAATATCAAACTTTATAAGCAGTAATATAAAATAGGTTTAATATATGTGCTAGAACTATTGGCCTAAAGTTAAATAGTAATAGATAGTACATTAAAAAGCACTTAGCCCCAAACAGTCGTTGTGTACGCAGCTGCGTAATGGAGCTGAAACGCTAAACTTAAAGAGATATGTTGGAACTTAAAATTATTTATATACGTGACATTAATATAATTATTAATACTATTATATAATTATATAAATGTTATTAAAATTTCCCGCTTTCTTAACAATATATTTTTAATGTTAACTTTAAATGGCTCTCTCGCTCTTGGGCTCTCTCTCTCTCACACACTGTGTTCACCCTTATTATTTTTCAAGTATTTAACAATTAATTATTGACTCCGCTATCCATCTATGGATAGACAAAAAGACATTTCTTTTGCGAAATAGCGAATTGTGGAATCGATGCTCGGTGGGGGTCTTCTCTGGAAAAACGACCTTCAATTGTTTAAAAATGGAGTATACTCCTCTCTCAAACGCTGGCACCTAAATGGGTTGTCCATAAGCGATAATTACCCTTTTGATGCTTATCCTACAAAAAAACGTATTGGATTAGACATATGGGAATCATTGCAATAAGTTTCGCAGTTACCCAAGAGTCGCGATTAATAAACCGCTCAGTCATTATTCGTGCGTTTGAAGTTAAGCGAGAAATCTTTGAAAAGCCTAAGTCTCAGTTACGGAAATGGTTGAATGGTCTGGTTACTCTGCAACTTTCTATACTATGTATAATATATGATATCGATCTTGAGTATGAGTTTTTGCTCAGAGTGATTTCAAAGCCAACAACAGCGCTACGGAACTACATCAAAATTTCATACAAGAAGTTCGGGATCGGTAACACAATCGGAAGTTCCAGGGTACGGGCGCAGGTTCAGGCAAGCCATGGACCCAAAAACCACCTCAAACGGCTGATCAATACGAAGGAATAGTGGTTCCTAAAAATAACCAATGGGGTACAGAGAGTCAAACTGGCCAAATGTTATAGCCAATTAATTCAAAATTAAGCAAAATCCTGTAACATGAAACGAAAGATAAGTGTAATAATATGATATGAATGTAATTTTTAGCGCGTTCCAAGATAATTCAGAGACATTCCACAAATCACTGTCTCAATCCAAAATTTCAAAATTACTTCATGAAAAATTATCCTTAGGCTCTTAGAGGAAATCGCTCCAAGTGAAGCGAAATTAATAATTCCGACCTCGTCAAGGGGACTAACTACATTCTAACGTGAGTCCCCTTTGTATGAAAACTACTATTGGGTCGGATAACTGACAGATGAAACTTACGTTATATCGATAATAAGTCATAATTAAAGACACTCCATTAGGTTCATAACACACACAACAGGTAAAAGCAAAATTAGATAGTGAATATAAAGGGGCGGTCGTACTGGTGAGAGCATTTTCTTCCAGATAAGCCAGCCGGAATTTACTTAAAGGTAACATTAAACTATTTAGAAACTACATTACATATGTAAGTTACGTACAATACATTTGATGTACAGTTTGAGACGCTTGCTGTACACACGGCAATAGGCAGATTCTAATAGCCTTAAATATAGTAAGTTCTCTATGCTGATAAGGCTGCAGCGGAAAATCTGTACCATGACTAACTAAACTATAGTGCACAGAGAAAAGATAACATTTACATGTAGCTATGGTTAAACAACCCTCTACGCCCTACGTAGTGGCCTCCTCCAAATTCTTCCACTTGTCTCTCTTCCTGGCCACCATTTTCCCTTTCCTTACTTGACTTATGTCCTATAATGTAGGGGACATGGGGCAGTGGGCGTCCACAGTGAGTCTCCATCGCGTTCGGTCTTGAGCCTCGTTTTTCACTCCAAGTTTGTCCGGCTCTCTTTGCCTCATCTGCAACTATACGACACCAGTTTTGCCTGGGACGGCCACGCTTCCGCTTTCCTTGCGGGTTCCAATCAAGCGCCTGCTTGGAAATATGATTGGGATTCTTTCGGAGTGTATGGCCTATTCATTTACGTCGCTTGATCTGCTGGCTAGGCGGGGTTTCTCGGTAGCGATCCTCCTTTTTTTCTATACTCGATCTATTCTCATTACGCATCGAGCATTCACACGAATCTGAATCCGGATGAATCGTATGTAAAATTTAAAGAGTCCCCATGGATCACCCGTCCATTACCGCCCTTTATAAATTCCTCGACCTAAAACATCGACAATTATTTCAGTAGGAGGCTGTAACCTTACTTTATTGCAGGCTTATTTTCTTCACAAAGTGCTTGGAATAATTTTGTATGTAGCTACAATTCATAGTCAAATAATTCTACTTGGAACTATAATGTGAAGATAAAATGATGAAGGCTCATTGTTCTAGTGGTTAGTACCCCTGACTGCGAATCCATGGGTCCCGGGTTCGATCCCCGGCTGAGACAAACATCGATGTGATGAGCATTTGGTGTTGTGCTAGGGTCTTGGGTGTTTAAATATGTATTTATATGTGTATAATATGTATGTATATCCGTTGCCTAGTACCCATAACACAAGCTTCACCAGCTTAGCATGGGACTAGGTCAATTGGTGTGAATTGTCCAATCATAATCATTAAAAAAATTACCATTACCACCATACCATTACCATCAAAAAATTACCATAATTTGTTTAATAAATATGTATTGGCAATACATTATTTTTATGTACCTTGAAACAAAAGACAAAGGATCTTAAAAATTATATAAACGGTTATTCAAAGGTATCATGTTAAAAACATCGATACAATAGCTGTTCAAACAAATCTTAGTACTTTAAAAAGTATACTTTACGCATTGAAAGGAGACACGTAAAACTCTCTCCCAAGGATTTTATATAAACATCAAAAACATGAAACAAATTGAAAGTTGCAGAGCGCACGGCTTATGCTAAGCCGCCCGGTTTGCATCCAACACGCGAGGACCGCTAGCGATTTAATATAGCGTAGTTAAGCCTTTCCTTACGCCCAATGTCTCTTTCAACTTTACCGTAAAATGTTTTATTTAACCTGTATTTACATAGAAATAAGGGGTGTTGGGCTAGCAAGCGCGATTTTCCTTTATGGATTTATCTATATGCATATTTAACATTTGCGCGTGCAAAGCTGAACCCAGAATGTCTTAAGGCCTGTTTTCACTTTGTGATAAGTGTAGTGATTAGGAGATAACAAGTGTCGAATCGCATCGTCGACGACCAGTCACTTTCCGTGCGGCTTGATTCCTTGGCGTTGCGTAGAGATGTGGGGTCTCTCTGCATCTTCTACCGCATTTACCATGGAGGGTGTTCAGAGGAGTTGTTCGGTCTAATACCTGCAACTGAGTTTCATCATCGGACGTCAAGGCAAAATATAAAATACCATCCGTATCCACGTCCGTCGTTCCACAACTGAGCGTTTTCTGAGGCAGTTTTTGCCGCGCACCACCACTATGTGGAACCAGCTACCCACTGAAGTATTTCCGAACCAATTCGACTTAGGGTCCTTCAAGAAAAGAGCGTACCAATTCTTGAAAGGCCGGCAACGCACTTGCGAGCCTTCTGGCATTGTGAGTGTCCATGGGCGGCGGTATCACTTAACATCAGGTGAGCCTCCTGCCCGTTTACCTCCTGTTACATAAAAAGAAAAAAAAAGTGTGGACAACGACTGATTAGTACAGGTGATTAGTTGGCTGCGTAATAACGTGCTTAGAAGCGGGTTATATTTTTTGCGAGTAGCCACGTCACACCCTTCTCCCGCACCTACCCTTACTCGCAACGTGCCTGCCAAAACACGTACAGGCAGCAGTACTTTTCGGTCAACCTGAGAACAAAGTAATATTCCGTCGTATCTTCAGCAGCCAATTCATTAAAGAGCGCACTAAATGGGTCTTCTATTAATCCATTTTCGAACCCATACTTTTCTTGGTCTTGCAAGTTCAGCTTCCAAAACTTCTTATACTCTTATCTCCTTTACTACTTCTTTCAGTACTTCTTCCGATTGCAAGCGCGCTTCTCGATGTTCTTCCAAACTTGCTGATCCACCGACAGCTATCGTCAAATGAATTTACTTAGCAGAGCCACTAAACATGAATTGGACATGACTTGCACTACACGCCTGCACTAATCATCCTCAATTACCAATCACTTGCACTCGCACTAATCAAAGTGAATAAAGGCCTTTAGGGTAAGTTGAGACCTACATCGCTTTGTAGTCATAGTTCTAGGAAGTAATTATATGTGCAAACATATCAATAAATAAATAATAGTTTAAAAAAACTAAAAAACACACTTTTTAGTTTGATGTGCTTTAAAAGCGTGTTTTTTAGTTTTTTTAAACTATTATTTATTTTTCAGTTAATTTTTTTTTATTTTTTTCATTTTTTTTCGGATTATTGCATTGTCATCGATCTTTGACAGGTGCGCAAAGTTTGAATTAAATCTGTCCGTTAAAAGTAGGTCAAAATCGAGTCCGAAGGAGTCGGTTACATACATACATACAGGTGAAGCTAATATAAAGCGTGTAAAAAAAATATATATATAATTATATTATATATTTTTGTATTATTGTATTATTATGAAATACTGAGCTCAGGTTAGCTGAGTTTCATCATCGGACGTCAAGACAGAATACAAAATATCATCCGTACCTCGACGTGCGTCGTTTCACAACTGAGCGTGCGCCGCGTTAAAAACTGATTTAAGTTTTTTAAGTGTAACGGAATGTTTCGCTATATGGAACCAGTTGCCAACCAATGTATTTCCGAACCAATTCAACTTAGGGTCCTTCAAGTAAAGAGATCTTAAAGGGCCGGCAACGCACTTGCGAGTATCTGGCAATGCGAAAAAAATACTTATCCATGAAACTTGCGGCTCTGTTTTAACAAATCACAGGATTAAGTTAAACGTCATTCAAACCCTGATCAGTGAATTGGAGGGTTGTCATGTGTATCTAATCTATAAGGAAACATTCAATAAGTATGAGGTTTATTGTTGAACAATATCAGGTCTACCTATGAAATTAGAATTTTGTATAGAAATTTGTAAATATAAAAAATTTGGTATTTATTTATTTTTCTTTACTGACATGTCATAAGTGTACATTATGTTGCCTATGTAATTAAATGATTTTTTACTTTACTTTACTTATTTATTATCTATAAAAAATGCCATTTTGATGGGAGTTTGTTTATCTATTTACTGTAAAAGTCTGCATGAGGATTTAAAGTCAGCGAAAGCGTTTAGACCTGCCTCACGGGTGATGAAATTTTCACACCTAAAATATTGTTTAAATTTTGAAAAAAGTCTAAATTTGTTGGGGCAAGGTTCGGTAGGTGACGAAGAGCGTCCAGCTGTAACTCTTGTAGCTTTGCGATGATCTGGAGCGAAGTGTTTCATGGAGAAGCAGTGGGGAAGAGTGATTGACCAGTCTTCGTTGGTTAATTGCGAGTTACTCCATAATTGTTTGCAATTCTTGGCATGTCTATTGCCGTCACTGTCGTGCCTTTCGGTAAGGAGCTGTGATATACAATTGCTGCACTAGTCTGTCATACAGTCCTTCCTGTGAGTAATCTTTTTTACCGTACTGACGGGTACAACCCACTGAGATGAACGTTTACGGTTGTGATACAGGATGCACTTTTCATTGCAGGTTTTAATTCGATTTAGAATTCCCTCGTATTCAGAAGTGATATGCTTCGGCGTAAGTCTCGCTTAGTTCGGATCCCACTTATCTAGCTTTTTTATCTTTCCGATTTGACGAAAGTGCTCATGAATCTCCAAGGCCAGTAAGCTGAGAGATGGAGTTGGATCCGCTTACACTACAGCCTTCAATACAACGTTGCACGATTGAACCAACAATGGACCGTGTTTAGACAGCAAAGTTAGGCCCATTCACGTCAATAATGTTTCGTGTTGTTTGCGCAGCGGTATTTCCACGGAGGAATACCGAAGGTACATATTCGAAAATTGCACGAATTTTCAGTTCCATAGCGCCAAACACTACCATAATTTCAGAACACCCAAAAATTCTCTAAAAACAAAAGACTGCTGACTGAAAATTTACACAGCTTTTGATTATTTGAATTTCGAATTGCGCGCCAATCCATAGATAGTTAAATCTGTAAATGTTGATTGTATTTCCAATTACATACGTACAGAACTATTATATTGATTCTAAGAAATATTAAAGCAATTGTTCGTAATTTTAACGGAAACTAATCTTAGTGGAGTTATACTTGGCTGTTTAATTTTGATAGCGGCGCTACAATATCCATGTCTTGGCCTCCGATTTATAACAATATTTTTTTAAAATAGGCAAATAGGTGATCACCGTTCTGCGCCTTATACACGCCATCTATTTTAGCTCGTGGCGGTGTTTTCCTTCACCGTACGATAGAAAGATACTGCCGTGATTCAAACGCGCGACCTCAGGGTGGAAAGACGCACACTTATGCCACTAGTGCAACACTGCTTGGACATTTTATTGCTTTCATTGCATTGCATTCATATTCTTACTTTGAATTATCAAGCAAGCGCCTAAAGGGCCGCAAAACCTAAGTGGAGACTACTTTTCACGATAAAATAATCATTTAATGGTAGGTATACAACGTACTGTAACTTAAATTTTCGTTAAATAATTATTTTCTTAATATCATTGTAAGATTAAAAAGGCAAAAACCTCATAAAATAACAGACATCACTTACATTCAGAGAGCGTTAGCAAATATTTTGCTAAATGATGTAACTGTAACAAAAACCCCTCATCACGAATGTTTCGCAAAACACGGACAGAAAATTAATGAAGTACAAAAAAGGACGTAAATACAAACCTAAGCAAACCCTTTTTTGTCGCGGCCTTCCACGCATTAAGGGATTACAGCCTTTTCGCGACGGAAGTAAAAATTAATAGGAACGGCTTACGAATTCTGTATTTAAACAAATCTGTCAACGGAATTCGCGATAATTTACGGATTATTTTAACAAGGGATACTTTTTAAAACAATACTTAATCGTATTATTGCGAAGAAATAAAAAATAAGGAATTAACAAAACAAAACAGCGAGCAATATCTATATATATAAAAATGAAACCCGTTTTCCGTTGTCACGACATAACATGAAAACGGCTTGACCGATTTGTCTGATTCTTTTTATATAATATTCCTTGAAGTACGAGGATGGTTCTTACGGAGAGAAAAATTAAAAAAATTGAGTAAAAAAGTCTAAAAACAACACTTTTCTATATTCCCATACAAAATATTCTTAATAATATTTAAAGGCAATTTGAACTTTAATACCATATCATAAAGTTCAAGTGTTAGTGGAGGGGTTCCGGGAAGGTAAGTTTTTATTTTTTGACATAATGTATTTGTTGTCTTATAAATTTTCTTTTTTTTATCTTACTAGCTAGACCGGTGTCCCGAATAGCAGAATAAGTATTTTAAACAAATAAAGAATCGACTGTTAGGCGGTACGATGTTCGCCAGGCCAGCTAGTATATTATAAATAAAATGTCTATCGAGGTAGACCTAATTTGTTTGTACACTGGGTGAGTTTACAAGAGCTGCTTATTATATTATGAGTTAACTATATATATTTAACTAATAAAATATAATATAACATAAGGTCTAGGAAAATATATATTTTATGTATCGTCGCGGGAAGAAATCATAAGCCGAAAGAATCGAAGCATAAATCATTAAATATTATCATAAATAAATATTCAATAGCGTCAGTATTAAATTTTATCCGTAACTGTAGATACTTGGCTGCTCTCCAAAGGCCACGATTGCCTACTACATAGATAAATTACTCTAGAATAGAACATACTACTTACATTATAAATATTATATTTTTATTTTATTTTAACAAACCTAATGCATGTGTGAGAAATTAATAAGGTTTTAACTTGTACTTCTAACGGCAGCTGCTATGTATAAAGATCTTTTATTAGGGAAATTAAATATAATGCCTCTAATAATATGTTATGCCCAATAAAGTGAAAAGACACATATTAGTTTTATAGTTTAAAAAATGGCTTTAGTAGTGTAGTAGATTGTCTACACTGACTTTACATATGCAGAGAATTGTCCATTTAATTACTCACAAATATATAGTATTTACAATATTCTTTACCTACATAGTAATAATAATAAAATGATAAAAGATGTGGTGTCGTGGGACACCAGGTAGGTACGAAGTTCCTTCGGCTAATGTAGAATCGACACAATTTGCAAAAAAAATCGTGCTCAATTTTATGTAGGTTTCCTTGATTTTTCTCTTAAATTCTGCTGATTAGTTTTCATTTAAGTACAGGAAAGTATTTAGGAAATTCAGTATTTTAGGAAATAATAAATTACGTAAAATAAAAAAATCGTAATTCAAATTATCAACTAAAATAACAAAATATGTCTCTTTATTTTTGTTTGACAACATAAAATTACATAGAAATAGAAATAATTACAAAAAAGTTTATTATTATATTATTATACGAAAAGAAAGAGGGAGAAAGTGTAAGGTATTATGCACTACTCGCTTGTGTACTCGCGGTTTTATTCCACGGATTTTTTCTTACGGTTTCACTATCACATTTTTTTCAGTTCAGTCACGCAGCAAAATCCCTATCTCCTCCAAGCCTGCCGTAAGGAACTTCGTTCCAAAAATTATAAATAGAAAATTAAAGTAAATTTAAAAAGTTTGGTCCCTGTGGCAGTGTACCTTTAATTGCAGCATTTCCTCTCTGTATTGCGTTACTTATTCGTAGATATTATTATTATTTATCTAATCTTTTATATATATTTTGGATTTATATATATCCATTTAAGTAGTTACAAAATTTTCATATCCAGTTCTATATAACGACCGGCTGACAATGCAAAATTTGCTCGAATGTTTTTCAACGAGCTCTACACTATCCATTTTCTATCCATTAAGGATCGGCGATTCCATCTCTGATTGTTTGTTGGGCTGACTTTATCCCGCCTTTTGAAACTTTTAAAGAACTTGCACTTTTTTATCGCTTACAGTAAATGTGTGTTATGCTTAACATTTAGATTTTTTTTTAATGTAACTATTGCTTGCGTATCACAATTTAATTTAAAACCTATTAATTTTGAGAATTAAATATTCAGGTAAAAGAGATTTATGAACTCAAATTTTTTTTTCGACCATACCGCCTAGTCTTTCGTAGAATATTTTCTTTAATTATATATTAAGTTCATTTATGTCTCATGTAAAACGGTAAGTAATTAGTAAATTTCAATTAATTTTCAAATCCATGTTCTAATTAGAACTTGAATAATCTGACTATGACAATTGACTTCGCATGATTAAATTATGGGATTACAGTATTCACAGACTACATACATATAAATTGATATTGTCTATGCTTAAACAAACGTTTTCTTTTTAATACAAAATGGACAATATTTTGTTTGATCTGTAGTTGAACTTAAACAAAATAGCATCTTTTAAGATACGAATAACATGTGTATTAGTTACTTTTTAGTCAAGCGCTTTTTGAACTGATAAACCTGGACCTTTGACATTTGATTACCGGGGAGACAATATTATGTTAAAAACAGAAATTCTAATTTTCTTTTTATTCCCCGAAAATTTTATCAACCGCAATGTAAGTTTATTCTTAATTGCGTACAACGTAAAGAAAAATATAGCCCCTATAATGTAAAGAATAGTAAATCCTTTGCATATAGCGTAATAAAGTCTTCAAGTGTCGGATGTAGGCAATTAGTAGCCTCCCGTCGCGAGTTGCGTCCGCAAATATGCTGGATCTTTGATAAAGTCCTCTACCTGAGAGACCATTAAGGCTAAGGGTATGTACATACTAGCGAATGAAATGATATTCATTCTAAAGCGCCCATTAAAATAACTCCATAGAAACGTTTTAACTGATTTCTCCTTTTCCTTCTCCTACGTTTTACTCGCTGCTTGTAAGTTTACTTATATCTGTAATTTCTTATGGCGTTTACCACTTTTCAAGCAGATAAATGTCAGTCAGTAGTTAAATGTAGCCATTATTTAAAATAAAATAAAAATATAGGTAGTCTCAATGTGATTTTTCTTTTTAATATCCTTGATCATAATTTTTGAAGTAAAAACTTCTTTAGCGCCGTTGTACACTTTTTTTGGAATGGGTAAAAACTGTTAAACTCGCGTCAGGACAAATTCATAAGACGGATGTTTTTTAAAGGATTATGAACCTTCGTGCTTTATAGTTACGGTTTTAATTCATTTGTCTCTTGAATCAGATACATTGATGCATGTGGAACTAGACCTTAAGTCAATACATCAAGGTTTAATTTTGCGAAACGTCTAAAGCTTTATTATTAACGATTTGGTCAGACTGACGACGGATGGAGAGTAGACATCTGGCGCGGCGTATTTAATGTAATAAATTGTCATGTTTGTGTACGATAGCGCAATAAATAAATATTGTATTCTACCACATAAATGATAGTACTTTTATACTGATAATTAAAGCAATTCGTGCAAAATTATTCCCTAACCATTCCAAATTATCAAAAATGCACAACGTTCACAATCAGTCTATCAGCAATCTAAATTTTAAAACACCATTATTGAATGTTCTGACTTTTTTGTGGAGATCTAAATTCCCATCACTTGTAGTAGAAATCAGAAATACTGCGGGTGTGTAGACAGCCTACAGGATTTGCAAGTTAATTATAATGAGCCGTGCACGGTTAATCGCAGTCGTCTTTGTCTGAACTGACAGAACAGCGTAGGGCCCATTCAGAGGACGCCTTTTGAAGATACTTATAATTTACTGCATTTTAAGACCGTGCATTTATCATATTAATATTTCCTATATTAAATATAACAGACTCGCGTCGTGGAATAAATTGATGGTATATTAATCTAATTATTGGTTTAACAGAAAACTGTCGTTTCCTTTTTATTCTTCGCTGTTATATGAAAAATAAATTTATCACCGACTTTCTATCTACACCAGGAATAATCTGTTTTACCGAGGAAGAAATTTTAGTAAGTAATAGCTAATTTTGTTGTGTACCATAAAAACAATTTGTTACATTGTCACATACCATACCATTACCATATTAAAATATTATTATTTGCAGTGAAACAAAACAACATTTGAAGAAGTATATTCTGTTTTTACATAGATAGCAATTTCTACTTCAAAAATCTCAGTTTTAGCGTAATTAGTTAGAAGTACAATATCTTATGTATTAAGCCAAGAAATATTATGTATTTAAATCTAGTTTTGTTAATTATACGAACTTTTTGACAAGGTCGTCTATCCTGGACTTTTTAATATATTAGGTTTAAGGGACTTTACATCGAATCATTGTGATGAAAAGTGGATCCTGTGCGATAATCGGAAGTGCTCATCGCAAGCGAAAATTTACTCCGAAACAGTTACTTGTGAGCGTTTGAAAGACTAGTGCTGGGTCTTTCACTATAACTTTCTTAAATCTAGCCAGACGATTACGGCAGATGTCTATTGTCAGCAACTGCAAACCATGATGGAAAAGCTAGCTGCTAAACAACCAAGGCCGGTCAATCCCTCTAGGCCACTGCTGCTACGCGATAACGCTAGACAACACACTGCACAATAGTCTGCTACCATTACAGGACATCCGTACTCCCCGGACCTTGCTCCGACAGATTACCATTTTTTTTCGAAACTTGGCTAACCTTTTGCGTCCAAACCGACCTCAAAGATTTTATTGATTCCCGTCCGAATGGTTGTTTTAGTAAAGGGATCAATGAACTACCTACAAGATGCAAAAGACATAGCAATGCTATATACTTTGATTAATTAAATATATTCTATTTTAAAAAAATCTACTTTTGGTTCCTCCCATACAAAACGTCAATTTCATAATATGTAAGGACCTAATATTACTTAATAAATTATAAATTTAGTATTGAACCTTGTTGTCGCATAATTAAGTCATTAACGAGGCCACAAGAAGTCAATTGCTTTCTAACTTTGAAAAATAGCTGACACAGCGAGGGTAATTCCTCAGCAACATCACTCTTGTGGCGGCTTCCAATTAGCTGGCAACACCTCGCGTTAATTGAATCAAATTGCACTAGTGTTGCCATCTTTTACATCGAACGTGCACCTTAAATAGCATAAAAATTCTGCCTTTGTGTAAAAAGTTTACAATTTACTCTTAACTTTTAGATGGGAAAAGCCCTGGGGAAATTCAAAAGTTTCACTCACTAAATTATTAAGAAACGAACCACTAAATAAACCAAAGATACTTTGAGTTATTTCAATCCAATTTTCTTATAACTTTTTCGTTAATATTGTATAGACAAAAGTATAGAAGTGGACTGATTATTATATAATATACATTCCTATTGGAAAATTATTATGATTACTTTTGGATGAAATATATTATTCATTGTGATATATAATTTGATTATATCATAATGTAGTTTTATGTGATTGCGTAGTTATATGATAGTTACTACACTATGAGATAATGTTGTCATTTAATACGTAATTTAAAACTTTACCAAATGATCTAATACAAATTGTGCATGCCATTGCAGAATAAGTGAACAAAATAATATTGTATGTATCTACATCATATCACCATAAACCACTAATTATTTATTTATTATATAAAGTAATACAAAAAAAAAATAACAAACTAAAAACTTAAAAGCTAATCTTACAGATTCATGAACAGCGAATAGTGATGCAATGCAAAAGAAAAGGAAACACAAGTCACGATTGATCAGGATAGGATAAGGTTAAGAAATGTTTATACAGAAGAGTTTTAATAGATGACAGAGAGGTAGCCAATCGTATGGAGTCGGGCAGCCTATTCTACAACTTAATAGCGGAGATCCTAAATGAATTGCCTAAGAAGGATGAACTGTGGGATGAAATTTCCAATAAACATCTATTAGAAGAGCGTTACATACATACAGAAGGACCTAAGAATTTGAAGTGATTTTTAATTACGTATTTGATAGGAAATACATTTTCAAGGAGTACCCTCGCTATTGGCCGATCGGAGATTTTTACTTATAAATATGCAATCATTATTTTTCCTCAACTAAGTCAAAGGTTGCAATTAAAATAAAACCTTCGTCATGTAAGATAATTAACCACGTATGGAACTAAAATAGCAATAATTCAAGTTGTACTGAGTTTTATTTATGATACAAGTTATTCAACGAACGTGACGATTTCCACTTGGCTAAGATTATTGAGCACCGAATTATACGAAAATCTCATTAAAAAAACCCTCCACAGATGAGATTTAGCTCGACGTGACAAAATTGGATACTTGAATTACATTCCCAAAATAAGTGAGCGTTGTTTTAGGTGGATTTTGTTTATGATGGATTTTTATTATGAATTCTTGGATGTTGTTTTAAAAAATTTGCAAATATTAAATTTTACAAGCTAATCTTAATAAATAAAATAAAAATAGAACAAAGTAAACTTAATCCTATTATATATATACTTTTTTAAGAAAATAAATTACACAATGGATTTTGTTTTTTTTCCTATTTTTATATCTATTTCCTAATTATGTCTCCAAGGATCTCCAGGTTTTGGGTGAGTTGGAGCCAGCACGAGCCAGCCGTTTTAGAAATGTGGTCCGCCTATCTCGTGAGCGGTCTTCCTCTGTTTCGTTTCTCAATAGTTGGGGGAGGGCTAATAGTTAATCTTAATATAAACCAAAAATCAATTAAACAAAGAAAATCTATTAAGTAAACTCTAATTGGGCCTCGGCCCGTTAAATCCGTTACTCGATCATTTTTATTTTATAAACAAGAAGGTGATCAGGCTTCTGTGTCTGATATATGTCATTGATGTTTGAGTTGGAGATATATTGCCTGTCTCCTCATGATGTTTGCCTTCACTGAAGAGCAAGAACTAATAACACATAGAAAGAACATTCCATAACAGCACAGCCGTTACGAACGCACTACAGGGAGGAAGGTCGCACACTAAAGCCCACAATTAATATTAATAATGGGTTTTTCATACATCCATACCAAAAAACGCTTGGAAATGCTTTTGGAATCCAATAAAAACTCATGGTCACCGATTTGCGTGTATCGCAAAGGCGCATTCCACAAGCGATGCCGCGAGCCAATTTGCACATTTCCAATTCGAATACCTTCCAAATTCTAATTTCCTATCCACATAAATAAGAAAAATCAATTTTATTATCCAGTAAATAAAGTTCAATTTCAATACTCGCGTTTTCATGAAACTTAGGAAAAGTGGTGTGGTTACGTCACTCATTTTCACTTTAAATGCTTCAAATTGATTTTGTTTTGAGTTTAAAGACTTGGCTTTGACGTTGTTTTACGAGGTTTGCTATTTAATAACAATTTTGTACGTTAATTAAGGAGCTGGAGCGTGGGAACGAATGTGTGCCGCGAATGTCACACGTCTGAGGAGACTGTTTTCATTTAAATAACAATATTTTATACGTAAAATATGAAATAATAATGATAAGTAATTTCGAAGTCCGTGAAGATACAAAAGTGTGTTATTGACGTGACAACGTCTTATAAATCGATGGAGCCGGCTGCACGCACGATAAAACATGACGCATGCGGCGTTACCTCTGAGGCGTTCCATTTAAGGCTTGAAGTGCAAGCGAGAGCACTCCTTCCGCGCTCTCGCTTGCACACAAAAATTGACATAATTGTATTTATGCGTACAAATAAATGTAACTTGATCAATTCAATTGTGATTTCCATTTACCTACTCTATATCCATACAAAATATCTATCAAACAAATAAAATTAAAATTTTCTTTTGAAAAAAATGCAACCATTCCATCAGTATTTTCTTATGACGTTGTCACGTTCAACTATCGTCAGTAAACCGACTTTACAGACAACCGATATTTTTTTTTAATTAAATGGAATACAAATAAATAAATTCACCTACGTCCTAGTGAAGATTACGATTTCAAAATTACGAACATATTTTTTATTTATTTATTAGTATCACGCCTTTTTCCCGAAGGGGTAGTCAGAGACTACAACTCCCGCTTGCTATGGTCCTGAGATATCTCTTTTGCTTCATCCATTTTCATTAGTTTAACTTGTCCCTTCTCTAGTACCTCCTGGATTTGGTCCAGGTATGTATGAAGAGGCTTACCCAAATTGATATCGCCATCCACCGTTGCGTTGCAAACCACTTAAGCATTAAAATAAAATATGTTTATTAAGGAACATAAGATACATGTATCACTTATTCCACGTCATTAAATTTGAATAGGTAGGCATCCCTACTCATCGGCAAAGAAGACAGAGGGTGTAGGCCGAGAGAAAAAGCCGGCGTAAAAAACTCTCGGTACTCTTTTGAAATATCAAATCATCAAACAACACTTATTTTGAAACAAATATCGCAAATTAATTAGAAGTAGCCTGTCTAGCACTAGTCCCAGGCCCTATTATCAACTAGATAATCGTTGTCTTTATAGTAAGCCTTTTTACACAGCTTTTCTTTAATACATTTCTTAAATTTATTGAAAGGCAGAGATAAAAGAGCCTCTGGGATTTTATTAAAGAAGAGTATCCCTTTTCCCAAAAAAGAATTACTAACTTTAGATAGTCTAGTACGGGGAAATTGCAACCTTTGCATTGCATTCCCTTTCGTATCCTTGTCATTTCGTCCTCTTTTAACCCAGACTTCTCACTTACTCACTATTATTCTATCACGTAAAGTTAAAGAACAATTTATAATAATAACTTCCATTTTATAGCTTAAATCATGTATACAATACTAGCTTTGGATACTCAATAGCCGTATACCCGATAATTTTGAAATATCGATATATCATGAAGCTGTGGCTTTAATAATAAACTAGGACACCTGAGCTACAAATGCGTTTGAAACCTGATAACACTACTAGATAAAATTCAGTATTTCCTGTACACTAAAATACAAAACCGTTTATGACGAGATAATAAATAAAGAGGAAGTGAGAATAATATAATTATAAAATAAAATTGTCCTAGCTTTATTTAATGTAAAAATGCACACTTACACTTAAACACCCTACACATTACACATCACACTCACACTTCAACAAATAAATTATTTGAAAATTGTCTTGTTTCGTACATAATGTTCTTCGTATACCTATATGGTGTAATCAGTTTTGGCTATATTTGTAATGAATAAAATTTTATATCTTTAAAAGAACTGTGGATTACTTATATTACTGTTACATAATAAATTTAATACAATTCGTAAACCCTAGTAATAATGTACATACTTCATTAAATGGCATATCATGTCAAAAAGCTATGTATCACATGTAATCTGTGACTTTAGAGAGCCCCATGATGTGCGTTCCATTGTTTGTATGTGATTTTTAGATAACATGGCCACGTCGAGCGAGGCAGCACGCTCTGTGCGGTCCACCGCCTGTACAGCTCGAAGTTCCGAAGACCGTTATTTATTTATGTATGAGATGGAAATACATTTTCACATACATTGCTCCCGTAAGTAGGAGATATGAGCGTCTCCAATTGACCAGAATCCAGGAGACGGGGTGGGCAATTTTTTGTTATAGAATAGCGGGCAAACGAGCAGGAGGCTCATCTGATGTTAAGTAAAACCACCCGTGGACACTCTGAATGCCAGACGCATTGCCAGCTTAAGAAATGTAAAATAAATGTTATTTTTTTTCCTTTATTTTCAGTTTTTTTTTTTTAAGGTAACCTCACCTTAAAAAACACCTCGGGTCATTCCACCAAAATCGCGTTATGGAGGCCTCGGTTACCCCCCAATGAAACCTAATGGAATGTAAAAAGTAAAAAAATCATTTAATCATGTACATAATGTACACTTATGACTCGTCAGTAAAGAAATACATATTAATGCTTCTAAATTTACATTTACTGCCAGTTCTCAAATCAAGGGCGTAGAACGGAAGAGAAGAACTGGCAATAAACTCTGCGCTACTCTTTTTAATCGCCATTTTTATCATCACCATCAGCTACAACCATTACACCATGTTCCACATGTCATTTCAAGTAATTAATAATAATAACATAAATTTAAAAAAAAAACAAAGACTTGTCCTCTATCAGCAGGACATTTCTACATCTGCGCACATGCGCTTGATATAGTGAATGTCTGCGTCGACTAATTGTTACATTTGCACGGAAGCATAATGAGTAAAGTTTTTCATACTTTTATTTTTACACGAATATGAACGTGGTAGTGAGCAGTGGTGGCGTAGTGGCTTCAGCGTGCGACTCTAATACCTGAGGTCGTAGGTTCGATCCCCAGCTGTGCACCAATGGACTTTCTTTCTATGTGCGCATTTAACATTCGCTCGAACGGCGAAGGAAAACATCGTGAGGAAACCGAGATGTCTTAGATCCAAAAAGTCGACGGCGTGACGACACAGGAGGCTGATTACCTACTTGCCTATTTAATTGAAAAATGATCATGAAACAGATTCGGAAATCTGAGGCCCAGACCTAAAGAGGTTGTAGCGCCACTGATTTATGAACGTGGTAAAGTCTCCTCAAATGGATGAATGGATGGATAGATGTATTGTCAATCAGTCACCTTAATTACTTACGATATTTGAATGGGACTCAAAATTTATTTAACATTGTTGATTTACATAGGTTTTTACTTGAAGCAAAAACCTTTCATGTTTTCAATTCAAAAAGCGGAAATGTATAACAGACACAGAGCGGCTAACGGCTTGCATCAATAAAATTACCTGTAAAACCGATGCATTGAACTTCACTAAACCCCACCGGCTTAAACGATACACACTGGTCATGTGAATGATTGAAAACAATCGAAAATTTGTCATAAAAAATGGACGGTGCTCTGTAACTCCCAGTAGCAATCCCGATCTCAATGTTGAGTTCTTGTTAGCGCTACGGTTATTAAGGGAACTATTGGAAGTATTACATCAAATATATCTCGAAAAGTTAGACCTACATCATAATTTCCAAATAATAATACACGTTATTAAAAAAATGTTTTTCCTACATTGTAAAAAAGTACATTTATTTATGTGACGGTGGAAAATACATTGGTTAAAACTGTCCACTGTTTCGTCGACTTACATAAAAATCCAATTCTTAAAAGACCGGCAACGCACTCACGAGACCTCTAACATTAAGAATATTCATGGGCGGTGGTATCACTTGACATCAGTTGAGCATCTTGCCCGTTTGGGGGCACTGTATAAAAAAATAAACAAAAATGTTCTAATTTTAAATCTTGAAATATTTTTTTCGTGAATATTTCAGATATTTTTCTGTATTCGGTTTAGAAGCTCACGAAGTGAACTGTAAACCAGAGAAAATAAAAATTTCATAATCACTTTTAAATCTAATAGGCAAGTAGGTGATCAGCGTCCAGTGCCTGACACACGCCGTCGATTTTTTGGGTCTATGACATGTTGGTTTCCTCACGATGTTTTCCTTCACCGTTCGAGCAAATGTTAAAAGCGCAAAGAAAGAAAGCCCATTGGTGCACAGCCGGGGATCGAACCTACATTCTCAGGTATGAGAGTCGCACGCTGAAGCCACTAGGCTAACACTGTTCGAAAACCAAAGACAATATTTAGGAATAAACTAAACCAAAAATTCTGTCCTACAACTTTGTATCGTGTGTATCGCTAAGCTGGCAGACGTGTCATTAACATATGAAATGACTAGTGCAGGTTGCACTAGTATTCATTTAACCACGTGTTTCAGAAACACGCCTACCACTAACCGACCCTTAAAATAATAACTATAACAACTAAATTGGCAGCAATTTGCAAAGTATCATAAGCTGGTACTTCCAAGAATAATTTAATAGGTTTCAGTGAAATGAATATAAAATACAAAACGAAAAAATATTACCTAAGTTTTTTTGCGCTCCTTAAAAGACCTTGGAATATAATTATTTTTTAATGTTTCAATTTACATTATGAGAAATAAAAGTGTTATATTACGTATATAATAATTATTACATTAATTATATGGTTGTTATTAATTTAACACTTTACTACTAAACATACTTAATTGTTTAACTAAATACTGACAACAAAATAAGAACTAAGGTTTTAAACGCGCATATTATAGATGAAAGAACTGCCACGAACACACTAAACCAATTTAATTAAAGTATTTTAAATAACTTACAGATGTTTTATAATATGTGTATTATTTATTAAATAATAATACAATACCAAAATTAAAATCACAAACATAGTAATTGTGAAATGACACTAGCGTTTTTATCGTCATTTAAATACTTAGTTCATATAGATAAATATGTAATACTAATAATAAAATAGGAGACAGTTAATGAGGCGAATGTCTTATTAACTGAATAATTTTATTTTAGAACAAATATGTAATAATATTTGCGTTTTGTTTTAAAATATTTTTAACTGTACAAACTGTGTTAATAAAAATAAATTACAAGAATTTTAATTATAATTTAAAGACACGCGACCAGTTCTCTCAGTTCATTAAAAACATGCCGTTTACCTGTATATTAGCTCTTTATACTCATTTATGAGTTTAATTAAATGAATATATTGTTTCTCTACAAAGGCTGACAAACACACGGCCCCAGGTGAAATTACATACCCTGAGCATTGAGCTCAGTTCATTACAATTCAGTTTTGTACCCTTTGAGATTAAATTTTACGTGTTTCAATTGTTTAAGCCTTTCACAGTTGATTTTAAAAGTTATATTTGTGTCACGCCGATGATTGTAGAATGTAGGTCTTAGACACGCCGGTGTCCTTATATCAAGTATTAATTACACATATTATATATGTTACTGTAAAAGCTCGAACTGCAGTAAATCCTAAGATATTCCAGTAAAACCTAAGATCTACCAATTCCTAATGGTAAATGTCCCAAAAGGTTTACGATTCGAATTCTTACCACCATTCCGTTGGTAAATCTTAAGATTTACATTAATGGCACGGTAAATGTTGAAAAACAAAACATGACTAGCTTATTATTGTTAAATTCCAAATAGAGAACTACTGATTGAGTTAGATAGATATGATAGAGATTGAGATATTCAGAGATATACGTTATGTGTTTTTTCAAAATAATTTAAATAAGTTGGCATTAGTTTGTACTTATTACTATCATATGATATCTTTATAATACTATGTACCTGTTTTGTCTAATAGTTCATTAAAGTAAATAATTAAGAATTGCTCATTGTTTTATTCCTAAAACCAACATCTACCAGCTGACAGTGGTAAAACCTAGCATATACTGAATTCGAATGGTAAAAGCTCGAAAAAATCGTCGTATTTTCAGAAATACTTACATTTACCAACTCGGTACGGTAAATCCTAAGACTTACACTTAAATCTTAAGATTAACTGTAGTTCGAGCTTTTACAGTAACATTTATATAAAAATCTAATTTTACGCCACTCGGCTAATACTGATTTAATACCCATGGTAACATAGTTCAAACGGTATGCAATTGTAGGTACATTACACATACTCCTAGAAGTTTTACGGCATAAATAGAGGTATTCCTGTGTAGCACAAATGTAAAAATAGAAAGTCAGTGAAATTATGAAAAACCATTGACAGTTAAATATTATACAATGTACGTGATCTATTTATTTACTGATTAGTGACTAAAATGTTTGTATACATATAAATAAGGTTTTCTGATATTTAATATATTTTTAACATAATTAAAACATAACAATAAGTAAGATTATGATTACTCAAAAATACGTAACATAATTTTTATATTTGAATAAATAGAAAGTTTGCATGACCACAATTGTTTAAACGGCATTGCCATCGTAAAAGAGGTTGAATTCCTCTGTATACAGCATTGTTTAAAAACATATAGTTGAAGTAAATTATCGTTATTATATCAGTGAGTTGAGGCCTACACATATGATAACGGGGTTGGGTTAAGATCTAATGCCAAAATTACGTCTGATATATGCGTATACCACAATTTCTATTGATGTTCTTTTTATTATAGAACGGGCGGTAGCTCACTGACACCGCTGCCTAATGACAATGCTAGAATGACCCAAAGTCGAACTGTTTCTGATGGTGGCTGTACACACTCGTCGAGACACCCCGAGACAGGCCGAGTGCGAGAGTGTACAGTAGAGCTCTCGTCTCGCCTCGCTTCCTCGCAGTTGGTCTCGCCTCTCTCGGTCGCCTGTCGGTTTTTTGCGCACGAGTCAAAGGGTCTCGCGAGTAAAACGAGAGCGACCTGTACACACTCGTTCAATCATTAAATTTTGGATAATATTAAAACTTTATGATCCTAATTACCAATTTCTGTTGCGGTGTATAGTGACCATCTTCTTCTTCGCCATGGCTTCGTATTTTTTTTAATGGTTAACGTGAAGAAAATTATAATAACTCATTGCACAAAGACAAACAGCAGCAGCGGTTGCCACGTCCATTATCAACGGTGTTTTAAATACAATTAACGTAACGAGTGTGTACAGGCTGCGCTCTTCTCTCGGTCCTCTCGGTCGAGACTCCCGGCGAGAAGCTCTCGCCGAGTGTGTACAGCCACCATTAAATAACTCCCGGCAGCTGGTTTTACATAGTGCTGATGCGCGGAAAAAAGTGCCTTAAGAAACGAAAATTGAGGAATGTATGAAATCGAGTTGATAGGGGTCGAAAAAAAGGTTACAGATCTATTTAGTTTGCTCGTGATTTCAGCAAATATACAATATTAGTATTGAAATAGTATATTTAATAATAGGCGTAAAACTTCGCTGAAAAGCGCGTTTACCAGCAATACACGGAGTGTTCGCGTCGGGAAACTAGACACTAAGTTCCACTTGAAAACTTGGGAGTTTGACTCAAACACAGCACTAAGTTTAAACTTAACTACTACGCTTCTCCCAATTACACCTGGATTTTCGAACTGAAACTATCGGAAGGTTTTTATTACAAAAATGCACAACAAAAAACATATCTGATAACGATGTATTTCATTACAGCTCTTTATTTCATCAGTAAGACATTGCAATATGAAAGGAAAGACAGGATATATGAAGTGTCAGGAAGTTGTATCCTCAAATCCACCCTTCCCTCTGTATAACTTTTTGTCTTCTTAAACAAAGGAATGCCAATAAAAATCTGATTCAATATTGCACTAGCCTTTGATGGCAATGGTAATTCGTTTCCCCAAAGTGCACTCGATCCCAATAAAATCAAAAAAATCAACTGAGACTTCAACCGTCTGACACCTGGGCTCGGGGACGTCAAATCGGACTGACAATTGTCACCCTTTTTGACTGTGAGCGTATAGCGCGAAATAAAGGAAAATGTCTCATATATAGATCAGCTATTAACTTTAAGCATCTAATAAAGCTTAAGCTAAACCAAAAAAAAAAATTATTGAGTATCGTATATATTTTAATAGTGCTTCAATATAAATGTTTAAAACTTTACATCTTCTTGTATACTAACAATATCTCTATATATGTATATAAAATGCTTATGTCACAATGTCGTACCCATACTCATCCGAAACGGCTCCACCGATTCTTATGAAATTATTTATGCATATTCAGTAAGTCTGAGAATCGTCTACTACCTATCCTTCGAACCCTAAGTGATAAGGGGTTGTCCACCCCAAAAAAATATAAAAATTATGATACCCCTAATTTTCACCCCTCTACGATCAACCCCTATTATTATTGTAGATAGTTAATTTTTGAACTAAAAAAATGTTTCATAGAATTAATATACATGGCAAAACGACGTTTGCCGGGTTTTAGTAGTTTTATATAAAAATATGCACAAATTTCAATTAATGATATAATAAGTAATGTAACGTAGTTTAAAAATCTCTTATAACACTGAGTGAACAAACACACGCAATTAGTAGTACAGCAAGTATTTAAACGGAGTTATTTCGTTACAAAAGCTCTGGCTGTTGTGTAATTACTCTTTGCCTCAAAAGACTGCTCTTTAAGAATTGAAATACACTTTAATTCACCTTATACTCTTTTTCTTGTTTTTGCGAAATTTACACAAAACAAAGGAAGTCGTTTATCTGATTAATACATTCTTTTATTTGGACTGGTTTACAAATATGAACAGTTTTTAATATGGTGGGTGGTAATAATTATGGCCATGAAATTTTAATGAAAAACCTTACTAAAAGTTAGTTTAAATAGTTTTTTTGTATGTACCGTGTTGTACACATTTGAAAATTAAAATTAAAGTAATATACCAAACGAAAACTTTACTGACATTAAATCGTCATTTGTTTTGTTAGATTGAAAACAGACGTCAGAAAATGTAAAAGGTCTATCTAATTTTGCTTCAAAACTACATTCAAAATAAATTTATTTATTTAAATAACAAGAAAATCATAAGTTATCAGGACCCAGACTAACACAACTAGCGTAGATAAATCTTGCAGTATAATAAAGCGCTTGAGGAGATGGGATCTAAAAATTAGTAGGTAGTAGGGCCGGTGACAAATGGTAGCTATTTGTCAGAAAGGTCAGTTCAAATAAGGCCGGATCAAGCTTACGTGACAAGAATTTAACAACACATATAATTGAATCATTTTTCAGATGTTTTTTGGGAGATTTAATTTACTTTGTTTAGAAAACAAATGTTAAAAGGTCCATACTAATGTTAAACCCTGGCTGAATATATTAAGGGTAGACTTCAAAAGCATACAAATTTAAATCATTCAGTTGTTAGTAGCATTTATAAATGCAGGTTTAAGTTGGAGCTTACAGTGATTAAACACAGAGACATCGTAATGGAGAACATATATACTAAAGATATATAACTGTGCTATAAATATCTTGTTCGACTATGATTGTCATAGAATCGACAACAAAATTAATGTGTTAGGTAGACACAGTTTAATAAATCAGTGGCGCTACAACTTCTTTAGGTATTGGTCTCAGATTTCTGAATCTGTTTCATGATCATTTTTAAATCTAATAGGCAAGTAGATGATCAGCCTCCAGTGCCTGACACACGCCAACGACTTTTTGGGCCTAAGACATATCGGTTTCCTCACGATGTTTTGCTTCACCGTTCGAGCAAATTTTAAATGCGCACATAGAAAGAAAGTCCATTGATGCACAGCCGGGGATCGAACCTGCGACCTATGAGAGTCGCACGCCACTAGGCCAACACTGCTCGTCACAGTTTAGTTGCTATTTAATTTTATTCATTAAAATTTCAAAACAAGCAAACCTCAAAGCCGTGTATATTTGAATATAAAGTTTTCAGAGCACAAATACGATTTCGTCAATATTTTTAGCTAAACAATATCAAAAAGGCGAGAGAAAAATTCGTTAAAAATTCTCCCGACGTATCAAAGTACGATATTGCGTACGATATTCGATACTTTAATAAAAATAGTGCTTTAGTAAAAATACCGAGTGTTCCTTGAATAAAGAGAAATTTAATAAAAGTATGGGAAGGGGCTATACATCACCCGCGGAACATCTGTGACGAAGTTGTATTTTTAAAACTGCTAAAAATTTTCCAACTAGTTTCGTCCGAGTTGTAAAAAATGATATTAACTGTAAAATATTACTATCGGCACTGACGGGAAAGTTTAAATTAAAAATTTGTTTCGGTTGGACTCGGGAATTGGATAAATTATGACATTTTTGCAATAAATTTTGGTTCAAAGATGATATTGATTGTAACCAAAAATTTTGTATTCAAACTGCAATAGAATTGTACTATACATCTATGTATTGGTGTGGTGTATAAAAGCATATAACATTTGAATTCAAAAATTTATATTTAAACTAGCTGGCCTGGCGAACATCGTACCGCCTAACAGTCGATTCTTTATTTTTTTTTAAATACTTATTATATTCGGGACACCGGTCTAGCTAAGATAAAAAAAGAAAGTTGATAAGACAACAAATACAATATGTCAAAAATAAAAATTTACCTTCTCGGAACCCCTCCACTAACACTTGAACTTTATGATATGGTATTAAAGTTCAAATTGACTTTTAAGTATTATTACGAATATTATGTATGGGAATATAGAAGTGTTGTTTTTAGACTTTTTCACTCAATTTTTTAAATTTTTCTCTCCGTAAGAACCATCCTTGAAGGAATATTATAAAAAAAGAATCAGACAAAATCAGTCAAGCCGTTTTCATGTTATGTCGTGACAACGGAAAACGGGTTTCATTTTTATATATATAGATATTTAGTACTCGCGTTACCAAAGACAATATTAACATTGAGTTATTAATTACAGTATATTGGATGACGTGTTTTTATAATTTACAATAAAAATATTTGTGTAAGACTTTCTTAAACAATTGATATAAATAAAATCTAAGAGAACGCCGTGGTAGCGTTTGGAAAGTTAGTCCGTATCATTGGAGAAACAAACAATCGAATCTACTTACTGAACCAAAGTAAACCTCTGCTCAAACTAAAGCTAACTGGATTCAGGTGAGAACTTTGACTTTACTTGTTGGGACAGAAATTTCTTTTGTTTGTAACTTAATTTAATAATAAAAGAATTATGGGCAGAAGGAAAACTCGATGAAAATTAAAAAAACACGATTTCGAATACGTGTCAACATTATCATGATCATCTCGATATGACTTTTAGTTTCCGAGAAATTTGTGTACAAACAGATATTACATAGAAATATTAGAAATTTAGTATACGGCTTCATAAAAAAAAACAGTGGCACCTTTAACCTTTGCGGTGGGCCTCAGATTTCTATATCTGTTTAATGATTATTTGTTTTTCTATTAGGCAAGTAGGTAAGCCCTCTTGCGACAGCCTTACGATTCTGTAACTCACTTTTCGAACTCTCATAGGGTGAAAATGGCCGATACTACTAGGCTAGCACTGCTCATATATAATCCAATTATTCTTAGTCTCTGAAAGCGCCACGTTGCTGTGGTATTAAATAACAGACATAGAGAAAGTTCAATTTAAAACCAGTGCGGTTAAATACTGTAAAAACAAAAGACGAACGACGCGTCTCGCTTGATTATAGCCATACATCCATGACATGATCCATCTTCTCTTTGAGAGGACATAGCGTTTTAAACAAAAATAATTTTTGGTATAAAATTGATGTAGGTTGCTGAAACGGTACTTATTAAAAATACTTTAAAGCAATATAGCATCCCAAAACTATTGAAATGTCAATTCATTTAACAGTACGTCTGAAGTGTGAACAAAATACAAAATTCATTTTAGAACGATGAAAATGGCTGATACTACTAGGCTAGCACTGCTCATATATAATCCAATTATTCTTAGTCTCTGAAAGCGCCACGTTGCTGCGGGACAAAATAAAAGAAGCAGTGCGGTCAAATACTGTAAAAACAAAAGACGAACGACGCGTCTCGCTTGATTATAGCCATACATCCATGACATGATCCATCTTCTCTTTGAGAGGACATAGCGTTTTAAACAAAAATAATTTTTGGTATAAAATTGATGTAGGTTGCTGAAACGGTACTTATTAAAAATACTTTAAAGCAATATAGCATCCCAAAACTATTGAAATGTCAATTCATTTAACAATACGTCTGAAGTGTGAACAAAATACAAAATTCATTTTAGAACGATGAAAATGGCTGATACTACTAGGCTAGCACTGCTCATATATAATCCAATTATTCTTAGTCTCTGAAAGCGCCACGTTGCTGCGGGACAAAATAAAAGAGATAGAGAAAGTTCAATTTAAAAGCAGTGCGGTCAAATACTGTAAAAACAAAAGACGAACGACGCGTCTCGCTTGATTATAGCCATACATCCATGACATGATCCATCTTCTCTTTGAGAGGACATAGCGTTTTAAACAAAAATAATTTTTGGTATAAAATTGATGTAGGTTGCTGAAACGGTACTTATTAAAAATACTTTAAAGCAATATAGCATCCCAAAACTATTGAAATGTCAATTCATTTAACAATACGTCTGAAGTGTGAACAAAATACAAAATTCATTTTAGAACGATGAAAATGGCTGATACTACTAGGCTAGCACTGCTCATATATAATCCAATTATTCTTAGTCTCTGAAAGCGCCACGTTGCTGCGGGACAAAATAAAAGAGATAGAGAAAGTTCAATTTAAAAGCAGTGCGGTCAAATACTGTAAAAACAAAAGACGAACGACGCGTCTCGCTTGATTATAGCCATACATCCATGACATGATCCATCTTCTCTTTGAGAGGACATAGCGTTTTAAACAAAAATAATTTTTGGTATAAAATTGATGTAGGTTGCTGAAACGGTACTTATTAAAAATACTTTAAAGCAATATAGCATCCCAAAACTATTGAAATGTCAATTCATTTAACAATACGTCTGAAGTGTGAACAAAATACAAAATTCATTTTAGAACGATGAAAATGGCTGATACTACTAGGCTAGCACTGCTCATATATAATCCAATTATTCTTAGTCTCTGAAAGCGCCACGTTGCTGCGGGACAAAATAAAAGAGATAGAGAAAGTTCAATTTAAAAGCAGTGCGGTCAAATACTGTAAAAACAAAAGACGAACGACGCGTCTCGCTTGATTATAGCCATACATCCATGACATGATCCATCTTCTCTTTGAGAGGACATAGCGTTTTAAACAAAAATAATTTTTGGTATAAAATTGATGTAGGTTGCTGAAACGGTACTTATTAAAAATACTTTAAAGCAATATAGCATCCCAAAACTATTGAAATGTCAATTCATTTAACAATACGTCTGAAGTGTGAACAAAATACAAAATTCATTTTAGAACCCACACAGCCGCAACTAAGCCGTAAGTTAAGTCACCTTATGAAATTCAATGTGCACTTTGTCCCTAAATACATGTGAGTGCTGGTTGTAATCCTCTGTAAGTCACTGGAAAGTACAGCTTAGTATCATACCAGCTACATATAATAATACACTTGCTTGTTGCGCTGCGATCGTGATAAGTACAAATAAAAAGAATCAAGTTGATCTTCTCAATAACACTTTTAGTTTTCGATATCTAACTAATCAGAAAAGTTGTACATAAAGTCTGATGTTTATTATTTTACTTACTTCAAGATGTGATATTAGTGTTTGATTAATGTGATTTTGTGATTTCTTTTGCAGCCCAATAAACAATTTAAAAGCAATTGTGTGTGAAAAATTACAACCATGTATTTTTTATTATTAATAATTATATTTGATTTGTCCTTATCATTATTTATTTTTACGTCTAAGACATGCCGTTTTCCTCATAACGTTTTCCTTTATATTTGAGTACTAGCTGACCTGGCTAACTTCGTTCCGCCCAACAACCTTATAATATCGTTGTTACTTTAATTTAACTTATTTTAGGATTTCATTAATGTTAAGTATTACATTAATACAACTCTTTTGCAAATACAGAAATGTTTTATTGCTTGCCATTGCGAAAGAAGAATGGCAGTTTTACACATTAGGCATCTTCTCTCTAGCGTCAATATGGCGATACTGCATGTTAAGCACTTTCTGATATCCAACATCTTTTGATCAGGATCAAAGCATGGTTATGCATTTCCTCATTCACCACAAGATCGGAATTTCTTGAACTGACACGAATTCGACGTAAAATGATGCGTAGTTTTGTCAACAGATGGCACCATAAGGTTTTTGCATTCGTAAAATTAATTAATTAATTTATTGTTATTCGATAACTTATCCGATATTTTATTGCTTATTCTGCTATTCGGGACGGAAACAAATCAAAAACCATGGCAATCGGTCCAGCCGTTCTTGAGTTATAAGTGTTGTAACAAACACGACTTTCTTTTATATATATAAATAAGATTACTTACATAGGAAGAAAAATCAAAAGAAAGTTAAATTTATAATAGTTCTATGAAAATTATTAACATGAAATTTATATGATTTAAGTCACTGCGGTCTATAGTTTATGGCATTAATAATCCGCTTGACTTGACACGTAGAGCTTGGAAACCAAAGTTTATTTGAAAGGCTTCAGGCATCCACCGCTCACCGTGCGCTGACGACAGAATATTCTAACAAATACTCTAGGGGCTAATTATTAACTGTAAAGCTGGTTTTACTAAGGTTGTTAAAGATTTCATATTTTATCTCAACATAAATATTTTCATTTTCAATATGGTTTTTTAATTTAAATAAGTAAACTATTACCCGTATTGTGAAATAAAACCAAGCTATATTTACATACATATTTTATATAATTTCTTGTTAAATAGTTATTTTTGTCATACATATCAATATTTCTCTTTCTTATATACAACTTCTCTATATAATTTGATGCGCAAAAAGCGTAGCGCGCTTGAAATTAAAAAAAATTAAATTGTGTTATATTTTAGTTTTTGGTCCGCTGTGGGTATTTTTATTAGCATACACAATAAGTATATGTTACATCCAAAAAGAGTAATATTCTAAATTACCATACCAGATAATTTTTCATTTATATTTATATATTTTTTATCAAACGTCTAACAGTTGCCTTACAGTAAATAAAAATAAAAAAATTAAAAATATATATTTTTCTACGGAATATTTAGTTATGAACTATGCAAATATACCAATGCTTTTCGATAGCTTTTCCGCGGAAGGCTCAGCTCTATAAACGAGTTAACTTAAATAGAAAGCTTTACTAATAATGGCAGAGTTCATCTAGTTTCTCTTGGAGCCAATTTTCCCGATCTCACGAGGCACTTTGCCAACTGTCGTTCAAGGTGTTATAGAAAAGTGCTACAGATATCTTTTGAACAGGTTTTGTACAGATAAGGTAGACATAGACATCGGTAATAGTGAAAAATTTAAATTTACAAAAATAACGTTCGATTTTCAAATTAACGACAGCTATTATAAATTTCGACATATCTAATTTAAATGCAAATTTATTTTATAAACTTTAAGTTCGTTTCACTTTAACAACTGGATGCCTACCACTGAAAATGTTCTAAATCTTCACATTCGGCTCGAACATAAATATATATATATTGTTTATACATGTCGTATTGTTTAACAAAAATACAACTCGCGACCGCACCGCGGTTCAAAAGAAACAAAATCTTTTTAACAGGAAATAGGATTTATTTGTGAAAACGTTATAACATAATAATTTAGGTACTTTTTAGAATCGAGTATGTGATGTGCTGTCTGACTCAAGAACTATTTTATAAGTTGTAGTTGTGTAATGTTCTGTTCTTAAAAAGTACTTGGCAGGCAGTTGTAAACGTAAATGGGAAGGGCCTTGTATAGTTACTACTGCTGCTACTTTAACAAAATCAGTATGTTTAATAATATATTTGTGTAGGCGTTTAATTACTAATAATTACTATATTTTGAATTATAATATATATTTGTTATTAATATTAATATTTTTTTTGTATTACTTTAGATTAAGGTTCTATATATATATATATATATATATATATATATATATATATTTTATATAACATTTGTTTCTGCACTTTTCGCACGCATCATGTTTCTATTTTTTTTTAAGTTTTTTTTGCCTGGAAGAGATCGCTTATTAGCGATAAGGCCGCCCGTTGCATCCCTTATATTTTTTTATGTATTGTGTTTTTTTTTTATTTGCAACGAAGTGTAAATAAATAAAATAAAATAAATATAATTACAGGTATATGTTTTTTCATAAAATGTATAGCAACTGATAATACCGTGAATCCACGTTCACATACAAATAAAAATGATTTGACTACGACGAATTGGAACGGTGAAACGGTAAAGATCCAAACAGTAGGCGTGTGTCAGGCATAGTAGACTTATCACTTGGCCATGAAGAACCAAGGCATGTAGCGCCATTATTTTTTCTAATTAACAGGAGATATGACTAGTAACGTGATTATTTCTCTATATGTGGGTGGATTTTGAATTACAATGCGTTTTGATTATGGAGAACCGAGATTATTTATGTTTTCTTATAACAAGAAATGTATTTATTTAATTCACATAATTATTATAATAGCATAAGTAAGATTATTATCGTCGCACGGGTTTATTAATTTATCAGTATGTACAAACTATAATAATTATTGTTAAAATATTTCAATCAATTTCTTATTAAATATACTCTTTGAACGTATGCCAGGATACAGTTATCACCAATTTATACAGTTTGCACCGAGCTGAAAGCCGCTAAGACGAGGCAAAAAATGCCATGTAAACCGGAAAATCCGTGAGCGCTCTTATTTTTTGTGGAGGCTTACGCAAAACGAGAAATTTCGGTTTCCTATTTGTAGAAGAATTTTATCGTATGTTGCGAGTAATTTCTATATCGAGTTGGGTACAATACTTTACGATTTAAGTGTCTTTTTTATACAAAATGTTTAAATTTTACGCATCTATCTCATTGATTATTTCTTTCTATAGCTAAGTATTTTGTTTCTGACACTTGTCGCCCATTTTCGGATGTAAGACTTGTGATCCCGTTTTTCAAATACATTTTTGACATACTATCAATCTTCCGGTTTCCTCGCGGTGTTTCTTTCACAACTGAGGTTTGAACGAACGAACGTTTTCTATGGACCATTCACATCTCTGTTTGGTTCTTCTTTTGGCTGGCTGAACGCGAAACAATGACTATATCTTCAGATTGTCCGCCGTGTTATCATACGGTGGTCGTTATGAAATTATTATATCTAATAATCTAAGAACATTATTCGGACAAAACAACATCCAATAAACGTCAATTACGGAATTGTTCAAAGAAAACAGAGGCGAACGGTTCATTTGTATTCATTGTGTGGCCGCTGTCAATTCAACCGATGAAGATTGATGCGGACAGCGCAGTGCAATATACGCCCCGCGCTCGCCCTTGTGTGACCCTGCTACTGACAGACATCTACGACTTACGAAATTGACAATTTTAAATTAAACTTACATATGTTATACTTAAGTTTAAATTATTTTCCTTCCGTCCGTTAGTTCCAATGTATCATCCAGTGAATGTGATTATAACCAATTTTTCAGTAGTCTTTATGGTTTTTTTTTTTAAAGTGAAACTTCTTAATCGACGTATGGGAGAAATTTATGTAAAAAATCGTCACGTTTTTCGGTTAAGCGCCATGTTGCTTTTTTAATACCAACTACAAATTGCTTCATCGATCGCAGGTTGAATCCGATATTTTATTGAAAGTTTTGAAATGGCCATTCCAAACTTTCAATAAAATATCGGCGGCAAATCTCGCGAGAAAACCTTGAAATTAGTAGGATTACTTTAATTATGCAATTAATGAAATTCTGTAATAATCTTAGTAGTAATAAGGTAAAATGTAATAATTGTATTATTTGAATTCATTTCTATGATAATAAAAGCCTTTTGGTAAACTTCATCTAATTTAACTTTATTTAACTAATATCTGTAAAGTTGCATATAGTAGATAATTTTTCGAAAAATAAAGAAGTTTCACTTCTTACGTGTGTATACTAACTAGTACACGCACAATTTTTTTTTTAATATTTCTCTACTGCCATTGTGTCCAGGGACTTTTTCTATCTCTAAAAATTTAGAGTAAAACATGATACATTACATTAATTACAATAATCTACTTCTCAAATGGTGTGTTACGCGTCTCGTGAAATACGTCCCGGCTACATCGGTAATATTTACAATATTCATGGGCGAGCCGGGGCGCAATTCCTCTTGCCAAAAGTCTTTATGGTTGCAGGTACTTACAAACATTTTGAAAAATATAAATCTGGGTTACAAAGATTGACGGAGTTTATCGCCAGTTCTACTCATCCGTTCTGCGACCATGATTTGAAAACTGGCATTAAATGTACATTTAGAACTATTTATTTTCACTGATATTAAGTTACCTATATGAATAAAGGATATTTTGATATGATATGAGAAACAACATCTGGCGTGAAGGATGGGAATGACGCTCAAGCATTGTCAAGTTACCATTTTTTTTGTTTTTTGGCGTTATTGCGACGCTGTCAAAAACCCTGTTTACCCTAAAACTTAGTTTCTCTTGAGAATACAAGATCTTTTTCTTTTTTTTTTTAAATATAACAAACTGTCATCTGTTGTTAAGTGATACCGCACGCATGGACACTCACATGACCAGAAAGCAAGTGCATTGCCGGCCTTCTAAGGGTTAGTACGCTATTATCACAAATAGAGTACGTTTTAAATGACACAGATGATAGTATTAAATAAACTTTTAACTAAGATAAATTTATTCCAGTTTTATTGAAATGCAGTACTCACGTAAAGCAATAAAATAAAGCATTTGCTTACAATAATTCACCCATAAATAAATGCTGTATCAGATTATAAATATAGAGTTTGGAAACAAGTAAATACTCGCGTCATAATGAGAAGCGGTAATGAGACCGCTATACAATTCTTACTTATTGTTTCGCGACTTTGAAATATTAATTAATCTACGAGGGGGCACGTGGCATTTTAATCACATTCATGGTGAACTGTATAATGAAAAGCCGAGAGCAAATGTTACAAAGTGGAACCACCAAGCACATAACTATATTGATAGTAACAAGCGGCGCGAAATGGAGTTATGAAGAGTATACTCGATTTGCTTTGTATTGAAGTCCGTGATTGTTTTAATACAGCTGATGTGTACTGTGAAACAAACGTAGACGCAAAAGGAATGTTTTAATTCTAAGTTATCCGCTAAATATTGACAGTGAATTAAATACTTTTACATTATAGTAACATTAACAAAAAAAGAAGAAAAGAAGCATTAATAGACATGACGTAGAGATCCGGAAAGTTAGGGAAAACTTATTGTGACTGGCAGAGTGGAGGGCACCAGACCTTGAGGCCAATCCTCTACTCGCTGTACCGATAGGCTCTTACAGGTCTTACAATCACCCAGGAGCACAGGCTTGCCGAAGACAGCGTAGAGAGGATCGTTACGCTCCTAACAGTCCTTCAGAAATCAAGAGCACGACTAAAGAAATATTTAAGATCTTAGATGTTACATAGTAATATTTAAAAAACATCTTAGATGTTTAATGACGCCATATAAACAACCCCAAGCACGCATTGACTGCGCGATCAAATCGTCTTTAATGATTTTGTTTCGGAGTAATACTGCGTGGTATAAATAATATAGTGACGTCATAATAAATGCAAGGTGACGGTGAAAATAGGCCGTGCTAGTAAATCGTGTTTGAATTAATAAATATGGACCTTGTATATTTGAAACTGTTTAGGAAAACATTGAATGCGCGATTGAAGCAATATTATACATAATTAAAGCAAATGTTTGGTTTGCGCGGGGGAAAATTTATAGGAAGGGAGGAAAAACCCGCAATACTGGAATTAATCAAATATTGGATGCTACGTTACAACTTATAATTCGATTACTGTACTATTTCGTTATCATACAACATGGACGCCATTTTTAATATCCATCGATCTACAAGTGAACATTTTAATATTACTATAGAGTTTTATATAGTACTTACATAGAGAATTATATATCATATAATATTATGCAAATAACGTATAAGAAAAATAATAATGGCAATAAAGTTATCAAATAAATAGCAAGTCCCACAGCCGCCAAAAAAGTTTAAAAATTTTGGCATTGCCGGATACTTAATTCTATAAAAATAATTATATTACATGCTAATTACTAAAACCTATTACGCCATATAGACTAGAAAAGTAGTGAATAGAGAAAAGTAGTCTTTAGTAACTAAGGACATTGACAAGCTTTGTTTAAAAAATGAATAAAAAAGCGGAAATGTCACTTATTATAATGTTATTAAAGAGTTATAAGTTAACATAATTATGTCGAAGCAATGACTATTAGCTTTATTAAATTGTGTCACATGGCCTTTAATTTAATAATGTCATATCAGTCCAAAAAGTACCTGCCACATAAAAAAAGGATTTATTTGTCTACCTACCTAATATGTGTGAGAGCACCAATCAAGCTTTTGTTAAATAAAAAACAAAGAAAACGCCAATTTTATGACCTTAACTTTCAAACTCAAATCTTTTAGATTCCCACAAACCAGAATAGCGAAAATTGTCATCTTACAAGCTCAAAAAACAATTTCGCTTGTAAACAACAAAAGAGCAGCGACGCAGAAAATTCTCTCATAAAATATGTATCGTCTCAACGAGCGTCTGTTTTAAAATTAAAAAGCTTTCCATGCAAACAAATCCACCGGTAAACAGGGCAAATATTGTGCCTGATTGTTTGTTTGTGAAATATTGTGCACCGATCGAAAACACAGATTGTGCATTCAATTTTCTTGGATTTTTTTAACTTTCAACTTTAAATTCCTAAGAATAACTATAGGAACATGTGCAGTATGGCTTGTAGGAATCATGTCAAATAACGTCGCAGTTGTGGCGAAGTTTTATTATATCTAAGTACGTTTGTTTTCTGTAAAGATATAAAATTGTGGTATTATTCTAAGTCTATCATTCTAAGAGAAACCTAGCATTCACTGAAGTATTTCCTAACCAATTCGACTTAGGGTCCTTCATAAAAGAGCGTACCAATTCTTAAATGGCCGGCACGCACTCGCGAGCTCTCTAGCAATGAGTGTCCATGGGCGGGATATCACTTAACATTAGATGAGCCTCCTGCCCGTTTGCCCCCTGTTCTATAAAAAAAAAATCACGATATTTGGTGTATCTCTCACAGAAGTACGTATATATCTATAATAGGTGGTGAAGGAAATCTTGCTAACCCCTATTCAGTATGCTCTAACTTTATCTCAATGTTATAACGTTCAAAGCTACAATTTAAAGTTAAGATAACTTGTCTGAAAAACATCAACCACAAATAATATTTAATAACTTTTCAAACTGTCATAAATGATTATGCAAATAGCAATATCATTCGGATTACATTGGTGAAATGAATTTCTTTATCTAGAATTCTAAAACTGTATATATGGCCTAGAATATCAAATGAGCGCAGTCGACGGAGCAGAGAATTCACACTCAATTACACCGACATAAAGCGTAATAAGTTAATGCAAGTTTAACTATATAGCTTTGGTTAAATTGTTCTGTAGTTCTCACGCCGAATTGTAGTGATTTTACTAAATCACAATATAATCTAAACTTTGTAACAGGGTACAATTTATCATTGTTTTAATTTCACAATAACTTGTAAAGAAAACGTTTTAAAATCTTTTTAAAAACAAATCTTTGAAGTTTTATAAAAATATACCTACACTTAAAAATAAATATAAAACAGGAAAAAAAAAGAAACAGTTTTCAAATACGATAAAATTTAATTTTAATAGATACACTGATAATATGGAGTACAAACAACCGCACCAATTAAATATGGCCTTTTTTTTTAATAACACTTTTCTGCATTTTAAAATCCTATACAACTTATAGTCCATTGGACATAGATTGATACGTTTATGTGTTTGATACGCAGTAATATGTTTAAAGCCCGTGAACAGCCAACTACCAAACTTAAACACTTATAGTTTAATCTGGAATCGAACCCAAGACCTATGTAATGTACATTGATTACGCAGCCACGAAGACTGTATTTGGATTTCCTAAATACTATTGTTCTCACCATCTAATCAGGCATTTGTTATGGAGTGAGTGAAGTAACTTCATAAATTAAAAAATATGTATTTATAAAACCCCAAACTGACTGCGATAATTTCTGAAGGTTCAGATGTCCAATGCATAATTAATTCCTAACAAATGAGGGCATTTTCTCGAGCTTTAAACCCCGGTACTTATAAATTTTACCCTCCTAGACCCCGGAGGATCACGATATTTAAATAAAAATGTAACGAGGTACGATATTTTAATCCTTTTGGAATTGAGGCTATTCTACCTTTCTGGTTGATTTAAATATAGAACACAAACATCGAAAAAACTCAATTTTGTTGCTAAGACTCAATCTGTCAGAAGGCCGTATCAGAAGGCAGAAATCTTAAAAGGACGGCATCGTATGCGCAAACGTTCTTTTCTTGATGAACTAAGCCGAATATATTTGATAATACTTTCATAGAAGCCCGATGTTTAAGTGATTATAGTTTTATGTTCAACCAATAGATGTCGCCTGTGGTTCCTTGAATCGCGGTATTGTTTTGATTCAATAATAGTATAAGTATTTCAGCCTTGAAATCGGTGGTTTATTTTGTTCACCCGAAGTGAAACTTCGTTGTCTAGTGTACATCGAGGTGATAGTTGTGGAATTTATTACTAAGAATTATACATATTGATTTATTAATTACATATTTTATTTAATTATTACTAATAACTACGGTTATAGGAAACGTAACTTTCTTGTCAAAACAATGTACACGTGTATCGATACCACTCAAGCGGTTTAATTTCATAATATTATTACTAATTGCTTCGTATTTCAATTTCCTATGAGTAATTTGAAACGTAAAAAGCAATATATTTACAAATAATTAAAGCAACCCGTGTAGGCACTAATTGATCGACTTAGGGTTGTCACTCGGAGTTTAATTCCTAAATAATCACCGCAAGGTTAACCCTTCGGATTATTACTGTTTAATATGCAAGCCCTCTTAGTATTACATATGTAATACTAAGCCTCACCGTCGTGTGATATGAGACTTTCACTAACGTGAACTATGTATATAATATAACACGCACTTCTTTCTAAACAACGAAAGTTCTATTTAATATTCATTTCAATATGTAGCATATTAATTATTGACGTTATTATTTTTCGATATTAACATCACACCATTTGTGAGACACATAAAACTTACACAAACCCACTATTATTCAAAAAGAGATTACTCTTCCCTCAAGGCCTCAAGCTTACTAAAAATTAAAAGGCCGGCAACGCAGTCGTGATTCAAGTGTCTATGGCCTATAAACAACATTAAAAATCACAACACAATCAGGTACTAATAATACTTCAAATTAACTTCATTAAAACTTAAAAAAGCATTTTGCAGCCGAATAGAATTGTTTATTATAAAAATAATTTATTTTATATTTTTTTAATTGTGCACGTAAAGTTATCTTAGCTGTCTAGGTATGACTTTGGATTGACGTAGTATTGTAGCATTTGTTTATAGTTTCAAGTCAAAATTAACATTTATCGGTCTCAACGATTTACGCTTAAACTTTTTAAAGCATCAAGGACGTGGCAACATATAAACCAATTTAATAGGCAACACGACATCGAAAGGATAGTGTATATTTTTTTAACAATTCACCTCTTTATACAATATAATATGTAAATAGATAACAAGCACTCGGCGACCCATACACGAGGCGTATTTGTCCCGGCCCGTATTCCACTCACGAAATAAATCTCATTCTCAAAGCTATTGTTTTTCCGCCTGTGTTTCCCCGAGCGATTATAATGCTTTGTCTCCCCTGTTTATACTTCACAAAGGAATCTCTTTATATAGATATCACATACGAATGGTGAATTAAAGCTTTAATCTGTAAAATGTCAAACGTGGGAACATTTGTGAGGAAACGTTTGTAATATTCAGAGGTAAATTGATTTGAATTACATGTGGTAAGAAAATTGTTACGTATATTAAACAATGATTTGTGTCTGGTAATTTTTTGGATAAACACTTGGTTCAAGTACAATTGCTGGAAAGTCCTTGAAACATCGAGTTACATAAATTAGGGTTTATATTCGAAACTATCCCCCGCGAACTTCATTTTGCTTAAATATTATTTTTTATTAAGCCAACCTTTTAGTAGCTACATTACCAACATAAGTAACATTTTGCTATGCCACCACATACAGACACATTTGCTTTTTCGGAATGAAAACTGGTTTTTAAGGAAATTTTTCTCTCCGTAAAACCTTAGAGTTCAAGGAATAAATAAATAAAATAGTAGATTTTTACGCCTAGCAGCATATTTTGTGATTTGTTTTTATTTATATAGATAGTAAAAGAATCAAATGATACAATACTTTTGGTATTACCGAACAACTAACCTAATTTATCTATAGAATGAGCTAAAAATAAACATGTCAAAACATATGATTTTTCTGGTTTTATACCATATTTTCAACCTTATAGTGAGAAAATGGACTATAATTGTTGTATTAATTATTTACAATGATACTTAATATCACAATGAAACTGTATTTTCGGTTCAGAGTAAGTAAAGTTCATAAAAGTCAATAAATTACATACATTTTTCACCGGAGAGCGGCTGCAAACGAAATCGTCAATATTTGCGCTTTTCATTCAGCTCGTAATTACTTCACAACGCCTCTCATTATTGCTATTTCGACATGTTTATTAACACAAAGTTGATATTAAATATGGCTGTTACGTAAATATTATACAAGTATTTACATGTCAAGAGGGTGAGAATTTAAAACAAAAGACAATCGCTCCGATTGTGTTACATTGTCATTGGTCATCAGCATCTAGTTAGTAACAGTTCCAGAATGGGGGGCCTCATAGCCTAGCGGTCTTATTAAGTGGCAGCTAGGTGAGGGGTACCGGGTTCGATTCCCTGTTCGAGGGCAAGTTTTAAATTAATTTAAATTTGTTCTCGGCCTTTGGAAGGGTTGTGCGGTACCGGGCCAGTGTCTAAACCGTACATGGAGGACACGGTCGAATTTCTAAAGACAAGCACGAATTTTAAAAAATATACTATACCTATACTTGACGCTGGCTAATGCACAAATCGTGCCAGAGACATAAAAAAAAAACTATTCCAGTCAGCATCGACATCCGACGTGATCTGTCATGTTACTACGTACGTTTGTCTATGACGTATCGGTTCCTTTTTTTTCTATTTTACTCTAACAAGCCAGTCTCGTCCTCAAATACATTTTGTATTACCTTAGTCAGCGACTAACTTTAAGCGTATAATGAAACCTAACCCGTAGCTTACTTACTAAATATGTTAAGTAGTTTACAAGTTCTAGCAAACTTTTGTTGTTGCACTTATAATAATAGTCTTAGTAGTACAGATGCGTTTAAAATTTATTTGCGTTTAAGATAAAAATGCTTATACAATTATCGATGAGATCTTTAGCACACAAAAAATTTAAATAATGAATACCTAACTGAATTAGTATTATTCCTTTTCAATACGGCTGATTCAATTTTAACAATTGGACAGGACTTGTTTAAGAAGTTTTATTACATCATAATTTATAAAACCCCAACGTAAAAAGCAATTTTAATTTATTATACAAAAATGGTCTCTATTGACAAAAAATGCTGTTAGAAATCTCCCGACGACTTAATTTAAAGTTTTAAACGCTACAATTCAAACAAAGCTAGTTCCAACTAATGATTCCGAAGGCAGCTGCTTCTCTAAATGATAATTGCTCACAACACAATACACATGAAGTGGACCTAATTGTTGTACACACCTGGGAACGGACGTTTCGGCTTTAATTAAAATTGTCTATCTACTCACAGTAATCTATGTTGGAGTTAAATTACCATCTAAGGCTCGAGTTCTGTTATATTGTTATATAACAGAACTTAGAAGAGAAGAAGATTAAGATTCGGTAGTGATTTCTTTAGGAGAGCTTCAATTAAGTGTCATTGAGACAATAATTGTATGTTTTTATTTATTAAGTCATTTCAAATGTTTTTAGCTGTTTGTTTGACCTATCAATAAAAATGTTATTCCATTGTATAGTTTAGTATTGTCTTTGATTGACATAACCTTTACACATTTTAAGAAAAAACTTTTTAACCGGATTAAAGTTATGTATTATTATAAATTTACAACTAAATAATGCAACTTTCTCTACAGCTGTGATACTTTTTGACATCCAACACCTTTTGTCTTCAGTCACCGTGACCACGCACGCTGTAAAGCATGCGAAACGTCGGATACATTTAAAATTATGTTAAATAGTTGTAAATTTATAATAATACATAACTTTAATCCGGTTAAAAAGTTTTTTCTGCATTGTATAGTTTGTTATTCCACACTAATTATAAAAAAGTCAAATTCCTTACTTACTCTAATTCATTTGTCTTTTTATATATTGTGAGATGTGACGGAGATATATAAAAATTAAAGCCCTCAAAATGTAATGGTTATTACCAATGATATTTATAATTATAAGCATCAATCAATTTATTAAGCCCTTATCGTGGATTCAGGTCCTTCTATATGTAATATATAAAATTCTCGTGTCGCGGTGTTTGTAGTTAAACTCCTCCGAAACGGCTCGACCGATTCTCATGAAATTTTGTGTGCATATTGGGTGTGTCTGAGAATTGGACAAAATCTATTTTTCAACCCCCTAAATGTTAAGAGTAGTCCACCCCTAAATTTTTTTTAAATTCTTGGATAATTTTTTTTATTTTTATTTTTTTATGATACAGAATTAAAAAACACATACAACCCCTAATTTTCACCCCTCTACGATCAACCCCTATTTTTTATTATAAATATACATGGCAAAACGACGTTTGCCGGGTCAGCTAGTAATAATATAAAATTATTGAAATTTTATTTATTATTCATTTTTATGCACCTCCACACAAAACTAAACCAATTGCGCAGTATCGTTTCGTTATGTTTTAATTGACAAACTCAGTTACTTAATTTTTATTGCTATAAAAATACAAGCCGAATAAAACATTGATATATTCAAACGGCTTTACAGTGTTAGTTAGAAAAATATTTTCTATGTTATTTTATTTACTCAGCCGTAGAAATGTTGACACATTTTTGATGCATTTTTCTATGGGACCAGTTATTTCGGGTTTCAAAAATATTATGTCAAAGGTTGAACGAATAGTCTATACAACAGTTAACATTTTTGTGCCGTTATGAATTCACTGACGCGTTATAAAATAGACGTGAAACACTGTTTTTCAATTGCGTTATGAGCCTAGGGAAAAGAGTTTTGTGTTTACACTGACTATTAATTTGTAAAATATAATAATGTTTTGCAAAATTACTTTTGTTTATTATGCAAATTTTTTTTTTTCGAACGCATTTTAAAGGCTTAAATAATTGGGCTTAAACTATGCGTAGTTTAGAATAACGTATTTTAGACGTACCGGAGTCGAAAATATCAAATTTAATTTTTTAAAATATTTTCTGATTTTATGTTTAAACTTAGTTATACTTTATTTAACAAAGACTTTGATTATGTGGATGCAATAAGACGTAAAAAATGTCAAAAGACCGTCCATTAACAGTGTGCAAATTTAAATAAAAGATACACAATTTCATTAATAATAAAATCTAATCTATTCTTAGACTTAGAACAAAAATACTAATTAAAAAGCCTTTTATTTCCAAAAGTATTACAATTATATAATTATAATACACATTCTTAAATCTTTTAGGTATAGGATCCTCATGATAGGACATAAGCCTCCTCAAGCCCCTTCCAAAGTTCTCTTCCTTCCCTCTTCATTCTTGAGCTAGCCAGGTTTATGTCCAGCCGATTCTTAGACTTACAAACCATATATTATAAGATATATCGTGTACGACCTTATTACTACACGTTTTACAAAGTTTATAATGAAGCTCATAACCTACAAATTTTAAAATAATATACAAATGTGTGTATTATTTCCTTATTTAATTGTTATTTATTGAAAATCGTCATAAATGAAATGTAAATGTGTGAGTACAATGGACCAGTACATTATTCAATTTGGTTGTTTATGAACCGCGACCGGACGAGCTTAATGCCTTATCTCGCCATACAGCCACCCATAAACTGTGCGCTAATAGATACTGCAATTCTACAATCGGTTATTATTTTTTGATTTACCATTTGAAATTATATTACGTTTCAAACTGTATTTGATAAATAATACGGAGTTTTAAATGCCATGTAGATCAAGCGCAGATCAATTGCAGATTTAAAAATTCTCCAGTTTTTCCATTGAATTGAGTAGTGTTGGCCTAGTGGCTTCAGCGTGCGACTCTCATTCCTGAGGTCGTAGGTTCGATACCCGGCTGTGCACCAATGGACTTTCTGTCTATGTGCGCATTTAACATTCGCTCGAACGGTGAAGGAAAACATTGTGAGGAAACCGACATGTCTTAGACCTAAAAAGTCGACGGCGTGTGTCAGGTACTGGAGGCTGATCAGGCCTATTAGATTTAAAAATTTATCATGAAACAGATTCAGAAATCTGAGGTCCAGACCTGAAGAGGTTGTAGCGCCACTATTTTTTTTTCCATTGAATTATGAAAATTATGAGTATAAAAATACCCAGCATATTCTGAGAGCAGATTGCAGGAGATAGATAGGTGGTGTGTAGAGAGAGGCTGAATAAAGGCCTTCTCACGAGGGCGATGTTTTATCTCTCCGTCATTTGTCACCCGCCGCCAAATAATAAGTATTCTACCTGTGATACTTTTACACCGTACGACATAATTTTGATCGCATAGCTGAACAAATTGAAGTTCACAGAAACGGTTGTAACAGGAATTTCAGTTATGATTGTTTTAGTTTAAAAGTTGTGGTTTTAGTCTGACACGTAATTTATTATTCAATTTTCTAAGCATGATTATATTATATTAAGGTAATTTAATCAGTCATAGAAGCTTTAAATATCCACAATATATTTTATCGAAGTAATTTAGTAGTGGTCTGTTAGCGTGTGACTGTTGATAAGCGAAAATCAACAACATATGTCACGCATTGAATACCATCTATGAAAAGGGCTATAGTCAAGTCTCTAAATATTTTTTTTTTCGTATATAGGTGAATCACCACTAGATAACTATTATTTATTAGACTTTACCTTAGCTACATAAAGTTACCTGAAAAAAAGCATAAATTTTATATTGAGTATGTTGAATCATAGTTGGTGAGAATGTGATTGGCAGATGCTTAAAACAGTTAAACAGAGGACACCGTGAGCCTTTTTTGGCAAAACCCTCCATCTTTTAGTCGATACCAACTCCGGGGAAATAAATACAGATAATGCAACTTTCTCTACAGCTGTGATACTTTTTGACATCCAACACCTTTTGTCTTCAGTCACCGTGACCACGCACGCTGTAAAGCACGCGAAACGTCGGATAAATTTAAAATTATGTTAAATAATTGTACTACATAACTTTAATCCGGTTAAAAAGTTTTTTCTTTAAATGTGTAAAGGTTATGTTAATCAAAGACAGTATTAGTTAAATTGATTTAAAAATCGTGCGTCGTATCGTGCTGTGTACAAGGCAAGAGGTTCATACAGATGGGCCTCTTTGTCCCCTGAATAATCTACCAAATGAAGTGTTCTTAAACAGACTTCTGAAGCACTGCGCCATTCATTTTAGTCACGGGGGAAACGTTGTTAAGGACGCATCACTTCCCAAACGATAACGTTTTATGACATTTTCTTGTTCTCACATAATAATACAAAAGCACTTATTATAATTACATGAAACAGAAATAATATCGTCGTAAACCATGCAATTAATTTTTATACCTATTACGCTGATAAATAACGTTTAACATTGATATATTCAAGTTCGACTCCCAAATGCTTAGACTTGCTTTCACCCTCTTACATCTTTCTTGCTTCAACTAGTTTCATAGTACTTCACATGCGACCGAGAGGTAATTTTTATCTGATTAAAGAGTAGGGGAGACCGGGTACAAAAGTAACACTTTGTACTTCACACTTGATTTGTGGCTAGGTTTTAATATTGTCATTAAATTAATATAACCATATATAAATTCAGTTTATGTTCTTTACACTAGCAGCTCGATTTATTTTACTATGGTGTGTTTTATATGAATAACCGAGAGTTAAAAAAAAAACGTCAGTTGTTACTTTCGACCACGTAGGCAGGTCGAAAGTAACACGTTGTGGGTCGAAAGTAACAAGAAGTAGAGGTTGGTAATTAATACAATATTATATGTAATACTTGTTTATTATCAACAAGTATTTGTGTAAAAAGTAAAAGTTTTGCATTCTGCATCCATCCACTAGCATTGCCAGCTCCGGCACAACCAACAGGACCCTCAAGTATCATGTGGTCTTGGAATTGTTTCAATGGGAATACGAAAAAAGGAGGTATGTGTCCTCCTTGAGCATTAATCGCAACAGCAACAGTTACTAATCTCCCACGTTCTGCTGAGGTTACTGCACCTACTTGTTCAGTTCCTTTTTGAGCAATAATCGTGCTAAGTTTTTGGACAGTGGACCCCTGTCTCATCCATATTCCAGATATCTTTTGGCTCAAATTTGTACCTATCAATTACCTCAGCAAGATTATCAAAAAATTTGCTCACATTATGTTCGTTGAAACTCTAAGATCTCAAACAGAGGCTCGGGTGCCGTTTTAAAAAACCCGTCAACCATTCATTACCAGCCATTTGACTATCGTGCCACCTTTCAGAAAAAAATTATCCGCCGCTTTTCTATACACTTATGTGTCGCGTAGTTGTTCTTATGCGTTGTCGCGGCATTCTGTTGGAGTAAAGATAATTAAATCATTACGGGGACAAAAGTAACTTGTTACTTGTGTACCCATAGGACTATGTTACTTTTGTACCCTTCCTTATTTTTGTTGAAACATGAAATATAACCTTAGAACGGAACGTGCTAAACAAAAACAAATTTAAACAATGTACAATCAATCTAATCAAAAATAGGTATGCAAACATTCAGATTACTACCATCCTTTTACGACTATGTAAACATTAAATAACAAAATATCGAAAAACTTACTTTTGGTTTGTAAAAACACTTAGTATCCTCTCACACAATCTAACAGTGCTTGAAGTACGCGGCGACTAACTACAAGTGAGGGGGGTGCTCTCAGCTATCGCCTGACGGCGGCGAAGCTGTGTTCGACCATTGGATGAATCTAGAGAGCATTTGTTACTTTCGACCCGCCGTTACTTTTGTACCCGGTCTCCCCTACTCTGACATATATTTGTTTCAGGAACCATATAGATAGTCAACAATCATACATTTTACTTTACATGAATATAAGTTGCACAGAGTAATGTAAATCTTTTGAGTAAGCTATTAGTTACATTAAAAGACTATTTTTATGAATATTTAGACTAAGCATAAACCATAGAGTTTCCATACGAACTATCCCTCTAGACAAGTGGCATCCATATTTCGTAAACGCTAACGATGTAGCCTTATCGATATCAAATTGGTAGCCAAACGTACGTAGAGTTGTCGATCGCTTAGTCAATTCAATTGTACGTAGTCGAACTTTGTCTGTAGTTGTAGTTTTAAACGTCAGACGTCATTTGTTATCTGACTTTTTGACAAGAGAATACGCGGCAAATTTAAAAGTTTTGGTGTGAGAATATTTTATGAAAATTCTTTGGATTAAAAGAAATATTTCGCTTAGCAATTTACTGTTTTTTATTACGTTTTGTTTTTTACAAACTAGTTGATTAATTAAATAAGTACTTAACTTAAAAATACTTCCGTTTATCGTTAATATACCTAAGTATAATATTAAAATTGCAGTCAAAGCTTGAAAATGTAAACCATAATATAAACAATAATGATTCAGACTGAATGGCGAAAACTTATAATTTGTTTACAAATATTAAAAGCCTAAGCTCCCTGCCTTGCGATTCTGTAACTCACTGCGGTTTTCGCAAAAAATGCTTTGGAATTCTGATAAGGAGGGAGCTTGTAGTTTATTATTTATCAGAATGCCAAATCGTAAAATGACTGCCTTACGACTGATATGAGCGCGACCGCCGCTGTGAAAACCGCTGTGTGAGTTCAAAAAGTGGGTTACAGAATCGCAAATCTGGACATTAAGAGTGATCGATTATACCAGGAATATTTATTTAAATTCTCGTAGTTGTGGATTAAACCATGGTGAGATTGCAAAACGTTATGAAAAAGTAAATAAATTAATTTTCTTAAACGTAAGTAAATATTTTACTCATATACTCCTACAATATTGACAGCTTTTGTGTCGTTTCCTACAAGTTATTGTAGATGTTCGTGCCGCATAGTTACAATTTCTATAGAGTTTATCGTCCAATTTTATTGACATTTGGTTATCAATTATCTTTTCGATACGGTCTAATTATACAGCGTATACAAATGTCAAGCCTAAACATTTATATGTTGTTATTCTATTCAACATAGCTGTACATAAACACACGAGTGCTCTTCTAACACTGCATATTCTCTCATATAGTTTTTACCTCCAAGTTTTCCAAACGTTTGTTAGTTTTCTTTTCTAACTTTAAGATTTTTCTAATTGTTCCAGATAACTTAAAACAACAGTTAAAAGTTACAAACCGCTATATAACCGTAAAACTACTTAACGCGAATTAAAGAGTTCAAATAGTAGTAATCTAGTGTTACGAGTGAGTGATAAGTTGCAAGGCCAATCAGCGCGCGATTGGCCGACAGTGGCCCAACTTCACAACAAGTGTTAACTTTGTTTACAACTTCGCGTCGTGTTAACTTGTGTACATGAGGGGTCCGACATCTTTACAACACCTATATTTAACTTTACATTGTACTCTTGTGGCTATAAAAATTCATTTTTACACAGACTTTTTCACGACTAATGGTACAGTGTTAGGAGAATACAGAAGTCTGTATGTCAAATAAATCTATCTCGATTCAGGATGTAGTCAACAAATACTTTAATATTGTAAAAGTGGGTACTTACACATGTTAATTATAGTACCGAGGTTAATTTATTCTTAAGTGTAATATTGTAATGAATATCGACGCTTTCAACAGAAATATTGTTATGAATTTACGTTCCAACCTTGCAAAAAATTCTATTGTATATTTTGAATACATAAATAATAAACCCACACCACTAAGTAAACAACACGAATATTTATTAAAAACCGATAAACCTTCGAAACAAAACAGGTTAGTAAAAAATGTTTTGACGATTTAATAGGGTTCCGAAACAATTATGAGGAATGTTGATAATTTACATTTTCGTTCTTAAATGAGATTTGAATAAAGAAATTTATATATTTTAATATCTTTTAAATGTATGAATTGTTAATTACTATGTTAAAAATAATATGTAAAAATAGTAACAGAAAATTAAGTGAGAAAATTTAGTGAATTTTTCTTGAATGTTTCATATAGCTTTTCTTGAATAAACTTTGAGATAGCTTTTCTCCCCAACAATAGCTAAAGCATCGGCATTTCTCACTCCGTAAGACGTATTACCGATATTGCCCGGTTCTGTACCGGCCATACCATTACTCGGGTCGCTCCAAACGGATATACCCGGGCTCCAGGTGTGGGCTATTTACTCATTTAGTGGCAATGCTAGCGCAAATACGACCTCTATATTTTCAAATGTCAATAACAATAATGCAGCGGCGCTACAACTCTATATGGGTTCATCATTTGTTTTTTGAACATTATAATTTTAAACACAAGAAGGTTTTAATTACCAAGGAACATGAGCTTGTTGGGCATATAGCACGTGGAGGTCCCGATAACTTGGAGAAGCTTGTGGTGACCGATAAAAGGGAAGGCACTCAGTCACGCCAGGCAGGAAACCCCGAGGCCGATCTGCTACTCCCTGGATGGACCAAAGTTTGGTCCTTACAGCCCATACTATTACACAGGCTTGCCGAAGACATGGTGAATGGAGGAAAATTGGCACCAATACGATAATCTCACTACGATGTAAAAAGAGTATAAAATATTGCAAGCGTATTTTGTTTAATATGAATTCTTTGTTTTATTTTAATTAAAAGTAGAATTGAAAAATAAATGGGTCATTATTTACAAAAACTTCTGTAATCAAAAAATTACAATATTCTTAAATTAAAAAGAAGTTAATATCAGTGATTTTTTGCCAACGGCGAAATAATAAATATGTTATTAATGTCGAACATTTTCCTTCCTGGTATACGTTATTTGTTATATATATTACGTATACCGTATACGATCCTTCAAAATGTGTAGTGCTATTATTACTCTCGACACTACATGAAAATCTGTAAATGTATTAAATTTTTGTTATGCCTCCTCAATCTTATATTCTTTTATGTTTCCGCCAAGTCTCTTGCAATACATTTGACTAACGCTAATACATAGAATGTGTTATTCGTATAACACAAATTTTTTCAATGTTGATAATTGCATTGCATTAAAAATAATTGTTGTAATTTTTTTGTTTTTATGTATGTACTCTATTTTTTTCAATTATCTGTATTCTAATGCAAGGACACTTCTTTAATTATTACTTGTATTTTTATATATCTTGTATTTGTGACGTGTAATAATAAATAAATATACCATAGAATACAGCCTTGCGATTCTGTAACTCACTCTTCGAACTCGCACAACGGTTTTCGCAGCGGCGGTCGCGCTCAAATCAGTCGTAAAGCAGACATTTTACGATTTGGCATTCTGATAAACAATAAACTACAAGCTCCCTCCTTATCAGAGTTACAGAATCGCAAGGCAGATACACGAGACCACCAATATTAACATATTTTTGTGCTGTTAATTGTATTTTTTATTATTTTTAACCTGTTATTTATAGGGTTGGAAATCTTTCAAAAATAAAGTATTACGTATACTATTTATTACCCTTACCCTTTAAAAACCAGATTGAGGACTGCGTTTCCTGTGTGAGTGAATGTGTTATACCTACAGGGTATATTAATAAAAAAATGCAATAGCTACATATCACAATACGCATATATTTAAATAATTTATAAGTATTAACTTAGATTTCATAAATTACAAAGCTATTAGCTACTTCACGATCCTCAAGATTTATTAAAATCACTTGAACGTAAAAATTTCATCAAAATCAAATTACAGGGATTAATTTAGCCGAAAACATTTCAACATACGAGGTTCTCGTAATTAGTTGAAGCTCTCTCTTTCCATCTAATTAATAACGCGTACTATTAGGGCTGGGACTAACAATAATTACAGAACCTATTCATTAAACTAAATCTTAAGTTTTAGCCTAACTCAATTAAATCTAGTAAAAAATCGGTTGTCTGTAAATTCGGTTTACCTTATAGGTGCGCGAGAGGTGAGCACCATATAAAAATAGTTTCTAGACTAAAAATGGCCGCAGTGGAAAGACAAAGAAAAAACTTCTGCACGTCAAAAAGTATATAATAATGATTACTAAGGGATAGTTCTAAAAACGCGCACGGGTATCGCCTCTGGGTGTTCTCAACGCACTGCCCGCTGGTCGCGCTGCCACTGCCTGCAAGCTCCACCCACCGCGCCCGTGTCGTCACACATAGCGGTAAAATCACCGACGCGGTGGAAAAGAGGAGTGCTATTATTGTTCGCCACATCAGCCCCCCCGGAGACCGTTACGGTCGAAAATAATCCGGGAACCGAACACGACGCCCGCTCCGAGTACAGCGATCTTTCACCACCGCTGGCTTCGACACTGGATCTGGTGATGAAAGTATGAATGCGGGCTTGACTCTGTCCACTGAAACAGTTACAACTTTACCGTTAAATTCAATGACAAAGGTTTTATCTCCTCGCTTTATCACTTTGCAAGGGCCCACATACGGTGCTTGCAGTGACTTTCGTACAGCGTCTTGGCGAAGAAAGACATGTGAAGACGTCTGTAAATCTTTGCTGACGAAAACTGGAGTAGCACCATGGCGAACTACCGGTGTAGGCTTAAGTTCTTGCATTTTATTCCTGAGTCGTGACACAAAATCGGAATAGTCTACGACCTGTTTTGGAGAATGGTTGAAGAACATACCAGGCAGTCTCAATGTTTCTCCGTATACTAACTCTGCGGACGACGACCCAACGTCTTCTTTCCAAGCAGTCCGAATGCCGAGAAGAACCACCGGAAGAGCTTCAACCCAGTCGTCGTTAGCATGGCACATGATCGCTGCCTTGAGTTGCCGGTGAAATCTCTTCACCATACCGTTCGCAGCCGGGTGATAAGCTGTAGTCTGTAAATGATTAAATCCCATTATACGTGACAATTCCTTAAAAAGATATGCTTCGAACTGCCTGCCACTATCAGTTGTTATCTTCTCAGGACAACCGAACCTTGAGATCCAACCATAAACAAAAGCATTGGCCACAGTGTCTGCTTTAATGTCCTGAAGCGGCATGACCTCCGGCCACCGCGTGAAACGATCAATAGCTGTTAGGCAATATTTAAATTCGTGACGCATTGGTAATGGGCCTATGAGGTCGATGTGGACGTGGCTGAATCTATCCGATGGAGGAACAAAATCACTAACAGGAGCACGGGTATGTCGAATAACCTTCGAGCGTTGACAAGCCAGGCAGCTTCGTGTCCATAATCTGCAGTCCTTTTTAATATTGGGCCAAACATACCTCTCAGAGACCAGCCTAACGCTTGCTCTGACCCCCGGATGACTCAATCCGTGCAAGCAGTCGAAAGCTTGCCGTCGAAATTGAGGAGTCAAGTAAGGTCTTGGTGTTGAGCATGACATATCACAAATAACTGTCTTACCAGAGCCAGAAATGTCTATCTTCTGCAGGTCCAAAGAACAGTTATTGCTGCGTAACAAGTGTTGTAGCTCGTTGTCTACGATCTGTGCTGATGAGAGAGTATTTAAATTAATCACGCTAGTTATTGTTTCTACTCTGGATAGAGCGTCAGCTACTACGTTATTATCGCCTGAAACATACTTTATGTTTGTAGTGAACTGCGACACAAAATCAAAATATCTAAATTGTCGAGGTGAGCAGTTCTCAGAAGCTTTTTGAAACGCAGAAACGATTGGCTTATGGTCGGTAAAAATTGTAAAATCCTTAGCTTCAACCATATGCCGAAAATATTTCACAGCTTCATAAATCGCCAAAAGCTCTCTATCAAAAGGACTATACTTCTTTTGAGCGGTATTTAATTTCCTCGAGAAGAAACAGAGTGGTTGCCATACAGAATTAATATTCTGCTGTAAGACAGCTCCGATTGCGTTGTCTGATGCATCCGTCCACAATGTCAGTTCTGCAGCTGGATCAGGATGCGCTAAAAGAGTAGCTTTAGCTAAACTAGCCTTACAAGACAAAAATGCCTTTTGCAGTTCATCAGTCCAAGTAATATTAGTACTGGGCTTAACAGCTGGACCAGAAAGAAGCTCGTGCAATGAGGCCTGCACTTTAGCTGCACATGGAATAAATCGTCGATAAAAGTTAATCATACCCAGAAATCTCCGAAGCTCCTTGATCGTCTTGGGTGGAGGAAAATTCTGGATAGCTTCTACCTTTTGTGGAAGTGGTCTGGTACCTTCAGAGGAAACGATGTATCCGAGGAATTCCACTTGCGACTCACCAAACACGCATTTAGATGCATTAATCATTATTCCATAGTCCTGGAGGCGCTGGAATACTTGATGCAGGTGGTCCAGGTGTTGAGTTTCGTTCTGCGAAGCTACTAAAATGTCATCAATGTAAGGGTAACAGTAAGGCAAATCTCGTAGTATTTCATCCATAAAGCGTTGAAATGTTTGAGCAGCATTGCGAAGACCAAAACTCATGAATGGAAACTCAAACATTCCAAATGGAGTTGTAATAGCTGTCTTCGGAATATCGTCCGGGTGAACTGGGATTTGGTTGTATGCTCTAATTAAGTCTATTTTACTAAAGACTGAACATCCAGAAAGGTTATGAGCAAAGTCAGCTATGTGACGAACCGGGTATCGGTCGGGTATTGTGCGTGCATTCAATGCACGATAATCGCCACATGGTCGCCATTCGTTGTTTTTCTTCGGAACTAAGTGTAATGGCGATGACCAAGGACTGTCAGATCTGCGAGCAATACCTGATCTTACCATATCCTCGAACTCCCTCACAGCAATACGGAGTCGATCCGGTGCCAACCGACGAGGACGACTGTAGACTGGAGGTCCAGAAGTAGTACGGATATGATGCAGCGTATTATGCTTAACCTTGAGCATAGACAGGTCTCCCGCTGGACGAGTGATGTCGGGAAACTGTGACAAAATTTCGTGGTAACGTGAGGTACCTGTAAAAGATTTGATGTGGCATAAAGCAAATGAAGCAGGTTTAGCTGAAGCACTAAGCGATGTGACATTGTCTATCAAGCGATTAAGCCTAGCATCAACAAGCAAATTGAAATGCGACAGAAAATCTATGCCTATAATAGGTTTGGTTACATCAGCTATCACAAACCGCCACGTAAAAGCTCGTCTGAGTCCAAAATCTAATATTAAATTAAACCATCCAAAAGTGTCTATCACTGAACCATTCGCTGCAAAAAGTTTATAGTCTGTTTTATTCAAGCGTCTATTATTAAATAATTTTTTTGGATAAACACACAAATCGGAACCAGTGTCAATTAAAAATTGTATTTTAGTCTTACGATCGGTTACAAACACACGGCCACCAGTCACACTATTGCAGTCATGCGTCGCCGCCTTCACTGACTGCGCCGCTCGTTTCCCGGCGGAAACGAACAGGGTGCGCGACACTTCGTCGCCTTAGTGCCAAAACGTCGATGAAACCAACAATGTCCCGGGCCAGCATTAGAGCGGCTCCGAGACCGATGTCGCCAACGTGGTGATTGCCCTCGATATCTCGAGCGCGAACTTGATGTTGTTGACAACGCCGCTACCTGGCGCGATAGGTCGTCAATGCGCTGGGTTAGCACATCTATACTCGAAGTCGGTGTACCTGCCTGAGACGTCGCGGCAACTTGCCTATCCAGCTGCGGGGCGATCTCATAAATTTTGTCAACAATCCGGGCTATAGATTCCAGAGGTAGGTCACCTTGAGCAGCCATAATTGCCTGAACATGGTCGGGTAACCTGCTCACCCAGATGGACCGTATGAATTCTTCTGGTACGTCTTCACCCGCCAGGCTTTGAAGGTGCCGTAAAAATTGGGAAGGTTTTCGGTCGCCCAATTCCTCGTGCGTTAGTAATTGACGAACCCGTTGCTGTTGCGAAATTGATAGACGCGATATTAATTCAGTTTTAATTTTTTCATATTTCCCTTCTGACGGTGGTTTGGATACCACATCTTTCACCTCACAAATATATTTAAAGTCCAAATTCGCGGTGACGTGGTAGAATTTTGTTGCATCTGCGGTAATGTTTGCCAACGCAAATTGACCCTCCAATTGCGAAAACCAAAGTGCAGGTTCATTTGGCCAAAATGGCGGAACTTTTATGCCAACGCGGCACACTTCGTCTTTACCTGCCGTAGCCATGTTTCACAAATAAAATGTCAAATCACACAACTAATCACGTAACTAATCACGTCGGGGTCACCAATTTATAGGTGCGCGAGAGGTGAGCACCATATAAAAATAGTTTCTAGACTAAAAATGGCCGCAGTGGAAAGACAAAGAAAAAACTTCTGCACGTCAAAAAGTATATAATAATGATTACTAAGGGATAGTTCTAAAAACGCGCACGGGTATCGCCTCTGGGTGTTCTCAACGCACTGCCCGCTGGTCGCGCTGCCACTGCCTGCAAGCTCCACCCACCGCGCCCGTGTCGTCACACATAGCGGTAAAATCACCGACGCGGTGGAAAAGAGGAGTGCTATTATTGTTCGCCACAACCTACTGACGTGACAACGTCATAAGAAAATACTGATGGAATGGTTGCATTTTCCAAAAGAAAATTTTAATTTAATTTGTCTGATATATATTTTGTATGGATATAGAGAAGGAGGTAAATGGAAATCACAATTGAATTGATCAAGTTACATTTATTTGTACGCATAAATACAATTATGTCAATTTTTTAACGAACGAACGCTGCCGTACGCGGAGGCCGAGTGTGCCTTTTTGTCGATCGTTCCACGCTCTCGCTTGCACTTCAAACCTTAAATGGAACGCCTCAGAGCGAGGTAACGCCGCATGCGTCATGTTTTTTCGTGCTTGCAGCCGGCTCCATCGAATTATAAGACGTTGTCACGTCAAAAACATAAAATGCAAATCATTGATGCAAAATTTTAGACTAGTTTCAGTCAAGGTTTCTTAAGTGTGGCTCGGTTTGGTAATGAAGGGGAGGAATTTTTCTAAAATACTGGTTGTTATTGTTGATGCAATAACAATCACTCGCAAGCCCTCTGGCATTGTAAGTGTATGAGCGGTGGTATGACTTAACATCATAGACAAAGACATAACATTTAGTACTAATAAAAACACACACACATAATAACAATAATCAAAGAAAAAAAAATGTATTTGCCATTTTCCCTTTCGGTTCGTTTCAAGTGTGTAATGCGTGTCTGCTGTGGTTGTAATTGGCCCTGGCTCAGCATTATGCTGAGGAGCAGACTGTTCCACAGCGCTGGTCATTCTGCCAGAGACCACAGCTAGTTTGCCTCAGATGAGCCTTCTGCCCGTTTTCCCCTTGTTCTAAAAAACACATTAATTAAACCAATTTTATATTTAAATGTGTCAACCCTATTTAAATTTCAAACGTATGATGGGCCTGAATTCTAAAAGTTTTTGCTCGTCCATAAAATTATTGTAACAAGACGGATTCTATGTAAATGTGACAAATCTGGTGAGGACGGGGGGCGGCCACAAATTTACTTTATGTTATGAATAAACTAAAATGGTTTATTAAACTTATCTAATATACCGGAATATTAACATATTTTGTGCCGATGAGGCTAACTTTATACATTTAGTGGTCTGGAAATATAATTTGAATTTATTATTGCAAACTGATGTCTGCGATCTACGAATGTTTCTATGCATATATTTTCAGTGATATTATAATAATTAATTAGCGCTACATTTATATCTTGGCCATTGATTCATTTTATAGATTAAAAGGCGATCAGTCTCCTGCATCACTTTCGGCCATTTTTTGTGTTTTTAAGACGTGGCGGTTTCATCACGATGTTCCTTCACCGTTAGAGTAATTGCTTATTACGAACATTAAAAGAAAAATCCAATGGTGCTCAGCTGTGATTCGAAAGCATGACCTCTGGGTTGAGAATCATACGATTTTCCGTAGTATAAATATCAGAGTCAAAAAATTTTTTTTTAATATTTTATAATATACTAGCTGGCCTGGCGAACATCGTACCGCCTAACAGTCGATTCTTTATTTTTTTTAAATACTTATTCAGCTATTCGGGACACCGGTCTAGCTAGTAAGATAAAAAAAAGAAAGTTGATAATACAGAAATTCATTATGTCAAAAAATAAAAATTTACCTTCCCGGAAGCCCTCCACTAACACTTGAACTTTATGATATGGTATTTAAGTTAAAATTGCCTTTAAATATTATTACGAATATTTTGTATGGGAATATAGAAAAGTGTTGTTTTTAGACTTTTTCACTCGATTTTTTTTAATTTTTCCGTAAGAACCATCCTCGTACTTCAAGGAATATTATAAAAAAAGAATCAGACAAATCGGTCAAGCCGTTTTCATGTTATGTCGTGACAACGGAAAATGGGTTTCATTTTTATATATTATATAGATAACAATTAAAAGACTAGGATTAAAATTTATAACTTAGAACAGAATCTAACCTAAGAATAATTAAAAAATCATTATTATTTCATCTTTTCTTCATTCATTAGTTAGCGATACTTAACTCTAAGATAGTAGGTTCGAATCCCATGTAACAGTGTACTACAGTTTTTGTAAGTATGACTTAATGGTATAGAATTTTGTTAGAAAACCGGCATGTATTAAGATTTTATGACAGACAAACAAGGCTGACCAATACAAAAATGACTTAAGAAATACACGCAAACATTTAACTGTTCTACTTTATTGGGAAGTCACGGGACCTTCGTTGGTTGGGGATTAAAATTAGCCACAGACTCAAACAAACACTGTTCGAAAGGAAATTCATGTTATACACCACTGTACAATTAAGGAATAAAAGCCATATTGATTTAAGTGAGAACGTGATAGTAATACAATAGCAAAACTAGAAATTAATTGCGTAGTTTACGATACAAAAGGTTCTGTTCATATACGTCAGGTGGAGGCCAGTATATTCGCGGGGATTCTAGTTGTAAATACATATTTATATCATCTGTACGATTTAAATTTTCTTACAATTCTATGGCGATTATTAAATTTATTTTTCATTTGACAGTTGCTACTCAGACTTTTGTGTAGATACTTATTACTTTGGGATAACATGAAAGCTAAAGTGATTCAATTTCGGCACTTTCATCCAAATCATTTAAATGCTTCGTGAGTAAAGTTTACTTCACATAGGTTTTTGACAACTGTTATACATATGCTCTTTGCAATTAAAATATTCATATTTTAAATTTTATAGAACTTAGCATGTTATCTTTTTATCAAATAACATGTTATATCTATTAAGTAACTTGGCACTTTTAAAAAGTTCATTACTAGGTTTTGTAGTTTAGTTGAATATTAACATATACTGGGCTCATTGACAAAATTATAAAACCATATCAGACTATTCATTAGCCTACTATACAATTCAAATCAAACATTCATAATTTCAAGAACCCGCCAAAACTCTTCTTCAAACAAGATGGCGTCGCACCAGTCACGACGACGTATTATGTCAATAGACACGTTAACGAAAGTCAGGGTTTTTACGTCTTAGTTATTATTCTTTAATTACACAAATACATTATTATTTTTCGATCAAAAACAATCTCCAACGAAACTCTTAGACAGTAATAGTATTAGACAGGCGAAGATGTTTTTGTTTTGTTAATTTCATGTCTGATAAATCAACTTATTTTGGTTAGACAAAATTCAAGAATATTGATTTTCTAATACAATTATTTTTCTAGCGAAAATCCTCAACAATAGCGACATTAAATCCCGTAAATCCATTTCCATTAAATTATTTAGCGGTTTCGAATAGGAAATCACTTCGACGACGCCTACAATGATTGTTTTCGACTTTTTTAACAAAAAATATCGTTAATCTCGCATATATTTATACGAAATAATAATAATGGTTTATAGACTTGTATAAGACAGGTCTTGTACCATCATTAATTATGAAGCACAAGACTTACGACTTCGTTTCAGTGAACTTAATCGGTTCGACCGATTTCTCTAATAAAGTTACGTTTTATCAAACATGTATAAACACTTGCTCATACGATAAAGGCATACTCCGTATACAAATATCTTGTGTCAAGTACCCATAAGTAGAAGGGATGGTGATCCATCCCTGCAAGCACTGGACCCGATCTCCCCTAGCTATTCTTAAAAGCGTATGGCCCGATCTGTGAAGGATACTTACTGTGTCAAGTATCTTCACAAATCAACAACGGGCGGGGAGAGGCGGTCACAACCGCCGCATCGCATGTCGGGAAGCGGACAAGGCTCTGCTGTTACCGCATCCCGCCTAAGGCGATTGTTGGTGGCACCTTGGGGTTTTAGTGGGTATGCACATCGCGAGTCCCACATAACCCTCCCGCACTAAGCAGTCGCACCGTGGTGGGGTATGCGCAATGCATTTCCCCAAGTAAAAAAAAAAAAAACCCATAAGTACGTCACTACTAACATAATCTAAGCTAACCTACTTGTAGTGTATTGACTAAATAAAGTGTTGCTTGGTTGTCTCATGCGCCTACGTCACTTGTCAGACTGTCAGTCGTAATCCGACACCCGAACGGAGCGGTTGTGTGTAGGACGTTTGTACAAGTGTTGTGGTGTTGGTGAGCCGTAAAACACTCCAAGAAGCAGGACATTACACTACTAACAATCAATTTTTTGGTTAGTGTCATATAATAACTACCAACTATTGTAAAACAGGAAATAAAAAGGCTTATTATTATTAATAGTGTCACTGGATTATAATTTTTATTTCGAAATATTTTCTTTTATAGCACATTTATGGCTAATCCACAGACACACCGTTCTGCACAAGTATATATAAAATTAAATAGTAAAAATAAATTATTAATGACATACAACTGTTATATGCACTTATAATTATTGGTTTCGAATGAAACGCTCTTCTTCTGGCCTCGGGTTAATAAATAGTTCACGTAATACATCCTCATCTTAATTTCTCTTAGATTGAATAGCGTAAGATTCAATGCGTGCGAAGACTATCGAACCCAAAACTACCTCTCACTTGAACTTTGTTAACCCACTTAATAAAAGTGTATTTATATTTGCTACTTGCCTATACGGGTTTCACGTGGCTGGATTTAATATTTTGAAAATAAAAGGTTATGTTACTTAAAGATAATATGACATTCTTATGGTGAATTTTTGGAGTTATTTCTTTACAAATATAGAATGCTTTCCTCTTATTTATATTAGTATACTTAGTTATTGTATATAGGCTAATCCGTAGCAAGTAACATGTCTTATTTTCTACTTTGAAGGCAGTTTCACATCTGTACTATAGTGGTGGGCAAGATTAATTTCGGTTTGTATGATCAGCATGAATTAAGCGCCGAAAGTGGGTACTTTTATAAGAGACTTTTGTGGAGCTTTACGTCTGACAATATAATAAAGATGTATTATTTGTTAATTTGAAAATTGATATGGGTCATACACAAAACGAGTCAGAATTTTGTGAAAAAAAAACATAGTCAGAACTTTTACGAAATCAGTCTTATTTATTACCTTATAATTATAGCATTTAAATGACAATATAAAACAAGATCGTTTTTCAGTTTTGACTGAAATATTAAACTTTTAATTTTTTTTGTGACCACTGAAGGGACATACTTCCACAGAATAGAACAAAAACAAAAACAATCGTTACGTTAGTCTTAAAAAGTTATTCATATAAACAAGACAAAGTAAAAATAGGATTTTAAAAGATATCATCAATGATGATGATTCATCATCACTCGAATCAAAAAATGAACGGCCTTTACATTTCTTTTGTGGTGCATTTGAGTCGTCAGAGTCACTGTATTCTGGGAATGCACGGACTCTGGATTTTTTGGGTGTTACTTTTGGTGGTGTAATTGAGTTTCCCAAGTCACTTACATCAAGGGTTGGACAGAACCTGAATTTATTAGGAGTTACTGAGTCATCAGAGTGTGTATTAATTAAATTTGGCTTTTGTGGGGTTAATGGTTGACGGGTTGGGCTTGGTGATGATTCCAATGATGGTGTATTAAACAAGGGTTCAAGCAGAGTTGGGGTTGTCGGTCCAGTGGCTGTAGAGGCTGATGTAGTGTTATTAGTGGTTGCTGGACTGGGGGTTGATGAAGATGTAAAATTCTGTAGAAGTTGTGTTTCTATAAAATTACACGAAATGCCCTCAACCTCTATTTGTCCAATTTCAAAATGGGTACATTCAATATGGGCTGCACATAATAAGCAGCTCAATCGTCTGCAACGTATAATGTTAGGTGCTTTTGCACTCCATGCAACCTGATGAATCTTGAAGGTCCCTTTAAAAGGACGAAGTTTGACGTTTGCAATTTCTTGTATATTAGATACTTCATTATCAATACGAATAATTTCAATGCCTTTACAGTTACCTTTTAAACATGAAATAAAACTATCAATGTTCGATATATCTTGGCCATTTGTAACTGCATTATCGCATGTCCGTTTTATGCATCCACCTACCCCATCAGGAGCACCTTTGCCATGTCCTGCCTCGCTGAAATGCCAGTTAATGATTTCTGCTTTTGAAATTTTGTTAAGATAGTTTGCTATTAAATGAAACATTGTTTTATTACGATACTGGGTAGTAGGCCCATCACTAAGTACATGCAGCTGCTTCAAATCTGGTGTAAGTAACTTTATTCTTTGAATAACAGGTTTTAAATGTGCACAAATGAACACGGGATCGTGTCTTAAGTTTTCTGATACAGTGCAAAGACATGTGGTTTGTGTAAGGTTTGTTGGTGGCTGATTATTTGACGAGTAGTACACACATGTATGAAGTGAAAGTTGTGTATTAGATCCGCCAAAATGGGCTGATTGAATTTCTGATCCATATTTGCAGCAATAATTTTCTGAAAAATCAATTGGAAGTAAGCCATCTGTTGGCGTTAAGTTTTGTTTGATTGATCGAATAACTCTGTGTTGGTTTTATTTGCAAGATGTTGAAAATATGTAGGTAATTTTGTCTTAAAAATATTAACGAGTAATTGATGAGTAGTTTTAACGGATTCTTTAATAGTTTTTTGGCATAGCTTTTCTTTTCCTTTAATGACTTCTAACACTTTTTAGTGATCCATCTTTGGTAAATAATTGTATCATTGCCATTGATCACATTAAAATTTACTGTATTCTCAGAGCATTGCAAACACGTCCTTTCCAGGCAAGAAACACTGAGAGTGTTGTTACAGCAGAAAGCCCTGGCAACATCAGTAGCGGTAGAATAACGTATTATCTTAGCTTGGCTTAAAGCACGAGCAATAAAATCATTATTTTACAAATTAAGAATACACTATCGTTACTTTCCAAATAAATATTGCTCTTTTCTGTGGACAATGTCTCTCGTGTGGACTTCTCAGTCCACAGAAAAGATGTCCACAGGAAGGACTTTTATTAAAAAAGTAAGCATTGCTCGATCAGTTTTGACGTTATACAAACAATTTAAAACATTTCGAAACCACTGCTAATAAGAAACGATGGCTGCATGCTAATCGGTAAATTCATTAATTACTTACTAATATACACCAGGAACAGGAAAGACTCACTGATCTTTGATGAAAACTCAGTAAAATTTATAAAAACTGTTGTAATAAACTACGAGCGCTCAGTCACTCAATCCAAACTGGCAAACGCCAGCCGTGTATTGTGGCCTGTACAAAAAAATAATTGTGAAATAGTATTTTGAGTTAGCTCGATAAAATCGATTGAATTTAAGGTCTACAGAAAAGACGTGATTTTGCATAACCAACTGTTTATTGCTAATTGTGTAGGTTTAGCTAGATATATATTTAATAACTTGGTAACATTTTAACATTCAGTATACATATTATCGATAATTAATATTTATTATGAGATAACACTTGTTAATTAAGAACAGCATTTGTCAAAATGTGCTTACCACGTTCACGAACAGTCCACAGAAGGGGACATTTTAAAACTTTTCTTTTTTTTTCAACAAATTAGTAACTAAATAATTCCATATTTAGCAAACGTAAATGAAGGAATATTTGTGAATAATATATCAAAATATATATCAGCATAAAAAAAGTATTATTTTTAAACAATCCTTAACCTGAACTAGCCCATGAGTTTGACCCATATAAGTCATTAATTGTTGTTGTTTCTTTCATTTTATTTTATCTTTTCTGTCTTGTAACGACAAATAGTCGATGAGTAACAATAATGTTTTTAGTTAAAATAAAAATTGTAGCATAAATAAAGATTATATAACAAAATCTATTTAGTCATATGTGATTAGGCTGCTATTTGCCCGCCTAAAATATAAACATATATATGTAAATGAATAAATGATAATGATAAACAAATTAACCAATTTCTTAATGACACTGGAACTAGCGTTTAAGATACAGGCTAGGCTTAGTTTAAACGCTAGTGCTCATAGAAGTATATTATGTAGGTATAAGGTTAATCACAATGAATATTGTATCTCAACGATTCGTAGCCTAGTGTATGTTTTCAATCTTTTGAATGTAAGTACAAAATGTAATGTTTTTGAGTTAAATAAAGTAATTTTTATTTATATTCATTTATTTCATTATGTAAAATTATTATGTGTTAATACTAAATGTGAAATGTTTCGATATCCCTGGTAAGACTCCAGAGAAATACACAATTTATAATTAGAAGAATTTAAATATGAAACCATCAAAATTTAAGATTACAAAATCAATTTCTCTACTACAAGTACATCCAATAATAAGGGGAAGATAATTCAATTAACATCAGAGCCTTCTTTGATTATATTCGTGTAGGTCTTAATGAAATTCTAATCATATTTGGTGGATTAATCGGGTGGAAAGCTAATTTACCGTAATGAAACGTAAAACATAATGTTAGTGAAATATATTTTCTTTGTTTAGATATGTAATTATTATTAAAATTCATAACAAAAATACTATAAAATGAGTACGTTAGTTCCGTTCCGTACTCATTTATGGTACAGAACAGATACGTTTCTGCGTCTGCGTCTTCTAAGCCTGTGCTTAACAAACATCGAAGCTTGGGTTTAAAAATTTCAATTTTATTTAATTGCGCATAGAAAAGCAAATTGTGTATAAACCAATTCGAACGCGGAGTTGAAAATCACACGCTTAGCTATTAGGCTAATAATAGCAGTGCTGTTTGTCACAGAAATTGTATTCTAAACAAATATTAATAATACTCAGTAAAAAACTTTCTGATAAACTAAACTCAAACATACCACCTACCACCCTCTTACCACCTACAACGTCATTTGTTTAATACATAGATAAGTAACTAGCGGACCCCACAGACGTTGTCCTGCATGATATTTTAAGCGATTAAGATATTAAACAAAGTATGAAAGCAGCACTTTCTGCCGGGCTGATTTGAGAATCTTAACCAGCCAGCCAGCCATCGAAACGAACACAAAAAAATCATTCAAATTGGTCCAGCCGTTTGAGAGGAGTTCAGTGACATAAACACGTACAGTAGTATATGTAAGCTGTCCTATCTTTTAAGTTAAACCAAACTGCACACGGTGTGCAAATTTGATTGAAATCGGTTAAGTAGTTTAGGAGTCCATAGCGGACAAACAATGTGACGCGTTATTTATATATATTAAGATATGCAAAGCGGTTAAATATGATGAGTAAGTACATGATAATGGCGGCGTGTATTGAAAGCGAATGGAGAAGAGTGGGGGAGGCCTTTGCCACTTGGAAAGTGGATGAGAAGCTGATGCTAGATTTAATATCAGTACAATATGATCTAATCGTAAATACCTTACTACCCAAATAAAATATACAAAAGCCTTTTATGTTTTTGCCCACACTTTGGATTTTAACCAGGAAATATGGCAACCAATACAGCAGTATGTCGTTTTGTTTTAAATAAAAATATATAATTAAATCCTGACCAATAAAAACTTCGCATTATTGCAGAAAACTATTGGAAGTTTTTTTTTTGGCAACAAATTTAAGATTTCGACATTGATTGCCATTGTCATCTGTCAAATTACGGTGTGGTGTCGTACAGATTGTGCGCGGTCTAATAGAAATAGAGAACTATTAAAACCCAGTTAAAAATTATATACAATATTACAAAGTTATAGGCGAAAAGGAAGTCTAACAGTCGCTACAATCATTTAGGTCTAGGCCTCAGATTTCTGTATCTGTTTGAGCTTATTTGTTTTTCTAATAGGCAAGAAGGTGATCGGCCTTTTGGTTTAAGGTATGCCTATTTCCTCCCGATGTTTTCCTTCACCGTACGAGCGAGGGACAGAAAGTCCATTGATGCACACTCGGCATTGAACCTTCGACCTCAGGGATGAGAGTCACACTGCTCAGATCTAATATAGATAATTTAGTGCCCACAGAGCAGGCTTTAAATTTATTGGTTTAGCTTTATACATAAATCCTTTTTAAAGCGTTTGAACTTTTAAAACAAAAGTTAAAACCATGACAGATTATAAAAGCATAATATTACTGGAGTTATTTTGTTAGTCATTAAGTATTCACGGGCTGGGAGCCACAAGACGCACGACGAATGAACAACGCGACACAGCGACTGTACAAATTAAAAAAACAACATTATTTTCCGCTCGTTGTAAAATATGTTCCTCCGTTTCAAATGAATCATACTTTTTATTTCTGTATAAACGTGATTCCGGTTTTACGGGATTATAAATTAAAATTGAAATAATATTACCGCGTCTCTTTTTGATATCATAATTTCAACTAATGTAAGTTGAAATCTTTGTTTCCGCTACCATTTTAGTATTTTTTTGGGCTCTTGGGCCATACGTGATACCCAAGGTGATACCCCTTCGTTTTTATAACATAATCAGGCATCTGCTTAAGTACCCAAAACCCCAGATCCTCAATCCAGACCTTAACTTAACAGATAATTCTGTCTAGCAATGAAACGCTACGAGCATTAGAAACCTTACTAGAGCTAATTTTTAGAAATTGATTGTATTCAAATATTATTATAGTAAAAACAATTATAGGAACCTAGAACTAATAGTAATATTTGTATGAATATCGGGTATGTTAAGGAATTCCAAATTTTATAAAATCTTAAAATAATACATAGCAGTAAATAAAAAATCAATTGAATTCCATTTTCTTTTTACATACAAATTTCGCTTTAGTAAATATTCTCTTATATTTCCTTAATTAAGCTCCGTAATAAACACAATTAAATTTGCAAGTTAATTTAGGAAACACTTCAAGAAGAGTGTAACAATTTGTCAGTTATTATAACTTGAAACGAATCAATTATGACTTATTTACGTTGCCCCATGGGTCCCGATTCTCAATTATGCGAAAAATATTTCGTTCAACAGCTAACATTTACCACGTTCAGGATTGATAAGGGTTGGTCCGGTGGTGAAATGTGCGACTTTCAAACCCCAGCCCTGCGATTCTGCAACTCACTTTTCGATTTTTATGATTTGGCATTCTGATAAACAATAAACTACAAGCTCCCACCCTTTTAGAATGACAAATCATTAAATGACTGCTTCACGACTGATTTGAGAGCGACCGCCGATGCGAAAACCGCTGTGTGAGTTCGAAAAGTGAGTTACAGAATCGCAGGGCAGGTGTTTTCAAACCCTAGCTGGGAACCAATGGGTTATCTGCATATCTACGCAATATCAAATTCTGGTAAAGTATGTAAGGTAAATGTAATAACTACAAAAGCAATTATATGATAAATATCAACACTATACAGCACACGCCAAATACAGTTGCAGTAACCCCTTGTAACAGGTGATCTACCTACCGTAACAACTAGTTATAAGATATATATGATATCAACTAGAAGAATTCAAAGGAAAAGCATGATAGCATATGTATGTAATGTGAATAATATCTGATCATATCCATTATGACTTTTTTTTTAAATAGTTATGAGTAAAAAACTGCATTTGTAGAAGTAAATTAGCGGGCAACCGTATAGTTAAGTTTGAGTTTTATCTGATAAATTATCGCATTACATATCGTGCTTACTTGAATCAGACCCGTGACCCCTTTCTAGACTAGGCGGATTTTGAATAATTCCATTCAGTTAAAATAAATTCTATAAATTTTTGCGGCTGTATTATTCATAATTTAATTTATTCCATTATACTATAAAACCGGTAAGCTGTTGAAGTTTTTTGAAGTTCGGAAGACTGAGTAAAAAACAGTTAATATCTTTACAGGTTAAGTAAATCCCATCTACCCAATCTACAGAAAACATAGTTAGAAATTATCGAAAAGCTAAAAATCAATAATTGCTAGTTCTACGGATTTCTATTTTTTAATCTATGAAATTAACAAAAAAACTTTACAGTTTAGGTGTATAATTAATTATAGTTTAATAATGCCTGAAATATAATTATTGTAGCTAAATTCGACATGCATGTAGGCGAAGCGGTGGGCGGAAATTAATACGGAATAAGACCAAAAATAAACATCTGAAATATAGACTTCGACGGGCGACGCTCGCGAAACTTCCGAAAAATAAGTAAATTACACGTGTACTTCTTTGAGCTAAGTAAAAGACTAGCTCGGAGTCAAATCAGTATTCAGCTCATGCATATTCCCGCATGCACTAAAATGTACTGACACAAACAGACTGCGGGACTCCTAACAAACGCTCTTTTAAGGCCCATATAAACATACATAATGTTTATTTTCGTTCATACTCAAACTAATACCAATCATATGACAACATTCCAACAATCCAATTAAAAATCTATGATTGTTTCCCACATCCAGGGGTCATTGACATTAGCCCTTGCTGTTAATTTTACATCTAGAACGCAACCCAAATTTTTTGATTAAAAAATTTAATAATATGGTTTAAAATATTTTGAGAATGCGAAAGATTTATTTGCATACCGATAAACCACTCGGGCATCCCTGGTCATACTTTTGACCAGGGATGCCCGAGTGGTTCCAACAATTCTCATCCCTGATCGTATGTTCGATCCGTGGCAGTGAATTTCGATGTACGCACGGTGTAAGAAAACATCGTGAGGAAACTGGCATCCGCCTTACACGAAAAAAATGGCGTGTTTCAGGCTGATCAATTACCTACTTGTCTATAGAAAACTAAATGATCACAAAACATGTATAATGAATCAACATAAATAATCTATGAAAATCTTGTATAGTAAGGAATTTGAGGGTAAGACCAAGGAGGTTGTAAAGCCACATTTTTAAAATATATTTGTTGTTAACTGTTTAAGCCTGCCTTTAAACAAGCGAAGCGTTTTTAAAACAATTTGTGCGAGTGGCGCGCTTCGTATTTTTAACATGATATTCGCCGTTTCGCTTCAATGTTTCAGCTTTAATTATTTTAAAAACGTTACAGTAATGCTTTTTGTGGAAGCAATGAGTTTACTTTATCGTATCCTGTGTTTAACACAACTGTTTTGCCAACAATCGTATGTATTTTGTTTTTTGTATTCTTCGGTAACCCTTTTTATTTTAATAGTCCTTTTTTTCCTTTTTATGGCTCTGGCACGGTTTGTGCATTAGCCAGCGTCAAGTAGGTAAATGTTGAATTACTAAACCACTTGTAATTGCCATCCTCGGCCTAGAACGTATTTCTACGTTCTAAACCTTCACAGTCTCCTTTCTTAAGTAGCATACTCACTGCTTGCCTTAGAAATTCGACCGTGCCCTCCATGTACGCTTTAAGCACTCGCCCGGTACCGCCCAACCCTCCCAAAGGCCGAGAACAAATTTGAATTAAATTAAAACTTGCCCTCGAACCGGGAATCGAACCCGGTACCCCTCACCTGGCAATAGACCTTTAAACATAACATTATATTACAGACGCATTTTTTCTCGTTTCCTTGCATTTGGGTCTTATTACTTTAAGCTATATAATAATAATTATAATATAGCCTTTAAATTCCGAAACTCTGTGATTTTATATATATGAACTTTAATATATTTTCACTCCAGTATATCTCGGAGTTCGGTGTGCCTCTTGGCAAAGGCCTCCTCTAACCCTTACCACTGTTCTCTTTCTTTTGCGACTCTTCTCCAGTTGTAGCCTGCTGTTAGTTCGTCCTCCCATCTCTTGCGTGGTCGCCTCTTCTTCGTTCTTCGTCTATAGGGTACCGTTCGGTCAATATTTTGCTCCATTTTTCATGGGAGCTCCGTAACATGACCCGTCCATTACTTTAAGCTATAAGATCAAAATTAAATAAATGTAAAGTTGACGCGATTATAAAAGAAATTGTATGTTCAAATTACTTATTAGGCGTTGTCTGCAATGTAGGATCTATCTCAAGGAAGCTTTCCATTTTTCTGAGACCACTGAAAGCTAATAGCGATTTATGGCTTCCAACCTTAAACAATAATGTTCCACTAGAACCTAACCTCGTGCTTCTAAAGCGGGCCATAGACGGACCGCATGTTGCAGTCAAGACCGACTGCAACATGCGGTCGCCGCACGGCGATCTGCAGTTTCCATACTAAATTCATATTCGCAATACACGGACCGCTCGAGCAGTTCCTGAGCAAACCGCATGTTGCAGTCGGTCTTGACTGCAACATGCGGTCCGTCTATAGCCCGCTTTAGTCTTACACAACTAAGCTACGGAGATATTTTTATTTTCTTATTTTATCATACGGATTTTTACGAATCAAACCAAGAAAACGGGCAGTTTTTCAAGATAAATGCTGTACCCTTCCGTTCTAACAGTGCCATAAAAATCTTGAATAGGGTTTTATTTAGGGAGATTATTTGTTATAAAAAGTGAGGGTCAGTAGGTCTGTTATCGTATGCAAAGTAATCGTAAACGTGGATGAGAGTCGCATAAAATATTAACGCGGTTGTGTTGTTGGTTTATGGGTTAGTTACAGCGAGCTTTGGTCGGATTTCAAAGGATTGTCATTTATAAATTGTAATTTAGTATGTACACGAAGCCATAAAGTTAAACTGCTCGAATGAGATTAAATGACCCAAAATTAATAAGGTTTTAAGGTCTGATTTCTATCTGTTTCATGATAATTTTTGTTTCCTAATAGGCAAGTAGGTCATCCGTCTGTGCCTAACAAACGACGTTGACTTTTTTGGGTCTGAATCACGCCAGTTTCCGCATGATATTCCTTCACCGTATGACAGAGTGTTAAATGCGCACAGACCAACCTCAAAGCAGAATGTCATACGCGAATTTAAATTACGATTTTTATCAGTATGCATAATAATTCTGTTTGTCTCTCGCATTCTCTTTCTCAAGCTTGATAAAATCCCCACACCCTAAATCTTTGCACCACTCTGTAGGACTTATAACCAATAGTGTATCTGTGCAGTCATTCCAACATCCATTTGACAGACCATATTTAAATACGCGTCAATACCAAGTATGACGCACACGTATTGTTTTGGTATCTCAAAAACAAAGAATCATCACCTTCGTTGCCTTTAAAAAATTATTGTTTAGTCGCAAATGAAACCTGGAGTTACACACAATTTGAGCTTAGATAACGCAAGCCAATTTTATCATATAATATATATATATCATATAATATATATATATATATTATATAATATATATATATTAGTCGACATCACAGGAGACCGAAGATCTGGCAGCTACCTCGCACAAAGAATTAGTCTAGCAATTCAAAGGGGGAACGCTGCCAGTATCTTCGGAACCTTGCCTAAAGGGACTCCTTTTAATGATATATTTTAGTTTATGTTAAGTTTCGTTATTTATTTCAATGTATATTATTTTATTATTATTAGTTTATGTTTATAAGTTTAATTTTATTAATATTGTTACTTATGACATAGGACATTAATTGATATTTATTGCATATATATATATCATATAATATATATTAGACTAAAATTGGGCTAGCTGATGGCGACGTGTATCTCGTTCGTATATACTTAATATTAAATTTCTCATGTAAATAAAAAATAATTTTTGTAATGAGAAATAAAGTTCTTTAAACATAATATCTCCCACAAGTTCCATAAAATATTTATTAAATGACCCATTTGACTAATTAGTTGTTTTTTTTATAGAACGGGGCAAACGGGCAGGAAGTTAAGTGATACCGCCGCGGCTGCCCATAGACACTCCATGCCAGAGGGCTCGCGAGGACGTTGCCGGCCTTTTAAGAATTGGTACGCTCTTTTCTTGAAGGACCCTAAGTCGAATTGGTTCGGAAATACATCGGTGGGCAGCTGGTTCCACAAAGTGGTGGTGCGCGGCAAAAACTGCCTTGAAAAACGCTCAGTTGTGGAACGACGGACGTCGAGGTGATACAGGTCGAATGATTTATGAGTTAAACTGGGTCATTGATAATTTTAATGTGAGTTAATTTAAACCCACATTGTGCAGAGAGTAAATAGAGTTCAGGGAGAGACAGAAAGTACGACCTATTGCTAAGCCTAATGTGATTAAACTAAAGGTGGGAACTGACCAACGTTACGAGGTGTAATGTAACATGTAATGTAACATGTACACAGCGTGCATTCGTGCAGTCAGTACGTCGTGTTACGGGGAAACACGACGTAACACGACGTACTGACTGCACGAATGCTCGCTGTACAACATTAAGGTGGGAACTGACCAACGTTACGAGGTGTAATGTAACATGTAATGTAATGTTACACAGCGAGTATTCCGTGCAGTCAGTACGTCGTGTTACGGGGAAAAACAACGTAACACGACGTACTGACTGCACGAATGCTCGCTGTACAACATTACATTACATGTTACATTACACTTCGTAACATTGGTCAGTTCCCACCTTTACATTACATGTTACATTACACCTCGTAACATTGGTCAGTTCCCACCTTAAGACAAATGGCGCTCGCCCGCCGAGAAATATCGCTGAGTTGGATTCTACTTCGATCGACTTGTATAAGCGACTATTCTGGTAAACGTTGCTAAAACGATATCGTTTTAAACATTGACATGAGGTGTCATTATAATCCTATAAGTGACATTTTTGAGATAGTTATTGGTTGATCTCTTGTACAAATACCTATATTACAGCGTTCTAAAATAAAATCACCCTAGTTGTGTAATAAGAATTAGTAATATTCATTCGAAATACATACGATTTTATGTATCTTTCTTATGTCTTACCAGTGTAAAACTTAGCAGGAAAAATCTAGTTCCTAAATTCTTGACATTGGTTCTATGTATTATGGTTTTCAATTTGGTATTAAGTCGCGACCAAGTGGATCAAAAAAAATTGTTTGTACTTTACAAAGATCACTAATAATAGTATCAAACTAGAAACTAGTTGAAATGAAAGTTCACGTTTTGAAGATCTCATATGATATAAATAATTTTACATGACAATAATTGTACGGTTTTAAGCTATTGCATAGATTTTGTCGTGGGCTTTGACCGAATCAAGAAATTCCGTAACGAAAATAAACCTAACTCACGATGACGTATACATACAGGTACATATAGGTGCGGCCAATACGCGTTAGAGCGGGACAAAACGCATACTGCATTTCGCGTAAGAGTGAGACAGACTATATAGGCGAGTTAGTCTGAGTCTGGTAGATTGAATTAGTTTATCAAAGAAAAAACTTGAATTAATATCAAAGAAAAAAAATAGCTTTACCGCGGCAGTCCCCGAGTGCCACACGTTTTTTTACTTTTGTTTTTTTTTTATGGCTCTGGCACGGTGTGTGCATTAGCCACCGTCAAGTATGAGATTTTTATCATTCGTGCTTTTGCCTTAGAAATTCGATCATGGCCTCCATATACGGTTTAGGCACTCGCCCGGTACCGCACAACCCTCCCAAAGGCCGAAAACAAATTTAAATTAAATTAAAACTTGCCCTCGAACCGGGAATCGAACCCGGTACCCCTCACCTAGCTGCCACTTAATAAGACCGCTAGGCTATGAGGCCCCCGTTTTTTTACTTGGACTTCTTTTTTATATCTCCAAAACGCGTATCGTGACGCTATCGTTTCTCAGAATCCAAAAAAGCGCAGGCGAAACGAACATCAGTTAAAGGATTTGTTCGGACATGAACGGATGTGTGTCGACTGCCGGGGCCAGCACGTCCGGATAGCTGGATTACGTCACAACTTGTTTCTAAATAAACATATTGTTTACTGTCGATATTTATTTGAAAACAAACATATATAGTACGCATTAGTCAATAATAGTTTGTTTACAAACTGACTTAGACGTGGTAGTAGCAATGTAAAAAGAGAAAAGTTGAAGATTTGTCAGCGCTGAACACTGTACTTTGAATGTTTGTTTCGTTTGACTTCTTAGTTAAGTTAATATCTGTGGGAATATTGTAAATACTCTATATTTGAGTTAATTTACAATATATCTTTGCTCGCAATTAAAAAGATGTTTGTTAAGTTCATTTGTTTATAATGAAAATGTGATCATGTGTTCTTTTGGTTTAATCGCGTTATGGCGTTTGGTTATTGTAAACATTTGTTTTTTTGAAAATGGAAATTAGTTGGTTTTATATTTGTAGCTTATTATTTAGCGCATTTTTTTATTGTATGTTATCAGTAAAATATGATAGAAATCAAATAGTGCTGGCGGTAGCTCTACTTCTTATCTATAACTTTTATCCATAAGCACTACTTGTGTATAAAAGTTATAAATACTATATTTTACTCCAATACGATAATGTACAATACATTCCAAAATCGGTAAATCGGTGTCAGACAACGGATGACAATTGACGATTTTGACTTTGACACACGAACCGGAAAGTGTAGGTCGTGTTCCTGCGTAATAGTGCAAGTATACGCAGTTGGATTTTAAACCGCTGTCGTGTGTGCACTGATATTGAACCGCACTCAGTACTACAGTTTCAGAATCAGGATCAGTTTTAAGAATTCAGTACTTAGAGTAGGACACTCCACCGTTGATGGTAACTAGTCTTAGTCTGATAAATTCTTGGATTCCTTTTTTTACACGCTTTATATTAGCTTCACCTGTATGTATGTATGTATGTAACCGACTCCTTCGGACTCGATTTTGACCCACTTTTAACGCACAGATTTAATTCAAACTTTGCGCACCTGTCAAAGATCGATGACAATGCAATAATCCGAAAAAAAAAATGAAAAAAATAAAAAAATTATCTAAAAAATAAATAATAGTTTAAAAAAACTAGAACACACGCTTTTAAAGCACATCAAACCAAAAAGTGAAAAATAATTCCTAATTTAGGCTAAATCTGTCCGTTTAAAGTGGGTCAAAATCGAGTCCGAAGGAGTCGGTTACATACATACATACAGGTGAAGCTAATATAAAGCGTGTAAAAATGTTATGTTAAAAGCGTGTGTTCTAGTTTTTTTAAACTATTATTTATTTACTATACATACACGCAACAGCCGAACCAGCGCATATTATTTCACCGAGAAAAATGAGCAGCCTGGATGAAGCTTATAGTTTAACCTTTTGTTATTTAAAATTAGTCGTATTGTACGTTCGTTGCACGTCGAATTTGAATTTACCTACAATATATAATAGTAGTATGCCATTGCACTTCGTACGTAGGTAAGAAATTATACTACAGTACGATAACTATCCTACAATTACCATCACCAAAGGATTTTTGCAATAGAGCGTGATATTCTATACATTATGATTCGTTGCTGTAAAATATGTACGGTACTTTTGATCTTTAGAACAAAATTTCTTATTCAATCATAAATTCGGTTGAAAGTTGTCGTAACTTGGTAAACAGAGCTTTCAAAGCAATCGGGTTGTCACCCTCAAGTGACGTCGGAATAGGTTTATAACTTAATTTGTAGCAATAACGAGTTATTAAATGTTACGTAAATACTGTCTGTCTGTCAGTTTTAATTTACGGCGGTGACAATTAAGTGGGAACAAATTTATTAATTTAATAGAAATAACCGATGTTGAGTGTTCGAACGACTTATATTGGATTGGAGTCTTTTAATTAAATGAAAATTCGTTGTTGATAATATTATACTAGTATAAAGCCTCCAGAAGTAGGGTCCTAGGAGTGTGTACCTCTCATGCCAGATGTCATAAGTTCGAATCACGGCTGTGCACCAATGGACTGTTCTGCCTTTGCATTTACGAACACTCGCTCGTACGGTGAAGAGAAATATCATGCGTTAGACGCACATAGTCCTTGGTGTGGGTTAATCACCTGCCTATTAGAAAAAACAAAATCACGATACAGATACTGAAATCTGAGCCCAAAATTAAGCACCACTCGTTATTTATAGATCCGTTGCGATACTAGGTAGGTATTCGTTATTTAAAAAAAGAAAAAAAAATGTAAATTTCAAATTCAATTTTACATATGACGACTCATTGGTCTAGTGGTTAGTACCCCTGACTGCGACTCCATGGGTCCCGGGTTCGTTCCCCGGCAGAGACGAACATCGATGTGATGAGCATTTGGTGTTGTACTTAGGTCTTGGGTGTTTAAATATGTATTTATATGTCTATCTAGCTATAATATGTATGTATATCCGTTGCCCATAACACAAGCTTCACCAGCTTAGCATGGGACTAGGTCAATTGGTGTGAATTGTCTTAAATAAATATACCTAGACACACACAATTGACTAACTTTTATGTATCAATAACATAACCGTATATATATTTGTGGTTAATATATAACGTGAATTATAAATGACCAAAGCAGATAGTCATAACTAAACCATGCATATAATAATACTGCCTAAGCTCAGGTTGAAACTATTAACACTAATCCTTTTAATTAGGTATTAATTACTATCACTATATAATTTGACGAATTACACTATTACTCATAATAACTATCGCGTCTCGCCTCGACGTCCGTCGTTCCACAATCTATTTTGAACTACCACTATGTGGAACCAGCTGCCCACTGAAGTATTTCCCAGAAAAGAGCGTCCCAATTCTTAAAAGGCCGGCAACGCACTCACGAGCCCTCTAGTATTGAGATTGTCCATGGGCCGCGGTATCACTTAACATCAGGAGAACCTCCTGCCCGTTTGCCACCTGTTCTATAAAAAAAAAAACTTTTCCATAATAACTCTGTCGTCAAAAGTTTGATAATGACGCGAACGAGTAATTGTTTTAACCTTAGTAACTTCTAATAGCGATATTAACAACGACTCAGTTTATGTTCCACGCGATTCCAAGGCTGTGACATCAGCGCTACGGATCTACATTGAACTGGCATACAAAAATATCGGGATCAGTTTTGGAAGCATTTTTTAGTGGCATCATGTTGACACTGAATTTCTGACACTGTTAATACGACTACAATTGTCTGTTCTGCATAGTAATCTTCAATAATATGCAGCACATAAATTCCTACGATCGAATACATAGTACGTAAAATGTAAGTATCATTACCAAGTTAGGGTCTTTTTTTTTTAATTATTAGGCTTACGACATCACACACAGTACTTAATCTACTAATTATTTTACAAATACTTTCATCTAAAATGCGTGACAATTAACGTAAACACAAGTTTCACAAACAAAAAATAGAAATTTAAAATTTAAAAAATACATTTAAAACATATACAAGATGTTAAGAATTTTGTAGAACTTAAATACTATATCATTAACATTATATAGGCTATCATTCCAATCAATGGTTTTCAGATCCCCTATAATAGACACATCAGCTTTATAAAAATTTAGTTTAGTGTTACCTCTAGTTCGTAAAAAAGATATTTTAGAATATTCAATACTTAACAATAAACTAGGATGATTCGCGTATATTTTACTTACCGAGTCGGAGGGGGCTGATACATTAATACTAGACATAATACGTCTTATATAAATGCACACTATTTCTAAGAAAATATTTAACACATTCCGACCTTATGTAATAAAACATACGGATGAGACATAATTTATTCAAGGCTAACGTTTTTACGTCCTCAGCTGGTCATCAAGTTGCTTAGTACTCTGGCGTGATAAAGTTCCATAGGTATCATTTTACAGCCCGTAAAGCTTGTTAGGCATGGAGATGACTCTTTTTCTTGCTCATCGGTTTATTGTTAAACAAGTTGCTCATTTTACGGCTCATTGCTTAGTGTTATGGCTAAATGAGAAAAAATACTTGAAAATATTCTTTAGACTTTACAGATTGTACAAAATATTATTTATAGAGTATATCTATGTCAAATATTTCAGGAATATATTTTTAGCAACAATAAATGAGCATGAATGATTTATTTTATTTTTAGCAACGCGCTAGGCGTTTAACTAACATTGAAAATAGGGACGTTGAGACTTTTCATACAATTATTAGGTGGTAGACCAACTAGTTGTACCTGTAACATTTAAACTAGTGAATAACTTTTAAAAAATCACGATATAAGATATTATTTGTTGGCTCTTAAACTATCTTAACGCAAGTACAAGTAACGGAAAACCACAAAAAATAAATAAGCAGAGTTGCTTTACGCTCACAATTTATGACTGGAAAACTTTTCAAAACGTAAGCGACGCCGTAAAAAGTTTTTTTTATTGAGATAACTTGTTCCAAATTTACGGTATACGATTTACATTTAATAAGCGATGTGATCTATGAGATACCGCTCTGCGTCTGATTATTTATCGTGGGATAAGTTGTGTGGACAACTTTTAAGTAGATTTCGTATTTTCAATATCACACTTTCCAACAATCTAGTAAGTAATTTTGTCAAAAATAAAGAGAATAATTATGAATATTAAGATAAAATACTTACTGCAAGTCAAAATCGTATCCGCTACAACCACTAAAACGTGTTATATAAGTGTTATACTGGGTGGGGCAAAAGTACTGGCACTAAAGAAAATTTGTTTATTTTTTTTATATGACATTTTCTGTCATTCTGTTGTTGAAAATTGTGTAGTGAACAAATGTGAAATACACTGAAAATAAACATGGACCGTTTTACTCCCCAAGAACGTGGAATAATCGTGTCAATGTTCGTGGGAACATCTTTAAGTCTTTCACCAAAATACGCTGGAAATGCCCAATTTTCAGTGTATTTTACATTAATTGTTCACTACCCAATTTTCAACAACAGAATGACAGGAAATGTCATATAAAAAAAATAAACAAATTTTCTTTAGTGCCAGTACTTTTGCGCCACCCAGTATCTAACGCAAAATAGGTTTTTCTACAAATAGACCTCTTTAATTTAAAAAGTCCATTTGAATTTAGAATCCTACGTGTGAAGTTTGCATTTAATATTCTATGAGTGTGTAGCTCAATGTAGATGCAGACCACTCTACGACCGTGCTACGAGAGCTCTACAATGGGGCTACGAGGGTACGCGTCTTCGTTGCGATGTGCGGATTACGTAATTCCTGGTTTTGCGGGATTTCTAGATCTTACTGAGATTGCATTTCATTCAAAACCATTGTAGGTCTATTTCGGATCTACATTTATTAGCATTGGTAGAATTACGAGCTCAAATTTTCTAGTTTAACTTGTCTGTTAACTTGCAATGGAAATTATTTCGCTATCAAGTTTTAGATAATTGAAATATCTTGATAAAGTCAACAGGAAATTGTAGCACTCAATTTAAGTAAGCTTATTTTAATGATTCAATTTTGTAATTGGGCGAACAATATTAATCAGTAAATAAAATTTATACAAAATGATTTCCATCCCCTAAAATCTCCATGGACCGTTGAGTGATTTCCACCCTGGTTTAGCTACATAACACCGCAATTCTCTCGTCCTCTTTGTTCCAGCAACGTCATTAAGATGTTCAAGACACTTCGCAAAGAAAAAGATTTGCCGACGTTCCACAGATTTCACTTTTTTCCTTGTAACTGAAACTTTTCTTGCAAGCTAATCTTAAACTCAATTTAAACATTTGCGGTCGTTGATTGCGCTGTAAATCGAGAAATTGAAACGGGTTATTTGAATAAGAAGAAATAATACAACAGTAGTAACGATTATGAAGGCTAATAATTCACACATTACAAGCACCTCAAAACATAAAAAGACACGAATTACAAAAAAATCGGCTGAATAAAACTATGCTACTACACTATAAAAACTAATTATTTGGTATTAAGTACTCGACTCGACTTATTCTATACAACTAGTATCTCCAATGCACATTTTCGAAAGAAAAACAAATTAATCTAAAAACGCACATTAAACATTTCCATACACATCTCAAAAGGCCAAATTATATATTATGTACTTTATCTTCGTCATGATACAGTGTAATCCGTTTTGGCTATAGTTTTTAAATTTAAAATTGCAAATCTATATATATAAAAATGCGCGGAAAATTCAAGAATACTTAACAACCATACAATTCGAACTTTTTGGTGTAACCTTATGGCGTTTGACATAACACAACATTGACAGAATGCGTGCTGCAAATATCGTCAGAGGATGTAAGAAAAATTAATATCGTTCAAAATAAATGCTTCGATCGGAGTTATTATATTGATAATACATATAATAATATGCGAGCCAGAAAAACAAACAAAGTATGTTGTATAACATAAAGCATTAGAATAATAAACACTTTGTTTCTGAAATATTTTTTAATTCATTATACCAATTTGAAATCAATATTCATAGTTAAGACAGGACAACGTCTGTCGGGTCCGCTAGTATTATCTAAAGTTTAAAGTTTTTAACATAAATAAGTAGTATAGTAAGTTTATACTTATGTACCCGACCCTGTTTGTTCTGGGTATGGTGGGTTATGACCAGCTACGCCTCAGAAGAGAGCTAGCTTTGTCAGTGTATTTATTTAAGATACTTACGGGTACCAAGTAAAAACCTGAGGCGGAAGTCTCAACTTTTTGATGTACCGCGCGCACATTCCAACTTGGTTAGCGAAGCGTCACTCACGCGAGCAATACATATCATAAATATAATTTCTGTTGAGGTAGACCTATTTGTTTGTACACTGGCTAAGTTCACAAGAGTTGCTTCCTATATTATTAGTTATAAGATTTAGGTATATAAATATATTTTTTGTATGTTTATTATGTAGGTTAATCGGTGTGGGTATAATTAATGTGTCATTCAATCGAATTAGTAATAACTGTAAAGATAGAATTATGATGTGGGAATAAATAAATAAAAAATACTAATAACTAAGCTGAAATGATTGAAGAGGAGATTTTATAAAATGACAAATACTGCATTAACTAATTTTCACTAACTATCTTGTTAGTAATTTAAAAACGTGTATCTAAAATTGTCTTATCTCTTTCATTTTCACAAATGCCGGTTCGTCAAAATAACGTGTAAAATTGAGCCGCAAAGCTGAGACTAAATAAAATTCGTTCACAATTGAAGGGTCTTTATTTACGAAGTGTAAAGGTTCGAAGTGGGATTGATTATACGAAGGCTTATCGGGGCTTAAAATTTTATGCCGAGCTCGTAAATTTGAGTCTTTGAAAAAATACAATGTATAAACAAATTAATGTTAATTAATTTGTTTATAAAGCTAAACTTTAAATATAGAATAAAAAAATCAGTAATTAAGTATTTAAAGAAAAACTTTTTAACCGGATTAAAGTTATGTATTCTTATAAATTTACAATTATTTAACATAATTTTAAATTTATCCGACGTTTCGCGTGCTTTACAGCGTGCGTGGTCACGGTGACACGTAATTAAGTAACAAAAACCTTAAACGAATAACGAGACCGTTACGTCATAATAAATAAATGTTTTCGTTACTATTTTAAATGTACCAGGAATAATTATTATTTAGGTTTATAGCTTATGCTTCCTTATTTAATTATAAAAAAACAGAAAATAATTATTTCATATTATGTACTAATAACGATTTTACAGAAAAAAAGAGTAAGTTTCCTTTAAAATGGCTATTGAACAAAATACTTCAAGTACTTATGGATAGAAAAGTATTATTAAACAAATAAAAACGTCTTAAAAACATTACCATCAACTAAATAAAACGTAAAACAGAAGTTGTATGTACTTCAATTTTACACAAAAACCTTTGACTAAATCTTGATAACATTCGATAAGCTTCGCAGCTCGACTTTCGTAAACAAGCAGAGAGCACTTTTTGCGAGATCCGCGCTAAATGTAGTAAAAACAACAAAAAAGGAAAACATCCCGAGGGAACCATTAATCTGTGTCAACAGGGCGTCGAATTCGTAATTAAGAAGTTTATCATAAAACAAAGATATTAACATCGTCGAGAACAGAAATGTGCTTCGACTGATCGTACAAGTATAATAAAAATTGGTTTTAGCATTTCTTCAAACGATTTTAATAAAAGTAAGAGAAAAAAACACGCTATCATAACAGTAACAATTCATTGAAATGGTTTTTGGTTTTTTATGGTTAGCACACGTTGATTCACAGGCTAATTTTAACGGCAGCCTATTGGTAAATCCGCCACTGCTTTAACCCTAATAGCCATAGTATTGTTAGTGTCTGCTAAACACTTTTGTTTCTATAACACACAACGCAAAATATTATGTAAATCACCTACTTAATAATATAATAAGTTTTTTTGTTATAAGGTAAAATACAAATTAGAAAGCGCGGAATTGGTCTATAAATTGAATTTTATTGCAGTGTATATAAAATCTGTAGAGAAGTAGATCTAGTGGGGTAACTTGGATTGCAATCGACGGTGATCACACGAGTTCCTTGCTTTTCCACCTCTCGCTTATTACGCACTAGATGGTGCGGGCGCAAGTTAAGTTTAGTATTTATAGTGTGAAAAAAAGAATTGCTATATTAGCAAGCCAGAACTTACTGCTTAGTAATACTTTAGCAAGACAGATGGCGCTGATGTAATTTATGATTTATAAACTTATTCGTTAGATAGCGGTAATTAATTGAATTTGAATCTTTTATATGAAAGACTGTTTATTAGGTTAACATTTTTTTTATGCTTAGCATATAACACTTATACTATTTCAATGTTTCTTTTTGATATTCTTAATAGGCCCATAGTATCAAGATTAAGTTTAATATTATATCACCATGAAAAACTAAATTTTACTAGAAATTTTTGTCAAATTAGAATTATTGTTCAATGATCGATTCACTCTAATGAAACCCTTTAAATAAAATAATATAAACAATTAGATTAGATTAATTTGGCTGAAAATTGTACTAATTTTAAAATTAGGGTTGTTCAATGCTACAAAATTCACCTTTTAAGTTATAATTGAATCATCATTAAAAGTAAAAAAAAAGATAATAAATGTAACATGGTCACGATGAAACACATTTTAGGTAATTATTGATTTATGTCAAATTTTTACTATGTGCATAGAGGATTATTTTTCTCGGAGGTAATTTAGAAAAAGTAACAAATTTTATTGTGGCTAAATTTAACTTACATTAGAAAAGGTTGATAGTACATGTTGCCAGACACATAAAAACTGTAATTTAAGAGTAAAATTTGGAATCAAGCCTCAGGTGACTCCCATCTGTTAAAAACATATCATACAACAACAATAAAATAATAGTTATAGTAAATTAATATACACCTTTAATTATTCTAAAGCACTACTAAACATTGATCTTAATCTATGCTTTATATACATCAGTATGCTTGTAATTAATCTTCTTATCAATGCCAAGTAGTTGTCGTATGATGAACTGAGGAAGACGCTTGTGTCTCCAGCGAGTTGGCAATGGAGTGTGGTTTGCTTTATCAATTTTGCTAGTCACATACTGCTCAGCAGAAAATGCATTTGCCTGTTTAATCATCATCATTAACTCTGTTTGAAAGATTTTTTCTTTCTTAATGCGGCGGTTTTTCTTTACCTGAAATAATAACAATAAGTTACACTAAATGAAAGTGAATTTATTTCTATATACTTTTAAAGAAGCTAAGCCTGTATGACAAACAAGTAGGACAAAAGTGCTTATGCAACAATAAGGATATATTTATAGTGTATATATTATGTACATACTCTTGCCCAGCGATGCCTCATTCTCTTAAAAAGCTTCCTCCTTTGATGTTTCTTCATCTTTTTCCTTCTAATAACAATCAAACGGATTGCTTGTTTTTCTTCTCGGTCAATGGCAGGCAAACCAATCTCATCATTTCTCCAATTGGCATCAATTAGTGGTAAAATTGACCTCGGATTAACTATTGGAGTGTAAGCTAAAGGATCCCGTTTTATTTTATTATCCATAGGCTTTTCTTGTATTTCGAAATTGATACATCTTGGTGAGAAGGATATAGTTTTGGCTTTAGATATTAGATCAAGTTTGGGTCTTACTATTGGATTATTTGGTTTACATTCTTTTAACGAGTTTAAGGCGGTTTTAATGTTCACAACCCGCAAATCTGAAATGAAAAATCACTTTTAGTATAAGATCGAAATAAAATCGCAAGCAAATCAGCAACAACATAACCTGAATATTTGGTGGAACACTTACATTTGATAGAATTTTGCAAGGAATTCAACATTTTGAATTAAAATTACATTTATTTTATTTCATAGCTTGCTAAATTTGTTTTTTACGATATTTTTTATACAATTTTAAATATAACTTAGGTCCTAGGCCTCCCTTGAAACAAAAATATAAAGCACAGCACTGAGCACAGAATACTAAATACAGATAAGAAATTAGTATTTAGTAGTGAACCACAGTATCTATATAATGTATCAACTTTAAATTTTTAATTCCTCGACGTTTGAGTCTTGACTCTTGATATTACAATTTGACTAATGATGGTTTGACATCAAGTACTGACACTAGTATTTTTACGAGCATAGTTAAGTCAATTTAATCGTGCATACATTAATTTATTTAATTTGAATTAGCTGTATTACACACATTTCATTGTAATTATTATATTTATTTAATTAGTGTATATTATTGGGAAAATAAAAAGCCAAGAATGAATAGAATTTATATCTAGTATGTTTAATGAGTTTTAAAACAATTATAGGTGATGGAACAGCTCCTGATCGTGTGGTACCGCACCACAATCCCCAACAACTGCAATAGCTAAATCATTTCCTGAAATAAACATGTTGTTGCAACGCCACCTGTCGGTTAGCGGCGCGGTCGTGTCTCTCAAAACAATAATCATATATGATTTGCATAGAGTCATTGCAATTTGCACGTTTTCGATTATTGTTTTGTTTAACGCAATAAGAAATTATTTAAGTGATAATATGAGTCAAACAATTCACGATGTTAATGTGTAATATTGATAATGCGTAACACTAACGGCGACTAGATATAGCCTTGGCTACACAAGAGAGGTCATCGACGGTAATATTGTCGATAAGCGCTAGCGCATCACCAACACCGTCAAGGCGCACACCGCAAGCCAACTGCAAAGCTAGGCCCTCTGCTGATGCCGCCGCATCTTCGTCATGACGGGCCAATTCCATTTCTATTAGATAAAAGCAGTACATTACTGGCAAGCTAATATCAATAAGCATAATTTAAACACTATCAGAAGAAACTACGTTATTATCGTTATTTATGTTCGTACCTGTAGTACTTAGTGGAGATAATATAATTTTGTATAATTAATAAGGGTAAAATATAATAAAGAAAATAAATGAATTTCATTAACAATAAGGACTGTTATGACGACTATTTTAGATTCTATACAAAGATATTACTAACTTAATCTTTTTTTTCCGATTTCAAGCTGCCGGAAATCCAAATCCCCAACGTTGCACAGAAACTCAACGAGCGCACACGTACATGTTTTAGCCGTCTGCGCACGAGTGTTGCATAATATCCCTAAAACTTATTTTTATTGAAACCCAGTTTTGTGACAGCAGAGCCCTTATTCTGTTACTTTCATTAGCGGTATCGATATCAAAAATCAGTTTTGGTACCGCGCGATTCCAAGATTGCGCTATCAGCACCACGGTTATTGAAAGAACTACAGCGTACTTGCGTAAAAAACGTCTTGATCAATATCGCTATCGCTGTTGGAAGCTTCAGAGTGAGGGCCGGGTTTGACGAACGGGTTGTGACCTATACGAAGAATTCCTTTCTTGTTTTTTTTTTTTGACAATTCACACCAATTGACCTGGTCCCATGCTAAGCTGGTGTAACTTGTGTTATGGGTACTAGGCAACGGATATACATACATATTATAGATAGATAGACATATAAATACATATTTAAACACCCAAGACCTAAGCACAACACCAAATGCTCATCACATCGATGTTCGTCTCAGCCGGGATCGAACCCGGGACCCATGGATTCGCAGTCAGTGGTACCTACTAACCACTAGACCAATGAGTCGTCCTAAAGTCGTTGTTTTGTATTTTCAACTATGCTACTACTAATTAACGTAACCTAAATAACCTACGTAACCGTAACTTAAATATCGTTTGCAATTTCAATATTGAGTTTTCGCGCTGCATAATTCTTATTGTCCGACATCACCGCAGCGTATATTTAAGAACTACATCGATATTTGGTGTGTTGGACGTCATAATTATTGTAATCGGCATTGTTAGAGCCAATTATTTAGATTTAGATCAGTAACCAAGTAAAGTTGATCTTACCAAATACTCCAGTGTCATAATATGCTATATTAAAAGCACGAAATTTCGTATGTATATCGGCTCCAGCCATATGTCCCAGCGGGCCCTGAGGGGTACAGTCGATATCGTGTTGGCCGGACTGTACAGATCCCGTACCACAGGCCGCAGCTATTATAGCATGTTTCAATAAACATCTGAAATTATATAAAAAAAGGATCAAAATAACAGTTTTTCTGCAAACGGGCAGGAGAGCCTGCTGTTAAGTGATACCAATGGATACTCACATTCACAGAAGGCTCGCAAGTGCGTTGCCAGCCCTTTAAGAATTGGTACGCTCTTTTCTTAAAGGACCCTAAGTCCAATTGGTTTCACAACGCTTAGTTGTGAACGACTTCTTTGGATATGTCAACCCCAAGTATACTGAGGCTGTGAAGTACTAAGGAGAGCGCCTTCAAATTGAGGAGACAAGACAAAAGGATCTTTCTTCAGCAGAACACGAACAAACCTGAGTCTTTGTAGGGTTAAACTTAACATGGTTTCTACTACCCCTGACGATCACCAATTAGCTGGTTCTCCTCCAGTATTGATAATTAAGACTCAATTTACTTGGAAAATAATGAAGTGATTGCGATAGGTCTGTAGGTGGATGGGTCAGAGCGGTCGTAGTCTTCAATGAGCTTGGAACTACGCAACGAGGAGTACGATAGTCGAAAGAGCCGGAGTCACCTCAGAAGCACATGTCTTAAGTACGATCGAGGAAAGGCCGTCAGGGCCACTCGACTTGTGGGTATCAAGGGATAATAAGGCCTTCTGCACACCAGTTTGTTCGACTTTGTGAACTTCTGGCATTGAAAACCCGCCATGCGGAATAGAAGGTGGTAAGACCCCCGAGTCACCCAGCGTGGAGTTAGACGTAAAGATAGAGTAAAGGAAAGTTTAAGGGTTCAGCTTTTTGTGCAGCAAATGATCTCTGTGAATAGTGTTTATTGGACAGAGGTTTTAGCATGCGACTCTCATGCCTGAGGTTATAAGTTGGAACCCTGACTATGTGCGCATTTAACACTGGATATACGGTCCAGGAAAATATCGTGAGGAAACCGACACGCCTTAGGCCCAATAAATCGACGGAGCGTGTCTGGCACAGAACAGACGGCTTTAAAAATACAAAAATCTGAGACTCAGACATAAAAAGGTAGTAGTGCCAATGGTTTTTTTCTATCACTATTTATTAACTTCAGGTGAACAGTAGAATTAAAGTAAATAATATACACTTTATATATACTAACGTCAAGTCGCTGGCCCCACAACCAGGAATAACCGCAGCAATGCAAGTGTCGCTGCCAGGCCCTAGCTCATAGTACTCAAACCCGGCGCGAGGATTTGACGGCAATTCTTTACGTTCTGGAGGTTTATACTGAAATTATACTTATCCTGAATCCATTATAATGACAAACGTTGCGTTGTAATTTATCCTTTCCGGAAAAAATAAATTATCAAGTTTTAGATCTAAGTCTCTCTACAGTTTGCAACAACACAAAGGTAAGAATAATTTTTATGTGTGATATTAAATAAGATCTTTTAGAACGAACCAACGGTCATTCGTTCAAATACAAATATACTGGAAATTGGTACATATCATTCATACAACACGACATAACCTTACCTCAGAATATACCAGTGTGAACTAACCCGTGTCATTTCAATTTTGTCAGCGACCTTCAAGGTTTCCTCAAACGGCACTCCAACGCTCGCCACAGAACATGATGAGGACTTAAAGTTTTCATACACGAAGCCGCAGAGCCTCAGCCGTGTCATGCTTTCAACTCTCTCTTCCTCACAGTAGATGGAATTTGCTAGGGAGCCTGCCCAACAAGCACGTTGGACTAGGTCCATGACTCGCTCTTCAGTTGTAATTCTATAGAGGTCGTCTCGAATGTGAGACATACAGTCTTTGATGTCCCATTCATTGTACATAGACCTATGGGCAATGATGACTTCTTAGTCGATTAAAGCTTATAGCGTAGAGGGTAGACGTAAAAAAATATTGTTTACCTTTAAAAAAATAAAAAAAGGGTGCGTGTACTTATGTACGCGCGTAAGAAGTTATACTTCTTTGGCATTATTAAAAATAGTTTTTGATTGCATGCAAATAATTACAATTAAATAATCAAAGCCTGGAAAAGGAGTCATTATAGTCAATAAAGTTCAATTTACATTTGAGAAATTAAATAAATAAATATTTATTATTATTCTCTTACATTAAGTGTAACATAAATTCTTTTATTATTCGAATGTTGTTTTTAAATTATGTCCAATGCCGTAGCATCTTTCGTGGGCAACTTTATTCTGTTAATTTTGTGTCACGGTGCGCGCGCATCGTAAATTTCACTCTCATCCATAACGCGCCTAAAGAAGTATAACTTCAAAAATATAAACGGTGATTTTATTTGCTTTTTGTAAAAGGATATAGAGAAACAAAGACTATTTTTAAAATAAAGACCGTTTTGTAAAGAATCATACCTTGCAGCCGTATCTAATAAATAATATTTGGTTTCCTTAAACGATGGCAGCGGGCAAGTCAATGTGAACGCGATGTACTGCCTTGTAGCGGTACAGGTTAGATGAGCACCGAACTGTTGCAACACTCGCGCTTTGGAAAAATCGGTGTACGCGCAGCCAGAAGCTGGTGAGATTGCGCGGATAAAGTGAGTCGCACCAAAGTCGTCATTGATCTCGAAACGTGACCCTGCCTGGAATGTTTAAAGCCGTAATCTAATATATAAAATTCTCGTGTCGCGGTGTTTGTGGTTAAACTCCTCCGAAATGGCTTGACCGATTCTCATGAAATTTTTTGTGCATATTGGGTCTGAGAATCGGACAACATCTATAGATTAGATATTTTTTTCTGTTTTTATTTATTTATGATACAGCATTAAAAAATACATACATCCCCTAACTTTCACCCCTCTACGATCAACCCCTATTATTTTATTATAAATGATATACATGGTAGAACGACGTTTGCCCGGTCAGCTAGTATTGGTATAATATTTAAGCGATTTATTTTCAACAAACTATTAAGATTATATATTGAGGAAATTTTTGTTTAGTCAATCAAATAAATAGTATGTATGTAATAAAATATTAACAAAAAAAATTTAATATGATGTATCACCGTGTTTTTTTTTTAATATTGCATGTATGGTTCCTGGATCATCGGGGTGCTTTAAATAATGGAGGATTTTAGTTGTCTTCCATATTAAACACTCGCGTACGACAATAGAATATATATACAGAGCGCATTTGTTTCTAATAAGCGGTTTATTCAAGATTTATTTACGTAAACCAAGAAGTGCGAAGTCCTTGTATATTTAGAAATTAAAAATCTAAAGCGAAGAATAATATATGAAAATTATTAATTTTAAAACATGATATATTGTTTAAAAGGGTTACAGTTAAGGTTTAGGCTGATAAGTCCCTTAAAAGCAATGGTTCCATGTTCTATAGTTTCGTATTTTACATAAATGATTCCAAATAACTGGGAGACAAAAACCTGAAACATGATAGTGCAGGCGGCAACAGCGGTGCCAGATGTCTTCGCAGCTGCTACCTTGATACCATTAAGCAGTTCCGTCCTCTGAACGCACTGCGGCCTGAAATGACTGCTGGGCCAGCAGAGGTTCCATACCGATGGTGTTCGGGAGAATTGCCTGACACTCTGGAAAGCTTTAGTTACCATTTTTGCAACATATTATTTGTATATTTGACAATGTCATGCATATCTTAATTCCCTGTCACAATAAACCTCCCTCGGCTTTTTTACAACTAAAGACTTATTTAGATTAAACCCCTATATTACTATACTCTATGGAGTAAACACTGACTAAATTCTTTTGGAATAAAAAAACAAGTGCGCAATTCACACGAGGTAGAAGTAAAACCTTCAAAAATTTAGGTTTCAAAATAATGAGACGAATATAATTTTAATTTTTAAGTTTAATATCAATATGTGGATAAAAACTACAATGATTAAAAACGTTTTTATAATTAATAATATATAAATTTGACTTTTTCTCACTATCTATAATATGTAAATAGTATTAGACTTTTTACATATAGATAGTGTTACATATAGAAAGTTTAATTAAAAACGTTTTTATGATTAAATATATGTAAATGAAATTGATAAATTTGATCTAATTTTATAATCTCTTATTTAATTCTTTTGCTATATATTATTTTATATTTATTATTATTTTTGTTATTATTATTATTTAAAGTTTATACACATAATGCTTCCTATCTCATTTTCTCCCACGTTAAATCTTATCTACGCTAAAGAACTTGCCTTTCAAGTTGTACTAAAGCACTCTCCTAAACACTAAGATAATGTAAATCGGCCTTTACGACAATCGTCTAGTCAGCGCATATTCCATTTATGTAATCTAAAGTAAATACTAATCAAATTTTCAAATATTAAATATATTAATATTATATATTCAAATTGTGGGAATATAAGACTACAAAATTCCCTTGGATTAGACATATTGATTTATCTTATAACGAGTTAAGTTAGTAATTCAATAATTACCTGAATATAATGTTATATAATTATAGAAGAACAATTTTTTTACCAAAAACCAGTGCAGCGTATTTTATTATTTGAAAGCGTAAACATGAAAAGCCTTTGATAACATTGAATTGTTTATTGCATAGGTTACGATACAAGATTAATTATAACCGTCACAATACACTAGGTACTGTATATTTAAATTTGATTGACTAAAAAGGGAGCGTTCAAGTATTACGTAACGAGTTTTTGTCCTTTTGTAAAACGTTACGATGCGGGGTGGGGATTGAATTACGCGTTATTGTTAATTTTATTTTCGACTAACACCACATAATAGTAACTAAAGAGTCACTAGGTGGTCATGAAACGTTTTACTATACTCGAGTACAGAACTGTACTTGGGTACTGAAAAACGTTACGGCGAGTTACATGGGGGAGGAGTCAATAATCTCCAAAAATTGCGTTAAGTAATACTTGAACGCTCCCAAAGATAAATATAATGTATTTTTTTATGGTCGTGATTAGCACAATATAATCGCAAAACTCGTTAATAAAGTGCGTATACAGAAAAAATATTTATGAAACAGAGACAGAAATGTCTCTGCCCCGCCCCATGCCACGTTGGGTTACGGGACTTCATACACAATACTTGAAATATTCTGTTACCCATACAGAGTTTCTATAAGACACATTACACTTTATTAACATCAATAAAATGCTAATCGAAATGAAAGCGTGGATGTAATTGAAACATTTATCACTTTAATTACCTTATTATCACGATTCACCGTACTTACAAAAAATAAGTTAGGTTAGCTCATTTACATCATTACATCATTGCTCAGTCATAAATAGTAACCCAACTAAAAAATACACTTAACAAAACATATTAATTATCTACCGGTAAGCCTAAAGCAAACTTTACGTGTTTATTTTATATTTTATTACTGACAAGATTTTATGTATCCGGTCGCTAAACTCCAAAAAAGTATGTATTTCCATATTTCGTCATCGTCTCTTGAAGTAGGGCGAATGGAAATATATGGTGGAGTTGAGTAGTTAAAGTATCCATTGTAAAAGATCGATACACTATTTAAATAACTTCGCTCGATAGAAAAAAATCCAAACATAGGCAATTTTTGACACTTTGAATTCATTTTATGACGAAAATGTATATAGAACATGATTTTGAAATTTACACGATATATTTTATCGCAAGCCATTTAATCCATTTCAGACTTTTTTTATAAAATTGCATTGATTGAATGTATTTTTAATTGTTATTACGGGCCGGCGCGCCTCAGTGCTCCAGCTCTCAACTGCGCCCGCAGTCCACCCCGAGACAGCGACACAGCATTTGCTGGGATAGTGCCTTAAACAAGCGATGTGCTGTAATTTTTTGTTTTACTTTTCTAGTGAAACTACGCGTGGGAGTCTAATATACTTATGAGCCATGGAAGGTCAGTTTAAACCCGGGTCTGACTTTGCAAAATTCCTCGACAACAACGATCCTCTCGGATACGTCCGAAAGAGATTTTATATAAAGGAAAACTGTATTTACATGTGCGGAAACTCACTAGGGCTAGCTTCCAAAGATTCTGAAGAGACAGCTCTAAAAGTGTTGGACAAATGGAAGAACGAAGGTGTTAAAATTTGGAATGTAGATGATAACAAATACTATATGTATTCAATGCATCTAGCTAAACTAATGACACCCATCGTTGGAGCAGATCATGATGAAATCGCCATCGTGTCCGCTACCACAGTTAATATCCATCAGCTAATTAGCACGTTTTACAAACCAACCAAGGATCGGTATAAAATCCTAATAGATAATATTAATTTTCCCACAGATAGGTACGCTATAGAGAGCCAAGTAAGATTAAAGGGTTACACACCTGAAGAGGCGATAAAAGTAGTTGAATGTACTGACAAATACATCGAAGAAGACGACGTTATAGCTGCCATGACAGAAGATGTGGCAATAGTATTTCTACCAGTTGTCTATTACAGAACAGCTCAAGTTCTAGATACGAAGAAAATAACCGAGGCCGCAAAAGAGAGAGGTATTCTAATTGGCTGGGACTTATGCCACGCAGTTGGAGTGCTAGAAATGGATTTTAAGTCTTTAGATATAGATTTCGCTGTTTGGTGCACCTATAAATATTTGAACGGCGGTCCTGGTTCTCCTGCGGCTTTATATATAAACAGGAAGCATTTTAATCACCAGCCTGGGTTAGCCGGGTGGTATGGAAACCGATCGGAGACCCAATTCATGTTACGGCAAAATTTCGAACATCGGAAAGACGCAGGGGGTTGGCAGATAGGAACACCGCCTTTGTTGTCCATGGGAGCTCTGGAGGGCTCCCTCAAGATATTTGCTGATGTTGGCATGATGGCGATTAGAAAGAAATCATTGCGGATTACGGGATACTTAATTTACTTGATTGATGAGAAGTTGACCAAGTTTGGTTTTTCGGTTGGCAATCTCCGAGACGACAGTAAGCGAGGCGGGCACGTGTGCCTGGAGCACGACGAAGGTTATAGAATATCTTTGGCAATGAAAGCAAGAGGTGTGATTCCTGATTTTAGAGACCCAAACGTGATACGTCTCGCGCCGACAGCTCTGTATACTAGCTATGAGGAAGTATACAATATGGTGGATATTATAATCGATATTGTTAAAAGTGAAACTTATAAGGAATTTAGTGTAAAGCGTAATCTAGTTGTATAGCTAGGTATTTTAATCTAATATATAAAATTCTCGTGTCGCGGTGTTTGTGGTTAAACTCCTCCGAAACGGCTTGACCGATTCTCATGAAATTTTGTGTGCATGTCTGAGAATCGGACATCTATTTTTCATCCCCCTAAATGTTAAGGGTAGTCCACCACAATTTTTTTTCTGTTTTTTATGATACAGCATTAAAAAATACATACAACCCCTAACTTTCACCCCTCTACGATCAACCCCAATTTTTTTATTATGATATACATGGCAAAACAACGTTTGCCCGTTCAGCTAGTATTTATATAATTAGTCACGTTTAATACTTCAATTGTAAGTATAATTTTGTATAACGTAAGATTATTCATGTTTGTAATTTACAGGGATAATTTGAGAATAAAACAAATTATTCAGTAGTTTTATTGTTTTTATTTGAAAATAAGCTTATTCTATTTGTAATGTGATTATATAATCCGTTCAAAACGTGTCTAAAATTCTCTATTTTTTATAATCTAAACCTAATCACATCACATCGCGTTAAATAAAAAATCTATGTATAACAAAAACAAAATGTCAAAATATCTTCTGTGTTGCCAATCTTTTAATTTAAATTGCCAGTTTTTTAAACCATTTCTCGTAACTTAAAATGTAGATTTAAAAAATGCCTAAACTATTACGTCTTAATTAATTCTTTCTATAATATAATATTTACAGTAATTTACATCACAAGATGGCTGTATGTCGCGCACACAACCATTCTATTAACCACAAGGAACTACTATAAAGATCATCGTAAATTTTACTTTTTTTTTTCTAGCCACAAAATTATTGTATTGGAACAGTTGTTAGGCAAGAGGTTTTTTAAATAATATATAAGTTTTTAATGTCATATTTTAATATTTTAAGAATGCAGTGAGCCTTTAATTTTGCCTTAGTAATACGGCTTTCGGGCACAGACAGTAGAGGAATATGAGCATAGACAAATTTGCCGGTGTGTTTGTGTTGCGCATTTCTCAGAGCGCGTACTGATTAACAGATGGTTCCGATTCCGCCTTCAAATCCTGAAAGAAATTATTAATTAATTTACCAACGCCAATGTTATGAGTATTACGATTTTCTATCTAGTTGTAAAAATGTTGTTGGTTGATTTCCAATTCATCGTAATTCAATGAAGATTTTGAAAATAAATTTAGAAGAAATTTATATCTAAATTCCTCACTGGCTCATGCGCATATAATGACCCTTTAGACTTTGGAAATATATTAATGTAAATGTAATGTGTAGTATGTTGTAAGCTGAAAGTTGTAGCATTGTCTACTATCTAAACTACCTTCTGTTTAAAAAATCCAAAAATGAAAATAATTTCTACAAACACGTCAAAATAACAGAACAAAGAAATCTCGAGCCTATACCATGACCACTGTTGGTAACACAATGGAGAAGTTTCCATTTTAATTACATTCATTATAATTAAGTTAAAAAACGTGAAATAATCATTAGATTAATTTCGAGTCACGCGGAGTTAGAGATGACGTCACACATATACATCCTAACCTTGACGCGGCGCGTATATGCTGAGAACGTGGCGTTCTCGAATAGGTCAAATTACGTCACAGACTTTCTATAGTCAAATATTTTTTTTTAAGTTTAGTGAATTTATTGCGTAATTATTGACTGATTTAATGATTTTTTTTGTTAAATATAACGTGAAACTTCTCCATTGCTATGAATACTCATTGACTTAATTACATTTTTATTGCTTTACACAAAAATAAATATATTAATCTGTCATGATTTGTCTGGCCATGCAAATAAGTCTTACAAAAAAAAAACTGGCCATTTACTTGTGAGCAGGCCTCAAATAAAGAATCCGTCTTGAGTGGCAGAACAGAAAGCTGTATTATCGAAAGATTCCTGTAAAAAAATACCAAAACCATTTCCCTTAAGAGAAATATCCTCATGTAAGCACTTGTGTACATTAAAATGGAAAATTTAAAAATAATTTCATATTCCATATTCAAAAGTTTCTTTCTTTCAAACCATAGACATCGTGGACTGATAATAACGGCCCTTACCACAGAGTTTTCATAAATTTTCCCCTTTTCTATCTCGATTACTAAAGGTCTTGGTCAACATATTATAGTATGTGATATTAAAATCTTATTTATGTGCAGATGTTTATGCATACAGCTGTAGAAGTAATATGTGTGTGTGCACGTACACATAAATGCGCTTGTGCGCGTACGGTGAACGGTGTACGCCTAAGTACGTTTCTTAGAACGTAATAAGCTAGTAGAAAGTATGAAAAATTTATTACGTGTTATTGATGGTGATCTGTATAACACATGGATTATAAGGCGTTATGGACAAAAATAAAAAAAATAATAAACAAAAATCCATACTTAAGATATATATACGTCAGTCACGTGACACTAAAATCTAATACTGTCTAACTTTTTTATCGGTTTTAATCGAAGTAGAATATTTTTTAATTTAATAATTAACACGTAACACCTTGGTCTTATAACTTATACTTGTTTTACAGGCATGCTACGTCATAGGGACTGGTGCGACGCCATCTTGCTTAGAGAAGTGGGTTATTGAAAATAGGAATTCTTAATTGAATCTTTGGTCACTAATAAATAATCAGAAATTATTTTTAAAATCTTTTCAGTCTGAACATGTCTAACGTGTGTTAGACCTTAAATAAAAATACGCTTATGTGTGTGAGTTTTCGCTTTGTGTGTGTGCATGTGGCACGTACAATTGTGTAGTCGCACCGAGGGCCAGTGGTGCATATCCTGGTCTGCGTGTCGCCGCGTAAGTCTTGGTGGTTCTGCGCGACGCACACAGCCATCGTGAATGTGAACACCCGTTATATCCGACCCTGGGATCTCGAACATCACTTCCAGAAGTAGGTTTTCCTGTAAACAATTTGTTATATGTACAATCGTGCTAAGGGGCTTCATAGCCTAGCGGTCTTATTAAGTGGCAGCTAGGTGAGGGGTACCGGGTTCGATTCCCGGTTCGAGGGCAAGTTTTAATTTAATTTAATTTTGTTCTCGGCCTTTGGGAGGGTTGTGCGGTACCGGGCGAGTGCCTTAACCGTACATGGAGGACATGGTCGAATCTTAAGGCAAAAAGTACGAATTACAAAAATCTTATACTTGACGCTGGCTAATGCACAAACCGTGCCAGAGCCATAAAAAAAAGCGTGCTTTTTTATATAGAATAATGGACTACATATTTTGAATATAGAAACAGGTTTTTTTTAAACTTTTATATTACACAAAGATTCAACGACTTGTTTAATATAAAACCTAGGTGTATAAATTATGAATGTTGCCCTAAACAGGAACTTACTTCATAATTAATAGAAAAATAAAAACAATTCTACCGTTATATTTACTACTCGTAGTAAGACTAGGACTCCCTTGTCTATAGTCTGTTCCTATAGAATGCGTATTAATAATAAATCCAGAGGAGCTAAAATCCTTAATCTTTGGCCTACAATTGCATTTGTTTCTTCACTATTTTTATTTCATAGACAAGAAGGTGATCAGCCTTCTGTCTGACATAAGTTTGATTTTGAGACAAGTTGATTTCCTCACGTTTACCGTCACCGTACGAGCCACTGTCAGTCACAGACTAAAAGTCCATTGGTGCACAACCGGGGATCGAACCTACGACCTTAGGGATGAGTGCTTAATGCATAGAATACGTATTAGTCAAAAAAAAAACATAACAGCATTGCATTTCTTACAAAGAATTTATTTAAAAAAATATTTCTCATACCATGATGGCCCGTAAACCTCTAGCACCAGTCTTGCGCTCCATGGCCATAGCGGCGACAGCTCGAAGCGCCTCTTCACTGAACGACAACTCGCACTTGTCCATCGCGAACAGTAATTTGTACTGGGCGACCTAAACAGTTCTTATTGAGTATACAAAGTATCAATTCAAATATATTCTATTAGATTACAAAGAAACATTTTTATATTAGATAAAACCTATACCGACCGACTGATACTATATATATATATACCTATACTGAAGGAAGCTAGGATATAGAACAACAAGCAAAAGAAAAAAAAATGTTTAAAAATGTAAAATAATCTAAGCTGTGTATTATAATTTGTTTTGGTCATGATTGGAAATAAAACGGGCTTTATTATTTAATATTTTTTTTTTTTAAATATGATTGGACAATTCACACCAATTGACCTAGTCCCATGCTAAGCTGGTGAAGCTTGTGTTATGGGTACTAGGCAACGGATATACATACATATTATAGATAGATAGACATATAAATACATATTTAAACAACCAAGACCTAAGCACAACACCAAATGCTCATCACATCGATGTTTGTCTCAGCCGGGGATCGAACCCGGGACCCATGGATTCGCAGTCAGGGGTACTAACCACTAGACCAATGAGCCGTCAATGAGCCGTCATTATTATTATTATTAAAACCTATACAAATTATTTAAAATGTTTTAAGAACAGAAAAGTAAAATCGCCTTTAAAAATAAACAAAAGAATACAGGTTGGTTCAAAGTTTCCGCTTTACATATAGTCACACATTAAAAATATAAGAAATATCTTACAATAGCGTTCTTAGGCTCTGTCAGTATCCGCACGAGGAGGTCCTGATCGAGGCTGTGGAAAGGCACCAGTACGGGGAAACGACCAACGAATTCCTGTAAACAATATTTAAACAATCTTATTATACCTCTAAAACTATCGGACAGGACACTTAGCACGATAGGGAGGAGCGTTCAAGTAAGTACATAATAAGTAAGTACACAAGCGTAACGAATTTGGGGGGGGGTCTATAATCTCCAAAAATTGCGTGACGTAATACTTGATATCCAGACATGTGGACGTATAAAGTGACGAAATTGACCGGCCCAAGCAAAAAACGCTGTAGCGAACAAGCAATGGATGGAATCGTCGAAAAACAGAGATGAATAAGCTAGAAGCCTATCTATCTACGTGCTATTATAAAGAGGATTTGTTTGATTGTTTGCATTAAGGCTCTAAAATTGTAGGACTGATTTGAAAAAATATTTTAATCTATATAATATTTTTAAATATTTTAAACATAATCCAAATTTACTCCGGAAGCTATTGACAATAAAGCAAAGTGATGTACTACAGCTTTATTTGTGATGTGTTTTAAATATATTATTTTTATAAGTTCTTATTTTAAATAGCTTAATATTATAATAATAAATATAAGTCGCTACCTATTACTGTCTGCGGAATGAGAACTATTATAATTCTTATTTGCGTCGTTTATTTATTCACATATAATAACATATAGTATCGATCAATACTGTGGAACTTTAATATAACAGAGAAGTCAACAAAATAAGTGACTCAAATCACATGACGTTCTCTTTCCGCACAGACTATATAAGCAACTATAAAAATAAAACATTCAAAAGCCATTGATAGTAGTAATGAAGTCACGTGGAACGTGGGGCAGCTATTTGCAACTGTTTCATTCATAATTCTTTGAAAGTTAACTTTCTGCGCCTCCAGATCCGCCATGTCCCTTAACAACTAAGCTACTACGAGACTGAGTAAAGTGATGAATCGAATATTACATTAGCAGGAACTAAAATAACAATAATTTCAGTTTTGACAGAAGCGTATAATTTGTTTCTAAATTAACGATAATCGAAAAATGTTCGTATCATCAAATCTCAATACAAAACCTATTGGCTCGTTGATTTTACGCCATCAAGAATCAACTATTTATTTCAATTAAGTTAAGATCTCGTTCAAAGTAATTGGAGTTAGCACATTGTCAGAAATCCCATGAAATGTCGTAGAAAATATTAGATTTAAAACGGTCATAATAAACAAATAACTTTTGTACTATTGTTAATAATACTACCGTAGCTATTAAGAAATAATTGCATCAATTAATGACCTAAGGGTTGTGTTACGCTTAATACAATGTTTAATTAAATAACACTCACGGGAATCATGCCAAAGTCGATAAGGTCCCTGGCTTGCACCTTACGAAGCCAGCTATCTCTTTCGTTGCACTCATCTTTCGCCGTATCCAATGGCGAGGCGTCGGCCGCGGCCGCTGCGAACGCAGCCCGTCGTCCCGACTTCGGGTCCCACGCCCCAAAACCAAGGTATTTCTCGTTATTACGCCGTTGGATTAGGCGGTCGAGACCGTTATATGCCCCACTCGCGACGAACAGTATGTTCGTGGTGTCAACTTGTACCGCGTCACCGCGTAGTTTGCGAGAATTACGTTCGGGTACGGACACAACGCAACCTTCGAGCATTTTGAGCATGCCTTGCTGTACTCCTTCACCTAGAAATTTCCATTTCACATATTTTACAAGTAAGAACATCCAATCAAATTCAATCCTACGACAGACAAGGAACCATAAATAAAATAAATAAATCAGTGGCGCTACAACCTCTTTAGGTCTTGGTCTCAGATTTCTGAATCTATTTCATGATCATTTTTAAATCTAATAGGCAAGTAGGTGATCAGCCTCCAGTGCCTGACACACGGCGTCGACTTTTTGGGTCTAAGACATGTCGGTTTCCTCACGATGTTTTCCTTCACCATTCGAGCGAATGTTAAATGGGCACATAGAAACAAAGTCCATTGGTTCATAGCCGGGGATCGAACCTACAACTTCAGGTATGAGAGTCACACGCTGATGCCACTCGGCCAACACTGCTCTGCTGACAAATAGCCATAGAAATAATAATACTCTTGAAACCGCATAGAAATTGCTTTCAAAGCCGATATTGCCTATTACTGATTTCAAAAATACTGATAAGACAATCGACTGACTTGAATACACACATGCGAATTATAAAACTTACAGACAGAAGAATTTAAAAACAATGACAGACACACAGATGAACAACAATAATTTCTTTATTTGTCGATATTTCTACGAATTTTAAATTAGCCCGTAGATAGAATAATTAACGCAGTATCTTCTAACTGTCAGACTCAAAGATGTTATAAGGTCATCTAGGCATCTAATAACCCCAACTTGTATGAACAACAATGAGCATGCAACTCTCACCCCAGAGGTCGAAAATTCTCAATAGACTTTTCTATGTGCTCATACGGTAAAGAAAAACATGAGGAAACCGGAATGCTTTAAACCCCAAAAGGATGTGTCAGACAGAAGGCTGATCACCTACTTATATTAGAAAAAAAAATCACGAAATCTTAGCCCAAGAACAAGGAGTTTAGCTACTGGTTTTTTTGAACACCCTTTGCTTACTAAAAAGATATTAATTTGCTTATTCTAAAAAAAATCTTTTGTTTCTGCACTTCTATCACCAAGTGTCTATGAAGGAGTATATACTCTCTCAATTCTAACCAAGTTCAGTTAAAGGTATAAAATGAATATTTCGTTATACCTCCTACATCTCGAAGCTGATGTATTCCGGGAACTGCACCAATTTTGTCCACCTCATCGAGGAACACGATGCCAGTCTGCGCTCGCTCCACACTATTAAATAAATATATATTACAAAACCTACATTACTAAAGAAGTCTTAAATATAAAATTCTCGTGTCACAATGTTAGTTACCATACTCCTCTGAAATTTTATATGAATATTAAGTAGGTCTGAGAATCGGCTTCTATCTATCTTTCAACCCCGTAAGGGGTGTCAACAAAAAATTTTTTTTTTCATATTTTAGAAAAAGAAATTGTGTTTATTTTTTTATGATACAGCATACAAAATACATATAACCCCTATTGAACTATAAGAATGTTTCCGAGAAATAATATACATGGCAAAACAAAACGTTTGCCGGGTCAGCTAGTATCCATATAAAATTACTTTTAACTGAGCTGTTTTTATCAAACTTTAAATATAATGTCTCCCACAGTATAAGTTCATACATACTAAATTTATCAGGAATTTATGTGTTTATTAGTATGATTGCTTGATAAAAACAATTTTTTGCACCGTCAAAAAATATTCAGGTAAAATTTTTTGAAGTGATAACTTCTTTAGCGGCGTTGTACACTTTTTTTGGAATGGGTAAAAAATTATAAACTCGCGTCAGAACAAATTCGTAAGACGGATGTTTTTTTAAAGGATTATGAACCTTCGTGCTATATAGTTACGGTTTTAATTCATTTGTCTCTTTCCTCAGATACATTTATGCATGTGAAATTGGACCTTAAGTCAATACATCAAGGTTTAATTTTGCGAAACGTCTAAAGCTTTATTATTAACGATTTGGTCAGACTGACGACGGATGGAGAGTAGACAGCTGGCGCGGCGTATTTAATGTAATAAAAAAATTTCATGTTTGTGTACGATAGCGCAATAAATAAATATTGTATTCTACCACATAAATGATAGTACGTTTATACTGATATTTAAAGCAATTCGTGCAAAATTATTCCCTAACCATTCCAAAACATCAAAATAGCACAACGTTAATATTCAAGTTTTCACTTCTGCTGGCACTCTCGGAGTGCAACCCGCCGTTTTTTTTCACGGAAATATTTTGTAATATATATTTTATTCTGCTTTGATTTCAAAGTAGAAGTTTATACATACAAAATTTATCAGGAATTTATTTGTTTCTCAGTACGATTGCTTAATCGTAACGATTTTGTGCGACGTCAAAAAACATTCAGGTAGATGTATTTTTTTTTCACTTTTTGTTAATATATCTTTAAACATATGGAGTTTGTTAGCTACCTACTTGTATGAAAAAAAAGACATCTTTGTGTACTCACTTAAAGTTGGCGTCTTGTAGTAATTTCGCGATCACGCTCTCAATGTCCTCGCCGACGTATCCAGCCTGCGTCAGAGTCGTACAGTCGCAGATCGCAAAGGGCACGTCTAGACATGTCGCTATCGTCTGCGCAAGGAGGGTTTTACCTGAAACGATTTTTTTTTTTAAATTCTAAATTTTGATTTTAGGTTATAATAAAGTGCAGCAAAGTTCGTCCTTCTAATATAGACAAATGTTTGAAGACGAGACGGTGCTGAAGGAAAAGGTGAATTAGCAAACAAACCGAAATCAATACGAAGGTTTAATGTAATAATAATAAATCCTTACAAGTACTCTTACTCGTATAATTACTTTTTTGTATAACTCAGTATGACTTTGCTGTGGACTGGAAGCCTGGTTAGGGAGCGTTCAAGTATTACGTCACACAATTTTTGGAGATTATTTAAACCCCCCCCCCCCATGTAACGCGCCGTAACGTTTTTCTGTACACAAGTAGTAAAACGTTCGTGACAACCTAGTGACTCTTTATACTTAAAAGTTACCATTATGTGGTGTAAAGTACTGGAAAGTCGAAAATAATTTTAACAATAACGCGTAATTCAATCCCCGCCCCGTATCGTAACGTTTTACAAAAGAACCCCCCCTCCCAAAATCCATCCATCCATCCATTCCATATAATGGAAGAAAATAAACTATTATTATTATTACTTACGAGTGATACATATTATGATTGGTGAATTTAAAAAAAAAAACAAAAAATCAGCCATATCAAAATAGCATGCAAATATCAAATTAAAATCAATTTATTTTGTCATATACTATGTTAGTGTGTCAAAACTAAACTATATTCGATACAATACATTTTAGTATGAACTTAATCAGCGCACCTTGTACATAATTGGAACTAAACCAGCTCGAAACCTAGTAATAAAAAGTTTCATACCGCTTCCAGTTGGTCCCAAAAGCAGTACATTGCTCTTGTCAAGTCTCAGCTCGTGGTTCTGTCGCTCCAGTACTTCCGCACCGCCGCCTGTCCCACCCTGACTTAGATGCAGCAGATCTGGAACAATTGGACATTCTTACTGACACTATTTAAAAAACGGCTGCAATTTTTAAAGTAATAAACACATTTGGCGCAAAAAAAAACCTTAACAACTATTGTTAGGAGTTATCCCACTGATCATAAATAAAAATGTTCCTTTTCATAAGCAAAGTTATTTAGTAATCAAATGTACTTTACTATTTCATTTATTTATTGACAAAATCATGACAAACTGATATATTGGTACTTAATAAAAAAAAATACAAGATTTAATGTGATATAAATTATAAAAATTAAAGGAAAGTTTATTTCAAATGAGAACTATGGAAACTATGGAAATTCAGACCTAGCTCGTTTATCAGAATGTTCAATCTGTACATCGGTGACTTTATAATTAAAAACACATTCGGTTAATTGTAAAGACTTATGGCCATATTTATATATTTGATTTTGACGTGATAACGTCTTTAAAATCGTTTTAGTCGGGTGACATGTTCAGAAACTTGTGTCACACCAAAACCTCACGAGCGCGATCGCAGGTATAACGAGAGAGAGACGGACCGATCTCCCGTCTCATCTCGAGCGCTGCCAGTCATTCCGTGAATGTATGAGAAAAATGATATCATAGTCGAATAAGTAAACTTGTCATTTTACACCCGAAATTTATCATCAAAAGTGTGAATAAAACGATAGATGTAATTTAAAATTTGAAAAAATTGTTATCTTCATTAATTCCTTACTTCCCAAAAACTTATATCACCAATAAGACGTTATCACGTAAACATCTCGATCGTAAACCTACTTTACAAACAACCAATATTTTTTTTTTTAATTAGATAATACCTTTGTGTGCGTGATGCAGTGGATGGTGTGCGTCGTTAGCGCCATTAGTGACATTATTGTATATTCGTTTGTAGTGGTTATATACGGCCACCGACAGCACTTTCTTTGCAAAATCCTGACCCACAACATGCTTGTTAAGGTACTCGAATATCTTTTTCGGCGGTGGAGGCGGCTTTCTGTAACAATTGAGAAAATTCCTCTAAATAATACAAATATGTGTGAGTTAAAATGTCTAATTCTAAATTTCTTCGAGAAATACCAACTAGGACTTTTTCACGGTAGAATTGTTTAATTTAATTTATTATTTATTTTGGATACAAATAAAGTGTTAATTCTCACTTGGGATCCTGTATTAATTACTACAGATATAAAAAGATTAGATTCTTATATTAAAAAAATGCAAAATTTAGCCTTATTTTAATATGTAGATTCATCTAAAAACGTTCTTATACAAACTGTTAAATGGTCAAATATAGAACAATAACCTCTTACAGAATATTAACATTGTCGTCCAATATTCATTCCCAAGGATTAAAATTAACAGTCTTCCGAATTGCGTCTGTAAAAACCGAGCGAGAATTTTAGCCTCTCTTTCGAACACTTCGATGGACGATAAGCCCATTAACAATATTTAAAAAAAAAGCGTTTTTTAGTACCAATCAAGTACCTTATACTCCCTAACGCCTTATACCTAATTTAAAGATACTTAACGGTAAGCATCTTTCTATAAGTAATTACTATATAAAGACTAAAATTTGAGGTTAATTTTCTTCTATTTTGGATTCTTTAATATTTTTTGTTCATCGTAAATGTCATATATATGTATTTTAGATTAGATAATTCATACGGTAGATTTTTTTATATAAGTGGTGTACTATAATAAATAATTTAAAAAAATGGTAACCATAGTAACAAATACAGTTCTTTCTATCTTTGGGTCAAATATGCTTCGTTTTACGAAACAATGTATGTTTACTGATAAACCTTTAGTAGATAAACGACGTAATAGAGCGTAAATCGATAAATGTCGCGTAGATAATACCCGATAACATGTTATTGTTTTTATTGTCACAAGATTGATCCTATGGCATCTATGCACTCAACCTATGTTAACGTCATGTGTTAAGTATTCGCTAAGGGACTATTAGCTCTGCTTATCTTAATATATATAAATTACGTATCACGTTGTTTGTCCGCTATGGACTTCCTAAACTACCGAACCGATATCAATCAAATTTGCACACCGTGCAGCAACTTAAAAGATAGGATAGCTTACATCTCAATTTATACCCGCAATATTATTTTATTGCAAAATATTTGTTTATTATTTGATAGTCACAATTCTAACAGATGGCGTTGTGTTGAAAGTACAACGTTTCACATAAGCTACAATTTAATGGCATAACCACCAAAAAATCATGTTGGTCCCCATGACTGGTGTTCTCCTACCATTTCCCTTGAATAGTTTGCTACTATGTATTATGTAATATAACAAAAACCTTAGCCACAGCAACGCTTGGCCGGTCTGCTAGTATACATATTATATTAATTATTCTCAGTGAACCTTTTGATTGGCTTTTAAATTTTTGTTTATATATATTTCTATTCAACCCTCAATTCACAAATATCATATTCAACCCTCTGTAGATGTTTCTTTTTCATTGTTCCACATTAGGGTTGCTTGGAAGATATCGCTTGTTGGCCGCCCGTTGCCTTATAACGTTTGTAACCTGCTTTTTCATTTTTGGTTATGTGTATGTTTTTGAATAAGGTAATAAAGTATAAATAAATAAGACACGTTTGATTTCATTCCGTGCACGCTAGAAAAAGCATGAAATCACCCGCACGTCCTTCAAGCTTTAATAGTGTAGAGCAAGGATGGTGTACTGTTCCAACCTAAAAGAGGCCGTTGAAGTATTACGTAAGCAGATTTACAACAATTAATCCCCCCCCACACCTCCTCTTGTCAGCAAAAGTAAGCAAAGCACTCAAAAATTATAGTACATAAACGTATTAAGTTTTTGTAGGAGTCCTCGAAAATGTATAAAATGTATAAAAAATTAATAAATCTGAGATTTGTATTATTATTCCAAAAAATAATAATCTAATACGGAAGATACTGAGCGGCGAGTGCGTCCTATCTATATACTCGTGACATTAACATTTCCCACGCTATTGTTCCGTGATACTAACATTGTTTATTAATACGATAATGAAAATAAATAAAATAAATAAGTGGCGCTACAACCTTTTTAGGTCTGGGCCTCAGACTTCTGTGTCCGTTTCATAATCATTTATAGTCCGAGAATAATAATATTATACTTTAAATTAGACGAATTTAAAGTGAAAAATAATTATAAATATATATTTGAAAACCAATTTCGTGAATTTTAAATTATAAACAATTTACCAAACCAAGGTTACACAGGACGTATCCTTTGTGTCTCTTAGGTCAATAACACAACATACTCAAAATATTTTACAGCAATCTAAAGATAAAAAAAATGTCATGTCACCTTCAAATTGCTCAATATAAAGTAATAAAATTGCTTTTTCATTACCCATACTTAACTTCTAGACAAAAAATGTACAGTGAAACTGATGAATATAAAACAATTATTTCAATACAATACCAGCTTATTAATCTACAAAATTCTAAAAACTATATACACACTAACATTACTTTCACTAAAATAAATCAAATTCAGAAGCGCAGTTTACGACGCTCTTACAATCTTATTGTACCCAAGTTTAGAACCAATAACGGTAAAAAAAACATTGAGCGTTGGGGGAGTGCTGCGGTATAATAGACTTCCACAAAATATAAAAAGTGCAGACAGCCTGGCAATATTTAAATTTAGACTAAAAGACCATCTCTTGAGTGATCCCAGTTACCTGCGTAAATGAAAGTCCACACAAGTTCTACTTCGCTAATAAACCTAAATGTCATCGAATAGAAGGTGTATTTAAATATAAAATGGGCTGGTATAATTTATAATTTTTTTAAATACTTTCTTTTTTAAACACTTTAATATCTGTAGGATATGGTGGGTGGATAGCAACACATATTCCCCCCCCCCCCCCCCACACACAACATCCACCTTACCATAAACAACAATTTGACTTTTAAAATTACACAGACATACATCGTTCGATTGCTATTACTCATGCTTAAATCGCATCGCTGCTAAAATGACAATACAAATATTTATGTGACGATTATTGATGTGTTAAATGGCTCAGCTGTAGAGCCGAAAGTCATATTTATATTTATACATACCACATACAATTTTTGTTCCAAATTTTTGTACTATAAAACAAAAGACGAAACAATGGAACGGATATAATATAGATATCAGAATAATACAAACGAATCGTGATAAGACAAGTGAGGCTGTTGTCAGACACGCGATCCGTCTTTTGACTAATTACAATCAAACTGAGTGAGACCCTTTAGACAATACCGTCTTCGCCATAAGGGCATTCTCAGGGCATTTCTCTCCCACATTTATTCTCAAAACATTTTTGTCGGGCACATTACACTTTTTTCACAAATCAGTAATCAAAAAAGTTATCAGAAGGTATTTACAAGGCATATACTACGCCATTATATCGATATCTGCGCCTATTCCTACTGTATTAATTAATAAGGATATAATAGAAGACTCAACAGAAATCTCGAAAGAAACCGTTATCGTAATCGTAACCAAAAAACCAGCAGCATTCTAAGATCATTATTGACATTATATATCATACTGTATTTGATGGTCATACTTAGTAATTTTTTTTATTATAATTAGCTTTTTTTACTTTCCAAAAGGTCCCCAAATTCTTGTGTCCCCAAAGGCCCCAGCCTAGTTTAAGACGGCCTTGCCCTTAGAAAGTACCCTCCTCATAAGTATAGCTCTTAAAACAAAAGCTAAGAATCTGTATCCTTATACATGTCAATTAAACAGTCATCGTGATACTAAATTAAGAGTTTTTTTTAAAATGCTACCTAATCAGATCAACAAAGTGTCTACACACTTTATAATAACCGTATGTCTTTATAAAAATCACTACAATGAAACAATTCTTAGACACAATAAAACTATAACAATGATAAAAGGTAATTGACATCAAAACTGATATCATTTATAACAAATTGATAAAAAGTCTACATAGGTTTCGATACATTGACCCGCGTTAATGGAAAATAAAAGGTAACGACCGTATGTCACCCGACATACATTAAATATGTTATTATAAAATGTTTTACTTCAGGAGCGCATACTCCAAGCAATCATTCTCATATCGAAATAATCGTAATAGTTATTTGTTAAGAAAACTAATTGTTTTTTCAAGAATTATAATTTAATTTGTTTTTTTTACTGAATGCTCACAATCGTGATTCGTCAGAAATAGACTAGCAATAAAAAAATTGACATTAAAAAAAGAAAAGCGTGTGTATAGTTCGCCAATGTTTCGGGTTTTATCTAACAATGACACTTATTATGAGGATATTGATATTTTCCATTTCATCAAAGAGGATGTAAGGAAACGTTTGAAGAGGCGGGAAAACTTTGATTTAGTTTAAAGAGAAGCACTCTAGTTTTTTCTTTGAATCGTTTATCGTTTGTTTAATGTTAAATTTCAGTTTTCTTTTAAAAAAAATATATATATTGATCTTACTCATGTTTTCTGTTTCACATATATATTGTTTATCTATGTCATCCGTTTTGGCTTTCTATATTGTCGAAGTGTTTTGTTTTATAATATGTATGTTAGCTGTAAAATTACTAATAAATAAATAAATGTTGCAACGGGCGGCCTTCTCGCTCCGAAGCGACCTCTTTCAGGCAACCCTAATTAGAGAAAACGGTAAAAAGAGAATAGTGTGAAGCAACAGTGCGAAACCTATTTATGTATTTTCTAGGACATATGATAAGTGTCGTTGACAGTTAATAATGTACATCTTGCCACGACAAGATATATTTATTTCATTACTAGAGCCTCCCCTCGCGAACTTCGTTTCTCCTTAATGTGGTTTTACTTAGCCTACCAACATGGAACATTTTGCTATGCTATCCCGGAGACTGTTAGATTTTCCGGAATTAAAACTTTTTAGGTTTTAACAAATAAAAATTGGGGTTGATCGTAGAGGGGTGAAAATTGGGTTGTATGGATTTTTATATGTTGTATTATAAAAAAAAAGCAAAATTTATCCAAAGCACAAAAAATATTTTTTTTGGGGTGGACACCCCTTATCACTTAGGGGTTTTAAATATAGATAGTAGCCGATTCTCAGACTTACTGAATATGCATAAATAATTTCATAAAAATCGGTCGAGCCGTTTCCGAGGAGTATGGGTACGAACATTGTGACACGAGAATTTTATATATTAGATAATATAGATAAACCCGATTTTAAAACTAGAACCCAACCTGTAGAATCCGTTTTTCGCGTCAGCATTGTCCTTGATGCTCTTCTTAGTGTCGACCTCGCTCAGCACCACGAAGAAGTGGTGGCATTTGTCGCACTTGACAAACCGTGTTGAGCTGACGAAGGTTTCCACGTGGGTACAAGGGTCTCCACATTTGGGACACGTCAACACCCCATTACCTGACTTCTTACCACCAGCTGAACCTGAAAACGTTTTGTATCCTATTAAAGACCTTAATAATAATTATTGTACCCGAATGACGAACAAAAAAGATTTATTTCTTTCAATTTAAATATTACAGTTCCTAACCATAAACGTGCTATACGCCTGGCTTAGTTAAACAATGTTTTATTTGAAAAGTGGGTAAAGTAATAAAATAAATAAATCTGTGGCGCTACAACCTCTTTAGGTCTTGGTCTCATATTTCTGAATCTGTTTCATGATCATTTTTAAATCTAATAGGCAAGTAGATCATCTTCCAGTACCTGACACGCCGTCGACATTTTGGGTCTAAGACATGTCGGTTTCCTCACGATGTTTTCCTTCACCATTCGAGCAAATGTTAAAAAAAGTAAAGTAAAGGAAAAGTAATACGTAAATAAGTAGCTAGGTACTACAGTTCTCTCATACCTAGTTCTTGTTGTAATTAGGAAGTGATAAACAAATTATACATAATTGATAGGATGTAAATACAATATCTAAAGATAGAACCTTAAAAAAACTATACATTGTTTAATAGAAAGCTTTATATAATTTGCACTTGTGTGGATTCGCAGATTTACATAAGAATTATAAGTGTCTATGTATTTTTATGTTAAGATTGATAACTCTTCAAGAAACTAAAATTAATACTTTATGATAACCAACACCAACCAACAATAGAATTGTGAATATAACAAACGTGTTTTAATACGGAAATATTAATTACTGAATACAAGATATATATTTCAAATAAGCGGCTAAATATATTATAATATCAAGGTCGTTAACCTGTCGCGCTTATTATTTTCTTTGTTTACGTTTTGGCACTTGAATATATGAATTAGAAAAATTGATTTATATTTTCGTTATCAACAATGTTCCAATTTAATTTTTATAGTACTAGCTGCCCCCGGGAATTTCGTTTCGCCTTATATAATGTTTGTACATAGCCTACTTTTTTAGTAGCTACCTACCAACATATGCTATGTCACTTCATAGAAACTGTTCGCCTAAAAATACCTAAATACATACTAAAGCTAATTTTAAATTTTTCTCTCCACTAAAACCTTTCTCAGAGCTGAAAATGAAAACATACTCGAATTGGTGCAGCCGTCTTCGAGTTTTGGGCTTAGCAACATTTTACGATTAATTATTATTTGTATAGAAAAGAAATATCATACGCGGCTTTTAAAAAAATATTTTGTATACTTTTTAAAAGCCTCGTATTGGTAAAAGCTCGGTCTCGGTGTCTCTATAACAAGGCCACACTTAAAAAATTTCGTAATATTTTCAGACTCAATATTTCTTCACCTGTTTTGGTTTTAAGTGTTTAGTGTGTCCTTTCTGTCAACCTATTTCCATAAAACAATTTTACATATGCTTTTTATTTACGAACATATATTATCATAAATAGTAGAACGTAGTTAAAGTAGAACCCGTAATTCGAAATTCAAATATCTACCCTAACGTATTGTGTTATTCACAAATCAGTAATAAAATGCTTTAAAACTTTTCTATGAAAATTTAAAGATGTAATAAAGTTGTTTTCATTGATCAATTATCGAGTTATAGCATTAACCTTGGCACATACGGGTAAGAGCGAGGCATTTGACCGGCTCACATGCGGTCAAGCAATGTTAACCTTGCTTCGAAAAACCCGCCTTGCCATCTTTTACTTAACGAGCTAGCTTTGATACAAATAAGGTCAGTAGGTCTTAAGCGCGTCAAGAATATATTGTTATAAGAGCACAAATTTGTCCATGAATTAGGATTTTACATACAGGAGTCATGGTACATTTTAGGGTCATAGAAGTCATTTTTAGTATGTAATACATAAAAAAGAACGCCTTTAAGCTTTTCCCCTGTTATAAGCAACGCAGGGGATTTAATAACTTGGTATCCAATTGTAATAAATTTAATATTCACGACTAGAGAAATAATTTCTCAAAATGTATAAGTATTGTGTATATGCATCGGGCGTTGCTTATCAATTACCAATAAATAATATTGACAAAATAAAGTTCCAACTTACCAGTACTTGCAGCATCTTTGCCTGCTTGTGGCGGCCCTGGGGGCTGTTCTGTGGGACTCTTGCACAAAACGGCGCATGTACTGAAGGAACGGGGACTCGAGCGGCGGAGACCACGACATGACTGCGCAGCACCTACAAAATATTTAGTTTATCATCAAGTAACTTGTCCTTACGAATTTTCTTTTTTGTATTAAATTCTAGCGATCCCGACAGACGTTTTTCTGTACGCCTGTTTTAAATACAAAAGAAATATTCTAAACCATTATCGAATCCACTTGAAAACACAAAAAAAATCATCAAAATCGGTCCAGCCGTTTAGCAGGAGTTTAACTACCACCACGCGCGCAAAAGATTTATATATGTAAAGATGTAATAGTTAGACATATGGTGGGCTTTTTTATAGATGTCTAAGTAGAGTTTTTTTAGAGATGTTAAGTTTTATAAAAAAACATTAGTAAACCAATTTACCCTCATGACAATATTTCTATAGAAAATTATAATAAAATCATATTTTCCTAATATATAGACTAAATAATATTATAACGTCAAACTATTTTTGCCGGAAAGTAAGGAATGAAAGGTAGGCTTTTAAACATGACAAATACAATTATTGCTTGACTTATTTTTTATTTAATTGAATTTAAAATAACGACCGTGAAATGTTATATAAACCGAATTCTTAATAATTAAAATGTTAAAGTATTGTATTTTTTAATTTTTAAACGATATATTATAAATCGTTAGCTATTATGCAAAAAAAACCAATCAACCACGAATATCCTTCGAATTAAATTTAACCTTATTTAATACAGATAAAAAGTAAAAGACATTGCAATACAGAAGTAGATTACAAATTCACAATTCACATTGCGAAATTGCAATAAATAGTTTTAGATTGCATTATACAAGGCTAAATCTTTTCATACATTATATCAGACTACCATTGTTACTGATATTACCCAATAGTTTCTTTTATAATCCAATTACAATTAGCTCAATAAAGACGTCAAACATTATGAAATATACGCAATTTTGCAATAATTTTGTTCTACCTATATTTTCTTTTTAATTGCATTCCTGCTTATTATTAATACATAAATGTTTTTGAAGTCCCGTAACCCAAAAGGGTTGGTTAATTACTACATATATATTAATTAGAATAGACAGTATCTCTTATCAAAGACCAGATAATGTCTACGACTGAGTAGATTAAATAAAAACAAAACAGTGGCGCTCTGTATGTTTCATTTGTTTTTTTTTTCAAATAGGCAAGTAGGCGATCCTTTTGTGGTGGTAGCACGCGGAAGGCATTAAGGCCGTGTTGGCCTACACTAAATTAACCTATTCAAGATTCTCTTGTTCGTTTTTCTCAGACATTTCAATGTAAAGGTAACAACAAGCTTACTTCGCAGTAATGTTAGGATTACCCATTATCAACTTTATATGTATTTTCCGCCTTTATAACATTGTTGCTGCTACTCGTGTTGCTGATTTACAGAGTATTAGTACTGTTAACAATGTGTTACTTCCCTTTATGTAAATTTAAACCCATCATAAGTTTTACAATTACGACCCCAATTTAAAGTCAACAAACTGTGATACAAGATCTTTGTTTTTTCCTAGATTCTCAACTATTTAGAGACTGGGTGTGAAATACCCACTTAAACTACCTTCGATAATTACTACAAGGCCGCGTCAGAGACCGCGTCGCTATCCGATTCTGTTGGGGCTTAAAACGATACCATCATCACTTACAATTTAAAACCCCGACCTAGACCCAGTCTCCTATGGTAACAATCGTCAGTTGTCCTAGAAACTTAACCGTACCCTCCATGTTTAACCACTCGGCCGGCATACAGCACTACCCAAGGCATAAACAAATTTTAATTTATATTATAAATTATATATATATATATTTAATTTCGTAAAATGTAAGTATAATAAGCATATAAAATTGTTTTTTGTTAATATTCAAAAAGCACTCAATATACGTGAACTTGTGTTAGATTTACCCTAGTCTATAGTTAAGATAAACTTTGAGTTAAAATATGTTTAGTAGCTACGACTCTACTTATTTTTTATTCACACTTAAAATGACGTTACATCTAATGCTTATAATAACAGTAATAACCATACGTTATGCAAACCACATTATAACATTACTGTATCATACAAAAAGCTCTTATAATCATCAAAGTAGGTTAGAAAAGAAACTTGTACAATTTGGAGGGATTCCGTTGGCGCCAGACACGCTGCGTTTAAGCGTGACAAACACTAGTCCACAAACAATAGAGGTGAAACTCATTGTTCTCTTTACAAGCAATAAATTTAAACAACGATACGGATTACCCTTGCACATGTCTGTGGAAATAACCAAGAAAAAGGTGGCTTTTCACTAAACAGCCTTTGGCCATTTGGGAGCGTTCAAGTATTACGTCACGCAATTTTTGGAGATTATTGACCCCCCCCTCCGTGTAACGCGCCGTTACGTTTTTCTGTACCCAAGTACAGTACAGTCACCAAGTATAGTAAAACGTTTCGTGACCACCTAGTGACTCTTTATACCTAAAAGTTACCATTATATGGTGTAAAGTACTGGAAAGTCGAAAATAATACTAACAATAATGCGTAATTCAATCCCCGCCCCGCATCGTAACGTTCTACAAAAGAATCCCCCCCCCCAAATTCGTTACGTAATACTTGATATAATACCTCCTCGCTCCCTTATCCTTTTAGCCAACTGACTTTACCGCTAAATTATATATCAATATAAACTATTAAAGCTTTCGCTTACTTAACAAAACTAGAATCTAACCAAGTTTAACCACTGCCAGGTTTAACACTATGATCAGGTTTCACAAGGCACTTTCGCTCTTAACAAATTGTGAACGATAACGACATAATAATCGCATCGATTTAGGTATTTTTCCGCTGCATTAAAGTGCTTTTTTGCATACGTTCCACAACAACAATGCGCATGAAAGTTAAGTTTGATAATTATATATAGGTACATATTAAATTACATTTGTGTGGCTATTATTAATAGTGTTCAATTGTTTTACTTGGCTAAATTACTGCATCACTGCCTAACAGTGCAAGCCGCTTTGTCATGATTCAATATTACATAAAGCAATACAGGGGTTTCCAGATTGTTGCACTTCCTTGTAGCTACTTCTCATGCTTGAGGAAAATAACATTAAGCAAAAGGACATTATGCAATAACTTTACGTCTTAAGATCGGCTTATCGCAAATCTTTATGAGGTTTTACTTTCACATACTAAAGTAACGTTATAGAGATTTTCACGATTAATAACAAGTTATTAAAAGGCCGGCAATGCACTCGCGAGCCCTGTGGCATTGAGGGTGTCCATCACTTAATATCAGGTGACTCTCCTGCCCGTTTGCCATGTTCTATATAAAAACAGTAAACATAAGCTGAATCCAAATTTTGTTCGACACAAAACGAAACAAATTTTATTTTTACTTTTGTTTCCTTACACAGTAGATATTTTTCTTATTGTATTTTCTTTTCTAAAAGTACAAAAAACTTTATACTTTTTAATACAAAATCGATTGATCGAGCAAAAACGTTACGCAAGATTTGGCATGTTTTTATTTATCGATGCGCTGTTCAAAAATTCTGTATTTGACAAACTTTCCATGATTCACTTTCGATTGAAGATTTATTGCAAGTACATTTCTTTACTTTTGCCTACTCGAATATTTAGATCACTGTTTTAAGTTACAATTGATATTTCAATCATATCAGTTCACCGGGATAGTTTGTCGTTCTACAGACTAAGAAATAGAAAAACACAATCTTTTTAATATAAACGGGCTGGAGGCTTATCTGATGTTTAATGACACCACCGCCCGTGGAAACTTGAATGCTCGCAAGTTCGTTGCCGGCCTTTTAAGAATTGGTACGCTCTTTACTTGAAGGATCGTAAGTCGACATTACTAGTAATACACCCCTTCGTGGTCCAATTCAACACCTGAATCAAACCCTGTTCTTTCTGTGAAGTATTAAAAATGTTTCTGTCTACCTAGACACTACTACGCACGCAGAAAAATAAATTTAGTCAATAAAAATAATATGTATTTAAGCGAAAGCTTATGCTTGGCCTTTTTAATTTTCCGGCACTTCTTACATACTGCCAAGTGGGCATAGTAGTACTGTATATGTCTAGAAACTGATTTCGTAAATCTATGATAGATAAGACTCTCCAAGGTTTTTAAGATTTCATATGAAAAGTAGCAAAATATTAAAAATAAAGATTATATCCATGACTCATACAGAAACAGGTCGCATGTGAATGTATTAGTAAATCGGCCTTTTAATTCATTGTTTACTGACCTCGGGTGCACCTTGATAATCAGGTTCTCACTTCTCATTGAACTCTCATAATTCGGGCTTGATTCTGACCCGTTTTATAAATTTAATATCCAATAACCAAGGTTATTTACGAAATATATACAATTACGTATTTAAATCTATTTTATCTAAAAAGTTGTTGACTCGAAATTATTTTTTAATTCCTAACCCACACACTAGTAATGCCTGCGCGTGTCTGTTGAGTTGCCAATATTTATTTACACGTGCATAAATACAATTTTCACTACCACATAACATAAATTATATATCTATTTAAATCATAATATTGTCTGTGTGTGTAATTTAACAACTGTTACATATGTCCGTGACCCATATTTTTCATTACTATATGGAGCATAAATTAAATGTTATTTTTATATAATTAATTAGCATAAGTTTAAATTAATAATGACACGCAAGTAAAATTGTAACAAATCTCACTCTTACAGTAACATGTAATGCTATGTAAGTAAAAGTGCTTATACAATAGAGTACTTACAAAAGTTATAAATCATGAGATGGCAATATTTGTTACACAATTATGTTATATTATTCTTCTTAGATCTTGTTCAGTGACTGCACTGTCACAAAGGGAACACCAATATGAACCAAAAAGTTCTAGGAAATGTATAAAGAGTAAAGTCTTAACAATAATGTTTTTTTTAACCCACTTATATAAAAAAATCACTATACTCAACTTTTAGATGCAACATTTAAAATCTACAAATATATATATCAATGTCAGATCATCAATGGAAATATGTTTATGAATAACAATATATTCCTTACACAAGATTTTTTTTTAAAATATATATATCAAATTTTTGAAATTACTAACAAAACAAACTATAGTAACTCTCATAATTCTTTTATTCCTTATTTTGAAACTTTAAGCAATTATTTTTGTTACTGAATGTAAAACAATGTTCAACTAAAAATGTAAAAATAATGTAAATCAAAGCCTTGAAATACAATGCCTTATTTTTGGAAAGTGAGTATAATTGTTAAAGCCTGCCTTTTCTTTACAAGTATAACTGTTACACTTTCTAAAATTTTTCAATATTCAAATATTTTGAAATTTTACAATTCACCAATTCTCAAGTTAAAAATTTCAATTACCTTTGACTTTTGAGAACTCCAATGTTGAAAGAATATTCTATTATAAAATATACATTAAAATTACATTTGCTCTTTCAAAACATTCCATTCCAATTTTATCAGATTTTACAGCATAAACACAGTTTTAGATTAGACAGAATACTGTTTATAACTAATATCATAAGCCTTACTTATTTCCTTTCTATTACATAAAAGAATATAATGGTGAAGACACAGTACTCTAAGAAATGTTTCTATCATTTTACGTCAATTGCATTGATTTAAAATTTAAACTATAACAAAAATAAGACAAGACTTAATTATTAATATTTGAAATATGTTATAGTTTAACAAAAATATGGTAATGACAACCAATAGTTGCATCTTGTTTTGAACATAATTTTTATGATAATTTATTCTACAGTATAATATATTTCAATGTCAGCGTTTGCATTTCACGTTAATGACCTTCCACAAATTCGAACCTTGGCACTTGAAATCTAAGAATATATGTTTAAAGCATTCTTAACTTAATCATATTTATTCCAATAAGAAGTATTAGTGCAAATATTACAGTTGACGTAAACATGTACACGAGTAACTTTTATATTGCGTCGCATTTCGTTGGGAAAAGGCCAATATAGAACAAAACAATCAATTAATATAGTCAGTACTCACCCGATGTCAACTGCGAATTTCTCCTAACAGCAATTCTTCCAACCGATACAAAACTCAAGCGAACCGTACTCATTTTGTATATTTATGGGATTATTTACGCGAAAATCACATTAGCTCGCAATAAACTCAACAAAATGAAAGACGAATGCAAGGGAAATGCTGAAATTCTGCTACAATTAGTGGTTAAATTTTTTATTGTATTTGTTTGTCAGTGAGAGGTCTTTCTTGTCATGACGCAACACTTTTATAGTCAACACCGACTCGAATAAAATAAATCAACTAAAATGTAAACACTACCAACACTTTCCTATTTTTGCAAAACGTTTGAAAATAATATAGTTAAATTTTATTTTCTTGCTAAATGAGCGGCCATACTGATTGTCACAGCTGATTTTGATGTGTGATTTTCTTGCGCACTCCACGTTGTTTTCGTACCGAATACCTATATAAAAATGTAGCGCCATCTTGTGATATCTTGTTTAATTACAATGATCTATACTCTACTACTATTTACGGAAACAGGGATAGATTCTATATTCTCAATCCGATTTTGTGGATCCTATGCCTGAAATATGCGAACTGTGCACAAGTGATCGAAGAATATCTTTTTCAAGGTTCGATTAAAAAATTTAGTATTTTAAGATCTTTTAATGTTAGGCTTTCAACAAACACCAGTAATAAGTACAATGTTAAAAAAATATACAAACAGACAAATTTTAGTAAAAACATATCCACATTCTAAACATATCAGATTTAATTTCATTCGAAAATCTATCAAAACTTATTAACAATATCCAATCTTGACAATAATTAAATCGGATCGATATATTTACATCCTAGAGTAAAATACAAAGTGTAGACATATTTTATCAATTTTTCTTGTTTAATATTTTGTTAATGAAGTTATATTACTGTTTATTGATAAATTATATCAATATTGAAGTTTTACTAAATTAATTAAATATTGTCATGATTAAAATGCAATAAAATTTTATTCCAAATCTAATTTATGATTGTAATAGTCGCACATAGGTGGCACTATAGTCATCTTGTATAATCTGTCGCGAAATGAACGTCAAGATGTAGGTTTTAGAAGTGGTGGCAATCTGTGCCAAAGTGCCATCAATTGTCCAAAATGGCCGAGACAGAAACCGATAAAAACAATATTGTTAGGCCTGAGAGAAATAATAGGAATTTAACATCAAATAATGGCCCCCGGCGTGTTACAATATATAAAACAGAAACAGGTTTTGGTTTTAACGTGCGCGGTCAAGTTTCTGAGGGTGGGCAGCTGAGGTCTATTAATGGGGAGTTGTATGCACCTCTTCAGCATGTTAGCGCTGTATTGGAGCAGGGTGCGGCAGAACAAGCTGGCATTCGGAAAGGAGATCGAATACTTGAAGTGTAAGTAACTTCTAATTCGTTTATTGACTAACTGCTCCAACCAGTCAATAATAACGATTTTCTGGGGATTTCCATTCATCGGCGTTGCAACGAACTAGAATTTAAAATGTTACTAAACATAAAGTTCATTAGCATAAGAATGAGTCTCTAAGACACAAACCACATCTTATTACATTTTTCAAATATTTCCTTAAAATAAATTTGACCAAGACTGGCTCCATACTTTTTTTTACATTTACATAATACTCTTATTCTTGAAACCTTTACTATTCAGAACGGATTAAATTTAACTATTTTAATCGTCAATTAATGGTTACAAGGGGACCTTTAGGTTAGGACAAGGTGAGTATGTAAATGTAATTTTTATTATTTCCTGATGATCCAAATATTTTCATAAACAAATATCTAAATAATTAATTTCATAGTAAGGGATATTCATTTATAAATACCTATTTATTTAAACAAATATTAAATTAAATGTCTGATTAGATTGTTTTATGTCATCCACACCTACACATATGGAATGAACTTCATAAAGTAATGATAGAGACTTTATATTGTTAAAGTTAATGGAACACATAATACATGGGATTTAAATATATACACTATAGATTTCTGCTAGTTTGAGATATAGGATGTTACCACTACTAAAAAATACATCCCATATCCCATATAATAAAATACTTTTGAGCTCCTTATGACATGATTGTATTATTAAATGCCCACCATTAGACTTTTAGAACTGTTTAGTAAAGTATTTGCTGAAGAATACTTTTTATATTCCAACTACTGCTTTAAACTATAAAAATAATAAACTATTACAGGAGTATCAAGATGAAATAAAATTTCTGTTGGATAAAAACATAAATATTAAAATATTTACAAGTCATCATTGTCATGAGTCTAGACCCCAAATGACAATAATTTTAATATTACTTTATTTATGTTAAAGAAGTTTGATTTATTGTGTGGTAGTTGACTAAACCAAAGACTATTACAGTATATTCCACATACTGCAATGTACTGTAAGATAAAATTATTTTAATTAGAATACCCATCCAAATAGAATCTTAGATAAGAAGATTAATCTTACAATCATAAGGAATCATTAGCAAATTCACTCTAGTAATTACATAAAACCTATTGACCCATGCATCTTTACTGGTTAATATTTTATCATGTGTGTACATATATAAATAATGCTCCATTAACCTATTTAAGTCCTTATCTAGACAAGAAATTGCATTCTTCATATTAAATGCATCTACATGTACTTGGTTAACAAAAATATATTATACTATGATTTTCCTCTTTGTATATCAGAAAAGAATGAAATTAAAAAAAATACTGGGTGGATACCCAATAAGTAATACTTAATTTTTCCAATAATAAATAATAAAAGCATTTTGTATAGAACTGAAATTTATAAAAATTAATTTTGAGTATTTTTATAAATACAATGAGATTGCTATCAAAATGAACTACATTTCTTAACTTAAATTTATTGTTTGTGATAAGATTCTTTTTATTATTGTACATACAATATAATACATGTAGCTGTTTGTTGAAATGAGTTAATTTAAATAGTTTATATATAAAATTATTCCTTTCTGTGTTCGCATTCATATGTTTCTACCACTAGCAATCTATACAATTTATATTCCATGCTAGAATACACAAACAGTAATATTACAAACTATTTCATCACCCTAGCACACATTCAATTTATCGAATGTCAATTTTGTTGTTCTCAATATAGTGTCTATTAATGAGACAATTATAATAAATAGATCATTACATCGTTAGTTATGTTTAGATTATAAATTAGTTGTGTAGTAGACATGTGTCTGAATACTGTTTAATAGTTGGTTTTTATTTTTATATATAATTTGATATTAATTGTGTTTATTTTATCATAATAGTAATTAACATGATAAAATTAAAAATAACTGCTTTATTAATGTAGAATTAGAAAACAACTTTATGAGTTTTGTTAAATGGGTGGTTGAATATAAAAAAAAAATTGTTTCAAAGAATTGTGCAATATAAAATGTCTGTACAAAGAGGTGGTGTTGGAGACTTCCAATATTGTTTTTATTACTGCAATCACACTGGATTTGAAATCTATGACCTGGAAATTCCGTCCAGTAAAGCTGGGTAAATATATTAAGTCATACATTATTTTGGTGCTCAAGACTTTGTGTGAAATTCAATTATACGACGCCCCTTATTTTAACAAATTCAATTATTCACACTTGTAATTAGATATATAGTGTACCATGGTTAAGCAATAATTTTTTTTGTAAGTGTGTAAAGCTTTAGACTAGTGTGAATATGACTCTTAAAATGTCTATAACCATCATGGCATACGTATTTAACTTTTTTAATTTATCCCTTTTATCAATTTCTGTTATCTAATTGCGCAGTCCATTTTCCGTAAATTTATTAATATAATTAGTATTCATATAGTGTGCTTGGAGCAAGGTATATAATGCTAAAATATTTTCTATCTAATCCGGTGTATAACTCTATAATATATCAAATAATGGGATGAAGGGATTACTAACACCTACGTAAGCAGATAATTCAAAATAAACACAGTAATATCTGTACAGTTATTTATTAGAACAATGTCCACATCAACAAGGCATTTGATATTGTATAATTATTAATTATAGACAAATGATTGTTTTTTATACCTAAAATGTATTGATTTAGATTCAAAATACGTACGTAAGTAATACGTTACTATGGCTTTAGTTTCAATGACGATATCTTTGTAGGTATTATTGTTTATCCAAAAATGTTTTTAATGAATATGATTTTTTATATTATACTACCGTATTATCTGGTTTGGGCATGGTGCAATTAAAGTTTGTTTATATATACAACTAGTAGACTCGGCCAAGCGTTGCTGTGGCTAAGGTTTTTGTTATATTACATAGTAGTAAACTATTCAAGGAAAACGGTAGGAGAACTTATGTGAAACGTTGGTACTTTTAACACAGCGCCATCTGTTAGAATTGTATCAAATACTAAATACATATTTTGCAATAAAATAATATTGCGGGTATAAATTGAGATTTAAGCTATCCTATCTTTTAAGTTGGATCAAACTACACACGGTGTGCAAATTTAATTGATATCGGTTCGGTAGTTTAGGTGTCCATAGCGGACAAACAACGTGACACGTAATTTATATATATTAAGATTTAGTTTTTTGATTAACAAATAAAAGTGTTATGATCATTTACCTTTCTCTCGGCTTACAGAAATGGCGTAAACGTGGAAGGTGCAACTCACAAACAAGTGGTGGATCTCATCAAGTCTGGAGGAGACTGTTTGACTCTTACTGTTATTTCTGTTACTCCAAAGGTACTTTAGAATCTTTATTTTTTAGGGCCTCCACCGACGTATTGGTTTATTCAGTACTCTAGTTCAAAAGTCCGATTGAACTCATACAAATTGTTATTGTAGTCTTGCTGTTTACAACAATAGTTATAAAGCAGATGCAAAAACCTGTTAACCATACAAACAACCAAACTATATACAGTGAAAACTCTATATAACGACATTTTAGGGACTGTGCACATTTTGATGTTACAGAGAGTTGTCGTTAAACGGAAAGTAGAAAAAACTGTATTAGAACAAGATAAAGTTTATTTCAGACTAGTGTTAGTACGCTATGCTATAACGCTTGTGCTGTACCAGCAAATATGTTGTATTTTTAACTTATTTTATTTATATCTTACTATGTTGAGGCATCTTTGTGATAAAGCACGGCAATCCCAATTTGTAAGCAAACGAACGGATTTCTCAGAAAGTTCAGAACGTATGATGTCGAAATTCGAGTTTATTATCGGCTAGGACAATAAAGACTAATGAACGTACACAGCTCCGCAGTTTTAACTAATTTTGGCAACTTATAAAGTGCTTATTATTTTTTAATTGGCGTTGTTGAGCGTGGGTGTAATGCTATGTAGAGAGTATCATTGTATGGTAGACAAGCTAAACCAACCAAATCCAATTGATTTCGACGCTTTAAGGAGGTTGTCGTTACATAGAGTTTACACTGTAGTTATAAATTTATATTCAATATGAATAGTTAAATAAATCTTAAAAAGTAACGTTAAATAATTGAATAATTGTTTGATTAAATTGTAGGTAAACAAAATATTTTTTATTGTACACAGGAAGCAGAAAGACTAGAGCCATGCGACGATGGCTCAGCCCCAGTAGGTGTTATCGGAGGGGCCGCGAACTCACGCGCTACTGTCTACCAGCGTTACGACTATACCGACAAACGATCCCTTCCGGTATCAATCCCAGACTACCGGATAATTATGGAAAGAAACACGGGGCGATCCTATGTCGCGTTCAACGTGCATATGGCTGGTAGACATCTGTGTAGTCGACGGTATCGAGAATTTGCTGCCCTACATCAAGTACTGAGAAAGGAGTTTGTTGGTAAGAATCTGTCATATCAGTTCAACCTACATAGAATCCGGATATAACGATATTCAAGGGATCGGCGATACTATGTCGTACTAACCGGATGACGTACAAAACGGCAGGATTATTTCTAAAGTACATATATACTTACGAATAAATATGGTATATGTAGTATAATTGCGAAAGTTTGATTTTCCTATTTAGGTAAATAAATCCTTTTGTAGGATATATTATCACATATACTTTATTTTCATGGTACTTACGCATTCCAAATTAGAAACAGGAACATTATGTACTGTAATACAAAGAGATAAATTACATACACACGCACTACACGAAAAACTCTGTTACTAACATAGAAAGTCTGTTATTTGTTTTTTTTTGACAAACTTTTGTTCGGTAGTAAGAACTTCGTACAGTATTGTGAATTCGTGACATCATTAATTTTCATATTCTAATTAAGTCTGAACTTACATTGGGCGTTTCAGCAGCCTTCAGATAGAGAGTCGGTACTTGGTAGTATTGATGCGTAGGTTGTGTAAACAAAACATTGCGCGTCGTTATAACCGGACGAATATAATAATTAATGGTCGCTATAAGCAGTTGGTCGCTTAAACCGGAGTCGGACTAAACGGTTGTGTTTTCCCAACTATGAAACCTAACTTGAGTAAACATTATCGTCGTTAAAACCGGTTAGTCGTTACAAGCGAAGTCGTTTTATCCGGATTCTACTGTAGTTCTTGTGTTTAATTAGTTTACCGAAGTAAGTAATAAGTACTCCTGAGACGAACATGGAAGATATTGGGTTGGGTTAACAGCTACACTATTGAGTAGTGGACTCTTGCGGAAAAAGGAATTAATACCAATTATTATGGAGCCATGATTATGGTGTTTGCAAATGCCAGTAAAAAAATAAATCATAAAGGTTAATTGAAGAAAAGAGGTATCTTGAAAAAGCGTAGCCTAGTATTGTATCTATCTCTAGGCGGTCCTCTCGTACGATCTCTGATCTACAATAAATATCGCGTCTGAACTATTTACGCAAATTGTTATACAAATATGATACACAAAATGATGAATTTTAAAATGTTATAGCGGATGAAATCCAGTTGTTTACAGTGAATTAAAATGGATTCTTGGTCAACTCTCATCAAGTCTTGTTTCTTTAATCATACTTCTTAAGAAGATTTGCCTGATGAATTATTTCGTTCCACTTATTATTCTTATGGATATATTCAGTTTGCCAATTAGCTCCTAAATTTTGCAGGCTTCAATTTCCCAAAGCTACCAGGAAAATGGCCTTTCACACTGAGTGAACAGCAACTAGATGGGAGAAGGAGGGGCCTTGAACAGTATTTAGAAAAAGTGAGTAATTTTCATCATAATTAATTTAGATAATACATAATTAATTAACCGCCTTTGACTATGTGGATAGTACATGGAGTGTAATGGGTTTGATTAATGTCAAAGGGAGCGTTCAAGTATTACGCGAGATTATTGACAACCCCCCCCCCCCCCATGTAACGCGCCGTAACGTTCTATACCCAATAGTAGAACGTTTCGTGACCACCCAGTGACTCTTTATACATAAAAGTTACCATTATGTGTGGTGTAAAGTACTGGAAAGTCGAAAACAATATTAACAATAACGCGTATTTCAATCCCCGCCCCGCATCGTAACGTTTTACAAAAGTTTCCCCAAAATTCGTTACGTAATACTTGAACGCCTTATTTGTTTCCGATTAAAAGGCTGAGCGCTTTATCCGCTAAAAGATGGAATAAAGTTTCTTATATTTTTCTTTATTTAGAAGACCAAATGAGTCCTCATTTGACCTTCTAAATTATAGTCCTAGTTGGCTACATCCGTAAGATACCAATTTGTAATTCTGTTGTATATTCTGTCTCCTGCTAAAATCACTATATAGAACTAGTTCGAGCAGTTAGTCATTTGACTAACTTGTTGTGCACACATTTGTGTGCACAACAGTATAGATCCCGTTTACCCACAGGTGTGTGCAGTCCGTGTGATAGCTGAATCGGATGCGGTACAAGAGTTCCTCACAGATTCAGATGATAGTTCAAATCCATCTCCAGTAGACCTGAAGGTGCTCCTACCGGACAGAGAAGTGGTCACCGTGGCTGTCCTCAAGTCAACCAACGCTGATGATGTGTACCGAGCTGTATGTGATAAGATCGGACTCTCTAAACAAGTGCAGAAATATTTCTACCTGTTTGAGATAGTCGAGTATAATTTTGGTATGTTTCTTTTGTATGTCAATTTAAAAAAAAAATGGTGCGTGTACTTATGTACGCGCGTAAGAAGTTATACTTCTTTGGCTTTCTTTATTTTTTTTTAAATATTAAATAATAAATAATCAATATTAGGCGTTAATAATTTAACAATATTTAATATTTAGTATATTATTCAATTATTAATTAATATTAATAATAATTATTATTATATTATATTATTAATTCAATTTAATAACTAGGTATGTTTCATAACCTTTTAACTAAGTATAAATAGGTCTTTGTGAAAAAGCATTGCTAAATTTCTTTGACAAAATAATTAAAACTGCTTTATTTGTTTAATACGCGCACGCTCGGCGCCCATACTGAATTTTGTGTCACGGTGCGCGCGCATCGTAAAATTTCACTCTCATAAATTTTTCATAACGCGCCTAAAGAAGTATAACTTTAAAAAGAAAAAGATACTTTGGTACTCTGGAAGGGATTGCTTGTTGGCTATAGCGAATTTTAAGTTTCTGGATTGTAAAAGTTTTCTTGGAAATAAACTAGATAGCGCCATCTAGGTGACTTTTTCTAATATATAAACCAGTGGCGCAGCTTTTAAGGTCTGGGCCACAGATATCTATATCTGTTTCGTGATCATTTGTTTTTTTTTTTCTTATAACCAAGTAGACTAGTAGACTTCGTTCCTAAAAGTATGACGGTATTCTCGCGATTGTTTCTTTCGACGAGCGAGAGTTAAATGCGCACATAGACAAGATATTGGTGTACAGTCGGCAATCGAAATTACGTCATGGATGACAGTGGCACGCTCCTCTCTTATTTATGGTCCTATAGTCTGGACATCTGCATGCTTCCCTCAGTGTAAAATAGATTTTCCTAAAAATTTTCAGAATTTATTTTATGTAAAAGATATTAGTATAGTCTTGGCAAGCATTTTAAATAAATAAACTTTGGTCCTTTCCAGAGCGCAAACTGCAACCGAACGAATGTCCCCACTCTCTGTATATTCAGAACTATTCTACCGCGTCTTCGTCATGCCTTTCACTACGCAAGTGGCTTTTCAACCCTCACACGGAACTGTCCGTCATTTCCGAGGACACTAAGGCAGCAGAATTTATATTTTGGCAGGTAAATACCAGATAGTGTCATTGTTTTTGATATTTTTGAGAAAAAACTGTGTATAACGCAAAAAAATATAAAATTTGGTTGGTTTAACACAAAGCCATACATTCATTCACTCTTTATAAGGCAACATTTTCTTATTTAAACATCAAAAACATACTTAAGTGTAATTGTTTTTATAATCAGATTACAAAACTAACCTATTGAGGCCGTCTCGCCTTTGTTATTGTTAATTGATAAATAATTTATTTTCCGTAAGTAGGTTTGTACAAACACTTTTACACGTCAAGCATATATTTTTTTAAACTAGATGAGTTCGACGTTTCCTATCTGACTACTCTGAGATGAAACGCCGAAACAAACTCAGAGGTCACAGTCTCTTAAAGTCCAGACATAATCTTGGTCAGATCACGTGAAGACCATGTAGATTTCAGTCTGAAATGGTCTTTTGAGGAAAGAACCCCACAGTTTGAGTGGACCTGACAAGTCAGTGCACGCATTTGTCAGTAATCGTGCAGCTCAACTCTAAACTTAAGGAGCTTAACGATTCGACGAACAATACCAAAGAAAAGATATTTGGGTAGGCCGCATAAATTACTCAAACTGTCAAGACTATGACTAAAACTGAGAAAAGGATACAATAAATAAAAAACAATGATCCACATAGTCTTCACATTCACAATAATTAAAAATAGTATAAGTAATACTTTACAAAGTAAATATTCATGTCATTGTATAGAATATGTAAAAAGGTATTTAAATCAACATTGTGTAAAATTATTGGAGCAGCTCAATCCCAAGCCTTTTTGTCCTCAATATACTCTTTAACAGTATAAAAGGCTTTTGACAAAGTTTCCGCTTTATACAATTTTTGAATTTATTAAAGCTTAGTTCTTGAATGTGGCTAGGTAGTTTATTATAAAAACGTAAATAACGTTATTGTATTAACGTGTGCCATTATTCTTAGATTACATTGTCTGTAGGAAATTTTGGTCTCAGTTACTAAACGCACCATTGTCATCTATCTATTATAAATATATAAATTATTGTAATTGGTTAAATTGGTTGTTTTTTCACTTCTTTTCCTATAACGAACGACCTCTATAACGAAGAAAATGATCGGTCCCTTGAAATTCGTTATAAAGAAATTACACTGTATATAATAAATCTATGGTGATATTTAAAAAAAATATTGCGACTGAATTAAAGAGTAATTCCAGTTGAAGCATCTGATTGTAGTAATGTCTTGAATCATAGAAATTTTTAATGATTTTTTTGTAGTTTTAAAATCTCATACTGAAATAAATATATCAAAGAATCCTACTTTCACAATTTATTATTAATTATAATTTGTATGTTTTGATTTACAGGCAGTGGAAGACGTGAATCGCGGCGTGTGCGTAGCAGGTGCGCGTTTGTATCAACTTAAGGCTCTGCAGGAAGTTCGTCGCGCTTCTGACTATTTAGCATTGGCGCGTACGCTTCCCGGATACTCCCACATCGCCTTCCCGCCCGCGCATACGGACACGCACGCGGCTCTTGCTGTGACGCTCGGTACGTATACGTCGGTGTGCACGCGTACTTTCGTTACGAAGAACCTTATTAGTGAAAATGTCATAATATTCATTAAAATTATTATCATGAATATTAAGGTCGTCTTTTTTTTATGGCTCTGGCACGATTTTTGCATTAGCCAGCGTCAAGTATAGGATTTTTTATAATTCGTGCTTGTCTTTAGAAATTCGACCATGTCCTCCATGTACGGTTTAAGCACTCGCCCGGTACCGCACAACCCTCCCAAAGGCCGAGAACAAATTTAAAATAAACGAAATAATCGAACCGGGAATCGAACCCGGTACCCCTCACCTAGCTAAGGTCGTCTTATTGCACTATTTTAACTCAAGTACATATTTCGTCTCTTTCTGTCAAATTATTTTTACGCTATGATGAAAAGAGGCAGATATTATTATTATCGTCATTACTATTATCTGTGTCCCGCGGTTTCGATCGTAGCGTATGTGAATAATATATCTTTGTATAAATTATGTGCGTATAAATAAAAATTAAAAAAAAATCGAATAATTTTTGTAAACTTGCACGTTCAACCAAATAAACATTATACAGTATAAATTTTATCGAATTATGTGAAGTAATATAAAGATTATACATTACAGGGTGGTCAGGTATGAAGCTGTCAGCGTTTTTCGAAAGTGGGTCTGCGGAACAAGAAGGTTCAAGTGTGGAAATAGGCTGGAATGAGGTCCGATCCTGGCGCGCTGACGACGAGGCAGCGGCAGCTACTGTTGTCTATGGACGGAGGAGGCCACTCATATTACACACGCCATATGTAAGTATTTAAAAAAAAATTAAAAAAAAGTATTTAAAATAAATACCAAATGTGTGTTAAAAAGACTACCACAACCTATGGACACCAAAGGAAAATTTATGAGTTTGTTACTGGTCTTTTAAGAAACTACCTTTCCTTAAAGAGTCGTCAAATTTCTTGGGAAAGATATTCAGTGGAAATTGATTCCACAATTGGCTGGTTTTTAAAATAAATTTAGGAAAGCAAGATGTGGCAGTTTTATGGCTATAGGGGTGGGAAAATATTTAATTGTAAAAGATATACTCCGTCTAGAGAGAGATTCAGAAAAGGGGAATTAGTTTAAATCACTCTTTCTTAATCTCAAAATCACAATCTTAATTAATGTTTTTACGGGAAAAGATGATTATTAGAAATAATCTATTATGCTAATGAACTTTTGGAAATATTTCCTACAAACTAAAAAAGGAGAACGGTATACCTCCATACAAATTTTGTTCACACAAAGTGTCCATACAATTTCTTTGTTAGAAACATTAGACAAAGAAAACTATCATTAAAAAAACAATTCCACATTAAAAAGTAATAATAACTGAAAATCCTTGGTTTTTAGTTCTCGGTTGTCATAATATTTTACAGTACTTTCCAGAACATTCGTAGTTATTTTGTTTTCGATGTGACAGGTTTAAAAAGCGAATTTTTAAATTAGGGAGATTATTGACCCCCCCCCCCCTCCCATGAACTCGCCGTAACGTATTTCAGTACCCAAGTCTAGTAAAACGTTTCGTGACCACCTAGTGACTCTTTAGTTACTATTATGTGGTGTAAGTAGAAAATAATCTTAATAATAACGCGTAATTCAATCCCCGCCCCGCATCGTAACGCTTTACAAAAGGACCCCCCCCCCTACCAAAATTCGTTACGTAATACTTGAACGCTCCCTTATTCAAAATGTATTACTTCAATTTCAGTATCAATTCTTGTGCAACTGTATGGACAGAATAGCGGAGGAGGCAAAATGGGTGGACACAGGTGAATAAGCTTTACTTGCTTCCAGAAAGTTATATCCAGTATTTATTTCTACGGACATGGGGTCTTAAATCGAAGGTATAGAACAAGGAAATGTATTAGAAATTCGACCTATGTACTCAAAACTCAATTTTTAATTAAATACATTCCCCTAACACGATATCGTAATATTGGCGAAGTAATATAATTAAATATTCATTTATATTAATCACAGAAGAAACAGATAAAAAATTGAAAATAATTCGTTACTAAATACCACGTACTTATAATCGCTAAATATTTTACATGTACCCTCTTTTATACGCTGATTCTAACGTATTTAGTATTTGAAAATTTAATCAATATTATAGTATATAAGCCTATTAATCACTAGCGTTTAAGAGAGGGTATTTCGAAATACAGTTGTATGACTATTATAGTAAATTATATACTTAATTATGGCTAAGTATCTACTATGTAATTCAATAAATATGTGTAAGATGTCACAAACAGATCAATGCGGTGCCAACGTTCACAAATACTGCCCAGAATTAATATTTTAACAGAATCTAGTAAATACAATAGTTTCATTTTTATATGAAAAATAAATGTATTAGAAAAAATCCCCCACATCCCAAAATCAAGTGCCGATAACATTTATCTTGAGGGAGCGTTCAAGTATTACGTCACGCAATTTTTGGAGATTATTGACACCTCCTCCCCCCCATGTAACGCGCCGTGACGTTTTTCTGTACCCAAGTATAGTAAGACGTTTCGTGACCACCTAGTGACTCTTTAGATCTAAAAGTCACCATTATGACGTGTAAAGTACTGGAAAGTCGAATATAATATTAACAATAACGCGTCATTCGATCCCCGCCCCGCATCGTAACGTTTTACAAAAGGACCCTCCCCCCCCCCCTAAAATTCGTTACGTAATACTTGAACGCTCCCAAAGATGTACGCTCGTTACTCGAGCGCCGACTGTCGGCGAAGCCACACGTCCGTTCGTATTTGGATTTAGAGAAAGATCTCATCAAAATTTATTAGTGTAGTGTCATTTAAAAAAAATTGTAGTGTTTAATTGTTAAATCATTAGTCGTGTCGTCCGCTTGTTTTTAACCGCCTTACATATCTCGTTAGTAATTAATTTAAGTTAAACTTGAACGATATATGTCAATTAGCGGATAACGAAAGGGAAATAGTTAATTTTATTTATAGCATAATTTTGTATCTTTATAATGTAAGAATATCCTAGATTTCAAAATCGTGTTTTAATTGTCTCATCGAGGGTTTTGTTACGGGGGTTTTGTAGTAATAGATACTTTGTTATACAGGCTTGGCCATATTATAATTCAGAAATGTTTATTAATATTTTGACGGTTTTAAAAATTCTCCTTAAATATATTTAGTCTTATACGGATTTAACTAAAGTACTTATTCCATTCTCTCTAATCGTATTTATTTCGTAAAATTTATGTCATTCAATGTTTGGCCATTTCATGAAATGTTCTTGTTTATAGCGCTTGTATCGTTAAATGCTAATTATTCATTTGTTTGGACTCATCACTAAATAAATCGTATTCATGTCGTGGCCAGATCGGAGAATCGATTGTTCCGCGGAATAGTTGTCCAATGAAATTATCAGGTTAACGATCGGGCTACGACCTTTATACCGTGTAGAATCTTTTTCATATTGTCTCTGGTTTATAGGAGTTCATTTAACCTATTTGAAATTGATTTTTGAAGTTATACTTCTTTAGGCGCGTTATGAAAAATTGATGAGAGTGAAATTTTACGATGCGCGCGCACCGTGACACAAAATTAACAGAATGAAGTTGCCCACGGAAGATGCTACGGCATTGGACATAATTTAAAAACAACATTCGAATAATAATAGAATTTATGTTACACTTAATGTAAGAGAATAATAATAAATATTTATTTATTTAATTTTTCAAATGTAAACTGAACTTTATTGACTATAATGACTCCTTTTCCAGTCTTTGATTATTTAATTGTAATTAATTATTTGCATGCAATCAAAAACTAATTTTAATAATGCCAAACAAGTATAACTTCTTACGCGCGTACGTAATAGATCTTCAATTATTTTACACAGTTTAAACGGTACTTTTGTTAAAACGGAAAAGACTTATGAATAAGGGAGTTTGTGTTTTGCCATATTCTGTCGAGGTTAGAGTCAAATGTCTTATGTGGCAGGTAGCAGTATTAAATTATATAAAAATCGGTGCCATCTAGATTCAATTGCTTGTTGCAACCTGATTTATGTGTGATTTAACTAAATATTAGGGTAAAACTGTTCACTTATATTGGTATATATTTAAAATTTTAACGGTTTTGAATAAATATTGGTGATAAAGTAAGAAGTTACTAGAATGTTACAATTTTTTTTATGATTTGTTAAAACTTGAAATACGCGTTTCAATTTGATCAACGAATTGTTTGTAAAATGTAATTAAATTTTTTATAAAACTTTTAATTTTAATATAATTTTGATAGATTAAATCTTATAGAATCAATATCACTTGGCTTAAGTTGACGTTGAAGCGGCCAGTTATTTTTTAAATAACTACGGCTTTTGGACGGCTTCAACTATTTTGATTAAGAATATTCAAAACCGTTAAAATATGGCATGCTATTATACAGTATTTGTAAGTGTAGCTTATTGTGATAGTTTATTGTAAATAATTAATTTATGTGTTATTCGTTAGATGTAAGTATCAGTATCATGACAGTTGTACTTAGTTATAATTGGTTGCGATAAAGTCAAAAAAATAAAAAAAATCGTCAGGAAAATTATGTATGTGTTTGACATACTATAATCGCGTCTCGATTCTGAATTTTATCCTACAGATATAAATAGTACTTGCTTTTCAATTATCGCAACCAATAAATTTATATTATTGCTTTACCTATGGTTTCTATGCAGCTATTTTGGAATGTTCTCTAATCTATGAACTGTCTGTATGCAATCTGTTATACAAATGTGCAATATCACCTGTAAGGTTCATGTTAACTTTCAATTAAAGTTGATAATATTTTAATCTGTAAGATATACTCATGGTGTAATTTTGTAACTCATATCATATTTTACTTTCGACGTCAATAGAGGGAGCTACGTTCGATAATACCTTATATATTAATCCTACAAGAAATAAATAATAGACACAGCAGACCTTGAAATAGCCGCAAAAATGTGTCAGCTCCATTGGAGGACTTCAAGGAAAATATAATATACAAATTGTAAACAATTTTTTCTACAGAGATACGTCAGTGATGTTAATGTGAAGTGTTTTATTAAAATACTTCACAATACCAATAAAAACTATAAACGAAGTGCTTCGCGTTTTAAATTTTTAACTTAAGTACTATTTACTATTAAATCTTATTAAACATAAAGTGAGACTTAACACTTTGAGATTTTAATGAAAATTGTTGCTTGTTAATTTGTTTAATGTATAACATATAAAATTATATTGATTTAAAATAATGGCATCATTCAATTTTGTAATTTCTCGTGAATTTTTATCGTTTTGTGTTATTATTTCACAATGCAAGATTTCCAAGATTATTATGTTAGTGTGGTGTGATTATACAAGTCACCAATTTTTACGTTTTGTGTGGTGCTATAACTGTGTCACAAAATATGTCTTTAATGCATGATTACGGCATTTTTATATTTATATTTAATTGTTTATAAACTCACGGGTCTAAACGTTTTCTGTTTCATCTTTTAATGGTGCCTTTTGTTCAGAGATATAACACGTATTAAAAAATCTCGCAAATGTATTTTGTATTATCATATTTAAACTTTGTTTCCTATAGAATACGGTCAACCAATAGTTGGTGTTAGGATATACATTCCAGTTTCCTGTAGCATGTCTAAAATATAATATTCTAACGATAAGATATCAGTATAGATTCACATAAATAAATGCATTGTACTACAAATGGTGTTTAATTTGTACCTCTATTAATCTCTACAGCTCAAATTAAATTCTTACATTGTATTGACACTTTAAAAATTGGTTTGAAGCTATTACTTAGAATGGTGTTTGTGCAAGTACTTTTTGTTGTGCCTCCGAAATTTCGGCTCATATTTCAAACGATTTAGTAATGAGTGCCGTCAAACTGCATATTAATAATAATCCAATGGAGCTACAACCCTATACGAGTGCCTCAAATTGCAATTTGCAACCGTTTTAATCATTTTTATTTCAGACTTCTGTTTGACAAATGTCGAACGAGCGAGTGTTAGATGCGCATAAAAAGTCCATTTGTGCACAGCCAGGAATCGAACCTTAAGGATTAGAGTTGTACGCTGAAGCCTCTAGGCCAACACTGCTCGTACTTGCTGCTTCAGGCTGCATATAATTAGACGAAATTAAAAAAAAAAATATTTTTTTTGCATAATGTTAGTGATATAATTAAGAAACGCCTTTATGCGTGCAAAACACAAGAACAAGTATTAATCTTCACTCTCTTCTTCACTAGCATATAATCAGCCTTAAATATTATCAGTGTGATAACAAATGATTTCACGTATGTCGTGCGCGTGCGGTTAGCGCGTTGTTAGCTGCTCATGTGAAATTATTGTTTGCTAATGAATTAAGCTCAAGGCTCCGCACTCAAGTTCGATGAGACACTTTGTATCTGAATAATGGGTGTGGCTTTATTCGCAACACCGTTTAACTGCAGGTCTGCAGGTGAAAAGTGTTAGATTATTGTGGGGACTAACGGAAGACACTGAAAGAGACGGGTCCGAAGACAAAAACAAATACTGCATACATTTTAGAATTAGAAATCAATTCTATTAGCTACAGACTAAAGTTCTAAAGTAATATTCGGCTGTCATGCAACTTTATTTGCGATTTAAATCCGATATCATTATTGAGTTTTCGTACCATTTGATTGAAGATAGGTTAGCTTGGCGTTAAGATAAAAATAGGTTTTGTTTAATTCAAATTCTCGTACACGTAATAAGTATAATAGGTATGTCTCCTTTGGATGATCTTGGCAACTCGGCTGTAGCTAGCGGTGCAACAGCGAATCTCTGCTTTCGAAGTTCAGATATTTTTTACCGACAAAAATAAAGCATCATTCAAAAGTTTATTTTTTTTACTATCTTTTCAGTATGGAATTGTCTAGAGGAGGCCTGCATCTGTAACGCTCACTTAAGGGAGGCTGTAGAACAATTTCTAGCATTTGCATTATAATAGTAATTGTTCATTTCAGTTTGTTCAATTAACGCGCTACTAGCAGAAAATACCGCAACACTGAAATATGTGTTTCTGTCTAATATTACTTTTTAGACTGCATCACATTTTTGTTCGCTATGTACGCATTGGTACGGGGATTAGTTATAATTATATTAATTTATTTTTGGATATCTTTTTTTTTTTTTAACAAATTACATTTATAATTTTATTGAGATCCTTGCCTTCTCACTCTCTACTACTAATAAATTATTAGTAGTTCTTAAACAAATGAGAAATCACAAATGTGTTTTCACTCAGCGTAACTCAGAAAATCACAACAGTATCATTGAGACAAGCCCTTGGCTTAATTGCATAATTGGAGCGTGCTTATTACCGTAATGCGTGTAATTCTGTCCGTCTGTCTCGAGAGGAAATATTAATATTACACGTAACGTGACGCCTTGCTACGGCGTAGCACTTATTTTGTTATTTTCTATTGTTGAAGACAAGACTTGAGGAAAGAGGTTTTTGTGACAGCATTTCAGTAATTGTATCTGGGTGACGACATTTCAATTAAAAAGGCCGTATTTATTGGGTATTTTTAACGCGCCTTTCCATTTGTGGCCTGAAACTATTTTATTTTAGGTAAATATTTATTTTTTATTTTACCGATTAAACAGTTTTAAGGTGTCTTCCTACAAATAAAATAAAACTAAATATTATCAGCCTTATCCATTTAGTTGAGTGGGTACGGATTACTTATTATTATTTTAAACTTAGTAATATAATTTGAAAAATTGTGATTTTCAACATCACAAGACTTAGATATACCTACCGTATCTATGTATTTTTCCTCTATAGATATATATTACTGAACGTAAATTTACTTAAAACATCGGTTATTTGAAGTTTAGTCAGGCTCCAAAATATTTCTTAAAGATATAAAACGAAAATTTTAAAAACCGAAAGTTATTGGATTTGATTCCCAGTAAAAGACTTGTGTTCGAAAGCAGAGGTATCAATCACATACTGTCCTATAACGTAATGATTAGACTCAAATGTGCCTGTCTCATTGCGGGAGATTATGAGACATCATAATGTTTATCCATAGACATGCTATCTTTCTGGCCGTTTGCATAATTAAAAGTTAAAACCATAGAGTCAAGGTGAGACACGGCATACGTTTTCAGCCCTCCTCAGTATTGTTCACGCGGTCGAATCTCGCGCAGCTTATTTTTTACGTTTAAGTGGTAGTGTTTAGTGAAGTGTTCGTGTTTATACTTAGTATTAGTGTGAGTAATAATTATGTTTAAATGTGGAATTATCAAATTTTTTTTTGTAATGATAACTTTTATAATTATTATTAAAAAGCCATCAATATCTTCATTTAAATCTATAATGTTTAAAAAAATCGTAGAATAACAATAATCTTAAAGTAACGACAATACATATCTTTTCCAACCGATGCATTAATAAATAAATTTATAAATTATAAATAAATTTATTAATGCATCGGTGCAAAAATAAATTTAAATAATTTTTACTCTAAAAATGAGTGACATATTTTAGTATATGAACCATTAATTATTTTTGTTAAGGCAAGAGGGTTTAGCCTTCTGTTCCTGTGACAAGTCGTCGATATTCGGGACAGGCGTACCGTACCAGCAAATGTAATTAAATTTTTAGTCCTGAGTCGTAGGCTTGACCACTAGGATTTAAATTACTTTGAAAAACTATTAAACTGTTAAATCAACAAAAAATAATGTACTGTACTAAGGTATAGTACATTATTTCCTGTTAAGAAAAACCAATAATAGATGATCAATTAACATGAAAATTATGAAGTGTTCAAGGTTTGCAGAAATTACTTGTATTTAGAAAGGTCTATTTTCCTTGTAATTAAACGTTTGATTTTATTATCTAAATTGAAGATCTAAGTCATAACACATTCGGTCACACTAAAACCTTAGGTCTAAATTCGAAACAACAAATCTACGTTATAGCAATAAATCTTACTCTTACTTATTTTTCTGGTCTATTGGTAAGTTCAATTTACCACTGCAGGTTTTTTTACCAATTTAAAATTGATTCTGTAATTCAAGTTAGCCATTATACCCTAAACAAGTAAATCCGAACATTACTTAAATATTTACAGAATAATGTTGCTATGTACCACGGAAGTAAACAGAGTAGATTGATAGGCACTTGTCGTGATAACCTCAGATAACTCTAAGAAAACCCTTATGTAACGCCACATCTAAAAACTTCCATAATAATGTGTTAAGATCCCCAGTGTGGTAAACACTTTTTAATTCCTTTCTATGCTTAATGAAATTCTACATTGTTCACCTTTGAACAGTTCGCCTTCGAGTAAAGTGTGATCCCTGCTGCCTCTTTTCAACACCGTACGAGCCGTACGACCTCTAAATTTCACCAACATCATCTTGATGGTTGGAGGTCTTCCACAGTCCGTTTCACAAGGCATTTTCTTTTGCGAACTAGCGAACTGTGGAATCGACTCCAGGTGGGGGACTTCCCTCAGAGATGCGACCTCCAAATGTTTAAAAAGCGAGTCTACTCCTCCCTCAAAGGCCGGCAACGCACCCACTAAAAATGGGTGTCTATGGGCTGCGTAGACTGCCCTTTTCGGTCGCCCCGCAAGCTCGTTTGCCCCCTATTATATTAAAAAAAAAAAAAACCTGATTGAATCTACCCCCCCCCCCCCAAAAAAAAGTAGCGTATAGACCCCATCTATACGCTACTTTTTTTTCTATATGCGCTCATACCACATGCAAAGAAAATACGTATATATACATATATATATATATTTTGGCGTCGGGACGTGACGACCCCATCGCCCACTGGTGAAATAACCTGTGACAGAGGTTATTTCATCAGCGCAATCAGTCAACCCCTTCCTAGTGGGAGTGCCATGCTGTTGCCTTCGGGCTTCAGCCAAATGGGCAGGCACGACCGGGGCAGTACCACTGTCTCTTAGAAAACCGGCGTGAAGTGATGCAATAGGCTCGCCTTATTGTACTCGCGTTTCGTGCGGTGAGAGAGACTCCCGGAGCCCATCCCCCCCTCCCCCATATGTAATATGAAGGTGCAGAAAAAAGAGAATCTACCCCAGGGGGGTACCACACGCGCTCGCGTTGGAGAATCCCCCTCTGGGCGTCCAACACCGGGACACGGAGCACCCGGTGGTGGACGCACAGGCTGCCCTTCGTATTCTGGGGGGGGGCAATTCTGCGCTCAATAACAGAAACAGTTATCGTTCTCGGGGCAAACGGAGCAATTCAACGCTCGCCGTGGACTTCACGAATGTTAGGGGGCTCAATTCCAATATCAACGCAGTCCACTACCATTTGGAGACTGCGAAGCCGGCCTTGCTCTTTCTTACCGAGACTCAGATTTCCTCCCCGGCTGATACTTCCTACCTCTCCTACCCGGGGTACAAATTGGAACATTCATTTGTGCCACGGGCGGGTGTCTGCGTGTACGTCAGAGAGGATATCTGTTCTCGTCGCCTCGGGACGCTTGAAGGAAGGGACCTATCTAACCTCTGGCTGCGCGTAGACTGCGATGACCATCCGCGATTCTACGCATGCCTGTATAGGTCCCATAGCGGAAATACCGAAACTGACCGACTCATTGAGCACATCCAAATGGCTACAGATTCCCTGCTCGAAAGGGTTCCTACCGCTGAAATCGTGATACTTGGCGATTTTAACGCCCACCATGCCGATTGGCTCGGCTCTGAAACCACCGATCACGCGGGAAGATCCTTTCACGACTTTGCTTTAGCCTACGACCTGACACAAATGGTCCCTGCGATTACGCGAATACCAGATGTGGATGGTCACAAACCCTCTTTGTTGGACCTTCTGCTGACTTCACATCCGGAGAATTATCAAGTCTCTGTTGACCCGCCATTGGGTTCATCAGATCAATGTGTGGTCCGGAGTACTGTGCCATCTACGCGCCCTTCACGGCCCCGCTTTATGGGTTGTCGCCGTATCTGGCACTATAAGTCAGCAGATTGGGACGGGATGCGGTCTTTCTTTGCGTCCTACCCTTGGGGACTATGTGCTTTTCGCCGGAAGCTCCAGATTCCGTCGCCGCCTCTGTCGCCGAAGTGGTTCTGCAGGGCATGGAACTCTTTATTCCATTTTCTGCGGTGCCGATCGGTGGCAAGTCTCAGCCCTGGTTTAAACGTTCTTGCAAGGCGGCCTCGCGTCGAAAGCGAGAATGCTTTAAGGCATGGGCGGAAGCGGCGAAATCTCGTGATGCCAATACCAGCGAACTTAAAACAGCATATAACTCAGCCTCCAGGTCCTTCAAACGGGAAATCACTAAGGCAAAGTCAGAGCACATTGCCAGATTTGGCGAGAGATTGGCCCAACTCCCTTCAGGGACTCGAGCCTTCTGGTCTCTCGCCAAAGCTGTCCAAGGGAATTTTTGTCAGCCCGCCATTCCGCCACTGCACAGGGAGGATGACTCTCTGGCCCACACTGCGAAGGAGAAGGCCGACCTTTTGGGCTGTCTCTTCGCGTCCAACTCGACTTTGGATGACAGAGGGAGATCACCACCGACCATTTCGCGGTGTGATTCTTCGATGCCGGAAATCACATTCCAGCAACGTGCCGTGCGCAAAGCACTATCTTCCTTGGACATTCATAAGTCGAGCGGGCCGGATGGTATCCCCCCAATTGTGCTGCGTACTTGTGCTCCTGAGTTGGCTCCGGTCTTAACGCGCCTTTTTCGGTACCTGTACTTGCTCGGCACTGCCCCGAAGTGCTGGAAGACCGCTTCGATACATCCGATCCCAAAAAAAGGCGATCGCTCTGATCCGTCCAACTATCGCCCAATAGCTATAACCTCCTTGTTCTCCAAAATAATGGAAACCATTATTAATAGCCAGCTCTTGAGGTATCTAGAGGGCCACCAGTTGATTAGCGATTCTCAGTACGGCTTTCGTCGTGGTCGCTCAGCTGGTGACCTCCTTGTATACCTTACACATAGGTGGGCAGAGGCAATTGAGTCCAAGGGGGAGGCGCTGGCGGTAAGTTTGGACATAGCGAAAGCCTTCGATCGGGTGTGGCACAGAGCACTGCTCTCGAAGCTTCCAGCCTATGGGCTACCCGAGAAATTATGCGATTGGATCTCCAGCTTTCTGGCCGATCGGAGCATCAAGGTCGTCATCGACGGAGCATGTTCCGACCTTAAACCCGTGAACGCTGGGGTCCCACAAGGCTGTGTTCTATCCCCGACCCTGTTTCTTCTGCATATCAATGATATGTTGCAACTTAGCAACATTCATTGCTATGCGGATGACAGCACTGGGGATACTTTTTACACTGGCCGGGCAGGTATTTCTCGGGCAGTTGTCGATGAGTACGGGAACAAACTTGTGTCTGAAGTCGAAACTCTACTACGTGGAGTCTCAGACTAGGGCAGACTAAACCTAGTCCAATTTAACCCCAAGAAGACACAAGTTTGCGCGTTTTCCGCTAAAAAAACACCCTTTGTCGCCACTCCTCTTTTCGAAAACACTCTTCTTAAAGCCACAGCCAGCATTGGAATACTTGGCGTTGACATATCGAACGACGTTCAGTTTCGCGGTCACTTGGAGGGAAAGGCTAAATTAGCCTCCAAAAAGCTTGGTGTGCTCAGCAAGGCGAGGCGGTACTTCACTCCGGGCCACCGCATGCAACTATATAAAGCGCAAATTCGGCCCCACATGGAGTACTGCTCTCACCTCTGGGCGGGGGCTCCCCAGTACCAGCTCCTTCCACTTGACCGTATACAACGCAGAGCGGTTCGAATCGTCGACGACCAATCCCTCTCCGAGCGGCTTGATCCTTTGGCGTTGCGTAGAGATGTGGGGTCACTCTGCATCTTCTACCGCATTTACCATGGAGAGTGTTCAGAGGAGTTGTTCGGATTAATACCTGCAGCTGAATTTCATCATCGGACGTCGAGACAGAATACGAAATTCCACCCGTATCACCTCGACGTCCGCCGTTCCACAACTGAGCGTTTTTCAAGGCAGTTTTTGCCGCGCACCACCACTATGTGGAACCAGCTGCCCACTGAGGTATTTCCGAACCAATTCGACTTAGGGTCCTTCAAGAAAAGAGCGTACCGATTCCTGAAAGGCCGGCAACGCACTCGCGAGCCCTCTGGCATTGAGAGTGTCCATGGGCGGCGGTATCACTTAACATCAGGTGAGCCTCCTGCCCGTTTGCCCCCTGTTTTATAAAAAAAAAAAAAAAAAAAAAAATACGACCAAAAGATTCAGAAGTCTGTATGCCTGTTACGAAAATTATATTTTTATGTATTTCCCCCTATTACAGAAAGATAACAACGAATCTCCACTTACTATGGTCCTCTACCTCTCTCGCTTCATCCACTTCCATGACATTCATCATGCATGCATTGGTTACTACTCTTACTTTAGAAAATTGATGAATATTAATGTTAGGAAATGTCGCAAATGATTTGGTTACTCAGTTGTAACCTGGTATGATGAATGTATATCTTCTGTCCATCTAACAGATTGTTTCGGTCACATGAGCGCAGCTGAATACAGACATTGTACTCATTAACATGTAAATATGTGCTACGCGTGATGCTGTAATCACTACTAATTATTTTATATAATACCTACAGGATGACCCAATTACACGTCATTAACACGTTAAACAGTCTTTCGGGTTGAAGTTTTATATAAACTAAAAAAAATTAATTCCAGTAAAAAAGGTGCTCCAACGGTCTGGGCGTCAGATTCTTGAACTCGTGCTGGTTTTCTCACGTATTCATCTGAGTCAGGAAGTAATAATTGCGCTCATAAATATTAGTCACAATCGGTGTTACTTCCACGACTTAAGGGTTAAGAGAGCCTCACCAGGAAAGAGCGAGTTGGTGTCGCCTTGTACCAACAAATTATTATCGTGAACGAAACATTTTATTTACTTCTTCTATGTAATAGTAAGATATAGAAACAACGTCGGTTAAGAAACACAATTTCGATTCGTTAGTAATAATCATAATAGCCTTTATCCTAGTACATAAAAATGTGTATTATAAACGCTAATAATTAATCGGCAAGCCGGTTAATTTCTGTTTTACAGCTTGGACATAGGCGTCCTGTAAGAGTTTCCACTCTTCTCGGTGTCTAGCTTTACGTAGCCACATAAAGCCAGCTGATCTACTTATATCATCTTCCCATATTTTTATTTGTCTTCCTCGTTTTCTTTTGTTATAGCGAGGGAACCAGTCCGTCGCTTTTTTGATCCATTTATTTTTGTCTTCTATCAAAATGTGTCCTGTCCATTTCAATCTTTTACTAGAAGTAACAGCATTTCTAAACTTTATTGTATTTTATTACTTCTAGTTTTTAGTAAAACTAGATTCGTAAGTAGGTAGGTATATAAAATTGTTTCTCCAAATCCATTTTACACTCAATATTCTATTCCAACGTACCTATTGATAGTTTTGCGCTGTAAACTATACAAAACACGCTTTATTTACCTCGATTTAGTAAATCACTGACATTATTGTAATAGCTAAGTGACTACTTAAGTATAACAAAATAGAAGATGATAACCAATTACTATTAAGTACTAGAGGCTTTGTCCAATCCATGACATTTACTAAAACGTTATTGCTTTTACTTCCCGGGTAGGTACTACTTCTAAACATGAATTTATTTGATTTACATAACTCGAAGGTTTGACGTCTCTATCAACTAAATATGGCAGTCTCACTGACCACGATTACTAATAGAATCGCAATTGAAACGTCGTCTTATTATAACTTAAATTTATGATCCGTTATTTTTTAATTATTATTAAAGCTTTATTTAATCCATACAACAATTGGTTAGTTTATATTCCTTAATATTAGTATTAGTTAAGTTAGTAAGTTTTAAACAAAATTAGATTTATTTTTAATTTTTTATGTCTAGTTTTTGTATGGCCCCTTTTAGGGTAAAAGCCTCCTCCATATTTTTCCATTTCTCTTTGTTTTGAGCAACATTCATCCAGTTTTCCCCCGCTAGTTCTACAATGTCATCTGACATGATGATGACATTATGATCCGTTATTGAAGTTTAATTTAAAAGACTAAGAAAATTTTTAGGATTTTTAAAGAAATAAACAAATTATGATAATGATAATAGCCTCACTTTAAGTTCGTTGTGTACGTGAATGATTTTTAATAAGTTGTCTTGACTAAGTGTTATTAGAAGTACTGACAATAAAATACAACCGAACCTTGTAAAATATATAATTTATGTGCTGAAATAAGGAAAACTGAATTATCAATTATGAGTTCACACTTCCCGCTTTGGCTGGACCAAACGAACAGTTATGAATAATTTACTAATATAATGACCAGTAGGTATTGATATCGCTGAAGAATAAGATAAATTTTGTGAAGTGTTTGTTTTGAAATTACCTCGTTTTGCCTAATTACTGCGGTGCCATACTACTGATTTTCATTTGAAACTTTGGTTGTTTATTTTAATTCTAACATTGTGAAATTAATATTAAGTTTGTCAGTTAATTAGTAGGTTTGTAAGGAATCATTTTTAGAATCACTTAGCCAATTTAAAAGGTTCCATTACCAGTAGATCGGGCATCTGTTGTATTGTATTTCTTGATTTTGACCTTTGAATTCCATATTCTCTCTACCTGCAGCTTACATTCAAATTTTTAGAACTTAGAAATAAACATTATGCCATCGTAGTGTAATAAAAATAATAAGTAATTGGTGTCTCAACTTGGTGATTCAAAATGTCCGACAACGATTGTTGCTTTCCAAAACAGTTGACGGATTCAAAATTATGTCTGTCATGTACATACCACTTGGATTTAATATTATATGGAGTATTGAGTTTAATCGTAGTGTCAATATTTATTTATGTTTTTTATGGACGATAAGTTTGTCGCAGGTAAGCGTTTAATCTCCCAGTTATTATTGTTACGACAGCCGTTTCTAATGTCAATAAGGACCTGAAGCACAGATTTTATTTATTTTGTTTAAAATAATTAAGTTTTTTTCTTAAAAATAATAATAAGAGAATCTTAATTTAATCTATACATAAAAGTAACAATTACATCAATATTTTTTTAAATTAATATAAAAATTTCGTGCATAAGTTTTGAAAAACTTATTTTAGCGGCGCAGATAAATATAATTAAGCCACTTACTTAAATAATTATGATAATATTATTCATCATCTAGCATGTATAAAACTATAAAGATTATATACTATAAGTCACTATAAGTCACATTACAACCCAAAAGCTGAACAACTGCCATATTTTTTTAATCGATAACGCGTAACCCTCGGTCCACAATGACACTATTGTGTACAAAGACGATTTAACGTCTATGTGTTAAAAGATTAAGGCCTGGACGATAATCCGAAGACAAACACTACTGTAGTGACCTTTTTCAAAAAGGTTCTGTCCACAAGTGTGATAGGAAAGATATTTTTTTTGCTTATTTGGTGGTGCGGTGCGTTTCCTTCTTCTTTGGTAAGCACGCGAGGACACGCAACAAAATACAGATGATTTCCGTTTCTATCATAATCAAATGCAATGTTCGCCTTATTCATTTTTGGTAAAAATGTTACCAAATACCACCCCGTAAAAATAACATCAACATTGTAAATAAGCAACAGGCCCATTTAGTTTTTGATGTTTCAAAAACAAATGAACAGTTAATGAAATATAAATAAATGAAATAATATAAAATAACATTCTACATATTAATGTAGAATGTTATTTTATTACTTATTAACTCTGCTCTTGCAAATTAAAAAATGCAATTACTACTTGGTAACTGTATATATTATTCGGAGTTAGCTTATTTCTATGCCTCTTCTTATTTGGAAGTTGTTAATGCATAGGGTACACTGACGTTTAGTCTGATCATTTGCAACTTCAGTTTAAACATAGTGTGACGTTCATGATATATTAGTACCCAAGCGCTGGCTATCAGAAAATAAATTGTCTAAAATAGATGGAGGATTTGTGGAGAGATTTATTAACTATTAAGGACATGTCTGTGACCTATATGTATGAAATCCGTATATTTTCAGGTGACTATGAAATAATACACGATGACCGACCGAGAAAATGACATAGAACCTTATGAAGCTGTAGCAAAAGGACTAAACTCGCCTGAAATACGATCCAATAGTAACATACCATTTGCCGACGAAGCTGTTGAATTAGAAAATGTCAACGATCCAATACGACCTAAACGCTTCAAAGACGTGGAGAAAGGGGAACCAGAAAATCCGAAAATTCACGCATCCGACTTAGGAAGTGTTCACACACCAAACAGTGATACAATAGTAGTTGACACTCCTGAAGGGACTCTGTACATAACTCTCGATCCTGATTCTTCCAAGTCATCTAAGCCTACAAGTCCCAGTACACAGTCAACTGATCTGTCGACGCCTAGTACGTCTAAAGCGTTTGGAGCTGAAGAGTCAGATGCTTTGATAACATCTGAGTCAGAGGTAGAACAGAGAAAGACGAATTTGAGACGGAATTCAATATCGATGCCGAATATAGAGCTACTGCGCCAAGATTATTTGAACAATACACAAGGAAATGTGAGTATTATTCAATTTATTTTACATTGTTTATACATTATGTCTCGTTTTATTATTCTGTCTCTAAGCATTTACTGTCAAGTTTATTACCATGGTCATGTAGTGTTTAAACATAATTCTCTTAAACGTAATTCATGTCAAACTAATATGAAAACTGTTTTGAAACTTTTCGTGCTAACATTTCGTTAATAAAGTATTGAGTTAACGTAAAGAACGGTAACATTTTTCATCATGTCGTAGACTGTTAGAAAGACTTGGTTGTAAGCGCATCATACTATAGTCATATGCCAAAAATACACACCAACATTTTGGTCATAATAAATACATAATAATATTTAGTCGTATATTTAATCTAGCACAAAATTTCAACATCGACCTACTCAGTAACGTGTTACTATTTATCTAAAACGATAACAATTTTGATAAACAAAAGAAATAAAATCATCAGTAGCATAAAGATACTAACGGCGTAATGTTTAAGTTTGTCATATCATTATTTACATTCGTATTAAATGTTACATATATTGATGCAGTGACCCAGTGTTTAAGTGTGTGTTAGGATTTTTAATAATAAACTGCGCACATTACGTATCCTTGACACAAGATAAGGGTTATCGTTAAGATTTGATCGAAGATTTGTGTGAGATCAGGTGACTAAAATGAGGGTAAGAAAAAAGCCTGATTTGAGGATAGATATCCCGTCCTACCCTCACGACTATGTAGAAATGCCACCTGAAACTAAGAAGCTGATACACGAAGCTAACAGAACCCCAAATGACATACCCTACATTGATGAGGGGTCTCCGTCACCAAAAGTCCACTTTCAAGTTGGGAGTCCCGACTTTACGCAAAATCAATACGAATTTCGAACATCAACACCGGAAGTCAAATACATAAGTGATTCTAGTGAAATACAAGATACAAAATCTGAACAATCCAGCCCAGTTCTTAGGCAACCATTTAGAAAGACGTCAACATCTGTACCAGCCGATTTGCAAGATTACGGGCAAAATACTATTTCAGGCAACAATAATGTAAGTTATATTTAAAGAAAAAACTTTTTAACCGGATTAACGTTATGTATTATTATAAATTTACAATTATTTGACATAATTTTAAATTTATCCGACGTTTCGCGTGCTTTACAGCGTGCGTGGTCACGGTGACTGAAGACAAAAGGTGTTGGATGTCAAAAAAGTATCACAGCTGTAGAGAAAGTTGCATTATCTGTATTTATTTCCCCGGAGTTGGTATCGACTAATTATAATAATACATAACTTTAATCCGGTAAAAAGTTATTTCTTTAAATGTGTAAAGGTTATGTTAATCAAAGACAATAGGTACTATGTAAGTTACAGTTGAAACTGTTCCCCGGATCCTTGTCTGCGTTTTCGTTGTACTTTTTGCAAATGTATTTATGTATTTACACGTGAACCAACGTTTGGTTCTTCAATTTCAATAGTATAAGTAAAATGTGATTTTTAAGGCACGTTTGAAAGCGAAACTATTCTTTCTCCTAGAATGGAACTCAAGCCATACGCTCGATGCGTAACAAAGAGTCTAGGCGTCTAAAATATTATAAAAGCATCGAAATAGGTTACTGTAATCTTTATCTTGCGACTTTTCGAATACAAATAAAATTAGCCTAATCAAACAGCAAATATGCATTGTTCAATGACCCTAATCCAGTGTCTGACGTCGAGATAAGATTACATATACTTAGAGAAAAACTAAGAAAGTGCAAGAGTGTCTAGACACACTGCAAAATAGTTTTTTTTTTTAAAGAACGGGGGGCATACGGGCAGGAGGCTCACCTGATGTTAAGTTATACCGCCGCCCATGGACACTCTCAATGCCAGAGGGCTCGCAAGTGCGTTGCCGGCAATATAATTACAATACACGAACTGCTTATTCGCATGTACCTAATCGATAAAAAGGCTTTAAAATTGAGTTGTGGTTGATATTAATGTGTATTTTTCTATAACCTTGATTAAGTACTTAAATAGCAATATTTCTTGTGAATATTCAGCATAGTCAATTAATCGAGTCGCCTAGGGTCCTTCAAGAAAAGAGCGTACCAATTCTTAATAGCCAGCAACGTACTTGCGAGCCCTCTGGCATTGAGAGTGTCCATCGGGAGCGGAATCACGTAACATCAAGTGAACCCGAATAATTAAATTTACTAGCGTAAATCTATTTTTTTCTTTAAAATAAAATTATCGCACATCACGTACACAAATGATTAAATTAATAAGAAACGACAGCAGTGAAGCACGCAAATAGGAATTTGATTACTTTAAATTCGACTTAAATAACTACATAATAATAAATTTAATCGAAGAGTTATTGGTTTTAAGAGAAGAGCACATTTTCAAGATGAACATAACAAATCAAATTTATATTAAATGTATTCAATATTTTTCCTTTCGTCACACCTAACGTCTCTACTATAAAGGTGTTTGTCTGACACTGAATCTCGACAAAGATTATCTAAATTACTAGACATCCTGTTGGGGGCACCAATCTTTGGGATTAATATTTTTATTAACTACTTATTGCATTCGTTTTCTCATGTCTATATGACAGATATTCTGACGGAATAATACAATAAAATCTTTGACAACATAAAGGTTACCAAGAAAAATATACCGTTACCAGAGAATTATCGCGACATTGATCCTTATCTATCTCTCTTTTCAATAATAATTTATATTTATATATAGATATATTTGACCCCAGAGTTGGTAATTACCTCACTCAACGAATACGTATCGCAATACAGCAAGGAAATTTCTATTTACCTGTTATATGACATAACTGATAAAAAATTACATCAAACACAAAGGTTAGCATTCGTTGAATATTGTTTGTTTAAATTAATCTTGATACATAAAATCTACCAGCTAAAGTAATAAGATTTAGCATAAAGTACTGCTTTAATAAAATAAATCAGCGATTCAAGACCATTGCGCGTCCCATCTTCCCGATCCCACAATTACAATTGTCCGTGATCTTACCAACGTGCTCATTTTAATTTTAAAATGGTCCAATGCTCATACCTACTTCGGTTACAAACGCGATGTATTGTGTTTTTGAAATTGTGAATATTTGTATTCCATATTTGTATTGTGAAGTTTGAAAAACAGTTTCAATTCGGTTGCTAAAATCGTAAAATGTTGATTAAAAGTTGAAACGCCGTTTCATGTCACGGTTATGCGCTCTTTGAAATAATATTATAACCGTATGGTTAACTATTGCAATTAGCAAATTTATCAATTTAAAAAAATGGTGTTTTCTTAGAAAATTTATGAATTGTTTAGGTGTCTCATTTTAAAATGGATAACCCATCCCGTTTTAATACATTTGCGCACACGTTCAAATATCGATCACCTCTATGGATAGAATCGGACTCAGACTTAAGCCGAAGTAGTGAAAATAGAAGTAACAGCGACGACAGCGTTCGTAGCGACAGCTCTGGAAGTATCAACAATTACTTGGATTCTAAGGTTAGATTTGTTGAAACCGTGAAAACAATGGCAAAGCCAGAAGAATTGTCCAATACACATCTTATACGCATGCAAGTGCCTCACAAAGCTTATTTAGTCTTCTTAGAAAATTTAGTCTTCTAAATTGTATCTTAGAGTAATTACGCTGTGTTTGAAAGAGACAGTATAAATTTCCTTCAAAAAAGGTTTTTGTTTATAGAAAATATGTCACTAAATACCAAGTACTAAGTAATACTTTACAGAAGTATATTAACAACATAGAATTAAATATAACAACATATACAAACTGATAACAAAAAACTAACTTACATGATATTGTTTTATATTTAATATGATGTAATAAATAGCAAATTTTACATCAGGTAACTTATGTGTGTCTTTAAGAATTATTTAAAAAAGCGCTTACATTATGAATACAACTGTATGAATGTTAACAATGGCAAAAGATTTTTATCAAGATAATGAGTTATAGCTGTGTCACTGTGTTTATTATACTTTATCTTGATCTTAAATTATCTTACCTTAGGTCATATATAATAAGAGTATACCTAGAAGAAAATATCTTATATTATAAAGGATGGAGGATTTTATTAGAACCTCAGTAAAAGAAGTATACGAAAATTTAGTAAGGCTTCCTTTTTCAAATTACGTCAAGCGAGCAACGCCGAATATGAAAAGTATAATATATAGGTAAGATAAAGAATGTTACAAACACAACGCCATCTAGTATTCGTGCTTGAAACTGTAACTATTTGATTGAGTTTACGACTTTTTTACTAGATGTCGCTAGCAAAATTCAATACTGAAAACAATAATGGTTCGTTTCTCAAATTAACTACTACCTATCGTCTTATAGTACGACGTCCCTTCAAATATTGGCGCTCATTATGGCTTCTTTAATTTTGGAAGCTGCGCTTCTGAACAATGACTTGGTGCCTTAACCAAACCATTGCCGATGATTCTTTACGACGTGCGTTTACGGCCAGGTCTCCTTCTACTGATATTATAGCAAAGAATAAATAATATTGATTATTACTTGCAAAGTACTTACCAATTATTAACGTAATGCATTTGACTAATTTTAATTAGCTTAGACAGTATTGAATCAGAATTTGTAACAGTGTATTTTGTACTAAGTCCCTACTGAGTACAAAAATACACTCAATTTTACGGAGTACCACTAGATACGTCTAAAATTAATTGCGATATCTAGACATACGACAGACTGCATAGTTAAGTACTGTAATTAGTTAATTGGCTAAATTTTGCACCTCAGTTGCATGCAGTTGCACAATGCGAGCTGTAAAATATCATAGAGATTTGGATTGTATACCATTAACTAAGGTCGGGGTTTTCAAAATCAAATCTTAAAATCCAAATTATTCAATTTTAGATCACGTATTGTATTGACGTCAAATGACGTAAGTTAATGTCCGATATTAAGATTTACAATATTCCTTAAAAAATAATTTTTATGACTTTCTATTTTACGATTTTAGTTGTATATAGTTTGATACTTACATGAGAACCTAATAAACCTCCTTTCATTACAGATCCCCGAGCACCATCAGAGTACAGCCTCCGGCTTCAGCGATGGCGACAACACGCAGGATGAAAATAACGCTCACTCGGACGAAGAACGAGCCAAGTTTGTACAATCTTATTTCTTAGAATAAATTAGTCTTAAGAAATTATTATTCATCTGCTTAAATATTTAATTGAATACTTAGTATACGTAAGGTCGGTAGGGTTTGCAAGCCGTGGGAGTGGTCAGCTAATAAGGAAGTGCATCCGACCATTGACCTGTTGCGAAATCACCGCCCTTTGTGCATGGATCGCTCATAGTAAGATCTTATAGAAATGTTACTTGCGGGTTTTGAGATATAGATTTGGCTTTGAAATTGCGTAGCCTCCTAATGGATAGGTCGAACATTTTTATTGATAATTTTCCTCCGACAAGTAATCACCCTTTAAAAGTTCCCACGACAAAATGATGCGTTTAAACATTTCATACGTATGGATTGCATCATTATGTATCATTCAGTTATTGCTGTTGTTAACGTACTTTTGCGATCAGGTTATTGTAATTAACCACCCGTACGAAGTGTAAATTAATTAGATAGATATCTAGTAGTCGTAACTTAAATTTTATATACTTTTACACTTGTTGATGTGGCGGTAAGGAGTAAAATCAACATCTCATGCACCGGTAAGTAGGAATTGACAATACATTAGTGTATGGAATGTTTAAGCGCATCTTTTGTTGTTGCTGTTGTTAACGTACTTTTGCATCAGGTTATTGTAACTAACACTCTAACTTTATGTAGAGTTAGATAAATATCTAGTGGTCTCAACTTATTGATATACTACAAGTTTTATTCTTCTTGATGGGTGGGTAATGTGTCAAATCAACATCTATGTGCACCGGTAAGTAGCAATTGACAACACATTAGTGTATGGAATGTTTCAGGGCATCTTTTGTTGTTGATGTTGTTAATGTACTTTTGCATCAAAAAGAATTAGATAAATATCTAGTGGTCTCAACCTATTGATACAAGTTTTATTCTTCTTGATGGGTGGGTAATGTGTCAAATCATCATCTCGTGCACCGGTAAGTAGCAATTGACACACATCGCAGCCATTACGAATGTATGATTGCAGGATCCGTCTTGCACTTGAGGTGTTACTAGGTTTGTTATACGAGTTTGGCTATATATATTTGACGACTAATTGGTCTAGTGGTTAGTACCCCTAACTGCGAATCCATGGGTCCCGGGTTCGATCCCCGGCTGAGACGAACATCCATGTGATGAGCATTTTGGTGTTGTGCTTAGGTCTTGGGTGTTTAAATATGTATTTAGGTATATGTCTATCTATCTATAATATGTATGTATATCCATTGCCAAGTACCCATAACACAAGCTTCACCAGCTTAGCATGGGACTAGGTCAATTGGTGTGAATTGTCTTTAAAAAAAAAGACCATAAATCGTGTAAAAGCGCAGTGTTGGCCTATGGCTTCAGCGTGAGACTCTTATCCCTGAGGTCGTAGGTTCGATCCGCGGCTGTGCACCAATGGACTTGATGTGAGCATTTGCTCGAACGGTGAAGAAAAACATTGTGAGGAAATCAGCTTGCCTTAGACCCAAAAAATCGGCGGCTTGTGTCAGGCACAGGAGGCTGATCACCTATAAGAAAACAATTCAGTTAAGTTGAGAAAACAATTTTCACACATAAGTTCACGAATAAAATAAACAAAGTCGGCCTCAAGTTACTCATTCAGAGAACGTGATTTTATTACGTCAGCTAAGCAGTTATCGACTTGTAAACATGCCTGTTTTTTATCCAACAGCGAAGCCAAATAGGATGGTTATGTGTTTCCTATAGTAAACTTTGATATAATATATTACATAATGTTGGCGTATAATTATCATGTATAACGCGAGTGAAATTTTCAGTACCCAAAAAATAGAATTACTTTACTTACGAACATAGTATTTACAAGCTATAAAAATAGATTGTAGCGACAAATAATATGAAGTAAGTACTTTCAATGAGTGATTAATTAATTTACGAAATTTCATTTTGAATTTAATCCTTTTTATAGTAAATTAGTTGTGAATACTATAGTAAATGAATATCGCGTAGAAATAAGATGTTTCAGACTCAATAGTTTGTTTTGAAGTGCACTTTATAATTACAATATAACAGGTTAATTAGATTTTTAATGATATAGCGATTAACCTCAATTAGAAATGTCTCGAGGAAAGTATAATTTATCAACTAAAACACAGTGCAATTGCATTATAATGGGATAAAAATAGCAACATAGCAATTCTGCTATTTAACAGCTATTTACGATACTCTTATAGGTACAGGTATTATTTAAGTATTTTAATTTGTAAGAAAATTTTATTTTTTAAACATTTTAAGCTTTATTCTTTACACTTTAGTAAAATTCCGGAGATAAGAGAAACATATTCCTTACATTTCCTTTATAAAAATAAAATTGTATGTTGAAACGAATGGTTAACAACATATCGATAACATTATTTAATGCCTTACCTCAGAAAGTCTCACTGCAATTAAGTGATTATCCCTTACAAACATAAAACTGTCACTTCGGTCAGTCCGCATTGACGTGCGCGCGCGCAGAGATTTCTCGCTCCGTTTTAGATCCATAGATCTTGAAATTTGTTTGTTTAACCAAAATCAAAAATATATCTTATATAGATATTTAGTAAATGTTCTGATTAATTTTAATATATTGTGAATTAATATTAAAATTTTTACCTACGTTAATTAGTTAACTTGAGTTCACACAGGTATTTATTCTCTTTACCTACGTACCAATGTATACGCCGTCAAAGTAAGAACATTTTAGTAACCAAAATTAATATTAGGACAATTAAAAAAGAAGCATGCAAGTACTACTGTGGAAGTCGTCTACCAGGTCACGACATTATTATTGATTTACTTCAATCCAGTACTTGTTTTTATCATTCATGTAAATATACTATGTTAATAGTGATAAGGCAGACAGTGCTTAGTGTAGTCAAACAACTATTCTGTCTCAGTGTGGTATAGTGAATAATTTACTAACTAATAGTTGTCTTCGTTTATTAAACTTTTATGATTTTTTACCTGTTTTGCCTAATACTTATGTCAAATCGTTTACATTGACATTTTTTATCTTATATAACAATCTTAATTACTACGACGATATTTTTTTTATAGAAAATTCATAAAAATGTGTTCGACATAGTCGACGTAGTAGCTGTGCTTCTAGTAGCTTAGTTTGTAGCCCTAATCAATGCTATTACACAAAAAAATAGCATTCGAATCCTTAGTAATGTCATAGTATTCATTCATGATCGAAAATCAAAATAACAAACAAATCCACACCTATATATATAATCTTATACAAAATATAATTTAATGCGATGTATTAATTATGAGGTTATCTGCTACAAGTTCAAGAACATTCTACGTTTTGCAAATCCTATAAACCGGTTATGACTTGTTTACGTGAAGTAGCACTTGAAAAGATAATGAGGAAACCCTAACAAGGTGTAAACTAAAAATCAAGATGAGAACTGTGTGATATTGTTCAAATTGTTTGTTCTTGGGTAAATTTTAACAGAAGTTTCTGGCATTATATATAATCGATTTATTTGTAACACACAAATATACAGTATTAATAATATAGAAATAATACTTAAATGATGAATAGAAAAATTAAACAAATGAAAATAGTTTGGCGCCTGTGGCAGTGTACCTTTAATGCCGATAGCATTTAATTTCTGTATTGCGATAGTTATGCGTCGCGAGAACACCAGCTCTGGGGTCACTGGTACTACATATCTACTAGGCACCAACTTAAATTAGCACCTGTGCGCCTGAGTTTCAAGTACACCCCTCCAAATTAGATTGTAGATTTTGGATAGGTGCACCTACTTTGTTTGTATAATACATTTTGATGATTTTATCTTACCCAGCTACCATAGCATATTTTTTATTTGTTCTCATTGCATATAAATCATTGTCACAGTCGACGGTGTGATGACAGTTTCAAGTATAAAAACTGTTGAACTAGGACCTAATTAAGAATCAAAAATTTTGAACCGTAATATGAAATCTACAATTATTCTCTGTAAACTAAACGTTGCTTAGAGGTGTTTTACATTAAAAACAGTAGATATATGATGACTGTCTTTTGTTTATTTTGTATTAATTATATTATTTTGTTTCAGAACCCCTCTCAGGTCCCCGCGTCGTAAGCTACCACGACGGTCGCGGTCTGAATTTAGTATGGATGACGAGGACTACTCTCCAAGCAACTCTGTTACCTCAGTGAATTCACTCGCCAGCTTACTAAAGGAGAAACTACAGGTTATTTATATAAGAAATTTTTATGGTAAATAACGATACGAGCTAATACTTAAACTGTGTTTTTTTTCCAGAGACAAAACTTATATATAAATAAAAATCGGTTGTCTGTAAAGTCGGTTTACTGACGATAGTTGAACGTGACAACGTCATAAAAAAATATTGATGGGATGGTTGCATTTAAAAAAAAAAAAAAATTATTTGTTTGATAGGTATTTTGTATGGATATAGAGAAGGAGGTAAATGGAAATCACAATTGAATTGATCAAGTTACATTTATTTGTACGCATAAATACAATTATGTCAATTTTAAATGGAACGCCTCAGAGCGTGGTAACGCCTCAGAGCGAGGTAACGCCGCATGAGTCATGTTTTTTCGTGCGTGCAGCCGGCTCCATCGAATTATAAGACGTTGTCACGTCAAAAATACAGCCCTTAATGTAGTGGTCTGCCCTGGGGGCTTAGTCGTAAACTTTCATGGCTTCGGTTCACGGCGACAAAATCTAAGGAATGAAGCTTTTGCGTATCGAAAAATAAAAGATCACTTTCTTTTTTAGTAACTTCTAGTAGTTTCACCTAATGACTGCCTCATTAAAACACTTAAACGTAGCTTACTTAAAAACACTCAATAATAATCAGAAATTGCCCATGGAAACAGGAAAGAGTAATGTTAAAGATATTACTATCTATGATGTCTAAAAATCTACAAACAGCGAAAAGTGATTTATTTATACTACAATTCAGGTATTGTGTGAATTTCACCTTGACCCGAATACGTCAAAGAAAAATTTTATCGAGCACAGAAAACGCAAAATAAGACAACTTACTAATAAATAAAACTTGTAATAACATTTAATATAAGTGCACACGCTCAGTTGGTTTTTGTTCGAAAAAAAAAAACAAAATCAAAAATCATTTAATCATGTAGGTAACACATTGTACACTTATGACGTGTCAGTAAAGAAATACAAATTAATGCTTCTAATTTTACATTTACTGCCAGTTCTCAAATCAAGGGCGTAGAACGGAAGAGAAGAACTGGCAATAAACTCTCCGCCACTCTTTTTAATCGCCATGTTTTTTACACAACGTTTGTAAGGAGCTGCAACCATTAAACCATGTTCCACATGACATCTTAAGTAATTAATAATAATAACATAAATTAAAAACAAAGAGTTGTCCTCTTCAATATCTTAACTGCTACTATTGAATTCCAGTTATGCACTATAAAATGTTAATTGCAGTTAATAATAAACGATAAAATTATTAAGATTTATGTCATATCGACAAACTTCATTATATTGCGTGTCTTAAATATCATCACGTTTTATACTTTAGGTATTTAAAAATTGTTTACAACCATTTTTGTTCTTATTCTTTAGTTTATTGAAATGGTGTAGTATAGATAACTTGATCATACAAATGTGAGAGCAGAAATGCCCTCACATTTCTGCATTGGTTTTAATATTATTGGTGTTATTAATTAATAGTTCATATTTTTTATACAACATTTTCTTTTGTGCCAGACACGTGCCAAGTTTCTGATCTAACCTAGACGCTGGTGTAGTGTCAATGATTCTTTTCACTATATACAATTCTTAATTACTAAAATCTCGAATACGGCTGGAGTATATCGACAATTTTTAAATTTATTTCTTGAACTCTGACGAAAGTTTTTATGGTGAGAATAATTGGAAAAATATTTATATAAAACTGAAAAGTATAGTATTTAGAGTTTCCGGAAACGCGTTCAGTTTTTTTGGGGCAGCGTAGCATAATGTTCTATATTATGCCATATAGCTACTTCAAGCGGAGGCTAAGTAAAAAAATCATGTTAAGACAAAATTAATTCGCGGAGGCAGCAAGGTTATAATAAAAATCTCTATGATATCAAAATCAAAGAATGCAACCATAAAGTCCTTATACCATGTTTAACTTTCGATTATTGTTTGCAATTACAGAGTATTCCCCAAAAGATGCGAAAGAAGCCCACCGACTACAAGTTGCGCGCCTTCGTTCTCCTAATGTTTCTAGCAGTCGCATTTTTCATCGGTTTCGCTTATACGCTGTATCGACAGAAGGCGCTAACCAAGGCATACTTTGAGAGCGTACAGTTCAACGAGGGGAAACGTTTAATCAGAATATTCAATAGAGATGACATCGAGATCTTGAGAGCAAGCTTAGGTAAGTAATCGTAATTTGTAAAATTCAAATTCTTACATATTATTTAAATGTGGGTCAAAGCAAACCTTTTCTAGTGTACTGTGAGAATCATAATTTAGCTTTTCGTTTTTAACACTAAATTGAGAATATTTAGATGGATTTGACCCGTCCTTTCACAGTCTACCTCAACATATTCCATTTTAATTTTCATGTTATATTTTTATTATTTTATGTTTACCGTAATTGTCACGTATTTTAGAATAACTTATACCGATACAATAGCAAATGCATTATTTATGCTGTGGTGTACTTTAATAAATAAATAAATCTACTAAACAATTTTTCCAGCTATAGGAGTGCAGAACAAGAAGAAGTCATTCCCCTGTCTGCCAGAGCACCGACGACCGGACGGATCTATTTGTTTAGAGTGGCAAGAAGACCTCCGCTTCTATCTTAAGTGTCTTCCACACGATCCCGGAGTCGATAACACCACATGCTATTCCGTACATTGGAAGGCGCTTCGCAATGGTAAAACCTTTATCTCAAAGTTGCTAACTATTCTTCTGAAATAAGTTCTTTAGGTTTAGTTTTAAGTAGTAGTAAGTTTCCAACTATATAAACTTAACTAATTAAAAAGAGCAGTGTTGGCCTAGTAGCTTCAGCGTGCGACTCTCATCCCTGAGGTCGTAGATTCGATCCCCGGCTATGCACCAATGCACTTTCTTTCATACATTTAACATTCGCTCGGTGAAGAAAAACATCGTGAGGAAACCGGCTCGCTTTAGATCGAAAACGTTGACGGCGTATCAGGCACAGCAGGCTGATCACCTAAGTGCCTATTAGATTAACAAATGATCATGAAACAGAAATCTGAGGCCCAGACCTAAAAAGGTTGTAGCGCTTCTGATTTTTTTTAAATTTTTTTTTGTTAAATTGGGTCACCTGTTTAGGCCTCGAAGTGCTTCGTTTTTAAAAATAAAGCAGCGACTGAGAAAAATTTGCTCATTTCTAATTAAAAAAACAAGTCAATGCAATACGTATCACATGTTTTATAACAATAACATCTTAATAACAACCTGTTTCAGATCTCGCGCCAATGGACTGCTTTGATTGGGGTGAAACCAAAGTTCATTGGTACGGCGGAGGACAATCCGCTAACCTCACATGGCCGTTGGACTCTGGGTCCATCGACTTCACACCTTTTATCACTGGGGACATGCAGAAAAATCAGTTTGGCAACGTCCTGACTCGTTACCTTATTAACTCAAAAGGAGCGGCTATCATTATCGATGAAGAAACACCGCTTTACCTCGCAGTTAACAATAGAAAAAAACAAATTTGCGTCAAGGCTCAGTTCGATGACTTCGCTTTTGCTAATCAACTTACAGAGTTTCCAGAACTTAAATATAACATATGTACATCGCTGGACATGAAATCATTACATTCGTCCATCCACAGCCATAGCAGAGCGCCTTTATGGGACGGCTTGAAACCAGCTGATATGCAGACATTGGAATCCCTTATTTCTGAACCCGTCTGGCAAATTGCACCTCGGTTCAAACATGAACTACAAGCTGAAACGATCTCAAAATATACGGAAGATGTAATAGATCTTGGTTTTCTGAAACAAGGCCACGTGCTAATCAACGAGTTTTGGCAAAATGAAATTGGCGACTTTACCGTTGACACGAGCCGATTTAACACTTTGAATACAACAGTGGATAAATTACATCGACGGGGCTTTAAGGTCGCATTTACAATACAACCATTTATTAGTACTGAAAGTGGAAACTTTGCTGAAACTGTGCAGAAAAGGCTGCTTATAACGGAGAGAAATGGCGATAGAAAAATACCTGCCTTGACTCGTTTTAAGTCGGTAGACAGCGCTGGGGTCTTAGATGCAACAGACCAGAGAGCCCATGCATGGATATATGACAAACTTCAGATTGTTATGGATGAATATCATATAGATTCCTTCTTTTTCGACTTGGGGACTGCATATGATATGCCTCATTACTACAGGTGTGAGAAAAGGTTAATTAATCCGGACCAATATAAAACAGCGTTTGTAAAAGCGTTTGAAAAGAGTCTTAACATAATTGGCGTGTCATCTGCGGTTAGTCTGCCAAGACCTCCCATATTTGTCTCTTTGCCACCGTTTGAATCTAGTTGGGAGGCTCTAAGGTCTGTTATACCGACGATGTTAACCTATGGCGTGAACGGGTATCCCTTTATCATGCCAGGAGCAGTGGGAGGAGACATCTACTGGCCGGGAAGCGAGCAATTTCTACCTTCAGCTAAGGGGTCTTTGGACTCAAATGCAACAAATGCTACCCAAGAAAACGGTATCGATTTGCCAGAAAAGGAATTATATATAAGATGGCTGCAGATGGCGACATTCCTGCCTGTGATGAAGTTCACTCATCTGCCCAGTAAATACAACGATGAGCGAGTGTTAGAGATGGCCAAGAATTTGACTATTTTAAGACAGAAACTTGTAAGTTTTATTTTTTATTTTATTATAATATGTCATATTATCATAAAATATGACTTATTATAATTTTCATTATTATTATGCTTGGACAGAAATAACAGATTATATATGAATCATACATCAATTTACTGATATGCTCTGATATATGATTTAATACCCATATGTTTTTAACTAATAATTTTAATCTTGCATGTGTAGCAAAAGGTTGCGTTTTATACAAAGGATATTAAATTATTTTTGTCTTGTACGCATGAACTTTTTTGTATATTTCGAGCGCATGTATTTATTGAAATAATTGTTTCCAGATAACACCCCTATTACTAAAGTACAAGCGAGAGGCTCTAGAAGAAGGACTCCCTCTAGTTCGGCCTCTATGGCTTGGGGCGGGCGGAGAGGCATCTCTACTGGTCAGGGACGAGTTTACTATTGGAGATGAGATTGTCGTAGCTCCCGTGCTATACCCTAATCAAACTACTAGAGAAGGTAAGATACAGATATGTATGATTTTATAATAAATATCAAACATATTTGGAGATGATTGTGAGAAAATATTTTTATAATAGAAACACCTGTCAATAAACTGGCTAAGTAGTTTCAGATACATTATATCAGTAAAGATAGATAAATTTAATTTATTATTTTCTATATTATGAATATGCGTGTAATTCATAAATTGAATAAAAAGTGGCAGAAATCAATTTCACCTTTTTTAATTTTACGATAAATATTCCAGTGTACCTCCCAGCGGGGCTATGGCAAGATGGCATCGACGGTTCCTTGCGAAAGGGAAACAGATGGATGCACGAGTATAGGGTACCCATACATAGAGTGGCTTACTTTATAAGGAAACCTGACGATATGAGATTTTAAGAGAGCACATAGAAAAGGGCAGACTGTGCTGTGAAAGAGTGACCTTACCAATGTTAAGAACTTTCAAAGACAAAGAACTGTCTGAGCGACCTTTTAATACAGTTTTTTTAAGTATATCGAAAGCGATCTCTTGGTATAGTTTAGTTGATTTGAGTAACAAATTTCTTGCCAGTAACGACTGTAGTTTTGAACCTTATTAAACCATGAAAATAGAATGATATCCTTTACTGATGTATTGGGTCATCCTAATAGCTAGTATTGCATGATCGTTTGCGATCAAATACTAGTTTAAATGCATATTCAGAAACTCAGTTTTTAATAAGAACAGCTGATGAATCCGAATAAGTTCATAAATAACACATTTTGAAGCAACTAGCGACATTTATTTGTCGAACTTTTGTTCGAATTCAAAAATCATTTAATCATATAGGTAACACATTGTACACTTATGATCGTCAAAAAAAATGTTTACGAAATGCTTCTAACTTTACATTTGTTATTGAGGTAAATTTCTTACAATGATAATCGATAAAACGGTTAACCTATATTGTAAACAGTTTTTCTAGTACCAATGAACAAGTTAGATTTAGAAGAGTGTAAGATTCTATAAAAATGTTGTTTTTAAAAAATTGAATCACTATTTATAAAGATTAGTAAAAATCGTGTTCATTTAATACGTAATAACCTTTATATTTTAAGTATATTAAGGTATCTATTATGCACAATACAGTACATAAGCAGGTAAATAGGTTTGTTCAGTACTATTTTATATAGCATTTAAAGCTTAATATAATGGCGTTGTTTTAGTTTTAACTTAAGCTAAATAAGATTTTGACATAATTTTTTGTGCATTCTTATATTCGTAATATCATTTTTAACTGAACTATCCCTTTCTGCCTAATTATGTTTATACTTTGATGGAAAGAGATGGAATATGTATTTATTTTCTTGTTACCTGTCGTTAAAAAGTACAATGCTTGTATATTTGAATTGTGTTTCTTCGCTTTTATTTGTCTACCCTAAGTATTATTGTGTGCTAACAACAGAAACGTTGTTATGTCAAATAATTTAAATCTAGTCTACAGCGTTATTGGAATGTCATTTAGAAATGAAACGGCTGTGCTTATAATAGTTATGAACACCTAAAATATTAAGTACATAACAACTATTAAATTGATTTCAAATATATACTTATACATAATATATATGTATGTATAATATAATTCTGTGGCAATAGGTCAGAATATGATATATGCAATTTCATTACTTTACAGGACAAGCAATTAAATTATTAAAAAATCTTGAAGGCTCTATTAAAATATGAAACACTCGATATATGAATGATTGTACTTGTCTGATCTATGAACACAGAATTATATACAGTTATAAGTTCTAGTTATTGAGGTAGATAATATTTTTAACCAAAATAAGTTTTATTTAAACCATAACAAGTTATTACAAAGTCTCAACATACCCTTTTTTAATGCAAATTAAATTTTTAATCAATAACATACTCAAATACCTCCTCTGTAATCCTTCAACTTGATGTTGAATATGTCCATCTCGTTGACTCTTGTCAAATCAATTTTGGAGTTATATCAATAAAATTGTGTAAATTTTTATTTTCACTGTATTTATTAGTATTAAAAATTTATAGTAAGTATTAAAAACAATCTAAGATTGAGTGTAATTAATCCTTAAAACATAATAACTCCATAAAGTTAAATAAAAAATAGTTTGACGTTATTAAGACGAAAATTATAGGTAAAATAATATATGGAATAAAATTATTCAAAATGTTTATTGATATATTTTATTGTAGTTGTTGTGTGGTTGTATTTTTTATTAAGATGAGCTTGATGATAATTTTTGTCTAGTATTTATATTTAATTATACCCCGTGCCAATTTTTTTGTATTTTAAATATATGACTTGCTTTGTTATTTTGTATTTTATTTACTTTATGTACACATACTAAATTACGGTGTCAAAAAAACAAAACCATAGGTATCACCAATTGTTTTCAGTATATGTTCTTATATATATTTTGGTGGATATTGATGTGTCCAAATGAATTTAAAAGTAGTATAGTAGTAAGTTTATCGGTAGGAAATCCTTAGACCCAATCTACTTGCCAATAAGAAGCAAAGTTATACAAAAACATACTGTATACAGAAAGCCAACCAAGAGGCTTGAGTCACCGATTTTTTATTTGTTCTCAAAAAATTCTTCTTCATTACCTAATTTTTAAATTTAAATTTATAAATTTATTCACACCTTCACTAAAAGGTGTGAGTAAATTTCTCTAAATGTAAATGTAAACATCTTATTGGTAGTTAATAAAAAATCCATAATTTTTGGGTCCATGTTTCGTAGTTTCTTAATTTTTTTAGCACTACCGACGCCATGTAAAGAAACTCTATATAGTTTCACCCAAAGTTACTTTGTTTCCCTAAAATGGATGTAGCAAATTTTTAAAAAGAAGTATTACCTCAGAATTGTGACTTAAGAGTCATAAGTATATTGCGTATTCATTTTTTATATAGAAAAGGCCGGAAGTTCTTATGAGACATTTTGATGTGATATTTTCACATATTTATTTACGGCACTGAAATACAGTTTTTTCTAATAATTTTTTGTTTGAGTTAAAATTTCTATCTCTTGATTAAGATATTGCCGCAATTCAATGAAAGTTGCCTAGAAATTGCTTTCGTAGTAGACTTAAAGTAGAATCTTACATCTAAAGGAAATAAATAAAACACAATTATTTTTTATATTTTATTTACTTTAATCTCTTATACATCACCAAACACGCTGAATGGGGAATAGCGACGTGACTGATACAATGAATCTTTTTTTATCATTTTAATTTACATAATACAATAATAGTTACAGATAACTAACATCCACATAGGGACTAATATCATTATTTAAATTATTAAACATAGCAAAAATTAAAACAATTTCATATCAAATATCACTTAAGCAGCCATTCTTACCATTAAGCGTGTCAGCCAAGTGACGAACATTGGTGCGTATAGAAATCAATGCTTTATCCTGAGTTTCACTTAATGCTTCGCTGAAAATAGTATTGTATCTGTACGCACCAAATTCGCCATATTAACGGCCAATAACCTAGCACAATCGGTTGTTAGCACCACATCTCCCACTCTATCGAACAATATCTACATCCCGGTTTTAACCTATCTACACAATGGTCTTCCCACAAATCTTTTATACATAAAACACGAAGCAATAGGAACAAAATCCTTTTTTTATTTTAATTAAAAACACCCTTTCGGATATCTGAACATTAATACAACATTATAATTAACTTTGATATAGATATAATTAATTTTGTAACAGCAGACAAAACTAACACACGCGTTTGAAAAATGCAACATTTAATAATTTTAATAATGACTTTATTCAGAGCTATTGATGTTTTCTAAGCTGATACAATTCTTAATTAACAACATTTTAATATTCCTAATAATATGCATTAATTAGACTTCTAGCTATAAATACAATAGTAAATCTCGGGTCCGGCTAAAAAGCCAACTGAAATTATTAGACATCCGAGAGGAAAAGGCTAAAACTAGCACTCATAAAGCTTGTCTTCAACTACTTCCGATACATCATCTCCACATATGAAAGCAATAAAAAGCCTTCAGCCAGAAGTGAGATCGATTTGGAACATTTATATCTAGTAAAAAAAATGCTAGGGGAATTGTGATCTTATAACTGTTGTTGGATGATGTATCGCTAGCAGCCGATGACCGGATATTCCATCTCACGCAAGTTAGTCACCCTCTGTACCGGTCCAATTGTTATAAGCAAAATACTATCACTCACACAAGTCAACACGCAATATATTATAGCCATATAAGAAAAATAATTATAAATAAACTGTTATTCGTACATAAAAATATATAGTATTTATAGAATTAATAGTAGTTTTGTCCTTACAAACGTTCGTTTTTAAACATAAATACATTGTGCTGGTGCGTGTAATATACAGAAAGTTCTCTATAGGTAGGTTTGGCAAAGAAAGCAATAGTAGTTTCATAAGATTAGCTTAACGCTACGGATGACTTAAAATAATTGACTTAAAGGTTTATTTTCATTGGCAAAAATGAAATTATGGAGACTTTTTATATTATTATGAGAACAGTCCAAGCTTATGTCCTAGACTAGACGGTATAATGACCATTCGCTCACCATTCGCACTATACACTCAATATAGAGGAATTACGTTGAATACGTTACACCAATAATAAATATTTAATAACAAAATTATTTATGTCAAAAATCAATGCAAATAGGAACGTATTATAATACTATGTATCTATATTTTTATATTTGGGACTCGACTAGAAATTTGTTTATTGAATTTAATTTTAACTGTAAAAAAAGGTTAGAGATTCTAATGTTTGATGAGTCACCATAACACGAAATAAATTTAATAAACACCAAAACTGTATATCTAATAGGTATTAGAGATGGTATATATAAATTAAATATCAACACAACTCAGCTGTATTTAGTATTTCTAATAAACCTTTTTATATTATGAATTAAGCTCTATCGTCTTAGGCTCGTTAAATGTTTAGAAAGGCAAAAACTGATCTTGAACATTCCAAGGTAAGATTCACCGATGTAAAGACGCACATTACATCACTTAGGTGAATTATTAATGACTTCAAAATTATAATAACATCCTGTATCGGTGAAAACTTTTCTCAGTAGTGGCACGAACTTATCTATGAATTCATTTTTAATTACTCGATACTCATTAGAAGTCCCATGCAGGCTTTGGGCGTATCTAATAATATTTCGAGCTATATTCAATTAGTACTATTTTTGTGCATTATACGAATGTAATCTGACGAAATAATTAAAGAAATAATGAGGATATTTTTTTAATTATCTGACAGAGGTTTACTTATTATAACATTAAACAGATTTTGCCTTCCTAATCAGAAGAAACAATTATATTACTTCTATCAAACAATGGGTGCATAATGCACAGTGTCTTTTGAAGACCTCTATATATTTCAATTAGTCTCTGGTCGTAAAAAATTATGTAGCTCAGGAAAATCTCACAAATGAGTATTGATCGTCGCTATATTTTAATCGAATTTGTTCGTAATCACGTCCGTATAAAGCCGGCGGCTGCGGCCGAGTCGTTTCAAAATCGTATTCTTTTTTAAATCTCACAATGCGATAGCAAAATAATTTTTACAAAAATTTAGATTTTTCGCACAAGCGTTGTTTTGGCTAAACAAAATGGACTGGTTATGCTAAAAATCGTATATAAAAGCACTACTGATTGTATAAGACCAAATACTAAAATTTATCAGAAATATAAGATTTTAAATGGCATGTATTTATGTTGCTACTAGAAAACAGTTTAGAAAAAAATGGACGTTTTTGTTATTAGGTCGAAAATTGATGGATGCGATCGAGGACGTCTCATTAGGATTCGACTCATGTCCGAAATATTAAGCTGGAGTATAGTTTGATGTTCTGAGTATACAATATCTACAATTAATAAAATTTCACAACAGTCTGTCTAAAGTATATCACATATAAGCATCTATTTGTAAACATTCTCATCGGATGTGTCCTCGCGCTAAATATTAGTGAATCGAGACTACACGAATTTAACAACGTGTGGCCTCGATTCACTTACAGAAAAGAGGGAAGCTTACTTCTTCGACGAGAAGTCAACAAATAGACCCGACACCTAGAACTCTAGCCTGTAGGCGGCGCAGGAGGTCTCATGGTCTTGTAGGTTGATGGTGCACCGTGAAGCAGAAGGCGAAAGGTCTATTTTATATTTCTCGAGGGCTTCTTCGTTCTCCGCTACCCAATAGCCGAGAACGTCGGTGTCGTAGGTAGGTATGATTGTCACTTCTGTAAAAAAAATCGTATTTCAAATTAATTTAACAATACGAAGAAAATATATTTATTATTTTTCCTACCCGGTGATATAGCAGTATTTTTATGTGCATGGTCGCTCGAAATGACATATCTGCTAAACGAATCACGACTCACGGTCACAAACATAATATAGGATTCGATATATCGTATTAAAAATTCAGTTTGATTTGCATTTACTAATTTTTATAAGGTAATCAATCATTTAAAAAAAAAACATTTTTCTAAAAAACAGACATTTGTTTTAATACCAATATAATATTCGATTTTAGTTTTTACTTTTTCGTATATTATGTACTTATTTCATTAGTATACATTTTAGGTTATAATAAACAGTATTTTACAAGAGGACCTACCTAAATTCTTATCTTCCCACGTTTTCTTGGCATCTAACAGTGCATTGTATATTTCCTTAGAAGGCTCTGTTCCCGAAAACACGTAATAACGAGCCCGAACACGTTTGAAAAATTCCATGGCAGAGTAGTAGGAATTTCCGTGATGTGGAACATAGGTTAAGTCCATGTAAATAGGCGTCGGTGTCTTCTTTTTACTTGGAGATTCTGTCACTCTGCCTTCTTTGTTTTTATCCTGATTCATTTTATTTTTGTTTGCTACAGATGAGCTTGCAGCTTGTTTTTTTGGAGTACTTTTGCCATCCGAAGGTAAAATTGGACTCGGTAATCCGAGTGGTTTACCCCAGGATTCAATTGGATCTTTGGATGACTCGTGAGATTTGGTACTAGACATTTTTGTATTTTCATCACGATCTAAACTTGATTTCTTCGAGTCTGATCTAAATTCCCTGAGCGTTACTGTTGACTCCTGCGATTTAGAAGTTTCTTTACTACCACTAGCCTGACTATCTTGGTCTAATTCATACTTAGCTGTTATACTAGAAATAACTGTCGAACCACTGATTTTTTTGTGCTCTTCAATAGCTTTTTCAAATTGTTCATCAGCTTCTTTTAAAAACCTGGAAACGGATATATCTTCATTTGAATTATCACTATCTGTTTTAATTTTCTCATGTGTCAAGAAGTCACCAGTAATTGTTTTTAAAGAAGGCCCCGTGTCTTCAGAATATTCTCCAAAATCACCGGGAAGTTGACCATATACTGACATAGACATGGGATCGTTTTGATCTTGTTGTTGAAGTGGTAATTCAAAACTGAGGTTTGACTTGGGAGAATGGGCTATTTGAGATTTTGTGCTACTTGGACTAGCCTGTCCATCCTCATCACTGTAATACATGCCACTACTTTCTGTTCCCCATACATGTGTAGCTACTCTTGATTCCCGAGAACTAATGTCTGAAGGTGGAGTAGCCATATCGAGCTGATCTAAATAGTCACTAGTTACAGATGAACTACGCATATCGCCTGCCTTAGATGAATATTTGGAAGGAGATTTATCATAGTCCCCTGTATCAATTATCTCTTCATACTCTTCTTTAATTTCAGATATCGTTGTTTTTGTTGATTTTGTTGTTTTCGTTACACCGTCGCTCCCCTTAGACACAGTTGTTGTTTCTACAGTAACTTTTACTTTCTCAGGAGTAATAACTTCTTTTGTAGTCACGACTGTTACTGTTTGATGAATTTCTTTATCATCTTCTTTTATTATTTTATTAAATGTTTCAGTTTCGGTAGTTATTTCACCCACAGGCGATCGTTTCTTTTTAGGTTCAATTTCTTGGTGTTTTTGTTCAACTGGCATAATATTTAATTCATTAATAATTGGTTTAACAACCTTTGGGCTTTCTTTGTCTTGGATGGTAATGTTGACCTCACCTTCTTCTGGCGTAAGATCTTCGAAAAGCATCCCTTCTGGTAAATAAGCGATTTGCGTACGAACATCTTTGGTAGTCTCGATTGATCCATCTTCCTTTATATTCTCTGTTACAGTTTGTGTAACTGTTCTAACGGCCACCTCATTTGTAGTTTTGTTATTAAGTTCTTCTTTAGTAATGTGAGTTGTGATGTTCTGAGTAATTTTTGATAAATTGTCAGTGATAATATTTGTTTTTTTGTCAACGAAATTTCTTACTTTTCCCGTGACTATAAAACCATCTAATGCAGCCTGTAAATCATTATCATTAGCCTTCTGAAATTCTGAAATTGTTATTTTAACATCTTTTGTTGTTTCAACGGATCCATCTGGGTACTCATCTTCTGTAATTGTTTCAACAGTTGTTCTTAATCGCCGTATATTTTTATCTTTGGAACCCAACGTTTCTCGCTTAGTTTTAGTAGTTATGGTACGGTTAATTTTTTCAGAGTCTTTAAGAACTATTTCTTTTTTTACATCTGATTCTTCAGTCGTAGCCTCGACAGTTTCTAAATCACCTTTAGGATCTACACGATCTGCTTCATCTGTTGTCAAATTTTCAGATGAAATATCGGTTATAGATATTCTTTCACTTTTTTTTGTTAAAACAGTGCCATCAGGATAGGCATCTTCTGTAATAGTTACAACTACTGTTTTAAGTCTTCTATTGAAACTTGTGGTATTTTGAAACATTTGTTTGGTAGTAGTTATAGTAATTCTTCTTGTAATTTCGGTTCCGTTGTCAACAACGCGCTCTGACACTGATTCTGTCTTTATATCTGGCTCTCCAATTATAAAATAACCATGTAAATTTTCTTCAGAAATGCTATTTCCATATTCAGCTATTGAAACTTTAACATCTTTTACAACTTCAGTACTTCCATTGGGTAACTCAGTTTCAGTGGTTGTTTCCACTGTTGTTTTTATTTTCTTTCTTGCGTCATCTTCAGATGACATGAGTTCTTTTGTCGTAGTAGTTTTAATGATTTGTCGTAGTGATTTTCCATCACGCAAAACAAACCCTTCTTTTGTGTCGGTATGAATATCTTTACCCATGTTTTCCAGTTGCTCTAAGTCCTCAACTGATTGTTTGGTTAAAAGTACATCGGAGTTTTGCGATGATTTTAGATATGATTTTTTTAATAAATCTTCTTTTGATTGCAACTTTGTATTTATATCACCGACAAATTTTACTTCATACGGTTCGTCAAAAACTGACACTTTTTCACTAGTTTTAGAAATAATTGAGCCATCTGGATACTCGTCTTCAGTAATCTCTTTTATAGTAGTTTTTGTTTTTTTGAGACTTTCAACTTCATCCACAAATTCTTCATAAGTTTTAGTTGTAGTTATTTGACGTTTTATTAATACTCCATTCATTTCAATATTTTCACGAGATGTAGTAGTTTCTTCTTTAGGTCGGCATAGCAACGTAAAACCCTCGAAGTGTTGTTTATCAGGCTCTGTTAGATAATCCGATATTGAAATGCTAATGTCTTTAGTAACTTCTATGAATCCATTGGGTAAAGTAGATTCTGTCACAGTTTCAATAGTTCTCTTTAATTTCCTCTGGCTTTTGTCAAGTTTAGATAATACCTCATCGGTTGTTGTGGTAGTTACAAGCTGTTTTATATTTTCACCGTTAACCACACAAGTTTTCTCCTGTTTTTCCACATTTACTTGTCTATCTTCTAAACATGTAAAATCTTTAAGATCGTGACTATTATCAACTTCAGGTATACATAAATCTGTTAAAGATATGCTTGTATTAACCTTCATGTTTGATGAACCATCAGGATATTGATCAGTGGTGGTCACTATTGTAACTGTTTTTAACTTTTTAAGATTGTTATATTGATCCGCATATTTTGTTTTGATAGTTTTTATGGACGTAATGCGTTTAATTAAAACATTTTCATCCTGAATTTCTTCAGCGGACGTGGTAATGCTTTCTTCCGGAGTTTCAAAAACTTTTAAATTACTCAAAATATTATCAATATTACTTGTTTCATCTGTCATAATTTCTTCTGTTTTAACTTCGACCATTTTCTGTTCATCTTTAGACCCATCCGGTTTTTCTTTTGTAACATTAGTTTCAACTGTTGTTTTCGAAACTTTTTTATGATCTTCAGCTTCGATTGTTTCTTTTTTTGTTACCCTCGTAACAGTTTCTATTATGTCAATCCCATTATCCTGTATAACTCGTTTACTGACATCAGTATTAATTGTTATTTCGTCACTATCATCATTTGAAATTTTAGCAGGTGCACTTAATTTAACAGGTAAATTTACTAAATTATCATCGTCGAAAACATGACTTTTTTTTATATGGCCGTTAGCTACCACTTTATTGTCATTTATGGCATCAACATCCATATGTGATGTAGATTTTAGAGTTGAAGAACATTCAGATAACACTGTTTGGGTATCTTTGGTTGTTGTTGTTGACCCATCAGAACTTTTACATAATGTTGTAGTTTCAATTGTCGTTTTAACATTTTGTGGAGTTCCATCTTCTTTTGAAATAACTTCCTTTGTTGTTACTGTAGTGATCGTTTGGGTTACTACATTTTCACCTTCTTTAATAACCTTAGTTACAGTGTCGGTCTCCGTTTTAATTTTTCCTACAGTTTCAGTTAAAGCCTGTAAATCTAAGCTTTCGGTTGTATCAGAACTTTTAGCACTTTTCGGAACCTTTTCAGTTGAAGTAGATATTCTTTGGGTAAGTACATCTTCACCCACGTGAACTGTTTTTGTGATAGTTTCGTCACTTCCATCTGATCTATCATAAGAAATTTCGCTTTGGACACCTTCACTAACTTTGACGTCGTGAAAAGCTCCTAAAGTTTTAGGCAACGGACTAACAGGCACAGTAGGTGGTGTTGAAACTCTGTCGAAAGAATGAACAGCCAGTGATTCAGTGCTTTCTGTTTTAATACCTTGCTGTATACTTTCGTCGCCAAATGCTTTCTGAATGGATTCAATTAGTTGCGCTGATTTATCTAAAGCAGGTAATTTAGTTATATAATCTTTCGAAAAGTCTCGTTCCTTTATACCTTCAGAATATAATTTATCTTCAGCCATCCCTTTATCCATAATTCCAACTGTCTTTTCTTTCTCTGTACTTTCAAAACTATATTTTTCTTCCAAGCTTATTTCTTTAGATACATCTTCAGAACTGCTGAATGATTTTGATTGTTCAGTAAAAAGACTTGAGGATGAATTAATGGTTCTTATATTATTATCTAATAAATCACCATTACTTTGTCCATTGTGATAATTATCTTTCATACTTAACATTCTATCTACTACATTGAAGGAAGACGTTGCAAATAATTCATTAGAATCATATCTGTATTTCTCTAACTCCTCTTTTATTGAATAGGTTTCTTTAATGCGAGTATTTTTGGTACTACTACTTGGTACTTTGTCCTGGATAGGGCTAGCCGACTTTTCTGGAATTTCTTTAGGCGAGCCAACATCCTTTTTGATAACATCTTCCTTAGTCTCTGGATCTTCTTTGGTCAAAGAAATATCTTTATCAAGACTTGGTTCCTTTTCTGATACAGGACTCTTCTCTTTCTCTAAGACAGTGGTAGACGATTTTTCTGGAATTTCTTTAAGCGGACTAACATCCTTTTTGATGACATCTTCCTTGGTCAAAGAAACATCTTTTACAGGGCTTGGTTCCTTCTCTAAGGCAGGACTTGGTGCTTTGTCTTGGATAAGGCTAGAAGCCTTTTCTAGAATTTCCTTTAGCGGACTTTCATCCTTTTCGATGACATCTTTCTTGGTCAAAGAAATATCTTTAACAGGGCTTGGTTCTTTTTCGGTTACAGTACTTGCTACTTTGTCCTGGATAGGTCTAGAAGCCTTTTCTGGAATTTCTCTTGGCGGACTAACATCCTTTTTGATGTCATCTTCCTTGGTCAAAGAAACATCTTTTACAGGACTTGGTTCCTTCTCTAAAGCAGCACTGGCTTCTATAGCCTGGATAGGGCTAGCCGACTTTTCTGGAATTTCTTTAGTTGTGCTAACATCCTTTATGATGAAATCTTCCTCGATCAAAGAAACATCTTTTACAGTACTTGGTTCCATCTCTAAAGCAGGACTTGGTGCTTTATCTTGGATAAGGCTAGAAGCCTTTTCTAGAATTTCCTTTAGCGGACTTTCATCCTTTTCGATGACATCTTTCTTGGTCAAAGAAATATCTTTTACAGGGCTTGGATATTTTTCTGTTACAGGACTTGCTACTTTGTCCTGGATAGGGCTAGCCGACTTTTCTGGAATTTCTTTAAGCGGACTAACATCCTTTTTGATGACATCTTCCTTGATCAAAGAAATATCTTTTACAGGGCTTGGATCTTTTTCTGTTACAGGACTTGCTACTTTGTCCTGGATAGGGCTAGCCGCCTTTTCTGGAATTTCTTTAAGCGGACTAAAATCCTTAATGATGACATCTTCCTTGATCAAAGAAACATCTTTTACAGGGCTTGGTTCTTTTTCGGTTACAGTAATTGCTACTTTGTCCTGGATAGGGCTAGAAGCCTTTTCTGGAATTTCTCTTGGCGGACTAACATCCTTTTTGATGACATCTCCCTTGGTCAAAGAAACATCTTTTACAGGACTTGGTGCCTTCTCAAAAGCAGCACTGGCTTCTATGACCTGGATCGGGCTAGCCGACATTTCTAGAATTTCCTGTAGCGCACTTTCGTCCTTTTCGATGACATCTTCCTTGGTAACAGAAATATCTTTATCAGAACTTGGTTCCTTTTCTGGTACAGGACTTCGTACTGTGTCTTGGATAGGGCTAGCGACCTGTTCTGCAATTTCTTTAGATGGGCTTACAACCTTTTCGATGACATCTTCTTTGGTAAAGGAAACATCTTTAACAGGACTTGGTTCCTTTTCTAAAGCAGATCTTGGTACCTTGTCCTGTACAGGGCTAGAGGCCTTTTCTGCAATTTCTTTAGATGGGCTTACATCCTTTTTGATGACATCTTCCTTGGCTAAAGAAATATCTTTTACAGGGCTTGCTTCCTTTTCTATTGCAGGAATTGCTTCCTTGTCTTGAATAGGGCTAGCGGCCTTTTCTGGAATTTCCTTTAACGGACTTTCATCCTTTTCGGTGATATTTTCCTTGGTCAAAGAAACATCTTTTACAGGGCTTGCTACATTTTCTAACGCAGGACTTGGTACCTTATCTTGAATAGGGCTAGCGGCCTTTTCTGGAATTTCCTTTAGCGGACTTTTACCCTTTTCGGTGATATCTTCTTTGGTCGAAGAATCATCTTTTACAAGGCTTGGTTCCTTTTCTAAAGCAGGACTTGGTACTTTATCTTGGATCGGGCTAGAAGCCTTTTCTGGAATGGCTTTAGATGGAATGACATCCTTTTCGATGAAATCTTTCTTGGTCAAAGAAATATCTTTTACTGGGCTTTGTTTTTTTTCTGATGCAGGACTTGGTAATTTGTCTTCGATAGGGCTAGCCGTCTTTTCCGGAATTTCTCTAGACGGGCTTACATCTTTTTTGATGACATCTTCCTTGATCAAAGAAACATCTTTTACAGGGCTTGCTTCCTTTTCTAATGCAGGACTTGGTACTTCGTCCTGGATAGGGCTAGCCGACTTTTCTGTAATTTCTCTAGGCGGGCTTACATCCTTTTCGATGACATCTTCTTTGGTCAAGGAAACATCTTTGACAGGACTTGGTTCCTTTTCTAAAGCAGGTCTTGGTACCTTGTCCTGTACAGGGCTAGAGGCCTTTTCTGCGATTGCTTTAGATTGGCTCACATCCTTCTGGATGTCATCTTCCTTGGTTAAAGAAACATCTTTTATAGGGCTTGCTTCCTTTTCTAATGCAGGACTCGGTTCCTTGTCCTGGATAGGGCTAGCGGCCTTTTCTGGAATTTCCTTTAGCGGACTTTTACCCTTTTCGGTGATATCTTCCTTGGTCAAAGAAACATCTTTTACAGGGCTTGCTACCTTTTCTAACGCAGGACTTGGTACCTTGTCTTGAATAGGGCTAGCGGCCTTTTCTGGAATTTCCTTTAGCGGAATTTTACCCTTTTCGGTGATATCTTCCTTGGTCAAAGAAACATCTTTCACAGGGCTTGCTTCCTTATCTAATGCAGGACTTGGTACTTTGTCCTGGATAGGGCTAGCCGACATTTCTGTAATGTCTCTAGGCGGGCTTACATCCTTTTTGATGACATCTTCCTTGGTTAAAGAAACATCTTTTTCAGGGCTTGGTTCCTTCTCTAAAGCAGGACTTGGTACTTTGTCTTGGATAGGGCTAGCCGACTTTTTCGGAATTTCTCTAAGCGGGATCACATCCTTTTTGATGACATCTTCCTTGGTTAAAGAAACATCTTTTTCAGGGCTTGGTTCCTTTTCTAAAGCAGAACTTGGTTCCTTGTCTTGAATTGGGCTAGCGGCCTTTTGTTGAATTTCTTTAGATGGGCTTACATCCTTATCGATGACATCTTCCTTGGTTAAAGAAACATCTTTTACAGGGCTTGCATCCTTTTCTAATGCGGGACTTGGTACTTTGTCCTGTGTAGGGCTAGGGGCCTTTTCTGTTATTTCTCTAGGCGGGCTTTCATCCTTTTTGATGACATCTTCATTGGTTAAAGAAACATCTTTTTCAGGGCTTGGTTCCTTTTCTAATGCAGGACTTGGTACTTTGTCCTGGATAGGGCTTGCCGACTTTTCTGGAATTTCTCTTGGCGGGATAACATCCTTTTTGATGACATCTTCCTTGGTCAAAGTTACATCTTTTACAGGGATTGCATCCTTTTCTAATGCAGGACTTGGTACTTTGTCCTGGATAGGGCTAGCCGACTTTTCTGGAATTTCTCTTGGCGGTCTTACATCCTTTTTGATGACATCTTCCTTAGTCAAGGTAACATCTTTTACAGGGCTTGCATCCTTTTCTAATGAAGGACTTTGTACTTTGTCCTGGATACGGCTAGCCGACTTTTCTGGAATTTCTCTTGGCGGGCTTACATCCTTTTTGATGACATCTTCCTTTGTCATAGAAATATCTATTACAGGACTTGCTTCCTTCTCTAATTCAGGACTTGGTACCTTGTCCTGTGTAGGGCTAGGGGCCTTTTCTGTTATTTCTCTGGGCGGGCTTTCATCCTTTTTGATGACATCTTCCTTGGTTAAAGAAACATCTTTTTCAGGGCTTAGTTTCTTTTCTAAAGAAGGACTTGGTGCTTTGTCCTGTACAGGGCTAGCAGCCTTTTCTGGAATTGATTTAGATGGGCTGACATCCTTTTCGATGACATCTTCTGTGGTCAAAGTAACATCTTTTACAGGGCTTGCCTTCTTTTCTAATGCAGGACTTGGTACTTTGTCCTGGATAGGGCTAGCCAACTTTTCTGGAATTTCTCTTGGCGGGCTTACATCCTTTTTGATGACATCTTCCTTGGTCAAAGTAACATCTTTTACAGGGCTTGCATCCTTTTCCAATGCAGGACTTGGTACTTTGTCCTGGATAGGGCTAGCGGCCTTTTCTGGAATTGCTTTAGATGGGCTGACATCCTTTTCGATGACATCTTCTGTGGTCAAAGTAACATCTTTTACAGGCCTTGCATCCTTTTCTAATGCAGGACTTGGTACTTGGTCCTGGATAGGGCTATCCGACTTTTCTGGAATTTCTCTTGGCGGGCTTACATCCTTTTTGATGACATCTTTTTTGGTCAAAGAAACATATTTTTCAGGGCTTGCTTCCTTTTCTAATGCAGCACTTGGTACCTTGTCTTGAATAGGGCTAGAAGCCTTTTCTGGAATTGCTTTAGATGGGCTGACATCCTTTTTGATGACATCTTCCTTGCTCAAAGTAACATCTTTCACAGGGCTTGCATCCTTTTCTAATGTAGGACTTGGTACTTTGTCCTGGATAGGGCTAGCCGACTTTTCTGGAATTTCTCTTGGCGGGCTGACATCCTTTTCGATGACATCTTCTGTGGTCAAAGTAACATCTTTTACAGGGCTTGCATCCTTTTCTAAAGCAGGACTTGGTACTTTGTCCTTGATAGGGCTAGCCGACTTTTCTGGAATTTCTCTTGGCGGGCTTACATCCTTTTTGATGACATCTTCCTTGGTCAAAGTAACAACTTTAACAGGGCTTGCATCCTTTTCTAATGTAGGACTTGGTTCTTTGTCCTGGATAAGGCTAGCGGCCTTTTCTGGAATCGCTTTAGATGGGCTGACATCCTTGTCGATGTCATCTTCTGTGGTCAAAGTAACATCTTTCACAGGGCTTGCATCCTTTTCTAATGTAGGACTTGGTACTTTGTCCTGGATAGGGCTAGCCGACTTTTCTGGAATTTCTCTTGGCGGGCTGACATCCTTTTCGATGACATCTTCTGTGGTCAAAGTAACATCTTTTACAGGGCTTGCATCCTTTTCTAAAGCAGGACTTGGTACTTTGTCCTTGATAGGGCTAGCCGACTTTTCTGGAATTTCTCTTGGCGGGCTTACATCCTTTTTGATGACATCTTCCTTGGTCAAAGTAACAACTTTAACAGGGCTTGCATCCGTTTCTAATGTAGGACTTGGTTCTTTGTCCTGGATAAGGCTAGCGGCCTTTTCTGGAATCGCTTTAGATGGGCTGACATCCTTGTCGATGTCATCTTCTGTGGTCAAAGTAACATCTTTTACAGGGCTTGCATCCTTTTCTAATGCAGGACTTGGTACTTTGTCCTGGATAAGGCTCGCCGACTTTTCTGGAATTTCTCTTAGCGGGCTTACATCCTTTTTGATGACATCTTCCTTGGTCAAAGTAACATCTTTTTCAGGGCTTGGTTCCTTTTCTAAAGCAGGACTTGGTACTTTGTCCTGTATAGGGCTAGCAACCTTTTCTGGGATTGCTTTAGATGGGCTGACATCCTTTTCGATAACATCTTCTGTGGTCAAAGTAACATCTTTTACAGGGCTTGCATCCTTTTCTAATGCAGGACTTGGTACTTTGTCCTGGATAGGGCTAGCCGACTTTTCTGGAATTTCTCTTGGCGGGCTTACATCCTTTTTGATGACATCTTCCTTGGTCAAAGTAACATCTTTTACAGGGCTTGCATCCTTTTCTAATGCAGGACTTGGTTCCTTGTCCTGGATAGGGCTAGCCGACTTTTCTGGAATTTCTTTAGGCGGGCTTACATCCTTTTTGATGACATCTTTTTTGGTCAAAGAAACATATTTTTCAGGGCTTGCTTCCTTTTCTAATGCAGCACTTGGTACCTTGTCTTGAATAGGGCTAGAAGCCTTTTCTGGAATTGCTTTAGATGGGCTGACATCCTTTTTGATGACATCTTCCTTGCTCAAAGTAACATCTTTCACAGGGCTTGCATCCTTTTCTAATGTAGGACTTGGTACTTTGTCCTGGATAGGGCTAGCCGACTTTTCTGGAATTTCTCTTGGCGGGCTGACATCCTTTTCGATGACATCTTCTGTGGTCAAAGTAACATCTTTTACAGGGCTTGCATCCTTTTCTAATGCAGGACTTGGTACTTTGTCCTTGATAGGGCTAGCCGACTTTTCTGGAATTTCTCCTGGCGGGCTTACATCCTTTTTGATGACATCTTCCTTGGTCAAAGTAACAACTTTAACAGGGCTTGCATCCTTTTCTAATGTAGGACTTGGTTCTTTGTCCTGGATAAGGCTAGCGGCCTTTTCTGGAATCGCTTTAGATGGGCTTACATCCTTTTTGATGACATCTTCCTTGGTTAAAGTAACATCTTTTACAGGGCTTGCATCCTTTTTTAATGTAGGACTTGGTACTTTGTCCTGGATAGGGCTAGCCGATTTTTCTGGAATTTCTCTAGGCGGGCATACATCCTTTTTGATGACATCTTCCTTGGTCAAAGTAACATCTTTTTCAGGGCTTGGTTCCTTTTCTAAAGCAGGACTTGGTACTTTGTCCTGTATAGGGCTAGCAACCTTTTCTGGGATTGCTTTAGATGGGCTGACATCCTTTTCGATAACATCTTCTGTGGTCAAAGTAACATCTTTTACAGGGCTTGCATCCTTTTCTAATTCAGGACTTGGTACTTTGTCCTGGATAGGGCTAGCCGACTTTTCTGGAATTTCTCTTGGCGGGCTTACATCCTTTTTGATGACATCTTCCTTGGTCAAAGTAACATCTTTTACAGGGCTTGCATCCTTTTCTAATGCAGGACTTGGTTCCTTGTCCTGGATAGGGCTAGCCGACTTTTCTGGAATTTCTTTAGGCGGGCTTACATCTTTTTTGATGACATCTTCTTTGGTTAAAGAAACATCTTTTTCAGGGCTTGGTTCCTTTTCTAATGCAGAACTTGGTACCTCGTCTTGAATTGGGCTAGCGGCCTTTTCTGGAATTGCTTTAGATAGGCTGACATTCTTTTCGATGACATCTGTGGTCAAAGTAACATCTATTACAGGGCTTGCATCCTTTTCAAACGCAGGACTTGGTACCTTGTCCTGTATAGGGCTAGAGGCCTTTTCTGGAATAGCTTTTGATGGGCTGACATCCTTTTCGATGACATCTTCTGTGGTCAAAGTAACATCTTTTACAGGGCTTGCATCCTTTTCTAATGCAGGACTTGGTACTTTCTCCTGGATAGGGCTAGCCGACTTTACTAGAATTTCTCTTAGCGGGCTTACATCCTTTTTGATGACATCTTCCTTGGTTAAAGAAACATCTTTTTCAGGGCTTGGTTCCTTTTCTAAAGCAGGACTTGGTTCCTTGTCTTGAATTGGGCTAGCGGCCTTTTGTTGAATTTCTGTAGATGGGCTTACACCCTTGTCGATGACATCTTCTGTGGTCAAAGTTACATATTTTACAGAGCTTGCATCCTTTTCTAATGCAGGACTTGGTTCCTTGTCTTGAATTGGGCTAGCAGCCTTTTCTAGAATTGCTTCAGATGGGCTTACATCCTTATCGATGACATCTTTCTTGGTTAAAGTAACATCTTTTTCAGGGCTTGGTTCCTTTTCTAAAGCAGGACTTGGTACTTTGTCCTGTATAGGGCTAGCAACCTTTTCTGGGATTGCTTTAGATGGGCTGACATCCTTTTCGATAACATCTTCTGTGGTCAAAGTAACATCTTTTACAGGGCTTGCATCCTTTTCTAATGCAGGACTTGGTACTTTGTCCTGGATAGGGCTAGCCGACTTTTCTGGAATTTCTCTTGGCGGGCTTACATCCTTTTTGATGACATCTTCCTTGGTCAAAGTAACATCTTTTACAGGGCTTGCATCCTTTTCAAATGCAGGACTTGGTTCCTTGTCCTGGATAGGGCTAGCCGACTTTTCTGGAATTTCTTTAGGCGGGCTTACATCCTTTTTGATGACATCTTTTTTGGTCAAAGAAACATATTTTTCAGGGCTTGCTTCCTTTTCTAATGCAGCACTTGGTACCTTGTCTTGAATAGGGCTAGAAGCCTTTTCTGGAATTGCTTTAGATGGGCTGACATCCTTTTTGATGACATCTTCCTTGCTCAAAGTAACATCTTTCACAGGGCTTGCATCCTTTTCTAATGTAGGACTTGGTACTTTGTCCTGGATAGGGCTAGCCGATTTTTCTGGAATTTCTCTTGGCGGGCTGACATCCTTTTCGATGACATCTTCTGTGGTCAAAGTAACATCTTTTACAGGGCTTGCATCCTTTTCTAATGCAGGACTTGGTACTTTGTCCTTGATAGGGCTAGCCGACTTTTCTGGAATTTCTCTTGGCGGGCTTACATCCTTTTTGATGACATCTTCCTTGGTCAAAGTAACAACTTTAACAGGGCTTGCATCCTTTTCTAATGTAGGACTTGGTTCTTTGTCCTGGATAAGGCTAGCGGCCTTTTCTGGAATCGCTTTAGATGGGCTTACATCCTTTTTGATGACATCTTCCTTGGTTAAAGTAACATCTTTTACAGGGCTTGCATCCTTTTTTAATGTAGGACTTGGTACTTTGTCCTGGATAGGGCTAGCCGATTTTTCTGGAATTTCTCTAGGCGGGCATACATCCTTTTTGATGACATCTTCCTTGGTCAAAGTAACATCTTTTTCAGGGCTTGGTTCCTTTTCTAAAGCAGGACTTGGTACTTTGTCCTGTATAGGGCTAGCAACCTTTTCTGGGATTGCTTTAGATGGGCTGACATCCTTTTCGATAACATCTTCTGTGGTCAAAGTAAAATCTTTTACAGGGCTTGCATCCTTTTCTAATTCAGGACTTGGTACTTTGTCCTGGATAGGGCTAGCCGACTTTTCTGGAATTTCTCTTGGCGGGCTTACATCCTTTTTGATGACATCTTCCTTGGTCAAAGTAACATCTTTTACAGGGCTTGCATCCTTTTCTAATGCAGGACTTGGTTCCTTGTCCTGGATAGGGCTAGCCGACTTTTCTGGAATTTCTTTAGGCGGGCTTACATCTTTTTTGATGACATCTTCTTTGGTTAAAGAAACATCTTTTTCAGGGCTTGGTTCCTTTTCTAATGCAGGACTTGGTACCTCGTCTTGAATTGGGCTAGCGGCCTTTTCTGGAATTGCTTTAGATAGGCTGACATTCTTTTCGATGACATCTGTGGTCAAAGTAACATCTATTACAGGGCTTGCATCCTTTTCAAACGCAGGACTTGGTACCTTGTCCTGTATAGGGCTAGAGGCCTTTTCTGGAATTGCTTTTGATGGGCTGACATCCTTTTCGATGACATCTTCTGTGGTCAAAGTAACATCTTTTACAGGGCTTGCATCCTTTTCTAATGCAGGACTTGGTACTTTCTCCTGGATAGGGCTAGCCGACTTTACTAGAATTTCTCTTAGCGGGCTTACATCCTTTTTGATGACATCTTCCTTGGTTAAAGAAACATCTTTTTCAGGGCTTGGTTCCTTTTCTAAAGCAGGACTTGGTTCCTTGTCTTGAATTGGGCTAGCGGCCTTTTGTTGAATTTCTGTAGATGGGCTTACACCCTTGTCGATGACATCTTCTGTGGTCAAAGTTACATATTTTACAGAGCTTGCATCCTTTTCTAATGCAGGACTTGGTTCCTTGTCTTGAATTGGGCTAGCAGCCTTTTCTAGAATTGCTTCAGATGGGCTTACATCCTTATCGATGACATCTTTCTTGGTTAAAGTAACATCTTTTACAGGGCTTGCTTCCTTTTCTAACGCAGGACTTGGTACCTTGTCTTGAATTGGGCTAGCGGCCTTTTCTGGAATTGCTTCAGATGGGCTTACATCCTTATCGATGACATCTTCCTTGGTTAAAGTAACATCTTTTACAGGGCTTGCTTCCTTTTCTAACGCAGGACTTGGTACCTTGTCTTGAATTGGGCTAGCGGCCTTTTCTGGAATTGCTTCAGATGGGCTTACATCCTTATCGATGACATCTTCCTTGGTTAAAGTAACATCTTTTACAGGGCTTGCTTCCTTTTCTAACGCAGGACTTGGTACCTTGTCCTGTATAGGGCTAGCGGCCGTTTCTTGAATTGCTTTTGATGGGCTGACATCCTTTTCGATGACATCTTCCTTGGTTAAAGTAACATCTTTTACAGGGCTTGCATCCTTTTCTAATGCAGGACTTGGTACTTTGTCCTGGATAGGGCTAGCCGACTTTTCTGGAATTTCTCTTGGCGGGCTTACATCCTTATCGATGACATCTTCCTTGGTTAAAGAAACATCTTTTTCAGGGCTTGGTTCCTTTTCTAAAGCAGGACTTGGTAGCTTGTCCTGTATAGGGCTAGCGGCCTTTTCTGGAATTGCTTTAGATGGGCTTACATCCTTTTTGATGACATTTTTCTTGGTTAAAGTAACATCTTTTACAGGGCTTGCTTCCTTTTCTAACGCAGGACTTGGTACCTTGTCTTGAATTGGGCTAGCAGCCTTTTCTGGAATTGCTTCAGATGGGCTTACATCCTTATCGATGACATCTTTCTTGGTTAAAGTAACATCTTTTACAGGGCTTGCTTCCTTTTCTAACGCAGGACTTGGTGCCTTGTCTTGAATTGGTCTAGCGGCCTTTTCTGGAATTGCTTCAGATGGGCTTACATCCTTATCGATGACATCTTCCTTGGTTAAAGTAACATCTTTTACAGGGCTTGCATCCTTTTCTAATGCAGGACTTGGTACTTTGTCCTGGATAGGGCTAGCCGACTTTTCTGGAATTTCTCTTGGCGGGCTTACATCCTTATCGATGACATCTTCTTTGGTTAAAGTAACATCTTTTAAAGGGCTTGCTTCCTTTTCTAACGCAGGACTTGGTACCTTGTCCTGGATAGGGCTAGCCGACTTTTCTGGAATTTCTCTTGGCGGGCTTACATCCTTTTTGATGACATCTTCCTTGGTCAAAGTAACATCTTTTACAGGGCTTGCATACTTTTCTAATGCAGGACTTGGTACTTTGTCCTGGATAGGGCTAGCCGACTTTACTGGAATTTCTCTTTGCGGGCTTACATCCTTTTTGATGACATCGTCCTTGGTTAAAGAAACATCTTCTTCAGGGCTTGGTTCCTTTTCTAAAGCAGGACTTGGTATTTTGTCCTGGATAGGGCTAGACGACTTTACTGGAATTTCTCTTTGCGGGCTTACATCCTTTTTGATGACATCTTCCTTGGTTAAAGAAACATCTTTTTCAGGGCTTGGTTCCTTTTCTAAAGCAGGACTTGGTACTTTGTCCTGGATAGGGCTAGCCGACTTTACTGGAATTTCTCTTTGCGGGCTTACATCCTTTTTGATGACATCTTCCTTGGTCAAAGTAACATCTTTTACAGGGCTTGCTTCCTTTTCTAATGTAGGACTTGGTTCTTTGTCCTGGATAGGGCTAGCGGCCTTTTCTGGAATTGCTTTAGATGGGCTGACATCCGTGTCGATGACATCTTCTGTGGTCAAAGTTACATCTTTTACAGGGCTTGCATCCTTTTCTAATGCAGGACTTGGTTCCTTGTCTTGAATTGGGCTAGCGGCCTTTTGTTGAATTTCTTTAGATAGGCTTACACCCGTATCGATGAAATCTTCCTTGGTTAAAATAACATCTTTTACAGGGCTTGCTTCCTTTTCTAACGCAGGACTTGGTACCTTGTCCTGTATAGGGCTAGCGGCCTTTTCTGGAATTGCTTTTGATGGGCTGACATCCTTTTCGATGACATCTTCTGTGGTCAAAGTAACATCTTTTACAGGGATTGTATCCTTTTCTAATGCAGGACTTGGTACTTTGTCCTGGATAGGGCTAGCCGACTTTACTGGAATTTCTCTTTGCGGGCTTACATCCATTTTGATGACATCGTCCTTGGTTAAAGAAACATCTTCTTCAGGGCTTGGTTCCTTTTCTAAAGCAGGACTTGGTATTTTGTCCTGGATAGGGCTAGACGACTTTACTGGAATTTCTCTTTGCGGGCTTACATCCTTTTTGATGACATCTTCCTTGGTTAAAGAAACATCTTTTTCAGGGCTTGGTTCCTTTTCTAAAGCAGGACTTGGTACTTTGTCCTGGATAGGGCTAGCCGACTTTACTGGAATTTCTCTTTGCGGGCTTACATCCTTTTTGATGACATCTTCCTTGGTCAAAGTAACATCTTTTACAGGGCTTGCTTCCTTTTCTAATGTAGGACTTGGTTCTTTGTCCTGGATAGGGCTAGCGGCCTTTTCTGGAATTGCTTTAGATGGGCTGACATCCGTGTCGATGACATCTTCTGTGGTCAAAGTTACATCTTTTACAGGGCTTGCATCCTTTTCTAATGCAGGACTTGGTTCCTTGTCTTGAATTGGGCTAGCGGCCTTTTGTTGAATTTCTTTAGATAGGCTTACACCCGTATCGATGACATCTTCCTTGGTTAAAATAACATCTTTTACAGGGCTTGCTTCCTTTTCTAACGCAGGACTTGGTACCTTGTCCTGTATAGGGCTAGCGGCCTTTTCTGGAATTGCTTTTGATGGGCTGACATCCTTTTCGATGACATCTTCTGTGGTCAAAGTAACATCTTTTACAGGGATTGTATCCTTTTCTAATGCAGGACTTGGTACTTTGTCCTGGATAGGGCTAGCCGACTTTACTGGAATTTCTCTTTGCGGGCTTACATCCTTTTTGATGACATCTTCCTTGGTTAAAGAAACATCTTTTTCAGGGCTTGGTTTCTTTTCTAAAGCAGGACTTGGTACTTTGTCCTGGATAGGGCTAGCCGACTTTACTGGAATTTCTCTTTGCGGGCTTACATCCTTTTTGATGACATCTTCCTTGGTTAAAGAAACATCTTTTTCAGGGCTTGGTTCCTTTTCTAAAGCAGGACTTGGTACTTTGTCCTGGATAGGGCAAGCCGACTTTTCTGGAATTGCTTTAGATGGGCTGACATTCGTGTCGATGACATCTTCTGTGGTCAAAGTTACATCTTTTACAGGGCTTGCATCCTTTTCTAATGCAGGACTTGGCTCCTTGTCTTGAATTGGGCTAGCGGCCTTTTGTTGAATTTCTTTAGATGGGCTTACACCCTTATCGATGACATCTTCCTTGGTTAAAGTAACATCTTTTACAGGGCTTGCTTCCTTTTCTAACGCAGGACTTGGTACCTTGTCCTGTATAGGGCTAGCGGCCTTTTCTGGAATTGCTTTTGATGGGCTGACATCCTTTTCGATGACATCTTCTGTGGTCAAAGTAACATCTTTTACAGGGCTTGCATCCTTTTCTAAAGCAGGACTTGGTACTTTGTCCTGGATAGGGCTAGCCGACTTTACTGGAATTTCTCTTGGCGGGCTTACATCCTTTTTGATGACATCTTCCTTGGTTAAAGAAACATCTTTTTCAGGGCTTGGTTCCTTTTCTAAAGCAGGAATTGTTACTTTGTCCTGTATAGGGCTAGCGGCCTTTTCTGGAATTGCTTTTGATGGGCTGACATCCTTTACGATGACATCTTCTGTGGTCAAAATAATATCTTTTACAGGGCTTGGTTCCTTTTCTAAAGCAGGACTTGGTTCCTTGTCTTGAATCGGGCTAGCGGCCTTTTGTTGAATTTCTTTAGATGGGCTTACACCCTTATCGATGACATCTTCCTTGGTTAAAGTAACATCTTTTACAGGGCTTGCTTCCTTTTCTAACGCAGGACTTTGTACCTTGTCCTGTATAGGGCTAGCGGCCTTTTCTGGAATTGCTTTTGATGGGCTGACATCCTTTTCGATGACATCTTCTGTGGTCAAAGTAACATCTTTTACAGGGCTTGCATCCTTTTCTAATGCAGGACTTGGTACTTTGTCCTGGATAGGGCTAGCCGACTTTACTGGAATTTCTCTTGGCGGGCTTACATCCTTTTTGATGACATCTTCCTTGGTTAAAGAAACATCTTTTTCAGGGCTTGGTTCCTTTTCTAAAGCAGGACTTGGTACTTTGTCCTGTATAGGGCTAGCCGACTTTTCTGGAATTTCACTTGGCGGGCTTACATCCTTTTTGATGACATCTTCCTTGGTTAAAGAAACATCTTTTACAGGGCTTGCATCCTTTTCTAATGCAGGACTTGGTCCCTTGTCCTGGATAGGGCTAGCCGACTTTTCTGGAATTTCTCTTGGCGGGCTTACATCCTTTTTGATGATATCTTCCTTGGTTAAAGAAACATCTTTTTCAGGGCTTGGTTCCTTTTCTAAAGCAGGACTTGGTACTTTGTCCTGTATAGGGCTAGCGGCCTTTTCTGGAATTGCTTTAGATGGGCTGACATCCTTTTCGATGACATCTGTGGTCAAACTAACATCTTTTACAGGGCTTGCATCCTTTTCTAACGCAGGACTTGGTACCTTGTCCTGTATTGGGCTAGCGGCCTTTTCTGGAATTGCTTTAGATGGGCTTACATCCTTTTTGATGACATCTTCCTTGGTCAAAGTAACATCTTTTACAGGGCTGGCATCCTTTTCTAATGCAGGACTTGGTACTTTGTCCTGTATAGGGCTAGCCGACTTTTCTGGAATTTCACTTGGTGGGCTTACATCCTTTTTGATGACATCTTCCTTGGTTAAAGAAACATCTTTTACAGGGCTTGCATCCTTTTCTAATGCAGGACTTGGTCCCTTGTCCTGGATAGGGCTAGCCGACTTTTCTGGAATTTCTCTTGGCGGGCTTACATCCTTTTTGATGACATCTTCCTTGGTTAAAGAAACATCTTTTTCAGGGCTTGGTTCCTTTTCTAAAGCAGGACTTGGTACTTTGTCCTGTATAGGGCTAGCGGCCTTTTCTGGAATTGCTTTAGATGGGCTGACATCCTTTTCGATGACATCTTCCTGGGTCAAAGTAACATCTTTTACAGGGCTTGCATCCTTTTCTAATGCAGGACTTGGTTCCTTGTCCTGGATAGGGCTAGCCGACTTTTCTGGAATATCTCTAGGCGGGCTTACAACTTTTTTGATGACATCTTCCTTGGTCAAAGAAATATCTTTTACAGGTCTTGCTTCCTTTTCTAATGCAGGACTTGGTTCCTTGTCCTGGATAGGGCTAGCCGACTTTTCTGGAATTTCTCTAGGCGGGCTTACATCTTTTTTGATGACATCTTCTTTGGTTAAAGAAACATCTTTTTCAGGGCTTGGTTCCTTTTCTAATGCAGGACTTGGTACTTTGTCCTGGATAGGGCTAGCCGTCTTTTCTGGAATTTCTCTAGGCGGGCTTACATCTTTTTTGATGACATCTTCCTTGGTCATAGAAATATCTATTACAGGACTTGCTTCCTTTTCTAATGCTGGACTTGGTACTTTGTCCTGGATAGGACTAGCCGACTTTTCTGGAATTTCTCTTGGCGGGCTTACATCCTTTTTGATGACATCTTCCTTGGTTAAAGAAACATCTTTTTCCGGGCTTGGTTCCTTTTCTAAAGCAGGACTTGGTACTTTGTCCTGTTTAGGGCTAGCGGCCTTTTCTGGAATTGCTTTGGATGGGCTGACATCCTTTTCGATGACATCTTCCTGGGTCAAAGTAACATCTTTTACAGGGCTTGCATCCTTTTCTAATGCAGGACTTGGTACTTTGTCCGGGATAGGGCTAGCCGACTTTTCTGGAATTTCTCTTGGCGGGCTTACATCCTTTTTGATGACATCTTCTTTGGTTAAAGAAACATCTTTTTCAGGGCTTGGTTCCTTTTCTAATGCAGGACTTGGTACTTTGTCCTGGATAGGGCTAGCCGACTTTACTGGAATTTCTCTTGGCGGGCTTACATCCTTTTTGATGACATCTTCCTTGGTTAAAGAAACATCTTTTTCAGGGCTTGGTTCCTTTTCTAAAGCAGGACTTGGTACTTTGTCCTGTATAGGGCTAGCGGCCTTTTCTGGAATTGCTTTAGATGGGCTGACATCCTTTTCGATGATATCTTCCTGGGTCAAAGTAACATCTTTTACAGGGCTTGCATCCTTTTCTAATGCAGGACTTGGTACTTTGTCCTGGATAGGGCTAGCCGACTTTTCTGGAATTTCTCTTGGCGGGCTTACATCCTTTTTGATGACATCTTCCTTGGTTAAAGAAACATCTTTTTCAGTGCTTGGTACCTTTTCTAAAGCAGGACTTGGTACTTTGTCCTGTATAGGGCTAGCGGCCTTTTCTGGAATTGCTTTAGATGGGCTGACATCCTTTTCGATGACATCTTCTGTGGTCAAAGTAACATCTTTTACAGGGCTTGCATCCTTTTCTAATGCAGGACTTGGTTCCTTGTCCTGGATAGGGCTAGCCGACTTTTCTGGAATTTCTCTAGGCGGGCTTACATTTTTTTTGATGACATCTTCTTTGGTTAAAGAAACATCTTTTTCAGGGCTTGGTTCCTTTTCTAAAGCAGGACTTGGTACTTTGTCCTGTATAGGGCTAGCGGCCTTTTCTGGAATTGCTTTAGATGGGCTGACATCCTTTTCGATGACATCTTCTGTGGTCAAAGTAACATCTTTTACAGGGCTTGCATCCTTTTCTAATGCAGGACTTGGTTCCTTGTCTTGGATAGGGCTAGCCGACTTTTCTGGAATTTCTCTTGGCGGGCTTACATCCTTTTTGATGACATCTTCCTTGGTTAAAGAAACATCTTTTTCAGTGCTTGGTTCCTTTTCTAAAGCAGGACTTGGTACTTTGTCCTGTATTGGGCTAGCGGCCTTTTCTGGAATTGCTTTAGATGGGCTGACATCCTTTTTGATGACATCTTCCATGGTCAAAGTAACATCTTTTACAGGGCTTGGTTCCTTTTCTAATGCAGGACTTGGTACTTTGTCCTGGATAGGGCTAGCGGACTTTACTGGAATTTCTCTTGGCGGGCTTACATCCTTTTTGATGACATATTCCTTGGTTAAAGAAACATCTTTTTCAGTGCTTGGTTCCTTTTCTAAAGAAGGACTTGGTACTTTGTCCTGTATAGGGCTAGCGGCCTTTTCTGGAATTTCTCTTGGCGGGCTTACATCCTTTTTGATGACATCTTCCTTGGTTAAAGAAACATCTTTTTCAGTGCTTGGTTCCTTTTCTAAAGCAGGACTTGGTACTTTGTCCTGTATAGGGCTAGCGGCCTTTTCTGGAATTGCTTTAGATGGGCTGACATCCTTTTCGATGACATCTTCTGTGGTCAAAGTAACATCTTTTACAGGGCTTGCATCCTTTTCTAATGCTGGACTTGGTACTTTGTCCTGGATAGGACTAGCCGACTTTTCTGGAATTTCTCTTGGCGGGCTTACATCCTTTTTGATGACATCTTCCTTGGTTAAAGAAACATCTTTTTCCGGGCTTGGTTCCTTTTCTAAAGCAGGACTTGGTACTTTGTCCTGTTTAGGGCTAGCGGCCTTTTCTGGAATTGCTTTGGATGGGCTGACATCCTTTTCGATGACATCTTCCTGGGTCAAAGTAACATCTTTTACAGGGCTTGCATCCTTTTCTAATGCAGGACTTGGTACTTTGTCCGGGATAGGGCTAGCCGACTTTTCTGGAATTTCTCTTGGCGGGCTTACATCCTTTTTGATGACATCTTCTTTGGTTAAAGAAACATCTTTTTCAGGGCTTGGTTCCTTTTCTAATGCAGGACTTGGTACTTTGTCCTGGATAGGGCTAGCCGACTTTACTGGAATTTCTCTTGGCGGGCTTACATCCTTTTTGATGACATCTTCCTTGGTTAAAGAAACATCTTTTTCAGGGCTTGGTTCCTTTTCTAAAGCAGGACTTGGTACTTTGTCCTGTATAGGGCTAGCGGCCTTTTCTGGAATTGCTTTAGATGGGCTGACATCCTTTTCGATGATATCTTCCTGGGTCAAAGTAACATCTTTTACAGGGCTTGCATCCTTTTCTAATGCAGGACTTGGTACTTTGTCCTGGATAGGGCTAGCCGACTTTTCTGGAATTTCTCTTGGCGGGCTTACATCCTTTTTGATGACATCTTCCTTGGTTAAAGAAACATCTTTTTCAGTGCTTGGTACCTTTTCTAAAGCAGGACTTGGTACTTTGTCCTGTATAGGGCTAGCGGCCTTTTCTGGAATTGCTTTAGATGGGCTGACATCCTTTTCGATGACATCTTCTGTGGTCAAAGTAACATCTTTTACAGGGCTTGCATCCTTTTCTAATGCAGGACTTGGTTCCTTGTCCTGGATAGGGCTAGCCGACTTTTCTGGAATTTCTCTAGGCGGGCTTACATCTTTTTTGATGACATCTTCTTTGGTTAAAGAAACATCTTTTTCAGGGCTTGGTTCCTTTTCTAAAGCAGGACTTGGTACTTTGTCCTGTATAGGGCTAGCGGCCTTTTCTGGAATTGCTTTAGATGGGCTGACATCCTTTTCGATGACATCTTCTGTGGTCAAAGTAACATCTTTTACAGGGCTTGCATCCTTTTCTAATGCAGGACTTGGTTCCTTGTCTTGGATAGGGCTAGCCGACTTTTCTGGAATTTCTCTTGGCGGGCTTACATCCTTTTTGATGACATCTTCCTTGGTTAAAGAAACATCTTTTTCAGTGCTTGGTTCCTTTTCTAAAGCAGGACTTGGTACTTTGTCCTGTATTGGGCTAGCGGCCTTTTCTGGAATTGCTTTAGATGGGCTGACATCCTTTTTGATGACATCTTCCATGGTCAAAGTAACATCTTTTACAGGGCTTGGTTCCTTTTCTAATGCAGGACTTGGTACTTTGTCCTGGATAGGGCTAGCGGACTTTACTGGAATTTCTCTTGGCGGGCTTACATCCTTTTTGATGACATATTCCTTGGTTAAAGAAACATCTTTTTCAGTGCTTGGTTCCTTTTCTAAAGAAGGACTTGGTACTTTGTCCTGTATAGGGCTAGCGGCCTTTTCTGGAATTTCTCTTGGCGGGCTTACATCCTTTTTGATGACATCTTCCTTGGTTAAAGAAACATCTTTTTCAGTGCTTGGTTCCTTTTCTAAAGCAGGACTTGGTACTTTGTCCTGTATAGGGCTAGCGGCCTTTTCTGGAATTGCTTTAGATGGGCTGACATCCTTTTCGATGACATCTTCTGTGGTCAAAGTAACATCTTTTACAGGGCTTGCATCCTTTTCTAATGCAGGACTTGGTTCCTTGTCCTGGATAGGGCTAGCCGACTTTTCTGGAATTTCTCTAGGCGGGCTTACATCTTTTTTGATGACATCTTCTTTGGTTAAAGAAACATCTTTTTCAGGGCTTGGTTCCTTTTCTAAAGCAGGACTTGGTACTTTGTCCTGTATAGGACTAGCGGCCTTTTCTGGAATTGCTTTAGATGGGCTGACATCCTTTTCGATGACATCTTCTGTGGTCAAAGTAACATCTTTTACAGGGCTTGCATCCTTTTCTAATGCAGGACTTGGTTCCTTGTCTTGGATAGGGCTAGCGGACTTTACTGGAATTTCTCTTGGCGGGCTTACATCCTTTTTGATGACATATTCCTTGGTTAAAGAAACATCTTTTTCAGTGCTTGGTTCCTTTTCTAAAGAAGGACTTGGTACTTTGTCCTGTATAGGGCTAGCGGCCTTTTCTGGAATTTCTCTTGGCGGGCTTACATCCTTTTTGATGACATCTTCCTTGGTTAAAGAAACATCTTTTTCAGTGCTTGGTTCCTTTTCTAAAGCAGGACTTGGTACTTTGTCCTGTATAGGGCTAGCGGCCTTTTCTGGAATTGCTTTAGATGGGCTGACATCCTTTTCGATGACATCTTCTGTGGTCAAAGTAACATCTTTTACAGGGCTTGCATCCTTTTCTAATGCAGGACTTGGTTCCTTGTCCTGGATAGGGCTAGCCGACTTTTCTGGAATTTCTCTAGGCGGGCTTACATCTTTTTTGATGACATCTTCTTTGGTTAAAGAAACATCTTTTTCAGGGCTTGGTTCCTTTTCTAAAGCAGGACTTGGTACTTTGTCCTGTATAGGGCTAGCGGCCTTTTCTGGAATTGCTTTAGATGGGCTGACATCCTTTTCGATGACATCTTCTGTGGTCAAAGTAACATCTTTTACAGGGCTTGCATCCTTTTCTAATGCAGGACTTGGTTCCTTGTCTTGGATAGGGCTAGCCGACTTTTCTGGAATTTCTCTTGGCGGGCTTACATCCTTTTTGATGACATCTTCCTTGGTTAAAGAAACATCTTTTTCAGTGCTTGGTTCCTTTTCTAAAGCAGGACTTGGTACTTTGTCCTGTATTGGGCTAGCGGCCTTTTCTGGAATTGCTTTAGATGGGCTGACATCCTTTTTGATGACATCTTCCATGGTCAAAGTAACATCTTTTACAGGGCTTGGTTCCTTTTCTAATGCAGGACTTGGTACTTTGTCCTGGATAGGGCTAGCGGACTTTACTGGAATTTCTCTTGGCGGGCTTACATCCTTTTTGATGACATATTCCTTGGTTAAAGAAACATCTTTTTCAGTGCTTGGTTCCTTTTCTAAAGAAGGACTTGGTACTTTGTCCTGTATAGGGCTAGCGGCCTTTTCTGGAATTTCTCTTGGCGGGCTTACATCCTTTTTGATGACATCTTCCTTGGTTAAAGAAACATCTTTTTCAGTGCTTGGTTCCTTTTCTAAAGCAGGACTTGGTACTTTGTCCTGTATAGGGCTAGCGGCCTTTTCTGGAATTGCTTTAGATGGGCTGACATCCTTTTCGATGACATCTTCTGTGGTCAAAGTAACATCTTTTACAGGGCTTGCATCCTTTTCTAATGCAGGACTTGGTTCCTTGTCCTGGATAGGGCTAGCCGACTTTTCTGGAATTTCTCTAGGCGGGCTTACATCTTTTTTGATGACATCTTCTTTGGTTAAAGAAACATCTTTTTCAGGGCTTGGTTCCTTTTCTAAAGCAGGACTTGGTACTTTGTCCTGTATAGGGCTAGCGGCCTTTTCTGGAATTGCTTTAGATGGGCTGACATCCTTTTCGATGACATCTTCTGTGGTCAAAGTAACATCTTTTACAGGGCTTGCATCCTTTTCTAATGCAGGACTTGGTTCCTTGTCTTGGATAGGGCTAGCCGACTTTTCTGGAATTTCTCTTGGCGGGCTTACATCCTTTTTGATGACATCTTCCTTGGTTAAAGAAACATCTTTTTCAGTGCTTGGTTCCTTTTCTAAAGCAGGACTTGGTACTTTGTCCTGTATTGGGCTAGCGGCCTTTTCTGGAATTGCTTTAGATGGGCTGACATCCTTTTTGATGACATCTTCCATGGTCAAAGTAACATCTTTTACAGGGCTTGCATCCTTTTCTAATGCAGGACTTGGTTCCTTGTCCTGGATAGGGCTAGCCGACTTTTCTGGAATTTCTCTAGGCGGGCTTACATCTTTTTTGATGACATCTTCTTTGGTTAAAGAAACATCTTTTTCAGGGCTTGGTTCCTTTTCTAATGCAGGACTTGGTACTTTGTCCTGGATAGGGCTAGCCGACTTTACTGGAATTTCTCTTGGCGGGCTTACATCCTTTTTGATGACATCTTCCTTGGTTAAAGAAACATCTTTTTCAGTGCTTGGTTCCTTTTCTAAAGCAGGACTTGGTACTTTGTCCTGTATTGGGCTAGCGGCCTTTTCTGGAATTGCTTTAGATGGGCTGACATCCTTTTTGATGACATCTTCTGTGGTCAAAGTAACATCTTTTACAGGGCTTGCATCCTTTTCTAATGCAGGACTTGGTTCCTTGTCCTGGATAGGGCTAGCCGACTTTTCTGGAATTTCTCTAGGCGGGCTTACATCTTTTTTGATGACATCTTCTTTGGTTAAAGAAACATCTTTTTCAGGGCTTGGTTCCTTTTCTAAAGCAGGACTTGGTACTTTGTCCTGTATAGGGCTAGCGGCCTTTTCTGGAATTGCTTTAGATGGGCTGACATCCTTTTCGATGTCATCTTCCTGGGTCAAAGTAACATCTTTTACAGGGCTTGCATCCTTTTCTAATGCAGGACTTGGTTCCTTGTCCTGGATAGGGCTAGCCGACTTTTCTGGAATTTCTCTAGGCGGGCTTACGTCTTTTTTGATGACATCTTCCTTGGTCAAAGAAATATCTTTTACAGGTCTTGCTTCTTTTTCTAATACAGGACTTGGTTCCTTGTCCTGGATAGGGCTAGCCGACTTTTCTGGAATTTCTCTAGGCGGGCTTACATCCTTTTTGATGACATCTTCTTTGGTTAAAGAAACATCTTTTTCAGGGCTTGGTTCCTTTTCTAATGCAGGACTTGGTACTTTGTCCTGGATAGGGCTAGCGGACTTTACTGGAATTTCTCTTGGCGGGCTTACATCCTTTTTGATGACATCTTCCTTGGTTAAAGAAACATCTTTTTCAGTGCTTGGTTCCTTTTCTAAAGAAGGACTTGGTACTTTGTCCTGTATAGGGCTAGCGGCCTTTTCTGGAGTTGCTTTAGATGGGCTGACATCCTTTTCGATGACATCTTCTGTGGTCAAAGTAACATCTTTTACAGGGCTTGCATCCTTTTCTAAAGCAGGACTTGGTACTTTGTCCTGGATAGGGCTAGCCGACTTTTCTGGAATTTCTCTTGGAGGGCTTACATCCTTTTTGATGACATCTTCCTTGGTTAAAGAATCATCTTTTTCAGGGCTTGGTTCCTTTTCTAATGCAGGACTTGGTACTTTGTCCTGGATAGGGCTAGCCGACTTTACTGGAATTTCTCTTGGCGGGCTTACATCCTTTTTGATGACATCTTCCTTGGTTAAAGAAACATCTTTTTCAGTGCTTGGTTCCTTTTCTAAAGCAGGACTTGGAACTTTGTCCTGTATAGGGCTAGCGGCCTTTTCTGGAATTGCTTTAGATGGGCTGACATCCTTTTCGATGACATCTTCTGTGGTCAAAGTAACATCTTTTACAGGGCTTGCATCCTTTTCTAATGCAGGACTTGGTACTTTGTCCTGGATAGGGCTAGCCAACTTTTCTGGAATTTCTCTTGGCGGGCTTACGTCCTTTTTGATGACATCTTTCTTGGTCAAAGGAATATCTTTTACAGGTCTTGGTTCCTTCTCTAATGCAGGACTTGGTACTTTTTCCTGGATAGGGCTAGCCGTCTTTTCTGGGAATTCTTTAGGCGGGCTTACATCCTTATCGATGACATCTTCCTTGGCCAAAGGACCGTCTTTAACAGGACTTGGTTCTTTTTCTAAAGCAGGACTTGGTCCTTGGTCCTGTATAGGGCTAGCAACCTTTCCTGGAATTTCTTCAGATGGGCTTTCATCCTTGCCAATGACTTTAGACTTTGTCAAAGTATCATTTTTAACAGGACTTGAGTCTTTTATTAAGCCTTGTTCTTTCTCTTGAATAATGATTACTGAAGCTTCTTTAGATGGACCTTTATCCTTCTGTATTACGTCTTTTACTTGCAAATCTTTATCTTTCATTATAATTGTAGTGCCATTTGTATCTAAAGTTTGTTTTGCTGTGATAACGACTTTAGCGAGTTTTTTGTTGTCGACGATTTTGGTCTTTAAATTGTAATCGGAAATAAAAATTGTAATGACATTGACAATTGTAGGAACGTCTCTAATGAACATCTCTTTAGTCGTATTTACTGTCAGTTTTTCCTTATGTTTTAGTTTGTTTTGAGTTGTGAGTATGTCTTTTACTGTTACAATAGACAATTTTTGTTTTATATGTTTATTCCTTAATAAGACAATATCTTCTTTTTGTTTTTTATCAATTGCTTGATTTTCGAGGATGGTGAAGTCAGCTAGTTCGTTGATTTGAAATTCAGTTTTATCGTTGATATCAGTCAACATAGCACTTCCATCATTAACAATTATTATATTACCATTGGGATATTCATTTGTCGTTGTTATTATAGTGACAATCTTTAACTTTTGAATTATTCCATTTTTATGCATAAATTTAGTTTTGATTATTCGAGTCACAGTAAGTCTTTTGATAATGGTATTATTCTCATTAACCTCCTCTTTTTTCTCTAAAATTGTTTCCTCTGGTTCATCAAAGATAATGTAGTTTGTCAAATAATCTTGTATATCTTCATTGAAAGACAACAATTCTATCATATCTTTTTCAAAATCTGTTAGATCTTTGTAAGTGGTTTCAAGAACAGTTTTATGTGTATCTTCTGTTTTTATTTTTTCTTTTGAAGTTTCAGCAATTTTATCACTCTTTCTACTAAACAAACCTTTAGCTTTGCTTAGCTTCTCGTCAAACTTATCCATAAAACTTCCTATTACAGATTTACTCTCATTTTTCTTTTCCTTCGTCGGTTCCTTCACAATTGTCTCATCAATTTGTTCTTTTTCTTTAACAAGAATTTCTTCTTTTGTTTTATCTGTTTGTTTAATGTCTTTAGTGTCCAATGAAGGAGCAATTAACTCAGTACTTTTGATTTGTTCCTTTTGTTTAAGGTCCGCCATCTTTTCTTCTAACTTTTCTAATGTTTTAGCAGAATCCAATGTGATGCTTACTCGTTTTTCTGTCAATTGGCCATCAGTTTCTTGTTCTACCTCTGGCAATACACATGTTAAAGTATTATTGTCTGTCTTTATTTTTTTTGTTTCGCTTAGTACAGTTTTTTCTGAAGGGTCGCTGATATCTTCAGATGTAAGCGATTTAATAGGCGATACTTCTTTCTGAGTTTTCTCAATCGGAGTATCTGATTTAATAACAGTGTCAACTTCATCACTTTTTGATAGTAACTCATCTTTAATTGAAGTTATTTTTCTTTGATCAAACAAGAAATCTGTTGTAATTTCGGCGATATTTTCGCAAGGCAATAATTTTTCTGGGGATTTTAATAAGATTGGTGATTTTTCTGCAATTAATTCATCCAAGGATTTATCCGATTTTAAAACTTCAGCAACATCAGCAACAATTTTTTCTACTTCTTTAGGACTGATGGGAGGTTTGTCAGTTTGTTCTAAAATTTGAGCTTCTTCAATTTCTTTTTCTACATCTTCTGGTATTGAAGGTATCTTTTCTGGCATATGTAGTTCTTCAATAACCACAATATCATCTTTAATTGGCGAATCAACAGTTGTTATATGCGTTTCTCTGAGTTTTTCAGTAAATTGTGAAAAGTTGTATCGTTCATCATCGTATTCTTTTACAGGGTCCAAAGATTTTACAGATTTTTCAAGCTTAGAGGGTTCCTGATACATAGGTGAGTCAGGAGCAGAACCCGGAGTTACGGTCACCAATTCCGGGTGTGACAGACGTTGAGTTGTACTAACAATCACATCTTGAATAGTATTTGTTTCTTTAGGTGAGGTGGGTTTAATTATTATAGCCAGGTCTTTAGGAACTTTAATGTCTTTTTGAAGTATATCAATTTTACGTTTACTAACATCTTCGCCAGGAGTCTTTTTTTCCTCGTAAGTCCTATAATCAACTTCTTCGTGTAATGGTAAATCAGCTACTTCGTCAGGTGTTTTTACTATTTCTCTTATAAGTGTCTGCTGTGGAGTTTGTTTAGAACTTTTTTCGAAGCTAGTAAGATTTTGTATGTCAATTAAAGTTTTGGGGGCGGCAACTTCCTTTGTTTGTTCCTTTACATATTTTTCTTCAACCAACTCATCTTCTTTTATATCATCTAACGTAATTCGTTCATCTTCGGGTAGTGTAGGTGCCGTTGTGGCGCCTGATTCAATTGTGGTTGATACTTTCTCTTCAGGCTGTGATTCTTGTATTATATTCTCAATTGAGTCTTTTGGTTTCATAGCACTTTTGCTATCTGATGTCTTTTTTTCACTACTAATATCTTGTTTTTCTTCAACACTTATTGAATGCTCTTTAGAATCTAGACGTTTATCTTGGTCACCATTTTGAGTTATGGTTTCAGGCTTGAGATCCGCTTTTATTTCACTGATTTGCTTCTTTTCAGATTCCTCTTTATCTTTTATGTGTTTCCGTAGCTCATCTTCTTTCTCAACGATAGAATCTTCTGTATATTGTTCGACTTCTTCCTTTTCTATAATTAAATACTCTTCTTCAAAATCACCGTCAATGTTTCCTGTTTTAGTATCATCTAGTAGACAAGTGATCTTTTCTATATCAGATCTGCCAACGTATTCTACTCGTTCTTCCACTTCACTATCTCTATTAAAGACCGCTTCGATTTCTCTAACAATTTCTTGCTCTTCTCGCTCATCAAACTCTTGCTGTTTGATCTCATCGAAAGATTTTGAGGTTTCCTCATCAGACTTTTTAGCCTCTTTTAATATATCTTCGTAATTAACTCTTTGTAATCCCATAAGCTTAGATGTATCAGCCTTTGAAGATTTTATACTCTTTGATGGACTCTTAGCAGATTTGAGTCCCTTAATTGGCGATGTAACTGGCCTAGGTCTTCTAGATATTGGCTCTCTTTTCATTTTAGGTTCCCTTTTTTCACCTGCTTTTTGTATTAAATCCCGTTTCGGCGAAGCTTGTTTATATTTCGACTCAACAACTCTTCTGTTGCTAGCTTCTTTAACGCTTTTTGCTGGAGTGCTTCCGGGGCTAACTTTTCTGGTCTTTAGTTTTACTTTGTCTTTAGCTAACTGCGACTGACTTTTGACATCAATGGATTTCTTTGGTGTTGCGGGCGGCGATTTTTTGTCATCAGCCACAATTTTCTTATCTAAAGAAGTCGTAGTTTTTCGATCTGTAATTTTTTGCGTTATCCGATTTGTTCTACTTTTTGTGGCATATAATTCAGACTTAGGTTTTTCTGATTTTTTCTTTGCTTCAGCTTTTAATTTATTGTCTACATCGATTTTCTTTGTGTCGAACTTTGAGTGAGTAGTATCTTTGGTTTCGTCGGTTTTATCCATCCGTTTAGTCTTTATATCTGTAGATTTTTCTTTTTTCTTGCCTTTCTTCTGCTTGCTATCTTTTGCGATATCAGTTTGAAGTATTTTTTCATCTAATTTTGTGTCCACATGACTTATAATGGCCTCATTTAAAACAGATTCTAGTTGTTTATTCTCTTCATCAACAAGTTCACTTATTAACTTATTGTCAATAACATTATTGGAAACCTCTTTAATTTTATCAAACTTTGAAACCTGCATATCAGTCTCAATACTCTTTTCATCTTTTTTTTCAATCTTCTCTCGATTTATCTTGGAAGCTAGAGTTTTTGTGTTCTTTATGGGCGCAGCAGTACTCAAAGTAGCCGAAGTTTTGCTTGTTACAATGTTAGACGCAGCGGACATCTGTCGTCCTGTATATGTTGGACGTTGAAGAAATTCAAGATGTTTAAGTTTTTCTAACCCTTCAAATATTTTATGCTGTGGGGTAGAACCAGGAAACATAATTCTAGTTATATTGTCATCAGGATTTGCTGGCCGCCAAACTAATAATGCACATATTGATACTAAGTTGGGAATTGGAAAATTAAAAGGTCCAGATGCACTAGCACCTTCAAAAAGTTTTTGTTCACTGTTATGCCATCTTTTTAAAAAATCACGTACATATTTGGAGTCTTTGGACGGATTTAAAACAAACATATCCAATGTGCCTGTAACAAAAAGTAAATAAGATTAATCATGGATTTAAGAAAAAAAAAACAAAGTTGTCTACAAATAATTACCATGTCCAACTTTGTGGTACAAGTTGATTGGTTCTGGGCTTCGATAGCAATGTTGTGGTTTGAGGTTAATGTGTCGGAGATCAGCCATCATGTCAGAGCCCGCCTGCAGCAGGGATACCATGAGGGGATCTGAATCCTTATCTCCATCAGGACTTGATATGCCACGCCGATCCTGAAATACATGAAGCCTGTTAATATGTATCAATTAAACTGATTTAAAAATATGGTGTTGATTGAGAGATTTATTGTAAAAAAGAATGCAAAAAGTTATAGCAAATGGTGTTTTCCAGCTTTGGTTCAACAGTAAAACTCAATATAATTATGAGTTTATTGTATGAAATGTGCCTGAAGAGATAAAATTATAATATTATTATAGGTATCCATCTAGCTATTAAACTGGAAAATTTATCTGAATCAATTCCAAATACCTATTATTTCCTCTGTACAAGGTTGAAAAGTTGTCTTGGACATATATTTTTAGAATATTACATTATATGTAATTTATGGCTTACACAAATCATAGTAATTTTTAAAGAACACATCCCAAAGTTGACAATATGATATTTTATCTTTTAACCTATGTAATTGTAAGATATATAATATATTAATTACAATTCCAATTAGATTCTGAGTGAGTTTTATATTTTAAACACACCTGAAGTTTTTTTAAATGAATAGGTACCAATATTATGATATATCCATATATTTTAATGTGTTCATGTGCAAAATATGATTGTCTTACTTCAAGATTACAGAAAAAATGTCCGATCTGTGGGTAGACATTGGCAGTAGCTTTCCTGTGCAACACGGCAGCCATGCCAGACATGGAGCAGTTGTTCAACCGGGTGAACAGGACAGCATCCAGTCTGTCCAGATGCCGGGCAAAGTCCCACCAACACGCCTTGCGGGAGAAACCGCCATCAACTGTAAAGATTAGACATTCACTAAAACATAGTAAAGATGGCTATATTTTTTGTAAACACCAAAACTTTTTGAGAAGCAGTTGATTACAAAAACATAATTGATAGTAATAAATGAACCAGAACCAGAACAATTTTACTAAAAGAATAGGTGATAAAATTTAGTATAATACGTAAGTACTTACTCAAATTATTTTTACAAATTCAGTTAAACTTTTCCTAACAATCATTACAATGGTTAAAGTAAGACCAAGCATTTGAATCTGAAAAACTTGCTTAAAAAAGGATGTAAAGTAAGTAAATCAAGCTTACCATATACATTTATAATAACTTTTAATTGATCATTTAATTCTAAGTAATAGTATTATTTATTACTTCTATTAATTTCGTTTCTCGGTATATTCATATCATAAAATATATAAAGTTGGCCAGAATAGCACAGTTTTCAGTGTTCACATAATATGTATATGCAAAGGACAATTAAAGAAGCTATGTCACTAATATTAAGTATTTTTAAAATAGTAAGGTATTTGAAATTTGATAAATGTGTAGAAATCAATCTAAATGTAAACATTACTGACGATTTATTATTCATATTATTATTATATTCAACAGCACTCTGTAGTCTGTGGTAAGCAACATGTATTCAATACTTTATATAGTAACTTTATTTATATATATATATATATATTATATATATATGGGCGGTCATAAGTTCATAACTTAACTTTATTTTATTCTAAGGATATTATTCGCTAAGTCTTGATTTCGAACATACCGTCATACAGCTTAGCGTTAGTGACAACTGACTCCAACTCTTGATTATGATAGCAGATAGAACATTGAAGAATCCAAAAAATAACAAAGTTTTACCCTAACGCCTCAAATGTTGCCCATATTGTAGGTTACTTGAGAATATTGTACCACTACAGCAATACAATAAGATAGCATTCTCGGCCAGCCCTGCGATTCTGTAACTCACTTTTCGAACTCACACAGCGGTTTTCGCATCGGCGGTCGCTCTGAAATCAGTTGTGAAGCAGTCATTTTATGATTTGGCACTCTGAAAAGGTGGGAGCTTGTAGTTTATTGTTTATCAGAATGCCAAATCATAAAATAACTGCTTCACAACTGATTTCAGAGCGACCTCCGATGCGAAAACCGCTGTGTGAGTTCGAAAAGTGAGTTACAGAATCGCAGGGCTGTAGTCAAACACAAAATCCATTCACAGTGCTTGTTGCCAACTGTATAACTTTATTTTTTATTTTTAAACATATTATGAATTTAATATAATTTAAGTCTTACCTAGCATATTAAATCCATTAATTCCAAAGAGGGCGGCGTCACCCTGTCCTCCTGGGAAGACGTAAAGAGTGGGGTGGCTGAATCGAATGTTACCGACCACGTCACTGGGAACCAATAGCTGTTCCAAGCTGGCTGGAACGATGTAAGGTTCCAGGTACGCTGTAAATAATAAAAATTACTTAAACTTTAACGTATTTATAGTTCGTTTAAGGGAATTCCTTCTAAGTCTCCAAATTATTAATTATATGTATAAAGAAGATACCTTCGGATAAACTGCAGATCACAATTTGAATGGTCCCGTTTACCAGGAAATGTAGAAAAATAAAAGAAGGTTAAACTTAATCTTTTACTAAAGATACTCTACTCAACTACGATTGGCTTCCTCTCTAACCTGCTCCTAACATAATATCGTACCCTGCTTAATTGTGACTTTTGTGATTCATGTATTTTCTTACTCTTTTATATTGCATTTTGAATTATAATTCATGAAGCTTTTAGTTTATTTTTATTATTTTTTTATTTAGATTAAGTATGGTAAGTGTATAATCTATTTTTTTTTTAGTTTTATTAGATCGCTTGTTAGCGATAAGGGCGCTTAGTTAAGATGCCTTAACATTAGTGTATGTAGAAAGTCGAAAACTAAATTTGTATGAAAATTTGTTGACACGTCAAAATGACAGTTCGTGTCTACTGTTAAGGCATCTTGACTAAGCCCCATGGACACCCGTTGCATCCCTAATAATTTATGTTACTTGTTTTTATTTGTAATGTGTAAGTTTTAATAAATAAATAACGCAATATACCTATTATGAAATATGTTAAAAAGGAATTTTAATTCGAAGAGTTTGGAATTTTGAGGACCAGATTATTGATTGAACTTGACTTGTATTGCTAAATTTATGAAAATACGCCTTAAATATTAATTGTATTTAAAGAAATATGTTATTAGGTACAAAAATTTTATGCAGATTAAACTCAACTCAGCTATTTGATCTATAGCAAATAGAAGCGTAGTTGCTAGGTCATTGATTGCGAAGCCTTACATTGAGTAAGGCTAGATCTAGGTCAATTATAGACCAGCTGGAGTCCTAACGAATGCTTCCGATGGTAACTTGATTTAAGCATCCTGTTTGCAAAAGTACAGGAGACGACTTCTGGTGCTTGGTATGTAAAATAAACTAAAAAGATAATGTTCAGTTTCATTTAAATTAACTACCTATAATTTCAATGTTGAGAATCGTAAAGGCGCTCAATAAGTGAGAATATAATATCTTAGATGCGTTAATAACATCTGAAAGTTTAACAAGATTAGTATTTTGCACAACAATTTAATTTTAATTTTATTTTCTATTCACGGATACTCCGAAAAAAAAAACAACATTTTGACGTTATTAACGTAGTATGTTGACAGCTGTCAGCTATGGTTAACAGTTACACAGTTATGTCAAACTGAGACTGAAAACCAATGATTTAACATTTGATCTTGCTAATAGCAAACTGCGAAACAATTCGAATTTCGTATCCTAAGCAGTAAGATGGGAAGGATAGAATGTTATTTGTATTACATAATATAATAACATTTTCCAACAACTATGGTGATAATAATATATCAGAATATAATCAGAAGTTACAAATTTTAAGTGGATAACAAAATGTGGTACGTAAAAAATATCGTATTTATTATAGGTATGTATGAACATGAAGTTTAGAAATGAGCCATTCACTTCAATAGAAATCTAATTAAACACGTCATTTTTGTATAATTATCTATAGTAATCGTTTGTTAGTTATTAAATATTGGACCGATTTCAAAAACTCTTTCACCATTTGCTTCATTCTTCCAAGCTCCAGTTATAAATTAATTTTTTGCCATTTGAAGCCGGGATAGGCCGATATTATACAGGATAAAAATAATTGTAGGCTGTAGTGTATTTGGAGAAGGTATTTATGTATTTATAGGCCTCTATGGCCAAATTAATGAATACTTCGTACTTTTTAAAAGAAAATATATCTACTTTTAAGTCTACTAATCATAAACTATAGTCGAATTTTTAATTAGACGATATCAACTGACGTTTACGGTGTTGTCAGTTTTTAATGAAATAAAAATAGTGTTGTGACAAAGTAAAAACCCCTGAATTAATGATCGGTGATAGCACTAGTCGCCGCGCCGCGCTTTGTAATAAGACGTCAAAAACTGATTGTAGTTACATAGTACTAGTACCTAACTTATATCAGAGCAATTTTATACAATTTTGAAATAGAAATAATATTCTTTTATTGTTTAAAATGATTGACTATTCACACTCATTGTTCATTCATCTGATTGAACAAGAACTGAACGCATCACTATTACTTTAAATATGGCAACATTATTTTACAAAGTGACATTAGCTACTGTCAGTTGGCTTCGTCTAATTAAAAATACGACTATAGTAGAGATGTTGTTTAATACTTTTTAAGAAATTTTAGGCGGTGACGTGTATGGAAAAAGTATTAAAAGCTAGGTTTAATACTTCGGCTGCGGTAGTCGTATTCAGTGTAAACTTCTTCGAAACTTGGATTGTAAGTTTTATACAATATCTACCAACTTTCTTGACGTCTCACGTTAATTGCTAATTAGCGCACTAGCTTCACATTAGCGGAATATTCCAACTTCAGACAATTTCAAACCACAATGTATGTTACAGCTTCTATTTTTAGAGCATAATACAATTTAAATCTACCCCCCCAGCCCCTCCAATTCCGCTTCTTTTATATTGATCAATAATAGTACGACGGCGTCACGAAGGATGTGTACGAACGTTTAGTACAAAACGTGTTCCTAGCAATTCGATACAGAGGTACTAAAGGTTATTTTTATAATAATTTTTTTTTGTACTGAAAAACGGTCTCGTGGGGTAACATTTCAACGGTAACAAAGTTGCCTACAATACCTGATTAGATTGCCTACCCAAATGTGTCTTGGCCTCAGAAATATTTCACATATCACGTCACATATATCATATAAATCACGTCTTACAAATCTTAATTTACTTTCAGCAAAAAAATACCTACTCTTAGAAACCTTTTAACGAATTATAAATATAGTTCATAAAATATGGATATAGCGTAGGTTCTAAGTACGCATCAGAATCTATTCATAACTCACATAAATAGACGGAACAAGTAGCAAGTTACACAGCGTGTGAGCCACTTGGCTTGGAGGCAAATTGTTGTATTCATATGGTAATGCAGCAAAATATTCGCAATTTACTAGGCTTCAAGTTAATTTCAAACTCGGGTGTTGATATGTAGTCAGAATTCAATAAATATCAAGCTATATTAATTTTTGTTACTCCTAAAAAAGTCTGTGCTTTTGTGATCGACTGATCGGAAACATACTTCATTATTCTTCTATCGTAAAATGTGTATAATCTGTGTCAATTAAATTAAATTAATTAAAATTAATCGGCTTACGAAGTCAATTTAATATAGCTCTTTCTCTTTGAATTTGTGTCATTTATCGTATACGATTTTTACATAGCTTCTTATAATTTTTTTTTTTTAAAGACAATTCACACCAATTGACCTAGTCCCATGCTAAGCTGGTGAAGCTTGTGTTATGGGTACTAGGCAACGGATATACATACATATTATAGATAGATATACATATAAATACATATTTAAACACCCAAGACCTAAGAACAACATCAAATGCTCATCACATCGATGTTCGCCTCAGCCGGGGATCGAACCCGGGACCCATGGATTCGCAGTCAGGGGTACTAACCACTAGACCAATGAGTCGTCAACTAAATAACTATACAACGTAAGCTGCTTTTTACTCAAGTAGCATAATGATATGAAATCTCACTATGAGGTTGTTATGGCTAACAGTATCTTTTTTTCTAATTATATATTTCGTATATATCGTTTATGTAATCTGTTTTGGCTTTCTGTATTGGCTAAGTGTTTTGTTTTATAATATGTATGTTAGCTGTAAAATTACTTATAATTAAATAAATAAATAAATAATTAATTCCGTAAACATTTATTTCTATGTTTGTCTTTCTTGTATTCTTTTTTTAAATGTGCAATACGTGTTTGATTATCGCTGTAGTTACACTTACCGATAAAATTCTTAATGGCTGGCGAGCCAGAGTCTAGAGTGTCAGTGGGGTTGACACGAATCTTGCAGTGCTTAACGAAAGGCATGTCCGGGAGCTTGGCCCATTCGCCATTTGCGACTGAGCAATGTATGTCAATAGAAATGGAGTTCTCGTATGCGCGAATCACGCGCTGCACCTCGTTCTCTTGGTAGGCGTCTGTGAAGTCAGCCAGTGAAAATGTCCCGTCCTGAAAAAAAAAATTCATGAGTACAAACATTGCATCTGTTGTTTTAGGGCCTGAGTTTTATGATAATGAACGACGAGCGAACAATTTACACACAGGTGAGTTAGTAAAATTCACAATATTTGGTTTAAATTAAACTTTGTCGTATTCAATATGAATATTGTATTAATTAACATGAACAATTTCTTCATATCTCAGCAGTGTCAAAAGTAAATCCAATTATCTGCTTTGCAATGTTAATTAAATCAAATCAAAATATAATTTAATATTATAGGTAATATAAAGTAGACTTATGATTGTCAATATAAAATAAATAATTCTTTACATTTAAAGCAGTTTTCAATGAAAGGCGTAGATAGGACGTGAATAACTAGATACTGTTAGTAATACTACGACATTTTTAAATGTCAACTTTTTGTTCGATTAGACAATAGACACTTGTAAGGAGTTGTAACCATTACTCCTTGTTTCGCGTGATATATTATTAAAGACAGTAGAGCATATATATAAATGTCAAAAATAACATCAGGCGAAAGTCTTTTCTGCCTCTTCAGCGTACGAGCGAATTTTGTGCGCACAAAGAAAGAAAGTCCATTGGTACCAATGATTCGAAGTTTCGAACTAGAACCTCACGGATGCGAAGCCGCTGAAAGCATTAGGCAGCACTGCTCTTTTTGCATTAATTTGAAAAGACAATTTTTCAGGATGTATTTGCGGAATACCTTTGATGAAATTAGTTATGAAACGCAAACGGAAAACATGACGTGGGGCGCAAAATAAGTTATAGCGAAGTGTTATTAAAAACTAATTAAGTGAAACATCGCCGGGTCGTAATTAAAACTGTCATAGCCACTTGAGCCAGGTTGAACGGATATTACACTTTCACGTTTCCCAACACTTCGTTGGTGTTGATATTACCGGGCAGGGTAAAAGATTTTATTTATTTTTAATAAGGTCAGCCAACATATTGCAGATTTAGGTGTAATACATTTAACATCTAACCTATTCTAAAACACTTCAAGTAAAAAGTTCAGCCCTGCGATTCTGTAACTCATTTTTTGAACTCACACAGCGGTTTTCGCATCGGCGGTCGCTCTCAAATCAGTCGTGAAGCAGTCATTTTATAACCGCTGTGTGAGTTCGGAAAGTGAGTTACAGAATCGCAGGGCTGTAGTAAAACTATCAAACCAGAAAATTAATAAGTGTGGATAAATTATTTTAAACATGATTATAAAAACCGTTGTAAATTACGAATTATCTCTTTCTAATAATACATTCTTCGCCATAAAAGAAGCTCGTATATAGGTGGTATATCTTTTTATCTCGGTGACGTATTATTGATCATGAAACATTTTGAAGTAGGTACTTTACATAATAAAAACTTAATGGATTTTGTAACAAAGGAAGAGAGATTTAATAGAGAGATTTCCTTTTCCCATGAGAGATGTTGCCCGAAAAATAAATGAAATTAATGTACATAACTAAATAATTTTGTAATATTTTTCAAGTCAAAATCATCAATCATTTATATAACACAGTTTCATATATTTCCCATTTTCTATTTAAAAGTTAAATTCCCGCATTTAAACTGTAACACACGTCATTTCTCAACTCTTTAAAGTGCACTTTTCAATAAGCACACGGGAAAAAGCTCCGAGCTTAATTGCAACATTTCTCTATAATTTAACTTTTGCCGTATTTCCAACAATTTATTATACCTCTATTTGCATTGAATTAATTCACTCTATTGTTAAACGTATTTAGAATGCATTTGCATTAGAAATTTGAATTTAAATGGAAATTAATTTGGTTATTTATCTGCAGTATTGTAGGAGATGATGAGCTAACATTATTCTTATTCTTTCAGAAGAATATCAGAAGCAATATGGCGATAACCACATAAAAATGACCAATTCGCATACCCCACAGCTAATAGGATGCTTAAGTATTTACACCAGTATTTGTATAAAATATACAAAGGTGTAAAAACACCAGGCACTGTATGTATTCGAAATCATAATTGATTGCTTAATAACAACAGCCATCAACAACGAAGTTCTAACGTTTCGTCCAATGATACAGCTGCTTGTCATGAAATAGTATTATTGGCTTAAGTTCAAACTGTAAATTAGTTTTAGTTTCCGTATTGAATTCACACTTCACAAAGACTAAACCTGTACATTAGAACGTGAACCTAAATTTGAAATTGGAATTCTGTTTGTATGATGTGTTGCATTTGTATTAGAGATTGTAGGGTTCATTAGCACGTTTTATTGATCATCTTTAAGATGAGGTATATGATAAGGCTGATTAGCCTTCTTTGCTATGCTGAATAATTATTGTTTATTCACCTATTCTGAAACACAGAAACATGGACTGCATAGCGCAAGCCTAATTGCCTATGCCGACACTACGGAAGCAGTTACTCTATGTCAGCGTATAATTTTAGTTTTATGTCTAGCCTGCTTAAAGGTCACTACCGTAGCAAATCCTAAAATTCTAACCGATGAAGCTTCGTGTCTTGCTACGTAGCGTAGAGTTATTTTGCTACAAGTTGCTACGGACTTACGTAACCAATCAACACGGCTTTTGTGTACATTATTACTTTGTAGAATTGTTTTATAACTTTACTTCTTCAAATGACTGAACAAATGATGTCCCGTATGTTGTTAAGTACGTGATCAAACATTCTATACCTCATATACGTTGTCAATTTGATAAAAAATTACTTTAGGATTTTATTAATAGTATAAGCAACTTGACAGAAAACGTTGATTTAAAATAGTCTTCGTCAAATGTATAATACACATTCAGGATTTATAGAAACAGCGAAATTCATACATGGCCAATACACGACGCTGACTTTGAAACGTCATTCTCAATAACAAATTACAGCTGAAGTTTTTGCAAAAGCGACTCGGAGACGAGGGTGCTTTAGATAAAAGACCTATTGAATATAATGGAGTCTGGAGCAGCTATCAAAGGCAGAAATCGCTAGATTTATATTTTCCGAGATTTTCGCTTTGACAAGTTTTCAAAGTTATTTTGAGCTGTTCAGCGGAATAGATTTATTGAAAAATTGTCTCATTTATGTAACGATAAAGAGTAGGAGACCTCGTCGCTTAAATTGTTAAGTGGGTAAGTAACTTAATAATAAATAAAATGTTAATCTTGTAGTATTGCTTACTTGAGTATTGTTCTAATATAATTTATAAAGATATCTATTTTTTATCTAAATCTGATATGCGATGAAGCAGTTCCGTCTTCTAATAAGGTCCCTCAAAAAAATAGAGTAATTCCTTTGTGGAAAACTTAGTAATAACATAATAGAATTCAGGACTAAGTATTTTGTTTTTATAATTGTGTTTTTTGTTTGTCATGACCAAAAATCTTCTTTTTCTTTTAAAATAAGTGACGAAGTCTTGTCGCCCATGGAACAGATACATTTCTGTGTCTGGAACAACCCGCCACCTGCGATCCGCGACCTCCAAGGTATAGGTAAATATTCACTATTGTACCAACCTCCAAGGTAAATATTCACTATTGTACCAACCTCCAAGGTTAATATTCACTATTGTACCAACCTGCATGATCCAAGAGCCGTTACCCGCGAAGGTGTAACCGGCGTGGACCAGGTGTCTGTGCCGAGTGAAAGAGCTGAGCAGGTTCCTCATACACTGCATCAGCGTGTTCATCTGTGGGTGGATCAGGATCTCCGTCACCAGGTTTTCTGAAGCGTACTGGATTAGTCGCTCGCCTGCGAATATCATAAATTTAAACGTTAGTACAAATGAAGAACAAGCATAGTTCATAATAACACCATATCGGATAAAAATATTATATTAAATAAAATTCCTTCAAGAGACCTCTGACTACAGGCACTGATCTATAGTATAGCGACAGTTACTTATGCAACATTTATTCACCCTCGACATATATATCTCGTATAAATATTTGTTTCTTAGTATGTATCTAATTTTATGATATACTCGTATACATTTATTGCTATATATGTGTAAATAATAAAAAAAAAATGAATATAAATATTTAGAACGCACTAATATATAATAAAATATAATTTACCGCTAATAGAATTACTTTATACTAAAAATAATTACAAAAGAACGGATATAGACATTACTTAAAATACCGCAATAACCATTTCTCTTTGTTACCGAGAACATTTATTTTAATTTACCCACAGAAACGAAAAAGGTATGACCTTGGCCTTTCCTTCAAGGGTAGATGAGATTTATAGCCTCTTCACACGAGGTGATAATCTGCTTTACACAGTCGCTATATCATTTAGAAGATTTATTAGATTTTCGGTGAACATAAGGAGTCATTGCATTACGTACCCCTCTTTAGCTCAATATATTGATGTTATTACTGTTTTATTTGAGCTATTGAGTTAATAAAACTTGACACGTAAATTAATATTCAATAGATATTATTTTATTACCGGTTCCGATCAAGCCAATGAAATATGTTTTTAAATCAATAATAAAAGAATGTAGAAGATAATAAATTTTCGTACTTTAAAATAACAGCCCATCCTGCATTGCACTGTTAATTTATTGTAGTACGCCAGTCTAGCTTAAAGTTTCTGTATATATTTTAACTAACTTATACAAACATAAAATGCATATTGATATCATTAACTGTACCCCGTGTTTTATTTTCGTTATCTCGAACGATGAGCGGTGTTCATAGCTACTTGGATATTTTTCGTACGTTAATTCAATTGGTATATTAATGCAATTAGATTATCAAACATAAACATGTATACTTTTAAAAGTGAAGTAAACTTTAAAGCTGTATAGAACGTAGATAATAGTTACGTATTCTATGTATTTGAAAAAAAATAGCAATTACATAAACACGAAATTTTGTACATTGTCAGTTTGATATTCATACAAGTATTCAGTAATTAAAGCCGCACTCCCTTTGTACAATCTAAGTTTCCCTCGAATAGAACGAAAATTATTTAATGACTTGTTCATTTTAAATTCTGAATTTCGCTCTAAAAATTCTCAGAGGGAATGTTTCAAAGGTATTTTTCACAGAGACTTACAAAATAAGAGAGAAAAGTAATACACGTTCCGCAACACTAGCGTGTCATTAAGGTTTTCAAAATGCATTTAAAGTATTATTCGAGGTAACGCCTGCGACGTGAGTGAAAAACTTAATAATATTTAAACTTGTATGAATGATAATTACCGTTATTAAATAAGACCTATAAATTTAGTTTTGGAACATTAAAATATTTACCTTATAAAATAATGAAACAAATCCAAACCTTCTACGAAAGATTATGCGTAGTCGCAATTACAAATATATAATGAATGCCACAAAGTTTACTTTATCAGAAATAATTAAAAATTGATTATCTTTATTTCAATTTTATATTGCTAATATCTATAATCATATATAGTTCTCACTATATCAGGAGTCTGGGAAACATGTTTTTTAAACAACTAGCGGACCCGACAAACGTCCTGTTGTCCAATTCAATACAAACAAATTGTCTTAAAGACAAAAATATTGTTTAAAATCCGTTTATATTTCCAGATCATTACAAAATTCAAACAAATATGGAACAAAAATTCACGGTTCTATCTTGGCATTTAGTATTTCGGGGGAAATCGGGTAGAAGCGCACAAATTTGTGTGAACTCATTCAGTTAGAAACAAAGATAGGCGTGTCAGTTTGCTGTAATCTGAGCTAACTTTTGTAATAAATTAAGAGCCAAGTAGATCGTAAAGGTCATGTGTCGTAGACACTTGTAGATGTGCTACGCCGTACCTACAAATAATATTATATTATAGTTTTTAACATCGAATATCCTTTATTGTATCTTAATTTCTCATTAATAAATTATACTTCCACGATTAATAAAAAAAACCAAAACGTTCCCCTATCTGACACATTTTTAGTACGTGACTTCAATGCGAAAGAAGTTCTAACAATAAAGATAGAACTTGTGCCAGTATTTACCACGGATCCTAAGCAATCTTAAACACAATTAGGCTCTCTCAAAGAAAGTGGGTTGTTTATCTTTGTAACTAAATTACTGGATTACTGAGGTTCCAAGGAAATGTAATTTCTCGCAAGAGTACAATAACGTTTTGTTAACTTTTCAGCTTTTATAATGAATTCTAATATTTGTATTGTTTAAATCTGATAATATTTTTATTTCACATGAGATTCACATAAATAGCCGGGTTTTAAACTAAAATGTCAAAGTGTTTCTTTACCGAATTCTCTCTCTTTACTTAAATTTCCCCTTATAGAGCGTGGAGCATAATTTCCGAGTCTATTTGTAATCAGGTTTAGAAAATCGAACCCGGGACCGAGCGTTAATTTAGTATAAATATTAACTTATTATTTAAATTTGCTCACCATATCTGGCCTCCTCCCCCTCGGGTGCCTGTGCCGTGAGGGTGGCCAGTTCCTTCTCCAAATCGACCTGGTGCTCGCCAGCGTCCCATGATAGCAGGCCTGAAATAAAAAAAATATATCTTACTCCGGTCTGGAAATAAAAGCATGCTAACGCGACTCAGCGGGACCCATTTTTTCCCACAAAGATATAAGAAACAAAATATTGACATTAAGGGTCTGTTTCACAATGTGCGGATAAGTTCAACATAAGTACCAAATTAGCTATTTATTACTTATTGGTAGGATAAACACTATTGTTGCGTTTCACGACTGTCAGATAGTGATATTTGTCACATAAAGACCATCTTAAGTTATGAGTCCGATGAAGTGTCAAATAGCACAATTTATCTTGCAAATACTTTATGTGTTGCATAGCTATTTGGTACTTTATCCATACATTGTGAAACAGACCCTAAGTCTAACGGATGAGCAATGGGCAGCCTTATATAAGTGATCTCTTCCAGACGAGGTAGCCCGTATTCTATGCGTCTATTGTGAATTCTAAAAATAATGGTAAAATACTTTAGTTCAGAACAGTAAAATGTTTGAAATTCTTCCATGTCATCGGAAATTACTTCTGCTACAACATTAAAACCTAAGTTTATTGTTAAACTTTCAACTCTTAAGTTGACCGGAATTTGACAAGCGCTTTCAAGTTTGCAGGTCCTCACACTGTTGCACATCTTACAATCTCTTATTGTGGTGACGTAGGAATTTGTTTAAACTTCATTTATTGTAAATAATAGTTGAAAAATAATACGAACTTCTTAATTTACGATTAAAATTATGAGAACAACTTAGGTTACTGGTTTAATTTAACATATATTGTAGTTCCTTGAAGAAGCACACAATTTTAAAATCTATACTGTTTTGTCACAGTTACCGCCATTTCTCCTGCTGTCGGTAATTAATACGACGTCGGTAAGATGTTAGTGTTAATACGAGGTATATATCGTGAAGCGAAATTTAGCTGTCCGTTAAGTAGTGTAATATTTTTACCGACAGAATGAATAATGTCGGTAACTGTGACAAAATACCTAAATATAGCTGCAAGGCTGCAGCTTAGAAGCGCAACCATATAGATTATGTAGTAGTAAAATCGTTGGCAAGCGAAGCAATAAATAAAAATAACCCTTATTATTATTACAATTTTTTTTTGGTTTTGCGGGGCACATTATAATGCACGCACCCGCATATTCCTTAAAATAATATTAAAATAGAACTTATAGAATCATTTATTTAAAAGAATCGCCTATATAAGATATCGTCTGACCTCAATAAACACTAACCAAACATGTGTGTCAATTTCCTTTATTGCATCTTGCCTTAGGAAAGGTTGCCATGGAAACGCTGTGCAAATAACACACCCCTTTTATTTTATTACACCACAGTACTATACATTTACGACCCATTTTCTTTTATCACTAGGGAAAATCTTATATTATTATTTAAGATATTACTGAAAGATAAAATAAACTTCTGTTATAAGTTGACAGGTTCTTCAATTTTTTTATGATTATCGATTCTGTAGATGTCCCACGGTACATAAATGTACAGTAACCGCTGTGCCCGCATTAATCAGACACTTTCTTCAGATATTTATTAATATTTGCAGCGTAAACTAAACAAAAAGTTAGAAAGAAACTTTAATTATGAGGGCATTGTTTGCCCGGCCATTGTTTTTGATTTGGGTTTAATGATCACCGATCTCGCTTTATACAAAAAAATAATCTATTGTTTTAAAAAAAATAAAAATGATTTTAACATAAAAAGAAACTTGCAAATTAAATACCACAGTTAAATTTGATTCATTATTCGGCCCTTAATCTAGAACGTCAATCAAACTTAAATTGTAACAAGACAAAAGCTGTCAAATCATTTTTTTCTTTATGAAATTTGTCACATTTGACAGCGCTCAAGACGTGATTGAGACTTCAGATACGAATTAGAATATACATACAAAATAATAAATTGTTTAGTGAAAAAAAAACAAAATCTCATATTTTTTACTTCAATTTCTTGTTTAAGCTATCGCCGAATATGGTTAAAATGAGTAGGTATTAAGAATATCCATAGCGCAAAATCACCTGCGTCATGAGTATACCCCACATACACACCTTCATATTTACACCATCACTCAATATAGCCAAATAAGGTATTACTTTGTTAAATGTATTAAATAATTATTATTGTTTTTTGTAAATATCTTTGGCTATATTTTTAGTTTCTTTGTTTGTTTTTAGGATTACGAAATAAATAATTTCTAGTAAAGTTTAGTTTAGCGTTATTTTAATCCATATACCATTATCAAAGAAAAACATTTAATTGAATATTATTGCTTACACAACAAAAATAAATAAAATTACAACCAAATATGGGCCTAGCTCAAAGATGAGTTGTTGATGGCCTAACAAAAGAGAAGTTGCTGTCACCAGCAACACTAAGTTTCAGTGGCCCCGTACTATGTTAGAGTTAATCGAATGTCCATTGTCAGTTCTGTCTTTGACACATTTACATATTCAAATTTTAGTTGTCACTAGCAAAAGGCGCATCGCAATGCTACAAGCATTTTGTAAATATTGAAGGACACATAATTACGCTGCGGCAGCCAGCATGCTGCGACGACAACTTGCGATACACCCCCTGCAACGCCGGGGTCTAGTGTGTTGACGACCTTATAGGGAATAGTACGATCTTTTCTTTAAGGCCCCTAAGTCGTATCGGTTTAGAAAAACCTCTACTGGCAGCTGGATTCAGAAGGTGATGCGCGGAAAAAAGTGCCTTAAAATCGCTGTGTTGTGGATCGCCATGCGTCGAGATGGAATATGTATAGCAATAGTATCTCCTACATTATATTCCATATATTTAAATTTTATTTCAACTTAAAAGTAACAATTGAGGTCCTCGTTAAAATAATGAAATCGTCTGAATTTTAAATTGTCTTTCAAGCAAAGGAGCAATTAGGGGAAGAATTGTTATATTAAATTGTTGAGTTTCGAATAAAAGAAAAAGCTTTCCTTTACAAAAGAAACCCGTAACGCGATTAAAATAATTAATTTGAGCCTCGACAGAGTTTTAAATTTGTGATCGTCGACCTCAATTTTTCGTAAAAATAATATAGAAATTCAAGCTTTTTAAAATATGGATAAAAGCCGTATTTAACTTGTTCTTTAAAAGTTTATAAAAAGAGAAAGGTTTTTTAGTTATATTAAAATTATTTTTCTACATTTATTTTTTTAATTATATATAATTGAAACACAGATATAACCCTCAATGCCGTAAGTATATAGGGTAGGTTAAAAAACTTTCCATTAATTAAGATATCAATCTGCACTAACATTACCATAAATCTCGTAAGTCCAAAGCCTATTAATGCGTAGAATCAATAAAAGAGAAGTGTGTTCTGCCGTAGAAAATAGAATCAATTAGGGTTGACATTCTTTTTATTAATTGAATATAAAGAATATAAGAGACTGAAACAATAGCGTTCACAAACGAGGCCTCTCGACGCGTGACCTTCCCGTCTTGTCTCTGTATTATTCAGAGACTCATTACGGACTTTGGTTTTAGTTAGACTGAAACTATTCTTCATCTCAGGGCAACCTGAGTTTCCAGCGCGAAATTAAGGAAAATATTACCTATGTTCGGTATATATTCTATATGTAACTAAAAAAATATTTAAAGAATTCAATGATTATTGTCCGCAAATTAAAAATAAATCAGTGGCGCTATAACCTCTAGGTCTGGGCCTCAGATTTTAATTCTGTTTCATGATCATTTTTAAATCTAATAGGCAAGAAGGTGATCAGCTCCAGTGCCTGACATACGCCGTCGACTTTTTGGGTCTAAGACAGGTTTCCTCACGATGTTTTTCTTCACCGTTCGAGCAAATGCGTCTTTAAACATAGAAAGAAGTCTATTGGTGCACAGCCGGGGATCGAACCTACGACCTCAGGGATGAGAGTCGCATGCTGAAGCTACTAGGCCAACACTGCTCAAGCTCAGCAGATTAAAACTGGTTTAAATATTTTTTTATTTTAAGCTTTAGTTACTTTTATATATCGAATTTTACTTTTATTCTTAGTTGTATTTTAATGTTAAAGATATAAAAATCTATAATTATGTTATTTGAATTCTAATTGCATGGGACATCATACTAGTAAATTATATAACTGCTTGTTAATCATCACTTTTCGCGCATCATTAGGTCTCGGACGCCATCAGTCTCATTATTTCGAATAGGTATGGTAGGTATGATTATACCAAAATGTCTCGTGTATTACATATAAGGGACACGTGTATAATTCCTCATTAATCTGCACATTACACAATTAGCTCGGCCGGCCGCTTCTAGGTCACTCCGTAATCCCTAGAATTAGGTTCTAACTTAATTAGTAACACTTACCTAACTTTGTAATTATTATTAAGAGGATGGTTCAATGGGGCGGAAAAATTAAAATTTATTTCTTATACTCTCCCAGGTTTTCATAATATTGTTGTTCATTAAAAATAAATGAGTTTAATTGCACCGATTGAACTTAAAGTACCAATATGTCCCTTTTCATCACAGCGTAAATAAAATTTGATAGAAAAAAACTAAAGAGTACAGATAATACTAGTAAGAGACAAAGAGTATTATAGATAGTACCTACTAATAGACTATGTTAAACTGAGGGGATCTTCTCTGACTATACATGTCCGTAGCTCTTATAATTTTGAATATTTATTATGAAATTTTATTTACTATAGATAATACGTAACTGGGAAGTGACAAGTTGCTGTACAATTTTTTTTTTGTTTTATCAGGATCCTGAGATACATTTCTAATGTCATTTATTAAACAGCTTTCTTCGTCAAAATAATAAAATTTGAAAAACAGTTCAAGTTTTAATTTTTTTTTAATCCTCTTGCATTTTACATTCTATTTCCCAGTAGTCGTTATTTGCATAAGTTACGTACTATTTCAACAACCATTTAGATCGCGTGAGTGCAAAGTTTAGAAAAACACCCAAATATAATGGATCACGAAGGCGCGAGCGTGTTTATCGAAGTATTTTAGCTTTAATTAATTGCTTTTGCTATGGAAAATATTTTAAATTAATTTTATTGGATAGTCCAAACTTATGATTACGGAAAGCTGTTCAAAGTATAATATATATTATAGCCTGTGCCTTCTATGCTGTTTTCTATCCTGAATAATACGTTCGATTTAAGGACGCCTCGAATTAATTCAACTGTTATAGCTAAAGTAATCTTTACTAAATATATAATATTTCCTTTGTATATCTAAAATAAATTTGAGCAACAAGGAGTCAAACCGTCCTTCTGTGTAAGCCGCGAAATTGAGATGTTTTAAATAGGTAAATATATAGAATTAAATAAATGAAAATGAATCGCAAAATATGTTGCTAAGAGCATAATTCTGAAGAAGGCGACTGGACCAATTTGTATATTTTTTAAAATGAATTTCTTAAACGAACATAAAACTTAACTACGCAACTTCAATGGAACGAATCATATGTAGCTACTATAAACGTAAGCTAAGTAAAAAAATCATATTAGGACGAAATGAAGCGCGGGCGCAGCTAGTTGGATATAAATATTAATAGTTTATATTTATTCAAATTAATAATATAATGTCTATAATCTAGTAAAGTGTATTTCTGTAAGTTGCAAGGATTTTTTTCAAAATAAGATCACTAAAAACTTATAAAAATTGGTTGCAATAAAATAGTTGATTGTAATAAGCCATTATGTGAATTTCAGGTGATTTATAAATCTTATCATGATTATTCAACGATAAGTAGTTAATTTAAGTTTCGCGTGCTTGTGTCCGATTCACACCATTAGACGATCTTTACGTGAATTCATAGTTTTTTGTTACAAGTGAAAATTACTAACATCAACAGTGTTGCGCAATTTGTCTGCCTTAATAACTTCATAATTTATTACCATTTATGATTTAATACTTGCTGTCAATAAGAATAGATTAATTTAATTTCAATTTCGAGGGAACTGTCAATCTAAATTACTTTTTCGTATTTTATCTAGATTGATTGTCGGAATATTTCGTTTATTTTTAATTAAAATAAGGTTTTATTCGGAGATTTGAAATTACGATGGTGAATATGGATCAATGATCTGAATTAGCGATTGTTATTAAAAAAAATAAAGATAGCAACACTATAAACAATAATATCCTAAAATTAATAAATGAAAGAGAAAAACTTAAGAACACATGGCTACGCTCAGACATAGAGAAAAAAAATGGCTAAAGAAACTTTATAGAAAAATAAAGAAAAAAATCATTGAAAGGAAAAATAAAATAAAAATGAAATTGATTGAAAGTGAATTGGAAACAAGAGGCTCTACTAAAAACAGCCAGAAAAGCCACAAAAAAGAATGGATGCACTCAATAAAAACAAAATCAGGAGAAACTATAACAAATCGACAAAGCATCCTTCTATCATCTACTGACTTTTATAAAAAAAAGAAATTATTAAAAAAAAATCATTTAATCATTATAAACTGATCAAAGTAATAAATTTAACGATCCGACCACGACTTTTATGAGGAAGCGAAAATGATAGATTAAGTATGGAAGAAACAGCTCTGAGCAGTAAGACTGCCTATTTATATTTTTCTGATTATACTTTTACATCTTCTAACGTATCTTTTTATTATAAATGTGTTAAAAATTATAGTTGATAGCATATGGCATTCGTTAGGGAAAATATTTTCGATATAAAAGTACTGGAACAGTACTTTTGTTCCAAAAAAAAATAGGCAAACGGAAGACAACGCCCCTTCGCCCATCACATGTCACCGACAAAAAGGTCAATCAAAGGTCAACGAACGATACCCAGTTAAATATACAATTTTTAGCATATATGGTTTCGCCTTTTATGTTACAAATATTTGTAGGTTTGAACCTGAGATTCAAATTTTATTTATTTAAGGATGGTATGTAGCATTTGCATCTACGATTCAAGCTTTTTATTATATTAGCATTAGATCCAACATGTAGTATACAAAAATCGATGGTCGATTTAGTCACTGTGTTAAAAGTTTAAAGTCTCTAATATCTGTTAACATTTAGCTATTTGCCAAAATCAATTATTATGTACCACAAAAAACGGTTCGGTGGCCGTGGATTCACAATTCTTAACATAAAGAAAGGCACACAAGGGTAAAGTTAGCAAAATATAATCGAATTCAAGATGTGTCTAGCATAACCAGAGCGAAACAAAAAAGTAATCAAATGTGACGATCGGCTGACATATTATTTATTTCATAAAATAAATAATATGTATTTTGAACATATTAAATTATCCCTATGGTATACTTGTATACATGCTTGTACAATTCCCACTTATTTAATAACTAATTTAATTTGAGGTTAGATATTATATATTATTCGACCTTTTACTGTGTATGCTTTGGAATTAATAATAATAATCTTTATTTATTTCTCACAAAAACTTAGCACATAAACAAGTGACAGTTATATACTATTATAAATTATTCTTAAAGGAATTCTTTATGGCTGATATGAAAATGAAATCAAATACGCAATAATAAACATCGTTAAGTTTCAATTATAAGTTTGATTAGAATATTTTTACATCTCATAAATATGGCCGAAACGTTTTAGTAAAACCAACAAAAATTGTTTTAAAATATCATTAGAATAAATTGGGGTGAGTGCGCTAAAGAGTTTCCGAGCTTCATTTGAATATGGTAAATTCACAAAGCGAGTATGTTATAAACTTAATTGAAAAAAATTCTATTTTAAAATTAATAAGAATTTTTCATTCTGAAATATAGACCTAAGTTATTAATTTCAATACTTCGCATATATAGATGGTTTAACCCATCTCGAATATATCTTTATATAATGTGTTAATGTTCAATTCTACAATAATAAAATATTTTTGTAAGGCAACACTGTTTTGTTAAGATGAAGTTTTGAGTTTGTTCTGTACTTTTATTGTGTGCTCTCGCCAATATATCACTAACTTTGTGCTTTTGTGATAATAAACATTTTCTTTATTTTGAATGCTGCTTAATTATTTAACCCTAATTTAATAGGTTATGGGCCCAGCAGTGAAATGTTTATTCTTTCGTTGTGAAAGTTTCGGGATGTGATTGTGGTTGTGGTTAGAGAGCACACGTGTTCATGAGTTTGGTTTGGACTATTGTAAACTAAATATGACTTCACCAGCTTCAAAAGTTTTACCGGTCGGTGTTTTTGGTGTTAAACCATTTGATGGACAAAATTTTGCAAATTGGTTTTTTCGGATAAAATTGGTGTTGGAACAGAACGAAGTACTTTATGTAATTACAGAGGACCCTCCTGCAGATACCAAAGAGTTAAAAACTTTCAAAACCGCTGATGTTAAGGCAAGGTCTATTTTGATTGGTTGCATGTCTGATAACATCCTGATTTTAATAAAAGATAAAACTTCAGCAAAAGAAATCGTGGACACTCTGTCAAAAACTTACGAGAAAACCGGAATGAAAAGTGTTGTGATGGCACAGAAATCATGGAGAAAAATGGAATATAAGCTCGAGAAACCTCTTCAGGAATTTCTTCAAGAATTCGAGACTAGGGCAGCTGAACTAAGGATGGCTGGTGGTAAGTTAGAAAATGAAGATGTCATACATCAGTTATTGGGCGCCATGCCACCCGAATTTGATTCAGTGGTTTCCGCTCTTGATATTTTATGTGGCAGTAAGCAGACTGAGATAACTTTGGATTACGTAAGAAATACTCTTTTAGCTGAAGAAGAGAGAATATTGAAAAAGGAAGGGTCTCAGCCTCACAACGCATTTTCTTCTAATAGAAACCAAGGTAATCCATTCTCAAATTCAAAAAACGTTTTCATATGTTATTATTGCAAGGCTCAGGGTCATACGAAAAAATATTGCCCCAAGTTAATGAATCGAAACAAAGAGAAGGCAGCTGCTGTAGAGGAGGATTTTTCATTTTTTACTTCTGAAAATTCCAAAGTAAACAGAGAAATGTCGCTGTGTTCTGAACAGTTGACGGACATTGTTTTTGTTATTGATAGTGGGGCTAGCTGCCATCTTATACAAAATTGTTTTAAAAAATTTGTCACTAACTTAATTGATTTGGACATGGAAATTAGTGTAGCCAAGGCAGGGGAAACTATAAAAGCTGTAAACAAGGGTACTATTTCGTGCTTGTCTGACTTTGGTGACACCATACGGATTAATGATGTTTTGGTATGTAATAATCTTTCGTTTAATCTATTATCAGTTCGAAAATTAGAAGAAAAAGGATGTAAGATCATTTTCGAGGAGTCAAGTGTAAAAATTATTTTCAGAAACAAAATTTTGAAAGGTCAAGTATTTGGACGTTTATATGTTATTAAGCTCAAATTATTATTAGAAAATGCCAATGTTTCAACTATGAATAATGAATTGATGCACAGGAGAATGGGGCATTCTTCTAAGTATCCAGTTACTATGTGTGACATATGCATTAAAGGGAAACAGACCAAGCTTCCTTATTGTAATACACCAGAAGAAAGAAAGCCTTCTAGACCTCTCCAAATTGTTTCATCGGATGTATGTGGTAAAATATCACCCCAAACGTATGATGGCTATAATTACTTTGTCACGTTTATTGATCATTATAGCAATTTTTGTTGTACATATTTGTTAAGGAATAAATCTGAAGTTTTTCAAAAATTCAAATCATTCAAGGCTATGGCGGAAGTTAAATTTGGACTATCAATTGAAAACCTACGTTGTGACAGAGGTGGTGAATATGTGTCTAATGAGTTTGTGTGTTTTTGTGATTCAGAGGGTATTAGAATAAGCTACACCATGCCCAGGAATCCTTCACAAAACGGAAAAGCAGAACGGATGAATAGAACCATATTGGAAAAGGCGAGATGTCTTTTATTTGACAGTGATTTTAAGAAGGATATGTGGGGTGAGTCAATTATGACAGCTATCTACTTAATCAACAGATTACCTACTTCTACACTACCAAATGGTGTAACGCCTGCAGAAAGATGGTATGGCTTTAAACCTGATTTAGGTAAAATTAAAATATTTGGTTGTCCCGTTTATTCATTGATTCATGAAGAGGATAGGAATGGAAAATTGTGTGAGCGTTCTAAGAGACTATTTATGGCAGGGTACTGTGACAATGGTTACCGATTATGGAATCCAAATAAGAGGAAAATTGAATTTGCTAGGAATGTAATATTCGATGAATCTAGGACAACCGATTTGACAAATGAAGGCCAATTTACTAATCCCGATACTGTCCAAATTCCTTGCGTTGACCACGAGACCAAATCTGAAGTCTTTCAGTCTTCAGATGTTGAGCAAGTTTTGCAGCCTATGTTGGAGGATGAAGATTTGCCTATTTTAGAGGATGAAGATTTTCGATCAGACAAGAATATTGACACTGTTAAGAAGACCTCAAGAATTAGAAAGCCTCCAAAGTATTTGGAAGATTTTGTAACCAATTTTGCCTTTGATGCATTAGCTCTATCTGCATCATCAGATCTAGATGTTCCCAATAATTATACTGATGCAGTTCAGGATGCAGGTTGGAGACAAGCAATTGATGAAGAATTAAAGTCATTGGAAGACAACGGTACTTGGGAGGTGGTGGATTGTCCCAGAGATGCCACAGTAATCGACAGTCGGTGGGTTTTCACTACAAAGATCGTCGATGGAGCAGTTATGAAGAAAGCGAGGCTTGTTGCAAGGGGCTACCAACAACCCTCACTTGAGGATGAGAACATCTTTGCACCTGTTGCGCGTCTTACCACGCTGCGGGTCCTGCTGGCTGTTGCTGTTGAACGAGGTTTGCATATCCATCAACTTGATGTTAGATCAGCTTTTTTAAAAAGTAATTTGCCAGTGTCTGTGTTTATGAAGCCTCCTGAGGGGCTTAAGTGTGATGATGGAAAAGTGTTAAAATTAATAAAAGCTTTATATGGTCTTAAACAAAGCCCAAAAGCATGGAATGATTTTGTCAATGATATATTTATAAAAATCGGGTTTTCTAGATCTCAAAAAGATCCTTGTTTATATGTTAAGGGATCAACATTTATTTTAGTATGGGTTGATGATTTCCTTTTAGTATCTGAGTCATTAAATGATCTTCAAAGTATTAAATCTCATTTAATTGCTATTATTGATGTTAGGGATCTAACTTCATCGGAAGAATTGCAATTCTTGGGTATAAAAATTCTTAGGAATGAAAATGGAAGTATTATGCTTAGTCAAACCGCTCTTATTCAGAAAATTATTACAAGATTTAATATGACCGACTGTAAGCCTAGTAAGATACCAATTCAACCTAAACTCAATTTGACCAAATCTAATAACATTGATGTAAATTTTAAAGTCCCTTATAAAGAATTAGTTGGTAGTTTGATGTATCTTATGTTATGCACCCGCCCTGATTTATGTTTTTGTGTTTCTTATTTTGGAAGATTCCAAAACTGTTATGATGTAAGCCATTGGAAGCATTTGAAACATATAATTAGATACTTGAAATATACTTTATGTATAGGTTTAAATTTTAAAAAATCTGAGAATAACACTTTTGATATTTATGTTTTTGTAGATGCTGATTATGCATTTGATGTTAACGATAGGAAAAGCACTTCAGGTTATGTAATTAAAATTAATGATAATGCAATTTGTTGGTGTTCTAAGAAGCAATCCTTGGTTGCTCTTAGTTCTTGTGAAGCAGAATATTATGCTCTTGCTTTCAGTTTATTGGAATCTATTTTTCTGGAAGAATTGATATTTGAATTGTTTAATATTAGAAATTCTATTACAGTTTTTGAAGACAATCAAGGAACCATAAAGATTGCCCAAACTATGGATACTAAAAGATCTAAACATTTTGATGTTAGATTTCATTTTGTTAAAGATTTAATTTCTAAGGGTAGAATAAAATTAATCTATATAGAGTCTTGTGAACAGTTGGGAGACTTAATGACTAAGGCATTGTCTTTAAATAAGCTTGTTTATTTTTGTAATAAATTGAACCTAATAAATGTTTAATTTTGTATATGGTTTGTAGAATTGGGAGTGGGTGTTAATGTTCAATTCTACAATAATAAAATATTTTTGTAAGGCAACACTGTTTTGTTAAGATGAAGTTTTGAGTTTGTTCTGTACTTTTATTGTGTGCTCTCGCCAATATATCACTAACTTTGTGCTTTTGTGATAATAAACATTTTCTTTATTTTGAATGCTGCTTAATTATTTAACCCTAATTTAATATAATGACCCTATGAAATGTATATATGTATTTAGAAAATTACAAAAGAAATAATGATAGGGGACGTAATACGTGTCAAACACGACCAAACCTTAGCTTAGCTTAGCTAATGTCCTTGTAACTTTAAACTAATGTCCCATTTTATTGCAGTATTGGATTACTGGTTAAGTGCGCAATTCTTGACCCTCAGGTCGTAAGTTTAAACCTCAGATATTGCTTTTTATCTCCGCAATTATCTCATTCATACGATGAAGGATAATATTCTATGTAAACCGAAATGTCTTGGACCCAAAAGTGGTCTGACAGGAGAGAGAAATGTGTCATATAGTAGAGGTTATAAAATTTCAAACACATCTGGAAGTAGGTGTTTCATAAAAAAGCCCTCTGCCCGTGACACGAGCTCGTAATAAAATAAATATTCCCACACAGTTTATGAATAAAAGAAGAAACCCGATTTATGTGGGAGTGATATTTCTTTCTCGCATAATTTCGTCCCGCATATATTTTCAAATCTTATTATTGCTTATTTATGAAAGGTTTCTTTTGAATTTATATGCTTTTCAGAAAAAAACCGTTAAGGTGAACATTTGTCTCGAGGAGGTGCGGTGGACTTATTTATTATCTTAACCGACAAGTCCAATACGAATGGAAAATCAGTCATTAAAAAGTCAAGTCAACGATAATCAATCGATAATCAAACAATAACGTTTTAATAAAAGTTTTTATTAATCTCTTTCTTGCAAATTGTGTTTACACTTTGATGGAATGAGGCATGAGTTTTAGTTAAAACAATGTCAGGGGGAGATTAGTCGACAATTACCATTCATATTCACTAAGAAGACAAGATTATATTCCGTACAAGGCGTGTTTCATAAGGCTTTACTTCAAGTGACAGGTACGTGTTGGTGACAACTTTGTTAGTTCCTCGAGACTTTGTAAGTATCCTTAACATAAACTCCGTTCATATATTGTTATGTATATCTGAAATAGGTTTTATATAACATATGACATCGCTGCCCAGGAAAACCCAACTGCTTAAGGGACCGCGAGTTTGTGGACCTTTTTAGAATTGATACGCTGTTTTCTTAAAGGACCCTATGCCAATAATACTTTAATGGGCAGCTGTTTCCAATAGTGGTGCGTGGCAAAAAGTGCGTAAATAGGTAGAAAATTCAAAACCTTTCATAAGTAGGCGAATATATATTCAAAATATATTTATACTCTATGCGCACTCGTGATCTTCCAAAAATAGACGAGCAGAAAGCTCAAAATGAAGCCTTTGAAATATATTTTAACCATTGTTTTATTAGACGAAACTATTTAAAAAACATTTGAACAAATACATTAGCCCTTTAAAAAGATATTTTTGCATGAACTTATTATTAGATACCACACAGTGTTACATAAATAGTTGTCCACCCCATCGACATGCGAGCCATAAAAATAGCCCTCGGCTGGCGTAGGGCGGGGTCAGTATCGATCCTCAACACAGCTGACTTCCACGTCTGTCAATAAATCCACATAATTCACTTTCTAGAAAAATAATGCGATATCAGCTGTACACTTTGTCTGCACGAATTGATAAAACCTTACTCGGAACTGTTTGCCATTAATGTTATATGAGGAAGATAATCTACTAATAAACTAATCTTTTATTTTAAATTTACCAGGTGTCACTACCTAATGATCGTTAAAACGAGATGGCGAGCTGACTTTTTACACGCTTTATATTAGCTTCACCTGTATGTATGTATGTAACCGACTCCTTCGGACTCGATTTTGACCCACTTTTAACGGACAGATTTAATTAAAACTTTGCGCACCTGTTAAAGATCGATGACAATGCAATAATCCGAAAAAAATGAAAAAAACTAACTAGTTAATTAAAAAATACTGGTATTATTGTAAAAAAACGTGGGTTGCGCGATAGACGAAAAATATGGCACAGAGCGCCCCACGCTTTTTCACAATAATACCAGTATTTTTTGTTCATTACCATTTTCAGCCTAAATTAGGAATTATTTTTCACTTTTTAGTTTGATGTGCTGTAAAAGCGTGTTTTTTAGTTTTTTTTAACTATTATTTATTAGATAGTTACTGACTGTTTTGTGATGTTAATAAATAATAACGAATAAAAAAAAAAGAAAATTGGTTCATATAAATATGACCTTTACGGGTTTTAACGCTCCGCGATGAATAGTCCTAGTCATTGATTATGCGATAGACAGATGGGTGTCGTGATTGATGACCTGCCAGCCTCCGATAGACGAACCAGTTACATTATTCATAGATCAATCTGGTTTATAGGCGCAGAGGTGACAAGGGTTTTTTGATTATTGAAAGTTTGTACTTCTACTATCTTTGAGTCACCTTTTAATTTGTGAACTACTTAGATTCTCAAAAACTGCAAAAAAACATATTGTCTACTTGCATGAGGAACAGTTGCTGATTTTACTGGAAAGTGCATGAAGAGCAGTGCAAACCGTTTAGATATCCTACAATCAAACTCCACCAAAAAAAAAAAAAAAACTTGCTTTCTATGGAAGCTACACTAATAAATCAGGACACATCTATAAACAGACCTTTTTATTCCCGACTCCAAAACCACGGACTGTATTAGAGCCCTTTTTTCCTCTTTCCTTTATAAATCTCTCGAACTGTAGATTCAAAATATATATAACTCTATTATGTTAAAAACATATTTTACATATGATTTTATAATATGTTTAAAACATTTTAACCTAGTTTCCCAGTATGGGGACTAGCGTCTAAACAATATTTTATTTTAAATAAAGATGATAATTAAAAGTCAGCACTAAATACTAAGTATACTTTTAAGATATACTGAAAGTATTTTTTAATAAGGAAGAAAATTTCACGTACACAATGTCGCGGTTAACGGTTAGTATTTAACCTTAATTTAGAATTAAATATTATACTTCGTCTATGTGAAACGAATACTTCGTGGCTTTTCAAAGAGGTTTAATTTAAAAGTATCAAAAGAGGTTTTACAAAGCCTTTTCGTATATTAGTTTACGATACGAGGCCATCAATCTGGTGTTCGCTAATGGATAGCTAACTCTTCAATTAGCAGGGTGTCATGTGTCTGAAAGATGTAACCTTTGTGTGATATTTGGTATCAAAAATGGCAAAGTTCACATAATATTATTAAAGTATTTTTTTAAGGTTTAGCTTAAAATCGTCTTTTTATAATCCTTAAAAATTATCGTGTATACTTAAAACTGATGCTATTCTTACAATCACTGTATTATATGAAAATCTTTAGGTACCTTTTTTTTATAGAACAGGGGGTTTGCCTGGGAGGCTCACCTGATGTTAAGTGATACCGCCGCCCATGGATACTCTCAATGCCAGAGGACTCGCGAGTGCGTTGCCGGGCTAACCTAACCATTTCATAAATTATTGTATTGCTAGTTTCCATCGATAAATCGCGATGGCTATAAAAATATCATTATACATAGTTTCCAAAGTGAAATTATTATATTTAAACCCCTTCGCAACTAATTGGAATAAAATTTTAATCACGATCTCTCTCATTTAAGTTAGTTTTATAACTACATAGTCACTTTCAACGTATAATATAGTGCTATGTCTGAATCTTGAGACCCAAAACTTTTGTGATAACTGACTTTCCCCTAGTTTAATTCATAAAGGACAAGATACTTCATATTATGTGTCTATGTGTGTAAAATTCATGTCATACCTTCAAAAATCATTATATCAGGTATCAAAGGCTACTATATACCTCATATATACTATAAAATATATGAGGCTAAGCCTTAAAGAAGATTAAACCTCTAAGGAACATTACGAAATCACATATGTAAAACGTCCGAAACACTATCCGAAGGGATTGATTGACGAATGTGGTAAGAACATATGTAACGAACGAAAGAATTAAATATAATACTAGGTATATATTTTCATCCATTTAAGATTCATATTATATAACAACCATTCAAAGTTACCAATAAATACGCCCACATTACTCCAATACTTGAGACGAAACTTCGCAAATGAGCTTTGGAAAGCTCTCGAGTTCGTCTACTGAATTTGAGTGCTTTTCCTCTTACATTCCCAGAACTTTATATTGAATTGATACTAATATTCAACCAATTGAAGCAAGTAAGTATGAGTTATAGCCTGTAATAAGGTTATAATTCGTACATCGCAACGTTATATATATAACAATTATGTAGTTTTCGGGTGATTATGTATATTTGTGTCTCTTCACACAGCATAAATTACAGAGTAAGACGGATATTGTATGAATAACGTTTAGTGTACCTTCTCGAAATTTAATATGAATTAAATACATTATTATTTCTATACTTTTTGGCGTAAAGGGTAGTTGATGTCTCAATATTAATAATAAGGAAGGAAACATTCCAAGGAGACGCCTCATGAAATATATCTAACATCATATGAAGTGGTGTATAAATCTATTCATTTTATTTGTCTTAAATCTTAATATTTATAAATTACGTGTCACGTTGTTTGTCCGCTAAGGACTCCTAAACTACCGAACCGATATCAATAAAATTTACACACTGTTGTGTAGTTTGATCCAACTTAAAAGATAGAACAGCTTACATCTCAATTTATACCCGCAATATTATTTTATTGCAAAACATTTGTTTATTATTTGATAGTCACAATTCTAACAGATGGCGCTGTGTTGAAACCAACGTTTCACATAAGTTACAATTTAATGGCATAACTACCAAAAAAGCATGACTGGTGTTCTCCTACCGTTTTCCTTTACTACGTACTACTATATAATATAACAAAAAACTTAGCCACAGCAACGCTTGGCCGAGTCTGCTAGTACTTATATAAATAATAAAATAGAAATAGGCCTGCGATACTCGTGCATATTTTTGTCAAAAATGAAGCGCCAATTTCAGTTGAATATTAAAGAAATTAACGTGCAGGATGCGCTGGATTAGTGTTCACTGACATCACCGCATTTTATTAGCATTAGTATGGTCTGTCAAATTAGGTGTTAAAGAGATATATTATGATTATTGTGTTAAGGAATGTACAAAGAACAATTTAAAATCGTTGTTTTACAATTTGTTGTTTTACATAAATACAATATTTATATTCAATGAAATACTTGGAATAGACTAATGTGTATGTCAAACATAAATTTTAAATTGTTCTTTATACATATCTTGACATATGTCCACCGGACGTAAAAACGGACAAATCTGATTAGACTCTTACTCGATCAAATGCATCTAAAACATGCTACTTAAATCTTAATGGCTGTAAGAAATATAAATAACTTAAACTTAGTTATAAAACTATGTAAAATGCATTAAAGTCTTAATTTTTTTTTTAATTGAGTAAGTCGTTTGTCTGTATTTGGGATCACTCATAAGTAAGCAGGATGTGACAGGGAAATGGCTACAGCAGCAATGATCAAACCGACCAGAATATGGCTAAACAGAAACGTGTCAAATATAACCAAGCGTAGTCGTCAGAAGTTTCGTGTTTTCCAAATATTTGTACGGATTAGAACCCTGGTCATTTCGCCCAGTCAATCGGAAAAATATATAGGCATTCGAGATGTGGAGTTGGAAATGTTGCGAATACCATGGACTGCAAAAATAACCAATATAATATATTCTCAAACAATTATCATTTACAAACGGGTGCTTAGCTACTTTGGCCATATTGCCAAGAGAGAACCGAATAGTATCGATAAGCTGGTAATGGTAAGGAGGAGTGATGGCAGAAGTCGGGGTCGATCTCCTACCCGTTGGTCTGACCAAACTAATACAGTTATGGGTTTTAACATCCCTAATGCCACAAGACATTAGAGAGACAAGTTGAAGATAAAGTGGTGTAGAGGACGTGTTGGTTAGGGCTTTTCAAGACAGGCACAACCTTCAGTAAGACTACGAAGAAGAAGAAAAGGTCACAGTGATGGTCACAAAAACTAAGTTTACAGATAAGTTCATAAGTCGCACTCTAGATTGAGAAAATATTTGTATTTTCAGTGTTTAGTATAAATCGACATTTTTAACCAATACTCTAACTCTTTCTGTTTCATTTCTATAAAATAAAGTATTTACGTTTGTATGTTGATTGTTTTACCCGAGAGTAATAATAGAAGAATTCCATTACGCTCAATCGATAAACGTAAAGCCTCTTTATTGAGTGAAGCGGGCGTAATCCAATTATTCTGACAATCCTTTATTAATCCATTTTGTCTTGTATATTTAGTGAACGTACGTTATTGAGGTATGTAGGTTTTGCGTCCAAAACATCATTAACGCTTTATAAGTATTAATATTCTAAACATTATTAAAACAAAATCAGTGGCGCTACAACCTTAGGTCTTGGCCTCAGATTTCTAAATCTGTTTCATGATCATTTTTAAATATAATAGACTAGTAGGTGATCAGCCCCCAGTGCCTCACACACGCCATCGACTTTTTGGGTCTAAGACATGTCGGTTTCCTCACGATGTTTTCCTTCACCGTTCGAGCAAATGTTAAATTTTCACATAGAAAGAAAGACCTTTGGTGCACAGCCGGGGATCGAACCTACGACCTCAGGTATGAGAGTCGCACGCTGAAGCAACTAGGCCAACACTGCTCAAACAACAAACATTAATAAAACTAAACAATAAATACAAAAAACACTTCTTTATCCTGACGTTAAAACAACTAACGAATTAAGTAAAAATTTTGGACATCTAAGACAACCGCTAACAATATTATCTAACAAAACCAAAAACTGTTGCTCTTCTTAGAGTCTTCCTATTATTTCAAAGTACAAACAATAAGAAGCATAATTTTATGCGACGCAGTTGGATAATTCAGACAAAAGCCTCATTAGAAAATCCATTATCGCGCGCGAACAGAATTCCCGCGCGACTTCCAAAACAATTACTCAGGCGTTGTGGATTTCTAGGCCATACGAAAATTTAATAGCCTGAAATATATGATGATTCCCTCGGTATAATGAATTTTTAACCGAAATTTGTCCTCTGTTTGACCTACTTTAAGTAACAAATTAATACAATTATTTTTGATTGTTATCAAAATAAGGCTCGGGTTAGAAACAAAATACCTTTTTTATTAATTGCCGTGAATATGTTACAAGGGCATGAGACAAATACATAGAAATGTGTTTGCCACTTTACTAGTAAAATAAACATTAAGTAGTAGTTGAAAAATGTTCCAATGATACCAATCCAAATATTAACTAGCTAGGAAATGAACCAAGGATCGGGTTAATCGCCGTTTGCGTCACTAAGCAAGCGACAGGAAGTGTTTTTAATGTTAAATCTGAAATATTATGAATCTTACTGCCACATGAATTAGGTATTACTTAGTTAAGTGTATTTAATATTTTTTTCATATAATAGCGAGGCAAACGAGCCTACGGGACGCCCAAAAAGGGCAGTTATCGCCCATTTTTAGTAGGTGCGTTGCCGGCCTTTGAGGGAGAAGCAAAAATTAAATCAATAATTTTTATTGATTTTTTTTAAATTCCTAAATTTTTGAACCTTTTTGTACATATTATGTATTCCATCTTTTGCTACATCTTTAGTATAATTGGTTTTTAAGTTAGTTAGTTTTCTTTAGGCGCGTTATGAAAAATTGATGAGAGTGAAATTTTACGATGCGCGCGCACCGTGACACAAAATTAACAGAATGAAGTTGCCCACGGAAGTTGCTACGGCATTGGACATAATTTAATTGGTAAAACAACATTCGAATATTAATAGAATTTATGTTACACTTAATGTAAGAGAATAGTAATAATAAATATTAATTTATTTAATTTTTCAAATGTAAACTAAACTTTATTGACTATAATGACTCCTTTTCCAGTCTTTAATTATTTAATTGTAATTAATTATTTGCATGCAATCATAAAACTATTATTAATAATGCCAAAGAAGTATAACTTCTTACGCGCGTACATAAGTACACGCACCCTTTTTCTTTTTCGTTACATATAAATTATGTTAGCTATAGAAATACGAAATAAATAAATAAATACTTGAAGTCAGTCATTAAGACTTAAAAGTCATCTATGCAGTTCAGTAAACGAGCCGAAGTTAAATAAATTTCACAATGTCTGAAACGTATTGTAGTTAATTTAAAATCCCGTCCACGCTTTTATGTCTTAATGACATCATACACACGTAACAAACGAATGAAAAGAAAAAGGACGCTTGTCCCACTTAAGTGACCTCAATTACATTTCGACTTAATGTTACAAATGGTCCCATTTCTCTAATTACTTATCTCAAGTTCCTACTTAGTCCCAAAATTAATTGTAATCCGTGATAAAAGTCTTCTCGACAAGAAGGTATTTTACGACGTAGAAATATTATAAGAAAAAACAACTTCGTATTTTTAAATTTGGAATCTCACAATGCTACAAATCTAGTTCCATTTTTGAATTTTCAAATCTCGTAATTCCGTGACATAGATACATGTTAAAGGTCAGAATCCCGAATTGCGAATAAAAATCTCATACAATATCAGATGATTTATATTCAGATTTCTATACCACAATAAATGTGTGATATATAAAAGAATGATATTGGGGATTACATGCCCGTATCTAATATATTTTTAATCCTCTTTGATGGAATAATCGCTTTACGGTCCTATATTTATTTAGCTGAAATAAACCGATTACCTAATCGGGACCGAGAATGTAGACCTCTACATACTGATATATATTACTTTTATTAAAAAAATATATTTCATTAGTCGGCCAAATAAGCCTAAACAGTGCAAGAATTAATTGGATTACAAAAATATTCAAGTCCTTATGATATTTTGTGTTTTATTGTATTTATGCATAAACGAACTATAATCCATAATGACTGAAATAATGTTTTGGCATTAGAGCTATGAAATTCAATTGTTTTAAGTTTATAAGTGGTCTATGAGAAAGGCCTAATTTCTATGATTTCTGGTAGACATTTTAAAGCAGAAAATAAATCCAGCATCAAAATATTATTAATCTTTATGTGTGTCCATGTGGATTCGACAATAGTGTATATTTACAATTAGAATTTGTATTTAAGACGTGTTTAAAATACGTGTCTGTGTCCGCTAGTATTATATAACAATAAAACATACTATTGAAAAAACGATGATGGCTAATGAATGCCAAAAGTGTAAATAAGGTATCATATCTATATATATCTTAGTATATCTATTTCTTTCATTTTAAATAATCCGATTTATTATAGCTCAAGTAATTAAAAAAACATTTTCAAAGAAAACGCCCGAATCGAACAAAGGATAAATTTGTTATCCATTTATTGCCGTTGAAATGGAAGGCATTTAATATTAATTTGTTCGGATTCAGCCCTTAGGAGATAAATCCGAGGTCAGACGAAGTTTATTGTATCGTTATTTGGTTCATGTTTTCTGTGAAATATTTTATTGGAACTAAGATTAGTTCAAATACCAGATGGTAGGATATATTGCTGATACTTAATTAAACTGAAGAAGAAGGTGATCAGCCTCCAATGCCTGACTCACACCGTCGACTTTTTGGGTCTAAGACATGTTGGTTTCCTCACGATGTTTTCCTTCACCGTTCGAGCAAATGTTAAATGCGCTCATAGAAAGAAAGTCCATTGGTGCACAGCCGGAGATCAAACCTACGACCTCAGGGATGAGAGTCGCACGCTGAAGCCACTAGGCCAATACTGCTCTAACAAAGTTCCAAACTCCTTTCAAAATTCAACTTGAAGTAACTAAACATTTAAATTGGTTTGCGGCAAATTCCTACATAGCTAATTCAGTTGCTAGTCAATTTAATATCTGTTCTGAAATCAGATCGAAATTGACTTCAAAGCATTCAATATTCATAGTGCGCAATTGGCTCATCTATATTCAGGAAAACTCAATAATCTACGTCTCAATGTAATAAAGTTACCGGTACGCGATGATAATTCTATTAACGCCCAAATTTAAAAAGTTATAATGTGGATTTTCCCATGGAAACCGCTTTCGTTTTCAAAAGAAATAATAAGACCGTAATCAAAATTATACTAATTCGATGGACTTAACGTAAGATTATCCATTGAAGTATTTTCGAACCAACTCGAAGGACCCTTCAGGAAAAGAAAGTACCAATTCTTGAAAGGCCAACAACACACTTGCGAGCTTTCTGGCAGTGTGTGTCTGGACGGTGTAGACGAAACGGATTTTAACACTACTTATTAAAAATCTACCTTCTTCACTATTAAACTAAGACAGTGTCACTTTTATAAAAACGTATTTGATTTTGACAGGAGTAATTTCCACCAAATTTCGACTCACTTTTATTAAGAGTGGAGGTACATTAGAAGAAAATAGAGTAATTTAGTTAAATGTGTTTTAATGTTAGTTGTATATTAATAGGTTAATAAACCTTTATTAATAATCATAACAAACAAATATACAGTATTAACACTTAACCTACATAGTAATAATAAAAATAATAATAGGTTAATTTGTAGTAAAATTATTGAAATAAAAAATCTACAAGAACATCGAGCACTCGTGCGTATGTTATAAACACGCGATTAATACGTTAAAGCTGTCAAGAGTCGATTTCCTTCGGATCAAAATCCTGTCATTAGACCCTTCAGTTGAGAGGGCTTGAATAAATCTCGACGCTCACCACAATTCGAATTACTTGATAGCAACGATGTTTGCCCTTTGTATGAACTTTGGGATTATATGGATCAAGAGTATCTGTTTAATGTTGTTTCAATATTTAACGATATCATTACTAACTGTAAAAACGTATTTATATGTAATGTATAGTATATATTATATTTATTTATTGTAAATAATACTAGTAACAAAAGAAATATTGTTGTAATTCATAGGCGATTTGACCAGTCCAATATTTGTGTCAGAAAAGTAATATTTATTTTAATATCAGAAAGACACCGTATATACTGACAAATTAAGTATTTTATTTACTACAAGCCAAGAATAGTCGAACCTAAGTTGAATGAAATCGTTATTTCATAACGAAATCGAACATAAATCTATCTTTTTATTAAAATGATAAATGTAGCTCTATTTAAATATTTCTACTTCTCTCCCAATATACTTCCAAAGTTTGAATAGGTCTAGGCTTTATGAGAATGAACCTAATTCCTATAAAGCCTTAAAGCTGCCCTGGGCATTATTCCCGTCTGCGTCACACTGATACCGAAAACCCGGCAACAATAGGTGTGAACAACTAAGCCCTACACTTTTCAGAGCTTAACACAATGTACGAATTCATATTTGAATCTTTTCGGGCAAAAGCTCGTTTGGGTGGAGTGTTTGCGTTGCCTTTTGTTGATGTTGTTATGTTTCCAAAATTAAAAATTTGAATTATTACGTAGCAATACGTTTTCTAGTCTTAGGACTATAGTTATACTATACGCTTATCATGTCCCCTTTTTCACTTAAACTAAATCACCCTAATTGCACCGTATTAATTAAGGTTATCTCTCGTCTCTTTCTGTCTAATTGTGTTTCCGCTGCGTGAAAAGTAACACCATGTCAAGACCATAAGGCTAGATTAGTACTTTTCTTTAAGAACTTGAACTTATTAACTTATTTATAAAGATCCAAAAGTATATCCAAAAACTAGTTAAAGCTAACTTATAAATATCACTTATTGTTACTATGAGAATGATGAAAGTATTATTTTTATTTCGATTTGTATCCTAATTTAGAATTAGCGTCGTCGAAGGACCCTTTGATGCAAAACCATCTGATAAAATCAAGAATAGATTCAACTTTGATGTAGGCGTATAAAACTTACATAACATCAAAGGAACACATGCAAAAGATTTAGATCGATAACGCCAGACAGAATGATGAATCGCGAAACTACCCTAAAATATTTGTGTATAGTCAGTGGATCACGTAAGCTGGGCCAATAATACTCATAAAACTGCTCGTTAAATTTAGAAACGTTATGTATTGCGAATTGACAAGTCTTACTTAGGGAATAGCCAACATCTTAAATTTACCTAATACTTTTAAATTAATTAAAATATTTCATACTATTTTCTTTGATTTACATTTGATACACCTTTACACATTTAAAGAAAAAACTTTTTAACCGGATTAAAGTTATGTATTATTATAAATTGAAATCAAAAAACACCCCAATTTCAATAGAGAAGACGGCCTAAAATTGTCAAACACCTGGGATAAAATAATATCCAAATTAAAATCTCAAGAAAAACAATCCGCGAAAATAGAGGACACCGTGAGCCATTTTTGTCAAAACCCTCCATCTTTTAGTCGATACCAACTTTCTCTACAGCTGTGATACTTTTTGACATCCAACATCTTTTGTCTTCAGTCACCGTGACCACGCACGCTGTAAAGCACGCGAAACGTCGGATAAATTTAAAATTATGTTAAATAGTTGTAAATTTATAATAATACATAACTTCAATCCGGTTAAAAAGTTTTTTCTTTAAAATATTTCAGTCATAATGTGATAATGCGTAACACTTTTCAGGCAAAATCATTTATACATTGTGTTAACAAATTCGCCTTCATCCATTAAAGAAGCTATACTTCAATTTGTAGTACCCGTATAAACCAAACACAAAATAATTATTGTTTAAAAAAATTGTGTACATATGAGAATTACATCACTCTAAATAAAACTCTTTTATCGATATCCACGATTTTACGAAGTTTTCAACGTTGCAGCGTCAGTAATCCATTCTAGAATAGATTTCAAAGTTCGTAGAACTTAAATGGAATGGTTTCAGACCAATATTAGATCTACGTTAATCCCCGATGGACTGCAATCAGCGTTGGAGGTGGGAGGAATAGTTCAATTAAAAGTACAGTTTCTTCCTAAGGGTTTTCTTCTTCCTAATCCCTAAGATTTCTAGCAAAAAGGTTCTTGAAAGAAATAGTGTAATGCGTTTTATAATGACGCTTGGTACAATACTTCTAAGCATCCTGAATTATAACGGGACTGAGAGATAGAGAATATAATTATAATTTTTGCGGAGATTATTAAATATATTTATTAGTAGTAATAGTTCTTTTCGTAAAGAATTTTAAAACTTACTTTTTTGGGTTAAAGCGCATGCGGGCGTGAAGGGGAATGAAAGAGCAGACCAACTGGCAAAGGAAGCTGCGCTAGTAGAGTCACCCGTGTACCATAGATTCCCCATATCGCATTTGAAGAACTGTCTACATGCAAACACGATAGCAAAATGGAATCACAAATATCGCAACGGCGAAACAGCTGTAATAACTAAGTTATTTCTTCATGTTGTTTCGGCCTTTTCCATAATTAAACAAATAAAACAAACGGGATTGACTACCCAGATGTTGTCAGGTCACGGTGGATTCTTGTCGTATCTTTACAGGTTCAGGGTTAGACAAAGTGATGCTTGTCCGTGTAGCAATACAGCTGAAGAGACGGTGTTACATGTCCTGACCGACTGTCCAATGTGTGGATACGACAGGTATAACACCGAACATGATATGGGAATAAAAGTGACAGAGACGAACTTAAACGAAATAATGTTCAACAATAGGTTCAGAGGCATCTTTCTGGTATTTGCTGTAAATGTTATACGAAAAGTTGTTAAAAGAAATAGTGTTTCGTTAGTTACCAATACCATTTACTTAAGTTGTATATATACGCAAATTATTTAATACCTCCGACGTCAACATAGTCGGGGAATTAGCTAGAAAATATATTTAAAAAATATGCAGCAAGTTTCCATCATATTTATGGTAGGGGAGCCCACGATGCTAAATGGGGATTTACTCGAGCGTCGTAGAGACCTATTGGGATGCAAAGCTTAGATAAAAAGAAGAAAAAAATGTTATATGATAAATTCCTTTTCATCGGTGGGGGAAGCGGCTATAGATAGTTAAATATGTAAAAAAAAACTGTTGCATGGACATCCTCGAGCGCGTCAGATATTGATAGCATCTATGCCCTACGTATTTTTAATAATGTACGTATGTTAATCTGATCGTTTGCATGATGAGGGTGGTTGTATTTAAGGGTTGAAAATTAAAAAAAAAAAAAATTTATCGAGCGCGTCAGATTTTCTAAGGGAGTGTTAAGTGCACCAAAAAAAAGCTCTCATTCACTAATCTGACGATTTCGATGGGACGCAAACCCACAGCCATTTTCTTAATTTGCAAAAAAAAATCGCAATTTTGAAATACTCAAGCGCGTCAGATTAAGATATATGTGGTTCATCTTTATGTTCTAAACGTACTGTCTCATAATCTGACGATTATCTAGAGGGATTCGCCTGATCTGCCAAAAAAAAAATAGAAAAACGGTTCACCTAAAGGGCCATCCCTGCAACTTCCCGCTAATTCCATTCCTGGGCGCTTAAAATTGATATTTTGAGCTCGCTGAGTTCAAAAAAATAACATTTCTATGCATTTGAGCTCTCCCAGCTCGAAAGTCTGATAGAAGTTTCATAGAACACTATTTTTGGAATTTTCAAACCGCAATAACTTTTGAATGGATCAAGCAATTTTGACGCGGTTGGCGGCATTCGACGCAGTTTTATCATCCTCATAAATAATTTTGCAATTTTAATTGATCGAACCACAAATTTCGGAGTAATCCCGAAAAAACACTTTTTCGGGTTTCTTTCGTGTACGATATCTCTCGAACGAACCAACCGCTTTTGACCAGCTTGGTGGCGATCGACGTGGTTTTTCAAGCTCAAAGGCGGATTAGTTTTTGAAGTTGATCGATAAAGAAACCACTTTAAAAAAAAATATTTCTTATTTTTTTAAGATTTTTCAAAATTTCTCAAAATCTATCGGTCCGAATCGGTTCAAATTCACAGGAAATGTAATTTTGAGGGAAATATTTAGAACGCCGTTTAGTAGATTCCGATCGGTTTAAGGAAATGTAGGCATCACGCAGCTGCACGCATTTAACTTTATCGACGAATTTTTGTTATTTCGGCTTGCGGAAATCGTCAGATTATATATTTTTCATTATTCTTGAATTATTTCCTTCAAAATAAAAAAAAAATTAGCTACGCTCGAGAATGTCGAGATGACGTTTTTTTTTTACAACTTTGTTGCCCTCCCCTTTTTTTCCGTCACTCTCAAATTGTCAGATTAGTGGAATATACACTTTTTAGGATGTAATTAACTCACCCTACCTTAATCTGACGCGCTCGGGAATTTCTGATGGTCAATTTTTTTTTACTAAACTGATCCTGTCTCCTTCACGTGCGGCCTTATATATGGGCCTCATATTTTGTGGAGGTACTTAACCGGGTACAAGGTATCCCCCTATATATTAATCTGCCGCGCTTTAGTAAATCCCGAAATCCCCTCTTGGGCTCCCCTACCATTATGTGATGCCATGATTTGTGTAGGCTTTACACAAATTTTACGATAGTTTTATCAAGCATAATAATGTCAATACGATAATGTAGGTTTCTGATAGCTCTTACTCACATATTTTGGAGATCAGAGTCATGGTGATTACACGATCAATACGACTGGTGCTTCCATTTTGTTCTAAAAACATTAAGCAACTCAAGTTTTCTATTCAAAAATTGTTAGGAATGTATTAGATTATCTATTCGATTTTAAGTAACTATCCAGGTCAAAGTCAATTGTATCGTTGAACAAAATTTTACTTCGGCTGTATCCTCTATTAAAAGTTTACACAAAAGCAAAGTAAGGAACGAACGTAACAACTTCAGACTATTATTAATTAAAAACTATGAAACTGAGCTCACTTTGTCGTTATTTCTAACACTGTAGTAACGTAATTTATGAAAATTATTTAACAAGTTACCTTGCATAATTTTATAATTTCTTAAGCTAGCTTTTATAAATTTGAATTTCGAAGGCCAACATTTTGTTTTATCGACGAAATATTTGGATCCATTTTAATAAATTGTTTTTACAGAAAATCATCGCAAAGCGCCATCTGAGTTTTTCAAACCAAACTAGAAAGTTCTACTTCACTATACTGTAATATAATTATTAAGATGTCTTAATATTTTCTGTTTTCTAGTTCTGTCTACTGCTGCTTTTTTAAATTAATACGTGATAATTAACAATGGGAAATGATTTCTCGACATCGACAAAACGTTATTGAATTGCATGATTTTTAATAACATTCGCATAGAAATCTTATTGTTATATTGTATAAAATATGTTTTCAAAATACTAGATGTTATGCAATTTCCGCAATGTTCTATATATTCAGTTTGAAACTCCCAGCGGTAATCAACAAAGGATCTAATTTGTCAAAGGGAAACGAGCTGCAAAACCACTATAATTTATACATACATTATTCAGAATGAATAATTTTGCGACATATACTTAATTTGTTTCAAATAATTTGTTTAGAAGTCATAACTTGGTACGGTCGAAATCTGGGAATATTATCGCTTCAATTTGGAAGAAATCAAACAGGTAGACGAAACAGAAAGCTAAACAAATAAGATAATGTAGAATTATTTTCCCCCAAGCCTCTAACTTTTGACAGCATTTTTGGCAATAAAGATAATAAACCTAGTATCAAAGCTGAACAATTACTCAACATATGTTTTAGTCTGGCAAGACACGTCAAAGCTTTAAGAAATGAAAGAGACTTCAATATCCAAGACAGGTTAATATTAAATCACATAAAGCTATTGAATTTTTCATAAGCTCCATTGAATGGGAAAGTCGCTTGATCTTATAAAATGGACCAGCGCAAGCGCGGTAATATTGAAGGGAAATATGAAATAGCTTTTCTTTGAAGAATATAATGGAAAATGTTGGTCTTTGTGAATCCAGCATATAAGTACAATATTCAACGTCTATAAGGACATATTTTTTCTATTATGGTGACTGAATTGTATAGAATATGAATTAAGTATTAGATATACAAGATATGGAATAATTATATATCCATATATACATATAACTGACATGCTGTTTGTTTGTCTAGCTCAAACGCGAGAATGGGTGTAACGATTTGGCTAATTATGCTCTTAAAATAACTTAAATAATAAGTAAAGAAAAATAGGAAAAACGACAATTGAATTTTCCAATAAAAACTATTCCTAGCTGGGAAATATTTGATGTCTCGTTTGCCTCTTTAGAAATAAAAAGTTGGTTGTAATATATTTTAGCCTTTAGAAATTTGTTTTTCATGGCTGTGGTCCGATCTCTTTGGTCTGTTTTAAAAATTTTATATTTAGTTTTGACACAAATATATGTTCTAAGCTGAGCCGAAGTTCACCGGATTATCTAGTATATTTATATAAAAACTACTCCTAAACACCCTCTCCCGATTTTGCTGAAATTTTTGGTGTGTGTTCAAGTGAATTCGAGAATGGGTTAGATTCTTTTTAAATTTAAAAATGCGTGTACAGGAATCTATTGTTTCTGCTAGTAATGTATACATTGTATACATATTTTAATATTGAATTATATTATGGCCGCTTTAAGATAATAATTTAATAAAGCTTTGAAAATGGTATAAAAGCGTACAATACATCAACGTACACAGTAAAACTTATAATTAGTAGTAGGACGCGCCAACTATAACCAAGAGTTAGCCACAAACAAAAGAGCTAGGTGATCTAAAACTGTGCGCCGACGCAGTTAAATCTGGAGTCGAGTGCAATGATCGAGCACCAATGTCAACGACCAACCAAGGCGACACGATCGACTTATTTACTTAGATAGTTGCTTATTTTCGGTCCCATGACAAAAATATACAGTAAAATTTCTAAGATCGCACAGACGATATCACATTTTAATTAATACACAGATTAACACGACACTACAAAACAGTCTATCCATTGAAGGTATATTTTGGTATATATTGTTTCATAAGTAGATTCAGTAATCCAAATGCCAGCGATTCGCTATACACTATCTACCTTCTCTATATTTACTTTAAGTTCGCTTTGCAAAGAGAATACAGCCTTTACAACATAGTGATACTACTCATCATTAGTACTTTATATGATGTTAATTATATGAATCCGAGGAAAAATATAAAAAAACATTTTTTTATGGAATAACGGGCATAACTCATCTGATGTTAAGTGATGCCACCATGGACACTCTCCATGCCAGAGTTCTCGTGAGTGCGTCGCCGGCCTTTTAGGAATTGGTACGCTCTTTTCTTGAAGGACCCTGAGTCAAATTGGTTCAGTGGCCAGCTGGTTCCACATAGTGGTGGTGCGCACCAAAATTGCCTTAAAAAACGCTCAGTTTTGGAACGACGGATGCAGAGGTGATGCGAGAGGCTTTTCATATTATGCCTAGTCGTCCGATGATGAAACTCAGTATATAATAAATAATTAAATTTTAATTAGTAATACATATAGAATAAAAGCTATTTATTATCGTTACTCTATGAACGGAATGCTAGTTCCCCGATAAGACCCCTAGTCATTTTAATTAGTTTCGCAATACATGATTATTCTTGTTAGTATTTACGCGCCACCGATCACACTGGATTCACCAATAAATAGAATTATTTTTTATAGGAAAAATTTTCATAATAACCAAAAAAAGATTTTACGAAGGAACAATTAATTTAGCAATTAGACTTGACGGCTGATTGCTTCACAAAAAGCACGCGTGCGCATAGATAATTATTTGCTGCAATGATGAATTGCAACATGCTATTTTTGTATTTTGCTAGCTAAAACTTTCTGCATTCCTATTTAACCTATACCTCGTTTTTGTCTATAAAATACAATTGTTTAATTGTCGTCTTCAAATAGATTTAATAGTTGTAATATATTATAAGGACAGCTGCTAACTTAAACTTCATCTAATAAAACCTAACCTAACCGAGCACTTTCAATTTTTTTATTATTTTGCAAGTGATAAAAAAACGTTGCTGCACACGCTGTTTAATTTGTATTGTAAGAAGGTGTTAAAAATCACTTATTTAAAGAAAAGAACGAATTGAAAAGTCGCTATATACTATATTATATTACATTATGTATGTTTCCTTCTTTTGTTTATATTATCTTCTTACATAGTTGATTTTTTTATATAATTCTAAGTTTTCTAAGAATAAAAAAATAAGGATATAAGTAAAACTTCTTAAAAAATTTTGCAAAGCTATGTTAATTATATGAAAGTTCAATAAAACTGAATGTTTCAACATATTTAAAGTAAGTGGCGCAAGTTAGCTTTAAATTCGTATAAAGCTTCAAAAGTCACTTACCTTTTATTTATCGCAGTCTCAAACTTGTTTTGACCTTTTGTAACTTACATAATGCGAGTTATCTCGAAATATTTACATACCTGCAACAATGTAAAGTGTATAATTTAGTATCGGCTTCGTATGTAACATTCGTATGTTTTAAGGCCAGCATTATGAGTGTCTATGGGCGGCGGTATCACTTAACATCATCTGTATATTTTTATATGATCATTACTTGTCTTAATTTTATATTTAATAATTCACAAAACATTTAATTTATTAAATTTAGTATTATATTAGGCTTTATGTGATAAATACTTCGATCATATTTAACTTCAAAAAGCCAAACATAAAATTAAGCAATCAGGTGCAACTGATTACAATTTTCACATTTATTCAAATCATTGAAAGTTTGAGAAAACAATACAATTGAAATCATTTAGTAAAAATGTACTACTCAAAGTCTTTACAAAACACGTTGATTAAGTACGGTAGTGTCGAGTTATGAAAGCTAGAGTATTGTCTGTAAACAGCACTCGTGACAACAAAAGCCTCGAAATGAGTCAGTTGTTCGCCAGAGAACAGAAGATATCGATCTGTCTAGCCTTTTGTGTTACTACTATTTCTTTTCTATTAAATAACTATTACGAATTAAAAACTGAAATCTGGAGTATTGTCGCCTTACATAAATAGTTCATAGTATACTTTAAAAATTCAAAAAAAATTCAAAAATCATTTATTCACGTAGGTAACACAATGTACACTTGTGATTCGTCATTAAAGAAATAAATATTAATGCTTCTAATTTTACATTTACTGTCAGTTCTCAAATCAAGGGCGTAGAACGGAAGAGAAGAGCTGGCAATAAACTCTCCGCCACTCTTTTTAATCGCCATGTTTTTTTTTTTTTACACAACGTTTGTAAGGAGCTGCAACCATTACACCATGTTCCACATGACATTTTAAGTAATTAATAATAATAACATAAATTTCTCGTGGGAACAACACGCAAACACATAGTCGAAATAATTAACATCACCGCATACACGAATTCAAGTACGACCAGTCACCACAAGTAGCACCCGTTCACGAGTATGACGCATGGCCAGCCATGGGCCCCCTCGCCATATTTTAGGGAGAGAGACAACCCGACGCATGGACGCCGCCACAAGCAATGACATTTATGTCGGACATTCCAGGGTCTAGCGAGTACTGATTAATAATAATAAGGTCTTCAAAACGTTAAGTTATAGCTTTAAAGGCAAATATCAAAGACCTAATTTGAGATAATCTAATAAGTGGTTATTTGATAAGCTTTCTTGGTTAAAAAAATAAAACATTACTATTGCACAAACATGAGCTATTTACAAAAAATATATAAGAATGTTTATATTTATTTACACATTAGAGAAAGTTTAATCCATTAAACCAGCATCACTGGTTTTTGTCGAGCTTACTTCGCGCTTAAAAAGGGCCAGTTTATTTCCTTGATCGTACAATTTAATTATACAATTATGTTATATAACGAAAGATCATTAAACAATTTTAATAATGTGGCGCAATAACCCGTTAGATTTCTGAATTTGTTTTTAATTTACTAGTTTCTGTGTGACACATAATGTTGATTTTCTTTGAAGCATGCCATCAGAATGTTTTTCTTCGCATAGAACGATCCATTGGTATTTATTTATTTATAAAAACTTGCCAACGCTCGGCGCACTGATACATTGGTACAAGAAACATAAAAGAAACAAAATATTAAATGTAACAAGCACTTATTGGAAAACATAAGAAACACGAAGAGATAAAAAAAATTAAAACAAATAATTAAATTATAAAAACTAAAGGACCTTCGATTTCAAAGTGTGAGGGGAGTAATTATTGATATCCAGGCATAGATGGGATTGAATCGCTTGAATTCGGGGTACAGAGTGATCCGTTTAAGCGCGTTTTATATATGTCACCGTAAAATTGTAAAAACCGTTAGATTGTAATCTATCTCGCGAGATTGTAAACTGTCGAAAGATTGTCAACTCAACATACTGCTTGCAATTTAACGTATTATTATTCGGTAGTTATATGAAATTGTTGGGAAGTAAAATTAATCTGTAATTGACCAAAGAAGTTTGAATGATAACTAAGTTAGTGTAGTACAATCTACCGAATACTGATAACCGATAACCGATAGATTACAATCTAACGGTTTTTACAATTTTACGTTAACATATATATATAATCTCACTCATATTATAATATGAGTGAGATTTAGATTAGCTTATTAACAATATAAAAAGAAAGATAGCTGAAAGACTCAAATGAACTTTTCGATTAACTTATTCAAATTAGTTACCAAGTAGCTCTCTGTACCAACTTGACTTTTAAACTAATCCATTGTCTTTTAAAAGTTTAAAAGTCACCCGCCATTTTGAATTCTTACCATAACTTCGTGAAGTTTATATTAGCTTTCATAAGGCTTTTGTTGGTATTCAAAGCAGAACAACACTTTTACGTTTTATAGGTCATTAAGTTTTGTATACTTATTTCTTTGTGAATATTTCATACTTGTATGTGATATATATATTATGCTGTATTTAATTAGGAAATATTTCTGTTTTTGTTCTCTTTTTACTAAGATAATTAATAGTCATAAGAGTAGCTAATTAATAATAAAGGTATCAAAATATTGCCCAACGTTTTTTCTCCTTTCTACTCCTTTCAATAACGGTTCAAAACTTTAGAAATTCACTTACAATCTTAAACCACATCTTTTTAACCTATGCTAAAACAGAAAAATGTAAGTGTTCTGTAGAAATTACTGTCAAGTATAGTTACCATGTCAAATGGAAGAGACTAGCAATCTTAGTGTGGGGGCTAGTGCACTTTCTTTTTACCTAAATATCCTTTTTCTTACGTATAATAATGTTTTTTCTTTGTTATATATTTAAAACTTTGATACTGTGCAGCCATAGCATACAATTGGAATACACAACATATAAATATATAAACTATTAAAATGATCTATTGTCAATTACGCAGGGTATGTTCAAAAAGACGAAGAATATCCTCTGTCCAACGATATTTTGCTAAATATTTCCTTCGATAGAAACACGGACTAACTAGACAGAGCATAAATGTCAGTGATTTCAAATCAAACTGAATTCCAATCAATCCGTCCGCCCGTGTTCAATCAAATCCCGCCCAATTTCAATTACAAGCCAGCTACATTCGAAGTTGTGCCCACTCTTCTCTTTAAATCGTTGATTTAATATACCTGTCAAACGCGATAGTTACACACTATGTAAGAAGTATTTTTATGTAGAACTTCAGTGATAGGAAAGGTGATCTTAAATAATGTTTATTTATAGCCATAAATTGTATAAAACTGAATATGTTGGAGCTTTATTTATTTTACTTTTTAAACATACATTCTAGTATAGTACTGAATACCTTAATATAGAATTAAATTGAGAATTTGGAATGGCGCTGTCACGAAATTCAATTTCAATATTTTCAATAGAAAATTCTTGAAGGCTTTCGTAATATTTCCGTCAGCGGCAGATGTAAGTATTAGGAGCATCTATCATCTATCCATTATTGATTTCCATGTCATCTTATTTCAACTTCATATAAATTATTAAGTTATAAATAAAGAGCTCAACGTTAAATCTTTTAAACCGATCCGAAGGAGTTTTACAATTTGATTTATAAGTTTTTTAACATATTTCATTTGTTCCGTTCGAATTTAAAAAACCGAAAACTTCATTGACTTCTTTCTTTGTCTGAGGTTGAACTACGTTTTAGAAATAGTTAACTCCTGTATACAAACTTTATTGCTGTACCTACAGTTTTTCATTTGCTCAAATAAAAGACTTGACGTTTCCGTCAGCCTAAAAGGAAGAAGTTTAATTTATATCCCTTCATACCAAAAAGTATGGTTACACGACGGGTACAAAACTGGAGCAATTCGCATGCGCGGGGGCCGCTCAAAATTAGATTTGCGACAATCCGACGCCATATATAGCGTGCGTCATGTTCCACCATTTAGGACATTACACCGAGTTTATCTTCACTTAATCTCTTTATGTTGTGTCAACAATTTTATCCTGGTTCTTTCCTTTAATTAACCTTGTATCCTTGCGACGTATCAAGTTAAACTTTTCATCACTTAAAAATATTAAATATCAATTTTAAGATTTTACACAAAATAAAAATTGGAAAATAGTAGAAAAATCACACACTCATATTTTTTAGCGTACGACTAGTATTTAAAATGTTATATCTGTCATAAATATTATAATAATAATTTACTCAGAAATCCACAGAGAATTATTACCTATATATAAGAAAAAAAATTGTGATTGTTGAGGTCCACGGTTTTATCGATAAGTTAATCATTGTGTAGAAGTTAAAAGTGTTGTTTACATATAGTTATTTAACGTGTAAGATGTTTTTCAGTAATAGGAATCTAAGACTAATAATAACCACCTTCAAACCCACTGTTCATAAGTCACATATTTCTTAAACTCTGCTTAAATACATTACCAAATTGGAACTAGCACGAGTGTTGAATCCTAATGTGATTGGCCATACGGAGTCAATGAAGTAATAGCGCCATATTAAAGACAATAGCGAAATGTGACGCATATTAGGTAATCAGCATGATGGGCTGAGATCAGAGCACTAAATTTTGTTACAGTCTAACTACACTTTATTCAAATATTCTTGTTGTTACACAATTCTCAAATGATTTTTTTATATAATACCTCAAACGGACCTTTATAATACCGGTTCGAATGCAAGATTGAAGAAGTGAGTTACTTGTTATTAAGTACTTTAAACTATTTAACGAAAAAATCAACAGAATATTTAACTAGATTGTCCTTCATTCTTAAAAAGCAAAAATTGCGGTGGAAATTTCATATCTATGACAAAATACGACAAAGAATTAATAAAAGAAAATAATAAAGCCAAAATATAAAGTACCTAAGGTAATACAATATTTAGTCCCTATCTGTACTTTTTATCGATTGGAAAACTGTTATTTATTTATTTACAGCTTGTCCTTCGACAAATGCCTGATTTTTTCCAATCTTAGCGTTCTCTAGCGGCTCTAATCCACATTGGACCCGCTTTTTATATCGTCCTCCCATCATTTTATCTGCCTGCCTCTTTCGTTTCCTACTTCGTCCCATCCGTTACGATTCTGTTCCATTTTTGGTTCATTTCGCTTGTCATAATATGAACCATTCATCTCCACTTTACTTTTCTTTAAATTTGTTTTTAATTTAATATCTTTCCATGCTGTTTTAACAAATTTCTATACTACTCCCAATAGTACTTATTAAATGCTTAAGACGCTTTCGATTAGGCCTCTTCCAATAATCCTGCTCGAACAATGTAACCGATTTATTACTTGTTTAAATGCTGTATTGTAGAATGAAATTATTATGATTAAATTATCATAATAGAGCTTTATAATTTTTGATACGTCAAACGCAAACATTTTGCTTTTATGATATTGTTGGATTCAGCTTGCTCTCTCGAAAATGAAATTTTTCTACAAAATTGCCTACAATAAGTATTGTTAAGGCTTAACCTGAATTTCTCTTTTTTAATGTCGAGAGCTTTTAATGCACGTTTTATTTTATAGTATTTAAAAATGGTTATTTTTACCGTTCATGAAATATGGCTATACATTCGTTTAGACGTAGAAGTTTGAAACTTTTTGAATGAAAACCAGCAGGTTAAAGACTTTATTTTATAAGCTTTGATGGTATCTCATTTCTTTATGTAGATAGTCCAACTTTTTCCTTTCCGGTACTTTCTACTTTTAAAAAAAAATCTGATGGTAAGTAAAAAGGATGGTAAGGCCATAACTCTTATTTGTTCGACTTAGCAAGGGCACTGCCGCGGCCGTGCACAGATATACTGGTTCCGTATTCAATAAAAAGTTTCTGTACCACATTCTTTTAGTTTGTGACAATAGCGGAGAAAAATATAAACCTTTTGATAACGTAACTGTAATTTGAACTGTGTCATTTCCAGATTGTTATTAATAAAATAAAAAGCCTACTAAAATAAACAAATATTAACATTTTATTACTTTTTATTCATATCACAAATTAAAGGTTAAAATTTTTGTAGTAATGCTCTTCACTGGTATGGGCCTTCTTCAGCCTATTATTGAGTCGACTATTGGAAATCACTAACAGTTTTACGTCTGTCTGTTTACATACATCAAATGCTAAAACCTAAAGCTCAGTCCAACTTCCACTCCTCGTACACACAATTAGAAACTTGCTCGACGGAAATTTCAATACACCGCAATTATTGGTAAAGTTTTGCTAATTTCCCGTGGCTACCGGAAAAGTTAAGAATTGTTTTCTGTTTGAAATGAGGCCGAACGTTATTTGATTAATAGTAGTATTGATGTATTAATGAATGCTAGGCAGTAAATGTAAGAATATTGATTTACGTAATTAGATACACAAGTTGTTCGAAATATGGATTTTCCATTTTGCGCAGGGTAGTTCATAATTTGACACGGTCAAACGCTACGTTTAATATTCATTATATCAATTCATGTTCGCTTGGTTAATTCACTAGTAGGTTGCTAATTTTAATTTTACCCACACCAAACAATTTTCAATACTATGGATATCGCATTTGGTAGTTACAGAGTATCAGCGCCATCATATGTGGTACACATCTAAACAAAACTATTTTTAACGATATGTTAGAAATGGAAGTTCGAGTTTATATCGAAATATACTAAAAGAAATTTTCCTAATTACCTTAGGACATTTTATTATATTAACAAAATTATGTTTGTTCTTTACTAATTCTACATAGTTAAAATAATCTTAAATGTAAAAATGTTGTTTTTCTTTACATTTAAGTCAGTAGATGTTGTACACTGAAATTAAAAATTCAAGCATTTAATCCTACAAATAACGAATTTAAATCAATTAAACAAATCAATCTTACAATTTGATTAACGCGAGCTAATAAAATTAACAAATTCATATAATATTGAAAGCACCGACTCGAATAAGTACATTTATAATTGAATTGTACTTTTCCGATTATCAGTAGAACCAGTAAAATCCCAAATAACCATAATGTCTTAGGAACATTACAATAAAAGCAACGGTACGAAGACACGGAATCGCTATAAAATACAGTAAAAGCTTGCCATTTTACGATACGTAATTTTATTTCATAGTGTAGGCGCTTGCATTTACAGATTGTTTCACAGATAACTTTAATGTAATCAAGACGGCATTTTATCAGACCACAGACTTATAAGAATGAAAATAAATATTTCTACTACTGTTTATTAATTTTTGTCTCGTTATGTGCCTTAAATTAAAATTGTTAATTTGTCTTCACATTTTACAGTTATGCTGTGTTTTGGTTACCAGTTAATATGTTCTGTGATGATTCCAATATTTTAACTTGTTTTTTTTACTAAACTATAGTTTATATGTTTCACGAAATTTTACCTTTAAAAATAGACTTTCTATAAGGTAATTCACCCTTCGCACTCTCTCTCAATCAGTCTCAATAGCTCTCTCTTTTGACAAAAACGCTGCACATCTTCGTGGCGTTCCGTTAGCCTCATGCGCTTAAAGAAGTTTCACTTCAAAACTCATAGCTTTAACTGTAAGAAAACTGTGTATAGGTGACATTTGAACAATTCCCTTAAGCGTGTCCCATGCAGTATGGATAATCCTCTGAAAATACTGTAAAAAATTTATTCAGTGATATAGATAGCTCTCTGGCTAACCCGACGCAATTAAACATTTTACCGTACAATCTCATAAAACGTCTTGAAATAGCTGCTATAACATTTATAAAAACCAGTTTCGTATATCTATACTCTATAGTATAGAGTCTATACTAATATTATAAAGAGGAAAGATTTGATTTTTTGTTTGTTTGAAATGAATAGGCTCCGAAACTACTGGACCGGTTTCAAAAATTCTTTCACCGTTGGCAAGCTACACTATTCCCGAGTGACATAGGCTATGTTTCATTTTCAAAAAATTAGGGATGCTTACTAAAACTTGAATAATCTAACCCAAGGTGTAAAAATATAAACAAAAAACTTCCTTCAATCGCGTGCGCTGCGAAAACTATTAATGATAGAACAAAATGATGTATCAAAATTTTTCAGGACACATCACTATCTATAAAAAATGTCACGACAGCATGTCTCTATATTTAATAGTTACGTCACAATAAGCGTCCTTTTATTATTATTTTTTAATTAAAATACCACCGCTATAAAAGGCTCTTTATTCGTACCTAGGTTTTGATCCTTATCGAAATAAATACCAACGTTTCACATAAGCTACAATTTAATGGCATAACCACCAAAAAAGCATGGTGGATCGGTGTTCTCCTGCCGTTTCTCTTGAATAGTTTACTACTATGTAATATAACAAAAATCTTAGCCACAGCAACGCTTGGCCGAGTCTACTAGTGTAAAATATAGAAACATTGATATATTCAATTGTAATATTATTAATAAATCAAATCAGACATGTCTAGGACGCAATTTTGAACATTAAACAGCAAAACGTGTCAATGAAAAATAATTATTGCGAAGGTCATTGCAGACGTGCGTGCGCGACGACCATTTATGTTTGACCTGTAAAACATCAATAATATTTGCGAATAACTCGACATTGTAGGAGGCCTCTTGGGACAGGGTGTTTCAAGAAATACTGGTTGTGTAGTGTGACTCATTTGGTTGAGTCAACGACGGTCTTTTCTGTAATACTTTGTCGTGTAAATTATTGTAATTGCTTTAAGGGTGCTAATTAATATCGGTTACTACCCGTTATCACTTTAATAAAAAAGGGAACATCACAATTGTTTGTATTAAAAATTATGTTTAACTCTTTTCATTCAACGACTTTAAAAGCGTGTAATGAGCTATGCGGGCTATCCAAGTACAACGGTAAAACCTATTATTATATTTTTTTAAGCTATAGTACAGCTTATAAAAACATGAGAAAATGGCATGCATAAACTGAAGAATGAAACCAACGACGCATATATATCTTTCTTTATTTTAATAAATGTTTCATATTATAATGTTTCTTTATTAAAAATAATTTTTATTATTGGATGCTTAATCTGGAACAATTTTGTGTCGCTAGGAATACAATTCGTGTGTCATTTTTATTTATTTGACCAAATAACCTGTCTTTATAGGTCAACCTAATACAGGATAAAATACTTACAGTCGCATTCTGCTATCATATGTTCAGCTGCTTTATGGTCACGTGACAAAACTCACGTCGTCCCAACTGCTAGATAATATAGCCTAGATCTTCACGGTCTCCTTATTAGTAGCTTTGTAAGCTTTGTAGCGTACTAAGTGACAGGCTACAACAAAAGTTAGTCGAGTGCAAATTAAACAGATTGGATAAAATTAAAACCAGATGCTAAGTTTATCGTGTCGAACGAAAGACGGCAACCTAACCTTGACCGAATGTCGTCTGGGTTTCATGTGAAGATTTTTAATTAACGCATGATGTCATCGTACTTTGCAGGTGAGATAAGTGAAAAATATTTACAGTCTATATTGCGAGATAATTTTCCTTTTAGGTTTAATGGTTTCGTTCTTATTACAATAACATACGTACTTGTTACTTATTAAGGACCTATCTGGTCGCCAAACTCCAAAAAGTACATTGTTTTTTTCCATTTTTCGTCATTGTTTCTTGAAGTAGGGCGAATGGAAAAAATATATGGTGGAGTTGAGTAGTTTATGTATCCATTTTGAAAGATCGATACACGATTTAAATAATTTCGCTCGATAGAAAAAAAATCTAAACATAGACAATTTTTGACACTTTGAATTCATTTTATGACGAAAATGTATATAGAACATGATTTTGAAATTTACGATATATTTTATCGCAAGCCAAGTATCCCATTTCAGAAAAAAAAATTGATAAAATTACATTAATTTAATGTTTTACATAACTAATTGTTATTACGGGCCGGCGCGCATCAGTGCTCCAGCTCTCCAATGCGCGGCGCCCCGCGCGCCGCAGTCCACCCCGAGACACTGACACAGCAATTCGTGCCGGGATAGGGCCTTAAGTAGTGTCATACACAAGTTCCTTAACTTTAAAGATCATAAAAATATTGATCCAAGAAAAATATAAATTTTAATTTTTTTTTTTGTTATTGTATTAACTACTTCTCTTTGCCATATTGCCACCCGTATTTTGTATGTCATTTAAGTAACACAAACATTTCACAAATAAATATCGAATGTTATATTAAACTTAGAATAATTTATAGGTAAAGGATAACTCGTAGTCATTTTCTAATCAAACTAATTCAGTACATAGTTTGAAAAGTCACACTGACTGAGTCATTAATTGTCATTAATAAATGGTTATGAATACAAAAAAATACACGTAAAATTATCCTTGGTTTTAGTCGAAAAAAGGCTAGGCATAGGCATGTCTTTGCGTGTATACTGTATATTTGTATTAAAAAACCATTAAGATGAATTATAAAATCGACTATAACAATCCATCTTCTTTATCAATTCTATTTTTATAACAAGCGCCACTGTTACGTTTTTGCTCTAATTGAGTTGAGTCATTCAGCAAAAAATACAATTGCCATCGATTGGTCAATTACCTGGTTTTTAGATTGAGAAATAAAACTTAACCTTTCTTAGATATGCACGTATATTAACCTCGTTTACCGCCACTTCATGTATGGAAGTCTAGTTTTATTGTGACGAACACTTTAGAACGTTAAAATTTTAACATGCTGACAATACCTTTCTGATGGAAATGATAACTCTATTACATTGATATTTGAAGTGAATATAATGGCGGAAAATCTATTAGTCAATTTTGAAAGCCTGCAGTACTTTAAAGGAACATTTTTAAATATCGTTATAATTCACTACAATAATTACCCACTGTTCCGAAAGAAACTGACTTACGTAGGCTATTTCGTATTATTAATGTCCACTGGATCTGTCATTTAAGAGACCCATAAACACGCTTCGATAGCCCATTATCGGTCCACAAAAGAGCCATTACACAGACTATCAACGGAGGGTTTTTGGCACTTTGTATTATCTTACATAATGTTCCCAAATTACACCTTACAGTCTACGAATTTAATACGACTTACCTGTCAAATTTATTTCGTTGTTTTTTATTTTTTAAAACCACTTTGCAGGTTTATTCGTTTAGGAAGTGTTGCTTTAAATATCTTATATATTGCGTGTTGTTTTTCGAAAAACGCACAACTTGAAAAATTATTTTTATAAATTACTAGCTGAAACGTCTTTCCTTACCATGTATTTTATTTCTAGGAAACATTTTTTTTAGTTCAATAAAAATAACTATCTACTATAATATAAAATAGGGGTTGATCGTAGAGGGGTGGAAATTAGGGGTTGTATGTATTTTGTATGTATAAAAAAACTAAAAAAATTGTCCAAAAAATAAAATATAAATATTTTGGGGTGGACACCCCTTTTCACTTAGGGGTATGAAAAATAGATAGTAGCCGATTTTCAGACCTACTCTGAATATGCATATAAAATTTGATAAAAATCGGTCGAGCCGTTTCGGAGAAGTATGGTAACTAACATTGTGACACGAGAACACAAAACAGCTTTAGTTTTTGCGCCTAAAAACCATAACATTTAACATTTCGTCATGAATTTTTTCTCGCAAGAAAAAAACTATTCATCGTTATTTATAGGAACTTATAGAAAATCCGTATCAGATCGCCAATAAATATTCCAATCGTAATGTCTATCACAGCGTCTCGGCTCGTAAACACGGTAAAAATCACCACTTGCGTCACCGGCTGAGCCAAATCGAAGACGTTAGGGTTAAAGGATAAGCGCCAGGCGATTGCATTTTTATAAGAAAAGATTTTAAAGGAAATCTTGAAGCTTAGAACAATACAGCTAATATATTAGAACACCCATAATACGTATACGGGTTAAGGGGCTTTATGTAACTGCGTTAAAAATTTAAGAAAATAAACAGATATATCAGACCAAGAGTAATTATAGTAGCTTTTTTATGTTTTAGATATGAATTAAGTTTATTCACTTAATTCATATTTAATAAAATATTGTTATATCAATAAAAGTTACATACGTGAAACATTAAAAAATATTGTAATACTTATAAGATGTACTTTTTCTTATATTAAATTTTATTTTATAGTTAATAGTATCATGTATAAGCTGTATAACAAATATAGAACGTGATTAACAAACCTTAAAATAAATCTACGTTTTACTATCCGTAATGTATTGAATTGAAGTTAATAAAAGTCTTTTTGGCAGGCACAATTTCGCCTAAGCCTTTCCTTTATGCCCATGAATCATGGTGAATTGAATTCCAAGGTCCCGCTCTGCGGAGAATGCATCATTCATTTATAATATTGGAAACGTTCGAACTAAAATTTGAAAAACTTTTTAAATTTGTTTTGATTTTAATTTTAATTATTTCTATTATTACTTTGTAGGTTAAGTTGTAAATACTGTATACTTGATTGTATTTATTTATTAAAGGTCTTGTTTTTTTAATTTGAAAATAATCAAAAATGTACAGTAACTAAAATACGAAATAATAAATAAGTTTACGTAAAAAAAAGTTTATTTATTAATAAACGAGTAGAACATGGTTAGTTCAGTTCTGTAAATGGACTGCCCGGTCAATTATTAAACAGTTTAACGTTAACCAACATAAAAACAAGTTAAAGAAATATTTTCAAATATGTACAAATATCACGCTTCTGACAAGACTTTATATTATGGTATAAAACAAATTTTATATATAGATTGTTGAAATATTACCTACTGGTATGTATATCATCAAAATACTTTCACGAAAAAAATATTTATCGTCTATTATTTATTTATTTGATCAACGGTATTCCTACAACTTACAGCTACTTATTAAACTATATTCAAACAATTACACTGTACACAATAGCCAAAACGGAATACACATTTAAACATACACAAAGCACAATTTAAATTTATAATATCGTTACTCAGTCTATCTAGCCTTTAGCTTTAGCCTTTGATCTTTATCGAAAAAACTAAAGCTCCACCTGTATTAACAAGTATTACTATAAGTTTAAATAAAATAAACATTCCTTTATATACTTAAAACAGCTTTAATGTTTAACGCTCCGTAAAGTGAGATCTAGTTTCGTGAGAGGGCTTTTAATTATACTGAAGACTGACCCCGGTCTGAGTGGAAAACTAGATAAAAATGAATATCTTATTCTTAAGAGCTCATTATGCGGGCGAAAAAATTCTATTAGGTTAGATAAAAACATTATTCGAATAGTCTCTGAAACCTTTTTACTGAACAGCGGGCGAACCGATGTCACTGATGTTAAGTGATACTGCCACACAAAGACACGCTTGCAGGCGTTTTAAAAATGTCAACTAATACAACATTTTTGTTAGGCATTTATGGTTAATAGAACACAGAACAATTGCGTCCGACGTAAGAGACACAATATTATAAATAACATTTAATAACTAGGTGAACATACTTGATGAACATGCCGCGACTGGACTGGGCTGTATAACTATTTAGATATATAAACCTATATGTTACATCAACTTTTCTATGTTTTGTAATTTCCAGTCATCTATTTCCCTTTATCACTGGTACGCTCGTTTCTTTAAGGGCCATAAGTCGAATCGGAAATACTTCACTGCACTATTCCTAAACTGATTTAACAATATTTTTTTAATATTTTCAAGAGTAATGTGAGCCTAGTTGTTAAGCGCCCTGGTGACATCTTGAAGAAACTACCCAATAATTGACAACGTGTATGTAGAATAAAAACAAACTATAAACATAAATCCCTAATGCGCCGAGACAAACTAAGGATAGAGGGGTGTGGAGGCCACAAGTCGAAGTATCGGTTAGGGATTTTCAGGAACGACCTTCAATGAAGACTACTTAGAAGTAGAAGATATAGAAAAATTATTAAAGAAACCGATGCCATCTAGGACCATGTATTTATAGATTGTAGATCCACTAAGCGCGTGGTAGTTCCATTTTACGTAAATTCTGTTTTTTGGAAATCATTTAGTTCGGAGACAAAAGTCTATAACTGGGTAATGTCAATTTGTGGTAGCAAAGCTTAGCTAATTTATTACTTACTTATAGATAAAAATAATTATTATTAATAATATAATATAATATAATATAATATAATATAATATAATATAATATAATATAATATAATATAATATAATATAATATAATATAATATAATATAATATAATATAATATAATATAATATGATATAATATAATATAATATAATATAATATAATATAATATAATATAATATAATATAATATAATATAATATAATATTATTTTATTTTATTTTATTATATAATATTAATAATATTATAGATTTGGTATAATAGATTACATCGTTGAATGAATTTTTGATGGAAAGCGACAAAACTAGTCAGTCGGAAAATCTTTACAAGTTTGTTACAAGCTAAGTCTAGTCTAAAAATACACATGATTTGAAGACAAGTGTGAACGTTGTTGCCGGCACAATGGAAGCATTGTTAGCGTGCGAACTTCGAAATCTAATCTTGGTCTAGACTTTTTCTAGGTCATAGTGTAAGATCTTTAATTCTTTAGAATTCAATACTAAATTTTCTAGAGTATAAAACCCTCATATAAGTGTAAAAAAAATAAGGTATATCTTGGAAGTATTTCTAATAGCAAACAATTACTAGAACAAACTGTTGAACAATTTTTGTCTGTATAAACAATAAAACTCCATAGCAATATTTTTTACACGATTCTAGTTTCAAAATCAACAATTTCTCAAATTTTTGTCAAGAAGTGATTTCATTGCGTCTGTTTTATTTAGGGCTGTTTTACACAGTTATGGATGCAGAAGGATTCAAACCCTGGACGCGCTGAGCGGCCGCAACAATCCAATAACGTCACAATATATCAAAGCGCGTATAAACACATATTTCTTCATGAATGTTGGTCGTACATGACACAGGCAAATGATGATCTCAGCGGCGCAAAAATACACTGCATAATTTAGCATTAGCATAATATTGGAGTGGTTTTCTTCGGAGTTTAGCCTTTGACAATATTCTGCACTTTGAGATGCTCTTTCGTTTTTAATGGCTTTCATAAAATTGTTATTCTTTGCTTTTCTATTCATTTTTTTTAGTCTGCATTTGATTAAATTAGTATAAAATTGATAGTCAATTTAAAATTACCTTATCAGATTATACCCCTTATTCATAAAAAAGTAAAAAATTGCACTTTTAACTAAAAAATTGTTAATATTGGCATACAACTTGCGAACTGTGGAATCGACTTGACCGATACGACCTCCAATTGTTTAAAGTAAGAGTATACTCTCTCAAAGGCCGGCAACGCACCTACTAAAATGGTTGTCCATGGGCTATGACTACCCTTTTTAGGCGTCCCGTAGGCTCGTTTGCTCCTATTTTAAATAAAAGTTTTTTTTAAAATTGAAGTAATACATTTTATAGGGCATATTTGTATAAGAAACCTACTATAAAATGCATAATTTAATAAAGAAGACTGTGTGCAGTAAACGGAAGCCATTTTGTTACAAAGCCTCTAATATACGTACTGGGTAATAATTCAAAGTATTAGTGTGAGATTCCCCCTTATTAATGAGATTATTTTCGCACCTGCTCCTAACTGGCATCTATAATATAATTACTGTGCCTTAATGTGCGGAGGAGCAGTCGAGAATTACCATAATTTCGGTTTAAGAATGGCGCAGTAGCGATTTTAGAATTTTAAATCTAAAAATGATTAAATATTTTGATTAAATCACGAATCCTGTATAATAAACGACAAATAATAAGAAATAATCAAATTCGCAGTGAAATAACTTTTATTATTAAATACTTATATAATTGCCTAGCAGTGTTCCGTGGCTTCGACAGTGTTAATTCGATCGTAGCGTAAATATAGCCTTCCTCAATAAATGTACTATCCAACATATTAATATGTTTTTAATTTACAAAGTTAAAAGACAAACTCTTCAGAATTTAATTATAGTGATATATACAAATCTATCAAAGTAAATCTATCTATAAAGTATAATCTATTGGTTTTCCATAGATTATATTATCATAATCATAATATATTATTATCAATATAGGCTTTTTGCTAGGTTTTATTAAGATTGTAACTGATTTTTGAGTATATCTAGACAAGTTGTACTAAAAAATTAGTAGCGACTTTATGTTGTGTATACTGTTCAAATTTCATTTGAATTATTAAAGTATATCATTTTGATTAGATTTATTTACTAGTCGGAATTAGATCATATTTGACTATTGAACAGTTTTGATTTTAAATTTTGAAACAAACGTGTGTCGTTACTTGTTTGCTATACTGCCCCCCTAAGCAAGGAAGCGTTGTGTTTCCGTCGCATACTGGGTCACGACTCGTGAGTCATTGCCTGCTCAATATTGGCATACAAAATGTATATCATACGAAAAAATCACGAAATATTTTTTTTTTACATATAAACACAGAAAAGTCCGAGTCTATACTCGTACTCTTAAGACATACACGACCAAGTATAGTATAGATATAGATAGTACAGTCAACGGCGACAAAAAACAAACATTATTTCTAGATTGATTTTTTATAAAATTTACTTTTGTGTTTTAAGAATTAAGGCGTAAATAACATTATTTTACCTATATTTGTACCAGTACAACAACGCTGTTCATTTGAATGGCATATACTATTTGGTTGTGAGATGATCAATTAAAACAAAAGCGTAGTAAATTTGCATTAGACGAATAAGTATTTATTAAGTGGCAGTTTGTCTAATTTAGATTTTAATTTAAATTGCTGAAAATTGTATAAAAAAAAATTCTCCAAAAGAAAATTGTTAATATTCTTAAATAAATAAAGCGTATAATTACGTAAAACATGATAAGGCAAATCAAAATTAATAAAAAATGATTATCAATAAATTCAATATAATTTTTCCTTAAATTCCGATCGGGATGCCAATGACAGCTCAGACCTTGGCCGTTCGACCTCTATCAATCTGACCCTTCCTAAATTATGTAACAGCAATCCCTTTTGTCTCTCCTTTCAGTATTGCCTTGGGTATCGTTTTAATAATGTATTCATAAATGTTCCATTTAGAAGATTGAATTTAATATTTCAGTATGAATAATATTCAGATAAATTTTACGACATTTTGTCCTTTCGTTGTTTTCAAATAAATTAAATATATTCACTGACTATAAAAATATATGTTAGCCCAGTCATGTAATACTCAACCTTGTGGCATCGCGTTTAAAGTCCAGTCTTATATCAATTGCTCCTGATTTCTACGTGTATAATACACACACATTTATACGTCAAATGAAAATCACCTGCCACATGCATTAGATATAATTTGTCATTAAACCTACTCACTGCAACGCCATATTCTCTCGTACAAAAATATGATTTTATAAGTGTTAACTAAATAAAATTTAACCAAAATGCAAAAATGAGCACGATACTTATTACAGATAAAGAAAGAAAATTTTGATCTTGATGAAGACGCCATCGAGAAAACAGGCATCATAGAACATATTTTTGTAATAACTAGTAACGTCTCTTAATGATTAATAATTAAGAAATATTAATACGCGGACAGATCGAAGATAGCTTCGGTATGTGATGATGTTAATTACAAGAAATTTCTTTTACGCCAAGCGGATTCAATTTATTGCAACGACTAAGCTCTATGCATACGATTGCACATAAGTAAACTATTTACTGTAGACAGGTCTTCAGCTCATTATAGTCGCACTTCTATATCGATATTTATACCCGGTCTGTTCAGTAGGTACATAGGGAATATTAGTGGAAATATTTTCTTTAAAGACGAGAAGATTTTAAATCGAAGTTTTCCGACAAAGACTAAAACTTTTTTTATAAAAGTGGTTACATTTATAAATAAAAAAGAATATAAGAATGATATAATTATCCACCGCGGCTAATAAATGGTCTACCCAATCACATATTAGATTGCCTAACGCCAACCAATATAAACAGTAAATTAAAAAACTACTTTTATATGCATTTGTCGCGCTCCTAAACAAGACTGTTATGGTTACATCAATATAAACCACAGCGGTTTTCTAATGTAACTTATTATGATAGTATTATATTTTTTTGTAAAATAAAGAAATTTAAAAAAAAAATGTAAGTAAGTTGACTGATAGCGCGATTATTCAGTCTCCGTAATATATGGATATGTGGTATCATTATCAACTTCATTCTACAAAAATATTTATTTAAAACAAAGTTAGTTTTTTATAGTATCGCATAGGTTATAACAGTTATAAGGAGATCGTTATCTGATAGTTTAAATATTGTTTTATTGTCGAAAATGACTGCCAGTGAAGGTAGAAAACAACTTGTTGATCTTTTGTAGGTAAAGGGAATGTGCTATTTGTCTTTATTATTTTATACTTGGTATTAAGTAGCCGTATTTATATTTCTTATATCCACACCATACGAAAACTGCTACTGCCTCGAAAGATACAGAAACTAATGATATTATTTTATGTTAAATTAAGATTACTTTGATTATTAAATGGAAGTGATTCAAAAATGTAATGGATATCTGAGACAGTACATATTATTATCGTAGAGTATTAACGTGTTAACAATAATGTTGTTTATGTTGTAGATCAGAAAAAAATTAATAATTGAACACCACTTGCCACCCGTTTAATTGAGAGTTGTTTAAAAAACTTATTAGTATTTTGTATTAAGTGTTTTATTTGTTACATTTTTATATCTTTTGTTATACATTATGACTCAGTAGCCTTATGTAATTTTAAGTATTATACAACGTAACGTCCGTAATATATAGAACATGAATAGCTCACAATGCCTTAGAAATTGTGCGACCTGACAGCGTCAGAAACTCAGTCAGCGGAATAATCCCAACAGCCTGGTATTGTTTACAAGATATCCAACAGACTAGGCTAAGTCCTAGTTCGCACGTGTTCGTAATCCCTTGTGCGTCTCGACGAATCTTCAATGGCTTCTAATTCATTGCCAAGGGCATCTACATTAAGTGAAATTTTGACTTCATAATCATTTATTTAACTGTTAAATCTGCGTCTTATTAGATATAGCAATAAGCGAGTCTTTTTATGTGTGACCATAGACAACCTTTAGTAATAAAGATTATTTTTGACCATATGTCTCAAATCTATGGTATTGATCTGTTGAGTGCGTTTGACAACTTCTTATTTGATTTGTTTTTCTGTATCGTTTCGTGTACATAATATAGTTAAAAGAATTTCTTAATATAATATTTGGCATTGTCTTGCCAACTGTAAAAAAATCTATTATTGATATATTCTATGTCGTAAGTGATTAAGTTGACGACTTATTTGATTTGTAAAAAACTTACTTATATTTGCAGTAACTTTAACATTTAAGTGTATCATATCATAAACAAATTCAATATATTTTATAAACAATGGAAAATGGACTATGTACACATGTTGTCTATTATTTAGAGTCTATCCTCTCAAAGGGGTGACAGGAATCTTTCAGCTCTGTAATTTATTAAAAAAACAATGTTTAAAAATGGAAAACTAAATTTGCCTATCTCGTTACTTTTGGAGGTTCAATAATCGTTAAAGTTTTGCATAGAGCGATATAACACTTAGATGTGATCCAGTGAAGTGTGTGAGCATCAATGAGGCGTGCGCGCACCTCATGTGAACTCAGCCGACCGCGAAGAATTACAAGAATTTATTTCTTAATTAATTAAACGATTTCCTAAAGTGTTGATTGTGTTCATATTTTATAGTCTATATATACATAAAGCCTATACACCCGTTAAGTTTTGTAGCGTAGTATTTAGCAGTATTCGAATGACCAGCGTTAGGTAACGCCCATAAAGGCAATTAATATTACTACGTTATTATTTATTTAGTAGATTTAGTTTTAGTTAAAATGTTGGTGCCAACCCCGTTACCAGATTCGGGTAAGGGGCTTACTTGGTGATAAATAGTTAAGGATGTATCTTTAATAGTTATGTAATTTTACTCAGTTATATTTAAGTGTTTAAATTTTGTAAGATTTATTAGGCTCATAACGATAGCCTTATGAAGTATTGGTAAAAACCCATATCACATAACATATATTTATGTATCCTTACAAGCTTTTAAAATCGCTGGAGTCCTTATTTATCCAGATATCATTTCGGCTTGCAGCATCTTTTGAAAACTCTAAATATACACTCCAGTAGATATATTTTAATACAGTAAAAAGTATTATTATTATTATTCATCATACTTAATAGTAACATGGAATAATCAAACAACAATATTTTCGCGAAGATTTCAAAGTATTTTAGATTAAAATTAAGTTATAACTTGAATGACACATCACATCCTAGACAGAATAACAAATTTGTCAATTAGCGATGCATGACATTAACAATTCGTTGCTTTAAATAGCTTAAATGTTAAATAACGTGCAAATTGCAAAATAGAACCAACACACGTCAAAATTTAATTATAAAAATGTTAAGAACGTTGTATGTTTCTTTTTTAGTAAAAGAAAGTGGAATCACGAAGGATGACAAAAACGTAGAAATCGCTCTTCAATAGTCGTCTGAATACAAGTAAATAAGCATGAATGAAAGTAATTATTTATTTTATTACATTATACTAGCATCTGAATGTTAAAAATAGGTCATTAATACGCCTATAATTATTAATAACAAGCTGCCCCGCAAACTTCTTTTAGACTTAATATGATTTTGTTATTTGCCTTGGGGCTTCGTTTCTTAAAATAAAAACTATATTTTTTTACGATTTCCAAATTTTCTCTCCATAAAATCCTCAGAGTTCAAGGAATAATTAAAAGAATAATTTCTCGATTTAGTCCAGCCGTCTTGAAGTTTTGTTTAGCAATATAGTACCTATGCGATTGATTTTTAATTATTAAAATATTTTTATCAAAAATTACTTTTTCTGAATTATATCGACGGATAGATAAGTCAAATATCTTGACTTATTACAAAACAATACGACAATATTTTCTGATCCACATAGCGATGTTATTTTACATATGTTTTGAAATGCATAATTAAAAACATTGATTACTTATCTTCATGATTACATATCACTTAGATCATTTGTCTTCCAGCTCACTATTATTTTCAATATGTCGATAAAAAAATATTTATTTAGAAAATAAATATTTGTCAAATAATTGTCGGATACTTTGACCTAATTGACCTGTCTTTTCATCAAAATTTAAAAATCATTTTAAAGATTGACACGGACCGGCTTCAATTAGTATATTCAAGTAAAGTTAAGTTAAGTTTATAAATTGCAGAATGACTGACGAAATACAACTTTTATTTTAAATGAATGGGATTAGTAATATCAAGTAATGGGGCACATATTTATGGACATATTTATGGATCCTATCCGGGCGTTTAAACCCTCTCTGAACCAATCACATTATTCTAGTATTGTCAAATATTAATGATATAATCATGGGATTTGTTAAAAATCCAACTATAGATGCAATTTTTAAAACTATGCACCAGTAAAATCTGTTATCAGTGTCTATGAGTTATGTGTGTGTATATGATAAGAGATGATCTAATACTTTCACTATCAGAAGTGCTAAAGGTATTGCATCCGATTTGAGAAAGTGGTTTTCTTTCAAGTGTTTAAAATATTATTTACGTTTAATTTTATATTAATTTTGTTCAAGTTTTAATGTATTTTTTAAATAAAACTATTTTATTATTTTGATAGATTATCTAGCTTGCTTGACATGTGATTAACGCTGGTACTTGTCATTGGTGAGTAAGCTCTATCCTAATTAGCACCTTAACATTAATTTTTTTTTTTTAATTTTGAGTGATCCAGAGTCAAGACTTTCTAACTCTGCCTTTGAAAAAATCCCATAAATTTGACGTAAGAGTCTTAGTACTTAGCGCTATGTCTCATAAGTAACCTACTAATTATTACTAAAAACCGATATGTGATATAATACTGACAATGCGCACGCGTCTTCGTAGAGTATTAAGAAATTTAGGTCCTCTATTTGTCAAAATTGAATAAAATCAATTATCCCTTTCTTGCTAGGTTATGTTCTTTTTTTATAATGTTATGGTCCGGTAACCTATATTATGGTATAACTTATTTACGATGAAAATATTATTATTGTTTGTATATATTATCTAAATTAATTTTTGTATCAAAGTTAAATAGTGTCAAATTACAATTCTTAGAAATATATCTTCAGTGATGCGACGCCGACGGCAATTTTTCTATATTAATCAATTTGACCACATCTTATTGGATAAAATAAGAGGTTCGTTGAATTTAAATTAATAGATTCTTCAAATTTTATACTATTTACTAGTTAATTGCCGACCTACAAAAATGATCCTCCATTGTTTAGTTAGTGGTTAATGATCCTACAAATAAAATATTGCTATGCAAAGAATGAAACTCAGGAACTATGGATTATCCTCTAGGTCTTGGAGGTACATTTACTATTTTATATAGGTTTTTAAAAGACAACACAATGCTTCGCGATTATTTTTACAATTAGAATGTATGGTGGATGTAATTGTCTTTGGCATGTTCCGTATTATTTTAATGACCGTTAACCGGAAGCTCCTAAAACAGACGCAATTGTTTTGCTGCATTTCCGCAATAAAGATCTATTTGCAAACAATATAACATTTTACAGATATGCACTTTCACTCTTACTCGGATGGACATCATAATGTGTACATAATTTTTTCTTTATTAGAGCTTTTTACGAGCAATTTATCTGTATATTTTTCTATACTTTCGTTTCCAATCATTTCTTTTTATTCCATCTTCTTTTGTTCTTCTTCTATGTTAACAATGAGGTGATAAGTCGGTTACCATTAAAACCAGATTAAGTTTGTTTTAGGTTTAAAAAAACATCCACTAGACTTGATAATTTTTTCTTCATGATTTTTGCCAATTACGTTTCAAGGTTTAATCTTATAAATTACACATGTCTTTAATTTCTCAGGTACATAATTTTCGTACAATAATGCAATTGTGCATCAATTGATTCAATTAGATAACTGACTTAGAAAAACGAATGCACGTCACGGATGACGCAACGAAGAAAACACAATGTACCGGCGAAAACTAATCTAATCACGACGGACACTGCATTCTTGTGCATACCGGTGGCAAATATTTTATAAAATTACTCCGAACGAGAAAAACTTAACGTATTTATCAACTTTCACGATCACGCTCATAAGTCATAACTCAGCCGGCAAATTAGTACGTCACTAAGACTCACCTTTAGCGAGGCGCTGCAGAATAATTTCCTTATGTTCTTGAGTGTGGGGCTCGCCGATGACAGCAAGGAGATAGCATCCCGTGAGAGGACTCGGTGGGGGTACGGAGGCCGAGACCTCCGTTCCCAGGGACAAGGACCTGTCCTCGTCGTGGTCCATCGCCGACGGCGGCGCCGGCGCGACTGCCGACGGTTCGCCCAGAAGATAGCGCACAGTCGACCGCTGTGGACGAGAACTCCGCACAGAATGACTCTGGAAGGCGAGGTAGCTCGCCGTTTGCGCGCGCAAACATTGATTCGCGATGCGCGGCACGCAGACGCGCCGGCGTCTCCACCGGCTCCAACCCTCAGACTTTCTCTCTCAACTATCGCCTTACTTTCTACACGTGTTAGAAGAAGATAGATGATTTAGGGCGTATACAGAAGAGGCTCTAGGCTGATCGACGCACACGTGATCTGCATTGCGTCTAAACAACCCGGCTGAATCCTCGCTCAGCTGTTCACCGCTCGATCGATAATGATATAATCCTAATTGCTCACTTTGCGGCTGCCGGTGTCGGCATAAACATGGTTCTCTACCATAAAGGACTCTATTATGTAATTCTAGCATGCGCAGTCCTGAAGGTCATTTAATGATATTTTCTTTATTTCCTTACTTGAATATTTTGAGTCGAGTCGAGTCTTGGTCTTAGAATAAATTCTACATACAATGGCTTCATGGATAATCATTACCTATATATATTTTCATTTAAGGGTTTCACTTCTAATAGTGGGTTACGCTCACAATTACGAATGTTACTTCAAAAGTTTAAAAAATATGTTTATAGAATTACAATATTTGACTGACGATACAAGTTACAAGTGGCAATTATTTGTAAATTCTTCAAGAAGATTCGAGAATAGAGAATTCGATTCACAAGTCTTTGATGTACTTAAAAAATATATCAAGTAGACGTATGTTTGGACGTACGTACATTTAGTAAAATTGCTAGGTATAAATATAGAGGAGGTGCTTTATCTTGAATCTTAGGCTTCGATAGATTCATCGAAGGAATAGGTAAGGAATATTACTGACAGATGCATCATTAAACGGTTTAATTGCGCATATAAAGGTAGTATGCTCGACTTCCGACTCGTACGCTTAGCCACAGATCGTGATCTACTCACTGGGTTCATACATTTTATTATTATAAAGTGTGCCTCCTATCACAAGATTCAATGAATATTGTTCGAATGCTACTTACTAAATATAAAAAAAATAAAAAATTATCGATTCTCAGTTAAATTTAGATGATAAACAAAACCATTTTCAGTTAATTATAGCTAAGCGTGTCATCATCAGAACCTACTTTCTTTTTCGCATGGAGATCAATCTGTGTAAAAACTGAACAGAGATCTCATCGAACTTAAACGGTTTCCAACTAATGGTGGCTGTACACACTCGTCGAGACACCCCGAGACAGGCCGAGTGCGAGAGTGTACAGTAGAGCTCTCGTCTCGCCTCGCTTCCTCGCAGTTGGTCTCGCCTCTCTCGGTCGCCTGTCGGTTTTTTGCGCACGAGTCAAAGGGTCTCGCGAGTAAAACGAGAGCGACCTGTACACACTCGTTCAATCATTAAATTTTGGATAATATTAAAACTTTATGATCCTAATTACCAATTTCTGTTGCGGTGTATAGTGACCATCTTCTTCTTTGCCATGGCTTCGTATTTTTTTTAATGGTTAACGTGAAGAAAATTATAATAAGTCATTGCACAAAGACAAACAGCAGCAGCGGTTGCCACGTCCATTATCAACGGTGTTTTAAATACAATTAACGTAACGAGTGTGTACAGGCTGCGCTCTTCTCTCGGTCCTCTCGGTCGAGACTCTCGGCGAGAAGCTCTCGCCGAGTGTGTACAGCCACCATAAAATCCTTAGCTATCGTGTGATTGTTGCTTAAGAATTACAAATAGCATTAGGAATTCTAAAAGCGAAGTATATTTGAAAGGACATAATTACTGTAAAAGTTTAAGCTGTAAAAAAAGAAATATTCTCAGTTGTTCGCAAATTAGCTAAAGTTTCGTTCTGAAGGCGTTTTTTTAACTTGAGACGCTTAATTTGTTGGAACTTGGCTGGTTTCTTTTAATTCTTCACATTGTTTGATTCTTTCTGTCTAAAATTTATAATTAACTAGACAATCTGTTAATACTTGGAGTGTTAACTGTTTGTATAATCAAGAAATGTTCTACTAATAAAGTAATACTGTCAAATAGTGTCTACAATTTTTTTTGATATTTCGTTACACATTACTAAACATAACATATTACTATATAATACAGAATGCATAAAATAAAGTTAACTAACATACCTAATAATGCTACAAACGTCAATCAATACCATTTCATATAGTTTTAAAACAGGCTAAAAATAATTGACAAAATATTGTTGACAATTATTTTTACGTAATATATGCAATTTAATTTCCAACAAGGATAAAAATGTTTCCCTGTTTATAGGAAAGTGCATGACACATCCTTCCCCCATGAAAAGCGATTTATTGGAATAGGGGAAGCAGGGGTGACGTCACATCCGGCGCTCCGGCTGACTTGTATCGATTTCGGGCCATGACAATGACTTTACGGCTTCACTTATTTTCCTTACCATATGGTAATAAATAACTGTCGCTTTAATTTCGAGTTGAGCTATCATTTATATCTATGATTAAATTTGGTTTTCAAGAAATGTATTGAGACAAGTTTACTGTCTAATTATAATGTTTTTGGCGGCTCATTGGTCTAGTGGTTAGTACCCCTAACTGCGAATCCATGGGTCCCGGGTTCGATCCCCGGCTGAGACAAACATCAATGTGATGAGCATTTGGTGTTGTCCTTAGGTCTTGGGTGTTTAAATATGTATTTATATGTTTATCTATCTATAATATGTATGTATATCCGTTGCCTAGTACCCATAACACAAGCTTCACCAGCTTAGCATGGGACTAGGTCAATTGGTGTGAAATGTTAAAAAAAAAAATGTATTTTATAATACTAATGTAGGCCATACACACTACGGTGTACCGGAGAGGTCCACCTGTGCAGGTAGACCGGAATGTGTGTGGGAATAGACCTGTGCAGGTTTTTGAACCTACCATTGTTCGGTTGACCTGCACAGGCATACCTGCACAGATTACCTCTCAGGTAGACCGTAGTGTGTACATAAGCAGTGTTACAGGTTTAGACTCTCAACCCTGAGCGGATTTTTCCACAACACTTGCTCGTACGGATAAGGCAAAATCGTAAGGATATCGTCTTTTTTTTCGTGGGGAAATGCGTTACGCATACCCTCCCGCGGCACGGTTGGCCTGGTGGAGAAGGGTTATGTGGGACTCGCTTTTGTGCATACCCACTAAAACCCCACGGCGCCACCAGCAATCGCCCGGGGCAGGACACGGTAACAGCGTAGCCTTGTCCGCATCCAGCCACGCAATCAGCCGTTAATATCACGGTAATCTACGGCCACGAATGATGTGGATTGGACCTTGGCACAGAAAGGGCCTTTCACATCGGCCAATTCTATTGTTTTATAAAGCTGGGGGAGGCTGGGTACAATGCTTGCAGGGATGCGTCAGCATCCCTTTTCTTTGGGACGCATGAATGACCCTTTCGTCTTAGACCAACTTTTTTGTCGTTTAGACATAAAAACTGTAAACTTTCTTCAGGTGTTTTAAGACGGCAAAACATTTGTTTGTAATTGGAGATTTAAAGACTGCTGGTGAATCTTGTGTTATGGGTACTAGGCAACGGATATACATACATATTATAGATAGATAAACATATAAAAATAAATTTAAACACCCAAGACCTAAGCACAACACCAAATGCTCATCACATCGATGTTCGTCTCAGCCGGAGATGAACCCGGGACCCATGGATTCGTAGTCTGGAGTACTAACCACTAGACCACTGAGTCGTCAAAAAATAACTATCTGTTTCGTTATCTTTTGTTTTTTATACACATATACAGAAATCTGAGGCCCAGATATAAAAGGTTGTAGCGCCACTGTTTTTTACTAAACATAATTACCTTTTACAAATGCGTAATTTTAATACTGTACAAATAATAAGTATGAGGTAACAATTATAAATATAATAAAAAGGGCTTGTTTTAACATTACTTATAGGGTGATTCATGAAAAAGATTCATTTTGTACAACAAAACGGACAAATTAAAATAACCAGTGGCGAACGGTTTATTTATTGAAGTTGGGATCGCTATTGGAAGTTAATTAATAGGCTTTCGTGTTTTAAGGGTAATTATATTGCATCCACGCTTTTGCCAAAAATCCCATTCAGACATTACGTACTGCAAGCGATAAAAAATTTATGAGAAATGAACACATAAATATATCTGCATTTCAATACTAAAAATAATGTTAAGTGCTCACTTTTCAAGTCGGTCTTAATATAGTGGTTCTCAGTTTGGATTCTTATATTGAGAACAAGAAAATCTTTTCGTAGTATTTGTAAGTAGCATCTTGTGTTCAATTTCCGTTAACCGAGGGACATTTTGTTTACCTAGTTTTATTGAGAATTATTGTTAGCTTTTTGATTGCTTCTATATAAATAAAACTTTGAATGTAATTTGTATTACTGATCTCTTCAGATGTTGATAATTTACACAAGTAGAACAATATTAATAAATTAAAACAATAAAAATTAGCTTGAGTTAAGCGACAACAGAATACAGATCCAACGAACCAAATAATAATAATAATTTATTTTATCCCATATAACATTTACAACAAACAATACGATTACAGTTGAGAAGGTATTGGTAGACTGGTTTCCAAACTAGGTAAGAACCTGCGATATGGATAACCAGACTTCTATTCCACAGCAAATTGTCATATTGAGTGGTTACAAAAAGTACATACATATATGGGTAGGCAAACAAATTTAACGTTTTAAATAAAGAAAGAAAAACAAAACAGTCAACCAATTAGAAGTTAGCACAAATAAAGTTGTATGGGCGTATTTGAGTGTGTGTGTGTGCGTCTAAATGCGGTAACTGAGTCCACACACTACACTAAGTTAAAATATCACTTTGGATGTCAACTTGTATTAGTCTTAACATCCTATTAAACAATCACAATCGAACCGAACGCACAATCGTTTCGTCTTAAAACATTCTCACCTAAAACATTGTATTCTACATACACCATTTCTTATCAACTATGAATTTTCACCTAGAATTTGGAATATTACGACAGTCTTGTCCATGCTGGAAAATAAGCCATTCTAGTGTTAATATAAAATTAATAAAAGTCAACCCTAACAACGCTCGTCAGCAGTTTCCGAGACATCGCCCTTGAGAAGATAAGGCTTGGCTCGGGTCCAAGCGACCCTTTGTTGCCTGATTGGTCGTTTATTGATATTTCTTGCGCCTAGCAACTATTATTAAGCTACATACGGCTGTAATCCGTAATTTTCTGCGCGATTGGTCTATCGCATTGTTCGGAAATTTTATAAAATGTATATTGTCACTAGGTATAAAATTTAATGTTTTAAAGAAATTTTCTCGACATTATCGTATTGGCATAGTTTGTGAAGTGGCAATGGGCGGGGCATATAACAAGATACACAGATAAAAGGTGGACCTAAAAGACAACTGTATGGAAGAACCAAGGGGAAGAAGGAGAAGAGAGCGCCCCAAATAAAGATGGATAGAAGAAATAGAATCGGTAGCAGGAAGCGAATGGAGATAGAATGCCATAGACAGAGTCAGTTGGAAAAAGCTGGAGTAGGCCTTTACCCGTGAAAGGGGTTCAGATCGACGGTATAGATAAAATCTAAGCTGTATATTATCATTTTTTTTGTCATGATTGGTGATTAAGCGGGCTTTAATATTATTATTATAGGATGTATTTCTGTAAAAATAAATAAAATTAAAAAAATATATAATAACATGAGAAAGTCAGCGTGTGTTATTTCGTTTACTCCATTAAATTTTTTATATAAACAAAAGATATTTAAACGTTTTACAAGCCTCAATTAAAGGTTGAACTAAAACATTCTGTAAATATTTTAAGCTATCATTAAGTTATTAACGTTGCGGATGTAAATATAGAATATAGAAGTGGTGTTGGCCTGGTGGCTTCTCGCCCCTGAGGTTGTGGGTTCGAACCCGTGGTGTGCCATGTGACCAATGGGCTTTCTGTATATGTAATCTAACACTAGCTCGTAGGGTAAAGGTGTTTACGTGAGGAAACTGGCATGACTCAAAATTTGTGTGTATGTGTCAGACAAAAAGCTGATCACCTACTTGTCTATGAAATAAAAATGATCAAAGACACGAATCCCCTCTGAGGCCAAGACCCATATAGGGTTGTAGCGCTAATGGATTATTATTAATAGATATATAAAGTTTATTTATAAAGAAGAATCATTTTGAATGAGTGCTTTGTAGTATAGCTCAGTTTGTCCTAATACACACAAATGAAGGAGCATCTCATAAGAAAAAAGCCACATTTCTTAACTTTGCACTTATATTTTGCCTTATAAAATGTTACGGCAATGTTGCAAAAAGGGAATGCATGGCAGCAGGCGCTTAGTAACATTCACTAAGACTTCTAAGTAGGTTAAGTTGGTTGAGAAAAACGAATGGGTACTTTTCAGATGGAATGGAATAATAACTATTAATATAAATTGTATGAACTTTAATTAAACTAGTAATTTATAGCTGCTTTAAATGACTCGTACGTGATATTGCATTTTATAAGCTCTTATAATATTTAATCAACGGGTATATATTTTAGAAGTATTTTAGGGTTTTGGTTCTGACGAATTTTGGTATCTTATAAGTACTAATTACTATGAGTTTCTTATTACGGTTTTTATGTACACTTCGTTACATTTATAGAAAAACGAATAACATAATAAATACAATTTATTAGGGATGCAACCGGCGGCCTTATCGCTAACAAGCAATCTCTTTCAGGAAACCCTAGTAAGGAAAATACTTAAAACAAATATGATGCGTATTTAGCGATTTAAATAAAGTGATAGCCGCTGCCCATGGACACGAGCATCGTGGCCAGCTGGTGTATTTCCGACCTTACAGGGAACCTCTTTTCTTGAATACCCCTAAGTCGTATCGCTTTGGAAGTACCTTTACTGACAGGTGGCGCGCGGCAGAAAGTGCTTTAAAAAGCGCTGTGTGGTAGAAGGCGTCGAAATCCGAAGGATGGAATTGTGCATTCTCCCTCGACGGCCGATGGAATTCAGCCGCAGGTATTGGTCCGAAATTTGCTACTATTTATAGGTAGTAAATAATATCAATTCTATGTAATGTGTCTACGTCTAATACATTTTTGAAACACACGAAATTAACTGCAGCCGTCAATAGTTGCATAAGGTGCTATTTCATCATTACATATGGGAAATAAACTTTAGTCTTACATAAGTTTTACATAAAAATATCTTATTTCGAGAAGCACAATCAAAAAGTTGTATTGTAAAATTAGTTTCACAGGTTCAATAATTATACGTCAGTCAGCGAAAGGTCTTTCAAGCTTAAATAACGCTACAAAAACCCATTTTTTCATTGTTAATTTTACCTTTTGTTTGATATGGCTTTATTAACTTAAAACAATGTAGCGGAAAAAATGTAAAACAGTCGTTACTCGTGATCTCAATTGAAATTCACCGCAAGCCGAGTCGTGGCTGCCTTCCACCGGTATTGAGATAAATGTAGACAAAATAAAATGCCTGCTGAATAATTGCGGAAAAGTTGAAGGATGGTATAATTGAATAAATAGTTGAACATAATAATTTAATAATAGGTACGTCTTAATTCGCCAAAGGTGTATTTTTAATGCACATAGTCGCGTAAACACGAAATAAAAAAAGCGTACCATTCCCTGAAAGGACGGCAACACATCCAATAGAAGCCGCGGTTAACACTTTATTCAAAGTGACCTGGTCGTTCGCCACTTGTTTCATAAAAACAGTAAAACTAGTGTTTTTATTTTATTTTATAAATTTTTATTTTATTATTAAATAAATAATAAATAAAAATCACTTTATTTGACGAAAAACATTTGGTACTTACATTCTAAAGGTTATAAACATACAATATGCAACGAATCGTTGTGTTTTCACTATTAATTTTGTTCAACCTCGTACCTAAAATAATTCTATGTGCACTAGCGATTAAACTAGGCCTAGCCTGTATCTTAAACGCTAGTCCCTTCCAGTGTCTTTAACAAATTGGTTAGGTTGTTTGTCATTAGATATTTATACGGGTTATATTTTTATTGTTTATAAAACTAAATGAGGGTAGAATCTAAAAAAAAGTTGTTGCAATTGGTTAATTATTGCTTAAACATTATAAATTATTATTTACAGAAAACATCACTGGTGCCTGAAGGATTACATCACAAAAACAGAGAGAACCTTACACATAAAATAACATCTATCTTAAATTTATGGACCCAAGCAATCACATCCCAGGTTGGCAAAAAAACACCTATTAAGGGTACTTGCAATTTTCGGGTGTTATTTTGAGATTTAAGGGTTTTTGAAGTGACATTCATCTTCGATTTTAGGGGGTTTAAAAAAAAGGAACTGGCTTTAAAATCGACTGAGAAGTGTTATAAATAATAATAGTGTATAAGAAGTAGAGGCGACGGCGGTAGGTTTGGACATAAAAAAGCCTTCGATCGGGTGTAGCACAGAGCACTTCTTTCAAAGCTACCAGTCTATGGGCTCCAAGAAATTATGCAAATGAAATTCCAGCCTACTGGCTGATCGTCCATTACCATAGGCGGTATCACTTAACATAATTGATATCGCATACACATCGTATTGATAACGTCTTCCTTCAGATTTTTAAAATCTGGAGGAGGATAGAACAGGGTTGACCACCACTAGCCACTAGAGTAAAACTGATCCATTATTGTATGTATTACCAATCGATACTCAATATTACTTAAAACACCGCAGTATAAACACGAGTCCAAAATAAATATTGAACTGCAAATGGAACTTTTTGTTTTGGTTACAGTCCAAAAGTGGAGCTGTGACGTTGATAGAATATTCAATGAGGTTTTTAATAGAAATTGGAGCAACGGACATCTGCAGGATAAAATATGGCTTTCTGGATATAGAGCATCAATTTGTATTTCACACAATTATATTGTTTGATTAACTTTCTTAACTCGTGTATGCGGTGATGTTGGTTATTTCGACTATGTGTTTGCGTGTTGTTCCCACGAGAATGTAAGTGCGTGCTCCTATTTCACCATGCCTCCTGCTAATAGAGGACAAATCTTTGTTTTTAATTTATGTTATTATTATTAATTACTTAAAATGTCACATGTCTGTAAGGAGCTACACCTTGGTGTAATCACCGTGACCACGCACGCTGTTAAAAAGTTTTTTCTTTAAATGTGTAAAGGTTATGTCAATAAAAGACAATACTATAGGCTAGACTAATCTAAGAGCCGTAACCTATTTATTTCTTATGTATTCTATTCAATTTCAGACTGGCTCTTCTATTGGATTTAATTATTATAAAAGCCTTACATGTTACAGGCTTTTTATAAATGAACGTCCACAGCCTCTAGAGTTAAATTTTAATTGCGGCGAGAAAGGCTTTCATTAATTATTCAAATATTTTATACGGCGCAGAAAATTTTCCCTGAATATTAACTTTTTAGGTTTTTAAATTGATTAAACGAAATTCGATGATTCTTTGAATACCTTTTTGGCTATTATCGCAATTTTTGGAACAAAATACGTATTATATGAAGTATAGGTTTTTTATTAATCTCGAGTATTTAGTATTTAATAGAAAAAAACAATTTTTGCCATTTCAGATGTTATGGTACTATTTGTAGTGAAGTCTTTATTTCAATTTTCTACATTTCAATTATAACTTGGAATGGAAGCCAATGTGACTATGACTTGCTCAACACCTTCATACTGAATCCCAAGTATAATTTAATATATTATAAGTATAAAATCTTACCTTTTTGTGTCTTACATGTTTTATCAGCCAAATTGGATTTGATGAATGAAGGAATTGTAATTAATCTGTAGTACAAAATATGATATTAAATAATACGGTTTTTATTTTTATACATATTTTATTGCTTGCTTAAAAAGTTGAATTTTCACTACTAAACTTTATTTATTTTTATTTTCTGTGCAAATTCTGTAAAGCTGAAGAATATGCATTTGCTATTTTTTCTTAATCCTACGAGTTTAAATGTAACGGGTTGAAAGTTTAGTTTCTCAATAATTTTTAAAAGCAATCTCCGAGATTGAACGATTACGAGTCCTAGCTTTTCCTATGAACCTCCGATATTAAAGATTAACTTATATTAGACTCGGCTTTGAAAATTTTATTTTCGTTCGCATACGATTTTAGTTTACATTTTTCTACCTTTTTGATGTGCATTTTTACCATTAAAATAGATTTCAAATTTGTTCTTGAATATTTTAAAATAAAAATAAATCAGTGGCGCTACAACCTTTCCTTTTAGGTCTGGGCCTCAGATTTCTGTATCTGTTTCATGATAATTTTTAAATCTAATAGGCATGAAGGTGATCAGCCTCCTGTGCCTGACACGCCGTCGACGTTTTCGGTCTAAGGCAAGCCGGTTTCCTCGCGATGTTTTCCTTCACCGTTCGAGAAACTGTTAAATACGCACATAGAAAGAATGTCCAGTGGTGCACAGCCGGGGATCGAACCTACAACCTCAGGGGTGAGAGTCGCATGCTGACCCCATTAGGCCAACACTGCTGTAATTTTTTTATAGAAACACCAAAACATTTTCTCTCAGATTATTATATTATAATAATTTATAATGTGCAACTGTAGTGCGTAGTTGTATCGTAAACGTGTTTGCATTTCGCGCAATGTATCAAACGTCAAAAAACCCGCGAGTACTGACAATTGACAGCTGATTATGACAGATGGGTGTGTTGATATTTTAGAAGTTTGCTCGACCGTGCGTGATAAGGTTGTATATCGATCGCGTCGCATTGCGACGGCACGCGAACCCAGCTGATTTCGTTACCTTATGTAACTGTTGCAACACCATGATTTCATGTGGACTCTTAATGCGGTGTAATAAAAATATTTCTATTAGAGTAAAAAACTTCATTTTTGAAAAATAATAAATATATAATGAACAAGTTATAATTATACTTATTACTTATGTTTAAACAAAGTCGCTTCCCAATATCTATTTTCGAATCTAAGCAACAGGTGTTTATGTGGTTTTCCTGAAGAGAAAGAAGACTTTTTCCTTTCCTTAAGGAAAAAGTTTACATATAAGTTTATATATCATTACCTACAAAATCTATCTATCGAATCTTCTATCGAATTAGAAATTACTGTAAAGATAGAATAATGATATTATGGAATAAAAAATTAATATTTATATATTCACTATTTATATGTTAAGATAAATCTGTAGGGATCCCTTGGGTTGTTAGATTCTTAGGTCTCACCCTCTCATATATTTAGTGATCTAGTGTAGCTTGCTAATTCGTACACTACATATAACATACAGATACTCCTACCATTTATTACAGATACATTTAAATACATATTCCACAGTTCACTGGCTGGCAAGTTATATAAGTATACTCATAAAGTTAAAAATATGAGAAATGTATGAAATACTTTTTTACGAATTAAAAGTTCTAAAATTTATCAAGGTCGTTTTCCTCGTACAAATTTAGCACTCAGCCTAAATTTATTTCTAGATATTACATAATTTATATTTTCGTTTAGGCCTCTGGCGTTTAATTACCGCTACCGAGAATTTCGCGCCCTAAATCATAATTATCCGTATAAAATTCTCTTAAGTGAAGGTTTTCGTCGCTTTGAACAAGATGGCATCTTTGTCTATGGTCCAAAAAAAATTGCATGTAGGTATTTATTTTTCCAGATGTTGTATAATTGTACCTGTATATAATAAACATTTTGTTGCAACTATTTTAGGAATAAAAATTATTTTCTTTAGTAAAATATTACTTGTAATTGTGAAAATGGAGCATAACAAATTAAGAACTTAAAGTTACTACAGAAACTACTGTAATTAGTGACAATTACTGTAGAAATCAATAATCAAATCAATATGATGAAATATGTTTATTTTAAGCCCAACACAATTAAATTGGGCCACACAACGCCTTAGGAAAATTTTGCACTCAAAGCTATTAAATCGTATTCCAAATAATAATCAGACATCATAAGTTCAAACATTTTAATAGGAACAATATGTATAATCGTTTTGTAACACTTTATATAAATAAATATGTACAGATTAGGTATTAGTATAAAAATGAGACTGCCGAGGCAATAGAGGATTTTAATAACAAAAAGGTACACATACGAATTCTAATCTAAAACTACTATTTTCTTACCCCGGAATTCGGGAACTTAGGACCAGCATTACGTATTTTCTCAGCGCGTTATGAATATAAATACCAAAAAAATGAAACAATCAAACCAAATCCCATATTATCAATATCAATATTCCAGTCCAGTTAATAAATCCTTTCTGTATTAGGTTGCTAAAAATAGAAAGGACTATTTTATTTTGAGAAAATATAATCCAATATCATTTATCAAATCGCTGTCGATATAAAACCTAGATCAGAGCCAAGGCCCCTGGGGCGAATGATGAATAAAGCGCTTTCTACCAAAATAGAACTATTCCTACCTAGACAATTCGTATACGTCTCCATATATCTTTAAATTTTTCTTATTAACTAATTATGTATAATTTGCTTCCTAAGCAAAGGTGAATATAGGCTACAAACATTTATGTTTATTGGACTCTTACTTTTACATCTGAATTCATATTTTTTTGTTTAAATTCCATTTGTTGGAAACCTATAATAACATTATTAAAGATAGTTTTGTTTCGAATTTTTATTGCACCGTGCCTATCTCAAACTGTAGCTGGCATTTGACGTTTCCCAAGAATTACCACCCTACTTCTTGAAGCTGGAATTTGATTAACGATATCGGTAGTTTTTACAGTAAAATATTATTATAATATTAATTATTAACATTGTGGTTTAGTGCCGTCACAAATCATACTCAAAACGCACAGGATAAAATTATATAATTCAAACAATTGTGGTCGGTTTTGTATATAAATATACAATACCTATATCAATCGAGGGATGTAAAGATAGACAGATTTGCATTAGTTGGAAAGTGGGACGGCCTGTATAGAAGCCATGTAACACAATATCTGCTTGCTACGCATTGTTTGAACGGTTAAGTGTTACTTGACGTGGACACTAGCTTTGATTAATGTAGTCGAGTGGAACGCAGAAACCAAGGTGTTAAGTGTCATGGATTAACAAAGATTGTGTAAAAAAAGGGTGCGTGTACTTATGTACGCGCGTAAGAAGTTATACTTCTTTGGCATTATTAAAAATAGTTTTTGTTTGCATGCAAATAATTAATTACAATTAAATAATCAAAGACTGGAAAGGAGTCATTATAGTCAATAAAGTTCAGTTTACATTTGAAAAATTAAATAAATAAATATTTATTATTATTCTCTTACATTAAGTGTAAAATAAATTATATTATTATTCGAATGTTGTTTTTAAATTATGTCCAATGCCGTAGCATCTTCCGTGGGCAACTTCATTCCGATAATTTTGTGTCACGGTGCGCGCGTATCGTAAAATTTCACTCTCATCAATTTTTCATAACGCGCCTAAAGAAGTATAACTTCAAAAATGTTTTCCAAAATACCGTTCCATGGTTTATACCGTATACAGTTTAAGCTTGAGATAAGCCTCAGATCGTGCATTCGAATCACAGAAAGAGATTTTTCTTCAAAACAATAACGATGTGAGGATATTAGATTCATCTACGACATATTGTTACACCTGCTGCCTTTAAACGAAAATATTCCAACTAAGCTACCGTAAAACTGTGACGGAAAAATCGGTGGACATTTTCAGCAAATCCAAGAGACCTTGCCGAGTCGTTTTAGCAACCTTGCATTGTATTTACTGTTATTATTATTTTCTTTTGCCTTGTTGTATTCCTACCTAATTGCTATTTGTGTATTTACATTGTATATTCGCGGATACAAGGCCCCTCGGGAGTTATGTGCTGCGTTATTGTGAGGATGTTGGATGGATCAGGTTAGCGCTGTGCCTTCTTAAGTTCTCACGTCATTTTTCAACGTCATAAGTATCTGATTGTCTTTATTTTAACATGTGTGATATTTAAGAGCAAAAATAAAGTAAAAAGTATAATCCATTAGGAGTTTCAGTGCCACTGGATAATTTATTTATTCATTATAATTACAAAATAATAAAATTAAAAATATAATATTATCAAATTAAGATCTTTATTAGTCCACCAACGTATTCACGTCACCCAAGTCTGTTGGTGGCGACGCTTCCTATGCCATTCTCAACGTATATATTTAAAACGGTGAAATACCTAATTTTGGTAATCACTAATCATGTACGACGTTTGTCAAGCTGGAGAAAATACCAGGGAGAAGATGACCAATAGTACAAATTATAAATCAACCATCTTTTACTATTAGGAAGGTTAAATTAAAAAAGTCTTGTTCTTAGTACCATTGCAGCATCAATTAATCTATTACTTAAACATAAATTTTAATCTTAATTCGCAAAGTCCATTTGCTCGAAGTTCACGATAAAGTCGTAGATTAATTCTACACTATACTTTAGTAAACTTCGGTAATTATATGCTCCAATATAATTTTTAATTTGCGTTTAATATTTTATGCAAAATTTACCGAAATTACAAAAATACACAGATACATTTCCCGAATAACATTGCTTTTCATATAAAAGTAATATTAAGTTTTTAAGCAACAATCAAAATTATTACTTATGTATTGTATTTATTTTTATTAAAATTTCAAATATTATTGAATCAGTTAAACTTATGAATCTCGAAAAATTTGTATCCAATCCGTTTGAGAACGGCGACGTAGAGACGTGAATTTGTGTTTCCTTTAAAAAAGCTTTTGCAAGTAAATAAATTCTACAATTAGTTTCTCTTGGAAACCTCCAAGTGTAAATACAGTGAATTACCATATGTAATTCATGTTCACAACTAAAATCCTGAGTTTATTTGTACATAAGTCATTGTTCATTTAAAATTTTAATCATTGGTAATATAAAAACAATATGTATATAAAATACATTATGTTGTATAAAACCGCGTAAAAATGGAAAAATAGTAAAAAAAAGTATTTCTCAATAATTCATTCATTAATTTTATTCATAGAAATTATCTTATCAACATATCTTTTATCGAGAGAAGGAGAATGAATTATTCACTCATTATTTTTTATGTCGTGCCAATTTCATATATTTCTTTATCTAGCAATAAAAGTGACAGCTTTGTATCCAGATGAATGGCCAGCAACTAATGACAATGGCTGGACCAAATTAAACGTCAGCCTCGTATGGCGAGGGCGGAATGAGTGCCCTAATTACAATGTTACATATGACACTAAGATATATAACACTAGATAAATCATACATAGTTTTCAAAATAAATAAATCAGACACATTATTACTGGCATATGTTATAACGAGAGTTAAAAACGTTTTTGAGTAGATTAAATACTACTTATGCTTTTAGTAATCGTGGTCAGATGATCAAGAGAATTGTGTATGACAGTAACGTCGATTTATAATGTAATAAAATGTAAACGCTAGTGAATTTTAAGCTATGGCATAGATTTTATCGCGGGCCTTGAGCGCGGCGACCGAATCAAGAAATTCCGTAACGAAACCTAACACACGATGACGTAATATAGGTCCAGCAAATACGCGTTAGAGTGGGACAAAACGCATACTCCGCATTCCCAACTCTCTGACGAGATCGGTGACGTAGAGTGAACGCGGCCGGTGCCGCCGGTACGCGTTAGAGTGAGACCGACTATATAGGCGTTTTAGTCTGAGTCTGGTAGAGTGGTAGATTGAAATAATATCAAAGAAAAAACAAAAACAGCATAAATAAATAAATAATTATAACTGCATAAGTTGATAAAAAATGCTATGCTAATAGCTTTACCGCGGCAGTCCCTGAGTGCCACACGTTTCTTCTTTTAATATGTAATACTCGACAAAGAAAGACAATGTTATCTTTGCTATCACTGTACATGTTTATTTATTAATAAACGAACGTAAGTGAGAAATATCTATTGATTTGTCCTTCAGAGTCACTTTACTCATTCTCGCTCTCAGTCACTCAAATATTCATGTTAAGTAGACCAACATAATCTACTATCTATTTAATGGTTTATCTGGCCAATCTATTTATTATACATCATTGTTGGTGTCGTCTGGTGACAGCTAGGTGTTGGTTGTGGCGAACAGATTGATATCATCCATTCATCTCTCTTCAGTATTAATTGTTACACTCCCTTTGAATCGATATTGCTAATTTATTTTAACAAATATTTATATAATTATAAAACAAATAGTTAATTAATTATTGGTGATTAATTTGGACATTGCGTAAAACCCGGAAATCTTGGGTTGGACTCCCGCGGTAACAACATTTGTTTTTGTGGGTAGAGAGGATCACAACGACGCAGTTTTTTTCCTTATCCGGATTTCCCCAGCCTCTTCTAGTACAATATACAGGGTGGCCAAAAAGTCGTGGATCAAACGCAAATAAGGGATAGATGAGGTCATCAGCGGCAAAAAATTGTACTACGGGAGGTCTCTAAGGTCAACCCCTGCAGAGTTATGATTTATTTTGGTTTTTATATGAAAATTGACTTTTTTTTACTAATTCTTCTTAAAATTCGAAAATATCTACATCCTATTAAATATAACTATAACTATAAAATATTTGTTTCATGCGTCCAATTTACAGGAATGACAGTCAGTTGTCATACCGCTTATAAAGCCTACACATTCTTAAATACTTATATAATATATATTATAGTATTATTGAAGTTATACTTCTATATTTAGGCGCGTTATGAAAAATTTATGAGAGTGAAATTTTGCGATGCGCGCGCACTATGACACAAAATTAACAGAATGAAGTTGCCCACGGAAGATGCTACGGCATGTGACATAATTTAAAAACAACATTCGAATAATAATAGAATTTATGTTACACTTAATGTAAGAGAATAATAATAAATATTTATTTATTTAATTTTTCAAATGTAAACTGATTTATTTTACATTTATTGACTATAATGACTCCTTTTCCAGTCTTTAATTATTTAATTTTAATTAAATATTTGCATGCAATCAAAAACTATTTTGACGTGATAACGTCTTTAAAATCGTTTTAGTCGCGTGACATGTTCAGAAACTTGTGTCACACCAAAACCTCACGAGCGCGATCGCAGGTATAACGAGAGAGAGACGGACCGATCTCCCGTCTCATCTCGAGCGCTGTCAGTCATTCCGTGAATGTATGAAGAAAAATGTATATCATAGTCGAATAAGTAAACTTGTAATTTTACACCCGAAATTTATCATCAAAAGTGTGAATAAAACGATAGATGTAATTTAAAATTTGAAAAAATTGTTATCTTCATTAATTCCTTACTTCCCAAAAACTTATATCACCAATAAGACGTTATCACGTAAACATCTCGATCGTAAACCTACTTTACAAACAACCAATATTTTTTAATAATGCCAAAGAAGTATAACATCTTACACGTGTACATAAGTACCTACACGCACCCTTTTTTTAAATTTAGGTAATACTTTGGCACTACAGTTAGTCCTAATCGTTATATAATTTTATAATACCCAAAACCGATTTTAATACCTACATAAAATACTGTTAACAGGTTTTAAAGAAAAAAATCGAGTAAAAAAATGGGTTTTACAAAAAAATTACAAGAACATACAAAATACTGCATATTCAAATAATAAATCATACCCTAATCGATATTATATTTCCTTAAGATAGACAAAACGCCAATGCCTAACTTTTAAGTAATCTGAGGATTAAGGCTTTTGTCTGGAAGTAGCAGATTAAAACCAGATTATCGTTACATAAGCGTCGTCAAGTTGGCCAGACGGGCCGACGCGGCAGGCCGCCAACTACCAACATTACGACAGCTCCACAGAATGTTATGATACGTTGCACTTGAGACAGGAATATCTTTTACTATTTCGGGAAGAAATTAATTGTTTAAGAAAAAAAATACTTATATTAGCCCTATATAAGAGTCCAGCCTTGCGATTCTGTAACTCACTTTTCGAACTCAGACAGCGCTTTGAGCGCGACCGCCGCTGCGAAAACCGCTGTGAGAGTTCGTAAAGTGAGTTACAGAATCGCAAGGCTGTTGTAACTGCCTAAGCACATATGCGTTCTTTTGGTTTCTGTTCATATCATTCGCTTTCCGCGATCAAAGATACAAGTTATTCTAAACAAAAACCATATTCTTGAACCAGCTCAATTGTTTCATATGTAATATTGAGACCGTAACCGAGAAACCTCGATTACCCAGCAGATCAAGCGACGCACGCAAGTGGAAATGGATGAGCCATGCACTCCGAAAAGATTCCAATTAACCTCAGCAGGCGCTTGATTGGAACCCGCAAGGAAAGCGGAAGCGTGGCCGTCCCAAGCAAACCTGGCGTCACACCATTGCAGATGAGGTAAAGAGAGCTGGAAAGCCTTGGAGCGAAGTGAAATACGAGGTCCATGATCGAACGCGATGGAGAAGTACTGTGGACGACCTCTACCCCATCTAGGGTTATAGGACATAACGTTGTATTGTAGTGACTTGTGACGAGAATAACTTTAAATTTCATTAACATAACACAGTATAAAATATCTTTATCACCATATATGGCTTGTGGCGGCGTCCATGCGTCGGGTTGTCTCTCTCCCTAAAATATGGCGAGGGGGCCGATGGCTGGCCATGCGTCATACTCGTGAACGGGTGCCACTTGTGTGGACTGGTCGTACTTGAATTCGTGTATGCGGTGATGTTGGTTATTTCGACTATGTGTTTGCGTGTTGTTCCCACGAGAATGTAAGTGCGTGCTCCTATTTCACCATGCCTCCTGCTAATAAAGGACAAGTCTTTGTTTTTAGTTTATTTTATTATTATTAATTACTTAAGATGTCATGCGGAACATGGTGTAATGGTTGCAGCTCCTTACAAACGTTGTGTAAAAAAAACATGGCGATTAAAAAGAGTGGCGGAGAATTTATTGCCAGTTCTTCTCTTCCATTCTACGCCTTTGATTTGAGAACTAGCAGTAAATGTAAAATTAGAATATAATGTATATTTCTTTTGTGACGTTCATAAGTATACATTGTGTTACCTATATGAATAAATAATTTTTGACTTTTTCACTAATTGTTAATGTGTACCAACATTATGCTCTTATAATTCTCGTGTCACATTTTAAATGATGGAACGTGACAAAAGCCTTAATTAATTAAACTTCCTGTACGTTTTTATAAATGTATCTAGAATTCCATTAGTATAAGAAAACATATACATCAATTCAAATAAGCGATTAAATGTACATAGAATTCTCGGATTATTTATCTATTGAAATCTATTTACTATTCTGTACATATAAGTCGTAACAAGATATCGGATAATACGGCCCGTCGTTCGTTGGTCACGGAGTACCTCCCTCCACTATTCTCCCTCACTCCTACTATAAAACTACACAGTAACTAAACGAATAGTAATGAAATTTAATTAAACCAAAAACGTGTTTTGAGTTTGAGTAGGCTTTAAGTTTTAGCTGCGCGTATTTGATACAATTATTCCTTTTTATCAAACAAGTTCATTCAGCACATATACGAGTATCTCCTCATTCTTATATACGTCTTAACTCTGTATTGTGCTGCAGTGTTGGCCTAGCGGTTAACACAACGGCATGTATCAGGTGGCATCTGTCACAGATCACCTGGAACAATAATTAATCTCGAAAGAGATACAGTAATCTGAGGTCCAGCCTAGCGATTCTGTAACTCACTTTTCGAACTCGCACAGCGGTTTTCGCAGCGGCGGTTGCGCTCAAATCAGTCGTGAAGCAGTCATTTTACGATTTGGCATTCTGATAAACAATAAACTACAAGCTCCCTCCTTATCAGAATGCCAAATCGTAAAATGACTGCTTCACGACTGATTTGAGAGCAACCGCCGCTGCGAAAAGTGAGTTACAGAATCGCAAGGCTGATTTAAAAGGTTGTGAGCCTGACACACGCAGTCGCATTTTTCGGCTAAGCATGCCGGTTTTTTCACAATGTTTTCCTTCACTACGAGCGAGTATTTATCGCGAACATAGACAGAGAGTCTATTGGTGCCCAGCCAAAGAACAAACCTACAACTTCAGTGAAGGTAGTAACGTTATAAAATACATAATTTTCGTTAAAATTTCGCCAATTAGATAGAAGTTGTAATTGCCAATACTTTCATCTTTACTACAACGTAAATGAACTACGTACATAGCTCCTGTAATGGAAGGTAAATAGGGACGACAAACACTACCCAACACCTACGTGCGATAGTTTGATTAAAATTGCTTTGATTAAAATTATTCCATTTATTTTTAGAACTTGCATTTGTTTTTGTATTAAAATGTTTCAGTAAGTTCTATAACTATTTTTAAAAGTGCTAAGTAAATGTGTATATCTGTATATATTCTCCTTTTAATGTGGTTTCAGACTCCTTGTTAATTGAAATTTAATTGTACATTAGGTATCTTTATAAAACAGGAAACTTTTGTAACTTGATCTTTTACTTGATTGAGGAGTTTTATAACTGCATTCAGGTAACTTTTACAAGGTATCTGACCTTGAATCTTTATTCTACTGTTGATATATTTTCATTGATTCATTAAACATAGAATTACTACTTAATTACGAAATATTAATTCGTATGTTTATAGTTAACAAGGTACAAACAAATTCGAAAACTATATTCTCGCCAACTTAACAACATTAATAATTTGGTTTACCAATTATAAATACAATAATTATAATATTAATGCAGAATTTAAGCAGTAGTTTATGGGTCGAATAGAAACACCTAATAACCCAAATTATGTTGGAAATAGCGCGAGTCTTTATTGGTTAGTTGCGTGTTACGTATTTTGGAGCTACGAAAACCATTTCAAACGAAACCTATGGCGATGCATGGAATAAGTAACATATCAATGTTACTTCACTTAAGATAGTTTTATTACAACTTGTGTATTAGAAATCATTGCATTATATTATTAATCAGTGTCAAGAAATGTCACATGTCATTGCGTAAATAAATAAATAAGACGAGAATTCGAAGTATAAACAGCAATAAGAATAAAGTTTATTTGCAAAAAAATTAACCTGACGCGAGTTATGCAACATGACATTAGTTACATTAGTATATATTTTAGTTAATAATTAAAAGCGCAAACCAAATATTAGCAATGATTGCACACTTGAAGCCAAACTGAACCCTTTAGTTTTTCCCACAGTCATAAATTGTAACATTCTCGTTTCCGACAATGTCCTCTTGGATATTCATTGTTTGAAAACGAGAATATTGTGTAAAGAATATAAGTGTTACTGAGATTTAAGAACCCTTAAATAAGCCATCTCTCGTCGTCTCTCCCCTTAATTTTATGCTACTTATAAGCTCATGTTTAAACGATTAAAGCCAGTTGACACCTAGCTTACAAAGTGTTTCATTTATTTGAACATCCCTCGAACACCTAACTTAATTAACGTTAGTAATCCAGTTACATGTGTAAAATATGAATGTGAAAGCCCTTAATGTAATGAATTAATGAGATTAAAGCAGTGGCGTCTTGGCCTCAGATTTCAGAATCTGAGATTTCATGATCATTTTTAAATCTAATAGGCAAGTAGGTGATCTGCCTCCAGTGCCTAGCACACGCCGTCGACTTCTTTGGGTCTAAGACATGTCGGTTTCCTCACGATGTTTTCCTTCACCGTTCGAGCGAATGTTAAATGCGCACATAGAAAGAAATTACATTGGTGCACAGCCGGGGATAGAACCTACGACCTCAGGTATGAGAGTCGCACGCTAAAGCCACTAGGCTCTGAATTAATGAGATTACATTATAAAAAACGTGCATAGGTTTGGTTTCTTAAATGTATCTTTGCAATATTTATAAATAGATATTCATCGTAAATGAGTATGACATATCAAAAGTAATGTTTGTAATGTAATATTTGATTTCATCATTTATTACGCTCGCATTGTATCTCGGCTATTTTAATTAAATTAGTTAAATATAATAAATCATATTAGTTATAATAAGTTCTATAACATTGTTTTGTGGCCTGACGACGTCCAACCAGCGAGTAAATGGAACCATGAACTCTGGCCTTATTCGTGAAACAACGGTATATCTTGCGCCAAACTGAGCACTGCATTATTTACAGATGATATATTTTAGTGTTCGGCAATACCTGCTTGAATTTGTGAGTTTATTTATAAAAAGTGTACTTATTCGTATTATTTTTTAAGGATCTTGATACTAACAATTTATTCAGAAATTAAATATTGCAACCTTTTTAACACTTATTGAATATCTTTTTTAAAAAAAAGAAAGCCAACTTTTGCGTTTACACATTTTTGGTCCTCCTGTAATTAATTTCGCACAAGTTTTCGTAGAAGCTACGCCATGTAAAGCTTTGCGTAGCGCACACGTAGCTATTACTATAAAGCTTTAGATTGTTACGTTTGCAGCGACTAAAATATAATACACGTATTGACCTAACAATGTTTGATTTGAGAACATTACTCGACGACACAAACAAACAAAGTAAGTTATTTTGTAAAAAATGGCTAGTAAAATTTCGAACTTACGTAAGTTATGTAACCTATCATTAGTTAAGTTACATATATATTTGAGTAAATAATTAGATGTGTAAATCAAATGTTGAAATTCATCGCACTTGAAGCCAAAATGAGCCCTTTAGTTTTTTCCACACTCATAAATTGTAATATAACATTCTTACTTCCGATAATGTCCAAAAAGGTAGACTACACTTGTAAGTGTCGCTTAGATTAAGAACCTTTAAATAAGCCAAGTAACTTGTTTGTTAGCCTTGCAACCCCACTATCCCTTATTTTATATTAGTTATAAGCTCATATTTTAAACGAATCAAGCCAGTTGAAACACCCAGCTTCAAACAAAGTGTATCATCAAATCTACAACTGCCACCGAACTTATCTCGTGCTATGTTATTATTCGTTTATTAAACAACAGTAGTTAAGATAGGGCATGGACGTTGAACCAACGTCTTAGCATCTGGGTGTAATTCTTTGTATGTGAATCAACAATTCAGAACAACATTCAAACTTTGTCACATAATGCCATTAGATGCGTCATAATACATAGAAGATCATGTAACGCTTTTAACAAAATGTTACGTATTAATTCGGTTTTATAAAAAAGTTCATCAGCCATCAGCCGAAAATTTACGGTATAAATTCCATTACAATTTGAGTTTCAACAACGCGACTGTTTTATTTATTAATCGCCTGGTTACTGCCGAAACGTGAATCAATAATTTCCACTCCACCTACCCCTTTTACCCACCTTTGTAGTTTCATATAAACCGATATTGCTGATGAACTTAATATTTTAACATTTTCATTGGATAAATTTATTCGTAACACATTTTTGATACAATATACAAAGGTTTTTTATTGCAGCGGTAATATAATAAATCTTTAATTCCAATATAGCGTTAATAAATATATACACGTAACAAGTAACTGAACTGGTACATTTATTCCAGACGAATATCTCCGATTTTCTACGCGAGTGAAGCTACAGAAAGTGGCGAAGAATACAATAGAAGATGGAACGTAATTCAAAATATAAAAAGAAAGAAATTTTTAAAAATATATCATTAAACTAATCTAATATATAAAATTCTCGTGTCGCGGTGTTTGTGGTTAAACTCCTCCGAAACAGCTCGACCGACTCTCATGAAATTTTGTGTGCATATTGGGTATGTCTGAAAATCGAACAACATCTATTTTTCATCTCCCTAAATGTTAAGGGTAGTCCACCCCTAATTTTTTTTTTAATTTTTAGATAAATTTTCATTTTTCATTTTTTTATGATACAGCATTAAAAAATGATCTCTCTATGATCAACCCCAATTTTTTATTATAAATGATATACATGGCAAAACGACGTTTGCCGGATCAGCTAGTAGGTATATAATAAACAAGTCCTCGTAGTGAAACCCCAATAATGCAATATACATATCAATATTCTACAATTTAGATAACATTTTCTATTCATTTATCATTTTCAATGTAGTTTGACCACCAAAAGAAAGTTGGTTCTTACCAACGATCCACGGAAAAGTGTTGAATTAAACCTCACACTAATTCATTTATAAATATTTGCATATTACTTGAAAAAATATTTTATACAGTACGCAAACCAGTTTTCAGGTCTACCACTAAAATCACATATAATTTTTTTTTAGATAAATACAAGTTGGTTATTAAATGTACCCGATCCACTGTCTGCAGTTTTGCGACTAAGTCGCAGATTTCCTCGCGATGTTTTACTTCACCGTAGGAGCGAGTGTTAAGTAAAGAAAACTCAAGCAAATCACAGCCGGTATTCAAACATGACCTCGAAATTAAGCACACTTAACCACTTTTTTTTTAACGTCAGGAAATGCTTTTACGCATATCCCTGCTGAATTTTACTCAGCAGGGATTATGTGGGACTCAGACATAATATCTACAACCCTACCCACTAAAACCTGACGGATGCCTTCAGCTCGCCAAAGGGCGGAGGCAGGTAGCAGCTGAGCCCTATCCTTACCCCCCCAAACACAAATGCCACAATACCACCATGACTCCTCCCAGGAACAAATCTTCAGCATCTTAACTTAGGGCAGACGTGCGAAAGCACGGCGTCGCTACCCCAGTCGTCGTTTTCTTACCGGCGGAGCATCAGAATTATTTTCACGCTGACGCTCCGCATTCTCTTTCTGAGTCATGACGGCCTCACAAAAACCCTTGAAGGCATTCCAAGGACCATACTTAACCACTAGGCCAACACTGCTAACTTAAGTCCATTTACACATTCATTGTTCTTACAAATACTAAGATCCTAGATTTACGAAGAAATCCTGCTTATACATTCCGCCCACTCCCAGTCCTGAAACAGCGTAATGTTGCCGAAGTTTTAATGGTTCTCGTATCGAAAATAAACTTCGAGGAAAACACCTTTACATATAAAATATTATATCGGTAAATTTTCAATACATAATTAATTTTACGTACTACCTATGGTATTAAGTTTCAATTTGGTTCAGCGATTATGTTACTATTAATTTCAGTGAACTTTAATTAATTAATTGTGTTCTATATTAATAACTAAATGGAAGCAATTTTATAACGAATAATTATATTAATTGCAGAACAGAATGACCGAAAGATTTAACGATTTATTCCATAGGTAGACTGACTATACTTAACTTTTGAAGGTTTATTATATGTATAGTAAAGCCTCAAATCATAAATTAATAGGGTCACGAATTAAGCGTCGGTAAAAAAAATTCGGGGAAATTATAAATCTTGAACGCGCAAACATTGTTTTTTTTAAAGTTATACTTCTTTAGGCGCGTTATGAAAAATTGATGAGAGTGAAATTTTACGATGCGCGCGCACCGTGACACAAAATTAACAGAATGATAGTCTATAGTTATTTTGGGCTGGCGATCTGAGTGAGTTGTTGCCCCACATATTTTTATGGTGCCACTGGCGGTATTGTTGTGTACCGGGTTGTGCAGCTCACTCAAAAATGGTTGAGCTGCATGAGCTATTCGGGGCATGCTAGCCGTCTGCTGGCGCAGGCTTGCTCAGATCGATCTGGTTCTTTCTTCCAAAGACCAGTCCAGTAAATACTCTGCATTTGTTTACACCAACTTATTAATTTATCATTGTATTATCTGGACTATAAAAGAGACTAAGACCCCCGAGTTTGTTTCGACATTTCTTCTCAGGGCAGTCAGTTAGGAAATGTCGACTTCATCTAGTTTAGGAAGACATTGTAAAAGTGATTTATATAGTCCTACTTGCAAGAATAAACTATTTCATTTCATTTCATTTGAAGTAGCCCACGGAAGATGCTACGGCATTGGACATAATTTCAAAACAACATTCGAATAATAATTGAATTTATGTTACACTTAATGTAAGAGAATAATAATAAATATTTATTTATTAAATTTTTCAAATGTAAACTGAACTTTATTGACTATAATGACTCCTTTTCCAGTCTTTGATTATTTATTTGTAATTAATTATTTGCATGCAATCAAAAACTATTTTTAATAATTCCAAAGAAGTATAACTTCTTACGCGCGTACACGCACCCTTTTTTTTAAGTGTATAAATATCAAAATGATATTTCATACTTGCTCATCTAATAAACGTGGGTATACGATATGACAGTTTATACTTACTAACAAATGAAAACTACATACATACATGCTCCATTGTAGATATCTCACACTTATTGTAGCTGCAAGATGCAGACAACTCAAAGAACTCCCTTGTCAAAAGTTCTATCTACAACTTGAATTGCTTTTAAAGTTTTCAATAACGTAAGTACAATGCATTTTAAATGGACTATTTCCTTCTAACAGTTCTAATGGATGACAAGAGTTATAAAGAGTTATAATGTCTGAATTAAATTAAAATGTACATTGGTGGTAGTTGAAACACAAAACTTCCTTTCATTTTTATATAATAGGGTGTAAAAGGGTAGGATGCTCACCTGAAGTTAACCAGAGGGCTGTGAAGTGCGGCCTTTTAAGAACCGCTCATTTCTTGAAGGATTTCATAAATAGTTAGTTGAAATTTAATAAAAAAATAATTTTAATTCTCAACTAACAATAACGTATTGACGCATCCACGTACTTACTTCTAGAAATATTTTGTTAACTTATTAGTTTATTTATTGTTTAACTAACGAATTATTATCACAATTAATAATTATTATGTGAACAAGAGATTAAGGTCAAGACTAAATACGCCTTTTACCCGAAGATAGCACGCGTTGGAGATAACTATTTAGTAATGAAAAGATGAGCCTGTAAATTTGATTAAAATTTAATGACCTTTATTAATCCATGTATATTATATAAATATGTCTAATAAAAATAAAATAAACGAGATATACGCAAAAAGTATACCTACGAATAATACATTCTATAAAATAAAACGCTTATTTAGTCAATGCACAAATTCTTGAATATTTCAATAATAATAATATTCCACAAAGCCTTTCAGAAGTCTCACTCACTTACTCTATAGTAAAGTTGTGTTAAAATATTGTATTGGCTTTCTGCCAAATGCAACTCGACGCAGTTACGGTCTATTTAAATTTACACAAATCTTTGTTAAATCAAACTTTGACTTTCGTGTTCAATTGATTAATATTTGATCAATAAAAAGTAGAATGTAGATGTTTAATTCGTTGGCAAGTTTGTGATTATCTTTTGGTGCCAACGAACGTACTTAACTTATAGTTAGAATAATGTGAGGAATAAATTTACATATAACGTAAGATTTCCATGGCCAAATGTTAAATAGTCATAAACACTGATGCTTCAACTAACTTTAATATTTTCATATATTACCTTCATGTGCCAAAGTATTTTATAATTATACTAGAAGACTAGGCCAAGCGTTGCTGTGGCTAAGGTTTTTTTTATATGACATAGTAGTAAACTATTCAAGAGAAACGGTAGGAGAACACCCGACATGGGGACCACCATACTTTTGGTGGTTATGCCATTAAATTGTAGCTTATGTGAAACGTTGGTACTTTCAACGCAGCGCCTTCTATTAGAATTGTGACTGTCGAATAATATACAAATAATTTGCAATAAAATAATAATGCGGGTATAAATTGAGATGTAAGCTATCCTATCTTTTAAGTTGGATCAAACTATACACGGTGTGCAAATTTGATTGAAATCGGTTCAGTAGTTTAGGAGTCCATAGCGGACAAACAACGTGACACGTAATTTATATATATTAAGATTACAGGAAATTCACACTTAATTGAGTTATTACATACTGTAATACACACTTTGTATGATATGAACTAGTAAGTACTAAGTACTAGAACACACTAGTGTGGTTGCATATTCCGTAAATAGAACGATCTTAGAGGATAATAAGTAAGAATCTCTCAGGCAAAAATAACTATCTACCTGCAAGCAAAATTATTTAGTATAAGAATCCTTGTTGGATGAATGTGTTAAATTATATTGAACCACGTGATAAATGAATGAGAAAACCTAAAAATATTCAGGTATTGTCTGCTTTTGATGATGGCTTGAACTATTTGTACTAAAAACTTACGATATATTACGATACATTGCAATAAATCGGATACCACTCTCTTTAATGAATGATATTTTTAAATCGTAAAAGGAAACAGCTCGGTTTTAATTTAAAGGTGCATTTTACAGCAAATAGGTATTCGTAATTTAATGAGATAAATCGATAATTCAAATACACTGTATATTCGAATAAGGTTGGCTTCTAATAGCAGGTTTACTTTCTGAATTCATAATTTAAAGTACCTTTCCAGTATTTTAATGTATAGAATTCGTATGTACTGATTTGGTAATAAAGTATGATGATAGTCAAAATAGGTAGCTTATAAATACACGACAAGTTAGTTTAAAAAGTTTTTTTTTCTAAATGTAATACAGATTAAAATCTCTTAGGTTCATTGTGATTCCCGTTTGTCCAATACAAATACGTTTTGGATATATATAATATATAACATTCTCATGTCGCAGTGTTTGTAAACTCCTCCGAAACGGCTTGACCGATTCTCATGAAATTTTGTTTGCATATTGGGTATTTCTGAGAATCGGACAACATCTATTTTACATCCCCCTAAATGTTAAGGGTAGTCAGTCCACCCTAAAAAAAAATTTTAATTTATTTTTTGATTTTTTATGATACAGCATTAAAAATACATACAACCCCTAATTTACACCCTTCTACGATCAACCCCTATTTTTTAATATAAATGATTTACATGGCAAAACGACGTTTGCCGGATCAGCTAGTATATTTACAGTTAAGTATTGACTGGATAGTAGCATAAACTATCACTTTGTTACAAGTTTTCCGAATTATCTCGTTATGAGCTGCTGTACGGTCAAAGTTATAATGTTAATTCAAAACATTGATTAGTTACGGTTAACTATATTTAAAATAAATCACAAATAATATAAATCTGCATAATAAAATACAGTTTAACATAATATCTGACATTCAATCCCTAATTTGTAAGTCGAGTGCCAAGTAAAAAACCAGTTGGCACGACGCCAAATGCAACGTTCACAGAATGCAACGATATTATTCTAACATAGCTCCACTCACTACTTTATAGTTCGTATTGAGAATAAATTGTAGTTTTTTAACCCCTAATACAACGGAGAAAGGAATTATTCGTATAGAATACGGATAAAGGAATAAAAACAAATTTCGTTAACAAATTATGAGGATATTGATATTTTCCACCCCACCAAAGAAGATGTAAGGATATATTTGAAGAGGCGAGAAGACTGACTTTGTATAGCAGTATCCATTAAGTTATTTCTTTGAAATATTAAGTATTAATTTTTATCTATTAATGTACTTACTTGTTTTCTGTTTCATCTATATATTGTTTATCAATGTAATCTATTTTGGCTTTGTAAGTGTTTTGTTTTATAAACAAAGTAAGCTGTAAGATTACTAATAAATAAATATTAATAATATTATAATTTGTTATTACCTCACAGATGAACGCATCTTTAAGAGATCCAACGGTACTTAAATAATAAACCAAATTCATCGTTAAGATTTAATGCAGAGACTCACAATACGCTTTTATATCTTTTACGACCAGTTAATTTTAAATAGCGTTTAATTGTACAACAAAACAAAGTTCTATTGTTTATACATCGTTCAGTTAAATGGAGTTATAATAAATACTAAGGCATATTTAATCAGTAAAGGCTTTAGACCAGTTTGTTATGTAAGTAAATAGTAATAGTAGTAGTGATAACTTTAAACATTTTTTCTTAATTCTGCATGTTTGACGCGTACATTTAATTTTAGCATGCCTTGTATTTCTGCAGTGCTTACTCTCCTGCAGTCGTAGCTTCGAACCCTGACTGTGCACCAATAGACTTTCTAAGTGCGCATTTAACACTCGCTTGAACGGTAAAGCAAACAGATACAGAAATCCGAGGTCCATTCAAAAGGTTTGTATTTATTCGGTGTTATTAATGAGCTCTTCATGTATATGTAGATTTGGTCAATATCAAAATGCATTCCGCAATCTGTACGTGATTTGATCTATAATTGTTTAGTCAAGCAACATTTCATATACCTAATTGAAATATGGGGTACAGCATGCAAAAACAAAATTTCTAAAATACAAACACTACAAAATAAATTAATAAAAGCACTATTTAGATACAATTTTTTAACACCTACTAATAAAATCTACCAAGAAACCAAAATTATGACGATTAAACAACTATATGTTTATAGCACCTGTATCCTTATTAAAAAAAATTTAAATAAAAATTAACTCTACATAGTAACTTATCATTTAATAAAATCAAATACACCACTACACGCAATACTCGTCGAGCGAGTTTGTTTATCTTTTCTTTAGTCGCGCACAAATTATTTAAAGAAATCTATTAGGTATGAGGGTGTGCAATTGTTTAATCAGTTGCCGTCTAAGGTTCGTAACATTTGCATTAGCGTGATTAATCAGTTCAAAAGGGCATTAAAGATACACATCAGAATGAGCCCATTAGACTAAAATTGGGCTAGCTGATGGCGACGTGTATCTCGTTCGTATATACTAAATATTAAATTTCTCATGTAAATAAAAAATATTTTTTTGTAATGAGAAATAAAGTTCTTTAAACATTATTACTGCGAGTGTGTGTGATGTGATGTGTTTTTGTAACTACGCTACGCAGCGGCGCAATCATTGCATATAGAACTAGTGGGAACGATCCCGACTAGATCTTCTATTATACGTTTGTACCATAGAATTCAAATCCTTCTAGTATCCAGTGATCTGAATTTCGAATATGTTGAACTAAGGCCATAATTCCATAATCGTAAACCTCAAATATGAGATTGGCACCTTGCCATGTGCATCATGAGATTAAATTATTATTATAACGTCGCTGCTAAGTACGAGGGAATGTCTTAACCTTTATATTTTGAATATTTTTCTACGTTTTTGTGATAAATTATTTATTTCGTAATCCTACAGCTAACAATCTTAATATATATAAATTACGTGTCACATTGTTTGTCCGCTATGGACTCCTAAACTACCCAACCGATATCAATCAAATTTGCACACCGTGTGCAGTTTGATCTAACTTAAAAGATATTGAGATGAGATAATTGAGATGTATCAATTTATACCCGCAATATTATTTTATTGAAAAATATTTGTTTCTTATTTAATAGTCACCATTCTAACAGATTTCGCTGTGTTAAAAGTACCAACGTTTCACATAATTCTTTCAACGTTTCTACAATTTAATGGCATAACCACCATAAAGCATGGTCGTCCCCATGACTGGTGTTCTTCTACCGTTTCCCTTGAATAGTTTACTACTTTGTAACATAACAAAAACCCTAGCCACAGCAACACTTGGCCGGTCTACTAGTAATATATAAAAACAAACAATTACACTAAAAATATTTTCAACGATGATGTATTCCACATAGTATTAAAAAAAGTTTACAACAGGGAAAAAGCAATAAAAATGATTCAATACATTTAACTAAATAATACCTAATAGATATCTTAAACAAGTCAAGGCTTAAATATTGGTCGTTGTATGTCCGGGCAGCGCGATACAAAACTGTATATTTTGCATTTTGTTTTTGGATCGATATAAATTAGAAAATGTCTTGGCAGTTGACATCGAAATGTATGATGGTTGTAATTTTATACTACAACTAGTATAGCTTCTTTGACTCTAACCATTCCATAATTTATGCAAAAAATATAAAAGTGTCAGTGGTCAACATACGGTGCCTACCATAATTTTCCATTTTTAGCCCATTTCATGATCAGAAGAGCCTTGCGATTCTGTAACTCACTTTTCGAACTCTCACAGCGGTTTTCACAGAGGTCGCGCTCAAATCAGTCGTGAAGCAGTCATTTTACGATTTGCCATTCTGATAAACAATAAACTACAAGCTCCCTCCTTATGTAAATGACGAATAAAGCTGAAATCTGAATTCTTTTCTGACTTAAAGGCAGCATTTTTATAAAACATTTTATTTACGTAGTTAAAGCGTTAAGATAAATCTAAAATACTGCTTTTTTAAGTAAACTACCCAATAGAAATAAACACTGAAACATTTGTTTATTTATATTTATTTATTATTATAGAAATACATACATTATCCTTGCAGCCTAACGGCCAAAATTAATAATGTATCCTCAATCTATGATTATAACCAATCTTGGACTGATTCATATCTAAAGACCGATCTCCAATCTGCATGCCAATAAACATTTCTGCAATACGATTGTTTATTTGACAAAAGATTGACAGCAATCTTTTGCGTGATCCTTCCCTCTCGACCGCGTTTCGTTCAATGCAATATGTTGTGTTCAAGCATACCAAAAGTTTGCTGTTTTTGGAACGAAATAAAATAAGTAAGACTTAGGGTCTGTTTCACAATGTATGGATAAAGTAGCAAATAGCTATGCAACGTTTTTTTTGTTTTTTTGTTACGAACAAATAAAGTTACAAAATTCTATAGAAAAACATAGAACCTTAACCTTTTTGTTTGTCATTTAATATTACTTGTAACGAAACGGGCTGTCATTTTCATATGGTATTTTTGTTTGATAGGTTATTGAGTATTTTAGTACATATTATTACAAATATAAATTTTCTCTGAGTAGTTTGTGTAGGTTGTTTTTGTGATTCGAGGTTGGTTCTTTAACTTAAAAAAATGTCTACGCAAAAACGTGAAAGAAGCGTCAATTTCAGCCGGGAAGAAGTTGACCTTCTAACTTCGCTTGTTGCTGACCATAAAAATATATTAGAAAATAAAAAGACTGACTCAGTCACCTGGCAGGAGAAAGTGCAGTGCTGGAAGACGCTGGAGGCGCTGTTTAATAGCACAAGTGGGGTAAACTTTCGCAGTGCTAAAGCTTAAAGAGGGCTACAAGAAAAAAGTCTGCCTTGATACATGCTAAAACATATCGTACAGGAGGTGGCCCTAGTGCTGCTACTCCTCTTACTCCCTATCGAGGAAAAAGTCAAAGACATGATATTGTTGTATGTCGAAGGAATTGAAAGTCAATTGAAAGGAAGAGCTTCTAAATAAGAGAAAGCAATGGGCATTTGAAGAGGAAGAAAGAGAGCATAAAAGAGAATTATGGTTCATAGAAAAAAATATATTGTTAAATAAATTAGAAAAATAATAGATTTTGTGCCTGGAGCGAGGATCTATTGTATTAAAAAATTTGTATTTTTATTTATATAAAAGCATTGAATTTTTATTTTATTTATCTCAAAAATGTTGTAATTTATAAAATATTATAGTAATAAAGCAAAATAATCACTTATAAGATTACTTCGCACACTTGCATTTCCCACGTTGTCAATTGCGCTTTGATCAGTATCATCAGCTGGTTCATCTACTTGTTGCAGTAGTTCTAAATGTTCATCTCGCATATCAATAGCAATATTGTGCAACACATCACATGCCACTATCACAGCTTGTACACGAGATACTTGAAGCAAAACCTTTTTTGACAAACCGATTTTGGGGAACCGATTTATTCCAAACACCATAATATGTCCTTTCCACCATTCCACATTTCTGTTTCGTATTTGAGATTCGTTATAAAGATGTTCTGCTGGAGTCTTGAGCTTTTGAAGTGGAGTTAGTAAATAGTATCAATAGTAACAAATATTTTTGGTTGTAGCTAATATTTAAAAAAAAGTTACAAAAGTTGATGAAAAGATGAAACCTGCAAGAAGTCATATATGATAGACATCACTTTGTGTAAAAGTGTCTCCAAAGCTTCTTTTGTTAACCTAAATCTAAATGTGAATTCGGCTTCATTCAGGCTCTGGATATAATAAATTCTTGTCTTCTTATGTCTTCTCACAGAAGTACGTTGTCTTCTTCCAGCTTCAGAATTACTATCCCAATAGGATAATTGCATTTATCCGATTGGGATCTATCACTAGAACTGGAAGATGACGAAGATGAATAAATTTTCCCAATGAATATTACGTTAGGTCGCAATCCCAAACCCAAATCATACCAGTTTCACCGATAGCAATCCGAGATTGATTTGGCCAATCGAAGCAATAGTCAAAATGGACAGATAGGTTGTTGGCATGAGTAAACATTCATTTTCATACAGAGGGCAATCTTCAATCTCTTATCCGCCCTCTGAACGATTGGTTGAATAATTAGATTGGTATCTCAGTCCATGTATTGAATATTGGCATGCTTTTCTTTAGAAATGGATTGAATTGTCAGTCTATGACAGCTAAAATTGGATTGATATTGCATATTGGTTTTGGCCGTATGCCAATACGATAACGTCGTGAAACATTAAATAACATATAATAAAGTAGGTACATATATAATATTACACACATAATATACACAACATCGCTACTGTGAATTCACTCTGCGAACATATAAATATGTCGATAGTGTCAAAGACAGCATTCAGCATTCACATAAATTACACGAGTATGTTTATCAATATACACTGAAGCTCTGGCGGATACGCAGGAATAGTTTAGTGTAATTTTAAGTTTAATATAATTAATATACATCACGTACAAGTACGCGAAGTCACGGGTAATAACTAGCTGTTTATAAAGGACTAGCTGACCGGGCAAACGTCGTTTTGCCATTATATCATTTATAATAAAAAATAGAGGTTGATCGTAGAAGGGTGAAAATTAGGGGTTGTATGTATTTTTTAATGCTGTATCATAAAAAATAGAAATTAAAAATTTTGTCTAAAAAATAAAAATAAAAATTTAGTGGTGGACTACCCCTAACATTTAGGGGGATGAAAAATAGATGTTGGCCGATTCTCATAGATACCGGATAAGCACAAAAAATTTCATCAAAATCGGTCAAGCCGTTTCGGAGGAGTATGGCAACGAAAACTGTGACACGAGAATTTTATATATATAGATAGACTGTCTCGCTTTATTGCTGAAACGTGTTTGATGTACCCTCATAAGGAGTTAGGATATCAAACTAACCAGATACACTATATTATATTGGCATCTTGCCAGCTCTTGACTGAAGGAGACTTTAAAGAGTTCTTATAACATTATACCGCTGACTCGTCCCACCCTGATTGGTTGAGCTGTGACGTTTATAAAGCTCAAGTTCACTAATGTGATAATAGTTAAACATATGTTTGTTCCAGCACATAACATAAATTAAAAAAAAAAACAAAGACTTGTCCTCTATCAGCAGGAGGCATGGTGAAATAGGAGTACGCACTTACATTCTCGTGGGAACAACACGCAAACACATATTAATAGGATATAAAGTAAGTTGAAAGTAAGAACATAACACTGTTATCCCATATTGAGCTTGAAATTATCCATATGTGTTATGCTGCCTAATCTATTTTTAAAATTAAGTTATTCTTATATAAAATACTAGTGGACCCCACAGACGTTGTCCTGCATGATATTTCAAGCTATTAGGATATTAAAGTATGAAAGTACCGACTGCAGCGCCACCTGCCGGGCTGATTTGTGAATCTAAACCATTCCCAGATCCCCTTGAACACACACAAAAAATTTCATCAAAATCGGTCCAGTCGTTTGAGAGAAGTTCAGTGACATACACACTCACAGAAGAATTATATATATAAAGATGTATAATATAATCAACAACCAAAAATGGTTTACTACCGTGAAAGATTTTAAAAAGTTAACTGTAATAGATATGCAGAAATCGTCCGTATTTAACTATAGTATACAGCTATCTTAAGACGTACTAATCAACAAAAAATTGAGAGTATTGGTGAAATATACTCGTTGCATGGTATTGGAGATCTATAATTGACATTTACCAATAACATGCAATTACGTACGAACAAAATAAATCAGGATTCAAAGTTATATTAAAGTTATTTTTAGTGCGAAGTGGAATTTTAATTAAATTGTTCATTACGCGTCGCCTCAGGCTGTTTGGTTTTAGTCTTGAGGGCTTAGAATGTTATTAGATCACTGTTTATACTATCTCGTGACGATCTTTGAAATAGTCACTATTTACCTTGAGAAAACAATATTATTAAATTTATTTTAGTTTTCTATGTTTCCATTTTTAATTATAAAATATATGTATACTAATATACTTTGAATAAAAACTTAACAAAAGTATTTATGTTTAAGAGAATCTTGATCTGTTGGTTTAATTATTTTAATTCCGTAATTAAAATAATCTGTTTATTTATTTATCAAGATTTTTTTATATTACATGAAGTTTTTAAGAAAGCGTACTCTAATTTTCTATCCCAATAAATATTTTATAATAGCAGCACTAAATTTCATTAAAAACTGTTCAACACCATAAACGAAACCTTAGAATTAAATTTGGACATAACATTCTCGTGAGACAGACACCATATTAGCGGCTGATAACAATATAAATATAGTTCCAAAAATAATGTGAAAGAAGAACAATACTGAAAGTTATTATTAGAAACACTTTCTAGTCTTCAGTGTTGAAAAGGCTCCTACATTAGAAAGACAGGTAGTAACAATGTGTAGTGACGCCATTGTAGCTCTCGCTCTGAATGCACTTATATCAAGTTTCAATTTCCATTAACGTCATTGTTAGCATGTAACTTTTGAAATAGTTAAGGAAACTATCTTAAATACACTTTGTATGGGAGTAATATCGGGTAAATGTATATATAGTATATATAGAGGAAAGATTTGATTATTTGTTAGCCTATAATAGGCTCCAAAACTACTGGATTGATTTGAAACAAATTTTCAGCATTAGAATCTAATATTAACCTTGATTAATGTAGGTTATAGAATATTTTCAAAAAAGTATAATGCAACCTGTTCGATCACGTATGTTTTAATTTTAAATAACTCATAGTAAAATTTTGTTAAAAGTAAACACGTATTCTCTCTTCACTTCATTTATATTTGTTTTAAACTTAAAGCTTTACATGATATTGGACGTAAACTTCTTACTTAACTTTATACAAAAAAAATAATGCTTTAACTTTAGAATAGTGGACTGTATTCATAAAAACGCATGAAAACTATATTATATCCTTCTCCTTTGGTAACATCAATACCTTTGATACTAGTCCCTTCAATGTGTTGTTATCTTTACATCTTAAGGCATTTGTTACCAAGGCATTACTTCCGGGATGGACTTCTTTGACACAACCTAATAGCCATTAAGTAGGTGGTAAGTCGTCTTCTTTACTAATGGCAATGTATTCAATATTTGGGGCTGAATTAATGTTGTTTTGCCATTTATATCTTTGCTGCATGGTATTGAGATACTCGGTCTTAAATCTTCAAATATCTTGAATCATCTTTTGTGTCTTATACCATCCGGGAACAATCTTCTGATAATCGTAATTAACATCAGGAATGCTTATTAGGGATTTGCCTATTAGGAAATGATTATAGTTAGTAGCGTGAGTGTAAAAATATCTGTACTACAAAAACTAATAAAAATATCGCATACGCTGCGGAAAATCCTCATTACTTGTGGACCCAATCTGAACAATTACATTGTTATAACATAGTATTCGATAATGCTACGAAACTTCGTAGGCTGTCAGCCGTAGCTGATATGCTACAGAATTTGGGTGACTAAAATATAAATAATACTCATCGAAGTTACGTATATTTTTGTATTAATTTATCAAATGTAACAAATACTCTGTATATAAAATCAATTTCATTAATTTTTATTACCTTTTTTTTTACCTTAGACTGCACTTAAATCATTTTATCCGTGCCTGACACAAGTCATAATTTTTTAGGACATGTCAGCTTCCTCACACTATTTGCCTACATCGTATGAAATAGCGTTCAATGTATACATAAATACACCCATTCATGCAGTCATAATGATACTTGTCACAAGGCCAACCTGCGTAATGCAAAATATTATTTAGACAACCGCAACGATTTAAGGGAAAATGGGGAAAGTGAATTTGCATTAAATTTATATTTTCTTCGTATGTACTCTTGATTTCAAAAATAGAATAATAACTCGCTTCAAATGTAGTATACATGTAAAACTAAATCTTGCAGACACTAAAATAGGTCTACTGCGAATGTTTAACATTTTCACAGCACAATGCGCCGCTGACAGCCCATTGTGAAATTGAACGTACTCTTTGTGGCGATATTGGAAGCCTTTTGACACGTTTGACAATAAAACGCAATTGATTGTTACGTCACAAAGTTAATACCATGTAAAAGTAACAAAGCTGATGTGATATTTATTTACAAAATTGGTCAATCACGAAGCCTGATTGAAGACAACAATTTTCCGTTCATTATATCTTTGGGAGCGTTCAAGTATTACGTTACGCAATTTTTGGAAATTTTTGCCCCCCCCCCCCCCCATGTAACGCGCCGTAACGTTTTTCTGTACCCAAGTATAGTAAAACGTTTCGTGACCACCTAGTGACTCTTTATACATAAAAGTTACCATTATGTGGTAAAGTACTGGTCAAGTACTGGAAAGTCAAAAATAATATTAACAATAACGCGTAATTCAATTCTCGCCTCGCAACGTAACGTTTTACAAAACGACCTCCCCCCCAAATTCGTTACGTAATACTTGAACGCTCCCTTTGATACTAAAGGTATTAAAATAATTAGCATTTGATATGTACCATTAGGAACGGTTCGGTGGCCGTCGATGCACAATTCATACTAAAATAATAAGTCCTGAATACATACCTCCTCTTTCAGAATCTTTATTTGAAATTTCTTAAATATTAATAGTTTATTAAATATTGGCAAAAAACTAAATGCCATTTTTTTTTCATCTTTAATTGTCTATAACTTTTGCAATTTTTTATGTGCTAATACACGCTTTTAGCACATTTTTCTAGACGTCATTCCGGATCCAATGAGCTATCGCACATAATTTTAAGAGCAGTATCTCTATTTTGTTCCATTTTCAACTTGTCGACTAGACTAAAAACGTGGTACTTTAATAGACTATTGCAAACTGTCATGTGACAGTGGAAAATGAAACACATATTATTCTGTAACAATTCTGTGAACCTAAATAGAATATTACGTGCAATTTCAATGTCTAGAGTACACAATAGCCAGGTAATATATGACCTGCTTTACATAAATTGTTATTCTCATTGCTCTCGCGAGAAGCCTTAGAGCGTCTCATACGTTTTCACTAAATTAATATCGAATTACACTGATATTGATTTGTGTACGTAACCTACTAACGGCTTTATGTCTGGTGATTCTGCAACCTTTGAACCTTAACGTAGGGTTGTCAACATGTATTTAATAATTATATGAGAGAAAGGTTTTATAAACTTATTGTATGGTGTAACACATTTTTTGTACATTGCTGATGTTAATAGTTTCAATGTAGAGACGTCTTTCAATCACAGTATTTGCTATACGTTTACGTTATTAACAGATCCCACACTCTCTGCCCGGCCTAGATACGTCTATAAAGTTACGAAAAAGTAGCAGATTATAGGTATCTTCTACGCTTAAAAATATCGCTGAATTTATGGGTGTTGAAAAGATAGACAATGTGAAGGAGAGCAGCAAAGAAGCGAGCGAAAGAGGAATGGCAGCTAAGAGAGAGAGGACCACGGTTTATTTTTCCATTGTAGCTTTTTTAAAGTTCTATTTGCAGTAATGTCAAGAACTCGTAAGGATTTATTCATCGTGCTCTTGTCGTAACTGCATTAATTATTTTTCTCATCCTCCATGAAATTAACTTAAAAAGACTTAAGCAAAATACAAGTGTTAACATAATGACACCCCTAGCAGAGGTTTTATTGAGGACTAAATCATGTAAGGCTGTAATCTGGATTACAGCTTCAACTACACCTAATTTTTTAAAACCCCGTACTCAGACAATTATCCACCTATCTTGATTTACTACACTTTAAATTAATTATTATGTTGCTGTAAATAAATCCTTCTAAACTTAATTCAACAGAATAAAAGGGATTGACAAAGCTTAAAAAAATTAAAATAAATATATTTATATGATGACAAAAGTAAATAACAAATGAGTAGGTGTGCATGTAAACCATAAATACTGTGTCATTATAAAACAATCAATACAAATTCTATAATATATTAAAGAATAAGAACATTCATAGAACCTTAATTTTGAATTACGAAAACCTTTGTGATTTGCCCCTAATTTCAGTATGACCGTTGTCAAACTTTGGAAAGGGTTCAACAAAAACAGCTTATATATTAAACGAAGTAACCCGATCCCTTTTCATAATGGCGCAGGTATATGGGTTGGGAGGCTCTTCGGCAATAAAGGTCGCTGACCTCAAGGTCGTGATCGATCGAACCCTCCATTATGTCAGCTGATTTAAATGAAATGGAGTGGAACTAATGAAAAATGTCTATCATCCCATTTGCTTATTAATTACGCTGCGGCTTTTAATTAGAGAATACTGATGGTATAACTTGCCTGTTTTCAATTTATTTTAATATTTATATGTTGTATTTTCATTGAGTGTCCTATTCACCCCGGACCCTTCTTTCTGAATAACTATTTAAAAGAAGAAAAATGCGTTTCAAAGAGCCCAAATTTTATTTTTATACCTGAAATTTGCAATATTTAAATCTTGATATAATAATGGCGCGTCTAAACGGGCCATGTTTTGCTGCAATTGATGGCTGCACTGTTGGCAACTAATTGTCCGGCCATTAGAAAAATATTTTAATGCAGCTGATGGCCGAACAATCTATGGCTGGGCAATGTGTTGCAATATGTCTGCAATAGTATGGCCCATGATGCAGACTCCTAAACGGGCTACACAAACCGGCAACAATGGCTGACGAAATCACACTTGTCCCAGCAGCTTATATTGTTTTAAAAAAGAAACAGAAAAAGAAGAGATTGTGGATTCGACCTTACTTAAATAGGCGTGAAACTGTAGACAATTTGAGTCTAGAAATATGTCTTGATAATAAATTATTCAAGAACTAGAATGTCAAAAGCAGTAATTTTTACGTATCGCCAAATACAGCTGATCGCAAAACACAGAATATAGCAACAGGCACACTTCACTCATAGCAAACGTCATGTCGCGTAGAAAAGGATACACTGTGCCATAACAAAGAGAGTGACTGAAACAACAATAGAACTGGCTGTGCAATATTGCAGTTGAATTCGATAGCCTAGCGATCCAAAACCAGCGGACAATTCCCAAGACGCCTAGAAACCTCGATACTCTGGGATATGCTAGATTGGGATCCATGGCATCTCCGTGCACAAGACCTAAACGAGGACATGCTGCGTCGACTCCGTGAGATGCACATCGAGGATCTAGAGACCCCTGGTGGAGCCTACCTCGGATACGGACAGCACAACCCCCTACTAACTAATACTAGATTAGGTGAAATAGATTATGTATCAAAAAAAGACAGGAGTCGGCTGCTCAGCAAGCGAACGACCGCTCCGCGTCCCCATAGATTATAATTAGCTGTAAGTAGGATAAGACAATATATAACAACATTATAAATTTATTCCGCACAATTTAACAAGCTCACAGCACACACTGCACGACACTTATATAGATCTCTCTGAGACAAACATATGTAGTCTGTAAGTAGCTGACACACCCACAGGCCGAATACACCATCGACCTGTGGACATAATGTAACATATTAAGAACTAGGGAAATAAACATATTTCTATTCTATTCTATTCTATTCTATGCCTAGCGATCGTCCGGCCATTATCGGCCATATGTGGCTATACAAAACATGTTTGGCTATATGGCCGGGACATTACTGCAATATTGCATAGTGTGGCTGCTATTGTTTGCAATGTTGCCGGCCACAGTGTTGCAGCCATCAATTGCAGCAAAACATGGCCCGTTTAGACGCGCCATAAGAGAAACTTGATCTTATCGAAAAAAGTCCCTAAATATCGATTTTTATTCATTAACAATAATTGTAAAGCATCTGTAACTATAACGAATAATCACATTATTATTATTCTACTCAGTACGTGCCAAAAGAGGAGCGTGATATGTGGCACTGCAATTTCTTTATATACATTTCGTTGCATTTAGAGTAGTTAATGGGGGGGAGTAATTTAAAACAAATTATTTATTTATTTTTATTTATTCGCTTAATTATGATTATGTTTGACTGTAACAGGATAAATAAACGTAATAATATGTTGCGTGTCTACTCATTCGAATATAAATGCTGTTGACTACACAATCATACTTTACGTATCCTAAATGTAACGGAACTGAAATGATTTAACAGTTACTCTGACCAGTCTGATTCTAAATAGCAGATTTGGGCGCAAATTTGTAATATGGTGCATACCGGAAATAACTATTGCAGACAAATCATTGCCGACTGTATCCTATTTGGACGTCTGCCAGGCGGAAAGACGCAGTGTCCTGGATACTCGTCAGAATGAAATAATAAATAATACAACTTTATACACCATAATTAATGTAACTAATAGCAATATATGTATTTTAATTAGTTATATTAATAAATTAATCGGTAATAATATATATCCACTGGCGCACACACACATAAACACTAGCGTTGTAGACTGCATTTGTTTTTTTATAATTTATATTAATTAGACATAATCACAACGCCTTCTATGCTATAACATGTCGTAATTTTATGGGTCTAAGACATGATAGTTCACTCACAATGCTTGCTTTTACCGTATCAAGTGTTAATTGTGCAAATAAATCCATTGATTGCGAGATTAAAAGCCTTCGGTTGAATTATAATATGCACTATTGCACTGCTAATATCCTAAAATATATGTTATTTTTATATCATCGAATATCACATATGTTTAATCACATATGTTTGATCACATATAAACAATAAGTTTGGAAGTAATAAGCATTTTTTATAAAGAATGTATTATTATTATTCCTATAAAATGTTAATACACATTTATAGTAACAGATATAATTAAGTATATTTGATTTATAATAATGATCATAATTATTATTATCACGATTATGACGATACTATAGTCCATACAGATTTCTGTTTAAACGTGATATTGGTCCAGTACTGCATCCATAAGTGGGTTACCACCGAGGCGACGGATCTGTAATAAAGGAATATTTTAGTATTGTAGAACAATAGGGTGTACCTTATATAACACGATGGCCCTATATAAAACCAATTGGAGTTCTACCACGGTTACGTTAGTAATGTGAGACGAGATAAAGATCATCCTTGCGATTCTGTAACTTGCACAGCGGTTTTCGCAGCGGCGGTCGCGCTCAAACCAGTCGTGATTTTTACGAGGCATTCTTTTTCATTTTTCATTTCAGATTTCATTCATTTCAAAGATTTACTGATCCGTGGTTTTTAAATAATTTAATTAAAATTAAAAATTCCGATGTTATTCCAAAGCTTGTTACCCATTGTTAATAATAGATATTAAATATAACAAAGTAATAAATACAGACACATAAATACTGTTTTAAGAAATAACAATTTTATATAAACTTACTTCGCTTCGCAAATGGGCTTCCAAGTCTCGAATAAGCTTTTCTGTGTACTCCAAACTGCCAAGATCCTCCAAAACAGACACGCAGTAACGTTTTAAGTCTAAATTAGTTGTTTTCTGTTTAAGTATACCTTGAGTATTAGTTAAGAAATATTACTTGAATATTAGGAATTAGAAATCACACATAGAGTACACATCTATTATGCAATCGTGGTGCGTGCATTTCAATAAATTATTAACAAAGCCTGCATAACTTTAAATTATTCCACATATAATTATTATTAACTGGCAATACTAATATCCATGACAGCAACGCTCTTACCGGTCAAGAAAACTATGTGGCCAGTGACACTGTACTTCGCTGACAGGTGTGCTAGAATCGTTAACATTGTATACTAAGAAGAGTGTTCGGAAGAAATGTTTGGCTTGATCCCTCCTGCCTCTTTTTAACACCGTACGAGCCGTACGAGCTCTAAATTTCACCAACATTATCTTGATGGTTGGAGGTCTTCCACAGTCCGTTTCACAAGACATTTTCTTTTGCGAACTAGCGAACTGTGGAATCGACTCCCAATGGGGATCTTCCCTCAGAGATACGACCTCCAAATTTTTTAAAATCGAGTGTCCTCCCTAAAAGGCCGGCAACTCACCCACTAAAAATGGGCTGCGAAGACTGCCCTTTTTGGTCGTCCTGCAAGCTCGTTTGCCCCCCTATTATATTTAAAACAATAAAAAAATTGTAAGTAATAAAGTGACAGAAATTGTCTGTGACGAAAAAATGTTTGGGCGGCTAAATTATAATCGCCCTCAACATTTGAGGTGAATGATATTTGACATTCAGGCGACTAGAGCTAACCTAAATTCATGTTAAATCCCTTAAGACTGAACTTAGTTTTTTAAATATTTATACAAGATATCTGTTTAATAAGTAATTCGAGTCGATAACTTAAAAGCGAGTCATGGCCAAACAAAAGACGAAACTTAATTAATTAGGATTAAAGTAAGTTTTCGAGTTTAAAATTCTAAACTGTAACTCCTTCGATCTTCGTAGTTAGTTTTAAAAGGATACTCGAAACAGCCTCTCCTTTACCGGTTCTTATTGCGTGTATTATAGGTATTGTGAACTTTCCTTCTGTCAAATCCATGTAATAATCTTGCAACACCTAAAAATATATTCCTTATTTAGTAACATAATATATTATTATCTATAAGCCTATTTTTGTTTGTGATTTGTCTTCGAGATTATTTCTAACTAGCGGACCCAGCGAACTTCGTTCCGCTTAACATTCTAATAATATAGTTTAAACTTTAGTTAAACTTAATTTAGGATTTATTTGAGGTAATAACATTAATACAACTTTTTTCCAAATACAGAAATGTTTTATTGCTTGCCATTGCGAAAAAAGAATGACGGTTTTACACTTTAGGCCTCCTCTCTCTAGCGCTAATATTGCGAGACTGCATGTTAAAGAACTTTTTGATATACAACATTTTTTGTTTTGTTATCCGGCGCAAGAAGAAAGTGATAGGTTTCTTTTATATCCGTAATTTTGTCAACAGATGGCACCACATGCAGTTTGCATTCGTAAAATTAATTAATTATTTTTTTTCTTATTTGATAACTTATCCGATATTTTATTACTTATTCTGCTATTCGGAGCGGAGAAGAATCCACTAAAAAGAGATAACTAACATCGGTCCATCCGTTCTCGAGTTATAAGTGTTGTAACAAACACGACTTTCTTTTATATATATAGATTACTTTTCCCTGACAACCTTTTGTGGTCATAAAATGATAGCCAGTTTGAATAAAGGGTATTTTAGAGAAGAACATGAAAGATATCTTGCGGTGAGAATTTTTCTCCGACTTTTCTCAAAAAACTTCGTAAGTTTACTTGTTACTCTAACATACAACGTGGTATTAAAGTACACGTTATCTTACCTTATCAGGGCATTCTTCTAACTTCTGAAAAACAAAAAAATAAATGTCAATAAAAAAATTCTGTCTATCTAACGACAGTCTATAGACCAGTGCAGATAGCCTTTAAAATAAATAAAAAGTGAAAAAAATACAGTAGGATGAAACCCATTAGAAAAGCAGGGGAATATGATCAAAATGAAAGGAAATATAAATTACGGTCGATCTGAGGTCGGGAAGGGGTAGGGGGTCCCCCCCCCCTACCCCTTCCTTGGTTTCATCCTACTGTAATTTTTTTAGGTTTCAAAAATTATCGGCACTGGTCTACTAATGAATGTCAATTCTGAAAGTTGTTGTTGAACAAACGCAATTTAAAATTCTCTGGGGAGACTCCTGTTCGTTTGCCCTTTCTATAAAAAAACCAAAGCACTGACAGTTTTTATAGGGATTAACTTTAGACTAAATTGGAGTTGAGAGGTCCGGCGTCAATAAAATAATTAGTAAACTATGACATTTAAACCAAAAATCGTTAAGATTTATTTGGACTAAAGTGAAAAACCAGACCAACGTGTTCCGCTGTACCCGGATTTAGAACCCGACTTGTTCTAATAAATAGCAATTGCATGTTACGGTTTTAACAAGTTAGACAAATTAAAGGCACGATTTCAAGTCAAGTCAAAAATCATTTAATCATATAGGTAACACAATGTACACATATTTAATAGTCAAAAAAGAAATGTATATGAAATCCTTATAACTTTACATTTAGTGCCAGTTCTCAAATCAATGGCGTAGAACGGAAGAGAAAAACTGGCAATAAACTCTCCGCCACTCTTTTTAAGATATTTGATTAACACAAAAATCTACCAAATTGTAGGTGAAAGGCACAGAAGCCTGGTCACCTACTGGCCTATATAATATAATATGAACTGATTCAGAAACCCTAGCCTAGTTTTTGTATTCAAAAAGTTTCGTTAAAAGTGTTTGAACTTGCGAGTACTAGGCATTTAAATAACATTGAACGGACAAAAACTGTGACTACATAATATTTTATCAGATATAAAACAGCGACACGTTGGTATGAAAATAATTCAATTCAATTATTATAAAAAGTGTAAAAACATGTGTCTGTACTTATATACACGCGTTAGAAGTAATACTTCTTTAACATGACAAGATAAAAATCTTTTTAAAAATGTTATTTTTCGCCTTATTCTACGTTTGTTGAAAAACTAACAAACAATAGAAAAAAGGTACCTATATACTTATACTAATACATTGAAAGTTTTTTATAACGCATTATCTAGTTAAGTAAAGTTTATTTAAATATCCCAAAAAAATATTTGTACATAATTAAAGAAATGGACGTTTTTTATTTTAAAATGTTGACTATGCTAACTTCAGGGTGTCGGTTTTTTGTGACGGTGTGCGCACGCATCGTAAAGAGTTACTCTCATAATTAAAGAAAACACTTTTAACGGATTGAAGCTATGTATTACACCTTTTGTCTTCAGTCACCGTGACCACGCACGCTGCAAAGCACGCAAAACTTCGGAAAAAAATTTAAATTATGTAAAATATTAATAAGTTTATAATAATACATAGCTTCAATCCGTTAAAAAAGTGTTTTCTTTAAATGTGTAAAAGTTATGTTAGTAAAAGACAATACTATACTCTCATAGTTTTTCCCTAACGCGCCAAACGAAGTATAACTTCAAAAATTACAATTAACATACCTCAGTTTGTCCAATATTGCAGTAGTCATCAATTAATTGAAAATAGTATCCGAATTTCTTCCCTAAATCCGTATAATCATTAGTATCCTCACTGAAGCTCTGCATCAGTCTAACGGCTATGTTCAGCATTCCTCCTGTTTCTGCAATAATGGTACTGGTAATATTATAGATTTCACTATTTCGTACAACCGAATTTAGCAAATATGTTCCATAGTATATTGACATGCACAAAAATATAATAACGGTATCTATTTAGTGTCGCAAAACTTTGCTAGAGGCAATATAGGAAGAATGCATAGAAAAAAAATATGTGTGCGTGTACTAGGTGTACACACGTAAGAAGTGAAACTTCTTTATGACCTTATTTTTCGAAAAATGATCTACTATATGCAACTTTACAGAAATTGGTTAAATAAAGTTAAATTAGATACAGTTTAACAAAAGGCTTTTATTATCATAGACATGAATACAAATACAAATATTTCATTTTAACTTATTACTGTACTACTATGTAGTACTAAGATTATTACAGAATTTCATTAATTGTAATAGAATTATTAGTATTACTATCATTGTTATCGTTATTATATATTTTTGTTACTAATGACTTCGAATCTCTTCGGATCAACCGTGGTAGGGACAAGAAAAAGATGGCGCGTAACCGAAAAATGTGACAAATGTGTGTAAATTTTTTTCCAACGCCGATAAAGAAGTTTGACTTCAAAAAGCAACATGGCGCGTAACCTGCTACAAAATTTCTCCCATTCGTCGATAAAGAAGTTACACTTCAAAAGATGGCGCGTAACGGAAAAATGTGACGCGTAACGAAAAAATGTTACACTAAATTTTTTTCCAACCCCGATAAAGAAGTTTCACTTCAAAAGGTATAAGCAAGCAATACAGCTAGTATTTTATAAACGAAACCTAAAAACCCAAAAATATTAAGCATTAATATTAATAAATTGGCCCATACTTTGTTCTGTCATCCTCCTATACTCAGCTTCTGTGGGGCAGACAAACATGTCTCTCCAATATATTTCTTTACCTTGACCTCTTACTATTTTGAGTGCTTGTTCATTGAACACTTTCAGTGCCTGGTAATAAAAATCGAATAAGTGAAACATGAAATGCTATTTTCAACTACGGGCATATGTGAAAAGAGACCGCTCTCTTTTTTGCTTACGATTGTTTACCTACTGTTTAGATGTTCAGAAGTATTACAACACTTCAGCCTTGCGATTTGTCACTCACTTTTCGATCTCTCACAGCGGTTTTTTCAGCGGCGGTCACGCTCAAATCAGTCGTGAAGCAGTCATTTTACGATTTGGCATTCTGATAAGGAGGGTGCTTGAAGTTTATTGTTTGCGCGACCGCCGCTGCGAAAATCGCTGTAAGAGTTCGAAAAGTGAGTTACAGAATCGCAAGGCTGAACATCTAAACATTCATACATGAATACTTAAACAAATCCCGACTTTAACCAAAGTGAGCCGTAAATTTTATCACACTCTAAAAACTCACAAAGTTACAGAATCGCAAGGAAAAGTCGATTCGCACTCGAAAAGTGAGTTACAGAATCGCAAGGCTGTACAAAAGTGGTTTTTGAATTTTAAGTAAAATACTTTAAATTTTCCATCAAAAAGTCACGTTATTCAAAAACGTAAAAGATTACAGCAAATCGGTAGTAATATGAAATAAAAATACCTCTAGACCAAATTTAGAGCACCTTTCCATAGCCAGGACAATGATATGAAGGGCAGTATTGGAAGCCATGGGAACTCCATACACGCTATGGGCAGCGGGAATTCCACGCCTTACATCTACGGCATCTTGTATGTCGTCTAAACTGAGAGATGGAAATATACTTTTAAGTGAGAAATTGGCGAAGTTTTCGATTAGTTCTTCAAACAGCCGTTGTAAATATTTCTATAAACGTTTGTTAACATGTTCTATTATCTTACTGGTATCCACTGTATTTATCTCCTTCGTGAATAAGGACGCATTTTTGTTATATCATTCACATTTCAGACCATTAAGTAGTAAATAAGTATCTTTCAAATTAATACCCGTTTTTCTCTTGAAAAAGATCGCATGAAAATGTTCCCATAAATATGTAAAGGACTATGGCAGGCTATGGCCTCAAAGAAAGGACATATTCTTAGTACTTTAAGCTTAGAGAAAAATAGAAACAGAATTCTATATTAAGTCTAGCTTAAATAAAAAATGGGTGCGTGTACTTATGTACGCGCGTAAGAAGTTATACTTCTTTGGCATTATTAAAAATAGTTTTTGATTGCATGCAAATAATTAATTACAATTAAATAACCAAAGACTGGAAAAGGAGTCAATAAAGTTCAGTTTACATTTGAAAAATTAAATAAACAAATATTTATTATTCTTCTCTTACACTAAGTGTAACATAAATTCTATTATTATTCGAATATTGTTTTTAAATTATGTCCAATGCCGTAGCATCTTCCGTGGGCAACTTCATTCTGTTAATTTTGTGTCACGGTGCGCGCGCATCGTAAAATTTCACTGTCATAAATTTTTCATAACGTGCCTAAAGAAGTATAACTTCAAAAATATATATAAATTTACATTTATTCATGTATCCTTAAAAAGTCAACTTACATAAGTGTACCATTATGGCACATTGCCATAATATCAATTATCTCCTTCATCTTCTCATTAGGAATCTTTAGCCAATGGTTAAAGGCCTCAGCTATTCGGTTTCTTATTCCTTTGCTCTTCACTTGAATTATATGGGAGTAGGGGAGGAGGATTTCCTGAAACAACGTGCGCAGATTAGATTCCAAAATTACTATTTTCTTTGTACAATACCAAACTGGATTTTAAACGTGACTCTAATTACTGGAAGCGAAAAAAAAGGTTTGAATCTATATACGTTTGCTATAAATTACCTCCTGAAACCTCGAATTTTAAATTCATTTGTACAACAGTTACAAAAAACTACAAATTTCCAAGCATAATTTCACTATCATGTCTATTTCGAAAAATACGATGAATTTATATATATTTTTATTTAAAACCGAATCCCCTTAATAAACTGACTTTTTTTATCTTCAATTACTAGATACACTTAATACACTATTTGCTAAATCATACAAAACTGGCATATAATGTGACATTTATTAATAATATATTTATATTTTTAATTACAGTTGCAATAACATTTGATTTTTTTTTTCTCATGCTCATAAATAAATCCTTTATACCCATACTAAAATCGTCAGAGAACTGATCACTTATTTTAAATGGAAAAGCACTTTTATTATTAACGATATAATTTTTATATTAAAATGGATTCAATATTGGTCAGATTCGTATAATAAGTTATACATGTAAGAAATTGAGTGTTCTCTAAATATGATATCCGTTTGTGTGAACCAGGAACTACTTTCAGCTAATATTACGGAAAGCTTCATCGTTTTTGCCAATAATCCAATTAATTATCGTATCGTAGTCACACCGGCTCTTAAAATAAACTATTTTTTACATTTCAATAAAATAACTACTGATTCACAGTGCAAATAAATGCTTAAATAAAAAATAAAAAAGAAGTTACATACCTCTTCCAAATCAGGAATGTTTTCTTCTCTGGACATTGTTAAAATATTATTACCCACTTTGACAGAATAACTTAACTCTGTTAAGAGTCGAAAAAAAATTTAGCTTATTAAAATATGTTTAAATTTGAAAAATATTGTTAACCAAGTAACCGTGTCTTCACATCAAAGCCTAAATGGTAACAGAGTGTTCAAACGCCACGTATAACTAATTCTTAGAATATTAAAGTTAATTAATAACTTTACTATGATTATACTCGTTACCACGCCAATACATCTTAAATTCACTTTATTCACACGCTATTACAAATGACCATTAAGTGCGACATTTCTTTAAAAACAATCATGTTTTAAACTATGATACCACACCTGTCATTTACGTTTTCAAGGAAAATTTACCAATAAATATTATCGAAAAGTATTAAAAGGCTTTTAAGAAATTTTACTCAATGTAGAGTATAACAAAGTTTAATAATACAAATTGCTATCAGATACACAAGATTTTTGGATCGTTTATACACCAGCTTATTTGGACCAATTTACATATGTAATTTATTTAATTCGGGCGACAAAGACTTTAAAGCTAAGAGATTTTTGATACTGCAATATACTTAGTTTTAGATAAAAAAGAGGAGTAAAGAAAGACTTAGAACTAATTATGGATCCCATATATCAAAAATTTCAAATGATTTTGACGAAAGTCATAGCTATCTATGACTTGACTCTTAATCTTACCCGAAGAAGAAAATCAAGGAACAGCTATCTATAAACAAATCTTGCCAGGCCATTGTTAGGAACAAAACATAAAAATATAGTAAAATATATCTTTAATATAATGATAATAAAGTCTAATAGTATTTTTATTTTATTTAGTTATACAGGGTGGCCAAAAAGTCGTGGATCAAACGCAAATAGGGGATAGATGAGGTCATCAGCGGCAAAAAATTGTTCTACGGGAGGTCTCTAAGGTAGAGGTATGCAGAGTTATGATTTATTTTGGTATTTATATGAAAATTGACTTTTTTTTACTAATTCTTCTTAAAATTCGAAAATATCTACATCCTGTATCTTTCTTATAATATCCACTAGATTGGTACTGATGAATTCTTGCGTTAGACATACTATTTATTGTTGTTTATTGAGTGTATTCAAGATAATATGTGATACGATATAACATTTTTTCAAATCATAAATTTTTGATTGGACCCCACTGTGAAAAAAAATTACTCCACCGAAAAGTGGCCCTATACTACAAGTTTTGGCGCATTTAATAGGGATTCTGAAAAGGTATTACACGTGGCTATGAGTCGCTTTAATATCTTTCTAGGAAGAATTACAAACAACGTAGAACAATTTTTTGCCGCTGATGACCTCATCTATCCCCTATTTGCGTTTGATCCACGACTTTTTGGCCATCCTGTATATGTACAACAACCGATAATTTAGTCACGTGAATATTAATTGTTATGCATAGTCACGAACAGTTAAGTTCGAGTTATGTTGTTAAACTATAAAGGCACAGGGAAACAATACACAGGAAAATGTTAATAATACCTAATAGTCTAGTCGACAAGTAGAAAATGGTACAAAATAGAGATACTGCTCTTAAAATTATGTGCGATAGCTCATTGGATCCGGAATGACGTCTAGAAGAACGTGCCAAAAGCGTGTATTAGCACATAAAAAAATGCATAAGCTATAAACAATTAAAGATGAAAAAAAAATGGCATTTCGTTTTTTGCCAATATTTAATAAACTATTAAATATTTAAGAAATTTCAAAAAAAGATTCTGAAAGAGGAGGAAATTTCCAAAAAAATGTTTAAATAATGGTCGTAATAAATTTATGCTTCGTAGAGCCTTTCTTACATACATACTTAACAAGATCGTGCCATAAAAGTTAAAAAAGTCAGATAATTATCTATAAAAAATGTATGTCACGACACTTTTTTGCTATTTGCTATTGTAATACACCGGTTCTCGTCCGATCACCGAAGTTAAGCAACGTCGGGCGAGGTCAGTACTTGGATGGGTGACCGCCTGAGAACACCTCGTGATGTTGCCTTTTTTGTAGGGATAAGAAATGAAAATTATTTTTGGAATCACTTAACTAAATTAGTCTTGTTGAAACGAAGTTATCGAGCGGTGCGAAAGGGGGCTAGACGGAATAAATTAAGACCAAAAGTTGTAACGACACTTTTTGCTATAGTTGTCATATTTTACGTTTTCGATTTAGCTATGGCCAACGTCCATACCACGTTGAATACACCGGTTCTCGTCCGATCACCGAAGTTAAGCAACGTCGGGCGAGGTCAGTACTTGGATGGGTGACCGCCTGGGAACACCTCGTGATGTTGGCTTTTTTTTCGTCGTAAGATTGGTATCGAGAAAATCTATCATACTGTTATGATACCAATTAACATAAATTAATCGAAAGGAATTTCGTTCCATCCGGGTGTCCCTTGACACCTCTAAAGTTTTTTTTTGTAATTTACACCCCTTTCATCATTTTCAACCCTTGTCAATATCTACAGTTATTCAATAGTTTCAAATTAAACAGAATCATAAAAGATCAGTAGAATAGGCCTACCGGGGAAACCACATTAAAAAAAAAGCGCTAAGTACACTACCTCAAAGGTGGCGTGGAAACGTGTGCATATTATGACGATTACAACTCTTTCAACTTTTTGAATCGTGGTATCTCAAAAACGGTGGCTCTTAGGAAAAAAAGTATTTAGACATTTTTTATAGATAATTATATTCTGATCTACAATTTTTGTCTAAACTAATTTTATTATGATAAAACTTACCATTTTGCTGAAAATCGCGAAAAACCCATTTTTGTGATCTTTGACCCGGAGTAAATTTTTTTGCACGTGCCGGATCGATGAGGACTTTTCACATTTCTTTTATAATAGTGTATTGAGCAATCCTACCAATATTCAGCCAAGTGCGAATTATTGTAACCTTACCGCTAAATTTTAGGCTAATTTGACCGGATTAATTGATTAACGCAATTTATTCAACCACAAATATTAATTCGTTGCGATTTTGTTTACACGAACTGCACTTTATGCTGAAATTACATTTCACTACTGACAACTCTGAGCAGACACTCCATTATATATAAAATTAAAATCAATATACAATTTGTTTGACTATGCAGCATTAAGTATCCGCTAATTATGAATATGTGTGAAGTACCACGAAACTCTTCTCTAGGGGAGTTATATACCTACTTATTATAAATAAGAAATAAGGAAGCAGTTTCTGTTTTAGCTACTTTTATAGTTTGAAATATATTTGTTAGAAGAAAATTCAAACGAAAACCAAATAATATTTCTCAATGAATATTTATACCCATTACTTAGTGTTACAATATTAGATAACTATTAAAATTAATATCCTAACTAGACAACTATTTTATGTGATCGGGTTTCATATATCTTACAGTTTATCAAAAACCATTAAATGTTGCAGAGAACCACCATAAATATATGTATTACAAAATTAACTTTTTAAAACTCTAGTATGCTCTCTTATGTAAATGTAGTTGAGGTGTCACTATAATAACCTAGCGCACTGAAAACTAGTGTTGTTGATATCAGAAACTAAAATGAGATGGGCTCATTTTTTTGTAAGAGTATATGTTTATTATATTGCTTAGTTTAATTAATTGTTTTATGTTAAGGGATTAAACAATCTGTCATCCTATAAAATAGAACTTCCTTGTCTGCTAAAATCTAAAATCATTCGAATGTTATAGGGATCTTCGATTCTACAACTAAATAGCGAAATTATTCTACGACAATGTACATTATTAACATTGTACAATATTTAACACGAGCTACAAGCTAAATATAAACTTATAATACTTAGTTGCACGTAATAATACCAGTATAATTAAATACTGTTTGCTTTCCTACCATCTCTTCACCTTATTTTACTATAATTGAACTATCCAAGTCAAAATATAGTAAAATTCACTACTTTCGAACGAACGGATGAACGGAAAAAAGAGTTAACAGGCGTAAAACACGGTAGCGCATCTAATGAAAAAGGCAATTAAATGAATTTTCACAGTTTTCCACGAAAACAGAAAAGTGTCGGCTCGTGCAGGTATTTGATATGGGGCCAATAAAGTTTTATTATAACCGACCGAGTGGCGCCCGGCTCAGTTCAATGACTTCCTGAAGCTTTTATGACGAGCTTCCGCTTTCGGCTTCACCTGCAGTGTTCGAAGTACTCGCGGATAATGCAGCTAATTGTTTGAACATTCAGCTTTGTCCCCGAATTCGCCGCGAAGCGAATGTTCCTTGAAATTATAATCAATTTAATAATTAGTTAAAATACCTAAAATATAAAAATTGAAGATTAAAATATCAATAAAATTATTAAACGATTATGTATTATTATGACATTAAAATTAATGAAATATAAGACCGAACTTATTGTCAAAATCCATAAACAATTTGACAGTTGAGAGAGTTCACACTGAAACTGAGGCCTGAAGTAATATATATATGTATCACATTTGTCTAATAAAAGTTACGAAATGAAGGAGGAAATCTAGAACTGTTCTTAGGAATTGTGTCTCCAAACCATTGTCAGATAACTTTGCCTCATTAGCCAGCCATAAAGATTTTACCAGATTCCAGGAGCCTATGTACATCAAGTTAACGTATAAGGAATCTTCTAGTGTTTACCTAATCTCAGTAATGGCTGAACTAACATTTCTCAAGTAAACAACAAGCAAACTCACAGCTAACAAAGTTGCTCCCTCAGCTTTCTACTGCAAACTTATACTAGGATATTATAGTTCAAAACCTCAGATTAAAGGCTTCATTATAATCATCAATGTTTAAAACTATAAAAAACAAAACGTAAAAGTACATATTTCTATGCTTGTACGAGTTTGAGATTTGCCGCCAATTCACAAAAACAAATGAATGCAATATACTACATTAGGTTACCAAAGATTTCTATAATTGAAATTCAAAAAAGTTTTCATTAGCAATGTTTCTAACTGGCCAGTCCTAAACCTTTTTAGTGTTACCTAGGTAACTAAAAGACGATAGGATTTGAATACTGTATCCACACGGTTTAATAAAAATTTCCTTATTTTTGGTTACTGCCAAAAATGTATTTTCTAGTCGCGTTATTTTTCCGTAGTCCTTAAAAGTAAAGTAAAAGTCAAAAAGTCAAAATTTTCTCCGCCACTCTTTTTAATCGCCATTTTTTTGTTTAACAAAATGTTTGTAAGGAGCTGCAACCATTACACCATGTTCCATGTGACATTTTAAGTAATTAATAATAATAACATAAATTAAAAACAAAGATTTGTCCTCTATCAGCAGGAGGCATGGTGAAATAGGAGCACGCACTTACATTCTCGTGGGAACAACACGCGAACACATAGTCGAAATAACCAACATCACCGCATACACGAATTCAAGTCCGACCAGTCACCACAAGCAGCACCCGTTCACGAGCATGACGCATGGCCAGCCATCGGCCCCCTCGCCATATTTTAGGGAGAGAGACAACCCGACGAATGGACGCCGCCACAAGCAATGACATTTAAGCGAGCATGACGATCCTTGAAATGTGAACTTGGCATACTTAATCATTGCCTTTATGGAAACGGACAGTGCTAAATTGTGGTCCCAGGTGTCTGTCTGGTCAACTAAATAGTTGATAAAACATGATCCTTGAAAAAAACAGATATGTAGCCGTACTACATTGGAGCCTTTCGGAATTAATAAATTATTCTACTTAGGTGTTGTAGCACAAGGAACGGTTGTAATAATAAGCCCTTAATACACACCTCATTTCGATATATTCTTAACATGAAGAAAGGTACACAATTGTCAGTAAGGATAAGGATAAAATTAGTAAGGGAATAATGAGAGAAGTTAGACTGATAATATGGTAACTAAAACTTTGCCTATAAATAGTTCAAAATACGCACAAACACTCACTAAAGAGTTATAAGGGCGTAACTTATAAATAAAATTTGATAAAATTTAATCCATTTCTAAATGCGTCTAGCATAACCCAAGCGATACAAAAAATAAGTGAATCAAACAGCTCTCAACACATCAGCTCATAGTCTAGCTGACTGATTGCAAGATAAAGAATTATATTAAAAAAATCTGAATCAAATGACAATCGCCAAAGTTTAAATATTAGGGAATAAAAAAATATCTATTTCGGATAGGTGCATAATGTAAGTAATAAATGCGGTTGGGTACACTCAATTAATGTCAATTCAAACAAAAACAAAACACCATGCATATCTCAATACACATACAATATTAAATCTATTTAAACAAATACATGCTATTCAAATTAAAATTTCATGACTTGTTTAAAATCGATAGATTTAAGTTAATGGCTTTTTAATTTGTAGATACGACAACGTTGGTTCTTGGAAACAATACTGCGGTACTGCATTCACCTATTTACTTAGATTTATATCTCAGGTATGCCTTATAACCTTTACAAAATGGACTTGTAGACTGAATGAGACAAAAATTTACGCATAAATAGGTTATATTTACTAGATTAGGAACTTTAGCCAAATCAGGTGTAATAGGGAAATTATTAAATTGGACCTATTGTCATTTAATACATAATGCGACTCTCATCGCTAGGGTCGTAGGTTCGATCCCCGGCTGTGCACCAATGGAATGTCTATGTGCTAATATAACACTCGCTCAGACGGTGAATCGCATCGTGAGTTACACGGGCATGCTTTACCCAAAAAAATAGACGGTGTGTGTCAGGCACAGAGGCTGATTACTTACTTGCCTATAAGAAATGATCACGGAATAGATACAGAATTCTGAGCCCCAGACCTAAATGGTAGTAGGTGTAGTAAATTGATATATTAATATGAAACGCTTTTTTTGGAAGAATCAATTTCGATGATCAAACAACATGTTCAAGAACGAACCTATTTTAAATGATTGGCTTACCATGTGCTCTTCTTGCGAGCCTTTCGACAGCATACAACTGATATGCATCGCTTATTCATACCATGACATCGAAAAACCCAGCCAGTTGAGGTTATCAGATTACGTTCGTTCAATTTGTATGAAAATTCGGACCAAGACCTCGTGACGTTATCTAAATTTGACCGTTTAGCCGTCAAACGGTGACAAAATAACCGGTTCTGAATAAGTTACTATTTATTAAACTTAGTTTAGAATATATGAAATTTATTATTTTAATTAAAACTCGCTAATAAAGTAATATATACCAAGTATAATATACTATAACAGTATAATTTTTAGATTTCGGATATTTAAGTATCTAACTGTTTTATTTTGTATTAAGTGTGATTATGAAGACATAATGACTGATGACGGAGAGAAGAAGAAAGACAGACTCCTCCTACCGACTTCGAAGATGTTAAGTTTATAATTTACTATGGATCAACGTACCAAAAGTCCATTGAAGATTTTTAAGTACCTACAAAGATAAGAAGACATAAATCGCGATGGGCTGGACACATGATAAGAGAGAACGTCAAATGGAATATAATTGTGACACGATGGTACTCTAAGGAAGGCAAAAGGAGTAGAGGAAGACCACAACAAGATGGGAAGACAACATCAGACAAGTGGCAGGAGTGATGTGGAACAGAATGGCCCAAGAAAGACATGAATGGTTGGAGGAGGGCTTTGCAGACTGGCAAACAGATTTGCAGAAATCAAGCAAGAACCAAATATTAGAATACAAACACTTACAAAAACACAGGAAATCCCACAATCCCTACTCCCTCATTAACAACAAACCCCAAACAATAGAATCCCTTCTAAGCATGGTCACTAAAATTATAGACGCTATCAAAGACTAGAATAATCCACAAATAACAGGCTCGTAATCCACTCCAATCCAATCGTTATTTTTGTTATTTTTACTATTACCATATTATAAGCCTTTACTTTACATGTACAATATTCTCCTCTTGCATACATAAAAATATTGTTATTACAGAGTATAATGTACATTATATGTGAAGTTAAACTTATACAATAATTGTTAAATTTTAAAACAACCTTACATTAATACGTTAATCATAAGACCTTGGATTTTTCTTGTATATTTACTTTATCATTGTATTCATTCATCATAACATATTTAATATCAATCTTACAACAAAGAAATGTATTAGCTCATTTATGATTTTTGTAATTAGCTTAGAAACCTTAACGTAACTTAATCAAAATTGTAAACAAATTCACTTATAAAAGTTACACTTAAAAATTTTACTATTATAATTGCTTTCTAAAATATTAATAAAACTTTGTAAATTTAGTTATTTATATTATTAATTAGTTTATAAGACGCGGACTCTACCAAGGTGGCTGTGGGAATGTCATTGTATCAAATAGCAAAACTGACCCTCAACCACCTAACCCGTAATTATATAAATTATAACAACAATAAATTCATATCTCAAATTCAAGTTTCTCATCCACAAGATTTAAAAAAAAAAAAAATATTTGTCGAAGTTCACATTTACTATAGTCTAACCTATTGCAACAACTTTTTTTAGATTCTACCCTCATTTAGTTTTATAAACAATAAAAATATAACCCGCATAAATATTTAATGACAAACAATCTAACTAAATTGTTAAAGACTCTGGAAGGAACTAGCGTTTAAGATACAGGCTAGGCCTAGTTTAATCGCTAGTGCACATAGAATTATTTTATGTTCGAGGTTGACCAAAATTAATAGTGAAAAACAACGCTTCGTTGCATGTTCGTTGCATATTGTATGTTTATAACCTTTAGAATGTAAGTACCAAATGTTTTTCGTCAAATAAAGTGATTTTTATTTTATTTTATTTTATTTTTTTTATGTCCAATTTAAATATATTTTTTAAATAAATAATAAACACACTGTACTGAAAAAAAAATATTAGAATAGTTTTTTCTACCTTCTAATACCTACTTTAATATAATGATCTTTATGTGTGTACCTAAGTCGATCTGAATAAAATTATTATTATTACATACTATTTCACGACGTATGTTTAATTACGTATATATTCAATGAATTAAGTATAGATTGTATAACAAAAACAATTCTTTAAAATATGATGTTTTAATTTAACTAGCAATCGCCCACGTATTTTGCGACACTAAATCAGTTGCGACGCTCCCAATTCTACATCTTACGCGCGAACTCTCTCGATCGTATTGTATGTATAGGCCTGGCTGACCTTTTTATTGGAAAATTTTCTTGTTTTCAAGTTGAATGTGATTGATTTTCTGTAATAGAAAATAAACCCTCAATAAATAATAGGTTATTCAACTTAAATTATTTCAAAAACTAAAGTAATAAAAATTACCAAGATATATTGCTAAAGGGATGGGACTCGATATCACCTAATGCGTATGAGGTGAAATGATATCGCCGCCCAAGGACATTCTCAATGACTAAGGACTCGCGAGTGCGTTTCCGGCCTTTAAAAAATTGGTACGCTCTTTTCTTGAAGGTAAAGGCTTACGACTTTGGACACCAGTTTGTTCCGGTACCAGGGCCGCGCCGACCCCCGTCAGCGCCTGTGTGCGAAACCCATGAAGCGCCTCCTTTTTTTTATAGGGGGCAAATGAGCCTGAGGGACGGACAAAAATGGCAGTCATCGCAGCCCATAGACATTTAGCGGGTGTGTTGCAGGCCTTTGAGGGAACTATTTATATTTTTCGGCCTATTTTTTACCAATCTTCAAGTTTCAATGTATTTTTTATTATTTTTTAATTTTTACCGAAAGGAAAATTTTCTTTAGTTTAATATACTTACTTACTTAAATAACCTTTTTTTAAATAGGTAAAACGTCCGCTTGCTAATTGCCGTGAAAAATAAAACGCGAATTAAATTGTTACATAGTTAATTTATGATGTTATATCGAACGTTTTTAAGGTCAGATTTATGACATATCTTTGTAATAAATCCCATCTTTTAGTAGAGGACGAAAAATATTTATATAATTCTTGCACAATATTAAAAAACCCAATCGTGTATGAGGTTGGCAGCGTCGTTTACTATTAAATTTAAACTATGGCTAGCGCACGGTACATAAAAAGCGCGGAGATTTAGATCCAGCAATATTCTTAACGCGGATATTTGAGTCATTATCATAGCCTTGTCTCCTTAAGTTGTTTATGTCCAAATTAATGTCGTTTAGTTTTTCTATTATAAATGACGTTACTCCAGCGCCAGTTGTATCTATGATTGGACAGAAAGCTAGGAAATGCTCTCTTATTTCCAACTTTCTAGTTTCCTTGTTAAAGTTGACAAATCTTATTATCATACTAATTTGCTCTTCGTGTGAAACGTCAGGAGAACAATCCAGTATTATTGAAAAATATTTATTAATTAGACATAATAGAAAATAAAATGTTGAATTTGGTTACCGAGTATAAAAATTAGTTTATTTTCGATTTTATCAAGGTATGTCGGCATATTATTGAAATCATAAGACATAAACACACTCAAAAACTCACGGCGCAGCGGCCTTTCTTTTGATTCGTTAAGCTCTGAGTAATTAATGTAAACTTAAACCCAAAGCGTAAAATGAAACTTCAAACATACGTAAGAATATTGTAGTTAAGTGTAGTATAAATAATTTCGGTGGCGGCGCCCTTATTGTCTTAGCGCCTGTGTGCATCGCACACTTCGCACACATGGGCGGCGCGGCCCTGTCCGGTACTGATCGACATGTCTGCCTGAGACATACCTGTACGGCCAGTGTAAAGAGTATTCCCAGTGCCATGTCATTTCTATGCAGATGTAGAACTTTTTTCATGACATGTAATAAAGAAATGTTTCATGCAAACATGATGTGTTCATACATTATTTATCTTCTGTTAATCCTTAACATAGAATCTTTATATCCTTTCCCACCATTTATTAATCTTCATAAAGGTCCTCTTGCGAAGCTTTTAACGAAAATCTTCGCTAATAAATTCAAATTCAAAATTCAAATTCAAAAATCATTTATTCACGTAGGTAACACAATGTACACTTGTGATTCGTCATTAAAGAAATAAATATTAATGCTTCTAATTTTACATTTACTGCCAGTTCTCAAATCAAGGGCGTAGAACGGAAGAGAAGAACTGGCAATAAACTCTCCGCCACTCTTTTTAATCGCCATGTTTTTTTTTTGTTTTTTTTTACACAACGTTTGTAAGGAGCTGCAACCATTACACCATGTTCCACATGACATTTTAAGTAATTAATAATAAGAACATAAATAAATAAATAAAAACAAAGACTTGTCCCCTATCAGCAGGAGGCATGGTGAAATAGGAGCACGCACTTACATTCTCGTGGGAACAACATAGACAATTATAGACAAAATATGTCAGATAAGCTAATGGGAATGTGTTACTCTACAAAGTTTGTATGTTAAAAATATGTTTAATATGAAATATTGTGCACTGAGAAAGCAAGCCTAAATGTGTAAAATATATAATACGGCGACCGAAATAAATGAAGAAAAAATAACCAATTTAACATGATATAATGGATACTCATATCAATGAGAAAATCCTTTCTTATACACAAAATTGTAATAATTCACGGTAAATCTAGTCGTTTTAAATCTTCATGAAGGACATGCGCACTGAGATTGTTCAATACGTAGGTAGAGTCCTACTGTGTAATAAATGTATTTTTAGCAGTTTTGTCTATTTTTTTAAATTACGATTACCAACATAATTACAATTTACAAAAAATATAAAAAATAAAGCATTTTTATTAATGTTCAACACTGCTAAGAACTTCCATCTTCCATTGTATGTGTCCTAAATATGTTCTAATTTTTTATCTCTAATACCTTCGGAAATGAATATAACCAATTACTTTCTCACCTACTTTTAGCTTCTTTCTTTATGCACGTTTCTTTAATTAATATAGATATTGCTACACTATGCGACACCAAGCGTTTCCTAACGAAACTAATAAAACTGTTGTACATAGTAAAGACTAGATGGCGCTACGCATGGCATAAATGCGACTAAAAAACTCAAGTGTAATAATATAAACATCGCTTCTTACCATTACATGCAATGACGTTCCGTAGCTTGGCCAGTGTTACTGCTTTTCTATACATTTTTGTGAATTAATTAAATAGTTAAAAATTCGTTACTCCGCCTGGTATGCGAGTGTACTGTGCAGTGTGACCAGATTTTAATTGACGAATCTACTGCTTGTGGAGGTTAAAAACTACTGAATTCTACCGAAAGGAACGAGAAAATCTATTATATTTTTTTGCTGTTGTCTTACATCGTAAAACATGAATGTTTTCTTGATAAAATGATAGAATAATAAAAATAAGAATTTAATTTAAAAGAAACCAAGTTTTTTTTCAAATTAAATTCTAAAAAATGTATAAAATGATACTTAAAGTAAAGATTTTTCGTCTTTATGTTGAGTAACATTGTCATAAAGCAATTTTCAGTCCATTAACTTGAACATACTTCTGTCAGATCTATTGACTGAAGCGGAGTAGTTTTTATAAAATTTATCTTCATAAAGCAACTCAAAATGGAACTCATCATGTTTTGTATGTCTTTTTCAATTTTATGAATAAGGGTCTGATCACTTTGAAAAATAACGTAAAATTTTGTAGATTTACATAACCAACTTTAAATAAGGGATTTTGCTCCTATTCATTGCGATATCCTTGTGTATATTTATGTTTCATTTAAAACTCGATCATATAAATTCTCAATAAAGGAATTCCCACATCACATTCTATGCTCACGGCACGAATGGTAACGAAAAGAATGAACATTAAATAGTTATAATCCAATCGATGAAAGAGGAATACCTCGCTTTTATTCGATATGCCAAAAAAAGTACTAGAATAACTGAAAAGCGTGAATTCTACTAAAATATACCAAATAATTTTTACATACTAAATTCTGTTGACAGTACCTCAAAATCTACCAAAAAAGTAGAAATCTACTAAATCTGGTCACACTGGTACTGTGGCCACAATACTTAAGCCAGGCCGCAAGGCAAAAAGACAACGAATTTGACAATTGACAGTTCATTATATAAAAAATATCGAGTCCATTGTTTTAGAAAATCGATTTCAAAATGAAATTTCATAGGTCTTAGTTTTGTAATAAGGTTTATTAATAAGTCCTCTCTTTTAATACGACACGTTTTTTGAAAGTGGTTTTTTTGGTTTCGATGGTGGCTGGAGAAACTGGATTATTATAATGAAACATGTCTTGCAATGGCTCCGTATACATCGGAACAAAACGAAAGTGTCTTGTAGTTGACCGTGTGTAAACCTTAGAATAATTTAGTCTATTTAAAGTATTTGCGATGGCGCAAACAGTAAGACGTCCCATCGAAGCAAGGTATCCATCCTGCTATGTACCAAGCAGAATACAAGAAAGAAGAGCAAAAGCAAGGGCGCTCAGGTAATTTCATATAAATAATTATTTTGAGATCAATGACACGAATACGTGACCTCATATTTTAGTCGGACCTCATATTTCTTGTATGTCTGTTTAATGAGGATTTAAAAATGTTTCAGATAACATTTTTTAAAAATTACATTTTAATTGCTAGATCTATGTAAGGTATTGATGACAAAATTGCTTCATAATTGATCATCAGATTTTCTGGAACATCTATAAAGTATGTATGAAAATGTACCTACATATAGATTGTTAAAAGTTGGATTTGATATTACATTACGGATACAACAAATATAACATATTTTTTTTATTTGTTTTTAAGATTGGAACAACAACGTAAACCGGAAAAGCCTGAAGATTTTGTATGCTACTCAGATAGTGATAGTGAAGAAGAAACCCCAACTGAGCAACATAAAACACTTTGCACATCATATAACTTTGTTGACTATGTGCGTTCTAGAGAAATACAAGCTCCTGAGGTAATTTACATAAAAAGTATTTTAAATTGGGAAACTATTTTTGACTATATATCGCTGTTTCATTTACAAAACATTTCTTATATCATTTTATATCGGTGACTTTATACAGCTTATAATAATTAAATGCATTGATGTTTATCTTAATTGAAATTGCCTTATCCTTTCAACCATTTTGACTGTGTAAATATGATTAATCAATTATTTTCATTTCTAAATGACCGCTCCAAGGATGACTTTGTCCTTTATTGACATTTGATACCAGCTATAATTGATAAAATATGATGAACTTTTACATAATTTATCAAAGTTTATCTTATATGAACTAAAATTATACTTTCAAAACATGAAGTCTGCTTTTAATTATAAAACAATGCAATAGATAATTTTAACAAAAAAAAAATACCTTTTAGTCTTACATATTATCAATAGATCTTTATATCAACAGCCTCGATCGGTGGATCAGTCGTATGCTACGCGCCATATGCTCACGCACGACATGTTGCGTGAGACGCCAGTCAACCTTGGCACAGTGAACAAAGTGTTCTGCTCACAGTGGTTATCCGATAGACAGATTGTGTTCGGGACAAAGTGCAATAAATTGCTTGTGTATGATGTTCGGTCTCGTTCACTTGACGCCATTCCCACGCTCCGTCCTCGCACTCCTTGGCCCGGCGCTGAATATCAAACTGGCATACACGCGCTGCAAATAAACCCGTCTAGAACACTGTTAGCTACTGGTGCGCGTAACTCATGTGAACTGGCCATCTATCGGTTACCCACTTTGGATCCTGTGTGTGTCGGAGAGGCTCATAAAGACTGGGTAACTGAATTTTTATTAATTTTATCCTTGTAAGTAACTAGAGCCGTCTTTACAAAGCCTATATAGAATGTAGAGGTGCAAAACAAAGAAGTTTTCTAATATAAAATATTATTCCTATAGATTAAACAAATTGGTGTCTTTAAGTTTATATTTTACAAACATTATTCTCCAGTTTCAGCACTTAGTATCCTGTTAGTGAAATATGACTAATATCCACTAACTGAACTTCAAAATTTTTACAGATCCTTGACATGTGTTGGTTAGATGATGAGTTCTTAGTGACAGGGTCTCGGGATTCCAAACTTGCATTGTGGCGAGCACCTGATACACCGATTACTCAAGCTACCCCTCAACACAATTATATATCACCAGTTGTTACTAGGGAATGTAAGGCTGGTAAGTATTGGCTAATTTATTAAACACATGTAGTCTTGTTATTAAACATGGATAAAGGAAGATAATACCATTCTTACATTATTATTTTTTCTTTAGTGAAAATAATGTGTTCCATGTAACTCTTAGTAATTTGTTATCTGCATTGGTTGTCTAAATTCCATTTATGTCAATTAATTGAATGCAAAACATCTAAAGCCTTAACTCTAAAGAAACGGTAAATTAATTTGTATAAATACAAAATAATAGAATGGATTTTTGTAATGAAAAACTTGAACAGCGCTCCGTGGACGTTTTTCGAACTAAACGGACGCATGAACATCGAATAGTATTCATGTGTTCACTGGACAAATCTTTATATATATAATTCTTCTGTGAGTGTGTATGTCACTGAACTTCTTCAAACGACTGGACCGATTTTGATGAAATTTTTTGTGTGTGTTCAAGGGGATCTGGGAATGGTTTAGATTCACAAATCAGCCCGGCAGATGGCGCTGCAGTCGGTACTTTCATACTTTGTTTAATATCCTAATCGCTTGAAATATCATGCAGGACAATGTCTGTGGGGTCCACTAGTTATATGGATAATATGCTTTCAAGCTATAGGGTATAAGGAAATTGACATTAGCCTGATAGCGTATACAAATACATTTAAGATTTTTTTAGAGTACGCCATAAAATAAGATTACTTCCTATTTAGATTTATGTGATCGGTCGAAATCTGTATTCCAATATGGCAAAATCTCTTTAAAAGATTATCTCTCTTAAATCTCTTAACAATCCTATTTAAAATGATAGGTTGATTTGTTACTATTATACTATCCTATCCACAGCATAGATTGTTAAACAATTAGTTTAAGGGTCTGTTTCACAATGTACGGATAAGTTCTACATAAGTTCCAAATTAGCTATTTATTACTTATTGGTAGGATAAACACTATTGTTGCGTTTCACGACTGTCAGATAGCGCTATTCGTCACATAAAGTCCATCATAAGTTATGAGTTTGATGAATGTCAAATAGCACAATTTATCTTCCAAATAATTTATGTGTTGCATAGCTATTTGGTACTTTATCCATACATTGTGAAACAGAACCTAAATATTATAACGGATTGATATATCAGTTCAAAAATGCTGTTTGTTCTTCCAAAGATCGTTTACACAACAGATTAGCTAAATATTGATTGAAATATATCGTTAAAAAATTAAAATTGAGTAGAAAAAGTGATTCACTGGTAAAATCTCAGGTCAGAAGGTCCGGGCGCTAACCTTCAACCGTCGTTGGCGCGAGATCGCCGCGCTGACCCTCAACGGGTACATCCATGTGTTCAATGCAGCGACCTTCAGACAAACCCTTTCACGAAAGTTACCTTCTTGTCAGGACCTCGTTTGCCTCGCCACACAGGTAAGAGATATATATAACAAATTATCTTGCAGTGCATCGTAGTTTCAATAATCTAAACCAGTATTTTCATAAAAATATTTTTTAAGCTATTGCATAGCTTCTATCGCGGGCCTCGAGCGTGGAGACCGAATCCTGAAATTCCGTAACGAAAAAACCTTACGCGTTAGAGCGGGACAGAACGCATACTGCGTATTCACATCTCACTGACGAGACCGGTGCAGCCGGTGCGCGTTAGAGTGAGACAGACTATATAGGCGTGTTAGTGAGTCTGGTAGAGAGATTGAATTAATTTATCAAAGAAAAAACTTGAATTAATATCAAAGAAATAAAAACACTGCATAAATAAATAATTATTGCATAAGTTGAAATAAAAATTATGCGATAGCTTTACCGCGGCAGTCCCCGAGTGCCACATGTTTTTTTTTTCATATTTACTATGATATCCGTACAACATTTTTATGCATTTGCAAAATTTATATTTTTATTACATCTAATGCGTGGCCAAATTTATGCGCATACTATTACGCGTGCAACATTGGTATGCTTTCTATAAAACGCATATAAATCAAAGCAGTCTTATTATTTTACATTTTAAGTAAAGAAATTACGATACTACTATCGATTTAATCAAAAATTTTAATAAGTTGTCTATCAATTGAAAATAAAAAAAAGAGTGTGTGTACTTATGTACACGCGTTAGAAGTTATACTTCTTTGGCGTATGGAAAAAAAATTACTAAAATGCAGTAGTGATTAACGATAAATATTAAAATTAATCATATGTAATACCACAAGAGCTTCAAAATTATCGGGTATTTCCCGATAGGTTCGTTGCAAACAATTAATATGGTCGACCATATTTGTTTGCAACGAATACCTTGAGGGAAATACCAGATAATTTTGAAGCTCGAGTGGTATTCGGGGGATTATTTTTCCGACCCAAATGTCGGCCAATAGAATTGCACCATGAGACGAAATGTACAGTTAACAAATAAGAATTTCATAATGAATAAAACAACTACTTAATACTTTTCTTGAAGCAACGACCAGAGAAAATTTTCACAAAAAATTTTCAGTATAATACCATGTAGGTTGTACCACGTGACGTCGAATGGTGCAATTCTATTGGCCGATATTTGGGTCGGAAAAATAATCAATAAAATTATTATTAGTAAATACTATCACCGTCGTATATGAAATTGATTTAATAAAAACACCAAAATACTTAATATTTATTTATTCACACTGTTTAATTGTACTGTTACGAAACACGTGTTCTAAATATAAAAATACTAGAATATACAACTTGAACATAGTTATTATCGATTTTCATGCCACCTAGAACTAACTTCATTCTGTTAATTGTGTAACGGTGCGCGCGCATCGTAAAATTTCACTCTTATCAATTTTTCATAACGCGCCTAAAGAAGTATAACTTCAAAAATATCGGTTTAATTCATAATTATTTGCCTAGATTCATATTATGCATGTCCCTTACAGACATTTGTAGATGTAGAAGTTCAGACTGTTCCCGAAGTTGAAATATACCTGATTTAAAAACATCAGAATTGAGAATACTAGTTCCGATTGTGTCAATAACAACGCCCCTTTGGCCGGATGCAATCCTCGTCTTTTTTTTAAATCCCACTTTAAATAAATGTATTTTAAAATTTTAGGAAAGCGGTATATACGCGATCGGTTGTAAGTCGTACACGTTACTTCTGGATTGCCGGACGCTACAGTCTGTTAAGAAGATAACGTCTCGTTACAACGGTTGTGGGATAAGATCGGCGACGTTCCGTGGTGACCTACTCACTATTGGTACTGGACTCGGTGAGCAAGCCACGCTTTATTTAATCTTGACACTACACAGACATCATAAAAAATAGAACTTACAAAAATTATATCTAATATATAAAATTCTCGTGTCGCGGTGTGTGTGGTTAACTCCTCCGAAACGGCTTGACCGATTCTCGTGAAATTTTGTGTGCATACCTAATAAGGTATGTCTGAGAATCGGACGACATCTATTTTTCATCCCCCTAAATGGAACAATTTTTTTTTTTAGATATTTTTTTCTGTTTTTATTTTTTATGATACAGCATTACAAATACCTACAACCCCTAATTTTCACCCCTCTACGATCAACCTCTATTTTTTTTATACATGATAAACATGGCAAAACGATGTTTGCCGTATCAGCTAGTTTGTTATTATAAAAGTTGGATTAAATATACGTGTTACCATGGCAACAACGTTTGCATGCAAAATTAATAGTATTATACGGCCGTTCGTATTTGTAGTCTACATATATTAACATATTTGCAGGTCTTCTCATGTTCTACGACCTAAGAGCCGGCAAATACCTCGAGAGCAATATACATTCAACAAAAACTGTAGCACTAAGGGCTTCCAGAGGGTATGTGTTCCCGGACGAAGGAGTGGACGGATACCAACAAGTGAAATATGTACCGGCCATTTATACACATTGCTATGACGACAGTGGGACGAGAATATTCACAGCCGGTGGGCCTTTACCTGCCCCTCTTATAGGGAACTACGCTGGCATATGGCAATAAAATTATAGTATAAACAAATATTGTTGAATGGGACTGATAATCTTACTAATAAATACTAGGCCAAAATACAGTACCAGGCGTTACTATAAAACTATATGAACGCTTGGATCACGGGAAGCAATATATTTTTGGTGGGGACACCAAATTGTGTGTACCTTTTATAAAATTGCATACTTAGCTGGTACAGCAATTCAAAGTTGCAACGAATTGACACAAATTTAATATGTAATCTTTAAAACTTCCTCTTATAATGTTGTTTTTCATAACCAATTGAGACCACATCAAAAATAATTTGACCATACCATGAGTTACTTACAATACATGTATGTATAAATTGAAACTGTGTCAGAGTTAAGAATAAGTGGCAAACAGGATTTTTTAAAATTATTAATCTCTAAGCCAAAGCTTTGCCTAAAAACAGGATTTTTCAAATTTTTGTTCTTGTAATTACTTTCAACAAGATATTGTAGTGTATATTAACCAGAAAATAATCCTAAATTAAAATTATTAATTACTAAATGAATATAGAGATTTTATTGTATGAATCAAGTGTTACAAAGAACCTCTTCAACAATCAAATGAGACTCAGTTGTGCAATAAAACCCTTATTGAAGTTGTGGTAAACAAGTTTAAAATTATGCAACTAAAAGGCCATATTACCTCAACTTGATGTTGTAGACTTAGCTGAAAGTCCAAATGCATATAAACATAGCAGTATTTTCTTTAGCAGTTTTATTAACCATTAAATCCTTTAAAAAAATACTGCACTATGTTAATGCTACTACAGGACATATAATAATTACACATTTAGAAATTAATGGATTGTATGTGATTTAAAGCAAAAGATATATGTCAAGAGTTTTTATAAATCTCTAGCATAAGGTATGGGTTTGAGGTGGATTCTATTAAGAAGTTAAGTTAATATGTAATAATTCAAAATTTTATTTAAAAAGATGTAACATTGACATCCAGACTGCTAAAAACATGGTTAAATCTCGATCAACACATGTAAGAAAAACATTATTTTTCTAGGATTAAGGTTTTTTTTATGTGTGTACAAAAAAATTGACGCATTTAATTTTTAACTATGAAATAATTTATAGATTGGAATATTGTATGTGTTGGTGTGTTTTTACAAATATTTCTTAAAAAATTGATAATATTGAAATACGATTTTGTTGTTTTAATTTGAACCCTGATTCGGAGGTATATTTTGCATAATTTAAGAAGCCATAGGAAAAATATATTATTTTAAAAAAACATTCATCATCTAATCAGTGGTAATAGTTGAAGATGTCTAAATGACAGACAGAAATATTGGTAATGAAACACGATTTTTATAATAAAAATTCTTTAAAGCAGTACAAATATAATGTTATTATTAAATGTACAAAAAGCAATTCAAATGTTGACAACCCAACCAATAGGTAATGTACTTCCATCACTACTTATGTATGCATCCCATTGTTTCCTGAAACAAACATCAAATTAATTTCCTAAGGAATATGCCATATTTCTAATGTTTTTAAGGTTATTAACATTAACCAAAACCACACCTACATAGTGGTTCTAATCACAAAGGTTGTAGTAAATTGATTACTTAGGAAGGCATACTAGAAGGTCTACTCAGGAAGACCTAATATATAATGAAAATTCTGTACATAGAAATTAACTAGAAACTGTTGAGTCAATTAAACTCACCGCACAGCAATAAATCTTTCAACATTTCCCCCAAAATTAACTTGTGGGTTGATCCCTCCAAAGAGAACCTCTCTCCACTCATCTAAGATATTGTCAATATTTGTGGTTTCATTTAACGGTTCGTCTTTTGTAGATGTAAGTTGGCTTTGAAGAGTGCTTTCTTCTTTATTATAGATCTCTAGTCTTTGAGTCCATAATGACTTCAGTTTATCTGAAATTATACATTAGGAAATGTTATGTTGTTCCTACCATGCTATTAGTCTGAAATGTTAGTTCCTGTCTATTCACCAATGGTTCATTCCTATATTAAATCATAATAAAGTACCAATATTTAAAAATCTATTGAATATTCCTTGTTACGAACCACACTACAAAAACCTTTCTCGACAGTCTAGTGGACTTTTTGGTTGATACTAATTGATATAAAGTAGTTTAATTTTTTTTTAAACTTTTGATATGTACTATACATTTTAATTCAAAACAATGTGTTTTTTATTTATTTATTAAAGACATATGTCTTTATATATAAAGCTGGTATACATCTAAATTTACTATTTAAAAACCATGTTGGTTTTTCATGAAAGTGACTTAATATAAACATGTTGCAATGTTGCATGCATATTTTTGTTAACACTTTAAATGTATTAGTTGTCTTTGTGGACCACAAGTAATTCTTACCAATATTCTTTTCAAACAAAATAGTATCTGCTTCTGAAATATTGTGACCTCTGCCTTTAGCTGTGTTTTGCCTTGCTTGACGCAATTTTAACAGGGCTTCTAACTTGTTTAAGCATTTTTTTGCATCATTCTTTTTCCTTTGAACATCTTTAAGAACCAGGTCTGCATTTACTTTGGCCTCTTCTTTCTATAAAATTAAAACCAAAATTGTTCACCTGATAATTTAAATCTGATATGAATGAGATAAATTTAATTAATAAATTGTAGTTTATGATCTTGATGATCAGGAATTATCTTAGAAATAAAATAATTTAAATACCTTCTTTTCTTTGAGATTATAATCTTTAATTTTTTGCAGGTTCTCATCAATTTTACTAGACTTTTCTTTCATTTCTTTGATCCACTCTAATTTTTGTTGTTTTCTTTTATTATTCAATCTTTTCAGTCGAAGCCTCTTTGCTGTTCTTTTTGCTAGATATTTTCTAGCTTGTTCCATATATGAGCCATTAAAGTCTTCTATACTTTTTTTAATCTCTTCTTTCTTACAAGCAACATCACTCATTATGGATGTCCACTCAATATTGGTGAAGTTATCAATATTTTTTGATAACTTCTCATATTGCACAGTTAATTCTCTATGGCTTGTTAGAAGACTCATTAGTTTTGCTTTTAATTTTGTAATTGTGATATTTGGCTTAATTTTAGGTAAGCTTTCATTTAAGTTTCTTTCGAAAGTTTTGAGAAAATCTTGATCTGATATTTGTGAAATTGGGGCATAAGACGGGTGAAATGCTGGTGGAGGAGGTATTGGGAAAGACAAAGGGTTATGACATTGGAATGTAAAATTATTTTCTTGAAAATTGTTATAAAAGTTTTGATTATAAGCCATGATTGTTTATAATAAATGTTAAAGTTATTTATAAAGTTAAATTAAACTGGTTCAGGCAGTTGAGCCTCAGCGTCCTTTAAGACCTGCTGAGCAGTTATATAGTCTTCGTTTTCATTCAGATCTGCCTCTGATTCTAATGTTGTTTTTAAATCAGCAAAAGCTTTTACTAGTCTGAAAAAATTTATGAATTAATTTATTGACATGTACTCCTTGCGAAAATATTATTATTTTCAATCAACACCTTATTTTTGGACACTTGCAAAGACATGTGGCGAGATATAATTGCCGCAGAAATAAATATAACCTTAAAACACCTGTGTAAATAAGTAGAACTTAAAGAAAATATGTAACTATATTTATCCCAAGGCATATATTTTCAACTTGATTGGTAGTGTAACTTGTGATATTAAATATTACTTACCGTCTCTGACAGTCTGGGACCATCATAAGAGACTCCTGCAAGACTTCCTCTTGCTTCCTAATGTTATGTTCGTCTTGGCCCTCGTCTTTTATTTTTTGTATTTTATTCTTTTGCTGCTCCGCTTCCTTTTCGTATGCTACCTTTTCTTTAGCAATGCGTTTAACAACGCCTGTTTTTATTTTTATTTGCCTTATGCGAGGATCCGCCATTGTTTTCTAACGCGCGCTTCTTTTTTTTGTATTCTATTTGAACTTTGAAGTACCTATATATATAGTGCGTTTTCCAATTACAGAGCATTTTGCGACTCAGTGCCGCATAATGCCGCATAATGCTGAAGCTTAATTGGAACGTGAATTAGTTTTCAAATGCATCAGCAGAGTGCGCTAAGTCAGTGTTGAAAAAAAAATGTTCTGAATAGAGTTAGCAACCTCATTAATGTATAAATAATGTGGTTAACAATAATAATTGGTTGAAAACTTTTTACGCTTATTTTAATAATCAAATTATTTCATTAACATTTTTTTTACTGAAATAAGAGAAAACCTTTAAAGAATATAAGGTTTTAACAAGCTAAATTAACAGTAAAGTATATAGTTTCATGTAAGAAGTTTACATCATTTACGTTTTGAGCAATTTTTTAAAAATGATTTCTAAAAAAATTATATACTTTTGCAAAACCATTACAATGTTTACAAGAGTATAATCCTGTAAAATAAATTTGTTTACAGATCCGAATTTAAAAATAAAATTGTAATCATATTTTAAATGTGGAATATAAAAAAAGTAACTATTTATACCTTCATCCATACTTATATTTTTTTTTTTAGCAGTTTGAAATAACTTTAATTATTTTCAAAATTTACGACGAAACAAATTTTTCAACAATAAATAATATTTACTAACGAAAATTTCGATAAATGCCAACTTAAAAAAAAACACTGGTCAATTTTCTGTCACTGTGTTGGTATTTATTACGAGAAGCACGCGAGAGCATTCGTTTTGGGAGTGCTCAATTGTGCGAAGCGTTGCTGTAGTTGGAACATTCAACGTAGAGCATTATGCCGCTAAATGCGCTCTAGTGCTGTAATTGGAAAACGCACATATTATATACAGAAGATTCTAATAAATTGTTTAACAGGTTCGTGAATATACAATATCTACTCTGCAGTCTGCGTTATTAAACGTCAATAAGTGTCAAAGGGTAAGTTCATATTTGACAATTGACACTTAACGGACAGCGGCAGTTGGCAGATCCATAGCAAGGTAATAGGTTTTTATATAATATGTTCCCGCGCGCAATTGGTTATTGGACTTGATAGTTTTTGATAATTCCAAAGACAATTAAACTAAATTAATTATTGTCCCACTTAATTTGTCTTTGATACTTCTAAGTAGTGTTTTTCTAATTCTATTTTTTACTAGATTGGCGGTAGGCTATAGGCTTAATAATTGCCGAAGACGAATGACAAGAAATGTTGAATTATTTAATTCTTTATATAGAGATAACTGTAGTCTATACTAATATTATAAAGAGGAAAGATTTGATTTTTTGTTTGTTTGTTTGAAATGAATAGGCTCCGAAACTACTGGACCGATTTCAAAAATTCTTTCACCGTTGGCAAGCTACACTATTCCCGAGTGACATAGGCTGTTCATTTTCAAAAAAAGGTCGATGCTTACTAAAACTTGAATAATCTAACCCAAGGTGTAAAAAAATAAACAAACAAACTTCCTTCAATCGCGTGCGCTGCGAAAACTATTAATGATAAAACAAAATGATGTATGTATTAGATTTTTTCAGGACACGTCACTATCTATAAAAAATGTCGCGACAGCATGTCTCTATCTTTTATAGTTACGTCGCAATAAGCGTCCTTTTATTCGTTTTTTTTAAATTAAAATACCACCGCTAGAAAAGGCTCTTTATTCGTACCTAGGTATCGATCCTTATCAAAATAAATACCAACGTTTCACATAAGCTATAATTTAATGGCATAACCACCAAATAGCATGGTGGATTGGTGTTCTCCTGCCGTTTCTCTTGAATAGTTTACTACTATGTAATATAACAAAAATCTTAGCCACAGCAAAGCTTGGCCGAGTCTACTAGTAATTAATAATTAGTGCTACTCTCCAGAGCTTCATATCTTATTTGCAGTGCGTGCCCATTATAGACTCCACAGTCCACATCCTAGTTTATGTTTATGCAAATTGTTTTTTTTAGTGTCGCCTTATAGGCTAAGATAGAAATTAATACATGTATAAACTCTCCGGGAATTATGAGAATTAAAATCATTGATCACTTATAACAAATAACCATATTTAAAATAGGTACTTATTACGTTTTTATATTGTTAACACAATGTTTGATTTTTTCGTGAGATGTCATTTGTTTCTTATATAATTGTAATCACTGGATGAGGATGCAAACACTTGAAATTGACGTAATCTAATCGCAAGAGGAAAATAGTAAAAGATCCATGTAAAATATAAATGATAATTATAATAAATAATAAATCCTCCGTTTCTTGACAATACTACCAATCTTATAAACACGTTAATAACTTCCAAATTATTTAAATTTTTAAATTGTAATACGACACAACTTATTTATAAAAGATATCACAAGTTTATATATGTTAATTGTTAACGTAAAATTGAAAAAACCGTTAGATTGTAATCAATCTCGCGAGATTATAAACTGTCGAAAGATTGTGAACCTCAGCGTACTGCTTACAATTTAACGTATTATTATTCGGTAGATTGTAATCTATCGAAGTGAAACCGTCAAATTGTGAAACGGCCATTTTCTACTTTTCTATTGGTTATAAGAGATGTGACATTCTCGTTTTCTATTGGTTATAAGTGATGTGACATTCTCGGTAAATTAATCGAATCGATTATTTCCTCATTTGTTAATTTTAAAGTTAAACCTAATTTAACCATTACTTGTCAAATGTACATACATCATATTAACTTCATGTTTCAATTAGTGTAGGGTTCCGAAAATTTTGAATTATTCAAATATAATCGATTTTTTAAAAGTGAAAATCGATTTTTGTATTCGTTTTTGTATCCGATTTCGAGTTTCAGTTGAACAGTTATTAAAAAAAAAAATTAATATACTAACCTAACCTAACCGAATAATAATACATTTTTGGACAGCTCCGGCGCTACTGGAAATGCAGCCCCTCCACCCTTGCGTACCAAAGCACAGGCAATTTATTCAAGCCTCCGCAGCTTTGGCTTTTTGGTCGCCTTCGGCGACCAGCCTTAGCCGCTACCGCTTGCATAATGCCTGTGCTTTGTTACAGCGGGTGGGGGCTGCTCTTCCTCCGCGCCTCCGATTTTTTATATACACTCTAGGGGTAGGGCAGACAAGACCAAGTGGATAGTGGGGTGCTCTGATTCGGATTTGGGTACTTTTTGAATAATTTCAAAATTTTCGGAACCCTACACCTACCCTATTGAAACATGAAGTTAATGTAATGTATGTACATTTGACAAGTAATGGTTAAATTAGGTTTAACTTTAAAATTAACAAATGAGGAAATAATTGATTCGATTAATTTACCGAGAATGTCACATCACTTATAACCAATAGAAAACGAGAATGTCACATCTCTTATAACCAATAGAAAAGTAGAAAATGGCCGTTTCACAATTTGACGGTTTCACTTCGATAGATTACAATCTACCGAATAATAATACGTTAAATTGTAAGCAGTTCGTTGAGGTTCACAATCTTTCGACAGTTTACAATCTCGCGAGATAGATTACAATCTAACGGTTTTTACAATTTTACGGTGACATATACGCTAGAATACTTGTAGGTATATATAGAAAAGCTCGAATCGGACGAGGTCGCCAGGTATTTTCCGTTAATATGTTTGTTATCAAAAAGGGTGCGATTTTCTTAAACTAGGATAAGAGATGAGATATAAAGTCAATGTAGAGTCAGATAAGGCATGATACCGAGAAATAATAAATTGATCCCTACAGATGTGAATAGATCATATCTTAACAAAACCAAAATGAAGTGGCTTGTCTTGTTGGCAGGTGAGTAATATATTACTTAACAGAAATCGAATTCCTTATAATATTATATAAGAATATTCAACTCTTACCTGTAAGTTAATTTAATAATTATTTAAATAGAAACAGTTTTACATTATCACCATTATATTTTTTAATCAATTTATATGAGTACCTTTAATGGAATCTTAGCTCTATTTGCCAATATTGTTTTTAGGGCTTTAATATAAACTTTTTCTATAGTCTTACTCTTTTATCTATAATAATAGTAAGTGTACGGCAGGTCCTCTAAAATTTTCGCTGTTTAATTTGCGTCATAGAATTAGATTAATTAAACGAGATTTTTGATTCGCTTATATAGATATATATTGCATTTAGCTAATGCCGCATCTTTATTGTCATCGGATGTATTAAGTAACTTATGTGCGTATAGAATCATTAGCAAACTTGTAACTAGTATGATTAAGTACTACTTCTGTTTACAACTTTGTTAAACAAAATTTAATAGAAATGTTTTCGTAATTAGGCCTTTCAGTAGTACTGGGTGCTGCACCCAGAACAACGGTCCTGCGAGATTTCTCAGTTGAAGATAGCGACGATGGTGGCAAAATTTTTGTCGCTAAGCTAAATAGCGGTAAGTTTATTATAAATTAGTAATAAAGAAAACTTTATTCATGACAGAAATATGGTTGAGACAAATTGATATAATGCTAGTCCCCAGTTCAGTGAGCCCCTGTGTTGTGGGTAACTTTAGATTTAAATTTTTCCGTGGTACATGGTGCATGTTTAAAACATTTAAAGAAAAAGAAGCCTTAGTGTTACATTTAATAAAACAAAATTCGTATAAGACTTTAAGTGTCAATGTATGACTACTTGAATGGGTATGTGTGCGTATAATTATATTTAGTAATAAATTTTATGATTAATATTAATCAAGTCAATAATCGTAGTTTAAAACAATGGGAACCATCGTGTAATTGAGGATGCCATCGAGGCCTTCTGGAAAATTTATTTAATATTTTTATTTATTTACAATTAAAAAATAAGTATTAGATTTATATTTATACTAAAGGCATATACAGGGTGGCCAAAAAGTCGTGGATCAAACGCAAATAGCAGATAGATGAGGTCATCAGCTGCAAAAAAATTGTTCTACGGGAGGTCTCTAAGCTCAACCCCTGCCGAGTTATAATTTATTTTGCGTTTTATAAGAAAATTGACTTTTTTTTACACCCTGTATCTTTTTCATAATATCTACTAGATTGGCAGTGATGAGTTCTTGCGTAAGACATACTTATTAAAGTTGTTTATTGAGTGTATTGAAGATAATATTAAGTTATACGATATAAAAAAATTTTATACGATATAAACTTTTTGTTTACTTCGGCCCCCACTGTGAAAAAAAGTTACTCTACCGAAAAGTTACCCTGTATTACAAAATTTGGCGCAATTAATAGAGATTCTAAAAAGGTATTACACATGGCCATGAGTCGCTCATATCTTTCTAATATGAGCGACTCATAAATATAATATAATATCTAATAATGCAACTTTTACAGATACGAAAGAAGATTTTGTTGGGCATATTGGACGCCAGGTTTCCGGTGATGATGATGTTTCTTTTGATATGACATCAGAGTATCACGAAGATGTGAATGGCTACAAGGTGTCCATTTCCTGGGATGGACCGAGTAACAAAGTCTTTGAAGATTGCTTTGAATTTGGTATGCTTTCTGCTTTTTTAAATTCAAATATTAATATTCTGGATAGTTTATTTTATCGTAATATGTATTAATTTCTTTTAAAATATCTAGGAAAATCCAATCGTGATCCAACAGGTCTGTAATTCAATCATTTTCCATAGGATCTTCACAATGGTTCGGCGGACCAGAACAAAAAGAGCAATATTGGCCTATACAAAAATCAAAACTTGAAAATTACTCCATAATTTCAAAAGAATTAGACAATGCCGCTGTAGCAGAGAGATATTGGCTGAATTCTAACGGTATATATATTTATGTCCACCCCGAAGCTCCACTGTTTGTCGACTATCACAACATCTTGGACAACCACATATGTTTAATCGCTAACGTAGCTGACCCGTACTCCACGAGGAGAACTCACAACGTCCTTAAATACGATATATGGTTCTTTTCGGACGCCAAAGTTGCCCACCAACATGCTGTTGACACGTATTTGGGAAAGCCTTCAGGCATCCCGGACTACAGAATGATTCAGTACCCAATCTGGTCTACTTGGGCAAGGTATTCCAGAGAGATCGATCAGGAAAACCTATGGGCTTTCGCCAATGAGATCAAGGATAGTGGCTTCCCAAATGCCCAGTTTGAGATTGACGATTTGTGGGAGATTTGCTATGGTTCTCTTACTGTCGATGAGAGAAAGTTGCCGAATTTAAAACAGTTGGTACAAGATATTAAGGGACTTGGATTTAGAGTTGCAATCTGGGTTCATCCGTTTATCAACAAGGATTGTGAGCCTTGGTACTCTGAAGCTTTAGGAAAAGGGTAAGATCTCATTTATTCTAAGAGATTCCTTCTTTCTACTCTTACGTCTGTACATAAAAAGAGTCCCTCTAAAAATTGTGGTCGCTACCTGATAGAAGATAGAAGAACATAATAAGCATAATATCAAATTATTTTAACGAATTCTAATTTTTTTTGCGAAATTAGTAATAAAACCCTAAAACACAATATTTTTGTGTTTATTACAATAAAGACTTTTGCAGCTACTTGGTTCTCAATGAAGAAGGAAGTCCTGACTCCTCGTGGTGGAACAACAATGGATCCATTCCTGGATACATCGACTTTACAAACCCTGAGGCATCTGCATGGTACACATCTAGAGTCCAAGAAATTATTGACACCTATGACATTGACACTTTAAAATTCGATGCCGGAGAATCGAGCTGGTCTCCACAGGTAAACAATACTATTCTAAACTCTATGAATGTTAAGACGGCTTTTTAATAATCTGTGTGGATTTTGATCTCCTGATTTTAATTGGATTATTTAAAATAAAATAAACTTTCGTATCCCAAATCAGATCCCAGTCCAAAATGGCGACATTGATCTTCACCCAGGTCACATCGTTCAGTCTTATGTGCGGGCTGTGGCTGAGTTTGGATCTATGATCGAAGTTAGGTCTGGAATGAGGTGCGTATACCCTTATCAGCCACTTGGTAGAGCGGTCGCGGTTGACCTTGAACTGATGATCCTATGTTCCCTATGTGTTATCATATTCTTAATTTCTTCCGACTTTTTACATAATTTACCCATAATACAACGACAGTGAGATTTATGCACTTTAAGGTATTTCCGAATCAATTTAGCTTAGCTTCTTTCAAACTAGCCAAAAACTTATAGGTTGGTAACGTACCCGCGAGCCCTCTGGCCCAATGTGACAGTATCACGATGACGTTATCGCTTGACATCAAGAGACCCTTTTGCTCTATAAAAAAAGACTACCTATTGCAATCTTGATGTTGTTTAAAGATTTTGAGAAGTTTAGATAATGCTTAAAAAGGCTTAGGCTGAAACTTGTTATGGTCTAAGATCCCGATATACAACGACCTTCACCGAGATGCTTATTTAATGAAACGTATTTTATATTTAATTGAATATGTCAATAAATTAAAAAAAAAATATGCAAATTATAAAAAAATATTTTTTATAATTTACAACGACCTTCACCGAGATGCTTATTTAATGAAACGTATTTTATATTTAATTTAATATGTCAATAAATTAAAAAAAAAATATGAAAATTATAAAAAAAAAAAAAATTTAAATATTAAATTAAATATAAAATACGTTTCATTAAATAAGCATCTCGGTGAAGGTCGTTATATATCGGGATCTTATACTATTATAAGTCTAATAAATATGAAAATTTCTTTAGAACCCAGGATCTACCCGTATTCGTTCGTATGGTTGACAAAGACACGTACTGGGGCTTTAACAATGGCCTCCAGACCATGATACCGACCCTCTTAGCCATGAACTTGAATGGCTACACCCTGGTTCTGCCAGATATGATTGGAGGCAACGGTTACAATGACAAACCAAGCAAGGAACTGTTCGTGAGGTGGCTCCAAGTCAACGTGTTCATGCCGACTTTACAATACTCCTTTGTGCCTTGGGATCACGATGACGAGGTATTTAATTTATATCAATTGTTAAAACCAGACTATTTAGCACTTAAAAGTAAAAAAAGTTCAATTGTACATATTTATAATAATACATCCGAGATTCGCCCAATCGTGGTAAGGTTTTAATTCAATAATTTGTATTTTGTTTCACTATCATAGACCATCATTACATATTATATATCTCTTTCTAATTTTTCATGATAAAATATATGCCTTAATTTACATAGCTATAAATACCACATACCAAAATTCTTCATAATCGCTTCCGAAATTAAAAATATAAATAAATTAAAAATATAATAAAAGAAAATTTTCTAATATTGTTGTCATACATGACAGAAGGGTTTGATTCCTGGCGACACAATAATTGTTTTGTGTAAGCAATCTGGCCATTAAAATCAATGATATAAATGAATATGGCTTGTACCCTTTTGACGGATGATGGGAGTAGAAACCCACATGCTTATTAATGCTCTGTATTTAAGTTTAAATAAATATATCGTTGTCAGGCTGTGGAAATTTGCCGAAAATACACACAAATTCACGCTGATTATGCTGATGAGATCGTCGCAGCCATGGAAGCTTCCGTGAAGGACGGCACTCCCGTCAACCCTCCCATCTGGTGGTTGGATCCTACTGATGAACAGGCTCTTGCAGTGTGGGACGGTTCGTATTTCGCCTATACAAACGAAAAAATTATCTTAAATCTTAATGAATTCTTTTGCAGTGATGTCTTTCCTTTATTAAATTATCGTAACGAGAAAATCGATATATTTGCGTATATGTCATTTCCTTTCTTTGCAATAATTATTCGTATATGGCGGTTTCCAGTTTTTGACAGGCAAATAATATTTTTCCATACAATTTGTGTACTTAGTTTTACTACAGCTAAACCATTCGATACATGTTTTTCATGCAAGCGTCTATCGTTGCTATTAGGATATCTATTTTGAGAGTTTATATTAAGACTAAAATTTAAATTTAAATTAAAAAAAAAATATAAATTCCCGTTAATAGAGTCAAGGGGAATAAGCATTAAGGAATGCATAGCGATATCTTCGGTTAAAATAAACTACTACGAACTTATACCCTGAATACATGAAATATACAAGTACCTACCCAACCTTCGCTATTTGGACCTTCGGGCCCGGGGCCAGTCAGGTAGATTGATCCGCTGTGTACACATCTTCTCTTCTTCTTAATTGCAGAGTTCCTTCTGGGCGAGCGGATACTAGCTGCCCCAGTTGTGGAAGAAGGTGCCGTGTCACGTGACATTTACCTCCCACGGGGTACATGGAAAGATGGCAACACTGGTGACATCTACACTGGACCCACGACGCTGACAGCCTACCCAGCGCCATTGGATATCCTTCCTTACTTCATCTTAGAAGAATAAATTTAATTATATTAAGTCAAAATAAATGTTTCATCCTACTATTTTGTTTTTAAATGTGATAACGTTCCCTTTTTATTAATTACCTACGTTATAAAAACCGCACTAAAAAAAAAAAAAATTATCTATATTATGTACCTAAGTACATAACTATAACTATAAATGTTTAACTAGTATGTAACCAGTTACATGATATATGTGTGTGTAATTTCGTAGCAGATGTCGAGAAAATGTGATTTTTTTCTTAATTAATCAGAAGCTGAAATATTAATTACATATATATATATACCTATAGTATTTCCTGAATGGTTTTTAATTGACACTGTTACACACACAAAGGCACACCAACGTTTTCGAGTTCTGAATCGGACGCCTAATGGTGGTTCGTAACGGAACTAATGTAAATCTAAATATTCCATTCGAATAAATAAATTTTAATGATCAAATGTACCATATTCAACAGACAATATAATCCAACAACAGATTGTGTTTTGTATTTAAAAGGAGAGGCGCCACAAAATGTAGTCATTTTTAAATTATAATAAAAAATTGATTTGGATCGAAAAAAATGGTTTACTAGAGACACTCATTAAGGTGCAGTTTAAGCGGCTTTAGGCTTTTGCTGACCTGCTGTTTGCAGAGGCGCAGGTCATCTTTAATGACAACAGTGCGGCTCTCCTTGGATCAATTGCAATTAATAAGTGATGGAGTGAGATTTCCGCTGCGAACCTCGCAGGTTTGCAAAGCTCATTAATATCATGTCTTGTACTTCTTTTGCATTCAATTCACACTCGACGTGGTAAGCGGGCGCAATTTCATGCAGAGCCGCGAGCGCGTACAAATTTAATCTCTGAAGCTCCATTTCCGTGTGTCTTGCGCACCCTGAATATTATTGCATGTGAGACGGATATATTTAGTTGCCCACTGGCTGAATTCACAAGAATTGCATGATTTATAAAAATGTTTAGGCTTTATGGTTTCTTGTTTTGTTTATAATATGTTCTTTGTTTAATTTTTATATTAATAAGTTTTCTATTGTTATTAAGTTAATGTAAGAATAGAAAATAAGGAAATAAATAAACATAATATGTAGCTTTTAATAGGTACATTAATCAACAGACACTATTGTCTGATGTAAAAAAGTAATGATAGGTTATCCGTAATGGATTTTTGATTAATCAAAATTAAATCAATAACGGAATCGAATCGAACACAAAGTCAACAGCAGAATAAATTCATCAAACTGAAAATAATTGTTTTATTGTTGAAGATCGTGTGCAAAATATGCAATTTTCATTAAAGTTCTAATGATACGAAGTTCTTAAAAATATCTTAACACATACTATGCTAAAGAGAATTTGGTATTTTAGGAGCTTAGGCTTACGTAATGCTATCTATATCTTTACAAACGATGATGCAGGCGTATAAAATTAAATAAATACAAATATGTTAATTACAATCGACGTAGGTTATGGTCTATGTGTAGAAGTATCCCCTAGATGTATAATCTTCCTCAGACGGAAATCATTACTACCTACACTAAAAAATTAATACCTTTCAAAAGTTATTTTTTGTTTCAAGTACGTCTTGAATCCCGTCCTATCTCCATCGATACTGTCAACGGTAGTTTTGACTTTCGATAAATTTCGAGAGCATTCGATAAGTTGTGAAAGATAAAAATCACGAGGCAGTTAGTTGTGCTGTGAAGATGGCAGGTCTGACTCTACTCTTCGGTATGTTCTCTATGTATTTATCATTTTAAAATTTCACATATTATATTGATATATGATTCACAATCCGAGTAGAAAATCGGATACTAGTGACTACATTGGTTTTAGGAAAATGCACGCAAATGCATTACAATTCCGATACCGATTCCTAAAAGGCCGGCAACGCACTTGCGAGCCCTATGACCTCCTGCCCCTTTTGCCCGCTGTTATATAAAAAAAAAGTATTTTTACTACAATTTAATGGTTTTAATCTCGAATAACTCATATTCCTTAGAAATCGTCATCGTTACGTCGTCACGTAATCTATTTCGAGTTAAAGTAAAACAAAAACTCACATCTACTTACATGTATTCAAAGTTCGTTACTTTAAGATTAGATATAGTACTTATGGGCGAGGTCTTTTCAACATGTTATTTACATCTAATTTATAAAATTCTCGTGTCACAATGTTCGTTCCCATACTCCTCCGAAACAGCTGGAACGATTCTTATGTAATTTTATATTCATATTCAGTAAGTCTGAGAAACGGATACTTTCTATCTTTCAAACCCCTAAGTGATAAGGGGTGTCCAGTGTCCACCCCAAATTTTATGTTTTATTTTTTAGATTTTTATTTTTTTTATTTTTTTATGATACAAAAATACATACAACCCCTAATTTTCACTCCTCTACGATCAACCCCTATTTTTTATTATTGTAGATAGTTATTTTTATGGAACTAAAAAAAAGGTTCCTAGAAATAATATAGGTACATGGCAAAATTACGTTTGCCGGGTCAGCTAGTACATTCTATAATTATTGCATTATTGAGTAAAATTATTGAATTGTTTACTAGGAGTCCTAGCCGTTAGTGCTTTGGGACAAACCCAGACCATAGAAGTACGACATGGAGTCGTTGAGCTTACCTTGGAACCGCAAATCACTGGAGGTTTCTTACTGGCGATGACCGAAGGTTAGTTGTATTCTTATATCCAAAATATAGGCAGTTGTATTTTGCTATGTAGAATGGAGGGCAAGTGGCGGCTCCTTATGAAATATGTACGTTTTATTTGGATTGTAGGATAAAAGCATTTTATTTTTTTGGTTTCTGATGATATCGTAGAACAATGTCGGGTTTGAAAAAAATCCAAGTTTCACTTTTTATCATATTTGGATACTACATAGACTAAATATAACAGCTACATTAAAAAAAATTGAATGTGTTTTAAATTTCAAATTAATCAGTCGGTAAAGTAACGGATTTGATAGAAACATGTGATTTTTCTAGAAAACTGTGTAATTTAATGTTATTATTTTTATTTTGTTTCAAAAAAAACCTTCTGTTTGCTTGTATGCCAATTTTCATAATAACAGAATATGAATTAAAATAGTTATGACAAAAACGAACATGATTATATTATTTTGAAATGGCTGCCCTGTAAAGTTTACTATTTGTCAGATCCGTCACTATTCTACGACTATGACGATATGTTCTTTACTAAATAGCTTTCCAGTAAGGGGGCGTCCATAAATTACGTGAGGTGTTTAAGGGGGGAGGGGGTCGAGTCAAATCTCATTTAATCTTACGATGGAGAGAGGGGGGGTCTCGGCAAATATCACGCAATTTTCTTTCTGGTTGAAAAAAAAATAAGGAAAACGGTTGACTCTAAAGGCCATCTCTGCAACTTCCCGCTAACTCCATACCTAAACTCTCAACATTTCACCAAATTTTGAAAAATCTCACGTGAGATTGGGGGTTGGGGGAGGGGGTTGAATAAAATCTCACGACATCTCACCAGGGGGGAGGGAGGTACAGAAAATTTAAAAAAACACCTCACGTAATTTATGGACGCCCCCTTAGTAAAATGAGGTGGAGATTGTTTTAAGGACTTTTGTCGCCTATTTTAAGCATTTTCTCTTATGTATCTATAAATTAAGTTAAAACATACATTCTCTTAATCTTTGAATTTGTAATCAATTGTTTTATTTACAGGGAACGATAGAAAAGTTTTGGGCCAGATTGGACGTACTCAATACTCCGTATATACGTCTGAGGAGATAGAGGGCGGAGTTCTTATTCGTATTGGGTCTGCTAATCTAACTGTTCGAACCTTATACGACGATGTAATAGATGCAAGAGGCATTAAAATCAAGTGGGATACTAAAGAGCCACTCCGTTTTGAAGATTGCTATGATTTTGGTAGGGAATATTAATTATATAAGAAAATATAAATTATTATATTTCTCTTTGGTGTCTTTATCTTAATAATCTAAATAATCTTTAAGATTAACCTTCTTAAATCTTTTGTAGGAAAGAGATATAATATTTATATATAATACATATATATATTTATAATTTTATTATTGCGTGTTGTTCCCACGAGAATGTAGGTGCGTGCTCCTATTTCACCATGCCTCCTGCTGATAGAGAATCTTAATGTATTATTATTAATTACTGAAGATGTCATATTGAACATGGTTTAATGGTAGCTCCTTACAAACATTGTGTAAAACAAAAAACTCGGCGATTAAAAAGAGTGGCGGAGAGTTTATTGCCAGTTCTTCACTTCCGTTCTACGTTCTTCATTAGAACTGGCTGTAAATGTAAAATTAGAAGCATTTAATGTATATTTCTTTCTTGACGTTCATAAGTGTACATTGTGTTATATGAATGTTTTTGATTGATTGAATAACACTTTGTAATATTTTAGGCGACAAGCATTGGTATGGCGGACCCATGCAAGAGACACAAATATATCCCATACAGGATGCCAATCACACATACACGGCCTACGTTACTCGAGAAGCCGACAACGCCAACATAGTCGAAAGATACTGGCTTAACTCCGCTGGAGAGTACATCTACGTACACCCACAAGTACCACTATTTGTAGACTACAACCAACTGAATCCGAATCACATATGCTTCGGCGCACAAGTAGCTGAACCTTACTCATCTAAACGAAATCACACTGAGCTCTCCTACGACATCTGGTTTCTATCAGATGTTAAAGCAGCGCACAAGCATGCTGTAGCAAATTATCTTGGGAAACCGTCAGACTTACCGGATTACCGAATGGTTCAACATCCGATTTGGTCGACGTGGGCTCAGTATTCTTATGACGTGTCTGGACAAGATGTTATCGATTTCGCTGAACAGATAAGGGCGTACGGTTTTAATGATTCACAGCTGGAAATCGACGATCTCTGGGAGACATGCTACGGATCTCTTGAAGTGGATACAAATAAGTTCATGAATTTAACTCACTTGGTTGAGGAAGTAAAGGCGCTCGGATTTCGTGTAACCATTTGGTTGCATCCCTTTATAAATAGTAACTGTGAGCCTTGGTATAGTGAAGCTTTGGAAAATGGGTAATGTATATTCTAAATATATAATTTGTAGCTATCCTATTAATATCTTTATACTCTTCCAATTTAAAATACCTTCCTTTGATCACAATTTATATTAGTCTAAGATCCGGCTGCAAAATCTCTACGTTCATCTATATTATTCCAGAAATAAAGAATTAAGAAATCTGATACGTAGCCAGTTATCTTATAACAATTTATTTCAGAAACTAGATGATATGCAAGATAACTATTATATTTTTCAGCTACCTGGTATTGAATGAGGATGGCAGTCCAGAAGGAACATGGTGGAATACAAATGGAACAAGTCCTGGACACATCGATTTTACAAATCCCCAAGCAGCTAATTGGTGGTCTAAAAGAGTTAAGAATCTTTTAGAAACCTATGGCATTGATAGCGCCAAGTTCGATGCTGGACAGAGTAGTTATACGCCTCAGGTAATAATGACTTCATACATCTTGGTAAGTAATTATATGATCGGTCTTAAGATCTTAGTTTTTTAGATACCGGTGCAAAATGGAGACATAGATTTGCACCCACACCACATAGTACAGGCGTTTGTAAGGACCTGTGCTGAATTTGGAGATATGGTAGAAGTCAGAGGAGGATTTATGTAAGTATATGCAAGTGAACATATACCGTTAACATATTCCATTACAAGACCATTCCTACTTACGTGTAATCATAAATCTATTGAACTAACAAATTGAAAATTCGCTGCCGTTGGTTGGTGGTAAAGAAGTGCTGCCCTGCAATTCTGTAACTCACTTTTCGAACTCACACAGAGGTTTTCACAGCGGCGGTCGCGCTCAAATCAATCTTAAAGCAGTCATTTTATGATTTGGCATTCTGATAAACAATAAACTACAAGCTCCCTTCTTATCAGAATGTCAAATCATAAAATAACTGCTTCACGACTGATTTGAGCGCGACCGCCGCTGCGAAAACCGCTGTGTGAGTTGGAAAAGTGAGCTGAGTTCCATTCCCGGCGACTTTTTCGAATTGGTAAGAACCGTAGATTACATTTTAGCAAAAAAGAAGACGATATTATTATCTATTTACTAAAAAACAGTATGACTGCCCCATTTATAATAATAATAATAATAATAATATAGCCTTTAAATTCCGAAACTCTGTCGTTTTATATATCTGAACTTTAATATATTTTCACTCCAGTATATCTCAGAGTTTGGTGTGCCTCTTGGCAAAGGCCTCCTCTAACTTTTAAAGTCCTAGTATTGAGCGATGCTATCATTATATATTATGTTTTTTTGTTAGAGGGTGGTGGTCTGATCTTCCCGCGGCGACCAACCGTGGTGGGAAGGCTTCTTGATTAGGTTGTTTTAGAATGTGTTTCTTCCATATTTGTTTTGCTTTTCCGGTTTTAGTTGTTGTTGTTTTTGTTTTGATAGGTTGCTCGCGTGTGTTTGTTAGTTTTTTGAAATGTCGGAGGTCGAAAACGATCTATCTCTTCCTATATATTGTAGTATGTTTGGTTGTAATATTTCTTTTTGTCCTACATTGTTAGTTTTAGTCGATGTGTTTTCAAACTTGTTAGATGTGTTCTGTTTTTTCTGTGTAGACAAGTTGGGAGATACAGTTTTATCTCTCTTCCTTTTTTCGCGCTGGTTATCCTGCAGTTTTTTAATCACCAATTGGTCTCCTCTCAAAAAAGATTTGTTTCCCTTTTTCCATTCTTCCTCTGCTTTTGGCTGTAGTTGTTTTCTAGTTTCTAGTACCTTCTTGGTGGGGTTCTCTTTTTCAAATGTGCCTTTTAATACTATAAGTTTGTCGTATCTTATGAAGGCAGTATAGCCTTTCTCTTTTTCTTTCTGTAACTGGACTTGGAGTTCCTTCCGCCTGTTAAGGACTTCAATGGGATAGTCCTCCTTAATGTAATACTGAGTATTTTCTAGACAGGATTTTTTTTTCAGAATATGTATCTTGTAACTCATGCTGTTAAACGTTATAACAACTGGTCTTATGTTATCACCTTTCTTTCCCAACCTTCTGACAAGTTCAATGTTATTTTTGTCACATTGAAATTCAAAGAAATTGTTTATTATATTTACTATAATATTCTCTAATTCAAAATAAGTATTCTCACTCTCTTCTACTCCGAACATGACAAGGTTCTTTCGTCGTGAATGCCTTTCTAAGTTATTTAATTTGACTTTTTATTCTTCAATAGTTTTTTCTAATTGTTCGTTTTTCAATTCAAGGTTTGCAAATTTCTCGTGAATGTTGTTAATTATTATGTTTTTTAAATCCTCTTTCATGTCCAACATATCTAGTTATACAGTCACAAGACATATTTCCTAATCTTTAAACGGAAACGCCCACGCGTGTTCTCACGGAATATGCTGACGGACTGTCTAGCTCCCAGTCTCAATTATTAGATATTAAGTTAGTCTTAAGCTAATCACCAATGTAACCGGTTGATTAAATATTAATTAAAAATAAAATTTTATTCTTTTTAAAAACGCTCCAGCGCGACCTCGCGTTTTGACTGGCGCAGCCGGTAGGATTTTCACATCCCGCGAGTATATAACTAAATTGAAAATACTCAAATCGATTTTCATAGTTCTTGAAATACCGTGGACTGTCTAATAGCAGAGTGAAAATCCGCGAATCAAATAAATAAGTCAAATAGAAGAGCATTAAAATAATATCCGGTGCAGTGTGTGATTAGTGACTCAGGAAGAATGGAATTGGGCTGGCGGTGAGTAAACCTTTTCACTTCCCGCTAAAAATTTCATTTTATTCCACATATTATATATTATTACATTATCTGATTTTGTTTCGTAACAAATCTACGAATAAAATTGTACTCAGAGTGTAATTAGATTAGGAACTGTAGTTTTAAAATTATATTGCACAAGAATAGGCAATATAATATAGATTAAATATATAGATAGATAAAAAAATTATATTGCACAAGAATAGGCAATATAATATAGATTAAATATAGAGATAGATAAAAAATTATATTATTAATTAGTACGGATTTATTGCAAATTCAAAATTATACAAGTAATTTAAAGAAGTGTAAGTGATTATATTGTATTCTTATATATAAAAATTAAAGACTAAAAATGTCAATGGAAACATTTAAATTTGTACCAAGGGAGGTTTTGTCCTTGATTCCCAAATATGATGGGACAGAAAACTTACTAAATTTATTTATTGCAAAAAGTGAATATGTGATAAAAGAATTTAGAGTCGAAGGTAATGCCGCCCAAAATTTATACTTATTTCATGCAATAACTAGTCGCTTAGTGGGTAAAGCGGCAACGCTATTAAGTGAAAATCAAAATATTACATCATGGGATCATTTTAAAGATATATTGACTCAACATTTCGGCGACCCGCGTTCAGAAGAATGTATAGCAATAGAATTAGAATCATTAAAAATTAAATCTGGAGAATCATATATAGAGTTCTGTCAAAGAATACAAAGTGTTAAAAGTTCCCTAACCTCAAAGGTTAATAGGTTAACCGATGAGAGTATTAAAGCAGCCAAATTAATAATTTATAATAATACGGCTCTTAATGTATTCCTTTATAATTTATCTGAAGATCTTTTACGTATCGTTCGCCTAAAGGGCTGTACTAATTTAGAGTGTGCATTAAGTGTTGTTACTGAAGAGGTTAATTTTCATTATCAATATTCTATTAAAAATAAATTGTGGAAGAATAGTGCACCCCCTCAACAAAATAATTTTAAACCTGGAATTCCTTCTCAAAATAATTTTAAACCTGGCATTTCTCCTCAAAATAATTTAGCATCAAATGTGCCTCCACAGAATAGCTTTAAATACGGAATTCCCCCACAGAATAACTTTAAATACGGAATTCCCCCACAGAATAATTTAAAATACGGAATTCCCCCACAAAATCACGTTAAGTTTGGAATGCCCACACAAAATAACTTTAAATTCGGGATACCACCACAGAACAACTTTAAATTCGGGATACACCACAGAATAACTTTAAATTTGGAATGCCCCCGCAAAATAATTATCGGTTTGGAATTTCGCCTCAAAATAATAGTCGATTCGGTATACCTCAACAAAATTATAAATTTGGTTACCAGCCACAGCAGGGTCCTAGGTTCGATATACCACATCAAAAAGAGAATCTACAACCAGTTAACACAGACGTTTCTATGCGAACCGCACCGATAAGACAAAATATGATTAATGACTCTGAATATTATTACGAACCATACTATTACAATGACTATAGCGATTATGATAACTATGAATCAAGCGAAACAACCGTGTGTGAAAATTTTAATTTGTTAGAAGATCAAGAAAATTATAAAGATAACAAGGAAATAGATTCGCAGCAAGTAAATTTTCAGGGAGAAGCCTCGAATCATATACCGAAATAATAAATCTTAACTATTGTGATAGCATTTTAAAATTACCACACATATTAATTCCGGAACTAAACGCAAAATTTCTTATAGACACTGGTAGTAGTCGTTCGTTTATCAGTCCTTCTAAAGTAAATGAATTTCTTAATGAATATAAAAGCTATGAACCATTTACAGTGGTTAGCACTCATGCTCGAAGTACAAATAACGAAGTAGTATACATCCCTTTGCCGTATATTTTTAATAGCCCTTTAATGCATAAATTTTATGTATATGATGTAGATGCTAGATATCATGGTTTAATTGGCTCAGATTTATTAAAGGAATTAGAAGCTAGTATTGATATGAAAAATCAAATACTGTATACAACTGGTTCTGCCATACCTATATTATATAGTCCTCCATACGAAGCTATAATTGAACCCAGAACAGAATCAAAAATTAAAACCCCTACTAATCTACAAAATGGAGATGACATAGTAGAACAGGACAATTTCAGTAATGGCGTTCGTATGCCAAATGCTATCGTAACATGTGAAAACTTCTTTGCAACCACCGTAATACAAAATACATCCGAGAAACCATTTAAAATTACTTTGAAAGAACCTATTAAAGTCTCAGTTTTAAAAAATAATGAAATTTGTAAAACTAATTTTATAAATGAAACTTTAACAAATGATAATGTTTCAAAAGAAAATTTGTCCAAGCTTCGTTTAGATCATATGAATAGTGAGGAACGTAACATAATATCTAAACAATGTTACGAGTTTCGTGATAATATATTTTATTCTGATAAAATTCCTTTACCATTCACCAATCAGATTAAACACAAAATTAGAACAGTTAACGAAGACCCCATTTATATTAGACCATATAGACATCCTGCTTCTCAAAACCAAGAGATAGAAAAACAGATAAATAAACTCTTAAAAGATAACGTCATAAAAAAATCATTTTTCCCTTATAGTGCAACGGTTCATTTGGTACCAAAAATAAAACATTTCCGGTCTTATTTATATGGTATAAAGAAATCAAATACTAAACTAACACGTTGGAAATTTCAAAAATGGAAAGAAAAATTCAAACGCAGACTCATCATCTAGAAAAAGAGTTAACACGCGACGTAGTAAGGATAAGGCTCGTTATCATAAAGGCTCGAGTATCGGGTCCAATTCATAGAAACGTTATTCCAGTGATAACTCTTAAACGAAAAACTAAGTTACATACTAAAGATTTAAAACGCCCTTCACAGGTTGTTACTCCTGCTGGTACATCTGACCCCAAGCCAGGCCCTTCAACTGCAAAAGATTAATAGAAATCCAGGCCTCCTACCCATTAAAGAAGGTCAAGCAGTAGTAGCTTACGACAGATGGACCGTGATAAAGATTTTAGATTTTAAAGCTATCAACAACGAACTAAAACTAAATACAAATAACTTCTTAACACTTAAAACCGAAGTCCAAAATTGTTTCGACACTAGCCTATTCAATTTGCATTTCCAAGAAGTACAGTTACAAACTAGTTTCATAATGAATATAACAGTGGAAAAATATAAGCAATTAGTTCCGACTTCAAAATCTAAACGTGGTTTATTGAATCCTATTGGAACATTCATTAAAGCAATAACAGGCAATCTTGATAATGAAGATGCTATTAGATATGAAGATTTAATTAATAAATTAAAAACTAGACAGGACGCTATTAGTAATAAAATAACCATTGTTTCCGAAATGATGAGTACTGTAACAAAAATTATTAATGTAACAAGGAATAATTTCATTCAAATTAAAGAACGTTTTGAGGACATAGATCTCAGGTTAAACAATTCTAAAATGCTACAAATGAGCAATGAAATTATTCATTTTTATAATATTTTTACCCATAACTTTCAAACTATTTACTCAAGACTAAATGAAATTGAAACAGCTCTCGCTTTTGCTAGGATTAAAATATTACATCAATCTATTATTGATACTAAGGGATTACTGTCAATTTTAAAAGAAATAGAATCTATGTATAATTTAGTATTTCCAGTGAATATTGAAAATATTGTAAAAATTGAACTGAATATTGAGATGGAAGCGTATATCAAACAAAATCAGATAAAGTTTATTATGCACATACCCTTAATTAAAAATGAACTTTATAATTATTATAAATTAATACCTTTACCAGTGCATAGTAATAGTAATAATATATCTAACATTATCCTTCCTAAGTATCCCTATGTCCTAGTGAAAGGGTTGAAAGTCGAGCCGCTCTCACAACCATGCCAAGAAATAGACGAAAACCGATTTTTATGTCCTGAATTTGAAACTGCACCGGTATTGAAGGATGAATGTATTACTACACTAATGAATTTTTCCCCCAACACATCTTCATGTCGTCCTGTGCCCGTTCTAATCGAAGATGTCAAGATTTATTTAGTACAACAAAATCATTGGATAATATTTTCTAGAATAGAAACCATTATATCTAAAATGTGTGACAACGACGTTTCACATGAGCCATTAATGGGCACTTACCTGTTAACCCTAGATGATGATTGTTCGATAAGAATCAAGGATTTCAACTTGAAAAGACACGAACACCAGGGAAACGATATCGCGTTTACCCGATTCCCAATTGTAAACCTACCGTTAATCTCCAGCGAAATTAAGTTACAGAACAAGCGTCTGAATTTAGATGGAATTGACCTTGCAGACGTTCAACTCTTAAACCTTTTGGTGAAAAATAGTGTTCCTACAAGTGTTAGTGAAAGTGAATTAAATCAATGGTTCTTTGGTATAATTAATATAGTAATAAGTTTTTTACTCATGACATGTGTCATTTTATTAGCATTTAAAAATAGAATTAAGAAAATTATGTTTAAACAGAATATTCGAGATCATCCAAACCCTGAGGATAATCTCGATTCTAAGGAGAGAGGAGTTATACAGTCACAAGACATATTTCCTAATCTTTAAACGGAAACGCCCACGCGTGTTCTCACGGAATATGCTGACGGACTGTCTAGCTCCCAGTCTCAATTATTAGATATTAAGTTAGTCTTAAGCTAATCACCAATGTAACCGGTTGATTAAATATTAATTAAAAATAAAATTTTATTCTTTTTAAAAACGCTCCAGCGCGACCTCGCGTTTTGACTATCTTGTTTTTGTTGTTTGATGTCTTGCTGTAAGTTCAGTAACATTTGATGAATTTCTTCCATAGTGTATCAGTGCCCTCTATCCGAAGAAATATGAATTTTTCAACGAAGTTAAAATTATTATCGATAAATTTATATTTTCCTAATTCTAGAAATTTTACTAGATGGCGGTGTTTTGACGTATTTATCCTACAATATTTGTTCTGCATGAGCAAATAAAATCAATAAATAGTGTAAGTCAGATTATTCGAACTTGGACCGCTTGTCACGTAGTCGATACCCTTATATAAGTGGCTATCTGAGATTATGATGAAATGAACCAATGTTTGGTATAGTAGATAATTTTGTAACCAGTTCATATGGATGACTAATGTCTGTTTAATATTTGTATTTCGTTTTGCACTAAGATTTTTCAGAAGACACTTTAGTCACTTTTAGCACTAGACGTCACAACCTCACAAAAATGCAACAGTGTCATGAATCCGTTTGATTGTTGAAAGCGTGGCACGTCAGTTGAAGCCTCGTCAAAACACTTTAAAATCCTGATGTGTTTCGTTCTCTTGAGAACTGACTATACATTTATCTATTACTTTGTAGTATTATTAGACGTTTTAACACTTATTAAAGTCGCATTGATCACAAGTAGTATTTTTTAAAAGAAAGACAGCACGGAGCCTATGTAGGTAGTTGCGCCGCGAGCAACCGTCACGCGAGTACTCCGACTGCCCCATTTAAATAATATCAAATCTGTTATCAATCAATGCAATTCAAAATTAGATTAAAATCTTAATAATTTTGTAGTGGTTATAAAAAATGCGACCACGATTTATTAGATATCATTTAATTTCCAGGACTCAAGATCTTCCAATATACGTCCGCATGGTAGATAGAGACTCTATCTGGGGGCTTAACAACGGTCTTCCAACCCTCATCACCACAACTCTCCAAATGAACCTGAACGGTTATCCGTTCGTTTTGCCTGATATGATTGGTGGAAACGGATTCAATCTTAACCATACACAGGCAGATGTGCCGTCAAAAGAGCTCTTCATACGATGGGTGCAGGCTAACACGTTCCTACCGGTGATGCAGTACTCTTATGTACCATGGAATTTTGACAACGAGGTGTGTATATTGTGAACGATTTTGGTCTGGATTAAAATTGGTAGTTTTTTGAAATACCATTGTACCAAGTGATAATATATCTATCATGACCTTATAGGCCAGATATTATCAACTTCCTGAAGGAGGTATGTGCCAGGATTTTTTAATCCTTTTTAAGGAAAACGATTTTGAGGAGAACCTTTTTGTTTTGAGGGATATGTACAATATAACGCAACACAACATTTTAATCAAACAATCACACTAGCTATTAATAAAGAAAAATAACGACGCCTTTTAAAAACAGTTTAGGTTAGCCAGTTAAGTGATTATTGCGTGTACCTGAAATTGCATTTTACGTTGTGTTATTATATTTGCGAAAATTATTGATTGATTGATTTTTTTACATCCTTAACTACCGCAGTCTTTACGTCGTCATTTATTTTTCCGCAAACACATAATTATAAGTTATTGTGTGAGACAATAAATCGTTATCAAATTAGATCCTGTATCAATGCGCAATTAATCACGATAATAATTATAGTCACGCTTTTTTTATATTCAAGACGTTTCTTGCAACAATGAGTGTTTAAGTGTAATGTAATGTAAATAATGCTGTTTTACAAGTTAGTTAAAAGGGGAACAGGGGAAGACATATTTTTGCATCTGTTCTTTTCGCCTTTTTGTAGGTTAAATCATCTTTTTTGACAAACTATAGATATCTGAAATCTAACACGAACGAATAATCAAGCAACGTTTAATTTTCTATAGACAAGGTCAACCAGAGACTATAGATACATTCAAAAATTATTTTAGACAATAGAAATCAGCAAAAAATATACTGATCTTCATGCCGCTTACGCCGATGAAATCTACGCAGCAATGGGAGAAGCTGTGGAACACGGAAGTCCAGTGAACCCGCCCCTCTGGTGGATCGCGCCTACCGACCCGGAGGCACTCGTTATATGGGATGGTAACATACACTACATATAATAATATAACAATATGTATAATGTTAAACGTTTCTCTTAATATAATTCATAACTGAGAGCAATGGCGCCAACGAACTGTTAATAAGCCTCCTAACAGAATATTATATATTACTCCTCTATTACTTTGAAATTGTAATTATTTTTAAATACGTGATTGGATGGATTGATTCTATGGGTTCCATATTTAAAAGCGTCAATTGAGTGATAAACATGTTTCACAATTGTAAATTTATAATAAATCATAACTTCAAATCCGTTAAAAAAGGGGTTTTCTATGCTTAAAGTTATGTCAGTATAAGACAATACTATGTTTCATATTTTTTTTATGGGAAGTCGTCTCTAGAAACCCGAAAATTGTTTCGGGTTTCCTAGAAATCGAGCCTAGGTCATAGATTATATGCTATATCAAGCGATAGAGGCTTTCTATAATTACCTAACGTTCCACATTTCCCAGAATACCTACTCGGTGAAGAAATCCTCGTAGCCCCAGTTCTCGTTGAGGGTGGGAGATCCCGTAACATATACCTTCCGGAGGGCATCTGGTACGAGGAAGGGGATATGGATAGAGCTCACGTGGGGCCAATATGGCTGCAGAATCACCCAGCACCCCTGAACTACTTGCCTTACTTTGTTAAAGATCATAATGAACCTAATTCAGCTATGACGTTAAGTTTTAGTTTTGCTTTAATAGTATTGTTATTAGCAGTTAATTTGGCTTAGGGCTTATTAAATAAAAAGAAACCAAATTAATTATATTTTATTTCTATGTATAACTATGCATTTATTGTTAACCAGATTAATATCTCAAATACGATTTCAACGCCGGAATGCTTAAACGGACCTTAATGATCGATTTACATTACGTATTAACAGAAAAGTATTATTTAAGTGGATATGCTGTCGAAATCTGTATTTGTGTAACTATATGATAGTATTTTGTCTTTATCATTCCATTGTCACGTTGCATAAAAATAAAAGTGACAAAATATTCATTAAATAATTCATATTTTTGAGCTTTAAAAATATCACCGCATGGTCTCTGATGGTAAAAATACATATAAATCTGTTAATTAATTATAATAAAGAATATATAAATCGCAACATGTTTAATTACTTCCTTGCCATCTTCGATTTTCTATTTATAAAAGTCGAGCATCTGGTAAGTAATATTTTCACTTACTTGTATGTTGAAAACGATATAATACACGTCGAACATAATCGGGTTTTTTAACCTAATTAAAATCTTACTCACCTTTAGTTATTGCATGTAATTTATATATGCACAATCAATTATTATAGCAGAAATGCAGTGTAACAGTTAATTGATAGTATAATTGCTCTCAATGATATCCAGAAAAACAGATACAAAGCGAATAATTCTGTCGATTAAATGCAGTTTTATGTTGGACATACGACATGGATTACACGTTGTTGGGTGAGTAGTTGTCCTTTAAGTTGTTGTTCAAAACCGACCGTAGGAATTTTAATTTTTTTTTCAAATAGAATAATTTTAGGCGTCACTAACCTATACCCAATAACCTATCTCAATCCATAATCCACCATCTGCGGTAGTAATTTTAATCCAAATTTTGTAACAAACCAGCCAATAACCAATCGACGGATTGTAATAGCCATCTGTCGATGTCATTGACGAAAGCTCTATTTAAACAGTTAATTATTTTAACAGATTTTAACTTACACCAGTTTTTTAAATAATTAAAAAACTGTTTGTTTTGTTTTAAACATACACATGTATATTTTAATGTTATTTGTATGGTTTCATTTACTTTATTTGGTTTACATTGATTATCAAATATGAGTGAAAACTGGGTAAAATGGAACCACAAAGAGCATTTTATCCGTCGCCAAAAATGGATTGTCTTCGTAGGGTTTGGTTATTGGGATGCAGATAGGAGATCGATCGACTGTCACGGTCTAAGATTGTTTTCAATCTGAGATTGTGGATTGATTATTGAGATCGGGCGTAAATGGGGAATAATTGTTGAATCTGTGGAGTTTTTACAATTGTTGCCCTCAAATTCAAGACATCCGGCTAACTTATTGAAACAAAATACCGCTTCTCAACAAACTAACTAAGTCATTTAATATGTAATCTTATAGTAAACGTAGGTAAACCTTACATTTTCTATTAAACAGTGGTGACTCTGCTAACTGCGTGTTCAGCGTTGAACATTAAACTAGTGGACAAACGCGAAGTAAAAGTGCGACTCGAAGACAATTTTCAGACGGGTCTTAACATAATATTAGTCCGAAGTAAGTACAAAACTCCAAAACATTTAAAAATGGTCAACATTTTTATTTTATTTATTTATTTTTTATCGAGGATAATTAATTAATAAACTGTAAATATGTTTGTGTAATAATAAAAAAATGTGCGTAATGAACTTAAAGAACAATATTTTTTTTTTCTAGATTATATGTATTTGTATTATAATTAAAAACCTCATTATATCAGAAAGAACAACACAATCTAAAAATGCACTTACCAGCATTGAGATCTAATTCATTGTTACTTAGACAACATCTCTTATACATAAAATACCTATGCTAATACAAATACAATTTCAATTTATCTCTTACATCATTTCAAGGGGGTATTCGTCAGGTTCTATCCGTAATAGGCCGCCATACTGGGGTTGTCAACGAAACGTCCGTAGATGGGGATGTGGTTATTCAGTACAATAATGGTACAAGAGTAACAATCAGTTCTAAGGAAGCGCCTACTGGTCATGTCATCACATTCAGATGGAAGGCATCTAAAGGTCAACGATTGGAGGATTGTGTCAATATAGGTAAGATTATAATAAATAATGAGTGGTAAAAAGTAGTATTTTATACATAATTTTTACATCCAAAACATACACAGAAATGTACAACTAAGGTAAATTGAAAAAGGCTTGGCGTGGTTTTAAATATAATGTAAAAACTAAAAACCAAAGTATGCAAGCAAGTTCATTTGCATTCAGTAACAATGCAAGATTGTAGTTGTTTAGTCCGTAAATAGACTTAATCCATCAAGGATTGAATTATTTAATAAATGATAATATATTCTCATGGAAAAATCTCAAATTTAAATCCTAGCGTTATATTATTTTATCGGGTTCGATCCCCGGCTGAGACGAACATCGATGTGATGAGCATTTGGTGTTGTGCTTAGGTCTTGGGTGTTTAAATATGTATTTATATCTATCTATCTATAATAATATGTATGTATATCCGTTGCCTAGTACCCATAACACAAGCTTCACCAGCTTAGCATGGGACTAGGTCAATTGGTGTGAATTGTCTTAAAAAAAAAAAATTAATGCTATTTCTTTAGGGAGTCACCACTGGTACGGAGGTCCAGAACAAAAGCGACAGTACTGGCCTATAGAACGTCTGCTTCTCCAAGATTATTCCTACGTCAGCAAAGAGGCTGACAATTGCGCTGTCGCCGAACCATACTGGCTTAGCTCTGATGGCATCTTCTACTACTTTGACAAGAAAGTTCCACTATTCGTTGACCAGAATAATATTAACAAACAAGCTGCATGTTTTTACTCACACATCAAACCACCATACTCAGATAAAAGAGAAGTAAACGAGTTAGTATATGCCTTGGGAATATTTGAAAATCCTCGCACTGCACATGAATATGCAGTTCAGAGGTATTTAAAACATCCAAGTGGCATACCCGATGAAAGAATGCTGACATATCCAGTTTGGTCCACTTGGGCTCGATATAAGAGGGGTATCAACCACGATACAGTTATGAAGTTTGCCAGTGAAATAAAAGATAACGGTTTCCCAAATAGTCATATAGAAATTGACGATCTGTGGGAAGTATGCTACGGTTCACAGACTGTCGATGCACGGAGATTCCCTGATATGAAAAATACGGTAGACAACTTGAAGAGTATGGGATTTCGAGTGACCATTTGGACTCATCCATTTATCAATAAGAATTGTGAGCCTTGGTATACGGAAGCTGTTAACAAAGGGTAAATTTTGGTTTGTATACGAGTTACGTAGCACAATACAGGGGTTCAAAACTGGTTAAGTACAAGGTAAACAGCGTTGCGATTCAGTAAATCACTTTTCGAACTCTCACAGCGGTTTTCGCAGCGGCAGTCGCGCTTAAATCACTCGTGAAGCAATCATTTTACGATTTGGCATTCTGATAAACAATAAACTACAAGCTCCCTCCGCTTGTCAAGACGTAATGTGAAATTGCTTAACAGAATACCATGAGATTCCAAAAATGACGTGACTGAGGAGGTGAACTCACGGTTTAACAGAATCGCACGGCGGTTATCTCAATTCTAAAGGAGGAAAATATTGTTGAAAGTGTTATTGTTGTTTATTATTACAAAAAAAATATTTTTTTTATATTCTGTTTGTTAACAATATATTATATGATATATCTTTTCGATTTATTACTTTATTAACAGCCGTTTGTGTTTCACTTCTAATGCTTTCAGGTATCTAGTTACATCTGAATACGGTTCAGTAGAGACGAGCTGGTGGAATGATAATGCCACAAGCACTGCTTATATTGACTTCACTAATCCTGAAGCCCGTGTTTGGTATACGGAGAGGCTGAAGAGTCTTCAGACTGAATATGGAATTGACAGCTTCAAGTTTGATGGCGGGGAGAGTGGCTGGGCACCACAGGTAAGTTTATTTTGTATAATATGCTTTAAATAATAATTCCAGAACTTTCCAATACTAAACCCCTAGTTGCCTAGTAAGGGAATGTTTCAGTAACGGCCATAAAACACTTAGGAGCTGTGTAGTATAGTTTATAAACAATTAATTTATTATCAGTTATATCAATCATTAACAGTAAGGTAAGGTTCACACGGCATTGTCCTGCACGTTTTTTTGCAGTATACGTCTTAACGAATAAATAGTGGCACATGTATTGTACATAGACCCATTCACACGGCGTTTGTACTGCAAAATATCGTACACCGTTTATACATTCAAACGAATACTCAACGGACTTGTCAAGCAAATCGAATGAACTTTAACACACACACATAATATAGCTCTGTCTCGTTCTCGCTCACTGTGACAACTGTGTGAAGACTGCGGCTATTCGTATTTTACACGAATGAAAATCTACCATGTGAACACTCGGGTGAAAGTACGTTAAAAAAATATTGGTTGTTTGTAAAGTAGGTTTACGATCGAGATGTTTACGTGATAACGTCTTATTGGTGATATAAGTTTTTGGGAAGTAAGGAATTAATAAAGATAACAATTTTTTCAAATTTTAAATTACATCTATCGTTTTATTCACACTTTTGATGATAAATTTCGGGTGTAAAATGACAAGTTTACTTATTCGACTATGATATACATTTTTCTTCATACATTCACGGAATGACTGGCAGCGCTCGAGATGAGACGGGAGATCGGTCCGTCTCTCTCTCGTTATACCTGCGATCGCGCTCGTGAGGTTTTGGTGTGACACAAGTTTCTGAACATATCACCCGACTAAAACGATTTTAAAGACGTTATCACGTCAAAAAACGAATACAAAGAAAACGTGCAGGACAATGCCGTGTGAACCCAGTCTAAGGGTTATACGTTCTAGAAACATTTAGTAATACAGATCCGTTTGTTCAACAGATTCCAGTATTAAAAGGCGACATCAATGACCAGCCTGGCGTGATTACAGCTGACTACGTGCGGACAGTCGCACAGTTCGGTCCCTTGGTAGAAGTCAGGACTGGTTATAGGTAACTTCTAAGCGCTAAATAGGTCATCCGTATGCAAAAACATATTTCAACCGATATACGGGAGTCACTACTTAGTTAGTATGGGTTCGCGGATTGCATCATTTTCTTTTTTGCAACATAGCAACATACGGTTATGGCGTGTTCAAATTCGTGTCTGACTGCCGTCGTGGTGACTGGTCGTACTTGAATTCGTGTGATGTTAATTATTTCGACTATGTGTTTGCGTGTTGTTCCCACTAGAATGTAAGTGCGTGCTCCTATTTCACCATGCCTCCTGCTGATAGGGGACAAGTCTTTGTTTTTAATTTATGTTATTATTATTAATTACTTAAGATGTCATGTGGAACATGGTGTAATAGTGCAGCTCCTTACAAACGTTGTGTAAAAAAAAAAAACATGGCGATTAAAAAGAGTGGCGGAGAGTTTATTGCCAGTTCTTCTCTTCCGTTCTACGCCCTTGATTTGAGAACTGGCAGTAAATGTAAAATTAGAAGCATTAATACGTATTTCTTTAATGACGTATCACAAGTGTACATTGTGTTACCTACGTGAATAAATGATTTTTGAATTTGAAATTTGTCACTGACAGTAAATCTACTATGAATTTGTGGCAAACCTATGAGAAAACTACATGATATAACGCTAACCGCTGAGTCTATGCCGCTATCTTTATTTAGATTTTAATATAGCTTCCATTTTATTATTAGGACTCAAGACCTACCCGTATTCATCCGAATGATAGACAAGGACAGTTACTGGACATTTGAAAATGGTCTACCAACGGTCGTCACTACTCTCCTTCAGCTGAATATGAACGGATACCCATTTGTGTTGCCAGATATGATTGGTGGAAACGGGTATAATGAACGTCCGTCTAAGGAACTCTTTATACGATGGTTGCAAGCGACAACGTTTATGCCTAGTCTACAGTTCTCTTATGTACCATGGGATTTTGACGATGAGGTAATAATAATTTTTATGAAAGCCTGGTTAGTAACTTAAAATATTTATTTGATTAACTAAAATATTTAAATGTAAAGAGAAACTTAGCCAATGGAATTTCTAAAATAATTAGCTAAATAAAAATACTATGTTTTATTTCATTGATATAATTTGCAATAATAGTATCTAATCTCACAGACCGTACAAATAAGCCTAAAGTTTGTAAAACTCCATGAAGAATTCGCACCAAAGATCATAGAGGCGTGTCAGAAAGCATCGCAAGACGGGTCTCCAGTAAACCCTCCCATATGGTGGATTGAACCTAATAATACTGAGACTTACGATATTTGGGACCGTGAGTATTATTAATCACCTATTGTCAAACTATACACTGACCACGAGGAAGTAACTCCAGCATCAAAACTAGGGTAATTCGTAGTCGAAACTTAGCGCAAACTCCCGAATGTCAAACTTAAATTTTTGACATAATCCACATAAGTTCTGTTTTTTTTTCATTCGCGCATAATCTGTGACTTTACTTAAACGGAATAATAAGATAATTTCTCTTAAATGTAAGCTCAAAATCACGCAATACCTACTGTATTTGATGAGTTTGATAACCTTACAGAATATTTACTTGGTGAAACAATATTAGTAGCACCTGTAATAGAACATGGCGCAAGGCAACGTGACGTATACCTACCGAAGGGTTCGTGGCAGGCGCAAGGCGACCCTTCTACGATTTTCGAAGGCGGTGATTGGATACGAGGATATTCAGCACCATTGGACGTCTTACCATATTTTATTAAGGCTTAAAATAGATTTATATGTTATCTTAAGATTTTTTAAATCGCCAGCGCCATCTATTGCATTAAAAATATTTTTTGAAGTTATACTTCTTTAGGCGTGTTATGAAAAATTGATGAGAGTGAAATTTTACGATGCGCGCGCAGCGTGACACAAAATTAGCAGAATGAAGTTGCAAACGAAAGATGCTACGGCATTGGACATAATTAAAAAATAACATTCGAATAATAATAGAATTGATGTTACACTTAATGTAAGAGAATAATAAAAAATAATTAATTTTTCAAATGTAAACTGAACTTTATTGACTATAATGACTCCTTTTCCAGTCTTTGATTATTTAATTGTAATTAATTATTTACATGCAATCAAAAACTATTTTTAATAATGCCAAAGAAGTATAACTTCTTATGTGCGTACATAAGTACACGCACCCTTTTTTTGTATTTAAATCGTTTTGGGAACTATTCAGATAATTTATAAAAGTAACTTGACTGACGAGTTGCTAGTGAATAAATTGTTTTGCTTAAAGTATAATCACCCTAAGAATATTTATAGTATGAATTTTGTTTTATAATCATAATATAAAAATTATTAAAATCTACTAATATCTAATTTAGTCACTAAACAATATATAGAAATTAGTCATTTTTTCTTACAATTAATGTAAGGTTAAATGAAACAAACTATAATACATAATAAACATTTATTAAGAATTACTAAGCACATCTTTAACAATTCCTTCTCCAAGGATCTTGAAGTCTTCAATAATAGCTTCAATATTTACTTTGAATTTCTTGTCACTGCCTTCAATTGGCACTAGCGCGTGTGCGTTTGTGATCTGAAAAAGTTAATTGTCAAATATATAAATTTAAAATCAGGGCAACACATGTCCAATGGTATTAGTAAATTGTTAGTAACTTAAAAATCATACTTTCCATTAGGGAGCGTTCAAGTATTGCGTCACGCAATTTTTGGAGATTAATGACCCCCCCACCCCCATGAAACGCGTCGTAACGTTTTTCTGTACCCAAAAGTAAAACGTTTCGTGACCACCCAGTGATTCTTTATAGGTACCTAAAAGTTTACCATTATGTGGTGTAAAGTACTGGAAAGTCGAAAATAATATTTTACGCGTAATTCAATCCCGGCCCCGCATCGAAACGTTTTACAAAATGACCCAAAAAAAATCGTTACGTAATACTTGAACGCTCCCTTATTATTCAAAAGAAGTTACATGCAAATTAAAATTTACAAACAAAAATAATAGTTCCTGCGCTCTTACGATAGCTTTAATAGCGCGGTTGTATTAAAAACGATTTGAATATTCTTGTAAAGAATAATAGTGATCATCCTTCGAAGCCATGCATTTCTTCACGAAGAAAAACTGTATTGTACGAGCGAATGTTAAATGAGCACATAGAGAGAAAGGTGCGATATCAGAGATGAGAGTAGTACATCACACTAGGCTAACATTGCAATTTCATAGTAAAAAACTAAAAATATCGGTTGTCTGTAAAGTCGGTTTACTGACGATAGTTGAACGTGACAACGTCATAAGAAAATACTGATGAAATGGTTGCATTCTTCAAAAGAAAATTTTAATTTCATTTGTTAGATAGATATTTTATACGGATATAGAGAAGGAAGTAAATGGAAATCACAATTGAATTGATCAAGTTACATTTTTTTGTACGCATAAATACAATCATGTAAATTTTTGTGTGCAAGCGAGAGCGCGGAACGAGTGCTCTCGCTTGCACTTCAAGCCTTAATGGAACGCCTCAGAGCGAGGTAACGCCGCATGAGTCATGTTTTTTCGTGCGTGCAGCCGGCTCCATCGAATTATAAGACGTTGTCACGTCAAAACTAATAAATATTACCTGAAACTCTCTGGTGTCGTTGACATGTGGTTTCCATAAGACAGCGATAACGTCACCACCATAGGTATCGTAGAAGAACAGAGCGAACTCGTCATACGCGCTCTGAAATTAACCATGAATTCTAATAAGTTTTGTATCACAATCGACTTTTTAAGCGGTTTCAAAAAAGGTCATAATTTGACCAACATAATATTGCTGTAATTGGATACAGTTTCGGTTTAATGCATGTAAGCTCCGAGGGATATTTGTTAAATTTGGTAAGTGTTTTCGAACAATCAATCAAATCATTTATTTCAATAAGACCACCTAGAACTTTTGAACGTCAAACAAAATACAAAAAAGATTCTAGTTGCCCCTTCCAAAAGGTAGTTTCGTGTGGAAAAGAATGGGCAAGAAACTCAAACACGTATATTGCTTTAGGGCAGTCAAAGTTTAATTAAAATCGGTTCATTAGTTTTTTAAAACATACGTATACGTTTTCGGGAGGGGCATTTATAATTTTAACCAACGTAAAGGTGTGGACTGGTATTTGAAATTTGTTTAATTTTGTTAAATTAATAATCTATATTTTGTCAGAACATCTTATACAATAAAAACAGCATAAGGATATCGATCCGGGACCGATTTCACTAAAAAACTAACCGTAGAACTCATATAAAAGACAGTGGTCGTCAACCAATTACAAAGTAAAACTATAAATAAAATAAAACATTCCAGACTTTTTCGAATAGGGTAACATTATTGCACAATATGGTATATTCGGAGAGAAGCGGCTGGTCTTAATAAAGTTGGTCATTTTTTAAATTAAATATTTTGGATTAACTCAGGGATAATGTAGCAATATCATGGTCAAAGAATTTATTCACTCCAATAGTTTTGAATTTATTTACATCTTATATGTTAAGCTTAATAAAATAACAATAAACTCACCCGCAACACCTCCAAGTATTTCTCGACCGGATTAAATTCAAGTACGGGTATGACGTCATTCGTTACGTCATTTGACGCGCGGAGTTTAGGGCGCGCGTCTACGCGCTCGTTAAAGTACGGCACTATTGTAGCGTTCAAGTGGATTAATACGTCATATCCACTGTACGACGGTACGAATGCTGGCTGTAATTTTAATAAGATATTAGTTTTAATTGAAACAATAAATTAAATACACCAACATTTTCGGCCTGGGAGCGTTCAAGTATTACGTAACGCAATTTTTGGAGATAATTGACCCCCCCCCATGTAACTCGCCATAACGTTTTTTAGTACCAAAGTATAGTAAAATGTTTCGTGACCACCTAGTGACTCTTTATTTACTATTATGTGGTGTAAGTCGAAAAAAATATTAACAATAACGCGTAATTTAATCCCCGTCCCGCATCGTAACGTTTTACAAAAGGACCCCCCCCCCCCAAAATACGTTACGTAATACTTGAACGCTCCCACATGCAAATACAGTTCCTGGATTCGATTCCCAGCCAAGCAATAATTATTATGCCTCATCATTGGGGTTTCGGGTAGATTGTCTTGAATTGAGGATTAGTGCTTCGAACTTGATATAAAGCAACAGTTCTTTAAATATTGCAAATTTTTGTCAACTAAAAGATAACATTTACAGTATATTAGTACTGAAAAAATAGTAAAACATTAACACTTACTAATAAATTATCATTCGTATCCTTTAATAGAGCTTTTTCCACATAAGCTAAGGTAGCTTTAGCTAAAACTTGCGCACGTGTCGCCACCTGTTTACTTGGCGCAGAACTACTCCAGATTGAGGGCATGGACCCATCATATGACGTCACTATACACATTACCGGATCCTCTTCAGTACGATTCGAGAATTTTTGCTCGATTTCCATTATTTCTTCACCTTAAAATCAAAATAATTTCAATATAAACTTAAAGCTTACAAGTCTTTTATTTATATTAAAATTGTTTTTAGGTTGAAATAAAAGGGTAGCGAGGATTTCTAATAATAGTGTATAAAATGTTTATTTTCCTTTACATTTTAAATAAATTAATTGAACTTATTATTTTAAATATAAAAAATAAAATAAATCAGTGGCGCTACAACCTCTTTAGGTCTTGGACTCAGATTTCTGAATCTGTTTCATGGTGATGATCATTTTTAAATCTAATAGGCAAGTAGGTCATCAGCCTCCAGTGCCTGACACACGCCGTCGACTTTTTGGGTCTAAGACGTGTCGGTTTCCTCACGATGTTTTCCTTCACCGTTTTAGCGAATGTTAAATGCGCACATGGAAAGAAAAGCTGGGGATCGAACCTACGACCTCAGGGAGACGCCACTAGGTTAACTCTGCTCTTATTATTTTTAAATGCCAAAAGTGTATAAATATTACTAAATGTCAAAGATTAAAATAAAATTCTCTAACACCAGCAAATTTAAATAGGAATAGAAACTTACGCGTCATATCGCCATTGAAATCAAGAAAGACAATTTGCGTAGCCCAATCGGTTTGCACCAAGAGTTGCAGAACTCTGTACAGCCCCACCGTAGGCTGTGTAGGGGGTGTTAATGGCTCGGGTTGGAGGAAGACAGTGGCTGTAAGCAACTCAGCAAGACTTTCGGGGAAATGGGGGGGAGAGAGGAGATGGGAGGACAGCCAGCGTTTGAATAGACACGCGGTTGGCCCGAAGGCAGAGTGCCTTTGATGTAAACTGAAAATTAGAAAATTCATTTGTTTTAATTTTCTATTAGGAAAATTTTAATTACTTAGAAACACATTATTGAAATAACGCCTGTTTTCTATGACATCTGACCTAACACCGCGGTTAGCGAAATTATTAGGTCAGAGTACCTATAGAACAATATAAACCTTTCTCTTCATACTGTCTATAAACATCTTGATTTTCTAGAGCAAAGATATTTCCAAGAGCATGTAATTACCTTATCTCTAAACGAATATATAGTCGAATCAAGTAAATAAAAAAAAATCAGTGGCGCTACAACCTCTTTTTTAACGACTTTTTCGGTCTAAGACATGTCGGTTTCCTCACGATGTTTTGCTTCACCGTTCGAGCAAATGTTAAATGCGCACATAGAATGTCCATTGGTGCACAGCCGGGGATCGAACCTACGACCTCAGGAGTCGCACGCTGAAGTCAACACTGCTCTCGAATTAAGTAAATACTATAATAAATACGCGTTTCAGTGAATAATTGTTTTACATACTAGTACATAGTACTAACAGTATTAACACACAACTCACCCATGTAGTGCGCCTCTTAAACTTGCCAAGAGAAATGTATCCCGCTGGATCCTAATACTTTCCTCACTTTCCTTGAACTTTACGACTCCATCTTCCACTTCTCTTCTCAATAACGTTACTTCTTTTGGATGAAAGATCTCTAGGCGGTATGACAAGCCATTTTTAATGACGTCAATATGAGTGGGATATGCCTGGCTTGGTAAGGAATATTGGGATGTGAGCCGCTCTGATATTTGCAAATGAAATGCGGCTTTTAAGCATCGGAATGCCTCGATTTCACCCGGCCATTTACCGCTGTGCGCTGGAAATGTTAATTTTAGGTTAGCGAAACATCCTTTGTTTCTTAAAGGAATACATTTTGTACAACGTGGTAACACTGATCAACCTATGAAGTTATAATAGTAGTTTAAGCAACTCTTATATAATAGAGGGTATTAAAATATGAGTAAAGTTTTTGTTTTTTTTTCAAAATAAGATTTACACGACTGTTTTAATACCTAATTATATGCAGTTGTATACACTACTTTATTTTTCTCATGGCTATAGGTACATTAAATAAAATGCAATATGAAAGCAACAAAAGTCTGTTATTGGTCCATTGGCTCAGAACCAGCGCAACCTCCTTGGTCGGGACATATTATACTTTAATAATTAAAAAATTGTTTTAAAGCATTGTTTTGTTAGGAGAATAATGATTTAATTTAATTTTTTAATTTTCTTAAGAAGTATGTAAATAAAATATGCCAATAAAAGTCTGTATTTCATTTCATAATTAGAATATTACCGAATGAGATTATATAAAAGAATATAAAATTATTTTAAGCTTTTAAACAGGTACATAATATAAAATATCTTACTTAGTAAATAGCTATAGATTATAGCATTATTTATAACAGACAATTATTTTTAATGTCCATTACAATTATAACAGAGTATTGAAATGATCTTACATAACTCAATGACAGCTTTATTGGCCTGTGTATACGGGGGCAGGTACAATTTCTTGCCTTCTTGGGGCGGTTTTATGAGGCATGTGGAGGCACGTCTCCAAGCTCTAGGGTCTGATGTACTGGGCAACGGAGGAAGTGGATTGCTATAGCTAAATACAGACGAGGTACCTGAAACCACATCAATTCCATACAAATACACTAAATTCGTGGCTTTCGAAGCCCACACGCCCTTAGGTGGGAACTTGAGGTGAGGTCGTTTGTGTTTGTTTGGAGATTATTGAGACACCCCCTCCCCCATGTTACGAGCCGTAACGTTTTTCTGTACCGTAAAGTACTGGAAAGTCGAAAATAATATTAACAATAACGTGTATGTCAATCCCCGTCCCGCATCGTAACGTTTTACAAAAGGACGACCCCCCCCAAAATTCGTTACGTAATACTTGAACGCTCCCTGGCATGGGTGGCCATGGAGTGCGGCAACTGGCGGTTGTTTCGGTAGGCTCAATTCCCCCCCCCCCCCCCCATATAAAAAAACTGTACATTCCATTTATATATATATTTTCACGCATTTGTTAGCATAATATGACTTACCATATACAGCGCTAATTTCCAACGGCAGCTGAGTAAGAGCTCGCATATCTCTACGTAGTTCTTCAAACGTTTGCAACACTTTGACAGAGAGCTCTTCGCTCTGTTCGCAAGCCGCCATTTTACGAGCTGTCAAACTGTCAAGCTGATTGCAGATATGGAATATCTCCGATTGTGGTATGTCTGAAATGATTTTTTTAATGTACTCTGTTATTCCTTTTTTATATAATGTGTCTCATCGCTCATCTATCGCGCAGCCCGAACACACGACTACTATTTAAGCCTTTACTTGTTTAAGCTATCGCCTAATATGCGCGGAGTATTAAGAATATCCATAGCGATAAATAACCTAAATCATGTGCACACCCTACATACTGGTGTATGTACTCAAACAACACAGCCGAATTAAGTATTACTTATTTAAGTGTGTTTGATAATTTTTATTTATGAATTGTACACCATCTTTCGCTATATCTTTAGCATTTTATTATATATAATTGCGAAATAAATAAATAAACTTAAAACAAATGATATATGATTATATGATATTTGTACCAGTATAAGCTTTTTGATAAAGAATACCATGATTCTATCTACATATACCACAATGATTTTAATCACTAACCGTATTTTAATTTCATCAGATAATCCACAATTTGGGTAGAAACGGCCCGTCGTTCTGAGAACGTGTCCGCATTCCAAACGCACGCCTCTACGTGCGACCCGTCACCGAAACGACGCAGCTCTGATTTGTCTCCCCAGAACAATCTATAAATGTTAGATATGTGAATTAAAAAATGAGATTTTTTAATTAATTTTATAGATATAATAATAACATAATTTTAAATAAATATTAACGAATAGTAGCAATTACGACTCGTGTTTTAATATTGAACAGTTTGCGAAACTGTGAAAACACAGAGGTGAATAAAAAATATAATTTATAATGTTACCGAAATTGTTCTGCTTCAGGAAGATTGGCTTGGGGTCCTTTATCAACAATTTTGATTGCATTCGCTGAATTCAAGATTAGACCAAATGACAACTTTTTCTCAAATCTGCAAAACACAAGTTAAAATTACTTCAAATATAATTGAGGGCTAGTAACACACTTTTAATATTATATTATTAAATGATAAATGATAAATTATTAATATTACTCATAATACTACAATGATGATTTCATGTGTAGATTAATCCTAAGGACATTGGGACAAAAACACATTTCTGAATATTGTCAGTAATAAACAAATATCATTGCAAGCTTTCTCTTCTTTAGGTTTTGAATTTATTTATTTTTCTAACCTTATAAAGTGTTACTAATCCTGGCAAATAAGTGTCATACCTAATAATTAGTGCAGAAGTCATTTTTTTTTTAATAATGAAATTTTGTAAATCTACAATTTTTATACTGCATTTAAGGCAGTTTAATTTTACTTTTAATAAGAATGTTGTCTATATAAAACTCACCCCACATCTTTACATTTCTCTGGAGTCTTCTTAACTGGCCATGAAAAGTCTGCCTCTACCAATCGTAGAATCAAATCGGCTCTATCTGTTAGCCCTTTTGTAAGTAGTTTATAAATATTATTTACTACTAACGGTAGTTCATCAACACCAAAGTTAATTTTGTCTTCTTTTGGCACTCGTTGTAACACTAATGTTTTTAATTTTTGTAGGTTTTGAAATCTGAAACATGAAAATACTATATACAGTCAAACCTGAGTAAGTGAGAACTGGCCATGTGAGAAAACTCTATAAGTGAAAGTAATAGCCGGGACCCGTCATTTTAAGCTCCCAAAACCTCTATTAGCGAGAAACAGAAACCTCTGTAAGAGAGAGTCGTTTTTCCCTCAAGGACCTCCGTAAGTGAGACTGCTACTTATATATACCTCTATAAGCGACAGTCGAGCTTGATCAAGCAATATTCGACAAAATTTATGAATAAGAGAAACACATTCAAAATACAAAAGCAGAAACCCAAACGAAATTGACAGATTTTTTAAGTGTAAATAAGTTCTAAATAAAATAAAATATATATGAACATAATATATGCTGTGCACATTAAGCACCATTTTATCATATTACATATTTACTACATTCATACTTGCTGTGACTTATTATTGCTGCGTACATCTATAAGAGAGAAACCCTACCCATGTACCTGCATTAGCGAGAAACTCGGGTTAGTGAGAAACCTCTATAAGCGAGAATGAGATTGTGCTCCCTTGAACTCTCGCTTATCCAGGGTTGACTGTACTTCCATTTATCAAAGGTCAAAGACATAACTAGAAATGATTCAGGCTAATTACAGTTTAAGCCACTAGCCTCAGTACTTAATGTGTTAAGAAGATAACACTACACATAACATATTATATAAACTCACCTAACTATATGATCAAACTGAATTAAATTAGATATTGGAACCATGAATAGTGGTATAAAGCTGTTTAGTTTTGTACTGTCCAACATATCAACGGCCAATTCACTCTCACGCCTCAATGCATTGTATGTGCCATTACACATTTGCCAACAGATGTTATAGTATCCAGTTTTATCAAGAAATACAACAGGAAAATGTTCTAAGAACTGTTCAATGTGCGGAGAGTCTTCAGATTTAGATAGCGAGAGGCCTTCTGTTTCCCATTTTGATGTTTCTGACAAAAGAAATAAATTTTTTTTATAATTGGTTTTAAAAACTTATTACTTCATTTTTAATCTTGTAGATTGTCACTAAAGAACTTAATAACATTCTTGTTAAATAATTAAACAAAGAACTTACTCAAATATATCCATACATTTCTTATAATTTGATAGCTGCTCATAATATTATTGATTCTTTTCATCTGCACTAAACAGCACACCAGCAAACTTATGATATGGCCTGACACACAGAGTTTTCGTTGTCTAAGCCAGATTTTTAACAAAATGATTGCTTGCTTTAAATTTTCACAATTTGATAATGTTTCTTTAACAAAATTGTTATTTATATTAGCTGTTATATCACTCAAAACACTGCAATTATAATAAGGTGTTGGAGGGCCAACTTCAGTAACATTTTCTTGCTTTTCTGACAATAACCATGATTCACGTAAATTATTACGACCTGGTGAAAATCTATGAAGTTTGTATGCCTCCTCTTCACAGACAAGGTTTAGTCTCACTTTCAAGTAGTTACCAAGTTTACCACTAGGTTTTAGATCAATTACAGGTTTTGTGACACACATATTGCACCAAGAATACTTCAACTCCTCTACTAAATTTGATTTTTGTAAATATGAGGCAATAACAGCTAAGTAAGCAGCACGCTTTTTATGAAATCGATAATTAATTGAATCATTTTTTGTATATGTCTCAGCTGGTACTGATATTTGTAAATCTACTAAAAGGGATGCATTTATGGCAGTACCGGTGTCATATGAACCAACAATGTTAATATCTTTAAACTTGTGAAATTGGAATATCGCCTTTGTTTTATTAAGTTTCTCACAAACTGGAAGACTTGTCTTTAAATGCTTTGTTAAGGTCTTTTCAGACAGGTCATATTCTACATTATCTTCAGTAATAGACAGTAGATATTCTTTAAAAGAATTAAACCATACAGTAAATCGCTTTGTAGTCTTTTCTGTAAGCTTAACTTCTTCCAAAACTTCATCGATCTGTAGTCGAAACAAGTTAGAATTAAATAAATTTTCTGTTTCATTAAGTCGATTTAATTCTTTAGCAGTAGGTTGACGATATAAGTTTTTAATGCGGGTGCGTTTTTTGTTTTCTTTACTAGCATCTTCTGCGGGACGTTTTCCATTTTCATTCAAAATATTTATTTCACCACCATCATCTGTCGTAGATGATTTCATTTGCTGAAAACAATAAGAATATATCAATAATCAAACAAAAACTGTTAACTATATTTTATTGTGATTTTTTTTATGTTTAACTTACCCGTTTTACCATGACGTTAAGTATTTTCAACTATATTATTTTATATAATATTTTAAGGTTATAAAGATGTAAACAACACGAGTTTTTAACTTTGAAGTTTGAAATGCTCGATTGGGATTTAGGAATTAGGATTGCTCATTGATCTTTCAGCTTTGCCATCTTCGCCATATGAAATGTCACTCCAGATGACATATTATGATATTTCAAAGACAATCAACATATTATCATATCATATTTTAATATTTTGAAGTACATATTCCATGGTTTAAACTTATTACATATTTTCTAATTTCAATTCTTTCTGTGGTGATGAGAGAATTCATAAAAAGTAATTGCACTTTCGTTAGTACGGTTGGACGGAATGTTTACAATAATTTAAGTTAAATTGTTATTCATCAACTTCCAATGTAAATTTAATAGGCATTCTAGGGGAATATTTTCATCTCGCTTCAAAGCCGATCGCAAAGCGTTTTTGTAAAGCCGGCTCGGGCTTCTCGCGAGACTGCACGAGTAGTAGCCCTGCCATCCACAATTCCACACAGGAGTCAGCACACTCGGTTGATTCAATTGTTCGTTAATTCTACTACAAGATGGATGTGATTGGAATGACTACGTTAGCTTCTTTACGTGTCTGCCAATATTGTAATGCCTTGGGTTTATATCACAAATACAATCATATTATCATAATATCGTGCTAATCAATACATATAATTTAAGCTTTTTAATATAGGTACTTTTTTAGGCGCGTTATGAAAAATTGATGAGAGTGAAATTTTACGATGCGCGCGCACCGTGACACAAAATTATCAGTATGAAGTTAGTAGCGCATGTTGGCACGCACGCCGCCTCTGTTCACTACACACGTATTTATATTTATAATATTTATCCACATGCTTTGAGTTTCTACATTTAAAGCACGTGTTTTCATTATACAAGTGCGAATTTTATATGTGCGTCTGAATTATAATCAGAAGTGATTTAAATTGATTATTTAAATGAATTATTAATTAATATTAGAAAATAATAATAAATATGTAGATTGTCTTTATTGACTATAATGACTCCTTTTCCAGTCTTTGATTATTTAATTGTAATTAATTATTTGCTTACAATCAAATACTATTTTTAATAATGCCAAAGAAGTTCTTACGCGCGTACATAAGTACACGTACCCTTTATTTTTTATTTCTTAGGTGTCCTTTAAAAGTCGGCATAAATTAGTTTTAACTTCTGTATTTAATTCTTTTTATTAATTGATACGAGCAAGGCGATACGAGCGCATCGTCCACTCTCGGGATAGTATGGATAGGCAAAAAGAGATCCTGTCCATTTATTTGATAATTCGCTCAGTGCGAAGTAAATATATGACAGAGGTGGGCAGATTTTAACTTTAAAACCCTTAGTGCCCTGCCTCACCGGGACGCCATGGCCACGTTGTCGGCTACGTAGCCATGGCTACCTCCTCCTCCTTCGGATGCCAAACGGAGAAGCCAATAGCAGCCATTTACTGGCCAGTCAGTTCTCTCGGCTGATTGACGCGTTGTCAATAGAACGTCGTGTTTTTCTTGAACCGTAATATAATCTACTTATTTAAAGATATCTACTATTTCTTCCGAACATTTAATTTTCATATTACGATCAGAATACTCAGATAACGAGGCATCCCATAAACAGGGACGATTCTGAATTTCTACGATAAATCTCTCAGTATCGAAACTCATTTTCCGCTATCTTATTGCAATGAGCGCGAATTTGGCGTCTTGCTTGGCGGACCGTAGGCTACCGAGTGAGTGAGACGCAACTTGCTCGCATACATTTTGTTGGCGACGTCGCCAGGCTGCCAAGTAGTCTCCACTCAAGTGACCCGTCGTTGTGGCTACGCTTTCAAATTGGCGACGTTGCCAAACCGTCGCCAAGTGAGTGAGGTGCCATACTATGGATATGTAGCCATGGCCTCCCGGTGAGGGAGGGCACTTATCTGACAAGAACTATACGGATGTTTGAAATAAAACATGGTATTATAGTAGTAGAATTTTATCAAAGACAAAAATCAGAATAATAAATCATTCGAATTACGGGACAATAAATACCTAAATATTGCTTCATAATGTGACTATATTTATAACATTAATGTAGTCTTTGGAAATTTTTAAATAAATATAACATATTATTTGAGAACGGGTGAACTGCTAATTACAGTTTGGAAATAATTGCATTCGTGTACTCGCTACATTTAGCGGTACCTCCCAAATCTCCAGTTAGCGTCTTGCCTTCCGCTAATACCGTATAACAAGCATGTTGGACCTTATCAGCGTGTTCATTAAGCTGCAAGTGCCGTAACATCATAATGGCAGATAGAAGCAATGCTGTTGGATTTGCCATATCCTTACCAGCAATATCTGGAGCAGTTCCATGTACCTGTAATAGCAAGATTGAATTAAAAACCAGTGTGCAAGATATCAGCTATAGCCAGGATATGATTATATTTAACATATACAAAAGTATTCATATCACGTAGAATCGGGCTGGACTACAACTCGAGGCAAATGCCACTAGCCTTGTTTCGGAAGAAAACAATTTAAAACTTCAAATAAACTACATACTATATTTTAAAATCCATCACAAAAATTCATACCTGTGCGCATTTCTAAAATATATTATATATACGCTCTACACATATGGAAATATATAGTACATACCTGAGTATACCTTTAATTGCGTACTATGTTTTGAAATCAATAGGCTAGGATGTTAGGGAAAGTTGAGAAAAATAAAATGACAATTTCCTTTGCATTTTTGTACTACATAAAATAAGATTAATCTACAAAAACATCATAATTAATGCATATCGGTTTTATTTTCAGATTAAATCTGATTTTGAACTTGATTAAATACAATACTGTAAAAATAATAAAAAATACATAAATCAAAATGCATTTGGAATGAGCCAAGGAACAAATTAAATAAGTACCTAATCTTACAGAATAGCAATATTGTAAAGCTAAGTTAAATTAAAATTCACTAAGGCATATAATATAATGGGAACAAATGCCGCTAATTACGCGTAGTAAACAATATCATTATCAACACAGTTATAGTTTCGTCATTATAATGATAAAAAATATTTTGCTGTTTTTCTATCTTGGTGTTGCCATCTTTTATTAAATTTGGTCAATTACTGTCAAAGTGTGTGTTTACTAGCGTCAATAGGCGACAATTGTTAATATTAACCTTAACAACATCACAATACATTGAAACAGCCATTTCTCACTAATATTAACTGGTAACAGCAATTAGCTCACAAGCCTGGCAACATTATTATATTATCTGCAATTGAATTTTAGTAAAGTTGCCATTCTTCAGAGTATTTCAATATTAAAATAGATAAAACATATTACAGATATCGGCAGTTTTATATTCAACGAAGGAGCACTTCATATTTTTAATTTTTTATCTTTTAACTCTCCGTCGTTGACTATTGTCAAAATTTTTCTGTATACATTATTTTTTGTTAAAATTATTTAATCTTTAAATTTTTCTCATAAGACAAATCTAGTCGAATTATAATTTCAAATACTCAGCAGATCTTACTAACATAATACTCATTTGGTTCAATTTGTCCTACTTAACTTAATATTAAAATTAAACTGCATTTGATGAAAATGATGAGTTAAAAATTAGCAAAATAACGAATAAATTCACAAACTTATTGCTATTGTCAATACTGTAAATACATGGCTGAAACTTTCATAATTTCATTGATTTCTGTATAATACATTAAAATTAAATTACATTTAACATTTCTGGGTTAAACATATCTAACAGCCGTCACAATTAAACACACATGAAGTGACCAAAAATAGTCTGAATTAATTAATTTCAGGAAACATACATACATAAAGTCTGATTATCGACGAAAATCAAACGACCGATAGACCACTAACTTTAGCTACCTAATAGACAATTTTAGACAAATCTAATCAAGGTTCTTTATGATCTCTTGTGTGAACGCTGAACAAGTGCTGTTGCCTCCAAGATCCTCAGTAAGAACCCTTCCCTCCTTTAGGACAGTAAAGCAGGCATTTTCAATTTTATCAGCTTGTTCCAATAGACGCATGTATCGCAGCATCATAACACCGGAGAGTAGCAAAGCCGTAGGATTCGCCTTGTCTTGTCCCGCGATGGCTGGCGCTGTACCATGCACCTTAGTAGATGGTATGAGGTTAGTACACAGATTTAAGCAGTCTATGCCCTTATTATGCATTTAAAAAAACTACTTACTGGATTTGTATGAACGAATACATTGATATACAAAAAAACCAAGATGCACACTTAACGTCTAAAAGACGTCCTCAAAAAATGAGCGCAACATTCTAAATTGTGCGCTCATTTCAAATAGTCTCGCGTCTAATAAGTGGAGTCGATGTTATTTATTTGTGTTTTTTTTTATAAATAAATTTATATACTTTTGAACTTTTTTGTGCGTAGTTTTTGACAAATATATTTACGCTATATAAAGTGTAGGTCAGGAGGTAGCCAATTTAACATTTTTTTTTTAATTTAAAGAAAAAACTTTTTAACCGGATTAAAGTTATGTATTATTATAAATTTACAACTATTTAACATCCAACACCTTTTGTCTTCAGTCGCCGTGACCACGCAGGCTGTAAAGCACGCGAAACGTCGGATAAATTTAAAATTATGTTAAATAGTTGTAAATAAAAAAGTCATGTTCGACTCCACTCAATACCTTGTCCTACCGACCACGTGCGTTGTAATAACAACTTTAAACAATTTGCGTAAGGTTGATTTTGCAATAATCTATGCTTGTAACTTATAGAAAGAGACAGAAATAGTGTTTCGGGACACTTTCGAGCGTTACTTTTATTCGAGATCTTGGGTTTTTTGTATATCAATGAACGAATACAACAAATTTATCAAGAGCCAAGTCAAGACAAGGCCAAATATAATCTAAATAAGGGCATTAACTTAATGAATACAAGGACATATTAATACTGACTGCATTTTATTAGTCATAAGTAAATGAGCAAGGACTTTTATATTATTTTACCAGACATAATATATATGTTTATATTATTTATGTTAGGACATATTCGGACATTCACAAAGCATATGAAACATCTATTATACGTCACCACAGACAATAATCCCTTTAGGCAGAGTTGGAAATTTTATTTAATTTTTAATATTCAAATACAATCAATAAAGACAATATATTACATACATATTTCAGCATGAGTTTTTCTTTATTTTTTATAATAATATGATATGATTATTTTTTAAATTACATGTGTAACATATATGCCTAGAGGGACACTTAAAGCTTTTTGTTATTGGAAGTGACAAGTGGATAGTTTCATGCGAGTGTCATGCATGACCCCACACCGGTTTACTGATTTATAAAAACTTACATTTTATGATGAAAAAAACACTGTTTTATCAATCACTTGTCATTCAAAATGGTTTCCCGGTGTAATAGTGATTGGCTTTATGTTTTAAAAAATATTTAAAAGTTGTTTTTTGTGTCGAATAACGGTAATGGTGTCTTAGTTTAGTTAATACTCAATATCCTATTATTTTACTATCAACTAAGCTGCCCTACACTTTTTTTTAACATAACATTGTCATTAATTTATAGATAATGTACCATAAACTCTAGAGTTCCAAAATCAGAACACAACCTTCCAAACTAAAATTGTACTCTTTTTATTCCATTTGAAATTACTATATACGAGAGAAAATTTACTTTAAAATCACTCCGTTTATTTTTAGACTATTTAGAGAGCTAGTACTCACAGACTCAAAGAGCGCTCCATTCTTGCCGATGTTTCCAGAAGGAGTCAAACCTAAACCTCCGACCAGACCTGAACACATGTCCGACATGATGTCTCCATACAGGTTGGGCATCACCTGAAATAATTGGTTCATCAATTATTCGATAATCCGTTTATAATTAAAAAATATTACTCCGTATAAATTATTTCACTATTGTCCTAATTTATATCTATATACAGTGTAAACTCCATGTAACGGTCCGCGATTACACGACAAACCCCCTAGAGCGTTGAAATCACTCGGCATTTGTTGGTTAAGCTTGTCTTCCATACACTCTACATAGCATTACATGAGGATGGCATTAACGACAATTAAATAGTAAAAAGTACTTTTTAAGTTGCCGAAATTAGTTTAAACTGCGGAGCTATTTACGTGCTTTTGTCGCTTTATTGTCCTAGCCCGTAATAAACACGACTGTCTGCATCATAAGTACGTAAGAAATCCGAACTATTGTTTACAATTTGGGATTGTTTGCATGTGCTTTATCACGAAGATGAAAAAAATGTAAAAAAAATACAACATAATTTTTTTATTTTTACAAATTACTGTTGATGATGAAAATAACAGGCTATATGCAATAGCGTTCAAATAAGAATTGTTTTTTTATGTAATTACTAGTCTGAAATAAACTTTTTCTAATACAGATTTTTCTGTTTTCCATTTAAGGCCCTATCCCATCACGAATTGCTGTGTCAGTGTCTCGGGGTGGACTGCGGGGCGCAGTGGAGAGCTGGAGCACTGATGCGCGCCGGCCCGTAATAACAATTAGTTATGTAAATCATAAAATTACTGTAATTTTATCAAATTTTTTCTCAAATGGATTACTTGGCTTGCGATAAAATATAGCGTAAATTTCAAAATCACGTTCTATATACATTTTCGTCATAAATTGAATTCAAAGTGTCAAAAAGTGGCTGTTTGGATTTTTTTTCTATCGAGCGAAGTTATTTAAATCGTGTATAGATCTTTAAAAATGGATACATAAATTACTCAACTCAACCATATATTTTTTCCATTCGCGCTACTTCAAGAAACGATGACGAAAAATAGAAAGAAACTGTATAATAATGTGCTTTTTTGGAGTTTGGCGACCAGACCGGAGGTCCTCAACGACAGCTCGTTGTAACAAAATCAAATATATATCAATCAAAATAAGCACATTCCTTTGAGTGTCGTTATATGGAGTTTACACTGTTTATGTTGTAGGTTTATGGTTTTGTCATAAAAAATATATTTAAAGGGTTAGTTGTAAACATATGTATGTTCAATCAGGCTAAAACTGCATACAAATCAGTTCAATGGTTTATTAATTATATTTTTAATTTCTATTTAAATAAATTTCACATAAGTGATATTTCTTTCTGTTAATTACTTAAAATTTAAGTGTATACTTACCAAAACATCGAACTTTGATGGATCTTGGACCATATTAAGACATACAGTGTCCAGGTATCTCTCCTCAAACTTGATATCAGGGTACTTAGTGGCCATCTCACGACAACACCGAAGGAAAAGACCGTCTGACATACGCCTGAAAATGTCAAACTTTATTGTAAACGATATTGTTAATTATTAAATAAATATGCGCAAGGTGGGACGCCACAATGGTCGGGCACGACGTCTTTGTGGAACTACCTGCCAGTAGAATTATTTTCAAACCGATACGACAAGAAAAGTACCTTTAAGTTCGGAATCAATTTGGCATTGCAGGTGCCCATGGGCGCCGTTAAGCACTTCTTTCTAAGTGACCCGCTCTATCTTTTTTTTGTAGTAGGGGCGCGTCTACGTGACGTCCAAAAAGGGCAGTCATCTCACCCATATTTAGCGGATGCGTTGGTCGGCCTATGAGGGAGGAGTCTTTCTTAAAACTATTGGAGGTCATACCTCCTAGGGAAGACCATCACCGAGAGTCGATTCCACAGTTCTAGTTCGCAAAAGAAAATCTTGTGAAGCGGATCGCGACAGACTTTCAGCCATCAAGCCGACGCTGATTAAATTATGAATTAATAAGGCTTGTAAGGTATTGAAACGAGGCAGGAACTCTGCAGAACACTCTCCATAGTACACTTTTTAGAATACGCATAGAGACGCAATGTCTCTAGAGATTAGAATTTCGACAAGGCCTTCGTTGAATTTGGTCAAAAGAAAGAAGCTGGTATTTGGGAACACCAGCACAGAGATGTGAGCAGTATTATAAATCAGGTTATACTTGAGCCTTGCAGAGCTGTATACGTCGGTTGTCATTTTTTTTAAATTGTTTGTGCCATAAAAAAAGGGTGCGTGTGCTTGTACGCGCGTAAGGAGTTATACTTCTTTGGCATTATTAAAAATAGTTTTTGATTGCATGCAAATAATTAATTACAATTATATAATCAAAGACTGAAAAAGGAGACATTATAGTCAATAAAGTTCAGTTTACATTTGAAAAATTAAATATTTATTATTATTCTCTTACATTAATTCATGTAACATAAATCCTATTATTATTCGTATGTTGGTTTTAAATTATGTCCAATGCCGTAGCATCTTCCGTGGGCAACTTCATTCTGTTAATTTTGTGTCACGGTGCGCGCGCATCGTCAAATTTCACTCTTATCAATTTTTCTAACGCGCCTAAAGAAGTATAACATCAAAAAAGAATTCCGCAAAACGATACGATACTGTTCCGTCGAATTTATGGATAGTCAATGAATCACTATCAATATATTATAAATTAAATAGATTGTATAATAAGTATATAGTTTCTAAGGAAACCTATTATAACTAGTCTATACCAGTTCATACAGTCTACGAATGCTACCGACTTCTACAATTTGACGTAACAATTTAGATATGAGGTGTAACATACACCGATTAGCATCAATAAAAGTCGTCATCCAACACCTAATTCAACTATACATTGCTATTTATCTTGTATTTGATTATTGAATTAACGTCATACATGATAACATATTTTTGTTATCATTTCTTACAGCATTTGTTACAGTTATGGTGATATTAATTTCCCTATTAGATAAACTCCGTCATTGTTTGTAACAAAGAAGGTTGACGACTCATTGGTCTAGTGGTTAGTACCCCTGACTGCGAATCCATGGATCCCGGGTTCGATCCCCGGCTGAGACGAACATCGATGTGATGAGCATTTGGTGTTGTGCTTAGGTCTTGGGTGTTTAAATATGTATTTATATGTCTATCTATAATATGTATTGTATGTATATCCGTTGCCTAGTACCCATAACACAAGCTTCACCAGCTTAGCATGGGACTCGGTCAATTGGTGCGAATTGTCTTTAAAAAAAATAATAAAAAAAGCTTTTTCTGAAGTAGCAAATCGATATACAGCGCTAAAAATGCGATTAAAAATACTTATAAGTACATTCTTTATAATTTTCTGTTTTATTTCATTTATATTTTTTTTCTTTTCAATCGGAAATCTACTTTAGTCGTTCTGAAACTTACATAATGTTAGCCTTGTGTACTGCAGTGACCTTCTTCCTCTTGTTGTCCTTTGCGAATTGGAAGGCGAACTCTGCAACTCTCTTACTGGCTTCCTCAGTAATCAATTTGATGGATTGGACGACTCCATCCACGATTTCGTGCTCAATACCTGAATATTCACCCTCAGTGTTCTCACGGATGGTTACTACGTCCACGTTATCGTATAATGTCTTGATTCTAGAAGAAATTACATAAAAATTTCAATAAAGTAAATTCTGATTTTTTAAAAACTTATATTAGTAAATTACCACTTATAATAATATCATACAATAAAGACCATAAAGTTATTGAGAAGTCACTAAAAGGCCATGGCTAGAGGCCAGAAAAAGAACTGAGAATTAAAAATAATAATATAATAAACTTAATAACAATCAATTAATGATCACTGATTTTCAGGACTTTCTTAATGTAAATAATCAATTTCGCGTTTATATCAAAAAAGTTTTACTTAAATACGTAAACCAAAAAAGTATGTAACACATGTTACATTGATTAAGCGTTATGATAAGCCAGTGTGATAATTTTGTCCGAGACATAAAAATTATGCACACAATATCCATGACATTCTTCTGATGACATCAAGTATATATTAAATGTAAATGTTACAAGGACAAATGTTTTGTGTTAAATAACAGTATGATTAGATTTATGACTGAAAAGTGAGTTGTACATTGTTTATTCAAATGGTTGGCAGTATTCCATTGTAGAAACATTGTTGTAGTCACTTTGTAATTTGTTATTGAAATATAACTTTTTCTAATTACATTTTTATATGCAGCTTTGGCAATTTTTTGTCACCATAGTAACCGAGATTAGACCACTTTCTTTTTAAGTAGGTCATATCTTATTACTGAAGGCAGTGAAAATGTTAAGGATTTAGTTTGTGTGGCTGCAATTTGATACTAATTTTGAACTTAAACATTAAATCATAAAATATAGATCAATGAGTTATCTCTAGCTATTACTATAAATTATCTAATAATATATAATAGTAATTTCTTGATAACTTATCAAATCAGTTTTCCAGTTTTTTATCAAAAACCTTGATATTACATTCTACCGGGATTACTGACATTTAATTCTTTATCAGCATTAAAACTTACGTGACTTATCTTTGTACTTGCCCTCTAGAAATTAGATAAATTTTAAAACAAATAATTTAAAAATGCTTGAATACTTTAACACTCTTGAGGAGAAAATTATGGAAGAATGTTAAAACATTTCATTTTATTGATAAAAAAAGATTTGATATTTCTCATTATTTCAATTTACAAATTATTGACAAGGCCAACAATGCCAAAGCTTTCCATCTTGAATCATACCAAATCAGTCACTGATAACTGAGAATTCTTTGACACACCTAGGATTAAGTTATGATTAATAATGGATTACTTAATAATCTATTTGTTAGTTTCTGCATATAAAATTTAAATCTGTATGAATTTAATACAATACAAAACAAATAATACCTTGCAATCATCTTAAATAACACTAAACACTTAAAAGTCATTGAACTTGTTTTACCTTGAATAATCTAAATTACTAAAACACTATGTATGTAAATAAGTCCGTAATAGTTACAAAAAATATTAACTAAGAGATAATTTTTAATTACATACCCATCTAAACTTTTGCAAGGCCGCACATTAGCATATAAGTCAAACTCCTTTCGTAGAGCTAAGTTAAGAGACCGGTATCCTTTACCAACAGGGGTCATTAAGGGTCCTTTAAGACCAATTTTGTTTTCGTTTACAGAGTCAATTGCTCTTTGAGGAATACCAAACTTGCCATCTGGACCCTAAAAGTTTGAAAAATACCATGTTTTAAATAATGGTTTAAGACAAAATATATTCTTAGTAAAGTAGATTAGTCATTGGAATATAATTTTGATTAAAGGTACTTACCCTAACAGCCGTAACGTCCACTTCATCCCATTCAATAGGCACTTTGGCGGCTTCGAATATTTTTTGTACGGCTACCGTGATCTCAGGTCCAATTCCATGACCAGGGATTAATGTAACTTTACGTACTCCGGTGCTGTACTGGGCAACACCCGCCCTGCTCGCCGGGACCTAAGTAAAACACAAATTTAAATCGAACACCGTAACCTTCAAGACATTTTACTAACTTAAAATAAAAATCATGTTAACCTCATTTTTAACAGTTCCAAACGCACTAGAAGACTTATTTGACCCGGAATCAAACAATTTTAACAAGCTTTCTACAACTTTACTCTCACGAAAAGGCTTCAAAAGCGCATTTATGTAATTCTTCGACATAACTATAGTGTCTATTTTTGGACAATTAATGATACTTTATAAACGGTTTTAAGAGTAACAATGATAGAGATAGCATGCAGATAATAACACAAAATAGTTATGGGGTACACTAATCACACACTTACGATTTTTTTGATAAATCTTGCAGCCATTTCACTTAAATTTTATATTACGACGACGAGTACTCCGCGGCAAGAGGCGGAGGGGAGGAAATTGCGAAGAAGAGAACTACGCATGACCGGAAGACACTAAGCGAGGCCAATCATATTTTGACTTTGAGTTTCATCTAAGTGACAACTTTGCAATGACATTACACTGTACAGACAAAATTGCGAAATTGTATAATGTTACGTCTATGATAATTTTGTCAACACGTACGTCTTACGCCGGCTCCACATGTGGGTCCCAACGCTCGTACCAACGTTGGACTGCAAACTCGGTGAGGCGTACACACGTTGGCTAATAAACTAGTTTTGTCCCGTCAGGGCCAATGTGAAGATGTCCGATACAGAAATCGAAACTGCTCTGAGCGCGTTTATAGTAATGATGAGTGCACATTTATATTTGTTACTGAGAAAAAATAAATAAAATAAATATGTGCTTTTTTAAAATCTTCAATTGAGAAATTTATTCCCATATTTTGTTGAATGGTGCGCCATGCATCAGCTATTAAATTTTTATTTTTATGATCCTTTCGAGTTGCGTCCCATATTATTGGATGTGCTTGATAAAGTTCAATAAATTCTATAACTTTTTCATTTGTTCATGCCGGTGGCGATTTTGTGGATGAGGAAGCCATTCTCGCTCGACGTACGCACTCGCTGCGTGTTGTAACAGAACTGAGCAAAGCACCAACGTGTGGACATAGATCGCGAGCGTTGGCGCAGATTCCTTTGATGAAACCGACACGAGCCGGCCAACTACCAACACTCGCCCCAACGTTGGGACCAATGCCATTTTCTAGATCCACACGTTGGACGAATAGCGTTGGGGCCAATATTGGGGCCAACGTGTGGAGCCGGCCTTAACGTATGGTGTCCAGTGTTGCCAACTTAGTGGATATTCCACTAGATCTGGTGGTTTAGATATATGTTTTAGCGGGCGAATTTTGGTTTTAGTGGCTAGTGGATTTTTCTAGTGGTTTAGTTTGTTTCATTCAGTGGTATGCTACGACATTTAACCACTAGCACGAGTGATATCTTTACAGGAAAAGACGAAAACGTTTACCTTATAAAGGAATTTTTTGTCATTATGTAGGCAACTCTGTAAAATTACGTTCGTTATTTTCGGGAATTTCCCGAAACAAGTTTATCAATTTCTTAAATTATTTTGATTATGGGCTTTATTCGTATGACTAATGGGTCAAATTTGATTTGAATTAATGAGATTTGTATGTGTCCGTTTCGTATGCATGCACAAAAATAGAAATACACAACACAGATACTTAGTAGTTTTGGTTATGCTATGCATCGGAGCGACCTTGTTTGTTTGCAAATGTTTAGTTTATTTTTAAAACAAAATGCCAAAACCGCAATATACGCAAAAGTTCCGGGATTGTTGGTTACGGGACTCCCAATTAAAGGACTGGCTGGAAGTGGTGGAAAGTACAGCTGGTGGCGGCTGGAATTTTGGTACGAGGTGCTGGATTTCGAAGACATTGCAGGAGAAAACCGATTTGAAGATTTAGCCACGTTTGCTATATCTTTATTAGTTTTACCGCACTCTAATGCGTAGAGCGATTATTCAGCATTATGAATATCGTGAAGACAAAACACAGAAACCGAATGAAGCTAGATCTACTGTCATCTATTATGACAATCCGCGCAGGTTTAAAACGCGAAGGAAAGTGTTGCAATAATTACATCTTGCCAAATTATGTAGTCCAGAAAATAGGAACGAAAGAAATGTACTTAAAATCATAAGGTGCAGAGGAATCCGACTCTGCTGAAGATGATTTTTAACGATTTTGTATGTCTTCTATAAGTTTTTTTGTAATGAAAATAAACGAATTTTATAATTCAATTTACAATATTGTTCTTTTATTGTCAAAAAATATATCCTAGCTGTATGCTATCCATCTAAAGTAAAGAGTGACATAGTCCATAGACTACTGTTTACTTCAGTAAAACATGTGTTTCCCGCGGTAAAAACAAAAAAATAGTGCTCGCCGGCTGCTTGCCTAACCCCCTCCTATCTGCGGACATAAAAATCACATCGATCCTATATTTCCTTTCGGCGTGAAAAAAGGATAAATAAACAAACACACTTACATTTATTTTATTAGTTAGTGTGGATTTTAGTGGTTTTCTGGTGGGTTGCGACGGCAAAATTGGTGGGTTCGTTAAAATTAAGTTGGCAACACTGATGGTGTCTGCACTCTGCAATCGCCAATCATGTCTATGGAAAAATTGTCAGACGTGAGCGGAGAGACCGTGAGACGTCAGATATAAAAGAAACCTACATGGAAATATAGAATCTGATATTAATAAATAAATAATAATTCATAATATTATAAGTTCCATTAGAATGATAAATTAATCACTATATGTATACTTTTAATAATGGATCATCCATTATCCTTGAAATTGGCTTCTCTAAGCCTCGTTTCTCAGCACAAACTAGAATGTATTTTGTCTACATGTGGAAATAAAATAGATTTTATTATTGATCCAATGCTTATAAAGCCTTTAGAAAGGATTTGTGGAGTTACTTGGCTTAGGTAAGAGCTACCTGTAGCATTTGCACTGGCTCTAGCTTTTGGACTTAGCATGAAAGCCAATATATTGCTACTGAGTACAAAATGTAAACATTATATATTTAAATTTTTATTATATTTCAGACAACATGGGGTGGATAAAATCTACAAAATGGATCCACAACTAGGTGCAACAGCCAATACTAAAAGAGCATACTTAATACCTGCATGTATTCAGAAGTATAAATGTGTACTAGACCAGATAGCTTCAGTACTGAGCCTAAATCCATCTCTTTCGGAAACCAAGTGTTTTCACATTATCATAGTCCCTAAAACTATGTCTACATATGACTCTATACTTGAAAGCAAAGGCTTATATGATATTGTTCAACTACATTCATTTTCCTGGGAACTATTTAATTTAGATGACCAATTGTTAAGTTTAGAATTACCTTTTCTTTACAAGCAAGTTTTTGTTGAGCAAAATCAGTCACTGTTGAGTAGTATTGCTATGTCATTGTGGAGTTTGTTTCATGTAACAGGCCAACCTAAGTGTATTTTATCTCTTGGTAAAGTTTCATCAAGTGTTTTGGATGTTTTGGAAGTATATAAAGAAAGTTATCAAAGAGATTTCATAAATGTAGATAAAAATCAAGATTTTGGGTCATTAATTATTATGGATAGAGATCAAGACTATGCATCTAGTTTGCTGACACCTGCCACATACACTGGCCTTTTAAATGAGATATTTAGTATTAACTGTGGACAATTAGATCTTAATGTTAAGGAAACAAAAATAAAGAAAGGTAAGGTAAACTTCACAACGGAGGAAAAATCTGATAAAAAAACTGTTATAACATTAGATAGTTTCACTGACACCTTATATGGGGAAATAAAACATAGACACTTCTCAGAAGTTTTAAGTGTGTTAAGTTCTAAAGCAAAGCTCTTAAAAAATGAGGACATTAAAGCTTTAGGTATTCAAGAAATGAAAGATTATGTCACTACAAAATTACAACAGGTTACGCTATTTAAACATAATTTAGTTAACCATGTATTAGCTTGTGAAACAATTATAGCAGAAATGAATAATAAATTTGAGAATTTGACACAAACAGAATGTGAAATGTTAAACAATCGAAATAAGAAAGGAAATTATACATAATATGTAGATGAGCATTTTGGAACGGATATTCATGTCTATAATAGCTTACGTCTTATGTGTTTGTTAAGTTTAACCCAAGGTCTGTCTTATGATGAATACAATTCATTAGTGAGTAAATACTTATTAGCTTTTGGATATAAGTTTTTGTATGTTTTTAATAATTTAATTAGTGCTGGACTGTTAGTGCAGCCATCTAGTCCCAAATTATCTCTCAATATTAGCCATTTAAGTAACCTAAGTGAGAGATTACCCAAATGGCAGACTGCATTTCAGAATACTGCAAATAAACTCAAGCAACTACCACAAAATGAATCTGAAAATTCTCCTGGGTATGTCTTTAATGGTAGTTATATTCCATTAGTTGCTGCTTTGTGTAATACTTTATTGACATCTGAATCTCTTCTTGAAGTACTAAACAAACTATCTCCATTAAATGATTTAAAAGTTGGGGGTGCTGTTATTGATAAACAGAAAATAGGAATGGAGACATTAAATGAGAAATTATCGAATTTGTCATTAAATAATTTGGAACTTAGTTGTAAAGATGCAAAGACAATTTTGAAAATATTAAAAAGTGACAGTAAAATGAATGGAGGAATTAATATAAAGCCAAGGACAGTATTGGTGTATATTATTGGTGGAGTAACATATGCAGAAATTGCTGCTTGTGAGGTGGTACAAACTATTACAAACAGTAAGATATTCATTGCCAGCGATTGTGTATCAAGTGGTAGTGATGTTATGGCTGCAAATGTTTAAGCAATGAATCAGTTAAAATTAAGATTTAAAATTTAGATGTACATATAATTGGTATTTATAGAGAAAAGAACAAATTTTTAATTATTTGAAAATATATATTTCCATTATCACAGTAGAAAATTATCTTATATTATTATAGTATATTTAAAAAATATTTTTTACTCACATTTATTGCTTAAAACAAAGAGTGCTGAAATGTAGAGTACTCCAACAGTGTTACAAATTATGAATCAGAACTATATCATTACAATATGAAGAGCAGTATAAATCAATAAAAATCCAGCTGGTATTTGTTTATTGCGTTTTATAAATACAAAAAGACAGGACAAGGAAACGCCATAACATTTATTAACGGCACCTTTTCCAATGTTTCCTAACTCTAACTTGAAATTTCAAGAAATGGAACCAGAGGTAAGGGAGCGTTCAAGTATTACGTAACGTACGTTTTGGGAGGGGGAGGGAGGGGTCCTTTTGTAAAACGTTACGATGCGGGGCGGGGATTGAATTACACATTATTGTTAATATTATTTTCGACTTACACCACATAATAGTAACTGAAGAGTCACTAGGTGGTCACGAAACGTTTTACTATACTTGGGTACTGAAAAACGTTACGGCGAGTTACATAGGGGAGGGAGGTCAATAATCACTTATAATACCACAAGAGCTTCAAAATTATCGGGTATTTCCCGATAGGTTCGTTGCAAACAATTAATATAGTCGTCATGACGACTATATTTGTTTGCAGGGAACCTTGAGGGAAATGCCCGATAATTTTGAAGCTCGTGTGGTATTCGGGGGATTATTTTTCCGACCCAAATGTCGGCCAATAGAATTGCACCATGAGACGAAATGTACAGTTAACAAATAAGAATTTCATAATGAAATAAAACAACTACTTAATACTTTTCTTGAAGCAACGACCAGAGAAAATTTTCACAAAAAATTATCAGTATAATACCATGTAGGTTGTACCACGTGACGTCGAATGGTGCAATTCTATTGGCCGATATTTGGGTCGGAAAAATAATCTCTAAAAATTGCGTTACGTAATACTTGAACACTCCCTAATAAGTAAAACATTATAACAAAATATTTATAAGTGTATGTTTTTATTATTTATATTTGATTACTGTTTGCTTTTTAAGTATTTCTAAATAAATTGTTTTTTTGACAAAGCATTGATTAGGCCCATATCATGTTAAATTAGCCTTTCCATGATAATACATTAATATCGAACCAGCCATTCCGGAAAACTTTTCATCTTTTTAATACGTAATTTGAGATTGTAGTTATTGTAAAACATTGCAGTGTTAAGTAATCAATCAGTCGTACTATTTATTAAAATGAATGAAATCTATTTGCGCCAATATTGCGCAAACTTGTGGAAGTGTTCGACTAAAGCCGCCATTACAGCTGTAACAGACATGTCCAATAAGTTCTGAAGATAATGTACGGCTTCCTCGTCGCCCAGATCCAACCTGAAATATACAAAATATATTACAGACATTGTATATTTTTTATATCCCTTAAATTATTAATGATATACAGTGTAAACTCTTTATAACGAATTTCAAGGGACCGGGCATTTTATTCGTTATAGGGCGTGAAGAATTAATGTACGGGTATTGGGTGGTTTTTTACGTTATAGAGATTTTTCGTTATAAAGAGTTTACAATGTAATTAAGATGTACTTTATGTAAAACTGAATAAATTGACTTAACCAAAGAGCAAATATTTTACAAGTTTGTACGTTAAATTTATTGTACGTTAAACTTAGCGCTTGTCAAGACGACAACTTGAAACGATCGATCTTTTTTTTATTACTTTTTAAAATAAAATTTGATGGCATTCACTGTAAAAAAATCCTGGGCGATTTCAAAGACTAACGCAGTGTTTCGGAGATAGATAGAGAGCCAGTTCTTCTTGCCCGTTCTACGCCTTTGAATAGAGAACTGTCAGTAAATATAAATTTAGAAGTATTTTTTTCTGACGTTCATAAGTGTTGTATTAATTATATTTTGATTTGAATATGAATTGTTTGATATCGGAAAGATGATTAATTAATTATAGTAAAGATAGAGATGCACGAATGAGTTTTCAGCTCTCTTGAATATTTTATCTGGTTAGATTTTACCAAAGGATAAAACAAGAAAGTTTATAAAAAATATAAATTTGACGAGGCATTTTATTTTCATTATTTGCCGTCTCACCGAATTCCTCATCATGAAAACAGACTGGTATTTCAAAAAAGGTTATATTATTATTAGAGAGTACTTGCCGTAGTTTATCCTGAACTTTCTTGACAGCTTTGTCAGGCTCAAGCGCGATATCCGGCACTGACGCATCCACCATAAGCGAGAATAGATTGAGCATCAGGTTTGCGTGTCTGTAAAATGATTTATTACTTATTTATCTACATGTAACATTAGAACGTTTTTGAAGTTATACTTTAGGCGCTATAAAAAATTGATGAGAGTGAAATTTTACGATGCGCGCGCCCCGTGACACAAAATTATCAGTATGAAGTTGCCCACTAACGAATTCTTTATAAACCAGCAGAGATGGGAATAAGACAATCTAAAGTAAAAAGAAATAGAATATGCGTGAAGTTAGCAGCTATGCCAAGAATTTTGAATAACCTTTGTAGTAGCTTTTAAACAAATAAAGGAGTTTTAATTTTTTTTTTATTAATACTATACTACAACGGATTGTGTTACATATATATATATATATGTATATATAAATGTTATAATTAATATTGGTTTGTGTACGCTTCAAAAACTCAAAAAGTTCACACAAATTTTAGCATGATATATAATCCGCATCAAGGATTGTTTTTATCTATTTTTTTTTCTTTATTTTTTTCCACAAGTATTCAAAATTAAACTTATATGAAATGTGTTGTGTCTTTGTTTTGTTACTCATTTCTCAACCATTCAATCACAATGTGCCACAGCGAAGCGTGGAACAGCTAGTATAGTGATATATTTTATTTGTATCCCATAAAACCACGACACATTAGCATCGTTTACCTGCGCAAATGTAAAAATGCTGTATAACATTGTTTTCGGAACTCATGGTAATGTTCTGAATGGACACCACCCATAGCTTCAACCATTTCTTTACTAAGTTTCATAGGTGGTGGTAGCGGCTTTGGATCCCGACCGAGAATATAACCAAAGTCTATATGGAAGAGAGCCCCCGATTTTGTAAGGAGTAGGTTATCCAGATGACGATCACCGACACCTGAAACAAAAATAAGTTAGAAGAAAAAATACCAAAATGAAAAAAAAAATTAGCCAGTTCTTTCGATGAATCCAAACTATCGACATCTTAATCGATATAATTTCTACCAAAAATTGCATTAAAATAGGTTTATTTTCACTTAAGAATAACTCAAGAAGGTTTGCAGGCCTTAGAAATCACACTATACATTATATAAACTTACCCAACAGATACGTAATAACACAATAACCCGCGCAACTCCGTATATACGTGTCCATCGTGTCAGGTCTGATGCCATACTGAGCGCCTTCGCAGGGATTATGTTTGCGGAAAAAGTTTTGTATACTACCCTCACTAGCGAGAGCTTCAGCTACCGTCACAGATTCAATGAATTGTAAGAATCCGTGCTTCGAACTTGTTGCTAATACTTTGTATGGTGTAAGTTTTAGGTCTAGATTCTCTCTAAAAAAATATTCATAAATTATTTACTACGACGAAAATATCAAAATATATAGAAATTATCGAATCAAGTGTAAGAATTTTTAACAAATGTGTAATTTGATTGGATGAAATAAGAAACAATCTTTAACATAAAAATCTCTTTGCGAACCATTAAAATATGTCAATGACGGTAGTTGAATATTAAATACAACAAAGTTGTACGAAAACCAGTTGAATGATTTTAAAAAGGATTTTCCTCATATTAGTGACGTTTTCAGGAAGGTGATGTGGTTTATGACCATTTCAAGAGAGGCTCTATCACTTACTAGAAAATTAGAAGTTACATAACCTTCGTTTTCAGGAAGTTGAAACATTTGATCATTATTTATAAACACATTTTTAGGCGTTTCCAGGACGGGTTATACCGCTTTAGTAAAAGAACATTCTAGAGTAATCTGGTCTAGGATAAGGAAGGAATGATGCGCATGAGAGAGAAAAGATCCTTCTCGAAGCCAGTCAGAATATTCTAGAACGCCGTAATGTGTGACCTTAGTTCTTACCTCCTAAGCAATTTATCCATTAGGGTAATCATCTGAAGAATAAGTTGGTCCTGACGTAGATCATCTCCGTGTTTGAATATGGCTTCGTACTCGCTCCCTTCTGACGTTAGGAAAGTTAGCTTACACGGCATTAGAGCCGATTTGAAAAGGCTAGCCTTTTTGGCTACTATACCCTTAAAAATTAATTTAATTAAATTTTATTTAAAAAATAATTAGAATATACTTAAAACGTGTTTTTGCTTTATTACAATATTTTATATCGTCTAAAGAACATTGCATTGCTTTCGCCCACCGGACCTACGATATCCGGTTATTTATAGCTTAATTTTGACCGGTTATTAACATCAATCAGTGTAGCATATTTTTGAAGTTATACTTCTTTAGGCGCGTTATGAAAAATTGATGAGAGTGAAATTTTACGATTCGCGCGCACCGTGACACAAAATTAACAGAATGAAGTTGCCCACGGAAGATGCTACGGCATAGGACATAATTTAAAAACAACATTCGAATAATAATAGAATTTATGCTTACACTTAATGTAAGAGAATAATAATAAATATTTATTTAATTTTTCAAATGTAAACTGAACTTTATTGACTATAATGACTCCTTTTCCAGTCTTTGATTTGTAATTGTAATTAATTATTTGCATGCAATCAAAACTATTTTTAATAATTCCAAAGAAGTATAACTTCTTACGCGCGTACATAAGTACACGCACCCTTTTTTTATATTTTTTACCTTTATTGTAACAGTGGGATCCAGTGGGAACGGCATCGGTTCAAAGTTAGCAAAATTAAACTTGAACGCATCCGGGTCAGCGAGCAAGTGTTGCAATCGTTCAGCTTTTCGATTCCGGTTGCCACTTTCTCTGGCCACACTTTTTACTAACTTTACGAGCTTATCTATGAACACCTGCTGTCGTGCGAGGAAATTTCGTACACGCTGGTAATCTGTGTTACCTGTGTATAAAGATAAATATTTTTTAATTTATAATTAAGTAAAGACCATGATTATTTTTAAAGGAATTACGTAAAGGTATGTTCGTCAGTTTAAGTCTGCCCTATAAATGCAACTATAAATAAAATAGTACATAGCTTTATCTTAATTACAATAACTGTTTAAAGAATATATTATTTTATAAATATTTTTGTTAAAGTATTTAACATTTGTGGCGTTTTACTCAACTGGGGATCATCAAAAATATAAACATGGAATATAACATTATCTATAGCTTTAAAATACATATTTTTTATATATGTCACCGTAAAATCGTAAACACCGTTAGATTGTAATCTATCTTGCGAGATTATAAATTGTCGAAAGATTGTGAACCTCAACGAAATGCTTACAATTTAACGTATTATTATTCGGTAGTTATATGAAATTGTTGGAAAGTAAAATTAATCTGTAATTGACCAAAGAAGTTTGAATGATAACTAAGTTAGTGTAGTACAATTTACCGAATAATAATACGTTAAATTGTAAGCAGTAAGCTGAGGTTCACAATCTTTCGACAGTTTATAATCTCGCGAAATAGATTACAATCTAACGGTGTTTAAAATTTTACGTTAACATATATATGACACATTTTACATTCATAAAATTGAAGATATTTTATATAAGCTTCAATTATTAAAATTCTATGTTATTTCTCCCTAGATTTAGATTAACATTCTGTTTTTTTTTTGTATTACAAACTAAGAATATTTGGCATGTTTACGTTCTTGTTGTATAAAAAAAAACTATATGTGAAGATTTGTAATTGGCCCATAATGGTATATATATATATATAAACATCTATATCTCTATTGTGCTGTGAATCTTCTGAATAAATAAATAAATACTCCTGATCTGGGCTTTGTACATAATCGTACAGATATTGTACAATTACTCAGGAATGTACGAGTTAAACATATTATGGAAATAAATATCCAGAAATGTTAGCATACCTTTAGCAAGTTGTTGTGAGAAGCTCCTCATAACAGCAAGATACATCCCCCTTGTTGGCATATCGCGTGGGCCTGATTCAGTATCCGAGCACTCAATCAGCAAATACCAGTAGAGGTAATTGGCTAGCACCAGGTTGTTACAGGCACGACTGATCAGAAAACTGGCAAGACTTTGTTCTTCTGGTTCCGGATTTTCACTGGAAACAAAGAGCTATTTTAATTGCTTCCAATGAAAATATTGAAGCACTCTAACAAGTCAACACGTATATCATATTTTCCTGGGTCGAATTTATAAAGACAAAACTGTCCGATTGTAAGAGATATATCTTCTAATATATAAAATTCTCGTGTCACAATGTTCGTTCCCATACTTCTCCCAAACGGCATGACCGATTCTTATGAAATTTTTTATGCATCTTCAGTAAGTCTGAGAATCGGCTACTATTTATCTTTCAAATCCCTAAGTGATGAGGGATGTAAAAAAAAAATTGTTTCTATTTTTTAGGCAATTTTTTTTTTAATTTTTTATGACACAGCATACAAAAATACATACAACCCCTAATTTTCACCCCTATACGATCAACTCCTATTTTTTATTATAGTAGATAGTTATTTTTATTAAACTAAAAAAAAGTTATGCCTAAAGCTATTAGCCTTCTGTGCCTGACGCCGTCGATCTAAGGCATACCAGTTTCCCCAAAATGTATTTATTTTGCCTTACAAGTGAGTGTTAAATGCGCACGTAGACACAAAAATATGTTCGTGACAGACACAGTCGTAGAGGTTTAAGGGTCGATTCGACCAAACAAGAGTAAATCTTAATCTTAGAATAAATCGTCAGTTAATCGAGAGTAAATCAATTTTACGTTTTACCAACTACAAATTCTAAGAATAGTGGGCTTATTCGGGAATTGCTACTATACCGCCGTTACGCACGGAATAACAGCTATTCCTAGAATAATTTAATGGCGTCAGTCAGTCCAATCAGCTGATTTCTATCATTTCACAAATATGTATTCTGTGTTTTAATTTCAAGTCAACGCAACGCACTAAATTAATAGTCTAGCATTGTATAATGAAACGTTTAAACAATTTATTATTTATTTATTTGTTTTTAGATTTTTTATTTTCTATAATATTAGAATGAAATTCAACTGGGCTCAACAGAAGTTCTTTTTTAGACGAAAGCCTCAAACAAACAAGAAATAAAAACTTTTTGTTGTCGTTTGACACTTGTTAAAAGCTACTTTTTCACACTATAATACGGCAAAATCGAGTTGACATGATGTATGCTCTTACACTGTCCCGTTGTAGAACAACATTTATTTGCCGAGTTTTATTTTCGTTCACCATTCTCTTGCTATTCGCGTATTGTTATTCCTAGCACAATTATCCTATCGATAACGTGGACAAACGACTATGGATTTACTCGAGATTAAAATCATGGAATAGATTATTCTTGGTATAGTTACTCGTGTATAAATTGAAGTTTGGTCGAATCGACCCTAAGAGTCATAGACTCAAGCTACTATCTATAAATAAGCAAAACATATTCTTACTTAAAGTCTGTATTATTGTCGAGTGTCTCCGACGTGCCTGTCTCTGAAATCACGCTTTCGTCACCGCCATCTGATTGTCTGCTTGTCATCGATGTTGACATCTCAGCAGACATACCTACTGTTAATACATACACACGATTATAAAATACTCTAATATTATAGTATCGGACGTCCCGTATTGAAAGGCAAGTCTGTATTGTGCCCTAATACCTTAATAAAAACTAAATCAGTCCTATTACATACATTTTACTAATCCACTGATGTCTCTTTCCATCACAGCATAAAGATAATTTATCAGAAAGAAACGAATGAGCACTAGTAGTATACATTCTGTAGGCCTTTAGGCAGATAACCTGACTTGCATAAATATACAAAATAAGTATAACATGTACAGAAAATGCAATCATACAATACCAAAGATTGAATAGGACCTGGTTTTAAGATAATTAAATCACCAAGGATATGCGACTAAAGGATTTTGTATACCAATAAATATGCAAATAAGTTATAAAATTTACATATCGTGTTTATATGTAAACAGTTTCTGAACAAAATAAGTTCCTCTGTTGTGTTTTTCCGAAATTATTGCATAATTAAAAAAACATGAGTGTATATAACTCGAATTATAAGCGATATTTCAAATACTGCGCTAGCACTCTGTAACTTCCAATAGGGGACTTCAATCGACATTAATGTTGAGTTTTTTGTGACGACATCAGCGCTACGGATATTGTAAGAACTACATCAATATTTCATAGACAATTCTCGGAATCTGTATCGCTACTGGAAGTTACAGCGCACAGCTACAACAAGTTTATTTTAATATTAATTTATAAGCTATGGTAAAAACTGTTTTGTAGGTTTTTCAACTGTAGGCAATATAGGTCTGTCAGCTGCCTTAGGGAGCGTTCAAGTATTACGTAACGAATTTTGGGGGGGAGGGGGTCCTTTTGTAAAATGTGACGATGCGGGGCGGGGATTGAATTAGACGTTATTTTTAATATTATTTTCGACTTGCCAGTACTTTACACCACATAATGGTAACTTTTAGGTATAAAGAGTCCCTAGGTGATAACGAAACGTTTGACTATACTTGGGTACAGAAAAACGTTACGGCGCGTTATATGGGAGGGTGTGTGTGTGTGTGTGTGTGTGTGTGTTAATAAGCTCCAAAAATTGCCTCACGTAATACCTACTTGAACGCTCCCTTATGCAGAGAAAATATATTTACGAGATACTTTACGAGGAGTGGTGATATTAATATTATTATGATAATAGTAGTAATTAGCGTAAAAGTTTGTATTGATGACCTTTATAGAGATGGCTTGTAGCTTTGAATTCGCTGTCATAATAATGTGTGCAATTTATTAGCCTGTTAATAAATATATTTTATAAACAGGTCCTTATCCTTGAAGCTGTTTCATCTCTAAGCCTCTGTCAATATTTTTTTGATACAATTGTATAAGTAACTCGGATGGTATTACAGTACAATTGGATTTCAAATTCTTTATGGTTTTGCAATCATATATAATAACGGACTCATTGTTCTTTTGTCACGTTTATGGTTTCATAGAGAAAAGGAACGCTACAGAACGCGAGTGTTCTGTCAGCATTTTATGAATCTATACAATACATTAACATATATTAAATATGATCTATTGAAAGTGTTTAGTTCATACTTTAACATTGTTAAGTGAAACTTGTGTCTATCAGGTACATAAATATTAAATTCAAAGCTACTAGCACATTTTAATTGATTATTAACAATGATTAAACTTGACTAATTTTTAATTATCTTCTAGATCTCAAAAGTCCCAGTCGTTTTTGTTTAAAACAAATATATAAGCCTTACCCGAGGCAGAGAGCAAAGTAGTTTGACTAGCCCGTTGTTGTGGCTTTCCTTCCCCATCCGAGTACATCGCAACATCCTTGCCACATACACGGACGTATTCTGAACACATACATATATATAATAATAGATAATACTAAATATTATTGATATACATTGTAGGAAACAGTTATAAAGGCTTATTGGAAAACCTTTAAGGTTTAATGAGTCACACCAATAAAATGATTTTTATAAAAGTAGTTTAATGCGCTCGCGAAAATATATACTTCATAGAGGAGAATTGGTTTAGTGGCTTCAGCATGCGACTCTCATCCCTGAGGTAGGTTCGATCCCCGGCTGTGCATCAATGGACTTTCATTCTAAGTGCGCATTAAACACTCGCTCGGAGTAAACCGGCATGCCCTAGACCCAAAAAGTCGACCGCGTGTTTCAGGCACACAAGGCTGACCATCTACTTTCATATTAAAAAGCAAATAATCACGAGGATATAGGTATCTGAGGCCCGGATCTAAAAGGTTTTTTTAACTATCATCGAAATCGGGTCATAATTTCCAAAGTTCTAAAGAGTAACTGCTTTGCCGAATCATGAACGCGAGCGCCGACTCGAAGCGTGACGTCACACGTTTGCCGGAGGCCGTACTTTAATATCTGTAATTTCTGCAATATCTGTTTTTAACTTTCTTTGAAAAAACCATTGGCATGACTCATTGTTCAAATTAATTCGTACAGGGATGGAGCCGTGGAACGGACATTTGCTACATTTTGTTATAGACAGGTCAAGTGGCGGGAACGACCAAAAATAAAGTTCACAGTATGAAACTAATTACATATTTATAAATAATTAGGTATCATGACATACAAATACACATAGTTTATACGATTACAACATTTATACTTCCTTTGGATATAAGCTACTTTTCGTCTATATAAATATAACTATTTTATTAAAAAATATTTTCTAACTGCTTTGCGGACATACAAATTGTAAAAAGGTTTAAATTGAGTTTATTTCCTTTTTATATAAATAGACATATGCATCCCACTTGATGCAGTCACGCATGGCTCAAAAAAGTATTGCACAATATCATAAGGTAGTTTAAATAAAACCTAAAAACGAAGGTAGGTTATTATATTTTACCCCTTGGTTTATTTCATAAGCTTAATTGTCTACTATCGATCCATATAATAAGTATAATATGTTCAATGACACGTATTGATTTTCAATATCTATTAATTTTAACTTACCTTCATGTATTTCTAGGAAGTCTTCATACTTCAGAGCTTGTACTAGTTGCAATAAGTACAGTAGCAAATCTTCATCGGGCGCTTGTTTTAGTCTTGATATCGCGTACCTAAAAATATAAATAAATTCCATAAAATGATTTTATTTTTGCGGGTATTTGACAAAATTAAAATGTGGGTAACACAATTGTACTAATGGCAGGCATTAAATGTATGTGCAAAACCTAAACACGAGCTTAATCAAAACATAATTAAACAATACAATGACGTTGACGCGTCATATATATATTCTTTAAGTAATTTGTTTTATAATGAGGAAATAGTCTTACGTATTAAATTAAATTTCATAGTTAAAATTCATATTTTACTTACTTCCTAACAGCGGGGTGAGTAAACTTTGGAGTTAGCAGTTCAAGGGCATCTTCCACGTCCATCGGTGCCCATTGCTTCATCATAGATAGTGCTTGGCGGACCTCGCCTGAAATCAAACCAGACCAAATAAATACACAATAAATTAAAAACTATTGCTTAATAGTTATAGCGATTAGACATAGACAATTAACGCTTTAACATGCTGGCCGCTTCAAAATAAAACGTTCTGAAATCTTTTTGAGGTTTTAACTGAAATTCTAAATTTGAAAAATCAATTTAACTTTTAGTAATTTTATTCGATTTTTAAAATAAGGAATCTTTGAAATAGAAAGACAAATTTGAAATATCAGTTCCATGAAAGGATTGTTTTGATAAAATCCTAGTTATAATTGATACGTCACAGTTTTCTCATACAGTCCGTACGGGAACCTTTTATTTAAAAAAAACATTAAAATTTGTACCTGGTCGGTTCCAATTGACGCATTCTAAGAATTTGGTTAACGCTCTTCTATGTGATGACAAGTAGAATCTGAAAGTGAATACATTTCAGACTAAATAACAGAAAAACAAATAGAGATAGCATTAATTTCATCTTTCAATCCAATAGTTTGTCGCTTATACTAGCTGTAAAGCGCGCAAATCGCTTGAAGTAAGTCAGTCCTCAGTTAAACTCTTGAAATTATATTTATTTTATTTATTTATTTATACATTCAAAAACAATGTGTATGCCTAAAAAATACAAGAAAATATGACATCACAAATTTAACACACATACACATCAATTACATTAGAACATAAGAAATCTATCAAAGGAATGAATTAAACAAACAATCACAAAATAAAAATAAAATAAAACAAAACAAAAAAATAATAAGAATAACTAAAAATTAAAAATTAGTAATAATAACTAAAACTAAAAAGATAAAAAATAACAATAACAGAAATAAACAAAACTAAATGAAAACTTAAACCACATCAATATTTTCATCAATGTTTGTAATTAAGTTTTAAGAGCGAGATAGCCTATTCTTTGTGTGTGTCGTTTAATCTCCATAAACGGTGGACCATGCGTAGAAGATGGTTTAAATCGACGTTTAATCCCAATCAAAGGCATTTTCGGAAAAGTAAATTTAACCTTTTAAAAGTGTGATACTCCTAGCATGAGGCAGCGATATCAATATCATGTGTTTGGCCATGGAATTGACATTTGGAAGGACGTGGTCTAATGTACTTAAGCCCTTGTCACTCAACTGTCACTTAATATAAAGTTTGCTTAAATTCAAATTCAAAAATCATTTAATCATAAACACATTGTACACTTATGATCGTCAAAAAAAAGAAAAGAAATGTATATGAAATGCTTTTAACTTTACATTTAGTGCCAGCCCTGCGGTTCTGTAACTCACTTTTAGAACTCACACAGCGGTTTTCGCATCGGCGGTCGCTCTCAAATCAGTCGTGAAGCAGTCATTTTATGATTTGGCATTCTGAAAAGGTGGGAGCTTGTAGTTTATTGTTTATCAGAATGACAAATCATAAAATGACTGCTTCACGACTGATTTGAGAGCGACCGCCGATGCGAAAACCGCTGTGTGAGTTCGAAAAGTGAGTTACAGAATCGCAAGGCAGTTCTCAAATCAAGGACGGAAGAGAAGAACTGGCAATAAACTCTCCGCCACTCTTTTTAATCGCCATGTTTTTTTTTCACAACATTTGTAATGAGCTGCAACCATTACACCATGTTTCACATGACATCTTAAGTAATTAATAATAATAACATAAATTAAAAACAAATACTTGTCCTCTATCAGCAGGAGGCATGGTGAAATAGGAGCACGCACTTACATTCTCGTGGGAACAACACGCAAACACATAGTCGAAATAACCAACATCGCCGCATACACGAATTCAAGTACGACCAGTCACCACAAGCAGCACCCGTACACGAGTATGACGCATGGCCAGCCATCGGCATAAACACACGCTTTATACTTGCGATAAGCTTGCGGTGGCTACCATTCGGTGTATATATGATATCCTTATGTTAAAATGTATTTAATTTTTGACGCGCAGAAGTCATAATTTAACCCAACCATATTAAATCATCATTAGGAATCAGTTCTATATCCAATATACAAATCGTAATTAATACGAGCCGTTTTGTAGAATACGCTCTAAAAAATATCTACGTGTAGCAATTATGATTTTAATAAACGGGTTTAAAAATAAGTTTGTTGACTAATAAATATTGTTACGAGCTAGGGGATCGGATAGAAACGCCGTAGATTTCTTCAAGGGTTTATTTTCTAATTAAATTAACGAGGAATTTGTTAACACTAAAAAACGGAATTTACGCACAAAAATTCACTAAATACACACACAAAATACTGTCACTAATTACTTTAATACACGCACTTCACACAGTACTTGTATTCACTTGTCTTCACAATATTCGCACTTTGTCGCTTCGATGTTTATCGCTTGGTATCGCATTCAAAACTGAACTAATCGGTCGCGTTTCGGCTCGCTTATATATCCCTGGGAGCGATGTTCGAGAACTCTCTAGGCGGCGGCGCAACTGAGTAGCGATCGCACAATTCTAGAACGTGCGTACTAGCTATCTCTTTCGCACATTGCTCCGTCCTTGTCGTACGGCGTTCTAGAGTGCTCGGTCTAGCTTCGAGAAGGTTCCGATCTTCCCTCTCTCTCGCATATCGTTCCGTCCTTGTCCCACACCTAGAAAATTCGTTCTAGAACATTCCTTCATCAAAGGGGTATAACCAGGCCTGAAAACGCCTGAAAACGGGTTTCCTGAAAAGTGTTCCATTCGACTACACGTGCTCTGAAACGGCCTGAAAAAATCTTTCAGGCTCCTGAAAACTAGGGTAACATTATGTAAATTACGATTTTCTAATATGTGATTGACCCTCCCCTGAAACGGTCAGAAATCACATTTCAGCCTGCTGAAAAGTTCTCTAAGTAGTGGAAAAATCTAAAAACATTGTAGTCGACCCGGCTTCGTAACACTACCCCCTCCTTAGACATGCTCGTCCCGAGCATCATTACTTCCTTTATAGGGAGCCAATCGATTTATGTGAACGACTTTCGGTTTGCTTCTTAAACCACTCATTTTCTTTATCCGGTAAGTAACGTCATTAATCTTCGTGATTATCGTGTATGGACCATCCCAGTCAGCTTGAAGCTTTGGTGATTTGCCTTTGCGTTTTGTTGGGTTATGGAGCCATACTTGCGAGCCTTCTTTAAATTCTATGTGATTCGTCTTTCTGTCATACCTAATCTTCGTAGTCCCACTTATTTTGCTTTGTGATGCTCGTACGTGTTCATGGATTTCATGCAGTTTATTACGCAAATCCGCAGCATATTCTGTAACACTCTCCGGGGTGTCAGGTGGTCGTCCCGTTACAATGTCTGCTGGTAATCTAAGTTGTCTCCCAAACATGGCTAAAGCAGGTGTAACATTCGTGGTTTCATGAACCGCAGACCGGTATGACATTAAAAATAATGGAATATACTTGTCCCAGTCTTTTTGATGGCTGTCTACCAGTTTTGCCAAGTGCCTTTCCAAGGTTTGATTAAAGCGTTCCACCATTCCATCTGACTGTGGGTGATATGGAGTAGTCCGCGTCTTATGAATTCCCATTAGTCGGCATACTTCTTGAAACAATAAAGACTCAAAATTTCTTCCCTGATCACTGTGAATCTCCAAGGGTACTCCGAATCTAGAGAATACGTCATTTACAAGTATCTCAGCTACTGTAACTGCCTCTTGATTGGGAATAGCCAACACTTCGGGCCACTTCGTAAAGTAATCCATAACAACCATGATGTACTTATTTCCTTTTTCTGTTAACGGAAATGGTCCAGCTATGTCAACGGCTATCCTCTCCCATAGAGCTCCGACATTGTATTGCTTCATACCAGCTCTAGTCCTCGTCTGTGGGCCTTTGACTGCTGCACAAGCCTTACATTTCCGAATCCAGTCTTCAACATCTTCACGGCAATGTATCCAATAAAATCTCTCTTTAATTTTCAGAAGAGTCCTTTTTACGCCTAAGTGTCCGCCCGATGAGCCATCATGAAACATCTCCAAGATGTTGCGAACCTTGCATCTCGGCACAACTAACTGTAGATGAGATGCATCCCCTCGAGTGTTTTCCCATTTACGACATAACACTCCATTATGAAGAACTAAGCTATCCCATTGAGCCCAGTAACTCTTGGTCGTGGTGCTAGTAGGTGCAACATCATTCCACCGCGGCTTGATAGCTGAAGATTTCATCCAGTCCAGAATTGGTTTAATGTCAGAATCTTGTTGTTGCTCTTCCTGAATTAATTTCCCACACCAATCTGGACTAATGGTGTCTGTCCTTAGTATCCTTACATGGGCTACCTCTCTACCTTCGTGTCTTGTACAATGTTTGCAATCCTCCTCACATGGCCTTCGAGACAATGCATCTGCGTTCCCGTGGGCTCTGCCCTTGCGATGTTCAGTAGCAAAGTCATACTCTTGCAGTTGTTCGATCCATCGAGCCACTTGTCCTTCCGGATTCTTGAACTGAAGTAGCCATTTTAATGCAGCATGATCTGTCCTAAGACGGAACTTGCGACCTAGCAAGTATTTACTGAAGTGCTGCAGCGTCTTCACAACAGCCAGTAGTTCCCTCCGAGTGACACAGTAGTTCCGTTCTGGTTTCGACAATGACTTGCTGAAGTAGGCTATTACTTGCTCGTGCTCACCTTTTACTTGTGATAGTACACCTCCAATGCCAATTCCACTGGCATCTGTATCTACCACATATTCACCATCTTGATCCGGATAGCCTAGTATTGGAGTCTCACACAGTCGGTTCTTGAGCTCATTAAACGCATCTTCACACTCTCCATCCCATGTGAATTTCCTCTTCTGTTCGGTGAGTCTGTGAAGTGGTTTTGCAATATCCGCGAAATTTTTCACAAATCTTCGGTAGTAAGAACATAAGCCTAAGAAAGCGCGGACTTCAGTTTTATCTTTAGGTACTGGCCAATCCTTCACCGCAACTATCTTCTCAGGGTCTGTTCGAACTCCGTCCTCTGATATAATGTGACCCAAGTAGCTCACTGCTCTTTTGAAAAATAAACATTTCTTTGCACTTAGTTTCAGGTTGGCTTTATGCAGTCTGGAGAGCACCCGTTGCAGATTCCGTATGTGATCATCAAAATCCTTCCCAATGATGACTACATCATCCAAGTACACTAAGCAGGCTTCTCCTATCAGTCCTGACAGTACTTTTTCCATTAGTCTTTCAAAGGTGGCAGGTGCATTGCAAAGCCCAAACGGCATAACTTTAAACTGCCATAGTCCTTTACCAGTTGAGAACGCTGTTTTCTCTTTATGACTTGGGTCTATTTCCACTTGCCAGTACCCACTTTTCAAGTCTAAAGTTGTAAACCATTTTGCCCCACTTAAGGTATCCAAGGTGTCATCTATTCTAGGTAACGGATAACTGTCCTTCTTCGTGATATCGTTAAGACGACGGTAGTCGACGCAGAACCTTAAACTGTTATCCTTTTTCTTGACTAAAACTACTGGAGAGCACCAAGGGCTGGAAGATGCTTCAATAACATTATGGTTTGACATTTCTGCAATCATCTTGTCGATATTCTTTTCATATGCGACAGGTACTCGTCGCGGTCTTAAACGTATAGGTGCTTCGGTTCCAGTCTCAATTCGATGTTTAACTACACCTGTCCTTCCTAGATCTCCATCGTGTGTAGCAAACATGTCAGAAAATGTTTTTAATAGTCCCTTTGCTTTCGACATTTCTTCCCTCGTCAAGGTTTCCTTACAGTCCTCCAGTATTGCTTGAACTATATCTCGTTGTTTACTAACTGTACCATCTTCAATGATAGCTCTATACATGTCGTACCCGTTCTTCATTGTGTTATCTTTTAGGGAAACTACTTCATCTCTACACTTGAATGTGCCTGAAAACGGGTTTCCTGAAAAGTGTTCCATTCGACTACACGTGCTCTGAAACGGCCTGAAAAAATCTTTCAGGCTCCTGAAAACTAGGGTAACATTATGTAAATTACGATTTTCTAATATGTGATTGACCCTCCCCTGAAACGGTCAGAAATCACATTTCAGCCTGCTGAAAAGTTCTCTAAGTAGTGGAAAAATCTAAAAACATTGTAGTCGACCCGGCTTCGTAACAATATATTTTTTAAATGCTTATATATACGAAAGATTTTTATCGGCGTTGAAATAAAATTTACCGTCACATTTTTCGGTTACGCGTCACATTTTCCGTTACACGCATCTTTTTCTTGTCCCTACCACTGTTGATTCGAAAAGATTCGAAGCTATTAATCACAAAAACATATAATAAATATAACAATGATAGTAATAATTATATAACAATTAATGAAATTCTGTATTAATCTTAGTTGTAAAAAGGTAAAAGAAATAATTGTATTATTTGTATTAAAGTCTATGATAATAAAAGCCTTTTGTTCAACTTTATCTAATTTAACTTTATTTAACCAATTTCTGTAAAGTTGCATATAGTAGATCATTTTTCGAAAAATAAGTTTCACTTCTTACGTGTACACCCATACATTTTTGAAGTTATACTTCTTTAGGCGCGTTATGAAAAATTGATGAGAGTGAAATTTTACGATGCGCGCGCACCGTGACATAAAATTATCAGTATGAAGTTGCCCACGGAAGATGCTATGGCATTGGACATAATTTAAAAACAACATTCGAATAATAATAGAATTTATGTTACACTTAATGTAAGAGAATAATAATAAATATTTATTTATTAAATTTTTCAAATGTAAACTGAACTTTATTGACTATAATGACTCCTTTTCCAGTCTTTGATTATTTAATTGTAATTAATTATTTGCATGCAATCAAAAACTATTTTCAATAATGCCAAAGAAGTATAACTTCTTAAGCGCGTACATAAGTACACCCCCCCATTTTTTTTATATACTTTTCATACTTTTATGCAGTAAATAAATCATGTACCGATATTTCCATATAAGGTCTTGCTCATCCGCGGACAACGGTGCGGCGGGTGCACTAAGTATGGCAGCGAGGCGATCCCGTTCCGCCGCTGAGGGCTTCGCGTCTCTTGCTGGTGCTACACCACGCACTGAACGAGCCAGGCGGTGCTGCTTGCTTTCTACCAAGTTTTCCTATGAAGAAAAATGACTCATTGCTCTATTTCCTAACGTGTGCATATAAAAATTGGCTTTACAACGAATGCCATAGATAAAATTCTCGTGTCACAATGTTAGTTTACCATACTCCTCCGAAACGGATCAACCTATTTTTATCAAATTTTATATGCATATTCAGTAGGTCTGAGAATCGGCTACTATCTATTTTTCATACCCCGAAGTGTCCACCCCTAACATTTATTTTTTGGTCTAAATTTTTTTTTGTGTCATTAAAAAATACACACAACCCTAAATGTTCAACCCTTTACGATTAACCCCTATTTTTTTATAATAGATCGTTATTTTTATTAAACTAAAAAATGTCCTAAAAATAATATAGGTACATGGCAAAACAATGTTTGCTGGGTCAGCACAAACACATTTTTTTTAAATAAAGAACTCGGCAGTAATTGTAGGACGGCACGTATTGCTATTGTCTACGGCTGATCATTCGATACTCCGATTCCATCGATCTATGAGATATGAATTGTCTATGATTTTATTCGACTGCTTCTATAATATAATCGAGTTTGTGTCTATGGAATACACAAAGCTATATTATAAATATAAATGTATACCTGTAATATTTCGTAATCAGGCACGGTAACGACTTCTGCCTGTGCACGGAACTGGTACATGTCGTCGCCATCTTGCTCGTAGTAAACAACTGCATGCTATAAAAAAAATAACAGTACTACGTTTGCTTAAAAATAAAGGTTTTACTTAAGAGAAAAGAACCTTTTTTGTAAGAAAAAAAATAAGCCGAGCATTTGCTTTTTCTAAATTTGGAAGCCGTTAAAGTTTTGTGAAGTAAATGTTTTTAATTTATTTAGATTAAAAAGATTTATAAGATTCAGACAGGTAATGGTATGGTTTTAAAAATGTTTGAGTGACGATGAAAAGATCTAAAGAATGTGAAACAAAAGAGTATGGATAATCACAATCAAAGGAAACGCGTCATTGTTCGCTTTATTTAAGAGCATATATTATCTCTTGTAGTAAAAAAAACTTATCACAAATGCTAATTTCTCAACCTTGCCAACCAAAACCAACCAAAAATATTTTTCAAAAAAGCTTTACAATTTCAAGGATTTCGTTATTACAATATTTAATTCAAAAATGCATTATCTTTGTTTATGTAACGATATTTTTATTCATTTTATTGGCGAAAATTAAATTAAACCAGTTATTAAGACTTTCTTTACCTGATAACAAGTCTAACCATATAAGTGTGTCATTAACCCTTGAATAAATAAAGATTATTTAAATTCTTCGTAATAAAATTCATACAATATTAGAATATTATTTTTAATGTAATATATATTTACGCCCACGAAAAGTCGAAACGATGGCGCGTTTCGTTCCGTAGCGATTGTCGCGTATCTGTGATTGTGGTCTAGCGATACTATTAAATTTATATTCTCATTTTCGCCTTTATGTATCATACATATTTATGAGCATACAAGCAGGCGCCATAACCATTTCTGTATCTGTTTCGTGATCATTTGTTTTTTCTAATTAACTAATCAGCCTTCTGCGCCTGGCACACTCTGTCGGATTTTTTAGGTCTAAGGCAGTGATTCCCAAAGTGGTCTATATCAACCCCTAGGGGTCTATGACAACCTGCAAGGGGTCTACGTCAGTGAAAAAAAATTTGGGGGTCCATGAAATGAAAATGGGGGTCCACGATAGTGGATCTCAACACATACACTGATAGGACCCTTTTTACTTAAATCATACTATCTTATAATATCAAAACATATACATTATATTGACTTATTGCTTATGTTATTTTATTTATAGTTTATTTTATGTTTATTTAATGTTACGTATATTTTTCATAACAGATACAAAATTTTATTTTGAGTAGTTTAAATTTAAATTCAATTAATAAATGTATAAATTAACATGTGTTTTTACTTTAAGTTTTTAACACTAAACTAGTGAAGTTTAGTGTTAAAAAGAGTTAGAAATTTACAGGAAATATCTCAGGTAAGTAGGGGGTCTACCCAACACGGAAAAACATGGCAAGGGGTCTACGACACAAAAAAGTTTGGGGAACTCTGGTCTAAGGTCTACTACAGTTCACGATGTTTTCCTTCACCATATGACTGTTAAATGCGCATATAGAAAGTAAATTGGTGCACATCCGAGGTTAGGTCCTCTGACCTCAGGGATGAGAGTCGCACGCCAACACTGCTTAGGTACACACTAGCTCACGCAACATTTATTGAAGTTATACTTCTTTAGGCGCGTTATGAAAAATTGATGAGAGTGAAATTTTACGATGCGCGCGCACCTGAGACACAACATTATCAGTGTGATTATAGCCGGCGCGAGCGAGATGGGAATAAGACAATCTACAAGTAAAAAGAAATAGAATATGCGTGAAGTTAACAGCTATGCCAAGAATTTTGAATGACCATAATGACATTTACCTTTTAAACAAATAAAGGAGTTTTAATTACAAAAATAATTTTTGCAATACTGCCAAAGCTACAACATACATCTTAGTGGTAGAGATGTTCTAAATATATAATAATATATACTTTTAACTTAATAGAATTTATGTTACACTTAATGTAAGAGAATAATAATAAATATTTATGTATTTAATTTTTCAAATGTAAACTCAACTTTATTGACTATAATGACTCCTTTCCCAGTCTTTGATTATTTAATTGCAATTAATTATTTGCATGCAATCAAAAATTATTTTTAATAATGCCAAAGAAGTATAACTTCTTACGCGCGTACATATGTACACGCACCCTTTTTTTATAGATACATCTAAATTGAGCCGACGAGTATTCCCTTAAATATTAACATAATGACAGCGTGCTTAAGATTTAGATTACTTACATCGACGCCATCTATCTGAATGGTGGGAAATTCAATCATGAGGTACATATAATTAGAATTTCTTTTCTCCTTCTCATTTATCATCTCAATCTCCCTGAAGGTTAGCCGGTCGAGCCAGTCCACCTGTAACATACACGAGTTATATAACTATTTCTTTAGCAATATTCTGTACTATATTATTAGTATTGTAAGACACTTTAATTTATGCAGTCATTAATATATCTTTTGCATTATTTTACGCCATTACAGTGGTTCTAGCTAGCTTACAATAAACAAGTTAAATTGAGAATTTTCTAGAATTTAATAACAAACAACTTTTACTTAACACTTTCAAATATATAGGTTAATTGTTTCTGGTATAAAAATAATAAGCCTTTATATATTCACATGTTATTTTCATATAATATAAAAAATAAACAAGTATCGCAATACAGCGAGGAAATGCTGCCAGCGTTAAAGGTACACTGCCACAGGAACCAAACTTTTTCAATTTGTTTTAATTTTCTTTTTTATAATTATTAATTTAAAGTAAAAAAATTTTACTTTAAATTATACTTTAAAGCTACTAATATAATATTTAGGGCAATGTTAATTTATGCTAAATATATTTAATCGCACGAGTTTACGAATGAAATTATAAAATATATATATATATAGGGTATTTCAACAAGAAGTTTGTTTTTCAATTGTGGCAACACCGAGAACGTGATAGTTTTGACATTTAGTTTTTGGCGGTATTCGTAGCAGGTGCTTTGGCAATTATTACAATGAATTCAATTTCGCTCGAAAATCGCATTAAAATAATTCAAATCCACTATAAAAATGGTGGTTCTGTTAAAGTTACATTTCGTAAAATTCGTGATATTTTCGGCCAGCATAATCGTCCTTCTGAGACCGCTGTTAAGAATTTGGTCGCGAAATTTGAGTCGACAGGCTCGGTACAAAATGTGCCAACACCAACACGTGTTCGACCGGGTCGTTCAACAGAAAACATCGCCGCCGTGAGCCACAGTGTTGAAGAAGATCAAAATTTGTCAATTTCACGACGTTCTCAACAATTGGGGTTATCCAAAAGCACAACATGGCGAATTTTGCGAAAGGATTTGGCTTTGAAGCCTTACAAGATTCAACTGGTGCAGGAATTAAAGCTGATCGACCATTCAAATCGCCGCAGATTCGCTCAGTTCATTCAGGAACAACCTGCTGGTTTTTCTGAAAAAATCATTTTTTCAGACGAAGCCCATTTTCATTTGTCAGGGTACGTCAACAAGCAAAATTGTCGCATTTGGGCTTCTGAAAATCCTAAAGCAATTATTGAGAAGGCTTTGCATACTCAACGTGTTACTGTGTGGTGCACTATGTGGTCTGGAGGCGTGATTGGGCCGTTTTTTTTCGAAGATGAGGCTGGAAATGCGGTAACAGTCAATGGATCACGGTATCGCGAGATGTTAACCACTAAATTTTGGCCTTTTATTGATGACATGGATATCACTGAAATGTGGTTTCAACAGGACGGTGCCACATGTCACACAGCCAATGAAACGATCAATTTATTGCAAACCAAATTTCCCGAGCGCATAATTTCGCGAAATTCAGCTGTTAAGTGGCCAGCCAGATCGTGTGATTTAACACCACTGGATTATTTTTTGTGGGGCTATGTTAAAGACAGAGTCTATACGGAGCCAATCGAATCGATTGCAGCCTTAAAACTCAAAATCCGTGATGTCATTAACGAAATAGACCCTCCATTTTGCCAAAAAGTGATTAAAAATTTTGATGAAAGAATCAACATCTGTCAGCGTGGTCGTGGTGGACATTTGCCAGATATCATTTTTCATTCATAATTGCCAAACTTTTCTCTTTGTAATACTATAAAAATTTTATTCATTTTCCTCTAAATTCTTTGTTTTATTTTGTTTTAGAAAACAAAGTTCTTGTTGAAAAACCCTTTACAATTTACTATTCTACGACTGACGGGGTCATCCGACTTTTTTATATGTTTGTTGTATAGGCCGATAGAATAGATTTAAAACACATATAAATTACCGTTTATTCAGAACATATAATTTTAATTTAACCAAAGAAATACAATTAAGATATTTAACAGAAATGCGTTTAACAACATTCACGTGTGACATCACGGAAACTCGTTTTATATTGATGACCTTATAAATGTTTATAAACATTGCATAAGCGACCCGTGTGGTCCCCTAGAATATATGTACCGGAACCACTTCCTATATACTTTCGGGAATGTGCGACTGCGTTATAGATCTTAGTACGATCGTAATTTAAGTAAGATGTAATAGTATTATTATGTGAATTTATCAAACAAATGTTCTGAAAGGATTTCAATGATACCAAGGAAATCCTAGGAATCTGTACTAATTTAATACAATAAAGCAGTTAGACGACTGGAATTCATCATAATATGACACACACTAGCGCACATCGTTAATTCTTTTAAAGATATTAATTTTATAAAATATCAAAGGTATTTTTGTCCTAAGGCTGTTCAATTGTGAATGCATGTCCAATAATGTGTAAGACGCAATTATCTTTAAGTGTTACTTTATTTTTATTCGACATCTTTAGGTTTATACACTTTGTATACCTTTTTTTTTACAAAAATTCCTTAAATAAATCTTTCTGATCTCTTAAAAAATCGTGTACCGCGACCACTACTGCGTCATACACTTCCTTTGGTCTTTCTTTAACTGCGGAAATAGGTAGATCATTAGGAGCTAGGCTCGGTGAATATATATTTATAATATGGAGGATGTTCTATCAATTTGAAGTCAGCTTTTGAATAGCAAACATCGCAACTCAAAACTTTTGCGCTGGGTGATATTTTTGATACGTTTGATAATAATGGGACTGGGGGCCCTTTGTATCCCCGGGGCCTTGAGCTGCAGCCCAAAAAGCCCCTAAGTACATCCATCCCTGCGGGTAATAATGGTGAAGCCATGTTTCGTCCATAATTATAAATTGAAGTCAAAATCTTGTTGTAACAAACAAACAGCTTTGTGAAATTCTGTCTCGGTTATTTCTGAACAGAAAGCATTATGGAAACCCAACGCACTGACACTTTTTACATACCGAAATGGTTGTGTATAATATTATGGACAGTTCCTATATTTTTTATTTCTTTTTGTATAAAACAAATATGTAGTAACACAACGATCCAAAACAATTGTTTGAACTTTTCTAATCATTCGTTCAGTCACTACCGACTTAGGGCGTCCCGTTTGGGGTCTTCGCTTGAACTTAGCACACTAACACGCAACCGAAGAATATGAAGAAGAATTAACTTTTAATGTTGCTCTTAAGTATTGATTTACAAACTCCGTAGTCAAAGTTTTCCAGCAGAGATATTTTATAACCGCGCGAACTTGAATTTAATCGTGTTATAAGAACCCGTTCCGACACACATTTTTTTGCGTCGTGTTTTCAATTTTTTAATAAAAGAGAATTGATTGCTTTTGTTATTATTATTTTGAATGTCTCAGTCTCTCATAAACATCAGGCACGCGCTATGCCCAACACCATTCTCTAATTCTTTTTGAAGTATTCCATTTGGTTTCATGATATTTATTTATATCTCTCCTACCATTTTATAGTTTTCATTACTGAACTACAAGAACAAAATTTGGGTAAGGATAGTCTCAAATATTTAAGAATAATAAAAGAGGTAAAGAAACTACGAAGATATCAGAATCATGAATACTTTCTCGAACTCCTATTACTTTAGAAATCACTCGACGTGCAAGCGACATACTCTCTCCTAACTTTGAGGATACGATGACAGCTGCTAGATACATGGTCAAACATTTTGTATAATTTGGGAACAATACACATCATAGAATAAATATAGGAGCAGCCAAGATGTAATCGTTGTAAATTTGAAATACAACCCGAATTTGCCACAAAATTGGATATTGAATCGACTTTGTATACGTTGAGAATTTTGGTACTTCAAGGATATGCTACTTTTCATTCTATATTATAAAAAATCATATTTTAGAACACTGACCTTAGGAATATGCCCATTGCGATGTTTTTTGGCCAGCTTTGCCAATCGCTGCATCTGCTCCTTGCCCCTATCCGGTGCTTTTCCTGGAGTTTTCTCACTTCCTTCCATCCCAGGCCACACACGAAGATCAAACATACCCTTTGAAATAGACCTCCACACGCTTAGCCATCTCACGAGTTGTAAATAACATCTTTTGCACACTTTTAAAGTACTACCAGCGTTACCCATCTTCACTAAATTACAGTTTCATTTTTCATCTAGAATAAAGGTATCTTAATATTGTGCTTAAAACACTTTTTGTTTTTTCCATACATTTAACGGTCTCTTTGAACGCAAGTGAAGAACTGACCGAGAGCTAATGATAAGGAAGGTCAGGCTAAAGCAATTAATATGGGCGTGGCCTTATCTTTATACTAAACCTTTGTATCATAAATGTTGCTACAGAAGGAAAATTTTCAGACATTATCCATAAATAACTGCCATTTTCCCTCAAATTTTACTTCATAACGTCTATATTTTTATATCAATATATTTTAGATAGATTATTATACTTTGGTGCAAAATTAACATAGAAAGGGTGCTATAATTTGCTGTTAACTGTTCGCTAGGTACTTCGATGTTGAAATATGTTAAATATCGATTATGTAGAGTATTTAAAAAAAATTTAAAATCTAATAAAATAAGTAACTTAAAGCTGTTCGAAAGTAAACTGTAAGTTGTAATGTCCAAAAAATTTACTTAAGTTTACTTATATTATTATGTTCGGATGTATAACAATATTGATAGACAATAAAGGTAACAATTAACATTTTCATCTCACTAAAAACCAGTTAAGCCATATTCTATCAGCTATTTTTGTTGTAATTTTAGAAGTATTTTTTATATATAATATGTATTAACGAGAATCTACCCGCAGCTTTAACCGCGATATCTTCATGTATTTATAAGACCGATTACGTTCTTTAATAAAACCATAGTAAATAATACACCTAAACCTTTCTCAGACTATAAATTGGTGCCGAACATCTAATTTATATTATTTAGGTTTCTCGATGTCATATAGATAAATAATATTAAGGGATTTAAGGCCCATTTAGATGGGGAGAGTTTCTCGTACGTTTTGGTGCGAGAAATCGTAGGCGACTATCACCAGCAATAATTGCCATAGCTTTATCGTATCAAAATGTTTACACACAGGCAAGAACTACATTCTCACCTACGATTATGTCATACGAGAATCGCCAGTGATTTATCGCTAGGCGATAATTTCCTGCGCCTGTTTACACATCGACATTTCAGTAAGAAGATTATTACTTACGAGAAAATCGACTAGTATAAACACGATCTCGTATGATATTTTTTTATGTCCATGCGAGTATCGTACAAATCGGTTTGAACCGTTTTGAGTGCGAGATGTTTCATAATTTCATTGGAGTTTAGTAGGGTCTTCGTCTTAAAATGTCACAAAATTCCTTTCATTTTGGGATAATATTAAGTTAATTGACCTTTATGGAGTTACTAGTGTTTGTGGAACACTGAAAAATTATAAAACCCATTTTTTAACACGAAATCTTTTTTCCGTTGCCGTTTAATTAATTCTTGTACTAATAATTAAAATACCCTCAAGCACTGCATGGTAGCAACTGGCACAAAACCTCGAAATACGATTATTGCTTTTGAAATGCTGTTTACACGGTCACAATAAACTTTCCATTGCGAGGCAATTCTTGCCAAAGAGGAAGAGCGAGAGGTGTGAATGTTTAGACGAAGAAACTTTTTTATATTCTTTCGATAATCTCTCTCTCTATCTAAATGGGCCTTTAGTCGTATTAGTATCGACACGTTTCATGGAAAGGTTTTTGCGTCGTGGTGGCCTTAATAACTCTAGTGTCACATTGAAGAAGAAAAGACGCGACCAAAGATGCTTTTATAATTTATAAATTAAACCCGTAAGACTACCTATTTACAAGTTTTGCAAAGGAGCAAAAGAGCCTTGGCCATATTATTCACGAGTTATTTTACTAAAACGGAAACTAGTGTAAACATTCCCTAATTTTGTACAATAATAATATTTTTAATTATTCCAATTTTTTTCTCACTTTCAAATTATATCTACAATGTAAATATTTTTAAAGTATATGCCTTTCTTTAACTAAATACTGACAAAATTACACACTAACTATATTTTCGTTTTCTTATATATTTTTTTAGTTTTTTAACATTTTAAGGATTAAGCACAGTCGAGTGCATCGTATCGCGGCGACATAAATACTGACGCCCGTTACTTAATAAACTTAATAAATGCAAACTTAATTTAATACTGGTTTGGAAATTAGTTTGCATAATGATAAAGAGATCCTTCGCGAAGCTTTCTGCTTATTTAGTAGTGATCTATGGATTCTCATGTATTTAAAATGCACTTAATAGCTAAACAATAAAACAATATAGAAACTTTGAATCAGTCTTCGTAAAATATACTACCCTCTAACTTCTCGTAATTAGAAATTTATAGGGTAGAACGTGAAGAACCTCAAATAAATACATCATTATAACCTTCAATTACCATTACTTAAAGTTTTATTAAGATTTCTAAAGTACCATAACGGGCAAATGCCCACGTAATTCAGAGATAAAGTTTCGTAAAATAAAACTTTTAGTTTTAAAATAAAACGTTTCCGGGAACCTTGGAAAGAGCTTTATCCCAAAGATTTGGCTACACCAAATTAGTAGATACATTGATACATGAATCCTTTCTGTCAAAAATATTTTATTTATTATTGCTTATATATTCTATTTATTATGCTTGTCCTAATCAATGTCTCAAACCAAAACTACTACTAACTACTTGAACTTTACATGAAAAATTTATCAGTTAAGAGAACTATAGTTCTCTAGTTCACAAACTAATTAAGCCAACACGTTATCAAGTTTGATAACTTGCAGTTACAAATTTTACATAAGTTGAGTTGATCTTAGAATTGAGCATTTCATGTATTGTTGAAGCATTACAACAGCTTAATGATAATTCAATTAAAATTTAAACATATGGAGTTTTTAGAAACATACCTGTCGTAGCATGCCATGTTTCCCAAATAATGAGATGGTTGTACCTCCCACAACCATAACCTTCCCAGGTCCAGCGCAATCATAGATGGTCATTGCAAGTATAGCATTCCGTGGTAGGTCACTGTAGTATACTGGAAGAGTTACCCATTCATTCCAGCTGTAAAGAAAAGATAGTAAGAACTAAGAGTAGAAGAGTCTACTACTCATTTGTCCAAGGAAGAAATAAAAACCAATTTTGCAATAGTTTTAGTATTTAGTAATAAAAAAAAGTTTACTCATCAATTTTGATTTTGCAGTAGCACAATTTTTAGTATTCATCTATCTAATGTTAAAAATTAAAAATTAGGATAGATATTTCGCAATCATGACAATATAATTAAGATGTGATTTGGTACCTGAACATTTCCATAAACAATAGTATACAATTGGTAATCAGTAACACTTGATCAGCATAGGCGGTAAGTTTATATACAACTAATTCAGAAACCGATAGACAGAAACTCATATACTTATGAAGATCTTAAGACTTACTTCCATCTATTTGTAAAAGCCTTGTATGATGTTGTGACTGGCAATGCAAGAGGTACTCCTTCACAGAGTACTTGACATGTTACATACAAGTCTGAGCAACCTTCTTGATAAAGCCCAGAAAATTTGAGCATTGGATCTGATAGAAGCATATCATATTCTGGTTTTGCACGCTTTCCTTCAAGTGTCCCACTTCAACAAAATAGGTTTTCAAGTAAAACCGAAGAAAAGTTAACAAAAAGTGAATTAATATAGCATAGAAAAAATAATTAGACAGCAAGTTGATTTCAGCTTTAATTAAATTAGCGATTTATGATTTACAGTAATAATAGAAAATAGTATCAAGAGCATTTAGAAAAGGTAAACTTACATCTTTATTTCCACTTTATGATCTAATGACGAGCTATACACGTAATAAAATTTATCGTCTATTTCGTTCATTTTAATTGACTACCTAAATATATCCTGATGAAAAATGAGTTGAGCCAAAACACCAGAAATCGAATTTTGCAATCATGAATTTTTTACATTAGTACATTTCATCATCTACGAGTCTTTAGAATAAATTAATTATCACAATTTTCCCAAAGTTTCTTTTCTTGTTTTCAAAACAATTTATTCACTTTGATCTTTGTTGACATTCCTTAATGTTGAAAATAATGTGACACTTGACTGATTTCAAACCACAGTCTAGCAACTGGATTTTAACATACGGGAGTCATAAGTCTCATTCCTAAATCTCATGCTAAATGTTATGAATTATACAATAAATCATTTATTCTAATATTTCGATTTGATTTTCCTAAACCATTGGACTTTTTTCCTAGTGGGAGTGCCATGCTGTTGCTTTCGGGCTTCAGCCGAATGGGCAGGCACGACCGGGGCAGTACCAATGTCTCACAGAAAACCGGCGTGAAGTGTTACAATAGGTTCATCTTTTTGTACTCGCGTTTCGTGCGGTGAGTGAGACAATAGACAACTGGGCTCTTTAGAAAAAATCACTTCAACAATAATTGGGATCCAGTAACGCTAAACAATTTTGTATGGGAATAACATTAGCTCACGCTTTGTCATTTTTATACTACATTTTATAAGCTAGTCGTATTGTAAAATTCTTAGCACATAATTCTTTGTTTTCATGTTTTCATGTCTGTGATCTGTCTACGCATCTATACTTGACAATAATTATCAATAATAAAGTTGAATTGGGGGCCTTATAGCCTAGCGGTCTTATTAAGTGGCAGCTAGGTGAGGGGTACCGGGTTCGATTCCCGGTTCGACGGCAAGTTTTAATTTAATTTAAATTTGTTCTGGGCCTTTGGGAGGGTTGTGCGGTACCGGGCCTAAACCGTACATGGAGGACACGGTCGAAGTTCTAAGGCAAGCACGAATCATAAAAAATCTTATACTTGACGCTGGCTAATGCACAAACCGTGCCAGACTCATAAAAAAATAAAGTTGACTTGGCCTTAGGTTATGGCCAGGCCATAAACTCCAAAAAAAAAATCAATACTATTAAAGTTCATAATGTCAATTATCAGCTGTCACTAAATCCCAGTATATATTATTTCTCTATGCACTACATAAACTACATCTTTGATCTTATGACATTGACAATTGACATTATATTGAATATTTATATTTAAATTTAGTGTTTCAACAGCTTGGTAATTGGGTTTTTCAATATTTAATAAATTATCTTTTTAAAATCTCATGCAACAAGTTACGCTATTGCAACGTTTAACATAGTTTTCACTAAGTGCAATTTAATATATAAACGCACACGTTACATATAAATATTTATATTTAACAAGATTTTAATTATGTATCGTATTGCTTAGGCATCGTATGAGTATTTCGATTAAAATGTCATATTTGCGAAACAATCTCAAAGTGTGTTATCTCTTCATAGGATAATGACGAAGTTACTGGAATGGGTGTATGCAGCATCAGCATTCTTTGCAATATGGTACTCCTTGATTGGTGGATATGTGAAACATCCAATGATTGAAAATAATATGGAGCTTATTCTTATTTCACCTATTTTCTTTTTAATACTTTTTGGGGTTTATGCTGTAACAGTTGTTGTATACCGAGTATTTACTTTTAATAATTGTGAGGCAGCATTTTTGGAACTACAGAAGCAGATCAAAGAAGCTAATACAGAACTAACTGCAAAAGGACTGAAATGGTAGCTTGTTAAATAACGACTTTACCCAAATCTTTATACTCTTTCACTTTTTCTAAAAGAAATGTTAGTCATTTATTTTAAAAATCTGCTGTTGAAAAGTTGGGCTGAAATTAATATTTTTCATAAATTTACATGGGAAACTTTTAAGATTTCATAAATTGTGCATTCAATACATTTTTAAAATCAACATAAAAGCAGTCAAGTGTTCAACTGGTCAAATTTGATTACTGACTTTAAACCTATGCATTTTGTGTACCTTTCAACTATTAATATAATATGTATTGATTAGAAAATGGATTTGGTAAATAAAAAACCTAAGTAACAAATAGCTAGTGTTTTATTTATCAAGCTAATCATAAGATTTATTTACAATATTTGTATTGTAACTTAATAGTTAAGCGCTTTTGGCTTTACAAAATGTAGGTAAACTTATAATAAACAATATAACAATTATATATTTTATTAGGTCATGTACATTTGATTGTTTATAATTTAATTATATTTCAAATTTAATCTAAAAGCCTATAAATTATGTAACTGAAATTAATGTGTTATTCCATAATAATAGCACATGGCACATTAATAATTATAATTTATAGTCTTGTATTAAGTATTCAATAAATTAATATTATACTTAGAAATAAATAAACTGTATGTACAATAATATACAATATATAATTTTAAATCTTTGTGACATATTTTAAAATATATTAAAAGAATTTAAAATATTTATATATAATCATATTTTATGTATTCATAATCTTAATAAATATTGTTTTTTCTAATATACTGTAGTGCAAAATAATTTAAGTATTTTAAGAACTTGAAATAAATAAATTATTTTTAATATTATACAATTGTAAAACAGTGTGTTATATGACTTATAAATAAACACTGTAATCTTAAAGCTGCATTATGCCACACATTGCAAAGGATCAGGTATGCTTATTGCCACAAATGGACACTTGCTACACCAGAATGCCTGAAAGCATGGTGCCAACCTTTAAGCATGTGATACACTGGTTGATGATGACATGTGTTTATAGATCCAAAGAGCCAAATCTCCAAAATTATTTTGCACTTACAAAACTACAGGCATTTTAAAGCTATTTTTAAATTTCAAAAGTATCTATCTACGCGTAAATTATTGAATGGAAATTCTTTAATGCATAGAGATTGAATAGAATGAAATATAGTTTAAATCCGATTACTGGAATATTCTGTCCTTATTTCGTAGTTGTCTATTGTTTTTTTTTTACAAATCAATTTAACCACATATACATTGGACATGAAATTTACTAGTTTTAATTCATTTTTAATTAGTGGGTGGGTACTTCTCGAGTTGGGTTATTGTTAAACGGTTTTATATTTAGCTCACCCCGTTTGTTTTATTTATTCTTGGGTCAAATTTAGTAATTCAAATTTCACCCTCTTCCTGTCAACCGATTAATCTGAAATTTTGTATACACTTTGGATTTTGGTGACAATACAATAAACTAAATAAATAAAATAAAAATAAATAAATATTATATAATATATAAATATATATTATATATATATGTATAACATTATATTAAAAACTGTATCTATTTTATTAATTAAATATATATTATATTTATATTATAGAATTGATTTATTTATATAAACTAACGGGCAAGGAACCTTGCAATAACGAAGCACTAAATGAATTAAACAGAATGCGAAATAAAAACTAAAAACTAGAAAATAAAAATAGGTAAAAAAACTTTTTAAGTTAAACGGTTTTATGTTAAACATACATTGCAATGTTTAAGATAAATGTACTAAAAACCAAAAAATAATAAAATAGATACAGTCGTGGGAATTAAAAACATATGCATAAACTAGACTAAAATAAAACCGTAGGGCACGTCAATTGTCTACAAATTATCGACTTAATGTGCGATAGAAGAATCGTTTCATTCGTCGTTAAAATAGGCAGTTGGCCCGCAGACGGTCAGGAAATTACTTACTATTTTCTTATTGACGTGCCCCACGGTTTTATTTTAGTCTAGTTTATGCATATGTTTATAATTCCCACGACTGTATCTATTTTATTATTTTTTGGTTTTTAGTACATTTATCTTAAACATTGCAATGTATGTTTAACATAAAACCGTTTAACTTAAAAAGTTTTTTTACCTATTTTTATTTTGTTAGTAAACTAGGAGCAGAAAATGAAGACGGATATACACATGACTTTTCACAACATGACTTCACAATGGACTAGGATCCACTAATATACCTAATGATAATAAGACGTAGATTGATTGAAATAAGATAGTCAGATTATAAATAACTATTTAAGAAGATTGTTAAGAATAATTTCTATTTAAATGTTTAAACTTCGCGCTTGTTGCCTCATTTCATTCTCAACATGCATAGACTAAATTAAAGTATAGTATATCGTTTCACGCAATGTCTCGTGAAGAAGTTACGAATAAAAATTGCATTACTTTAATACTACTGTATAAGCACCTCGCCGAAAATTATTAACCGGCTGACATAATTTGCATTTGAAGCCAGTCTAACATTCTGCGCTTTAGCTTCCTTTTAGGATTCGAAACTAAACTCAAAGGCTTAGTGGAAACTAGTCCGAACACTACAAATGTTACTTAAAATTGGTCCAAAATTACTTATCTAATTATTATCTGCATAATAAATGGTGCACCGAATATTGACGTGATATATTATGTATAGGAAATCAAAAATACTAGCGGAGAAGTAGAGGAAATTCGTAAGGAAAATGGTCTTTTCGACCCAAAAATGTCTTTTCACGTTTATGCGCATTTCTGTTTTCATCTTTCCGTACTCTATAGTAATTGGATAACCGGATTTAATAGTTAACAATAAAATCTATATTACTATCACGTACGGCGTAGGCACTACACCGATAAACCAGTATTTTCCAGAACGCTTTGGCGAACGACTGGGCTAAGTAATCTTACCTCGTCGGATTTATTAAAACCCGGTGAGGCTTAATGGAAAGTTCATTCCACAGTGACTGATACAGACGGTAGAAAACTTGCCACACGCTTTTGTAACATTATCTAGGCAATCTCAATAACTTAAATATTTGTCTCACGTTAGTGCAGTAACTAACATGAAATTGTACTTTTAGGTATCGTTATATTATTGTGTTAAGTCATTGAGTTTGATACACTATTGCATCAAAGGGATGGGGTCATTTGAATGCCAGTTTAAGTAATTCCACTTTTCATACTAGATAAGAGATGGCCACTAGTAGTAAGATGCCGATAGGAGTTAGTTGTGCAGCTGAAGAGTGCCCTGAAAGAATGAGGGCTCGAAGGCGCTGCCGTTCCTGGTAGCGTTTGTCCTCGCCCGGTGGATCGAGACATTCGAATTCACAGCACCGCTCGCCGACGCGGAAATTTTTGCAGAACTAAAATAGAAAGTTATTTTACTAGAGAATATGCACTATTAAAAAACAGAGTATGATAATTGGAGTTCGTTTTATTTTAATGTTTTGCATGCAGTTAATTCTAAGCGTGTCGTATCAAAGTTCTAGAGCACAGAACGCTGATCAACTATGTGTCCGAAACGAACGGAGGCACAGATGCAATTCACTTGAATTTAATTTTTATAACAATGTGACAAATACTTACATATGGTGGGTCGCAGTAAATAGCCTTACACCACATCGGCTCAGAATGGTAGCATACACAAATGGAGCAGACTCCAGGCCCAGGCACATATAGCAGCCCATGTGGGATTGTCTTACCCTCCCAATCCACGCAGTCTTCTTCCATACATTCTGGAAACAGAATTAAATAAATGCATTAAAAATACGCTTTAGATGTTTACGATGTTCGATTCTGTGTAAAACAATAACAGACCCAAGATCTGTAGGCAAACGGGGCGGATTAAACCAGGCCAGGAAGATCACTTAAAGTACCTAAATAGCATTGAACCAGATGTAGTGTGTCTGCTCCATGCCCCTTAGAGCTTGGGAAAGTCCCAAGTCCGCTGGCTTCAAACATAGGTAAGATTAAAGAATACAGCCTAAATAGCGCGTTATACGTAACTACGACGGTAATTACTTCTTTTGTCGTCGAAGCCACTTACACGTGACCTATTTAAATACCTTACGTGATTTATTACACGTTCACCTAGCGTATGTTCTTTTGTATATAGTTGGAATTAGAACAATTTTTATATTGGAATTTAATTATTTAAAGGTAATGGCAAAATGTTTCTTTATTATTATTCTGTCTAGAAATTTCGATACTGATCGAAACTTCAAGAAAACTTAGGTAATAACTACTATCTTGATTCTAGAGTAAAGACTAATCTTGTTAACAACGGAGGTACGTTTATCTAATTGACCTTTCGTTAATGCGGACTTGTCTATTACTATATTAAGTAAGTTTTATTATTTATAGTTAGAGAAAACGCCAAGAACGCATTGCGTCAATCACACGTTTGCGAAGGACTTTTACAAAACGAAGAAAACAGATGGAATCGATGGTTTGTATTTTTGAGTTGGGGACAGCGTAGGTGTGTATGTAAGTTTTGATGTATGATATTGACGTAAAAAATAATAAGTACATAACGACTTTGATGACTGTTTACGTATAAAATCTCAATTGTTTGTTGCATATTATAAATTAAAACAAACAAGAAACGTGACAAGCCATGACGAAGCTTGATGTAAAGAATTTAATAAATGTAATAAAATAAAAATAGTTGAAAAAGTTTTGGTCGTGTTAAATTATCCTATAGTTTATTTGGGTTTAAAAAAGAGACTACATTTCAACTGTTTTTACTAGTTTAAAATAGCAACTTCTCAAGACATAATATAATTTAGTAACAAATAGTCTTAGGATGTGATGAAGTTGCTCACGGCTGCTCCTATCGACTCTAACTATGTATTTAGTCTTTAATTTTATCATTTAATAATTTTGATGCGGTGTTTAACATACAGAAAAACGCAAAATTCTAGTAAGAATAAGAAAATATAAAAAATCTGAAGTTTAGTTTTACAAACAAATAAAGTGATTGACGCATTTATTTACGTGTCGCCGAACGTTACAAATGCCAGGCTCCAAAATAGAACAATTATGGCCTAAAATCATGCAAATGAATAATCGTTGTGTGGTTTTCAGTTTTTTGAACCAGTAAAGAATTTAATAGCTCATAATATACATGGCTTTTTTCTACCAATTTGTTATGCTTGACTTTTGGCTTGGCTAGAATTGGTGATAGTTAAAACATAGCTAATATTAATAATAATAAGTTTCAATAGTAATATTACGTTAAACCTTTTTTAAATAGCTAAGTATTGAAATCGGTTTCGGTATTGTCGCACTAAGCCTGTTCTTATCCTTTCCTGAATTAACCTAATCCTAAGTAGACTATTAAGATCATCATCATTTAAATCGCCTTGCCTTTCAGCTTACTTAAGATGTTCTTATTGAAAGCTCGAAAATGTCTAGGACTTTTGTCTTTAACAGCCAGAACGCTTTTATCATAGTTTAGTATACACTTAATTGTCATTTGAATTGTAATATAAACGATAATTGGAGTCTCTTTCGCAATCCAATTACGCGGAAGATTAGCAATAGCATTGTGTAAAGTGACGATAAAACACGGCTTCGCTGGTCACCCGCCATTTCGAATTTGTATATGCTAATTGAGGACTGTTACGGCCAATTTACAGACCGCTGTACGAATGTTCTAATTTAGTAATTGGCAGCGTTTGTCTTTAGCTTAACTAAGCATGCATTTCCTAGAATATAGAGAATAAAGGGCGTATATTGTTGTCAGAACAGCAGTGCATGAACGCTGTGAAGAATAAGCTATAGTGATTTTAGATTCGTTTGTGGAAGGAATTCTTATTCTTAAGCTCTGTTTTAATCTTAAATTGTGGAATCGATTTCCTTAGGATTTCAACCAATAAAATTCACCGATTTTCAAGGGTGTTCTGATATATACCTACATATATACGTATATATATGACACTATTTTCTCTACATAGGATTAGTATAGGTTATTAAACCAAATAATATATATTCATCATTTGGTGATACAATTGGCCTGACTGTTCCATTAATATAGAAAATATGAGTAGGTATGACTTTTTAACTTTGAAGAAAAATAAATTTTCTCTCTAATCATGTAATAAATTTGAAATCTTGGCACTGAAATCTTAGGAAAAACGTGGTGGTCGTTACATTGATGCTCGCGTGTTATATAAGGCTTTGGATACACGAAAGACCAGATTAATATCCTCTAATCTTTATATTCAATTGTGTGTTTTGCCATACTTTTCTTTTTTATCTTAAGCTAGCTATCTCCTGCGGATTTATCTGCAATACTTTAGTCGTAATCGTATGGTTCATAGCTCATATTCTACGTCCTTAAATAGACTCTAATTTATTTGTTCAATGCATATCTCTTCGTATTCTGTCTCGTTCACCTTTCATAGTATAAGGTTGCTCTAACAATAACACGTAATAAGAATTCTCCAATTTAGATTTTATAACGCTTGAATAATACAAGTAACTATTAACACAAACACACGGTCCAATTTTATAAAACTAACAAATAGGATTTGCTTAATAATTTAACAGTAGTATTGTCGTTCAAGTACATCGTCCTTACATGATTTAAGCGCCCCTTGTGACCAAAGATCAGTTTATGAGGGACATCGTATACCAAGGGGAAATAGAATCAGTGTTTTTAAAATCATACGTTTTCTGCTTTTCCTTTGTTTTATGACATATTTTTGGTTATGTGCCAATAAGAATCCAAGGTCGTTGGAGCACTTCTGTGAAAAGTTAAAGTACATAAAAAATAATGTTGTGAAATGTAAATAGGTAAGTTTGGTAATATATTACTAGTGATAATTGATAAATGTTATATACCTATATAAAATTATATATTTTAACCAGCTACACTTGTGAAGTAGACGTGATTTAAGTAACTTTAATAACAAATCGGTTACTTAATAGTTAAACGTAACGTTACAGATTATTTCCAAAGAAACTATATCAGCCAAAAGCTGTACTCCATGTAATAATGTTCAAACAATGAACTATTAAAGTAATAATACTAAAGAATGGTGCTACTCAGATACGAAACTAAATGTTGGATTAGTTAGGTTTAAAGAAGCAACCAAATATCTCTGAAGCTTTGATTAAATCTACGTTGAACTAATTAAAATATTTTCTAACTAGCTTAGTAATAGTAGAACGTAATTGTTTGTAGATGCAAGCTTTCTTTGTAATTTTAGTATAGATAAAATATGTATAAATTGTATCGTAACTTTATGACAATACAATTAGATTGAATATACTTCTAAAGTTTTAATAAATAAGGTATAAATGTTTTAGTTAGTAGAACATAGACAATAATCAAAAGTTATAAACATATTCCAATGCACAGTGTCAAGTCGCAATGCGGATTTTCAGCGTCCCATAACTATATTCGAAGTCACCACAACGTTTACTATCTGTATTATTTAAATTGGCAGATAAAATTGCATCCTACTTTCATGCTATAAGAAAATTCAAAAATTGTATTTGCTATACTTATCGTTATAATTTTTTTTTAACGGCGACACTATAAAATAAAAATATTTATATGAAATAATTTTAATATAATAAAGAACATACAGACTGAATTTAAAACTTGTTTAATTTGACTAACTTGAATTGTATAATAAGGTAAATATATCCAGGAGAACTGGAACCGTTATCGTTATAATTTTTTTTTTAGCGGCGACACTAAAATAAAAATATTTATATGAATGAATTTTAATATAATAAAGACTATACACTGAATTTAAAACTTGTTTACTTGACTAACCTGAATTGCATAATAAGGTAAATATATCCAGGAGAACTAGAACCTTATGGGTCAGTTATTAAACAGTGTAACGCTTACCAATTTGAAGAAATATTTTCCAAGACATTTGGCGCTCCTAAAAAGTCTTCTGTTACATTAAAATAAACAGTGGTTTTCAATGGTAATTATTTATCATTATGGCCGATCTAAGAAATAATGAAGTAAGTGTTATACCACGTTAGAATCCTTATTAAATGCGCAAACTTCTTTGCTTGCCAAACTGGAGTAGTACATTTTTTTTTCAGGACGATCAGTTGAACTAGTGCGAAAAATTAATTTTGAAAACTTGGTACGGTATAAAATGACATTTTCCTACAAGTTGGAGTGATTGGCACAAGGTTTAGGATCATAGGTTACATAAAGCACTATTCGGGATGACGTAAGAGAAAAAAAATTGGCAAAAAGTAAATATTTGTAACAACAGGAATGAAAAAACTGTCACATGGTGTACATTTTCTGGAATAAAAGGAAAATTTCCATAACTTCAAAAATACATGACTTATTTTTTTTTCTGATAACTGGTGTGGCATTACCTATGAGAAAATTTCGACTTGACGTCGACTTTTGGGACACCCTGTATATTAAAAAGGTAATTTTGGGTGGTCATATCGGTTTCCTCAGGTTCCATCGGTTGCGTATAAAGAAAAATCCTTTCGTGCATTCGCAGATCGGACGCGCTATACAATTAGCGTATATGCGTTAGATGTTTAATAAAAAAATACCGTCATGCAGTAAATATAACGAAAAAGCAATTAATAACTTTTAACTATGCAGCTTCAATATATTAAAAAACACGTTCCGTCGCGTCGTCAGCAGCAAATTTCGTCGCCGAAAATTAAATTAACGTAGTGACAAGGTTATTTCCACGGAAGCGTTTAATGAGAGCCTCGAGAAATTTATTAAACTAGCTTTGCCTTACGACATCAAACAGACTTGATATGTTAGGATTCTTAAAATATATATCTCATATATTAACTCTATTTACCGCCTGCGTAAACCTTTTTGAGTATTTTCAGTTGGTTTATTAATTTACCTGAAGGTCTTGGATTCGACTCATTTTACAGAAAAGCTTATAAAAACCAGGATTATCAGGGCTAATTTCAAAGCAACAAAGATTAGTGTTAGACAAAGAATTTTCTAAGTCGTGAGGAAAAATCACTTTTAGTATTATAACTTCATTCATCGATATGCTACATACGTTACGAGTACCTGCTAATTATATAATTTCTCGAATTTATAAAAACTATTTTTTTATATTTCAGCCATCGGTTTTTCTTCGTTGAAAAAGTACAGAATAATTCAACAACATAACCTACAAAGTATGAAGGTAATATCATTAAAAAAAACATAGAAGAGCTTAAAATGAGGTCTATAGTTAAGATTATGTCGCTACTACAAAATAATCCGATCCGTTCAAATAAATCGAAAAATATTTAAAGCTTCAATTAAAATGTTACGATTGCTAGGCAATTAGCAATGTAAAACCAATGCCGCGACAGTGATGGGAGGCGGAGATCATTCAAAATTCAATTATAGTTACAGCTGTTTTAATAGTTCGTTTACAATGAAAGTTTTTAATGGAGTCGCCAAGTAGAAAACACCGCAACTTTGTATTTGTTTTTAAATTACTTTTTCTTGCAGTTATGCACATGTCTACACTACTAGTATATAGAAAAAATATTTCTTTTATTGTATGTCCATGCATAAATAGAGGTATATTCACTAATAGAAAACTCCCTCCGAGTGCGATTTTATTTTTAATATAAAGGTCTTTTAACATACAACAAACAATGATTTGATTGGTTTCATTTGTATTGTTCTACAAAGTACCCAATGTCTCTGGTATATTAAAAACAGCTGAAGCTATTTTGATGGATAGTTTAGTCACTAAATAAAATTAATTAATTATTAAATAATATTAATTATTATTAAAAATGAATTAATTAGCATACACTATCAAAACAATAACGGTTCAAATTGTATCTTAATATTTACAAATATTTGATAGATGTCTGTAAATATAATACCTATTATAGATAGATGCCATCTTTCTTTATGTTAATTAATATAAAAAGAGAAATATATAACGCCACCGTGGTACGCTAAACAATGGTCAAGGGATTTTTATCTCAAACACCTTGGCTTTTAACTTCTGTAACATTGAAATGGCCTATGACGTTTTAAAATTCAGAATAATTAAAGTTTGTGGTTGGCATGACTACTTGCCATTGAGGATCCGGTAAAATCAATGGTTACCACCGTCGCATGACTAAACTTATACAGTGGGGGCTAATTTTCATAATTCGCTGAACTATGTAACTGTTTCACGCTAAGCACCAATTTGCGTTGGCTAAACATCAATGCTAAAACGAATTCATATTATTCGATGAGTATATGTATACTACTAGCTGACCCGGCTAATGTTGTTTTGTCATGTATATTATTCTAGGAAACAATTTTGTATTTTAATAAAAATAACTATCTACTATAATAAAAATAGGGGTTGATCGTAGAGGGTAGATGAAAATTAAGGTAGGGCAAAACTTGCTGAGTTTCTTGCCCGTTCTTCTCAGAACAAGGCCTCCTGGTAGTTTTGCGAACGGATGGCGTAGTCCTGCTCTTTCGTAAATTTTGTAAACGTTGTTGACATTCATAAGCATGCTCTAAGAAGCATCTAAATTGAATAAACGTATTTTGATTGATTGATTGATTGATAAGGGTTGTATATATTTTTGTATGTTGTTACATAAAAAAAAAATTGTCTGAAAAATAAAAAATCTTTTTTTGGTATATCACTAACACTATCACTTAGGGGGATGAAAAATAGATGTTTACTTAGGGGGATGAAAAATAGATGTTGTCCAATTTTTAAGACCTACTGAATATGCATAAAAAAATTCATACGAATCGGTCAAGCCGTTTCGGAGGAGTATGGGAACGAACATTGTGACACGAGAATTTTATTTAGAAGAATTATATTATTTAGAAATTTAATATATTCGATTATACAGCTTTCAAAGAAATAACTATAATCAGTCTAACAACTTTTGTATACAGACACTACATAAAATAAGCTTATAACGATTAGCAACTTTTTAAATTAAATTTACTGGAATATACAATTCACCAGTCACGCCGATAACTGGTTTTTACAAGCAAAGGAACGTTAAACGCCGGAACAATGATATACTTGCAAAATCGTTTTAAATAAAGATATAGATTAAAGCTACAGCTCTCTTTTAAATGTACTCGCGTAAATAACGATATATTCTAAACACTGTAATCACTCGTGGCGTTATAAGTGCTACGCTGCTACACAGAAGACACTACGTGCTACGAAAGTTACGAATATTATTTCGTTCATTATATGCGACTACGGTTTCTCGTAGAACGTTATTCTACGTAGTGCATAGAAATGCTCAAATTTAATTTTATTATTATTATTAATAGCATGTAGGGTAAGATTATTGTTAAAACTCTGTATTTGTATTACTAAATAAATGAAAATGCACTCATTTAATGCTTCAATGTTTAACGTTTAAATATTTTATCTAATCCTCCACAGTAGGTTACGATGATTTCTCATTATTATAAAAATCCTGAAAACGAGGATTTAAAGTATTGTATTTTATAAACGCGGTTTTCAAGTTCCATTTTTAAACTTGTCAAATGAGAGCTATAATATAAAGCAAAGCGAGTGGATTATGCTTACTTGCAAAATCCGACGAAATTCAAAGTATATAGATTACATACTTATATATAGATGCAGTACAGTGATAACCTAGTGGTCAAAACTGTTGTTTTTAGTTTTATGGTCGTGTAATCGAACCCCGGCTGTCCATTAGATCTTAACAATTTCTTGTGAAGGAAAATGTTGAGAGAAAACCGGTATGACTCAATGAATTTGTGTGTCAAGCCAGGAAGGCCTAACCTACTTGCTCATGAAGAAATATAATTGATCAAACTAAAGTGAGGGTAGGCAATAACACACTCGTTTCGTATTTATGATTATTTATATTTTTTATGTTCCAATAGTTAAATTGATTTATAAGTAATTTAAGTGGTGCAGAATTATTCGATAAATCAGTGTAAATGATAACTCAGCCGCAAATATTGTATATATTTTTTTTTGCCAATTCACACCAATTGACCTAGTCCCATGCTAAGCTGGTGAAGCTTGTGTTATGGGTACTAGGCAACGGATATACATTATACATACATATTATAGATAGATAGAAATATAAATGCATATTTAAACACCCAAGACCTAAGCACAACACCAAATGCTCATCGCATCGATGCTTGTCTCAGCCGGGGATCGAACCAGGGACCCATGGGTTTGCAGTCAGGGGTACTAACCACTAGACCAATGAGCCGAAATTATATGTAGTAAATTTCTCCAAAAATACAACGCTTCATGCGTGCAAGTTTTATAGCATAAATGTGACTATTTAAATACAACAAATTGCCCGACTAGAAAAATAATTTCAGTTCAATTCCATTTTATTTTGTAATTAGTGCGAGTAAATATTATTCAATAATATATAAGGAAAATTTTAAACTCTTAAAGGAATCGATTAACCTGTGAGTGATTCATTGAATGGACGTGTTATAAAACCACGCAGCTACTTTAGTACTTGAGGCGACCATTTGTTCAAAAGTTCGTATATCAAATCCTAAAATATAATAACAAACTCAAACTTCAGAAAAGGTGGGAGCTTTTAGTTTATTGTTTATTAGAATGCCAAATCATAAAATGACTGCTTCACGACTGATTTCAGAGGGACCGCCGATGCGAAAACCGCTGTGTGAGTTCGAAAAGTGAGTTACAGAATCGCAGGGCTGATCTTGACTCGTTGTTTGAATTCGCACATAGTCTATAAGAAAGCAATGCCCGTACGTGTTACTAACAGGTTATTGATCACATTGGCTTTGCGGTTTAATTATTGTTTATATTGTTATGCAGTAAACGATTGTATATTATAATTATCTATATATATATATTATATAGATAATTATAATATCTATATATATATATATATATATATTAATATTTGAAAAAAAAAAATATATCGTAACTCAGTGGGTTCGTAAAGGAACCGTGACGTCAGTGATATCGGTATCGATTCTCAGTTAAAGCGCAAATTATAATTATATTTGTACTTTGTTGTAACAACGTTATATCTCAACTCATGTGGCACATACGAAATTTCACTATTAGATCAAAGTTGTATGATGTAAGCTATTTGGGCGCCTTCGGTAGTACATACAGTGCCCCGAGTGACCGCCTAGGGGACTTTATAAAGGTTTGACCGCTAAAATTATGATTGCGTAATAAGCTTAAATTAAATCGCAAACTTTAAGCTAGCCTTCACAGTGAAAAATATTTGAGCGAATCTCGACACGACCTGAAGTGATTCATGGAAATACAAGTTTTTATTGCACAGAATTTTTATAAGCGCCATTAAGGTAATTGCGCTTTTTAATTACTCGACTAATTTAGAGGAATAAGATCGTTTATTAACTTTAACAGACTTTTATTTATAAAAGAGAAATAAAGAATATTTATAGTGCACATAGATCGCCGCGGATCAAACCTACGACCTCATGGATAAAAGGTATAAACTGATGCGCTTGTGCGACTGCTTTGTGGTGGTGGGTTATGTGGGACACGCAACTGTTCAAGCCACATGGCACCACCAGCAATTACCCGACGCAGGACACATGTCCGCATCCCGCCACGCGATTGGCCTTGAATGATCGACCTTGGCGGAAGAATCAAGCGCCATTCTCACATCGGCCACTTCGCTCTGGTATGTAGACCTCGATTGCAAAGCATGCAAGGATGGAGTAGCATCCCTTTTTCTGGACGCGTTGCCCGGTGGAACGATGACGTCCCTACAGAGACGCAGACGTGTTGCGGGATCGACCTCGCTAGCACTCTCCGCATCTTCTTTAAGAGGCATGACGGCCTCGCAGAAGCTGATGTTACTAAGCTAACCCTGCGGCTGCAGTTTTGTTGTTATAGTGTGTTATTTTTGTTGGGATTTCTTTCTTTTAGTCTTATTCTTAGCTTAGCTAATTAATTTATGTTCTATATTGTCTATAGTGTTGGCTTTATGTATCTACTATACATACTTGTATTCTAATAATTTTGTCGAGTTTAGTCACGTAACAGTCATTATATTTAGTAAAAATTATAAACCTATTTTTAGAACTTGGACTGATATAGGTAAGTTTTTTACTTCACAGGAAGTGATTTGATGATTGATTTTAGTAATTCGTACAAGATGTGTTTAACTAAATGTTTAAAAAATTATTACAGCAAAATCTGTCTAATTGAAATTTATTCCGCTGTTGAAATTCTTAGAAAGCATTGAACATTGAGTCACATTTTATAAGCGTAAAATATAAAAGGTTAAATTAAACGTTATAAATACAGTATTAAGGTTATAAAGCGAAACTCCGAATTATTTATGCACAAACGCTTATCAGAGCTCGTTATTGGATTTAAATTTTATTTTATTAATAAATCATCATACTGAATTCAACATAAAGTAACAGAGTCAGTAGTAAGGTAATTTGATTTTCAATTGAGGTCGTGTTTCGAAACTAATTGCGCAGTAGACTACTTTTTATTTGCTCTATACTTTATTGTTATTTTATTTCTATAGACACCATAGATATGAAATTGGCATGACACTCAAAAGTCTAAAAGAATACATTTTTTTCAAATAGACGCAGAAAATTGTGTCAATACCTATTAAGCGTCAAGGACAAATGTATGTTAATTGTCCACCTTGGAATATTATATGTATAATATGTTTTTTTCAATTTTATGCATGAACCGCTATAGTAACCTAATTCGCTGTTTTGCTGATGATTTTTGTTTTTAAGTGCCAACAAATTTCTATAATTATTGTGTGCTTGTATTATCATGTATATGTTTTAATTGTATTTTTTAATTTTAATTTTCTATTTTATTTTGTGAAACTTAATGTTAATTGTCACACATTTTAGATGTAATATTTTGTAATATATACAAACAATAAAGTACAAGCTCCCACCTTTTCAGAATGCCAAATCATAAAATGACTGCTTCACAACTGATTTGAGAGCGACCGCCGATGCGAAAACCGCTGTGTGAGTTCGTGAAGTGAGTTACAGAATCGCAGGGCAGGTTTTAAATAAATTTAACGTTATTAATAGTATTAATGCACTGTAATAATGACAAATTAAACACAGCTGTAATTTGACATATCCCTATTCAATAACCATGATACTAGGCTTTGATTTTTTTTTTAAATTCATTTTAATGTTTTAATAACGTACGTTCAGACTTTTGTATGTACTTGATTGTACTGGGTTTAATGCAAACAAATCTTATAATTCTAACAAAGTTGTATTACTATATTCTAAACTATTGATAAAACACTGATAAAGCTTTCCTATATATATATAGCTTTTGCCGATGAGTAGGGACGCCTACAAATTCTAATTTAATGACGTGGAATAAGTGATACATGTATCTTATGTTCCTTAATAAACATATTTTTTTTATATATATCGGCTTAAATATTAGTAAAATCAGGTAATAAAATTCATAAAGGGAGCCAAGATAAAATGTTAGTATTAGTTGGGTGAATCGCGAGTTGGACGGGTTTCAAGCTGAGTACGTGCTTGTTACGACTGCGGAGGTTTTGATATATCCTTTGTTTAGATTGAGGTATTTTAAGATGACTAGCTAAGAATACATTTAGCAGTTGCAGCGCTCATATTACCAAGCTTGTAAACTTTTTTATTTTGCCTTTTGGGTTATAATTCAACTATACTTTAATGTATTGGCCTAGCTCTGCACACCAATAGACGGTTTGGCTCGTACGGAGAAGAAAATCGGCATGCGTAAGATCTAAGAAATCCACGGACATGTTTCAGGTACAGAAGGATGATCACCCACTTACCGATTAGCCAAGACCTAAAAACGTTGTAGCTAATACCTAGATATTTTCAATTATTAAAGAACAATGACGCCCTCGGAAACTAAGACTGTATGTAGATCTGTAAAATGAACTGAATGACGATATCGTAGCGAACCATCTCTTAATTACTCTATGTTTAAAGTCTTTAGAACTATATATAACCTTGTAAACAAAACTCTTCAAACATCTTAAGTGCAGGTTATAAATGTTATTCATATAGTAATTGCCCTGAAATATGAGGCAGTCAGTATGACTGTCAACTACATGATAAACGAGCAACTCACTGCAGTCTACATTTTATCACTTGTACTAAACCCACGCCCAATCTTTAGTATAAAGTTTAATTCATTAAACATCGTAGTTGCGTAAATATTTCCAAAGTAATTTATGGGATACGAAAGATGAACACCAGAAGGCTATAAGTAGCGTGAACAGCAGTTCATTGCAATTATTATTCAAAATGTGCTCACTGCGGTAAAGCATAATATTATGACATAGACAAATATATTTTAGACAATATTTGTTCATTTATACCATAGATTTTAAGTCTTATATTTATGAAAAAAACGTAAAAAGAATTATTCGCTTGATGCGCCAACTATTACTATTATATTCATACTATTATAATATTATATTCATTGATGTTTATATAATTGTAGCAATTTTTTCACGGCGACCATTAAAAATATGTGTGGTGTCTTAATTGTAAAAATATCTTAAAATATTTCACTTAAAGAACTTTGAGCTCAATAATATACAAAACGCCGTAATTATTGGAAAAGTGTATAGTAGTAACGTCCGGTGTATCATAATTACTTTGATTACATTTTAATGACATTTATAAAGAGTTTAATTGGTGTTCAATAAGGTGAGTACAGTAGCTGTGAATCAAATATTTGCTCATAACATTTTTATATGAAGTATCATTTGATAAATGTCAAACATCGCTGCTTCGGTTCTAGGGTCGCTATTATTTGTGACTTGCATAAATGTTTTGTATAGATATAATTAACACAATTTGTTTCCTGACGTAGATATGAAACTAAAGATACATGTATTTAGTACTGTTGCTACCAACGACAGTCGCCCAAAAGATCATGACATTATCTTACGGCGAAATCACGGTTTTAATGATACATAAACACTAAGGAAACACTATAATATTTCAACTCGTTAGCACACGTTGAAACAATGCGCGAGCAAAGTTTCGTAATAAAAACACTCACCGATCGCAGCGAGTGAAATAATGATGAGTAGAGCGATCAAACGCGACATGACTGCCCTTCACGGCCGCTCGCAGCTAACTGAGGATGTAGGCATTGAGATCTTTCATCAGAAAATGCGCTGGAAAAGCTAAATAATTGGTTAGACACCAGAATATGTAGCCCTTTTGATAACTGTTTACGTATTGAGTTGTTTTGCAAATTTAAATAAGCGTAGGCCTCGCGTAGCAAAATTACGGCGTAGCGTATTTGTTTATAAGTTATGTAACGTGTGTTAGACTTAGAAGTTAGAAATGTTGACGATAGCAATCAAGTCTTCTTTGAATGTTTAAAATTAAATCAAATACAACAATAAAAACAAAGCTAGTACTTATACTATATATTATAGTGTACCGTCATAACGACTGGAGAATACCAGTGTATTTGTAGAATGTTTCCAGATTTAGAAGAAATATCTTGGGTATAGCGTTTTACTTTGTTAATAGACTACTATGTAGCACAACTGCAGTACATATAGTACTGCAGTAATTTAATAGTATTTCGTATAAAACCTAGTTTTATTTTTCAGCCAATGTCAAAACAATATTGGTCACAATAACATAACGTTTTTAAATTGTCGTAGTGTTTTATAACAAAGCAATTATGCAGCACATAAAGCGCTGAATAGTCGGATCCATAGAGGGTTGGCCCCGCGTCCCCGAATGCGGCATTGCGTTTACACGTCTCCATACACGACTTTTGTGAAAAATCTCGGAAAAACGTGCTATTTTACAAGCCTTTTCATCATGCCATGTTCATTTTGTAACTAGAAACATGTTGTTTTTTAGTTTTTTATAAATATAGAACGATCCGTTTTTGTAAAGTAAACGTAATGTTTTTGTGAATTCACCTACGAATATTAATATAATGGTTTACTTTTAATCAATGATAATAGACTAAAGAGTTTAAATTGGACGAACATTGAATATAATAGATTGTTTAAGAGAACGTAATTCGTTATCCTGTGTATTGTAGGTTCAAAAATATGTTTACAATTTGTGTTCAACAAAAGAAATAAAGAAAATAATGAGGACATGTAAAAGAAAGTGCCCTTAGAGTAGGTCAGTGTTTTCTAGTCTCGTCACCACACTTGGCAGCTTTGTCGTTTCTTAGTACTTTCTCAGAGACAATTTTTGCATACCTCTGCTTATTATTCTCTTTGGTTTTATTTTCAGAACTTAGTTCTACATATCTAGATAGACATTATAGTAGTAGGTTGTTGTTTTCTCAAAATACTAAAAGCAAGCGATTTTCATATATTACAATATATACTAGTACAGTTAAATTGTATTCTATATCTTTATATATACAGGGTGGTCAAAAAGTCGTGGATCAAACGCAAATAGGGGATAGATGAGGTCATCAGCTGCAAAAAATTGTTCTACGGGAGGTCTCTAAGCTCAACCCCTGCAGAGTTATAATTTATTTTTCGTTTTTATAAGAAAATAGACTTTTTTACTAATTCTTATTGAAATTCGAAAAAATCTAAATCCTGTATCTTTTTCACAATATCCACTAGATTGGTACTGATAAGTTCTTGTGTTAGACATACTATTTATAGTTGTTTATTGAGTGTATTGAAGATAATATTAAGTTATACGATATAAAAAAAATTATACGATTAAGCTGTTCCATACATTGAGAAATCTTAGTGGTGCTATTAGTCGATCTGGCTATGATAAGCGTAAGTCACAACGTACAAAGACCATCCAATATACACTTCATTAGGGCTTAACTGACTTGAAAACGTATCTTCACTCACAGCATACCCTCTTACACTCTGTTTATTTTTAGGCACATTTTAAAGGCGTTTAACGTTCAATAGAGTGTGAACATAACAACGTCGTGACTTAGGATTTACAACACTGTTGTCTTGACTCTCTTATGGCGTAGTGGTTAGCGCATGTAGCGTATAAACCTGGATTTTATTCTTAGTGAAACAGTACGGTGTTCTCGGATGATGGTGACATTAAAAGTGCTCAACAGATATATATTTGTTTATGCGCCATTATTAGAAGATGTCAAAAATACATACACTTTCGCCAAATCGTATGCCGTGTTCATTATAAAGTGCCCGAATAATCAGTTTAATTTAAAGTTTAATGTCCATTTTGTTTAAAGTATTAGTTGTCGAAAATTCACGTCACACCAACTAGAGATTTTAACTGTCTCTGGCAGTGCTGCGAAAAGTTTTATTTGAATAATTTATATCAAGTTTTAGCTAAATAACGTTGAAACTGCAGTCCTGCTGGGGTTTTAACATAATTACTCCACTGCAGATCCGCTGCGGACGTTCAAGGAGTAACCGTTAGCAGGCTTGTCTCTTGTATTTAAGTGTTATAACAACATAAATAACATCTTCTGTTATAGATTTACTTGATGGTGCGATTACTTTAATTTAAATGACCCTTGTTACCCAAAAACAATATTTATATTTTACTAGCTGATCCGGCAAACGTCGTTTTGCCATGTATATCATTTATAATAAAAAAATAGGGGTTGATCATAGAGGGGTGAAAATTAGGGGTTGTATGTATTTTTTAATGCTGTATCATAAAAAAATAGAAATTAAAAATTTTGTCTTAAAAATAAAAATTTAGGGGTGGACTACCCTTAACATCTGGCGGGCTGATTTGTGAATCTAAACCATTCCCAGATCCCCTTGAAGACACACAAAAAATTTCATCAAAATTGGTCCAGTCGTTTAGGAGGAGTTCAGTCACATACACACGCACACAAGAAATATATATATTAAGATGTTAATATATATTTAATACTAGTAGACTCAGCCACGCGTTGCTGTGGCTAAGATTTTTGGTATATTACATAGTAGTAAACTATTCAAGAGAAACGGCAGAAGAACACCAATCCACCATGCTTTTTTGGTGGTAATGCCATTAAATTGTAGCTTATGTGAAACGTTGGTACTTTAAACACAGCGCCATCTGTTAGAATTGTGACTATCAAATAATAAACAAATATTTTGCAATAAAATAATATTGCGGGTATAAAAGGAGATGTAAGCTATCCTATCTTTTAAGTTGGATTAAACTACACACGGTGTGCAAATTTGATTGAAATCGGTTCGGTAGTTAAGGAGTCCATAGCGGACAAACAACGTGACACGTAATTTATATATATTAAGATAACATTTAGTGGCGCTACAAACGTTATTGTCTTTAGATTTCTGCATCTTTATTTGACTATAACTCTTCATAAGCAAGTATACCAGCCTTCTCTTCCTGTATTTTTATCACGATATTTTCCTATTGCCTTAGGAGCAACTGCTAATTGCGGTCATAGCAAGGAAAAGCGTGAATAACAGGAGATCTCTCGGCCTCATAGTTGAATCGCATGCATAACACTTCGCTTATACAACTAAAAAGGTTAAACTTATGACAAATTATATAAATATTAAATGGTTATAATCCCAAAAATATATAGAAGTGTCGAATTACGCCGTGTTATAATTTAGGCTCTATCTGGAAACAAAAGAACGCTCATGTAAGTAAAGCTTAGGTTTCCTAGAAAAGCGGTGCCGTTAACTAACAGCCGCCATTTTACGGTTGTTCATAACGGCCGTCTTTACTTTTTAACATAATGCAAAAAAACATCATTTTCGCTCGTCCAAGTTACGTTTCCACTCATTGTATTAATTAAATATGGGCATCCCTACACGCGAAAGACGTTGAACTAATGTTTATCACCGCTATGACGACCGTCATGCAAATGACAGCACTGCTATTGACGTTACGGTGACACTCAATGTTCTCTAGAAAACATACTCCGATGTTATATACAGGGTGGCCAAAAAGTCGTGGATCAAACGCAAATAGGGGATAGATGAGGTCATCAGCGGCAAAAAATTGTTCTACAGGAGGTCTCTAAGGTCAACCCCTACAGTACCAATCTAGTGGATATTATGAAAAAGATACAGGATGTAGATATTTTCGAATTTTAAGAAGAATTAGTAAAAAAAAGTCAATTTTCTTATAAAACGCAAAATAAATCATAACTCTGCAGGGGTTGACCTTAGAGACCTCTCGCATAACAATTTTTTGCCGCTGATGACCTCATCTATCCCCTATTTGCGTTTGATCCACGACTTTTTGGCCACCCTGTATAGACAACGTATGGGTGACGTCACCCAACGTTACATTACGGCCGCTATATAACGGCACCGCTTTTCTAGGAAATCGTAGTTTTCAGTAAGATTGATCTGTGCATTATTTGAAGCCAGGACCTACGGCCGACAAATGACAAAACTTTCTCGTTTCGTATCCTAGCAACTAAAAACAACCCTTGGCAACTAATCGTGTCAACTGGTGTCAACCTATAATCAAAATACGCAATTTCGTGTGATCGTTGTAGATTTTTATACTTTTTGTACTAAAGTGAGAAATAAAACGTTTAAAATGTCTGGAATTAATCGTCCGTTGAGCCAGATGCGGAAACTTGAAACGGTAATTTATTAAAAGGTTTTATAACTACCAGATAAAGACAATTTATACGTGTTCTCGTTGAAAGGCGTCACAGTTTTGTGATCTTCTAAAATGATTTGCAAGTTATTTTGTGACAAAAATAATTTAATCTTATACCCAAAGCAATTTTAATAAACAGCCCTGCGATTCTGTAACTCACTTTTCGAACTCACACAGCGGTTTTCGCATTGGCGGTCGCTCTCAAATCAGTCGTGAAGCAGCCATTTTATGATTTGGCATTCTAATAAACAATAAACTACAAGCATTCTGAAAAGGTGGGACCTTTTCAGAATGCCAAATCATAAAATGGCTGCTTCACGACTGATTTGAGAGCGACCGCCAATGCGAAAACCGCTGTGTGAGTTCGAAAAGTGAGTTACAGAATCGCAGGGCAGGTATACTAGCTTTTTGCCGAAATAGAAACGTCATTGTTTACTAAATAATTTTTCTAAAAAAGTAGCAGCATTGAAAACACGAGACAAAATAAACTATTTTGTCAAATAAATATGCTTATATTTGTAGAAAGAGGCTGTTTTCCGGGCAAGAAAGCGAATACTCAAATATCTCGTTCTCGGATTTCTTAAGCAAGAGGGTCTGATGAACACCGCAGATGCCCTCGTCACTGAAGGCAGCCTCACCAATGAGTATGAGCTCTGCGATAATATTGATCTCGACATCATACTACAGGTAGGTAGTACGCAAGTTGGACAAAGATTTTGTTAAATAATCTAAAAATATGTATCTAGTATCCGTCCACTAATATATCGATCGCTACCTGTTAAGACTGTCTTGTCTTCTGCGGTCGTATCAGTAATTAATAAGATACAATTTAAATAATGAGTTTTACAATTATTAATTATTTTTCCTACATTAATTCGAAAGAAAACTCAATCAGGGTTGCTTGGGACATCGCTAGTAATAATGGCATCCATGCTATATCATGCATCTATTTGCTTTGTCTTGGTATATGCACTGAAGTGTTAGATAGAAAGAAAATGAAAAGAAAAAAACATTTATTTGATTAAAGCACACACATATTTACAAAAACTAAATACAAACACACTAAATTAAATCAAGAATGAGTCCAACTTGTTGCTAAGTTGCTATCACCAGCAACACCAACAACACACACACTGAACAAAACAACAATTTTAATAATTAAAATAAAATTACAAACACAGGCAAACATAAAATATGAGACAATGCAACTAAATTACCAACCCAGCTGACTAACTTTGTCAGTTGAGTTATTTGCTATATTTACCTATTACATTTAGCTTTCGTCCACTATAAATACATACAAAAAGCTAGTATCCGAATGATTAATTCGAAATACCAATTATTATTCATTTTGCATACCAAGTGTACTTCGCTCGAAATGTGAAAGACGAAAAACAGTTTAAAACAAAAACCCTTTAAACTGTCGTCAGTGAAGTGTTTACGGCAACCCTTTGTCTCACGGTCCATTAATAAATGTCACCTCAAAAAGCGCTTTCCAAGCTTACAATAGCTGTCACTAAACGCTGAACAATTATCGGTTTGACCCACTATGAAAACTGGTTAAATCAAATATTACAATTTCATACTACTTTCGTGTGCCTAGACGCATTTAAAGTACCTAAATCTATAGTTTAAGTTGTATACAAATAATATATTGACGAAGGTAAGACAAACTGCAAGTGTCTGTACACACACTTGCGCACAATTTCTTGCGTCCTTGGCCGATCTCCAATGGTCAATGCTAGCAAAATATACAATACAAATATTGCAAAAGACGCAAATACGTATAGATCAAAACGTAAAGATTATTTTTATAGTATACTAGCAGACCGGCCAAGCATTGCTGTGGCTAAGGTTTTAGTTATATTACATAGTAGTAACCTATTCAAGGGAAACGGTAGGAGAAATAAAAAAATAAAATAAATAAAACACCAGTCATTGGGGACCACCATGCTTTTTGGTGGTTATTCCATCAAATTGTAGCTTATGTGAAACGTTGGTAAGTACTTTTAACACAGCGCCATCTGTAAGAATTGTGACTATAAAATAATAAACAAATATTTTGCAATAAAATAATATTGCGGATATAAATTGAGATGTAAGCTATCCTATCTTTTAAGTTTGATCCAACTACACACGGTGTGCAAATTTGATTGATATCGGTTCGGTAGTTTAGGAGTCCATAGAGAAAAACAACTGTTAAAATTTATACATATATATGTACTTATTAAGATTTCTGTATCTGTTTAATTTTTTTTAAAGTACACACTAAGTTCAGAAAGAGCAGTATATATTAAATATAGTCTATAGTCATTTAAAGGTTTAATATTTTTTGAGGATACTACCTTATCTAATTGAGTAATTGTAACATATGTATTTAATCAGAAACAAATATTGTTTCGTAGGTAACCGAACCCAGTATCTTCGGGTAATACGCAGTGTGCGTTACCAACTAATCTACGAAGGCGGTTTTATTATATTATATAAAAACGAAGTGACTAAAACAAGACATTAGTGTCTTAGAATGAGCTCATTTAGATTTGATTAATTCCGCAGTTCTCGGTGTTAAAATTTATGGATTGGAAACTTCGCGCCATTGGCTCGTGTAGTTTATAGCTCTAATTCAACGCTAAAATAGGTCGACAGCGATAAATATAAGCTTATTAATTGATATTTATCGTTATAGAAACGTTATTTTAAAAATACCGACTAATCGTTACGGCTTTGAATCTACAGATTTATTGAATACACATATTATATATTTATTGTTCTGTTTTGCACTTTCCGCTTTTGCTTTATTTTCTCTTGACACGGGTGGCCCGAAAGACATCGACGAAAGAGAAACCTTTATAATTGTAATATTTTTAATCCATAGTAATAGAATATTAAATTTATTAACGCTAATAAAAAATAATGTCCATTTTAAAATTTAAATTTAAGAATGAAATTAATAACTACGCAATTTATACGAATTTGGAAGACATAATAATGGTGGGTACAGACTGGTGAAACGTAACATGAAATGTATTATTCTGCCTTTCATTGCATGTTCGCTGCAAGCGTGGACGCATAGCGCGCTCTTAACGCGCATTCACTACGAACCTCCCGCGTTCGTCTTGATCCGCCATTCTGCCGCGAACACGGCCCTTCGATACACGTTTTTAAACCGGTAGATCACACGAAGCATGGAAACCGAAGACCATGTTCTTGCTATGACGATTATCAGTACTTCATTATTAATAATACATCAACTCATGAAAACACGCCGAAGACCTTAAGATTTTTCTTAAAATAGTTTTCATTTTGCGGGTTCCACAAAATTTCACGAACTCTGTACGCATCTATCAAGCAAAATGCCTTTTCCTCACTCCACGCAGTGTCGTCCTCCATGTTCGTTGCGTGCACGTGTTGATTTCAAAACGACCGTCCACGTTGGCGCACCGCGCACACTGCGCGCCCCTTTGTGTTCGTTGGAAAAACCGACAAATCACGGATCGCTCCGCGCGCGGCTTGTAATGCTCGTAGCGTGCGCGTGAAATGCACATTTCGCGCGCACAAGACGTCCAAACTATGACAAATTGATACAATGTGTGTTACCTTTCATGATACATTGCAGCAATGTGTACGGTAAATTCTTTCATTGCATGACACATTGCATGTTACGTTTCACCAGTCTGTACCCACCTTTCTGCGAGCCAAGACTCGCGTGTCCAAAATGTCTCAACTGTTTTAATGGTGCACCAGGCGAAATATACACCAACCGACTGACAAAATTTGTATTATAGTTGTAGATCGTTAAAATAACATTTTTGTGTGTATACTGTATACCTAAATTGGGTTAAGTTTAGTATACACGTGAACAGGTCCCATCGTGTGGGGTAATTGTCATGCAATTACTATTATGATTTAGCCGGTATGGTAATTTTAAAGATCTGTATCTATATAAAAATGAATCCTTATTTCCCTTGGTCACGGCATCACGCGTGAACGGCTGGACCGATTTTGCTAATTCTTTTTTGTTGTGTTTGTCAGAAGGTTCTTATGAAAAAATTAAGAAAATTGCGCGGAATATTAGAGAATTTCAGAAGACTTAACCATACAATTCAAACGTTTTTCATGTAACCTTATTATAAGCGTACGGTGTCAATCTGGCCACCGCCGCTATTCTCGAAATGAAACTCGTGGAGTGGAGTTATAAATGTTATGTTTATTGGCCGAACGTTAGTGATGGTGATACAATTATAATACAGCGAAGCAAGCTTACGACTAACGTCCGTCCGGCACGGCTGCTTAAATCTATCTGGTCGTTATACAAATAATAGCCTTAAACTAAACCTAAAACTACCACGCTGGTCAAAGGGACCGACCGGCCTTTCCGCTACCTGCGTCCCGCCGACCGTTTCCTAGAAGAACATCTGGCTGGCAGCTTCGGTCGTCGGCTTTATAAACTATATTGTTCGTTGTCCGTAACAGTCTCCCCTCAGCGAAACCTTCCTATGAAGTGAAGCTTTCCGTAGGTAGGACAACGAAAATTCATCTGCTAATGCTTGCGCCGTCTTCCACGTTCTTTTGGTAATGTGCTTCAACGCAACTATCTCAATATTATGTACATCTCTAGTACTTAGGGACGTAAAAATCGCGCCCCATGGCTTTTTATTACAGCCTCCTTTTCTAAGCGTATGACACCCATCTAAAAGAATGTGACTCCTTGTCACCTCTGTTATCGATATTCTTAAACGCACACGTACACGCAGTAACCGATTGCTTACGCTTAATCGGCAACTATGATCTTTAAGCTTGCGTATAAATAGTTGTACGTAAGCTGTGGCTCTAACCCTAGTTGAAACCCGATGCCATTGCCTAGCATCCGTCGTTTTGGTTATTTCAGTTAATTTATGTGCAACGAATGGTGGATGCCTCGTTTTCTCATTTCTGATCCATTGTAATACCGTTGTTGAATCCGTCCATAGCACGATCTTGATTGGTTCAATTCTGTGTTCTCTATTCGCCACAGATAATCTCGCTCCGATAACAGATGCGTCACAGAATACATGCAATTGTAGCTCAGCTCCCCTCGTGTAATTATACCATCTAGGTATCTTCAGTGTTTTTACATTTTCTAACTGACACAACCATTGTTTAACCTCCGAACCTCCTTCCTGGTCAGTAGGAATTTCTTCATCCCATCCTGTCTTCAATCTCCATAACTGTTGTAGAATTATTTTCGCCGTTACGGTATAATAACTTATTAACCCTAACGGATCAAAAACTGACATAACGGCTCCTAAAGCTTCTCTTTTAGTCGGCTGCCTAATTCCCTGCTTCACTTCTTGAGGAACTCTGTGGAGGCTTGTGTTAAAGGAAAGTACGTCTTCTGCGGCCTCCCAAATTATTCCTAATGTCTTCTCATAATACAAGGGTGTGGTTCCCAACTCTTTGGGGCTTGTAGAGCGAAGCTCAGGAGGCGTAGCTTCCACTATCCTTTGTGAGTTTGAATTCCATCCAGCCAATGTAAACCCAGCATAGCTATGAACTTCAATCACTTCTTGAATTGTTTTTATGGCTTCGTCTTCGGTATCAAAGCTATCTACGTAGTCATCCATATAATGATTTTTTGTTATAGCATTATAAGCGTTCGGATGTGTAGTACGGTAGCACGAAGCGTTGTAATCCCTTACGCTGTGTGCTAGAAATGGCGAGCTCTTAGCGCCAAATATCAATGAAGTCATAACGTATTCTTTTGGGGGCTTATCTCGATTTTCACCCCGCCATAGAAACTTTTGAGCAACTTGATCGTCTTCATTCACTTTAATTTGCAGGAACATTTCTCTAATGTCGGCTGTTGTCGCGTATTTTCTCTCGCGAAACATAAATAATATACCAGGCAATGATTGCAATAAGTCTGGCCCATCTAGCAGCTCATCGTTCAAGCATACTTCATTTGATCTTGCCGCTGCATCAAATACTAGACGAACTTTACCCGGTTTATTAGGGTTGGTTACAGCAAAATGAGGTAAGTACCACTCTTTTGATGTCAATATTCTGGTTCCTTCAACAGGGCGGGCGTAATTCTTCTCCAACAGATTATTTATTTGTTTTGTATATGACTGTTTAAACTCGTACGACTGATCCATTTTCCGTTCAATGCTTTTAAGCCGCTTAAATGCCATATTATAGCTTTCTGGGAATTTCGTGTTATCAGTCTTCCACGGCAATCCCAGGTAGTAACGCCTTTCCCGTTTCTCTATTGTTGTATTGAACAATTGAACTGCACGTGCGTCGGCACTTGTTAACCTTTTTTTATTATTTATACCCAAGGCATCTATTGCAAAACTTTGTTTTAATATCGCCTCTAGACGCTCATCTATTGTTTCTTTGTAAACGTCGCTTTCTGCCGCCTTTTTTATGCAGTGCAAAACACGTTCGTTGTCTTCCATTAAACTTCGTATAGGTGCTGTACCATGTAAAATCCAGCCTAATCGTGTTAAAGATGCAGCCGGTTCATTTTTCTTCCCACTGTATACTTTTCGGGAAACGATGAGATGCCAATTGTCTGCTCCAATTAATAATTGTGGTTTTGCTTCGCCGATCATTTGTTGGAGTGGTAACTTAACCAAGTGTTTGTAGCGCAAATTATCCGCGCTAATTCTTTGGCTACCAATATTGAAATCACGCATCGTTCGCGCTTTCAAAGTGTAATTAGCCCCTCCGTCGTAGCGACTGATGTCAATTTTGACGTGTTGGCTCTCAAAATCTTTCGTTTGAGAACTAACTCCTTGAATTTTCAGCGGCTTGCTTGGCCCGCTCACACCTAATTCGTGGGCTAACTTTTCCGCGATAATTGTAATAGTCGAACCTTCGTCCAGTAGGGCATGAGTTTTTACGATTTTTCCATTTCGGCCTCTCACAGTTACGGGACAAACTTTCAGTAAGACGGCTTGACATTCATCCTTTGCCGTCACAGAGGTTGACATAACAACTTCAGCCTCTGAGTTAGATGTTGATGGTTGCACCAACAATGGTTGTTGTTGTGGCTTGTGTACTACCCAATGCAACAACATATGGTGCGCTTTTTCACACCCATCAATACCACATCGCTTTTTCCTGCACTGTGATCGTCGGTGATATTCTTCTAGGCACAAAAAACATGCCTTCGTTTCTCTCAATCTATCCCATCGTTGATTAAGATTCATTTTCAAAAACTCTTTACAATGAGTTGCATGATGGTTGCCGTTACAGCATAGGCATCTGAGTTTCTTCTGTGTTGTGTAAACGCGCTCATTCGTTTTTGATCTAGGTTTACTTGTACCTAGCGATGTCGCTGTTTCTATCTTACGGCTATAGTTGAAAGTGAGTTGTAAGTTCGCTTCTTCTAAGAGGTATTTTGAGAGCGTAATGAGAATTGGTTCTTTCTCATTACTATTAGCCTTACCATAGTCCGTCCATCTAGCCTGATAGTGTAGGTTAAGTTTAGACACTATTTCTCGGACTAAGGCACCGTTACTCGTGTAGCTACGATCGTTTACACTTTTCAATAGCCACGCGATGTTTTGCACTTTTATTGCAAACTGGTTAAATTCAACCGCTGTATATCCCGGTCTGGGTAATCGCTTTATTTCTTCCAGCGCTTTATCAATTATGATCTCCGGTCGGCCATAACACTGATCTAGTGCATTCATAATAAGCTCGGGATCGCAAGCAGTACTCAATAATACGGCGACTGTTTCTTTAGCGGCTCCCGTAAGACATGTGCGTAATCTTGCCATGTTTTCCGCTTTAGAGTATTTGTAGAGCTTCGTGGAGTCTTCATAAGCAACTTTAAAGTAAAGCCAGTCGCAGACATTCCCGTTAAACTGCGGCAGATCTTGAGCATGTCGTACAGGGGGTCTGTTTGTAGCTATTTTTTCAAAGGCTCCGATGAGCCGTTCCATCCCTTGATCATGGGATCGCGTTCTCGGCACGGAGGCCTCTTCGATAGGTGATATGGGCCGTTCTTTTTCCCACGACACAGTGTGTTTCAATGGCTCCACGCGTTCTGGGAGCGCTGTGTCTTCTTCCCTATCACCTTGAGATAGATTATTCACGCCGCTTTGACTTCTTAGCCATCTATCTGCCATAGCAGCGGAGTTGTTTCCGTTCCGCTGTTCTGGCAAGCATTCGACGATACTCTCTTCGTCGTCTGCTCTGCTTAAGTCAACAGCGATTTGCTTCTTTAACAATTTCATTTCAAGCTCCATCTCTTGTTCCATCTCCTGCTTCTTTAATTCGAACTTTTTTCTTAAATGTTCTTTTTCTAATGCGACCAAGCGTTTTTGGACTTCGTATTCAGCTTGCCTTACACGGGATGCTTTCGACCTCATTGTATTTCTAGAGGTCTGTGATGCTGAACCCACAGGTAACAACTTTGAATCAACGGCTTCATTCCTCCGTATTGATTCAACTGACTCCCTGTCGTGTGTAATATCGGCTAGTCCACGTTCTAGGACTTTCGATGGTGATTCTAACGGCACGTTTTCTGTCCATACATCTTCATCGATTTCTTCTGCCCTTCTAGCTTGTCGGCTTCTTGTGTTCATTTTTGAAGTCGATTGTATTCTTCGCTTCGATGAACTGGTGGATAATGCTTTCCTTCGGTGACCCACAGCAGCAATACGTCGATGTGACGAGTCACTTTGTACAGGCGATGAAGTCAACCCTCTGCACGTACTCCTGGGATCGCAGGTAGTACTACCGATGAAAATCTTCCTGGGATCGCAGGTAAAATCTTCCTTCTCGGCGTCGATGCGTAGAGTATTATTCTTCTGGTTATCCGGCTTCTCGAAGGACCAAACTATAAGCGTACGATGTCGATCTGACCACCGCCGCTATTCTCGAAATGAAACTCGTGGAGTGGAGTTATAAATGTTATGTTTATTGGCCGAACGTTAGTGATGGTGATACAATTATAATACAGCGAAGCAAGCTTACGACTAACGTCCGTCCGGCACGGCTGCTTAAATCTATCTGGTCGTTATACAAATAATAGCCTTAAACTAAACCTAAAACTACCACGCTGGTCAAAGGGACCGACCGGCCTTTCCGCTACCTGCGTCCCGCCGACCGTTTCCTAGAAGAACATCTGGCTGGCAGCTTCGGTCGTCGGCTTTATAAACTATATTGTTCGTTGTCCGTAACACTTATGGTGTTTGACATAACATTGACAGAATGCGTGCTGCAAATATCATAAAACATATGCTTCGAACGGAGTTATTATATTGATAAAATACATATACGTTTAAAATAATAATCAATAAATTTATTTAAAAAAATGTATAATATGTAATAGACTATATTTATAACTAGATCAGCACACTACATCAAAAAGCTTTTAGAGACAAGAAGAAACTATATGAGCTAATATGTAGGTAGGTATATGATATCTTTATCTTTATATATATAATTCTTCTGTTAGTGTGTATGTCACTGAACTCCTTTTAAACGGCTGGACCGATTTGAATGATATTTTTTGTATGCGTTTGGGTGGAGCCTTGGATGGTTTAGATTCACAAATCAGCCCGGCAGATGGCGCTGCAGTCGGTACTTTCATACTTTGTTTAATACCTAATCGCTTGAAATATCATGCAGGACAACGTCTGTCGGATCCGCTAGTCCATTTATAATTCTGCTGAACGTGTTAATGTCACTGAACTCTTCTTAAATGGCTGGATCGATTTAAATGGTTTTTTTTGTATGCGTTTGGGTGACGCCCTCGATGGTTTAGATTCACAAATCAGCCCAGCAGATGGCGCTGTAGTCGGTACTATCATACTTTGTTTAATATACTAATCGCTTGTAGTATATATTTTAATCTACATATAACGGTGGGAAGAAGTATAGGCTATAATATTAATATGTATATGCGTGGTAGTCGCTTAAACCAAACAATATTGTAAATAGTTTTCGCTTATTTAGTTTAAAAATTAACTTTATTTTGCAAATAGTTATTTGTGACAGATGAAAGAGAGAGAGAGAAAGGAATTCACTAAACGTTGAATTGACATTTGGGAAATAACTAGCATTGAGGCCTGTCTAATCTATCGGACTTCGTACAAAAGTGGTTTGATTGGTGCTATTGATTATTTATGCTGGCTTTTGATACGTATTGTGGAACATTAATTAAATATAAATCTAGTTCTGACATATTCAGCAAGTTACTATTGACATTTTTATAAAGCTTATTATCATTTTTATATAGCTTTGGTTTCACATTAATGAGGCTATAATGTATAAGGTTGTATTTACCAAGAAAAAGCCGCTAATTTAAGATGCTTTGTTTACATAAAAACGGTTGGTGAGTATGTTTCCTTAAATTTTAGTCGCAACATGGCTACGGGGTCGGTCAAGGTCTCTGTGACCGCAACATCTCATATTTTGTTCATGTCTTGGATACCTTCTGCATCGATAATGTTTAAGACCGGTGATATCTTTACATGCTTTTTCTTAACCTTAAGCTCCTTTGTTTTATCCTACAAGTATAAAAAACTATAGCAAAGGAAGATTTTTAAGATCTTACAATTTAAATAATCATTTATTGGATACTTATGTTAAACATTTGTATTGTTAAACGTTTTATTAATTCACCTTGTTACTTGTTATCAGCCTTGCTATTCTGTAACTCACTTTTCGAACTCACACAACGGTTTTCGCATCGGCGGTCGCTCTCAAATCAGTCGTGACGCAGTCATTTTATGATTTGGCATTCTGAAAAACAATAAACTACAAGCTCCCACCTTATCAGAAGCGAAAACCGCTGTGTGAGTTCGAAAAGTGAGTTACACAATCGCAAGGCTGTATAACACTGTCGATCACATTTCTTTGCGTTTATAATATTAGTAAGAAGGTTATATGTACTTAGTAGAAAAGTGAATACAGAAAATAAAGAGTTGGATTAAAAATATTTAAAATTCGATATTTGGAGTGTTGCCATAACTATCGTATCGTTAGTGAGACGCATGGACGCCAATATCAATTCAAATTTATTTTAATACGTAGTCGAGCGTTATTCTTCAATATACTAAACTTATTAGTTTTAATATACAGCATCAGCGTCTATGAATATATGATTTTTGCTACTAGCCATGCCACCTACTAAGCTACGGAGGTAATAACTAATAATAATATACATAACGTATTTAATGTGGACTTTGTACCTCTTTTATTAACGCCATTTAAAATAAATGTGTTTCATTGGACAAATTGCTTTTAATTAAGCCTTTGTTTATAATATCCAGCTGTCTACTGTCGTTATGTATTTAATTAACAGAACTGTCATGTATGAGGAAATGTTTTGATTTAATAGATACTAAAGTTTACCCGTACCTACTATAAATAATTCGTAACTATGAAATCAAATATTTTACTTTTTCTTAGGACTATTGCAGTTATTACCTTATTCGATTTAACAAGCAGCCACAGTTCTGTCGGAAGGTGGAAGAACCAATTCGTAGACCACAGACAAGACGAGTGAAACCAGAGACTGTCGCTGCTTTGCCGGAACCAGCACCACAAAACCCAGACTTACCTTCTAGTTTCACCATAACTAAGCTTTTACAGGTAAAATGTTTTCTGTATGTATTTCAGTAATTTTAAGTTACACACAATTGACTTGAAAAAACACCAGTGGAACTTTTAAGTTTGGGCCTCACATTTCTATATCTCTTTAGTGATTAATTAATTCTCTTAATAGACAAGAAGGTGATCAGCCTTCTGTGCCTGACATACGCGGTAGACTTTTGGGTGTAGCTCATGCTGGTTTCTTCACGACGTTTTTCTTCACTGTACGAGTGCGCACATTAAGTGACACAAAGTCCATTGGTGTACAGCCGGGCATGGATCCTAAGATTTCTCTCGCGCTCTACTACGATTTCTGGTGAGAGTCGCATGCTAAAACCAATAGGAAAAACTACTTTTTCTAAATGTCTACTGCAAGAAAGTACTGTTTTCACACATTCAGAGTGTAAAGCGTAACATGGAGTAAAGCGTTACATTCTTCATTCTTCAATTGCAATTTTATAGGCCTTATCTACGATATTACAAATCGAAAGAAGTATATAAGAGTCAAAAATCGCTTAATAACCTCCTTAGTAATCAACATATACTTATACAATATATAGGTAAATTAATAATTGTTAATATAGTTTTTGTTGAAGATCTTTTTACTTTTAATTTATGTGCCGCACTGCGTGTTATGTATCGAAAAACAATGTCTGTTATCTTTTTATTTAATTATGAATAAATACATTTTAGGATAGCCCAGAAAATATTGAACAAAAGATACCAGCGATAGAAAGAAAGCCTTTAAAAGCCTTTTTGTCAAGTTTGTCTTCAGATAAAAGGCACCTCGTGGAAATTTTGTACCAGGACATCATAATTCCCTCGGAGGTTTATTGGGAAGATGTTAAAGGCTTGAACACCGCTAAGAATCTGCTCATGGAGTCTGTGGTTTATCCTGTACGGTAAGGTTATAATAGATATAGCTGTTTCTGTAATTTTAATCTAAACATATCATAATGCTGTACATTAGCATCTATGATATCGAAACGTTGTTATTACAGACGCATGTCTACCCCCGTAGCCTAATAGGCCTATTAAATAACGCATTACTTTTAGTGCTAAGATCGAAGAGCAGTCTTGGTGGCTTCAGCCCGCGACTCTCATCCCTGAGGTCATAGGTTCGATCCTCGGCTATGCACCAATGGACTTTCTTTCTATGTGCGCATTTACCATTTGTTCGAACGGTAAAGGAAAACATCGTGAGGAAACCGGCTTGCCTTAGACCCAAAAAGTCGACGGCGTGCGTCAGGCACACGAGGCTGATCACCCACTGGTTAGATTTACAAAAGATCATGAAACAGATACAGAAATCTGAGGCCCAGACCTAAAAGAAAGGTTCTAGCGCTACTGATTTTTTTATTTACTTTTACTAATTTGGTAGTTTCCATAATTTTTCCGGGTTGTTATAGATACCCAGAAGTATTTACTGGTCTGTTGGAACCTTGGCGAGGGGTTCTACTGCATGGTCCTCCTGGTACCGGAAAGACCATGCTGGCGAGAGCAGTAGCAGCAGAAAGCGGTTGCACATTCTTCAATGTCACTTGTAGTACCGTTATTAACAAGTGGAGGGGCGAGTCGGAGAAAATTGTCAAGGTATTGGCGATAAACATCAACTGGAATTAATTTTCTGATTAATGTTTCAAAATTTTGTCAATAAAATACTTCTCTGGCAAAAATTTGACCCGGAAAAAGAAAATAGGGTAATTTTATCGCAGTCAAGGCTCCTGGCAACAAATAGTTTAAGATAAACACTTATTGGCGCGTTCATCAAAATGTAATAGTTTTAAAAGAAAATACTAAGAAATTATTTTTTATTTTTTTTGTTAATTGACAGTGTAGTATAGTAGTTACAGTTATGGTTAAATGGCTATTCCTAATAGCCATTTGTAAGAACAACGATTAATTAATATAAAATTCATAATTTATATATTATTTTTGTATACAATATATATTTACAATTTTATTACATAATTTTATATTGTATTACATAATCTTTTAATTTACGTTTTAACTTTACGTGTTGTTAAATGTACGCATTTACGTGTAAAAAATACTTTTCTTCACTTTGGTGATTTATAACCTCAGGTGCTTTTCGAAATGGCGTCGTACTACTCACCATCTATTGTCTTCATAGACGAAGTGGAAACCCTGGCGTCTCAGCGCTCGACTTCTGGAGAACATGAGGCGTCACGTAGGCTGAAGAGTCAGCTGCTGACAGAACTGGATGGCATTAGTCAGAGGGATGGCATTGTGTTCCTCCTTGCTAATTCTAATATGCCATGGTAAGATTAACGTTGTGGTAGGAAGGTAAAATATTTTTTAATGGCGTCCCTAGCCCTCTCCAGTAAGAACACGGTCAAAACGAAATAGGTACAAATATTAACAGGTTATTTTTATTATTTAGTAAACACACAAGCAGCAAAGTTCTGATGCGCGAGTATTTATGATAAGAAAAAACTATCTTATTTGTTTTTAAAAGAATTTGGTGAAGAGGTCAGGACTACATTCTCAGGGAGTTCATACTTTATAGATACACCCTTTTTGGGAAGGTGTTCAATAAAGCATTTCCATTATTGCTCGGTATTTAGTTTAAGTGCATGACCTCGAAGATGCTGGGTTTAAGTTAAACTAAATATATTCTCAATGTTTCATTGAAACTTTCAATTTGAACGTTCGTGTGCAACGCGATTGTTAATTACATCATGAACCGTTAAGCCAAATCACAATACTGATTATTATATTAGGTCCTTACATATGAAATTGGCGTTTTACGTTTTGGCCACTTTGACCTCAAATATCTCCTCTTTGGTTAAGAATTCCAAATCAAAATTTGTACAGCTATTTACTCATGTATCTGTGCTTCGATGACCGTCATTCATTTCTTTTTTTCTGTTTGCGTCACTCATTTTACAAAATGGAAAACTTAAAGTATCGCATTATTTACGAGTACGAGTTCCGCCGTGGCACTAGTGCTGCGGAAACGACTCGAAGGGTGAATGATGTGTATGGCGGTCATGTTGCAAAAGAAAACACAGTTCGTTTTTGGTTCCAACGTTTTCGTTCTGGAAATTTCGACCTGCAGAACAAGCCCCGTGGACAGCCTGAGACCCAAGTTGATAACGAAGTATTGAAGGCTATTGTGGAAGCGGATCCATCGCAAACCAAGTCCGAGTTAGCTGCAGGCTGCGGTGTTAGTGATAAAATTGTTTAAATTCACTTGAAGCTGATTGGGAAGATTAAAAAGCTTGAAAGATGGGTACCTCACGAATTGACTGAAGCAAACCGGCAAACGCGCGTCGACTGCTGCGTTACATTACTGAACCGGCACAACAATGAAGGTATTTTAAACCGAATCATTACCTGTGATGAAAAATGGATTCATTACGATAATCGGAAGCGCTCAGCGCAATGGTTGGATCCTGGCCAGCCAGCCAAATCCTACCCCAAGCGAAAATAAACCCCAAAAAAGTTACTTGTAAGCGTTTGGTGGACTAGCCGGTATTGTTCATTGCAGTTTTCTCAAATCTGGCCAGACTATTACGGCTGATGTCTATTGTCAGCAATTGCAAACCATGATGGAAAAGCTAGCGGCTAAACCACCTAGGCTGGTCAATCGGTCCACGCCACTGCTACTTCACGACAACGCTAGACCACACACTGCACAACAGACGGCTACCAAATTAGAGGAGCTTCAATTGGAATGTCTAAGACATCCTCCGTACTCCCCGGACCTCGCTCCAACAGATTACCATTTTTTTCGAAATTTGGACAACTTCTTGCAAGGGAAAAAATTTAACTCTGATGGGGCAGTCCAAATCACCTTCACAGATTTTATTGATTCCCGTCCGACTGTTTTTTTTAGTAAAGGTATCAATGAACTACCATCTCATAATGGCAAAAGTGCATAGAAAACAATGGTTTATACTTTGACTAATTAAATATATTATATTTAAAAATATTCGACTTTTTGTTCCTCCCATACAAAACGCCTATTTCATATGTAAGGACCTAATATTTTGGTAGCGCATATATTTTATGATATAGTATTTATTAATTTTAGGGAAATCGACACAGCTATGTTGCGACGTTTAGAAAAACGCATCTGCATTCCCTTACCGGACGCCAAAACACGAGCTGAACTCTTCCAGGGTTATCTAGGAAAAAATATAGAGCTTGTGCCGAAAGTAGATTTTCATGAGTTGGCTATAAAGACCGAGGGCTATTCTGGAAGTGACATCAAGATGGTATGTAAGGAAGCATTGATGGCCAGTGTTAGGAAGATGCTACCGAGTATGGGGAGAAGTAAGTGCTTTGCCTAGTTATTTAGGAAATTTTGTATGTGTAACTACCTTATTTTGTTTTGAACGGTGTTAGTGTTGAAACTCATATCACACCTGAGATCGTTGAATGGATTTTTCTGGACTTAACATTTAAATAATTTTACTATATGAAAGTTTTGAATATTAATGTTTGTCAAATTTGTCACCTATAAATAAAATTGCTACTTTAAACTCACAAAAATTGTGCACCTAGCACAATATCGCGCGTCTATATTTCTCGCAATAGTATAAAATTACGTTGAAGATAAATCTAGAATCTAATCTCGGGAAATGTTAAATGAGATTAAAATCAGAGAGTTCTAAAAAAGATAATTTTTTCATTATTATTGTAATTACAGGTGCTTCGAACAGAAAGGACAAGCTATGTTTATCAGATATCTTGACTGCTATCGAACGAACCAAGCCCGTTGCAAAGAATTTGGAGAAACGGCACGTGGAATGGCAAAATGAAATGGGATCATGTTGAAGTTTGAACTTCGACTGGAGTATGTCTTATGATTTATTGATGAGGCATGTTAATTTAACATTTTAAGTTTTTGATAAAATAATATATTCACTATCGTATTTTGATTTCAATCGTGTTAATCATTGAAAGAGATACACTTGTTGATCTAATTCTTAAACACCAGAAAATAATTACACAATATTTTGTCGAGAACAACTCCTGGAAGACGTAACATTCAATAGCTATTTCATGATTATGAAAATGGAGTTCGAATTAGAAAATCAACTAAATAATCTACTATATAAAAATAAGTCGGGTTTTCCTTCCTGACGCTATAACTCCAGAACGCACGAACCGATTTCCACGGTTTTGCATTCGTTGGAAAGGTCTCGGGCTCCGTGAGGTTTATAGCAAAGAAAATTCAGGAAAAATTTCAACAGAAAAGTGGGATCACCAAACGAAATGTTACATAAAACGAAGCCATCTGGTGGCGAAACGGAGTTAGCCGAGTTTGCTAGTACTATATAAATATTCTTAAAACCGCGGTTTTTTAATAATTGTATAATTAAATCTTACCAATTCGAACTGGGCATCATGTACTATGTCGACATCTATATATATCTTACACCATCTATCACAGACATTGCTCACAGGTAATCACAGACAACCTCATACTAATAAAATAGTAGGTACGTGTATTTACTACGGCAAGGTTACTACCACAGCGCACGTATATTGAGAGAACTATCCCAACATTGCATACGAAAGCGTCAGGATCGGTAGGTGAAGTTCCATAGTACCGGCCCTTGGGGTTTAGTCAAAAAGCCTTAATAGTGTATGTAGAAAGTCTAAAAGTAAATTTGTATGAAAAATTGTCGACACGATTTGTCCTATTGTTAAGGCATCTAGACAAAACCCCCTGGTCTTTGAATGTTAAAAATAAACTTCAGTTTTAATTTTCACGTTTATTTAGTCTAGTCAGCGATACGTTTACAAAATAGACAAAAATACATACTCTTAACCACCGGGCTAGATTTTGTGGCACTTTAGAATTAGTTTTCTGTTATTATATACGGTTACTATATTATCAGTAATTTTTAAAGCCATCTACTGAGAAACGACAAAATTTTACGAGTTTTTTATAGAAGTTAATGCGTAATAAACTGTTGGGGTAAAGATGAGCCTTATAAAACACAGATCAAATTAAACCTTTTAAAATATATAAATCCTTTTCCTTATGTAAGAAATAAAATAAATTTATAACGACTTTTTTAATAATATGTATGTGTTTTTAGCATGTTTCTCTTTTCTCGAGCGACCATACAAATCAGTTTCACAATTACGTCTGTATACAAGTGTAGTCATGTGTTTTAGCTGTTCATAAACATTCCGGTAGTGTATCACAGGTTTTTTGTCGTCTATCCATTGCCAAATAAATGTATACCCAACAACACAAATGGGGAAGGTACATTTCAAAAAACTTGACAAACATCCCTGAAACATGTTTCATAGCATAGCTTATAGAAAACAAAATGTATTATCAAACATCGCTTATTGATTACATACAACAATTTAATTATGGTGGGAAACAAATGACATACAATTTTTTTCACTAATCTTAATAAACTAAATAATAATTTTTGAAATGGAACCTAAGAAATTACTATTAAACATCTGATATTCCTTAAAATACAGTTACAGTTTCTTGTGATTACTTTTAGAAAATAAATTTGACTAGACAGCCCAAATGTAGTATTTTTATCTTCATACTAATAAAATAAAGGACAGTGACAAAATTGTATACAGGAAACCTTTGGTTTAAGGTATTACATATAATTCAATAGAAAAATTGGAGTATGAAACATTGAATACAATTGAGCTAAAAAAATAAATTTACAAATGATTTGCTATCACAGATAATTCTAATACGAATCTAAGCGTCTTCGTAGTATTTGAGACTAAAATAAGAGCTACAATATAATATGTGAATAAATAGTATGCTAATTCTAATGTACAAATCTCTTTTCATACTTAAGACATTCGAAACTCAACGTTAAGTATGACTCCCGTAAGTTAAAAAAAATATATTCTGACGTGCCGGAGTTGACGTTTCGACTTCGAGTCATTAATGCCAGATGAATAATAAAAGCTAAGACCTGTATTCCCTTTGATTAGTGCGAGTGCAAGTGATTAGTAATTGACATTGATTAGTGCAGGTGTGTAGTGCAAGTAGTGACCAATTATTGTTTAGTGGCTCTGTTAAATAAATTCAGTTGTCAATAGTTTGGCAGGCACGCTGCGAGTGAGGGGGAAGGGAGCGCGCATGCGACGTCACTACTCGCAAAAAAATAGAACAAGCTTCTAATGACTTTACTACGCAGCCAACTAATCACCTGCACTAATCAGACTTTTTCAAATTTTTTTTATATAATAAAAAACTAATCTAAACTAATCACTAATCAAAGTGAAGGCCTCTACCTAAAGAATGGTGTTAAGAAATTTTATACCGGGGTGGCTTGCGAGTACAAAGGCACGAGATCTTTTAATGTCTGATTGGATTTAGTGAGTTTAATTAAATCTTTGCTGTAATCATAATTGAAAAACGACTTTAAGAACGGCTGTTATTTATAAACGATTGACTTGTTAAGTATAGTTTTGTTAACTGCATTATTTCCAAAACGACAAAATAGGATAATTTATTAGAAAATTCTTCAGTACGTTTATAAAGGAAAAATACATTTAACTTCTTGTAAAACAAATTGTAGCCTTATTTATGTACATTAGAGTTAGCATTATAATACAACAATTTTAAATTTAGCCGGATTTGAAAAAGTTCAATTTCGTATTTCGCTTGTATTGATATGTGTGTGATCTATTACTTAATCAAATGTGCCCCTAGATGATGGTCTAAGACCGTAATAGGAATTTAGTTACCCTTATTTGTTAATGACACTACACAACACTACAATTTAGTATATTCTTAAATCGAATATTGTAACAATATCAACTGGAGATTGACAAAGCAATAATTTATATAACGTAGTTAATATGATTTTAACAATCACTAATTAAAAATACATGACGCCTTAACACGAACTTTACCATAGCTAAGTCAAGCTCCATTTTGGGCGCGGCTCCGCTGTTACTATGCCCCGTCTAGAGCTATTATTGTTGGTGCTTTGGGGTGTTAATGAGTATGCTCAGATCACGAGTCCCACGCAACCATCCGCTCGAAGCAATCGAGGCGAGGGGGATATGCGTAATGCATTTGCCCACAAGTATTAAATTAATAATTATCCATACACTGCGTTTTGGAAACGTTTCACGGAGCGCTTCCTATGTTTCCCATACAAAAATCTATTACACTTCTATTTGATTTCACATATAGTTCGTGCTAAGGGTACAGGAGGTGAGAATGTTAAAAGACGAAAAGGCGCGCGTTTCGTTTATTTGGTCTAATGCTATGCTATAGATAAAACACAGTAAAATTAAACGCGCCATCATTTCGTCTTTTGTTATTTTCTATTTTAAAAGCTTACGGTAGACATGCGTTTTATATATTACATACTTCAAAACCATCTCCACCACCACCACATGTGTCACATTTTTGATTAACTAATATCTACTAATCACAATTGAAACGAGAAATTTTAAAAGTGAATTTGATGTTTTCTCTAAGGGAGCGTTCAAGTATTACGTAACGCAATTTTTGGAGATTATTGACCCCCCCCCCCATGTAACTCGTCGTAACGTTTTTCAGTACCCAAGTGTGACCACCTATTGACTCTTTAGTTACTATTATGTGGTGTAAGTCGACAAAAATATTAACAATAACGCGTAATTTAATCCCCGCCCCGCATCGTAACGTTTTACAAAAGGACCCCCCCCCCCTCCCAACGTTAATAATACTACCAATACGTTACGTAATACTTGAACGCTCCCTAACTTAATCTTAAGTAACGTTCTTCACGACAGAAGAAGCGTTTGATACAGCGATAATTTTGTTTATTTTATTTGTTCATCATATATATTACCAGAAATATTCCTTATAGATAAAGAAGATCTAAGTATCTAAAAGCAGATTTATAATCCAAATAGGGACCTTTGCCTAATAAATGAAAATAATCACCCAGATTAATATACTCTTGAAACAAGATTGTGTAATAATTACATAATAATTTATTTATTAAATTATATATACATATAGGTCCACATATATAATTATTAATTACATATACAATAAATATATAAAATTACTCTTTGTCGACTCTATTGAAATATGAGCATAAGTGTGTCCACGCATTTAACTTGTCTGAATATGATAAATTATAAACTAATCAAAATCATGGAGATTATAGAATATGCAAATATATCATGTCTTTTTTCCATATTATTCAAGGTAACCTATTTAAATGCAGGTTTTAATAGGTAAAAAAATTATATTTCCAATTATCTATTTAATGTAATATGTTTACAAAACATCTCCTTTCACAGTAATATCACTGACTTTGACATCGGAAAATAACTGTCTTGAATTCCCGTATGATCTTTATTCTGAAGGAATGTTTAGCCAACTGATTGGATAATTAAAAACTACATATGAAAACGGAAATTTTAAACTTTAATACAGCAAAGATTGTCCTATTTGGATCTGCTATTCATATATTTTTTATTATAAATATCATAAAGACTCAACTTCTTACGTCAGTAATAAAACAAAAAATTATTTTCAGTTTAGCAATCAGTAGTCAATTTCGCCTTAAGGTTTTTAGAACTCATTTGCCTGTTGCTTATATATATCAATCAGCGTGACTAATTATTCTACTTAGCGGTTCTTATTTCAAAACTCGAAAATATTTTGGCCAAATTGGGTTATTTAGTTGATAAATTGTTACTAACATTGGTTTACTTATAAAAGTAGTAACTTTATTAGCATAAGACTCAGTCATATGTCAAAATCCAATACATTTTTGAGATACGGGAGTCGCACTTAGCACTAAGTCTCATCTCTGAATCTGAGAGTATACTCATTTAAACATCACTCGCAATGTATTTAATTTTCTATACTTTTAGTTTATCATAGAAATAGCTAAGACTAAAGCACTTAATTAGCAATATTAGTAATTTGATTTCTAAACATTTTATATTTGATATACAATATACAATAAGTTTAAATTACTATACGGAATATATAGTAAACGCTTTTATTGCAACCAAGGAAAATATTCTTATTACTGTACTCCTATGAATAATTTTCTATCTTGAAATGAAAAAAGCTAAAGCTTTCAAATATTAATTTTGTATTTTAAAATTTTAAGATTGTAGAAGAAACAAATTTCTCATAAAACACCATTCAACTATTACTAGAGTCTGTGCAATTATTAAAGTTTCTTGTATATTTCTTAAGCATTTTGCTCTCATATTAAACAATTATTAATGAAATATTGTTACATAATTTTGATTTACAATCATTTTGAAAGTTGCTATTTACTAAACTACACTAAACAGTTTAATTTCACCTTTTCCAAAGTCACTTATTAATTTTACTTTTTGAAGTATTTATTAGTCAGTGATCAGTCCGTTAAAACCATATTAATTACACTTACATATGAATGTTGCCAGTTCCCACAACAATGGCGACTTTAGCGAGCTTTCCATATAGAATCAGGTCCGAGAGAAGCCTCACGGGCGACGAGGGTTAAATGTAGAAAATTATGGCGGGAATCTGGCCATCTTCCACCGATGTACCATTGTTATTTCCAGCGGCATATGAAAACTGAAAGACCACCTTTTCACCATTGTTGCAATCAACTGTTGCGCGACGAACACCTTTTGATCCGTAGTACGAGTCAGTGCCCTAAAAAAGAAGCAGTTTTATATAAGGATCAAAAGGAAGAAAGTGGAGGCGTGTGTCTAAGACAAAAGGCTGAACACCTATTTGGGGAGCGTTCAAATATTACGTCACGCATTTTTTGAAGATTATTGACCCCCCTCCCCCATGTAAAGCGCCGTAACGTTTTTCTGTACCCAATAGTAAAACGTTTCGTGACCACCCAGTTACTCTTTATACCTAAAAGTTAATATTATGTGGTGTAAAGTACTGGAAAGTCGAAAATAATATTAACAATAACGCGTAATTCAATCCCCGCCCCGCATCGTAACGTTTTACAAATGCCTATTAATAAGAATATATGGTCACAATACAAATACAATTATTCTAAGGCCAAAACCTTAATAACATCATTAATTTAACAAAAGCTGTTTTCTTATTTAATAAGAATAGTTATATGTCTTCATTTTAAGACCAAGAAGTAGTGTAGTCAAATTAGTTTCTCATGTTTCTATAGTTTTGTTATTCATAGACTGAAACATTTAAAAATATATCTAATCAAAATAGCACTTACCTTTAATTTAGCACTAGCAATGTAAGAAGTGTTAGGAAGAATTTCAACTGGTTCTTTGAACATTGCCCTAAAAGTATCATCAGTTCCATCACAGCAAAATGTAGTTGTGTTTGATCCACACACTTTCTTTGTTGCCAGATGGATTATCTATAAATAATAATAAAACTATTTATTTACCTCTTCACAAGTTTAAATAAAGTATTATTTTTGTAAGAGGCTTGTGCCCATAATAGGTCTGAAGAATCCTTGTCACCAGTAAATGTTTTTATATAATATTACTATTTAAAAAATTAAAACATGTATGTTTATACATAACTCTTAATAGATCTAACTCCTGAAACTAATATATACTAATATTACAAAGAAGAAAGATTTATATTTTTTTATGATTAAGCTATATTTATTGAGAAATATATTTAAAAAAAAAGTCCAGCTTTGCAAAGCTGGGACAGGCCGTTAACTTGATACTTACTTGCAAGTGCACTTCATATTCACTTGGTCCAAAATATGATCCATACAACCCAAAACCAACAACAAAAATCCTCTGATCCACTGTAAATCTGATACGGTCTGTTGTCCCACTGTAGCCCCATCTGGATTCTGTTTGTGAGAACCTATTTACTGTTAACTCTTTGCCAGTCATACAACAGCGGGGTGTATCTAGAAATCCAACATTAGGTTTTGGATTTACAGTGAAATAAAGAAAAACTTGTACAATCTCTCGATCATCTAAAAGACCACTTTGGGCAGGACCCATAGCAAATTCTTCCACTGACATGAGGGGAAACCGTATAGCATGGAAAGCTCTGCCAAGAACTGTTCTTTGGTTAGTTGGGGTCACTGGAAGCTGGCGTCTTATACATTCTGCTTCTGACCAACGAAGGACAGCTGAAAAGATTTTGGCTTCTCTAATTCTGAGAGTGTCTCTGAAAATAAATAATATATTTATAAATATTGTAAGAATTTAAATTATGATTAGACATGGACTTTATTAAAGGTCAGAAGTATTTGTTTACATTTCATGGCTACAATAAAATAAATAATAGCAAATACTTTTAATGTTTACTATACTGTGAATCAATATTAAATTCTAGAACTTCATTTCTCAGTAATAACCATAAAATATTATACCTTTCTAAGACTGCATTTAAAGTGTCTTGGTCTATGTCTGTAAATCCTTCAGCATTCAAAGCATCTGCAGTATTTTTATCAATCATTTCCAAACAAAGTGCAGCTAATTGTGGTTCATCAAACAACCTAGCTTGTGTGAGCAACAAGAAAGCATTGTCAGTACCTAAATTGCTCTTCAGAAAATCTACACAGTGCTCCTCTAAAGCAGCAACAGCATATTTTTTTGCTGTATATAATGTTGTCATCACACTCTCTGGTCCAATTCGTACTTCATCTGAGTACAGGAACTTTAACAGATGCAGGAAAGCCGCGGGCTCTACATCTGGGAGCTCCACCTCGTCAGATTTTGTAGCCAGTACACCATTAAACATGGCATCAAAAACTGCGCTTCCAACCGAAAGTACGAACTTGTGCGCTGGAATGACCTGCTGATTGGCGTCTTTCCCAACTATAAAATGCACGTCAGAGAGGATTTCGTTATTAAATAGGAATGATAAACGTTCTTTTACAGTTGTTTTTGTTGCTTGCCAGTTGTGCAAGCGTCCACCCGTGTTATGTGTTGGTAGGTTTTCAATAGCAGAAGAGGAAGGCATAGGATCAATAGAATGGGCCATCTCTTCGTCGTGTCCACTTTGACGTGCCTGCTGATTTGAGGGAAGCATATTTTGTGGTGGCTCTTCGTCACCGTCGCCGTCGGCATCGGCGATCTTCACATTCGACAGCCTATTTACAACATCATTCTTAGATCCAGAAGCCATTATATTACATGGGCTAAAACGCTTTTCAATCTTTGCTTGTACAGTTTCTACAATTTATTGAAAATTTTCGGGTAAGTAAATACTAAATAATAGTATTAAAGCAATAGGAACAGTTCTGTTACAGTTATTTTTTCAGGTTTTTGACATTGACAATTGAATTATGTTTGTCATTCCAACAAAATATGTCGTTGTCGAACTTGTGAAAGCACACATAAAAAATTAACACAATTGTGAAAAGTAATATATGTTTTTTTAAGTGATATTATGTCGTGGCAGCCATATTTTTTTGGGTTTTATAGATTTATAGATTTAAACGTTTAAGGAATGGAAAAATCTCTCTGTCACTGTCAAATATAATTTGTGCTAAGTTATTATGTGGACCGTGGACATGCTCGTCGCTCGACATTGTTCTGTGAGTGACGATACCGCCAAATTTTTTCCAGGTTAAAACTTAAAATATGGATTATGGAGCCACTTATTTTACCTACAAGCCACACACCAAGCAGGTATAGATAAATATGTAGTGTGAACACAACACGTAATATCTTATGTCCATATTGTTATAACAGGACTTTTGTGGAAGTTTTAATGTTTTTAAAGATTATGTATTTAACTTAATGGATATCTACTGATAAACTAAACTTCTTAGACATGATAACTTAGACAAAATCTCCATAACCATGGTGTTTTGAAGGGTGGGGATGGCACAGGGGGTAGCCCTCCCGCCTCTACGTCCCACCCCTAAAACCTCATATATCGATGGTCCATAATTTAATCTACGTTAGTTATTGTTCTTTCCATTACTTCGTGTTCTGCAGTATGGACCCCTTTTTTTTGATTCGGATTTATGATTTGCTTCCTCCATACAATTCTCCCCAGAAAACTTTGTGATGTAGTGAGCCCTCCAGTGGGTGGTTACGGCGGTCCATCATTTATTAGTACACCTTGCAATATGACCTGCACATTTCAGATATAAGGCGTGGGTAAGCGCGTCTGTGATCTTAATGAATATACATAACATAAAAAGAAACAAAAGATTATGTATTTAGAAATATGTAGTACCACGCTTTAGGTTTTAGTAAAAATATGTGAGTGATAGATTAGGCAGTGGTAAAAGTTACGGTGCACTAAAACTTCTTTAGTGCACCTAAAATGTATGAAATAAAAGGCATTAAGGAAAATTCGTTACGCTACTTTACGTTTATGCTTCGTAAAATACAATTTAACGGACTAGAATTTTCTGGTAAACTTATAGAAACAATTTTGATTTGTCCTTCCTTTAACATACAGCCTATATTTCTGTGCAGAGAATGCAACATATTGCTACACTGTTCATGATACTCCTATGTGTGAATTATTGTGTGTTCAGTAAAGGGCACCTTATAGTACAAAAGATATTTGTACACTATACTATCTTTATTCAAAATAAGGTTATGTTACTACAGTGCAACCTTGATATAACAAATCGGAGGGGAACAAGAAAATATTCGTAATATTAAGTAATTCGTTGAACTGAGGTTTGTTATGTTGAGGTTAGATTGGTCTAAAATTCGTTATAAAGAGGTAAAAGAATAGTTTTTTAGAACACCTTTTACGTTTCTGAGCCATTTTAACTTAAATCTTTAACAATAGTGACGAGCAGAGGTGTTTACATTACTTTCCATCAAAACAACAATGATTAGTGATTACTTTACAAACAAAAGCGTGTCGAAACATGTCGAGACATGAATCACATTATAAGATTAAGAGTTATATTATTGGTGGAAACTTTATATAAAGGTTTTGGGTTGGCAAAATTCGATAATTAGAGGTATGAATACTTTTTCTTGATAGTTGAAAATTCGTTATAAAGAGGTTGTACGCAAAGAATGTTCGCAATGTAAAGGTATATTTTATATTGACTCTTATGGACAATTCAAGGGGATTACGAAGAATTTGTTAAATCGAGGAAGTCGTTATATTGAGGTACGTTATATTAAGGTTGCACTGTATTTCGAACTTGAGTTTTTTTTATGCTTAACTCATTATAAAGTAAATTAATTTCGTTCTATTTGCATCCTTCATATATTTACATACGTCATATTATTAATCTAATATATAAAATTCTCGTGTCGCGGTGTTTGTAGTTAAACTCCTCCGAAACGGCTTGACCGATTCTCATGAAATTTTGTGTGCTTATTGGGTATGTCTGAGAATCGGACATCTATTTTTCATCCCCCTAAATGTTAAGGGTAGTCTACCTAAATTATTTATTTTGAATTTTTAGATAAAAAAATTTTTTTATGATACAGCATTAAAAAATACATACAACCCCTAATTTCCACCCCTCTACGATCAACCCCTATTTTTTATTATAAATGATATACATGGCAAAATGACTTTTGCCAGGTCAGCTAGTTATAAATAAAAGCAGCTATCTTATAACAGGCTTAAAAACCCCTTGCCTTTAGAACATTTTAAACGGGTTCCGAAGACAGTGCGTAGGTATTCACAAGGGGTTGGGCCCTTTCCCTTAAGAGATGCCAATGCAGGTTGATTACAAGTAGGTTTTTGACATCAGATTATTTAACATCTTTCCGCCACCAGAAATCTTTGTAAATAGGTATATCAAGCTGGACTTGTTCGACGATAGGTTGGTGGACTCAGTTTCCGCACTAAGAGTCTCATTAGGTCCGTTGTAAAGTCCTGGCTAACTTGTTTAATTGTACACAACGAAAGTTAACACCAATTACAGAGGGAACAGCTTTATGCTTAGGGCGGCGAGTAAATTTAATAGTCTAACTTGTGATATTGACCTGTTCGCCTCAAGTGTGGTGTCGGCAAGGAGAGCTATGACATCTGAACTCCTCAGTGGAATGAATGATGAACCATAAGTTTTTATAAGTGTACATATAAGTTATACTAAACTGTTTAGCGTTACTTAACCAATTTTTTACTTAGTTTATTACTTTCTTTGATATATATTTATTTAGTTGAATAAAATCATTTTATTGTTACCAATACAGTTAATATTATTAGTACTTAACTATTTGTAAAGATTTATTTAATGGCGTAAAAGAATATTGTATTTAGTAGGTAAGTTAGTAATAAGCTGTAAATCTTTCTCAATAAAAAAAAATAAAACTATGCCAGCCTAGCAGAATATATATACAGAAGTCTCCTGGGCACTTCACAGGCTTCACGGAGCAACCTCACTACCCCGACAATTTCTGTACGTTAGGAAGCCACAGTCACGCATTCCAGGACTACGTGGGTGAATGATTCCTCTGCGCTGAAACAGCCTGTTCACAAGGGACTGTCAGTTGCGACTAGGAGAAAAAGATGTTTATAAAGTGGCCCGTAATTGAGATTAACTGCTGGCAGTTCCATTTTGGACTGCCTGCAGTCCGCGTTTCGCGACCATCGGTGATGTTGGAGTTCTGTGGATCTTTCGCGAATCCAGTTTCCCACTTGCGAGAAGGGCAAGGGAAGGAGCGTATACGGGCCAGCCGGCATCATTCCGGAGCCTCTTCATGCAAGCTCGTCGGTAGCATCATTGTCGAGAGACCCACTGTGTCCTTTTATCCACTGTAGGGTAACCCTGTTCTTCATGGCATTGTGCATTGTGACTTGTGGTAGACATTATTCTCGTTACAGACTGTTGCTAATGTGAGGTATTCCTAATTAACTAAATTCAACATTAAAGGCATTCAGTGGATTCAATTTTAACAATATACCTACGTGCACATTTATCATCAACAACTAACAATAAGTTTCTTATCTGTAGCTAATAATAGAGTTTAAAAAATGAGAAATGGAACTGTAGCTTATTAATCTAAAAAAGAGGTTTTATAAGTGTATACACGCCTTTATAGCGCGTGTCGGCTGAAGCCTAAAGATACGGCTGGGCCGCTTATTGCTACTGAAACTGCGTCCCGTCCCGCTTGCCCACAGACCTATTAACATTTAGAAGATTTAATTTAATAAAAAACAGTTTTCATGCCATTTTCCTGATATATAAGTATATATTAAATGATAGTTGCATTAAATAATTTAATAAATGATATAACTTTATCGTCGTGTTTTATGTACACGTGATTCAATAAATTCGATTTCATTAGATGGCATAAATAAAGAAAGTAAACGTTTATTTTTAGGTCGAAATATTTAATAATATAACATGCAAATAAATTAGATGAAAATATGTATATACCTACCCCATGTAAATACCCCAAACAACTAAGGTTTTAAATGATTAATTCACACTGCTGATACAACCAGTGGTATCCGATTTAATAAAAAATAAACCTAACGCGGTATACATAAGTCTTCAACATATTTTGTACGTCATCAGACACGCAAGCGCGGCACGGTCGATTCAGCTAACAGGTGCTCTCCCAGCAGTCCCTCTGTCGTCCTCGACACGGAAACATCTCTCAATCCTTAAATAAAAAATAAAAAACTCAAGCCAAAACAGCCAGTAATAAATCGCAACTAAAACCTCCTTTCAAAACTCACTATTTAACGCCTGCACAGATTAGAAAGCAACATAAATAAAAGAGTTTGTGTTTATATGTTCAACAGGCGTCTAGAGTAAATATATTTTAATGTTGATCCCTTTTCTATACTATTGTTGATGTTTCTAATGTCTATTAACTTGTTCTCAGTGCTTAAAATAAGTGTCTTTTATTGTTAAACTTAAAATCGATATTATAGAGTAGAATGAAGTATTTAGTGAACATTCGAGTTACATGGTACTAAAAAAGTAAGTTTTATTATTATTTTTAAGCAGGTATTACACAAACTATTTCGTGAATTTACTTAAGAATAATGAGAAAAAATTGACTTAAAAACAATTATGGCATTTTAGTGAAATCTGTAGCAATACCGGTTGAGAATATCTTATTAAAAAACTTAATTTTTTTTTTTAAATACATACAATGTTAATAGAACTCTAGTGATATATTATTGATAGATACTAACTTTGCAAATTTATATTACAAAGTTTTCATACATAATTTTAATAATAATTTACTTCACAAAAATAATAAAAACTTGTTGAAACTTCTACTTTAAACCTCGATATAAAAATTGCTATAGCAATGCCAGTCTTGTCGCGTTAATTGTAACAGCGCCCCTGATTAAGGCGTATTGCGCGTACTCCTAATTCTTTATACATGTATATACTGATGTATATAGAGGTTTTTAGGGGTCTATGTGTCAATTTTGTATAATTTAGAATCGGTAACCCTTTGGCAACACAACATGTGTGGACATGGCCCTCTCGGCATCCTCCTTAAACATACACCCATGCCAATACACATTATGTATATCCTAATAATTAGATAATTTTGATTTATACATCCTAGGTAATCATTATGCTTAGTCCGAAGATACAACGCTCTATACGCGTCAACGATGGCCAACTCATCGCATTATCAGAACGTGCTCAGTATGACCATTCACAGGTAAGTAAATACGTATTTTATTGCAATCTTTATTCAAATCAAAATATGTTTATGACATAACATTAGTAGCCGCGCAAAAATTGCTCTATAAAAAAAACATTCACACCAATAAAACATTTTACATTTGAATTGCAAAACATTTTGCAGTTCCCAAACGTTCTTAACAATCAAATAAAAATTATCAATACTGCATCCTTAAAAATATGAACCTGTTAATAGATATAATTAATAAACTGCGGTATTTAGGAACATAAATATATTATTTCTAAAGTTCGCCTTTTAACGTTTTACTTTTTATAAACAAACTGATTTTACTACTTCATTCGGAATTTATTATTTATTGTAAGTTATTAACCGCTTTAGTTCAGTATAAGACGACGTTTTAAACATGAACGCGGTTGAGTACTATAGGGCAAAATTGTGTTCCGATTTTGAACAGATAAAGAGATTATATTCACGACTTAGATATTTGGTCTTTAGGTATTAAAAAGTCCCTTACTATATTTAAAATAACAAATCTTCTTACAGGCGGGTTACTTGCACAAACGTAGCTCGGACAACACGAAATGGCAACTGCGATGGTTCATTCTTTATCAGGTAACTGGAATTTAATTATTCAGTACTACTCCAATTGTATGGGCATCTATTGCATTTTTGATAAAGTATTCGGCAAAATTCTCCGTTGTGACTTAGAAGATTGTTGCTACATTGTGCTACAATTTGGTGATAAGTTCTACGAACTGCTACGATGTTGCTACATATAAGTAGCAAGTACACGTCACTTCTACCTTATGACAAATATTTTACCTTACTTTATAATATTTAAAAAGTTTTTTTTTGTTTACCATATTAAGGGGTTAATGTAGCTTACAAATTGTAGTAGCCTCACTCAAGAAACGTGTAAGCGTTTATTATAACGTTGTAATATTATTTCTAGTTTAATACAGCTCAGACAATAAAGCTTAAAAATTCATTGTGAAGTTGGCTCTAGAGATTTATAGATTTTCTAGATTGAATTAGTTTTTAAGTGCATATATATTTAAAAAGAAAAAAACAATACTTTTAAAAACTGTTAAGGTTGCCTTACTAAAAAAATCTATCTCATATTGCAGTCCATATTTTAATTTGTAAATGTATATTTATTTTGAACGTTACATAAGCCGCTGGGCCTTCGACCTAAAAAGTGTCTTGGCCTGTAAAATGAGAATCTTCCAGCACTCTCTGTTCTTTGGCTTTCAGGCTTTCAGGCACGGCAGGTCCTCCACCACTATCGATTCAACGGTACCTAAGGTTACAGTACTAAAGGTGAAAATTTGTCCACAGAATCTGCTATTCTACTACGAATCCGAAAATAATACACGGCCAACAGGTGTGCTGCTTCTAGAGGGTTCATATTGCGAAAGACTCAGCAAATCACCAATAGAAAGAAATGCTTCGGTGAGTTCCGTTTAAATTATTCTTCCGTTTAAATTTTCGTGAAATTTTTGTTATGTACGCAACACTCTTGGTATCGTAATGCTTATAATCTTGAGGTATATCGTTAAGTTCCTACTAAAACGACATGTGTTGTTTTTAATTCTAAAGGAAAGTAAACCACTAAACTACTTAGAGCCTCTTAGCAATGGAAATGGAATATCTATTCTACAATACTTCATACTTTTCTTGGCCGCTAAGAGCGTCACTGTCACGGATTGCCAGTAAATAAAAATTGACCATTATAAGGGGTATAATTTGAAGTCATGCAAGCTAACTTAACAATGTATACTAGTATCTAGAAAATATAATTCTAGGCTTAAATAAATGAGACAAAAACTTAGGGACAACTGATATTTAAAGTAAACACTTTTTTACCGGATTGAAGTATTGTTATAAAATTATAATTATTTTACATACTTAATTTAAAAAAAATCCGACGTTTCGCGTGCTTTACAGCGTGGGTGGTCACGGTGACAAATATATGTAATGTTAGCGGACTAACGTGCCATCTTGTAGCAGAAACCTATATAAAACGTGGCAACACCGGCGTTGACTCACTTTTATTTCGAGACTTCGTGCGGAACGGACTTGTTACTAACCTAACCTCAGTAGATTTTAAAAGTCTAAAGTACCTACACGTTCTAATCTTTTGTGTTGACTAATAGTAAAATAATTATATTTCTTTAATAATACATAACTTCAATGCGGTAAAAAAGTATTTTCTTTAAATGTGTAAAAGTTATGTTAATAAAAGACAATACTAACAACTGATATAGATTTTGTTACCTATTAATATAATATCTTTTAAGATACCTAGCAATAGCAAAATTATTTTTTTGTACGCACCAAAATGGCGGTAGTACCAATTTCAGCCGCCGGCCAAGAAAAGTATGTGGCACTGTAAAATATTTTTTAGATATAACCCCACTTAAATCATTTATTAGGTAACGACTAATAGAAGAAGACAGAAACAACATTGTAGAACAAAATCGAGTTCATTCCATTATGAATTTTACTATTTCCAAGAAAAAATTAAAATGAAACACTAATTATATATTTTTATATTAACCTTTGTTAGATTATAATTACTAATAGAAAAGTGTGATTTGGTGCACAATTGCTTTGAAAGCACAAAATTATTCTACATAATTAAATACTTGTTATATTGTTGTTTAGTTTTGTTTCATCATTTCTTATCGCCGTGAGAGTCAACGTCAGTACGAACTGAGAGCAGCTTCCGAAGTAGACTGTGTTCATTGGGTCGACGCGATCAGAGAGGCGAGGTTAGTTTCGTGCTTACAATATAACATGATATATTTTGTGTATTATATTTGAAATCCTACTAATATTATAAACCCGATGTTTTTAAGTATGGATGGATGTTTGATACTCTTTCACGTAAAAACTACTGAATGGATTTTATTTTAACTTTACAATAATATAGCTTACATAACACATAGGCAAAAATTTATAAAGATATTGTGTGAAGTGTCCAAAATATCAAGTAAGTAGGAAAAAATCTACCATCTGCGAGCTATTCTGGCGTGCGCTGCCGAAACCGCTAGAGTACATTACACATATGTAATGTATGATGGAAATGTGTATCTAAAATAGTCCTACAAAAAGCCTATATATATATAGATATCTTATGTGTAAGCCATTATAGCCAAAATACTGAACCATAACTACAATAAAAAATGAAAATTTATTTCAAATGCGCATTTGGTACAAATAAATTGATCCCAAAATGAAAATAGATACTTTTATTGCTTCTCGTATAAAATTTGTCTTTCACGCTACATCATTTGGACAAATAGCGCGGGCACCAGCTAGTAATAACTATTTCAAAGTAGTCACCGCTCTAGCTCCTCACAGATGCAGGCGTTTTAAATTTACGTATACAATTATCATTATGTTAACCAATTTACGCAACACCTTTTCAGATTATCTACCTAACCTCGTCATTACTATCTATCTATATACATGATATATATTCGTACCACATAAATCCTTGCAGTAGTTTTTAAGTTGATTGTGATCGTACAGTCAACGTATAGAATAGGATTTTTGAAGTTATACTTCTTTAGGCGCGTTATGAAAAATTGATGAGAGTGAAATTTTACGATGCGCGCGCACCGTGACACAAAATTAACAGAATGAAGTTGCCCACGGAAGATGCTACGGCATTGGAGATAATTTAAAAACAACATTCGAATAATAATAGAATGTATGTTACACTTAGTGTAAGAGAATAATAATAAATATTTATTTATTTAATTTTTCAAATGTAAACTGAACTTTATTGACTATAATGACTCCTTTTCCAGTATTTGATTATTTAATTGTAATTAATTATTTGCATGCAATCAAAAACTATTTTTAATAATGCCAAAGAAGTATAACTTCTTACGCGCGTACTTAAGTACACGCACCCTTTTTTTATTATTTGGCTAAGTAATCATTTTGTATCTTGGTAATTAATACCGGAAGATCATTTCTGGATGGATATTAAATAATGTACGTGTGAACATTTAATATATACGCCGTACTCAGACTTATTCAAGTTAAAAAATGGATATGATTTATTATCACGTTGTTGGGCGTTAACCGCCATAGTCACGAAATTATTTTAATGTTATACGTCATGCAAAGCTAACTGATTATTTGTAATATCTAATATATAAAATTCTCGTGTCGCGTTTGTGGTTAAACTCCTCCGAAACGGCTTGACCGATTCTCATGAAATTTTGTGAGCATATTGGGTATAACTGAGAATCGGACAACATCTATTTTTCGTCCCCCTAAATGTTAAGGGTAGTCCACCCCTAAATTTTTTCTTTATTTTTTTATTATACAGCATTAAAAAATACATACAACCCCCAATTTTCACCCCTCTACGATCAACCCCTATTTTTTATTATAAATGATATACATGGCAAAACGACGTTTGCCAGGTCAGCTATAAATATAATAAATGTATTATATTACTTGTATTTCTATGGAAATAAATCAAAAAATCAAAATACGTTTATTCAATTTAGATGCTTCTTAGAGCATGCTTATGAATGTCAGCAACGTTTACAAAATTCACGAAAGAGCAAGACTACGCCATCCGTTCGCAAAACTACCAGGAGGCCTTGTTCTGAGAAGAACGGGCAAGAAACTCAGCAAGTTTTGCCCTCCCTTTACATTACAATTATTCAGAGGAAAATGTCATAAACCACAACGTCATTAAAGTTACATAAGTAAAAAAAAATCTGTTCTGTGATTTACCACATTCACCAATACACACATATTCATAACACTTCAAAGATAAATAATAATGTTATGAACATCCCTGGCTATGGGAAGTAGTCCGTTGCCATGGCAACCCAAGGGATTAGGGTCGCGGCCTTGGCCTGGGGCAATATGGATCTTCGAGAATGGCCAGGAAGGCTCAGTCTATTTTAAACTTCAGGTTATTAATTATTTATAAAGTAATTGGCAAATTATTAATTAGTTAAACCAACGTAGAAATTAGGTCAAGAATTAATTATTCATTAGTTATAACTAATTTGAAATTCTATGGGTTTGTGTAATTTATTCTAATCAAATTCCAGTTATATTTCTTTTGTATACAACTTCATACGATATATGTGTCCTTTTAATTATTAACGGCCCAACAATTTTACCTAGCGAAAACGTATGTACATCCTTGGTGAGTTGCGTTATTTATTATCATTATGCCAGACTTTACCAGCTAGAATTTACGTTGCTTTTAACATTACATAGATTCTTCTACCTATCCAAAGAGTTTAAGTATATCCTAAGAGATTACTACTTATAAACCATTGTTAAATAATAATAATAATAATAAGGTTTTTGGCCAAGAAGGACGCCTTCTATGCCTTATATACCTCTAAGTCTGTGTTTTTTCTGAAGATTTATTTATCGTAGGAGTATTGTGCACATAAAACTATCTATTTTTCATACCCCTAAGTGATAAGGGTTACCCCTAAATTTTTATTTTTTAGATAAATTTTTTGTTTTTATTTTTTTATGATACAGAATACAAAAATACATACAACCCTTAATTTTCACCCCTCTACGATCGACCCCTATTTTTTATATGTGAATTAAAATCTTATGACTTATTAGGTTTATATAGTGAAAAATTTACAGAAACTCCTAAAAAGTTTTCATTCCGAAAAACCGAAGAGTCTCTAGACTAGTATAGCAAAATGTTCCATGTTGGTATGTACTAAAAAGGTAGGCTAAGTAAAATCACATTAAGGAGAAACGAAGTTCGTAGGGGTAGCTAGTTTCGTTATAAATAACTTCACATTATATTCTTAGCATATAATGTTATTTCATAAAACAATATTATGCTTAACTTTTTCTAAACACGTGACGACCTAACACTCCTATTTACATAAAATGAATCCAACTACCTGTCAACAATATTATTTATTGCTACTTATATAGGTCAAGGCTCAGTGCAGGCAAAGGATCGTGTTGCCATAGCAAATGAGTCTCGGCTTACATCCTACGCTAAACTCTGCACTTCCCCGATGTCGCGTGGGCATTGAAAAGTTTATCGGGATTTGGTCTTAAGGATATATCGTATTGAACATAAAATAAATAAATAAAAATGTGTTTATAAAGTACATATGGATTACAATGTGTAAGATTTGGGAACCCTTTTGAGTAAAAAATAACACTTACATTTTATAATTTATTAAACTATTGTTGCACAGTAAGAATATTTTCCGTTTAAGCATAAGACAGGTTGAGAAGATGTTGTTTAAGATTGTTAGTGAATACAGTATAAATATTTTTGATTCGTTGATGAGCGTTGGCCGAAGAAAGTGCGTTTTTAGGTAGCTTATATGTAGGTTTGTATGATATGGTATGTTCGATGTTTGTTTCTAAAAAAGTCTGCATATTGCTATTAAGTATAGTTGTCAACCCGTTAAAAGTTTTGTTTCATTGCACAATTTTGAAGTTGATAAAAAAAACAAAGAAAAATAATATCATTAATGAAAAGCAAAGATACCTGTAAAATGTTATATTGTATTTTCCAGCTTCAATAAGCTTTTACTCCAAAAGGAAGAACTGGAGCAGAAGCAATTGCATCTTCTTCAGGTAGTGGAGAGCGAGCGTACATCTCGATGGCAATACGCCCAGCAATGTGAAGAACTGTCAAATGAAGTGAAAAAACTGCGCTCAGAGGTAACTATTTAATAATTCATTTACTATGTGTAATATATATATTGGGACCAGATAGTAGATGGATTTATTTGATGATTTTGGAAAATTACGATCACGTTTAATACGATTTCTCTGATCATACTCCAGTCCCTGCAACTTGAAACGTATTTTCATGCATTTCTTAATGCGTGTGACGAATCGTCATCCCGTTGAGTACGCCTGATTTAACGTCGATTTTGTCAAACGCCCAGGCATTAACAGCTGTTAATGATTTAAGACGCACAGCAAAAGTTAAAATATGTTCAAATCTTGTAATTCCTAATGCATATATCTTTCTGTCAAACCTGTATAGGTTACTTTGAATAACGTAATTATCATTACACTGCGTTCAAAGTAATTTATAGTGAATTACCTACATATACGAAATTAGAACATAATACATAATAATATGTAGTACGTTATACTTTCCCTATCATCCCTTGCTTAGACGCGACTTTCTTTCGGACCTTATAAAATCGTCTTAAACGGGTTTTACTGTAATTGGATTTTATGTTACGATTCATAACATAAAATCTAGAGTCGACGCTAATTATAATTTTCTTGTTTGAATTATTAGGATACTAGGAACTAGTTATTGTAATAGTTGAATTTCAAACTTAAATTATACCAGATTTGCTAATAAGATACATACTTACATCATAGTATTGTGACACATTTTTTAAAGTAGGTACCAATGTTTAGTTTCCGTCTCACGTTTAAAGCGGTTAATAGTTTGCGGTACACCTAATAAAAACACAGGCGCTGTTTTTATAGCTGTTTGCACGACTATAGTCTAAATATATCGTACCATACAAAGCCGTAAATATTTTGCTAAACAGCCCTGCGATTCTGTTCTTTTCGAACTCACTTTTCGAACTCACACAGAGATTTTCTCATCGGCGGTCGTTCTCGAATCAGTCGTGAAGCAGTCATTTTATGATTTGGCTCTGATATACAATAAAGTACAAGCTCCCCCATTTTCAGAGTTACAGAATCGCAAGGCTGAACTTTAAAAATTCGTTCTATGAAGAATGTGTTATTAAAATTGTAAAATAAAATCAATAAAATAAAATAAAAAATAAAGCTATAGTCTTTATCGAAGAAAATTAGGATGACTATCAAAACAGTGAGGAATAATTTTGTGAATTAAAGAAAATCACCTTTAACAGAATTAAACGTGACATTCCAAATGTTTTATATCAATAACAAATAAGGAAAATTAATAATGCCCGGTGAAAATATTTCTACGTTATTAAAACTTGGATTTTTTCTCTTTAGTTCTTCACTCCTTTGACCAGTTGTCTATACTTAATATATCTTCTAGTTATATGCTTACAAGAAAGAACATGAGCCATCTACACGGGCGACGTCCACCAGCAGCCTGTCTCCGACTCTTTCTGATGAAATTGATCCGTCAGAGTTGCGCAAAATTAAAAAAGTCCAGGTAACAATATTATTTTTCTTTGTTTACTGAGGTTTTAAAATTTTAGTATCACTTATAATTTTGTTCGTATAAAGTTAATTATTTGTTATTGTTCTGGAGAATTTGAACCTAGGTCAATTAATAAATTAGTGGATAAAACCTGATTTAAAAAAAGTTTTGCCGCTGTTTCCAGAATTTATTAATTCTTAAACACTTAAGAAATCTTACAGTCGTACTCAGATTCGATGATTATGAACTAACGATTACTTCAGCTAATTATTAAAGAATGGTGTAAGTATAAATCTGAGATATCGTATCGTATCGTGGTACGTACAGTCGTAACTGATTCTTGTTAACTCGTAGTACCTTAGTACCGTAGTAGATTCTTTATCAACTAATGGTTCTAAATGGTAAACAATATCTAGCTATTTATGCAGAGTTTCTTCCGAGGCTGGCTTTGCCGACGCCGGTGGAAACAAATTGTGGAACAATACATCAAGAGTCCACATGCCGAGAGCATGAGAAAGAGAAACAGGTAAATAATATAGATATACCTACTCGTACTAGCTGACCGGGCAAACGTCGTTTTGCCATGTATATCATTTATAATAAAAAAATAGGGGTTGATCGTAGACGGGTGAAAGTTAGGGGTTGTATATATTTTTTAATGCCGTATCATAAAAAAATAAAAACAGAAAAAAATATCTAAAAGTAAAAAAAAATATTTAGGGGTGGACTACCCTTAACATTTAGGGGGATGAAAAATAGATGTCGTCCAATTCTCAGACATACCCAATGCACACAAAATTTCATGTGAATCAGTCGAGTCGTTTCGGAGGAGTTTGACCACAAACACCGCGACACGAGAATTTTATGTATTAGATAATGAAGTTATACCATAATTTAATATTGACTTATAAAACTATCAATTTCAGTCTCGTTTTTAAAATGGTTGAAGCCGAAGAAGAGTATTTGGAACAAATGGAAATATTGGTATGTTTATTTATTTTCTACTTATTCGCGAGTTTGTATCTTATTGGTATAACATGAATGAAATAACAAACCTTTATACGGACTACCTTAATTTTAGTAAAGTAACGCTTTTGTGACAATTCAACATTTGTTATGTAATAATACTACAGAATCCAAGGATTTTCCATAAATAAAAACATAATAAAAAATCGTTCGGACGGTGAAGGAAAAATCGTAAGGAAACCAGCCTTACACCCAAAAAGTCGTTGACGTGTGTCAGGCACAGATGGCTAATTGATACCTAATGGAACATTCAGAATGTTTTTTATCATAATATATAAAACTAAAGTCTGAATACTTGACTGATATTTGTGCTTGGAAATGATTTTCGCTTGTAAATACACTTTATTAAGACGCGTTATGATTTATTCTAGAACTTTTAAGACTTTCATCGTAGTAAAACTAAAGACAGAGAAAAGTTATTACATAGCTCATTGTAAAAAGTCGGTTTACATTTAAGGTGACGTGTTTCCTTCGCCCATTCAAAATGGCCGCCAGTTCTAAGAAGCCCCCGTGCACTCATGAAGACGTCAATTCCATATTTCTGAACAGCGAGACCGTGTTATTTCTACACCAGATCTTCTTCAAAGGTCTCACTTCGAGAATGGAGTCGTGGCCTACACTTGTCTTAGGTAAGTATCAGTAACTAAAAAAAAAAATTTAATACCTATCTTTTAAGTAAAATAACTTTTTGGGTAAATTAGAAATACATTAAGTTATTAAAACCCTATTGGAATGGTGTGTCTAATGTTGTATTAAGTTAATATGTATGTAACAGTTTTAACGGCCAGCTATGCTATCCTCTAAATCTCATCCTGAATCTAACTACGGTCCGCGCTGAGGCTTTCGACATTTCATGTGACAACTGACAATACGCTGGAAACGCCTGACTGAGCGAGCGTGATTTTTATCTGCGCAACCCGAGGCGTACTTACGTAAAGCTAGCCGTAAAATCGGCTTTATTTTTTAGAAATAAATGATCAAAAAAACCTACTTTATAGTAACTGGAGTTCGTGATTTACTTGAATTAATGTCTTATAACCCCAAGATCCATCGCGTTCGATCTATCTGGAGTTCGTACTTGCTTAAATATACTTATAACGGCTTTAACACAAAGGAATAAAAAATTGGAAAGCATGATATGTCTATAAAAATGTCGAAAATCATTTAAATATATAATATTTTCTCCACGTTTTGGGAATGAAAATGCAAAAAGAAAGACGAAATGATGGCGTGTGTTTCATTGTGACGGTTTCATTTTACATTTTCACCTTAATTAAAAAAAACGAAAAAATGCTATCAATTTGATGTGTAATGATTTTCTGTCAGACTGTCTTGCTTGGGAATTAATTGCGCCGGTTTTTACTAAAATGAAAACCGGTTATGTTTTTTTTAAGGTCAAATAGTTTTGAAGTCCTACAATCTGGATCAAGTAAAAAATTTAAGAAATAATATTTTTACAGGAGACCTATTCGATATGCTACTCCCGATGCTGACAATATACCAGGAGTACGTACGGAATCATCACTACTCTCTCCAAGTACTGACTGAGTGCAAGCAATCACAGCCTTTCACCCACCTACTCGCTCGGTTGGAAAGCAAGACGGCATGCCAAGGACGATCTTTGGAAACCTTCTTAACGTTTCCTATGCATCAGGTATTTTCATTATTTATGGCTCAGTGCTCACTGGGACATGGGGAACAAATATACCGGTTTATATTTAACTGGGTAGTGCTTATCAAATCGGTTTGTTCGAATGACGACTCATTGGTCTAGTGGTTAGTACCCCTGACTGCGAATCCATGGGTCCCGGGTTCGATCCCCGGCTGAGACGAACATCGATGTGATGAGCGTTTGGTGTTGTGCTTAGGTCTTGGGTGTTTAAATACGTATTTATATGTCTATCTATCTATAATTTGTATGTATATCCGTAACACAAGCTTCACCAGCTTAGCATGGGACTAGGTCATTTGGTGTGAATTGTCTTTAAAAAAAAAAAAAAAGAATATGTTTCCCGAATTAACCTCAGGAGATTTAGGTTACGTATGCAGAAGGTCTGATTAGAATGCTTCTTTGTTTTTAATAAAAAAGCCATTTATTTCCGAATTACAAGTTTATCATATCTCGCAATTTGGTCTGCCTATTTGAATAGGACTCCCCCAGCTGTCTCCAATGAGTTCTGTCATTGGTAATTCTGGTCCAGTATGGCCCCAAGGTAAGGGTGATGTCATCTTTCCATCGTGTTTTTGAGCGCTCATGTCTTCTGGTACCAACTATTGGATACCACAGAGTTTCCTATTTGCTCCAATCGATCAAATTTGCATGTGACCTGTCCATCTCCATTTTAAGTGATTTATACGACTTAGTATATCCGTAATTTTTTTTCTAATATCCGAGTTTCTGATTTTGTAAGTTATTCCAAACATATTTCTTTCCATTGCCCTTTGCCACTTCGCAAGTCTTTGTTTACTAAGTTTCGCACCCATATGTTATGAATACAAGTGTTAAAAATCTTCCTCTTAAGGTGCATTTTCAATATTTTTTTCAATGTCTTCATCCCTCACAAGCGTTTGTTTTGTTTATTTCTTTAGACATTGAGGTTTCAGATGAAATAATTTGTTACTATATATTATCAGACTATTGTCTGATTTAGGTCTTAAAATTCATTGTTTTTAGATCCCACGCTATATAATAACTCTGCATGAGTTGCTGGCCCATACCCCACACGACCATGTGGAGAGACGTAGTCTTCAACATGCGCGGGCGCAGTTAGAAGAACTATCGCGGCAAATGCACGATGAAGTACGTATTAGACTTTGTAATTATAATCTTTAAATTAAATTTTGGTAAAAAACATGCACTTTATTATTAATTACAAATATTGTATAAACACAAATCTCGCATTTGAATTTTCTTGGTACATTAAGCGATACACGATGTTATTATATAATTATCACAATAGTATTGAGAATTCAGTTTTAAATTGTTAAATTAAATTAAAAAAAAAACATATATGTAATAGAAATTACGATAAGGATTCTCCTAAATCCTTTCTTCCGCTTAAATTTTTACCAAATATTTATTTATCAAAATTCTAAATAAGAGTGAAAATACGAATTTTTATCTAATTTAAAAAAAAAAATCTTAAACTTATTATTTTAATAGGTGAGTGAAACGGAAAATCTGCGCAAGAACTTAGCAGTTGAACGAATGATTATTGAAGGTTGCGATATATTGTTGGATGTGAACCAAGTGTTTATACGGCAAGGTATGTACAATATCGTATTCGCCGAATATATATTTCTCGAATAAAAAACAGTCCCAAAAGTTAAGATTATTATGGAATAATATAGAGAGATAATTTTGGACCGGTGCTAATGTACAAACAGATATCGCCTAATGCCTGAAATTAAGTTATAAATATAATTAGTTAGTAAAAATGTATAGTGTATGTTATTTATTGCCTTGTTGAATTATATGTATTCGCCGAATAGGTTTGATATTGATATTCGTTAAAGTAGTATTTGTTGCTGATGCAACTACAAAACAGTGATTTTAAAGCCATTTTCAAGCATTTTGTTTTTTGAGCCATCGCCAAAGCTATAAACATTCCCTCATTTACTTGATTAATATTACCTTCCCGACTCACATTTCATCAGTTTTACTAGTATACTATACTCTACTGCACCGGTACGCAGCACAGAGTGTTTGTATTTCTGAATTTCATTGTTGAAGTTTTGTGTATATATCTTGCAGAACATATTACATAAAGACATAATTATAGCGCATTTTATATGAAAGTACACTGCCACCCATATGCTCTATTTCCTGAAGCTAGTTGACAGTATTTGAACGAAGTCTCCATTCAAACCGGTCTCTCGGTTGAGCTCTATTTCTTTGTGTGCAAATTCAAAATGATTTATTCATATAGGTAACAATATGTACACTTATGAACGTCAAAAAATAAATATATATGAAATGATTCTAATTTTATATTTACTGCCAGTTCTCAAATCAAGGGCGTAGAACGGAAGAGAAGAACTGGCAATAAACTCCGCCACTCTTTTTAATCGCCAAGTTCTTACACAATGTTTGTAAGGAGCTGCAACCATTACACCATGTTCCACATGACATCTTAAGAAATTAATAATAATAAAATAAATTAAAAACAAAGATTTGTCCTCTATTAGCAGGAGGCATGGTGAAATAGCTTGGTGCACACTTGCTCGTACGGTAAAATAAAACCGCCTAAGTCGAAAAGTCTGATCGTCTACTTGTTTATTAGGCTTGAGAATAACTTTATTTCTCATAAGAATTGCATACATAATACTGAGAAACAATAAGTAAAACTAAGATAAAAAATTAGAGATTATTGAAAACGAATACTATACAAAAATCTTTCGCCACCGGTTTTTTTTTTTAATTACTGAACCGATTGAATCGCCTTTTTACGGTTTTTATTGACGTTTAGTGTTATTTAGCCTTTCAATAATTCGTCAGCGTATTTATAGTCTTCCGTCGTCTCCTCTTTTCTAACCTTGAAATACTTTTTTATTCAGGAACTCTGTCCCAAGTGGTGGGTAAGGGCCGTCGGGCAACATTGCAGTCAAGACAAGCCTTTCTCTTTAGCAACCACCTTCTGCTTACTACAAGGGCTGCTGGTGGGCGTCTTCATCTTCCACCATCAGGAAGGCTACCACTGCATGATGCACTCCTCATCGAGGATCCATCCAGCCACGATGATGATGGTCGTAAACAATATCTTTATTCTTTCTTAGAAGCTATTTGCTCAGGGCAAATAAACCAACGTGATATTTTGAATCTTATTTTTTTATACAGGGACCAAATTTAGTAAATATTATATGTCCTGGGCTTATTTCACAAGTACTTAAATGCTTTTTTATTCTCAACTAGCTGGCCTGGCGAACATACCGCCTAACAGTCGATTCTTTATTTGTTTAAAATACTTATTCTGCTATTCGGGACACCGGTCTAGCTAGTACGAAAAGAAAAAAAAAGTTGATAAGACAACAAATAAATTATGTCAAAAAATAAAAATTTGCCTTCCCGGAACCCCTCCACTAACACTTGAACTTTATGCTATGGTATTAAAGTTCAAATTGACTTTTAAGTATTATTACGAATATTTGGTATGGGAATATAGAAAAGTGTTGTTTTTAGACTTTTTCACTCAATTTTTTTAAATTTTTCTCCTTAAGAACCATCCTCGTACTTGAAAGTATATTATTAAAAAAAATCAAACAAATCGGTCAAGCCGTTTTCATGTTATCTCGTGACAACAGAATACGGGTTTCATTTTTATATATATAGATTTAAAAAGGATATTTAATAAGAGTAATCTTCTTACAGACTTAAATAAATTTATAGCTACGAGTATCTTGTGGAAAATTTTGCGTATTTTAGCTAAGACAAATGAATAGTTTGACGTATTTGTACGTGGCTACGGCAAGATAAGCAAACTCGCTCAACGAGTGTGTAATTGTGTTTGATTTTTTTTCATGAAAAGCTACTATGGAGATAGTTATTTAATTTTTTTTAAATTAAGACACAGGTTTATATTGTTTAATCGTCATAATTTTGATTTCTTGGTAGATTTTATTAGTCTGTGTTAAAAAATTGTATCTAAATAGTGCTTATATTATAACTTTAATATCAAAATATGTAAATTCATACTTATCAGGTATAAGAAATTTGTTGTTTGTTTGAAATAAAGTTTTCAGTTGTTCATTCATTCAGTTATATTATTATTTTGATAGCCGTTGTGACCGAATTGGAGAAATTTTAGTTGAATTTGTCTTGTTTTCCTTTTTTTAATAGTAATTCCTATTTCAGATACCGCGTCGGTCTGCTCTTCACCGGGTGGTGACTGCTATCAAAGCAAAGACTTCAAAATACTCGTTGAAGTTAAAGGAGAACACATATGTGCTCAGTTAGGTAAATTAAAAAAAAAACAAAATGATTTATAGAATATCTTAATTAATAAATTTTAATAGATAGATATCGTATCGTTTAATACTTATCAAATTTTAGCAGGTCTAGACTATTTACAAGATTCTAAAGATGCCTTATTTTCGTTAGGGTATTTGCTTAGAATAAAAAAATAAATACAATAATTTTAGTGGCAGCGACCATAGAAGAGAAAGCCGCATGGACGAGCGAGTTGGCCCAATGTATGGAAAGCGCGGCTTTAACTGAGTTACTAAGAGCCTCTGGGGCTTGTGGTACTGCATCGGCCAGTTTACCGGCTTGCAGGTAATATTCTCCGTATTTAAGTAAAATGTCTATAGCAGAAAATAAATAATAGTTAAAAAAAACTAAAAAACGCGCTTTTAAAGCACATCAAACTAAAAAGTGAAAAATAATTCCTAATTTAGGCTGAAAATGGTAATGAACAAAAAATACTGGTATTATTGTGAAAAAGCGTGGGTTGCTCGATAGACGAAAAATATGGCACAGAGCGCCCCACGCCCCAAATTTTTTAGTTATTTTTTTTTATTTTTTTCGGATTATTGCATTGTCATCGATCTTTGACAGGTGCGCAAAATTTGAATAAAATCTGTCCGTTTAAAGTGGGTCAAAATCGAGTACGAAGGAGTCGCTTACAAACCTACATACATACGTACATACATACATACATACATACAGGTGAAGCTAATATAAAGCGTGTACAATATTATAACATGCATTTCGTTAAATATACGAACAGTGGCATTCTCTTTCCATAGATCAGTAGAGACACAAAAAAGAGAGCATACGACCACGATTTCTGAAGTCTTTTAAAACATAAAAATATTATAGAAATGATACATATATGTTAAGACTCAAAAAAGAAATTCTATTATATAAATAAAATAAATTAAAATTAAATTGCAGGTCCGACCGGGCCCTTTTCACGGATGACGTCGATATCAGATTCAGCAGAACTCTGAACTCTTGCAAAGTACCACAAATACGATCTGCCACGCCCCAACGTTTACTACAGAGATTGACAGGTTAAATTTTAATTTACTTATGTTCCAAGTTCTTTTAATATAATAAATATGTTTCTTTGGTTTGTTCGATAAGAGGATTTAAATTATTCTTTAAAAAAATACTTTAATTACAATAAAGTAAACAATTGTGTAAAAATAGACTGACTCTGCTCCTGCTTGGATCGTGATATTTTCCTTTGTTTACCTAGTAAATTAGATAGGCTAAGGTTAGCAATTTAGTATTCACCTACTAATGCCCGAAATAATATTAAATTCTAATCCAAATTCTTTCATCTAAGATTGGTATTTGAATCCGTTTTTTGAATGTATAACAATTTAACTACTAAAATATCAATCTTTGGGAGTGCGGATCACAGATAAACCTCTGCATTGGGATACTGTAACTTACTTTTCGAACTCACACAGCGGTTTTCGCATCGGCGGTCACGCTCAAATCAGTCGTGAAGCAGAAATTTTACGATTTGGCATTCTTATAAACAATAAACTACAAGCCACCCACCACCTTATCACCTTACCTCCCAGCTTACCACCGTGAGTTCGAAAAGTGAGTTACAGAATCGCAAGGCTGTTCATATATTTTTTTTTTTTTTTTTTGCCGCGTCGTCAACCTGTCAACATCGTATTACGCAGCTCCTGTGTTTTTAATTTAATTATATGGTTGTATACGCGCGATTGTAGTGAAAAGTGTATGTGATTTGGAGAAAACTTTTAACTTGTGCTAGAACTATTGGAAACATAGCTATTTGTTGTATAACAACTCAAAAACTTAGTAATTTAAAAGTGCTGTAAAAGACCTACCCTCAAAAAACAAAGAAAATAAAAAAAAAAAATATATTGAGATTAAAAAGTACCAACATGTCTCAATGTTTTAAGTGTCTTGCTAAAATGGACGAGAAAAATGTCAAAGTAACTTGCAAAGGGTGTTGCCGACTCATTTGTAACAAATGCAACGGTCTTTCTGCGACCGAACTGCGTGTCTTTGGACTTCAGACGCACAAACTATCGTATCTTTGTAATGACTGTGAGACCGGTTTAAGACAAGTTCCAGAGTTGCGTAGATTGGTTACTGAGCTTCAACAAGAGGTCGAGGTTCTGAAGACCACTCAACCGTCCATTGTCAACTTGGATACTGTTATAAATGAAATAGAGGAGAGAAAGAAGCGCAGTTGCAATGTTATTGTGTTTGGTATACCGGAACTTAAATCATGTTCTTCAGAGGAAAGAAAGGTTTACGACAAAGCCAAGATAGCTGACGCCTTCAATCCAATACCAATCCCTGACCCCAAGATAGTGCATGTGTTTCGCTTAGGTAAACCGGCAGTCGTTAACCCCTCACAGCCACGTCCGATAAAAGTCGTTTTCGAGAATAAACGCGTCGCTACCGATATTTTAAAAAACAAGAGTAAAATTGGTAAACCCGTTAGAGTTTATTCAGATATGACCCCGTACCAAAGAGATCAGCTGAAAAGTCTGCGAGACGAACTTGCCCTAAGGATCGAAAAGGGCGAGAAAGATCTCACTATAAAATATGTTAACAACATACCAAAAATTACAACAATTACAAAAAACTAGCTCCACCTCATATAACCGAACTTAATATTTTATACACTAACTTAGCATCCATAACGGCAAAATTCGATCTTTTTCTTATTGAAGTTCAAACGCACAAACCTGCTTTGATAATGATAGCTGAAACTCATTTACACAGTAAATTGACTGATAGTCTAATTAATATACCTCATTATACCCTATATAGACTAGACAGAGCGAATAGACCCGGAGGCGGAGTTCTGATATATGCCGCATATGAAATGAATAACATAAAGATTTATACCAAAGTAAATAAAAATTACCACGATCCACGTGTTGAGGCTCTATGGCTAGATGTCGAATATAAAGGAATAAAAATTCTGTTAGCTTGTGTGTACCGCCCTCCATCCTGCACTATGCAAGAATCCGACCAAGTCCTTTTCGATACAATCGATAAAGCGTCCTTTGAGAACACGGTACTTATAATAGGTGATTTCAATTTACCACACATAAAATGGCCTCTTAACCAAGTAAAAAAACTAGACAAAGTAAGTGAATCTTTCTTTAATATGTTCTCTAACAGCAATTTAAATCAATTCGTAAACCAAATCACAAGAAAAAGAAACGACGAGGAGTCAACGTTAGACCTTGTACTTTGCAATGACGATACTCTTATAAGTGAGGTACGTTATTATCCTCCAGTTGGAAGAAGTGACCATTTGGTACTCACGGTCTCTCTACAAATTATTGGTACTGAAGTTAAGTCTAAAAAAGAGACCCAATATGATTTCTATAAAGCTGATTATATTAGTTTAAATAAACAACTTGATTCATTGATTATTCAAGGGTGCTCATCAGATGATCTGTGGATCAACTTTAAAGATCAAATCCAACACGCAATTAAAAAATCTATACCTCTTAAAACTAAAAGCAAGAATAAAAACCTACAAAAGCCGTGGATAAATCACGAAATATTACATCTAACTAAGAAGAAAAAAGAACTATGGCGTTTATACAGAATAGCCAGGACTGATAGCATATACAAAAGATACAGATATATAAATAATTTGATAATTAAACTTACAAGAAAACGACGAAGTGAATTTGAATCAAAGGTCATTGATACCTCTTCAAAATCTTTTTATGCATACATTAGAAAACAATTCAGCTCTAAAACAGGAATTCCATCGGTTTTAAAAAATGAGGTAGATGAACTTGTTGTTGAGCCATCAATGATAGCAGAAATGTTTGCTGATAACTTTGAGTTAAATTACTCCCCAGAACCTGATGGACCAATACCGAACATCAAACTTTCCAGGACTGAAGCTTCCTTTGATGCTTTCTCGATTTCGAGTGAAATGGTTTTAAAATCCCTAGATACATTTGATGACACAACAGCGTCAGGACCAGACGGCATTCCATCCATACTATTAAAAAAATGTGGCAAATCACTAGCAGATAACATAGCCAAAATTATGAATGCTTCGCTAAACACAGGCCTTGTACCGTCTGATTGGAAATCTGCTGTTGTTGTTCCAATATTTAAGAATGGTAACAAATTATCAGCCTCCAACTATCGACCTATAAGTCTTACGTGTATATTATCCAAATGTATGGAGAAGATTATAGCTGAGAAATTAAGGAAATTCCTTTTCGATGAAAATATTATACCCTGCGAACAGCATGGATTTGTACCAGGACGATCTGTCGCAACTAACCTTCTCATGTGCCTGAATCAATGGGTAAGAAGTTTCGACCGGGGTGATCCTATAGATATAATCTACCTAGATTTTGAAAAAGCTTTTGACCGTGTCCCAGTTCGCCGACTTTTATGCAAGTTAGAGCATTTAGGGATCCGAGGAAAAATACTAGCCTGGATTACGAATTACCTTACGGAAAGATGTTTTCGAGTTCGCATTGGAGATGTACTGTCCTTGCCTCGACAAGTACTAAGTGGCGTTCCTCAAGGATCAGTACTTGGCCCTTTACTTTTTATTCTTTACATGACCGATCTGAAGAACTCACTACAGATTTCACATTCGATCTTTGCCGACGACATAAAATTTTTTGGAAATCCACTCTCCCAATCTCAAGCAATACAGGGTGGTTTAGATGATATTTTTGATTGGACCAAGCAGTGGCTGCTGTCACTAAATGTTAATAAGTGCACAATATTGCACATAGGAAAGAAAAATCCGCACATTACTTATAGCCTAGGTCAACAGCAGTTAATGCCAGTAGTCACGCAAAAAGACTTGGGTGTTACCATCAGTTATGATTTGAAGTGGGAATGTCACATCATGAATATAGTGAAAAAGGCTAATTCCATGCTCTATTTAGTGAGAAAATCATTCAAATGCCTGTCACCAAGAACACTCTTAAAGATATATAAATGTTACATTAGTCCAATATTAGAGTATGCCTACAGCATTTGGGATCCTTATTTCATAAAGGATATTAGTATGCTTGAAAGGGTTCAAAGAAAAGCCACGAAAATGATAAGGTCATTCAGGAAGAAATCTTATAATGAGCGTCTGAAAGCACTTGACCTTACTGATTTAGGAAGTAGGAGATTACGAGGAAATCTCATTGAAACCTATAAAATCCTCACTGGCCACTATAATGTTCCAGGAATTGAGAAGCTCTTTATTTTAAGTGAAAATACACATTTGAGGGGTAGTTCTTTAAAACTTAAGACCACTCAACACAACACAAATTCCCTAAAGAACTTTCTCCCAAACCGTGTAGTGGCCGACTGGAATAGGCTTCCGGAAAGTGTGATCAGTGCACCATCTGTAAACGCCTTTAAAAATAGACTGGATAAGTTTCTCCAAATCCCTTAATACACACGCATCAGCTTATTAAAAGCTGCCAGTGTGTTAAGTAAATAATAATAATAATAATAATAATATATAACACGTACGGTGACGGAAAACATCATCGACTTTCATGACGTTCAGCATACATATTCGTCGGTTATGGATGCTTTTAATTTGTATTGACTGTTTGATCTAGATTTTTCTATTCCAGACCTTCGCTTTCTCTCCGTGGACTTCTTAAACACATTTCTCCTAACATATCGTGTGTTTACTGATGGAGTGACGGTATTGGAAGCCTTAAAGGCAGTGTTTTATGAACAGTCTCAGCAGGATATGGACCTTCCACCACCACCCGATGCTGCAAGGAAAGCTAGCGGGGCTAGCTCTGTCTCAGGTTAGCTAAGAAATATCACTATGGTAAATTCAAAAGTAAAATTAACGCATAAATAAATGAATAAACAAACAAAATCTTAAATATAGTGTCTAAAAAATGTGTTAATATTTGTTTGAGAAATTTTAAACGAAGGAGTTTTCATACAATATTATACGTAGACTAAACAGTTTATACTTGTTACACAATACACATGGCTACAGAATTTTAATTTTACCGAGTATTTGTGTACATAGGTATTATAATAGAATTTCGAGACAGAACCCATAGATTTTCTATACAATTTATACATGTACTAGATGAACGTAATTTGACGACAGAAGCTCCAACCAGTCAACGTATTTGGTAATAAAAACATTTATAAGTCTGTGCTATTATTTGTTGTTTTAAGCATATAACTAGTAAACACCGTTAATGTTTCGAATAGATATTCGTATATCTTTCTCGATAATAATTAGTTTATTAATACAATTAATGTTAAGACAATGTTAATTCATAATTCCTATTGTGCATACATGAACTCCAACGTCCATACCCCGTTGAATACACCGGTTCTCGTCCGATTACCGACGTTATGCAACGTCGGGCGCGGTCAGTACTTGGATGGGTGTCCGCCTGGGTATACCGCTTGTTGGCTTTCTTTTTTGGAATAGTATAACGTCAACTACGCAGTTAAGATAATATTGAAGTTGTACAGGTCCACCGTTTACAGTTTTGTTGATACGGAATTGTAAAACTTTGAGTCATTAAGTGACTAAGTAAATTTAACGTTATACAACCTTTCAGGCTATGGTTCAGAATACGGTGATAGAGATTGGCAGTCAAGATTTTGGCGCGTTCAGCGAGGAAAAAGTAAGATCTTTACTAAGTAGAAGCAAAACATTCGATTTTTTTTCTAAATTTGAAAAATATGTAAAACATATTTATCTTTATACATATAATTCTTCTGTGAGTGTGTATGTCACTGAACATCTCTCAAACGACTGGACCGATTTTGATAAAATTTTTTGTGTGTGTTCAAGGGGATCTGGGAATGGTTTAGATTCACAAATCAGCCCGCCAGATGGTGCTGCATGGACTTTCATACTTTGCTTTACTAATCGCTTGAAATATCATGCAGGACAACGTCTGTCGGGTCCTTTTATACAATTTGTTTATTTATTACAGGCGAAGAAGAAGATAAATTGTCACCCTACCTCATGGCACCATCTAGACGCGCGTCAGCAGTTGGAAAGGTATTTCATAGTTTTTGTACCTGATGATGCAAAACGCTTGGAACTCAGGAACTCTGGGAAAAATTAATTAAAATGCCGTTGAAGTAGATAAATTCTATTTCTACCAGATTAATTCTTTGAATTTAATTTTCGCATTCTTTACAATCAGCGAGGCAAACATCGTAAAGCAAATCGAAGAGTGTTCAATAATGTGAAGTAGCAATAAATATGAATCATGTATGTCAGAAATTGGATTTTGACACGGAGAAGTCATAGGTCAAAGGGTAAAATTCAGTTCCGAATGCCGGCCATCCACCTGTGCAGGTATGCCTGCGCAGGTAGACCGGAATGTGTGTGGGAATGGACGTGTGCAGGTTTTTGAACCTGCGCAGGCGACCGGCGCAAGATCGAAAATCGATTCTTTCGAGTGACACCGTACTGTGTACCTGTGCGCGTGTGCGTGTACTCCGGTACACTCGCCTTATGAAATTATAATAAATTAAGTTATAATAATGTAATTTATTAAATTTCAATTCATTTAATAAATTAACATGACTATATGTTTTCCTTTTCAATAACCAATGCTTACACCACTTACTTCGCTTGTTTTTCGTATCATTTTTCTTCAAAATTAAAGCAAGACCTAGCCAGCGTGTCATCGTCCACATTCGATGCCATCGCAAAGAGAACTGAAGACCGCTCCGATACACCGGAACGTCCCCATACACGCTACCATTGTTCGGTTGACCTGCGCAGATTACCTCTCCGGTAGACCGTAGACTGTAGACCGTATGGCCGGTCAGAACTCAGAATTTTACTCTTTGTTCGAAAACCGACAATGTAAGTCGGGAAAAAAACGCTGATCCTACTTCCTACTAAATCTACTTATAAATCATCAACGAACATGCAAAAACAGTCTCATTGCTGAGCGGTTTGATACTTAAATGTTTTCTTTGTAAATTAGCAGCCCGAAGAAGAGAATAAAGAAAGCACTCACCTAACAATTCCAAAAATAATGGCGACGTCCTCCAGTAACGAAACGTTAAAGGGAACTCTTTCAACTGGCACGGGGACAACAGGTCAGATATTAGTTAGAACTAGTTTTAAATTAATGTTATTTCATTGATATATATTACTGTTTACTATACTTGGGGAGCGTTCAAGTATTACGTAACGCAATTTTTGGAGATTATTGACCCCCCCCCCCATGTTACTCGCCGTAACGTTTTTAAGTTCCCAAGTACAGTACTCTACTCGAGTATAGTAAAACGTTTCGTGACTACCTAGTGACTCTTTAGTTACTATTATGTGGTGTAAGTCGAAAATAATATTATCAATAACGCGTAATTCAATCCCCGCCCCGCATCGTAACGTTTTACAAAAGGACCCCCCCCCCCCAAAACTCGTTACGTAATACTTGAACGCTCCCTTGGTAGTAGATCGATATATGTACCTCATTATTTGATCATTATTTGGTACATACACCAACATTCCTTGCCTGAAGCTCCATTTTACGGTATTTATCAAAGGATTTATAGAAATATTAAAATATCCAAATTAAGCTATAAAAACTTCATCACATACTGAATATTTAGGTACAAGACACGCAACTACTGGATTATGACCACATAGCATAGTAACAATCCAGAGGCATAGAATTCCTTCCGAAAAATTGTATTTTTTACACATTGATTGAATGTGAAGTGAAGAATTTAGAAGGCAAACACTAAGCTTTCTCTTTCTGTTGTTATGCAATAGATTGAGACAGCACTATTTTGTCTCATAACAATTTTTTAAAATATATTTTTGGACAAATGATAGGTACTTCTCCATCCTCTCCTGGAGCCATTAGCTCCGTAACTCTAGTAGGGAGTCGTAAAAGTAGCCCAGAACACGCTATTGAAGTTGGAAAAAAAGAATCGCCAACCAAAGTTAAAGACAATGATAAAGCAGCTAAAATGATGAAGGATGAAAGTATCGAACTGGTGGACCAGAGCGATGAAGATATTAAGTACAAGGAAGAGGAACAAGAGAAACATAAGCCCAAAATTGAAGAGAAGTTTAAGATTTCTCAGAGATTTTCAGAGGTAAGTTTATATATTTCACTTTTTTTACAGAACTTAGAATAAAATTAGGCGAAATCAGACACAGAATATTATGCATAGTAAAAACAATAACGGAATATATATTATTTATATGCGTATTTATATACTGACACAACATATATAAACCATGTTATTTTGTTACCACAATTGGATTCCCGTAAAAACTTCTTGCACTTATCATGTTTATTTTTTTTAGTTTTTCTCTTAACTAGGGTTGCCTGGAAGAGATCGCTTATTAGCGATAAGGCCGCCCGTTGCATCCCTTATAATTTTTATGTATTGTGTTATTTGTGTTTCTTTTATTTTTATTGCAACGAAGTGTAAATGAAATCTATATATATAAAAATGAAACCCGTTTTCCGTTGTTACGACATAACATGAAAACGGCTTGACCGATTTGTTTGATTCTTTTTTTATAATAATCCTTGAAGTACGAGGATGGTTCTTACGGAGAGAAAAATTAAAAAAAATTGAGTGAAAAGTCTAAAAACAATACTTTTCTTTATTCCCATACAAAATATTCGTAATAATATTTAAAGGCAATTTGAACTTAAATACCATATCATAAAGTTCAAGTGTTAGTGTAGTGGAGGGGTTCCGGGAAGGTTATTTTTTTACTAGCTATACCGTTGTCCCGAATAGCAGAATAAGTATTTAAAAAAAATAAAGAATCGACTGTTAGGCGGTACGATGTTCGCCAGGCCAGCTAGTAAATAAATAAAAATAAAAAGCCCCAGAGCACCATTTATTAAATTGCTTACGTCTTTACCGCTTAGACCAATAAAGTTTTTGGTATATTTTATCGATTTGCACTAATATCTTTCAGGTTAGTATGTCCCACATCCAACGAGTACGTACGATGTCTGAAAGTCCCCGACGGCTCCAACCAAGCGCAGGGCAATGCGCCGCTGAGCTCCGTCGCCGGTCGGAAGGGGCTCGGGAGACTGCGCCCCCAACGCACGAACCTCGCCGCGCGTCGGATACCGCAGCACGCATTTCTAGAAGGTCGGTCAGGTATGATGTAGCCACAGATTATAATGTAGCATTTTGGCATTTACGAAATAAATTAAAACTTACAAGACTTGTAATTTCCATTATAATTTACAAATATGTACGTATAAAAATTTACACAATTTATAGGTAAAAGGGTTTCACTGATTATTTATTAATAATAATAAATCGTTTATTTGCAAAGAAAGTGGAAAATTCAGATTGATTAATTATGAAAAAACCACACAATCAGTCATATAAAAATAGGCATGCTAATGTCATATTAATATTCATAATAATAAGAACTGCCCTGCGATTCTGTAACTCACTTCACGAACTCACACAGCGGTTTTCGCATCGGCGGTCGCTCTCAAATCAGTCGTCAAGCAGTCATTTTATGATTTGGCATTCTGAAAAGGTGGGAGCTTGTACTTTATTGTTTATCAGAATGCCAAATCATAAAATGACTGCTTCACGACTGATTTGAGAGAGACCGCCGATGCGAAAACCGCTGTGTGAGTTACAGAATCGCAGGGCAGGTACAATATTTATAATTGGTGTAATGCTCTGCTGAGAGAAAGCGTAGAGTTCTGGCCTAGGCTTTAATTGTGTTGTCTAGAGATCTAATAGATCTAATAGAAACCGCAAAAAAATATATACTACAAAAATTGTAAGTCAAAATCGACTGTAAGTCTGTACAGGGTAAGACTCTAAGTCATAATTTCAACAATTAAATCATACGTACTATCTCGAAGTTCTTGTTAAGTCGAAAACTCGTTAACTCAATATTCTTTTGCATATCCCTTGACATTCGACTGTCTACACCTAGGTATATTGAACAAATTAAATTAGTAAGACCTTCATATTTCATTACCATTTTCAATAGTTATTGGTAAATCTCTTTATGTAGTGAACGTCGGCCAACAAATTCATCGATAAATGGAGAAAGACGGCGTAATTGGGGAAGTTCGGAGCCACGCTCTTCTGTCGCCTCCCAAGTTTCACAAATGCAGGTAAGTCGTGGAATTGATCCATAGATCTTATGTAGAATACTAAAATAGTTGGTAGTGTTGATATGCATAGAAACAATGTGCAAGATCTAGAATTGAAGCATCAATAGACATGATTAAAATTGATGTTTTTGTACATTTACCACAGAACTATCGCCGCGAAACTGGTCAACCGAAAGCTGGAGTAGTCATAACTTCATTCAGACAATCACATAGGAGGTGGGGCTCATTCCATCTATTCAGTGTTTCCATGTTCTATAACTTCATTGAATTTCTATTCATACGTAGCCTCTGAGAAAGTTCAGTCATCGGTGTGGCATGGTGTGACTATCTTCTATGAAATTTGATAACTATAAGGCTTTGCACGTCCATTTCATCTAAATAATTCAAAAACTGTTTTTATAATGTTGAAAATGTTTATTTTAATTTGAACAGCTTTGGAAAAGAACCGTTGTGGTGAGTGGGTGGACGAGGTAAAACGTAGAAGAACGTAGCTCCTAGACCTTTGATACGCTTTTAGAGAATTTCGCATTACCTTTTCAAGATATTTTTTAGAGAATCTAGTACACCTACATGAACACAAGGTACCAAACATGCAAACCCCACCTCAAGACACCTTATTGCATTCTAATAAATGATTGTCATTCTCAACCTGGTGTTGTAATCCGATGTAATTCCAAAGAAATATTGATAGCCGAGAAAATAACACATTTTAAACACTTTTTTTATAATGTAATAGATTTTTTAGAATTTAAAAGCTATCACAAAGCATAAGTTAGTATTAGGCTTAGCTTTATATTCGCAAACAGATAGACCGGCAGATGCACTCGCATAGGATTTTACAGCTCACAATAAGAAAACTAGAAGCCTTTAGGAATTTTATCTGCATGGTCATTTACTATTCCTTACATGAAACATTTTTAGATTTTTGCATGTCTATTATCCGATATCGTCCAGAAATAATCCTTAAAAACAAATGCGCTCAATATTTAGTCTAAAACAAATGTAATAATATAGGAGCAGTACATCAACTGCTGCAGTAGCCTTTGCTGTGGCTACATCAGCTTCATCAAATCCTCGATCACCGCCAGCTAACTCTCCCACACAAGCAAGAAGAGATTCTGTCATATCAACTGCTGCTACTATGAGGGTCTTGAATGTACTTCGGTAAGATTTAGAAATCCTTTTATTAAATACAAAGGCATAAAGAGAATGTATATCATATAACAAAACATTGTTTCTTGGTGTGTGTGGGTAAAGATGCTCTTGCGCATCTCATATTCTTTTCTATACAACGCTTTTCGTAATTGGATTTTTTAGAAACTTAAGATTAACCAGAGAGAAGTAGACTGATTATTTAAGTATGTTTGTGAAATCTACAATTTACCTGATAAAAAATTAATTAATAATAATAATGATGACCTCTTGACGACTTGATGACGACCTTCGAGCTTACTAGAGTTTTTAATACCAGTTATATAAGGCGTTGAGAGGATGAAGGGGCCAATACACGTCTGCATCTTTATATCCAATCCAAGATAATTGGTATTTCACCGGAATTCAAACCCAGAACTTCCAGGTTAAATACTTATTTATTTTGGCTGATAACCATAAAGTCGGTAATGTTAAAAATATAATTCCAGGCACTGGATATCGAAACACTCATCTGATTTCTGGTCTGACGAACGTCTTCGCGGTCTTACCATGGATTTCCTGAAAGAGATAGAGAGTAGCCCTGGTCTGCTACCGTCCGAACATAAAGCGGCTTCACAATTATTGCGACTTCTTGAACGGTCTCCGGACAGAAATGTGGACTTAAAAGCCATTTTTGCACCACCAAAGGTACTATTTATTGTTTTAATTGTTATTGGGATGTAACTGGTAACATTTTACGTGATGGAGTAAAGTTCTCACTTTTAGAGGAGTATCACGGACTTTTCGGTAACTTACAAACAATTTGCTAATCATTTATTTACCGATAACCATAGTGAATATAAACTTTAATCTATGCGTCTAATTTGTCTATGGTTCACGATAAAATCATGTTTTTTTTTTTTAAAAATTTTAATTACGCCGCAGAATGATTAATATGTAATTTAAGTTTGTTTTGTTGGTGTTTTTGCAATAATTCACTAAACTGATTTTAAATTTTTGCAATAATTATATAAATTTATTTTAGATACCTACTAAAGAATGTCTCGAGACGTTGTCGGCCCTCGAAATTGCAGAACAGATGACATATCTTGATTATCAGATATTCAGTTCGATTCACAGCGAGTAAGATAATATATTTATTTATTTCAAAATTGCAAGCTTGACGTGTAATGATTAAACCAAAACAACTTACATGTAATTTTCTTTTTCTCTTACTACGTCTTTTCTCTTCTTCTTTTTACTCTTGTTAAACTTATTGATCAATTTTGTGTCTTTATGGCGGTTATAAACTTCCGATATCCCGTTTGCGTGTTATATGGCACTCCATAACAATTATGAGAAATTTTTAATGAGACGTAAATATTGCAATAATTTGACCTGCGTTTTCGATTTTAGGGAGTTCCTAGGACAAGCGTGGACGAAGGCTGACAAGGCAGAACGCGCCCCTCATATACTAATGATGACGGCCCATTTCAACCATATTTCTAGCCTCGTCATCTCAGAGATCCTAAAAAGAGTGCCGTTTCCAGGTAAGTTAAAGCTGATTGCTTAAGAGCTATTACGCACTGTCGACTTGTCGCCGGCGACCCAAAGATAGGCAACTAGACAGGAGACCAAGCCGAGCGACAGTATTCCAAGTACATTCGTATATATACGTCCAGTCGTTACGACTGTTGCTCGCAGTGTGAATGCTTCCATTTGAAGCCGTGCTCCTTTTGGTCGCCAGCGATCGGCAGTCGCTTGTGTGTCGCCACGACGCGGCGAGTCGCCCAGTCGCTTGGGCGACCGACGACCAAGTGCGTAGACATCCATTTAAACTGTAGAAACTCACAGTCGCCAGCGACCGAGTCGCCGGCGACAAGTCGAAAGTGCGTAATAGCTCTAAACTGTGTGTAAAAATATTTAAGAACAAGTCGAGAGTGGTTGGACTGGTCGATCATCCCTTTAGGTCAGAGAGTAGAATGCTCCACAACTATTTTTTATTGAATACTTGTATATAATTTAACATAAAGGTACGATTTTTTTTCTGGCGCCGCCGCTAATAATACGCATGCGCACATATATATGTCGCAGCCAACTATCTTTATTAGCCGTTCAATTATCAGCCTAGCCTCTTAACTAAACGTCGCTGATTAAAAGAGTAGGCTGATCGGCTTATTAAACTAGTTGGCTGCGACATATACATAGCCAATATATTGATCATCCATTTGTTAGTATTTTAGATTTGCTTTGTCTTCTTGAATTTTAGCTCCTTAATTTTATAATAAAGAATAGCCAAGGTTTCATAGACACAAAACAAGTCTTGTTGACACAACATTGTTTTGTGTCTTTCAGTACAGCCTTGCGATTCTGTAACTCACTTTCCGAACTCTCACAGCGGTTTTCACAGCGGCGGTCGCGTTCAAATCAGTCGTAAATCAGTAATTTTTTGATTTGGCATTCTGATAAATAATAAACTACAAGCTCCTTCCTTATCAGAATGCCAAATCATAAAATTACTGCTTTACGACTGATTTGAACGCGACCGCCGCTGAGTGAGTTACAGAATCGCAAGGCAGGCCTGTTATGGTTAATGGCTTCCTCCAAAACTTTCCATTTGTATCTATTCTTTTCTTATACACTTTTCACACCAACATAATGTCGTCAGCCCATCGCTATTCCATCCATAACTATGTTTCATTAAAAAAAATTTAGCCTTTTTAAAATACGAGAAAAACATATCCTCTTTATAGACGTCACTAACATTAGAATCGATTTAGTTTACGTGAAAATACCGATTCTAGGAACCCCTCGCGACCTCCCGGAACTCCAAGAGCACGCTCTCAAATGCCGCGTTGGTTCCATCGAAAAGTGGATAGCCGTTGCGGACATAGCTCGTTGTCTTCACAACTTTAACGGTGTACTACAGATTTGTGCAGCTCTTTCGAATACATCTATATTTAGACTTAAAATGACCTGGGAGAAGGTTTCGAAGACGGTGAGTTAATTCTGCTTAGTATTTTTAATAAGAATCAGTAGTCATTTTGTATTCAATGTTTTTATTTAGATATCTTTATTAAGAAAGTTTGTTAGTTATTATTAATACGTTCTAATAAAGACAGCGTACATTGTTTCCGTAGAATGAGTTAATGAAATAATAATCAGAGACACGATTGCAATTCATCAGCCCTGCGAATCTGTAACTCACTTTTCGAACTCACACAGCGGTTTTCGCATCGGCGGTCGCTCTCAAATCAGTCGTGAAGCAGTCATTTTATGATTTGTCATTCTGAAAAGGTGGGAGCTTGTAGTTTATTGTTTATTATTATTTGAGAGCGACCGCCGATGCAAAAACCGCCGTGTGAGTTCGAAAAGTGAGTTACAGAATCGCAGGGCTGCATGAAGGAAAATTTATTAATTATGAATTTATATTTATATTTTTTATTCTTTAGTGGTGATTACACACCACATCCTAAGTCCTTAAACAAGCCAATAATAATGCAAGATATTTCACTAATTTAGTCAATATATATTTAATATAAAAAATATATATATTTCAGAGCAAGCAAACACTAGAGAGACTACAAAATCTAACTTCGTCAGAATGTCGCTTCAGGAATTTGAGAGACGCTCTACACAGGTCAGAAATTAATACGAAAATTTTCATTCAAACAAATGGTTTTAAAAGTGTTTTTTTAATATCGTTTATCGCTTGTGTTACAAATATTCTGAATTTTCACATATAAACCTTTAGGAAACTTTACGATAGTTTAGTCAAGTATTAATTTATGTTACAATATATTTTTGACTTTGACTTTGGTTAACTGCTGCTGCTTTAATATTTGTCTAAACATATCTACAATTTTTCCAGTGATTTAATTTTTAAATAGACCATATATATATACGTATATCTTAATATATAATAATTACGTGTCACGTTGTTAATTGTCCGCTATGGACTCCTAAACAACCGAACCGATATCAATCAAATTTGCACACCGTGTGTAGTTTGATCCAACTTAAAAGATCGGATAGCTTCCATCTCAATTTATACCCGCAATATTATTATTATTTTAAATATACTGAAATAAAATTCATTTCACTGCATTAAAACATGTTCTATAAAAGTCTAAAAGTCAACCTCACTGCACACACACACTAAGTTTAAAATTTTTTTTTAATAATAATTTCCGATTTGATATTTTCCTTTAAACTTGATGTAATATGTTTTATAATTCATCAGGTGTGACCCGCCCTGCATCCCATACCTGGGCATGTATCTGTCAGACCTCTCTTTCATAGAAGAGGGAACTTCGAACTTCACACCGGAAAAACTACTCAACTTCTCCAAGATGAGAATGGTAAGTCCTTACTGTGATTTTCAGGTTAAATCTAAACAGCTAATCTCACGGATTCATGAATTGCAATGAAATACAAAATAATAAGAAATACAAGAATTACAGCAGGATAGAATATGATTAAGAAATGTTTATTTAGAAGAGTTTTAAAAGATGTTACGGAAGGGCGCATATTGTTAATTGATTAGATTCGAACGAACGACCTTAGGGGTTGAGAGGCGCACGATTATCGAATGATAACTAGGCGAACACTTAAAGAATTGTGTGAGCAAAGAAAGTTGCTGACCTAATAATATATTAAACATATATTGACGAGACAAATTAATAAAGTTGAAAATCTTTTCAATAAACGTATAATGTGTACCTTTGAATTTCCACATTACTTCTATCAATTTAGTTTTTCTGGCGTAATTGACATACATAAAAATTATTATAAATCTATATTCATAGATTCAAAAAAATAAAAGAAGTCGCTACCCACCGACTTTCCATTTAAATTCCATTTAAAAAAAGATTAATAAAATCTTCATTGAATTTTATTTGTTGAATTATTTAATCAATCTTATATTGAATTTTTTTACGCGTCTTTTTTTCTCATTCAAGTCTATTAACGTTGTGTGTGTAATGTGTAATTATACAGTGCCCCATGTTGTTACTCAATTTCTACGAATACAACGAAAATAGACTGTCATAATGGTTTTGTAACTTGCCGCTACAATTGTTGGCAATTAAGCGGTTTCAGTAATCATTGAGACTGATTCTCGTGTGAATGAGATCCTTTGATCCATTTCTATATTTAAAACTTCATAGATTACTGTGTACGATTCTCACTTTGACCCTGGCACTAATGGATATTTCTTTCGCACAATTAACACTTGTTCTAACCGACGCGACGATAATCTCGAAATAACAATGGTATGTCTCTTTTACATACATAATGTGTCTGTTCCATGCTCCATATAGGGTGTACGGAACTTTATACAAATCATACAATCCCCAGAAAGTCATGGAAGTGAACTTTCAGTAATATAATCAAAAAAATTAAATGGGCGGGAATAACGACGACGAAATTTATTTAAATCTGGAATTCCTGGCTTATTCTTCAATATTGCCATCTTTATTTAATAAAATTGATTTATATTATTTCAATAGTTGAGTGTCTTCTAAGCCTTGCATACTTACATTTCAAAAACTTATTTAATAAGGAGAAAAAAGAGGTTAATTTGGAAATATTTTCTTACAGATAGCTCATGTAATCCGCGAGATTCGTAATTTCCAACAAACTCCATACAAAATTGATCGCATTCCAAAGGTAAGTTCTGTTTTGTTACAAATATGCAGATTAAAAATTCTTGTATTCACTATAAATATCTAAGAAACGAGAGATCTTCATAATAAATAATTTATTGATCTCTAGTTAAGTAGTATTATGGCAGGCGGGCCAAAATACTTTTTAATGCCTAATCCGAGAATACGAATTTCAAGTAAAATAATTAATTTCTTATTTTTTATGCAAATATAGATAATATTTTGTAGTTAGATTTAAGATATATCTACCTCTGCAGCGTTAGTTTTAATAAATTAGCTTTATTTGTGGGATATCAAGGTGTCATAAAATTAAACAAATGCGTTACTTTGTTACAATTTTTTTTACTTATTATTGTACATTAAACTTAACTAATAAGTAAGTTTTGAATTGTTAATCATATGTTAACCCCCTATAAAGTTAAAGCACAGAAATAATCAGTTTCACAGAATAATCTTATTAATCTAGATTACTGCGTTACCAATGTTGAATTTTAAAACTTAAATTTTCCATTAGTGACCAAAAAAAAACTTTAAATTAATTCTAATTGACGACATAATATCAATAGACGGCATCATTCATACACAATTACTATTACGATTTATTGGTTTTAACAATTAGCAGGTCCCAATGCTTCTGCAAAACCGATACTCGACCTAATGATTGGTTGATTTTAATAATGATGACGTCAATTGACAACGAAATTCAGTTTCAGTATTTCAAGCAGTGATGTCGCAATCCTGGAATAGCTTTGGTATCGTAGAAAAAGCATAATTTAAACAATTTTTTTTTAAGGTCAGCGATTTTCTATTGGATCCAGCTCTGGCATACTCTGAAGACATGCAATACTCATTGTCTTTAGAGCAGGAGCCTCGCGCTTCTCGGGGCTCCGCTAGTGGAATTACAGTTACTCCACCTTCTCCCGCATCACCATCTGCCCAGCGCCGTCGTAGGGCTTCCCTTGCTGCATTAGCACCACTTAGAGCTGAGCGTTAGGACTTATTACGGTATAATTTCAAATTAAATTCATATTTTTGTGCATTGTGATAAGTTTTTTTATGTATTCACCAACATTTTAGATTACTCAATGGACTAGTTTAAACGTATTTTGATTTAGTTAAAAATGTTATCTTTCTATTTATACATATATGTATTATATAACAGGTGTGGAAAAAGCTGCCTTTAATAAAAATTAACATATCTGGTTGACATTAAATCTCGACAAAGCTTTATACACAACAGCTATAACATCTGAATCAAATTAATTAAGACTTAAAAAGATTTGTTAAGTCCAAAGAATCTTACTAATACTTAATACAATTAAATCATACAAAAACTATGAAGGATGCTTTTATACTCCTATAGCCCCGAGTACATAAATATGCTCTACATATATATTCTATACATAATAGAAAACGTATTATATGCGCTATAAAAAACTATACAACTGATATTTTTGAATCATAATCTTATATATTAATCTACAAACACATAGAAGTATCATGTACGGGCTCATAGGATTTTAAAACATAAAAGCTAAGCAATTATGCTTTTTGTGGTTTAGCGTTTCGGCCTTGTTAATGTATTGTTAAAAAGAAATATTTATTGGCAATTTAAAATATTAGTGATATGTCCTTAATAAAAGTCAAACGAACACTCAATTGCTCTATTTTAAGTAAGTCTTGGGTGAGTGACTTTTATTTATTTGGACATAGGTAAGTGATTGTGCCCTTTGCTCATGCCTGTCATTCTTTCTTGCTCAATGTCAATTTAAAAATCTCTTTTTAAAACTCTAGATACGTAGAAATCTATAATTGTATAACAGATAATTATAAGTACATACTTTAATGTGATAATTACTTTCAATTTACCAACAAGCTACAGTGACCAAACTACATTAAATAAAATTAATATATTTTTAATTTATATGAATTTAAAAATAGATAATTAGCACTTATAATAACTTATTTTTAGGGTCTGTTTCACAATGTACGGATAAGTTCTACATAAGTTCCAAATTAGCTATTTATTACTTATTGGTAGGATAAACACTATTTTTGGGTGACACGACTGTCAGATAGAGCTATTCGTCACATAAAGTCCATCAAAAGTTATGAGTCCGATGAATGTCAAATAACACAATTTATCTTCCAAATAATTTATGTGTTGCATAGCTATTTGGTACTTTATCCATACATTGTGAAACAGACCCTTAGTGTTATTTTTGTTGCTCCATTAGAATAAGAAATAAACTTATGAAAAAGTCTATTCTTATGTAAATTTCTAAATATCAACTTATATAGTCAAGTTTGTTGTTTCTATTAAATGTTAATATACTCTTGTTACACCTAGTATAAGGAAAGTCTTGTTGAATATAAGCTGTGCTGTACTTCATTTGTTTTAAAAAAGGGTCGATTTAAAAAAACAAAATTCCCGAGAATGCATTTTTGCTTCTTGTCAATAAATCTTTATATATTTTTTTAATTGGGCTCAAACAAGAGCAACGGCTCAGTGGTCTGAAATCCCAAAAAGCTGGGCAAAATATGAAGATGTCATTGGAATTTCATGAATTTTGGTAAACTTACGTTTTCGAGGTCGTTGATCACGAATTCAAAATCAAAATTTGGAAAAACAAAATGGCGAATAAAAATCGGCAAAAAAAATCTTTAAAAACGTGTTTAATTCGGGTGAAATATCATCGCATAAAAGTTGTAACCGAAACCGAAGTCGCAGCTAATTTTTGGATATGTTATGAAGAAATGTCTTAGCAAAAATTTCCATCCGGTTGAAGAGCCAGATTCGACAAGAGTTTTGACATATTGCTTTCTTAGGACTTCTCAGAATGTGACCAAGGAAAATACTACTGTTATCATTAATAAATTACTATTTCATACATTGTTAATAATAATTTCGAGCGAGGCATTAGGATAGAGCTTACTTTCTGTAAAAGAATAGATTTTGCAGAATCTAAATTCGATGACTTTTCGCGAATCTACACGTGTCTGAACTTTCTGTTATTTTCGACGCGCGACGACTTGAAAATGCGGCATACACGACGCTTACGAACGGAATAGGTTCCCAAGCCAGGTAGGGATGATTCCCCATTTATAACGGTCATACTAGGTATACCACTACAACTATTCCAACCATTAAAAGTCCCTAGAAAATAGATTTTTTCCTACTTTTGGCCAGCTTTTAGGGATTTCAGACCACTGTGCGTTGGTAGGAAACATAGCGGTCGGATATTATAATTTTGGCATTTTGTAGCATATACATAATAATAAAACAAACATGAATATTAATGCTCATATGTTTAATTGTTTTTTGTTTATGAATACAATCAAGTTATTATGTATTACAAAAAAATAATTAATAAACAAAACTTTCACGAGTTGCTTCAATTTATTTTTATACATCATTTATTTTGTCCAAAACTGCCCTGCGATTCTGTAACTCACTTTTCGAACTCACACAGCGGTTTTTGCAGCGGCGGTCGCGCCCAAATCAGTCGTAAAGCAGTCATTTTATGATTTGACATTCTGATAAGAAGGGAGCTTGTAGTTTATTGTTTATGAGAATGCCAAATCGTACCGTGAAAACCGCTGTGCGAGTTCGAAAAGTGAGTTACAGAATCGCAAGGCTGATTTTGAATTACCGCTGTATCCGCGTCATTCTTTCGAATCGCTGTACACAAATATATTGTTCGTCAATATCTAGTGAATTCACTATCTAGTGAAAAAACATCGTAAAGGAACTCGTCTACGAAATTAACGGCAAATATGTCGACCCAAAAATATTAAAAAAAAATGCTGTGCCCAAAACCAAGGAACGTAGAGCAAAGACTTTTTTTTATTTAACCTCTTTATCATTTGTCATTGACTGAACGTGATCTCAAGTGAGAGTAGTTGTCTTAGGTCTTTTCTACGGCTTTTCTAGTTAATGTTAGGGGCCTATTGTATCTTGGAACGGGCCTAGCTAACTTATCAAGTATATATTTTCATTTCTTAATTAATCTTAAAATATTTAAAAAGATATTGCTATTATTCATAACTCTTTTAGATTTTGATGAGATAACTAGGCCCAAAATTAAAACATAAGCCTGACATGTCTTATGATAATTTAAATATATTATAAACACACCGATGTCGGTTGTCTAAACGCTTAAAACAAATATAAACGTACTAAAAATGGAGGTGCAATCCTATAACATCAGAGTGGTACAGTAGATTTAAGTTCCCAAATTATTCGTGTTATTAAGTAGGGAATATTACTAAAAACTTTTTCCTTTCTAGCATTTAATACGTACTTTGAATATATTCGTGATGCTTATTTATAAAAAAAAATCTATGAAAATTTATTATTAACATTTTCCTTTATGTTTATTCCATTATGTTTTACGAACCTTCCTCTCTGACATTATAAGGTTATGCCTATCATTCTGTACTTTGTTATAGTATTAAGTAATTGTATGAATTTTTAATCGTATATCCACGACCTTATAAATAATCGCACGTTTATGCCTCTATCTTCCCGTTCCTCAATAATTTTTAGATAGTCATCATTTTGTCTCTGTTAACAATTTTTGCATTAAATGCACAAATTCTTATGATCGATTAGAATATCTTTAAAGTGTAATATCCTCATCTACCTCTTTTTAGTAAAAATATTCTGGTATATTTATATATATTTTAACTTAAAAATATTTAATGTTAGATGTATCGTAGTTTAAAATGAATGTTAACTTTATTTATCGAGTAGATTTGTAAATAAACTGGATTATTTTTCCAAATATCAATCAAGCTATTAACATAGTTGCTTATGTAATGAAGGAAAACATTGATTATATTTGCGATATGCTAAACTATCAATATTTATTTGATGTGTTTCAATTACTGTTCTAAAAGTAACAATGATTTAAGAGTAATTATTTCTTTACGAATTACTTTGTGAAATAGCTGAACATAAATTATTAAGTATGTATTGGGAATTTCAAATAGCACTGATGACGCTAACCTCAGTATTAGATAAGTATATGTTCAAGATCAATGATATTTTCACTACAAATAAATAAAATATTGTTAAACTCATGACATTGTTGATCCAATGATTGAATTGAAACCAAATATTGAAGCTATCTGAAGTTCCCAATAAAACCCTTCTGTTATGGTTGTTGACTGGATTTATTGTTGTCTCTTCTTAATAAAGTTGTATAAAGTTACTTGTTTTTTTTTCTCTATACTATCTAGGGGCACGGTAGTGAATTCGCCAAGTCGAGCGAAAAGTGGCATGGCCGTACCATCCTTTTCTCGAAGCAGCTCAGGTTATTTTCAAACCCTATAACTTCGTTGTAGATTTAGAAGCATGAGCTACCAAGTTTTTGACACTAAATAATATAATATGTAAATACATTGAAATAAATAACTAAACTTTATCATTAAAAGGAGTTCCTTTAGGCAAGGTTCCGAAGCGTTTTCCCCCTTTGAATTGCTAGACTAATTCTTTGTCCGAGGTAGCTGCCAGATCTTCGGTCTCCTGTGATGTCGACTAACCTTTTTGAAATTTCTTTAAAAAGCCTTAAAGCGCTAGGGTCTCGACACCGAATAATAATAATATGTATTACTTGTAGATACAATGTGTTTCCATGCGATGACCAAGTCAGTTAAGTTAAGTACTTATTTATTTAAAACATAAAAGATCTGTAATATTGATATGGTCATTGTTATGCTGACGACAGCACAAAGGATATTCTACACTGCCCATGCAGGTATTTCTCGGGCAGTTGTCGATCAGTACCGGGACTAACTTGTGTCTCAAGACGAAACCCTGCTACGGGGAGTTTCCGATTGCGGTCGACTAAATCTAGTCCAATTTAACCTCAAGAGCACACAAGATTGCGCGTTTTCCACTAATAAAACCCTTTGTTGCTACTCCTCTGTTGTGAAACACTCTCCTTAAAGAAACAGTCAGCATCTGAATACTTGGCGTTGATACCTGCAGCTGAGTTTCATCATCGGACGTCGAGGCAGAATTCGAAATCCCACCCGTATCGCCTCTACGTCTGTCGTTCCACAACTGAGCGTTTCTTAAGGCAGTTTTTGCTGCGCAACACCCACTACACACAGTATATACATACATATATAGTATATACATATATACACAGTATTTCCGAACCAATTCGACTTAAGGTCCTTCAAGAAAAGAGCGTACCAATTTTTAAAAGGCGAGCCCTTTGGCTTTCAGAGTATCCATGGGCGGAAAAAATTTAAAATACAATACATGGCGACCCTGCCAGGGTAAGCGTACAGAGTTACCAATATAATTAAATAAATTTTCATTTGATAACGTAAATATTCTGCGTAAATACCAGAGATCGTAGGTACCGGTGATACTAATTATTAATTGTAAAATAAAACAATCATGTGCATATTACAGCATTAAAATTTCACCGTATATCCTACACAGTACGTACATAAAATAATTCACGTAATATATGACGTAATATCATATGGGCGAGGCTTTATTTGTTCACGTTATTACCGTCAATTTAAGTTTTTATTATACCTACTGCTGACAGGCGCCAGAGGCGATATTGACCTGAATTAGTGTGCTTTAATGTTCCCAACTAATTGCTCCTATTAGTAGTTTTCTTTGTAATATTAAATTGCATAATAGGTTAACAAAAATAGTTTAATATTAAAAGGGTCTATTTGCTTTAGTGTGATGATTTTAGGATATTGGTTTACTTGATTAAAGGATAAATAATACAAGGAAAACAATTGAATACTTTATTTAAACATTCACTGAGTTCTTTGTGCTTTGAGCCTCTTCAAGGTCCTTGAGTAAGGGGCCTTTACCCCATATCCTTCTGTTCTTCGTGTATGGTATTATACCAATACTTATACCAGATATGACAAGCCACACACCTCCACCGTAGAACGTAGACTCCCAGTTTCCGGTTAAGTCAAATAACAGACCTGCAAAGGAGACGAAAAATGAGCGCCCGGCGAGCATGCGGAGGTGTATTGCCATATTGGTCACGTCATTAAGCATGAACGTGAAATGCCGCCAACGCACTCGCGAGCTTTGTGGCATAAATCTACGTACTAACTTACTTTTAACCCTTACCTCCAAGTGGTGGTCCCATCAAATGTCCGACGCCCTGACTTAAAAGTATAAACCCATAAGCAATAGTAAAATAGTCTATTGGCATCAACTCCATAAGAATAGCCGGGGTATAGGAGTAAGAACTTGCATAGGACACTCCGAAGATTGTGGAAATCACCACAAGCCCCCAATAGTTGGTGATGAATAGTGGATAGGCCCCAACAGAAATCCCACATATAATAAGACAAGTCGCGTAAGCTTTAGTAACGTTGATCCAAGGTTGATCGCCGGCCCATCCCAGAGCCACCTAGAAAAGTTTGCTATCATTAGGAAGTCATCTTAATTTTTAGTTTTTACCATTTAAATCTAATATATAAAATTCTCGTGTCGCGGTGTTTGTAGTTAAACTTCTCCGAAATGGCTTGACCGATTCCCATGAAATTTTGTGTGCATATTGGGTATTGGCTATTTTTTTAATTTGAAGGTATTTTTTTTATTTTTATGATACAGCATTATAAAATACATACAACCCCTAATTTTCACCCCTCTACAATCAACCCCTATTTTTTATTATAAATGATATACATGGCAAAAGGACGTTTGCCGGATCAGCTAGTAATATAGAAAACTTATCTTAGACATCTCTGATTGACATATTTAAGTTATAGTTTGTGGATATAAAAAAAACATGTTAATATTGTAATTACTTCTATACGAGGATGTCATATTGTTTATAGAATATAGTGCAAACGTAAAGTTTGAATTTAAGAGATTAAAATAGTAATTAAATATTGATTTTTAAATGAGGTCGTTGTCAATAAAGCATTATAATTATTATTTCATTTAGATTGTTTCATGTAGTTTTAGTGAGATAACAATATAAGCCTTCATCTAAATATACCTTGATAAGATAAAAAACCTTGTATAAATGTTTTGAAAACCAGATAATATAATTGCCACTTAAGCAAAAACTTAAGCTCTGTAAATAGAGACTAACAAAGTGTTAAAAAATTAGTCTACAACATTTTTAACTTAGTTTTCAGTCTTAGTTTATGTTTAGTCAATAACATAAAATTCATGTTTATCAAAGTGGTATCTTAATATTTTTTTTCGAAAGAGTAATCAAGAAATACAGCTTCTTATTAAATCTTTAAGATTCGGCAATTTGGCCGGCACCTACTACGTACTTTAAGCTTAGGTTTCCTACAAAAGCGGTGCCGTTAACTAACGGGCGTCATTTTATTGTTGTTAATAACGGCCGTCTTTACTTTTAACATAATGCAAAAAAACATCATTTTCGCTTTTCGCAACAACGTTTCCACTCATTGTATTAATTAAATATGGGCACCGCTACACGCGAAAAATGTTGAACTAATGTTTATCGGCCTACTAATTGTAACGGCCGTCATGCAAATGACAGCACCGCTGTTTACCGTTACGGTGACACTCAACGTTCTCTAGGAAACCTACTCCGATGTTATTTATAGACAACGTATGGGTGACGTCACCCAACGCTACATTACGGCCGTTAGATAACGGCACCGCTTTTCTAGAAAACCTAAGCTTTACTTTAGTATATATATTAATACTTATAACTTTCTAGGCAAAAACAGCAAGAAAAATGCTTAACTAGTAGTTTTTAGTTTTGTTATTGTTGACAACTTATTCGCCGCAAACTTTATCAATTTGTTAGTTCCTAAAATAATGTACTCACTATACCAAATCCACTGGCGATACCAATGACGCTTATCATCAGAGCTCCTCCTTCCATATTAACAGAGGTCATATAGGATTTCAGAAAGAAGTAAGGTATAATCGCCCAAACAAATAACAGGAGAGAGCCAATGTTGAACATAATGAAGTGAAATTCGATGAACATCCTCATATCAAATATAGATTTTAGGCCATCCATTAAGCGCTGGTACCATTTCTATAAAAATACATTCATTTGAGCCAGAAACAATTTTTGGGCGCTTGTTTAGCCAAATTTACGAAAACAAACCTAAACATTAGCACTATTTAACAAAATCTAGGAATAAATCACTATCTTTGGAGAAAGCAACAGTTGAAATAGAGTTTAAAAATACTAAAACGTTATCTCCCCGAACCTCTTGAAGTGTGTGTTACTTAAAATAAATTATAGACATAAATAATACCCACCCGCAGCGTTTTAAAATTTCATGCATTTTGGCGTGTTTGAACTATTCACGGGTTGAGTTTAATCAATGCGGACTTACCCGTTCATCATCTGAATAATACGAATTGAGAGACCATGTTGAATTTTTATAAATGTCTGGCAACGATGAAGCTCTGAGCTTGTACCTTGGTATATTCATCATGGCTCCACGATGCATTATTGTATTTCTATAAAGCGGCATGTCACGGAGATAATGATGATCGGTGTTAAATTGTCTGGAAATCCAGCTAGCGGTAGTCGGTAGGGTTTTAGGGTGATCTTTATTGGCGTGTATTTTTTCTTGTGTACCTTTTTCGATAGTCATGTTGTTATCTTTTTTATAATCGACTACTGATGTTTTCGTTTCACTCTTTGGAATAGTTTTTGGGTTATCTTGAGATCTCGTTGGTTTACTCGAATCTGGTGCATCGGAACTCTTTTTCGTCATTTTAGATTTGTCTTCTTCTTTCGGTCTTTTCGCCATAACGGTCACTTTCATTGGTACTGGTTCATCCACGTTATTTTCGTCGACAATATCAACATGTAAATTTTCCTCTGATCGTCTTCTAGTTATTAAATGAGGATAGTTTTCTAGTATTATTCTGTACAGTTTTTTATTTTTCATTAACCGTTCGATCACTTCCGTAGGTATCTGAAAAGTTATTGTCATTAATATTGTTTTATAGAAGCTGTTTCAAAATGATTTTATGGGAATAAAATTACTTACTTTATCATGTCTTTGAATAAAAGTTGGCAGTTGTATGTCAGAATGCGTTCTTTTACAGGATTGCTCTGCATTCATCTGTGTTGTTACCGCCAACTGTTTGGCTTCAGCTAATGTCGTCGTTAGTGTGTCCAAAATATATTCAGGACTTTCTCCACTCTTTAATAGATCATTTAATTCATCTATGTTTAAGAAGGCTGACTCTCCTCCTACTGATCTAGATGAGACAGAACCGGTGCTAGAAGACTTTCTATGTCTAGTCTTTGCTCCTTTTTTTTCCCTGGCTTCTTTAACTATGAGCCAATCAGGGTCTCTCATTAATGCACCACAAACACACATATTTAGTATAGTACCTGCCAATAGCACCAACGTGTTTCTCCAATCATATAATTCTATAAAATAATTTGTCAAAGGCGAATATATTAAAGTACCGAACCCGATTCCACATGAAGCTAATGATACGGCTAAAGTTCTTCGCTTATCAAACCAAAAAGCAACAGATACAACTGATGTAACATATAAAATTCCCATAGCTAATCCACTGAGTGTACCCAAGGTTAGGCAAAGCATTTCAATAGAATCGCTTAATGCAGACAGTAAGAAGCCACATGTAGATAGAACCCCAGCAATCATAGTCATCGTTCTGCAACCATACCGATCTACTAGAGCACTCATGATGGGTCCGGAAATCAAAGGTATAGATATAAATAAGCTTCCAATAAGAGAGGTTTTTGATTGTGATGCATCGAAGTAATTAGTGAACTCTTCGTGCAATATACCGAAAGAGTAAGCTAATCCATCAGCACAGGCTGATACTAAAAAGGCGGCGAATACAACCACCCAACCCCAACCACCGTCAGGAATAGGTGGCAATTTATTTTCATCAGTCTCATCGGAACAAATACTATTATCATCTAATCCTTCGAATTTTACTCTTTCTCCAGCTGGCGAGCCCTCTATAACAAAACGTGCTACAATTTCATGGCTATTTCTTGATTTTATGGAATTTATTTTGTCAATATCTTGTTTTAAATCTTCTCCGTTTTCTTTGTGAGCGTCGCCATTCAGGTTATATGATTCGTTTCCGACCATATTTATCTTTTAACGTGATATTTGTTTTTCACTGAAACTTTTTGAGATCTAAAACAATAATAAAAGTCAACTATTATGTAAATAAATATGTTATAGAATTATGTTAAGTCCATAAAATCATGAATGATGCTTTGATGAAGCATGTACGGTAGAGATGTTTATCATCATAATATCGCCATGCACTTCATAATTAGTCATCAATTAAAAATGTGTGAAATGTAGCTAACAGTTATCGAAGCTATATGTATAATTGATAGCTTTTTATTTCATATATACATCATATGACCATATCCATCATCAACTAATCACGACCTAATTCTTAAGTCCTAGGTACGGTTATTTATTTATCTCCATACCGTATTTAGCTTTAATTATGTTAGAATTTGTATTATTGGCAGGCAGCTTTAATTTTGTGTACTATCATATAAGGAGGTGTTATGTATACTGAAAAAGATACGTATCACTCATTTATAACATGTGCGTCTGTTAGCACATTTTTGGATATCCATTAAGATATTTAGCGTTCCTTTGTTGGAATCAAATAATTATTTGTACGGAATTAATTTAAACGTTTTTCCTTATTCATAAATGGCTCCATCGCTGTTCAATAACAAAAGTACATTAGCTCTGTGACATAATTGTATTGATTGTAGCTAGTGTTTTGTTTTAATGACAAGTAATACCTAGGTACCTAATTTCCCTTCTGTCTCTTTTAATTTGCAGTAATCGTAAAACGCGTACTGAATTCAAAATACAAATTCCAAAGACATCGAATCGTAAACGTGTCAAGGGCGTGGGTTATTTTTAACAGTGGAGATGTCACAGTTTTCCATACCAATCATTATCAGCATATAATAATTTTTGCAAGTGTAGGTAAATATCGAATTAAATCTAATAGTATTTCAAACGATAAAGTTTAACCTGTTTTAGTACCTATCTTTAGGAATACATAGTTATATCTGTACATAAATATGCTTAGAAAACGGTAAATATTCTATCATCAATCAGTCGACAGCTTTTGTTAAATTTTTCTGATATAACCCAGAGCACGTATTTAGGCGATAATTATCTTCCTGACTTATTTAAGAGTTTTTCGTCTAAATTTAGTACGAGTTGCAAAACACTGGGATGCAGGTGCGTTGGTATTTTGATTTATTTTCGTCCATTCAACTCAGTTAACAATAATTACCGACAAATATACCGACAGTTTAACAATAATTTATAATAACCGATATGTCTTTATTATGTTTAATAAGATACTAATATGTTAACAGCTTAACATCGTTAAATATCACTAAATAATCCCTAAATATGCTTTGAGATAGATGAACCTACAGCGCATTTTCCAGACCGTAAATTAAATATATATAACTATGTATATGGAGGCTGCATATCAATGTATCTTATATCATATCTCTTGTTATGCCCACCTATTATACAGAGATAAAGTTAACAATATAAAAAATTCTAATATGGCCGTAATACTAGTTTCAACTCTCGAAACAATAAGTAATAAATAACACTTTATACACTATTGATTTATGTAAGCTTTTACTAGTATAACCTATAATGTATCGTCAAAATTGTTGATGACAATATACCTAATTAGACGTTTGCCTTCTATTATAATTTAGTACGTCTAAATGTTCTCCTTTAAACCTCAGTTCATACGTAATATGCATTTACTGCCGGCTATTTTAAAAACAGACAATGGAAAAGTTGAGGTCAGTGACTCATCGATAAATGACTGAAAATAATGTGTCATGAATTTAATACGATATATTCCTATGGGTATTTATCTTGTTTATTAACGAAATTAAGTGTATTATAAAAATTGTTAAAATCACGATATTTTTATTAGGTACGTAATTAGCAATTATAATGTTATTATAATACGCGAAAAACGGTTTGAAAGATTTAAATAAATAAATCCTTTATTGAAAGTGGTATATTATAGATGAATTAAAAAAACTGCAGAATCAGCCATCTGCAATGCAAATGTTTAATTATAATTAAAAGCTGTTCAACTGTTTTATAAAATTCTATGTTATATTATGTTTATATGTTATTGGTTTAGAGTATACTATGTTTCTATATGTAAACATAGAATACTCAAAACTTATAAATTAAGATTTTCATTAATTTTAATAGATTTTCACCTTTTCACCTGACGATAAAATGATAACACAACCAGTAAGGGTCATGGTTTCGTCGCAAAATAATCAGATTCCGGTTTTCATTATCAAAATTACAATTATTTATTTTTAATGTAATAAATTTATTATAATGAATTAGTATTGACTGACGTTTCGAGTGCACAAACAAGCATAGTTAAAGGTTGATTGTCAAAAAATATATTATATACTGTAGATTAATAAAATAAAAAAAAAATCCATCCGAAAATGTGTATTTTCTTTGTAATACCAATTTTGATCATTAACTTTCATTTCGATATAATTAAATTTTGCCTGCAAGTACCGAGTATCAATAAAAATATTTTATAGTTCTTAGACTAAAATATTATATACTTATAGGTTTTTAAACAAAAAGTTATCCATTTGTTAAAAAAAAATATTATATCAGTAAGACTACTCCAATTACTCAAAATTTACAATTTCAAACTTTGAGCATTTGCTGTGCAATACATTCTAGTTACCGGAATTAATTCAATATTGATAATACATATTCAACAGACGGCTGATAAGTAAAACGAATCGATAAATAACAGAACCCGAATATATTAAAATAGACTTACCTCATATATGGTTTTAGGACACTTATGTATTAATTATTACACATGCATATGACGCGTCTGTTTGCTCAGACGGTCATGTGTACACTGAAGGGAATCGTCATCTTACGTGAGACTGGATGGATGCTGTGTCGCTGAAGGTTCAGTGATAACGAATTGTTGGATTCGAAACGGTCATAAAGACTAAATTAAAAGTACAGTTTTGATCGGAATGAATCGAGTAAATTATATTCATTTAACATTTTACAGACAATGTAGTAAAATTAAGTCATTATTACAAAATATAATCAAGAGTTCTCTGTTTTAAAATTTTTTCGTATATCTTGTAAATCATTTGACGATTAAAAGCTTGAAATTATAATATTAAAAGGTAGAAATATTTTATTAATTGCAAATTTAATTGTAAATTTTTCCTTTTCTAAACTTGTTTCTAAAATTGTTCATTAAAACCTTAACATAACAATCAAATACAGTACATATGTATTTATAATTTTCTTATCCTACGTCGTAGATAATATTATACCTTAATAATTAAAAATTAACAAAAATTTAAAAGTTTGGTACCTGTGGCAGTGTAGCTTTAACGATGGCGGAATGTTCTCGCTGTATTACGATACTTAATTCGTTGAGCGAGGAAAGCACAAGTCACCGATACTATCAGCAACTTAAATCTTCAAGTAGTCCAAATGGAACAAAATTGAAGTTGGAGGAAAGACTTTTATATTTGAGACGTATATTGTTTTGTCTGCGGCGCCCAGCTTTTTTCCTTTCCGCAGGAGGTAAGTCGAGGCTAATTAGATTACTTAATGGTTACATTGTCTTTAAAAGGAAACAGTGCCTGAAAATGGGTCGCACGCATTAACATCATTCGCCCGCGTAAAGCCATGTCGATATAGCTGATGGATATAAAAATGAAGCACAATACAGTTTTGAACTTTATGACATGACAAAAAAGATTCGGGTGGCCCATAAAGCCCTAATACTTCACTGAAAGAAACCTAATGACAATAATAACTCATTTGCGATACTTCATAGACGTAATGAAACCGAACCGTTTTTGAAGAGTGTTGAAAGTGGATCGCGTACGATAAAGATCGTGGTCTAAGCGTGGCCAGGCTTCATAGACTGTGCTGAATCACAACCTTACCTCGCAATCAGGTGATGCTTTGTGTATGGTGGTATTGGAAAATCATTGTTTATTATAGGCTTTCACCGTTGGGCAGAACAATCGATTTGGTTCTACTGTCAACATCTGATGAGATTCAAGCAAGAAACGAAGCGATGAATTCAAGAAAGATTCATCACAATATCGGTAGACACCACCTTACGACACTCAGCAAAAATTAAAAAGTGGCTGGGATGTATTAATACCGTATATTCCTGACCTTCAGAATATTCGCATTCGGTCTCTTCAGGATAATTGAGGCGAGACAGGAGTCTTGATGTTAACCTGACATCTGGGAATCCTTTTCCAAACTGTCTCGATTGGTTAGGAGTATAATATTCTACAGAAACAGGCTAATGGCACAAATAATATATATCTTTGAGTATAAAATTTCTTGGTTTTATTGACTCGTTAGTCAACACTTAATGGCATTTGTTAAAATAAAATGAAATACTTTGGTACTACCTAACAAACTGATTTAGTCTTCTAACAAAATATATAAAAGCGATTTAACGTGCTTTTGAATTTACTTTTGTAACGACTTTAAATATATATTTTTTAATTTAACGTACATTAATAAAAAACACTATAGGATATACCTATTAGAGAGTAACAAGTCTAAATAGTTTATTAAGTCAATCGTAAAATTAAGCATTTTATAGATGTTGTGACACTCGAATACAAATAGACTGTATATATTGTGGTTTTGATCAAGTCTGCACACATACAAATCAGTATCCGCGCTTTGTAGCGGAGTGGTCTTATCATTTATTCCTTTATTTCTGTGGTCTTGTGTTCACATGAACCAAAAAAAGAGATACAAGAGATAGAGAAGAGATTTTTCATAAAATTACATTGTTATTGAGATACAGTTATTTCATCATAATTTATATATAATATATAACGAATGCAATAGAAATACACGATACCTATACCTGGATTTTTTTTTTTTTTAAATTATCTCTTCACTGAGACATCATTGAACATTACGATCAATCCTAACTTAAGACTTATAAATTATTTAAGTGTAACCTAATTTACTAATAAAAACAAATAGTGAAAAAAAGAACAAATAATATACCTTTTATATCAAATAATAAAACTAAACTATTTTTGTTTAATATTACTTATTACTAAAAATATTAAAATTTTGTATTATAAGTACCTACCAAATAATATTAGGTATAAATTATTGTGTATTTCGTACAACAATATAAAACAATAACAATATAATTTATTCGTATATAAATTATATAGCAACAATGGAATATAAATAATAATCTACGTTCGTATAAAATCGTTCTCTATTTCTCTGAAAGCTGCGTTTTGTAGTTTTCTTTTTATAAGGACTCTCTTCAAGGTAGCAGTAATCAGCCATCATGCCAATATTCCATTTTTCTTGATACCTTTCTCCATCTCCTTTATGTCTGATGGATTTGATGGAACCTCTCTCCCTGTTCCTCGCTGACTGCTCCAAGATTTTCAGGAGTCAATGTGCAATGTGGGAAGCAAGGTAATGAAGTTTGACGCATCCCAATTCTCAGGTCCAAGATCAAAATCCAGTTAGCCACCACTCGCAAACAAAACACTATTAAAGTTATTACTTGACATCATTATTTTTATTCGATCCAATTATTGAATTCAAACCGTAAAGCAAAGTAGAGGCTAATTATCATTGGTTCCTACCTGAATTGTACCTATTATCTACAGGTAAATTCGCGAGTGCTACCCATTTAAATAAAAACCCTTTAAATTAAATTTATTACCTTATTTACATAACACGTGTGCTCGAGTGGTCAAATTACATATTATGTAAATGCTGAAATAAATGCGCCTATATATTCGTTAAAGATATTTGTTTAAAAAGATCTAAAATTAAAATCTTCGACATTCAGTTGATTATGACTGAAAAGACTCAGTTTGCGAAATAACTAAATAAAATAAATTGCTTTTGTAATTATTGTTTGATATACTAAACCGAGTTCTAGACATTAATATTAATTTTGAATACTAAATTTTGTGAGTAGATAGTCAAACTGCCCAAAAAAATTTATCTATAGTCGAATTTTTAATTAGACGATATCAACTGACGTTTACGTACGTGTTGTCAGTTTTTAATGAAATAAAAATAGTGTTGTGACAAAGTAAAAACCCCTGAATTAATGATCGGTGATGGCACTAGTCGCCGCGCCGCGCTTTGTAATAAGACGTCAAAAACTGATTGTAGTTACATAGTACTAGTACCTAACTTATATCAGAGCACTTTTATACAATTTTGAAATAGAAATAATATTCTTTTATTGTTTAAAATGATTGACTATTCACACTCATTGTTCATTCATCTGATTGAACAAGAACTGAACGCATCACTATTACTTTAAATATGGCAACATTATTTTACAAAGTGACATTAGCTACTGTCAGTTGGCTTCGTCTAATTAAAAATACGACTATAGTGAGTTATATTATATTACCTATATTAATTAGACAAAGCTAATCAATGCTTAAAAAATCTAATTTGGCACTTTTTATTTTATATTGAAGTCGGGTTTATTTTTTGTTAAAAAGGAATTTGTTTAATTTAGGGTAACTTTGATTTTCAATAATAATAATTATGATCAGTGTTCATCTGTCATCTTTTGAAAAAATGTACAATAGTGCTTAAATTACACATGACTTTGACAATTTACAATGACGTAATTACTAAACCAAGCCAAGACCAAGCTGCGCTTGTTTTGTTTGTAAATTGTTGAAAATTTTGATTTTTTTAAACGAAAATATTAATTAAAATGGCTGGAAAACCACCAGAAGATGGATATATATCAGTAGTTGACGAAGAGCCAGAAATCTTTGCATTACTGAAGTGGGATACTGCACAAACTCAAAAGAATTTTGATGTTCGTAGTTCAGAGAGAGCAAAAAGTCCGGAGAAATATATACAAAAGTCAATTGCGGAAGAAGCGGATGCTTTTGATATGAATGATGCCGCCTTCCTAGAAACTTTTCGTCTTCCAAAAGATTTGGCACGAAGTCTTTGCGAGGAAATAAAAGCTGTGATTCCCGATTCCACTAAGTCACTAGATCTACCTATTGAAACAAAAGTATAATTTATTCTGGTCTCTTAACATTAAAATAAGAAATTTAATATTCAGTTTTAAAAAGCACCTACAGGTTACATATTTGGAACTATCTAATATAATATTCCTTTATATATATATTTTTAATTTTAGGTATTAGCTACACTCTCCTATTATGCAACAGGAAAATACCAAAAGTCAATAGCTGGAAAATCTGATCTTAATGTTACCCCCTACTTTTATATGACTGCAGTAATGCAGGTCACAGAAGCTATTAATCATCACACAATTGTTAAGAAGTATATTCACTTTCCACATTTAAGAAATGAAAGGGATCTTATTAAAAACAGGTAATAGAAACAAACTAAAATCTCTTAAATTGCATTATATTAAATAATCCTTTAAATAGGGCTTTGTATTTTATAACATCTTAATAAAGATTGAACCTTACACAAATATATCATATCATAAAACTGTACATCTATTGCACTATTCTATCAATATAGAACTTTTTTATTAAATCATATTTTTTAATTTTAGATTCTATATGAAGTACAGAATACCAAATGTAGTGGGTTGTGTGGACTGCATGCATGTGCCAATTGCTAAACCAGACAATAACCACAAAAAGCATTTTAATAAATCATATCATTCAAAAAAAGCACAAATTGTAAGTATTAATCATTCTATTTATTGTATAAGAGTTGCAGTATTAATATTGTAAATAATATAATATGAAATGAATATAAATTACTTTTAACCATATGGTTATATATGGGTATGTATTATATTCTTGAATTCCTTAGTATTGACTACAGTGTAGTATATATTTATCTCAAAACTAATGAGCACAGTTGTTTAGCAATTTTAAACATTAGAACAGTAAGTTCTGTTTGTATTTTTTGTTTTCCATTCATGTATTTATTATCTATTAACACTTGCTCATACCATATAAAACTGGCATTCACTAAATTTAAAGATCTCTGAAATATATTCAAAAATAAGTCAAGAGTTTCCATAATGGATTGTATTAAATCATATTAACAAGCTTGTATATAATCTAAAAACATCAATTTCAGATATGTGACAGTGATCTAAATATTATCAGTGTTGATGCATTGCCAGGCGGTTCTTTATCACATGAAGCCATATTATTAAAACATGCTGTTAAAAATGATTTAGAGAGCCTTAATGCAGCCAGAGATACATGTTGGCTTGTTGGTAAGCAATACAGTATATTTATTTATCAAAAATTCACACATAATATGTATGTCTAATAATCACATATATTTAACGATTATAATGAAGATTTTCAACCTTGTTTTTAGCAAAACTGTTGATTTTGATAGACTATTTACTCTCAGTTCCTTAGTTGAGAATTAGCTTCAATGTAACTGTAAATTTTTAGGTGGACTCCACTATATGCAGAAGCCATACATAATGACTCCCATTCCTAAAATTACGAAAAAAACACCTGTATCACCAGAGAAGCACTATACAAATCTTCATATGACCACACATAATGTAGTCCTAGATACAATCAAACAGTTGAAATCACGATGGAAATGCCTTCAGGCATCATGTAATAAGCATTTTGATCCGTCAATGGTGTCGATGATTATTGTAGCCTGTTGCATTTTACATAATATTTGTAATAAGCGAGGGTTGGCTGTCCCACAAATGACTCAAGCGGAAGAACGATTAGAAATTATGAAACAAAAAGTTGCTAATGGTGCAGTGTCAAAGAAACGTGTTGAGGACCCAGCAGGTCAGTGATCAATTACAGCCTTCCCCATCTCTCGCTTTGATACAAGTAATTGCACTAATCTTAGTAAATAAATTATTGGATATTTTGAGGTAATGAATAAGAATCCTGGCAACAACTTTTCTCTAGTGGCATCTCAAAACCAGAGTTTCCACGATACGAAACCAGGTTAGAACACTTTCAGATGTTGTAATTGGAGAATCATAGAAAATTGATGTACCCTTTGAATACCCCAGGCATCTCATTTGTCCCTCCTTGCAAAACTCACCATTATCCAGATTGAGCATTCTGATAAACAAGCTAGGTCTGGATATCCATAGTTGCTCCCCTCATACTCTGAAATCTATTTTCCTTTAGTTTTTATAATTTATTAATTATTGGTGTATTTATTTTTCATTGTTTGCCTAAAGGTACTTGTTACATTTTTTTTCTTTTTTTTTTTCTTCTGCGTTTATTTGCAGTATTTAATTTTTCTTTATGTACCAATGTGTCAGTGTTCCGCGTTGGCATTCTTTAGCTCTTTACAAAGCTAAAAAAATTTTTTTAGTTTTATATTTTTAATTGTACTCAAGTTACATACAATAATTTTAACATAGATTCTAATTTATGTTATAGAAACTTTTATATTTGTGGTCATAGATCAGACGATGATAAGAAGATAAGACATTCATTCATATATCGAGTGTTTCATATTTTAATAGTTCCTTCAAGATTTCTTAATAATTTAATTGCTTGTCCTGTAAAGGTAACGTTCAAGTATTACGTAACGCAATTTTTGGAGATTATTGACCCCCCTCCATGTAACTCGCCGTAACGTTTTTCAGTACCCAAGTACAGTACTGTACTCGAGTATAGTAAAACGTTTCGTAAACACCTAGTGACTCTTTAGTTACTATTATGTGGTGTAAGTCGAAAATAATATTAACAATAACGCGTAATTCACTGACCTATGGCCACAGATATTAATGCTTCAGTTCCTTTACGTCTTTGAAAGAAACAAATTTTAATTAAAATAAATTATTATTATTATATTATTAATTTTCAGGTGTACAAGTACGAAACGCGTTAATAGAGCGATTATGGAACGAACGCAGTGCTAATGAATGCATTCCTCCAAAGAAACGTGTGAGGAAAGAGCGTGAGCCCATTCCTCAAATGAACCCAGTGGAAGATGATCCCAGCAAGCGGCCGCGAGTCATGATGAATAATCCTTATGCTTTTGGAATGGGGATGAATCATGGCTGGGGACATTATCCACAACATTGATGTAAGATTATTGAAGTTCTTTTGGCGCGTTAGGGAAAAATTATGAGAGAAAATTGTCACCAAAAACCGACACCCTGAAGTTAGCTATAGTCAACATTTTAGTTTTTTCTATTATTAGTGTAGTTTTTTGTACAAACGTAGAATAAAATTTTTGAAAAGATTTTTATCTTGTTACACCAAAGAGGTATAACTTCTAACGCGTGTATATGTTAACGTAAAATTGTAAAAACCGTTAGATTGTAATCTATCTCGCGAGATTATAAACTGTCGAAAGATTGTCAACTCAACATACTGCTTACAATTTAACGTATTATTATTCGGTAGATTGTAATCTATCGAAGTGAAACCGTCAAATTGTGAAACGGCCATTTTCTACTTTTCTATTGGTTATAAGAGATCTGACATTCTCGTTTTCTATTGGTTATAAGTGATGTGACATTCTCGGTAAATTAATCGAATCGATTATTTCCTCATTTGTTAATTTTAAAGATTGTCAACAATCTTTCGACAGTTTATAATCTCGCGAGATAGATTACAATCTAACGGTTTTTACAATTTTACGGTGACATATATAAGGACACATACTTTTTTTATTGTGAAGACTAAAGTTGACATGAGGTTTAAGAATATCAATACCTAGAATGGGCTATTTAACAAGTTATTTGGCTATTATGGCCACATTACAATTCAAATACATATTTCAACTTGCAGTTTTTATCAAAATTAAATTTACTATTTTGTTTCAGATTAATCTGGTTTAGCCGTTTGGCGTAAAAATATATACCTATTGAATTTTTCAATTCAATTATATATAATTATTATATATAATAATAATAATTATTATAAATATACATAATAATAATTATTATTATATATAATACACAACTGTGATCATTTTATATTAATTTTCCATCGAAAAGGGCACAAAATGTTTCATTCTAAATAATACTGGTTACATAGCATTTATAGATTAGCTCAACAAACTAAGTCAAGACATTTATCAGGTAGCCTAAATCTGAATAAGAAAACAATTTTTAGAAAAACTTTTTATTATACATTTTTACTTAATAAGTAATTATAAGTACTATGAATAAATGCATAAATAAAAAATTACGATCGTTTTTTTAAACCCATTTCGTTTTAAAATTAAAATAGTTTTAATTCCTGAAATTAAGCAAAAGTTAATAAAGGACGTTACATTAACGAAATTGGAATGTTTTTTAACAAAGAAGAGAATTCGATATACAATAAACTTTAATCTCATAATTTTAAATTATTTTAAAAACGGCTAATAATATTTACTGAATGAACTAGCAATTTCGTTAGCTAACATAGAAGAAATGACCATATTGGGGCAATTAACGGTCACTTTGGAATAATCGCTCTCAACTCGCACTGAGAGCAACACCAAATCTTGAGATGACATCAAACGGCCCGCGAACCTAAAATGTCAATTCATTTATAAAATACACAAAATTCTACCACAAGGACCACTATACCTTATATAAAAAGCTAAGAACTGGAGAGCTAATCTAATAAATATTAAAAGACTAAAAACCATAATGCGGTAATATAACAAAACATGTATGTTAATATAACGACTGTGGACCGATAATTTTCTTTCTACGGAGAAAGCACCTACGCTTGCCTATTAAAAAAATATCAAGAAAACAGAAATCTGAGGCGATCATAGTGCTACATTTTACTTACAATCACCTTACAGCCACCGGTCAGTAACAAAGCAAAATATTTTCTAAAATACGCAAATTATTATATTTTGTTAATAATCATTGTAAATACTTATTAAAAAAGTAAATACTTACCAACTAAACTTTTTAAATTTGTTTTAATTCTCTATTTATACATTTTACTGCATCGGTTAACAATATTATAAATACTGTATTTTTATTTATAATTCATGAAATACACATAACTAACATAAAAAAAAAAGCAGGTTACATAAGTTATTAGGCAACGGGCGGCCTTATCGCTAACAAGTGATTTCTTCCAGGCAACCCAAATATGGAACATTAAAAAAAGTAACACCTACAGCGGGTAAAGTAAAAGAAGTGCATAAATACTTAACAAAAAGATACTAAAAATAACATGCAACTATAACTAAAATTAAATAAAATAAAATCTAAAGAAAATAAGTATGTATGAGCAGACATGTAAAAAAAGCTCTCACAGGTTAATTGACTCACAATTAATATATAAAAGTAGTAGCTAATCACGAGGCAGAAAAAAAATGATCACAAAGGAGATTTTTAAATAAATTTAAGGACTGAGCTCGTCTGATATAAGGTGTAAGGAATTCCATAGCAGGATACTTTGCACGGTGAAGGAGGAGATAGAACTCAGTTTTATGAATGGGAGTTTCAAGAATTAGATTGTCTAAGGAACACAAATCAAAACTATACTGTATATTTATGTGTTGAAAATAAATTTAATATGTTTAATTAAATACTTACTTGAGAAAATTTATTGGCGACTCAACAGCACCGAGATTTGCAGTCTCAAACACTTTAGAACACATTATCAGATCATTCTCCATCCTTGGTGCCTTTTTGTCGCACTGAAAATTTTCATTTCTTTATTATCTTTCAACAGATTATTTACTTCAACTTGTAAGCTAATATGTTAAAATAATTTAATATAACCTCCTTTAGTTTTCGAAGTCGGTTAAAAAACCAAAAAATCAACAAGAAATCATTACCTCTGTCATTCCTCTAAGTTTCCGTTGTCCTATACAACTATAACCTCCTTCGGTTTTCTTAAGTCGGTTGATAAAATAAAAAATCAACAAATCATTACCTCTGTCATTCCTCTAAGTTTTCTTTGTTCTTGCCCCCAGCGGGTTTCAGACATATTAACAGCCCGAATTAGTTCACCGACTTGTGGTGTTATTACTATATTCATCTCACCTGTTAAAGGAAAAATAAAAACACTTAAAGGATTATAAGTATTAAGAAAGAAATATGGTTTAAATAAACTAAGTATTCAAATAAACTAAGCTGAATATTTAAATTGGAGGTTGTGGAATTTTCAAAAAAGTTACGAATCTAATTTTTTTTACTTTTAATTAAGTTAGGTTTTCATGGCTGTATTTTTTGCACATTTAATTTAAATGTTAATCATTTCAAGAACCCACCAAATGGCGTTTAAATGTTTATTTTAAATCAAGGTTTTTATGCGTTTATTATTACTAGATTACATAAATACACGTATTTTTCGATCTAAAACAGTCTCCTACAAAATTTAATTCCTATATAGTATAATTCTAATAAAAGAAGAAAACATTATTTACAAGTATGCTCCATCATCGTGGACTCGACAGTTTATTGTCACGTGACTGACGCATAAAAATCAATATTTTTAACTATGTATTTTAAGATGACTTAATGATTTACAAGTATCCATAAATATTTTAAATCCATGATACATACAGATTACTCTATTATATCATAAAATAATATAATAATTGACTGTCAGAATACCCGAAGTTTAGATTATTAATAATACTTTCTTGTGTGATACCGTCAAATTTACGTGAATGAAAATCTAGAACTCACCTAAAGAACTAGCGATGGTAAATTCAACGGGTTGTATGGAGTCAGCGAAGTCAACGCCTAATAATGTATTTGTGGAAGCGCCGGGGCCTAACGATGGTATAGAAGGAAACTCGTGTATACTGCGGGATCCCGATACTATCTGAAATATATAACCGGTCATATATATATGTAGGCGTGAATTGGTGCAACATTTTGTTAAAATGTACGTGTTAAGGATATTTGATACCTATTTTTTTTAAGACAATTCACACCAATTGACCTAGTCCCATGCTAAGCTGGTGAAGCTTGTGTTATGGATAGACAACGGATATATATACATATTATAGATAGATAGACATATAAATATATAATTAAACACCCAAGACCTAAGCACAACACCAAATGCTCATCACATCGATGTTCGTCTCAGCCGGGGATCGAACCCGGGACCCATGGATTCGCAGTCAGGGGTACTAACCACTAGACTAATGAGTCAGTTTTTCACAATCAAAATATTGTGTACAGTGCCATCTACCGAAATTTTACTTTAAAATAATAATAATAATAATAATCTTTATTTTCTTCTCTCACATACATAAGGTTTTTATGATTAAACTAAGATTATAACATTAGGAAGTGTATGTGAGAGACTGGTCTCTGTAACAGGAGACCTGAGTGACAGATAAGCCTCTCCACCACCGGACCGGAACGCGTACAATCATGTCATTGTCAAAGGTTACAATAGAAGAAAATAAGCATTAAGTGCTAAAGAAAACATTGTGCAACGGAGTTTTTAAAAATAAATTTGGTGTGTGTTTGTGTGTGTGTGTATGTGTGTGTGGTGTGTGTGTGTGTATGTGTGTGTGTGTGTGTCTCTCTCTCTCTAAGTGTGTGTATGCGTGCGTGGGTGTGTGTATATGTGTGGGGAAGTGGGTGAGTTACAGAATGACAGTTATTAGATCCTCTGTTTCATCATAACTCAACGTCTTCAGCCAAGTAGTAACCTTTTTTTTACATTTGTATTTGGGTAGTGGGTAAATGTTAATTTTTTTGTTTAATTTATTTATTTTAAATAATTTTAATAACAGCCTAGGAAACCAAAGAACCTTTGCGAGAAAGAAGTTGTCCATTTTGTAATACAACAGCAAACTTTATGTTTTATCCGCTTGTTAATATTTAAATCGGGGTCGTAACTAGTTTTATGATGTTGTTTTAGAACTGTGTTCAGAATAAATAATTGACGAATTGTTAATACATCGGCTAGGGCATAAAGCTCTTTGGTGGGAAAGAGAAGCGGTAAGGAGTGGCTTACTTTTAATACTGCTCGTTGGGCTCTTTCAAGTTTTAGGAGATTGGTCTTGAAAGTACCTCCCCAAACAGTGATACAATATCCTAAAATTGATTGACATAAAGACTGATAAACTACGTTAATAATTTTTTTGTCTGCTATAGACCTTAAAGTTTTGAAGATATAAATGAGTTTACGGGTTCTGCAAGAGAGAAGATCCACGTGAGAATTAAAACTCAAGTTACTGTCGATAACTACACCCAAATACTTAATACTATGGGCAAGGGAAATGCTTTTGCAATGGCAGAGTTGATTTGAAGAGCAAGTATGGGCTATGATAGAAAAATTATTATGAATGTGTGAGGGAATGTTTTTAATAGAGAAGGGCATAAATTTTGTTTTATCAACATTTAGCGTAAGGCCGTTGCCTCTCAACCATTCATTAACAAGGCCAAAACCAGACTGAGCAGAATTATAGACCTCATTCCAATTGTTGCCAGAGAATACAAGGGCCGTGTCATCTGCAAAAGATATTATCTTACCATTTGGCAACTGGAGGTTACATAACTCATTAATGAATGCTAGAAACAACGTTGGGCCAAGTACGCTTCCCTGAGGGACACCGTAAGTTATTGGCAAGTCACTACTTACAAGGTCACCGACCTTCACCCTTTGAAATCTATTTTCAAGGTAACTTTGGAAAAGACTCAATTGAGAACCACGGATACCCAGAGATTCAAGTTTGTTTAAGAGAAGTGGGACAGAGACTGTGTCAAATGCCTTAGCAAGGTCCAAAAATATTGCAATAACTTTTTGCTTTCGGTCAAGTTTGGCTACAATGTGATCAGTAAGTTCGTGAACGGCGTCATTTGTAGAACTACCGGAACGAAAACCAAATTGCGAGCTAGAAATGAGATTCTTGGTCTCAAGATAGTGAACAAGGCGTTTGTTTATGAGTTTCTCTATTATTTTTGCAATCGTGGGTAGTTTAGATATTGGTCTATAATTATTGACACATTCTCTGTCACCACTCTTGAAAATTGGAACAATGTCAGCTAGCTTAAGCTGATCCGGAAAAACGCCTGTGGAAAAGATCAAATTTACAATGTATGTCAATGGTGGGACTATTATTTGATGATACCGTTTTAATATAGCACCTGAAATATTATGCCGTCCAGTACATTTGTCTTTTTTTAAGTTGAGAATACAGTTGCGAACTTCACTTTCATCGGTACTATCCAAAACTAGGGATGCTAGTGGCTTGGCCATTGAGGATTTACAACCCCTACCATAGGAATAAGCCCTTTCAGCAAGATCCTTACCAACAGAAACAAAGAATTTATTAATATAATTTATCGATTTAGAGGGGTTATCAGGAGAAATAAGTTGCTCAGCAGGTCTACTAAGTTTTGATATATGCGTTAATTTTCTAATGGTGTCCCAGAGTGCTTTATTATTTGTGTTCGCCGCTGCTTTCAACTCTTTCTCCTCATACTCCCTTTTAAGTTTTTTAAGGAGCCAGTTGCAAAAATTTCTGTACCTTTTGTAGGTTATTTTCTTAATTTCATTGTTCGGGTCTTTTTTATATCTTTTATGAAGTTTATCTCGATTTCGTACACATCTTAGAAGACCAGCAGTCATCCAAGGCTTCTTTAGCCTCTTGCGATTAGATACGGTGTGAGTTTGAGTATTAGAATTTATTTTAGCATTAATCTCCGAGATAAGAAGAGAAGTAGCAACATTTGCATCTGAAACCTGATAGATCGGTTCAAAGCAAAGGTTTTTCATATCATTATCTAGGCCTACATAATCAATTTTACTATGAATGAAGTCCTTGTTTTGTTCGTGAGATTGCTGGTCTTCCAGTATGAGAACTACGCTGTCATGATCAGTTACAGATGATTCAACTACATAGCAAGCGGAAGAAAAAGTACTTTTCATAAAAACATGATCAAGGCACGTTTTGTTGTGAGTGGATATTGTATGTGCGGGTAACAGACCATGAGAAGCTAGTAGATTTAAATAAAATTGAGAATTCACATCCTTAGTGTTTGGCGTAATATCGATATTGATATCACCAATAATTATGACTGAAGATAATTTTAGATCGGTAAGAATTTCGTTTAGCGACTCTATAAATTGGGAGACGTCTTTATATCCTGGCGGTCTGTAAATGGCAATGACGGCAGTATTGTCATTTATTTTTATTACAAGACAATTAGATCCGAGTACTTTCGGTTCAAATATTTTTACGTTCAGACAATTTTTGAAGTAAACTATAACGCCTTCATTTTGAGTCAGGTTGTTTTCGGTAAGGGCATGATAATATCCGTCAATATGGGGAATTATATTTGTGTGGCGTAACCAGCACTCAGTGAGCACAATAAAGTCCCATTCAGTTTTAGATCTATCTAATAGTGTTAATAAGTCTGGGAAGTTCCGATGTATACTTCGAATATTTTGGTGAATTATTTTCAAACAATTTTCAGGATGTTTAATTAAGGTCTGGAAGTCTTCTATTTCACAACTAGAGGAATAAGCTACGGTAAAATTATCAAGGTCTTTTAATATTTCATTTGTTTGATCGAATTTTGGTAGGTAAGAATACAAACAAGGATGACTTCAGTGATAAGGATTCTTTGGTGCAGGTTTTGTAGCGTTGCATAGGCTGTTGAGCTATCAATTTTCATAAATTTGTGGAGTAATAGGTTATAACTAATATTTTGTTTATGAATGTGTCCAAGTGTAAACTTAAATGAATGTTTTTGGAGTGTAAGTGAATGTAAACGTCGAATAAATGAAGTGCCAGGGCTAGATATATATTGTGAATGCGTGTGTGTGGGTTGTAGGATAAATGTTTGTGCTAAGTAACTAACTAAATTATTGATTAGAAATAAAAAGTAAAAGATATTATAACTTTCAGATAGTCACGCCTCCTGTTGTTCCTTCTTCAGGCTGAGGAGACAATGATCGGACCGTATTTGTACAGCTTTTTCTTCTTGTGTCTTCTTGACTAAAATTCTACCATTTGCTTGCCAACAAATAAATTTTCTTGACTTACAATATTGACGAACATCATAGAAAAGTTTCTTCATGGCTGGTGGCAAATGATCATCTACATATATTGGTACACATTTACCATCAATTCCAATGGTTTGGGTATTTAACTTCTCGGGTACAGGACGTTTTTTATTGAATTGTCGTACATGGGCCAGAAAATCATTTCTGACCGCAACTGAATGAAATTCCACCACAATGGGTCTATCCTTTTCAACTTTACCTGGTAACCGGTATATATCCCGTAAGGTGTTATTTTGAAGATTGAGATTGAGGCCTGTCACATTACCAATTTTCTGCAGGATCAATGAGAGGTCAGTTGGGTTCTCATCTTGTCTAGTTGGAACATTCCTTATTTCCAAAGTTGAAGGTCGGGACTGTTGTTGAAAATCATCTATGCGCTTTTCAAGCTTGCGAATACAGTCCTGATATTCTTTCTTCGCAGTCTCTAAGGCGACAACCCTCACATTCACGTCTTCGTACATTTTATTAATAAAAGATAGACCCGAGTCAATTTCAAGGGAAGATTTTTGAAGAACCGCTATGGAAGCAAATTACATTTCACGTAGTGTTTAATTAATTAATTACTTATTCAGTTTATATACTACATTATATAATACAATACTCAGTTTATTAAGGATAGTAAGTATCATAATAATTTGCTAATGCTTTTTTGCTATGTGCATTGCATTGCCTTTTTACAAAACCTCCCAAGCGAAAGTAGAGAATTATCATTGAATAAACTCAAAACTCTCGTTAATCGTAAATTAATCAATAAATGATCCTAATCCTTGGGATTGATTTGCTCCACTTCAAACAATTTGACACAAAACTTGATGTTAAAAAGAGTGGCGAAGAGTTTCTTGTCCGCTCTACGTCCTTGACTTGCGAACTGATAGTAAATGTAATTTAGTATTAAGTTATCATATTTTCTGTTGACGTTCATAAGTGTACTTGTATATATAAATAAAGTTATGTTGAGTTTGAAGATATAAATATACTTAAGTCTGCAAATAGTAATAATAAATAATAATAATAATAATAAAGCCATTTATTCCAAAACTTGCTTATGTTTTACAATGTTGTTAGTACTTAATTGCTTAAATTTAAAATGGTTACTTATAATTACCGTTAGTATTATTATTTATGTACAAGGTTTGGATCCCTGTTGGGTAAAGGCCTCCTCCATCCTTTTCCATGACTCCCTGTCTCTGCCTATTTGTATCCAGTCGTTTCCTGCGACGTGTGTTATATCATCAGCCCACCGTCTTAATTGTCGACCAACATTTCTCTTCCCCATGGGTCCTTTCCATCGTGTGGTTTCAATGGTCCATCTTCTGTCTCGGTATCGTGAGATGTGTCCAGCCCATCTCCATTTGAGTAAGAGTGCGTGCCTGAGAGCATCAGTTAATTTGGTTTTTTGACGAATTTCTTCGCTCCTAATTTTGTGTATTCTCCTAATTTTCAGCATACTCCTTTCCATTGCTGTTTGGTTACTTTTAATTTTTTGTTTTATTTTATTTGTAAAGGTCCAAGTTTGGCAGCCATACAGCAAGCAAGGTAACAGGCATGTATCAAATATTGTCCTTTTCATGTGTGAGCTGTAATTGCCTTTTAAGATTTCTTTTAATGCCCAGAATTTCTTCCAAGTTGTGTTGATTCTCCTTGTCACTTCTTCTTCATTATTTGAAGTTTTGAAGGAAATTTGTTTGCCCAAGTATATGTATTGCCTGACGTATTCTATATTATTACCTTTTATCGCTATCTGGCGCTCCCGATTGTTCGTTAGTATCTTCGTTTTATTTACATTCATTTCAAGGCCGATTTTGGAACTTTCGCAGTCCAGTGATCTCATCATTTCGTCTAAGTCTTTTGCAGTCTCAGCAATAACAGCAATATCATCTGCGAACCTCAGATTGTTTAAGTATTGTCCGTTTATGTACACTCCGCTGTTCTTCCAGTCTAGTTTTTGGAAGATAGTTTCAAGGACTGCTATAAACAGCTTCGGGGAAAGAGGATCACCTTGTCTAACTCCGCGTTCTATGTTTATTTCGTCACCTCTAGTTTCTAATTTAACTCTGCTCGTGCTTTTTGTATAGATATATTTCAAAACATTGATGTATTTCTGGTTGATATTTGAATATTGTAAAGCGTTCCAGATTGCACAGTGACTAATGCTATCAAAAGCTTTGCTATAGTCAATGAACGCCACATACAGAGGTCTATTGTATTCTCTGTATTTTTCTATGACTTGTTCTAATGTCTGTATGTGGTCCATTGTGCTGAAGCTTGATCTGAATCCTGCCTGTTCTTTTGGTTGCTGCTTATCAATATCGTCAGATATTCTCTTTAAGATTATGGATGAAAATAGTTTATAAATACTTGCCAGCAGACTTATGGGCCTGTAATTCCCTATATCTAAGGGATTTCCTTTCTTGAAGAGAAGGATTATATCCGATGTACACCACTGTTTTGGTACCTTTTCTTCATCTAGTATCTTATTGAACAATCGCGTAAAATGATATGTTAAAATGGGTGCTCCTATTTTAAGTGCCTCATTGCATATTCCGTCTGGTCCGGGACTCTTCTCGGCTTTCAGCTTTTTCATATGATCATAAACTTCGGAGTATTCAATTTGTCTGATGTGGTCTGTCGTGTTCGTATGGGTTGTTTGCGATATGATTTCGGGGTTATTTTGTTTACTATATAAGTTTTTGTAGAAGTTAGTAGCGTGATTTATTACATCTTTTCTGGATTTTGTTTTTAGTGAGTTATTTTCAAGTTTTTGAATCCAGGACTTGTGTGTAGTTAGTTCTTTGTATGCTTTTTTGGCACTTCTAAAATGTTTAATGTTCCTTGTAATAATCTCGTATCTGTGGTTGTTGTAGTCCTTACGGATTGATCTATTAGTCTCTTTGTATATTCTGCTTAGTTCTGTTTTCATATCTTTAGTTTTGTTCTTTGTGTGTAGTAGTTCCGTGCGCCTTTTTAAAAGTTCCATTGTGTCTTTTGAGAAGATATTGTGTTGGTGGGGATACATATTGGTTTTGTATTTTAAGCTCTCTGTTATGCCTTTTTCCAGGATATTGTAGTATGTTTGGATATCAATGCTGTCTGTTTTTATATTTTCTGTATGTTTTTGTAGATTTCCGATGTAGCACTTTATTTCTGTTTCTGTCTTGGGGATATTTGCTGGTGTTGTATAGGTTTTTCTGCTCTTTACTGGACTACTCAAAAGTAATGTTGCTCTCACTAATCTATGATCGGAAGAGAATTCAACTTTGTTAAGTACCTCAATATTAGTTATAAGTTTGTTGTGGGTTATCATAATAAAATCTATTTCATTTTTAGTTTTGTGGTCGGGTGATAACCATGTCCATCTAGAGCTTGCTTTCTTTTTGAAAAATGAGTTCATTATGGATAGTTTGTATTGATGAGCATAAATTAAGAGCCGTTCCCCTCTATCATTCCGCACTCCGTAACCAAATTTACCCATTACTGGATAGTAGTTTGTTTTTGGACATCCTATTTTCGCGTTGAAATCTCCCATGACAATGACCTTCCCTTCTGTCTTTGTGTGAGCAAATTCAATGTCTTTGTAAAAATTTTCAATTTCTTCTTCTGTTGATCTCTCTGTCGGTGCATATGCTTGGATTATTGAAAAAGAGAAGCAATCAAACTTCATTTGTAGAAGTGCTACTCTTTCACAGATTCCTATAAAGTTGATGATGTTATTTTTATACATTTTCTTGATAAGGAATCCCACTCCATATAGTCCTTTAGTTTCGCCAATATAGCAAAATATAAGGTCGCTGTGCTCTTCTATCTTACATCCCATTTTTCGGACTTCTGCAAGGCCTATAATGTCCCAGTTAATATTTTTTAGAGCATTAGTCAATTCAAGGAATCGTTCTATTGATCCTAGCGATTTTACATTATAATTGCAGATTTTGAGTGTTTGTTTCATACCATGATCTTTTTCTCTATTTGGTGGAGGGTTGTAGTCTGATTCCCCACGATGACAAGTCGGATTGGGGAATGTTTTGTTTCTTTTATCTATTAGTTCTCGTCTGTTTAATGTTTTGTTCCGGTGGCTGATGGCAATCTCCTATAGATTCTGAACGGTTGGCACATTGGCAGAAGGTAAGGAATTACTTCTATTCCTCATTATGTCGAATGCATTTAACCGAGCTGTTTTTGTTGACAGTTGTTGTTTGTGAGGGTGCTCTATTGCGTTAGGCGAGGTTGATGTTTCCCTTTTGCGTTTTTCGTTACCTGGTTTGCCCTGTTTAATAATTAGCTTGTCGTAGTTTATGTATGCGTAATTGCCCTTCTTCCTTTCCTCTTCCACTTTTGGTTGTAGTTTCTTTCTCATGTCCAATATTTCTTTCGGGTAGTCTTCAGATAAATACAAGTTTTTCAATTTCTTTTTATTTACCACTATCTCGTTTTTCTTCCAGGCGTTCACGAATGTTAGGAGGATAGGCCTTTCTTTTCCGTTTTTTGTGTTATTTTTGCCAATTCTATAGATCGTGTTCACATCCCTATCTTCAAAAGTAATGTTTAAATCATGTTCAAATTTCTTTTTGATTATTTCGATTAGGTCGATAGTCGATGTTTCGGTTTCTTTTACTCCATATAAAATTAGGTTGTTGTATCTTCTATATTTTTCAAGATTGTTTATTTTTTCCTTTAATTTCTCATTTTCTGATTTTAATTCCTGCATTTCAAGTCTAAAAGGAACTAGTTTTTCATCAATCCGTGCCATAATGTCATCGGTTTGTTTTGACATTTCTATTTTTCATTTGTTCAAAAAAAGATTGAAGGTTATCCATTTTTGCCGCTGTCGCTTACGTGAAATGAAACGTATTATTGTGAACGCAGCTTAATAGGACTATTATGTTGGTAGTACTGACCCGCCTTAGTTTTGTTGAAATTGTGTCTATAGTCTATACTCGGTTTGTTTGGCAGGTAACCTCAAAAGTTTTTTCCACTTTTTAACCACTGAATAATTATCTTGATAACACAGTTTGCACTTGGATGTTTTAGTTGCAGTATAGTTTATCACAATATGTATGAAATTTAAATGTTTTTACACCGGAGTTCACAGTATATTCACAGTTTATTCGTAGAAATACGGAGCTTCGTTACACTATGTATTTACGTCTAGACAGCCGGACGAATTTTGTGTATAATAAAGCGCAATTAACTATGTGTTTTGCCAATTTTATTTTTTTCCTACAGTCCTCTGTGAAAAGCCAGAGGATAACGCGATGATTAGGTTTTAGTGCCACACAGTCACACTTGTTTTTGATAAGGGTGTAATGTTAATGTGAAGATTGTCTATCAAATTTGTTTTTTACTTTTTATTTCTTTCCTTCTGTAAAAATATTTTGCGGAGCTATAGTAATTGCAATGTTGGTACCAAACAGAGAAGAAAAAGAAAAAAAAATATCAAAATCATAAGAAATAATAATATGGCCGCCCTGAGATTTGATCGTACGGTAACTTGGTTTCAAACTTTTCGTGCAGCGTTCTGTTCAGTGCGCAACTGTGCACATGTCGTAACTCGCGAATACTCTGTACGTATTCTCCGTTTCGTTAGATCGATCCGGTATGAGTCATTGTCTTCTTTGTTCGAATAATGAATCACTTGTTGACGGCACTTTCACTTTAAAACGATAACGAATTTTTGTTCTTTTAGACAGTCAATTTATCACTTTATTACCGATCCGATATTTGAACTATTGAAAGTTTTCTTCAGGATTGCACTATTTAATCGTTTTAATGCTATTTACAAGTTTTAAACATTTGCTACACTTTTGAAATGTTTGTATGTTTTACTAGATTTATATCGGAGATTAGTCTAATAAATCCTTCACAATCACTTGCACTGATACTATAAGCACTACTTTATAGTTTTTTGTACTCCGAATTCGCGAATATTCGTTTAAAGAAAAACGCTTTTTACCGGATTAAAGTTATGTATTATTATTATAAATTTACAACTATTTGACATAATTTTAAATTTATCCGACGTTTCGCGTGCTTTACAGCGTGCGTGGTCACGGTGACTGAAGACAAAAGATGTTGAATGTCAAAAGGTATCACAGCTGCAGAGAAAGTTGCCTTATCTGTATTTGTTTCCCCGGAGTTGGTATCGACTAAAAGATGGAGGGTTTTGGCAAAAATGGCTCACGGTGTCCTCTGTTTTCGCGGATTGTTTTTCTTTTTGAGATTTTAATTTGGATATTATTGGATCCCAGGTGTTTGACAATTTTAGGCCGTCTTCTCTATTGAAATTGGGGTGTTTTTTGATTTCAATGGCTTCGCGTACCAATCTTGGGAAGAATCTTTTCTCTTTCGCAAGTACTTTTGGTTGGTCAAAGCGTATGTAGTGATTAGGCCTATCTAGTATGTGTTCACAGACTGCTGATTTTGTGTGTCGTCTATGTCTTATGTCTGCAATGTGTTCTTTGAGTCTGCTGGACATATTGCGTTTAGTTTGCCCTATGTAAGACAGGCCACAGTCGCAATCCAGTTTGTATATACCTGCATCTTGCAATGGGGTGTTACTTTTGATTGGTCTTAGGAATTGCTGAATCTTCTTGTGCGGCTTGAAAATTGTATGAATAGAAGCTCGTTTTAGGATCCGGCTAATTCTATCTGTAACTCCCTTTACATATGGCAAGTAGGCTGGCTGGCGTGGAACTGTTTGTGTCTTGTTTTTGTTTTTGTGATGTAGCCGGGGGATGCGCAGCTTGTTTCGGTGTAGCACCTGTTTGACATGCTGTAGTTCCTCCTCGAGGTGGGCATCATCACAAAGACGCTGGGCTCTCTGAAACAAACATTTACCGACAGAAAGCAGTTGTGAAGGGTGGTGGTGGGATTCACCATTGAGGTACCTATCTGTGTGGGTTGCCTTCCTGTGTATTGTGTGACCTAGTGTGCCATCTGCTTTGCGTATAATTAAAATGTCTAAAAAGGGCAGACAGTTGTTGTTTTCTTGTTCAACAGTAAATTTAATGTTCTTGTGTATTGAATTTAAATGTGCTAGAAATGCAGATATTTTGTCATTGGGGAGTACTACAAATGTGTCATCGACATATCTCTTGTACAGTCGAGGTTTAACCGGGGCATTGGCTAGAGCTCTCTCCTCAAAGTCCTCCATGAAGATGTCAGCGACTATGGGTGACACTGGAGAACCCATGGCTACTCCATCAACCTGCACATAGAACTCATCTTTCCACAGATTATGTAGATATTGTAAAACACTGTCTCACATCAGGATACTTAATGTGGAAAGATGAGTTCTATGTGCAGGTTGATGGAGTAGCCATGGGTTCTCCAGTGTCACCCATAGTCGCTGACATCTTCATGGAGGACTTTGAGGAGAGAGCTCTAGCCAATGCCCCGGTTAAACCTCGACTGTACAAGAGATATGTCGATGACACATTTGTAGTACTCCCCAATGACAAAATATCTGCATTTCTAGCACATTTAAATTCAATACACAAGAACATTAAATTTACTGTTGAACAAGAAAACAACAACTGTCTGCCCTTTTTAGACATTTTAATTATACGCAAAGCAGATGGCACACTAGGTCACACAATACACAGGAAGGCAACCCACACAGATAGGTACCTCAATGGTGAATCCCACCACCACCCTTCACAACTGCTTTCTGTCGGTAAATGTTTGTTTCAGAGAGCCCAGCGTCTTTGTGATGATGCCCACCTCGAGGAGGAACTACAGCATGTCAAACAGGTGCTACACCGAAACAAGCTGCGCATCCCCCGGCTACATCACAAAAACAAAAACAAGACACAAACAGTTCCACGCCAGCCAGCCTACTTGCCATATGTAAAGGGAGTTACAGATAGAATTAGCCGGATCCTAAAACGAGCTTCTATTCATACAATTTTCAAGCCGCACAAGAAGATTCAGCAATTCCTAAGACCAATCAAAAGTAACACCCCATTGCAAGATGCAGGTATATACAAACTGGATTGCGACTGTGGCCTGTCTTACATAGGGCAAACTAAACGCAATATGTCCAGCAGACTCAAAGAACACATTGCAGACATAAGACATAGACGACACACAAAATCAGCAGTCTGTGAACACATACTAGATAGGCCTAATCACTACATACGCTTTGACCAACCAAAAGTACTTGCGAAAGAGAAAAGATTCTTCCCAAGATTGGTACGCGAAGCCATTGAAATCAAAAAACACCCCAATTTCAATAGAGAAGACGGCCTAAAATTGTCAAACACCTGGGATCCAATAATATCCAAATTAAAATCTCAAAAAGAAAAACAATCCGCGAAAACAGAGGACACCGTGAGCCATTTTTGCCAAAACCCTCCATCTTTTAGTCGATACCAACTCCGGGGAAACAAATACAGATAAGGCAACTTTCTCTGCAGCTGTGATACCTTTTGACATTCAACATCTTTTGTCTTCAGTCACCGTGACCACGCACGCTGTAAAGCACGCGAAACGTCGGATAAATTTAAAATTATGTCAAATAGTTGTAAATTTATAATAATAATACATAACTTTAATCCGGTAAAAAGCGTTTTTCTTTAAATGTGTAAAAGTTATGTAAATCAAAGACAATACTATGTGCAAGAATATTCGTTTGTTGTATTTTTAATGATTTATTATAGCGGAGTACGACGTGACTGTGACGCACGCGGCGGTCAGACCGCCAATAGTAAACGACATACTTATTCTGAATACAAAGTACAAAATATATAAATAACGAGAAAAGTGATGCGCAGTCGCCAAACGAAATGGCATTGGCGCTCATATGGTCACGTGACCACTTTAAACCTTCAAGCGGCCCAGTATATCTTAAATGTAAATTTAATAAAGAGGGAGCTAGACCATTTCCACCTCAATTTTATTATTTACTAGATGACCACGTGAACTCTGTTCCACCAACACATATTTGTGTCAAAACTTTTAAAACAGACCAAAGAGGTCAGCCCTCATACAGCAGACTACATACTAATACTATGAAACGCATATTTTTGAAAGAATCTACAAATATGTAAATGACAACCAAGCGACAATTTTTTATTTCTAAAAAGACGTCCAATTTCCCAACTAAGAACAGTTTGTATTGGGAAATTCAATTGTCGTTTTTAGTAATTTTCTTTAATTATTATTCACGTTTTCCATCGTTTAAACCAGTGATTCCCAAAGTGGTCTATATCGACCCCCACAACCTACAAGGGGTCTACGTTGGGGTAAAATTGGGGGGACCATGAAATGAAAATGGGGGTCCACGATAGTGGATCTCAACACGTACACTAATAGTATCTATTTACTTACATCATACTATCTTATAATATCAAAACATATACATTTCAAACAAACAGATACAAAATTTTATTTTGAGTAGTTTTAATTTAAATTCAATTAAAAAATGTATAAATTAACATGTGTTTTTACTTTAAGTTTTTAACACTAAACTTCACTACAGTTAGAAATTTACAGGAAATCAATATCAGGTAAGTAGGGGGTCTACCCAACACGGAAAAACATGGCAAGGGGTCTACGACTCAAAAAAGTTTGGGGAACTCTGGTTTAAACCTTGCCTGATCTTCCACAAATATTTTAAGATCATAATTAGCCAAATCGGTCCAGCCGTTTTCGAGTTTTAGCGAGACTAACGAACAGCAATTCATTTTTATATATATAGATAGATAGATAGATTGTACGGAATAATATTATCTAAATCATGGTATATTACATTTGAAACCACTATAACAATAGTAGAATTCTAAAACTTGTTAGCTTCTTACCTTCTTATTAACCCGTATATCTGTGACGTCATCAGACGTGTGATTTGTTATAGTGAGCTGTATAGCGCACATTTTGGCCGAGTAGAGGTGAGGCGCGCGTGTCCATCGAGCGTTTACGGACAAACCGCCAGACATCACACGGGATATCAGTTCGATGCTTCGGTTCGGAACTATGCTTGGACCGACTGGAGTTATCATGTCTTCTGAAAACAAGTTAAAGAAACGAAATTTTAATGTAAATTTGGAAGCATTATTTGTTTCTGACGCTCATATTATGTTTACATAAAGTTACTTACATTAATAAATGATATTTTGAGATTAAAATTACTAGACTTTTTACTAAGTAAAATCATATTGCAGTGTAAACGCTTTCGCTATAACGAAAAACTGTCTATAACGTAAAAAAAATATAACACAGACGTTAATTTTCACTTTTTATAACGCAATTCCCACTCTCTATTGCGAAGAAATATTTCCATTGTTAGACATCAACAACAAACTTAAGTGTAATTGTTTTTATAATCAGATTACAAAACTAACCTATTGAGGTGCCGAAATATCTAAGACACCTGAGGACATAAACAGCCGTCTCGCCTTTGTTATTGTTAATTGCATTAACACGTGTGCCATTATTCTTAGATTACAATGCCTGTAGGACATTTTGGTCTCAGTTACTAAACGCACCATTGTCACCTATCTATTATATATATAAATTATTGTAATTTATTAAATTTGGTGCTTTTTCTCTTCTCTCCCTATAACGAAGTAAAATACTCGGTCCCTTGAAATTCGTTATAAAGAGTTTACACTGTATATTATTATGGTATGTTATAAGGTAACATATAAAATTGAATTAAAATGATTTTTTTTCAAATAAATTTTTTAACTTAAAGATTAGATACTTATTTTTATATTAAGTATGTACTACGGGTTTAAATAATTTGAAAAAAATTAAAAAAAGTATTGCGTGTAGTGGCTTTCATAATACCTTCAGCTATCCCCGAAGGGGCCATAGTAGGGGGTGAAAGGAATCCTCCACACGTTGGCGTCATGGTTGGCAGGGTGCTGGCCACCTCATCCAATTCTAACAAGAGTTCCAGGTTAGACTTTTCATTTTTCTTCACCGTCTCTTCTTTTACCGGTTCTGGCGGCTTAAACAAGTATTTGGATGATAAGCGAATGCATATCAAGTTTGGGGTATACACTATTTAAAAGTGAACGTAAAAATAAGCAAAAGGGAGGTTATATCTTTGACCTGAAGATATCAGATTGTTTGAAAATATTAGAATTTGATACCCTGCTTTAGACTTCCAAGCACGTGTCCTAAATTTCGTAATGAATATTAATTTAGATTTTTTTCGTACACAAAGTCTGAATCATATTTCAACTTAGAGAACAGTCTAATTTTCATCAAAATCGGTTCAGTAGTCTGAGGTATCCAGCATATCTGGAGTCGGAGCAACTATTTTCCTATTTAGTTGAAAGTAAGCTGCTGTAACTTACAGGCTTCTAACGCTGACTTATCTCACGTCGGACAAAAAAATTACATTTAAGTTGTTTACTAAAAAAAACAAAAATATAAAAAATATAAAGGTAAAAACCTTAGTGTCATTTTTCGGTGCCTCCTCTTCGCTAGAGGCCTCGCTATCACTCCCACTATCAGAGCTCGATGATGCGCTGTCAGACTCACTATCCGAACTGTCAGAGTTGGACCTAAATAATTTTGCTTAGATTATACTTTTTTTTTTAATGAAAAATCATTTATTCATATAGATATCACAATGTACACTTATAAACGTCAAATAAAAAATATACATTAAATGCTTCCAATGTTACATTAACTGCTAGTTCTCAAAACAAGAAATTGCTAGTACTGTACTGAGATAGTACAATACTGTGAGATAGATTAAAATAAAATATAACGGTAATTACATTTTTACGAAGACATCTATCTATTTATCATATAGTACTAAGGAAAATGTTAGGCACACAAGGCTGATCTACTTGTCTATTAAGGAAATAATGGAGAAACAGATAAAGAAGTCTGTGGAATAGATACATACAGAAAAAAGTAGCACAATGTTTTTTTTTACCTTGTTTATAATGTACTTACTTGTAGTTGTTCGTTTGTTTGGGCTTTTCTTCATTATCGTTTCCTTCATCCCTGTTGAGGAAATTTACTTTCAATATTTAAAATCTAATTAAAATTAAATTATCTCTAAACAACGAAGTATTAATTTAACAATACGATTTATTTTTTCTCGTTGTTGTTGATAAAATAAGTAATACATTATTAACAATAACTAAGGAAGCATGTCAAAATGAAAATAAATAAACTTAAGGGGGGGGGGCACATGGCAACAGGAACACAAAAGTGGAGCTACAAAGTTTTAAACCGGTGCCCAAATAAACGAGGAACACAAATTTAGAAGGTGGATAGACCTGATACATGGCAGAGAGTGGCAAAGTACAGACAAATGGTGGGATTTGAACAGCGCCTTTGCCAAAAAAGGGCACATAGAAACCTAGGAATTAATGAGATGATAAAAATATTGTATTTAAATGTAAAGTATCTGAAATAAAAGGCTTTTATTATTATTATTGAAGTTATACTTCTTTAGCCGCGTTATGAAAAAATGACGAGAGTGAAATTTTACAATGCGCGCGCACCGTGACACAAAATTAACAGAATGAAGTTGCCCACGGAAGATGCTACGGCATTGGACATAATTTAAAGACAACATTCGAATAATAATAAAATTTATGTTACACTTAATGTAAAAAAATGATAGTAAATATTTATTTAGTTAATTTTTCAAATGTAAACTGAACTTTATTGACTATAATGACTCCTTTTTTTTTATTATTTAATTGTAATCAATTATTTGCATACAATCAAAAACTATTTTTAATAATGCCAAAGAGGTATAACTTCTTACGCGCATACATAAGTACACGCACCCTTTTTATTATTATATAGTACAATACTCACTCGTCAGAAGATTCTTCGGAGCCCGAGGAGGAATCGGAGGCAGAAGATGTAGACCCTGAGGCAGACTCACCTTCCGGTTCAGAGTAGAATGTTTTTTTGTTCTTCTGCATTACATAATTTTTCATTTATTAATAAAATTAGATTTATACATTTAGATTACTTCAAAGTATTAAATATACGCTATCTATTAGAACATTGAATCGTTTACATATGACGTCACAAAACTAGTGCTTTATTTAAAAACAAAACAATACTGGAGGGGGCCTCATAGCCTAGCGGTCTTATTAAGTGGCAGCTAGGTGAGGGGTACCGGGTTCGAGGGCAAGTTTTAATTTAATTTAAATTTGTTCTCGGCCTTTGGGAGCGTTGTTCGATACCGGGCGAGTGCTTAAACCGTACATGGAGGACACACGGTCAAATCTCTAAAGACAAGCACGAATTATAAAAAAAAATCCTATACTTGACGCTGGCTAATGCACAAATCGGGCCAGAGCAATTAAAAAAAAAAAAAACAATACTAGACCTGGACTAAGGTGTACACGAATATTTTTTAGACAAAGATTATTTATAGTGTTAAATTATTGAGGTCGTAGGTTCGATCCCCGGCTGTGCACCAATGGACTTTCTTTCTATGTGCGCATTTAACATTCGCTCGAACGGTGAAGGAAAACATCGTGAGGAAACCGACATGTCTTAGACCCAAAAAGTCGACGGCGTGGGTCAGGCACTGAAGGCTGATCACCTACTTGCCTATTAGATTTGAAAATGATCATGAAACAGATTCAGATATCTGAGGCCAAGACCTAGAGGTTGTAGCGCCACTGATTTATTTCTATTTTTGAACTATATTTTTTTTTTAGGAACATTTATACATTATTGGTATATTTACATACTATATAACACGCAGGTATATAGTATAGGTATATAGGTAACTTTTACGTTTTAGCAACATTTCTCTACATGCTCCGCATTTGCATTAACATTGCCTACACATTGGTTGTAGGCAATGTTAAACACTAGTTAGTATGCAACCAAAGTGTACTCCAAGAACTTTTTTTTTTCGTTTCTTTGTTCCAATGCTATATGTGCGACGGCGAAGGCAAAGGTTGTTTGCGATACCAAGGGCCAGAACCAGTCTCTTGCACAGATCCCCGTTAGAAAAGACGTTGGGCCTACTGAATGCTATCTAAGACACTATCGACATATTTATATGTTTGCAGAGTGAATTCAGTAGCGATATTGTGTATATTATGTTTTTTTTTAAGGACAATTCACACCAATTGACCTAGTCCCATGCTAAGCTGGTGAAGCTTGTGTTATGGGTACTAGGCAACGGATATACATAGATATATAGATAGATATACATATAAATACATATTTAAACACCCATGACCTAAGCACAACACCAAATGCTCATCACATCGATGTTTGTCTCAGCCGGGGATCGAACCCGGGACCCATGGATTCGCAGTCAGGGGTACTAACCACTAAACCAATGAGCCGTCAAATGTGTTTAATCTTATATAGATTAAACACATTTGACGTTAGATTTTATAAAAATGAAACCCGTTTTCCGTTGTCACGACATAACATGAAAACGGCTTGACCGATTTGTCTGATTCTTTTTTTATACTATATCTATTTTATATCTTACGGAGAGAAAAATAAAAAAAAAATGAGTCAAAAAGTCTAAAAACAACACTTTTCTATATTCCCATACAAAATATTCGTATTAATATTTATACCATATCATAAAGTTCAAATGTTAGTGGAGGGGTTCCGGGAAGGTAAATTTTGATTTTTAGACATAATGTATTTGTTGTATTATGAACTTTCTTTTTTTTATCTTACTAGCTAGACTGTTGTCCCGAATAGCAGAATAAGTATTAAAAAAAAAAAAAGAATCGACTGTTAGGCGGTACGTACGGCCAGCTTGTATTACATAGGTATACATTATTTAATTTTTCTTGATATTATCGTATTGGCATAGTCTGTAAAGATAATGTGTTTCTGTAAATAAATATAAATGTATAAAACCATAAAGGAACCATTTTTTTTTGTACTTAGCTTTACGATATACAAGTAAATACCTGAACAGGCGTAGGCTGTACTTCCGGCGGTGGCGGTTCTCGTAATTCAGCCGCCAACGCTTGCGCGGGTGCACTCGGTAATGGCGTATACCCTCCCGCCGCACTTCCAATGTACTGGGATAGAGATCCTAACGTATATTGATCGCGATCTGAAAAATAAACAAAATAATTGTATTTTTATTTACGTGTGTTGAATAGTAACTTGAAATTCATAAAAAGAGGTTAAAACAATTTATGTTACTTTTACCATGCAAAAAATGTCACCTTGCCTTAATCTTGTCTAAAATAGACCTGGTCACGTGACCATTTTCGATGAAAAAGGTCTCCTTGTTATTATTTAAATTAAAATCTTTAAACATATATTCATATATTTATTTAAATTGTATAATGATACCTTTCAAAACCATACTTTGTTTAATGCGAACGATCATAATTTATCTACGTCAAATTTAAACAAAAATTTCCTTCAAAAACAAAAATGCCCTTTGAGGTGAAGTTTTAAGGGGATAATTTCTAGAGAAAACTTGTAGAACAATGCCTAAATGAAAATCTCAGCGACCGAATATTAAGGCATATATTATATTAAAAAACCAAGTCTGTCTCTGAAGTTACTGTACGAAAGAAAGACTAGGAATATATATTTTTAGGTTTACGGATCAGACTTTTCCGTGCAAAGTCGGGTCGCTAGTAAACTATAAACCTGACTTAGTTAAAGAATGTTTTGTCTCATATATTTTCGAAATATTCAATAGCTTTTAAAACTTACCCTTAAAATTACTCTGTATAGTGGGCTTCGGTTTATCCGGACAAAATATGTGCGACGCGTACTGTGCTAATAGCGATTCATTTTGGGGCTCAATAAACTTGCGAAGCATTCTAGCTCTGTCTCTCACATCATAACTTGCGTCGTAGCGAGCGAGATGCAAGACATATTTGCACATTGGTAATGTGTCTGGCTGGGTTATGGATAGTTTTACCGCTAGCGACAGGAGTTGTAGTTTAACTAATTCTTCCTGAAAAATAATTAAAAAAAATATATTTTTAAGCCTGGAATGGTGGTAAATTTAAGTAGGTCGGGGAATTCTTACGGGAAATAAAATCCGGGACATTCGGATTAGGCAACGTTCAAGTATTACGTAACGAATGTATGGGGGGAGGGGAGGGGGTCCTTTTGTAAGACGTTACGATGCGGGGCCAGATATTGAATTAAACCGTTGTTGTTAATATTATTTTCGACTTTCCAGTACAGGTAGGTAGGTATAAAGAGTCAGTAGGTGGTCACGAAACGTTTTACTATACTTGGGTACAGCACTATACTTGGGTACAGCACTGTACTTGGGTACAGAAAAACGTTACGGCGCGTTACATGGGGGGGCCCCCCCCCCATGTAACGCGCCCCATGTAACGGTGTCAATAATCTCCATCTCATACACGCTATGTGTCAACTGTTATATCACATAGTGGTAAACTATTCAAGGGAAACGGTAGGAGAACACAACCATGCTTTATTGGTGGTTATGCCATTAAATTATAGCTTATGTGAAACGTTGCTACTTTCAACACAGCGCCATCTGTTAGAATTGTAACTATCAAATAATAAACAAATATTTTGCAATAAAATAATATTGCGGGTATAAATGAAATGTAAGCTATCCTATCTTTTAAGTTGGATCAAACTGCACGCGGTGTGCAAATTTGGTTGATATCGGTTCTGTAGTTTAGAAGTCCATTGCGGACAAACAACGTGACACGTAATTTATATATATTAGATAACGTTTCATTTCACACGTATTAAATTAATTTTAAAATACCTGGTCGGCGAAATTGGATACCATATGGGCTAAAATGGCAGCGGCTCGAGGGTGCTTCGCCCCGTGTTCCGCCACCAGCCACACAGCTGCCGCGCGTGCATTACCCGCTAGTCTACAAAATCAGTATTCAATGTATAGTCTGTGCGAAAAGACAATCGTGGGATTTGGTTGCAGCAGACCTTTTTTTGACGTTGACAGTGATACATAGTTCGACATTTATCATGTTAATGAAGAGGCCTCATAGCCTAGCGGTCTTAATAAGTGGCAGCTAGGTGAAGGGTACCGGGTTCGATTCCCGGTTCGAGGGCAAGTTTTAATTTAATTTAAATTTGTTCTCGGCCTTTGGGAGAATTGTGCGGTACCGGGCGAGTGCCTTAACCGTACATGGAGGACACGGTCGAATTTCTAAAGACAAGCATGAATTATAAAAAATCCTATACTTGACGCTGGCTAATGCAAAATCGTGCCAGAGCCATAAAAAAAATCATGTTAATATGAATAAATAACTGACAGCTGACGGCAAATAAGAATTATCTTAGTTGGCAAGACCGCCACGCCGGTTCTATATCCACTCAGATACTCTACTTATGGAGACAGTTATTTGCAGTATACAGTGTTTACTCTTTATAACGAATTTCAAGGGACTGAGCATGTTTATCGAGATTTCGTTATAGGGAGGGACGAAATAATATATGAGTATTGTGTTAAACCAAATAAATTTAACTCATTTTTACGTTATAGAGAGTTGTCCTTATAATCTATGACGTTATAAAGTTTACACTGTATATGACTTTTGTTTTAAATTGGTGCTGAAGTATTATGTAACGTGGGCCATATTTAAACCCTTAATAGGGTGTCAAATGTTTAGCATAACGCGTTGTAACCGGATTTAATGCAATATAGATCGATCAGAACGAAGCATTACAAAATCTGTGCCAATTATTTAATGCACAATGATGTATTAATTAACCTTTTTAAATGATATAAATATAAGTGAGGACTAACCAAGTACATGTAGCAACATCGAATCATTATCTGTATAACAGAGATGTTTATAAATACAGAGTAAACTCTTTATAACTTCATAGGATATTACGCAATACTCTCTATAACGTAAAAATGAGTTATACTTATTTGGGTACCCAATACCCATACATTAATTCTTCCCTCCCTATAACGAACAAAAAAGCTCGGTCCCTTACTTACTTGAGTTTACACTGTAATAATTAAAGATATATCTCACCTATCCGAACGCAGTAATTTCGCAGCTCGAGAAACAGCCGCACGCGCAGAACTAGCGCCACCGCCTACCACTCGTTTCACCACCACTACCGCCTCACATACCACCCATTCTGCAAAATATAGGTTAGGTATATTGAAAATATTTTTTTGTGTTATTAAATATATAGCTTACTACTATCACTTAATTATATTACAATGACAACTAGTTTTAGTTTTCTAAGCAGACATTCATAACTCATCATAAAAAATATATAATGTAAATGATATATTATGATATTATATACTATGAAGTAGGATGTATGTAATGTAAAGCATTCTATGACTGTACACGATCAGTTTTCAATCTGTGGATACAAAGACGAAAAGCGAAATGTTAAAAAAGGTTTTTACATTTGTAACTTTAATTTAAAAAAGAAATAAATTCTTCTTGTCTTTATTGCCGACATCTTATTGTTCAGCCGTGTACATAGATTTTCAAAAAATGACAGAAATCACTTCACGCATATTAATTTACACGATTATACAGACTACGTCGACCTTAGAAGGTAAATTTCCTTAGGTGCCCGTTTTCTTTTGCAAAAGAGTTTGTATAATCTTTATATATATAATTCTTCTGTGAGTGTGTATGCCACTGAACTTCTCTCAAACGACTGGACCGATTTTGATGAAATTTTTTGTGTGTGTTCAAGGGGATCTGGGAATGGTTTAGATTCACAAATCAGCCTGCCAGATGGCGCTGCAGTCGGTACTTTCATACTTTGTTTTACTAATTGCTTGAAATATCATGCAGGACAACGTCTGTCGGGTCCACTAGTCTATATATATAAAAATGAAACCCGTTTTCCGTTGTCACGACATAACATGAAAACGGCTTGACCGATTTGTCTGATTGACTGAAAAAATTGAGTGAAAAAGTCTAAAAACAACACTTTTCTATATACCCATACAAAATATTCGTAATAATACTTAAAAGACAATTTGAACTTTAATACCATATCAAGTTCAAATGTTAGTGGAGGGGTTCCGGGAAGGTAAATTTTGATTTTTAGACATAATGTATTTGTTGAATCTACTGTTAGGCGGTACGATGTTCGCCAGGCCAGCTAGTAACTAATAAGTTTAATACCCCGGTTTTACTTCCGTTAATTCTACTTAATAATTCTTTAGTTCATAATAATATACATAGTATAACTTACCATCCTTACTCGACAGCAAATGAAGAAGACCATTCAAGCAGGTCTCAGTCTCAGTTTGTATGGCCACGGCTAGCCTTCCTATAGCCTGAATGGTAGCGGCCACGAATGCCTTATCACTGGAAGTGACATATGTCTGGTATTCACGTAACACCACGGGAGCGCTAGCTTCAGTCGCTAGGTTCGTTAGTATTTCCAGTTTCAACAACTTTATGTGCGTGGGGTCCGAGTTACGCACGAAGAAAGATTTGAGGAATGGCTCAAAGAGTGACTGAAAATTGTTAATTTCTTATAATCCACGAGCAAAATTATAAACTGTATCATGGCGTTTACGGCCTTTTACAAGTCGATAAAAAAACAAAGCTTTAAAATAAAAAATAAATCAGATTTTAAAATAAGGCTTGCTTTAAAATGAACGCTTGGCTTTTCAACTCTTGTTTAAAAATATTTTATACGTGAATGTTGTACAATCAACCTCACAAGATGGCGAAACAAAAATTTTAAATACTCCTTATTTAAGGCAATATATTTTCTAAGTGTACATACCCTCTTAGAGACAGTAAGCGCTGCAATAGAGTTGAGGACCACACTCTGAACTTCAACATGAGCACGAAGCAAACGAACCATCGCCTTAGCCACGGGCGGGAGTTCTTGTACTAAAGAATATTGTTTTATTTTAAGAAGTATAGTATTTTCAGCAGTGTTGGCCAAGCGGCTTCAGCGTGCGACTCTCATAACCGAGGTCGTAGGTTTGATCCCCGGCTGTGCACCAATGGACTCCATCATCAACGAACATCGTGAGGAAACCGACATGTCTTACACCCAAAAAGTCAAAGCCGTGTGTCAGGTACTGGAGGCTGATCACCTATTTGCCTATCACATTTAAAAATGACCATGAAACAGATTCAGAAATCTGAGGCCAAGACCTAAACAGGTTGTAGCCCCACTGATTTTTTTTATATCTTAAACATCATCATTTTACGTGGTACCAATATATAATCTTAAACAATTAATCACTTAAAGTGCAGTATAATGACTGTAAAATACTTAAAGCGGAACTTTTGTGCGCTTTAAAACGTGAAATTTTTTTTTTTTTACTTTTTACTGTCACGCCTCAAGGGCGTAAAATGGACGAAAAAGAAAATGCTAAAAATCTTTCCGCCATTCTGTTTATCCCAAAACTTTTTTTATTTCAATAGATCAAGTAAAGGAAATTATTACACATGTCAGAAGTGAAACTTCTTTGGCAAACTAATATTTAAATCTTGTTCATATTTATACAAATCTAAAACTTTAGATTTCAGATACTTAGAGGGAGGGAAAAAGGAAGATATGTTATGAATTTAATTGTCATTAAAATTAATACAAATTATTAATTTATTTCTTCGATAATAAAAACACGCGGCATTTTTATGTACAATAAATAAATAATAAATTTATAAATTGTAATAGATTTATTACTATCCATGTTATCGTTATTATATATTTTATATTATTAATGGCTTCGATACTTTTCAAATCAACCGTGGTAGGGACCGACAAATGTGACGGTAAATTTTTTTCCAACGCCGATACAGGAGTTTCACTTCAAAAATTTTGACATCTATATGATTTTCACACATGAAACCTCTACCATAATTTTATACGGCATAATTTTGACGGCTCATTGGTCTAGTGGTTAGTACCCCTGACTGCGAATCCATGGGTCCCGGGTTCGATCCCCGGCTGAGACAAACATCGATGTGATGAGCATTTGGTGTTGTGCTTAGGTCTTGGGTGTTTAAATATGTATTTATATGTCTATCTATCTATAATATGTATGTATATCCGTTGCCTAGTACCCATAACACAAGCTTCACCAGCTTAGCATGGGACTAGGTCAATTGGTGTGAATTGTCCAATTATATTATTATTATTATATTAGATTAACTCACTCGGGCCACAGTGATAAAATAATTGTGCGACCGCCATAACCACACCCGCGTTTCTGCTTTGCAAAAGAGGTTTTGCTGCCCGTAGGAGCAGTCGAAGATCAGGGTCCACTGATGGTGAGACAGTCCTTTTGTGATCACTGGTCTCACTATCTGAGTCGTAGAATGGTTTTTCCTCACCGTCACTTGAGTAATTCTGTAAGGAAAATTTAATTTTCCATTTTAATTCTCGTGTTAATATGTAGGTGTATAATTTTCATGCCGTACTCATACAGTCTAGCTAATGAAAGAAGATAATTGAATTATTTGAAAACTTTCGGATGGCAATACAGAATGTCATTAATGACTTATTGTCTTGATACTTCATGCGATTATGCGATTTCTCATTTTTACTTCTATTATATATTTTTTTCGAATAGTTAATAGGTATGATAGCCTAAACTTTGTTTTATTTCATAGAATATTTGAATATTCCGAATAAAGTTGTGTTTTATAATAAATATAGTTTTAGTTTTCCATGCAATGCTAGTCATTTTAAGTATCAAAAGTAAAAGACTAAATACGTATAGTATTTAATTTCATAGAAATACAGTTACTATCAATGTAAAAAATAATAAAATAAAATCAAGTATCAAGTAAGTTTAATCCACGAAATATATCAATCTTTAAGGGATACCATACTAATTTTTTTTTTAATTTGCCGGGCTTTTTCGTTATCTTCTTTCATTAGCCAGACTCTAGTCGTTATTAATCGACCAGTTAATATTAAATTTATAAAAAAAAAAATATTGGTTGTTTGTAAAGTAGGTTTACGATCGAGATGTTTACGTGATAACGTCTTATTGGTGATATAAGTTTTTGGGAAGTAAGGAATTAATGAAGATAACAATTTTTTCAAATTTTAAATTACATCTATCGTGTTATTCACATTTTTGATGATAAATTTCGGGTGTAAAATGACAAGTTTACTTATTCGACTATGATATACATTTTTCTTCATACATTCACGGAATGACTGGCAGCGCTCGAGATGAGACGTCCGTCTCTCTCGTTATACCTGCGATCGCGCTCGTGAGGTTTTGGTGTGACACAAGTTTCTGAACATGTCACCCGACTAAAACGATTTTAAAGACGTTATCACGTCAAAAAAAAACTAATTAAGGAAGAAAAGGTTTGTGTGAAACACCCTTTGTTTAATATACTAACAGTGATATATTCGCTAAAATACTTATTCTGTACAATATATTTTATATAATATGTAAAGTTAGTTTCTTAAAGCTCAATAGGTTATGTAAACAAAATTTTCTTACTTCAAGATTTGGATCCGGGAAGCACGTCTTAGCATATACAGTGAGAACGTTTAGTAAGGCCAGCTGACCCCACTCATCAACATCAGCTAATAGCGCACAAAGCTTCCTAAAACCAGTGCTTAATGTTTATTTTGGACTGTGGGAATAGTCTATGGTAATGTAGCTCTATACATCTGCCAGAGAGTGATTGTTCACTTTGGGTTTGGCATAAGGGCCACAGCATTGAGCAGTATTATATGAATTTATAAGGAGATACATAGATTAGATTATCTAAAGTCTATATAGATTTTACACCTGCATTAAAATTTATAAATTACTGCATTGCTGTGGCTAAGGTTTTTTTTATATATTACATAGTTGTAAACTATTCAAGGGAAACGGTAGGAGAACTTATGTGAAAGGTAGATAGCTTATGTGAAACTCTGGTACATTTAACACAGCGCCATCTGTTAAAATTGTATCAAATAATAAATAAATATTTGCAATAAAATAATATTGCGGGTAAAAATTAAGATGTAAGCTATCCTATCTCTTAAGTTGGATCAAACCACACACGATGTGCAAATTTGATTGATATCGGTTCGGTAGTTTAGGAGTCCATAGCGGACAAACAACGTGACACGTAATTTATATATATTAAGATTTGAATTTTCTAAAAATATTTTTTAAACAAAAACCAAAGGCTATTTTACAACTATGTACTTTATATTTTCAATCATCAATGATTGATTGATTAAATTACATTATGTACTTACAATATGAGGTAACATAACATTGAACCATAGCCATATGTTATCTAGTTAAGGCTACTTGAGGCATCGGTCAAATTAAGCTACTGTAGAAGCACGAGCACTCCAACCAGAGGGCTATCGTACATGTCTATCAAATTCGCGTTCCTATGTGTACGTTGCGTGTACGCGTCTTGTAGTACTCCTTTTGTTTATGGCTACGCGAGTCTGTCGCAAGAAAATTAAGTAAAAATATATACCTGTAACTCCGATGTATAAGGCTCATTCGATCAGCACACACCTCAGAAAAGGCCATAGCAGCAGAACCAACTACAAGGGGTGCTTTGTCAGACAACAGCTTGTCTATTATTCCCACCAACTCCTCTTTTTGCTCTGGGTCTAAGCTAAAGTAACAGAAGAAATATGATCTTTATCAACAGATAAATGTTTAAATGCAATTTTAATTATAATATGATTATATAACCAAACACTCACTTCAAGATATTAATATTATTAGTTTCAGAACTATATTTTCCTCATTTAATAAAACTGAACACTTTATAAAAAATACTAATATTTTAATGCCTTATAAGATCACCCAACAACAAATAGGATTTAATGATATAAGCCCAAAAATGTTTACATTAAATATAATCTTACCTATACAATTTAGGTATGGCATGAGCAGCCGTCTTCCTCACGTAAGGACTCATATCGCTGGCTGAGTCTCGAATAGCTAACATCACTATGGGAACTATCATTGGAACACGGATTGATGACAGCACCCGCAAAGCACTGGCACGAATCAATTGGTTTGGGTCCTGTACAATACATAAAAATATTATTACTAGGAAAAAATATTTACTCGCTTAATAAAACAATTTTTTTTTTGTTTATTATTCATTTATAATTAATTTTATAATACAGTTTTACAATTTTCTTAACCTACAAAGTAATAATAAAAATAATTAAAAATAAATAAAATCAAAATCAAAACAAATTATACAAACTAGAACATTTTACAAACTTATTGAATACCTTTTGTCTGTTATAATTGACTCTTTTTTAATCTAGGCAGTTGGAATCTAATATGCTTTAAGTAAATTAGTTATAAGCTTTCTCTAGTTGTTGTTCTCTTAAAGTTAAATTAAGTAATAAGATTACCTTAAGGGCTCTCTGGAAGGTGCTAATAGACAACAGTGCCAAGTCCTGTTGCTCTTCTGCATACCGCACTAAGTACACATACACAAGTTTTTTCACCTCAATGTTTTTTGATACAACATTTTTAACTACCGCTGGAAACCTGTAATGTTAAAATTTTGAAGGCAAAATGATTTAAGATAAGATTATTAAAATTGCCTTTAAGGATTTTATTGGTTCATTGTAATAATGTATGTTATAAAACAACTTTTAATTTACTTGAGGTAATAATTTAATCTGTCATCTATCTGCAATGTCAGAGATTATAGCAATGATATACTTTGCATATTTGTTTTATTCCCATTAAAGCCCATTTCAGAATACTTACATGTCAGATGCATCTCTTCCTTTAGCAATCATCCCAATAATCCTTTTCATAGCTTCAAGTTTCAATGAATCTTTAGAACCATCTAACATTTGCTTTAGATCTTCATTTCTGAAATGTTCTCAAACTTTGAAACAAGCTCTTTTCTTATAAGTAAATGCATTAAAATTGAAAATGTGAAATTCATTAGTGACTAATTTGTAACTCAATTGTTGACTGTGTAAAGCCAATTGACTTCTAGGTTTCATTTTTAAGATAGCCATAACTATTTTAGTTTTGAATGTATTCATGTATTGCTTAATTAGGAAAATTATAAAACATGGATATTATAACTCCTTAATACCCAGAGGGACTAACTCCAATTTGACATAAATTAACGATATAAGAAATTATTAATGGTTTCTCGGTTTCACATGTCTAAAGCAAATCATAAGAACATACTTTTTATAATCTGGTTGGAAGAAAGCTCCAGATGCTGGGTCACCTGCAGGGTATTCAACCTCCCCTGTCACCACTTTGTCGTTGTTATACGATGGCGTTGTAGCCATTATGAATAAACTCTCAAATTTTTTTGCTATTTTCTCTTTTATGTGAAAGGCTAAAGCTAAACACTAGAAGAAACCCTAATCAAAATATAAGATATAATATTTTGAACATACTAAAACCATACACATGACAGAACCACAGGCAGACTACATTTAACATTAAATTGTAGTCTTGACGGATGACACTTGACCACAGAACAGCACTGATAACCTACCATGACTTTACTAGTATAGTACATATTATACAGTAATCGACAGGTTACATAAGATACTAAAATATTATATATATAGGTATCACGCTATCTTTAGTTTAGAAGCTAAACTAAAATGAGCAAACTAACTTTACCAGGTTATGTAGTTAGTTCTAAGACAATGATTGTTCAAATTTCATCATTTGAACATCAACAAACTGCTGACATGGATCCGGTGTGTGCTAAATATTATTAGCAGCTGAAGAGCAATTTTAATTATATTTTATTTAAATATTGATCATCTGCTGACACGGCTCATATGTGTTCCAATCTTAACAGCTGAGGTTGCGCGATATACCAACAGCTCACTAGGAAAATATCATGTATGTGTAAATGGGTGTAATTAGTATTTAAGGTATTGTTTTATAACAATAAATGAGATTTGAATATTGCTCTGTCTTGTTCATTTCTCGCTTCCTCTCAAAGTGGCGAAGACTACTTCAAGCCCTTAATTATCGTGGTGAGCCTGCCCGCTAGCTTTGAGATAATCCCACCACCTCGAACTTTTGATCCTACCCGTAGGGCTCCGTCTGTTACCTTAGGTCTCTTGGTGCAGACATCCTACATCATATTTATATATTACATCCCGTAATAATTTATATGTTTATATATTCACTATTTATGTATTAGGGTACGTCCGTAGGGCTTAGGGATCCGTAGGGTTGTTAGGTTCTTACGTCTCACCCTCATATATTTAGTCATCTAGTGCAGCTTGCTTATACATACATTACATATTCAGATACTCCTGACATTAAATACATATAAATTTTAAACACACTTTTCACAGTCCACTAACTGGCAAGCTGTTCAATGATGTTAAATGAAAATACAAAATATTTAAGATTTTATATAAGTACTTACTTTATTTGTTCCAGTATAAAATACTAACAAAAAACTTACTTCAAGTAAAATAACAAACTATGAATTTCCTTGGTGCCCGCATCATAATATTCACTATTCACAATGGATGCTTACTAAAGTCTAAAACTTTAATCACGCGTCCCTTTCTTTCTTCATGCGGGGTGTTTTTAAATATGGTGCAGTGAAGCAGTAGTGGAGTTGAAGATTGATAGCAAAATCCAAATCATAGGCAAAAATAAATATTTGTTTTTTGAAGTTATTGAAGTACTTATGCTCACAACAGTACTTTATTACCCTGCAGGGTAGTCAGAGATATTCTAATACCTCAAATAATCCATGTTGCACTTGTAGTACCGAAACTCTGTCCAGCCAGATCTGAGCCCATTCCCACTTATAATGGACAGTGGATATTATAATACACCTTAACACCTGAGTGCGAACCACTCCACATGATATTTAAATTAATAGATGTTATTTATATATTTCAGGATATTACAAATAAAATCATTTTGAAAACAATTGATATCCCAAAAGCAAATAAAGCCAACAATGACAAGGTAATAAATCAGTTTTGACAAAACTTGAAGCCAGATAAAGGTGTGCACAACAGTGACAACATAACTTAACAATTTCATTATTTTGAAGGATTATAATCCAAAGGTTAAAGAAAATCAGGTCAAACTGAACAACAAGAATTCCCAAACAACTCCAAAGAAACCTACAAGGAAGACACAGGTATTATATTTAAATTATCTCTATCACTAAATAGAATAAAAGAAAGTTGCTATCCAGGTCTGTAGCATGTGCGATTAGTTTTTCTAAACTACACAACGGATTTTGATCTGACTAATATTAGGTCCTTACATATGAAATTGGCGTATTTCGTACTGGCCACTTTAATCACGATGATCACCTCTTTGGTAAGGAATTCCAAATTCAAATTTGTACAGCTATTTACTCATGTATTTGTGCTTGGATGACCGTCATTCATTTGTTTTTTTCTGTTTGCGTCACTCATTTTACAAAATGGAAAACTTAAAGTATCGCATTATTTAAAGTATTAACAGACGATATAACTTGGTACGGGCCCGACAGCGGATTCCGTACGCTCCATACCATATCCGTTCGTCTGGAGAGTTGTCTGCCGAACATTATTATTATTATCTCGTGTTCGCTCGGTCCGATGGTTTGCACATCGAATTTGGTCCGCTCCGTACCAAATCCGCAGGTCTGTACGCTCGGACCGGACAAACGCACGGCAGTCACGTTTGAAACATTCTGGAGGTAGCACGTGCGTCAGCGCATGTTCGCACTATGGCGGAGATTTTACAGCTTTCCTCATCACAGTATCAGTTTTTGTGATTAAAGGTTTAACCAAATTTAAGAGTTCCTCAAAGGTTTCGTGATCTAGTCGCAAGTATATACTGAAGTCTTCGTAATCGAGCGATTTGATTAACTTCATGTGACTAAATTTCATCACGGTTTTTTAAATATGTTTTTGCCCACTCCTTTCCTTTTTTTCGTGATATTTGTGGCGGCATTACTGTTGCCGCAACAACAATCGCAATTATAGCGCGCTTGGATAACGTCGGAGGCATGACGTCTGAACTGGTACACGCCACGCGGTTACTGCGAGATCCGGCCGTGTGTTGTGAGTAGCGGATTTGGTACGCCATACCAATCGATACAAGCTATCTATTAAGGGCAAACGCACTGAATAAGCTTTAATATTATCTATTAAGGGCATACGCACTAAACAAGCTTATCTATTAAGGGAAAACGCACTGAATAAGCTTATCTATTAAGGGCAAATGCACTGAACAAGCTATCTATTAAGGGCAAACGCACTGAATAAGCTTTAATATTATCTATTAAGGGCATATGCACTGAACAAGCTCTCTATTAAGGGCATATGCACTGAACAAGCTTTCTTTTAAGGGAGTTTTCACTGAACAAGCTATCTATTAAAGGCATATGCACTGAACAAGCTTATCTTTTAAGGGCATATGCACGGAACAAGCTCTCTATTAAGGGCAAACGCACTGAATAAGCTTTAATATTATCTATTTAGGGCATATGCACTGAACAAGCTCTCTATTAAGGGCATATGCACTGAACAAGCTTTCTTTTAAGGGAGTTTTCACTGAACAAGCTATCTATTAAAGGCATATGCACTGAACAAGCTTATCTTTTAAGGGCATATGCACGGAACAAGCTCTCTATTAAGGGCAAACGCACTGAATAAGCTTTAATATTATCTATTAAGGGCATATGCACTGAACAAGCTTATCCATTAAAGGCATATGCACTGAACAAGCTTATCCATTAAGGGCATACGCACTAAACAAGCTTATCTATTAAGGGAAAACGCACTGAATAAGCTTATCTATTAAGGGCAAAAGCACTGAACAAGCTTAAATATTATCTATAAAGTGCATATGCACTGAACAAGCTATCTATTAAGGGCATATGCACTGAACAAGCTATCTATTAAGGGCATATGCACTGAACAAGCTATCTTTTAAGGGCATATGCACTGAACAAGCTTATCCATTAAGGGCATACGCACTAAACAAGCTTAAATATTGTCTATTAATTGCATGTGCACTGAATAAGCTTTAATATTATCTATTAAGGGCATATGCACTGAACAAGCTTATCTTTTAAGGGCATTTGCACTGAACAAGCTATCTATTAAGGGCATATGCACTGAACAAGCTATCTTTTAAGGGCATATGCACTGAACAAGCTTATCCATTAAGGGCATACGCACTAAACAAGCTTAAATATTGTCTATTAATTGCATGTGCACTGGATAAGCTTTAATATTATCTATTAAGGGCATATGCACTGAACAAGCTTATCTTTTAAGGGCATATGCACTGAACAAGCTTTCTTTTAAGGGAGTTTTCACTGAACAAGCTATCTATTAAAGGCATATGCACTGAACAAGCTTCTCTTTTAAGGGCATATGCACGGAACAAGCTCTCTATTAAGGGCAAACGCACTGAATAAGCTTTAATATTATCTATTAAGGGCATATGCACTGAACAAGCTCTCTATTAAGGGCATATGCACTGAACAAGCTTTCTTTTAAGGGAGTTTTCACTGAACAAGCTATCTATTAAAGGCATATGCACTGAACAAGCTTATCTTTTAAGGGCATATGCACGGAACAAGCTCTCTATTAAGGGAAAAAGCACTGAATAAGCTTTAATATTATCTATTAAGGGCATATGCACTGAACAAGCTTAAATATTGTCTATTAATTGCATGTGCACTGAATAAGCTTTAATATTATCTATTAAGGGCATATGCACTGAACAAGCTTATCTTTTAAGGGCATTTGCACTGAACAAGCTCTCTATTAAGGGCAAACGCACTGAATAAGCTTTAATATTATCTATTAAGGGCATATGCACTCAACAAGCCTAAATATTGTCTATTAAGTGCATGTGCACTGAACAAGCTGTCTATTAAGGGCAAACGCACTGAATAAGCTTTAATATTATCTATTAAAGGCATATGCACTGAACAAGCTTATCTATTAAGGGCATATGCACTGAACAAGCTTATCTTTTAAGGGCATTTGCACTGAACAAGCTATCTATTAAGGGCAAACGCACTGAATAAGCTTATCTATTAAGGGCATATGCACTGAACAAGCTATCTATTAAGGGCATATGCACTGATCAAGCTTATCCATTAAGGGCATACGTACTGAACAAGCTTATCTATTAAGGGCAAACGCACTGAATAAGCTTTAATATTATCTATTAAGGGCATATGCACTGAACAAGCTCTCTATTAAGGGCATATGCACTGAACAAGCTTTCTTTTAAGGGAGTATTCACTGAACAAGCTATCTATTAAAGGCATATGCACTGAACAAGCTTATCTTTTAAGGGCATATGCACGGAACAAGCTCTCTATTAAGGGCAAACGCACAGAATAAGCTTTAATATTATCTATTAAGGGCATTTGCACTGAACAAGCTTTAATATTATCTATTAAGGGCATATGCACTGAAAAAGCTTATCTTTTAAGGGCATATGCACTGAACAAGCTTATCCATTAAAGGCATATGCACTGAACAAGCTTATCAAGGGCATACGCACTAAACAAGCTTATCTATTAAGGGAAAACGCACTGAATAAGCTTATCTATTAAGGGCAAAAGCACTGAACAAGCTTAAATATTATCTATAAAGTGCATATGCACTGAACAAGCTATCTATTAAGGGCATATGCACTGAACAAGCTATCTATTAAGGGCATATGCACTGAACAAGCTTATCCATTAAGGGCATACGCACTAAACAAGCTTATCTATTAAGGGCAAACGCACTGAATAAGCTTATCTATTAAGGGCAAATGCACTGAACAAGCTTAAATATTATCTATAAAGTGCATATGCACTGAACAAGCTATCTTCTAAGGGCAAACGCACTGAATAAGCTTTAATATTATCTATTAAGGGCATATGCACTGAATAAGCTTATCTATTAAGGGCATATGCACTGAACAAGCTTTCTTTTAAGGGAGTTTTCACTGAACAAGCTATCTATTAAAGGCATATGAACTGAACAAGCTTATCTTTTAAGGGCATATGCACGGAACAAGCTCTCTATTAAGGGAAAACGCACTGAATAAGCTTTAATATTATCTATTAAGGGCATATGCACTGAACAAGCTCTCTATTAAGGGCATATGCACTGAACAAGCTTTCTTTTAAGGGAGTTTTCACTGAACAAGCTATCTATTAAAGGCATATGCACTGAACAAGCTTATCTTTTAAGGGCATATGCACGGAACAAGCTCTCTATTAAGGGCAAACGCACTGAATAAGCTTTAATATTATCTATTAAGGGCATATGCACTGAACAAGCTCTCTATTAAGGGCATATGCACTGAACAAGCTTTCTTTTAAGGGAGTTTTCACTGAACAAGCTATCTATTAAAGGCATATGCACTGAACAAGCTTATCTTTTAAGGGCATATGCACGGAACAAGCTCTCTATTAAGGGAAAAAGCACTGAATAAGCTTTAATATTATCTATTAAGGGCATACGCACTGAATAAGCTTTAATATTATCTATTAAGGGCATATGCACTGAACAAGCTTAAATATTGTCTATTAATTGCATGTGCACTGAATAAGCTTTCATATTATCTATTAAGGGCATATGCACTGAACAAGCTTATCTTTTAAGGGCATTTGCACTGAACAAGCTCTCTATTAAGGGCAAACGCACTGAATAAGTTTTAATATTATCTATTAAGGGCATATGCACTGAACAAGCTTAAATATTGTCTATTAAGTGCATGTGCACTGAACAAGCTGTCTATTAAGGGCAAACACACTGAATAAGCTTTAATACAGTAGAACCTCGATAAGCTAAAGTCCAAGGGAAACACAAAATATTTTAAGTTATAGAGGTTTTAAGTTATCAAGGTTTCCATTCTTGGCAGACTTCTTTGCTAACGCTCGCACTTTCGCCGCATATTTAAAGGCTAAATCATGACGTTTCTGAAAATTCTGTAACCAGCCATTGCCGGCTTAAAAAATTTTATTTTCAGAGAATTAGCGAACTCTTCAGCTTTTTCTTTCAGTATGGGTCCACTAACACTGATGTTTTTGTTTCGACACTGTTTGAACCACGTAAACAAACATTGTTCTAAATTAGGGAATTCGGCAATTTTTCGTCTTTTACATTGAAGACTTTCTCCTGATTTTTGTTTCTTCAAGATTTCAGCTTCTTTTTTAATGATGATAGACAATGTACTCTCATGTATTCCAAACTGAGCCGCAACTTCTTTCCTTTTCAATCTATTTTTCACTGCTTCTATAGCTTCTAATTTATCAGCGTAGGTGAGGGTTGTTAGTTTTGTTTTTGAACTCATTTTAAGACAGTTTTATCACAAGGTAAGTAAAGCGATGTTTCCAGGACAACGATCAAAAAACTTATGATGCAAGTAAGTCGTTGTCACAAAGCTAACCGCCGCAAAGCTTTGAAGAATTTAGATAAAGCAAACAATAGGTAATGTATTGTTTACGTTAACAATACATAGTAAACACGTGCAAGCAATAAATACCGAAACCATTTGTTTTGACAGTCTTTCAAAATGACTCATTCACAAACAATTTTATGTTATAGAGGTTGTGGAAACATTTCTTTTAGTTACTGAGGGCCTATACAGAGATTATTTATTTAAGTTATAGAGGTTGCGTATTTTAAGTTATAGAGGTTTTGGGCTCTGATGGGAAGGGAACATAATATTTTTTTAAGTAACAGAGGTTTTTAAGTAACCGAGGTTTAAGTTATCGAGGTTCTACTGTATTATCTATTAAAGGCATATGCACTGAACAAGCTTATCTATTAAGGGCATATGCACTGAACAAGCTTATCTTTTAAGGGCATTTGCACTGAACAAGCTATCTATTAAGGGCAAACGCACTGAATAAGCTTATCTATTAAGGGCATATGCACTGAACAAGCTATCTATTAAGGGCATATGCACTGATCAAGCTTATCTATTAAGGGCAAACGCACTGAATAAGCTTTAATATTATCTATTAAGGGCATATGCACTGAACAAGCTTATCTATTAAGGGCATATGCACTGAACAAGCTATCTATTAAGGGCATATGCACTGAACAAGCTTATCCATTAAGGGCATACGTACTGAACAAGCTTATCTATTAAGGGCAAACTCACTGAATAAGCTTTAATATTATCTATTAAGGGCATATGCACTGAATAAGCTTATCTATTAAGGGCATATGCACTGAACAAGCTTTCTTTTACGGGAGTTTGCACTGAACACGCTATCTATTAAAGGCATATGCACTGAACAAGCTTATCTTTTAAGGGCATAAGCACGGAACAAGCTTATCTATTAAGGGCATATGCACTGAACAAGCTCTCTATTAAGGGCATATGCACTGAACAAGCTTATCTTTTAAGGGCATATGCACTGAACAAGCTATCTATTAAAGGCATATACACTGAACAAGCTTATCTATTAAGGGCATATGCACTGAACAAGCTCTATATTAAGGCCATATGCACTGAACAAGCTTAAATATTATATATTAAGGGCATATGCACTGAACAAGCTTATCTATTAAGGGCAAACGCACTGAATTAGCTTTAATATTATCTATTTAGGGCATATGCACTGAACAAGCTTATCTATTAAGGGCATATGCACAGAACAAGCTAATCTATTAAGGGTAAACGCACTGAATAAGCTTTATTATTATCTATTTAGGGCATACGCACTGACTAAGCTTTAATGTTATCTATTAAGGGCATATGAACTAAACAAGCTTATCTATAAAGGGCAAACGCACTGAATTAGCATTAATATTATTTCTTTAGGGCATATGCCTTAACCAAGCTATGTTTTAAGGGCAAACGCACTGAATAAGCTTTAATATTATCTATTTAGGGCATATGCACTGAATAAGCTTATCTATTAAGGGCAGATGCACTAAACAAGCTAATCTTTTAAAGGCATTTGCTTTGAACAAGCAATCTATTAAGGGCATTTGCACTGAATAAGCTTATCTATTCAGGGCATATGTACTGGATAAGCTTATCTATTAAGGGCATATGTACTGGATAAGCTTATCTATTAAGGGCAAACGCACTAAATCAGCTTTTATATTATCTATTTAGGGCATATGCACTGAACAAGCTTATCTATTAAGGGCATATGCACTGAACAAGCTTATCTATTAAGGGTAAACGCACTGAATAAGCTTTATTATTATCTATTTAGGGCATACACACTGAATAAGCTTTAATGTTATCTATTAAGGGCATATGAACTAAACAAGCTTATCTATAAAGGGCAAACGCACTGAATTAGCATTAATTTTATTTCTTTAGGGCATATGCCTTAACCAAGCTATGTTTTAAGGGCAAACGCACTGAATAAGCTTTAATATTATCTATTTAGGGCATATGCACTGAATAAGCTTATCTATTTAAGGGGAAGATGCACTAAACAAGCTAATCTTTTAAAGGCATTTGCTTTGAACAAGGTATCTATTAAGGGCATTTGCACTGAACAAGCTTATCTATTAAGGGCAAACGCACTAAATAAGCTTATCTATTAAGGGCACGAAGGCTGTGTCAGGGACTGCGCCTGATTTGTGTTCTTTCAGGTCAGCATCCATAACACTCTTAAAAGAGCTTCAGCACTAAGGCTGTGTCGGGGACTGCGCCTGATTTGTGTTCTTTCAGGTCAGCATCCATAACACTCTTAAAAGAGCTCCAGCACTAAGGCTGTGTCAGGGACTGCGCCTGATGTGTGTTCTTTCAGGTCAGCATCCATAACACTCTTAAAAGAGCTCCAGCACTAAGGCTGTGTCAGAGACTGCGCCTGATTTGTGTTCTTTCAACACATCTTTCAGGTTTGCACCCATAACACTCTCAAAAGAGCTCCAGCACTAAGGCTGTGTCGGGGACTGCGCCTGATTTGTGTTCTTTCAGGTCAGCATCCATAACACTCTTAAAAGAGCTCCAGCACTAAGGCTGTGTCAGGGACTGCGCCTGATTTGTGTTCTTTCAACACATCTTTCAGGTTTGCACCCATAACACTCTCAAAAGAGCTCCAGCACTAAGGCTGTGTCAGGGACTGCGCCTAATTTGTGTTCTTTCAACACATCTTTCAGGTTTGCACCCATAACACTCTCAAAAGAGCTCCAGCACTAAGGCTGTGTCAGGGACTGCGCCTGATTTGTGTTCTTTCAGGTTTGCACCCATAACACTCTCAAAAGAGCTCCAGCACTAAGGCTGTGTCAGGGACTGCGCCTGATGTGTTCTCTCAGGTCAGCATCCATAACACTCTTAAAAGAGCTCCAGCACTAAGGCTGTGTCAGGGACTGCGCCTGATTTGTGTTCTTTCAACACATCTTTCAGGTTTGCACCCATAACACTCTCAAAAGAGCTCCAGCACTAAGGCTGTGTCAGGGACTGCGCCTGATGTGTTCTTTCAGGTTTGCACCCATAACACTCTCAAAAGAGCTCCAGCACTAAGGCTGTGTCAGGGACTGCGCCTGATTTGTGTTCTTTCAGGTCAGCATCCATAACACTCTTAAAAGAGCTCCAGCACTAAGGCTGTGTCAGGGACTGCACCTGATGTGTGTTCTTTCAGGTCAGCATCCATTACACTCTTAAAAGAGCTCCAGCACTAAGGCTGTGTCAGGGACTGCGCCTGATGTGTGTTCTTTCAGGTCAGTATCCATAACACTCTTAAAAGAGCTCCAGCACTAAGGCTGTGTCAGGGACTGCGCCTGATTTGTGTTCTTTCAGGTCAGCATCCATAACACTCTCAAAAGAGCTCCAGCACTAAGGCTGTGTCAGGGACTGCACCTGATGTGTTCTTTCAGGTCAGCATCCACAACACTCTTAAAAGAGCTCCAGCACTAAGGCTGTGTCAGGGACTGCGCCTGATTTGTGTTCTTTCAGGTCAGCATCCATAACACTCTTAAAAGAGCTCCAGCACTAAGGCTGTGTCAGGGACTGCGCCTGATTTGTGTTCTTTCAGGTCAGCATCCATAACACTCTTAAAAGAGCTCCAGCACTAAGGCTGTGTCAGGGACTGCGCTTGATGTGTGTTCTTTCAGGTCAGCATCCATAACACTCTTAAAAGAGCTCCAGCACTAAGGCTGTGTCAGGGACTGCGCCTGATTTGTGTTCTTTCAACACATCTTTCAGGTTTGCACCCATAACACTCTCAAAAGAGCTCCAGCACTAAGGCTGTGTCAGGGACTGCGCCTGATGTGTTCTTTCAGGTCAGCATCCATAACACTCTTAACAGAGCTCCAGCACTAAGGCTGTGTCAGGGACTACGCCTGATTTGTGTTCTTTCAACACATCTTTCAGGTTTGCACCCATAACACTCTCAAAAGAGCTCCAGCACTAAGGCTGTGTCAGGGACTGCGCCTGATTTGTGTTCTTTCAGGTCAGCATCCATAACATTCTTAAAAGAGCTCCAGCACTAAGGCTGTGTCAGGGACTGCGCCTGATTTGTGTTCTTTCAACACATCTTTCAGGTTTGCACCCATAACACTCTCAAAAGAGCTCCAGCACTAAGGCTGTGTCAGGGACTGCGCCTGATTTGTGTTCTTTCAGGTCAGCATCCATAACACTCTTAAAAGAGCTCCAGCACTAAGGCTGTGTCAGGGACTGCGCCTGATTTGTGTTCTTTCAACACATCTTTCAGGTTTGCACCCATAACACTCTCAAAAGAGCTCCAGCACTAAGGCTGTGTCAGGGACTGCGCCTGATGTGTGTTCTTTCAGGTCAGTATCCATAACACTCTTAAAAGAGCTCCAGCACTAAGGCTGTGTCAGGGACTGCGCCTGATTTGTGTTCTTTCAGGTCAGCATCCATAACACTCTCAAAAGAGCTCCAGCACTAAGGCTGTGTCAGGGACTGCACCTGATGTGTTCTTTCAGGTCAGCATCCACAACACTCTTAAAAGAGCTCCAGCACTAAGGCTGTGTCAGGGACTGCGCCTGATTTGTGTTCTTTCAGGTCAGCATACATAACACTCTTAAAAGAGCTCCAGCACTAAGGCTGTGTCAGGGACTGCGCCTGATTTGTGTTCTTTCAGGTCAGCATCCATAACACTCTTAAAAGAGCTCCAGCACTAAGGCTGTGTCAGAGACTGCGCTTGATGTGTGTTCTTTCAGGTCAGCATCCATAACACTCTTAAAAGAGCTCCAGCACTAAGGCTGTGTCAGGGACTGCGCCTGATTTGTGTTCTTTCAACACATCTTTCAGGTTTGCACCCATAACACTCTCAAAAGAGCTCCAGCACTAAGGCTGTGTCAGGGACTGCGCCTGATGTGTTCTTTCAGGTCAGCATCCATAACACTCTTAACAGAGCTCCAGCACTAAGGCTGTGTCAGGGACTGCACCTGATTTGTGTTCTTTCAACACATCTTTCAGGTTTGCACCCATAACACTCTCAAAAGAGCTCCAGCACTAAGGCTGTGTCAGGGACTGCGCCTGATTTGTGTTCTTTCAGGTCAGCATCCATAACATTCTTAAAAGAGCTCCAGCACTAAGGCTGTGTCAGGGACTGCGCCTGATTTGTGTTCTTTCAACACATCTTTCAGGTTTGCACCCATAACACTCTCAAAAGAGCTCCAGCACTAAGGCTGTGTCAGGGACTGCGCCTGATTTGTGTTCTTTCAGGTCAGCATCCATAACACTCTTAAAAGAGCTCCAGCACTAAGGCTGCGTCAGGGACTGCGCCTGATTTGTGTTCTTTCAGGTCAGCATCCATAGCACTCTTAAAAGAGCTCCAGCACTAAGGCTGTGTCTGGGACTGCGCCTGATTTGTGTTCTTTCAGGTCAGCAACCATAACACTCTTAAAAGAGCTCCAGCACTAAGGCTGTGTCAGGGACTGCGCCTTATTTGTGTTCTTTCAGGTCAGCATCCATAGCACTCTTAAAAGAGCTCCAGCACTAAGGCTGTGTCAGGGACTGCGCCTGATTTGTGTTCTTTCAGGTCAGCATCCATAACACTCTTAAAGGAGCTCCAGCACTAAGGCTGTGTCAGGGACTACGCCTGATTTGTGTTCTTTCAGGTCAGCATCCATAACACTCTTAAAAGAGCTCCAGCACTAAGGCTGTGTCAGGGACTACGCCTGATTTGTGTTCTTTCAGGTCAGCATCCATAACACTCTTAAAAGAGCTCCAGCACTAAGGCTGTGTCAGGGACTGCGCCTGATTTGTGTTCTTTCAACACATCTTTCAGGTTTGCACCCATAACACTCTCAAAAGAGCTCCAGCACTAAGGCTGTGTCAGGGACTGCGCCTGATGTGTTCTTTCAGGTCAGCATCCATAACACTCTTAACAGAGCTCCAGCACTAAGGCTGTGTCAGGGACTGCACCTGATTTGTGTTCTTTCAACACATCTTTCAGGTTTGCACCCATAACACTCTCAAAAGAGCTCCAGCACTAAGGCTGTGTCAGGGACTGCGCCTGATTTGTGTTCTTTCAGGTCAGCATCCATAACACTCTTAAAAGAGCTCCAGCACTAAGGCTGTGTCAGGGACTGCGCCTGATTTGTGTTCTTTCAACACATCTTTCAGGTTTGCACCCATAACACTCTCAAAAGAGCTCCAGCACTAAGGCTGTGTCAGGGACTGCGCCTGATTTGTGTTCTTTCAGGTCAGCATCCATAACACTCTTAAAAGAGCTCCAGCACTAAGGCTGTGTCAGGGACTGCGCCTGATTTGTGTTCTTTCAGGTCAGCATCCATAGCACTCTTAAAAGAGCTCCAGCACTAAGGCTGTGTCTGGGACTGCGCCTGATTTGTGTTCTTTCAGGTCAGCAACCATAACACTCTTAAAAGAGCTCCAGCACTAAGGCTGTGTCAGGGACTGCGCCTGATTTGTGTTCTTTCAGGTCAGCATCCATAACACTCTTAAAGGAGCTCCAGCACTAAGGCTGTGTCAGGGACTACGCCTGATTTGTGTTCTTTCAGGTCAGCATCCATAACACTCTTAAAAGAGCTCCAGCACTAAGGCTGTGTCAGGGACTACGCCTGATTTGTGTTCTTTCAGGTCAGCATCCATAACACTCTTAAAAGAGCTCCAGCACTAAGGCTGTGTCAGGGACTACGCCTGATTTGTGTTCTTTCAGGTCAGCATCCATAACACTCTTAAAAGAGCTCCAGCACTAAGGCTGTGTCAGGGACTGCGCCTGATTTGTGTTCTTTCAACACATCTTTCAGGTTTGCACCCATAACACTCTCAAAAGAGCTCCAGCACTAAGGCTGTGTCAGGGACTGCGCCTGATGTGTTCTTTCAGGTCAGCATCCATAACACTCTTAAAAGAGCTCCAGCACTAAGGCTGTGTCAGGGACTACGCCTGATTTGTGTTCTTTCAGGTCAGCATCCATAACACTCTTAAAAGAGCTCCAGCACTAAGGCTGTGTCAGGGACTGCGCCTGATTTGTGTTCTTTCAACACATCTTTCAGGTTTGCACCCATAACACTCTCAAAAGAGCTCCAGCACTAAGGCTGTGTCAGGGACTACGCCTGATTTGTGTTCTTTCAGGTCAGCATCCATAACACTCTTAAAAGAGCTCCATCACTAAGGCTGTGTCAGGGACTGCGCCTGATTTGTGTTCTTTCAACACATCTTTCAGGTTTGCACCCATAACACTCTCAAAAGAGCTCCAGCACTAAGGCTGTGTCAGGGACTGCGCCTGATTTGTGTTCTTTCAACACATCTTTCAGGTTTGCACCCATTACACGTTCAAAAGAGCTCCAGCACTAAGGCTGTGTCAGGGACTGCGCCTGATGTGTTCTTTCAGGTCAGCACCCGTAACACTCTCAAAAGAGCTCCATCACTAAGGCTGGGTCAAGGACTGCGCCTGATTTGTGTTCTTTCAACACATCTTTCAGGTTTGCACCCATAACACTCTCAAAAGAGCTCCAGCACTAAGGCTGTGTCAGGGACTGCGCCTGATTTGTGTTCTTTCAGGTCAGCATCCATAACACTCTTAAAAGAGCTCCAGCACTAAGGCTGGGTCAGGGACTGCGCCTGATTTGTGTTCTTTTAACACATCTTTCAGGTTTGCACCCATAACACTCTCAAAAGAGCTCCAGCACTAAGGCTGTGTCAGGGACTGCGCCTGATGTGTTCTTTCAGGTCAGCATCCATAACACTCTTAACAGAGCTCCAGCACTAAGGCTGTGTCAGGGACTGCGCCTGATTTGTGTTCTTTCAACACATCTTTCAGGTTTGCACCCATAACACTCTCAAAAGAGCTCCAGCACTAAGGCTGTGTCAGGGACTGCGCCTGATTTGTGTTCTTTCAGGTCAGCATCCATAACATTCTTAAAAGAGCTCCAGCACTAAGGCTGTGTCAGGGACTGCGCCTGATTTGTGTTCTTTCAGGTCAGCATCCATAACACTCTTAAAAGAGCTCCAGCACTAAGGCTGTGTCAGGGACTGCGCCTGATTTGTGTTCTTTCAACACATCTTTCAGGTTTGCACCCATAACACTCTCAAAAGAGCTCCAGCACTAAGGCTGTGTCAGGGACTACGCCTGATTTGTGTTCTTTCAGGTCAGCATCCATAACACTCTTAAAAGAGCTCCATCACTAAGGCTGTGTCAGGGACTGCGCCTGATTTGTGTTCTTTCAACACATCTTTCAGGTTTGCACCCATAACTCTCTCAAAAGAGCTCCAACGCTAAGGCTGTGTCAGGGACTGCGCCTGATTTGTGTTCTTTCAGGTCAGCATCCATAACACTCTTAAAAGAGCTCCAGCACTAAGGCTGCGTCAGGGACTGCGCCTGATTTGTGTTCTTTCAGGTCAGCATCCATAGCACTCTTAAAAGAGCTCCAGCACTAAGGCTGTGTCTGGGACTGCGCCTGATTTGTGTTCTTTCAGGTCAGCAACCATAACACTCTTAAAAGAGCTCCAGCACTAAGGCTGTGTCAGGGACTGCGCCTTATTTGTGTTCTTTCAGGTCAGCATCCATAGCACTCTTAAAAGAGCTCCAGCACTAAGGCTGTGTCAGGGACTGCGCCTGATTTGTGTTCTTTCAGGTCAGCATCCATAACACTCTTAAAGGAGCTCCAGCACTAAGGCTGTGTCAGGGACTACGCCTGATTTGTGTTCTTTCAGGTCAGCATCCATAACACTCTTAAAAGAGCTCCAGCACTAAGGCTGTGTCAGGGACTACGCCTGATTTGTGTTCTTTCAAGTCAGCATCCATAACACTCTTAAAAGAGCTCCAGCACTAAGGCTGTGTCAGGGACTGCGCCTGATTTGTGTTCTTTCAACACATCTTTCAGGTTTGCACCCATAACACTCTCAAAAGAGCTCCAGCACTAAGGCTGTGTCAGGGACTGCGCCTGATGTGTTCTTTCAGGTCAGCATCCATAACACTCTTAAAGGAGCTCCAGCACTAAGGCTGTGTCAGGGACTACGCCTGATTTGTGTTCTTTCAGGTCAGCATCCATAACACTCTTAAAAGAGCTCCAGCACTAAGGCTGTGTCAGGGACTGCGCCTGATTTGTGTTCTTTCAACACATCTTTCAGGTTTGCACCCATAACACTCTCAAAAGAGCTCCAGCACTAAGGCTGTGTCAGGGACTACGCCTGATTTGTGTTCTTTCAGGTCAGCATCCATAACACTCTTAAAAGAGCTCCATCACTAAGGCTGTGTCAGGGACTGCGCCTGATTTGTGTTCTTTCAACACATCTTTCAGGTTTGCACCCATAACTCTCTCAAAAGAGCTCCAACGCTAAGGCTGTGTCAGGGACTGCGCCTGATTTGTGTTCTTTCAACACATCTTTCAGGTTTGCACCCATTACACTCTCAAAAGAGCTCCAGCACTAAGGCTGTGTCAGGGACTGCGCCTGATGTGTTCTTTCAGGTCAGCACCCGTAACACTCTCAAAAGAGCTCCATCACTAAGGCTGGGTCAAGGACTGCGCCTGATTTGTGTTCTTTCAACACATCTTTCAGGTTTGCACCCATAACACTCTCAAAAGAGCTCCAGCACTAAGGCTGTGTCAGGGACTAAGCCTGATTTGTGTTCTTTCAGGTCAGCATCCATAACACTCTTAAAAGAGCTCCAGCACTAAGGCTGGGTCAGGGACTGCGCCTGATTTGTGTTCTTTCAACACATCTTTCAGGTTTGCACCCATTACACTCTCAAAAGAGCTCCAGCACTAAGGCTGTGTCAGGGACTACGCCTGATTTGTGTTCTTTCAGGTCAGCATCCATAACACTTTTAAAAGAGCTCCAGCACTAAGGCTGTGTCAGGGACTGCGCCTGATGTGTGTTCTTTCAGGTCAGCATCTATAACACTCTCAAAAGAGCTCCAGCACTAAGGCTGTGTCAGGGACTGCGCCTGATTTGTGTTCTTTCAACACATCTTTCAGGTTTGCACCCATAACACTCTCAAAAGAGCTCCAGCACTAAGGTTGTGTCAGGGACTGCGCCTGATTTGTGTTCTCTCAGGTCAGCATCCATAACACTCTTAAAAGAGCTCCAGCACTAAGGCTGTGTCAGGGACTGCGCCTGATTTGTGTTCTTTCAACACATCTTTCAGGTTTGCACCCATAACACTCTCAAAAGAGCTCCAGCACTAAGGCTGTGTCAGGGACTGCGCCTGATTTGTGTTCTTTCAGGTCAGCATCCATAACACTCTTAAAAGAGCTCCAGCACTAAGGCTGTGTCAGGGACTGCGCCTGATTTGTGTTCTTTCAGGTCAGCATCCATAGCACTCTTAAAAGAGCTCCAGCACTAAGGCTGTGTCTGGGACTGCGCCTGATTTGTGTTCTTTCAGGTCAGCAACCATAACACTCTTAAAAGAGCTCCAGCACTAAGGCTGTGTCAGGGACTGCGCCTTATTTGTGTTCTTTCAGGTCAGCATCCATAGCACTCTTAAAAGAGCTCCAGCACTAAGGCTGTGTCAGGGACTGCGCCTGATTTGTGTTCTTTCAGGTCAGCATCCATAACACTCTTAAAGGAGCTCCAGCACTAAGGCTGTGTCAGGGACTACGCCTGATTTGTGTTCTTTCAGGTCAGCATCCATAACACTCTTAAAAGAGCTCCAGCACTAAGGCTGTGTCAGGGACTACGCCTGATTTGTGTTCTTTCAGGTCAGCATCCATAACACTCTTAAAAGAGCTCCAGCACTAAGGCTGTGTCAGGGACTGCGCCTGATTTGTGTTCTTTCAACACATCTTTCAGGTTTGCACCCATAACACTCTCAAAAGAGCTCCAGCACTAAGGCTGTGTCAGGGACTGCGCCTGATGTGTTCTTTCAGGTCAGCATCCATAACACTCTTAACAGAGCTCCAGCACTAAGGCTGTGTCAGGGACTGCACCTGATTTGTGTTCTTTCAACACATCTTTCAGGTTTGCACCCATAACACTCTCAAAAGAGCTCCAGCACTAAGGCTGTGTCAGGGACTGCGCCTGATTTGTGTTCTTTCAGGTCAGCATCCATAACACTCTTAAAAGAGCTCCAGCACTAAGGCTGTGTCAGGGACTGCGCCTGATTTGTGTTCTTTCAACACATCTTTCAGGTTTGCACCCATAACACTCTCAAAAGAGCTCCAGCACTAAGGCTGTGTCAGGGACTGCGCCTGATTTGTGTTCTTTCAGGTCAGCATCCATAACACTCTTAAAAGAGCCTCAGCACTAAGGCTGTGTCAGGGACTGCGCCTGATTTGTGTTCTTTCAGGTCAGCATCCATAGCACTCTTAAAAGAGCTCCAGCACTAAGGCTGTGTCAGGGACTGCGCCTGATTTGTGTTCTTTCAACACATCTTTCAGGTTTGCACCCATAACACTCTCAAAAGAGCTCCAGCACTAAGGCTGTGTCAGGGACTGCGCCTGATTTGTGTTCTTTCAGGTCAGCATCCATAACACTCTTAAAAGAGCCTCAGCACTAAGGCTGTGTCTGGGACTGCGCCTGATTTGTGTTCTTTCAGGTCAGCAACCATAACACTCTTAAAAGAGCTCCAGCACTAAGGCTGTGTCAGGGACTGCGCCTGATTTGTGTTCTTTCAGGTCAGCATCCATAACACTCTTAAAGGAGCTCCAGCACTAAGGCTGTGTCAGGGACTACGCCTGATTTGTGTTCTTTCAGGTCAGCATCCATAACACTCTTAAAAGAGCTCCAGCACTAAGGCTGTGTCAGGGACTACGCCTGATTTGTGTTCTTTCAGGTCAGCATCCATAACACTCTTAAAAGAGCTCCAGCACTAAGGCTGTGTCAGGGACTACGCCTGATTTGTGTTCTTTCAGGTCAGCATCCATAACACTCTTAAAAGAGCTCCAGCACTAAGGCTGTGTCAGGGACTGCGCCTGATTTGTGTTCTTTCAACACATCTTTCAGGTTTGCACCCATAACACTCTCAAAAGAGCTTCAGCACTAAGGCTGTGTCAGGGACTGCGCCTGATGTGTTCTTTCAGGTCAGCATCCATAACACTCTTAAAAGAGCTCCAGCACTAAGGCTGTGTCAGGGACTACGCCTGATTTGTGTTCTTTCAGGTCAGCATCCATAACACTCTTAAAAGAGCTCCAGCACTAAGGCTGTGTCAGGGACTGCGCCTGATTTGTGTTCTTTCAACACATCTTTCAGGTTTGCACCCATAACACTCTCAAAAGAGCTCCAGCACTAAGGCTGTGTCAGGGACTACGCCTGATTTGTGTTCTTTCAGGTCAGCATCCATAACACTCTTAAAAGAGCTCCATCACTAAGGCTGTGTCAGGGACTGCGCCTGATTTGTGTTCTTTCAACACATCTTTCAGGTTTGCACCCATAACACTCTCAAAAGAGCTCCAGCACTAAGGCTGTGTCAGGGACTGCGCCTGATTTGTGTTCTTTCAACACATCTTTCAGGTTTGCACCCATTACACTCTCAAAAGAGCTCCAGCACTAAGGCTGTGTCAGGGACTGCGCCTGATGTGTTCTTTCAGGTCAGCACCCGTAACACTCTCAAAAGAGCTCCATCACTAAGGCTGGGTCAAGGACTGCGCCTGATTTGTGTTCTTTCAACACATCTTTCAGGTTTGCACCCATAACACTCTCAAAAGAGCTCCAGCACTAAGGCTGTGTCAGGGACTGCGCCTGATTTGTGTTCTTTCAGGTCAGCATCCATAACACTCTTAAAAGAGCTCCAGCACTAAGGCTGGGTCAGGGACTGCGCCTGATTTGTGTTCTTTTAACACATCTTTCAGGTTTGCACCCATAACACTCTCAAAAGAGCTCCAGCACTAAGGCTGTGTCAGGGACTGCGCCTGATGTGTTCTTTCAGGTCAGCATCCATAAAACTCTTAACAGAGCTCCAGCACTAAGGCTGTGTCAGGGACTGCGCCTGATTTGTGTTCTTTCAACACATCTTTCAGGTTTGCACCCATAACACTCTCAAAAGAGCTCCAGCACTAAGGCTGTGTCAGGGACTGCGCCTGATTTGTGTTCTTTCAGGTCAGCATCCATAACATTCTTAAAAGAGCTCCAGCACTAAGGCTGTGTCAGGGACTGCGCCTGATTTGTGTTATTTCAACACATCTTTCAGGTTTGCACCCATAACACTCTCAAAAGAGCTCCAGCACTAAGGCTGTGTCAGGGACTGCGCCTGATTTGTGTTCTTTCAGGTCAGCATCCATAACACTCTTAAAAGAGCTCCAGCACTAAGGCTGTGTCAGGGACTGCGCCTGATTTGTGTTCTTTCAACACATCTTTCAGGTTTGCACCCATAACACTCTCAAAAGAGCTCCAGCACTAAGGCTGTGTCAGGGACTGCGCCTGATTTGTGTTTTTTCAGGTCAGCATCCATAACACTCTTAAAAGAGCTCCAGCACTAAGGCTGTGTCAGGGACTGCGCCTGATTTGTGATCTTTCAACACATCTTTCAGGTTTGCACCCATAACACTCTCAAAAGAGCTCCAGCACTAAGGCTGTGTCAGGGACTGCGCCTGATTTGTGTTCTTTCAACACATCTTTCAGGTTTGCACCCATAACACTCTCAAAAGAGCTCCAGCACTAAGGCTGTGTCAGGGACTGCGCCTGATTTGTGTTCTTTCAGGTCAGCATCCATAACACTCTTAAAAGAGCTCCAGCACTAAGGCTGTGTCAGGGACTACGCCAGATTTGTGTTCTTTCAGGTCAGCATCCATAACACTCTCAAAAGAGCTCCAGCACTAAGGCTGTGTCTGGGACTGCGCCTGATTTGTGTTCTTTCAACACATCTTTCAGGTTTGCACCCATAACACTCTCAAAAGAGCTCCAGCACTAAGGCTGTGTCAGGGACTACGCCTGATTTGTGTTCTTCCAGGTTTGCACCCATTATACTCTCAAAAGAGCTCCAGCACTAAGGCTGTGTCAGGGACTGCGCCTGATTTGTGTTCTTTCAGGTCAGCATCCATAACACTCTTAATAGAGCTCCAGCACTAAGGCTGTGTCAGGGACTGCGCCTGATTTGTGTTCTTTCAACACATCTTTCAGGTTTGCACCCATAACACTCTCAAAAGAGCTCCAGCACTAAGGCTGTGTCAGGGACTGCGCCTGATTTGTGTTCTTTCAGGTCAGCATCCAAAACACTCTTAAAAGAGCTCCAGCACTAAGGCTGTGTCAGGGACTGCGCCTGATTTGTGTTCTTTCAGGTCAGCACCCATAACACTCTTTAAAGAGCTCCAGCACTAAGGCTGTGTCAGGGACTGCGCCTGATTTGTGTTCTTTCAGGTCAGCATCCATAACACTCTTAAAAGAGCTCCAGCACTAAGGCTGTGTCAGGGACTGCGCCTGATTTGTGTTCTTTCAGGTCAGCACCCATAACACTCTCAAAAGAGCCCCAGCACTAAGGCTGTGTCAGGGACTGCGCCTGATTTGTGTTCTTTCAACACATCTTTCAGGTTTGCACCCATAACACTCTCAAAAGAGCTCCAGCACTAAGGCTGTGTCAGGGACTACGCCTGATTTGTGTTCTTTCAGGTCAGCATCCATAACACTCTTAAAAGAGCTCCAGCACTAAGGCTGTGTCAGGGACTGCGCCTGATTCGTGTTCTTTCAACACATCTTTCAGGTTTGCACCCATAACACTCTCAAAAGAGCTCCAGCACTAAGGCTGTGTCAGGGACTGCGCCTGATTTGTGTTCTTTCAGGTCAGCATCCATAACACTCTCAAAAGAGCTCCAGCACTAAGGCTGTGTCAGGGACTACGCCTGATTTGTGTTCTTTCAGGTCAGCATCCATAACACTCTTAAAAGAGCTCCAGCACTAAGGCTGTGTCAGGGACTGCGCCTGATTCGTGTTCTTTCAACACATCTTTCAGGTTTGCACCCATAACACTCTCAAAAGAGCTCCAGCACTAAGGCTGTGTCAGGGACTGCGCCTGATTTGTGTTCTTTCAGGTCAGCATCCATAACACTCTTAAAAGAGCTCCAGCACTAAGGCTGGGTCAGGGACTGCGCCTGATTTGTGTTCTTTCAGGTCAGCACCCATAACACTCTTTAAAGAGCTCCAGCACTAAGGCTGTGTCAGGGACTGCGCCTGATTTGTGTTCTTTCAGGTCAGCATCCATAACACTCTCAAAAGAGCTCCAGCACTAAGGCTGTGTCAGGGACTACGCCTGATTTGTGTTCTTTCAGGTCAGCATCCATAACACTCTTAAAAGAGCTCCAGCACTAAGGCTGTGTCAGGGACTGCGCCTGATTTGTGTTCTTTCAGGTCAGCATCCATAACACTCTTAAAAGAGCTCCAGCACTAAGGCTGTGTCAGGGACTGCGCCTGATTTGTGTTCTTTCAACACATCTTTCAGGTTTGCACTCAAAACACTCTCAAAAGAGCTCCAGCACTAAGGCTGTGTCTGGAACTGCGCCATATTTGTGTTCTTTCAGGTCAGCATCCATAACACTCTTAAAAGAGCTCCAGCACTAAGGCTGTGTAAGGGACTGCGCCTGATTTGTGTTCTTTCAGGTCAGCATCCATAACACTCTTAAAAGAGCTCCAGCACTAAGGCTGTGTCAGGGACTGCGCCAGATTTGTGTTCTATCAGGTCAGCATCCATAACACACTTAAAAGAGCTCCAGCACTAAGGCTGTGTCAGGGACTGCGCCTGATTTGTGTTCTTTCACCACATCTTTCAGGTTTGCACCCATAACACTCTCAAAAGAGCTCCAGCACTAAGGCTGTGTCAGGGACTGCGCCTGATTTGTGTTCTTTCAGGTCAGCATCCATAACACTCTCAAAAGAGCTCCAGCACTAAGGCTGTGTCTGGGACTGCGCCTGATTTGTGTTCTTTCAACACATCTTTCAGGTTTGCACCCATAACACTCTCAAAAGAGCTCCAGCACTAAGGCTGTGTCAGGGACTGCGCCTGATTTGTGTTCTTCCAGGTTTGCACCCATTATACTCTCAAAAGAGCTCCAGCACTAAGGCTGTGTCAGGGACTGCGCCTGATTTGTGTTCTTTCAGGTCAGCATCCATAACACTCTTAATAGAGCTCCAGCACTAAGGCTGTGTCAGGGACTGCGCCTGATTTGTGTTCTTTCAACACATCTTTCAGGTTTGCACCCATAACACTCTCAAAAGAGCTCCAGCACTAAGGCTGTGTCAGGGACTGCGCCTGATTTGTGTTCTTTCAGGTCAGCATCCAAAACACTCTTAAAAGAGCTCCAGCACTAAGGCTGTGTCAGGGACTGCGCCTGATTTGTGTTCTTTCAGGTCAGCACCCATAACACTCTTTAAAGAGCTCCAGCACTAAGGCTGTGTCAGGGACTGCGCCTGATTTGTGTTCTTTCAGGTCAGCATCCATAACACTCTTAAAAGAGCTCCAGCACTAAGGCTGTGTCAGGGACTGCGCCTGATTTGTGTTCTTTCAGGTCAGCATCCATAACACTCTCAAAAGAGCCCCAGCACTAAGGCTGTGTCAGGGACTGCGCCTGATTTGTGTTCTTTCAGGTCAGCATCCATAACACTCTTAATAGAGCTCCAGCACTAAGGCTGTGTCAGGGACTGCGCCTGATTTGTGTTCTTTCAACACATCTTTCAGGTTTGCACCCATAACACTCTCAAAAGAGCTCCAGCACTAAGGCTGTGTCAGGGACTGCGCCTGATTTGTGTTCTTCCAGGTTTGCACCCATTATACTCTCAAAAGAGCTCCAGCACTAAGGCTGTGTCAGGGACTGCGCCTGATTTGTGTTCTTTCAGGTCAGCATCCATAACACTCTTAATAGAGCTCCAGCACTAAGGCTGTGTCAGGGACTGCGCCTGATTTGTGTTCTTTCAACACATCTTTCAGGTTTGCACCCATAACACTCTCAAAAGAGCTCCAGCACTAAGGCTGTGTCAGGGACTGCGCCTGATTTGTGTTCTTTCAGGTCAGCATCCAAAACACTCTTAAAAGAGCTCCAGCACTAAGGCTGTGTCAGGGACTGCGCCTGATTTGTGTTCTTTCAGGTCAGCACCCATAACACTCTTTAAAGAGCTCCAGCACTAAGGCTGTGTCAGGGACTGCGCCTGATTTGTGTTCTTTCAGGTCAGCATCCATAACACTCTTAAAAGAGCTCCAGCACTAAGGCTGTGTCAGGGACTGCGCCTGATTTGTGTTCTTTCAGGTCAGCACCCATAACACTCTCAAAAGAGCCCCAGCACTAAGGCTGTGTCAGGGACTGCGCCTGATTTGTGTTCTTTCAACACATCTTTCAGGTTTGCACCCATAACACTCTCAAAAGAGCTCCAGCACTAAGGCTGTGTCAGGGACTGCGCCTGATTTGTGTTCTTTCAGGTCAGCATCCATAACACTCTTAAAAGAGCTCCAGCACTAAGGCTGTGTCAGGGACTGCGCCTGATTCGTGTTCTTTCAACACATCTTTCAGGTTTGCACCCATAACACTCTCAAAAGAGCTCCAGCACTAAGGCTGTGTCAGGGACTGCGCCTGATTTGTGTTCTTTCAGGTCAGCATCCATAACACTCTCAAAAGAGCTCCAGCACTAAGGCTGTGTCAGGGACTACGCCTGATTTGTGTTCTTTCAGGTCAGCATCCATAACACTCTTAAAAGAGCTCCAGCACTAAGGCTGTGTCAGGGACTGCGCCTGATTTGTGTTCTTTCAACACATCTTTCAGGTTTGCACCCATAACACTCTCAAAAGAGCTCCAGCACTAAGGCTGTGTCAGGGACTGCGCCTGATTTGTGTTCTTTCAGGTCAGCATCCATAACACTCTTAAAAGAGCTCCAGCACTAAGGCTGGGTCAGGGACTGCGCCTGATTTGTGTTCTTTCAGGTCAGCACCCATAACACTCTTTAAAGAGCTCCAGCACTAAGGCTGTGTCAGGGACTGCGCCTGATTTGTGTTCTTTCAGGTCAGCATCCATAACACTCTCAAAAGAGCTCCAGCACTAAGGCTGTGTCAGGGACTACGCCTGATTTGTGTTCTTTCAGGTCAGCATCCATAACACTCTTAAAAGAGCTCCAGCACTAAGGCTGTGTCAGGGACTGCGCCTGATTTGTGTTCTTTCAGGTCAGCATCCATAACACTCTTAAAAGAGCTCCAGCACTAAGGCTGTGTCAGGGACTGCGCCTGATTTGTGTTCTTTCAACACATCTTTCAGGTTTGCACTCAAAACACTCTCAAAAGAGCTCCAGCACTAAGGCTGTGTCTGGAACTGCGCCATATTTGTGTTCTTTCAGGTCAGCATCCATAACACTCTTAAAAGAGCTCCAGCACTAAGGCTGTGTCAGGGACTGCGCCTGATTTGTGTTCTTTCAGGTCAGCATCCATAACACTCTTAAAAGAGCTCCAGCACTAAGGCTGTGTCAGGGACTGCGCCAGATTTGTGTTCTATCAGGTCAGCATCCATAACACACTTAAAAGAGCTCCAGCACTAAGGCTGTGTCAGGGACTGCGCCTGATTTGTGTTCTTTCACCACATCTTTCAGGTTTGCACCCATAACACTCTCAAAAGAGCTCCAGCACTAAGGCTGTGTCAGGGACTGCGCCTGATTTGTGTTCTTTCAGGTCAGCATCCATAACACTCTCAAAAGAGCTCCAGCACTAAGGCTGTGTCTGGGACTGCGCCTGATTTGTGTTCTTTCAACACATCTTTCAGGTTTGCACCCATAACACTCTCAAAAGAGCTCCAGCACTAAGGCTGTGTCAGGGACTGCGCCTGATTTGTGTTCTTCCAGGTTTGCACCCATTATACTCTCAAAAGAGCTCCAGCACTAAGGCTGTGTCAGGGACTGCGCCTGATTTGTGTTCTTTCAGGTCAGCATCCATAACACTCTTAATAGAGCTCCAGCACTAAGGCTGTGTCAGGGACTGCGCCTGATTTGTGTTCTTTCAACACATCTTTCAGGTTTGCACCCATAACACTCTCAAAAGAGCTCCAGCACTAAGGCTGTGTCAGGGACTGCGCCTGATTTGTGTTCTTTCAGGTCAGCATCCAAAACACTCTTAAAAGAGCTCCAGCACTAAGGCTGTGTCAGGGACTGCGCCTGATTTGTGTTCTTTCAGGTCAGCACCCATAACACTCTTTAAAGAGCTCCAGCACTAAGGCTGTGTCAGGGACTGCGCCTGATTTGTGTTCTTTCAGGTCAGCATCCATAACACTCTTAAAAGAGCTCCAGCACTAAGGCTGTGTCAGGGACTGCGCCTGATTTGTGTTCTTTCAGGTCAGCATCCATAACACTCTCAAAAGAGCCCCAGCACTAAGGCTGTGTCAGGGACTGCGCCTGATTTGTGTTCTTTTAACACATCTTTCAGGTTTGCACCCATAACACTCTCAAAAGAGCTCCAGCACTAAGGCTGTGTCAGGGACTACGCCTGATTTGTGTTCTTTCAGGTCAGCATCCATAACACTCTTAAAAGAGCTCCAGCACTAAGGCTGCGTTAGGGACTGCGCCTGATTTGTGTTCTTTAAACACATCTTTCAGGTTTGCACCCATAACACTCTCAAAAGAGCTCCAGCACTAAGGCTGTGTCAGGGACTGCGCCTGATTTGTGTTCTTTCAGGTCAGCATCCATAACACTCTTAAAAGAGCTCCAGCACTAAGGCTGTGTCAGGGACTGCGCCTGATTTGTGTTCTTTCAGGTCAGCACCCATAACACTCTCAAAAGAGCTCCAGCACTAAGGCTGTGTCAGGGACTGCGCCTGATTTGTGTTCTTTCAACACATCTTTCAGGTTTGCACCCATAACACTCTCAAAAGAGCTCCAGCACTAAGGCTGTGTCAGGGACTACGCCTGATTTGTGTTCTTTCAGGTCAGCATCCATAACACTCTTAAAAGAGCTCCAGCACTAAGGCTGTGTCAGGGACTGCGCCTGATTTGTGTTCTTTCAACACATCTTTCAGGTTTGCACCCATAACACTCTCAAAAGAGCTCCAGCACTAAGGCTGTGTCAGGGACTGCGCCTGATTTGTGTTCTTTCAGGTTTGCACCCATAACACTCTCAAAAGAGCTCCAGCACTAAGGCTGTGTCAGGGACTGCGCCTGATTTGTGTTCTTCAGGTCAGCATCCATAACACTCTTAAAAGAGCTCCAGCACTAAGGCTGTGTCAGGGACTGCGCCTGATTTGTGATCTTTCAACACATCTTTCAGGTTTGCACCCATAACACTCTCAAAAGAGCTCCAGCACTAAGGCTGTGTCAGGGACTGCGCCTGATTTGTGTTCTTTCAGGTCAGCATCCATAACACTCTTAAAAGAGCTCCAGCACTAAGGCTGTGTCAGGGACTGCGCCTGATTTGTGATCTTTCAACACATCTTTCAGGTTTGCACCCATAACACTCTCAAAAGAGCTCCAGCACTAAGGCTGTGTCAGGGACTGCGCCTGATTTGTGTTCTTTCAACACATCTTTCAGGTTTGCACCCATAACACTCTCAAAAGAGCTCCAGCACTAAGGCTGTGTCAGGGACTGCGCCTGATTTGTGTTCTTTCAGGTTTGCACCCATAACACTCTCAAAAGAGCTCCAGCACTAAGGCTGTGTCAGGGACTGCGCCTGATTTGTGTTCTTTCAGGTCAGCATCCATAACACTCTTAATAGAGCTCCAGCACTAAGGCTGTGTCAGGGACTGCGCCTGATTTGTGTTCTTTCAACACATCTTTCAGGTTTGCACCCATAACACTCTCAAAAGAGCTCCAGCACTAAGGCTGTGTCAGGGACTGCGCCTGATTTGTGTTCTTTCAGGTCAGCATCCATAACACTCTTAAAAGAGCTCCAGCACTAAGGCTGTGTCAGGGTCTACGCCAGATTTGTGTTCTTTCAGGTCAGCATCCATAACACTCTTAAAAGAGCTCCAACACTAAGGCTGTGTCAGGGACTGCGCCTGATTTGTGTTCTTTCAACACATCTTTCAGGTTTGCACCCATAACACTCTCAAAAGAGCTCCAGCACTTAGGCTGTGTCAGGGACTGCGCCTGATTTGTGTTCTTTCAACACATCTTTCAGGTTTGCACCCATAACACTCTCAAAAGAGCTCCAGCACTAAGGCTGTGTCAGGGACTGCGCCTGGTTTGTGTTCTTTCAGGTCAGCATCCATAACACTCTTAAAAGAGCTCCAGCACTAAGGCTGTGTCAGGGACTACGCCTGATTTGTGTTCTTTCAGGTCAGCATCCATAACACTCTTAAAAGAGCTCCAGCACTAAGGCTGCGTTAGGGACTGCGCCTGATTTGTGTTCTTTAAACACATCTTTCAGGTTTGCACCCATAACACTCTCAAAAGAGCTCCAGCACTAAGGCTGTGTCAGGGACTGCGCCTGATTTGTGTTCTTTCAGGTCAGCATCCATAACACTCTTAAAAGAGCTCCAGCACTAAGGCTGTGTCAGGGACTGCGCCTGATTTGTGTTCTTTCAGGTCAGCACACATAACACTCTCAAAAGAGCTCCAGCACTAAGGCTGTGTCAGGGACTGCGCCTGATTTGTGTTCTTTCAACACATCTTTCAGGTTTGCACCCATAACACTCTCAAAAGAGCTCCAGCACTAAGGCTGTGTCAGGGACTACGCCTGATTTGTGTTCTTTCAGGTCAGCATCCATAACACTCTTAAAAGAGCTCCAGCACTAAGGCTGTGTCAGGGACTGCGCCTGATTTGTGTTCTTTCAACACATCTTTCAGGTTTGCACCCATAACACTCTCAAAAGAGCTCCAGCACTAAGGCTGTGTCAGGGACTGCGCCTGATTTGTGTTCTTTCAGGTTTGCACCCATAACACTCTCAAAAGAGCTCCAGCACTAAGGCTGTGTCAGGGACTGCGCCTGATTTGTGTTCTTTCAGGTCAGCATCCATAACACTCTTAAAAGAGCTCCAGCACTAAGGCTGTGTCAGGGACTGCGCCTGATTTGTGATCTTTCAACACATCTTTCAGGTTTGCACCCATAACACTCTCAAAAGAGCTCCAGCACTAAGGCTGTGTCAGGGACTGCGCCTGATTTGTGTTCTTTCAGGTCAGCATCCATAACACTCTTAAAAGAGCTCCAGCACTAAGGCTGTGTCAGGGACTGCGCCTGATTTGTGATCTTTCAACACATCTTTCAGGTTTGCACCCATAACACTCTCAAAAGAGCTCCAGCACTAAGGCTGTGTCAGGGACTGCGCCTGATTTGTGTTCTTTCAACACATCTTTCAGGTTTGCACCCATAACACTCTCAAAAGAGCTCCAGCACTAAGGCTGTGTCAGGGACTGCGCCTGATTTGTGTTCTTTCAGGTTTGCACCCATAACACTCTCAAAAGAGCTCCAGCACTAAGGCTGTGTCAGGGACTGCGCCTGATTTGTGTTCTTTCAGGTCAGCATCCATAACACTCTTAATAGAGCTCCAGCACTAAGGCTGTGTCAGGGACTGCGCCTGATTTGTGTTCTTTCAACACATCTTTCAGGTTTGCACCCATAACACTCTCAAAAGAGCTCCAGCACTAAGGCTGTGTCAGGGACTACGCCTGATTTGTGTTCTTTCAGGTCAGCATCCATAACACTCTTAAAAGAGCTCCAGCACTAAGGCTGTGTCAGGGACTGCGCCTGATTTGTGTTCTTTCAGGTCAGCATCCATAACACTCTCAAAAGAGCTCCAGCACTAAGGCTGTGTCAGGGACTGCGCCAGATTTGTGTTCTATCAGGTCAGCATCCATAACACTCTTAAAAGAGCTCCAGCACTAAGGCTGTGTCAGGGACTGCGCCTGATTTGTGATCTTTCAACACATCTTTCAGGTTTGCACCCATAACACTCTCAAAAGAGCTCCAGCACTAAGGCTGTGTCAGGGACTGCGCCTGATTTGTGTTCTTTCAGGTCAGCACCCATAACACTCTTTAAAGAGCTCCAGCACTAAGGCTGTGTCAGGGACTGCGCCTGATTTGTGTTCTTTCAGGTCAGCATCCATAACACTCTTAAAAGAGCTCCAGCACTAAGGCTGTGTCAGGGACTACGCCTGATTTGTGTTCTTTCAGGTCAGCATCCATAACACTCTCAGAAGAGCTCCAGCACTAAGGCTGTGTCAGGGACTGCGCCAGATTTGTGTTCTATCAGGTCAGCATCCATAACACTCTTAAAAGAGCTCCAGCACTAAGGCTGTGTCAGGGACTGCGCCTGATTTGTGATCTTTCAACACATCTTTCAGGTTTGCACCCATAACACTCTCAAAAGAGCTCCAGCACTAAGGCTGTGTCAGGGACTGCGCCTTATTTGTGTTCTTTCAACACATCTTTCAGGTTTGCACCCATAACACTCTCAAAAGAGCTCCAGCACTAAGGCTGTGTCAGGGACTGCGCCTGATTTGTGATCTTTCAACACATCTTTCAGGTCAGCATCCATAACACTCTTAAAAGAGCTCCAGCACTAAGGCTGTGTCAGGGACTACGCCTGATTTGTGTTCTTTCAGGTCAGCATCCATAACACTCTTAAAAGAGCTCCAGCACTAAGGCCGTGTCAGGGACTGCGCCTGATTTGAGTTCTTTCAACACATCTTTCAGGTTTGCACCCATAACACTCTCAAAAGAGCTCCAGCACTAAGGCTGTGTCAGGGACTGCGCCTGATTTGTTTTCTTTCAGGTCAGCATCCAGAACACTTTCAAAAGAGCTCCAGCACTAAGGCTGTGTCAGGGACTGCGCCTGATTTGTGTTCTTTCAACACATCTTTCAGGTTTGCACCCATAACACTCTCAAAAGAGCTCCAGCACTTAGGCTGTGTCAGGGACTGCGCCTGATTTGTGATCTTTCAACACATCTTTCAGGTCAGCATCCATAACACTCTCAAAAGAGCTCCAGCACTAAGGTTGTGTCAGGGACTGCGCCTGATTTGTGTTCTTTCAGGTCAGCACCCATAACACTCTTTAAAGAGCTCCAGCACTAAGGCTGTGTCAGGGACTGCGAATGATGTGTTCTTTCAGGTCAGCACCCGTAACACTCTCAAAAGAGCTCCAGCACTAAGGCTGTGTCAGGGACTGCGCCTGATTTGTATTCTTTCAGGTCAGCATCCATAACACTCTTAAAAGAGCTCCAGCACTAAGGCTGTGTCAGGGACTGCGCCTGATTTGTGTTCTTTCAGGTCAGCACCCATAACACTCTTTAAAGAGCTCCAGCACTAAGGCTGTGTCAGGGACTGCGCCTGATTTGTGTTCTTTCAGGTCAGCATCCATAACACTCTTAAAAGAGCTCCAGCACTAAGGCTGTGTCAGGGACTACGCCTGATTTGTGTTCTTTCAGGTCAGCATCCATAACACTCTCAAAAGAGCTCCAGCACTAAGGCTGTGTCAGGGACTGCGCCAGATTTGTGTTCTATCAGGTCAGCATCCATAACACTCTTAAAAGAGCTCCAGCACTAAGGCTGTGTCAGGGACTGCGCCTGATTTGTGATCTTTCAACACATCTTTCAGGTTTGCACCCATAACACTCTCAAAAGAGCTCCAGCACTAAGGCTGTGTCAGGGACTGCGCCTGATTTGTGTTCTTTCAACACATCTTTCAGGTTTGCACCCATAACACTCTCAAAAGAGTTCCAGCACTAAGGCTGTGTCAGGGACTGCGCCTGATTTGTGTTCTTTCAGGTCAGCACCCATAACACTCTCAAAAGAGCTCCAGCACTAAGGCTGTGTCAGGGACTGCGCCTTATTTGTGTTCTTTCAGGTCAGCATCCATAACACTCTTAAAAGAGCTCTAGCACTAAGGCTGTGTCAGGGACTGCGCCTGATTTGTGTTCTTTCAGGTCAGCACCCATAACACTCTTAAAAGAGCTCCAGCACTAAGGCCGTGTCAGGGACTGCGCCTGATTTGAGTTCTTTCAACACATCTTTCAGGTTTGCACCCATAACACTCTCAAAAGAGCTCCAGCACTAAGGCTGTGTCAGGGACTGCGCCTGATTTGTTTTCTTTCAGGTCAGCATCCAGAACACTCTCAAAAGAGCTCCAGCACTAAGGCTGTGTCAGGGACTGCGCCTGATTTGTGTTCTTTCAACACATCTTTCAGGTTTGCACCCATAACACTCTCAAAAGAGCTCCAGCACTTAGGCTGTGTCAGGGACTGCGCCTGATTTGTGTTCTTTCAACACATCTTTCAGGTTTGCACCCATAACACTCTCAAAAGAGCTCCAGCACTAAGGCTGTGTCAGGGACTGCGCCTGATTTGTGTTCTTTCAGGTCAGCATCCATAACACTCTTAAAAGAGCTCCAGCACTAAGGCTGTGTCAGGGACTGCGCCTGATTTGTGTTCTTTCAACACATCTTTCAGCTTTGCACCCATAACACTCTCAAAAGAGCTCCAGCACTAAGGCTGTGTCAGGGACTGCGCCTGATTTGTGTTCTTTCAGGTCAGCATCCATAACACTCTTAAAAGAGCTCCAGCACTAAGGCTGTGTCAGGGACTACGCCAGATTTGTGTTCTTTCAGGTCAGCATCCATAACACTCTTAAAAGAGCTCCAACACTAAGGCTGTGTCAGGGACTGCGCCTGATTTGTGTTCTTTCAACACATCTTTCAGGTTTGCACCCATAACACTCTCAAAAGAGCTCCAGCACTAAGGCTGTGTCAGGGACTGCGCCTGATTTGTGTTCTTTCAGGTCAGCATCCATAACACTCTTAAAAGAGCTCCAGCACTAAGGCTGTGTCAGGGACTACGCCAGATTTGTGTTCTTTCATGTCAGCATCCATAACACTCTCAAAAGAGCTCCAGCACTAAGGCTGTGTCTGGGACTGCGCCTGATTTGTGTTCTTTCAACACATCTTTCAGGTTTGCACCCATAACACTCTCAAAAGAGCTCCAGCACTAAGGCTGTGTCAGGGACTGCGCCTGATTTGTGTTCTTCCAGGTTTGCACCCATTATACTCTCAAAAGAGCTCCAGCACTAAGGCTGTGTCAGGGACTGCGCCTGATTTGTGTTCTTTCAGGTCAGCATCCATAACACTCTTAATAGAGCTCCAGCACTAAGGCTGTGTCAGGGACTGCGCCTGATTTGTGTTCTTTCAACACATCTTTCAGGTTTGCACCCATAACACTCTCAAAAGAGCTCCAGCACTAAGGCTGTGTCAGGGACTGCGCCTGATTTGTGTTCTTTCAGGTCAGCACCCATAACACTCTTTAAAGAGCTCCAGCACTAAGGCTGTGTCAGGGACTGCGCCTGATTTGTGTTCTTTCAGGTCAGCATCCATAACACTCTTAAAAGAGCTCCAGCACTAAGGCTGTGTCAGGGACTGCGCCTGATTTGTGTTCTTTCAGGTCAGCATCCATAACACTCTTAAAAGAGCTCCAGCACTAAGGCTGTGTCAGGGACTGCGCCTGATTTGTGTTCTTTCAACACATCTTTCAGGTTTGCACCCATAACACTCTCAAAAGAGCTCCAGCACTAAGGCTGTGTCAGGGACTGCGCCTGATTTGTGTTCTTTCAACACATCTTTCAGGTTTGCACCCATAACACTCTCAAAAGAGCTCCAGCACTAAGGCTGTGTCAGGGACTACGCCTGATTTGTGTTCTTTAAGGTCAGCATCCATAACACTCTTAAAAGAGCTCCAGCACTAAGGCTGTGTCAGGGACTGCGCCTAATTTGTGTTCTTTCAACACATCTTTCAGGTTTGCACCCATAACACTCTCAAAAGAGCTCCAGCACTAAGGCTGTGTCAGGGACTGCGCCTGATTTGTGTTCTTTCAACACATCTTTCAGGTTTGCACCCATAACACTCTCAAAAGAGCTCCAGCACTAAGGCTGTGTCAGGGACTACGCCTGATTTGTGTTCTTTCAGGTCAGCATCCATAACACTCTTAAAAGAGCTCCAGCACTAAGGCTGTGTCAGGGACTGCGCCTGATTTGTGTTCTTTCAACACATCTTTCAGGTTTGCACCCATAACACTCTCAAAAGAGCTCCAGCACTAAGGCTGTGTCAGGGACTGCGCCTGATTTGTTTTCTTTCAGGTCAGCATCCAGAACACTCTCAAAAGAGCTCCAGCACTAAGGCTGTGTCAGGGACTGCGCCTGATTTGTGTTCTTTCAACACATCTTTCAGGTTTGCACCCATAACACTCTCAAAAGAGCTCCAGCACTAAGGCTGTGTCAGGGACTGCGCCTGATTTGTGTTCTTTCAACACATCTTTCAGGTTTGCACCCATAACACTCTCAAAAGAGCTCCAGCACTAAGGCTGTGTCAGGGACTACGCCTGATTTGTGTTCTTTCAGGTCAGCATCCATAACACTCTTAAACGAGCTCCAGCACTAAGGCTGTGTCAGGGACTACGCCTGATTTGTGTTCTTTCAGGTCAGCATCCATAACACTCTTAAAAGAGCTCCAGCACTAAGGCTGTGTCAGGGACTGCGCCTGATTTGTGTTCTTTCAACACATCTTTCAGGTTTGCACAAATAACACTCTCAAAAGAGCTCCAGCACTAAGGCTGTGTCAGGGACTGCGCCAGATTTGTGTTCTTTCAACACATCTTTCAGGTTTGCACCCATAACACTCTCAAAAGAGCTCCAGCACTAAGGCTGTGTCAGGGACTACGCCTGATTTGTGTTCTTTCAGGTCAGCATCCATAACACTCTTAAAAGAGCTCCAGCACTAAGGCTGTGTCAGGGACTGCGCCTGATTTGTGTTCTTTAAACACATCTTTCAGGTTTGCACCCATAACACTCTCAAAAGAGCTCCAGCACTAAGGCTGTGTCAGGGACTGCGCCTGATTTGTTTTCTTTCAGGTCAGCATCCAGAACACTCTCAAAAGAGCTCCAGCACTAAGGCTGTGTCAGGGACTGCGCCTGATTTGTGTTCTTTCAACACATCTTTCAGGTTTGCACCCATAACACTCTCAAAAGAGCTCCAGCACTAAGGCTGTGTCAGGGACTACGCCTGATTTGTGTTCTTTCAGGTCAGCATCCATAACACTCTTAAAAGTGCTCCAGCACTAAGGCTGTGTTAGGGACTGCGCCTGATTTGTGTTCTTTCAACACATCTTTCAGGTTTGCACCCATAACACTCTCAAAAGAGCTCCAGCACTAAGGCTGTGTCAGGGACTGCGCCTGATTTGTGTTCTTTCAGGTTTGCACCCATAACACTCTCAAAAGAGCTCCAGCACTAAGGCTGTGTCAGGGACTGCGCCTGATTTGTGTTCTTTCAGGTTTGCACCCATAACACTCTCAAAAGAGCTCCAGCACTAAGGCTGTGTCAGGGACTGCGCCTGATTTGTGTTCTTTCAGGTCAGCATCCATAACACTCTTAAAAGAGCTCCAGCACTAAGGCTGTGTCAGGGACTGCGCCTGATTTGTGATCTTTCAACACATCTTTCAGGTTTGCACCCATAACACTCTCAAAAGAGCTCCAGCATTAAGGCTGTGTCAGGGACTGCGCCTGATTTGTGTTCTTTCAAAACATCTTTCAGGTTTGCACCCATAACACTCTCAAAAGAGCTCCAGCACTAAGGCTGTGTCAGGGACTACGCCTGATTTGTGTTTTTTCAGGTCAGCATCCATAACACTCTTAAAAGAGCTCCAGCACTAAGGCTGTGTCAGGGACTGCGCCTGATTTGTGTTCTTTCAGGTCAGCATCCATAACACTCTTAAAAGAGCTCCAGCACTAAGGCTGTGTCAGGGACTGCGCCTGATTTGTGTTCTTTCAACACATCTTTCAGGTTTGCACCCATAACACTCTCAAAAGAGCTCCAGCACTAAGGCTGTGTCAGGGACTACGCCTGATTTGTGTTATTTCAGGTTAGCATCCATAACACTCTTAAAAGAGCTCCAGCACTAAGGCTGTGTCAGGGACTGCGCCTGATTTGTGTTCTTTCAACACATCTTTCAGGTTTGCACCCATAACACTCTCAAAAGAGCTCCAGCACTAAGGCTGTGTCAGGGACTGCGCCTGATTTGTTTTCTTTCAGGTCAGCATCCAGAACACTCTCAAAAGAGCTCCAGCACTAAGGCTGTGTCAGGGACTGCGCCTGATTTGTGTTCTTTCAGGTCAGCATCCATAACACTCTTAAAAGAGCTCCAGCACTAAGGCTGGGTCAGGGACTGCGCCTGATTTGTGTTCTTTCAGGTCAGCATCCATAACACTCTTAAAAGAGCTCCAGCACTAAGGCTGTGTTAGGGACTGCGCCTGATTTGTGTTCTTTCAACACATCTTTCAGGTTTGCACCCATAACACTCTCAAAAGAGCTCCAGCACTAAGGCTGTGTCAGGGACTGCGCCTGATTTGTGTTCTTTCAGGTCAGCATCCATAACACTCTTAAAAGAGCTCCAGCACTAAGGCTGGGTCAGGGACTGCGCCTGATTTGTGTTCTTTCAGGTCAGCACCCATAACACTCTTTAAAGAGCTCCAGCACTAAGGCTGTGTCAGGGACTGCGCCTGATTTGTGTTCTTTCAGGTCAGCATCCATAACACTCTTAAAAGAGCTCCAGCACTAAGGCTGTGTCAGGGACTGCGCCTGATTTGTGTTCTTTCAGGTCAGCATCCATAACACTCTTAAAAGAGCTCCAGCACTAAGGCTGTGTCAGGGACTGCGCCTGATTTGTGTTCTTTCAGGTCAGCATCCATAAAACTCTTAAAAGAGCTCCAGCACTAAGGCTGTGTCAGGGACTGCGCCTGATTTGTGTTCATTCAACACATCTTTCAGGTTTGCACAAATAACACTCTCAAAAGAGCTCCAGCACTAAGGCTGTGTCAGGGACTGCGCCTGATTTGTGTTCTTTCAACACATCTTTCAGGTTTGCACCCATAACACTCTCAAAAGAGCTCCAGCACTAAGGCTGTGTCAGGGACTACGCCTGATTTGTGTTCTTTCAACACATCTTTCAGGTTTGCACCCATAACACTCTCAAAAGAGCTCCAGCACTAAGGCTGTGTCAGGGACTACGCCTGATTTGTGTTCTTTCAGGTCAGCATCCATAACACTCTTAAAAGAGCTCCAGCACTAAGGCTGTGTCAGGGACTGCGCCTGATTTGTGTTCTTTCAACACATCTTTCAGGTTTGCACCCATAACACTCTCAAAAGAGCTCCAGCACTAAGGCAGTGTCAGGGACTACGCCTGATTTGTGTTCTTTCAGGTCAGCATCCATAACACTCTTAAAAGAGCTCCAGCACTAAGGCTGTGTCAGGGACTGCGCCTGATTTGTGTTCTTTCAACACATCTTTCAGGTTTGCACCCATAACACTCTCAAAAGAGCTCCAGCACTAAGGCTGTGTCAGGGACTGCGCCTGATTTATGATCTTTCAACACATCTTTCAGGTTTGCACCCATAACACTCTCAAAAGAGCTCCAGCACTAAGGCTGTGTCAGGGACTGTGCCTGATTTGTGTTCTTTCAACACATCTTTCAGGTTTGCACCCATAACACTCTCAAAAGAGCTCCAGCACTAAGGCTGTGTCAGGGACTGCGCCTGATTTGTGTTCTTTCATTGTGTTCTTTCAGGTTTGCACCCATAACACTCTCCAAAGAGCTCCAGCACTAAGGCTGTGTCAGGGACTGCGCCTGATTTGTGTTCTTTCAGGTCAGCACCCATAACACTCTTAAAAGAGCTCCAGCACTAAGGCTGTGTCAGGGACTGCGCCTGATTTGTGTTCTTTCAACACATCTTTCAGGTTTGCACCCATAACACTCTCAAAAGAGCTCCAGCACTAAGGCTGTGTCAGGGACTGTGCCTGATTTGTGTTCTTTTAACACATCTTTCAGGTTTGCACCCATAACACTCTCAAAAGAGCTCCAGCACTAAGGCTGTGTCAGGGACTGCGCCTGATTTGTGTTCTTTCAACACATCTTTCAGGTTTGCACCCATAACACCCTCAAAAGAGCTCCAGCACTAAGGCTGTGTCAGGGACTACGCCTGATTTGTGTTCTTTCAGGTCAGCATCCATAACACTCTTAAAAGAGCTCCAGCACTAAGGCTGTGTCAGGGACTGCGCCTGATTTGTGTTCTTTCAACACATCTTTCAGGTTTGCACCCATAACACTCTCAAAAGAGCTCCAGCACTAAGGCTGTGTCAGGGACTGCGCCTGATTTGTTTTCTTTCAGGTCAGCATCCAGAACACTCTTAAAAGAGCTCCAGCACTAAGGCTGTGTCAGGGACTGCGCCTGATTTGTGTTCTTTCAGGTCAGCATCCATAACACTCTTAAAAGAGCTCCAGCACTAAGGCTGTGTCAGGGACTGCGCCTGATTTGTGTTCTTTCAACACATCTTTCAGGTTTGCACCCATAACACTCTCAAAAGAGCTCCAGCACTAAGGCTGTGTCAGGGACTACGCCTGATTTGTGTTATTTCAGGTTAGCATCCATAACACTCTTAAAAGAGCTCCAGCACTAAGGCTGTGTCAGGGACTGCGCCTGATTTGTGTTCTTTCAACACATCTTTCAGGTTTGCACCCATAACACTCTCAAAAGAGCTCCAGCACTAAGGCTGTGTCAGGGACTGCGCCTGATTTGTTTTCTTTCAGGTCAGCATCCAGAACACTCTCAAAAGAGCTCCAGCACTAAGGCTGTGTCAAGGACTGCGCCTGATTTGTGTTCTTTAAACACATCTTTCAGGTTTGCACCCATAACACTCTCAAAAGAGTTCCAGCACTAAGGCTGTGTCAGGGACTGCGCCTGATTTGTGTTCTTTCAGGTCAGCACCCATAACACTCTCAAAAGAGCTCCAGCACTAAGGCTGTGTCAGGGACTGCGCCTTATTTGTGTTCTTTCAGGTCAGCATCCATAACACTCTTAAAAGAGCTCCAGCACTAAGGCTGTGTCAGGGACTGCGCCTGATTTGTGTTCTTTCAGGTCAGCACCCATAACACTCTTAAAAGAGCTCCAGCACTAAGGCCGTGTCAGGGACTGCGCCTGATTTGAGTTCTTTCAACACATCTTTCAGGTTTGCACCCATAACACTCTCAAAAGAGCTCCAGCACTAAGGCTGTGTCAGGGACTGCGCCTGATTTGTTTTCTTTCAGGTCAGCATCCAGAACACTCTCAAAAGAGCTCCAGCACTAAGGCTGTGTCAGGGACTGCGCCTGATTTGTGTTCTTTCAACACATCTTTCAGGTTTGCACCCATAACACTCTCAAAAGAGCTCCAGCACTTAGGCTGTGTCAGGGACTGCGCCTGATTTGTGTTCTTTCAACACATCTTTCAGGTTTGCACCCATAACACTCTCAAAAGAGCTCCAGCACTAAGGCTGTGTCAGGGACTGCGCCTGATTTGTGTTCTTTCAGGTCAGCATCCATAACACTCTTAAAAGAGCTCCAGCACTAAGGCTGTGTCAGGGACTGCGCCTGATTTGTGTTCTTTCAACACATCTTTCAGCTTTGCACCCATAACACTCTCAAAAGAGCTCCAGCACTAAGGCTGTGTCAGGGACTGCGCCTGATTTGTGTTCTTTCAGGTCAGCATCCATAACACTCTTAAAAGAGCTCCAACACTAAGGCTGTGTCAGGGACTGCGCCTGATTTGTGTTCTTTCAACACATCTTTCAGGTTTGCACCCATAACACTCTCAAAAGAGCTCCAGCACTTAGGCTGTGTCAGGGACTGCGCCTGATTTGTGTTCTTTCAACACATCTTTCAGGTTTGCACCCATAACACTCTCAAAAGAGCTCCAGCACTAAGGCTGTGTCAGGGACTGCGCCTGATTTGTGTTCTTTCAGGTCAGCATCCATAACACTCTTAAAAGAGCTCCAGCACTAAGGCTGTGTCAGGGACTGCGCCTGATTTGTGATCTTTCAACACATCTTTCAGGTTTGCACCCATAACACTCTCAAAAGAGCTCCAGCACTAAGGCTGTGTCAGGGACTGCGCCTGATTTGTGTTCTTTCAGGTCAGCATCCATAACACTCTTAAAAGAGCTCCAGCACTAAGGCTGTGTCAGGGACTGCGCCTGATTTGTGATCTTTCAACACATCTTTCAGGTTTGCACCCATAACACTCTCAAAAGAGCTCCAGCACTAAGGCTGTGTCAGGGACTGCGCCTGATTTGTGTTCTTTCAACACATCTTTCAGGTTTGCACCCATAACACTCTCAAAAGAGCTCCAGCACTAAGGCTGTGTCAGGGACTGCGCCTGATTTGTGTTCTTTCAGGTCAGCATCCATAACACTCTTAAAAGAGCTCCAGCACTAAGGCTGTGTCAGGGACTACGCCAGATTTGTGTTCTTTCAGGTCAGCATCCATAACACTCTCAAAAGAGCTCCAGCACTAAGGCTGTGTCTGGGACTGCGCCTGATTTGTGTTCTTTCAACACATCTTTCAGGTTTGCACCCATAACACTCTCAAAAGAGCTCCAGCACTAAGGCTGTGTCAGGGACTGCGCCTGATTTGTGTTCTTCCAGGTTTGCACCCATTATACTCTCAAAAGAGCTCCAGCACTAAGGCTGTGTCAGGGACTGCGCCTGATTTGTGTTCTTTCAGGTCAGCATCCATAACACTCTTAATAGAGCTCCAGCACTAAGGCTGTGTCAGGGACTGCGCCTGATTTGTGTTCTTTCAACACATCTTTCAGGTTTGCACCCATAACACTCTCAAAAGAGCTCCAGCACTAAGGCTGTGTCAGGGACTGCGCCTGATTTGTGTTCTTTCAGGTCAGCATCCAAAACACTCTTAAAAGAGCTCCAGCACTAAGGCTGTGTCAGGGACTGCGCCTGATTTGTGTTCTTTCAGGTCAGCACCCATAACACTCTTTAAAGAGCTCCAGCACTAAGGCTGTGTCAGGGACTGCGCCTGATTTGTGTTTTTTCAGGTCAGCATCCATAACACTCTTAAAAGAGCTCCAGCACTAAGGCTGTGTCAGGGACTGCGCCTGATTTGTGTTCTTTCAGGTCAGCATCCATAACACTCTTAAAAGAGCTCCAGCACTAAGGCTGGGTCAGGGACTGCGCCTGATTTGTGTTCTTTCAGGTCAGCACCCATAACACTCTTTAAAGAGCTCCAGCACTAAGGCTGTGTCAGGGACTGCGCCTGATTTGTGTTCTTTCAGGTCAGCATCCATAACACTCTTAAAAGAGCTCCAGCACTAAGGCTGTGTCAGGGACTGCGCCTGATTTGTGTTCTTTCAGGTCAGCATCCATAACACTCTTAAAAGAGCTCCAGCACTAAGGCTGTGTCAGGGACTGCGCCTGATTTGTGTTCTTTCAGGTCAGCATCCATAAAACTCTTAAAAGAGCTCCAGCACTAAGGCTGTGTCAGGGACTGCGCCTGATTTGTGTTCTTTCAACACATCTTTCAGGTTTGCACAAATAACACTCTCAAAAGAGCTCCAGCACTAAGGCTGTGTCAGGGACTGCGCCTGATTTGTGTTCTTTCAACACATCTTTCAGGTTTGCACCCATAACACTCTCAAAAGAGCTCCAGCACTAAGGCTGTGTCAGGGACTACGCCTGATTTGTGTTCTTTCAACACATCTTTCAGGTTTGCACCCATAACACTCTCAAAAGAGCTCCAGCACTAAGGCTGTGTCAGGGACTACGCCTGATTTGTGTTCTTTCAGGTCAGCATCCATAACACTCTTAAAAGAGCTCCAGCACTAAGGCTGTGTCAGGGACTGCGCCTGATTTGTGTTCTTTCAACACATCTTTCAGGTTTGCACCCATAACACTCTCAAAAGAGCTCCAGCACTAAGGCAGTGTCAGGGACTACGCCTGATTTGTGTTCTTTCAGGTCAGCATCCATAACACTCTTAAAAGAGCTCCAGCACTAAGGCTGTGTCAGGGACTGCGCCTGATTTGTGTTCTTTCAACACATCTTTCAGGTTTGCACCCATAACACTCTCAAAAGAGCTCCAGCACTTAGGCTGTGTCAGGGACTGCGCCTGATTTGTGTTCTTTCAACACATCTTTCAGGTTTGCACCCATAACACTCTCAAAAGAGCTCCAGCACTAAGGCTGTGTCAGGGACTGCGCCTGATTTGTGTTCTTTCAGGTCAGCATCCATAACACTCTTAAAAGAGCTCCAGCATTAAGGCTGTGTCAGGGACTGCGCCTGATTTGTGATCTTTCAACACATCTTTCAGGTTTGCACCCATAACACTCTCAAAAGAGCTCCAGCACTAAGGCTGTGTCAGGGACTGCGCCTGATTTGTGTTCTTTCAGGTCAGCATCCATAACACTCTTAAAAGAGCTCCAGCACTAAGGCTGTGTCAGGGACTGCGCCTGATTTGTGATCTTTCAACACATCTTTCAGGTTTGCACCCATAACACTCTCAAAAGAGCTCCAGCACTAAGGCTGTGTCAGGGACTGCGCCTGATTTGTGTTCTTTCAACACATCTTTCAGGTTTGCACCCATAACACTCTCAAAAGAGCTCCAGCACTAAGGCTGTGTCAGGGACTGCGCCTGATTTGTGTTCTTTCAGGTCAGCATCCATAACACTCTTAAAAGAGCTCCAGCACTAAGGCTGTGTCAGGGACTACGCCAGATTTGTGTTCTTTCAGGTCAGCATCCATAACACTCTTAAAAGAGCTCCAGCACTAAGGCTGTGTCAGGGACTGCGCCTGATTTGTGTTCTTTCAACACATCTTTCAGGTTTGCACCCATAACACTCTCAAAAGAGCTCCAGCACTAAGGCTGTGTCAGGGACTGCGCCTGATTTGTGTTCTTTCAACACATCTTTCAGGTTTGCACCCATAACACTCTCAAAAGAGCTCCAGCACTAAGGCTGTGTCAGGGACTACGCCTGATTTGTGTTCTTTAAGGTCAGCATCCATAACACTCTTAAAAGAGCTCCAGCACTAAGGCTGTGTCAGGGACTGCGCCTAATTTGTGTTCTTTCAACACATCTTTCAGGTTTGCACCCATAACACTCTCAAAAGAGCTCCAGCACTAAGGCTGTGTCAGGGACTGCGCCTGATTTGTGTTCTTTCAACACATCTTTCAGGTTTGCACCCATAACACTCTCAAAAGAGCTCCAGCACTAAGGCTGTGTCAGGGACTACGCCTGATTTGTGTTCTTTCAGGTCAGCATCCATAACACTCTTAAAAGAGCTCCAGCACTAAGGCTGTGTCAGGGACTGCGCCTGATTTGTGTTCTTTCAACACATCTTTCAGGTTTGCACCCATAACACTCTCAAAAGAGCTCCAGCACTAAGGCTGTGTCAGGGACTGCGCCTGATTTGTTTTCTTTCAGGTCAGCATCCAGAACACTCTCAAAAGAGCTCCAGCACTAAGGCTGTGTCAGGGACTGCGCCTGATTTGTGTTCTTTCAACACATCTTTCAGGTTTGCACCCATAACACTCTCAAAAGAGCTCCAGCACTAAGGCTGTGTCAGGGACTGCGCCTGATTTGTGTTCTTTCAACACATCTTTCAGGTTTGCACCCATAACACTCTCAAAAGAGCTCCAGCACTAAGGCTGTGTCAGGGACTACGCCTGATTTGTGTTCTTTCAGGTCAGCATCCATAACACTCTTAAACGAGCTCCAGCACTAAGGCTGTGTCAGGGACTGCGCCTGATTTGTGTTCTTTCAACACATCTTTCAGGTTTGCACCCATAACACTCTCAAAAGAGCTCCAGCACTAAGGCTGTGTCAGGGACTGCGCCTGATTTGTGTTCTTTCGACACATCTTTCAGGTTTACACCCATAACACTCTCAAAAGAGCTCCAGCACTAAGGCTGTGTCAGGGACTACGCCTGATTTGTGTTCTTTCAGGTCAGCATCCATAACACTCTTAAAAGAGCTCCAGCACTAAGGCTGTGTCAGGGACTGCGCCTGATTTGTGTTCTTTCAACACATCTTTCAGGTTTGCACAAATAACACTCTCAAAAGAGCTCCAGCACTAAGGCTGTGTCAGGGACTGCGCCTGATTTGTGTTCTTTCAACACATCTTTCAGGTTTGCACCCATAACACTCTCAAAAGAGCTCCAGCACTAAGGCTGTGTCAGGGACTACGCCTGATTTGTGTTCTTTCAGGTCAGCATCCATAACACTCTTAAAAGAGCTCCAGCACTAAGGCTGTGTCAGGGACTGCGCCTGATTTGTGTTCTTTAAACACATCTTTCAGGTTTGCACCCATAACACTCTCAAAAGAGCTCCAGCACTAAGGCTGTGTCAGGGACTGCGCCTGATTTGTTTTCTTTCAGGTCAGCATCCAGAACACTCTCAAAAGAGCTCCAGCACTAAGGCTGTGTCAGGGACTGCGCCTGATTTGTGTTCTTTCAACACATCTTTCAGGTTTGCACCCATAACACTCTCAAAAGAGCTCCAGCACTAAGGCTGTGTCAGGGACTACGCCTGATTTGTGTTCTTTCAGGTCAGCATCCATAACACTCTTAAAAGTGCTCCAGCACTAAGGCTGTGTTAGGGACTGCGCCTGATTTGTGTTCTTTCAACACATCTTTCAGGTTTGCACCCATAACACTCTCAAAAGAGCTCCAGCACTAAGGCTGTGTCAGGGACTGCGCCTGATTTGTGTTCTTTCAGGTTTGCACCCATAACACTCTCAAAAGAGCTCCAGCACTAAGGCTGTGTCAGGGACTGCGCCTGATTTGTGTTCTTTCAGGTTTGCACCCATAACACTCTCAAAAGAGCTCCAGCACTAAGGCTGTGTCAGGGACTGCGCCTGATTTGTGTTCTTTCAGGTCAGCATCCATAACACTCTTAAAAGAGCTCCAGCACTAAGGCTGTGTCAGGGACTGCGCCTGATTTGTGATCTTTCAACACATCTTTCAGGTTTGCACCCATAACACTCTCAAAAGAGCTCCAGCATTAAGGCTGTGTCAGGGACTGCGCCTGATTTGTGTTCTTTCAAAACATCTTTCAGGTTTGCACCCATAACACTCTCAAAAGAGCTCCAGCACTAAGGCTGTGTCAGGGACTACGCCTGATTTGTGTTTTTTCAGGTCAGCATCCATAACACTCTTAAAAGAGCTCCAGCACTAAGGCTGTGTCAGGGACTGCGCCTGATTTGTGTTCTTTCAGGTCAGCACCCATAACACTCTTAAAAGAGCTCCAGCACTAAGGCTGTGTCAGGGACTGCGCCTGATTTGTGTTCTTTCAACACATCTTTCAGGTTTGCACCCATAACACTCTCAAAAGAGCTCCAGCACTAAGGCTGTGTCAGGGACTACGCCTGATTTGTGTTATTTCAGGTTAGCATCCATAACACTCTTAAAAGAGCTCCAGCACTAAGGCTGTGTCAGGGACTGCGCCTGATTTGTGTTCTTTCAACACATCTTTCAGGTTTGCACCCATAACACTCTCAAAAGAGCTCCAGCACTAAGGCTGTGTCAGGGACTGCGCCTGATTTGTTTTCTTTCAGGTCAGCATCCAGAACACTCTCAAAAGAGCTCCAGCACTAAGGCTGTGTCAGGGACTGCGCCTGATTTGTGTTCTTTCAGGTCAGCATCCATAACACTCTTAAAAGAGCTCCAGCACTAAGGCTGGGTCAGGGACTGCGCCTGATTTGTGTTCTTTCAGGTCAGCATCCATAACACTCTTAAAAGAGCTCCAGCACTAAGGCTGTGTTAGGGACTGCGCCTGATTTGTGTTCTTTCAACACATCTTTCAGGTTTGCACCCATAACACTCTCAAAAGAGCTCCAGCACTAAGGCTGTGTCAGGGACTGCGCCTGATTTGTGTTCTTTCAGGTCAGCATCCATAACACTCTTAAAAGAGCTCCAGCACTAAGGCTGGGTCAGGGACTGCGCCTGATTTGTGTTCTTTCAGGTCAGCACCCATAACACTCTTTAAAGAGCTCCAGCACTAAGGCTGTGTCAGGGACTGCGCCTGATTTGTGTTCTTTCAGGTCAGCATCCATAACACTCTTAAAAGAGCTCCAGCACTAAGGCTGTGTCAGGGACTGCGCCTGATTTGTGTTCTTTCAGGTCAGCATCCATAACACTCTTAAAAGAGCTCCAGCACTAAGGCTGTGTCAGGGACTGCGCCTGATTTGTGTTCTTTCAGGTCAGCATCCATAAAACTCTTAAAAGAGCTCCAGCACTAAGGCTGTGTCAGGGACTGCGCCTGATTTGTGTTCATTCAACACATCTTTCAGGTTTGCACAAATAACACTCTCAAAAGAGCTCCAGCACTAAGGCTGTGTCAGGGACTGCGCCTGATTTGTGTTCTTTCAACACATCTTTCAGGTTTGCACCCATAACACTCTCAAAAGAGCTCCAGCACTAAGGCTGTGTCAGGGACTACGCCTGATTTGTGTTCTTTCAACACATCTTTCAGGTTTGCACCCATAACACTCTCAAAAGAGCTCCAGCACTAAGGCTGTGTCAGGGACTACGCCTGATTTGTGTTCTTTCAGGTCAGCATCCATAACACTCTTAAAAGAGCTCCAGCACTAAGGCTGTGTCAGGGACTGCGCCTGATTTGTGTTCTTTCAACACATCTTTCAGGTTTGCACCCATAACACTCTCAAAAGAGCTCCAGCACTAAGGCAGTGTCAGGGACTACGCCTGATTTGTGTTCTTTCAGGTCAGCATCCATAACACTCTTAAAAGAGCTCCAGCACTAAGGCTGTGTCAGGGACTGCGCCTGATTTGTGTTCTTTCAACACATCTTTCAGGTTTGCACCCATAACACTCTCAAAAGAGCTCCAGCACTAAGGCTGTGTCAGGGACTGCGCCTGATTTATGATCTTTCAACACATCTTTCAGGTTTGCACCCATAACACTCTCAAAAGAGCTCCAGCACTAAGGCTGTGTCAGGGACTGTGCCTGATTTGTGTTCTTTCAACACATCTTTCAGGTTTGCACCCATAACACTCTCAAAAGAGCTCCAGCACTAAGGCTGTGTCAGGGACTGCGCCTGATTTGTGTTCTTTCATTGTGTTCTTTCAGGTTTGCACCCATAACACTCTCCAAAGAGCTCCAGCACTAAGGCTGTGTCAGGGACTGCGCCTGATTTGTGTTCTTTCAGGTCAGCACCCATAACACTCTTAAAAGAGCTCCAGCACTAAGGCTGTGTCAGGGACTGCGCCTGATTTGTGTTCTTTCAACACATCTTTCAGGTTTGCACCCATAACACTCTCAAAAGAGCTCCAGCACTAAGGCTGTGTCAGGGACTGTGCCTGATTTGTGTTCTTTTAACACATCTTTCAGGTTTGCACCCATAACACTCTCAAAAGAGCTCCAGCACTAAGGCTGTGTCAGGGACTGCGCCTGATTTGTGTTCTTTCAACACATCTTTCAGGTTTGCACCCATAACACCCTCAAAAGAGCTCCAGCACTAAGGCTGTGTCAGGGACTGCGCCTGATTTGTGTTCTTTCAGGTCAGCATCCATAACACTCTTAAAAGAGCTCCAGCACTAAGGCTGTGTCAGGGACTGCGCCTGATTTGTGTTCTTTCAACACATCTTTCAGGTTTGCACCCATAACACTCTCAAAAGAGCTCCAGCACTAAGGCTGTGTCAGGGACTGCGCCTGATTTGTTTTCTTTCAGGTCAGCATCCAGAACACTCTTAAAAGAGCTCCAGCACTAAGGCTGTGTCAGGGACTGCGCCTGATTTGTGTTCTTTCAGGTCAGCATCCATAACACTCTTAAAAGAGCTCCAGCACTAAGGCTGTGTCAGGGACTGCGCCTGATTTGTGTTCTTTCAACACATCTTTCAGGTTTGCACCCATAACACTCTCAAAAGAGCTCCAGCACTAAGGCTGTGTCAGGGACTACGCCTGATTTGTGTTATTTCAGGTTAGCATCCATAACACTCTTAAAAGAGCTCCAGCACTAAGGCTGTGTCAGGGACTGCGCCTGATTTGTGTTCTTTCAACACATCTTTCAGGTTTGCACCCATAACACTCTCAAAAGAGCTCCAGCACTAAGGCTGTGTCAGGGACTGCGCCTGATTTGTTTTCTTTCAGGTCAGCATCCAGAACACTCTCAAAAGAGCTCCAGCACTAAGGCTGTGTCAGGGACTGCGCCTGATTTGTGTTCTTTCAACACATCTTTCAGGTTTGCACCCATAACACTCTCAAAAGAGTTCCAGCACTAAGGCTGTGTCAGGGACTGCGCCTGATTTGTGTTCTTTCAGGTCAGCACCCATAACACTCTCAAAAGAGCTCCAGCACTAAGGCTGTGTCAGGGACTGCGCCTTATTTGTGTTCTTTCAGGTCAGCATCCATAACACTCTTAAAAGAGCTCCAGCACTAAGGCTGTGTCAGGGACTGCGCCTGATTTGTGTTCTTTCAGGTCAGCACCCATAACACTCTTAAAAGAGCTCCAGCACTAAGGCCGTGTCAGGGACTGCGCCTGATTTGAGTTCTTTCAACACATCTTTCAGGTTTGCACCCATAACACTCTCAAAAGAGCTCCAGCACTAAGGCTGTGTCAGGGACTGCGCCTGATTTGTTTTCTTTCAGGTCAGCATCCAGAACACTCTCAAAAGAGCTCCAGCACTAAGGCTGTGTCAGGGACTGCGCCTGATTTGTGTTCTTTCAACACATCTTTCAGGTTTGCACCCATAACACTCTCAAAAGAGCTCCAGCACTTAGGCTGTGTCAGGGACTGCGCCTGATTTGTGTTCTTTCAACACATCTTTCAGGTTTGCACCCATAACACTCTCAAAAGAGCTCCAGCACTAAGGCTGTGTCAGGGACTGCGCCTGATTTGTGTTCTTTCAGGTCAGCATCCATAACACTCTTAAAAGAGCTCCAGCACTAAGGCTGTGTCAGGGACTGCGCCTGATTTGTGTTCTTTCAACACATCTTTCAGCTTTGCACCCATAACACTCTCAAAAGAGCTCCAGCACTAAGGCTGTGTCAGGGACTGCGCCTGATTTGTGTTCTTTCAGGTCAGCATCCATAACACTCTTAAAAGAGCTCCAACACTAAGGCTGTGTCAGGGACTGCGCCTGATTTGTGTTCTTTCAACACATCTTTCAGGTTTGCACCCATAACACTCTCAAAAGAGCTCCAGCACTTAGGCTGTGTCAGGGACTGCGCCTGATTTGTGTTCTTTCAACACATCTTTCAGGTTTGCACCCATAACACTCTCAAAAGAGCTCCAGCACTAAGGCTGTGTCAGGGACTGCGCCTGATTTGTGTTCTTTCAGGTCAGCATCCATAACACTCTTAAAAGAGCTCCAGCACTAAGGCTGTGTCAGGGACTGCGCCTGATTTGTGATCTTTCAACACATCTTTCAGGTTTGCACCCATAACACTCTCAAAAGAGCTCCAGCACTAAGGCTGTGTCAGGGACTGCGCCTGATTTGTGTTCTTTCAGGTCAGCATCCATAACACTCTTAAAAGAGCTCCAGCACTAAGGCTGTGTCAGGGACTGCGCCTGATTTGTGTTCTTTCAGGTCAGCATCCATAAAACTCTTAAAAGAGCTCCAGCACTAAGGCTGTGTCAGGGACTGCGCCTGATTTGTGTTCTTTCAACACATCTTTCAGGTTTGCACAAATAACACTCTCAAAAGAGCTCCAGCACTAAGGCTGTGTCAGGGACTGCGCCTGATTTGTGTTCTTTCAACACATCTTTCAGGTTTGCACCCATAACACTCTCAAAAGAGCTCCAGCACTAAGGCTGTGTCAGGGACTACGCCTGATTTGTGTTCTTTCAACACATCTTTCAGGTTTGCACCCATAACACTCTCAAAAGAGCTCCAGCACTAAGGCTGTGTCAGGGACTACGCCTGATTTGTGTTCTTTCAGGTCAGCATCCATAACACTCTTAAAAGAGCTCCAGCACTAAGGCTGTGTCAGGGACTGCGCCTGATTTGTGTTCTTTCAACACATCTTTCAGGTTTGCACCCATAACACTCTCAAAAGAGCTCCAGCACTAAGGCAGTGTCAGGGACTACGCCTGATTTGTGTTCTTTCAGGTCAGCATCCATAACACTCTTAAAAGAGCTCCAGCACTAAGGCTGTGTCAGGGACTGCGCCTGATTTGTGTTCTTTCAACACATCTTTCAGGTTTGCACCCATAACACTCTCAAAAGAGCTCCAGCACTTAGGCTGTGTCAGGGACTGCGCCTGATTTGTGTTCTTTCAACACATCTTTCAGGTTTGCACCCATAACACTCTCAAAAGAGCTCCAGCACTAAGGCTGTGTCAGGGACTGCGCCTGATTTGTGTTCTTTCAGGTCAGCATCCATAACACTCTTAAAAGAGCTCCAGCACTAAGGCTGTGTCAGGGACTGCGCCTGATTTGTGATCTTTCAACACATCTTTCAGGTTTGCACCCATAACACTCTCAAAAGAGCTCCAGCACTAAGGCTGTGTCAGGGACTGCGCCTGATTTGTGTTCTTTCAGGTCAGCATCCATAACACTCTTAAAAGAGCTCCAGCACTAAGGCTGTGTCAGGGACTGCGCCTGATTTGTGATCTTTCAACACATCTTTCAGGTTTGCACCCATAACACTCTCAAAAGAGCTCCAGCACTAAGGCTGTGTCAGGGACTGCGCCTGATTTGTGTTCTTTCAACACATCTTTCAGGTTTGCACCCATAACACTCTCAAAAGAGCTCCAGCACTAAGGCTGTGTCAGGGACTGCGCCTGATTTGTGTTCTTTCAGGTCAGCATCCATAACACTCTTAAAAGAGCTCCAGCACTAAGGCTGTGTCAGGGACTACGCCAGATTTGTGTTCTTTCAGGTCAGCATCCATAACACTCTCAAAAGAGCTCCAGCACTAAGGCTGTGTCTGGGACTGCGCCTGATTTGTGTTCTTTCAACACATCTTTCAGGTTTGCACCCATAACACTCTCAAAAGAGCTCCAGCACTAAGGCTGTGTCAGGGACTGCGCCTGATTTGTGTTCTTCCAGGTTTGCACCCATTATACTCTCAAAAGAGCTCCAGCACTAAGGCTGTGTCAGGGACTGCGCCTGATTTGTGTTCTTTCAGGTCAGCATCCATAACACTCTTAATAGAGCTCCAGCACTAAGGCTGTGTCAGGGACTGCGCCTGATTTGTGTTCTTTCAACACATCTTTCAGGTTTGCACCCATAACACTCTCAAAAGAGCTCCAGCACTAAGGCTGTGTCAGGGACTGCGCCTGATTTGTGTTCTTTCAGGTCAGCATCCAAAACACTCTTAAAAGAGCTCCAGCACTAAGGCTGTGTCAGGGACTGCGCCTGATTTGTGTTCTTTCAGGTCAGCACCCATAACACTCTTTAAAGAGCTCCAGCACTAAGGCTGTGTCAGGGACTGCGCCTGATTTGTGTTTTTTCAGGTCAGCATCCATAACACTCTTAAAAGAGCTCCAGCACTAAGGCTGTGTCAGGGACTGCGCCTGATTTGTGTTATTTCAGGTCAGCATCCATAACACTCTTAAAAGAGCTCCAGCACTAAGGCTGGGTCAGGGACTGCGCCTGATTTGTGTTCTTTCAGGTCAGCACCCATAACACTCTTTAAAGAGCTCCAGCACTAAGGCTGTGTCAGGGACTGCGCCTGATTTGTGTTCTTTCAGGTCAGCATCCATAACACTCTTAAAAGAGCTCCAGCACTAAGGCTGTGTCAGGGACTGCGCCTGATTTGTGATCTTTCAGGTCAGCATCCATAACACTCTTAAAAGAGCTCCAGCACTAAGGCTGTGTCAGGGACTGCGCCTGATTTGTGTTCTTTCAGGTCAGCATCCATAAAACTCTTAAAAGAGCTCCAGCACTAAGGCTGTGTCAGGGACTGCGCCTGATTTGTGTTCTTTCAACACATCTTTCAGGTTTGCACAAATAACACTCTCAAAAGAGCTCCAGCACTAAGGCTGTGTCAGGGACTGCGCCTGATTTGTGTTCTTTCAACACATCTTTCAGGTTTGCACCCATAACACTCTCAAAAGAGCTCCAGCACTAAGGCTGTGTCAGGGACTACGCCTGATTTGTGTTCTTTCAACACATCTTTCAGGTTTGCACCCATAACACTCTCAAAAGAGCTCCAGCACTAAGGCTGTGTCAGGGACTACGCCTGATTTGTGTTCTTTCAGGTCAGCATCCATAACACTCTTAAAAGAGCTCCAGCACTAAGGCTGTGTCAGGGACTGCGCCTGATTTGTGTTCTTTCAACACATCTTTCAGGTTTGCACCCATAACACTCTCAAAAGAGCTCCAGCACTAAGGCAGTGTCAGGGACTACGCCTGATTTGTGTTCTTTCAGGTCAGCATCCATAACACTCTTAAAAGAGCTCCAGCACTAAGGCTGTGTCAGGGACTGCGCCTGATTTGTGTTCTTTCAACACATCTTTCAGGTTTGCACCCATAACACTCTCAAAAGAGCTCCAGCACTAAGGCTGTGTCAGGGACTGCGCCTGATTTGTTTTCTTTCAGGTCAGCATCCAGAACACTCTTAAAAGAGCTCCAGCACTAAGGCTGTGTCAGGGACTGCGCCTGATTTGTGTTCTTTCAACACATCTTTCAGGTTTGCATCCATAACACTCTCAAAAGAGCTCCAGCACTAAGGCAGTGTCAGGGACTACGCCTGATTTGTGTTCTTTCAGGTCAGCATCCATAACACTCTTAAAAGAGCTCCAGCACTAAGGCTGTGTCAGGGACTACGCCTGATTTGTGTTCTTTCAACACATCTTTCAGGTTTGCACCCATAACACTCTCAAAAGAGCTCCAGCACTAAGGCTGTGTCAGGGACTACGCCTGATTTGTGTTCTTTCAGGTCAGCATCCATAACACTCTTAAAAGAGCTCCAGCACTAAGGCTGTGTCAGGGACTGCGCCTGATTTGTGTTCTTTCAACACATCTTTCAGGTTTGCACCCATAACACTCTCAAAAGAGCTCCAGCACTAAGGCTGTGTCAGGGACTACGCCTGATTTGTGTTCTTTCAGGTCAGCATCCATAACACTCTTAAAAGAGCTCCAGCACTAAGGCTGTGTCAGGGACTGCGCCTGATTTGTGTTCTTTCAACACATCTTTCAGGTTTGCACCCATAACACTCTCAAAAGAGCTCCAGCACTAAGGCTGTGTCAGGGACTGCGCCTGATTTGTTTTCTTTCAGGTCAGCATCCAGAACACTCTTAAAAGAGCTCCAGCACTAAGGCTGTGTCAGGGACTGCGCCTGATTTGTGTTCTTTCAGGTCAGCATCCATAACACTCTTAAAAGAGCTCCAGCACTAAGGCTGTGTCAGGGACTGCGCCTGATTTGTGTTCTTTCAACACATCTTTCAGGTTTGCACCCATAACACTCTCAAAAGAGCTCCAGCACTAAGGCTGTGTCAGGGACTACGCCTGATTTGTGTTATTTCAGGTTAGCATCCATAACACTCTTAAAAGAGCTCCAGCACTAAGGCTGTGTCAGGGACTGCGCCTGATTTGTGTTCTTTCAACACATCTTTCAGGTTTGCACCCATAACACTCTCAAAAGAGCTCCAGCACTAAGGCTGTGTCAGGGACTGCGCCTGATTTGTTTTCTTTCAGGTCAGCATCCAGAACACTCTCAAAAGAGCTCCAGCACTAAGGCTGTGTCAGGGACTGCGCCTGATTTGTGTTCTTTCAACACATCTTTCAGGTTTGCACCCATAACACTCTCAAAAGAGTTCCAGCACTAAGGCTGTGTCAGGGACTGCGCCTGATTTGTGTTCTTTCAGGTCAGCACCCATAACACTCTCAAAAGAGCTCCAGCACTAAGGCTGTGTCAGGGACTGCGCCTTATTTGTGTTCTTTCAGGTCAGCATCCATAACACTCTTAAAAGAGCTCCAGCACTAAGGCTGTGTCAGGGACTGCGCCTGATTTGTGTTCTTTCAGGTCAGCACCCATAACACTCTTAAAAGAGCTCCAGCACTAAGGCCGTGTCAGGGACTGCGCCTGATTTGAGTTCTTTCAACACATCTTTCAGGTTTGCACCCATAACACTCTCAAAAGAGCTCCAGCACTAAGGCTGTGTCAGGGACTGCGCCTGATTTGTTTTCTTTCAGGTCAGCATCCAGAACACTCTCAAAAGAGCTCCAGCACTAAGGCTGTGTCAGGGACTGCGCCTGATTTGTGTTCTTTCAACACATCTTTCAGGTTTGCACCCATAACACTCTCAAAAGAGCTCCAGCACTTAGGCTGTGTCAGGGACTGCGCCTGATTTGTGTTCTTTCAACACATCTTTCAGGTTTGCACCCATAACACTCTCAAAAGAGCTCCAGCACTAAGGCTGTGTCAGGGACTGCGCCTGATTTGTGTTCTTTCAGGTCAGCATCCATAACACTCTTAAAAGAGCTCCAGCACTAAGGCTGTGTCAGGGACTGCGCCTGATTTGTGTTCTTTCAACACATCTTTCAGCTTTGCACCCATAACACTCTCAAAAGAGCTCCAGCACTAAGGCTGTGTCAGGGACTGCGCCTGATTTGTGTTCTTTCAGGTCAGCATCCATAACACTCTTAAAAGAGCTCCAACACTAAGGCTGTGTCAGGGACTGCGCCTGATTTGTGTTCTTTCAACACATCTTTCAGGTTTGCACCCATAACACTCTCAAAAGAGCTCCAGCACTTAGGCTGTGTCAGGGACTGCGCCTGATTTGTGTTCTTTCAACACATCTTTCAGGTTTGCACCCATAACACTCTCAAAAGAGCTCCAGCACTAAGGCTGTGTCAGGGACTGCGCCTGATTTGTGTTCTTTCAGGTCAGCATCCATAACACTCTTAAAAGAGCTCCAGCACTAAGGCTGTGTCAGGGACTGCGCCTGATTTGTGATCTTTCAACACATCTTTCAGGTTTGCACCCATAACACTCTCAAAAGAGCTCCAGCACTTAGGCTGTGTCAGGGACTGCGCCTGATTTGTGTTCTTTCAACACATCTTTCAGGTTTGCACCCATAACACTCTCAAAAGAGCTCCAGCACTAAGGCTGTGTCAGGGACTGCGCCTGATTTGTGTTCTTTCAGGTCAGCATCCATAACACTCTTAAAAGAGCTCCAGCACTAAGGCTGTGTCAGGGACTGCGCCTGATTTGTGATCTTTCAACACATCTTTCAGGTTTGCACCCATAACACTCTCAAAAGAGCTCCAGCACTAAGGCTGTGTCAGGGACTGCGCCTGATTTGTGTTCTTTCAGGTCAGCATCCATAACACTCTTAAAAGAGCTCCAGCACTAAGGCTGTGTCAGGGACTGCGCCTGATTTGTGATCTTTCAACACATCTTTCAGGTTTGCACCCATAACACTCTCAAAAGAGCTCCAGCACTAAGGCTGTGTCAGGGACTGCGCCTGATTTGTGTTCTTTCAACACATCTTTCAGGTTTGCACCCATAACACTCTCAAAAGAGCTCCAGCACTAAGGCTGTGTCAGGGACTGCGCCTGATTTGTGTTCTTTCAGGTCAGCATCCATAACACTCTTAAAAGAGCTCCAGCACTAAGGCTGTGTCAGGGACTACGCCAGATTTGTGTTCTTTCAGGTCAGCATCCATAACACTCTCAAAAGAGCTCCAGCACTAAGGCTGTGTCTGGGACTGCGCCTGATTTGTGTTCTTTCAACACATCTTTCAGGTTTGCACCCATAACACTCTCAAAAGAGCTCCAGCACTAAGGCTGTGTCAGGGACTGCGCCTGATTTGTGTTCTTCCAGGTTTGCACCCATAACACTCTCAAAAGAGCTCCAGCACTAAGGCTGTGTCAGGGACTGCGCCTGATTTGTGTTCTTTCAGGTCAGCATCCATAACACTCTTAATAGAGCTCCAGCACTAAGGCTGTGTCAGGGACTGCGCCTGATTTGTGTTCTTTCAACACATCTTTCAGGTTTGCACCCATAACACTCTCAAAAGAGCTCCAGCACTAAGGCTGTGTCAGGGACTGCGCCTGATTTGTGTTCTTTCAGGTCAGCATCCAAAACACTCTTAAAAGAGCTCCAGCACTAAGGCTGTGTCAGGGACTGCGCCTGATTTGTGTTCTTTCAGGTCAGCACCCATAACACTCTTTAAAGAGCTCCAGCACTAAGGCTGTGTCAGGGACTGCGCCTGATTTGTGTTTTTTCAGGTCAGCATCCATAACACTCTTAAAAGAGCTCCAGCACTAAGGCTGTGTCAGGGACTGCGCCTGATTTGTGTTCTTTCAGGTCAGCATCCATAACACTCTTAAAAGAGCTCCAGCACTAAGGCTGGGTCAGGGACTGCGCCTGATTTGTGTTCTTTCAGGTCAGCACCCATAACACTCTTTAAAGAGCTCCAGCACTAAGGCTGTGTCAGGGACTGCGCCTGATTTGTGTTCTTTCAGGTCAGCATCCATAACACTCTTAAAAGAGCTCCAGCACTAAGGCTGTGTCAGGGACTGCGCCTGATTTGTGTTCTTTCAGGTCAGCATCCATAACACTCTTAAAAGAGCTCCAGCACTAAGGCTGTGTCAGGGACTGCGCCTGATTTGTGTTCTTTCAGGTCAGCATCCATAAAACTCTTAAAAGAGCTCCAGCACTAAGGCAGTGTCAGGGACTGCGCCTGATTTGTGTTCTTTCAGGTTTGCACCCATAACACTCTCAAAAGAGCTCCAGCACTAAGGCTGTGTCAGGGACTGCGCCTGATTTGTGTTCTTTCAGGTCAGCATCCATAACACTCTTAAAAGAGCTCCAGCACTAAGGCTGTGTCAGGGACTGCGCCTGATTTGTGTTCTTTCAGGTCAGCATCCATAACACTCTTAAAAGAGCTCCAGCACTAAGGCTGTATCAGGGACTGCGCCTGATTTGTGTTCTTTCAACACATCTTTCAGGTTTGCACCCATAACACTCTCAAAAGAGCTCCAGCACTAAGGCTGTGTCAGGGACTGCGCCTGATTTGTGTTCTTTCAACACATCTTTCAGGTTTGCACCCATAACACTCTCAAAAGAGCTCCAGCACTAAGGCTGTGTCAGGGACTACGCCTGATTTGTGTTCTTTCAGGTCAGCATCCATAACACTCTTAAAAGAGCTCCAGCACTAAGGCTGTGTCAGGGACTGCGCCTGATTTGTGTTCTTTCAGGTTTGCACCCATAACACTCTCAAAAGAGCTCCAGCACTAAGGCTGTGTCAGGGACTACGCCTGATTTGTGTTCTTTCAGGTCAGCATCCATAACACTCTTAAAAGAGCTCCAGCACTAAGGCTGTATCAGGGACTGCGCCTGATTTGTGTTCTTTCAACACATCTTTCAGGTTTGCACCCATAACACTCTCAAAAGAGCTCCAGCACTAAGGCAGTGTCAGGGACTGCGCCTGATTTGTGTTCTTTCAGGTTTGCACCCATAACACTCTCAAAAGAGCTCCAGCACTAAGGCTGTGTCAGGGACTGCGCCTGATTTGTGTTATTTCAGGTCAGCATCCATAACACTCTTAAAAGAGCTCCAGCACTAAGGCTGTGTCAGGGACTGCGCCTGATTTGTGATCTTTCAACACATCTTTCAGGTTTGCACCCATAACACTCTCAAAAGAGCTCCAGCACTAAGGCTGTGTCAGGGACTGCGCCTGATTTGTGTTCTTTCAACACATCTTTCAGGTTTGCACCCATAACACTCTCAAAAGAGCTCCAGCACTAAGGCTGTGTCAGGGACTGCGCCTGATTTGTGTTCTTTCAGGTCAGCATCCATAACACTCTTAAAAGAGCTCCAGCACTAAGGCTGTGTCAGGGACTGCGCCTGATTTGTGTTCTTTCAGGTCAGCATCCATAACACTCTTAAAAGAGCTCCAGCACTAAGGCTGTGTCAGGGACTGCGCCTGATTTGTGTTCTTTCAGGTCAGCATCCATAACACTCTTAAAAGAGCTCCAGCACTAAGGCTGTGTCAGGGACTGCGCCTGATTTGTGTTCTTTCAACACATCTTTCAGGTTTGCACCCATAACACTCTCAAAAGAGCTCCAGCACTAAGGCTGTGTCAGGGACTGCGCCTGATTTGTGTTCTTTCAGGTTTGCACCCATAACACTCTCATAGAGCTCCAGCACTAAGGCTGTGTCAGGGACTGCGCCTGATTTGTGTTCTTTCAGGTCAGCATCCATAACACTCTTAAAAGAGCTCCAGCACTAAGGCTGTGTTAGGGACTGCGCCTGATTTGTGTTCTTTCAACACATCTTTCAGGTTTGCACCCATAACACTCTCAAAAGAGCTCCAGCACTAAGGCTGTGTCAGGGACTGCGCCTGATTTGTGTTCTTTCAGGTTTGCACCCATAACACTCTCATAGAGCTCCAGCAATAAGGCTGTATCAGGGACTGCGCCTGATTTGTGTTCTTTCAGGTCAGCATCCATAACACTCTTAAAAGAGCTCCAGCACTAAGGCTGTGTCAGGGACTGCGCCTGATTTGTGATCTTTCAACACATCTTTCAGGTTTGCACCCATAACACTCTCAAAAGAGCTCCAGCACTAAGGCTGTGTCAGGGACTGCGCCTGATTTGTGTTCTTTCAACACATCTTTCAGGTTTGCACCCATAACACTCTCAAAAGAGCTCCAGCACTAAGGCTGTGTCAGGAACTACGCCTGATTTGTGTTCTTTCAGGTCAGCATCCATAACACTCTTAAAAGAGCTCCAGCACTAAGGCTGTGTCAGGGACTGCGCCTGATTTGTGTTCTTTCAACACATCTTTCAGGTTTGCACCCATAACACTCTTAAAAGAGCTCCAGCACTAAGGCAGTGTCAGGGACTGCGCCTGATTTGTGTTCTTTCAGGTTTGCACCCATAACACTCTCAAAAGAGCTCCAGCACTAAGGCTGTGTCAGGGACTGCGCCTGATTTGTGATCTTTCAACACATCTTTCAGGTTTGCACCCATAACACTCTCAAAAGAGCTCCAGCACTAAGGCTGTGTCAGGGACTGCGCCTGATTTGTGTTCTTTCAACACATCTTTCAGGTTTGCACCCATAACACTCTCAAAAGAGCTCCAGCACTAAGGCTGTGTCAGGGACTACGCCTGATTTGTGTTCTTTCAGGTCAGCATCCATAACACTCTTAAAAGAGCTCCAGCACTAAGGCTGTGTTAGGGACTGCGCCTGATTTGTGTTCTTTCAACACATCTTTCAGGTTTGCACCCATAACTCTCTCAAAAGAGCTCCAGCACTAAGGCTGTGTCAGGGACTGCGCCTGATTTGTGTTCTTTCAGGTCAGCATCCATAACACTCTTAAAAGAGCTCCAGCACTAAGGCTGTGTCAGGGACTGCGCCTGATTTGTGTTCTTTCAGGTCAGCATCCATAACACTCTTAAAAGAGCTCCAGCACTAAGGCTGTGTCAGGGACTGCGCCTGATTTGTGTTCTTTCAACACATCTTTCAGGTTTGCACCCATAACACTCTCAAAAGAGCTCCAGCACTAAGGCTGTGTCAGGGACTGCGCCTGATTTGTGTTCTTTCAACACATCTTTCAGGTTTGCACCCATAACACTCTCAAAAGAGCTCCAGCACTAAGGCTGTGTCAGGGACTACGCCTGATTTGTGTTCTTTCAGGTCAGCATCCATAACACTCTCAAAAGAGCTCCAGCACTAAGGCTGTGTCAGGGACTGCGCCTGATTTGTTTTCTTTCAAGTCAGCATCCAGAACACTCTCAAAAGAGCTCCAGCACTAAGGCTGTGTCAGGGACTGCGCCTGATTTGTGTTCTTTCAACACATCTTTCAGGTTTGCACCCATAACACTCTCAAAAGAGCTCCAGCACTAAGGCTGTGTCAGGGACTGCGCCTGATTTGTGATCTTTCAACACATCTTTCAGGTTTGCACCCATAACACTCTCAAAAGAGCTCCAGCACTAAGGCTGTGTCAGGGACTGCGCCTGATTTGTGTTCTTTCAACACATCTTTCAGGTTTGCACCCATAACACTCTCAAAAGAGCTCCAGCACTAAGGCTGTGTCAGGAACTACGCCTGATTTGTGTTCTTTCAGGTCAGCATCCATAACACTCTTAAAAGAGCTCCAGCACTAAGGCTGTGTCAGGGACTGCGCCTGATTTGTGTTCTTTCAACACATCTTTCAGGTTTGCACCCATAACACTCTTAAAAGAGCTCCAGCACTAAGGCAGTGTCAGGGACTGCGCCTGATTTGTGTTCTTTCAGGTTTGCACCCATAACACTCTCAAAAGAGCTCCAGCACTAAGGCTGTGTCAGGGACTGCGCCTGATTTGTGATCTTTCAACACATCTTTCAGGTTTGCACCCATAACACTCTCAAAAGAGCTCCAGCACTAAGGCTGTGTCAGGGACGACGCCTGATTTGTGTTCTTTCAGGTCAGCATCCATAACACTCTAAAAAGAGCTCCAGCACTAAGGCTGTGTCAGGGACTGCGCCTGATTTGTGTTCTTTCAGGTCAGCATCCATAACACTCTTAAAAGAGCTCCAGCACTAAGGCTGTGTCAGGGACTGCGCCTGATTTGTGTTCTTTCAACACATCTTTCAGGTTTGCACCCATAACACTCTTAAAAGAGCTCCAGCACTAAGGCTGTGTCAGGGACTGCGCCTGATTTGTGATCTTTCAACACATCTTTCAGGTTTGCACCCATAACACTCTCAAAAGAGCTCCAGCACTAAGGCTGTGTCAGGGACTGCGCCTGATTTGTGTTCTTTCAACACATCTTTCAGGTTTGCACCCATAACACTCTCAAAAGAGCTCCAGCACTAAGGCTGTGTCAGGGACGACGCCTGATTTGTGTTCTTTCAGGTCAGCATCCATAACACTCTTAAAAGAGCTCCAGCACTAAGGCTGTGTCAGGGACTGCGCCTGATTTGTGTTCTTTCAACACATCTTTCAGGTTTGCACCCATAACACTCTCAAAAGAGCTCCAGCACTAAGGCTGTGTCAGGGACTGCGCCTGATTTGTGTTCTTTCAGGTTTGCACCCATAACACTCTCATAGAGCTCCAGCACTAAGGCTGTGTCAGGGACTGCGCCTGATTTGTGTTCTTTCAGGTCAGCATCCATAACACTCTTAAAAGAGCTCCAGCACTAAGGCTGTGTCAGGGACTGCGCCTGATTTGTGATCTTTCAACACATCTTTCAGGTTTGCACCCATAACACTCTCAAAAGAGCTCCAGCACTAAGGCTGTGTCAGGGACTACGCCTGATTTGTGTTCTTTCAGGTCAGCATCCATAACACTCTCAAAAGAGCTCCAGCACTAAGGCTGTGTCAGGGACTGCGCCTGATTTGTGTTCTTTCAACACATCTTTCAGGTTTGCACCCATAACACTCTCAAAAGAGCTCCAGCACTAAGGCTTTGTCAGGGACTGCGCCTGATTTGTGTTCTTTCAGGTTTGCACCCATAACACTCTCAAAAGAGCTCCAGCACTAAGGCTGTGTCAGGGACTGCGCCTGATTTGTGTTCTTTCAACACATCTTTCAGGTTTGCACCCATAACACTCTCAAAAGAGCTCCAGCACTAAGGCTGTGTCAGGGACTACGCCTGATTTGTGTTCTTTCAGGTCAGCATCCATAACACTCTAAAAAGAGCTCCAGCACTAAGGCTGTGTTAGGGACTGCGCCTGATTTGTGTTCTTTCAACACATCTTTCAGGTTTGCACCCATAACACTCTCAAAAGAGCTCCAGCACTAAGGCTGTGTCAGGGACTGCGCCTGATTTGTGTTCTTTCAGGTCAGCATCCATAACACTCTTAAAAGAGCTCCAGCACTAAGGCTGTGTCAGGGACTGCGCCTGATTTGTGTTCTTTCAGGTCAGCATCCATAACACTCTTAAAAGAGCTCCAGAACTAAGGCTGTGTCAGGGACTGCGCCTGATTTGTGTTCTTTCAGGTTTGCACCCATAACACTCTCAAAAGAGCTCCAGCACTAAGGCTGTGTCAGGGACTGCGCCTGATTTGTGTTCTTTCAACACATCTTTCAGGTTTGCACCCATAACACTCTCAAAAGAGCTCCAGCACTAAGGCTGTGTCAGGGACGACGCCTGATTTGTGTTCTTTCAGGTCAGCATCCATAACACTCTTAAAAGAGCTCCAGCACTAAGGCTGTGTCAGGGACTGCGCCTGATTTGTGTTCTTTCAGGTCAGCATCCATAACACTCTTAAAAGAGCTCCAGCACTAAGGCTGTGTCAGGGACTGCGCCTGATTTGTGATCTTTCAACACATCTTTCAGGTTTGCACCCATAACACTCTCAAAAGAGCTCCAGCACTAAGGCTGTGTCAGGGACTGCGCCTGATTTGTGTTCTTTCAACACATCTTTCAGGTTTGCACCCATAACACTCTCAAAAGAGCTCCAGCACTAAGGCTGTGTCAGGGACTACGCCTGATTTGTGTTCTTTCAGGTCAGCATCCATAACACTCTTAAAAGAGCTCCAGCACTAAGGCTGTGTCAGGGACTGCGCCTGATTTGTGTTCTTTCAACACATCTTTCAGGTTTGCACCCATAACACTCTTAAAAGAGCTCCAGCACTAAGGCAGTGTCAGGGACTGCGCCTGATTTGTGTTCTTTCAGGTTTGCACCCATAACACTCTCAAAAGAGCTCCAGCACTAAGGCTGTGTCAGGGACTGCGCCTGATTTGTGTTCTTTCAGGTCAGCATCCATAACACTCTTAAAAGAGCTCCAGCACTAAGGCTGTGTCAGGGACTGCGCCTGATTTGTGTTCTTTCAACACATCTTTCAGGTTTGCACCCATAACACTCTTAAAAGAGCTCCAGCACTAAGGCTGTGTCAGGGACTGCGCCTGATTTGTGATCTTTCAACACATCTTTCAGGTTTGCACCCATAACACTCTCAAAAGAGCTCCAGCACTAAGGCTGTGTCAGGGACTGCGCCTGATTTGTGTTCTTTCAACACATCTTTCAGGTTTCTCCCATAACACTCTCAAAAGAGCTCCAGCACTAAGGCTGTGTCAGGGACTACGCCTGATTTGTGTTCTTTCAGGTCAGCATCCATAACACTCTTAAAAGAGCTCCAGCACTAAGGCTGTGTTAGGGACTGCGCCTGATTTGTGTTCTTTCAACACATCTTTCAGGTTTGCACCCATAACACTCTCAAAAGAGCTCCAGCACTAAGGCTGTGTCAGGGACTGCGTCTGATTTGTGTTCTTTCAGGTCAGCATCCATAACACTCTTAAAAGAGCTCCAGCACTAAGGCTGTGTCAGGGACTGCGCCTGATTTGTGTTCTTTCAGGTCAGCATCCATAACACTCTTAAAAGAGCTCCAGCACTAAGGCTGTGTCAGGGACTGCGCCTGATTTGTGTTCTTTCAACACATCTTTCAGGTTTGCACCCATAACACTCTCAAAAGAGCTCCAGCACTAAGGCTGTGTCAGGGACTGCGCCTGATTTGTGTTCTTTCAACACATCTTTCAGGTTTGCACCCATAACACTCTCAAAAGAGCTCCAGCACTAAGGCTGTGTCAGGGACTACGCCTGATTTGTGTTCTTTCAGGTCAGCATCCATAACACTCTCAAAAGAGCTCCAGCACTAAGGCTGTGTCAGGGACTGCGCCTGATTTGTGTTCTTTCAACACATCTTTCAGGTTTGAACCCATAACACTCTCAAAAGAGCTCCAGCACTAAGGCTATGTCAGGGACTACGCCTGATTTGTGTTCTTTCAGGTTTGCACCCATAACACTCTCAAAAGAGCTCCAGCACTAAGGCTGTGTCAGGGACTGCGCCTGATTTGTTTTCTTTCAAGTCAGCATCCAGAACACTCTCAAAAGAGCTCCAGCACTAAGGCTGTGTCAGGGACTGCGCCTGATTTGTGTTCTTTCAACACATCTTTCAGGTTTGCACCCATAACACTCTCAAAAGAGCTCCAGCACTAAGGCTGTGTCAGGGACTGCGCCTGATTTGTGTTCTTTCAACACATCTTTCAGGTTTGCACCCATAACACTCTCAAAAGAGCTCCAGCACTAAGGCTGTGTCAGGGACTGCGCCTGATTTGTGTTCTTTCAACACATCTTTCAGGTTTGCACCCATAACACTCTCAAAAGAGCTCCAGCACTAAGGCTGTGTCAGGGACTGCGCCTGATTTGTGTTCTTTCAGGTTTGCACCCATAACACTCTCATAGAGCTCCAGCACTAAGGCTGTGTCAGGGACTGCGCCTGATTTGTGTTCTTTCAGGTCAGCATCCATAACACTCTTAAAAGAGCTCCAGCACTAAGGCTGTGTCAGGGACTGCGCCTGATTTGTGATCTTTCAACACATCTTTCAGGTTTGCACCCATAACACTCTCAAAAGAGCTCCAGCACTAAGGCTGTGTCAGGGACTGCGCCTGATTTGTGTTCTTTCAACACATCTTTCAGGTTTGCACCCATAACACTCTCAAAAGAGCTCCAGCACTAAGGCTGTGTCAGGGACTACGCCTGATTTGTGTTCTTTCAGGTCAGCATCCATAACACTCTTAAAAGAGCTCCAGCACTAAGGCTGTGTCAGGGACTGCGCCTGATTTGTGTTCTTTCAACACATCTTTCAGGTTTGCACCCATAACACTCTTAAAAGAGCTCCAGCACTAAGGCAGTGTCAGGGACTGCGCCTGATTTGTGTTCTTTCAGGTTTGCACCCATAATACTCTCAAAAGAGCTCCAGCACTAAGGCTGTGTCAGGGACTGCGCCTGATTTGTGTTCTTTCAGGTCAGCATCCATAACACTCTTAAAAGAGCTCCAGCACTAAGGCTGTGTCAGGGACTGCGCCTGATTTGTGTTCTTTCAACACATCTTTCAGGTTTGCACCCATAACACTCTTAAAAGAGCTCCAGCACTAAGGCTGTGTCAGGGACTGCGCCTGATTTGTGATCTTTCAACACATCTTTCAGGTTTGCACCCATAACACTCTCAAAAGAGCTCCAGCACTAAGGCTGTGTCAGGGACTGCGCCTGATTTGTGTTCTTTCAACACATCTTTCAGGTTTGCACCCATAACACTCTCAAAAGAGCTCCAGCACTAAGGCTGTGTCAGGGACTACGCCTGATTTGTGTTCTTTCAGGTCAGCATCCATAACACTCTTAAAAGAGCTCCAGCACTAAGGCTGTGTTAGGGACTGCGCCTGATTTGTGTTCTTTCAACACATCTTTCAGGTTTGCACCCATAACACTCTCAAAAGAGCTCCAGCACTAAGGCTGTGTCAGGGACTGCGTCTGATTTGTGTTCTTTCAGGTCAGCATCCATAACACTCTTAAAAGAGCTCCAGCACTAAGGCTGTGTCAGGGACTGCGCCTGATTTGTGTTCTTTCAGGTCAGCATCCATAACACTCTTAAAAGAGCTCCAGCACTAAGGCTGTGTCAGGGACTGCGCCTGATTTGTGTTCTTTCAACACATCTTTCAGGTTTGCACCCATAACACTCTCAAAAGAGCTCCAGCACTAAGGCTGTGTCAGGGACTGCGCCTGATTTGTGTTCTTTCAACACATCTTTCAGGTTTGCACCCATAACACTCTCAAAAGAGCTCCAGCACTAAGGCTGTGTCAGGGACTACGCCTGATTTGTGTTCTTTCAGGTCAGCATCCATAACACTCTCAAAAGAGCTCCAGCACTAAGGCTGTGTCAGGGACTGCGCCTGATTTGTGTTCTTTCAACACATCTTTCAGGTTTGAACCCATAACACTCTCAAAAGAGCTCCAGCACTAAGGCTATGTCAGGGACTACGCCTGATTTGTGTTCTTTCAGGTTTGCACCCATAACACTCTCAAAAGAGCTCCAGCACTAAGGCTGTGTCAGGGACTGCGCCTGATTTGTTTTCTTTCAAGTCAGCATCCAGAACACTCTCAAAAGAGCTCCAGCACTAAGGCTGTGTCAGGGACTGCGCCTGATTTGTGTTCTTTCAACACATCTTTCAGGTTTGCACCCATAACACTCTCAAAAGAGCTCCAGCACTAAGGCTGTGTCAGGGACTGCGCCTGATTTGTGTTCTTTCAACACATCTTTCAGGTTTGCACCCATAACACTCTCAAAAGAGCTCCAGCACTAAGGCTGTGTCAGGGACTGCGCCTGATTTGTGTTCTTTCAACACATCTTTCAGGTTTGCACCCATAACACTCTCAAAAGAGCTCCAGCACTAAGGCTGTGTCAGGGACTACGCCTGATTTGTGTTCTTTCAGGTCAGCATCCATAACACTCTTAAAAGAGCTCCAGCACTAAGGCTGTGTCAGGGACTGCGCCTGATTTGTGTTCTTTCAGGTCAGCATCCATAACACTCTTAAAAGAGCTCCAGCACTAAGGCTGTGTCAGGGACTGCGCCTGATTTGTGTTCTTTCAACACATCTTTCAGGTTTGCACCCATAACACTCTCAAAAGAGCTCCAGCACTAAGGCTGTGTCAGAGACTGCGCCTGATTTGTGTTCTTTCAACACATCTTTCAGGTTTGCACCCATAACACTCTCAAAAGAGCTCCAGCACTAAGGCTGTGTCAGAGACTGCGCCTGATTTGTGTTCTTTCAACACATCTTTCAGGTTTGCACCCATAACACTCTCAAAAGAGCTCCAGCACTAAGGCTGTGTCAGGGACTGCGCCTGATTTGTGTTCTTTCAGGTCAGCATCCATAACACTCTTAAAAGAGCTCCAGCACTAAGGCTGTGTCAGGGACTGCGCCTGATTTGTGTTCTTTCAGGTCAGCATCCATAACACTCTTAAAAGAGCTCCAGCACTAAGGCTGTGTCAGGGACTGCGCCTGATTTATGATCTTTCAACACATCTTTCAGGTTTGCACCCATAACACTCTCAAAAGAGCTCCAGCACTAAGGCTGTGTCAGGGACTGCGCCTGATTTGTGTTCTTTCAACACATCTTTCAGGTTTGCACCCATAACACTCTCAAAAGAGCTCCAGCACTAAGGCTGTGTCAGAGACTGCGCCTGATTTGTGTTCTTTCAACACATCTTTCAGGTTTGCACCCATAACACTCTCAAAAGAGCTCCAGCACTAAGGCTGTGTCAGGGACTGCGCCTGATTTGTGTTCTTTCAACACATCTTTCAGGTTTGCACCCATAACACTCTCAAAAGAGCTCCAGCACTAAGGCTGTGTCAGGGACTACGCCTGATTTGTGTTCTTTCAGGTCAGCATCCATAACACTCTTAAAAGAGCTCCAGCACTAAGGCTGTGTCAGGGACTGCGCCTGATTTGTGTTCTTTCAACACATCTTTCAGGTTTGCACCCATAACACTCTCAAAAGAGCTCCAGCACTAAGGCTGTGTCAGGGACTGCGCCTGATTTGTGTTTTTTCAGGTTTGCACCCATAACACTCTCAAAAGAGCTCCAGCACTAATGCTGTGTCAGGGACTGCGCCTGATTTGTGTTCTTTCAGGTCAGCATCCATAACACTCTTAAAAGAGCCCCAGCACTAAGGCTGTGTCAGGGACTGCGCCTGATTTGTGTTCTTTCAGGTCAGCATCCATAACACTCTTAAAAGAGCTTCAGCACTAAGGCTGTGTCAGGGACTGCGCCTGATTTATGATCTTTCAACACATCTTTCAGGTTTGCACCCATAACACTCTCAAAAGAGCTCCAGCACTAAGGCTGTGTCAGGGACTGCGCCTGATTTGTGTTCTTTCAACACATCTTTCAGGTTTGCACCCATAACACTCTCAAAAGAGCTCCAGCACTAAGGCTGTGTCAGGGACTACGCCTGATTTGTGTTCTTTCAGGTCAGCATCCATAACACTCTTAAAAGAGCTCCAGCACTAAGGCTGTGTCAGGGACTGCGCCTGATTTGTGTTCTTTCAACACATCTTTCAGGTTTGCACCCATAACACTCTCAAAAGAGCTCCAGCACTAAGGCTGTGTCAGGGACTACGCCTGATTTGTGTTCTTTCAGGTCAGCATCCATAACACTCTTAAAAGAGCTCCAGCACTAAGGCTGTGTCAGGGACTGCGCCTGATTTGTGTTCTTTCAACACATCTTTCAGGTTTGCACCCATAACACTCTCAAAAGAGCTCCAGCACTAAGGCTGTGTCAGGGACTGCGCCTGATTTGTGTTCTTTCAGGTTTGCACCCATAACACTCTCAAAAGAGTTCCAGCACTAAGGCTGTGTCAGGGACTGCGCCTGATTTGTGTTCTTTCAGGTCAGCATCCATAACACTCTTAAAAGAGCTCCAGCACTAAGGCTGTGTCAGGGACTGCGCCTGATTTATGATCTTTCAACACATCTTTCAGGTTTGCACCCATAACACTCTCAAAAGAGCTCCAGCACTAAGGCTGTGTCAGGGACTGCGCCTGATTTGTGTTCTTTCAACACATCTTTCAGGTTTGCACCCATAACACTCTCAAAAGAGCTCCAGCACTAAGGCTGTGTCAGGGACTACGCCTGATTTGTGTTCTTTAAGGTCAGCATCCATAACACTCTTAAAAAAACTCCAGCACTAAGGCTGTGTCAGGGACTGCGCCTGATTTGTGTTCTTTCAACACATCTTTCAGGTTTGCACCCATAACACTCTCAAAAGAGCTCCAGCACTAAGGCTGTGTCAGGGACTGCGCCTGATTTGTGTTCTTTCAACACATCTTTCAGGTTTGCACCCATAACACTCTCAAAAGAGCTCCAGCACTAAGGCTGTGTCAGGGACTACGCCTGATTTGTGTTCTTTCAGGTCAGCATCCTAACACTCTTAAAAGAGCTCCAGCACTAAGGCTGTGTCAGGGACTGCGCCTGATTTGTGTTCTTTCAACACATCTTTCAGGTTTGCACCCATAACACTCTCAAAAGAGCTCCAGCACTAAGGCTGTGTCAGGGACTACGCCTGATTTGTGTTCTTTCAGGTCAGCATCCATAACACTCTTAAAAGAGCTCCAGCACTAAGGCTGTGTCAGGGACTGCGCCTGATTTGTGTTCTTTCAACACATCTTTCAGGTTTGCACCCATAACACTCTCAAAAGAGCTCCAGCACTAAGGCTGTGTCAGGGACTGCGCCTGATTTGTGTTCTTTCAGGTTTGCACCCATAACACTCTCAAAAGAGCTCCAGCACTAAGGCTGTGTCAGGGACTGCGCCTGATTTGTGTTCTTTCAGGTCAGCATCCATAACACTCTTAAAAGAGCTCCAGCACTAAGGCTGTGTCAGGGACTGCGCCTGATTTATGATCTTTCAACACATCTTTTAGGTTTGCACCCATAACACTCTCAAAAGATCTCCAGCACTAAGGCTGTGTCAGGGACTGCGCCTGATTTGTGTTCTTTCAACACATCTTTCAGGTTTGCACCCATAACACTCTCAAAAGAGCTCCAGCACTAAGGCTGTGTCAGGGACTACGCCTGATTTGTGTTCTTTCAGGTCAGCATCCATAACACTCTTAAAAGAGCTCCAGCACTAAGGCTGTGTCAGGGACTGCGCCTGATTTGTGTTCTTTCAACACATCTTTCAGGTTTGCACCTATAACACTCTCAAAAGAGCTCCAGCACTAAGGCTGTGTCAGGGACTACGCCTGATTTGTGTTCTTTCAGGTCAGCATCCATAACACTCTTAAAAGAGCTCCAGCACTAAGGCTGTGTCAGGGACTGCGCCTGATTTGTGTTCTTTCAACACATCTTTCAGGTTTGCACCCATAACACTCTCAAAAGAGCTCCAGCACTAAGGCTGTGTCAGGGACTGCGCCTGATTTGTGTTCTTTCAGGTTTGCACCCATAACACTCTCAAAAGAGTTCCAGCACTAAGGCTGTGTCAGGGACTGCGCCTGATTTGTGTTCTTTCAGGTCAGCATCCATAACACTCTTAAAAGAGCTCCAGCACTAAGGCTGTGTCAGGGACTGCGCCTGATTTATGATCTTTCAACACATCTTTCAGGTTTGCACCCATTACACTCTCAAAAGAGCTCCAGCACTAAGGCTGTGTCAGGGACTGCGCCTGATTTGTGTTCTTTCAACACATCTTTCAGGTTTGCACCCATAACACTCTCAAAAGAGCTCCAGCACTAAGGCTGTGTCAGGGACTACGCCTGATTTGTGTTCTTTAAGGTCAGCATCCATAACACTCTTAAAAAAACTCCAGCACTAAGGCTGTGTCAGGGACTGCGCCTGATTTGTGTTCTTTCAACACATCTTTCAGGTTTGCACCCATAACACTCTCAAAAGAGCTCCAGCACTAAGGCTGTGTCAGGGACTGCGCCTGATTTGTGTTCTTTCAACACATCTTTCAGGTTTGCACCCATAACACTCTCAAAAGAGCTCCAGCACTAAGGCTGTGTCAGGGACTACGCCTGATTTGTGTTCTTTCAGGTCAGCATCCTAACACTCTTAAAAGAGCTCCAGCACTAAGGCTGTGTCAGGGACTGCGCCTGATTTGTGTTCTTTCAACACATCTTTCAGGTTTGCACCCATAACACTCTCAAAAGAGCTCCAGCACTAAGGCTGTGTCAGGGACTACGCCTGATTTGTGTTCTTTCAGGTCAGCATCCATAACACTCTTAAAAGAGCTCCAGCACTAAGGCTGTGTCAGGGACTGCGCCTGATTTGTGTTCTTTCAACACATCTTTCAGGTTTGCACCCATAACACTCTCAAAAGAGCTCCAGCACTAAGGCTGTGTCAGGGACTGCGCCTGATTTGTGTTCTTTCAGGTTTGCACCCATAACACTCTCAAAAGAGCTCCAGCACTAAGGCTGTGTCAGGGACTGCGCCTGATTTGTGTTCTTTCAGGTCAGCATCCATAACACTCTTAAAAGAGCTCCAGCACTAAGGCTGTGTCAGGGACTGCGCCTGATTTATGATCTTTCAACACATCTTTCAGGTTTGCACCCATAACACTCTCAAAAGAGCTCCAGCACTAAGGCTGTGTCAGGGACTGCGCCTGATTTGTGTTCTTTCAACACATCTTTCAGGTTTGCACCCATAACACTCTCAAAAGAGCTCCAGCACTAAGGCTATGTCAGGGACTACGCCTGATTTGTGTTCTTTCAGGTCACCATCCATAACACTCTTAAAAGAGCTCCAGCACTAAGGCTGTGTCAGGGACTGCGCCTGATTTGTGTTCTTTCAACACATCTTTCAGGTTTGCACCCATAACACTCTCAAAAGAGCTCCAGCACTAAGGCTGTGTCAGGGACTGCGCCTGATTTATGATCTTTCAACACATCTTTCAGGTTTGCACCCATAACACTCTCAAAAGAGCTCCAGCACTAAGGCTGTGTCAGGGACTGCGCCTGATTTGTGTTCTTTCAACACATCTTTCAGGTTTGCACCCATAACACTCTCAAAAGAGCTCCAGCACTAAGGCTGTGTCAGGGACTGCGCCTGATTTGTGTTCTTTCAGGTTTGCACCCATAACACTCTCAAAAGAGCTCCAGCACTAAGGCTGTGTCAGGGACTGCGCCTGATTTGTGTTCTTTCAGGTCAGCACCCATAACACTCTCAAAAGAGCTCCAGCACTAAGGCTGTGTCAGGGACTGCGCCTGATTTGTGTTCTTTCAGGTCAGCATCCATAACACTCTTAAAAGAGCTCCAGCACTAAGGCTGTGTCAGGGACTGCGCCTGATTTATGATCTTTCAACACATCTTTCAGGTTTGCACCCATAACACTCTCAAAAGAGCTCCAGCACTAAGGCTGTGTCAGGGACTGCGCCTGATTTGTGTTCTTTCAACACATCTTTCAGGTTTGCACCCATAACACTCTCAAAAGAGCTCCAGCACTAAGGCTGTGTCAGGGACTACGCCTGATTTGTGTTCTTTCAGGTCAGCATCCATAACACTCTTAAAAGAGCTCCAGCACTAAGGCTGTGTCAGGGACTGCGCCTGATTTGTGTTCTTTCAACACATCTTTCAGGTTTGCACCCATAACACTCTCAAAAGAGCTCCAGCACTAAGGCTGTGTCAGGGACTGCGCCTGATTTGTGTTCTTTCAACACATCTTTCAGGTTTGCACCCATAACACTCTCAAAAGAGCTCCAGCACTAAGGCTGTGTCAGGGACTGCGCCTGATTTGTGATCTTTCAACACATCTTTCAGGTTTGCACCCATAACACTCTCAAAAGAGCTCCAGCACTAAGGCTGTGTCAGGGACTGCGCCTGATTTGTGTTCTTTCAACACATCTTTCAGGTTTCTCCCATAACACTCTCAAAAGAGCTCCAGCACTAAGGCTGTGTCAGGGACTACGCCTGATTTGTGTTCTTTCAGGTCAGCACCCATAACACTCTCAAAAGAGCTCCAGCACTAAGGCTGTGTCAGGGACTGCGCCTGATTTGTGTTCTTTCAGGTCAGCATCCATAACACTCTTAAAAGAGCTCCAGCACTAAGGCTGTGTCAGGGACTGCGCCTGATTTATGATCTTTCAACACATCTTTCAGGTTTGCACCCATAACACTCTCAAAAGAGCTCCAGCACTAAGGCTGTGTCAGGGACTGCGCCTGATTTGTGTTCTTTCAACACATCTTTCAGGTTTGCACCCATAACACTCTCAAAAGAGCTCCAGCACTAAGGCTGTGTCAGGGACTACGCCTGATTTGTGTTCTTTCAGGTCAGCATCCATAACACTCTTAAAAGAGCTCCAGCACTAAGGCTGTGTCAGGGACTGCGCCTGATTTGTGTTCTTTCAACACATCTTTCAGGTTTGCACCCATAACACTCTCAAAAGAGCTCCAGCACTAAGGCTGTGTCAGGGACTGCGCCTGATTTGTGTTCTTTCAGGTTTGCACCCATAACACTCTCAAAAGAGCTCCAGCACTAAGGCTGTGTCAGGGACTGCGCCTGATTTGTGTTCTTTCAGGTCAGCATCCATAACACTCTTAAAAGAGCTCCAGCACTAAGGCTGTGTCAGGGACTGCGCCTGATTTATGATCTTTCAACACATCTTTCAGGTTTGCACCCATAACACTCTCAAAAGAGCTCCAGCACTAAGGCTGTGTCAGGGACTGCGCCTGATTTGTGTTCTTTCAACACATCTTTCAGGTTTGCACCCATAACACTCTCAAAAGAGCTCCAGCACTAAGGCTGTGTCAGGGACTACGCCTGATTTGTGTTCTTTCAGGTCAACATCCATAACACTCTTAAAAGAGCTCCAGCACTAAGGCTGTGTCAGGGACTGCGCCTGATTTGTGTTCTTTCAACACATCTTTCAGGTTTGCACCCATAACTCTCAAAAGAGCTCCAGCACTAAGGCTGTGTCAGGGACTGCGCCTGATTTATGATCTTTCAGGTCAGCATCCATAACACTCTTAAAAGAGCTCCAGCACTAAGGCTGTGTCAGGGACTGCGCCTGATTTATGATCTTTCAACACATCTTTTAGGTTTGCACCCATAACACTCTCAAAAGAGCTCCAGCACTAAGGCTGTGTTTGGGACTGCGCCTGATTTATGATCTTTCAACACATCTTTCAGGTTTGCACCCATAACACTCTCAAAAGAGCTCCAGCACTAAGGCTGTGTCAGGGACTACGCCTGATTTGTGTTCTTTCAGGTCAGCATCCATAACACTCTTAAAAGAGCTCCAGCACTAAGGCTGTGTCAGGGACTGCGCCTGATTTGTGTTCTTTCAACACATCTTTCAGGTTTGCACCCATAACACTCTCAAAAGAGCTCCAGCACTAAGGCTGTGTCAGGGACTGCGCCTGATTTGTGTTCTTTCAGGTCAGCATCCATAACACTCTTAAAAGAGCTCCAGCACTAAGGCTGTGTCAGGGACTGCGCCTGATTTATGATCTTTCAACACATCTTTCAGGTTTGCACCCATAACACTCTCAAAAGAGCTCCAGCACTAAGGCTGTGTCAGGGACTGCGCCTGATTTGTGTTCTTTCAACACATCTTTCAGGTTTGCACCCATAACACTCTCAAAAGAGCTCCAGCACTAAGGCTGTGTCAGGGACTACGCCTGATTTGTGTTCTTTCAGGTCAACATCCATAACACTCTTAAAAGAGCTCCAGCACTAAGGCTGTGTCAGGGACTGCGCCTGATTTGTGTTCTTTCAACACATCTTTCAGGTTTGCACCCATAACACTCTCAAAAGAGCTCCAGCACTAAGGCTGTGTCAGGGACTGCGCCTGATTTGTGTTCTTTCAACACATCTTTCAGGTTTGCACCCATAACACTCTCAAAAGAGCTCCAGCACTAAGGCTGTGTCAGGGACTACGCCTGATTTGTGTTCTTTCAGGTCAGCATCCTAACACTCTTAAAAGAGCTCCAGCACTAAGGCTGTGTCAGGGACTGCGCCTGATTTGTGTTCTTTCAACACATCTTTCAGGTTTGCACCCATAACACTCTCAAAAGAGCTCCAGCACTAAGGCTGTGTCAGGGACTACGCCTGATTTGTGTTCTTTCAGGTCAGCATCCATAACACTCTTAAAAGAGCTCCAGCACTAAGGCTGTGTCAGGGACTGCGCCTGATTTGTGTTCTTTCAACACATCTTTCAGGTTTGCACCCATAACACTCTCAAAAGAGCTCCAGCACTAAGGCTGTGTCAGGGACTGCGCCTGATTTGTGTTCTTTCAGGTCAGCATCCATAACACTCTTAAAAGAGCTCCAGCACTAAGGCTGTGTCAGGGACTGCGCCTGATTTATGATCTTTCAACACATCTTTCAGGTTTGCACCCATAACACTCTCAAAAGAGCTCCAGCACTAAGGCTGTGTCAGGGACTGCGCCTGATTTGTGTTCTTTCAGGTTTGCACCCATAACACTCTCAAAAGAGCTCCAGCACTAAGGCTGTGTCAGGGACTACGCCTGATTTGTGTTCTTTCAGGTCAACATCCATAACACTCTTAAAAGAGCTCCAGCACTAAGGCTGTGTCAGGGACTGCGCCTGATTTGTGTTCTTTCAACACATCTTTCAGGTTTGCACCCATAACACTCTCAAAAGAGCTCCAGCACTAAGGCTGTGTCAGGGACTGCGCCTGATTTATGATCTTTCAACACATCTTTCAGGTTTGCACCCATAACACTCTCAAAAGAGCTCCAGCACTAAGGCTGTGTCAGGGACTGCGCCTGATTTGTGTTCTTTCAACACATCTTTCAGGTTTGCACCCATAACACTCTCAAAAGAGCTCCAGCACTAAGGCTGTGTCAGGGACTGCGCCTGATTTGTGTTCTTTCAGGTTTGCACCCATAACACTCTCAAAAGAGCTCCAGCACTAAGGCTGTGTCAGGGACTGCGCCTGATTTGTGTTCTTTCAGGTCAGCACCCATAACACTCTCAAAAGAGCTCCAGCACTAAGGCTGTGTCAGGGACTGCGCCTGATTTGTGTTCTTTCAGGTCAGCATCCATAACACTCTTAAAAGAGCTCCAGCACTAAGGCTGTGTCAGGGACTGCGCCTGATTTATGATCTTTCAACACATCTTTCAGGTTTGCACCCATAACACTCTCAAAAGAGCTCCAGCACTAAGGCTGTGTCAGGGACTGCGCCTGATTTGTGTTCTTTCAACACATCTTTCAGGTTTGCACCCATAACACTCTCAAAAGAGCTCCAGCACTAAGGCTGTGTCAGGGACTACGCCTGATTTGTGTTCTTTCAGGTCAGCATCCATAACACTCTTAAAAGAGCTCCAGCACTAAGGCTGTGTCAGGGACTGCGCCTGATTTGTGTTCTTTCAACACATCTTTCAGGTTTGCACCCATAACACTCTCAAAAGAGCTCCAGCACTAAGGCTGTGTCAGGGACTGCGCCTGATTTGTGTTCTTTCAGGTTTGCACCCATAACACTCTCAAAAGAGCTCCAGCACTAAGGCTGTGTCAGGGACTGCGCCTGATTTATGATCTTTCAGGTCAGCATCCATAACACTCTTAAAAGAGCTCCAGCACTAAGGCTGTGTCAGGGACTGCGCCTGATTTATGATCTTTCAACACATCTTTTAGGTTTGCACCCATAACACTCTCAAAAGAGCTCCAGCACTAAGGCTGTGTTTGGGACTGCGCCTGATTTATGATCTTTCAACACATCTTTCAGGTTTGCACCCATAACACTCTCAAAAGAGCTCCAGCACTAAGGCTGTGTCAGGGACTACGCCTGATTTGTGTTCTTTCAGGTCAGCATCCATAACACTCTTAAAAGAGCTCCAGCACTAAGGCTGTGTCAGGGACTGCGCCTGATTTGTGTTCTTTCAACACATCTTTCAGGTTTGCACCCATAACACTCTCAAAAGAGCTCCAGCACTAAGGCTGTGTCAGGGACTGCGCCTGATTTGTTTTCTTTCAGGTCAGCATCCAGAACACTCTCAAAAGAGCTCCAGCACTAAGGCTGTGTCAGAGACTGCGCCTGATTTGTGTTCTTTCAGGTTTGCACCCATAATACTCTCAAAAGAGCTCCAGCACTAAGGCTGTGTCAGGGACTGCGCCTGATTTGAGTTCTTTCAGGTCAGCATCCATAACACACTCTCAAAAGAGCTCCAGCACTAAGGCTGACGGGGCTTCGCCTGATTTATGTCATTTCAACATATCTTTCAGGCCAGAACCCATAACACACTCTCAAAAGAGCTCCAGCACTAAGGCTGACGGGGCTTCCCCTGATTTATGTTATTTCAACATATCTTACAGGTAGGCACCCGTAACACACTCTCAAAAGAGCTCCAGCACTAAGGCTGACGGGGCTTCCCCTGATTTATGTTATTTCAACATATCTTTCAGGTAGGCACCCGTAACACACTCTCAAAAGGGCTCCAGCACTAAGGCTGACGGGGCTTCCCCTGATTTATGTTATTTCAACATATCTTTCAGGTAGGCACCCGTAACACACTCTCAAAAGAGCTCCAGCACTAAGGCTGACGGGGCTTCCCCTGATTTATGTTATTTCAACATATCTTTCAGGTAGGCACCCGTAACACACTCTCAAAAGAGCTCCAGCACTAAGGCTGACGGGACTGCGCCTGATTTATGTTATTTCAACATATCTTTCAGGCCAGAACCCGTAAAACACTCTCAAAAGAGCTCCAGCACTAAGGCTGACGGGGCTTCGCCTGATTTATGTCATTTCAACATATCTTTCAGGCCAGAACCCATAACACACTCTCAAAAGAGCTCCAGCACTAAGGCTGACGGGGCTTCCCCTGATTTATGTTATTTCAACATATCTTTCAGGTAGGCACCCGTAACACACTCTCAAAAGAGCTCCAGCACTAAGGCTGACGGGGCTTCCCCTGATTTATGTTATTTCAACATATCTTTCAGGTAGGCACCCGTAACACACTCTCGAAACAGCTCCAGCACTAAGGCTGACGGGGCTTCCCCTGATTTATGTTATTTCAACATATCTTTCAGGTAGGCACCCGTAACACACTCTCAAAAGAGCTCCAGCACTAAGGCTGACGGGGCTTCCCCTGATTTATGTTATTTCAACATATCTTTCAGGAAGCACCCGTAACACACTCTCAAAAGAGCTCCAGCACTAAGGCTGACGGGGCTTCCCCTGATTTATGTTATTTCAACATATCTTTCAGGTAGGCACCCGTAACACACTCTCAAAAGAGCTCCAGCACTAAAGCTGACGGGACTGCGCCTGATTTATGTTATTTCAACATATCTTTCAGGCCAGAACCCGTAAAACACTCTCAAAAGAGCTCGAGCACTAAGGCTGACGGGGCTTCCCCTGATTTATGTTATTTCAACATATCTTTCAGGTAGGCACCCGTAACACACTCTCAAAAGAGCTCCAGCACTAAGGCTGACGGGGCTTCCCCTGATTTATGTTATTTCAACATATCTTTCAGGTAGGCACCCGTAACACACTCTCAAAAGAGCTCCAGCACTAAGGCTGACGGGGCTTCCCCTGATTTATGTTATTTCAACATATCTTTCAGGTAGGCACCCGTAACACACTCTCAAAAGAGCTCCAGCACTAAGGCTGACGGGGCTTCGCCTGATTTATGTCATTTCAACATATCTTTCAGGCCAGAACCCATAACACACTCTCGAAACAGCTCCAGCACTAAGGCTGACGGGGCTTCCCCTGATTTATGTTATTTCAACATATCTTTCAGGTAGGCACCCGTAACACACTCTCAAAAGAGCTCCAGCACTAAGGCTGACGGGACTGCGCCTGATTTATGTTATTTCAACATATCTTTCAGGCCAGAACCCGTAAAACACTCTCAAAAGAGCTCCAGCACTAAGGCTGACGGGGCTTCCCCTGATTTATGTTATTTCAACATTTCTTTCAGGTAGGCACCCGTAACACACTCTCAAAAGAGCTCCAGCACTAAGGCTGACTGGTCTTCGCCTGATTTATGTTATTTCAACATATCTTTCAGGTAGGCACCCGTAACACACTCTCAAAAGAGCTCCAGCACTAAGGCTGACGGGGCTTCCCCTGATTTATGTTATTTCAACATATCTTTCAGGTAGGCACCCGTAACACACTCTCAAAAGAGCTCCAGCACTAAGGCTGACGGGACTGCGCCTGATTTATGTTATATCAACATATCTTTCAGGCCAGAACCCGTAACACACTCTCAAAAGAGCTCCAGCACTAAGGCTGACGGGTCTTCGCCTGATTTATGTTATTTCAACATATCTTTCAGGTAGGCACCCGTAACACACTCTCAAAAGAGCTCCAGCACTAAGGCTGACGGGGCTTCCCCTGATTTATGTTATTTCAACATATCTTTCAGGTAGGCACCCGTAACACACTCTCAAAAGAGCTCCAGCACTAAGGCTGACGGGGCTTCCCCTGATTTATGTTATTTCAACATATCTTTCAGGTAGGCACCCGTAACACACTCTCGAAACAGCTCCAGCACTAAGGCTGACGGGGCTTCCCCTGATTTATGTTATTTCAACATATCTTTCAGGTAGGCACCCGTAACACACTCTCAAAAGAGCTCCAGCACTAAGGCTGACGGGGCTTCCCCTGATTTATGTTATTTCAACATATCTTTCAGGAAGCACCCGTAACACACTCTCAAAAGAGCTCCAGCACTAAGGCTGACGGGGCTTCCCCTGATTTATGTTATTTCAACATATCTTTCAGGTAGGCACCCGTAACACACTCTCAAAAGAGCTCCAGCACTAAGGCTGACGGGACTGCGCCTGATTTATGTTATATCAACATATCTTTCAGGCCAGAACCCGTAACACACTCTCAAAAGAGCTCCAGCACTAAGGCTGACGGGTCTTCGCCTGATTTATGTTATTTCAACATATCTTTCAGGTAGGCACCCGTAACACACTCTCAAAAGAGCTCCAGCACTAAGGCTGACGGGACTGCGCCTGATTTGTTATCTTTCAACACATCTTTCAGGTTTGCACCCATAACACTCTCAAAAGAGCTCCAGCACTAAGGCTGTGTCAGGGACTGCGCCTGATTTGTGTTCTTTCAGGTCAGCATCCATAACACTCTTAAAAGAGCTCCAGCACTAAGGCTGTGTCAGGGACTGCGCCTGATTTGTGTTCTTTCAGGCCAGAACCCGTAACACACTCTCAAAAGAGCTCCAGCACTAAGGCTGACGGGGCTTCGCCTGATTTATGTCATTTCAACATATCTTTCAGGCCAGAACCCATAACACACTCTCAAAAGAGCTCCAGCACTAAGGCTGACGGGACTGCGCCTGATTTATGTTATTTCAACATATCTTTCAGGCCAGAACCCGTAACACACTCTCAAAAGAGCTCCAGCACTAAGGCTGACGGGGCTTCCCCTGATTTATGTTATTTCAACATATCTTTCAGGTAGGCACCCGTAACACACTCTCAAAAGAGCTCCAGCACTAAGGCTGACGGGACTGCGCCTGATTTGTGATCTTTCAACACATCTTTCAGGTTTGCACCCATAACACTCTCAAAAGAGCTCCAGCACTAAGGCTGTGTCAGGGACTGCGCCTGATTTGTGTTCTTTCAGGTCAGCATCCATAACACTCTTAAAAGAGCTCCAGCACTAAGGCTGTGTCAGGGACTGCGCCTGATTTATGATCTTTCAACACATCTTTCAGGTTTGCACCCATAACACTCTCAAAAGAGCTCCAGCACTAAGACTGTCAGGGACTGCAACTGATTTGTGTTCTTTCAACACATCTTTCAGGTTTGCACCCATAACACTCTCAAAAGAGCTCCAGCACTAAAAATAACACAAAAACGTACTCACAGTATGGGGCCTCGACACCAACCACTTGTCTCGTCAACGTCCGAGCAACAACAGAGCGCGTGGCACACTGAAGCCTTTCTTTTATAGAAGGCGGGTGGGGATCGAAACCACCCACTATGTTTTCTGCTTTTATTAATTTATTAAGCTTACAACATCACACACAGTATAAAATCTACTAATTATTTTACGAAATCTTACATATTAAATGTGTGACGTTTAATGTAAACGTAAGTTTCACAAAAAAATAAAAAAATAAATAAGTAATTAAAAAAAATACAATTAAAATACTTACATACATACTTATACGGCCTCTCCTGACCGTGCACCGTTCTCGGATGCACTGGTGATCTTTTCTTCGGGAGAACGGCATCTTGCTCGCCATAGTCACCAATATGTGGTTCGTGTATTCTTGAGGAAGCAGAAGGATCAGTACACGCAGCTAAAGGCTCACCAAGACATCGGGGTATTCGTCTTCGCAATCTGTGCAACAGTAATCCTGTTAGTTAATCACGACGACATTACGTTAGTGCCTAGTCTATCATACATCACGCATCCAAGGCCCTCATACAAAATCGCACTACCACAACTTTAGTTAAAACACTTCACTTTCAAAAACCATCGAATAAAAATAACACAGAATGTACTCACAGTATGCGGCCTCGACACCAACCACTTGTCTTGTCAACGTTCGAGCAACAACAGAGCGCGTGGCACACTAAGGCCTTTCTTTTATAGAAGGCGGGTGGGGATCGAAACCACCCACTATGTTTTCTGCTTTTATTAATTTATTAAGCTTACAACATCACACACAGTACAAAATCTACTAATTATTTTACGAAATCTTACATCTTAAATGTGTGACAATTAATGTAAACGTAAGTTTCACAAAAAAATAAAAAAATAAATTAATAATTTAAAAAAAAATACAATTATAATACTTACATGCATACTTATACGGCCTCTCCTGACCGTGCACCGTCCTCGGATGCACTGGTGATCTCTTCTTCTGGAGAACGGCCTCTTGCTCGCCATGGTCACCAATATGTGGTTCGTGTATTCTTAAGGAAGCAGAAGGATCAGTACACGCAGCTAAAGGCTCACCGAAGTCATCGGGGTATTCATCTTCGCAATCTGTGCAACATTAATCCTGTTAGTTAATCACGACTACATTACGTTAGTGCCTAGTCTATCATACATCACGCATCCAAGGCCCTCATACAAAATCGCACTACCACAACTTTAGTTAAAACACTTCACTTTCAAAAACCATCGAATAAAAATAACACAGTATGTACTCACAGTATGCGGCCTCGACACCAACCACTTGTCTTGTCAACGTCCGAGCAACAACAGAGCGCGTGGCACACTAAGGCCTTTCTTTTATAGAAGGCGGGTGGGGATCGAAACCACCCACTATGTTTTCTGCTTTTATTAATTTATTAAGCTTACAACATCACACACAGTATAAAATCTACTAATTATTTTACGAAATCTTACATTTTAAATGTGTGACGTTTAATGTAAACGTAAGTTTTACAAAAAAATAAAAAATAAATAAGTAATTAAAAAAAAATACAATTATAATACTTACATGCATACTTATACGGCCTCTCCTGACCGTGCACCGATCTCGGATGCACTGATTATCTCTTCTTCGGGAGAACGGCATCGCCATGGTCACCAATGTTGTTCGTGTGTTCTTGAGGAAGCAGAAGGATCAGTACACGCAGCTAAAGGCTCACCAAGACATCGGGGTATTCGTCTTCGCAATCTGTGCAACAGTAATCCTGTTAGTTAATCACGACGACATTACGTTAGTGCCTAGTCTATCATACATCACGCATCCAAGGCCCTCATACAAAATCGCACTACCACAACTTTAGTTAAAACACTTCACTTTCAAAAACCATCGAATAAAAATAACACAGAATGTACTCACAGTATGCGGCCTCGACACCAACCACTTGTCTTGTCAACGTCCAAGCAACAACAGAGCGCGTGGCACACTGAGGCCTTTCTTTTATAGAAGGCGGGTGGGGATCGAAACCACCCACTGTTTTCTGCTTTTATTAATTTATTAAGCTTACAACATCACACACAGTATAAAATCTACTAATTATTTTACGAAATCTTACATTTTAAATGTGTGACGTTTAATGTAAACGTAAGTTTCACAAAAAAATAAAAAATAAATAAGTAATTAAAAAAAATACAATTATAATATATACATGCATACTTATACGGCCTCTCCTGACCGTGCACCGATCTCGGATGCACTGATTATCTCTTCTTCGGGAGAACGGCATCGCCATGGTCACCAATGTTGTTCGTGTGTTCTTGAGGAAGCAGAAGGATCAGTACACGCAGCTAAAGGCTCACCAAGACATCGGGGTATTCGTCTTCGCAATCTGTGCAACAGTAATCCTGTTAGTTAATCACGACGACATTACGTTAGTGCCTAGTCTATCATACATCACGCATCCAAGGCCCTCATACAAAATCGCACTACCACAACTTTAGTTAAAACACTTCACTTTCAAAAACCATCGAATAAAAATAACACAGAATGTACTCACAGTATGCGGCCTCGACACCAACCACTTGTCTTGTCAACGTCCAAGCAACAACAGAGCGCGTGGCACACTGAGGCCTTTCTTTTATAGAAGGCGGGTGGGGATCGAAACCACCCACTATGTTTTCTGCTTTTATTAATTTATTAAGCTTACAACATCACACACAGTATAAAATCTACTAATTATTTTACGAAATCTTACATTTTAAATGTGTGACGTTTAATGTAAACGTAAGTTTTACAAAAAAATAAAAAATAAATAAGTAATTAAAAAAAAATACAATTATAATACTTACATGCATACTTATACGGCCTCTCCTGACCGTGCACCGATCTCGGATGCACTGATTATCTCTTCTTCGGGAGAACGGCATCGCCATGGTCACCAATGTTGTTCGTGTGTTCTTGAGGAAGCAGAAGGATCAGTACACGCAGCTAAAGGCTCACCAAGACATCGGGGTATTCGTCTTCGCAATCTGTGCAACAGTAATCCTGTTAGTTTATCACGACGACATTACGTTAGTGCCTAGTCTATCATCCATCACGCATCCAAGGCCCTCATACAAAATCGCACTACCACAACTTTAGTTAAAACACTTCTTTTTCAAAAACCATCGAATAAAAATAACACAAAAACGTACTCACAGTATGCGGCCTCGACACCAACCACTTGTCTTGTCAACGTCCAAGCAACAACAGAGCGCGTGGCACACTGAGGCCTTTCTTTTATAGAAGGCGGGTGGGGATCGAAACCACCCACTATGTTTTCTGCTTTTATTAATTTATTAAGCTTACAACATCACACACAGTATAAAATCTACTAATTATTTTACGAAATCTTACATTTTAAATGTGTGACGTTTAATGTAAACGTAAGTTTCACAAAAAAATAAAAAAATAAATAAGTAATTAAAAAAAATACAATTAAAATACTTACATACATACTTATACGGCCTCTCCTGACCGTGCACCGTCCTCGGATGCACTGGTGATCTTTTCTTCGGGAGAACGGCATCTTGCTCGCCATAGTCACCAATATGTGGTTCGTGTATTCTTGAGGAAGCAGAAGGATCAGTACACGCAGCTAAAAGCTCACCAAGACATCGGGGTATTCGTCTTCGCAATCTGTGCAACAGTAATCCTGTTAGTTAATCACGACGACATTACGTTAGTGCCTAGTCTATCATACATCACGCATCCAAGGCCCTCATACAAAATCGCACTACCACAACTTTAGTTAAAACACTTCACTTTCAAAAACCATCGAATAAAAATAACACAGAATGTACTCACAGTATGCGGCCTCGACACCAACCACTTGTCTTGTCAACGTCCGAGCAACAACAGAGCGCGTGGCACACTGAGGCCTTTCTTTTATAGAAGGCGGGTGGGGATCGAAACCACCCACTATGTTTTCTGCTTTTATTAATTTATTAAGCTTACAACATCACACACAGTATAAAATCTACTAATTATTTTACGAAATCTTACATATTAAATGTGTGACGTTTAATGTAAACGTAAGTTTCAAAAAAAAATAAAAAAATAAATAAGTAATTAAAAAAAATACAATTAAAATACTTACATACATACTTATACGGCCTCTCCTGACCGTGCACCGATCTCGAATGCACTGATTATCTCTTTTTCGGGAGAACGGCATCGCCATGGTCACCAATGTTGTTCGTGTGTTCTTGAGGAAGCAGAAGGATCAGTACACGCAGCTAAAGGCTCACCAAGACATCGGGGTATTCGTCTTCGCAATCTGTGCAACAGTAATCCTGTTAGTTAATCACGACGACATTACGTTAGTGCCTAGTCTATCATACATCACGCATCCAAGGCCCTCATACAAAATCGCACTACCACAACTTTACTTAAAACACTTCACTTTTAAAAACCATCGAATAAAAATAACACAAAAACGTACTCACAGTATGCGGCCTCAACACCAACCACTTGTCTCGTCAACGTCCGAGCAACAACAGAGCGCGTGGCACACTGAAGCCTTTCTTTTATAGAAGGCGGGTGGGGATCGAAACCACCCACTATGTTTTCTGCTTTTATTAATTTATTAAGCTTACAACATCACACACAGTATAAAATCTACTAATTATTTTACGAAATCTTACATATTAAATGTGTGACGTTTAATGTAAACGTAAGTTTCACAAAAAAATAAAAAAATAAATTAATAATTAAAAAAAAAATACAATTATAATACTTACATGCATACTTATACGGCCTCTCCTGACCGTGCACCGTCCTCGGATGCACTGGTGATCTCTTCTTCTGGAGAACGGCCTCTTGCTCGCCATGGTCACCAATATGTGGTTCGTGTATTCTTAAGGAAGCAGAAGGATCAGTACACGCAGCTAAAGGCTCACCGAAGTCATCGGGGTATTCATCTTCGCAATCTGTGCAACATTAATCCTGTTAGTTAATCACGACTACATTACGTTAGTGCCTAGTCTATCATACATCACGCATCCAAGGCCCTCATACAAAATCGCACTACCACAACTTTAGTTAAAACACTTCACTTTCAAAAACCATCGAATAAAAATAACACAATGTACTCACAGTATGCGGCCTCGACACCAACCACTTGTCTTGTCAACGTCCGAGCAACAACAGAGCGCGTGGCACACTAAGGCCTTTCTTTTATAGAAGGCGGGTGGGGATCGAAACCACCCACTATGTTTTCTGCTTTTATTAATTTATTAAGCTTACAACATCACACACAGTATAAAATCTACTAATTATTTTACGAAATCTTACATTTTAAATGTGTGACGTTTAATGTAAACGTAAGTTTTACAAAAAAATAAAAAATAAATAAGTAATTAAAAAAAAATACAATTATAATACTTACATGCATACTTATACGGCCTCTCCTGACCGTGCACCGATCTCGGATGCACTGATTATCTCTTCTTCGGGAGAACGGCATCGCCATGGTCACCAATGTTGTTCGTGTGTTCTTGAGGAAGCAGAAGGATCAGTACACGCAGCTAAAGGCTCACCAAGACATCGGGGTATTCGTCTTCGCAATCTGTGCAACAGTAATCCTGTTAGTTAATCACGACGACATTACGTTAGTGCCTAGTCTATCATACATCACGCATCCAAGGCCCTCATACAAAATCGCACTACCACAACTTTAGTTAAAACACTTCACTTTCAAAAACCATCGAATAAAAATAACACAGAATGTACTCACAGTATGCGGCCTCGACACCAACCACTTGTCTTGTCAACGTCCAAGCAACAACAGAGCGCGTGGCACACTGAGGCCTTTCTTTTATAGAAGGCGGGTGGGGATCGAAACCACCCACTATGTTTTCTGCTTTTATTAATTTATTAAGCTTACAACATCACACACAGTATAAAATCTACTAATTATTTTACGAAATCTTACATTTTAAATGTGTGACGTTTAATGTAAACGTAAGTTTCACAAAAAAATAAAAAATAAATAAGTAATTAAAAAAAATACAATTATAATATATACATGCATACTTATACGGCCTCTCCTGACCGTGCACCGATCTCGGATGCACTGATTATCTCTTCTTCGGGAGAACGGCATCGCCATGGTCACCAATGTTGTTCGTGTGTTCTTGAGGAAGCAGAAGGATCAGTACACGCAGCTAAAGGCTCACCAAGACATCGGGGTATTCGTCTTCGCAATCTGTGCAAGAGTAATCCTGTTAGTTAATCACGACGACATTACGTTAGTGCCTAGTCTATCATACATCACGCATCCAAGGCCCTCATACAAAATCGCACTACCACAGCTTTAGTTAAAACACTTCACTTTCAAAAACCATCGAATAAAAATAACACAGAATGTACTCACAGTATGCGGCCTCGACACCAACCACTTGTCTTGTCAACGTCCAAGCAACAACAGAGCGCGTGGCACACTGAGGCCTTTCTTTTATAGAAGGCGGGTGGGGATCGAAACCACCCACTATGTTTTCTGCTTTTATTAATTTATTAAGCTTACAACATCACACACAGTATAAAATCTACTAATTATTTTACGAAATCTTACATTTTAAATGTGTGACGTTTAATGTAAACGTAAGTTTTACAAAAAAATAAAAAATAAATAAGTAATTAAAAAAAAATACAATTATAATACTTACATGCATACTTATACGGCCTCTCCTGACCGTGCACCGATCTCGGATGCACTGATTATCTCTTCTTCGGGAGAACGGCATCGCCATGGTCACCAATGTTGTTCGTGTGTTCTTGAGGAAGCAGAAGGATCAGTACACGCAGCTAAAGGCTCACCAAGACATCGGGGTATTCGTCTTCGCAATCTGTGCAACAGTAATCCTGTTAGTTTATCACGACGACATTACGTTAGTGCCTAGTCTATCATACATCACGCATCCAAGGCCCTCATACAAAATCGCACTACCACAACTTTAGTTAAAACACTTCTTTTTCAAAAACCATCGAATAAAAATAACACAAAAACGTACTCACAGTATGCGGCCTCGACACCAACCACTTGTCTTGTCAACGTCCAAGCAACAACAGAGCGCGTGGCACACTGAGGCCTTTCTTTTATAGAAGGCGGGTGGGGATCGAAACCACCCACTATGTTTTCTGCTTTTATTAATTTATTAAGCTTACAACATCACACACAGTATAAAATCAACTAATTATTTTACGAAATCTTACATCTAAAATGTGTGACGTTTAATGTAAACGTAAGTTTCACAAAAAAATAAAAAAATAAATAAGTAATTAAAAAAAATACAATTAAAATACTTACATACATACTTATACGGCCTCTCCTGACCGTGCACCGTCCTCGGATGCACTGGTGATCTTTTCTTCGGGAGAACGGCATCTTGCTCGCCATAGTCACCAATATGTGGTTCGTGTATTCTTGAGGAAGCAGAAGGATCAGTACACGCAGCTAAAAGCTCACCAAGACATCGGGGTATTCGTCTTCGCAATCTGTGCAACAGTAATCCTGTTAGTTAATCACGACGACATTACGTTAGTGCCTAGTCTATCATACATCACGCATCCAAGGCCCTCATACAAAATCGCACTACCACAACTTTAGTTAAAACACTTCACTTTCAAAAACCATCGAATAAAAATAACACAGAATGTACTCACAGTATGCGGCCTCGACACCAACCACTTGTCTTGTCAACGTCCGAGCAACAACAGAGCGCGTGGCACACTGAGGCCTTTCTTTTATAGAAGGCGGGTGGGGATCGAAACCACCCACTATGTTTTCTGCTTTTATTAATTTATTAAGCTTACAACATCACACACAGTATAAAATCTACTAATTATTTTACGAAATCTTACATATTAAATGTGTGACGTTTAATGTAAACGTAAGTTTCAAAAAAAAATAAAAAAATAAATAAGTAATTAAAAAAAATACAATTAAAATACTTACATACATACTTATACGGCCTCTCCTGACCGTGCACCGATCTCGAATGCACTGATTATCTCTTCTTCGGGAGAACGGCATCGCCATGGTCACCAATGTTGTTCGTGTGTTCTTGAGGAAGCAGAAGGATCAGTACACGCAGCTAAAGGCTCACCAAGACATCGGGGTATTCGTCTTCGCAATCTGTGCAACAGTAATCCTGTTAGTTAATCACGACGACATTACGTTAGTGCCTAGTCTATCATACATCACGCATCCAAGGCCCTCATACAAAATCGCACTACCACAACTTTACTTAAAACACTTCACTTTTAAAAACCATCGAATAAAAATAACACAAAAACGTACTCACAGTATGCGGCCTCAACACCAACCACTTGTCTCGTCAACGTCCGAGCAACAACAGAGCGCGTGGCACACTGAAGCCTTTCTTTTATAGAAGGCGGGTGGGGATCGAAACCACCCACTATGTTTTCTGCTTTTATTAATTTATTAAGCTTACAAGATCACACACAGTATAAAATCTACTAATTATTTTACGAAAGCTTACATCTTAAATGTGTGACAATTAATGTATACGTAAGTTTCACAAAAAAAAAAAAAAAATTAATAATTAAAAAAAAATACAATTATAATACTTACATACATACTTATACGGCCTCTCCTGACCGTGCACCGATCTCGAATGCACTGATTATCTCTTCTTCGGGAGAACGGCATCGCCATGGTCACCAATGTTGTTCGTGTGTTCTTGAGGAAGCAGAAGGATCAGTACACGCAGCTAAAGGCTCACCAAGACATCGGGGTATTCGTCTTCGCAATCTGTGCAACAGTAATCCTATTAGTTAATCACGACGACATTACGTTAGTGCCTAGTCTATCATACATCACGCATCCAAGGCCCTCATACAAAATCGCACTACCACAACTTTAGTTAAAACACTTCACTTTCAAAAACCATCGAATAAAAATAACAAAAACGTACTCACAGTATGCGGCCTCGACACCAACCACTTGTCTCGTCAACGTCCGAGCAACAACAGAGCGCGTGGCACACTGAAGCCTTTCTTTTATAGAAGGCGGGTGGGGATCGAAACCACCCACTATGTTTTCTGCTTTTATTAATTTATTAAGCTTACAACATCACACACAGTATAAAATTTACTAATTATTTTACGAAATCTTACATATTAAATGTGTGACGTTTAATGTAAACGTAAGTTTCAAAAAAACATAAAAAAATAAATAAGTAATTAAAAAAAATACAATTAAAATACTTACATACATACTTATACGGCCTCTCCTGACCGTGCACCGATCTCGAATGCACTGATTATCTCTTCTTCGGGAGAACGGCATCGCCATGGTCACCAATGTTGTTCGTGTGTTCTTGAGGAAGCAGAAGGATCAGTACACGCAGCTAAAGGCTCACCAAGACATCGGGGTATTCGTCTTCGCAATCTGTGCAACAGTAATCCTGTTAGTTAATCACGACGACATTACGTTAGTGCCTAGTCTATCATACATCACGCATCCAAGGCCCTCATACAAAATCGCACTACCACAACTTTAGTTAAAACACTTCTTTTTCAAAAACCATCGAATAAAAATAACACAAAAACGTACTCACAGTATGCGGCCTCGACACCAACCACTTGTCTTGTCAACGTCCGAGCAACAACAGAGCGCGTGGCACACTGAGGCCTTTCTTTTATAGAAGGCGGGTGGGGATCGAAACCACCCACTATGTTTTCTGCTTTTATTAATTTATTAAGCTTACAACATCACACACAGTATAAAATCTACTAATTATTTTACGAAATCTTACATTTTAAATGTGTGACGTTTAATGTAAACGTAAGTTTTACAAAAAAATAAAAAATAAATAAGTAATTAAAAAAAAATACAATTATAATACTTACATGCATACTTATACGGCCTCTCCTGACCGTGCACCGATCTCGGATGCACTGATTATCTCTTCTTCGGGAGAACGGCATCGCCATGGTCACCAATGTTGTTCGTGTGTTCTTGAGGAAGCAGAAGGATCAGTACACGCAGCTAAAGGCTCACCGAAGTCATCGGGGTATTCATCTTCGCAATCTGTGCAACAGTAATCCTGTTAGTTAATCACGACGACATTACGTTAGTGCCTAGTCTATCATACATCACGCATCCAAGGCCCTCATACAAAATCGCACTACCACAACTTTAGTTAGAACACTTCACTTTCAAAAACCATCGAATAAAAATAACACAAAAACGTACTCACAGTATGGGGCCTCGACACCAACCACTTGTTTTGTCAACGTCCGAGCAACAACAGAGCGCGTGGCACACTGAGGCCTTTCTTTTATAGAAGGCGGGTGGGGATCGAAACCACCCACTATGTTTTCTGCTGTTATTAATTTATTAAGCTAACAACATCACACACAGTACAAAATCTACTAATTATTTTACGAAATCTTACATCTAAAATGTGTGACAATTAATGTAAACGTAAGTTTCACAAAAAAAATAAAAAATAAATTAATAATTAAAAATAAATACAATTATAATACTTACATGCATACTTATACGGCCTCTCCTGACCGTGCACCGTCCTCGGATGCACTGGTGATCTCTTCTTCTGGAGAACGGCCTCTTGCTCGCCATGGTCACCAATATGTGGTTCGTGTATTCTTAAGGAAGCAGAAGGATCAGTACACGCAGCTAGAGGCTCACCAAGACATCGGGGTATTCGTCTTCGCAATCTGTGCAACAGTAATCCTGTTAGTTAATCACGACGACATTACGTTAGTGCCTAGTCTTTCATACATCACGCATCTAAGGCCCTCATACAAAATCGCACTACCACAACTTTAGTTAAAACACTTCTTTTTCAAAAACCATCGAATAAAAATAACACAAAAACGTACTCACAGTATGCGGCCTCGACACCAACCACTTGTCTTGTCAACGTCCGAGCAACAACAGAGCGCGTGGCACACTGAGGCCTTTCTTTTATAGAAGGCGGGTGGGGATCGAAACCACCCACTATGTTTTCTGCTTTTATTAATTTATTAAGCTTACAACATCACACACAGTATAAAATCTACTAATTATTTTACGAAATCTTACATCTAAAATGTGTGACAATAAATGTAAACGTAAGTTTCACAAAAAAAAATAAAATTAATAATTAAAAAAAAATACAATTATAATACTTACATGCATACTTATACGGCCTCTCCTGACCGTGCACCGTCCTCGGATGCACTGGTGATCTCTTCTTCTGGAGAACGGCCTCTTGCTCGCCATGGTCACCAATATGTGGTTCGTGTATTCTTAAGGAAGCAGAAGGATCAGTACACGCAGCTAAAGGCTCACCGAAGTCATCGGGGTATTCATCTTCGCAATCTGTGCAACAGTAATCCTGTTAGTTAATCACGACGACATTACGTTAGTGCCTAGTCTATCATACATCACGCATCCAAGGCCCTCATACAAAATCGCACTACCACAACTTTAGTTAAAACACTTCACTTTCAAAAACCATCGAATAAAAATAACACAAAACCGTACTCACAGTATGCGGCCTCGACACCAACCACTTGTCTCGTCAACGTCCGAGCAACAACAGAGCGCGTGGCACACTGAAGCCTTTCTTTTATAGAAGGCGGGTGGGGATCGAAACCACCCACTATGTTTTCTGCTTTTATTAATTTATTAAGCTTACAACATCACACACAGTATAAAATCTACTAATTATTTTACGAAATCTTACATATTAAATGTGTGACGTTTAATGTAAACGTTAGTTTCACAAAAAAATAAAAAAATAAATAAGTAATTAAAAAAATACAATTAAAATACTTACATACATACTTATACGGCCTCTCCTGACCGTGCACCGTCCTCGGATGCACTGGTGATCTCTTCTTCTGGAGAACGGCCTCTTGCTCGCCATGGTCACCAATATGTGGTTCGTGTATTCTTAAGGAAGCAGAAGGATCAGTATACGCAGCTAAAGGTTCACCGAAGTCATCGGGGTATTCATCTTCGCAATCTGTGCAACAGTAATCCTGTTAGTTAATCACGACGACATTACGTTAGTACCTAGTCTATCATACATCACGCATCCAAGGCCCTCATACAAAATCGCACTACCACAACTTTAGTTAAAACACTTCACTTTCAAAAACCATCGAATAAAAATAACACAGAATGTACTCACAGTATGCGGCCTCGACACCAACCACTTGTCTCGTCAACGTCCGAGCAACAACAGAGCGCGTGGCACACTGAAGCCTTTCTTTTATAGAAGGCGGGTGGGGATCGAAACCACCCACTATGTTTTCTGCTTTTATAAATTTATTAAGCTTACAACATCACACACAGTATAAAATCTACTAATTATTTTACGAAATCTTAAATATTAAATGTGTGACGTTTAATGTAAACGTAAGTTTCACAAAAAAATAAAAAAATAAATAAGTAATTAAAAAAAATACAATTAAAATACTTACATGCATACTTATACGGCCTCTCCTGACCGTGCACCGTCCTCGGATGCACTGGTGATCTCTTCTTCTGGAGAACGGCCTCTTGCTCGCCATGGTCACCAATATGTGGTTCGTGTATTCTTAAGGAAGCAGAAGGATCAGTACACGCAGCTAAAGGCTCACCGAAGTCATCGGGGTATTCATCTTCGCAATCTGTGCAACAGTAATCCTGTTAGTTAATCACGACGACATTACGTTAGTGCCTAGTCTATCATACATCACGCATCCAAGGCCCTCATACAAAATCGCACTACAACAACTTTAGTTAGAACACTTCACTTTCAAAAACCATCGAATAAAAATAACACAAAAACGTACTCACAGTATGCGGCCTCGACACCAACCACTTTTCTTGTCAACGTCCGAGCAACAACAGAGCGCGTGGCACACTGAAGCCTTTCTTTTATAGAAGGCGGGTGGGGATCGAAACCACCCACTATGTTTTCTGCTTTTATTAATTTATTAAGCTTACAACATCACACACAGTATAAAATCTACTAATTATTTTACGAAATCTTACATATTAAATGTGTGACGTTTAATGTAAACGTAAGTTTCAAAAAAAAATAAAAAAATAAATAAGTAATTAAAAAAAATACAATTAAAATACTTACATGCATACTTATACGGCCTCTCCTGACCGTGCACCGTCCTCGGATGCACTGGTGATCTCTTCTTCTGGAGAACAGCCTCTTGCTTGCCATGGTCACCAATATGTGGTTCGTGTATTCTTAAGGAAGCAGAAGGATCAGTACACGCAGCTAAAGGCTCACCGAAGTCATCGGGGTATTCATCTTCGCAATCTGTGCAACAGTAATCCTGTTAGTTAATCACGACGACATTACGTTAGTGCCTAGTCTATCATACATCACGCATCCAAGGCCCTCATACAAAATCGCACTACCACAACTTTAGTTAAAACACTTCACTTTCAAAAACCATCGAATAAAAATAACACAAAAACGTACTCACAGTATGCGGCCTCGACACCAACCACTTGTCTTGTCAACGTCCGAGCAACAACAGAGCGCGTGGCACACTGAGGCCTTTCTTTTATAGAAGGCGGGTGGGGATCGAAACCACCCACTATGTTTTTCTGCTTTTATTAATTTATTAAATTTACAACATCACACACAGTACAAAATCTACTAATTATTTTACGAAATCTTACATCTTAAATGTGTGACAATAAATGTAAACGTAAGTTTCACAAAAAAAAAAAAAATTAATAATTAAAAAAAAATACAATTATAATACTTACATGCATACTTATACGGCCTCTCCTGACCGTGCACCGTCCTCGGATGCACTGGTGATCTCTTCTTCTGGAGAACGGCCTCTTGCTCGCCATGGTCACCAATATGTGGTTCGTGTATTCTTAAGGAAGCAGAAGGATCAGTACACGCAGCTAAAGGCTCACCGAAGTCATCGGGGTATTCATCTTCGCAATCTGTGCAACAGTAATCCTGTTAGTTAATCACGACGACATTACGTTAGTGCCTAGTCTATCATACATCACGCATCCAAGGCCCTCATACAAAATCGCACTACCACAACTTTAGTTAAAACACTTCACTTTCAAAAACCATCGAATAAAAATAACACAAAACCGTACTCACAGTATGCGGCCTCGACACCAACCACTTGTCTCGTCAACGTCCGAGCAACAACAGAGCGCGTGGCACACTGAAGCCTTTCTTTTATAGAAGGCGGGTGGGGATCGAAACCACCCACTATGTTTTCTGCTTTTATTAATTTATTAAGCTTACAACATCACACACAGTATAAAATCTACTAATTATTTTACGAAATCTTACATATTAAATGTGTGACGTTTAATGTAAACGTTAGTTTCACAAAAAAATAAAAAAATAAATAAGTAATTAAAAAAATACAATTAAAATACTTACATACATACTTATACGGCCTCTCCTGACCGTGCACCGTCCTCGGATGCACTGGTGATCTCTTCTTCTGGAGAACGGCCTCTTGCTCGCCATGGTCACCAATATGTGGTTCGTGTATTCTTAAGGAAGCAGAAGGATCAGTATACGCAGCTAAAGGTTCACCGAAGTCATCGGGGTATTCATCTTCGCAATCTGTGCAACAGTAATCCTGTTAGTTAATCACGACGACATTACGTTAGTACCTAGTCTATCATACATCACGCATCCAAGGCCCTCATACAAAATCGCACTACCACAACTTTAGTTAAAACACTTCACTTTCAAAAACCATCGAATAAAAATAACACAGAATGTACTCACAGTATGCGGCCTCGACACCAACCACTTGTCTCGTCAACGTCCGAGCAACAACAGAGCGCGTGGCACACTGAAGCCTTTCTTTTATAGAAGGCGGGTGGGGATCGAAACCACCCACTATGTTTTCTGCTTTTATAAATTTATTAAGCTTACAACATCACACACAGTATAAAATCTACTAATTATTTTACGAAATCTTACATATTAAATGTGTGACGTTTAATGTAAACGTAAGTTTCACAAAAAAATAAAAAAATAAATAAGTAATTAAAAAAAATACAATTAAAATACTTACATGCATACTTATACGGCCTCTCCTGACCGTGCACCGTCCTCGGATGCACTGGTGATCTCTTCTTCTGGAGAACGGCCTCTTGCTCGCCATGGTCACCAATATGTGGTTCGTGTATTCTTAAGGAAGCAGAAGGATCAGTACACGCAGCTAAAGGCTCACCGAAGTCATCGGGGTATTCATCTTCGCAATCTGTGCAACAGTAATCCTGTTAGTTAATCACGACGACATTACGTTAGTGCCTAGTCTATCATACATCACGCATCCAAGGCCCTCATACAAAATCGCACTACAACAACTTTAGTTAGAACACTTCACTTTCAAAAACCATCGAATAAAAATAACACAAAAACGTACTCACAGTATGCGGCCTCGACACCAACCACTTTTCTTGTCAACGTCCGAGCAACAACAGAGCGCGTGGCACACTGAAGCCTTTCTTTTATAGAAGGCGGGTGGGGATCGAAACCACCCACTATGTTTTCTGCTTTTATTAATTTATTAAGCTTACAACATCACACACAGTATAAAATCTACTAATTATTTTACGAAATCTTACATATTAAATGTGTGACGTTTAATGTAAACGTAAGTTTCAAAAAAAAATAAAAAAATAAATAAGTAATTAAAAAAAATACAATTAAAATACTTACATGCATACTTATACGGCCTCTCCTGACCGTGCACCGTCCTCGGATGCACTGGTGATCTCTTCTTCTGGAGAACAGCCTCTTGCTTGCCATGGTCACCAATATGTGGTTCGTGTATTCTTAAGGAAGCAGAAGGATCAGTACACGCAGCTAAAGGCTCACCGAAGTCATCGGGGTATTCATCTTCGCAATCTGTGCAACAGTAATCCTGTTAGTTAATCACGACGACATTACGTTAGTGCCTAGTCTATCATACATCACGCATCCAAGGCCCTCATACAAAATCGCACTACCACAACTTTAGTTAAAACACTTCACTTTCAAAAACCATCGAATAAAAATAACACAAAAACGTACTCACAGTATGCGGCCTCGACACCAACCACTTGTCTTGTCAACGTCCGAGCAACAACAGAGCGCGTGGCACACTGAGGCCTTTCTTTTATAGAAGGCGGGTGGGGATCGAAACCACCCACTATGTTTTTCTGCTTTTATTAATTTATTAAATTTACAACATCACACACAGTACAAAATCTACTAATTATTTTACGAAATCTTACATCTTAAATGTGTGACAATTAATGTAAACGTAAGTTTCACAAAAAAAAAAAAAAATAATAATTAAAAAAAAATACAATTATAATACTTACATGCATACTTATACGGCCTCTCCTGACCGTGCACCGTCCTCGGATGCACTGGTGATCTCTTCTTCTGGAGAACGGCCTCTTGCTCGCCATGGTCACCAATATGTGGTTCGTGTATTCTTAAGGAAGCAGAAGGATCAGTACACGCAGCTAAAGGCTCACCAAGACATCGGGGTATTCGTCTTCGCAATCTGTGCAACAGTAATCCTATTAGTTAATCACGACGACATTACGTTAGTGCCTAGTCTATCATACATCACGCATCCAAGGCCCTCATACAAAATCGCACTACCACAACTTTAGTTAAAACACTTCACTTTCAAAAACCATCGAATAAAAATAACACAGAATGTACTCACAGTATGCGGCCTCGACACCAACCACTTGTCTTGTCAACGTCCGAGCAACAACAGAGCGCGTGGCACACTGAGGCCTTTCTTTTATAGAAGGCGGGTGTGGATCGAAACCACCCACTATGTTTTCTGCTTTTATTAATTTATTAAGCTTACAACATCACACACAGTACAAAATCTACTAATTATTTTACGAAATCTTAAATATTAAAAGTGTGACGTTTAATGTAAACGTAAGTTTCACAAAAAAATAAAAAAATAAATAAGTAATTTAAAAAAATACAATTAAAATACTTACATGCATACTTATACGGCCTCTCCTGACCGTGCACCGTCCTCGGATGCACTGGTGATCTCTTCTTCTGGAGAACGGCCTCTTGCTCGCCATGGTCACCAATATGTGGTTCGTGTATTCTTAAGGAAGCAGAAGGATCAGTACACGCAGCTAGAGGCTCACCGAAGTCATCGGGGTATTCATCTTCGCAATCTGTGCAACAGTAATCCTGTTAGTTAATCACGACGACATTACGTTAGTGCCTAGTCTATCATACATCACGCATCCAAGGCCCTCATACAAAATCGCACTGCCACAACTTTAGTTAAAACACTTCACTTTCAAAAACCATCGAATAAAAATAACACAAAAACGTACTCACAGTATGCGGCCTCGACACCAACCACTTGTCTTGTCAACGTCCGAGCAACAACAGAGCGCGTGGCACACTGAGGCCTTTCTTTTATAGAAGGCGGGTGGGGATCGAAACCACCCACTATGTTTTTCTGCTTTTATTAATTTATTAAGTTTACAACATCACACACAGTACAAAATCTACTAATTATTTTACGAAATCTTACATCTTAAATGTGTGACAATTAATGTAAACGTAAGTTTCACAAAAAAAAAAAAAAAAATAATTAAAAAAAAATACAATTATAATACTTACATGCATACTTATACGGCCTCTCCTGACCGTGCACCGTCCTCGGATGCACTGGTGATCTCTTCTTCTGGAGAACGGCCTCTTGCTCGCCATGGTCACCAATATGTGGTTCGTGTATTCTTAAGGAAGCAGAAGGATCAGTACACGCAGCTAAAGGCTCACCAAGACATCGGGGTTTTCGTCTTTGCAATCTGTGCAACAGTAATCCTATTAGTTAATCACGACGACATTACGTTAGTGCCTAGTCTATCATACATCACGCATCCAAGGCCCTCATACAAAATCGCACTACCACAACTTTAGTTAAAACACTTCACTTTCAAAAACCATCGAATAAAAATAACAAAAACGTACTCACAGTATGCGGCCTCGACACCAACCACTTGTCTCGTCAACGTCCGAGCAACAACAGAGCGCGTGGCACACTGAAGCCTTTCTTTTATAGAAGGCGGGTGGGGATCGAAACCACCCACTATGTTTTCTGATTTTATTAATTTATTAAGCTTACAACATCACACACAGTATAAAATCTACTAATTATTTTACGAAATCTTACATATTAAATGTGTGACGTTTAATGTAAACGTAAGTTTCAAAAAAAAATAAAAAAATAAATAAGTAATTAAAAAAAATACAATTAAAATACTTACATGCATACTTATACGGCCTCTCCTGACCGTGCACCGTCCTCGGATGCACTGGTGATCGCTTCTTCTGGAGAACAGCCTCTTGCTTGCCATGGTCACCAATATGTGGTTCGTGTATTCTTAAGGAAGCAGAAGGATCAGTACACGCAGCTAAAGGCTCACCGAAGTCATCGGGGTATTCATCTTCGCAATCTGTGCAACAGTAATCCTGTTAGTTAATCACGACGACATTACGTTAGTGCCTAGTCTATCATACATCACGCATCCAAGGCCCTCATACAAAATCGCACTACCACAACTTTAGTTAAAACACTTCACTTTCAAAAACCATCGAATAAAAATAACACAGAATGTACTCACAGTATGCGGCCTCGACACCAACCACTTATCTTGTCAACGTCCGAGCAACAACAGAGCGCGTGGCACACTGAAGCCTTTCTTTTATAGAAGGCGGGTGTGGATCGAAACCACCCACTATGTTTTCTGCTTTTATTAATTTATTAAGCTTACAACATCACACACAGTACAAAATCTACTAATTATTTTACGAAATCTTAAATATTAAAAGTGTGACGTTTAATGTAAACGTAAGTTTCACAAAAAAATAAAAAAATAAATAAGTAATTAAAAAAAATACAATTAAAATACTTACATGCATACTTATACGGCCTCTCCTGACCGTGCACCGTCCTCGGATGCACTGGTGATCTCTTCTTCTGGAGAACGGCCTCTTGCTCGCCATGGTCACCAATATGTGGTTCGTGTATTCTTAAGGAAGCAGAAGGATCAGTACACGCAGCTAAAGGCTCACCAAGACATCGGGGTTTTCGTCTTCGCAATCTGTGCAACAGTAATCCTATTAGTTAATCACGACGACATTACGTTAGTGCCTAGTCTATCATACATCACGCATCCAAGGCCCTCATACAAAATCGCACTACCACAACTTTAGTTAAAACACTTCACTTTCAAAAACCATCGAATAAAAATAACAAAAACGTACTCACAGTATGCGGCCTCGACACCAACCACTTGTCTCGTCAACGTCCGAGCAACAACAGAGCGCGTGGCACACTGAAGCCTTTCTTTTATAGAAGGCGGGTGGGGATCGAAACCACCCACTATGTTTTCTGATTTTATTAATTTATTAAGCTTACAACATCACACACAGTATAAAATCTACTAATTATTTTACGAAATCTTACATATTAAATGTGTGACGTTTAATGTAAACGTAAGTTTCAAAAAAAAATAAAAAAATAAATAAGTAATTAAAAAAAATACAATTAAAATACTTACATGCATACTTATACGGCCTCTCCTGACCGTGCACCGTCCTCGGATGCACTGGTGATCGCTTCTTCTGGAGAACAGCCTCTTGCTTGCCATGGTCACCAATATGTGGTTCGTGTATTCTTAAGGAAGCAGAAGGATCAGTACACGCAGCTAAAGGCTCACCGAAGTCATCGGGGTATTCATCTTCGCAATCTGTGCAACAGTAATCCTGTTAGTTAATCACGACGACATTACGTTAGTGCCTAGTCTATCATACATCACGCATCCAAGGCCCTCATACAAAATCGCACTACCACAACTTTAGTTAAAACACTTCACTTTCAAAAACCATCGAATAAAAATAACACAGAATGTACTCACAGTATGCGGCCTCGACACCAACCACTTGTCTTGTCAACGTCCGAGCAACAACAGAGCGCGTGGCACACTGAAGCCTTTCTTTTATAGAAGGCGGGTGTGGATCGAAACCACCCACTATGTTTTCTGCTTTTATTAATTTATTAAGCTTACAACATCACACACAGTACAAAATCTACTAATTATTTTACGAAATCTTAAATATTAAAAGTGTGACGTTTAATGTAAACGTAAGTTTCACAAAAAAATAAAAAAATAAATAAGTAATTAAAAAAAATACAATTAAAATACTTACATGCATACTTATACGGCCTCTCCTGACCGTGCACCGATCTCGAATGCACTGATTATCTCTTCTTCGGGAGAACGGCATCGCCATGGTCACCAATGTTGTTCGTGTGTTCTTGAGGAAGCAGAAGGATCAGTACACGCAGCTAAAGGCTCACCAAGACATCGGGGTATTCGTCTTCGCAATCTGTGCAACAGTAATCCTATTAGTTAATCACGACGACATTACGTTAGTGCCTAGTCTATCATACATCACGCATCCAAGGCCCTCATACAAAATCGCACTACCACAACTTTAGTTAAAACACTTCACTTTCAAAAACCATCGAATAAAAATAACAAAAACGTACTCACAGTATGCGGCCTCGACACCAACCACTTGTCTCGTCAACGTCCGAGCAACAACAGAGCGCGTGGCACACTGAAGCCTTTCTTTTATAGAAGGCGGGTGGGGATCGAAACCACCCACTATGTTTTCTGCTTTTATTAATTTATTAAGCTTACAACATCACACACAGTATAAAATCTACTAATTATTTTACGAAATCTTACATATTAAATGTGTGACGTTTAATGTAAACGTAAGTTTCAAAAAAAAATAAAAAAATAAATAAGTAATTAAAAAAAATACAATTAAAATACTTACATGCATACTTATACGGCCTCTCCTGACCGTGCACCGTCCTCGGATGCACTGGTGATCGCTTCTTCTGGAGAACAGCCTCTTGCTTGCCATGGTCACCAATATGTGGTTCGTGTATTCTTAAGGAAGCAGAAGGATCAGTACACGCAGCTAAAGGCTCACCGAAGTCATCGGGGTATTCATCTTCGCAATCTGTGCAACAGTAATCCTGTTAGTTAATCACGACGACATTACGTTAGTGCCTAGTCTATCATACATCACGCATCCAAGGCCCTCATACAAAATCGCACTACCACAACTTTAGTTAAAACACTTCACTTTCAAAAACCATCGAATAAAAATAACACAGAATGTACTCACAGTATGCGGCCTCGACACCAACCACTTGTCTTGTCAACGTCCGAGCAACAACAGAGCGCGTGGCACACTGAAGCCTTTCTTTTATAGAAGGCGGGTGTGGATCGAAACCACCCACTATGTTTTCTGCTTTTATTAATTTATTAAGCTTACAACATCACACACAGTACAAAATCTACTAATTATTTTACGAAATCTTAAATATTAAAAGTGTGACGTTTAATGTAAACGTAAGTTTCACAAAAAAATAAAAAATAAATAAGTAATTAAAAAAAATACAATTAAAATACTTACATGCATACTTATACGGCCTCTCCTGACCGTGCACCGTCCTCGGATGCACTGGTGATCTCTTCTTCTGGAGAACGGCCTCTTGCTCGCCATGGTCACCAATATGTGGTTCGTGTATTCTTAAGGAAGCAGAAGGATCAGTACACGCAGCTAGAGGCTCACCGAAGTCATCGGGGTATTCATCTTCGCAATCTGTGCAACAGTAATCCTGTTAGTTAATCACGACGACATTACGTTAGTGCCTAGTCTATCATACATCACGCATCCAAGGCCCTCATACAAAATCGCACTACCACAACTTTAGTTAAAACACTTCACTTTCAAAAACCATCGAATAAAAATAACACAAAAACGTACTCACAGTATGCGGCCTCGACACCAACCACTTGTCTTGTCAACGTCCGAGCAACAATAGAGCGCGTGGCACACTGAGGCCTTTCTTTTATAGAAGGCGGGTGGGGATCGAAACCACCCACTATGTTTTCTGCTTTTATTAATTTATTAAGCTTACAACATCACACACAGTATAAAATCTACTAATTATTTTACGAAATCTTACATATTAAATGTGTGACGTTTAATGTAAACGTAAGTTTCACAAAAAAATAAAAAAATAAATAAGTAATTAAAAAAAATACAATTAAAATACTTACATGCATACTTATACGGCCTCTCCTGACCGTGCACCGTCCTCGGATGCACTGGTGATCTCTTCTTCTGGAGAACGGCCTCTTGCTCGCCATGGTCACCAATATGTGGTTCGTGTATTCTTAAGGAAGCAGAAGGATCAGTACACGCAGCTAGAGGCTCACCGAAGTCATCGGGGTATTCATCTTCGCAATCTGTGCAACAGTAATCCTGTTAGTTAATCACGACGACATTACGTTAGTGCCTAGTCTATCATACATCACGCATCCAAGGCCCTCATACAAAATCGCACTACCACAACTTTAGTTAAAACACTTCACTTTCAAAAACCATCGAATAAAAATAACACAAAAACGTACTCACAGTATGCGGCCTCGACACCAACCACTTGTCTTGTCAACGTCCGAGCAACAATAGAGCGCGTGGCACACTGAGGCCTTTCTTTTATAGAAGGCGGGTGGGGATCGAAACCACCCACTATGTTTTCTGCTTTTATTAATTTATTAAGCTTACAACATCACACACAGTATAAAATCTACTAATTATTTTACGAAATCTTACATATTAAATGTGTGACGTTTAATGTAAACGTAAGTTTCACAAAAAAATAAAAAAATAAATAAGTAATTAAAAAAAATACAATTAAAATACTTACATGCATACTTATACGGCCTCTCCTGACCGTGCACCGATCTCGAATGCACTGATTATCTCTTCTTCGGGAGAACGGCATCGCCATGGTCACCAATGTTGTTCGTGTGTTCTTGAGGAAGCAGAAGGATCAGTACACGCAGCTAAAGGCTCACCAAGACATCGGGGTATTCGTCTTCGCAATCTGTGCAACAGTAATCCTATTAGTTAATCACGACGACATTACGTTAGTGCCTAGTCTATCATACATCACGCATCCAAGGCCCTCATACAAAATCGCACTACCACAACTTTAGTTAAAACACTTCACTTTCAAAAACCATCGAATAAAAATAACACAAAAACGTACTCACAGTATGCGGCCTCGACACCAACCACTTGTCTTGTCAACGTCCGAGCAACAACAGAGCGCGTGGCACACTGAGGCCTTTCTTTTATAGAAGGCGGGTGGGGATCGAAACCACCCACTATGTTTTCTGCTTTTATTAATTTATTAAGCTTACAACATCACACACAGTATAAAATCTACTAATTATTTTACGAAATCTTACATATTAAATGTGTGACGTTTAATGTAAACGTAAGTTTCACAAAAAAATAAAAAAATAAATAAGTAATTAAAAAAAATACAATTAAAATACTTACATGCATACTTATACGGCCTCTCCTGACCGTGCACCGATCTCGAATGCACTGATTATCTCTTCTTCGGGAGAACGGCATCGCCATGGTCACCAATGTTGTTCGTGTGTTCTTGAGGAAGCAGAAGGATCAGTACACGCAGCTAAAGGCTCACCAAGACATCGGGGTATTCGTCTTCGCAATCTGTGCAACAGTAATCCTGTTAGTTAATCACGACGACATTACGTTAGTGCCTAGTCTATCATACATCACGCATCCAAGGCCCTCATACAAAATCGCACTACCACAACTTTAGTTAAAACACTTCACTTTCAAAAACCATCGAATAAAAATAACACAAAAACGTACTCACAGTATGCGGCCTCGACACCAACCACTTGTCTTGTCAACGTCCGAGCAACAACAGAGCGCGTGGCACACTGAGGCCTTTCTTTTATAGAAGGCGGGAGGGGATCGAAACCACCCACTATGTTTTTCTGCTTTTATTAATTTATTAAGTTTACAACATCACACACAGTACAAAATCTACTAATTATTTTACGAAATCTTACATCTTAAATGTGTGACAATTAATGTAAACGTAAGTTTCACAAAAAAAAAAAAAAAATTAATAATTAAAAAAAAATACAATTATAATACTTACATGCATACTTATACGGCATCTCCTGACCGTGCACCGTCCTCGGATGCACTGGTGATCTCTTCTGGAGAACGGCCTCTTGCTCGCCATGGTCACCAATATGTGGTTCGTGTATTCTTAAGGAAGCAGAAGGATCAGTACACGCAGCTAAAGGCTCACCAAGACATCGGGGTATTCGTCTTCGCAATCTGTGCAACAGTAATCCTATTAGTTAATCACGACGACATTACGTTAGTGCCTAGTCTATCATACATCACGCATCCAAGGCCCTCATACAAAATCGCACTACCACAACTTTAGTTAAAACACTTCACTTTCAAAAACCATCGAATAAAAATAACAAAAACGTACTCACAGTATGCATAATACACACAGTATGTATAATAAGTAATTAAAAAAATACAATTAAAATACTTACATGCATACTTATACGGCCTCTCCTGACCGTGCACCGTCCTCGGATGCACTGGTGATCTCTTCTTCTGGAGAACGGCCTCTTGCTCGCCATGGTCACCAATATGTGGTTCGTGTATTCTTAAGGAAGCAGAAGGATCAGTACACGCAGCTAGAGGCTCACCGAAGTCATCGGGGTATTCATCTTCGCAATCTGTGCAACAGTAATCCTGTTAGTTAATCACGACGACATTACGTTAGTGCCTAGTCTATCATACATCACGCATCCAAGGCCCTCATACAAAATCGCACTACCACAACTTTAGTTAAAACACTTCACTTTCAAAAACCATCGAATAAAAATAACACAAAAACGTACTCACAGTATGCGGCCTCGACACCAACCACTTGTCTTGTCAACGTCCGAGCAACAATAGAGCGCGTGGCACACTGAGGCCTTTCTTTTATAGAAGGCGGGTGGGGATCGAAACCACCCACTATGTTTTCTGCTCTTATTAATTTATTAAGCTTACAACATCACACACAGTATAAAATCTACTAATTATTTTACGAAATCTTACATATTAAATGTGTGACGTTTAATGTAAACGTAAGTTTCACAAAAAAATAAAAAAATAAATAAGTAATTAAAAAAAATACAATTAAAATACTTACATGCATACTTATACGGCCTCTCCTGACCGTGCACCGATCTCGAATGCACTGATTATCTCTTCTTCGGGAGAACGGCATCGCCATGGTCACCAATGTTGTTCGTGTGTTCTTGAGGAAGCAGAAGGATCAGTACACGCAGCTAAAGGCTCACCAAGACATCGGGGTATTCGTCTTCGCAATCTGTGCAACAGTAATCCTATTAGTTAATCACGACGACATTACGTTAGTGCCTAGTCTATCATACATCACGCATCCAAGGCCCTCATACAAAATCGCACTACCACAACTTTAGTTAAAACACTTCACTTTCAAAAACCATCGAATAAAAATAACACAAAAACGTACTCACAGTATGCGGCCTCGACACCAACCACTTGTCTTGTCAACGTCCGAGCAACAACAGAGCGCGTGGCACACTGAGGCCTTTCTTTTATAGAAGGCGGGTGGGGATCGAAACCACCCACTATGTTTTTCTGCTTTTATTAATTTATTAAGTTTACAACATCACACACAGTACAAAATCTACTAATTATTTTACGAAATCTTACATCTTAAATGTGTGACAATTAATGTAAACGTAAGTTTCACAAAAAAAAAAAAATTAATAATTAAAAAAAAATACAATTATAATACTTACATGCATACTTATACGGCCTCTCCTGACCGTGCACCGTCCTCGGATGCACTGGTGATCTCTTCTGGAGAACGGCCTCTTGCTCGCCATGGTCACCAATATGTGGTTCGTGTATTCTTAAGGAAGCAGAAGGATCAGTACACGCAGCTAAAGGCTCACCAAGACATCGGGGTATTCGTCTTCGCAATCTGTGCAACAGTAATCCTATTAGTTAATCACGACGACATTACGTTAGTGCCTAGTCTATCATACATCACGCATCCAAGGCCCTCATACAAAATCGCACTACCACAACTTTAGTTAAAACACTTCACTTTCAAAAACCATCGAATAAAAATAACAAAAACGTACTCACAGTATGCGGCCTCGACACCAACCACTTGTCTCGTCAACGTCCGAGCAACAACAGAGCGCGTGGCACACTGAAGCCTTTCTTTTATAGAAGGCGGGTGGGGATCGAAACCACCCACTATGTTTTCTGCTTTTATTAATTTATTAAGCTTACAACATCACACACAGTATAAAATCTACTAATTATTTTACGAAATCTTACATATTAAATGTGTGACGTTTAATGTAAACGTAAGTTTCAAAAAAAAATAAAAAAATAAATAAGTAATTAAAAAAAATACAATTAAAATACTTACATGCATACTTATACGGCCTCTCCTGACCGTGCACCGTCCTCGGATGCACTGGTGATCGCTTCTTCTGGAGAACAGCCTCTTGCTTGCCATGGTCACCAATATGTGGTTCGTGTATTCTTAAGGAAGCAGAAGGATCAGTACACGCAGCTAAAGGCTCACCGAAGTCATCGGGGTATTCATCTTCGCAATCTGTGCAACAGTAATCCTGTTAGTTAATCACGACGACATTACGTTAGTGCCTAGTCTATCATACATCACGCATCCAAGGCCCTCATACAAAATCGCACTACCACAACTTTAGTTAAAACACTTCACTTTCAAAAACCATCGAATAAAAATAACACAAAAACGTACTCACAGTATGCGGCCTCGACACCAACCACTTGTCTTGTCAACGTCCGAGCAACAACAGAGCGCGTGGCACACTGAGGCCTTTCTTTTATAGAAGGCGGGTGGAGATCGAAACCACCCACTATGATTTCTGCTTTTATTTATTTATTAAGCTTACAACAGCACACACAGTATAAAATCTACTAATTATTTTACGAAATCTTACATCTTAAATGTGTAAAAAATTGATGTTAATGTAAGTTTCACAAAAAAATAAAAATAAATTAATAATATAAAAAAAATACAATTAAAATACTTACATGCATACTTATACGGCCTCTTCTGACCGTGCACCGACCTCGGATGCACTGGTTATCTCTTCTTCGGGAGAACGGCATCGCCATGGTCACCAATATGTGGTTCGTGTATTCTTAAGGAAGCAGAAGGATCAGTACACGCAGCTAAAGGCTCACCAAGACATCGGGGTATTCGTCTTCGCAATCTGTGCAACAGTAATCCTATTAGTTAATCACGACGACATTACGTTAGTGCCTAGTCTATCATACATCACGCATCCAAGGCCCTCATACAAAATCGCACTACCACAACTTTAGTTAAAACACTTCACTTTCAAAAACCATCGAATAAAAATAACAAAAACGTACTCACAGTATGCGGCCTCGACACCAACCACTTGTCTCGTCAACGTCCGAGCAACAACAGAGCGCGTGGCACACTGAAGCCTTTCTTTTATAGAAGGCGGGTGGGGATCGAAACCACCCACTATGTTTTCTGCTTTTATTAATTTATTAAGCTTACAACATCACACACAGTATAAAATCTACTAATTATTTTACGAAATCTTACATATTAAATGTGTGACGTTTAATGTAAACGTAAGTTTCAAAAAAAAATAAAAAAATAAATAAGTAATTAAAAAAAATACAATTAAAATACTTACATGCATACTTATACGGCCTCTCCTGACCGTGCACCGTCCTCGGATGCACTGGTGATCGCTTCTTCTGGAGAACAGCCTCTTGCTTGCCATGGTCACCAATATGTGGTTCGTGTATTCTTAAGGAAGCAGAAGGATCAGTACACGCAGCTAAAGGCTCACCGAAGTCATCGGGGTATTCATCTTCGCAATCTGTGCAACAGTAATCCTGTTAGTTAATCACGACGACATTACGTTAGTGCCTAGTCTATCATACATCACGCATCCAAGGCCCTCATACAAAATCGCACTACCACAACTTTAGTTAAAACACTTCACTTTCAAAAACCATCGAATAAAAATAACACAAAAACGTACTCACAGTATGCGGCCTCGACACCAACCACTTGTCTTGTCAACGTCCGAGCAACAACAGAGCGCGTGGCACACTGAGGCCTTTCTTTTATAGAAGGCGGGTGGAGATCGAAACCACCCACTATGATTTCTGCTTTTATTTATTTATTAAGCTTACAACAGCACACACAGTATAAAATCTACTAATTATTTTACGAAATCTTACATCTTAAATGTGTAAAAAATTGATGTTAATGTAAGTTTCACAAAAAAATAAAAATAAATTAATAATATAAAAAAAATACAATTAAAATACTTACATGCATACTTATACGGCCTCTTCTGACCGTGCACCGACCTCGGATGCACTGGTTATCTCTTCTTCGGGAGAACGGCATCGCCATGGTCAACAATGTGGTTCGTGTGTTCTTGAGGAAGCAGAAGGATCAGTACACGCAGCTAAAGGCTCACCAAGACATCGGGGTATTCGTCTTCGCAATCTGTACAACAGTAATCCTGTTAGTTAATCACGACAACATTACGTTAGTGCCTAGTCTAACATACATCACGCATCCAAGGCCCTCATACAAAATCGCACTACCACAACTTTAGTTAAAACACTTCACTTTCAAAAACCATCGAATAAAAATAACACAAAAACGTACTCACAGTATGCGGCCTCGACACCAACCACTTGTCTTGTCAACGTCCGAGCAACAACAGAGCGCGTGGCACACTGAGGCCTTTCTATTATAGAAGGCAGGTGGGGATCGAGACCACCCACTATGATTTCTGCTTTTATTTATTTATTAAGCTTACAACAGCACACACAGTACAAAATCTACTAATTATTTTACGAAATCTTACATCTTAAATGTGTAAAAAATTGATGTAAACGTAAGTTTTACCAAAAAAATAATAAAAAAGAAATTAATAATTTAAAAAAAAATACAATTAAAATACTTACATACACACAATACAAAATCTACTAATTATTTTACGAAATCTTACATCTAAAATGTGAAAATTAATGTAAACGTAAGTTTTCCAAAAAAAATAATAAAAAAGAAATTAATAATTAAAAAAAAATACAATTAAAATACTTACATACAAACTTATACGGCCTCTCCTGACCGTGCACCGACCTCGGATGCACTGGTGATCTCTTCTTCGGGAGAACGGTATCTTGCTCGCCATGGTCACCAATGTGGTTCGTGTATTCTTGAGGAAGCAGAAGGATCTGTACACGCAGCTAAAGGGCACACCAAGACATCGGGGTATTCGTCTTCGCAATCTGTGCAACAGTAATCCTGTTAATTTATCACGTCGACATTACGTTAGTGCCTAGTCTATCATACATCACGCATCCAAGGCCCTCATACAAAATCGCACTACCACAACTTTAGTTAAAACACTTCACTTTCAAAAACCATCGAATAAAAATAACACAGAATGTACTCACAGTATGCGGCCTCGACACCAACCACTTGTCTTGTCAACGTCCGAGCAACAACAGAGCGCGTGGCACACTGAGGCCTTTCTTTTATAGAAGGCGGGTGGAGATCGAAACCACCCACTATGATTTCTGCTTTTATTTATTTATTAAGCTTACAACAGCACACACAGTACAAAATCTACTAATTATTTTACGAAATCTTACATCTTAAATGTGTAAAAAATTGATGTAAATGTAAGTTTCACAAAAAAATAAAAATAAATTAATAATATAAAAAAAATACAATTAAAATACTTACATGCATACTTATACGGCCTCTTCTGACCGTGCACCGACCTCGGATGCACTGGTTATCTCTTCTTCGGGAGAACGGCATCGCCATGGTCAATAATGTGGTTCGTGTTTTCTTGAGGAAGCAGAAGGATCATTACACGCAGCTAAAGGCTCACCAAGACATCGGGGTATTCGTCTTCGCAATCTGTACAACAGTAATCCTGTTAGTTAATCACGACAACATTACGTTAGTGCCTAGTCTAACATACATCACGCATCCAAGGCCCTCATACAAAATCGCACTACCACAACTTTAGTTAAAACACTTCACTTTCAAAAACCATCGAATAAAAATAACACAAAAACGTACTCACAGTATGCGGCCTCGACACCAACCACTTGTCTCGTCAACGTCCGAGCAACAACAGAGCGCGTGGCACACTGAGGCCTTTCTATTATAGAAGGCAGGTGGGGATCGAGACCACCCACTATGATTTCTGCATATATTTATTTATTAAGCTTACAACTTAAACGTAAGTTTTCCAAAAAAAATAATAAAAAAGAAATTAATAATTAAAAAAAAATACAATTAAATTACTTACATACAAACTTATACGGCCTCTCCTGACCGTGCACCGACCTCGGATGCACTGGTGATCTCTTCTTCGGGAGAACGGTATCTTGCTCGCCATGGTCACCAATGTGGTTCGTGTATTCTTGAGGAAGCAGAAGGATCTGTACACGCAGCTAAAGGGCACACCAAGACATCGGGGTATTCGTCTTCGCAATCTGTGCAACAGTAATCCTGTTAATTTATCACGTCGACATTACGTTAGTGCCTAGTCTATCATACATCACGCATCCAAGGCCCTCATACAAAATCGCACTACCACAACTTTAGTTAAAACACTTCACTTTCAAAAACCATCGAATAAAAATAACACAGAATGTACTCACAGTATGCGGCCTCGACACCAACCACTTGTCTTGTCAACGTCCGAGCAACAACAGAGCGCGTGGCACACTGAGGCCTTTCTATTATAGAAGGCGGGTGGGGATCGAAACCACCCACTATGATTTCTGCTTATATTTATTTATTTATTTATTTATTAAGCTTACAACATCACACACAGTACAAAATCTACTAATTATTTTACGAAATCTTACATCTAAAATGTGTGACAATTAATGTAAACGTAAGTTTTACAAAAAAAATAATAAAAAAGAAATTAATAATTTAAAAAAAATACAATTAAAATACTTACATACACACAGTACAAAATCTACTAATTATTTTACGAAATCTTACATCTTAAATGTGTAAAAAATTGATGTAAATGTAAGTTTCACAAAAAAATAAAAAATAAATTAATAATATAAAAAAAATACAATTAAAATACTTACATGCATACTTATACGGCCTCTTCTGACCGTGCACCGACCTCGGATGCACTGGTTATCTCTTCTTCGGGAGAACGGCATCGCCATGGTCAACAATGTAGTTCGTGTGTTCTTGAGGAAGCAGAAGGATCAGTACACGCAGCTAAAGGCTCACCAAGACATCGGGGTATTCGTCTTCGCAATCTGTACAACATTAATCCTGTTAGTTAATCACGACAACATTACGTTAGTGCCTAGTCTAACATACATCACGCATCCAAGGCCCTCATACAAAATCGCACTACCACAACTTTAGTTAAAACACTTCACTTTCAAAAACCATCGAATAAAAATAACACAAAAACGTACTCACAGTATGCGGCCTCGACACCAACCACTTGTCTTGTCAACGTCCGAGCAACAACAGAGCGCGTGGCACACTGAGGCCTTTCTATTATAGAAGGCAGGTGGGGATCGAGACCACCCACTATGATTTCTGCTTTTATTTATTTATTAAGCTTACAACAGCACACACAGTACAAAATCTACTAATTATTTTACGAAATCTTACATCTTAAATGTGTAAAAAATTGATGTAAACGTAAGTTTTACCAAAAAAATAATAAAAAAGAAATTAATAATTTAAAAAAAAATACAATTAAAATACTTACATACACACAATACAAAATCTACTAATTATTTTACGAAATCTTACATCTAAAATGTGAAAATTAATGTAAACGTAAGTTTTCCAAAAAAAATAATAAAAAAGAAATTAATAATTAAAAAAAAATACAATTAAAATACTTACATACAAACTTATACGGCCTCTCCTGACCGTGCACCGACCTCGGATGCACTGGTGATCTCTTCTTCGGGAGAACGGTATCTTGCTCGCCATGGTCACCAATGTGGTTCGTGTATTCTTGAGGAAGCAGAAGGATCTGTACACGCAGCTAAAGGGCACACCAAGACATCGGGGTATTCGTCTTCGCAATCTGTGCAACAGTAATCCTGTTAATTTATCACGTCGACATTACGTTAGTGCCTAGTCTATCATACATCACGCATCCAAGGCCCTCATACAAAATCGCACTACCACAACTTTAGTTAAAACACTTCACTTTCAAAAACCATCGAATAAAAATAACACAGAATGTACTCACAGTATGCGGCCTCGACACCAACCACTTGTCTTGTCAACGTCCGAGCAACAACAGAGCGCGTGGCACACTGAGGCCTTTCTTTTATAGAAGGCGGGTGGAGATCGAAACCACCCACTATGTTTTCTGCTTTTATTAATTTATTAAGCTTACAACATCACACACAGTACAAAATCTACTAATTATTTTACGAAATCTTAAATATTAAAAGTGTGACGTTTAATGTAAACGTAAGTTTCACAAAAAAATAAAAAAATAAATAAGTAATTAAAAAAAATACAATTAAAATACTTACATGCATACTTATACGGCCTCTCCTGACCGTGCACCGTCCTCGGATGCACTGGTGATCTCTTCTTCTGGAGAACGGCCTCTTGCTCGCCATGGTCACCAATATGTGGTTCGTGTATTCTTAAGGAAGCAGAAGGATCAGTACACGCAGCTAGAGGCTCACCGAAGTCATCGGGGTATTCATCTTCGCAATCTGTGCAACAGTAATCCTGTTAGTTAATCACGACGACATTACGTTAGTGCCTAGTCTATCATACATCACGCATCCAAGGCCCTCATACAAAATCGCACTGCCACAACTTTAGTTAAAACACTTCACTTTCAAAAACCATCGAATAAAAATAACACAAAAACGTACTCACAGTATGCGGCCTCGACACCAACCACTTGTCTTGTCAACGTCCGAGCAACAACAGAGCGCGTGGCACACTGAGGCCTTTCTTTTATAGAAGGCGGGTGGGGATCGAAACCACCCACTATGTTTTTCTGCTTTTATTAATTTATTAAGTTTACAACATCACACACAGTACAAAATCTACTAATTATTTTACGAAATCTTACATCTTAAATGTGTGACAATTAATGTAAACGTAAGTTTCACAAAAAAAAAAAAAATTAATAATTAAAAAAAAATACAATTATAATACTTACATGCATACTTATACGGCCTCTCCTGACCGTGCACCGTCCTCGGATGCACTGGTGATCTCTTCTGGAGAACGGCCTCTTGCTCGCCATGGTCACCAATATGTGGTTCGTGTATTCTTAAGGAAGCAGAAGGATCAGTACACGCAGCTAAAGGCTCACCAAGACATCGGGGTATTCGTCTTCGCAATCTGTGCAACAGTAATCCTATTAGTTAATCACGACGACATTACGTTAGTGCCTAGTCTATCATACATCACGCATCCAAGGCCCTCATACAAAATCGCACTACCACAACTTTAGTTAAAACACTTCACTTTCAAAAACCATCGAATAAAAATAACAAAAACGTACTCACAGTATGCGGCCTCGACACCAACCACTTGTCTCGTCAACGTCCGAGCAACAACAGAGCGCGTGGCACACTGAAGCCTTTCTTTTATAGAAGGCGGGTGGGGATCGAAACCACCCACTATGTTTTCTGCTTTTATTAATTTATTAAGCTTACAACATCACACACAGTATAAAATCTACTAATTATTTTACGAAATCTTACATATTAAATGTGTGACGTTTAATGTAAACGTAAGTTTCAAAAAAAAATAAAAAAATAAATAAGTAATTAAAAAAAATACAATTAAAATACTTACATGCATACTTATACGGCCTCTCCTGACCGTGCACCGTCCTCGGATGCACTGGTGATCGCTTCTTCTGGAGAACAGCCTCTTGCTTGCCATGGTCACCAATATGTGGTTCGTGTATTCTTAAGGAAGCAGAAGGATCAGTACACGCAGCTAAAGGCTCACCGAAGTCATCGGGGTATTCATCTTCGCAATCTGTGCAACAGTAATCCTGTTAGTTAATCACGACGACATTACGTTAGTGCCTAGTCTATCATACATCACGCATCCAAGGCCCTCATACAAAATCGCACTACCACAACTTTAGTTAAAACACTTCACTTTCAAAAACCATCGAATAAAAATAACACAAAAACGTACTCACAGTATGCGGCCTCGACACCAACCACTTGTCTTGTCAACGTCCGAGCAACAACAGAGCGCGTGGCACACTGAGGCCTTTCTTTTATAGAAGGCGGGTGGAGATCGAAACCACCCACTATGATTTCTGCTTTTATTTATTTATTAAGCTTACAACAGCACACACAGTATAAAATCTACTAATTATTTTACGAAATCTTACATCTTAAATGTGTAAAAAATTGATGTTAATGTAAGTTTCACAAAAAAATAAAAATAAATTAATAATATAAAAAAAATACAATTAAAATACTTACATGCATACTTATACGGCCTCTTCTGACCGTGCACCGACCTCGGATGCACTGGTTATCTCTTCTTCGGGAGAACGGCATCGCCATGGTCAACAATGTGGTTCGTGTGTTCTTGAGGAAGCAGAAGGATCAGTACACGCAGCTAAAGGCTCACCAAGACATCGGGGTATTCGTCTTCGCAATCTGTACAACAGTAATCCTGTTAGTTAATCACGACAACATTACGTTAGTGCCTAGTCTAACATACATCACGCATCCAAGGCCCTCATACAAAATCGCACTACCACAACTTTAGTTAAAACACTTCACTTTCAAAAACCATCGAATAAAAATAACACAAAAACGTACTCACAGTATGCGGCCTCGACACCAACCACTTGTCTTGTCAACGTCCGAGCAACAACAGAGCGCGTGGCACACTGAGGCCTTTCTATTATAGAAGGCAGGTGGGGATCGAGACCACCCACTATGATTTCTGCTTTTATTTATTTATTAAGCTTACAACAGCACACACAGTACAAAATCTACTAATTATTTTACGAAATCTTACATCTTAAATGTGTAAAAAATTGATGTAAACGTAAGTTTTACCAAAAAAATAATAAAAAAGAAATTAATAATTTAAAAAAAAATACAATTAAAATACTTACATACACACAATACAAAATCTACTAATTATTTTACGAAATCTTACATCTAAAATGTGAAAATTAATGTAAACGTAAGTTTTCCAAAAAAAATAATAAAAAAGAAATTAATAATTAAAAAAAAATACAATTAAAATACTTACATACAAACTTATACGGCCTCTCCTGACCGTGCACCGACCTCGGATGCACTGGTGATCTCTTCTTCGGGAGAACGGTATCTTGCTCGCCATGGTCACCAATGTGGTTCGTGTATTCTTGAGGAAGCAGAAGGATCTGTACACGCAGCTAAAGGGCACACCAAGACATCGGGGTATTCGTCTTCGCAATCTGTGCAACAGTAATCCTGTTAATTTATCACGTCGACATTACGTTAGTGCCTAGTCTATCATACATCACGCATCCAAGGCCCTCATACAAAATCGCACTACCACAACTTTAGTTAAAACACTTCACTTTCAAAAACCATCGAATAAAAATAACACAGAATGTACTCACAGTATGCGGCCTCGACACCAACCACTTGTCTTGTCAACGTCCGAGCAACAACAGAGCGCGTGGCACACTGAGGCCTTTCTTTTATAGAAGGCGGGTGGAGATCGAAACCACCCACTATGATTTCTGCTTTTATTTATTTATTAAGCTTACAACAGCACACACAGTACAAAATCTACTAATTATTTTACGAAATCTTACATCTTAAATGTGTAAAAAATTGATGTAAATGTAAGTTTCACAAAAAAATAAAAATAAATTAATAATATAAAAAAAATACAATTAAAATACTTACATGCATACTTATACGGCCTCTTCTGACCGTGCACCGACCTCGGATGCACTGGTTATCTCTTCTTCGGGAGAACGGCATCGCCATGGTCAATAATGTGGTTCGTGTTTTCTTGAGGAAGCAGAAGGATCATTACACGCAGCTAAAGGCTCACCAAGACATCGGGGTATTCGTCTTCGCAATCTGTACAACAGTAATCCTGTTAGTTAATCACGACAACATTACGTTAGTGCCTAGTCTAACATACATCACGCATCCAAGGCCCTCATACAAAATCGCACTACCACAACTTTAGTTAAAACACTTCACTTTCAAAAACCATCGAATAAAAATAACACAAAAACGTACTCACAGTATGCGGCCTCGACACCAACCACTTGTCTTGTCAACGTCCGAGCAACAACAGAGCGCGTGGCACACTGAGGCCTTTCTATTATAGAAGGCAGGTGGGGATCGAGACCACCCACTATGATTTCTGCATATATTTATTTATTAAGCTTACAACTTAAACGTAAGTTTTCCAAAAAAAATAATAAAAAAGAAATTAATAATTAAAAAAAAATACAATTAAATTACTTACATACAAACTTATACGGCCTCTCCTGACCGTGCACCGACCTCGGATGCACTGGTGATCTCTTCTTCGGGAGAACGGTATCTTGCTCGCCATGGTCACCAATGTGGTTCGTGTATTCTTGAGGAAGCAGAAGGATCTGTACACGCAGCTAAAGGGCACACCAAGACATCGGGGTATTCGTCTTCGCAATCTGTGCAACAGTAATCCTGTTAATTTATCACGTCGACATTACGTTAGTGCCTAGTCTATCATACATCACGCATCCAAGGCCCTCATACAAAATCGCACTACCACAACTTTAGTTAAAACACTTCACTTTCAAAAACCATCGAATAAAAATAACACAGAATGTACTCACAGTATGCGGCCTCGACACCAACCACTTGTCTTGTCAACGTCCGAGCAACAACAGAGCGCGTGGCACACTGAGGCCTTTCTATTATAGAAGGCGGGTGGGGATCGAAACCACCCACTATGATTTCTGCTTATATTTATTTATTTATTTATTTATTAAGCTTACATAATCACACACAGTACAAAATCTACTAATTATTTTACGAAATCTTACATCTAAAATGTGTGACAATTAATGTAAACGTAAGTTTTACAAAAAAAATAATAAAAAAGAAATTAATAATTTAAAAAAAATACAATTAAAATACTTACATACACACAGTACAAAATCTACTAATTATTTTACGAAATCTTACATCTTAAATGTGTAAAAAATTGATGTAAATGTAAGTTTCACAAAAAAATAAAAAATAAATTAATAATATAAAAAAAATACAATTAAAATACTTACATGCATACTTATACGGCCTCTTCTGACCGTGCACCGACCTCGGATGCACTGGTTATCTCTTCTTCGGGAGAACGGCATCGCCATGGTCAACAATGTAGTTCGTGTGTTCTTGAGGAAGCAGAAGGATCAGTACACGCAGCTAAAGGCTCACCAAGACATCGGGGTATTCGTCTTCGCAATCTGTACAACATTAATCCTGTTAGTTAATCACGACAACATTACGTTAGTGCCTAGTCTAACATACATCACGCATCCAAGGCCCTCATACAAAATCGCACTACCACAACTTTAGTTAAAACACTTCACTTTCAAAAACCATCGAATAAAAATAACACAAAAACGTACTCACAGTATGCGGCCTCGACACCAACCACTTGTCTTGTCAACGTCCGAGCAACAACAGAGCGCGTGGCACACTGAGGCCTTTCTATTATAGAAGGCAGGTGGGGATCGAGACCACCCACTATGATTTCTGCTTTTATTTATTTATTAAGCTTACAACAGCACACACAGTACAAAATCTACTAATTATTTTACGAAATCTTACATCTTAAATGTGTAAAAAATTGATGTAAACGTAAGTTTTACCAAAAAAATAATAAAAAAGAAATTAATAATTTAAAAAAAAATACAATTAAAATACTTACATACACACAATACAAAATCTACTAATTATTTTACGAAATCTTACATCTAAAATGTGAAAATTAATGTAAACGTAAGTTTTCCAAAAAAAATAATAAAAAAGAAATTAATAATTAAAAAAAAATACAATTAAAATACTTACATACAAACTTATACGGCCTCTCCTGACCGTGCACCGACCTCGGATGCACTGGTGATCTCTTCTTCGGGAGAACGGTATCTTGCTCGCCATGGTCACCAATGTGGTTCGTGTATTCTTGAGGAAGCAGAAGGATCTGTACACGCAGCTAAAGGGCACACCAAGACATCGGGGTATTCGTCTTCGCAATCTGTGCAACAGTAATCCTGTTAATTTATCACGTCGACATTACGTTAGTGCCTAGTCTATCATACATCACGCATCCAAGGCCCTCATACAAAATCGCACTACCACAACTTTAGTTAAAACACTTCACTTTCAAAAACCATCGAATAAAAATAACACAGAATGTACTCACAGTATGCGGCCTCGACACCAACCACTTGTCTTGTCAACGTCCGAGCAACAACAGAGCGCGTGGCACACTGAGGCCTTTCTTTTATAGAAGGCGGGTGGAGATCGAAACCACCCACTATGTTTTCTGCTTTTATTAATTTATTAAGCTTACAACATCACACACAGTACAAAATCTACTAATTATTTTACGAAATCTTAAATATTAAAAGTGTGACGTTTAATGTAAACGTAAGTTTCACAAAAAAATAAAAAAATAAATAAGTAATTAAAAAAAATACAATTAAAATACTTACATGCATACTTATACGGCCTCTCCTGACCGTGCACCGTCCTCGGATGCACTGGTGATCTCTTCTTCTGGAGAACGGCCTCTTGCTCGCCATGGTCACCAATATGTGGTTCATGTATTCTTAAGGAAGCAGAAGGATCAGTACACGCAGCTAGAGGCTCACCGAAGTCATCGGGGTATTCATCTTCGCAATCTGTGCAACAGTAATCCTGTTAGTTAATCACGACGACATTACGTTAGTGCCTAGTCTATCATACATCACGCATCCAAGGCCCTCATACAAAATCGCACTGCCACAACTTTAGTTAAAACACTTCACTTTCAAAAACCATCGAATAAAAATAACACAAAAACGTACTCACAGTATGCGGCCTCGACACCAACCACTTGTCTTGTCAACGTCCGAGCAACAACAGAGCGCGTGGCACACTGAGGCCTTTCTTTTATAGAAGGCGGGTGGGGATCGAAACCACCCACTATGTTTTTCTGCTTTTATTAATTTATTAAGTTTACAACATCACACACAGTACAAAATCTACTAATTATTTTACGAAATCTTACATCTTAAATGTGTGACAATTAATGTAAACGTAAGTTTCACAAAAAAAAAAAAAAAAAATAATTAAAAAAAAATACAATTATAATACTTACATGCATACTTATACGGCCTCTCCTGACCGTGCACCGTCCTCGGATGCACTGGTGATCTCTTCTTCTGGAGAACGGCCTCTTGCTCGCCATGGTCACCAATATGTGGTTCGTGTATTCTTAAGGAAGCAGAAGGATCAGTACACGCAGCTAAAGGCTCACCAAGACATCAAGGTTTTCGTCTTCGCAATCTGTGCAACAGTAATCCTATTAGTTAATCACGACGACATTACGTTAGTGCCTAGTCTATCATACATCACGCATCCAAGGCCCTCATACAAAATCGCACTACCACAACTTTAGTTAAAACACTTCACTTTCAAAAACCATCGAATAAAAATAACAAAAACGTACTCACAGTATGCGGCCTCGACACCAACCACTTGTCTCGTCAACGTCCGAGCAACAACAGAGCGCGTGGCACACTGAAGCCTTTCTTTTATAGAAGGCGGGTGGGGATCGAAACCACCCACTATGTTTTCTGATTTTATTAATTTATTAAGCTTACAACATCACACACAGTATAAAATCTACTAATTATTTTACGAAATCTTACATATTAAATGTGTGACGTTTAATGTAAACGTAAGTTTCAAAAAAAAATAAAAAAATAAATAAGTAATTAAAAAAAATACAATTAAAATACTTACATGCATACTTATACGGCCTCTCCTGACCGTGCACCGTCCTCGGATGCACTGGTGATCGCTTCTTCTGGAGAACAGCCTCTTGCTTGCCATGGTCACCAATATGTGGTTCGTGTATTCTTAAGGAAGCAGAAGGATCAGTACACGCAGCTAAAGGCTCACCGAAGTCATCGGGGTATTCATCTTCGCAATCTGTGCAACAGTAATCCTGTTAGTTAATCACGACGACATTACGTTAGTGCCTAGTCTATCATACATCACGCATCCAAGGCCCTCATACAAAATCGCACTACCACAACTTTAGTTAAAACACTTCACTTTCAAAAACCATCGAATAAAAATAACACAGAATGTACTCACAGTATGCGGCCTCGACACCAACCACTTGTCTTGTCAACGTCCGAGCAACAACAGAGCGCGTGGCACACTGAAGCCTTTCTTTTATAGAAGGCGGGTGTGGATCGAAACCACCCACTATGTTTTCTGCTTTTATTAATTTATTAAGCTTACAACATCACACACAGTACAAAATCTACTAATTATTTTACGAAATCTTAAATATTAAAAGTGTGACGTTTAATGTAAACGTAAGTTTCACAAAAAAATAAAAAAATAAATAAGTAATTAAAAAAAATACAATTAAAATACTTACATGCATACTTATACGGCCTCTCCTGACCGTGCACCGTCCTCGGATGCACTGGTGATCTCTTCTTCTGGAGAACGGCCTCTTGCTCGCCATGGTCACCAATATGTGGTTCGTGTATTCTTAAGGAAGCAGAAGGATCAGTACACGCAGCTAAAGGCTCACCAAGACATCGGGGTTTTCGTCTTCGCAATCTGTGCAACAGTAATCCTATTAGTTAATCACGACGACATTACGTTAGTGCCTAGTCTATCATACATCACGCATCCAAGGCCCTCATACAAAATCGCACTACCACAACTTTAGTTAAAACACTTCACTTTCAAAAACCATCGAATAAAAATAACAAAAACGTACTCACAGTATGCGGCCTCGACACCAACCACTTGTCTCGTCAACGTCCGAGCAACAACAGAGCGCGTGGCACACTGAAGCCTTTCTTTTATAGAAGGCGGGTGGGGATCGAAACCACCCACTATGTTTTCTGATTTTATTAATTTATTAAGCTTACAACATCACACACAGTATAAAATCTACTAATTATTTTACGAAATCTTACATATTAAATGTGTGACGTTTAATGTAAACGTAAGTTTCAAAAAAAAATAAAAAAATAAATAAGTAATTAAAAAAAATACAATTAAAATACTTACATGCATACTTATACGGCCTCTCCTGACCGTGCACCGTCCTCGGATGCACTGGTGATCGCTTCTTCTGGAGAACAGCCTCTTGCTTGCCATGGTCACCAATATGTGGTTCGTGTATTCTTAAGGAAGCAGAAGGATCAGTACACGCAGCTAAAGGCTCACCGAAGTCATCGGGGTATTCATCTTCGCAATCTGTGCAACAGTAATCCTGTTAGTTAATCACGACGACATTACGTTAGTGCCTAGTCTATCATACATCACGCATCCAAGGCCCTCATACAAAATCGCACTACCACAACTTTAGTTAAAACACTTCACTTTCAAAAACCATCGAATAAAAATAACACAGAATGTACTCACAGTATGCGGCCTCGACACCAACCACTTGTCTTGTCAACGTCCGAGCAACAACAGAGCGCGTGGAAAACTGAAGCCTTTCTTTTATAGAAGGCGGGTGTGGATCGAAACCACCCACTATGTTTTCTGCTTTTATTAATTTATTAAGCTTACAACATCACACACAGTACAAAATCTACTAATTATTTTACGAAATCTTAAATATTAAAAGTGTGACGTTTAATGTAAACGTAAGTTTCACAAAAAAATAAAAAAATAAATAAGTAATTAAAAAAAATACAATTAAAATACTTACATGCATACTTATACGGCCTCTCCTGACCGTGCACCGTCCTCGGATGCACTGGTGATCTCTTCTTCTGGAGAACGGCCTCTTGCTCGCCATGGTCACCAATATGTGGTTCGTGTATTCTTAAGGAAGCAGAAGGATCAGTACACGCAGCTAGAGGCTCACCGAAGTCATCGGGGTATTCATCTTCGCAATCTGTGCAACAGTAATCCTGTTAGTTAATCACGACGACATTACGTTAGTGCCTAGTCTATCATACATCACGCATCCAAGGCCCTCATACAAAATCGCACTACCACAACTTTAGTTAAAACACTTCACTTTAAAAAACCATCGAATAAAAATAACACAAAAACGTACTCACAGTATGCGGCCTCGACACCAACCACTTGTCTTGTCAACGTCCGAGCAACAATAGAGCGCGTGGCACACTGAGGCCTTTCTTTTATAGAAGGCGGGTGGGGATCGAAACCACCCACTATGTTTTCTGCTTTTATTAATTTATTAAGCTTACAACATCACACACAGTATAAAATCTACTAATTATTTTACGAAATCTTACATATTAAATGTGTGACGTTTAATGTAAACGTAAGTTTCAAAAAAAAATAAAAAAATAAATAAGTAATTAAAAAAAATACAATTAAAATACTTACATGCATACTTATACGGCCTCTCCTGACCGTGCACCGTCCTCGGATGCACTGGTGATCGCTTCTTCTGGAGAACAGCCTCTTGCTTGCCATGGTCACCAATATGTGGTTCGTGTATTCTTAAGGAAGCAGAAGGATCAGTACACGCAGCTAAAGGCTCACCGAAGTCATCGGGGTATTCATCTTCGCAATCTGTGCAACAGTAATCCTGTTAGTTAATCACGACGACATTACGTTAGTGCCTAGTCTATCATACATCACGCATCCAAGGCCCTCATACAAAATCGCACTACCACAACTTTAGTTAAAACACTTCACTTTCAAAAACCATCGAATAAAAATAACACAGAATGTACTCACAGTATGCGGCCTCGACACCAACCACTTGTCTTGTCAACGTCCGAGCAACAACAGAGCGCGTGGCACACTGAAGCCTTTCTTTTATAGAAGGCGGGTGTGGATCGAAACCACCCACTATGTTTTCTGCTTTTATTAATTTATTAAGCTTACAACATCACACACAGTACAAAATCTACTAATTATTTTACGAAATCTTAAATATTAAAAGTGTGACGTTTAATGTAAACGTAAGTTTCACAAAAAAATAAAAAAATAAATAAGTAATTAAAAAAAATACAATTAAAATACTTACATGCATACTTATACGGCCTCTCCTGACCGTGCACCGTCCTCGGATGCACTGGTGATCTCTTCTTCTGGAGAACGGCCTCTTGCTCGCCATGGTCACCAATATGTGGTTCGTGTATTCTTAAGGAAGCAGAAGGATCAGTACACGCAGCTAGAGGCTCACCGAAGTCATCGGGGTATTCATCTTCGCAATCTGTGCAACAGTAATCCTGTTAGTTAATCACGACGACATTACGTTAGTGCCTAGTCTATCATACATCACGCATCCAAGGCCCTCATACAAAATCGCACTACCACAACTTTAGTTAAAACACTTCACTTTCAAAAACCATCGAATAAAAATAACACAAAAACGTACTCACAGTATGCGGCCTCGACACCAACCACTTGTCTTGTCAACGTCCGAGCAACAATAGAGCGCGTGGCACACTGAGGCCTTTCTTTTATAGAAGGCGGGTGGGGATCGAAACCACCCACTATGTTTTCTGCTTTTATTAATTTATTAAGCTTACAACATCACACACAGTATAAAATCTACTAATTATTTTACGAAATCTTACATATTAAATGTGTGACGTTTAATGTAAACGTAAGTTTCACAAAAAAATAAAAAAATAAATAAGTAATTAAAAAAAATACAATTAAAATACTTACATGCATACTTATACGGCCTCTCCTGACCGTGCACCGATCTCGAATGCACTGATTATCTCTTCTTCGGGAGAACGGCATCGCCATGGTCACCAATGTTGTTCGTGTGTTCTTGAGGAAGCAGAAGGATCAGTACACGCAGCTAAAGGCTCACCAAGACATCGGGGTATTCGTCTTCGCAATCTGTGCAACAGTAATCCTATTAGTTAATCACGACGACATTACGTTAGTGCCTAGTCTATCATACATCACGCATCCAAGGCCCTCATACAAAATCGCACTACCACAACTTTAGTTAAAACACTTCACTTTCAAAAACCATCGAATAAAAATAACACAAAAACGTACTCACAGTATGCGGCCTCGACACCAACCACTTGTCTTGTCAACGTCCGAGCAACAACAGAGCGCGTGGCACACTGAGGCCTTTCTTTTATAGAAGGCGGGTGGGGATCGAAACCACCCACTATGTTTTCTGCTTTTATTAATTTATTAAGCTTACAACATCACACACAGTATAAAATCTACTAATTATTTTACGAAATCTTACATATTAAATGTGTGACGTTTAATGTAAACGTAAGTTTCACAAAAAAATAAAAAAATAAATAAGTAATTAAAAAAAATACAATTAAAATACTTACATGCATACTTATACGGCCTCTCCTGACCGTGCACCGATCTCGAATGCACTGATTATCTCTTCTTCGGGAGAACGGCATCGCCATGGTCACCAATGTTGTTCGTGTGTTCTTGAGGAAGCAGAAGGATCAGTACACGCAGCTAAAGGCTCACCAAGACATCGGGGTATTCGTCTTCGCAATCTGTGCAACAGTAATCCTGTTAGTTAATCACGACGACATTACGTTAGTGCCTAGTCTATCATACATCACGCATCCAAGGCCCTCATACAAAATCGCACTACCACAACTTTAGTTAAAACACTTCACTTTCAAAAACCATCGAATAAAAATAACACAAAAACGTACTCGCAGTATGCGGCCTCGACACCAACCACTTGTCTTGTCAACGTCCGAGCAACAACAGAGCGCGTGGCACACTGAGGCCTTTCTTTTATAGAAGGCGGGAGGGGATCGAAACCACCCACTATGTTTTTCTGCTTTTATTAATTTATTAAGTTTACAACATCACACACAGTACAAAATCTACTAATTATTTTACGAAATCTTACATCTTAAATGTGTGACAATTAATGTAAACGTAAGTTTCACAAAAAAAAAAAAAAAAATTAATAATTAAAAAAAAATACAATTATAATACTTACATGCATACTTATACGGCATCTCCTGACCGTGCACCGTCCTCGGATGCACTGGTGATCTCTTCTGGAGAACGGCCTCTTGCTCGCCATGGTCACCAATATGTGGTTCGTGTATTCTTAAGGAAGCAGAAGGATCAGTACACGCAGCTAAAGGCTCACCAAGACATCGGGGTATTCGTCTTCGCAATCTGTGCAACAGTAATCCTATTAGTTAATCACGACGACATTACGTTAGTGCCTAGTCTATCATACATCACGCATCCAAGGCCCTCATACAAAATCGCACTACCACAACTTTAGTTAAAACACTTCACTTTCAAAAACCATCGAATAAAAATAACAAAAACGTACTCACAGTATGCATAATACACACAGTATGTATAATAAGTAATTAAAAAAATACAATTAAAATACTTACATGCATACTTATACGGCCTCTCCTGACCGTGCACCGTCCTCGGATGCACTGGTGATCTCTTCTTCTGGAGAACGGCCTCTTGCTCGCCATGGTCACCAATATGTGGTTCGTGTATTCTTAAGGAAGCAGAAGGATCAGTACACGCAGCTAGAGGCTCACCGAAGTCATCGGGGTATTCATCTTCGCAATCTGTGCAACAGTAATCCTGTTAGTTAATCACGACGACATTACGTTAGTGCCTAGTCTATCATACATCACGCATCCAAGGCCCTCATACAAAATCGCACTACCACAACTTTAGTTAAAACACTTCACTTTCAAAAACCATCGAATAAAAATAACACAAAAACGTACTCACAGTATGCGGCCTCGACACCAACCACTTGTCTTGTCAACGTCCGAGCAACAATAGAGCGCGTGGCACACTGAGGCCTTTCTTTTATAGAAGGCGGGTGGGGATCGAAACCACCCACTATGTTTTCTGCTCTTATTAATTTATTAAGCTTACAACATCACACACAGTATAAAATCTACTAATTATTTTACGAAATCTTACATATTAAATGTGTGACGTTTAATGTAAACGTAAGTTTCACAAAAAAATAAAAAAATAAATAAGTAATTAAAAAAAATACAATTAAAATACTTACATGCATACTTATACGGCCTCTCCTGACCGTGCACCGTCCTCGGATGCACTGGTGATCGCTTCTTCTGGAGAACAGCCTCTTGCTTGCCATGGTCACCAATATGTGGTTCGTGTATTCTTAAGGAAGCAGAAGGATCAGTACACGCAGCTAAAGGCTCACCGAAGTCATCGGGGTATTCATCTTCGCAATCTGTGCAACAGTAATCCTGTTAGTTAATCACGACGACATTACGTTAGTGCCTAGTCTATCATACATCACGCATCCAAGGCCCTCATACAAAATCGCACTACCACAACTTTAGTTAAAACACTTCACTTTCAAAAACCATCGAATAAAAATAACACAGAATGTACTCACAGTATGCGGCCTCGACACCAACCACTTGTCTTGTCAACGTCCGAGCAACAACAGAGCGCGTGGCACACTGAAGCCTTTCTTTTATAGAAGGCGGGTGTGGATCGAAACCACCCACTATGTTTTCTGCTTTTATTAATTTATTAAGCTTACAACATCACACACAGTACAAAATCTACTAATTATTTTACGAAATCTTAAATATTAAAAGTGTGACGTTTAATGTAAACGTAAGTTTCACAAAAAAATAAAAAAATAAATAAGTAATTAAAAAAAATACAATTAAAATACTTACATGCATACTTATACGGCCTCTCCTGACCGTGCACCGTCCTCGGATGCACTGGTGATCTCTTCTTCTGGAGAACGGCCTCTTGCTCGCCATGGTCACCAATATGTGGTTCGTGTATTCTTAAGGAAGCAGAAGGATCAGTACACGCAGCTAGAGGCTCACCGAAGTCATCGGGGTATTCATCTTCGCAATCTGTGCAACAGTAATCCTGTTAGTTAATCACGACGACATTACGTTAGTGCCTAGTCTATCATACATCACGCATCCAAGGCCCTCATACAAAATCGCACTACCACAACTTTAGTTAAAACACTTCACTTTAAAAAACCATCGAATAAAAATAACACAAAAACGTACTCACAGTATGCGGCCTCGACACCAACCACTTGTCTTGTCAACGTCCGAGCAACAATAGAGCGCGTGGCACACTGAGGCCTTTCTTTTATAGAAGGCGGGTGGGGATCGAAACCACCCACTATGTTTTCTGCTTTTATTAATTTATTAAGCTTACAACATCACACACAGTATAAAATCTACTAATTATTTTACGAAATCTTACATATTAAATGTGTGACGTTTAATGTAAACGTAAGTTTCAAAAAAAAATAAAAAAATAAATAAGTAATTAAAAAAAATACAATTAAAATACTTACATGCATACTTATACGGCCTCTCCTGACCGTGCACCGTCCTCGGATGCACTGGTGATCGCTTCTTCTGGAGAACAGCCTCTTGCTTGCCATGGTCACCAATATGTGGTTCGTGTATTCTTAAGGAAGCAGAAGGATCAGTACACGCAGCTAAAGGCTCACCGAAGTCATCGGGGTATTCATCTTCGCAATCTGTGCAACAGTAATCCTGTTAGTTAATCACGACGACATTACGTTAGTGCCTAGTCTATCATACATCACGCATCCAAGGCCCTCATACAAAATCGCACTACCACAACTTTAGTTAAAACACTTCACTTTCAAAAACCATCGAATAAAAATAACACAGAATGTACTCACAGTATGCGGCCTCGACACCAACCACTTGTCTTGTCAACGTCCGAGCAACAACAGAGCGCGTGGCACACTGAAGCCTTTCTTTTATAGAAGGCGGGTGTGGATCGAAACCACCCACTATGTTTTCTGCTTTTATTAATTTATTAAGCTTACAACATCACACACAGTACAAAATCTACTAATTATTTTACGAAATCTTAAATATTAAAAGTGTGACGTTTAATGTAAACGTAAGTTTCACAAAAAAATAAAAAAATAAATAAGTAATTAAAAAAAATACAATTAAAATACTTACATGCATACTTATACGGCCTCTCCTGACCGTGCACCGTCCTCGGATGCACTGGTGATCTCTTCTTCTGGAGAACGGCCTCTTGCTCGCCATGGTCACCAATATGTGGTTCGTGTATTCTTAAGGAAGCAGAAGGATCAGTACACGCAGCTAAAGGCTCACCAAGACATCGGGGTTTTCGTCTTCGCAATCTGTGCAACAGTAATCCTATTAGTTAATCACGACGACATTACGTTAGTGCCTAGTCTATCATACATCACGCATCCAAGGCCCTCATACAAAATCGCACTACCACAACTTTAGTTAAAACACTTCACTTTCAAAAACCATCGAATAAAAATAACAAAAACGTACTCACAGTATGCGGCCTCGACACCAACCACTTGTCTCGTCAACGTCCGAGCAACAACAGAGCGCGTGGCACACTGAAGCCTTTCTTTTATAGAAGGCGGGTGGGGATCGAAACCACCCACTATGTTTTCTGATTTTATTAATTTATTAAGCTTACAACATCACACACAGTATAAAATCTACTAATTATTTTACGAAATCTTACATATTAAATGTGTGACGTTTAATGTAAACGTAAGTTTCAAAAAAAAATAAAAAAATAAATAAGTAATTAAAAAAAATACAATTAAAATACTTACATGCATACTTATACGGCCTCTCCTGACCGTGCACCGTCCTCGGATGCACTGGTGATCGCTTCTTCTGGAGAACAGCCTCTTGCTTGCCATGGTCACCAATATGTGGTTCGTGTATTCTTAAGGAAGCAGAAGGATCAGTACACGCAGCTAAAGGCTCACCGAAGTCATCGGGGTATTCATCTTCGCAATCTGTGCAACAGTAATCCTGTTAGTTAATCACGACGACATTACGTTAGTGCCTAGTCTATCATACATCACGCATCCAAGGCCCTCATACAAAATCGCACTACCACAACTTTAGTTAAAACACTTCACTTTCAAAAACCATCGAATAAAAATAACACAGAATGTACTCACAGTATGCGGCCTCGACACCAACCACTTGTCTTGTCAACGTCCGAGCAACAACAGAGCGCGTGGAAAACTGAAGCCTTTCTTTTATAGAAGGCGGGTGTGGATCGAAACCACCCACTATGTTTTCTGCTTTTATTAATTTATTAAGCTTACAACATCACACACAGTACAAAATCTACTAATTATTTTACGAAATCTTAAATATTAAAAGTGTGACGTTTAATGTAAACGTAAGTTTCACAAAAAAATAAAAAAATAAATAAGTAATTAAAAAAAATACAATTAAAATACTTACATGCATACTTATACGGCCTCTCCTGACCGTGCACCGTCCTCGGATGCACTGGTGATCTCTTCTTCTGGAGAACGGCCTCTTGCTCGCCATGGTCACCAATATGTGGTTCGTGTATTCTTAAGGAAGCAGAAGGATCAGTACACGCAGCTAGAGGCTCACCGAAGTCATCGGGGTATTCATCTTCGCAATCTGTGCAACAGTAATCCTGTTAGTTAATCACGACGACATTACGTTAGTGCCTAGTCTATCATACATCACGCATCCAAGGCCCTCATACAAAATCGCACTACCACAACTTTAGTTAAAACACTTCACTTTAAAAAACCATCGAATAAAAATAACACAAAAACGTACTCACAGTATGCGGCCTCGACACCAACCACTTGTCTTGTCAACGTCCGAGCAACAATAGAGCGCGTGGCACACTGAGGCCTTTCTTTTATAGAAGGCGGGTGGGGATCGAAACCACCCACTATGTTTTCTGCTTTTATTAATTTATTAAGCTTACAACATCACACACAGTATAAAATCTACTAATTATTTTACGAAATCTTACATATTAAATGTGTGACGTTTAATGTAAACGTAAGTTTCACAAAAAAATAAAAAAATAAATAAGTATTTAAAAAAAAATACAATTAAAATACTTACATGCATACTTATACGGCCTCTCCTGACCGTGCACCGTCCTCGGATGCACTGGTGATCTCTTCTTCTGGAGAACGGCCTCTTGCTCGCCATGGTCACCAATATGTGGTTCGTGTATTCTTAAGGAAGCAGAAGGATCAGTACACGCAGCTAGAGGCTCACCGAAGTCATCGGGGTATTCATCTTCGCAATCTGTGCAACAGTAATCCTGTTAGTTAATCACGACGACATTACGTTAGTGCCTAGTCTATCATACATCACGCATCCAAGGCCCTCATACAAAATCGCACTACCACAACTTTAGTTAAAACACTTCACTTTCAAAAACCATCGAATAAAAATAACACAAAAACGTACTCACAGTATGCGGCCTCGACACCAACCACTTGTCTTGTCAACGTCCGAGCAACAATAGAGCGCGTGGCACACTGAGGCCTTTCTTTTATAGAAGGCGGGTGGGGATCGAAACCACCCACTATGTTTTCTGCTTTTATTAATTTATTAAGCTTACAACATCACACACAGTATAAAATCTACTAATTATTTTACGAAATCTTACATATTAAATGTGTGACGTTTAATGTAAACGTAAGTTTCACAAAAAAATAAAAAAATAAATAAGTAATTAAAAAAAATACAATTAAAATACTTACATGCATACTTATACGGCCTCTCCTGACCGTGCACCGATCTCGAATGCACTGATTATCTCTTCTTCGGGAGAACGGCATCGCCATGGTCACCAATGTTGTTCGTGTGTTCTTGAGGAAGCAGAAGGATCAGTACACGCAGCTAAAGGCTCACCAAGACATCGGGGTATTCGTCTTCGCAATCTGTGCAACAGTAATCCTATTAGTTAATCACGACGACATTACGTTAGTGCCTAGTCTATCATACATCACGCATCCAAGGCCCTCATACAAAATCGCACTACCACAACTTTAGTTAAAACACTTCACTTTCAAAAACCATCGAATAAAAATAACACAAAAACGTACTCACAGTATGCGGCCTCGACACCAACCACTTGTCTTGTCAACGTCCGAGCAACAACAGAGCGCGTGGCACACTGAGGCCTTTCTTTTATAGAAGGCGGGTGGGGATCGAAACCACCCACTATGTTTTCTGCTTTTATTAATTTATTAAGCTTACAACATCACACACAGTATAAAATCTACTAATTATTTTACGAAATCTTACATATTAAATGTGTGACGTTTAATGTAAACGTAAGTTTCACAAAAAAATAAAAAAATAAATAAGTAATTAAAAAAAATACAATTAAAATACTTACATGCATACTTATACGGCCTCTCCTGACCGTGCACCGATCTCGAATGCACTGATTATCTCTTCTTCGGGAGAACGGCATCGCCATGGTCACCAATGTTGTTCGTGTGTTCTTGAGGAAGCAGAAGGATCAGTACACGCAGCTAAAGGCTCACCAAGACATCGGGGTATTCGTCTTCGCAATCTGTGCAACAGTAATCCTGTTAGTTAATCACGACGACATTACGTTAGTGCCTAGTCTATCATACATCACGCATCCAAGGCCCTCATACAAAATCGCACTACCACAACTTTAGTTAAAACACTTCACTTTCAAAAACCATCGAATAAAAATAACACAAAAACGTACTCACAGTATGCGGCCTCGACACCAACCACTTGTCTTGTCAACGTCCGAGCAACAACAGAGCGCGTGGCACACTGAGGCCTTTCTTTTATAGAAGGCGGGAGGGGATCGAAACCACCCACTATGTTTTTCTGCTTTTATTAATTTATTAAGTTTACAACATCACACACAGTACAAAATCTACTAATTATTTTACGAAATCTTACATCTTAAATGTGTGACAATTAATGTAAACGTAAGTTTCACAAAAAAAAAAAAAAAATTAATAATTAAAAAAAAATACAATTATAATACTTACATGCATACTTATACGGCATCTCCTGACCGTGCACCGTCCTCGGATGCACTGGTGATCTCTTCTGGAGAACGGCCTCTTGCTCGCCATGGTCACCAATATGTGGTTCGTGTATTCTTAAGGAAGCAGAAGGATCAGTACACGCAGCTAAAGGCTCACCAAGACATCGGGGTATTCGTCTTCGCAATCTGTGCAACAGTAATCCTATTAGTTAATCACGACGACATTACGTTAGTGCCTAGTCTATCATACATCACGCATCCAAGGCCCTCATACAAAATCGCACTACCACAACTTTAGTTAAAACACTTCACTTTCAAAAACCATCGAATAAAAATAACAAAAACGTACTCACAGTATGCATAATACACACAGTATGTATAATAAGTAATTAAAAAAATACAATTAAAATACTTACATGCATACTTATACGGCCTCTCCTGACCGTGCACCGTCCTCGGATGCACTGGTGATCTCTTCTTCTGGAGAACGGCCTCTTGCTCGCCATGGTCACCAATATGTGGTTCGTGTATTCTTAAGGAAGCAGAAGGATCAGTACACGCAGCTAGAGGCTCACCGAAGTCATCGGGGTATTCATCTTCGCAATCTGTGCAACAGTAATCCTGTTAGTTAATCACGACGACATTACGTTAGTGCCTAGTCTATCATACATCACGCATCCAAGGCCCTCATACAAAATCGCACTACCACAACTTTAGTTAAAACACTTCACTTTCAAAAACCATCGAATAAAAATAACACAAAAACGTACTCACAGTATGCGGCCTCGACACCAACCACTTGTCTTGTCAACGTCCGAGCAACAATAGAGCGCGTGGCACACTGAGGCCTTTCTTTTATAGAAGGCGGGTGGGGATCGAAACCACCCACTATGTTTTCTGCTCTTATTAATTTATTAAGCTTACAACATCACACACAGTATAAAATCTACTAATTATTTTACGAAATCTTACATATTAAATGTGTGACGTTTAATGTAAACGTAAGTTTCACAAAAAAATAAAAAAATAAATAAGTAATTAAAAAAAATACAATTAAAATACTTACATGCATACTTATACGGCCTCTCCTGACCGTGCACCGATCTCGAATGCACTGATTATCTCTTCTTCGGGAGAACGGCATCGCCATGGTCACCAATGTTGTTCGTGTGTTCTTGAGGAAGCAGAAGGATCAGTACACGCAGCTAAAGGCTCACCAAGACATCGGGGTATTCGTCTTCGCAATCTGTGCAACAGTAATCCTATTAGTTAATCACGACGACATTACGTTAGTGCCTAGTCTATCATACATCACGCATCCAAGGCCCTCATACAAAATCGCACTACCACAACTTTAGTTAAAACACTTCACTTTCAAAAACCATCGAATAAAAATAACACAAAAACGTACTCACAGTATGCGGCCTCGACACCAACCACTTGTCTTGTCAACGTCCGAGCAACAACAGAGCGCGTGGCACACTGAGGCCTTTCTTTTATAGAAGGCGGGTGGGGATCGAAACCACCCACTATGTTTTTCTGCTTTTATTAATTTATTAAGTTTACAACATCACACACAGTACAAAATCTACTAATTATTTTACGAAATCTTACATCTTAAATGTGTGACAATTAATGTAAACGTAAGTTTCACAAAAAAAAAAAAAATTAATAATTAAAAAAAAATACAATTATAATACTTACATGCATACTTATACGGCCTCTCCTGACCGTGCACCGTCCTCGGATGCACTGGTGATCTCTTCTGGAGAACGGCCTCTTGCTCGCCATGGTCACCAATATGTGGTTCGTGTATTCTTAAGGAAGCAGAAGGATCAGTACACGCAGCTAAAGGCTCACCAAGACATCGGGGTATTCGTCTTCGCAATCTGTGCAACAGTAATCCTATTAGTTAATCACGACGACATTACGTTAGTGCCTAGTCTATCATACATCACGCATCCAAGGCCCTCATACAAAATCGCACTACCACAACTTTAGTTAAAACACTTCACTTTCAAAAACCATCGAATAAAAATAACAAAAACGTACTCACAGTATGCGGCCTCGACACCAACCACTTGTCTCGTCAACGTCCGAGCAACAACAGAGCGCGTGGCACACTGAAGCCTTTCTTTTATAGAAGGCGGGTGGGGATCGAAACCACCCACTATGTTTTCTGCTTTTAATTATTTATTAAGCTTACAACATCACACACAGTATAAAATCTACTAATTATTTTACGAAATCTTACATATTAAATGTGTGACGTTTAATGTAAACGTAAGTTTCACAAAAAAATAAAAAAATAAATAAGTAATTAAAAAAAATACAATTAAAATACTTACATGCATACTTATACGGCCTCTCCTGACCGTGCACCGATCTCGAATGCACTGATTATCTCTTCTTCGGGAGAACGGCATCGCCATGGTCACCAATGTTGTTCGTGTGTTCTTGAGGAAGCAGAAGGATCAGTACACGCAGCTAAAGGCTCACCAAGACATCGGGGTATTCGTCTTCGCAATCTGTGCAACAGTAATCCTATTAGTTAATCACGACGACATTACGTTAGTGCCTAGTCTATCATACATCACGCATCCAAGGCCCTCATACAAAATCGCACTACCACAACTTTAGTTAAAACACTTCACTTTCAAAAACCATCGAATAAAAATAACACAAAAACGTACTCACAGTATGCGGCCTCGACACCAACCACTTGTCTTGTCAACGTCCGAGCAACAACAGAGCGCGTGGCACACTGAGGCCTTTCTTTTATAGAAGGCGGGTGGGGATCGAAACCACCCACTATGTTTTTCTGCTTTTATTAATTTATTAAGTTTACAACATCACACACAGTACAAAATCTACTAATTATTTTACGAAATCTTACATCTTAAATGTGTGACAATTAATGTAAACGTAAGTTTCACAAAAAAAAAAAAAATTAATAATTAAAAAAAAATACAATTATAATACTTACATGCATACTTATACGGCCTCTCCTGACCGTGCACCGTCCTCGGATGCACTGGTGATCTCTTCTGGAGAACGGCCTCTTGCTCGCCATGGTCACCAATATGTGGTTCGTGTATTCTTAAGGAAGCAGAAGGATCAGTACACGCAGCTAAAGGCTCACCAAGACATCGGGGTATTCGTCTTCGCAATCTGTGCAACAGTAATCCTATTAGTTAATCACGACGACATTACGTTAGTGCCTAGTCTATCATACATCACGCATCCAAGGCCCTCATACAAAATCGCACTACCACAACTTTAGTTAAAACACTTCACTTTCAAAAACCATCGAATAAAAATAACAAAAACGTACTCACAGTATGCGGCCTCGACACCAACCACTTGTCTCGTCAACGTCCGAGCAACAACAGAGCGCGTGGCACACTGAAGCCTTTCTTTTATAGAAGGCGGGTGGGGATCGAAACCACCCACTATGTTTTCTGCTTTTATTAATTTATTAAGCTTACAACATCACACACAGTATAAAATCTACTAATTATTTTACGAAATCTTACATATTAAATGTGTGACGTTTAATGTAAACGTAAGTTTCAAAAAAAAATAAAAAAATAAATAAGTAATTAAAAAAAATACAATTAAAATACTTACATGCATACTTATACGGCCTCTCCTGACCGTGCACCGTCCTCGGATGCACTGGTGATCGCTTCTTCTGGAGAACAGCCTCTTGCTTGCCATGGTCACCAATATGTGGTTCGTGTATTCTTAAGGAAGCAGAAGGATCAGTACACGCAGCTAAAGGCTCACCGAAGTCATCGGGGTATTCATCTTCGCAATCTGTGCAACAGTAATCCTGTTAGTTAATCACGACGACATTACGTTAGTGCCTAGTCTATCATACATCACGCATCCAAGGCCCTCATACAAAATCGCACTACCACAACTTTAGTTAAAACACTTCACTTTCAAAAACCATCGAATAAAAATAACACAAAAACGTACTCACAGTATGCGGCCTCGACACCAACCACTTGTCTTGTCAACGTCCGAGCAACAACAGAGCGCGTGGCACACTGAGGCCTTTCTTTTATAGAAGGCGGGTGGAGATCGAAACCACCCACTATGATTTCTGCTTTTATTTATTTATTAAGCTTACAACAGCACACACAGTATAAAATCTACTAATTATTTTACGAAATCTTACATCTTAAATGTGTAAAAAATTGATGTTAATGTAAGTTTCACAAAAAAATAAAAATAAATTAATAATATAAAAAAAATACAATTAAAATACTTACATGCATACTTATACGGCCTCTTCTGACCGTGCACCGACCTCGGATGCACTGGTTATCTCTTCTTCGGGAGAACGGCATCGCCATGGTCAACAATGTGGTTCGTGTGTTCTTGAGGAAGCAGAAGGATCAGTACACGCAGCTAAAGGCTCACCAAGACATCGGGGTATTCGTCTTCGCAATCTGTACAACAGTAATCCTGTTAGTTAATCACGACAACATTACGTTAGTGCCTAGTCTAACATACATCACGCATCCAAGGCCCTCATACAAAATCGCACTACCACAACTTTAGTTAAAACACTTCACTTTCAAAAACCATCGAATAAAAATAACACAAAAACGTACTCACAGTATGCGGCCTCGACACCAACCACTTGTCTTGTCAACGTCCGAGCAACAACAGAGCGCGTGGCACACTGAGGCCTTTCTATTATAGAAGGCAGGTGGGGATCGAGACCACCCACTATGATTTCTGCTTTTATTTATTTATTAAGCTTACAACAGCACACACAGTACAAAATCTACTAATTATTTTACGAAATCTTACATCTTAAATGTGTAAAAAATTGATGTAAACGTAAGTTTTACCAAAAAAATAATAAAAAAGAAATTAATAATTTAAAAAAAAATACAATTAAAATACTTACATACACACAATACAAAATCTACTAATTATTTTACGAAATCTTACATCTAAAATGTGAAAATTAATGTAAACGTAAGTTTTCCAAAAAAAATAATAAAAAAGAAATTAATAATTAAAAAAAAATACAATTAAAATACTTACATACAAACTTATACGGCCTCTCCTGACCGTGCACCGACCTCGGATGCACTGGTGATCTCTTCTTCGGGAGAACGGTATCTTGCTCGCCATGGTCACCAATGTGGTTCGTGTATTCTTGAGGAAGCAGAAGGATCTGTACACGCAGCTAAAGGGCACACCAAGACATCGGGGTATTCGTCTTCGCAATCTGTGCAACAGTAATCCTGTTAATTTATCACGTCGACATTACGTTAGTGCCTAGTCTATCATACATCACGCATCCAAGGCCTCATACAAAATCGCACTACCACAACTTTAGTTAAAACACTTCACTTTCAAAAACCATCGAATAAAAATAACACAGAATGTACTCACAGTATGCGGCCTCGACACCAACCACTTGTCTTGTCAACGTCCGAGCAACAACAGAGCGCGTGGCACACTGAGGCCTTTCTTTTATAGAAGGCGGGTGGAGATCGAAACCACCCACTATGATTTCTGCTTTTATTTATTTATTAAGCTTACAACAGCACACACAGTACAAAATCTACTAATTATTTTACGAAATCTTACATCTTAAATGTGTAAAAAATTGATGTAAATGTAAGTTTCACAAAAAAATAAAAATAAATTAATAATATAAAAAAAATACAATTAAAATACTTACATGCATACTTATACGGCCTCTTCTGACCGTGCACCGACCTCGGATGCACTGGTTATCTCTTCTTCGGGAGAACGGCATCGCCATGGTCAATAATGTGGTTCGTGTTTTCTTGAGGAAGCAGAAGGATCATTACACGCAGCTAAAGGCTCACCAAGACATCGGGGTATTCGTCTTCGCAATCTGTACAACAGTAATCCTGTTAGTTAATCACGACAACATTACGTTAGTGCCTAGTCTAACATACATCACGCATCCAAGGCCCTCATACAAAATCGCACTACCACAACTTTAGTTAAAACACTTCACTTTCAAAAACCATCGAATAAAAATAACACAAAAACGTACTCACAGTATGCGGCCTCGACACCAACCACTTGTCTTGTCAACGTCCGAGCAACAACAGAGCGCGTGGCACACTGAGGCCTTTCTATTATAGAAGGCAGGTGGGGATCGAGACCACCCACTATGATTTCTGCATATATTTATTTATTAAGCTTACAACTTAAACGTAAGTTTTCCAAAAAAAATAATAAAAAAGAAATTAATAATTAAAAAAAAATACAATTAAATTACTTACATACAAACTTATACGGCCTCTCCTGACCGTGCACCGACCTCGGATGCACTGGTGATCTCTTCTTCGGGAGAACGGTATCTTGCTCGCCATGGTCACCAATGTGGTTCGTGTATTCTTGAGGAAGCAGAAGGATCTGTACACGCAGCTAAAGGGCACCACCAAGACATCGGGGTATTCGTCTTCGCAATCTGTGCAACAGTAATCCTGTTAATTTATCACGTCGACATTACGTTAGTGCCTAGTCTATCATACATCACGCATCCAAGGCCCTCATACAAAATCGCACTACCACAACTTTAGTTAAAACACTTCACTTTCAAAAACCATCGAATAAAAATAACACAGAATGTACTCACAGTATGCGGCCTCGACACCAACCACTTGTCTTGTCAACGTCCGAGCAACAACAGAGCGCGTGGCACACTGAGGCCTTTCTATTATAGAAGGCGGGTGGGGATCGAAACCACCCACTATGATTTCTGCTTATATTTATTTATTTATTTATTTATTAAGCTTACAACATCACACACAGTACAAAATCTACTAATTATTTTACGAAATCTTACATCTAAAATGTGTGACAATTAATGTAAACGTAAGTTTTACAAAAAAAATAATAAAAAAGAAATTAATAATTTAAAAAAAATACAATTAAAATACTTACATACACACAGTACAAAATCTACTAATTATTTTACGAAATCTTACATCTTAAATGTGTAAAAAATTGATGTAAATGTAAGTTTCACAAAAAAATAAAAAATAAATTAATAATATAAAAAAAATACAATTAAAATACTTACATGCATACTTATACGGCCTCTTCTGACCGTGCACCGACCTCGGATGCACTGGTTATCTCTTCTTCGGGAGAACGGCATCGCCATGGTCAACAATGTAGTTCGTGTGTTCTTGAGGAAGCAGAAGGATCAGTACACGCAGCTAAAGGCTCACCAAGACATCGGGGTATTCGTCTTCGCAATCTGTACAACATTAATCCTGTTAGTTAATCACGACAACATTACGTTAGTGCCTAGTCTAACATACATCACGCATCCAAGGCCCTCATACAAAATCGCACTACCACAACTTTAGTTAAAACACTTCACTTTCAAAAACCATCGAATAAAAATAACACAAAAACGTACTCACAGTATGCGGCCTCGACACCAACCACTTGTCTTGTCAACGTCCGAGCAACAACAGAGCGCGTGGCACACTGAGGCCTTTCTATTATAGAAGGCAGGTGGGGATCGAGACCACCCACTATGATTTCTGCTTTTATTTATTTATTAAGCTTACAACAGCACACACAGTACAAAATCTACTAATTATTTTACGAAATCTTACATCTTAAATGTGTAAAAAATTGATGTAAACGTAAGTTTTACCAAAAAAATAATAAAAAAGAAATTAATAATTTAAAAAAAAAATACAATTAAAATACTTACATACACACAATACAAAATCTACTAATTATTTTACGAAATCTTACATCTAAAATGTGAAAATTAATGTAAACGTAAGTTTTCCAAAAAAAATAATAAAAAAGAAATTAATAATTAAAAAAAAATACAATTAAAATACTTACATACAAACTTATACGGCCTCTCCTGACCGTGCACCGACCTCGGATGCACTGGTGATCTCTTCTTCGGGAGAACGGTATCTTGCTCGCCATGGTCACCAATGTGGTTCGTGTATTCTTGAGGAAGCAGAAGGATCTGTACACGCAGCTAAAGGGCACACCAAGACATCGGGGTATTCGTCTTCGCAATCTGTGCAACAGTAATCCTGTTAATTTATCACGTCGACATTACGTTAGTGCCTAGTCTATCATACATCACGCATCCAAGGCCCTCATACAAAATCGCACTACCACAACTTTAGTTAAAACACTTCACTTTCAAAAACCATCGAATAAAAATAACACAGAATGTACTCACAGTATGCGGCCTCGACACCAACCACTTGTCTTGTCAACGTCCGAGCAACAACAGAGCGCGTGGCACACTGAGGCCTTTCTTTTATAGAAGGCGGGTGGAGATCGAAACCACCCACTATGATTTCTGCTTTTATTTATTTATTAAGCTTACAACAGCACACACAGTACAAAATCTACTAATTATTTTACGAAATCTTACATCTTAAATGTGTAAAAAATTGATGTAAATGTAAGTTTCACAAAAAAATAAAAATAAATTAATAATATAAAAAAAATACAATTAAAATACTTACATGCATACTTATACGGCCTCTTCTGACCGTGCACCGACCTCGGATGCACTGGTTATCTCTTCTTCGGGAGAACGGCATCGCCATGGTCAATAATGTGGTTCGTGTTTTCTTGAGGAAGCAGAAGGATCATTACACGCAGCTAAAGGCTCACCAAGACATCGGGGTATTCGTCTTCGCAATCTGTACAACAGTAATCCTGTTAGTTAATCACGACAACATTACGTTAGTGCCTAGTCTAACATACATCACGCATCCAAGGCCCTCATACAAAATCGCACTACCACAACTTTAGTTAAAACACTTCACTTTCAAAAACCATCGAATAAAAATAACACAAAAACGTACTCACAGTATGCGGCCTCGACACCAACCACTTGTCTTGTCAACGTCCGAGCAACAACAGAGCGCGTGGCACACTGAGGCCTTTCTTTTACAGAAGGCGGGTGGAGATCGAAACCACCCACTATGATTTCTGCTTTTATTTATTTATTAAGCTTACAACAGCACACACAGTATAAAATCTACTAATTATTTTACGAAATCTTACATCTTAAATGTGTAAAAAATTGATGTAAATGTAAGTTTCACAAAAAAATAAAAATAAATTAATAATATAAAAAAAATACAATTAAAATACTTACATGCATACTTATACGGCCTCTTCTGACCGTGCACCGACCTCGGATGCACTGGTTATCTCTTCTTCGGGAGAACGGCATCGCCATGGTCAACAATGTGGTTCGTGTGTTCTTGAGGAAGCAGAGGATCAGTACACGCAGCTAAAGGCTCACCAAGACATCGGGGTATTCGTCTTCGCAATCTGTACAACAGTAATCCTGTTAGTTAATCACGACAACATTACGTTAGTGCCTAGTCTAACATACATCACGCATCCAAGGCCCTCATACAAAATCGCACTACCACAACTTTAGTTAAAACACTTCACTTTCAAAAACCATCGAATAAAAATAACACAAAAACGTACTCACAGTATGCGGCCTCGACACCAACCACTTGTCTTGTCAACGTCCGAGCAACAACAGAGCGCGTGGCACACTGAGGCCTTTCTATTATAGAAGGCAGGTGGGGATCGAGACCACCCACTATGATTTCTGCTTTTATTTATTTATTAAGCTTACAACAGCACACACAGTACAAAATCTACTAATTATTTTACGAAATATTACATCTTAAATGTGTAAAAAATTGATGTAAACGTAAGTTTTACCAAAAAAATAATAAAAAAGAAATTAATAATTTAAAAAAAAATACAATTAAAATACTTACATACACACAATACAAAATCTACTAATTATTTTACGAAATCTTACATCTAAAATGTGAAAATTAATGTAAACGTAAGTTTTCCAAAAAAAATAATAAAAAAGAAATTAATAATTAAAAAAAAATACAATTAAAATACTTACATACAAACTTATACGGCCTCTCCTGACCGTGCACCGACCTCGGATGCACTGGTGATCTCTTCTTCGGGAGAACGGTATCTTGCTCGCCATGGTCACCAATGTGGTTCGTGTATTCTTGAGGAAGCAGAAGGATCTGTACACGCAGCTAAAGGGCACACCAAGACATCGGGGTATTCGTCTTCGCAATCTGTGCAACAGTAATCCTGTTAATTTATCACGTCGACATTACGTTAGTGCCTAGTCTATCATACATCACGCATCCAAGGCCCTCATACAAAATCGCACTACCACAACTTTAGTTAAAACACTTCACTTTCAAAAACCATCGAATAAAAATAACACAGAATGTACTCACAGTATGCGGCCTCGACACCAACCACTTGTCTTGTCAACGTCCGAGCAACAACAGAGCGCGTGGCACACTGAGGCCTTTCTTTTATAGAAGGCGGGTGGAGATCGAAACCACCCACTATGATTTCTGCTTTTATTTATTTATTAAGCTTACAACAGCACACACAGTACAAAATCTACTAATTATTTTACGAAATCTTACATCTTAAATGTGTAAAAAATTGATGTAAATGTAAGTTTCACAAAAAAATAAAAATAAATTAATAATATAAAAAAAATACAATTAAAATACTTACATGCATACTTATACGGCCTCTTCTGACCGTGCACCGACCTCGGATGCACTGGTTATCTCTTCTTCGGGAGAACGGCATCGCCATGGTCAACAATGTGGTTCGTGTGTTCTTGAGGAAGCAGAAGGATCAGTACACGCAGCTAAAGGCTCACCAAGACATCGGGGTATTCGTCTTCGCAATCTGTACAACAGTAATCCTGTTAGTTAATCACGACAACATTACGTTAGTGCCTAGTCTAACATACATCACGCATCCAAGGCCCTCATACAAAATCGCACTACCACAACTTTAGTTAAAACACTTCACTTTTAAAAACCATCGAATAAAAATAACACAAAAACGTACTCACAGTATGCGGCCTCGACACCAACCACTTGTCTTGTCAACGTCCGAGCAACAACAGAGCGCGTGGCACACTGAGGCCTTTCTTTTATAGAAGGCGGGTGGAGATCGAAACCACCCACTATGATTTCTGCTTTTATTGATTTATTAAGCTTACAACAGCACACACAGTACAAAATCTACTAATTATTTTACGAAATCTTACATCTTAAATGTGTAAAAAATTGATGTAAATGTAAGTTTCACAAAAAAATAAAAATAAATTAATAATATAAAAAAAATACAATTAAAATACTTACATGCATACTTATACGGCCTCTTCTGACCGTGCACCGACCTCGGATGCACTGGTTATCTCTTCTTCGGGAGAACGGCATCGCCATGGTCAATAATGTGGTTCGTGTGTTCTTGAGGAAGCAGAAGGATCATTACACGCAGCTAAAGGCTCACCAAGACATCGGGGTATTCGTCTTCGCAATCTGTACAACAGTAATCCTGTTAGTTAATCACGACAACATTACGTTAGTGCCTAGTCTAACATACATCACGCATCCAAGGCCCTCATACAAAATCGCACTACCACAACTTTAGTTAAAACACTTCACTTTCAAAAACCATCGAATAAAAATAACACAAAAACGTACTCACAGTATGCGGCCTCGACACCAACCACTTGTCTCGTCAACGTCCGAGCAACAACAGAGCGCGTGGCACACTGAAGCCTTTCTTTTATAGAAGGCGGGTGGGGATCGAAACCACCCACTATGTTTTCTGATTTTATTAATTTATTAAGCTTACAACATCACACACAGTATAAAATCTACTAATTATTTTACGAAATCTTACATATTAAATGTGTGACGTTTAATGTAAACGTAAGTTTCAAAAAAAAATAAAAAAATAAATAAGTAATTAAAAAAAATACAATTAAAATACTTACATGCATACTTATACGGCCTCTCCTGACCGTGCACCGTCCTCGGATGCACTGGTGATCGCTTCTTCTGGAGAACAGCCTCTTGCTTGCCATGGTCACCAATATGTGGTTCGTGTATTCTTAAGGAAGCAGAAGGATCAGTACACGCAGCTAAAGGCTCACCGAAGTCATCGGGGTATTCATCTTCGCAATCTGTGCAACAGTAATCCTGTTAGTTAATCACGACGACATTACGTTAGTGCCTAGTCTATCATACATCACGCATCCAAGGCCCTCATACAAAATCGCACTACCACAACTTTAGTTAAAACACTTCACTTTCAAAAACCATCGAATAAAAATAACACAGAATGTACTCACAGTATGCGGCCTCGACACCAACCACTTGTCTTGTCAACGTCCGAGCAACAACAGAGCGCGTGGAAAACTGAAGCCTTTCTTTTATAGAAGGCGGGTGTGGATCGAAACCACCCACTATGTTTTCTGCTTTTATTAATTTATTAAGCTTACAACATCACACACAGTACAAAATCTACTAATTATTTTACGAAATCTTACATATTAAATGTGTGACGTTTAATGTAAACGTAAGTTTCACAAAAAAATAAAAAAATAAATAAGTAATTAAAAAAAATACAATTAAAATACTTACATGCATACTTATACGGCCTCTCCTGACCGTGCACCGTCCTCGGATGCACTGGTGATCTCTTCTTCTGGAGAACGGCCTCTTGCTCGCCATGGTCACCAATATGTGGTTCGTGTATTCTTAAGGAAGCAGAAGGATCAGTACACGCAGCTAAAGGCTCACCGAAGTCATCGGGGTATTCATCTTCGCAATCTGTGCAACAGTAATCCTGTTAGTTAATCACGACGACATTACGTTAGTGCCTAGTCTATCATACATCACGCATCCAAGGCCCTCATACAAAATCGCACTACCACAACTTTAGTTAAAACACTTCACTTTAAAAAACCATCGAATAAAAATAACACAAAAACGTACTCACAGTATGCGGCCTCGACACCAACCACTTGTCTTGTCAACGTCCGAGCAACAATAGAGCGCGTGGCACACTGAGGCCTTTCTTTTATAGAAGGCGGGTGGGGATCGAAACCACCCACTATGTTTTCTGCTTTTATTAATTTATTAAGCTTACAACATCACACACAGTATAAAATCTACTAATTATTTTACGAAATCTTACATATTAAATGTGTGACGTTTAATGTAAACGTAAGTTTCACAAAAAAATAAAAAAATAAATAAGTATTTAAAAAAAAATACAATTAAAATACTTACATGCATACTTATACGGCCTCTCCTGACCGTGCACCGTCCTCGGATGCACTGGTGATCTCTTCTTCTGGAGAACGGCCTCTTGCTCGCCATGGTCACCAATATGTGGTTCGTGTATTCTTAAGGAAGCAGAAGGATCAGTACACGCAGCTAGAGGCTCACCGAAGTCATCGGGGTATTCATCTTCGCAATCTGTGCAACAGTAATCCTGTTAGTTAATCACGACGACATTACGTTAGTGCCTAGTCTATCATACATCACGCATCCAAGGCCCTCATACAAAATCGCACTACCACAACTTTAGTTAAAACACTTCACTTTCAAAAACCATCGAATAAAAATAACACAAAAACGTACTCACAGTATGCGGCCTCGACACCAACCACTTGTCTTGTCAACGTCCGAGCAACAATAGAGCGCGTGGCACACTGAGGCCTTTCTTTTATAGAAGGCGGGTGGGGATCGAAACCACCCACTATGTTTTCTGCTTTTATTAATTTATTAAGCTTACAACATCACACACAGTATAAAATCTACTAATTATTTTACGAAATCTTACATATTAAATGTGTGACGTTTAATGTAAACGTAAGTTTCACAAAAAAATAAAAAAATAAATAAGTAATTAAAAAAAATACAATTAAAATACTTACATGCATACTTATACGGCCTCTCCTGACCGTGCACCGATCTCGAATGCACTGATTATCTCTTCTTCGGGAGAACGGCATCGCCATGGTCACCAATGTTGTTCGTGTGTTCTTGAGGAAGCAGAAGGATCAGTACACGCAGCTAAAGGCTCACCAAGACATCGGGGTATTCGTCTTCGCAATCTGTGCAACAGTAATCCTATTAGTTAATCACGACGACATTACGTTAGTGCCTAGTCTATCATACATCACGCATCCAAGGCCCTCATACAAAATCGCACTACCACAACTTTAGTTAAAACACTTCACTTTCAAAAACCATCGAATAAAAATAACACAAAAACGTACTCACAGTATGCGGCCTCGACACCAACCACTTGTCTTGTCAACGTCCGAGCAACAACAGAGCGCGTGGCACACTGAGGCCTTTCTTTTATAGAAGGCGGGTGGGGATCGAAACCACCCACTATGTTTTCTGCTTTTATTAATTTATTAAGCTTACAACATCACACACAGTATAAAATCTACTAATTATTTTACGAAATCTTACATATTAAATGTGTGACGTTTAATGTAAACGTAAGTTTCACAAAAAAATAAAAAAATAAATAAGTAATTAAAAAAAATACAATTAAAATACTTACATGCATACTTATACGGCCTCTCCTGACCGTGCACCGATCTCGAATGCACTGATTATCTCTTCTTCGGGAGAACGGCATCGCCATGGTCACCAATGTTGTTCGTGTGTTCTTGAGGAAGCAGAAGGATCAGTACACGCAGCTAAAGGCTCACCAAGACATCGGGGTATTCGTCTTCGCAATCTGTGCAACAGTAATCCTGTTAGTTAATCACGACGACATTACGTTAGTGCCTAGTCTATCATACATCACGCATCCAAGGCCCTCATACAAAATCGCACTACCACAACTTTAGTTAAAACACTTCACTTTCAAAAACCATCGAATAAAAATAACACAAAAACGTACTCACAGTATGCGGCCTCGACACCAACCACTTGTCTTGTCAACGTCCGAGCAACAACAGAGCGCGTGGCACACTGAGGCCTTTCTTTTATAGAAGGCGGGAGGGGATCGAAACCACCCACTATGTTTTTCTGCTTTTATTAATTTATTAAGTTTACAACATCACACACAGTACAAAATCTACTAATTATTTTACGAAATCTTACATCTTAAATGTGTGACAATTAATGTAAACGTAAGTTTCACAAAAAAAAAAAAAAAAATTAATAATTAAAAAAAAATACAATTATAATACTTACATGCATACTTATACGGCATCTCCTGACCGTGCACCGTCCTCGGATGCACTGGTGATCTCTTCTGGAGAACGGCCTCTTGCTCGCCATGGTCACCAATATGTGGTTCGTGTATTCTTAAGGAAGCAGAAGGATCAGTACACGCAGCTAAAGGCTCACCAAGACATCGGGGTATTCGTCTTCGCAATCTGTGCAACAGTAATCCTATTAGTTAATCACGACGACATTACGTTAGTGCCTAGTCTATCATACATCACGCATCCAAGGCCCTCATACAAAATCGCACTACCACAACTTTAGTTAAAACACTTCACTTTCAAAAACCATCGAATAAAAATAACAAAAACGTACTCACAGTATGCATAATACACACAGTATGTATAATAAGTAATTAAAAAAATACAATTAAAATACTTACATGCATACTTATACGGCCTCTCCTGACCGTGCACCGTCCTCGGATGCACTGGTGATCTCTTCTTCTGGAGAACGGCCTCTTGCTCGCCATGGTCACCAATATGTGGTTCGTGTATTCTTAAGGAAGCAGAAGGATCAGTACACGCAGCTAGAGGCTCACCGAAGTCATCGGGGTATTCATCTTCGCAATCTGTGCAACAGTAATCCTGTTAGTTAATCACGACGACATTACGTTAGTGCCTAGTCTATCATACATCACGCATCCAAGGCCCTCATACAAAATCGCACTACCACAACTTTAGTTAAAACACTTCACTTTCAAAAACCATCGAATAAAAATAACACAAAAACGTACTCACAGTATGCGGCCTCGACACCAACCACTTGTCTTGTCAACGTCCGAGCAACAATAGAGCGCGTGGCACACTGAGGCCTTTCTTTTATAGAAGGCGGGTGGGGATCGAAACCACCCACTATGTTTTCTGCTCTTATTAATTTATTAAGCTTACAACATCACACACAGTATAAAATCTACTAATTATTTTACGAAATCTTACATATTAAATGTGTGACGTTTAATGTAAACGTAAGTTTCACAAAAAAATAAAAAAATAAATAAGTAATTAAAAAAAATACAATTAAAATACTTACATGCATACTTATACGGCCTCTCCTGACCGTGCACCGATCTCGAATGCACTGATTATCTCTTCTTCGGGAGAACGGCATCGCCATGGTCACCAATGTTGTTCGTGTGTTCTTGAGGAAGCAGAAGGATCAGTACACGCAGCTAAAGGCTCACCAAGACATCGGGGTATTCGTCTTCGCAATCTGTGCAACAGTAATCCTATTAGTTAATCACGACGACATTACGTTAGTGCCTAGTCTATCATACATCACGCATCCAAGGCCCTCATACAAAATCGCACTACCACAACTTTAGTTAAAACACTTCACTTTCAAAAACCATCGAATAAAAATAACACAAAAACGTACTCACAGTATGCGGCCTCGACACCAACCACTTGTCTTGTCAACGTCCGAGCAACAACAGAGCGCGTGGCACACTGAGGCCTTTCTTTTATAGAAGGCGGGTGGGGATCGAAACCACCCACTATGTTTTTCTGCTTTTATTAATTTATTAAGTTTACAACATCACACACAGTACAAAATCTACTAATTATTTTACGAAATCTTACATCTTAAATGTGTGACAATTAATGTAAACGTAAGTTTCACAAAAAAAAAAAAAATTAATAATTAAAAAAAAATACAATTATAATACTTACATGCATACTTATACGGCCTCTCCTGACCGTGCACCGTCCTCGGATGCACTGGTGATCTCTTCTGGAGAACGGCCTCTTGCTCGCCATGGTCACCAATATGTGGTTCGTGTATTCTTAAGGAAGCAGAAGGATCAGTACACGCAGCTAAAGGCTCACCAAGACATCGGGGTATTCGTCTTCGCAATCTGTGCAACAGTAATCCTATTAGTTAATCACGACGACATTACGTTAGTGCCTAGTCTATCATACATCACGCATCCAAGGCCCTCATACAAAATCGCACTACCACAACTTTAGTTAAAACACTTCACTTTCAAAAACCATCGAATAAAAATAACAAAAACGTACTCACAGTATGCGGCCTCGACACCAACCACTTGTCTCGTCAACGTCCGAGCAACAACAGAGCGCGTGGCACACTGAAGCCTTTCTTTTATAGAAGGCGGGTGGGGATCGAAACCACCCACTATGTTTTCTGCTTTTAATTATTTATTAAGCTTACAACATCACACACAGTATAAAATCTACTAATTATTTTACGAAATCTTACATATTAAATGTGTGACGTTTAATGTAAACGTAAGTTTCACAAAAAAATAAAAAAATAAATAAGTAATTAAAAAAAATACAATTAAAATACTTACATGCATACTTATACGGCCTCTCCTGACCGTGCACCGATCTCGAATGCACTGATTATCTCTTCTTCGGGAGAACGGCATCGCCATGGTCACCAATGTTGTTCGTGTGTTCTTGAGGAAGCAGAAGGATCAGTACACGCAGCTAAAGGCTCACCAAGACATCGGGGTATTCGTCTTCGCAATCTGTGCAACAGTAATCCTATTAGTTAATCACGACGACATTACGTTAGTGCCTAGTCTATCATACATCACGCATCCAAGGCCCTCATACAAAATCGCACTACCACAACTTTAGTTAAAACACTTCACTTTCAAAAACCATCGAATAAAAATAACACAAAAACGTACTCACAGTATGCGGCCTCGACACCAACCACTTGTCTTGTCAACGTCCGAGCAACAACAGAGCGCGTGGCACACTGAGGCCTTTCTTTTATAGAAGGCGGGTGGGGATCGAAACCACCCACTATGTTTTTCTGCTTTTATTAATTTATTAAGTTTACAACATCACACACAGTACAAAATCTACTAATTATTTTACGAAATCTTACATATTAAATGTGTGACGTTTAATGTAAACGTAAGTTTCACAAAAAAAAAAAAAATTAATAATTAAAAAAAAATACAATTATAATACTTACATGCATACTTATACGGCCTCTCCTGACCGTGCACCGTCCTCGGATGCACTGGTGATCTCTTCTGGAGAACGGCCTCTTGCTCGCCATGGTCACCAATATGTGGTTCGTGTATTCTTAAGGAAGCAGAAGGATCAGTACACGCAGCTAAAGGCTCACCAAGACATCGGGGTATTCGTCTTCGCAATCTGTGCAACAGTAATCCTATTAGTTAATCACGACGACATTACGTTAGTGCCTAGTCTATCATACATCACGCATCCAAGGCCCTCATACAAAATCGCACTACCACAACTTTAGTTAAAACACTTCACTTTCAAAAACCATCGAATAAAAATAACAAAAACGTACTCACAGTATGCGGCCTCGACACCAACCACTTGTCTCGTCAACGTCCGAGCAACAACAGAGCGCGTGGCACACTGAAGCCTTTCTTTTATAGAAGGCGGGTGGGGATCGAAACCACCCACTATGTTTTCTGCTTTTATTAATTTATTAAGCTTACAACATCACACACAGTATAAAATCTACTAATTATTTTACGAAATCTTACATATTAAATGTGTGACGTTTAATGTAAACGTAAGTTTCAAAAAAAAATAAAAAAATAAATAAGTAATTAAAAAAAATACAATTAAAATACTTACATGCATACTTATACGGCCTCTCCTGACCGTGCACCGTCCTCGGATGCACTGGTGATCGCTTCTTCTGGAGAACAGCCTCTTGCTTGCCATGGTCACCAATATGTGGTTCGTGTATTCTTAAGGAAGCAGAAGGATCAGTACACGCAGCTAAAGGCTCACCGAAGTCATCGGGGTATTCATCTTCGCAATCTGTGCAACAGTAATCCTGTTAGTTAATCACGACGACATTACGTTAGTGCCTAGTCTATCATACATCACGCATCCAAGGCCCTCATACAAAATCGCACTACCACAACTTTAGTTAAAACACTTCACTTTCAAAAACCATCGAATAAAAATAACACAAAAACGTACTCACAGTATGCGGCCTCGACACCAACCACTTGTCTTGTCAACGTCCGAGCAACAACAGAGCGCGTGGCACACTGAGGCCTTTCTTTTATAGAAGGCGGGTGGAGATCGAAACCACCCACTATGATTTCTGCTTTTATTTATTTATTAAGCTTACAACAGCACACACAGTATAAAATCTACTAATTATTTTACGAAATCTTACATCTTAAATGTGTAAAAAATTGATGTTAATGTAAGTTTCACAAAAAAATAAAAATAAATTAATAATATAAAAAAAATACAATTAAAATACTTACATGCATACTTATACGGCCTCTTCTGACCGTGCACCGACCTCGGATGCACTGGTTATCTCTTCTTCGGGAGAACGGCATCGCCATGGTCAACAATGTGGTTCGTGTGTTCTTGAGGAAGCAGAAGGATCAGTACACGCAGCTAAAGGCTCACCAAGACATCGGGGTATTCGTCTTCGCAATCTGTACAACAGTAATCCTGTTAGTTAATCACGACGACATTACGTTAGTGCCTAGTCTATCATACATCACGCATCCAAGGCCCTCATACAAAATCGCACTACCACAACTTTAGTTAAAACACTTCACTTTCAAAAACCATCGAATAAAAATAACACAAAAACGTACTCACAGTATGCGGCCTCGACACCAACCACTTGTCTTGTCAACGTCCGAGCAACAACAGAGCGCGTGGCACACTGAGGCCTTTCTATTATAGAAGGCAGGTGGGGATCGAGACCACCCACTATGATTTCTGCTTTTATTTATTTATTAAGCTTACAACAGCACACACAGTACAAAATCTACTAATTATTTTACGAAATCTTACATCTTAAATGTGTAAAAAATTGATGTAAACGTAAGTTTTACCAAAAAAATAATAAAAAAGAAATTAATAATTTAAAAAAAAATACAATTAAAATACTTACATACACACAATACAAAATCTACTAATTATTTTACGAAATCTTACATCTAAAATGTGAAAATTAATGTAAACGTAAGTTTTCCAAAAAAAATAATAAAAAAGAAATTAATAATTAAAAAAAAATACAATTAAAATACTTACATACAAACTTATACGGCCTCTCCTGACCGTGCACCGACCTCGGATGCACTGGTGATCTCTTCTTCGGGAGAACGGTATCTTGCTCGCCATGGTCACCAATGTGGTTCGTGTATTCTTGAGGAAGCAGAAGGATCTGTACACGCAGCTAAAGGGCACACCAAGACATCGGGGTATTCGTCTTCGCAATCTGTGCAACAGTAATCCTGTTAATTTATCACGTCGACATTACGTTAGTGCCTAGTCTATCATACATCACGCATCCAAGGCCCTCATACAAAATCGCACTACCACAACTTTAGTTAAAACACTTCACTTTCAAAAACCATCGAATAAAAATAACACAGAATGTACTCACAGTATGCGGCCTCGACACCAACCACTTGTCTTGTCAACGTCCGAGCAACAACAGAGCGCGTGGCACACTGAGGCCTTTCTTTTATAGAAGGCGGGTGGAGATCGAAACCACCCACTATGATTTCTGCTTTTATTTATTTATTAAGCTTACAACAGCACACACAGTACAAAATCTACTAATTATTTTACGAAATCTTACATCTTAAATGTGTAAAAAATTGATGTAAATGTAAGTTTCACAAAAAAATAAAAATAAATTAATAATATAAAAAAAATACAATTAAAATACTTACATGCATACTTATACGGCCTCTTCTGACCGTGCACCGACCTCGGATGCACTGGTTATCTCTTCTTCGGGAGAACGGCATCGCCATGGTCAATAATGTGGTTCGTGTTTTCTTGAGGAAGCAGAAGGATCATTACACGCAGCTAAAGGCTCACCAAGACATCGGGGTATTCGTCTTCGCAATCTGTACAACAGTAATCCTGTTAGTTAATCACGACAACATTACGTTAGTGCCTAGTCTAACATACATCACGCATCCAAGGCCCTCATACAAAATCGCACTACCACAACTTTAGTTAAAACACTTCACTTTCAAAAACCATCGAATAAAAATAACACAAAAACGTACTCACAGTATGCGGCCTCGACACCAACCACTTGTCTTGTCAACGTCCGAGCAACAACAGAGCGCGTGGCACACTGAGGCCTTTCTATTATAGAAGGCAGGTGGGGATCGAGACCACCCACTATGATTTCTGCATATATTTATTTATTAAGCTTACAACTTAAACGTAAGTTTTCCAAAAAAAATAATAAAAAAGAAATTAATAATTAAAAAAAAATACAATTAAATTACTTACATACAAACTTATACGGCCTCTCCTGACCGTGCACCGACCTCGGATGCACTGGTGATCTCTTCTTCGGGAGAACGGTATCTTGCTCGCCATGGTCACCAATGTGGTTCGTGTATTCTTGAGGAAGCAGAAGGATCTGTACACGCAGCTAAAGGGCACACCAAGACATCGGGGTATTCGTCTTCGCAATCTGTGCAACAGTAATCCTGTTAATTTATCACGTCGACATTACGTTAGTGCCTAGTCTATCATACATCACGCATCCAAGGCCCTCATACAAAATCGCACTACCACAACTTTAGTTAAAACACTTCACTTTCAAAAACCATCGAATAAAAATAACACAGAATGTACTCACAGTATGCGGCCTCGACACCAACCACTTGTCTTGTCAACGTCCGAGCAACAACAGAGCGCGTGGCACACTGAGGCCTTTCTATTATAGAAGGCGGGTGGGGATCGAAACCACCCACTATGATTTCTGCTTATATTTATTTATTTATTTATTTATTAAGCTTACAACATCACACACAGTACAAAATCTACTAATTATTTTACGAAATCTTACATCTAAAATGTGTGACAATTAATGTAAACGTAAGTTTTACAAAAAAAATAATAAAAAAGAAATTAATAATTTAAAAAAAATACAATTAAAATACTTACATACACACAGTACAAAATCTACTAATTATTTTACGAAATCTTACATCTTAAATGTGTAAAAAATTGATGTAAATGTAAGTTTCACAAAAAAATAAAAAATAAATTAATAATATAAAAAAAATACAATTAAAATACTTACATGCATACTTATACGGCCTCTTCTGACCGTGCACCGACCTCGGATGCACTGGTTATCTCTTCTTCGGGAGAACGGCATCGCCATGGTCAACAATGTAGTTCGTGTGTTCTTGAGGAAGCAGAAGGATCAGTACACGCAGCTAAAGGCTCACCAAGACATCGGGGTATTCGTCTTCGCAATCTGTACAACATTAATCCTGTTAGTTAATCACGACAACATTACGTTAGTGCCTAGTCTAACATACATCACGCATCCAAGGCCCTCATACAAAATCGCACTACCACAACTTTAGTTAAAACACTTCACTTTCAAAAACCATCGAATAAAAATAACACAAAAACGTACTCACAGTATGCGGCCTCGACACCAACCACTTGTCTTGTCAACGTCCGAGCAACAACAGAGCGCGTGGCACACTGAGGCCTTTCTATTATAGAAGGCAGGTGGGGATCGAGACCACCCACTATGATTTCTGCTTTTATTTATTTATTAAGCTTACAACAGCACACACAGTACAAAATCTACTAATTATTTTACGAAATCTTACATCTTAAATGTGTAAAAAATTGATGTAAACGTAAGTTTTACCAAAAAAATAATAAAAAAGAAATTAATAATTTAAAAAAAAATACAATTAAAATACTTACATACACACAATACAAAATCTACTAATTATTTTACGAAATCTTACATCTAAAATGTGAAAATTAATGTAAACGTAAGTTTTCCAAAAAAAATAATAAAAAAGAAATTAATAATTAAAAAAAAATACAATTAAAATACTTACATACAAACTTATACGGCCTCTCCTGACCGTGCACCGACCTCGGATGCACTGGTGATCTCTTCTTCGGGAGAACGGTATCTTGCTCGCCATGGTCACCAATGTGGTTCGTGTATTCTTGAGGAAGCAGAAGGATCTGTACACGCAGCTAAAGGGCACACCAAGACATCGGGGTATTCGTCTTCGCAATCTGTGCAACAGTAATCCTGTTAATTTATCACGTCGACATTACGTTAGTGCCTAGTCTATCATACATCACGCATCCAAGGCCCTCATACAAAATCGCACTACCACAACTTTAGTTAAAACACTTCACTTTCAAAAACCATCGAATAAAAATAACACAGAATGTACTCACAGTATGCGGCCTCGACACCAACCACTTGTCTTGTCAACGTCCGAGCAACAACAGAGCGCGTGGCACACTGAGGCCTTTCTTTTATAGAAGGCGGGTGGAGATCGAAACCACCCACTATGATTTCTGCTTTTATTTATTTATTAAGCTTACAACAGCACACACAGTACAAAATCTACTAATTATTTTACGAAATCTTACATCTTAAATGTGTAAAAAATTGATGTAAATGTAAGTTTCACAAAAAAATAAAAATAAATTAATAATATAAAAAAAATACAATTAAAATACTTACATGCATACTTATACGGCCTCTTCTGACCGTGCACCGACCTCGGATGCACTGGTTATCTCTTCTTCGGGAGAACGGCATCGCCATGGTCAATAATGTGGTTCGTGTTTTCTTGAGGAAGCAGAAGGATCATTACACGCAGCTAAAGGCTCACCAAGACATCGGGGTATTCGTCTTCGCAATCTGTACAACAGTAATCCTGTTAGTTAATCACGACAACATTACGTTAGTGCCTAGTCTAACATACATCACGCATCCAAGGCCCTCATACAAAATCGCACTACCACAACTTTAGTTAAAACACTTCACTTTCAAAAACCATCGAATAAAAATAACACAAAAACGTACTCACAGTATGCGGCCTCGACACCAACCACTTGTCTTGTCAACGTCCGAGCAACAACAGAGCGCGTGGCACACTGAGGCCTTTCTATTATAGAAGGCAGGTGGGGATCGAGACCACCCACTATGATTTCTGCATATATTTATTTATTAAGCTTACAACTTAAACGTAAGTTTTCCAAAAAAAATAATAAAAAAGAAATTAATAATTAAAAAAAAATACAATTAAATTACTTACATACAAACTTATACGGCCTCTCCTGACCGTGCACCGACCTTGGATGCACTGGTGATCTCTTCTTCGGGAGAACGGTATCTTGCTCGCCATGGTCACCAATGTGGTTCGTGTATTCTTGAGGAAGCAGAAGGATCTGTACACGCAGCTAAAGGGCACACCAAGACATCGGGGTATTCGTCTTCGCAATCTGTGCAACAGTAATCCTGTTAATTTATCACGTCGACATTACGTTAGTGCCTAGTCTATCATACATCACGCATCCAAGGCCCTCATACAAAATCGCACTACCACAACTTTAGTTAAAACACTTCACTTTCAAAAACCATCGAATAAAAATAACACAGAATGTACTCACAGTATGCGGCCTCGACACCAACCACTTGTCTTGTCAACGTCCGAGCAACAACAGAGCGCGTGGCACACTGAGGCCTTTCTATTATAGAAGGCGGGTGGGGATCGAAACCACCCACTATGATTTCTGCTTATATTTATTTATTTATTTATTTATTAAGCTTACAACATCACACACAGTACAAAATCTACTAATTATTTTACGAAATCTTACATCTAAAATGTGTGACAATTAATGTAAACGTAAGTTTTACAAAAAAAATAATAAAAAAGAAATTAATAATTTAAAAAAAATACAATTAAAATACTTACATACACACAGTACAAAATCTACTAATTATTTTACGAAATCTTACATCTTAAATGTGTAAAAAATTGATGTAAATGTAAGTTTCACAAAAAAATAAAAAATAAATTAATAATATAAAAAAAATACAATTAAAATACTTACATGCATACTTATACGGCCTCTTCTGACCGTGCACCGACCTCGGATGCACTGGTTATCTCTTCTTCGGGAGAACGGCATCGCCATGGTCAACAATGTAGTTCGTGTGTTCTTGAGGAAGCAGAAGGATCAGTACTCGCAGCTAAAGGCTCACCAAGACATCGGGGTATTCGTCTTCGCAATCTGTACAACATTAATCCTGTTAGTTAATCACGACAACATTACGTTAGTGCCTAGTCTAACATACATCACGCATCCAAGGCCCTCATACAAAATCGCACTACCACAACTTTAGTTAAAACACTTCACTTTCAAAAACCATCGAATAAAAATAACACAAAAACGTACTCACAGTATGCGGCCTCGACACCAACCACTTGTCTTGTCAACGTCCGAGCAACAACAGAGCGCGTGGCACACTGAGGCCTTTCTATTATAGAAGGCAGGTGGGGATCGAGACCACCCACTATGATTTCTGCATATATTTATTTATTAAGCTTACAACATCACACACAGTACAAAATCTACTTATTATTTTACGAAATCTTACATCTAAAATGTGTGACAATTAATGTAAACGTAAGTTTTACCAAAAAAATAATAAAAAAGAAATTAATAATTAAAAAAAAAATACAATTAAAATACTTACATACACACAGTACAAAATCTACTAATTATTTTACGAAATCTTACATCTAAAATGTGAAAATTAATGTAAACGTAAGTTTTCCAAAAAAAATAATAAAAAAGAAATTAATAATTAAAAAAAAATACAATTAAAATACTTACATACAAACTTATACGGCCTCTCCTGACCTTGCACCGTCCTCGGATGCACTAGTGATCTCTTCTTCGGGAGAACAGCATCTTGCTCGCCATGGTCACCAATATGTGGTTCGTGAGTTCTTGAGGAAGCAGAAAGATCAGTACTTGCAGCTAAAGGCTCACCAACGTCATCGGGGTATTCGTCTTCGCAATCTGTGCAACAGTAATCCTGTTAGTTAATCACGACGACATGACGTTCGTGCCTAGTCAATCATACATCATGCATCCAAGGCCCTCATACAAAATCGCACTACCACAACTTTAGTTAAAACACTTCACTTTCAAAAACCATCGAATAAAAATAACACAGAATGTACTCACAGTATGCGGCCTCGACACCAACCACTTGTCTTGTCAACGTCCGAGCAACAACAGAGCGCGTGGCACACTGAGGCCTTTCTTTTATAGAAGGCGGGTGGAGATCGAAACCACCCACTATGATTTCTGCTTTTATTTATTTATTAAGCTTACAACAGCACACACAGTACAAAATCTACTAATTATTTTACGAAATCTTACATCTTAAATGTGTAAAAAATTGATGTAAATGTAAGTTTCACAAAAAAATAAAAATAAATTAATAATATAAAAAAAATACAATTAAAATACTTACATACAAACTTATACGGCCTCTCCTGACCGTGCACCGACCTCGGATGCACTGGTGATCTCTTGATTGATCTCCGAAGAAGACTTCGGGAGAACGGTATCTTGCTCGCCATGGTCACCAATGTGGTTCGTGTATTCTTGAGGAAGCAGAAGGATCTGTACACGCAGCTAAAGGGCACACCAAGACATCGGGGTATTCGTCTTCGCAATCTGTGCAACAGTAATCCTGTTAATTTATCACGTCGACATTACGTTAGTGCCTAGTCTATCATACATCACGCATCCAAGGCCCTCATACAAAATCGCACTACCACAACTTTAGTTAAAACACTTCACTTTCAAAAACCATCGAATAAAAATAACACAGAATGTACTCACAGTATGCGGCCTCGACACCAACCACTTGTCTTGTCAACGTCCGAGCAACAACAGAGCGCGTGGCACACTGAGGCCTTTCTATTATAGAAGGCGGGTGGGGATCGAAACCACCCACTATGATTTCTGCTTATATTTATTTATTTATTTATTTATTAAGCTTACAACATCACACACAGTACAAAATCTACTAATTATTTTACGAAATCTTACATCTAAAATGTGTGACAATTAATGTAAACGTAAGTTTTACAAAAAAAATAATAAAAAAGAAATTAATAATTTAAAAAAAATACAATTAAAATACTTACATACACACAGTACAAAATCTACTAATTATTTTACGAAATCTTACATCTTAAATGTGTAAAAAATTGATGTAAATGTAAGTTTCACAAAAAAATAAAAAATGAATTAATAATATAAAAAAAAATACAATTAAAATACTTACATGCATACTTATACGGCCTCTTCTGACCGTGCACCGACCTCGGATGCACTGGTTATCTCTTCTTCGGGAGAACGGCATCGCCATGGTCAACAATGTAGTTCGTGTGTTCTTGAGGAAGCAGAAGGATCAGTACACGCAGCTAAAGGCTCACCAAGACATCGGGGTATTCGTCTTCGCAATCTGTACAACAGTAATCCTGTTAGTTAATCACGACAACATTACGTTAGTGCCTAGTCTAACATACATCACGCATCCAAGGCCCTCATACAAAATCGCACTACCACAACTTTAGTTAAAACACTTCACTTTCAAAAACCATCGAATAAAAATAACACAAAAACGTACTCACAGTATGCGGCCTCGACACCAACCACTTGTCTTGTCAACGTCCGAGCAACAACAGAGCGCGTGGCACACTGAGGCCTTTCTTTTACAGAAGGCGGGTGGAGATCGAAACCACCCACTATGATTTCTGCTTTTATTTATTTATTAAGCTTACAACAGCACACACAGTATAAAATCTACTAATTATTTTACGAAATCTTACATCTTAAATGTGTAAAAAATTGATGTAAATGTAAGTTTCACAAAAAAATAAAAATAAATTAATAATATAAAAAAAATACAATTAAAATACTTACATGCATACTTATACGGCCTCTTCTGACCGTGCACCGACCTCGGATGCACTGGTTATCTCTTCTTCGGGAGAACGGCATCGCCATGGTCAACAATGTGGTTCGTGTGTTCTTGAGGAAGCAGAAGGATCAGTACACGCAGCTAAAGGCTCACCAAGACATCGGGGTATTCGTCTTCGCAATCTGTACAACAGTAATCCTGTTAGTTAATCACGACAACATTACGTTAGTGCCTAGTCTAACATACATCACGCATCCAAGGCCCTCATACAAAATCGCACTACCACAACTTTAGTTAAAACACTTCACTTTCAAAAACCATCGAATAAAAATAACACAAAAACGTACTCACAGTATGCGGCCTCGACACCAACCACTTGTCTTGTCAACGTCCGAGCAACAACAGAGCGCGTGGCACACTGAGGCCTTTCTATTATAGAAGGCAGGTGGGGATCGAGACCACCCACTATGATTTCTGCTTTTATTTATTTATTAAGCTTACAACAGCACACACAGTACAAAATCTACTAATTATTTTACGAAATATTACATCTTAAATGTGTAAAAAATTGATGTAAACGTAAGTTTTACCAAAAAAATAATAAAAAAGAAATTAATAATTTAAAAAAAAATACAATTAAAATACTTACATACACACAATACAAAATCTACTAATTATTTTACGAAATCTTACATCTAAAATGTGAAAATTAATGTAAACGTAAGTTTTCCAAAAAAAATAATAAAAAAGAAATTAATAATTAAAAAAAAATACAATTAAAATACTTACATACAAACTTATACGGCCTCTCCTGACCGTGCACCGACCTCGGATGCACTGGTGATCTCTTCTTCGGGAGAACGGTATCTTGCTCGCCATGGTCACCAATGTGGTTCGTGTATTCTTGAGGAAGCAGAAGGATCTGTACACGCAGCTAAAGGGCACACCAAGACATCGGGGTATTCGTCTTCGCAATCTGTGCAACAGTAATCCTGTTAATTTATCACGTCGACATTACGTTAGTGCCTAGTCTATCATACATCACGCATCCAAGGCCCTCATACAAAATCGCACTACCACAACTTTAGTTAAAACACTTCACTTTCAAAAACCATCGAATAAAAATAACACAGAATGTACTCACAGTATGCGGCCTCGACACCAACCACTTGTCTTGTCAACGTCCGAGCAACAACAGAGCGCGTGGCACACTGAGGCCTTTCTTTTATAGAAGGCGGGTGGAGATCGAAACCACCCACTATGATTTCTGCTTTTATTTATTTATTAAGCTTACAACAGCACACACAGTACAAAATCTACTAATTATTTTACGAAATCTTACATCTTAAATGTGTAAAAAATTGATGTAAATGTAAGTTTCACAAAAAAATAAAAATAAATTAATAATATAAAAAAAATACAATTAAAATACTTACATGCATACTTATACGGCCTCTTCTGACCGTGCACCGACCTCGGATGCACTGGTTATCTCTTCTTCGGGAGAACGGCATCGCCATGGTCAACAATGTGGTTCGTGTGTTCTTGAGGAAGCAGAAGGATCAGTACACGCAGCTAAAGGCTCACCAAGACATCGGGGTATTCGTCTTCGCAATCTGTACAACAGTAATCCTGTTAGTTAATCACGACAACATTACGTTAGTGCCTAGTCTAACATACATCACGCATCCAAGGCCCTCATACAAAATCGCACTACCACAACTTTAGTTAAAACACTTCACTTTTAAAAACCATCGAATAAAAATAACACAAAAACGTACTCACAGTATGCGGCCTCGACACCAACCACTTGTCTTGTCAACGTCCGAGCAACAACAGAGCGCGTGGCACACTGAGGCCTTTCTTTTATAGAAGGCGGGTGGAGATCGAAACCACCCACTATGATTTCTGCTTTTATTGATTTATTAAGCTTACAACAGCACACACAGTACAAAATCTACTAATTATTTTACGAAATCTTACATCTTAAATGTGTAAAAAATTGATGTAAATGTAAGTTTCACAAAAAAATAAAAATAAATTAATAATATAAAAAAAATACAATTAAAATACTTACATGCATACTTATACGGCCTCTTCTGACCGTGCACCGACCTCGGATGCACTGGTTATCTCTTCTTCGGGAGAACGGCATCGCCATGGTCAATAATGTGGTTCGTGTGTTCTTGAGGAAGCAGAAGGATCATTACACGCAGCTAAAGGCTCACCAAGACATCGGGGTATTCGTCTTCGCAATCTGTACAACAGTAATCCTGTTAGTTAATCACGACAACATTACGTTAGTGCCTAGTCTAACATACATCACGCATCCAAGGCCCTCATACAAAATCGCACTACCACAACTTTAGTTAAAACACTTCACTTTCAAAAACCATCGAATAAAAATAACACAAAAACGTACTCACAGTATGCGGCCTCGACACCAACCACTTGTCTTGTCAACGTCCGAGCAACAACAGAGCGCGTGGCACACTGAGGCCTTTCTATTATAGAAGGCAGGTGGGGATCGAGACCACCCACTATGATTTCTGCATATATTTATTTATTAAGCTTACAACTTAAACGTAAGTTTTCCAAAAAAAATAATAAAAAAGAAATTAATAATTAAAAAAAAATACAATTAAAATACTTACATACAAACTTATACGGCCTCTCCTGACCGTGCACCGACCTCGGATGCACTGGTGATCTCTTCTTCGGGAGAACGGTATCTTGCTCGCCATGGTCACCAATGTGGTTCGTGTATTCTTGAGGAAGCAGAAGGATCTGTACACGCAGCTAAAGGGCACACCAAGACATCGGGGTATTCGTCTTCGCAATCTGTGCAACAGTAATCCTGTTAATTTATCACGTCGACATTACGTTAGTGCCTAGTCTATCATACATCACGCATCCAAGGCCCTCATACAAAATCGCACTACCACAACTTTAGTTAAAACACTTCACTTTCAAAAACCATCGAATAAAAATAACACAGAATGTACTCACAGTATGCGGCCTCGACACCAACCACTTGTCTTGTCAACGTCCGAGCAACAACAGAGCGCGTGGCACACTGAGGCCTTTCTATTATAGAAGGCGGGTGGGGATCGAAACCACCCACTATGATTTCTGCTTATATTTATTTATTTATTTATTTATTAAGCTTACAACATCACACACAGTACAAAATCTACTAATTATTTTACGAAATCTTACATCTAAAATGTGTGACAATTAATGTAAACGTAAGTTTTACAAAAAAAATAATAAAAAAGAAATTAATAATTTAAAAAAAATACAATTAAAATACTTACATACACACAGTACAAAATCTACTAATTATTTTACGAAATCTTACATCTTAAATGTGTAAAAAATTGATGTAAATGTAAGTTTCACAAAAAAATAAAAAATAAATTAATAATATAAAAAAAATACAATTAAAATACTTACATGCATACTTATACGGCCTCTTCTGACCGTGCACCGACCTCGGATGCACTGGTTATCTCTTCTTCGGGAGAACGGCATCGCCATGGTCAACAATGTAGTTCGTGTGTTCTTGAGGAAGCAGAAGGATCAGTACACGCAGCTAAAGGCTCACCAAGACATCGGGGTATTCGTCTTCGCAATCTGTACAACATTAATCCTGTTAGTTAATCACGACAACATTACGTTAGTGCCTAGTCTAACATACATCACGCATCCAAGGCCCTCATACAAAATCGCACTACCACAACTTTAGTTAAAACACTTCACTTTCAAAAACCATCGAATAAAAATAACACAAAAACGTACTCAAAGTATGCGGCCTCGACACCAACCACTTGTCTTGTCAACGTCCGAGCAACAACAGAGCGCGTGGCACACTGAGGCCTTTCTATTATAGAAGGCAGGTGGGGATCGAGACCACCCACTATGATTTCTGCATATATTTATTTATTAAGCTTACAACATCACACACAGTACAAAATCTACTTATTATTTTACGAAATCTTACATCTAAAATGTGTGACAATTAATGTAAACGTAAGTTTTACCAAAAAAATAATAAAAAAGAAATTAATAATTAAAAAAAAAATACAATTAAAATACTTACATACACACAGTACAAAATCTACTAATTATTTTACGAAATCTTACATCTAAAATGTGAAAATTAATGTAAACGTAAGTTTTCCAAAAAAAATAATAAAAAAGAAATTAATAATTAAAAAAAAATACAATTAAAATACTTACATACAAACTTATACGGCCTCTCCTGACCTTGCACCGTCCTCGGATGCACTAGTGATCTCTTCTTCGGGAGAACAGCATCTTGCTCGCCATGGTCACCAATATGTGGTTCGTGAGTTCTTGAGGAAGCAGAAAGATCAGTACTTGCAGCTAAAGGCTCACCAACGTCATCGGGGTATTCGTCTTCGCAATCTGTGCAACAGTAATCCTGTTAGTTAATCACGACGACATGACGTTCGTGCCTAGTCAATCATACATCATGCATCCAAGGCCCTCATACAAAATCGCACTACCACAACTTTAGTTAAAACACTTCACTTTCAAAAACCATCGAATAAAAATAACACAGAATGTACTCACAGTATGCGGCCTCGACACCAACCACTTGTCTTGTCAACGTCCGAGCAACAACAGAGCGCGTGGCACACTGAGGCCTTTCTTTTATAGAAGGCGGGTGGAGATCGAAACCACCCACTATGATTTCTGCTTTTATTTATTTATTAAGCTTACAACAGCACACACAGTACAAAATCTACTAATTATTTTACGAAATCTTACATCTTAAATGTGTAAAAAATTGATGTAAATGTAAGTTTCACAAAAAAATAAAAATAAATTAATAATATAAAAAAAATACAATTAAAATACTTACATGCATACTTATACGGCCTCTTCTGACCGTGCACCGACCTCGGATTCACTGGTTATCTCTTCTTCGGGAGAACGGCATCGCCATGGTCAACAATGTGGTTCGTGTGTTCTTGAGGAAGCAGAAGGATCAGTACACGCAGCTAAAGGCTCACCAAGACATCGGGGTATTCGTCTTCGCAATCTGTACAACAGTAATCCTGTTAGTTAATCACGACAACATTACGTTAGTGCCTAGTCTAACATACATCACGCATCCAAGGCCCTCATACAAAATCGCACTACCACAACTTTAGTTAAAACACTTCACTTTCAAAAACCATCGAATAAAAATAACACAAAAACGTACTCACAGTATGCGGCCTCGACACCAACCACTTGTCTTGTCAACGTCCGAGCAACAACAGAGCGCGTGGCACACTGAGGCCTTTCTATTATAGAAGGCAGGTGGGGATCGAGACCACCCACTATGATTTCTGCATATATTTATTTATTAAGCTTACAACATCACACACAGTACAAAATCTACTAATTATTTTACGAAATCTTACATCTTAAATGTGTAAAAAATTAATGTAAACGTAAGTTTTACCAAAAAAATAATAAAAAAGAAATTAATAATTTAAAAAAAAATACAATTAAAATACTTACATACACACAATACAAAATCTACTAATTATTTTACGAAATCTTACATCTAAAATGTGAAAATTAATGTAAACGTAAGTTTTCCAAAAAAAATAATAAAAAAGAAATTAATAATTAAAAAAAAATACAATTAAAATACTTACATACAAACTTATACGGCCTCTCCTGACCGTGCACCGACCTCGGATGCACTGGTGATCTCTTCTTCGGGAGAACGGTATCTTGCTCGCCATGGTCACCAATGTGGTTCGTGTATTCTTGAGGAAGCAGAAGGATCTGTACACGCAGCTAAAGGGCACACCAAGACATCGGGGTATTCGTCTTCGCAATCTGTGCAACAGTAATCCTGTTAATTTATCACGTCGACATTACGTTAGTGCCTAGTCTATCATACATCACGCATCCAAGGCCCTCATACAAAATCGCACTACCACAACTTTAGTTAAAACACTTCACTTTCAAAAACCACCGAATAAAAATAACACAAAAACGTACTCACAGTATGCGGCCTCGACACCAACCACTTGTCTTGTCAACGTCCGAGCAACAACAGAGCGCGTGGCACACTGAGGCCTTTCTATTATAGAAGGCGGGTGGGGATCGAAACCACCCACTATGATTTCTGCTTATATTTATTTATTTATTTATTTATTAAGCTTACAACATCACACACAGTACAAAATCTACTAATTATTTTACGAAATCTTACATCTTAAATGTGTGACAATTAATGTAAACGTAAGTTTTACAAAAAAAATAATAAAAAAGAAATTAATAATTTAAAAAAAATACAATTAAAATACTTACATACACACAGTACAAAATCTTCTAATTATTTTACGAAATCTTACATCTAAAATGTGTGACAATTAATGTAAACGTAAGTTTTACAAAAAAAATAATAAAAAAGAAATTAATAATTTTAAAAAAAATACAATTAAAATACTTACATACATACTTATAGGGCCTCTCCTGACCGTGCACCGTCCTCGGATGCACTGGCGATCTCTTCATCGGGAGAACGGTATCTTGCTCGCCATGGTCACCAATGTGGTTCGTGTGTTCTTGAGGAAGCAAAAGGATCTGTACACGCAGCTAAAGGGCTCACCAAGACATCGGGGTATTCGTCTTCGCAATCTGTGCAACAGTAATCCTGTTTATTAATCACGACGACATTACATTAGTGCCTAGTCTATCATACATCACGCATCCAAGGCCCTCATACAAAATCGCACTACCACAACTTTAGTTAAAACACTTCACTTTCAAAAACCACCGAATAAAAATAACACAAAAACGTACTCACAATATGCGGCCTCGACACCAACCAGTAACCACTTGTCTTGTCAACGTCCGAGCAACAACAGAGCGCGTGGCACACTGAGGCCTTTCTTTTATAGAAGGCGGGTGGGGATCGAAACGTATAATCGTAATGTTAACTATGATTTCTGCTTGACGAATTTGTAATAAACAAGTTTCGTGACATTTCGTGTACTCGTTCCACGACCGAACCCGAATCGACCACAGAGTCATACGGCAGTCATAGAAACGAGTGTCAACGAGTTTCTTGAATATTCATTATCAGTAAGTTTTAAGTGTTTAAAGTGATATGATAATATATAACGTTTAATAATAATAAATAATGACTATGGAGTCATTATTATTATCCACCAGTGAATAGCCGTGAATTTAAAGATCTAGCAACATTGACAAATTAAATAAACCATTCGTATTAACGGTCTCGAACCAATTCGACTTTGACATTATTAAATGACAATGATAATAACAGCTGACACTAACACAATTTATTCAATATTAATTATTATAAAGACTACAGGCTATCAAATAGTCGTTAATTTGCAGATCCATTAATATTGGTAAATAAAATAAACCATATAACGGTTTTCAACTAATTTGACCCCGATATTACCAAAATATGATGATGAATGACAATTCCTTAAAAGATAAATAATAAATGCTATGAATTTGCCACAGACTTATATTGTTTATTTTTATCTTAAATTTATTTATTTACTTGAATTAAATATCAATCTTTATATGTTTGTAACAATATTATCATTATATATGAATTTGCGCTCATATATATTTATTTACTTGAAGATGAAGTTTTTATTATATTAGACATAATACCTATATGTTATTAATAAACTAGTTTTAATTAAAATATTAAATTTTATATATTATGTTCGAAACTATTATTTGGTCGCGTTCGATTCAATAAAGTTGAACAAAATGTAGCCCTTAACATTAATCCTTCTTGTCGATGTACACAGTATCTACTATTCAATAATAAATCTGTGATTCCATCTGTGGTGCAATACGTGTGCGTTTTCCAATTACAGAGCATAATGCGACTCAGTGCCGCACAATGCCGCATAATGCTGAAGCTTAATTGGAACGTGAATTAGTTTTCAAATGCAACAGCAGAGTGCGCTGAGTCAGTGTTGAAAAAAAAATGTTCTGAATAGAGTTAGCAACCTCATTAATGTATAAATAATGTGGTTAACAATAATAATTGGTTGAAAACTTTTTACGCTTATTTTAATAATCAAATTATTTCATTAACATTTTTTTACTGAAATAAGAGAAAACCTTTAAAGAATATTAGGTTTTAAGTAACAAGCTAAATTAACAGTAAAATATATAGTTTCATGTAAGAAGTTTACATCATTTACGTTTTGAGTAATTTTTTTTAAATGATTTCTAAAAAAATTATATACTTTTTCAAAACCATTGCAATGTTTACAAGAGTATAATCCTGTAAAATAAATTTGTTTACAGATCCGAATTTTAAAATAAAATTGTATTCATATTTTAAATGTGGAATATAAAAAAAGTAACTATATATTTTAGCAGTTTGAAATAACTTTAACTATTTTCAAAATCTACGACGAAACAAATTTTTCAACAATAAATAATATTTACTAACGAAAATTTCGATAAATGCCAACTTAAAGAAAAACACTGGTCAATTTTCTGTCACTGTGTTGGTATTTATTGCGAGAAGCACGCGAGAGCATTCGTTTTGAGATTGCTCAATTGTGCGAAGCGTTGCTGTAGTTGGAACATTCAACGTTGAGCATTATGCCGCATAATGCGCTCTAGTGCTGCAATTGGAAAACGCCGTGTCTGACGTTTGTGCTAGGACTGTGGTCGAAAATCGAAATTAGTCGTAGTCTGGGGGTCTAGCCATATTGGTGTCGAAAAGTATTCTACATACACTACCGCTTTTGCGTAATTGTACTGTCGAAAACGCTTCGTTCGTAGCCAAGAGGCATGTCGATACATTACCGCAAAGTCGACAGCGTAGATGCGAGCTGCTGTTCGTAGCACCTTATTCCGTCATATTGTCTCTGGATTAAATGTATTCCTAATGTCACTTTTATAAACAAATAAAAGTTAAAACTTTACAATATTTTTGTAAATTTGCAATTGGAAGCTGCAAAAGGGACATTAGAATGTCAGCAAGGTTGGAACAATTTTCGATTTAAGTGCAATTTACGGAAGGTGCAAAGTGAATATATGAATTTTAATTGCATGTTTAAATTAATTATGTTTTGTTTCATGTTTTCTCAGAAATTTAAGGCTACAAATAAATACAATATTTTGAAATTGCATAATCGCGATATATAATAATAATTAGTAGTACTCATACTTTGATATTTTTAGGATTTGACCTCACAACTAATCTGCGAAATGAAGAAGCAACATATTTTGTTACCGCTTAGAAGAAACAATAGAAATAGTACTGTGGATTGATAAATGTGTCGTATAGAATTAAAATCCGCCAGATCCAGAAAGGTGAATTTTACAGTATACATTTTTTTTTGCTGGTAACAGTTACATTTAACTGTTATTTTTTTAAATAAGGAGAAAAATATTACTTGACTAATTTAAATGACCTTATAATAAACAATTGAAGATTACAAGGATACTGAACTAATAACCAACTGAAAAAATTGGATTTGGCGGTTATTGATAATGACACACGGATCTGACGGAGTTTGTTTCTGACAGAAATGGATGTGGCGGAGATCGATGCCAACTACGCTAGGTCATTGTCAACTTACAGGGTGTTCTAAAATTACAGATTAAGAGAAAGTAAAACTACCAAAAATTATAAATCTGAACTTTAATTAATATCGCAAATATTGTATCAAATACAATTGTCACTTTCTTCAAGCGGTACGCATACTAGATCTTCACGTTCTTCGGAATTGTCATTATTAAGTTCAATGTCCCTATAGTAAGCTAAACTCTCAATAGTTCTCCAGTCTTCGCCAAAGTGCTTCGATAACAGGTTCGAGACATCAGCAATTTTTTTTATATTAATTTTATTCCCCTTTCGTCTTATTACAGGTTCCAATTCCGCGCAACGTCTTCCTTTCTTAGTCACATATTTTGGCTGAGTACATTCGCTTCTGTAGTTTTCCTCTCCTTGTACGCTTACATTCTGGCGTCCTTTGTGCAGTATAAATCGTTTGCAAGAATTAAATTTGAAATGCCAGCTGCCAGGAGGTTTACATACATTAGTCACTTCGTTCTTCCAGTCATACACTTCAACATCCACACCCAAATGTTTCACAATAGTTGCGTGTTTTGTAAATAAATTTACATACATTTGTGGGTCGCATATGACTGACATCTTCTTTACTTCCTTTTCAATTTTCGCGAATACCCTGTCGGGCGGTAAGAACGAATGTCCAACCATGGGGAATATAATTTCAAGTTTTTTTACGTGTGGTGGTGCGTTTGAATACAACCATTTCATGCACATGCCCACTAAAATTGTATTCTTATTCTGACCGCCGCAACCGTCAGCAAACAGTCTTACTCTTGTTTTATCGCTTGGGATATCCAAGCTGATCAATGTGTCGAATACTGCACTTGCGATTTCAGATGAAGATTTTGCATGCTCATTCTCACACCAGTAATAAGTTCGTACGTTATCTAAAGCAGATTTAGAACTACCAATAACAACTGTAAAATTGCTCATATTGAACTGCCTACTAAAGTAAGCCGCTTGGTCGGGCAGTTTAGGCAGCGCGCTGTTTTTTTGGCAATCGAATGACAGTGATATGGTATCATGTTCTTCCTTTCTTAACAAGTCATAAAAGGCTTTGGCTTTCATGCTATGTAACCTTTTTTGGGTTATGTAAATCTGTTTCTCTTGGCCGTTAGTAGTTTCTATTTTCCGTTTTAATTCAAAACATCTGGAGCAAGTATCTTTCAAGGGAGAACCAAAACCAACATTGTACTTGCGGTTAAAGATTTGTCTGAAAAATGACTGTTTTACCTTTAGATAGGGGGTACTTGCAACTTGCTCTTCATACATTTTCCACAGCTTTTTAATATTTAATTCAGGTGGCAAGTACAGTCTTACAGACGATTTGGCCCTGCAGTAATGAGGTTCAGCTGCTTCTATGGACTCAATAAATGTCATTACACTTCTTTGCCTCTGCGCATATCGATCTTTTTTGTGGTTTCCACCTCGATTCTCTTTAGCAACACTGCCTCCATCTTTATAAGATCTCTGTAGAATGCCTGTAACTCTATCTTTCCCCACTTGTAATATTTTAATAAAAGCACTTTTGCATACCCTGACCTGTTTGTGAGGATTTTTAATTGTGACATAGTATTCTGCACTTAAATTCTTTGGTCCTCTAGACTGATCTTTGAGCCTTTTTCTGTGGCATTTGGAGAGACGGCAATGTTTTAGTATAAAGTTGTCTTGGCTGACTTTGTTGTTCAATTTGTAGAAATTCTGGTGAAACCGAGCAACATCTTGCGTTTTTAGTGTAAGGCATTTAAAAGTAGAATTCGTTTTGTGCTTACATTTTGGGAAAGATGGCAGTTTTTTCGCAGAATATCTGAAAATAAACAATACATAAATTAGACACGAATCCGTTTTTAGGGTTCCATACACGAAGGGTGCCAAATGGGACTCTATTACTTTGATTCTGCCTGTCTTAAAATACTATCTTTGGAACCATAATAAGTACACATCCTGTAACACTCTGTATAGCAAATCCTATGGAAGTTTCACTCACCGCTCACATCGTTTTTTCTCACTTTTCCAGTTACTTTTGTTGACCCCTCGCTTCCTTGCATGTTCCGGAAGAACTGATTCTATTTTTTTTAGTAAATCGGACATTTTTTTGATGAAAATTCACGATATAGCCGGCACGAAATCACAAGCAAATGCATGAGCGGCCATTACTATATTTAGTAACGCCATGACGGTTTTCTGTCAAAATGCTTTTCTCTGATTGGCTGAGGTGGATCTAGCGGCTTTTGATGTTGTCTTGTCAAAGATCTGGCGTGTTTTGAAATGAAACGCAAAAAAAGTACGTGAATTAACTAGGATTTAACTGGGTTTGAAAGATTATATATATTATTGGACCATAGAGCTCAAGATACTGAATCCATAGACTACAAAAGCTTATTTTTCCCCAAAACTGGATCTGGCGGATTTTGTTTCTATACGACACAAATAAAGAGTGAAAATAAGGTTGACTAGAAGTTGATAAAGTCCAAGGAATTAAAAAACAATAGAAAAAAAACGTAGACTAGTGTGAACACTGAAATTAGAGTTTGATTTAAGCTTTAATTAGGTTTGGTGTTTTTGCTTGAACATTTTTAATGTCAATTTGAAAGCAGATTTTTATATAAGTGTAGATTTTATTAGTGATTTGCTACTAGTTGGAATTATCTCTGTTAATGTCCATCAAACAATTTCAGTTTAAGTTAGAGTCATAAAGGTTGATTGTTTATAATATATTTATAAAAAAGAGGGATTAATTAAAATTATAAAATAGAAATTTAGTCTTAAATTATAACCCTTAATCAACCTTTGACTCCATATTGATGCTCCAACATCTTAGATATAAAGTTAAGTTTGATGCTTATTTTAAGTTAATATTTATGTCAATTAACTTTTGGTTATATCAGTGATTTGCTACTAGTGAATATGTAAATGCAAAATCTGTTTAAGTAAGAAATGAATAAACATTGTATGTTATGTATTTGTCAGTTTTATTTTTGGTAATTTACCTGTCTTCTTTAGAAGGAAAAGCCATTAAAGTGGTTCACAATATTAGTTTATTTTACAAGAATATACAGATAATGCATATATGAATGACCCGTACCTACTAATAGTTAGGAATATTAAACAAACAGGTAGCAAAAAAAAAAAGTTTCAGTTATGGTTATTTTTTATTAAAATAAGGCACAAATATGTTCCTTAACATAATGCAGTCTACATAGAAAAATAAGCATATGTAACAACTTATTAAACAATACAGACATTACTACTGAACAAACACAGGTGCATCAAATTAAATGCATTACTACCTAATGTAGATGTATTCATATTTATATATGTAGATAATTAACTTATAAATGTAAGTGTTAGTTTGCAGCAATGTCAATATCTTGTTTGTGTGCTGTTATATACAAAAATTGTTCAATTCATAAAACCTAACGTTAGATGTTGTGATAATTTCATAAAATTACTATGATACCTACAGTTACTATGAATACATCCTGGGCAATTAAAAAAATAGTGATTGTTTCCTTAACACAACAATTGTAAATAATAATAGTTATTGTAAAGATATAATTCTTCCCAAAATCTACAAATGCAGTTTGTTTATAATAATGTCTCATTAACATTCAAACTGCTGAACTTATTAAGATTAAATGTAGAAGAACATAGTTTCAGTTACTGTTTCCTGTTCTTGAGGTAATGTTACATAACCAACCATTATTTCATACTCCATAGCTTCTCTTTTTCTGAAAAGAAAATATTTTAGTTAGTACTTTGATCAAATAGAAAACTGACAAACTAAACTGTAAGATCGGTCCAAGGTTTGTTCAATAGGTAACTTTAGTATTAAAACTCTTTACTTAATTTTAAACTTAAAAATATACTTAATTTGTCACTGCTGCTTATTGTCAATTAAAGTTCTTAATAACCAAACAATGTTATAGGTCTACCAGAATCTGATGGCAAAAAAAAAAATTAAAAATTAGCGATTTTCATATGGCAACAAAAAAAAAATTTCAGTTGTCAACTGAAATTTCGAGGAATTGTTTTTGTTTTGGCTTCAAATTTCCTTTAAAAAGTGGTGAAAATGTCGAAGAAACCTCTTCGATCGCAAGCAAGAAGTATTGTTCTCAATGTTTATCAAAGAATACTTGATCAACAAGGTGCAGAACATGCACAATCATCGATATTGAGCTATGTGCAAGTGTTGACTGGTTAGTAGGAATGATACGTCTTGATACTTTGGTTTATTGGATTTTCGTGTGTATTATATTATGTAATTATATAAACTTTGGTTTATTTCAGGGGTTTCTAATACTACCATAAGACGAATTGTTGCCGAGGGCAGATCTAACAGAGGCGTATTTAGTACGCCCGGTAAAAAGAGGAAAGGTGGTTTTGATTTAGAATTGAAAAAAAACCTAAATATCAGATAGATGAGATTTTTAAATCACACGGCCACGAAGTCTTGAGGCTCCCACCTTATCATTGTACGTTAAACACCATAGGATTAATCTGGGGAATAATGAAACAAAAACTTGCGGGTAAAAACGTTACTATACCTGCAAGTAACATAAAATTTTTAACAGAGATGAGATTTAAGAAGCTTACTCTCAAGTTGGGATCGATGAATGGCGAAAATCTTGTGAACATCTAATAAAAATTGAAAATCAGTTCATAGAACAAGATCAGTTAATTGAGATGCAGGAGGATAGGTTTATCTTAAATACTGCGTCTTCCTCTTCATATGAAGACTTTTTTATGGATGTGCAGTATTTGGAACCATTTTCAAGTTCTAATAGTCTATAATTAATTAATAAACTCATGAACAGAATAATTGGAGTTTTCATCTAAATTTCAAACCCCAAATTCGCCACAGTAAAATTTTCAAAAATTATCCTTGATCATTGGATAAATTTGTATATTTGCATGTATCACATACAATCAGCCGCTTTAAGGGAAAAAAAGTATCAAAACGTTTTACACCAATTTCCCCAGTATTGCTAGCGTCAATTTCTTTTTTCCCTTTTTGCCATCAGATCCTGGTAGACCTATAGTAACTCCCAAAGGACTTGAATTCAATCTTCTCATTCATTAACAATATTATAATAACTTCTCTAGTATATTAACTTAGTAAATAATTAAAGAAAATATCTGCTTACCATTCCTTAGTATTGCTCACTAGATTTCATATTTCCAAAGTTCATGAAGTATAAATCCACTTTATTTGATTAATATAATCAATATTATATCATTAGCTTCTATTATAGTTACAATAAAATATATTTAGAACTTCTAATTATGTTCATTAGTGACTGCTTTATCATCTGAAATATACAAATAAAATGTACACTAATTTTACTTTGTGATTACATAATATATGCAATATTAAATGGTATATGTATTTTTCAAATTAAAGAACAATTTCATGAACTTACATGCAATATAAATATCAATAAGAGATATCCAATATAACTAGGATTTACCTCTACTAATTTGCTGATTTTCTTGATATTTTCATATTTATCTGTGTCTATTATGTTATCCTCGCATTGATTCATAGAAAAACTAAAACTCTTAACTTAAAAATATTAACTCTAGTTTAAATTATTATAATTACACGAGAACGTTAAAAAAAGACAGATAATAAATTAAAACCATTTCGTTAAAACGTCCAAAATATGACATGTTTTTAAAACGGTAGCCATTAAAGATGGCAATAGTTGTACTTAATTATTGCAAACAGCAGCTTTTGAGATCACGCTAAAACATGGCGGAGAAACGCCGTTTTTTCTACACTGCCGAAACATTAATTGGCCGTTGGCTACCGAATAGCGTAAGCGTTAATGTGTGTCTTTTCGTAGCACTGTCATGGCGTCGCTTATTGTATCCCGACTCACGCCTTTAGGGCCTAGGCTACCGACTGTCGACACGAGCTGTCATTTTCATACAAATTTAGTTTTCGACTTTCTACATACACTACTGTTAAGCCATCTTGGCTAGACCCCCTGAGAATCAAACGAAACGTCAAAAGCGTGTTTTTTGTGTATTTTAAATTTTATTATTTCGGAGGCATTATCATGAGATTATTATGGTTAAAACGCAAATAAACAAGTTTCAGTATATCATAGACGTATTTTGTCAATTAAAATGCGGTGAAAACACAATAGCCTATTTCATGTGAATATTTATTTTTCTCTAATGTGTCTAATAACAAGAGTTACAGTGAATTAATTTTCTCGTCAACAATGCATTTACACGATAAAATTTTCCAGTGGTTAGGGCATATTAAACTCTCTCGAGTCATATTAATGGTGTCTGTGATATTATTCCTAGTTCCTCTAGTTACTCATTATTATTTATCTAAGGTAATAAACCTTTACTATGCAAATAAATTCTTACATTGCATCCTTCATAAGAAAGTTGTGCTTTAATTACTTTTTAATTCACAGAAATGTGTGAAACATCTTATTTAACTTTGTATACTGCATGTGTCTGTCATTATATTGATAGATCTATTTGATTGAAGTAGATTCTAGTCTTATAACAATATTCCACAACAAAAACAAATATTAATTCTTTCATGCCAAAAGTGTCTTGATGGAATAGGGTTGACTCATTTCTGTTTCACTCATTGTTTTTCTGGTTTCAGATGCCTGGGTAATTCTGTTTCAAAAAATTACAGATTTTAGAAAAAGTAATGAGCAATTTATCTGCAAAAGCCTTATATGATTTGTGAATCATCAATATAATATTATTAAAGATAAATTTCTTTTTTTTAGTATGAATCATCTTCAATGCTAGGATTAAATGCAATGCATAATTTAGATTCATTAGCTGATATATCAACTGTAAACGCAGATGACTTAAAACTTAGAATAAAAGAAATGTTAAGAATCAAGGTATGTATTGTTATAATGTATTCAATAGATTTTAAAGAAGACACAAGTTTGTGTGTTTAAAAAAACACCTTTTGTCACTAGTCCTCTCTTTAAAGCCTCAGCCACCATTGAAATACTGGGCTAATCTATCTTCTACATAATGAATGACATACATTTTCACGGTCATTTAAAATAACTATGCTCTTAGAAGCTTGGTGAGGTCAGCAAAGAGAGACGGTACTTTACTCTGGGGTATAACTTGGAACTATACAATATGCACAAATTTGGCCCCGCACATACTGTTCTCACCTCTGGACAGGAGCTTCCCAGTACTACTTTGTTCCATGTGAATCGAATCGTCGACAACCAGTCACTTTCCGAGTGCCTTGTTCCATTGGCGTGTTGTAGAGATGTGAGGTCTCTTTGTAGCTTCAATCACATATGCCATGGAGATTACAGATGGCCTGCATCTGAGTTTCATCATCAGACGTCAAGCAGAATTTCTACCCATATCACCTCTTTTTTTTTTTTTTTAAAGCATAGGGGGGCAAACAAGCTTGCGGGACGACCAAAAAGGGCAGTCCACGCAGCCCATAGACACCCATTTTTTTGTTCTTTACTGAACATTTTTTTGCGAGCCTTCTGGCAGTGTGAGTTGTCCATGGACACTTAATATCAGGTAAACCTGTTCTATAAAAAGCCCAGAGTCTTCTATTTCTCTAGCTCTTTTTTTTTAGATCTGTGTCTTTGTCTGGGTTTTCTTAGCTACACAGTAAGTGTTCAGTTAGTATGGGGGCCCAGTATGGGTACTATATCTATTCTATCCAAGCAGTTTGGGCATCTTATATCACTTACAATAATTGTAAGTGATTCGGAGAATCTGTCATATCAGACACTTCGCCGATCAGTTTGATCCTCACAACCTGCTCCAGAACTGAATATCCTCAGGTGTAACAGTTCCTTTGGGACCATTCAAGTATTACGTAAGCACTCTGGGGGGAAGGGGATTTTCTTATTTGGCGATTACGTAATTATTTCCTTTTTTACACATATTACCCACACATTGTCTAGCTTGAAAACTAATTGCATTGGAGGATTCCTACAAAAAATTGACGAAAAGAGTGGGGGGGTGAGGGGCTGTGTGTATAAATTGCAGTAAATCTGCTACATAATACATGAACAGCCCCTTTAATAAATATAGTAATAAAATTAAAAATGTATTTTTCAGGCGTCAGTGTCCACAGAACTTCGTGAATTGGAGGAAAGACGAAGGCGTCTACAGAAAGAAGCAGCATTAGCGGCCGCAAAAGCTGATAGTGTAAAGACTGAATACGTTAGAGCATCAGCGGAATTGCAGCGCTTGAGAGTGTCAGCCGATCAAGCCAGGCTAGCACAGCTGGAAGCCATTCGTCGGGACTCCCCAGAATTGGCCCCACCAGATCAAATATTACCTTCTCGCCCCCACCTCCATCCTTCCCCCTTAAATCTTTTATTAGAAATTAATTGTGGTATGCACTCATGTTTTGATCACTCAAGATGCTCACTTACCTCTAGCTTTCCGATTTACTTCTATGACCCTGATATATATTCACCGTTGGCTAGTGCAGAGATTGATGGTTTCTTGAAAACGACACTGCGACAGACTTTAAGTTATAATGCGCAATTGACACGAATGAGGCCTGTTTATATCTCGTGCTTATTGGGGAAGCGATTCCAAGCACCAAGACTCTGTAAGTTTTTATTTTATTCTTAATAGCAGTGTTGGCCTAGTGGCTTTAGCGACTCTCATCCCTGAGGTCGTGGGTTCGATCCCCGGCTGTGCACTTTGGACTTTCTATGTGCGCATTTAACATTCGCTCGAATGGTGAAGGAAAACATCGTGAGGAAACCGGCTTGCCTTAGACCCAAAAAGTCGATAGCGTGTGTCAGTGATTTCCTACTTGCCTATTAGATTGACAAATGATCATGAATCAGATACAGAAATCTGAGGCCCAGACCTAAAAAGGTTGTAGCACCACTAATATATATTTTTTTTCTAATCTATAAATGGACTGGACTACATATAATATCCAACACAAAAAATATTTTAAACCAATTAGTTTAGTCCACCAAACTTACTTTTTAAGTGTAATTTAAATCTTTATATTTATTTATTGTTTAGTAAAAAAAATGTATGTGATTATGCAACATATCGACGTAGGAAAGCATATTTGCTGTAAGTAGACAAAATACCTAAAGTGACTTTTTACTGCCATTAGAATCAGAAAAAAAAACCGCATCGAATGTCCCGGGTCCTGTGTTTCTACGATGAAAAAAAAATTACATACGCCGTTGAAAACGCCCGTACTTATATTTTTTTTAGCAAGATTAAATGCTGTATGTAGACCAAAATCCAGTCATTTTAGACAATTTGTACTTACAGCAAAAGAAAAACTGCATTTTTTTCTTTACAAATACTTACTTCTTCCCATTTAAAAACTTAACGCTACTTACAGCATTTCTGCGGCGTGTGATTTTTACATTTGTTTACTTACAGCAGTTTTTTTTTTCCAATTTACGACATTTTATTTCAACCAAACATTACATTACCAAATGACCCACTGCATTTCTAGATCTAATCATAATTATAAACTAATCTTACATCTTGAATTGCAATTGAAAGTACCCAAATACATAAATTTACTGCACACAGCATATTTACCGCCTGTAAATTGATAATATTTCCGCGCGTATATTTTTCTTCCTTAGTTACAGCGTTTTAAAGGTTTGTGATTTAAAAAACTGTTTGCTGTAACTAGCCAAACACGTACTTATAGTAACTTTGGATAAAAAGTTTACATTGCAAATGGTGACTGGTAGTTAAATAAATATATGTTTCAAAAATGGTAGCAATATCATGGATAGGTTCGACACTATTAATTTTTTTCCGAAATTAATTAAGTTTTTTGGCTCTGGTGAACAATTGCAATATGTCTACTTACAGCAAATATGCTTTCCTACGTCGATATATTGTTTACATTTTATGTCCACTAAAGAATTGATTTTCATTACAATAATCGCTTGCGCAAAGGAACAAAGTCGTAACGCACTATACGACTATTTTAATGTTTTCACATTTTTGACTTGTATGATAATAACTGAATTTTTTCGGATTTTTCTGTCCTTATTCTACGGAAATTTTTGTGTGCCCACTATTAGTACGAGTTTACCTAATTTTACTTTTCAGAAATAGATCGCATCAATCGTAAAGATAGTTTTAGTTTAGATTGTAATTCTACCTAATAATCATAAATGTTAATGAGACAGTTTAAAAACAGTTAAATAGTGGTAATAATATATATGTTACACCAAGGTCATATTTTCGCGAAAGATTGGTAATAAATTAAAACGTTCTAGACATCAAAATTACTGTCGTAATGTGGTTACCGTGTCGTCCGTAATTATGTTTAAACAGTGAAACAATCGTAAATCGCTTATGCTCTTCAGTCTAATTAGGTAAATTACTGTAATTTACATTTAGATATTTTTTAATAATTTAAACTAAAATATATATTTTTTTATTTATAAATAATTAAATAAAAAAATTAAACTAAATTATAATATAAATAACAACTATGTTTAAATCGTAATGTACTTTGTAACCTCGTAATAATAGCCATATTTTAATATATATGCCATAATATCTAATATATAAAATTCTCGTGTCGCGGTGTTTGTAGTTAAACTCCTCCGAAACGGCTTGACCGATTCTCATGAAATTTTGTGTGCATATTGGGTATGTCTGAGAATCGGACAACATCTGTTTTTCATCCCCCTAAATGTTAATGGTCGTCCACCCCTAAATATACTTTTTTTTTAATTTTTAAATAAAATTTTTTTTTTATTTTTTTATGATTCAGCATTAAAAAATACATACAACCTCAAATTTTCACCCCTCTACGATCAACCCCTGTTTTTTATTACAAATGATATACATGGCAAAACGACGTTTGCCGGATCAGCTAGTTTTAATATATATACCATCTTTTAATTTTTACGACTTTGTTCTCCGGGGCAAGCTATATATACTAGGAATGAAATACATTATACACACAGAAAAATATTATACTTGGAAGATGTGTGGGTATGTGTGCGACTAAAACCTATTCAATTTCAGATCTACAGAGCCATATAAAATGCTAAACGATAATATGACGTCATAACCCCACCAGCTTTGGGGCCACCGGGTGGTGATGTTTGGTCCGAATGTGCCCCAATGGCCCCAACAAAGAGGAAATATCATCTAAGGTACATTAGATCTACATTGCGGTTGTCATTTGAATTAGGGTGAATTTTCTACTAGTATCTTTTGTGTTCTAAAATTTCTAGAATTCTTTCTTCTTCAAGAATATTTACGCCCATAATACAGGCCTAGTGGCTTCAGCATTCAACTCTCATCCCTGAGATCGTAGATTCGATCCCCGGCTGTGCACCAATGGAATTTCTTTCTATGTGCGCATTTATCATTCGGTCGAACGGTTGAAGGAAATCATCGTACGGAAACCGACTTGCCTTAGACCCAAAAATTCGACGGCAAGTGTCAGGCACTGGAGGCTGATCACCTACTTGCCTATTAGATCAACAAATGATCATGCAACAGAAATCTGAGGCCCAGACCTATTTTTTTAGATTCACTGATTTATTTTTTATTTTTAATGCAGGTAGCGGATAAATTTAAACATTTGTATAGCCAAATATAATTTTCTATTATCATTTCAAGAATTTAGTATTAACTAATTAGTTATTAGAAGTTATTTAGTTAGTTTAGAATGCAGAAATGTATTAAAGAAAAGCTGTGTAAAAAGGCTTACTATAAAGTTAACGATTATCTAATTGATAAAAGGGCCTGGGACTAGTGCTAGACAGGCTACTTCTAATTAATTTGCGATATTTGTTTTAAAATAAGTGTTGTTTGATGATTTGCTATTTTAAAAGAGTACCGAGAGTTTATTACGCCAGCTTTTTCTCTCGGGCTCTCTCTTCTTTGCCGATGAGTAGGGATCTTTACAGATTCAAATTTAGTGATACCTTTATCTTATGTTCCATAATAAACATTTTTTTTATATTGAAATTACTTTACACTTCAATTTCCAAAACGCTTGTATGTATAATAGCGTTGCAGTTTTCAGGGCTCACATTCACCAGCGACCGCATCCAATAAAGACAATGACAAGCAATTGATTGAATCACTCCAAAACATTGCCAAAGCGGCGCCATCTTCTGACGTATTCTTCTTACAATTCGAATGCGATCCGTCAGTTGAGAGACGGGCGATATTCTTAAATTAAGTATATGTATGTTTTTCGGATTGTTATATCGAGATTATCCTTTTCAAATTTCATCAAAATCGGTTTAGTAGTTCATGTGAAATGTGAGGATCTATCGATTTTGTACTTTTTTCTCCTTTTTGTCAGGTATTTTTTTCAATTATGTTTCTCTCTTACAGGTGGTGGTAGTGTGGAATGGTGTGACCGGTCCCTCTCCATCAATGACCTGGTCAGAATCCGGGGCTCCAGTGGCGGTTGTTCGAACTCCGCTGAACTCTTTGAACAATCGTTTCCTTCCATACCACCTCATCGAGACTGAGGCTGTATTGTGTGTAGACGATGATGCCCATTTACGACATGACGAAATAGTTTTCGCTTTCAGGTGTGTATACAATTGGACTATTCGACGGCTCATTGGTCTAGTGGTTAGTACCCCTGACTGCGAATCCATGGGTCCCGGGTTCGATCCCCGGCTGAGACGAACATCGATGTGATGAGCATTTGGTGTTGTGCTTAGGTCTTGGGTGTTTAAATATGTATTTATATGTATATCTATCTATATATGTATGTATATCCGTTGCCTAGTACCCATAACACAAGCTTCACCAGCTTAGCATGGAACTAGGTCAATTGGTGTGAATTGTCCTTTAAAAAAAAAAAATTATACAATTATATACACACACATACAACAAACTCCCAAGCGAAATTAGAGAATTATTCCTGAATAAAGTCAAAACTCTCATTAAACGTAAATTAATCAATAACGCTTTTTATACATTTGACGACTATTTAAATGATCCTAATCCTTGGATATGATTTGCTCCAGTTCAAACAATTTGTATGACTCAATACTCGGTTAAAAAAGAGTGGCGGAGAGTTTCTTGCAAGTTCTTCTTCTCTCTACGCACTTGACTTGCGAACTGGTAGTAAATGTAAATTTTGAATCAATTTAACAAATTTTCTGATGACGTTCATATGTGTACGTGTTTACCTATATGTATAAAGTTATTTTGAGTTTGTGTTATATGCATACACACAATTTCCACCGTGGATTTTGTGTACGTTCTGTCACTGATTATGAAACCCGAACTGTTTTAAGATATAATTTCTCTAAAAAGAAACAAAGAATTTATTTAATAAATTAAGAAATTTTAGAACAAGTTCTTTGAGGTATTGTGATGGACTGGATAAACGATAGGATCTCATAATTTTTTTGTTATTAAAGTACACCCCATCATATAAAATGCACTTTTTACATAAGTATATGTTAAGTACCACTTATATATTCTAAAATACATGACAATTACGGTGAAAATAAATTTTAGAAAAAAAAATTACACTTCTAATTTTAGTTATTACTGCTATTTTTTCATTCAAAATTCTTCACGTGTGCATTAACTTTAATATTAATTATTATTTCTGTAATATGTATGTATGTGTAAGCAATGTTAATAATTGGCAAAAAAAATCCGAATCTAATCTAATTGGGGCCCTTATATTGTGGAGGTCCGGGGCTGTAGCCTCTGTTGCCCTTTCCTAAATCAGGCCCGGAGAGACCGACAAACTTTATTTAGGGTCTGTTTCACAATGTACGGATAAATTCTACATAAGTTCCAAATTAGCTATTTATTACTTATTGGTAGGATAAACACTATTGTTGCGTTTCACGACTGTCAGATAGCGCTATTCGTCACATAGAGTCCATCATAAGCTATGAATCCGATGAATGTCAAATAGCACAATTTATCTTCCAAATAATTTATGTGTTGCATAGCTATTTGGTACTTTATCCATACATTGTGAAACAGACCCTTAATACAAGAAATCTTCCAAACCATTTCAGATATATTACACTATACAAAATGTTTTTAATGTTAAAAATGAAATCATTCATAATTTTGTGAACCTGTACAAGTAATAACGTAAACAAACTTTTAGAGAATTCATAAAGGAGTAAAAAAGCTTTATTATATTTTTATTATTTATTAAGAATTTTTAGAAGTTATTTGTGTATCAATTTTATAATATTACTAGTAGACTCGGCCAAGCGTTGCTGTGGCTAAGATTTTTGTTGTATTACATAGTAGTAAACTATTCAAGAGAAACGGCAGGACAACACCTATCCACCATGCTTTGTTGGTGGTAATGACATTAAATTGTAGCTTATGTGAAACGTTGGTACTTTTAACACAGCGCCATCTGTTAGAATTGTGACTATCAAATAATAAACAAATATTTTGCAATAAAATAATATTGCGGGTATAAATTGAGATGTAAGCTATCGTATCTTTTAAGTTGGATCAAACTACACACGGTGTGCAAATTTGATTGATATCGGTTCGGTAGTTTAGGGAGTCCATCGCGGACAAACAACGTGATACGTAATTTATATATATTAAGATTAAGAATTTTTAGAAGTTGTTTATGTTTCAATTTTATAATATGATAATTGATACAATTTCAGAGTGTGGCGTGAACATCGCGACAGGATTGTTGGACGATACCATGCATGGGATTTGAACTTTAACAACGGGTTCCTCTACAATTCTAATTACAGGTAGTTACTTATTCTCTCAATAGATGGCGTTGCTCGTACAGTCACGCGCGGTATCAGTACTGTTTGATTTCTTATTAATACAACCATTAGGTTTTTTTGTTGAAATTAATTTTAATTAAATGTATGGAATGCATTTAAAAAATTAGCCCCAATAACCATTAAATTATTGCTGATACAAATTGCAGTTGTATATTTTTTATAGAAATAGGTAGAAACGAATGTCAAAGATTTCTTTAATATTTATTATTAAGAAGTTTTAAATGTTTAAAGTAATATATATACTACTTTCGATAATAATAATAATGACTATGGAGTCATTATTATTATCGACCATTGAATAGTCGTTAATTTATAGATCTAGCAACATTGACAAATTAAATAAACCATTCGTATTAACGGCCTCGAACCAATTCGACATTATTATATGACAATGACAATGACAGCTGACACTAACACAATTTCTTCAATATTAATTATAAAGACTACAGACTATCAAATATTCGTTAATTTGCAGATCCATCAATATTGATAAATAAATTAAACCATATAACGGTTTTCAACTAATTTGACCAAATGATGATGAATGACAATTCCTTAAACATAAATAATAATTGCTATGCATTTACCACAGACTATCAATCCTTAATATTGTTTATTATTATCTTGTTATTATTATTTTCTTGAATTAAATATCAATCTTTGTATTTATGTAACAATATAATCATTATATATGAATTTGCGTTCATATATATTTATTTACTTGAATTAAAATATCAATCTTTATATATTTTTTGTAACAATATAATCATTATATATGAATTTGATCCCATATATACGAACAAATTGCATTAAACCGGGAAACCAAAAGTGTTTTAAAATTAGATCACAAGTCTTGTCAACTCCGATATGTTCATGCTCGTCATGGAATACCCTCAGTAAGCTAAGCCTGTGACCCTTACGGCCTGGCCACGGGGATCGGCGAAGCGGGAGGCGAGGCGACCATTCACGCGGCGCCGTTTGCAGGTCACGCACCAGTCACGTTCGCCGCTGCGACCAGTAAGGAAGTTCGACATCTAAATGTCTTTATCGAAATCATCTCGATATTGCTTGGAAAGTAATAGCTTTTGATTCAAGACCATATATTATTTGAAAGAGATTATGGAGTACATGAATTAAATAAGATTCGAAGGTATAGATGGAGAATTCCACAAGAAGTATGAGAAATACAGAATATATCCAGATTTTGTTTTTTTAGTATAACAGAATGAGTATTGAAACCTTCGATTATATTCTAATCAATATTCAACCAGAGTTGGAGAAAAAAGTTAATGCAAATTGAATTTTAAGTGCCGCTGAAAAATTTTTGTTGACATTAAGGTATATTCAATTTATGCTGTGGATGGCCAGACTTCCAAATACCTGGTCTTGCCAGTATTTCAATAATAAAAAACTCTGTATTCATTTTTCGCCGCGAAAACGACTTAACTTATTTAATCCCTGCTCTATTCGCCGCGACTGCCGCTCAGGGTGGGGACAGTTAGATAAGTGACCTTTAAAGAATATGGTGGCGCCATCTACTATATTTCTCCAGAACCTAGTAGTTATTTTATTTGCCTATAGATGTCACTGAGACAATAATTAACAAAAAACACATTTATTAAGCTTTCTCAGTTTCATTACTATTATCATAAAATCGAAGGAAATTAGCATAAATACATAAAAATAACAATCTGAAGACTTCTTAAAATTTGGCAGATTTTATGTATTCTGGCAACATTATTTTGTTTTTGTGCACGTGTTTTTCTGTCAACTCAACAACTGTCTTGCACAATGAATTTCTGTAACCGTCTTTAAAAATAAAAGTCGGTGAAAAGTTTGTTACAATACAAATTTGTTGTGGCGATTTTGTATTTCAGAAAGAGCGTTGAGTTGAGCTGTAAGGCGTCGTCCTAATTGGGAGCGATCGTACGATGGCGCGATGCGTTTTTCATCTCACGATCAAAGTGGTCGTGCGATGACCTAACAGGTGTCCTAATAGATCGCGCGATGTCCATCGTGTGATGCCCTCGCGCGTCGAAGCATCGCGTAGTAACCGATTAGGACACTCAAAAGAGATCTGTTGCTTTGATTACATGATCGCACGATCAAACGCATCGTACGATCGTTATTAAAGCATTTCATGTGCTCGCACGATTACTTGAGGTTCAAATAGGACACTCTGATGAAATCTGTATGTTTGAACTCATCGCACGACGAGAACGCATCGTGTCATCGTGCGATCGCTCCCAATTAGGACGACGCCTAAGAGTCCTCCATTTTTACTGTTGACACTGTTGACTCCGTTTGTCTGTATACCCAATATCCACTTACTATTGCTAAACTCTGCAACAAATTGGTGGATTGGTAATGAATGGAATAACTTATACGTTCATCTTGTTCATCGAACCAACATTGCAACCAAACCAATCTTTTCAGACCCTACAGTGCAATCTTTTCCGAAACCAGACAATTTTCAAAACATGGAATACCTTTGTCGGTGGCAAATTGGAAACTGAGTCTGACTATACCTACTACAGCAAAAGAAAAGTTTGTGACAAACATTTCACAGACAGGGATCGAAACCGTTACAAGAGACTTAATGCACTTGCCGTCCCATCACTTCATTTGTTGGGTAAGTTTCATCAATAAACCATTACTTAACTTACAGAATTACTATAGTCGAATTTTTAATTAGACGAAGTAAACTGACGTTTACGGTGTTGTCAGTTTTTAATGAAATAAAAATAGTGTTGTGACAAAGTAAAAACCCCTGAATGAATGATCGGTGATGGCACTAGTCGCCGCGCCGCGCTTTGTAATAAGACGTCAAAAAACTGATTGTAGTTACATAGTACTAGTACCTAACTTATATCAGTGCACTTTTATACAATTTTGAAATAGAAATAATATTCTTTTATTGTTTGAAATGATTGACTATTCACACTCATTGTTCATTCATCTGATTGAACAAGAACTGAACGCATCACTATTACTTTAAATATGGCAACATTATTTTACAAAGTGACATTAGCTACTGTCAGTTGGCTTCGTCTAATTAAAAATACGACTATAGTTAGAGGTTTCTAATAGAATAGGGTTCTATACTTGTCAATGATTTGTTATCTTAATATTATTCTTACTATTTATTTATAAGTTAGTTAAACTGTGGGTCAAGCGTCTTCAACTCTTCGTCAGTTGTGTCAGTCTATCGTCCCATTGACACTACAGAGCTGAAGACGAGAGAGTGGGTTTGTGGAATCACCATCATCATCAACTTAAGAATTGGCCCACTTTTGGGACTTGGAGACAGGCCCCTCACATAAATTATCCATTCTATATTCCACAATAAACTCCACTTTGGTTTAACAGACTAAACTATGAGCTGAATTAACCCAAATCATTTGTGTTATGTATGGTGGCTAATCTGGTTAAAAATCTTTTTCCAGACAACTTTACTGTGCTTGGAGATAGCAACAGGGTCTTAAGCAAGAATCAAGCTCTTCTAAAACAAAAAAAAGTAAGTAAATACATGAAACAGTAATATTAATAACCGTGCCTACGCTGTCTGTCTGTGGATCTTGTATAAGAAAATAATGTCATTTAAGTATCTTTAGATTCTTTAGTGTACAATAAAGATTTTTATATCTATCTATTTATGATTAATGTTCATTGTTTATTTGTAGTTATAGTGGAATATACACAGCATGATGCAGCTTTACTGTCCATCTTAACGGACCAGAATTACTGTACTGTGAGCCGGTATACGAGGATGACTTTCAAGAAAGGTTAATATAACATATATGATAATCTTTATATATATAATTCTTCTGTGAGTGTGTATGTCACTGAACTTCTCTCAAACGACTGGACCGATTTTGATGAAATTTTTTGTGTGTGTTCAAGGGGATCTGGGAATGGTTTAGATTCACAAATCAGCCCGCCAGATGGCGCTGCAGTCGGTACTTTCATACTTTGCTTTACTAATCGCTTGAAATATCATGCAGGACAACGTCTGTCGGGTCCACTAGTAATATATAAAAGAGTAGTTAAATACTAAAACCCGACTACAAAAAGGTTGAAATAAGACCAGCTTATAATTCAAATATTATATTTAATTAATCTTCATGGGAAGCCAGTTTATGAAATGCGAATATCTATGAGAGTAAATATATTTTGAAGGTTAGGCAGGTCTTGTTTCAACCTTTTTGTAGTCGGGTTTAGTTTTTAATTTTTACTTGAAGTTCTTTAGTACCTACGTTTCGTACAGGTAATATTGTGGACGATCATTGTGTATAGAACCATTGTCTAAATTAATTATTTGTTTGAGCAATAGATGGCGTTAGGCGTGTGCTAAAACGCGATGGCATAACAACATCTTAGTATAGGTCGGTTATCGAAAGCTGGCGGGTTCACAGTACTCACACTAATGCAATTTCACATACAGTATGTTTCAAAATATGATTTTTTTGCCATGCTATACATTTTAGTCCACTCTGGTTTTAGTAAGGTTGGGTGGGTTGTAAATAAATAAAAATGTGTCAAATACATATAAATATTAGGTGCATACGAGGGTGGATCCAAAAGTTCTAAGCCAGACCAAGAACGTGAAAGAGTAGTTCGTGTAAATAATTTTTCATTTTTCGACATAAGCTCCATCTAGCTCAACACACTTCACTTTTACTTCACTAACTATTCTTTCAGTATTGAGAAACCCCAGTTGCATCTGATGTCAAATTAAATATAAATTTTTTTCATTAAACTGTTTTTATTAAGATGCTTAAAATAATTAAAAATATTGTGCTCCATTTCACGAGATTGCCCTGGTAATGTTTGAAAAAAGATCAACATGTATACAATAATAATAATATAAAACAGTAAAGATCAACATAAACAGTAGCAAAAGAAAAACAATAACTGTCTCTTTTATACTCATAAGCTTGACCGAGCGCGAGAGAGACGGACAGTCTTTTCATGATGTATTTGTGATTGTATTTCAGTTTGACATCACGTCTCGCGCTTATTCACAGACACTACACAAGCACAAAGTGTAAATGTGTTGAAGCCGCCAGCTTTACATAACATACCTATATTATATAGCATTTAGGGTTTATTTAATATAATGAAGTTTTTATAGTATAAATCAAGTGTCCCTCTCTATAAGTAATAAATAAAAAGTGAAAATGTGTTGTGTGTGTCATTCCGTGATAGGTTTTTGTTCAACCATAAAAAATCTATTTTTGTTTGTTTTATCAACTTTTTCTTTGAAGCTACATATGTTAAATTTTTGAAATGGTCTTTAATTTTTGATACACTTGACGATGGTATTGGATCATGATGGTACCTGAGTTTAGTCAGTCATAACGTCACTTGTGATTTTCCTTTTTATATCTTTATGTTTTGAACATGTAACAAAGATAAGAATATTATTTTACAGGAGGAAGCAAAAATACCGTACTTCGATACCTGCAGCGAGATTTGTAGCTTACGTAAGAGAGCGAAATCTTTCAAAGACAGACTATCCCAGACTGCTAAATTGTGCAAAGTCAATGCCTTTGGAGAGGTGGTGAAAAATATGAGCAAATGAGCTCAGCTCCGAAAGGTCGACGTTTTACCGTTGATGAAAAAGTGCTTGCTCTTTCACTTTATAAAAAAAAATCGGTTGTCTGTAAATCGGTTTACTGACGATAGTTGAACGTGACAACGTCATAAGAAAATACTGATGGAATGGTTGCATTCTTCAAAAGAAAATTTTAATTTTATTTGTTTGATAGATATTTTGTTTGGATATAGAGGAGGTAAATGGAAATCACAATTGAATTGATCAAGTTACATTTATTTGTACGCATAAATACAATTATGTCAATTTTTAACGAACGAACGCTGCCGAACGCGGAGGCCGATTGTGCCTCTTTGTCGCTCGTTCCGCGCTCTCGCTTGCACTTCAAGCCTTAAATGGAACGCCTCAGAGCGAGGTAACGCCGCATGAGTCATGTTTTTTTCGTGCGTGCAGCTGGCTTCATCGAATTATAAGACGTTGTCACGTCAAAAAGTCCCAAAGGGTATGGATTGCTCTACAAATATTTTACATTACCTTCAAGCAAATCGATGAAGCGTCTGCTCACTCAAGTGAAAATTCGTATGGGTATAAATCCTACGTATTCCAAAAAATCCGCCATACTGTGCTGCGGAATAAAAAATTGCCTCTGCAGCTTAATATTTGATGAAATGTCATCGAGAGCCCAAGTGACATATAATGCGTCAAAGGACAGTTTGAAAGGTATGAGGAACAATTGAATGACAAAAGAAATGCTGTATACCATTGACACCATAGAGGAGAGAGTTAAATGGGAGTATTATCAGCAAGTATATGCCGCCGACAAAAGGCACATTGTTAGATAAAATAACTGAAGAACACTTGGTGCCCGATAAAATGAACAAAATGAGGGTGAAGTTGGCAGCGGATCATCTCACTACCAGGGGTGATGTGCCGGAAGAATGCAAAATTTTAATAGACATTACACTTCTATTAGATAATATTTTTGACAGCTTAAATGTAAGCTCTTTTCACGTGCCAAATGGCAAAAAGTATAAAGGTGCAGTAAAAACAAACTCACCCCATTTTAAACTGTGGAGGGAGGCACGAAAAGTATTCAAAAATCAGGTTTACTGAAGTCACTATTCCGTCAGTAACTAACCTAATAAAGACCATTGAAGGCTGGAAGAAATATGGAAGTCGTCACAAAAAAATACGGCTTAGGGGCCATCCATAAAGTACGTCACACGTTAATGGGGAGGGAGGGTATCACCGAAGTGTGACATCGTGTGACAAGGGGCATGGGGGGGTCAATACTTTTGTGACGTCACATGTTAAAATTTTAAAAACTAAAACGCAAAGTTTGGATGTGAATTAAAATTGTTAGAAATTTACGAAATTGATCTATATTTAATTAATTAAATGAAAATAGCTGTTTTCTCTCTATTGTTTTTAAATACATACATAAATTTAAAAAATGTGTGACGTCACATCAGGAGGGGGGGGGGGGGGGGGTTATAAAAATGTGACAACCTGTGACAAGGACAGGGGGAGGGGTTCAAAAGTCCTAAAATTCGTGTGACGTACTTTATGGATGGCCCCTTAGATGCATTAGTAACAAGAAAACTTAAACTTAAACCAAGACCCAATTGAGAATTTCTTCGGGAACATTAAAAGTTCCGGAGTGAGAAATGTTGCCCCTAACACAGTTTGAAAGCGCACACAAGGCGTTACTGTTGAATAAGAGCGAGGCCCCTTTAGCACGTTGCGCTGCGTTGCGTCGTCGCAGCGTCAAAAATGTTGAGCAGAATGGCCGTTTGTGCCGGAATTGAAATAATTAATTATTCAATTATTCAACAATTGCTTAAAGAACAAAGAAGAAAAAACAAAAGGAAATAAGAAAACGTAGTGTTTGGGTACGAGTATGGATTTTGGAGTAAATAAATACACGTGCGCGCACATCTGCTACTGATCGTTTACACGGTCGATTTTAGTTTCCAGTCGCATGCAGCCGGTTGCCGCGCGGCCAAAGTCGGATGCTACCCAACTTTGGGGCTTTAGTTACTTGCGCCTTAGCCGAATCATTTAGATGGTCGATTTACGCCGCGCGGCAAAAATCGTGCGGCTATAGTCACCCGTGTGAACCCCCTATAAGCGTGACTATGTAAGTACGTGCCCTGGCTGTACAGTTTGATCACTTATAAGCGTGACGATTTCCTAAATCGTCGGAGTGCCCCGAGAGCATAGCCAGACGTCGGTACTCTCTCTCTGATTGTTAAATTGCCCTCATTATATAGCAATTAACATAATAATTATTTCGTAAGAGTGATAAATACAGAGTAAGTCAAATATCTTCTATTATTTCGAACCCCCGATGTCCCAGGAACCGTACACAGTAAAAGAGAAGACACTGATTGTTTCTATCTAATATATAAAATTCTCGTGTCACAGTTTTCGTTGCCATACTCCTCCGAAACGGCTTGACCGATTTTGATGAAATTTTTTGTGCTTATCCGGTAGCTATGAGAATCGGCCAACATCTATTTTTTATCCCCCTAAATGTTAGGGGTAGTCCACCCCTAAATTATTTTTTTTTAATTTTTAGATATTTTTTTTTGTTTTTATTTTTTTATGATACAGCATTACAAAAACACATACAACCCCTAATTTTCACCCTTCTACGATCAACCCCTATTTTTTATTATAAATGTATACATGGCAAAACAACGTTTGCTGGGTCCGCTAGTAAAATATAAATTTGACCAAAGATTCTGAAAAACCTAGGCTTAATAAGTCTATGCCTTGATTTTTATACTGTCGCTGGCGAAGTCGCTATCATAAATGTATAAAAATTATTCTAAAGTTATATACTGTTATAAATTTACAATGTACGTAATAAATTAAAAAAGGGGTTATATATTATTCATGACAATCATACAACTATTTTAGAGTAAAATAGGTCTTAATAAATTTTCTTTATTGGTAAAAATTTAAAATATTAAAATTTTAACACCTCAAACATGAGTTAAAATTTACCACTGCACTTAATATTATTATTCAATCTTTATTTAGTCAGCACTGGCATTCATAGAAGGTTAGTCGGGTGCAACCTAATATGATTTAGGTTACTAAAAAAAATGTGTGCGTGTACTAGGTGTACACACGTAAGAAGTAAAACTTCTTTATGACCTTATTGGAAACTATTTCTTTAAACACAGTTAATTTTGATACACTGCCTAGCATACAATTTACAAATTAATTGCTGCAAATTGCGATTAGCAAATTTCAAGTCGAAAATGTTATCCGTTGTCAAACTTTAAAGTCAAAAACATACTATATGTCATATTTTAATGCCGATAAAGAAGTTTGACTTCAAAAAGCAACATGGCGCGTAACGGAAAAATGTGACGCGTAACGCAAAAATGTTACACAAATTTTTTTTCCAACCCCGATAAAGAAGTTTCACTTCAAAAATTTTAATGCACATTTAATACTTTTCACAGTGTTCCACATGTTTTCCTAAAAACAGTTATCCTTATGACGTGCCATTCCACCACACCCTGAAGTCTCTCCACACACTTACTTCTTGCACCTTCTCTTCGTCATTGAGAATCTTACAGAGGTTGCAAACATCTGGTCCATCAGTACCTTCGCCATCGAAAGAAATCGTAAAACTTCGTCTTGTTTTCAAGTATGCTATTTATCTCGGTTGCAAGTGCTGTTGGGCCTAAGACTTTTGCGTCAATGTAACTGCCATCCGGTAGAAATCTAAATTGAAACGAAAATTATTTGATAAAATTATTTAAATTAAAACGTGTAATCTATTTATATAAAAATGAAACCCGTTTTCCGTTGTCACGACATAACATGAAAACGGCTTGACCGATTTGTCTGATTCTTTTTTTATAATATTCCTTGAAGTACGAGGATGGTTCTTACGGAGATAAATATTTAAAAAAATTGAGTGAAAAAGTCTAAAAACAACACTTTTCTATATTCCCATACAAAATATTCGTAATAATACTTAAAAGTCAATTTGAACTTTAATACCATATAAAACTAAACACTACTACCAAATAAAGCTAAAATGTTAGTGGAGGGGTTCCGGGATGGTAAATTTTTATTTTTTGACATGTATCTGTTGTCTTATCAACTTTCTTTTTTTTATCTTACTAGCTAGGCCGGTGTCCCGATTAGCAGAATGAGTATTTAAGTATTTAAAATAAAGACTCGACTGTTAGGCGGTACGACGTTCGCCAGGCCAGCTAGTAAACGATATAAATCAATATACATTCTTTAGGGTTTATATAAAAAAATGCCAACAGAAAGTTGATACGAGCCGTAATTCTTTAATACAGAAAGGCCAAATGCATTTTCTATAAAACTTTTCTTATGGCATAGTAAGTGTTCATTAGTTACGAAATGAATTTTATTTCGGTTTAAGGGCAATAGCGCACTAGCGGCCAGCAGCGGCGAGGTCGCGGCGGCCATCGAGATAGAAACCATAGTATGAAATCGCCATATAGCACGCGCACCTGGCCGCACGCGGCCAGCGGCCACACCGAGCCGCAGCGGCCAGCGAGATCGAAGCGACGCATTTGCGGCCCGTCTTCGGTCGCTGCGGCCACTGGGATCAATTGCATTGTAGTTAAATAAGCAGTGTGCGCGCACTAGCCGCGGCGGCCGCACGTATTGTGGAACTACAGCGTGTTTTGTAATCATTGCGATGTCTTTCGACACGGAAAGATTTATAACCGAGATTGAGACAAGGAGGGCGTTGTGGGACATGTCCTGTGAAGACTATGCCAACCGTGACTTAAAGAGGATGATGTGGGAAGAGATTATAGAAATATTATAATAAATTTGTAGTTGGCATCGCATATAGCCATCAGCACAATAGAGAAATAGTTTTTGGACCCAATATTTTTTCCTTTTCTTTTTCTGCTTCTTACTAAGATACAAAAGCACTGCTATTTCCTCAACGTCCATTTTGAAGCGCGCTGTATAAGCAACTGACTATCGTAGCCGCAGTTTTGGCCGCGTTGCAAATCGCAACCCTTGCGGCCGGGCCGCGCGTCTGGCCGCTAGTGCGCTATTAGGGTAAAAGCACACATACATGCCTTAACTTGCCGCTTCATAACTCATCGCTTTACGACTCGTAACAATAACGTACCATTTAGATAAGCAACTCTTTTATTACATAATATTTTAAAGTATAAATTAATATGAAAATATTAACATCACCGACGAAACACTTTTATATTACATTGCACCTATAAGGATAAAGAAATAATTAATAAGATGATAATATACGTATTTTAACTTCTCATTTACATGTTGTTGACTAACACTCAGTAATTATTTTTGTTTTAAACACGCGACAAAGGTAATTAATTGTCTTAATTTTATTACATAATATTTTAAAGTATAGATTAATATGAAAATATTAACATCACCGACGAAACACTTTTATATTACATTGCACCTATAAGGATAAAGAAATAATTAATAAGATAGAGATAATATACGTATTTTAACTTCTCATTTACATGTTGTTGACTAACACTCAGTAATTATTTTTGTTTTAAACACGCGACAAAGGTAATTAATTGTCTTAATGATAATAATGAGTATGTTCGAAATACATTTTATTAATTTTATAAAATTGATGAGGGTGATGCCAAATATTTACACACGGCCGATCGACACATTTTTTGTTAGTCATTGTTGAGCTTCTTTCGGGTTACGTGTTCTCGTGCATCTAGCTTTTTTTATTTGGATATATACTTTTTGTTAATTATAGTTGATTATAGACACGTCCACTATTTAAAATTGTATAGTGAGTGTTTATTGCGTGTTTAAGAACTATTGTGAGGCAAGGTATCAATTATCATCAGTCTAACCTCTTTTTGTGCCCATAGTAACACTAATCCAAATCCTTACGGCTGATAATATATGTGTGCCTATTTTCCTGTAAGAGAGACATTGACGAGGTATGTACTCAGGACTTATTATTTTAATATGAATTGTGTATCGACGGCCACCGAACCGTTCTTTGTGGTACAGAGTATTATGACTTCCAAGGCTTATAAGCCATGTTACTTTGACACAGGTGTATCATAAAATAATTAAGATGAATGTAAAGCAAAATATGGCACGTTGCGTAAATTGTCTTTCTAAATCTATGAACATATAATATTATTCGTAGATCAAAACAAGAATCAAAATTAAATTCTGCTTGAAATAGTCTCTGGCACCACGATTCAATTGAAGTAATTGCTTTAGGTCAATTACTTAATTAAGTACTCTTTGCTATCCGTAATTAAATCTTTCTACCGTTAAAAACAGTTTCGAGATAAAATTATTTATTCTTATAATAAATAAGATATACCAACATTTGCTTATTGGATTTCCGCACAACAAACACGATTTGAGTAAAAAGAATAAGGGAGCTGCTCTTTACACAAGGTAATATACCTTGTGTAAAGAGCAGCTCCAAAACAATAGGAACGGCATAATTGTTTAAGGCTGTTAACAATTTTTCAGTTACATAATCTTCTGGGAACGAATTTTCAAAAGATAAAAATGGTAATCATCTTTAATCATTTTGAAGCAAGATTTTTCTCGTTGTTTCTTGGGCATATTAAGCTTTTTTTTTTTCTGAGGAAATGCGTTACGCATACCCTCCCGCGGCACGGTTGACCTTGGTGGGGAAGGGTTATGTGGGACTCGCACAACAGTGCATACCCACTAAAACCCCACGGCGCCACCAGCAATCGCCCGGGGCAGGACACGGTAACAGCGTAGCCTTGTCCGCATCCAGCCACGCGATCATCCGTTAGTATCACGGTCCTCTACGGCCACAAATGATGTGGAATGGACCTTGGCACAGCAAGGGCCACAAACAGGGTGTTTATAAAGCTGGGGGAGGTCGGGCACGATGCTTGCAGGGATGCGTCAGCATCCCTTCTGGGCATATTAAGCTACCACAGCTCCCATAAATATCCACAGATAAGCCAAATGCTTTTAGCTCATTATTCAGCCTCGAAAAATAATGTTCTCTACCACTTTTCGTTGAACAGTGAGACACAAACCACGCAACCGCTTTGGTCTTCTTTTTCAATTTTGCCTTTAAGCCCTCGCTGACTGGTGTCATATTCGGCCATACCATATCTACTTTAGGACCAACGAGCTGGCCATTTTTATCATAGATAGCTAGGTAACCCCATCGTATATCTGAATCCAATTTATAGGTCCACGTCCAATTAAAGAATCCGTCTAAATTTTCATGACACGCCGGAAAATTGTCCGGGGATTCCATTGCACCGAATATGAATTTTTGTCTCGGTGATCTCTGAGATGGCATTTGGAAAGGCCAAAGGTGTATGACATCCCTTCCGTTAATGGCAATTGCGTCGAAGTCCCTTTGATCAAGAAAATAACTTTTATCGTCTGTCACGTAACAATTTGTGTATTTGTATTTAACGAAGGCTGAGTTACCTTCTCCCATCCAATCAAACGGTGCTCTGAACCTGCGAGTCCATTGAAGTACATATTTCATGTTTTTGTGATTCAAATGGGTTATATTCTTCCGGCTTGCTCTTATAAGGTTCATAATCCGGTCAAATTAGACTAAAAAATAGGGGTAAGGTTACAATAATTCGCACTTGGCTGAATATTGGTAGGATTGCTCAATACACTATTATAAAGGAAATGTGAAAAGTCCTCATCGATCCGGCACGTGCAAAAAAATTTACTCCGGGTCAAAGATCACAAAAATGGGTTTTTCGCGATTTTCAGCAAAATGGTAAGTTTTATCATAAAATTAGTTTGGACAAAAATTGTAGATCAGATAATTATCTATAAAAAATGTCTTAATACTTTTTTTCCTAAGAGCCACCGTTTTTGAGATATCACGATTCAAAAAGTTAAAAGAGTTGTAATCGTCATTATATGTATAAGTACACCACGTATATACATCACTGAAGCCGTAATACAAGCAAAAATATCGTTCTATCGGTCAGTGTGACTTACACATATAAAATATGAAAATTTCGGGTAAAAAAATCCCAGTCCTTTATTTTCTACGCCAGTGTAACCTTCAGCAACATCGCTCTGGAGTGAAAACACGTGTTTATTGTAACCTATTTCGTGCTGTTGGAAAAGACTGGGGTTGGAAGTTGGTCGACAATTCATTAGAGCCAGTTCAGACTTTACTTCCACCTGCACCAGAAAAACTACTAAACACCATTTTTTGCAACTGTAAAAAGGGATGTAGTGCTAAATGTGGTTGCAAAAAAAGTTGGACTGTTTTTTTCTGTAGCATGTACTAACTGTCAAGGCCGGTCATGCTCCAATGTTGAATTGCCAACAATTGAAGATTCATTTGATGTTGACGAAGAGACATGCGATGTGTCATTATTGGGACAATTTATTAACACCCAGAATGAAGAAGATAAAGAAGAAGGAGAAGAAGGAGAAGGAAGATAAGGAAGAGAAGAAGAACAAGAACAAGAGAATGCAGAAGTTAATGATGATTTAGATTCAGACGGATAAATTTTCTTATTTTTTGTAATTTACACCCCTTACATCATTTTCAACCCTTGTCAATATCTACAGTTATTCAATAGTTTCAAATTAAACAGAATCATAAAAGATCAGTGGAATAGGCCTACCGGGGAAACCACATAAAAAAAAGCGCTAAGTACAGTACCTCAGAGGTGGCGTGGAAACGTGTGCATATTATGACGATTACAACTCTTTCAACTTTTTGAATCGTTATATCTCAAAAACGGTGGCTCTTAGGAAAAAAGTATTTGTGCATTTTTTATAGATAATTATCTGATCTACAATTTTTGTCTAAACTAATTTTATGATAAAACTTACCATTTTGCTGAAAATCGCGAAAAACCCGTTTTTGTGACCTTTGATCCCGAGTAAATTTTTTTGCACGTGCCGGATCGATGAGGACTTTTCACATTTCCTTTATAATAGTGTATTGAGCAATCCTACCAATATTCAGCCAAGTGCGAATTACTGTAACCTTGGATGTCTAAATTGACCGGACTATCATTTTAGTATTATACGTGTAAATTATATAAACAATCCAAAATAGTAGTAACAGCGAGAGCACCGCAAACATTTTTCTGACCAACCAACGATAACTCAACATCACATTATTTTTAAAGGCGGTTAAAAATAATTTATAACTACGTCCACTCTTGGCTAATCGAAGTTAATAACGACAATGTACACCATGTAATATGACCACAATTAACTTCAAATATGTGTGAGTAATATAAAATACGTAACATATTGTGCGCCACCACTGCTTCGATTAATACGTTACATAGTCCTAATGGGATGATAGATAGCTATAGCTGATAATAAAGATGGCTACAGGAAGAGTATATTAAATTTTAAACTCATAAGTGAAATTTTTCGCTGTCATCTATCTGACTTTATCGTTATAGTAATAGGTTAAAATTTTATATTATCACTTCCTGAATAAGATTTAGAAGTACTAATGACTGTTTTAATGGGGTCTCATCGCGGTAAGTTAACACATATTATTTTAATCAACACACATTGAAAATTTAGATTTCAAAATACAGGGACCGTAGGTCACTTTCGTGGCACAGATAATAATACAACGTAATATCACATTAAAACATTTATTACAAATAAATACATCTTATATACATTAACATTACGGATATTAACAATCGTTAAAATCATTAGTTCTTTATCAGTTATTTGCAAGTTTAATATATTCTATTTCATGTAATCAAATTATGCATACACCGTTTTTATTTTATCATTTCATAGATAAACAGGTTACAGGACACCGGGAAAATTACATCAAATATTTCTTTATATCCATACTAAAACACACACATACATATGTTTACATTTATGTGTATATTTTTTATTTGAGCTTATTTTTGTACAGCTATCGTAAGGTGAAAATTAACAAATTTTACAATTTTTTTTAAAGATATGTATTTAATCAAATAAAAGCTCGCTATAATAAGTAAACAATTGTAAAACTGTGATAATTAATCCGTACCCTCTTAAATGTAAATGCTTTTAATTGCCTCATTTGTGATTATTTATTTTATTTTCAATAATAATAAACATCTTTTTGTTTACACTTATCAAAATAAATGTTAGTTCGTTTTATCTTGTAAAGGATTGTAATTAATTAATCTATCTTACGTTGGCCCCTAATCTTGTTAAGAAATACGATAATTAATATAATATTAAGAAAATTACAAAGTCGCAAACATTTCACAATGATTAAAACATTTTTAAAATTTAATAAAATTGCACTTAAATAATAAATACAAACCAGAACAACCATTAGCATAAAACTATTGACATGGGACTAAAATAAACTAGTTTCACATAATTAGAAATTGTTTTAAATGTAAATAGCTTATATTGAACGAACATGCCTTGTTCTAAAAAATAAACTATGTTTTTATTTTGTAATGAATAATTAAAACGTATAACGTATGTGTGACTATGAAAAATATACGATTTATTATTATTTTTAGCAAATTTTTTCTAGTATCATTCAAGTTTTTCCTGGCACCAAATCTTGACGCCCATCATAAAATTAGAAAATCCGCATATTCAAAGTGGTGCCACTTTTAAAAGCTAGAGGTGGTTATTTTATATGTGTAAGAAAAAATCGGTTGTCTGTAAAGTCGGTTTACTGACGATAGTTGAACGTGACGTCATAAGATAATACTGATGGAATGGTTGCATTTTTCAAAAGAAATTTTTAATTTTGTTTGTTTGATAGATATTTTGTATGGATATAGAGAAGTAAGTAAATGGAAATCACAATTGAATTGATCGATCACAATATAATCGATATAATACGATATATACTTTATATACAGTATAGATGCCTAACGCTGCCGAACGCAGAGGCCGATTGTGCGTCTTTGTCGCTCGTTCCGCGCTCTCGCTTGCACTTTAAGCCTCAGAGCGAGGTAACGCCGCATGAGTCATGTTTTTTCGTGCGTGCAGCTGGCTCCATCGAATTAATAAAATGTTGTCACGTCAAAAATATAATCCATTAAGTAGTTTTCTTTAATCCTACGGATTCAATTTACACTGCAGTTGTCCGAGTCTTTATTTCGTGTAGGACCCGGCACCGCTCGTGTCTGGCGCAGTAGAGGCGTGGTGGTGGGTGTCAGGCAGGACCACGACAACGCGGTGACGTTTCGACGCGCTCTCCGACAGCAGTCAGAGAGGTATCAGCAAATCTCACTCCCAACTTTGGTTTCGTTGCACCATTCTAAAAATAGAAGTCGATTAGGGTCGTACAATGAAATTGTACGTCAAACATAAATTACAGATCGAATAACAGTAGTAATGTAGCTTTAACGCCCGAACCCAATAACCTATCTCTATCCATAATACACCATCTAGATAGTAATCTTAATCCAAATTATAACAAGTATGCCAATAACCAATCGACGGATCGCAATAGCCATTTGTCGATACAAGCTATCCATGGGAGGTCGTATCGGTGTCTGTGGATAGACCTTTGTATGAAAATGACAGTTGACGAAAGCTCGATTTCAACAGTTAATTATTTTAACAGTTTATCTTACACCAGTTTTTTAAATAATTAAAATAACAAATATGTTTTAAACATAAAAATGTATATTTTAATGTTATTTGTACGGTTTCATTTACTTTATTTGGTTTACATTGATTATCAAATATGAGTGAAAACTCGGTAAAATGTTTCGGCAAAGAGCATTTTATCCGTCACCAAAAATGGATTGTCTTCGTAGGGTTTGGTTATTGGGATGCAGATAGGAGATCGATCTACTGTCACGGTCTGATCTCAGATTGTTTACAAATACCCAATAACCCGATAATTAATCTGAGATTGTGGATTGATTATTGGGTTCGGGCGTAAGTGTCAATTAGGTGCTTTGATATGGTGTCATATTATATATTCATGAATCATTTTCAAATGCGTAACAATCTTTATTCACATTGTAGTTAATAAAATAAAAATTGATAAAATCTATTCATGAAATCGATTTTTGTTGTTATATACGAGTCAGAAAACGTTTGTTATAACAAACAATGCGATCTCTAGTTCAGCTTTTTACTGGAAATATCCAGTGTGCAAGTAAACATCTGAATAACGCCGCGAGCGATTAAATTTCGCATTCAGTTCGGAAGGAATTCATTCTCGATAAAACTTTATAGTCTTGCTAATATGTATTTCACTTGATAAAATATTAACGTTTAGTTTATTACATAAGTTATAGTCATAGTTTAACCCATCACTATGAAGTCATAAGAAGTTTTAATGGAGAAATGTGAGCGAAGTTTCTCATATCCGATTACGAGGGTACGTACCAATAATGGTTGTAAACCATTTGTTTACCTTTGATAACTAACTGTGTAAATTTTGTAATGTCAAATTTTCTTATGATTTTTAAGCATGCACACTTAAACATATAGTTATAGTATTAACTATATGTTTTACACCTTATAAATACATATTATACGTACAAGTACTATATACGTATATATAATATGTTATTATAGATTGGTTAAAAACGAGATCAGTAGAATGGAATTTACTATAGGTAATATAAATAAAATAACACAATTTTTTTTTAAATCTCCATGCCAAAATCTGTTTAGATGATTTGTTATCATAGAATAACAAATATAGTCATCGGCCAATTCAGCCACCATAACAAACCTAAACGTGCTATAAGTTGGAGAGAAAATATCATTTTGTGAAAAGTGAATTATCCCCGACTGTGACATAAACACATTTTCTCAGAAGCTGCGTTGCTATGGTTACCGAGGTTTTATTATTCACAACTAAAATGAGAGTAGTAGGCAGATAGAGGGTTTCAATAATCAATAGAATAACTTCGCTCATAAGGCAAACTAGATCTATATATTCACATAAAGAAAATATTTGAAAGAACAAGCATTAAAGTTACTAATTGATATTACGTATTCAGTTTTGTTATTCGTTTACAATATTCTTCATTTCGAATTATCAAATATGATAAAGCGAGCACAAAACTTTTTCATGTTATAAAACTCACCTTTATTGTATTAAGAGGATGCGTATCTTGCTTTTTGTTTTTTGACGAACTTGAAGTACCTGAAAACAATAAAAAAACATCCATTTAATAAAACTGGTTTATTAAAATTTCCATATTCACTATTTACAAAGGAATGTTTGCTCCATATATAGCTATACAAACTACTATAATTAGCAGGCAGGCCTATTGCTGCGAGTATTATAAAAGAGTCAAATAGCAGTTTTATTAAAAAAGCGCCTTGAACTGAAGGTAGTATGAGGTTTACGTAGGTACCTACTTATTCTCAGAACATACGCTATTCACAATTTATGTTAGTTTTAATGAAATTTGTTATTGAACTATCTTTTGTGGGAAAATATATTCAATGGCACATCTATTGGACATGACATATATCTTACAGAGTGATTTTTTATAAAACGATGACGAAAAAACATATCAAATGCTTTTATTATGATTTTATTTTATTTCATTTTTCTTACTTTCAATATTCCTACTTTAGACAAGTACAAGTGTACATTTAAAATTACGCATATATAGCTGAAAATGAATATGATATGAAAAATCTGGAGAATTCTTGGCTTCTACACAAAGACAATGAAAAGAACCTTACAACATTTTCCTGAAAACGGAATGAATGCAATAACGTCGACGTGAAAAAGAAAGAATCCTTGGTTTAGTTCTCAACCAGTGATCAGATTTTCCTATATTTTTGTAGGTGTTGTATCTATATATATCAAACGTAACTTATTCTTTATTACATAGCTATGTCGTTTTAATTTAACCGCTTAACACATAAGTAGTAAATATATACAAGGAAGCAAGAGATGTCGTCAAACGAACCTAAGGTACCTAGGTACTGGAGTTACGGTAGGGTTGTGGTAGATAAAACAATGCTTTCAGGCAAGGCTTAAAGCAGTTTTTACACAAACGGCCTATTAAAATGCATTTTAAATATACTTAATTAATTCTTATATTATAAGTGAAACAGTCGCATAAAATCAATTTTATACTATTTATTTATTTACACTTCGTTACCTTATAAGTAGGTAACATAAGTTATAAGGCAACGGGTGGCCTTATCGCTAACAAGCGATTTCTTCCAGGCAACCCTAATGTGGAACAAAAAAAGAAACACCTACAGAGGGTAAAGTAGAAGAAGTGCATAAACAATATATATTTTAATTCAATATTCTATAGAATAGATTTTTTATATACGATTACAATATTCATATTTGTATTACTTCAGACCGTAGAAGTTATTTTAAATCACTTTTAGGCACCTGTCGGTTTCCTACAATATTACAAAATTCCCGAAGGGGTCCAATAAATGTCTAATAGATGTAATGAGCAATTTGAAAATACATTGTTTATGTAGTCGTACAATGACGCTGCTAATTTATTTCAAAAAATCTTAATAGATAATCAATTATTTATAAAGAACATATTGTGAGTACAAAATTCAATCCTGTAGTAATATTATCTCAATGAACTATTGTTTGAAGTCCTGTCACTACTCGACGGGATTAGGGGCGAACAGATTTTGGCATCTACAAATTGAGTTCGTACTTTGATGTACTTAGATCTACCTTTGTTGTCATGAACCCAAGTACACGTTGACAGACAAACGCTGGCGTTTTGTGATATAGACACCTTTAGACGATGCTTTATTTTCGAGTACCGTATTTACCTTGCGCGCAAAACTTAAACTATATAAACTACCTACTACTACTACTACTACTACTACTACTACTATATAACCTTTAAACTATATAAGTAAGTGATGCAATCAATAAAAGTTCGCGTTGACTTAGCGTTAGAAAATTGTATTTCCGTAATAATTCGCGCTTAGTTTTTACTTCTTTTACTTCTTACAGTCCCTACTATGTAGATATGGGTTATACATTTGACGTTTTCCATAAATATGTTTCTTTCGGTATTTGAGTGTTTTTATTTTTATACTTTTACCATAAAAGAGTCAAAACAATTTTAGCGACTCACGGTCATGTGATCACTAAACTATTCCTTTCGTAACACAACTCTCTAATACGATGAAATTGGTTAAAATGTTCAGTCTATACAATATAAGCAAACTAAGGCAGCCTACGCACTGGCGACCATAGACGCGGCCAGGCCGCCGCGACCATGGTCGCTGGTGCGTAGGCAAGCGCGACATGCGGACATCAAATGTGAAAATCGCGTCGCATCAAATTAGACGCCGCGGCCAACGGTGGCCGCTGGTCGCTGGCCGCTAAGTGCGTAGGGGCTATAGCGATGGCCATATAAAGTCCAGAATTCACTGGCCGCCGCGGCCAGGTCGCGGCGACCATGGTCGCCAGTGCGTAGGCAGCCTTAAACTGAATATCAATGTTTCTTATTCTTGGATAATAGCTTAATTTGACGCCCCACAAGTCAATTAGAAAACAATTAATAATAATTGATCTTTTTATATATATAATTCTTCTGTGAGTGTGTATGTCACTGAACTTCACTCAAACGACTGGACCGATTTTGATGAAATTTTTTATGTGTGTTCAAGGGGATCTGGGAATGGTTTAGATTCACAAATCAGACCGCCAGATGGCGCTGCAGTCGATACTTTCATACTTTGCTTTACTAATCGCTTGAAATATCATGCAGGACAACGTCTGTCGGGTCCACTAGTACTCATATAATTTTTTCGTTGTCAGCCTTTAAGATACGCTCTTCTGTTGAAGGCCCAGTCTCAACCGTTTGGAAATACCTGGAATCGTAGCTGGTTCCATAAAGTGCGCGTCAGTGAAGTATTTTAAACGCGCCATCGTGGAACGCCAGACGTCAAGGTGAAACGGGTGGAGTTTATCTTTTGTATCATAGCGTAAACATAATTTGTCTAAAAGAGAACTAAAGAGAGGGATTGGAGAAGCAATGTAAGGAAAAGCTTAAAAAGTTTTTTCCTTACGTTGATTGCTTACACCATGTATGAATAAACATATTATATTTTTATAACGGCCTGCACAATAGCGATACTATTTTAAAAGCAGTGTTATATAAAATAAAACATACCTATCGTATCAGATCCGCTACCAGGTATGCAAAAGATATTCTTGAGAAGCCGTTGCAAGGATCCGTTTACTTTCAAGGTGTAGGTGCCGTAGACTAGGGGATTCATACAGGAGTTGGAGACGGCCATCGCGAACAGAAGGTCCTGAACTTTAGGTGGTACTTGCGATGCTGACTCACGGTCCACCATGTACCTGATGAATAAATGTAGCTGTTTGAAAGTTGTTTTTTTTATCAAAAACCTAATGTTTTCATAAAATCTAAATTAATAATTTTTATAGGATTATAAAGGTTGTATCCGCAATGCGTGAACAAATAATGTAGGGCTTATGTCCGGTGTCCGTCGAGATGCGACGCAAAAGTGTAGTAAAAGAGATTAATTAAATAAATTACTTATTCATATTAAGTAGTACATTTAGAAAAAAAATCATAGTTTTCTAATTTTTTAAATTGTCTATATACTTAACTTCTTATTTAATAATTATTTTAATTTCTTATTTATTAGATGAGCTTAAAATCTACTGAGGATTTTAAATATCCAAATAAATAACACTGCTGCTGTTAAAAGTCAAGTTTAACCAACTTTTCTTTAATAAACATCCGTTTTTGTCGGGAAAGTTGCTTGCAGAGTAAGTTTTTGGCATATGCAAATCGAACATATTGAAACAAAACTACTTTTAGACTGCCTTCGCAATATAGTCCGATGTATTCCACATAACGCATTAATTAAACTGCATTTATATTAACATGGAAATTTGAGGCACCGCCCTAAAAACAAAACCCATGGAAATACAGAGACTACAAGACAAATGAAACAAAATGTTATTTAAATACGATAACATAAACTATTCTAGATGAATTTATCACAGCACACAAATAATGAACATTTAGAAATTTTATCCAAATTATTTAACAAAGCTGTGTACAATTTCTTCCATTAAAGCAATGAGCGCTGTCACACATACTCAACGGGCTAGTAATTTAGTCGAACTATGGAAACAAGGCTAGTAATTTCGAGGGAACACTTCTTTATAGCATTTCTTTAATAGCTTGCCTAATACTGTTGAAAGTCTGCATACACCTCTCTCCAAAAAACTAAGCAATACATATTGTCTAAATACAGGTACAGGCACTGCACACATAGGAACATAAATAGAGATCACGTTTAAATAGACTTTCATAAAAGAGAATATTATAATCTTTCTTTAAGATTTAATATCTTTTAACCTTTTGCTTAGAAATTTCTACGATAAAGTTATTTAGTTTAAAAGAACTAAAACAAAACTACTATACTAAACTGCACGTTTGCTTAAAATCTATTATTTAAGTTGCTATATGAGTGTTGTAGATCCCATACTCGGCCTCCGGGTCACGCTCGTAGTAATTGTATTACATGGTTGACTCCGGGAAAATACGTGAAATACGGAGATTAATTTACAGTACGTACAGGAAGGTATTTTTCTATATCATCCTGTTTTTATTAAATATATCATTGTCTTTGATTGACATAACTTTTACACATTTAAAGAAAAAACTTTTTGACCGGATTGAAGTTAATAAATATAATATAATAAATAAATATAAAATATAATAAATTTAAATTTATCCGACGTTTCGCGTGCTTTACAGCGTGCGTGGTCACGGTGACTGTCGAAAAAAATTAAAAAAAGTTAAAATTATGTTAAATTGTTGTAAATTTATAATAATACATAACTTCAATCCGGTCAAAAAGTTTTTTCTTTAAATTAAATATATCTTTGATAATCTAATCAATATTTTTTTAACCTATTTGAAAATTTAAGTTTTACTCTCTTAATCTAAACTTTCATTAATATGAATATAATTATTAATATTCATAGTTTTTATATTCACTTATAACTACTCCGAATTCGAAAGCGTTTGGTCAGTGATTATTACCGCAAGTTTCCGCGATTTTCAAATTAGAATTTTTCATTTAAAAGAGGGTATATTTTGTTTTATGGAAAGGAAAGTTTTCTGGATATGGAGAGTTTCTCGGTCATATAGAATACCTGTTATTCCAACATTCCTGCCTTAATAAATTGTCATTGCAACAAAAATGCTTTTAAAAAATTTCAGGAAGTGTAATTTAACGAATTGTGCAATTGTAAATGTCATCACCATGAATGAATAAAGAGTATTTTTTACTTTATGAAAACATTATAATTAAAAATAAAAATCTTTTTATTACACCTAATCTAACAAACTTAGACATTCTAATACTTCATTGAAGTTTACCTGACGGGGTCACACCCCGATTTCATTAAATTGTGTTTGGACGTTTGGCTAACCATATTAGGTTTTACTATGTTTAACGAAAATTCTTTAGGTAGAGGCTAAAATATTTAGTTAATTTGTTAGGGCTGTAGCTAAGACTTCAAGTCAGCCCTGCGATTCTGTAACTCACTTTTCGAACTCACACAGCTGTTTTCGCATCGGCGGTCGCTCTCAAATCAGTCGTGAAGCAGTCATTTTATGATTTGGCATTCCGAAAAGGTGGGAGCTTGTAGTTTATTGTTTATTAGAAAAGTGAGTTACAGAATCGCAGGGCTGATCCGAGGATTGACTTATTGAACGCAGGTAGGGTTTCGAGGTTCGACTACAGAAACATCTAATTTTTGAAATACAACATTTTGTAACAACGTAAAATACCCAATTCACCTAAATTTTTAAATCTGCATTGTACAACGCGCTAAGTTAATTATACTTATAAAATCTATGTGATTCTAAAATACTTATTAAAAACAAATGACAAAAAAATTGTCATAAAGTGAAAAAATTGTTTTACTCTTACCACATAGCCATAGTGACGTAAGGGAGCCAACACAGTGCGAAAACAAAGACAATGATGACGGTCATGCGCAGAGTTCTCTGTCTTGCTCGCTCCAACACCCGCCGGTCTGAACAACGTAGGCGCACTTGACCGATTCCATTTGTATGTTCATGTTTCTCTGTATAGGATAAAATTTTGTAAGTAGAGTTACAAAAATAATATTCAAAATTGTAGGTTCGGGAGCGTTCAAGTATTACGTAACGAATTTTGGGGGGGGGGGGGTAAAACGTTACGATGTGGGGCGGGGATTGAATTACGCGTTATTGTTAATATTATTTTCGACTTTCCAGTACTTTACACCGTAACTTTTAGGTTTAAAGAGTCTAGTCTAGGTGGTCACGAAACGTTTTACTATACTTGGGTACAGAAAAACGTTACGGCGCGTTACATGGGGGGGGGGGGTCAATAATCTCCAAGAATTGCGTGACGTAATACTTGAACGCTCCCTTTACTGACCGAGCCTTGATTTTATAGAAAGTTTTCGTTTTAAGAATTCGATTTAACTTATTATCGTGCTGCACTACAGTCTAACACCTTATTTATAATCAGTAATGCCTTTGGTTAAGCGAATGATGAACGAAGTCGTGCGTTTGATATCTATCAGTGCTCGTACGCTGTAGGAAAACATCGAATCTCATTTTTATAACTGCGGGGTAAGGCTTAGCCAGTGATCACTACTATTAAACAATTGTTAATGATTAATGCAGAAATCTCTAGAGGCTTTTAGCTAAGATACACAAGTGTTGTTAAATCAAATTGTCACGCTAAATTAACTTACATTCAAACGCAATTGAACGATGAAATACAATAAATAATCAATAGTCCATAATAAGTAAATAATTAGAGGAATGTCCGTGCATTTCATTTGTTAAATTCTAATTATTCGTACCGTTTTAACGTGAAATAAGCAATCAAAAATAATCCTTTCGTGTAAAATTCCTGTGGGTTCTATTTTGCTGTTAGTAATGCGTCCCAAATTGTTTTTTTTTATTCGTAGCTAAATGTTAGATGTCCGAAATTCAAACCACATATTATAGCAAATTTAAATACAAATTACAAAAATGTTTAGTTAGGACTGACTTGGTTCTCTCGTTATTAATTAAACAAATGCAAACAAACATTATCTACGTTATTTTAAGTTGTAAGATATTTGTAATAAGTTTAACAGTTTTGGCGAAGTATATTTTTAAATAATTTGTCTGAGCAATATTAAAGTTATCCTGTGTTTTATAGACATATTGGTTTTTTGGTTGCACAAGTTTATTTAAATCTACTTAGCAGTGTTGGCTTAGTAGCGTCAGCGTGTGACTCTCATCCCTGAGGTCGTAGGATTAATCCTCGGTTACACCATTGGAATTTCACATCTAACACTCGCTCGTACGGTGAACATCGTGGGGAAAACGGCATGTCTCAAATCCAAAAATCACGACATCTGTCAGACAGATGCCTGATCATCTACTTGTCTATGAAATAAAAATGATTAAAGGAACGGATGCAATCTGAGGCCAAGACCTATATAGGGTTGTAGCGCCACAGGGATATTATTACTTAAATCTAATTAAAGAAAAATAAGCACGGTAACGGGATATAGCTGTCTCGATTGAATTATCAACGAATCATATCGTTTCTATGTAGGATTGAAAGCTTTATACGTAATACTATATTATAAAATTAATAGAAACACATAATAATAAATAGTAGTACAAAGAATAACAACTGACAAATACAATAAAGCTATTTAGAATTAATGTTGCCGCCTAAAAGGGACGGTTTCAGCACATTTCAGAGCATAAAATCAGCTGCTTATTTTCTGTAGTCGTAATTTTAGAAGATAATAATTTATTTATTACTTAACATTAAATTATCAGTAAAAAATACACATAAAACGCAAGGAGACTGAGAGAGAACTAAAGGTGCTTTCGCTTCGAGCTTTACAGGATTTCTGTAAATTCAGATTAGGTAGGCTTTATATTTGTTTTATTAAAAAAAAAACAACGTGTAAATAAAAGCTTATCAAGCAATAATCGTTTTGAGTTGACACGCATAAAAGATTACAATATCTATTCTCAATTACGTAAAAAAATGACTGGACTGAATCTAAAGGAGTCACGGGACTTCAAACAATTTTGAGACAATTATTGGATAAAATTGTAACAACTTTAGCCTTTATTACTTATTAAAACTACACAAACTGTCATTCACATACATATTCATTTAGCGTTAGTGGGTCACGGCTGTCGAAAAGTGATTTAGTCTCAGTACAATAACATCGAAGTTACTACGAGGACACTAGATCTAATATAAAATTCAATCTCATTAGGCCTATTATTTATCTACGCCACGACTATAATTGATACTTTATATGCTAAAATAACACTACAAATGACATGCAAATCGAATAACATAATTAATATTATGTCGATAGTGGATACGATAATAGTGACATAATGCGAACATTGATATTAGTAGATAGTAGATAAATATTTATTTTTTATGTAGATAAATAATTTATTTTCATGAATTAAACAAACTTGTTCCTGTGGTCCTTTATGTTGGCGTACCATCTCTGTATGACACAAAGGTCGGTAGGTCGAGATACGCGTGGACCTGAGCGGTTCGTGTAAAATTGATTCAAAACTTAGAAAATATTAACAATTCAAATGAATCTCGAAAATAGCTTAAACACAGCAGCAACTTTTACACAATCAAAACAAGATGACACTATAAATTGAATATAACAAATACAAATATACAGTTTAAATAAAAGGATTATTCCAAAGTGTTAACTGTCCACGAAATAAATTATTTTCATTACTTGAAGTTTCAGACTACAACACGAAACAGAGCTCAAAGCAGGAATGACTATTTCGACTATTTCCGTTTAGGCTTTAAACGGTTTTCCTTTGTCAGTGTTAACACTTTTATCCTATACCTCACTGCGTAGGCAATATGTGCATTTTGAATTGCAGATTTAGATTTTTTTACTGAGAACGGTTCGTTTTAAATGCGCATGAGAGATTAATTTAATTTCTTTTTATTTCATACTTATGCAACAATTCGGAAAAGTTCAATAAATGTAAAAACTATATTATATATTTGTTATAAGGTATGTTATAAATGTTTGTGTACTTTTTACTGCCTAGGCTGTATCTGTAAATTATTTTTAAGCAAAAATACTTTTATGTCACAGAAGTTTTAATTTTTAATAAGTTAAATTTAATGTTACCTAAACTTATTTAAATCTTTATTATATGGCGAAAGTAATCATTAACCCTACATAAACGACTCTGAGAACTGCTGATGGCTAATTGTAATATTTAATTAATAATTGTAAATACCATTTAATAATTATCCGACTCTTTATCTTATTAAATAAATGTAACAGAGAACTACTCCCATGAATCGTGTAAACGTTCAATTATACGGGGTCGCATATTTGTTCTTCGTCCAAAGCGCTGTTAGACCCCAAACATTTAAGGACCTTCCGAATAATCGTTGCCATTACGATTTATAAAAAGCGTCGAAATATAACGTATAGTTTTTATTTATTAAGATATAAAAAATCTTTAAATTATTCCATTTTACAGTTAAACATTTTTATTCAAAACATAGTTAAGTTTTCTTGTTTTCGTATTTTATTCACACATTATTTCTGACGCTGAACCAAGATGGAGGTCGGAGGAGCACTCTCTCACTTTTCGTGGAATGTCAAGACACAATGAGTAAATTGGATGAAGCGACTCGAGAGTCGCACATCACATATATTTTCCCATGATCATATGTTGCACATAAGAATGTATTTTATAGTAAAACTAGCCGTTTCGCGCCCGCTTTGCTGGACGAATTAAAATAAATTTTATGTTTCATTTGTTTTATTTTTTTTCATATTTTTATTATTCTTCTTTTTAACTTCCCGCTAAGAAAATTGAAATATTTCGAAAATCGAGTTTTTAACAGATGTTGACGTTTAGAGGTTCTAGGAAGCCTCTTTTGTTTTTATTAGCGGGAAAATTTTTCATAAAAGTAAAACAGAAAAAAAAATGAAGGAACGTTGGAATTAAAAAAATAAATAGCCATAAACCATCTAGGAAAAATTTCGCATCGAATAGTGGTAGTTTCATGTCGATACGATCAGTGGTTTAAGCGTGAAAGAGCCTCAAACGAACACCATTTTCTTTTTATATATATATAGATAAACTACAGAAAATTTTATACTATTGAAAAATGTGATTAACGCGTTGATCCCCCTTAAGCGTAGTCACTACTTTTTAATTACGACAGTGACATGTCGTATTTTAATAACATTTCTCCAACAAAACAGACGAAGCCTTTATCACAGAGGAAATCGGAAACTTCAGGAGATATTCAAGTTATATTAGTTTTCAACTTATACAGACTCAAATTAAGCAAACATTTCATTCGAGAACTTAAGATGAAATGAAGTCTATATGTACGTAAAGTTTAACATTATCGAGAAATCTTGATTAAATAGGCTTCATTTCATTGTAAATGGGTTTTGTTAGACATATTAATTTATTTAAAAAAAAAATAGATTTGTTTATGTTTGTACTGGTTTATCATAGACATTATATATTTTTTTCTCATATTGTACTGCAGATGCTGAGGGAGATATTTATGTTTAATAATGCGTTGATGATAGATTTTTTTTTATATTTTTTTTTAAGCTAAAGCATGCATATACAGGGGTCTAGGCTCCGAATATGATTTTATCCTATTCGGTGTCGAGACCCTTGGTCCGTGAGACCCTTTTTAAGGAAATAGCAAAAGGGTTAGTCGACATCACAGGAGACCGAAGAGCTGGCAGCTCAAAGATTTAGTCTAGCTATTCAAAGGGGGAACGCTGTCAGTATCTTCGGAACCTTGCCTCCTTTTAATCTATATATATAAAAATGAAACCCGTTTTCCGTTGTCACGATATAACATGAAAACGGCTTGACCGATTTGTCTGATTTTTTTTATAATATTCCTTGAAGTACGAGGATGGTTCTTACGGAGAGAAAAATTAAAAAAATTGGGTAAAAAGGTTTCAAACAACACTTTTCTATATTCCCATACAAAATATTCGTAATAATACTTTAAAGGCAATTTGAACTTTAATACCATATCATAAAGTTCAAGTGCTAGTGGAGGGGTTCCGGGAAGGTAAATTTTTATTTTTTTGACATAATGTACGAGTAGCAGAATAAGTATTAAAAAAAAATAAAGAATCGACTGTTAGGCGATACGATGTTCGCCAGGCCAGCTAGTTATATATATTTTAGTTATTATATTTTAAGGTTAGGAGTTGGCAACACTGGTCGTAAACGTAAACACGTACAAAATTGAGCTCCGTAATTAAATAGTGAAAAGTGACAAAATACTGAACATACAACTACAATTCACCAATAAAGTTATAAGAAAAGTGCAAAGATAAGAAATACAGTTATAAAAACAGTGCGATTAAAAACTATATCGTAAAACAATCCCGAAACAACTTCTGATATCCCAGTAAAAAGTGAAAGTTCATAGTCCGCCATTACACAATTCAATCGTAATTCGCGTCTGACAACTGACATCTCATCTAGTACCAACCTACGCAGCAGTGCCGGGCAGTGTTGCAAGATTTAAAAAAAATATTAAAAGGTGTTACAATTTATTAATTCCACTTTTCCCTAAAATGGATAAAAATATCGAAATGCTTTGGGAAAAATTAGAGGAAAAATTAAACCAACAAACTCTAACTATAACATCAGCTGTAACCACAAACGTTATGGAAGCGATAAATGATAAGATGGATTCAATTATTCAAGAAAACAAAAAATTAAAAACTCAGATTGCAAAACTTGAACAAAAACTAGATCAAATGGAAATAGATAAAAGAAAAAAGAATTTGGTATTTTTTGGAGTTGAAGAAAAGGGAAAAAGGGAATCTGAACTGGTAGACTATATCAAATAAATTGTAACAGATACAGGTTTACATCTAGACAGCCAAGAAATAAGCAATGTCTACAGAATTGGAGCACAAACTAACAAGAATCGGCCAGTTGTCGTTTCCTTGTCGACAAATTGGAAAAAACATTTGATACTTAAAAATAAATCCAGCCTTCCATCTGGGATCTATGTAAAAGAAGACTACCCGAAACACATATTAGAAACCCGAAAGCAACTGCAACCAAAAGTAGAGGAAGAAAGAAACAAGGGTAACTTTGCATATATCAAATATGATAAGCTAATCGTTAAGAAACCAAATGATCCAGGCCGTGAAAAAAGGAAGCGGGAACAGAGTGGCTCGCCGATATCACCTACACAAAAGAGGTCAAACCCTAACAAAGCAACGATGCCAACTGCAACGAATACAAAGGATGTAATAAAACCTAATTTATTAAATTATATAGCAAGGGGAAGGTCTAGCTCACTTTCAGAGGTATCAAAAAACAACTAACTGCCCCCGACAACCGGAACAAAAACAATGCTAACTGTAGATCAACACCAACAAAGGACAACGAAAGAAAACATGCACCAACCACCCCAAGCCGGCTGGTCACCGTGGGGCTCAGCGACTACTACCCTCCATCCAACAAATACATATAGCAACACATATAACAACACTTAACAGCAACACACAGTATGACCAAAACCCTCCAATGATCACACCAACGGAGCAGGGAAACACCTTGCATAAAAACAAATTAATGATCGCAACATACAACGTCCGAACCCTCTCATCGTATGACCGTTTGCTCGAGTTTGAAGAGGCTATAAGAAATATTAAATACGATATCATCGGAATATCTGAAATGAGAAGACATGGAAATAAAATAGAAGAGTACGAAAATTTTATACTGTGCTACATAGGGCAAACCCCTGGCAAACATGGAGTTGGCTTCATTATAAATAAGTCTCTCAAAAAACACATAATAAGCTTCAATGGCATAACAGAGCGATTGGCAACACTAAACATAAATATACAGGGACATAAAATATCCATTATACAAGTTTATGCACCAACAGAAGCGGCAAGCGACCTTGATATAGAAGAATTTTACACTACAGTTGAGAAAGCCTTGGGCACAGCGCAAAAAACCATAATATTAATGGGTGACTTCAACGCCAAGCTTGGAACCCCCAAAGACTAGTAAAGTTTGCGCTCCAACACAAATTAATGATAATAAACACATGTTTTAAAAAAAGACAGAGCAAAAGATGGACCTGGCGATCTCCTAACGGACAATACAGAAACGAAATCGATTTTATCTTGTCTAACCAACATAGAATATTCCAAAACATCGAGACGCTCAATCTGAACTACAATTCCGATCATAGAATAGTCAGATCAACAATAACACTAAACAAACAAAAAATATCAAGAGCCAAGTTTACAAACAGCCAAAATAGCAAATTAAAGAGCGAAGAGGAAATAAGTAAGTTCAACGAAAACCTAATATCACAGCTATCTACAACTAGCTGCGAAAACACCACGGTACAATACTGCTACGACATGATAGAAAAGGCTATCACTTTTAGCTTGAAACAAGTTCGCCCAAAGAGAGAAGAAAATAAACAACATAAAATACTATCGGCAAGTACAGTAAGGCTACTAAAAAGAAGGAAGGAACTACAGAAAACTAAAAACAAATCACGAAGTCAGAAAAATGAATTGTCCGCAATATACAAAGTAGTCAATAAGTATATAAAAGCAGACTACAAAAGATATAGGAAAGACACAATAAAAGAACATCTACAAAGAAATGGAAGTACAAAGAAGGCCTATAAGAAGCTCAAAACTAATACATCATGGATAGAAGGACTGAGGAAAAAAGATACAGAAATGTACACTAGAGGCGACATCATATCTACCGCAACAGAATTTTATAGACATCTTTACAGAAACAGAGACACGAAATCATTTAATCTTGTCACAGAAACAGATGCTACACCTAGAAATAACGTTAAACTCATAGACGCAACAGAAATAATTGAAGCAATAAAGAAACTGAAACTAGATAAAAGCCCTGGTTCAGATAATATTACGAACGAAACACTAAAAATTGGACACAAAACTCTAGCACTGCCGCTAGCGGAACTGTTTAACAAGATCTTGCAAGAGTCGGAAACACCTTCCCAATGGTCCAAATCCAACATCATACTAATTTACAAAAAAGGCGACCCGAAGGATATCGGAAACTACCGACCAATCAGCTTGCTGCCGAGTCTATATAAACTTTTCTCCACAATTATAAACATAAGGATTAGAGACACATTGGAAAAAAAACAGCCAGTGGAGCAAGCAGGCTTCAGAAGGGGCTTTTCAACAGTCGACCACATCCATACCCTTGAGTTGATAATGGAAAAGTATCAGGAAAAACAAAGAACACTCTATATATCATTCATAGACTACCAAAAAGCCTTTGATACAGTAAGACATAACAGCATCTGGGAAAGCTTGAAAGAACAGGGAGTAGAGGAAATATATATAAAAATCATCAAATCCATATACAAAAACAATAAAGGTAAAATTAAGCTTGAAACATTAGGCCCTAGTTTTCCAATAGAACGAGGAGTAAGACAAGGGGACCCGCTGTCTCCAACAATATTCATAGCTGTTCTTGAGTCGATCATTAGCAAGCTAGATTGGAGTAAACAAGGTCTATACATAGACGGTACTTACTTGAGTCACCTGAGATTCGCGGATGACCTAGCACTGTTATCCGAGTCATCTTCCCAACTACAGAGCATGGTAGAAACCCTGAACCAAGCTAGTGGAAAAGTAGGCCTAGAGATGAACATTACAAAAACTAAGATAATGACAAACAGCTCTCAAAGACCAATAACAATCAATAACAAACCATTGGAATACGTTGAAGATTATGTCTATCTGGGAAAAACCATAAGTTTTCACAGAAAAAATAAAAATACAGAAATAGAGAAAAGAATAAAATTAACATGGAACAAATTTTGGGGTCTCAAGGAAATTTTTAAAGGTGATCTACCACAAGACATTAAAACCAAAGTCATGAATTCAAGCCTCTTGCCTTGTTTGACATATGGTTGCCAAACGTGGAAATTCACTGCTGAAACAAGAAAAAAGATAATCGTCTGTCAGAGAGGACTCGAAAGAAGTATGCTAAAGATCAGAAAATCAGATAAAATACGTCATACTAAAATAAGAAAAATAACCAAAGCAACAAATGCTTTAAGCTACGCAAAAAAACTGAAATGGAAGTGGGCAGGACATGTTGCCCGGCTAACTGACCATAGATGGACTAAAAAAGTAACTTTCTGGAAAGGCCCACTAGGCAAAAGAACAAAAGGTAGACCTATTACGCGATGGGAAGACGACATAAAAGCGATAGCTGGTCGAAATTGGAGTGAAGTGGCCGAGGACAGAGATAAATGGGCGTCACTGGAGGAGGCCTACACCCAACTTGGGGTTCCAGTAGATTAAATATTTAAAAGGAATATATATGTATATATTTTTTTTAACTAATATAGATTAATAACATGAACTAACACTAAAAATAAATTGTAAGAAGTGTAAACTTATATAATACTGGAGATAAAAGGCTTTTTTTTTTTTTTATTTTTTTTTATTTATTTATTTATTTTAAGGTTAGTTATTTTTTTTCTTTGTTGATAGTTATATTTGACATGATGAAAAAAAATTTATTCAAAAACTCCAAAATTAAATATATACCATTTGTATGATTTATTTTTATGAATATATTTAAACTAAACAATGAAACCCTTATTTACCTGTAATCCCCTTGCTGCTGGCCTGTATCTCATAGAAGATGCGTACATAGCAGGCGGTGATAACGAGCAATGGCACGAAGTACATTGCGCAGACACAGAAAACATTATAGGCGACCTCCAGTTGGTAATTTGTGAATGCACCAAACGATACACACTGCTCGAATGCCGCTACGTAAGGATGTCTCTTTACTCGGAATATGAGGCTCTGTTGAAAACAGTTGTCTGTTTATTAAACTGACTTATTTATTTGTAATAATTATAAAAAGGATTAGTCAGATTTTGTCACCAATGTGTACATTATTTGGCACTATTTCAGCAATATAAAAAAATATATGTAGGTATGTATCTATTGAAAATTTCAATTGATGTTCTTAAAATTATAAAAATTATAATTTATAACATTCACTAAAACTTTATTGTATACCATTCATAAATTATTAGGTCCTTACATATGAAATTGGCGTTTTGTATGGGAGGAACAAAAAGTCGAATATTTTTAAATATAATATATTTAATTAATCAAAGTATGAACCATTGTTTTCTATGCACTTTTGCCATCTCATAGGTAGTTCATTGATCCCTTTACTAAAAAAAACAGTCGGACGGGAATCAATAAAATCTGTGAAGGCGATTTGGACTGCCCCATCAGAGTTAATTTTTTTCCTTTGCAAGAAGTTGTCCAAATTTCGAAAAAAATGGTAATCTGTTGGAGCAAGATCCGGGGAGTACGGAGGATGTCTTAGACATTCCAATTGAAGCTCTTCCAATTTGGTAGCCGTCTGTTGTGCAGTGTGTGGTCTAGCGTTGTCGTGAAGTAGCAGTGGCGTGGAGCGATTGACCAGCCTAGGTTGTTTAGCCGCTAGCTTTTCCATCATGGTTTGCAATTGTTGACAATAGACACCTCCCTCGGAAAAGCAAAAATACAAGACTCATTCCTTCTACTTACTTTGGAATAGCCACTCTTGAGCCGTGGGGTTCAAGATCACAGGCGCTAATCAAAATTTTATCTTGGCGCCTGGTAGATAGTACCGGTGACCCTAGTGCTGTTACTTTTCTCGCTCGATAAGTATCGTAATCCAGCGACTACATGGTGCCAGCATTACAGGTATACTGCCACAGGAAATAACTTTTTAAATAGATTTTTGTACTAGTTTTCTATTTTTAATTATTATTATTACTACGTAGGTTGCAGGTTAAGTATATTGTTGTTTAAAGTTGTATTGTAAATATTTACATATGTTATTAATATGACGGCGCATTCCTAGCGCCATCTGTTAAGAAATACTGGAATAATTATTGGAACTAGATTTGACTATTGTCAGTCTGGCGGAGCGTCGTGTCGATGGTCAGCGCGGCCATGTTGAATTTCGTTTAGTTTTCGAACGTCAACGGCGAGCGCACCAAGTCTGCGACGAATCGCTTTTGTTCCAAATAATCTTGTGTCTTTTTGTTACAAAACTAATTAAAAGTGATTGATTAAGTGAATAGATTTTAGTGAATTGCTGTAATGATTCTTTTGTTCCTACCCACATTACAACTTATTGAAGACATGGCTTATTCTTATGATAAAGGACATCCGCCCATAAATAAATAATGTAATTTATAAACAAGTTTAATATAAACAAAATTGTTTTCTTTAAAAATTCTATCCAATCAATCAGCTACTGATATTATTTTCTGTTCAACGATGAGAAATATCAAGGTAATTTAATACGTAATAAAGTTATTTCAAAACCTTTCTTTTATTAATTAACCTTGATCTATAAAAACGAGCAAGTTACTAAAACAAACATTGTTATGATTAGTTTCTTCTCCTAATTTTATATATTGAGTCTTTAAGACTTAATTCAATCTCTTTCGTATCACAATATATATATATATATATATATTAGGGTGGTCCTTATTCCTAAGAAAAAAAAATTTTTTCTTTAATTTCGCGGGGCACCACGTAAGTGGGTTATATACCATAAAAAAGTGTTTCAGTATTTTTTTTGAAATTTTTGAATGATATTTAGAGGTCGCTACCAAGTTTGAATTTTATATAAAAATTGAAAATCTGTATTTGTTAGAATTCTTTATTTTTATACCCAGGTCTTAAGAATATTACGGAATTAATGTTATTGTTATTAATTAAGATATTATATAGATATCTGATTTGTTTACTTTTAAGATACAAGGGTTGAATTGTTAGTATTACGGTACTTTTTCCTATACTCTTTTACGATCAAAAGCAAATATTGCGTTTGTTCTTCATTTGTGGAATTAATTTATTATATTCTTCCATTCCTCTCAGCTATGTCGTTCACTACTTTTTTTGGCAGCTATATAATCAGCGTCTTCGTTCCAGGTTTCGACGTCTTTAAAAAAAGACATGATCTAGGGTCTGGAAGAATCTTAAGGAATGACTACTCACGAAGTTTTCTATTTTGTTATCAATATGTGCGATGTCAAGGTTTATTTGTTTTAAGCAATCTTCTGTGCCTTAAATTTTGAGTTCTTCTACCATTTTTTTCTTCTCTTGAACGTAAACTTCGTCATCTTCGCAAGCGAAACTAAGTCTTCTGACAAATTACAAATGATTTAAAATCTTTTTCAGCGCAACAGTAGCTATATTTTTGTCTTTTATTTTTGGTCTATTAATAATTGTAAGTCGTTTCTTGGTGCTGACTGACTCGAAGACTGCTTGATCAATATTTGACATAAATCATCACCGTGAAAATACATATTTCTCTCACAGCCTTTTCATCCTTCTTCGTTAGCTTAAACTGATGCTTAAATAAATACATTTTTAAACTGTACAAGGCTCTTGCCATCCACCTAGCTCGATGAAGACCAGCAGGTCTCCGAAGTGAAACGCTTTTGTCAGGAACACCTCTTAAGGAAATGATAGTAAGATTCAACAGTTCTCTGTAGTCATCTCGAGGTTCATGTACTTGAAGTTGCTTTTATGCAAACGAAATCCTGTCTGCGGCCACTTCTGGAAGAATATTTGCCTCAGCGTCATCAGCTGTTATTGATTTGAAGTCGCTTTGGTCAATAGTGTTCAAACTGTTCTTAAATCTTTTAAATAATTGTACATCAGGAGCACTAGATGGGGCAAGCGATTGATCCACTACAGCTGACAACATAATTTCCATTATGTGGTGACGACAAGCAAACCAAAGTTTATTTTTATTCATTTTGCGCTCCAGAAGGACGAATACTCCACTCCTTAAGCCGGTATTTACAGCAGTGGTGTCAAAACATTGTCAAACATTTTAGTTTATAGCTCAAATTCCATGACTTTATAGCTTCGTAGACAGCTGGCGCACAAGTTTCGCTTGTTCCACGTTCCAATATTGGAACAGCGAGTAGTTGATACACTCCATATCCTGATGTCAAAATTGGCAGCCGATCTTTAGTTTTGTGTCCAGTAATATCTTCTAAAAGTTTCCGACCCAATGGATTGTTTTGACGAATTAGGTTTAAACTCGCCTTTGAGCGACTCTGCAACAGTTTTGCGATTTTTGACCCATTACCGACGCATAGTAGATCTATTGACATTGAGTTCTGATGGACCACAACCTGCACTTTTCAAAGTAGATGTCACGACCATAGTTACTTGTCTGTCAGTCAATTTAGAGACATCAAGACTGGTATCTAATTGACTGTTAATATAATGTAAAAAAATATGTAATTTGTAAAAAATTTGACAGCTGGTAGCAAAAACATCTTAACAAAAACAAAAAAACACGTATTTCATATTTAGAGGTATATAATCAAATGAGAAAGTGCCCCGAGGATAATTCAAAAGTCGAAAAATACCTAAGGACCACCCTAATATATATACAATACTTTTATAAAAAATACAACAAAAACATACTATGAATCATTTATATTGACTACTAAATAATAGCGTACAATATAAAATCAGTACAATGCTACTGTTATGTATCGTATTAATGAAAGATGTTCATATGGAAATAGGGAATCCTATAATCATATAAGTAGGTATCCTACGTAGAATCAGTATAAGAAAAAATCTTTAGAGGTGTCAAGGGACACCCGGATGGAACGAAATTCCTTTCGATTAATTTATATGTTAATTGGTATCATAACAGTATGATAGATTTTCTCGACACCAATCTTACGACAAAAAAAAAAGCCAACATCAAGAGTTGTTCCCAGGCGGTCACCCATCCAAGTACTGACCTCGCCCGACGTTGCCTAACTTCGGCGATCGGACGAGAACCGGTGTATTACAATAGCAAAAAAGTGTCGTGACAACTTTTCGTAAGAATTTTTTCCGTCTAGCCCCCTTTCACAACGCGCGATAAGGAACTTCGTTCCAATAATTTTCCTTTTCCCGAAACAACATTGTTGTAAACAACATTCTCAAAGTCGCATCAGCCATTCATGTGTAAACCTTTGAACGTAAACAAGGAAGGATCCATCGGCTTAAAATATTTTTTTACTTTTTACTCTTATCGCATATACTTTACAAAATTTATTCCCACGTGTACTGGGAACATAAAAGAAAACTTGAACATAGATAAAGCATAAAAGCAATATCCCTTGTCCACTCAATCAAAAAGTAATTTAGAATATTGTATCCAGGAAATCTTTCATACTTTATTAAAATTACTTCTGGTTTAAGGACGCGCTCTGTGCATTTTATTTAAGTTAATGATAATTTATAACACGATATTTATGATTATGATTGACGCTGCCTCTAATAATTAGTAAATTTAATAAAAATATTTAAAATTAACTAGCATAGGAATATGCGCTCACAGTCTTTCTCTTTTCACCTTGAGCACATCGGGGATGATAGGGCGGTGAAGGAAGCTGGTGGTCGGAGACTAGTAGGCCGTGCCGATCGACACAGTAGAAGAACCTGCAAGAGCGCTCTCGTTTCGGCGGCCAAGATACTTTTTGGGTCACAGACCCAGCGGGTCAAAAAAATACAACTATAACTTATTATATACATTTTTGCTTGTTAGCTTTTATTAATAACATTGGATTTGTTACTGTCACACAGTTCAATAACGTAACGCGACGTCATGTTATTGTATTAGTATATCGGAACCAATTCTACTTAGGGTCCTTCAAGAAAAGATCGTATCAATTCTAAAAAGGCCGGCACCGCGCTTGCGAGCCTTCTGGCAGTGCGAGTGTCCATGGGCGGCGGCGCGGCGCACAGTGGAACGAAACGGGCCGGTAGTGGACTTAGCATTTGAAAAAAAATAGTTTATTTTTTTTTAATTTTTTATCATTTGGATTTTTCTATTGATTATAAGAAACTATTACTATAACGACTTTTCAGATAACCTTAGTATTTTCGGAGTTATTCATTTTCAAAGTTAATTTTGTATGGAACAAAACAAAAAACAGTGAAAATCTCGTAATTCTCAAATTTTCTCATGTCATTGACTTTACATGAGCATAACACGTATATTTGTCCTATTTTTACGCTTACTCTTGAGTCTCGATTTTCCCCGATTTGGTCGCAATTTCAACATTTGTTCTCGATTCCTCACCACCCTAAGTGGTATCTCCCTTAGGCCTTAAAGCCTAACAAACTACGTAAAAAAAGTGTAAAAAAACTACGTAAAAAAAGATATGATGATGAGCCTTCTGCCCGTTTGCCTCCCGGTACATAAAAAAAAATAATTTAACAGTAGTAATTGAATTCGTAAAATGTTCTTTTATTTGTTTAATATAGCTACTGAAAAAGACTCCACTAAATACAGGTACTTTTTTTTACTATATTTTTACTTAATATAATATACAATAAAGAACTAACGAACGAATAATTAAACAATTTCTGAAGCATTATGAGGGCGCCCGTATTGCAAACCATTTAATGTAAACCTCTTAAATATACTTGCTTAACGATATAGACAAAATACAGTGTTGTAATTTATATAAAATTTAAACTATTTAAGCTAGTTTGTTTGCTTTTAAATTACACGTTTTCAACCTTTGGTTCGAAATTAAAAAGCGCGGTTAGCCGCCTTGTGGGTAGCACAATTACATAGCAGCAGGGATATTGCGTATCTCAGTTACAAACTTACAAACTGTTTTGATCTCACTCAGTTCGAAAGTTCCTCCCGTTTTCAGTACGCTGAAGCATTTTAATCAGGTAGTTTCAGAGCAAATGTAGTCGAGTGGTACATTTTTCAAAAAACCCATTTTTAGGCATTATCAGGACTGGTTATAACCCTTTGACGGAGGAATATTCTAGAGTGAGATTTCTAGGTGTGAGATAAGGACGGAATGTTACGCGAAAGACAGGGAAAATCGGAACCTTCTCGAAGCCAGACTGAACGTTCTAGAACACCGTACGACAAGGACGGAAGCATTTTAGGACAGGTTGAGAAGATCTTGCTTAAGATTATTAGTAAATGTATAAACTTTTAAATCGATAGTGAAAATTTTGCTTTTAAGAAAGTGGTTTAAGATGAAGAAGCCTTGCCAAAAGCGTTGGGAAAATCTTCTTTAGTTTTATTAAATTTAGTGCGTTTTAAGTAGCGTATATTTAGGTATTCGGTGTGTATAGTTTTGTGTGGTTGGTGTTTGTTTCCAAAAAAGCAATATTGCCATTAGGTATAGTTGTCTAAAGGTTAGAAGTTTTATAAATTATAATATCTTCGAATCTAAAGTACAATCAAATTATATATAGATAGTTAATTCACACACACCGCTGGCTATGCGACCCAATAAGTGTAATGGCATCTGAAACTAGAAACTTCCATTGACAGTTCTGACACAACTTTACCACAATTTTAATATGATATAAGCCAATAAGACTGTCTATCGACATGTATTTATATTTGTGTCGTTTTATATAAGGACCAGTTGCCATTATAGACAGTTCACGAAAGGATATTTCAATGTTTAAAATGCAACCTAAATAACAAAGAATAGACACGTCTCATGTTATATAGATTTTTATATTCTAATACCCAAAAGTAATACGCTTATCGTATGAATAGAAATAGTTTCTATAGTATAAAATTCTCGTGTCACAATGTTCGTTCCCATACTCCTCCGAAACGGCTCGACCGATTCTTATGAAATTTTTTATGCATATTCAGTAAGTCTGAGAATCGACTACTATCTATATTTCAAACCCCTTAATGTTAATGGTGGTCGAACCCTATATTTTTATTTGTAAGCTATTTATTTATATTTTGTGATACATCATACTAAAATACATACAACCCATTTTCACCCCTCTGCGAGCATCGCTATTTTATATTGTGGGTTATATAGAGAAAAATTCACAGAAAAACCGATCAGTCTCTGGGGTAGAATAGCAAAATGTTTCTAAGTAAAAAAGGTAGGCTAAGTAAAATCACAATTAAGGAGACACGAAGTTCGCGGGGTAGCTTTCTATAAAAATTCCTTATTATTGTTACGTTGAACTTATCATGTCCATCAAACAGGCTTTTAGATACAAAACATCCTTCTATAACTAATTATTTATGTAACATTTATCTTCAGCAGAAAAATACTAATTAGACAAATTATTTAGAAGTAATTATGTTGGTATAAATTTATATAATATTAGCATAGCGCAGCGTAGAAATTTTGTGTTCATAATATTATTCAAAGCGTTTCCTAAGCAGTAGAGATAAAAGGCTTTTTCGGTAGAACCCGTTTAGTTTTCAGTGGGTTGGTTTAAATTCAGTTTTGTTTACCGAACGTAGAGTTCCTCTAATTACCTACGCTCGTGTTAGGAGCTCTAGACGTATTGTAAATGTTAACGTAAAATTGTAAAAACCGTTAGATTGTAATCTATCTCGCGAGATTATAAACTGTCGAAAGATTGTGAACCTCAACGAACTGCTTACAATTTAACGTATTATTATTCGGTAGATTGTACTACACTAACTTAGTTATCATTCAAACTTCTTTGGTCAATTACAGATTAATTTTACTTTCCAACAATTTCATATAACTACCGAATAATAATACGTTAAATTGTAAGCAGTTCGTTGAGGTTCACAATCTTTCGACAGTTTATAATCTCGCGAGATAGATTACAATCTAACGGTGTTTACAATTTTACGGTGACATAAACATGGACGCGCCAAAAATTGACATTGTACATTTGTACAGCGTAATGACAGTTTTTTTTCAACATAAGGTTAATAACAAGTTTATTATTATAATATTAAAAGTAATTTTCAATATAATAATTATAAATTAGTCGTATTAGTCCATACATCGTCACTGCCGACCATTTTTTGGATAACACAAGGTACGGTTGTTACCTATCACAGAACAAAGATTATGTGGAGCTGAAATCACCGCGGACACTCCTCCAACGTGTGCTCCGTGTCATGATTTGCATAACACTCCAAGAAGGTAGGTGTTGGTTAGCGCACAACATGTCATACAAGTATCGCACAAAACAACACTTTTTATATTTGCTCGGTTACCAAGTACTGGACGAATTGCCTCTACCGAAGTACCACGCTATTGGATCAGTGAAGTCTTCGTACCATTTTTGCATAGAAGCTGTTCGTGGCAAGCATCTTAAATTCTCGAGTTCCTCAACACAAAGGTCTTCAGCCTTCCTCTCCATTCGGTAATTGTATACAGAAGTAAGAACCTTATCCCCTAACTCCCAGGGGGAGTGCCTGCCAAGACGGCGATATAGGACACCGTTCTGTAACAACGAACTACCTATTTGCGGCCTCCGTAGGTTTTCATTACTTAGCGTAAGCTAATCTGGCCGCACTGGGGCTCTATAAAGTGGCATAAACAGTTTTAACCTACATAGTAATAATAATAATTAAATAAAAGTAACACAAAAATTAATCTAAAAAACCTTTGATGCTGGCAACACCTTTATTGCGATACTTATTCGTTGAGCGAGGAAAGCACCAGTCTCAGAGGTCACCAGTACTAAGTGCCAACTTAAATCTGTAATGTTATCTGTGCACTTGAACCCCACGTCCAAACAGTATCTACTTCAAAGGAAATAAAACTGGGACTGCTACGCCTCCGCGAAAACTTTTGTGCTTGTCTAAGGGAGGTGAGATGGAGCTCACTTGTCAAAATCAAATTTCTTTTTAATCATACATACTCACACCTATAACCACCACAAAGTGTTAAAAGTAAGCTAAGTATTATCTTTTCGAAGCATTTCACCGAATCAGGTCTAAAGTTTGATGGAACCGACTCACAGACTGTATTAAATAATAGTTAAATTATACTAAATTTAATTTAGTTCGACAATACTCCGCAATCGATACATCTAAAAATTATTGTTAATTCAGAGCTTATAACATCAATTACTGATCTGTAATTACAACAGCTACACCCTAGAGTTCTTCCGATTTTAATTAAGTAGTTTAAAGGCTTCAAGAATATCATTAGTATACTTAAATTAAATTTTAAGAACACATTTAGGGACATTTTTCTCTAATAATGAGTGTGCACTGGGTGAAGTGTTTAGAGACTTGGTTGTACTCAGAGGGAAAAGAAACTCATAAACTCTTCAAATGTAGAAGCTACTTCGAGGTCTGAATTAATTAATTTTCCATTTGCTTTTAATAAATAGTCAGAGTGTTTATTTTACTCTTTGCCAGTTCTATTTATCATTTCTTATTTTAGAGCCAAGGCATAATATAAAATCTTTTTTTAAATTCTTTAAATACAACCTCTTACGATATAAATCACATAATTTTAACTTTTATAGTGCAATCGCTCAGTTGCCCTGACACAGAAAGTAGATTTAAGAGACAAATTAGTAGAAATTGTTCTAGTACCAACGTGGCTTAACTAACGAACGGCCAGAAACCACACAGACATAAGTATGCAAAAACTTAATTTCATAACATCACATCAACTGTAATAATGATGATAATAATGCAAATGATTTATAAATACAAACCGTTGTATTATTATATGCATTCTTTAAAAATTATAAAAACAATTGCGTCTTCTAAAGTTCTTTAACAATCATTGCAAATTTTTTTTTAACACTGTAAGTATTTTTAAGGAATCAGTTACCATCATATGCGCAGTTAATCTCCGACAAACAATAAGAACCGTTTATGGTGAATGAATTAATAATAATAAAAATTTAAATGATGGCGATTAATAGTTAGATGATTAGTCTCAAAATAATAAAAAAATAGTTTTCACGAAAATGACATTGTAGGTCTGTGTTACCTGTGGCAGACTGCATGCTAGGGCGATTGCCCATGCGCAGTATAACATTTGTTTACTTCTTCTTCGCGCAACCGATAAACGTAAAGGATACACTACCGCGAAGAATCTGCAAAGGAAACAATTAAAGCCTTAATACATGTTTGGAATATGCTACATTCGGGAAGTTGGTGTGTTTTAGACCCTTATGCTTCGAATGAGCGGGTAAAACTGTCGGTTCTACATCTCTGGTACTCCAATCGTGACAGGCAAACATCCGAAGGGAGTATGAGAGTTATAGAAAACTGCAAGAAAACATACGATTTATAATGAGAGATGTAGAACGAAAATTATATAAATTTCATTTTACAAATTACAGTGCATACAAAATCTCTATTTGATAAATATATTAAAAGAGATTCTACATACAAGTTATATATTATATCGTTTAAGGAAAACAAAATTATTGAGATACTTTAACACTCATATCACTGATAAAACAACAGCGCAGTTTTTAATGTACTTTCTGCCGCACACAACCTCTTTGTGGTACCACCTGTCAGTAGAGGTATTTCCAAACCGATACGACTTAAGAGCCTTCCAGAAAAAAGCGTACCATTCCCTGAAAGGTCGACCACAGATCCGCTAGCCCCCGGCGTTGCAGGTGTCCATGGACGGCAGTTGTCCCTTAATTCAAAGTGACCCAACCAGTTCTTTGCCTCCTGCCCCATAAAAAATATTACACATGATTTGATTTTATATCCTCCTCGTTAAAGATTAAAGCAATAAATATTTTTAATAAAAGGTGATAAATGTGTTTTATATTTAATATGCTTTGTAAGTGTAAACAAAAAGTGTTTTTTTCCCAGTGTATCCTACATATTTATTCGATCCTAACAGGAAATATTAACCTATACTAAAGCTGAATAAAACGACCCTTATTTCTTAATTACGTCTAACACATTTCTTCATTTAATGGGGCGACCACCATTAATCCTAAGTCAATTTATAAAAGACTAAATCCTCAGATTGTATTCAATCAGCCGCTCAAATAAAACGAATAGAAGATCAAAGCGTTTCCGAGTTTGTTATCAATAAACTGTCAGCTTCTTTATAGACCAGTGCCGATAATTTTTGAAACCAAAAAAAATTACAGTAGGATGAAACCCATTAGAAAAGCAGGGGAATATGATCAAAATGAAAGGAAAAATAAATTACGGTCGATCTGAGGTCGGGAAGGGGTAGGGGGGGAGGTTTAAGGGTAAAAAACGGTTTATCTCGATTTCCGGCAAAACTAAAAGTCCTATCGAAGAAAGTTAAATGGCAAAGTTGTAGGTAATAAAAAGATCTAAAACTTTTGTATTCACACATTTTTCACATAACCTCAAAATTTATGTGAAAAATTCAAAAAACCAAGTTTTTGGTTTTTAATTTTTATCTTTTACAAAAATTTATTTTTTTAAACGAAATTTGGTGAAAACTTACCTTATTATGTCCCAAATATACTGTAATTTATTTGATTAAAAATATTTATTTTTTCACCTTATTTTGAATTAATATCGAAAAAACACCCTAATTTTCAATCGAAAATTCTGACGTCAAAATTTCAGCTTTTTTCAAAAAGTTGGTGTGCTTTCAGTTCGTTGAAATCTCTACTTTCCTATGGTAAAAAAATATATATATATTACCATAGTAAATCTTCTCAGAAAATGCAAAACATCGTATGCAGTAACGCCCAGACCCGTCATACCCTTCCCTACTTCTCTATGAAATACGAAAATTTTAGCCCATCTAAAGGCTAAAAATTTTTTTTAGGTCACTCAGGTATATATAAGTTATCTTAAAATAGTAATAAATAGGCATCTAATTATAATTTAAAGAAGATTCATAGAGAAGTAGGGAAGGGGATGACGGATCTGGGCGTTACTGCGTACGATTTTTTGCATTTTCTGAGAAGATTTACTATGGTAATATATAAATTTTTTTTTACCATAGGAAAGTAGAGATTTCAGCGAACTGAAATCACACCAACTTTTTGAAAAAAGCTGAAATTTTGACGTCAGAATTTTCGATTGAAAATTAGGGTGTTTTTTCGATATTAATTCAAAATAAGGTGAAAAAATAAATATTTTTAATCAAATAAATAACAGTATATTTGGGACATAATAAGGTAAGTTTTCACCAAATTTCGTTAAAAAAAAAAGAAATTTGTAAAAGATAAAAATTAAAAACCAAAAACTTGGTTTTTTGAATTTTTCACATAAATTTTGAGGTTATGTGAAAAATGTGTGAATACAAAAGTTTTAGATCTTTTTATTACCTACAACTTTTCCATTTAACTTTCTTCGATACGACTTTTAGTTTTGCCGGAAATCCAGATAAACCGTTTTTTAACCTTAAACCTCCCCCCCCTACCCCTTCCCGACCTCAGATCGACCGTAATTTATTTTTCCTTTCATTTTGATCATATTCCCCTGCTTTTCTAATGGGTTTCATCCTACTGTAATTTTTTTCACTTTTTATTTATTTTGAAGGCTATCTGCACTGGTCTATTATAGTCAGGCGTTTGGACGTGAGAGTAACAAACGCGTGACCGAAGAACTGGAAAAATGTTATTATACTTATAAAATTAAGTATAACACTGTTTTTACGTTTTATATATTAATAAATTATTCAATTGATTTTCAAAGTCAAGTTTACATATTATTGCAATTATACATTTGACTAATTAAATGATATTTCCATTTTGTTTCATTGAAATCAATTTATTATCGGTGGTATTTTATACAATTGATTTCTCATTATGGAAAAAATAAATAGTTTTGTTATGTAAAATATTTGTTTCGGGCATCAATCATGTTCAAAATGAGGTAATCCTATATTTAATAAAAAAAATCAATAAATCGAGTTTTAATGAAAAATTATCTCGATTATGTGAAACTTTCAACTTGTTAGATCAAAAAAATATCCCTAATAAGTTAAAATCGTGTAATTTGCACGTGTTCCTTTTACAACTCTTGTTGTGCAAATCAATACAAACAGCGAATTTTAAATTATGATTATGATATGAGTATCAGTATGTAATGTACCTTAAGCAAATACCTAATCTTTCCTTTTTATTGAAATTTTTAACAACAGGAAACCTTACTATATTTTCCATGTGTTATGTGTGATGAGAATGATATATCTTACCTATCAAGTGATATGCAGACGAGAACATTGGATGACAAGTACAGGCCAAAAGCTCGCATAACAAGTAATATTTTACACATCAGATTGCCAGCTAGCCATGCGTTCGTGTACTTCCAGCCAATCTGAAACAATTTATTTAACGAATATATTTTGATAAAAGAGAGATTGTTAGGATTAAACTTTAAACATCTATATGTTTGAAATAAGTTTGAAAATGTTTAGGGAAATTTAACATTTTTCTAATATCTATATATATAAAAATGAAACCCGTTTTCCGTTGTCACGACATAACATGAAAACGGCTTGACCGATCTGGCCAATTCTTTTTTAATAATATTCTTTGAAGTACGAGGATGGTTCTTACGGAGAGAAAAATTCAAAAAATTAAGTGAAAAAGTCTAAAAACAACACTTAGCTATATTCCCATACATAATATTCGTAATAATACTTAAAAGTCACTTTGAACTTTAATACCATATCATAAAGTTCAAGTGTTAGTGGAGGGGTTCCGGGAAGGTAAATTTTTATTTTTTGACATAATGTATTTGTTGTCTTATCAACTTTCTTTTTTTTTATTTTAGCTAGACCGGTGTCCCGAATAGCAGAATATTTAAAGAAAATAAAGAATCGACTGTTAGGCGGTACGTTGTTCGCCAGGCCAGCTAGTAATGTTATATAGAAGAAATCTTATAACTTTTACTATTTATTTATTACGAAACGCAGTTGTAACGAGGAGTAATGTTGCAACCAACTGTGCAATTCCACTGTTGGATACAAGTTTATACCGGCGAGCAGAAAATACTAGTATGAGATTTCAGTCAGCAGACCCTAAATCTGTCGCAAAGATAATAAAATCATTAAACGACAAAAAATCTCCAGGCGCAGATAGAATACGAACTATAGACATTAAAATGTTATGCAATAAAATAAACGTAGCCATAGCTAATCTTATTAACACGAGCATTTACACTGGACAGTATCCTAATTTATTAAAAACAGGTATAGTACGACCAATATACAAAAATGGTAGCAAAAAAAACTATAATAATTATCGTCCAATAACTATACTGCCAACAATCAACAAAATAATTGAAAAATATATATGTGGACAAATCCAAAGTTATTATAAAAAACACAATATTCTTTCTAACAAACAATACGGATTTCAACCAAATAAAAACACCACACAATTACTATCCGCATTCACAGATCTTATTGATAAGCACTTAAATAAAAAGGATCATGTCCTGGTAGTGTTTATTGATTATAGTAAGGCATTCGACACATTAAGGCACAGCGTAATCCTACAAAACCTAAATGACTGCGGAGTACGAGGAAACCTGCTCAAGTGGTGTGAAAACTATCTGCAAGATAGAACTTATCGTGTTAAAGTGTGCAACGAAGAAAGTTTCCCAATATCCATAACAGAAGGTACGGCTCAGGGCTCAGTTATTGGACCCTTGCATTACCTTACCTACGTTAACACATTACCTAACATAATAAAATATTGCCAGATATTCCAATTTGCAGACGATACATGCCTAGTAGCCGCTGGGGCTAACATACAAGAAGCAGAAACAAAGCTGCAAGCTGATTTCGATGCATTGGCTGAATGGTCCCACGACGTGGGACTTGTACTAAATCCGGGTAAAACAAAGTTCATGCATATCCGATCCAGTCGCAATCTGGGCGCACGTGCACCCCACTTAGTCTTGCACAACCACATTTGTGTACATTCCAGTAAATCGTACCCCATCAACTGTAACTGCAACGCCTTAGAATTAGTTCATGGCCACAGGTACCTGGGGCTTGCAATAGATGACCGAATGTCCTGGAAAATGCATATTAATTCTGTCTGTGAAAGGCTAAGAGCGATACTTGCCAAATTCACTATAATAAAAAATAAAATACCTCTCAATACTCTGCTACTGCTATACAAAGCACTCGCAGAATCTATTATAACATATGGACTTTCAAGCTATGGGAGAACATGCAAAACCTATCTTAATCAAATATTTTCATTACAAATACGTATTTTAAAAGCAATTGCTCCTTACAAAATAAAATCACAATATAAAGAAGACTATAGAAAGCTATTTGCATTTTTTAAAATTATACCTATACAAGAGAAAGTGCAGCTAGCATTATTAAATGAAAACTACTTTACAGACAATTACCTTAAAACAACTAAAACTCACTATCACTATACAACACGTAGAAAATTAAAAAACGAATTTCTTTTAGCAAAATACAATAATTTATATGGGAAAAAAACATTAGACTATATTATTCCAAATCTATTAAACTCTGTACCGGCTGCGATATTTGCTAATGTAACAGGAAACAATATCAAATTTAAATTAAAAAATTACTTTATAAGTCAAACAATAACAAATTATGCATAACTAAAAGTAGGATGTCGTCATTTAGTTCATGTTCGAATATGTAAATTCGAATACACATCCTGTATTCGAATGAGAATTTCTCGTCAAGAACAGGTTTCTTGCATCGGCTGTGGAGCGTCATTGTTTCAATTGGTATATGTTGTTCGTGCAATTTTTATGGTGTATTGGTGGGGGTGTTATATTGTATAGTGTGTCACTGGCCTGAGTGTGTAATAGATTAATTATTTAAATATTTTCGACGACCTGGTGGACGGAAAAACTGTGTCCAGTTTGTGTTTCCACCACGCCAACTTTTTTCTATTTAGGATGATGTATAGAATAAATAAATAAATAAATAAAATAAAAATAATGTATTTCCATAACCACTTTTAATTCCGTTTCCAAAATCTTTTTGTCAACATATTAGGGGTTAAGTTAGAGGTTTATATGCCTGAGGTAAAACCCGGATTAAGCTACAGCCGGGACAACGTGTTATATGGTTGAAAAAGCGGCTTGAATCTATGCAAGATATACAACGAAATTTTACACGTGTCGCCTTCCGTAATAGTATTAAAACATCTCCGTATTGCATATGTAAAGAGCTTTAAGCAAATATTGAAAGTGCACGAAAGTTTCATCGTTTTAAACGTGGACTTAATATTTTTGTAAACCTTTAATGTAAAGTGATAAACTTTATAAGTGTTTTCTTTCATTTTTGATGATTTATTAGCTTAATTAAATGTTAGATATAATAACTTGCACTTATCAAAATCTACCTAAAATCAATACTGTGACACAAAAATCGCAGATCTTACTTTACTCGTAAGTTTTAGTTACGAGACCAGGCACTGTTGTTTAGGAACTTTGTGTTAGGGCCGTCTTGTCGGCCGCTTCACTTAAAGTACATAGTAACGCTACTCTAACTATTAAAATAAACCTACATAATAAAAAACAGGATCTCTGTCCTAAAACAACCAGATATTCCATACAAAAAGGTTTAATAACATTAAATTTTAATCCTTGACTTTCTTGGTATAGTCGTACGAAAACACTCATTATGGAGAATAAAAAGAACAATTAAATATATCATTAGTTATGTAATACCACCTACCCGCAAGCCACACATCTCATTTACGTCATAAACCGTACTTGTAATTTACGCCACAATTGGCTCTCGCAATTATACTATAATAGCTTATGTGTTGGCTTTAATATCAGCCCTGCGATTCTGTAACTCACTTTTCGAACTCACACAGTGGTTTTCGCATCGGCGGTCGCTCTCAAATCAGTCGTGAAGCAGTCATTTTATGATTTGGCATTCTAATAAACAATAAACTACAAGCTCCCACCTTTTCAGAATGCCAAATCAAAAAATGACTGCTTCACGACTGATTTGAGAGCGACCGCCGATGCGAAAACCGCTGTGTGAGTTCGAAAAGTGAGTTACAGAATCGCAGGGCTGGAATTACATATATTGTATTAGCTTCATAAATTATACTACTTAAGCAGTAGGTGATTATACTTCCAATCTAAGAATGTCAACGAAAGTCCCTGTCTGCGTTAAACGTTAAACCAGAATTCTTTAGACTTTCAAATTAATGCTATTTCAAAAACAATGATGCTTTGGATTAAGTTCGGCAGTGGTTGTTGCAGATATGATTATACAAATTGAAATTACTTTGCTAAAAGCGAAATGGCTACCGTCTTTATTTTTATAAATGTTTCCACGGATACAACTGCTGGATATATATAAGAAATATATCGGATGATTTAAAGCACATAAAAGCAAATTGTTTATCGAACTGATAATACTATAGAAGTAACTAATATTATAGCTGCCTTTTTTAGTAGATTTTTATTTTGTCAATATATTGTGTCGAATCTTATCGTTGACATTTGGACTGTTTTTATCCTGCATATAAGTCAAAATTACATTTCTCGTGTAGTGTATAAAATAACGCTTTATTATATAATTATAATCGAAAATCTTTCTCGAAAATCTGCCTACGCCTCTGAATTATCTGAAATACGTCTATTACTCGAAGGTTTTTTAAATATCGTACGATTTTTGTTGCAGGTTCCGGCTTATTTTATTAAGCAAAATACATATTTGTAGGGTTCGGACCCGCGTTAAATGTCAAATATTCCAAAAAGAAACCGTTTAAAAAGATAATGGTCTAAGATCCCGCTATATAACGACCTTCACCGAGATGCTTATTTAATGAAACTTATTTTATATTTAATTTAATATGTCAATAAATATAATCCATATGGGTTGCCTAGCAAATTTCAGTCCAGAGTATTTTAATTAATATTTAAAAAAAAAATAATTCTAAACATTTCACCGGTATGATTATTAGATAAATTCTATACCAATCGAAAGTATGAAGCCCATAGAATATGCAAACGTTAGGTTGTTTTTAATCAATTAATTATTTATGTGTATATTTTTTATGTGACACTTAAGTATATATACATCTTTAGTATAAAAGAAGGTTATAGTGATACATATATAATACTACCCTGATTAAAAATATTGATTGAAAAAAGTTCAAAAAATTTACTACATGCAAATTATAAAAAAACTTTTTTTTTAAATATTAATTAAACATACTCTGGACTGAAATTTGCTAGGCAACCCATATGGATTATATTTATTGACATATTAAATTAAATATAAAATAAGTTTCATTAAATAAGCATCTCGGTGAAGGTCGTTGTATAGCGGGATCTTATACTATAACGACGCTACCAATATTATCTCTTTAATAGCCTATTTTTTACTTCAAAAGACAAAAGGCTTCCTTTACAAACACAAACAGGTACCGGAAACTTGGCATAATTGAGTTATGGAACCGAATTTAATATAATATTCATATAACATACGTAATTTTCCAAAAGCATATTAACTGAAAGCGAATATTATTATACTATGAAATGCTAAAAAATTCATTCATCATCTTTTATGTCAAGGGGAGGGGATTAGGGAGGTGTTTTTGATGTTATTTTTTTAAACTACAAAATCAAGTTAAGGATAAATCTCTTGCATTTGCTTGTTACCTGGCTTGCCATCTGAGCATTTAGCTTTTAACATTTATTCGAAAGTTATATTCTTTGAAGAAAATCCACTTTTCCGGTTGAAAAATGCGCAAACATGCTAACGACATAAGCTCCTCAAAAGTTTGCAAAGCAATTAAGCAACTTCGAGTTGTAAGAGGAAAAATTGTGAATTTTCTAACTTGTATTGCCAAGTGTAAACGTGTTAATTAACGCATAATTATTATGCCACTTAATATTTCACGTTTTAAAACCTGTATTTTTTATCGAATACACAGAACACGACGTATTTCTATCATTTAAATATTTTGATGGGGTTTATAGTGTGTAGATTATTAATTATGGGCCAGTCTACTCAATAAACATCTTTTTGTCGAAGCCGTGACAGACAGCCCCATGTGCAGAGGCTGTTTTAGCGCAGAGGAATCAGTCACCCACGTAGTCCTGGAATGCGAGGCTGTGGCTAAACAACGTACAGAAAACTTCGGAACAGTGAGGTCGCTCCGTGAAGCCTGCGAAGTGCCCAGGAAGCTTCTGTGCTTTTGGAAGGAGTTAGGCTGGCTTAGTTAGCTTAGCCAGGACTTTACGCACAACGGACCTATTGAGAGTCTAAGTTCGGAAACTGAGTCCACAAACCAATAACCAATAGTGTCTAGATTGGGTTTAAATGTTTACCAAACTATGTACGAAGCCGGTCATTTTCGTACCCTCCATGTGAGTGAGCATTAGGTCGGCCCTCACAACTGTGAGCTCCACAGGTGGTTAGTAACCTAACTATGGGCTTTGTTAACTTACTCTTACTCTACAGAACTTTTTTAAAATAGCGTTCATGCATGTTTGGTATACAACATTTTTTGATGAGGTAAAACATGTCTTCGATTAAGATCAAAGCCTGGTTATGAATCTCCTCATTCACCTCAAGATCGGAATTTCTTGAACTGACACGAATTAGACGTAAAATGATGCGTAGTTTTGTCAACTTCTCATACAAAAATTATATTTATTGTTGGTATATTTTTATTCTAATACTACAAATAAATGTTGTCAAATAAACTCATCCGAGCGGGGTATTTTAGTGAAAAGTAAATATATCTGCCAATTTATTCGTAATTTAATTTTCTGCCGCAATCGGACTTTTATAGCAATATGAATACGATATTTATATTAATTATTCATATTTTTCATATAATTCGAAGTTGATATTAATTTAAAATATAAAAATATTTCAACATTCAAAGTAGCTGGGTTTACCTCTTTGTAAATCTGAATTCCAAAAGTTATTAGGTTACACTTCAATTACATTCGGTCACAGCCGGTCATTGGCTTTTCCTTCGCCAAACACTGGCACCCTCTTGGACCCTGAATCGCATCGCCATCGCACTTCGCATTGCCATCAGCCTCCACGCGTTCAGCGTGCGCATATGTACTCCCCATAAGTATCCCTTTGGCTTTGTAGTAAGTAGCCTTGGACACCATTTTTTTTTATATAATAGGGGGGCAAACGAGCTTGCGGGACGACCAAAAAGGGCAGTCTACGTAGCCCATAGATACCCATTTTTAGTGGGTGCGTTGCCGGCCTTTGAGGGAGGAGTAGACTCGCTTTTTGAACATTTGGAGGTCGTATCTCTGAGGGAAGACCCCCCCCCCGGGAGCCGATTCCACAAAAGAAAATGCCCTGTGAAACGGACTGTGGAAGACCTCCAACCATCAAGATGATGCTGGTGAAATTTAGAGGTCGTTCGGCTCGGCCTCTATTGCCAAACAAGTGCAGGTCGTTTTCTCGCCACGCCGCGCTCAAAGACAACAAACGCCGATCTCTTGCCTCCGTCAATGTTCCAGCAAGTTTGGAGCCAGCATCGCTAGAGACAATGGCAAGCGGCCGGATTGGATGTGGTTAATCCCTTGGAGGATGGGACTTTGGTATGGGATGCTAAATTGTGTAGACTCGTTAGCCCCGTCTCACCTCCCTCGTACAAGCAAAAAAGCTGGGGCGGCCGCAGAGCAGGCAGAAAATTAGAAACGGCTCAATTATAAGAGAATTTCCTCCAACTTCGATATTGTTTCCTTTGGAGTAGAGACTTTTAAAGGCCGTGGGGTTTAAGTGCACAGGCCCTAATTAAAGATTTAAGGGGCGCCTGGTAGATAGTACCAGTGACCCCAGAGCTGGTGCTTTCCTAGCTTAACAAATAAGTATCGTAATACATCGGGGAAATGCTGCCACCGAAAAAAAAAAATAAAAGATGAGAAAGCTAGAATTAAAAATATGAATATTTATTTTACTCTGAACTATCTTGATTCCAAGCCACTTAACATCTAATTTTCTTATTGTAAAATTATAAATAATTTTCTTAAAAAATATAAAATATTTTTCTTTAAAGATTTCATTAAAACTTCTAACGAAGAGCTTTCGTTTAGTTTTAATTAATTTAAATCTTATTAATCGTTCTTTATGAGTAACTCACTAAACGGTATGACGGTGGTGAACAGTTTGATTGTTTGTTTGAGTGCGCTCATTCGTGCACTCAGATTGAAAATTGAATTTCTTTGGGAAGTCAATTTATCAAAATGGGATATGTTCACGCTACGACCAAAGTAGCGCGGGTGTTCGTAGTATACATATTAAATTGTATGGGTCACAGGGTCTGTTTAATAATGATTTTCTTTTTATAGACAAAAAGAGTCAGTCTGACTTACGTCATTGAAAAGTGCGCAGAGAAGATTTTTAACGCACCACTCAGTGTTTTCGGTCACACGCGGTGATTTCGGGATTTACTAAAGAGTGACAGATTACAGGCGGATACCTTGTACCCGGTTAAGTACCTCCACCAAATATGAGCCCCATATATATAACCGCCCGTCAAGGATAAGAAATCAGAATAACATACGTATATTATTGAAAATGGATTCATGGATTCTATCAATATCTGACACGCGAGTCTGTCCACGCAACAGTTTTTTTTTTAACATTTTTAAAATCTAAAGCCCTTCCCTCCACCGATGAAAAGGTATATATTATATATATTTTTGAAGTTATACTTCTTTAGGCGCGTTATGAAAAATTGATGAGAGTGAAATTTTACGATGCGCGCGCACCGTGACACAAAATTAAGAGAATAATAATAAATATTTATTTATTTAATTTTTCAAATATAAACTGAACTTTATTGACTATAATGACTCCTTTTCCAGTCTTTGATTATTAAATGTAATTAATTATTTGCATGCAATCAAAAACTATTTTTAATAATGCCAAAGAAGTATAACTTCTTACGCGCGTACTTAAGTACACGCACCCTTTTTTATTTAATTATCAAAGCTTCGCAAGTTAATAGGTCTCTATGACGCTTGATCCCCATTTAGCATCGTGGGCTCCCCTACTATATCTAATACGAGTATAAGCTTAATTTTATAATTTAATTTGATATCTAAAATTGTTGACAACTTATGTCAAAAAGGTATATATAATATATACGTTATTGATTTACGAATAAGAGACCGTTTTTAAAAAAGCTTTGTCCATAGGAAATCTAAAATCGTAAAAGACGGCATAGTGTTAGAAGTGAATTATCATACGCATCGATATTTACTAAACACTCATAACTTATTAAAACATCTCGGCTTAAACGTTGGCCAAAGCTATTAAACAAAGTCAAACTACACAACGACGAACAAGATCAAACGCCTTTGACATTCGAAACGAGAACTCTTCTCAAACCATTTCTTTTTATTTCCTTCTCCGGTTAATACAAATCTCTGCAAATATGGAATGTAATCTTGAAATTCTTTTAAAAACTTTAATTAATCGTTCGATATTTAGTTGTCAACATATAAATAAACGTGACAAAACATTCTTTGATATAGAACGATTATCTAAGACCAATACTTCACTAAAGAAAGGCAATTAACTCGCGTACTTGGAAAATGATAGCTTTACGATCCTTAGCAGAGAATGAAAATTCTCTCTACCATTATTGCTTTACTACGATTTTAAATAAGAATTCCTGGTAATTGGCTTACAGAATACATTTCATTTTTTCATACGTTTATATGTTACTAGCTGACCAGGCAAACGTCGTTTTGCCATATCATTTATAATAAAAAAATAGGGGTTGATCGTAGAGGGGTGAAATTTAGGGGTTGTATGTATTTTTGTATGTTGTATCATAAAAAAATAGAAATTAAAAATTTTGTCTAAAAAATAAAAAATAAAATTTAGGGGTGGACTACCCTTAACATTTAGGGGGATGAAAAATAGATGTTGGCCGATTCTCATAGATACCGGATAAGCACAAAAAAAATCATCAAAATTGGTCAAGCCGTTTCGGAGGAGTATGGCAACGAAAACTGTGACACGAGAATTTTATATATATGTTATATACGTGATTTAATATTTAATAAGTTTAACAAAATAACATGTTCTATTTATTTGCTCACTTCACTTTAAGTTTTTCATCCTGTTTTTATTACAACACGGAGAAGTTAATAAAGCTCGTTCATGCTTTTGCATTCGCAGATCACATAACTTTAGGTTACACGCGCTATGAAAACTTTAAGTCGGCACAATCTTTAATTATGTTCTAGCTCTGTCCTGGCTTTGCAAGGCATTTATTGTTGGACACAAATATATTACTCAGGATATGAAATTCATACCTCATTCTAAATGTGAATATTTGAAATCGGTTCATCAGTTTTTGAGTTTATTTATAACAAACAACTTACATAATCTTTGATAATCAGTCTAAATTAGTAAAACATTATATGGTTGGTGAGATTGTATTCATAAATATAGTGGCGTAATGAAATATTTCTGATATCTACCATTTGTACTTACTTACGTAGCTCCTATTACGAGTATCTATTGTAGTTATGCAACAGTATTGCATCGGCAGGAGCGGTAATTATAATTAATATGTAGTTATAGTGATACTATCTACAGTTACTAAAACCACTTAATCAAATGATAATGATGAATTTTATACCTTAGCATTAAGAGAAATATCTGGCTGAATTCTTTACAAGAATTTTTGATGGATTCTTGAACTATCTGTAGCTCTAAACAAAATGAGGTAATACCTCAAGGTTAAAGTCCAATCTTGATAGTTTTCAATCGCCTGGAAACTTCATTTAAATATATTTAAGGACATAGTCCCCTTAGGACAATAGCTATTATACTGGGTTATCGCCAGCTAAGACCGACCTTTCAGTTAACATTATAGTTATTGTATATAATTAAAACTATTATTGCTAGAGGACAATGCTTTTGTACAGATAAATTAGTCTAGTTGCACCGTTTTAACTAAGGTTAAGTTCGATTCCCGGTTCGAGGGCAAGTTTTAATTTAATTTAAATTTGTTCTCGGCCTTTGGGAGGGTTGTGCGGTACCGGGCGAGTGCTTAAACCGTACATGGAGGACACGGTCGAATTTCTAAGGCAAGCACGAATTATAAAAATCTTATACTTGACGCTGGCTAATGCACAAACCGTGCCAGAGCCATAAAGGAAAAAAAACTAAGGTTAAAAACGAAATACGAATAAAGATTCATCAACAAATCTATTTTTTTTTTTTTTTCTATTTTTTTTTTTGTGTAGACACCTTTGCCCCGTATATGCCAAATAAAATATCTCAAGGCAAACAAATTAAATACAGGGACTGTGTAAACAAAAAAAAATCTAATTTACCAATTCTGGGAACGGCAAGAAAGCAACCCCATGGGAATTAGAATAATAGGATCTAGAAAGAAAAAAAAGTATATATCTACCATTGGTGTCGCATTAACACGTATAATAGCGTATAACCGGAAAGTTCTAGGTTTGAATCCTGACTGGTGTGGCGGAGCAACCAAATCCCTAAATCGAAAGAATTAGAAGTATATGCGTAGGGATAATAATTACAGTTACTAATAGCGATACAACGCACCATCTAAATATGTGCTATGGCGTTATGTGAGAGGAATTCTTATAATTGTCAAGCACGGTATAACTGCATTACCTTTCCGTGCGAATACTAGTATTTAAAGGAAAGGAATGGGAATAGTAATGGTAGAAGGCCATATGTAAAACCTACCTAATCCTAGACTTTACTTGGCGCAGCCACTGATGTGATTGTTTCAAAATGGTAGATGCAACAGGTGAATCACAAATCAACCTATATATATTTAATTTTGCGGTCGATTAATAAAATATATAAGTATTGCTTAATTTTATATATACAAGTATGTTTATTTAGTCATAAATTTAAAAGTTAGTAGAATTTACGCTTTAAAGATACAAATTTTTTGTGATTATATTAAGTTATTTGTGGTGAAATGGCCGGGCTACAAGACACAAATAGAGAGGCCGGTCTTGTGCCAGAGGGACAGACGAAATTGCGATGCCGGCGCGCGAAGGATGGCTGGAGACAGCAATAAATTGTGGCATTCATTGAAGGAGGCTTTGACCTACATGTGGTCCATATAATAAATACAACTTCTTATTTTATTACTTATTCTTAATGTCTTGTGTCGTATATCTGTTTGTATTTTTAAACAATCAAATAAAGTTATGATATTATTCAAGTTTTTCTGACATATGTGTATGTACGCATTATTTAAACCTAAATATCAAATAAATCAAACAGAAGATTGTATCTATTAAAATATATACGGGTTAATACACCCACACAAGCTATTTATTGGTTTTCGATATAGGATTGATGAGGGAATGTTGCGTCAACAGATATTGCTAATTATCTCTTTGACAATAAATAGAACCGATTGAAAAAAAACGAAGGTACTAACCTAACCTATAATTTTTAACCTTTTTAATGTTTTTAAAGCTAGCAATACTTTACAGCAGCAGGCATTTCTGTAGGTTATTAAAAAAAATATTTTCTTTATTTAGTCTCACAGTGACCGCGACTGCTGTAAATGTTAATACAATAATACATTATAGTGCTCGTTTTAGTATGTGGTCCATATTACTGAAATAATTATTTACTTTTACTTTATAGTAAGACTAGGTTTCTGTCATATCATGAGGTGATGAATTCCTAAATTATATTATTTAACTATAATAGCTACAGTAGTCTTCTTTAAGCACCACATATAAAATTGTTGCCTTTTTTTATCATACTAGTATCATAATACTCGCGCAAAGTTTAAAAATTCAACAAATATACAAGTTTATCAAAATGCAATCTGGAGTCATCTGGGTTTTCACTAACAAATTGTTTAACCGTAAAATATATTTCTCAACAAAGAAATTTATAAGACAAAAAAAATACATACCTTTAGGTATGGTACCAGTAATGAATAAAATAATAAGGCTTTATTGTAATGGTTCATTAGACCGAAAAACAACAGTCGACGAATGTCCATTCTAAAGAAAATATTTTTTATCATCTATACTAATATTAAAGAGGAAGGGTTTGTATTATTGTATGTTTGTAATACTGAGCTTATTTCAAAAACTCTTTCACCATTATAATGTTGAAAGTAGTAACACATTTATCTCCAAAATCTATATATATAAAAAGAAAATGGTGTTCGTTTGAGGCTCTTTCACGCTTAAACCACTGATCGTATCGACATGAAACTACTTTACTTTTTTTATTGCTGTTTTACTTTTATGAAAATTTATGCATACGGACTTCCTAGAACGTGAAAACGTCAACATCTGTCAAAAACTCGATTTACGAAATATTTCAATTTTCTTAGCGGGAAGTTAAAAAGAAGAATAATAAAAATATGAAAAAAAATAAAATAATGAAACATAAAATTTATTTTAATTCGTCCAGCAAAGCGGGCGCGAAACGGCTAGTATATAATAAAATAATTCTAACCGAGCTAAGCTTTCCTCGTCAAAACGTGGAGCTAATTAAGTATATGCTATATTTAATGTGTCTAAAAGATTCTTTTTTTAAGAAGTTCTACATATTAAGAAACAAATTATCTAAAATGAAAGATTTGGTAGTAATTTTAATCTTACCTCTAAAGGGATAACACCGCATGTGACACATACATCAGCGACGGCCAGATGAGTCATTAACAAATCCACCCTAGACTTCCTTCGTCTTGACCTGGCCAAAGTAACTAGGATAGCCAGGTTCCCCAACCCACCCATAGCCATTAAAGCCGCATACGTAGTTATCACTATCCCCTGGTCACGAGGGATAATGTCCTCAAAAGTCACGTTTAACGAGGAAGATCCATCGAAATAGTCCCAAAATTGTTTATCGATGTACAAAGTTGACGTTTCGTTTGTTGAATTTGGGAACGTCATTTTCTACATGTTTTGGTATTAAGAATTTTTATTTATTTAACGTTACCGAACTAAACAAACTACAAATTTACGAGTATGTTAACAACGTGCATTTTAATCTAATGATACTTAAACACAATTTTTAGAGCGATCGTAACTTAATCCGAATACGTAGCTTCGTACATTATGCTACGCGCGTAGCACGCACGACGTCGTATCTCATACTGAGATTTATAGCGAAATTCGGAGACCGTGAGAAACAAATTTTCTACATTAAAAAGTTTTTGCTTACACAACAATGTGGAATTTATATCTTATTATATAAATTAGCATTTGAATATTAAGATTTGAATTTTTATATTTCATGAGATGGGACGGGAGCTAGCAAAATAAATGTATGTATGGACGGCTTTTTCTGCAAAAGGTATATATAGCTGTAAATACCAATACAAAAAAAAAATCAGTAGCGTAACAACCTCTTTTAGGTCTTGGCCTCAGATTTCTGAATCTGTTTCATGATCATTTTTCTAATTGGTGATCAGCCTCCAGTGCCTGACACACGCCGTCGACTTTTTGGGTCTAAGACATGTCGGTTTCCTCGCGATGTTTTCCTTCACCTTTAGAGCGAATGTTATTATGTAATGTTATGAAAGAAATTCCATTGGTGCACAGCTGGGGATCGAACCTACGACCTCAGGTATGAGAGTCGCACGCTGAAGCCACTAGGCCAACACTGCTCATATGTTCCAATACGACCTTTCTAATATTAAAGTAGATTTTTTGTTTCCTTATATTATTAATCATTTTACCACTATAACTTTAATATCGATTAAGTTACTTTTTTTATGTCAAAACTTTTTAATAATGTTTTTTCGATTAAATACTTTTATCACATTTTATTGAACCTGTGTACATTTGATCATATTGATCGATGTATTTAAATTAAAACAAGCAACCGAGATTAAAAACATAATAAAAATGTTATGCTTGCAATCCAATTTTATGAGAACTATGTATTTTAGTCATTGAAATGGGTAATAGTGCATGGCACTGTTGCGTTTATGACATCATTTTATACATTCTTGAGATTCAGTGACCTAACATATTATTGACCCAGCAACTTCCTCTCTCTCTATGATGTTCCTTTTTATTACGTAATCGAAGTTTCGACTTTGTAGGATCTGTAGTGTTAGGCCATACTTCGAAATTTCCTACATAATTCTTATAACTGTCAATATCGAGGCAAACATAAAGATTGATACTTAAAGCGGGCCATAGACGGACCGCATGTTGCAGTCAAGACCGACTGCAACATGCGGTTTGCTCAGGAACTGCTCGAGCGGTCCGTGTATTGCGAATATGAATTTAGTATGGAAACTGCAGATCGCCATGCGGCGACCGCATGTTGCAGTCGGTCTTGACTGCAACATTCAAACCGTCTAAGGCCCGCTTAATACGCCGTATTAATTTAAAATATATCAGTAAACTGATTTTTATATTACATTGATAGGTTTTTGGTTTTTTTCCTACTTATAACTGGCACGAATCGTTAACTACTCGAGAACTATTTATTGAATTAAGCAATTAAGCAGAAAAAGTAATCAGTGGATGCTGGATTAATTAATTCTGTTTGAGTAGGATTAACAAAGTAAATCACGTTGAAGTATTAAAAAAGTAAAATTTTACGCTTGAACGAAATTAAAATCGAATTAAAGTTTAGTGTTTCATTTATTTATTTTTAATATTACTTTCTGACTAAGACTCTATTGTGTTGTCTTATCCTAGTTATTGTTTCATTATAAATACTATTACGTAATCAATGTTAGAATAAAACACCGTATTTGTCGTCATTACTATTTTAATGTAGGTATATTAAGATAAATTAAAAAAGGAAGGGGAAAATATACAACCTACTAGCGAACCTATGTTCATACTCAATCGTGTAATAGTTCTAAAATTTAAAGGAAACTATTATCAAGGCTTGTTAATTTTTCATTAAACGACCTTTCTTCGCTCATTATTGATAGGCTATTAATAATTATTACTATCAAAATGAGGATTTAATACTATATTAAATATATAATAGGATTACCTAGAATAATTTCTTAAATAAAATAAAATTTTATTAATAAAGGTAAAGTTTAATCGAAATTGGAGAGTAATTGCTCTTGCCAGACGATTGAAATTGGAAATTTATTTTTTCAAATATTTTTGAAAAATTAAATTGCAGGTCTGATGAAAACATTCGCTTGTTGGACTGATTAAAATATAAGTTTATTAAAAAACTTTTGTTGTGTATTGACTACGACGAAGATATACTAAAACTTAACAAAGAAAACCAATCTTGAACAGTTTGCTTAACAAGTATGTTAAGCAAACTGTTTATATACTATTACAAAATTTTGTCATGAAAATTCTTGTCATCAAAACTCAACTAAAAAAAAACATATCTTAAGGTTAACTTCCGCCTTAATTATTTATTCTTTAGTGGAATGACATTTAGGGTCTGTTTCGCAATGTATGGATAAAGTACCAAATAGCTATGCAACACATAAATTATTTGGAAGATCAATTGTGCTATTTGACATTCATCGGACTCATAACTTATGATGGACTTTATGTGACGAATAGCGCTATCTGTCAGTCGTGAAACGCAACAATAGTGTTTATCCTACCAATAAGTAATAAACAGCTAATTTGGAACTTATGTAGAACTTATCCGTACATTGTGAAACAGACCCTTAACGTATTAAAAGTTCTGTAATTAAAGTGTTCTGTCTTCTTTATAATTGTATACGACAACACAATTATAACGGCTGTCACATCGGCTACACAAAGATTAAAGGAACAGAACTTTCTTAAATAGTACAACATTATCTACATGTAAATATAAGAACTTTTACATCGAAATATGGACAAAGGAAATGTGCTTTCAGTTTTATCTTATGTTTCTAGATACACTGGGAACTCTACTTACTTTTAAAGCTCCGTGTGTTTTCATGACCCGTTGGGTTTAACGGTTTGACTGAATTATAGTATCACGCTCTTGAATAAAAGAAACAAAATATAGTTTTATGGGACGGTGTCTGTTTATTTCATTTCTCTTATTTTTGTGAGAGTAATCTTTGGTCTTGACATTCCATAAACACTCATACTGTCTATATGTGTTAATAAAGTCTTCTATAGCGCTTTTGGAATAAACTCGCAAATCCATTTCTCTTAAAAACACGTGTTTCAATTACGATAAACAGTACTAGACTGACGCTCGCCTCGCGCTACTCGCAGTCACGTACACACGTTCGAGTCAAGATTGACGGCTCGCTTCGAGTAGGTTCGAAGGAAATTACTTTAATTTAATTCCATCGAGCCGGCGAGCGATTCGGTGCGAGCCTTCGAGCTGTGAGTTTTGAGGTCCACACGTTGATTTTTACTCGACTTCGAGTAAAACTATCGAGTAATACTGTGAGTACTGACCTTTATAGCGTGCGTGGTCACGGTGACTGAAGACAAAATGTGTTGAATGTCACAAAGTATCACAGCTGTAGAAAAATTGTATTTAGTCATTATACTTATATAACATATATATGCTAATATGTAAAGTAAATTCTTAATAACACTACCTTTTTACACAATTGCGTTGCTCTGATTGGTAGTTATTTAATGAAATTTTTAAATGTGGGATACATGATAGACTTTGCTTAGTTTCCAACTAGATGGCAATTCCAAGTAGACATGAACTTAGGAAATTACAAGGGCACAAAACACAAAGCGAGTAACGAGGAATAGGTTGCGCGGTAATGGATATATGTATTACAAAGCCAACATATACAACTATGAAATGCGTATCATAAGACAGGCGGCAGTGTATAAATTTCATAATGAATTTAGATCTATGTATTTATATTAAAAATTACTCTCTCATATTCCAATTTTAAATAAATTATTTAACGGATTAGTAGGTATATGTCAGAGATTAGGTTATAATAGAACACGGTGTAATTTGTTTGATTACAATGGCAACACCACGCAATATCATTGTCTTACAGGTTGTAAAGTGTCAATGTGTCAATTGTTAAAGTCAAGCTGTCAGTAGTGCGTAGAATCGGTCGTGAAGTGCTAGAGTTGCTTTCCGATCGGCGCCTGCGACGGACGTGCGCACTGGCTGTGTTTAAATATTAAGTAATAAAAGTCGGACGACGACAGTGATACCAACTTTGTAATTATTAATCGCGTTGAATCTCCGACATATATATAAAACAAAAACAAAAAACATATATATATATATATGTTCTCGAAACAGAATATTGTCTGATTTTATATTTATACAATTTTTTTTTGTATGGTATTGTTTGTAAAATACGATTTTCACCACAACAATAAATGGAAAATTTCACAGACGGAACAATTGAATATTAATTTTGCACCAGTAATATATTTTCAACGTTAAATTTTACTCATTGAAAATAAATGTGAATGTATTAAAACTGAAGTTTATAAGATTATCATACCATCACAGTGACAGATAACAATTTATGAAGTAGGATATGCTGACGGATTTTGTGTGTCTGAAGACCTAATGCTCTATATATTACACTACATTGTTTCAGAGCAGTGTTGGGCTAATGGCTTCAGCGTGCGACTCTCATACCTAAGGTCGTAGGTTCGCTCCCCGGTAGTGCACCAATGTACTTTCTTTCTATGTGCGCATTTAACATTTGCTCGAACGGTGAAAGAAAACATCGTGTGGAAACCGACATGTCTTAAACCCAAAAAGTCGACGGCGTGTGGCAGAGACTGGATGCTGATCACCTACTTGTCTATTAGATTTAAAAATGATCATGAAACAGATTCAGAAATCTGTGGCCAAGACCTAAAGAGTCTGTACTGTGCCACTGATTTACATTGTACATTGTTTCAGAAAAATATTTATGTTGGACACAGTCAAGTATTGAAAGCTGGACAATACATAAATAGGCTTGCTTATACTATTGAACATTTGGACTAAATTAATTGAAATAGTTGTTTTATTATTGTTATATTACGACCACTATTCTCACTTTTGAGAAGAGAGATAACAGAAATGAAACTTAGAAATAAAAATTTTAAAAGTATCAGTATTTAGATAATCCAGAAATGAACTATATCTACTATTAAATATATTTAAATTAGTGTTATTTTGCTAGATTTGATAATGTTGTATATAAGTTTATTTGCATTTCCTTTGATGTATATAAATGTTTTAAATTCCTCGCATATTTCTAAGCAGTTTGCTAACTGGGATAAGGGAAGGAAAATCCCTAAAACAGAACTAATAAAAGTAGATCAAAGGTAACCTTCGTCCAAGGACCAACACGATTTATTGCTTTGAAATGTCAAATATTTTCCACAGAATCCAGTGAGGTACAGATATTATTAATGTCTCACCGCATTATTTTTCCTTACAGCCTTGCGATTCTGTAACTCACTTTTATAACTCACACAGCGGTTTTCACAGCAGCGGTCGAGCTCATATCAGTCGTAAAGCAGTCATTTTACGATTTGGCATTCTGATAAACAATAAACTATAAATTCCCTCCTTATCAGAATGCCAAATCGTAAAATGACTGATTTGAGCTCGACCGCTGCTGTGAAAACCGCTGTGTGAGTTCGAAAAGTGAGTTACAGAATCGCAAGGCAGAACGTAATACCTACATAGATTTAATTTTATTACCCTAGTATCTTACATTCAAAACAGTATAGTTTTTGGCCACAATGGCCTTGGAATTTAAAATTATTTCAATGTTTCGAGTTTACAACCTTCATTCCATCGTGATTTCTTTTTTACCAATTAACTCAGGTTTGTTTCTTTTTTTTGCGGCAAGCTTTAATATCATTATTTTGTTTAAATTTGCATGTGTATATTACGATTAAGTTTATTGAGTTTTAAATGTAAGAAACTATGACTGTGGCGTAAAGTATAACGTTACATAGTAGTATTAGTAGTAAAAGCAGTATAAGCTTGTGATTCTCAGCGCTGACGTTCTGCGTTAGAAATTGAGTTTTCTTTTTTATGAGCGTAATTAACACTAGTTCGAAGCGTTAAGAAAAAGAGGTAAATAAACTGGCAGAACATTTAAAATAGACAACAGCTATAGAAGGCTACCTAAGTACCTAAAAACCTGAACACATCACTTATAATGATGTAATAACTTTGAGCGCCACTGGCTTATTTACGTATATACAGAGACTTGATACACGTTTGAAGACAAAATACCATTTTCATTTCACAATTTCAACATAATACTATATGAATATGGCCTGCGTAAACACATGTAATACAATACCGCTATTATTACATACATATACAGTTACAAGCCTTATTGTTCAATCAGCAACAAATGCTTTGAACATAATTAACATATATACAACAGTAGCCATATTTACGAGTAATGAACATTGATTGCAGATGGGAATAATAATTAATTAATCTCAGTAAAGGAATTATTGATGCTCTATAGAGATTTGTCTTCCGACATAATATTGACTAAACTGATTAAACCACCTTGAAACTTGATGAAATCTTGTTAAAATATAACAGATCATTGTCAGTTACTATGTAGTTTCGGTTATGATATTGAAGTGAAAAAGAAATATATATAATGTATATTGCTTTATATGTATGTATTATTACGTAATTAGTACGTAATGATCACGGGATCTAGGAATTAGCAAAAGCTCCCTTTACCTCCTTTTACAAATTTATTTATTTTTTTATATTTACAAAATAAATTTTAATTAAAAAAATATAAGCAACAAAATATGGTTTCACAATTATAATATCTATGATAGTGATATTGATTAGTTATTATGAATATTTTGATTAGTAAATAAGAAATACTTTAAATTATAATAGAAACTTGCCTAGTCAGTTCCTTATTTATTAAAACTATCAATTTTTATAATTGTTAAATTGATTCGAGTTGTAACGTAAGGTAGTAGAATTAGAGATATTGTTTACGAACCATGACGATAATATAAATGCTTGATGCACGATAAATGCATATATGCATGCATCATCTTGCGTTCAATTTTTTTTACTTCCAGAAAGTTTTATTCTTTAAAGTTATTTTTTATCTAGACAAAAGTTAAGCACGTTCAGGTACAATTAAATTACAATTCATTCAATTTTGAACAAATTCAAAAGCTGATATTATTTTTCCTTTTCCACTTAACGTACCATGTTTAAGCAATTGCAAAAATAGACATAAGTTCAAAATCATATTTCCGCCCAACTTAGTTTGACGCGCTTCGAACCGTATCTATTTAACGACTTCAACTTTTATTCGTAACTCGTGTTATTTTGGACTGAGTCAAAATGTGATTCAACGAAATAATACTACAGTAATGTGCTTCATCGTCGACTTAACGCAGTAATTGTGTGGTTAGAAAGGACTGTTCATACATTTGGTTATAGCTTATAAGTTTTATTGCTAAATAAAAGTGGTTTAGTAGTTCAAATCAATACCTTTAGATACAAGGAATAGCGAGAGACTCTTGCTGACGTAATAAAATCCAATTAAAACGTTAAAATAAATTTGTTTCCATTAAAGAAGTGTTGGTTAATTGTGCAGTACTTATTAAATTTAGCCATACTTTTCCTACGTTCCATAAATGTGTAAACAGGCTAGCTGATGAAAAATAAAATATACTTCTTCCGAACATTTTTGCATAATGCATTTATTTGCAAGGATACATTCCTTGTAATAATGAAGTATATATGTCACCGTAAAATTGTAAAAACCGTTAGATAGTAATCTATCTCGCGAGATTGTAAACTGTCGAAAGATTGTGAACCTCAACGAACTGCTTACAAATTAACGTATTATTCAGTCAAGTCAGTAAGTCAAGTAAGTCAGTCAAGATACAATTTTTTGAACAATATGAGTTTTGCTTTAATAATTCAGATTTGACATTATACATGCTCCTCACTTGGAAGGATGCATTTAAACAGCGTGATTCAGATAGCCACCAATAGCTGCCAAGCGTTTTGAAAACTATTTGGCATTTCCTTAATATTAAACAAGGTTTTTAAAATAACTTACTTAATCGCTCTCCCTGTCTTGTGAGGTACATGAGTACAATAATACTCGTTTACTTATACGAGTATGTCACGAGTATGTTAAATACACCGAATACTACGAAGTAAGAACAAGTAATTAATTATTGTTTACTAATAATAAAGGCCTCTTTGATATTGCAAATATATTTTAATTATTAAACGAATTGTAAAGACCATCACTACGTACTTGATTCCTCAAAGGATCCGTCGGTAGTTGCGTTATTAGAGTTTAATAATGTAGTTGTATTCAACTTTCGATCATATTCATTACTAAATTTAAACAAACGGCGCTATTATTTAAATTAAGACTAAAAGACCATCTATTGAGTTATCCCAGGTCTCTACGTAATTAAAGTCCACCCAAGTTCTACTTCGCTAATTCATCCATGAATCTCTTCAATGACATGTTTATCACATTGTATGTTTAGTATATATGTTCTCATGTAAGTGACTATTGTCTGTTATGAGAATAAATGTCTTTACATAGATGTATAGTAATATGCTGTCATGACAGAACGGAAAGAAACAAAATGCAGTTAACGTAAAAATATATTTTAATTAGAACAAAAGTTTGAAGTACTTGAACGTTAATTAAAAACCATTCTCATATTCAACATTCACGTCGTGATGAATTTTTTTTCAGTCTGTGGAATAGCCTAATACGGGTTGCAGACCAAGAGCTAAGCTAAGTTAGTGTAGCTTAGCTCGCATAGCTGACGCAGTTTTCCATACTTGTGTGCAGACCGCAAACTATGCGAACTAAGCTATGTGAGCTAATATGCGAAGCTAATTTAGTTGTGTATGCCGATGCGCAGCTACACGAGCTAAGCTAAGCCCCTCCCGCTACCCCGCACACCATTTGCACATCCTTCGCCACACTGACTGAGCTTTGGCTTAGCTGTTGGTGTGCACGCTATTTATTTCTAGCTTAGCTTAGCCTAGCTTGCTTGGCATAGCTTAGTTTAGCCTTGGCATAGCTTAGTTTTCGGTCTGCAACCGGTTTAAGCCCGAGTACGTGGTCGTGGCCCCGGCTATGTACCAATACATTATTCTTTCTATGTGAGCAATTAATACTTCCTAATAAGATAAAGGAAAACATTAGGAATACAGAGAATTTAAATTTTAAATTCGTTTGCCAAAAACACGTTTCATGCGTCACACTTCATTCGTCAGACTGATTACGCAATTGCGTATCGAAAATTTATTAATAAAACAGGCGCATAACTGTCTGCCTCGTGTCCAATTAAGGAAATAATTAATATTTATTTTAGCATGGGTCCAGTGAACTAAGTTCAAAGCTTACTCCAACTTTCATCAAATACTTTTAATTAATTGTAAATTTTAGTGAAACTATTAGACATAATTATGATAGTCAAATAACTATGCTCTACCATATTAGTAAATGTATTGCGTGTTGTTCCCACGAGAATGTAAGTGATCCTATTTCACCATGCCTTCTGCTGATAGAGGACAAATCTTTGTTTTTAATTTATGTTATTATTATTAATTACTTAAAATGTCACATGGGACATGGTGTAATGGTTGCAGCTCCTTACAAACATTTTGTAAAACAAAAAAAATGGCGATTAAAAAGAGTGTCGGAGAGTTTATTGTTACAGTTCTTCTCTCCCGTTCTACGCCCTTGATTTGAGAACTGGCAGTAAATGTAAAATTAGAAGCATTAATATGTATTTCTTTACTGACAAGTCATAAGTGTACATTATGTTGCCTATGTGATTAAATGATTTTTTTATTTTTATTTTATTTTTTATTGTAAAGTATTTTATTAAATGTATTTTGAAGTCTAGATAATGTAGTAGCTTTTACTACTGTTATTGCTTATGAGTAGATGTATCCACGAGTCTGTGGTAGCTGCTCATGTTACAAGATTAAAGCAGCTTTACTCTGTGGTAATAACGCCTCGGAATTAATAACGGAAAATGGGGTGAGGTAATGTTAACAAGCCACAAGTATGCGCCATTTTACGAATTACTTCATAACAAAGGAAGATAAATTAAGTTTTTCGAATACATTAAATGATATAAAGTAATAATATCTTGGAGCCGGTTACATATATAAGAAGTTTAAGGGAGTATACAAGTTAGTATGTATATGACGGAGAAAGTAGGATAAGAGATTAAAGAAATAAAGAGAATTCTAGAAAAAAACTATAAGACAGACAAAGTGGATGGAAATTTCGTGACATTTCTTATTTCTTATCCGTGATTACAGAGTCAAACGGCAGTCATAGGAATGAGTTTCAAATACTTTAATATTTATTGACTTTAAGCTTAAGTTAAAGTAAATTACTTTTAATGATAAGGGGTTAGGATAATTTAGACAGACAAAGAATAACTAAATTTCAGGTTGGATATCAGTAATGACAATAACGCGGGTGTAGTAGACATGCGAGCTCCCTTACTTCGTACATGGTACATCTTTCGTCTTGCCATTCAGGCGATTGACCAACCCGCAACAACCTAAGCCGAGGTCTGAGTCTCGCAGGAGACGCCATTTCGCTAGTCGCGAGAAAATGCCCATTCCGGCCGAGCTACGCAGTACGCACGTCAAAACAGCCCAAACTGCCTTGCGATTCTGTAACTCACTTTTCAAACTCTCTCAAGTCAGTCGTGATGCAGTCTTTTTATGATTTTGCATTCTGGTAAACAATTAACTACAAGCTCCCCCCTTATCCCTCCTTATGAGTTACAGAATCGCAAAGCAGAGCTGTCAATTGGCCTGAAGAGCCAACAGCGAGATTCTATTCAGAAAGAAAATAAACGATCCTCGGTACAATTGAGTGGTTATTCATTCTCCTGAAATTAATCCCAGAGCGTCGATAAAAAAAATTGTTCTAAATTTATAATTACTGTCAGTTCTCAAATCAAGAGCGTAGAACGGACGAGAAGCTGTTAATAAACTAAAATTGAAAAAGTTTTTACTAATGTTAAAGCAGCTCATAATTCTAGTTTGTAATTTTTTTTAATTAAAATATTAAAAAAACTACACGTATTACCTCCACCAGCAAAGCGCGGTGAAATAGAAGCTTGCATTTACATTACCGTGGAAACACCAAGAAAACACGTAGTATCACGGTGAATCAAAGCAGAAAATAATTAATACATAGCCGTATTAACATATATGCACAGATCCAAGTCCGTGGCTGTCTACTACTAGGATATCGATCATAGCTTGGCAGCGACCAAGATTCCTAAATGTAAGTATTAAGGATATATTCGCGTCTAATTACTTACTAACGAACAGAATACTTGACAAATGTATCTGCATTTACTAATATTTACAAACCTGTGTATAAAGCTGTATATACCGCTCACTTGGAAGCACGTTGACTTGGGTTGATTTTTTTAAATTTAGGCCCAACCGACTCTTTTTATTTTAAGAAGTTATGACCTTGTAACTCAACTCCCGATATACGCCTATTTGCAATGGCAAACAAATATTCGCCAGCACAGCCCTATTCCGCAAATAATAATATCTACAATTGAACAATTTCCTTCACTCTGCGAGAGCGACTTATTTGTGACAGGAAATGTTTGTAAAGGAATATAAGTGAGAAACCACTTATATTAAACATTAGTAAATTATGTAGTAGTTATAGTTGTTGTGTAAGATTAAATGAATAATACATTGAGATCCTATAATATGTAACACTATTTCATGAATGGTGAAAAAATATTTATATGTTTAATAATTGCTAGTTTTATGAGTTATGATTGAAACCAAAACCATAGTTTTAAAGTTTTTAAGGTTCCAAAATAAATAAAATGTCCCCATTAAATCTAGCCTGCCTTCGATTGTAGCGGCTTGCACAACGATAGAGTTTAAACAACAACAAAAAACATTAAAAGCAAAAAAGGGCACTCTATTGCCAACAAAATTAAATTAAACTCTCTTGTGAACGCTGGATTTTAATAAAGATTTTTTCTACTCTAGCTTTACTTTTCAATATAAACATTAGTTAGTTTTTATTGTTATTACATAGCCGATTATTTTCGTGAAATTAAGATACAAATAAGTATTTATTTTTCAAAGGAATCTTTACAAAAGCAATTCACTCTCCGCTAGATCAATAAAGTGCTTTATTAAATAGACTGTAAAGTATTGTATGTATTTGTAAGGCTAAGCTGTACAAACTCAAAAATATAAGTATTTAATCTAGTTTGTATTCATCGTGTGAGGAGGCATGATGTTATACGCCATTCAACCTCAGACAGCCTTTTAGCATATCATTTAAGATCCATTAGGCTTATCGTATCCTGGGAACCCGAGCTTTTTTTTATTTACTTTTTAATATAATATTGGATAGAGTTGTTTTGCATGAGTCAAACGAGTATTTATGAGCTACTAATATTCTAGATAGAGATTAATATATAATATTGTTTTATGTTAGATATTTTTTTTTATCTTTTATTTGTGAAGTAACAATCTGCTTTCCACATCAGCCCTTAAGAATACGCCGAAAGCGTCTTTCAACGCCCGCTTTAGTGACGAACGTAATCGCCGCAGGGCAACGGTCACGCATCTATATTACACAAGTAGTCTAGTCGACAAGTTGAAAATGGAACAAAATAGAGATACTACTCTTAAAATTATGTGCGATAGCTCATTGGATCCGGAATGACGTCTAGAAAAATGTGCTAAAAGCGTGTATTAGCACATAAAAAATTGCAAAAGTTATAGACCATTAAAGATGAAAAAATAATGGCATTTAGTTTTTTGCCAATATTTAATAAACTATTAATATTTAAGAAATTTCAAATAAAGATTCTGAAAGAAGAGGAAATTTCTAATAAAAAACTCCTGACTCCCAGAACTCTATCTCCATTATTTATAATGTTAATTTAACGCTGAAAATAGGTCTGCGGTTGACATTTTTAGGATTCGCGCGTGGCGTCAAAAGCGACTACGGCACATTAATTAATTTATTTAAGGTATTGAATTTTTTTTTTTAAATTTGAAAAAATTATGGTGTGTTTTGAACACTATAATTAATTTATTCCCGTTGAAAATTTTACTTAAAGTTAATTTTTCAACAAGTTAAATAATTGTTAACTAACGAAATTTTCTCGAACGACCGTCTTAATTGTAAGTGAAAAAAAATGTTTAAATAATGGTCGCAAAAATATTTCGCTTCGTAGAGCCTTTCTTACATACATACTTAACAAGATCGTGCCATAAAAGTTAAAAAAATATTTATACTTTGTTTATAACAATTTTTTTACTTAAACAAAAACTTAAAAATCCATGTAATGATGTTAAAAAAAATTTTTTTTTTCTAAATCATCATATAATCGTTTTTTTATTAATACAAGATATTTATTGATTTGCAAAAAAAAAATTCCCGCCATTTGTTGATAAATTTTTTTTAAACAAATTGATTAAATCAATATTTTTAAAAAAAAATTTAACACAACTTTATTACATTAAAAATTTTATGATTTTTAAAAAAAAAATTTTTCCTTAATAACAATTTTTAATTGTTTATAATCGTTTTTTTTAATTTTCTATTGTTTAAATAATTAGTTAAGAAATTTTTTTTTCCTAAAAATCATAATTGACAGTCTTCTATAAAGTAACAGAAAATTTTTTTTTTTAAATCAACAATTCTATTGTTTATTAACTTACCAATTTGTTATAAACAAATATTCAACCTTTGTTTATTTTTTTTCTAAAACTTCTAAAATTAACAAAAACAACCATATATAACAAAGTATAGAAAAATTTTTTTTGTAAATTTTTTGATTATCATGAATATTACTTTTATTTAAAATTAAAAATTTTTTTTCTATACTTTGTTATATATGGTTGTTTTTGTTAATTTTAGAAGTTTTAGAAAAAAAATAAACAAAAGTTGAATATTTGTTTATAACAAATTGGTAAGTTAATAAACAATAGAATTGTTGATTAAAAAAATTTTTTTTTCTGTTACTTTATAGAAGACTGTCAATTATGATTTTTAGAAAAAAAAAATTTCTTAACTAATTATTTAAACAATAGAAAATTAAAAAAAACGATTATAAACAATTAAAAATTGTTATTAGGGAAAAATTTTTTTTTTAAAAATCATAAAATTTTTAATGTAATAAAGTTGTGTTAAAATTTTTTTTTAAAATATTGATTTAATCAATTTGTTTAAAAAAAATTTATCAACAAATGGCGGGAATTTTTTTTTTTGCAAATCAATAAATATCTTGTATTATTAAAAAAACGATTATATGATGATTTAGAAAAAAAAAATTTTTTTTAACATCATTACATGGATTTTTAAGTTTTTGTTTAAGTAAAAAAATTGTTATAAACAAAGTATAAATATTTTTTTAACTTTTATGGCACGATCTTGTTAAGTATGTATGTAAGAAAGGCTCTACGAAGCGAAATATTTTTGCGACCATTATTTAAACATTTTTTTTCACTTACAATTAAGACGGTCGTTCGAGAAAATTTCGTTAGTTAACAATTATTTAACTTGTTGAAAAATTAACTTTAAGTAAAATTTTCAACGGGAATAAATTAATTATAGTGTTCAAAACACACCATAATTTTTTCAAATTTAAAAAAAAAAATTCAATACCTTAAATAAATTAATTAATGTGCCGTAGTCGCTTTTGACGCCACGCGCGAATCCTAAAAATGTCAACCGCAGACCTATTTTCAGCGTTAAATTAACATTATAAATAATGGAGATAGAGTTCTGGGAGTCAGGAGTTTTTTATTAGAAATTTCCTCTTCTTTCAGAATCTTTATTTGAAATTTCTTAAATATTAATAGTTTATTAAATATTGGCAAAAAACTAAATGCCATTATTTTTTCATCTTTAATGGTCTATAACTTTTGCAATTTTTTATGTGCTAATACACGCTTTTAGCACATTTTTCTAGACGTCATTCCGGATCCAATGAGCTATCGCACATAATTTTAAGAGTAGTATCTCTATTTTGTTCCATTTTCAACTTGTCGACTAGACTAAAGGCAATATTTATTGAAATAAGACATAAAATTTACAATATTGAATATAATCGCTAAAAACAACTCTTGACCAAACTGATGTAATGTTATTCAATAAATTTTGACTCCATAATTGAATAAAAACTAAATAAGACGAAAATTTCAGGTGAATTTATGATTTTTTTTCATCGAGAAATATTATACTGAGTTCTTCGTCAGAGTCAGCCATTGAAATTATATTGAAGAATCAATACGAACGTAGTTATTGTTTTAATTTAAACATCACAAACTTAGATAAAATTCAAATCTACGTTGAGTTATTTTGATTTATAGCCCTCTTAAACAGCTAACAAAACCAGGTAAACGAGTTTTATTATAAAAAAAATATGTATTATTTTAATTGACATAGTGACAAATAAACTGTCTCTAAGTATAACTAAACTTTTGAAGAATCTTTATTACGATGTAAGAACTTTTGTCGTTACTAAGTACAACGATTCTCCGAAGGGCTTCCGCACGAGTGGCCTTCATATTGTAAAAGTCAAGTAATAATCAATCTCGTTATAACCTCTAGTATAATTGTAATAAGACTACATTGTGGTAGTATTACAAACATAAGCCGTGAGTGTCACCATTCGTCGAACTCCGTAAAGAGCATACAAATGGTGAACACGTGATGAAATTATTATATCGGAAATTAATTCATATGAATTCTATCAAATGTATTTGTTTTTAAACCATCAAGCTCATCAAAATCATTTTTTATTACGTTATACGTGATGTTATATTCTTAACTAATATTAATTGAAACCCACTTCAATGTTTTTTTAGATAACTGAAGTTTCACTCGTTACGCGCTAAGTTCTTTTTAAACGCAAACTAAGCGAAATTGAACAGTTAAGTTCGATATTGGATCATGAAGTTGTTTCGAACGGAAACTTTACTTTAGTAGCTTCAGTTGCGAGAAATAGTGTGTATACTAGTTACTAAAATATTTATAGGTGCCAAACAAACTTCCATGCTTTATAACTTAGATCCTGCCCGTCAGGCTACGATCGGTAAAGGTACGGACAGCCGCGGTGTTTTGAGGTTAATACTATTCTTTGAAGACACATATTTGCAAGTTGAATTACTCTGGGTGATATTCAATGTCGATAATTAATGCTTAATATGACTTACAAGTAGTAGTACTGGAATGGCGCAATCTGGGCTCCTCGTGAAAGAAAGTATAGGGTAATGCTGGAGCGGGTACAAAACAAATTCATCAAGCACCTGTTTTGTAGAATATACGGTGTACCCGCTCAGCTGTCTAACTTTATTAATAATAGGTTCTGCGGGCTACAACGAACTCAGAGTGCACCCAGAAGTTGCGCTTATCATGTATCTGATAAAGTTGTTACGTGGAAAGGAAAACAATCCGACAGTGCTCCAGTGCCTTGGCCTCAGGGTGATTCGTACCCTCAGCGAAAACAAACTTCACAAAAAGGCCACACATGACACAATGTATGGAAATAAATAATGAACTGCATAGATTAACAGACTTGAAATTGTCCGTTGAGTGAACAAAAGGTTAGTTTCATGTCAGTTTCTATACTGTAAAAATAGTTAGTATTTTTGTAAATATGTAATTTATTACTTTTAAATGTTGTGATGATTTTTTTTTTATGTATATATAAATAGTTACCGCATTGAAGTAATCTGTAATGTTAGTTTTCGGACGTTTCTTAAACTTACACAATATTTGGAGAACACAAACTAAGACTGACTTAACATAAATTATCACTCCGCCTAACTTCTCATGATCATTTTAATAGGGAATTAAGTTCACATATCATTCGAATACTACACGCAATTATTGTTTCGATCCAGAATGAACTAAACTGAACTTGATGGATGAAAGTCATTAATATTCTCTCTCTGGAGTCAACCCAAACCTAAATAGGTAGAGCATAACAAAGCACTGTTCCGATATTGTGAAGAAGTCCTTTAAGTAGAATAATGTTATCATTAAATTTATATAATAGTATTTAAATAGAATTAACAGATGTACTCTCTGATGATTTCTGTTGAAATATGTCTGACAAGTTTGACTATGTAAACCAAGTTTTGACTTGGATTTGGCAATTATATTGAAAGATGTTGTCAAAGTTTAAGTTTAAAATAATATATTTAAATTGGTAATATTTTTTCAATTAGCATTTAAGTTAAAGATAAAAATAATGTTATTTACAATCACTAAGAGAAAAGTTAAATATCTTGTAATGAATTGCATTTTAGTTTTCTGTTTTTACCAATTACTATTACATATCCATATTTTTTTTTTTCAAAATAATTTTAACGTAATAAAACCAATAGTGGAAGATATTGCAGAAAAGGAAGTACCTACCGATTCGCCAGGTGATTATGAGTTTATTAATAAAGAGGACACTTATGGGACCCTGGAAAATTCGGCAGAAGACGTTAAGTTTATTTTATTAGTAACATCGACTACTTCGCACAAATATCCGTTCTCTCTATTCAGCAAAGATAACTCGGTATTTGTTGAAAATGATTGCAATTTTACAAACTGTTACATTGTATACAACAAATCACATCTCAACGAAGAAAGTTTTGATATGATCGCCTTTAATCTACCAGAACTAGACGAAATCGATATACCAGAAAAGCGTTCACCGCATCAAAAATACTCATTCTTTTCTATCGAGTCCCCTCAGTACAACCCCGTATGCGTTGATATGTATGACGACTTTTTCAACTGGACTTTTACTTACAAACTTACTTCTGATGCCCGACTTTGGTTCTTTGATATATACAACGTAAATGAAACAAAGATTGGTCCGCCTGTTAATGTATGGCCTACATTTGATCCCATAGATGATGATATAAAAATGATGTTAGATGGGAAAACCAAAATAGCCGCATGGTTCGTATCAAAATGTAATACAAGAAGTGGTAGGGAGAAAATTGCTCAGCAACTTGATAAGGAGTTAAAATATAGGTACGGTTGGTCGATTGATATCTACGGACATTGCGGTAAATTTGCATGTCCAAGAAGATATGCTGAAATTTGTAATAAAAAGATAGAAGAAGATTACTTTTTCTACCTGGCATTTGAAAATTCTTTTGCTGATGATTATGTGACAGAGAAAGTATTGTTAGCGGTTAATAACTACGCAGTTCCAATTGTATTTGGTGGAGCTAATTATTCAAGGTAAAATATAATGCTTTAATTTATGCTAAAGTAAAAAATTGTTGTGACTTTTTTGTCTGCTGCCTATGGTCTCATAAATGCATTCCAAGTAAATAGACTTGCAACGAATATTTGGTTACTATTGCAGATGGATTTAGTTATATTAACAAGAAAAAAATATAAAATATAATATACTATGTAAATATGAGTACCTATAGTTAAAGGAGAACAATTTATTACGTTTATTGTAGTCAAAGCAATGTTTCGCTACCGAAAGTTTTAGCCTTAATGAAACTAAAACTAAAGCTAACACTGCTAGACCTAGTTATTATTGAATAAAGTTCTGAATTAAATGTGTTGTATTGTTATGTAACACAATATTACGAAATACGTTTATTATGAAAATGTCCGCGGTTTAATAAGACGAGTTAGGAATTTTCATTAGTTTTACCAAAACTTTTCTTGGCTCAGTCAAGAATATTTTACTAGATTATATTATAGGTACTATAAAATGGAATATTTTATTAATCTTTTATTTATATTCTGCAGTTATTTTTTATGAAGAAAAATCGAGTAACTTAGAAAGGCAAACAATACATTCGTTCAAAATTTTACTTATTTTCAGATTCCTCCCTCCGGACAGTTATCTTAATATCAAAGAACTCGGTGTATCAGAAGTGGCGCGACTTATGCACAAAGCATACATACACCGTGAGTTTTACTATGATTATTTTAAATGGACCAACTATCTGTATTACCGCCACATTTCAAGAAAAAGCCAGGTGTGTAAAATATGTTCTCTACTAAATGATAAAGTCGCAATGAGCACAACAACAATGTATCCAGACTTCAGGAATTGGTGGAACAATGAAGGTTGGGACAACGAGTGTCCATTTACTCAAGAATTTTTCAACTAGCAAGTAGAATTTTAATTAGTGGTCTCAATATATAATTAATATTATCATTGTATTTATGGTAATAAAATACAAATACATTTTTATAAATAATTTATTTAACCATTTCATACACAGATAATATGTAACATAGTATAACAGTAGGTACTAACGCGATGAGAATTTAACATAAATAGGTTCGCTTGAACGAAGAACCAAATCAGTTTTTAGTTTGGGTCTAAATCCCTTCTTGTCTGGTGTCAATATAAAGTGACGGATAATGTCGCTCAACATGTACTTCATTTCTTGCATTGCGAAACGCTGTCCTGAAATATTATTATGGCATATGTTACTAAGGCATTTATGAAAGATTTTAATATGTTCACGAGAGATACAATCGGAAGCAAAAAGAGCTGTGCATACTTAAATTAACTTCTAAATTTATAGTTTAGTTGTAATATAATTTAAAATTGAGCCAGTTTAGACTTGTCCAAGTAGTAGTTGTGAGAAAAGAAATAAAAGATTTGGTAACGTAGCTCGGCACTCACCTATACAATTCCTAGGACCAGCACTGAAGGGTATGTATGAAAAGTGTGTCTTGTCGCCATTCATAAGAAATCTCTCGGGCCGAAAGACTTCCGGTTCTGGGAAATATTCTTCATTCCTATGCACGCCGTAGATATGTACAACGACCTCCGTTCCCTTAGTCACATGTGTTTCATCTACATCATAAAATATATTTTTATTTATCCTTCCGTCAATTTCATTTTCTATACAAAAAGTCGTAAAAAATATACACAATAAATTGAATTGAAAACTGTTACAGCTGGTTCCAAGCCACAAGTTTGATCATCGGGAGAAAATCATAAAGTTCAGTTACTTGAAGCTTCTTTTGTAATTGTTATAAATAGAATAGATGATAGAATATATCAATAAGACTTACGATAAGCTTATGAATTATATTATATATATATATATATATATATATATATAGTTACTAAGTCTGTACCTAAATAAAAGTCCTCTGTAATCAATCGTCCTATGAATGGCACACTAGGGTACAGTCTTAGAATCTCTTTGATCGTAGCCTCTAGGTATTTCATCTCTGCCAGATCAGCAGTTGTGGCTGTTCTATCCGAATCACCGATTATACTTATGCACTCTTCATATATTAAATCCTGTACATTTCTATGTTCAGCAAGCAACATGAGACCAAATGTCAACGCCATTGCAGTTGTGTCGTGACCCTAAAAATCAAATTCACTTTAAGCTCAAATGTTATCTCGTCGCTGTAAATAAGATCACATCGCATTAAATAAACATCAATTTGTATAGATTCCTTCCTTTAATGTTCTCGCAAATAGTTTTAACTTGGACTTCATTTGTCTAGTTCCTTTACTAGCTTTTGTTATTTTTCTCTTTGATTAATGAAGTATTACTAATTACCAATTCAATATCGTCTATGCCAATGTGGCAGAAGATATATGCAGTAAATTTTCATACAATCAAATGCTTTTTATGACTTATTGTGTTCATGAAATAAAAATTAAATGTGATTAGGAAAATGATAATGCTTTATTATTATGGAGATCAATCAAATTATTTCATCGTAATTGTGGGCCAAATTCAATATGGGATAATAAAAACAAACCTCAAACATGAACGTGTTTACTTCTTCTCTTATTCCCTCTAAGTCCATCTCCCCTTTACGCTCTGCCTCCAATAGAAGATCTAGAAGCGCTAAGCGCTTCTTTCCATCGGTCTCTTTTAATTCTTTAGTAAAGTTTGCCTTTTGTTGTCTTCTTTCATCAATCACACTATCCGTAAATGCAAGGTTATCTTTAAGACTTTTCTTGAATTCCTTTCCAAGCGATGATAGGTAGAATGTGAAATCAAAATGAAGCCAAAATCGTGTAAGTCGCTGCATTATAAGAGATCCGATAGACAAAGTTGATTTTTTATAATCTAATTTCGCCTGTGAATCGCCTGAGCTGAGTTTTGTACCCATGGCCGTTTCTGCAACATTACATTCAACAAAATGACTTTGATATTATAAATAGCTGCAAATACATTGAATGTAGAAATTGCTAACCCTATAAATATATACTCTTTTAAGCTGTCTAATTTTGTGGCAAGTTTGCCGGCATTTGCCTGCCTTGCAACATATAATATCTGAAACTGTTCATGAAAATTACAATCCATGCAAGGGAAAAGGTGTTAGATCTACACTTCTGCGTACCTATAACTTGTTTACAAAACTTATATATTAAACTCACCACAGATAGTATAGAGGGTATAATCGCTCAAAAAGGGCATCACATCTAAAACATCTGCACCTTGTTGTAGTCTACAATTGATGTCTTTTACCATATTTCTGCTTTCTTCCTCAAACACCTTTGCGAAGTTCTTCAAAATCTCGAAGTGGAAAGCGGGAGTTAGGATCTTCCTCCTCTTATGCCATTTCGCTCCTGGTAGATTTAGATCGAATTTACTTGTTAGTAGTTTAAAAAAATATCACTATTCAATTTTAACCTAAAAGTTAAACTCGGGTTGGTAAACCACTAGGGTGATACCAGAAAAGTCACAAATTTTTTATATTACAAAATCAAGTTTAGAACAATATTCCGCTTCATAATAGTGTAATCTGATTTCCTATACTAACACAAATTGTCGTCGAGACAATAGCAATTGTACCTACTTTCTTGTACTTACTTACTATGTATTTCTTCATTAAACTCTAGATATCAACAATAAACCAACATTTATAAAGTAATTAAATAAGGTATTTAACATAAAATCATATTAAAACTCGTTATGACCTGTACTTAAAAGAAGTCCTGTTCCAAGCCAAGGTTTCATAAATTCATAAGTTATATTCTTTGTAATATTTCTCGAATGCGATAACACCACCTAAAAATAATATGAAATTTATTTAAACCAGTGTTTGTTTGTTTTATATAACATATTACTTATCCGAGGATTTTAAACGTACTTTAACATTCCTTTTTGTTAAAATAAACATTTTAAATGTATCAAAAACATAGAACTATCTTCATTAAGATATATTATTTAAAGATTTTATGACCTGGTTAAAAACGTAAATTTATACATCTATATCCTATTCCCGCGAAATTTTTATCCCTTTTATGAAATCTGACTGCATAGTCGCCCTTATTATTATATTATTATACTTATATATACTTTACATTGTTTATCGATGTTGCCGACAATTATTACTTCCCAGAAATAGGTAGGTAAAGCTGCATTTTATTAATGACATGCAATTATACCGCAAAATATTCTACGATTTTCTAGCTATGGGTCCCTTATTTAATATTCGACAATGTGATTAAAGCGAAACGATCACCATAAGCAGCCCGTATTAAATTGATAATGGACAATAAGGCTGTATACTTACCTCTATATCTTTTGGAGTGTAAACATGCAGAAAATAGATATTGAATACTTTTACACCAATGCGGTTACCGTATAACTTTGGAAAGGAAATAATCTTTTCAAACAATTCAGCTGAAAACATTTCACAATTCGTTAACACGAGTTGCATTAATTGTTACTGAGGGAAATAATAATAATTAAGTTGCCAGTTGTTAGATGCGCAGTTGTGTTTTATGTTTTGCCTAGTAAAAATATATATGCGCGAACTTTCTACAACCACGAAAAAAAAAGGAGCCAAAACCAATAACGTTTAAATCTGCTTTTCTACATTCTAGGATTCGGGGCGTTTCTATAATTAGATACGTTGATACATATTTGAGGAACCTTTATTAGTTAATTTATAATCTAAACATAAAAACATTCATCGTCTTAAATTATATAAAACGCTTATATTTTGCGACTGACAAAAGTTTTTTTTATATAAATATTAAATACCGGCAGCTAAGCAATCACATCGTGTTCATTGTGGCAATACCATAAATATTTGTAGCTCTTTAAATTTCTGATCATGCTGAAATATGAAATACTCGCCAAAACCAAATACCTAGAGCTTAGTGTATAATTGTTATAGGCTAAGTTATTTTAAACTAATTAAATTACGTCTTACTTACTTTGTGTACATCCAATAAATTCCAAAGCTGAGCCAAATATAAACTTCCTTGGAGGTCCAGATAACTTGTCCATGGATGGATTGACATTTGAGAAGAAAAAATGTTTTATTAAATAAATAATAATACCACACGCTGCTATCTCCCATAACATCTTGATGATCTAAAATAAAACATAACATCAGTTTCATGTTTTTAACATGTGTGAAAATTGAGGAAAAATATAACAGTTGACATCTGTATGAAACTTTACCTTTAATAAAGACTTAATTAATATTATGATCTTTTGAAAACCACAGCGTGTCCATGGGCTGCGATGACTGCCTTTTATGGATGTCCGGTAAGCTCTTTTTCGTAGGCTTTGCTTTCCTTTTAAAAAATATATACTATTGCGATACCTGTCTACCAAAACTTTATGAAGATTCATAAAAAATACTTATAAAAAATTAATTGCTTTTGCAGTTTTATTGCTGTAATAAAAAAAAATCTGTTACTAATATACGTAATTAACATAATTATGTAATTTATCAAAAAATAACCGGTATAACTTCGATAATAACCAGTCGAGTTGCTTAAATAAAATGAGAGAGAAGATGTTGAGTAAACAAGAAACAGGTTTTAAACTTCCATTTAAACACTCGTAGTTGAACATTGTATGGTTCTAATGATAAAGTGGTAGTACTACTGATATTTAAATGGCCAGCCTTGCGATTCTGTAACTCACTTTTCGAACTCACACAGCGGTTTTCACAGCGGCGGTCGCGCTCAAATGAGTCGTAAAGCATTCATTTTACAATTTGGCATTGTGATAAACAATAAACTACAAGGAGGGACCTAATCAGAATGCCATATCATAAAATGACTGCTTCACGACTGATTTGAGCGCCGCTATGAAAACGGCTGTGTGAGTTCAAAAAGTGAGTTACAGAATCGCAAGGCTGAAATGAGCAGACTCCGGATTACGATAACTTTCATAGCCCTGTGCAACAGATATCCGACTCGAGCGGAGTATTATTTTTATCGCAACAACAAGTGCAAGGCCGGCAGCATTGGGTTATTCCAAGGCATTGGCTACCATTGAAATGTATGCATAATATCGAAGCCTCAGAATAAAACGTGCATTTTTGTAAATACTCATCATTTTCACGACTTTGGTAATTATCGTGATAATTGTCACATTGTTGAGTAAAATCGTTTTATCTATTATTATCTATAAACAATACGACTATTAGCGCGGAAACTATATGAATTATACTTAATTCCTTACCTGTAAAAATCACACAATAATGCTTCACAGGGCAATTTTTTTTATTTTGAATTAATTTAAATATTTTACCAACAAATAGCGCGTGGTTACTTTAAACCGTTTTTTGTGAATGATTCATTTTTTATCTCACCAGATAATATGTATGAAGCGTGGGGTGTCAGCTCTGTGATTTTAAAAATATTTTACTACCAAGTTTTTATGTTTTTAATAATATTCTGCTGGCTACATAGGGATACAACATCTATTTTATATATAACTGAAGTGTCAGTTTCATTCTTTATGTGCCAAAGTTCTTTTCAAACTCAAACTAAGATAAATTAAACAGTTCAGTTCGACATTGGATCACGAACTTGTTTCGAACGGAAACTTTATTTTAGTAGATTCAGTTACGAATAAAGTGTATGCTTGTTACTACACTATTTGCAAGTGCCAAACAAACTTCCATGCTTTATAACTTGCTAGATTCTGCCCGTCAGGCTACGATCGCGAGTAAAGGTACACACAGCCGCGGTGTTTTGGGTTTAATACATTTCTTAAAGACACATTTGCAAGTTGCAATGATAAAAGATGATATTCAATGTCGAGATTTAGTGCTTAATATGACTCACAAGTAGAAATATCGAAAATAAAAGTATGTATCTTAAGGTTCTTCTCAGCCTGTACGGTAACTTTTACATAGTGTTGTACTTTGTAAATTCTGATAATGCGCGTATTTGCCAGTTCTGAAGATGTGCCAATATGTGCGTGGTAATCGAGCAAATTAAAAAAGTCATCACCTGGGCTTCAAGAGAGTTACTTCAAACCGAATTTTGCCTTTGGAACTCTAAACGTGATTTTCCACATCACATGAAATTTATTAGAACGTATTTAGAAATCCTGGATTCCTAATCCAAAGCAGGCCCAGAGACTTCACATGTATTCCCATTCGAGCCTTGAATAATTCAATAGTGAGAAGTCACCTAGAGCATAACGCCGCAATCTGGGCCCCTCATGAAAGAAAGTACTATACTATACTTTCTAGCGAATACAAAACAAATTTTTCAGGCACCTTTATTGTAGAATATAAGGTAAGGTAACCCGCTCAGCCCTGCGATTCTGTAACTCACTTTTCGAACTCACACAGCGGTTTTCGGATCGGCGGTCGCTCTCAAATCAGTCGTGAAGAAGTCATTTTATGATTTGGCAATCTGAAAAGGTGGGAGCTTCTAGTTTATCGTTTATTAGAATGCAAAATCATAAAATGACTGCTTCACGACTGATTTCAGAGCGACCGCCGATGCGAAAACCGCTGTGTGAGTTCGAAAAGTGAGTTACAGAATCGCAGGGCTGATATCCAACTTTATTCATAATAGGTTCTGTGGGCTATAACTAACTTGGAGTGTGCCGTATTTGCGCTCATCATGTATCTGATAAAGTTGTTACGTGGAAAGAAAAACAATCCTTTAGTGCTCAATTGCTTTGGCCTCAGGGTGCCTGATTCGTACCCTTAGCAAAAACTAACTTCTCGATAAGGGCACACATGACACAATGTATGAAAGTTTTGATATGATCGCCTTTAATCTACCAGAACTAGACGAAATCGATATACCAGAAAAGCGTTCACCGCATCAAAAATACGCATTCTTTTCTATCGAGTCCCCTCAGTACAACCCCGTATGCGTTGATATGTATGACGACTTTTTCAACTGGACTTTTACTTACAAACTTACTTCTGATGCCCGACTTTGGTTCTTTGATATATACAACGTAAATGAAACAAAGATTGGTCCGCCTGTTAATGTATGGCCTACATTTGATCCCATAGATGATGATATAAAAATGATGTTAGATGGGAAAACCAAAATAGCCGCATGGTTCGTATCAAAATGTAATACAAGAAGTGGTAGGGAGAAAATTGCTCAGCAACTTGATAAGGAGTTAAAATATAGGTACGGTTGGTCGATTGATATCTACGGACATTGCGGTAAATTTGCATGTCCAAGAAGATATGCTGAAATTTGTAATAAAAAGATAGAAGAAGATTATTTCTTCTACCTGGCATTTGAAAATTCTTTTGCTGATGATTATGTGACAAAGAAAGTATTGTTAGCGGTTAATAACTACGCAGTTCCAATTGTATTTGGTGGAGCTAATTATTCAAGGTAAAATATAATTCTTTAATTTATGCTAAAGTAAAAAATAGTTGTGACTTTTTTGACTGCTGCCTATGTTCTTATAAATACATTCCAAGTAAATAGACTTGCAATGAATATTTGGTTACTATTCCAGATGGATTTTGTTATATTAACAAGAAAAAATTATAAAATCATACTATGTAAATATGAGTACCTATAGTTAAAGGAGAACAATTAATTACGATTATTGTAGTCAAAGCAATGTTTCGCTACCGAAAGTTTTAGCCTTAATGAAACTAAAACTAAAGCTAACACTGCTAGACCTAGTTATTATTGAATAAAGTTCTGAATTAAATGTGTTGTATTGTTATGTAACACAATAACACGAAATACGTTTACTATGAAAATGTCCGCGGTTTAATAAGACGAGTTAGGAATTTTTATAGTAAAACTATACTAAGACTTTTCTTGGCTCAGTCAAGAATATTTTACCAGATTATATTATAGGTACTATAAAAGGGAATATTATATTGTTCTTTTATTTATATTCTGCAGTTATTTTTTATGCAGAAAAATCGAGTAACTTAGGAAGGCAAACGTTACATTCGTTCAAAATTTTACTTATTTTCAGATTCCTCCCTCCGGACAGTTATCTTGATATCAAAGAACTCGGTGTATCAGAAGTGGCGCGACTTATGCACAAAGCATACATACATCGTGAGTTTTACTATGATTATTTTAAATGGACCAACTATCTGTATTACCGCCACATTTCAAGAAGAAGCCAGGTGTGTAAAATATGTTCTCTACTAAATGATAAAGTCGCAATGAGCACAACAACAATGTATCCAGACTTCAGAAATTGGTGGAATAATGAAGGTTGGGACAACGAGTGTCCATTTACTCAAGAATTTTTCAACTAGCAAATAGAAATTTAATTAGTGGTTCCAATATACAAATAATATTATCATTGTATATTTATGGTTATGAAATACAAATATATTTTTTATAAATAATTTATTAAACTATTTTATACACAGATAATACACAGTACTAACGCGATGAGAATTTAACATAAATAGGTTCGCTTGAACGCAGAACTAAATCAGTTTTTAGTTTGGGTCTAAATCCCTTCTTGTCTGGTGTCAATATAAAGTGACGGATAATGTCGCTCAACATGTACTTCATTTCTTGCATTGCGAAACGCTGTCCTGAAATATTATTATGACTTATGTTACTAAGGCATTTATAAAAGATTTTAATATGTTCACGAGAGATACAATCGGAAGCAAAAAGAGCTGTGCATACTTAAATTAGCTTCTAAATTTGTAATTTAAAATTGAGCCAGTTTAGACTTGTCTAAGTAGTAGTTGTGAGTAAAGAAATAAAAGATTTGGTAACACAGCTCGGCACTCACCTATACAATTCCTAGGACCAGCACTGAAGGGTATGTATGAGAAGTGTGTCTTGTCGCCATTCATAAGGAACCTCTCGGGCCGAAAGATTTCCGGTTCTGGGAAATATTTCTCATTCCTATGCACGCCGTAGATATGTACAACGACCTGCGTTCCCTTAGTCACATGTGTTTCATCTGAATCATAAAATATCTTTTTATTTATCCTTAAATTAATTTCATTTTTTATACAAATAGTCGCAAAAATTATACACAATAAATTGAATTCAGAACTGTTACAGCTAGTTCCAAGTCACAAGTTTGATCATCGGGAGAAAATCATAAAGTTCAATTTCTTGTAGCTTCATATGTAATTGTTATAAGTAGAATATATCAATAAGACTTACGATAAGCTTATGAATTATATTACTAGTATATATATATATATATATATATATATATATATATATATACAGTTACTAAGTCTGTACCTAAATAAAAGTCCTCTGTAATCAATCGTCCTATGAATGGCACACTAGGGTACAGTCTTAGAATCTCTTTGATTGTAGCCTCTAGGTATTTCATCTCTGCCAGATCAGCAGTTGTGGCTGTTCTATCCGAATCACCGAATATACTTATGCACTCTTCAAATATTAAATCCTGTACATTTCTATGTTCAGCAAGCAACATGAGACCAAATGTCAACGCCATTGCAGTTGTGTCGTGACCCTGAAAATAATATAATTTACTCGTGTAAAAGATCTTTCAAATTTACTTTAAGCTTAAATGTTATCTCGGCGCTGTAAATGAGATCACATCGCATTAAATAAACATCAATTTGTATAGATTCCTTCCTTTAATTTTCGCAAATAATTTTAACTGGAACTTCATTTGTCTAGTTCCTTTAACCAGCTTTTGTTATTTTTCTCTTTGATAAATGAAGTATTACTAATTAACATTGGAAAATGATATATTAAATATTGTATATGCCAATGTGGCAGAAGATATATGCAGTAACTTTTCATAATGATAACAATCAAATTGTACATCAAATAAATATTGTATACATGAAATAAAAATTAAATGTGACCAGAAGATCAATCAAATTATTTCATCGTTATTGTGGCTCATATTCAATATGGGATAACAAAAACAAACCTCAAACATAAACGTGTTTACTTCTTCTCTTATTCCCTCTAAATCCATCTCCCCTTTACCCTCTGCCTCCAATAGGAGATCTAGGAGCGCTAATCTCTTCTTTCCATCGGTCTCTTTTAATTCTTTAGTAAAGTTTGCCTTTTGTTGTCTTCTTTCATCAATAACACTATCCGTAAATGCAAAGTTATCTTTAAGACATTTCTTGAATTCCTTTCCAAGCGATGATAGGTAGAATGTGAAGTCAAAATGAAGCCAAAATCGTGTAAGTCGCTGCATTATAAGAGATCCGATAGATAAAGTTGATTTTTTATAATCTAATTTCGCCTGTGAATCGCCTGAGCTGAGTTTTGTACCCATGGCCGTTTCTGCAACATTTCATTCAGCAAAATGAATTTAGATTTTTTTAATAGCTGAAAATACAGTGAATTCAAAGAATTTATAAGCATATAAATATATTCTTTTCTATACTGCTTACTGCTCAGGCAAGTGAGTTACAGAATCGCAAGGCTGGTTACATATTTAAAACTGTTCAAGAAAATAACAAGCCATGGAAGGAAATAGGTCGGTGTAAGATCTACTCGGATGCGAACCTACAACTTTACAAAACTTATGATTATATTAAACTCACCACAGATAGCATAGAGGGTATAATCGCTCAAAAAGGGCATCACATCTAGAACATCTGCACCACGTTGCAGTCTACAATTGATATCATTCACCATATTTCTGCTTTCTTCCTCAAACACCTTTGCGAAGTTCTTCAAAATCTCGAAGTGGAAAGCGGGAGTTAAGATCTTCCTCCTCTTATGCCATTTCGCTCCTTGTGGAATGTGGATAGTTTTAGATCAAATTTACTTTTTGGTGGTAAAAATAATATTTCTGTTCAATTTAAACCGAAAAGATTACATACAAATATTACAATTTGAAAGATCTCGGGTTCGAACACCACTAGGAAACCACTAGCGGAACTACTAGGTTTATACCGGAAAAAATACTAATTTCTATATTATATTTTTTTCTAAACATTTTATATTACAAAATCAAGTATAGTCTAGAACAATATTCCGCTGCATAATTGTGTAATCTGATTTACTAGACACAAATTTTCGTCGAGACAATTGCAATTGTACTTATAATCATAGCGGGTAGCACATAATTATGTATTTCTTGATTAAACTCTAGTTATCAACAACAAACCAACATTTATAAACCAATTAAATAAGGTCGTTTTACCTGTACTTAAAAGAAGTCCTGTTCCAAGCCAAGGTTTCATAAATTCATAAGTTATATTCTTTGTAATATTTCTCGAATGTGATAAAACCACCTAAAAATTATGAAATGTTATATACACCAGGGTTTGTTTTTTTTGATATTACATATAACTTAGGATTTAAAAGATTCCTCCTAGGATTTAATATGTAATCATATTAATATATCATAAATTATTGTAAAAATAATCTTTTGAAATGTATCAAAAACATAGAATCTTCAAAGAGATTTTTTTAAGATTTATGACCTGGTAAAAATCTCAAATTTATACATCTATATCCTATACCGGTGAAATTTTGATCCCTTTTATGAAATACTTCACATTGTTCTTTTGATGTTGCCGACAATTATTACTACCCAGAAATTTGTAAATAATATCAGTTGAAGCTGTATTTTATTAATAACATGCAATTATAGCGCAAAATATTCTACGATTTTCTAGCTATGGGTCCCTTATTTCACATTCGAAAATGTGATTAAAGAGACGTTTCTCTTACGTGTCTCACGTTACGCAGCCCGTATTAAATTGATAATGGGAAATAAACCTGTATACTTACTTCTATATCTTTTGGAGTGTAAACGTGCAGAATATAGCGATTGAATACTTTTATACCAATGCGGTTACCGTATAACTTTGGAAATGCAATAATCTTTTCAAACATTTCAGCTGAAAAACATTTCACAATTCGTTAACATAAGCTGCATTGCTGCTGAGGGAAATAATAATTATTAATGATTAAGTTACTAGTTGTTAGATGCGCAGTTCTGTTTGAAGTTTTGAAGTTATACTTCTTTTGGCGCGTTAGGGAAAAATGATGAAAGTAAATTTTTACGATGGGCACACAGTCACAAAAAACCGACAACCTGAAGTAATCTATAGTCTACATTTTAGTTTATTCTACAAACGTAGAATACAATATTTGAAAAGATTTTTACTTTGTTACGCCAAAGAAATATATAACTTCTAACGCGTGTATTTAGTACACACACTTTTTTCCTTGAAAAAATATATGCGCGAACTTTGTTACAAAACCAATAACATTTAAATAAGCTTTGATATAAGTATCTAATTATAGAACGTTTCTATAATTAGATACTTTGATACATATCTGAGGAACCTTTATTACTTAATTTTTAATCTAAACAAAAAACATTCATAGTCTTGAATTATATAAAACGCTTATATTTTTTGTCAAAAAAAATAGAGTTTTTATATATAAATATTAAATATCAGAGCTAAGCAAGCAATCACATCGTGTTTACTGTGGCAATAAATATCTCTCGTCAGAAAAATTTCTGATTATGCTGAAATATGAAGTAGGTACTCGCCATAACTTAGAACCTAGAGCTTTGTGTATAATTGTTATAGGCTTAGTTATTTGAAACTAATTAAATTACGTCTTACTAACTTTGTGTATATCCAACAAATTCCAAAGCTGAGCCAAATATAAACTTCCTTGGAGGTCCAGGTAACTTGTCCATGGATGGATTGACATTTGAGAAGAAAAAATGTTTTATTAAATAAATAATAATAGCACACGCTGCTATCTCCCACAGCATCTTGATGATCTAAAATAAAAACATGACATGTTTTTAACATTTTTGAAAATTGAGGAAAAATATATCCGTGAACTTCTGTATGAAAATTTATCTTTTATAAAGACTACACCAATATTATGGTCTTCTGACACACCACAACGTGTCCATGGGCTGCGGTGACTGCTTATAGCTGTCCCAAAAGCTCTTTTTTCGTATGCTTTGCTTTTCATATAAAAAAATATACAGGTTGTCCCAAAGTTATGGGACATGAAGGGACAGTACCTTAAATATATATGGTATTTTACTGAAAGAAGACTTTATGTTATTTTTAAAAGTTAGTAATTCTGCATTCAAAGATTTTCTAAAAATTACTTGCTACGTCTGGGAATCGCACCGACTTAAATGTAAAAAAAACACCCCTACTTTTATGATGCCAATCGAAAGAATGGCCAAAAACTAATAACTCTTCTTAAAGGTGCGCTTACACGGGCAATTAAAATTGCTCAATTCCAGTCAATACTCGTCAATTATGACGTCACGACTACATCAAGCAATTTACGGCAACGGCAACAAGCATCATTACTGCGCAATACAATATTGAGCGATATGGAGCAACTTCATCAACTAGGCAATACTGTCATATACGAGCATTTCAGTTTTCGCTCGCTATGGACGACATTGTTCTTGCTGCGGCGGCTTGTAGCGCTTTTTTATCATTAATCAAAAACAAAAAAGAAATAAAAGGAATAGGCGCATCTGGGTGCGATCGTTTTTGGCAAAGAGGACAAAATTTTCATTATGTAAAGAATTAGATGATATATTATTCAAAAACTTTACTAGAATGTCACGAACAGACTTTGAATTACTTTTGAATAAAGTAATTAGAAATTATTATTATTTAGACCTCTCGCTGTCCCCGCGGAAGCAAGACGGCAAGCCGCAAAACAAACAAGTGCGAATGAGACATATACAAAAATTGCTAGGAATTTCCAAGTCCATTGGAAATTCGTCAATTCGTATCGACATTGAGCGATATGAAATATCTGGAGCAATTAGAAGCAATATCGCCGAAATAATTTATTGAATTTATTGAAATTGCTCCATTAATTGCTCCAGATCGGTCCATTCGTGTCGCCGAGCAATTATTGCCCTCGTGTAAGCGCACCTTAAGTAACATAGTATTTTAAAAGGAAGGAACAACGTAAAATGTTTGAGTCAAATTCCAAGGTTTCAACGACGTTCAAAAAGTAGCGATATTATCAATCCATAGATAGCACTGATTATTCGTAAATAAGTACCCACTTTATAAAATACTTTATAGCATAGTTTCCCTTATTATAAGTGCACTAACGGTATGTAGAACCGCCACAATAATCGTATTTGGTTTAAAGAAAATTAAGTCTCCAATACGACTACAGACCATTCCCTCTCGCCTAAGAAAGGAGGCCTATGGCCAGTAGTGGGACATATACAACATGGAATTGAGTATATAGTCCAGTCAAATTATGGCTAAAAACGGGTTAAATAAACATGAGCGAACACAGTTTGGGGATTTTGAGGATCGATAGGGGGGTGTATTCTAAGCATAAATTCCAATTTGAGGGGTTGTACTGAGGTCAGCTCAAGGTCATTTCGATGGAAACGCGTTTAGCTCGATATCTCGAGAATGGTTAGTGTTAGGCGAAAAATTGTAGAGACTTTTTCTTTTCCAAATAAAATTTACTAACTTTTTTATCTGAAACTTTTTTTATAACATTAATATTTTTCAAGTTATTACTCCCACAAGGCAAAAATTTTACTTTTTTTTATATTTTTCGTCGTTTTCTCCCCAACCATTCAATTTTATTAAATTTTACCGATCATCGAAGTGTAGATCTTTTAATTGTGAACAATTTTGTTCTCAAACTTTTTTCTGTAATGCCAATACCTTCGTAGTTATATATTACTTTACCGAGCGAAATCCGCGCCATTGTCGCAACGTGTATCCACAGATAAGTTTTTAGGCAACGAGAGCAATAAGACCAGATTCATCTCACTACTGAAAACGGTTCTCATCAAATCAGACATAGAGGTGGAGCAAGCCGTAGAGGATGCGGATGGTCTAATTATCAGTACGGCTAAGAGAATTTCGCAGGAGTATAGTGCTGTGGTTGTTATTGGTGAGGATGTGGATTTGCTGGTTTTGCTGACTGCAGCAGCCGGCGCGTGCAACAACATTTACTTGAGAACACCTGGCCGAGGCAAAACGACGGACGCTACACATAGCCCATACTGCCTCAAACCGATATATGGGCCGAATGCCGCAAAAACCTTTTATTTTTGCACGCGATTAGTGGTTGCGACACAACGTCGGCACCATTCAACCTAGGCAAGATGAAAACAATGACCGCATTGAAAAAATCTCCGGATTTGCTTTTGTTAAATGAAGTTTTTCTGCAAGACAAAGCAGATAAAACAACAGCTATCGCTTCATACGGCGAACAATTCATTTTGAATTTGTATCGCAAGGCAGATGACACGAATTGTACCAATCTCAACGAGCTCCGATATAAGGGATATAAAAAAATGCAGGCAGTGGGAGGGTTAAATTAGAATCCCTTCCTCCTACCTCTGATGCGGCATTTTTCCACTCGTTGAGGTGTTTCTGCCAAGTTCAATACTGGCTGGAAAATTATCTGAAACCCGAGGAATGGGGCTGGCGTCGCAGCCCCCGTTGATTGCAACCGATAGCGATGTCATTGAAACCAGCTCCGGATAATTTACTGAGATCGATTGCGCGCAAATGCAAAACCAAATGCGGCAAAGCGTGCGGATGCAGAAAGGCCGGCCTCTTTTGGCACAATGTGTGAAACAGTTTTAATTGTTAATTTACTTCTTACCCAAATTTACCCAAATTAAATACCTTATTTTAAATAGTTTAATCGATTGACCTTTTTATATTGCGACAGTGGCGCGGATTTCGCTCGGTAAAGTAATCTATAACTCCGAAGGTATTGGCAATACGGAAAAAAGTTTGAGAACAAAATTGTTCATAATTAAAAGTTCTACACTTCGATGATCGGTAAAATTTAATAAAATTGAATGGTTGGGGAGAAAACGACGAAAAATGGAAAAAACATTAAAATTTTTGCCTTGCGGGAGTAATAACTTGAAAAATATTAATGTTATAAAAAAAAGTTTCAGTGAAAAAAGTTAGTAAATTTTGTTGGAAAAAGAAAAGGTATCTATAATTTTTCGCCTAACACTAACCATTCTCGAGATATCGAGTTAAACGCGTTTCCATCGAAATGACCTTGAGCTGACCTCAGTACAACCCCTCAAATTGGAATTTATGCTCAGAATACACCCCCCTAACGATCCTCAAAATCCCCAAACTGTGTTCGCTCATGTTTATTTATTTCGTAATTTGACTGGAGTAATAGTCCTTTTCATGAAAGAAGTCCCCCAGACGCGGCGCTGCAATCGCATGACGTAATGTTGCCATTTATGAGTAAAAAATTTACCATTTAGCAGATGTAATTTATCAAAAAATCATGTGTCCAATTCACACGTGGTAGAAGTGAAACAATCAATCTTCAAAATGCACTAAGCTAGTTAAAAATTCACAAAAATCTACCACAACAAACGAACTTGATAACACCGACGAATGACAACATTGCCGACCTGTCAAATTTAGTTCCAAAAATCACCGCGGGACTTCTTTCATGAAAAGCACTATACACTGAAAATCTCGAAGTTTATTAAAATTAAACTGAGTAGGGAAGATTTTTACTGTTAGGGCCCCATCCAAAGATTTGCCACAGGGCCCAGATGGTATAGTTACGCCACTGTATAGGACCTTTCAATATTTTGGGTGTTTGCAAAATTTCAGTATTATAAAATATAGTTTTACAAATTGTTAAAGTTATAAATATTTTGGGGTAAGTTTTGTTCACAAATTTGTTTTCTAAAAATAAATATCTATATCTAAGCGAATTTCTGATATGTTTTTATATAGCAAAATATATTAATAATCAACTTATAACTCGAAAATCATAAGTAACTATAATAAAAATGAATTCCTTCAAATTGTAAAAATTTAGTTTATACGTGAATTAAATCATATAATATAAATAATTATACTTTCTTTACAGCTTAAACCTGACAAATTCGCTGAATTGAGAGACTCTATATGTTGATCTTTTATATGTTGATGGCGCCATCTTAACTAAATACTATTATTATAATTTTTCAAATGGCTTATTATTTACATATTATACATTTGACAAATACCTATGTTTATTTGAACAAAAAAAAGCAGAGGAGAATAATACAATTCATGAACACAATGAGGAAAAGTTTAATTGAGGTGGTTTAAAATAAAATATGTAAATTGGGGAATTACGTTTTTGTTATTCATGCCTAATGAATTAATTGAATATTATTCAAAATAGTTTGTGCAATTATTTGTAGTTACACTGAAATCTTGACCTATAGCAAGTTATAAACTCGACATCTACGAAGTCGATAGTATATTATAGTATCATTGCCGTCTTGTTTCTCATCTCTGTCAATATTTTGATAATTTATTATAATCACACTTTCTAAACTCAAAATACCCCAAAATATCCGAAATATATTTTTTTTTTCTTAATTAAAATATTGAATTTTATATGTTCTAATCTATTATTTGGACATTTCGATACAAAAAAGTTGAACAAAAAGTAACATTTTTAGAATCCTCACGGTGTTAAGACTTAGAAAGCGAAATTAGCGGAATTGTGATTTACCTACACAGAAGTCGCCATTCAAAATAAAGTGAAGTGAAGTGAACTTTTTTAGAATCGCTTATTCTGTCATAGTTTGAAGGCGCAACGGTCAAATTTCGGTTCAGCCGAGCGTTCATGGTACGAATTTTATAAATTATTGAACGAACGAAATCTTATTACCGCTATGATCACGTGAGAACACAAAATGTCACGTTTTTTGATGTCATGGTACGAATAAGCGATGCATCTCAGTTGTAGGTTGTCAATAGGCTCGCAATAAGAGATCATCAGGCCCCCTGTGCAACAGAAATCCGACTCGAGCGGAGTATTATTTTTAGCGCAACATCAAGTGCAAGGCCGGCAGCATTATGTTAATCCAAGGCATTGGCTACCATTGAAATGTGTGCATAATATCAGAGCCAGAATAATACGTGCATTTTTGTAATTAGGTACTCATCACGATAATTGTCACATTGTTGAGAAACATCGTTTTATCTGTTATCTTCTAAATAAACAATACGACTGTTAGCGCGGAAACTATATGAACTACTATGAATTATACTTAATTCCTTACCTGCAAAAAACACAAAATAATGCTTTATAACAACTTCACAATTACACACAGAGCTATTTTTTTCAAATTAATTTAAATATTTAACCAACAAATAGCGCGTGGTTGCTTTAAACCGTTTTGTTGTGAATGATTCATCTTTGACCTCACCAGATAATGTATGAAACGTAGGGGTGTCAGCTCTGTGATTTTAAAATATTTTACGATCAAGTTTTTATGTTTTTAATAATATTCTTCTGGCTACAAAGGGATACAAATACATTGAATGCAATAGACTTCACCGCCTAATTAAACAATTATTATATATCATTTTAAAGGTATAATATAATATATATAAATACATAAATTCTTATATTCATACATAAGAATGTATGCCTGAAAATAATTAGAAAAAGTATATAGCTAAGAATCTCTAAACTTCATATAAAATTATCATATATATATTGTAATATGTATCATATTATCACGTTTTATACAGTATTTCATATCAAGTACCTATCGCGTATTTATATCATCCTTGCACAATGATTACTAATAGATTAGTGTATAGTATACATATATACACTGTATACTATACTCATTGGCTGATGGAAAACATGTAATAGCAGACAAATATGTGTAAAAAATTCGGAAACCAGATCTCCAGGCTAAACAAAAAGAGGACGCGTTTTCAAGGGTAAATTTAAGAAAACCTACTATTAAGTTTGGTATAGTAGTGTATAGTCATTATTATAATATATAGCCATCGCTATATATTTTATATTGCCATAGCTATATATTAGCTATAGCAAACGCTATAACGTGAAACGTCTCTCCTCTAATAAGGTATATAGGCTTTTGTATTTTGTTCGTACTTTGCTCTCTTTGTATTTTGTTTGGTTTCATGCGTCACTTTGTGTACTTAAAATGACATTATTTACTTAAGATATGTTAAGACCTAGCTTTTATATTAATATTTACCCAATTAAAATATTATAATAACCAAGTATTGGTTTAATTGTTTTAAACTTTTGTTTAAAAAAAATACATAAAGAAGCTGAAATTGTTATTATCGATGCAAAGTCAAAAGCTTGATCCCTCGTTCAAAATGTCAGGTAAATAAATCTAAGTAATAATCACACAATATTATGGCACATTAATAAAATGATTAATACAAAACTAATACATAACACCTTTAGACTTCCACTGGGATATTAGACGATGCATTAGCATTGCAATATTTGATATTGAATGGTTGGCACAAAACAGAGATATACTCGAAAAACTGTATCTATTGCATGCCTAGAATCATTTGGAAAATATCAATATAATAAATAATTTCAATTCATTGAAAATATCTCAAGTTCACTACTCAATAGAATCTCAAGAGTCTTATCTCAATGTAGCCATTGAGCTTCCTAGTGCTGCCTTTTTGTTGTGTCTTGTTTACCATAATACGAAATATTTTTTTAATCGAAATGCCAATAAAAGGTTTACAGACTCAACAACAGAGAAAATGCGTGTAGGTTGTGGGTATGTATTTGTGTGTGTACTGAAGCCTGTGTGTAAAAATTGGCTTGATTTAGTGACATTAAATGGCGGATAGTGTTCTAAGGATATCTTTTTTTAAAGATTTAATAATGAATGTTTAGAGTTGTTATGAATGATGAACTGAGCGCAGTAATTGAGGACAATCGATTTTTTAATTAAATATATCGGAACATAATGTTCAGAAGGTAGGTAAGGTAGGGTACTATAATATATATTGAAGTAGAAATACGATATCATTTATTTCCGAGTAATCCTCTAGCACATTTCCTATGAAATAAACGTAACTGAATTGAACTGTCAATTTATTCATAAATAGTTTAATGCAAGATACATTACGTGTGAGAGGGATGCTAATAATTCAATTCGATTTCAAACTTTCTTTTATTGTTCTATAGATGATTTTAAGGGAACTGATCGATAAGATTTCAAAGTTCCATAAAGATAGGGTATCCACATTGCGACGAAAGTCTTATATTCATTGTTTACATGGCAAATGCTTAGCTACGATAAAATTAAGAAAAGACGAGGACACGTGTGATAATTAAGTACCGGGATCGTGGGAAATAGCCTATGTGTAGATAATATGTCAGTTATAATTAAAAAAAAAAAAAAAAAATACGAGCAGTTTTCAAGTGCACTGAAACAGCTTCTCAACCTTTATCAAGAACAAGTCCGTTCGTGTGCAGGACTGCAGTCACCTCAAGGCCGATGCTATCAGATGGTAACTGGCAAAATATAACGTCAGATATATTGAGCATGTAGTTGTTTTAGTAATACTTTAACCCCGCCATGGACGGTCTTTTAGTAGTGTATGATCAGCCATTTGTGTTTATATTATTTATTTATTTATTTACACTTCGTTACCTTATACAAAAATATACATAAGAAAGCAGGTTACATAAATTATTAGGCAACGGGCGGCTGTAGGGCGTAGTATTTATAATATATGAACAGTTAACTTCTACGGCCGTTTACTTTATATAGATGTCGCAGAAATTTACCTTAGTTTATAATAAAACTTTATGAATATGCATTGATGGACGGTAATATATTTTTAGTATTTATAAGCATACAAAGCATTTTCCTTACTATTAATTATTATTAAATTAAATTGTTATTAACGAAACCATTGCACAAATGTGCCTACCCCATGCTCTATCAGTAATTAATGAATTCAAATAAGACACGAAATACAACTTCTTTTGTCATGGATATGAATCTGATAGCTACTGCATGATGTATAACAGTTTTACATCTGTATCTCATATCCGAGTTTAATGTTATTTAAACAAAACATTAACCACAGAAAATAAAATGAGTACCTGAATTATACCGTGATAAGTACTTAACCAAAGATATTGGTAGATACTAACATTAGAAGATTCTCCGAAACCGTAACCTACCTATTGTAATTTTCAGAACGATTTCAATTCAAGTACCTAATATCACATCTAAAGTCCACTTGCTATCAAACAAAGAAACATGTGCAAGATAACAATGATAAGCAATTTTAAAGCAATCAGTTTTTCCTAGAAGATTAATTAATAATAAAATGCTTACCTTTGTACCCACGGATACCGAAGGCGTAATTTGTGGACATGTCGACCTTGACTGTCGTCCTCTAAATCAAGCTATTGCTCACGACTTCGCTGTTTCACAAATACATATATTCCATAGAATATATCTTGGGATTGGCGCAATTACTTAACCACTGGTACATTTCGCGCCATATTCTTAAAGAAAACTCATCTAAACGGCCTAGTGTTCGATATACAGGTTGGTCAAAAAGTCGTGGATCAAACGCAAATAGGTGATAGATAAGGTCATCAGCTGCAAAAAAATGTTCTACGGGAGGTCTCTAAGCTCAACCCCTGCAGAGTTATAATTTATTTTGCGTTTTTATAAGAAAATTGACTTTTTTAACTAAGTCTTATTAAAATTCTAAAAAAATCTACACCTGTATCTTTTTCATAATATCCACTAGATTGGTACTGATGAGTTCTCGTTAGACATACTATTTATAGTTGTTTATTGAGTGTATTGAAGATAATGTTAAGTTATACGATATAATTTTTTTTCACATCATAACTTTTTGTTTACTTCGGAACCCCACTGTGAAAAAAAAATTACTCTACCGAAAAGTGACCCTATATTACAAGTTTTGGCGCATTTAATAGGGATTCTGAAAAGGTATTCATCATAGCAGTAGCTGCCAACTCCTAATTAAGAAGTGCAGTCTTCATGCGCCCAACTTCTGCATCTATTGCACTAAATCCAATCTTGTATTTATTATTTTTACTCAGTGTATTTGTCAGCGCACATTTGTTCGGTTGTTTGACCGAGGGTTTTTAGTTTTAGTCTAGCTGAGGCCCGCTAACTCTGAAATTTTAGACTTCTTATTATTTTCCTTCTGAAATTTTAATGCTTGCTCAGTTTTGACGGGAGTAGACATCTACACCTGTGATTTCTATATATATATACCTATCCGTTTTGCCCATATTATTTTTGCCCAACACGCTAATATTAGAAAAAACTTAAAGACTTGAAACCATTTTAGTAGGTAAACAAAAAGTAACGATTACAAATAATACTTAGATAAACGTGCAATAGGCTAAATAAAACATTTCATAAGATAACTAAAGACTAATACAAAAACTTAACGTACAAACCTTCAAAAAAATCGTAACAAAACAACGATATTTATTTTTATTTTTTTAACAACAAATGCACTCGCGTATTGTTTAAAAATTGCCAAAGCGTTTAGATTTATGGGAAAAACGGTTATTCTTCTTGCCCGTACTATGCTTCTTGCCCGGGCTTCTCCAACCGAAATGCAACACATTTTAAAATAGATTTATAAAAAGCTTTTTAAAGTAAAAAGAGAGTAAATTAAGCAATGGGACGTAAATTTAGCATTAAAGGTGAATTCCTCCTTTTTATTGGAATAGTAATACTAATCTAATAATCCTGTGTAATGTCAACATCGTCTACAAGAAAAATAGGCAACCGAACCCTATTACCAATTAGATGCCATTAGAACTATAGCACTATACTAGTAAACCTGGATTCGGTAACACAATACAAATACACGTGACAAATACCTACTCCACATACGAAGTTCATTATAGTGCGGTTGTATACACGTGTTATACTGTTTAACACGTTCATATTTAATAACATATACCACAAAATATACTATATATTTAATAACAATTCACGGGTCTGGCGGTGAATAAGAGAGCCCGATGTTTCTCAACTCACACTCTTCTTGCAAGAAGTCTTTCAGTAGTAGTTTTTTGAGAGCCGTCCTTCGAACCTAAAACAATAAATTATTACCAACGAGTGGTATGTAAACAGCACAAATTTCAACGAAAGATAATAATATCGTTGAACTCTATCTTGATGTTCGCCGCAAAGATATAATTAGGTATCTAACAAAATTTGGAGAAACTTGTGGAGAAGACACCAAATATTGATTGTTATCATATATATTTAACGTAATTTGACTCTCACGGCTCAAATACAGAAATTTATTGTGAAAATTGCAAATCTCCTAATTTAATTTAAATTTGCTTTAATATGAAATAACATAGGTGTTAAATGGAATTATACAAATACCTCTTTGTTATGAATGTGGTTTGTTTAAATAAATATTTAATTGAATTAAAATTTGCAATAACTTCCCACGAATAATAAATACCATGCATACAAATTGAATGTTTTTAGTCTACGAACTAAAACAGGCTAATAATTTATAATCGAGTTAAACATCAAAAACATCGATCGTAAAATATATGAAATATTCATTATTCATTCATCTTTACAACTATCGCAACGAATAATTGTATTTTAATTCTTTAAAATACCTAGTTGATGTATTATTTATTTCTTATACTTTAACAATAAGCATGTTAGTTTCAAATCTAGTCTCACTTATATTCTCTTCTAGTACAATTTACGTCCGTAGTTTCTCATGTAAAATATAGTTTCGCGGTTTCTGATTAGTAGGTAATTAATGGATCTAACCGCCAAAGTCTGTCCTTTTGCCTGTCTGAGTTCCTCCCTTATAAACATCATTTCTGGTCGTAGGTCACGATGGGACAGAGGATCTATATCGATCTTTAGTCTAGGATCGATATTAGCCAGTTGTTGGTCACTAAATAAAGTAAAAGGTAATTTACCTCGTATCTTCCCACTTGGACATTGTTAAGTTTAATCTAATGCATTTAATACGGGTTGATTGTGTTTGCTTAGGGAATAGTAACAGTAGTAGTGATTTTCAAACACACAAATAGAAAGGTCATGTTTTAGAGTTTGTACAATTTACTGTTTTATTATTATGGGGTCATTTAAATTACTATCCAGACAGACACAAACAACGAAATACTGGATATAAGTATAGATATGATTTCTTAAAATGATATATACAATCTAGCTCCAACATCGGCTTCCAAAATACCGGCATCTTCTATACTTTCCGGTTCAGCATCATCATCGATTTTTATTGACGTCATAATTAGTTAAAAAAATATATGTATTTAAAACTTTAAATGTGTTTTATAATCAATTATAAATTAAAAAAATTTAAATCTGATAGCTACTGATAGCAAAGAGTAATTGAGTTTTTTTTTATTTTTGTTTGTCAGTGTAATCACTCATTTTAAAAACCCGACAAAAAAAGCAGCTGTATAGTGGCTAGTTTCTTTCTTGTCTATGGTAGCTGGTATTGCAAAAACATAATTATGTTATAAGATATAAAATGCCATAATATAAAAAAAAATATATATATATATATATAAAAAACACCTATGCAATAAATAAATACCAATTATGAAGTAGTTAATAAAATATAAAATATTTATGTTATGGAAAGCTGAAGCGAATGCAACGTAAATCAAAATACATTTAATTAACTACAGAAATATGAACAAACTATATATTATTCTACTCGAAACGCAAAAACAATTTATGACTGAATTTCTCTTCTTTTAAACATTTAAAGTCCACGACAGCATAATAATATCAATTACACTGGCCTACAACCATTTTGGTGCCGGGGATTTTAGACCTGATTATAAGCATGTCTTACATGGTGAAATCAAAAATGTAATTAGTTTTTTTCTATCAGCTCTAGTTTTCGAGATACATAAAAAAAACATTTTTTACAATAAATATATATTTTTATGGCATTAAACATCAAGAAATGGTCTTTTGAGCGATTTTCTCGAATTAAATTGACTTGGGCAATCTCGCATGATTCCCCTACAGTAGTCGGCCATCATATGAGTGTCCCATCTTCCTTGGTATCTGTTCTCCATTGTTTTTATGTCTCGGTAATCTCGTTCTCCTTGTTCTTCGCTTAGGTCTCCTAAATTGTGTTGGAATTGATCTAGATTACTGTTGAGATAGTGAAAACTTCATACTCATATTACAGCCTAAATCGTTGAATCGAACCAGCATATCTTCTACTAATTTTACATAGTTGTCACAGCCTTATGATTTCCGAGAAAATTCTATACAACTGCTACAAAAGATTTCCACGCAAGCCGTACTACATAATTCATAGAAGTCTCAAATTTTGTAGTATCTTTTATTAATTGACGTATTTTCATCAAAGAAACCTGCTTTTAGTTTTTCAGTACTTAAACCAGGAAATTTTTGTGAAGAATGATTTTTTCTCTTGAAACCAAGGGTTAATTTTTAACATTTCTTTACACATTTTAGGAGAACTGCTTTCATACTTCGTTTATTTATTTATTGTAGTAGTTTTCATTGGACTGATAAAACGGCAAACTCATGAATGTCAGCAAACCACTGACAATACAGCAATATACAACTATTTCTTTAGACGAAAAGAACTGCAATAAGTTTTGTTCTCTCGTACGATATGTACACACTCGAATGTCTGAAGAAAGGCATTTTTTTTCTTTTAATCTTGAAGCTAGTAACTCAGCACGTTCTATCGAAAGCCCTAATTCTTTGATGAGGTCATTCAGCTCATTCTCTTAAAATGGGTTAGGATTTGATGATTTCCCGCAGTATTCAAATTCGTCATCTATTTGGGAAGAATAAGGTATTTCAGATTGATCCTCCTGAGATTGCTGCACTACCTGGTGAAAAGCTGGTACTGGAACATTTTCTGGATGAAGAATAGGTCATTGTGCTGAGGGAAATTTAGGGTATTTCCATTTCTTTATATAGATATAGATTTTTTTTGTTGTTGCCCACTATATTTGTCATACAAAAGTAACAGTCGCCATAATGTTTTTTTTGTTCTCGCCATGTCATAGGCATTCCAAACTTTAAAGACTTACGTGAGCCTTTCTCCCACTGTCGTAGACGCTCAACGCATATTGTGCACACATCATGTGGCACCCACACTTTATATTGGTGCTGAATTTCAATAACGAAATAAGCAAAATACAAACGATTCACAGTGTTTGTCATCGTTATACGCTGATCTTTCAGTATGTATTGACTACAAACATAGCAAAAAGTATCAGAATCGTTAACACAACATCTGGACGTACTAGTCATATTGAATTAGTAACAGAAACTTTATCGATATGAATGTAATAATCACTATTTACGACCAAGGCGGGAAAAAAAATAAAATAAGGGTAGTGGGTCAACTAGAGCTGATGAGTTAAAATTACATATGTCAATTTATTGTACATAACCTATTTTATCGACAATATGTACAATAGGAGCTGCACCAAAAAAAAAATTTTTTTTTGTAGGCCTGTGTTATTGGCTCTCTATTACCTATTTTATCAATAATTATTTTTAATTCGTCAAGTATTTATTTTTGAACTTGCTTTTCAAATGATGCTACAAAATAATGATCAAGTACTTAGTACAACGCGCCAATAAAGCGCAGATAAAGTTGCAGTGCTCCACTAGTCCTTGATATTTTCTATTAATATTAAATATATTAAAGTATGTTATTTAAAATCATATACATGCACAGACAATATATAAAAAAAACTTAAATTTTATATCACATAATATATTATGAAAGCTGTTTTTACTATATCTATATTAACCATAAAGTATGTCAAGCGTCTAGACATGGGTCTTGTCACTCGTTTAATAATTCCTGTTTTTTCGGATTGTTTCGAATTGTTTGTAATAATTTATTATTTTTTATCAATTTCTCTTCAAAACAAATTTTGTTTGTTTTATCTTTTTTTTCATTCTGTTTAACAAATAGTCTGTTGACTCCGTTCACTTCATACCACAGTCTGTTTGATGTTTTGTGTATGGTTCACTTCTCCAATCTGTGCAATGATAAAGGGTGACTGAACTGCCTCATTGTTATTTATTGCATTTGACTCTAATAATACATTAATTAGCCGTTTTACTGAACACAACGACTGCAATATCATACATAACAAGTCGTGACAGCCATGCCGATGTGAGTAATACTCAGAGGTGTGGCGTATCGGGCGTTGTTCTAAGTGCTGTGACGTTTGGTGTTAAGAAAATATTTCTATTTCGACATAAGATGACCGAGTACAAGTTGGTTGTGGTTGGTGCTGGAGGCGTCGGTAAATCAGCCTTGACTATACAGCTGATACAAAATCACTTCGTGGACGAGTATGACCCAACGATAGAAGACTCCTATAGGAAGCAAGTAGTGATAGATGGAGAGACTTGCCTGTTGGACATCTTGGACACGGCTGGACAAGAGGAGTATTCAGCTATGAGAGATCAGTACATGCGAACTGGTGAAGGTTTTCTGCTAGTGTTTGCAGTGAACAGTGCTAAGAGTTTTGAGGATATAGGGTCATACAGGGAACAAATTAAACGAGTGAAGGACGCAGAAGAAGTGCCGATGGTGTTAGTTGGAAATAAGTGTGATTTGCAAGCCTGGGCGGTAGATATGACGCAGGCGAGAGAGGTATAATATATTTAATGTGTCATTAGTAACATACTAACTAGTCTTTTGTGAAAAGTTTCAAAACCCTGGATATCTAGAGTGAATTTAGAGAGCAGGTTTTCATCTACTCAATTAATAATGTGAATCTTTTGGATATCTTGTATGGCTCATATTATTAATCATTGATATATTTCATTATTTGTCTATTGACATTAAATAGATAAAATAAAAGTAGTTGTCTAAAATATATCCAGGTTAGTACTATACATAAATGGTTGTATAGATTTTTATAATTATTTTATATCTTTAACAATCATATGGATTTGCATTGTCATTATTATGAAGGACTTTATAAAATTTAACAAGATTTGAAGTGAGTGATGATAGTATGGAAACTTATTCTAAGATGTTGTGTGTTTTGAACTTCAAAATGTGTATAAATGGTCAATCATTTTTTAGGGCAAGTTCCTACCTTTTTACCTGCTTGTATGAGTTAATTATTAATCCATTATTTTAATTTGGTAATGAAAAGAACACACCAACATCTATTGTTGATACACACTCATTGATACCATTTGTGTCTTATTTTATTATTATTATGTAAAAAAATAATATAATAGTTAATAAGATAATCTTTTATTAAAAAATATTTGGACATAACTCCTTTTTTATATTTCTTATACATTAATATATGTATATTAAACACTGTTTTTCAACACTCAAGTAATAATATCCCGTATATTACAGATATATATGCTTTTCCATGTAGGATTTAATTAGTCACTGGGATATTATTAAAATAATACATGATATGATTCAGAACCACTATTTATATTATTTAAATAACTATGTAGCAACTTTTTCTGTAATTTACACATTGATGACCAATGATTCACAGATTACACTATTTACATAATAATTGTAATGTAACATTCCCTGTATTTTTTTTATACTGCAACAAAAATTTTACCCAAGATCTGTAAAATAGTTAATTCTCTTTTTCTATAATTTCAGGTTGCCCGAAGTTATGGAGTGCCTTTTGTAGAAACCTCAGCTAAGACCCGTATGGGTGTTGATGATGCATTCTACACCCTAGTTAGAGAGATTCGCAAAGATAAAGAAAGCCGGGGTAAGAAATTTAGGCGAGGAAATAAGTTAGGTTCCAGGCGTTCCTTCAAATGTACACTACTTTAAGTCAGGCCTAATATTGTTATTGCAAGCAGGACTCAGTTTAATGAATTATTTCCAGTGTGGTATTTGTTTTGATAATATATAGAAGTCATAATTCATATATCTATTCAATCTTTGTAATACATACCTCTAACAAAGGTAGGTCTTTTAGTACTTTTAAAGCTATATTACTGCTGGAATGTTGATATCCAAGGTACATAGTCTTTCTGCAGTGCTTTAAGCAGTTACTTCGTTCATATATTGCATAATTTTCTCTGGTGTCTTTTCAATAAATAAAATATAAATAATATTGTGATAACAGTGCCATGAATACTTTATAGATAAGCCAGTTTACTAAACAAGGCTCTTGTTTAATTAAAATTGCAACTAAATAACCTGGGTATATGAAAACAAAACAATACCGTTGATCTACACTGTAAATAATGTCATTAAATTATTAATTAATGATTTATTTTACCTTTATACACAAATTTTAATTTTATTACTTAGTATATTAATAAAATTTTAGTGTTTGTATTTACATCACCAAGTAAGGATTACAAGGTAAACCATTTAAAAAAATACCCAAATGTTTGGGGTTATTAATTAAACATCAGAATCTGTTTGTCAAACTTTTGTCAGACTTATAAAACTTTTAGTAGTATTTTTTTCCTACCTAAAGGTTTCACTTACCTCTGGTGCATAATTAATGCAAATATGAAATAAATGCTAAGTAATAAAGTAAATCATGTATAATTTTTTTTTTCAAAGCTTAAATAATCATGTAATATAACATTACTGTAATTAGTATATATCTGGAAATCAATATCACAAGTGAGTTTTTATTAAAACCAGACTTTGTACATTATTATATTTTTTTGGATTTGGATGTATTAAATAGTTAACATTAATAAATCTACTATAAGTATGTAATAGGTACTGTCAGCATGCAAACTTATTTGCGCTCTTAAAATCCATTATAGTAAGTTATCAATCTACGAAAAATTTTATCATACTATGTTTAGGGTCCTGCTAAAAAGCAACAAAATGGGAACATTGCTGCATGTTTCAACTCTGTTACATATTTTATTTAAAGAATATTAACGCGTTCTTAATTTATATCTTTGTACAGTTTGCAAACGGATTTATCCTGTCATTTGGAAAGCCAATATCAATGTTTCACCAAGATTTTCAACCCTTAATTAGAAAATCGGTTTATTTTTTGAAATATGGAAGAAGCCGTAGAATATAAAGAGTTTCGTTTTTGCTTTAAAAAGAAGCAAATATGTATACGTTAAAATGTTCCCGTAAAGACTTCACGCGAATTGACACTTTACCATATTTTTGTACTATGAATTCATTGTAAATATGTTCGGATTCAGCTTCCGCTTATCAGTTTAGATAGTATTAAATCAATTATAGCTAATGATATCCGTAATAGTATATAAAATATGAGACATTTATTATACTATTTCGCAATCGAAACTATTTCTAAAGTCTTTTTAGATTTTTTTTAATGAAGCATAGTACTTCATTGCATTGAAGTATACATATAATATTTAAGTAAGCTATGTATTTGAATTCGTCGTGTAGTTATGACGCAAAAAAATCCTTTTTTTACATCGAGTACAATCGATGGCGAATCGATTCTTTAAAAAATCTCTATTGTTTGTCGTTAGCTTTAAAAACTGCAAATGTTACTAGGTGCATAAAAATTATAAGGAATTTTCATCACAAATGCATCATAACATTTCCTGTGTGGTTTATATCATAAAACGATGATAATATATTACACAGGTTTGATTAGTATTTGTTTACGACTTTATTATAAATTATTTCAAATATATGTATTAACCACAGACAGTAAAGAATTTGAAGTGGGCGTTAGCACGCTAATAACAATAATTTAAGACCCCCTAGCGCCCATTTTATATATTTGTTAAATTAATTCATGCCAATTAATATTCCTTCTTTAGTTAATCTTTTAAGCAATAGATTTGGCGGTGTAAGACGAAATCAAAGTGGTTGTGTTCTATTAATAGGCGTAAACAACTATATTTTTTTGATAAATATACTGACGCATCGCAATTAGTCTATAGCTTTCTATTGTATGAAAACATCTTAACGTCTTGAATAATAATTTTGAAGTATTTATTTGCATGTTTACACATTTACGCAAATTAAAAGTTATGTTCTGTGAAACTATAAAATTGATTAACCTGCTTTAAATACATAGTACTATAATTATTTACTCGTTTATTATAATAAAACTGAGTACCATTCTATTATTATAGAAAGACGTTGAAGTAGGTATTCCTATTTCATAAAACAGATCAGATTACTGTAAATTATCGAACGCACACCTTGAAAATGCTATCAATATTTTAGATACTTTTTTTAATTATATTTTATAAGGTGGTCAAAAGGCAGAAGTTTGTCTTATTAAATATGTATTGATTTATGTGTAAGGATCTAAATGCAATTGTTGGCAGAAGAAACATTGTAGGTTATTCAGGTATTTCCCATTATTTTTTATTTTATAAATAATATGCAACCCATTGTTTAATTAGAAAATAAATGTATTAAGTTCTTCTAGCTTTTGTGGAAAATTATGTACATTTTTCCTACAAACCGCAACCACCAATAGTGCCGAATTATAAACTAATAAAGAAAATTCAAGTACCTATAAATTCCTTAATGGAGTATATTGTATCATGATCATAATCAGTATGACCAGTCAATGAAGTTTAATAAAAGGCATACAATTACTTTATAAATTTATAAAATTCTGTGTTGCCGATTGTTTGTGTCGTAAATTTGGAGATCACATCCTAGATTCTGTGTTACGGACTTTTTGTTAAGGAATTTAAAGGTACAAATAAGTAAATTAACGAATTTTTATATCTGCAGGTTTGATTTTAACTTTCTCTTTAATTATTAAGTTAATTTTAATTGTGTAGCTTAGATAATTTACTTATATTAACGAAATGTAACTGCCATGTAGTCAGTCCTATATTTTTGCCATTAAACTAAAAAGTTTTATACATACATATATTAATTCAAATAAAGCTTTACTTTTGCAAATTTAAGGATCTTGTATAATAATCATACTTTGAATTCATATCAAAGCTAAAGCACAAAGGTTTGTAATAGTAGATTAATTATTGTGAATAAAATCATTATAATTCTGTAAAAATGCACTGGGATTGTGCTTGTTGAAGTTAATAAATTGGCAAAAATACCTTTATTTTTTTATATATACTTTAACTTTACCCCTAATGGAGATAACGGAGAACGGATTTCTTACAGAAAATTACGTTTTATTTTATACTGAATGAGCAGACACCGCTCTCAACTTCACGACTTCAATACTCTGATAAAAACTATAAATATAAACATCGCGAATGCTTAACTTGCAACACTGAATCACAGGGTTGTTTAAAAACCTACATGTACCTAATTTATGGCTACTATTGAAATTTTTCTTTGACAAATTGCAATTGCGCATTTTTTGGCCCACACAGGTTTGAACCCGTGACCTCAGGACCTGACGGTCTAAGTCACTACAACTACATTTACAATCAGCATGTTATTTGTAATTTTTAGTGATAGAGCATACTTGAGTCATTATGTTAGTGACATAATAGACAATGATGGCAAATGGAAATAACCTTAGTAACATCGAAATAGTAGAAAAACTCAAAACGTACGTGATACGTGTAGTTAAAAACCGGTTCTTATAACATAAAAACAATCTTCTTATAGCGCCATCTCCTTGCGAAAGTTGGCGATCATCATGGCTAGTTTAATTTTGGATGCCGCTTTAACCAAACCATTGTTTGGTTAAAGCGGCTTAGTTTTTAGCTTAAGTTTTTCTACCAAGACGTGCGTTTGCGGTCAGGTCTCCTTGTAACTGCAACATTGCCTTGTATGATGTATCATGTATGATTAGATGAGGGTGCTCGTATTTTTTGGAGTTACGTAAAACGTGTCAAAAAAACCTGTAAAAATACTTAAGTTTCTTTTCTTAACCGTCATAAGCACTTCTTTGTTCTTCTGCATTCTGTCCAGCACGGTTGTATTTCGTATGCGGTCTGTCCAAGATATTTTAATCATACGTCGATAAACCCAGATCTTAAACGCTTCCAGTTTGTTGGACATAGTCTCTGTCATCGTCCAAGATTCTACGCAGTAGGCCAGCACAGAGAAGACGTAACATCGCGCAATGCGAGTTAACAACAATCACGCATCCCGAATGAAATAAACACAGTAAAAGGTAGATTTTGTTAAGTGCTACAAAATAGCTCATCGACTATTACAAAGTGTTTATAGAAGTGTTTATTGATAGTTTTGTGTTATCTTTTGAAGCCCTAAACGCGTCAGACGGGTAAAATTTCAGTGATCTTTTTCTTTAAAGGAAAGAAGATGATCAGTCTTATTTCATCATAAATACACCGATTTGAAATAATAACTTTTACCTGGGGAATCGAATTGGAGGATCTCCTCATTTATATATTATGACGTTCATAGTCTTTCCGGATGCAAGGAGGTTTATTGATTGATGTTCAGTCGACTCGCACGACTCTACGGATTTGGATACTAAAGAATGAATCTCCCTCTTTGCGTTTATGTAACCATTATTTTTTTTAAAGAGTAGGCGGGCTTTTAATATTCTGGCGATTTGAATGCATTTACACAGTACACGTTCAATCAAGTGGGATGTAGGCAAGCCCCTGACTAAATTTAATGAAAAAAAGACAAGGGTAAACATGTTTCATCATGGTAAAAGGAGACAAATCGTGTTGCGCGTCAGATTGCTATTGACCAATCACAATCAATTATGAAATAAAACGTTTCGTCTCCAAGGTTTAATATTCTCATCATCCATCGATCCTAGATGGATTTTTTTATTGCTTGCAGTTGTATTAAGAATTTGTAACCGCATGTGGCACTAGTGGATGAGTCTTGATACATTGTCTTGTTTTTTGATTTGAGCAGGGGCGTAGCTACCGCCGTATTTGCCGTATCAATTATACGGGGCCCCAAAGTGTGTAAGGAAAAAGAATAAAAACTTTCTAATTTATTTTATTTTACAAATGACAAAATTCTATAAAGCAATTCCTTTTTTTCCCGCCTTAAGCGTGCGTTCAAAAGTTGGCAACACTACATCGTTATGGCGGGCTGCGGGACTTCCCCGTTTTACTTACTTCATCTTCAACTCAGCGGGGAATCCCCGGGAATCCTTCATCGATATCGCGATGTACGTGTACGTTGTTGTACTTTGCATTGGATGTTAAACCACGGAGTGCAGTGCACTGTTTATTTACGCGCTTTATATAAATGTGCATTACATTGTAATTCAGTACAAACAATATTGTTCTTCTGGTTTAGCAGTATTAGTACCGATTTGTAAAAGAAATGAGTGAAAGAAAAAGAGATTATCCCAGCGGCGCTGAGAAAAGAAAAATTAAACAGAAAAGGGACGAGGTTATAAAAAAAGTGCCCAAAATTTCTTCATTTTTTCAGAGACAAGATACTGTGAGTGATTTAGATTGGAAAGGTAAGTACTACACTACTACCCAACCCATTTATTAGGGGCCCGTAGTGATAAACAAGGAAATCTTTTAATTTCGGTCTGTCCATCTGTCCGTCACAAAAAGTTGTCTCCCCCTCGATTTTCACAATTATACTGTTTTTAGGGTTCCGTGCCTTGATTAAAAAAAACAAAATTCTAACTTATCTATAGGATCGGTTTGTTTTGTTGTTTGTTTATCAGTCCGTATCGTATCGTTAATTGCGTGTTGAGAACTTCAGATGTGCAGACTCGCTTTCGGGTTCTCGTTTTGTATGGCCACTACACTACGCGCTGCGTTTAAATAGCACGCAGGTGTATAGTAATGCACGGACGGGCTGCAGGTGATTTTGTATCTACTAATAGGTACGAGCACAATCCGCGTAGAATCTGTGTGCGTCTGAACTGAACACTCTCTAACTGTGACCCTTAGTAACGTTATTTATTTATATATAACTCTTTTTAGTTTAGTATCAAAGCATTCGTATTTATTTTTTAACAATTACTCGTTTATTTTTAGATTCTTCTGAAGCATGTTCTTCGTCACATATCCATCCGGAAATAGAAGAAAGCCAAGCACATACTTTATCGGATGTCCATCCAGAAATCGAGGAACCCCAAGTCAACGATTCTGATATATCTGCAGATAATGCAGATTGTAATATAATTTCATCAGATAGAGGAAATTTTGGTGACAATTTAACTGAATGCGAACGAAAAATAATTTTTAAATTGGGTCCATTTAAACCACAAGGAATATTTCCAAAAGTTTCAGAAAATAACCGACCTTTTTCAGCTTATTATTATTCATATTTCAATCAGGCAGGCATAAAAATTATAAGTACATGGTTATGTTATTCTAACGTTTTAAACAAACCGTACAGTCACTTCTGTTGGTTATTAGCAGATCGTCAAAACAAATCGTACTCCTCTGCTTGGGTTAACGGTGTTTCGGTTAGAAGCAATTTCACACAAACTATTCTTGACCATGAAAAGTCACAGCAGCATATTAGTGCCTCACTCTCTTATAATAATTGGTTGCAAGGAAATACCATCGATACTCTATTGAAAAGTGAAATCGATAGTAAAATTACATTCTGGAGAGATGTACTGCAAAGTATAATTAATGTTATAATTACTTTAGTATCTTGTAATCTACCTTTGAGGGGGCATGATTCTGATTCTGGCAATTTTATGGCAATTACTCGTCTGCTATCTAAATATGCAACTTTAAAAGAACTTTTTCTAAAACCGAAAGGTGAAATAAATTATTTAAGCCCTACGATTCAAAACGAAATTATTAGTTTGCTTGGTACTAACGTTAGGAACAGTATTATCTCAGAAATTAAAAAAGCTCCATTTCTGACAATAATTCTGGATACAACACAAGACTTGTCAAAAATTGACCAACTATCTGTAGTTTTTCGATATATCTCGGTTACAGAAAATGATGATAATGTGCCTAAAGAAATAAAAATCTGTGAGTCCTTTTTAGGATTCATAGCAGTAACCGATTGCAGTGCTGCAGGTCTGAAAACTGTCATTTTAAATTTGACTAAAGAATATGGAATTGATTTGACTAAATGTAGAGGACAGGGATACGATGGAGCAAATGTTATGTCGGGTGTGTATGGAGGATTACAAACCCTAATAAAAGAGCATGCTCCAAATGCCGATTATGTTCATTGTGCTGCGCACGCTTTAAACTTGGTTTTGAACGATGCTGCGAGACATGTTCGTGAAGTATCGACTTTTTTCGATAATTTAGAAAAAATATATACTTTTTTTGGCAATAGTATAAAACGCTGGACTATGCTAAGTGACGATTCATCTGAAAAATATTTGATTACCCTTAAAAAGGTATGTCCTACCAGATGATCTTCTAGGAACGACGCTTTATTAGCAGTAAAGAAATTTTTTTTACTAATCATGAAAACTTTGTACCAACTAAATTTAATTTCAAATAAAAAAGATGAACGTGAAGAATGTAAAAGTATAATTAATATTTTAGAGAGTTTTGATTTCTTAGTGCTCGTTACATTTTTTTCTTCACTATTTGAAATTATTAATCCTGTTTCTAAAGCTCTACAGCATGAAAATAATGACTTACAGAAATCTAGTATTTTATTAAGTAATCTTTTAAATAGACTGTGCCAATTAAGAAATCAGAATTCATTTAATAGTTTGCTAAATGAATCCAAAGATTTAGCAAAAAAGTGGGGGGTAACAACTGTTTTTAAAAACAGTAGGCGACAGATAACGAAGCGTTTTTTTGATGAGTTATCACAAGATGAGAGAATTTCCGACCCGGAATCCTATTTCAAAGTCAATGTATACTATTGCTGTTTAGATATTATATTAATTTCTCAAACTAAAGAAAGATTTCAGAGCCTTTGCAACCTGAGTAGTATATTCGAAATATTACAACCGGAGAAACTCCTATCTTCTTCAAGCGAAGAGATATTAAACGCTTCCGGAAAACTGTCTGCTAAATAAAGACATCTCACTTAATCTTTGTGACCAATTAAAGGCTCTAAAAACATGCTTAAATTCTGAAATTAAAAAAATTTATTCCATTAAAGAACTCATTGAATTATTGCTAGTAAAATTCAATAGTCTTGCATCCAGTTTTCCCGAGGTAATCACAGCATGCTTTTTATTCTTGACCCTTCCAGTTACAACCGCAACGGCAGAAAGAAGTTTTTCAAAATTAAAACTAATAAAAAATTACTTAAGAACTTCGATGGGACAAGAACGGCTGTCAGACATCTCACTATTGTCCATAGAGGCAGAAACTTTAGAAAAACTAAAATCATCATCAGCCATAAATGATCTAATAAATCAGTTTGCCAATAAAAAGGCAAGGAGAGTGAATATTTAAAATTCGATTTTTATTTGTAAAATGGGTAAATTATGTGATAAATAAATATTACTTCTCACAATATTTTTTTTCTTTTGTGAAAAATCTTTACCTCCATATAAGGGCCTCCAAAAAATATTTTATACGGGGCCCCGACAAGGCACGCTACGCCACTGGATTTGAGACATGCTGGTATCCTCACGATGTTTACCTTTAACGTACGAACGAGTTTTAGATGCGCGTATACACCGAATGTCTATTGGTGCAAAGCCAGAGATTGAACCTACGACCTTAGAGATTTTTTTGTATTGAATTATTAGCTCACGCTTCGTCATGTGACCATTTTCTTCTTTGTTGACAATATGGTTACGTCATTTTGGTTCGAAAGATATCGGGTATGTTCCGATATACACTGCGACCACTGTACAGAGTACCGTCAATTTAGTATACTGTGAAACCGTTTCTCTATAGCCAGCTATACTGGTTACAATTTAAAACGGAACGCAGTCCAGTATACTAGTCAGCTTCGTTTTTCGACACAGTTTTCAAATGAGTGCATCAAAGTTTTTCAATTCAACAAGAAAAACTATTATTGGAGTATTATCGCATTAAAAAAATCTATATTAATATTAACTGTCAATTGAATTAATACTACAAAGAAAGTAAGTTAGAATTTTAAATGTTTGTTATTAAACTGTAAGTTATATCAGCCGTTAGGCATTCAAGTGGTTTTGATTGATCACGTGATCAAAGCACTGCGAGTACCTTACCTCGAAAACGCCAGTGCTCGCAGTAGAAGTATAGCGGGGATTTGTGACGTCATATATTTCCTAGGACGCTGCGGCTGTATACTGCAGTCCATAGCGGAACAAATTTTTGAACAGTGGGAGCACTATACAGTACTCGCAGTGTATATCGGAACATACCCGATCATCTTGATACTTAATATACAAATTATTTTTCTAAATAAATTAAATGACGCCGTAACAAATAAGAATCATACTGCCCAAACAGACGCTAGTTGATAGTTCCCAACTTCACAATTCCCATAACCCTCGGGGTTATTTTTTGGCACAGACTAGTAATATGGCTATCATTTGACCTCTCAATACGCTATGTGACAACTTGCATCATTATTTCTCCCATTGACAATTTTCATATAAACAACAGAGAACATTATCTGAATTCTGAATGTAAATCGGAGAAATATTTCAATTTAGAAGTATGAAAGATTGAAATGATAAGAATGTGAAATGTGAAATGTGAAAAGATTTACGTAGACTTGAAAATATATTTAACTTCTAAATTCTTCAAAGATATATTCTAATTCGTTATTTTTGAGTAGCAAAAATTTGTTTAATTAATTATTGGTCCAAAATGAACTCGATGGACGTCTGCACCGAAATTGAAAATGATGAGTTTTACAGTAAATTTCTTGAAGAATGTGTTAGACCAATAACTGGCGAGAATATATCAGTTTCGGACCAAGTAACAAAACTCAGTGAAGGCATTAATAAGCTCACAAAAAGTTTGGAGTGTCAAGTTTTAGCTAAACATAATGATTTACTAACGCAGGCGAGTCATATATCTGATTTAGAAAATATGCTAGATGCAGTAAAAATCCAAGAAGAATCACTTCTACATGGCACAGAAGGCCTTGCTGAGGGAGTGTACGCGTCATACGAGTCGCTGGAGAATCAAACACGTATGCTCGAACGAGTTCAAACTACGTGTAACTTACTAAGACATGCTTTGAAAATCTTAGCTTTGTGGAAAAAATTATGTTCTATTAATGAAAATCCTGCTAAGAAAGCCATGCTTCTGTTTGAATTGAATGAATTATTTGGTGACTATGATTTTGAAGGCATACATTTGCTTGATGATGTATTGAAACAAGTACAGAAGCAGCGAGTGGACCTACTTAACAATTCTACGAACATGCTTCAAATAAGCCTTCTCAATGGAGACAAAACAAATTTATTGCAATGTTTTAAAGTCTTTCACAATTTGCAATGCACAGGTGAACAGATTGCTAATACAGTAACTAATATTTTAAAAGAGTTACAGAAAGAAATAAATGTTGCTTTGAATGTTCAAATGGTATCAATTGAGGTTAAAAAATCAAGTTCTGGGCGCATAGCACCTGGTAAAGCCAATATAATGAATGCACAGGATTTTAAAATAAAACTTTGGGAGAATATTGAAAAGCTGTTTAAAGGTGAAATATATAAAAGTTGCATTAAAGTTGTAATGCTACAAAATGTAGTAAGTGAGCTGCATGCTATTGGTAACTTTAGAAATATTGCAAAGAATTTCTGGAATGAACTTTGTTTGTTATTTAGTGTTGAATTAGAAAAAAGTCCATCAAATGTTAGCCAATCTATTGAGATAGATTATGCAAAGTTATTAAAATGCTTTAATGATTTGCTTTCAAAACTTAAATGTAAGAATTTAGAAATGAATCGTTCCTATTTCACAAAATGGGAGAATTCTTTCTTATCAAAATCACTAGCAAAACTGTTGGAACCTGTGAGAAGTATGTGGCATCTAAATCAAGTTCCTAATATGGATCAAATAGACAATGCTGTTAGAGTGATAGCAGAAGCTTTGAGTATTTCATTAGGTGATAAACAGTTAAGCATAAGTCTAGCTTACAGTGTAGCTAAGAGCATAAAACAAATGCATATGGAAACTGAGCAAAGACTTTCTATGGATAATGATGTTGCTCAAATAATTGAACCTCCTACTAGTTCACAGCAGAAAAATGCTGATTTATGTAATGCCCTATATTATTTTACATCACAGATAAAAAGAGTGCTTGTGAATATGAATGCAATGCTCCCACCAGAGAGTGTTCAAATAGTTCAAAACAGCCTAAAAGATATATCTAGCTTACCTATTCTTGAGTTATTTGCAGAATCAATAAGAAACTCTCTCTTCATTATTCTGATGACTTTGCATGATGAACAGGATTTTTTAAGAAATGAAGATCCAAGCAACAAAACCTTATCATGCTCTCCATATATGAAAGAGTTACAACAGTTTGTCTCACGTTGCAAAGATATTTACTTGTCTATGTTCCAAGAAAAGTATGCTTTAAATGAGTGCAGTATGACAATTGCGAAAGCATGTATCGAGAGGTTTGTTCACCATGTATGTAATGTTCGACCATTGACTGCATATGGTCGAGCCAAACTCCAAGTAGACTGTAAACAGATAGAGGCCTCGTTATCTCCATTGATAAGTGATGTAATTGAATTGGGTGACCATTATCGTCAGTTAAAGGCCTTGCAATTACTATTAGAAAAAACACCACAAGATATAGCAAAGAGTCAGTATGAAGGAGCATCTTTACCATATTCTTTAGTAATGATGTTTTTGTTTTCACATGCTGGATCACAGCTGGTATCTCCCCATGTCTGTGCAGGTTGGAATATTCAAAAGCTTATGCAGTGGTTAGAAACCCATAAGAATGAAAGGGATAGGCTTGAGTTTGTAGCAGGAGCCCTACAAAGATATCAAAATCACATAAGACAAAATCAGATAGCTACATATGACGTTGTGTATCCTATACTATTGCAACTCTTAGAAGATGGAAGGAAACATTTGAAAAAATAGTAGAAGTTGTTATTTAAAAATGTTACTTAAGTCAAGGCTTATAAAATGTTAAATAAAAATCTTTTAAATTGTTTTGTTTATTTTAAAAAGTAACTTAATTATTACTTTTTTCTTTTAAAGAAATGTGATTGCTTCTTCGTCTTGGGTAGATACATTTTTATGGTCATCACTCTAAAAGAAAAAAATATTAGACATGTATCTATTACAGTTTTTACATACATATGCTCTAAATTTGAATTTTACTGTCAAGGTATTTTGTGCTACTTATTTCACATGATTCCTATAACATCTATGTACCTATTTAAAAACAATGTTTTGAACAAGGACATATGACAAAGGATGATACACCAAGATTTTAGAATAAATATTACATAAATACAGTGTAAGGTAAATACAAACTACATTTCATATTTATATAACCACATTTATTCCATAACAATTATAATATACCATTAAAAGTACAACTATAATACCTTTAGTTACAAACAAATGCTTCTTTACAGTCTAAAAATTTTCCATTTATTTTCCATGACCAATCTCAATTATTTACTTTATTTAGTCACTTTCTAAAGAAATTTTCTATTTTTGGTTTACTATTTAATCTTGTATTAAATTACCGACAGCTCACCAGGTTTTATTCCCACTTACTATCTTAAATATTATAGAAAATAATAAATATAGATTTCTATGCATTTAATAAATCAGTACAGTCTCTGTACATTTAGTAGTAAAGTTGAGATAAGCCGTTTATTTTTGTCCCCCGCGTATCATGTTTCTATAAATACGAGTATAACTACATTATACTAGCATAAAATCAGACCTGCTCGAAGGCTATATTGAAGACCTCTGGATAGTCATTAACAAAGTGTATTTCAATGTCTTTCTTGATAAAGTCTGGAAGGTCATCGTAGTCTCGACGGTTTTCCTCTGGTAGTATTACACAAGTAACGCCTACACGCTTTGCCTAAAATTATATTAAAATTAATATTACAACACTAAATCATATCACTAATAATATAAAAAAATTCTCTCCCCTGTAGTTAGATGGTTGTCAAGCGAGTTGAATTTAGAGTAAAAAGGAATGGAGCTGACTTTCATCTACCATGTATACGGTTTATCAAGCACTTAGAATAGTTCAGTTTTAATTTAGCTACATGTGTAAAACAACGACTCACCGCAATAATTTTTTCTTTTATTCCACCAACTGGCAGCACTCGGCCTGTAAGAGAAATCTCGCCTGTCATAGCGAGTTGCGATTTGACAGATTTGTTTAGGGCCAGGGATAGAAGAGCTGTAGTGATGGTTACGCCGGCTGAAGGTCCGTCTTTTGGTGTCGCACCTTCTGGCACATGGAGGTGTAGGTGACTAAAATAAACAAAATCATATTATTATCATTAATTTTATCTTAAATTAGTTGAATCGACTATGTAGCATGATTTAAGAAATGTGTTCGAGTGTAAATCTAATACCGTTTTGGAATTTAATTTCATCGGAGTCCGTTTCTGATCAAAATATAATTGATAGGTATTTGTGTAAGTTAAGAATGATAATAAACATGAATTGAATAGACACTTTCTTTTGAAGTGAAACTTCTTTAGGCTCAAGAGGGTAAAATTTTACGGAACGACACGAAGATGCTAGTATAATATTGTGGCGCAATTATTCATACTTGAACACCAATGGTGTTTTTAATACATATCAATATCATTATTATTTAATAAGTAGCTAAATTACCAATTTTTTTGTTGGTTTTGTATTTTTATAAGGGCACAGAACCAAGACCTTTTTTGCTAAGACCCAGTTGGCTATTTTAGAAAATGTGGACATAAGTTAGCAATTATGATATGAATGAATTAGTTATAATATTTGGTAATTGTTACCATATTTATGATGATATTTCTATATGTATATGTACATAGCAACAAATAATTTTAGTTCTGGTTTTTAATTAGCCTTAGCATCATTTATTAATATAGAAAGACTGGCAAAATTAAATTATGGAATTTGGGCAGCTTAATTACTCAACAATTAAATTACAAAGAAGTTTCTCTTCTGACATGTGTACTTTGTATACACGCACTTTTTTTATAATAACGCTTCAACTGAAATAACTCGGGCGCAGGGCCCTACTAGTAAATATGTAAGAAATTGCTAACCTAGTATTCAAAAATGTATTGCCATGGCTGTGCTTGTCCAGGTAATTTCTGGCGACAGTAAGGGCTATTCTTGCAGACTCCTTCATAACATCTCCAAGATGTCCAGTCAGCTCCAGAGACCCTGAACTGGCTTTCTCTTCATGGTGCTTATTGCGGAGTGCTGTTTCTATGTACAGAGTGCTGCCACCTGCAAAAGTAATAAATAGTAACCTTTTTCATATTGATATATTGAAACTTGATAAACTTCTGTCCTTCGAAGGGTGAAAGTAGATGTGTGTACGCGTATTGATACATTTCTTTAATTCGGTTTTAATGTAAGAAACAAATTGTAAACCGATATTTCTTCTATGTAAAGCTTGCATTAGTTTAATGACATTTTAATAAAAAAATAATCAATAGATAATTACTACTAAATGTAATATGGACATACACAGACAAGAGTGTGTACCTACTCTAATCTTACAGTTTACTTAGTATTTTGTTTAATTTATAGGCCCATATATAAACATTCCTATAAGAATCTTAGAATAACAATTACATAAACAATAATTCTCAACAATACTGATGTTATGTGTTCGAAATACATATTTTTAATTTTATTAAATTTTATGAGGGTGATCTCAAAAAAAATTTTACTCGGCCGAAATTCAAATTTACAAAAAATTTGAATTTCGGCTTTAGTGTTTGTTGAGTAACTCGGGTAACGTTAGATGCATTATTATATATACTGTTTGTTAATTTTTTGTCAATAGTTACGACCTCAATTTAGACTTTAGTCTAACCTCTCTTTGTTCCCAAACTAACAATTTATCCAAATCCTTACGGCTAACGTTATTGTGTGCCTTTCTTCCTAGTATGGAGAGTTATGTACTCAGGACTTATTCTAGTATAAGATTGTGTATCGACGGCTGCCGAACCGTTCTTTGTGTTACCAGTTTAACCGCTATATAAGCTCAGCTCAGCTCAAAAACAACGCGGTTCAGGGAATGACGTCATCGTAATGTTAGTACCTAGGTGTCGCTACACTATTATTATAACATCTATATGTCAACGTAAAATTGTAAAAACCGTTAGATTGTAATCTATCTCGCGAGATTGTAAACTGTCGAATAATTGTGAACTCAACGTACTGCTTACCATTTAACGTATTATTATTCGGTAGATTATAATCTATCGAAGTGAAATCGTCAAATTGTGAAACGGTAACGGTTCACGCGAATAAAAAATATTAAAATACGGAAAATGTATGTAATTTAGACTATGTTTGGAGAACAACACTAACTTAATTATCATTCAAACTGCACTTCTTTGGTCAATCACAGATTAATTTTACTTCCACAACAATTTCATATAACTTTTCACGTTCACTTTCAACATCCTAAAGCTGTGAGTTACTTTCAAGACGACATCAATTTACATTTACCAAAACACCGTTTGTTTACATTCGACAACAAACGAATTAACAAACAAATATGGTCGCCACCATGGCATATTCCGTTCAACCAATCAGCGCGCGAGGTGCGTACCATTTCACAATTTGCCGATTTCACTTCGATAGATTATAATCTACCGAATAATAATACGTTAAATTGTAAGCAGTACCTTGAGTTCACAATCTTTCGACAGTTTATAATCTCGCGAGATAGATTACAATCTAACGGTATTTACAATTTTACGTTAACATATACATCTATGTGAAATCTCTTACCCATTGCGGTCCAAGCCAACCCCATGATGACGCCAGGGGGCGTGATATCATACATCCGATCATGTTTGAAGGTAGGTTTGCCAACCAAATCCGATAAATTTTCATCTGTCACTTTTAACTTTTCTGCCTCCTGTTTAACTATCTTGAAAGCAACTTTCCGGGCGATCTGTAAATATGTATTATAAGGGGCCTCATAGCCTAGCGGTCTTATTAAGTGGCAGCTAGGTGAGGGGTACCGGGTTCGAGGGCAAGTTTTAATTTAAATTTGTTCTCGGGAGGGAGGTTTGGTTTTGCGGTACCGGGCGAGTGCCTAAACCGTACATGGAGGACACGGTCGAACTTCTAAAGACACGCACGAGTTATAAAAAATCCTATACTTGACGCTGGATAATGCACAATCGTGCCATAAAAAAAAATGTATTATTTGTAAAGAAACGTATACGTGCGTGTTCGTTTCTATAATATCACAAACTTTTCTATATACCATATTAAGTCAGTTAGAACGCATTTTCCATACAAAGTATACAGTTTACTATAAAAATGCTACAACCAAAGTTCTTGCTTCTTAAGTCTTCCCTTGTTAAGTCTCAAATACGATCACAGAACGATAAGGTTTTTCATGCAAATGATATTGATAATGATGCAATGAATTTTCAACAATAATTATTTTACCAAGCCATTTTGAATACTTTTTGTTCAAATTGTAAAGCCATGCCAATTAAAAAAATTACTTTATATATATATATATTTAATAAATTAAAAAATATACCTTTTCAATATGTTTCTGTAGATTTCGAACACCACTTTCTCGGCAGTAGGATTTAATAAGAGTGTGCAAAGCTTCCGAGGTCAGGTCTAACTGGTCGTTATTAAGTCCGCAGTTCTTTTGTGCTGTCGGAACCAGATATTGTTGAGCTATTGCCAACTTCTCTTCTGCCACATAACCTGTAATGATAAATGGATTCCTAAAGAATAAAACATAATTATAAAGTATGTTTTTTAGTTGAACGAGCTAATCAGGATCAAGTATAATTTATTATGAAAAATAAAGAACATATCAAAAGTGTACTTAAAATTTATTTAATAAGTGATTCAAAGTTATATATCTTAAGTCTTGGTGCCTGAAAATAATAAAGACGCGAACTTCTGTATACAATTGGTTTTTTTTTATATATAACTAGCCGTTTCGCGCCCACTTTGCTGGACGAATTAAAATAAATTTTATGTTTCTTTATTTTATTTTTTTTCATATTTTTATTATTCTTCTTTTTAACTTCCCGCTAAGAAAATTGAAATATTTCGTAAATCGAGTTTTTGACAGATGTTGACGTTTTCACGTTCTAGGAAGTCCGTATGCATAAATTTTCATAAAAGTAAAACAGCAATAAAAAATGAAGGAACGTTAAAACGAGACGAACGAAAATAAATAGCCATAAACCATCTAGGAAAAATTTCGCATCGAATGGTGGTAGTTTCATGTCGATACGATCAGTGGTTTAAGCGTGAAAGAGCCTCAAACGAACACCATTTTCTTTTTATATATATAGAAGAAGATATGGGGGCAAACGAGCCTACGGGACGCTCAAAAAGGGTCCATGTCCATGGACACCTATTTTCAGTGGGTGCGTTGCCGGCCTTTAAACGGGCCTCAGCCTCCGTCTTCGAAACCGTGAATACATTCTCTAAATCTATTAAACCATTTTCAAATACCCAGGACTATATTGCTGTTTGAGAAAGTTTCGGCTCTTTCTATCCAATTGTGTTTACGCTGAGCAAAAAAGAGACAGGTGTACCTTAATACACCACTTACCGGACATATCGATTAGTTCCATTCTATCTTTCAGCGGTTCTGGTATCATATCGACGACATTCGCAGTGCAAATGAAAAGGACCTTTGACAAATCTACAGGAACATCCAAGTAGTGGTCTAAGAAGTTCGCATTCTGCTCAGGATCCAATAGTTCGAGAAGAGCTGATGAGGGGTCTCCGTGAACTCCTCTAAAAATAAGAATTAGCTATTATGTTGACACTATAATTTTTATAAATTTTACTGGATTTCATATCACGCGGGATATCTTGTTTTGATTGTACCAAATTCTATGTGAGTGTATGTGTTTTATTAAACTCCTAAACCTGAAGCGATTTTGATGAAATTTATTGTGTGAAACATGTAAACGTTTCAACTAAAGTACTATCCTAAAGCACTCTCCTAAACACTAAGATAATGTAAATCGGCCCTAACATGCCTATATAGTCTGTCTCACTCTAACGTGTACCGGCTGCACCCGATGTGAGACGTCACGTTACGTCATCGTGTGTAAGGTTATTTTCGTTACGGAATTTCTGGATTCAGTCTCCACGCTCAAGGACCGCGATAGAAACTATGCAATAGCTTAAAAAAAACAAAAGATAAGTGCGCAGTTAGTTAATGCGCAGAAGTCGAAATTAGGTATCTTGGGTAAGCGGGGCGCGGGGTGAACGAGCGTATCTAAAGGCCGATTTACATTATCTTAGTGTTTAGGAGAGTGCTTTAGGATAGTACTTTAGTTGAAACATGTAAACGCTACGGTAAAGAACTTGCCTTTCAAGTTGTACTAAAGCACTCTCCTAAACACTAAGGGTGAGATCTATAGAGCGCACTTAGACTTTGCTCAGACTTAACTATAACCATTCTTTACTTTTTTAAAGGATAATAAAGAAGGTATTGCATGAAATGAAACATCAATTTCTGTCTTAGCTTGAGCTTAGCTTAATCTCACCGTTAAAATGGCTATAAATATACTAAATCATAGTCTAACCTTAGTGTTTTTCGTAAGTAAAGTCTGAGCAAAGTCCAAGTGCGCACTATAGATCTCACCCTAAGATAATGTAAATCGGCCTTAACTGACAATGCGTGCTAACAATACGATTAATTTGTAAAAAAACAACAATTTCGAGCGCTATCCCATCGTCCGTTAATGGCTAAAATGGTATATAAATATTAAATATATTAAAGATTACTTTATTTCAACTCACTTGCCAATCTTGTCCACCTCATCAATTAGAACCAATGGGTTCTCAGTTCCGGTTTTCTTCAGACACTGAACCAGTTTCCCTGGCATCGCTCCCACATACGTCCTCCTATGACCTTTAATCTCGGCCACATCCGTCATTCCACCGACAGAAAACCTGAAGTATTGACGATTAAGCGCGCGCGCAATCGACCGAGCTGGAAAAACACACTTATAGGTAAATTTATACCTAAATATCACTTTATAAGTATTATCTTAGTATTGTCTATTATTAACATAACTTTTACACATAGAAAAACACTTTTTTACCGGATTGATGTTATGTATTATTATACATTTACAATTATTTTACATAATTTTAAATTTGTGCTTTACAGAGTGCGTGGTCACGGTGACAACGTCGGTTAAATTTATACATAATTTTATACATAATACATAACTTTAATCCGGTAAAAAAGTGTTATTCTAAGTATTATCACGTTAATTCAACGTAATGCTATTGAATATAGATGAAACCTTGGAGGAAGGATGGTGAGCACTTCCTCCAACCTAAAGGATCCTCGACTAGTCTAAATGACTGGCTTGAAGGCTCAGTGGCTGAGGTCAACCACCTGTAATGGAGAGGTCAAAACAGTAGGTTGGCTGTCTCTCTCTTGAAGCATGTCCTGTGCCAGAAGCAGCAGCTCTTTCGCAGACGCAATACCCGTCTACTCCCTAACGTTGAGAAGCCACGATTTCTTCCTTTTATCAACACGCTGTTTACCCTGGACTTTCCCCATTAAAATTGAAGGAAGTGGTAGCGGTCATAGTGCAACGCGTGGCCCACTTACGCTACTTTCCATATATGTTCTGCATTCGTTTTTTCGACATAGTATTTCGCTAGTTTCATGACTTCCTCAGCGCGTTTCATATATATATATATATATAGCTAATATATATTGTATGATCAGTTTTGGCCTGGTGGAGTCGTAGGTTTGAAACCCGGCTGTGTATCGATAGACTTTCTGCCTATGTACGCATTTTACATTCGGTTTTACGGTAGGAGATCATCTCTTAGACCCAAAAATTATGTGTCATGCTCAGATGGTTGAACACCTTGAATATTAGCAAAAATAAATGATCACGATTAGATAAGCATATCTGAGGCCCACAAAAAATAATACTAAGTACCTATACTAGTCTTTCCAACACCAGGCGGTCCATGGAAACACAATATTTTTCCCTGAGTGCTGCCTTTGAGCTGTGATACAGCAATGAACTCTAAAATTCGCTTCTTGATATCCTCCATGCCGTAATGGTCTTCATCTAGAATAATCTGTGCGTCTTCCAGCTTCAGATTTTCCTCCGACGTAATACCCCAGGGGAGAGATGTCAGCCAGTCGAGATAACAACGGGTAACACTGAAATTTTTTATATTATATAACTAGTGGACCCGACAGACGTTGTCCTGCATGATATTTCAAGCGATTTGTAAAGCAAAGTATGAAAGTACCGACTGCAGCGCCATCTGGCGGGCTGATTTGTGAATCTAAACCATTCCCAGATCCCCTTAAACACACACAAAAAATTTCATCAAAATCGGTCCAGTCGTTTGAGAGAAGTTCAGTGACATACACACTCACAGAAGAATGATATATATAAAGATTCGGTGACAACTATAGAATTAATATCATTATTTATTTGGAGTAGAAATAATTTTTACTATTCCTCGTGTTAATTCAGTAGCGATGTTATCATATCCGTTGATTTGGGAACGGTTCTTAATTTATATATTTCTTTGTTTTAATTACTTAATTTATAACATACATATGATTTTAAAAAATTGATTTGATAGCCTTCTTTATAAAACTAATAACATTTTTCAATTTGAATCCGTAGTCCCTGACAACATTCTCGATATTGCTATTATTAAGTAAACTTAGGGAAGTTCTCAAGAGAAAATTATTCATAGATGCTCATTTCCTAGTGACGTGATGTTAAATAGCTTGTGTTACATTAAAATACTGGTGTAGATGAAAACTCACTTAAATTCAGAACTGTGGCTCTCTAAGAAGTTAAGTTTGTTCAGCTCTTCATCAATTACACTTTGCACAGCTTCTGGTACAGTCTTTTCAGCTAATCTCTCTTTGAATTTCTCGCCTATTGCATCTTTATCATCCTTTTCGAGACCTAACTCCTTTTTTATTACCTAAAATATTTAATATATTATAAATAATGTTGGTAACTAAAAATGTATTAACCTTTAGATACAAATTATTATAGCTGCATAGATAGTATGCGTTTTTGTCTTCGTAATGTTAAAAGGAATAGTTTACAGCTGTAAAAGAAAACCCCCACAATGGTTCTTTTCCATTTCTCATTCCACACAGTAGTGGTGGTGGCCAATAGGTATTAGAGCTGATTTACACAGGGTCAGTAACTGACTACAAATTCGAGGCAAGTCAGTGCTGACCCGAAAAAAACCCTGTGTAAACTGATTTGAAGTCAGTACAGTGGCTTGAAGTCAGCGCTGACTTGAATATTCGGACACGAATATTTTAAAGTCAGTTGGCGCCCCCCGCCACCCGCGCACCCCCGCGCCAGCCAAATAAACCCCGTGTAAACAGACAAGTCAGTGTGTGGTTAGTCACTGCCGCTGCGTTGTAGAGTGACCACGTTTTTTTCGCTGGCGATAAAAATTAAGCTTAGCGAAGACGAAACCTTAAAATTGGTGCAATTATATGGCGAAAACGAGTGCCTTTGGGATATTAAATCCCTAAATTACCGCAATAAAGAAATGCGGTCAACAGCGTTGCAAGATATGGCTCAACAAATGCAAATCGAAGGGCTCACTTCTACTGAAGTAAAAAATAAAATTAAAGCCTAAATAGGGCTACATATTATTTAGAGCTCGACAAGATACAAAAATCCACCGGATCTGGCGCTAGTGGGAACGTATATGTCCCAAAAGTCAAGTGGTTTCAAGAACTGGACGGCTTTATAAAAAATGCTATTGTAAATAAATAAATAAATTTTTCAACAAATAATTAAATCATCATTTCAGTTGTTTTCGCGAATTCATTTTTCCCAATGACTTCACACACGTGTGCTCATCGTGAGAAACGCACCAATACTACTTACTTCATGTAAACAGTTAAAGTCAGTCGCGGCGCCGACATTGGCGCTGCGACTGACTTGTCTACTGACCCTGTGTAAATCAGCCATTATTATTCAAGTTCATAAAAATTTTCCTTGCACTTTGACATAGCTCTAAATAGAGTTGCGTCGTTGATTGTTTTTTTTTTTCTATGATTGATAACAATTTGACAGAAAGATTAAATATATTTTCCCCGCTGTTTTTATTAAAATTCGGCGTACTAAACATTAATAAAAACAGCTGGAAAAATTTAAAAGGTAACAAACTGAAACTCCTGTTATTAGAATAGTAAATCCATGTGATATATAAAGAAAACTTCTTTAACTATTATTTTCGACTTTCCAATACTTTACACCACATAATGGTAACTTTTAGGTATAGAGTCACTTTGGTGGTCACAAAACGTTTTACTATTGGGTACAGAAAAACGTTACGGCGCCTTACATGGGGGGGGGGGGGGGTAAATAAACTCCTAAAATTGCGTGACGTAACACTTAAACTCTCCCTAAGCCAAAGACAATAGTAGATGAGATATTGTGTAAGCACAAACCTTTAACTGTTCATGAAGTATGTATTTCCTGTGTTGTTGCTTGACTTTTTCTTCAACCTCTTTGCCAATCTTCTGTTGTAATTTAGACAACTCATACTCCTTCTTCAGTAGAGATAGGGACATCATAAGTCTCTTGGGAATCTAAAAATTGTTTACAATCATGTTTGGATGAATTTCAACACCTCCAATGAAGTCTGAGACTGTTTTTGAGATATTTTTTAAGTTAGCAAGTTAGTTAACAGAAAAGTTAGTTAGATAAAAAAATATTTTGAGTTAAAACTAGTAGAAGGGAAACATAAATATAAAATTCTGCTAAAACAAATATTACAGATCTGTACATACATCCATTTCTTCTAGCACAGCCTGTAGTTCCGCTGGCTCCGCCCCAGTGAGGGCAGCTCCCAAATCACTTAAGTACACAGGGTTATCCACCACTCTCTGACCTTGAGCTAACATGTGATGTAGCGACTCTCTGTAATATATCATACCCTTATAAAAACAAACTAGAGCTAACTGTAAAATTAAAAGACAAATCTTCAACAATATTTATTTGAAGGCTACTACAGAACAATAATAATAAGAGAACAAAAATAATTACTAAAAAAGACTAAGTATATAATAGCAAAACTAAAACCCATTGGATATGTGAATTAGTATTTTATTGTAAAATAGCGGACAGACCTTGTACATACAACAAATAAATAATCTAATTGTAAAACTAAACCATTCTCAAATTTGCTTGAACACACAAAAATTTAATCAATATCAGTCCAGTTGTTAGGGAGTTTATTTACATGCATAGAAGATTTATATATAGAAAGATAGAATGGAATAAATGTAATAAACAGAAAGCAATATCTATATACATCTACAATCATCATCATCTTGTTTATGTAAATTTGTAAATCAAACATAAGAGTGCTAAGCTTACCTATACAAAGGATTCAAGTTAATAATATCCCGTATAGTCTTAATCACTTCTTGTGTTAATGCTTTCACTTCTTCATTCTGCTTAAATTTCTCATGCATGACATTCTCAACTTTAACCATTATAACTTGATCAGGCGGCAGTTTTTTGGTCTCCTTTACCTCTTTTTCATCAGTCTTTTTTCGGGAATTTCTATACTTTCTACGTCGTCTTTCAGCATCTGTCTCTTCACGGGTAACGTTAAATTCCGTATTAAATATAGGAAACTTAAGCTTCATTTCTGAAATGACACGCATTTCGGAAATGCAACCAAAATTTAATTATTATATAATTAGTCCCATCTCATTCTATACAACATTTTTAAAGTATGAATAAATTTCTATATTCATTTTAACTTTAGATACTAAAATTTATAATAATTCTCCAAACTTCAAGATAATTTGATAAATCTATAAAATACATACCAGCTGGCCCAGTTTCAATTTCATCTTCAATAAAATGTCCAGTAATTTTAATTCTCCGATGTGCCATGACGACAAGCCTCAACTTAAAGTCCATATCCTGCATTTCATGTATTTGTGCAAACACTCCGACTTGATGCAAGTCATCCAAATTTGATACCACATCAGTTTTATCATCCTCCTTCTTACGCAGAAAGATACCTATATATGGTTGATTCAGTTTCACTTTACGTCGAATAAGGTCTATTAGAGCTGGGTTTGAAATCTGAAATAAATTTAACATACATAAAAAGTTTAAAACTATTTTTATTTTATTATTAACCTGCAACACAAGAGAGAAAACTGAAGAATCTACGAATGAATATTCTTTATTTTTGTTTTATTTAAAATATGTAAATATATATTTTATGATATTTTTTAATCGTCACCACACATACCTATTAGAATTATTATTATGGTAAATATATTTTTAAATCTTCAATCTATACTTTTAAATTAAAGACAATACATATATATTAAAAACAAACCTCTATCAACTTAATAAATCTAGGGAAAACGGGGTTTCTATTAATAGCTATAACAGGCACTTGTGGCCACACTTCTGGGACCGCCACAGTTGCTGGGAGTTGACTTGAAAATAGAGGGGTTTCTTCTTTAACTTCTTCAATTTCTTCTTCTTCGGGTTCATTTTTGTTACCAGTTGAATACTGTTTAACTTGTATAGTCTAAAACAAGAAGATAATAGTATGAGAAGAACTTTATACATGTAAGGATTTCTTTTCACCTGAATTTTTTTGTGTAATGTATTTGTTAATCATACTGAAAATATTTGAAATAAATTTCAAGAAGTTAATAAACTTGAAGGTTAATTAAGGAAGGCAGTTGCGCTACACAATGTAATAATTTTTTTCAAAAGTTTTTTAAAAGGTTTATTTACAAAAAGAACTAAAAAAACTGATCGTTACCTGAGGAAAAGTAATAAAACCCTTTAAGCTGCTGGTTGCTCGAGAGTCTTTTAGTCCATTACTGTATACGTTTTTTAAAAGTCTCGGTTTACACTGTAATTGTGATGCAATTTTAGTTACATTGCGAGTCAAACGGACTGAATATTTTATACTGGGATTTAATAATATAGTATTTCGCATTAAATAACTGGCCGTGTGCATTGTTACTTTCCTTTTGTAATTAGGGACTTAAAATCGATAAAATACACATTCATTTAAAATACTTTTATTTATTTTATAGGAAACTAATAGGTTATATTTCCAGATTCTTCAAATTTTTTATATTGAACTTTGAAGACTAAACAGAGAGACGAGAGTGAAGTTAAAATTTAAAATGCCAATTGTCAGTCATTGACTTTTAAGTATGCGCTACACGGTATGAAACGGCGGTTTGAAACGAAATAAAAGCGAGTTGCGCTTTTCGGCTACACGGTTTAAAACCAACAGTGTCCAAAATAACGTTGCGCTGATAAGACGTCTTCGTAGGGATGTGACATTCTGCGTAAAAAATCATAATCGATTTTTTTTTATTAATCGATTTTTTCCTAATTTTTGAATCAATTTCAAAATAAACACCCTAAATTTTTTATTTTTCATGGTTTTTTTAATTAAAAGTAAACAATAGAAATTATAAACACAAATTAACGTTTAAGAATAATCAAAATCGAAATTAACTAAATCTCGTTTTGATAGATTTTAGGTGAAATTTGATAAATGCTGAGTGTATGCCTTTTCAGTAGCACATTGCAGTATTTTTGTTGTATTTTTAATTGTATGTAGTCTTGTGCTGCTGAATAAATTTATTTTACTTTTAAGTTATAGTTTTATCATCCTTTCGACGTTTTACAAAAAAACAATACTTCTTCAAAGAATCGGATTCAATGTATCGCATTGTAAACATCGTTGTATATCGAATATCCCTAATAGTTCGAGGTCCGGGTTATAAAATACCATAATGTCGGGAGGTGGCAGATAAAAAATCGACTATGATTGATTTTCAATTATAAAAATAATAGATTATTTTAAGTATAAAAATCGCGTAGAAAATAGATTTTTTTTTTCACATCCCTATCCCAAAGACATGGCAATTCTCTGTATAATTCGAGCAATTCGGTAATAACTTCACGTTCATATGCTTCTTGTGGCATTGTGCAGAACGTCGTCGTCGCGTGCGTCTACTCTCGCCGCCGCAGCACGCTGCACGACTGCCGATTGCCGAACGCGTGGTTTTAAACAAGCGGCTAGACGATTTCAAACCAACGGTTTTGGTCGCGGTTTGCAACGCAAAGCGTGCTGCCAAGGGCATACCAAGGTTAAACGAAATTTGGCATAAAACAACTATCCACACGGTTTGAAACCAAAGTTTCAAACCGCCGTTTCATACCATGTAGCGCATACTTTAGTTAACATCAAATTTAAGTCGAGTGCTCTCTATTTGCTACTGCTGATTGGGAAATTAATTTTTTGCACTTTTTTTTGGCTCTATCAACTGTTCGTTAACTGTTCTTCATTGTTCTATCAAATTTTTTTTTTGTTCGTTCTTATTTTTTATTTTTTTTTATTTTAAAAAAATTGACCCTCAATTTGGCACGAACTATAGATATTTTGATATTTTTATTTTTTTTCTAATAGTTTAGAACTATTCAATAACTGTTCGTTCAAAATAAACAACTGTTCGGCTTTCATTATCCTGTAATTTAATAATAATTAACTTTTTTTTATTAATCTTAATTAAATGTTATTGCGCATGCGCAGAATCAATGCGCATAGTTCTCATAAATTATGCGCGGCCTATTTGAATTCGATTCAAAGAGACAACACAACAATAACAGCAACAACAACAAAATCATCATCATCACCCGGTTTTTACTTTCATTTATATTTTGTTATTTTATACAAACAAAATGAACTCTTTCTTAACATCTAAAGTCGTATTTCTTGTACTTATCCATTCTTTTAACATTCCTGATTAAATATATTGATTGAGAAAAATAGAAAAGGATTAGTCCCATGCAAACTATAGATTTATATATTGATACAATATATTCTAGAACCAATTTCTTTTTCATTCTCAGTCAATATTTTTAATTATTCATTTAAAATAGATGATAATATAATTTCATTTTCGAATACGAAAACTTTAACAATTTTTTTCAGTACTACTTACGTTATAAGTTGACTTAGATTTTTACTTCAAAATTAATATAAAAGAATTTTAATTTAAAATTAATATCAAAATCTAATAAATAAACTTTGCAAATAGAAAGTAAATTATGTATATTAAGTAAAACAATAATGTTTAATGATACGATACTTTTAATAGTTAAAAAAAATATTTTTATCGATAATAACATTTTCTTCAGCATACTATTTATTAAAAAAAATATCGTCGTTTTTATATTAGTCTCATCAACACATGTTAACAAGATTTTAATTATAACGTAAACGACGCGTAACATTAAGTTATTTCCGTATTAGCGATTCATCTCGAATGACAGTTTTCATATTATACGACTATTTTATAAAATAGCATATGGATATTTCTTATTTTGTGAATAAACAAATCAGAAAAAATACACAATTAATGAATAATCTATTAGACTTTTTTATCAGATAAAAGAAATAACAAGAAAAGTTCTTTATTATCAATACATCTTTTATTGTTGTTAAAAATAATCACATCGTAAGCCCTTATTATAAATTATTCATCATTATGTGAAAAATATAGCAAAAATCTGCTGGTTTTGAATAGAGTTTTAAATGCTGTACACCGATGCACTTAAACTAGCCAAAGAAAAATCATTAAATAACGATAGATATACATATTAGTAAACTAAACACTTAAGATTTTAACTTTATAATAAATAACTATGACAGATAACATTACTGAATTAATCAAATAAATAAATTTTTATGAACTTTTCTCTTCATTTTTTGACCTAAGCATATATTTGAGTATAAAATAATATTTTTAATAATCATGCAGAAAAATAATCTAAGAAATTAAATTTTTAATATATTTTTGATATTTGATGGTCGTCAATAATGATGATGATGATGATTTTGTTGTTGTTGCTGTTATTGTTGTGTTGTCTCTTTGAATCGAATTCAAATAGGCCGCGCATAATTTATGAGATAGTTCTCATTCAAGCGCATTGATACTGCGCATGCGCAATAACATTTAATTAAGATTTATAAAAAAAAGTTAATAATAAAAGAAATAGATAGAAATAATAATGAAAGCCGAACAGTTGTTTATTTTGAACGAACAGTTATTGAATAGTTCTAAACTATTAGAAAAAAAAAATATATCAAAATATCTATAGTTCGTGCCAAATTGAGGGTCAATTTTTTTATAATTAAAAAAAATAAAAATAAGAACGAACAAAAAAAAAATTTGATAGAACAATGAAGAACAGTTAACGAACAGTTGATGAAGCCAAAAAAAAGTTCAAAAAATTAATTTCCCCCCGCCAACTTAAGGTTTCCCTGCTGATTGCTGAATCTGTGAGTTTGGATTTGATAGGTAAATTACGATGACGTTTACAGTTGACAGATACCTGACAGAAAGGTTTTTTTTTTAATATTATGGCAATAGTTGACAGAAAGGTTTATATATTGCGTAGACGGATTACGGTATATGACGTTCTATACTCTATCTACGATATTTTGCAATATTAGTGATTACTGTAGGGATGTGACAATCTGCATAAAAAATCGATTAATAAATAATCGATTTTTCTTAAAAAAAATAATCGAGTTTTTTATTAATCGATTTTTTCCAAATTTTTGAATTAATTTCAGAATAAACACCCTAAATATTTTATTCTTCATGGTTTTTTTTAATATATAAACAATAGAAATTATAAACACAAATTAACGTTTAAGAATAATCAAAATCGAAAATAACTTAATCTCGTTTTGATAGATTTTAGGTGAAATTTGATAAATGCTGAGTGTATGCCTTTTCAGTAGCACATTGCAGTATTTTTGTTGTCTTTTTAATTGTATGTAATCTTGCGCTGCTGAATAAATTTATTTTACTTATAAATTTTAGTGTTACATTCAAACTTGAGTTTTTGTAAAATTATCTGGTTTTATCATCCTTTCGATGTTTTACAAAAAAACATCATGCAAGAGTATATCAATACATCTTCAAAGCATCGAATTCAATGTATCGCATTGTAAACATTGATGTATATCGAATATCCCTAATAGTTCGAGGTCCGGGTTATAAAAGACCAGACATAATGTCGGGAGGTGGCAGATGAAAAATCGACTATGATCGATTTTTAATTAAAAAAAATAATCGTTTTTTTTAAATAATCGATTGTTTTTTCACATCCCTAGCTAATTAGAATTTTGATGTCTCTTCTCTGTGCTGTTGAATAATGTTTTCAGAGTATAGTGCTTTTCATGAAAGAAGTCCCGCGGTGATTTTTGGAACTAAATTTGACAGGTCGGCAATGTTGTCATTCGTCGATGTTATCAAGTTCGTTTGTTGTAGTAGATTTTTGTGAATTTTTAACTAGCTTAGTGCATTTTAAAGATTGATTACAATGCCAAAACTTGTAAAAAGTTCGGCTCGAGAAATGATATTAAAGGTGAAAGAGTTCTGTGAAGCAGAACATAAGAATCAAGGTGTTTTAATACAACTAAACAATGTTCGGAAGAGAGTTGCCGCCATAACAGGTACTTTTTAAAGTTGCCATTTAATAATTTTTTGCTGTATTGATGGGACTTTTATGATATAAATTCGTTTTTGCGACAAAATTGAATAAATACATAACGTGATGAAACTAGGTAACTGAAATTAAAACATATATTACATAAGCAATATAAACTTAAAGTTACTATTATTTTTAATTGTTCATAACTTAATTGCAGGTGTGTCAGAGAAAACTATAACAAGAATTACAAACGAAGGTATAACAGCGGCGTGTACTTGGAAAAAAATTGTAACTTAACAATTATGCAATAAAACTCTGAATATAAAATTGTATTGCTTTTCTTTACCGTATTTTCTCATCTTTTCCCTGTAAGTAGGTAGAACACCGCTAATATAAGTAAATAAAAATATACTTTTTACATAATAGAAATATTGTTTCATCGAAGTATGCAGAAAATAATATTATTTGATAAATTACATCTGCTAAATGTAAATAAAATAGGTAAATTTTTTACTCATAAATGGCAACATTACGACATGCGATTGCAGCGCCGCGTCTGGGGGACTTCTTTCATGAAAAGGACTATAGTTTATTCTATGATGTTATTATTTTTGATGTTGAAAAATGAAAACTATGATTCTTCTTTAAAAGTATTTTTTAAGAAATAGTAAGTGATAATGTAAAACAAATAATGTTTTCTAAATGTATGAACTCTTTTCGATATTTTGAGGGTTATGTTAAGGTTACTAATGCTGAAAAATAAAGTAACCCTAAAGCAAAGGGATATTTAATATCAGCTTATTTACTATTTGATTACAGAGGATTATGAATATGGATACATCAAATATTATAGGAAAACAAAGTATAATTGAAGGCCAAGCAGAAATACGCGTGTCTTCTGAAAAGGTCTTTTATAACCCAGTTCAGGAGTTTAACAGAGACTTGAGTATTGCTGTGTTGTCCGTTTTTATAAACGATTATAGAAAAGAAAAAGCTTTTAAGAAGTGTGAAAAATTAAAATCGGAGGGAATAGATTTTGAAGACAGTCATGATGTATGTGTAAATAAGGTGTTAACTCATATTACAAGATTAAAGAAAAATGCTTGTTTCAATTCAGTATAAAATAAAAAATAAATTTCTTTAAAATTCACATGTCTCTGTGTATATAACCTTTGTATGACTCTCATTTTGCTTTTAGTTTATTATATGAACTTACTAAATTCATACATTTTCTTTAGATTCCAGTTACAATTCTAGAAGCATTATCAGCTACAGGTCTTAGAAGCATCAGGTATGCAAAAGAAGTATCAAATGTCACTAAGATAATAGCAAATGATTTGTCAGAGCAAGCTGTAGAGACTATAAAGGACAACATTGTGTATAACAGTGTAGATAATGTTATTGAAACAAGTCATGATGATGCTTGGTAAGTAATAAATAATTTTCAATTATTGATTTATTTTTGATCCAAACTTTCTAAGAATCTAGTCATTAAAATACTTGTTGATATTTATTATTGTTTTGATGATATCTAAGAAAAGTAATAAACTAACACCACATTTATTTGACAAATCTATAGTATTTAGCGAATTTGCAACAAAAAATAAATTATGATTGTGGGTGGCTACCATACTAAAAAATTCTAAGTATCAACCATTAACAATATTATATCACAAAATTTCAGCATGCTTATGTACAAACACAAACATCATTCAAAAAGATTTACAGCAATTGATCTGGATCCATATGGATGCCCTTCCATATTCTTAGATTCAGCTGTACAGAGTGTACAAGATGGTGGGTTATTGCTTGTGACTGCAACAGATATGGCTGTCTTGGCTGGAAACTCGCCAGAAACATGCTATGTTAAATATGGTGCCATTAGTCTAAAAACCAAGTGTTGTCATGAAATGGTAAATAGACATTTATATTGTGACTAAGCAATTTATAGTACACTAATGGAGAAAATACTGTAAAGTAAATACAATTTTCTGTTTGTTTAATTCACCTTAGACAACTGCATTGAGATATTTTGTGTCCTATAGAAATATATACATATCATATATTACACTAAACAAACATCTGTATCATTGAGCGGGAGAGAGCTATCAATGAATAAATAATACCTAGGAGTAGATTTCTAGATTTATTAAAAATATAACATTTCCAGGCATTAAGGATATTACTTCAAAGTATAGAGCACCATGCAAACAGATACAGTAGGTTTATAGAACCGATACTGAGCATATCGGCAGATTTTTACATAAGAGTATTTGTCAAAATTTACTCAGGTGCATTTCATTGTAAGAAAACCACAAGGTAATTTTAAATAATGTTATTTACGTATTGGTGTTCAATAATTGAAAGCTAACAATAACGTAAATCACACATACAACAATATTAATATCATATAAATAAAAATAGACAATAGTACTTATTCAAGTTCACTTGTTTAAATTTTACTTGAATCACCCATAAACTAGGATCAATGTAAAACTCTTTTTCACAGCAAACTTTCAATGGTATACCAGTGTGTGGGGTGTGACAATTTAACACTGCAACCACTGGGTGCTTTTAAACCAAACCCAACTGAAAAAAATCCAGATCAAATGAAGAGTTTTCTGCCAAGTGTACCACCAGTTGGTGAATTCTGTGTTCACTGCAATCAGAGACATCATGTGAGTAAATAGTGCTGTGTGTACCTGCCTATACATGACTATTATTAGCTAGAATGTTCCTTATTACTTTTAATCTGTGTAAATGTGATGATCTATGAGTCTGAGAGCCCTAGTATTGAGGGCTACCATGTATAAGTTTTCTAATGACAATAATAAGATAAGTTAAATATAATGACAAAAATATTCTTTACAGCTAGGTGGTCCCATCTGGTCAGCACCAATACATAATGTTGATTTTGTTTCTCGGGTTCTAAACCATGTTGAAGAAAACTCTCATAAGTTTGGCACAGCTAAGAGGATTCAAGGGATCTTGTCTATGGTGCAAGAGGAGTTGCAGGACACGCCTTTATATTATATCCTGGATAAACTTTTTGGGAGAGTACATTTGGAGACTATGCCTATGTTGAGAATGAGGTATTGTCTTTTTCAGCATAACAATTGCTTTGCGGGCAAATTATCTTTGAAAAGAAAATAAAAAAAGTTTTATAACAAACTTTGTATAATTATTATTCGAGTATTTATTTCAAAATGAGTACTTATATGTATGTATCAAAGTTAAAGAACAAGTTTTTTTATAGGTCTACCATACTAAATGCTGGGTACCAAGTTTCATTTTCGCATGCAGCTAAATTATCAATAAAGACTAATGCGCCCGCACACTTCATATGGGACATTATCAGAACTTGGGAGAAGACTCATCCTATTAAAGCATCTAAGTAAATATCACCTTTCAAATATCTACCATTCTTATGACCACTGATGATATGTGATGATACTTAAGAACTTATAAAAATTGCCAAAAATTTGTATCTCTTTTTAAATTTAAAAATAGAAATAATTTATCTATGAATTTTTATTAAAACAGCCCAGGTATATTAAAAAAAAGGGTGCGTGTACTTATGTACGCGCGTAAGAAGTTATATTTCTTTGGCATTATTAAAAATAGGTTTTGATTGCATGCAATTAATTACAATTAAATAATCAAAGACTGGAAAAGGAGTCATTATAGTCAATAAAGTTCAGTTTACATATGAAAAATTAAATAAATAAATATTTATTATTATTCTCTTACATTAAGTGTAACATAAATTCTATTATTATTCGAATGTTGTTTTTAAATTATGTCCAATGCCGTAGCATCTTCCGTGGGCAACTTCATTCTGTTAACTTTGTGTCACGGTGCGCGCGCATCGTAAAATTTCACTCTCATCAATTTTTCATAACGCGCCTAAAGAAGTATAACTTCAAAAAGTACGAATTTTAAATAAATCTTTATTTCTCTACAGATTAGAATCAGATGCAACAGCCAAATACATTTTAAGTCAGGATATAAAGAACACAGTAGATTTAACCGAGAGAACTGATGCTAATCCATCAAGTAGACGAAATGGTGCTTTACGATTCCAGTTTAATCCTACAAGATATTGGGGACCTGGATCTAGAGCCTCTATAAAGTAAGTCCTTATTTCGAAAAATTCAAATCTTTTTTGAAATACAATAATTGCGTAATTATTTTTTTTTTCTAATGTCAGAGCTACATATTGCAAAGGTTCGGCTGATTTCATTTCTGTCTAAGCCCTAAAACGGCCTACACATGGTCACACTCAAACCCAACTATTTCAAATTCCTCATTCTAATAAAAACTATTTTCGTAACTCAGTCATGTATAGTATCCCTTCAAATATACTAAAAAATAAAAATAATATAAAATTCTCTGGTATCCTTTAATAGATATCGTTTGTTACTCCTTTTTTATATTAAGTGTATTATAATGATCTTACAATTTATTATATATCTTTATTTTGTATAAGTAGATAATAATTGTCTAAATGTTGTGTAAGAATGCTGATAAGCAAATAAATAAATAAAAACACTGGCACAGTTACATTCAAATTTGATGATTTAAAAAAATTAATTAAAATGTATTGCCATCTACGCATTGATTGACAACAACCTTTAGGTTTTTATTACATACATTAACACAGTTTTAAGTGTTAGATTATCTTTGGTACTAAAGGTTTTTTATTTACCTCACGCACCTTATTTCAAGGCTTAATAGTTCAAGTACAAAGCTTCAATTCGGAAATGTTAGGTGCGATACCTGGCGGTGAAGGCATAATTATTTAAGTTTTACATTGATAATAAAAGGAAGAACGAATATATAGTAGGGTAGCCCACGATGCTAAATGGGAATTTACTCGAGCGTCAAAGGGGCCTATTGGGTTGCGAAGCTTAGATAATTATAAGAAAAAACGTTATATATAATATAAACCTTTTCATCGGTGGGGGGAGCCCTCCCCTTTCTTTACGTTACTTGCAAATTTTCAGATTTGTGAAATATACAATCTGACGCGCTCGAGAAAGTATGATGATTAATTTTTTTATACTAATCTTATGCTTTATCCTTGACGGGCGGCCATATATACAGGGTGTCCCAAAAGTCGACGTCAAGTCGAAATTTTCTCATCTCATAGGTACCTAATGCCACACCAGTTATCAGAAAAAAAAAATAAGTCATGTATTTTTGAAGTTATGGAAATTTTCCTTTTATTCCAGAAAATGTACACCATGTGACAGTTTTTTCATTCCTGTTGTTACAAATATTTACTTTTTGCCAATTTTTTTTCTCTTACGTCATTCCGAATAGTGCTTTATGTAACCTATGATCCTAAACCCTGTGCCGATCACTCCAACTTGTAGGAAAATGTCATTTTATACCGTGTGGCATTACCTATGAGAAAATTTCTTTGACTTTATTTGAGAGACTTTTGGGACATCCTGTATATGGTGCTCATATTTGGTAGAGGTACTTAACCAGGTACAAGGTATCCCCTGTATATTAATCTGCACAATAATCATAATCTACTAATACCGGACACAGAAAAGTTTCTACTCCGTTGTCTACTTGCAGTACATCAATATCACGCTTTTGTGTTTACAGTGTTGGTGAAGAAAAGATGTCGAAGGCGGTTAAAAATCAAAACAAGAAAAGTAAAAAGCAGGAGAAACGAGAACATTCGCCACGTAGTGAAGACGACGGGGCGCGCAAAAAACAATATGTTGTAGAAGAATCTGTGAATTAATAAATTATTGTTTTGTAAATTTTATTAATAATTTATATTTCCTATCATCCTTTCCTTAAGGGCGGAAAGCGGTCAGTATTGCCTTAAGGGAAGTGCTAATTCTAATAAATATAATAATCAGTCGATTAATTCGAACGCAACTTGGTTTAAAAACTTAAATATTAAATATCACCCACAAAAATCTGAATGCACAAATACGATTATAATTATCTGGATTCTCGCGCGGGCAGGCTCGTACAAATCAAAATTCGTCAGGATGTAATAAGCTTTGATCTAAAACGGGTTTATCAAATATAATCTATCAAACATTATTATAGTCTATCGCTGTAATTACCAGTTGACTGTTGATGTCACAATTCACAATTGTTATGTCAGCACTCAGCAGTCAAACTGTTACACAAGACAAATAGTTGTATTTAATTATTTCATTTCCGCGTTAAAATCATAAACATTTAGACACAACACTGAGTCTTTAGAACTATTTAACAATTACGATAAGCATATCAATTTCTTAGGTATTACGTATAATTGCATTCTCATATGTCACACGCGCTGACATGTTTATTGTATAAATTGTTTTTATGATCGTGTTAACTTTTACGCAAATTAATTACTATTGCTGTTATAAATAAATATAATGTTCCCTTCTTTGATAAGAGTGATATCTGCAATTTTATTTATTAGTTGCCTTTTTTCTTCAACAAATGGCTTGGATAGAAAGGTAAACGACATTTATTGCTAAACCTAATTATGAAGGTCAAAACTGCCTTTGTTTCCAATTTCTTATACCTTTTATTATTCATGTAAAACATTGGTATTCAATTGTGATAATTGTCATTTTGTTAACTCATTTAGAACCTAAAACAATTTTAAACACTTTTTTATATTAAATTATTAAGTGACTGAAATCTTATTACATTGGCTTTATTATTTCAGATATCAGCTCATTTAAATCCAGGATGTCAAGGTTGTTCATCAAATACTACAACTCTAGTGTATATACGTGGTGAAGGAAAGTCTGATGTCTTACATCAGATTTGGGATTTCACTAAGCACCTGCCCACTGTGTTGCTCTCTGTTGGAAGCTTAAATACATCATTAAATATTCAGTGGGATGAAAATAAACCAATATATTTTAATTGGACTGAGAAGCCATGGTATACTTTTGCTGCCACTATTGACAAAGTAAGTTTTAAAATAATTACCACCTTACCACGGGACATTTCTCATTACTTTTATAGTTAATCAAAAATCTTAATCATAGGTATGTAAATCGTATGATTAAGAATAAGAATATTTTCCCTTAATGGCCGATCTCCATGTTATTTCTCAATTAATTATTAACACACACATAGGGTAACACATCTTTCTAAAAAAAAATCAATACTCTGAATCTTTTGATTATTGTTGTAAATTCATATTAAGTACTTTTAAATTATTATACATATATTTATATTAAAACAATTTAAACAATATTGTAGATAACATATTCTATGTAACTTGATCCATAATGAATCATAACCATATGTGTTTATACAGTTGTTTGAATCATAAATACTGATAATGTCGCTGTTGGCCTATATGCATGTTATTTCTATCACATAATAGAAAGGAGAAATAAATTATTCCACTATCAATTAATGTACTTTATTTAAATCAATGTAGTTTGTGTTTAAATTTTGAATAGGTAAATAATTATGAACAAAATCTATAATTATTGTTACTCCCAAGTATTAATGGTTCCATCATACCATGTTAGTAAAAACAGTAGTTATATATAATTATGAAGGTAATGAATATAAGATAATTATTAAAGCAGATTTTTACAGAGTTACAACTCTCCTAGATGAAACAATAGGATTTTCTTTCTTATTTTGCACTTGCATCAACTTGCGAAAGATATATATAGACATATAATGAACAGAAAACATTGTTATATATAATATCACCTTTAACATAAAAATCCTGGCAAAAATATCAAATATAATCTTAGAAGCTACTACACTGATCAAACTATAAAGACATATACATAAGTTTTTTTACTTTTTTTATAATTAATTAGAATGTAGACATGGAATGTGTTTTTAATTTTTATTAGTTGATTTATATGTTAAGTATAATATGTCTAAGTCTTTATCTATGTAATTGGAGATGGTATAACCGGCATTTAAGAATTTAATTATTTATTGATTGGCTAAATTCAAATAAATCTTATTCGAAAGGTGTGTTAATGTAATTTTAAATTCAGTAATTTATTGTTAGATTTGCTGTTTTTGTAAAATTGTGGTAGTTTTTGCATTGCGATAAAAAGTGGATCCTGTACGACAAACATAATCGTTCTTGTCAGTGGGTGGACCGGCGGTACGGGCGTACGGCACCTAATCAGTGCGCTAAAAAAAAATTACGTTACTCATAGATGACAGTGACTGTCAGATGTAGATCACAGCTTTTTACTGAATGGCACATCAGTGACTGCAGATGTGTTGCCAAGAATTGGAAACATTGATGGAGAAGCTCGCAATACCAAGATTGATCAATCTCAAAAACTCTTCCCCATTGCTTCTCCACAACAACGCGCAAACTCACACTTCACGACAGTCACCTCACCTTGCCCCTACAAAATTCTTCTTTTTTCAAAATTTAGACATAGGAAAAAACAAAACGCTTTCGTTGACTTTATCGTCTCCCTTTCAGACTTTTACAGTAAAGGGATAAACAAACTGCTATCAAAATAGCAACATTTAATTTTTTTTAAATTTTCATACAAATCTCCAATTTCATATGTTTACCAAATAAAATTATTGTAATGACAGTACACACGTAGGTTGACCACAATTTAACTTCTATCGTCACATAAAGTTTTATTTTTATTAACTTTACAAAACATACATATAACAAAAAATAAAAAAAAGCAGGTTACTTAAGTTATAAGGCAATGGGCGGCCTTATCGCTAACAAGCAATTTCTTCCAGGCAACATATATTGCTTGAGCTGCTGAACAGGCCCCTAATTATAAATAAATAGTTTATTTTCTGTATTAATTTGGTTTCCTGCCAGTGTTGAATTTTAATATAGAGTATAGAATTCTTAAAATATTAATTCAATATTATCTATTTCATTATTTTCTAGTTATATGAATATGACGACATACATGACACTGGGTACATAAACCCTCAGTATCCTCAAAGGGAATACAGTCTTAACCGAATTTCGTGGGAGCTTCAAGAGAGTATATTGACAAACAGTGAGGCTATGGTCCATGTGACTGGAAGAATTCGTAACAGAAATAATGATGCTGTTATTAGTATTAAGGTATTTTGTTACTCATTTGAAATTATTTAATTTAAATCTGAACAGCCATGCGATTCTGTAACTCACTTTTCGAACTCACACAGCGGTTTTCGCATCGGCGGTCGCTCTCAAATCAGTCGTGAAGCAGTCATTTTATGATTTGGCATACTGATAAACAATAAATTACAAGCTCCCACCTTTTCAAAAAGTGAGTTACAGAATCGCAGGGCTGATATTAAATCAATATTACATCTTAACATTTAATAATTATAATGCGTGACATAGTCCAATACATTGGAATACTAGAAAATAAATTTTATTAATTGAATAAAATGTTGTAGCTGGATCTTCTACCATTTAAAGATTATGCGGTGGAACTGCCCCACTTAATACATACAGCCAACTCAACACTTATAGATGTAAGCTTGGTTAACCTTACATCGTCATTCAATGCCTCAAGATACGCGCTCCACTTTGTCTTAGCTAGTACGGATAAACCAACTGATACAATGCATTATATAATGCGCAAAAGTTTGGATGATGAACATACACCTGGAGTCTTTGAGGTAAGTCTAGAGATCGCACCACCACTATGTGGAACCAGCTGCCCACTGAAGTATTTCCGAACCAATTCGACTTAGGGTCCTTCAAGAAAAGGGCGTACCAATTCTTAAAAGGCCGGCAACGCACTCGCGAGCCCTCTGGCATTGAGAGTGTCCATGGGCGGCGGTATCACTTAACATCAGATGAGCCTCCTGCCCGTTTACCCCCGTTCTATAAAAAAAATAGATAATGTATTAGTGTACTGCTGTCTATGAACTAACTTGTTACAGGTTACAAAAATATTGTCATTAGCTTCTACAATAATCTTATAATTATTCTCTGTTCTAGTGCTAAGAACATGATAACAACATTGTACTGCATTTGCATGATTGAAGGCTGAATTTTTTAATAGCAATATTTTAAATAAATTATAATCCTATTTATTATTTGCATTTTGATGTAATGTTTTAAATTGATTTTTTATTAACAGATTATAGAAATAAAAACGCCATCGCTCTATGACACTGAGGAAGGTGGATACCTACAGTTTCGTCCTGTGAGCTACACGTCGCCAAAACGCAATGTTGCCAGTTCAACCATTGCGCACGTATCCCAATTTAACAGGTAATTACTCTATTATAATATTATATGTAAGGACATCAAGTAATATTTAAATGAATATGTTGAATATGTTGAATATTCTGAATATTCATAATATAGACCATATTATGAACACGTTTATCGTCCAACGACGATTGCACGATGCATGAGTACCTGACATACATAGACTTAATTAAAATTTTCGTTTTAAACTATCATCACAGATGTTAACATCAATTTAGTTACGATACGAGTCGAGTCAAAACAGTTTTTATTGTATAACCTTAAATTACTTTGGTACCATCGATAATTTTCTTTTAAAACTTTGTAAGGTTTTTATTAATAAAGTTTGCATGCTATTTCTGTTCTTCGTAGAAATCACTTGTAAAGTAAACACTCTTAGTACGTATGTTTTAAATAAATAAAGTTGTTTTTTATATAAGTTTTGTTTTAATTGTAGTTAAAATCATTGTACATATTTCAGAACGATAATGCCGCGCGACAGCACGCTAAGCTTATTCTTCAAAGAGTCCCAACAGATGATTCTAGTACAAGACATGTTTGTCTCGTTCGGTGAAAGCGGGGACGGATATTACAAGCAACATAACTATACTGCTTGGTAAGTTATTTGTTGAAGTTATACTTCTTTAAGCGCGTTATGAAAAATTTATGAGAGTGAAATTTTACGATGCGCGCGCTCCGAGACACAAAATTAGCAGAATGAAGTTGCCCATGGAAGATGCTACGGCATTGGACATAATTTAAAAACGACATTCGAATAATAATAGAATTTATGTTACACTTAATACAAGAGAATAATAATAAATATTTATTTATTTAATTTGTCAAATGTAAACTGAACTTTATTGACTATAACGACTCCTTTTCCAGTCTTTGATTATTTAATTGTAATTAATTATTTGCATGCAACAAAAACTATTTTTAATAATGCCAAAGAAGTATAACTTCTAAAGGTGTCTGCCCATCCCCGTAGCCATACCATGACCGTGCTAGGTACGCTCTATTTCGCCCACTGAAGCGGGCCGACAGCGTTCTGAACCCGTTTACAACCCGTATGTAACCCGTATTCAATCTGTATGATGCCCGTATATGACACGGCAGAAATCTTTTCAATACACTCGTAAGGCATAGGTTTATTCTCGTACAAATATAAGTGTTGCGTAGACGCGTTAATGTGGTGAAATATTGAAATAGTTACTTATGGCTATAAGGAAAGTAACGATTAAACAACTGGCAATTATTGCTATCATTTTGGATGAAGAGGAAGAGGAATGCCTATAAAACACTCGACGCTACTGGATTCACAATTCTATAAAAAAACGCAAATATTCTCCATATTGGACATTATTCAGGCACTTAGTTGATGACGAAGAAAAGTTTTTTCAGTACTTCCGAATGTGTATATTCAAATTTAACGCATTTAAAACGGGTTTGTAACGGTCATACTCCCCGCTCAGTCACCGTTTAGCCGCCTGCGCGCAGCGGTCTGGCAACGTCGCGTGCCTTGCACGTAGCGTGTCCGCACCGGCAAAATATTCCCTCCGACGAATAGTTGACGGCTCGTGCATGGCACGCTACGGTGTCGGCCGGTGACGGAACGGTCTAGTGAGCATAGTCTCATACTTCTTAATACAAAGAATAGTTTTTTGTCTGAAACGGTCCTAGTACGGTCATGGTATGCTACGGGATAGTGGGCAGACACCTTTACGCGTACACGCACCCTTTTTTTAAGTTTCAAGACAACTGCTTAGATATACGTAAGACATTTACATCGAAGCGAAATTTACCGCGACAAATTTGCCGCTTTTTTTAAATTATTTGTATACGTCAATACAATATCAGTTTTTGATAGATCGAACTTAACAATTTTCCATACATTTATTACACTACTACATGAATTAAATTTAAACATATTATGCATATGTTTAGTTTCAAATACGCTGACGGAGCGCTGCTACAAACATAAATATATATACGTTAACTGTTAGATATTACATTATACGGTAAAGGTTCAGATGGGAGTGAGTCAATAAACAGATAGATGAGCAACTTACGTTACTTATCAGTTAACATAATCGGAAATACAGAGTTCGATTTCAGGAGAAACAACACTTGTTTCAGGTTGAAATTAATAACTGATCACAAGTAAATTATTAATTAAATGACCATTACGAAAATGAATCCTGCAATAAAATCTGCCTCGTTCACTTTTCAGGAGTATAGGACTTTATTACCTATTTCTCTAAATAAATAATAATTAACCTGGGCAATGAAATGTGAGGACTTTCGTAACCATTACGCAAATTATAGATTTATACCTATCTACCTTCACGCCCCGACATCAGGCAATCGCGACCCGTAACTTGAAAAAATATATACCTAAACATTTCTCAAGTATTATTCTAGATATTGGTGAAATTCACTTTTGAGTTTATCGCGAAAGATGAAACTTGTTTATATATATATATATACGTAATATGCCTAAAAGACAAATGCTGTCGCTTTAGTAGGCTTTATCAAGTTCGACAAATTTCCCTAGAACTCAATCATACCGTGAAGGTAGCGTTCATAAGAAACGATTTCGTTCGACTGTTTTTTCTTCGACTTACTTTGCTAACCACGAAGTGAAAGTCTTGTAATTTTTCGTGTTAGTATATAGCGTAGATTTCCAAACACTTGTTCACAAATTTACCTCTATAATGAAATACTCAATTTTTTTTTCATCAGGTCTTATACAATGGGCTATGGCACACCTCCTGTAGACGGATTTTCTTTCTTCGTAATCCTCATTATCTCAATCGGCCTTGGAGTACCAATAGTGTTGGCCCTCTCTGGTGTTGCCTTTGTGCTGTTCCGGAGGTATAGGCAGACCAACACTCGGACGAGATTCACCAATGAGGACTGACTGAAGTATCAGTTCGTGGTGCTAGATATGGACGACGACGGTCTTTAGGTCGTGGTAAAATGATATTATTTAATAGCCTAATTTTATGAAATATCTTCATTTCCTATAATACTTAATTTATATTGACTATGAACAAAATAACTAAAAAGTGACCAAATAACCAATTATTGTATCAAAATTTAAGCTGGGTACTCTTTTATGCTACAAACTTATTACCAGTAATAACTATTTAGTTCTAAAGCTCGTTATAATCTAATTTGCTTATGTATCTTGTCTGTACTGTAGAGTGCCTTCTATATTTGGATACATGTGGACAGCCAATTAAAAATCATACAATTCATTAAATAGTTTGTCAAAATTTTAAAATAGATTTTTATTTCTGGTATTTAATACGGTTAGTAGTTAGACTGTATTATGTAATAGACTCGACGCAACGTAATCTATTGTTTCGAGTTAAAAATACTACAGCACGATATGAATAAGTTTGTGGTCTCGTTTAAATATTCCTATATAAAAATATATGTAATTTGTATTATTTTAAACCAAATCCCTTATAATAAGTAGGAAGTAAATTTGATAATTAGGTGTTAAGGTTAACGATCCACCAAGATCGGTTATCATAGGTAATAGACGATTTAAAAGTTATGGAAAAATATTCATATTCGGAATTATTACATTAGATATAAACCTTAAGTATTTTTAACCTATTGTGATATAAAAAATCTCTATTATGAAATCACATGTTAAATAATGTATAATACTATATTTTCCTTAATTTTTAAAACCTGGATGACGACTACAGATGTTTTATCTTCATAAAGATCCATAAACCACAGACAAATACTGCATGTATGAAACAAAATCTATGTAATACCTGTTTTATCACATAAAATAAAAAAAATATTATTATAGGGCTTAAACGCTGTGAATATTTTTAAGCATGATTGGGATAGTGATTATATGAGTTATTCGGTGTTCATATTGGTCTTACATATAAGAAAGCTGTAGAAGGAACGAAATATATCAACGTCAACATAAAATGCTTAGTGAAACTAGACTGGCTCAATCACTGTTATATAGAGTGCAAGCAATTTATTGAGTGCCCGGTAAAATTTCTTAATAGTATAAAAAAGCTGGTCTAGAAACATATTCATGTAAATAAGCTTTGTGTTTAAATATTTGTACTAGGCATATTTTAGATGAATTTGTAAATAATTTAATTTAATTATGTATTTTATTGATTTTCGTAAATAAAATTGACTATAGATTATTTTTTATTTGTTTGTAACTATTTATTCTGTGAGTAGAGTACCTTAGGCAAAGTGCATTAATATAGAGCTCAAATAAATAAGCAAATTTACAAAATTTTGCTTTTCCTTATCCTTTTATAAGAGATGTTAAATAAAGAACTGATAGTAAATAACAAGTAGGCTATATATATATGTAATAGGAAGTAGCTAGCACAACTACAGCACATTGGTAGGTATATGTTAATGCATCACTGCTGTCATATTAATATAATTCATGAAAGACCTACAATATAATTTAAGTCAGTATTTTAAGGAGTTTAGTGACAGCAGAATAACCTATCTAGATTTAGTACTTTGTCACTGAACACATTGGCCCAAAAGTTTACTTCAATTTTTTAGGACACATGTAATACAATTGATATATGAATTTACTATTAATAAAACAATAGCTTGATTTTACATTCAATTTATCTCAGTGTATTCATTAATGTATTTAAATAATTTCGTCAATTTCATTTCATAGTGTAAAATAGTGAGATTTTGTTCTCTCTAACATTGTAATTTTTTTCAAGTCAAACAATCTAAAATTGCTCTTCTGTCAAACTTAAAATTGCTCCAAGAAGGAGAGATAAAATTAAAATATGTGCTGTAAATGTCATCATCAGTATTTGAGCTCAAACTCTGTACTGGAGAGAATGGAGTTCCATTTACATTTTGTGGAGTGAAGAGTTGTCGTTTAGCCATTTTCCCATTTTTCTTGTTCCCATTCAACTTGACACTAGTATGTCCATTGATACAGGGTGGCCCAGCATTTTGTTGATATTCTTGAATTTCATTTTGAAGACCTTGTGAAATAGTTTTGGTTTTGCTATTATTTGATTCAATTTCCCCCATTGACTTATGTCTAGTTCTTCGAAAGAACACTTTAGGATTCCGCTCTGCTACCCACCTTCGGATGCGTTTTACAAATGGTAGAACCATAAAGAATGCATTAGGACTTACACCCATTTTTACTTTAGGTGTCATATCTTTTCTGTTTGCAGGCAAATCAGCAATAGGAAACCACTCACATGCTTTTATTTCATTTCGTGTTCGAGGTTGAAATTTAGTATCTCGAGATACATAACCAATAATATAAAGCCGGACAATTTGATCATGTATTGATGTTTCTATGTAGTCCTGTTTGTTGATAAGATTGCTAATGTTAAACCCTGTCTCTTCTAAGACCTGAAAACAAGCATTGAGATTACAATTTAGTTGACAGTCATGTCTATTTCTGTTAATATTAACTACTAGATCACTTTTCAAATTAAGTACAGACTTTAACCAAAGCCTAAGATCACACAATTTTATTTTTTATATCATACAATTTTTATATAAAGTTAGGACGGAGTCTCATGGGATCAAAACTATAAAATATTACAAATATAATTACTTCTCTAGCAGCACAAGTCCATGGCTCTTCATCCTCATTTACTTTGCCTTTTGGAAAGCCCCATGAAGCTTTAGTCCAATAAGATTGTACCAAAAGCACATGTGACAAATCAGAATCTAATATAATAGCCCCATATGTTGGTACACTTTGTTTATATTGCCTCCAGGTATCCAGTATTTCATCCATACGGCTGTTATGTTCTTGTAAAAAAGGAACATGCTAAAACCAAAATAAAAACATTAGTATGATGAATATTATAAGGTAGAACAGGTTCTGTATTATTACAAAGCTACTATTCCAGAAATGGATGTTTGTCTCTTTGGTAAATGTGTACATACAACGATTTATACAAACCAGAAAAATATATTTAATTACCTGGAAAATATGTGCTGCGAATTGCGTAATACCACAAGGATTTGCAGCATCATTTGTACAATAATTGTCCAAATAAAACCAGTGAGCTAATTCTATTTGGAAACATAATCTCACCATGTCAGCACGCTCTTCTTTTGGTAAATTTATGATGAAACGACTAAGGCAATACACGTTAGTTAATTTATATAGAGTAAAAGTGTATATTTTTATGAAGATTTGAATATAGTTATTTACCTGCAAATGTCATCCAAGATATAAAGAGGAATTGAATGTACATGATTTTTTGATACTACAGCTGACGAAGTCATTGCTCAGAAACCAACTTCTAGATTTCTTATACAACCTTATTTAAACAAAGAAACTAATAAAATGTTATACAAGTACAGCTAAATGTTTATTGTTAAAAGGAATTTGTCTGAATTATTCTCATTCCTCAATCAAACCTTGACAAAGCCGTGAGTCTACAGTCTACTCTATTATAATATTAAGTTTTTTGACTTCGTATTTTATGTCAATTACACAATCGTGACCACAGATATCTAACATACTAGATGGCGTTAAAACACCGTTAACGAACATAATCTTCAAAATTGTTATTAGCGCGACTCGATCTTTACGGTAATAATAAAAGGACAAAGTACAAACCTGTAAAAGGTCCAAGGTTAATAGATATTATATTAGGACACCCTATTATCAGGGGCGAATCTACTTAGGGGCTTATTGGGTTGCATCCCAGGGCCCCGTGGATAAAAAGGCCCCCCAGTTTCCACTAAAATCAATAGGCGTTATTTTTAATTTATAAATAACTTTAAATTTTAAAAAATCCAATCACATACCCTGAGATATTTACCAATATTCGGCCAGACTAATTCAATAATATGTATTGCAAATTAAAAAAGAGTTTACGGGCCTATTACTTTTGCATTTTGGGCAATCCGTTAACAAGTATGTACACAGTAATGTAGTGTATACAGTAGTCTCGCTGGTCGTTCTGTTACAGAGGCTCTACTGAAATCTGTGCAAATAGGCGGAGAATCCTCCATGCCAGTGGCGTAGCTACCAAGGGGCAAGGCAAGGCAGTGCCCCGGGGCCCTCAAGCTCAGGGGGCCCTCGAATCCTCACCAGAAATCTCATTTGGTTAAAAAATGTTAAAAAATTCATGCTCTATCAGGAGTAAGTAAGCTAATGTAAAAAATCAAATCTAAAGATTTCGGCTACAGCTCATTGTATAACGCGAATTAAATAGCAATTGAAAACAAAACCGCATCAGGCCTGGATATAAATGAAGTCATTGATACTTTTGCGAAAACTTAAGCTAGGAAAAAATTGAAAATATAATATTTATTTAGTCAGTTGGTAGGCCCGACCTTTATATATAATATACCCTTAAATCTTCTGTATTTCATTTTATTCGCCAAACCTACATCAAATATTACGAGGGCGGTACTGAAAATTTCGGGAATTATGGAATTGACACAACATTACAATTTAAAAATGTATTTATTGCTTTTCGAAGTATTCTCCGCGAAATTTGACAAATTTTTGATACGATGGAACCAATCATTGAAGCAACCATTCCATTCGGAAGTTGGGGTCTCCAAAATGGCCGTTTTGTAGGCGTCCACAGCTTCTTCAGGTGATGAAAATCTCTGACCACGCAATTTATTCTTTATTTTATGGAAAGTATAGAAATCATTAGGGCTTAGGTCGGGGTTGTACGGCGGATGGTCTAATAATTCTATGTTTTCTTGCTCTAAAAACTCTTTTGTTCTGTGCGCGGTGTGAGAACTCGCATTGTCGTGATGGAGGATGATGCGGCGGTTGCAGTTCTCTTTACGGAGTTCAGAAACTATCTGTGGCAAACAAATGCTAGCATACCATTCTGCATTAACCATTCTTTGTCCCTCAAGAGGAATAGTCGCAACATGGCTGGTTTTGGAGACAAACGTGGCCACCATTTTTTTTGCAACACTCCGTGAACGAACAATAATTTTCATTAGCTTTAACTCATTTTCGAACTCCCAAACTCGTGACTGGTTTTTTGTTTCGGGTTCGTACGCGTATATCCAGGATTAGTCACCTGATACGATGTTGTATACAGCATTTGAGGATCCTGCGTGGAATCTTTCGAGTACGCAGTACGCACCAAGTAACGCGAGCCGCTTTTTGCTCTTCACAGAGCGAATGCGGTATCCATCGGTAAAACAACTTTTTTACACCTAATTTTTCTTGCAAGATTATTTGTATTTGACTCATGCCAATGTCTAAAGTTGCATGAATTTCGCGGTATGTCTTCTTCTAATCTTTTTTAAAAAAAATAAATGGTATTCGATTTAAAAAAAAGGAGTTTTCAATTATGGTAGGGGAGCCCAAGAGGGGATTTCGGGATTTACAAAAGCGCGGCAGATTAATATATAGGGGGATACCTTGTACCCGGTTAAGTACCTCCACAAAATATGAGGCCCATATATAAGGCCCATATATAAGGCCGCGCGTGAAGGAGACAGGATCAGATTAGTAAAAAAAAATTGACCATCAGAAATTCCCGAGCGCGTCAGATTAAGGTAGGGTGAGTTAATTACATTCTAAAAAGTGTATATTCCACTAATCTGACAATTTGAGAGTGACGGAAAAAAAGGGGAGGGCAACAAAGTTGTAAAAAAAAAAAATTCATCTCGACATTTTCGAGCGTAGCTAATTTTTTTTTTTTTTGAAGGAAATAATTCCAGAATAATGAAAAATATATAATCTGACGATTTCTACAAGCCGAAATAACAAAAATTCGTCGATAAAGTTAAATGCGTGCAGCTGCGTGATGCCTACATTTCCTTAAACCGATCGGAATCTACTAAACCGCGTTCTAAATATTTCCCTCAAAATTACATTTCCTGTGAATTTGAACCGATTCGGACCGATTGATTTTGAGAAATTTTGAAAAATCTTAAAAAAATAAGATTTTTTTTTTTTAAAGTGGTTTCTTTATCAATCAACTTCAAAAACGAATCCGCCTTTGAGCTTGAAAAAACCACGTCGATCGCCACCAAGCTGGTCAAAAGCGGTTGATTAGTTCGAGAGATATCGTGAACGAAAGAAACCCGAAAAAGTGTTTTTTCGGGATTACTCCGAAATTTGTGGTTCGATCAATTAAAATTGCAAAATTACTTATGATGATGATAAAACTGCGTCGAATGCCGCCAACCGCGTGAAAATTGCTAAGTTATTGCGGTTTGAAAATTCCAAAAATAGTGTTCTATGAAACTTCTATCAGACTTTCGAGCTGGGAGAGTTCAAATGCATAGAGATGTTATTTCTTTGAACTCAGCGAGCTCAAAATATCAATTTTAAGCGCCCAGGAATGGAATTAGCGGGAAGTTGCAGGGATGGCCCTTTAGGTGAACCGTTTTTCTAAATGTTTTTTTGTCAGATCAGGCGAATCCCTCTAGATAATCGTCAGATTATGAGACAGTACGTTTAGAACATAAAGATGAACCACATATATCTTAATCTGACGCGCTTGAGTATTTCAAAATTGCGATTTTTTTTTTGCAAATTATGAAAATGGCCGTGGGTTTGCGTCCCATCGAAATCGTCAGATTAGTGAATGAGAGCTTTTTTTTGGTGCACTTAACACTCCCTTAGAAAATCTGACGCGCTCGATAATTTTTATTTTTTTTTCATTTTCAACCCTTAAATACAACCACCCGCATCATGCAAACGATCAGATTAACATACGTACATTATTAAAAATACGTAGGGAAATGATGCTATCAATATCTGACGCGCTCGAGGATGTCCATGCAACGGTTTTTTTTTACATATTTAACAATCTATAGCCGCTTCCCCCACCGATGAAAAGGTATATATCAAATAACATTTTTTTCTCCTTATTATCTAAGCTTTGCATCCCAATAGGTCTCTACGACGCTCGAGTAAATCCCCATTTAGCATCGTGGGCTCCCCTACCATTAAAAAGATTTAAATATGACAGGAACAGTGGTATTATTCCATTCCCGATACTTTTAGAGCAGCCTATGTAATTGTAATTTATGTTGTTACTGTTTAAATTTTTTATTACCTGCCCTGCACACAAAAAAGAGCTTAAGTAGCTGAGTATTTTTAAAGTATTTGTATATTTCATATTTTTATTTGATTAAACCTAATAAGTACACATAGCAGTGGGCCCCCATTTTTAATTTGCCCCAGGGCCCTTGGTCACCTAGCTACGCCACTGCTCCATGCCCTTAATATTTGAGTCGGAATGCCCGCTGGTTTGGTATAGTCATGATACTATGCATGATAGTCTTGTAGGACAATGAGGGTGCCCGAAGGCCGTCAGCTACTGCCATCAGGAATGACTTAGGGTCAGTGAATGTTTGATACTTACGTCCCTTAGGTCGTAGTTTTAGTGCCTTGAAAGCATTAGGAGCAGTTCCACCTAATGGACTGCGCAGTAACTAGCCAGTTTTTTACTTCGGGCTTTTGTCTGTCCCCTCATAACTACTACAGCAGCGCCCTCTTTTCCATCAACTCTACTGCCGGTGGTATGTGTCTGACATTGCCTTGACTTATCTATTTCTACTCTTCGTACAACAATTATTTTACAATCGTTGTTTTGTTTTTTCGTCCTAGAAAGAAATTAGAGCCACTCATGGCCATGTGTAATACCTTTTCAGAATCCCTATACACTTGTAATACAGAGTCACTTTTCGATAGAGTACTTTTTTTTCACAGTGGGGTCCGAAGTAAACAAAAAGTTGTGATTTGAGAAAATTTTACATCGTATAACTTAATATTATCTTCAATACACCCAATAAACAACCATAAATAGCATGTCTAGCGCAATGACTCGTCAGTACCAATCTAGTGGATATTATGAAAAAGATACCGGATGTAGATTTTTTCGAATTTCAATAAGAATTAGTAAAAAAAAAGTCAATTTATTATAAAAACGCAAAATAAATCATAATTATGTAGGGGTTGAGCTGAAGGACCTCCCGTAGAATTTTTTTGCAGGTGATGACCCCAATTAACCCCTAGTTGCGTTTGAACCACGACTTTTTGGCCTCCCTGTATAAATGAAACTTCTATGACACCATATCGTAAACATGAAAAATTGCTTACTTTGAGTAATATTAAATAAGAGAGTAGCGTGCAATAGCAGAACGAAGCTTAAATTATAACTTATGTCATTGGACTGGTAAAAACTTAGGCAAAATAAGTAAAAAAGGGAACATGAAAATCTTTGGGATTCGGCCTTTGATTAAGCTGTATAAGGTACCTAATATATATATATATAATAATACATAATAAAGTATAATTTTAGTCTTCTCAACAGGGCAGTAATTAGTTACTACTACTGCTAGCGAGAAATTTCATGATACTATTTATTTATTACTAACTATACCCTACTATCCTAACAGTTCAGTATAAATGGGATAAGTAGTTAAATAGAATTAGTTTCTTATTTGCCGCGGTTTCCGGCTTTCATTAGCCAGATTAATCGAGTGCCGATATTAATGTTTGCCTTTACTTATTCTGTATTCTGTAATATTAAACTAAACTTTGCTGAGGTCTGTGTTCTAAATCAATAATCTCAAATCTGTGCTTTTGCCTTTTATAATTTGTTGATTTTTAATAAGAACTGGGAAGAATTTATATATTATTAAACAATTAATAGGACAAAATGGATATAACTCCCTTATTTAAAGCATGTATAAAAACAGTAAAAACACGAAATAAGACTTTTGGTATTTTAAGTCCGATTCCAGAAGAGAAGAAAGTTATTTTGCGGCAAAAATCTAATAAAAATGGTTTTATGTTAACTGCAAAGGACATTACTTCTCAAATAACAAAACTAAGAGATTTCTTGTTAGAGCATAGAGAGAGGTATCTAAACTACTTAAATGACATATCGGGGAATGAAATGACGGAGTATGAACGTGATCAAATAGACACAGGTGCTCAAAGAATCATCAATACATGCTCGCATCTTATTAAAGAATTCAGGAGTGATAACCGCAAATTAGGTGTATCACAACAGATGCGAGAGTACATGGATGCAGTGATTGATCTTATAGATACTTATTTAAAAGCAGTCTGTAAAATACATAGTGAATTAAAAGCTTTTCGTGTAAAGCGAGCCTTAGATATGCGAAAACTCTCACGTTTAGAATTGCCACAGAAAACATCTTCCATACCAAACCCTTTCACTGTTGGAGTTGAAAAAGCGAATGAAATTGATTTAGAAGAAATTGACAGTACAAAAACAAAACTTGAGCTATCAGAGAATGAAATAGCAGTTTTATCTGATGAAGGTGAATTAAGTGCTGAAGAGTTGCAAATGTTTGAATCTGAAAATGTCCTACTCCTTAATGAGCTAAACAGTTTGACGGAAGAAGTGAGACAAATTGAAAGCAAAGTCTTACATATAGCTGAGTTGCAAGAAATATTTACTGAAAAGGTATACTCCAATATATTAACTAAGCTAAGCTGTTAGCCTATAAAATTAGTCATAGTTAGAATATTTAACACTATAATTTAATATTTACTTATTTTTCACCCTTAAGAAATGTGTGGATATCTCAAAAACTACAAAACTAGATTATATGAAACATTTGAAGTATGTTAAATATACCTGATTAATTAAAAAAAAAATCATAATCATAATTTTTTTATCTATGTCAATTTGTGGACAGAAATTTATGACAATTTTTGAAAACATAAATATAACATCATTATAAAATACTTAATTAAAAAAAATTAAATATGGTAACCCATACAATTTTATTTTTAACAACTTTTTATCTATGTTTAAAAAGTTTTAAATAATTTTGAAACTCCAGGTTTTACAACAAGAGCAGGATATTGATCGCATTGCCAATACTGTAGTAGGAACCACAGAAACAATGAAAGATGCAAATGATCAAATTAAGCAGGCAATTCAAAGAAACGCAGGATTACGAGTGTATATATTATTCTTCTTACTTGTCATGTCCTTTACTCTTCTTTTCTTAGATTGGTATAATGATTAGAAGATAATAATTTGAAAAAATTAGTGTTCACTTAATGTATTTTTTATGTTTTATATAATTTTTTTACATTATAAGTAATACCTTTAACTTATTAAATTAAATAAATTTTCCTTAAATAATGTTTACTTTTATTTATCAAACATAAAAGCCCCTATGAAACTTTGTATTACTAATGTTAAATTTTTAAGAGATTTGTACATTTGATGAAATGGATGTATGCATCACAAAAGTTGCCTCTTCAAGTTACCAATAAACTTAGTAATAATTATTGAAAAACAATCTATTTGTTATTTGACTTAAGTATATATATAAAATAAAATACCTATGGATTTTGTTACTTGAAAATCAAGACATTTGTTTTGATAAACAATTATTAATAAGATGTATTGTTTTGGATGTAGTGTACTAATTAAATCAACACCTACCTACATATTATACGACTATGATTCTCCTATTGCGAACGACAGAAATATTTCTGCCACAAGTCTTACAAGTAATTATTGGTCTTCGCTAAGAGTAATATATTTAATAATGGAGAGTATATAAAAGTTTCGTTGTTGACGCGACTCGTTGCGATAATAAAAATTATCCGTAAATCAGAAACACAAACAAGAAACGTCATGTATTCCAAATAAAATTTCTCGTAATTATTAATAGCTTCTCTTTCTCTAATACATCTAAAAGACTGATATACATGTGTAGGAAGGAACCCCATTTTATCATAAAATAGGAATGTGAAAAAGGCAGCAGCATTTGATTAGGTAATGGAGTACAGTTTTACAGAGAAATTTAAACTGTCCGCTAGTTCAAAACCCAGTTCCATATATTTTTTCATGGAATTCGTTATTCGAAGGTTCGTTGAAGACTGAAGAGAAATACTTATACGTACCAGTGTTTTTCTTTAAGTTGGCATTTATCGAAATTTTCATTAGTAAATATTATTTATTGTTGAAAAATTTGTTTCCTCGTAGATTTAGAAAATAATTAAAGTTATTTCAAACTGCTAAAAAAAAAATATAAGTATGGATGAAGGTATAAATAGTTACTTTTTTTATATTCCACATTTAAAATGTGAATACAATTTTATTTTAAAATTCGGATCTGTAAACACATTTATTTTACAGGATTATACTTTTGTAAACATTGCAATGGTTTTGAAAAAGTATATAATTTTTTTAGAAATCATTTTAAAATAATTACTCAAAACGTAAATGATGTAAACTTCTTACATGAAACTATATATTTTACTGTTAATTTAGCTTGTTAAAACCTTATATTCTTTAAAGGTTTTCTCTTATTTCAGTAAAAAAAATGTTAATGAAATAATTTGATTATTAAAATAAGCGTAAAAAGTTTTCAACCAATTATTATTGTTAACCACATTATTTGTACATTAATGAGGTTGCTAACTCTATTCAGAACATTTTTTTTTCAACATTGACATAGCGCACCCTGCTGATGCATTTGAAAACTAATTCACGTTCCAATTAAGCTTCAGCATTATGCGGCACTGAGTCGCATAATGCTCTGTAATTGGAAAACGCTATGTAAAAATTGTGACAGCATCATGGTCTAAGATCCTGCTATACAACGACCTTCACCGAGATGCTTATTTAATGAAACTTATTTTATATATAATTTAATATGTCAATAAATATAATCCATATGGGTTGCCTAGCAAATTTCAGTCCAGAGTATTTTTAATTAATTTAAAAAAAAAATATTTTTTTAAACATTTCACCGGTATGATTATTAGATAAATTCTATACCAATCGAAAGTATGAAGCCCATACAATATGCAAAAGTTAGGTTGTTTTTAATCAATTAATTTTTTAAGTGACACTAAAGTATATATACATCTTTAGTATAAAAGAAGGTTTTAGTGATACATATATAATACTACCCTGATTAAAAATATTGATTGAAAAAAGTTCAAAAAATGTACTACATGCAAATTATTAAAAAAAAAAATTTTTTTTAATATTAATCAAACATACTCTGGACTGAAATTTGCTAGGCAACCCATATGGATTATATTTATTGACATATTAAATCTATATATATAAAAGAAAGTCGTGTTTGTTACAACACTTATAACTCGAGATCGGCTGGACCGATGTTAGTTATGTCTTTTTTGATGGATTTTTCTCCACTCCGAATAGCAGAATAAGTAATAAAATATCGGATAAGTTATCGAATAACAATTAATAAATTAATTAATTTTACGAATGCACACGGCATGTGGTGACATTTGTTGACAAAACTACGCATCATTTTACGTCGAATTCGTGTCACTTCAAGAAATTCCGAACTTGAGGTAAATGAGGAGATGCATAACCAGGCTTTGATCTTGATCGAAAACATGTGTTACCTCATCAAAAAATGTTGTAAAGCAGAAAGTGCTTTAACATGCAGTATCGCAATATTGGCGATAAAGAGAAGAGGCCCAATGTGTAAAACTGCCATTCTTCTTTTGCAATGGCAAGCAATAAAACATTTCTCTATTTGCAAAAAAAGTTATCACCTTAATGAAATCCTAAAATAAGTTTAACTAAAGTAACAACGATATTATTATTAAGGCGGAACGAAGTTAGCCGGGTCAGCTAGTTAAATATAAAATAAGTTTCATTAAATAAGCATCTCGGTGAAGGTCGTTGTATAGCGGGATCTTATACTATCAAATTATAAACAAAAAGCCGTTGCTAAGGCCAAAGACAATTAAAAAAAAACTTTGGATGTATGTATATAAATTATAAAATAAAATAGGTTAGTACTTAGTAGGTTACAACGTTTTTTACTCTAAAGTTTAACATCTACTCATTTATTAAATATATAGAAGATACATAATATAGATGCTCAGTACATAATATAAAGCTTATCAGTGTTATCAAACACACTAGGTTAGGACTTAGCGAGTCTTCTACTTTGTTCTACACACTAATTTAGCGTTAAAACCACAAAGTATCTTTGAAGTTTGTTTATACACAGTTAAGAAAGAAAATTAAAATGTTCGTATCGACTAAAGCTTAAAGCAAAGCAGTCATCTATGTTGAAAAAACTTTTGAAAAACGTTATCAAAACAGGAAAACCTTACAGAGCTATTAATACGGCCAAAGAAATGGATGTAATAAAGAATATGCACGAATTGGGCTATGATTTTAACACCGGTGAGTATATAAGCAGAAAAATCTTAGTTCTTAAATATAATTTTAAATTCCTTCTGTAATAATTTACAGAAGGCGAATTAAGGAAAATCGGCGTTGATGGAAATTTAACAAATGAACCATTTCAGTACAAAATCAGTAGTGATCAAAAAGAATGCCAGGCTCACTACGAGAAACTTGGAGCTGCTGTGACAGAATATGTATATCAATTATTACAAAACAAAGTCAATCTATTAAGGTTACCAGTACCTACAGATGCTGGCGAAAATGGAACTTTTGTTTTTGCTTCAAGGGGTTATGATTCACAGAAAACTCTTATGGTATTAATTCAAGGTAGTGGTGCCGTTCGAGCTGGCCAGTGGGCAAGATCGTAAGTTTTTCTTTAACGTGTCCATGTACTCCAGTATTGGATTGTCAAATTATCTATTATCAGGTATATACACCTGACCACAACTCTTGTTAGACCTTTTCCTACAAAATATTAAGTCACTACAGTTGTACGATAATGTTGATAGATAAATTACTTTAGTAACATTCTGATCCAAGAGTAAACTATAAACCTAATTTTTTTTTAATCTGTCAAAATATCTTATATTTTTTATATTCACTTAACACTTTTTTAAATAGGAATATATTTAATCACAGAAACTATTATGGTTAATAAAAGTCTACTATATGATAAAAGTTATGTGCTTGAGAGCAAGTCATTCTACAAAGTGACCATATTACAGTCTCAATGTAGTATCTTATTAATTAATGAGAAGTGGTGCCTACCTATAAGTACAATTCCATAGCAAGATGTACTATACAAATACATCACCAGCCTATCTTTGTATGCAATTTCTATTTTACAGACTCATCATCAATAATAATTTAGATATGGGAACACAGATCCCATACATCCAAATGGGCATCAAACGTAATTTTGGCATACTTATAATGAATCCCAATGAGAATTATAAAAGAAATAAAGATATTCCACAAAGTAACACAAGTGAAGAACATGCCCAGTATGTCTGGAAAACATATATTTCAGGCACAAAAGCTAAAAATATTGTTGTTGTAGCACATAGTTATGGTGGACTTCTTACAGTAATGCTAGCTCAAAAGTTTAAGAATGACTTTGAAAATCGAGTCAAGGCAGTAGCCATGACAGATTCAGTTCATTCATTTTCAGAAGCAATAATTCCTGACTCATTAAGAAAAGTAAGATAATTTATTTATTTATAGCTTCACCAACAAGGCCACACAAGAAAAAAGAAACATGTTACACAAAACTACAATAATTGTCTAATTATTACTTATTGTAAGTTTACATAAACTAAAAATTTCAAAGTATTATATGAATTTAATAGTTAATTGCTAATAGAATGCCCGTCCTATACTCAAATATCTTATTACATCCCTTTTCTTCCTTTGGACCAAGGATCCAAAAAATATCCAGAATGTTCTGGCTCTGTTGTAGATTGCACATTTTAAAGAATAAAAGCTACATAATTATATATATAAAAATATTATGCTGGTTTGTGTACGCTTCAAAAACTCAAAAAGGTCTGCACCAATCAAGCTCAAATTTTAGCATGATACAAATGTATACAGCATCGGATTGTTTTTATCTTTTTTTTTACCACAAGTATTGCAAAATTAACACTTAAAACTTATATGAAATGTTACTCATTCCCAACCATTCAATCACAATGTGCCACAGCGAAGCCTGGCGGGGTATAGCTATCTTTTATATTTATTAAATATGTTCAGGTTTCAATTAACTGGATATCAAACACATCACCCTTGGATACACCAATGAAGACCCCGGAATTTGAAATCACTAGATTATCAGCAGGTAATCCCACTTACATGTCTTAACTTATGTTTAGAAAATCTTTTAATGTATCCCACTTGGCGTAGTCTTGATCTTTCGTGAATTTTGTAAACGTTGTTGACATTCATAAGCATGCTCTAAGAAGCATCTAAATTGAATAAACTAATTTTGATTTTTGATTTTGATTTTAACTTTCCGCTTTCTTCAGGTCATCCACAACACGAAATGTCATCTTATGCATCTATGGATTCAGTCTTTAAATTTATTGATTCTAAGTTGGCAAGTTAAGTAATATAATTTTAAAAGTAATCAAAATGCACAAAGGTAAAAAACATACTTTTTAATATATTTTTAAAATAAAAATCATTAAAAACTTATGAATTTCATTTCTTATTTCTTCTTATCCTTAGAGTAATGTTTCATCCAATACTTTAAGTCTTGCTTATCCGCTCTTACTCCTAATACAGCAGATTTTGAATTAACATCCTTCATAGCAAATGGGGAAAACCCTGCAAGATAATCAGGATCTAATGCATTTGTTTTATTTCTAGCTAGTTTTGTAGCAAATCTCTTATGTATGTGCTGGTCCTCAGTTAATATAGGATATTGAAAGTGCTGACCACCTTTTGGAGTTGGCAAACTGAACCGTTTGCCTCTACCTGATAAGGGCTTTCGTCCGTTAATGTGTATGTGTTGATTTCCTTTTTCATCAACACTAACAGCTACTTTCTTTAATGTAGCATGTCCACATTTTGGACAAAATAATTTGGTCATGACACTAGTAGTTTTAAAGCAAGTTGTACAGCGGAATATATAAGTACGTAGATGTCTAATGATTCTACCGTCTACTGCTGTGACATTTAATCCAATTTGTTTAAGCACATTTTGCATAGCAAAGTCTGATGTTATGCAGGCTACATCAACATTCTTTTCTTCAAATTCACCAAGGTCCATCTCTTTTTTCTTTTCTTTTAAATTACTAGGTGTAATCCATTCACTGCCATCATCATCATCTTCACTTGTAAACTCTGCTTCATCTGACTCACTTTCTTCAACCTAGAACATATAAAGACTACTATAGAATATATGTTATTAACAAACTATACATTCTAAACCTTAAGTAATTTAAAGTATTACCTTCACTATAATGTTTTCTGCCTCTTTTTCATCAGTCAACTCCATGTTTTTTATTTGTTCAACTATTTCATGAGCAAATTTACTGTCTTCATCATCCTCGTTGCATTTTATTTTAGGAGATTCATCATTGTGCTCTTCTACTACTTTAGTTGTATCCTGTAAAGCTTCATTATTATTTTTGATAATGTCATCCTCCTTGTTAGTGTCCTGTGTATGCCCAGATAAACCCGTAATTTTTACAGTTTTTTGCATTGTTGGTTCAGTTTTTAAATGCTCAATACCACTGATTTCTTTCTCCATCTGATAAGTAAGGGCCATTATCTTTATATCAGTTGCTGAAAGGCTTGTATAATCACCAGTTTTTTTAGAGAACTCTGTGATGAATTTGATGCTTTCGATAAACACATTTTTAACTTTTAAATCGTACGGTAAAACTACAAGTTTTCTCCGTTGTCGATCGTTTGTGATTTCATCAACAACTTCTTGGACTGTATAGATATTTTCCGCTATTTCCTGAAGATCTTCAGCTTTGATGAAAGCTGTTGTATCAACTACAAGATGCTTTATTAATTTCGGCATATTTATTATTTACCATGTGAGTTAATAAATAATATGTTTTAAAGGAATACAATTACTCGAACTACATGAACATGTGTTCACAAAATCCAGAGAAAATATGACATCTACTTGGCAGTTGGCAGTTGAAAGTTTGTACATTAGCCATAATAGGGTTTTAATTTGACACATGACTGATGGGCAGACTATGAAACAAAGACACTGAATAGTTTTGATGTTGATTAATGCTTATTTGTAAAAATATAGCTCTGGAAACTAAAAGTTATATCGAGATAAACCTTTAATATATCTATGATCTAATCCTTTCTTAATACATAAATCGGTTCAGAGTAATAAGATTTTGATCTTTCAATAATAACATAGCTTCACTACATTGATACACATACAACAGTGTGTGTGTGTGGAAAATGGAAATTCCTGCAATATTTTTTATTAGTATAGAAACTGAAGATGTTACTTACTAGTGTAGATAGTTGGAAGCCAACACCAGACAGTAACAATATATTTAACACAAGTAAAAATAAACAGGATTCGTAACAATTTTTAAATACCAAAGTGTATTAGGTCTTACTAATCCACCCACTAATGGAAATCCTCAAATCCTGTCGGTATACATGAGGCATACTAATAGTGTGGACTCTTCCTGTGAATAGAGATTATGTTATTGCAATCTGTTTTAATCAAGTTTGCACTTTCCAGTGACTAGCGTATCTTAATGTAAGATTCAGAAGCGAAACTTAGTGCTAAGTTTGACTCCCGTATGACATAATTGTAATGATTTTACCATGGTATCCACCCTTAATACTTTAACGGCATTTTTGTTATTCTCTTATTTCTGTGACAGTCAATAACAGTAAACGCTGTCCGCTTTTTTCGAGCACGAGTGACTTAAGGAAAAATACTGAAACTAGAAGTAGTTTTGTTTGTCGAACTGACTTTCAAGATGGGAACGATGAAATCGAGGGTAGATCTTAATAATTTTATTGGAAGACTGACAAGACTGGCGTAAGAAGATCGTGAGTCGTATCTTGGGAATGATATTGATCCGTAATGGATAGTTATATTTGTATGTAGTAAAAGAAAAACCAGATATAAAGTTGGTTTAATTCAACCAAGCTAAAACTAAAGATGTTTATTTTTAATTGTGACTAATTGCTTGATACAGAACATTGTCTATGATTAAAACGATTTTTATAAATTTTGCTAGAGTAGTATAGTCTTTGTTACGATACTATTTTGTATAGTCCTTTTCATGAAAGAAGTCCCCCAGACGCGGCGCTGCAATCGCATAACGTAATGTTGCCATTTATGAGTAAAAAATTTGCCAATTTTATTTACATTTAGCAGATGTAATTTATCAAAATATAATATTATTTTCTGCATACTTCGATGAAACAATATTTCTGTTATGTAAAAAGTATATTTTTATTTACTTATATTAGCGGTGTACCAACTACTTACAGGGAAAAGATGAGAAAATAGGGTAAAGAAAAGCAATACAATTTTTTATTCAGTTTTGTTGCATAATTGTTGGGTTACAATTTTTTTCGAAGTACACGCCGCTATTATACTTTCGTTTGTAATTCTTGTTACAGTTTTCTCTGACACACCTGCAATTAAATTATGAACAATTAAAAATAATAGTAACTTTAAGTTTATGATGCTTATGTAATATGTAATATATGTTTTAATTTCAGTTGCCTAGTTTCATCACGGTATGTATTTATTCAATTTTGTCGCAAAAACGAATTAATATCATAAAAGTCCCATAAATACAGCAAAAAATTATTAAATGGCAACTCTAAAAAGTACCTGTTATGGCGGCAACTCTCTTCCGAACATTGTTTAGTGGTATTAAAACACCTTGATTCTTATGTTCCGCTTCACAGAACTCTTTCACCTTTAATATCATTTCTCGAGCCGAACTTTTTACAACTTTTGGCATTGTAATCAATCTTTAAAATGCACTAAGCCAGTTAAAAATTCACAAAATCTACCACAACAAACGAACTTGATAACATCGACGAATGACAACATTGCCGACCTGTCAAATTTAGTTCCAAAAATCACCGCGGGACTTCTTTCATGAAAAGCACTATATAATATGTTTTTTTTCCTTTATGGCTCTGACACTGTTTGTGCATTAAGTATGCGCTACACGGTATGAAACGGCGGTTTGAAACTTTGGTTTCAAACCGTGTGGATAGTTGTTTTATGCCAAATTTCGTTTAACCTTGGTATGCCCTTGGCAGCACGCTTTGCGTTGCAAACCGCGACCAAAACCGTTGGTTTGAAATCGTCTAGCCGCTTGTTTAAAACCACGCGTTCGGCAGTACACGGTTTAAAACCAACAGTGTCCAAAATAACGTTGCGCTGATAAGACGTCTTCGTAGGGATGTGACATTCTGCGTAAAAAATCATAATCGTTTTTTTTTTATTAATCGATTTTTTCCTAATTTTTGAATCAATTTCAAAATAAACACCCTAAATTTTTATACGATATACGATAAATTATCGTACAGTCAGGAAAATGGCTAAAAATATTTTAAAAAATCATATGAAACGTGAAAATAAAATGTTGCAAACGATTTATAGTTTAAATCTTGTAAACTTGTGTTTTTCAAATTGAAAAAAATAATAATAATTCAATCTCTTCCGTCAAAGAGGAACAAAAATACGCAATATTTTCTCGTTGAACAATAATATGGTGTTCGCTCTAAGTGATATACCTATTGTCCGTAAACATCGCATATTATTTTTATCACTTAAAATTCGTTAGGTATTAAAATGTTATCGAAGACTTCCAAATCTGCGTCACCATACAAATCGTGAATTTTTTGGCTGTGCATTCTGATGCGTTTTTGTGTTTGTACATTAACGCTATGTTCATCTGCTGTAGTTGCCTTGTGACAGCATAAGTTCCTAATAGAAAAATAAGCCAATAGATGGCACTGACACTAAAAACTGTAATTGTTATTGGGCTATCTGTGTAATCATCAAATTTTTTATCACACTGGAAATTATCGTACAATCTGCGTACGATAGTCATGTACCATCGTACATCGTACGTATAGTCCTTTTCATGAAAGAAGTCCCCCAGACGCGGCGCTGCAATCGCATGACGTAATGTTGCCATTTATGAGTAAAAAATTTACCTATTTTATTTACATTTAGCAGATGTAGTTTATCAAATAATATTATTTTCTGCATACTTCGATGAAACAATATGTCTGTTATGTAAAAAGTATATTTTTATTTACTTATATTCGCGGTGTTTTACCTACTTACAGGGAAAAGATAAGAAAATAGGGTAGAGAAAAGCAATACAATTTTAAAAGAGTTTTAGTGCATAATTGTTGGGTTACACATTTTTTCGAAGTACACGCCGCTGTTATACCTTCGTTTGTAATTCTTGTTACAGTTTTCTCTGACACACCTGCAATTAAATTATGAACAATTAAAAATAATAGTAACTTTAAGTTTATAATGCTTATTTAATATGTAATATATGTTTTAATTTCAGTTACCTAGTTTCATCACGTTATATATTTATTCAATTTTGTCGCAAAAACGAATTTATATCATAAAATTCCCATCAATACAGCAAAAAAATATTAAATGGCAACTCTAAAATGTACCTGTTATGGCGGCAACTGTCTTCCGAACATTGTTTAGTGGTATTAAAACACCTTGATTCTTATGTTCCGCTTCACAGAACTCTTTCACCTTTAATATAATTTCTCGAGCCGAACTTTTTACAACTTTTGGCATTGTAATCAATCTTTAAAATGCACTAAGCTAGTTAAAAATTCACAAAAATCTACCACAACAAACGAACTTGATAACATCGACGAATGACAACATTACCGAGCTGTCAAATTTAGTTCCAAAAATCTCCGCGGGACTTCTTTCATGAAAAGCACTATAGTTATGAAATTATCGCAAATGTACGATAATTATCGTACGGTTGTGAACCCTGCCGTGTAGCCGAAAAGCGCAACTCGCTTTTATTTCGTTTCAAACCGCCGTTTCATACCGTGTAGCGCATACTTTAGTCAGCAAGGGGATTTTTTATACGTTATTTTTAATTTTTGTACACTTATAGTCTACTGTCACTGTCAAGTGTCAAGTATCAGTTGCCTATTCAACTTATATGTAATTCTTTTTATACTGTAATTTTAGTTTTTATTGGTTTCTATTTTAAAACAAACAATTTTCTGTAATTAACATTTAGCAAAGATTTTCCAAATCGGCTTTGAAACCTTTGTAGATCACTAATTTCATGCTCAGATGTAATGTGATTATTTGAAAAGCAATAATAAATAATTATCTTAGAAATGAGTTCTAAAAGGGGTAAACGTAACATAGGGAATAAGCATTTTCCTATAGCTGAATCTGTCAGCATAGCATTAAAAATACAGTTGGATAAGTTTCTTAGTGATGAGAATGAGACCGAACTTAAATTTCCGTCTTTTCTGTCTGCCCAAGAAAGAGGCTTCATTCATGAGACCGTCGCAAAATTAGGTCTCAAATCGAAGTCACGCGGGAAAGGTAAATTTTTTGTTTTGTTTTAGAAGACTCATGACTTATTTATTTTACTTAAAACTTATTTTTAAAAATTTATTTAAATTTCGTAAATGTTTCAGGTGTTAACCGCTACATAACAATATATAAAAGAATTGGTTCAACAATAATACAAAATGATGCCAAGTTGATTTTAGACTCTAATATGAGATGTAGTATCACTGAGTTGTTTAATGCATTCCCAATCACAAGTAAGGAAAAGGAAGATCTTAGTTGTTGTCCAGAGAAAGAGCGGAGTCCACAATTAGCTCATAAAAGTATGGGACAATTGAATAATGGTGTTGCTCAGGTAAATATTTATTTTATTTTAAAATTTATTTGTGTTGAAAAAGCAATAGTTATAGCAATAATAATATGATGTTTAATGTATATATGGTCATGTATATTTGTCATGTACTTTCTAATCCTTTAAATCATAAAATTTATTCTTCTGATTATATATGGTTTTAGATCCTGAACTAAATTTGTATTTTTATATTATTTTCATGTTGTGATAAGATTTCTGTGTTTGTAGGTTCCAAGCACATCATATAATCCTGACTTGATTAAATTCAGAGAAAAATTACCAGTTTATGAACAAAGACATGAGCTAATAAATGCAATTAACTCTAATCAGGTAAAGATGTTTCCTATTAATATATTTAAATATTCTTCTGTAATAGGAATGTGAATGTAATGAGAGGATATAGGAATAAAAGTGAGACCAAATATTAAAATGTTCTTCTATTTGAATATTTTTCTTAAATATTTTGTATATTGATATACAGTACAATAGAAGCATAGTTCCATAAAAGTGTAGTAATAGTTGTAGAGACAAAATTCAAAGCATCCTTTGAAAATAAGTAAATCAAAAGTATGACAAAATATTATTATTACAGCACATTTTGAAATTTATTTAGACAAAAATCAGATTTTTGGTAAAGTACATCTTCCAAATGTGCTTTAAAATTATCTATGTATTAATGTTATTAGAAAACAATAAGTTATGTTTGTAATGCATTTTACAAACATAACTTATGTTTTCTGCTTAATTAGGTGATAATAGTTGCGGGAGCAACAGGATGTGGCAAAACAACCCAACTACCACAGCTAGTGTTAGAGCACTGTCAAGAGATGAAACAGCCTGTCAGGATTTACTGCACGCAGCCCAGACGTATATCAGCTGTTTCTGTTGCTGAGCGGGTATGACTTGAAAACGACGTTTATAGTTCTAACGACTTGCATACTTAAATAAACAAATCAGTGGCGCTACAATCTCTTTAGGTCTTGGCCTCAGATTTCTGAATCTGTTTCATGATCATTTTTATATCTAAATAGGCAAGTAGGTGATCAGCCTCCAGTGCCTGACACACGCCGTCGACTTTTTGGGTCTAAGACATGTCAGTTTCCTCACGATGTTTTCCTTCACCGTTCGAGCAAATGTTAAATGCGCACATAGAAAGAAAGTCCATTGGTGCACAGCCAGGGATCGAACTTACGACCTCGGGCATGCGAGTCGCACGCTGAAGCCACTAGGCCAACACTGCTCATACTACGCGCGACTTGCATACTTAGACGCTTCAAATTATTTCAGGTAGCATACGAGCGTATGGAAAAGATAGGACAATCTATTGGTTACCAAATTCGGCTCGAGTCTCGTGTTAGCCCGCGTACAGTGTTGCATTATTGCACTAATGGCGTCTTGCTTAGGACTTTGATGGCGGGTGATGAAGCCCTTACTGGTATGTGGAAGTAAAACTATAAATATGCACAAGTGAAACTATTCACTATACTAGGTTTTGCTTTAATAAAAAATAAGCCCCTTATTTATAAAAAGGTAAACTAAACTAAATCTACCAAATATCGTCGCTGTAGAATGATAACCTCGTATATCCAGACAACCAAACATTACAGGAAACGATTTTAAAGGCCGGCAACGCACCCACTAAAAATGGGTGTCTAATATCTATGGGCTGCGATGACTGCGCTTTTTGGACGTCCCGCAGGCTCGTTTGACCCCTATTATATATAAAAAAAAAACTAAAAATGTTTCATTTCGTCAATGTTCGTTAAAATATTATGTGTTTTTGTCCATAGTTTTGGATGGGAAAAAAGACTTATTTATTAATAACATAAATAAATCCTTCATGATTATACCAATTAAATGACATAAGAGTCTAAGAATAAAAAATAAATGGTTTTTTGACTTACGACGTTATCATTCTACAGTGGAGATATGCAATTTGACAGTATATAATACAATCTTTTTTTAAATGTATCTAACGACTACAAACGAATGTTGTTGGCATTTCGAAAAAGAAATTGATTTGATGATGTAAGATTTTAATGTACGCTTGCTGTGTTCGTATATATACTTTATATATTACTAGCAGACCGGCCAAGCGTTGCTGTGGCTAAGGTTTTAGTTATATTACATACCACCATGCTTTTTTGGTGGTAATGCCAATAAATTGTAGCTTATGTGAAACGTTGGTACTTTCAACACAGCGCCATCTGTTAGAATTGTGACTATCAAATAATAAACAAATATTTTGCAATAAAATAATATTGCGGGTATAAATTGAGATGAAAGCTATCCTATCTTTTAAGTTAGATCAAACTGCACACGGTGTGCAAATTTGATTGAAATCGGTTCGGTAGTTTAGGAGTTCATAGCGGACAAACAATGTGACACGTAATTTATATATATTAAGATATTACTACTTGCATATTCACCGATCTCATACATATTGGTTACTTTTGTGTAGGGGTGACACACGTATTCGTAGACGAGGTTCACGAGCGAGATAAATTTAGTGACTTTCTGCTGATCGCATTACGAGACGCCTTGCGCACTAAAGATTTAAAAGTCATTCTCATGTCTGCAACTATGGACACGCAGATATTCTCCAGGTAAGATTTTTGCAGCTGTCTACTGTATGTATCATTATTTCGGAAATTAAATTAACCTCCTTTAAGATAAATGTTTTCCAATGACGAGGTGCTTTTCAGGTGTTTTATTAAAAAAAAATGGCGCTACAACCTCTTTAGGTCTTGGCCTCAGATTTCAGAATCTGTTTCATGATCATTTTTAAATCTAATAGGCAAGTAGGTGATCAGCCTCCAGTGCCTGACACACGTCGTCGACTTTTTGGGTCTAAGACATGTCGGTTTCCTAACGATGTTTTCCTTTACCGTTCGAGCAAATGTTAAATGCGTACATAGAAAGAAAGTCCATTGGTGCATAGCCGGGGATCTGAGAGTCGCACTCAGTTGTTTTATACAAATTAAATTTTTGTTTAGTATAGGTATGTACTCAGGACTTATTATTTTAGCATACAATTGTGTATCAACGGCCACAAAACCGTTCATTGTGGTACAACGTTAGTACTTAGCAAGCTAGGATAGTCAAATTAAAGTTAAGAAACCTCTTCTCAAGAACAGAAGTTATTTAAATAATAATTAAATTCAGGTATTTTAATGGATGTCCAGTGATAAGTATACCTGGGCGTTTGCACGAAGTTCAAAGGCATTATTTAGAAGATGTCTTAAAGTTGACCAAGTACACCAACAAGAAGATGTCACAATTGGAACGTGAGCTTAGAGGGAAGCTTAAAACTGGACAAAGCTACTGGTCGCATCTTGAGGGTAGATACAATTTTTTTCTTGTTTAATTTTTAATAGCCTTGAAATATTATGAATTAATTATGACATAAATACCTAACATTCAATTCCTAGTTTTCTGATTTTTTTTCCTTAAATAATTTTAGGACAAAAGCAAAGTGATGTAGTAGAAGAGAGTGGGACTAAAGAGGAAAAAGATAACCTTGATCCAGCAATGCAAGCTGATATGGATGAATTTTTAGACGAGTGCTTCAATGAGGGTAGTTTGGTAAGTCATGTGATGTAACTTTAATCTGGTGCGAGTGCGCGTATTAATAAAAAGAAAGTTTAAACACGCACATACACTGGGTATAGATAGTAATCTAAGGCGTAAAGTATTGAGCATAAATTAGAACTTGAACCTAAAGTAGGCGAACATATATATATATATATATAATATGTACTTTTATTTATCATTCAAAATTATATTGTATCTGAAACATTATATACAATTATTATGTAATAATATGCCGCTTCCAAGGGAGCGTTCATACGCGTCACGCAATTTTTGGAGATTCTTGACCCCCCCATGTAACTCGCTGTAACGTTTTTTGTACCCAATAGTAAAACGTTTCGTGACCACCCAGTGACTTTTTATACCTAAAAGTTACCAAAGTACCGGAAAGTCGAAAATAATCTTAACAATAACGCGTAATTCAATCCCCGCCCCGCATCGTATCATTTTACAAGAGGGAAACCCCCCCCCCCAAAATTCGTTACATAATACTTGAACGCTCCCCAATGTATAAAATGCATGAAATAAATAATATGCAACTCTTATTTTATAGGACTCGTTCAGCCAAGTGCTGTACATGATTCTATCAGAAGGTGTGAGCGTAGACGCGCGTCACTCCGCCTGTGGAAGGACGGCCCTTCACGCTGCTGCTGCAAGGGGTCTGACGCAAACTGCGCATCAGATATTGAGGCTCGGTATGTCAGGTTTCCACTTGCTGCATCTCGATTATCGAGAAAAATCACGGACATATTAGATGTTATATATTTTAATCTCACAATTACTTTGTTTAACCTAATCAATTGTTGTTAAAAAATATATATAGTGGTAGAGGGAGCGTTCAAGTATTACGTAACGCAATTTTTGACACCCCCCCCCCCCCTGTAACTCGCCGTAACGTTTTTCAATACCCAAGTATAGTAAAACGTTTCGTGACCACCTAGTGACTCTTTAGTTACTATTATGTGGTGTAAGTAGAAAATAATATTAACAATAACGCGTAATTCAATCCCCGCCCCGCATCATAACGTTTTACAAAAGAACAAAAAATTCGTTACGTAATACTTGAACGCTCCCAGAGCTATATATATATATTTTTTAATCGTCAATATTTCTGTTCAGGTGCTGACCCAACATTTAAAGATAAAAATGGTAAAACTGCTTATGACTACGCTGTAGAAGGCGGTCACTCAGAATGTGCCAAAGGCCTCGTCAGCTTCAACCAAATCGAGGAACCGAAATCCAACGAACAAGAAGAGTCGGCGGCGGACAACTTCCTTTTAGATGTCTACCATCACTCCTTCTCTGAGGAGCTCATAGACCACGATCTTATGTTGGCGTTAATCAAACATATCCACCTTAACATGGCGAAAGGGAGTATACTGATCTTCCTACCGGGCTACGACGACATCGTTACTCTGCGAGACATGATCCAGACCTGCACAGAAATGAGTGCTTTAAAATATCAAATATTCACTTTGCACAGTAACATGCAGACATTGGACCAGAAAAAAGTCTTCAACCCGCTCCCGAATGCGCGGAAAATTATTATTTCAACAAATATAGCAGAAACTTCAATAACGATAGACGACGTCGTGTACGTCGTGGACTCGTGTAAAGTCAAAGAAAAGTATTATGAGTCCAATGGAGGGGTCTGTTCCCTGCAATGCGTGTGGACCTCGAGGGCGTGCTGCCAGCAGAGGGCCGGTAGAGCCGGACGGACCAAGCCGGGCCATTGCTTCCACATGTGCTCCAAACGACGCTTCCAAACTCTACCCCTCAACTCGGTCCCAGAAATTCTTAGGGTTCCTCTGCAGGAGCTGTGCCTCCACACAAAACTGTTGGCGCCCGGAAATACTCCTATCGCGGATTTCCTATCGAAGGCTTTGGAGCCGCCTTCATTTTTAGCCGTGAGGAACGCCGTGACCCTACTCAAGACTGTCGGTGCTCTCACTCCTATGGAAGATTTGACAGAGATCGGCCAGCATTTATTAGATTTGACGGTCGAACCAAAGTTAGGCAAAATGTTGCTCTACGCGTGCGTCATGAAATGTTTAGACCCGATATTGACCATCGTTTGCAGCTTGTCGAATAAAGAGCCGTTCCAGATATCGATGAACCCAGAAAATAGGAAGAAGGGAAGCTTAGCGAGAAAAGAATTCGCCGCGGACAGCTATTCAGATCATATGGCGTTATTGAGGGCATTCCAAGCGTGGCAGTCTGCGAGGGCTAACGGCACAGAAAAGGCGTTTTGTGCCAAAAATCTCATATGCGGGGCTACTATGGAGATGATTGTCGGCTATCGGTCGCAGCTACTGGCACAGTTGAGGGCTCTAGGTCTTGTTAAAGCTCGAGGTTCGGGTGACATTAAGGACGTCAACGTGAACTCTGAAAAGTGGCACGTAGTGAAAGCGGTGCTGGTTAGCGGACTGTACCCGTCCATCGCTAGAGTAGATAGGGATTCCTGTACGCTGAGAACTTCAAAAGAAGTCAAAGTCGCATTTCATCCCAGTTCTACTTTACACAGGGGTGGCGGAGTGAGTGGATCTCAAAAATCAGTACAAAGTTTACCGACGGACTGGGTGGTGTTCGAAGAAATTTCTCGTGTGGGCAGATTTTGTTTTATCCGATGCAACACATTAGTGACTCCCCTTACGGTCGCTTTGTTTAGTGGGCCTCTTAGACTGCCCTCGGGCGCGTTAACGCAAAGAGCCAATCCGCCAGGTTTGTCGAGCGATTCAGATAGCGAGGCAGACGAGAACAACTCGTCCCCAGATACAGCTGTCCTGACTTTAGATGATTGGATGGCGTTCACAGCCGACGCATCAGACGCCATAAGCGTTTATTACTTGCGTCAGAAACTATGTGCGCTAGTCATTCGCCGAATGTCCAACCCAGGGAAACCGATGACGCCACTCGATGAGCAAATCTTAAACGCGGTCGTCCACATCTTGGGAGCTGAAGAGAAAAACGTGGGCTTACACCAACCCGCCGGCATAGGCCAGCGACCGAAACCTCTGACTGTCGAATCGCCGATGTGGCGGCGGGAGGACGAACAGTTTAACCGGCACGAGCAAAAATACTACCCGCAGTACCAGAACGACTTTGCGAATAGTTTCTATCAGGGATACGGTTATAGGAATGGTCAAAGACCCGGCTGGAGGAATGATGGAATGCCACAGGGATTCTCAGCTCAGTCGTTTAGTGGGCCGAAGAGTCCCATGTCTCCAAACGGAAAGACCCTGCTAGCTAATATAGAGAAATATTCAGAAAACGGTGAAAGCAATTCGAGGTACTTTATAGTAAAGGCGGACGATTTGCACAGTGTGGAAATGGCACAAGCGAGTGGCAGCTACCCCTTTACGCAAAACACTATCAAGAAACTGCAGAAGGCAAAACAGGTTAGTTTCAGTAAAACTATTTACTTTTATATCACAAGACAGTACATACACATAGAAAAAACAACACAATATTTAACAGTAATTGATTTAATTTACAAAAAGACTAACTAATTCTTACAGTATAGGAAGCAGAACAGCAGACCTTTGTCAGTTCACTCAACGGGCAATTAAAAACGCCTGTTAATCAATGCAGTTTATTAATTATTGTCATACATTGTGTCAACTGAAACGATTTAAAAAGTTTGCCGACTAAACGGATGAAACGGTTTCGTGGGCATACCTAGTCTTATGCTATTCTACTAATATTATTTGTATAACGCGGTCATGTATAATGAAGGAGGCACACTGCTAAAAGTAGCAATGTGCTCGTGAATATGTAATTAATCAGTAGTAGCAGTAGTTATAATCAAATCGACAAACTATTTAATTTGATTATATACTGTTACGATTGTACTCCGAGAATAAAATTATTATTTTCTATAATAGGAGGGTAGTCGCGTGGTAATGATATTCTCGTGTGCGGGTGCTTCAAAGATAACAGGTGCAGCGGCCCTTGGAGAGGCAGCCACGCCTTTAGACTGGATCAGCAATAACCACATACCCTTTCATATGCTCAGGTAATAAAAAAAACGATATTTTTTATTGAATTTGATTTATACTATTTAACAACAAAAGAGTCTTTCTGCTTGATCCATCTTTTATTGATTATAAATATAGGATTTTTTTGATTGGACCCCAAAATTAAGACAAACACTTGATTTAAAAAAAACAAATTATGTACATACGAAAATATCATAACGGAGCCATCGCTACAAGATGCGTACACGACACTATAAAAATAAAAAAAACTGCATACAAACTCTATTAAATATTACAATTAAACTACTTCTACTAAGAATTGAATTATAAGTACTGTGTCCTAATTCTACTCTTAGCCGAAGCCAGATAACAGTTTATCTATAATCTATAACAAAAGGATAAATTTCTATTATCGTATTTAAATTATTTTTTAGATTTACGCTTACGGAAATAAATACATTTTGTTTTATAATCTATATATTATAATATAAAAGTATTAAATGTACATTCTGTAATAGTTTCCAGTTCTAATTTATTAAACAATGTATATAAAAAAAATCAATTTCTTTTAGAATTTATGTAATGTTAACCTTTATGGTTTTAAGATTGTTTACCCCCGTATGTCAAACTAAAAAGTTGGTTATGCCACCACCCGGAACTTCTCGACTTTAAATCTTATACCTAAGATTTTTTAGACGATATATCGTATAAAAATTAAAATATTGCAGGCACATAACAAATGGTTTAGCTGGCGGTGCCCGTGTGACTGGCGCTCGCGATGGCACGGAACTGTGCTCGTCAAGCGGACGCGGTCTACTTGCCGCTTTGCAAAGCCGTAGGAGACACAATCCGCCGAGGCCCATACAGAAACAACCTAACGACCAATGAATTAAGCCCTAAACGTCCCGTCTAGTAGTAAATTAGTAAATGTCTAAAAACGCCATCTTTCATCAGGCGTATCACTAAGGCCAAACAAATTTGTATGTCAATGGTCACGTGGTATAGCGTGACTATTTCTCGATCCTCAGTAATGTAAAACACAAATGTTGATAGTGCAATACCGCTACCAATCGGTGTCTAATGAAACATTACTCTAATGGTTAGTACAATTAATTTAGTTTCGTTTGACAACGGAATATAAGTTTTATTAAAGGTACAATTGTATTGCCGCTGAATATCGTACCTAAAGTTTATTTTTGTTTTTTTATATATGTACTAGTGGGCCCCACAGACGTTGTCCTACATGATAATTCAAGCTATTAGGATATTAAAGTATGAAAGTACCGACTGCAGCGCCACCTGCCGGGCTGATTTGTGAATCTAAACCATTCCCAGATCCCCTTGAACACACACAAAAAATTTCATCAAAATCGGTCCAGTCGTTTGAGAGAAGTTCAGTGACATACACACTCACAGAAGAATTATATATATATAAAGATGTCATGGCCGAATCGTCAAATTTATTGACTTAACGCGATGTGCGAATGCGTGTGTCTAAAAACATTTTTGACATACGGAAGTCAAGACTTAACGCGTTCGACCTTTACTATAAATCTTCCCTATAAGTGTTTCATTACAAGTACCAAATACTAAGAAAATAAGATGTTGATACCTGTCGGCGTAGCTATTATATTTAATATCATTGCCTTGCCAGGTTACAATGTTAAGTTTTTTTCGTGTAAATTTGTATCAAACCAACAAACACAGTCCTATACATTCATCAAACATACGTTACGTGGGGTCTTTTAAGTAACCTGAGGAAGGTGACGGTTTTTAGAATTATCACTCTTTTTCCCAAAAAACGCGGGATTTTTTACATTGTCTGTTCTAAGGAGTGTCTATTTCAAAACAGATTGCGTTGCATTAAAAACTTTATTGAGAAATTGTTTAGCATACAAGTCCTAGATTATCTAATCGAATTAAAAATTAAACATTTTTAAAGAATTTTTATAATACATAGAATGTTAACATTGAATTGTTATTTTTTAAATGGCGGCTGCATATTGTAAGCCTATTGTGTATGTGTTACTATGTTATTTGTTATGCATAAAAATGCTCCAATTTTTAATAAGTTAATGCAAGTATTTAATAAAATTACCATTTGTTCAGGGCTTTTTATTGTGTTCAGTATTGAGAATTCAAAATGACAGACGATACACGATTCGTTTGATTGTGTTTGGTCAGCAGCTTGTCATATTACTGATTTGCGATACGATGTCTTTCCGTTTGACCAATCATAATCGAGCGACACGTATCATTTTGTCTCTCATTTTACATTCTAACAGCCTTTATCATCACTAACCGAAACATAAGACAATCTGTTTTTCATTCTTACGCTACAGAGAAAGGCTCAAAATACTTATTGTATTTTTTGTTATTGAATGTCATTACACATATTTTATTTTTGCTATGTAATGTGAATTAATTGTTAAAGTTTTAGGAAATGCAGTGACTTTTTCAACATTCACTTTGTACATTATAAGTCGGTGCGTTTTTTAGTTTAAGATATTTGCATTTATTTAGTATATTACGATTAAATGTGTTTTCCTAAATTTGGAAAAATGTTAATGTGCAATACTGTGTTTTAAAAAATATTTGTCGCACGAAACATTAAATATTGTTAAAAATAGACGACTTGTTTAAGTGATTTTCTTGTGGTTTTGAGTTTTAACTGAATTCTCTAATTATCTCATTCATACGTCCTGTGCCACGCACACGCACACACTGTTATTTATTCTCATGAATGTAACAGTGTAAAGCACTTTAAATAAAATATATGTATATATGTGTGTAAATGATTTTTATTTTTGTGAAACCCAGAATTAGTCCAGGTGAATTAAAAAAGAACTGTCTGATATAATTTATTGTAAAAATACACATTTCCAATACATAAAATTTTGTAATACAATTTTCGAGTCTTGCTACTGCTAGGCAATCCAAGTCTAGTTACTGCTCATATACTGGCCTAACCACATACGATTTAAGCTGCAGACTTTCTTCGCGTGTGACCCCTTCAAGTTATCATCATCTTACCAGCAGGGAACTCTTAGATACGTCCCCACTACGGTCATTGCTGTACTACCGCTCGTTGTATCTTCTCCTGCTGTTCTTTGCTCTGAAGCTGTTGTAGGGTCAGCAGAGACACACCCAGTTGATCCTCGCGAGTGAAGGGTTGGGCCATTTGTCGGAGCCAACGCTTGCAGATCTGTAAGCACAAGTCGTAATATTATCTTAAGTTGGGCAGCTGTGTAATAAATATCAGATAAGTTGAATTGTGGTGCCAAAAAACTCAGAAAATATTAACATAATGTTCATAAATAATAAGATTGTAGAGCCTGTCGATAACAATAATAAATAGAAAATATTTTTTTTGCAAACATTGTAATTCTTTAGTAGTTGTGTTGTAAGTCGTTGTAGTCAAGAATAGTAAACCTTAAAAACATACTAATCCAGTAGCTGTATATCACTATATGCATCAATCATATTGCATCATATCTTTTTTAACAAGAAGAGAAAATGGAACAGAGGCACTAGGTAACTATAGCTATATGTTCCTGTTAGTAAGTGAAGAGGCGTATTTGGATACTTTTCAATCCGTTTCATATATACATATATAATAGTAAGTTTCATTGTGAATAAATTATTAGTTTTTACCTGCACGGCTTCCTCAGTTGAGAGATTAGTAAGAGAGTCCTTAAGATGTTCCTGTATCCATCTTGGCAATTTAGTTCGCTTGTCCGCGCGACTGAAACGCTTATCCGCGAATATCATGACACCGTAGTCTGTTTTACCACTGAAAATTAAAAAATATTTTTAAATTAATTCGGGTCTAAAAGTATACAACAAAATATGTAAGTGTTATTCTTTGTTTAACGTTTTGTAAAGTACAAGGCAAATTAATATCTTTGTATATAATTTGGTCTAGTGTTTAAAGAAGTTCACACAGATATTAGAAAAAAACTTATGTTCCAATATTGATAAGAAAAAGTTGTTTGATAATTAATAATTTCCTGTAGGTAATAAAATAGGCATAAACTCTAAACATACCGTAACACTCGTCCGACACACTGAGCGGCGTGACGCATCGCGTCAAACGTTAGGAAGTCGTTTTCACGTATCTATTAAAGGGATACATTATATAAATATACATATATAACAATTAATAAATACATTTACAGAGTATTTTATATAACGAGTTTACATAACTTGACATATAGAGTGTTTTTACAATCATGGTATACAAAACTGTTACATCACATTATAATAAAATGTTGCCATTTAAAAAGATTTGATTATTTGTTGCATTGAATAGGCTCCGAAACTATTGATTTTTTTTTGAAGTTATACTTCTTTAGGCGCGTTATGAAAAATTTATGAGAGTGAAATTTTACAATGCGCGCGCACCTGTGACACAAAATTAGGAGTGTGATTATAGCGTGCGCGAGCGAGATAGGAATAAGACAATCTACAAGTAAAAAGAAATAGAATATGTGTGAAGTTCGTATGCCAAGAATTTTGAATTACCATAATGACATTTGTCATTTACCTTTTAAACATAAATATAAAGGAGTTTTAATTATTTTTTCAAAGAAATTTAGCAATGCTTTTTGAATTATGATCAGAAGTGATTTAAATTGAATATTTAAACCAATACTAATTAATATTTGTGAAAAAACTGTGCTCATCAACCTTCCTAAGTGCTTCAATACAATTGAGGTTAACTATCCGTATGTTTTATTATTATTATCGAGTAATGTTTTGATAAAAAAATGACCACATTGTTTAATCAAAACATGTAATTTTTCTGATTTAATCTAGCAAATATAAGGACAAGAGAAAAAACAATTGATGAATCAGTGTAAGTGCACTAAATTGAATACAAAAAAAGAGTTGTCATCTTATCGCTGTGAAACATCAAAAACTGGAGGTGGAACAAAGCCAAACTATTTTTAATAATGCCAAAGAATTATAACTTCTTACGCGCGTAGATAAGTACACGGACCCTTTTTTTAATATTTGTTCGCCATTAGAATTTAGAACCCCATTCCTGATGAACATAGGTTATAGAATATTTTCAATAGGGTTATGGTTCTGTGTGAAATTACGTACACTATCGTAATTTCACACAGAACCATAACAAAGGTGTTAAAAAAACTAATTAAAATTAATGAACCGCGTACACGTGCAAACGATGCAACTTTTAGAAACTTATTTATCTACAGGCAAAGCTATGCTATAGAACATCATGCTACGACCGAATTAATACGGGTTGAATCGCAGAACACTATTTCTTTAATAAAAATATTCTTTTGTAACACAAATTATCGAAATAAAATGGCATGTAACGATGTATAACTGATAAAAAACCTCGTGAGAAAGAATCAAATATTTAAGTAGATTACAATATAATTACAATCCAATTGAATAGAATTAATAGTTTCATTTCAATAATTCCTGTTAAGAATATAATTTTATGAATTGAACTGTTTTTTTTAAATTAATGTATGTATGTGTAGTTCTCTTAGCTCTATGGGTAATTTAAAACATTTATTTAATTATAATAAATGAGCTTTTGGAGAATTTAACAGATTAGGGTTTTAAATATAAACTGTTTAGGTCTACCATCCTTAAATCTCAAATTTTCGATCTTAAAAATATTATATACCTGAAATTGATCCCTCAAATACTCGAGTCGGGCTTTAAGTATCCGACTCTGCGTGAAGACGTACGGAATCCCGAACATAAGTACAGCTCTGCCCAAATGGTGGTCGAAGTCCACTCCTTCCGACACTTTGCCGCGAGCCACGGACAACAGCACTGCCCCGCGGCCGCTCTCACACGCCTCAAACATTTATTCAATTATTATTTCTATATACATATTTGTTTCATAAATAATTTTATTTTTAAAAATAGGTGTGGTAATATAAGTTAATATCTTTAATTATATTTGTTTTTTCCGACTTATTTGTATTATAAAATATATAAAATAAATTTCACACGCTTGCTCTTCTTTGTTTAATAAGGTTATTATACATATTATAGTTATTCTGTTAATTTTCTTTAATTGTCTTTAATTACGGTTCCCTGCCAGATCGCTTAGTAAGTTTTAAGTTCATTATTAATATTACTTAATACTTGTATGCGTAATAAAGTAAATAAGTAGAGCCTTATCGATGAGAAATTGCTTATTTTATGTGATTATGAACCAGGAGGCCATTAAGAGATGTTATTAGTATCACCAAATTTATTCTAGTTACAGTATAGTTTTAATATGGTTTTAATTTGCCTTAGTTAAAAAATTTGAAATGATTTTTTAACTGTTTTTGATGAGGGAATTTTTTAACCTGCATTTAGAATAGGAATAAATCATTTATTTTTAAAATATTCGATACTGTCAAATATCATGTTCTGGACAGTTTAAATATTTTGCTTAATACCTTTATATAATTGATGAGAGCGAAACTCGTTTCTGCAGAGTCTTGGGTCTCGATGAAGAGTAGTTTATGTCGTTGGAGACTTGCCACAACACCTGTAACAACAATTCTTATACTCAGCTTTTAAAAAAAGTCTAATTGCACCGATTTAACTGAAATACTCTTCTATCTCTTTTCATCATAGTGTAAATACAATTTGACTGAAACAGACAAAGAAAACTTGCAGTGCAATAAGTCTGATTTAGTTTTTATAAACTGGTAAGCTAAGTCTTCTAAAAATATCGAAAAAACATACATTTTTATTCGATTTTGAAAATAACCTATGATAACATTATCATCAGAAATTCTCATTATAATGGAATTTAATATTTATAAAAGTAAATGAGAAATTTATTTAAACCCCATACAACGTTATTCAAGTGCTTTTTGTATTACTTAAATTAATGGAAATTTTGAAATCCCACTAATACAATAAATATAGAATTCAGTTTTGACAAACAAGTGATGTGAGTTTTTTTACCTTGATCGTACCAAGCGCCAACGACACTTTCTAAATATAAATACGAAGTGAAGAAACACACTACGCCATCGGGTACGCACGCTGATATCTGAAAAAATAACAAAAAAACCGATAAACTAAACTCAAGACTTTTTTTTATTTAGTTCAGCAGCTTCTTGATACATTACGATCTGTATTTCAGTATCATTATCCGACATTCATATAATAAATAACAAGAAAATATGTAAAAAAAAAACAAAAAAATATTATGGCGCCAATGATTTCTTTTCCTTGAAATAATTCCAACCGTTACACTAAAAAAAGATTTGTTAGAAAATAAATTTGTTGAAAAAAATTTGTTTTCTAAAATCTGAATAAGCTTTAATAAAAAATATAAAAACTTTTTCACACGAAAAATGTTATAATATAAACATTGCGTTGCATGGTTATAATTTATGCAAAATTTAACGCAAATTGTATGGAAAGACTGACCCAGTGATTGAGTTAAAAAAAAAATATTAGAAAAATAACTTCTAAAATATTACAATTGCGCCAACAAATGTGTGTCTGATAAGATTATCAGTCAGACAAGCTACAGGACAATACGTTCTGTAAAAAACTACAATTTTCGTATGTTTACGAATTGAAGAAACTTGAGTAAACCTCGTCCAACGGTAAGAATATCTCACCTCAACAAGAAGTTGTCCATAATTTCTGATGACAGCGACGTCTTCTCGAGTCTCATATTTAGACGATATTGCAACTTGGTCGCTGCCTTTTGACACTATCTGAAAATTTGAACATAATTCTATGAATAAATGGTTTCTTATTTCGATTATAAACAAAAAATATTAAGAAGTTAAATAATAATGTTTTCAATAAGTTGTAAATCATGTTTTTTAAAAAAATAATAAAATGTGGGTACTGTCTTTTATTTATCTCATATACATATAGAAAAGATTGTGTGTGTTTTTTTAAATAAATAAATATATGAGAAAAAAGAAGCGTTAATGTATTACAAAAGTCTGTAAACTGTCACGTGAAGCAAAACAAAAATGTTTTTTTTTCGTTTAACTTTGGTACCAAGGTGCCAAACTCCTTAGTGTTTCTGTTGACTTAGTTTATTTATAATGTTTAAGCAAGAATAAAAACATAGAGGGACAGTGTATTACCATGGGCAATAAGCAGGGCCGTGCGAGGGTCATGGTGAAGGAACTCACTACAACAGGATGGAAATCCAAGATCTTCGGGTACATGTCCAAAGGAGACAATGTGCCTGAAAAATCACAAAATTATTCTACGATTAAAAAATAATATAAAAAATTTACGTTTTTTTAGACATGAGGCGATTAAAATTGCTTTTATTTTTTACCATCTGTATTTGGCAACTGACAGTATATGTTAATTCAGTATAATTTATATATTTTACATAATATGTATATAAATAATTGCCTCACCTGAAGTAATGATGACACTCTGAAATCTCGCGAACACCGGCTTCATAGCTATTGAAGAATCCATACACCTGAAAAAATAAATATTATATAACTAAATTTAGATTTCATACCAAGGCTCCAAATATCTTCTTAATTTCGCAGATAACCATAGACATAAAGTCTCAAGTTCTACGAAAAAAAAAAGATGATCATGTGTCTGTGGCTATTTCGGAACGAAACAACAACTTAAAATAAATAGACCATGTTGAAGTTATTTGAAAATAGCTCCCTGAATTAAAAAAATATTTGTAGATTGTGTGTACCAAGTGGGAAATGAAAAAAAAAAGCGCGGGAAACTTCGTTGATGTTTCCCTACGTTTTACTTGAAACTGGCATAAAGCTAAAACGATTGCCATAACAAAAACTCCCTGCTCTAGTCTATGCTCGACATTCGCAATGACGACCACCATCGCGACCTTAATGTAGAGGATCGTAATGTTAAATTGTGTCTGACAATTATAAAAAATACTTACGAAAAATGCAATATCGGATTAGACACAGTGGGTGTTCTATCATCAAAGGGCTCTATGATTATGACGAAGCCTTTGGTATACGTAGACACTAAAGTAGCCAAATTAGTCACTAGCGTCAGGGACGCGAGGTGAGAAGGGTCAGATACCTGTTAAATATAATTTTTTAACCTCTTCAAAAAAAAAACATATTACAAATACAATTTTCTATAAAAATGGTGATAATAAAGAATGAGATGTTTTTATAGACATAAATTTTAAAAAGTCTCGACGTTTTGAGTGCTTTTGAGCAATGGTATAAACTATTTTAATTATTTATCGTAATTAATTTATACTAAGATATTTATGTATGGGAATTTTGAAAGAATCCAGCGAGAACACACTATAGAACTATTAATGACAATTATAAAATAATGAACTACGTTTAATTATTTTAAAATATAGTAAATTATTAGCTTCATTCTATAGTTCTTACTTTAATATTTTAATACTAAACGATTTTTAAAAATCTGTACGTTTTCAAGTAATAAAAGATAATAATCACCTGTAGCGTGCGCAAGAGTGACTGTAGTCGCGTAGCACAAAACCTTAACGGTTTTCGCTCAATACACACGCGCGCTGACACGTCCTTCAAGAAACCTGCGTAGATATATTGTTTATAAATATTAATAAATTTGAAGAAAAAAATTAGAATTTTAGTCAATAACTTTAAAATACTGAGCACATTACATACAAAACGTATATGTATGTAAATGTTACATTAAAAAAAAACACCAAGCTTAAAATGGTGAATTGTATTTTGTAATCATGTTTTTAAAATAACATTAAACTAATTAAGCAAGTACTTAAATATATCCTTGCAAAAATACCAAAACACCAGTAGTATTTTAGAAGTAATTTTTCTTTAAAAAACATGTAATATTTCGAGTTTAGCACCTATTTGTTAAGTTTATTAGAGAAATAGCGCTTATAGTCCGGTCAAATTAGACATAAAAATAGTGGTCAAATAATAAAAATTCCCGGGAGCCAAAAATTGGTGGAGAGCTGGGGTTTACCATTGCAAGTAAAGTTTTAAAAATCCACATCGAGCCTATGTGTGCTACAAAAGTTATTAGGGATCAAAGGTCAAAAATTGAGGTTTTTTGATTTTTTTTCGAAAACGGTAAGTTTTATCAAAAAAACGTTTATAGCCAAAGTTGTATATCTTAAAATTCTCTACAAAAATGATATTCAGGATTTTTTCCCTAAGAGTTATTCCTGAGATATCGCGATGCTAAGAGACGGCTACAGTGACATTTTGACCTTTGACCTCGAATAACTTTTGTACCATACATAGGATCGATGGGGATTTTAAAAAAAAATTGTAATGGTAAACCGCAGCACTAATTTTTGGCACTCCGGGAATTTTTGTTTTTTCAAATGTCTATATTGACCGGACTATTACGAAATTTTTTTAAAAGTAAATAATAAGTTCATTAATGTTACCAGCGGGAGATTCCTGTACAACATGTTGTATGCGGAGACGTGTCTTGAGGTATTCGATAAACCGCTTCAGAAAACCCAAGAAATGCTCAGCATTGCGAATGTTACCGGGGACCACCTCTATAGTAAAAGATTTTATTTAAGGAAATAGTCAATATTTTTCTGTTTCTTTTTTTTTTTTTTTGGAGTTTATGGCCTGGTATCTAGACCTTTAGGCCAAATTTTTCTGTTTCCAAATTTAGGTAAAACAGATCATCACATACAGTTCTTTATAACTACTATAGACAAAGAAAGAACACAGACTATACAAAGCTGTCAGTGTTGGGACAGTGGTATTAAATACTGAAGATGGCTTTAAAAGAAAAAAAACCTAGTCATTGAAATAAAACTCAAAGAATTTTGAAATCCTAAGTATAAAATACATCTTTTTATTGAAATTTAAAATATTTCTTTTATTTCCTAATTCACCCTATTAACTAATCCCATAGACATATTATCAAAAAGAAAACGATGAAGTTTGTTTCATATTTTTTTTAAAGATTTCATTTGAAAATTCAACAAAAAAAAAAAACATCACCTGGTATATGCACCAGTTCGTTTAATTTTTATTAGATGTCATACCATCCAAAACCTCGTCAGGTAATACGGGATTCGCGAGTATTGTGTCCGTATCTCTCGCTTGGGCCGCTTCCCGTAATCCTTCAACTAATGCCTCATACTCAGCGGCTAGACGAGTGCTATCCTCTGCCTTCATTCTATAACAATAAAAATCCATTTAATATTTCATCCTCATCACTCTTGTTACTTCAAGTGATTCTTGATGGTATGTTTTTAGGATATAATAATATATACTTACTGAGCCACGGACTTCTCTAGGGATTGTAGAGCTTGTGTACTTTTGTCTATGGTACGGCGAGTGATTTTGACGCTGAGCGCGTCTATACATACATTGTCTATATTGTGAGCCTCATCAAAGACAACTACTGCTTCCTTATTCAACTCTTTCGATACAACCTCTGCTATCTTTGGATCAAGTAAGTAGTGATATGAATACACTACTATCTCTGCATGTATTATCTGTGGACAATTGAGGTTGTTTAAGTGAAGCCAGAACACCAATTAGATTTTATGAAAAGCCCTTTATCTCTTGGTTTATAAGTTTTATTGAGAGGTCTTGGGGGTTTAGTTAAAATACCTTAGTAGTGTATGTAGAAAGTCGAAAACTTAATTTGTATGAAAATGACAGTTTGTGTCGACAAATTTTCATACAAATTTATTGCATCTTGACTCAACCCCCTTTTTTTATGAGAAAACTTTTGTATCAGGAGGCTCTTTAGGAAGAACCTTGCCTATAACAAGTACATGTAAATACAATAATTACATGGAACAGACATAGGAGATGTCTTTGCCTTATGCCCTATTGGAGAATTTCAGGAATTCACATTTTATTGTAGTAATAAGAAACACATTTGAGACAAAAACACTTGAAAATACAAACCGCAAATCTAGAGAGAAAGTAAGGACACCAGTTCCTATCAGCTCCATATTGCTTTAGGTCATCTACATTATACACTCCATATGGTAGCATTGATTCTCTTCCCTCAGTGTTAAAACCTTCATAAAACTGGCCTGACAACAAAAAAATATAAGCCAAATATATACCATCTAAATAGAAACATAGATTTTTACATGAAGTTACATGATTGCAAATGTTTTATTAATTTAGAGTAAAATATCAACCAAAGCACCCCATTAAATGAAGTTACTTATTGAAGTCAATAAAAAAAATATATAAAATACTTACAAATAGGAACACTTATATCATGCTCATGCCTCTCTCGGATGTAGCTTGCAGTTAGAGAGTGACACTTGCCATCAACTAATTTGCCTTCTCTTTCTTGGGAAACCTATAAAAATATATCCTTAAATCCCTTTTGAGTGATTTATTCCGACATGTTGTTTTATTACAACATGATACAAATAAAATAAAATTTATTTATAGTAATTTACCTCTGGATGTATACACATATTTTTTCTAGAACTTAAAACAACTCCAGTAAGATTGGGTCTTTCTCCTTGTGACTTTTCATAGTACTTAAATAGATTTTTTAATTCCTCTAAAACTTTTTCTATTTCAGGAATAGTTCGGGAACAGTATATAAGTTTTCTGTAAAGATACATACCATATTTTGTTATGCTGTATTATTTAATTAGAGTAAATAAATGCTTATGACTATTCAGTATTATATTATAAGTCTACAAAACATTGTTAATAATAGTCAAGTAATTTTATAATAATAATAGTACATAGGAAACTATGAATTCAATTCAATTCCAACTTAACATGGGTGAAGCAAGTGGGGCTATAAACAGAAAACAACAAATAGACAAATTATTTAACATACCCATCATATTTTGTATAACTCACCTTACATGGTGGGGGTTTTGTATCATATAAGCAACAATAAGTGACAACAATGACACAGTTTTACCGGTCCCTGAAGGCATTTCCAACAGTCCATGGCCCTGTTACAAAACAGAGGCAAAAAAATTATGCATCAGGATAATGTGTTCTCAGTTGCACATATTATTATGGTGGAATGAAATCTTTCAAAGCTCTTCTAGGAGCAAACATTTACCAAGTCCTCTTGTTGTATAAAATAAATAAGTTACCTTAGCATCTAATGCACGCTTCAATTCCAGCATGTATGCATATTGCTCTGGATAAATATAATCGTATGGAAAGTATACAAGTAAGCCATCTACAGTTAACCTAGAAAAAAAACGTATTATGATTCGCTGCTATTACGGTAGGATTACTATTTATAAGCAATAATTCTTACTTCATGATTTTTCTTTAATATTATTGAACCTGTTTTAATTTAACAAGCCTTAGATTTAAATAGTTGGTGTTTAGGTGGATTCGTACAACAGTTTTGTACACAAACAAAGTCACAGACTACAGACTTAACTAAATAAGAAATAACTAATGAACAGAATAAAGTTGTACAGTAGTACCAATCATAGACTATTTACATTAAATATTGTCAAACAGTTATAAATTTTGATTAGACAAGTAGCATTCAATTCTTGCAAGAACTACTTTTGAGTAATATAGGACTATATTACAATAAATTCAATAGTACACTTTTATGATCATATTTTTTAAATCATTTAAAAAAAGGTCGCTGATACCGGTGACTGGACCAACCTTCTAGTACATACTACATTATTATTATTTGGCATTCGACGCTGCCAACCTACCGACAACAGATGCAAGGATGAGATAATTTTAAAAAATTGCGGGGTTTTCTTTAAAGTTTCGTAACAGGCGGCTTTCCACAGCTCATGAGTTTGCTCTAATCTAAAAGGGTTTTTGTTATATAAGGGAAAAACCTTATGGTAAGAATGAGGGGGATTTTCATTATGAAAACTTTAAAAAAAGAAGCAACTTTTGTTTTTGTATAAAAGATGACTTTGCCTTACTGAAATGAAATAAGTATGAGCTACAAGAACGAATCTAGAGTTCGCGTAATACAGTTAAACTTGGTAAAACTTTACCTAAACCCATACTAAAGATAGATAGATATAGGTTCATGAGGCGACTCAAACTTCCACGTCATTTTAAAGACCTATTCATACATATTTTGTAAAACTTCTGTATCTTAATGCAGTCTTAGTTCCATAGATAAATACATAAAAATAAAATATGAACCCAAGAACCATCTATTATAAAATCTAGAATAATATTTTTGATTTCAAACAGTGGTGAGCAGTGGTGGCGCTTTGAGATGGTGTAGCTTTTGTTAACTTATAAAAAAAACATACTTGTTAGCCATTCTTAATAAACGGGTACTATAGGTTTGTTATGCTATATATTTGTTTTTATATAATTAATCTTTCATTTCTCACTATCACTATGTTGTTTGATAAGAGGCACTGTTTGCATATTATGAATTATACTGTTTGTTGATGACCTCTGTGCTAGTCGTTTTTGCTCTGGTCTATAATGAAGGTGATTGTGTTAGGAGCTGGGATAAACGGCACAACATGTGCGTTGAAAATAAAAGAAAAATACCCGGATTATGATGTAAGTTAATCTTTTCTTACAGAATACGGAAAATTTGTACCTCCATAGTTTAAAAGCGCTATATATCGGTGATAGTAATACATTGTTTTTAAATGGACAAGTAGAAGTTTCGTTCAGAAATTCTTTTCCTGACACATGCCATTAATTTCGGGTCTAAGACGTGCAAGTGTAGATTGCGCACATAGTTCTTCTATAAGCCGTTGGGGCACAGCCATTTGTCGAATACACGACCTCAGGGTTAAGAGTATCGCCTTATCATTAGCCATAACTGATTATAAGAGCAGAAATATTGTTTAACTCGATTGGTAAGGAGATTGAATGTTAGAACTTCAGAAGTCAATATATACAGAACTAAATACAGATTTTAGACAAACACCTACCAATAAACGCTGAACATTAATTTACATCTTAACATCGTCAATACCGATTTCCAAGAATACTAATGTAATTAGTCGAAGACACGTTTACATTATATTTTAAAAAAGGTGAAAATCTACGTTGTAATACAAAATATGCTTTTGAATCATAATATTCAAAAATCTATCTCACATAGGATTTAAAGTCAGTAGCGAGATGGCAGATTACTTAGACTACTTTTCATAGATTTTACAAACGATTAGAAAAAGTAATTACAAAATAAATACGTAACCGATTTCTTAAACAATTAGAGCACTAATCTAAAAAGTAGCGGCTACTGTTTATTAACGGCTATTGGAAATACATTTTATTTTCGACTTAACTAATTAATAAATTTTTCAAATTCTCCCTACAATTATAGGTAACGTTGTTAGGTGCGCAATTTAGCCCAAACACTACTGGGGATGGCTCAGGAGGCCTTTGGTACCCTTACCTTTGTGGAAAAACACCAGAAGCTTTGATTAGGTAAGCTAAGTTCTCATAATGATATTAAAATAGACAGACAGTACTAAAAATTATACCTACTTATGCATATGACAGCACTTCTATATTTTTGGCATACTAAATTGAAACTTGAAGGTTAAGCCGAATTTACATTACGAAACTAGTGGCTCGGAATTAGTTTTATGACATAAATTTCATCAACAATTTCACGTGTAAATTTACAGTTTCATAATGCATGTATCGGTTTCGCGACACTGGATAAATTTCGTCACGCAACTACTTTCACGATGAAAACGCGACACGAAACTAGTGTCGCGAAAGCATTTGCACAGGGCAGACGTGTGTGTTTGAGTGCATCGTGCAGCTAAATGACCGCCAAAATGGCAAACCAAATACCAGCGTAACGAGTGTCTTTGGGATCCAAAACAATCTGCATCGCAAAATGAAGCTTTGATGTTGACAGAGCCATGTCGTTGGTGATACTGTTGATTTCACGACACTATTATTTTTTGTTAAAGTAGTTTCACACGTGCTGCAACTATTTTCATGAAACTCATTCCAACATGCATAACACTAGTTTCGTAATGTAAATTCGGCTTTACTTACAAGCTTGTCTTTTATAGAAAATGGGGTATGGAAACCTACGGTCTACTTCTTAATCTTTGGCGGCAAGGTGGTTATGGAATAAGCCTACAACCAGTTTTCGTGATGTATAGAGATGGGACACACTCAGCGCCAGAGTGGACCAATCACGTTTTTGGTTACGTTGAGCTAGACCAGAAACAGTTGGAGTATTTTAATAAACTCTTTTCTGTTCAGTATGTGTATGTATCGATGTCTTATGTTTTTTGTGTTAACAAACTTGATCAACCAATAATTATGTATTTTATATTTACTTGATTGACAAACCTCAAAAATTTTCATGAGTTGCGATTACAACTTGTATGATATAAATGAATGACTCAAATTAGACAAATTGTTTCCTTAACGGCAGTGTTGGCCTAGTGGCTTCAGCGTGCGACTCTCATACCTGAAGTCGTAGGTTCGATCACCGGCTGTGCAACAATGGAACTTTTTTTCTATGTGCGCATTAACATTTGCTTGAACGGTGAAGGAAAACATCGTGAGGAAAGGGAAATCGATATGTCTCACACCCAAAAAGTCGACGGTATGTTTTAGGCACTGGAGGCTGATCACCTACTTGCCTATTAAATTTAAAAATTATCATGAAACAGATTCAGAAATCTGAGGCCAAGTCCTAAAGAGGTTGTAGCGCCACTGATTATATTTTTTGTTTACTTAACGGATATTATGCATGTTTATCTCTTTTCTTGTACATAATGCACACATCACCTTTACAGAGCTGGCAACACATTTAACACGTTTGTTGTTAATCCATCCACACTTTTGAAACGACTCGAACAACAATTAGACGAATTGAAAGTTACAAGAAAGCAAGGCAGTGTGAAATCCCTGACGGATCCCATGTTAAGGGATTATGACGTTATTATAAATTGCACGGGTCTAGGAGCTCGGGAAGTAGTCCCCGATGAAAAAGTGCACCCAATAAGGGGACAAATACTTAAGGTATTGTGAAAAGAAGTATTGTTAACGATTTATATCCGTTAAAGAAGTGTTATTCTAAGGTGAATATTAAGCCTTTCCATTTTGTTCAGGTAGACGCGCCTTGGGTGTTCTACAGTATCCAAGACAAATGCTCGGGTCACTATATAATACCAAAGTAAGTTTCAACCATTCATAAATCAGAGCAGCGGCGGTCGCGCTCAAATCAAAAAATAAACTACAAGCTCCCTCCTTATCAGATTGCCAAATCGTAAAATGACTGCTTCGCGACTGATTTGAGCGCGACCGCCGCTGCGAAAACAGCTGTGAGAGTTCGAAAAGTGAGTTACAGAATTGCAAGGCAGAATTAGAGGTTCGGAGGCCTTAGTGACTAAAGCATAGCCAGAGTTCGAACGCAAATAAGGCTTAGTGGATTTTTCTATGCCCGCAATGAACACTTGTCAACATCGTGTATGACATTGACATGGCTTATACTTAAAACTTGATCAAACTAAGACCAAGACCCAAAAATTCTTATAGAGCTACTGAATTTTAATTATTAAGGGGTTTTATAATTTGTCACGAATAGAAAAATACATATTAAAACATACGTTATTATTGTAAATTCCATGGTGATATAATTTTTAATCTTTTGCGTACTAAACAAACTGCTCGAATCTTTTTCTTTATAAGTGTATAATATTAGGACATTTTTTTTAATACTACAGCGACACATTTTGTGTACTTGGCGGTACTGGTCAAGCGAACAACTACAGTACCGAGGTGAATAGCGATGACACAGATTTTATTGAAAGAGGCTGCCACAGTTTAATACCGTCATTAAAAGTAAGTACTTTGACAATTATAGTTTATGCCAAATATAACGTATTTTCGCGCGTTTTATGCAAAAGAAATCACACTGTCGCTGCTCCTTCCTCCTCTTCGAAGATATTCTCCTTAAAGGCTGGTTGAAATATCGAATACAATTTCGAATTTAATTTGGAAGGGAAGGCTAAATTTGCCTCTAATAAGCCTGGAGTGCTCAGCAAGGCAAGAGGTTACTTCACTCCGGGCTACCGCTTGAAACTATATAAAGCGCAAATTCGGCCCGACATGGAGTACTGTTCTCACCTCTGGGCGAGAGCCCATTACCAACTCTAAGTAACACCAACTAAGCGTTTTTTAATGCAGCTTTTGCCGCACAACACAGCTTTTAATATAATAATTATGCATTTCTTGTACTTTACCCTCTGAAGGTGTTTTTTTTTTTCATTGTTCCTTATTAGGTATGCCTGGAAGAAATCGCTTGTTAGCGATGCCTAATAACTTATGTAACCTATTTACTTTTTGATTTTTTTATATGTATAATTATGTGTATTATGGCAATGAAGTATAAATAAATATTTGGAACCAGATGCCCACTGAATTATTTCCAAACCAATTCGACACAGGGTCCTTCAAGAAAAGACTCTGGCATTGAGAGTGTCATTGGGTGGCGGTATCGCTTAACATCAGGTGAGTCACCTGCCCGTTGGCTCCGTTATATAAATACACTAGTGGACCCGACAGACGTTGTCCTGCATGATATTTCAAGCGATTAGTAAAGCAAAGTATGAAAGTACCGACTGCAGCGCCATCTGGCGGGCTGATTTGTTTAGATTGAATCTAAACCATTCCCAGATACCCTTGAACACACACAAAAAATTTCATCAAAATCGGTCCAGTCGTTTGAGAGAACTTCAGTGACATACACACTCACAGAAGAATGTTATATATAAAGATGTACATATATATACAGCAAAATTATTTTCTATACAAAAACTTTGTGAAACGCTTAAAATATATTTATTTATTTATGTTACTGTTGTATGTATAGACCGCGAACATACAAAAATACTTTGTTGGATTAAGACCAGCCAGAGATGAAGTTCGCGCAGAAGCTGAGAGGATAAACGGAAAATTGTATATTCACAACTATGGTCATGGTAAGACTATCGAAAACACTATATATAAACCCATTATTAAATACAGTTGCAAAGCGCTCATGTTTATTTAATTAAGTACCTTTATTCTAATGTAGTCTGTGATTTAAGCTCTAGGAAAGTTAATTTTTGTTGGCATAACAAATACAATTTTAGAAATGTTTTTACGTAGGTTAAATTAGTAAATCTTTCATTCTAAATATACTTCATTTTTACTTAATAAATATTTTTTTGTTCTGACGCCGAACAATGGCAAATTTTCAATGTGTTGTAAAATTTCTAAATGTATAATTTAGCAATTCAATCAGCTGAATAAAAGATAATCGGGCAATCAACTGCCGGACTCTTTGTTTTAATTACCTATTACATCTATAATTATTTTGCATAGAGTATATGAATCAGTTTATAATCTACCTATTTCTGTTTTTAGGTGGAAGCGGATTTACCTTATTTTGGGGATGCGGCAGTACAGTTTTAGAATTATTTGAAAAGAACGTGGCTATAAATAATACAAGCAAATTGTAATAAAAATATTTATCAAACAATGTATATATATCGAATATCTTCGCACCATATCCTTTGGTTATAAAACTGGCGATAATCAGATCTGAATAACAATTTGAGTAAATTTGTACGCGATTTAGCCTTTATTGTATAAATCTATATTATGATCATTAAAAAAAATAAACATTTAACAAACTTATCATATTACCTTAATTACCAGCATTTTTATTTAAAATACCCCTATAATCATTACTAACTCTAACTTGGTTTACGGAATATAATTGCGTACTATAGACAACATATTTCAAGGATACAATATTTATTACTGATAATTAATGCAATAGCATTACCAAAATCAATTGTATCATAAAATATTGTTAAAGCACTATGGCACTTCAATGCTGACTTTAGGATTTACGCACGGTGTCGTAGATATCGGTCCTTCGTTGAACCCGGATAGGAATAGAGCTCCTTACGTCCTCAAGCATAGATAAATCTAAAACAAGTAATTTTACATGTTAGACGTGACAACGTCTTATTATTCGATGGAGCCGGCTGCACGCGCGAAAAAACATGACTCATGCGGCGTTACCTCGCTCTGAGGCGTTACATTGACATAATTGTGTTTATGCGTACAAATAAATGTAACTTGATCAATTCAATTGTGATTTCCATTTACCTCCTTCTCTATATCCACACAAAATATCTATCAAACAAATAATATTTTCTTTTGAAAAATGCTTATGACGTCACGTTCAACTATCGTCAGTAAACCGACTTTACGGACAACCGATTTTTTTAATGTTGCTTTAGACCCTTGCATTTAATAACCACAACCAGTGCAAAGTAAACCAACGGGCTTCGTTTTGACAAAATCGACTCTAGAATCGAAATGTGTGTGAAAATGTAAAACAAAATGAAGGCGTTCCTTTTGATTGAGATTGGCCATCTGATGTCTAGTTCAACATCTTTGACACGCTACTTGATACGTCAAATTATTTCCGTTACTGAAATTTTTTAAAGTGCGCTAAACGTGCAGAGAAATTTCAAAATACTCACCAACAGTGTGTACAAGAGTATCCTCTTTCTCATCAAGTTTAGCGACGACTGCTCCCCACGGGTCTACAAGGGTAGTATGTCCCCAAGCCACGTAATCCGCATTTGCATCCCGTGCAGGGCTCACCAGAGCCACCCAGAGTTGCTGATCAGTCGCTCTGGCCCTCCCGAGCAACTCCCAGTGTTTAGGCCCCGTTGTCATGTTGAACGCACCCGGGTAGATTAGTAAGCCACAACCTTTATATAAATTGTATAAAATATTGTTAACACTATCCCGAGGTTGGAAAATTATAAGAGTTTAAAATTTAGACATGTATATTGCCCTGTTAAAAAAAAGACTTAATACCTTCATTGGCCATTAGATGTGCTATCTCTTGAAAGCGAAGATCGTAACATATTCCCAAGCCGATTTTCACACCATTGCATTCAAACGTGGTTATCTCATTTCCTGGTTTTAATACTTCTGATTCTTTGAATGTTATTTTGTTAGGAATATCTATATCAAATAAATGCATCTAAAAAAAAATAATTTGCATTAGAAGCAAGAAAACATCTCACTTATGCATTTTTTTGTAAATTGTTCTGATATGCTTGTTTTTTAAGGATTTTGATGAATGTGTAATATTATATTAGATTTTCGTTTTTCCTGCGTTAAAACCCGTGTAAATAATGAATGCGGGCGCGGTACTCGTCCATTAAAATAGTTGTTATATCTCGTAAGATGTGTCGAAAGTTAATTCTAGATATGAATAACGTATTTAAAATAAAGCATAATTGAAAATTATTATTTCAAAATAAATTTAATTACAATAAGAAAGTCTTAACCTTAGATGATGAACATATGCTGCCGATATATTTTTTTGAATATTCACAGAGAAATAATTTCGTCGAATTTATTTTTACATAACTTCAGGTACTATTGTACTTATCCTAAAGTAACTCTGTACTTATAAAAAAGAAACTCTTAAAATAAGTTTTCTTCTTGTTTATGAAACATTTATGTTATACAATGTTTTATATTATGTTTTCCTTGTTACAATAGAAATATATTTTATTAATTTGAAATTATTAGTCCCTAGTGTGATCAACTTAGCAAACTCTTTATATTCGTAAAATTAGTATGGACTTCTTATTATTTTTGCCACATAGAATTAGTATTAAGAAAAAATAGCTTTATTTGTATTTTATAATACCACAATTCATATTAAATCTTAATCACAAGGAGTTTAAAGAATAGAATTAATATAATATGTGACATAAGTTCATAAAATCTAGTCATAGATTATTGGTTATGTTATTTAAAAAAACCCCACCTTCCTATATTTGGCTACTAGTTTTCCATTAATATCCCACACAGTGCAAGTATTGTAAAGTTTGTCTCCACACCTCTCTGGGACTGTTCCACCTACAACACATACACCAGCCTCGGCTGCAGCTTGGGATAAGGCACGACTTGTCTCACCCAATGGTACTTCTTCTGCATACTCATTGAAGTACTCTGAAATTAAAAATACAATATAATTACACCAAAGCTTCATAAGAAAACATTATTAAATCTCCATTCATACAAAACATACATATTTAGTAAAATAAAATAATGAAATAAATTTTTAACTTACTGGTTCCATAAGGAGAGTTAAAACATTCGGGCAGTGCAACTAGCTGTGCTCCCTTCTCTTTAGCCTGGTGAATTTTTTTTACTGCTTGAGCCACATTTTTACTCTTATCTTTACCTACTGATAACTGAACTAAAGCTATTTTAAGTCCTAGAATATAAAATTTACTAGTAAGTATTCATAAATAATACATAATATAATTAATAGGTAGAAATTCCGCGCGTCATTATTGATAAGGAGTTATGATAACACTTTAAGCGCTTAGTTTTAGATAAATAAATTGTTTGCTCGAGAATATATATGTTACTTAGAAATTTAAAATAAAGTCGGAATACTCTACCCATACTGTAAAATAATGGTTTCTTTACGAAACGTGGATGAATCGCATCGGTTGCAGTGACTGCCATAATAGCACTAAAATCACCTGTTATTTGTAATTAATGTATTTTTTTACCTCTACTCAACATATTCAAGGAGATGAATTAATATTGTTAGTAAGAAGAAGAGTACTAAGCAATCTAAGGGCATAAACAGTATTCACTATTGACGAATGGTTATAATATTATCAACATTGAAATTGCGGTAAACAGTAAACACTAACTTTAACTTTCAAACTTTCAACACCTATCATTATGTTGAAGTAAACGGACATTTCATCTATAATAATTGTCAATCTAATCCTAGATTGTCAATTGTCATCAGTCCAGTCGACCTTTCTATAAACATACTGTATATTATTATACATCAAGATTATGGTTTTCAGTTTTCACCGATCAATCTCCTTCGTGCCTTCTCCATCTACACGACACTGACGAAGTACCTTGTGCCCAGTCGGCACAAATAAAAGCCATTAAAAAAAAGGGTGCGTGTACTTATGTACGCAAGTAAGAAGTTATGCTTCTTTGGCATAATAAAAATAGTTTTTGATTGCATGCAAATAATTAATTACAATTAAATAATCAAAGATTGGAAAAGGAGTCATCATCAATAAAGTTCAGTTTACATTTGAAAAGTTAAATAAATAAATATTTATTAATATTAAATTTATATTTATTATTATATTCTAATATTAATTAGTATTGATTTAAACATTCAATTTAAATCACTTCTGATTATAATTCAGACGCACATATAAAATTCGCACTTGTATAATGAAAACAAAATGAAAACACGTGTTTCAAATGTAGAAACTCAAAGCATGTGGATAAATATTAGGTCCTTACATATGAAATTGGCGTTTTACGTTTTGGCCACTTTGACCTCAAATATCTCCTCTTTGGTTAAGAATTCCAAATTAAAATTTGTACAGCTATTTACTCATGTATTTGTGCTTCGATGACCGTCATTCATTTGTTTTTTTCTTCTGTTTTTTTCTGTTTGCGTCACTCATTTTACAAAATGGAAAACTTAAAGTATCGCATTATTTACGAGTACGAGTTCCGCCGTGGCACTAGTGCTGCGGAAACGACTCGAAGGGTGGATGATGTGTATGGCGGTCATGTTGCAAAAGAAAACACAGTTCGTTTTTGGTTCCAACGTTTTCGTTCTGGAAATTTCGACCTCCAGAACAAGCCCCGTGGACGGCCTGAGACCCAAGTTGATAGTGAAGTATTGAAGGCTATTGAGGAAGCGGATCCATCGCAAACCACGTCCGAGTTAGCTGCAGACTGCGGTGTTAGTGATAAAACTGTTTTAATTCACTTGAAGCAAATTGGGAAGATTAAAAAGCTTGAAAGATGGGTACCTCACGAATTGACTGAAGCAAACCGGCAAACGCGCGTCGACTGCTGCGTTACATTACTGAACTGGCACAATAATGAAGGTATTTTAAACCGAATCATTACCTGTGATGAAAAATTGATTCTTTACGATAATAGGAAGCGCTCAGCGCAATGGTTGGATCCTGGCCAGCCAGTCAAATCCTGCCCCAAGCGAAAATTAACCCCAAAAAAGTTACTTGTAAGCGTTTGGTGGACTAGTGCCGGTATTGTTCATTGCAGTTTTCTCAAATCTGGCCAGACTATTACGGCTGATGTCTATTGTCAGCAATTGCAAACCATGATGGAAAAGCTAGCGGCTAAACAACCTAGGCTGGTCAATCACTCCACGCCACTGCTACTTCACGACAACGCTAGGCCACACACTGCACAACAGACGGCTACCAAATTAGAAGAGCTTCAATTGGAATGTCTAAGATATTCTCCGTAGTCCCCGGACCTTGCTCCAACAGATTACCATTTTTTTCGAAATTTGGACAACTTCTTGCAAGGGAAAAAATTTAACTGTGATGGGGCAGTCCAATTCGCCTTCACAGATTTTATTGATTCCCGTCCGACTGGTTTTTTTAGTAAAGGGATCAATGAACTACCTATGAGATGGCAAAAGTGCATAGAAAACAATGGTTCATACTTTGATTGATTAAATATATTATATTTAAAAATATTCGACTTTTTGTTCCTCCCATACAAAACGCCAATTTCATATGTAAGGACCTAATATTATAAATATAAATACACAGTGAACAGAGGCGGTGTGCGTACCAACATGCGCCACTAACTTCATACTGATAATTTTGTGTAACGGTGCGCTCGCATCGTAAAATTTCACTCTCATCAATTTTTCATAACGCGCCTAAAGAAGATTAACTTCAAAAATATTATGGTTTGGGTCTTGGAAGTTGGGAGATATTGAGTTGAGAGATGCTTTTACTTAGGGTCGCTCCACAATCAATTCCGTTGGGAAGATTTCATACATATTGTTTGCTGACGACACTTCACTTCTATTTAAAGGGAATAGGAAAAACGTATTATTGGACGATGTAAACGATTCTCTCTGGTATAGTAAGTTTACTTAACCAGTTGGTTAAATGTAAATAACTAACTACTTAATGAGAATAAAACAAATTGTATTAGATTTATAACTACTACAGAAAACTGAAAAGTGAGGACAGTGAATTAAACTTTGTTGGCAAGACTGTATTTCTAGGCATAGCAATATACAATAAAGTATAGTAGTAAACTCCAGTGGGGCCCACACATAAAGGCTCTTTCGAATATGCTGAGCTCTACGGCATATGCAGTAAAGAAAATCTGACAGTTTACTGATCAGGACACGGCTAAAATTGTGTATCATAGCTACTTTCACAGCGTTGTCTTACGGTATTCTAATGTGGGGTGCTGCTGCAAAGGTTCAATCCATATTTGTGCTGCAGAGCCGGGATTATTATTATTATTTATTGTGAATCCCCACGGAAATAGGTACAAAATAAGTTTAAGAAATCAAATATTATATTTATGGCACTATCTGGTCGATATGTTCTTGAAGTGTGTGTGTAAAAAAATTCAATGATTTTAAAACAAATGGTAACTTTCACCAGTATAATACTCGAAACAGAACTACTCTAAGCGTACGACCATCCAAGCTCCAGAAGATAAACCACTCCTTGTATGGAAATTGTATTCGTTTTTACAAGAAACTCCCAAGCGACATTAGAGAATTATCACTGAATAAATTCAAAACTCTCGTTAAACGTAAATTATTAAAGCTATTTATAAATTTGACGGTTATTTAAAATTTAAATGATGTTAATCCTTGGGATTGATTTGCTACAGTTTAAATATTTATGGTTCTGCTTTACAAACAATTTGTATGACTCAAAACTTGGCAATTAAAAAGAGTGGCGGAAAGTTTTATGCCAGCCTTGCGATTCTGTAACTCACTTTTCTAACTCACACAGCGGTTTTCGCAGCGGCGGTCGCGCTCAAGTCAGTGTGAAGCAGTCATTTTACGATTTGGCATTCTGACAAACAATAAACTACAAGCTCCCTCCTTATCAGAATAGTGATATGGATGTGGTTAGCTTATCTAGGTATCTAATTTCCACTCCAATCTTCCACTCGGTGGACAGATGACCTGGTGAGGATGGAGGGCTTTGAGTGCAGAGCGCGGGAAACCGGTCGTATTGGAAATTTAAGGGAGAGCCCTATCTCCAGCATTGGACGTCAACATGGTAAAACGAAGACATTGAATAAAAACAGCAAATTTTAATTGAGTGTGGATTCTCTATAGTAGTGTGATTGAAGTCTTTGATAGCATTTTTAGTTCATCTGTGATGTCTCTATTTAGTCTGTGGTAAGTTAAGAACTCATAATGTATTAAAAAAAAAACTCATAATGTAAATAATTAAAAAGTCAAAAGAGAACATTATTTTATTAATTATCTTAGAACTAAAGATTCTACATTTTTACCATAACAAAAATTAATAAATGAATAAAAAATTTATTAAAATAAATTTAACTATTAAGTAACTAAAACCACTTACATGGAAAACTTAAAAGTTTGCAGGCTTTGTCTTACAACTGATATTAAACTTAATGTTATTCAGTCAACTTCATTGGAATACTACTATGAATTATTAACCGGAACAGATGTAAGTTATTTTTAGTGGCAAATTATAGTTTGGTATCGAGATCAACAAACTACATAAAACACCGTAAAAATGTCATGATAGAGCATCACCTGGATAAGTAGAAGACTACTGTAAACAGTAGTTAAAGTTGTTTGAAATAGTTTCAGTAATGTTATTAAACTATAAATGCACTTGGTTTCCAGCTAATAAATTAAAATGTTAACACTTTACTAACATCAGAATATCACAATACAGAGGAAAGATTATAATAAAAAGACAAACAATGTAAATAGGCAGCCTTACTACTAAAAGCAGTTTCTTCTAACCAACCCAGTATATATCTTCAGTGGAAATTTGTAGTCATATTTAAAAGCATTTTTGGGGTTTCTGTTTTAGCCTCTATATGAATACAAGATGCCAACATATGCTTGCTACTTGTGTGTCGCTTTGTTGAGGAAGTATTTTCTATTTAGACAAAAATGCTTAGAAGTTCAAAGTATGTTGCAAAGGATTGTCATTGAAAAAGGACAGGTATTGTTTTTAACAAATTTACTTCAGTTTAAGTTTACATAATTATTAATAAATAACTCTAATTTTATAAAATATACATTTTTATTGTTTGCAGGTAACAAAAGCAGATATAACACAGATTCAGAAAAATCATATTAACAATATGGGGATTACTCATCATGTGATTAATATAGATATTGACTTAAATTCAGCTACATGTGATACAAAAATTGCAGAGAAAATGAAAAATGTAATAAATCATGAAAAGGTTGCAACATTTATGTTGAGTGAAGATGACTTGAGCATTAAAAGGGAAGTTGTCAAAACCGCAATAATTAATGAAACTTTTATTAGAAATAACTTTAGTATTACTGATATAGAAGATATAAAGAAAGAAATTAGTATTCCCTCAGGAAGGGATTTACAAAAGCATGATAATTTGGAAATAAAAAATAATGGACAAACAAAAATTACATTAAATTTAAATGATGATAGTTTAAAAGGTACAGAGTCTTCAGATGATGACCAGAAGTTAGTAAATTTAGTAAATAAAAGTAAAGTATGTATCATTCTGTTAAACTATTTTTTTATATACAGAATATAGGTAAAATATATTTTCACTGTAAAACAAGCCCATTGAGTTTTTAAAATCTGATGGCCACTTATATAATTATGGTATCTAAATAAATGTTACTGAGACTGAGCTAAGTACATTGGACTAAAAGTTATTTATTAAGCATTTTATGCAAATGCCAATAATTCCACTTTAAATAACACATTTCCTAACAATACATTAGCACTTATAAAGTTATTTTAACTTTAAGGTAAAGACAAAAGCAGTAATAGGATTAAGAAGAATAGAAAGATCTCAAAGAATCAAGCAAACAAAGAAAAACACACCCACTATTCATGATAAGGATTTAGAGGAATTTGTTATATTTATTTATTTGACGGTAATTATTCTATCTACATAATATATATGAATATTATATTGATACTGACTACTTATATAGCTTGGTTGGTAGGGCTTGTTTCCTGGATTTGATTCACTGGATATGAATATTTCCTTTGTATTGGGAATTATATATGCCTGAGCTACTTTATGATTCTGAAATTTTTCTGTCCCATGCCCCTTTCAGGGAATTACGTTATCCACATTTGTAAATTATAGCCAATAGGTTGGACTGACCCTATTAACAGTACTATTGCTAGATCTACTGGATTACAGAATTAAATAATTTTATAGTAGCTTTTTGAAGTTATACTTCTTTAGGCGCGTTATGAAAAATTGGTGAGAGTGAAATTTTACGATGCGCGCGCACCGTGACACAAAATTATCAGTATGAAGTTGCCCACTAACGAATTCTTTTTAAACCAGCCGGGCGCCTAGCGTGCGCGAGCGAGATGGGAATAAGTCAATCTACAAGTAAAAAGAAATAGAATATGCGTGAAGTTAGCAGTTAGCTATGCCAAGAATTTTTAATGACCATAATGACCTTTGTTGACCAAAGAAATTTAGCAATGCTTTTTCACAAAGACCTATTGTTATTTAGTTAAAAGGTTATGAAACACACCTAGTTATTAAATTGAATGAATAATATAATAAATAATTATTATTATTAATATTAATTAATAATTGAATAATAAACTAAATATTATTAAATTATTAACGTTAAATATTTATTATAAATTATTTAACATTTAAAAAAAATAAAGAAAGCCACAGAAGTATAACTTCTTACGCGCGTACATAACTACACGCACCCTTTTTTTTTGTACTAATTCTACTAAAATATAATTTAAGGTATTATTATTACTAACACATTAAGTAATGAATGGACTGTATCATCTGATAACTACTTATTATTATTAATACCTTTTGATCTAATTAGCAATGTGAATAATGGTTAAGGGATAAAAAAGAACTCTTCAGTAACAGCGAGTAGTAATAGCAAAGATATAATTTTAAAAAATTCTTAAAGAAAGAAGAACAATTGGAAGAGTTAAGAAAGCGTCGCGAATCTGAAGAGTTCCGGCAATCGCAACACAAATGTGATAAATGTTGTAAGACATTCCTGAATGAACAATCTGCTTTAAACCATGCAGTTAAACATGACGAGGTAAGAATACAAATAATTTAGAGTTCTAAATTCATAATTAAATTCTTAGTATGAACTGTGAATAAAAAATCGGTTGTCTGTAAAGTCGGTTTACTGACGATAGATGAACGTGACAACGTCATAAGAAAATACAGATGGAATGGTTGCATTCAACAAAATAAACTTTTAATTGTATTTGTTTGATAGATATTTTGTATGGATACAGAGAAGGAGGTAAATGGAAATCACAATTGAATTGATCAAGTTACATTTATTTGTACGCATAAATACAACTATCGTTGCTATAAACAATTGACAGTTGACACCACATTCACTTTTCACTGCACTTCATACTTGACGAAAACATGTAAATGTATTATTGTATAGCAGCTGTCCACGCGGACGCATCGCTCACTCAAGTAGGAGAGAGACAGATGTCGAACGCTGCCTAACGCGGAGGCCGATTGTGCCTCTTGGTCGCTCGTTTCGCGCTCTCGCTTGCACTTCAAGCCTTAAATGGAACGCCTCAGAGCGAGGTAACGCCGCACGAGTCATGTTTTTTCGTGCGTGCAGCCGGCTCCATCGAATTATAAGACGTTGTCACGTCAAAAATATGTTTAGTTTCTTAATAATAAGGAATCGAGAATATCAAATTACGCCAATTGAAAATTATCTAACCGTATTTTAATTTAGATTTATGTAGTTTAAAATTATACAAATAAATTACTAATAATTATATAGTCACGGGGCAGTTTGGAGTGTGACATTTGCAAACTGCGTTTCAAGACCCGACGCAAGTTTAGCCAGCATTACTCGATGCATCCACGGCGCTATGTCTGCAGAAACTGTCCTAGAGTGCTTAGTTCACTGTAAGTATGCATAATACTTAACAAAGATCATTTTTTTACTCACAAGTTTGACGCTTGATGTTTTTTGGTTATTTTGAATAAAGGGAAATTAAATTATGAAATATAATTAAAAATTAAATTGCAATGCAACTGAAAATAAAAAAATATACGTTATAATTTATTCTTTACCCAGATTACTCGATGTTCACTGCAGACATGAATAAACCCATATCGCAAAAACTACTAAACTAGTTAGGTAGTTGGACTGTTTCCTTAACTGCCTTGCGATTCTGTAACTCACTTCTGAAGGAAGGAGCTTGTAGTTTATTGTTTATCACAAAGCCAAATCGTAAAATGACTGCTTTACGACTGGTTTGAGCGCGACCGCCGCTGTGAAAACCGCTGTGAGAGTTCGAAAAGTGAGTTACAGAATAGCAAGGCTGAACTTTCAAAAAAGATCGTCTCGATATGTCTAAGTTGACTTGCGAACTGGTAGCAAATGTAAATTTACAATTAATTTAACTTGACAATTCAAAAGTGCATTTGAATAAAGATAGTTTGAGTTTGCCATACGAGTATTTGCTCGTGAAATGTGAAGACTAAAATATATCATTATACACCAATATTATGTATTTCAGCTACCAAGCAAGATTACATGTTCGCTATCATCAAGGAGTGAAGTATAAATGCCCACACTGTGAGGAAGTGCATGTGTAAGTTTTGAGCCGTTCTATCCAAAATTATTTGCACAATTTTGTAAATATTGGTATACACACTCACACGTATATCGCAGTCAGTTGCTTACCTAAATATCGTTTGGTCACAATAATTGGATCGCTAAGATTTGTCATTTACCTTGCGATTCCAAAGATAGTGTTTTCTACTTAACGTTTTTAATTAAATTTCAAGGATGAATAAAATATGATATAATACATTCAGTTGCTTTGTAACCCCTTATGGGTCTTGGCCAAACATTTCTATTTATTTCATAGTTATGTTCGATAATTCGTTTTTTTAAATATTTAAGACAAATGTGTCGTAGATTTTTAGGTTAGAAATAAGGATTTTTTCATTTCCTTTAGGAGGGTACTACTAGAGGATTTGGACAACTACACTTGTAGTGTACTTCTTCTTTAAAACAGTTTGAAATATTGTTTTCAGTAACAAATCAACGTACTTAAACCATTTACGCAGTAAGCACCCCGCGGACTTTACGTGCGAATTGTGCGGCGCCGCGTTCGTTACGCAACATGGCCTCAATCGGCATAAAAAGGCGAAACATCGAAATGTAAGTAATGTCTTAGATGTTTCCCGTTTTGTTTGTAATTCTTACGTATGCTGTACGTAAATATAATAAAGATTCTTAAAAGAGTTTATTCATGGGAGGTAAAATCTTAAGATACCAATTAAAAGTCCGACAACGTACTGCCCGTTTGCCCCTTGTTCTATAAACAAAAACTTACATTATTTCACAAGATTATTTAGCATAGGGAGCGTACAAGTATTACGTTCGGCAATTTTTGGAGATTATTGACCCCCCCCCCATGTAACGCGCCGTAACGTTATTCTGTACCCAATAGTACAACGTTTCGTGACCACCCAGTGCCTCTTTATACTTAACGTTACCATTATGTGGTGTAAAGTACTGGAAAGTCGAAAATAATATTAACAATAACGCGTAATTCAATCCTCGCCCCGCATCGAAACGTTTTACAATAGGTACCCCCCCTCCCAAATTCAATAGTCCAACAGTTGAATTTGTAGATAAAATGGTTTATCCATTGGATGGAATTGAATTGAATATTCCATTGTCCGAGGTATCGTAAAATAATACGTTTTGCTCATACATTTATTTATTAATTTACAGCTTATCTATTGCCAAATTTCAACCAAAAATATTATAAAACTATTATACAATCAAGTTTTGTTTTTAATCAAATTAACAGAAAACCGTAACCGTAAAAAGTACATTCTAAAATCATAGTTATGGGGGATACGCTTCACAAATAGGTCGCTCTCCGGCAAAGAGTCGAGAAAACTATCAGCCAACATTGATACATTCAAAATTATTGATTTTTAAGTCTAATATAGTTTACCAAACTCAAGACACCCTAAACCTAGTAAATATGAAGTTCAAAATTGAAGGAAAATTCGAGCGACGCGGACGCACGGCGATGCGAACTATGTAACATTCAGTTCGCGAATACAAAGGCTTACGAACGACACAAGATCACATCCCAAAAGCACGCTGATATCACAAACCAGTAAGTTTTCCCTGTATTTACGTTAACAAGAAATCCTAGTATCTTTCTACGTCTTTATACCATCCTAAAACTTTTCTTTCGCCGGTAATTAAGAACTTAGGTGTTAAGAACAATATCAGAGGAGATTAATAACTAGTTTTTATAATAAAATGTTAGGGTTCATAAAAAATAATGTGTGCGTGTACTAGGTGTACACACGTAAGAAGTGAAACTTCTTTATGACCTTATTTTTCGAAAAATGATCTACTATATGCAACTTTACAGAAATTGGTTAAATAAAGTTAAATTAGGTAAAGTTTAACAAAAGGCTTTTATTATCATAGACATGAATACAAATACAATTATTTCATTTTACCTTATTACTACTAAGATTATTACAGAATTTCATTAATTGTAATAGAATTATTACTATCATTGTTATCGTTATTATATATTTTTGTTATTAATGTCTTCGAATCTCTTCGGTTCAACCGTGGTAGGGACAAGAAAAAGATGGCGCGTAACCGAAAAATGTGACGGTAATTTTTTTTCCAACGCTGATAAAGAAGTTTGACTTCAAAAAGCAACATGGCGCGTAACCGATTTGCTACAAAATTTCTCCCATACGTCGATAAAGAAGTTTCACTTCAAAAACTTATTAAAGATATTTCGATTTGTTTGAAGGTTCAGTTGCCTTGAATGCGGAGAAGTATTCTCGACGAATGATGACAGGCGTGATCATGCGCGACTCAAGCATAAGCGCGATCTTAAGCTTGGCCCAGATGACTGCACTTGGCCTATACAATGTCCTCATGTAAGTACTATTTCTGGTTTCGCCAAATCGTTGGGTGGCACGTATTGTTATTTTAAAATAATGTTTTTATTATTCCTTTCGTTCATTTAAAATTACCAATCTACCTTTTAACGCCAGTTTTTGTCAAGTTGCCAAGTTTTGGTTCCCGGTGATCCCGGTCAGTAAGGATCTGAAGAGGGAGCTTTAGACTACCCAGGAGGGTCATTTCCCCCCGATAACCAAGTCATCTTCATTAAATACCACTACAGCCATCGGAGGACGTCGGGATCCCATATTGCATTCTGCATTGTAAATTGGACCCTATAAAACCATTTTTTTCTACTGCAGTATATATTTTTGACATTTAATATCATACTTATATTTACCTACTATTTTGAAAATTTTAAATTATTCTAGAGAGAGAGATTGAGAATCTTTCGTAACCAGCTGTTAAATATGTATTAAAATACTACTTTTAGTATACTAGCGACATCTAGTGTTATGTATGTAAAACTGTTTTGTTGGTTTATGTATAACCCAATGAAAATTAATTATCTGTGGCGAGCAGTGGTAGTTTTAACATCAGCCTGCTATTTATTTTTTAACTATTAAAATAAATACCTACGCGTTTATATTGCTCCTTTGTATCAGTTTTAAAAACAATATAAGGGAAACAGCCGTTTTATTAGCTTCTTTATTAAATCAAATTTATAACTATTTTGACGTGATAACGTCTAATAAATAATAATTACAATGTTAGATATAATGTTCTATGTTTATATAGGTCGAAAGATTCCATAGGGAATTAAGCTACATAGCCGCATACACGATTATATGCCAGATTTGACTAAAATATTGATAATTTGTGTCCAGTGTCCAGAAAAGATACCGAATGCAATGGCGAATTGGTCTCACTATAGAGAGCGTCACCCTGACAAGAAATATCCTGTTAGGGACCATCACGTGTGTCAATACTGCGGGAAGGGATTTGCGGTAAGATCGACTATAATTGTTTATTTGTTTGTTCGCATTGAATAGGCTCCAAAACTACTAGACCGGACCTATTTGAACAATTCTTACACCATATAGGTGTAAAAATACCAATAAAAGTACCTTAATCACGTTAATTATAGACAAAAGAGTATGTGCACAGATATACTACAGTTTTAAATAAGACATCAGTATCTACAAAAAAGGCCCGATACCAAATTTCAAACTATTACATATTTCATTAAATATCCAGCCGTGCGAAGCCGGGCCTGAACGCTGTTATATAATAATTACAACACTTTTATGTAAATGGATTGGTTGGAATCCGGGTAAAAGTAGTACTACTTTTTTTTTCAATAGGCTTTCAATTTTTGACAAGATTTTAAAACCGTTTCCGATTATTTATTAAACACTATATATCTTACACAAATTGTTATTTTTAAAACTGTTAATCCAATACGGCTTTAAACATTCAAATTAAATAATTATAATTTCAAGAAACCGCCAAAACGATTCTCTTTCTAAGATGCCGTCGCAGTCGCACTAGACTCTGTCATGGACCAAGCCTGTAAACACTTAAACGTCGATTTTTTCACGTTTTAATTATTATTCTTATACTACACAAATAAATATAATAATTTTCGAGAAAACTTTTAGGATTAGACAGGTGAAGACATATTATTTCCTAGCATGCTATGTCATCGTCTATTCGATTAACCTGTGACCGTTTGTGTCACGACACAGACGTATAAATACAATGTAATAATGTGTTTTTATTCCATAAAGTTTTTTACAATCATGTTTTATACAGATTACTATTATTATCACTTTTTTTTCATACTGACTATTGTTATAAGATTAGCAAAGATCTTCGACCATCGTCAAAATTGACAAATCAGAACATATCACGTTATTTTGAAAATATTACACATTAATACAGATTTTTAAAAAATATATATAAATAAATATAATAGTTACTATATATACTCAGTATAGTCGTTCCACAATTGAGCGTTTTTTAAGACAGTTTTTGCCGCGTACCACCACTATGTGGAACCAGCTGCACACTAACACACACTGCAGTATTTCCGAACCAATTCGACTTCTATCATTCAAGAAAAGAGCGTACCAATTCTTAAAAGGCCGGCAATGCACTCGCGAGCCCTTTGGCATTGAGAGTGTCAATGGGCGGCGGTATCACTTAACATCAGGTGAGTCTTCTGCCCGTTTGCCCCGTTCTATAAAAAAAACTTAATATTGGTTTATTCGAGGATTATTTTGGCTGAAACATTATTGACTTTTGTTATATTTCAGACAAAGGCTGGTTTGGAGTCGCATAAAGCGAGTCACAGTAATGAATACGCACACAAATGCAGTGTTTGCGGGAAGGTGAGTGTTCTGAAGAGTTTTTTGGGTTTATCCCTCCTGCTTCGTTTCAACACCTTACGAGCCTTATTAATTCAAAATTTCACCCGCATCACCTTGATGGCTTGATGGGCCGGTCCGCACTTTCCGCACAAGACACTTTCTTTTGCGAAGTAGCGAACCGGTGGGGCTCTTCCATGTGAGATACCTCCAATTGTTTAAAGTAAGATTATACTCCTCCCTCAAAAGCCGGTAACGCAGCCACTACAAATATATTTTATTCACATATTTACATATATATATTTATTATATCATATCATCGTTTTTGAAGTGAAACTTCTTTATCGGGGTTGGAAAAAAATTTACCGTCATATTATTTATTATTTATTATTCGACACTTAATATTTTAATGACAATTAAATTCATTAAATTCCTAACATATCTTCCTTTTTCCGTCCCTCTAAGTATCGGAAATCTAAACTTTTAAGATTTGTATAAATATGAACAACACTTCAAGATTAGTTTGCCACTGAAGTTTCACTTCTGACATGTATACTTTGTACACACACACTTTTTATTTATTTTTAATAGTAGGGTACATAATTCTGAGATACCCATATCTCAGAAACTACCGAACCGAACACGTTCTTGGAATCCTAAATAGATTGTACATAATTTCAACAAAAACATACATACAGGTCGAATATATAATATAATATAAATAATATTTTTTTGGAAGTCCGTTAAGTACTTTTTTATTAACACGTCTCATTTAGGGTTTTCGTCACCGTGATGGGATGATGAAGCACCAGAAAAGCGTCCATTCAGATACGAGACCTCATATGTGCTCGCTCTGTGGAAGGACGTTTAAACTAAACAGCGCTCTTGTCAAACATCAACGGGTAAGGATTCAGTGTTGCCACAGATAAAATAAGATTTTACGATAATAACGATTGAATATTTTGTTCATGTTATAATTACAATTATAATACATTGTCTTCTAAGGCGGGTTGATACTATATGCAAAATTCCTTGATTTTTTTCAAAAGATAGTTTCAAACACATTCAAAATTAATTTCTTTATACCATTTATATAAATCTGTCATATTTGATGGTTTGGATTTAGATTCTTCCATTGTTTGTACTATTTTTTTATATATTTATTATGTTTTTATTATTGCTTAAACATTATAATTAAACTAAAAGTACAGAACACACCAGAAAATCAATTACTGGTATGGCAGAGTTTTTAAACGAAAATTGAAATTTTCTTATTAAAACAGACTAAAGAGATCGGAACTCACAGCTATGAACTAGACACATTTCTAATACCTATAAATATTTGACTTTTTTAAAATTCTAACTACGAAAAGTTTTTATTAGATCATTAATTTGTTGTTATTCGTTTTTTCCTTTACTTATTTTCTCACGGCTTAAACCTCGGAACTTCGCGAATATTTCAAGATCAAAATTAGCACAATCGCTCCAATCGCTAGTTTTATCAAAAAAACAAAAGCAATTCGTTTATAAGTATATATATAGGTATAAGCAATTCGTTTATATATATATATTTATGTCGTTTATATATATATTTTCAGACACATACAGGTGAGCGACCATTCAAGTGCGAAGAATGCGGAAAGTCCTTCGGCTTCAGCACTACACGTAATATTCACTACCAAACAGTTCACTTAAAACTGCCTAATCCTTATGATCGTTCACGTAAGAAAAAGCTTGCAGAAACTATAAAATAAATGCCCAATTGAAATGTATTTGAACGCTGCAATAAATTCTATTAACGATACAGTATTGACCTTTTATTACTAATGCCCGAATAAAACTGAAATAAATAAATTCTGTGTTTATCTATTTCAAAATACTAATTTTTGTTAGTAGATAAATATACTTCTATACTTTGATACTTCCGTTACGGAAATATCTATCTAGGAAATATAAATATATGTTATAGTCCTCGATAAATGGATTATCCAACGCAAAAAAAAACATTTAGACCTGTTATGAGTTCCTGAGATTAGGGCGTTCATTGAAATAAACAAACTTTTCAGCTTTGTTATATTAGGTACTAAGATACAAAGATAAATCACATTTCGATAGGCATGTATGAAAATTTAGTTTTCGACTTTCTACATACACTACTGTGAACGTATCTTGACTAAGGCCCATGATTACGTTACAAAGTGTGAGCTAATGTCATTCCCTCAAATTCGTTATGCGTTAGCGGTTAGTAGGTCACGAAAAGATGTTTTTCTCAAACCCCGAGTATATCGCGGTTAGTAAAAACGATTTTTTTTTAATGGTAACCAAACGGCATAACAGATTTAAATCAAATTTTGCAAATCTTTTAAGATCGTTGAACGCTTTTCAAGGAAACTAAATTCCGATCAGATTATATATATTATAACGATTTGTTTGCGAATTGCGATCCAGAAACGATAGATAACTGAAGCACAGACTACTTTAATTTTAAGGTTTCTATTCTCTGTCTTCAACGAGCAAAATCGCGGCGTCGTTCACTCTGTGGTCCTGTTCAGCGTGGTGTTTAAGCACACGCCGCTAACCGTACACAGTACACACTACACTATATAGTCGTAGCATTAGAGATATATTCTGTTTAGTATATTGTACATAATATAATATCTGTCTAGTGTCTAGTGTCTGCTGTCATTCTGTGAGTGTTTGACTGTCCGTGTTTCGTGTTGGGTCGTCGCGTATGGGAGGTGATTGGTGACGTTCATTTTGTGATTTGAATTTATTTTAATAATGAATAAGCAATTTGGTCCTTGACCGCTCAGTTGTATCGATAGGCAACGAAATTAAGTTAGTTATATGGTACCTTTGTTTAATACCAAGACTTGGCTAAGTGTGGCTGGAAGCGTACCGCATAGACAAAATGTATCAACGGATACCTCGGAACAGTGAACACTGTACGCCACAATTATGAGGCGTGATGTGGCCATAACCAAATTGACATTGCCGCGAACGTTTTTAAATAATAAATAATATTGGGTTTTACATTTTAAATATTATTGATACAATATATATTTAAGGTCACGGCGAAATGATGCTTTACAGACCTGAAACATAAATTGAATAATAATTTTCGCACGAACATCTCAACATGGACTCGCTAAAATGTTGTAGAATTTGTCTTGAAGTGGATGGATTTATGCATAATTTGTCGTCAAATACCTTGGCTTTCTACTATTTGACATTAACCGGAATAAATGTGAGTTAAAATTCTTTAAATATCTTTTTATAAATAATACTGTATATTCACTGTGAATTTTTCTGTTATTGTTTATTATTTATTCCACTTTTGATTAAATAAACATTTCCTGATTTCTTTAATCATACAAAGCAGTCTCAATTGGAAAACGTTATACCCTTTAGTTTTTGTCTCTTTTATTTTGCGTTTCTTGACCTATTTAAATATACAAACATATTTTATTATTCTTACAGCCTCTACCAAAACTGAAAATACCAATGTATGTATGTTATGAGTGTACTGCTCTGTTGAAGAAATACTTTGTATTTCGACAAAAATGCCTCCGTGGACAGGCAGTGCTCCAAGCACTTTTATCAAATAATGGGGAGGTATTATAAACCAATATCTATATTTTATCAATTATTGTATAGCAGTGAAATTTAGCAAGTAGTATAATAATATGTTGTTATAGGTAACAGAAGAAAACTTAAAGGACATAGGTAGAGAAAGTTTTGGCCTAACCTCAAGTCTAAAAATTGTTGAGAATGTCAGTTTTAATTATGACCCACAAGCTGACTTAAGAAAAACTTATGATCTACCAAATCATATAAAGGAAGAGGATATTGTAAAGTTAGAGCATGATTACTTTTGTGAAGTGCAAGATGATTCTAGTGATCCCATTGATGTAAATAATTCAGAAGATGATGAATTAATTGAAGTCCTTGAAGATGATCAAGATGCAGACCAATTGGATGAAAAAATGGAGGAGCAGGTATTTAATTTTATAATGTGTTAAATTAAATTTAAGTCTATACTTATAAATATTGTCAAGTATTTGATGGCTGGAGCAGTAGAATGATTTTAATTGATTTCAAATTATTGATTACTTAATTGTCAATTAGCTTTACCTAAATAAAAGGTTTTTTTTATTATGAAGACTAAACTTCTGCTAGAAATAAATCAATTTATAATATATAATAAAGGTAATATTTAATTTGTTCTTTTTATTGTTAATCTGTAAAATTATACATGGTACCATTTATAGATGGGAAAAGTACCCTGACTTTGATAGTGTGACATTATAATTTACTTTTGTGATTAATATTTGGTTGACTATCACAATCAAGACAATTATGTAGAACAATGTTTTCCGGGATAGCTAGTTATGAAGTATTAACCAAACACTAAAACTTTTTATATAATTGCATTTCCAGCAATCATTTGAACAAATTATGCTTCAAGAATTGGAACCAAATATGTCAGTAGAAGGTGATAAAAGAATAACAAAGAAGGATACAGAAGATCTCAATAAATATTTTACCATCAAATATTATACAGTAAGCTTACTTTGTCATAAATGCAGTATAATAGAAATGATTAGACAAAATATTATATATGGATGAATCTTATATTCATTTGCTAGCTATGCTTAGAGTCACTACAGGTATATAGATGACGAATGCAAGACAATAACAATTTTTGACAGTAAATACTTGAACTTGAACCATAAACAAATGTGCCTTTGTCTATAATTGTTTTAAATTGTCAGGCATTTTGTACAATATGCCTGATATAAGAACTATAGACTAACTTAAGGGAATTATAGCAATACCTAATATGTCTCTTTTGTTACTAACCAGTTTTGTAAAACTAAATTCATGGCTTGATTTTTTTAGCACCAAGCAATTGGGATGTTATTTTTTCACAAGCAGGCAAAACAAAAGGAAAGTAATGATAATAAGGCTTTAGGCTATTATTTATATATCTACACAGATTATATGAGTTCGGATTGTTTTGGTAGCAATAGAAGCAAAAAGCTAAAGTTGAAGAGGGTCTGTCCCTCTGATATTCAATTTTTTTTTTCTTTTAATAAAAATTATCTCTGGAAAGGTCGGCTTTGTACCCCCTTTGAGATATTCACACCCATCACTTATATTTGATTGGTGCTAAAGAAATGTCAAGCCCAAATTTTTCCCGTTTTTGATTTTGTGTAGAAAAAACATATAAATAAATGTTTGCACCACTTGTTAAATAATTGTTGGCTAAATATTTGAAGTTATACTTCTTTTGGCCCGTTGGAGAAAAATGATAGAGTCACACCGTCTCAAAAAACTGACACCCTGAAGATAGCTATAGTCAACATTTTAGTTTTTTCTATTGTTAGTGTCGCTTTTTCTAGAAACGTAGAAAAAAATTGTTGAAAAGATTTCTTCCTGTTACGCCAAAGTATAACTTCTAACCGCGTGTAGATAACTACATGCACGTTTTTTTTTAGAAACAAGAGGTAATGGATAAAATGGAATTGCGTAAAGAATCTATAAAATACAAATCGGCTGAATATAAATGTGAGCTATGCTATTCTTGGTTTATTGATATACGTGGACAAGAAAAGCATGCAGGGCAACATGATCAGGTGAGACTATTGCTTCTATTAGCTAGATAGGTAAAAATAACTAATTTTTCTCAATTTCTACTTCCTCATTTTCCTGTTAAGCCCTTTGCCATTCCCTTCCGCAGAACCGTGCTAGGCTCAAACTTTGCCCTTCCTAGGATGTGTAATTTTGAAAAACGTTGTCTCTCTTTAAATCACATATTTATAGTTTGTTAGAATTCTGTAAGTTAGCAATAGTTATTAAGTATTAAGCACGCCATGTTTGCCTGTTAAAGCATGTGCAAATAAATTGGATTAAGAAATCTAAAATATATTTATGTATATTAATGAAAATATAGAAAATAGGAGCAGTGTTGTCCTAGTGGCTTCAGCCTGCTACTCTCATACCTGAGGTCGTAGGTTCGATCCCAAGCTGTGCAACAATGGACTTTATTTCTATGTGCGCATTTAACATTTTCTCGAACGGTGAAGAAAAACATCGTGAGGAAGCCGACATGTCTTAGACACAAAAAGTCGACGGCGTGTGTCGGGCACTGGAGGCTGATCACCTAAAATACCTATTTGATTAAAAAAAATATCATGAAAGAGATTCAGAAATCTGAGGCCAAGACCTAAAGAGGTTGTAGCGCCACTGATTTATTTTATATAAGTGAAAATATTGCACGGAATAGCAAAATTTTAAAAACGACACAATTTTTTTCAGAACCGTGGCGAGTTTTATTGCAAAGATTGTCACATGTATTTCAAGACTCAGGAACAATTACAAACACATAATAAATCGCATCCAAGATGGTTTTTGTGCAAGTTGTGTCCGCAGTCTTATTCCAACTTGTGAGTACAAAATACAACTCAATTAGTGTTTAAGATGGTTCAACAATCATTTTATGATTACCAAACCTATCTTGTTTTATAAGGATACAATTTAGGTGTGTTTATTGTAAAGTCAAAGTCAAAAATCATTTATTCATATAGGTAACACAATGTACACTTATGAACGTCAAAAAATAAAACATACATTAAATGCTTCTAATTTTACATTTACTGCCAGTTTCAAATCAAGGACGTAGAACGGTAGAGAAGAACTGGCAATAAACTCTCCGCCACTCTTTTTAATCGCCAAGTTTTTTTTTACACAAAATTTGTAAGGAGCTGCAACCATTACACCATGTTCCACATGACATGTTAAGTAATAAATAATAATAAAATGTGAAAAACAAACAATATAGTTAAAAGATTAGTAATTATAAAGTCGACATTCATACATAATAAGTCGTGAATTATTTTTCCAGGTATCGGGCGAAACTTCACCTGTTATACCATCAAGGTCAGCAATACACGTGCGAACAATGTAAAGCAGTTTTCACGTAAGTGCTTTTGAATGACTTTAAACCAAAACTTCTCAAAATTCCCCTAATTAAAATCACTTTTATCCATAGAAACCGTATTATTTACCTAAGACACATCCGAAACCGTCACCCGATTGACTTCACGTGCTGTTTCTGCGGAATCTCGCTCGCTTCCCAGATAGCACTCAACGCCCATAAGGCGCGCGATCACGAAGGTCTTCAAGTAAGTAGATTTTAGCGTTAAGCAACAAAAAAGAAAGTTGAAAACTATTTTTATATGCATTTGTCGTGCTCCTAAACAAGACTTTTATGGTTATATGTATATACAAACCACACTAGTTGTCTAATGTAACATTTCATGATTAATTATATTATTCTGTAAGGGAGCGTACAAGTATTATGTAACGAATTTAGGAGGGGTTTCTCCTCTTGTAAAACGTGGCGGGGTTGAATACGCGTACATATTATTTTCGACTTTCCAGTACTTTACACCACATAATTGTAACTTTTAGGTATAGTCACTGGGTGTTCAAGTTTTACTAACCGGTACAGAAAAACCTTACGGCGCGTTACATGGGGGGGGGGGGGGCAAGAATCTCCAAAAATTGCGTGACGTAATACTTGAACTTTTCCTAAGATAAATAAATTAAAAAAAGGATGACATATATTTTAAGATATATCGATTTTTTAACATACAATAGAGAATTAATTTCCAGAATCGTAGTCTTAAAAAGTAATCTTTAAATTATATATTTGAAAAAGGTTCTAATATTTTTGATAATCATGAGAAATATCGTTACTCTAAAATCATAATACATGTAGGAAGATGATGAGATTATGAAGATAACGGCGGTGCACTGCGACACGTGTGATATAACGTTTACAAATGGGAAGGCGTACAATGTCCACTTGACTGCAACTATGAAGCACACTGGCAAGCATAGGTGAGTACGTAATGTAAATAAATAAATGTATGTGAAGGAAGATTTATTTAAATATTACATATGTAAGGAAACATATACAGTCAGCCTCTTTTGATTTGACTGATACTTATACCTTTTAATAGCATTATTTACAAATTTTTGGAATATTAAAATTTAAAAAGTCATATTCGGAATGATGTTTCGCACCGCCCCTATGGTAAGGTATACTCCATTCTTCCCCCTTGATTGATGCGTTCTGTAGGAACTTGGATTCTTTGTTTTAAAACATTTATATGTACAATTTTTACGATTAACAATATGTGATATGTTTTTTATTACCTATAAGGTGGTCTTTGTATTTTAAGATAGTCAACGTGTAGAGAGCAAGTCTTTAGATGGTTAGAAAATCATGTATTGAAGTAACATTGTCGCTTCTTTGGCTTAAGGTCTACGATATTTTCTTACTTTTTGCGTAAGTGTTAAATAAAACGGCAACATTGCCTGTAAATGAAGGAAGATATACATTATACAATCAGAAAAAAATCGTTCTGATTGTATATCTTAATATTTACGTATATAAATTACGTGTCACGTTTTTTGTCCGCTATGGGCTCCTAAACTACTGAACCGATTTCAATCAAATTTGCACACCGTGTGCAGTTTGATCTAACTTAAAAAATATGATAGCTTACATCTCAATTTATACCCGCAATATTATTTTATTGCAAATTATTGGTTAATTATTTGATAGTCACAATTCTAACAGATGGCGCTGTGCTGAAAGTATCAACGTTTCACATAAGCTACAATTTAATGGCATACCCATAAAAAAGCATGGTGATTCCCATGACTGGTGTTCTCCTACTGTTTCCTTTGAATAGTTTACTATTATGTAACAAGAACCTTAGCCACAGAAACGCTTGGCCGGTCTGCTAGTATTATATATTTTTAAGTTTTTTACAACGCAGCATTTTATATTTATGAATTCTACAGATACAGCTGCGACACTTGTGATGAGAGATTTTCGACTAAAAAGGAGAGATTCTTGCATTCATTGAAAGTTCACAAACGGCGTCCGCGACGCATTGAAAAACCGATTATTATGATAAAAGCATCCACGGATAAATCCCAGAATAAGCCGAACAAGCCTCGGCCTAAAATAACATTACCCAAGAACCGTCCGGTCAATACACTCCAGAAAATTATTTGGCCAATGAAATGTCATTACGTAAGTTTTTCTAATATCTAATTTTTTTATACTTGCAAGGACTAAGAGTCAAAAGAATATGAAAAAGAAATAAAAGCATTTTCGAGACCTTTTTTAAAATGCAGATATTTCTAACTCTGTAACTTTCAATAAAGATCCGATCTCGACATTTTTGTATGAAAGTTCAATGTAGTTCTCAATATCTGTAGCGCTGCTATCACAACATTGGGAAAGTGCAGGAAAAAATCACTGAATATGTTCAATATTACACTCACTGACTCTCCACCTGGTCTAAGATCCCGATATACAACGACCTTCACCGAGATGCTTATTTAATGAAACGTATTTTATATTTAATTTAATATGTCAATAAATATAATCCATATGGGTTGCCTAGCAAATTTCAGTCCAGAGTATTTTAATTAATATTAAAAAAAGATTGGCTCCTTTTTAAAATTTACTTAATAAAATAATTTCTAGCCCTTTATAATAATTTTTTTTTTCCTCAGTGTCCCGATGCATTAGTGTACAGCGAGCAGGAAAATTGGTTACACCACCGGCGCCAGCATCCTGAGAAGACATATATGACCATTAGGAGAAGATATATTTGCGAGCATTGTGGGAAGGGATATAAAGTAAGAGACAATTTTATAGAAACGAAAAGTACAGACAACACCAAAGAACAATGAATCTTGGTGCCAGTCTTTCCCTTTATCACAAAATTTTTTTTTTTTTTTTTCAAAAACCCAATTGGTTCGTTTACATTCCTTAATATAAGTATTAGTTGTGTTAGTATAAGTTTTCTAAAAATTTAAGTTAGATTTTTTTTCAGTGGCCCCTTTATAAAAGCCTTCTCCATATTTTTCCATTTCTCTTTGTCTTAAGCAACATTCATCCAATAAAATTTTTAACCGGATTGAAGTTATGTATTTACAATTATTTTTCATAATTTTAAATTTAACCGACGTTTCGCGTGCTTTACAGCGTGCGTGATCACGGTGTCCTCTATTTCTGCCAAAACCCATATTTTAGTCGATACCAACTCCGGGGAAATAAATACAGATAAAACAACTTTTTCTACAGCTGTGATACTTTTTGACATTCAACACCTTTTGTCTTCAGTCACCGTGACCGCGTGGACACGCTGTAAAGCACGCGAAACGTCGGTTAAATTAAAGAAAATAATAGTAAATACATAACTTCAATACGGTTATAAATTGTTTTTTTTAATGTGTAAATTTTATGTCAATAAAAGACAATACAACATTCATCCAGTTCTATAATGTCATCTGGCCATCTTTTCTTTTGTCGTCCTATACATCTCTTTCGAGTAGGTCCAGTCCATTTCGTTATTTCAAGTCCATCTTTTATCCTGCGCTCTAGCAATATGACCTGTCCATTTCCATTAAGGCTTAGAGCGTGTACAAGTGATCTAGTTGTTGGTGTTTTATTGAAGTGAAACTTCTTTATCGGGGTTGGAAAAAAATTTCGTGTAAAATTTTTCCGTTACGCGCCATGTTGCTCTTTGAAGTCAAACTTCTTTATCGGCGTTCGAATGAAAGTTCTTTATCGACGTATGGGAGAAATTTTGTAGCAAATCGTCACGTTTTTCGGTTACGCGCCATGTTGGTTTTTGAAGTCAAACTTCTTTATCGGCGTTAGAATGAATTTTTTATCGACGTATGGGAGAAATTTTGTAGCAAATCGTCACGTTTTTCGGTTACGCGCCATCTTTTTCTTGTCCCTACCACGGTTGATCCGAAGAGATTCGAAGCCATTAATAACAAAATACATAATAACGATAACAATGATAGTAATAATTCTATAAAAATTAATGAAATTCTGTAATAATCTTAGTAGTAATAAGGTAAAATGAAGTAATTGTATTTGTATTCATGTCTATGATAATAAAAGCCTTTTGTTAAACTTTATTTAACCAATTTCGTTAAGTTCGTTAAGTACTATATGCAGTAGATCATTTTTCGAAAAATAAGGTCATCAAGAAGTTTCACTTCTTACGTGTGTACACCTAGTACACGCACACATTTTTATTTATTTATTACCTGTTTTGTTTCAGAGCCGACACATACTTAATTACCACATGAACCTACACAACGGTGTGACCCCATTCAAATGTGAGGTTTGCAGTAAAGCGTTTTACTCGCGGACGCTTCTTAGAAATCATTTTGTGGTTGTACACTCCGATGAAAGACCATTCGTTTGCGACACATGTGGATTGGCTCTTAAGACAAAAGGCACGCTGCATAAACATAACCGGGTGAGTTGCACTTCATATACGGGAATATTTGAGAATCGTAAATTTTAAATGATATAAAGCGGAAGAGATAAATTAATTAATAATAATAAATAATAAGTAATTAATACTAATGATAATTAACACTAATAAAACTATGATTAAAAACAGAAATTTTTAATAATGAAATGGTACCTACAAAAACCGTTGAACGTTATTAAAAAAAAATATAAATAGTTATATATATAATAATAATATAATCTCAAAATACACGCGCATCAGCTTAAGCTGCTAGTGTGTTTATATACATAATAATAATAATATATTTATATTTCAATTATAATTTTTAAAAAAAATAATTATTATCATTTTACTTATACTTTTTTTAGATCCATTCCGGCGAAAAACCATTCAAATGTGACGTTTGCGACAAAGCGTTCGCATTCAAAACATCACGCAGACTTCACTATGAAGGTGTTCATTTAAACATAAAGAGGAAGAAGAAGAAGAAGTCGAAAAGAAAAGAGAGGGAAAAAGAAGAAGTCAAACAGAATAGAGAGACAATCCTGAACACTTCTTCTAAATCTTCTATTGTCGTCAAATGAATATTTTTCAATAATACAACACATTTTCTATATATTTTTAATGAAGAGATAAATAAGTTTGAGTATTGTAAAAAGTTAATTTGTAAATATAGACTAATATATCATTATTAACACACAATTATCTAGTTTCAATTTTTCTATAAATACAACTTTATTTTCATTCACAAATCATTCTTATTTCAATACAGAGTTTTAGTACTACATAAATTCTATTGAAATTAGTACAGAAATTAGGATCTCTTCAATAGGGCCTAGTCCATAAGTCTAATCATCGATTTTAGAGAGTATTTTTATAGAACAGAGGGCAAACAAGCAGGAGACTCACCCCTTAAAGTAATACCATACCGCCCATGGACACTCAATGTCAGAGCTCGCGATTGCGTTGCTGAAAAAAGATTGGTACGCTCTTTTCTGGTGTAGTTCAGTTAGTAATAGCAAGTCAAATACGCCGCTAATTGTAAATAATAATTTCGTTCAATGTTTGTAATCAAATTTCTCCACAATGGGTTGACCGATTTTAATGAGTTTGTTTTTGTTGCATTTTTACGGTACTATTTTTTTTAATGTTGATGCTTTTTATTTTAGTTATATTCGATTCAGTTATAAGCACACACACACATATATAAAAGTGTTGAACCCAGATATACAATATTTTTCAAGTATAATGTATAGTAACAGAGCTAAAGGGCATTGAAATATTGACTAAGTATGCATTACTTTAGACACAAGTTCACGAAGTATACTTTAGTTAAGAAGTTTCCTAAGGATATTTTTGGATTTTTTGTATAGTTCTTAACTCGACTCAATCGTATATAACTAAAATCGGAAACATCAAAATTTATCTATTCGCTTCACGTGGAATGCCAAGTTTAATTTGTACAAAATAACAATACGCGAAATAATACGTCACCTTACGTTTGCCCAATCACAATTAACCCCACAATTTAGTTTTTTGTTTTTTACATTTTGAATATGGAACAATATTGTCATCCACAGAGCATCAACTGTCACTTTGACAGTACTGGCATATTTATCTTTTTTTATTTCGTTTATCTTAGCTTAATTTTCATTCTAGGTAGGTTGATAACACTAGCACAGGATCTTTAGTTTGAGTAGTTATTGCGTGAGACAATCTTGGGCGGTTGCTCTCCATGCACTTTCCTAATGTGGCTCTTGCAGCTGTTGGATTGAGTAAACGCGTGACCACAGATCTCGCACCGGTAGGGTTTCTCGCCAGTGTGCGTCTAGAAAATATATTTAATATTTACGTTATTCTAGAATTTTATAGATATATTATTGACTGTTTGTGTCTTAGTAATACAGTTGAATGCTGCACAACTATTTCTGAAAATACTAAATAAATTTTTTGAAAAACTTTTTTTATTGTTTATCTTAAATTTGAAAAAAACATTAGAGATAAATCGCGGGTGTTACAAAATGCACTTTCAATATGTACTATTATACATTAAGTTGGTAAAGACAATAATGTACCGACTTTCATGCTACAAATATTAACAAATGGCAAAAAAACAGTGGTGCTACAACCTTTTAGGTTTAAGCCTCAGATTTCTGTATATTTCGTGATTACTTTTCTTTATAGGCAAGTAGGTGATCAGGCTTCTGTGTCGTACGTAATACACGCTGTCGACTTAAGGCATAACGGTTTCCTCACGATGTTTCTTTCAGCGTAAGAGCGAGTATTAAATGCGGTACAAAAAGTATTAGTCAAGAATATAGAACTAACAACCTCAGGGATGAGATTCACACCCTGAAACCCCTGGCCAGCACTGCCCGTAGTGGTAAAGCAACTTTTAAATATAACTCACCATAAAGTGACACCTCAAGGTATTCTTCTTCTTAAATGCCCGGTTGCAAACAGTACACACATACGGACGTAGATCGGAATGCACGGACCCATGATGCGTCGCAAGATTTCCCGCACTGTTGAATCCCTTACCGCATCGAAGGCATTTGAAGGGCTTTTCTTTTAAGTGTGTGTACATGTGGGCTTCTAGGCCTTTTTTGTACTGAAATATTCATACATAATACAACAAATGTTTCAGCACGCAAAACTCATTTAAACTATATAAAAGAAATGACCGAATTTAACAAAAACAAATTAACACTTTCCAATAAAAATTATTTGAGTTTCGAATTGCAGGCCAATATAGGCCATAGATAATATAATCTGTAAATCCCATAGAATCTCCAATGTCCAATGAGTTAAAAGACCTATTATTAAATATGTCTGTGTCTACTAATTATATGGGCAAATCACTCAGCCCTGTCGGGCAGGTACAAGTAGCACGAGTATGAGGTCACTGGCGTTGATAGTGAGAGCTGAGTGTGAACACTGGCAATATTTCCAACAGCGATATCAACAAGGGCTGAGTGTAAATGTGGTATAAGCATAGCGGCAAACAACAATTTAATTTAACAAGATAGTAATGTAATTTATTAATTTTAATATTGCATTTCAATTAAGTGTAAATTACGCTACAAAACTGCACTTTCAAAATTTAAACTTTTTCATAAGAGAGCGTTCAAGCATTATGTAACGAACTTTGAGGGGGGGGGGGTCCTTTTATAAAACGTTACGATGCGGGGCGGCGTTATTGTTAATGTTATTTTCGACTTTCCATTACTTAACACCACATAATGGTAACTTTTAGGTATAAAGAGTCACTAGGTGGTCACGAAACGTTTTAATATACTTGGGTACAGAAAAACGTTACGGCGCGTTACATGGGGGGGGGGTCCAATTATCTCCGAAAATTGCGTGACGTAATACTTGAACGCTCCCTAAGTAAAAATATAAATTTATAAGACGAACACATTACCCGCATTCGCATTCCACAGACGTCACAGATAAAAGGTCTCTCCCGCGGGTACTCCTCGTAGGGATGGTTCATGCGAAAGTGGGCCCACAACGAGCGCGCACTAGTTATCACTTCCGAACACTAAAAATATTTTAATATATTCTTTATGTGTACCTTTTTATCCAACTTCAAAAATTATCGTTTGACCTATATTTACGTAGCATTGTTGGTATATTAGTAATAGCATTAGAATAGTCATATGGAGATGATCTTTTTTATTAAATTAGTTAATTTCCAAGTTGGCAATGAGTACAAGTTTCATCAATATCGGTTTAGAAGATTTTGAAAAAAGGATATTTTAAGGGGTTTAATATATAGATATATATTCAAATAATGTTAACAGATATTTAAAGTTGGCTAAATTTTTCAAGACTACATTTATCTTTATGTTTTAGTTAGTCACCAGAATTTTACTGTTATTACATAGTTTATTAATATAATTCCCTATTTAAATATATATTTTATAATCTATGTCTGAGCTTCAAATATAAGTTTTTTCAATCTCATTGATATAAAATTCTTACATAAATTTGAAAATTTCAAATTTATGACAAGAATGACTTGTGTGACTAAAATGACAGACCAAAATAGTATTTCCATACAACAAGATATCTTTTAGAAACTATTTTTTTTCTCAATTTTTCCTGAACCATATACATATTATATAATATATGTTAAACATATACATGTATAATATATGTGTATTATTACGTAATGCATGAATCATATAATAAAATCTATACATACAAGAGGACATTTGTCAGGCCATTCGGCAGGTGCGGGTTTAGACACATGTGTTCGTTTGTGGTAAATAGAACTGTGTTCACGACGATCCTTCTTATTCGCGAACGTCTCCCCACATTCGCGACATCCAATCCTATAAAGGTATTAAGTTATTTTTTTATTATAAATAATTTAAAGTATTAATATATTATACAATATATTAATATTATTTATCCCTTCACGGATAATTTTCCTTAGGGGCTCTAAGGAATATCTGGGCTCTATGCTTCGGTAATAAATATATTTCAGATTTTTTTCTATAATTAAAACGGAAAATGAAATTTCATTGCCTCCCTTTATACTGAATAAATCATTGTATAAAAGATATGTAGGATTCAGTAGAATTCCATGGATCTATTTCCAGTTCCATTCCATTAATAAACATGTGTTAGAATAAATTGCAAAATAAAAAATCATAATACTATACTTGAAGGTATCTAGAAAATTTTATGAAGATTTACAATCAAATAGATACGAAGAACTATGTTTTGTTATGTACCTAACAATTCGCACACATATATTAAACAAGATGACCTGGTAAACTTCGTATCACCTACATAATATATCTTTAAAATACGGTGAAACCTTTTCCAAAAAAACAAAACACCTCAAATGCAACAATACTTGGCGATTAAAAAGAGTGGCGGAAAGTTTCTTGCCAGTTCTTCTTACCCGCTCTACGCCCTTGACTTGCGAACTGGTAGTAAATGTAAATTTACGATTAATTTAACTTGACGATTCAAAAGTGTACCTACTTGGTTACCCACTTGAATAAAGATATTTTGAGTTTGAGTTTTGAAGCTAGAAACGTATTGTATTGGAAAATTAAATGATGTAATCTTATGTTTTTATTAAGTCATGGATCCAGGGATTCTCGAGTTTTACCGAGACATACTAACATATACAAGTATATAATATATAGATGTACGCACGTATTTTTCGTCGCATCCTTATGTTTTCTGGCCGTGAGGTGATGTCTTTTAAACGCCTCTTCATTCGCGAACTTCATATCACACTCCCTACAGTGCGGGGCGTCCGGATTGTCCTCTATCTCTGTTATCTCCTATAAATTTAATTTATCATATCAAGAGTTACAAGTTGCTAAATTGGAGGTTTTGGTTTTCGTCGAAACAATAGTTTAGAAACAGCGCAGATACTCTGTAACCCCCAATAGCGTTAGCGATTGCGACCACGAGTTCAATGTTGATTTTTTACCTATCCTAAGATACAGACACTTTTAAGAATATTGTGAGAACTACATCGAAATTTAATACGAAAACTTTGGGATCAGTATTGCTGTCACAATTGGAAGTTACAGAGTACCGACACAGACGGCAATTCATACAATTATCTAAAAAAACATTAAGCGAAAAATTTGTTTCCATTACTAAAGTATTCAATCTTTTCCACATTTTAAACAAATAAATAGCTGTATTTAGGATCTTCCATTATTATTTACGTGTATAAAGTATTGAAAACGTGCAACTTAGATTGAGCTAATTCCAAATAAAATTCCTAATTAAATGTGGCCTTAAGTTAGGAACAATCGCAATTACATTTAAATATATGAAACAAAAGGAATTAATTTATTAAACCATTATTGAGTGGACATATATTTTGCGATAGTGTGAGAAGAATTAACAAACATACATCTCGGTCTCTGTGCATCAACGCCTTATGCCGAATGAGTCCCATCCGTGAGACAAAAGGCAGTCCGCAAAAACGGCACAGAATATCCGACGCGTGACGTTTGCGTACGTGACCAAGAATTGCGTTTAAATTACTGAAAAAGAACAATAGGGGCTAAATTTAGGTAACAGTTTTGAATACCATCGCACTTTTTTGACGATACTAATTATTTAGGAGTCTCGGAGGACCTTCATTGGAACACCTCCAAGTGAGTTTTGCTCCGGAAAATGTGATCACTTCCTCACTATTCAAGTCACGATTCACAACGGACCCATCGTCCTCAAAATCATTTTCACGAGTAAAACTTGTAGACGCCATCACTATAAATCTGAAAATGATCGCGAGAAATCAGTGTTGATTATGTATGTAAAGCCAAGTTTCAAAAAATGCAAATAAAATAACGCACTTTCACGTGAAAATAAAAAAGAAACTGATTTATAAAGTAAACTTTGCACTGTAAAACTAATTACCGCTAGTCTAGCATAAACCACATTCAAAATGGCCGATTAAGTTTATAAAATTAATAGGGATGTGAAAAATAATCGATTTTTTTTAAAGTGAAAATCGATTTTTGTATTCGATTTTAATATTAAAAATAATTGAAAATTCGGCGACCAAATATTCATATACTAACTCTAACCTAACCAATCTAAATAATATTTGTTTTTGTGGACAGCTCCGATCTAAATAGTAATTGTTTATTCAAGCCTCGGCTTCTCGGCGTCCTGGTCGCCTTCGGCGACCAAATATTCATATACTAACTCTAACCTAACCAATCTAAATAATTTTTTTTTTTGTGGACAGCTCCGATCTAAATAGTAATTGTTTATTCAAGCCTCGGCTTCTCGGCGTCCTGGTCGCCTTCGGCGACCAAATATTCATATACTAACTCTAACCTAACCAATCTAAATAATATTTGTTTTTGTGGACAGCTCCGGCGCTACGGGAAATGCAGCCCCTCCACCCTTGCGTACCAAAGCACAGGCATTTTATTCAAGCCTCCGCAACCTCGGCTTTTTGGTCGCCTTCGGCGACCAGCCTCAGCCGCTACAGCTTTCATAATGCCTGTGCTTTGTTACAGCGGGTGGGGGCTGCTCTTCCTCCGCGCCTCCGATTATTTATATACACTCTAGGGGTAAGACAGACAAGACCACGTGGATAGTGGGGTGCTCTGATTCGGTTTTGGGTACTTTTTGGATATTAAAGTAAACACTTTATTCTAGTAGAAATTAAATAATATAGAAAGTTGCAAACAATGAAATACAAGTACTAATTAGAATATACAGACGAGTAGGTATCGATAATTTCAAAAAATTTCGGAACCCTATAATCTATCAACACGAAATTAGGTTAATTTCAATGTTGATTATTCTATAACTTTAAATTTCAAAAATGAGGAAATAATCGATAAATAAAACGATTATTAACAATCGATAAATTAAAAACACGATTTTTTTAAGTGAACGTCACATCACTTATAACCAATAGAAAAGTAGAAAATGGCGGATTGTTTACAAATTTTAATACATTACACAAAACTTTAAATTTTTTATAAAAATATTAAGACGCGTTTCCGGAGCAAAACTCACTTGGAGGTGTTCCAATGAAGGTCCCCCGGACACTCCTAGATAATTAGTATCGTCAAAAACGTGAGGTGGTATTTAACACCCAACCCGTAATCTAAATTGTCTGTGATCTATAATCGTAAATATGTCAAAATATAAATAACGCAGTGCAGTACTATTGGTAATTACGTACAAAATTCATCAAATTACATGATCGTAAAAAAATAATTCTGGAAAGATTTAGTTTTATTATTTAATTAATATATAGCAACTGTTGGTACACAGCGCCTTGAAAAGACGTTTGACGTGCATGTGTGACAACAAAATACAGATTTATGTTATAATAGGTTGAGTGTAGTGGAAAACATAGACACGGACGGTGATTGCTGTGTATTAGACACTTTTGAATTATAAATTGTTCCTTGTGTTATATGAAATTTTGGAGTTTTTTATAACTTTGTGATGGGTACTTTTTAGCTTTGGAAAATTCCCTCAAATTAGGTGTCGAATTATAGGGTAATAAATAATGTAGTAATTTTTACAATCAGTAGGATAAAATAAAATCCTCCGGGCCCTTATTTATTTAATTATAAGATTTAGTTTAGTATAGTTTTATTGTATTGGCGTAAAAACTTAATTGCGTATAAAAAAACAACACAATGCAGTGTGTTATTTGTTAAATTACTTTGATTTATTATACATTGTATTCTTTTATATTGTTTACTTTTTTGTGCTTGTATTTATAGGTGGTGCAAACAAATAAATCATATACATATAAATATATCATTGTATTTTTTTAAATTGTGTCAGAAATAAAGATTTTATAACAATAGTAGTAAGTTACAGAGGATATTAAAACAACTGGATCCTTTTTGAGTTACTAAAAACATAATATACATACTTAGTAACTTCATCACAGTGCGGACACTTGTACTTCACACCCTTGTGTTGTAACATATGCTGCTTCGCGCGATTGCTAAAAAGAGAAAATGTCTTATAAATGCTACCCTATGCAATATTTAAGATCTTTCTAATGTCAATTACATAGGGGACGACTGTGAATACGTAGAATAACATCAGTCCTGGGGCTTGACAATATCAAAATCAATCGAAACATCGACGGACGTGCCCCACAAAAACATTACTAAATTACATTAGCTCACGCTTTGTCACGTGACCATTTTCATACAAATTCATTTGGCGAGTTGGTCACGCCTGCAGTAAAAGTGATTTTGTCTCAAGCCCCTGTTCACTATCACCGAATCGATTGTACGAGTAGTATCGGTAATACGAGAGAGGATACGGAATAAGGACGGGGGGCTACTTAACAATTTGAGTATCACTTTCCCAGACAATTGCTGATACAACTTGGATTTTTGTTCTTTTTTTTATTTGTTATGTCACGTATTAATGAGAACGCTACCTTTTTATACATTACCATAGTTTACATTACTATGAATGTAAGATTTGATGTTTTTTTTTGGTATATGTTCCTGGCGCCAAAGGTGCGATATTCTGTATATCTGAATATATAAAGTATTTTATTTACCTCTCAAAACAGAAGTAACAAAGTATTTTAGATAAAGTAGCCAAACTTACGCTGTAATTTATCCAGTCATGTATAACATTTGGTATATATTCATATTTCAGTTCAAAACAAAGTCATTATAGTAGCAAACTCGCTAGCGGGCGGGTTTAAATTTAAAACATGGCCGCATGGCCCCGTTCCCTTTAAACTTGATAGTAAATAGGAAATATATATTTTATATTTTTATATTACTCACAATGTAGAGGCAATAAAAGGGCACTGTTTGCAAAGATATTTCTTGCTATGAACGGAATACATATGCCGTTTGAGAGCTGCCCGACTGAATCGAAGTTTGCAAATCTCGCACTCTGCCTCACCTGCTGACTGAAAGATGAAACCTTGTATTTAAAAATGTCGCATGATCTAAGCTATAATTTTTGTATTTCTCAAAATTACTTCCCTAACCGGTTATGAAATTATTTGGTTCTTAATATTTTTGAAGTTATACTTCTTTAGCCGCGTTATGAAAAATTGATGAGAGTGAAATTTTACGATGCGCGCGCACCGTGACACAAAATTAACAGAATGAAGTTGCCCACGGAAGATGCTACGGCATTGGACATATTTTAAAAACAACATTCGAATAATAATAGAATTTATGTTACACAGAGAATAATAATATTTTTTTTTTTCAAATATAAACTGAACTTTATTGACTATAATGACTCCTTTTCCAGTCTTTGATTATTTAATTGTAATTAATTATTTGCATGCAATCAAAAACTATTTTTAATAATGCCAAAGAAGTATAACTTCTTACGCGCGTACGTAAGTACACGCACCTTTTTTTTTAAATTAAATAATCATTTTTGTAAAATGTCTATAAACTTACAAGATCGTGTCGTTCCTTGTGCATTTGCCAGAGTTTATCATTACTGAAGCATTTGTAACACATTTCACACTTGAACTCAGCTTTGCGGAAACGTTCTGAATCTTGACGCTTTTTTATTTCCTCAATTTGCTCTTCTTTCTGAATGAAAACTCTTAATTATTTAGAAGAATTGGACAAATATGATATAATAGAGAATTATTCTTAAAAGATTTACTTTTAAATTATCACTGCTAAAATTCCTGTGCTTCTAACAATTTAAATATATGTGATATCAATAAGCAAGGTTAATTTGAGTCAATAATGAATGTAACCAAACAAAACAGTTTAGCTATATTTTTAGGTCAGGGCCTCAGATTTCTGTATCAGCGTAATGGTCATTTGTTTTTTCTACTAGGGAAGTAGGTGAACAAACGTTTATGCCAGTCACACTCTATCAAATTTTGTGGGTCTTTGGAATGCTAGATTTCCTCCCAATGTTTTCCTTCATTGTACGAGCGAGTGGTCAATATGCACTAAGAAAGTCCGTTGGACCAAAACCTATGACTTTAGGGATGAGAGTAGCCACTAGGTGAGCTTCAGTGTGCCACTCTTATGCTGCGTGTAGGTTTTATATACAATTAATTTATTCTACAACGTGAAAGCTTACTTACTGTTGTCTCCGCAACTGTAAAATTATCGTCAAACTTTAAATCAATGTCTTTAGGCAAATTGATATCCTGTGGAGTTATAAAACCTTTTCCCTTTCTAATTCTTATTTTATGCTGTTTTGATATTGACACTATTGGCTTTTCTTTTTTTAAAGTTTTTCTAGGTCTCCTCGTAGGAGTTTTCTGCTTTTCAGTTGATTTTGATTCCTTAAAAGTATAAATTATATTATGCAATACTGTAGTTGTGGTAATTAATTAGCAGGTTGCATGTTTGGTATATAATTCTTGTTTCTTTTGACAAATAACAGGACATATGAATATATAATTATTTTTTATCACAAAAAATATGTACCTACATACCACTTTAACAACACCAAGCTTGCTTAAGGCAATTAAATCATCTTCAGAATCATCATCTTTTGTACCAATAAAATCATCATCGCTTGGCCACTCTTTATCTGGTCCAGTATCAAATGGATCCATATCAAAGAACAAATTATCCAAAGGAACATTAGGAAATGTTTTTATTTCCACCTCATCGTTTTTAATGTTATTCTTAGTAGGATCAATATCTATGTCGCAAACATTTTTGGAAAGTGTCAGAGTGGTATTTAAGAGTATGGCTTCTCTATCAATTTTTAATATATCTCTTTCAGTTATCTAAAAAAATATTCAAGTAAATTTATTAGCAGTTTTAATAAGTATAACGAGTTTAAGACATTCTTCTTTTACTATAAAACACAATATTTTAAATATAATAAATACCAAAGTGTACTTAAGATTTACCTCTTCTTGGTAATGAAGAATACTTTTTAAAACCATAAGGGCTCTCATACATTTTTGCCTAAAGTAATAATACTTCTTCAATAACAAAGCACACTCTTGGCACGCATACATTGGCAACTTTAACTGTTCTACCTGAAAAATAATTTTTATATCGTAATTAAACATTCTAGGTTTTTAAGATCATGAAAGAAAGAACTGTTTAAAATTCATCTGTTATAAGTGAAATAAGGTAAATTTTTTGCACGTTTTTGTTTATCTTCTATTCAGAACGAAATAGTGTGTTTTACTTACACAGATTCCAGTTAAAATTTCATAAAAATGATCTAAAGACCCAGAGTGCAGCTTTAACAAATTAACACCCATTTGTAAACAAACCCTACAAACTTTTGCAGCAGTCATTTTAAGTTAAATTATTATTATTGCATTGAAACTTGTTATAAAGAAACGATAACTGCAGTATTACCTTAGCATAAATAAAAAAAATAAAAACAAACAATATAAAATTGAAAGAAGCGATGCTTTGCCGCACATGAGTTGTCTTTGTCAGCTGTCACTACAAAAATTATAATGTGCGTTTTCCAATTACAGCACTAGAGCGCATTATGCGGCATAATGCTCAACGTTGAATGTTCCAACTACAGCAACGCTTCGCACAATTGAGCACTCTCAAAACGAAAGCTCTCGCGTGCTTCTCGCAATAAATACCAACACAGTGACAGAAAATTGACCAGTGTTTTTCTTCAAGTTGGCATTTATCGAAATTTTCGTTAGTAAATATTATTTATTGTTGAAAAATTTGTTTCGTCGTAGATTTTGAAAATAATTAAAGTTATTTCAAATTGCTATAAAAAAATATAAGTATGGATGAAGGTATAAAAATAAATAGTTACTTTTTTTATATTCCACATTTAAAATATGAATACAATTTTATTTTAAAATTCGGATCTGTAAACAAATTTATTTTACAGGATTATACTCTTGTAGACATTGCAATGGTTTTGAAAAAGTATATAATTTTTTTAGAAATCATTTGGAAAAATTTACTCAAAACGTAAATGATGTAAACTTCTTACATGAAATTATATATTTTACTGTTAATTTAGCTTGTTAAAACCTTATATTCTTTAAAAGTTTTCTCTTATTTCAGTAAAAAAATGTTAATGAAATAATTTGATTATTAAAATAAGCGTAAAAAGTTTTCAACCAATTATTATTGTTAACCATTTATTTAACGTTAACATTATTTATACATTAATGAGGTTGCTAACTCTATTCAGAACATTTTTTTTTCAACACTAACTTAGCGCACTCTGCTGATGCATTTGAAAACTAATTCACGTTCCAATTAAGCTTTAGCATTATGCGGCATTGTGCGGCACTGAGTCGCATTATGCTCTGTAATTGGAAAACGCACAATAATTGTCGTCTACTATACAGACTGAATATTGGGCACTGACTACAGTCATTAATTTATTATGTTTATGTTTTGCTGCAATAGTTTATCTGATAAAGGGTATGTTCCGATATACACTGCGACCACTGTACAGAGTACCGTCAATTTAGTATACTGTGAAACCGTTTCTCTATAGCCAGCTATACTGGTTACAATTTAAAACGGAACGCAGTCCAGTATACTAGTCAGCTTCGTTTTTCGACACAGTTTTCAAATGAGTGCATCAAAGTTTTTCAATTCAACAAGAAAAACTATTATTGGAGTATTATCGCATTAAAAAAAATCTATATTAATATTAACTGTCAATTGAATTAATACTACAAAGAAAGTAAGTTAGAATTTTAAATGTTTGTTATTAAACTGTAAGTTATATCAGCCGTTAGGCATTCAAGTGGTTTTGATTGATCACGTGATCAAAGCACTGCGAGTACCTTACCTCGAAAACGCCAGTGCTCGCAGTAGAAGTATAGCGGGGATTTGTGACGTCATATATTTCCTAGGACGCTGCGGCTGTATACTGCAGTCCATAGCGGAACAAATTTTTGAACAGTGGGAGCACTATACAGTACTCGCAGTGTATATCGGAACATACCCATGCTATGAGCTATCAGATAGACGTAAGACAACATTTGTCATAATTTAATGTCAACTTTGGAATTTGGAAATATATTATGTACACACCGCACAGTGGAATAAACGGAATTATTTGTTATTTTATTTAAATATAATATTAATCGCTTGAAATTATATTTGAGATTTTGTAAGGTATATACTGTATACATTATTAGATAATGAGGATATTTTTTGGACCATGGCAACCATTAAATATTGCAGAATTTGCCTACAAATCAATGTTAAAGTTTTTGTTATGGAATCTAACTCTCTAGAGCATTGCTATGAAATATTAACTGGAAGCAGTGTAAGTATTAATGACAAGTCTACAAATTTCAGATCAAGTTGCTATAGTGGGTCTTAGTTTGAAAATTGTTCTAACATACTAATTATATTTCTGAATTATTATAATAATATTAATATATCTGAATTATTAGAAATATATTTAACCTTTGCTGTAACCTAGGTCAAGAAGCCTGAATTATCTAAATATGCTTGCTTTGAGTGTGCAGCTTTACTGAAAAAGTTTTATATATTTAAACAAAGGGGACTGCAGAGTCAATTCATATTGGAAAATATTCTTAGAAATTGCGGTGAGGTATGTGTTACTTTTTTATTATTATAAATACAAAAAGACCCTAAAAGATTCTGAAAACATTGAAGAATTTTATTTTACTTTATAATATATGTATTCATAAATAGCCCCTTGATAACTTAAATGTATTTTTTTAAACTTTTATAGTAAATGTACCTCTATTAATGAATCACTTGGTTTTTTATTATTTACAGTTATATTTATTTATTAAACTGAAATGTACTTTAGATTACAGATGATGATATTATTCAGATAGATAGAAAATCTCTATTGTTAGGTTCAAATCTAAGTAAAAGTGATATTCAATTAAAGTATAGTGATGGAAACTCAACCTATACAGATGATAAAATTGAAAATAATGTATTAATAGATGACCAGGACTTTGATTGGCCCAGTGATGAAGAATTGCAAAAATTTAAGACTGAAATAGAGATTCCTGTTAAAGATGAAATAAAGCAGCAAGATCCAATAGCATTAAAGGATAAGACACAAAAAAAGAATAAAGTATGTTAAGCTTGCTTATGTAACAAATATCATATTATAATCATTATATTTTTTTTTGTTATTTGCAATAAGTCAGTATCATTAGATTCCATTCACTGCTTCATTACGTCAACATATAAAAAAAATACTTTTCTACTGATAAGAATGGATGAAGTTGTCTTTTAAATTTTCAACCTTTATTAATGTATATATAATTTGTTTAAGATACAAAAACCGAAGGTTAAAAAGAAAATAAACAAAAGAAAAGAGAAGAAAAGTAATCTGGTTAAGAAAAGAACACCTGCTGCAGTAGATTGTATTGATAGTGAAAGTTTCGCTAAACATTTTGCAACTATCCATTTAACGGTAACTCTTTCACTTCTTCTTTTATATTGATTTTGGTTCCAAGGAATAAAGTGTTAGTTTTAATAACCAATTTAGGCCAATGATTTATTAAAATATTATGTTTAACTTATGTGTAAATAACTTATTTCTTAGTATTGATTACTGTATAAGACAAAGTAATAACATGTTTTTTTGTATCAAATACTTTTTCCTCTTACAAAATGTGTATTTTAGACAGAAGAGCAATTTGAAGAGGTGAGAAGGCGTAAAGAGTCAAAGAACTATAGAAACTCATTTTACAAGTGTGACATTTGTTATAAAGGATTCATACATACAAAAGCCTGGGAAACACACAATAAACAACATCAAGAGGTATATATAATGTTTTATTCTCAAAATATTTTTTTTAACACTGGTTAAAAATAATGGAATTTTATAGTATACGTAAAAAGTAATTTTAATAAGTTTCCAAAAAAAAGGAATACATATATTTATAGCAATCGAAGAGGATAGAAATGTTATCTTTATTGTTCTAGGGTAAAGTGCAGTGTGATATATGCAAAATGCGTTTCCGGACAAAGCACAGTTTGCAGGTACACATTCAGTTCCACAGCACAAAGTACCGCTGCAGAAATTGCCCCTACGTAACACTCGGCAAGTGAGTAACACTTATATAATTTAGTGGAAAGTGCTGTTAAAAAGTACAACCAATTTTTACATATTATATAATGAAGCCTGGAGAAGAATGGAGCAGTGTTGGCCTAGTGGTTTCAGCATGCGACTCTCATACCTGAGGTCGCATCTCCGGCTGTGCACCAATGGACTTTCTTTCTATGTGCGCATTTAACATTCGCTCGAACGGTGAAGGAAAACATCGTGAGGAAACCGACATGTCTAAGACCCAAAAAGTCGACGGCGTGTGTCAGGCACTGGAGGCTGATCACCTACTTGCCTATTCGATTGAAACATGATCATGAAACAGATTCATAAATCTGAGGCCAAGACCTAAAGTGGTTGTAGTGCCACTGATTTTTTATTTTATATAATGAAGTCCCATCTCATAAACTATCGAACGGATTTTTCTACGGTTTTGACTAATTCCTAAAGAAGGATTTGCTGTATAATTCACAAGTAATATATGTTTAATTTTATCAAAATCTACTAAAGTATAATAATCACTATTGTTATTAAATAGAAATCCACACGGGCGAAGCTGTAGGCGGAAAAATACAAAATATAGCTTCAAAAATAAATTATAATATGAACACCACTATGTACTATTACTTAAATATATATTTTATTTTTCCAGAAACCACGCCAAATTGCACATCCTTTGGCACAGAGGTCATACATACATTTGCGACCATTGTGGAGAAAAGTTTAGGTAAGTTATGTGATAATACATATTATAAATGCGAAAATAAATATTTGTTTATAGATTTTTTTTTATATGAAATGCGTGGTTCTGAAGTAAGCAAGCTAGAGCAGTGGTGGCCAAGTGGCTTTAACGTGCGACTCCCGTCCATTAGGTCGATTTCCGGCGAATTCCGTGAACTATTAAACTTTCTCGCTAATATGGTGAAGGCAAAGATCGTGAGGAAACCAGCATTCCAGAGCCAAAAAGTCGACGGCGTTTATCAGGCACAAAAGACTGATCACCTTCTTGCCTATTAGAAAAAACAAACGATTACGAAACACAGAAATATGAAACGATTGTAATCTACTTTGTCTTTGCTTCGTGTATTTGATAAGGTGTGATTGTCGCTTAAATAACGCCATAGACTAGATCAGTGTTTCTCAACGTGGGGCCCACGCCACACAGGAGGCACTTTCATTGTCGGTATTAATTATGAATGTTCCATTCATGACACAAAAAAGTTTGGGTCACACTGGGCTAGATAACCTATAATATCCGAACGTAACATCTTCCGACTATCACAAATATGGTCGAGCAGAATTTGCTTGTAAAATTAATAAAAATATAAAGTTTAAAAAATAATATTAATTTTACAGTAACCGTAACGCATACCTAACTCACGTGCGTTTAAAACATCGTTCGGACTGGGTGTGTGGTTTCTGCGCTTCCACTTTTGTGTCCCAACTTGGTCTGATGCAACATAAAAGTTATCACCATGCGAGTCATGATGTAAGTATTCCTGAAAAGGTATTACGACCAAATAGTTTTACGTTTGCTTATCAGGGTTTAAACATTGCAATGAACTATGAAGCAATCTCGCTATAATATTTATATTTTTAAGCTAAAACGTTGATCATGTGTGGCTACAATATTGTGAATGAGGAATAATAGTAGCCTAGACTAAATCGAATCGTGATCTGGCAAAGTTTCATCAAATATTTTCCAGCCAGTAACAGCTTTTATTGGAAAATTCAATTGACATTTTCAGTGTTTTTCTTGACTCATTATTTATGTTTCCTACCGTTGTAACCTCCCCTGGACTTTCACAAATATTTCAAGGTCGTTATTGGCCAAATTGGTCCAGCCATTATTTTTTCAAAGGAAAAGCAATTCAGTTATTTATAAATAGAATAACGAAAATAAGATATTTTAATAAATTAGTCGTGTTTATGCATAACACACGCATAAAAGTAAATATTCAACAATGGTGACTCAACAACACAACAAACTTAATAGGAAAAAACAGAAATAGATGAGAATCCAGATGCGCCCCACTGTGCCGAATGTAATATGAAGTTCGCGAATACGGAGGCGTTCAAGAAGCACTTCCTCACTGCGAGGAAACACGAAGAAACTGCACAGACCATGTATGTATTATATCTAGAAATATGTTTAATTTTTAATTCAATAATTTATTGTAATTGCCAATTGTCAATTGTCATTGTCATCGCACTAGATAGAGTCTATATACGATTCCCGTTTTAATAGGATAACAATAAATTGGAAGGTCTAGGTGTAGAGAAGTAGTTCTTGATCTACGGACTATTTTGATCTTGAAAGATTATTTTAATTCTCGTTATTAGATTGTTAGATGCTATCATCTCGTTAATTAAGTTATCTTATTTCTATAGATAAATTTAGTTTTATAGATTTTGTCGTTTTGGGTGGGTACGATAAAGTATAAAACCAAACCCTACCAAATATTATTTATTAGCACTTTGTTTTATTACATGTACATGCAGATAACATAAACAGGCGACCTTATCCTAACAAGCGATCTCTTCCAGTTACCCTGGTAAGGAATAAAAAAAAAGAAATACCAATGGTAAAATGCAAAAAAATAATAAATTAAAAAAAAAATATAGATAATGTAGAGTTACACAATTACAAAACAAAAAAAAAGCTATTCTTAAAAGTCATTAATTAATTAATTACAATAATTACAGTGCTAGGTTCTAAAAAAACATAAAAATAATATATTTACAAAATAAAATAAAAATATTATAATTACAAAAGTCACGATTGAACACATGGAAAGGATTTTTAAAAAAGCAAACGAGCCTACGGGACGCCCAAAAAGGGCAGTCAACGCAGCCCATGGGCACCCATTCTAGTGAGTGCGTTGCCGGCCCATTAAAGGATATGGTTAAGAGGTGTTTATCTAGAAGACTTTTAAAGGACGTTAGACGTTATTTGACTTAATTTTTATATGTATTAAGTTTTATTTAAAGGATATGGTTAAGAGGTGTTTATCTAGAAGACTTAAAGGACGTTAGACGTTGACTTAATTGTTTTAATTTTGATATTAAGTTACATAGTTACATACATTGACAGTCTCGGTAACTCCCCAGTATAGGTTGTCGGGAATGTGGCGAGACATTTGCGAGTAAGGAAGAGCGTCGCCAACACGCCCATATTCATCAATCGCGGTACGCCGGCGGCTATCGGCCGAGTGCGCCACCCGCGCCTGCCCGTTACCCCCGGTTGAAGACTGACGACCATGAACCTGATAACGGGCCTACGGTCTGGCCTAATAAGTGTCCTCTGGTATGTTTGAAATGTATTAAGCACAAATTTTTTCTAAGGGTTTTTTCACATTCTGTGTTATTCAAGTCTAGCGCTATTGTCTTGTGGCTAACCCGGTGGGTAGATTGCCTCATCTATTATTATAAAGAGGAAAGATGGATGGAAATATTTTGTATGTAAGTATGTTTGTAATGAATTGGCTCAAAAGGTTAATTTAATCAGTGATAATGTAGAATTCAAAATTTACCATTTGAATCACTGATTAATAATATCAATTTCAATTTCAAAGCCTTTATTTCAACTAATACAAGAGAAAGTTTACAAAATTATATATGTATATCAAAAAAGTTATTTAAGAAAGTTTCCGCTAGTATTTTATAAAAATAATTTTGCATTTTAATTTTTTTTAAATAGTGTTCCGAGATGATAGCAAGTGCCCGCAGTTTGTCGGCGCATTTCCGCACAGCGCACCCACACGACGAATACGTCAAGGAGAAACCACATGTGTGTCACGTTTGCGGGTCGCGGCTACAGGTATTCTACCTTTATTTGAATCTCGTAATAGGCGAGAATCGAACCCAAGACTGCTCGTTCCGCAAACTACTTTGGGGCAGATCTAGAAGGGTCTCGCTTAATCACATTTTTTTAAATTAATATTAAAAAATAGCTTTTGTTATTGCATGTTTGCAGATTTTGTAGGAAAACGTTTCAACCCGGTCCCTTTACTAGTAAATTATACATAAACTTATAAACTTGGCTATACGGTCTTATTTTAAAAAATTTAACTGAATTATCATTCCCTTATTTTATAAAGCCATCTTCGACTAAATAACAGTGGAAATGGAGTTTTAGAAGACCTGGAGAAAGAGGCCGCATCATATTTTTCCAACCCATACGTACGATGAAAAATATATGAACGTAATAGAAATGATACTATACTCGACTAAAAATATTGGTAAACTACGTAGGTACGTACTCGTACTCTAGGTACATATATCCTTTTCAGTAAAAATCATTTAATAACACTATATTCAAATTGATGTTATTGTTGACCTACAACTTTTTATATCTTTATTCAAGTAATTAATAACAGAAAAACAATAACTAACCTTAAAATATAATATTAAAAGGAGTCCCTTTAGGCAAGGTTCGGAAGATATGTCCAGCGTTACCCCTTTGAATAACTACCTTAATCTTTGTCCAAGGTAGCTGCCAGCTCTTCGGTCTCCTGTGATGTCGACTAACCTTTTTGTTATTTCCTTAAAGCCTTATAGCGTTAGGACCCCACGGACCTAGGGTCTCGACACCGAATGGGACAAAATCATATTCTTTTTAGTTGGTTCTATTCAGATGATAAGTGAAATATCATTTAAATCAATAAAAATCTGTATATCTCCTAATTTTTATTGTAATAATCAAGATAATCGATGGAATACTACGGAAAATTAATCCCCTTATTCATCAAATAATTTGTCTTTTCATTACAGCGTAAATATAGTTTGACAGAAAAAGACGAAAGATTACTTTAATTAAAAGAGTGCAATTCGACAAATTTGGTTTTATGAATAAAGCGATAAATGTCTTATCAATTCACAGACTAAATACAGCCTCGAAGCTCACATGTTGAGTCATCTGAAAGAAAAGCCGTTCAAATGCAGTCAATGCGGGCGCGGATTCAACAGTGCGGGATGTCGCGCGAGTCACGAGAACACCGTGCACTCGGACTTGAGACCGCACCAATGTTCTCTTTGCCATAGAGCTTTTAAGAAGAAGGCTACATTGAAGGCACATTTTATGGTAACAATCGCGACTCATAAAATAATATGAATACTCTTATTTTTAATTCCGTAGAATTCTGACAGCTATCATTTTTTGACATGTCAGAGATGGCAAACCTTTTTGGTCGGGCACATTTTTAACAATAAGAGTCTATACATACACTTTATTGTCAGTTAATGTATCCATTTTATTAAGTGCAGTGCTCCACATTAAAAGTGGTTTTACGGCGACTGATAATTATGTCCCTTGTCATCTCAAACAGTAAAAAACGCACATGTAAAGATAACATTTTATTTTTTCAAAAAGGTTTCCTAAACCTGGAATTAGAAGGCAGTAATGCCAGCTAAAGAATATAATAAAGTTATTAAAGTTAATTCGATATATGGTTCGTGATATTGAAATATTTGTTATTTTTGTATTAGGTCACTTGAGTAAGTAAATATTTAAATGTACCTTTTTGTTGGTAAAACATAAAAAATTCGTAGCATTTTTTTGATTACCCTCAAATAAGTCAAATTTGTCCCTTTTTCAATATATAATTATAATTTGGCAATATATTTATAGATGCCTTCAAAAATTAGTGTTTCATAGCCATAGATTTATAGCGTTAGATAGGCCCCGACACCAAAAACTGTGGCATTGTTTTTGAATGTGTACGTTAACAAAATGCCGACAACACCTGTGCAATCTATACACAACAAGTGTACTGAGAAAATAGTGTCATCTCTTTTTCTCGTACATTAGTTGCAAACACTACTTTCTCTTTCGACAACATCTGTGCAATCTATACACAACAAGTGTACTGAGAAAATAGTGTCATCTCTTTTTCTCCTACATTAGTTGCAAACACTACTTTCTCTTTCGTGCACTCACCATTTAAATTTGTTATTTTAGACAGTGCGGAAGGAAAAATAAAAGTTTTTAAATCAAATCGCAATACTTACGAGTGACATGTTACACCTCTGGCTTTATTTGTGTTTCTAGAATTGTTGTTGCACTTTAGAAAGGCACACGATGGCATTTTGTGACACTAAACTGCTCGCAAACGCCCTTTACAACACGTCCGGCTAACACTGTGTTTAGGGGTGCACTGATCCCAGGTTAGTGAGCTCACTCACTTCGACTGTGCGACAACACAGCGCGGTCTCACTGCGGTAAGGGCCTATCTAACGATATAAATCTATGTTCATAGCCGTATTACGAGGTCCGATCTCGTTGGTCAGTTTAATAAAAATAGTATTAAGCTCTGACACAAATATATGTAGGTGATACGAAGATTCACCGGGTCATCTACTATTAAATATATTTTCTAGACGCACACTGGCGAAAAACCCTACCGGTGCGAGATCTGTGGTCACGCGTTCACTCAATCCAACAGCTGCAAGAGCCACATTAGGAAAGTGCATGGAGAGCAACCGCCCCGAATACTTACTAGGACAAGGCATACATATTAAACTCTTGAATTCTCATCAATTGTAATAACAACTTTATTCCTATGTGTTAAGGTATATTTTGCAATGAATAAAAATGTAACTGTTTACTGTAGTTTTATAATCGGACTCAGACACTGGATACATGCTAAAACGTCTATGGTGACGATAAGGTATGGTACAATTTATATAAGCCTAAAGGATGATTCACGGTACACCGTGTCGCGACCGGGCCGGGCCTCGGCCGGGACACGGCCACCGTGCGCCGTCCTGGACATTGATTCATGTTACACCGGGCTGTTTGGGTGTACGCACGTACGTGCTTGCACCACTATATCTGTTTTTGTCAGCTTGTGATTTCATCTGTCGATAGACTTGACGCTTAAGTAATTATGCAATTTTCACAATTTGAATTGGCAGCTATTGCAATTGCCATCAATGACGAAGTATTAGAAAAACGAAGCGAAAGTACTAAAAGAAGATGGGGTGTACATCCAACCTGGAGAAAGCGAGAAGCAGAAGGGGAATTTTCTTTACTTTACAAAGAATTAATATACGACGAGAGCAAGTTTTATGGTTATTTTAGAATATCTAAAGAATGCTTTACTCATTTACTTGAAAAATTAAAACCAGATCTAACCAAAAAAATTACAAGATTTCAAAAGCCATATTTATCGTACATAGAAAAAATTCAACCTCACTAAGATTTGACGTTGGGTGCCCGGGCGCCTACGTTCATGTTACGACGTGCCGGGGCCGGACCGTGCCGGAGCCGGGAAACAATACCCACCGACATTACAACGCCGTGCCCCGGCCGTGCCCAGGCCGTGCCCCGGCCGTGCCCCGGCCGAGCCACGGTCAGGCATGAATTACTTCATACAAAAGTATATCAATAATGTTAGACCGTGCCCCGGCCGGGGCACGGCCCGGTCGAGACACGGTGTAGCGTGAATCAGCCTTTAAACTGCCGAAACGCTTAATTACTCAGAATCAAATACTTTTATTTGTAAAATAGTTAATATTTGTGGTAAGCGCATCTTAAATTATGAATAATTTATTGTAATATAATAAAATTATCTATATATAGTTGTAGTTGTTTTATTGTGACCCCTTCATTTATATTTTGCATAAAATACAACCTTATAGCAAAATAATTTAATAAAGAATTGTTATAATTTTGTGTTTTTTCTTTGTTCTGTAATTTTTATTGGCCTGCGAACATAATATGAATTGTGAACGAAACAAAACCGAAAAAAAAACATGAAAAAGTAAAAAAACACATTAAATAAATTCAAATGGTCTGACTTCGTAATATAAGTGGCCTGGGTGTCTGTTTCGTTTATGATTTTTCTATAAGCAATATAAACAACAGTCAAACCGGCAAACACGGGAAAATGATATAGCACACTTTTTTTTGTCGACACTTGTGCACTAGTGCTCTTTTTTTTACATATTCAGCGCTCCCAGGGTGGCAGACGTGGTCCTTAATATTCCTTTTAGTATAATTATTATCGCTAATGATAAAGTCTGCCTCATGGCGGCCATTCACGGGCGATCCATATGGCTTTCGCGCCACGGGCTCTATACTCGACGTCGCGCCAAGCCAAATTCATGCCATTCGCGAACGCGCCAGCGAGCCTTTCCATTTGATCATTTTGAGTGAAGGCGTCGATAGCACCGGACGTGTTCATAATGAACTTCGATTCAGAATATGAGTTTTATTTATCCACCATAGCGGTTTGTATAGTTTAAAAAAAAAAGAAAGTGGTGTAAGGATTGGTTGCTGAAAAGATCGCAACTCCCTCACATAAATTTAATGAAGGAGTTGACTTTTTTTCTAAACTTATACATAAATTGAATAACAAAGTCACGGTTTGAACTTATTGCGAAAACGATTTATATTAACAATGCGTCACGTGCTTCTCGTCCAACGGCTAAACAGTAAACGCAAACTAAAATCAAAATGGCGTGTTTGGCTCGCAAGTAACACCATTCACGTGCGAGCAAACCATATTGCACGATGGCTCAGACCGACCGGACCTTTGGTTTTCCGCATTCACAAGCGAGCCGTCTGCGTATGCGCGCCGCGCCAATGGACTCGGCGCGATGGACTTTCGCGCAGTTGGAATTCCATCGCGCCGAGCCAATCCATTTGGACCGACAGTGTTTTCACATTCATGGACGAATTTTGGATCGACCATTGGCACGCTAAATCTGTCGATGGATAGCCCGTGAATGGCCGCCATCACGACTCACGAGCAAATCATATTAATATTTTGCTTGCCAGCTCCCTAGCTATTCGATTATTATAATTATTAAGAACAATATTATATTGTATATAATATTATTATTATATATTATAACATTTCAAAAGGATTTATTTGACTTCGACTAGCACGCTATCTATACTAATATTATAAAAAGAAAAGTTTGTGAGGTTGTAGGAGGTAATCTCTGGGTCTACTTAATCTTTTTTTAAATAAGAAAATACAATTTTACCAATGCATGAGGAAGGTTTATATTATTTTAAACGTATTAAGGTCACTGGGAAGTCGGCCGGTCACTATTGTTATAAAAGGCTGTATTACCAAAATATCACAGATTAGTAATCAATAGTAATAAATCTATTTTAAACTGTAAAACTTCTTCGGTATGTGAAATGTCGAAGTTACATACATATTTTAAATCTATGTTATATCAATTTATCTTGTGTAATCTATATTGTGCATTAATTTTGTAATTTGTAAAATGAAAACGAAATAATAATGTCAGGCAACGTAGTTTAAAAATAAGATATAAATTATTTAATTATGTTAAAACATAAATGAAATATTTTAGGTATAAAGTGTAATATTGTATTGATTCGAATAATACAAAGTTTCACTGTAGTAAACAAGATCATCACTTGTTGTAAGCTCACAATAAAATAAAGTTTTGGTCTTAAAAATAAGCTTTCATTTAAAGCCTTATAAAGTTTAGTTTATGTTTTTCATTCTCTTTTTTTGATTTGTCTAATGGTGTTAAAAATGTCAACCGTAAAAGCTTGTCGAGTTTGCTTAGAAATGCATGTGAAGCTTTTTAAAATGTCTTCAAATACTTTGGAACGCTACTACGAATTACTGACTGGAACAATCGACGTAAGTGTCTATTTAGTTGATATAATATATATTTTTGTGGATTTTTTTATTATAAACTAATTGAAATTAATTTTTGATTCAAGAGATCTTGTTATTTCAAAATTATTTGTTCCCAGATATGAGTTTAATTCTTGAAGGTGTTTTTTTGCTTCATAAAATTGCTTATCTTCATACATGATATCTTTTTTTAGGTAAAGACGCTTGGGCTACCTGATTATGTGTGCTACGTGTGTGCTGGACAAATGGTGAAGTTTTACTTATTCAGGCAAAAGAGTTTACGCGGTCAAACAGTATTACAAGGGATACTAAAAAGTAGAGGAAAGGTACAAATTTTGGACTTATGCCTATAAACTGTTATACATACATATTTTAATATTTTACAGCTTAGAGTGGTAAAGGAAGGAGAATAAAGATTCATAAAAATAACTAAGTACATATTTTTTTCATATTTTCAGATCACTGAAAAAGATGTAAGACAGGTAGATAAAAACAGCCTTATTCTTGCGTCTAATCTAAGTATTCAAAAAGCTATGTATGTTAGTATAAGTGCAGATTCTACTATAAATGAAGATGTTTATATGAAGATTGAAGATAATCAGTTAGATAAATTAGAACAATATGATGAAGATTCATATAATGACAATGATTTTGATTGGCCAAGTGATGAAGAAAATCACAAGAATAAAATTAAAAAGGAAATGGTTGATGTTTCTGTAACTGTTAAAAGGGAGAAAGAAGAAAAGACTGATGATGTATGTGTATAATAATATTTTAATTGACCTTAACTATCAACATTGTCCCAAAAGTTGTTGGGCCCTAAGGGTAAGATTTAGAGACTCAAGACTAGGGTTATGACATCCATTAGTTAAATCTATAATGTTATAATCAAAAACTTTTTATCATATGGCAGTCATACTATGTGCTAAATCTCGACTCTGAACCTTAACCTTAGAGTATAGTAATAGAGTAAGTATGTAGTTTTTTGTTAAGCTATAAAAAATTTAAAAAAACTATTCGCTTGCCACCGGTTACCATTTTAATTTTTTTTAGATACCTCTAGCTAGATTGAAGAAAGCAAAGAAAAGTAAAAGAAAGAAAGTGGAGACTCCCAAAAAGCGTCGCGGCCGACCAATGCACGCGCTAAGACGTAACACCAATCTTCCAGAGGATGCTGTCACCCCAGAAGACTTCCACAGATATGTCAATGTGGTTAACTTGACGGTAATAATTTTGTTATGTATTCCTTATCAATGATTTTACGGATTTGCTTTAATCTTGTATTCGTTAAATTATTTACTACAAATTATTATTCTTATTGATAGATAGCTGAACAAATGGAGGAAATAAGTAAACGTCGGGAGTCAAAGAACTATCAAAATGCCACATTCAGATGTGAGTTATGCTTTAAAGGGTTCCTGGATTCACGAACATGGCAAAATCATAATAAAAATCATGTCGAGGTAAGACCAATAATATTCACAATTTTCAGTTAAATGCGATGCCTAACTTGTCCTTCAGTTTCAACTATTCATTGTTCTATTGTATATACAGTTCTATAACATAAAAATTAAACATTAAGTGCTATATTATAGTGCTAACTGTGATTTTTACAGGGTCTCGTGGAGTGTGACATTTGCAAGTTGCGTTTCAAGGACAAGTATATAGTGGGCAAACACCTTAGACGACATGGTACCAAGTATCATTGCAAACAGTGTCCCTATGTCTCTACTGCTGTGTAAGTCAATTGACAATATAAAATAACAGGGTTTTTTATAACTGACCAAGTGTTTGTTTGTTATTTGTCTACTTTCGGCACTAATTCTTTTAGTCTATTGTTCTGGCTTACAATAAGACCATTTTGTTTCCATCCCACTTCAATTCTAGTCGAGCGGTGCGCCCGCGCCATCTAGTGTAAAAATATGAAGTTAGATGAATATGTCCTGTTCTCGCTTCGTATGGTTGGACATTTAATTTTTAAACATTTTCGAAATAAATAGCCTATATTACTCAGTTTCATGGGCGGATAGTGAATTTGTGGGGCTCACTCGCGAAAAAATACACTGACCGAAAAAACTGACGGGGAATTCCCCGTTCCGTTCGATGGACGCGCATCCGGCATCGCGCATGGGTTGATTAACCTCAGAGATTCCAGCCATTTTTAAAATTTTAGATATTTTTAAAATTTGAAATATCGCCTATTGTTTTCAGTGGGGCAAAGGGCCCCAAAGTATTAGTAGTCCACGGGTGGACTGTTGCCCAAAAAGCCCTTAGGTCGATCCGTCCCTGTTCAGTTGAGTAGTTTTTGAGTTTATCAGAACATTCCTATTAAGTATACAATTTTAATATGGCGGATATTGAGGACTTTATTTAAATCGTAACTTAAGCTTTTTTTTACAGAGTTGCTTTACATAATCTATATTATTACAGGCATCAAGCAAAACAGCACATCCTATGGCATCGCGGTGTTACATACAGCTGTGAATATTGCGAAGAAGTCTTTACGTGAGTATATTTCCGTATTTATAAATTTATAGTTCAGCGATCACACTGGTTGTTTGTGTATCCCTTAATAATATATACTACTGACCATATTCTCTAACATTTACAGTCAATGGATGTCGTACATGACACATGTACGTCTAAAGCATCCATCAGACGTGGTGTGCGGTTTTTGTGGGTTCACCTTCATTTCGAAGTTGGGCCTTCATCAGCACAAGTCCCTTATGCACCGAGATCAAGATGTGAGTTTTGCTTTTGGCTTAGGTCAGACAAATGAAATTGAGTTGTTTCGGTTTTTATTAAAAAATTTGCTTCGCTCTACACAAATCAGTTGAACGCAATAGAAATAAAGTAACTCAAAAAATTACGATTATTTCTTTTGTATTCACTCATGTGTAATATTTACTTTGTGTTCAGAGAGAAATGTCAAACTCTTACATTAATAGTAAAAGCGATTTATCAATATTGTGTAAAAACCATTACCACCTGTGACATGAGGCGGACACATTTTTTCGGTTGTTTTATTGATTATTTTTACCGTGCCTAAAGTACGTCGTCGAAAACACAGTTAAACTTTTTAAAATAAATAAATCAGTGGCACTACAACCTCTTTAGGTCTTGGCCTCAGATTACTGAATCTGTTTCATGATCATTTTTAAATCTAATAGGCAAGTAGGTGATCAGCCTCCAGTGTCTGACACACGCCGTCGACTTTTTGGGTCTAAGACATAAGTCGGTTTCCTCACGATGTTTTCCTTTACCGTTCGAGCAAATGTTAAATGCGCACATAGAAAGAAAGTCCATTGGTGGACAGCCGGGGATCGAACCCACGACCTCAGGTATGAAAGTCGCACGCTGAAGCCATTAGGCCAACAGTGCTCTTGTAAAAGTTTTTAGTTACGAAGTTTTCCGTCAGCATAGGAGCTAGTGTTAAGTGCCCATGTGGAAATAAAAATACATTGGTACACAGCTAGGTTTTCTTCGCATCGCTTTACTTCTACACTGATGGTATAATATAATAAAATAAATGTAAAAAACTGTATCTCGAGTTGTTTGGAATTAAATTAACCATTTTACTGTTTAATATTACAGGAGAAAAGAGATATAGAAGATAATACTCAGGCTCCGTATTGTGCGCTGTGCGATGTGAAGTTCGCATCGAATGAAGCGTACAGCCGACACATGGTCACTGCGCGGAAACATGTGGAGACCAATGAAAATAAGTAAGTCTACTCTCTGGAATATTTATTTAAAACCTATTTAAACTACAAACTTTAAACCTGCAGGGCGGTCTATTATATTGGACTGTTCACTAAATCTTTAACACGTTACTTTAAATATGACACAATCCATGGATTAATAAATCCAGACACATCTAAGAACAGACGTTTTTATTCTATGGATCTTTTGCTTTTTTTCTATGGATTCGGAGATAGAACTATCTAGATATAATCTCACAAATTGTATAAAAGTTATGCTAGCGGATTTGGATTTCGATTCTGCAGAGGCCTTACTACATATTTTAGCATGACTTTGAGGTTATAAAAACTATCACAGACATAATCAAATCTTACAAATATTTATTCAGAAATCAAAACTATGGTAAGAAATTGGAAATTCTTTTTTTGTGAAAGTTTAAATACTTTACAGAAATGGGTGTCGTCACTGTGGCGTGTCTTTCAAAACAGCAGACGAGTTACGTGCACATGTGCGCACGTCACACGATCGTCGGCCATGGACGCGTACCGACGGATCCAAGAAAAATGACTCTAGGAAATATCCGATGCAGTGTCCGCATGTAAGTTTCTTTAGTTTGTAATTATCATTTGTGAACATCTTTTTATGTTTTTTTGACTTATAGAAGTTTCCATCGGTAGTTGTGTTTAAATTTCAGCAAAGGAATACTAATTTTGTCCTTTAAGGTCTCCTAATTAAACTACAGCCTTATTTAAGAGGCAAATAATAAAGTTACTTTACCAAATTTTTCCTATATCACAATACAGTTCGTAAATAAAAATATATTATTATATGTATTCCTTTTTAAATTATTATTTAAACTCTACCTTCAGTTCCTACTACGCATTGTAATTTAAATTTTACTTGGTCATCATTGCGAAACCCTAAGAAATACGCCTTATAAAGGCGTATATATATAAGTATAATTTGTTTAATTTATAAATAACGTTTTCTTATTACAGTGCCCACAACAAATACCTAATGCGCGCTCGTTTTTCTGGCATTTTAGAAAAATACATCCTGATATTGAGTATCCTATAGAAAAGGGACATGTTTGTGAAATATGCGGTAAAGCATTTACGGTGAGGCAACTTAAATATACCACATACATAAATATAATAATTTTATTATTTATTAGAGTCTAATATTGTGACATAATATACTTTATACATTACTAGCAGACCGGCAAAGCGTTGCTGTGGCTAAGGTTTTTGTTATATTACATAGTAGCAAACTATTCAAGGGAAACGGTAGGAGAACACCTGTCATGGGGACCACCATGCTTTTTTGGTGGCTATGCCATTAAATTGAAGCTTATGTGAAACGTTGGTACTTTCAACGCAGCGCCATCTGTTAGAATTGTGACTATCAAATAATAAACAAATATTTTGCAATAAAATAATATTGCGGGTATAAATTGAGATGTAAGCTATCGCGTCAAACTGCTATCAAACTACACGCGGTGTGCATTTGATTTATATCGGTTCGGTAGTTTAGGAGTCCATAGTGGACAAACAACGTAATTTATATATATTAAGATAAAGCTTAAATGTTTCTTTGTTTGCCTATCTGAAGGCTTATCTACTGACTGATGTAGGAAATTATTTCTTTCCAGAAAAACGCCCTCCTATCGTACCACAAGTTAACGCACTCTGGCGAGCGTGCGTTTAAATGCGGACAATGTGGTAAGGCCTTTCACATACGACGGAATCTCTTGCTTCACGCGGCTGTACATTCCGAACAGAGGCCTCATGTTTGCACTGTGTGTGGGATGAGGTTTAAAGTCAAGACTGTATTAGATAGACATTATAGGGTGAGTCATTACTTTGTATTAATTTATGCTAATTTTCTGGTACTTACTCAATATAAAAATAAGTTTAATTTACATTATATTACATTCAATTAGTAATCTTCCTTAGTTTGGAAAGAACCATAGCTGACGTTTTGCTGTACATTTTTTAAAATAAAATATAGTCAACCATACCTGTGGTATATATCTTTATCAAAATGGGTTATTGAATGAATTATTAATTTGGAGATCAGTCTATTAGAAGATTGTTTTTATAAATGAATTGAAGTATCATAACAAAAAAAAGATACTTCATAAATGTCAATTTTAGGGTAAACCTGTTTTTTTTTTGTTTATATTGATGGAATTATTTTAATCGTAAATGTCGCCTAATATTAAGTTGGTTGAAGTCCTATTATATATAGTTAAATAATCTTACCTTTTAGGTGCACACAGGTGAAAAGCCCTATCAATGCGACGTCTGTGGTAAATCGTTCACTCAGTCCAACAGCTGTCAACTACACGTGCGTACAGTTCACCTTAAGCAGCCTGCGCCGTATGTCAGTCGCGCGCGCAGAGAACGACAGAATAAGGCGCTTGCGCAGCCAAATCAGTTACTAATGCCGAATAATATTGTGAACTAATAAAAAGTAGCCGCATAAGGTAGTCTATAGAGTAATATGTCCTGTTAACGGTTGGTAGCGTTTTCATTGGTAATATTACGGTCGTATAGTTAAATTACGCTTTTATACGAAAAATAATAATCAGCTTAAATAAAGATGCAAAAATTTCATTTTTATACATAAACCCATTGATATATAAAAAACCCAAGATGCACAATCAACGTCTAAAAAACGTCCTCAAAAAATGAGCGCAACATTCTAAATTGTGCACTCATTTCAAATAGTCTCGCGTCTAATAAGTGGAGTCGATGTTATTTATTTGTGTTTTTTTTTATAAATATGAAAAAATATAAAAGATTAAAGTTATGTATTATTATAAATTTCCAACTATTTAACATCCAACACCATTTGTCTTTAGTCACCGTGACCACGCACGCTGTAAAGCACCCGAAAAGTCGGATAAATTTAAAATTATGTTAAATAGTTGTAAATAAAAAAGTAATGTTCGACTCCACTCAATACCTTGTCCTACCGACCACGGTCGGTCGTAAAATTTTATTGCTTTAAGTACGTATACACTGCGTTGTAATAACAACTTTAAGAAATTCGCGTATTAGGTTGATTTTGCAATAATATATGCTTGTAACATATACTGTTATAGACATACTGTTATAGAAAATGACAGAAATAGTGTTTCGGGACACTTTCGAGCGTTACTCGTGTCGAGACTGTGCATCTTGGGTTTTTTATATATCAATGCATAAACCATCATAATTTACGCTTATTTTTATAAATATTTACTTTTATATATTTCGTCTAGACAGATGAGTACAATGTAATCATGGGAAAATACTTTTTTAAAACAGCAATTTAAAAAAAAAAAATATTAAATATAAACGTGAACGTTTTTTAGTTAATACTATGAACAGCTGGTAATAATAAAAAAAAGTAAGAGAGTTGATCTAAGATAGGTAAATTTGCTATATACATAATTAATTAGAATCTAAAATTAGATCAATGCTATTAGTTAAAGTAGTATAATAAAAAGTGACATAATAATTGTAATTTGTATTATATTATTTTTATTCACTGTACAGTATTAAGATATACATATTAGATACATATTTTATATTAAAAGTTTTTTTTGTACAATTATTTTACATATTGCATCTGTTTTAATTAAATAATATTTCCTGCAGTCTTAAAGATTTTATCAATTCATTTGTCCTATTAAAACATTAATATAATATTACATATTATATAAATAAAACTGTTTTTTAATTTACTGCATTCTTTATATTTCATAGTGAATCTTATGTTTTCACTAATAAGTATGAAACAGACATGCTTGCTGTTTCAGTGTTGTATCGGTATAAGCAATATACAACAACAATAAACCCTGTTTACAAATGACAACATTTATTTCTTGTACTGGTTAATTGTCTTACTATTATCTCCTGTGATACTATGGACAGATCCAAAAATCATCACCCAATAAGTAATGTGTCCAGTATGTCAAACTCAGAATTATACTGACAGAGAGAACAACCACCAAAACCTAACAAAAGGTTTCATCTCCGAACAGCATTAAAATCAGTAACTTATCAGCAGACAAATCTGCAGTCAAAAGTTCTAATATGTTGTAGCTGCCCCATGTGCCGCAATTACAGCATCACACCGTGTTTTCATTGATTGTATTAATCCTTCACATAAATCTGTGCCTCTCATTGACTCCCATACATTGTGGCAGTGAGTAACAAGCGTTTGTCTTGTCCTCTCATTATTATTATCCCATCGCTGAAGCATTGTCGCCCATATATAATTAAAAGGATTTAAATCTGGAGAATTTATAGGCCACAAATTTACTTTTACTCTAGACTGATTTTGAAACCAACTTTTAACTGCATTAGAGGTATGTAACGGACTACTTTCTTGAAATATCATAATTTCTGGAAGCTCTGGATATACTGTACATATGGTTGGTATTATAGAATCCCTCATTAGGTCTACATAGCTTTCTCCATTCACTGACATGCCATTTAGATCAGTAAGTTCCCCAGGCCCAGCAGTACTCATCCACCCACACATATTTGCTACAATACGAGTATATTTATTTTTGGAGTTTACATTGAGGGGTTCATATTTGATGTTCTCTGTTCGTAATGGATGTCGACGTCCAGGTGAACTTGATAGAAAACTCTTTTCATCAACAAATATTGCATTGAAAAAATTATAATCTCTAAATTCTCTAGCAAACTTCAACCTTGCTGCTTTATTAGTTTCTGTCATAATAACTTTGGAAGAGATTTTACCTTCCCGTTCTAGAGCTCTCCTTACTGTTCGAAGAGAGCAATTAAACTTCTGAGCGAAAAATCTAGTTGGTGTTAATGGTTGTGCTTCATAAATAGCCAACATATTTCTTGTATCCTCTTCTCCTATCATGTATGGTTGTTGACGCTTTCTGGGTCGATCTTGTAGGTGACCTTCTTCTTCATAACGACGAATCCATAGTCGTACTGTATTTCTCTGTAATACCAAATAAACATTATCACACTCGCTACTAGTAAGGTATTATAAGGTATTTTGACTGCAAGATTTATTTTACCTGATGAAACAATTTATTCAATTTTAAAGTACATTTAATACTACTCTGTTGCTTTGTAAAATACAGTTTCATAATACAAGAATTTTATATAACAACAACATATTTTGTAATAAATGTTTTTATTTTCTATATAAGGTAGAGAGAATGAATGTTTACATCGTCAAGTCATAATAACGGTGAGGTAATTAAATAACGTACTGTTATTCCCAACTTTTCTGATATTTGCCTTATATTAAAGCCTTCTTCATGATACACCAGAATTTTACTTCGTTGCACAATATCCAAATTTCGTGAAGCCATGGCGAGTGCAACACCACAGCACACTAAGAATTACTTTTTTGATTACGAGACACCAAGAAAGATTTGAAAGTCTTCGCATTAGTAACTGAGAATTAAATAATACTATAAAACAAAGTACATATAAACTATTATTTGTTTTTATTCCTTTCGTCAATAAAGATGGCGAGTCTCAATTGTCATATATGGATATGTCACTGTGATGACGGAAGCAGCCTTGCACATGACAGCGACGTGACGTAACGTCAGCCGTGACCCATTAATATCCTTAGAAAAAATACTAAAGTAGTAGATAACGATTTCCTAATGTCTTAGTTCAAGTTAGTTCAGAAAAGCTGGTTTTTTTGATAAATATATTATGGCAATAGGTTTAACTTTATGCAAAAGCTTGATTTCTCTAAATCTTAGTATTAGTCAAAGCAGCCCTGAGGCTCTTTTAAAAAAAAATTGTTTATATATCTGTAGTTGTTCGTATTATTATTTTAAGACCTATACTTAAATATTTTTCTGTGAATGTCAATTTTCAAAGTCAAAATTTTCTGATATCTCGGCGTTGTAAAAATAGTAAATAAATAAAGTCATAAATAATCGTAATTAATATCTCATATAATGAATAAATTTCAATGGAATTTGTGATCATATGTTATTATTTATAAGCATTTGAAATATATGTTTAGTAGTACAGAATGGAAAGCGTAAAAGCCTGTAGAATTTGTTTAAAAATGGATACAAAATTTTCTGTTTTACACCCAAAAAGTTTAGGATTGTGTTATGAATTACTGACAGGAACAAGTGTAAGCTATGATAAAATTTGATTTACTTTTAATCAAATTTTTAATGATGCCTGGTATATTATTGACCCATAAATTAAAATCATATATGTATGATTTTTACAACATATTGTAAAACATCTCTACCAGAACACCAACTGCAAAGCATTGCTATGATTTGCAGTCGGTGTTGATTTACATGTTGTACTGCTGTTAATACTGGTAGAATTACACTAACTAAATATGATAATAGTGTAACTAGACAATTCAAAATTTCCAGGTACAAAAAGGTTTAATAAAATATGCTTGTTTTGAGTGTGCTGCTCTATTAAAAAAGTATTTTTGCTTTCGGCAAAAGAGTCTTCGCAGTCAATTTGTTTTAGAAAATATATTAGAGCACTATGGAAAGGTTAGACTTGTGAAAATTATACTGTTTATTTGTTATTTTAAGGATGTTTTTGGGAATAATAAAAAAAAATTAAATTTTAGATAACATCAACACATATAAATAAAATTGATAGGCAAAGCTTACTTTTAAGTTCAAATCTAAGCATAAATGAAATTCAACTAAAAGACAATGAATTATTAGAAGATATACCTTGCGCAGAAGAAAAGTTTAGTGTAGAGAATAATGATGATGTAGACTTTCATTGGACATGTTCAAGTGACGAAGAGCCCAAAATTAAAAATGAGGAAAATGTAGTTATTGAAGTTCCAGTTAAAAAGGAAGTTGCAGTCAAGGCCAAAAAACGTAAGGTATGTTTCTTTGTCAATTGCTCTTTAGGCAATGATAATAAATATTACAAAACCTGTAAAGATGGCTCTTTGAAGCATTTTTACCTCTTATATGTTGTGAAATTAATATAATTATTCAGGCAAAACAACAAAAGGCCCAGAGATGGATAAGAAAGAAAAAGAATGAGCGGAAGCAAAATAGTGTTAAGAAAGGAGACCATAAAAAATCTGTTCCTGCCACATTTAGTAAGACTGTTGCAGATGAGGAGTTATATAAGCATGTTGCCATTGTTAATTTAACAGTATGTACATGAATTTCATATTAACTATTTGGGATTTTATATTTAAAATTCAGGGTTGTGATTAAATTAATTTTAACAAGTCAATATTTTAGGCTTTCTTAAAATTTGAAAAATGTATTGCAATTATTCTTATTAAGATTTTGTATTATTAGTATTAATTATTCCTTTAGGTGGATGAACAATATGAAGAGGTGCGTAGACGCCAGGAGTCCAGCAATTATTTAAACTCATTCTACAAATGTGAAATCTGTTTCAAAGGCTTTATTGATGCACGCGCATGGCAGAATCACAATAAACAACACAATGAGGTAAAATTATTTCAATCTTAGTTTCATTAGGCGTTGTCCTAATTGGCGAAGATCGCACGATGACACGATGCGGTCTCGTCGTGAGTTCAAACATACAGATTTCATCAGAGTGTCCTATTTGAACCTCGCAAGTAATCGTGCGAGCACATGAAATGCTTTAATAACGATCGTACGATGCGTTTGATCGTGCGATCATGTAATCAAAGCAACAGATCTCTTTTGAGTGTCCTAATCGGTTACTACCCAATGCGTCGACGCGCGAGGGCATCACACGATGGACATCGCGCGATCTATTAGGAGACCTGTTAGGTCATCGCACGACCACTTTGATCGTGAGATGAAAAACGCATCGCGCCATCGTACGATCGCTCCCAATTAGGACGCCGCCTTAGAGTTGTTAAGGGATGAGCTTGTTATGTTTAATCAATTAAATCAAGTTTGCAAAGTAATATATTCCTTTATTTAGTAGTAGTTTTTGTTTTATTCAAGGGTGAAGTCCAGTGCGACGTATGCAAGTTACGATTCCGCAGTAAGGTGATCCTCAGCAGACATGTGAAGTACCACAGTACCAAGTATCACTGTTTGCAGTGTCCATACATCTCTCAGGGCATGTTAGTTGCTTCTTATATTTAAATAATAATAATTAATTCTCATTTATTCCTTAAAATAACACTATTTACAAGTATCTACATTTACATAATTACAATTATAACATAAATACATTAATACTAAACTAACTATATATTTTTGCAAGGACTCTCTAAGCACCCTCAAGGATCTCCAACAATATTCAAATAATTTCATATACAAGTTTCCTTATTTAGCTTTCTATTTAAAAGGCTATATAATAATATTTTAATTTATTTTTAAATTTCCATCTTGTGTAGATTATTCTTACCAATATAACACAAAGCATCTTTAATTGACTTTTAAAAAATACTTATTAATATTTATGTATATGAGTACCTATATACTCATATAAGACGAGATTTTTCTGAAACAGAAATATACTATAAAAGCCTATCATTAGTGAATGTGTATTTTCAGTTCTCAAGCAAAACTCCACTTGTTATGGCACAGAGGGGTCACATACGATTGCGATCATTGTGGCGAGAAGTTTAGGTAAGTACATTCAGCAAAAGTTGCTAACTATTAATAATTAATAGTAACAATTATTGTTATTACGGGCCGGCGCGCCTCAGTGCTCCAGCTCTCCACTGCGCCCGCATTCCACCCCGAGACACTGACACATGACAGCAATTCGTGGTGGGATAGAGTCTTAAGCTGCGTATACATTAAGCACGGCAAACCATCGAACATTGGCGCGCGCGGCGGCCGCGCTCTATGTAGACGGGGTCGCCGCGCGCGGCGACTCGAACATTGCCGCGCTCGAACGTGCCGCGGGTCGATCCGCTCGCTGTCGGTTTTTGAGACCGCATCAAAGGAGCTTCAGTCGTTGGCTCGCGCGCAGTTGGGACGGTTATAGTTTTGGTGATTTGGCTCGCGCGGCGAATACGTAAAAAAGGGTGCGTGTACTTATTTACGCGCGTAAGAAGTTATACTTCTCTGGCATTATTAAAAATAGTTTTTGATTGCATGCAAATAATTAATTACAATTAAATAATCAAAGACTGGAAAAGGAGTCATTATAATCAATAAAGTTCAGTTTACATTTGAAAAATTAAATAAATAATTATATTTATTTTTCTTTTATTTTTTTTACAAATAAGATGATGAATCACAATGAAAGCGGCAGCCGCCCACGCGCGTCCATACTCGCAGGTTTACAAGAGTGAACTGGTCCGACTATCTGCCGCGGTCTGTTTGTGATCGATCGCCTGCCGCGCGCGGCAGTCACGTCCAACTAAATTTATATCTTCATATTGGCTCGCGCGGCAAATGAAGGTCAACTCTGGTCGAACATTGGCTCGCGCGGCTGCCGCGCTTAATTTATACGCAGCTTTAGTCTTTTGTGTTGCATTTAGAATTTTGGTGCAAGAACACTTTACTGTTTCTTGTTTTTCTTTACTAAGGTTGCCTGGAAGAAATCGCTTGTTTACGCTAAAGCCGCCCGTGGGATCCCTGATTATTTATGTTTTATTTGTAATGTAGCGAAGTTTTACAAAAATATTATTATAATAATTATTCATATCAGATGCATCAAAATCATTGTATGATTTCGGTTTATGCAATATAAGATTTCCTTGTTGTTGCTTCAGACAACGCATGTCGTACATAACACACCTGCGAATGAAGCATCCGTCAGACTGGGTGTGCGGTGTATGTGGAAACACCTTCGTCTCTCAAATGGGTTTGTTGCAGCACAAGAGTCTGCGACACACCCAAGTAAACGTGAGTTATCGTTAACTTTGTTATAACTTTTTAATTTAGAATAATCATATTTATCGTTAAGAGTCTGCGACACACACAAGTAAACGTGAGTTATCGTTAACTTTGGTATAACTTTTTAATTTAGAATAATCATATTTATCGTTAAGAGTCTGCGACACACACAAGTAAACGTGTGTTATCGTTAACTTTGGTATAACTTTTTAATTTAGAATAATCATATTTATCGTTAAGAGTCTGCGACACACACAAGTAAACGTGAGTTATCGTTAACTTTGGTATAACTTTTTAATTTAGAATAATCATATTTATCGTTAAGAGTCTGCGACACACACAAGTAAACGTGAGTTATCGTTAACTTTGGTATAACTTTTTAATTTAGAATAATCATATTTTTTTAGTTTTAGTGAAAAATATTTGAACATTTTTAAAACGTATCAGCCAATATCGGCGAACTAAATATAACCAAAACAGACAAAACTTATATCGTATAGTATATAAGAGCAGTGTAGGCCTAGTGTCGCTTCAGCATGTGACTCTCATCCTTGAGGTTGTCGTTTCGAAGCCCGGCTGTGTACCTCCCAATGAACTTTCACTCTTACGGTGATGGAAAATATCGTGAGGAAAGCATACTATAGAACCAAAAAAACACCGTGTGTCAAGGTATGTGTGGGCTGTAGCGCCACAATTATTAAAATTATTTACATTAAAAACAAATGGCTTTAATAATATGCATGTATTGTCGTATTTGTAAGCATGTTAACCTAAGTAACAGAAATAGTAATGATTATATTATTTATAAACGAATTAAATATGAACAGGAAAAGACTGAAATAGAAGAAAACCCTGAGGCGCCATTTTGCGAGTTGTGTGACGTGAAGTTCGCGTCTCCAGAAGCATTTAAGCGTCACTTGGTCCAGGCACGAAAACACGTGGCCACGGCCGAGAATAAGTACGTAGTTTTATTTGTAATTTAACTCAAAGGAATTTATTTATAGGGGATTTTTGCATTTCCTTTTCATTAATCATCTTAATTGGTAAGTAAGTGATCAGTTTTAACGGCCTTCGTGGTTAATGCGTAACCCGAAAGTTCTTAGACCGCAGCGAAACAATAATAGTATAATTCACTTTCTTTTGCGAACTAGCGAACTGTGGAATAGTCTTCGGGTTGGGGGTCTTCCTTGAGAGATACGACCTCTAACTGTTCAAAGTTAGAGTGTATTCCTCCCTCAAAGGCCGGCAACGCACTCACTAAAAACGGGTTTCCATGGGCTGCGATGACTGCCCTTTATGGGCGTTCCGTAGGCTGCCATTAAAAAATACATACAACCCTAAATTTTCACCCCTCTACGATGAACCCCTATTTTTTATTATAGTAGATAGTTATTTTTATTGAACTAAAAAATGTTTCCTAGAAATAATGTAGGTACATGGCAAAACAACGTTTGCCGGGTAGTAGTATAAACTAAAAAAATAATATATATAATAAAGTTTCCATGCACCATAACTAAAGTGATTGACTTTCTGTCCTACGCGACTAGAATTCGGCGGAAATCGAACTCAGACTCTGCGGTTTCAATAAATTATTGCATAACTCAATTGATATGGTAGATACGGGTGTCGAGAATGCGGGGAATCCTTCAAGACGCCGAAGGAGCTCCGAGATCACACCCGGGCGAGACCGGAATGTCTGCGAAAGCCGAGTTACTCTACGTCACCCGCTAAGAACAATGGCGACCCGCGCTCGTGGCCCATGAACTGTCCACATGTAGGTATAATAATATGAAATTTATTTATTGAAATCTATATTATTTTATATTTAAAGTAAAAGAGTGTACATATATTTAAGTGACATGAGAGACTAAATATGCATGCACTTAGTATTTTCTTTTATTAACATAACTTTTACACATTTAAAGAAAACACTTTTTTACCGGGTTGAAGTTATATATTTTTATAAACTTATAATTATTTTACATAATTAAATTTTTTTTCGACGTTTCGCGTGCTTTACAGCGTGCGTGGTCACGGTGACTGAAGACAAAAGGTGTTGAATGTCAAAAAGTATCACAGCTGTAGTAAAAGTTGTATTATCTGTATTTATTTCTCCGGAGTTGATATCGATAGTCCATCATTTCCTCCATCTTTTAGTCGAGTTTATCACTTGCTTTATATATTTTATAACAATTAAAAAACTTGTATTGTAACAATTTAAAATTAAGAACTTTCGTCCATGTAACAAGCTACAAACACACAACCCACATTGTTAGAAAAATACTTAAATTGAGCATCATTGATTTACTCCTAATCCTTGAGATTGAATTGCTCCAGTTCACTGTTCAAACAATTTGTATGACAACACTTGGCGATTAAAAAAAGTGGCGGAAAGTTTCTTGCCAGTTCTTCTTACCCGCTCTACGCCCTTGACTTGCGAACTGGTAGTAAATGTAAATTTACGATTAATTTAACTTGACGATTCAAAAGTGTACTTGGTTACCCACTTGAATAAAGATATTTTGAGTTTGAGTTTACTGTACTTTGATATTTATTTAATTTGAATATTTGTGTTAGTGTGGCAAGGAGATAGCGAATGCCTACATCTACTCTTGGCACTTCCGCACAGCGCATCCCGAGAAAGATTATTACGCGGGATGTGATTCTATATGCGATGTTTGCGGGAAAGGATTTCCGGTGAGTTTAAATGTATTAAACTTATAAATATTACCATTATCATAATGAATTATTCATTAATTTTTAATTATATGTTTTGACAAAAATTTGTTTGACCAAGTATTAAAATATGCTAGTTTGTGAATATAAAAAAATATGTAAGTTTTGTGGGTTACCATAATTTATGCAAATATTTATCCAGATGTTAACATTTCATGAAAGTCATCTTAGAATTTTGAAAACCCAAAATCTATTAATCTTAAATAATATTAATATATTTTGGGTATAATGTAAATAAAATATTAATTTAATCCGGTGTCAAAACTGCAGTTTTCTTTGCGTAAAATTTTGCAGGTTCTATATTATTTACCGTATGTTCTAGAAACGTCTTCTAAGCGCTCACATCGCCAAACACTCGGTCGGTGGACCGAACGAGCTAAATGGAGGAGGCAAGTGTGAGACGTGTGGCAAAGTGTGTGTGAGCCGCAGCTCTTTATACGCACACAGACGCACGCACTCGGAAGCTCGTCCGCACGTGTGTACGGTGTGCGGAATGGGATTCAAAGCTAAAAGTGTGCTACAGAGACACGGATTGGTAATTTGTTAAATAATAATTTCGCTTAAATTTGTCTCAGGTTTTTAGAAGTCGGATAAATGTGAATTGTTCTGTCTGTCATATTCGCAAAAACCGAATAGGCGTAAAAATAAAAATTTGTTCCGAGAAATCGCGGAGATATTTAAAAAGACTTTCTGTGTATCTTCTCTAAAAAAGAATTGCCAACATACGAAACTAGCTAGAAGGCTAGCGCACTTTAAGTAGTTGTCATTGGAGATTTTATGACGTTTGCATTTTAGATATTTAAGCAGGTTGATAGCCCCAATTTATTAACTAAATTTAAATTTCGTGAACCCTCTAGATACCCACGGCGTCCTTTCATCCCATTTGTACCTTTCAAAAGAACGCGTTTTGGCCAAAACTCAAATATCCCGATTGTATATCCATCATTCCTCCCCTGACACTTTGAAATAAATTTTCCTTTAGTTGTTATAATTTAATTCATTGGTTTAATTTTTTAATCACATTAAATATTTGATTTGTCTTGTACCAATATATTACTGTGCCGAACGTTGGCAAGATTTTATACTAAATATATCTACGCAGATTAATGTTTCATATGTATGTAGTGGATGTCTGTTTAACACGCTAATTGTATTTGTAATAAATAAAAGATATTAGTAACGGAATTTATTCTAGTGACAATTTATGACTTCGGCGCTTTAATTAACATAGCTCTTCACTGAAGTGTCTTTACAGCCAAACCATACTTTGGAAGTTTAACCCAGAAACCCCTGATTCAACATTTAACAAATTAAGCAACCAACGGAACTATAGAATATAAAATATGGCTTACATTTTTTTAATTAAAAGTTTAAAAAGATTTGTTCTTGCACATTCTTTTAATTTTTCGTTCTTCCTAACATTTTACAGAGTTACCCTAACATTGTGTGTATATTACAAGAAAGATAAAATTCATTTATCAGGTGCATACGGGCGAGAAGCCGTACACATGCGAGTTGTGTGGCAAATCTTTTAGCCAGTCCAACACCTGCCAACAACACATACGGACAGTACATCACAAACTGCCGCCATTGTACGTCAGCCGATCTAAACGCGAGCGTATGATGAGGCGTCATGCTCTTGCGCAGTAATAACTATGTGAGTATATTTCAGGTTTAACCTGATAATAGATTATCCTACTACGTATTTGTATCGTTACCTGAGTTGGAGCGTGGAATAGTTACGTCAACTAAACGTCAATGCCAGATTTTGACAGCTCGATCGCAGCCATTTTCTAATTTGTACATTTATTGCCGCGTAATACGCCATTTGCCAAAATGACCACAACTGCTGAAAGGCACTCGAAAATTTAACATATGTAATAATATTTCCATCCGTCAACTTAAAATTTTATTGAAATACAATTTTATCTGATTAATTACATCTATGATCCAGTGTCCTCGAAAACAATAAAGTATTGTTTAATAAGAATATTTTTTACCTATATTTTATTTTTCAGATGTAACCGATCGACTCTGAGCTGCAAACATGAAATACTCAAATACTCTATACGATTAGCTTTTAATAAATTATTATAAATATAATATACGTAGTGAATTAATGTATTTTATTTCAACATCATCCATATCAAACTGTTGTCGTTATATACGCAATAGAACTATTTTTTTTTTTATTAAATTCAAATATAAAAGAAAGCATATAGGCAATACTAAAAAGGCTAAGTAAACTATCAAAGTTTGCGGGGGCAGCTAGTTTTCAGTAAAACAGTATGTACTTTTAATATTTATTCTTTATAGATTTAACAAAATAATAACTTAAAATACTTCTATAGAAATAGCAATTCCTTTTGCGCACAAAAGTATATTTCGACCTTTCGTCAGTTAAATTACTCATATTTATCTCCACAATACACTGAAACAAATCTAGTTCCAAGAGTTGTGCAATAATTTATCGTATTTGAAGTACAGTGCTCAAGTGGAGATTGTGACTTGAGTTACTTGATAAACAATGTTCGACAGTGATCTATTAATACGATTATATTTTGTCGTACATCTCACTAAACATACATTAGTACCACATTCCGTAAAAATTACATTTAAAAAGTATTCAGTGTATTGTTAGCAAATAAAATTCATACACAAAAAAAATATTTTGCCCAAAGCGCCATCTAGTGCGTGCTTTTAGCTTAGACATTCTGCTTTTAATGGAAAATAAATAATATAACTCACAAACACAAACAATTCTTAATCACGTATTACAAGAAAATATACAATTGTAATAATATATTCTGTAGTAAAATTTCTGGAAAACTCATTTCTAGCGGCGACATTTTAATAAATATGGACAGGTACTTTCATTTTTCTAAATTTGTTTTTAATTTATTCTTTGAAACCTATTATAAAATTATCCGTCATTTATTACCTAATTACACAAAAATATCTATGTGCAATATAGTACAGTTGTGTCTGCTGCTAATTTCTTGATCCTTTTCTTAAGTCGAGTTCGCCTAATATACGGTTGTTTGAGATGTACTGTATTGACGTGCACTTTGACACTGTTGGATTGGGCGAAGGCTTTTCCGCACACTTTACATTTGTACGGCCTCTCACCAGTGTGACACTGAAAAAAAAATTACGGAAATAAAAATTATTACTAAATTTAACTTTTTTTAACGAATTTTACAATTAAGATTAAATTAACCAAAAATTAAGGTTTTTATTTGTAAATACTATAAGGCTCAGATAGCTATGAGATACTTAATACCAATCTCATATAAAATACCATGTCACTACAGCATTTAGGGTCTCAGATTTGTGCATTTGTTTCGTAATTTTTTTAATAGCCAAGTTGGTGATCACTCTTTTGTTCACACGACGTCAACTTTTTGGGTCTAAAGGTGCGTACAGACTATGTAACATATTATATAACTTGTGTTTTATAACACGTCCACATTATGTAACCTTGTTATTCAACATTATAACATAAAACAATACTGTACACATTAGGATAACAATGTTATTTAACCATTGTCGTTTGTCGTTCTCCAGTGCTATCCACAATGTCGACATGAGAGGACGTTTTGCTGGCTGGGGCAGCGACTATTGTAATTTTAAATAAAAAAGAAAAACAAAAAACGTAGATGCTGGGTTCATATCAATAACATAACAATATAAGATTGTGGTACATATCAATAACATGTTTTATAACATTCAGTGTCCACATTATCTGAAACATGTTGTATAACATGTTATGTTATATAGTCTGTACGCACCCTTAGGCAAGTTTCCCCACGATGTTTTGCATCACCGTAGAAACGAGTGTAAATGCAAACACAGATAATCCATCCAGAACCTTCGATCTCCAGGGTGAGTCGCACACTGAACACTCCAAATAATCTCATATGTGAAATAATTCAAGATAATAATTAATCGTTTACTTAAATGCGCTATCCCGATATTGACCTTACGGCTTCAAATAAAAAAAAGCTATATAATCTATTTATTACGGAAGACTAAACTAAACCGCAGGGCACTGCTAGTTAATATAAAACATGAAAAACTTACTCGAAAATGCCTATCCAGAGCCGTTTTCACCTTGAACCCTTTACCACAATCGCTGCAAATAAAGGGCCGCTCGTCAGAATGCCATCTCTCGTGCATCTGAAGATTGGTTTTGTTCGAAAAAACTTTGTCGCATTCGTTGCATTTGAAGGGTACTTCACCATTATGGATCCGCTTGTGAATGGTTAAGAATGAGTTTTTCTGAAATGTTATGTTAAGTTATAAAACGAGTGATTGCTTTTCTTACGTGTTCTTCACGAGAACTCGGCTACGGAGGCTTATCTTTATTTATTTCGTAATCCTACAGCTAACATAAATTATATACAGCAAAAACAATTATACTAAAAAATAACCAACGATAGGATACATAAAATATACATTAAAAAAAATTTTTAATGTATATTTTTTCTCATTACAAAAATTATTTTTTATTTACATGAGAAATTTAATATTAAGTATATACGAACGAGATACACGTCGTCATCAGCTAGCCCAATTTTAGTCTAATGGGCCCATTCTGATGTGTGTCTTTAATGCCCTTTTGAACTGATCAAACACGCCAATGCAATGTTACGAACCTTAGACGGCAACCGATTAAACAATTGCACACCCTCATACCTAATAGATCTCTTTAAATAATTTGTGCGCGGCTTTGGCAAGATAAGCAAACTCGCTCGACGAGTATTGCGTGTAGTGGTGTATTTGATTTTATTAAATGATAAGTTACTATGTAGAGAGTTATTTAAATTTTTTTTAATAAGGATACAGGTACTATAAACATATAGTTGTTTAATCGTCATAATTTTAGTTTCTTGGTAGATTTTATTAGTAGGTGTTAAAAAATTGTATCTGAATAGTGCTTTTATTAATTTATTTTGTAGTGTTTGTATTGTAGAAATTTTGTTTTTGCATGCTGTACCCCATATTTCAATTAGGTATATGAAATGTGGCTTGACTAAACAATTATAGATCAAATGACGTACAGATTGCGGAATGCATTTAGATATTGACCAAAATCTGCCTATAAGTGATTTTAGTTTGGTAATTATGTGTGATATATGAAAGTTCCATTTTAAATTTGTATCCATTCTAAGACCCAGATATTTCTCCCAAACTACGTAATACCTAATTCGGGTGTGTTGTGTGATGGTGCGAAAGTGTGGGTGTGTGATAAAGGTTATTTTGCGCTATGGATATTCGTAATACCTAACATTTTATTGATTTTAAATACGTAGATACTTTAAATTTTTTCCGACGTCAAGACAGAATCTATCATCTTGCCGTCAAAGCACTTTTAAAGGTTTCAGGTATCACCAAACCGTTACGACTACCTTTTTTTATACGTCGCCAACGCACTTGAGAACCTTCTATAAAAGCCTGCACGTTTCTTCCTCACATTAAAAAACTCCACTTATTGATGAATTTAAACAGTACACCAAATCTAATCTAATCCTGGATATCTCTGTCGTTTAAAATATTCTTACCCGGAATGATTTTCCACAGATATCACAGATATATTTCTTCTCTACGGGATAATCGTCATTGGGATGGTCCCGTCTGAAGTGCGACCAGTACTGACGCGCGTTTGCTATTTCTTCAGAACACTGTAATAATTATATTATTTTTTGATACAAAACAAGACAATATATGTACATGCATAAATAATAGACATCCACGATGTTAGTCTCTCAATTATTGCTTTGATTTTTCACGGACTGTACTTTTAGACATTTTTAATGTGGTTTAAAGAGATTACTACCAATTTTCTACAGATTTTAACTGACTTAAAAAAAATAGGTCTTGTTCTAATTAGATAAGGTTTGATGTTGAAAGACTAATTTCAAATCAAGCTTTCGAAACAAGTATATTGCAATGAGAAATATAATATTAGAAATATCTAACATTCATCAAAACCAGTGCAGTAGTTATTGAGGTATAAATACCTAGGTATTTTTTTTTCTTTTGAAAGTGACAGGTATTTTAAGAAAAAGTCAGTAAGAAACTGGGTCACCACACAACACACACACACACAACACACACACACACACCACACACACCCACCATCATAACACAAATGTGGTATAATTGTGGGTAAGGTTAATACGTGAATAACATGTTTTTCCACTTCTGTTTAGTTTCAAATACGCCCACAGAGTGCTAACCAAGTTTTTATACATTATCATTTTTCGTGTTGTTTGGTTTACATTCGCTTTCTATACTCATCCAATTTTTACTACTAGAGATTGATAATTCAATCTGTTTTTGTACACCATCTTTGGGAGGATAGATCGGTATTTTTGGATAGATATTTGTATGAATATGACAGATCGACGCTTTCTATAAAATATCTTTGAATTTAACTGATACAATTTTGACATCTATCAATCGAAATTTGATCTCTTCCCAATTTTGACCGATTGGCAATTGTTGCGGTGCTGTTTTATAGTGAAATATATACCTAGCACGCGTTAGTCGATAAAAATCAAGATAGAAGCTCAAATAAGTACGTACAAGCAAGCATTTCGTGGGCCAAGTTCGACTGTCCGACTTCTCTTTGTATCGCTTGAGTAACGCCTTACCCGCTTTGTGCCTGTGCGCAGTACGCGAGTGTACCCGCAATTCGTCAATACTAGAGAACTTTTCACCGCATTCGCGACATCCGTTTCTGAAACAATCTAATATATACAATTCTCGTGTCACAATGTTAGTTATCATACTCCTCCGAAACGGCTTGACCGATTTTTATATGCATATTCAGTAAGTCTGAGAATCGGCTACTATCTATATTTCAACCCCCGAAATGATAAGGGGTGTCCACCCCAATTTTTTTTTGTTTTTATTGTTTTATTATACAGCATACAAAAATAGATACAACCCCTAATGTTCACCCCTCTACGATCAACCCTTATTTTTTATTTTTGTAGATAGCTATTTTTATTGAACTAAAATAATATTTCCTAGAAATATACATGGCAAAACAAATGTTTACCGGGTCATGTTTTTATGCATAATTTATAATAATAAATTGATTTATGTAATAATTTATATTAAAACTATAACTTTAGTTTAAATTAATCTTAATTGCAAACTTACTTCTTTTCAGATTCCACGATATGTTTTTTCGCAGTCGCCATATGCCGATTGTAAGCCTCACATGACGCAAACTTCATGTCGCATACTGAGCAGTATGGAAGATCCTCGTTGTCTTCATTTAGGTCCTAATTACAACTAATTGGATAAAAGTAAAATCAACCGTGATCTGGTCGAAGTATATCAATGCAATATATAAAATAACAAGGAAACCAAAATAAAAATAAGAAAGAACTTCGAATGGTGTTTTTCTATTTCTCGTATTTTCTGTACTAGTAGTGTTGCCCAAATGCAAGACCAAGACGAGACTTAGGCCAGTCTTGGTATTGTCTTGCGTCAATACACCTGGTCTCGGTCTTGGTATTGGTATTGCGCTCTCAGTCTTGGTCTTGGTCTTGATCTTGCAGCAAGAGTCTCGCAAGTCTCGCAAGACTTGCAAATACCTATTTGCCTATTGCTATTTGTGGGGGCTTGCGGGCTATCCTGGAGCATTCACCAATGTACAATGTTCATCAACCAATAATAGCAGGCAGGCTACAGGCATTGTGTTGAGATTAGCAGATTTCATTGCAGTGTGCGTAGGTACATTTTTTAGGCAATTTGTCGTACTCGTGACTGGCGCGCTTTGCTACGTAGGTACTGTCGTTAAAGTATGTGTACCTAAGTAAGAAACGATGTAGGTACCTACTACAACAAAATTGTATTCCTTAGAAAAATAATCGTCGTACATACACGACGATTATTTTTATTTATTTATTAAATCATCGCTGAAGACAATAGTCGCTACTAGAGTAGGTACGATAGAAGTTGATAAACCGACACTGCAATTCTCGATGATTTTAAAACAAAATGCGTAAAGCAATATGACGTCGCTCATATTTGGAACTTTTCCACGTTTCAAGTTTGTTAAAATCACCCACTTCCAATTTTGCAGTGCAATGTCCTTTAAAAAGGTATAATAGGTAATCTATATATATATAAAAATGAAACCCGTTTTCCGTTGTCACGACATAACATGAAAACAGTTTGACCGATTTGTCTAATTTTTTTTAATAATATACCTTGAAGTACGAAGATGGTTCTTACGGAGAAAAATTAAAATAAAATTGAGTGAATCAGTCTAAAAACAACACTTTTCTATATTCCCATACAAAATATTCGTAATAATACTTAAAAGTGAATTTGAACTTTAATACCATAGCATAAAGTTCAAGTGTTAGTGGAGGGGTTCCGGGAAGGTAAATTTTTATTTTTTGACATAATGTATTTGTTGTCTTATCAATTTTCTTTTTTTATCTTACTAGCTAGACCGGTGTCCCGAATAGCAGAATAAGTATAAATATAAAGAATCGACTGTTAGGCGGTACGATGTTCGCCAGGCCAGCTAGTAATAATATAAACTAGGTATATTTTTATTACTTATAACAATTTTTATAAAATCTACCTATCCTTACGACTACATTCTTCCTTGCGAGGACAACATAATCTATTTGCGTCCGTTCTGAGCACCCGGAAACTTATTTTATTCTTTAGAACATGGGCAGTGGCGGCGACCTTTGACATGAAAGCGACGGCGGCAACACAAAGTCTAGAAGCGGACTAAATTTTTACCTATTTTGGTGGGGTTGTCGATGTTGGCATTAGCACAGAAAAATAAAATTAAGTAAACACAACGTTTATCCACTTTTTAATAACTAGGTATCCACGATAGAATATTTTTTCTACTAATTTCCTAAGGGTCGATTCGACCAAACTTCAATTTATACACGAGTAACTATACCAAGAATAATCTATTCCATGATTTTAATCTCGAGTAAATCCATAGTCGTTTGTCCACGTAATCGATAGTATAATTGCGCTAGGAATAACAATACGCGAATAGCAAGAAAATGGTGAACGAAAATAAAACTCGGCAAATAAATGTTGTTCTACAACGGGACAGTGTAAGAGCATACATCATGTCAACTCGATTTTGCCGTATTATAGTGTGAAAAAGTAGCTTTTAACAGGTGTCAAACGACAACAAAAAGTTTTTATTTCTTGTTTGTTTGAGGCTTTCGTCTAAACAGGAACTTCTGTTGAGCCCAGTTTTTTTAGAGAATTTCATTCTAATATTATAGAAAATAAAAAATCTAAAAATAAATAAATAAATAATAAATTGTTTAAACGTTTCATTATACAATGCCAGCCTATTAATGTAGTGCGTTGCGTTGACTTGAAATTAAAACACAGAACACATATTTGTGAAATGACAGAAATCAGCTGATTGGACTGACTGACGCCATTAAATTATTCTAGGAATAGCTGTTATTCCGTGCGAAACGGCGGTATAGTTACAATTCCCGAATAAGCCCACTATTCTTAGAATTTGTAGTTGGTAAAACGTAAAATTTATTTACTCTCGATTAACTGACGATTTATTCTAAGATTAAGATTTACTCTTGTTTGGTCGAATCGACCCTAAGTACTCAGTCTAAATATCTTTTTCATAATTTTTGTTTTTCAATAATATGTTGTGTGTAATTGTATGGTAAACTCTAAATCTTACTAGAGAGCTTTTTTAAAATAAACTTATTGAAAGCACTGACATGGCATATACACTTTTCAATCTTGCTGCTCACATTTTAGTACCTAGGTATCACTCACTATCTACCATTTACCGATATTAACAATGATTATTTCGAAATCAAAATATTCGCAATTCAATAGATGCAATACCTACTTAGTTATTAATTATCATCTCGCCCGACAGCTTTTAACGCTGTAGTGTTCGAATTCAAGCCAGTGTGAGAATGTATTTAAATAAAAAAAACTCAGGGCATTCAATTTATACCTACCTACTGCTGGGACATCTTCAAGGTCATTTAATTTTATACTGCTATACCAACCCTACCAAAATAGGTAAAAATTTGTGTGCCTCTGTCGGCGAATGCGGCGCTCAGTGTCAAATGCTGTGTTACACTTGTTGCAAACCGCGTCTTTGTCGGTAAATTATCAAATAAGTAGGTATTTAATACACCGACCGACCAACAGTTTATTCGCAGAACGTCACATTTCCCCAATCAACTTTGAACCTTAATTCTTTAGCGATAAACTTGAAAATCTGTTGAAGAAATTTGATAGATTGTAGTACCTTGATGTGCTGGCGTCTGTACCATAGTATTGGCTGCCGTAGAAACTGTTACTAGACCTACTCGACTCGCTGTTAGTTTTAAATTTTGCTAAATAGAAGAATAATATAAACTTTGAAACATAAGTTTCACACCTACATGATGTTTATATAATTTTGTTAACTATAATTTTAAGCACATACCAACCTACGAGTACTAACGTTAGATCTGCACATTAGACATTAACAAGCATAACATATTATTATAGGTAGATACCTACAAGGTATGAACTTTGCTAGAAAGTTATTAGGGAACAGATTTGTGAGTATTAACACGCTACCTACTTAATAAATTGTTGAAATATAATAAGTACTTACCTACCTAATCAATACAATACGTTTCAGGGTGCTTTCAGACGAGCGGCACGTTGCCAATTACAAATACAACTGCAGCCCTTAGTTTAGTGTTATGATTTGTGATACCTACGGTTTTGATACTGAGGAACGTTTCTCAAAATCGGGATTGAAACCAAATACCTACTTAATAACGCCCAAATCTCAGTTTGTCTTAACTGCAAGACGCAAGAGTCTTGCAGGCTTAAGTATTGTCTTGCTCAAGTCTTGCAGGGTTCAGTCTTGGTATTGGTCTTGCTATAATAAGGCGGTCTTGGTATTGGTCTTGGTCTTGCAAAAACGCAAGAACAAGACCAAGACTGCAAGACCAAGACCGATTTTGGGCAACACTATGTACTAGTAAATTCAATAATCTTATTTCAGTTATAAAGATGTAAAATAAGTCTTAGCAAAACATCCCAATAATTGTCTGTCTGTCACGAAAAACCGACACCCTGAATAACGGTCGGTAAAACAGTCTGGACCGCTAATTGGCGCTTGCTCTGTTTTATCAACAAGTTGCATTATCTGTCATGGCGTAGTGTTTTTCAGAGTCGTGGTTATTTAAACCCGAAAAAAACCCGTTCCAATATGATAAAAGACTTTGGCTATGTTCCGATATACACTGCGAGTACTGTATAGTGCTCCCACTGTTTAAAAATTCGTTCCGCTATGGAATGCCAGTATACAGCCGCAGCGTCCTAGGGAAATATATGACGTCACAAATCCCCGCTATACTTCTACTGCGAGCACTGGCGTTTTCGAGGTAAGGTACTCGCAGTGCTTTGATCACGTGATCAATCAAAACCACTTGAATGCCTAACGGCTGATATAACTTACAGTTTAATAACAAACATTTAAAATTCTAACTTACTTTCTTTGTAGTATTAATTCAATTGACAGTTAATATTAATATAGATTTTTTTAATGCGATAATACTCCAATAATAGTTTTTCTTGTTGAATTGAAAAACTTTGAAGCACTCATTTGAAAACTGTGTCGAAAAACGAAGCTGACTAGTATACTGGACTGCGTTCCGTTTTAAATTGTAACCAGTATAGCTGGCTATAGAGAAACGGTTTCACAGTATACTAAATTGACGGTACTCTGTACAGTGGTCGCAGTGTATATCGGAACATACCCATAGTTTCGATTGGAAGTGAACATTAACATGGACAAGAAAAATGTAAAAGAGGGAAACGTCCATCTAAAGTGCTCGAAGAAACTTATTACGCCAAAAAAGTATATATATAAGTAAGTATATAACTTCTAACGCGTTTTTTTTATATGAACATTGCTGGTCTATTACTTTAATTGTCTTTGGTTCTAAGTATAGACGTATATTGGTTCGTTAAATTATGTTACAACGTCGCTACTAAATAGCTCGAAACCCGAGAAACCGTACTTTCCACCCGTTAAGAAGTTAAAGGCAGACACATTGTATAACATTCTCATTTTGCGTCGGAAAGAAATAAGTTATGTACATACAGCGACACCACGATGCTTTAAATTCTTGTGCATTTTGAGACCGTGTTGTGACAAGAAGGAGTATCCGCAGTGAGGGCAGATGTAGTCCGATGGGTGCTTTATTCGGACGTGGCTGAGGTACGACGTCCATTGGCTGTAACAATATTAATAATAAGAATAACTTTTCACCATTTTTTTTTTCTTAAAGACAATTCACACCAATTGACCGAGTTCCATGCTAAGCTGGTAAAGCTTGAGTTATGGGTACTAGGCAACGGATATACATACATATTATAGATATATAAATACATATTAAAACACCCAAGACCTAAGCACAAAACCAAATGCTCATCACATCGATGTTCGTCTCAGCCGGGGATCGAACCAGGGGTACTAACCACTAGACCAATGAGTCGTCAAATACCATTACCACGCCTATCTTCACAAAATTGCTCTTACTCTCAATATCCATGCCGGCGAAGTAAATTTTTATTTTACGAAAACACAGCTTTCAACTAAACATTATATATAACATTTAATGGCAATAAGTTTTAACAAATTAGTGTTTATTTTGTTGTTTAAAGTTTTTAAATAATAAGAAGAAAAACAAAAAAACCAACGGGACTGGTAAGGCAGATGTTGACAGGTCATAATGGATTCTCATTGTTCACAGATTTAAAATTAAACAAAATACAGCCAAACAGACGGTAGTACATGTCCTGACAGACGGTCCAACGTATGGCAACTAAAGGTACAACACAGAACAAATTATAGGAATAAACATAACAGAAACTTCCTTCCCAAAAGTTGCTGTACATTTTATAGAAATAAGTAGTACTTAATCATACTTATTACAAATGCTATTATGCTATTGGTATACACAAACGTTACTTAATGCCTCCGACGACATTATAGCCAAAGAAAAAAAGAGATATAGAACTAATTGGTCAAAGCACCAAGTCTTTTCTATGAAGATTAGCAAAAAGATTGCCATCTTTAGCCAAGGATAAGACGAAGATAGAAATTATTATTTTAAAAGTATATATTTAGTGCGCGAGAGAAGTACCGACGGTACATTTAACAATTTAACCTCTATTCTATAGATTATGTATCTGTTATAATATAGTAGTATTTGTGCGTTTTCCAATTACAGAGCATTATGCGACTCAGTGCCGCACAATGCCGCATAATGCTTAAGCTTAATTGGAACGTGAATTAGTTTTCAAATGCATCAGCAGAGTGCGCTAAGTCAGTGTTGACAAAAAAAATGTTCTGAATAGAGTTAGCAACCTCATTAATGTATACATAATGTGGTAAACTTTACATCATTGACGTTTTGAGTAATTTCTTTTAATGATTTCTAAAAAAAATAAATACTTTTTCAAAACCATTGCAATGTTTACAAAACTATAATCCTGTAAAATAAATTTGTTTACAGATCCGAATTTTAAAATAAAATTGTATTCATATTTTCAATGTGGAATATAAAAAAAGTAACTATTTATTTTATATTTCTATTTTTTTTTTTGCAGTTTGAAATAACTTTAATTATTTTCAAAATCTACGAGGAAACGAAAGCCTTACAAATTTTTCAACAATAAATAATATTTACTATAAACGAAAATTTCGATAAATGCCAACTTAAAGAAAAACACTGGTAAATTTTATGTCACTGTGTTGGTATTAATTGCGAGAAGCAATTGTGCGAAGCGTTGCTGTAGTTGGAACATTCAACGTTGAGCATTATACCGCATAATGCGCTCTAGTGCTGCAATTGGAAAACGCACTTTATAATTTTACTTGACATATAAACATACACTCTGAAATGTACTATTGATTTTATTCCAACGTTACTAAGAGGTTGAATGAAAATTGAATTACAATGAATTCATTATTCTAATACCCGCCTAAAACTTTGTTAATGATTTATTAAAAAGAAACGAAAAATCATGTATATAGTTAGGTAGGTTAGGTAAGGTAGATAAATTTCATGCAATGTAGAAATTTTGTTGATATACATAAAAGTATATTCACTCACGAAAACATTTCTTCGCAATGTGGACACTGGTACAAAACCCCTTGATGCCAGAATATGTGATTCCAACCTTGTGATCTGAAATACATATAGTCAAACTGTTAAATAGTTTCGATATATAAATTAAAAAAAAACAAAAAAAAATGTTTACCAGTTATATTGTATATTTTCCTGGACTAAGAAATGTTTATTTATTCTATAAAATATATAATAGTATTATAATACTTATGATAATACTCACGTAGTTCGCGAAACGTATGAACAGTATTTGCATTTATACTTCTTGGCGTGATACATCATGTGATTTTTAAGACGACGTTTTGATTTAAAGCGCAACTTACAGATTTTACACTGCGCCATTCCTGACGACTGAAAGTAAAAATATATTCTATTTGCATAAAGTTATGATAAAATGTATTCTGATATCATACATGAGAAAGCATCTTTTAAAGGGAAACTTTTATTACATCGTCTCAAACTTTTTCGTCTGTGTGTTGCATGTCGCATGACGGTCGGCCAAGGAGTAGGGATAAAGGCGCTCGTCATAGCAGCCAACGCCAATATGGCGGCGCCTATAGTTCGCAGCAGCTGACCGTGTAGTGTTTAGACTATTATTTAATATGTGTATATAATCTAAATAGTTGTTAAATATTATGTATCGTACTCTCTAAGACACAGAGTTCAATAAAAATATTAGTTGGAGACTTAGTCTATTTTTATTATTTCCCATTATCATTCCAATTTTCCAAATATCAAATTAAGATTCATGAAGCGATTTTTATACCCTTAATGGAATATTATTCCAAAATTTTTTAGTTAAATGTCTATGATGTAAAAAAAAGTTTCACTTTTACCGTGGTTTCATAAAACCACACAATCCTTGTTTTGTAGTATATTTACAGCAAATTTAAGAAAGATGTCTCTGAAGCTTTTGTTCAATATTATTTCTTTGAAGTTTGTTTTTGTTATGTTCATTCAATAAATAGATCGATAGTTCATCATTTGTTTTATTGTAGTGTCTTTTTTATTTAAAATATTTTGTATGAAGTAAATATCAAATAAATTGGTGACGTCAAATAACGTCTAAATTTATTGACCGATAACTATCGAACAAAACGCGCCATCGTTTCGTTTACAAGTTATTTTCTCAGGCCTGTGATATTTAGTCAGCTTAATTGTGTCATGGTTAAGCCACAAATCAATATAATGTAAGAGTCACAATCCACAACTTAGAAGAGCATAATATAACATACCACATCATGTTTCTTCATATGGTGTTGCCAAGTTTGCGGGTCCAAAAATACTTTAAAACACAACTCGCATTTAAATGGTGCAGTTTCGTAACTTTCTGTATCTTTACGTTTTCTTATCTCTTCTTTTTGTTCTTCTTCCTAAAAAAACATTATTTAAGATCAATCATACAAAAGTGGTGGTGTAAGAACATATTAAACTTATTTATGGAATTAATCATTTTAGATTATCAAGTACAAATAACAAAGGCGACCTTTAAATAAACATCTCATGATACTAGCCATAGTACGAGGCGTGTATTTAAAGTAAGGTCTCCAAGGCCACCGTATCGCCGCAAGTAGCGCTAGGTGAAATCCGGCAACACTGTTGTATACGTGTGGCCCCCCTCCACAAGTCGACATCTGGGTGTCCTAAACATTAGGATTTAGGACGCTCACTCTCGACGTAGCAGCCGTTTGCGATGGAGTTACCGGTTGTCGCTCCCGCTAGGTGCGAGTTACGTTCAGTCATTAAGTTTTTACACGCAAAAAAAATTCCACCTATAGAAATTCATCGTCAATTGGAAGAAGTGTATGGTGAGAAATGTATGGATGTGAAAAATGTTCGAAAATGGTGTAGAGAATTTTCTGCTGTCCGCCGTTCATGACGAGGAGCGCAGCGGCATGCCGTCACAATCCGATGAAACAGTGCGGAAAGTTGAAGAGCTTGAGCTGAAAGATCGCAGGTTGACTCTCAATGAGTTGGCCGAAAAACTTCAAGATGTGTGCAGTAGAGACTCTATTCATTCAATTTTGGTGAATAATAATCTGCAATACCGTCTCTAACAATAGGCCAACAAAACAACGTCACTCATTACGGAATTTGGTTGGGATGTGTTGGACCACCCTCCTTACAGTCCCGACGTCGCCCCTAGTGACTTCCACATGTTTCCTGCCCTGAAGAAACATCTAGGAGGAATGAAATTTGCGAATGATGAAGAGGTGCATGAACAGTGGCGTAGCTACCTAGGGGCTAGGCGGGGCAGTGCCCCGGGGCCCTCAAGGTCAGGGGGCCCTCGAATCCTTACAAGAAATCTCGATCGTTCTGAACTTTTGGAAATTTCTCCCATTTTCAAAATAAATATGACAGGTTGCAACCCCACTTAAATCAAAACATTAATTTGAGAGAAATTCAAAAGATATGCCTAAGGAATTCCCAAAATTTCGGCTACAGTTTATTGTATAACTCGAATTAGATAGCAATTGAAAACAAAACCGCATCAAGCCTGGATTTAAACGAAGTCATTGATACTTTTGCTAAAACTAGATTTTTTTTAAATATAATTGTTATTTAGTCAGTTGGTAGGTAGTCCCGACCTTATTAATAAACCCTTGAATCTTCTCTATGTTGTTACTGTTTAATATATTTTTACCTGCCCTGCACAAATAAGCTTAAGTAGCTTAGCATTTTAAAAGTATTTGTATATTTCATATTTTTATTTGATAAAACCTAATCAGTTTACATAGCAGTGGGGCCCCATTTTTTTAATTTGCCCCAGGGCCCTTGGTCACCTAGCCACGCCACTGTGCATGAAGCGGTCATTTCGTTCCTGCGCGAGGCGGCGGGATCATGGTTCGAGGAGGGGATACAAAAGTTTGTCGTACGAATGTAGAAACTCATCGAAGTGAATGGCGATTATATAGAAAAATAGCTTAGATTTCAAACTTTACAGCAATGTATTAAACTTTGTAAATACATGTTATTTAACGTGAAAAAAATAAATGGAGACCTTACTTTAAATACACGCCTCGTAGTTGAAATTTGTACTTGTTTTTGGTTTATATACGAATGACGCTTTAGGTAAAAATTCTGCAAAGAAAATTAATAAACCTATTTGTTGTGGTAGAATTACTTGTCAGATGTTCATTTCTTTATCATAACATATTATATTAATGCCATATTGCGTAAACATGATATGAGTTGCAAAGTCAATTTTATTTGTGATAAAGTGGTAGACAACAAAAATATTTTTGCCAGAACCGCATAAAAAATATATTTTTTCTGTACAATAGTTACCGTAAATGTGATGACGTCGACATAGTTCTCAAAATTAAAATCTTCAATTTGCTTTGGCTGAATAACATCCTTTCTTAAAAGTTGGACTGGTTTCTTGAATACTTTTACAGATTTTTTTAATTTCGAGGTTCTTGGTTGCTAAAAAATTTGGTTGTTATAATGATACACACCCTTGATACAATGGTTATGGGAAAAAGAGATGTTGTAGATTTTTGAGTTTGTTTGCATACACCATCAAATAAGTGCTAATTGTGCACATAGAAAAAAAGTCAAATGCACCCTGAGGTGCATTTGACTTTTTTTCTATGTATATAACCCTGAGGTTAAGGGTCACACTATGGCCACAAGACCAACACACACAAGACTTTCCTCTCATCCAACTATATAATATATTGTTATAAATGTTTAAAAGTAAACTACTATTATGGTAAAAATTTAAAAGATTAGAAATAGAACTGATTAAATTCAGACAGTTTCTATATTTGTGACTGTATACCTCCACTGTTTCTTCGTTTGACTCATCATTTGACTGTTTGTTTATTATCATCTCATTTTCAATATTTGTCATACTACTATCTATTGCAATATCCTCCTCATCACTTAACCAATCTATGTAACTTTCTTCAATATCACTATTTAGATTTTCAGAAGAATCTTCTTTAACTAAATCATAAAAACCTAAACAACTATCTGTATTGTCGAAATCACAGCTATTGTCCACAGACATATCTTCATTTTCCATTATATCTACAACTCCATCAGGAAAAATATTGATTGAAAAACCATTAAAAACACTCAAACCGGATTCGAAATAAGACATTTTCTTTTGCATTTTTTTAATGGTATTCTCTGTAATCTGAAATTTATAGTAGAAAACTTTTAGCATATCATTAGAGATCATTAGAGAATCAATTTATTATTTTTAGTACTATTATTATATTTAGTGCAGAAATTATAGAATGAGGATAGTTAATATAAATGTTTAAAAGGTAAAACAAAACAATATCTATATTGCAAAATAATCTATCCATACACACCTTGCCATAAGTATTTAGAACACCCTGCAACACTTCTAGACCTTTAAGGCTTTTCTGTCTAAATATATAGAATTTCTTCAATAAAGCAGCACATTCATAACAAAAATAACCCGGCATTTCATTCTCACTAATCTGAAATTCCATAGTAAACATACAATAGAAAATTAATGCTTACGGTTATGTTATTATATTTTAAGACTTACATTCAAACCAGTTATTATTTCGTAATAAACTCCCAAAAAGTTCGAGTGTAAATTCTCTAGCCTCAAGTTCATTTGTAAGCAAATCCTACAAGCTTTTACTTTTCCCATTGTATACAATGTTGATATTCCTTGTCGTTTACACTTCGATACACATATTAAATCTCCATAGTTACGTCCGTCAACCCTGTAGTTTAGGCTACTTTAAATCAAAAGATGTAATTTTAAATGACAACAATAATAAGTTGAAATTTTGAACAACAACAATTTTGATTAATAGCCTCTTTCGGAAATGTCAATTTAAGTAATAGAATGGTTGCCACAGACTAGGAAGACTAGACTGATTAGAGATGAACTCTATTTACTACCCCAACAGTCGACCTACACAAGATCAAGACAAGCATTTTAAAATGAAACCAATAAACAAAAAACACACACACGCATGAAATAAGTATATAAAATATATACAATCTTTATGAAGGATTGTTATAAACTATAGGTCTACCAGAATCTGATGGCAATTGTTTTTGGTTTGGCTTCAAATTTCCTTTAAAAAGTGATGAAAATGTCGAAGAAAACTCTTCGATCGCAAGCAAGACATATTGTTTTCAATGTTTATCAAAGAATACTTGGTCAACAAGATGCAGAACATACACAATCATCGATATTGAGCCATGTGCAAGCGTTGACTGGTTAGTAGGAATGACACGTCTTGATAGTTTGGTTTATGGGATTTTTCGTGTGTATTATATTATGTACTTATACTAAACTTTGGTTTATTTCAGGGGTTTCTTATACTACAAATAAACTTGGATAGTTTTGATTTATAATTGATCAGAAACAAGATAAATGAGTTGTACACTGTTTATTTCTCTCAAATAGGGATCGATGAATGGCGAAAATCTTGTGAACATGTTATAAAAATTGAAAATCAGTTCATAGAACAAGATCGGTTAATTGAGATGCAGGAGGAAAGGTTTATTATAAATACTTCTTTGAAGACTTTTATATGGATGTGCAGTATTTGGAACCATTTTCAAGTTCTTAATTAATTAATAAACTCATGAACAGAGTAATTGGAGTTTTCATCTAAATTTCAAACCCCACATTGGATAAATTTTTATATTTGCATTTATCACACACAGAATCAGCCGCTATAAGGGAAAAAAAGTATCAAAACGTTTTAGGGTCGTTCTTCTTTTAAACCTACAATTTGATAAAGCTTTAGCTCAATTTTTAAAATAAAAATATAAAGCTTTCTTGGCAGTTTATATATATATTCTGATAGCAGATTTTCTATTCTATTGGAAAAAGTGGTTTGCCGAGATGTTTACAGATTTCTGTACGATTTTCTAGGCCTGAAAGAAAAATTCGACAAAAAAATTTGTTATTTCGGCACGAAATCTTTTATTTTATTCTATCGAATACTCTTTGTCAAATAACTTGTACTTTTGTAATACATTAATTAACTAAATGAGCTTTTAGAAAACATATTAATATAATACATTTGTATGTATAAAATATGTTTTATTCGTGACCTAATACCACTCCGTCACATTTTCTGCTAATATAAATGTATTTTTTGCTATAAATCAATTTTTACTATCATTTAAAAATAAATACCAATATCACAGATAGCAATATAATCAAATAATTTAAATATAAATTTTAAATGTTGCACTAGTCATAACAAAATATATAAAAGACAAAAATAATTTTCCTATCAGGAGACAACATCGTGACGGAGTTTGATATTCTAGGGGATACCAGGCTGCGTTTTGGTATAAAACAGGTTTATTTTTCTAAAATAATTTATTTTGTTATACATCTTTTCAGTCTTCATCATTGTCATATAAAATAACATGAGATCGAACTTAGATAATTATTGAAATCACATTTGAGAACCTTTAGAATAAGAGATTCATATTTTAGTAAATTAAATGACTACTCATTCGTTTTAAGTAATTAAAGTCTAGTATAGCTTGACATCAAATTAACGTTTCCAAAAACATAAAATAAAATAATCATTAAGCCATTGATAGAAAGTCTTATTTTTCGAATATTGATAGTGGCTCTTCGAACTAGAAATATTGTCTCTTCCCTTTTTATTAACATTCGGAGCCTGGAGTGTTTGGTGAGAAGTACCGCAGACAGCAGTTTGATCAGTTGGATCTTTCGTTTTAAGCGTGGCGAAAGGCTGATCTTCATTGGTTGATTCATCTGGGCTGGATTATGTATACATAATATCGTAAAATCTTTTTCGGGGCACTTTAATTGTGTTCATAATATCAGTGAGCATGAAATCTTCCACATCATGAATTATATCGTCTTCTTTTTCGTTAGATAAGAACACGCCCACAGTATATATATAGGCAGAGGCTGATAAATTTAGAATAAGACAACAACGTCGTAAGAACAGAATTGTTCACAGCAACAACTAAATACCCTATGGTTTAAGACGAGTTTCCGTGAACATTTGGTGGACTTGCTTTGTTCCTTTCAGGGGCACAATATTATTTGGAATCGTTGTTGCTACCTTTTCTAAGTCTTAGTCTGTCAAAATGAACCGTTTAAATTTGTTGGCATCTTGAAAGTGGATAAGAATTGGAACATCTGCAATATAGTTTCCTCTACCTACTATGGCGTTTCATTGTCCCTCCAACCATCAGAAGCTCCTTTTCCATGCCCTGATTCAAAGAAGTTCCAGGATATTTGGCGAAACCCATATTCTTCGAAAAAATTGTTTGCCATTAGGTAAAAGTGTGACAGAGTTGACATGTGACGTAGGGGTAAAAACTTGTTGCTAAGTCGATAACATTTAAAAGCTGACATAGAATTTATAATTTACTCATTGACAACAAAATATTTCTTATAACGTAAGAGTAGACAAAAAAAGTAACAATAATAATTATATTTTGAATCCATTACTTACGTGACGAAGCGGTAGCCGAATAAAAACACACACCTTCTGTCACAGCTTTCGAACGATTGACGCGCTGACTTTTGATCTCATAGGGGAAAATGTACCAAAGGGGGAAGGAGGTCTAAACCTTCAATCACAGGCCACAAAGACGAGCGGCACAAACGCGTATTTCGAAGGACAACCCACGTGACAGAATTTACAAAATAAAACACCAGGCAGTAGGAGACAAGTATTTGATATTTTTTAAATATTTTATTAAAAGTGATAAAAAATAATGGTTGATATTACATGATAGGCAATATATTTAGGAGCTATAAGATATTTTTATGTTTTGTGTCATCATATAATTTTTTCGTAATATTATGGATTAAACGCAAGCTGAGGTAGCGGGAGACATAGGGAATTTGTATGAGATACACTTCTGTCACGCGGATTTACTACTTTGTCACGTACTTTTACAATTAAATTATTCAATATATTTGTTATTTGATCGTGCATAGCCATTATGCATATAGTACAGTGCATGTTGAAATACAATTAAGAAAAAAATAATAGTAATATCCTTCTTTATTTTCTCACTGATTGGTGGAGACAACTAATTGTAGGTTAAAAAGAAGAATGACCCTTTACTCCAATTTCCCCAGTATTGCTAGCGTCAATTTCTTTTTTCCCTTTTTGCCATCAGATCCTGGTAGACCTATAAATACGACACTGACAGATTATTGAATAGATTTTTTATTTTTGTTGATGCACTCAACACTAAGATAACGTTGTAACGCTCACTAAATGAAGTTATTTAGTTGATTCGAGTCGTTTTTCCGACTTGATCATGTCCATGTCAAATAGTACCTATTTTACAAATGGAATCATAGAATTCTATTGCATATTTAAATGTCTGTTGAAAAACAAAGACAGATGAATTAAATCAAAGGTTCCGGAGGCCTTATCACTAACATCTCGATTTCTTCCAGGCAACTTTAATTATTCCTATGTAATAAATTGAATTGGATAAGCATGTTATTCTGTAGCCATCTCCATTATATACTTCTAATAAAAAAATGGTAATTGTAGTTTGTTTTATAGTGATGTTCTTATATTCACTTTATTATTTTCCCAAGCTGCCCAAGAGATTAAAAAATCTAACAGCATAATTTTAGCCACATAAAAAAAAATTACAGTTAAGTTAAGGACTAACAAGTTAAAACTTGTATGTAAAAAAATCTATGTTTGTTTTAAAAGTTTATTTCTACAGCATTTCATATAAAATAAATTATTATTCATTTACCACTTCATAATATACATAAAATGATTGCCACATTTCTTGAAATGAAACCCGCAAGACTAAACACTACACACAAGCACTGATGAACTCGTTTGACCAATAACAATCGAATGGAGCGCACAATCAAAATCTTTCGTTTACATTATTATCTCCCAGAGAGGTCGGTGTTTGCAGAATAATGCCGAAAACTACACTATTATTTTTATTGCTTACAGTCCCATCTAGTGCGTTCATGTAAATAATTATGTTTACAATAATATAATTATCATTGCTAATACTAAACTCACAAATCATACAATACTATAAACAATTCCTAACATTAGTTGTCACATTTATAAAAAAATACACATTAATTCCGTAGGTTTCAAGATGTCATACTACACTTATGTACAATATAATACAGTTTGTTTGTCCGTTGCTAAATTCTTCACCCTCTTCTGAAGTCTAGCACGGCTGATGTATGGCGAGGGCTGTTTGAGATGTACGGTATGCACATGGACCTTACAACTATTGGATTGGGCGAAGGCTTTACCGCACAGTTCACATTTGTATGGTCTATCGCCCGTGTGACACTGAAAGAAGATTTTATGGAATGTATAAAAATATACTACTAGCAAGTACCCACAACTAAATTTTTTGTTTATACTCGTATTGATTGTTGTGAATAAGATAATAAGAATATTTCTTTCAGATTTTTGTATAGTTAAATTTTGCACAATTTTGAAGAAAATATTTAATATAAATTATACTCTGAATTTTCATTCTGTAGAATTCTGACATTTCATAAGTGTTGCTACTAAAAAAGTTATCCACCGAAAAAGGGACAAATTTGACCCATTTGAGGGTAATAAAAAATAAAATATTTTTTATGTTTTACCTACTAAAAAGTAAATCTAAATATTTACTTACGCAAGTGACCTAATACAAAAATAACAAATATTTCAATATCACGAACAAAATATCGAATTAACTTTAATTACTTTATTTTATTCTTTAGCTGGCATCACTACCTACTAATTCCAGGTTTAGTAAACCATTTAAAAAAATAAAATGTTATCTTTACTTTTTCGTTTTTCACTGTTATTGATGAAAAGGGACGTAATTATCACTAGCCGTAAAACCACTTTTAATTTGTACCACCGCACTCAATAAAATGGATACATTCACTAACAAATAAAATGTATGAATAGACTCTGATGTTCAGACTCATATTGAAATTGAAAAATGTGCCTGTCCAAAAGGTTTGTCATCTCTGACATAAAAAATGATAGCTGTCAGAATTCTACGGAATTAAAAATCAGAGTATAGGCACTTTTTATAAGCCTCGATTATCTATTTTTTATATATGTGTTATATTATATTTAGTGACATAAGATAATGTGTTTATCTTATGTCACTAAATATACGTAAAGGTGAAAATACATGCTTGAACAAATACTAAACGGTTGTTACATAAAAAATAATAATATTTTTGATTAATAATAAAATCATACCCGGAAATGCCTATCAAGCGCCCCTTTACTCTTGAAACCTTTTCCACAAACACAGCAGATATAAGGCCGCTGCTCAGAATGTGTTTTCTCGTGCATCAAGAGATTAGTTCGGTTAAAGAATCTTTTATCACATTGCTTGCATTTGAAGGGCTTTTCACCGGTATGGATCCGCTTGTGATAGGTCAGGAAGGCATTTCCCTAAAAAGTGAAAGAAGGAGGTGTGAGACTAAGCCACCGCTAATAGTTAACCTCCATATTTGTGAACTTGTGACTCTCTTTTATCACAAGTTGACAACTGTCTCTATGGTGTCTCTGTCTTTACCTTACAACCCAGATTGATTAAATTTTTTATAAATAAACTTTGATCATTATTAAATATTTACAGAAATCATACATATTCATACAATTGTTTGTATTCTAGAATGATAATCAAAATTAAATCTAGTTTCAAGAACTGCCATTTTTACTGTATGAAGTTTGACATAGCTCAAGAAGAGATTGTCACTTGAGATACAATTTAGAATATGGACCTAATTCATTTAATTTAATAAATTTGATTGAACCTATTTTGTAAAATATCTCTCCATAAATTTGTGAAGGTTGCAATGAACACTTTCAGAGAATTTGTTAAACTGATAAATTTCGAATGACTGGATTGGATTTTCGCATTATTCCAAAAGGTTACAATGTCCGCTTGATCACTGTCAAATATGTCAAAGAAGAAATAGAAAAAATATTTATGAGCTCTTGACATCAAATTTTAGTTTGAGAGATGTTTCAGAATATGTGCCTGTACCGGTCATAGTAGTTCTGCTACAGCCATTTACTTATGGTTTAAAATATTCTTACCCGGAATGATTTTCCACAGATATCACAGATATATTTCTTCTCTACGGGATAAACTTCATCGGGATGGTTCCGTCTAAAGTGCGACCAGTACTGACGTGCGTTTGCTATTTCTTCAGAGCACTGAAATAAACATAAAAATGTATATTGATACAAATCCTTAACAATTACTAAGAACCGTTAAGTAATTAAATTTTAGTTGTCACTTCGGCTTTAAGGTTCCAAAGGCACGACACCTTTATTATGAGTAAATGTTTGGCAAAATAACTACACTGACAGGGACCCAATTTCTAGAACATTCTGAAGATGAACAATTAAAGTGCTGAATATCTATGGTTGTTTCAATCAGATTACTCTAGATACTAGTCAAGTTTTTATAATCTTATTCAGAAACTAGTTCGCAAAGTTGTTTTTGGTATGATTACAAAAACACCTTTACTATTATTAATATTAACTTTAAAAGTCAGTAGTTTAGTTAAGTTATTAGTATTTATTTGTAATAACATAAGTGCGAAATTTGAATTTAAAAAATAGAATTTTCTGAATACAAATAAGAATAAGTGATTTATTTTGACTGGAGTTTGTGCTGCGTTTCGTTTCTGAATCTCACCCTAATATTAATGTTATTTTTATTATTTTATTCTGTAAGTACATACATGCGGGCATTTAGTGGGCCAAGTGCGACTATCAGAGTTCCGTTTATATCGTTGAAGCAAAGCATCACACGCTTTGTGCGTGTGCGCAGTACGCGAGTGTACTCGCAGTTCGTCAATACTAGAGAACTTTTCACCGCATTCTCGACATCCATTCCTGAAACGATACGATAATAAATGTAATATATAGGAAGCACCATAATTTTTGGTTGGAAAAGTAATTTATAGTGAAGTACTTCTTCTCAGAGTCCAGTATATGTTTTTTTGCTGTCACCAAGTGTCGCTTGTGAGCCTCCTCCGATGCGAACTTCATGTCGCAGGATGAACAGAACGGCAGGTCTTTGTTTTCTTCATTCAGATCCTAAGAACAAAATTATAGTATGAAACTAATTAGGTACATAAACAAAGACCAAATAACTCATTTGTCAAATTACACGATTATTGAAGACTTGAAACTATAATGACAGACTTCAATATTTTTAAGTTTATTCTGCATAATATGACAATTAATTAGTGTTAATGCACGTTAGTTTTAAGTCCTAAACAGTGGCAAGTGAAAAAAATTAACACACAAACAGATTGTCGCCTTAATAGAATGTAAGTAGTGTTATTGGACACTTTCTTATGTTAAAATCCTTTTTAATAAATTAGGTTAGACTTAAATTACTTATTATTCTTAAGTTAGGCTAAATCGTAATGTTCCATATCTCAGTGAAGAGACAATGTAAAATATTGATATTGATATTGTAAATTCGCTATTATACTTTTTGAAACGTCGAAGTTTACGAGTATGAAAACAGCTTGATTTAAGAAAAGGCGATTATTTTTGACACAAACTTATTAACGAATTAAGGAAGTTCGGGATTTTGTTGTTTCAGAAAATCTCGTAAAAAGTTATGCTAATAGTCTTTTATTGACATTACTTTCACACTTTGATAATAAAAAAAAATTACCACGGTGACTGAAGACAAAAGGTGTTGAATGTCAAAAAGTATCACGAGTTGGTATCGACTAAAAGATGGAGGGTTTTGGCAGAAATGGCTCACGGTGTCCTCTATTTTCGCGTATTGTTTATCTTGAGATTTTAAATATGAAAAATAATTGTAAATACATAACTTCAATCCGGTAAAAAAAAATTGTTTAATTATCAATTTATCCTAAGTTAAAAATACAAAACGCCTAAAACACATTTAAGCGAATTTAAGTCAGTGAAAATAATATAAGTACATACAGCGACACCGCGGTGCATTAAACTCTTGTGCATGTTAAGACCGTGTTGTGACACGAAAGAGTAGCCGCAGTGAGGGCAGATGTAGTCCGATGGATGCTTTATTCGCACGTGGCTGAGGTACGACGTCCATTGGCTGAATATAATATCGCATTATTTAACGTATCTTTTAATCTAAATATATAAAACAAAATCGTGTTAGTTACACCAAACTCAAGATCGGCTGGACAATGTTAGCTATCTCTTTTTTGGTGGATTCTTCTCCGATCTGCATATCAGAATACGTAATAAAATATTGGATAAGTTACCGAATAACAATAAATTAATTAATTAATTTTAAGAATGCAAACAGCATATGGTGCCATCTGTTGACAAAACTACGCATCATTTTATAAAGATTTACTGATACTATCGTGTCAGTTAAAGAAATTCCGATCTTGAGGTGAATGAGGAGATGCATATCCAAGCTTTGATCTTATATGAAATAATATTTAAAAAAATATAATTTTAAATTTAAAAACTCACGAAAACTGTTCATCGCAATGCGGACACTTATACGTAACCCCTTGATGCCAAAATACATGATTCCACGCTTGTGTTCTGTAAAGAGATATACAAATTTGGAGAAAAATAAAATATTTTATTTATTAAGATTTTCAGCTTATTTAATTATGTACCAAATATAAACAAATTTGTACCCCAATAAAAAATCCTCACTTAAAAACAACTTGATAATTAGGTGGATTGGTACAAATAAATTAATTTTAATCCAGGCTAACTGGTACACCATCTGGTATAATTGGTACATTGGTACACTGGTAAACCATAAACCATCCATAGGTGGAGATTTGTAATTAGTTCTGATTTTATTGTAATCATAATTTACTTTTAGTTAAAATACTGTTAATCTTCCTAAAATGTAATAAATAAATAAACAAACTAAATTAGTTGAGTAACACTTATAGTTACTCATGCTATATATATAATAAACAACACAATATTTATTTCAATCAAGAATTCAGACGTCAGAACACCACACTTGAGGCGAACAGGTCAATATGCATATATAAATATTTTACACTATATAAATATATATATCCGAAGACATAACCAGGTTTCACTTTGCCGTAGCGTTTCTTTATATTTTCGTATGTTTTATAAAAAAAAGTACTCACGTGTTTCGCGAAATGTATGGGCAGTATTTGCATTTGTACTTCTTCGCGTGACACATTATATGTTTGTTAAGACAATGTTGCGACTTGAAACGCAACTTACATATTTCGCACTGCACTCGGCCCGACGACTGAAAATTACAATTTTTAAAAGTGAACTCCTCCCTTTGATAGGCGCATGCGTCGACTACAAGGACCTTGTTGCACAGTTGGCGCCTTTAAGAGACGTATGGCGTGCTTTGACTGACTATAACTTAAGTTTCTACTTAACAAATAACCTACAATATAAATAATAAATAGAAGTATTTATTTATTATTCTATGTTGTTGTTTCTTGAATTCTTTTCTCTTTTTTGTGTATTTCTTATAAAAGAAATAAAGATTCTATATAACTTTATCATATGTATTGAAGTACACAATTTACTAAAATGTATAATTTCGACTACTACTACTACTAAAGGGACAAGAATGTTTGCCACTTACGATGCTGGACTAATAAAGTATACACCACTATAATAATAGATTATTTTTAATGAAAAATTTAGTACGGACAAACGGTAGGTGTTTAATAAATTACTAAATTTTCTTGCTATATAATTAATAATGAGATATTGTGGCTGTTATTTAAAGTCGGTGTGATGCTGCTACACTCTATGTATCATTGTATGGACTAGGCAAACCAAGAAGTTGACTGCTTTTGAAGTTTTATGGAGTTTGACGTTAAATCAAGTGTTCTAACATATAGAACCTCAGCCTTTAGTCCCTTAATATCAGATCGCGTTTATACTTTGAATCAATCAATTTAATAAAAGAAGAACATTGAACAGTAATGACTATTTCATGATTCTTATGTACAAAGTAATATGGGCTCGATAATGATATTACCACATCATGTTTCTTCATATGGTGTTGCCAAGTTTGTGTGTCCAGAAAAACTTTAAAACACAACTCGCATTTAAATGGTGCACTTTGGTAATTTTCTGATTCTTTACGTTTACTTATTTCTTCTTTTTGTTCTTCTTCCTAAAAAAAAAAATATTGGTTGTTTGTAAAGTAGGTTTACGATCGAGATGTTTACGTGATAACGTCTTATTGGTGATATAAGTTTTTGGGAAGTAAGGAATTAATGAAGATAACAATTTTTTCAAATTTTAAATTACATCTATCGTTTTATTCACACTTTTGATGATAAATTTCGGGTGTAAAATGACAAGTTTACTTATTCGACTATGATATACATTTTTCTTCATTCATTCACGGAATGACTGGCAGCGCTCGAGATGAGACGGGAGATCGGTCCGTCTCTCTCTCGTTATACCTGCGATCGCGCTCGTGAGGTTTTGGTGTGACACAAGTTTCTGAACATGTCACCCGACTAAAACGATTTTAAAGACGTTATCACGTCAAAAATAATTAACATAACATCAACCAAAAAACATGAGGGTTATGATAGTATGCACTGAAACATATATCAATGCAATGCAGTTTTAGTTTTTACACTATATTTAAAAAATATACATAATAATAGTTTTGTAAATTTGAAATTTAAAAAAATTTAAATTTTATTATTAATATCTACAAAAATAAACAGTTACCGTTAGTGTGATGACATCGACATAGCTCTCAAAATTGAAATCTTGGATTTGTTTAGGTTGAATTACATCTTTTCTTAAAAGTTTAACTGGTTTCTTATTCACTTTTATGGACTTTTTTAATTTTGCGGTTTTTGTTTTTGGTAGCTGAAAAAAAAAATTGCTTGCTAACACAATAAGCGCACATAGTACAGAAATATGGGGAATTATAATAAGAAGATACACTTCTACTTTTACCAGTATTGCCAATAACTGTAGTTTGAAAATTACATATATCCTTAATCTTTAGTAAATAAAAAGAGACAATAAGTTGTGTTCATAGAAAAATATGTATCCAATCTTACAAACTTTATTAATGCCAGATAATATAAGAAGTAACTATAGCCTTCATATTATGTATTTATATATAGATTATGAAGCCTACCTCCCCCTCTATCTTCGAAAAAATATTTTTATGTTAAAAAGATAATTAGTAGTTATTGCGTATATGCCAAACTAGCACTTCTAATGCCAATTCCAATAAGTATAGATATTGCTATTTAAAAAACATATTCTCTGTGATATACCTCCACTGTTTCTTCCTTTATTTCTTCTTTGACTATCTTTTTCTTTTCTATTTTCTTTTTTATACTCTTGTGTACTGCAAGAGGCTCATCATCACTTAACCAATCTTCATAACTTTCATCAACATCACTATTTAGTTTTTCACAAGGCTCTTCTTTGATTAAGTCGTACAATTCTAAGGCAGTATTGTCATTTTTAAAATCATGGCTGGCTTCAATAGATACATTCATTTCATTTACCGTTGTATCTTCTTCAACTCCTTCAGGGAAAATATTTATTGAAAAGCCATTAAAAGTACTCAAGCCAGATTTAGAACAAGAATTTTTCTGTTCTGTTTTTCTCATAGTATCTTCTGTAATCTGAAATATTTTGTAAACCACTTTTAATACAAAAAATTGTAGTCTTTGTTTATCACCTTGTATAATTACAGTTAAAAGAAAATTTTAAAATTCAATGGGGATAGTGGAAGTGAAAAATGAGTATTTTACACACCTTGCCATAAGTCTCCAAAACACCTTGCAGTATTTCTAGACCTTTAAGGCTTTTCTGTCTAAATGAATAGAATTTCTTCAATAAAGCAGCACATTGATAACAAAAATATCCTGGTAATTCGTTTTCATTTAGCTAAAAATTACATGCCAAGGAAAATGCATTAGATTTTAAAACAAAAATGTATGTATCAAAATAAAATCTATTTTTAGAGTAAGTTTTAAAATAAAGTAATAGAATGCAAAGAAATATGGTAAATTAACGTCCTTGTCTTAAAGTTTTAAGAAGAATAATAATACTTTAGTTTTTTACTTTATTAAAAATAATATAAGACTTACGTTCAACCCCGTAATTATTTCATAATATAGACCCAAAAAGTTGGATTGTATATTTTCCAGCCTGAGGTCCATTTGTAAACAAATCCTACAAGCTTTTAATTTTCCCATTATTGTAATAATATTCGAAATGTCGCGGTTTTTACACTATAAATAATTGTGATAAGACCTATAAAAATCTTAGATCTGCACAGTTTCGAATCGTCTTTATAACTCGTAGTATAGGATACTTTTTTTAACCTGGTCAATTATTATAAGAAACGCGAGAAAATAAGGTTTATTTTCATAGTATTAAACTTGTAATTCAGCAAAAGTGATTTAAATAATGTTCGACTAATAGCAAGAGAACGTCTACTTTTTACTACTTTTACACTAGACGCTAAAATTAAAAAAATGGTTAATGTCACAGATTAGGAATAATGCTCAGAAATGAATCAACAACTTGGCTTTATTCGTGACAACGTTCAAGAGCTCCGTGGCTACAGACTAGAGCTAGCTGTATGTAAAATTTATAGGGTTTCAAAGAAACAGCAAATTGAATTTGGCGCTGTATGTTTGTATTATGGTTAAATTAGTTTTCCCATGACAAACACGTTAAATAAGTATTTCTTTTATTTAACAAAACCTAACTATAGATGGCATTTGCAACAAATCATTAGGAATACACATTACACTTTTATTATTTATTCATTTTGTATCATTTTAAAGTTGTTAAAAGTAACTTATTATACCTAGGATATAACTATTTAAGATATGCATATTTGATAGTTAGAAGAAATATTTAAGAAAAACTAACAAAACGCCATAGAGAGAGGAACTCTTTTTATGTTTTTCGAGGCTCCACGTTAGATTTCGTTTTAATAAACAACGGAAAGGATAAAGCTGTTTATGATTATATATCATATAGCCAGACGTAACGAGTTCAAACCACCTATGAACATCATCCTATTAATAAATGTCGGTGAATTAACCAGAGTCCAGAGATTATTTTACCAGAACATTCTGTTAACGTTATTCCAAGTGAAAACGCCGTTTTATTACCTTCAGGCTTCAAGTCTCGGCAAAATAAGCCAGCTTCCCACAGAAAGCGTGATCGTTATTAAGGTCTCATTTATAAAAATAGTTATATGACACAAAAAGGTATGGGGCAAATGTTTTTAATCAGACAGGGATAAATCACATTACACACTTTTTCCCACGACTAGCACAAGGGCGTCTCCTGCGATACTCGGACCTCGGCTTGTTCCTGAAAATTACTGTTATCTTCGTTTTGCAAAATAATCAACGCTTGAAGTTCTTTCATGACGTTTTCAATGTTAAATTTTGTCTCGAATAGGCTACGGCGTTTCATAACCGTCTCTTTATTGTCGTCAAATGATTGCAAAAATTTATTTTGATCAACAATCTCTGACATTTCGTTGCGGAACTGGACGTAAAGTAGAACCATCTCTCGTTTATAATTGACAGTTTCATCAATATCGTAGCGTCTGTAACGTATGATACGTCCGGTCAGCCGTCTGCGATATTCTTTTGGTGCTCCCAACGTCCTCGCTTCAGGTATACCTTCTGAATCTTCATCGTCACCCACGGAAACGTCATCTTCCTCCTCAACGAAATCATTAGCGTTAGCATACCACGAAGCAAACTCAGCCAAATATACATCTTCTAAAGATGCAGGTCGTTCTTCATATAGCTGAATTATGTTTTTGGTCCAGACATTAGTGCTGCCTCCATCGATGCCTTCGCAGTCCATTTTGTGACGACGTTTGCGGCAGCGTTGTCTTTCTGTCGGCCACACTGTCGGGATGTACACAACATCACGACTTGTCTCGCTCATTGGTTGTCGTAAAAGATACCATGCTGCTTCTTGCGCTGATATCTCAACAGCGTTAAGCAGCTTCATACTTAACGCTTTCAATTGGCCTGTGTGGTCCTGTTCGGGATGCTTTTGCATCATCTTGGTAAGCTCATAACGTAGGTTACCCATTCCACGGGCTGATTTATTTACGTACTCTACGACAAACTCTGCACAGCTATACTCATCCAAGATGAACTGAATGTCGATGTTAGAGTGGACTTCGCCGGCAAGATACGGATTGAACGTGTTTGTCATAAGTTCATCAAAGTTTCGTCTGAACAGCAGAGTTGGTCTGCGTAACGTTGAACGCACAATGTCGAGGTATGAAGCATAAGTCAAACTATTAGCTTCAAGAAAATCATCCATGCGTGCGTATCGACGTTCACCGAGAGAAGTTCGCAGCTTCTTGGCTTTCTGTTGTAGTGTGTGGCGGCGTCTATCAGATTGAGGCATTGGAACCAATACACGGCTCGTGGACATTGGCCAGTACGGGATCCCGAATCTGCAAGTTGTCTCGCCTCCCTTTGTGCAGGTGAAAGTATGTTTGTGTATCTGGTTAGCGTAGGTAGAATCGTTGGGCACATCATCTCGGGCAACGGAACTTAATTTTTCCATGAGCTCGATGGTTCTTGGCATATTTTCCGACACGATCTCGAGTGGGTCGTCGTTCAGCCACAGTAAAATATGAGCGTGTGGACTTCCATCATGCTGAAACTCAATACGAAGGAAGTAATCTTTTACGGAGTACTTGCCGAATGGATTGTATGACTGTTTGGATTTCAGCATTTTCATTAGGGAACCAACGAGCTTGTAGAAGTATATGCAGCACGTAACCGGATCGTCGCTCACTAAGGTACAGCGCTGAGAAGTATTGAGATCTCTTGCTGTTTTCCCCGGATATTTATTGCTCAGTTTGAGAAGTATAGTGAGCAGTTTCATCCAGCGTATTTCATTTGAACGTATAGTGACACAGATGGTAGGCTTGCCAAGTTGACGAATCATGGCAAAGAGATCTCGTTTGCGAGAATCCCAGTATTGGACGGAGTTTGGCACTGTCTTCATAAACGGGAGGTTTTGTATGACATATTTTTTCAAAAATTCTGTGTCCTCTAACATACGTTGCATATCATTCTCCGTTACCGAAACATTTCGGAAAGTGTTGTAAATTCTGTTCACCATGCGCAGCCGCAATAACTTCATTGCAACGTACAAGATTTTTTGAGGCGTGGCTCCGCGTCTGTCTCGTCGTCGTATCTCACTGCTAGCCATCATATAATGTGTCACTGTAAGGCTCATGTTAAATCGACGTGGCTCTCCAAAGAATATCGATGGAAACGTCAACTCTTCTGCATGACGGTCATTAATGATGTCGAAATGTTTTGCCTGAAGTCCTGGTGCGATATGGAGACAATCTTCTTCGTTCCACATCATAGTATGTTGCCTTGAAGCAAGAATCTCAGATTCAGGTGTATTTTCAGCGGAGATAGTTTCTATACGGTTAGACGGATCATCCTGTATGTCACCCAGTAATGGCACAGTAGGATTCAGCCTCGACAAATCCACGTTGATTTCGTACAAACGATATAATGGAGACTTTTGCAGTACATCTAGCCACGCTTTGATTGTACTTTTGGACATGTATCTGCTGATGTAAACAGATTTATGGGCAAGATTTCGTCTGAAGTTAACGTTAATGACGTCGTCCTCATTTAATTGACGCGGCAAACATTTTATCATCTCTTGAACGTCTACTGGTACGTTGATTACTTGCCCTATGATTCCATGAGAGGAATCATTTCGTAGACGGCGCACTTGCATGAATGGCAGCCGAGGCGATATTAATCGTTCACTGATAGGATCCAACGGTGGTAGGCCTGGTGGTCGGTCAGGATACGAACGTGAACAGTTTGACAACACTTGCAAACGTTCACGAATTTGACGATTTTAACAATTTTTTTTAAATTTATCGATTTAAAGTTAAGGCACATTGTTATGACATTGTATGAGGTTAAAATTAAATATTTAATCTGACATTAATATCTATGTAAAATTATTTTTTTCCATTTAATAATAAAGAAGAGAAAACTTTTTAGCAATTTTTTTATCTATCATCAATTATATGAACCACCATAATTTTTTAGTCAATTGTAACACAACCTATTACTTATTACTGCACTTGCCGACCGATGTTACTTCTTTCCAATTATAAAAGAATAAATACTTAAAATTATACCTGTAATCATATTTTTAAAATGTAAGAATAAATAACCTTTATTGCCGCAATTGTTGTGGTAAAAAATAAACAATGAAAACCACAATTTTTTCACTTCACTTTTAAACAGTCGACGAAACAGTTCACGTGTAGATGTGTGCTGCCGCTGTCTTTCTTCTTTTCGGACGCATAGGCCAATCGAGTGGAAGAGAGATAGATACGGCGCAAGCGTACGAGTGTAACGGGACAATGAGCCATGCTTTTTCGTGCGTGCAGCCGGCGTTCATCGATTCATTAAGCCGGGTCCACATTTGTAGCATTTCGGTGTATCGTATCTCCGTTGCGTGGCTTCGGCGCGTATCATGATCGTTAGTTTGGACGCAAAATGATACCCGTTCATGATACATGCCGTATCGGATACGGCCCGATCCGCACTAAGCGCGTATCTTGATACACCTCGTATCCGATACGCGTATCACGATCGGTGGTATGGACGTATTTTGATACTGTATCGCGATACGATACTTGATACACCCCGAACCATGCTGTGTCGGTTTTTTCGCGATCATCAAAGGGAATACACATCGTATCAAAAAGTTTGGACTTGAATGCAGTGAAATAAATATTGTTGAGCTAAGTGTAGTAGTTGTTCGTTGTAGTGAAAGAGGAAAAAAATGAGCTGGGATAAGGAAAGCAATTGACTTTAATGAATTTAACGTGAGCAATTGCTGACATGGCTAAACCGTTTGGGAACGAAGACATGACTGAACCGTACGAGAAGGGAAAGGTGCACTGAAAGATACGCGCATCAGGACAAGATACATCGGAAGAAAAGTGAAGCGTTTGTAAAGTTAAAGCCGATACACTGACATGATACAGCATTTGATAAGTATGGACGCGTTTTTTACAAGATACGCCTTAAAAATACGACATGGACAAAATGAGCGTCCATATTTATGATACAAATACTAGACACGATACGACTGATCGTGATACGTCAACATGCTACAAATGTGGACCCGGCTTTAGACATTAGCGGCCTTCACACGTGCAGTTCGGAATGGCATTTCTGGAACTGCGCACCAATCTGCAGATAAATCTGTGCAGACTAGACCGCGCGCTGATCTGTGCTTCTACTTTACGCTTCAATTGTAATAACAGTTTGAACTGCGGTTCAAACTGTCTATTTCGCTTTCCTGCAGATAAAACTGTACGTATAAATTCTTTTCGAGAGTTTAGATCGCAGTATGGAATGGCGCGTGGAATGTCGACCAATTTTAAAAGTTTTCTTTCAGTTTTAACCGGTACAGTAGAAATGGATACACGTCTAGTGATCGCGTTAGCTGGTTTTGTGGTTGGTTTTAATAATCTAAAAAGGAGACGTGTATGGGTTAAGAAATATAGACGAAAATTTGGACATTTACCCATGTTAAAAGAAATACGAGAAAACTATCCAGAAGATTTTAAAAATTACCTACGGATGGACGGCGATAATTTTGATTGCTTATTGGAACTTATCCGTCACAGAATTACTAAGCAAGATACAGTTATGAGAAAATGCATAACACCAGAAGAACGTCTTTCCGCAACATTAAGATATCTGGCAACTGGACGTTCATTTGAAGATTTAAATTACGGTTTGTATAAGCCGACTTATTTTTAACTTGCCATAAACATGGATGTTGCCGATATATCCTTATAAAACCTGTCACTGCTTCCACGCTCCAAACTGCCATTTTGAAATAATTGTCATCCACACGAGGTACCCGCATAAAACTGTACAAAAGTTCGTACACACCAATGTGCCGCATCGAACTGTCAAACCACTACGCGCTTGTCGCGTCTACACGGACGGATTGGACGGCAGATCAGAATGGCGCGGGCTGTTTCCTACGGTTCGAACTGTACGTGTGAAGGCCGCTATTGTCACGTCAAAATTTTATGACCGAAATATTGTTACGAGTTAGGGGATCGGATAGAAAACGCATTAAATCTCTTCAAGGATTTATTCTCAACCAAATCTACGAAGAATTTGTTTAAACAAAAAGCCGCTAATTAGTAATTACGCACAGAAATTCAGTAATTACACATACACAAAATACTGTCACTAATTACTTTACTTACACGCACTTCACACAGTACTTTATTACTTGTCTTCACTATATTCGCACTTTCTCTTCGGTGTTTATCTCCTGAAATCGCAAATCCCTGGGAATAATCTTAAAAGATATTCGAGAACTCTCTAGGCAGGAGCGCTCGGACAATTCTAAGAACGTACATACTCTCTATCTCTTTCGCACATTCCTCCGTCCTTGTCGTATGGCGTTCTGGAGTGCTCGTTCTAGCTTCGAGAAGGTTCCGATCTTCCCTCTCTCTCGCGTATCATTTGTCCTTGTCCCACTCCTAGAAAATTAGTTCTAGAATATTCCATCATCAAAGGGGTATAACCAGGCCTGAAAACGCCTGAGAACGGGTTTCCTGAAAAGTGGAATAAACTCCATAAACTCAAACATATTGTTACGAAGACGGGTTGACTGCAATGTTTTCACTAGTTAGAGAACTTTTCAGCAAGCTGAATTGTGCTTTGTGTGAATGATAATGTAAATCGGCCATGGCCGATTTAGTTAGAGAACTTTTCAGCAAGCTGAATTGTGCTTTGTGTGAATGATAATGTAAATCGGCCATGGCCGATTTACATTATCATTTATTTTAAACATGTAAACGCTACTTGCTTTAGTAAACGCTACGCTAAAGAACTTGCCTTTCAAGTTGTACTAAAGCACTCTCCTAAAGACTAAGATAATGTAAATCGGCCTTTACGCAGAAACTTGTAACTTACTCAAAATGCTTGAAAAAGAAACTTATAACAACACGCCATAAAGATGTGACGTAGGTACCTACTTAATTATGATGGATTTTTATGTTCATTGAAACACGTTTCTTTTACATTTGGCAATATTTCAAAGAAGCTCATTTCAATGCAAAAAATTACCATGCACATTGGTTCTGGCAATTTCCAAAGATTCATTAATATTACCAGATTATTTGGAAAATTGGGAATACGCTCTGCATTGCCGGGATTCCATGCGCTCACGGGCTGCAATTCAACCCTGCATTTTACCGAAAAGGGAAAACAAGCCTTTACAATTGTTGCAAAAATCTCCGGCATATAATATGAAAGCATTAGCTGATATTACAAGTATCCCGAATTCTACTATGAACGAGGTCTTCAAAACGATTGAAGAATTTGTTTGTTGCCCTACCCATTTGTGTGGAGCTTTAGGAGAAATACTGGTGGAAGGAACAGGCACTGAAAAAGTATCAGTGCAAGGACCAGGGAGCGTTCAAGTATTACGTAACGCAATTTATGGAGATTATTGACCCCCCCCCCCCATGTAACTCGCCGTAACGTTATTCAGTACCCAAGTATAGTAAAACGTTTCGTGACCACCTAGTGACTCTTTAGTCGAAAAAAATATTAACAATAAGGCGTAATTTAATCCCCGCCCCGCATCGTAACGTTTTACAAAAGGGACCCCCCCCCCTCCCAAAATACGTTACGTAATACTTGAACGCTCCCCCAGGGCCCAGGTGCAGGCAAATCAACAGTGCTCTCATCAAATTCGACTTTGCATTTACAGTCTGATTGTTTACAAGTTTCAGAATTATTTTTCGTTTTCCTTTGTTGCAATGTTTACAAACTTTGTGGAGATGACTGCGCTTCATCTTCCTTTTAGAAACCAAAGAGCAGTCAGAAAACATTCCGGATTCATTGGAGATCGTGACAAATTCAACCGCGGCGAGCGCCGTGGCCCCCGGATCCGGAGGCTCGTTTATAAAAATACGAAAAGCTTACCCCAACTCGAAGAAAGTAAAAGAAAAATAATAATAAAACTTACAAATATATACACATATATAGTTTTAACTATTATGATCACCGAAAGGATTAAAGATATTATTAAACCGCGCCCGCCAAATTCGAACTTTTCCCGCGTTATTTTCCATTACTAAAATACCAAACACATTTGAATAAAACCTTCGTTTTAAAAAATATTAGCCGACTTCAAAATGCACTAAAAAGTGTTTCATAACAATATTTCCTATTTATATTGATTGGTCGCATATTACCAAGGGAATTTAATATATTAAACGATAATTATTATTTTATGTATTTATGTACGTATTCTCCACGAATTCATTGGTTCCTTTCTTTCTTTTTACTAGGTAGATTCTTAATGCTGCAAAGTTTTAAAAGTTTGGTCACTGAAAAAAAAATTTAACTTTTTTTTTATCAGTAATCATAACAATCAAATATAAAATTTTCTTAACATAGATAGTAATAATTAAAAAGAAAATTAAAACAAATTTAAAAAGTTTGGTCACTATGGCAGACGGCAGTGTACCTTTAACGCTGGCAGCATTTCCTCGCTTTTTTCAATAATTTTCATTATTTATTTATTTTACTATACCTACGTAGGTATGATGTCGAAAACTTGGGATTTATACAGTTTATAGCTATTGGAAGCGCTGGTAGTTCAGGTCGCTGGTCCGATACAATTCCTCTATATGTTCCTTTCCCGTCTCTTTTATTTCCTTTTTTTCCCTTTAATTTATCACTTTTTGCGTAATTATTAGCGATATATTTGTTTTGTATCTACTACCTACTACTAGGGTTGAAGTTCTATCCTATTATTTTTTCTTACTAGACTTGCCTGGAAGAGATGCTTATTAGCCATCAAAATTATTTTTTTAAGTAAGTTAAAATATATAGTTCGATCCTACATTCGTAGTGATTGTGTTTCAAAAAAACAAATTTTGTTTCGGGGCTTATCACTTATGTACAATCTTTTGGAAACGGTTTAATTAATCGATTAAGCAAAATGAATTTTTATGGTCTAACCGTTATCATAGTATGTACCTACTTTTCTACAAAGTAGGTTAGAAATTCTTACGGAAGTTGGTAATTGCATTATGTATATGTACCAACCTACGTTCTATAAAAGTCCATAGTAAAATACCTAAAGATTTGACATCTACTTTTTACGTGGTTCCCTCTCGCTCACTCATGCAGGGGATTATTGTTTCGAGGAATGCGCGCGTCGGCTAGTCTCGCTATACACGTCAATAAGGCGGATATTATTCTTACGTTTTGAACAGCTCCACCCTATAACGTTTGAAATAAAGTTCAATATAAGAATGACTTGATTACGAGGTCTCCGTCGTGATACCGAAACCTTGTCGTGAGACTATCCATAACTACTTTGTATTATATAATAAAATCTTATTTCTAATAAAATTATACTTACTGTATTATGTTTGTCTAATAACGACGGATATTTCTGAAGTTCTTGAGAATGTATCTAGTTTGTAGTGTGGCACATTAAGTTCAAAGTTCTATTTTTATCAGAGAAGTAAAAAATCAAAGTCCTTGAGAACTAGTCTCGTGGGGAGTACGTTGACGTCACAGATAATTTTTGTAGGTATGTTTATGCAATAGCATGCCTCGATTGGCCAACAAAGCCTTGTCGGCAGCCATTTTGACGATGCTGACTCACCAAAGGTGAAAAATTTGATGCGTACTCCCCACGAGACTATACAACGGTATTGGGCATTTCCCTCGTGAACACAAAATTTGGGTTTCATGTTCCCCCGTTTGCAGCGTGGAAGTAAAATTAGTTTTTTGAGTGAAAATACTGAACTCTGTCTTCTACAAATAATATAGCGTGAATTGTTTACGTGAGAAAACAATATTTTTATAAACTTTAAAGTGTCAAAACGGAAGTTTATGTTTTTAAATCAGTTGTTTTGAAGTCAGTATAGGACTCGCAAGACATTTCGAATTTTGTACTAAATAAACTATATCACCCTGTAATCAACAGATCTTTATACATATAATGTGATAAAAGTGTCAGTGAAACGTAAAGATAATACTTACATTGGGTTGTGTGTGACTTGTGTTCGAAGTTTTTAAATGGATTGGTGGAGTCAGGATGTAGCCTAGTTCTACTGTGACCTTTCAAACAATTTTGTTTTTGTGATATCTTACTAGTTTGCCAAAATGTCAGAAACAGCACCAGTGGTAAAGATTAAAACAGAACGGCCAGATGAAGCGGAGATCAGAGAACTGGCTGCAAAAATGGTGGAGGCCAACAAGGCGAAAGCTTTGGCGGCATCAGTCGCGGCAGCGCGGCCTCCGCCTGGTGCACGGCTAGGAGGACCGACTCAAGCAGTTGGAGGTCAAATGGGTATTCTTAACTTTCTAACAAGAAATCAAAAGCCTGGTACTCCGTCCGCCGCTGACACGCGTCCAGTTAGTGACGACAAAAAGACACCAGCTCCAGATGAAGCCAGTTGGAAAGGCCACTTTGGTTGGGACATGCTTGGTAAATGTCACATACCATACATATTTCGATCTGGAGAGAAGTACGTAGCAGTGCGAATGGTTGAAATTAAGCTATTGAACAAGTACCTGAATTATTTACATGCAGACATATACTCTTGTACCTGTATTCGAAGCTATTACATCACAGATGTTGAGGCTTTATTATTAAATGAGATCAATAATAGGCATTGTGATGGTCAGTTTGGGCGGGATCCCTTCACACAGAAGGATTTGGTGGTGAGACTATCAGACGCTTATGAGTTCTATAATTTCCTAGATGTATGTTATAATAAATTGTTACGTGGAACAACAAATAATAAGGACAAATGTGGTTTTATTCGTATCAATAAGGAGTCAGTTGTACCATATACAGTTAGAGACAATCAGAAATTTGTACCTTTGTTCTATTTTGAAGGTGAAACAGACAATCTAAAGTTAAAAGCTGACCAGTTAAAAGGCTGGGATTTATCATACCTGAAGTTCTGTTGTAAAGTGCAAGGTATTAGGAATGAACTATTTGCAAGTGAGACATGTTCAGTGATTAGTTTAACAGACATTAAAAGTTATTTCCCACCTGGTACAGACTTTGAGGAATACTGGCCAAACAAAGTGGTTGATTCCCAGCTCCTAATTTCTGCTAAAGGTGAGATTTTAATTTTAATTTATCTTATTGTAAGAAATTCAAGATTGTTATCCTCAGACACCTTTAAATTAACCGAGGGTGTTAACTCATATAATATTAAATTTAATTGATATCTGTTCTATAACATTAACATTAGGACATGTTCCTCAAAAAAAGGTCACACAGAAAATAGAAAGAAATAAACAAAATATGTTTACATCTGAAATAGCAATGCAGTGATATAATTTGCAATGCACCTGATAGTTATATTTTAATGTGGTTTAATCAAAAAAGTGGTCTTAAACTAAATATAGAAAGGCTTAAAATTTAAAATACATATACTTTATAAAAATAATAATTTAATTATAAAAGTATAATTAATTTTATAAATTATTGTAAAATATAATGTACTCAAGAATATTCTAAACCAATCCAAGAAAAGTATATTGTTCTTAAATAATTCTTAGTTATTTTTAAAAATATACATGCATAAAAAAGAGTATATATAGAAATATATCAAAAGGTTATATTTAACCTGTTCAAAATAGTTGTTTGAAATCAAGGTTGGACCTTCAAGACAGCCTTGACATGCTAAATATAATTTGCATTATATGGTTCTATAGAAAATGTTTCCTCTCATTTTGTGTTATGAAGTTTTTTTAGACAGTTAAAATTAGTTTAGCATTAAGTACCACATGGGTAATATTTTCAATTAAAAATGATTAAAAGTGCTTCAAAATTAAATTATAATTAATTTATGTTTTATGTCAACTTTTTTTTACAATAAATCAATTCATTTTATCATAATCACAATATGTTATAAACACAAATTAAATTGCTGCTTGTTGCAAGGGCTGGTAGTGTCCGATGAGGCTTCAATGATATATGTGTGATTAACACATTTAAGTTGTGATCATGTTCATATTGTTTTGCAAAGGCAGCTAATTTATATACTACAATATCTGAACCTTTCTTCGTCACTGCCTGTACATACAATCTAGCAATCACCAGGCAGTGCTGAAGAACACGTCTCCACAGTATTATTGATTACCTATGAACTATTATTTACCTTCTGGCTTAATATCATAAAGTTTTACAGCAATTATTTAAATTACATTTTGTGAGGTCAAAAAGTTTGAATTTAAATGTCTTGTTGTATCGATCTGGCTCTGAATCTTATAGAACTTCTTTAAATAATGTATGAATAAAACACAATCTGTTTTACACAAACAAATTATAATTTTCAACAAAATTGTACCAGGCAGCATTTGTATTCAATGAATATCATGTGCATTTATAATGCCAATGCAAGCCTGAGATAAATGTTGAAAACATGAGGCACAGCATTAATTTTTTTATCATTTCAGGTTCTGTATCTGGTGGTCAGTGGACGCGAGCACCACCCGCTCCCCCACCGGGAGTAGTGGGAAGCGTAAGTGCTGGTGTGGGGATGAACAACGTGGTTGCCCCATCACGAGGTCGCCGGCCCGCCCAGCGCCACACACAAGCAAATGCAGCCATGCAAATGCCACATACAGGCCTCTCTGCAGCGGCTGTGCAAGCCTTAGCCAACGGTTGGACGAATCTACCCGCATCTTTGACTCAAGCGCAAACTCAACAAGTTTTGCGATTAGCACAGGTGAGAAATTTAATTATATTGAGTGAGTTAAAGAATAGTATTGTAGGAAACTGTTTTCTCGTTTCTGTCCTAGTAACAGTTGTTGATGTTGTATTTTAATGATTGTTCACTTGAGTTAGTAAGCTTTATTTTTGTGAACTTTTCTTAAATTTGTGACAGTAATAAAACCAAATTAGACCAAAATCCGTGTCCCTGTTACGTGTATGAGAAATGAATATAAATTATGTAATAGGCGCAAGTAGCTGCTCAGGCGCAAGCAGCTGCACGGTACTCAACTGCAGCAAATGCATTAGCAGCTGCTGCAGCTGGCATACCTCACCGGTCGCACAACCAGAGAGCTGTGCAGGTAAATTGCCTTCTCCACTGCATTTCACTATATGTCTTGTTGCATACAGCATAATTCCTTTTGTATTTCATCTTTGTCTTGCCTTTTGCTGCTTTTTTAGAATTTAATCTTGCTTGGTTTTGTTTCATTTTCCATTTGCTACTCACACTGCTTTCTTGTTCTGCTTTATTGTGCACATAGTTGTATAACACAAACCGATGGGTTCGTTATTGTATTTGGTTTATAATATTCTATCTTAGTTGACTCTTCAGTGTAGTGTTTTTTCCATTAGTGTCATCTTAAATTATTGAATTATATTCATGTCGGCTTTATGAATGGCCTAAGGAAAATTGTTTCTAACAATTATTAAGGAATTTGTTTTAGCACTATTATTATCCTCAACTTGATTACTTGTTCAATTTAGCGATTATGTACAAAATGCTTTAAACAATAATGCTTATGAAGTGCCTAAATCTAAAAATGTCTAACTATAATTACTACCATGACAGTCATAGCTTATAGACTAGCCTGTGTAGTTGGAAGTAGTACAACTCTGGCTTACACATTTATTATTAATGAGAGTTTCAAGATTGCTCGCTATTTCTTTTTGGGTGTTTTTAGCCTATAAAGTATGGGCTACCTTTGACAATCTAATTTATGGTTTTCAGTTTCCAAACAGTGCTATAACAATGGCGATGGGCCAGCAACCTCCACCGCTGGTGAGGAGCACGGCCAACTCCAACAATATGAAGTGAGCATTGCTTTAACAAGTTTAATTTCCTTTCAAAAGTTAGAAAGGCAGTCTGTATAACTAAATGTAGAACCATTGAAGGAGTGTTTTAGGTATTCTTGTGTTACCAGGGAATTTCAGTTTAACACATATTAATTACATAGGTTATATAAAGTTTTATACTGTTTTCATCTCTTTTATTTATAAAACTAAAATACCCTTCATCTTTTTCTGTCAAATTATATTTACCCTGTGAGACATAAGTACTTTAGTTAAAATATCATGATTATATTTGAATAAGGGGGTATATTTTTTGTTAAGTTATAAAGGCTGCCATTTATTTTTGACAAAATCGCCATTGTCTTGACACTGGTATTTTAATGTATTTTCTTTCTTAATTAAAAAAAAACCTAAATGCATGTATTTTCAGTATTTTTAGTATTTTCTAAGAAGTTCATCTTATTTTTATCTTCAATTATTATATCCAAATCTAATGTATTTAGAGTAAAGAATGGTCCTAAGAAAATAAAAAGATAATTTCTAGGAAGAAACTGAAATTACTAATTTCAGTACACGTACGAGTATTTGCGCGATACCGTGCCCTCAAATCTTGCTTAAGCGACTCACGACTTCGTCTGCATAAGTATGTCAGTGATAAACAATTATAACAATTATTTGCCTCAGCTGGTGTCATATGTTTTCATTTCTCAAAGTTACTGTGTACAAAAGTAACCCAGTACCATAAAACCACATTATTATTATTAATCTTGGAACAATATAATTTTGTAATTTTGAAATGTACTAGCGGACCCCGACAGACGTTGTCCTGTCTTAACTATGAATATTGATTTCGAATTGGTATAATTAACTAAAAAATTTTTTTTTGGCGCGTATATAAATAGTTTTGTTGGTTTTCCGGCCCGGGAACAGATGTTTTTTATCAATATAATTATTTTATATGTTTTTTCTCAATACAATAACTTCGATCGAAGCATTTGTTTTAAACGATATTCATTTTTCTTACATCCTCTTTGACAATATTTGCAGCACGCATTCTGTCAATATTCAAACGCCATAAGGTTACATCAAAATTTTTATTTCATAAGAACCTTCTCCTGACAATAACAAACAGATAAAAAATAGAATTAGCGGAATCGGTCCAGTCGTTCACGCGTGATGCTGTTACCAAGAGAAATAGGGATTCATTTTTATGTCATTTGAATATATTTTTTTTATTGAAGAGTTTGTGGATTTGTGAATATAATTTTCTTTAAAATAATATCTTTTATAGTTAAACGTAGTGTTGACCTAGTGGCTTGAGCATCCGACCTTAATCTTGAGGACCGGAGTTCAACCTAAAATTCGTAGACGTATGTCAGGCAAAGAAGATTGATCATCTTGCTATTAAGAAAAAAGAATGACCATGCCACAGATACAGAATCTAAGGCCAAGATGTTTTATTTTTTTAATAAAATTGTTAAAATTAACACATGCTAAATTACGTTGCAGTGTTTCGGCACAAGCAAGTGGGTCAATGAATGGCCACTCAACCTCTCACTCCGGGGACACAAGGAAACGACTCACAGCTATCCCAGACATCAATATCAGTGGAAACCATACGCCGTATAAGGTAAAAATTTGTGAGCTAAGGCTTAAAATATATTGGAATTTATCAAACTTGTTTAATGTGTTTGATGGATTATTTTTTATACTTATAGACAACTATACAATGTGAAAAACATTATCTCATTTTTTAATAGGCAAAATAAGTTTTTTTTCAACAACATAATTGAAGTAAAATAATCTTCCAATTGTATACTTGCGAGACTTAAGTGACAGCCACAAGTGATATAATTAAAATTTCGCATATTATTATTAGATCATTGTACCCTGTGCATAAAGAAAAAAGTGAGATAAAAGTTATTATGGCAATATGTAATGACATTATTGTCTATGAGCGTCATAAGCTACAACACATTAAAAAGGTTATTATTATTTACGCCTTGTTACCTTATTCATACATATAAAAAAACAGGTCACATAGGTTAAGGAGGTTATTGTCAGTCTCTTTTTAATAAAATATAATACTTCTTGATTTATAACCTTTGGTTAAATACCTACAAGTTATAAGATGTTGCATAGTGCTACTATTGTTATTATATATAATAGTTCCTTTATTAAATTTTATAACTTTTTATTTATAGGTGCAGAAAGCATTGGTAGAGAACATGATGGTACCATGTATAAATGCAAAGCCCTATCAATACACCGAGCTCCTAATGACATTACCAGACCTTGCTAGCAACTTCTTTCCAAGGGTATCACTGAATACCTGCCGGGCTATGCTTGATGCACTAGGTCTTTCACTGTACCGACCTAATTCGTAAGTATTATTTATAGAACCTTTGAGTACAAACTCCCTCATAACTTACACAAACAGCTGATTTTAACACGTAAAATAACATATTACATGCGGGTGCAGTTTCAGTTAATTTTTTTTCTGTTAAAGTTTTTTAACTACACATTTTCCCATACACTTGCGAGCCTTCTGGTATTGTGAGTGTCCATGGGCGGCGGTATCACTTAACATCAGGTGAGCCTCCTGCCCGTTTGCCTCCTATTACATAAAAAAAAAAAAAAACACTCCCATGTCATAAGAATCTATTATGATTTGATGTATACAAATGATTTATTTGCACTAGAACGCAACTGCAAGTGCTCCGGAACTCGGGAAAATGCAAATCGGCGGCTGCCGGCGAAAACGGGATGGCGCTTGTACAGATTCGTGACGTCATGCAACATATGCCTCAGTTCAAGTACATGTTGCGGTCTGGCTTGGCCGCTGACGAGCCACCCCATCAGCCTCCCAGACCCGCTCATGCCCCACCACCCTCGCATGCCAAACGGGCAAGGGCCAATTAGTGCCACCTCTACAGACAGTGGCTGCAGTTACAGGAATTTAATGAACTTAATTGAAGATATAGTGCATTCTGCATGTATGGTTTGGTATAAGGCCTTGTGTAGTGTCGGTAGTTGATAGTGCCCAATTTAATTTGGGCCCCCTCGTGCTTGAACTGTTTTTTAATCTTATGAACAAATTGTCACAATAAATATTGTAATTGCATGACTTCCATATAAATTAATATGGCTGTTGTATGACTATAACACTTATAATGGATTTAAACAAAATTGAGATAAAAAAATTGTTTAAATTTTGGATAAAAAGTTAAGTGTGATTGATTAATCCTACACCTTCCTATGTATAAAGAAGGTATATATTTAAAAAAAGATAGGATGGTGGAACACTGCCTAAAATGTACCTAGTATAATATAATATATGTACAGTAGTAATGGTCTTCCATAAAGTGAATTGACCACAATATAGGGTTTGACCATTGGAAGCTTGTATAAAATTACTTTCAAATAAAAATTGATCTGATTAAATTCATTCAACGAAACTTAGTTCAAGAATGATGTGAAAGTAAAAACCTTCCAATGTCTTCCACATCACTATTTCAATTTGAATTCTAAGATCAAATAGTAAAAGAAAACGCAAATTGATTGATGTTCAAAAGAACAATTAAGTGAAACCAAATCATTGCTTCAGATCTAAAATTGTCAATTGTCAAAATATAGTAATGTCAATAAAATGTGGGAGCTACTCAAAACATACTGCTGTCTCTATTTGCATCCTAATACATGCACATATCATATAAAATTACAAATCTGAGGAAATTCTAATATACTTAAATAGTCTTTCAGTATTCTGACGAAAGCTTTTTTTCACTGTACAAATTGTATGTAATGTAAATCAGATATCTTAATTTAGTGATCTATTATCTTAGAAGACTGAGATTGTTTAATTGTTTCATAGATCCGAATATTGTTAGTTTACAATGTCTGCAAGTGTAACATGTAAATATTACTGTAATTACATATTTATGTCTCGTTAAATATATAAGCAGTTTCATAAATAGTTAAAAGTTTAATGACTAAACAATTAACAATTATACTCTTTATATTGTAAAGTTTCTATCCTTTGCCATCTATCTTAGGCTTTAATTTAAACATCACAATTTTTGTTTTCATTATATAATTGGTAAATAAATAAAATATAATCGTAAAACGCTAGTTATAACAAATTGCCTAACATGCTAGAGATTGGTGGATAATAAGCATTCAAGTATACATTTATATCTTTGGAATATTAATAAAAACTTTAAATGGTTCAGGCATAATATGGAATTAGCTGACCATTCTTAGATTTTTATATGTAATATTATTGTAAAATACATTTATTTATGCTTACATTCCAGCCATTCTCGTGTAGTGTATAACATCAATGTCCGAATTACTTTACTCCAAAGCATTTTATTTAGTTTTTAAGTTTGGGGAGTTAAAATATGTAACACAGTATTTGTAAAAAAAATCTCATAGCTAAATATTTATTTTTCTATGTAATTTGATTCAAAATCAAATATTTAATTAATCCCCCACCACCAGTGACAAAGTAAGATTTAATTTTAAGATTTTTGTATTATTAGGAAAATTTAGACATTTTGTTCCTCTAGTAAAGCTAGTAGCAACTAATGCAAGGTTTTTCATTTTATATATAAATTCACTTACATAAAAAGGATTGATTTCTCTTTAAATTGAAAACAAATCCTGTGGTTAGGTTTTCTTTCTAAATTTACATGAATCCATCACTATCCATCAATCAATGATAGTTTTGCAGGTTCTGCAGACCCATTATATTCTTTTAAAAGGGTATCCTCCATCTCTGGCTACTTTAATTGATAAGGTACTACTAAAAAGTATAGCTTACCAATTGTTTAAATACACATAATTCTTATGTTTTGAAACTTGGGTTCAAAACAAGAATTTCCTAGAAAAGTTTCTTGAAAAAATTCCGTCTTGTTTAGTTGTAATTTGTGAATCACACATGTAATAAATCACATAGGTAGTTTACGTGAACATATTTATTTTTGTTTTAAGACCATAAAGTAATGCTTCGAATTGAAGTGACTTAAAAGCTGTAAAAATTTGTAAGCTAAATTATTTATGATATAGTTTAGGAACTATTTGATAAATTTATAGTTACAAATTTTAAATGCTCTTCTGAGAGCTGTTCTGTATTAAATAAATGGGATTTTTATCATATTATTTTGTGTTTTTATTAGTTACAATATTTTTAAACTGATATATTGCCTATATTTTTACAGGATTTAATAAGTACATAATGTAAGAACATGCAATCATTAAAGAAAAAATGATGCAGAAGTAACATTACTGCATCTTTTTTCTTCATCCCACCCACTAGTTCATTGAGTAGGTTAATGAATTGGCAATTGATGAAGTGGATTAAGCTAGGAAATTTAAGTAACTTCCTGTATTTTTAAAAGCGTTTTTATCGATAAAAATTCAAACATTTACAGTCTTACTTATAAAGGTTTATGCACATCGCATAAGCCTGTTATAAGAAAAATGTTACATTAATTCCTGAATGGGCAAATCTAGGGATGTGACATTCTGCATAAAAAAATCGATTTTTTATTAATCGATTATTTTTTTAGCATGAATAATCGATTAATAAATAATCGATTTTTTTATTAATCGATTTTTTCCTAATTTTTGAAGTAATTTCAAAATAAACACCCTAAATATTTTAATTATCATGGTTTTTTAAATTAAAAATAAACAATATAAATTATAAACACAAATTAACGTTTAAGAATAATCAAAATCGAAATTAACTTAATCTCGTTTTGATAGATTTTGATAAATGCTGAGTGTATTCCTTTTCAGTAGCACATTGCAGTATTTTTGTTGTCTTTTTAATTGAATGTAGTCTTGTGCTGCTGAGTAAAATTATTTTACTTTTAAATTATAGTGTTCCATTCAAACTTGAGTTTTTGTAAAATTAACTGCTTTTATCATCCTTTTGATGTTTTACAAAAAAACATCAATATTGTATCGAGTATATCAATATATCTTCAAAGAATCGGATTTAATGTATCGCATTGTAAACATCGATGTATATCGAATATCCCTAATAGTTCAAGGTCCGGGTTATAAAAGACCAGACATAATGTCGGGAGGTGGCAGATAAAAAATCGATTATGATTGATTTTCAATTATAAAATAATCGATTATTTTAAATATAAAAATCGCATAAAAAATTCGATTTTTACTTTTAAAAAAAATAATTGATTATTTTTTCACATCCCTAGGCAAATCTGATGTATACGGCTATTATAACAAGTGTTTTGTTTGTAGGAATAGTTGTACAATGCTGAAACAACGCAGAGGCCTAGTTTAACGGGGGTATAAGACAAAATTGGCGTCATTTGATCTGATTTTTTTAAAGGTTCAAGACGATGCAGCTGATTTATACGAGGTTAGTCAGCAGTCAATCACAAATATATGCCGAAGAGTAGGAGAAGCCCTCGCTAGGAGAAATCATCAATTTATAAAAATGCCTGGAACAATCCATGAACAGGAAGAAGTATCTGCAGGGTTCAACTGCACTATCGACTGCACACAAGTTTTAATTTAAAGAATTGGTGGTGAATCTGGGCAATTCTACATAAACAGGAAAGGATTTGTATGAATCAAAATCAAGGTCACTGTAGACATCTCGCACCGACTTCAAGTCTTCGTCAGCCCCTGTTTTCGCTGTATTCTGGATATCTACCGGTCCAAATAGATCTGTAACGAGCAACTTTGGGAGCGCTGTCGAGAAACCCCGAATAGGCAGCAGATCAGGCGACGCAAGTGAAAATGAATAGGCCATACACTCCAAAGAGATTTCAGTCATATCCCCAATCAGGCACTTGATTGGAACCCGCAAGGAAAGCGAAAGCGTGGCCGTCCCAAGCCGTTCAAGTCAAGTAAGTCATATTTTAAACATATTAAAATATTAATTTAATATATATTTTTTTGGTGTCTTATTCATCCATGTCATATAAGACAAGAAGGGCTTCTCTATAAATTTCCTTCCTCTATATATTCGAAAGAGAGGATTTATCACCGAAAATAAGACTTGGCTTAAAGGTCTCGTTAAGGGGCCTCATAGCCTAGCGGTATTGTTAAGTGGCAGCTAGGTGAGGGGTACCGGGTTCGATTCCCGGTTCGAGGGCAAGTTTTAATTTAATTTAAATTTGTTCTCGGCCTTTGGGAGGCGGTACCGGGCGAGTGCCTAAACCGTACATGGAGGACACGGTCGAATTTCTAAAGACACACAAGTATTATAAAAAATCCTGTACTTGACGCTGGCTAATGCACAAATCGTGCCAGAGCCATAAAATTAAAAAAAAAAAAAAAAATTGGTTGTTTGTAAAGTAGGTTTACGATCGAGATGTTTACGTGATAACGTCTTATTGGTGATATAAGTTTTTGGGAAGTAAGGAATTAATGAAGATAACAATTTTTTCAAATTTTAAATTACATCTATCGTTTTATTCACACTTTTGATGATAAATTTCGGGTGTAAAATGACAAGTTTACTTATTCGACTATGATATACATTTTTCTTCATACATTCACGGAATGACTGGCAGCGCTCGAGATGAGACGGGAGATCGGTCCGTCTCTCTCTCGTTATACCTGCGATCGCGCTCGTGAGGTTTTGGTGTGACACAAGTTTCTGAACATGTCACCCGACTAAAACGATTTTAAAGACGTTACCACGAAGTGTTGAATTAGGCGGGCGCCTTTTTTGGCTACTTTTGAAAATTAAATAAATTTAATATTACAGGATCAGTTAAGTTGTAGAGTGTATATATATTTCTAGTTATTGTTGATTATTTATATTTTTAGTTTCTTTCGCCTGGTTGGTAAGTAATTTAATTGTATTATATGTAGATAAGAATTTTCACTTGGTGTCCATGTTGGAGCCCGAAGACCCTGGAGGGACATCCCTCCAGGTGTCTCATGTAGTTACAATAGATCAGTCGGGAATGGAAACGGAAGGTTCCATTATAGATACAGATTGTTCGGAAAGCAAGAAAAATGTTAAAAGAAAGAGAATCTCAGTTAGAAATTTAAAGAAGACAATTTCCTCTAATAATTTAAAAGACAATGTTATTCCTAAAGTGCTTGAGTCTAATGATAAAACTGAAATCCACCATAATGAAGCTGCTCACTCCAATAATATCCCAAGTAACCCTCGCGCTGCTAGGTCGCTTTACCAGGCGTCAGACCCAGCGCCTTATGTTGTCCATGTCCAAAAAATATTACAAACAAATCAAACCGGATCAATTCACCCTGTACATTTTGGATTTTTCCTTAAAAAAAATTGTGTAAAAAGCATTGTAGAGGGAAGCATAAAAAAAATTGGCAGGAACATGTTGTCCTTACAATTCGAAACTTTTCAAGATGCTAACACATTTTTAAACAACAAATCTCTTCATGTTAATAATTACAAATCATTTATTCCTGCCTTCACGATCACCCGCATGGGAATAGTGAGAGGTGTTCCATGTGAATGGGACGAGAAAGACATTTTAGAAAATATTGAGCTTCCGCAGAACTGTGGAAGCATTTTAAAGTTTCGAAGACTAAACAGAAAGGTGTATGAAGGTGAGACTCCCAAGTTTATTCCGACAGAGACCGTAGTTTTAACCTTTGATGGGAAAGTATTACCTCCCAGGGTCTTTATGTGTTTTAACTCCTTACCCGTAGAACTTTATATTTACCCCACATTGCATGTTTTAATTGCTGCCGTTTTGGTCACACCAAAATGCAATGCAGAGGCACTCCAAGGTGTTACAAATGTGGTGACAACCATACAAGTACAAGCTGCAAAACTGAAAGAGATGATGCCGTATGCATCTTATGTTCTGGTTCCCATTTTGCAACAGATAAAAAGTGCCCAGAGTACGCTAGGCAAAAATCAATTAAAGAAACAATGGCTAGAAAGGCTATATCTTATTCAGAAGCCAGTAAAGCCAATCCGCCAGTTTCTAAATCTTATGCAGACGTTGTTGCTTCTGCTTCATCGGCCCCTTCTGGTCCGAATATTAAGTATTCCAACCCCTATAATGTAACAAGTCCTTCTAACACTCCCACTCAGTCATTTAGGAAAACAATTTTCATGAAACCCAAAGCTCGTCCCAGAAATGTTAGTAAGGGATATGATCAAAAAGCACATGCAGAGCTTATTCAAGATTATAGCAATATTCCTTCCTTTTCTACAGGTTGTCTTAAAAACTACAATGATTTATCAGAAGTAATAACCAAGGATCTCATCATTGATATAATTCAGTACCTGTCACAATCTGACATAATTAAAATACCGACCAACGATGCCCCTTCTTCAAAAACTTATTTAAATCATGGACAGTCACACAGACCATCCACAAAACCAGTCTCTGGTGATTCAGTGGAATTGCAGGAGCATTAATAGTAAAAAAAGTGACCTAATTTACTTATTAAACAATTACAAACCATTTGCCGTCTCTCTTCAAGAGACTTGGCTTCGTCCCGGATTCAATTTTAGAATTCCAGGACATATCTGTCTTAGAGAAGACAGAACTGATGGGTATGGTGGAGTTGCACTAATTCTTAGAGGAGGTGTGCCCTTTGTTCACATACCCATCATTAATCACAGTGATAAAGTTTCCATTATTGCTGCTAGTGTAAATAATATTTGTATTGTAAATATGTATATACCTCACCCTTCCACTGAAGTCTTTGACGATATTTGTAACATTCTATCTTCCCTCCCGCGCCCTATTTTGGTCATGGGAGATTTCAATGCACAACATACTATGTGGGGAAGTTCTAAGTCCGATCATTATGGGGCTAGAATCTTAGACATCTTAGATAATAATAATTTATGCCTTCTAAACTCCGGTTGTCCTACAAGAAGGACACAGCCCCATGAGGGTATGAGTGCACCAGACCTTACCCTATGTAGTCCTTCCCTTGCTCATACATTAAACTGGTGGCCTCTATCTTCTTCATATGGAAGCGATCACTTCCCACTAATTATATCATTTCCCCAAAAAATTGGAGAACAAACATCAAAGGCTCCTCCACGGCTAAAATACAGACTTAAGGATGCCAACTGGTCATTATTTAGAGATAAAGCTCAACAAAATTTATCATCCATACCTCTAGTAAATGACAGCAATAATCATCTTTGTGCTGAAGCTTTTACACGGGCCCTACTTCAGGCTGCTGAGGAAGTTTTTCCAATTAAAAGTAATAGTGGCAATGGTTATATTCCATCACCTCCTTGGTGGGACAGTGAGTGTTCTGCTGCTATAGCTGAGAGAAAGAAAGCTGAAGGAAATTACAGGAAAAATTCTACAACACAAAATTTTAATATTCTTAGCAATCTTATAACTAAAACACGTAAATTATTAAAACAAAAAAGATTCAATGGCTGGAAAACTTTTTGTGCCTCAATTTCACCAGACATTTCTCCATCTGAAGTTTGGCAAAATATTCGGAGATTCAGATCCGCCTTTAAACCTCCACAGTCTCATTTTATGGATAGCAGTACAGTTGATTTGTTTCTTGACAAATTAGCTCCACCATATGTCCCATCTATAGATAATATTTCTTTTGACTATCAGTCTTCTCTCCTCTCCCAGCATAATAGCAATTCACTCATTTCCTTTAGCCTTTCAGAACTCAAAGGGGTTCTTTCAAAACTTAGGGACTCAGCCCCAGGTTGTGATGGAATTCCATATTCTTTTCTTCAAAACCTAAATGACTCCTGCCTTTCTTATTTTCTCAGTTTAATTAATTCAATCTTAACATCTGGTAATATACCACCGTCATGGAAAATTCACGAAGTTATACCAATACATAAGCCCAACAAACCGATTAATGATCCATCATCATACAGACCAATAGCATTAGCTTCAGTTATCTCCAAAATTTCTGAACATTTAGTTAAGAATAGACTAGAATGGTTTGTTGAGAGTAAAGGATTACTATCTCCAAACCAGTTTGGATTTAGGAAAGGCAGGTGTACTATGGATAGTCTCAGTATTTTTATGACAGACTTAAGATTAGCATTTTCATACAATAAGCCTGTGTTAGCTGCATTCTTAGATGTGTCTGCAGCTTATGATAATGTCAACCTTTCAATTCTGAAACAAAAAATGATTAATTTGGATATCCCACAACTTTTTATAAGCTTCACTATCAATCTTCTCTCTGGTAGAATGCTTAAAGTAATATCAGAAGGCTCCTACCAATCCCGTATTGCCTGGAAAGGTTTACCCCAGGGCTCGGTTTTGAGTCCCTTACTTTACAATATATATTCTCATGATCTGGAAGCCTCCCTTAAGAGTAAAGTTAATACACTCCAATATGCAGATGATTTACTCTTATATATCTCAGGTAATTCTGTTGACAACATGTCTGATACTATGACATATTCCCTTATGTTGCTAAAAGTCTGGCTTGACAATAACTCTCTAAGCCTTTCAGTTGCTAAAAGTATGATAGTCTTATTTTCACGTATGAGACTTCCTCCATCAGTGTCTGTATTTTATAATAATATTAGAGTTTCCGTTAAAAGTGAAGCAACATTTCTTGGAGTAATTTTAGACTCAAGACTTACAGGAAGCTCTCATTGCAAATATATAAGTGCCAAATGTGAGAAGATTCTAAATATACTGCGTTGCCTCTCTGGAGTTTGGTGGGGAGCCCACCCTTTCTCTCTAAAGCTTCTATATAATGCCCTAATAAGAAGTATTTTAGACTATGGAACATTTATACTTGAACCCTGTAATGCAGTAGCTCTCCATAAGTTAAACATTATCCAGTCTAAGGCTCTAAGAATAATTGCTGGGGCTATGCGTTCAAGCCCTATTAACGCTTTGCAGGTCGAATGTTCTGAAGCTCCCCTGCACCTCAGACGACAATTTCTTTGTGACAGGTTCCTGTTTAGAGCATTCCAAGTCTATAATCATCCTCTTTACTCTAAGTTACGGTCTCTGTTGGAATGTATGGATTATCCGTACTGGGCTCATAAATCGCCGCCATGCCTTATTATTAGTCTCCAAAAATACTTAGCTCTTCAAGCTCCAACACATAGATCACAATTCCTTCCTATATTTTGTGTTAACTATGATGCCTTAACATTAAATCCTTCTATTTTATTTGATTTCGATATATGTAAACAAGATCCTTCTGCCAATGCCAAATTTATTAATATTATTGACAGTGACAACCGATGGAAACATTGCCATTTAATTTTTAGTGATTCTTCCAAACCCGGCTCCGATAAATGTGTGGGAATTGGCGTTTTCCATCAACAGTTTGGCATTGTACAGAAAATAAAATTACCTCCAGAGACTTCAGTATTTACTGGAGAATGTTTTGGTCTGCTGAAATCTCTGGAGTACATTTTAATAATGAAGTTAAAAAACTCAATAATTTTAACCGACGCTAAAAGTGCCCTCCAAGCCTTGGAAAGATTTCCTTTTAGCAATAACAGAAATAATCATCCAGTCATTATTGCATGTCGTGATCTATTGCATCAATGTTGCATCAAAAATTACACAGTTTCTTTTGCTTGGATTCCGGGGCACTCAGGTATCTTTGGCAATACTAAGGCCGATAGCCTTGCCAAAGCTGCGGTCAATGACGGAGATCTGGTTCCGTACAAAAATTTTTGTTGTGATTTGGCTCTCCTGCCTAAATCACAGTTATTGAATTCTTGGACAAACATTTGGCGTTCTTCAAGTCAGACTAAAGGTCGATATTACAGCACGATTCAGGAGGATATACCTTCTAAACCATGGTTTTCAAATCTGACGCTTGGTAAAGCTATCACTTCGACCCTTATACGTATGAGGGTAGGCCATGCATGCATTCCTTTGCATTTGGCAAGGCTTAACATTTTGCCTAACGATATTTGTGAGTGTGGCAATGACGTTGGGGATTTTAATCATATATTCTTCGCCTGCACTCGACATGACCGTTCCGCTTTTATTTCCTCACTTTTATCCATTAAAATTCCTTTTCCTACTTCAATTTCTGTCCTATTATCTAATATAAATATGGATGTATATAGAATTTTAGCTAGTTTTATTATTCATAACAATATAAAATTATAACCATTTATGTACTTATATAATAAATTTATCTGATCCTTTTCCAAATTCCGCTCCAATTTCTAATCCAATAAAATAAATCTAATAACGCACTTCCTAACTTTTTTACATGGCTGACGCACAAACCGTGCAGGCCAAGAAAGGGAAAAAAAAAAAAAAAAAAAAAAAAGTTACCACGTCAAAAAACAGGATTTATCTATTTGACAGTCAATGACAGTTAACACATTACCGCCATTCAGTGACTTGTCAAAACCTACCGAAAATTCAATAATTTTTTTATAAATATAATGAATACTTTTTAGAATTTTAGTTATGATTTTAACTAAATACGAGAATTATACATATTTTATATAATTTAAAATACAGCATAATTATTGCTTTTTATTTGCGTTTATTTCTAAATTCAGTGATTGTTTTGAAGATAAACAGTTTTATTGACAATGGAAGCTGGCAGCGAAGGATACTTCGGTCATAAGATTTTTAAATAAACTAATAAAATTAAAAAATTAGGATCAATATCGTCATATTTTCAATTAACCTTAGTTTTAAGTTTTATTTTCATAGGGTTAGGTTAGGTAATTTATTTTTGCAATGAGTATTCAAGTTTGTAGGGATACCTCAGACGCTGTGGCGTTATATTTGCCACAACGTTTGTATTTAAAGCCATTTGCCAAAATAAATGTTTCTGTCCAGCTTCCCACTCACAAGGTACACGGCAAGTCAATTTCCAATTGGGAGCTTATGGAAAAGTTACGAAAAATGATCCAACCTGATAGTTTTTCAATGTTAAAAGTGTCCAAGCACAGTTCTGAAGTGATCCGGTTTGATGGGGAGTTAGAGAATCGTTTAAAATTGGAGCGTGTAATTGCAAGACTCGAAGACAGGATAATTCAGCTTAATGATTTTCCTGAACCATTAAAAGTTCGAGTTTGTGAGGCCAAGTCTGAATTTCCTAGTCGCCATGCTTGGGATTCTTTTTTTCGAGACGCAACTGATATGGATGAAATGAAGCCAGGAGAAAGACCTGATACTATTCATATTGCAAATCTACCAAGACGTTGGTTTGTTCATGATCGAGATAGGAATGAAGATTCACCACCTTCAGAGAAATTGTTTAAAAAAGTATTTGAAAAATATGGAGATATAAGGCAAGTAGATGTGCCAGCAGCTGATCCTTTTCGTCTACAAATGAAGGAATCAATGCGTGGAATATTAACACCACCACAGGATAGTGCTCTTTATTTTGAGGGATATATTCAATACAGTGAATATGTAAGTTTTGTGAGATGCATGGATGCACTAAGAGGGAAAAAGCTATTAAGAAAGAATGAAGATTTAGCTGATTGGTGCAATATTTTAGTTGACTTTGATAAAACTAAACACATGACTGATGCTGCTGTAAAACGTAGGGCTATTGTTAGAGAAAGGCTCTCATCCAGGCAAAGGGTTAAGGATGACGAGGAAAGACAGGAAAAGGAGCGAAAAGCAATAATTGAAGCAAAAGAAAGGTATTATTTAAAAATGAACAGAAGTATTAATTTTCATATTTAGATCAAAGTATTCATTTTATTAAGTTTTAGTTTTTTTTGGGATTTGATTAGTCCTCGAGTAGAGAGCCACAGTTTTGATCTCTTTGAAGTATCATCCCTTGACAGTAAAATTCTAAATGCATGGCTCATTCTCTAGCAATCATGATTTCTACATTCTATCTTAATTTTATGGGTGGGCTTTATTAGGTTTCAATAGTATTGTTAATAAAAAAATATTTCTCATTGGTGGATTCATAAAGCAAATAAATTAGTTGTAATTTCTGATTGTTGGGTAGTCATCTATCAATCAAGCAGCCTTTTCTTGCAGAAATAAGAAAAAAAATAACTTTTATTTTTCACTTTTTAAGACAACAAATAGAGAGAAATGAAAAGGACAAACTGGAAAAGACAAGAGAGCGGGAAGAAAGACGGAAAAAAAAGCAATTAGCCAAACTCATGGAACGGGAAGATGTGGATCTTAATAAAAAAGTGTCAGAAGAGCAAAAGAAACTGCTGAAAGTTCAGAAGAAATTGCAGGCTATAAGGCTTATTGAGGAATTGTTCAAAAGGATAGAGGTTAATATTTTATAATTTTGATTTTAAAAAAACATTGGCACTGCAACCTTGTGTACATAAAAAGTCCATTGGTACACAGCCAGGGATCGAACCTACGACCTAAGTAATGAGAGTCACACGTGGGCAACACTACTCAAAACATTTATATAAACTTATGTGACCCAATCACATTTTATATTGAAGTGAACCTTAGAACTACTTCATTCTCCACTCCATAAAAAAGAATTCTGTCTAATATAAGTACTGTTTAGTTTATTTCTGTCAAATTGTTTTAACCGCGATGATAAGAGATGGATGAGGAAAAATGGTGCAATTCAAATGTTTTTTTAAATGGTAAAGTGTTTGTTTTTAGTTACGCCCTGAACTTCAACGTAACGGCTCTCGAGATCAGCGTTACTACCATGCCAGTGAAAGAGCTGCCCGATCAAGAATCGTAGACAAGTTCAAAAGAAAACAAGAGAAAATTTTAGATGAACAGCAAGACCTACTTCGACATGCAAGAGATGGTAAAAACTTTCCTTATTTCCTATTTTTACAGTAACTTAATACAATAGAAAACTAAATAAAAACATAATACAAACATAACAAGTTAAAATTTAAAACCTAAACCTTTTTATAAATAATGCAATTCTTGTGAATTCAGCCAGCGTGCAACTAAATATATCCGTCTTATAAGCAATAATATTTAGGGTGCGCAAGACACGCGTAAATGGTGTAAAATATAATCTTCTTAATATATATAAATTACGTGTCACGTTGTTTGTCCGCTATGGACTCCTAAACTACGGAACCGGTATCAATCAAATTTGCACACCGTGTGCAGTTTGATCTAACTTAAAAGATAGGATAGCTTACATCTCAATTTATACCCGCAATATTATTTTATTGCAAATATTTGTTTATTATTTGATACAATTCTAACAGATGGCGCTGTGTTAAAAGTACCAATGTTTCACATAAGCTATCTACCTTTCATATAAGTTATCCTACCGTTTCCCTTGAATAGTTCACTACTATGTAATATAACAAACCTTAAATAAACCTTAGCCACAGCAACGCTTGGCCGGTCTGCTAGTATAATATAAATTTCTTGTATCAGTGAAAGCAAAATGATTTTGTGCTGTTGGTTATCATGCATTCAGTTTGTTAGGGTTCAATTTTATACAATGTATATGATCCTTCACAATTTTTTAAATCTTCAAATATAACTTGGTATAAAAATTTATTGATTATACTACTAATTTATAACACATTGAAAAATGCATACAGAATGTTCAAGTAGATTTTTTTTATTGTTGTTTATTACTCTGGTAAATAAGGTGATATCTTTGACTACACACATACTGAAGCTTATTCTAGAAAAACGCTTATTAAACTTTGTTTATTTCAGGACGTATTTTAATTCGTTCGGCGCTAGAAACCAAGAAACCGAGGCGTGAATCAGCCAGTTCCTTATCCTCAGAGGATCTGAACCATAAACGGGTCAAGACAGAAAAATTGACCTCTCCAGAGAGGGATGAGTACAAAGCAGGTAAATTTTTGTATTATATTGAAATTAATTAAAACAGAGAAACGGATAGACTAAGTAATGTACAGATCTTTTTCGCCCATTGAAATAGACTTTAATGCATTATATTTAACATTAAAAGAAACATAGCAAAAGTATCGTAAAATGAGTTTATTGCCTTCGTATGGTTCTAGAATTACGTAACGTTTGGAGATTATTGACCCCCCCCCCCCATGTAACTCGCCGTAACGTTTTTCAGTACCCAAGTATAGTAAAACGTTTCGTGACCACCTAGTAACTCTTTAGTCGAAAAAAATATAAACAATAAGGCGTAATTTAATCCCCGCCCCGCATCGTAACGTTTACAAAAGGACCCCCCCCCCTCCCAAAATACGTTACGTAATAGTTCACGCTCCCAAATGGAATTAACAGCGCAACCTTAGGAATCTGTGACAAACGTCACTGACTAAAGAAATTGCACCGTTTCTAGAACAAAAATAATGAAAACTGTATGGTAGTGAGTTACTTTTATTTTTTGGAACGGCGATCTTAAATTTTTAATTAATTAAAATTGCAATACACATAAAATTCGAATATTACTGATTATATTTGTTCAGTTCCAGGAATGTACCCGAATCCGTACGGTTACGGATATCCGTTTGTACCTGCGCCCGGATACCCCTTCCCGCAAAGTATGAGTATCCGATTTTTTATTTACATAATGTTGAGGGAAACATTAGATCTATGTTCGATGCTACATTTATGCAAGATAAATAACCTATTTATCTTGCATTTACAAAGAAAGAAAAGTGATTAATTTTCAGTTTCAATATTTGAGTCCTTAAGACTCATATATTGTTTGGAGACGAGCCTTTTGGTCTTAAAGGTAAAATCCATATCTAAAAAAATTAATTCAAAGAATCTGTCTTTGAATTATTTTCTTTAGATAAAACATTTAGTACTAAAAATGTCTCATTAGAATTCACTTTGTTAACTGCAATAGCTATAATAGGTAGGGAGCTGCCGAGCAAAATATTATACGATAAGGAATATTATGGACCACGTCTGCCACCATTGCCCTGCGTTGTCAATTGACACCCCCTTAAAAATATAAAAAAACAGGTATACTATATGATTTGCTTGTGTCTGCCTTGAGGGCTGATGTTTAGAAACCTTGTCAAAATGAAAATAAAGAAAAAGGCAGACTTTTCAAATTATACATTTTTAAAGATTTTTTATAATTTAAAAAATATATGTCAAATGCATGCTTGGCAGACCTGCAGTGTTCTTTAAAAAAAAGTGTGCTATATCATTAACTTGTGTCTGCCTCTTTGACTGTTGTTTATATTGCTTATTAAAAACAGAAATGGGGCCATTTGTTTTTTTTTTCTTATTTCATATTTTTTCTCGGATCGGAATTCCGATTATGTTCGCAAGTTATTAAAAAAAGGTCATACTACGAATAATCGCATTAATTAGCCATAATACTTTTCCTCAGATTCGCGGACCTCAACGAACTGTAATGGTTGAAGTCAGTAAGTAAAATGTCTGCCAATTTTTATTTTTATTTTGGAGGTTGTAATAAATCAAATGGACTCAATTACAGCTACGAGCAAATTATTTATTAAATATAATGCTAAAATGTTCTTATAATAAATAAATTTTCTTAGTTATCTAAATGGTATTGACCACTAACCCCAAAGGCAGACACGAGCAATTGATATAGCACACTTTTGAAGATATACTTCTTTAGGCGCGTTATGAAAAATTGATGAGAGAGAAATTTTACGATTCGCGCGCACCGTGACACAAAATTAACAGAATGAAGTTGACCGCGGAAGATGCTACGGCATTGGACATAATTTAAAAACAACATTCGAAAAATAATAGAATTTATGTTACACTTAATGTAAGAGAATAATAATAAATATTTATTTATTTAATTTTTCAAATGTAAACTGAACTTTATTAAAAACTATTACTATTTTTTAAACTATTTTTAATAATGCCAAAGAAATATAACTTCTTACGTGCGTACATAAGTACACGCACCCTTTTTTTACAGATTTAAACCCCTGTAGCTTAAAAACGCAGCAACTTATGACCTTAATTGATTAAGTAAATTTTGTCGTATTGATCCGAACTTTAAATCTTTCAATACAAAATACGAGCGAATCATATACTTAAATGTTCAGCAGCTCCCTATAGCAAATAAAACATCCATCTGTGCAAATATGTAAAAAATATATATACATATATATATATTACCATAAATTTAATTCGAAAGAAAAGTGCGTGCGCATATTTCCAATAACCTTTTCGAATTATAACATATACCCTTATAATTGCTTAAAAATTCATATCTATGAAAAATATTTCTATTTGCTGTAATATAAATTGATAGAACAATTTATTACACCGTAATTTTTTATATCTGATATAATACTTATTATACACGATGTTACAAACTTCATACACAAATCAAAAACTCTAAGAGTTGTTACGGCATATGAATTCAACGAATTTATGGTCTGAGCAGAAATAGAACGGTGTGGCAAAATGTATGACATTTCAAATTAAGTATAAAGATTGATGTCGAACTATAATGACGTAACAGTGTTGCCAACATAAAAAAGTAATTTGTACTGCAAGTGACCTGTAATCCCATGACGGTTATATTTACTCACATACATAATTTTGTATTATAAAAATGTGTTCAGCGTCGATGTATTACCCGGTCCGCGGTGCGTATTATCCTCCTCCGGACGGCTATGCGCCCCGTCGGGGGTACCGAGGCCGCGGGCGAGGGAGGGGCCGGGCGAGGTTGCCGCACTTCGACGGACCGCACGCGACTCAGCAGTACTATGAGTAAGTTAAACTCTTAACAGCACCGTTACTCTGTAACTTCCAATATCATGAATGAATTTAACGCAGCTACCCGAACCCTTAAACGAGAAATTTTTAAAGCAAAATCGGAACATATTGGCAGAATTGGTGAAAAGCTCGCGAAATTGCCCTCTGGAACTCGAGCCTTTTGGTCATTGGCGAAGGCAACTCAGGGAAACTTTTTTCAGCCCTCTTTACCATCCTTGCGAAAGGAGGATGACTCGATGGCTCACTCGGCGAAAGAGAAAGCAGAGCTCCTTTGCTCTCTCTTTGCTTCTAACTCCACGCTCAATGACTCAGGGACCTTACCGCCCACTATTCCGCATTGCGGATTTTCTATGCCTGAAGTTCGATTCGAACAGATTGGTGTGCGGAGGGCCTTAATCTCCCTTGATACCCACAAGTCAAGTGGTCCTGACGGCCTTCCCTCGATCGTTCTTAAGACCTGTGCTTCTGAGCTGACTCCGGTGCTTACACGGCTCTTTCGACTCTCGTACTCCTCGGGCGTAGTTCCAAGCTCATGGAAGACTGCGCATGTTCATCCCATTCCCAAAAAAGGTGACCGCTCTGAACCATCCAGCTACAGACCTATCGCAATCACTTCTTTATTTTCAAAGGTAATGGAGTCTATCATCAATAGGCAGCTCTTGCGATATCTGGAGGAGCACCAGCTAATTAGTGATCGTCAGTATGGCTTTCGCCGTGGCCGCTCGGCTGGTGATCTTCTTGCCTATCTAACTCATAGATGGGCCGAAGTTGTGGAAAGTAAGGGAGAGGCATTGGCCGCTAGCTTGGATATAGCTAAGGCCTTTGATAGGGTTTGGCATAGGGCGCTTCTTTCGAAACTACCGTCATACGGTTTGCCCGATGGCTTATGCCGATGGCTGGCAAATTTTCTTGTAGGACGTAGCATTAAAGTCCTAGTTGACGGAGCGTGTTCCAATCCTAGACCCATCAATGCAGGCGTTCCGCAAGGTTGTGTCCTTTCGCCGACCCTGTTCGTTCTGCATATCAATGACCTGTTGAATATCGACAACATCCATTGCTATGCAGACGACAGCACCATCGACACATTATATTCCGGCCATCCGAACATGTCTCGATCTGAAGTCGATGAGAGTCGCAACATACTTGTTCTCGAAATTGAGTCGATTCTGGAGAAGGTTTCTGTGTGGGGTAGTAACAACCTTGTTAAGTTTAATCCTACAAAGACTCAGGTTTGTTCGTTTTCTGCCAAGAAAGATCCTTTTGTCGTATCTCCCCAATTTGAAGGCGCTCTCCTTAGTTCGTCACACAGCCTCAGTATCCTTGGGGTTGGCATTTCGAAAGAAGTCCAATTTCGCAGTCATCTGGAAGAAAAAGCCAAACTGGCTTCCAAAAAGCTGGGTGTTTTGGGTAGGGCTAAGCAGTATTTCACTGAGGTGCAACGTATGCAGCTCTACAAAGCTCAAGTACGACCTCATATGGAATACTGCTCGCATCTCTGGGCCGGTGCTCCCAAATACCAGCTTCTTCCTTTTGACCAAATTCAGCGAAGGGCTTGTCGAATTGTCAATCTCCAATGTCTTACTGATCGGCTTGATTCTCTATCGCTACGCAGAGACATTGCGTCTCTTTGCGTTTTTTACAAAATTTATTACGGAGAGTGTTCTGAAGAATTGTTTGGGTTGATCCCTCCTGCCTCTTTTCAACACCGTACGAGCCGAACGACCTCTAAATTTCACCAGCATCATCTTGATGGTTGGAGGTCTTCCACGGTCCGCTTCACTAGGCATTTTCTTTTGCGAACTAGCGAACTGTGGAATCGGCTCCCGGGGGGGGTCTTCCCTCAGAGATACGACCTCCAAATTTTTAAAAAACGAGCCTACTCCTCCCTCAAAGGCCGGCAACGCACCCACTAAAATGGGTGTCTATGGGCTGCGTGGACTACCCTTTTTGGTAGTCCCGCAAGCTCGTTTGCCCCCCTATTATATAAAAAAAAAAAAAAAAAAAAAAAAATAGCGATCCCAAGGTTCATCAGCGCCGGGGCGATATGTAGTATTGAGAAAACAACAGCAACTTATATACAATAACATATATTGGAAATTATAGAATACGAGCACAGGCTAAGCGGCGATTTATTGCATCCTTAGTATGGAATAAAAATATGTAGAATACAATAAAATTATAGTTACTACTAAATGTTAAATATATTACAGTAAAAACTAATACATGTTAAAATATTTGTGCGTACAGTCGTGGACGCAAAGAGTATACACAAATTTAGTATTTCCCTTAATATAAGGCGTGTATTAGGAAGTGACCTGTTTAAATTTTCTTTAAAATAAAGTGTAAAATTTGATAAAAACAATTTTAGTATACAGTAAAAGTTTTCTAACGAACTAATGAAGCAACTGGGATATTGCAAACCTATTTGCTTACAACCAATCTCATACTTATGAAGACAGTTTCATAGCCTTACAAATTAGAAGGAGTTCAGATATGGGTATCTCACGGCAATTTACCAAATATAACATAGCCAATATTTTGATGAAAAATATTAGGTACAATTATGAACGTCAATATTAATAAAAAGGAAAATCTTAATTCTCTCAATCTCTTTACTACCAATTCCCAAATCGAGAGCGTAGAGCGGGTGAGAAGAACTGGCCTATTTTTAATTTAATCATAATATGTAAAATATGAATATTTGGTTTGAAATAATATTTGTGTATATAAATAATTTAAAATGTGTAAGCTTCACTCAATTATGTGCAAGTCAGAATCGCCAGCCCTTAATATGATAATATTCTTACAGATATTTCAAAAAACTAAGCGAAGCGGAGAGTCGCAACGAACACGACGACCGCGCACGTTCACGGTCACGCCGGCGATCCTACTCGCGATCACGGTCACGATCGCGGTCACGTAGACGCTCATACTCCCGGTCACGTTCGCGAAGCCGGCGCTCACGCAGCCGCAGGTCTAGAAGCAGGAGTAGGCGATCACGATCAAGAAGTCGGCGATCTAGGTGATTTGAATTCCTTACCTATGTCACTGTAGTTGGTTAAATTGTTAAATCGATTCAAAAGAAGGTATAGATTTGATCCAATGTAAAAATAGTTCTTACTATTTAAAAGGCACAAAGTGCCATCGGCACAATATCTGTGTCATTGAGAATTTCTCTATTTCTGTCATTTATGCCTACCATTATAATTTCACTGGGAATAGAACCCAGATATTTCTGATTTCACTTTTTATATATGATGTTGTTGATGATGTTAAGTGATACCGGCCCGCCGCCCATGGACACTCAATGCCAGAGGACTTAATTTTGATTAAATAATTTCAGATCTCATCGCAGTCGAACACCATCAAGATCCAGGCGATCCAGGTCTCATTCGCGACGGAGATCTAAAACTAGATCAAAGACCAAACATCGAACACCAACCCCCAAAAAAGACCGGACTCCTGAACGAAATCTAGTCTCCCCTAGGCGATCTAAAAGTTGGTCTATGCCTAAAGAAGGCGAAAATTGATTAAAGAATGAAAGACGATAAAGAATGAAATTCTAGTTTTCTAGAAGTAAATATTGTAAGGATATAATTATAATTATTAAACATATTAATATAAATATACATTTTTACTTCCCTGTCCCTTTCAGCGTTTTCATTAAAAGCTAGTTAAAACACTTCTGTAGGAGTATAATCAGGATAATTAAGGCTTCCTACAAAGTTAAATTATAAAAAAATGTCAAGTATTCTTGACGCATACATTTAAATGATAATTTCAGGAATTTGTTGGAAATTTAAACAATTTACATGTGGCAGGACTTATTTGTTGGTAATCCGAATTATTTCACATCTCATCCAAATCGGGCTAACGGAGGGTGGAGCTTTTATTTAATTATAAAAAATACACGTTGAATTTATAACCTCCTTTGGTTTTTTTGATGTCGCCTCGGACGTAATTTTTTCAATCGACTTTCGTATTGATTGGGATTTATAGGACCATAGCCAATCGGAAGTCAATTTATAACAACAATCACAAACCTTGATTTCTACGGAGAAGTTTGTAAAAGACTAACAAAATATGATTGTAATAGGAAGAACTCCTCAATAAATTGCTTGAAATTTTAGTGAAATAATAAAGCGACACTTATGCAGTGCCACATACTTTTCTTGGCCGGTAAGAGCGCTGTAAGGATATTAGTATTGCTAGTAAATAAAAATTAACCAATATAAGGGGAATAATTTGAAGTCATGCAGACAAACTTAATAATTTATTTAATGTCTTAATAAAACAATGTATACTAGTATCTAGAAAATACGGTTCTAGGCTTAAATAAATGGGACACATACTTAGGAACAACTGACATGATAGGTTTTGTTACCTGTAGGTACTATTAATACAATATCTTTTAAGATACTAATGCAAGGAATAAAAATAAATACATTTCAGTTGGATTTTATTAGATTTTAGATAGATTGTAAAATTGTTTATAGTACGCACCAAAATGGCGACGGTAGTACCAATTTCAGCCGCCGGCCAAGACAATTATGCGGCACTAGTTTGATTTTGGGTTATCAAAATCGACATAATATAAAAATATTAGCCAGGTCCAAGTAATCACTAGCAGTTAGTTTTAAGTGGCAAGAGTATCTTCCGAAGAAATGATTTCTTGGTATGAATGATTAATGAATATGCATTTTTAAGAAGCAAACGTAAGAAGTGACAAATAATTAGATAATCAGCCGATTTGTTGAAATCAATTTAAGATATGCGATAAGGTTGAGGTAATATGAATGTCAAGTCATTTTTGAAATAGTAAGGAATTGATCCAGCAACATGAAGAGCCTAGGGATTTTAGTATACATTTTAGTTGCGATACAGGTATGTAATAGTGTACTTATGTGTTTCTAACATTAAATATATATTTTAATGTTCGTTTATATCATAATTTTAGTTGAAATTATCGAGATTACGTGTACCTGATAGGTTAGGTTTCCAGGGTTGTCTAAATATTCCGAGCGACTTTAACGCCTACCATGCTGGCTCGGTTCTGATCTGACACAAATGGTTCCCGCAATTACACGAATAGCAGATGTGGATGGTTACAAACCGTATTTGTTGGACCTTCTGTTGACCTCACATCCAGAGAACTACCAAGTTTTCGTCGACCCTTTCGGTTCCTGTCGCCGTATATGGCATTGGGACAGGATGCGGTCTTTCTTTGCGTCCTACTCTTTCGTGCTTTTCGTCGGATGCTCTAAATTCCGTCGCTGACTCTGTCACCGGAGTCGTTCTGCAGGGCATGGAACTCTTTTCTGCGGTGCCGATCTATGGATATAAGATCATGATATCACTACTACGTATAAGAAGATAACTACTACTACGTGGAGTCTCGGTCTGGGGTCCAAATAATCTAGCCCAATTTAAGTCTAAGAAATCTCTTGTTAAATCCCTAGTCAGCATCGGAATACTAGGCGTTGACATATCAAATGAAGTTTAGTTTCGCGGTCATTAAGACGGAGAGGCTAAATTAGGCTCCACGAAGCTTGGTGTGCTAAGCCTCCTGCCCGTTTGCCCCGTGTTCTAAAAAAAAATTATAAATAGTTTTTTTTATTTTATTAAAATGTTAATGTATTATCTTATATCACATCATTAACATAAATGCGTAAATCTAATTGAGCGTGTATTTCTATCTAATCTTCACGCTTCATTGTATGGCTTAATATCCGGTCCACTTTAAATGTTGTAATTTGATTTTAACTAATGATAAATTTAATGATTTAACAATTTTTTATTTCTGTCCACAAATTTAAGACAAACACATTATATTATATATAGAAGTTGACATGACTAGCAAAGAAAAGGGTTCACAAAAATAACTAGCAGAAGTTTAATATAAATTAGAAAACAGATCAAAATTAAAATAATATTTTGGTTTGAGTTCAGCCCGCCATTCGGTGCACACTTGAACCTGTTGAACATAAATTCAAATGTAACAATTGGACTATGTTGGCGTCGTCAAGGATGTTTTAAAGTTCTTCATTGAAGCGAATATGCCAAACAGTTCGCAAATCGCAACGTTCTTCGAAGAATCTTCCGCTCGAAAATAAGGAGAGCAAGCTCGTCCTTCTTGCTAAGGGCCGAGGTTTCAGAACTATAAGTGAGCACTGGTCGCAGGAGAGTTGTGCTGAACAAGCTTAGTTTTCTTACTGAGAAGTCGTAATCGGAAATATTTACTAAGGCCAAAGTAGCAGCGATTTCTTATCATGTTTCAAATAATTTAGTATAGTTTAAATAACATGCTTTCTTTTATTTATCTTCATAAATATATTAAAAATATTCCTTTGTTTTTCTTGCAGGGCCAAAGTGCGGAATGTAAGTATATTAAAAAGATTAAGATTCTTTTTTATGTGCGCTTAATTATTATCAATTATTAGTGATTTTGTTCCTTTGCACCAGATAATGACTTTCTTTAAGCTCTCGTAGCATCGAATACCTAATGATAGGTACATCGATGCTATAAGCAAAAGCTACCTTAAATTTATTTTTTAGCTACTGATGACATACCAAGCACTCTAAACGTGCCATGGCTGGTTCATCTTCGTTTTACCCGATTGTCACTCAGAGGTAAATTAGATACATGTGTTGGGGCTCTCTATAACAACAGATGGGTTCTTACTGCTGCTAGCTGTTTGATGGAGTAAGTTTTCCGAAAATTATTGATGCAAAAGTTAGATTTAAGAGACCCTCATGATGTCATAACATGAACGTGCTGGGACCGGGTTAGACACGTTTCGTGCGCATACAAAAATAATATTCGTTGTATAGAAATATTAGACTAATAATATTTTGCCCTCTAACCCGTTGCGTCACATACATTGATGGTAGAGAACATTGTTGGTACGAATCCGCGCGGGCGGCCAAACGACGACCATACGGTTAAAGTTCTAAATATTGTGTTAGGTACTTGTAGTATTACGTTTTATTTTATTCTGCACAAAATATGAAAAGCATATACCTATATAGAGACGACAAGATGAAACGCAGATACTGCATTAATCCATTACATATTACTTTGACGTTAAATTTATTGTTGTTTGTTTTTAATTTATTATTATTGTTTCCATGTTTTACAAATCATTGCTAGTAGTAAGGGACTAAAAGTTGGCAAACAGCCGTACTATAAATCTTTAATAGTATAATTAGATATTAATTTGAATAGATATGCTTTATCGCCAGTTCCTAAAATGTGATACAATTATATATAGGTTATGGTTCCTTATTGTTAAAGCAAAATTTATTGTTTCAGGGACATTGAGGGTTATAATATAACGTAAGTATATTTCTATGTTGTTTTATAACTAATTGTAATATTAAATAGACCTAAACATCATTTTTAGTTCAAGCTAAAAAAAATATTGGTTGTTTGTAAAGTAGGTTTACGATCGAGATGTTTACGTGATAACGTCTTATTGGTGATATAAGTTTTTGGGAAGTAAGGAATTAATGAAGATAACAATTTTTTCAAATTTTAAATTACATCTATCGTTTTATTCACACTTTTGATGATAAATTTCGGGTGTAAAATGACAAGTTTACTTATTCGACTATGATATACATTTTTCTTCATACATTCACGGAATGACTGGCAGCGCTCGAGATGAGACGGGAGATCGGTCCGTCTCTCTCTCGTTATACCTGCGATCGCGCTCGTGAGGTTTTGGTGTGACACAAGTTTCTGAACATGTCACCCGACTAAAACGATTTTAAAGACGTTATCACGTCAAAAAATATAATTATTAAATTCTTACACCTTTATTTATAGAAACATAAGTAAATAACTTCTACAATTAAATACCATTAATTATTTGACATTTTGCTTCGCTGTACCAGAAAAAACTTTCTTTAACCTCTCGATCCTAGTATGTCTGTACCTAAAACTTAAAAAAATCTATAATTAATTAATTATGATATTCTTACCCCTTATTCAAAAGCAAGTAAGCTTTTATAAAGCTCTCTCATCTATTTCTGACTTCTGTCAAATTACGATGTGTTTAAACGAGATTTGTGAGTGAAATTACATTGATTTAGTTTTTATTAGTAAGGGATATAGGATTGAATTTACATATTGCATAGACAACTTAAACATAGCTAAATATTAGTCTAAGACAACATGTATCATCCATCAGGTCTCGTTACATCTGGAGTCGCTTCGATACCAAGCACGTCTTTACACCTGGCTTCGTGATTGAATCTTTAGAATCAGACGTAATAACCCACCCTCAGTTTGACCCCATAACTTTAGAGAATAACCTTGGACTTCTTGACCTCAATAGGCGTATTGAATTCACGGGTAAGTTCACGGTAGAATCATTAATTTGTAGCGACACCTAAATTCTACGGAATTCACTGCGTTACCGACATAGGAACACGCTAACGAAGTTTTATACCGCTCAGTATATACAGTGCAACCTTTATATAAGGTACCTCAATATAAAGACTTCTTCGATTTAACAAACTCTTCGTTATTCTTAACATCAGGTGAGACTCCTGCCCGTCTGCCTCCTGTAACATCCCCTTGAATTGTCCATAAGAGTCAATGTAAAATATCCCTTTACATTTAACGTACAACGGACCAATCAGGAGTCTAATTGCGGAAAAAGGAGTCCTACAACCCTAATCCTAACCCTAACCATCCCTTTACATTACGAGCATTTTTTGCAAACAACCTCTTTATAACGAATTTTCAACTCTGAAGAAAAAGTATAAATACCTCTAATTTACGAATTTTGACAACCGAAAACCTTTATATAAAGTTCCCGCCAATGTATGACTCTTAATCTCATAGAATGTGATTCATGTCACGATAGGTCTCGACACGCTTTTTTTTGTTCGTAAAATAATCATTGTTGTTTGATGTAAAGTAATTTTTTGAAGCGAAAACTTGTTTAGCGGCGTTGTACACTTTTTGGAATGGGTAAAAAAATTTAAACTCGTAAGACGGATGGAGAGTAGACAGCTGGCGCGGCGTATTTAATGTAATATAAATTGTCATGTTTGTGTACGATAGCGCAATAAATAAATATTGTATACTGATATTTAAAGCAATTCGTGCAAAATTATTCCCTAACCATTCCAAAATATCAAAAATGCACAACGTTAATATTCAAGTTTCTACTTCTGCCGGCACTCCCGGAGTGCAACCCGTGGTTTTTTTTACCTCTTTATAATGAATTTTAGACCCAACCTCAACATAACAAACCTCAGTTCAACTAATTACTTGATATAACGAATATTTACTTCTTCCCTTCCGATTCGTTATATCAAGGTTGCACTATATACAGCTTCTCCACGTTAGACACTGGGGTTCCCCCCTTTAGATTGGATATTTTCCTCCTACCACATTCCTTTATTTTCACTTCAGGTTATATTCAATGCCATTTCTTGCTCACATAGATTTTATGATCAGCATAAACATAAAAACTAATTTGAATACTTAAGAAGTTGTATTTTTGGTTTTTTTGTCAGACAAGATCCAACCTATAGCGTTGGCAGCAAGTGACGATGGACCTCCTTCATCTGGCCGGGCTTGCGGTTATGGCGAAAAAGATGGGAGTGAGTTATTGAATTATATCTCAGCTACTATATAATCTACAGAGGTTCTGTTGCAAGATTTTCCTTCTAAGATTACTTTCCTATTCATATATTTAATGTATCTTGGTACAATTTTTTGTACATTTCTGTTTTGTGATTGTTATTGTATTCCTTTTAGAATTTGGTGAAGATCTATTCTGCGTGGACGTCACAGTAACTGAGGCTGACGGTCTTCTAATTGCGCAGAGCAGTGTGAATGCTTCGAAGGTTTGCCTATTACTTTCCTTTAGGCGTCTAACTTTTGTTTGCTCGAAATTAGGGTGTAATAGATGACATCTATGAAAGGACCAAGGGGAAGAAGCAGAAGAGGGGGGGCCAAAAATAGGTGAGTAAAAGAAATAGAAGCGATAGCAGGAAGCGAATGGAGAAAGAAAGCCATAGACAGAGTCAGTTGGATAAAGCTGGAGGAGGCCTTTGAAGGGGTTCCGATCGACGGTACTGAAGGTAGCTAGGATATAAGATATATAGGATAACATGATAATAATAATGTATAAAATGTAAAAATCTAAGCTGTATATTATCTATTTTTTTTGTCATGATTGGAAATTAACGGGCTCTATTATTATTAGATGATATCTATATTCTAGTTATGGTTCGTAACGTACAGCTTCTGCGAATATTGCGACTTGCTTCCGGTTTCAGAGATTTGTATTGGTTGTATAATACTTTTAATCTATATTCCAGTATGATTTTGGGGCCGCTTTAGTGTCGGATGGCAAGGTGCATGGTATACTTGTACGAGCTGCTGATGACAACTCAGTTGGAGGTGTGTACTGAATATTAATCCCATTAACTACTTAACACGTACGTGGCGTAACAATAGGGTGGCAGTGCTGGCATAATGCCACGGGCCCCCGACCCAAGAGGGCCCCTGCCTAGTAGATATTATGTTCTATGGATGAATGTGAAGTCTCCAATACGCATTGGACTAGCGTGGGGACTACAGACCATTCCCTCTCGCCTAAGAGAGGTGGCCTATGGCCATTAGTGGAACATATACAACGTGTATTTGAGCACGCTGAAATCTCGGAGTTTATTAAAATTAAAGTACAACCTGATGATTTTTACTGATAGGGCCCCATGAAAAGAATTTGCCACGGGCCCCAGATGGTATAGTTACGCCACTGACTTAACGATTAAATTTTTTTCGAATTTAAAGCAGTATTGTTTTTAAAACAATGCTTTCTACCTAATTCTTAAATAGGTATTATTAAAACCTAAATACCTAATATAATATATTTCCTATAAAAAATATAATGCCTAATTCTTACATAATATAAATTCTGACGATTGACGTACTCTAAACTCACCAGAATATCTTTGGTTAGGTGTTACGTGTTAGTTATGTTAGTTATTTCGACTATATATTTGCGTGTTGTTCCCACGAGAATATTAGTGCGTGCTCCTATTTCTGCCTACTACTGATAGAGGACAAATCTTTGTTTTTTTATTATTATTAATTACTTAAAGATGTCGTCATGTGGAACATGGTGTAATGGTTGCAGCTCCTTAGAAACGTTTTTTAAAACATAAAAACTTGGCGATTAAAAAGGGTGGCGGAGAGTTTATTGCCAGTTCTTCTCGTCCGATCTACGCCCTTGATTTGAGAACTGGCAGTAAATGTAAAATAAGAAGCATTTAATATGTATTTCTTTATTGACGTTCATAAGTGTAATAAATGATTTTGAATTCACAAATACAAAATCTATAACAAAAAAAAACAATAACTTACCTTAAAATATAATAACTAAAATATATTATTAAAAGGAGTCCCTTTAGGCAAGGTTCCGAAGATACTGTCAGCGTTCCCCCTTTGAAAAACTAGACTAAATCTTTGTCCGAAGTAGCTGCCAGCTCTTCGGTCTCCTGTGACTAACCTTCTTGCAATTTCATTAAAAAACCTTAAAGCGCTAGGACCCCACGGACCAAGGGAATTGAATTTGAATTTGAGTTAGGTCTAATTTATGAGTCAATGTATGAAATTGTAATATATTAAAAGGTGCTGTTTCGACATATCAAAAATCATTTTATATAAATCTTTAAATAGAGTATACAAAACTGTGGCTCTCTTGTACATAACCCTTAAAACGTTGATAGGAATCGACTTAGCTTAGAAGATGCACACAATTAAATGCATTAACCTTACAGCTTTCCTCCCCACCTCTAAGTTCCTGTCTTGGATAGAGGACGTGACAATCGAGAAGGAACCTGACAGTGAGGAGACGTTGGAGGTCGATGATAATGACGTCCTTGTAGCTGAATGATATTTTCCGCATTATCTGAGAAACGGGCCTATTTAGTGATACATTTTGTTATAACATGTAAAATAAATAATAAAATATTTATTCACACTTCGTTGCAATAAAAGAAACACAAATAACACAATACATCAAAATTATAAGGGATGCAACGGGCGGCCTTATCGCGAATAAGCGATCTCTTCCAGGCAACCCTAGTTAAAGAGAAAAACTAAAAAAAGAAACATGATGAATGCGAGAAGTGCAGAACCAAATGTTATATAAAAAAAATAGAACCTTAATCTAAAGTAATACAAAAAAAATAATAATAACAAACTAAAACTAGTAGTGAACTAACTGAAACTAGTAGTAACTAGTAGTGAAGTAGAGTTACTAAAAAGTTGTAGCCCTAACTTTTATACTAACTACTGAAACTGTGTGTGCCCTTTTCATTATCAACATATATTTTAATTCCTTGGTTTGTTATATCCTTTATGTCTAAGTAATTGTATATCTCATGTAGTTTTGCATTTCTTGCGTTCTTATTTAATTTACCTTTTTCCTTTCCTTTTATTGCCTGGAAGAGATCGCTTGCAAGCGATAAGGTCGCCAGTTAATTTCCTTTTTAATTAATTATAGTAATTGTACTCTATTTTTTGCAACGTGGTGTAAATGAATAATAAATAAAAGAGCAGCATGTTCATAAATACCATTGTAATGAGGAACGAAAGGAAAATTAACTTGTATTGTTTACGTTGATTCTAAGTATAATTTTGAATAAAAATTGTTAAAAATTGTATCAATATTAAATTAATCTCGATGTTTTCATTTTTATTTCTATAGGTATACAAAACATTGACATTGTAGACTTCTTTCAAAATTTCTTTTTTGTTTTTACTAAAAGTATTTCAATATTATTTTAGTGGCTGATTGTAAAAATGTACAGAAACATCAAATATTATTTAAAATAATTGGTCGTTTGTTTAAGTCAACTTGTAAAAAAAAGAGTATCAGTAGATTATTAATAGAAATATCAAATTAATATCAGAAAATAGCATTTAAATCATCGGATTAACTGATAATGAAAAGCTAAGTATAATATTATCTTCTAATGCGATAAGGACGAATTTACGATATCGTATCAATTAATAATCGATGGCTAATTTATAATTAATTAAATTAAATTTCAATTAGTAGTTATTGGATCGTGCAAAATGAAGGTCTTTACAGTGATTTTATTTTGCGTCTTAGCCGCGGTACAGGTGAGCTATTACAAATAATTATTAATAATGTCATAATAATATTAATAATAAACGCTTCATCAGCAGACAGAATATATTTTTATTTAAAGAAAAAACTGTTTAACCGGATTGAAGTTATGTATTATTATAAATTTACAACTACTTAACATAATTTTAAATTTATCCGAAGTTTCGCGTGCTTTACAGCGTGCGTGGTCACGGTGGTCACGGTCACGTGATCACGCTGTTGTAAATTATATAAATAGTTGTAAATTTATAATAATACATAACTTCAATCCGGTTAAACAGTTTTTTCTTTAAATGTGTAAAGTTTATGTAAATCAAAGACAATACTAATAATATTTTTATTCTATTATTTTATTATATTGTTTCATCCTTACAAAATCGAATATTTGTAAAGATGTAACAATCAAAACCTACCAAATTAAGTTTTAATAACCTTAACATTGTAATTGTAAAGTTCTATTTATACCTTGACTACATTCTTACTTAGGTATAGTCACGATTGAAAATGTAATTTATTTAATCTTATCTGAATTCATGCTCATTTATCATGTCTTAATCCCCGTCCCATATAATCTTGTCCTAATGCCCTAATTACTGCATAATTTGCTCCTGTTGTGGGTACGCTAATTACTAAAGCAAAACGTTGCCTACATGCCTTTACAGCTAGTGTGTTTTTTTAAGTGTTTTTACATATAAAAGACTAAAGAGGATTGCTTGATATAAAGTAACTTGTAGATAGTTATTGGTTGTATTGTATTGTTACGTTAGATGATATTGTTGTGTAAGATTATCTTACACACCAAAAATACGAGCGTTTTCCACTAATTATTCAAGGTAAAGAGACCCGGCCGCACGCACGTCTTCGATGAAGAATCTTCGAATTTTTTATTATTTTTAAACCAATTGACCTAGTCCCATGCTAAGCTGGTGAAGCTTGTGTTATGGGTACTAGGCAACGGATATACATACATATTATAGATATATAAATATATATTTAAACACCCAAGACCTAAGCACAACACCAAATGCTCATCACATCTATTTTTTTGTCTCAGCCGGGGATCGAACCCGGGACCCATGGATTCGCAGTCAGGGGTACTAACCACTAGACCAATGAGCCATCAAAATTTGGTTTGGTAAAAGCATCAAGTGATTGTTCAGAGGCGCGTCATCCAAAATTAAAGTAGTCATTATGATCGCCAACCTTCGAAAATATCACTATTAGAAGATAAGATTTTAGTTCAATAGATATTATTTGTTGGTATTATTAATTAATTTAAAATTGCACCATATTTGTTAATTTTTGTGCTTTTATGTAGCACTACTACATTTGGTATTTTAAGTAATAACAATATTTTTTTTGTTACAGGGCCGTGTCGTATGTAAGTGCCAATATTTCTGAAAAATACCATTTACCAAGTAACATACTCCTATATACGTTCTTGCGTTATTTGACAGATAAACATAAGACTTTTGAGAAATTCAATATAATTAAGTCCAAAATTATTAAACGCTATTGCCTAAAACTTTAGGAATTCACTTATAGGAATCCACTAGTCGTGTTTATTTATTAAGTCTGATTAGAAAACTAAAAAGGTAACTTTTAGCGCTCAACGATGAAGAAACCAGTTTTGACGTACCCTGGTTTGTTCACCTTCGTATCTCACGCATGTCGTTCGGTGGACGTCTGGACTCCTGTGTAGGAACTATCTACAACAAAAGATGGATCATTACTGCTGCTTCCTGCTTGTCTGAGTGAGTATGGGAATAAAAAAAAGTCTTAATTAAAAATGTTTTATTTGTAAATTGAGCATCACATAGAGAGTCTATGTGATGCTCAATTTACAAATAAAATGATGTGGCCTGGTCGAGACTATTTATTTCCCTTATTTCCTATTTTTACAGTAGCTTAATACTTATACAAAAAAACTAAACTAAAAACAAAATAAACATAACAAGTAAAAACTTAAAACCTAAACATTTTTATAACTAACTAGCTGGCCTGGCGAACATCGTACCGCCTAACAGTCGATTTTTTTTTTAAATATCTATTCTGCTAATCGGGACACCGGTTTAGCTAGTAAGATGAAAAAAAGAAAGTTGATAATACAACAAATACATTATGTCAAAAAATAAAAATTTACCTTCCCGGAACCCTCCACACACACACACACACGTTCAAATTGCCTTTAAATATTATTACGAATATTTTGTATGGGAATATAGAAAAGTGTTGTTTTTAGACTTTTTCACTAAATTTTTTAATTTTGCTCTCCGTAAGAACCATCCTCGTACTTCAAGGAATATTATAAAAAAGAATCAGACAAATCGGTCAAGCCGTTTTCATTTTATGTCGTGACAACGGAAAACGTGTTTCATTTTTATATATATAGATTATAAATAATTCAATTCTTGTGAATTCAGCCAGTGAGCAACTAAATATATCCCACCAGGTCCCAATAAGTCTCACAAGGAATAATATTTAGGGTGCGCAAGGTACGCGCCCGTGGCACTGCCAGCAATTGCGAACGCTTACCACGCCGAGTGTGGTTATTTGACACACGCAACCCCAATCTCTCCAACATTTCCACATTATATATGTTACCTCTAAGTCCATTATTATCCATAATCGAGAACATCTTTTGCTGTATTAACGTATTCATAATCTTTAATAAAATCCAATCTCAATTAGATATGATAATCACATAAATTAGGATTGAATCGAGCAAAATAAATATTTATTCGCAATATGTGCTATTATGTCTTTAGAAATGCCTTATTTTTTTCCGTCTAACAAACGTCACTATCTCTTAGCTGCTTGAAAAGTCTTTTAAAGAAAAAGGAAAAGTTGTAGATGTTTATATTTATTTATATTAATATTTTTATTAATTTTATCATATTTATTGTTATAGATTGGACAGTAACGGCGTTCCAACAGAGTAAGTAACTACACGATAAATGAAACTCTACAAACACTATTAACTAGTTTTTTAAATTATTAAACTTTAATCATCCAAGATATTTGATACAAAAATTTACTAAACTAATGGCAGATTAAAAAATAGACGCCTTAATTCCTTAAATATTATGTTTTTCAGCTCACGTTTTATATGGATCCGCTACGACGCCTTAAATGTCTTCAGACCTGGCTTCGTGACAGAAACCACAAAGGTTAAAATCCACCCTGAGTACGATCACAAAACTGGAGCTAATGACATTGGTCTCATTGACATTGACAGAGATATTGAATTCACAGGTAAGATAAGACACCGAAAGATCTCTTTTAAAGAAATTATCACGATCTTTAATATTTTAGTTATTTTGTGGAGGTACACTAATTTTTTCGCGTTTTTTTCACTTACAATAGATTTCTTGACACTAATTTCTTTTTAATATATATAAAATATGTGTGATGGGTTGTTGGATGGTAATTAATCTAAAACGGAATAAAACTTTTTGGCGATTAGGTGGAAAGTACCAAAGGTCACCTATAAATAAAAGTCACCTATTAATAAAACCGATGCTAGTATTGGCTCTTTTTCCATTGGGGTAATGGTAATTTGTTTTGGGGCTGTTTACTTAGAAATAGTTTTATAACGTTAACTATGGTTAACTTTTCCCCCTTATGAATACGACTTTAATGTTATCCTTTTATATTACAATACTCTATAATATTTTATTAAGTACCGATTGGTTGGATTGGATTTTTTTATGAAGAGGCGTCACCATGTACGGATTAAAAATAACACGTTTTACTATAAAATGATTGATTTTCTTCGTAATACCGTATACCAAATATATTGAGGAAGAAGGATGTTATGCGTTTCCTCCAACTTAAAGGAAGAATCCATGACCACACCTGTCTAGTAGTTGTATATCCTTAGCGGTCGGAATAACTTTGTTAGGGCCATTCAGGGTATAACATAATGGCACTGTTTGTAGCCGCAGACTGTAGACAAACGTTACAATACGTAAGTTATACCAAATATACGTTATAAGATATACGAAAATGCCCGCAAACAATCGTACATAGTAAGAAAAAAAGTAACTCAACCACTAGGCCCTATTTTATCCTGAGAACAATTGTCGCGCGGCAATTAAAACGAGCCCAAGAGAAGCTCTTTTAATTACAGACCTCTCAAAACTTCGCACAACTTTACTCTAGTACTTGGTGTACTCTTCAAACCAATTTTCATTTTACAGTTCTTCAGTTTAAAGTTTAATTTTTACACAATTTTGTTTATACTTTATAACAGTGCTTTAAACATTTGTGATAAGTACAATTAAGTTTAAGCTGGGGTAGACTGTGAATTATGTTATTGGATTTTCATTTTATTTATCATTTCTATGTATAGTTCATGTAACAGGCTCTGTTAATTTTTACTTTGTTATTAAAATAAAAATGTTTTGTTTGTTTACGCTCATCCTCTAAATACATAACACTATAACAAGAAAGAAAGAAAGAAAAAACTTTATTATACACAATATACAGGATATTTATATTAAGTAAAGTGCACACTAGGATTCCGTGTGTTGTGGGCAGCCAGTCTCTTCCTTTTGACACGTAAAGAGTATTTTATAAATTATATAAATGATTTCTACACGTGTATATTTACACTATTTTTGCACCATCAGAATATTTTCAGTATCAGCATATGACAGGTTAACAATATATTGAGTTGAGTAAACGTATGTACAGTAATTTTTGAAATGTAAGTGATAATTTTGTTTTTAAGGAAGTGGTTAAAGATGAAAGGGCCTCGGAAGGAGAAGAAGCGTTGGGCGAAGAATGTGCGATTTTTGTGTTGGTTATTTAGGTTTGCGTTTTGACACACGTCAGGCACTTGTATAGATAAAACTATGGTTTCAGACAGGATCCAGCCTATTGCTTTGGCAGCCCCTGATGCCGAAGTACCGGAGACTGGCCTGGTTTGCGGCTACGGCGAGAAAGATGGAGGTAAGTCGGCTGTTCCACAATTGGGTACTACTGAAGTCCCCTGAAGTCATGGATTTTTCGCTAGATAGTTGTAAGATATGCTACACTGCCTAACATGTCGTTTTATGTGTACTCCAATAAAACAATAGTTTCATAAATCAATTAATAAAACACAGTAAATTTGCTATTCATTTAAGGTAAGGTATATGATGTTTTTGAACATACAGCGAATTATGAAATTAAAACATTTTTTTTATTTATTTATTTATTTTTATTTTATTTATTAACACTTCGTTGCATATACATTAATATAGTACAATTGAAATAATTAAATAAAAAGGAAAGCAACTGGCGGCCTTATCGCTTTCGAGCGATCTCTTCCAGACAACCACTGTGAGAAAAAAAAGTATTAAATTACATAAGAAAGGCAAGGTATTTATTTACGACAATCAGGCATACTAAAAAAAATATAATACAATGATCAAAGAAATAGACGCATACTGGGGCCAATACATTGGTAGGCCTGTATTATTAATGTAAATGTACTATGTTATTTTACTGTACTACAATTTCAATATTAATGTATTATTCAGTAATCGTTCATCAATATATAATTCGATACACATACAATCAGTGCGGAATCCAAGCCACTATTTGCGAGCTAATCGAATTGAATGTTCATGAACAACCAGTAGGCCCTTTAATCAATTATTTCTTATATACATTGCCCTTATTTATAACCATATTTCAGAGGCCGGTGAAGATCTTTACTGCGTGGTTGACACGGTTACTGAAGTTGACGGTCTTCTAATGGCACAGAGCCCTGCCAATGCTACCAGGGTAATATAAATGAACTAATATATTCTTTATAATATATTTACCGGTATATTATCCCTTATACATAATCTTAAAAAGTACCCATAACCAACGAGCATGCAATCATTGTGAATATTATGAAAGTGGATGAAACAAGTGATGTATGTACACTAGCCGTAGATCCGTCTCTGCCTACCCCTTCGAGAAATAAGTGGACAGATATAAATAAATTAATCCTAATATAATAATTAATTTTATTTATTTCAGTTAACATTGCTATAAATAGATTATATTCCTTAATTCGAATGTTGTTCCGTGAGAATCCAATATTGGGTAAAGGTCTCCTGCAAACATTTTAATTTGTCTCAGGCGTGTGCCATTTGACTCCAGAACCGAATATTAATTTATTTTTAGATGAGAAGTAATTTGTGGAATAAATAAATAAACATGTTGTACTAGAAATAGTGCCACCGCTTTGACTGACACTTACTATGCACAAATCTATGAAGTATGATTATTAAACTTGCGGTTCGCTTGCGGAGTCTACGTAACTATTCCGTCCTTATTTATCTATTCCATCAGAATGGTAAAAACTAGGTCTTTATTTAAGAAATTAAGGTACTATTTAGGAATATGTATCCGAGTTTATGTAACTAATTATGCCTGCTCTTTTGTGTATATGTAAATATTAGAAATGCGTTTATTTCTTTTAAATTTTTACACAGAGTAAATAAAATATAAAAGAGTAATGTTAATTTATGAAATTATTAATGTTCTTGTAGTACGACTTGGGAGGCGCTTTAGTGACAGATGGCAAAGTACAGGGTGTTCTTGTACGCATCGCTGATGAAACCTGGCAAGGAGGTTCGTATATGTCTTTACCTTTACCTTGACCAATAAAAAGAACACAAAATCCAACTAAATACAATTCAAACAAATAAAATTTCGGTAATTATGTCAATATTTAAAAAAAAAAATAAAAAAACAGAAAAAAAAATATTTATGATATAAAATACTTGGTTGCAAAATTGATGTACAGCCACTGAAATCACCGAAATTGACTTATAAGAAAACTCTTTTCTAGTGTTATCAAGACTTGCATCTCAAAACACACCCTCCTTGTACCACCTTGTATATACAATTATATGTATTCCATCAATGGAAAAATAAAAATTATAAAATTAAAGAGAAATCAATAAAAATTATATACAATATTTATGACGCAAACATACACATAAATCCATACACAGAAAACAAATGAAGTATGATAGCAATGATATGATAATTCCAAATTCCGTCTGCAAAAACCAACCTAGGAGTTCAGGCACCTCTCTTTCGAATTCTTCACGATTACAACGGATTTACAACGGATGAACAGTACTTCAGCTCCGGGCTGGATATATTCAGTAGTGGGCTGAAAATTTTTAAAGAAAGCATTCTTAAGTGCCTATCTCATACCTAATCCGCTGTTTTGCTGGTATTTTACTGCTTACAATGTTGCTGGTATTTTTATTTTATTTTGTTTATAGTTTTATTATATTTTATGTTTACCAAAACTGTCATATATTTTCGATAATGAAAACACGTCACATATACCTTAGATGCGAGTCTTGATAAACTTGTCACATATAGTATTATGTATGATGTGGTTAATATTTATTTTTAGTATTTACTTGTAATTCGAAAATGTATGAATATTTTGAAATTTATTCTTTTTAAAATGTTGAACAATTTTTTTTTTAAATTGATTAAATATACTCTGGACTGAAATTTGCCAGGCAACCCATATGGATTATATTTATTGACATATTAAATTATATATAAAATAAGTTTCATTAAATAAGCATCTCGGTGAAGGTCGTTGTATAGCGGGATCTTAGACCATAAAGAATGTCAAAAAACACCAAGAGGCTAACAAATCTAAATAAGAATAATTTTTAACTTAAATAGTGTCCCTGTGATAATATTAATTAAAAATATTTCCTTGTTTTCATAACTATTTCCAAAAGGGTAATAATAATAGTTTGAATCTTAGTAAGATGTTTTCTCTTTTAGCCTTCCTTCCTACGTCTAAGTACGTAGCCTGGATTGAAGAGGAGACAGCCGAGAAGGAACCTGAACCTGAGGAAGAAAAGATTTCCATTGTGGATGGAGACGACGTTCTCATCGCAGAGCCCATTCTTACTTTTTAAATTCAATTATAAAGTAATAAACAAATAAAAATAAGTGTCTATACTTACTATATCTGTAATTAATTCCCGTGAAAACAATATTTTTTTAAAGTCCTTATTATTGATTTAATGTTTTAAATGGTGACGTCGGATGATACAATTCTACTCTGATTTTTAATTCCGTAGAATTCTGACATTTCATGAGTGTTGCTACTAAAAAAGTTCTCCACCGAAAAAGCAATAAAAAAAATGCTACGTATTTTTTATGCTTTACCTACCTACAAAAAAGTAAATCTAAATATTTTCTTACTCAAGTTACAAAAATAACAAATATTTCAATATCACGAACAATATATCGAATAAACTTTAATTACTTTATTATATTCTTTAGCTGGTATCACTGTTAATTCCAGGTTTAGTAAACTTAAAAAAAAAAAGCGTGTGGCCCTCGGGGACTGCCGCGGTAAAGCTCGTGTGTCAGGTTATTTTCGTTACGGAATTTCTTGATTCGGTCGCCGGGCTTAAAGCCCGAGATAAAATCTATGCAATAGCTTAAAATTTTTTTTATCTTTACTTGTGCGTTTTTTACTGTTTGTGATGAAAAGGAACGTAATAACCACTCGCCGTTAAACCACTTTTGATGTGGAGCACCGCACTTAATAATATGGATACATTAACTAACAATAAAATGTATGTATAGACTCAGATGTTCAGACTCGTATTGAAATTGAAAAATGTTCCCGGCCAAAAAGGTTTGCCATCACTGACATGTAAAAAAATGATAGCTGTGAGAATTCTACGGAATTAAAAATCAGAGTATAGAGCTGTATTTGGATTTTTACTTAATGCACTAACAAAACTAAAATACATTTCTTAACAAAATAAGTAATGCAAAAATCGCTTGTATGTCGCTTCTCCTCCATTAAAATCGCGGTATCTTTTTTAAATATTTTAAATAAGTTTACCTTTTGTTTTGTACCACTACAAATAACGGCATATATATTTTTTTAACAATAAATAGTTACGCTTGGACTACATACCCCAATGTGTCCTTGACTCGAAATTAATAACAAAAAAAGGTATACAATTGTCTGTTGTAGGGGTTAAGAAATAAATAGTAAAGGAACAATAAGAGAGGTTAGATTAATTATACTTTGTCTTGAATAAAATCCCAACTGTTCAATAAACTGTTCAAATGATAGAAGGCGTCATTAAAATCTTAGTAATTTCAAATGCATCTAAACTAGCGTTTTATTAAAACCACCGCTAGTCCATTGAAATGTTACATTTTTTAGGCCTTACCTTGCGTTTTTTAGAGGACGCAATTTTATTTTTTTGATGTGTAAAGCTAAAAACAAGTTTGTGGGGTCGCCACCCTTGTCCCACGGCCGCCATCTTGGAAATAGGGGTTGAAATGGTATTTACGATATATCTCTTAAACTATTTATTTGATAAAAAAAATTTGTTAACATTTTTTGTTGCTTTACACTGACCCCCCCCCTACACATCAAATAAATAAAATTGCGTCCTCTAAAAAACGCAACCCCAAATGTAACTTTTCAATGGACTACGCAAAATGCAAAGTAAAGTAAATACGTATAGACCAGTGCAGATAGCCTTTAAAATAAATAAAAAGTGAAAAAAATTACAGTAGGATGAAACCCATTAGAAAAGGAGGGGAATATGATCAAAATGAAAGGAAAAATAAATTACGGTAATCTGAGGTCGGGAAGGGGCAGGGGGGTGGAGTTTTAAGGGTAAAAAACGGTTTATCTCGATTTCCGGCAAAACTAAAAGTCCTATCGAAGAAAGTTAAACGGCAAAGTTGTAGGCAATAAAAAGATCTACAACTTTTGTATTTGCAGATTTTTCACATAACCTCAAAATTTAGGTAAAAAATTCAAAAAACCAACTTTTTGGTTTTTTCTTCTTTTACAAAAAATTATTTTTTTAAACGAAATTTGGTGAAAACTTACCTTATTATGTCCCAAATATACTGTAATTTATTTGATTAAAAATATTTATTTTTTCACCTTATTTTGAATTAATATCGAAAAAACACCCTAATTTTCAATCGAAAATTCTGGTCTAGTAGTGATCCAACGTGTCAAAAAATTATTGATAACCCTTAACAATTTGTTTAAAAAGAAAAATAAAAATAAAATTATCGGACAGCCACAATTTGGCCTTTTATTTAATCACTTGCTGATAATCATCTCTTACATTATGGCGAAAAATATGGAAGTGAGTAATTTAATTTAAAGATATTTCTATAAGTATACATTAAAACAAAACAACCACAAAGGAGTTCTCTATTACCAATAGGCCGCTCTTGCGATATCTGCAGAAGCACCAGCTAATTAGTGATGGTCAGTATAGCTTCAGTTAGGTCACTCGGCTGGTGATCTTCTTGCCTACCTGACTTATGAGCAGCTGAGGCTGTGGAAAGTAAGCATTGGCCGCTAGCTTGGATATAGCTAAAGCCTTCGATACAGTTTGGCATAGGGCACTTCTGACGAAACTACCGTCATACGGTTTTGCCCAGAGGGCTGGCAAATTTTCGCAATGTTCCGGCAACGCACCCACTAAAAATGCGTGTCCATGGGCCGAGATGACTGCCCTTTTTAGGGCCCGTAGGCTCATTTTAAAAATGACTTTATTGAATTGTTTTTAATAGAAGTGTTTCAATCTTTTTTTAAACGTTGATTGTAAACTAAGGTGAACATCAAAGTACATCATAGGTGAAACATCAAATTTATAAAGATTTTTTGTTGCTTTAAACCAGACTTGTGTAGAGGAAAATATTAGTAATAATATAAATATCAGATAAATATCAGAAAATATCTTTTAAATGCGATGCGGATGAATTGCAAGATATCGTATCAATCGCCGATGGCTAATATATAAATATGCTTAATTTAATAAATTTTCAATTAGTAATTATTGGGTCTTGCAAAATGAAGGTCTTTACAGTTATTTTATTTTGCTTCTTAGCCGCGTTACAGGTGAGATTATACTACAAATCTATATAGATATATATAAAAATTATGTTGGTTTATGTACGCTTCAAAAACTCAAAAAGTTCTGCACCGATCGAGCTGAAATTTTAGCATGATATATAATCCGCATCAAGGATTGTTTTTAGCATTTTTTTCCGCAAGTATTACAAAATTAAACTTATAAGAAATGTTTTCTTTATTTTGTTTCTCATTTCTCAACCATTCAATGACAATGTGCCACAGCGAAGCGTGGAAGGGAACTAGTATAAAAATATAATTCGTAATGCTACTTCTGAGTTAGGTGCAGAGATTAACCAATATATGTGGATTTAAATTAACAAAATCTAACTAAATACAATTCAAATCGAAATTAAATTTTGGTAATTATGTAATTTTTTAAAGAAATTGAATGAAAATTACTTGTTCGCAATTCTTCGTACGGCGAGAACAACTAGCAAGAAACTCTTTAACACTATTTTAAATCGTCAAGTTTTTGGTTTACAAGTAAATTGTATGGAAATACAACCATTATATAAGTGTTAGTCCATTGAAATGTTACAATTTGAGGGCCAAACTGAACATTTCTTAGAGGACGCAATTTTATTTATGGAATATGTCCATGTATATAGAGTCAGTGATAAACATTTTTCGAAAATCTGTTTAAAATAAACGAGAGATCATAAAAGTAAAGTAAAAATGTTTTGACCGGCTTGTCATGAACATTGAAGGACCCGGTCAAGTTGGGAGCGCAGTAACAGCGTTTCCAACTAACGAAATTTAAAAAAAAAATCTAGAAAAAATCTTCAGAAAGAGATCCTTTACAAAATTGTTCCACGTAATTTTTTGATAAAATCTAAAGAAAAAAAGTTATTAAGCAAAAAAGGAGATTGTTTCACTTTTTTACTTATAACTTTTGAATTTTGGCTTTAATATAAAAAGTCACACATAAATAATTGTAGGCAAAGCGATTTGCTACAGAATTTGTCTTCACAAATTTTTTGTGCGATGGATAGTTTAGGAGATATAGCCAAAAACGTGTTTTCACCTCTTTTTCCAAGATGGCGGCCGGGGGCAAGAGCGCCAACTCCACAATCTTGTGGTTAAGCTGTATTGACCTCCCCTACATGTTTCATAAATAAAATTGCGTTCTCTATAAAATGTTCAGCTAATGTAATATTTCAATGGACTTTACTTGATATAGTAAGAAAAAATGTCATAATAATAATAGTAAACGTTTAGCATCAGTAGACAGAATAGATTCAAGGTGGATTTCGACGTTAAATCGAAAATCTGTAAAGTTGAAACAATCAAAACAATTACCTAGCAAAATTAAGTTTTAATAAAAAAAAAACAAAAAAAAATAAGCATTATTATTGTAAAGTTCTATTAATAATACATCCTTACTTAGGTGCACTCACAATTGAAAATGTAATTTATTTAATCTTATCGGAATTCGTGCTCATTTTTAATCCCCGTCCCATATAATCTTGTCCTAATGCCCTAATTACTGCATAATTTGCTCCTGTTTTGGGTACGCTAATTACTAAAACAAAACGTTGCCTTTACAGCTAGTGTGCACTGTTAAGTGTTTTTACAAATAAATGAATCTAAAAAGGATTGCTTAATATATGTAGATATATAGATATTCTTACGTAACACCAAAAAATACGAGCGCCTTCCGCTAATCATTCATGGTAAAGCGCAGGTGGGAGGGACCCGGCCGCACACGACCCGACCCGACCAAAATTCTCAATGATTTGGTCTCAAGTTCTCAATCTTCGGCAATGGTTTGGTCAAACACCACGTCATTGTTCAGAAGCGCGTCATCCAAAATAAAAGTAGCCGTTATGATAGCCAACTTTCGAAGAGATCACTAATAGAAGAATAGGTTATACTTCAATAGATACTGCGAAATTTTTAGTAATAACTTTTTTTTGTTACAGGACCGTGTCGCAGGTAAGTGCCAATATTTTTGAAAAATTACCATTTACCAAGAAGCAATGCTACGTTCTTACGTTATCAGACAGATAAACATAAGACTTCATGCTTCATTGATTACAAAAAATTTGACAACAATAAATTATTAGTTTGCTACAAACAATACTAATCATAAGTAAAAAAATACATTATCATGGATTAATAGCATGTTATGTAAAATAATTTGTTGATAACAGCTGCTAGATTTTTTTTTATTTCCCAAAAACTGTAGTATAAGTTTAAAAGTCCAAAATATTTAACGGTATTGGCTAAAACTTCAGGAATTCACTTATAGAAATCCAATATGTGTTTATTTATTAAGTCTAATTAAAAAACTAGAAAGGTAACTTTTAGCGCACAACGATGAAGAAACCAGGGTAGAACTACCCTGGTTGGTTCACCTTCGTTACTCATGCCTGACGCTCAGAGGACGTCTGAACTCCTGTGTAGGAACTCTCTACAACAACAGATGGATTATTACTGCTGCTTCCTGCTTGTCTGAGTAAGTCGTGGAATAAAAAAGTCTTAATTAAACATGTTTTCCATTTTGAGATGGAACGTCTAATGGATTCTTGATGTTGCCTGGTCGAGACTATTATTATTTATAATCGAGAACATCCAATCAAATTAGATATGATCATCTCAAAAATTTTGATTGAATCGAGCTAAGTAAATATTTTTCGCAATATGTCTTTTGAAATGCCTGTTTTTTTTCCGTCTTACAAACGTTACAAACGTTATTAATATTTTCATTAATTCGAAATTTAACGGTAGGTTTTTTATTGTTACAGATTGAACATTGACAACTCACTAATAGAGTAAGTAACTACACGATTACTGAAACTTTTCGAACACTATACTACGTTTTTCAAATTATTAACCTTTAATGCTCATCCAAGAATATTGTTACAAATCGAAAAATTTACAAATCTAATGGCAGATAAAAAATAGACGCCGACAATCCTTCCTTAAATTTTATTTTCCTCAGATCACGTTATATATGGGTCCGATATGACGCCCCAAATGTCTTCAGACCTGGCTTCGTGACAGAAACCACAAAGCTTAAAATCCACCCTGAGTACGATTACAAAACTGGAGCCAATAATATTGGTCTCATTGACATTGACAGGGATATTGAATTCACAGGTAAGATAAGACACCGAAAGATATCTTTTAAAGAAATTATCACGATCTTTAATATTTTATTATGTGATTTTGGAATAAAACTGTATGATTGCCTGTTGGGTAGTAGTAGTAGTAGTTGAGTACCGAAGGATCTATAAATATTTTTGAAGTGAAACTTCTTTATCGGGGTTGGAAAAAAATTTAGTGTAACATTTTTTTCGTTACGCGTCACGTTTTTCGGTTACTAAAATTTAAATTTTTTATTTTTTATTTATTATTTATTATTTATTATTTATTATTTATTATTTATTATTTATTATTTATTATTTATTATTTATTATTTATTATTTATTATTTATTATTTATTATTTATTATTTATTATTTATTATTTATTATTTATTATTTATTATTTATTATTTATTATTTATTATTTATTATTTATTATTTATTATTTATTATTTATTATTTATTATTTATTATTTATTATTTATTATTTATTATTTATTATTTATTATTTATTATTTATTATTTATTATTTATTATTTATTATTTATTATTTATTATTTATTATTTATTATTTATTATTTATTATTTATTATTTATTATTTATTATTTATTATTTATTATTTATTATTTATTATTTATTATTTATTATTTATTATTTATTATTTATTATTTATTATTTATTATTTATTATTTATTATTTATTATTTATTATTTATTATTTATTATTTATTATTTATTATTTATTATTTATTATTTATTATTTATTATTTATTATTTATTATTTATTATTTATTATTTATTATTTATTATTTATTATTTATTATTTATTATTTATTATTTATTATTTATTATTTATTATTTATTATTCGACACTTAATATTTTAATGACAATTAAATTCATTAAATTCCTGACATATCTTCCTTTTTCCGTCCCTCTAAGTATCGGAAATCTAAACTTTTAGATTTGTATAAATATGAACAACACTTCAAGATTAGTTTGCCACTGAAGTTTCACATCTGACATATTGTGTACTTTGTACACACACACTTTTTTTTTAATAAAACCGATGCATATATTGGCTCTTGTCCCATTGGCGTTATGGTCTTTTGTTATATTATGGTTTACTTTTTCCCCTTATGAAGACTTTTATTTTATCCTTTTTTATTCCAATGCTAGATAATATTTTATCTAATAATATTTAACTAATTACCAATTGGTATATTTTTTTATAAAAAGGCTATTTAAAATTCACACCAATATTTTCTTACCGAAACTTCTTTCATATGATTTATTGTAAAGTGTATAACAAAATTGTGATGTTTCGCGAAACAGGATATTAAATTACTTCGTGGTGTACCCAATTACTGGAGGCCTCTTCATATTCCGTAACGATACACAACTTTGCGAATTCTCTTAATTAATCTCGATTTATAATTTGAAGTTAAATTTGTGAAATATAGATCACATGATTTTTTATCGTATCGTCCATATTTAAATTTTATGGATTAAAATGATTTGGGTAAAGCCTATTACAATTATCAAAACCTTTTTTATTTCATCGACTATCTTACCATACGCTAGTGTAAAGTCACGTTTCTTACCTTGTAGTTACATGGAATTAATAAAACATATAGCTATATAACTTATAGTTCATTTATTCAACAACAAATATATAGTATTTACAATATTCTTTACCTACATAGTAATAAATGTACAATATATTAATATTTAATATTTTTGTTCGCCGTAGACATTATTAAAGTACAGAATTTTCTGCGTAGTACTTATTTTTAATCCGTGCATGGAATGACATGTACGGATTAAAAATAACACGTTTTCCTGTAAAATGATTGATTTTCTTCGTAATACCGTATACCAAATATATTGTGAAAGAAGGATGTTATGCGTTTCCTCCGACTTAAAGGAAGAATCAACGACCACACCTGTCGAGTAATTGTATATCCTTAGCGGCACTATTTGTAGCCGAAGACTGTAGTCTGTAGACAAACGTTACAATATGTAAGTTATACCAGATATACTGTATAAGATATACGAAAATGCCCACAAACAATCGTACATAGTAAGAAAAAAAGTAACTCAACCACTAGGCCCTATTTTATCCTGAGAGCAATTGTCGCGCGGCAATTAAAACGAGCCCAAGAGAAGCTCTTTTAATTACAGACCTCTCAAAACTTCGCACAACTTTACTCTAGTACTTGGTGTACTCTTCAAACCAATTTTCATTTTAAACTTTAATTTTTACACAATTACGTTTATATTTTGCAACTGTGTGCTTTTTACATTTGTTTTAAGTAGATAAAATTAAGTTGAAGCCGGTGTAGACTTCGGTTGAATGATGTTTTTGAATTTAAATTTTATTTATCATTTCTATGTATAGTCAGTCCATGTTCTGTTATTTAAAAAAAAAAATGTTTTGTTTGTGTACGATCAACCTCTAAATATAACACACGTCTGCAGGCACTTGTATAGATAAAATGATGGTTTCAGACAAGATTCAGCCTATTGCTTTGGCAGCCTCTGATGCTGAAGTACCCGAAAATGGCCTGGTTTGCGGCTACGGCGAGAAAGATGGAGGTAAGTCCGCTGTTCCACAATTGGCTACAACTGTAGTCTATTGAAGTCTTGGATGTTTTGCATGTGCCTAAGTAGCCTGCAATCCATTGAAAGATATGCTACACTTCATAACATGTCGTTTTATGTGAACCTACTCCAATAAAACATTCGTTTACAATACAGATTCATAAATGTATTATTAAAACGCTTCAAGATGTAGTTGTTCTGTATTTAATTAGTAAATTTTCTATTCCTTTTAGGTAAGAAATATGATATTCTTGAACCTACAGGCAGTGAATCATAGAGTTTAAAGGATTTTATATTTATTTCTTTACGACAATGAGGCATACTTAAAATATATATATATATGTATAATGTATGTATATGTAATGGTCAAAGGAATAGACGAATACTGAGGCCAATTGAAATAAAACCCTTTATTATTACTGTTATTTGTACTATGTTATTACACTGTTATACTTATTATTACTGGATTATTATTTGTTTGAAACACTGAGGGCTAGAATTACAATATTAATGTATAATCAGTCCGGAATACAAGCCACTATTTCCGAGTTAGCCGCATTGAGTGTTTTTGAACAACTAGGCATTATAATTAATTATTTCTTATATACTTCGCTATTTTTATTACGATATTGTAGAGCCGGGTGAAGATCTCTTATGCGTGAATGTCACGCTTTCTGAAGCTGACGGTCTTCTAGTGGCACAGAGCATTAACAATGCTACCAAGGTTTGTGATTATTAACTGAATATTAAAAAAAATAAAGCCTTTAATTCCTTGCTTTACACTATTTTAATCTTAATCTATATTACCTATATATATTATTATTTATAATCTTAAAATGTACCCATATCTGAGGAGCATGTAGTCATGGTGAATGTCATGACAGTGGAAGAAGCGAGAGATGTATGTCAGGATCATAGGCGTAGATCTGTGGTCTCTCTCTGCCTACCCCATCGAGATAAAAGTGGAATGATATTAATAAATATATTCTTAATAAAATAATTAATTTTATACTATTTCAATTAACATTGCTATATATAGATTTTATTTCTTAATTCTAAGGGAGCGTTCAAGTATTACGTAACGAATTTTGGGGGGAGTGGGTCCTTTTGTAAAACGTTACGGTGCGGGGCGGGGATTGAATTACGCCTTATTGTTAATATTATTTTCGACTTTCCAGTACTTTAATCCGCATAATGGTAACTTTTAGGTATAAAGAGGTGGTGTAGGTGGTCACGAAACGTTTTACTATTGGGTACAGAAAAACGTTACGGCGCGTTATGTGGGGGGGGGGGGGGGGGCAAGTATCTCCAAAAATTGCGTGACGTAATACTTGAACGCTCCCTAAGCTTGTTCGGCGAGGATCCCATATTATAAGGTCTCTTGCAAACATTTTCATTTGTCTCAGGCGTGTGCCATTTCACTCCAGAACCGAATATTAATTTATTTTTAGATGAGACATAATTCGTGGAATAGGTAAATAAACATGTACTAGAAATAGTGTCACCGCTTTAACTGACACTATGCACAAATCTTTTAAGTATGATTATTGAATTGCGTATACTAGGGACGTAACAACGTATTTATCTATTCCATCAGAATGGTAAAAATAGGTCTCATTTAAGAAATTTAGGTACTTCTTGGCAATATTCATGTGTACGAGTTTATGTAACTATGTCCGTATTTTGTATATATATAAATATTACAAAGGAAATGTCCTTTTAATTTTAACACACAGTAATAACTAATAAAAAAGGAAAAATAATTTTTTAAGTTATTTATGTTCTGTATCTCTTGCAGTACGACTTCGGAGCGGCTTTAGTGTCAGAAGGCAAAGTTCATGGTATTCTTGTACGCAGCGCTGATGAAAACTCAGCAGGAGGTTCGTAAATGTACTAGAAATAACTTTTAGCTTGACCGTTAAAAAGGACACTTATAACGACCTTTCTAGTGCTAGTTTTGTGAAATTAACAATACCCGCATCCCAAAACACACCTTCAAATTGTAAATGGAAATTTAAAAAAAAAAATTTAAAAAAATTTAAAATTTGTTTTTAGATAAAAAAATTAATTATTTTTTATCTGTAGATAAATCACCAAAATGATTTGAAATCATATAATAATATATATACAATACTTATGACGCAAACATATATTACATAAATCCATACACAGAAAACAAATGAACACTGATAGCAATGATATGATAATTTCAAATTCCGTCAACAAAAACCAAGTTTAGGCACTTTTGAATTCTTCGCGATTATAAATGATTAAAAAGTGGGTACTTATCAGGAGCTGGACATATTCGTAATGGGCTGATCAATTATAAAGAAAACAAGTGCCTATCTTATACCTAATCCGCTGTTTTAAATTTTTTGTAAGAGGTATTCTTACCAAAATTGTCATATATTTTGGATTAAAAAACTTGTCACGTATACCTTAGATATATTATGATGTGGTCAACTTGTTTAAATGAATAAATACGCGTAATACGAAAATGTATGAATATTCTGAAAGTTATTCATTTTAAAAATAAACAATGTACTCATAAAAGTTGAATTTATGCATGCTCTCACGAAAAGCATTTCAAAAAGAGACAAGCAAAAACACCAAGAGACAATAGCTAAAAATCTAAATAAGAATAATTTTTAACTTAAATAGTGTCCGTCTTTTAATATTATTTAAATAATTTTAATTATGATTAAAAATATTTCCTTGTTTTCATAACTATTTCCAAAAGAGTAGTAATAATAATAGTTTGAATCTTAGTAAGATGTTTTCTCTTTTAGCCTTCCTTTCTACGTCTAAGTACGTAGCCTGGATTGAGGAGGAGACAGCTGAGAAGGAACCTGAACCTGAGGAAGAAAAGATTTCCATTGTGGATGGAGACGACGTTCTCATTGCAGAGCCCATTCTTACTTTTTAAATTCAATTATAATGTTTTTAACGAATAAAAATAAGGGTCATAACTACTTCCCGTGAAAACAATATTTTTTTAATGTCTTTATTTGTATATAATATATTTATATATAAAATTTTTATTAAGAGCTATATTTGGATTTTTACTTAATATAATAACAAAATAATCGTTGGTATTTGTTAAAACCAAGAATTTTTTATATAAAATGAGTGACAATGGTCCTATGGTTCTCATCCATTAAAATCGCAAAATTAAAAAAAATACATTTTAAATAATTTTCCATTTTTGTTTTGACTGGCCACTAAGAACGGTTTGGTTGCCGTTGATACATAGATTTTTAACAATAAATAGTACGCCTTGACTACATATATGTACATGTCGATATATGATTGACTCGAACGATAGAAGGCACACAATTGTCAGTTCTTTACAATTAGTAAAGGGACAATAAGAGGGGTTATACTAATTATACTTTGCCTTAAATAAAATCACAAATAGTTCAACATATGCACAAACAAATACTAAACAATATATTATAGAAGGCGTAATTAAATAATTTAAATTGGCGAAAATGTTAATAATTTCAAATGCATCCAAACTAGCGTTTTATTAAAAAAATGCGTAGTAATATAAATACAATATGTAGCGATCGGCCGTGCCAAAAAATTAAACCTTAACAAATTATTTAAAAAAATATCTATATCGAACAGTCACCCTTTGACCTTAAATTTAATCGCTTGCTTGTGTAAAAATATTGTAATAACTACGAAACAGTGTAAAAATATACTCTTTCTTTGGGTCGAACTCATATCTGAGTTTCATGGTCAACTGTAAAGTATATATGATTTAATGTCTCGAAATTCAATCTGCGACTAAGAAAGCAATTTTAAACTAATCTGCATGCAATTAATAAAACAATTTCTACAAAGAATACATATGTAGCATGATAAAAGTAGCGGTTGAGTTAAACAAAGTTAATACTTTCACTATTTAAGTGAAATTTAAAAAAATACATTTTTATTAAGAGCAATATTGGCTCACACGGATCATTGACACTTTCGTAATACTTGGTCTGGGCCGGAGTGGGTCAGCACTTTCAAGTTTATCACATAGACTAAGAGAAGTTGCGAAATAAATGAAGAACTGCAACATGCTTTAAAAATTTGCTCGTATCCAAATCTAATATATAAAATTCTCGTGTCGCGGTGTTTGTGGTTAAACTCCTCCGAAACGGCTTGACCGATTCTCATGAAATTTTGTGTGCATATTGGGTATAACTGAGAATCAGACAACATCTAATTTTCATCCCCCTAAATGTTAAGGGTCCATCCCTAATTATTTTTTTTAATTTTTAGATAAAAAAAATATGTTTATTTTTTTATGATACAGCATTTAAAATTACATACAACCCCTAATTTTCACCCCTCTACGATCAACCCCTATTTTTTATTATATTTGATATACCTACATGGCAAAACGACGATTGCCAGGTCAGCTAGTATTTCTATAAAATCTGTTTAGATATTCTACAATCTTCTTCGAACATACAGTCAATAATTGTGCAATATACAGACGATCTTCCTTGTATAGTATCTATTGGAGCTAAAACCTCGGTTCTACAGGGATTCTTCATGCTGTGCTGGTCTACGTTCCTGCTGGAACAAAATACGTGTTTAGTTTAGTGGGTAGGTATTTCTTAACCGGCTCTTTGAGCTAAGCGCGCTGCCTTAGTTAAATAGTCTTGCCGCCCCGCCCCGTACAGGCTTAAAACAATGTATCAGAAATATAGGTGTACATTTATAATTAATAATTAATTATTTACTTAATAATTATAAATATACATCACAAAAATATAAGAGAAAGGATGAATTAAGAAATGTCAAATGCTAAGATCCTATAGTTTCGTCACTAAAACGTGAAATGCTGCTTTCACGTGATCTTATATACGTGTAACAAGTATTTAGTAACCCTTACCACATAAGGCATTACTTGTGCTTTATGTATTACAAAACGTAAAAAATGTAGAAAACAGAAATCACAGACTACGGATTTGACAATATTATAGAGACCCTCTGCTTTTTTTTGTTTCAAACTTAAATAAAAAAATGGCGAATAAAGATTGACATAATTTTTACGTAACTTTACGTAATTTTTACGTCGGACCTTGTCCGAAGACTTTGATCGAAACAAATGAAAGTAGAACGAAGACCTTGAACAAACATATTAAACTATTATATAAATACTTAGGGATTATATAAGCTATCAATGAATGTCGTTACAAACTCGTATAGGTATAGGTAAGTTAGACATTAGATGCTAGATGCGCTATTTTCTTTTTTAAGGTATTTTGCTACTACTAATATTTGCAAGTTACGTGCTCATTTCATTATTAGTAGTAACGAGATGCGGAGTATAAAGATATAAATTACATTAAAAGGCGGAGTAGTCAAAGAAGTATTACCACAGAAAGCCTAAATAATACAAACAAGCATAAAAACAAGCAAAAGATGAAAATAGCTAGAACTACAGATGTATCGACTATAGAGACTTATATAATTGTGATCTAATAGCTAGTGGGAACTCGATTTTTGCAAAATTGGTCTATTGCACGTCTATTGATTGTAAATTAGTCGTGGGAACAGTATATATTCTGTAGTTACGTGATAAGTAAAGGAAATGCATTGTACGCGTATGACCCATTTGTCTAATCAATATATTTTCGTGAGTTTTGGATAACAGATTCGTATCACTACATAGTATAAAACAAAGTCGCTTTCTCTGTCCCTATGTCCCTTTGTATGCTTAAATCTTTGAAACTACGCAACGGATTTTGATGCAGTTTTTTTTAATAGATAGAGTGATTCAAGAGGAAGGTTTATATGTATAATAACATCCATTAAATAGTGAAGAAGTACTGTTATTTTTGAGGTTTCTAATGTGATGTCGTAAATAATTACATTTTTTCCGCTTACATTGCAAACGCAGGCTGAACCCTACGAGTTTTATCAACATAATGTACTAAATATTGTACACATCGAAAAGGTCTACAGAAAAGTCCATGATGGTATATGTCTATCTCTTATGGATAACCCACAATAACTTTTTTTTGTCGACTTTTTACGACAAATAATGGCTAATTTTCGAAGCGATTTTAACCAATACAGAATAAATCCTTATCCAATTAAATACCTTAAATAAATTGTTGATTTAATATAGATTTATATGGCCCTTTACAGCATATGATTTAAATGAATATTTTCGATGATATTACAAATTTAATAATTGCGGGACGCAGCGCGTCGGAGGCCGCGGTTCTCCCTATACTCTATAGCACTTTGAATTTAGTATCAGCATTGCATCCGTGCGTAGCCGGGGCGGGTCGCTAGTTTAGATATACTTACAACTATGCATAACTTATTTATACAATAGCTAAATTTCAATTATAAACTATGTGGATTACAAAATATTTATGTTATAAGACAGTTGTGACCCTTAGGGTCTGTTTTACAATGTATGGATAAAGTACCAAATAGCTATACAACACATAAATTATTTGGAAGATAAATTGTGTTATTTGACATTCATCGGACTCATAACTTATGATGGACTTTATGTGACGAATAGCGCTATCTGACAGTCGTGAAACGCAACAATAGTGTTTATCCTACCAATAAGTAATAAATAGCTAATTTGGAACTTATGTAGAACTTATACGTACATTGTGAAACAGTCCCTAAATTTAATAACATCGTTTATATTTTTCTCTATGGTATTTTAAGACTGTTTATGATATTGCAAATAAATTTTGATTCTTACTTTTACCTACTATTATATATATCTGTGGTAGTGTCACGTTTAACGCATGTGCGGTAATGTACAATTGGTGCAGGGTTCGGGCGCCATTTATATAAGTCTGGTTTTAAATGTTTACTATTAAAAATATTGTCAAAAATCAATCAGTAATGGTTAATCACCTGCTAGGTGAATGTAAAGATTTCATTTGTCAAAGACAAATGAGTAAAAATACAAATTAGATAGAAATTTTCATCACGGTTTGTCCTAAATTATACGAGTAAATATTGTAACTTTTGATTGAATTAAAAAAAAATAACTTTATTTATTATTGTAACTAATTCAGTTTTGCAGCACTTCGTACAACCGAAAACCAGACAGTGTTTTCTTGGGCGATTTTTTTTAGACCATCGACAAATGTATCTAGAGTGATAATTTAATTTGACTGACGTTCCGCGATAGCATTAAAGGGCCGACAAATCTCAGGTTTCGTTAAGAATTGCGTAGGAACTTTCTCTATTACAGCATCGCGCGCACGATCTTTTGTTTGCTCATTTGACTGCAGCGCGCGCGCAGGTCAAGCCGAATTCATAAACTATAAGCGTAGAAATATAGAATATTTTTTCTTGTTTGCTAATTATATAATCCAAGTTAAAACCAAATCTAAATGTGTGTTATAAATATGCTAAAATAACGCAATAATGGTGAAGAGAAGTTAAAGAAAAATATTAAAATGTTTCGCTTAAGAAAAATTTCAACAGTGTCCGCGATCTTAATTTTAGTGTTTCAAAATTGTTTAATCAAAAGTGATATATTATTTTATTTACTATGGTGCGTTGTTCTTATAAGATTATTGATGCATCTGCTAACATACGATTATGACTATTGGGAAAAACGAGGCATATTTTCACCCCCGGCATTACCTTTCGTCGGCCATATAGCAACTGTGGCTACCATGAAGGAACAAGGGGGCATGTGTTTTAAAAGGATTTACGATGAACATAAAGATAAACGATTTTTCGGTGAGTAGATAAAGGGTCATCAAAAATTCAAGTCACCTCCAGTGTTACCAACTCTAAGAACTTTTAGGATTTTTCTCAACAAGAATATGCAGGTTGGATTAAGCATTTCAGTTTCCGGCCCCCATTTGTCAAGTAGATTATGTTAGATTTTTTTTTAAAGACAATTCACACCAATTGACCTAGTCCCATGCTAAGCTGGTGAGGCTTGTGTTATGGGTACTAGGCAACGGATATACATACATATTATAGATAGATACATATAAATACATATTTAAACACCCAAGACCTAAGCACAACACCAAATGCTCATCACATCGATGTTCGCCTCAGCCGGGGATCGAACCCGGGACCCATGGATTCGCAGTCAGGGGTACTAACCACTAGAATGAGTCGTCAAATTCGTCAGAGTCAGATTGATCTCTTCAATCCATAACATGCTTTGATTTTTTAATGAATATTGTAATTTTTTTAGTTAATATTCATTTTTTTACTATAATACTATTAGTGATTACTTTTTTATCATATCTTAGGGTAGGATTTTATATAAAACTCGAAATTAAGTTAGGTAGGTTGACCTACTTTTCGAATTGAAGATGGTTGGAAACTACCAACTTTCGAAATTGTATCTACCTACTCGATAAAATTCTAGTTGGTAACATTGGTCACCTCAGATTAGTATATAACACTCGCTCGTACTGTGAAGAAAATCTGCTGCGGAGACCAGCATCCCTGAGACACACAAATCAACGATGAGACATAGAAGTCTGATCACCTATTTGCCTATTAAGAGAAAAAATTATCACTTAGTAACTGTGGCGCTACTAGGTTCATAGAGATTTTTTAATAATCATAATACAATATTTATTGCTCGTAGAGGCCTTATACATAAATACGATTTGCTAATAATATTTGAATTGTGTTTTGTTATGTTTATTTATTTAAACAGTTATTTAAATATTCTTCGACATAGGATATAATTTAAATAAACGGAAACATGAGGTCATATTAAACGTGTGGCTATATAAAATCTATAGGATTTATAGTATGTATATCGTCAGATTAGAATAATAAAGCAATCTTCCTAAGGGTCTTAATTGTAAGGCAGTTAGGTTCAAGACCCCTCTGTGCCTTCAGAGCACGCAGAGATATTACCGGTCGTGTAAATCAATCGTCCCAATACAACCTATTGGGAGCCTAATTATTAATAGGCCATCCTAATAGGAGTTGGTCTATATTTAATTTCTGGATATAAAAAAAAAAAATCTGGATATTTTTTTTATTCTTAATTTGTAAGTAAGGTTAAAGCACTGATAAACAATTCGAGAGTTTTATAGAGTACTAGTAGACTCGGCCAAGCGTTGCTGTGGCTAAATTTTTTGTTATATTACATAGTAGTAAACTATTCAAGAGAAACGGCAGGAGAACACCAATCCACCATGCTTTTTTGGTGGTTATGCCATTAAATTGTAGCTTATGTGAAACGTTGGTAATTATTTTGATAAGGATCAATACCTAGGTACGAATAAAGAGCCTTTTCTAGCGGTGGTATTTTAATAAAAAAAATTAATAAAAGGACGCTTATTGTGACGTAACTATAAAAGATAGAGACATGCTGTCACATTTATTATAGATAGTGATGTGTCCTGAAAAATTGTAATAAATCATTTTGTTCTATCATTAATAGTTTTCGCAGCGCACACGATTGAAGAAAGTTTTTTGTTTATTTTTTTACACCTTGGTAACCCAAGATTATTCAAGTTTTAGTAAGCATCCCTAATTTTTTTGAAAATGAAACATATCACTCGGGAATAGTGTAGCTTGCCAACGGTGAAAGAATATTTGAAATCAATCCAGTAGTTTCGGAGCCTATTCATTTCAAACAAACAAAAAATCAAACCTTTCCTCTTTATAATATTAGTATAGATAAATTATTCAGCTTTAAAACATAATTCAGTGGCTATACGATATCTGTCTACTATTATAACACAACTTACCTTAACCTTATTTAGAAGGAAATTAATTATTGCTCGAAGGTCTAAGTAAAAACCTCAGATTATTATGATAACAATTATCAATCGGATGTTATGCGAGGAAGTGGATATAGATGTAGGCCAGTTTGTTATGTAAATGCTAGAATATAGATAATACGTTTTACGAAGACGGTAGATAATTCACACGATTGAAGTTTAAATTTTCAATTAGTTTTCTTTTGCTCCTCGGAAGAGTCTGATCAAAGGAATGTTCAGGAGCGTCTTAAAATGCAATAATGCAATCTGTTTAATTTATAAACTTAATGCTTATGTGTTATCGTCGCTGTAGAATGATAACCTGATGGAGATACGCCACAGGAAACGAAAAAAATGTTTCATTTCGTCAATATTCGTTGAAATATTATTATGTATTTTTGTCCATAGTTTGGATGGTGAAAAGGACTTATTTATTAATAACATAAATAAGTCCTTACTTCATGATTATACAAGTTAAATGACAAGAGTCTTAACAATATTATTCTTAGATATTCATTTTAATGTATTTTCGCAATTTTACCTAAATTTAGACTTGGATTAAAAAAATTAAATAAATCGCTACAACCTCTTTAGGTCTTGGCTTCAGGTATCTGAATCTGTTTCATGATCATTTTTAAATCTAATAGGCAAGTAGGTGAGCCTCCAGTGCCTGACTGACACACGCCGTCGACTTTTTGGGTCTACGTGTGGTTTCCTCACGATGTTTTCCTTCACCATTCGAGCAAATGTTAAATGCGCACATTGGTGCACAGCTGTGTATCGAACCTACGACCGCAGTAATGAGAGTCGCACGCTGAAGCCACTACGCCAACACTGCTCTTAGACATGGATTATCTTGTCAAAAAAACAAGTGAAGCTTAATAATCGGACATTAATAAATGCAATGCGCCTCCGAAACATATTTGGTTATGTCGAGCCGACGCAATAATTGTTTCTGGACCTAAAGGGTATATATCATGAGTTATAAAATTAGTAAATGAAATGGAAATGTGTCGTACTAATCGTTAGCAAAATTTATTCGTTATTTACTTAGTTAACCTTTGCATTTGCATTGCATTAAATAGTGGGTGTTGTAAGATTCATAAATTTTATAAATAACGATTGGTACCGTACTTATTAAGGTTTCAATATTTAACATTTAAGAATGGTATATTATTTAACAGGCACCCACCAGTTCTACCAAAGAACTTTAGTGGTATGTGACCCAGATATTATCAAACGTATGTGTGTCAACGATTTCTACCACTTCACCGATAGAGGGTTCTTTTTCAATAAGAATACGGACCCTTTGGCTGAATCCGTACTTTTTTTGCAAGGAAGCGAATGGAAAAGGTTACGTGCAAAGATATCACCCATTTTCTCGTAAGTTTTTGTCGTAATACATATGCTTTATAGGACTATTGTCTGAATTATGTTACTTATATTTGAAGGTTCATAAACTGGGACACAGTCACAGAACAGATACCGGCAAACTTCTTGAGCAATAAATAAGGGAGTGGGGAAAGGTTTGCGCATCTGGGACCCAAACGTCAACTGATTTACCGATCACGCGATCGACACGTCACTCTCCCGCCGCCGCGCTAAAAAAACGCTTCTGCGCAGGCAAGGACATTTGTTCAAGGTGTTTGCCGGTATCTGTAGGTATCTTTGATAATATGCCTGTTTTTATAAACTTAATTAATGTTTCAGGCCAAATAAGCTTCGAGGAATGTTTCCTATTTTAGAGAATACGGCTAATGCATTCGTTGACCGAGTCAGAAAACTGACTCAACAAGATGACATTAAACATAATGAAAATCAAAATAGGAATTCAAATATTAAAACTAAAGAAAAAATCGATGGTAACAATAATTCCACTATTGGTGATTTAATTAACTTAGGTGAAGATATAAAAGAAATAGAACTGAAGAAGACACAAAAGAGTAGTCCTTCGAGTGGGGATAATGCAATTATGTACGCTAAGAAGAACTGCATAAAAGTGGATGCAGAGAAATTAGTAGGAGGATACACGGCCGATGCGATCGTACCATGTGCTTTCGGTCTTAAAAGCAATGTCATGTATAATTCAAAGGATCCATTCGCAGTAGCCCTACACGCCTTTTATGAAATGAGCTGGTTTAATATTTTTGAAAAGTAAGTCATTAAAACTCATTTATGTTATCTGCCTTTCACTCTTCTATAGATTGCACTCCGGAGAATGCTCCAAGAAACTACACAATCTGATTCCGTCATCCCCTTTCATACAACGCTCATCTAGAAGATCGTTGAAGTTTCACCACCTTCGTTGTTGACATCTTCAGTTGCCGCACTGCTCGATTTGGTTCGTCGTTTCTTGTAATAACAGCAGGAGTGGAACTCTTTGCCTCCCTCTATCTTCCCTAGACAGCATAATATAGGTTCATTTACGCCCGAACCCAATAACCTCAATCCATAATACACCATTTGAGATAGTAATCTTAATCCAAATGTTGTAACAATTGTGCCAATAACCAATATACGGATTGTAATAGCTATCTGTAGATACAAGATATCCATGGGAGGTCGTATCAGTGTCTGTGGATAGACCTTTGTATGAAAATGACAGATGACGAAAGCTTGATTTCAACAGTTAATTATTTTAATGTTATTTGTACGGTTTTATTTACATTATTTGGTTTACATTGATCATCAAATATGAGTGAAAACTCGGTAAAATGGAACGACAAAGAGCATTTTATCTGTCGCCAAAAATGGATTGTCTTTGTAGGGTTTGGTTATTGGAATGCAGATAGGAGATCGATCGACTGTCACGGTCTGATCTCAGATTGACCTCAATCTGAGATTGTGGATTGATTATTGGGTTAGGGCGTTAAACGGCGGTTAAACAGGCTTCTCCTGGACAGGCGTGCCCTCCATTAGGCTACATCTCACTTTAAATTAGGCGGGATTTTGGTCAAACTGTATAAAAAAAAAATCTATGAGCTGTTTTGATTGTAAAGCTATTTTATAATTTACCTCAGATTAAACTAAAATATTCGCGTCCCTTAGCTTCTATAAAGAGAATTTAGACTGAAAAAAGCAAATTTCGTATATGTATCATTAATATATAGCGAAACCATTCGTTATAAGACAGTTTATGAAATTAAATACTTCATTTCATAGTTTATTTATAATGGTTTCAGAACAATGCGTCAATTTTGGCCAGCGTTTGTGTTATTTTTCAAAATTCGTATAATCCCTAAAAAGACCCACGACTTCTTCTACAACATCGTGACTAAAGTTTTGAGGGACAGGTCTAGTGGAGTACAGGAGAAGAGAGGAGATTTCATCGACATGATGATGGCACTTCAGAGTGATGAAAAGTGCGACGATGAAAATGATTATAAAATAAGTAAGTGTTGATAAAAGTAATAATATACTAAAAGTTAATTTAGTGTAATTGCACTCGTTTAACTAAAGCTTATTTTAACTAGAATATTTCGTCTCTTTCTTTCAAATTGTGTTTAAGTTGTGATGAAATGAGACAGATGACTTTATTTACTGTTCACGTGAGTACTACACATTGAAATAATATGTATTTTATAGATAGATAAATTAGTAATACTTTAATTTACTTTCGCGTTTAACAAACGCGAATTTATATTATCATTTACATTTTCTCTCTCTCTTCTCAAATGTTAATGTTTTTATTTAATTTAGGTGTCAAAATATATTTAAATATCGGTAAGTTGTATGCAGTTCAAAAAGGAATATTAAGTCAAATAATACCGAAGTTCTCTTCAATAATATAGAAACATTGTTTCACTAATGATCTTGTTACTTGAACGTTAGTATCGTCTTTTGATGCGTTTTCCTCATGTTCCTCTAGTCGTCTTTCAGAGGTCCACACAGGGTAATTAAATCGGCACAATAAGTTTAATTTTGTTTAAAACTACAACGACTTTAATAGTGAGCGGTAAATCAAATCCATATTTATTTTATAGTAAGACGAATAATTCATCTAGATAATATCTATGTGTGACTCAAAACTTGGCAATTAAACGGAGAGATTCTTGCCAGCCTTGCGATTCTGTAACTCACTTTTCGAACTCACACAGCGGTTTATTGCTTATCAGAATGCCAAATCGTAAAATGACTGATTTACCACTGATTTGAGTGTGACCGCCGCTGTGAAAACCGCTGTGAGAGTTCGACAAGTGAGTTACAGAATCGCCAGGCAGTTCTTGCCCGCTCTACGTAGTAAATGTAAATTTAGAATTAATTTAATATCTTTTATGTTGGCGTTCATAAGTATACTGGGTTACCCACATGAATAAAGTTATTTTTAGTTTGAGTTTGAAATAAAATGATAGTAATCACTAATCAAAAACTAGTATGAGTATATTTCTTCAAAGCCTGTTGAAAGGTATTTATATATTTTGTGTATTAAATGAATATAATATAATAATGAATAGAGTCTGGCTAGTGAAAGAAGATAAAGAAAAAGCGCGGCAAATTAAAAAAAAAATTGTATGGTATCCCTAAAAGTTTGAAATATTTTGTGGATTATACTTGATACTTGATTTTATTTTATTATTTTTTACACTGATAGTTCTATAAAATTTAACACTGTACGTCTTTAGTCTTTCCTATTGATACTTAAAATGACTATCTAAAATTATATCTATTATAAAACCAAACTTTATTCGGAATAAACAAATCCTGCGAAAGAAACGAAATATTCTATCAAATAAAATAAAGTTTCGGCTATTATACCTGTTAACTATTCGGAAAATATATTTAATAGAAATAAAAATGAGTAATCGCATGAAGTATCAAGACAATAAATCATACTAACCTAAGAAATTCAATGACATTCTGTGTTGCCATCCGAAAGTTTTCAAATAATTTAATTATCTTCTTTCATTACCCAGACTATGTAAAAACACTCAGTTAACTGATAAAAACATGTAGTTCTATTTAAATGTATAAAACGGTCCCGAGATTCTCGAGCGTGAGGGGCTGTTCAAATACAGCTTAAATAACAGTATATTTTTAAAAGCGAATGCGAATTGATTTAGTTAAAATAGTATTTCTATATGTACTGTTAACAAAGTGTTAATCTAATAAGACAAAACAAAGTTTGCGGGGGCAGCAAGTATATACATAAAAGTAGAGTAAACTTAGATAATACTATTTACGTTCATAATAAAAATAATTGCGAGATAGCTGGCTTTGTTTAATCTGTGGTAAAACCGAGCTATTCATTAAAATCTTGCTAATTCTAAGAGTAACACGACGGGCCTTGTAAGACAGTATTACTAAATGTGAAGAAGATTATATAAAGTTTATACAGACAAACTATTTGCTCTACCAGTATGTGGAACCAGCTTACCTTGACCACGACCCAATCCAACTTAGGGTTTTCTAAGAATAGCGAGTACTGATTATTAAAAGGCAAGCAACACACTTGCGAGTTGCGGTATGAGTGGCCATGGCCGGTGCTATTCCTTAACATCAGCGACCAACGTTTATGCAAGTTCGCTATAGTTCTTTAAATATCCGTAGCGCTGATGTCGCAAGCTTGGAGCCGCGGTACCAAAATTTTTCTTGAGATCGGAATCGCTATTTGAAGAAAATTACATAGTAAGGGCTCAGGTGTGCAATATTCCCGTTATAAAAAAAATAAACACAAATGTGTTGAACGCAACAAAACATTTGTAATAAAATTTGCGTAGGCGGGAGTAACTGTCTCGCAATGAAATGAATGTAAAAAGTGTTATCTAGTATATCATTACGATAAACTATACTACAAGATACTTTTATTTATTTACTAGCGTCTTCGTTTCGCCTTAATATGATTTAGATAGCTTACCTTTTTAGTAGCTTCATACCAACATATGGAACATTTTGCTAATGTAGCCCATAGAAACTATTCGCTTTTCCGCTTTTTATCTAGCCCCGTGTTATGGACGCTTTAGAGTGACATTCAAAACTCTCAAAAAAGCATTTTATATGTACAAACTGTAGCTAGATTTTTGACCTGTAATAGGAGTTTTTCATTAGACATATAGCCCATTAAAGTTCTGTAAAAGGTATATTTAATAAAATGGCAAAGTACGTCTAATTAAACATATTACTTTACAGCTGACATGATTATATCGGCCAACGCGTTCATAATTTTTCTCGGAGGTTTTGAGACGACATCTTCCACGCTAGCTTTTCTCTTTCTTGAGTTGGCAGCGCACCCTGAAGTTCAAGAGAAGATGCGAAAAGAGATAAGAGAAGTTGTGGAGAGGAATGGGGGCCTCACGTATGAGGCATTGCAAGATTTGACTTATATGGAGATGGTCATTCAAGGTAAAATAATTTAATTTTTTTTAACAACGTTTATTCATCACCAGCTTTAACAAACATCTGGAAGCACAAATAGAGCAAGGGGTAGCGAAGGAGTATATACCAATATTAAAAAGTATGTACAGAAACAACACGAGCAGATTCAAACTGGAGAAAGTCGGCCCAAGCTTTTCCATAAAAAGAAGCGTGAGATAAGGCGAACAGAGGAACACGAGATGGGTGGATGACATTACTAAAACAGCTGGCTCGAGCTGGATGCAACTCACCCGAGACAGAGATACCTGGAGATCCTTGGAGAAGACCTGGGGAAGCCATCTTATCATTGAAAAACCTCATGCTAAACAGTATTGCTTCTTACTACGAGATATGTTACATAAAGAAAGGAAGAAAAATATCATGAAGAAACCGGCATGTCTCAGATCAGAAATCAATGACGTATGTCAGACAGAAGGGTCGGATGCAATCTGAGGCGAAGACCCATTTAGTGTTATAGCGCAACTGTAATATTTATATTGTTTTCTTGTGTGCGAGGTGTCAATAAAAAATATATGTAACAAGCGTACCCGACAGACGTTGCCCTGCATGATATTTCAAGCAATTAGGATAATAAACGAAGTACGAAAGAACCGACTACACCGCCATCTGCCGGGCTGATTTGTGAATTTAAACCATCCAGGGCGCCCCCCAAACGCATACAAAAAATATTCGAGTCGGCGCAGCCGTTCAAGAGGAGTTCAGTGATATACACACGTACAGTGGAATTATACGTCAAACCTGGATAAGAAAGAGCCCTAGGGAGTCTTATAGGGACCCTTACAGAGTTACAGAAGGGCTCTGTCTCATCTATAAGGTCTATATGAGGTCGTACGGTATTAGAAACAAAATACGTGTATGTATGGGTATTACATATTTATTGAAATAGTATCTGAACATAAATGTTTAGTCTAATTAATATTATAACAACATTTACTTGAAAAAATTTGCTAATTTCTTTTGCGATTCTGTTTTTAAATTTTGTGTATGTTTCTCAAGTTTACAAGTCGGCTTTTTGAAAAGAATGAGTCCCTCGAACTATAGGTAATAACAAAACAATAACAGACGCACATTTGGTTTCAATTAAATAAGGGTCCCTCGAAATTTGAAAATGTGTCATAAATAGCAAAAGTTAAACGCGTTCAGCTGTCGCTTATAGAGGTTCACGCGTGACAATCATTATTAAATAATATATTATTAATTAAATTTATTTTTCAATTAAATTTAGCCTATAAATTAATTCCATAATGAATATTAAAAATTTAAACAAATTTCCAGAGACATTACGGTTGTATCCTCCATTTCCGACTATTCAACGGATGTGTACCAAAGACTACACAATTCCAGAGACCAGCGCAGTTGTGGAAAAGGGAACCGTAGTCATATTTCCCACACTTGGCATACAAAGAGATGAGCAGGTATAGTCAACTTTGATTCAACATAATAAATAACTGTTAAGAATAATAATGACTATGGAATCACTATTACCATTGAATAGATCTGCCAATATTGGCATATCATATAAAATTATTAAGGGTTTTGAGCTGATTTAACTTTGACGTTGTTAGTTTTTTTTTTAATGGCTCTGGCACGATTTGTGCATTAGTCAGCGTCAAGTATAGGATTTTTTATGATTCGTGCTTGCCTTTAGAAATTCGACCGTGTCCTTCATGTACGGTTTAAGCACTCGCCCGGTACCGCACAACCCTCCCAAAGGCCGAGAACAAATTTAAATTAAATTAAAACTTGCCCTCGAACCGGGAATCGAACCCGGTACCCCTCACCTAGCTGCCACTTAATAAGACCGCTAGGCTATGAGGCCCCAAACGTTGTTAGTTTATATGACATATAATGACAGCTGTGGCAGCTGTCAGTAACGCCATTTCTCCGATAATATGGTACTACGGTATTTGTGATCGCACTCCTCTGAGACAGCTTGACCGATATTTATTTGGTTAGTATAAGAATAGGTCGTACTAAGTATATACTAGGTAGTAAAAGAGATATTTTTTTTCAGATCTCAGACCTGTTCAGATTCTTTTTATTTAAGAAGGAAGGTCATAGCTACTAATTTTTTAGATTATGTTGTAAATAACTTGTCTTCTTTTAATGATTCAATGACTTAAAAATGTATTTTTGTTGGAGACTTTCTTAACGATAAAAAAAAGAGATTTAGTTAAAAAACTGGCTTAACAAGGCTTAAGAAAGCTTAGGAAAAAATAAATCGATGCAAGCGGTTATATAACAAAAATTTACTGATTTTTATTACCGTAATCTTGAATTAAATTTGTCTTATGTAAACTAATTTTGGCCTTATACTTTAATATTTACATATGCTATTCTCAACGATATCCGTGAACCAAGACATTTGGTTTAGATACTTATTTTGTAGTTCTAATAAACTGATTTATATATTTACCTATTTCAGTATTTTGAAAATGCATCTCAATTCATCCCGGAGCGATGGTCGGAAGGAAAGTCTGCTCCTCGACCTGGTGTCTACATGCCCTTTGGGGATGGACCTAGATATTGTATTGGTAAGTTCTTTAAAGCTGGAAATAAAGTACAAGATGTTAACCCTACATCAGTCAGAAACATTCCCGTATGCCAGTTACTTTTTGACATACAGAAGTTATAGTTCTAATTTGCGACTCTTGCGCTAATGCTAAAACAGGGCCATATTAATATAAATAACGACAGTCTTTTTAATATTGAACTTTTTATTATTTAAGTATTCTTAATTTTAATCGCAGATGAACTTTAGATAGATATACGACTTATGCATCTTATATTGTAATTCTGTGGGTGACCAACAAAAGTCAACAGCTAATAATTAACTTAAACTAACAAAATATTTTTCGTAGTACAATTCTAATTTTTAATCTTATAAAAAAGTGTTTCTTATGAATATTAACATATCCCGGGCCATATAATATAACATAGACATGTACTTGTACTACTAAGATTTGGTATATGCAATTTGCAAGACCACCGTGGTATGAATAGGTTTGTTGGTATCGCAAATATCCTAAATACAAATGAATTTGCACTTTAAAATAAGGTGTTAAGGTTTAAATTAAAATGTATCTATAATAGGCCAGTGATCGGGTTAAATTACTGCAGACGCGTTGAAACGGGTGTCAATTTTACGTAAACAACTTGAAAGTGATATTATACAATCATTATTACTGTAGGGATTTTAAATCAGCTTTTGGCGCTATCATCCCTATTAGATTATCAAACGTAGTATGTTCCCTGTGGAATACATATCAGCAAGCATACGCAGCTTTAATAATTCCAATATTTAGTTTACGTACCACATATTGATTTAGCGGAATTATTTCGTAGTTGACGTCATAAGAGTTTGTTAAGCCGGTTGCAGACCGAAAAGTAAGCTATGCCAAGGCTAAACTAAGCTATGCCAAGCAAGCTAGGCTAAGCTAAGCTAGAAATAAATAGCGTGCACACCAACAGCTAAGCCAAAGCTCAGTCAGTGTGGCGAAGGATGTGCAAATGGTGTGCGGGGTAGCGGGAGGGGCATAGCTTAGCTCGTGTAGCTGCGCATCGGCATACACAACTAACTTAGCTTCGCATATTTTAGTTAGCTCACATAGCTTAGTTCGCATAGTTTGCGGTCTGCACACAAGTATGGAAAACTGCGTCAGCTATGCGAGCTAAGCTAAACTAACTTAGCTTAGCTCTTGGTCTGCAACCCGTATTAAGGAGAGACAATGCTAGCCAGTAATGATTTACAGAGAAGTCAATTGAATTCAGTATCTGTCTATTGCCAAATTTTAATTTTGTACTCTGTTTTTCTTCAGAGAGTAGTAACTTCTAAACTATTCAAAACAAGAAGAGGGTTTATATATGAATTTAGATTAGATTGTAGCAATATTGTGATAATCACTAGCCGTTTTTATAGTCCCGATATTGACGTTTGACATCCCCAATGCTCTTAAATTGTTATTATGAGTTTAACTACCCCTTTAAATTGAAAATAAACATTTAAAATTGGGTAGCAACACCAAAGATTAAATATTAAATCTAAAATTAAACGGTTTACATATTATAAATGTTTATTTATTTTCAGGTAAAAGATTTGCAATAATTCAAATGAAGTGTTGCCTAGCGAGATTGCTGCCCCAAATTCTTATTAAACCAGTTGGGGGTCACATCCGCACACAGCCGTTTATTGCTGATCCCTTATGCCCCATGACCCTACACCCCGCAGACTCGAGGGTCATTATTACAAGCTTATGACAGTATTATGTTAATCTAGTAACGTATGTTAATTATAAGATATTGTGAATCAAATTTGATTGTTTTAGATTTTTTCGATGAAGTTTTAACAAAATCTATCTATCTAAGGGTCTGTTTCACAATGTACGGATAAGGTCTACATAAGTTCCAAATTAGCTATTTATTACTTACTAGCTGGCCTGGCGAACATCGTACCGCCTAATAGTCGATTCTTTATTTTTTTTAATACTTATTCTGCTATTCGGGACACCGGTCTAGCTAGTAAGATAAAAAAAAAGAAAGTTGATAATACAACAAATACATTATGTCAAAAAATAAAAATCTACCTTCCCGGAACCACTCCACTAACACTTGAACTTTATGAGATGGTATTAAAGTTCAAATTGCCTTTCAATATTATTACGAATATTTTGTATGGGAATATAGAAAAGTGTTGTTTTTAGACTTGTTCACTCATTTTTTTTATTTTTTCTCTCCGTAAGAACCATCCTCGTACTTTAAGGAATATTATTAAAAAAGAATCAGACAAATCGGTCAAGCCGTTTTCATGTTATGTCGTGACAACGGAAAACGGGTTTCATTTTATATATGTACCTATATAGATTTGTAGGATAAACACTATTGTTGCGTTTCACGACTGTCTGATAGCGCTATTCGTCACATAAAGTCCATCAAAAGTTATGAATCCGATGAATGTCAAATAGAACAATTTATCTTCCAAATAATATATGTGTTGCATAGCTATTTGGTACTTTATCCATATATTGTGAAACAGACCCTAAATCTAATATATCTGTTAAGGGAAAATTTAAGACAACCAATTATGTAATTGACATAAATTTTCAACATTAAATTTTTCTTTGAGATGTTTAAGTTACAACATAGATTATTTATACTGTATATTAAGGGAAATGTGAAAATTGATAAACAATACAGTACATTAAAAATATCTACGTGTCGGTCGTGGTTTTAAGTATTTTTAAGTGTAATTTTATATGTAATATAAGTAGAAGTTTTGGTTTGATGGTTACCAAATAAACATTTTCATAGAAATATTTGTTTCGTCATTTTCAAACCTATATGCTATAAGGTAGACTTCTCTTTATGAGCATTTCAAACCACGGCATCGCAATTGATGTCTGAGACACGGCAGTTAAAGCAAACCAGAATAGCCTTAGGAAATTAGGTTTTGACTGAGGAAAACATCCAATAAAGGTGTTTTGGAAATTCCACCCATAAGCTACGCAATTTTAATTTTGAAAATGGAATGTTGAATAAAATTGCATAAAGGTAAAAAGTTGTAACATTGTATTAAAGCGCGCTACATAAGCGTATTTCTGCAGCACGTTTTTCTGTGAATTCGCTTTATTTTGACAGAAGTCATCAACCTTATTGTTTGATATAAATAGATTCTTTTTATGTTATGGTTATTATTGGCTATTATTGGCAGTACGATCTCTAAGGGCATTCGAGCCCGGTTGAGCACCAATAGACTTTTCTTTCTATGTGCGCAGTAGAGTGAAGGAAAACATCGCAAGGAGGCCTTAGATACAAAAAGTCGTTGGCTTTGTGTCAGGTATAGACTGCCGATAACTTGCCTATTAATAAAATATTATAAAACACATAAAGCAATTGGTTGCGCCACGTAAAGTCCACGTATATATATTATGTATTTGGTTTGACCCACGGCCTCCTACCCTTACTATTCCTATCCCTTTCCTACACATGCAACTATTCGCGCGGATAGGTGATGGAGTGACACAAAGAATCCTGCGCATTGCGCAAGAGCCAAGAAGAAGAGTCGTCGTGTAACTCTCGCCGTGGTAACACGTGTCGAGGTTTTTACAACAGACTTATATTAGCCATCCCATGTTGAGATATTTTTTCCTCGACGAAGTGAGGTTCTAAAGACTGTATATAAAGAAACATAAAGTGAATATATAAAGAAAACAATATTATAAAAAAAATTAACCTTAATCTTTTAATATGTACTTGATTTAACAAAGAATTAATAAATAAATAAATTCCAAATGTACAACAGCCCTGTTTGTAGTGCTGACAAGTGTATTTATGTTAGTAAGATTATAAAACACAATAATAAGGTTCCCTTATTCATATCATCAAGTTACTTGTTGAGGAGAACGTGTTTGGTTCAACTGATTAATTCATTCGTGGAATTCCAGTAAGTAGGCCTCTACGAAATATCGCTTTATTTATAGAACCTTAGAACCGATACTTAAATAATTTTTATGTTTATGTTGAATTAACTCAAAGGGTGTATTAATATTGATATATTATAGAAAAAGTCTTGTAATGTATTTATAAGTTTATTAACGTTTTACGTTTAACAATGTATTTAGGTCTTATTACTTCTCTTTATTACTTACATTACTGCTCGAATAGACTAGAATTAAAAAAAATGTGTGCGTGTACTAGGTGTACACACGTAAGAAGTGAAACTTCTTTATGACCTTAGTTTTCGAAAAATGATCTACTATATGCAACTTTACAGAAATTAGTTAGATAAAGTTTAACAAAAGGCTTTTATTATCATAGACATGAATACAAATACAATTATTTCATTTTAACTTATTACTGTACTACTATGTAGTACTGAGATTATTACAGAATTTCATTAATTGTAATGGAATTATTAGCATTACTATCATTGTTATCGTTATTATATATTTTTGTTACTTATGGCTTCGAATCTCTTCGGATCAACCCAACGGCGGATCCAGGGGGGGGGTCATGGGGGTCATGACCCCCCCCTGAGCAGGACTGAGGTGGACCACTAATTGAACATATGTATATATTTTATATATAAATTTGTCACCATACAGATTATATGTAACTACATACCTTCAATATTTTATTAATTTAATTTAATATAATAACTTTGTATGAGTGCAAACGTTTGGGAACGAACGCATCGAATTTGAATTTTCCGCGCCACACTTGCGCGCGCTTGTCGACTATGAAACGTCTAGCTAGACCTTACCTCAATCGGAATCGGAACGACTAAACTTCAACATATCATAACATAGTCTTATTTTAAATTGTGACATCAATATGTATCCTAATATAGGAAAATTGAATACCCTGTCAGCAAAGCGACAGCAGAAAGGTCTTTCTCTACGTTGCGCAGAATTAAATCGTGGCTAAGATCTTCAATGGTTGAAGATCGCCTAACCGGACTGGCACTTCTCCACGTTCATGAAAACGTACCCGTTGACGTAAATGACGTAATAACGCGTTTCGGGAAAACACGTTACAGAAAAATTTATTTAGTTATTAAAATATATGTATTTTGTCTGTTTCTATTTTCTTTGATGGAATCCTTTGTCGTACCATCTCTTCACTTTTGCGGAGTTTAGCGTAATACCCCTCGACATACCTCTAGCTGCTATGACAAATCATTCACAACGGTTATGTAATATAATTAGGCTGCCTCATTCTGTACGTGATAGTCAGGCCGAGCTAAGCTCGCCAAAACAGCCCGAACTGAGCTGTAAAGGCCCTAAAAGCCAACACCGAGATTCCACTTTAAAAAAAAAATACGTGATAGTGTTTCTCTGGATGTCTTCAAGAGAAGATGGTAATATGTACGTGTATACAGGGTGGTCCAACTAGTGACGTCAATAAATTACATACAGCTACATTTATTTTACGGGTATTAAAATTAATTAAAAAACCACATTATTTAGTTTAATTTACCATAAGAATAATAAAGGTCGAAAAAAAACATTTTTAATGCTTCAATGATTTTTAGCCTATCCACCAAAAAGAAATCCACCGATTACAACAAAAAAAAGACCAATTAAGTACCATTTTTTCTATGATTTGGGTAGCTTAGAACCCTGTGGAGTTTTTAAACTTAGCCAGAAGCTATGGAAACTTCTATTTGTATTTTTAAATTGAAGTCGAATGTTTGGGCAAATCCAGCTAAAAACTAAACTTCTAACTTTAAAACCTTTTTTGAGTAGCTTTAACAAAATTTTATAAGCTGGGATTTTTTTACTTGAACATCATTTAAGCCTTAAGGCAATCATTTAACAGAAAAATCTGTAAAATTCATATCTTTTTTGTTGTAGGTATAACAAAAAAAGATAGGAATTTTTGAAACCTCGCTGGCAGAAAACATTCAAAAAACACAAAAAAATTACAACTCGAAAACTACAAAAAATCGCGCATACATGGGGTATTTTCGTATGCCTCCAGGTGTGAGGAATCTAAAAAAAAAATATTGACGTCACTAGTTGGAACAACCTGTATGCAATACTTACGTACATTAATAAAATACCTACTTTTTACTTGTATCTATTGTTATCAAAATTAAATTATAAGTTCTTGACTTGACCACGACTATGTGACCCCCTCCTGGCGCCAAAGCTGGATCCGCCCTTGGATCAACCGTGGTAGGGACAAGAAAAAGATGGCGCGTAACCGAAAAATGTGACAAATGTGTGTAAAGAAGTTTCACTTCAAAAGATGGCGCGTAACGGAAAAATGTGACGCGTAACGAAAAAATGTTACACAGAATATTTTTCCAACCCCGATAAAGAAGTTTCACTTCAAAAAAATAGTTCTTAATGCTGAGCCCGTATCCTCGCTACTAAAATTATTTCATTCATTGCCGCTTATTTCGAATGTGTGTGGAGTGGGAGCGGCTTGGTGGGGTGGTTTTGTTTTGTGATGGATGGAAGTTTTAGTCTAAAAAGCTCAAAAATAGGATGGCCATACTTTGCTCAAATCATTGAATTTGGTGTAAAGGTCTTCTTCTATAACTTTCGTACTACGAAAAAGTTGACGGCACGCCCATACAGATGGTGTATCGGGAGGGTGCTCGAACAAACTTAGGTAGTATGTTGTTCTATTTTTTAATTTTGGCCAAAATAGAAACTAAATTGTTTGGAGTGAACGGCGAGTTTGCGAGTTTTGAACTTCCATCAGTTTGGGGATATAGGAAAAATTATTAAAACTAGAACGTTCCATCTGCTTCCCTAGAGACGCCAACGGTCTGACAAAGCCGTAAGAGATCGATATGCTATGTTGTAACAAGAGTTGTATAAAACCTTGAACAATTGATAGTGTGAAAAATTTAAAATGACTGAAAATTTATTTGCATTCATTTCATTTTTGCAATCGGTTCGTACATAAAATCATTCATTTTCTAAGGGTGAGTATTGCTCTCCAAGTTGAATTTGTTTTTTTTTACCAAAGTACCATCTCCCGGGAGTTTTTCTGGAAATGGAAGTCATATGATTATCTATTATCGATTATATTAGTTAGCCCATCTAACCCCTAGTTGCGTTTGATCCACTAATGTTGCGTCATCAGCTGCAAAAAATTGTTCTACAGAAGGTCCTTAAGCTCAACCCTTGCAGAGTTATAATTTATTTTGCGTTTTTATAAGAAAATATTTTTTTTTACTAATACTTATTAAATTTCGATAATATCCACATCTTGTATCTTTTTCATTAGATTTGTGGTGTGAGACATGATAATATTAAGTTTTACAAAAAAAAAATACTCACATCATAACTTTTTGTTTATTTAATTCGGACCCCACTGCGAAAAAAATTAATCTACCGAAAAGTAATGAAACTGATGTTATATGTTCAATGGATTGTGTTTGTTTATCTGTGGTCAAACAAATTAGCTGTAAAGTTAAAATCATCTTAAAAGTAATAAGAGGTTGCAGACTAAATCTCTTTGATGTATAAATGCAGGTTCCTTGAAGTCGTTGAAAAAAATTAAAAATTCTTTTGAAAGGACTATCTAAGCCGATGTCAGTGAAAACTGGGACTTTCATTCACGTCACAAACACACCGAGTTATCGTAATTACCATCTGCGGTATGAAAAGCCCTCTGAGCCGCTTGCCACCATTGTAGGGTGTTGTAGATACGGGTTGCGGAATGTTAATCATTTAGCGGGATTTTTTGAAACGGGTATAATGACAGTTGACGATCGTAATGACGATGACGTAATTTAGTGACATGTTACAAATTTAGTTTTTTGATTAGTACTCGCATTAATACCTCGTATGTACTCTGGACAATCTAATAATTACATTATAATAGATTGATAACCTCGTATGTCCAGAGAATCAAACATTACAGGAAACGAAAAAATGTTTCATTTCGTCAATGGTGGTTAAAATATTATTATGTGCTTTTGTCCATAGTTTTAGATAGTAAAAAGGTCTTATTTATTAATAAAATACTTTACGATTGTACCAGTTAAATGACATAAGAGTCTAGAAAAAAAAATAAAGGGTTTTTTGACATACTAGTTAGAATGATAACCTCATTCTACAGTGACGATATGCAATTTTCATGGAAAAAAATTCAGGCATACAGTCAGTGTATTACACTGTCAATATATCAATATTATTTTGTTTCAATTCATTGGTTATTTATTGAAAACAATTCAATTAGAATCGATCGCTATCGTGTTGAAAAATTAAAGTCAGTGAATATTTTGTTAGGTAATTATTATCCGAAGAAGCGGGTGCGTCATATATCATCGTACAGTACGTAAGTAGATAAATTTAATTGAGTAGTAACTCGTTAAAGTTCCAACTTCCAGGTAAATAAGTTGGCAGTAGTCGATACATGTGAAATGTCTTCGACGTATCTAATAAAGGCGGAAACACATTATTAAAACGCCACGCGACCCTACGCAACGCGGCGCGTGTTGAGTCGATTATAATTTTGGTCATATATAGTATCAGATATGTACCCAAAATGTGAATCAAATCTTCATCAAAATAATCATCTGACTCGTTATTTATTAAATCCATAGCACAAATAGCACACGACTATACACCTTCACTATTGTCGGCTAAATGACTTCTGAATTTGCAAGCGTGTCGTGGTGTCGCGGGTGTCGACACGTTGCGTCGCGGTGCGTTTTAATAATATGTTTCCGCCTTAAATCACGTACGAACTTATCAGCACAAAATGTTGTAATTTTTTGTGAGATGCCTTTTTACTACTACTTGGTGCTTTAATAACAGTAACGATATCAAGTTCTTAGATAAATATACTTCAATCCCTACGTACCTATCTTTTTTTCAATCTAACCAATCAATGTGTCAAACTATTTTCGCCGAAATTTGCGCCGCCGCACTGCATTCGTTTATCAATCAGTGATTACAATTCGATGAATAAGTCCCTTCTAAATCACCTATAAACGTTGATAAATATAATTTAGGTATACAAGAGATTATCTTATAAAACAATCGGAAACTTTTAATCTAGGTCCAGATTTCTTCATCAGTCCATTATTTTATATATCTTTGAATTATTACGTTCATTTTGGAATAGTCTGGTTGTAACGGACATCAGCCATCCATCCAGTGGGGCAGCGGCGGCCTTAGGGGGTGGCGGACAGGGCAATCGCCCGGGGCCTCGCTCTTGCAGGGGCCTCGCGCAATAACCCAAGCAAATTTCAATTCATAATTTCTGTTTTTTTTTTCAATTCATAACTTTTGAATTTGATCCTTAATTACTTATTAAGGTTATAACATAACGATAAATTAAAATAAAGTTAGTTAACTAATTCATTCACTCAAAACATAATTGAAAAATTCATTATGTATTGTACAAATACCTAATATTTGTCATGTACATGGTCACAAAACAACGCAATAGTACCATTCCGACTTTCGCATCGTGTATGGTACTTTTCACGAAGGACAAAGGGCCTTGTTAAGACCTGCCACCCAGAGCCTCGCAATGGGTAAGGCCGCCTCTGCTGAGCGGGGATATATAGAGTAATAGAGTTGAGTACACTTTTGTCTTGTGCACTATATTTGCAGCATAATTGATCAGTCTCAATAGAAATCACCTGTCTGGCCAATTCTTGGTGGACCTTTATTTATCGCTTCACACTTAGAATTACAAAATAAAACTGCCTAAAAACAACTTTATTGGCGAAATATAGTCCACGCGCTTACATACTTGAGCATACACTTTACATATAAGATCAAGTGTACCTTTGCTGTCTACACTATTAAAAAGACGAAACATTTGTTTGTAAAGGATAAACTCTTAAACGACTGAACCGATTCTTCTTCTTCTTCTTCTCTTCTTTCACTAACACAAATATAATAATGAACCATTATCAGCGAGTCACATACGCTGTTATATAGCTACGATCAGTAGGAGCGGAACATAAAATAATAAATTCATTAAAAAAAATATAACCGACTCGAAATTGCACTAAAAGGTATTAAAGAACAATATTTCTTATTTGTCTTGTAATACAATGAGAATTGCGCGTATTAAACGATAATTAAATAAATTGTACACAAGATATCAAGATCCAATTAATCTAATATTTGGATGTCGTTCGTACCGATGCTACCATGCATCTTAAACATAAATGTTTGTGATTCATCGATATAGATGCATTAACTGAAGACTTATAAGCGGATTATGACCATGACGTAGCGCGGGTTTTAGAATTTTCATGTCATATTTCAGTTAAAACCTTTTATATACGACTTAGTCAAATCGGGTTCATTTGATACCTCCATTATCTGGATCGGTTCACAGACGGAGAATAGCTATGCTTGAATTCACGAGAAATTAATAACCTCCATCAGTTTTTTAAGACGGTAAAAGACATATGTTTGGTAAGCTATAAAAAATAGAACTTTTATAAACATCATAAATTTAAATTTAAACTTTTCGTTACAGATATATGGTGACCTAACGCTGGAGTAGAGTGAATTAGAAAATTCATACAGATTCTAGAAAGAAGATACAAATAATTAAATGAAACATGAATGTCGGCAATTATAAACAGCCTGTTAAACACAGATTTGAAAATGTAGCACTTAGTGATCACTTAAGACCACACACGTCTTTCGGTTATGAAAGACATAGTACGTATAAGCAAAATAATATACATGACACAAACACATGTGATTGGACAGATACTTATTATGACAATAATCCCTATCCGTCTTGTCCAAGACATCATCAAATATGGCCTGTATGGTCTTCGGAACGGTCGCGTTACAGGCCCTATTTGAATAGCAATTATTCATATATCCCTAGTTTCAATTATTGTATACCACCTCCGCCGCCACCGCCACCTCCTCCACCTATGGAACAGGTTATGCCTGACCTAAAACGTGCTCCATCACCTCATAAAGACAATAAACATATCAAACCTATACCAATGAAACATACGAATGTTAAAAAGAATCCTGAACTAAAAAGTAGTTTAGGGAACGCGCAGAAATCAGACTCGACGAGTAAAATAGCTGAAAAGCCCTACTCCCCTCCTGTTCTACCCATACCGACATTTTATGATGCTTTTGAAATCTTAGAAAAAGAATGGGAAGTATATAATAAATCAATATGGCGGGTAAAAAGAAGAGATGAAAGAGCGGTGGTATTAGATAGTATTCCTAAAAAAAATTCATTAGTCGACTATTTATCAAAAAAAAAAGCTAATGAAAGAGTTTCATAAAGGAGAATGATTACAAATATTATAAAAAAATAACTGTTAATAACTATTATAATTAATAATTAATTAATTATAAAAAAATAAACATTATATTAATGATGCTCTAGAAAATAGCGGAAATGTTTCATAATGGGGTTAATAAATAATTTACGTCCAAATCAAATAAATTCGTCATTTGTTTTTATACCTATACCGTATAAAGTGGCGGACGTGACGGGCGTGCGGCGGACACTTGGCCATATTAAATGTATCGCTAAATCGGCGCCGTCATCTCGTTCTCGGTGACGTCCCGGTGACGGCGGCGATGGACAAACGGCCTTAGGGCTATGTGTCATTTCCAAATGTATACTTTTTACTTGAAAACAAAGTATGCCAAAAATATTTCATATATTACATTTCCTTATTTATAGTTACCCTCAGGTCATCTAGCATAACTAATGACCTAAAATTAGTAGAAATAATCATTGATTGGCTCGAGTATGGTACAAAGGTGTACTAAGTTTTGATTTTCAAAATAAATTAATATCGTAAGTAAATAAGTGTTTCCGGAGCCAGAGCTGTGAAGCTCATCACGGAACGCGATGGAGGCTCACTTTTGATGCTCTCTGCCCTATCCAGGGGTCGTTCATTAAGTATTAGAAATGTCCTAGTAGTAAATAGTTAGCTGAGGTTTTAACATCAAATATTGTTTTATACAAATTAGTTATAATTAGTAACCTATAGTTAAAAACGCTCTGTGCACTGGTGACTCCAGAGCTGGTGCTTTTCTCGCTCAAGGAATGGGTGTCGCTATTCAGCGAGGAAATGTTGTCATGTCAAATTGATTTTGGTTCTTCATTTACCGATTATTGATTATTTTTACTATTATATAGGTTAAGAATATTGTTAATATTTATATGTTGTTTGGTATTAAAAAGCCAAGTTAAGTTTTAGTTTTGATTTATTATAAAATCAATTGTAAATTTTTGTGTAAGTTATAAAAAACGATCATTACATAGTTACCTTAATTTCACGAAGTTTTATTGATTTCAATACCTACCAATTATAATCCTAATAGGTAAATGGGTGTTTCGATTAAACGAAAGTTTAATAAAAGTTTTAATTGATTTAGCTTCTAAACAATTATCGAATGATTATTTTTTCGTAACAATTAAAGTTCGAAAACCGATTAAGGTATATTAAGCCCCACCTCATGAATAAGAAGTAACAGTTTTCGTGCTTTTTTAAGACTACGTTACAAGGCGTCCGTAAGTTAAAACGTCTAGAAAATGGCTTTAAAAAGGAAAATTTGCTTCCCAGTCACTGAAAAGGATTATATAAAATTAATTTGCAATTTCATATACCGCTTGGGTCTAGCAGACTGCTGGTATGAAAAACGGGAAATAAGATATCCAATATTAAACAAAGCATTCTCCCTTATCGTAAATATATTTTGGGTTATTTTCACGGTCAATGTTTTGGCAGCAAATTACAGAACAGATTTAACGTTAAAAGAAAGTAATGATGTACTTTTATTTAGTTATGGTTTGCCAGCAATAAGTCTCAAAGTTATAATACTTTATGCCAAAAAAGAAGAAATTAAGGTATTTTTCAAGAAACTTCTAGAGGGGGAGGTGACCCAACACTCGAATAAGAGAGCTATAAGAGCCGCAATAGTTGTTTACGTGGTTGTTTGTTGCGGTATTTTTTCTGCAACGGTGTACATGCTTTATGGCATCAAGGATTATTTTGTGGAAGGTATTATCTGATTGTATATGTATTAAGCCAACATAGTGTTTATAAATAAATATTGTAACAAAGCTGAACTAGGTTGTTAATAATTTACAGCTTACAGTCAGAATCACCGAAGGAAATTTCTGGACTCAATCTCTCGCTCAGTTTTTAATTTTATTTATTTCCTTAAATTTGTTTATTTCACAATATAATTTTTTAGAGGCATTCGTCATTTGTTGCAGACTTCCTTTAACTATGTTTTTCTTTCACCGTACACGCATGTATTAATTATGAATAAAATTTCATCGGCACACTCAGTGACAGTTTGGATTCACGACTTTGAACTCTTAATTAAATTGAATTAAAGTAAGCTGTTTGACTAGTCAAACAGGTAAAATAAATATAGTTTAAAAAAACTATAAAACACGCTTTTAAAGCACATCAGACTAAAAAGTGAAAAAATAATTTTTAGTTTTTTTAAACTATATTTATTTTCCACTTTTTAGTCCTAGCAGCAATACGTGTTGTCTCAGTTTAATCGTATTGCTTTGTGGACTTAAAAAAAATTTCATTGTTTTTTCGAGATAAACCTATGAAATTATTATATTGTCGCTGATTCTTTATAAGTGTAGGGGAGACCGGGTACAAAAGTAACGGCGGGTCGAAAGTAACAAATGCTCTCTAGATTCATCCAATGGTCGAACACAGCTTCGCCGCCGTCAGGCAATAGCTGAGAGCACCCCCCTAACTTGTAGTTAGTCGCCGCGTACTTCAAGCACTGTTAGATTGTGTGAGAGGATACTAAGTGTTTTTACAAACCAAAAGTAAGTTTTTCGATATTTTGTTATTTAATGTTTACATAGTCGTAAAAGGATAGTAGTAATCTGAATGTTTGCATATCTATTTTTGATTAGATTGATTGTACATTGTTTAAATTTGTTTTTGTTTAGCACGTTCCGTTCTAAGGTTATATTTCATGTTTCAACAAAAATGAGGAAGGGTACAAAAGTAACATAGTCCTATGGGTACACAAGTAACAAGTTACTTTTGTCCCCGTAATGATTTAATTACCTTTACTCCAACAGAATGCCGCGACAACGCATAAGAACAACTACACGACACATAAGTGTATAGAAAAGCGGCGGATATTTTTTTTTCTGAAAGGTGGCACGATAGTCAAATGGCTGGTAATGAATGGTTGACGGGTTTTTTAAAACGGCACCCGAGCCTCTGTTTGAGATCTCGGAGTTTCAACGATCATAATGTGAGCAAATTTTTTGATAATCTTGCTGAGGTAATTGATAGGTACAAATTTGAGCCAAAAGATATCTGGAATATGGATGCGAGAGGGGTCCACTGTCCAAAAACTTAGCACGATTGTTGCTCAAAAAGGAACTGAACAAGTAGGTGCAGTAACCTCAGCAGAACGTGGAAGATTAGTAACTGTTGCTGTTGCGATTAATGCTCAAGGAGGACACATACCTCCTTTTTTCGTATTCCCATTGAAACAATTCCAAGACCACATGATACTTGAGGGTCCTGTTGGTTGTGCCGGAGCTGGCAATGCTAGTGGATGGATGCAGAATGCAGAACTTTTACTTTTTACATAAATACTTGTTGATAATAAACAAGTATTACATATAATATTGTATTAATTACCAACCTCTTCTTGTTACTTTCGACCCACAACGTGTTACTTTCGACCTGCCTACGTGGTCGAAAGTAACAACTGACTTTTTTTTTTAACTCTCTGTTATTCATATAAAAGACACCGTAGTAAAATAAATCGAGCTGCTAGTGTAAAGAACATAAACTGAATTTATATATGGTTATATTAATTTAATGACAATATTAAAACCTAGCCACAAATCAAGTGTGAAGTACAAAGTGTTACTTTTGTACCCGGTCTCCCCTACAAAGTTTGAATTAAATCTGTCCGTTTAAATTGGGTCAAAATCGAGTCCGAAGGAGTCGGTTACATAGTTTGTTGGTGCATAGCGCCTGAATATTATTGAGTAGCAACTACTACAATTGTCTTAACTGCTACAAACAGAACAAGGGCGTGCTTTAGTTTGTAGTATTACTAATTCATTCCAATTACACCTCTGTACAAAGAAACATCTTTTTTGATTTATAATCCTTTTTTCAAAGAAAATATATTTGTTAACTTTCATACTATCCTGCAGTAACATTGGTCCTTTGAGCACGGATAATAATTGAAATAAATAATTAATTAATTACTTCAATCAAGGTCAGTGGAGGTTATCGAGAAGAAAAAAGGATTTGTACAGGAGTGTGTCGTGAGTCGGTATAGTTTTTTCTTATATTATTTAAATGATTTAAAAACCTGATTTAATTATTGTTATGTATAAAAGTGATTTGTGTTAATTATTATATACGTAGTTGGATATTATTATTTTTAATAAAATTGTAGGTGTTACGTACTATTTTACATACCACGTTTTGACTACTGCTACCTACTACTTATGTTCAAAATATATATTTCTTTTAGCGTTTTTGAAGTAGATAATTTAATTCTGTTTTATATTGGTTGATTGTGTGTGTAGGTTTTTTTTAATTATATACCTTAGAATATTGACGATAGTTCCAGGATTTAACTGCTGGCTCTGCAAACATGTCTGAAAAAACCGAAGTAGCTGAACTTATTAAAAAGCGCAGCAGCTATAAGGGTCAAGTTACCATTTTCAACGGGTTTTTATCTTCATTTGAATCGCCATCACCTCCCGATGAAAGGGATTATGAGGAGTTGGAGTTGCGCATTAAGAGGTTTGATGCATTGTATAATAAGTTCGATGAGGTGCAAACACGATTGGAATGTTTACAGGATGATGAGAGTCAGGTGTTTGGGGAGCGTGAGGAATTTGAAAATAGATATTATAAGGCATTAAGTAATGCTCAGAAAATTCTTTCAAATTATAAAAAATCTCACATTCCTCTTCCATCTGATGGCGAAGGTAGTGTCATACATAGTGTTAAACTGAATCCTGTCAAATTGCCCACGATCCAAATACCGAAATTTAACGGTTTATTTAACGAGTGGATCGGGTTTAGGGATACGTTTATGAGCCTAATTCACACTAACGACGACCTAGATGATATTAACAAATTCCATTATTTGAAGTCGTCTCTAGAGGGCAGCGCTGCTTTGGTAGTATCTTCCGTTGAGCTCTCAGGGAAGAATTATAGCGTAGCTTGGACATTACTGTGTGACAGATTCGATAATAAAAACTTATTAATCCAACATCATGTTGCTGCACTATTTAAAATTGAACCTGTCACACGGGAGACAGCATGTAATTTAAAGGGTATCGTTGACCAATTAAATAAAAATCTAAGGGCCTTAGATAGATTGGGCGAATCCACTAAACATTGGGATACTTTATTAGTTTACCTAATAAGTCAAAAGTTAGACACAAAATCATTCCGAGAATGGGAGGAATATAAAGGCCGGCTACCCACCGACACACGTATTGAACTTTTACACTTATTAGATTTCTTACGTGTTCGCATTACTTTATTAGATTCAGTTGAACACAACACAAATTCAAAAATTAAACCCAGTCACAAAACTATGACGTTACATACTAATAATATTAACATTAAAGAGATTTGTCCTAAATGTGATGGCGAGCATAAACTGAATATGTGTTCTCAGTTTTTAGCCTTAAATAACGAAGAGCGTCTTCAATTATTGCCAACATTTAAGGTTTGTTTTAATTGTTTCTCTAAATCTCATTTCTCAAATAATTGCAAAAAATCAGGTTGCAAAATATGTAAGAAAAAACATTCAGTTTTAGTTCACGTTGCAGATAAGCAGAAGCTGTTAGTGCGTGGTGAGGGTATTGGTTCTAATGCTACTCCCGCCATCAGTAATCCGAATAACTTGACATTATCAACCAGCGTTTCTTCTGCCGGTCAAGACAATAATTGTCGCCGCGGAAATTTGGTTTTATTATCCACTGCGCTAGTCAAGTTATACGATTCAAACAATCGCGAACACGTTGTTCGTGTTGTATTAGATTCTGGTAGCACATCTAGCCTTTTATCGTACAGGATGTTTCAACAGTTAAATCTGTCGTATAATAAAATAAGTCAATCCGTTCAGGGTATTAATAATGCAATTACCCAAATCGATAAAATGTGTAATCTGCGTTTTAAGTCATTGGATGACTCATTTACGTGTAACATTAATTGTTTTATTTTACCATCGTTAACTGATAGTGTACCAAACAGTACAGTTAATATCTTAAATTTAAATATTCCTACGAATATTTGTTTAGCGGATCCTCATTTTTATAAACCCGCGTCCATCGACCTTATATTAGGCGCTGATATCTTTTGGAATATAGTAGGAAACCAAAGAATTGAGTTAGGTAATAACAAACCTACTCTTTGTGAAACAAGGTTAGGTTGGATAGTTTCTGGTCCAATTTGTGATACGGTTTTATTTTCAACTTGTCCACCTAATCGTATTCAGTGCAATTTTGTTAGTAAAAATCTAATTGATGATGATATTAATTCTACGTCAAATAATTTAAGCCTTAACAGTATTCAGATGGTAGGTCCAACGGTTCAGGACGATCTTGTGTCCATTCTTTTGAGGTTTAGACAACATAAGTATGTTATCGTCGCTGACGTAGAGAAAATGTACCGAAAAATACTTGTTCATCCTGATGATAGATACCTGCAGCATATATTATGGCGTGACATCCTATTTCAATCCCTTAGAGCTTTCCAATTAAATACTGTAACATATGGTACCGCGAGTGCACCATTTCTCGCTACAAGATGTCTGAAACAATTGGGACTCGAATGTCAAGACCACCAGATAGCAGAAGTCATTCTCCATGATTTTCTCGTCGATGATTTGTTGAGTGAGGGGGATGATCTGAATGTAGTGAGGAATATTCGCGAAAAAGTAATAACCACACTAGGCTCAGCTGGTTTATTCCTACGAAAGTGGAAGTCTAATGAGCCTCAATTAATTTCAGAGTCTGCAACAGAAGCCTCGCATAATCTTAATGTTGGGGGGAATGAGCCAAGTAAGACCTTAGGTTTAGGTTGGCTACCTGTTTGTGATGATCTTTATTTCCCAATTGGGTTCTCTACTGCGGCTAACACAAAACGTACCTTGCTTTCAGTGATCTCACAAATATTTGATCCTTTAGGTCTTCTCTCTCCTGTTGTCATTAAATTTAAGATTATATTACAAAGTTTATGGTTGCAGAGTCTATCATGGGATGAACCTCTTCCTTCGCACATCCAAGCACTCTGGATGGATGCTACTAAAAATTTAAATGTGTTAAATAATTTACGGGTATCACGTCATGTAATGATTAATTCGTATGAACAATTAGAAATTCATGTGTTTTCGGACGCTTCTGAAAGGGCATACGGTGCCTGTTTATACATACGTAGTAGTGATCGTAGCGGTAATGTATTAGTACGTTTATTAACAGCTAAGAGTAGGGTAGCACCGATTAAACCAACTACAATACCACGGCTCGAGCTTTGTGGAGCTCAAGTGGCTGCAAAACTATATAAAAAGGTTTGTAGTTCGTTAAGAATTAAAGTTACGAAATCATTTTTCTGGACTGACTCTTCCATTGTATTAGGTTGGCTTAAGATGTTGCCAAGTAAATTAAATACGTTTGTAAGGAATCGCGTCGGAGACATTTTAGAAATAACCGGTGATTGTGAATGGCGTCATGTTCCTACCGCTCAAAACCCAGCTGATTATGTTTCTCGAGGAGTTAAAGTCGATGATATTGAATCACTAAACATATGGTGGTCAGGACCAAACTTTTTACAGAAGTCTTATACTGATTGGCCTTCCATTTTAGTACAATGTGAACCGTTGCCAGAAATGCGTAATGAGGTATGTTTACTTAACATTGCTCATCCAATAGAATTCATTCAATTTGAACGCTTTTCAAATTTTAACAGACTACGACGTGCTATAGCTTATCTACTTAGGTTTATTGAATCGTGTAAGGGTCGACGTGCTGTAACTAATTACCTTACTGAAACAGAATTAAGTAATTCACTTAACGTTATTATTCGTTCTGCTCAGAGAGAATCTTTTCCAGAATATGATATTCTTTTACAAAAGAAAGAATTACCAGTTAAAAGTGCTTTGTTAAAATTTAATGTATTTTTAGATCAAAATAATTTAATGCGTATTGGCGGTCGTATTAGTAATTCACAATTTTCATATGATAAAAAACATCCTTTACTATTAATGTCCACACATCGATTAACACAATTAATATTTCAACATGAACATTTGAAACTTATGCATGCTGGGCCACAGTTATTGTTATCTTCAATAAGAGAAGTTTATTGGCCTATCGGTGGTAGAAATTTAGCAAAGACTACTTATAGACGATGTATCAGGTGTACACGCATGAAAGGAAAGATTGAAGCTCCTATTATGGGTAATTTACCCCAGCGTCGAGTAACTCCCGGTAATTATCCTTTTGAGTCTGTTGGCGTGGACTATGCAGGTCCTATTGCTTCTGTCAGTCGTCAAGGTCGAGGCTCTCGTATTGTCAAAGTTTATATAGTTATATTTGTATGTTTTACGACTAAAGCATTACATCTGGAATTAGTGGGTGATTTGACAAGTAACAGTTTTATTTCTACTTTTCGTCGATTCATTGCTCGTCGGGGTAAACCATTGCACTTATATTCAGATAATGGTACTACATTTGTTGGGGCTTGTAAAGATTTAGCTAATTTCTTAATGCGTAACTCTGACTCTCTTGCCACTGATCTCATCAATGATGGCATAAACTTTCATTTCATACCTGCGTATTCACCACATTTTGGTGGGATTTGGGAGGCAGCAGTTAAATCTACGAAATACCATTTATTAAGAGTATTAGGGAACTCTAAATTAACTTTTGAAGAATTGTATACAGTTTTAACGCAAATAGAAGCTATTTTAAACTCACGACCACTCACTCCCTTATCAACGCACCCTGAAGATCTGACCCCACTGACCCCTGGACATTTTTTGATCGGACGTCCACTCACAGCTATTCCAACTGAAAGTTATGTAGACCACAATTATAGTCATCTTTCAAGATTTCGAAGAATTGAACAGCTTCGTCAACATTTCTGGACACGATGGAGCAAGGAGTATATCTCAGAACTCCAAAAACGGACAAAATGGCAAACCCAAGGAAACCCTTTGCAAATTGACTCACTTGTTTTGCTAAAGGAGGAAAATCTGCCACCTATGAAATGGAAGCTGGGTCGCATCGTGGCGCTCTTTCCTGGTGCAGATGATGTTGTTCGTGTCGCAGAAATTAGAACGTCGACTGGAAATGTGAGACGATCATTTTCGAAAATTTGTCCATTGCCGAATGGATTGGTTGAAGCCAAGCCTTCAACGCCTGGGGGCATGTTGGTGCATAGCGCCTGAATATTATTGAGTAGCAACTACTACAATTGTCTTAACTGCTACAAACAGAACAAGGGCGTGCTTTAGTTTGTAGTATTACTAATTCATTCCAATTACACCTCTGTACAAAGAAACATCTTTTTTGATTTATAATCCTTTTTTCAAAGAAAATATATTTGTTAACTTTCATACTATCCTTCAGTAACACATACATACAGGTGAAGTTAATATAAAGCGTGTAAAAAAGTGTTTCTATATAAAATTTTATTTAAACTTTTCAGACATACCAGTACGAGTTGAGGTTCTTTATTACCCTAAGACGAGCGATACTGGGCTCCTTGTAAATTTTATTAGATTTCTAGCCATAGTTCACTTCTGGTACATTATCTGCATTATGAATTCCACCGACTATCTCTGTTTATGTACTCTAGTCTTTATCAAGTACAAGTTTATAAGAGTTCGAATGTTTTTTGAGAGTCTTGGCAAAAAGTCTAAGAGTAGTAAGGAGTTTGAGAAGGAGTTTTTGGATGGTGTCATGTTACTCAAGCATGCTTTATGGTACGATTTCTGTTATTAATACTAAAATTTATACACATTTCATGACTTCTGAATCGTATACTTAAAATAATTTTTCGTTAGGTGCGCTCGCAATGTACAAAACACTATTGGAAGCATATACAGTGTACAAATCGTTGAAAGCATTACTTTGCTAGTGGTTTTACTTCTAAAAGCTGTGGTGAGTTATTTAAAATTTTCACTTATAATACCACAAGAGCTTCAAAATTATCGGGTATTTCCCGATAGGTTCGTTGCAAACAATTCATATAGTCGTCATGACGACTATATTTGTTTGCAGGGAACCTTGAGGGAAATGGCCGATAATTTTGAAGCTCGTGTGGTATTCGGGGGATTATTTTTCCGACCCAAATGTCGGCCAATACAATTGCACCATGAGACGAAATGTACAGTTAACAAATAAGAATTTCATAATGAATAAAACAACTACTTAATACTTTTCTTGAAACAACGACCAGAGAAAATTTTCACAAAAAATTTTCAGTATAATACCATGTAGGTTGTACCACGTGACGTCGAATGGTGCAATTCTATTGGCCGATATTTGGGTCGGAAAAATAATCCATTAAAATTTTGTTTAACAATAACAAAAATTGCCTCATAACAAGTCATTCAACTCAGTTCTTTATAGTTTAATCTAGGAATGGCCTCTTCATGTTGGACCTGTGTCGTAAGCCTTCCAAAGGATCAAACTCCGTTCTTGAAATGAAATTCAAACCGAGATTCATAATAACAATAGTTCAGTAAACTATATGGACCTACTATCGACTATTGGTCTTCTTTGATATTTTTTTTAGACTAGGCTATCTAAGCCTAGTGAGCTGGACACATCATACATGTTTGCTTATAAACAATTATAATCAAGTAATAGATACAGAATCGGAATCTAAACTTAGCTCGCGAACTAGGACTCCCATATTCCGATTATTTCGTATGTAAAAATCCTAATGAATTGTGACATAAACTAGGACACTGAGACTTGTGGTTATTGGTTGTAGCGCCACTGCTTTTGTTTAATTATTATGTACATAAAAAATACAAGACCGTTGTATTCATAATATTTAAAGGTACAGTATATAAATGTATTTAAGGTGAATAAATCTTTCTTCCAACACATTATCTTGATTAAATTTTCTGTACAAAAATGTAATTTACAATATAAAGTTAATGAAGTATGCGCCGGCAAAGCTAGTTAGCGTGCATTATCATAATTAAATAGTGTAATGTATGTTAATTTCATGTTTAAATTTACCGTGTTATTTTAGTATGCTGGGTCCGATATGGCGCTGCTACTAGTGTGTGTGGGATCTTATATCTCTATAGTTATCTTAACTGGAGTTTATATGACATATTCGGCTAATATCACATATGAGGTATATAGTGTGTCGTTATAGTAGTTCTATAATCTAATATATAAAATTCTCGTGTCTCAATGTTCGTTCCCATACTCGCCCGAAACGGGTCGACTGATTCTTATAATATTTTTTATGCATGTTCAGTAAGTCTGAGAATCGGACCACTCCTAAATTTCTATTTTTATTTTTTAGACAAAACTTTTTTTTTATGATACAGCATACAAAAATACATACAACCCTTGATTGTCACCCCTCTACGATCAACCCCTTTTTATTATAGTAGATAGTAGACTTAGTCAAGATGCCTTAATAGTATGAAAATTTGTCGACACGAACTGTAATTTTAATACAAATTTAGTTTACGACTAAGCCCAGTATTTATTTGAGAAATTGAATGCCCTTATCATGTTCATAAATGTTAGAAAAACATTCCTAAATATTTGAGGTTTACAGTAGATTATTATTATTAAAGCTTTATTAATCCAAACAACAATTACTTAGTTTGCATTCCTTAATATTAGTATTAGTTGTGTTAGTATAAATTTATGTTCTAGTAGTGGTCTAGTTCTTGTATAGCCCCTTTTAGGGTAAAAGTCTCCATAGTAGATTAAAGAACATTTGAAGCATTATTTCCCTGGACTTTGCATTTCAGGCTTTGCAAGTCCCTACAGCCATTTTTCATTGTGGATGGGAGAAGGTTAGGATTAGACCAGGTCTTCGGAAACTCATAGTCGTCACGCTCCAACAGTCTCAGAAACCACTTTATATGACAGCCTTTGGGGTCATCAATTTGTCATATGAAAATTTCTTAGTGGTAAGATTTTCGTAATTTATTTATACTAATAGCTGTGCAATGAATTTTTCCCCTACTTTTACGATTACTATTTCAGACTTTATATCTGTGTTTGAAGCACGTTCAGTAGCTAACAAACCGAAAGATTTTTGCGACGTAAAATTTAAATTCAAATTCAAAATCTAGTCATTTAGGTATTTACACTTATAAACGTCAATAAAGAAATATATATTAAATGCTTCTAAATTTTTTTATACGTAAGATCCCAAGGTTGCTAGGATATTGTAAGCACTACATCGTCTATGTTCCATCCCTGAGGTCGTAAGTTCGATCCCCGGATGTGCACCAATGGACTTTCTTTCTATGTGCGCATTTAAAATTCGCTCGAACGGTGAAGGAAAACATCGCGAGGATACCGGCTTGCTTTAGACCCAAAAAGTCGACGGCGTTTGTCAGGTACTGGAGGCTGATCACCTACTTGCCTATTATATTGCCTATTGTAGCGCCACTGATTATTTTAATGTATTTTATTAAGAATCTCCTACTTAATACATAGATTTTTGGATCTAAGGCATACATTACAAGCAAGCGTTAATTGTATTCAATGAAAAAACAATTGCTGCATAGCCGGGCTTTGAATGCACGTTGTTAGGATTGTCACAACCTTAACCACTATGCTCTCAAATATGTATGTTTTACAATCCACTGTGGGTTTATTTTCATCGAAACATTATATTTTCAGGTTTTACGGTTGTCTTATTCGTTCTTCGTGGTTATGCGAGATTCTAAAGGCACAAGAACATAAAGAAATCTGACATAGAATTATTAGCGACGGATTAATAGATTGAAATAAATTAATAGATTAGTTTTTTAATGGAAAGGTTTTCAATAACTTATGGTTTGTAGAATCGCAAAGGATGTATGGAGTTTTTCGGAAAACTCAATTTTATTTTTATTTTTTTTTATTTTATTTTATTTTAAAAGGCACACTAATGAAACACATACAAACACTTACAGAGAACACATAACATAGAAAACAAGATACATGCATGCGCATCAATAACAAGTGTGCACAACATTTATAGGGAAACATTACAATGATAAAGATAAAATAACTTCAAAATTAAAAGTAAAAACCAAACTAGATTTAATTTTTTTTTTAAATTGCAATTTACAAATATGTACATATATATAAAAAAAAAACAATAATTTTCAACTTTGCAATTATCACTATTGGTCACGGACTTTTATTTCTAAATCTTAGTTACTTTAGTACATTAAACACCCTTGATATACTTAGTCAGGATAAATATATATCCGTTAGTATATATATGTATTAAAGCAATACTGTCTCAGATGGAGTAGAAACCTCTGGGCGCGAGCTCCCCAGTACCAGTACCTTCCAGTTGACCGTAATCAACGAAGAGCGGTTCGAACCGTAGGGCGTAGACGATCAGTCACCTTCCTAGCGGCTTGATACGTTGGCGTTGCGTAGAGATGTTCTCTGCATGTCCTGCATTTTGGCTGGAGATGTTGGAGGCTGTGCAGGGGAGTCGTTCGGATACCTCCAGCTGAGTTTCATCGGACGTCGAGGTAGAACCCACGACAGCTTGCCGAGCAACACCACTATGTAAAACCAGCTGCCCGCCGAGGTATTTCCCAACCAATACGACTTAGGGTCCATGTAGAAAAGATCGTACCAATTATTAAAGGCCGGCAACGTACTCGCAAGCCCTCTGGCATTGAGTGTGTCTTTATCAGTTAAATTCAGGTGAGCTTCCTGCCTGTTTGCCCCCTGTTCTATAAAAAAGTAACATATACATTTATCCTTATACTATGCTAAAATACTCGGAATAAACGGGATTTTTTTAAATAAAAAGTTTCGCAAAGTGTGAAATAAAAAGGGAGTAAACCTATTGGTTTTCCAACCTTTTTGTCATTTTCTTATAGGCGTTTGTAACTAACTTTTAAACTTATGAAGGAGATAATGTATCTTAATTTAAGAAAACTTAAATCGCAAACAAGATTAAAGTAGATAATTGATATATTGAGTCATAAAATACATGGCTCGTTTATATTTTAAAAGCGTTGTCCCTGATTTATGTTAACTGCTGTGTATTTGCACTGATTGTGAATTATTTGTTTGAATTTTTCGCTCAGAGTAATTAAAACTAGGACGGAAAATTGTTTGTACATTCTACGTTTGTGTATTTTATTTTGTTGGAAATAGTGCTACGAAGATACAATGTAAACAGGAATATAATATTTTTATTCTACCCATTGTTTACTGTGTTTTCGTGGTCTGTTGTTTTATAAACAATTAAATATAACCTTTTCAACGGATATTTTTTGAATGTATTATATTGTTTTTGTCACTCGATATTTTGACTGCTAAACATATCAAATGTCTTAGATATACTTTCGCTATTGAAATGAAAATATGAGAGATAACAAATTACATAGGAATGACTAATGTCGTAAGATAATTCTTACGATTAGTCACGTGACCATTTCAAAATTTGTTTGGTCTAAAGGCATACACATTAAGGTCCACAGGAAAGGAACGCAGTAGACCGTAGCGTGTGTAGGTATAGACATGTGCAGTTCTTGGAACCTTGATTGAATTCATGAGAATGGGGAGCGGCGTGAGGATCTCCACCATGACCTGGAGCTTTCTACCATGGACCAATGAATGAAGTTGGCCATGGGCCACTTTGACAAGGGTTAACACCAACCCAACCCGTTGGTGCGTAAAAGCATTAACTTTTACCGCTTCCTGACAAAAACGACCCGTTCTGACGGATCCAGATGATCCAATAACATTACAAATTAAAAGCCCCCTTCGCGGCATAGCATAGACAGATTAAAAAAAGTTTTACAATAAAAATGTACCCGACAACATTGTATTAGTAGAGACATACAAAACTAGGAAAGAAATGTTTATCTTTTAAACGTAAGAAGTTGGAGAAACGCCAAAAAAATGTTGCCAAATTCGAAGCGAGTGCTCCGTTTAAAAATAATTGTGTTTAAGTTTTCGAAAAGTTGTGAAACAATGGATTTCTAGCCATTATTTTGGGATATAGCGCAAAACTTGTGTTTATCTTTAATCATACGGGGAATTAAAAATATTTCGAAATAATTTTATGATATTAAAAAACTAATATAAGAAATTTATTAGGACTAACTAAATAATTGCATAATGAAAAAAATTACTAATTACTATAGGCACTAACAAATAGTAAAACTTTAGTCAGTTCACTGAACGAACAATGAAAAAGGTCCGTTAACCTATGTAATTCATTGATTAATTTGATATATCGAATCATATGTGCCGTGACTTACCTTCTAATAGTATAAGATCCCGCTATACAACGACCTTCACCGAGATGCTTATTTAATGAAACTTATTTTATATTTAATTTAATATGTCAATAAATATAATCCATATGGGTTGCCTAGCAAATTTCAGTCCAGAGTATGTTTAATTAATATTTAAAAAAAAAATTTTTTTTTATAATTTGCATGTAGTACATTTTTTCGAACTTTTTTCAATCAATATTTTTAATCAGGGTAGTATTATATATGTATCACTATAACCTTCTTTTATACTAAAGATGTATATATACTTTAGTGTCACATAAAAAATATACACATAAATAATTAATTGATTAAAAACAACCTAACGTTTGCATATTCTATGGGCTTCATACTTTCGATTGGTATAGAATTTATCTAATAATCATACCGGTGAAATGTTTAAAAAAATATTTTTTTTTTAAATGAATTAAACATACTCTGGACTGAAATTTGCTAGGCAACCCATATGGATTATATTTATTGACATATTAAATTATATATAAAAAAAGTTTCATTAAATAAGCATCTCAGTGAAGGTCGTTGTATAGCGGGATCTTAGACCATAAGGTAAGTCCTACCTGGAAGACGACCTGGGACTTAAGCTCTAGAACATTATGAGGCAGCAGATAGTTAAGTAAAATTCAGAATCTTGACATAGCGCGAACTTTGATGACTACATTTCTGGCATACGAAAGTCACTTGTATTGGCGCTAAGGGTGTGTAATGTGTATATTCAGAAACGAGACTTAAAATGTTTACCCTAAATCTCCACACCCACTCCACTCCACATGAGACACAAATATTTTGTCAGGTTTAACCAATTTTGTATAGAATACAGTATCTATTGTATAAACTATTTATGAACTACTCGTATTAAGAATATTTGCAATTTCCCCGTACTAGACTATCTAAAGTTAGTAATTCTTTTTGGGAAAAGGGATACTTTTCTTTAATAATTCCAGAGGTTCTTTTATGCTTGCCTTTTAATACATTTCTTAAATGTATTAAAGAAAAGCTGTGTAAAAAGGCTTACTATAAAGTTAACGATTATCTAGTTGATAAAAGGGCCTGGGACTAGTACAAGACAGGCTACTTCTAATTAATTTGCGATATTTTTTTAAAAATAAGTGTTGTTTGATGATTTGCTATTTTAAAAGAGTACCGAGAGTTTTTTACCCCGGCTTTTTCTCTCGGCCTACACCCTCTGTCTTCTTTGCCGATGAGTAGGGATGTCTACCGATTCAAATTTAATGATGTGGGATAAGTGATACCTGTATCTTATATTCCATAATAAATATATTTTATTTTATATGCTTGATTGAAATTTGAGGTAATATCTGCTATCTCAAAAGAAATAGAAGCTTTCTTACTCAAAGTATCGTTTCTAACATTTTTATTGAACAATTTTGACCGAGGAAACTCAAAGTGTGATTATTTAAAAGATTCACCAAGGAAATAAAAGAACTGGCATGAGTTGTTACTGCAACTTATGAAACTTTCAAATTACAGCACAACTTTTAAAGAACATTCATATTGCTATAAAGTAAGTGAATTAAGTGTTAACTCGTTAAATTCGTTATCACACACCGGATATCCGGTTTAGCGCTTCACTGCCCCCCGGAAGCAGTGCCACAGTTAAATAATAACTCTGCTATTTGTTGCAAAATAGAGGTTTTCCATTTATGAACTAACTTAAATGGAATTGAAACTTTAGAAGAATGTTACTATTTTATAATAAATGGCTCAAATATAAGAGTCTTTCCTCTAACTTCGATTTTATTCCCTTTGAAGAAGAGACTCTTGGGCCGTGGGGTTCAAGATCACAGGCTCTCACATAAAGATTTAAATTCGCTGGTAGATAGTACCGGTGACCCCAGAGCTGGTGCTTTCCTCGCTCAACGAATAAGTATCCGCAATACAGCGAGGAAATTCAGCCAGCGTTAAAGGTACGATGCAACAGGGACCAAACATTTTAAATTTGTTTTAATTTTCTTTTTATTAATTTTTATTATTACTATTTTAAATTGTAAATACTGTATATTAGATTGTAATAATAAATAATAAAAGTATGGACAACAAATTTGAATAATTTAAAGTTACTTTGAATTGATATTTGATAGTTATGGACCAACTTATTTGTGTAGTGTCCAAAGAATTCGATTTAAAGATAAAATCTTGCCCCCATAAAAAATAACAGTCCGATTGCAGCGTTTTAACTATATTACTCAAATGGCTCTTTTCATCACAGCGTAAACACAATTTAACAGAAAGAAACGAAATATAGATTAGTTAAAGGGTAATAAGTATTTTTTTAAATAAGGAATGAAGGTAAGCCAAAACTTCATATGAAGGATGAAATAGGTATATTATAAATACTTATACATATACAAATTTATATTAATAGGTAGCACATATTATACTATGAATATTCATAAATCAAATGAAGATATAATTTAGCGGCACACAACCCATGTAATGGAATTTAGTATCCATTTAGACTAAGTTTAAATGTATGAAGATCCCTTTTAGTAGAAGCTACGATTCACAAACCTTTATTAAATTGACAACTTTATCAACGCGATTGTACGGCGTAAGCCCGTTTGCATGCGAGTATATTTCCGAAATAATGTATGTTTTAAATAAATTAATTTATAAAACTATCTAAAATATATAATTACGATTATTTAAAGGCTATATCGTCGCTGCGCGTGCAATACCGCGGAAGAGCACTTTGTTAATACCGCGTAACAGCAAAAGGAACAAAATTGAGATATCGCGCCAATAGATCCTTAATGCGGATTGGCTTAAACTAGCTCTCACACAATTTGAATTAGCCAATGGGAAACCTCTTTTTTGGCATCGTAGCAATACAGCGGAACAGTAGTATGCCTGAAGTTGGCTGCAAGTCCGCGTATTTACCCACACGGTGAAGAAATTATGATATTACCCTCACAATACGCCACGATCACGAAGGAAGCGAGAAAAGTACCAAGTCATTACGAAGTTATTACACCTGATTATACATTTTTTAAAGACTTCGGTCTTAAAGAATGCTTGATTTATGACTCAATAAGCCCTGGTCGTGGGGCGGGTGATCACTGTGTCGTTGAAATAAAAGCACTCAGATATAATCCAAGTGGCACAATAGACTATAAGCTCCGCTTTGCAGATGATTTTATTCCTTTACCAAGACGGCCAAAGAAAATAGTTCCGATTGACAGTGTGCCTTCACTTTATGACTCTAGACAGCCAATATCCAAGACCAAGTATGATCACTTACAGGAGCTTAAGAGTGTCATACCCAAAGACTGTCATAGTTTTTATAATAACTTACTTTATAAATAATGTTCTTATTGTGATTGAGAGGCTCAATGCTTTAATTATAATTATTTAAATGAGAGTTTAAATTATTAAAATTATTATGTTTTGTTATGTTTATTTGCTATTTAATGTTTTTGTTTACTAAATTGTACTCAATAAGTATGAGTACTTTTGAATAATTTAGTTGATTGTGAAAACAATTCCTATTTTTCACAGTCAACTAAATTATTCAAGGCACTAGGGTTGTAACTGTACCTACAGTATTCAATGATTAAAAGCTAATTTTACTTATTCTGTATTCGCACAAAGCATTTAACAAAGATTACGTTAAAATATTTTCTGTGATTTTAGAGGAACCTAGGAGACTGATCTCTAAGAAAACTACTTTTTTGGTAAGTTAAAGAGATGAACTCACAACGTCTTACTTAATACAAAATTTAATACCTAACTTCGTTAATTCTCTTGAGATTAGAAGTTCAAATCTTAAACTTACCAATACAAAAGTTTTTTGATGAATGTTGATAGAGAATAGTAAAAAAATATTATAGTTTCCCTGTACTTCTTTTAAAACGTTTATAAAAAGTTTTTTCTGTGTATTACTAAGTAAAAGATGTGAACTCCTTATGAAAATAAAAATCTATTCCTCGTCCAACTAATGAATAAAATATAAATTTTCTACAGATTAGAAGTTTTTTTTTATAAGAAGCTCACATCTTATACTTAGCAAAAATAAGTTTTCTTTATAATGTTGATTATTAATAATAGAAAGATATTGTTTTTCTGAAAAATTTTTGCTTTTTATCACAATTAATAATGTTTTCTAATAATAAAAAAAAATTTCAAACCCGCGTACTTACTGATACTATACTACTTTTTCTATCAATTGTTGCAACAAAACCGCGTAAGTGATTTTACACGGAATTTACGGAAGTTACAAATAAATTTACACTATTACTCCATAAAGTAAGCCCCAAACTAGTAGTGATAGAGTTCAGTCAGCAAAATGTAGTTAAATGACTGAGATATTTAGTTTTTTCGTCTTCCTGTAAAATCGCAAAAACGCAGATACGCGGTTTTTACAAAGTGCTCTTCCGCGGTATTGCACGCGCAGCGACGATATGAAGCTATTGAACGACGGCAAATATTTAAATAGTATCACACTTGGATGTAACGAAACATCGAGTTATTTCCGAACGAAATCGACTTAGGCATAGAAAAGAGCGTACCAATTCTTATAATGAAAGCAACGCACTCGCGAGCAATGCATTGTAAGTGTCCATGAGCAATGGCCGTTTGCCACCTGTTCTATAAAAAAACAAAATAGTTGACTCTTTTCCTCAAATATTACTTTATTGGGGACATTTTATGAGTGACGTCATATGCGAAGGGGCTAAAAAGTATTTTATGCTCCGTTGGCAATCCTGAAACCATTTTTCTGGTATTTCTATTACTCCCCCGACGTGTGTCTTGATCTTTAGTGTTTTTGTCTAAATTACAAATTGCAAGACCCTTTTAACCCGCCCGGCTTAAGTAAACGCCAAGGAAGAATTCTCTTTAAATTATTGAGTCTATTGTCGTTCTTAATGAAGCAAAAGCGTTTTTTGTACTTAAATACGTTTTTTGTTAGAAGGAAGTATAATTTGAAACATTGCATTAAACCAGCGAATGTATCTACGCCGTGTGTATTCTGATTTTTCAACGTGAAGAAAGGAAGATGCTTCTCTTCCCCTGACGTTTTTGTTTTTATGTAACAGGAGGCTTACCTGATGTTAAGTGATAACGCCCATACGCTCACATTGACCAGAAGGTACGCAAGTGCGTTGCCGGCCTTTTAAGAATTGGTACGCTCTTTTCTTGAAGAAACCTAAGTCAATAGTTCGGATATACTTCAGTGGGCAGCTGGTTCCATATACTGGTGGTGCGTGGCAAAAAACTAGATTAAAAACGCTCAGTTGTGGAACTACGGATGTTGAGGTGATGGATGGTATTTTGTATTCTGCCTTGACGTCTGATGATGAAACTTAAGACCTAAAGGGAGAATTGTCGACCAGTCTATCCATCAGTCCCGAAGGACTTTCCCGTCAAAATGACATTAGGTGATGTAGCATGCACGCAGTATCCCGTCCCGTCTAAACGACATCAGGCAACATCACCTGTATGCCAATCTCCCGTCCCATCAGAATTAATCTCCTATACGACGACTCATTGGTCTAGTGGTTAGTATCCCTGACTGCGAATCCATGGTCCCGGGTTCGATCCCCGGCTGAGACGAACATAGATGTGATGAGCATTTGGTGTTGTGCTTCGGTCTTCAAATATGTATTTATATGTCTATCTATCTATATCTATGTATGTATATCCGTTGCCTAGAACCCATAACACAAGCTTCACCAGCTTAGCATGGGACTGGGTCAATTGGTGTGAATTGTCTTTTTGAAAAAAAATTACGAATACGAGTATACAATTTCATTTTGTCTTTCAACATAATAAATTAAACATAAAATCTTTTGTGTTTGTTGATGTTTTGTAGTACAATAGTAGCTTAATTGTACATTGTTTCCGTAATATTTATAGTTAAAAGTCAATATAGAAGAAGATTGCACTGAAAACTTTATACTCATTGTGTCAGACTAACATGTATTTCAAATGTTGACTTTTAGAAGCGCTCATGCGACATAATAAGCTTTCATGCTTGAGAATAGAGTTTAAAATTGAATGTATTATTATCGACACACGATATAGGGTTGTCACATTCCATGTAAGTATTGTTACACGATTTTTATAATTTTATTTGACAACTCAAAACTTGATTGACAGTAAATAGCTGTTATGACAATTATATTTATTCTCAGTGGCTTATTCAAAATTCTTTATAAAACAGTAAGTTGCTATGAATGACAGATTCTCTTTAGTTCTATTATGCGTAACCACCCATACTCTTTGTACGTCATTTTACGTTTCAACGAATAAACATATTAAATTGTATTTTAATATTTCTCCACGCGTATCAACCTTATAATCCACGTGGGCAATTTCAGGAATACAGTCACGTGCGGAATGTTTTATGTTTAATTGTTATTTGTTTTTGTCGAGATGAAACGTTGCCGTTGTAATGTCACTTTGTTTAATTGTACGCGTTTGTATTACATTTTTTCATAAACGACTTATTTGTAAAATGACGTTTGGGGCTTCCTTTTTAGTTTATTGAAGTAGGTGTTGCCAGCTTCGTTCGTGTTAAAATATTTGCCACAGATCAAAAAAAAGATTGGAAAAAGCTTCGTATAGCAACGTAAAAGTATAAAGCGAATCTCAACATGTCTTTTAATTTGTTTTAGGTCTCGAAAAAACCCAATTCAATTGTATTATATATGTTAACGTAAAATTGTAAACACCGTTAGATTGTAATCTATCTCGCGAGATTATAAACTGTCGAAAGATTGTGAACCTCAGCTTACTGCTTACAATTTAACGTATTATTATTTGGTATATTGTACTACACTAACTTAGTTATCATTCAAACTTCTTTGGTCAATTACAGATTAATTTTACTTTCCAACAATTTCATATAACTACCGAATAATAATACGTTAAATTGTAAGCAGTTCATTGAGATTCACAATCTTTCGACAGTTTATAATCTCGCGAGTTAGATTACAATCTAACGGTGTTTACAATTTTACGGTGACATATATACGCTCCCGCGAACTTTGTTTCGCTGTAATATATTTTTTCAAATTTTCCTCCATAAAAACCTTCAGAGTTAAAGAAATTAATATAAAATGCATTCGAATTGTTCCAGCCGTCTTCGTCTTTTACGCTTAGCAACATATTTTGCGATTCATTTTTAGTTATATAAATGGATAACTGCTCTTTAGTTTTAAATGCTCCTCAGTACGCAATATTATCATATCGAAAATTCCTCTATAGAAACTCAAACTCAAGATATAACGTAGATATATATATCTATATCCTAAAGTTACAACTAGGAGAGGATGAATTACAATATAACTTGTTCTGTTATATGTTAAGGCAGCACTTTTGATCGCTTTCATAACGCTAATGAAATGTAAATTTTATTCACTAAAAACAATCTTTTCAATACTTTATGTACTCTAGTTCTGCTAGTAGGGTTTCTTAAAGATTGAGTATTGAGATTGACCAAGTATATCTTACCTAATCACGGACACAATCCTTATTTCTTTTTCATCAATGACACAACAAAATCAACGTCAAGTTCGTTTAACATTGTCACCAAGCCAAGTTAATTTTAGAACTAGAACGTCAACATTAGCGTTGATGAAAACTCGTATTTCAAAGACAATGTCATCTTTTGTTGGCCTTTTACTGTGAACTTTAGAATTTGCCACAAAATTTGTGCAACAAAACACTAGTAGACTGTAAGCCATACGCAGAGATTAAGACTATATTATATGTAAATCACTTCTAATAAATCAAGTTTATATTGAAATCGAAGTCTTGTAAAAATAGTTGAATGTGGAATGGTGCAGAGTTACAAACAAAGCTATAAAAGAAATTCAAGCTGGCTACCAAGTTTTCTTTTTTGTTTAAATAAATACGAAGGTTGAAAAAGGGGTTCAATAGAACTTATTGATTCTTCTGCTACGACTTTAATTACTGATTTAATTAAAGAGACTTTACATGGATTCTTTGCGTATAACCTTACTTTGACGTTATAATTTAAATAAAACAAAGTGTTTAACAACCAGAAATATACTTCTGGAATAGTTTTTTGTCGTAATTAATTTAATTTAACTAATTAACTTTTTTGCAGTCATTTCCAAACCAATTCGACTTAGGCCCAGCACACATGGTGAAACGCAACTGCAACGAAACCCTTTTGAAATTATAGGTTTGAAACCAGTTTCAAACGTTTTCCACACACGCCGCAACCTAAATATGATGAAATTAGTCACAATCATTCCGATTTTGAGACCAGACAGAACCAAATCCGACACGAGTTTCCTGCACGCTGGTTTCAAAGCAACTGATCGGCAACGCGTTTCAAACCGGTTTCAAACTAGTTACGACGTGTGTTGTCTCTCAAAGGTATCTATGGCATAAACTGTCACACAAATGAAACTCAAAAGTATCCATGTGTGCTGGGCCTTAGGGTCCTTCAAGAATACAGCGTACTAATTTTTTAAAGGCCGGCATCGCACCCGCGACCCCTCTGGCATTTAGTGTCTATGGGCGGTGATATAACTTAACATCAACTTAACATGGTAACCCCAAATTGCGTTAGACTGTGTATATAGTAATTTTCATTAGCCGAAATTACGATTTATTATTAAAATTACTTAATTAAAACGACTAAGCAGCATTAAATCATCGAGAGGCTTTGCTTAATTTATACCTTTTATTTTACGTCCTGGGATGGTGTCTTAAATCAGATTTTAGGAGAGGTAGCGTTTTATTACGTAGACACTAGACATGTTTTAATTGTACCAGAAAAAAAACATTTTTAAGAGAGTTATATCACCTAATGTTTTAAGTTACATATACAGGATGGCCAAATACATATCAGTACCAATCTAGTGGACATTATGAAAAAGATACAGGTGTAGATTTTTTCGAATTTTAATAAGAATTAGTAAAAAAAGTCAATTTTCATATAAAAACTAAAATAAATCATAACTCTGCAGGGGTTGACCTTAGAGACCTCCCGTAGAACAATTTTTTGTCGCTGATGACCTCATCTATCCCCTATTTGCGTTTGATCCACGACTTTTTGGCCACCCTGTATATACATACATATTATTTTTCCGATTATGTCCAAAAAGGTCGACTTCACTCGTATAGAAGTGACACTTAGATTTGTTGGCGTAAGATGAGCCAAATCTTTTTCCTTAGCGTCGCAACCCCACTACTCTTAATTTTATGTTAGATATAAGCTCATGTTTTAAAACATTAAAGCCAGTTGTTACCCAGCTTCAAATAAAGAGTTTTATTTAAACATCTCCATACAAAAACCGCCACCAAACTTAATTAGAGTTACATACATATATTATTTAGGCGCAATTCCAATAAAATTAATTAATGTATATGTTACTGTAAAAGCTCGTCCTGCAGTAAATCCTAAGATATTCCAGTAAAACTTAAGATCTACTCATTGTTTTATTCCTAAAACCAACATCTACCAGCTAACAGTGGTAAAACCATATACTGAATTCGAATGATATAAGCTCGAAAATATATATATATATATATATATATATATATATATATATATATAGTTATATCAATCCGTCAATTGTTGATCATGCGTGCTATATCGCGAGCACTTTGTTGATCCGAAAACCTATGTTGATCCGGGTGGTTTTTGTTGATCCAATATAATATTTTTCATACAAATGTGGTTCCGACCGGATCAACGATTTACTCCGTTGAAGTTTAGGAAACGCAACCGAAATGTTGATCCAATATACAAATCCACTCCGATAGTTGTTGATCCGATTCAAATGGGCCAATCAGAAGTCAGCAAGTCCTCCTACTGGACTTACCTAAGGTATTTGGATGGTTTAATTCCTATAATTTATTGCAAGACCACCTAATCAGTAACTTTTCTTTATTTATTCAGTTTTTATGTTTATAGGTATGATATATATTTATGGTAAGGAAATTTATGACGACACGCGCTTGTCGCTTACCCGATGTTAAGCTTCGTGGCTAGCTTCATGCATGCCAGCAGCTTTATGTCATACAGAGTATGTGATATTGTATTGCACTCAGTAACCCTGAGATATAAGATCTAGAGTCTCGAAGCCCTGTTATTACTCCGGCCCTTCATCCCGGGACACCGTAGCGTTGTTTAGCTACCGCTTGGCCGTTGATTAACTGACAAAGGTCTGGCCTTTCCTCAGACTGGCCTTCGCAACAGTCCTACCAATACTCGATATAGTCTTATATAACTTGACGTATCGCACAGAATCTTCATTAAAATATATTTACTTTTTTTATAAATATTGTTAACATACGTGTTAAGTTGCGTCCAAGTCCTATTTTGAAGAATAGGTTCTTTATTTAAAACTTCCATACATTTGTTTTTGCCTGGATTTATCTTTTTATTTATGTATGATTGGAAATATTTTTTGACTAATTGTATCTCTTCATCCGACCACTTTCTATGACTGTTTTTTTTCGTTTCTGAATTGGATTATCACTATCGCTTAAACTTGGGCATTTTATTTTTAGAATCTTTATGATATATATTATTTTCTTTGGCTCATCTAGTTTTATTTCGTTTCTGAATCTGTTTATCATCATCAACATCGCTTTCACTTGTACTACTTGACCATTTTCTTTTCGTGTTGCTTCTGTTTGGCTTAATTTTGGGGTCTTTATTTTTAGGATCTTGGTTGTAATGATTGTCTTGTTTTTTATCGTTTACTTCATTATAGTCTCCAATTTCTATATCGTCCATGTTCTTATTGACTGTAGTTTCTGGTGTTTCGATAGATATTTTGGGGTTTGTAAGTAAGATGTTAGATTGGTCGCTTTCTATTGCCGAATTTTTTGAAGATGGCGTCTCTTCCTCAAAGTTTTTAGTTTCTTGGTATGATTGAGACCTAATCGTTTCTATTATGTTACTCTTCTTCTCCATTAATGTATTTTCATATTCTAAGAGTTGAGATCCTACAACAGCTTTTTGGAGTACCTGCATAGGCAATCTATAATTTTGTGCATGAACTAATATATTATGCCCTAGAAATCCTGCCAATTGCTCAGTATAATGATCATTTTGTTTAGAATGAATTTGGGACATTGTAGCAATATGATGTCTCATTCCGGTTGATGTAATCATCTCGGGGCGTTTCAAATTACACTGTTTTTTTTTTATCATATCTAAACACTTACCGCCCTCAAAAGGTTCTTGTGTACCAGGTCTTGGAAATAAATATTGGTTGGAGCTTGGCATTTCTAAATCTTCACGGCAAGCTATTTTTAAATCTATGTTGTCTCGCATTAATTTTGTTAGTTTAGTTAGTTTGACCATGCCTGTTTGTTCATTAAAGCCACACATTTCTTTTATGGCACTTACAAATGTTTCATTGTTTTCAGGATCAATTGCGTCAGTGAGATTTTCAATAGTTGTGTCTTTTTTCCGCAATAAAATTAAAAGAGTAGCTAAATCTCTCATTTTGGAGAAAATCGCTTTACGACTTCGTCGTTCTTTTTTCTTCTTCAAGAGACGAGCACCGTATGCTATGATTAATGGATCATTTTTAACTACTAATGAAATTTCATCAGAACGAAGATGCGACAGTATTTTTTTCTTTTAGCTCAATCGAAGCGTTCGCCGTATTGGGAACGATTGTTAAGCTGTGATTAAACAATGCTTTTCTTTTAAGTGACGGAAGAACATGTTCGGAAGCTTTACAATTTCTTAAATGTCTGAAAAATGAAGATCTTTTAAATGTACCCAAGCATGTTTTACAAGTAGCGTAAGTTGACGGACTAGAGGTACCCTGGTTGCTTCGTTTTGATGGTAATAAGGTTAAATGAGCATCCCGATCAAAGCTATTAGAATTGTGTAAAAAAATTCCCTTGTTTCTCAATTTATCTGTAATTTTTTGTCGTTTTAGCTTTTGTATTTTAGTAGTAGTATCATTAATAGCTTTATACTGAAGAACTTCGATTTCATCTGCGTGGTTACGTAAAAGATGTCTAGAATAATTACGTATAGTTACAATTGCTTGACAGTAGAAACATGCATTTCTTTTGTACCACTTACGTTTTCTCGCCGTATTATTAACGCTTTTTTCAACTTTACCTCCTCCAAAATCCGGAATTCCTTCTATGAGTACACTTACGCCCTCATTAGTCGATAAGTTCTGGCTACTTTCCCCACTATTGACTTGTGTGTTTCTTTCTTGTAACTGTTTTACTTTTCTATTGCAATTTTTTTCAACTGAACGACTGCGTCGTCATTATATTCATCGTTAAAAGACTAAAAGGTCAAGGTCAAAAGCCCTCGGATCAACGTTAGTAAGTAAGATTTCGCATATAAAACGGATGCACATTTGACTCGTCGGTATAATATTTGCGACCGTTACGGATCTACAAAAACATTATGTTAATGTATTTTTTGATGGCAAGTATGTTGCAAAGCGACCGATGCAGATCGCCAAACAAGCTTTCCATTTCTAATTCGGATCAAAGTATATCAGTTATATTTGTAAAGAGCCAATTATACACTGCAAGAAGGTGGATCAACATTTCTTTTAATATCTTACTAGATCAACGTTTACATAGAACGGATATATATATATATATATATACATTTACCAACTCGGTACGGTAAATCCCAAGACTTACACTTAAATCTTAAGATTAACCGTAGTTCGAGCTTTTACAGTAACATATATTTGATATAGGCTCGCGTCAGTTTTCTTTTCATTCGCTTGATCGCCCATTAACGAGAAAATATCTTTGTAAGTTATGTGCTCGTAAAACTAAACGCCTAACTAAATATTCGTCTCTCTCTAAAATCGTTTTCGCTTTTATTTTAACCCAAACGTTTAATTAACCTTCTTTATTTTTTACAATGCTATTAAGCCACCGTAACGAGACGTTTTCTAATTTCCTACACCACCTAATAAAGTGTCCTAGCTACTTTACCCGGCTATCTTGACTATAAAATTAATTGAATCTTCTAGTAGTATTTTAGGCTTTATGAGGAAACTCGACTGGCGAATGAATAAAGGAATAAGTGAAGAGATTATAATTCGACGGCGGCCTAAAGAATATTTAAAAAAATTGCATCGGGAATTATTGCATTTTTATAATGTATTACAAGTCTTTATGCCGCCTTAATTTATTTTGAGTTGTAAACCACCAACCAAACATTGTTGACAGCTGACAATTGAGCGAAATGTCATTACAGTGACAGCTTTTGTTGATTACAGTAACGCCTTAGTGGTAGCATTACCGGATTGATTTTGGAAAAATCCTATATATTATGCTGTTTTTGTAACTAAATAATTGGACTCTAGATTTGCTATATTTTGTTTCTTCAGAGTCACAGTGATGTAGTAGGGCGTCAGGTACATAATTACCTTTACATTTACAAAAACGTGTACATTATGAGAATTTGCTCCATTTAACTCTTTTGCTCGTGTATTGAATGGATTAAACACAAAAGAGTTTTTTCACAAAGGAACATCAATCATACTTGAATCTTGCATTATTGTGTTATGCCCGCGTAAAATTAAAATGTCGCTTATCTTGTAATGTATAAAAATATACATTAATGTTGTATTAGATATTCTTTATTATAAATCGGCACTATAAACTAATACCCTCGCGGATAAATTGTTGCGGTTGTAACCATGGCAACTAAACTATAAAGTCGTTGCCATGGTAACACACGCAATACGAAAGTAATGATTGCGATATATTTATTTTCTACAACAAGGATAAATGTTATAACCTTTTTAAGAAACACATTTCAGTTCGAATTGTATTTATATATTTTTATTAAATAATTCATTAAATTTAACATAAAACTCATTTGTATGCTGTATGAGAAAGTCCTTGTAATATTTAAAGTACAAATTTATTTTAAATATTAAAGAAATAGTTCTACAAATCTTAATCTTTTACTAGCACAAGAAAATTTTATATGAAATATAATTTGCTGTCTACAAAAAAAATGTAAATAATACAATAGAAATTTATCTATTAGACTTATAATTATAATATTAATTAAGAGGTGTCAAGTAAGCAAATTAAGAATTGTAATCGTTAAAACATTAAATAAATTAATTTTCAGTTTAATAATAATAATAATCAGTGGCGCTACAACCTCTTTTAGGTCTGGGCCTCAGATTTCTGAATCTGTATCATTATCATTTTTCAATCTAATACGCAAGTACGTGATCAGCCTCCAGTGCCTGACACACGCCGCCGACTTTTTGGGTCTAAGACATGTCGGCTTCCTCACGATGTTTTCCTTCACCGTTCGAGCGAATGTTAGATGCGCTCATAAAAGGAAAGTCCATTGGTGCACAGCCGGGGATCGAACCTACGACCTCAGGGATGAGAGTCGCACGCTGAAGCCACAAGGCCAACACTGCTCACAATAGTTTTAAGTTTACAATAAAATATTAAAAACTAAGCATAAAGCGCACTTTCTCATGCACTACTCCTATGTGACCTGCGTGCACGTACACATACGCGCGAAACAAGCAAGATCATTTTTTGTGGTTGCGTGCGAGTATAGATAAGTTTCAATAAAAATGATTTGATATGTAAATATAATAATTTAAGAATATTAAATATTACGTGGAATGAATAGTATCAATCGCTTATACTGGGAATAAATAAGGCGCAACTGCGTTTCTCTGTGAATACAAAAGAAACAACATTTAAAGCCTATATTCTAGGGTTTATAAAGTAAGATAATATAAAGAAAAAATTAAAATATCTTACATATATCATGTCAAGTGATATAAATTAAACATCATCGATCAGACGGCAAAGACAACATTACAAAAGAGTTTATATAAAATACAATATAGACAAGAGTTTGTATAGGAAAATATATTATGTTTTCCTTTATATATATTGTCTCACGCAATTACCCGACGTTATTTTTCCCAGCACGCGAAGGGGTATGTAACAAGTTAGCCTTTATTGCTGATGCGCATGGAACTATGATTTGTGCTACGAGAACTCTATTTTTCTCACCACCGACACTGTCCTATTGCACTCAAAGGTTAAACAAATCTACAAAATAGCCTTTGCCACAAATTTAAATCCACTCTATTACAGTTCATGGAACAATGAGACGAAGCATGTAAATAAACATTGAAGCAGTCAGAGTATACTTCTTTGTCTATATTTGTATAAGACAAAGCTAATACAAAACAAAATACCCTTCATTGTTTGCTCATAAATGCATTATATTATTGAGAAAGTAAAACAAAATGAGTCGAATAATTTGAAATTAATCACAAACCCTAATTATATAAAATACTAGCAGAACGGCCAAGCGTTGCTGTGGCTAAGGTTTTAGTTATATTACATAGTAGTAACCTATTCAAGGGAAACTGTAGGAGAACACCAGTCGTGGGGACCACCATGCTTTTTTGGTGGTTATGCCATTAAATTGTAGCTTATTTGAAACGTTGGTACTTTCAACACAGCGCCATCTGTTGGAATTGTGACTATCAAATGTTAAACAAATATTTTGCAATAAAATAATATTGCGGGTATAAATTGAGATGTAAGCTATCCTATCTGTTAAGTTGGATCAAACTACACACGGTATGCAAATTTGATTGAAATCGGTTCGGTAGTTTGAGTCCATTGCGGACAAACAACGTGACACGTAATTTATATATATGTATTAAGATTAAGATAAGATATTGTAAAATTTAAATATTAGAATTTTCCAAGGTCGCGATGGAAAATAATGATCTTGTTTCCATTATTAGGGGACAAGTAATTAATTATCCGTTAATTTCCTTCATACATTACTAAGTTTAATAAGTTTTTATATAAAGTGAAGTTCCGTAAGACCAGAGAATTCGTAAGGGAATTATTTGTGTTGAAATTATAATAAAATAGCTTTCTAAAAATAATCAGAAAATAAAAATTCATTACTATTAATATAATATAACTAATTATTATATATATTACTAAGTAATATAACTATAGTTTTTTCTACTGGTGGAAACTATACTTCGTGTTACTTTTGCTCTTTTTCCTAAAGCACTTTCACTTTTATGCCTTTATTTTTTATTTTTTTATATAACAAACGGGCAGGAGGCTCATCTCATGTTAAGTGATACCGCCGCCCATGGACTCTATCAATGGCAGAGGGCTTGCGAGTGTGTTGCCGGCCTTTTAAGAATTGGCACGCTCTTTTCTTGAAGGACCCTAAGTTGAATTGATTCGGAACTATTTCAGTGAGCAGCTGATTTTACACGCTCAGTTGTGGAACGACGGACGTCGAGGTGATACGGGTGGAATTTCGTATTCTGCCTCCGACGTCCGATGATGAAACTCAGCTGCAGGTATTATGTATAATGTATATTATGTATAATACAATTTTGTCGAAGTAATCAATATGTACATCACGTAGTATATAACATATCGTCTACAAACTTATCTCATTTGGCCATGAAACATTAAAGCTTTCAATCACTAGAGTACGGCTTCAAAAGCTCTCATACATCATGCATTGAAGATATTCTGAAGCTACTTAAAGAGTTACAAGAGACTTATACCGTATTAAATAATGAATCGATCTTCATAGTCTAGTCGACAAGTTGAAAATGGAACAAAATAGAGATACTGCTCTTAAAATTATGTGCGATAGCTCATTCGAACCGGAATGACGCCTAGAAAAATGTGCTAAAAGCGTGTATTAGCACATAAAAAATTGCAAAAGTTATAGACAATTAAAGATGAAAAAAAAATGGCATTTAGTTTTTTGCCAATATTTAATAAACTATTAATATTTAAGAAATTTCAAATAAAGATTCTGAAAGAAGAGAAAATTTCCAATAAAAAACTCCTAACTCTCGGAACTCTATCTCCATTATTTATAACTTTAATTTAACGCTGAAAATAGGTCTGCGGGTGACATTTTTAGGATTCGCGCGTGGCGTCAAAAGCGACTACGGCACATTAATTAATTTATTTAAGGTATTGAATATTTTTTTTTAAATTTGAAAAAATTATGGTGTGTTCTGAACACTATAATTAATTTATTCCCGTTGAAAATTTTACTTAAAGTTAATTTTTCAACAAGTTAAATAATTGTTAACTAACGAAATTTTCTCGAACGACCGTCTTAATTGTAAGTGAAAAAAAATGTTTAAATAATGGTCGTAAAAATATTTCGCTTCGTAGAGCCTTTCTTACATACATACTTAACAAGATCGTGCCATAAAAGTTAAAAAAATATTTATACTTTGTTTATAACATTTTTTTTACTTAAACAAAAACTTAAAAATCCATGTAATGTTGTTAAAAAAAAATTTTATTTTCTAAATCATCATAAAATCGTTTTTTTATTAATACAAGATATTTATTGATTTACAAAAAAAAAAATTCCCGCCATTTGTTGATAAATTTTTTTTTAACAAATTGAATAAATAAATATTTTTTAAAAAAATTTTAACACAACTTTATTACGTTAAAAATTTTATGATTTTTAAAAAATTTTTTTTTCCTAAATAACAATTTTTAATTGTTTATAATCGTTTTTTTTAATTTTCTATTGTTTAAATAATTAGTTAAAAAAAAAATTTTTTCTAAAAGTCATAATTGACAGTCCTCTATAATGTAACAGAAAAAAATTTTTTTTTAATCAACAATTCTATTGTTTATTAACTTACCAAGTTGTTATAAACAAATATTCAACTTTTTTTTATTTTTTTTCTAAAATTTCTAAAATTAACAAAAACAACCATATATAACAAAGTATAGAAAAAAATTTTTTTAATTTTAAATAAAAGTAATATTCATGATAATCAAAAAATTTACAAAAAAATTTTTTCTATACTTTGTTATATATGGTTGTTTTTGTTAATTTTAGAAGTTTTAGAAAAACAATTAAAAAAAAGTTTAATATTTGTTTATAACAACTTGGTAAGTTAATAAACAATAGAATTGTTGATTAAAAAAAAAATTTTTTCTGTTACTTTATAGAGGACTGTTAATTATGACTTATAGAAAAAAAATTTTTTTTAACTAATTATTTAAACAATAGAAAATTAAAAAAAACGATTATAAACAATTAAAAATTGTTATTTAGGAAATTTTTTTTTTTAAAAATCATTAAATTTTTTATGTAATAAAGTTATGTTAAAATTTTTTAAAAAAATATGTATTTATTCAATTTGTTAAAAAAAAATTTATCAACAAATGGCGGGAATTTTTTTTTTTGCAAATCAATAAATATCTTGTATTAATAAAAAAACGATTGTATGATGATTTAGAAAAAAAAAAAATTTTTTAACATCATTACATGGATTTTTAAGTTTTTGTTTAAGTAAAAAAAATGTTATAAACAAAGTATAAATATTTTTTTAACTTTTATGGCACGATCTTGTTAAGTATGTATGTAAGAAAGGCTCTACGAAGCGAAATATTTTTACGACCATTATTTAAACATTTTTTTTCACTTACAATTAAGACGGTCGTTCGAGAAAATTTCGTTTGTTAACAATTATTTAACTTGTTGAAAAATTAACTTTAAGTAAAATTTTCAACGGGAATAAATTAATTATAGTGTTCAGAACACACCATAATTGTTTCAAATTTGAAAAAAAATATTCAATACCTTAAATAAATTAATTAATGTGCCGTAGTCGCTTTTGACGCCACGCGCGAATCCTAAAAATGTCACCCGCAGACCTATTTTCAGCGTTAAATTAAAGTTATAAATAATGGAGATAGAGTTCCGAGAGTTAGGAGTTTTTTATTGGAAATTTTCTCTTCTTTCAGAATCTTTATTTGAAATTTCTTAAATATTAATAGTTTATTAAATATTGGCAAAAAACTAAATGCCATTTTTTTTTCATCTTTAATTGTCTATAACTTTTGCAATTTTTTATGTGCTAATACACGCTTTTAGCACATTTTTCTAGGCGTCATTCCGGTTCGAATGAGCTATCGCACATAATTTTAAGAGCAGTATCTCTATTTTGTTCCATTTTCAACTTGTCGACTAGACTATCATAGTAAAATACATTCCCTAAAATTGTCTATCATAAATACGAAACTATTAATTATACAATGACATGTTTTGACACTATCATTTATTTATTGGCGTTCATAGGGCGTTAGATGAAACAACAAAAAATAAAAACTATTTTAAGCTTGCATACCTAGTACACAAGAACAGAGTGTCTTTACCTTAATTACTTATTAGTATAAAAAAATTGAAACTTACATATAGGACTGTTAAACATTTGATCGATAAAATTATTCTATAATACACAGCCTTTATCATACACTTCGTCGCTACCAACAATGCCTGGTTGGAACCAGTTCTAGCAGTTCTGTGATGGTTCACGGTTCTGCTACTCCAGCAAGTGGCTGAACATTGTATTCAGAAGGTTTTGTCGTAATTATTTTAGTGTATTTAGTATTTCGATTTAATTGTAGAAATAGAACTACTTATTTCTACACTCAAATTAACAAACAATTATATAAATACATAGAAATTATCAGGTCGTAAAAAAGTGCACCTCTTCTAACCTATATTCGTACAAAGATACCCTTAACAAAATAAGCTGAAAGATTAATAGTCTCACATTTATTTGAGCGAGTTGCGGCGAAAATTCCTGTTTACGCAAAGACGGCTTAAAGTCGGCTTGCCTTAACCCCTTTATTGATTGTTTCTATCAAAGTAAACGTTGCTTTGAAATTGCGGAAATGTTATAACCGGGCCATGCAATTGACAGAAAAACAATTTCGCATAAACGGTTTAAGGGCATAATGTTACGATATTGCAAACGGACGAACACAAAAAAACTATTTTATTATTTTTTTAAACTTAAGCTTATGCATCTGACTAAACGATATTATTTACATTAGTTAATATCACTGTTGGCTTTTAGGCTAGTTCGGCTCCTGTTTTCCTTAAACGTGTTCCGATTTAAAATATATTTATTTTAAGTCAACCCTTGCGAACTTCGATGATTTACCTTATGATTTTTTTACTTAGCCTACCTCATTGGTAGCTGCTACCAACATATGCGATATTTTGCTATGCTACCTCATAAAGACTGTTTTCTATTCCGGAATAAAAACCGTAGACTAATTAAAACTAAATCTTTGCTTTATTTATATTTTTGCAATTTTTCCCCATAAAAAATTCCTCAGAGTTTATAGGAAAAAAAGGCCATAGTAGTATAGTATTTTATTAATTAAATTTTTATATAATATAATATTTTTCTTTTTTTCTCCGAGTTTTTCGCTTAGCATAACATATTTTGCGATTAATTTTTATTTATTTAGTTGGATAGATGTTGGAATGTTATTTAGTCGAATAAAGTAATCTATTTAATTAAATCAAAAATATTGATTTAAGGTAGTAAAAAAAACATTGGCACCTTTTAGGTCTGGGCCTCAGAGAGTTTTTTCTTATATATTTCTTATTTTAGTAGTATTTCCTTATAGTATTTTCTGTGCCTGACACACGTCGTGGACTTAGTGGGTTAAGGTATGCCGATTTCCTTCAAAGAACGAGCGTTAACGCCTTTAACTAATATACAGTCCATAGGTTCGAACCTACTACCTTAACAACAAAAGTCGCACACTGAAGCAACTAAGCCAACCTTATAATAAATATGTTAAACGTGTGCGAAGGCTATCTAAACGTCAATACATTACGTACATTAACTGTTATATTTATTTCAGATGATTTCTATCTAGAAGATACGAATTTATGGAAACCACATTTAAACGATCGGAATGCCAAAAGATAAACAGTCGTCAATTAATTTTAATTACACAAAGTGAGCCGTGGTTAAATTGTGATAAGCGTCCGCTGAAATATCGACACAATTTCAAGTGAACGAATTTCGATCATTCATCCGTGGAAATGATAAAATAACTGTTCTTTAAATTAAACATTAACTTTGACGACTCATTGGTCTAGTAGTTGACTCCCCCCCCGACCCCTGACTGCGAAATCATGGGTCCCGTTCGATTATGGTTCGATCCCCGGCTGAGATGTTTATATCAGTAACTATGTATTGATGCGTATGTATAAATACATATTTATTTTCTGTTTGTTTTTGAGTTAAAAAAAAAAACTCAATCGTTGATTTTTTCTACGTAGAGTAAAATATATTTTATTTTTTACCTCTATAACATTAAAACTAGAGATGGTGTGGATATGATATTTCGGATCTGGATACGGATATGGATATAGGAATAAAATTATATCGGTTTCGGATACGGTTACGGATATGTAATTATTTCGGATTATCCGTTAGTTTCGGATAGTTTCGGTTACAGTTATTAGATTGAAGTAAAATATAAACACAAATAGTATGTAATAATTTAGTTTTATATATAGGTTTCATATAGTCTAGGTTATCAGTTGGTATTATAATCGGTCATATAGGTAATTAACTATTATAAACCTCCTCAGTTTTATCTATTAAAATAAAAGTGCAATAAATTTAATAGCTTTACAAAAACATTTAACTTTATACATTGCACATATTAACTTATAACCTATGTATAACATATTAAATGTTTTCTTTTTAATTATTTTTGTGAGTAATGAAACCATTAACAAACCTGTCGAAACGTGTAGTTTTATCTAGATTTTGGACTCTGCTCTTATCCGAAACTATCCGAAAGTTGTGAAACGGATACGGTTACGGATATATATTTATTTCGGATATCCGATTGTTTCGGTTACGGTTACGGAGCTCCATAACATCCCTAATTAAAACTAACGTTGCTTGTGTACAGTTCCCGCTCAATCAATAGACCAGTTATGCGCATCAATAAATGATGCTAAAGGTACACGCAACATTAGCTTGCAAAAATTAGCAATGACGTTTTCATACTAAAACTCTGCAGTATTTTATTGAAGTTTATTTTGGGGTCAAAGGTAAGGAGAAGGTTTTGTTATCCTACGGATTTTATTTCTCTCCACAGTAAGACTGTCATGTTTTTACAAAACGAAGATGAATATAATGTTAACAATCAAACAAACTTACGTGTTAACAAGACCAAAACAGAATCTTAATATAATTAATAAAAAAAACAGAATATTAAAAACTTTAGAGGTTTCAAGGGACACCCGGATGGAACGAAATTCCTTTCGATTAATTTATATGTTAATTGGAATCATAACAGTATGATAGATTTTCTCGACACCAATCTTACAACGAAAAAAAAAGCCAACATCACGAGGTGTTCTCAGGCGGTCACCCATCCAAGTACTGACCTCGCCCGACGTTGCTTAACTTCGGTGATCGGACGAGAACCGGTGTATTACAATAGCAAATAGCAAAAAAGTGTCGTGACAACTTTTCGTAAGATTTTTTTCCGTCTAGCCCCCTTTCACAACGCGCGATAAGGAACTTCGTTCCAATAATAAAAACTTTTCTATCCATATCCATATAACATTTATTTGAAACTTAGTACGGTGATTTGTCAACGTTAATAATTTAAGTTTATAGTGAAACTGTGCCAAAGCAATAAACTCAACAAAGTGCGGTTTCCCGCACTCCGTCATAATTCTTGAGATGCGGCGAGCAATCACATTGCATCGCGACAAACAAATTGTCATTCCACGTCCCAACGACATATCCAATTCCACAATCCAGCTCTTATTCGTGAAATTCAAGACGCAATATCTAGAATACGAATTTACTGAGATATTGGCTTAATATGACGTATTTGGTAACCGGAAGTATGAACTTATCATAAAAGCTCTAATATGTATTTAACCCGTTCTTCGTGAAACCAATACGGAAACGCAATACTTAAATATAGCCTAAAAAATCGAGGGAATATTCAAACTTTTCAAACATTAACTTTTTGTATTAGTTTATACTATACGAAGAAAACGTAATGAATAAAACATCGCGCGAATAAGAAAGTTTCGAAATATATTAATGTCAACTTATTTTTATCAAGTCTAGCTCATTTCTCCTGCATTAATAAAGAAAATGTTATTCAACACTTCTGGAAATGGCGAAATAAACACAAATTATAAACCGGTGTCTCATAAACCGGTTTTATAACCGGATGTTTACCGCAGTTATCTAAATAGCCCAAAAAAGTGGTCAAAAATAGCATTTTTGTTGGATAAGAGGATGACGTGGGCTATCTATATGGTTGAGCTTCCGTACGCTAAAAGGGACATTTTCTTTTCAATGCCTTTAGAATTTTCGCGAAAAATGCGCCGTCACATTTGGATAATGGCGGTAAGGACAAAGATTAGGACGTGGGATTTTATATGCAAAAAATACTTGAATTCACCTCTTTATGCTCGTTTATTATACACCCATTATGCAAGGTTACTATACAATTAGTGTATGTTTGTTAATAAATGTAGTCAAGTCATGTGTTAGGCACACGGCTCTCTCTGTGGGTGGTCAGTTAAAATGCCGTTAGCAAACGTTTTCTCTTGTTCTTGTTCGATAAATCAAAACTTTATAAACGCCGAAGTCTGTCATTAAAACTTCTTAGAAATAAAAATTCGAGAAAACTTTAAAAAAGGGCAAATTAATCAAGGTAGAACTTATAGCGGTAAAAAGTTGGCAAAAACGCAATATCAAAGCCATTGTGTGCTTAACGCTTAGGAAGTCAGATTGACCCAATTTATCAAGAGAAAAAATAAAATTGAGTTTTAAATGTCTATAAATGTAATCTAAACTTAAAATAACAATAGGTCTTGTTGGAAAGATTACTATGTACATAACATCCAGTTGACTGAAAAATACACAGACCTAGATTTTTAATGTTCTATATTGAAGTATCTTCTCATGAAAAATGGAGCAAAATAGTGACGGAATGGTACCCTAGAGACGGAAAACGAAGAACAGGTCGACCACGAAAGAGATGGGAGGACGAACTGAAACTAACAGCAGGCTACAACTGGAGAAGAGTCGCAAAAGATAGAGAACAGTGGAAAGGGTTAGAGGAGGCCTTTGCCAAGAGGCAAACCGAACTCCGAGATATACTGGAGTGAAAATATATTAAAGTTCAGATAGATAAAATTACAGAGTTTCGGAATTTTAAGGCTATATTATTATTATTATTGAAGTATCTTATTTCTCGTGATAGGTAAAAAGATAGATCTTTAACAGAATATTGTAATAAGTTATAATTTATAATTCCTGCTTTTCAAATCACACATTTATAAATAGTACTACAATAATTAAATAGTTCAGTTTAGAGTTGATTTTTAGTATAATAGTTTTAGCTTTAATAGACTAACACTTAAGTAATAAAATATAAAACATACACAGACACACACCCACACACATACACATAATTTACACATACACACATACCCCATCTGGTTTCCTCTATATATTGTAATGTATTGTATTGTATTGTATCTTCTGTCAATTCGAAGTGGTGGAGGCCTGATGACCTGTAACACAGGTCTTACCTTTAGCAGGCATCAGTCTCACACAGACTAGCTTTTTCCATAAACAGAAGTAAGAATATAACTGTCACTTGCTTATGTCCTAAGTTTAAGTTTTTGTGAGAAAATAGATAAATAAATAGGACGGACCTAGTGAGCGTCTAAGTGTGGAAAACGAGTCCACAAACCAACCAACCAACCAACCAAATAAATAGTAGGAATTTTGTTACTGCCACGGCCTATTCTGAGTAGGTAGAAAAAGGGATGCCGTGTGACTAATTAAAAAATATGTAAGCATCTGTTTTGTAATCAGCAATAAATTTTTATAGCTTTATTTCGACTTAAGAGTCGACAAACAATCAGTCATCCAAAAAACCAATCATTCTGAACTTAGTTTCTTTTTAATTTTTTAGTCACATTTCAAACACTTCAGTTTAATAACAACTTAATATTATATATACAAATATACTTAATGATTCGGTAATAAAGTTTTAAGCTGGTAACAAAAGTTAGATTACATTTCATATAATGTAACCATATACAAGAATTAAGATAAGGAGAACAATCTCGCGATCTTGATGAAAGGCAAATAACTATAACTTTAGGCTGCGTTGCCGACATTGAATATTAATCTTGTGTTTGTTCGGCGGCAAGAATACAAAAGCTCTGATAATTTCAACTAGATTTTCTTAGTATCACAATTGCGGGCTACTTAGTTACGATTTAGTTTGAGTGACAAAATATTGGCGCTGCGTAGGGATACCCCACATCTCTCTCACTCTGCATCTTCTACCGCATTTACCATGGAGAGTGTTCAGAGGAGTTGTTCGGATTAATACATGCAGCTGAGTTTCATCTTTGGACGTCGAGGCAGAATACGAAATTCCACCCGTATCACCTCGACGTCCGCCGTTCCACAACTGAGCGTTTTTCAAGGCAGTTTTGACCGCGCACCACCACTATGTGGAACCAGCTGCACACTTCAAGAAAAGAGCGTACAAATTCTTAAAAGGCCGGCAACGCACTCACGAGCTCTCTGGAATTGAGTGTCCATGGGCGGCGATATCACTTAACATCAGGTGACCCTCCTGCCCGTTTGCCCCCTGTTCTATAAAAAAAAAAATTATGTGCCAAGAATGACCAAATTTAAATATAAGTCAGTGAATATAATATGTACTATGAATAATGAAAAATAACAATTCCAAGGTTAATTATTGTACGTATTGTAAATATATAAACGTTATTCTTTGATGAAAAAAGTGGTAATCTTTAAAATACTCTAAGGGAAAGATTCAGAGTCGAGATCGAGACTTAGCGCTAATTTGAACTTCATTATGTCAAAAATAGGATTTGTCATACAGGAGTCTTTGGGTAAGAAGCTCCTCATTTGAAACCAGTGACATGATGTCTAACAAATAACAAACAAAATTATAATTAAACATGCCTGTGTCTAACGATCATCAAGTTTATTTAATTACGAAAATTATGTTTTGTTGTGACACGAGTGAAGTTCAGCGTCTGTTAAAGGGTGTAACAATATTTGTTAAACCTGAAATATCTATTTTAACGATGCAAACTTTTATTTAACACAAAAACAATAAGCGGAGTTGCGATGCCACACCGTTTAACTCGGCAATATCATTATATATTATTAATTATAACTCTTCACATGAGAAATACGTTTATAAATAAAGGCCTAGTGACGTGTTTCGATAAATGGGTCACACGATAATGTAAAGTTGAATAATTGATATTTCAAGTTAATAGTGATACCAAAATATTAAAGTTTCACCAAAAGTTAGTTAGTTTAACCAATTTGACAATCTTATCCCATCGTCGCATCACTTTAAACAGCCTTAACCTGTGAGGTTTAATTTTTAAGCTATTGCATAGATTTTATCGCGGGCTTTGAGCGCGGCGACCGAACCAAGAAATTCCGTAACGTAATATAGGTGCGGCAAATACGCGTTAGAGTGGGACAGAACACATACTGCGCATTCCCATCTCTCTGACGAGATCGGTGACGTAGCCTGAGCGCGGCCGGTGCAGCCCTAACGCGTTAGAGTGAGATAGACTATGTAGGCGTTTTAGTCTGAGTCTAGTAGTGGTAGATTGAAATAATATCAAAGAAAAAACTCTATATGGGTCTTGGCGTCAGATTGCATCCGTTCTGTTCCGTCTGACACATATGGTCGATTTTGGATTTGGGACATGACGGTTCACTCGCTCGGAAAAGGAAAACATAGTGAAGAAACCGTCATCTCTTAAACTCAAAAATCTACTTCAGATAGAAGGATTGTCACTTACTTGTCTCTGAAATCAAAAATGATGGAAACGTATGCAATCTGAGGCCAAGACCCATTTAGTTTTAGCACCGCTGAATTTTAATTATTACTTACATAACAATTGTACATTAATATATGTGCCAAATATCAGCTTATGAGAAAACTTTATTGTTCTTGCCTCCCACTTTGATTTTGTTCCCTTTGGAGTAGAGACTCTTGGGCCGTGTGGTTCAAGTGAAAGGGAGCTATTTAAAGATTTAAGTATATAGCAGAGGTGACATCGGAGCTCTTTCCTCGCTCAACGAATAAGTATCGTAAAACTGCAATAAAGGTAAACTGCCACAGAGATCAAACGTTGACCAAGACTATGAGTTTATACATATTTATACATTGTTCAAAACAAAATACAATTTTATTGTAACATTAAAATTCAAGACTTATGCAATATTTTAAAAATATTTACGTTCATTCTTTAGTCTAAGTAATTATTATTTCACCAATTTTAAGCATTTCTTTATCATTATATAGAAAATGTAACAGGGAGTGATTTTATTTATTTCTATTATGATATGTTATATTTAAGGACCACACTATTGTATTAGGTTAGCCTGTAAAGATAGTGATGTGGAGAAAATAAATAAATAAATATTTTATAGTTTTGTGAATTTTAATACGAACAATGAATTTCATGTATCTTGATCGAAATGTTTGTGATCTCTCTTGAAACACTTTTATTTGATGAATGTTATATAAAATAACCCTTTTATTTTTGTCTTGCACAGATAGTTGGTGTAGGGATAGACTACTATAGCTGCTACTATACATTGCAGTTTTTTGTATTGCAAATGAGGTTGACAAAACCCTACGGAAAAATTCGTTATACACAATTGTTCGGATTAATACCTGGAGCTGAACCAGCTAATTCAGTATTTCATAACCAATTCTACTTAGGGTCCTTTAAGATAAGAGGGTACCAATGAAGCCAATCGGGTTGGATTTGAATTACCTCAATAATAAATAACAAGGATCTCTTATCAATTATAAACTTGGTAATTTGTTTATCAATTATAGATACTTAGAATGTTATTGCAATCAACCATTTTCGAGATTTATCTACTGTAAATTTATCGGAATTATTACAGTATATACATTGCCTCGCGGTTTCAGTATTTTTAATTCGGTTGTGATTTATTATATTTTTTATCTAGATGTTAGTCAGTCACGCCAAAATGTTAAACCTACAACAAAAAATAAAAAATCACACACACTACATAAAGAAACAATGAAAATTACGACAAGATAACAAGTACCAGAGATGCCTGAGATTACAGTATTTAAACAAATAAATGAACGCTGAAATATTAGTATAGATTTTAACTAAGTACTCTTTTGACTCTCTCAAAATAGTGCCTTTGTTAATGTTGTGTAATTAACTAGCTGAAACTGTCTAAAGATATTGTTTTTACTAGGTTCAAATTGCCAATAATATGTTATTTAAGATCTTAATATAGCATTTAAAATGTTCAAAGAAAAGTCCTTTCTAACATTTTTTATATACTCAGCCGATAGATTTATAAACTTGCTTTTGTTAGTGATGAAAATAAAGATTCACGAAATCTAAGAAAAATAGGAAGAATATTGAATATTGCAATAAAATTAATATGATAATATTTCCTGAAAATAGTTGATAACAGTATATGTTATCAGATATCATTGTTAGCCATAACAACAAAACATCGCTACTAGACGCGATATTAGACGAACACTTAAGTTTTGCACTCGGGTGTGTCTGCATGTACAGGTAGTAATTATGGTAATGCGGTAAGTTAGTAGATGTTTTCTACGTTGTTCTCACCGATTTGTTTTCTATATTTCATCATGTGTTTTAACGTAAAGAACATGAAAAAAAAAGTACATTTTATTTCTTCGGATTTTTTAAACACATATTAAAGCATTTAATTACGATAAAAATTAATATGATAATAATTCCTGAAACAAGTTGATCACTTACACTGTTATCAGATAAAATATGTCATATCATTGTTAGCCATAACAACAAAATATCGCTACTAGATGCGATATAAGACGAACCCTGAAGTTTTGCACCCGGGTGTGTCTATACTATGTATGGGTAGTAATTATGGTAATACGGTAAGTAAGTAGGCGTATTCTACGTTGCTCTCACTGATTTATTAGAAAAAATAACTTGTACACTTATGTCACAGTCAAAAAATAATGCCTCTTAATTTAGACTTACTTCCAGTTCTCAAATCAAGAGCGTAGAACTCTAAGTACAACTTTTGTGTGTCAATTCCAGTACGTTTTAATAAACAATAATCCTAATGCCAAGTCGCGTCTGTGAATCTTTCCCTGAGATTAGAGATGGGAGAATACCAGCGACAGTCTAAATAAAGTCGCATAGGAACAACACGAGGTGGTGCCTACCAACATTAGCTGAACACACTAATTTAAGACTGATAAAAAAATTAAAATAAATTTTCACGTAAATATTGCTATGAATTTATGTTTAATAAAATTAATTGCAAAACATCAATTAAAAATATGTATTTAAATATATTAAACTATCTATCATTAAATATGTTTATAGATTTATATTTTCCGGAAATCTAACGTAATCACTAATACCTCCCGCGTACCCCGCCCTGCATTGTCGCAGCATATACTTAAGCAGTTGTTCCAATTATATCTTGATTTTGTTGTCAATATCAAGATAAAATTGGGCTATATTAATCGAATATATTTTTAACGAATCACTGCATTGTTGAGTTTTTTAATTGGTGTTTGTACGATGATTTTTCTATTAGCTTTCGCTTTATTCAATGTATGTTCTTGTATACCATTTCGGTATCATAAGGATGTGGGTATCAAGCAGGCAGAGCACTTGATGATTCAGGAGACGATGGGAAGGATAATAGGAGGAAATCAAGTGCCTAGTGTTGCGACATATCCTTATCAGGTACTATTAATAATAAGACGAGGCGAGACGATGTATAACAAAAAACACAAGCAATAAATAAATATTTTTTAAAGATAATTGTATCTTAATTAACTGTTTTTAATTGCATTGTGTGAATATTAATGTGATCTATTTATGTAATTTTTATTAGTTATGTCTGTGTTTGATTCTTACTGATTTCTAAGGGTAATTAATAATAATTGTAAAATTAATGTCACCCTCACAATTGGTTGATTCAAAGTCAAATATAATCAAATAGAATAAGCCTTATCATTTTACGTCATCCGAAGTATCACTAAACATAATATACATAACAAAGAAAGTTCATCTTGACTCAATTTTTTATTGGAATGTCTGTTCTAGGCTGGAATAGTAGCTACTTTGACAAAAGGACTTCAGTCCATTTGTGGTGGAGCTCTGGTTTCAAACACTCGGGTATTAACGGCAGCACATTGTTGGTGGGATGGGGAGAACCAGGCTAGGTCATTTACCGTTGTGCTGGGTTCTCTAACTATATTCTCAGGGGGAACTAGACTTACTACTAGTGACGTTGTAGTGCATCCATCATGGAATGATAAGGATATTACTAATGATATTGCGGTTGTTAGAATTTCCAGAGTGCAGTTTACTAGTAAGTATTTATGGTGATTTTCACGTACTGTAACCGGTTCAATTTATTAACTAGATGAAAATAATTTATTTAATAACTATGAGAACAAGTTTATTATTAAAAGTAGCATTTATTTTATCCGCTGACAGCGAAATTTTTACTGAAACAGAGCTCGACGTGGTACATTTACTAATTCTTCTATTGTGTGTTCTTTGTTAGCCTTTTACGTCACAATAAGGCAACTAGACAATTTATTTATCTAATAATTAACTTCCTTTAAAACTATGAGTACAATTGCGTATTTCATATTATACTAGCTATTATGAACTAAATTTTTACTCCACATATGCAACAATAAAGATAAACTGAGTTTAAATCGTTTGAATTTTGTATTAATTCCCAACATTAATAATGTATGTATATTCTGATATATTCCAGATAATATTCAAGCAATACCGCTACCCTCTGTATCAGATGTTAATAACGCTTTTGCTGGAGTGACAGCTACCGCTACGGGTTATGGAAAGACGAAGGATTGTAAGTTTTTAATGTTTAAAAACTGCTACGAAAGATAAAAAATTAGTAATTTCTTGTAGTAACAAAATATTGTCGTTTCCAGCTCAAAAAGGATTTCCAAAAACTACTTCACTGCAGCACGTCAACCTTAAAGTTTTGACCAACGCTGTGTGTCAACGAACATTCTCAGGCGTCACCATACATAAAAGTCATCTATGTACAGATGGATCTCAGCGAGTTGGTACTTGCGAGGGTGATTCGGGTGGACCATTGACAACTATTGTCAATAATAAGCGCATGTTGGTATGTATTAACCAAGATTCGTGTCTTTATTTATTTCATTGCGTCCTATAACGTAATAATAAAACAAATAAGCCTCCACGCTGACTTAACGGGTTGGCATTTGTACTTGATCGAAGTTTGACTCCGTTTACAGTACTTTCCCGTTAAAACAAGTATTAAAAAAACCTCATTGGTACACAGCCAGGCATCAGTTACATTACCTCTTAATTAATAAATAACCCCACGAGAATATAAGTGAGTGCTCCTATTTTACCATGCCTCCTGCTGATAGAGGACAAATGTTTGTTTTTAATTTATTTTATAACTTAAGATGTCATACATGTGGAACATGGTGTAATGGTTGTATCCAATCCTTACAAACGTTGTGGAAAACAAAAAACTTGGCGATAAAAAAGAGTGGCGGAGAGTTTATTGCTCTTCCGGTCTACGCCCTTGGTTTGAGAACTGGCAGTAAATGTAAAATTAGAAGCATTTCATATATAATATATATATATATATATTTTGACGTTCATAAGTGTGAATATAAATATGAATAAATGATTTTTGACTTTGACTTTGACATTATCATCTAAGTGTTCATTGTTTACGGTCGTATTTGTGTCGTCGCACAAAACCCTAGCATTGATTTCCCTTTTTAGTAAGAACAAGGACATTAATTCTAAATTGCCATAGCTTGTATCGAAGGCTACACAAATGTTTTTTTGAAATCATATAATATATTGCTAGGCATAAACTCTATACACGGGCATATTTGATTCCAGATCGGAATAGTATCGTTTGGACTGGGCGATGGATGTGAACGAGGCACGCCCTCCGTGTACACGAGAGTAACGGAGTTCCGTACATGGATCAACGCTCAACTTTAGAAATTCATTCATTATGCTATATTTCAAAACAAATATATGATTTACTGAAATAAAAGTTTTATTCAACATTTACCCATGATATTTTATTCATAAAAATACTCTACGATACGATATCGGACGCTTAAAATTCCGATGTAAAGTCCTTTTCACGAAAGAAGTCCCCCAGACGCGGCGCTGCAATCGCATGACGTAATGTTGCCATTTATGAGTAAAAAATGTACCTATTTTATTTACATTTAGCAGATGTAATTTATCAAGTAATATTATTTTCTGCATACTTCGAAGAAACAATATTTCTGTTATGTAAAAAGTATATACATATTTATTTACTTATATTAGCGGTGTTCTACCTACTTACAGGGAAAAGTTGAGAAAATAGGGTAAAGAAAAGCAATACAATTTTTTATTCAGAGTTTTATTGCATAATTGTTGGGTTACAATTTTTTTCGAAGTACACACCGCTGTTATACCTTCGTTTGTAATTCTTGTTATAGTTATTTCTGACACACCTGCAAATAAATTATGAACAACTAAAAATAATAATAACTTTAAGTTTATAATGCTTATGTAATATATGTTTTAATTTCAGTTACCTAGTTTCATCACGTTATGTATTTGTTCAATTTTGTCGCAAAAACGAATTTATATCATAAAAGTCCCATCAATACAGCAAAAAAATATTAAATGGCAACTCTAAAAAGTACCTGTTATGGCGGCAATTCTCTTCCGAACATTGTTTAGTTGTATTAAAACACCTTGATTCTTATGTTCCGCTTCACAGAACTCTTTCACCTTTAATATAATTTCTCGAGCCGAACTTTTTACAACTTTTGGCATTGTAATCAATATTTAAAATGCACTAAGCTAGTTAAAAATTCACAAAAATCTACCACAACAAACGAACTTGATAACATCGACGAATGACAACATTGCCGACCTGTCAAATTTAGTTCCAAAAATATCCGCGGGACTTCTTTCATGAAAAGCACTATACAATATCTCTACTCTAAACTGTATAGTGTATATGCTGGTGACATCTGTTAATGTCATAAGTAGTAAACGCAACGTCTTTGTTGATAGAGCTCTGTGCAGACGCGTGAGTCATCTGATTTTGTTCAACATATTTGATAGATTTTTTCTTGTGCGTTCTTCATCTTATAATCCTTATCGAGTGATAATAAAATGAAAAGATTAATATGTTGCTTTGTTCTCTGTGATGTGAGCTAGCCTTATCTAGCGGTTAAATATTCTCTGTTTAACTGTTTGCTGGTACGTTATAATCTGTAGAAATTTCTATGTTAAAGTAGCAATGGAATCTGAATTTTTAGTGCTTTGATGCAGAATATATTTTCTAACTTTATTGAATGTAAAAGCCGTTTTCAGTAGTATACTGATGTAACGAAAGACTAATAGAACGAGTTTCGATCATTCCATTTCCAATCTGATGGAATGATATAATATTTATTCAAATTAAAAATTATCAATATAGGGGAAGATCGTTACCCTTCGTACGCGGGGCACATTCATACAGTCAAAATAAAACTTGAACGAAACAAAGTACAGTCTTGCTTTTGTATGTGTGCATGAGTCGAGGTACCAACTATACATCAACGAAGTTTCGTGAAATTCCCACCGATGAGAGTGAAGTTACAGGCATGGACATGTTTTCGCGCTCGGTAAGTAATTTTTTGATCTATGTTTTTATGTCTTGTCACCGTAGATAAAATAAGTTTTCGTGTAGAGTATTCTATCAGTAACTAGCAAAATATACTTAAGATACGTCTTCAATACTTAATTTATGACGTTTTCCTATTAATATTAAAATAAGTTATATTTTGTTGTTATTCAGTAAGTGGGGTACATTCGGACAGCACTAGATGGGGCACATTTGAACGAATTGTACAACTAAATTTGTATAAAAATTTGTCGACGCGAACTGTCTTTTTCATACATCGACTTTCTACATATTACACTACTGTTAAGGCATCTTGACTAAGGTTGATTTTGATGCTTGTGAACCAGATGCTGTGAATAATTTACCAATCCATCAAATAGTAGTTCCTTCGAAGTCAGTTTTGACACCAGAGGCATTTCGACCCTATTCGCATTCTGTAAGAAGTAATAAAACAAACAAAATGACGATGACGGCCAGGAAAACCACGAATTTATACTGCCACACCCGAAAATAAGAAGTTCTAGTCCACACCAAAGAGTAAAAAATGTAAATCTAAATTTAAGATACCTAACTAATTAAATTTTCTTTTACATAAGAAAAGTATTTTATTTTTGTTTAATAGAAGTTAAATCTTTATTTTTGTGTTTAATTTCATTGCTAATAAATGAATTTTGAACTACCCCACAGCGTAAGAAGGTACCCCCGACACTGTACGAAGGTGCCCCGTTGATGGGGCAGATTCGTACGTATTCCAGATTTAGTTTAAATCATAATTATGGTTGAAACATCGGATGAAATCATTTGTCATTTTTTTATTTGAATCTCAGATAGTTAGGCTATAAATTTAAGCTATCAGGTGATAGATTCATGGAAAAAGAAAAAAAGAAAAAAATAAAATGTGAAAACCGTACGAAGGGTCCCCACCTTCCCCTATATTGTTAATCTATAGGTAAAATATATCTTATATATTTACGGACGAAGCTTGTGCATGTTCAGTTCCCGCTCACTGCGTAGAAATCATACTGAAACTCCGCAATATGTAGTATCCACAATACGACTGTCATGTTATTTTTTTAACAAAACGAAGAAGAATAGAACGTTAACAATCAAACAAACCTACCCACACTCTTATTTGAAACTTAGTACGATTTGTCAATTTTAATAATAAATTCAACAAAGTGCGATATTCTGCACTCCGTCATAATTCTTGAGATGCAGCGAGCAACCACATTCAATCGCGACAAACAAATTCCACGCCCCACCGACAGATCCAGTTCCACAATCCATCTCTTATACGTGAAATTCAAGCCACAATATCTACAATACGAATTAACTGCGATATTGGGTTAATATGATCACATTTGGATTATAGTGGTAAGGACAAGGATTAGTGGGATATTTATATGGAATAAATAATAGTTAAAAAAAACTAAAAAACACGCTTTTAATGCACATCAAACTAAAAAGTGAAAAATAATTCCTAATTTAGGCTAAAAATGGTAATGAACAAAAAATACTGGTATTGGGTGCTCTATAGACGAAAAATATGACACTTTTAGTTTGATGTGCTTTAAAAGCGTGTTTTTTAGTTTTTTTAACTATTATTTATTTTTTAGTTTATTTTTTTTTTTCGGATTATTGCATTGTCATCGATCTTTGACAGGTGCGCAAAATTTGAATAAAATCTGTCCGTTTAAAGTGGGTCAAAATCGAGTCCGAAGGAGTCGGTTACATACATACATACAGGTGAAGCTAATATAAAGCGTGTAAAAAATACTTTATACTCGTTTTATACGCATCCACTATGCGAAGTTACCACCGTTACAAAATTAGTATATGTTTGTTAATAAACGTATTGGAGTCACGTGGGAAGCCTACGTCTCCCTCTATGGATTACTAGAATCCGAGGGAACGTCTAAGTGTTTAGTGGTCGGTTAAAAATCCGTTAGAAACCGTTTTTATATTTTCTAAACTTTTTTGTTCGATAAATCAAAACTTTGTTCATTAAAACTTTTTATAAATAAAAATACAAAAATAATTTTAAAAAAGGGCAAATTAATCAAGGTGGAACTTATACCGGTAAAAAGTTGGCAAAAACGCAATAACAAAGCCATTGGAAAATTAAAATGACGTTTAAAATATCCATATATAGATAATGCTAGTAAACTAACGACCTATACATATGTATAGGTCGTATTGGAAAGAGATATACACGGCCAAAATTGTGTATCATAGCTTCTTTCACAGCAGAGGTTCAATACATATTGGCGCTGCAGAAGCGGGCTGTTTGGAGTATTTGTTGTGTTTCTCCATGGGAGTCGGTACGGAATAAGTTTAAGGAATTAAATATTATGACACTATCTGGTTTTGAAACCTTGTTGTACGTACAAATAAATAAACGATTTTAAAACTAAGTGTGAGTTTCACCAGTATAATACTCGAAACAGAACAAATTTAAGCGTATGACAAACCAGGCTCCAGGAAATAAACCACCAAATAAACCATCCTTATTTGGAAATTTAAAACGAACTTATAACGTAAATTAATCAATAAAGCATTTTATAAATTTAACGAATATTTAAATGATCCTAATCCTTAGGATTGATTTGCACCAGTTCAAACAATTTGTATGACTCAAAACTTAGCGATGAAAAAAAGTGGCGGAGAGTTTTTTGCCAATTCTTCTTGCCCGTTCTACGCCCTTGACTTGCGAACTGGTATTAAATGTAAATTTAGAATTAATTTAACTTCTTTTCAGACGTTCATAAGCGTGCTTGTTTACATATATGAATAAAGTTATTTTGACTTTGATATTATTTTGATATCTATCTGAACCACCGCCGTACTCTCGAAATTAAACTCGAAGTGGAGTTGTAAATGTTCCGTTTATTGGTCGAGTGATGGTCAAACAAAATTACAAAGCCAAGCAAGCTTATGACTAACGTCCGTCGGCATGGCTGCGTAAGTCTATCTAACTAAACAAATAATAACTTAAACTAAGGCCTAAAGCTACACGCTGGTAAAAGGGACCGGCTGACCCTTCCGCTACCTGCGCACCCGCCGACCGTTTCCTGGAACAACATCTGGCTGCTAGCTTCGTTCACCAGCATTTTAAATTACATTGTTCGTTGTCCGTAACACTATGTATATACTCGATTCGCACGAGAGAATATACAAACCGAGTTGTTTAATCCTGTATAGTTTTCTTTTTCTTTTTTATCTTTTTTATGTTACAAGAGGCAAACGGGCAGGAGGCTCATCTGATGTTAAGTGATACCGCCGCCCATGGACACTCGCACTGCCAAAAGGCTCAGAAGCTTTTAAGAATTGATACGCTCTTTTCTTGACGGACCCTAAGTCGAATTGGTACGGAAATACTTCGATGGGCAGCTGGTTCTACATAGTGGTGGTGCGCGGCAGACATTGCCTTAAGAAACGCTCAGTTGTGAAAAGATATTTATTGAGGTATCTTATTTATTACGATACGTCAAATATAGATCTTTTCCAAAATATTGCGATAATTATCATTTATATTTCTTGCGCTTTAAATCACACAATTATAGTTTGTAATAATTCTGTTACTTAGTAATAGTTATTATTTTATTATAATGTCCATTGGCGAACCCTTCTTTGAATAGAATACTTCCGTAAAAATATACCCGTAAGAAAATGTTTGGCCATCCTATCGTTACAAGATTTAGTACCATTTAATATTGATAGTAAAATGTTGGGTAACCTGTAAATGTTTTGTTGTGGTTAAACATGCTGAAACCATATCCAAACATGCCATCCGGCCCAGACAGGCAACGTCCGGATAATGTGCCAAACTTTACACAAAAAACGTTCGTCCCAAGTCTGCAACTTGAAATCTGCATACGATTTTGGCCTAACAAATACTAAAAGTTAATGTACTTGAAATATAGAAAGCGCTTAGATGATAAGGTAATTTATTTAATTGTCGAAATGTGTGTGAATGAATGGGCGGTTGATGATGACAATGACAATAAAGGTCGGGAATAAATATATTAGCGTTTTATAAACAGTAAAATGTATCTTTGTAGTTCAATTGTTTTAATTCCTTTATATTATTATGTAAACCTTCACTTTGGAGCAATGCATCTCGATCATTAGAAGTTTATATTCGTTGTTTATAACTATTTTTACTAAGTAAAATGAATTATAACTACAAATACTTTATTTACAAATAAAATGCGATGGCATTATTTATAAAAGCTTACCAACGCACACTGATACCACGGATATGTTGACGTTCTGAGTAAAAACAAAATGTTCAATAAAACGATTTTGTGCACTAAAATTCCGTGTGTGTAGCTAGTTATATAATCCCGTGTGTCACCACCATAGGATAATTATATTTTATATAAACAAAAACCATTGCAACATAGTAGTACAAAGATCCTTTATATTTCAATAGCTGAAGTGCTGTTACATGATTTACGAACCACTCTTACATGATTTACGAACCACTCTTAGTTCTTACTAAGTAACGTTTCCTTGTAGAGCGTGAGAACAATGTGTCAGCACAACGGTCACGTAGGCCTTTAAGAATAGGATATAAATATAATAGAATACTTGTAATATTTAGTATTAAACGGACCTCAAATCGGACCGGTTGTACTCATTTTAACTTTAAGTTTTTAAAAACCCTTTTTCGCGGACCCACTACTTGACTGGCGCTGAGGACAGGATAGTCGCTCTAGCTGCACGTACTTCTCAATTATCGGTTCGAGCATCAAATTCTGCTTACCTAAAAAGGGGAAACTACGTCGCGATTGCTAAAAACGGCTATTCAAAAGAACAAATAAATTTGTCAAGAACGAAAATCCAAAAGCGTTAAGGGTGTTTTGTGCGAGTGTTGAGGCAGCGATGTACTGGTAAGTCACCTTTTCACCTTTCAAATCCAGCCCTCTCCACTTTTCTTTTGTTATTTTGAGATCGACATCTCTCATCTTAACGATAGTTTTAAGACTTTGTTAGAGTTAAATTCATATAAATGTAAATTGTAATAAGTAAATTAAAGAAACATAGAAGTAAGTAGGTTAGTGCATGAAATTCTGCAACCCCTAAAGTAAGTATAAGTTTAGATTCACATCAAATTCTGTGAGCTAAAATTATTGAGTAATTGTGTAATTATTTAATCAAACAATTCCTGAAAGAATACATAAAACCCAAAAAGAAATATTTTATATATTTCGGAAATACGGAACATCGCAAACAATTCAGCAACATGGTAATTAGGCTTTTTAAAGGTGGATCAATTCAATTTTATGAGTGTATGGAAAAAATCGTTTTTATTGACGATGAAAATAAACAGAAAGCCGTTATTCTGAAATTTCATCTCGGAAAAACCTGTCACAGAGGTATTCAAGAAACTTTTACACGCATCAGGCGACACTTCTTTTGGAATAACATGAAAGAAACTATATCAGCAGTAATTAATTCTTGTGAAGCCTGTAAACAAATGAAATATGACCGAAAGCCTTTGAAACCATATTTACAGTTAACTCAAACGCAAGATGCCCCATCCCAGGAATTATTTATAGATATATTTAGTATCGAAGGAAAAAGATACCTCACCTTAGTTGACGCTTTTAGCAAACTATTACAGGCAATTGATATTGCTAGTAAAGGAACACCAGACGTTATCCGCGCACTAATAAAATACTTTTTATTTTACGGCATACCTAAGAAAATAAGCTGCGACCCTGGTACTGAATTCAACAACGATCTATTGAGAGTAATGATGTCACTCTATAAAATCCAAATACATATCGGCACGCCTAGGAACCCTAATTCAATGGGAATAGTTGAACGTTTTCATTCCACCTTAATTGAAATTAACAGACTGACAAAATACGAACAACAATCTACCGACGCCGCATCTATTATATCACTCATCATGGCATATAATAATGCGATTCATACTGTAACAACTTTAACACCGTTTGAAGTAGTGTTTGGCCATGTAGATTCTGAAAACGCATTCAATATAGACTTCGAGAAACGATACTTGCAAAAATTAATTAAAGATCACGCCAAAAGAATAAAAGTTTTATACAAATACATATCTGATAAAATGTTAACGTTTAAGGAAAACTCTAGAGAAAAACGCGGTGGCGAATCCGACGTCCCGTTGCCAGAAGTGAAAACAATTTACACAAAATTAATAAACACTCGCAGAAGTAAGGACAAACCTTGTTTTGAAAAGGCCATAGTTACAGGAAAACCTGAAAGAAACACCATCCCTATTACAATTAGAGGTAAACACAAAAAGGTAAAAATTAAAAACATAAAACGACCTTCAAAGGTGGTGCTTAGTGATCATGATGACACTCACGAGCCCCAGCTTGGGCCTTCAACTTCAAAAGGTTGAAAACAATCCAGGGATCCGTAAGACAGGGAACAGCCTTCATCCAACAGGATAACTGGCTTATTTTTAAGGTATTAGATTTAAATGGCCTACTGATGGAATTAGGATATAACAATAGGAAATATAGTAATTTTAGTAAGTGATGATAAGCCTTAGTTTAAAGAATTTTTAGGAATTAGGGAACTAGTAGAGTATTTGCAAAGAATAACTACTGAAAAGATTAGGCAAATAATCCCTTCACACCGAGTACGAAGAGGAATATTGAACCCTCTAGGCTCTATTATTAAAATGATAACTGGAAACTTAGATCAGGAAGATGCTCAACGATATGAACAGTTAATAAATCAATTAGGTAATCAACAAAATTTCCACAAACAAGCGTTTAACAGTTGTTTTCAAAATGTTAGATGGACTCATTAATTCATCAGAAATATTACACAATAACTCAAAAAAAAAAAATATGGACGAAAGACTAAAACGTGTAAAAAAAAATGTTAAAAGACATAAGTACTAAAGAAAATAATGCAGTATACTCTACATATGTTTTAAGTTTATATAATCTTTTTGTAAGTAATTTTAGAACGCTTTATATAAAAAATAAGCGAATTAGAAACTGCTTTGGCTTTCACCAAAACCAATGTTTTACACATTTATTACAAATTTTAATTTATATATCACAGTCAGAAAATTTTATGTATCCACCCACTTGGGATAATTTAGTTAAATTAGAAGATACGATTAATGTTAAATCATACATGATAGACAGGAAAATAACTTTTGTATTAGAGGTAGCTTTAATAACCAATTCAACTTATAGTTAGAATAAAATGTATCCCTTACCTATCTTTCATGACCCTAAAAACCAAACCTTAATAATCATTCCTAAATATCCCTATATCCTGGTGAAAGGTGTAACATACTTACCGCTTATACAGCCTTGCAAACAAGTCTCTGAGGAAAATTATCTCTGCACACAAGAAAACAGGGGCACCGTATCCTGAAACGACATCCATTGAGGAGTTGATGACCTTCAAGGAAAACCCATCCAACTGTTACCAGAATACAGTAATTATAGAAGAGGTAAAGGTACAAAAAATATCAACTAATAGATGAATATTATACACCCGTAATCAAATCATTATTCAAAAGAATTGCAAAAATGAGATAAGCCGAAACTCTATAAAGGGAACATATATAATTACTATAGATTAACCCTGCGATCTCAACATCAATTACATCAACAGTGTTCATACAGAAAATATGTCATCAGAACGTATCCCATCCATTAAGCTGCTGGAGTTACAGCCACCAGTGAACTCTAAGGAAAATCAGAATCCAGTAAACTTACAAGGAATGGACCTTAGTGACCTGCAACACATGTCTTACATGCTGAAACAACTTAACATAGATAGTGATAGTGAAATGGGCAATTCAGTGAAAGTGAAAAGCATTAGTTTAGGCACTCTTTTATTGTATTTTGCTAATTGTTGTGTTTTTTATAAAAATAAGATTATTAATATGTTGCAGTGGCGAAATAATCAGAATTTGCATGTGCAATCCCCTGATAATTTCGCTCTTAAGGAGGGAGGAGTTATATAATCCCGTGTGTCACCACCATAGGATAATTATATTTTATATAAACAAAAACCATTGCAACATAGTAGTACAAAGATCCTTTATATTTCAATAGCTGAAGTGCTGTTACATGATTTACGAACCACTCTTACATGATTTACGAACCACTCTTAGTTCTTACTAAGTAACGTTTCCTTGTAGAGCGTGAGAACAATGTGTCAGCACAACGGTCACGTAGGCCTTTAAGAATAGGATATAAATATAATAGAATACTTGTAATATTTAGTATTAAACGGACCTCAAATCGGACCGGTTGTACTCATTTTAACTTTAAGTTTTTAAAAACCCTTTTTCGCGGACCCACTACTTGACTAGCTACATTATATTGGCACAAATAATAAATAAATAGAGCAATGTTGGCCTAGTGGCTTCAGCGCGCGACTCTCATCCCTGAGGTCGTAGGTTCGATTACCGGCTGTGCACCAATGGAATTTCTGTCTATATGCGCATTTAACATTCACTCGAACGGTGAAGGAAAGTATCGTGAGGAAACCGAAATGTCTAAGACCCCAAAAGTCGACGTCGTGTGTCAGGCACTGGAGGCTGATCACCTACTTGCCTGTTAGATTGAAAAATGATCAAGAAACAGATTCAGAAATCTGAGGCCCAGACCAAAAGAGGTTGTAGCGCCACTGATTTATTTAATAAATAAATAGAAATAGCTTCACTAACACAAAACGTGACTACTTTCCTATACTAAACGGTGTAAGAATGTTAAAAAGATAGGAGAGTGCTGTTTAAAATCGCAATAAATTGAAGTGGTAAGTTGTCGCCTCAGACTGTCACTCGTGGAAAGAAAATTTATGTTAGAGAAACTTTACTTTAAATTCTGATATTTTCTCTTATTTTACACATTGCATGGTACATAAAATTCAATTAGCAACAAGGTTTTCTGACGAGTGTAATAACATTCTTCAAAGCTCGTTGCTCGTTTCTTTATTATTTAATTTAATAATAAAACTTGTGTTTATCATTGTTTAATTTAAAGTTGTCATACCATGGCCTATTTAGAGTACACCATAAGCTATTTGATATATATGGAATGCCGTGTGAGTAATTTCCAAATTATGAATATATTATCTATTTTTTAATCAGGAATAATTTTTATAGCTATATTTCAACTTAAGTCAAACTATCAGTAATCCAAATCTAATTATTCTGAACATATTTTCTTTTTAATACAATTGGTGTTTACCTAAAACAGACAGTAAATCACTTTATTTATCTTTGTCATTTTGCTAGGCGCTTTTGCTTAATAACAATTACTTAAAAAGTTGTATACAAAATATACTAAATGATCCAGTTACGGAGACTTAAGTTAGTATCAAAAGTGAGATTACATTTTATATAATGTAACCATATACAAGAATTAAGATAAGGAGAACAATCTCGCGATCTTGATGAAAGGCAAATAACTATAACTTTAGGCTGCGTTGCCGACATTGAATATTAATCTTGTGTTTGTTCAGTAGCTAGAATACAAATGCTCTGCTAATTTTCATAATATCACAGTAGCGGGCTGTGACATAAGTTACGATTTGTTTTGGATGAAAAAATATTATATATGTGCCAAGAATGACCTTAAGATGTAAGTGAATATACAGTGTAAACTCTTTATAACGTATTTCGTGGTTCCAAAAATTGTCTTCGTTATAGAGAGTTGTCGATATAAAAAGAGAAAAAAAAACACCACACCAACAAATTTAACCAATTACAATAGTTTATATATATAATAAATAGGTGAAAACTGTGCGTTTAGTAACTGAGACTAAATTTTTTTACAGGCAATGTAATCTAAGAATAATGGGCTGACGTGTTAATGCAATGAACAATAACAAAGGCGAGACGGCTGTTTATGACCTCAGGAGTCTTTTTAGAAATTTCGGCACCTCAATAGGATAGTTTTGTAATCTGATTATAAAAAAAAATACACTTAAGTATGTTGTTGATGTCTAAGTATGAAAATATTTCTTCGTTATAGAGAGAGCATGAATGAATGGGTTTTGTGTTAAATCTACAATATTATAATTTTTTCGAATATATTAAAATTTTTTGAGGTTACACTGTACTATGTATTATGAAAATAACGATTCCAAGGTTAAATATCATAAGTAAATTGGCTAGAGCCTATGTGTGTATGTCTGTCAAATGGTGATTTTCACAATACTCTAAAAGTTATCTGAATCTTTGGGTAAGGAATTTCTTTTAATACCTAATAAGCCCTTAAACGACAAGATTAATAAACAAAATTGAATAATGTTTATGTAATAACAAAAATTATGTTATGTTACATATGTTTGCTTTCAATATTACACGAGTAAATTTCGGCCTCTGTTAAAGGAGTATTTGTTAAAACTGAAATTCTTACTTCAAATACACTTTTATTTAACACAAAAATAGTAGGGTTGTGACGCGACACCACGTAACTCGGCATCCACTTTAAATATTATTACATACTTATAACATAACAATTATACCACCACGTTAATAAATAAAGACCGTAGTGACGGGTCATACGATAATGTTAACTTGAATAATTGATATTTCAAATTAATAGTGATACTGCGTAGGATAGCAAAACATTAAAGTTTCACCAAAACTTTGAGGTTTGGTCTAGTTTAAGCAATTTGACAATATTATCCCATCGCCCCATCAGTTTAAATGGCCTTTACTACTTATGAAGTTCAAATTTGATTAAATTGTTATAAGCTGGAATAAATAATAATAATCCAGTTGCGTTACAACTCTATATGGGTCTTGGCGTTAGATTGCATCCGGTCTGTCCTGGCTTTTTTTTTTTTTTTTTTTTTTTTTTTTACTTGGGGAAATGCATTGCGCATACCCCACCGCGGTGCGACTGCTTAGTGCGGGAGGGTTATGTGGGACTCGCGAATGTGCATACCCACTAAAACCCCAAGGCGCCACCAACAATCGCCTTAGGAGGGATGCGGTAACAGCAGAGCCTTATCCGCTTCCCGACATGCGATGCGGCGGTTGTGTCCGCCTCTCCCCGCCCATTGTTGATTTGTGAAGATACTTGACACAGCAAGTATCCTTCACAGATCGGGCCATACGCTTTTAGGAATAGCTAGGGGAGATCGGGTCCAGTGCTTGCAGGGATGGATCACCATCCCTTCTTTTGAACGCATGGACCCCTGCTTCCCCGCTTGGGCACTCTTTAGGTGGCGAGGATTTGACGGGCCTGCGGTTTCTTTCGCCGCCGCGGACGGGTTCCGGGACAAAGCTCCCTGGTTCTTCCCGCTTCTTCTTTGACTTTCATGACCGACTCGCAGAAATTGTAGAAGATTTTCCACGAGCCGTCATTTCCTGCGCTCAATATGGCTTTCACTACGTTTGGCAGAATTGCGTCCTCGCCCTGGAGGGCATCTAACAAAGGTCTCCTTTCCGCTTCCCATGCTGGGCAGTCCCTAAGTGTATGCAGGGCGTCGTCCCGGCTGTCTCCGACACAGTGGTGACAGGTTGGTGACTCCTCACACCCTACTACTTTGTGCAGATAGCTACCAAAACATCCGTGTCCGGACAGCATCTGCACAAGTCGATAGCTGAGGTGACCCCAGCGCCTCTTTACCCAAAGTTGAAGCAAAGGTCTGAGGGCTTCGGTAGTATATTTACCGGCACTCGCATCCGCCAGCTCTCTTTCCCACTCTACTAACAATTCCTGGTCTTCTAAGGCTCGCCACGCGTTTAATTGTTCCAGTGTGGGGTTATCCCCTTTTTCCCGAGCTTCGGCCCTCCTCCAATATACTTCGCTAAAAGCAGCCGCATCGAGATGCCATGGCGCGGTACCGGCTATAACACACACTGCGTCATAAGACACAGTGCGGTACGCCCTCGCAACCCTGGCAGCGACCACTCGCTGCGACTGCCTGAGTATTGTGCGATTGTACCCGGTCAGTTTGTCGGCCCATATGGGACACCCGTACAGTGCTTTTGCCCGGATCGCATTTGCGTATAAGAGGCGACAGCCCCCACTCGGCCCGCCGAGGTTTGGCATTATGCGCGAGAGCATGTTTGCGGTGGCGGTGAGCTTAGGGGCAAGTGCCACGAAGTGTGGTCTGAAAGTCCACCGTGGGTCAAGAATCAGCCCAAGGTATTTGAGCGTAGTACCGACCCGGATAGCTACTCCGCCGACGATGATGTCTACGTCTTGAGGTGGAGCTTTTCTGTGGCCGTAGAAGCATATAGCTTCTGATTTCTGAAGGGCGACAACAAGGCCGAGCTTCTTGATTTCAGAAACCACCCGAGCTACTCCAGCTGTCGCTCGGAGGCGCGCTTCCTTAAAATCTTCTCCAATAGCGACCACGAGGGTGTCGTCTGCATAGCATATAGTTGACACTCCAGGGAGTAGTTTCGCTCGCAGCACCCTGTCGTAACCTATGTTCCAAAGAAGGGGGCCAAGAACCGAGCCTTGTGGGACGCCGCACTTGATGAGGTGACTCCCTATGCCATTTTGTTTCGGGAAGATAACACGGCGGCCGTTGAGGTACGATGCTACACATTTTCTTATATAGGCCGGTAAGCCGTGGTGGCGAAGACCGTCCGCGATACAGTCCCATGGCAAGGAATTGAAAGCGTTCGCGATGTCTAACGATACCGCGAAAACCACTCTGCCCCGTGACACCTGCTCCTCGCAGACGCTTCGCAGGCGCGCAATTGCGTCGATCGTTGACCTATGTTTCCGGAAGCCAAATTGAGCCTCATGTATGTTTGGTCCTATAGTTTCCAAATGATTGTAAATCCGACCGGCAATAATACGCTCGAAGAGCTTGCCGGCTTCATCTAGGAGAACTATAGGTCGATACGCTGATGGTGACTCTGTAGGTTTTCCACCTTTTTTTAGAAGAACTAGCAACCCAGTCTTCCATGTCGACGGAAAGAGGCCATTTCTAAGACATTTCGTGAGTAGGCCTCGAAAGCGCATGTCAAGACCAGCGTCGAGGGCCAGAGCTAACACTCGTCCGTGCATGCCATCGGGACCAGGTGCAGTTTTTTTAGTGGTCATGCGTGTTATTGCTGTCTTCAGCTCCGAAGGAGATACTTCAGACACTGTGACACTGTGTTCCGTGGTCGTCTCATGTGGGGAGCTCAAGGCGTCGCGTTCAGGAAAAAGTTCCGCAACCACTGTGCTGAGCAGTTCCGGCTCCATGTTTTTCGTGAGTGGCGGGGCCCACGAGCGCAGCTTGTTTGTGACAATCTGATACGGGCGTCCCCAGGGATCCCGCTCCAGGGTGTCAAGCAGTTCTTGCCATGCTTTCTTTTTTGCTTCGGCGATACCTATTCGCAGCGCCAGTTTTGCATCTCGGTATACGCTATATGCTTGTTTTTCCTCTTCTATGCGAATTGGTCGCCTTCTGCGAGTCCTGGTGTAGCCTCGACGAGCTGCTACACAAGCAATCCGCAACTGGGCGAGTTCTGCCGACCACCAGAATACACTGGTCCGGTGAGCTCCAGGGCGTCTTCTTTGCATTGCAGCATCCGCGATGCAAGTCATTGCGCCACGAAACCACTCTGCCTCTTCCTCTGGATCTACGGAGGCTGGGATCGGGCACCAGGCCTGCACAATCGTAGCCAATTCCGCCTGTTCCTTGTTAAGACTCCCAAGTGCCCATTTTGGGCCCAGTTCTGACGGGTCCGAGCTAGGATTGGCCGACGGAGAGAGAGTGCGGAAGCGGATATACCGGTGGTCCGAAAGCGTCTCAACCCCCGTCAGGACCTCCCAGTCCTGAACACGGCACGAAAGATGGGGGCTCGTGAACGTCACATCCACAATAGATTCTCCGTTTGTTCGAACACACGTAGCTTCAGAGCCCCTGTTAGCCACTACCAAACAATGCGCTGCTGCCCAGTCCACCAACGCTTTTCCTCGTGGGCTGGACACCTGTGAACCCCAGGCCACAGACTTTGCATTCAGATCCCCAGCGATGACTAAATGTCTCGGATGGCTCCATTGCACCAGGCTTCCCAGTTCGTTTAGGAAGGCTTCAAATTCAGCCAGCGAGCGATTGGGGGAGAAGTAGGTACTCGCGATACACATTTTGCTACCCAACTTTGCTGCCACATAGCCGTGGCCTTTTCGAACTGGACCAATGCAGGGCGAGCCATCTGCCGGTGTAACGATAATTGCGGCCAGACCGTCGAGGTCGCCAACCCAGTTCGCTTTTTCGGGTATTGAGTAGGGCTCGGAAATTATACCAACGTTGATATTCCACTGCGCTAGACTCTGGTACAGTAGGTCTTGTGCAGCAGCGCAGTGGTTTAGGTTGCTCTGAAGAAACCGTAGGGCCATGTTAATTTGCTGCGGTTTCTATGACCTCCATACGCGCATTGTTGCGCGGAGACTTTGCGGGCGTCTTTTTTTTAGGTGACGAGCGGCGCCTGGGTACCCTCACACTGGGAGCTGTGCAGCTGTTGCCACCTAGCCTGTGATCCGCTTTCCTACCGGCCTCGTCGCAGAGTAGGCACTTGGGTTTTTCACTGCAGGAGGCTGCCCTGTGACCGGCTTGACCGCAGCGAAAACACAGTTGGCTACGATCAGTATCGGACATGCAGCGGCTAGCTACGTGCCCGATTTGTAAGCAGCGAAAACACCGTAGCTCTCTTGGCTTTGCAACACTAATATTTGCCGCAACCCATCCGACAAAGAAACGCCCCGCTAAGAGTTTTTTGGCGGCCGTTACGGGGCAGTTAGCCCACGCTGCGCCAAGACCCGATCTATCGTGTCGTATACGGCTGATCCTTATTTGATCAGCCGGGCACTCTCCCTTCGCCGCAATCGCCTCGCGCAATTCATCCGCTGTAATAGAGTCGTCCAGGCCAGAGATGCGGACATCGGCGCATCGGACGGGCCGTGTAATCTTGATTCCGCTGTCACTCAGTACTGTTTTGAGTCGGTTGGCTAAGGTATCGGCTTTTTCCCCACTGCCGGCTCCGGGGATCTGAATTATCGTGGCTCCTGTTGCCGCTCGGCGAAACTTAACGCCCTCAATTCCAGCCTCCTTCAGATCTATTTTAGCCCGTGCTTCTTTTAGGGCAGCGGCGTAGGTAACACCCTTAGCTTCAGCGTCTTTAGACAAAGTGAGCACAATTGCAGCGGTACGAGGTGCCTTTAGCTTGGGCAGTGTCCTGGGTGGGGGCTTTTCAGCCTTCGATGTTGCCGACTTTGGAGCTCTCACATTTTTTTGCGTCGCCTTTGCCGCCTTTTGCCTTTTTTTAGTAACCATCGTCCAATTTTCTTCATTGGTGGTGGTCAGCGAGGGCCAGGAGTGTGGCAATACAATGGCACTAGCGGGAGAGGAGACAGGTGTATTTCTTTCAAACATTTCCATCCTCGGCGCGTTTGCCAAACGGTTTTGCTCATTATTTCCAACGGCAAGCGTCTGCACGGTTGCCTTTCCCCGTTTTGTTTTCGAAGCTGCAGCTGACATCGGTGATTTGGAAGGTGGTTTCGCCTTACCTTTTTTGCTCTTTTTACTCTCAGTCGGAAGGGGAAGGGCTGGCGTCTCCAAGTTGGGCCTTGACCCGAGATCCTTAAATTGCGCATTGATATGCTCACCTACCTGTCGGAGGATCCGAGCCTCCAGTTCGTCTACATTGACAGCTGGGTGGTCCTTCGGAGCTTGCAAGATCGACCTCAGCTCGCGCATTTCGCCTTGTAGTAAATTAAGTTGTGCACGGAGGCGTTCATTTTCTAGCTGCAGAGCTCGAGTTTCATCCGACAGCGTTTGCACGGCCAGATTATCAGCATCCGTTCTGATTGCTACAACTGCCTTTTTAAGAGCGGCTACAAAGGTACCTTTTAGGTTCATAGAACACCTGGCCACTTTTTCTACGGCAGCCAGGTTTTCTTCGATGCGTCTTCTGGCGTTTCCAACCGTACCTGTCTCAGTGGGTTTCTCGTTAAGAGCCGCGAGTTCCGCCTCGGCTTCACTTTCTCTCTCTACTCTCCGGGCTCTTTGGTATCCCGCTTTCGTGCGTTCGTGCGAAAGGATAGGGGTGTCGCTGCAGCTACTCTCCTCGTCATCCTGTCTCGTTCTCTTTCGGGGTCGCCAGAAGCGCGACTTCTCCCCTGGGGTGCAAGGAGCCTCACCTAGTCCTCGAGGACTCTGTTGATTGTGTGTCGAGCTTATGCTTAACATGGAGCTTGTTGAGTCTGAGCTCATATTGTCAGCCATGGCGAAGGTCCAAGTTGCACTTCGCACCGGTGATGGACATGAAGTGCGCTGGACGATCTCATTGCTTTCCCTTATTGCAATCTCTCCTTGTGTAGAAGGTGTTGCAAAAGCGCCTGAGCACTCATCCAACCGCCCGCTACAGTCCGTAAGCTTGTTCATTATTTCCGTATTATTGCCAGGTCGTGAGTTTTTGGGATCTATCGCATGGTCGTGGTCCGCCCCCAGAATACGATGCGGACCGGATGCCATGACCACTTGGTCATGGGAGGGATTTGACCCTCCTGGGGTAGTCTTTACTTTTCCGTTACTTTCCATGCTTTGAGGTGCTTTTAATTTTTAAGGAGGGGTAGCTCCCCTCTTTGGTGCCCTAGTGACCGGGTTTAAACCCCCCGGTCATGCATCCCATCGCCGGGAACCAAAACTTGGGATTCAGGTGACCTGTATACGGACAAAGTATACATAGAGATACACGTTGAAGTAATAATAAAAGCGCGGGTACGGCAGACCAATGTAGGGGCAGACCAAAATAGTAGGGTTGTGACGCGACACCACGTAACTCGGCATCCACTTTAAATATTATTACATACTTATAACATAAGAATTATACCACCACGTTAATAAATAAAGACCGTAGTGACGGGTCATACGATAATGTTAACTTGAATAATTGATATTTCAAATTAATAGTGATACTGCGTAGGATAGCAAAACATTAAAGTTTCACCAAAACTTTGAGGTTTGGTCTAGTTTAAGCAATTTGACAATATTATCCCATCGCCCCATCAGTTTAAATGGCCTTTACTACTTATGAAGTTCAAATTTGATTAAATTGTTATAAGCTGGAATAAATAATAATAATCCAGTTGCGTTACAACTCTATATGGGTCTTGGCGTTAGATTGCATCCGGTCTGTCCTGGCTGACATATGTCGTCGATTTTTGAATTTGAGACATGCCGGTTTTTTTTTAATGTAATAGGAGGCAAACGGGCAGGAGGCTCACCTGATGTTAAGTGATACCGCCGCCCATGGACACTCACAAAGAAGGCTCGCAAGTGCGTTGGCGGCCTTTCAAGAATTGGTACGCTCTTTTATTGAAGATCCTAAGTCGAATTGGTTCGGAAATACTTCAGTGGGCAGCTGGTTCCACATAGTGGTGGTGCGCGGCAAAAACTGCCTTAGAAAACGCTCAGTTGTGGAACGACGGTTTTCTTGCGATGTTTTCGATGCACACATAGACAGAAAGTGCAATAGTGCAACAGCCGAACCCACGACCTCAGGGATGAAAGTCGCACGCTGAAGTCCAACACTTATATATTTAAGAGTTGATATTGATACATAACGTAATTGGTAACATTGGTGAATCCGCGTTCAAGAATTTGAGTTTGATCCTTCCTTCAGCTTGGCTCTATTCTAAATTGACCTACAAATCGCTTAGATAAACACTAAAGTATGTTTTCCACAGATTATAGGCAAAATCAAATTCGAATCCCGTCTCAAGGACGCATTTGGAAATAATTGGAATACCGTATCATCTTGTAACGCTCTAAGCTGTAACAGGCGCCTAAGTTCATGACATAGTGATGTGGGATGTCGACAAAATATAAATATATTAAACTAGCGGACCCGGCGAACTTCGTTCCGCCTAACAGTCTAATAATATCGTGTTAACTTTAGTTAAACTTAATTTAGAATTTCATTAAGGTAATAACATTCATTCAATTTTTTTTGCAAATACAAAAGTGTTTTACTGCTTGCCATTGCGAAAAAAGAATGGCAGTTTTACACATTAGGCCTCTTCTCTCTAGCGCCAATATTTCGCGTTATTTATATGCGTAATTTTGTCAACTTACTTGCGTAATGAATTTATTTATTTTTGTTCGATAACTTATCCGATATTTTATTACTTATTCTGCTATTCGGAGCGGAGAAGAATCCACCAAAAAAGAGATAACTAACATCGGTCCAGCCGATCTTGAGTTATAAGTGGTGTAACTAACACGACTTTGTTTTATATATTTAGAAGATAAGATAAGATACACAATGTAGAAAATAATACTCGAAAAAGTGTGTTCACGTAGCTAATATTAAAATTTCTTTTAATGCACTACGACCAAATCCCAGTGTCAAAAGGACAGTGATAATCACTAGAACTACTACTGTTACTTCAGTAACATAAGCTTATAGTCGCTGAAACCTTAGAGGCTGAGGCCTTAGAGCTACTATAGCTGCCATTATAATAGAATATTTAAAAAAATTAACTAACCTACCAGCTAAATATATGAATTACAATGAATACTTATGATACAAACTGTGTACATAAATACATACTAATTCCAGCAATGTTAGCCCAGTGGCTTCAGCGAGCGACTCTCATCTCTAAGGTTCGATTCACAGCCTTGCACCAATAGACTTTCTATGTGCGCTAATACTCGCTCGTACGGTTAAGGAAAACGTCTTGAGGAAGCCGACAGTTGATAGCTGATCACCTACTTGTCTATGAAGTAGAAATGTTCCAAGAAACGGATGCGATCTGTGGCCCAGACCCAGTTTATTAACACAACATTACTGTCTATGACAAATCTCAGCTCTTTATACTTTTCTACTTCAATCATCAATAACATCGATATATCGTGCATCACTCAAAACTCGAGACACGCCAAATATTTCAAAGTATCAATAACATGTAATGCGGACCTTCAAACAACCTTATCGTGGCTTTGTATCCAAAATTACTGTCTGCTATTCCGAAGATCAATTGCTCCTGGGAGTGTCTAGTCACGTAAATACTAGATGCTCGTAGAGTATAGCCGGAACCAGATATTGCTTCTGTATGAACGCTATATCCCACTACATATTATAATCATTTCATCTAAGGTGATTTTTGACTAATATTCCTTTTGGTTCAGGAGAGTACTTTAAACCTACTAACTCGTATTAATAGATTCCAGTAGAACCCAGCAAGTCATAGACCCAAAAATATACACAGAAAGAATGATCACCAACTTGTTAAAATATGTGTGTGATGTTCCATGATGGCTCATCATCATCATCATGGGGCTTGATTTTTAACGGTAAGGACTTGTTGATGTAAAAGTGTGAAGAAATACTTACATAAATATATCTTCGTTATACGAGACGGGAAAATGTTATTGTAAAAAAAACTTTCTTTTTCAATTTCTTTATTTCATATGAGGTTGAAAAAGTCCGACGGTAAAATTCGTTATAGACACAATTGACACTACACTCGATTAAACAACGATATTTCAATACAAAAAATATTTTATTGTTCCTACTATTAATAAGGAAGACAATAGAATAGAATTGCCTTTGGATAAATCAATTTAGCTAACGCCCTTTGAAGGGTTTCCTATAAAGTCCTTATGTATTCGGACTCTGATTTCAAAGAGTGGGGTGGTGCGCCGTGATAGAATACGATGAAGCCAATTGGATGAATTACCTCAATTAATAAATAACAAGCGTCTCTTATTAATTATAAACTTGGTAGTTTGTATTTTATCGATATAAATACTTAGAATTTTATTAAGAAATATTGTTTAACGATTTTTGTAATTATTTATTTATCGGATTTATATATATATTTTATTTATTGTATTTAACGTGGATACTTACGTAGTTTTAATTCGGTCGTGATTTGTGTACTATATTTTTATTGAAAATCTAGCAAGAAGTTAGTCTCTGCAAAATCTAAAACATACACACACGACATAAAGAGACAATTAAAATTAGGGACAAAACTATAAGGACCTATAAACGAACCCCTCAGCTGTATAATATTAGTATTGATTAGTGATTAGTTCACTCAGAATAGTGCCTTTGTTAATGTTGTATAATTACTAAGTAACTTAATGAGACTGTCTAAAGGCTGTATCTACTATGTTGTTATGCTTAAGAACGTAACATAGCAATGTAAATATTCTAAAAAGACCTTTATAACATTTTTCTTTGTATTTGTTTTTATTAATGATACAAATAAACATTCACCTTATCCTAAGAAGATATTAATATTTTAATAAAATGAATATGATAGTAATTCCTCAAACAAGTTGATTTTATACTCATATTAGATAAAATATATCATGTCATTATTAGCCATAAAAATAAAATATCGCTACTAGATGCGATGTAAGACGAACGCTGAAATTTTGCACCCAGGTGTGTCTATACTAATTACGGGCAGTAATTATTATGGTACTACGGTAAGTTAGTAGACGTTTTATACGTTGCTAATAATCTAATTTGTTTATTTTAAACACAATTTAATATGCATCAACGTGAAGAACATAAAAAAATCTAAATATTATTTAAATTGATAACTTCTAAAAATGCTTCTAAAAATGCTATTAAATTTACACTTCATGAACTGGCAATAAACTCTCCGTCACTCCTTTAAATCGATGAGGATTTTTTTTATAAAAATTATGTCATGAGTAGCATGCTCATCACATGTTATTTTAATTAACTAATGAACAAACTTATATGAATAATAGGAATAGGTTTTCACACATTCAGAGTCGACACTTTGCGCTAAGCTTTGCGTTTTTAATATACGAGATTATTTATTAAGTTGCGGCTGTGAATCTTATCATGAGATAAGAGATGTGAGAATACCAGTGACAGTCTAAATGAAGTCGCGTTGGAACTACACGATGTGGTGCATAGCAAAATTAGTGTATTCAGAAAGACTGATAAAAATATTTAAATATTGACGTAAATTTCGGTTAAAATTGCTAAGAATTTCGGTTTCGGAAAATGAAGTGCAAAACTTCAAGTAAAATAGTTTTCATATAGATATTTGTACTTATCATTCCCGCAGCATATACTTCCAGTTTTATCTTGATACTGATAACGGATATATTAATCATATAGATTATTAACAAAACAGTGCATTGTTGAGTTTTTTAATTGGTGTTTGTGCGATGATTTTTCTATTAGTTTTCGCTTTATTTAATATATGTTCTTGTGTACCATTTCGGTATCATAAGGATGTGGGTATCAAGCAGGCAGAGTACTTGATGATTCAAGAGAATATAGGGAGGATAATAGGAGGAAATCAAGTGCCTAGTATTATGACATATCCTTATCAGGTATTATTTTGATAGTAATACTAACACAAGGCAAGATGAGGCATAACAACAAAACAGAGTCATTTCATATATCTTTTTCATATAAGTACAATCCTAGGATGAATATAATATTTTTAAAGATAATTGTATCTTATAATATATGTGATCTATTTAAGGTATTCTTATCAGTTATGGGAGAATATGTTTCTATTAATTCTTACTGATTTTAAGGTTAATTAAATTGATTGTAAAATTTATATCACACTCGCGTGTGGATGATTTAAAGTCATCCAAAGCGCGTAAAGATTTTACGTGATCCGAAGCATCACTAAACATAACCCACATAACAAAGAAAGTTCATCTTACGAGGAAACGTCTGTTATAGGCTGGCATACTAGCTACTTTGATGACTGGCTGGACGTCAATTTGTGGTGGAGCTCTGGTTTCAAACACTCGGGTATTAACGGCAGCTCATTGTTGGTGGGACGGGAAGAACCAGGCTAGGTCATTTACCGTCGTGCTGGGTTCTCTTACTATATTCTCAGGGGGAACTAGACTTACTACTAGTGACGTTGTGGTCCATCCATCTTGGAATTCTAAGAATATTATTAATGATATTGCGGTTGTAAGGATTTCTAGAGTGCAGTTTACTAGTAAGTATTTATGGTGATTTTCAAGGTTCAGTGATTTATCAATTGATTAACTAGATTAATCATTCTTTATTTAATAATGAAGGTAACAAAGTAAATACCAAAATGCTTTAATTCTACTTTAGCATTTATTTTATCCGCTGACAGCGAAATTTTTACTGAATCAGAGCTCGCCGTGGTACATTTACTAATTCTTCTATTGTGTGTTCTTTGTTAATTTTTACGTCACAAAAAGGCAACTAGAAAATGTATTAATCTCATCATTTATTTCCTTTAAAACTATGAATACAATCGAGTATTTCATATTATACTTGGTATTATGAACTAAATTTTTACTCCATATATGCAATAATTTAAGACTAAGAAAACTGAGTTTAAATGATAAAAATAATTTTTGATTTTATGTTAATAATGTAGAGTCTGATATATTCCAGATAATATTCAAGCAATACCACTACCCACTATATTGGATGTCAATAACGCTTTCGCTGGTGTGACAGCTACCGCTACGGGTTATGGAAAGACGAAGGATTGTGAGTTTCTAATGAACTATTTTAGTATTAACTGCTAGGAAAGCATAAAAATTTGTGATTTGTAGTTGTAAGTACAACAAAATGTTGATTCCAGCTCAAAGCGGATTTCCAAAAACCACTCAACTTCATCACGTCAACCTTAAAATTCTGACCAACGCTGTCTGTCAACGATCATTCTCAGACGTTACCATACACGGAAGTCATCTATGTACAGATGGCTCACAGCGAGTTGGTACCTGCGAGGGTGATTCGGGTGGACCTTTGACTACTATTGTTAATAATAAGCGTATGTTGGTATGTATTAAATAAAGTTCATTTCATTGTGTTCTTTAAAGTAATAATAAAACAAATAAGCCTCCTCGCTGTACTATCTGATCAAATTTTGACTAGCTGATTCCAACTTCTAGAGAATGTTCCCCCAAAACCAACTTCAAATACCTTAAAATTGTTGTTGTACACTCGGTTTGATAGGTCATTTCAAATAGCTTTGATATTTCAGTTCTTGCCACTTTTGGAGTTTAAATTTGGTTTGGTTTGTTGGTTGAGTTCTAGGCTTAATATAAATTGTATATAATCACGTGATTTTATAAGAAAAATACTTGAATAAAGTCGCCCTTTAAAATCCCCCTAATTAAATGTAGCTCTGAATAGAGAAGACGTCTTATTTCCCCCTAAATTTGGGGGGAAAACACCCAATTTGGCATCACTGTTTTGACAGTGTTATACAGTTCTTTCCTATAAGAACAAGTGTTAAATATAAACAAAAGACACCTCATTGGTACACAGCCGAGCATCGGTCACAACCTCTTAATTGTCATCTAGGTCTCCATTATTGAGGGGCGTATTTGTGTCACCACACAACTCTTGCATTGCTTATAAAAGATTTCCCTTTTAGTATGAACAAAGACATTCATTCTAAATCGTCATAGATTCTATCGAAGCTACACAAATGTTTTTGAAGTCATATAATATTTTGTTAGGTAACTCTATACACGGGATTTTTTTATTCCAGATCGGAATAGTATCGTTTGGACTGGGTGATGGATGTGAACGAGGCACGCCTTCCGTGTACACGCGAGTTACGGCTTTCCTTACATGGATCAACGCGCAACTTTAAAATTCATTTAATATTTAAAAATAAATATATGACTTACTTTAATGTAGGTTTTATTCAAAATTTACCCATGATTTTTATTAATAAAAGTATATACACTACTATCCTTACACTACCATAAGGCAATACGATAATGTCGAACAATTACAATTTCTTAAAAGTAAAAATAAAAGAAAATCTAATAATGCTATTTACTCAGGATACACAATATCGCTATTGTAAGCTGTATATGCTGCCGACATCTGTCGATGTGTCGAAAACAGCTCTTAGTAAACAAGCAACATCTTTGTTCATGGATCTCTGTGCAATAGACGCGTTCAGACATTTGGTACCTACTTCTATTTATAAAATTCTAAAACGTGAGTCATCGGATCTTGTTCAACATATTTAATAGATTACAATTTCTGCGTTATTCATACCTTTTTCTTTATTTTATGTTTTTATTGAGGAGAAAAGGGGATTCCCCACACTCTTTCCCAAATGATTTTAAAACTTCCGTTAGCCCTTCAGACCGGGAAAGAAGGTCCTTCTTAAGTATTGTCTTTCTTGGATTCCTCCAAGTGCATCTTTACATGGGTATACTTCGCGTTTAGGCGAATAACTTCCTCCGTTTGATTTTGTAGATGAAGATATTCAGCTAATTGTTTGATATCCCTCGCCGCCACTTTCATTTCTTTTACATAGTTTGCTTTTGTGAATCCAGATTTTAAAGCCAGAAATCCTATTAGCTAGTTGAAAAGGCCAAAAATACAAGAAAATATGACATCACAAATTTTACACACATCAATTATATTCGAACATAAGTAATCTATCAAAGGAAAAAATTAAAGCAAACAAACACAAAATAAAAAATAAAAATTAATAATAACTAAAACTAAAACGATAAAGAATAATATTAATAACCTAAACTAAATGATAACTTAAATCTCAATAAGAGCATGATAAACACAATGAATGTTGAACTCCGGAAGGTAGACAGGACTTCTTCCGGGTACCATCACTCATTTCAAGTCTCCCATTTTAAACAATTGTGTGATATATACCCACAGAAAACAACAATATTGTTCAAACTAATTTGCCTTCAATAATAAATGACGGTAGCTAACGTCTACCGACATTTTAAACCACTCACTAATACGCGTACTCAACGCAGCCTTGCGATTCTGTAACTCACATTTCCAACTCACACAGCGGTTTTCGCATCCGCGGTCGCTCTCAAATCACTCGTGAAGCACTCATTTTATGATTTGGCATTCTGATAAACAATAAACTACAAGCTCCCCACTTTTCAGAATACCAAATCATAAAATAACTGCTTCACGACTGATTTGAGAGCGACCGCCGATGCTAAAACCGCTGTGTGAGTTCGAAAAGTGAGTTACAGAATCGCAGGGCAGTATTGTATCACGGTCTCTCGCTCGCAGCACTCAACTGGCAACATGTCTAATCTTGTCGAGCGCCCGACGCCGTCTCCGCGTTCATCCCTATCGAGTGGTAATAAAATTAAAATATAGTATATATTGCTTTGTTCTCTTTGAGCTAGGGTACACATTAAACGCTACAAATCACTCTTGATTGAAAAATCTCACCCGCCTTATTAAGTCTCAAAAAGCGATTACATATTTTCTGACACTCGTAACTTGTTAAAAATAATATTTAAAATTATTCTTTAACTGTTTGATGGTACGTCATAAACGCTTAAATCCGTTAAAGTTCTACGTTAAAAAAGAACTTCATGTTTAGAATGCAGAATATTTTTTTAATTTTTATTATATGTAAAATTTATTTTATTTTTATGCATTTAGTAGCATATAGTTACAATGCATTGGTAAACTTAGCTATTTTTGGCAGTTCTATTAATTTTTATCAAGTTAACAGTTTCCGCTGAGATCTACAACAATGTAAGAAAGTTGAACTTGCTCCGAACTTCCAGAATCAACGGTGCGGTTCAAGAGTTTTTTCAAACTTACTTCATTAGAAGGAATTCTTTTGAAATAGCACAAGAATTTATTGAAGTTAAACTACGCGGAAGTTTTATTTGTATTACAAAACAGTTTTTAAATCTTAACAAACCATGTTGGCGTCTAAACGAAAATTTTAAAGTATTAGATAGATAGCAAGACGTTTGTAAAAATTGAATAACAGTGAATATTATAAAAGTAATAATATGCAAGCAGTCAGAGAATATATTATTATATAATGGTTTGTTGACAATCTACAAAAGGCAAAGACAATTGAATATGTGCACTTAATATAATTCGATAAATAAACTTTTATTTCTAGTAGGTATACAATGAGTTAATGGGTTACATACCGAATACCGAAACTAGCCCAGCGCGAATTTCCTATCTTTAATACGTATATAGGTACGTAAATAGGTAAATATATTATTTAAAAAATACTGTATAAAATACTCATAATATAAATATTTTAATTACTTAGGTTTGTAAATAAAATACGTAAGAATGCCTTAGTTAAAAGTGTGCAGTACTGATTTAGTTTTTATGAATAAGAGAACTTTGACTGTTATCTATGGCGTTTAGTATTAGTGTGAATTACGGTAATTAAGTAAAAGCTGTCATTGTCCTTAACTGATAACGCTTAGTCGCCAGGGATCCATTGATTTCCATTATCCCTGAGATAGCGTGTTAATTAGCAAGATTATTTTGAGAATGTAAGAAATCTAATCTTCACAGCTACTATTGTATTACAAGTATGACTTGCAGAAGAGAATAGTTGTTAACGAAAGTAATGTTGGTGAGGTTTATTTAAAAAATATGGAATCTATAATTTCGAAGTGGAAGTTTGGAATAATAATATTGTAGAGTTGGTCAGTATACATCCAGTATTCGAAATACAAACTTTAAAAATTATTAATAAATATTTTTGTGCCATATTTTTCGTCTATCGAGCAACCCACGCTTTTTCACAATAAAACCAGTATTTTTTGTTCATTACCATTTTCAGCCTAAATTAGGAATTATTTTTCACTTTTTAGTTTTATGTGCTTTAAAAGCGTGTTTTATAGTTTTTTTAAACTATATTTATTTTCCACTTTTTAGTCCTACCAGCAATACGTGTTGTCTCAATTTAATCGTATTGCTTTGAGGAAAAATTTCATTGTTTTTTCGAGATAAACCTATGAAATTATTATACTGTCGCTGATTCTTTATAAGTGTACAAAGTTTGAATTAAATCTGTCCGTTTAAAGTGGGTCAAAATTGAGTCCGAAGGAGTAGGTTACATACATACATACATACAGGTGAAGCTAATATAAAGCGTGTAAAATAGGCCTCGTGACAGTAAAACTCACGCCTTCTTGGGAAGTTGAAAGAACAGTGGTTCTCAAAAAAAGTTAAATGTGATAAAGGCCCAACCAAACCGTCAACAAAGCATTGAGTTGGAGTCAAATTATCCATTAGTTAAGATTAATAGTGAAATTAACACTAAGTTAAGGGCAACCTAAAATTGCGTTGAATTATAGTTTACTCAGTGTGAGTTATGATCCCTAACGAGCCTCCCTTGACCAATAATTTATTTTATTAATTACTTCTTACTACTCCCTGACTTAGTTAATTGTGTCTTGCCGCCTTTGTGGCTTAAAGCCGGATTCAGAGAACGGTTCCTTGGGTAAATATAGAACCTTTTGGTTTTGTAGACATTATAAAATATTTAATTAACACACAACTTGGACACAAATCTAATATAACTTTAACTGACCAAATCCACAATGATTTTGCTGCGTTGGTATACAGGTGACATAACCCTCGATAAAAACAATATCAAAAAATGAATTGTTTTCTTTCTCTGTCAAATTACGTTTACGCTGTAAAGAAAAGAGACAGATTAGGTAAGTAGTTGAATCATTGCAATTTACTGATTTATTTTATTTTTGGCTTGGAATTGATGTTTTTGTCTATCACGGTATGACAGCACTAAAATATCAAGTGGTATATAATATGAATGATATCTGTATAGAGGCAAGACGCGGATGATTTTGCAGATGGTATAGTCGTTAACACCGTCTCATAATGCAAACCTTGTAGGTATTTATTTTTGTTACATGACAGATACGTTTATATAGTTGGTCAAGTTTTGGGAGTACTTCAAGTAATTAATATAATTACTGGCTAATTGAAACATAACATAATTGGTGTTACGAACATTGCTATTACTGAGAAATACGATATGTGCATTATCACCGGCTAACATGCACTGGTCATACATTTAAGACTTAGTGGCGAAATTACATTTGAAATTCCCCATTTAACATTTATTAGAAAGTGCTCATGCACATTAAGCTAGCTTGTTAATTATTGATTCAATAATTGAAAGTGCTAATGAAGTTATGCGGTAAGGTTTCAGTAATGTCACGTAGTAAAAAGCTTACCTTCTAGCTTACTTAGAAGAAGTGTATTTTAATGTGTATCCATTTGGAACTAATCGAAAATACGAACATATATAGTTTGAATACTATTCGTGAGCAGTGTTGGCCTAGTGGCTTCAGCGTACCACTCTCATCCCAGAGGTCTTGGGTTCGATCCCCGGCTATGCACCAATGGACTTTCTTTCTATGTGCGAATTTTACCATTCGCTCGAATGGTGAAGGAAAACATCGTGAGGAAACCGGCTTGCTTTAGACACAAAAAGTTGACGGCGTGTGTCAGGCACAGGAGGCTGATCACCTACTTGCCTATTATTTGACAAATGATCATGAAACAAAAATAGAGAAATCTGAGGCCCAGACCTAAAGAAAGTTGTAGTGCCTCTAATTTATATTATTTTTTTACTATTTGTGTACGATTCTTTTTGATCGCTATCGCATCAATTGCTATTGGCAGAGTTTTCTCCTACTGTCCCAACCCCGGAAAAACTTTATCCCCGGCGCTGAATTCTAAAGATAAGAGCAATTATAAATCTGTGTCACGTGTGTGAAAACTTACAATAAATAGTGTATTAGGTCCATATTCTAAATCGTATCTTAAGTTATAACCTCGTCTTGAGCGCTGTCATATATGTCCAACATACAGAAAAAATGTTTTGACAGCTCCTGATACTAGATGTCAGTTTTATTGACATTCTAGAATACGGGCCATAGAGTACTCTGATATAACAAAAAATTATGAATAATACTAACTATATATGGTTTGCTTGGTATACATTGCATATAAAGAAAAAGGCAGCAAGTTGTACAACCATATTTTATTATTACATACCTCAATTATATGAAACAAATACTACTAGCAAAGGTTTAATGAATCCACACGAATAATAATCGTACAGTATTTAATTTAGATTGATTCCTTTTAGCAGTACAAATAACACTTTAAGCTTAAATTAAAACGAGCAGCGGGTCCAAGGCACCGATCTCACTTTTAATGACAATCTACTTAACGACAAATCACAGACTCAATTCGGTCCAACGTCTCATCACCACAATGCTCCACTGCATACTCAATCAGAACTACCCTGCGTTCCCTGAACTCACTGTCCAAAGTCAAGATGGCGCTTTGACCCCACTCGAGGTATTTGCTCGGCTCTGATTGGTCGTAACAATATTAGTACTTTTATTCATTAAGTAATGATTCTAAATAATAAATCAATTCAATACTAAAATAAAAAAAAAACTTTAGAGGTGTCAAGGGACACCCGGATGGAACGAAATTCCTTTCGATTAATTTATATGTTAATTGGTATCATAACAGTATGATAGATTTTTTCGACACCAATCTTACGACGAAAAAAAAAAGCCAACATCACGAGGTGTTCCCAGGCGGTCGCCCATCCAAGTACTGACCTCGCCCGACGTTGCTTAACTTCGGTGATCGGACGAGAACCGGTGTATTACAATAGCAAATAGCAAAAAAGTGTCGTGACAACTTTTCGTAAGATTTTTTTCCGTCTAGCCCCCTTTCACAACGCGCGATAAGGAACTTCGTTCCAAAAAATGAATCCAATTAATTATGATTCTTTAATGAAATAGACGGAATCTCATTCCTGTTATATATATTTTTTTAAGATAAAAACATATAATTATTGGAATGGTAACAACATTGTACCTTTTTTGTTCCCATCACAGCAAAAGGCAAGAACCGAAATGTTAGCTAAGCTTAATTGATTTACACATTTGGCAAGTTTCCAAGTCTCTGAGTTTCAGAGTTGGTGGTTATTTCTTTGAAACATCCCTTCTATAGTCAACCATACGGATCTTAAGCTATGAGAAAAATAATTTATTGGCCGGGTAATCTTTCTGAACATATCTAAGAAATCTATGGGTTCGAAAAGCGATTAGAGTTTTGGAATAAAGAAGACGTATACATTTTCCTGAGTTAACGCAACCTTTACTTAGATACTACAACAATTGTTTTGTTTGTTCGTAATGTTGTGTTGTTGCTGGTATAGTTGAGTTTGAGACTTTTTAGTATCCTATAAATGTTTTTAATTTACAAAATTTAAATTAGGCCCCATTTAGGTATAACTCCTCCATTTTCCCCACTTGAGCCACCAAATTTCTACTATATGCGTTAAATCGCCGGCTTAACTTTTTCTTGAGCTAGCAACACAACTTCTTCCTCAAAAAAATTAATAAATAATAATAATAAAGTTTTAATTAAGTAGTGTAAAATTTACAAATTCATTAGTGTCGTATTATAATTTACTTATAAGTTAGTTATTGTTTTTTCCATTGTTTCGTGTTCCGCTATTGAATGTCTTTTCGGTAAAGGCCTCCTCCTGAAGTTTCCATTTGGAGCTGCCCTGCGATTCTGTAACTCACTTCACGAACTCACACAGCGGTTTTCGCATCGGCGGTCGCTCTCAAATCAGTCGTGAAGCAGTCATTTTATGATTTGGCATTCTGAAAAGGTGGGAGCTTGTAGTTTATTGTTTATCAGAATGCCAAATCATAAAATGACTGCTTCACGACTGATTTGAGAGCGACCGCCGATGTGAAAACCGCTGTGTGAGTTCGTGAAGTGAGTTACAGAATCGCAGGGCTGTTCTTTGATTCCATTTCTCCCCAGAAACGAAATGATATTCCCACAGGAAGACCATAATCCTATCGTTGTTATGGTCTACCCACGATTCCCTTGCCTGCCCATCTTCATATCAGATGTTGTGAATATGAAAATTCTTACAAAAAATGTAATCGACTCAAGATTCGTAGTTTTACCTATACTAGGTAACATAGTGAAGAAAAACTGTGTTCGCTTGTCCATAGTTCAAGAGGTCTGTACTGTTATATTAATTAAATAGTCAACATATATATAACTTGTACCAAATAGAGAATATACAAGAATTAAATTCAACTACTATTAGTTAAATTAGTTTATATATATAAAACCCGGTTTTATAAAATTAAAAAAATAATATTGAAGAAGAATTATTATTTTTTTGTACATTCTCTCGATTGGCATCAAAAAAATAAGGGGTGTTTTCACATTTGAGTCGGTTCCATTCCCAGACGAGACAAGCAATTTTTAGAAAATCATTTAAGTAATAATAATTACTGTTCTGTTACTTTTCAAAGTAAAATATAATCTTCTTAGCAAAATTAGGTAGGTAACTAGATAGGATATCTACGATATTAAAGGTACTTTCCTTTGATGTCCCCTAGTCTAGGGAAGCCCTGTATATACCTTATACTGGGGTAATAGGTTTACATACATGAATAGGTGAACAATCAGTCAGGAATATCTATAAAATAAAACTTTTAGGAAAACGCCAACGCTTATCAAGAATTTGTTATTAAGAAAAGTAAGGATTATCATGCCTCATGTCGAGTTCAATACCTAATAACAGAAATAATGTTTACAGTTTAATTTGTGGCTGTCTGATTTAATAATAAACTTTAATAAAAAGTCGAATAAAACGTGTTATCAAAAACAAACGAAAGCTTTGCGAAACTCGGGTGGGAAAAGATAAAACTATTTCTATAATATTTATTTCACAACGATGTTGGAATTTAGAATTAATTAAAAACTACGTTAATTAAGCAACGTAAATATAATTAGAGTTCTACAAAATATCACTTTTTATACTAGTTGTAACGTGAAAGAGAATACAAGAATATGAATTTGAATATATAAGGTGTCAATAAATTATGTAATGAAGTAAAAAATATGTTATTTGGAAAACACACCTTTGCGTCTATTTTATTGATCATCATTTTTAGGAGACATAATATGCGATATGAGGTTCGCGATGTTCATTATACGAGGTAAAAACCGAAATTAAATTACCGGATACAATACAAAGACATTTTAGGAAGAAACTTTTTTAACACAAAGGATATTAATGGATATTTGTCTGAAGTTTGGTACATTATTTTGTTACAATTAATTTAACTTTTCGACTATAATGTCGTAGAAAATTATAATAAAATAAATCAGTGGCGCTACAACCTTCTTAGGTCTGGGCCTCAGATTTTTGTATCTGTTTCATTATCATTTGTTAATCAAATTGTTAAAGTAGGTGATCAGCCTCCTGTGCCTGACGCACGCCATTGACTGTTGGGTCTAAGGCAAGCCGGTTTCCTCACGATGTTTTCCTTCACCGTTCGAGCGAATGTTAAATGTGCACATTTAGAAAGGGATTCCATTGGTGCACAGCCGAGGATCGAACCTACGACCTCGGATGAGAGTCGCACGCTGAAGCCACTAGGCCAACACTGCTCTAGAAAAAAAAATACTTTAATTTAATTATGGAATTAAATAAAACAATGTTATTCCGTAAATCAGAACAACGTTAATAACTTATTCTTCTTATTCAGTAAGCGCGCTAAACAATTGCGGGTATTTTAATGAAATTATTTTGTTCTTTTGTTTAATAACTGCTGCTGTTTTACTTAATTGTACCCTGAAAACAAAATTAAGCACCGTCATTTGTTTACCTTGTAGGTGCTGCCATTCCCTTGAGTTTCATAAGATAAACTACATTCGTAAATCTATTTTAAATAATCGATCGGGGGCAAGATTTCACAGCACACAAGACAGCTTTTGAAATTAATTTGTTTACACTATAAAGGATTTAAACAATGATGACCTTAAGTATTGAAGCTTTAGAAAAATATACAAAAAATTAAATATAAAATAAACTTTCTACCTCCATGGCTTAGTGTTTATATCTTATAACATACTTTGGATCAAACATTGATTTTATACATATAGTATTTTTTTTCATCGGTGGGCATTTTTAGTAAATATACTGTTGCAGGTAGCGATTGTATTTTATATTGGAAATGAACTCGGAAAACTAAGAGGGTCCATTCAAAGGTAAGTTATTTAGATATATTTGATGTATTCTATAATAGTGAAGTACCCTCGTTCTACAAACGCGTGATTAGGCACGTTTCACACATGACGACCCAATGTTACCGCATACTCGTGTTACAAGCCATTACACACCGAGGTCAGTAGATTGAGTATAATTAAAAATGAAATAAATATAAATTTTGCGATCGTTGGTCTCGGCTGAATTTTTATGCTTACAACAACTCATTTTCGCTTCTTTGCTTCACTTTCTTGGGGCTTAGGTATATTTAAATAGGCACATATTTAACAACATATAAAATGTATGTATTTAGACAGCCATTATAATATTCAAGTGATGGTAAATTGTCATAACGTCAGTCGTCAAAACTTGGAAGACTCCAGCTGTTTCGTAGATTGTCACCATGTGTTATCTTCTTTGTTTAATGTAAATTGCGCTATAATTTATTCAACCCAACCTTGCATACGGAAACAACTCGCATTGCGTCAGTACTTAGTCAATGCCTCATTTTAGCTTTCGCGAGGTATTATTTATTCAAGTATTGTCTATCAAAAGCTCACTTTAATGAAAGAAAATAGAAATAGGTTTCAAAGGACATTCGCGTAATGGAAAGCGTCAGTCTTTACGTATTTTCCATTTTTGTGTTTACAAATTGTAGTGTCTGTGAGATCTCGTTAGGTGCACTGCCAGTTTTCTTGAACATAGCTTACTAATAAAAGCTGTTGTTTCGTTTCGTTCAAAGCGGAATTCAAGGTATTTCATAGAGGTAAATACTTTGAAATTCCCTTTTAGATTTACATGCGAACTATGATATCGACATATACATAGTGATTATATCTAAGCTTTAAACGTGGTAATATTAATACATTTTAATCAGTAGATAATATTGACACTCCTTAATTGTCAGTGAACGCTACGCACAACAGCGCGTTCGAAATTTGAAATACATATGTTAACTAACGAATGCTAGCCTTTAACAGTCCTTTTCAATTAACTATATCGCAAAGTCAGAAATAATTCTTAATGATTTAATTTTTTTTGTTTAAATAATTCATTTAATTTATTTAGACAATATAAAGACAAACAATTGCTTCAATGTGTTTTTTTGCGTAAATTCCACGGTTTACGTAGCACTCAACGAAAACGAAAAGCTCTAAAAATTACACATTTTCCATTTTTACGCCATTATTTATTCATGCTTATCTTTTACTGGGAGTGTCATATCAGGTACACAGCCTTCTTCGATAAGTGGACTATCTAACACAAAAATATATTTTTAATTTGACCTAGTACTTTCAGAGATTAGCGCGTTCAAGAAATCCAACAATAATATACTTATGCCTCATTACTTGTTACTGTACTGAGTGGGATATATTATAACAAAGAGTTATAAAATTATGATATTTATAAAACCATTTTCGTGCTACTCACTAAGTAATGACCTATTAACTTTCAACTCGCCACAAAAGCTTAGTTTATAGTCACTTTTACTTTATGACGTTGACACTTTTATGACGGAAATAAAAACGTTAATGAACGTTTTATAATTTTCTTTTCCGGTTAATTTTCACTTTGCGACACGGACTTATGAACAAGGAATTAATACTATAGTTTATATCATTTTAAATCTCAAAATCATATCGCCCCATGAAAATAAATAAAAATGGTAATGAATCCCTCGTGTACAGCTTGCTAGTTAGTGGACTGTGAAATGTGGGTTTAAAATTTATATGTCTTGAATGTCAGGAGTATCTATATAGTATATGTAATGTATGTATGAGCAAGCTGCACTAGATAACTAAATATATGAGAGGGTGAGACGTAAGTACCTAACAACTCTAAGTCCCTAAGTCCTACAGACGTACCCTAACACATAAATAGTGAATATATAAATAAGTACGGGATGTCTGCACCACGAGACCTAAGGTAACAGACGGAGCCCTACGGGTAGGATCAAGAGTTCGAGCTCTCAAAGTTACCGGGCAGGCTCACCACGATAGTTAAGGGCTTGAAGTAGTCTTCGCCAATTTGAGAGGAGGCGAGAAATGAATAAGACGGAGCAATATTCAAATCTAATTTATTATTCAAAATCATTATTTTAAATACTAATTACACCTATTCACACATACATGATATTATTCTAGTGAGGTTTTGGTGTATAGCGCATCTTAAGCTGTTAAGATTTGGAACACATGTGAGAATATTGATCATCTACTGTGTCAGCAGATAATCAAATTTCTCAAGTGTGTTATATAAAAATAAATAAAATATAATTAAAATTTCTCTTCAGCTAAGATTTAGAACATACGTGATCCATACAGCAGTTGGTTGATGTTCAAATGATGAAATCTGAACACCTAGAATGTAGACGTATCAATACGATCTTATGTTTAATTGACTGTCTTGACTGTCGCTTTTACTATTTCACATCCCTTCCTCATACAAAACAAGGCAACCCCAACGATTTAAAATTTCTTGGTTTATACAAACTATTTACGCAACTCAGTCATGTATCGTATACCCTCAGATTATAATAGAAATTACCAGAAAATAAATATATCAAATGTTACTAAAAATGCTTAAAAATAATTGAAAATCTCTGGTATCCTTTATTAGAGAGAACTTTTATATTGAACATATTATAATGATCAATATATCTTGTAATTTAATATACATATATATATTTTGTATAAGTAGGTTATAATTCTTAACTATATTTTGTGTTTATGTGTGAACGTGTATTCCGTTTTTGGATTCTGTCTCTAGATATTGTATAATAAGTAGCTGTAAAATTACTAATAAGCAAATAAATAAATATTCAATCAGTGCTGCTACAACCTTATATAGACTTAGATTGCGTTTAATCTTTGATCATAGATAATGAGTCTGTGCCTGACTGTGTTGTCGATTCTTCATAACATTCCAATTTCCTTACTATAATTACCTTCCCTGTACATGTACGTAGTACATAAGTGAAAGAGAACACAGGTAGATAGTTTTGTCTTTTATTGACATAACCTTTACACATTAAAAAAAACACTTTTTTACCGGATTGAAGTTATGTATTATTATAAATTTACAATTATTTTACATAATTTTAAATTTAACCGAAGTATCGCGTGCTTTACAGCGTGCGTGGTCACGGTGACTGAAGACAAAAGGTGTTGAATGTCAAAAAGTATCACAGCTGTAGAAAAAGTAGTATTATCTGTATTTATTTCTTGGAGTTGGTATCGACTAAAAGATGGAGGGTTTTGGCAGAAATGGCTCACGGTGTCCTTTATTATGTAAAATAATTGTAAATTTACAATAATATATAAATAAATTCAATCCGGTAAAAAAGAGTTTTCTTCAAACACAGGCAGATTTTAACCTCTAGAGTCTAGACCAACGCTTATTTTCAAAATAAATATTTGTTTTGTTAGGAGGCAAACGAGCCTACGGGAACCGCCAAATTAACAGCTATCCATGGTTCATGTTAGTGGGTGCGTTGCCGGTTTTTGGTGTTATGTTTCAATAGTAGAAGTATTAGAAAATTATAATTTGATTTTTTAAGTTTTGAACCTTAATTTAAGCCTGAGGTAATTCATTAAAAACACTTAATTACTGCACAAATAAACATTCTATGTATAATTCATACTTGGAACTATAAAGAAAACGTTTGTATAAAATACAGAACTAAAATTTCAAAAGAAATATTATTAGATACAGAAACCTACATTTTTTACAAATATATAGCACTGTACAGGCCGATAAGGTTTATATGATAGTTAAATCTAGATGGTATAGCTAGAAGCTATGATTTCAATATACATAATATAATGGTTGAGACCCGTGTTCTGTTACGGGTCGGGCAACGCACTTGCTAACCTTCTGGCAGTGTGAGTGTCTACTCATGGGGGCCGGTGTCACTTAACATCAGATGAGCCTTTTGCCCCTGTTCTGTAAAAAAACTATAGTTCTCAAACCTCTGTGACCTATGCGTGAAGTTAGAAAGTTTGCGGATGTGCTACACTACGGGGATTTAAAGAATAGATATTGCAAAAAAATATTTTTTTAATAGAATAGGGGCAAATGGGCAGGAGGCTCACCTGATGTTTTGTGATGCAGCCGCCCATGCACACTCAATGTCAGAGAGCTCGCGAGTGCGTTGCCGGCCTTTTAAGAATTGGTACGCTGTTTTCTTGAAGGACCCTAAGTCGAATTGGTTCGGAAATACTTCATTGGGCAGCTGGTTCCACAAAATGGTGGTGCTCGGAAAAAACTGCCTTGAAAAATGCAAAAGCAAAACGCAAATAACATGGCACTTCGTAGCAAGCGGTTTTAAAGGAAGAAAAAGGTTTCTGCTCCATTACGCCTCCTGCGTCTATTAAATTGGAGGAAGGGCCTCAAGAGAATTATATTTAAATTTTTTTTAAATTTTTAATTTAATTAATTAATAATAATAATAAACTTGACAATAAGCTTAAAGCTTAAATGTATTATACTGAGAGACTGGTGCTTGAAAAAGGTTGGGAAAACCTGTTATTATAAGTCACCAGTCCCTCTTGAACATAGTGGCAAAAAATATTGCTATTACAAGTTTTTTTTTTTTTTTTAAAACGAACGAACATAAATAATTTATAAAAATATATAAAAAAAAATAAAATAAAAAAATAGAAGCATTCATGCAAACAATAGCATTTGTGAGTGTGTGTGTGTGTGAGTGTACGGGTCAGTGTGAGTGCGTGTGCGTGTTTGAGTGAGCTAAATTGAGACTAGTGTGGGCGAGAAAAACGTTCCATTTATTAAATTAAATTAGGGGTCGTAATAGATTTTCTGTTCTTTGGTAATCAAGCGATTTAAGATATTTAGTTACTACTTTTTTACAGTTGTATTTTGTAAGATGATAAATTTGAAGGTCTTTGTTAAGTTTATTGTATAAATGGGTACCTAGAAAGCAATACGAACTATGGGAAAGAGCTGTTTTGAAAAGTTGAGGACGGCATACGGAATCCTTTCTACGCCTTCCATCTACAAGTTTATGATCGTATTCTATCTCAGAATGCTTTGTAAGAATAGTGTACAGGATGAAAGTTTGTCTAACGGATAATACATCCCAATCCTTATACAAGTCAGCTGTGGGAAAGCGAAAGGGGAGTCCTGCACCTACTTTCAAGATAGCACGATGCGCTCTCTCGACCTCAATGAGGTATGTTTTGGCAGCGCCTCCCCACGAGGGTATACAATACACCACCAAAGAATAACATAAGGCAAGGCAGACATATGAAACTTGATTTCTGACCCAGAACACAAAAGAGGTAACATCTCAATTTAAGACCGGCACATCTGGGGTTTACAAGGGCGTAAAAATAACGGGGATTGTAAAAAGTTTATCGTCTTATTGGACAACGAATTTGCATTGATGTGGTTGCTTTATTACCCTTTTGTTCGAAACAAAGGTTTTCACATAAACTTGGTGTTACGGAAGTTTTCGCCTATGTTAAATCTTTTAAGTATCTTTTGTTATAAATCAAATTCGAAAATCCGTGCCAAAATGTTAGTTCATACGCGGCGTATTGTAAGGCCGTTTCTCCACTGCTCCGGTCCGGCAAACGTTAATTACCGATCCGATTTAGAAACTCACAACAGTACTTACGTACTTCTCCACTACTCCGGCATCCGGTTTTTAACGATCCGATAACTTGCTAGATCGGAACGCGGTGTTTTATCGGTCCAAGTATCCAAGAGGTTATAAATTATTATTTATAGTTTGTTTATTTGAAAGAATCTGGATAACCTGGACCAAACCAAATTATGTTGCTATTTATTTATATTTTTATACCATAGTATTGGTGAACTATTTATTAAGTAGATTATAATATTTTAAGATAGACAATATAAAAAAAGTAATAAACTAGCCAGGGCAATAAATATTCAGAATTTAGAACGTTTTATTAATAAAATAAAGTATTTGGGTTTTAGTAAATATAGGTGTTGCATGATAAATATACAAGTATCGATTATTGTCGGATCGGATATAGCGGAGAAGCGCAATCCGGCGTTCCGATATTTTTCTCATGACTCTTTCCGGTATCCGACGCCGGACCGGAGCAGTGGAGAAAGGGCCTAAAACTCTTTGGACTTTGTTAAAAACGATTTTTTTTTTATTTATTGAGAAAGATTTACAGCTTATTGCTAACTTACTAAATACAATATTCTTTTACGCCATTAAATAAATCTTTACAAATAGTTAGGTACTAATAATATTAACTGTATTGGTAACAATAAAATGATTTTATTCAACTAAATAAATATACAGTCGACTCTCGATAATTTGAAACTCAAGGGACCAGAGATAAATTTCAAAATATCAAGAGTTCAAAATAACAAGTGTTTGAATAACCACGAGGGGGAGGGGCGACTGAAGGAAATGAGAATTTGATCAAAATTTGTTACTTATTATTTCTATTTTCTTATCTTATCATGTATTAACAATTATTCACAAATTTTATTTCGAAAAGAAGTCTGTAATCTTTTTTTGAGTGAGTGTCTCATTTATGTAAACAATTGACAAGTCTGTACATGTATGTAAACAAACGACAGATATGTGCATGTCCAATTGGATCATGACCACTTTTCATTGATTTTATTCAATTTATCGAGTATTTTACAAGGGACCGGAAGAAATTTTCAAATTATCGAGAGATTCAAATTAACGAGTGTCAATTATCGAGAGTCGACTATATCAAAGAAAGTAATACCCTAAGTAAAAATTGGTTAAGTTACGCTAAACAGTTTAGTATAACTTATATGTACACTTTATTTTGAAGACTAGATCTGAAAATAATTGACCTTTCGAAAGTTTTTAGGTAGAAGCACCACAGGCTGTTTTGCCTATTAATTTACAAATTATTTACTAGATTGAACTATGAAAACTATATTTAAGTTTAATATTTCCTTCGATAATATAAAAAATCTATCTATTAAACCAGCGATTTCGTATGAAATATACGTAACATTTATCATTTGCATACATTACCTCATAAGTTTAAATTGCATTCTATTATAATTAGTACCAAGTTGCTCACCTGCTTGGCGGAAGCAACAGGTGTCTCTTAGAACTAGGTCAAATCACGACTTCTGATGAACAGTGTGCCACAGTATGAGCTGCGACAACACTATATGATTTTCAAATAGACTGTAACTATACCATTTTACCAGAAATTCGAATAAGAGAGCTACGTGGAAAAGATTTATACTCTAAAAACAGTATTAACTGAATAACATTTTAATGTAAACAATAAGCGTTAATAAGCGTCAATAAGTTTTAATAGATTTATGTTACATATAATAGTGTAGAAAATGTGGATGAGAAACAATAAATATATTAAGTGGATGTTTGAAATACGGAATAAATGATTAAGTAAACAAAAAAGAGAAAAACGATTAACAAATCTATTATGACTAAATAGTTAATTAACAAAAGAGTAATTTGAAATAACTTTTAACAATTTGTAATGCAGTTACGGCTTATACTGATACTGGCAACCTGTTGTGGAGGATGGTTAACAGAGTTCTTGCAACCTAAAGAGGGCACCCTCAACCAGTCTAGCTACTGACTGGTTGACCCGTAGGTACCCGTGGCTAAGGTCGGGAAAGTCGTATATATACTTAGCGGGAAGAATAACATTGTTAGCGTGTTTCAGGGACGTTATCGTATTGATTGCCATGTCGGAACCGTCTCAAAAATAATTACTTTACTTAACTATATTTAAAAATGCAAGACAACTTGATCATACATTCAACAGTAACAATGGTTTATGGTTGGTAGATATATTTCTTAATATATTCCGGTTTCCTTGTGATGTTTTCCTTCAGTAGCGGTATTCAAAACACTCGAGAACAAACGCATAACCAAGGATTAAAAATTACACGTTCAACCACTAAGCCACATCGTCACCTTAACTTTTGTACTAACTGATCAGAAATTATCGTGATTCATGTGTCCTTCCTGTATTGTCACTTTCACTATTGTACATATGGTTTAGTTGCTTTGCTTTGTTCCATTAGTTTTGTCTAAGTAATTTGATATCTTATGTAGTTATGCACTGTGTGCGCTCACCTTATCTATTTTTTTTTATTTAAAAGTGACAAGGCAACACAATTCAACAATTGCTGTCCTTTTTTTTTTAATTTTAATTGTTCTGTATTTTTGTATTACTGCAACAAATTGTGAACAATTAAAAAAAAGAATAGCTTAGCCCTAATTCATATTAATCGATTAATGTGTATAAACGAAGTCATAAATTACATTATTAATTATAAGATACTTCATAAATAAAATATGAAAGTAGCTAGGTAATTTTCTCAAGTTTTCATTAAGTAGTCACCCAGGGACTTAGCGGTTGTTCGCTGCGACAAGTTATAAATGTTTATGAGAGATGTGCTTTTATTTAAGTTTTCATTGTTTTGAATTTCACATTATTTATATATTCATGACATTATATTAAAGAGTTATAAGTACACTTTCAAAACTAATTTAATAGGTAGGAAACATTGTGCTCAGCAAGGCATGACGGTATTTTATTCTGGGTCATTGCTTGCAACTGTATAAAGCGAAACTTCTGCGCCACACACTGTTCTCACTTCTGTTCGGAAGCTCCTTCCACTTGAATGTATTCAATGGTAGCGGTTCGCATCGTCGACGACCAATCCCTTTCCGAGCGGCTTGATCTCTTGGCGTTTTGTATATCTGCATCTTCTCCCGCATTTATGATGGGAAGTGTTCAGAGGAGTCATTCAGATTATTACCTGCAGCTGAGCTTCATCATCGGACATCGAGGCAGAATACGAAATTCTACCCGCTTTACTGCAACGTTCGTCGTTCTACTACTGAGCGTCTTATAAGGAAGTTTTTGCCGCGCACCAGCTATGTGGAACCACCTAAACCAATTTGACTTAAAGTCCGTCAAATAAAGAGCGTTCCAATTCTTAAAAGGCCGGCAATGTATTCGCGAGTTGGCATTGAGAGTGTAAAAAAATCAACGCAGATTTGTATACTTCATCGTTTTTACATTTTTTAAATAAATGTCTGATATTGGAAATTTAATGGAATGTCAGAAATTTTAAACGCAATATAACGACGTACAATAAAAGTGGCGCCTGATAGAGAATACTGGCATAAATTAAAATATTTTTCATATCACACGCGTATTTTAACTTAATTAAATCTGCGATTGAATTTTTTCCTCTTCAGTATAAAACCTGATATATTTTTTGGACGGTGCTCAAAGTTTTTACTGAAGTGATAAATCATCCCCGGGCAGTCCCGAAAGCCGGTGCTTGGCTTTTAGCGTACTATATTAAAGATCCTATACACTGTTTACGCACGTGTTCAAAATAATTCAGTCTCAAACTGTTTAATCATTTGTTAACTATGAATAGTTTTGAATGTCAATACCTATTAAAAAATGATCAAAATTAACGTTTACATCCAGCCCACAAATCAAGGGCGTAAAGAACTAACAAGAAACTCTTCGCCACTCTTTTTAATCGCCAAGTTTTGTACAAGGAAATTTTAAGGAACTGCAACCATATGTTCATTATCTTATTTAATAAATTAATACACAGACAAAGAAAATCATAACATCTTGATCTGTCTTAGAATATTTCTTGATATTGAATACCATAAAAGTGTTAAAGTGTAACTGAAAGCACTTAACTTTTGAAAGCACGCATCTTTTAACTGAACGAGAGGTCCTAGACCAGTCTAACCCCTGATAGGCAGACCCTATGGCCCCAGTGGGTATGTTTTGAGGTGTTATTTAAGTACTTAGCTACGTATTACCGAGTAAACTTCGATAGCGCTTTTCAGGGGGTTTAGTCAAGATGCCTAAAGTCAAAAACTAAATTTGTATGGAAATTTGTCGACACGAACTGTCATTTTCATACACATTTTCATACTCGCTCCGAAATAGGATATATTTTTGCGACCGTATATATAATATACCTACAGCTACACTTAATTAAAAAAATAGTGTGAGTCCCTCCGCGCGGAAGAAGTGAAACTTCGAAATGTGGAAATGAAAATAGGAAGCATTCACTCTCGCTCTGTCTCTTTCTATTCTCCCTCCCTAGGAGCGTTAAACATTTAACGCAACCTTGTTGGAAGTCGCATAAGCACTTTCATTTTCAAGTTTCACTTCAAAATGTTAGTTACCTAAAATAAATAAAGTAAGGCTTTTAAATAATTGTTTGCAATTAATAGACGTAAGAAATATTGAGAAAGAACTTTCAACAAGTAATTTTATTTTTCGTACTATTGAAAATAGTGAAAAGCCCCCTTTAAACGTTACGTCACCGTGTGAAGATTTTTTCTCATACGTGACAGTTTCTGACCGAAAATCATTTGTAGCTTTTCGATATTTGGAGTGGAAAGTAAAATAGATGACACTCAGCCGTTAAGTTATAATCGCCGGAGTTTGAAGCTTTTCAATGGACTGTTTTCAATGGCGTTCATTTCACTATTATTAAGATTTGCGTGTCTGTAATATATTTTAATTTATTACTGTTTAATTTTGTGTTGTTTTTTCCATGTGTATTGTATTGTTTGGTATGTGATGTAAATGCTAATAGATACCGCATTGGAGTAATCTGTTATGGTAGATTTTTTATTAAATAAATAAATAAAAAGGTCTCTGGTCCGGCAGAATCATTTGTACGTTCCATGATCAGTTTCGAGACGCCCTTGAAAAGGGACCACGTCCGTCTCTATAGCGTGTATGATATATGACCCTTGAATTAGTGTTGCCACTGAAATTATTTCAGATTTTTGAAATAATTTCAGTGGCAACACTAATACATAATAATTTAAAAACGAGCATCCTTAATCTATCGTGTTTGGCATAGGTCTAATGGCATAGTCTGCATAGTCTAATCATTACGCTATGGCATGCCGTTTGCCACTACTAACATTATATTGATTATATGAAATTTTTTTTATAAATATTGGTTACGTCAAAAATACAATATTTTAAGAAAACGCGTTAAAATCCGATTTTCTTCAGATTTGCCCGCAATAACAGTGCAGTTCCATTAAGAAAAAGAACATAAATTCCGACATACATTCTAGTGCTTTTTGGCACGGCTTTCGTTAAAAAACACATTTTATCACATGCTGAGTGCATTTGCGTAAGCACTTTCTATAGTTATGTACTTTTAATGTTGGCGTAATTTCCTTGAATATTGAGCTTTTTAGAATAAATAATGTTTTAACACGGACTTAGAACAACCGAACTAATATAATGTACTGTGAGATGTGTATAAAAATTTGGGCTTTTCATTAATTATTTTATTTACTTGTTAAATGGGATCTCGGAATCACGATTTCAAAAGCATTGAATTCAATATACATACATTATTCGTGGATATGCAAATGTGGTGATTTATCTACTATACAGGGCGTAGGGTTCGAGCCTTCAACAAGACAGACGAGAACGCTGAATAATTCAATAGATATGGAACACCCTTTATGTTAGCTATTGGCTATTGATAGATAGATATTTCAATACAAGCAAGAATTCTCTCATAACATCATCCCTTTATCATTATTTCCATGCCCATTCATAATACAGCTGGTATTTAATGGTTTTTTGTATTATTATCTTCTATTTTTGTAAAACTTCTTTTGTTGAAAGTATAATGATAACTAATATTATATTGTGTTAAAAAGATGACTTTTTAATGTGTAATTATTATTACTGTGATTGATTATAAATAAAATAAAAAAATAAATCAGTGGCGCTACAACCTCTTTAGGTCTTCGCCTCAGATTTCTGAATCTGTTCCATGATCATTTTTAAATATAATAGATAGGCAAGTAGGTTATCAACCTTCAGTGCCTGACACACGCCGTCAACTTTATGGGTCTAAAACATGTCGGTTTCCTCACAATGTTTTCCTTCAACGTTCGAGCAAACGTAAATGCGCAGAATGAAAGAAAGTCCATTGGTTCACAGCCGGGGATCGAACCTACGACCTTAGGTATGAGAGTCGCACGCTGAAGCCACTAGGCCAACACTGCTCTTGTAGTTATTATACCTGTGATAATAATTATGTAAATAATCAAAGTATAAAATATATTACACTACACAATAAATTCATAAATTCCAACTCACATAATATTAATTAATAATCAATATTTCTTAAAAGTTTCTGGAGACTAAATTGATTCGAAGGCGAAGTAAAAAATTTATATTAATTTTCTCAATAAATTTTGGGTTTTATTATTGCCCTAACATTATTAAAATTTATGTTCAGATATTAATTACTAATGATTATGTTGTTCGCCCCACTGTTTTTTTATTCCATGGCATCATTTTGCTGAATGTATTTTGGTAGTAAAGTTAAATTAATTAAAACACGCTCGCTTAATGCATGGTATTGTGGTGAAACATTGATTATAAAAAAAGTCGATTCTCGAAAAAAAATCCAATGGCTCCGTTCAGGTAAGGTTTTTTTTATAGAAAGTAGCTTTCTATGCCTGACACACGCCGTCAAAGTTTTTTTCCGTCAAAGGCAGTGTTTCCTAACCTTTTTGTGCCATGCCCCACCTTAGCCTTAGGTAAGCCTTATAAATCTCTTATAACCCCCCCCCCCCCATTCAACATACGTAACCTTTAAAGAAACATAAATGATATAAATTTTTTCCTTTTTAAGAAGAAATTACTAGGAAATTGTTAACGATACATAGTAAGTAAAACATATACTGAAAAATTAAATTCTAATTACAATTTTTTTTTATAAATTTTCGACGTTCACGTTAACCCACGTTGGGAAACGTTGATCTAAGGCATGCATTCTCAATACGTACCGTACCGTACGAGCGAGTGTTAAATGAGGACATGGACCCAAGAGTGGACAGCCGGGTTTGAACCCACGACCTCAGGCATGAAAGACACACGCTGAAGCCATTAGCTTAACTACCTTTTTTGATACAATACATTAATTATTGTTTATTACACGACTGTTATTCGAATGATGCGTGTTCGTTGTGTTTCAATACATTGATAATTACCACTATATTAACTGAATTATCTAATATATAAAATTCTCGTGTCGCGGTGTTTGTGGTTAAACTCCTCCGAAACGGCTCGACCGATTCTCATGAAATTTTGTGAGCATATTGGGTATGTCTGAGAATCTGACAACACAACCCTTTATGATACAGCATTAAAAAATACATACAACCCCTAACTTTCACCCCTCTACGATCAACCCCTATTTTTTTATTACAAATGATATACATGGCAAAACGACGTTTGCCCGGTCAGCTAGTTTATTTATACGCATTCATCCCACATTGGCATAGAAGAAGACTTTCTATTATGGCTTAAAAAAAAGGCTATTTTATAAAAAGTATAAAAATATCATTAATCATCGTTTTTCAGTAAAGTTTTACATAATATACAATTAAAGTAAAATTTTATAATTATCTGTTTGTTTTAGAGATGAAAAAGGTTTCTGCTAATTGGAACGTAAGTTATACTTAAGGAAGCATAATCTTTATTTATGTCAGTCTTCCGAAGCTTTATTTGGGCTTTCGCTTAAATTACCGTATATTCCAAGACGTACTTTGTTTTAAACCGACTAAAAAAGTTTTTCTTAGAATTTGCTATGCCATAATATAAGGAGGGTATTGCCTAAAATATAATTATGTGTCAGGAATCGAACTCCGGTCCTTTGCGTTATTATCATTGCGGTAAAGATAGAGTCAAGTTTGTGATTACGAAGATTCTGCTAGACATCTCCATCGGAGTTTGGACTTGCTGCGGTTTTGCCTGTCGAGCTTGGTTGCCTTGTATAGTGTAGGTTAATAATAATAATACACTGTATTTACATTAAAATATCACAAAACCGGAGACAAAATACCACAAATTAAAAGGAGACAATGTAAATGGGCGGTCTTTTAGCAAATTACTTGTATTAATTCGTAAAGTTCGGTCGTTTCGTAAAGATCTTTTTAGTACTGAGATTTCAGTAGCTTCTATCACCATTATACCATATGATAGAGTTATTCCGTTGTCCCAGAGTAATAGCATCTCACTTGCATAATGGTGATCCATTATTAATGCCAATTTGCCATAAATTGATCTCGGTGCATACTAATAACATTATAGCTTCAATAAATTGCCTGATATTCCGAATGCTGCGTTCGAAATGTTTTCATTGGTCCATAAACAATTATATTTTGACCCTTAGTTTTGTTAAAGTGACCCAGTTAAGATTCTGATGAGTTTAGGTTCCTAAATTCAATAACATTTTTTCATACCATGACCTTATAAACATTACATTATATCGAAAATAGTGTTACGGATAGGTCTAAGCATCATATAAGTATAGTAATAGAAAAGATAGACTTCTGTATGAAAACTACTGCGCGAGCGAGTATTGGAATGTTTATTGTTTAGTTATAAAAACTCGTAGAGGCAAGAACACGCATCGTTTGAATCGTATCCGTGTAGTAAATTATAACGAAACTATACAGAAAAATGGTTACATTAATTATTGTATGGAAAGTGTGAACAACTACGCAAAAGCACATATACGCACAAGACTGTTAAACCTCGTTCCAGTGATATTCGTATAGTTAAACGATACATTTATGTGAGAAATATTTTCTCACATAAATGTATCGTGCAGCAGCTGAAAGTTACATTTGACTATCAAAAAGTTTGAACTCATTGGACATGTGCGATTCCATTATTTTAGTATCGCCGTCATTTCAAAAATAATCAAAGGAAATATACATACTCGACAGTATCTGGAAACATATAATATATGTATCTTATAGCTATCTCTTATTTTTTTTAGTTAATCGCCATTGAGGGATATCGTTGGTATACTTGAAAGTATATTAGCAGTAGTATTTACGATATATAAGTCTTTATACAAAAAACACAAGCCTTTCTTCGGTTATTTGTCGGTTAAAAGCAATTCTACAAAAATTTATCAAATTAATTATTTGATAGCACCTTTTGTGTAATTTATAGCTAATGAGAAAAATGTAAATTTAAGTTATTTTAAAACCTCGGAAGATGGTTTTGGATGGGTGCAAGAAATGAAGTGGAAGGAAGTAAGAATATCAGAGTTAAACAGTGCAAAAACAAGACCGCTCATGAATGTTTAACGAACGTTTATGTATTCCAAGCTGCACCAGTTCTACAGTTCACTAACCACACAGTTATTTCAGGCTTATGAGTTTTTGTTAACTAGGCCGTTATAAATTTAATCGCCATGTATGCTATGGTATCACAGCAGTTTCTGTAATTAAAAAAAGGTGTAACCAAATCAAATGCACCTCAACAATATGTATTATTTTAAATTTTTTGTTCGAATGGGGTTTCGAAAATAAAATTAAATAATATCATTTAATTTAAGAGGCACACTTTACAAAATGTATGTCACACACCATAAATCAAAATAATAACGTTTTTGTACTATTCATAGTTACGCAAATGTTTAAGTGATTGAGCAACAAACAATTCGGTTATGAAAAGGTTCGCAATCCGATGAAAGTTTTAAGTGTGCGGAAATAAATTATATTTTTTTAAAGTGTATCGCAAAAAACTATAATGAATCTTTATTGTTGGACCACTGTTACTATATATACTATGTCAAGGATATCTAGAAAATCTGAAAATGTCACTCTATCTAGTGGCGGTCTGTTTTGTTTGTGCAAGATATAAAGAATACGACAAAGACAGAATTCATGTCTTAAATAATGCGCCATTTCGGACGCTCACCGTACGTTTTTTTGTCACACATCGAAAATGCATCCCTAGGTTTTTATTTCTTGGAAAAAGTGATAGTCTTGTATCATCTATATAAATAAAAATTAATCGCAATATACGAGTATGCTGCCAAGCGCAAAACTCGAATACGGCTAGACCAATTCCAGTAATGTTTTTTTAAAATATTTTTATGGAGAGAAAAATTTAGTTTTATTTAGTACTTAAGTTAGTGACTAAAAGGCGAGGCTAAGAAAAAAAATTAAAGCGAAACAAAATTCGCAGGGGATGCTAGTTTATCATAAAAATAGGACTCCAGATGTCGAGTTGCCATGGTTACTATTCGATTCCATTCATTTTCTAATCTTCTTCTAACCTACTGAAATTTATCTAACTGAAGCAACGTTTCTTTTTATTACAGCCTGAACACAATTACACAGAAAGACACGAATAAGTACTTTAATTAAATTGTATTTATTAATTTGTTTGCAAACATTATTGAGTGCAACGAGTGGCCTTATCGCTTAACGGTCTGTTTCTGGCATCTAGAGTAATAAGAAGTTAGTTTATAGGGATATAAGATTAGCACCATTAACTAACTATAAGCAGGTAACATAGACTTGACTCTAGCAGTTCAGCGACACACAAAACTTCAATCTGCGTTTTTCAATGTTATGGTAATATAAACATTATAATAATATAAAACATGAAAATTTTGTACTATGTTAAAAGTCAAAAATAATTTAATCATATCGGTAACACAATGTACACTTATGACGGTAAAAAAAAGAAATTTAAATGAAATACTTCTAACTTTACACTAGTGCCAGTTCCCAGATCAAGGGCGTAGAACGGAAGAGAAGAACTGGCAATAAACTCTCCGTCACTCTTTTAAATCGCCATGTTTTTTTACACAACGTTTGCACATGACATCTTAAGTAATTAATAATAATAACGTAAATTAAAATCAAAGACTTGTCCTCTATCAGCAGGAGGCATGGCATGGCACGCACTTACATTCTCGTGGGAGCAACATTCGTGATAGGTTATCTGCCTGGTACTTCGTGGTAGGCCGTAATTGTTACATTTGGACCACATTTCAAAATAAAACACGACCATTGAGAACGAAGAACAAGAATAACTAAACACGATAATTGAAACAATGTGAATTAAAACCCAATTTTTATATTATTTAAAAATACTTTCCAGAAATGGTAGGCACATGGTCTTTAAAATCTACACTGCCCTGCGAGTTTATTGTTTATTAGAATGCCAAATCATAAAATGAATGCTTCACGACTAATTTGAGAGCGAGCGGCGCGAGATGCGAAAACCGCTGTGTGAGTTCGAAAAGTGAGTTACAGAATCGCAGGGCTGAACTGGTCTATCGTTGTTGAGTATCATGGCTTAAGTTACCTAATACATTTCAAAAATATATAAAATGATAGAATACATTTCCGACGACCCAATAACACAGTATTTGGCATAGGAATTCGCGAACCGCTTCAGTTACGTAAAGTTTACGTGGACAATAGGCTAGCTAAACACGAACGAATGTAGAATGTATATAATAACTATAATATATAATCTGTAATGTAATATAAAAAAAATACTACCACATTGCCAATCTCACGCTAAGAGAAAACCTGTGTTGTGGGTCTACTCTTCCATAGTCCATATAAAACGATATCATTATACAAGAAATAAAAATAGACCTTGATAAATACACCTTGATTGAAAAAGAATGGTTCAACTACACATCAAGGCTGTTTTCTGTTTCTTTGACAATTTTAAGGTATTGCATAGATTTTATCGCGGGCTTTGAGCGCGGCGACCGAATCAAGAAATTCCGTAACGAAAAAAGCCTAACACACGATGATATAGGTGCGGCCAAAACGCGTTTGAGTGGGACAGATTGCATACTGCGTTCCACATCTCTCTGACGAGATCGGTGACCTAGCTTAAGCGCAGCCTCACTACCAACTACCCCTACCGCGTACCGACTGCACGCATTAGAGTGAGACAGACTATATAGGCGTGTTAGTCTGAGTCTGGTAGAGTGGTAGATTGAATTAATTTATCAAAGAAAAAAAAAATATTGCATAAATAAAAATAAATAAATAATTATAATTGCATAAGTTGATAAGAAATGCTATCCAATGATATAGCTTCATCGCGGCAGTCCCCGAGTGCCACACGTTTTTTTTGTTTTCAGAGTTTTTTTATTAAGTCTGTCTTAGGTAAGGTTAGTAATTGTGGAAATATTAAATAAGATTATAAAGATGTTTAATATCTACCTCAAAGAAGTCGTTCGTCGATTTCACCCTTACACAGGAGGCTTCCAAATGGCTTGAGGCAAAACAAACTTGGAAACGGTTTATAGATTTCATAATCGTTCAATTTTGGCCTATCTCCAGTTGGTTCTGTGCAAAGTTTTACTTGCATTTGAATGTTAGATAAGGAATTGAAAACTAGCAAAATTTCTTTGAAAAACTTATACAAGGTTGTTGGACCAATCAACTTTTATTTTCCAAAATGTATATAAGATATTTATAGAAGGCAAAGTAGGTATTTCTTTGAATCTTGATCTAATAGAATATAGGTATAATATATATGTGGTTCATTATATGTCTATCAGATTTAATTTAAACAAAGTTTTAGATTCTACGGGGTCAAATGGATTTTGAGAACAATTCCAATATTTTCCAAATTTGAAGTGTATCGAAGTGTTCTTATTATATGAAAATATAACATATAACAATAGAATGATAAAGTTTTTACTAATATCAGAAGTTGCTAACTTTTTGCATTAAAAAATAATTATGATAAATAGTTCCAGCATAGGTATAAGACCCGTAATAAATTAACTTTTTCTAGCAATTAACGTTCCCGTAGACGTCCCTTTGATTAATTACTTCACCAGATAATTTACCACAAGTTTTTATCAAAGGTAACTTTTCCCAGCATCCTGTTTTGTTAACTTAATTACTTCGTAACTGTCTTTAGGTTAAATCTTGTTACACGTATAAATTCGTATTTAAATTAATTATATTAAAGAAATTATGTAAGTTATATATATTTAAGTAAGTTATTAAAATTCCTCTATTTCCTGGTGATTTTAAATAAAACTTAATTATAGTTTATCTATTCACCACATCGATACAAATTTTATTTAAGGTTTGTTAAAAATAAATACAATAAATGCGAGATTCTAAGAACAGCTATTAGTTACGCAAACGTATTAATATACAAAACAGCAGTGCTACAATCTTACAGCTTTTATTCCAATAGGTGATCAGCCTTCCGTGGCTAACACATGGCTCAGATTTTTGTGTCTTAGGCATGCCTGTTTCCTTACGATGTTATTCTTCACCGTACGAGCGAGTGTTAAATGCACACATATACAGAAAGTCCATTGGTGCATAGCCGGGAATCGACTTCACAGCTGAGAATGCCACAATGAAGTCACTAGGCCACTAAACACTATTCAATCTTATTGATTTATAGTTTCTTTCAGCCTTAATAATTAAAGAATAAAACACAGTGTCATGCAATACTTCCGCAATCGTATAATAATATCGCTTTAACTGAGCTTTAACAACTATTGATTTTCACAACACAAAGGTCAAAAGAAAACTCGTTTGAAGTCTATGTTGTAGTTTGTTTTTATTTTAATTGTTTTGTAATTTTGCGCTTACAAACGTTTACTAAATTGATTACAGCTCAAAGGCTTTGTTGTACAAGTATAATAGTCACATTTTGCGTCACAAACTCGTAAAAACTTTACAAACTATATTTAAGCTGAGCGTAAAACATTTGCAATAAACGCTAGCTTGTTGGGGGAATTTTAAATGACTGCTCACGTGAAGTGGCTTTATAAGGCTTGTTTCTGTTTGTACTTGACCCAGTCATGGTTTCGGGTATTGTTAGAGAACGTCCTTCGGCGTTGTTGCCTCATGAATATCTGTTTGTTTTTTGGCGAAGTTTAAGATTCTTGTAATATTTAGGTTAAAGGTTAGGTTTATTTACGTATTAAGGCACACCACATCATATAAACGTATAGTAAATTTTTTATGTTAAGTTACTATCTAACTTTTATAAAATAAATGTAAAGTATTCGGATCCTTTTTCCGCAGTTTGACAATCAATCATATTCATGCCTTATTATTATTATTTCCATGATTTTATCGTGATCTTGACAACTATAGATAACTTATATTTAAATTTTTTTTACACAAAGTATCCTCCAAATAGTGCCACAAATATGCCAGTTAAGTTTCACTATAACTGATCTTTAAATATTTAATGATATATAGAGATTACGGACAATTACGGGCCACTATCTCCTAATTCAAAATCTTTTTGTACTTGGCGTGACAGTTTGCAGAGCGCAGAGGACTCTGTCACCCACGTAGTTCTGAAATGCGTGGCTGTGGCTTCCCAAGCAGCAGAAATCCTCGAAGGAGCTAGGCTGGCTTAATTAGCAAGGACTTAACGCACAATTGTGCGTCTAAGAGCGGAAACTGAGTCAACACTACACTATAAATAGATTATAAAGCTATAAAATAGATTTTCTGTCGGATAATTACGTATTTTAAGAGTGAAGTAACGGAACTGGTAACCTCTGACAGGTCACGGCGGATTCTTATCGTATCTACACAGATTTAAAGTCAAACAAAATGCAGCCAGTCCTAACCTAACCTAACTGACTCTCCAATGTATAGCTACGAAAGGTACAACACCAAACAAATTATGGGAATAAACCTAAGAACACTTCTTGTAATTGCTAGTCTTAGTCTGATAGATTTTTTGAATTCCTTCTTTTACTATCCTCACAACGACAGCTGAACCAGCGCATATTATTTTACTGAAGGAAGGGAGCATACTGGATACAGCTGCCTGATACCCAGGCCCACACAGATAATAATTTCACATACGTCACTTAATACCTCTATCGCCTACAAAATCGGGAAATTAGCAAAAGAATATATTTTTCCCAGAAGACAGCAGTTTGGTCCAATTCGTCCTAAATTGAGTAAAAATCATCGTTAACCTGTGTTCTCGTATTAGCGGGCATATATCAGAGGGGTAGATGTGCATAAATTTGACGACCGTAGATTTAGCAAGGCGGGGTTAGGTAATCGCGACCTGTGTCACTCGTAGCGTAAGCCCGTGCGATGCCTGGCTTACTGTCACCTACTATAAATCAAGCTACGTTCAGGTAAAAATGCATATAACCCAACTAGTTTAATACCTTTTAGTACTCACTGAAATTTGCACGTAAAACTAAGATATGATTTTGTCCCATTCGGTGTCGAGACCCTTGGTCCGTGGGGTCCTAGCGCTATAAGGCTTTTTAAGGAATTAGCCAGGTTAGTCGACATCACAGGAGACCGAAGAGCTGGTAGCTACATCGGACAAAGAATTAGTCTAGCAATTCAAAGGGGGAACGCTGCCAGTATCTTCGGAACCTTGCCTAACTGCTTGTAATAATGTATTTTAGTTATTATATTTTAAAGTTAGTTATTGTTTTTAGTAAATACTGTATATTTGATTCTTAGAGTATACATCTGCGACTTTTAGAAAACTAATACATAAATAATATTCATTCATTACTGACAAACAGACAGACAGACAGTCAGTGACAGACAGTTATTATTAGGATAATATTCAAAGTCAGGAGAGCCAAGTATGGCTACCGTAAGTCTAAAGGAAAATAGCAGATAAAGTATAGAATCAAAAAGTAAAATGTCCGAGTTTCCATTACGATTGTTTTATTCTTGTAGTAAAATTTGTCTTTTATTAATTAATATTAAAAGTGACACGTAGAGGTCTGTCAACTTGTTTGTAAACAAATATTTAAAATAATTGAATCAAAACACTATACTCAAAGCGTGTATCTTCAGAAATAAACCTTTTAGAGATTTGTTAATAAATTTCTGAGATATAAGTGGTGATTCATGACGTCAATTTCTCAGAACATATATCATAAAGGGCTGGGGTTAAAGCTTAGATATAACGGTGTTATTATAGGAATAAGCTTCAAATATTACGACTACGTATATAGTTAATAATAATAATAAACTTTATTCATAACAAAATACGCTCTTACGTGCTACTGGGTGCATGTTTAAATCAAAAGAAATATTATCTACGTATAAAAATAGTAGTAATCTTAATGTTAAATCTAATTAAACTAAAATCGTAATCGACCTTAGGTATAATATGTGTATAATAAGTGTATCAGTATGTGAATGCGTGTGTGTGCGTAAAGTGTATTTGAGGGTGCGGCTGAGAGATGTTATAAGCGTTCATGCGCTGTGTCTGAGTTCGTTTTTGATACTGATGCGTATTTTAAAAGTATTATTCATTAAATCATTATACCATTAGTGGTTTAACGTTGGCTAGAGTCTCCGAGGTCAAAGATCTGCCTTGCGATTCTGTAACTCACTTTTCGAACTCGCACAGCGGTTTTCTGATAAACAATAAACTACAAGCTCCCTCCTTATCAGAATGCCAAATCGTAAAATGACTGCTTCACGACTGATTAGAGCGAGACTGCCGCTGCGAAAACCGCTGTGCGAGTTCGAAAAGTGAGTTACAGAATCGCAAGGCTGGTAGTATATTTTAATGCGAATCTTGGTTTTGCGCACCACGTAGATAAGACATGCAAAAAGGCTAACATAAACTTGGGGTTCATATAACGAATAGCTTGCGGCTTCACGAATATCAGTGCAATTAAAATTTTATACAATGCGTTAGTTAGAAGTCACTTGGAGTGCAACGCAATGGTGTGGGCCCCATATGAGGCTAAATACAGTCGACGACTCATTGGTCTAGTGGTTAGTACCCCTGACTGCGAATCCATGGGTCCCGGGTTCGATCCCCGGCTGAGGCGAACATCGATGTGATGAGCATTTGGTGTTGTTCTTAGGTCTTGGGTGTTTAAATATGTATTTATATGTATATCTATCTATAATATGTATGTATATCCGTTGTCTAGTACCCATAACACAAGCTTCACCAGCTTAGCATGGGACTAGGTCAATTGGTGTGAATTGTCTTTAAAAAAAAAATGTTAGAGCGAGTACAAAATAAATTCACCCGTTACCTCTACAAGGGACTGTATGGAGTGTTTCCCTTGTATCCGCTTATGTACCCAACCCTGTTTGTTCTGAGTATGGTGGGTTATGACCAGCTACACCTCAGAAGAGAGCTAGCTATGCAAGAGTATTTATTTAAGATACTTACGGGTCGGGTTCATAATCTGGATATAATGGAGAGACTTAGTAGAGGTGCCAATTAAAAACCTGAGGCGGAAGTCTAAACTTTTGGATGTACCGCGCGCACATTCCAACTTGGTTAGCGAAGCGCTACTCACGGGAGTACAAATAATAAATAGCATTTCTATCGAGGTAGACCTATTTGTTTGTACACTGGCTGAGTTTACAAGAGGTCCTTGCTATATTGTTAGTTATAATATTTAGGTATATATATATATATATATATATATATATATATACTTTAGATTTGCCGCCAATTCACAAAAACAAATGACAAATGAATGCAATATACTACATTAGGTTACCAAAGAGTTCTAAAATTTAAATTCAAAAAAGTTTTCATTAGCAATGTTTCTAAGTGGCCGGCTAAACATTTTCAGTGCTATCCACGTGTAAAAATGATGTGGAACAAATATCTAACGGTAACTAATTATGATTACATATTTATAGCTGGTCACATATTATTTGAGATTCGGATTGAACCTCTCATTGAACGACCTCGAATATGGTTGTTCTTCAAATAATCTATAAAGCAAATCAAATCAAAATGCATTGATTTATATCTGCTATTATCATCACACGAATAAACGAGTTACGAGTATCATATCGAGGTTAACCTCGAATCGATAATCTAAATCGATCGATAGATCTTGTGTTATACATTGCTTTGGAGGTGGCATATAACCTATTTTAATATAAAATAAAGGCAATTTGCCTGAACCTCCAAGAGGGACAGTTTTAATCAATCCTTGTCACATGAGACACGGGACGATTATTTTATTACACATGCGTCCAGGGGTCGTTGGAGTTTACACGTGAAAGTAAACCCTTCGTCATCATTAGCAAACCTAACTTGCTAATTGCTTCTGGTACTTGATAATTACTTTATCGAAAATTGCTACGGTACGGTAAAGTTTAAACTTAAGAGTATAATAATTGTCTCGACTCGGTCAGGACGGCTGTACTTTATTGAGACTGGCCAGCTGTAAGCTAATAATAATTACGAATTTTATTATAATTTATTTTGAATTTAAAAAATGTATAAATGACATACCTAATCTAAGCTTTTTTATTATCTAAGACAATTCTATTAGTGGTATAAAATATGACAATATTTGTTAATGTTGATTATAATATTACTTAATTAAACATAGTTCCAAAGGTATCATCTTCGTCTATATTCTACTCAGAAAAGTACCGCATAAATATGAATATTTTTCACGAGATAATTGCCCAATACAATTTCAACTTTGACACAACAAGGGCATATTCAGTGAGTAATTGTGTGGCAGAATCGTGACTTGAATCAAGTAACCTATGTCACACGTCATGTGTGGCGTCATAATACCATTACCGTGACAATTTACATAATCCCCGGACCCATTTGTGCTGTCAAAGATTAAGATGGACAAAGTTTATCGAATGTAAAGACGGACCGAGAAGTGCAGTTAATAAGAAACGGTGCTCAAATTATGCCAAAAATATACTGGATTTTGACAAACGGATGTCATAGTTTCTCAATCGTATCCTCATAGTCAATCAAACATGAATAGTTGCGTGATATAAGGTATTTAGTTAAAACTATACATGCCATGATTATAAGCAATCATAAATCAATAAAAAAGCTAAAAAGATAGGCAATTAAATTTCGCATTAAATTTTAAATAACAAAAATATGTGTTAGTATTTCAATACCACAACTCGTAACAAAAATATTTTGGTACACTGTTGTGCAACAAAGCTTCAAACAGAATTCCAATATCACACAACGTACACTTGCCAACAACTCATGATTTCCATACATAAAATATTAGCAATATTTCATTCAACTCCGACATCTCTGATAGGTTTTTGTTTTTATTTTAACAATTTTATGCCTGATTGATTGTGTATGGTTTCATTCACAATACTCAGCGAACTCCGATATGGATTGCGTCATTAGTGTTTAAAAGGAATTTTATATTGAAACAGAGATATTACTTGCATGAAAGAGTTTCTAAAGGTACATCCACGGATTGTTAAATATTGTTTAAATGATTATTAAATATCTGACACAAACAGAAATGAAAGAACAGGTCTTGCAAGGAATTGCGCCCCGGCTCGCCCATGTATATTGTAAATAAAAATATAAACGATGTAGCCGGCGCGTATCTCGCGAGACGCGTAACACGTCATCCGTGAACTAGTTAATTGTAATTAATATCTTGTTTCTTTTTACTAAAAAATAAGAGAAAAAGTCCCTGGACACAATGGCAGGGGAGCAAAGTATTATTGAGAGAACCGACAGTCGAGTTATTGAAGGGAAACAGCTGTTTAATTTGAGTCCTATAAAATTTATAATTTTTAATAACTTTGTTATATATTTCCTTAAAGTTTTTCCATTTTGTTATTAAATATTTAATTAGTGCTGTGTTTAAATAGGTTTTGCTAACAAAATTAGCGTCTAAAACGCTAATATTGTGATAAAAAGTTAAGTGTCAGTTAGGTTAAAAAAATTCAAAATTTTCTTTTACGAAATATTTCACTATTAAACTTGGGACAATTAGTGTTTTGTAAGTACTACTATTTTGTTTTGTAAGTACTAATATTTTAGCCATTAGTCTAAAATCACTACATACTTAACTTGAGTATTTACGCTTCTTATTGGAAGCCAAAACAACACCTTTGTAGCATTATGATGACTCGCAGAGGCCTTGCCTTACAAGAAGAGTCTAAACTTAAGCTAGCGCTAAGGGAATTAAATGCTTCCAGGGAGTTGTGTGCTCAGTTAACATTAGAGAGAGAGGACAATGAAAGAGAGCTGTTGGAAGTGCTAGAGGCCAATAAAAAGCTTACAGCCGAACTATCATTGATATTTCAGCAAAATAACACACTTCAGGATGAGTGTGACTTGCTGAAAAGTCAATTGGACAAGCTTGATGGCTATGGCTTAGAATATGAAAGTGCCTTGAAACGCATAGCTAATCTTGAAAGGGAATTGTATGAGGCTAATCAACATATTATAAAGCTTGAAGAAGACTCACACCAAAAGTCAGAGACTATAACACAAGACCTTTTTAAAGACTTAGTTTACAATAGTTCACTTTCTAAATCTAATCCCTCTACAGCATATAAAAATATTAATGGATGTAGTATAAAAAGAATAAAAAAATACATTAAAATCAATAAATTTGTAACTAAAACTCAAAAATTACTGAAAAAGTACAACATTGTATTAGATAGTAAAAAAATAATGAAGGAAAACATAAAACTTAAAACTAATATTGACATGCACTTAATTGAACTTGAAAATAGTAGGATTAAATATGACTTTGACACCCAACAACTGCAAAAGGAGATCTTGGATCTTCAAAATATAGCAGATTCCATGGTATCAAAATTCCAGGAGTCACAAATGATGGTTTCGAAATATTCGACTGCTATTGAAGATCTTATCAAGATCTCCACACATGCAGCACAATGCTTTGAGCTTGAAAACTCAAGCAAGTCTGTACAGGTGCCAACACCAGTATGTAGGGTTAATAACATTTCAAAGCTAAATTTAATGTACTGTGACCAAATAGGCCATCAAATGAGCCAATTTTTAAATAAGGAACAAAATATTATAAACAGCTGTTACCCAAATGCTACTTTTAAATATATTATAAAGAACATTGTAAGAGAGACTTCCAGTAAAGCGGATAATCTCATTATATTTATAGGCAATAGAGGGAATCTAAACAAAAAGGAGCTTATTAGCTGCTATGAAAAATTGTGCCTACTTAATACTAAAAATCTAATTATGTTTACATTCCCTTATAGTAAACACTTTAGTCAGCATGAAAATAATGCGAGACATATTTTAAATCAGACAATGCACACATTAACATTGTACAATAAAAACTTTACACTAATTGATACCAATAGGTACATTAGTTGTAATAATTATTTTTTGACAAAGGATAGATATAATCTACCTACATATTTTAAAAGACAGATAGCTGATTCGCTATCATATTTATTGTATATAACAGCCAAGAATTTGGCTAGACAACCTGCTTCTATTGAGCAGGTTTTAGTTAGTAAGACCTTGGAAGATATTCCAAGAAATAGTATATCTAATTTAAATTAGACACTAAGACAACAGAGAGTCTCTCTGGCCTAGAATTAAAAAGTAAGCTAAGTAGATTTAAGAACAATACTATCAATCTGGTTCACCAAAATATACAAGGCATGAAAAGTAAATTACTAGAAATTGAGATGTTTTTGAGCAGTGAAAAGGTTGACATACTGTGTATTACAGAACACTGGTTAAAGACATGTGAACTTATGTTCAATTTTTGTAATCATCAGATTGGTAGTTCGTTCTGCAGAGGAAATGCAATACACGGTGGCTCATTAATATTGCTTAGTAAAAAAATACAATTTAAAGAAAGGAAGGACATAGTGAGCCTCTCTGTGGAACGCCTTATAGAAGTATCTTGTGTGGAGCTGGAGCAATTTATCATTGTTAGTTTGTATAGCCCTCCTTCAGCTCAATATGATAGTTTAGAAAAAATATTGGAGCAGGTTCTGTACAAATTGCAAAAATCCAAGAAAAAATTGATCGTTAGTGGAGACTTTAATGTAAATTTGCTTGACAACTGTAGTTCAAGTAAACGTTTGCTAAATCTGTTTAAATCATATAATTTAATTAATACTTTTATTGTACCAACTAGGGTAACAGCCACCACGGCAACATGTATTGACAATATCTATAGTAATATAGTTCCTCTCAACGCCTGTATTATCAACAAACTTACATCTGACCACTATGGTCAATTGTTTGAATTTGAAATACTAAAATGTAAAGATCAAAAAAAGAAAATATGCACAATTCCTATAACAGAGGATCGGTTAGATAGATTTAGGAAAAATTTGATATTTAAAATGCCATTTTTGCGTAGTAACCAATGCCCTAATAATTTATATATCACATTCTTTGATTCATTTATTGGTGAATTCAAAAATGTGTTCACTCCAAAGACTTTTTTGGTCTCGGAGAAACCTACCTTTTGTGACTGGGCAACTCCGGAGCTACACAAAAAAAGGCTAAAATTGTATGAGTTGTATGATGAAAAACAGTATAATGACAGTGAAGAATTTAAAACTTATGTTAGGATATTCTCAAAAAGTTTTAGGCAAGAGTGTAGAATCGCTAAGGCGAAACACTTAAGTCTTAGAATAAACAACAGCTCTGATAAGATAAAGGCTACTTGGAAAATTATAAACGAGGAGACTGGAAGAACCTCCAGAAAGGATACTGAATTCAAAGTGAACATAAACGGCAAAGTAATTAGTTCCGACCTCGAAGTAGCCTCTGCATTTGAAGAGTTTTTTACTAACATTCCTTTAAATACAACCAGCGTTTTAAATTCTTCACCATCAGCCGCCCTTTTATTATTGAAAAAGAATGTTCCTGTATGCAATCATAAGTTTGTATTTAGCCGCATTAGCTGCAATGACATTATAAAAACATTTAAACAGCTAAAAATAAAAAAAACTAAAGATCTTTGGGGTGTATCTGTTTTCATTTTACAATCAGTAATCAATACTATCAGTTCAGAGTTGGCTATAATATTTAATGAATGTATAGATTGTGGAGTCTTTCCAGACCAGATGAAGATAAGTAAAATCACACCGTTCTTCAAAACGGGCAGCACTTCGGACCCCACAAATTTTAGACCCATATCTGTGCTGCCGGCTTTGAGTAAAATCTTTGAAAAAATCATTCTTGAACAATTATTGACACATTTTAATAATAATAAAATTATGCATAGCCAGCAGTTTGGTTTTACAAGAGGTCGCTCCACAGCAGATGCTGGCATTCAATTAATTTCCGAGATTTTAAATGCTTGGGAAAATTCTCATGATGCCATTGGAGTTTTTTGCGACTTATCAAAGGCTTTTGACTGTGTCCATCACGAAATCCTAATCAAGAAACTTCAACACTATGGCATTGGCGAAAGGGCGCTAAATCTTGTGGAATCATACCTGAGCGATAGAATTCAAAAGGTAAATGTAAATGGAGCTATATCACAGGGATCCTCTGTTACTATGGGAGTACCGCAGGGCTCCATACTTGGTCCCTTCTTATTCCTTGTCTATATAAATGACCTGCCATTTCTTGTAAAGGAGCTTCACGAGATAGTACTGTTTGCTGATGACACTTCGCTTTTATTTAAAGTGAAACGACAAAATCCATCACTTGATAACGTAAACAGTGCCATCTCCAGTGTAGTTCACTGGTTTAATACAAATAATCTTAAGTTAAACGAAAAGAAGACAAAATGTGTTAAATTTGTAACTACAAATGTAAAAAGTAGTCATTCTCAAATAATAATTAAAGACGAGGAAATAGACTTTGTTGATAATGCGGTGTTCTTGGGAATTACTTTAGATAGTAAACTCCAGTGGGGCCGACATATAGAAGGTCTTTCGAATAGGCTAAGTTCCGCAGCGTTCGCAGTTAAAAAGATACGCGATCTTACGGATGAGAACACAGCAAAGCTTGTTTATTTCAGCTATTTTCATAGTATAATGTCATATGGTGTTATTTTGTGGGGTAATGCAGCTGACATTAAATCGATATTTGTAGTGCAAAAGCGGGCTATAAGAGCGATCTGTGGGTTGTCCCCACGGGAGTCGGTCCGAAGCAAATTTAAGGAATTACATATTTTGACTCTGGCAAGTCAATACATTTATGAGAATATTTTGTATGTGCGGAAAAGAATAGATATCTTTAAAAAGAATAGTAGCTTCCATAATTATAGTACTCGTAATAAAGACAAAATTAGCGCACCAACCAGAAGGCTGCATAAAACGAGTAATTCTTTCCAAGGCAATTGTATACGTTTTTTCAACAAAATCCCTAGTGAGATACAAGCGTTGTCAATAAATAAATTTAAATCGTACATTAAAGTAAAACTGCTTACTAAGGCTTATTATAATATAAATGAATATTTAAACGATCCTAGTGCTTGGATATGAGTTGCTCCAGTATATATTATAGGTAACACGACTGAATCTCTCGGCTGCATTTCCAGACTCTGGGGCGATCGTCAACATCCACGACTGTTTTAATGTAAAGTGGGAACAAACCGTGATCCATGTGGTATCCAATTATTTCAGTATTATTATTATTTTCTTATGTAGCCAAGTCCACATTTCAAGGATCGTCATGCTCGCTTAAATGTCATTGCTTGTGGCGGCGTCCATGCGTCGGGTTGTCTCTCTCCCTAAAATATGGCGAGGGGGCCGATGGCTGGCCATGCGTCATACTCGTGAACGGGTGCTGCTTGTGGTGACTGGTCGTACTTGAATTCGTGTATGCGGTGAGGTTAATTATTTCGACTATGTGTTTGCGTGTTGTTCCCACGAGAATGTAAGTGCGTGCTCCTATTTCACCATGCCTCCTGCTGATAGGGGACAAGTCTTTGTTTTTATTTATGTTCTTATTATTAATTACTTAAAATGTCATGTGGAACATGGTGTAATGGTTGCAGCTCCTTACAACCGTTGTGTAAAAAAAAAAAAAAACATGGCGATTAAAAAGAGTGGCGGAGAGTTTATTGCCAGTTCTTCTCTTCCGTTCTACGCCCTTGATTTGAGAACTGGCAGTAAATGTAAAATTAGAAGCATTAATATTTATATCTTTAATGACGAATCACAAGTGTACATTGTGTTACCTACGTGAATAAATGATTTTTGAATTTGAATTTATTATAATTTAAAAAAATCCACTGATTGTACTGTAGCGAAACCAACAATCTTTGGATACAAATCACGATGAGGCGCTAAAAATCTTCTTCCAACCGCTAAGGATATATACACTTCTTGACCTTAGCCACTGGGGCTTCGGGCCGGCCAGTGGCTAGACCTAGTGCTTAGCAATCGAGGAAGCTCTCTTTCGGTCGGTGGAAGATCATCATACTTCCTCCGAAGTACTTTTAGTACTTCAATATTTTAAAGCAAAATATTTTAAAATTTGGTTTAGTTAGTTGTGCTCTCAGCTAAGGTACAAAACACTAAACACGATATTGATGAATAATAACAACTAAATCCTAATTTATATCTTGACCTCAGAATTAAGGTTCAATTTTTTCTTTATAGACAAATAACCCATCTGTACCTAATTTGGATTTAAGACGTAACTTTTTACAAATACCTATATTTCTGTTTTATTTTCTTTACCGTTTTAATTGTACGTAAAACTCTAGCAGCCTGAGTTCACCTATAAAAATATTAAGAATGTTTTAATCTCAAAACTTGCATTTTTTTTACGTGTTTATATGTTCGTAACAATATATTATTTCTCACTAGAAAATAAGGATATTTAGTGTTCTCGGGTGACCACGATAGCCCATTAGATTACGCTATGGCCCACTGAACGTGTTAACCTTAACATAAGGTAATACGTGACCCTATTTTCACAATTTATACCTGCTACTATAATATTAATATAGGTGTAAGGAGAAACCAAAAACGCCCCAAAACCTTAATCCAATAGAAGCACTATTGATGAACGATTTCGTAACTTTGTATATGAATATTACCGGTTAGTTCTAGGCCTCAGATTTCTGTATCTGTCTCGTTATCATTTCATAGGCAAGTAGATAATCAGCCTTCTATGCCTGACATACAATACATACATACAATACGAAGTACGATCAAGTGTTAAGTGCGCTCATAGATAGTCCTTTAGTGCTTAGCTGGGGATCGAACCTGGGATCTCAGGAATGAGAGACACTTACTCCGCTGTTGCTGCAAGACAAAAGGCCAGCGGAGTGAAGACTGATATCAGTAAATAATAGACACACACATATAAAAAATTAAGTCTCTCAGTTTATCTATTGTATGGTTATTTTTTTGGAGCAAACTGTTTATAGTAGGCTGTGTCCGTATACTAAGTGCATGAATGTAACAGATAGGCCTCAAAGATTTATTCCTTCCCATTACATTTTATTGTCCAAGCAATACTCATGTTAACCTTAAAATATTATAAGGAAATAAGAAATAATGGCGGTATATTTTATTATCTTTGTTGTATTTAATCCGAAACTATAACCAAAACATAAACGGGAAAAGGTTTCTTCTTTTTATTTTATTTTCGAAGTGATAAATTTCTGTTACTTTCGTCGTCTATTTGAAGCTATTTGCAAATTTGTTTTAACTTTATGACTTGTGAGTAATATTTTTAATATGGTCTTGTTTTTACAACATATTCAAGAAGAGAGCGCAAAATATCTATACACGGTCAACACGCCCGTGGTTTGTTTCCTGTGTTTTATAAGTAGTGTTACCTTTTTTTTCATGGCTTTGGCACGGTTTGTGCATTAGATTTGGTTTTTTTATCATTCGTGCTTTTTGCTTTAGAAATTCGATCATGTTGTCCATGTATGGTTTAGGCACTCGCCCGGTACCGCACAACCCTCCCAAAGGCCGAGAACAAATTTAAATTTAATTAAAACTTGCCCTCGAACCGGGAATCGAACCCGGTACCCCTCACCTAGCTGCCACCTAATAAGACCGCTAGGCTATGAGGCCCCCAGTGTTACCTTTTAATACGAGATTCGCATAATTATCAATATAATATGTCTTATACGCCTTTTAACAGTTGTCAAGTTATTCGCTAGTATTGATTACATAAATTCGTATACCAAAAATTTCACATTCGTCACTAGTACTCGCAATAAAATTTAAATAATGCATAGTATCTCCGTTGAGTAATCGCAGCAAATTAATGTTAAATACGGAATATTATTTCTAATAAATCCGTCGCTTTATATAAGTATGAAATATTAATATAAAAAAGGTAGAGTGTAAATTGGCGCATAGCGCGCTCGACAGCTATAAAAATGTTAGATGGCGACAGGTGTTACCAACACTTTGTTATGCGTCTTTAATTATACTTTAAAATTTTAAGTGTGTGGAAAATGACTATAGCGGTTGCCTACGTAAGTAAAGAAAGCAAACATAACCAAAAGCTACGCTTCTACGGCTACGAGATACGTAGCACCACTACGCAATGCCTACGCCAGTAATTACCTATTCAATAGAAATAAATATGGTCATGAACAAGTATTATGAAATTCAACGTGTGCACCAAAGACTATAATACTTGCCTTGAAAGAAAAGATATCAATGAGACTGTCGCATTTAGTAGGCCGGTTTCTACTACTTTGATTATTTTTCATATACTCCTTAGCAGTGTTTACTTTACGTTACGTTTACGCTCAAAACATGTCTCCGTATGTTCTACGAAGGTTGAAATGTAGATTTCACGATTGTAGTGGGAAGGATGCCAAATAGCACAGTTTATTAGTATTCAGATGGCGCCCGGGCTTACCACTATAGTACTAGGTCAAATCCACCTCCATACTAAGATATTCTGTACAGTTCATGAAACTTGTCTTCCAAGAAACCACTTACAAATTAGTCTTTACCTCTAAACTAAACAAAACTTAAACTTAAGAAACGCTGCAAATGATTTAAATGTTTTAAATGACTATGCACTAAATGTTTTTGATTTTAATTTACTTACGTAAACATTTAAATTTAGAATGTTATATTAGATATTATTAAACTAAGTTAATCTAAAGATTATTTGGCCTGAGTGTGTGAAGAAGTAAGCTATTTAAAAAAAACATATTTATAATTTTACAGCTTATATTAAGTACATACAGATTTTGCATTTGTCAAATTTTGTAAATATCAAATGATTAAATTTATTTAAATTTTTGCCCGTAAACATACAACGTATAAATATTTTGAAATTTAGTTTCTTCACAGAAATAAATATCCTACCTTTGACTAATATTAGCTAAATTATTAAGAATAGTTCAATGTAAGGCGCATCTCAAACACATAAACTGATACCACTAGGTTACAAATTTTCCTTGACTACCACTATTTTAATTCGATTATGTAAAAAATTCGGGTTCTTTATACTTATTTATTTTCTTTTTAACTTCAATTCCCAAGATCAAATAACAGAAGCCTAAGATTTCAAACATTGAGCACTTCAACGCGATCTAACGCTATATCTTAATACATCGAGCGGTTCAATTTCCGCCAAGTTACGTAAAGGAAATTCACACTTGTGAAGGTAGAAAGGATGAACCGAGGGTTTCGATAGAATTTAAGTGGAATTGTTGTTTTGTTTTAGCTTTATTAAGGCTATTTAAATGCCTAATAGGTTTGCTTACAATCATGAGATTAATAAATGATATTTATCACAAATATTTTAAGCTTTTAGGAAGCTGGTTGGAGCTCTTCTTTAGAAGAGTTATTTATATATATTAGCTTTATTTAGCTTTATGTCTTATAGCTTAACGTTAAGCTAGCTTATATGTCTAAACATATATGCCAGATCTTGCGGTCCTTCGTGTTGGTTATTGCTATGGGAGTTACGAATTAGAAAGTGGATCGGCATTTAAATTTAAATACCTTCGTTTAATTAAGAACAGAGGTTGTGCCTAATATAAAAACATAAAACTACATTTTCCATTGGCTTGTAATCACAAATTCTTTTTCAGTCGAGTTTTGTCTAATTGCAATTTATTAAGGTAAAATATCTTAAACAATAGTTGTCATCTGGCCGAGTACGTCGATAGACAGAAAGAGGAAAAAGAGTATCTAAAACCCGTATGATATGGGTAAGGATGTGTAGTACCCATATAAACAAGTACAGTAGTTCTGAACACAATCGCACGTAGCAAGTAACGCGCGAAATTAAAACGTCACAAACATTAAGGCACTCCAGAATGTGTTCAGTGAAGTTTTCTCATCCGCACTTAGACATAATTATCGGTTGTATTTTCTTTCGAGATTAACAAAATTTCTCCAATTATTATTTATAGAACTGATTTTTAAACCGATGTAACGTTATACCGCCAGGGACACTCATATTACCAGAAGGCTCACGAGTATACTTTTAGAATGTGTACGCTCTTTTCTAGGCGCTCTTCGAAGGAGCCTATGAGGAATTGGTTCGGACTTACTTCCATGGGTAGCTTATATAACATAACCAAGACAAAAGTTACCTTTAAACGTATCAGCCTTGCGATTCTGTAACTCACTTTTCGAACTCACACAGCGGTTTTCACAGCGAAAATTAAGCGAAAATAAAGAAGTCATTTTACGATTTGGTATTCTGATAAACAATAAACTACAGGCTTTATGTGAAAAGTGAGTTACAGAATCGCAAGGCAGTTGTGGAATGATGGACGTCGAGGTGACACGGGAAGTTCGTGTCCTGTCACGACGTTTGACCTACATAAGACTTCATTAATGGTTATATGATTAATAATTCTTGTAGTTAGTGAATTAGACTACTTAGTAATAAAAAATATATTCATATAATTGTCTCCGTTTTTGTGTGGTCTTTGAGAGCATAATTAAAATTTAGTTTTTTATGTTTAATGTTTAAAGAAATGTATTTCCCATTACAAAAAAAAATACATTTACATGAGAATCTTAATATGTAGGAACGAGATACACGTAGCCATCCGCCGTCCTAATTTTAATCGACTAGGGTCATATGTATCTTTAATGCCCTTTAAACTGTTTAAATAATTTGTACGCGGCTTCGGCAAGATAAGCAAACTCGCTCGACGAGTATTGCGTGTAGTGTGTGTTTGATTTTTTTAAATGATAAGCTACTATGGAGAGAGTTATTTTTTTTAAATACATACATTAATATAACGTATTCTTGATAATCAGAATCGTATTTACCAAAAATCAATCTAAGATGGCCATCGTGTAGACCATCGCGTTCCAGCACCCGAGCGCAGAAAGAATCAGGTAGTAAGCATGCAATGTCCGTCAATTTTTTCTATTATTAAACCAGTAGTGGTAGCCCTGCATAATTAAGAAAAACTACAAAAAAGTATTTATTTGTTCTCATAACTGATATTGATTATACTATAATAAACATTATTTGTATAATTGACATACCGAGGGATCTTTAAAACTTATATGCTTTATGCAGTTTTATTAAACCTTCGCGCAATAGTATCACTATATATAAATATATAATTAGTCTACGTCTTCTGTGAATGAAATACACATAACTTAATCCTATGTCCAATGCTATTTTCCATACGATGATTTATCGAGTTTCAAAGACATTTTAATGGTTACTGCATAGAACTAGGTATTATCGGAGATTTATAGCATGTAAGTTAGAATTTGCTTAGGGGATTTGGATAACATACGATTTACTATATTGCATATTTCATTTTGATCGTAAAACTTAATACCGTATGATGTCAAAAATAGGATAATTTATCAAAATAAGTGTAAAGCTTTAGAAGTATTCGATACTTTTGTATCTTGATGTAAATTGAATTGATCTCACAGCAATAATTTGAGGTCATAGACAAGAATTCAAACAGAAGTGACCACTCGAATTTGTACGGAATTGGTCAATTGACCAACCGTGAGAAGCGGTCATTATCATACATATGTAAAAAAACGTCCTACAGAACAGTTATATGTGAAATCAATTGTTGATTTTAGTATTACAATAATTCTTTATTTGAAATAAATTTGACACTGTTCAAATTAAATTTAAATATCGCTGTCAGGGGGCCTCATAGCCTAGCGGTCTTATTAAGTGGCAGCTAGGTGAGGGGTACCGGGTTCGATTCCCAGTTCGAGGGCAAGTTTTAATTAAATTTAAATTTGTTCTCGGCCTTTGGGAGGGTTGTGCGGTACCGGGCGAGTGCCTAAACCTGTACATGGAGGACACGGTCGAATTGCTAAAGACAAGCACGAATTATAAAAAAATCCTATACTTGAGGCTGGCTAATGCACAAATCGTGCCAGAGCCATTAAAAAAAAAAACGCTGTCGAATAACTTAATTTCAATACAGCATTTTTATAATATGTTTTTTTATCTTTCACAATTTTGGTGCTGATTTTATAATAACATCGTTATTGACGAACCGAATCACGTCTCAAAGCTTTCTATAATAACACAGCAGTTTGGAATAACGTAGTCGTGTGATGTGAAATAAAAGCCTTTTAATATGACGCCGAGACATATAGTCTAGGATCTAGCGTAAAATAATGACCTTTTTAAGTTTTTTATTGTACCGCATTTTTTGTATAATTTTTCAAATGAAAAATTATACAAAAAATGCGGAAAAAGTGCGGCCTGCGCAAACACTATGGTTTACATAAATATGTAAACCATAGTGTTTGCGCAGGCCGGCTGCACCTATTATCAAGGCCACATACGAGTATTGGTTCTAGTGCAGCTATAAAAAATCACACAAGCTAATAATTCCTCGTGTTTAGCAGCAATTTTTTTGTAAAGAAAACGTTTCTACTGTAACCAGGATATTTAGAAAAGGGACTTTTTCATGACTAATTCATATGTGGTTAAGTACTTAGATATAATTCGTTTTTAAATGTGATGTCGCGATATTTAGGGACCACTTGTCATGTTATAATGTCTCTTTCTGTTTACGTGTGACTTTGTACATTTTATTATATATGGCATGGAATAAAACTGGCTTTATTTTTATTAAACCCATTGAAATGCCATAATTCAAGGCATTAGCATAAAATATGTCACCGTATGTAAAATAAATTATCGTCTTGGGATCCTAGACTATGCACAATACGAAGTCATGAAACTTTAATGTCTTTTATATTACTAAGTGTCGGGGTTCACGATCATAGATATATAAAAATCATATCAACACGTTTAATGGGTTAATACAACGTATATTATATTTGTAGGTAGTTTATTTACAACATAAAAAATGTCAAACAATAATAATAATAAATGTCAGAGATTTTGTAATAAGAGAACACGCTGTCATTTATTAAAATTTTAGCACCACGCAATATCATAGGGGCATCAACTTACAGATTGTAAATTGTCAATGTGTCAAAGTCAATTTGTCAGTAGTGCGTTGATATAGTCTTTGAGTTGCTCTCTGATCGCTCCGCATGTGCCTTGACTTTGTATTCAAAAATTAAATAAAGATGTCGGACGATGAGTGATAACAACTTGGCAAATATTAACCGCTTTGAATCCGTAAAATATAAATACTAACTTGTACTGTAACCTTTTTGGGCCTTAGATTTCTGTATCTGTTTCGTGATCATTTATTTGTCTTAATAGACAAGTAGGTGATAAGCATTCTGTGCCTGACACGCATCGTCGCATGCCGGTTTCCATAGATATATTTCTTCACTGCGAGTGTTAAATGCGCATATAGAAAGTCCGTTAATTCATAGCCGGGGATCAAACCTATGACCTCAGGGATGAGTCACACGAAACCACCACGCCAACACTGCTTACTAACTTATGTATACTACCAATAAATTAAACTTCTAAATTTGATTACTGTTTAAAAAATGAAAACATCTTACATTGGTCTTTCGAAATCACGAATATATCCAGTTCTGATGATGAATTGAGAAAACGGTTTAGTAGCGAAATTATTCGCGGAATTGGTTAAACATTACAAAATAAAAATCTTAGTTATTATTTTCAACTAACAAATCAGACCGAAATCTGACTTATTCACCCTTGTATAAAAATATATTTTCGTAATTGAATACAGTTTTAAAATTTAAACGTAACACAAACCACGTAAAATATTGTAATGTCAATCAATCATGTCGCTTTTTCAAAATTTTTCATCAACATTTGATGAAAATATGATAAAAAATCTTTTATACATGAAAATGTGAGGAATTTTATACTTTCCTATTAAACGCCAAGGGTGGCTGAAAGAATTTAGGGTAAAGGACATTACTTGCCCAATATTTCCTTTAGTTCTATCGATACCATTTGCACTAGTTCGATAAACATTCCTTTTTGGTTGTAATAGTAATTTTATTTTTTTATATAAAAGCAGTATTGACCTAGTGTCCTATACAACCCTTCTACACGACTGTCAACCCTCTGGGCCAAACACGGTGACTAAAGCGGGCCATAGACGGACCGCATGTTGCAGTCAAGACCGGCTGCAACATGCGGTTTGCTCAGGAACTGCTCGAGCGGTCCGTGTATTGCGAATATGAATTTAGTATGGAAACTGCTGCCGTGCGGCGACCGCTTAGAGCAGTCGGTATCGGCTGCAACATGCGGTCCGTCTATGGCCCGCTTTACAATAAAGATTTATGTGCGCAATTTAATAGTTGACGTAAGTTGAAAGAAAACATCGTGAGTATCGAGAATGGTTAACCTAAAGTCAGTATTCTAGAACAGTCTTATCACTGACAGGTCGACCTGAAGCCCCAAGTGGCAATGAAAAGTTGTAACTAGTGTTCAGAATAATATCATTACCGTGATTCGGTATATGACGTCATCCCAGTGATGATTCGTAGATTGTAGGTGTCGCTGCATGTGGAAACCGGAATAACTAAGATCCAGAAATTGGCGGGTTGTGTCAGGTCTGCCTCAAAAAACTAACTTTATAAGAGCGTGTTTTGCCTCTCTACAATATTTAATATCTAAAGAACAATTTAATTTTACCGCTTATATCCGACGCTGTAAAGCATTGGCAAGTACTTCCTGTTAAAATTTTGATAGCATACCTACTATGACAGCTTTGTCAACAATAGTGACATGGACTTGACATTCGAAAAATAGATAAGAAAAACATTTGTTAACCGAAGTGTTAAGCGAAGTGTGTCATAACATGGCATGTTTGCGTTTCCAACAATAATAATTATGTATTTCTATTAACGTATTAATGTTTAGGGTAACATGACATGTAATGGACAGTTAACATTAGAATAACAAAAGACTTAAAAACAAAAGTACAGTAATATTTACGGTGCAAACATAACGTGAATGAAGGACGGTTAAAAAAAGATGAAGAATTATACGTCAGACTTGAATTAGATGAATCTCTGTGCTGAATGCTGCAGGGTTGAATCTGGGGCCAGTATAGAACTAGAATTAGTTAATTCCAATACTTATAATACGGTGGTCGAAACAGTATAATACTACGAAAGATTCATATTTATTACAAAATTACAATACTTTATAAATGAAACATTACACACACATTAAAAGTGAATATTACACACACATTAATATACAAAATTAACATTTAGTTAAGTTTATTTTGTCTTTTATTGACATAACTTTTACACATTTAATAAAACAATTTTTAAGCGGATTGAAGTTATGTATTTACAATTATTTGACATAATTTTTTATAATACAAATTTATATAAATTGTAATTTATATAAATTGTAATTTATATAAATACAGATAATACAACTTTAATTTAAAATTGTGTAAAATAAATGTAAATACATAACTTAAATCCGGTTAAAAATTGTTTTATTAAGTTTATTTTTATGATTTAAAAGTTAGGAAAACATCGCTAATTAATTAGTATGAAATTTAAAGTTCATTATAAACAACAGCCATTTTGAACAGCTCCTATATTTTGATTCAATTACGCTGTTACATAACGTATATATTTATTAAAAATGACCTCTAGTTTGAAATAGTGAAAGAGCTTTTGAAAATAATCTAAGCAAGGTTAACCGTAATTAACAAAATCACTCAGTTTTATCCAGTAAAGCTTACAGTGCGAGAATCTTCGTGTGGCTTCATTAAAATGCTTCAAAAACAAATACAGATTTATTTAAAACAGTAAGATTCGTATTACAAAGAAATAAGAAGAAATCGCCATGCACGTAAAAATCCTTGCATTAGGTATAGAGAAGGCCGAAAAACATACATATGTATGTTTACATAATTTCATATGAAATTGACGCGGAAATGTGTACGACCCATGCACGTCATTTGAGATTTCATAAAATTAATTTGCATAAAATATAAAATACTAATATTTCATATATTCTCCCTTTTCTTCGAAAAAAACGCTGCACATCTTCGTGACGTAACAATTTTAACCTCATGCGCCTAAGGGAAGTTTCACTTCAAAAATACAGCAAACCTTTTAGGTTTTGGGTTAGGTTTTAGGCTTTGGAGCTCAGATTTGCGCCTCACACACGCTATCGACTATTTGGGTGCCGGGTTTCTCACGATGTTTTCATTCACTGTGCGAACGTGTGTTAAATACTCAAATAAGTAGAAAGTCCATTGATGCAAAGCTCCCGGCTTGTCAATGGACATAAGACCGAACATATGACCTCAGGGATGAAAGCCGTACGCTGAAACCACGAGTTCAATACTGCTCATTTCTAATACAACGGTTTATTACATTTTTAAACTTGCGGCGGTACTATACTCTTGCACAATAACAATAGTTCGTAGTTCTAGTTACAGTCGACTCTCGATAATTTGATTTTTTTTACTGGTCCCTTGAAAAATACTCGATAAATTGAATAAAATCAATGATAATTGGTCCCTTCGGTAATTTGAAGTTGAAAAAGTATTATCTTGCTCGCCAACATGCGGTCTTCTCTACTCTCTATAAATTGAAGCGTTTATCATGCACATACCTGTCGTTTGTTTACATACATGCACAGACTTGTCAATTGTTTACATAAATGGGTGACAAGTGACGATTGCTTTGCAGCTCTCACCACTATCGAAAATTCATTGGACAATGATAAACTGAAGTCACTCACTCAAAAAAATATAACAGATTTCTTTTCGAAATAAAAATTTGTGAATAATTGTTCATACATAATAAGAATATAGAAATAATAAGTAACAAATTTTTATCAAATTCTTATTTCCTTTAGTCGTGGTTATTTAAACACTTGTTATTTTGAACTCTTGATAATTTGAAATTTATCTCTGGTCCCTTGAGTTTCAAATTATCGAGAGTCGACTGTATCTGTATAAATAGAAATGAATCGCAAAATATGTACCTAAGCGCAAAACTCGAAGGACAACTGGACTGTTTTTTAATTATTTCTTGATCTCTAGGCAAGGTTTTTATGAAAAGAATACTTTGAAAACATTTTAAAAAAATAGTTTTTTTAGTTAGAACAGTCTCTAACGGGTAGCATAGCAAAATGTTCCATATGTTGGTATTTCGCCTTAAAAAGGTGCTACTGTTCACAAACCATTCCTATAATTTTAACGACACGAGTCTTCGTTAGTATGTGTAAATAACGATATCAACGTTTCAATAAACAGTTTTCTTCGACAACTAGGGCGTGTTTAGAGATGAAAGGATGCAGAATTGTCGTATTTAATTGGTATATTATTTACAGAAATAATTAATAGAGAAAAAGTCGACAAAGTTTAGAACGATTTCAGAAGTAACCTTGTAGGTATATGTTTATTATTCATTGATAATAAATTATACTTATTATTCATTACTTTTGAACTTTGCCGCCCACATACTTTAGTTGGTTAACGACGTAACCAAAAAAGTTTTCGGGCAGCCGTAGAGGGCTAATTAATAATAATAATACCGTGGTGCTATAACCCTATCACTCTTGGCCTTAGATTACAACCGTATCTTTGATGACTATTAATAATATTAATAATTTATTGTAAGAATATGGTACACAAATGTGTAAGGTGGTACAAGCGTAAGTTCGCATATTCTGCCCCACAAAATGGCGCGAAAATGCCACATATATTTTTAAAGGAATTTTACATTTTACATTATTAGTCATTTCATTGGTCAATTCTTATATTATTTGTATCGTACATACAAACGTTATTAAATTTATATCAACTACAGTGTCTCACGCAAATAATCATTTATTGAATAAATTTTTTTTCCAAAAGTAATAAACCAAGTCGATTTTTAAAAACTCTAGTCGGAAGATCTTTTAATTGTTTTGGTAAATTATTGTAAACCTTGATTGCCATACAAAAGCTGATTTTCCTAAACAGTTCCAGATTGTTTTTTGGCTCAGCCAATTTCTCCCCATGTCTACTTCGACAGATGTTTATTCCCGGTGACTTAAAAATATGTATGATTTTGTTTTATTTATAGATACGTAGGTAATCAGCTTTCTGTGTCTGACGTATGTTTTTTTTTGGGTTTCTGATCTCTGATATAAAGTATTGATATGTCTACTTTATCAAAATTACATAGACAAAGTTGTAAGCATCAGTTAGTCTTTGATAAGTATGGGGTATCTGCAATGCGAGCGATGGGAACATTGCCAGTCGGTTGCGCCAAACAACTTTCTTGACAAATCATTTTATTTAAGCTTACAGTGTTATAAGTAGGTTACATACAAGTATTGGTGACTGGTTAATGCTTAATATTTAGTATTGAACGACACGCTTCTTAGAGGCTCATTTAGCCATACTTGAGGATTAACACGAATTTGAACGTCGCCGTCAATCGATACGAAGTAATTTCGTTAGGAGATAAAAGTATCATTTGTAAGTTTGATTAGTAATTAATAAGATGAAACTTTCATTTCGGACAGTCAATTAGAAAATGGCGTAATATGATTACTCCATCGGATTCCCTATTATCCTCTAATTAATCAAATCCAAATGACGTTGTAGGGAGGTAAGTTATTAAGAGAATTTTTGAGAGGATTTCTTTGAAACCAATTCCTCAATTGAGGATAATTTTAATTGGATTCACAGATATTTTTGTCAAATTACAAGCGTCTGGTTATGGATAGAATTAAAGGAATTCATTGTTTTTTAGTATTTCACTTTCTGTCGTAACGATATTATGTATAAATCTATTTAGGTTTAAAAACCGGCAATGCACCTGCGAGCCCTGTGGCGTTGAGAGTGTCCATGGGCGGTATCACTTCATCTTTATCTATCATCAATTTTGAGCCGGGAGATAAAACAAATGATTTCGAAACAGATACAGAACTCTGAATGCAAGAAGTGTATAGCATCAAAGGGGTTTTGTTAGTTGTTACTAATATTCTTACAATAATTTTGAATGTGTTAAATATTCTATATACAGTCGACTCTCGATAATTTGACATTCGTTAATTTGAATCTCTCGATAATTTGAATTTTTTTCCGGTCCCTTGAAAAACACTCGATAAATTGAATAAAATCAATAGTAATTGGTCCCTTCGGTAATTTGAAGTTGAAAAAGTATTATCTTGCTCGCCAATATGCGATAATTTGAAATCTAGTCTTCCCTACTCTCTATAATTTGAAATCCAGTCTTCCCTACTCTCTATAATTTGAAATCCAGTCTTCCCTACTCCCTATAATTTGAAGCGTTTATCATGCACGTACCTGTCGTTTGTTTACATACATGCACAGACTTGTCAATTGTTGCCGACACAAGTGACGATTACTTTGCAGCTCTCACCACTATCAAAAATTCTTTGGACAATGATAAACTGAAGTCACTCACTCAAAAAAAGATTACAGACTTCTTTTTGAAATAAAAATTTGTGAATAATTGTTATATGTAATAATAATTGTTAATACATAATAAGAATATAGAAATAATAAGTAACAAATTTTGATCAAATTCTTATTTCCTTCAGTCGCCCCTCCCCCTCGTGCTTATTTAAAACACTTGTTATTTTGAACTCTTGATAATTTGAAATTTATCTCTGGTCCCTTGAGTTTCAAATTATCGAGAGTCGACTGTAGTTACAATTAAGTAGCGCGTAACTGTAAATGGTTTTTTTTCAACAACTATTTTAATCAATTAAAATGTTCAACGAATTAATAAAAACTTACAATTAAGTATGTTTAGCACTCAAGTTGCCAAGAAGTTGATATAATTAGAGTTTATAACGATTTGGCGTCTGGCCAACGACTTTTAGTTTTAACGCGTATAAATGTTAAATAAAATGAGTGTTGTGGTCATAATAATAATGACCAGACTACTACTATACAGAACGACTAAATTTGCGGACCTGAAAATACTATAAACGCTAATATTCAAGTACAGTACATAGCACAGCGTGTAGTTATAATAATCTTTATTTAGCAGGCGATGACTTTCAATTAATATGTATGTAGTAAGAATAATTTGTTTTAGCTTAGATTTAGTACAAGAGTTATTTAGCTCTACAACCCTAAGAAGATTTTGGAGCAGTACTGTAAAAAAATGGCAGTCCGACATAATTGCGTAGATTTTTTCACCGTGAGAAATCCAGGTACATGGATAGTTCCATACTCATCTGGTTGACGTTCTGGGGGCTCACGACCCATGTGCTTCGTCGTTTCTTTTTCGCACTGCTAACGAATAGAACTGTTATTTCTGGATAAATACACATTTTTTTTTATTTTTTTTTTCAGAGCGTTGTTAAGGAGATGAGGAAATGCATTATTTAGGCATGCCATTTATCTGTATCTTCTACCATGGTGCTAACGCCTGTCAAATTAGTTAAAGAGAACTCAGTAGGTAGTATAATAAATGAGAGCCTGTTTGTATACACATAATATGTCGCCCGATTATTCCACAATAGCTTACGACTTGTACGAACATAGCTTAACACTGTTTACGCCTTATAAAAGCACTAAACAGCTGGAATTAAACTGGACTTCGTACGTAAATCGTACGTGAAATCGGCAACTAGAGCAAGACTTACAATCTGGCGCGACCAAACGGCCAATCTTTTAACTATTATATTAAAAATTAAAAATAGTTAATGAATGTATTCTTACTAAAAATCAGATAAAAAATGTTTAACACAAATAAAAATTTAAACACTTAACTACGCTATAAAATTTATTTGTATGTTTTTTCTAATTATTTATTTATATGATTTCACAGATTATTGATTAATTATTAATTATAAAAAATCTATGTAATCATACCAAAAACAATAGCAACCAGATTTCGCGAAGTTTGACAAGAACTACGTTTCTGTATACAATTATGTACACTTGGGTTGTGTTGGCTACAATTCGGTTAAACCCGGACTAACACCATCTTACATCAACGTCTCTGAATCCCAGCCTAAAAATGTTTGAAGATAGGAAGAAGTTCACCAAAATTACTGCAATTGATTGTAACTAATCAAACGAAAGATCGTGTCGTATATTTGTGATTGAACTAGAGATTTTGTTGGTCCATGTTGAAAGGTCTAGGAAAAGTTCCTTGTACATCCTTTTATTTTCTTCCTACTAAAAAGGTATTTTATCGCAACAAATGACAAGTCGTCTAAGGGAAATCACGTCCTTTTGCATAAATCATTATGTAAAAAAATATAAAATTCCCGTCATTACGTTTACCAACAGATTTCAAATAAATTACTGTGAAGGTGAGATAATTTGTATTCTGAAGCGGTGAGCGTCCGCGCTCGTTTGGCTCCCTTTTTATATCCAAAAGAAATTAGGATGAAGCGGGATAAATAACTTAAAATATATGCAAAACTTGAAAGCGGTTGTTGAAAGTTGAAGTCCAAGGTTAAATGTAGAAAACGAACTTCAGCAATAGCAATTGACATCTCGGTATCGATTAACAATCAGTCAGCAAAGAAACAATAGCACATTTCTTTGATTACAACTTTCCAGCATCATTATTTCCATCGGCTCAGTGATACCAGCAACAATTAAAATGTTACTTTTTTTTTCGCCCATGGCGGAGGTAGTCTTTCGACCATACCGCCTAGTCTTTCGTAGAATTTGTCCCTGAATTATATATCCAAATGTTACGTTAAATATATTTATGTTACTGTCAGCTGCCAGTGTCATTAAATGTCACAGGTTATTATTTAACAACAACAAAGTCAAATCAGTTCAAAACCGTTAATACTAGAATTTTATTTGATTTGCCAATATTTCTTAATCTATAAATTAACGACTATATAATGGTTGATAGTAATAGTTATTCCATAGTCATTATATTATTATATATTAGTAATTTATAAAGCCTGTGACAATGACAATTGCAGCTGACAGTTACGACGGTGGTCCGACATTTCATTCTCTGTCATATTTGTTCGAAAGTAAAGTTAATAAACGTTATGTGTGTAAGTTTTCTGCCGCGGAAAAAAATGAGCTGATAGTCTAGTAACTTGAACAGATGATAATAAATTATAGCTAAAAACCATCTCAAGCATGGCTCTAGGCTTTAGGCTCTTTTATCACTGCCTTTCAATAAATTTAAGAAATGTATTAAAGAAAAGCTGTGTAAAAAGGCTTACTATAAAGTCAACGATTATCTAGTTGATAAAAGGGCCTGGGACTTGTGCTAGACAGGCTACTTCTAATTAATTTGCGATATTTGTTTTAAATAAGTGTTGTTTGATGATTTGCTGTTTTAAAAGAGTACCGAGAGTTTTTTACGCCGGCTTTTTCTCTCGGCCTACACCCTCTGTCTTCTTTGCCGATGAGTAGGGATGCCTTCAAATTTAATGACGTGGAATAAGTGATACATGTATCTTATGTTCCATAATAAACATATTTTTTTTTTTATTTTATTTTTTTTTCATGCATCCACATAAACAAAACCCGCGTCATAATCAACCCATTCGTTTAGAATCTACAATGCCACAGACATATTGGTTAAAAATTTTACTTAAACATTTTAAACAATAAATGATTGGTACTGCAACATTACTCATCATTTTACTCAACATTTCGCATAATGGCTATTATGTGACATATGATTTTTTGTATGTAAGGAAAGCCTAGCAGTCAATGGGTACCCTTAAAACAACTGATAACCCTCATCTAATTAGATTGTAGAGGCAGAGTCCATCTTGAATCCTTCTATACAATTTCGGGTGTTCATTTGATATACTAAGAGCCTACGACGTTACAAATGAACATTTATATTAACAAAATATTGTTTTGCTCGGTTTCTACAAAACATAACGTACTAACATAGACCGAACATAATAAGTAGCCCATGTAGCTTTAAAAACTATTAAACAGTTCTGTAGTTATTGTTATAATCGAAGAACTGGAATTCATCCCAGGACTGACTATAAAAACCCATGGTGTTTTCAAAGAGTGACGGAGAGTTGATTGTTTGTTCTCGCCCGTTCGACGCTCTTGATTTGAGAATTGAGAATTTAATTTTGTTTTCACGAATACACACAACGTTTATAAATAAAAATAAAACGACTATCTCTTAGACTACAAGTGAAGTGTCCTCGATTCAAACAATCGCCCAAATTGAATGGGTGGTGGAAGCTGGCGGGTTGATCGCTTTGTGTCATTAGCGCGCCTTGCGACACACACACTAATAAATGTGATATGCTGAAATTAAAAAGTAAACAAAGATGGCGTACTTTCAAACCAGAGACAAGGTAAAAATATATTATGTAGAAGTGATGTGCAATCAAAAACCGAAGAATGGATGAAATGGTGAGATATAAATAAATAAAATAACAATGCCTTTATTTTATTGTGTAGGCCTCACCTAAACCATTCTATATCATCGTTCCAATATTTGTAAAAGTTATTTTCAGAAATTGTAAGATAATCCCTAAGTGCGAAGTGGGGCAGGAAGTCCTAGGACGCGGGGATTGGGACGTCGCGGTCCGCAGGCGGTCGGGAAAAATTACAAAACTTTCACCATCATTATTCAAAGGCACATCCGATATAGGAAACGTTTAGATAGCAATGCTAAAATATATTTTAAATAGCTTTACACATAACAAATGTTTATACTTGTGGAAGAACGAAAGAGGATCAAATGAAAGCTATTGCGTGAAATACAATCTCGGAGGCCAAGACAAATTTACTAATGATATATGTAAGGATACAGTATATGAAAGGATTAGGTATATTTATCCAACCTATATAATATACCGACATACATATATACATTTTAACAAAGCTGTAACATAGCACTGTTATTAAAATATATCTTCATAGACGGCTTATTGGTCAAGTGGTTAGTACCCCTGACTGCGAATCCATGTGTCCCGGGTTCGATCCCCGGCTGAGACAAACATCGATGTGATGAGCATTTGATGTTGCTTAGGTCTTGGGTGTTTAAATATGTATTCATATGTGTTAGGTCTATCTATGTATAATATGTATGTATATCCGTTGCCTAGTACCCATAACACAAGCTTCACCAGCTTAGCGTGGGACCAGGTCAATTGGTGTGAATTGTCCAATAAAAATAAAAAAAAGAATAAAAAGCAAAAAACCATGAACTACAGATTCAAAAGTATTTCTTGTGCAGAAATTTATACTTCTACATCTATAGCCTTTTAATAAAGAAATATATTCTCATATTACCTCAAAGCCCTATTAGGTATTTTTTCGTCGAACAGTGTAAATAAACTAACTGGCTGTTTACCGAGAATTTCAATTACTCTTTATCGAGGTCGAGGCTTCTTTTCGCTCACTTATGTAAACTTTATAATATTAAATAAATTAATAAGAATTGTGAAAATTCTATCAAAGAAATCGTATATCGCTGAATAACATTGCATGAGAATGAGCGCTTCTAGGCACTTAGTTTCAAATGTGAGGTTAATTATGTTATTTACATAAAATATGAAGAATTTTCCGTTTCTTTATTGCAATTTACACGCTCCAACTCGATTGCTCAATTGGATTACTTGCCATTGACATTAATAATTACAAACCTGTGATACGTTGTATAATTTATATTTTTAAATAACGTATAAATTACTATAATATACTCGTATATTTTCATTATTTCAGGTATCTGTGGCAACTATTATAATGAGTAAAAACTGTTTCACAAATCGTCGAACGCGATTAGAAGTCGTTCAATAATTCATAATGCACAAGTGTCGCAAAACGGCAGCTAAACTTATCCTAACTATCCTAAGCAAAACTTGGTTATTTCGAAAAGTTTGACCCGCGGTTGGAGCAAGGCCAGTACAGTTTGAGATTGAATCGCTTGTCTGTACCATTCACAGTGCAATTTGACGTTTTGATCAAGATACCGCTGACGGATTACGGATTGGTTTTAGATAGAAATCCGTTTTCAAAAACATACATTGTACATATTATATAAAAATTTGAAGGACGTATAATATATAATTCAACGCATAGCTCCGCCATCTGTGGACCCATTCTGACTATTGAGTTAACAATTTTCACTCACTATATATCTAAATAAAGCAATTAGCCTTTAATTGTTTAAAAGGCCAATCAATAAAATTCTATTTCTGTAGAAGTTACTACATACAACCTTATGTTTGAAGTCGTATATTTTTTTAAATATTGATGAGCTTTCCACAAAATTTCGAAAAACCGATAACGTACTTAAGAGCATTGCAGGTCGGTGATTTAATTTACGTAGGATAAGTGGTTTGCTCTTAGTCTCATTAAAATACAAGTTTTTTTTTAAATCTTTGCCAAGGTAGTTATAATAATTATATTTGACTAAGATTTTAGTAACATGTAATAAATAGCTCTTATTGTAAACAATGTGCGTACCTGTGCCACGTGTTGCACCATGACCAGGGTAAACAGCATGTTGGTAGAAGGCAAAACCTTGGCTTCGTTGCGTTAGGGAGTGGACGGATAATGCGACTGCGGAAGAGTTGCTGCATCTGGCACAGGACACACTTCAAGAGACTGATAGCCAAACTCCAGTAATGGAGAGGGATCGAAAGAAGAAGAATGTAAACAATAAATATTAGAAATAGTGACATAGTAGTTTCAACATATTAATTTTCAATTGTTTTATATTTTATTAATTTATTTAATATACAATTATTCACCACTGAATCTGAGAAGTGAACGGCGTTGAGCTGTTATTTTTCAGGCGGATTTTTATTAAAGCTGTTTCAATCTTTTTCAATCATCATTTATACAAAGTTTTTACTGAAGAATAAAATTATGTGTTAATACTTGTTATAGTTAATGTGTAGTCTTTATGGGTTTTATTGAAAATTTAACTGTGAGCTAACAATTAATAATCAAAAACAGTAAATAAATATTTTTTTCTATCACCACCAGTAATTTCTAGACCAATTTAAGTATATTTTAATTTAATTAATTTAATTTAATTAATAATAATAAACTTGACAATAAGCTTAAAGCTATGTATTATACTGAGAGACTGGTGCTTGAAAAAGGTTGGGAAAACCTGTTATTACAAGTCACCAGTCCCTCTTGAACATAGTGTTTCAAAAAGTATTGCTAATTGCTAACAAGTCTTTAAAAACGAACGAAAATAAATAATTTATAAAAATATATATAAAAAATAAATAAAAATAAAGAAATAGTAAAAAGTAAAAGCATTTGTGAGTGTGTGTGTGTGAGTGTACGGGTCAGTGTGAGTGCGTATGCGTGTGTGTGTGTGTGAGTGTACGCGTCAGTGTGAGTGCGTGTGCGTGTGTGAGTGTACTAAATTGAGACCAGTGTGCGCGAGAAAAAAGTATATAGGCAAGCAATTTGTATAATATAGCTATAGATGCGATATACCGTAAAAAGATTATACTAATCACCTGAATACAGATATGTTAGTGGCAGCTTGCACAGGAATCTGATTAAAAATAAGAATTTTTAATCAGATTCATCGAAGATTAATCGAAGCGCGTTCTTCTATTGGCAGCTGCTTCTTCGAAAGGAAATTAAACTATATATTGAAATGAGTAAATACATGTCGTAGATTTTTGGATTCATATGATGTTTTCCTTCGTGAAATAGGCTGGTTTTAATTAGGCACATAGAAAGATATTCATGAGTATATATGAAAAAGATTCTTCATATGTAAGAACAGCGCGCTTAGCAACTTTGTCAATACTGTTCTGCAAAAAAATTAACGAAAATCAATAATTTAGATCCAAAGCAACATGTCACACAAATATGGAAGTGTAGCAAGTTTACGTATTCAGTATATTATGGTGGTTAAGAAGTGTAATTGAATTTAGTGGCAAAAATGATTTGAAACGGTACATCAACCCTTAATCAGGGTCCGATAGACCCGCAATTTGTATTCATCATACGGATCACAACATATTGGGCCTATTATACCCGCGCGTGTTGACATTCTGCGTCAGCCGGATAAAGGTTCTGCTTTATATAAAGATGACGAAAGGTTAAAGAGAAAAAAATTTAATACGTTCCATTCAACTTTGTCGAATAAACTTTGATCATATTCGATATGTTCATATATTTAATTTATTATTATCGCTCTTATAAATGAAAAATCGTTAACATTAGGAAATCCTCCAGTTAAACAACATAATATGACGAGTAAATCTTTATTTTCTTCAGTCCTTTTCTGTGCTTTTTGCTTCCAGCCATGCGATTCTGTAACTCACATTTTGAACTCACACAGCAGTTTACACAGCGGCGGTCGCGCTTAAATCAGTAACAAAACAATAAACTACAAGCTCCCTCCTTATCAGAATGCCAAATCATAAAATGACTGCTTCACGACTGATTTGAGTGCGACCGGCGCTGCGAAAACCGCTGTGTGAGTTCGAAAAGTGAGTTACAGAATCGCACGGCAGTTCGCGATTTCCATGGCTCGGATGTCATGTTCAACACCATGCAATCATCGTATGGCAATGTGTCCTGCCGATTGTACCCTTATCTGTATTGTACTAAATGATTAATGTTAGCCCTATTACAGTAACAGAAGTAAAAGAAACCTTTTAAACTTGTCTTGTAAACTTAGGTATATTTCAGATTTAGTCTTTTATTCTTCTTAGCATCTTTTTCTTTTTCTTTTACTATGTATTAAGTTACAACTGTATTTTTCTTTTTAAACAAATTATTATTGTTAGCCCAGCCCTATTACAGTAATATGAGTATTAGAAACCCTTTAAACTCAGTTTGTATAATTTTAGTTTTAAGTATTTTTAAGTCTGTACTGAAACTCCACGTTTTGTTAGACGTCAAATATTTGTTAAATTAATATCACTTGCTCTGTATAATTGACAACAATTAGAAATAACTCGTATTGTATCAATTTTCGTCTATGTGACAAACTACAAAGATGCAAGAAACGAAAAAGGTATCAAATAGCCACTTCTTCCTTGTATCTTTAACATTTTGTGTATCATTTTTGTCTAGCTTATAAGCCTTACAAAATATAAAAAAGCCACTGAGAAGAAAACAAAACAAAAAAACCTGTATTGTACCTAAATTAATAATTATATACAATTATTTAAAGTTTTTAACGTTATACTCGAAATTTTCAGTCTAATAATAGCACCGTCAACTAAAGGATATTTTCTTACTAATTAGCAGCTAGCAATTAGAAGTAGCAATTAACGATATCCTCCTAAGGATTTGATACATTGAATATATATACATATATATATGTGCGTAGTGATATGATGTGAAATAATGTCTGTCTTATTTTTTAAATACTTATATTTCGTGGACACAAAACTATTTCTAGTATACTATTTGAAAAAGGATTTTTAAATATTATTTCTGTCCAAGAACATTTTCTTCTGTTTATTGTTTTTGGTTTTCTTCATATTAAAAGTATATGCGCGAAACTTCCCCCACCTCATAAATTCTAAGTTACATAAAGTGGACAAAAACTTTGTGTATCCTAAAAGGAATGAGAACAACTGTAAACAAACATAATTGAGACTTCTTTTTTCACACTAAATGTTTACTTAACACATTTTATACGTTACGAAAACTCATATTAAAAATATTTTATGAAAATATGTACACATTACGTTCACTAAATCTAAAATGTTTTATATTAAATAATTCCTTATTCCATAAGGAAAAGTGTTAGTCGAGTATGAAGGGACCAAGGGTCGAGTGACAAAGAATGTTACACCTCACAAACATGTAGCTTTTATTAAAATAGTTTAATATTTTTGTGAAACTAAGATTCGGTTATTTTAATAATTTTATTATAATAATTCCAAAACAAACGACAAAGTTTGCCATCCAAAAGCTATACCAATACTTAAAGTTACTTTCCTGATGAATTTGGACAAAAATGAAACGACGAGAAAGATGTTGTTCGTTTTTGTTTGACTTAAGCAAGGAAGTCTTAGACTGGGTTCACACGACATTATCCTGCACTTTTTTTTGCAGTATACGTTTTAACGAATAAATAGTGGCACATGTATTGTACATAGACCCATTCGCACGGCGTTTGTACTGCAAAATATCGTACACCGTTTATACGTTCAAACGAATACTCAACGGACTTGTCAAGCAAATCGAATGAACTTTAACGTTAATTCGGTTTAAAGGGGCACATAATGCCGTGTGAACCCAGTCTAAGTCTGGAAACAATTTTTTTTTTCTTAATCAGCTTAAACTGTTTTTTTTTAATCAGTCACATAATATTATGTATCATAGCGTAGTGTCGGCGTAAGTGTTATACGGACTATATATAAATCGAAACCGCCGAAACAATAATTTTATCAAAACAAAAAAGAAATATAACATCAGAAGAATAATGCCTCCCCTTCATTTTAATTTCATAAATTTAAATAATAAACGATGAAATGGTAATAAACAAGTACAGTTTTCAGAGATTGACTGCCGACCTTCAGTAATTGGAGAGGCACAAGAGAAAGAGAAAGAAACGATAAAGATTCGGCATCAGACCACTTTTGTAATTTCGTGTCTCTCCAATGTTTTACCATCATATAAAAGCCTAAAGAACAGAATTCCTGTCATTAAATCATGATTTTAAAATAGTATTTCTACTACACAACATCAGAATATTTATAATTATTCCACCTACATTTATCTAAGTCAGATTAAAGAAAACTTCCTTGCTTACGTTATAGCTTTATTAGTATAAAATTAAATTGACCCAGCCAATGTTTTTCTTCTTGTTCTATAAATACCTAACAGTGAGAACACCTTTTGGAAAGTGAGTATTGTGTTCATGACTAGTTGTTAATTGTACGAAATTGAAAAAGTTTGTTACTCACCGTACATTCTTCTAATGCCATAGAATGCAATTTAATTTCGTTCATTAAACTAGGTTTATTGCAGATATACATTGTCGAGACTTTATTTTAAACTTTGTCTTGCTTTCTTCGTTAGTTGGGCCACCCCTGTTGTTGCTGAACTTGTTGGTAAAAAAGGTGGAAATATTGTTTAAATAAGGTCGTTTTGATTCGCTTTACGATTACTTTATTAATCGTTTTTGAGCTACCGAATTATGATAGATACTTAAAAATGTCATAGATTATATTGCATATTCTGTATTTACAAATAACCGGGACAAACGGGCAGGAGGCCCTATGAGACTGACACACGACGACTTTAAAATGCGCACAGACGTTAAGAGCTGATTTGAGCGCGACCGCCGCTGCGAAAACCGCTGAGAGTTCGAAAAGTGAGTTACAGAATCGCAAGGCTGGGGATCGAACGTACGAACCTAAAGAGTTGCACGCTGAATCCACTAGGCTACAGTAACAGGTAAATAAAATCTTAAGATCGACATAGGCACTTTCATATTTCTCGGAATATTAAACAATAGGAAAGATCTCGATAAATCCAACTACAGATATCTGGGACCATAAAAAACATTTTATGCGTCATTTGAGATGTTGCATTCGCACAATTGTAATTTATGTATAAGCTTTGTCCAAAAACTTGGACGATGGCCAAACTCCTCTCTACACTTACAATTTCAGTAGCCTTTTCCTGTTAGATAAAATAATAGGATGGTTTTTTAATTTAACTGTAAATAGTGGAACATAACATAATTTCTCAATAAAAAAAAATCAGTGGCGCTACAACCTCTATAGGTCTTGGCTATTCTAAATCTGTTTCATGATCAATTTTAAATCTAATAGGCAAGTAGGTGATCAGCCATTGCCTGCCACACGCCGTCGACTTTTTGGGTCTAAGACATGTCGGTTTCCTTACAATGTTTTCCTTCGAGCAAATGTTAAATGCGCACATAGAAAGAAAGTCCATTGGTGCACAGCCGGGGATCGAACCAACGACCTCAGGTATGAGAGTCGCACGCTGAAACCACTAGGCCAATACTGCTCTACTAAACAATTAATAATTCGAATTTCTGAATCTTGACTTTTCTCCAGTAATATTAAGTTTTCAGAATTGGCCCCAAAACTACCGGCCGATTTGAAAAATTCTTACATTTTCCCTGACGAACATAAGGTATCTGTACAAAACAAAAATGTTGGGTTACAGTTACTTCGATAATGTAACCCAAGGTGTTAAAATACCAATAAAGATCCCAACATCGCGTACCTACGGACCGAAGCCGGTCCAATCTCGGCTTTTACAAATATATTATTTATTTTTGTTCATGCCTTGTTTCTCAAATTCATTCTCTGCTTGCGTTGTAAGTATTTAACGCATTTTGCATTATGTACATCGTATTTTCATATTCGCTATCGGCTTTTAGTAGTAAAGTAAATAGTATTACGAACTGTAATACCAGAATTCATCCGTACCACCTTGATGGTTGGAAGTCTTCGACGGTCCGCTTCACTAGGCATATTTTTGCGAACTAGCGACATGTGAGCTCCTAAAAAAAGAGCTTATTTCTTTCTCAAAGGCTGGCAACGCAACCACTTTTAATATATGGGCTGCGGTGACTGCTATTTATCACCGGCTCTTTTGGCCTTATAAAATTTACTAATGACTAAATATGGGGGAAATATTTGCGTATGCCATCATTTCAGTTTATATCTAAAACCATTAAAATCATCAATTTCCGTATTATACTTGACCCTAAAGTTCTTCTATTATTAGCTGCGGTCGGGAAATTGTTCGAATCCATTCAATAGTTTCGGTACTATTCATATAATAATATAAAACTTTTATTTATATTCTATTTAATCACTTTGTTAATTAAATGAATTAATTTTATATTGGGTAACGATATCCACAATCAATTAAGTATATGAAATATTAATTAATTTAATGCAATTCGAATATTGTTTAAATTCAAACGTATATATTTAAAAATATACCAGAGAAATGTTTTGAAATTAAAATGATATTTGATAATAAAATAATTTTTTACCGGATTGAAGTTGTGTATTTACAATTATTATGTAAATTTTAAATTTAACCGACGTTTCGCGTGCTTTACAGAGTGCGTGGTCATGGTGACTGAAGACAAAAGGTGTTGAATGTCAAAAAGTTTCACAGCTGTAGAACAAGTTGTATTATCTGTATTTGTTAATACATAACTTCAATCCGGTAAAAAATTGTTTTACTATCAAATGTGTGAAAGTTATGTCAATAAAAGATAATACTATTAAAATGTTAATTGAATTATTTTATTGATCTTTATATGTTTTATGTATTATATATTCTTAAATATGTGATTTATTATGATTATATAGAAACAGTGCCTTATTGGCCTAGTGGTAATGCCCGCGTATTATTCCAGGAGTCGAGAATTCCTAGTTGTAAACATTATTCTGTGAACAATATACTTGCTCTTACAATGAATGTTATTTTTATTTTAAGCGACATAAAAGCTTTTAGGTCTTCGCCTCAGATATCTGTATTTGCTTCGTGATCACTGTACTGTCCTCCTTAAATGGTAAAAATATATCCATTTATATGTATAACATAGACGGAAAATTATCTTTGTACTATTACATAAAAGTTATCAGGAAAATTACTTTACTGATCTTCATCAATGTGAAATTAAAATATAGTCAACAAAAGGTCTAGAAAATAATTTTTGCTTTTCCATTACTTATAAAACTCATCGAAATAGCCTCACTGAAGCATTAATTTCATTAGGGAGCCAATATAAGAACATTTATTGTTCGTACAACAAAAACCCATTTATCGTATTATGATTAAAGTAATATGAATCGTTATATAATAAATTATTGAAATTTTATATTACTGACGTAAAATGCGTGATCGCCGGCTCAATTCGGCTGAAACCATGGAGCGCAGTAAAACGTTTTATGTAAAAATTTATTATGACATGACTTCATTTATATTCTTGTAGCTCGCTCCAGATCTGCGCGTAATAATTTCCAATACATATAGAAATGGTTTTCTTTAGCTTAGTAACAGTAAGATTGAGGCTTTACTTTAAGGTACCAATTTATCGTCATTTCCTAGCAACGTGTTATCCGATATATAACCGAGTGTTAACGCAATTTTTGACGCTTACCTCTTTAAAACCGGCGGCCGGTTACAACCAAATATATAGTTTTTACCACAGTGACCAAACTTTTTAAATTTGTTTTAATGTTCTATTTATTAATTCTTACTTATTATTATTACTAAGTAGGTTATGAAAATTGTAAATACTGTATAATTTTGACGTGTCAACGCACGAAAAAACATGATGAGGCGTTACCTCACTCTGAGGCGACCATTTAAGGCTTGAAGTGCAAGCGAGAGCGCGAAACGAGCGACAAAGAGGCACAATCGGCCTCCGAGTTCGGCAGCGTTCGTTCGTTGAAACATTGAGATAATTGTATTTATGCCTACAAATAAATGTAACTTGATCAATTTAATTGAGATTTCCATTTACCTCCTTCTTTATATCCATACAAAATATATGTCAAACAAATAAAATTGAAATTTTCTTCTGATTCCATCAGCATTTTCTGATGACGTTGTCACGTTCAACTATCGTCAGTAAACCGACTTTACAGACAACCGATTTTTCTTTATCACTAAAAATTTAATTAATATATACGTACAATTTACACAAGAATATTCCATATATTTTCTTATGTATGCAGTTTCACATAAATCCAGTGAAAGTCAATATTTATTTAATTCTCTCAATAACACACATTTAGAATGACGTTGTAAAGCTTAATATTGAAACTGGTTTTGAACTCGTTTTTCTTTTAAATCTAATGCTCGAGATCTACTTGTCTTCAAGATAAAATTTAAATTATATCAGTCGCTAAATCCAAATTGGTTTGAAGAATGTAAATTCAAAATATACATTATTTATTATGAAAGGTTGTAAAATATTTGAGCTTGAAACCTCGTAAAATTCTCATGTCCATAACACCGCAACTTTACTAATTATTCATTTCTTAAGGGACTTGTTACTTTGAAAGAAAATGGCTTTCATACTAAATCATATTTGTTATATTATTTTTGATACCCTGATAAAATCAAGTATTTTATGTAGTAGTCTATAAAAATTCACGAGAAGCTTTGACATGAATAACACCTTCTTATTTGGACTTTTGCAGTCGGTTGAAGAAATAAGAGTTAGGGTTATACCAATTAACCAACATAAACAGTAAATTAAAAAACTACTTTTATATGCATTTGTCGCGCTCCTAAACAAGACTGCTATGGTTACATTAATACAAACCACAGCGGTTTTCTAATGTAACTTATTATGATTGTATTATATTATTTTGTAAAATAAAAAAAAAAATAGTACGTATATAATAAATAATTAATATTTTATTATTTACGATTTATATTAAATAATACTAATAATATTCATGTAGTTACACAGTATTTTTTTATATATTACAAGCTATTGTTATCTTTGGTTAATTAAATTTGACATGTTCTAGATTTTTCCGCTCGCTAACTACGCTTGCTGAAAACCCGTTCAAGTATAATGTATTAAATTATAAATTTTCACCGCATTTCCAATAGTAGTGTGCTAATTTATGGTTTATTTTTTGACTAACCTGATCCCATTTTTTTGCAATATAATTGTAAAATATACTGGTCAACTACCCCACGTAAAAAAAAATGAAATATGTTATATATTGAATATTTATTTATTATTTACATAAAATATATGCAAGGTAAGTAGAGTCACTCAAATATTTTAGTATATGGTGGATGTGTGTCTGTTTTTTTTATGTGCGAGTGAATTATAATACCTTAGAAAAGGGTGATACCCGGATGTGTTACAGATAAAGATACGAAGGGAATAATAAAAGATAGGGTATGTTGATGAGGGTCATAAATCAAGATTGATCTATGGCATAGAATTATTTAAGCAAGCTTGAGTCCCTATTACATAAGTTGTATATGAATGACTATATAATCTATTATATATAGTTAAAAGTACTGTGCTTGTTCAGGCAAACTTATACACAGGTAAGTTTTAAGTTATAAATATAATATAATATAATATAATATATAGTATCTTCGGAACCTTGCCTAAAGGGACTCCTTTTAATGATATATTTTAGTTTATGTTAAGTTTAGTTATTTATTTCAATGTATATTATTTTATATTATAACCCTTAGTGTAGTTGATAATTCATATTGCGTGTTATATTAATTTATTTAAATGTTAATACATTCGTATAAATCAGACATTAATGTACTCGATGAAAAAATATAATATAATATAATATAATATAATATAATATAATATAATATAATATAATATAATATAATATAATATAATATAATATAATATAATATAATATAATATAATATAATATATTATATAATATAATATAATATAATATAATATAATATAATATAATATAATATAATATAATATAATATAATATAATATAATATAATATAATATAATATAATATAATATAATATAATATAATATAATATAATATAATATAATATAATATAATATAATATAATATAATATAATATAATATAATATAATATAATATAAATATATTATAAGGGTAAGTTAGCTAAAAGTCATTGGTTCCATAGATTGGTTAGATAATTACATATAACCTGTTTATTATATATCCTATCTCGGCTTATATAATACCAAAACTTTTATCCCTTGTAAATCGCTTGTTCAACAACAAGTTCAGAGACATTTTACAATCACATACTCATGGTCTCAAATATAAGAGACCTAGAGGCATATACAATTATTGCCAACTATTTTAATAACTAGATATTAAAATAGTTAATTCAACAATAAACTGTTGGTATTTTTCTTTCGTTTGAACCTTTTTCTATATATTCCATCCATGTATTTGTATGTATTCCATCTTCGGCTTTTTTTAAAGCTAATTATATTAAGAAGAAGCCTCAACACAAATCGTGTATTGGGTACTTTGGGATATCAACAAAACGTGTACTTAAGTTTATGTTATGTATAGTTACAGTTATTGAGGTTATATTACACAAATAAAAAAGTATGCAGTAAGGCGAGTCATTACGCAATTAAAAATACGACTACTTTGAATGTACAACGAAACATACCGCAAGTACGGTACCCGGTGATTTAGGTGCTTTTGTGGATTTTGTTATACTCGTACCTAGAAAAAAATAACATACAAACACAGTGTAATTTATATTTTATTCATATAAAACTCAAAAACGGAGATTCGGAGCGTATTTTGTGTCTACGCCTCAATCATCCATGCCACGTTCGCCGTGGCCAAGACGGACTGGAGATTATTATACTTGTCCTAGAAACGTTTTAATATAATACAAAACCTATACGGGATATCTTTTAACGACATAGCAACGGAAATGTTTTGAATAGGAATATTTAATATAACAAATAATTTTGCAAGTATAACATTATTAATCTGTAAATAAGTCAATATAATCGTTAATATAATAACTGTAAATTATTGTATTAATTAATATCCGAACCAATTTCCTCAATTGTCTCGGAAATATTGGTTCTCCGTCAATCACAGCTGGCGATCAAGTTGTGTTACACATAAGATTGCTACGAATTAATACTTGAAATCTTAATTAGAGCTTTAAAAGTAGCCTTAGGGTGCGTACAGACTATGGAACATATTATATAACTTGTGTTTTATAACACGTCCACATTATGTAACCTTGTTATTCAACATTATAACATAAAACAATACTGTACACATTAGAATAACAATGCAATATAACAATGTTATATAACCATTTTAAATAACAAAAGAAAAACAAAAAAACGTAGATGCTGGGTTCGTCCTAGCATACATATCAATAATTATTATAACATGTTTTATAACATTCAGTGTCCACATTATCTGAAACATTTTGTATAGCAATGTTGTATAACATGTTATGTTATATAGTCTGTACGCACCGTTATAAATGAAATTGTATTATTATTTTAATATAACTCACATTTAACCAATCTTGTCAATTATGAAGACGAGAATTATAGGTAATATTGTCCGTGGACGACTTGGCTATAATTATCTGATTCAGAATATATTATTTATGGCTAAGAACTGTAGATAAGTATTATTAATAATATTATATTAATAGAACTCCAATTAAATCAACCTATGGTATACAATTATACTATACTTGTTATACTTTGGTATAACGTAGGTACTTAAAAATGATAAATTTCAGACACTTTATTAAAACAAAGTTGTTAAAAGTCGAAAGTTTATTTTCGTAAATAAATCTAATATCTTGTTGTAACATCTGTTGCCTCCTCAGTTAATTAAAGAGAACGCAGCCTATTACGGCAGTGATCTAAATTTTCCGAAGAAAATTATGCGGACTGAAGATGAAAGTATTGGATATTTTAAAACTTTTGCAGAACATCAAACAACTGAGAGTTGCGTACCTGGGACACGTGTTGCACCATGACCGCTACCACCTTCTTCAATAAATTCTGATCGTGAAATAATTCTGATGGTAAAATCTAGGGTAAACGGCGTGTTGGTAGAAGGAAAAATCTTGGATTTGCAACGTTTGTGCGACTGCGGAAGACCTACCGCATCTGGTACGTGACAAGACATGCTTCACGCCCTGATGGCCAACCTCCAGTAATGGAGGAAGGATACCTAAGGAAGAAGAAAATCTTTTATAAAACCCTAAAATTTTGTATAGGATTAAGGTACTATTAGCATCGAAAAACGGTGTTCTAGGAGCACACCTATAAAGGAAAAAAAAACAGGGGCAAAAACATACGTGCCTCAAAGAGATTTAATTCAATAAATCATTTATACTTTATGTTGATTGATTAATACCTGCTTCTTCTAATATACTGTCGCTGAGTTTCTAACAATCACTTGAAAATTTAAATTAAATTTCTGAGAGGCCAATAAAGGTTGTCTTATAGTTTTCAGAAATTGGAAGGGAAATAATGAATAATTTAGTTCTAATAAAATTTGTGTTTCAGAATATTAAATTATTTTCAATCCATGAATCTCCCTTCTCCCCCGTCGCATGGTGACATTGACCCTGCTCACAGATTTGCGATTTAAGTGACCGTTTTTAAATAACTATAAGTGTGCAAATCATTTTGTTATTAATAGGGAATAAAAATGAATAGTAATAAATATATAACCTATCGCTCGGAAGTTCTCAGTTACCCAGTGGAAAATTAAAAGTTAAACGCGTAGAATGTTAGTTGGATGTATAACATGTATTACTAGTATATATTTTTTGTAAGTTTCGTGGTAAATAAAGAACTTAATACAATAGAATTTTCGTAATTAAAATGTCTAAAACTAAAAGTTGGCTAAGTATTTGATTATATAGACTTAATAACAACTCTAACTCCATTTGTTTTGCGTTTGATAAGTACTGATCACAATATTTAATACTATAGAAACTTAATTCTCAACAAATACCTTGAGAGGTAAATCTCATTTAAAATCCTTTATATAATATGACATCGATGTTTTTATTAGTGTAAACAAAGACTTTTCAAATGGTTTAAAGACTTCTTTAAATTATTTTTATGAAGCTCCGCCAAGAATTGTCGATTTTTTTCGGCTTTTTGATCCTATTTGTCCCACCTTTTAAAACAACGCGTCTTGGCCTCTCCGATGTCTAGATTGAGCAAGTGATTAACAAGCTAGGTCTATATATCCACAGGTGCTCCCAACACACGTTTTACTCATTTTTAGATTTAATTTTTTTTAACTTATGTTGTTTTTGCTTTCATTAGTATGTTGTTTGCCTATAAGTGCTCGTCATATTAAAACTTGTTTTTTAATTTATATACCAATGTGTAAGATTTTTATTAAAAAAAAATATCTCGTTTGATGTACACCTCACACATCTCAGTTGCAAAAGATCTTTTGCAAAACTATAGCTATATTTACACAAATAATGCGGTTAAAAACTTAAAAATCTTTACATCTTATACATAGAAACAGTAACTTTACATTTATATTATTAGGTCCTTGCTCTCGCGTGATTTTATAAATTTCATTTTATAGCAAACAACACACTGATTAAACTTTTATGTCATTTGCTTTGAAAGTTTTATTTCTTTTACATTAAATTTATGATAATATAAATAAGCGGGATTCATTATTAGTTTGAATTTCGTATTTTCGGGTCATTACCAAACGGGATTTGCTGCGATGTTTTCCTTCACCATACGAGCGAGTGTGAGATGCGTACATATACAGAAAGCTCATTGGTGCACAGCCGGGTCTCGAACCTACGACCTCAGGGATACCAGTCGCACGCTGAAGCCACTAGGAAAACACTAATTATAAAGTAATAGGAATAATCTTTCAAAATATATTTATAAAAATTATATATATGTTTACGTCTAGGTAGACCAATATCTATGATATTAGTGCTTTATATCTATACGAGTATATTGGGTCATCTTAATTTTTCGTTAAATCACGTAATCCTTTATCTTATAGAAAATTTCAACACTATCAATTACGACTAATTCAAACGTTATTAATACACAAAATAACTAATTAATTACAACGCGACTACAAAATTGAAGGTCTAGTAGTTATATGGTAATTTTAAGTGAAGCAAAATTTCTTACGGAAGGCTCTCATGTAGGCTGAACAATGATCTAAGAAAGAGAATGTCTATAAAATGTTTTTCTTTACAGGATATAAATATAATTTTACTGCATAACTCTACGTCTCTTGATGACGTCAAAAATCTACAGGAGTCAGGTGCCTATGTTCAGGTTGAAGTGAAGATAAAAATTCCGTTTGCCGACAAAAAAATAATTTTATCCGCATGTAGGCAAAATGAAATCAAAAAAAAACTGTAAAAAAAATCACGTGACTTCTAAGTATGACAAAAATCTCACTGAGATTTGTGAAGTTATACTTCTTTAGGCGCGTTATGAAAAATTGATGAGAGTGAAATTTTACGATGCGCGCGCACCGTGACACAAAATTAACAGAATGAAGTTGCCCACGGAAGATGCTACGGCATTGGCCATAATTTAAAAACCACATTCGAATAATAATAGAATTTATGTTACACTTAATGTAAGAGAATAAAAATAAATATTTATATATTTAATTTTTCAAATGTAAACTGAACTTTATTGACTATAATGACTCCTTTTCCAGTCTTTGATTATTTAATTGTAATTAATTATTTGCATGCAATCAAAAACTATTTTTAATAATGCCAAAGAAGTATAACTTCTTACGCGCGTAGTGCGCTTTTTTTGATTCAAATTTATTCAAAAAGTAGAAAAGCACGACCAAGGAGAATACATAACCACTATTACAACAAAGGCGTACTTACTTTAACAGACAATACCGCCTCCATTATTTACTTCTCTATGACATAGCATCCGGCCGCGCTAGGTAAATGACGTCACATCCTGCTACTGCCCCGCGATTTGTGTTAATAAATCATTTTGCCCGCTAGCGCTCATACCATGAAATTGTTGGTAATAGCTACTTTGATAATAAGGTACAGGTTTTTACTAACAACGCATTTAATTTTATCATGGTATCAACGTTATTTATAATACTTCAAGGATCAAGTTTATTTATATAACTTTGGCTGATTGGCAGCAGCAGTGCAAGCCCGGTTTTCATGTCGCGGAGGCCAAGACTCACTTTGTGCCTTGCGCCAACGAAGTAAGTAAAGGTTACATAAACACAACTTTTACAATATTTATTACATTATTTACATAATCGAGGAAGATATATAAACGACTTATAAAATTTACACCAACAATTTTATCCCTCGCACATCGCTTGTGTTTTTTAGTTTTCTCGATCATTAACATTTGACAGTCACATACTTAAAGTTCTAAATATAAGAGATGTTTTAAATACTTATATAATCCCAACTACCTATTATACGTTTCCATAATGTGTATTAAAAAGGTATTTTGAACCTTTTTATGAGAAGAATAATTTACATACAAACATTATTTAAATAAAGTTTAAGGATCAGATCGTTCTGGAATAAAGCATTTATTTAAGAAACTATGTCATAGTAATAATAATTTATTACATAAGTTACATCGACGTATCGATTGCTTAAGAGGACGAAAATTTCAAGTTGACAAATAACTATTTGATATTATGATAAGTTTTGAATCAGTGTTACCATATTATATATATTGGTTTTATTATATTTAAAATGTCTTATTTTATATTTTGTACTTAAGCTTCTGTGTTGATTCCAAATAAATAAATAATTTCGTATAGAGAAAAGTTTCTATGACCTTAAATCTACCTTTTAATGAAATAATTTAATGTAACACACACATTTATAACTAAATAGTGCTCTTATTGTAAGTTAAAATAATAAAGGGAAAATGAGTCAATGTTAGGGGCAGATTTCTTTATTATTAGGCCCCGGTAATTCCATGTCAGATGGACCCAAGGAATTGCTGAATTAAGCGATTAAGTTGAACCCATGTTTGTCGGGAATTGTCTACATAATTACTTCGAGTTATCCCGTTGAAAATAAAATGTGAATTTGACTGAATTCCAGGGATTGTTTCAATGTTTTCTTCACTAATTGCATGAGGTCTTTTGATAAAGATTTAAAACGTGATTTAATTAAATACATTTTACTGTTTCAACAAGTAGTCAATGTTTTATAAATATAATGGTGATAAATCGTAGCAATTGTGGCACAGTAGTTCAGACAGTATTAATTTGAAAATTTAATTGATTTTAGCTGTTTGACTTTAATAGTTTTTCATTTCAGATAGAGAAACCCAGTGTATAAGACCCAAAAAAATGCGTGCGTACAAAGTACACATGTCAGAAATGAAACTTCTTTGGCAAACTAATTTTTAACTCTTGTACATATTTAAACAAATCAAAAACTTTAGATTTCCGAGACTTAGAGGGAGGGAAAATGGAAGATATGTTAGGAATTTAATGAATTTAATTGTCATTAAAATATTAAAAGTTTCGAAAATTAATACAAATAATAAATTTAATTTTTGGAATTTATTTCTTCGATGATAAAAACACGTGGCATTTTAATTTACAATTCGTCATTTGTGATTTCAATAAATTATTTTGCATAAAATACTAATATTTCATAAATTCTGTTTACGAAATTTTAATTTTAAAAATAGTATTTCTAAAAGGTAATTCACCCTTCTCCCTCTCTCTCTATCGGTCTCAATCGCTCTCTCCGTTTATCGACAAAAACGCTGCACATCTTCGTGACGTTCCGTAAAAAAATTTCCCTCATGCGCCTAAAGAAACTTCACTTTCACTTCAAAAATTGACGGATTGTTAAACACTTAAATGCACATTATAATAATAAATGATTTATTCAATAATTAAACAGATACAGATATGTGAGATCGCTTTTGTAAGTAGTTTGTGTAAGAGTTACATCAAAACTTATATATATAATAGCACATTCATTAAAAAAGGAAGTGATTTAAAAATTTCAATATGAAAACATCCCTTGAAAACACAATAGAATATTCTGGAACGGTGGTCCCAACACGGCCATGTGAGTACGATAAACAAGCCGCGAACGAATTCACAGCCTTTGCAATCGCAGCCTTTTTATGGCGTGTCGGAAATAAAGCCACACGAGGGAGGCTCTATGTACCACCTTCACAATACGCTGCGTGGTGCATGTGATAAGTTGAATTATTAATATACACTATTTACTCATGATAATTGTATTAAGCTTTACATAGTAAGGCTAGGATTTATCATGATGTCGAGAAAATGGAACAATAAAGAAAACAAAAAAAAAATATTTGTACTTTGCATTAAAATTGTAATCATTAATCTTAGTCCGTAAACTCGTATTATATAATCTGTGATCTTCGGTAAAAATTTTCTATCATATAATTTTTATTATATATTTTATCTGTTACAGCCATATCACGAACTTTTGCGATTTTCTTTTTTCTCTTCTTTATTTTTATATTATCAACACTTGGTAATTGTAAAAATTTTAACGTGGATTTGAAAGAACCTAAAATTCCATAATTTAAATAAATATTAAAATATGAAAAATATAACAATATTAGATTTACGCTATTAAATAATGGGTAAATTTAAGATTTATTTAAAAATCAATGATTGTAACGTTGTAACCATGTGTGAACGGAAGAATTGTTAGCAAATAATTTTGTTTTATTTCTAGGGCTCTGAGATGTAAAATGAACGTCTTTACATAGGCATTTAATCTCCGCATATTTAGCTTTCAATTTTAAGACAGGAGAGTTCTTGAAGAATGTCATGATCTGGTTCAAGTCATGAGAAGTTTTTAGTATAGGTAGTAATACGAAATTGATTAAAGATTTTCGCAAGTAATATTGCATATTCAAAATGGCATCTAAAACATCGACTAACAGGAAAATAATTATAGGTAAGTATGGATAGGAAATGGATTGGATAGGAAAGTATGTAAATGTTTTAATCTTCTTATATTGGAAGCTCCAACGAATCAAATAAAAGTGTAATATTTAATTATTTACAAAAAACACAATTTGGTTCTAACGGGGGACCCTAAATCAATAAAAATGCATAACCAATAAAAAAATAGTCACGAAATAAAAAACAAAACTTTAAAAATTAATTAGGAAAAACCAGCTTAACAATTACACAATCAAAAAAATAACTGATTATTATAGGCAATAACAAAGAGTAGAAATTATGTCAGTTCAATATGTAACAGTATTAATTATGTTGCGACAAAGCTATCAAATAACGATTTACATATGTAATATAAATATATATTGTTTAGAAAACATACCAGTTAAATGGTTCAAATCTAAACTATGTGTAAATAGTGTCAATTCAAGAAATAAGTCTAGCGACGCTCTTACGAGCCTTGCTCCGCTCATGGACACATGAGTGCATCAAGTGGTATATATCATTTAACATTCAAGTGAATCCCCTCCCGATGCAACTTAACCTTTTCATTCATATAATTAAAAGCAATAAACAAAACCTTTTTTACATATGACATACATATGAGTCACTGCTTGGCAATCGCAAAGCTTGTGTGCAGTGATTGCATAAAGAAAATATAAAACGCTACTGTCCTAAAACTGCGGCATACACTCTTGGCACTAGAATCAAGAGTTGTTTCCGTGCCTGTGCGTAGAGGACATTGTTTGAAACTGATGATATTCACTCAAAACAGGGACGAGAGTAAAGAAAACATGCGGGCTTTATTGACAAACAATTGAAAACGATGCCTGGAGGGCTCGTGTGCTCTTGTTGCTTTATGTATCAGAATAGGTAAATAGGTCAACTAGTACAGTTAGACAAAGAATTATATTATTCATGTTGCCCTGGGAAATGTTTAATTATTTTAGATTTTATTTTTAAATTATGATATAATATAATATGATCACTTAAAAATGATTTTGTGTAGATTTTTCAAGACTTCATTACATACACTGCTAACTTTTACTAAAATTATTTTTTCTACTAAGTATTATTATCATTATTACATGCGACTGAGGCGCAAACTAGCTGCTGTGGCCTCTGGCAGAATGACTAGCGCTGTAGAAGTCTACTCCTTACCATAATGCTGAGCCAGGGCCAATTACAACCACAACACACACGCATTACACACTTAAAACGTACCTTATTCTTTAAAAGAAAAAAAACATTAGCTTTCATTTTTTTTTAATTATTGTTATTTTGTGTGTGTTTTGTTAATAATAAAGGTTTTGTTATGTTTTTAATCGTGATCAGTGCCATGACTAATTCCAATTTGTAGAATTATCTTTTATGTTGTAATAGTTATTTGGTGTTACCAAATATTAGTAATTCTAAAAGAATGCAATCATTCATACAATGTTGCTTTCCCACCGCTACTTCATGGGCTGCCTTGCGATTCTGTAACTCACTTTTCGAACTCTCACTGCGGTTTTCGCAGCGGCAAACAATAACCTACAAGCTCCTTCCTTATCAGAATGCCAAATCGTAAAATGACTGCTTTACGACTGATTTGAGCGCGACCGCCGCTGCGAAAACCACAGTGAGAGTTCGAAAAGTGAGTTACAGAATCGCAAGGCTGATCCTCCTTTTACTTTCCGACAGGAAGCAGACAAATTTCTACGTTGTTTTATTAAATTGCGAAGTCTATTTTTATTGAACTAAAAAAATGTTTCCTAGAAATAATATACTAGGAACTAATTACATACATATACATATATATAAGTATATATATGTATATGTATGTAAAACAATAGTAGACATTACTGAATGAGAAACGTTCTTTGTAAATTATTAAACTAGCAATTATATCGAATAACAATAAACAAAGAATTAAATATAATATTATGAAAGTTATCTCTTCATTTTGGAGATTCCCTTCTTCGTTAAGAATTGTAAGATTAATGTCACTTTAACCTAGATATGTGGCCATGAACGAAAACGGGAGTTTGGCAAAAGAAATCGGCACACTTTGTTGTATAAAATATATTTGGATTGGTGCCTAATTTTATTAGCCATGGCATTATATAAGCGTTTCTATGTAAAATGTCACATAATACAGTTTAAGTTATGTTCATATACATACTATATTAAGTAATTATATCAGCTACATATACGTATTTGACAAAAATACATTTTATCTCTCGCAAAGCCGGCGTTGGAGGTCTCTGCAAATTCTCCGAATGAAGTTTATTTAAATTACATACTAATAATATATATATAATATATATACAAGCGAAGGCAATTGTTGTAGCTTTTGTCCCATTTTCCAAAACAAAATTTTAATTTGAGTATTGTATTAAGTATTTGTTATTGAGTTTCCTTTTTCAAATAGTCGTTGGTTTACGCACTTAGTCAAAATTACAAAAATAATATTTATTTATTCTATTCCATAGAGGCTATCGGAATCTTATTTAAATTTACATAAGCGTGGTGATTTCCTAAATCGTCGGAGTTACCCGAGAGTATAGCCAGAAGAAGACCTTTCAAAAGTTACATTGCATTCATTCGTTTTATAGCAATTAACATTTCAATATTTCGCTTATATTCTGTTGTTGTACGCGAGTACTTATATCAAATAAAATCTTCTATTATTTAAAGCTTTCTGACCCAGGAACCGTACTAACACACCAGTTTTATGAATAATCAAAAAGAAAAATAATTCATACGAAGTGTTGAGTAATCGCAAAAGAGCTCATTTATTATTCGATGCGATTTTCCCTCTCCTTTCTCTATAATTCACGAGTTTGGCACTCGATGCAAATGAAATTTCCCTTTGATTTTGCGACAAAATAATATTTTTGGCTTATTGAAAGGGATAAACAGGGTCACCCATTTTGTGAGGTTAGCTTGGCAAACGTAAAAAGTTTACTCTACTGAGAAGCTGAAACAGATAATCTAAGATACCGGTTCTTGATTATTGGGTTTTGTATCAATTATTAATCAATATCAACCAAAATGTTAAGTACAACATATATAGATCTGTGATTTGGTGAACCATAAATGATGCACTTGGAGGTTCTTATATCCTGTTACTAGGCACAGAAGGCTGATCACTCAAAACTAAGGTATCAAAAACACTCACTTACCATTAACACAACTGCCAACAATAATGATATTATTACCGTACTATTATACAGAACATTTTTTATTTTTTTTTACACATACATTTAGAGATACAAATATCAATCAAAACAATTATTAAACAAAACAAACTTTACAAAACAAAAAACAATTACTAATCAAAAAAAATAAAATTACAATAAACTAAACAAAAATCGATTTTAAGGTGTGAGGGGAGCAACTATGGATTTCCAGACTTAGATCGTTTATCAGAATGCTTAATCTGGACATCGGTGAGCTTTGACCAAAACGCGTTCTACTTTATTGCGGAGCCGAGTTTCAAACTTACGACCTCAGGGTTAAAAATGACATCCTATTAGGCTAACTCTAATCTAAAAATAGGCTTAGTATATAACTTCTAAAATATTTATTGCTATAACAAGAATCCAAATCATAGGATTTATACAGACCTCAAAAAGCGTTTTAAGTGTGTTTGTAATATTAAAGTAGTTGCGAAATTGTAACTTTCATTTTAATTATGAATTCACTATCAGGCGCTGGCAAAGATTGTTATATTTCGTGAACTCAGCTACTTCGATATTAAAAGCCAACCAAAAGCAAAAACAGTACTTTATATCTGTTGTATAAAATATAAATGGAAAATTACTGATTTTTTTTTTATTTTGTTTAAATTAGATTGTAAGATAATGCTTATATTTATTTAGAAAACCTTACAGCTTACGTAAATAATTCTTAAATCGAAACGCCGATTAGAAGGTTTACAGACTAAACAATAATATTTAGAGAAATAATGCGTGAAGGGTGTGGGTGTGTATTTGTGAGTGTAACTGAAGCCTGTGTTAAAATCGGCTTGATTTAGTGCTGTGTTGGACTTTGTATGTAGATGCAATGCGACTGCTATTTACTGAAGAAAACTTGACTTAAATTTCATGTTCAAAAGATGAGCACGAAATACCAATGCTTCAAAACCGAAACGAATAAATACAATTTGTGTTTTGTGTTAAATGAGGAATGGCATTTATCTTGTTATGCATACGCTTGCTTTAAAATTAACTGCTAAAGAGGAGTTCATGAATTTGAAGTATACGAGTATGAATTTCTAACGCCTCACAATCACACTTTAAGAAGCGCACAGTAAGAAGCAAAGTCATACAATGACTTAGTTGACTGTAGATGTCTACTCAAAAAACATAAAACCCATCTAGTAAACCTTAAATATAAAATCTTAAATCAATTTAATTTGATATCACTATGAAGCATTTGATCCAATACCGCGTAGCATGTGCTACGCGGTATTTTATTTTTATTCGGTGCGAAGTCAGCTAATAACCTAACTCATATTTTGTTTAACTGTGCGAGCAACATTACGCAGCAATTAGTTATTATTACTGTAAGATAAAAAAGTTATCATTTGTTTTGTGTAAAACTTAGTTTTACATCACTCAAGAATTATCTCGCGTTCGAATATTTATAATCTAATTATTAATTTTACTTTATACAAGTGTTCGGAAAGAACAAAATACCGCTAGTATTGATTTTGATGTCTATAGAAAATTCTTCTTACGAATATTAAGAATACTTTTGTAATCAAAATTTATTTTCATAGACCTTGCGATGACAAGAAAATGCTCTCGCAAAACAAAAAGTTATGCAGATTCGAAAACATCGTCTCAAACTTCGAATATAAATAAGAGAAAAGTATTAATAAATTCCTCCAAACACTTCCTACTGACTGATTGGTTCGTTCTACTTTGTTTTTATCCGTGTTGGGCATCAGAGGTATTAAGGGATTAGATACAAGTGTTCCCTACGTGGCTTGCTCATTGGGTTTTTATACATATATAATAAGCAATAAGATAAGAAGTGATTCATAATATTTCTGAGTTTATCCTGAGTAAAATATTCAGTAGCTATAGAGGTGTATTTAAAGTGTTTCAGACACTGAGGGGAAGGGGAGGTGTAAGACTTAAGGGGATGAAATCAAAATTTGATAATTATATATTTTATATGAATTAAGTGAGTACTACACTATATTTTATAACTTATTCGAGTTTATTACATTATCTCGATGTTTCGAGAATTGTATGAGAGACCGTAATAACATTAACTTGCCTTTAATGTTAAATATGATTTGTTTAATTACTTGATTTTTTGGTAAATTTGTCATAGCTCCACCTTAAAACAGCTCCAATTTTTTTTCTATCCTTCTTTACGTCGTGTATGCAGTACCCCAAGAATATTAAGGAGGCAGTGTTTCCCAACCTTTAATTTGCCATGCCCACCTTAGCTATGTAACATAATTTTTAATATAAAAAAATGTAATTGTTCACTTAAGAAACTTAAATGGTAGGTTCAGGAAGCAATTACTAGGAAATTGTTAACAAAACGCAGTAAGTAATTGTCATAACGTAATGAAAAACTGACATTCAAATTCCAATTAATTTTCGAACAGTCCCCCTTAACAATCAAATTGCCCCCCTGTGGAGCGAGGACCCCAAATTGGGAAACACTGGCTAAAACCAAAAATTTGTACCTTCTTTCCTTCATTTCACAAATGATGTTTTAATTATTTTCTCGGGGGTTAAAAGCATGCACCACCACATTATTGCATACACCATGGCCGAGTAATGAAAATATGTAGAAAAAATTGGGAGCTGTTTTAAGGTAGAGCCGTATCAACAAATTTACCGATTTTTTTTGTAAGTTAGTTTTAGTTGTAAATTATTTTATTTTATTACTACTCTCTATGTCTGTCTATTACTCTGTAACTTTCAATAGAGACGTTTTTGTACGTAGTTCTCTCAATACGTGTAGCATACAAACTCTCATTATTGTAATTGGGGTCGCTGTTGGTATCGGTAGTGACATAGGAAGGGCTTAGATCTTGTCCTCAGATTTCTATATCTGTTTTTTCTTAATAAAGTAGGTTCTGTGGACACACGCTGTAGAGTTTTGGATCATCAGGAACGCTGGTTTCTTCACAATGTTTTCCATAAATCGTACAAACGAGAGTTAAATACTCTCATATAAAGAATGTCCATTGTTGAACTCAGCTCTTTAAATAATATTAAAAAACAAATAATTAAAACAAACTTAACTTGCGCCATCTAGTGAGTGATGTAAATGAAATTGTGTTAATATTTGCTCACAATTAGTTGGCGTGGAGAACAATTTAGAAAGATATTAGCTGATGAAGTTTAGTAACAAGTTTTATTACAACTAATTCGAAATGTTTTTCTTGGTGGAATTAACTTACAGAACTTACTTTCTTCGACAACTATATTGTTATACAATGTTCAATAGACTAGGTAAAGAAAGCGCATTTAGGCGCTAAACGAAAAGAAAAAATGTTTGTCCGTATTTAAAAAAACTGCTTATTGATTTGTATGAAATACTATTCGATAAGATGGATATCCCATGTATAGTGATTTGACTATACATGGGATTCATAGTTTCCGGAACACCTACACTTATAACAGCACAACACACGTGCCTAATAAACTCTAAAGAGACCACCTTACTCAGATATTATCCGATTCCAACAATATCACATGTATAAAGTTGGAACTGATAAGCTCCTTAATAAGTTAAAAAAATATATGAGATTATTCATGTAAATTTGTAGTAATCTTCGGAGATTCTTAATTTGATTAAGCGCGGGAATGTAGTGGAATACTACATTCCCGCGCTTAATTGATATAGGACGGCGGAACCAAGAGCAGGGAGAGCTAGTATAGATATTGACATACCAGGCACACAGATACCTAAAAGAAGATTGAAATAGAAACGTGTTTTAATGTAAAAAAGTATCTGAATTAAAAGGCATTATCTGAATTATCTTTCGTAATAATAGCGTTTTTTAAGGATTTTTTTTGCCGCGCTCCACCGCTATGTGGAACCAACTGCCCACTGAAGTATTACCGAACCAATTCGACTTAGGGTCCTTCAAACAGTGGCAGTGCGAATGTCCATGGGCGTCGGTATCACTTAACATCACGTGAGCCTCCTGCCCTGCGATTCTGTAACTCACTTCACGAACTCACGCAGCGGTTTTCGCATCGGCGGTCGCTCTCAAATCAGTCGTGAAGCAGTCATTTTATGATTTGGCATTCTGAAAAGGTGGGAGCTTGTACTTTATTGTTTATCTGTATGCCAAATCATAAAATGACTGCTTCACGACTGATTTGAGAGAGACCGCCGATGCGAAAACCGCTGTGTGAGTTCGTGAAGTGAGTTACAGAATCGCAGGGCTGCCCGTTTGCCTCCTGTAAAATAAAAAATATATTATTATACCTGGCATACTTCCTAACAAATAAACCAAATTTATGTCATCTAATGACGAGACCTTTCCTTATAAATCTTGATATTATGTTTTATAAAAGTTTTATATTGAAATCGAAATCTCTATCATTAATATAGGCAGGTATTTAATCGTATAATTTTAAAACACGTTTTTGTATTTGTACAAATATAAAGCAAATATTATTGTATGTAATTTCTTTATAAGCTACTGACACTTACACTCATTTGCTATTTTAAAACAATTACTTATAAGTGTGACCAAGTGATTAATGTGTATAAAAACCTCGTATTAATAAGTCCACATGTCACTCTAGATAGCAAAGAAAACCAATGGATCAATTGTAGGGGACCTGTCATAACTCACTTCCGAAGGGACCGAGGCCGGGCATGTCGTAATCAGACGGAAAACTTGTAAAAACTTGGAGAGAAGAGGACAATTAGGGCGACCCTGTGATTGGAAGCTAACTTCAAAACGCCGACAAATTACTTTTTTAGTTTAGTTTGAAATTTAATTTTGTGAGTGCTGTCTTGTGCTATATTTCAACATATTTTAGTGCCGTTTGGGGCTGGCGGACCTAGTTTTGTTAACGTTATATTTTCCAAGTGATGTTTTCGTTATTCTTGATTTAAAAGTTATGTTTTTGTCCTATTGTCTGTTTCAGTGACATGTTTTTATACATTTTTAAGAAGATCGCAGAAGTGTTTCCTTAACTAGAAAAACTTGGAACGAAATTTAAAAAAATCGTCAAAACCGTGAATGCTTCACTTTGGATACCATTTGACGTAGGTAATATAGATCCTTAAGTAAGAAAACTTTATCAGGATTATGCCCGGGATACACGAAGCTAGTTTTCCAAGCTAGGAAAGCACGCTATTACTGTCCTGGTTTGCTGATCTGGCTTGGAACATGCTAGTTCTGTGTACATGAGGCTAGGATTATTTTAAGCTAGTACTATTGCAGTGACCGCACGTCCAAAATGAGCTGCATGCGAAAAAAAACACTTTTCCACTGAATGAGTTACTTCGAAAACTGTGCCAATTCGCACTAGAATTTTTGTAGTGCTGAATCACGTTTAGATTTGTCTTTATAACTTGGAAGGGTGGCGTTAACAGACATTCATGGTCACGGTACAATTGTACAAACTTTAAATTAATATCCATACTTAGTTTGGGCATCTTAAAAGCTCAAAAACACGTCACGGTGACAAAAATAAACAAAACGCGTGGTTCCTGCTTAATAGCTTAGAAATAAAGCTAGTTTGGTCTACACGAAGCCAGAAGTACTAGCTTACTGACACTAGCTTGAAAAACTAGCCCTCGTGTAATTTGGGCATTAGTTCGGTTACATTCACTTAAGTAGATTTAAACCAATACAAAAAGCATTTAAAACTACATTTCTGTTCCTACACTCATAATATCAACAGTAAGCTTTTATCATAATATATTTAACCATTAAAACCTGCATATGTACTTTCAGAATCGCTGCAAAGATTTACATAAATCATCTCATAACTATATACCGTCCATCTTACCTTAAACGACATCGTATGCCAAGACGCCTAGCGATTTTATATTACAATTTTACTAAAAACTAGAGTACATAAGGCTTAAAAGCTTCACTATATATAACTTCCAAGTTCCATCTTAAGTTTGGGCGTGCGCTGTCTTCCATTACACATCAGTCAGGCCTCAAACTCTGCATAGAGCAGACGTGTCGGTGTCAGCATCATAACTTAGTATCACGAAGTGTGTAGTGAAGTGTTTAGTGTCCTTGTGTGTGTTCCCGGATAAGGGAAAGTGATGACCTTGGTATTTAACAGGTAACTGTGTATTTTTAATTAAAGCCGTCTTTTTGCTTTACTAATGAATAAAGGTGGTTATTTATTTTAGAATATTTATAGTTTACATATTAACATATTCTTTTGGCGATTGAAGTATACTTAAATTATAATTTTACTGCTATACATTTTTTGTAATGGAGTAATTGATCAATTTGATCTGGGATTTCAAAAAAATATTCTAATGTATTTAAAATAATTTAACAGTTATTTATCTTATTGATATTGTCGATTATTTAAGGTGTTTATATGATTTTATGCTTTTATTTGAGTTTTTGGTGTCAAGGAATAATTAGAGTATGAGAAAAGTTTTTTTTTGTATTATTATGTTTTATTCGACTTGAACTTTGCACATCACATTATTGAGGGAGATAAAGATTATTTAGTTCCGTGAGAACACTTTAGATAAAACTTCTGAACTATAATCGCCTGAGACACTTAAACCTTAAGCCCCTAAGTATCTCAATCGACTTTGAACATGAAAAGAATTTTCTTTGAATGACCAAATAAAAGGGTCGCCGCTTCGGCTGTTGAGTTCAATTACCGATACTTTCCTATTATATATATTTAGGCTTAATGGGGTGGAAAATTGGCATATTTCTGTATATATTGGTTATAATTGGTTTGTAAGTCTACTTAAAGAGAAAAGAGTTTGCTAATTATTGCTTTATTAAATTAATGTAAGAATCAAATAGTATGTTTTAGTTTTATTAAGTGTATTGCGAGCCAAATATCCAGATTTAGTTAATGTTTAAATAGACACATCGTAAAGTAAACACAGGAAACACGTAATCTAGATTAGGGCGTGGATGGCGTGCACTCATGTACACAAATGCTGCATTAATATAGCAATACAGTCAAAATCTGTTATAACGACACCGGAGGGACTACGCATTTATGGTCGTTAAAACCGATAGTCATAACAGCGGATGACGTTGTTATTAAGTACCTAATGGGATAGAATTCAGCCCGGACCTTTGATTATGGTCAATATAACCGGTATGTTGTTCTAAACGATGTCGTCGTAAACGGTTTTGACTGTATTTCATAAATAATATCAACAATCAAAAAACTTGGCTACTATCAACTCGATGTGATTGCCTCTCGTTGGCTTTTGATTTATGATACTTTGAGTTTTGTAATTAAACAAATAAGTTCGAACTTAGATCCCTTAAAGATATATTAAGAAAAAATAGTAATAGAAGCGTGCCTAATACTTTTATAATAATAACGTCGGTATCAAACTAAAAAATTTTGTTGTCCCATTCACAACTCAAAAAATAATATCGAATACTTTTAACGCAGCCGTAGACAAGTTTTGCGATAAAATTATACCTAAACAAACTTTAATCATTGTTATCGTTCTAAGTTCATCTGTTGAATAGTTTTAGTTGAGTTTCTAGTATCAAACTTTCTGTTCCACGCTCGAACCAAACTAAATATTCTTATTTTCCTTTCGCATTTGAGCCTTTATGTTTACTTTGCGTGAGCGATAATTGGCGTACTTAGATGTAATTATCACGATCATATTTTCATACAATTCTAGATTGTTTTCTGATACTATAATTCTATAGTATTAAATACGGTGTTTATGACCTATGTATCCAGAATCCTGGTTAAGCGTAGGGTGCTAAATGTGCAGGAATAATGCATATCTGGTATGGTTGAATACACTTCTGGTTCTGGTATGGTTGAACTCCCAAGCGAATTTAGAGAATTATCACTAAATAAATTCAAAGCCCTCGTTAAACGAAAATTAATCAATAAAGCTTTTTATAAATTTGAGGAATACTTAAATGATCCTAATCCTTGGGATTTATTTGCTCCAGTTCAAACAATTTGTATGACTCATGACTTGGCGATTAAAAAGAGTGGCGGAAAGTTTCTTGGCAGTTCTTCTTACCCGCTCTACGTCCTTGACTTGGGAATTGGTAGTAAATGTAAATTTACAATTAATTTAACTTCTTTCTGACAATTCATAAGTGTACTTGTTTACCTACATTAAATTAAAAATCAAGGTTAAGGAGGGACCTAGCTATTACTCGGTACCTATAAGAAATCCTTAGTACATACTGATGATATGTTGTTGGGCTGCGATAGCCGACTAACGATGCTAGGCATGTGAAACGGCGACTACTGCTGGCTGCGCCGCGGGCTTACACTCACTTGCTCAGAGATTCACCACTTCCGCATGCATTGCGCACACTTCAGTTTTCATAACCAATTGGAGTATAAATAATATAATATATAGCTATGGTGCAAAAGGCCGGCAACGCACTGGCGAGCTTTCTGAAAATGAGAACGTTCATTTTTTTTTTTATAGAACGGGGGGCAAACGGGCAGGAGGCTCACCTGATGTTAAGTGATACCGCCGCCCATGGACACTCTCAATGCCAGAGGGCTCATTCTTCATGGGCGACGGTATCACTTATATGTAGATGAACCTCCTGCTACATAAAAAAAAAAAAAAGTTATAAGTTTATAGTGGTTTTATTCTGTATTAACTTGATTGTTGCCGAATTCTAGGTATTCCGTCTATCTTGATAGGTTTAATGGAAAAGTTAGTCTGGCTACACCTTTATAATAAAAGCAAGTATAAACCCCCCTTTAAAATTAAAAAAATATAACAACTTAAAAATTAATCATGAAAATATAAATTTAATATTTTATTAACTTACTAGCGGACCCGACAGACGTTGTCCTGTCTTAACTATGAATATTGATTTCAAATTGGTATAATGAATTAAAAAATATTTCAGAAACAAAGCGTTTATTTTTCTAATGCTTTATGTTATACAACATTCTTTATTTGTTTTTCTGGCTCGCATATTATTATATTATCAATATAATAACTCCGATCGAAGCACGCATTCTGTCAATGTTTTGTTATGTCAAACGCCATAAGGTTACACCAAAAAGTTCGAATTGTATGGTGGTTAAGTATTCATGAATTTTCTAATTTTCCGCGCATTTTTTTTCTTTTTTTCTTTTATAAGAACCTTCTCCTGACAATTACAAACACAACAAAAAACAAAATCAGACAAATCGGTCAAGCCGTTTTCATGTGATGTCGTGACAACGGAAAACGGGTTTCATTTTTATATTAACTTATATGGTTTTATAATGTAAGTTTAAAGGCATGCGTTACACCAGTCGAAGTTTACAACTCTAGATTAATGAAACCAGGCATTTTATTTGTTTGTGATTGACCAATACAAACTCAAAACCAAACATGCTACACGATCTGTTATTTCGTTTGACTTGCTTTGTTTAATCATTGTATTAAACCCAGAATATTGTAGGAAAATGTGATCAATTATTTGACGATAAAGTACCAATCTCAGATGTATGCTAATAGGCAAATAGGTGATCAGCTTCTGCCTATCTGCCGTCTATTTTTGGATCTAAGGCATTCATTTTTTTATATTTTTCCTTTACCGTACGAGCGAAGGTTAATAGCACAGATAATCCATTAGTACATAGCCCTGAATCGAATGTAAAAGTAAAAAAATCATTTAATCATATAGGTAACATAATTTACACTTATGACTCGTCAGTAAAGAAATATATAATAATGCTTCTAATTTTACATTTACTGCCAGTTCTCAAATCAAGGGCGTAGAACAGGAGAGAAGAACTGGCAATAAACTCTCCGCCACTCTTTTTAATCGCCATTTTTTTTACACAATTCATGACCTTATGATAAAGACTCACACGCCTGACCACTGATGTTTTTACCAATACCAATAAGGAAATTAACGCATTTAATTACTCGGCAAAAACAAACCAATTTTCTCATCCAAACATCAATTTTACTCGCGCATAAAATGAAAGGAAAACGTCCATGTTTTCTGACTCATTTTCCATTCTCTTTCATTGGCACGTGTAGCCCTAGAGCTAATTGTTTGAAGTCCAATTTAATTTTCACAAATACAACGCCGTAAATTTTTAAAGAAAGTTGACTGTACTCTCAAAATACGTTATGTCGCGTAAATAAGGAAAAAAAGGTCGCAGAAATTAAAAAAAATTGTATGTTTTTGTTTTGTGTGCTTTAATTAGATTACTGGCATATCCAGGTCACTTCCTATAAAACAGACAGTATTTATATATATCATACAAAACCTCGTAATAATGGTATGCAAAGTAATTGTCACTTAGAGAAGAGAAAATGCTATTTTTCTCTGGCTCTTATACTAAAAGGTTCTTTAGCAAACACGATTGACGTGCAAAGTACTTAACATTTATTTTATGAGCAAACCTTGTGATTTGATTTAAAACGAATTAATTCAATTTATGCTAAACACTTTTTCGTTTTGTTTAAACACCTTAAAATTCTTTCTTTTTTAACATAAGAGCGTCTTATTGGAATTATATTCGCCTTTGGCGTCTTTTATATTAAAATCAGAACCGTTTTTTACTTAACATAATTAATGTTAAACTCGCATTATGTAAGTAAAAATGTTTTAAGAACAGAGTGACTTCAATTATAGGTCTACCAGAATCTGATGGCAAAAAAAAAATTTAAAAATTAGCGATTTACATATGGCAATAAAAGAAAAATTTCATCTGTCAACTGAAATTTCGAGGAATTGTTTTTGGTTTGGCTTCAAATTTCCTTTAAAAAGTGATGAAAATGTCGAAGAAAACTCTTCGATCGCAAGCAAGACATATTGTTTTCAATGTTTATCAAAGAATACTTGGTCAACAAGATGCAGAACATACACAATCATCGATATTGAGCCATGTGCAAGCGTTGACTGGTTAGTAGGAATGACACGTCTTGATAGTTTGGTTTATGGGATTTTTCGTGTGTATTATATTATGTACTTATACTAAACTTTGGTTTATTTCAGGGGTTTCTTATACTACAAATAAACTTGGATAGTTTTGATTTAGAATTGATCAGAAACAAGATAAATGAGTTATACACTGTTTATTTCTCTCAAATAGGGATCGATGAATGGCGAAAATCTTGTGAACATGTTATAAAAATTGAAAATCAGTTCATAGAACAAGATCGGTTAATTGAGATGCAGGAGGAAAGGTTTATTATAAATACTTCGTTGAAGACTTTTTTATGGATGTGCAGTATTTGGAACCATTTTCAAGTTCTTAATTAATTAATAAACTCATGAACAGAGTAATTGGAGTTTTCATCTAAATTTCAAACCCCACATTGGATAAATTTTTATATTTGCATGTATCACACACAGAATCAGCCGCTATAAGGAAAAAAAAGTATTAAAACGTTTTACTCCAATTTCCCCAGTATTGCTAGCGTCAATTTCTTTTTTCCCTTTTTGCCATCAGATCCTGGTAGACCTATAGGTACTTACGTAGGTAGAAATAAAATTGCTTCCATTTTTGAATTTGAAACCAATGCGATCATAAATATTTCTATAAAGCTATCACCAAACAGTGTAGTAATTTTTGCAACGTATGACGCTCATCAAAAAAACATTATGCTCCGGGTGCTCACAGATTATGCTCGACTCTAATGTAGCTTATACAGGCTCAATATTGTCTATGTAAATTTCAAAGTGACATTCGATTTTCAGAGACAAAGAGTGAGTAATGAGATAAATATTTTACAGTAAATGTTTAATAGAAAGTAGTACATATCCAATTCAATATTTTATTTTTAAATAAGCTTAAGTAAAGTGGAACTTGTTGTTTGAAGGGTATTTTGGTTTTTTGAATCCTAACTACTATCACTTACTAGGTTAGTAGCAAGTTTGTATATCTGTTTAGGAGAACTATAGGGCTAATAAAACGCCTTAATTAATAATTAAGTGTTTTGTCAGTTTTATTTATATGCAACTTTTTTCCTAGAATAACATCACATCACAAAAGAGAGTGGCTAATAAATAATATTATGTTGACTTAATTTTCTACAATACAAGTGGATAGCTTAAACTAAGGCAATGTTCATTAACAGTCTTAGTGTTCTATGTATAATATTTTGACACTATGTTCGTGTGTGCGAGATACCGCACTTGCACTTATATTAACTACACTAGGTTTATTAAGTTAAAAGGTTTAGTTCTCTATAGGTTGCTTGTTCCAGTTGTATCGAATGTTAACATATTTCAGATATATAGCTTATCTACACTAATTGGGAAAATATTTTCATTATTGAATTATTTAATTGTCATGAAACCGTAATAGATTCATACAAACTGTATCTGAAACGATTACACGTAATGTGGCGAGGGGCTAATGTCTAACGACAGCATGGCAATTTGAATAACGGCTGTGTTTATGTTAAACGTTAATGTTACAGCTAATAGGACGGTTATTGTGTGATAAAAGTTATTAGCATCATTTTATTTTCCAGTTTGAAAAGTAAGCGCTTATTCGTAGTTTCACTTTATTAAATATATTATTTAATGAATATAACGAAATTGTTAAAAAACTTAAACAATTTTTTTTTCTACAACCTAAAATTGGTATTCGCCTCAGATTGCATCGCTTTGATGATTTTTATTACACAGACAAGTAGGTGGTCAGCCTTCTGTCTGACAAATAATGTTATATGAGCACATAGACAGAAAGTCCATTGGTGCACAGCCAGAAAACGAACCTACGACCTTAATGAGAGTCGCACTTTGAAGCCACTAGGCCAACACTGCCAATGCCGCTTTATAAATACAATAGTAAAAGGTTTATTTGAACAAAGTTTGATCTAATTTGACTTGGGAATAGGCGTTATTTATATAAACCTGCACACAATTGATATTTAAACTACAATTCATATTTGTACACCAAACCCTGTTTATAAGTTTTATAAAAGAAAATATAAAAAAAATTCTATATACTACTACAAATATCTCAAATCTCTCTCTCTTTTGAAGTAAACTTTGGTTAAAATTCAACAGAGATTTTGTTTGGCAACCCACGTACCACATAAAATGTACATCCAACAGAGTAATGCTTTCAAATAGCTGTGAGACCCGTTAGTGCATTTAAAGACCTGGATAGCATGTTTATTGTGTGCACCGAGTACTCATTGTGTGTTGCACTCTTACCCGGATTGTTATACATACAGATTATCGCTACACATAACGAGTTTTATAAATCTATACTAACATTATAAATGGAAAAAAAATTGTACTTTTATACGTTTGTAATAATAATTTATAAAACTACTGGACCGATATCAAAAACGCCAAAGCTGTAACGATTAAATGCACAGACGCATGAAGCCCGAACAGGCCACTTCTCTATTAAAGAGTTTAAAGAATTATAAAGAGTTACGATTCGCCAACATTGATTTTTATTACAATTTCTCGCGGGCAAAGAATTTGCTCATTTCTACTTTTATACATGTAAATAATATATATATATATATAAAAATTCATTCATACTTAAAGGAACATTAATTTAAGTGTTGATTCATGTCGAATTTATTAATAAATGAATAATAAACAGTGTATTTACCCCAAAACATTTAACCGAAAACAAGTAATATTATGACGTAGCAGGAAGATGTAAAAGGTTTCAAATTACATTTTCTATTAGTATCTAAAGAGAAATAATTTATTTAATGAAGATGATAATATCAAAAAGGTACATTGAAAAAGACAATTTATTTGAAAGATACAGATGATCCTAGGTTATTTCCGGTTAGAAATGAATTGAATTATCAACTCCGTAAAGGTTTTGTTCCCGGCTTATTGTTTCTAAAAGTACAATAAGAGAAATGTAACACATGTTTGTGGAGCTAAAAGCTCTTGCATAGCAAAATAAATGCGTAGCATATGGTAAGTAATTATATACGTTGTTAGTGCTACGAAATTGCTACAAACTTTGCGTATGTGTAGCATGTGCTACAAGTGCTTGAAGCACTAGTAGTTATTTTATAGACATAGACAATTTTACTGTTTTATAAGTACATAGCTTCTATTTGCTAACGTCGGCGTAGATTTTATAAATTTGGAAAGATTTTTTTGTGATGATTTGATCAAATATTTCGAGTCAATTAACATGAAATTGTTAGCACTAATACGCCATCGATATACGGAATATATGTAGATGTGTAATGGTCGAAAAACTTAAAAATTCTAAAGTTTCTGTGTTCTAGAGTGTTGTTATCTAAAGAAGAAACTCCAAGAAACTCCTATCTAAAGAAGAAATTCTTATAGTGTACAATAATTACTTAAAACTAAAGGGCCCTCTAATTACGGGCAACGATCATTTGTAACTTAATGACTAGCTAAAAAGCCAGTGGCACTACAACCCTTTGTCTTGGCCTTAGATTTCTTTATCATTTTCAAGGTTAATGTGGTTGTTTGTTCCTAGAATACCCGACACACGCCGTCGACTTTTTGGGTCTAAGCCCGGTTTCCTCACGATGTTTACACCCATAAACTCAAAGGAAGGGACAAATAGAATACAACAACATATATAGAAACAAAGGCCAGGGTTCAAACCTAAGACATCAGTGATGAGAGTTGCACGCTCAAGCCACGAGGCCAATACTGCTAGCAAAATAATATAAAAATGTCATAAAGATTATCGTCAGAATTTCATGTATCATAATGTCGTTGGCACAAGTGTAACGGGCTTCAAAAGGGATGGAAGTTGAACGGCGAGTTTTATTCACAAAGTTTACAATCCTCTGGGATTATACCATAGCTTAACTTTGTTCCAAGTTAACGATCAAATTTGTTAGTTTCTAGTATTTGTCCGCTATGACTTTTGATCTTATAGTAAGAACGATATTGAGTGATTGAATAAAACTAAAGTTTGGTTCAGTTCTTTGTTAATACAGTATGCAGATATTTCCTTCCATTTTAATTAGTAGTAATATAAAAAAGCGTGGGTTCCTCGATAGACGAAAAATATGGCACAGAGCGCCCCACGCTTTTTCACAATAATACCAGTATTTTTTGTTCATTACCATTTTCAGCCTAAATTAGGAATTATTTTTCACTTTTTAGTTTGATGTGCTTTAAAAGCGTGTTTTATAGTTTTTTTAAACTATATTTATTTTCCACTTTTTAGTCCTAGCAGCAATACGTGTTGTCTCAATTTAATCGTATTGCTTTGTGGACTTAAAAAAAATGTCATTGATTTTTCGAGATTAACCTATGAAATTATTATATTGTCGCTGATTCTTTATAAGTGTACAAAGTTTGAATTAAATCTGTCCGTTTAAAGTGGGTCAAAATCGAAGGAGTCGATTACATACATACAAGTGAAGCTAATATAAAGCGTGTATAAATTAGGAAGAAACCACAGTTGTTAAGGCAAATGGCATATGACAGAACAAATAAAACCGTTATTTCTGAGCTAGAATAAGGATAACTTTGATGATACTTGTCTTATATCAAAAGACTACTCACAGCTAACAACAGAGATAACTCTGTTCTAGCCTTGGGGTCGAACAACAAGAACCTGCATAAATAGGAACAATTATTTTGAAGATCCAACAGTGCAAATTGGATACCTAGAATAAATATTCATGTCAGGTATTAGTTAGCGAATCAAAATCCTTAAGTCTCATGCATTCCGATAACATTTGCACAGATTCAAATTGTTTGAAAATAGCAACAACTGGAACGATTGTACGTTAAAATATTCATATATTCTGAATACATATTTGTTCTCCTAAGTTATAATTAACACATAATATAAATTGTTAGCGTACTAAAGTACTATGCAGATACAAAGTTCATTTTCATCGTAATTGTTTTATGACGCTATCTCAAACTTTAATTTAGAAATACTTGAAGGCAATTGTTTAACAAGACTTAACATAAACAAAAAGCAAAACTTTCTACAGTAAAGTTTGTATTGTAAGCGAATAGAAATTTTCTCTTACGTGTATTTTATTTTAATTAGTATATTCTTGACTGTTATGTAAGAGATATTGTTATGTATACAATGGAATGCAGAGAAAAGAATCTAACGGTTTTAGCTTACCTTTGTTTTCAGACAATATATCTTTATCTCAATCTAATGTGATTCTGTATATGGAACGGTGGATTTTTATCTTTATTTAAACTTTATTTTAGAACTGTTCAAAGTAAGAGTGTACTCCTCCCTTAAAGGCCGGCTACGTACCCTCTAAAAATGGGTGTCTATGGGCTGCGATGACTGCCCTTTTGGGCGTCCCATTTCTATAAAAAAATAAAAATTTGTGCGTGTACTAGGTGTACACACGTAAGAAGTGAAACTTCTTTATGACTTCAAAAAGCAACATGGCGCGTAACCGAAAAACGTGACGATTTGCTACAAAATTTCTCCCATACGTCGATAAAGAACTTTCATTCCAACGCCGATAAAGAAGTTTGACTTCAAAAAGCAACATGGCGCGTAACCGAAAAATGTTACACTAAATTTTTTTCCAACCCCGATAAAGAAGTTTCACTTCAATAATTTACGTCGGAAACAATTTCAGTTGTATTCAAAGCTTTCTTTAATGTGTTTTGGATTTTTCTTTAAGCTACAAACAGGTAATTAAAAAGAACAATAAGACATGTTGTTTATTTATTTATTTCACCAGACCATATATAATGCATTTTGTATGGTATAGAAACAAGGTACAATAATAATATACGTGACAATAAATTTTACATAAAATATTGAAAATACAATAATTTTAATTTTTACGACTAACTTTTTATTTAATAATACTTTTTCATTTAATAATCGCTCAACAACGCTTTTTATTAAATTAATACATACACAACTAAATTGATTATAATATTATGTAGGAAATAGCGAATAGAGTATTGCGATTCCTGACCCGTAACATATTAAATCCTTATAGTATATAGGAAGCAATACATAAAATACACAATTCAAAACTTTTTTCAACATAACAAATTTTATAATGTATCCAAGGTTGAACATTGTCAATTAATTCAAACTCCTATATTGTACAAATTTACTTTACCAACCGTCACTTAACCAATTTCAGTAACTTTGACACTTGCTGAGTACATAAGATTGTGTCTGGAATAGTTAGTGTGACGTAATCCACTTAATAGTTATGTGTGATATTTAATTAAATTATGAATTTTGGGTTCTATCAATTTACATTATAAAGCCTTCTACGCTGTCGTACCAAGTTTGGCAGTATCGGAGAAGCCGCAAATAATAATTATTATAGGTTTTATAAAGTAGCTTGCTGCTGATTGTACTTGAATGGAGGTCGTGGGTTTCATTCCCGTTGAAACAATAACGTTCAGTCAATGAGTTCTGGCGCTCACCTATTTGCCTTAAAATATTATGAATTAAGCAGCATATACCGCGAGCAAGAACATGACAATGGTACATATTAGGAATGTTAAACAACATAATATATCAAATGTATAAAAAAATATGATTTCTTAATATTCATCTAACATTATTTATCGATAAAAAAAAATCCAACATAATTATGTTTGATTCGATTATAATCTTTCCTCTCTCAAAAGTCTTTTATTCTCAATTATCTCTTAAACCAAGAGCTCAAGAATTGGGCTCTTAGATAGAAATATTGGGAGACGTAATCCAAAATATGAAAAGGTATTCGTTTTTGTTAAGGAGGTCCTCCATAATATTGTGCCAATAAAATCGAAGATTATTTCTTGCACGTATTGTTGGTGGCGTATAATGCCGGTATTTGGGTATACCTTTGATAAGCTTAGATACTTCTAAAGAGAATAAAATGCATTATATATTTGGGTATATTTCTTTTGTATTGTTTTAAGATGGTCGTGATACACAGATATTAACTCCATATAATCTAAATAATTACATTAAGTCTCAATGGTTATATCAAAAAGATATATTTTTAAAGAACCCATTCTAGAAATATATATTTTGATTTGATATCAAATATAAAGTACCTTTTTAAAACTTTTAAATAAATCACATTTGGTAAAATATGTGAGGAAAGATGACACATTGTATACCGTTATCAAATGAAATGTACAATTTATCTAAGCCGTTTCATGTTGACCATTTACCAGTTTATTCATAAGAGTTATCGAAAATTAAAAATGCTGTAATTAACCTACTATAATATTATAGAACCTCATTTGTATAGGAACGAAATAGCTCGCCAAGCGGATACCGTGAGACTAATAGTACTACGTGTTCAAGGCACAATGATTGAAAAATTGCTTTCCACCATATTAATCATTAAACATTCACTGGGTTTATGGATTATTCTTACAGCTACTATATCATTAATTTATCTTTTATTACAAGTATGAGTTTGCTTACGGATCTAGACCATGTATTCGTGTAGTAAATTTTATGAATCACGTAAAAACCTTATACATAAAAACAAAGTCAGTCTAATGTATTAGTTAAAGTATACATCTGACTCTTTTTTATCATATCATAAACATATTTGACAGAAAGAGACAAAATATTGCTTTATTTAAAATTGTTGAAAAATACTGACTTTGTATTACGAAAAGGTTTCAAAATAAATAAGCCTTATTATAAAACGTACCCTTTTACCATTTTTTACATCCGTAGGTCATTTTCTAAAAATAAAAAAATAAATCAGTGGCGCTACAACCTCTTTAGGTTTTGGCCCCAGACTTCTAAATCTGATTCATGATCATATTACAAATATGAATACAATGATACAAATACAAATGTAAAAAAAAGGTTACTACTTGGCTGAAGACGTTGAGCTATGATGAAACAGAGGATCTAATAACTGTCATTCTGTAACACACCCACTCCCCCACACATATACACACACCCACGCACGCATACACACACTTAGAGAGAGAGAGAGACACATACACACACACACAAACACACACCAAATTTATTTTTAAGACTCCGTTTGCAATGTTTTCTTTAGCACTTAATACTTATTTTCTTCTATTGTAACCTTTGACAATGACATGATTGTACGCGTTCCGGTCCGGTGGTGGAGAGGCTGGTTATCTGTCACTCAGGTCTCCTGTTACAGAGACCAGTCTCTCACATACACTTCCTAATGTTATAATCTTAGTTTAATCATAAAAACCTTATGTATGTGAGAGAAGAAAATAAAGATTATTATTATTATTATTATTATTATATTTATATCTAATAGGCAAGTTCGTGATCAGCATCCAGTGCCTGACACACGCCGTCGACTTTTTGGGTCTAACACATGTCGGTTTCCTCACGATGTTTTCCTTCACCGTTCGAGCAAATGTTAAATGCGCACATAGAAAGAAAGTCCATTGGTGCACAGCCGGGGATCGAACCTACAACCTCAGGTATGGGAGTCGCACGCTGAAGCCACTAGACCAACACTGCTTATATCATTTTCTAATCTAGGCTAATTATAAATAAGTCTTTGTTTTATAATTTAAAGACATTGAAACTTATCGATACAAAATCGAGATTGGTTTCGTTATAGAAATGAATTCTCCGAATGAGGTTTCATGTTACATTTCAGTTATGGATATGCTTGACAGTAATATCCTCGTAACTTTTAATGAGCAGCGATTCCAAGCTATCTTACCATAATGGATCAAAACTCCTAACTGCACTACATATATTTGTTCCAAACTTGGACTATATCAACACTATTCTAATTTGTTTGGTTATTCAATCATTACTGTATAACTATAGTCTGTAGTTGGTGGCTTGTGATAGGAGCTTATGTGTTTCTGTCACAATTTGAGAGCGATAAACGAAACCTACTTTATTTAAAACAGTTACGAGAGTAATGTAAGAATACGGGAATAATTCCATAATGTTTTCTTTTTACATTCGCTTCGTGGAAAAAGAAAACCATGGTCAGTTATGAAATTAGAGTTCCAATTATTGCAAATTATAAAACAAAATCGTAGAAATCCCTTAGTATAAATGATACTAAAAGATTTTCCACCTTTTGTTTCATAACTAATTTATCTTCTATTTTTATCCAACATCAAGTATCGCGAGGAAGGAGGTTTTCAATTAGACGAATTTTTTGAAGTTTACTTAGGTCTAAAAATAAAAACTATTCCAAATTTTCATAAAAGCTAATTTTGGTCATGATAAAGCAAAATAGTCTTGATTAATTACGTATAATGTTTGGTTAGTGTTTGTTTAATGTAATTACTCATTTTGACAAGAGCTGTTTACTCGTAGAAGGTTGCTTTATCAACTTTTTCAGTAATTTTATATTTTTTTAATATAAACTTTAGTTAACGCGAATAAATCACAATTAAATGCAACTTCTTACCGCGTCGAGTAACCTATCTAATGTTATAATTTCGTATAATATATATATAATAAAAAATGTGTGCGTGTACTAGGTGTACACACGTAAGAAGTGAAACTTCTTTATGACCTTATTTTTCGAAAAATGATCTACTGCAACTTTACAGAAATTGGTTAAATAAAGTTAAATTAGATAAAGTTTAAAAAAGGCTTTTATCATCATAGACATGAATACAAATACAATTATTTCATTTTACCTTATTTCTAGTAAGATTATTACAGAATTTCATTAATTGTAATTATTACTATCATTGTTATCGTTATTATATATTTTTGTTATTAATGCCTTTTAATCTCGTCGGATCAACCGTGGTAGGGACAAGAAAAAGATGGCGCGTAACCGAAAAATGTGACGGTAATTTTTCCAACGCCGATAAAGAAGTTTGACTTCAAAAAGCAACATGGCGCGTAACCGAAAAAGTGACGATTTGCTACAAAATTTCACCCATACGTCGATAAAGAAGTTTCACTTCAAAAAGATGGCGCGTAACGGAAAAATGTGACGCGTAACGAAAAAATGTTACACCAAATTTTTTTATTTTAAACTAAATATCGTATGGGTGTGTTGGCCTAGTGGCTTCCACGTGTGACTCTCATCCCCGAGGTCGTAGGTTCGATCCCCGGCACCAACGGAGTTTCTTTCTATGTTTGCATAAGCATCCTGAGGAAACTGGCATGTCTCAAATACAAAAATCGACGACATGTGTCAGACAGAAACATCTACTTGGGTACTACATATAGGGTAGCAGCGCCACTGAATTATTATTATTAACTATCAATGTTTAAATTTATCTGCGGTTCTTTAAATAAACTATTCCTTTAATACTAAAATCCCTTTATGTTTACCCTTGATGGGTTTTTTGTTATCTATCCATAATATATTTTTGACTTCTAATTGAATGAACTAAACATTTCAAGCCATACTATATGCAAAAGCATAGTAAAGTAGCTACGAAGCTACATAAATTTATCTCTATTGTTAAGAGGCACTTAATTTGATTTAAGAAACTGTTAAATCGGGGTAAAGTTGCTCGTACAAATTATGATGTAGCCCGAAATGACCAGTCATTGACTGATGAAACGGCCGGCTTTGTAAGTAAAGAAAGTGACACACAAGTATCTACTAAATAGATAATAATAACAGTAAGAATCTTAACCTTATCCAATTACATAAAATATAGTTTTTGAAAGTTTTTTATTTAATAAAATCAAATCAAAATTCATAAGTTAGCTATATATCCTTATGAACGTCAATATTAAATTAGGAAGGTAAAATTAAAGAATAAATTTACATTACTTATGTTTCCAAGTCTAGGATGAGAGCGGGCGAGAAGAACTGGCAAGAAATATTCCGTTAATGGCCAATTTCTTGTTTTACAAGAAAATTTTCAGTAACTGCTACCATTACATGCTCCGCTAGACATAAAAACGTTGAGCCGAAATGTATAAAAGTAAAAATAATAATAACTAACACTTAGCATCAGCAACGCGAAACGCACTTACATTATATTGTATACAAAGATTTTTTATTAAAGGTTTATATGAACCGCAATATAGGCAAAATCTTCTAACTTTTCTTCTTTAAAAGCTTTTTATCTGATTAACTTAAGAGTGAATAAAACATTTTATAGCAATTATGATAAGAGATCTTTTTTACTAATGCACTATTTTCTATAATATTCTATATAATCTACTTGGGTACTTGATAAATTCATATTCTTGCGTATACATCTTTGTAGAAGTTGATGTTTCATCATGTGGTAGACATGTCATTGGTAATACAAATTTCATTAAATTTATCTCTTAAAGTTTATAGTTTAAGCGATTTTTTTTGCTGAGAGTTGAAGGATAATGTAAATATTTGTTTAAGCCCTTATTTCAGATGTTCTGAATATGAAAGACAATATATTGGTTACGCAAAGTTATATCAACTTTATGAAGTCAATACCCTTAGTAACAGGATATTATTATTAAGTTATCAATTGATTTCCTTATTGAGTTTTGTAGGATAGGATTAAATTTACTATTTTTGTTCAGAAGTATATAACTTAAGACGTTGGAATTTAACTAAGTCATAACGCATATTTCGTCACATTAAACTAGCTATATTGATAAAGGGTTTAAAGCTATATTTGCCCAGTGTGTCGCAAGCATTTAACCCCTCACTAAAAGGGCCGGTAGTTACTCGAAGTACCACCGCAGGCGGCGCCACTTTAGCGATTATTAATCGGCAAATGGCGCATACATTCGCCAACTTTGCCCATTTATTATTCATACTCTTAAGAAATGTGTTAAAACCTCCATTATATGGTCTACGTTAAACGAATTTTATGATATAATTTTGACTTTAAATTTTAAGGAGAACATTCTGATCTTTTCTCCCAGTGTACTATGGGATAATGAAGTATCTTCTAATAAACTTATATCTGTGGATACATATCTTATGTATCTGTAATATTTATTTTAAGGAATTAAAGGTGAGCCTAGTATACACGGCTTGTTTCGTCCAATCGAGCCTAGATGCGGGTTAGTAGCCTGCCCTGCGATTCTGTAACTCACTTTTCGAACTCACACAGCGGCTTTCGCATCGGCGGTCGCTCTCAAATCAGTCGTGAAGCAGTCATTTTATGATTTGGCATTCTGAAAAGGTGGGAGCTTGTAGTTTATTGTTTATTAGAATGCCAAATCATAAAATGACTGCTTCACGACTGATTTGAGAGCGACCGCCGATGCCAAAACCGCTGTGTGAGTTCGAAAAGTGAGTTACAGAATCGCAGGGCAGTAATAAAATCTAAATATAGGAAAACAATAAACCACAGCGGTCTAAATTAGGTTCGTAAATTGCACGTATAATAGCGTTATGAAATTATCTGTCCCACTAATTATCCTGGCACATATTTGTTCACTGGACCGTTCAATTCCGATAAATATATTGTTCGCGAATTCAATTGATTAACGGCGGGATTTGATTGGAAGTTGATTAAAATATCAAATCCAATATCGCATGATTAGAGTAATATATATCCCAGCTTTAATAGATTAGCTTTCGTGAAATATTTGGTATTTAAAGTTTAACCAACTGCCAAGACCAGACATTATGTATATTGTTTTGATACACACGTAAGGAAGGATATAGAGGCAAAAAGAACACCTAATATAAAAGTGTAATAATATTAATAATTCTAAATTCAATTAAGGAATTTAAATTTAGAACCTTTTAAAACTTTATTTATCACAAATACTACGCATCTTAATTTTATATTAATTAACTTTTATAAATCCTTTAAAACACAAAAGTATTATTATTATTCGGATATACCAGTAAATAATAAATATTTTACATAAAAAACATCCTTTTAATACTGGCAAAAATGGAATTCTTCCATTATTCAAGCCTTTTATTTAAAGGACCTCCTTAAACAAAATTGGACCGATCCTTTGAACTTTAATTATAACCTCCGCGTTTTATTTTTTGAATTTTTGTATTATTTTGGTGACTTTTAAGTCCAAAATTTAACAGAAAGATGACAAAGAATTTAATTAAAGGAAATGTGGCTTTGAACTTTTTTTTAAATACTCGCTCGTATTTCAGGAATTTTGTGCACAAATAATTTCCAATCGGGGCAAGAATTAAAAGTATTATTTGCTTTTTTTATCAATTTGGTTAAATCTTTTTACGTCAAATTCGTGTCAGTCCAAAAAATTCTGATCTTGAGGTGAATGAGGAGATGCATAACCAGGCTTTGATCTTGATCGAAGACATATGCTACCTCATCAAAAAATTTTATATATCAGAAAGTGCTTTAACATGCAGTATAGCAATATTGGCGCTAGAGAGAAGAGGCCTAATGTGTAAAACTGCCATTCTTCTTTCGCAATGGCAAGCAATAAAGCATTTTTGTATTTGCAAAAAAAGTTGTATTAATGTTATCACCTTAATGGAATCCTAAAATAAGTTTAACTAAAGTAACAACGATATTATTAGACTGTATAGCGGAACGAAGTTAGCCGGGTCAGCTAGTCATAAATATTTAAACTGTCCTAGGCTTGAGTAAAGTTTTGAAAGGGTCTACCCTCTGACGCTTGTTCAATACCTCAGTTGAATCTCTTCTTCTTCTTATAGTGCCATCTCCTTGCGAAGGTTGGCGATCATCATGGCTATTTTAATTTTGGATGCCGCGCTTCTAAACAATGACTTGGTGCTTGGTGCTTTGTGCTTGGTGCGTTGAATCTCTCCCTGTGTCATATTGTGTGTGATCTTCAATTATAATTGACCTTGAAATTAAAAACAAAAAGTGATTGTTCAAAAAAGCCGTTTCCATAAAACCTCATTTGAAAATTCATTTTTGGCCAACTTCCTTTGTGTATAAAAGTTAAATTCAGCAAAGTGGTTTCGTCTCCATTCAAGCTGAAACTTGGGCATTGTTTCAGGTTCATACAATGGCATACGTAATTACTCCTACTATGAGACTTGCTCGCATATCACCTTTTGTTTGGTATCCCGGACAGGATGTAGCGTATTGGCAGAGATTTTATAAAATTCAAAAAAAAGAATAGGCAATAACAAAGGATTTTAGTGCGTTTAATTTTAACAATGATTCAAGTTCTTAAAAACCATTGTGTTACTATGCAGTTACTTAAATGTTATGTTTCTGTAGGTATTTTAATAATTTACTTTGTTATATACGTTTTAAAGTCACTCTACTATACCGTTGACAAAGAAATATAGAGTTCACGTCATGAAATATTTGGATGAAAAAGATTACAATGCTTCTAGTATTCTATAAATACCCCTTTGTACCCCTTTTTTAATCTCGTGGAAAATTAGATTATATGTATATACTGAGAGCCGTTTCTAATTGACAGATCATGGTATTATCTACATATTTTGTTTTTTTTAATAATAACTAAACTGTAATTGTTTTTGTTGAAATTGAAACTATGTATTTAAATTTTGTAGAGAAGTGTTGGCCTAGTGGCTTCAGCGTGTGACTTCCCTGAGGTCGTAGGTTCGATCCATGGCTGTGCACCAATGGACTTTCTTTCTATGTGCACATTTAACATTCGCTCGAACGGTGAAGGAAAACATCGCGAGGAAACAGACATGTTTTAAATCCAAAAAGTCGATGGCTTGTGTTTGGCACAGGAGGCTGATCACCTACTTGCCTAATACATTGAAAAATAATTATGAAACAGATTCAGTAATCTGAGGCCCAGACCTAAAGCCACAGATTTTTTTTTAATTTATTTAGAACTTTTATTTATTTATAGTATTTGTCACTTATGAGTTGTGGCAAACGAACTGCCCTCATTTGCTTATCTCTGCGTCATAGTACAATTGCTGACATTTCAACATGCGTCCCACTAGCTTCCCTTGTCTATGCTGACAGTCCACTTGCAGCTAGCCTCGTTTACTAGGTGATCACGATTTACTAAAGAGTGACACCTAAACCTCACTATACTAGTAAATGAAAGAAAAACCTATGTAAATGGTACATAAAGTCAAAATAGTTCAAAACGTTTCGAAAATTATTATCTCGTCATACAAAAGCTTGTCAAACGTTACAGTTTGACGTATCTGGAAGGTGACATTGTGTAATCTCAAGACGATATAATTGTGGAACGTTTAATTTCATTATTTTCGCCCAATATTAGGTTTCAGCAGTGAAAGTATTATAAGTCTAGTGTAACCACAGCTCGTGATAAATGTTTAAGGACGAAATAATAAAAAAATAAACATATTTTCTTAAAGAAGTTTCATGAAATAGTCTTAATTTCATTAATATTAGCTCTCAATTTAATATCGCTTAGCTTGGCTTTAATAGTAATTTGATTTGGGTTCAAAGGAATATTTCACAAATGTCTTGGATAACTTACGTTGCCAAATGTTAAGTATATACTTCAAAGTTAAGGAAGCTTTTAAGCTTAATAGTATCAAATTTGAAAGTCCCTAAAGAATTTCGTTTAGGAATGTATATAAAATACATGACATGCGCCAGTTTATAAGAATGAAATCAAAAGACTTTGCTTTAATATTTAAATTGTTTTAATGGCAGGTATAACGCGTACATATTTGAACGAGGATTACGGAAATAACATTTAGTTGTGATGGAAATTATAATTTTTCCCTTCTGTGTATTCTTTTTATATTACTTAATCCCCCAAATCTGCGACCCAGAAAATATCAAAGGCTTCTTGTTTCGGATTTCTGTTTGTTTGTGAATTGGATAAAATTCTATAAAATTATAATTACGGTCTAAATAGGTTTCCTTGTTTATTTTATTTTTAATTTCTAATATGGTGAAGAATAAAATGGCCACTCTAAAAATCATGTTTAGTAAATTTTTGTGTTAAGAAATAATTTATTTAACTCGAATATAGTATACTTCATTGTTTCTAACGAACTTTCTGGACTTTTACATAGCATATATAAATTTCTTTGATATTAATTCTACTACGTCTTGTTCTTAATTAAGTGTATTGGTTTGTTATTTTTAACCCACTGAAATATTGATGTGAATTTCGTTCTTGTTGATTTTTCTACACAATATTTTTATTGGTCGTTATTTTATGGTTAGCTTATGAATTATTAATTTTGTTATTTGTGAAAAACATTTATGATTTTTTAGTTTTAAACTTATATTTTCAGATGATTTCAGTTTATGGCGTGGATTGATATGGTTTTAAAACTACTGTAGGTACTACTGTGAGGTCATGTATGGAAAATTAATATTAATTGTTCTATTGTTACCATTGTTATAATAACACTAGTTTTATTTGCAAGTTTATTAAATGATAAAAGAAAAAAGTTACACTAATATATCCATTTTTTTTCCTCTTATATATAATCTAGACAGAAATTATAAAAGACTGTTTTACAGATTTTATAGCAAAAAAGTTACATACAATATTAGGAATTTACTATCGTATGTTACAACATTCAACATACTTACATTAGAAAATATACTAATTTGTACAAAAATACATTAAGCTAGCTTACAAATTAATTGTGTAGTACACTAGTAAAAAATGTACAACAATAGACAAGACAATATAATGGACAAAACAATAATTAGAGATTTTTTAAATTGCAGAGATGTGATGGTATTTAAAAAAAATTATGATCTTTATGATGCGCAAACAGATACGTACCGCCTAGAATGCGGCCATAAAGTGAAAAACCACTATTTTGATTATTAACGTGCATTTCAACTTCAGCTAGCACAAATACATTCCTAATATACTAACTGAACACTTGCTCTGTTTCTTTAATGATTGTATATTAAAGTAGACGAGCCTTCTGTGTATGATACGTGTCTAAGACATGACGATTACGTGTCTAAGACATTCTGATGTCCTGACGATATTTGCCCATGTTCATACTAAAAATATTGGTGCACTTGTACGCACGTCTATCAAAGACACTCAAGCCATCTTGGCGGACACTGCTGCTATTATTAAATACCACTCATTAGTAAATTAATAAATATTTATGTTAGAACTACATTACTTAACAAACGCTTAATTCTACTACAATCATTCTAATTACCATTTGATACAAACGTGTAAATGTAAGCGTGTACACCATTAGTCTGTACTAACAACTGTCATTTTAGTGACGTTTAATTGATGGCAGTAGTTCTCGTACAATTTTCCGAGGCCATTAATTTGTCGTAAAGTGGATCTAATTTCTGATAATTGTATTGAATTTGTTCAGTCAATATTGACAACGTGTGGTCAACCAAAGTAACGAAGACAAGTATAGCAGAGCGCGCACGTAGAAATCAGAACTATAAAAATTAGAGATACATTTTAGTCCAGTGATAACTGATTGAAACTGAAAAGTGAATAATTTGCGATATAAAATAGCATATGTTTGATTGATTATGTTGAAGTAGGAAACCATTAAATATTAAGCGTTCACAAAAACTCCATACAAAACATAATGAATGGTTGGTTGGTTGAGAATCGCTTTAATTTGTGCAAAGTCAGGAAAAACTAACAGCTTAACAAGTAAAGCGATGAGTCAGCACCGCCTGCTCAGTCTCCTTGCTAATCTTGCCGACATGTCTTAATTTATTACTTTTCTTTGTGAAGGTTTTATAATATTAACTTATTTTTTGCACTCCATAAAGACTACAATATAAGTTATTTCATGCCTACCAAGTTTTAACATCAGACATTGATTAGTTTATTCAATTTGTTTCATCGAAAGTTGCGATTGCGATAGCATTTGTTTTGGTATTCGATTCGATTTTGTTCTGGATTCGACATTTTTCGAAAAATCCCTATTCCACAGCCAAATCAATCGCAATGTCATAATCATTTAAGTGCATAGAAAAATCTTCAGTATAATTTATTGGCTATTGAATGTGTACGATTAAGCTCGAATATTTTGATTTAACTAGTCTATAGTTAAATTTATAAACATGGCACAAACGTGCAAACAATTCAAGAATATGAATTAATTATCTATTCAAATCATATTCGATTGATTGAGCATTCGATAATAATCTCTTAACTATTATAACTTTATTTTAATAAATTGATTTGTACTTACGTAAGCAAACGTATTTAATGTTTTTTTTTAATAAATAGAGATATTAAATATGAATCGAGCTAATCGAAAAAGTATAGTACTGAAGTATAACTTCAATACAAACTGGGGTAATTCAGTCTTTCTTAGATTCTTTTCTTCTTTTAACAAAAACATTTCGTACACGAAAATACGGATATAACAAACAGCGTCCGCCTACGAACGTATCAAAGGTTAAACCTATTTGTGACCGATTTGATTATTATATTCTGAGCCAGCCTTTAAATGTATAATACCTTTGATTCTTTGATTAACCGAAATGAATCGCCCAAAATGTTTTCTTAATCCTAGTTTGTTTCTTTAAAAAAATTAAAACCATTAAAAAAAATGGCTATTGCGGCTTTTTCGTAATTTTATATAATTCATTCTTTGTTCTTCCTCTCCCGAAATGGAAAACCTAAAAAAATCCTCCTTACTGGTTATTCAACAACGCGATTTACTTTAATCCTTTCTTAACTAACCATTCTGGCTTTGATTTTGCGTTGTTTATTCAATTTTATCATCAATAAATAATGTGAGTTTCTGCTAAATTATGATTATGTCACGGTATGCCGTGCGTGCAGCGTGGTGACGCCAGCACCTTTATTTCACTCTTGTATAAATATAAAATTAAAACTGATTCAGTTATAAATTATTAATATTTAAAAATACCGTCTCTTATAGAACCGTACATTTTCGGAAATGCTAATAAAAGTGACAAAACACAATGTTACTTTGTGTAATTGATTGGAGCCAATAATTGATAAGTCGCATCACCTGTTTGAAATTAGATTACGCGTCTGTAACATGCGAACATTATATCGCTCCATTGAATTTAGATCAAACACACTTTACGCACAGTCATTGAGAGATAATTTGGTTATCTTTAAGCTGGGTTTACACTTGAATACTAGCTTAAAGTATATGCTAAAATAAGCAGGTATATCGAGTGGACAGATTTCTTCTTTACAAATCGTTTAGCATTCATAGTAAACAACTATACGAAACTACGTTATTATTAAATAATCGCAAGAGAATCGTTATTACCCGAGCCAACGTACGTATTCGGATCTGTTAGTCTGATAACTTTTATTTTTACACGCTTTATATTAGCTTCACCTGTATGTATGTATGTATGTAACCGACTCCTTCGGACTCGATTTTGACCCACTTTTAACGGACAGATTTAAGTCAAACTTTGCGCATCTGTCAAAGATCAATGACAATGCAATAATCCGAAAAAAAAAATGAAAAAAAAAATAAAAAAAATTTAACTAAAAAATAAAAAATAAATAATAGTTAAAAAAAACTAAAAAACACGCTTTTAAAGCACATCAAACTAAAAAGTGAAAAATAATTCCTAATTTAGGCTGAAAATGGTAATGAACAAAAAATACTGGTATTATTGTGAAAAAGCGTGGGTTGCTCGATAGACGAAAAATATGGCACAGAGCGCCCCACGCTTTTTCACAATAATACCAGTATTTTTTTTTTACAATAATACAAGTAGTTAGTCAACTTGACATATACCATAAACTTATATACATATATGTTTTTTTACTATGTTTTCTTTCACCGTACGAGGAGGAGTGCATACGAAACTCGTGCATAGAAGTAATCCATTGGTTGGGAATTTGTATAATTTTAAGAAATAATTAGTATTATTCATAGTTAAAATTTATACATTAAACCATCTCGACCTTTCGCGTGCTTGACAGCAATTGTTGTCACGGATAAAGTAGTTGCTTTGAAGTGTGAGAGGTGATGTATTTTCTATTATATATATGTTACAGTTAACACTAGTTTTTAGTTAAAACTCGTTTTCCCTAGTTAAAAAGTTTTAACTGATATTCAATTGTGAGCATTAGTTAATTCTAGTTTTAACAAAGGCGTTTACTAAAAACGCGTTCTAACTAGGAATAACGCGTTCTATCTGAAAACCAGTTTTAACTGTAACATATATATTGCTAATAATCAGCCCTAAACAAATATATTATACGTATTTATTTATTAGTAATCTTACAGCTACATACATATTATAAAACAAAACACTTAGACAATATAGAAAGCCAAAACAGATTACATAGAAACAATATATATAACAATATATAATAGATAGTAAAATAACTGTATTACAAGTAACTAAAACCTTTTTATAATCATTTTGTCTATATACGTAATATGTCTATGCAAAGAATAAGTATTCAAAGAGTTTTAAGATATTTTTATTGTTTCAGGTAAATCACAATAGGAAGCTTCGAGGAGTCGATGAAAAATAATAATACATTACAACTATCAAAAGATCACTGATCTGTAGATATGAACATTAACACTAAGAGCCTAGGAGTTGAAAAATGTTGTAATGTCAAAAACATATTGGATTAACCTAACCCTATCAAATATTATATATTGAACTACTGTATTTTCTTTACACTGTATCCCATGATAGATTGTGCGGAAGTCGATAACGTCGTACGTCGCAAACTCTGATAATCCATTTATTGGTATCTATTCAATCGACAAAATGCTCGCTAATAAATTAAGAAACTTTAGGGTTCTACGCAAAAATAACGTTAGACCTCTTTGGAAATGTAATAAAAGTTAGAAAAATAATGGATATGAAGTTAACTATCTTTTGATTTAATGATACAAAGAATAAATAATAAAAATATAGTCATTCAATTGTATGTTAAGAACTTTTTTTTTTATATTACATAGGAGGCAAACGGGCAGGAGGCTCACCTGATGTTAAGTGATACCGCCATGGACATTACATTACATTACATTTTCAGAAGGAAGGAATTTACATTCTCACAATGCCAGAAGGCTCGCAAGTGCGTTGCCGGCCTTTCAAACTTGTTTAATAATTACTGTTACAGAAAGCTGACAAAGACTTCTAAGTAATAATTCAGTAGCGCTACGACCATGTGTCTCAGCCTCAGATAGTATCCGTTTCTCCTATCATCTTTTTTTAAACATGCCGGTTTCCTAATGATATTTCGCTTTAACGTAGAAGTATTTGCGCACAGAGAAAGAAAATTCCAATGTGCGCAGCCGTGATTCAAACGCACGACGTAAGAAACGAGGGTCACATGCTTAAAGCACTACACCAACACTTCTTTGCTACGCAAATACGATAAACAAAACAAAAATCCAACTGTTTAAACCGTCGCGTCGTTTAAATTTTTAATTTTACAAGTTCACCTTCACGTTCACACAATGCGTTTGTAATTAAAACGAATTGCCAAGATTTTGAAAGAAAACGCATATATCACGACTGCTATTTTGCATATGAAACCGAGCGTGAAAAGATACTGAAATACTTTGTTAACCAATTTTTAATACAAGCTACTAAAGTTGTATACTTATTATGTTGCAGTACGGTTTTCCAAACAAAGTCACACTACCCAGCTTTCTATTTACTACTTATTTAACGAACTAGCGAACTGTGAAATCGACTCCCGGTGGCGGTCTTCCCTCGGATATACGACCTCCAAATATTTGAAAATCGAGTGTACTCCTCCCTCAAAGGCCGGCTACGCACCCACTAAAAATGGGTGTTTATGGGCTGCAAAGACTGCCCTTTTTGGTCGTGCCGCAAGCTCGTTTGCCCCCCTATTTTATAAAAAAAAAAAAAATGAATAGACAATTTTGGAAAGTCCTTAGCCGATATTTTCGTAATCATGAAGCCATTATTGACAATTATGTAAGTTACATTTTATTAAAAGTTAAATTTAGTTTTTACTAAATTTAACTTTTAATAAAATGTAAATATTATCATATTATTTCGTACAAGCAACCGGTCTCTTGATCGTCTTGCTTTTCAGCATAGGCTTCCCCAAGTGTCACAAAGATTGCTGGCTTGCTTTCCTCATCCATGTCGCTCCTGCCACATTTTTAATATCATCTTCCCATCTACCTTTACTTCTCGTTTTATGTCTAGGGAAGCCTTCCATGATATCCTTGGTCCATTTTTCCGTATTCCATATCAAATTTTAGCCTTTAAAACCACAGTCAATTTGTGACCACGCTTGCAATGAAGGACGCAAAAAAATACAATTGTTAGGAAAAAAAAATGTAAAATTGTTGTTAAATTTACTTTATAGGTTAAGAAAATTGTAAATACTGTATTTGTGTAAATAAAATTAATAAAATCTGTACAATTGTTAGCTTTTTAAAGTCGCCGTACTTTCAACATAGTTTTTATTCACAAATGACACAGTTTTAATGGAACGTGAATGTAGAAATGAAGTTGAAACAACCCGAACCATGTAAAATTGTTTCATAGTAACAAGTTGGACAAGCACTTAACAGTTTGCCTGGGGATATAACTAAACTTCACGTGAACTTCGTAATCTGCCATACGTAAGATTGAGTTTACGAGTCTCTATACGAGTACTTTGTAGACTTTATTTCACATTTTAAGTTACAACATCTTATAATTCGATGGATCCGGCTGCACGCACGAAAAAACATGACTCATGCGGCGTTACCTCGCTCTGAGGCGTTCCGTTTAAGGCTTGAAGTGCAAGCGAGAGCGCAGAACGAGCGACAAAGAGGCACAATCGGCCTCCGCGTTCGGCAGCGTTCGACATCTGTATGTCTCCTCTCGTGAGCGATGCGTCCGCGTAGACAGCTGCAACCATTCCATCAGTATTTACTTATGACGTTGTCACGTTCAACTATCGTCAGTAAACCGACTTTACAGACAACCGATTTTTTTGTGAAAATATTTGGCGTATAGCACAGTAAAATCATTTTGATGCATATTTAATATGTTATTTTTAAACTCAAATATTGATTGACGTTGTTTCTGATTATATATATTTCATACACGTGTGTTTTTGAAATAATATTTTGTTAAATATGAGTAATTATTAGGATTATGAGGATGTTAATAGTAGAAATACACAGTTAATAAAAAATAAGTAACTATTTTATATATGTAGCATGAAGAAGTTAATAAGCTTTTTTGCTAAACAAGGAAAGGCCTTCCTGACAGACAGAATCCAGGTCCTTTCAAGACAAACAGACTCTTTAACAATTATATTCAGTTATCTTAGCTTTTGTTAAATTCGCTGGTTAACCTAATTACACTTGTGGTTTAATTATAAATTTAAAAAGTGGATAACTTAAATCTAGTCTCTAAAACAAAAACTCTAACACTGCAAGTGGTTAGCAGTTAGGCAAAGTTTTAACCTAATTTAGAGTTGAACGAAAGTGGTTCACACGGCACACCGTAGCGCCACTTGCGAACTTCTCACATAACTTTATTGTTTACTTCTTGACCCGTTAAATTGAACTATTGCCTGAAAGGTTTTAATTTAAGTGTACGCCTAAATAAATAAATCGATTGTAAAAATATTATGATAAAGATTAATTATTATAAATCAACATTCTTGACGAATTCAATTGTTTTACTTTATACATAAGTCGTGATAATAATTTAAAAAATATATATATTTCTTCTCCGGCGAGGTAAAGACTATCGCATCACTAAAAATATTTTTTATTGAATTAATGCCAACATAAATATCTCCTGGGAACATGATAAAACACGAGCATGCTAAACATCAGCCTAATACAAGAAGAAGCGACCTTAGACATTATTCATAGTCATACATGCCTACATTGCGACCCGCTCCTCAAAGGCGGGAGCCTAATTTGCTTACACACGTGTCATATCAAAGAGGCACTCCTTTTGTTTCGAATTTTTCAGTCTTCGTAACTCGAGCAGACAAAAATAGCATTTTATCGGAATTGAATGTACATGAATTCGCGATGTGGCTGTTTATTTAATAGGCTTTGAGAGTCGTTGAATTTTTATTAAGAACACAAAGGATAAGCCCAATTGGAAGTTTGAAAATTCTGTACACGTTTAGAAATACACCTGAAATTTAACGATTTCCTCGTAAAATGTTTTTCTCATAAAAAGTCCTTTGCAAATGTGATATCGTTAAAAATGTTTACAAAATGCCTCATCGTTTTATTCCGTTCTAGAATTTACGATAGTTATCACAAAATGTAGTTTATACTAAATATTTTTCATACGTTGCTGTCAATGAAATATGTATACAAACATTTTAAAATAACCTGACTAAAGCTATCATAAATATCGACGAATTCACTGTATCCGTAACTTAGTTGGTAGTGAATTTTGTTTTTTTGAAGTTATACTTCTTTAGGCGCGTTATGAAAAATTTATGAGAGTGAAATTTTACGATGCGCGCGCACCTGTGACACAAAATTGGGAGTGTGATTATAGCGTGCGCGAGCGAGATAGGAATAAGACAATCTACAAGTAAAAAGAAATAGAATATGCGTGAAGTTCGTATGCCAAGAATTTTGAATGACCATAATGACATTTGTCATTTACCTTTTAAACAAATAAAGGAGTTTTTATTATTTTTTCAAAGAAATTTAGCAATGCTTTTTCACAAAGACCTATTGTTGCTTAGTTAAAAGGTTATGAAACATACGTAGTTATTAAATATTGAATGAATAATATAATAAAATAATAAATAATAATTATTATTAATATTAATTAATAATTGAATAATATACTAAATATTAAATATTATTACATTATTAACGTTAAATATTTGTTATTATTTATTTAATATTTAAAAAAAATAAAGAAAGCCAAAGAAGTATAACTTCTTACGCGCGTACATAAGTACACGCACCCTTTTTTTTTAATGTGTTGGTTTGACTACAGGAAAAAAATTAATCCGCAAATTAGTTGGTAGTGAATTTTGATTTTTTAATGTGTAGGTTTGACTACAGGTAAAAATTGAACCGTAACTTAGTTGGTAGTGAATTTTGATTTTTTATTGTGTAGGTTTGACTACAGGTAAAAATTGAACCGTAACTTAGTTGGTAGTGAATTTTGATTTTTTATTGTGTAGGTTTGACTACAGGAAAAAATTGATCTGTAACTTAGTTGGTAGTGAATTTTGATTATTTAATGTGATGGTTTGACTACAGGAAAATTTGATCCGTAACTGAGTTGGTAGTGAATTTTGATTATTTAATGTGTAGGTTTGACTACAGAAAAAAATTGATCCGTAACTTAGTTGGTAGTGAATTTTGATTGTTTAATGTGTAGGTTTGACTTCAGGAAAAAAAATTCTAACTTATGTGTCGTATTCCTGCAATTACCTACCACAGGTAGGACAGTAATGACCTCACAAATATTCAGATTCATGATTAAATTATAACCCATAATTTGAACAACCTTGCATACTTGACAAAACACCACCAGCTCACCATTACATTGTGAGACTATTGAAATTGATAACAATGGAATGAAATGGATTTTCGGATTAATGCAATAACACTGTTTGAGGCAACAGCTCCTGGCCGAATAGCTCAATTTAGTGTTGTACAATCAAAAAGCGGTCTCAATCACGTATCACTTTGTCGCTGTGGCTGTTCGCAATTATATTGAACGAAGGATCTGAAAGGCCTTTGATACGGATAGCGCTTTGACGAAATATTGTGTGGACAGAGAGGCGTATTACTAATGCCAGGTGGCAATGTTTCACTTCTATTTTTGAGCTTAATGATGGTACAGAGACGCTGTAATCCTATTCGTGTGAATAGTGCAAGATTAAAGAAGAAATTTAAGACATTTATTAGGTTGTCCTTAGACCAATGTAGTTATATCTTCTAATATATAAAATTCTCGTGTCATAATGTTCGTTCCTATACTCCTCCGAAACGGCTTGACCGATTCTTATGAATTTTTTAATGCATATTCAGGTCTGAGAATCAGCTACTATCTATCTTTCAAACCCCTAAATGTTAAGGGTAGTCCACCCCTAAATGTTTATTTTTATTTTTTTGATAAACGTTTGTTTTAATGAATGTTGAATGTTTTTATTTTGTATGATACAGCATACAAAAATACATACAACCCTTAATGTTCTCCCCTCTACGACGTTACGACTGTTAGTTAAAACATTATGTCTTGAACTGTAAGGTTTATATAGAGAAAAATTCACAGAAAAACCTAAAAAGTTTTGATTCCGGAAAACCGAACAGTCTCTGGGGTAGCATAGCAAAATGATCCATGTTGGTATGTACTAAAGAAGTAGGCTATGTAAAATCACATTAAGGAGAAACGAAGTTCGCGGGGGCAGCTAGTAATCTATAAGCATGCAAGTATGAATAGTTCAACTTCGTGATCTCCGTCGATAGTGCTCTTCTTTGAAGTGCCTTCAGTAACATATAAATTCACAACCTTCGCACCGTTGTATCGACTTATCTCTGGCCAGTAAATTCTTTATGATCTCTTTGTACAGCATCTGAGTCTGTTATAAGAATCGTAAATATATAAATATAGAGTATATTTATTTTTCCATTTAATCTAGGACTAATCTCTATTTCTAGAATAATTTATACTATACAATATCGCGTGGTTGAATGGAGTACTTCAATAGCACTCATACACAATGCATTCAATCGAATTCCATTTAGCTGTTAACAGCTGATGGTCAACAAACAGAGAATAAATATAAAAGCCTACGTGTTTTTTGTTCAGTCGGAAAATGCTTTTACCATTGTCAACAGAATCTTTATCGGGTTTGATAAATGATTTATTGTCTTCATACAAGGGGCTAGAATAGTACAATTTCTAGAGTAATAAATGGAAAGTATATATGTTAACGTAAAATTGTAAACACCGTTAGATTGTAATCTATCTCGCGAGATTATAAAGTGTCGAAAGATTGTGAACCTCAGCTTACTGCTTACAATTTAACGTATTATTATTCGGTAGATTGTACTACACTAACTTAGTTATCATTCAAACTTCTTTGGTAAACAGATAAATTTTACTTTCCAACAATTTCATATAACTACCGAATAATAATACGTTAAATTGTAAGCAGTTCGTTGAGGTTCACAATCTTTCGACAGTTTATAAGCTCGCGAGATAGATTACAATCTAACGGTGTTTACAATTTTACGGTGACATATATAAGCTTTTCACGCTGAAAACTGCTAGCAATATTTCCAAAACCGATTAAAATCCAGATGCCGAGTCTCCGTTATTCCAGCTCAGCTGTATTGAAATAAAGTACATGAATACATCGCCTATAGAGCCTCAAAATTCCAGGAGATACGGATGTGTTGCCAGTGTGTTAGGTTAAAAGGCTTTTAAAAAACCTAAACTAATCAATTACTTGCAATCGGTGGCGCTCACGAAAAATCCGAAGTAGTATTAATGCAATTATAGGCTTGTCTCATGGGTGAAGGCTCTATACACAACATATTTCCTTGAACTAGTTTGACCTAATAATACATTCTAACGGATCCGGACAATCCAATAACAATAGCTAATGACAAATTAATAACCGCCCAAAGTATAGGATTTTTTATAATTCGTACTTGTCTTTAGAAATTCGACCGTGTCCTCCATGTACGGTTTAGGCACTCGCCCGGTACCGCACAACCCTCCCAAAGGCCGAGAACAAATTTTAAATTAAATTAAAACTTGCCCTCGAACCGGGAATCGATCCCGGTACCCCTCACCTAGCTGCCACTTAATAAGACCGCTAGGCTATGAGTTACGCCAAAACTTTTAGCGATGTTAACCTACATTTATTTTAAATAAACTATCCTCTCGTACAGTATCAAACATATTGAAAGTACACGACCGATATAACAGGTAAAAACCGTTGCGAGAAATTTTAAAAATCCATACATATTGGACGAAATCCTTTAGCGATTAGAGTAGGCGGCAATAAAAGCGTTCGTATAATTCATGGATACGTATTGTAACCGGGTTTTTTTTTACGATCCATAAAAATGGTGCCATCCAGCGAGGTCCCTGACGACCTAAATGCCGGATTCGAGTCTCTGTCGAAGTATATACTAAATCTTAGAAGCGAGCTTGATGTTATACGATTTATAATCCGGATATGGATACGATTATTTGATATATTATTATTGATGTTTGTACAGTTTAAAGTTATACAATATTATCAAAATGTATCTAGCCTTTATCTATTCAGGTTTATACCTAGATTCCTTCATTTACGGCGTTGTAGTCAACATAATATACGAAATATAATAATAAAAAAAAACTTTACTTGAGTGAAATTTATCGTAAAATAATTCTGTGTTATCAAATCAGATTATTTACTATTGTTAGGTTATAAATAGTGTGAAAATTTTGGCTATAATTCTTTTCATAAACGACAACCTGATAAAACAATAATCTAATATACCTATAACATTCTCGTTTCGCGGTGTTTGTGGTTAAACTTCTCCGAAACGGCTTGACCGATTCTTATGAAATTTTGTGTGCATATTGGATAACTGAGAATCGGACAACATCTATTTTTCATCCCCCTAAATGTAAGGGTAGTCCACCCCAAAAAAAAAATATTTTAATTTTTAGATAAATTGTTTATTTTTTATGTTTTTATGATGCATTAAAAAATACATACAACCCCTAATTTTCACCCCTCTTCGATCAATCCCTGTTTTTTATTATAAATGATATACATGGCAAAACGACGTTTGCCGGATCAGCTAGTCTTCATATAATTGTTTAAGTCTTTATAAACACGATATTTTACTACAATCATCGTAAAAGGTTATTGGTCTACAAAGTTTTTTAAATTTATCTAAAAAGGAAGAACGAGAAAAGTTTCGTAATAATTTTTACAAATTGTTTTAGTATTGTTTTTCCTATGTGGATGATTTTATTGCAGTTTCTTTAATGTTTCTTGTTTGATTATAACCTAAGTAGCTCTATTAAGATATAGTTGCTAATAAAAGTAATAATATGTTGGTATAATTGACTATGACCTTTATTCGACCTTAGAGAATAATACAGTAATATTCGTAGGCATTACATTACGCCTTTATGTCTCAGTCAACGCTACTGAACTTATCTTGGTTTCAATATTTTAACAGAGATTTTTCGTAAAACTGGAGGCTGTCAAATACACTCACGCCCTAAAAAAATCCACCACTTATAGGAATTTTGACAGGTATTTCGAATATAGAAATAGTAACTTTAGATGTTAGACTTGTTGGCAAAAATCACGTATTTGTTTTTAAACTTTAAAAAACAATTTCCTGTTCTAAACTACACAATTAAGTCATAAAAGCGATTCATGCTGAAACTTTGAAATTAACGATGAACAATTATACTTCCATTATCTATTGTGTTCGAGTCAATATGAAGTCTATTACTTCCTATCTTTGTCTCGGTTATGAACTATGAGTATTTCAGCTATTTACGCCCTCATAAACCTTGAATATGACAGTCTGAAGGTATTAAAAGCAGAATGAGTACTTCAAACGTACTACGAAGTATCATAAATGCTCATTATTATACAAATAAGTGAATATATTACAGTAGTAGTAGCAGTTAGGAATACCTCTTGTTATTAACATTGTTACGAGCTAGGGTATTGGATAGAAAACGCCGTAGATCTCTTCAAGGGTTTTTTAATAAATCATTGAGGAATTGAATTACACTAAAATATGCAAATTATGCGCAGAAGTACACTAATACTGTCACTAATTACTTCAACTGACTGAAAAAATGTTTTAGCATCCTGGAAACGAGAGTAACTTTATGCAATTTTCTGGAATGCGATAGAGCCTCTTCTGAATCGGTCATTACATTTTATTTTGATGAAAACGTCTCTAACTTGTGGAAAAATTAAGAAACAGTTCAGTCAACCTATCTTCGTAACAATATTGTCTACATTGCTACGTCGCAGCCGCAGCGTAGCAATTAAGTGAACTAATAGATGTAATTAAAACTTTAAGTTGTTATAAAAAAATTAAATACCTTTTTTGTCACCGCCTACAATAATGTAACATAAAGAGAGTCTTCTGCGGTCGAACGTTCGGATACCGACCTATAGATTTTCCCTTATCGACATTTGCTAATTGGATGAAAAATTATCATTTAAGGAAACCCGCAGGTCTCATAAATAAATTATAATATACTAAAGGATGATATTTAATTCCCTACAAAGGAAAATAATAAATGCAGGACTCCGGAGCAAATACCCATGTAAGGTAAATTAAAATCAGAATTCATTTTTTTATAGTCAATGTTTCCACAACGATTTTTTATCGTCCCATAATATAGGTTTTATGGTGACTTTAACGATCTTCCCAGCAACCATAGCGTTGAAAAATATTGGATCTTAGAACAGAGTTAATTAAAACTTTTAATGTTGTTTAAATTGAAAAGTACTGTAGGGTTCGTCGAGTCGTCGCTGGTTCAGATGGCAATTCGAAATGTCCAACGCTAAATAACACTGTTTCAAAACAGTAGACAAACATATTCTAAACAGAGTATTCCTTACATTGATAATTTTTTAAAGCATTTTTTTAAAGAATATACAACTCTATCTGGCACGACACTCACTACAGCTGAAAGAATCTCACTCAGTCACTGAAATAATTTTACTTTAAAATTAGACACCTTCCATAACCCGTGCTATATTATTCTAAATTCAAATTAACCTGTGACCATGTTCGTATAATTCCAAATTTAAAATAATTACTGTAGAATGAAAGAGCTTTAATAAATAAAGTTTCAAAATGTGTTGTACGTAAAAGAGAATTTATATTGTTTGTACTTAAGTAATATATTTTAGTATTCTTAAAATAATTCTTGTATTCTTGTAAAATATATTCTTTTCATCTGTGCAAATGAAATTACGTGTTAAGACAAAAATTATTTGCAATTAAAGTTGGACATATCTAAGCGCAGAGTATTTGCGGCTACTTTATTACAGTGGTCTATTAAGAGTTGCAACGTGTAGTTTAACCTGTGGTTAAACAGAGATTATCCTGACCGGCAATCTAGCGGTTACGGAAATGTACCTTGTCTTATTAGTCAGTTTATCGTTAGAGTTTGTGGTTTAACTGGGACTTTTGTACTTAAGTACTTTGTTATTTACATTTTAATTTCATAATCAATGCAAATCTTTAAAATCCGCATAACAAAAATTGCTTATCATTATTTAGTTTCACTAATACCAGTAGTCATACAGAAAACATTCATTCTACAGTTCAGTGTTAAATACTTATTTACACGGGGTATAATTCGAAGGTCTCAGATTCGATTTCACTGAATTAATGTTTTTTTACAAAAACTAATGAAGCTGATACAGTAATAATTATTTCTCATGCATTATTGGATTTATAAATTCAATGTCCAATCGGAAATTCCAACAACATTTTTTTTTAATTACAAAAAACCGAAGCAGCGAAAACGGTAATTTAAAATTTGACTTTTAAAAACATTTTCAGTTACTTAAAGTCTTGATTAACTGACGAAGTTTTGCTAATCTCTAGAAATCTTGGAACATGCAGCTGTTTCGTTTGCGGTTAGTGTCGAGTTTGCTGTTATGCAAATTGAGACTGAGCAGATTACTTGCTACGGAAGGATCATTGTACCTTGCACGAAAATCTCTTACTGCGAGTAAACAGAAATTCGAACGTGAATTTATAGGACAAAGGGAATTGTCCACAAAGTCCGGCGTATGTGAGAAGCTAATATAAATAAACGCCAAAAGATTTATAGTTTTATAACATATATTTTGAATGATTTATATATGAACAAAATCGTCAGTTGATTACAAAATATTTAGGATACAACAAGTTAGAGGTAAGGAGGGACCTTTCTATCACATTATGTTTTTTTAAGGTCCTTAGAGGTAAAATATATAATGCGGATATGTTGGAAAGGCTCGGTGTGGTAAGCGGTCGCAATTGCTGGCAGTGCTATATATATAATTAGTTATAAAATGCTTTAGGTTTTAAGTTGTTACTTGTTATGCTTATATTATGTTTTTAGTTTAGTTTTCTATTGTATTAGTATTAAGTTACTGTAAAAATAGGAAATAAGGAAAATAAATAAATAAATTTAGACCTTAACTTAAAGTAGAGAGTTCAAATGTGAACTAAATCTATGGCGTTACTTCTGGATTGTCAGATGTAAAGACGAACATAATATAGGAAGACAGATCTTGATGCGTATCTGAGATTAAATTGTGACCAATTACAATCGAAACGAGCCGTTTCGTCTTATTTTACAGAGCACATAAAAATATTGTGCTTCGGTCAATTACCGCATCAAAACATATCGTACTGGAAAAACATTAACAATAATTTCCCACAGGGGCAACACTAAGTCAAATTAACAACCTCTAGCGTGGGAAATCAATAGACAGCGTTTTCCGAGCTAATTTTGTATCTCTTGAAACCAATAATACATTATGCTAGCGATTTGCCAGATTTTTTAATATTTATCTTATTTCTTATTTCCACTATTCTATATACAATATCGAACATATGACATAGAATTCAAGTAGAATTCAACAATGCATAACATGGGTAAGATAATTTCATTATTAAAACTAATAATTCAAAAGAATTCTGCTTCTTTTGAATTTTCTATTTCAAGACATTATAATCTAAGTTTGCGCGAGTGTATATGAGGTCATATGTATGTATATTAAAAAGGTCTTAAACGACTCAAGAGTGTACTCTAGACGACCTATGTTCCTAAGCTATTTTCTCTTACGAGGTTCTTACGCCAAATAAATTTTGATAGAAAATATCTGTATAAAGAAAGCCTAACAGTATTAAGTCTTCGAAGGAGATCTAAAAACATTTACAAAATATGTTTTGAGCTTGTGAAAATATCTGAGAAAATTGGAAGGTAAACTCAACTTTTATAATATTCTGCATACCTTCTTAGAACGTAGCAAATGGCGCGGGGTGAACACGTTTCTGCGTCATTATCATTAATTATATACTTATAATAAGGAAGTGACCAACCTTTTATGCCTACTGATCGAAACGATTATTGTTTCACCTAGAATCGAACCCATAACCTTGCAGTCATATGTCATGTTCGTTAACCACTAAAGTCACGGACGCCTGCTCTTAGTAGCTAAAAGTTAAATCGCGTAATAAGATGTTAATAATTATAAGTGGAAGCATAAATTGTTATGGATTATAACAGTTATGTTTGGATTACAAATTAGTATAATACAATATGTAATTTTGAACTAATAGACCATTTGTTATTATCATCAAGAGAAAAATGACATCTCAACACAATAAATAAATCAAAAGTTTAAGCGACAAAATGCAAAACATTTTTACTATCTCGAAGAATCTTTATATGTATGTAAGACCTTTTTATTAAGACGATAAAAGTTGGGAGGCTCTTCAAATAGTTCAGTTTTCTTCACGTCTGTTCCTTTCATAAGTATTGTAATGACAGCACGTTTGCTCAAATTCATTTGTCAAAGGATATTTTTTACCTTCATCGAGATTTTCCTTCGAGAAAAACTAGTAAGCCTGCCATGGTCAGAACAATTAAGCTCGGCTGAGTTTCTTATTAATTCTTAAGCCAGGATGAGTTTTTAAATTAGCGATCCAATATTGCACTAGCACTTCACTCTGTAAACAAAAATGTCTTAAAAGCGAATCAAGGCTAAATTATCTTAAAAGCAATTTAAAATTGAGTAAAGCTTTTAAAACTTGGATAACTGAAGTGAGATAAGAATATAAAACAAAAAACGGCGCGTTCCTTTCGACTTTGATTGGTCAATAACATTTCTAGTCGCGTTGTCACGTGACATACGTTCGTCCAATGACAACACACCCACAATGTATTACTTCTTCGTACACTGTTACTCAATGGAGTTAAAACTCCCAAACATGTTATTCATAAAAAACGGAATCAGTCAAATTAAAGGATATGATAAAAAGAGTCACATATTTTGCTTTAAGGCTGTGTATTAAGACAGATCGTTAATGTGAATTTAAGGGTTGTTCTTAAATTATTTATAGGACTCCTACATAGTAGCCTATCAGGCAAGCGATCAGGTAGATCTGTGCTCGAGAAGCTAGGCAGCAGGGGAGACACTCCCTAGCCTAGCCTAGTCGGACTGTCAAAAAGTAAGTTGGTCGGTTCTTTCTTCACAGTCGCACGCGGCGTTTGTTTTCAGTTTGAATCTGTGTAAATAGTGTTCAAAGGCCCCGTGGCCAGTCAGGATCTGCACCATGTGAAGTGTGAAGTGCCTTTATTTGTTTGTATGCCGCATTGGATCATAGAAAAACATTTTTGTAACTGAGGCTGTTTCCCCCCACATAGCGCTCGTTCCAGGTCTATGTGGGGGGACCCTACTTCGTACCCTATTCGCGTCCCCGTCTCTCCGATGCCATCGCTCGCGAGAGCGTCCGCCCTCTCGTTTCCCGGAAAGCAAACGTGTGCCTTCACTCGAGTTAGATTTTAATTGCATTCACAGGTTCTGCTGAATCTCGACAACTTGGGAATTGAGAGAGCCTCCACCCGCGATGGCATTCACTGAGGAGCGAGAGTCGCTGAACTCCGCCGCATTCCGCCTCCCCTTGCTCTAAAGAGAGACATACTTATGGTCTAAGATCCCGCTGCAGGATTGGTGCGCTCATCGACTATTTGTTTAAAACCAAATTTTTATGTTTATTTATAATTAAGAGAATATATATTTAATAGGGTGCCTATCAAAATTTGGCCGCCATTATTTTTAATTAAATTATTTTTAATTGATTTTTGGTAAAAAATTTCGTTCATTTATTATTTAAATAAAATAACGTCTACATCACGGTAATTAATATGAAGATTCTAAAAAATCACGGGTGCCGTTGCGCACCTGGCCGCACCTCTTTGCAGCCAGGTGTAAACAGGTATGATTTCGATAAATTTATACGTTTATAACCTATTTTTATTAATTATATGTCAAATTGAAGCTAATTTTTTTCTATTAATTATCATATAAAGTTGCTTAATTAAATCTGGCCGCAAATAAGGGCTACTGGCTGTTAAAGATAATAAATATTTAAGGTAGAGTGAAAGAGAGTTAGCGCGTAACATCATTTGTCAGACGTGGACAGCGATTGTCGGCTGTGCGACGCTTTTAAGCCATTGCGCATGCGTCGAATGTCAGTGTTCTCAAACTGAATAGATGCAACATTTTTATTCTAACATAAAAAACCACGCTGTTTTGGAGTTCGTAATAAACAACGTTTTATATTTACATTGTTATTTTATTTGTGCATCTAAAAATTATTATATTAATTAATGTAAAATAAAATTGATAAAGATGAAGTCGTTTTTTTTTGTGTAACGAAAAAAGCAATGTAGGTACTCGACTTTAATAATGTATCATTCCAAAAGTGCTCGCTAATGTTATTGTTTCGTCGTAAAAAAAAATATAAATATCATGACCTTTTATTTACAATTGACTCTACTAATGATTTTGGATATCATTCAGAGTGTCTAAAAAAATTGTGGTTCTGAAGCAAAAAGATAAACAAGAATTTGAAGATTTTTACAAAACACAAACCGTAAGTAAAAGTTGAATTGAATTTAAGAATAATATAGGTTATAGTTGCAATATAAATGACACAGTTCTAACTTTGAGGTTTTTTTGTTAAAATTTTTTTTTTTTAATTTATTATTTTTATAAAAATTAATTACTGCATTTATCAAAAAATTCACAATTTAACAAATATAATTTGATTAATGTCCTTTTTTTCAAAATGTAATTAGTAAAATTTTTTTTTTGTTTATCATTAAAATTTTTTTTCTTTGTTATATTAATAACTTTAAAAAAAAGGGTGCGTGTACTTACGTACGCGCGTAAGAAGTTATACTTCTTTGGCTTACTTAATTTTTTTAAATATTTAATATTTAGTATATTATTCAATTATTAATTAATATTAATAATAATACTTATTATTATTTATTATTTTATTATATTATTCATTCAATTTAATAACTAGGTATGTTTCATAAATCAATCGACAATCGCTGTCCTCGTCTGACAAATGATGTTACGCGCTAACTCTCTTTCACTCTACCTTAAATATTTATTATCTTCAACAGCCAGTAGCCCTTATTTGCGGCCAGATTTAATTAAGCAACTTTATATGATAATTAATAGAAAAAAAATAGCTTCAATTTGACATATTATTAATAAAAATAGGTTATAAACGTATAAATTTATCGAAATCATACCTGTTTACACCTGGCTGCAAAGAGGTGCGGCCAGGTGCGCAACGGCACCCGTGATTTTTTAGAATCTTCATATTAAATACCGTGATGTAGACGTTATTTTATTTAAATAATAAATGAACGAAATTTTTTACCAAAAATCAATTAAAAATAATTTAATTAAAAATAATGGCGGCCAAATTTTGATAGGCACCCTAGTAAATATATATTCTCTTATTTATAAATAAACATAAAAATTTGGTTTTAAACAAATAGTCGATGAGCGCACCAATCCTGCAGCGGGATCTCGTACTATTAGCTGTAAAGGACATATGTATATTGTATATGTATCTAAGGACAGATCGTTACTGTGAATTTAAGGGTTAACATTTAGGTTTTTAGTGCATTTTATTATGTATATGGAAGGGCCTGAATTCCGGAAAGGTATATCGTCAAATTCACCCTTTCCTTGATTAAAATTTTACTACACTTGTTTTTCTACCGCACATAGTGAGAAAAGGAATGCCAAATTTGATCAATCAATCAAAATCATTTATTCATATAGGTAACACAATGTACACTTTTGAACTTCAAAAAAGAAATATATATTATATGCTTCTAATTTTAATAATCTGATTGAGAATAGCACATACCTTAGATGGTAATGGTATCCTGTACTCCTGGGGAACACTCTATCTCCATCCTCCTCTCCAACTCTCACTCATTCTCTCTCGAAATTCTGTTGCGTAACCGCTAAAGTCTCAATAATGACTTCTTTCATCACTAACACGTCAACCATCACTCTCCTAGACTCGTGCATGTAAAAATCATGGCCAGTTAAATCTTATTAAAGATTAGGCTATTTGAATAGAAATTCTTGAAGGTAAACTTTTATTAGTTTAACGTCGCGTCGCAAGTAGCTCGTTCTATAAATTCTCTGTGGATCCTCTATGAATAACAAATAATACCGCGGATAGCAGCCGCTTAGAATTTTAAATCCATTCCTACTTTTCATCGGAATAAATTTTTATTATACCGAAAGATTTTGATTTACAAGTAAGCTGCTTATGAAGACGCGCGCTATTTTCATATTAAACGAATATTTCATTACTATTTTATAAAGCATTTTTTAAGGTTATACGCATTTCTAACTAGTTTAGGTTTTAATTTAAGCCTTTATTTTTATTTTAGTAAACCTAATAATAATAACTGAAATCTTCTATATAGCGAGTAGATAAATATGATAAAAACAATTAACAACAAATATTTTTAAATAATTACTAATGTAGCATCTAATTTCTAAGCCGGTGATGATTTGAAAAGTGTTTTGTTTAATATACTACTTTAAAAAAATGCATATTTCATTTAGTAAATAAATATTGATTATGATATGTCAATTTTCTTTGTTCATTATTGATTGATCGGAAGAATGAACGAATTATCTTCAAAATCAAGCATATATCACGAACAAAATAAAACGTAGAACGAATTAAAAAAGCGTTTTCTCATCACATTTTTAAATTTACCCAATATCCTCGTAAAATCCTTATGTAAAAACATTAACCCGCTCATACCGGTAAAATTAATTATGTATGTATATTTATGCAAATATTCCCCACAGGTAGCTTTTTCATCATCCCGGGGCCTGTACAACTATAAGCCCGAAATTACTGTGGGATCACATCTCTAATTGTCTCTGACCCTGTTAGGTACAGTATTTATTTCAGAGGTTTCAAAATGTAAACTTAAGCAGATCTTAAGTAAGAACCAATAGAATGTTTATTAAAAAAAATCAGTGGCGCTACCACCTCTTTAGGTCTGGGCCTCAGATTTCTGAATCTGTTTCATGATAATTTTTCAATCTAATAACCTCCAGTGCCTGACACACGCCGTCGACTTTTTGGGTCTAAGACATGTCGGTTTCCTCACGATGTTTTCCTTCACCGTTCGAGCGAATGTCAAATGCGCACATAGAAAGAAAGTTCATTGGTGCACAGCCGGGGATCGAACCTACGACCTCAGGGATGTGAGTCGCACGCTGAATCTACTAGGCCAACACTGCACACTTAATGACAGAACAGAGACACGCATACAGAATGTTTAATACTTATTATAAAATGAAAAAGCGACAAGGGCTCCCGTTCAAAAAGAAGGCTCAAATAACTGAAAAAAAATTGTCACTTATAATACCACAAGAGCTTCAAAATTATCGGGTATTTCCCGATAGGTTCGTTGCAAACAATTAATATAGTCGTCATGACGACTATATTTGTTTGCAGGGAACCTTGAGGGAGCGAACTTGAGGGAAGAGCTTGAGAGAATGCCCGATAATTTTGAAGCTCGTGTGGTATTCGGGGGATTATTTTTCCGACCCAAATGTCGGCCAATAGAATTGCACCATGAGACGAAATGTACAGTTAACAAATAAGAATTTCATAATGAATAAAACAACTACTTAATACTTTTCTTGAAGCAACGACCAGAGAAAATTTTCACAAAAAATTTTCAGTATAATACCATGTAGGTTGTACCACGTGACGTCGAATGGTGCAATTCTATTGGCCGACATTAGGGTCGGAAAAATAATCCTTAATAAATGAAAACTAGAACCATTTTAAATAAGTTACTACATATATAACTATTATATTTATTGTACTAGTAGTGATTGTTTCAAGTCCGTAAATAAAACATATTGTACTAGTAGAACTAATCTAAGATTTTTTTTAGAAAAAGTCTTTGATTAGTAATTTAACCATAACATAAATACCATACCAATACCATAAATTTAATCACTGTTAAACCAGTCGTTAATCGGGCATTAAATGCAGTTAATGTACCATTGTCGTTATGCATTCAATGCATTCAAAAATACACAGATTTGTATTTCCAATGACACTTAGAGTGAAAATAAGTCAGTATTATGTCACATAAAACTTACCCCAAACGTGTCAATTACTTGTTCCATTAAGTTCGAAGGGATTCTTTCTCCCCAATACTTACACAAATCCCAGTGAAGAGAAATATACTTAAGTCGAAACCATTACCTACACCTTGATTCAAAGTGATTTTGATTCCTAAAAAAGAAACGTTCGTGACATGTGAGATGTTGAAATAAGACTTTGGTATTGGCAAACAGGTTTTTTGAACTAAACATAAAGTATATATTTGTGATATTAAAAAAATAATAGCGCTACCATCTTTTTAGTTCTGGGCATCAGATTTCTGTATCTGTTTCATGATCATTTGTCAATCTAATAGGCAAGTAGGTGATCAGCCTCCTGTGCCTGACACGTCGAATTTTCGGTCTAAGACAGGCCGGTTTATTCACGAAGATTTCCTTCACCGTTCGAAATAATGTTAAATGAGCACATAGAAAGAAATTCTATTCTATTCTATTCAAATTCTTCAGCCAGGGATCGAAACTACAAAAGTCGCATGCTGAAGCCACTAGGCCAACACTTCTCTCTCTATTTGTGAAATAAGTAAAGCTTATAGGTATGTGTAATGTGTATACGTCAAATATTCACCTAATATATATATAGAGTAACTTCGCGTAATATGGCACACTATAAGCTTTTTTGAATATATATATCTTTTTACTAAGTTCAATCAATTTGTATTGGTTAAATCAGTTCTTTGAACTAAATAGTACTCAAAAATTATTATTAAGTATCCAACGAAAATAAAATAAACGTTTTTTTAAACTTTGCCAAATCTTAAAAAAATTACCATGGTAAGGTAATATGGCCATATTGGCTACAAATGTAGTGAGCCAATATGGCCCTCCATAGCAAATAAAATAGTAAAATAGAAGAAATAAACTATTTTGCAGAACAAAATTCGCAGAAACGTCCGTATCCACTCCTGAGCATTCATCATGAGCCCATAATTCAATAATGTGCAACATAGGCATTGAACACATATTTCACCTCCAGCATTCATAAAATAGAGATCTTCACGATACAAACACTTTGTATCTTTAACATGGCTTATATCTGGAAATTTTTCAGAACTGTCGTCCCATAAAAGTCAGTTTTCTTCTTCTGAACTAGACCTTTCTTCCTTCTTGGATTTTCGTTTTGTCTTTTGACCTTTGCCCTTTACTTTTTATACTTTATTTTGTGTCTTTGAATCTGAGCTACGTTGTGTGCCATAATGGCCGTATCCACGTTTTTGACGAATACAAATCTAACTTAAACTAGTTATCAATTTGCTTTAAAAACATCGCCACTCTATAATAATGAATTAATACACAACCATAGCTGTGCGATTAAACTAGTAAAACAGCAAACGCAAACCACTCTACTATAGCCATCAACACTAACACAAAGAAATTAAAGTTCAATATGTTTCAAGTTTTTTAATGAAAGCAAAAATAAATTTTAAATATTAAATTTATAGAAGACGTCGTCTGCATACTCAAGTAGCAACGTCAGCTATTTATTAAGTTACAAACATCTGAATGGGTCTGTTTGGAAATGAATTGCTTTAATTAATTAAAATTTTATACGTAATAAACAAATTTTGCAATTTAAACTCATATAAATTTAATAAAGTTTGACAATATATAACTGTTTCTTTACAGCTTATTAGTAAGACATAATCGGGAAGTAAAAAAATGTGTGCGTGTACTAGGTGTACACACGTAAGAAGTGAAACTTCTTTATGACCTTATTTTTCGAAAAATGATCTACTATATGCAACTTAACGAAATTGGTTAAATAAAGTTTAACAAAAGGCTTTTATTATCATAGACATGAACACAAATACAATTATTTCATTTTACCTTATTACTACTAAGATTATTACAGAATTTCATTAATTGTAATAGAATTATTACTATCAATGTAATCGTTATTATATATTTTTGTTATTAATGGCTTCGAATCTCTTCGGATCAACCGTGGTAGGGACAAGAAAAAGATGGCGCGTAACCGAAAAACGTGACGATTTGCTACAAAATTTCTCCCATACGTCGATAAAAAATTCATTCTAACGCCGATAAAGAAGTTTGACTTCAAAAAGCAACATGGCGCGTAACCGAAAAACGTGACGATTTGCTACAAAATTTCTCCCATACGTCGATAAAGAACTTTCATCCCAACGCCGATAAAGAAGTTTGACTTCAAAAAGCAAAATGGCGCGTAACCGAAAAATGTGACGCGTAACGAAAAAATGTTACACTAAAGATATCGTCTGATATACGGTATATATATACAATATACATATATATAGCAGGGACCAGCGCTTCACTCGCTTAAATTTGTAAATACGTAGTGATAGCGTTGACTATTCAACATAAGTTTAACCAAACAAAAATCTTTTTAACATTTGTGTTAAATTGTTCTTTTGTTAAACTATTAATGGCGACAATCATATAACAATTTCACTTTTGTAAAATCGTTTTACAAACCCCCGTTTCGAAGCCCATTTATAAAGAATAACACATTCCGTTATCAAATATTTAAATCGTAAAAATATTCTTTATGAATACCGAAGGGAATAATAGAACCGAGAGTTGAATAAAGTACTTTAATTATAAGTTATTCACGCCGTTGAGAACGTTTTATGATTTAAAAGGTCAAATAATGTTTTTTTCCCTGAATGTAAAATCCGAAAATCCGAATAAGATATTAGGAAAGCAGAAAGTGCTTGGGCGTTTTGATTTAGATTATCGATTGAGAGTTCTAATTAGCTCAGTTTTTTTAATATCATAAATACGTGACGTTCATGTTGATTGAACATATATTAGTACATATATATTGTGACACGTTAAACTGTCAACTCTGAGGTTTTGCATTTTTCAGACACGCACCAATGGATTTTTATATGTGCGATATAAAGACTTGTTCGTTCAAAAAATAAGCTACTTATAATTTAAAATATATGTAACATGAATAAAAATGTTGTTTCATTTGGACGATAAAAATTTTAAAAATAAATAATTATTTTCAATTGAAACCAACCGCGGAAATGCGAGAGCTTTTGATTTCGCTGCATAATTATTGTAAAACTGTTATCTACACACTTTTGAACTTATAAGTTGATCGTCATTTATTTTTCAACCAAATTGTATTTGGATGAATTTAAATACAGATTTTATAAATCAACAGAGTAAATAAATTATTTTAGGTAAGCAAAGGGAATACTAGTGAATATGTCGTGAGGAAATTGGCGTATCTTAGACACTAAATTGGAGGAATACTCTGAAAACGTATGCCATTCGAAAAATTATCAATAAAAAGATACAGGAGTACAAAGCAGGATGAGTATAAAACGCGACGGGATTATAGCTTAAATCCACGGATTTTTTTTATATTGAGTCTAGTTCGTCTCAAGTAATCATTAATTCCATTGTCACACAAAATAGGTGCATTTGATTTCTCAGTGCTTAAGTCTCTGTTTTAATGAAACTAGGAAATATTTCAAGAATGCCTACTATTTTGCTTACTCTTCATAAAACGTTTAACTATAAGCTTTCAACGGCACTGAAATTCTCGAACATTATTTATATATTTTTTACAACGCTAGCATGCAGTTTATTCTGCATAGAATTCCTGAATATTGATTTTTGTACTAATCTTATTAAATATTGACAAAGTCACCATTAACAAACATCATATGCTCAGTAAAACTAAATTATACTAAAACCTACCTAAACCTTATCTTTTTGTAAACAGGGTACTTGTTACGGTGGTAGTAGAAGCTCACAAAATAGTTTGTTTTGTTTAATATAAAAATTACTAGAATATTTGGGGAAACGAGGTTTACTTGCCCTCAAGAGCATAGCTCACGCAGTTTTATCGTTTACGATAAACTAAGAATAAATTACTCTACATCCCATTCGGTATTAACACGCCAAGCACGCACTGCGATTAATAGCTCACATTGCGGATCACTTACTCGTTCAATCGATCATTCACTCACTTCTTGATTGAACTATCTTTCACTAATTATGGGTCCTAATTTAATATCTGCTGCTGATTGAACCCGGCCAAATTTTATTAAGACACTATCGATTTTCATTTAACTTTTCAGGTTAATTATATAAGATTTGTGTATATATATTTAATTTACGACAATTAATATCCAAAAAAACGGTTATGACGCCATAAACAATAATACAAAATTACACAAGTCTTACAGATCATTATCATTCGTATTGCCATCATATCGAATCTATCATAAATAGTTTTCCCCAAACAACATCAACTCGACTTTAGGGCTGGCGAAGCAAATGTATACGTATATAAATCCTCCTGACTTATTCACTAAAATAGCAACTATTTTTAAATGATACACATTATTACATTACTTAAAAAAACTTACTTTAATTGAAAAGGAAAAAGGCAGCTAACACCTATGAACTCCCATTTTGTTATTGCGTTGCCGGTCTGTAGGCTATTTTTTAATCCGTTTTGTATAGGACTAAAAATAACAAAGACAGTGTCTGTATTTCATCTTGTATAATAATAAAAAAGATCTTTATAAACATGAATCTTGATGGTATAGTCCCTGCAGCTAGTATTTTCCGTTTTACTTTATCAAAAGTACGTTCTCTTGTAGTACGTTTGACTATCGAAGGTCTTTGTTCGCTCAGTTGGCGGATAAAACGGCGATATTTTACGTATTGTCCGCTACAGTCAATTGTTCAGCTGTCCGCATTTTAAACTAAAAAGAAAAGGTACAAGGAATTGATACAATTCTATGACATTTACTTTTTGTCCATCTCAAAATAGGTTTCGTAAAAAGAAAGTATCACCATTGTCATGAGATTCGTAGATCTTATTAAGAATTAAACATAAAGTCCTATTTACGATCTGCTATTATCTTTATTTTCACGATTAGTATGGCGCATCTTTCAAAGACAAATTAACTTTGTTAAAATCATTTTTTTAAGACACTTGTGTGTACCTACCTTATTAAGTAGTGGTTATCAGACTTTTACTGCTTTTTACTAAAGTAGAGTTCAGATACGAAAGTGTAGATACAGATGATATCAAAAGGGTTTTGTACCAAGCAATTATCTGCAGTAGATAAAATGTATTTCATGCGATATATACATCTTAATAAGAATTGATTTTATCTTCTGTCAAGTTGCCAAGGTCATTTTGTTTAATCAGATCTACGAGGATCCACCAGAAATACAAAAGAGTGCTTTATATACAATATTTTGGGTAATATTGTACTGTTATTATAATCAACTTCCAAGAAAAGTTGCACATTAATTAGAAAATTTATAGCTAATGGTACACAATAGCTTAACTATCATACCTATATGAAGGCAGTAACAAAAAGAATCCTTATTTATTAATTTAAAAGACATAATAATAAAATAATATACATTGAAATAAATAACTAACCTTAACATAAACTAAAATATATTATTAAAAGGAGTCCCTTTAGGCAAGGTTCCGAAGATACTGGCAGCGTTCCCCCTTTGAATCGCTAGACTAATTCTTTGTCCGAGGTAGTTGCCAGATCTTCGGACTCCTGTGATGTCGACTAACCTTTTTGAAATTTCTTTAAAAAGCCAATCCTTATTATTCTTATAATTTAGAAAGCAAATACGGAATGAAAGTTTCCTACATATACGTAATACCCGCAGCCGAGTTTCATCGTTAGACGTCGAGGCCGAATACAAAATCTCACCCGTATTACCTCGACGTCAGTCGTTCCACAACAGAGCGTTATGTAAGGCAGAATTTGCCGCGCACCACAACTATGTGAATCAGCTACCCACTGAACTATTTCAGAACCAATCCTACTTAGGGTCCTTAAAGAAAAGTGCGTACCAATACTTAAATGGTAGATCCACCAGCAGATCAAGCGACGCGAGTGGAATTGGATAGGCCATACACTTCGAAGGGATCCTAATCATATTCCCAAGCAGGCGCTTGATTGGAACCCGCAAGGAGCAAAGCGGAAGCGTGGCAGTCCCAAGCAAACCTGGCGCCGTACAGTCGCAGACGAGGCAAAGAGAGCTGGAAAGACTTGGAGCGAGGTAAAATACGAGGCTCAAGACCGAACGCGATGGAGACTCACTGTGGACGCCCTCTGCCCTAACTAGGGGTTATAGGAAATTAAGTAAGTAAGTAAGTAATACTTAAATGGCCGGCAACGCACTCGCAAACCCTCTGGCATTGAGAGTGTTCATGGGCATTGTATTCATTATTGCCTTCTTTCCCTACAAAGAGTTTATTAACTTGTGTCTCCAACGTTCCCGTATAAACTTCACTTCTAGTTGACAACATTTTTATGTTAATAGTCTTTTTTCAGGCGAGGATTTTAAATAAAGGATCGATATATACAAACTTTATAACACTATATTTATTCAGTTATTATTTCCAAATTCGTTTAATTAACTGTTTTAGTTCAAAATGAATTTTGGAAATATCTTTCAATAATAGGTCCACTCAAGCAAAAATAACTCTGTTAATTTTTAAACATCAGCGGTTTCTATGTTCTCCGTTTCGTAAATTGTCAGCTTAGTATCTCAGCGCACCCTTGTCAAATATTATATCTATGAAAGGTCATTGAGGCAAGTTATTGACAGGGTATACTTTTTGTCCGAATACTTTCTTCGAATACTAAAAAGCTAGATTTCTAAATGTTTTATAATTATATGATAATAATACTTATTTTGGGCCATACAAATATGATTTATGAAATTTGCAGCATTTGCGTTATCAACCTATCTTTTATGTTTTGTTTTCAAACATGCTACATACGTATAATTTGTATCTACAATTTTCTTAACCTTCAAAGTAATAATAAAAATTATAAAAACAAATTTAAAAAGTTTGGTCCCGGTGGCAGTGTACCTTTAACGCTGGCAGCATTTCCTCGCTGTATTGCGAAACTTATTCGTTGAGCCAAAAAGCACCAGCTGGGGTCACCGGTACTATCCAGATGCCAACTTAAATCTTTAATAAGCGCCTGTGCACTTGAACTGGGCACGGCCCAAGAGTCTCTACAAGTTATGGTATATATTTTCCGCCTACCAGCGTTTTTGCTTGTCCGAAGGAGGTGAGACGGGGCAAACGTGTCCACACAAGTAGCATCCCATACTAAAGCCCGTCCCATTCTCCGAAGGATCAACGACATCCCATCCGGCCGCTTGCCAACGTCTCTTGCGATGCCTGTTGGCTCCAAAATTGCTGGAACATTGACAGAGGCAAGAGAGCGGCATATAATATCGTTAAGCGCGGCGTGGCGAGAAAAACGACCTGCATATATAATATCTTTTGTATTAGTTAGTGCTTCATAAAATTTGAGGAATTAATTTTATTACAATTATTACCTTCACCTAACCTCTACTAATAAAATGCTTAGATTAAGTTGATATTATTAAGTTATTAACGTTCATTATTTTATCTTTGTTTTAATTATAAAAAAATAATTAGTGGCGCTACAACCTCTTTTAGGTCTTGGCCTCAGATTTCTGAATCTGATTCATGATCATTTTTAAATCTAATAGGCAAGTAGGTGATCAGTCTCCACACACGCCGTCGACCTTTTGGGTCTAAGACATGTCGGTTTCCACACGATGTTTTCCTACACCGTACAAGCAAATGTGTGCGCACATAGAAAGAAAGTCCATTGTTGCACCGGACCTACGACCTCAGGTATGAGAGTCGCACGCTGAAGCCACTAGGCCAACAATGCTCTTTGTTTTAATATATCATTATAAATAATTATATTTAACCTGTGCTGTAAGAAATAATAAAATATTTATTTTAGATATAAACATTTTTAATGATAATACAGAGACTGATGTTATATTTGTTTAAAACATATGTATGTGTCCGTCACTTTCTCTCTCACTTACTTTACTTTTGTTAATTGCACATCCTCCTCCTCCGATCGGTTCCTCGCCGCTGAGGGTGCTTCTAAACAACACCACTGCTTCAATGTCTGGTGCTCTCCAGCTTGGTGAATGGTAGAGACTTTAATGCCTAGATTTTGTTATACTTAGTCAGTTTATGATGTGTATGTGTATACCTTGGTCTCTTTCCTTACATTTCCCATTATATGTGTTTCAGGGTTAACATGAGGTTTTCAGACTATTTGGCTAAAATATTACAGAAGAGAAGACAGAAGAAATATTAACGAGAAGGGACAAATGTTTGAAAGTGTTTTAGTGTTAATTTTACAAATAAAATTATGTTATCCATATTAGATAATACGTCCATCACACTATTTGACTGAAGTAGAAACTTTCAACGAAAATGCTGGTACAATGAAAAGTGTTTGAGGCATGTATCTTACTTACATAACAGTTTCGTAGAAGTTTAAAGAACTTTGAAGCCGGGATGTATTCAAGTTTGAAAGTCTTCATACCATTAATAATTATGTACTTCTAAGCTTTAGCGCATCAGTTCTTGTACTAGTGTAATCACCCTTAATTCTTTATGGCGATTGGAACAGACGTTCTGTGTCTATTATTTAATATTTTTAATTCTAATCCGAGACAATTTTTGGTTAGGAATCAAAATTAGTAATGCAAAAAAGAAGGGTAATAAATAGGTAATTATTGTGATCGAAAGTTGTCTTTTGTTAGTTGGTATTAAAAAACTAAAGTTAATTTAAAATAAATGTTGCAAGCGAATTTCATAAAAACACTAAGCAATAAATAAATTTACTTTTTGTTTACACAAAAAACAAAATAAATATAATTCTGCACGTGGAACCCCGCCTTATTGTTATTCGTTTCAAATAGGTTTTTCCTTGTTACGCCCCAAATAAATAAACCAATCCAAGAATATTTAGAAGCAGAGTTTTGTATTAAAAACAAACAATAAATGTACATGATTTTTTCTATCTTTTCATATTCAACCACCAAGCAGCCACTATGGTAAGGTAAACACTTATTCAATTGGTGGTCTGAAATTACTGGATGTAACTTCATATGAAATCGAACTAACTTTAAAAGTATTTCATATCATTTCTTTCATTATAATTTTCAGTTCCGGAGCAGATTTAAGGTTAGAATGTTATGTGTTATTAGAACTTATTTATTTGTTAACGCACACCACTTCAGATACAAAAAACTTTCTACAGTCTAATTTTTTTAAATATATGACACATTTTGCACCATGAAAACAAAACAAACAAAGAATAAAATAAAGATATTTCTTATTCAAAAAAACTTTAGAGGTGTCAAGGGACACCTGGATGGAACGAAATTCCTTTCGATTAATTTATATGTTAATTGGTATCATAACAGTATGATAGATTTTCTCGACACCAATCTTACGACGAAAAAAAAGCCAACATCACGAGGTGTTCTCAGGCGGTCACCCATCCAAGTACTGACCTCGCCCGACGTTGCTTAACTTCAGTGATCGGACGAGAACCGGTGTATTACAATAGCAAATAGCAAAAAAAGTGTCGTGACAACTTTTCGTAAGAATTTTTTCCGTCTAGCCCCCTTTCACAACGCCCGATAATGAACTTCGTTCCAAAAGGAAAAAAAACACTAACCTATTTTCCTAATTGTGGTTAGGTAACTGATAGGTAGTTGTCCTGACTACGGTTATTTTTAATTGTTCAGCCCAATATCGAATATATCGTGCTATGCATGAGCAGCGTCTATTCTGTTGTATTGGTGAAGAATTCGAGCGAGAGTGAGAGATATTTTATAAGAGGTTCCTATTTTGTATTTAACCATTTAAGTAGTTTTAGAACGCCGGAATCGCCCAGCAAACATAAAATAAATACAGAAAAATAATCTTAACACCACAAATCGCACGAAAAGTAATAAAAGTAGCAAATAATGTGTTAAGCGAAAACAAAATAGTTTTATTTAGATCACGTACAGCTATTAGGCTGTCCATTAGGGCTAGATCTGCGAATCGAGGTTCGGTCACTTGAACGATATAATTCTTAATAACTGTACCAGCAAATTGAGTGTTATTGTTGTAGCCACGAAGCATTTCAGAATGAGTATTCGTGCGTGATTCCAACAAATAATAAAACAGTTTATAAAAGATAATGCCAAGATAACAGTAGGAAATACTTAGATCTTCTTGTTTTATGTCTGATATGACTTGGAAAACTTTGAACTATGCGAATGACTTATTAGATGCTCAATACACACTTATTTAATTTTTTTGTTTTAAAATAAGTACAAATAATATATAAAATAGTAACAAACGTTAAACGAATTAGGTGAGGGCCAGCGGTGAATCCAAAAAAAAAACAAAATGTATTTTAATTACTTTAATTAATTACTAGTACAATAATTGGTACATAACTAAATATGAAAATTAAATAGGCCCGATATGAGATGCACGATCAATTATGTATATTATAGACTTATTACTAGTTGAGAATTGACCGGTCCGATGTGAGGTAACCGATCAAAAGCTGCTGGTTGCTGGAAGGCTGCTGGACAACAGAGTTGTAAATTTTCTTATATAACGGTGTTGTATCAGAGGGGTACAGGTATTTGTAATGCAAAAGACAATAACCAATACCTGTACCCCTCTGATGGAGTGTACCCCTCAATGGACATGTAACAAATGAATAATACTGGTACAGAAAGGCATGTATATTGTATACCTACATTATATTAACAAAGCAAACAAAAACTTCTGTTAGAGGTATCCTTTTTACCCAACCTTCATAATTGCTTTCACGGATTAATGTATTTTATTTGGGTGAGTATCGCATATCATTTATTTTTAATTAAATCTCGTATCCTAATATTTGCACTAATAGTATTCGAACTTCTTTAATAAAGTACTTCTTACACAGATTATTAGAATTATTTAATTGAATTCCCCTTCGATTGTCTTAGTTAACCTTTAGTAATAACCCATCTCACTCCATTAGATGATCTTGATCTCTAAGAACGTTTACACTCGTTTGAATTTATGTAAACATATTTTAAAAACAGATAAAATAAGAGTCAAATTTTAATCTAAGTACAGAATTTTTGAATTCCCCTTAAAAATCAGGCATTTTTCATACAAATCCAATCAGTATTACGGTGATTTGGATCATTCATTGAAGGAAATGGATTCATGTCAGTCGTAAATCTACACGGCTTTTCCGTATGTCATTATGATCTCAATTTATCCTTTTACCTTAATCGGATTACAAGGGTCCAAATGCAACCAAGGTGTCAAACTCTAAATAATGAAAGAGCCTTTATACTTTCTTATACATAATTATAGCCCTTTTTAGATTACTGACTTAAAAGTATTCGTTAACAAGTTAAAATCCTGCAAAGATTAAAGAAAACTCACGTAAAAATAAACTCAAGGTAACGATAATATAGATAAGAGGTTATATGTATATTATAGGAATTATCCTATATTAATAGGTTTGCCATTTTTTTAATTTAGTAACTATGTGTATGAATAGTTAGGTTTCTATACGAAATTAATCTTTAAAAATGGCACGTTAAAGTTACTTAGTGATACTATTACAGGACTAAACATATTTATTGTAATTAATTTTGTCTTGTGTTTACGAGAAAAAAACCACAGCAAGCAAGGCTGTAGACAGTATCTAGTTGCTGTTGTAATGATTGTTAAATAACCAAAAATAAATAGTCTAAATATTCCTATCCAAAAATGACCGATGACGAGGCGTGATAGATTTGTTTGCAATAATTTTAGACTTGATAGCCAACAATTAAAATGATCACAAAACAGATACACAAATCTGAGGCCCAGACCTACAGAAGGTTATAGCGCCACCATTTAATATATATACATAAGACAGTGAACATATTTCGTTTTTATTTTTTTCTAGTTAAATATATTTTGTCATTCAACTGCTAAACAAATTTAAAAGTAACAATTTTAGCCTGCCCATAAACAAACTGATATTATATCGACACACAGAGACACGTAGACTATTGCCAATCAAATACTCTAAGTAAAAGTAAACATAAAAGTTGTTTCTATAAATATTTATGCAAGTAAGCGCCATAAACAGGATTTCTCCAATGCAGACGACTGTCACACAAGGGATTATCACATTTCTCGCCTTTTTTGCTCTGTATGTGTGTTCATATAAAAGTTAATGTAGGTTTCAGGTCATTTGTGGAAATATGTGAGATCTTTTACTTTCAAATATGGAATATTTAATACCGGCTGTACACCTTTGTTTCTCTTAACACTGGTATGGTAAAGAAAAACTAAAGTAAAGTAAAGTTACATATAAATATATAGGTAATAATTAGAAGCGTAAACCAAATGTAAACAATCATCGTACACTTGAAGCCAATATTGCCTTTATAGACCAGTGCCGATAATTTTTGAAACCTAAAAAAATTACAGTAGGATGAAACCCATTAGAAAAGCAGGGGAATATGATCAAAATGAAAGGAAAAATAAATTACGGTCGATCTGAGGTCGGGAAGGGGTAGGGGGGGAGTTTTAAGGGTAAAAAACGGTTTATCTCGATTTCCGGCAAAACTAAAAGTCCTATCGAAGAAAGTTAAATGGCAAAGTTGTAGGTAATAAAAAGATCTAAAACTTTTGTCTTCACACATTTTTCACATAACCTCAAAATTTATGTGAAAAATTCAAAAAACCAAGTTTTTGGTTTTTAATTTTTATCTTTTACAAAAATATTTTTTTTTAACGAAATTTGGTGAAAACTTACCTTTCTATGTCCCAATTACGCTGTAATTTATTTAATTAAAAATATTTATTTGTTCACCTTATTTTGAATTAATATCGAAAAAACACCCTAATTTTCAATCGAAAATTCTGACGTCAAAATTTCAGCTTTTTTCAAAAAGTTGGTGTGCTTTCAGTTTGTTGAAATCTCTACTTTCCTATGGTAAAAAAATATATATACATTGCCATAGTAAATCTTCTCAGAAAACGCAAAAAAACGTATGCAGTAACGCCCAGACCTGTCATCCCCTTCCTTACTTCTCTATGAATCTTCTTTAAATTTTAATCAGATGCCTATTTATTACTATTTTAAGATAACTTATATATACCTGAGTGACCTAAAAAAAAAATTTAGCCTTTAGATGGGCTAAAATTTTCGTATTTCATAGAGAAGTAAGGAAGGGGATGACAGGTCTGGGCGTTACTGCATACGATTTTTTGCGTTTTATGAGAAGATTTACTATGGTAATATATACATATTTTTTTACCATAGGAAAGTAGAGATTTCAACGAACTGAAAGCACACCAACTTTTTGAAAAAAGCTGAAATTTTGACGTCAGAATTTTCGATTGAAAATTAGGGTGTTTTTTCGATATTAATTCAAAATAAGGTGAACAAATAAATATTTTTAATCAAATAAATTACAGCGTATTTGGGACATAGAAAGGTAAGTTTTCACCAAATTTCGTTAAAAAAAAAATATTTTTGTAAAAGATAAAAATTAAAAAGCAAAAACTTGGTTTTTTGAATTTTTCACATAAATTTTGAGGTTATGTGAAAAATGTGTGAATACGAAAGTTTTAGATCTTTTTATTACCTACAACTTTGCCATTTAACTTTCTTCGATAGGACTTTTAGTTTTGCCGGAAATCGAGATAAACCGTTTTTTACCCTTAAAACTCCCCCCCCCCCCCCGACCCCTTCCCGACCTCAGATCGACCGTAATTTATTTTTCCTTTCATTTTGATCATATTCCCCTGCTTTTCTAATGGGTTTTATCCTACTGTAATTTTTTTCACTTTTTATTTATTTTAAAGGCTATCTGCACTGGTCTATTAGTTTTTACCACACTTATGAATTGTATTTTAACATTCTCGTTTCTGATACTCGTAATATCCAATAACATAATTGTCATTACGATTTATGAACCCTTAGATAAGCCAAGCTTGTTTTTGTTAGCGTCGCAAACCCTCTACCCCTAATTTTGTGTTAGTTATAAGCTCATATTTTAAACCATTAAAGTCAGTTGATACCCAGCTTCAAACAAAGCGTTTTATTTAAACTTATCCATACAAAAAACCGCCACCGAAGTGTATTCGTGTCTTCAACAAAAAAATTCAGTGACTTACACAGTCACTAAAGGGTTTCGTCTAGTAAGAAAAATATATATTAAACAAACGCACAAATTTGATGTGACGGTTATAGCACCCCTTGATGTGTAGAATATAGGTTAGGTATGGAGATGCCATATCAATATATAAGGGTATGAGTAAGCTTCAAGTTTGTAGAAATAGACTGATTTTGCTTTGATAACGCGCCCCAAAGGAACAACTTGACTTTAATGTCTCTAGACCTGGCATAGCCAAGATCAATCGAATCACAGGCCATATATAACTTCTACTAATCAATAAAACACCGCGCACCTATATTGATACTATAAATGGCTACAGTACATGTGAATAATTAAATAAATCCATAATATTTGAGCGTCGTAACGTAACGAAAACTTTCATTTGTATAGATGTTCTAAGAAAACTTGTAAGTTAGTTATTACTGCCTCGAGCATTTGAAGCGAGGCCATTCGGAAGTTGCTAAGGCTTTTCAAGAATGTTGCAAGCCGTTTGAAGTGTGACTATTATTATGCAAGGTCGATGTGAACATTCAAAGGTCTAAGGATCAAAGTAAAAGACATACTGTAGCTTACAATATCCTTACTGTTCAAAGAAATATATTGAAAATAGAATATAAAATAATATAAGAACGTAATAGTTGTAGCGTAAATAGTTTGTGCGGTTCAAGGTATAAGCAATAACTGAATTTAATTTATTATGAAAGGGATAAAATTTTATATCGAATTTTTAGAAGCTAGCAAAAGTTTAAGCCTGTGCTCATTAGTCCTACGTTGTGCGGCTGTGCACAAATGGACCATTTCATTGATAGTACGAAAAAAAACATCGTGAGGAAACCGACACGTCTTAAGCCGGTTGCAGACCGAAAACTAAGCTATGCCAAGGCTAAACTAAGCTATGCCAAGCAAGCTAGGCTAAGCTAAGCTAGCAATAAATAGCGTGCACACCATCAGCTAAGCCAAAGCTCAGTCAGTGTGGCGAAGGATGTGCAAATGGTTTGCGGGGAGCGGGAGGGGCTTAGCTTAGCTCGTGTAGCTGCGCATCGGCATACACAACTAAATTAGCTTCGCATATTTTAGTTAGCTCACATAGCTTAGTTCGCATAGTTTGCGGTCTGCACACAAGTATGGAAAACTGCGTCAGCTATGCGAGCTAAGCTAAACTAACTTAGCTTAGCTCTTGGTCTGCAACCCGTATAAGACCCAAGAACAGATGACGAGTCAGGAGCAGTAAGCTGATGTATTTCATGATCATTAGAATAGGCGATATTATGTCTGCCCCTCCTAGGCGGCTCAAACAAGACAAACTACAACAATCTTACAAATATTTTTTTTTATTTCATTTATGCTAGTATTTATTGTATTAATAAGTTTTACTTGTTCCAGATTATGAGGCTCCGAATGGGGCTCAGCCTCCGACAGGCGCTATGTGGAGTGTCGGTGTGTTCATTCTCTCCCAGATAGTCGTCTGCCAATTCACAATAGGTACAATAACTTCTCAACGTTTAGAAATGTTTTATTTGGTATTAGTTCGTTATCATCACGCATAACCTCATATTGCCCTATGGCACTCATTAGGCTCATATTACCATAGATTGCCATTGATTGCCATTGATTGCCATTGATTGCCATAGATTGCCATTGATTGCCATATATTGCCATTGATTGCCATAGATTGCCATTGATTGCCATATATACCTTTACATTTACATTTTAGACTTTATTCTATCTTATGTTCTTTGCATTAAAACGATCTAAAAAATATAATTCACAAAACTTATTTACTAGTTTAGTTGGTTCACAATTATATGATTTTTTTGCTTCTACTAACGGCAAACTATTCACAAAGACCTCTCTTTCCAGATAACATTACCAACGAAGACACAACTGTTACGCCTTACTACGCTCTAAGCACCGGCATCGTTCCCGCCCCGATCATGTTACGTCTCGGCAATTCCACCATAGACAGCACAAAGTCTTTCAAAGTGCCGCAACCGACCGTCGACATACTTGAACCACAAATAGTCGAACAGGTTGTACCACAAGTTGTCCAACAAGTTGCACCGCAAGTTGTACCACATGTGGTCTCAGTTAAGTCCTACTTCGATCACGATAGGAAGTATGGCCCGACGTTTGAGGACGTCCCAGTTGGTAATGTGACTAAAATTACCGTTCAGCTCGGCGAAGACGCGCATTTGAATTGCAGGATTAGTCTTCTTCAAGATAAAACGGTGAGTGAATACAAATCGGAATAAAAATGGTTCGCGAAAACGTTACACTTGTAAGCCGGTTCTAACATAAAAGAAGATTTTTTTTACCAACTTTAGTGACGGTTGAGAAATGAATACTAATATATTGGCAGATTAATAAAGGTCTTGATAATACCTCTTAACTTAAGGACCTTTAAAAACGTTAATTTTTGCTTAATAATAATGGATTTGTTTAAATTAAAGGCTGTTGTTGTTTTCACTACGGTGTTCATTTTCAAATTATTGTATTGTATTAAAAGTCAGTTACTCCATATTCCTAAATTCAAGTTATCCCTATTAAAGTTTAAATGTCGCATAAATTTGAGTTCAAAACTCATAACGGAAACCTTTCGATCCATTACGAGATTATGATTAAAACAATTTACAGTCTGAAATGTCACAAGATTAATTTCTTATCCGTAAAATTGAACAAGCTTTGCCGAGATTATCCGTAGATTTACGCGGAACCGTATTTTGTGTACAAGACAAGATAAGGCCCTTTATTAATTTTTACCGTCCCCGTAGTAAGGGGCTTAAATTCGAGCCACAAGTTACGTAACTTTTGAGTACCTGCCGCTTACTTTCCTTAGATTAGAAGCAGATTGACGGTTTTGCAATTCATCTGAAGGCCATTTATTTTACAGAGCTTACTGCGGAGTTGTGTAATCAAGTTTTGACGGCAGCTATTAAAACACGACCTAGGAAATATCTTCACTATGAATGTATTAAGGAACGAGTCTATATATGATATACACATATTTGTATTGATTATTCTACGAGTCCAAATCTATTACATTTTGTTTCGGCCTCAACTTTCTGTATCTGTTTCTAAATCATCTGTGTTTTCTAATAGGCAAGTAGGTAAGGGCAAGTAGTACTTACGACCTCAATATGGGAATCGTTGAAGGAAAAATGCCTACATGAATTTTAAATCGATAAATGTTCCACGGTCACATCAATTCTGCTTTACTATTAATATGCATCGTAAACTAGTCATATAAATATCGTCAGTCCATCGATATGGACATCGTCATTAGCGGGAATAGTAGGCATCATATGGGTAAAGTGCGGGCACAAAATACACGAATAATTACAGCAGTAAATTAAGATTGATTCCTTTTGTCATTACACTTTTAGCTTAACCCTAGAAAGATAACGTTATTTTTTTGTACTGAAAAGATAAACATGCGCCTGAGAGGCGCACTGTTTTAATACCAGATTTTTTTTATGAATGTCAATTATTTTTATTTCATTCACTACTGTAAATTGTTGAATTATTAATAAGTAAATAAAATACATAAGTATTATCATAAATTTTTATTCAAAATATGAAAATTTGTAGGTATTTATAAACCCTTAACAAAATTTTTAAGTCTTCTGTACTTAGGTAGAAATTTTTAAAAGTAGGTAACTTTTATAGTGTTTTTTCTTATTAATTAATTAATTATAATATAATCAGTCTCAATTTTAAAAAAATACTGGAAAAATCAACGGCTAAAGACAATTGTTGAAAACATCTTTTTTATGTTCTCCGCACACTGTCTTTTTACATTTTGTGCAACTCATCTTGGACATTCTCTTCTTTTTTTTTTGTATATAAGCTACAGTACCGTCGAATTTTAGCTGGAGGTTCCTCATCAGCTTCTTCAGACATCTCTCGGTTAGTCTGTGGGAGGGTATTCTCAATACTTTGTCTTGAATAATCTCGTCAGTTATAAATAACTCAAAGCATGGAAGTGGTTCAAAAATATTTCGAGACATGCGACTAGGCCCTCTATTGGAATGAAGTATATTGATCGCAGACGTTCTTCTGTTATTTTGTCCTTTAGCAGTAGCCCAAACATACCTATTCTTGCCCCTAATCACATCATTAGGCGGCGTTGGTCATGTCCAGTATTTTCAGTGACATTCTGCGATGAAGGATCATTCGAATTTTCATAAATCATAGCTTCAACTACGTACTCATCATCAGTATCACTTTGCACATTGTCTTCCCTTACATGGTCCTCGATCTCACTGTCACTGCCGACATCTGCGCCTTCATCTTCTTCATTCAATAAATAAACAATTTATCTTTTTTACCAACACTCTTCTGCTCGCTATGATGCGAAAACGCTCCTAAAAACAATTAATTACAATAAGTATTCACCAATAAAAAAAACCTACCTTTAAACTTAAATAAATGTACGGTACATTGAAAAAAATTATAAAAACAAAATCACTATGAAAGTGGCGAAAGTTACACAAAAGATAAACATGCGCCTCCCGAGCGCAACGCATCGCTCTAACAGCAAACCTGTGGTACTTACCGAACAGATGCAGCCGTCTTTTGGAAGTGATGACCAAGGACTGAATTGGCGAGGAATCACAAACTTGTATGCGCGTCGGTAACAAAATGGCAGCGAAATATATATTTCGCGGGCGCCTCTGAGGCGCACGTTATCTTTCTAGGGTTAAATTATAACGAGCAGCGAATTCAAGGCCGATCTCACATTTAATCACAATCTTTTCAACTATAAATCACATAGACCCAACTCGGTTCAACGTTTCATCACCACAATCTCTACAGAATACTCAATCAGAACTACCCTACGTTCCCTGAACGCACTGTCCAAAGTCAAATGGCGAATCAACCCTACTCGAGGCATATGCTCAGCTCTGATTGGTCGTAACAATATATGTTATGATTCTAAACTATGAAACAATTAAATAATAAAAAAAACAAATCAATCTCTATTACGATTCTTAAAAGTAATAAGTAATCTCAAAGATTAACCAATGTCATTAGAATCAGAACATTGCATGATAATCCGAGCATGCATGACTATTTATTGGTCATTTAGTTTTACCATTTATAGTTATATCCTAAATCTAAGTTAGTTTAATCCCAAGCAACTAACTCTCTTTAACAAAATTCTACAAAGCACAAAGTTCCTACAATTTTCCTTTACACCTTAACTGTTACCTATCAATAGTAGACACTATGCAATATGCTTTGTTTTGTTTGACTCTAATTACACTAATAACCAACCTTATAAACGCTCACGGCCAATTACAAAAGATATAACAAATACAAAATTATCCCTTTAATCCTTCTTGTTCGACCAGAAATTGGGTTGGGGTAATTTAATCAAGCAATTTGGAAAGTATAAAATAATGGGGATTCACAAAAGAGACACACCATGAACCTTTCTCTTGTTTGAACGTATTTACTTTTATTAGGTCAAGCTCTTGTTTTGCCTAGAGTAGTGTTGGCTAATGGCTTTACGATGCGACTCTGGTACCTGAGATCGTAGGTTCGATGCCCGGCTGCGCCAATGGATTTTCGGTTAAAAAAACCAGTAGCGTAACCTATTACGGTGTGGCCCTGCGCATTTCTGTATGTTTCGTTATCTTTTGTTTTTTTCTAATAGTCGATCGACTTTATCGGCCTGACTTACGTCTAAGACAAGCCTGTTCACGATGTTTACCTTCACCGGACGAGTGACTGTTAAGAGCGCATAAGAATCAGTAAGAAAAATCCATTGGTGCAAAAGTTGAATCAATAGAGTCGAACGCCTAAACCACTAAGCCAACTCTCCTCGAATAAATACCCTATGACATTCAATTAACCTTAAAGCTAAAATAATATCCCCTGCTTAAAATGCGGCAGCAAAAAATGCTCCATAATAAACGACATGTCGTCGTTCTTGACATCAATTTCCTAGTTCTCGTAAAGAGAGATCGATTCTCTTTACATCACCGATAATGCTGAAGATAAGTGCTCGAGCTTACCGACGCAAAAAGATTATAATCTGCCATAGGATAGACGTATGCTACTGGCTACAGAGCAAAATAGAAGCAAAACTTACCGAATGGCAATATGAGCGTAAGTTTTTACATTTGAAATCGTCAAAGACCAAAAAGGTTTTCTATATTTGCTTCATTAGCTGGTCTGTGCAATTAATTTATTAACAAAGAGTTTACACTATATCCTATTCCAATTTCAAAACCATATCATAGAGTTCAATATCAACACTTACAGAATATAATTAATGATTGTAGTCAGACGAATTCAGGCCTACGTTTTATTATGTATTATTTCGTTGAGGCAATTACCTTAATAGCCTCGAACTTAACATGGATCCCTCGCGGCCAATTACAAAGGATTTTGTTAAATATTCGCTTTTGCTGATAAGATGTTATTTAAGACAATACGGCTTCCTCGCCAGGCGAATGCGACTGAATTATTCGTCGGATTTATCGCGAAGAAAGAACACGCCTAACGTTTTATGGTTGAGGCTACTCTGTTTTTGTACTTGTAGGCATCGGATAAGGATATTATTATACTGAAAGTATAAATGGGAATGTTTGTGGATTTTTTATGCGTATTATCATGTTATGTCTGCATTATGCCAGGTTGTGGATATTCTATTTTTGGAGAAAGCTTTAGACTACATATCACCATACTCCCACAATTACCGCATGCAAAACCGATACAGCTAGCAATAAAAATCATTAATTTTTTTTGTATAATGATTATTGACGTTGCGCCTACTGAATGCTGCCTCCGACACTATCTACATATTTATATGTATGATATGTGTTTAAAATTATATTATATTTAATTTTTTCTCGAAATTATTATATTGAGATAGTCTGTAAGGATGTTATATGTATTTCTTTAAGTAAATAAATAAACATCTTAACAGCAAAAGCGAATATTTAACAAAATCCTTTGTAATTGGCCGCGAGGGATCCATGTTAAGTTCGTGGCCATTAAGGTGATTACCTCAACGAAATAATCCATAGTACAACGTAGGCCTAAATTCGTCTGACTACAATCCTTAATGAGCATAATTATATTCTGTAAGGGTTATTATTGAATTCAATGGCATGTTTTTAAAATTGGAATTGGATAAGTGTAAACTTTTTGAAAATAACATGCCTCTTAAATAATTATTTCGACTATGTGTTTGCGTTTTGTTCCCACGAGAATGTAAGTGCGTGCTCCTATTTCACCATGCCTCCTGCTGATAGAGGACAACTCTTTGTTTTTAATTTATGTTATTAATTACGTCTTAAGATGTCATGTGGAACATGGTTTAATGGTTGCAGCTCCTTACAAACGTTGTGTAAAAAAAAAACATGGCGATTAAAAAGAGTGGCGGATAGTTTATTGCCAGTTCTTCTCTTCCGTTCTACGCCCTTGATTTGAGAACTGGCACTAAATGTAAAATTAGAAGCATTAATATGTATTTCTTTACTGACAAGTCATAAGTGTAAAATGTGTTACCTATATTATTAAATGATTTTTGAATTTTGAATTAGCGGAACATTAAATGATGATAAAGTTTCAACATTTCTACTCCGTACACTACAGCGAAATAACAATTTAACTTCGCTAGTTAAAATCTAGCTTGTAGCCACTTACAATGTTCGTAGCAAAAAGCACAGGGCTACGATAAACTGAGCTTTTCTACATTGCTTGCATTTAAGTACATTTGTGAAGGTATTGCGATTTTTATTTTTTTTCTAATACTAGGTTTTGGCTGATTATATTGTATATTTGAGCTAATAAGTATATACAAACAATAACGTTACAAATAATTTTGCAACGCCCCACGATTTATGGAACCAGCTGCCTTTCCAGACTGACTTAGGGGTCTCCAAGATTTTTTTTTTTTTGGAATGGAATGTCAACTGGTTACATAGAGTGTGCGTGGCAAGAAGTGTCATAAATAGCAATCAACACTGTCGTCCTATTGTTATTTAATACCTTAAAATATAAATGGACTATTAAATTTTATTAAATTTGCTCTTACGTATCTATTTAATTAACCATTACAATTATTAACACTATATTATAATAATTAAGGCTTTTTGCTTTTCACAGCCCTGAAACAGACACAACTTCCTAGAATTTTAAATTAGATAATTATTAAGCGAAATCAATTTATATTTAAGTCCATCTATGGGTCAGTAGGTGATAAATAAGTTTACATTATCCTTGAATAACATAGGCTAAATTTCTTACCAAAATATCAAATAAGACGCGTCCAGATTTGAAAAGACATACCCTTAGTAAAAACTGACAGTAGCTACCGCAAACCACTTCATTTTCTGAATCGAAATTTATGCTTCAATTCAATTTGTACTGCTCGTACTGGTAATAATACAATTATTAACTTAACATTTCCTAGTGTTAAGGATACTGCAACTTTGCTGAGTCAAAAACAAGAAACCCGCTACAATGTTTACAGAGGCAATGCAATTTGTACAGTTCTGAGTGCGCCTTGTTTTGGAATAGCTATTTCTTTTATTACATTTTACGGTTTATTTTTAATTGATTATATAAAAACGACACAACTCTCGTTCTTGGCTTTAGATTTTCATATCAGTTTGATTAAAAGGAAGTAGTTCATCAGCCATACATAGGTATATTTCAAAATTCAACTGCAGCTCAATCACATGAGGGTTGAGAGCCGAGTGCCAAGCTACCAAGCTAAAATTGATCTCACTTCATATCGGCTACAAACTAGTAAATTGGCTATTCTATGAATCAACAATAATAAATATGCATGAAGTAGAAATCGCATATGTATTCCCGATTGAAGTTGTATTTGCGCACACATTAATTCAGTTCAATGAGATTCTATATTCAAAAACTCACTCACCCACTGGCATTCAAAGTGTCCATGGGCGGTGGTATCACTAAACTCGAGATAAGCCTCCTCCCAGTTTGCCCCTTGTTCTAAAAAAATCTAGTTAGAGGCATAAGACAATAATTAAAGCGAAGGTGTCACAAGTACAGTAGGTAATATGTAAGTAGGTGATCAGGTGATCACACAGTCCATTGGTGCACAGGCAGGGTTGGAAGCTATGACCTCAGGGACCTCCCACTAGGCCAACACAACTCTCCCGGATGGTTTGCGTGATTAAAATAATAAAAAATTAAAAACATACGCGTATTTCTTCTTCTTTAGGTTTTTTGAAGTCAAAAATATACAGATAATACACATAATAATATATGTTTAATACTCTATCTTTAAAAGGTATCCTGGGTTCGACGAAGGGGTAAAGAAGAGATGCCAGAATTGCTCACAGTTGGTGCTGTGACATATGCAGCGGATAATCGAGTAACGGTGGCCAGGAGGTACCCTGGAAATTGGAAACTTCTCGTCAGGGAGGTGAAGCCAGAAGACGAAGGAGTGTACGAGTGCCAGATATCTACACATCCACCGAGAGTCAGTCGGACATATCTACATATAAATAGTAAGATTATGTGAAGCACAAATATTATAGAAAAGTAATCCTAAACTAATATGTTGATAAATTTAAATAATATGGATCATGTGAATAGGGAACAATCAAACAATAATCAATCAGCTATTCCTAGTAATATTTTATACTTCCTTTGTTTTGCCTATACTCCTCCTTTTGGAACTTAGCCTCCTTAAGTATTTTTCGCCATCGTAATCTTTTTAGTGCTTCTAGAATCTAGCGTTCTACTTCGAACACATATTGTTTAGTTGTCTCTATCCCACCAACGCACCTTCGGTCTACCGGGTTTTCTCTTGCCACCAGGTTGTGAGTTTAGTAAGGAGCTTGGGGTGCTGTCGTCCGCCATTCGGTGCATGTCCCAACCACTTGACCCTGTAGCATTTTATGAATTAGATGATGTTGGCGTCGTCAAGGATGTTATAAAGTTTTTCATTGTAGCAAATTCGGCAAACACCGTCGTCGCAAACAGGGCCAAAGATTCTTCGAAGAATCATCTGCTCGAAAATAAGGAGAACGAGCTCGTCTTTCTTTCTAAGGACCTAGGTTTCAGAACCATAAGTGAGCACTGGTCGCAGCAGAGTTTTGTAACATGCTTGGTATCTGAGAGTCGCGATGGGAAATATCTACGGAGGCCAAAGAAGCAGCGATTTGCCATCATGATGCGTCTACTGATCTCTCGGCTGGGATTGTTATCACTAGTCACCATTTAGCCCAAGTAAACAAACTCCTCACATTGTTCAAAGTTTACGTCTTCCTAATTAGATTCGAGAGAACTTTATATGCGGTATTAAGTAGCGTGATGCCTCTGTAATTATGGCAGTCCAAAGTGTCACGTTTCTTATGTAAGGGTATGATTACTGCCAAGTTCCAATGTTCTGGCACAGTCTCAGCAATCCACACCCTTTATAAGAGGCAACCTATTTTAAGAGTCCTCACGGTAACCCCTTTAATATTAATAGTCCTTTTTAATATTAATTCCCAATATGTAAATGGATTAAAAATGACAGCCTAAAGAATATTATTTTTAATTTTAGTAATGTACTGAGTGACTCTGACTATACTGATACAAAATGTTGAACGGCTGATGTAGATTACTTTTAGATAAAGTTCCGAAGTAAAATGTGGTATATTAATAAATATTTAATATAGATTACGTCTTGTTAATTACATAATTAAATAAGATGTTTACCTTTAAAATGCCTGCGATTAATAATTATTTTAATATTACCTAGCTCCCCAAGTCTGGGTAGTTGACGAGGCTGGAGCACCTCTCCTGGAAAAGTATTATGAAGCGGAGTCAACGCTGGCGCTGGTCTGTCGAGCTCGCTACGTCGACACACCAGCTGTCCTCACATGGTTGCACGAGGGAAAAGCTCTGAATTCTGATACATCTAGAGGTGGAATCAGGTTTGTTTCTTAAACTTTTAAATCTATATATATAAAAGAAAGTCGTGTTTGTTACAACACTTATAACTCGAGAACGGCTGGACCGATTGCATAAAATATCGGATAAGTTATCGAATAACAATAAATAAATTAACTAATTTTACGAATGCAAAAACCATATGGTGCCATCTGTTGACAAAACTTCGCATCATTTTACGTCGAATTCGTGTCAGTTCAAGAAATTCCGATCTTGAGGTGAATGAGGAGATGCATAACCATGCTTTGATCCTGATCAAAAGATGTTGGATATCAGAAAGTGCTTAACATGCAGTATCGCCATATTGACGCTAGAGAGAAGATGCCTAATGTGTAAAACTGCCATTCTTCTTTCGCAATGGCAAGCAATAAAACATTTCTGTATTTGCAAAAGTGTTGTATTAATGTAATACTTAACATTAATGAAATCCTAAAATAAGTTAAATTAAAGTAACAACGATATTATAAGGTTGTAGGGCGGAACGAAGTTAGCCAGGTCAGCTAGTTATTAATACAATAATGCATCATTATAGAAGTATTGGATCCTTTGATTTGCTTAAAGTTCTTAGTTCCTTATGTTCTTAGTACCTTACATTTTTTGTGGAACTATCACATACCACACATACTTAACAAACTAAAATCACTTATAGGCTGATTTGGGCCAATATCAAAAAGCATTCCGCAATTTGTACGTCATTTAATTTATCACTCATATATATTAGTCACATTAATAAAAGCACTATTTAGATACAACTTTTTAACACAGACTAATAAAATCTACCAAGAAACAAAAGAATATGACGATTGAACAACTAGAGTCTAGCTAATGAAAGAAGATAACGAAAAAGCGCGGCGAATTCAAAAAAATTTAGTATGGTATCCCTAAAAGTTTGATATACTTTGTGGAATAAACTTAATTTATTTTTTACATTGATAGTAACTGTATTTCTATGAAATTAAATACTATACGTTATACGTATTTAGTATTTTACTATGGATACTTAAAATGACTAGCATTGCATGGAAAACTAAAACTATACTTATTATAAAACACAACTTCATTCGGAATAATCAAATCCTGCGAAAGAAACGAAATTTTGTCCTTAAGTGACTAAGTTTGTTATAGGGATTGCCAGGCAATTATTAACCAAAGATTAAATCAATCTTGGATTTACGTAAAAGGAATGTTTTACACGAACTAATGAAATATTAAAACAATATTCATTAAATTAGCAAACAGAAATCTTTGGACTATAACAGCATGTTCAAAACGCAAACTGAACTGGATGATAAGATTTGTCCAATTCGATATCGAAATTCAGAATTAGTGTCTAATAATGTCGTGTATATATTAAATAGTTTCAGCGGAATACCATTAATTAAATTAATTGCAAAACCGTTCAGATATATGTTCGAACGATTCTTTGTTTGATTTAAATGGAAACTAAAGACTTTAATTGAAATATGTACAGACAACTTAAATCCTGTTAAGTTCTAAAGAGTTAGAAAGTCTGTTCTTCTACATTTAGAATGACATCTATATTACTATCTGAAAACAGTTTACATTTATTACATAATCTGTCATTAGTATAATAAGTTTGTAATCTGTGAATGCATCAAATCTGATGCGCATATTAATGTCACAGTGGCTAAAACGCAATACAATGAAAAATCTCACAGTTTAGAATATAAATCGCGACCATAAGAAACGTTATCGAGAACATAAAGCTTGGTAAAAAGCTAAACCGTGTCTTTCGAAAGCTGATCAACAAAGGGATTTTTTAGCTTCTTGAATATTCCGTTGCGGCTATAAATCAATAAATTTAGTTCATACCGAAGTGTTTTGTTGTGTATGTATTGTAATGGTGTTAAGTGCGACATCTTTTGAAATGTTTAAGTTGTGTGCGTGTTTTAAAATAATACAACTACAGTGGTGGTTCAAGCCTAATTGGTTAGCTAAATATGTTTAAAACGTATTAAAAGGACATGCGGGATATTAAAGATTACGATGTTTTTGAAGTTATACTTCTTTTTACGCGTTAGGGAAAAATGATAAGAGTCAATTTTTACGATGCGCACACCGTCACAAGTAACCGACATCCGCACAACGTCACAAAAAACCGACACCCTGAATATCTGTTCAAACGTCGGTAAAACAGCCGGGGCCTCTTGTTGGCGCTTTAACGTGATAAAAACATAGTTTTTATTGTAAAATATTATGATTAGTACCTACATATTATATCGTTTCGATGGGAAGTGACCTTTTTTTGTTTATGGTTAGATAGCTACATAATATTTTACAATGACATTATTTTTATTTAATTGTAAAAACAGTATAATTGTACTTATTTAACAAAAGTTCTCTTCTGTCTCTCTATCATAATGTCATAAAAAGAGGAAAATCAGTACTTTAGATAAAACTGTGCAATTACACCGATTCCTTTTTAATCAAAGTTTCTTTTTTTCTAATCATGATTTTTGGCAATGTGCCATTGCTAAGCTTCCTTAGCACATAAGCTTTCTTCCCGAAGACGCCAAACCTCGCTTATTCATAAATTGACCGAATTTATCTTGAAAATAAATAAATTTCATTCGATTTATTAAACATTTAAATTTATAACTTTCTTAATATTATTAAATCCTATCAACTTAAAATTAAGGCACAATAACAGGAAATTAAACGTAATGCGTTTCGTATGCTAAATTAATATTTTAAGAATCCTATTAAGCCAAAAGCCGTCTCTAGAGAAATCAAGCTTTTATGTTTTTACTAAATAAATTGTTAATACTTTGTCGAGATTTCCTGAATCCATTTGCTACGAAATTTCGCTTTAACACTGTCTCATTTTGGATTTTAATGTGCAGTCTTGGTTAACTGGTTCTGATGAACTTTACTTAAGTTTAATAATAATAATCAGTGGCGCTACAACCTCTTTAGGTCTGGGCCTCAGATTTCTGAATCTGTTTCATGGTCATTTTTAAATCTAATAGGCAAGTAGGTGATCAGGCTCCAGTGCCTGACACACGCCGTCAACTTTTTTTTTGGGTCTTAAGGTGATATCAGACGGTTCACTCGAATGATTGTTCACTCGAGTGAATGCTTCATTTTTTTTCATTCTATGTTCACACGGCTTAGACGAAATGATACAGAAATGAACATTCATTGTTCTTTCTTTTAAATATGTCATCGAATGAAGTCGTACGTCTTGGAATTAGTTTAATTTGTGATCATTTATTCAAAGAGTTGACAAAAAAAAAAGCAAAGAAAACGTCGAAGGTGGTGGGTGCGACCATGGATTGAAAGAAAAAATTAAAAAAAAAAAAGTAATGTATTTTGATCGTTCCACTTGAACACCATTTTGCCGCATGAAAACAATATATTATATTGTTACACACAGAAAAAATAAGGTATAATTTCGTCGACAACGTGATGTCCGTCGGCTACAGGACTCGAAACAAAATGGCCGAATTCGAATAAACGTTCTCTCAGTGTTCAGACCGTTCATTTCTCGTTCATTCGGAGTGGGAATGAAAGATACCGGATGCCAATATCCAACACTGTTGGATCGGTTCACTAATGAATTCATTCGGCACTCGTGTTTCATTTTTTGTTCAGACATTTCATTTCGAGTGAAATGTACCGAATGAAAGGTGAAAATGAACAAAAAATGAACCGTCTGATATCACCTTTAGACATGTCGGTTTCCTCACGATGTTTTCCTTCACCGTTCGAGCGAATGTTAAATGCGCACATAGAAATTCCATTGGTGCACAGCCGGGGATCGAACCTACGACCTCAGGGATGAGAGTCGCACGCTGTAGCCACTAGGCCAACACTGATCTCACTTTAGTGAAGTTTACTTTAAAAAATATTCCGTTGAAAAACCAAGCTTGTCTCAAGCAAATGTAAGTACTAGAATAGTTTAAGTTCTAATACAATTATTGAATGCAATTTAACTTACGTAAGGAAAAGTTACGAACAATAATGTTTGTAATTGTCGCGGAAATGTGTTGCCGTGTACGGATTGGCTCTCCTTAGATAGATAATTAAAATGAAAAAGTAAAAAAAACTTATTTTTTTATAGAAGTAAATTATAAGTATATTTAAGATAATTTGTATATGAATTACCGTCATATATAATATATCAAGAATATGGGTTAAATCATAGTACAAAAGTAAAAATCTTGTATATTTTTAAAATAAATCGGAAATCCAACCGTACGTTTCGTTCGTTAAATTACTCACTTTTCAACGAACGCTAAGCAAATAAAGTTACTATTTGTCTTCTACTCTCTTTGTTTACAAGGGTCTTAAGGGAATCTACCGTTGGTATTCAGTATTAGTGTCGTCATATATGTTGATATAATTGTTATAAACTTAATCAAAAACTAGCTGATTCTTGTATATATCTTTGGAATTAGGTAGACCTTCTTTTCAAGTTTTATTTATTGTTTCATACTTATTAATTTATCTATATTAATTATGAGTAGTCCAAGATATTTCACCGTACGACTCTCATCCCTGACGTCTTTGGTTCGAACGACAAATGTGCACAAATTAACTTTCTATCTATGTGTGTACGGCGACTTAGACCGAAAAAATACACAGTGTTTTCTAATAGGCAAGTAGGTGACTTGAAATAAAATAAATTATCACGAAACAGATACAAAAATCTAAAAGCCAGACTTAAAGGGTTGTAGACCAATTGGAATTTTTACCTGAATTATTATGACTTAACCTCAGATCTCCAATATATTCCACGAAAATCCTTAAAAATATATCAATAATTTTCTATTTACTTATTAATTTAAATACACTATTAAGGAGTCTGAACTGTAATTAAGACATCGTAAAGCCTAGTTCCAGATAAAATAATGAATGAAACCCTACTTTATTTTTCAGTGTAAAAACAGAACAAGTACCAGGTGGGGCGGACAGCGTGTTACGCCTCGCAAGAGTAAACAGCAGCGATGCGGGGAACTACACTTGCGCTGTACGAGGGGCGAAGCCACACACTGTCGCTGTTCATGTACTTAATGGTAATGTTCTTAGTCGTAAACTCACATGGCGTACAGCCTGGTGATCCTGAGTTCGATTCCTGAGGAAACAATTTAATTCACCATGGTTGCCAGAAGGCTGGATATATTCTGGTTGAAATTTAACGTGAGTTAATTCCTTAAGCAGGAGATTTACTCGTATACTACTACTTACCACTTCTTACTTCACAATACGAGTCTAGGTGATATAATATATTAGTTGTTCCTAAGTATAAAGTACCAAAACTTTCAAAGCGATATCCGAAAGTGACAAAGGTATTAAGAGTCTGTAGATCCCTTAACTTTACGCGATCAAGTAATTTCATTAAGACTATAAATGCCACTTATTAATTCGGGATCAAAATTAACATTTATTTAATCATATTAGCTATGTACACTCACGAACACCAATTCCCACACATTGATTGGGGAACTGGTACATGAACTACCAGTTCCCAAAGCAAGGGTGTAGAGCGAGCGAAATAACTGTCAAGAAACTCCCGGCTACTAATAATCGTCAAGCTTTGTACAATAAAATTGTTAGGCAACCATTACGCCATGCTTCACTTAACATATTGAAACAAATTATTTAATGTTTTGAATATGTTGTGTGGTTAAAATGATACTGTGATGATATGGCGTTCCATACTAATTTTGTTCCTTACTGAACATTAGGAGACAATCAATATAGAATAAAAATAATTCAGCAAAAGCCACTTCGCTGATTTTTCCACGTACTAATTGCTACTTGAGGCTGAACAAGTCTTTATTTTTCCTCAAAACAAATTATGAGCCGCTTTATCATCATTACGCAAATAAAAACACATTCAATTTGTTTAGAAAATAAACAAGCTCTTAGCGAATTGAGGGTAGTTTATGCTAAAGACCTCGATTTTCTTTAATAAGGTTATTCGAGCGTTCTTGCTAACTTGGTAGGAAATTGACTTTACGCCTATCTTTTAATAATCCTGTTTACTGCAAAACTTAGTGAAAAGTTATAACAGTTCATAATTGGAATACTAATTTAATTTAAACATTTATTTTACTTCCGTCTCTTTACTTAGAACGCATTAAATACTCTTTTACTATTAAAATTGCACACCTGTTTTATGTTACATTTAACTGTGAAATAATCATAGCTAGGTGTTAACATTGCTACTTATATTTTGAGCTATGATATTTATATTATGAGGCTATTGTAATACAAATTTAATGTTTCACAGTATAATTTATTTACATAGCTATATCTAAATTAGTAAAACTAAATTTAGTTTCTCTAACGTATCGCTAGCAATTTGGTTAAAATAAAAGCGTGGTAAAGAACGCGGGATGCATTTTAATCTAGTAAAGTAAATAGTACTAGTACAAATTATAATAAATAAATAATAAGGTGGGCAACGGACGGCCTTATCGCTTTCGAGTGATTCGTTCCAAGCACCCTTAAGTAACCTGAATAATGAAACCACCATTATGCTCCATCTGTTCCTTATATTTTTTTTTCTTCGTCCTAAATATAATAATAAATTTCAGAATAACTTATACCATCCTTTGTTTCAGAAGAAAGCCTCGCCGAGTTGCATGCCGGGAACTCAATTCACAAACCAACGAAAATCACTGTTATAGCGTTGCTAATTATAGCAGTTGCTATTTCACAATCACCGTTAGTCGCAGTCACAGTGACATTCGCTGCACTAGCACATAATATAAGGGTCCAAGGCCTATTAAGTGAACAGTTCACGGGAATAATATTGCCTACGTGATAAATGTTGTAAATAATATCGTTTTAAATATTATAACTAGTTTATCGGAAATTAAATTTCATTGTATAAGTTTGTTGTTTTATTTCTCTGTATAATTAAGTTGGGAAGATTAAAAAATACTTTTGATTAACTGTCAAAAATTTTAATAAAAATTTACTGTTCGAAATTAAAAATTACAATTTAAAAATTCTATTTGAAGATATCATAAATTATAAGTGCCTTCGGAAGAATGGCTCTGAATCGCTTTTGCTTAAAAATTACCTGCCAATTTCATAATAATTATATAAAAATAATTTAGTAATTCTATATATTATTTTTAATACTACCCACACAAGTATCCTATTACTAGCAAGGTACCATTAAATTATGAATGGCTTTACATTATATTTAGTCTGAATGATTCACTGATAATTTCAAACAAAATAGAAATAAAGGAATACTTATGTTTTCAAACCCAAAAATTCTCTAGAATTATTGTCCTATTTCTGATTTCCACTAACTCATTTTTCAACGCTAATAAAAGTCTATCCATACACCACTTATCATGTAATCTTGTAAAGGATTTGTTACAAATACGCGGCCTGAATGTTATATGTCGGCTTATCAGTCACATTTTATGGCGGGATGCCCCTAAGTCGGTATCAACTGGGCTTACGAAAATATGTCCGCATGATTATTCTACGTAAATGTTGAATCAGAGGTCCAATTGCGAGCAAAGGACAACTTATGATGGTAGACTGATATTACAAATAGCATTAAGAATCGTCACTAAATCGCATTTATTTTAAATCCGCAATGTTCTTTATGTGACGTGATCATTTGTTTTTTGAAGTGAAACTTCTTTAGGCACATGAGGGTAAATTTTTACGGATGAAACGCAATAATAATAATCTTAGCGTCACGAAGATGTGCAGCGTTTTTGTCGAAGAGAAGGTAGAGAGCGATTGAGACCGATTGAGAGAGAGTGAGAAGGGCGAATTACCTTATAGAAATTCTATTTTTAAAATTAAAATTTCGTAAAGAGAATTTATAAAATAAATAAAAATTATATTTTATGCAAAATGATTTATTGAAATCTCAAATGATGAATGGTAAATTAATATGCCACGTGTTTTTATTATCGAAGAAATACCTAAATAAAAAAATTAAATTTAGTTTTTGTATTAATTTTCGACACTTAATATTTTAATGACAATTAAATTCGTTAAATCCCTAACATATCTTCCTTTTTCCCTCCCTCTAAAATCTAAAGTTTAAGATTCGTATAAATATGAACAAGACTTAAAAATTAGTTTGCCAAAGAAATTTCACTTCTGACAGGTGGACTTTGTACGCACGCACTTTTTTTGAAGCAAATGAAGGAAGTTTCTATCGAACGAGTGTTCATTGTGCACATAGACAGAAAGTATCTTCTTCCTCATCAGGGATGAGTCTCGCACGCTGAAGCCACTAGGCTGACACTACCAATACTTCTCCTATTTTGTATAAATAATAAAATTCTATATATATCACGGCAAAAATTATAAAGTTTATATGTTATCTACATAAAATTAATTATGTCCGATTTACACGTTTTAACAATAAGCATTTTGTCATAATTGGACAACCCATATCAAATATGGCAGTCGTTGTAAGGTCCCAAGGTTCTGTGAATTAAAAAAATAATAATAACATTAGTGTAATAATTAAACACATTTAATATATTGTTTTAATAAAGTATTGTTATTTACTTTACTAGATTTAAATGTGCAAAGTTATGTATGTCAGATCGTACTTGTATCAAATCAAAAATCATTTATTCAATGTACACTTATGAACGTCGAAAAAAGAAATACATAATAAATGCTTTTACTGCCAGTTCTCAAATCAAGAGCGTAGAACGGAAGAGAAGAATTGGCAATAAACTCTCCGCCACTCTATTTAATCTCTATCTATCTAGAAATATATAAAACCTACAGATATAACGACAGAGGCTTAGACTACTAATTATTCTCAACCAAATGTATGAATTGTTTAATACCTACTACTTATCTATATTATATTCCCAACGAAATTAACTGTTTAACACTGCTAATCCATACTAATATTATAAAGAGATAAAGTGTGTGAGGTTATACGGGGTAATCTCTAAACTGAACCGATTTTAAAAATTCTTTAACCAATTGAAAGGCATTTGTCAGTGTTATAAACACGAAAAATTAAAAGACGTTTTTGTGGTAGTCGGATTGGCAAAGTATGTCGGAAACGGTCAAGTTATTAACAGGCCTGTTAACGATAAACTTAAAAACTACTGCACAGAGTTTAATGCGGTTTCACAAATACCAGGAATAATTGATGAGGAAGATTTTAGTATGTCATTATCCAAGGTTTAGGGGTTACGGTTGCCCGTGCAATGCCGGGGCAGTTTTTAGTAATTACAATATAGCATACAATTACAATTCTACCAATAATTATTATATTTCTAAAAATCGCGGAAAGTAAAAAAACATACACTTAGTGTAACGTGCAATTTTAAATCAAACCCGATTTAATACAAGCCAATATATTAAGTTACATAGTAAATGAAACCCGTTGACGTCATATTAATATATCAAAGCCTATTTATTTAACCTCAATAGATCTGGTTTCCTTTATTAGATAACATATTAGATTGCACATAGATAATATTAATAGGCAGTAATTATACTATCTACACTGTCAGCTGAACTTAATTATACATATCGAAGCTACGGAGACGTAGGTTACATTATTGACGCCCTCACTATTATTGAATCTCAGGTTTAAATGCATTTAGTATTTTAAAGAAAATTTAGTATTTCGAAGTTGTAGTTATAGTATTGTCTTTGATTAACATAACCTTTACACATTTAAAGAAAAAAACTTTTTAACCGGATTAAAGTTATGTATTATTATAAATTTACAATTATTTAACATAATTTTAAATTTATCCGACGTTTCGCGTGCTTTACAGCGTGCGTGGTCACGGTGACTGAAGACAAAAGGTGTTGGATGTCAAAAAGTATCACAGCTGCAGCTGTAGAGAAAGTTGCATTATCTGTATTTATTTCCCCGGAGTTGGTATCGACTAGTAGTAAGGCCTATCTTAAGGGCGTGCGGAGCGTTAAGGTGTTTTAAGTGGGTAAGCTCTCTCCAGCCCCACAGTCCCACGTCAAGTCCGATATCCGTGACGTGGGCCTGTAAGCGCATTTTTATCACCTTAAAAATGTAAATGTAAATATTTAAAAATAAAGGCCAAAATCGATCAACTGTGAGCCTGAGTTATTAACAGGTTCAGACACTCTATTTTAAGTATCTATCGATCACATCGTCAGTTTAATTGAAATGTAACCTAGTGTAGAATTCGATTTCATCATTAACTGTAGACAATGCGGCTGTGCTACAATTACACGAACAGGTTGATGAGTAAGAAAATTCATTTCAAAAGGTAAAAATATGTTTATTAGTAGTAAGCATCAACCAGTATCATTTTATTAAACTAATTTCAGAACCTCAATGAAACATATACTACATTTTTTACAAGTTACTTCTTGATATAATTAATATGTTAGCAAATTATGTTTACGTACCTAACCATGTTTTCCGTAGCTTGCAAAACGTAAAAAAAGTATTCCCAAAACTTTTAAGTAATGAACTATGAGAAGATTAAAAAAAATACATTTATAAATGAAAGAACCTACACAATTTTTTATTTATAGTTCTGTTAAGTATTGGTTAAATATACTTCTTACTACTGTAGCTGCACTATACGGCTACAATTACTGCGATGACGTCATACGCTAACAATATATACCATTTTAATTCGCAGCAGGCCCTTAGAGTTAGACGAATCATGCCGTGTTTACCGTAAACAAAGGTCAGGTTTTTTACCTGTTCATTATCATTCTTAATTTACACAAATATTAGGATTAGACAGGCGAAGACATAGTACGTCATCGTCTATTCCTCTAATCTGTGACTGTTTTGTATCACGTTTCTAAAGTATAAAAATAATATTGTTAACTATGGATTTTTTGATAAATTTATGAGTTTTTACAAGTTATTTTACTTCATAACGCATGTGTTCACGCCATCCAAGTACCTATGGTCCTCTCTGTTCACATTTTCTGTCCTTACCGCACCCATTCCTTAATCACCACTCGGTATCTCTTGCCATACTCAAGAGAAGAGTAGTGGACTCCCGCGCTGCATAGAAGAGGCAACCGCCTACGCGTGGTACGCATGGTACGCTTCTTGTTGCTTTTACGCTTATGCTTACACCTTTTGTTTGGTGGTCTTCTCCCACGGAGACAAGTGAAGGGACAGAGGCCTAATGGTGAGTGGTGTTTTCATATTTTTACGCCGCTTCAATTTGCCCCTCTACCTCGCCGCTACACCATGTTTCATACGAATTACTCTCAATTATTATTATTATACTACACAAAGTCAATCGAATAATGAGACTGCTTAGCCTATTGAGGTTATTGGTTAAAGCAGTCGTGATTCTAATTAATTGTGTGCGCGAGCCGTTTAGACGTCCGGACAATTAAACATGCATTATCGACTCGATTGACTAGCCAATATTTATTTACGGCATAAGATGCTAATAGATATACGTATAGAGCTGTGTTATCCTAGTTGCTCACAGTTGCAATGGATTTTTCTATATAAAAGTTCCTACAACTATGGCACTGGCATGTGGGTACTGGTACGGGCATGGGTAAACTACAGGTATGGCAGATATCGTGAGGAAACCAACATGTCTTGAAAACCCAAAAATATACACGTGTCAGATACAGAGGGCCGATCGCCTATTTATCTATGAAAAAAGATCAAAGAAACGGATGCGAAAGATTTGCCAAGACCAAAGGCATGTAGCGTGGATTTATTTTTATAGAACAACGGGCTCGGCTTATAAGGATTTTAACATAACAAATTTTTCAAGTTTCTTCATAGTGACTAAATAAATATTAGTTAAAAAACTTCGTAGCTCACGCCGATAATTAGGTTACAATAATCAAAATTATCGCATTCCGTGAATGAAGTTATAATATAAAAGGAATTTTGACGTTACAACGTCTTATAATTCGATGGAGCCGGCTGCACGCACGAAAAAACATGACGCATGCGGCGTTACCTTGCTCTGGATCGTTCCATTTAAGACTTGAAGTGCAAGCGAGAGCGCGGAACGAGCGACAAAGAGGCACAATCGGCCTCCGCGTTCGGCAGCGTTCGACATCTGTCTCTCTCCTACTTGAGTGAGCGATGCGTACGCGTGGACAGCTGCTATACAATAATACATTTACATGTTTCCTTCAAGTATGAAGTTCAGTGTTTTCAGTATTTTCTTATGACGTTCTCACGTTCAACTATCGTCTGTAAACTGACTTTACAGACAATAGATTTTATTTTATTGTACTTGAATTGTATTGGACTTAAAATTATTATTGTTAATATAGTATGTACAACTGTACATAGTTAAACCCTCAATTATAACCCTTCAACTTGTCACGTAACGAAATACACTCAACAAAATTGGAATTATACTTATATAGGTAAAAAGGATTTTTTAGGTATTTCTCTATATCCCACAATTTTCTTGAGGATTAGGATCTTTTTCGCCTCTTCTGAACTTGTTAAAACCATATGAAAGAAATGTTTAACGTTAAGCTTTCTATAAAAGGTCTTCAACATGTTTTTGAAAGCTTTACTAGAGATCGTATTAAATGGAATAAATAGTTTTTACTTGAATACATACTTATTTTATGATTTTGTACCAACATCACAAACAACCCTAGATTTATTATGTAAGTGTGTGTAAGTCTGTTAGGAGCTAGAAAAGTAACAGGTCTTAGAATGATTTTTGAAGCCGCACAACATGCAAATTGCGGGAACAGACTCCAAAGCAGAAACTTTTCTGTGTCTATACGAAAAACAAACTATTGTTTGTCTAACTACTCTGGGTTTGAGACCAGGTGCTTTATCGACTAAGAAGCCACTCCTTAAACTTTGGTTGTAGAAAGAAGAATAGTCGTCTAATGGAACTAATATAAGGATTGAATACAGAACTTATTTGTTAATCATTTTCTATGTATTGAAAAAATTGCTACAAAACCTTAAGGTTTTGAGACAGTTTGATACTACTTTTAGGCATTTCTATTTAAACTTCTATACAACCAGTAGCCCTTAGTCTTTAATTAGGTTTTTTATCTGTTTCTTGGTTTTAATAGGCAAGCAAGTGATCAGCTGGACATCCGCCGTTTCAGGTCTAAAGCATACTGTTTTCCTATGATCATGTCCTTCTAGAGCAAGTCATATTTGAAATATTCATTGTTTGATAGCCATGATTTATTTGTATTAGTAACTATGTACTTATGAACATTAATGTTATAAAAATTGAAGGTTTAAATTCACTACCAGTTCACAAATCAAGAGCGTAAAGCGGGCGGGAAAAATTTGTCAGAAATTTCCTACGTGATAATTAATCACTAAGATTTCTGGTAGAAATTGTATGGAACTGCATCCATTGACACCATACTTATCGTTGAGCACCACGCTTCAATAAGACGAAAGTGTTCAACCACAACATTTTATTTGGCTCCACCATCAAACCGATTTCCTGCATACTGTACGAGTAGATATTTTATAACTCTGTCGGAAACACCTGTATGATACATTTCAAACAATTTTAGGGCCAAAGGCTCAATATGTATAGACCTATAAACGGAGTAAGTACGGATCAGTGAGTTATATTTTATATTCTTTGGCAACATTCGTCCTATCGTGCCCTCTGAATACGAATGTCCTATAAACGTATCGAGATACGGCACGCAATTCAATTTGTCAGTTTTCTTATAAACCGATCTACTTACGATAAAATTGCTGTTTTCTTCAGATTAGCCCCTATTAATATATTATATACGTAGCTATTTTAAAATGTATACACAATATAGAATCTTTTCACCTAATGGCCATTTTTTTATATCAAAAACGTAATTATCTTATTTCCACATAAGGTAGTGTAAAAGAAGGATGGCATCAGTTCCTCCTTAAAGAAGGATCCCCGACCAGTCAGTGGTTTGACTGGTCTAGGACTGGACTGGCACGAAGGTCCCTGTGATTGTACCCGTAGAAAAAAAAGGAAAGAAAAGTCCTATAATAATGCTTCATAATATAAGTTCTAAAAGTATGTTATTTGTTATTTAATAATTCTATACAAATTGTATGTATGAGGTTTCTATTAACAGTGCATGCACTGCAGTGCAGTATATCGATACTTGCGTTCTGTTAGGTTTAACCCACGCACTTTAATTAGAAATTATAATTCACATAGTATCAGTAAAATAATTTTTAAAGTATTACGATTAAGCCAACAGTATTTCAGATCACGAAAGCATGCTCTGCTGTTTGTGAGGACCTCACGAACTGCCCTCCACCAGCAATCACCAATTCCGCTGATGATCTCGCTGTTTAACCGTTTCCTCAGTTCTCCACCAAAACTGGATATATTTATGACAGATTTGGGAAGACTGAGAGATGAATTGTTTTTATTTTTTTAAGTAGAAATCATATTTGTTCGTAGTTTAATGTAGTTGTAAGTTAGTCTATGTATTATAATTATTGTTTGGAATATTTGTAAAGGAATATTTCAACAAGTGTGTGTTTAAGTCTCTCGATGGGAATTGCTGTCTTAACAGAAAATAATAGAGAGTTTTATAACAGTTCTTATGAGTAATTGAATTAATATGAATTGTTAAACTAATAAAAACTAGATATTGTAAATTGCTCAAACATAATTCGTTCCATTTTCACACATGAGAACACAAAGCGACTAGGTATAACGAGCTAACAATAAGTTAACTAGCGCCAACTACATAGCTGATTCATTCTAACCGTAAAACCACGTTATATTTGCCTACATATAAATTGCTTGGCTCGTTGCAGACCACAACCGAACCGCAATTTGTGAACTGCAATGAAGGATAAATTTGTTGCAACGTCGGGATTTTTTTAAATTTCACGCTTTTCCTATAAAGATAAAACAGCTACGGATTAAATGTTTTCACTACACAAATATTACGCTTCGTTTGTAAAACGTAGCTGTGCGGGGTAGAGCAAATTCATATCACTATTAGCTATAGCAGGCTAATTGAAATCTACACAGTAGATAGCCGATATATCATAACTGTCCTATCCGGGCCTTCAAGGTTCTGTCACGTCCCCACAATGAAAATAATGTAACATATAATACGTAATTTATTGTATTGTTTACGGTACTTTACCAGTGGTACAACCTATGGTCTTGGCTTTAGATTTCTGTGTCAAAGAGACTGACTGATATGACTGAGACTGACACACGCTGACGAGATTTTGGTACGGTCTATGGACGGTTTTCACACAATATGTTCTTTTTCGTACCGAGTGCACATTGTTGCAGGGCCGGGGTACCAACCTACGACCTCAGGGGTTAGAGAAGTACGGTCATGGAACACTCATCGCTCTTCAGGATTTGTTGACTGATTGAAAGTCGTGTAGCGTTGAGGATTTATTTAAAAATATCGTTTATCCAAGCATATTGTTGAGAATGATTGTGAAGGACTGCCTTCTCCTTTTGGAGATGCTTTTTTTTATGTCAGTATACAAAAGATTTCTTTCAGTACAGTACACTTAGTACCGGAAAATAGTTTGTAGCCTTTATATTGTATTGTATTCAATACGAATAAAAGGAATGAGGCTAGAAAGGGATTCTCTCAAAGTTCTTGGACAGACTCACCAAACTGATTACTGAAGTAGCTACACGGCTAATGTGATAAACAAATTTCTATGACCTACAGACTATAAATGTATTTTTAGGCAAACAATTAAGGAAATTGAAATGTTCTGTAAATGGTTTAAGGCATATAAATTTTTAAATTGGCGTCGAGTGTAACTTCTGATTTAATATTCCACATAAGTTTTTGTAGAGAACTTTTCCGATTAGCAACTTTTCTTATTTCACGTAACTAGAGGTAATGTGAGTTGCTGAAACTTGTTCATTATTTGGTTAATGGTTTCATATTTCAACAATTTCCTTTTTCCTTTTTCCTTTTCTCAATAAGACATTGAGATGAACAATATGGAGCTTTTTATTGGACACTGGAAATTTCAAATAAAATTTACAAGTAACATTAATAATTATTTATTTACACATTTATATTATTTAACAATAAACATACAGCCACTTACAGAGACATGTTACAGTAAAAACACAGAACATGCATGGAGACATAACAAATCAGAAAAAAGCAGATTATAAAATACAAAAAAATTCAAAAGCAACAAAAAAATATGTAATATTGATCCTAATTAAAGACAGATCTATTTTCTTATTCAGGTGTTTCTAATTAGTCATGTTTATTTAATTATAATATAAATAAACTTCTTACTTTTAAATAAATAATTGTTAAACAAAACTTCAAGAACAGAGCGTACCATTCTCGGAATGGTACTTCTGAGAATCAAACTTGACTATCTGAATATCTAAGTTACAACTGATTATTGTGCGTTAACTAAGCTATCGAAGCCAAGATTCATAAGTATTCGTAAACTGTAACAGACAAATCGTCCGCTAACCGGACTCGGACTTTTGTAGGATGAAATCTCATACTTTCCTCGTAAGATCAAAGCAAGTCTCAAAGAAACAACAAAACAATGCATAATAATTATACTTTTGCGTGTTTACAACAATTGTAGGATATCTAGTGTTCACAGTACATAACATACGACAGTTGTGAAATTTAGAGTAAAAGATATAGTTATTAATTGCAGACGTTCAAATATGGCTATATATAATATATATGGAGGTGTGCACATGTTAAGATTAATAATGTTAATAAAGATAGCCATATTCCGAAGCAGAGAAAAGATTAGTCAAAGTATAATCCTATAACTGCGATAAGGCGAGTGTGCATAGTGGAGCACCTGGATCAGAATCAGAAGTTCTTGATGATCAGATCAAAAGCACTCATAACCGATAAGTATATAGTGAATAAGTGAGTGTATAAGTGAGATATAGACCGTACGGCGTGGAGATGGTGTCTGTCTTTCCACTTAGGGAAGCAGGTGTGACTTAAAATTATTCCGATATGTTTAGGTGTCTAGACTGTGGTCTCAGGAATCTGTTCAGAACAGTCGTTAAGTAAAGCGCAGTAAATTACCAACACGGAACAACTGTAAAATAAACTCGTTACATAGTTACTGAACACAAGTAGTTGTTCAAGTGCTTGTTATTTTTGCACGAATCATATTAATTACGAGTTTAAGAATTGTTATAGCAATTATAATCGTGCAGATAAATTAAAGCATTGTTATGGTATGGAAAATAATTTGTATGGTAGATTTTACAATGTCTATTTTGCTTAAAACCCTGACACAAGACTTCAACAATTTGTATGAAAGATTTTTATATTTTTTAATGTAGTCAACTTTGGTGTTATTTAAAGGTAAATAGTATTTTATATAAATGAAATGTATTGGAAATGAAGAGATAATTAAGTACAAGAATTGCGTAAGTCATTATTTTACGTGCTGTGTACATCAATAATAGTTTTGAAAGGAAACTTTTCCCAATGATCAAGAATGTTAAGTTTTGTTTAGACCATGCAATTCATTTATTGCGTCGATATAATTGTATGCTACAGGCAAGAAACTTGCCTCGTGTAAATGGCGCTTAAATCTGGTATAAAACTCACACAATTAAACATAGTAATAAACTAATTAAAATCTCTATAAACCTGACATTTCAACAAATGTAAATTAGAAAGTTTATTTCATAAAATAAATGATTTTCTTCCTTGACTGGCCTGGCTCACTGGCTAAAATCTAGAAGTTGAGTACAAGCAACGGAGAAAATAGGAGACAGCGTTTTTCTATAAGAGATGTGATTTAGAGAATACAATGGAACCCACCCCGATAGGATCTGCAATATATCAACATCTACAAAAAAATTAAAAAGTAAATCATTCTTTAACAGAACAACGGTTTCTTTCTTGTCTTTCTTTATGCTCTTGGCTATCAAATTAGTATCAATTCCTCAAAGATTTTAAAATTTCAACTTTATTTTAAAGTAGTCATTGTTAGACGCGTTCTAAAATGGAACTTAATTTTAATTATTCTACATGAGCAATTTCTTTGTTTACGCGTGGACTTTTCTAAAGGATCATTATAGTAACCAAAGAGAAAATTAAAAACATTAATTTCAGTCAAGTTAGATTACAGAAGTGAAATGGGTTGACTTACCTCGTACCCATATATATTTAGATAGCATGTGACAATATGAGTATACATAATACAGCTCTTGTATTTACCTCGTCTACATTATGACTCACTCAGAATTCCATTCTATTTATGTGACTTACATTGAATACTAAAGCACCTATATTTACAACCGAACATCAAATGTAATCTGAAACATATTGTATGAGCGAAGCGCCTGATCCCCAAATTTATGTCCCACTGTTTGTTGAGACCAAAATTTACTGTTTACTTAATAGAATCAATGTGCGAATATTCACACCGAACCACACAATAGGTGAAACTTATGACTTGCGGTTTTAGTCTACGTACTGAGTATTGTGAGAGTCACGGAATAAATCAGGTTGAAAGGACCGTTGATCGAATTTACAACCTTGATCGGCCCTTTGATGACATTATATATGAGACAAAAAAAAACTCCATTGTAGTATTGAATCACATTATATTCTATACATGTCATGCTTGTATATAATTTAATGTGATTAAGCGCGAATCTTCAGTATCCTTCTATATTTATTGACCAATTCCATAGTCTTATTAAACAGTAGCTGTGTGCGTTTCCACTTGTATTAAGTTGGTCGTAGCACGATGTTATATAGCCTAAAGTTTTTCTCGGTAAATAGACTTTTAAATACAGAAATATTTTTTAATTTGTTACTTTACGTGGCATTTTATAGATATTGTATTGTAGTACATTACTTTGCTCTATTGCTAAAAGTTTCCGCAGCGTACGCGATTTAGGAATTTTTATTAGTCTTTTTAAGAGCACTTTTGTAATTTAATAAAACAATTTTTAACCGCATTGAAGTTATGTATTTATAATTATTTTACATAATATTAAATTTAACTGACGTTTCGCGTATACATATTCGTAAATACATAACTTCAATTTGGTTAAAAATTGTTTTATTAAATGTGTAAAAGTTATGTCAATAAAAGACAATACCACTTTTGTAATTTCAAACACATAACATTTCGAAAATATTCTATAGCCTATACGTATATATGGGAATAACGTAGGGTTTTAATGGTGAAACAATTTTTCAATTCGGGCCAGTAGTTTCCTTCACAATGCAAACAATCAAATTTTCATCTTTACAACATTTAGACATCTTAAGTAAAAAATAAAGATTTTACCTGGTAATTTTGAATAGAATACTGGTAAATTTTTCGAAAGCACTACTTCGGAACTCCTATGTTTGAACGCTTATTTTCACGCATGTTTTCTCGAAAGTTTTCCTGCTCAGTTCAAAACATCTGGGGCTATTCCGATCCTTTTAAAAAAGGCACGAAACTTTTCATGAATTAAAGGTAGAGGAAGTTATTCACGGAGAAAAATACAGTAAGCTGACTCTGGCAGTGATGAATAGTAATGGTTAATAAAACCAATAATGTGGCTTGAATATAATATATCTATCACCAATTTAGTAAATTAGTTATTTAATATAATTAGTTATTAATTTAGTTAAAGATAACGCCTTTATAAGGCGGGTTTTCTATCTGCATCTTCTACCGCATTTACCATGGAGAGTGTTCAGAGGAGTTGTTCGAATTAATACTTGCAGCTTAGTTTCATCATCGGTCGTCGAGGCAGAATACGAAATCCGCCCGAATCACCTCGATGTCTTTTGTTCCACAGCTGTACAATACAATACGAGTACAACTGGAACCATCTACGCACCAAAGTATTTCCGATCCAATTCGATTTAGCGTCCTTCAAGATAATGCTATCTAGCATACCAATTTTTAAAAGGCTGGCACATCGCATCTTCTGTCAATGTGAGTTTCCATCACTTAGCAATGTGAGCCTCTTACCCGTTAACCCCCTGTTCAGCCCCAAAAAAGAAAACACTAGTGTCTTTTATAGCATTGAATTACTATTTTCGATGTTTTGTAAACTGTTCCCTTAGTGTGTCATTTAAAAACGTTGTCCAGGGAAACCGAGTCCATTTTACCGGTAAATCCTTCAATTACAGAAGGCTCTCGCGGAGTTTATATATTTTTACCCCAGATAAAGGGTTAGCCTTTTTTAGACAGAGGTTTACAATCCCATGTCTTGACCGACTCCAAAACTGAACTCCGTATATGAGCAGTTTGTTTCGTTTATTTAAAAATATAATTGTACCTTAACTACAGGTAATAAAATTAATTTTCATAAATATTACCTAGAGTGGAGTATATATACCAATAACTAACTATACTTTATGAAATATTTACTCAAATATTTCGTGTAGCGTTATAGAAATAAAATAATATAGACAAATATTTGAATATAAAATAGTCATAACACTAATAATTAAACTAGAAGAATAAGTATTCTTATTTTGTATCTATATATAAAAAAATGAAACCCGTTTTCCGTTGTCACGACATCACATGAAAACGGCTGGACCGATTTGTCTGATTTTTTTTTGTTGTGTTTGTAATTGTCAGGAGAAGGTTCTTAAAAAAGAAAAACTTTGCGCGGAAAATTGGAAAATTCAAGAATACTTAACCACCATACAATTCGAACTTTTTGGTGTAACCTTATTGAGTTTGACATAACACAACATTGACAGAATGCGTGCTGCGAATATCGTTCAAAATAAATGCTTCAATCGGAGTTATTATATTGATAATAATAAAATAATATGCGAGCCAGAAAAACAAATAAAGAATGTTGTGTAACATAAAGCATTAGAATAATAAACACTTTGTTTCTGAAATATTTTTAATATAATATATATAATAATTCATTATACCAATTTGAAATCAATATTCATAGTTAAGACAGGACAACGTCTGTCGGGTCCGCTAGTCTTTTAAATATATTTAAAAGCAGAACGCGACTAAAGATATCGTTTCCTGTGTAACTAAATGCCATCTCTGATACTCATGCAAATCCTTGCACGCAAGTAGAGCCGTAGACGAAGCTTAAAACTTAAGTACCACAGTCACCTAAGCTTTCAGCGAAGCCATACCAACTAGGAATATTACGAGAAATTTCACAACAAAGGCATAAGGTCGCCTACAAAAGCATATAACTGAACTTTACCACATTCCTCCCGCCTGCACGACTTTGAATACACAGATGAGAATTGCGCGCGTTTTTTCCTTTTTAGAAAATTTCATTTGTGCAAAGAAACCAGATTTTTGCATTCGTCTTTTGTTTTCTATGATTTTCCATTTTTAACGAATTTCACTTGTGGTTATTTTTAGATGGGCTTTTGTTTTTCATTATTTTGTAATTTGCTCTAAATATAAGTTATTCAGAAATTAATGAGATATTTTAATGAGTTTTTATTAAATTTCTCAGTAATAAGTCTTATTATTTCCATTACAAATATAAATCATTAAGCTAATTTAGCTAATTTTAGAATAAATATATTTCTAAATTAAAAAATAATAATAAGGGTCCAGGACCGATCACGCTGGTTTTCTACGCTGGGTACCCTCTGCCTCACTTCGAGGAGATGGGGCTTTAAGTCAGTAGCTCAAATATAATTCTGGAATTATAACACGTACCTTAGCTGTATGTTTCTGATTCTATATGGATAAAAGAATTTGTTTTGCTGTGTTTACTATAAGTTTAAATTCCTATTGCATAATTACAAAATAATTTATTGCAAAATGCGTTTCTATACAGATTTACGCACCGTATCTTCTCGAAATATGAAACGTTTCGCGTGCCTCACGCGAATATTTGGGTCTATTGGAGTGGCGTAATATTACAGAAGAACTGTGACACTGATGGAAACTCTATCTATGATGAACTATTCTCAAAGTCGAGCAAGGAATATGTGAATTTCTAATAAAGTTTTTTCATAATTCAAGTTAATATGGGTAAACTCAACACGATAAATTTTCATAAAACTAATATACTCTCGGCTCATAAATGCAGCTGATAATTAAAAGTTATTGGTAGTTTGTAGAAAAATGTTTTTAGCGCCTGCCCTGTGATTCTGTAACTCACTTCACGAACTCACACAGCGGTTTTCGCATCGGCGGTCGCTCTCAAATCAGTCGTGAAGCAGTCATTTTATGATTTGGCGTTCTGAAAAGGTGGGAGCTTGTACTTTATTGTTTATCAGAATGCCAAATCATAAAATGACTGCTTCACGACTGATTTGAGAGAGACCGCCGATGCGAAAACCGCTGTGTGAGTTCGTGAAGTGAGTTACAGAATCGCAGGGCTGACCTAGATACTTAGGTATAACGAGTACAAAGATAAATCTGGTTAGGCAGAGAAGACCGCGTATTGTAGGGCAACATAAAAAGTAATAAAGAGTTAATAGTCAGTGTCGTTGGAGCGTTAAATGACTCGAGGCATGTGCGGGGAATCGAATCTGTGTCAATTGGATTTTGTATTCGCGAACTCGAATTTTAACGTAATTTAACGTAGTCTCAACGTAGTGTAGATTTCTATTTAGATAGCATTAGAGACACCAGCTGCTGCAATTTTGTATGGAAAAATTGGTTTTGCAGAGTTACAGATTTTTGATATTCCTATATGAAACCAAATTGTGTCACGAAGTATTGAAATTCCAAACTTAAGATATAGATAGCCTTGGGGCTCCGCGATTTTGTAAAAGTATTTTGTTTGATTTATTGATACTTAGACTTATTATTTATTATTCATCTCTGATGGGTAGGAACCGGACTGAAATGACCGTAGAAATTAATGGCGTGTTAAACTATGTCTATTTTTCTACTCTAGTAACTCAACTATGAGTAACTTGGTCTATATTTTATGTAACAGAAGACTTACCTCCCAAGTAAGTTGGTGGCTTCTTAAGTACTGGTACGCTCTTTTCTTGAAGGGTCCTAACATATATTGGCTCAGAAATACTTCAGAGTGCAGCTGTTTCAACATAGTGGTGGTACGCGGTAAAAAATTCTTTAAAAAACGCTCAGTGGAACGGCGGATGTCGAGGTGATACGGGCGGAATTTCGTATTCTCTCTTGACGCCAACCGAACAACTCCTCTGAACACTCTCCATTGTAAAAGAATAATATATAATACATGTGAATCCGCCATAACGATAATATTTGCTTGAAGCGATATTTCGACCGCATTATAAAAATTTGATGCCGAATAATCCTGCATCCACGGGAATATTATCAGAAATGTTTTCCATCAGCCAGGTGCGCCGTGTGATATATTGGCCCGATTTTATCGCTATTTGTATCTGATACGCGTGATCAAGTGCTCTTGTTCGAATTATTTATGCGATTCTAGCTTCTCCCTTAATATGTAACATCATGTAGCTTTATGAATAATGGTTTGATATGTATTAACCTTTATAAGATTTGAAATCAATGTAACGATTACACGTATTTAGAAAAAAATCAAATCAGTGGCGCTACAATCTTTTTGAGAACTGGGTCTCAGATTTCTGAATCTGTTTCATGATCATTTGTCGCCATATTTGGTGCTTGGTAGATAGTACCGGTGACCCCAGAGCTGGTGCTTTCCCCGCTCAACGAATTAGTAGCAGTGCAATTCAGCGAGGATATATACTACCAGCGGTATAGGTACACTGCCACAGGGTTCAAAGTTTTTAAATTTGTTATAATGTCTTTTTATTAATTTTTAATTATTTATATTATTACTACGTAAGTTAAGAAAATTGTTCACTTATTGAATATGTAAAACTAAGATTAATAATTAGAGCGCACAGATGTACGTATATAAAGTAACAAAAAAAAACAGCAACAAAAATGTGGGTAGACATAATAAACTCGATCATTCAACCAAACAAAACAGATGTCTAAATTTGATTTTATACTAGATGTGGCATCGATGGCACAGTCTAATATAGCAAGTTTATGTTTATTGTTCTATTTATATATTTTGAGTATATAAATAGTTTATAAAATATTTTAAGTATTGTTTTTTTTTTGTTTAATTTAAGTAATAAACTATTTGCGAAATAAACTGTTTACACATTATAGTTTCAACTCTCTAAGTAATACAATGCTAATCAAACCAAAAAACTATTATTTAGTACTTTTTAGCACATTTTGTAGTTACGGTTATATTATTTGGTAATTTCTAACTCTATTTATTTACCTTAACAACTTGACTGCTTATGCGATAACTTCCGTATAGAATTTGTTTAAAACCTTGTGTAGGTTTTAAACAAATTCTTTCTTTCTAATAAAAACATAGTACAAGCTATATTCGTATATCTATTAGGAATTAATAATGTTACAGTAAAGTACAATCCCATGTCTGTTTACCCAAGTTAAAACGACTATATTGTACTCAAGTAATACCTTATACATTTGTAATGGTCTTATCAATTTTACGCAAGCACTCACTTATCAATTATGACCAACACCTTAAAGATAACAAGCGTAGAAAAGGCATAGTGATCACTTCGAAGCCCTTTCGCACAAGTTTTGCCCAGAAATTCTTCTGTTTTTTGGGGGATTACTTGTATAATAAGGTCAACTCATGCGTTTCCACATATCCCCTAACTAAACACGAGTGCAAGAAGACGGTTGCACTGTGGCTACTGGACCTCAACTATGAGGAAACAGAAAAAATGCTGACAATAATTAAATAGTTGAGTTTAAAGTTGAAATATAAAATAAATAAATAAATAAATGGTCTTATCGTTTAACCGTGATTAAATTATTATTATTATTCCAGAGAGTAAGAAATAGTCACGTGGAAACGGTGATATCACTCAACCGCGACACTTTATTCACTTACTCAGTCCATTTGTCACTCCTGTCATGTGGAAGGAAAGGGAAGTCACAATAATTTGGTTAAAAACGTGTCGAGGGACATATTCAATTTTCGTGAACAGCCTTTGTAAGTTATACTGTTGCGCTACCGGAATATCTAACCTAGTAGTACTCTAAACCCACAAAACACCACACCACTGCCGATGGAGGCTGTGAAAAATAACGTTACGATAAGTTTAATTTAAATGTGCTTGGGAAGTCTCATTTGAAAGTCAAGTTTTTAATTTATTATTTACATTTTTTCGATCAAAGTATGTAATATTGTTAGTTTTTATTTATATGTTGCTGCACAAGGCATAACCTAAAGAATGTAATATATTACGAGTTTCACACTTGATTATTATATATTTTAGAAATGATTATTGTACTAACATTATCTCTTATAAAACATATAAAAAACAAACGATTTATAAAATATTAGAACTATGTAATTTATACGTATATCTATTAGTAATATAAATAGGTAAAGTTTGAGAGGTTGTAGGGGTTAGTCTCTGAATCTACAAAACCTATTTTGTAAATTATTTTACCATTAAGAGCAATGTTAATGTTATAAGTGAGTGTCATAGTCATATGAAATAAATAAAAACAGCCTGTATTCGAGTACTACATGAATCACATTAAGTCCATGTGAGTAAGTTTGACATTATTACCCGACCTCCGACGGAATGAAGGTCTTCTCCAAATTCTTCCACTTGTCTCTCATCCTCACCACCATTTTCTAATCCTTCCCCGCTATACCTTTTATCCTATCTTCCCAGGTTTCTGGTGGGCGTGTTCTCTTTTTCTTAAGCTATATATATAACCCGAAAGTTTAAAGAAAATTCTTTAATGGTAGTTGGATTTGCAATGTAAGTCGGTGAAGATTTCACGAACGAAAACGTTTTTTAACGCTACCTTAATGATGTGAAATATATTATTGAGTTCTAAAGAAAAGTTGTAGAACTTGATGATGCCTTGAAAAAGTCAGCGACAGAAGATTTCTACTTATATATTATATAAAAACACTTCCTTGTCTTGTCTTTCTGATCGCGATAATCTCATAAAATACTGCACGGAATTTATTGCGGTTTCACCAATATCAAGAATGAATCATGAGGAAGGCTTAGGCATTATTTTGAAGGTTTACGGGTAACGGTTGCACAGTGCAAAGCCGGAGCGGGTTAGTTTAAAATACAAATCTTAGGTTCATATTTAATAATACTTTTCACAGTGCTTTACGGGTACCACATAACTTCCAATAGCTATTGCGAAAACTACCCCCACTGAATGACATTAAATTTTCTTATTCCTAGCTTGCAGCATTGGCGTTACATATATCGAAAAACTACACCGAACTAAGATTTCGTCGTTAGATAAAGTCACCAAGGTTTTCTTAGGGACTGCCAATGATTGAAGTCAGTATTGGTTTTATAGAGTACTGAGGCCGTTCTATTTCCGACTGATACCTCCCAACGGCGTTTCCTCGTTTCACCAGCCCTTGTGTGAAATTTCTCATGAGACCTGAAACACTTTTTAGGCGTCAAACGTGTTACACATCACATTAGTTAAATTGAGTTATGTATTTTAAGTAAACGAAATATCTACAAATAATAATATAATTATTTTACCATTAAAAAGAATACAAAAAAAACATGAAAAAGGTTAAATCATGAATAATTGTAATAATAATATTTAATCTTTATAAAACTATGTATATATAATTAAGTTTTTATCATTTTTTTATTTGTATTTATTTATAAAAACACTCCTGCCCTAACAGGCGACCCTAACAAGAGTGCACAATAAGTGAATAAAATTTACAGACAAAACAAACAAAAAACATACGAAATTAATTAAGAAAAACAAAAGTAATAAAAAAAGTAATAAAGAAATTAACTAACTACTATAGGCGCTAACTAATACTAGAACTTTTGACAGTTAACTCAACGGACAATGAAAAACGTCCGTTAACCGTTAATATAAGTCGTTTACTAAATTGCGGTAACCTCACGTATTTAGATTTAAAAGACAAATCAATTTAATGAAAAAACAAAGAAATACAGTTGGATGTTAAATTAATTAAAAGCCTTTTACCATTCATAGGTACGAAATTTTAATGTCTCCGTATACGTTTTAATATTCCTTTGTCTGCGAGGTATAGTCTAAATAATATAATTTTATTTACAGCTAAAGTTAAAAGCTTGTGATATGAATAGACCCGACGTTGTCACTAAAACTTGTGTCTCAAGTACAAAACTTTTCTTGCAATCTCTGTGCATCGCCAAAGTAGATTGTCTCTGGAAACGTCAAATGCAATAAAGAAAATACGAAATAGTTGATAGTAGTTATTTTTAAAATTCAACGGATTGCACGAAATTTAAGGCTTTTAGGTAAATTGGTGATGTCCCCAGGTACAGCCGAAGTTTGTCTAGATACTGATGAACAAGTTATCCCGTAATGGAAAACTCAAATAAACACGTCTCTGAAGTTAAATTCTTGTGGATTTAAGATTTCAATTTTATAAATAACAGTCTGGAAGTATTTGACTTACTTACTGGACGTATTTAGATGAATGATAAAATAAGAGCTGTAATAACTTTGTGGACTTAAAATATTATGGAACCTCGATGTACGTAACCTTTTTATATAGTTTCATAGTTATTATTAAATTCGTAGTAATAAAGTTACGAAGAATTTCTTCGAATTACATTACTGCTAATCAGATCAATCTAAACTCTTGCGTCTCTTTCTGACAAATTTTGTAATGTGATAAAAAGAGATAGACTTATGTTACAATGGTCCAATTAGAGAGATTTTTTTCTTTAGGCGCGTTATAAAAAAATTGATGGGAGTGAAATTTTACGATGCGCGCGCACCGTGACACAAAATTAACAGAATGAAGTTACCCACGGAAGATGCTACGACATTGGACATAATTTAAAAACAACATTCGAATAATAATAGAATTTATGTTACACTTAATGTAAGAGAATAATAATAAATATTTATTTATTTAATTTTTCAAACGTAAACTGAACTTTATTGACTGTAATGACTCCTTTTCCAGTCTTTGATTATTTAATTGTAATTAATTATTTACATGCAATCAAAAACTATTTTTAATAATGCCAAAGAAGTATAACTTCTTACGCGCGTACATAAATAAGTACACGCACCCTTTTTTCAGTCATATAGGCCGACACTAAGACTTTACTTTATTTGCTACTATAAAATACATATTCAATATTCTAATAGCTCGATTTCTCGTAAACTTAATCCAAACCGAACATTAGAGACATTGAATACACCGGGGCCCTTGTTAATTGGAAACTTAATTGAAACTTTTCTCTAATTTATTATTCTTACTATACTGGATCGCATTTTGTCTTTTCAGTACAAATTGGGGTCTTGTGAGTAATTTATGTTACTGATACTTGGCTGAAGCTTACAGAAATTTAATAAATATATTATGAGAGCTTGGTTAATCGTGAAATTTTATCAAAAGAATGCCTTGCTGGCTTAGAGAAAGTGTCTTGATTAAAACATACCATTATTTATCAATAAATTACGAAACGTATGGTAAAAGTTGAAAACAAAAACACTATTTAATTCAATCACAGCATCAAAAATATAAAAATTAAACATTAGTAGGCACTAGTTTCGTGATTTTCATTTAGTTTAAAATTTCCGCGTTTACCGCTGACACCTGACAGCTGAATGTCAAAAAGTGTTGTCTATTGAGAGGTTATGTTTTTATCGTTGTGACAGTTTAATTGTTGTGAATATTGTAATGGACAGATTGCCATTTCAGAATTAAGGTTACCCTTAAGAAAGGAAATTTAAAGTTGTTTATTGGTGTTCGCAGGTGAATATTTTTTCTATTAAGTGCAATAAAATTTTTAAATATTTCTTGGTGTTCTTGTTCTTTTTATTTGTACCGTATATGTAGCGTTATATAAAGATACCTTTTACCCTGATCTAAGGAGTAAAATCACTATTGTAAGGCAAAGTAGAAGAGCCGCATGGAAATATCCAAACATTTTCTACAATTTACATTGAGAACACATAATGTTCTATTTACTTTGGTCGGCTAGTTCAAACCCTAAAGTCCCACAAATAGTATATTTACCGGTGTATCCCAATATACCAGTACATTATGTAAATCTAGCTTTAAATAACCGTTGGCACATTGTCGTGGCTGGCCGAGGCTTAGGATACGCGGATATACGCGGTCCACAGTGTTAATATCATCAGTAGGTAGTATTAAGATATATTTACGGCCATAAACTACTTTTATCTGAAGGAACTTACTCGCTTACTCATACGAGTAGTTCAAAAATTAGCTGTCGTCATATTTTTCCGTCAGAATAATACACGTTTATCTATTAGAAGTTGATAGCTATTTATTTAATACATAATATTAAATTGGATTATAGTAAATAATGGCTCTATGGCTGTTATTATGTAACATTACATATTCACACATACAAACGTACACATAGTTTATCATTCGTATTATTAATTATTAATTATTTATTTATTAATTTATTACCATATAACTAACGGAAGAGCTGGGTCTCCGGCATAAGTCATTTGTAATTACTTTGGTACATACACTGTATATAATTTAAGTTACTATATGGTTTAAAATGAACAGTTTTGCATTTGAATTTTTGAAAGACATTGTTTAAACTAAATTAGAAGAAAATAGCATAATTTTAAAAATGCAAACCACTGTTATAATTAGTCTATGCCACGAGTATCCACTATATCCGACTGTATATTCTATTTTATAGGTGGTTCAACCTTATACTGCATATTGGCATCGCATTTTGCCAAGCAGATATCCACAGACGTTTTATGAGCCCACCAAATCTTTGTTTTATGTAATGTATCGGCAAAAGCGACATTTTGTCTCGACTCCTCCTAGTATTTTTTCAACCATTACAATACTCTATTGAGCAATTTATGGTTGGATCTTAACCGCTGTCAGTCAAATGATGTCAGTTTTGACTTTGACACATTGCACATACATGCATTATACAGATAAGGTATATAAAATGGGAAAAAATTGTCAACCAACCTTTACAAATTTTATAAAATAATTTGCTATTCACAGATCTCAGAAGAAGAGCAGCACCTTCCTCCAAAATTATTACAAACAAAAATATATTTAAAACAAACAAGCACATGCGTGCACAAGTTTAAATGTTTTAGATGTATTGCGATGATACGCTGTACGAAAAAACGCAGCTTTGGGTACCGCCGACGGTGTCTGGGGTCAAAGTCCGTTTGAAATGTTTATGTTTAATGTTTGTCTAATGGGCCCATTCTGATGTGTATCTTTAATGCCCTTTTGAACTGATCAATCACGCTAATGTTACGAACCTTAGACGGCAACCGATTAAACAATTGCACACCCTCATACCTAATAGATCTCTTTAAATAATTTGTGCGCGGCTTTGGCAAGATAAGCAAACTCGCTCGACGAGTATTGCGTGTAGTGGTGTATTTGATTTTATTAAATGATAAGTTACTATGTAGAGAGTTATTTAAATTTTTTTTAATAAGGATACAGGTGCTATAAACATATAGTTGTTTAATCGTCATAATTTTAGTTTCTTGGTAGATTTTATTAGTAGGTGTTAAAAAATTGTATCTGAATAGTGCTTTTATTAATTTATTTTGTAGTGTTTGTATTTTAGAAATTTTTTTTTTGCATGCTGTACCCCATATTTCAATTAGGTATATGAAATGTGGCTTGACTAAACAATTATAGATCAAATGACGTACAGATTGCGGAATGCATTTAGATATTGACCAAAATCTGCCTATAAGTGATTTTAGTTTGGTAATTATGTGTGATATATGAAAGTTCCATTTTAAATTTGTATCCATTCTAAGACCCAGATATTTCTCCCATTTTTTGTTATTGATTTCAACGTCTTGAACTTTAAGCGGTTGAAAGATAGGAATGAGTTTATTTGTTGCCTTGAATATTACATAAGATGTTTTTGAAATATTAATTGTTAGAAGATTTTGTTGAAACCAAGAAGATAGAGCATTTAGGTCTGATTGAGCTTGAGCAACCATAGTCTGGATATTTGAACCAAAGTAAAATAAGCAGGTGTCATCAGCGTAAAGAGTGATTCGGCCGTGTAAACCGAGTTCGTGAATGTTGTTAATATATATTAAAAATAACAATGGACCTAATATAGATCCTTGTGGGACGCCGCATGTTACTGGTATTTCTGAACTTTGAGCATTACCTATTTTTACTATCTGGGTTCTGTTTGATAGATAAGATTTGAATAATTTTAGTGCACAATCTTTTATTCCTATGCATTCTAATTTTTTAAGCAATAAGTTGTGGCTTACGGTGTCAAACGCTTTTTTCAAATCAATAAACACACCCAGCGCCATTTTCTTAGTGTCAATATTTTGTTTTATGTCGCTAATGAGATCGGCTGTGGCTGATAAAGTGCTGCTTTTTGATCTAAAACCATATTGGCGTTTAAAAATGAAATTGTTGGTTTGCAAGTAAGTGTCAAGTTGTGAGTAAATAAGTTTTTCTAATATCTTTGATATTGTAGGTAGAATAGATATTGGTCTGTAATTGCCGGGTTCGGTTTTGGGGCCAGATTTATGGATAGGAGTAACTCTGGCCTTTTTAAGAGAATCCGGAAATTCACCTTTATGCAGCAGCTTATTAAAGCAGATCGTGAGATATTCAGAAATATGATCAATTACACATTTTATTGTTTTAGTATTGATCCCATCTATTCCAGTACTACAATTCGTGTTTAGTGTTTTTATTATATTGGTGATTTCAAGTGTTGTGCATGGATTAAAGTTAGATAGTTCAGAGTTAAGACTTTGAGGAAGTGCTAGTGTAAAATTAGTGTGAAATTGTGTTGGTATTTCATTGGCTAGTTTTAGCCCTATGGTAGAAAAGTATGTATTAAAAGCAGCACAAATATCAGTTGTTTGAGTTAACTCTTTAGTGTCTATAATAAGTTTGGAAGGTGTGCAATCTTTATCTAGCTTGTTACTAGCCAATTTATTTATTAGACTCCACATTTTTTTCGGGTTTTTAGCGTGTTTAATAAATTCGTTGGAGAAGTAATTATCTTTAGTTTCCCTTATTTTCCTTTTGACCGTATCCCTTGTAGTAGTATATTGTGCTTGAACAACTATATTTGTAGGATCTTTTTTCAGTTCAGCCCATAATTGGTTTCTAAAGTGAATTGCACTAATGACTTCTCCACTTATCCAATCTTTCTGAGGTGGATTAAGTATCTTTTTCTTTACTTGTTTGCATTTCCTTACACAGTCCTTAATCGTATCTTCTAGTAAAGAATAATCAAGTGTTGCTACATCTAAATTGTAGGTCGTGAATAGTTTGTTAAATTTAGCATAGTCAATGGCTTCATATTCAGAGTATATTAACTGCGGGGCTTTGGATTTTTTTAACTCGATATAAAGTTGCCTATGGTCGGACATTCCTGTCTCAATAAATGCCATATGAAAACGGTCACTTCTTAAATTTGAGCACACGTGGTCGATTATTGATTTACGTGTTTTCGAGTCACGTGTACAATATTTTTTCCTAATTTTATTTATGATGTTATATCCAGCCTCGTCCATTACATCCATATACTGCTTAGTTTGTTTTTCATTTTTTTTCACTAAATCTATATTAAAATCCCCAAAGACTACAGCCCTCTTTCTTTCTCTTAGTTGCAAGCGAAGTTCTTCCAAAAACTTTGAGAAGTTTGTATCTCCAGGATTATACACAAGTCCAATTTCGGTAGCATATCTGTCTAATTTGACCCATAGGTAGTTGTTGCCATCTTTATATGTTGACTCCGACAAACTATGTCTTATACTGTTATGGACATAAGTTGAGACTCCACCACCTCTAAAATCCGATCTATAATTGAAATAATGAGTATAGTTTGGTAGACTCATCTCTTGGGCCTGAGTTTCATTAGTGATCCGTGGCTTTCACGAAATACGTTATTTATTCTATTGTTTACAAATATATTAAGTTTGTTGTAGATACTCAATTCAGGTTCATACCTAATTTCATAATTGGTTCCGAAACTATCGATTTCATACGTGCTTTACAATGATTCATTATCTTTGACTTTTATATTCGTGTTAGCCGAAGTACTGGTACTTTTGTCTACTTCAAGCTAGCCCAGTGGGTCATGGGACATTTCCCAATGGAATGGAATCATTTCTGAAATAATTTCAAGGATGATTTTTAAATACTTATGTACTAGATTTTTGTAACGTGTAACTTGCTTATACGGAACTTAATAAAGTTCGGACAGGTAGAGACTACTTGTGTTAGTTAGCCGCGTCTCACCTCCCTCGGACAAGCAAAAAGCTGCAGAGTAGGCGGAAAATAATAAACAGCTCAAATATAAGAGTCTCCACCAACTTTGATTTTGTTCCATTTGGAGTAGCGACTCTTGGGCCGTGGGGTTCAAGTGCACAGGCGCAAATTAAAGATATAAGTAGGCGCCTGATAGATAGTATAGGTGACCTCAGAGCTGGTGCTTTCCTCGCTCAACTAATAAGTGTCGCAATACAGCCAGGAAATACTGCCAGCGTTAAAGGTCCACTACCACAGGTACCAAACTTTTTGAAATTAGTTTTAATATTAGATAAAGATTATTGTTATATTAAACTCCGTAAACGTCCTTGAAACTGCTTCATAAAAGCTAATAAGTTGTAGGTACATAATAGTTACTAATATAGCACGATAAATTGTTTTGATGCTTTGTATTTCCATTTTAAACCAGTGATTTGAACTGGGAAGTATATCCGTTTGATTACTTTTCAATACAGAACAACCTTCAAACATGAAAGCGATATTTCGAATGGAATAGTGTTGAAATTTAAGCTCATGTTACAGATAGTAAACACAAATTTACTTCCTGCGTTTATAAACAATAAACTACAAGCTCCCACCTTTTCAGAATGCCAAATCATAAAATGACTGCTTCACGACTGATTTGAGAGCGACCGCCGTTGCGAAAACCGCTGTGTGAGTTCGAAAAATGAGTTACAGAATCGCAGGGCTGCACTAAGTGTTGTCGTTGTGTTCTTTAATGGAATTAACAGTTCACCTATCCTTAAAATATACATATATTATGTATACGAAGAGCTGGCAGCTACCTCGGACATAGAATTAGTCTAGCTATTGAAAGGAGGAAGCTGCCAGTATCTTCGGAACCTTGCCTAAAGGGACTCCATTTAATAATATATTTTAGTTATTATATTTTAAGGTTAGTTATTATTTTTAGTGAGGACAGTTGTAAATACTGTATATTTTATTAATAGATACATTGTGTATTGTAAAAAGACTCCCATAGTATTTATGTATACTTAAACTGTAGAGTGCAATTTCGCTGGCGACTGAAGAGTAACTCGCGTTGAATTGCTTCATTCCCGACTATGGCTTCAGATGTAGGTAACTCGTCGAAACATTTTGTCTGGATTTAATAATTAACTCAAAAAAAGCAGTGCCTGAGTCCTTACTCTGTAACTTCGAAAAGCGATACTGACAGGGATCCCCATCACAATAATAAGTTTTGGACCGCAAGAGCCCAGGGCTGCGACATCAGCACTATTATATTGTTTTGTTTTGTTTTTTTTATGTAATAGGAGGCAAACGGGCAGGAGGCTCACCTGATGTTAAGTGATACCACCGCCCATGGACACTCACACTGCCAGAAGGCTCGCAAGTGCGTTGCCGGCCTTTCAAGAATTGGTACGCTCTTTTCTTGACCTACCCTAAGTCGAATTGGTTCGGAAATACTTCAGTGGGCAGCTGGTTCCACATCGTGGTTGTGCGCGGCAAAAACTGCCTTAGAAAACGCTCAGTTGTGAGAACTACATCGAAATTACATACAAAATGGTTGGCATCGGTATCGGATTTAGATTCTTAAGTCGCAGACTTTTGAATGTGTTTTCTTAAGTAAATTAAATAGTGATCAGCCGTAAGTTCTAGGCCTTGTTCTACGCAAGTCAAGTTGTCTAAGACATGCGGATTTCCACAAGATTTTCATGACACGTGACACGAGCATATAAAAAGAAAATTCCACTGGCGCACAGCTGTGATTCATACACACGATATCCGGGTTGAGAGGCCAATATTCAAATTACCTCACAAATGTAAAATATAAGAAAATGCAGAAAAATCTATTTAAACCCTGCAAAATTAATTTCTTCTTCGAAACACATTTATTTATAAATTCTGCGATACAATGTTCTCAAAACATTTAATAAAAACACAAATTCTCTGAACACCCGCAACATTCATATAATATTAAATGTAATACAGTGTGCCAACGTATAGAGAATACAGTTAATTAATTGTGGACCGCGCTAGAATTTAATCTGTTCAATCTAAACTGGTGGAATTATGCATGCACTTGTTATTTGTTATTGTTACCAGTTTGTTCATTGGTGCATATTTTAAACCTATAAATTTCGGATTGTATTGATTAATTGAATTGGGTTTTATGTTATTCCTAGATAGTAATAATATACTTTTGCTTGTGTTTATCTTCCGTTAATAAGGAACTGTGAAATATATCAAAATCTCACAAGCACATTTTTATTAATATTGTCAGTTCTTCAGATCTCTAAACTCTTGAATTTCCATCTATTCGGTGTAAGAAAAATATAAATTAATAGATAGATTTATTCATTTAGGAACACTTCTCTTTAGGTAAGGTTTTGTGCATATATACATTTATTTATATATAACGTCAATGTTATCAAAAATTCAGAAGCCAACACAAGTGTATTATTATAAAGTTACATAGATAAGCAGAATTATTTAATTGGTTTTTTTTTAGTTTAAAAAGGTACAGAACATAATAGGTATGTATTCTATCTTTGTTATATTTTACTGTTTCAACCCGTTTTGGCCTTTTAACTTATTGTCTGATTCTTAATCAATGACTGGCGGAAAACTAAAAACAATATTACAGTTATAACTGTTAAAGACTACTTTGCTACCGGTATACTTATAAGTTAAGTAATATAATTTAGCTTTTTTAAAGGTGGAATCAGTTTTTTCATACATACGTCGTACATGTTTTTTGTCAGTACTATGTCATCCTTTTTCCCTGGCAGTCATCAGAAATATCTAAATACCTCTAAATCTATTTAATACAGTAACTAGTCTGAACACGAGCAATATATTCATTACATCTTATAACCCCAAATATTCCTAAAATTTACACGACTTTTGTATATTCACCCTTATGTTTATAAAATACTCGTAATTCTTCAAAACAGTCGAGGAACCCAATCAACTTAAATACCGAAATAGAAACTTTAGGTTCTAGTTATTTTAAACTATAATTTAAGTTAGCAAACTAAGATACCCAGAGTAAAGTATATTACCTCAAGCCAGCAACGTGTGAACCGTGATGAATAGCTGGCCCCGAGGGACACTGGGATCTAGTTAAACTTATCTTCCTTGAGACAAATTCGTGAATATTACTTTAGTATATTTGTCGTCACGGATGAATATTCATGACCGATATAGGTAGAACAGAACAATAATTATAATATATGTATATATAAGGGAGTTAAACTCAAATGTGTTGCAAAAATATTTATTTTAAGAAACAACATTTAGAGCTTGCTATTTCAGTTGTACTTTTACTCTATTCTATTTCTTTTATAATCAATTATTAAAAATGCACTCATAACAAACACTTCATATTCAAATGACACATAAATAGACAAACAAAACTAGTGTCTTTTCCACAGACTAACTAACAAAACTAAATTAACATTTATAAAAACACACACATACACTGTATATGATTTATATTGAAAACCCAAATAAGACTATTTCAGATTTAAAAACTTCCGTTCATACAATGTTTAAGATTAAAATTGCCAATCTTCTTAAAAGTCAAAAGTCAAAATCATTTATTCATATAGGTAACGCAATGTACACTTATCAACGTCAAAAATACATATATATATATATATATATATATATATATGAAATGCTTCTAATTTTACAATTACTGCCAGTTCTCAAATCAAGGGCGTAGAAGAGAAGAACTGGCTATAAACTCTTTCTTCTCTTTAATGTACATAATTTCTGCTGTCACCTACAATCGTGCTCTTCATTCTCTACGTTATTTTGTAGACCGGTTATTCGAGACAAAATTTTCAGTATACTCATTATTACAGTATACCCATGCAACTAAATGTTATTGCAGGAATATTGGGCAAATTTTCAGTGGATAATTAATCAGATTATACCGGTATCAGCTGTTACCAACAAATTACAATGTATCCATTGTGTACTCTGTATTTTGAAGTGTATTATAATAATCTATCGAAATTTATGAATCCTAGTAATTTAGACTAAGTACCGCCGTGACCAGGTGTGGTTAACAATGGCTGTTCTGTGATTACGCGCTTACGGCTGGTTAAGTCATGGTAGAAATCATGTAAAATAATGAAAACTGGACATACAAATTGTGTCTCCTGCAGGCTTCATTTGGTGGCGATGCGACACTTATTTGTGGTATTAAATTTTTATTATTTTCTTTTTTAATGTTTTAATTCAATCTGGGATACTGATAGTACCTTGTTAAACCTACGTTACAGACACATACACATAATTTACGCATACACACATACCCCATGTGGTTTCCTTATATGTGTATTCCTATAAGTATTGCAATAATAATTGTTTATTCTCACTAGACTTTTCTCTACTATATATTATATTGTATTGTATAAGACCTTCTGTCGATCCGGTGTGAGGCCTGATGACCTGTAACACAGGTACTCTTACCTTTAGCAGGCATCAGTCTCACACAAACTAGCTTTTCCTAAACAGAAGTAAGACAATTATTTATTTATAATAGTATATAACTGTCACTTGCTTATGTCCTAAGTTTCTGTGAGAAATAAATAATGATTATATTATTATATACATTAGACTTTAGTGTACTTTCTTAGAGAACCCTCTCAATGCAAATGAAGTCACTATCTGGTTATTTTAAATGTCAATAACAATAGAACTTTAACGATGATTATTCGTCAATGCTCAAAAACCAACATTGGACAGAAATTGGTTCGCTAACCCGGCGGCGCTTACTTTGACTCTTTTGACTTTGCAATTTTGTTAATTTCCTTTTCGACAAAATCGCGACTTTGAATATTGTATGTAAAAACCGCGTTATGACTTTTATTCCTCTGTTTCGTTGAATTTTTTTCCATTTTTGGCCAAGGTCAGCGTGTGTTGCCGGGAAAATCTGTCGCCTTCAGTTGCTTTTAAAACGAACTTGTTACTTTAAACCCGAGACCTGTTTTAAATATACTAATTAGGCAAACAGCTTTGCGTGAACTTCGCGGTTTGTTGTTACGTCAATAGCGTTACGAATTAGGAATAAATGGTGAGCTTTTGTTGCCACTCATTTCCGACTTGCTCATTCAAACGGCAAAGAAGCTGAGCCTTGTGTTTACCGATCTGAAACATATTCCTGGGATTCTAACCACGTACCTCAAGCGAGTCAAAATATCTCAACGTGTGAGATATTTAAAAAAAAACTTTATTTAAAAGATTACACTTTTTATTTTAAAAATACACAAATTATTTAAGATATAAAAGATTACACTTTAAAGATATACAAATTACTTAAGATTATCTAGAGCCTAGTGCTAGGTGGTGATGTGAATGATCAGTTGTCACGAGTCTTCTGCTTATATACAAAAGATGCGGCGTCCGCGGGGTAGGATGCCGGTGGTCACTGGTGTCGTCTTAGGAATGCAGACTTAATGACTTATTGTTTATTAATGAGCCTTTGTTCTTAATGACTTATTGTTTCATTCCAGGGTGTCATTGCTCGGAGTTGTTTATCTTTATGAGAGGTATCAGGGTTCTCCATAACTAGATCATTGTTATTTCTTTTAAAAAGAACCCTAGTGACTTGGGTGGCTTCACTCTCCCCTTCCAAATTCGAAGTCCTAGGTTTCCAAACCTTGGATCTGAGAATTTTAACAAAAATTATAATGACAATTATTATAGTTATAACACTGATCCAACTATATTGAATAATTTCATGTTGTCTGTGTTCACTAAAAGAATCTATAGTTTTTAGTTGCTTCAGCTTAGACTTGATTTTTGTAGCGTCATATACAATGTCTATTTCTGATGCAGTTTCTATCATTGGAATATCAATATTAGCAATTATCATTTTATCTTTTGACTCTGTGGTTTTGAACATTTTTATACCAGAAATATTTAATTCGCAGTTTTCACCGTACAAAATGTTTGATCCTTTTGTCCATAAAGTTTCTTGGTGATTATTACAATTTGCACTTACTTCTGTAGTTTTATTAAAAAACATGTATATAGCTTTTGGTGAAATTTGAAATACTTCCTGAACTGGGCATTTTATTGGAACAGCTTGACATTTGTCACTTTCTTTCTTGTTTAGTATTTCTGACTCACAAGTATTGATTTTAATTAAATTTCCTTTACATATCTGAAAATCCAAATTTCGGCAGTCCTCTACTTCATAGATTTCTTCATCGTTGTATGCTAAAGTAACCTTTTGCATTATAGGATAGGTACAGGTGGGATTATTTTGGATAATGGGAACAATTTTCCTTGACTTATAAACTTGAATCTTAACTAATGGTATATTAATAACAAAGTATATTATCTGATTAATAATTCGACTATTTACTGTTATAAAAGATTCTATATCATTTATATTATTAGATAACATTACTTCTTTTGGTATACTACTTATAGTATCCTGTAAAATATGCGATTGTAAAATGCTATAATGAAACATATTATGTTCTGCAAAAGTGATCGCAGTACTAAGTCTTTCAGATACATCTTGTAAAGTTTGTGCCTGTAATAATAAGGAAATCGCTACTTTTTGTTGTATTTTAGAATTAAATACTCCTTGAAATTGTTGATTAATTTGCTCTTGAATTAAGGTTATATTAGCAATTTGCTTATTATATTCTTCCAATGTATCGTCCGTTACAGATATTTGTTTATTATATGCTACTCGTAGAGTTTCTAAATCTTTTTGAATACTATCTAAATCGTCTTGGTCTAAATTACCAGTAATAGATTTGATTACAGATCCTAATCCATTAATTAATCCACGCTTTACACGACTATTACTTTGTATATTCAAATGTTTACAAATTTCCCTGATGTGTTCTAAAATAATATCGATTCTCTGATATACATGCTTAACTTCATCAGACTTAAATCTAGTGAGAGCATTTTTCATAGAATTTTCAATACTATCTAGGTTATTCTTTATAGGTTTAATATCTAATTTATGAATAATCGCCCACCGTCCTTCTAGTAATCGGGTTGGTTTAGATTCTATTAAAATTACATTTTCTGATGGAGTTAATTTTCTGAACTTGAATGCTGTGACGAAGAAGATGAGTCTGGAACAATATTTAGTTCTTCAACATGATATGATCGACCATTACTCAATTTATACCTATTATGTGGCTCTACACTGACTATAGTGAATGGACCTAAAAATCTAGGTTTAGTTTTATGCCGATCTGCCATACTATTTTTTAAATAAGCGACATTACCTACTTTATAAATTTTAGGGGTTTTAATTTTCTTATTAATTCGTTCATTTCTAACTTCTTTTCCTCGTTTTAATAATTCATGAACATTTTTATTTAATTTTTTTGAAAATTCCCGCTGTTGAGCTGTATAATTTTGTATAACTACTTTGAGATTATCAAAGCTACGCAATTTTGCTTTCCTTCCAAAATGAACTTCAAATGGTGTCATATTTATGGAGCTATGCACCGTGTTATTGTAGGAATGTGTTATTAAGTTAATTTTTTGATTTTTTTCTAGATCAGAATCTCTTTGTAAACGATAAAGTTCTTGAATAGTATTATGTAATCTTTCTACATCTGAGTTAGATTTATGATGTTGAGGTGTAGTTGTATAATCTTTAATGTTATAAGTTTTAAAGAGTTCTTGCATGATAATACTACACAATGATTGTTCACCATCATGAATAATTTTATTAGGTGTACCTATTAACGCAAAAATTTCTGCTATAGTGTCGTATACTCTACTTTTTTCGGATGGTTTGACTATAGCGTACTTTGAAAATTTATCTATAACTGTAAGATACCATTGTCCTTCTAAAGACATGAAGTCAATGTGCCATATATCCATAGGCTCATAAGGAGTCTCTGTTTCTAAAGATAAAGATACATTAGGATGTCTGTTATATTTTTCCTTTTTACATGTTTCACAATTTAAAATATATTTCTTTATTTGTTTACGCATATTTTCCCAATAATATTTGTCTCGTAACTGTTTATACACACTTTCTATACCAGCATGTCTATGTTCAAACAAATGATATTCTCTAATTAATGTTAATTGTTCTTCCTTGTCATCTATTTCAATTAAATTTCTTGTATACCTAACTGGCTTAAATTTATTATGGTCAAAATACTTCCTATAAACTTCTGTAACTTTATAATATAATTCTTCATTAGGTATGATAAAAGCATATTTATCTTTACTTAAATATTCTAACATAAATTCTTTAATGATTTGTTCTTCATTATTAGGTGGAATATAAAAATACCACATACCTCTTTCATAATTTGCTTTTTTGTACGGAGCAACTTCAAACACTACACGTCTTAACCGTTTGGGTGGATAACTATTAATAATTGGTATGCCTCCATCGCTATTCTCTTGACAAGAGTGTATTGTGTTATTCAATGACCTATTGTCTTTATCTGATATCCAAGAATTAGTGTCTGTATTTACTGGTGTAGTATTTAATGATCTATTGTCATCGTCATGTTGTACAGCTAATGAGTCTTCACTTGTGTGGTGTAGTTGTATTCTACTTAAGGCATCTGCTACATAATTTTCTTTACCTTTAACGTGCTCTATTTTATAATCATAGTCTTGCAATTTTAACTTCCAACGAGTTAACCTTTGATTTGGTTCTTTTAATTTTGATAACCATATTAAGGCTTTATGATCTGTTTTTAATATAAATTTTCTTCCATAAATGTAAGGTCTAAAGTGTGTTACAGCCCATAAAATACCTAATAATTCTTTTTCTGTTGTATTATATTTTTGTTCAGTTTCACTCAGTGTTCGCGATGCATAAGCTATTGGATGATTATCCTGACTTAATAAAGCACCTAATGCGATGTCAGAAGCGTCTGTAGTTATAACAAAGGTTTTTTCAAAGTCGGGAAAAGCTAGAATAGGAGTATTACTCAATAAATGTTTACATTTTTCAAATGCTTCTATATATTTCTTATCTGTAATATCTATAATAGCGTTTTTCTTAGTAACTTCCGTAAGTGGTTTTATAATTTTACTTAAATTAGGAACAAATTTTCTATAATATCCTATCAATCCTAAAAATCCTCTAACTTGTTTTAATGTTTTTGGTATAGGGAATTTTTGAATGACCTCGATTTTAGACTGATTTGGTTTTAAGCCATCTTTATTTAAAATATGTCCTAAGAATTCAATTTCTTCTTTCATAAAAACGCATTTGTTTTGGTTTAACTTTAAATTAACTTTTCGTAACGCTTCAAAAACTTGTTGTAGTTTATTTATATGATCCTGTTCATTTTTTGAATAGACTATAATGTCGTCTAAATAAACTAAACAGATATTATGCGAGATCTCATTTCTTAATACATTATTCATCATTCTTTGAAAAGTTGCTGGTGCATTTTTTAAACCAAATGGCATTCTTAGAAACTCATAATGACCGTTAGGTGTACTAAACGCTGTCTTCTCAATAGAGTTATTTTCCATTAATATTTGGTGGTATCCTGAAGTTAAATCTAATGTTGTAAAATAATTATTACCTTGTAATTTTGAAAATAATTCTTCTATATTTGGCAAAGGAAATTTATCGGATTTAGTTCCTTCATTTAATCGCCTATAATCTATTACCATTCTCCATTTCTTAACACCTGATTGATCCATTTTTTTAGGAACTAAATGAACTGGAAATGACCATGGAGATTCGGACGGTCTTATTATGTTTTCGTCTAATAATTTACGAATTTGACTATCCACTTCTTGTTGTTGAGTTTGTGGTAACCTAAATGGTCGTTGATAAATAGGTTCCTCGTTTATTAACGTAATTTTATGACGTATTGAAGTTGTTGCGCTATTTGTTACGTCTTCGGTAAACAAATCACTATACGTTTTACATAAATCTTTAATGTTTAATAAGTTGTCATCAGACATATGAAAAATCAATAATTCATTTTCTGGTAAAATTAATTTTCTTTCCCTTAAATCAATTAATGCTTCTATCTGCTCTATCATGTCGGTACCCATTAAAATATCATATTTGTCACTAAAATTAAATACGTAAAATTTCATATTACCCTTATCTACATCGCCAAAATATTTTGTCCAAAATGGTGTTTCAATTAAACCATCGTGATGTGTTACACCATGAGAAGTTCGCACCGTGAATTTCTCTGGTTTATAATATTCACTAAAGTTTTCCGAAGCCTTTTTTGTAATAAAAGAACGTTGACTACCGGTATCTATCAAAATTTTTAACTTTGGATTACTTGTTTCGAAATATGGTAAATATGATTTAACATGATTAAATTCTATGATTTTTTTATTACTTTTTCTTCCGATTGAAAATTTTCTTCATTAATAACCTCTGAGGATTCATCAATAATTGCTTGTTCACTATATTCCTCGTATTCATGAGGGTATCCATAATATGCATCTTCCCCCATATTTTCCTCATGGAAGAAAACTTCTTCCGCTACCATACCTTTCCCTAAATTTATTTGCCCCGGTCTAAGGTGAGGAGCCGTTCGCATTGACACATCAGTCGTCTCATTTGGCAACCGATTTTGTTGAAACTTTTGATTAGGATAATGTTGTTGTTGACCCCTAAAGTAATCATGTTTAGGTTTTGTAAATACATTATTTGGATTCGGTATCCAAGCGTTATTTGGTTTGTTTGAATGCATTCTTTGATTAATTGACCTTTGTGTTGGTGGATAAACATGTCTCGAATGTTGTTGCGGTATGTTATACGATCGCGGATACTGGTAACTAGGTCCCGCTGCATTATACATCGGATAGTGTGGTTTAATATAATTTTGTATAATCTTTGGTGGAGGTAAAATTTGCGAAAATTTTTGTTTTATATTATCAAATCTTCCCTCTGCTTCAAAATTTAATACCCGATTTACAGATTCTGTAAAACTACAATTTGAAATAAAGTTTTGATCATGATATGGAAGATTATTACGCAAAGTATTTTGTGCTACATTAACATATGGTATCATCATATCTTCTACCCTATTCCTATCTCTATAAGTATCCATTAACTTACTTTTCATATAAAATAATTTTTGTTTCAACTCAAAAATTAATTCACTATATGTATTTTTTCGTTTTAAATTTACTATTTCTATTAATAATGTATTAAGTTCACGATTATCACCACATTCACTTTTTAATATTTCCTCTATGTTTGCCCATTTTAATTCATGGTCCATCATACTCACGGCTGCGGCTGCTTTGCCTTCTAACTTACTTATAAGTAACATAGTAGTATCTGGGGACTCACCTCCCACGCGCATTAACCATTGTTTTGCTCTGTTTAAATAGTTATATAATCTGTTTGGGTCACCATTATAAGATGGGACGTATGCTAATAAAGTTTTAGGATCCATTATTTCTGATCCTTCTTTTGTTTGTATACTTAAAAAATCGAATGAACTTGGAACACTATGGAGCAAGTTAGTATTACTATCTAATGAACTTGACACACTATGGAGCAAGTTGGTATTGCCCTCACTACTAGAAGGAGGGTGATTCACACCACAATCACTAACACTTACCCTATTATATACAAAAGTCGGAGGTTTGAGAAAGAAAGGAATTTTGGCGGGATTTAAAATGCAAAGGTACTTACAGAAGACCTTGTAGTAGTTCCCGGAACATGTCCTTCTTCACTTTTCCTCTTGATATTTTGACTTATTTATTTCTTGTGTTACCCAGCGTTTTGTTTTTAAGAAAACTTCGTAATTCCTTGGTCGTTGAAATCAACTGGATCGATGATCGCGTTGTTAAATTATTTATTTGTTATGCGACGAGAAATTACGTTGCTGGGCCCCACGTTGGGCGCCAGTCAAAATATCTCAACGTGTGAGATATTTAAAAAAAAACTTTATTTAAAAGATTACACTTTTTATTTTAAAAATACACATATTATTTAAGATATAAAAGATTACACTTTAAAGATATACAAATTACTTAAGATTATCTAGAGCCTAGTGCTAGGTGGTGATGTGAATGATCAGTTGTCACGAGTCTTCTGCTTATATACAAAAGATGCGGCGTCCGCGGGGTAGGATGCCGGTGGTCACTGGTGTCGTCTTAGGAATGCAGACTTAATGACTTATTGTTTATTAATGAGCCTTTGTTCTTAATGACTTATTGTTTCATTCCAGGGTGTCATTGCTCGGAGTTGTTTATCTTTATGAGAGGTATCAGGGTTCTCCATAACTAGATCATTGTTATTTCTTTTAAAAAGAACCCTAGTGACTTGGGTGGCTTCACTAGCGTATCAAATGCCTTTAAGACATTATACATATTACTTTGTACATATTACAGTGTAAAGTCTAAGCGTACTACGCTTGTAAAATGGGTCAAATCGAAGAAAGAAGAGGTTTGGTTCCTTATATTTAATAAACACATTTATTACAGAGACATTCGCTTCATCGATTAAGGCTCGTTATTTAATAATTGTGCCAAAAAAAATTCAGTCTCACAGAGATCGTCGGTAATCGCTTAAGGGTATTCAATGTTCCTTTAATTGGGATAATCAGCGAAAAATAAATATTTCAAACCTACGCAAAGTAACATTTCGAAGCCCTTTTTGTATTTGAAAATCAAATTTTGTTCAGTTAACGTCACGTAATTGTTTTACGAGGCGGAATCTGTTGAATAAATTTATAAATTAAAGCACAAAGAATGCTTCAAAAATACAAGGAATTTTCCTGTTGTATATAAAAAATAAACAACACACAGTCGAACAATAATTTAAAAAATCGGTTGTCTGTAAAGTCGGTTTACTGAGGATAGTAGAACGTGACAACGTCATAAAAAAATATTGATGGGATGGTTGCATTTTTCAAAAAAAAATTAAATTTTATTTGTTTGATAGGTATTTTGTATGGATATAGAGAAGGAGGTAAATAGAAATCACAATTGAATTGATCAAGTTACAAGTACGCATAAATACAATTGTCAATTTTAAATGGAACGCCTCAGAGCGTGGTAACGCCTCAGAGCGAGGTAACGCCTCAGAGCGAGGTAACGCCGCATGAGTCATGTTTTATCGTGCGTGCAGCCGGCTCCATCGTAAAAAACGTAGTCGATTTTTGGGTCGAAGACATGTCGATTCCTCTCGACGTTCACCTTCACCGAATGAGCCAGTGTTCAATCAACAATTCTCTTCTTTTTTTTGATAAGCTGCAAATGACCAGGTGGTTCACTTTGAATATGTTCATGTAATGTTCATGGACACCTGCAACGCCGAGGGCTAGTGTTGCCGACCTTTCAGGTACGCTCTTTTCTTTAAGGCCCTTAAGTCGTATCGGTTTGTAAATAACTCTACTGGTTAAACAAAGAGTTACGTCACATAAAGTGCTTCAAAAGCACTGTGTTGAGGAACGCCAGGCGTCCAGATGGATCATCTTTTGCTTTAAATGTATATTTACTACGAAATTATTGTCTCTCATTTCAGCCATTTTACCTAAAGCTTCGAGACAAATTCCCATTTAAAAATAATAAATTAAATGTACCAAGCTTTCATTTTAATAAGACATTCAGACAAAGTTGGTATGCTTATCAAAGTTCCATTAGTAAAATATGGGTATCGTACGACTTGCAGTAATAAGCTATCGTATTCCGCGATATGAAATCTTGTTTCCGACTACAGTCCCACTGGGAATGGGAATCCAATATTCTAGTTATGGTTCAAGCTATTGCAATCAAGTGTTTCCATATTATTATATACTAGGCTGAGACAACTTTCTCAATCTCTGTTTTGTCCCTACCAAAATTTACTAAAAATTGCTTATTTTTTTGTTAAGTGTGCAAAAAACTTAACTCATTAATTACATCTGTTAGTTATTAAAAAAACACTACGTATATTTTGATGTAATCAGACAGTCTCTATATACGCCTTTAGTACGTATAATTGATTTAAATTATGCCGGCTGTACACACTCGTCTAGACACCTCGAGACAGGCTGAGCGCGAGTGTACAATAGAGCTCTCGTCTCGCCTCGCTTCCTCGCAGTTGGTCTCGCCTCTCTCGATCGCCTGTCGGTTTTTTGCGCACGAGTCAAAGGGTCTCGCGAGTAAAACGAGAGCGACCTGTACACACTTGTTCAATTTTGGATAATATTAAAACTTTATGAACCTAATTACCTATTTCCATCCACCATCTTCTTCTTCGCCATGGCTTCGTAATTTTCTTTAATGGTAAAAGTGAAGAAAATTATAATTACTTATTGCACAAAGACAAACAGCAGCAGCGGTTTCCACGTCCATTATTAATGGTGTTTTAAATACAATTAACGTAACGAGTGTGTACAGGCTGCGCTCTTCTCTCGGTCCTCTCGGCCGAGACTCTCGGCGAGAGGCTCTCGCCGGCATTAAATGCTTGGTGCACAAATCGTCTTTAGCTATAGGATTACAACAAGTCTTCTTCGTTTTAAACCTAAGATTTTATCTAAATTCTTTTTTGATATGCACTTTATACTCCAAAAAATCTGACACAATAAGTATGTTTTGTAAGTGCAATATACAAGTACTAACTTCACGACAAAAGATAACGTTGACAGTTAACAGCTCATTATCAATTGTTTACGTTCTTTTAAATTATTAATTCACAATGCATTATATTTTCATTGTATGTTTAAACTGTTTTGCTTACGTAATAGCTGCAATATGTTTTAGTAAATATATGTGCAATTTAATACGTTTCCTTCATTTCAATAATATAAGAAATAGATTTACATGAATAATAAAAATATTTAAATCATTTTCATCACGGCTGAAATGGCGGTACATATAAGAGCCGGCGTTCATTGAAGAAATTTATTTTACATATTATCTGCAGTGGAGTATCATATTATATGTATGACAGTGCAGTGCAGTTCTAATCGCCTTTTTGACATTATAAAGACAAACTAGAATATTACAGGCTGACAAATATATCTTGACGTTCTGGTGGTCGCACTTTTTATGTGCCACTAAAATAATACAAAAAATATGAGTTTTACGCGTAACAGCTGTAGAAAGGTTTGTTTTTGTTGAAATGAATGACTGAACGCTTCCAAGGCCAATAGACGTCTGTCGATATGAGTTTCTCTTCTCTCTTTCTTCTCCCTTTCCATTCGCCAATTTCTAGTGATTGACGGACTGTGATAGCATTTATATTTTTATGGCAAATAATTTAAAGTCTTCTAAATAAGATTACATAATTTAAAAATTAGATAATTTAATCCCAAAAACATCCTCCATTCAAACCACGGATAAAATATAAAAATATAACATAGAATATATGCAGTGTAAGGTGAGCATTATACAAATTTACATTATCTTCATTTGCATAGAAAAATGTAATGAATGGAATTAACTCAAAATGGTTTATAACTTGATTTAGCTTGAGCATTTTCACACTATTCAAGTGTTCTTGAAAATTTTACCTCAGTAAAGTAATGTAAAGGTTAAGAAAAACCTATTTAAAATGTAAAGTGTTTTTTTTTACTCCTACAATTTTTTTACTTTTCATACTTTCATAAATTTTTATGAAAATTTGTATTATTATTAGGCCTTTTTTTTCCAACTGTATAAAAACAAAATATTTACAACTGAACATAATAAAATATAGACTGATACTGATAAAATATATAAATAAAGTTTAGTGTTTGGTTGGGTCTTTAGTGTAGGGTTGGAAACCCGTCTTGGGTATAGGCCTCCTTCACGACCATTCATTGCTTGATCGCTACAGCTATTATATCCTCTGAGCAGTGTTTGTTTTGGTCTACCTATCGTGGCAATTTTTTTTTATTGGAACAACTGTTGTTAGACAAAGTATCTCTAATAGCAGAGAGTGACACAATGCAGACAGAAATGGCGGGATTGAGAGGACGCCTTTGCCAAAAAAGTGCACACAGATGAAATGAACCACCTTGAAATGAATCAGATGATAGACCTGCCCTGCGATTCTGTAACTCACTTTTCGAACTCACACAGCGGTTTTCGCATCGGCGGTCGCTCTCAAATCAGTCGTGAAGCAGTCATTTTATGATTTGGCATTCTAATAAACAATAAACTACAAGCTCCCACCTTTTCAGAATTTTTATATTAATAGAATTTTTATATAAGCCTTTAATATTTACCTATTAATTTATACCCTCAGATTGAGACTAGAAATAATTTGTATGTGTGATGGGAATATGTCAAAAACGTATTGAATTTGACTTTAGTGCCAGCTCCACCACTAAATAGCATCTCCTGCTCAGTTTAAAAATTGAAACTCAGTGTATAGACTATGAGATTTCATTCGTGTTAATAGCTTTTACTTTTAAAACGAGATGCGATGTATCTGTTTTATCGTTTAGTATTTAACAAGCTTTAAGTTTTTCGTGTTCTTTAATCATTTGCAGTCTTTAGCTTTGACATCCTTCAATATGTATTTAGACAACTACATTTGCATAATGAACACCTTACAAAAAGAAATGACAAAATCCAGAAATATATCTACAAAATATCTTTAGAATAAAAGTCTCCAAAATAATCCGTCACACTTATTATCATATCAAAAGATTTCATTTGCTTTAGTCCGAGGTTTAGTCATGGATTTATATACAGGCATTAACTCTACGAGAGAAATATTTTGTACGCGTTTTTTCGTGGTATTTTAAACTTGTCGGCCCATTTATTATTTTTTAGCTTAGCGCTAAGTATGAATCCCGTCTATCAAATACATTAAGTTTTGAAATATAGCATTTAAAGTTATCGCTGTGATAAGTATAGCCCTGATTGTAACAGTTCATTTTCTAATTCAGAAGGAAAAAAGTCATTATAAAACATCAAATGGCGTTTAAGGAAAAGGAGACTTTACTCAATACAGCCGTATTTCCTTATTGAAATTTGATATGAAATAATATCGATACCTTAAATTTATTATTTTATATTTTCGATACCTAATAACATCTAAAATTATCGTATTTTACAAGAAAAGCTTTATTGTACATATTTTACTACTTTTTTTTCAAATACTGTACAAATACGGTCATATGTCTTCGTAATATATATTACAAACGCAAAATTTATATGACTATAATCGTTTTTAACATTTTATACAGTTTTCATTGTTACTTTAATAATAAAACGAAACGCACCCACGAAAACACATGACGCATGCGGCGATACCTCGCTCTGAGGCGTTCTATTTAAGGCTTGAAGTGCAAGCGAGAGCACGGAACGAGCGACAAAGAGCTCCAATCGGCCTCCGCGTTTGGCAGCGTTCGTTCTTTAAAAATTTGATATAATTGTATTTATGCATACAAATAAAATATGTAACTTGATCAATTCAATTGTCATCCATTTACCTCCTTCTCTATATCCATACAAAATATCTATCAAACAAATTAAATTAAATTTTTGTTTTGAAAAATGCAACCATTCCATCAGACTTTACAGACAACCGATTTTTTTGTTTAACAACTATGAACCTGGGTTCTTTTTGGGTGACCCAAAATCATATTTAAAAATTACTCTCGTGAATTGCCGGTATATCGCACTATTTCAGCTAATAAAATATGGAACAGCCACGAGAGCCGTTGTCAGCAGTTCCTGGAGTGAATAGCGCAGATTTATGTATTTATCTTATATATTTTTTTTTTATATAATAGGGGGGCAAACGAGCTTGCGGGACGACCAAAAAAGGCAGTCCACGCAGCCCATAGACACCCATTTTAGTGGGTGCGTTGCCGGCCTTTGAGGGAGGAGTAGGCTCGTTTTTTAAAAATTTGGAGGTCGTATCTCTGAGGGAAGACCCCCCCGGAGCCGATTCCACAGTTCGCTAGTTCGCAAAAGAAAATGCCTTATGAAGCGGACCGTGGAAGACCTCCAACCATCAAGATGATGCTGGTGAAATTTAGAGGTCGTTCGGCTCGTACGGTGTTGAAAAGAGGCAGGAGGGATCAACCCAAACAATTCTTCCGAACACTCTCCATGATTAACTAATAATAATAATATAAATAATATAAGAAGATGGATGTACAAAAATAAGGAATATAAAACAGAAATGTATATATACCATATAAATATACTATACCAAAAAAGAGACTTCAAATATTTAACAATATTATTGATATATGATCATTTTTGATAAAACTTGATCACAACGTTTATAACGTTGATTTTAATAATATCTATAAGACTGTAGTTTATTGAAGTACAGTGGTGGGGGTCAGTCGACTGTCGACCGCCGTAGCTTGCGGACGTAACTCGAGTGGGATCTTACCGATTACAAAGTGAACCTATTGGTGGTGTATCTGAGCATTTTTCCTTGCGAGAAATATAAGTACAAACATACTAAATTAGCACAAGTGCTTAAATAGATCCTCAACAATATCACATATATACAGGTAAATCTTATAACCTTATTTCAAGTGCGTTTAAAATGTTGTATGAACCAATGATGACGCTGGGAAGTACACTAAAACACAGGAAACGTGTTAAATGTGCTAAAACATAAAAAGAAAACCCAAGTAGGTACTTCATTAACACGTCACAATGTGAGGGAAAGTTAGTAAAACTCGAGACGCAGGTGTAGATGCTTAAGATACCATCCAAGGCCCCATTAAGAGTAGAGAAAATGTTTGTTTTACTTTGAGAAAAGAGATACTTTATATATCTAATATATAAAATTCTCGTGTCACAGTTTTCGTTGCCATACTCCTCCGAAACGGCTTGACCGATTTTGATGAAATTTTTTGTGCTTATCCGGTATCTATGAGAATCGGCCAACATCTATTTTTCATCCCCCTAAATGTTAGGGGTAGTCCACCCCTAAATTTTATTTTTTATTTTTTAGACATAATTTTTAATTTCTATTTTTTTATGATACAACATTAAAAAATACATACAACCCCTACTTTTTTCACCCCTCTAAGATCAACCCCTATTTTTTTTTAAATATACATGGCAAAACGACGTTTGCCGGATCAGCTAGTAAATAATAAAGATAGCGGTTAACACTATCAACTATTGTAAATAGACGCCTGAAACTACGTTTCAATGGATTCATTGTACGGTACGTTTTTAAATAGTTCATATGAGCGCAATAATTACTTAGACTCAAAGCGAAGTGAGTTGAAGCCAATGTGTATTTCCAATATTCAAACTTGTGGCGTGCAATTAGTTCTCAATAGAAACTTGCCTTCCGTTGATTTGTTTGGCAACAGTCCTCCAATATTATAAACGCTAAATATGAACAAGTCCCATAAATTAAAGTCAAGCGAAAGTGTGATGAGTAGGTGGGGCAATATAGTTTTTTTTCAACACGGTCGGATATAATAATATATGAATGTAATAATAATTTTTAGTACATGATATGAATTAAAGTACCTACTGTTTTATTTGACAATGAGGTCTGGCGAGTACAGAATGGTTACTCACGGTGTCCTAAATGTGAAAAAAGATATCAAAAGTTTATTAATATAGTATTTTTTTTATTAATTCTCTTGGGCCTGCTTCATTATATTAAAGTAACATACAAAGGTAAATAAAAACGGGAAGCTGTAATATTATTTGGTAAAACATCGAATATAAAAAAGGCAATTCTGAATTCAATATAAAAATCCGTTATGTAGTTTAATTGCGGATTAATTCTATTGTTTCTATTGGAAAACTCCCCGTAAAATCTCATAAACGTAAAAAATAATTGTTTAAAAACAAAATAAGTTCGTTGAACACGTTATTCGCGTAAAGAACGTTTCGTTATTATTTATTTATAGCCTTATATCAGAATACAAAATATGTACCTACATTATAGATATGGGTTTTCTTAATCTACGATATTCTACGATTTCCGAATTTGATTGTTTTATTGATTTTCAAAAATTTCCTAAAATTATTTATGAATTATATGTTTTAAAAAGCTTACTGTGTGTCCTTTAAACCTATCATTTAACAAGAGAGTGAGTAAGAGTTTCTTATGTGTACAATTCAATTTCTCTATATTAAAAATTATGTATGTTACATAGGGGGGGAATAAGAAAATAAGAAAGGCTAATGTGGGGCAAAAATTTTGGCAAACACTGATCTAAGGTATAACGCCGGTCTCCTCATGTTGTCAATCACCGTACAGGTAAGTGTGAATTACGCACATAGACAGAAAGCTCAATGGTGCCTGCCATAAGCGGGTTTCGAACGTACGACCTCAGGGATCAGAGTCGCACGCTGAAGCCAATCCAAGCTAGGCCAACATTGCACTTTAACGCATAATATTAAACGCGTATCTATAACTACGTTGTATGTGCGTAATAATAACGTACAATATAATTACTCGTATTGTTAGTGTCTTAGAAGCTAAAGCATTAGATCTCAACTAATGGATTACCGTGCACAATTAAATTATTATATATTATATTCGAATTATATATTATTCGATATAATTCGAATTGTTTAAGTTTTTATCAAAAACCCATTTTATTAATTATCTAAATGTTTACTAGGTGCATGTAAAAGTGTATTTTTATATGATACCCATGTTAGTGGGTGCGTTTCCAGCTTTAAAGAAACGAGTATTCCCTTTTTTTAAAGTTAGAAAAGAATGGAAAGACCCAAAAATCCCGGGATACACCAGAGGTCGATTCCACAGCTCGCCGATCCGCAAAAGGAAACGTCTAGAAAAGCGGACCGTGGAAGAGTCCTTCAAGGTGGCGCGGATAAAACCAGAAATTATCTTTTTATAATAAATAAAACTGTAAACTACGTACATTTTGTTAAAACGTTATTTTTCAGTTTTTACTTGAATATGACCTTGTCCACACAATCGCAGAATATTTGCTCTTATATTGTTAACGAAATTATACCGCGCATATTTGTTTTGTCTCGTCAAGTGGACTGGACAAATATACATTGTATTAATAAATGGGAAATTTTAGGGTTTGGACGATATTGTTTGGTTAGGACGGTATTGGTGTTTTGTGGATTTTTACTAATAAATTCTAAGACATGTACTGTTAAAACATATTTTTTTTGTAGCAAGAGATATAGAGATTTTTTTAATTTAGTATAGCACTTTTTGCAATTTTCCTTTATTATTTCTTTTTTCTTTTCCTTACTAGAGTTTCCTGGAACAGATATAAACAGCAATGAGGCCACCCGTTGCCTCCTTAATATAATGCAAAAAGTGTTAATAAATAAACGTAAACATTCGATAGTTTTAAAGAAATATTTTATGAGTAATAAAGTATATTTGATTTCATTACCATCTGTATAATAATAAAAAAGTTCCCAATATAAATTAAAGATAAATTATAATTTTCAATTTACATAGCATTGTTTAAGGTTTTTAATCTTCAGTGCGATTATAAGAAAATATTTTAGGGGCAGTTTCTCATTCAGCGCTAATGAACTGCTCAAGGCGGTACAATTTTGTGGAATAAAACAATAGGGGTTTTTGCTTTGCCTCTGTGAATCACTTGTAAAGTTCCCTCAATGGCTGTGTAGTCCGTCCGTACATAAATTAAAATTAATATTGAAGAGTTTGAAAAATAAATCAACTGAGACCACGCCTCTTTGCTCCTATTAATGCTTGTAACACTGAAAAGCCGCATGCTGTTACCGTATTATAGTTTTTTTTATATGGTTCTGGCACGGTTTGTGCATTAGCCAGCGTCAAGTATAAGATTTTTATAATTCGTGCTTTTTGCCTTAGAAATTCGACCATGTCCTCCATGTACGGTTTAGGCACTAGCCCGGTACCGCACAACCCTCCCAAAGGCCGAGAACAAATTTAAATTAAATTAAAATTTGCTCTCAAACCGGGAATCGAACCCGGTACCCCTCACCTAGCTGCCACTTAATAAGACGCTAGGCTATGAGGCCCCTGTATTATCGATTATTAAGGCAACTACGTGAACTAACCTATTGATTTCCTGTCTTCCAATTAAGTTAAGATGCTCAGTTCATGGCATTACTTCAAGTATAAGAAGCATTCTAATTAATCTTAGTAGTAAGAAGTACACAAGTAAGTTCGCTTAGCTCTCATGAACAGTGTCGTAGTTGTAGTAGGTACTTTCAAACGTCATCCTTTAACTCTAGTACGCTTCACTACGTAAGATTTGGCTATTTCACACCTATGCATTAACACTAAGAAAGTTTTAGGTTATTCAGTACAATGTGTTTTTGTAGTTATATTAGGGATAGTATACTGAACTTTTCTACTTAAACAGCAAATAATTTTTACCAAAAATTATAAACGGAAACCAATCAAATTAAAAATTAGAATCGCTACGCTTAAATCTATTTATGTATTAGGTATTCAAACTTCTTTACAGTATTACTAAAACATAAGAAAACGTTTTTCGAGTTATTTTTTGAAAAATTTGAAATACGAAATAATACCAAGTCAAGTCAAGTCAAATCATTTATTTCAATTAAAAAGGGACTTTTGAAAGTCAAAATTACAATTCAAAAATATTAAATAAAAATACTCTAGTTACCCCTTCCAAAAGGTAGTTTCATATGGAGAGGAATGGGCAAGAAACTCCATACTTACTCTTTTAAAATAGTATTTGCAATATTTTGGAAACACTGATTTGATATTTATGTAAAGACGTTGTACCTAGATTTAAAAAAAAGGAGTTTACTACAGTAAAATAGGCGCATGGTGTTATAAAATCAATGGTGCAGATAACTAAATTATTATGTAAATACATGCTCACATATTCACACTAAGAGATATGTTAACTGTAAAAGATCTGTGATTACAAAAATATGTTCCAATGATTCATTGTTGTAAGAAAGTTTCAATTCAAATTTGTTTGAATTGAAACTTGGTTATACTCAAAACTCTCATATTCAAACGTAAATATTATGTTTATTGTAGCTGGAATATAGTCATAGCATACTCAAGATAACAATTTGTCCCATTTCGACTTTATATTTTGTATAAGAGTATAAAATTTTACGAACTCAGCAAACGTTGTGATTCTCTTCCGGGATCTCTTAGAAAAGTGTACTTATAAAAGCGAGCGACGTCCTTATAAATGGGTTTATTATACAAATAATATAGACTGAATTTTCAATGTATATATAAAATAATAATAATACAATAATTATATGATTATTTTTATTTCATAGAAGATGGTGCAAGTCTTCTGACAAAAGCTGTTCGGGCCTTTGACATGCTGGTGTCTTCGAGATGTTTTCCTTTACTGTGGGAGGAAGTGCTTGTATTTATTTTATGACTAGCTTTACATTTCATTTGACTATGAAATATGGCAGTTATAATGTCTAAAGTGTTCTACTTTCATATCTTCTTTTATTTATTTCGTAATCCTACACCATACATAAATTATATATAATAACAAACAGTTATACTGAAAATATAGCAAGAACTGGAATACATTTACAAAAGGAAACAAACAAATAAAAATTATTCAATACATTTAACTAAGTGGTACCTAATTTGGCTGTGTTGTGTGATGGTGTAAAAGTGAGGGTAAGTATGTGGGGTATGCTCATGATAGAGGTGATTTTGCGCTATGGAAATTCTTAATACTCCTTTTAACCATATTCCGCTATAGCTTAAACAAGTCAAACTTAAATATTGGGCGTTGTATGTCGGTATATTGTGAGTTTTTTGCATAGTTAGTGTTGATGTGAGCAACATGAAACAAAGCACGATTACGAGTCTGGTAGGCAGGAACTAGGAAGGGCAAGGGAGCTGCAATTAATTTTATTTGGGATGATGTCATGGAGTAGCAATATATCATATTGTTTTCGTCGAGAATCTAAAATATTAGTTTTAAAATGTTCACACACGTCTTTATATGTATTAAACTTATTATAGTTTTTTTTTTATACTAGAGATATCGCGATCCACCTAAAATAGATTTTGGTTTTCCTCTTTAAGATTTTTGATAGAATCGGTAACATAAAGATACGTAAGCGTAGTTATAGCCTTGTTCAGAGTTTTATGAAATATACTCCACATTATGTTGAGTAAAACTGAAACCTAAGTTTATCGTGAAACTACCCCAGCTTACTTTAAAATATCAAACTTTCATAATACATCATGCAATATGGAAATTTAATAGTGGAAAGTTCTCCACATATTGTTTTGATCGAGAGCGAAGTTATTGACAAATCAGGCAACTAAACTATTTAATTTACAAATTATATTCTTTCAGGGGGACTATGTAATACATATATAGGTATATATATACTAGCTGACCCAGGAAACGTTGTTTTGCCATGTATATTATTTCTAGGAAATATTTTATTAGTTACTAAAAAATAGGGGTTGATCGTAGAGGGGTGAAAATTAAGGATTATATGTATTGTATGTTGTATCATAAAAAAATAAAAAATAAGTTCAGGGGTGGACTGACCACCCTTAACATTTAGGGGATGAAAAGTATATGTCCGATTTGCAGACCTTACCCAAAATCGGTCAAGCCATTTCGGAGGAGTTAATTAACAAACACCACGAAGATTTTATATATACGTAGATATATATTATATATTTATTTTTGTTAACTTCGAAGCCCGTCTTATTTTCTTATAACATATATGTTCTACTATTGTTGTCATACTCATTTTTCTGTTTTCATTCCATGAAAGTAGCACAAACATCTCCCACATTTTAAAATCACTAAATTTCACGTCCTATTTCGTTACCTACTTTATATTTAATGTTTACAGTAAAATTAAAGAGTTCAACCAAGATTAAAGTATATTTACAAAATTTGGGAAGTAAATTAATAAAAACAACCTTCGTATATAATTAAATTTCTCAGGTATTGTCAAAGCACTTAAAACGCTGCCAGGTCAAGAATAATGAAAAGCAAACTCCCACTATCTTACTAATTTAATAAAATACTCTGTTGAATTTTTCAACATACTCGCATTTAATTAAAAACATTACTGACTTAAAAATCCACCAAAAAGTTTTATAAAATATTTCTTATTTGATTGAGGTGTTGATCAATCAATTTATTCCAGACACATTTTTGAATTTCGAACGCTACAGTGTTAATTTCAAAACGTTCATGAAACTTTCAGGTTATCGTTTAAATGTGCGTAAAAAATTGTGGAAGTTTTCCATTTAAAATTCAAAAAGTTATTATTTAATACGTGACTTTGTCTATGTAAAATAGAAGGCAACGTGTTACATTATTAAAATATAGCAAAAATATAACACAAATACTCACTGATATCAAAATAAAATGTCAATTCGGGTCGTTAGTATAGAATATATAGCATATGTATTGATGCGTTATGATCGTAACTTATTTCCAAATGATTTCCTACACTTGTGAATCGTGACCGCTGACACGGAAAACTGTACTCGATCACAATATAAATAGATTCTTGTAACATACATTTTTATTCCGTGTAACACGTGTATTGTAAAGTCTTTTCTATGTTTTGAAAAGCTGTCCACCACACCCCACAAAAGATGGAATTTGGGATTCACTAAAATCATTTTCTTTAATATTACAAAACTCAAAAATCATTTATTCATATAGGTAACACAATGTACACTTATGAACGTCAAAAAAGAAATATATACATTAAATGCCTCAAATTTTACATTTACTACCAGTTCTCAAATCAAGGACGTAGAACGGATAAGAAGAACTGGCAATGAAACAATATATCAATGTACAAGAGTCTTGCTCTAGCGGGTCAACATCTCAATAGTATCACCTAGGAATGATACTGGCAACGAAATAAACAATTTGATTATTCAAACAGTTCCGGTATTTTTTTTAATATGTATACGTAATTTAAAATAAGAAGAATTTTTCGTTTAAATTTTTTATTAATTTATTACTTTACTAGCTGGCCTGGCGAACATCGTACCGCCTAACAGTCGATTCTTTATTTTTTTTTTACTTATTCTGCTATTCGGGACACCGGTCTAGCTAGTAAGATAAAAAAAAGAAAGTTGATAAGACAACAAATACATTATGTCAAGAAATAAAAATTTACCTTCCCGGAACCCCTCCACTAACACTTGAACTTTATGCTATGGTATTAAAGTTCAAATTGACTTTTAAGTATTATTACGAATATTTTGTATGGGAATATAGAAAAGCGTTGTTTTTAGACTTTTTCACTCAATTTTTTTTTATTTTTCTCCGTAAGAACCATCCTCGTACTTCAAGGTATATTATATAAAAAAAAAATCAGATAAATCGGTCAAGCCGTTTTCATGTTATGTCGTGACAACGGAAGACGGGTTTCATTTTTATATATATAGATGTGCTTGTTTCAGACACAGCGGTAACCACGCTAGTAATTGTAATTCTCTTTAACATTCCTAAATTGGGATATAGCGTTACGTTATGAGCCGTGTGTCGAACCCTTATTAACCCTTATTGACGGCACTCAACACTGCATTTTCCATCTTTCCTTTATTTTCTGAAGCAACCGCAGACACGCTAGTTCTTCGACTTCCATATTAAAACTGATCGCTAACCGTCGCTGTCGATATAGTCGAATAGTCGACATTTTTGCGGTTCAGAGCGCGGTGTCTGAACGCTAGTTCAAAAAAAAATGTGCTAACATTCAGCATGTCATCTCAGCACTCTTAAAGATTTCTTTTAAACAATTTACTAAATACTTTTTAGTAACAATAATGACTACAGAATCACGATTACTATCGATCATTAAATAGTCGCTAATTTACAGATCTAGTAAAATTGGCAAATATTAGTATTAACAACTTGGATCTGTCTTTACTTATATGGTTCATTTATAAACTCTGTCACATATAATTGATGACTGACGGTAGCGACATTGCTCCTACACTTATAAGAGTAAAACATTATGATTTTATTAATTTTCCAACTGATTTTTAAATTTATTTTACAGTAAGACATAATTTCTGTTTTTATGAATAAAAAAGCTGCTGTTATCTCTCTCTTACTTGATCAAATAATGTAGTAATTTACTTTGAATTTTTATAACTTATATTTTATTTTTGAGTTCCTACCCCCTCCTTACTCATCAGCAGAATATTCATTATTCAAATTTTACACTAATTAAAGCAATGTCAATCATGTCATATTTCTCATTGACAAAACGTTTTGACATCTCGTCAAACTACTCGTAGATTTACGTTTGACCGGTCAGGATGATAAGAGACCTTCGAAGACCTGAAAAAAGTATTTATTCTATGTAGGTTACTAGATATAAAAATAAAACGAATAAAAGAATTTCTAATACAATAATATAAATAGTGAAGTCGTAGGTCCGACTGCACAACTGCACACGTAACTTATAAAATCTCTCTGCGAGTGATAGAAAAATAACAAGCTCAATTTTGTTGACAAAATAAAAGGTTGTACATCGCTTTTATTTTATACGAGCTCTGTTTATTTTGTTGAGAAAAGCTTTAGAGAGCAGAGCTTTTTTGTTTGTTTCATAAAGTGAACATTGTCATACATTAGTGTGCATTATATCAACCGTAATTATTAATTATCTTTTTTATTTCACATTAGTTTTCAACAATATAAATCTTAAATTTTGCTTAAAGTTTAATGTAAATATGTTTAATATACACACAGTCTTAAATTACTGTAGTAGTTAAGATGTTGACATACAAAAATTTTAAAAAAATATATTTCATTTCACGCGTATTACTTGTATAAGTATATTGCTCAAATAAGATAGGAAAAAACGACACCATTGTACCCATTTCATTTAAACGCCGGACGTTTTAAATAGATTATTATACCCTCCAATGCAACAGAAACACAAAAGATGTTTTATTTTACAAAAAAATGCTTTTGTTTCGTTAACATCGTGAACTGATGACTTATAACCTAGTTTACGAGAGCTTTTTGGAACGGCACTCCGAAATAACTCAAGTAGTTTTGTTAAAGTTTTTGTTTTTAAAATACCGGTGACCTTTAGCTTTTAAGGCCCGTGTGTGAGTTTTTGTAAACGGCGTTTCTATAATATGTGCTTTAATGAAACCTCAGATATATCCATTTCGTCAATACATTTTAGAAAAAATCATGGCATTCACTTAATGTTTATGATTATAACAACATTGCTTGGTCTGTAACGATGATATATTTATCCTTTAAAAGGGTTCCTAGAAAACTAAACAATATCATTTTAATGTTATTATCATCACGATTGATTTATAAAGTCGAATAATCGGATTCGCTAGTTAAACGACTAAATAAATAATTATAAATGATTTATTGATAATGAGATTGACAACTGTTATATCACTGTTCTATACTGTAATTATATTAAGTACATTTAATAAAACATAACATAATCTTCAATTTTGTAAATAATAAAAATCGTCACAGGAAGACCAAAAATGCAGATTCAAAATAAAATGCCATGTTGGATATTTCAATATAAATAATCTATTAGCGGACCCGGCGAACTTCGTTCCGCCTAACAGTCTAATAATATCGTGTTAACTTTAGTTAAACTTATTTTCGGATTCTATTAAGGGACATTAATTCAATTTTTTTTTTGCAAATTCAAAAATGTTTTATTGCTTGCCATTGCGAAAGAAGAATGGCAGTTTTACACATTAGCCCTCTTCTCTCTAGCGCCAATTTTGCGATACTGCATGTTAAAACATTTTCTGATATACAACATTTTTTGTTTTGTTCAATCGGATCAGGTGCAAGAACAAAGTGTTAGGTTTCTTTTATTTGCGTAATTTTGTCAACAGATGGCGCCACATGGTGTTTGCATTCGTAAAATTAATTTATCATTTATGTTTATTCGATAACTTATCCGATATTTTATTACTTATTCTGCCATTCGGAGCGGGGAAGATTCCACCAAATAAGAGATACCTAACATCGGTCCAGCCGATCTTGAGTTATAAGTGGTGTAACTAACACGACTTTGTTATATATATTTAAATTACCGTTGCCTTATCGAAAGGATTAAGGAGGATTGTAAAGATTAAGGGTATAGGCAGAATTAATTGTGACCAGTCTGGTCATAAAAATATAATTAAAACCTTATCTAATATTATTTTTTAGTAATAAATTCGTTCTTATAAGTGTCATGATAAAATTAATATTCTATGAAAGCCTAAATTTTTTTAAAAATTGATTGTAAATACAATTTGATGTACCTATCTAGTTTTTATCGCTAGGAAAACATTATGCCAAGGTAATGAGACAAAAAGTAATCATTAAATATTTTCCTTAACGACCTTACATTGACATAACATCGTGAATGTATCCTGACCCTTGTTATGAGACACCCAATCATCAATCCACAACGTCATTTGTCTTTGCTAACAATATGTCTCAGTTTGATAGTAAAACGGTCTTGTGAATGACAGGCATTAGCAAAGGTAAAGAATTTAAAATTTCCAAAAAAGGGGCCGTTTATGTATTACGTAAGCATAAGTAATAAAAGATCTCAAAAATAATAGTTTTAATTTTTGTAGGAATCCTCGAAAATCCATTTCGTTTTTAAGCATAGACAATATGTGGGTAATATGTGTAACAAAATAAATAATTACTGTTGACGTAATCACCAAATAAGAAAATCAAACACCCGCCTCCCCCTCTGTACTGGTTACGTAATATTTGAACGATTAGTTTCGTCCACAAATAATTTGTTATATTATCAGAAATATAATACTTGAATATACATGTCGGAGATAATCTAAAAAGGGACTTATTACTTCAATTGTGTCATGTAAATTAATGTAAGGTTAGTAGTAATTACCATGATAAAAGAAATTAACAGTTTATAACGAGTATGAATTATGTTATTTCACTTTTACGAGTTCTGTAATGTAGATATGTTTTGTCCTTGTTAAGAATTTTTTATTTTACTTATTAAAAATTGTTTTTGTGTTTTTTACATTTTGCCCTAGAATGATTATAAAACGTTTATGGATATTAAATTTTATATTTATTCCAACCGTTTTGGTAGTTTGGAGAAAAATAAGCGATACTAACTCAAGACCTGTAATTCTTACTAAGAATGGATTGGTAAGGGGTCTTAAATCGCCAAACGGTGATTATGATATGTTTCTTGGTATTCCTTATGGAAAAGTAAGGCAAGAAAACCCTTTTGGGGTAAGTTGTATATTTTTTTGTATTTCTTACTGTAGAATATATTCCCGCCATAATTAAATATTCCCGAAATGAATATTGCAGATTGCAGACCCCTATCCAAAATATGAAGGAATTTTCGATGCTGATGATGACAACAACCCATGTCCGCAGTATGACGAAGGTTTTAATTTTTTTGCTGGAACATTAGACTGTCTTCGGTTACACATATATACGCCTAAAAAGTCAGAAAAGTTGGCAGTAATGGTTTACATTCATGGCGGAGCATTTCGTTATGGACACTCCGGATCTTGTAATGGTGAAAAGGATTATGACCCAGTGTATTTAATTCGCCACAATATAATTTTTGTTAGTTTAACTTACAGACTGGGTGTATACGGCTACATGTGTTTAGGAACAAAAGAGATTCCAGGAAACACCGCTATGAAGGATCAATTATTGGCATTAAGATGGATTAAGGCTAACATAGAGGCCTTCGGTGGTGATCCGGATAGAATAACCATTTTTGGGCATAGTAGTGGTTCTATTTCAGTAGATTTTCAAGTGCATTATCAACATGATAATTTGTTCCAACAAGCTATTTTACAGAGTGGAACAATAACAAATATGCATAGTTTTGGTGAAGCTAATACATCACTGCCTTTTATAATGGCAGAAAACCTTGGATTTAAAACAAGAGATCTTGATGCTGCTATAAGGTTTCTCTCGAAACAAGACCCGTTCAATGTTATTAAAGCTATAACTAATCCAGCTTTACCCATATTGATTTTTCAACCGTGCATTGAAAAAAAATTCTATGGAGTTGAACATTTCATTACAAAAAAGCCGTCTGAATTAGTTCCTAAAGTGAAGAATAGAAAATTTCTAATTGGAAATACAAACGATGAATACAATATTGTTATTGGTAATAACCCTGATGAATTTTTTGACGACGATCATACAATAAGAAAATATTTGAATTATTCGTTTAATTTTAATGAAGAAGAATTGAATGGTGCAGTACATAAATTAAAACAATTTTATATAGGCAATGATGAATTTAGCAGAAAATATAGAAGACAAATGACTGATTTATTTTCGGACATGGTTCATATTTATCCCACGTATAAACTACTTAATAGTTATCATAAAAACGAAGCGACTAAGGTAATTTTACGTAGCTCAAGTAGTGTCAGTATCATAGTGTACTGTCTTCTTTCCTACTTTCTTCCTTTTGTTATTTTCTTATTGTTATAATACATTTCAGGTCTACTATTATCTGTTCACTTATTCTGGAGGCCGCAATATGTACCGTCAACGTAATAATTTAACCCTAGATACCGCTATTCATGCAGATGAGTTGGGCTACCTGTTTCAAGACCTCCACGTCAAGTCTTCCAGCCCAGAAGATCAGCTAATGATTGATAGAATGACAACGTTGTGGACAAATTTTGCAAAATATGGGTATATATAATTTCTATACACCAACTCCTGCACGCCGTTACTATATAGCTAAAGCTAATAAATGGGTTTTGATTCGTTTTCAGAGATCCGGTACCATCGACATCGGAAATACTACCAACACAATGGGTACCTATTTCTGACGATAGTAAAGCTTACTTTCGTATAGATAAAACAACTAAGATGGACACGGAGTTCTTAGCAAAGAATGAGTTTTGGGAAGAATTCTATAGACAATATTCAAAGAATTATAAATATTAATTGAAGCAAATATTGTTATAAAATGTAATAAATTGTTATATATTATTATTTATTTTTTTTAATCGTAGAAAATAATAGAATTGGTGTACGTAATTAATATAATGCCGAGGATATTCAAAAATAAATAGCCTATATTCGGCCACAGTAACGAATCTCCGTCGACGTTGGTCTAAACGTAGGAGTTTTTTTACTCCCCAAAAGTCATACCCCGGTATTGATGGCCGATATGATGCATTACAAGGTTAAGAATAATACCATAGAATTATTTATATATAATGCAATGTATTTAGTAGTTTATGTATGCGTGAACGTAATTCCGTTCGGGAAAGTAATTGTTGACACTTTATTAAGGTTTTCTTTAATCTTTTTAAAACACTTGTGCTAGGGCCATAATTGATGTCATAAATATGACTCTTAAATTAAGAAGGGTCCAAATATGTACGTAGTTGATTAAAATAAAAAGCTAAGTTCTGTAAAGTTTATTTTGTTTGTCAGCCGGTACGCTACTAATTCGGCTAATTATAATTAAAATCTAATAAAGATAAAAATTAAGTGGAAACTGTTCAGTTTGATAATATAATTAAAAGGTTAATTTTAAATACTTGATACGGAAATAAATTTAGCATTATATAACTTTATCGAATGTTTGTTTGAGTGATTAAGCATGCGATTCTCAATCTTAAGGTTCTTTACATCGCAAATATAATTTTTTAATACAATAATTTGTTAACATCTAAATTCGTATTAACCTTCAATGTTAATTATATTATTAAACTAGCTGGCCTGGCGAACATCGTACCGCCTAACAGTCGATTCTTTATTTTTTTTAAATACTTATTCTGCTATTCGGGACACCGGTCTATCTAGTAAGTTAAAAAAAGAAAGTTGATTCAAATACATTATGTCAAAAAATTAAAATTTACCTTCCTGGAACCCCTCCACTAACACTTGAACTGTATGATATGGTATTAAAGTTCAAATTGACTTTTAAGTATTATTACGAATATTTTGTATGGGATTATAGAAAAGTGTTGTTTCTAGACTTTTTCACTCAAGTTTTTTAAATTTTTCTCTCCGTAAAAACCATCCTCGTACTTCAAGGAATAATATAAAAAAGAATTGGCCAAATTGGTCCGGGCGTTGTTGAGTTACCAACACATTTTGCGATTCATTTTTATATTATTCAGTTAAAGTTTTTATTATGTGGCCAAATAACGTTGCCACTCAACTAACTGAACATATATACGACCGATACACTTGATAGTAAGAATTTGGTATGGAATATTTTGATGGTAAAAGCATTTAAACCAACACGTATCAAATTTGATGCGTAAACCCGTTTGGTTTACGACCACCAAGCAAAAATACAGTTTGTGTGAAATTCAAACTGAGCGCAGTTAACATAATGTCTATTAAGTTGTTATTATAAAAAAATACGGTAAGTAAATAAATGAATTATTTCCAGAGATCCAACACCGGCACAATCTACTACTAACGCGGTAGATACCCATTTCTAAAGATATTAAAACTTACGTTCATATAGAACTGAAAGAACAACTAAGATGCATACAGAGTTAATTAAACATACGGATATTTCTTGCAATGATAACACAACCTATTTATAATAATTATAAAATATAATTTTTATCGTTGTGTTTTGTGTTCAATCATAAAAAATAATAAATCACCTACATACACCACACTGCAATGAAACCGTTTTGGCACATGGAGTCCATTGGAATGTACCATGTAACGGCGTGTTTATGCCCATGTAAGAGAAATGTAGCCTTTCCCCTATTACCGGCAGCATGCTGATAGACCTACCCACACGTTCGTCACCAGTGATACAGCTACATAACTCTTAATATGTGAAGAGTCGTGGTGTTTATGAAATATTTGAAATCAGAAAACTTTTTTAGGTTTTTAAACATCAAAGTCCAATTATGAAATATATTTTTTTTTATTTTTATAAAGTAAAATATGAGAGATATGTTGGATCAAAGATAAGCTTCATTTCAAGTGCTCAACGTGAATTTTTTATACATGAAATATTAAATTTCATTCATGAAAAATCAGTTTCAGTTTCAGAAAATCAGCCACAGATTATTGTTTTTAAAGTACTTGGATTTTTGGGTCTACGTATATGATTTATTGGTTTCCTCGAGATTGTTTTAATGCACGGTACTCAATTGAATACTGTGTGTAAAATTACTATGACATATTAAATAAAGTATATTTGGCTTATTTATTGTATGTGTATGTTTTTAAAATATCTTTTACAAAGAAATACAAAAGTATACCAAATAATTTTATTAAAACTTACATTAAGATTCTAGACTACACATACGTTTTGTAGATTTTTACAATTTTTCAAAACTTTTCTGTCGTTAAAATGCTACCAAATATTATTGTGCCAGTACAGATGCAACCTAACACATCTTCCTATTTACAATTTAAACAGATAACCATTATTATTATTACATCCATCAGCGGAAGTTGTCAGGAACAATGAAGAGACCAATCAATGCTTCAATATCTCAATGCCAGTCCAGTCAATTATGCTAGTGGGACAAGGGGAAAGATATTAACGTGAGACCACAAATCTATTTTGAATACAGTTGGACAACTATATTTTTATATTAATTATTTTCATTACCATTTGTGTTACATTAAGTTTACTGTATAGTTTAGTTTATTTATATATCTGAAAATGTTGTCACTATTACATATTATAATTATGTTATATATATTATAATTATATTAATAATAAAATTATTAATTGGACATTAATCTGTTATTCATTTAATGACTTGCATGTTGAAAAATAACGACGGGTTGCACTCCGGGACTAACATAAGTGAAAACTTGAATATTAACGTTGTGCATTTTTGATATTTTGGAATGGTTAGGGAATAATTTTGCACGAATTGCTTTAATTATCACTATAAAAGTACCTACTATCATTTCTCTCTTCTCTTCAGGAGGCTCACCTGATGTTAAGTGATACCGCTGCCCATGGACACTCACAATGCCAGAAGGCTCGCAAGTGCGTTGCCGGCCTTTCAAGAATTGGTACGCTCTTTTCTTGAAGGACCCTAAGTCGTATTGGTTAGGAAATACTTCAGTGACAATTTATATTACATTAAATAAGCCACGCCAGCTGACTACTCTCCACGCTTCGTCAGTCTGACCAAATCGTCACTAAGACGATTACTTGTTTAGACATTTCGCAAAATTAAACCTTGATTTATTGATTGAAGGTCCAATTCCACATGCATCAATGTATGTGAGAAAAGAGACAAATAAACTAAAACCGTAACTTAATAACGCACGAAGGTTCATAATCGTTTAAAAGAAACATCCGTCTTACGAATTTGTCCTGACGCGAGTTTAACATTTTTTACCCATTCTAAAAAAGTGTACAATGCCGCCAAAGAAGTTTTCACTTCAAAAATATAATGTTTTTGTTTAATTAAAACTTGCCGGTCATACTATCAATATATGGCAAACGCATTAATTACATTGCTTATCAGAAATTGAAATATGCCGTGCTATTTTATACTTTTAATTAAAAGAACAATCGAATAAATTTTACATTTAGTTTTATGATAAAATTAAACTTTCACAAACACTATTAACTTGCGTACCCAACAGAAGTTGTCCTGCCTGCATGATATTTCAAGCGATTAGGATAATAAACAAAGTATGAAAGTATCGACTGCAGCGCCATCTGACGGGATGATTTGTGAATCTAAATCCATTCAGGGTGCCAGCCAGACGCACACAAAAAAATTCATTCAAATCTGTCCAGCCGTTTAAGAGGAGTTCAGTGACATACACACGTACACGTAATTTAAATCATTATTACATTAGTTCCGAGATAAAAATGATAAATAAATTTAAAATGATATTGCTACAAATAATCAAATGGCTTACCCTTATTTATCAGATACTATAATAATAACATAAGATACTAGGTTAATTTATATAGCAGCAAAATACAAGGTTTCGTCAATACCAATTAATTTCTTGAGTGTTCGAAAAGAGCGAATGTACAACCCAGAGTGAACAGCTATCTTCTGTTACAACAAAGTTCTATTTAACTAAGCCAAATATATTTTAAAATTGGTGTTTTTATTACTATTATAATATTAACGTATATATAAACCCCAAAATATATATAGATTGTCCAATGTTATGTTTATATTTTCATTTAAAACAAGATTCATCCTTAGTCAAAAATGGCTAACCGACTTACGAATACGAAAGAACAACTTTCGTAGGATTCTAAACGCGAGATAAATTGTATTATTTTACGCCCACATTTTCGCAAATTGATAAACTTACCGAACTCACGCGTGAAATAATAAGTAAGTGATAACCAAACGGTATGTGCGCTCTGATTGGTTGAATAAGTCACTACCTAACCTAACCTAACCGTTTAGAATCTTACGAATGGATATCCGTTAGTATAACTTTCCCACGAGACGTCGCAAATTGATGCGGATTTTGTTATATTCTGGTGTAATATACACCGCTATCTGGTCGGATGTTCTATATAGTTTATTTATAATATCCACAGAACCCATTTTTACTGGAATCGAACAATCCAAATGACATTCAAATATTCCAAATAATTCAGTTGGATGACCATTAAAATCCCCTAAGATTATGTAAATAGGTTCGTTATTATAGTCATCACTAATAGCACTTAGAGTTAGTTCCCAAACCGTCCGGAAAGGCTTATAATAATTGGATATTCACATCCAAAAATGTATTTAATTTAGATTCTGATGCTAAGAATCTGTGACTGATAACACTTTTCATACTTATTTTGTCCAACATCACTTTTCCGTATTTATTTAGTTATTTAACAGTAACAATTATTTTGTTAAATTACATAGATTATGTAATTATGAACTTGCGATTCTCAACCTTCAAGTCTAGCGTTCAAAACCTGGTTATACATAAAGCTATTTTCGCATATTAATGGTGATGACACATTTGCCTATAAAATTAATTAATTATATAAATTCAGAATTGCCTTTTTGTCGCATAACGTAACGACATGACGACGGACCGGAACACATCCATATTCTCCGAACCCATCAATACTTATTTTGTGGTATAAATCGTAAAATCTTATTACCTACAGAACTACATTCATTTTGAACTACATAAATTAAATAACTAAATTCATAAAAAAACTTGGAAACCATACATATTCAGTTTTAAGTATAAAAATTCTTAATTCTAAAATAATCAATTGTGTCGTGTAAATTAATGTAGGTTTGTAATTATTACCATGATAAAAGAAAGTTACTTTTTATAACTAGTATGAAAATTATGTCATTTGACTTTTACGAGTTCTGTAATGTAGTTACTAGTTATGTCTAAAGAATTTTTAATTTAACTTATTAAAAATTGTTTCTGTGTTTTTTACATTGCGCCCTAGAATGATTATAAAGCGTTTATGGATATTAAATTTTATATTTATTCCAACCGTTTTGGTAGTTTGGAGAAAAATAAGCGATACCAACTCAAGACCTGTAATTCTCACTAAGAATGGATTGGTAAGGGGTCTTAAATCACCAAACGGTGATTATGATATGTTTCTTGGTATTCCTTATGGAAAAGTAAGGCAAGAAAACCCTTTTGGGGTAAGTTGTATATTTTTTGTAGTTCTTACTGCAGAATAAATTCCCGCAATAATTAAATATTCCCGAAATGAATATTGCAGATTGCAGACCCATATCCAAAATATGAAGGAATTTTCGATGCTGATGATGACAACAACCCATGTCCGCAGTATGACGAAGGTTTTAATTTTTTTGCTGGAACATTAGACTGTCTTCGGTTACACATATATACGCCTAAAAAGTCAGAAAAGCTGGCAGTAATGGTTTTCATTCATGGCGGAGCATTTCGTTATGGACATTCCGGATCTTGTTATAATGAAAAAGATTATGACCCAGTGTATTTAATTCGCCACAATATCATTTTTGTTAGTTTAACTTACCGATTGGGTGTATACGGCTACATGTGTTTAGGGACAAAAGAGATTCCAGGAAACACCGCTATGAAGGATCAATTATTGGCATTAAGATGGATTAAGGTTAACATAGAGGCCTTTGGTGGTGATCCGGATAGAATAACGATTTTTGGGCATAGTAGTGGTTCTATTTCAGTAGATTATCAAGTGCATTATCAACATGATAATTTGTTCCAACAAGCTATTTTACAGAGTGGAACAATAACAAATTTGCATAGTTTTGGTGAAGCTAATACATCGCTGCCTTTTATAATGGCAGAAAACCTTGGATTTAAAACAAGAGATCTTGATGCTGCTATAAGGTTTCTCTCGAAACAAGACCCGTTCAATGTTATTAAAGCTATAACTAATCCAGCTTTACCCATATTGATTTTTCAACCGTGCATTGAAAAAAAATTCTATGGAGTTGAACATTTCATTACAAAAAAGCCGTCTGAATTAGTTCCTAAAGTGAAAAATAGAAAATTTCTAATTGGAAATACAAACGATGAATACAATATTGTTATTGGTAATAACCCTGATGAATTTTTTGACGACGATCAAACAATAAGAAAATATTTGAATTATTCGTTTAATTTTAATGAAGAAGAATTGAATGGTGCAGTACATAAATTAAAACAATTTTATATAGGCAATGGTGAATTTAGCAGAAAATACAGAAGACAAATGACTGATTTATTTTCGGACATGGTTCATATTTATCCCACGTATAAACTACTTAATAGTTATCATAAAAACGAAGCGACTAAGGTAATTTTACGTAGCTCAAGTAGTGTCAGTATCATAGTGTACTGATAGCCACTAGTCCTACTTTCTTCTTTTTGTTATTTTCTTATTGTTACAATACATTTCAGGTCTACTATTATCTGTTCACTTATTCTGGAGGCCGCAATATGTACCGTCAACGTAATAATTTAACCGTTGATACCGCTATTCATGCAGATGAGTTGGGCTACCTGTTTCAAGACCTCCACGTCAAGTCTTCCAGCCCAGAAGATCAGCTTATGATTGATAAAATGACAACGTTATGGACAAATTTTGCAAAATATGGGTATATATAATTTCTATACACCAACTCCGGTACGCCGTTACTATATAGCTAAAGCCAATAAATGGGGTTTTTATTTGTTTTCAGAGATCCGGTACCATCGACATCGGAAATACTACCAACGCAATGGGTACCTATTTCTGACGATAGTAAAGCTTACTTTCGTATAGATAAAACAACTAAGATGGATACGGAGTTCCTAGCAAAGAATGAGTTTTGGGAAGAATTCTATAGACAATATTCAAAGAATTATAAATATTAAATGAAGCATATATTGTTATAAAATGTAATAAATTGTTATATATTATATCTATATTTTTTTAATCTTAGAAAATAATAGAATTTGTGTACGTAATGATTATAATGCTGAGTATATTCGTAATCGTTGTTTTTTCGTAAAAGTTGTTATTTCTATCAAGATGCGATTTGCTCACTGTTTTTCTTTTTCGTTTTCCACGCTTTGTAGCGTAGCGTATTTCTATAAGCTAGTTTCTAGTAAAATAGTAGTTGATTACTAAATACTATAACAATACTATATAAGTAACTGGTACTTTATTACAAATTTCTTCAAAACTATTCAAAAATAAATAGCCTATATTCGGCCACGATAACGAATCTCCATCGACGTTGGTCTAAACGCAGGAGATTTTTCATTCCCCAAAAGTCATATCCCGGTATTGATGGCTGATATAATGCATTACAAGGTTAAGAATAATACCATAGAATTCTTTATATAGAATGCAATGTAGATTTTTAGTAGTTTATGTATGCGTGATTGTAATTCCGTTCGGGAAAGTAATTGTTGACACTTTATTACGCTTTTATTTAATCTTTTTAAAACACTAGGGCCATAATTGATGTCCAAAGTATGTAAGTAGTTGATTAAAATAAAAAGCTAAGTTCTGTAAAGTTTATTTTATTTGTCAGCCGGTACGGTACTAATTTGGCTAATTATAATTAAAATCTAATAAAGATTTCACTTCATTTGGACAACAATAATTTAAATATGAATAATTTTCATTACGTTAAGTTTATTGTATAGTATAATTAATTTATATATTTGAAAATATTTTATGATTATTGTATTAATAGTAAAATTATTAATTGGACATTATTCTATTATTTATTAAATGACTTGCATGTTACAAAAAAATATAACGTTTTTTGTTAAATAAAACTTGCCCGTCATACTACCAATATATGGCAACCGCATAAATTACATTGCTTATCAGAAATTGAAATATGCCATGCTATTTTATACTGTTCATTAAAATAACAATCGAATAAAATTTACATTTCATTCTATAATAAAATTTAACTTTCACAAACACTATTTAAGTAACTCAAACAAAAATATTAACCTAAAAGAGTGATACAACTAAAAAATAATAAAAAACCAATTCAAACTCAGCCTCACATAGGGCTAAGTAATAACATCTTTTTTTTTATTTGTAGAAAAATATATTTATCTAGTGGACCCGACAGACGTTGTCCTGCATGATATTTCAAGCGATCAGTTGTGTATATTTTCATTTAAAATCTCGGTACAAAAATGACTAACTTACTTGTAAATCACGAAATCACCGACGAAAGGGCAACTTTTAATTTGACGTTAAATTCGACTTCACTGCCAACTGACTTTAATCCACGTGATATGTCAAGTGGCATTATCAGAGTACCAAATGTCTAAAATTTTTGGGCGTAAGTGATTTGAGTGTTGAATTTTAGTTCCAAATGTAAACAATCTGCCTTGAGCGGCGCCTTTGTGATAAACAAAGCGATTATTACAGAAAGCATAATCGTAAAATGACGTCACGAGTGATTTGAGAGCGGAATCCGCTGTAAGAGTTTGAAAAGTGAATTACAGATTACGTGAAAATTTAAATAATATGTGTCGCCTATGACAATCAGATGTATACACCGCTATCTGGTTAGATGTTCTATCTGTCCAAACTACTTTATTTGTATCCACAGAACCCATTTTAACAGGAATCAAAGATTCCAAATGACATTCAAACATTCTGAATAATTCAGTTGGATCTACTAATATTATGTGAATGGTTCGTTATTATAGCCATTACTAATAGCACGACGACGGACCGAAACACAGCCATATTCTCCGAACCCAACAATTCTTATTTTGTAGTAAAAATCGTGAAATCGTAACCCACAAAACAACATTCATTTCCACATAAATTAAATAACTGCTAAAATAACTAAATTCATAAAAACTTGGACACGATACATATTCAGTTTTAAGTATATAAATTCTTAATTTCAAAATAATCAATTGTGTCATGTAAATTAATGTAGGCTAGTAGTAGCTAGTAATTACTATGATAAAAGACACTAACAGCAGTACGAAAATTATGTCATTTGACTTTTACGAGTTCTGTAATGTAGTTACGTTTAAAGTAGTTTCCTTGTTAGTTAAGAATTTTGAATTTTACTTTTTAAAAATTGTTTTTGCGTTTTTTACATTTCGCCCTAGAATGATTATAAAACGTTTATGGATATTAAATTTTATATTTATTCCAACCGTTTTGGTAGTTTGGAGAAAAATAAGCGATACCAACTCAAGACCTGTAATTCTCACTAAGAATGGATTGGTAAGGGGTCTTAAATCTTCAAATGGTGATTATGATATGTTTCTTGGTATTCCTTATGGAAAAGTAAGGCAAGAAAACCCTTTTGGGGTAAGTTGTATATTTTTTTGTATTTCTTACTGTACTTTCTTACTGTTTCCCGCCATAATTAAATATTCCCGAAATGAATATTGCAGATTGCAGACCCCTATCCAAAATATGAAGGAATTTTCGATGCTGATGATGACAACAACCCATGTCCGCAGTATGACGAAGGATTTAATTTTTTTGCTGGAACATTAGACTGTCTTCGGTTACACATATATACGCCTAAAAAGTCAGAAAAGTTGGCAGTAATGGTTTACATTCATGGCGGAGCATTTCGTTATGGACATTCCGGATCTTGTAATGGTGAAAAGGATTATGACCCAGTGTATTTAATTCGCCACAATATTATTTTTGTTAGTTTAACTTACCGATTGGGTGTATACGGCTTCATGTGTTTAGGGACAAAAGAGATTCCAGGAAACACCGGCTTGAAGGATCAATTATTAGCATTAAGATGGATTAAGGCTAACATAGAGGCCTTCGGTGGTGATCCGGATAGAATAACCATTTTTGGGCATAGTAGTGGTGCTGTTACAGTAGATTATCAAGTGCATTATCAACATGATAATTTGTTCCAACAAGCTATTTTACAGAGTGGAACAATAACAAATATGCAAAGTTTTGGTGAAGCTAATACATCGCTGCCTTTTATAATGGCAGAAAACCTTGGATTTAAAACAAGAGATCTTGATGCTGCTATAAGGTTTCTCTCGAAACAAGACCCGTTCAATGTTATTAAAGCTATAACTAATCCAGCTCTACCCATATTAAACTTTCAACCGTGCATGGAAAAAAAATTCTATGGAGTTGAACATTTCATTACAAAAAAGCCGTCTGAATTAGTTCCTAAAGTGAAGAATAGAAAATTTCTAATTGGAAATACAAACGATGAATACAATATTGTTATTGGTAATAGCCCTGATGAATTTTTTGACGACGATCAAACAATAAGAAAATATTTGAATTATTCGTTTAATTTTAATGAAGAAGAATTGAATGGTGCAGTACATAAATTAAAACAATTTTATATAGGCAATGATGAATTTAGCAGAAAATACAGAAGACAAATGACTGATTTATTTTCGGACATGGTTTATATTTATCCCACGTATAAACTACTTAATATTTATCATAAAAACGAAGCGACTAAGGTAATTTTATATATCTCAAGTAGTGTCAGTATCATAGTGTACTGATAGCCACAAGTCCTACTTTCTTCATTTTCTTATTGTTACAATATATTTCAGGTCTACTATTATTTGTTCACTTATTCTGGAGGCCGCAATATGTACTGTCAACGTAATAATTTAACCCTAGATACCGCTATTCATGCAGATGAGTTGGGCTACCTGTTTCAAGACCTCCACGTCAAGTCTTCCAGCCCAGAAGATCAGCTTATGATTGATAGAATGACAACGTTGTGGACAAATTTTGCAAAATATGGGTATATATAATTTCTATACACCAACTCCTGTACGCCGTTACTATATAACTAAAGCCAATGAATGGGTTTTATTCGTTTTCAGAGATCCGGTACCATCGACATCGGAAATACTACCAACACAATGGGTACCTATTTCTGACGATAGTAAAGCTTACTTTCGTATAGATAAAACAACTAAGATGGACACGGAGTTCTTAGCAAAGAATGAGTTTTGGGAAGAATTCTATAGACAATATTCAAAGAATTATAAATATTAAATGAAGCATATGTTGTCATAAAATTTAATAAATTGTAATATAATATATCTAATTTTAAAAAAATCTTAAAAACTAATAGAATTTATGTATGTCATGATTATAATGCCGATGATATTCTTAATCGTTGTTTTAAATTGTGAACGCTTTAGTTGCCATCGGCTCAAAGCTAAGTAGAGTTGAAGAGCCTATACCACTGATAAAGTTGCATTGTTTGTTTACAGTAATGTTTAGTTTGCAATACGTCTCTCAAATAATTCTATGATAAAGAAAATTATTTTAGGCAAAACTACAAAATAATAGTGAGATTTTTCATGCAAATAAACGTTTTGTTGCTGGCTTTTAAAACGTAACTTAGACGTAATTCCTTTTGGAACAGTGATTGCTGACTTTACTTAGAAGTTTTAAGACACTATATTCTGTGAAACTAGTCCTAATGCCATCAAAATTAATGATCATCATAACAGACAGATAAAATAGACCATAATATAAAGAATTGTCTCATAAAATATACCGTAGTGTCCGATGATATAGTGTTCGTTCTTAAGTGAGCCAATGCATCAAGTAGAGAGATTTTATTCCATTGTCATAGTATCTTTTGTGTTTCGATAAATTTCATTTATTATGAACTATATTTTCGCCATATTAAACGAGAAAAAAGAATATTGAGATTCTTATCGTTATGATAACAAGGCTCAATATTTCTTTAATGTTCGTATAAAAACGAAACAAGTTATATAGAAATATACGTATATATCGCTGTTCTCACAATAAGTGTGATTGTATTTCATTTCTTTTTAGTATTATGAATTATTGCGAAAAATATGAAAAAAAATTAATACATGTCTGTGAATATATGTAATTAGAAAGAAAAAGTGTCTTCGTGTTCTAGAAAAGAAATTCAAATAAGTATAACTTAATAATACTTAACGTAGTTAATTAATGCCCTTGACTCCTAGAGCAAATACTTACCAAAATATTTATTGAACAAATGACTGAAAGCTGCGCCTATAGTAAAAGTAAAAAAAATAAAAACTCAAAATATAATTTGTTCATAACATTAAATATGAAATTATTCAGTTCTATTACGTGATTTGGATACATCTTCTTCATCTTATCATCTTGGAAATGCTGTTAGCATTAAGGGTAAACTACCACAAGGACCAAACTTTTTAAATTTGTTTTAGTTTTCTATCCACTCTTAATAATAATTATGATTACTATTTTGGTTAAGGGTGTGCCAGTTCTGAACGACTATATTTTATTACACCTCCATGTTTAGAACAAAAAGAATTGTGCCATATGAGTCTTAGTTTCTTAGCTCTCAAAGCCTAGGTTATTTTAAAGCTATTTTCTTATTTATTTATTTATTTATTTAATAACAGCACAATGGCCAAACTTAGACTAAAAAACACAATAAACAATACAATAAAATACAATTAAGATTTACAACACAGGGTAGCATTACCCCCTTATCCCCTCCAGGTACACTCTGAAAGCACAGTATACCACCCCCATAAGCTTCCCAAACAGGTCGCTCTCCGGTGAAGAGTCGAGAAACCCATTAAGCAGTGAGAGTAGCCGGGGAATGGGCGCTTGTTGTCGCTGGACAGTGCGAGCCGAACGCACAGCGAAAAGGTTATGTTTCCGGCAGCGGCAATATTTGTCCGGGACGTATAGCCTCATGATCTCTTCCAGCAAGTATGCGCTTTCCGTTTCATTCTTAATTACACTCAAACCAAACCTGACCACCGAGAAATCCCTACGAAGCTCTAATGAATTATACCCTAACACCCCCATCAAGAACTTTGTAGGGTAGAGGTAAGGAAAGAAATTGTATCTTCTTTTATACAGATTTCTCAGGAACTTCTTTTGAACTCGTTCAATCATATCCCCATAATACCTTTCATAAGGGGACCATATGACGCAGCTGGTTTCGAGAATTGGCCTTACTAATGATGAATATAGCACCCTAGTGGCAGTGTCCGTCAGACCAACCGAATTTCGCAGGACAAACCCTAATCTCCTAAAAGCAGCATCCGTAATCGTCCGAATATGCTCCGCAAATGAAAGATCGGGCACGAAAAGGACACCCAAGTCGCGGACTCTGTCTACGCGCCTAATAACTTTCGATCCTATGCCATAGTCGCAGAGTATTTTATTCGGAGAGGCACTAAAGGTCATCACTTCACATTTGTCATAGTTGAATTGGAGTTTATTTAATTCACTCCAATGCAGCAGTTCATCCAAATCAAGTTGCATATACAGACGATCATTGTCAGTCTCAATTATTTTAAAGACCTTAACGTCGTCAGCAAATAATAGTATTTTGGAATATTTGATAACGCTTGGAAGGTCGTTAATCATTATTAAAAATAGCAACGGTCCCAGGTTTGAACCCTGGCTAATACCAGAAATTGTTGGATAAGGCTTCGAAATATATTGTCCATATTTAACATATTGGTTACGATTTGATAGGTAACTAGAAAAAAACTTAAGCAGAACAGGTCCACACCCAATTGCGGCCAGCTTTTGGAGAAGAATGTCGTTGTCTACTCTATCAAACGCTTTGTGGAAATCCAAATACACTACATCCACCTGACACCGCCTATCAATTTCACGCGATACCATGTCAGCCAAAGTCAATAGATTAGTATTAACTGATCTGCGTGGAAGAAAGGCGTGCTGGCAAGGATTTATGTGGGGAATGCATTTAGGCAACATTAATGAGTGTAAGGACATTTCAAACACCTTCGCCAGCGTACACAGCCATCAGCCACAGCCATCGCGATAGGCCTGTAGTTTTCAGCTCTGCTTCTACAATCAGCTTTAGGAACTGGGGTCACGCGGGATGTCTTCCATAACGTTGGGTAGACCCCTGAATATAAAATAATATTGAAAATATGCGATATAGGCAATATTAAATATTCTGCCAGTCCTTTAATTATATAAGCCGGAATCATATCTGGACCCGGAGGTGTATTAGATTTTAGTTTATTTACACTACGCATAATAACTTCTGTTTCGAAATTTTTGATATCAAAATGATTAGAGTATGCTTTTGGATTATGATTGGCAGTTTCTGGAATAAGTTTCGGGTGATCTGCCAGAAATACCGATTTAAAGTGACTAGCAAATGCCTCTGCCGAGTCACAACCATAATATTCAACATCATTATAAGAAATTGCAGACTCTTTAGCTTTTGGGTTTCTAAGAGAACGAATATATTGCCAAAATTGCGTAGGTTTATTAACCAAATTTAATGAGATGGTATGTAAATAGTTAATGTTAGCTTTGCGAATGTCGTTCTTTATGATTGACCAAAGACGTTTAAATTCTAAACACGCGTTATTATCATTAAGAAATTTCCACTGCCAATGGAGCTGCGCTTTAGTTCTTAATTTAGCGATTATTTCATTATTAAAATATACAGGGTAGACCCTTTGTTTAGTTAACTTTCGAATTTTTCTAGGAAAACATTGATCAAAAGAGCTATATAGAATGCTATTAAAATGTTCCACCGCTTCGTCGACATCATCAATAGCAAGTAATTCTCTCCAGTCTACGTCCTCAAGAATATAAAATAATGACAAAAAATTTCCTTTATTAAAGTTCCATTCATTTACGTTAGTAATATTCGATGGTTCACGGGTTTGCGCAGGCTGGTAAAAATTGTAATTAAGAGTTACTTTTAAGGGTGGATGATGAGCGTCAATTCGGGATAACTCATCACCTGAATCTACCGCTACCACATTCACACTGCTGTAACTCGACTCTTCACCGGTAAGGACTGCATCTAATACCCTGCCGTTCTTATTCAATATTTTATTGAACTGAGTTAAGCCCATTTCAGCAAGGAAACAGTTAAAATTCATTATACAACTTTCACTACAGCTATAAAAATTGAAATCTCCTAATATTAAAATCTTATTGCTATTACTAACTACCTTTACAATATTACTTACATGATCAAACCAGTTTATATACAATTTTTCAGAAGTTGAAGGTGGTAAATAGACAACACAAACGTATACGTACTGGCCCATAAAATTAAACCTAGCCCAAATATCTTCAACATCGCTGCTTTCATATTCAGGTAAACGCGTCAAATGTAAGGGTGATTTTGACAAAAGCATAACACCTCCTCCACGACGCCCACGGTCTCTGCGAATAACAGACCAGTCGCCATCAGTGACTTCGGCGTCACATACAGATCCATCCAGATTTGTTTCTGTTATAGCGACCAATTGAACACCGATAAGCGTTATTAGGTTCGTTCTGAATGTTAGTAATTTTGTTTTAAGGCCTCTCACGTTCTGATAATAGGCAACCAGACTTGATTTTTCATTCTTATTATATAGTGTGTTTATTAAGGGAGTCCTATTTTTCTTTTGATTTGCCACGAAAATTAGTTTTCCAAGGCTTGACGCATATTTTATCCGCCCAGCTCTCTTCCGCCATGACTAGGTTGCCACACTTGGCAGGAACTCCAATTTTAAATGATGCGTAATTTCCGCGGGCGTTAAGAGCTTCTACAGAGATATCTTTGGTCGTACAGATGTTTTCAAGGTGCTCACGAACCTGTTCAACGTTTGTCCCATATTTTAAATAAAACAAATGGTAATAACTCATTTTCTCTGAAGCCTCGAGAGTTGTTGACCCCGGCAGTGCAGTACCTCGCACAAGATAACGAGTGCTCAACCGTCGACGATTGACCGGCAATTTTACCTCCGTGCAGTTTACATGATTACAGGAATTCGTTGATCTCTCTGTGTTATTAGGTGATTCTATATGTCTCTTAGGAGCTGCTGGCTTGGGCAACTCCTTCACCTCATCGATGGGAGAGGTATGAGTAATTGGAGCCGTTGATGCATTTTTGCGTTTTTGCTTCCGATTTTTCTTGGTTGGTATTGGATGTAGTGTAGTACTTGCCTCGCTTTGCTTATTTCTATTTGAATCAGTTAATATCGGCTGGCTGCCAGTTCCAGATACGAATAGTTTATCTTCTATGATCTTTAACCGATTATTTAATACTTCAAATGAGTTGTTTAGAAGCCTCGAAATATTATCAGTTAGAGCGAAGACTGCAATTTTAATTTCTCCAGAGACAATTTCCTCAATCATTACTCGCTATTCGGAACCCGAAAGAGATGGCAAAGTCAGCAGTTCTCGATGACGTCGCTGGTTAAAAACTATGTTATCAGTAGAAGCACGACTTGGGTAGGACATATTTAAATTGTCAAGGTTATCGTGGTTCTTACATATTGCACATATCCACGAATTACTCTCGCTAGTACCCTCCGGACTGGCCAGTGCATTGTTAACACATCTAATGTGATACTGTCGTTGGCAAACTGTACATTTTAATGATTGGTTTACACCAACTATTATATCGTTACACTCATAACAATTCATATTTCAATACCCTTTTTATGTAGATATCCCAATTTATGTAGGTAGATAATATCAACAATATTGTACCCAAGATCCAAAAGTGGGTAGACTCGGGTCCAAGAATGTTATTATTTATTCGTTATTTAAAGATTCTCCAATTCTGTCCCCTATCACGAACTCTGTAGAAATATAATATTATTACGCTGTAGATCACTAATTAGCACTTATTTATTGGTTTTTTGTTATACACAGATGTCGAACATTTTACACTTCAAAGCACTTAAATGCACGTTCTTTTGAACGGATAACACTTTCACAGCATCCCGTACGCTAGGTGATAACATAAATGTACTTTAAACTATAAATCTCAAGTAAACAGATTTTAAAATGATTAAATAATTTTATATATTATTATTATAATTTTATATATTATCTATAAGAATAAGATTCTTATAGATAATACATAATACAAACGTTATGGAATAATAAAGTGTATGTCTAATTTCACGAAATAGATATGTTCTACTTAACCAATGCTATTAATGTAAATTTGTAAATAAAATTTACAAAGCAGAACAATAATATGTTTCTGCTTAAGTCTATGCCTAGGAACATATTTTATTGTGTAAAGACTAATTAAATTAAATCAAAAATATTCACTGATTTATTATTATTGTAATTAAGCCGTTAAAAGCTTAATCACCATTAATCATATCTATGTATAATTATATCTATGTGTTGTGTAAAAGATCTTCTTCAAATTCAATTGACTTGACAATTAAACCTTTTTCTTCAAACATACATTACGACAATAATTATATTTAAGTTATTCACATAATCCAGTTTTTTTCATGACTCTAACCGTTTCATCCTTCCAAAGTTACAGCTTATGTCATTACAAAAATGAAATTGTAGTACCCAAAAATACTCAAAATAGTACACAACTTCAAAGCAAACATGTCGCCATATCGCAAATATATTATTTAATATGTGTGATGAGTCTTTTTGTGTGTATTTACTTGAGCCACGATCCAAATCAAGAAACATCCTGGGGCGATCTTTTTAACCGTTGTTTTTCTTTTCAATCTAGAAATCATATATTTTTATCGGGCCGTTTGGGTGTGTTTATTTGAATAGGATAATTTTTTATTCTTGTATTGATATTTTTGTATTCCTTATTTATTTTTAAGTAACCCTTTTGCGATATCGTATGTACTACAAAATCCTTCATTCCCGAAATTTGTGTGAGTGTAAAATTATGCGAAATGTCAACGGACAACTTAAAGTAAATTACCAATATAATATTGTTTTTTACGTTACTGCTTCTGAGGCAATTCATTACATACTAATTAATTCCACATATTGTAATGTTTGCGCATTGCGCACGCCATCTGCTCCTATTATCGAGGTCATCCATTGTTTCTAGTTTGTGTAAATTGTTTCTTTTCATTTTGTTTCTTTTGTGTGGCCTTGTTAGTGCGGCTTTAAAAATACAAAAATAAAAGATGATATGTTATCTTTCATGATATGTTTCATCCTTTTTATATTTAAATGTTAAGTATATTTTTTGTATAATAAGTTAACGTAGTAAAATTTACTTTTAAAATTTAAATATATACATCCAAACCATTCACAAATATGTTCGTTTTCGTTTATGTCAGTAGGCACATCAGTCTTTATAAATTATCCTGAAGTATAATTAAAGACTTAAAATTATTTTTATAAGACCTGATTCAGTTCTGACATCGATCAGTAGAAAATTCTGTTAAAGTTACAGCTTAAAATTTACTTTGTATGATCGTAGACTCCCTGAGGTAATTATTTCTAGCGCAGTGAGGTTAAATGTTATTACAGTTCTAACCAAGAAAACATAAACGAGATTGCTTCGAAGAAACAAAAAGTCACAGCTTTGTTTATTTTTATACTAGTAGACTCGGCCAAGCGTTGCTGTGGCTAAGATTTTTGTTATATTACGTAGTAGTAAACTGTTCAAGAGAAACGGCAGGAGAACACCAATCCACCATGCTTTTTTGGTGGTTATGCCATTAAATAGTAGCTTGTGTGAAACGTTGGTAATTATTTAGATAATAATCAATACCTAGGTACGAATAAAGAGCCTTATCTAGGTGTGATATTTAAAAAAAAATAATAATAAAAGGACGTTTATTGTGACGTAACTATAAAAGATAGAGACATGCTGTCGCGACATTTTTAATAGATAGTGATGTGTCCTGAAAAATTGTGATACATCATTTTGTTCTATCATTAATAATTTTGGCAGCGCACACGATTGAAGGAAGTTTTTTTGTTTATTTTTTTACACTTTGGGTTAGATTATTCAAGTTTTAGTAAGCATCCCTATTTTTTTTTAAAATGAAACATAGCCTATGTCACTCGGGATAGTGTAGCTTGCCAACGGTGAAAGAATTTTTGAAATCGGTCAAGTAGTTTCGGAGCCGATCCATTTCAAACAAACAAAAAATCAAACCTTTCCTCTTTATAATAATATTTTTATATAAATTATCAAAAATGTATTAACTGATAAAATTATATTTGGAATGGATAAAAAATTATCTGAATATGTGACTCAAAATTAATCTACATATTATCGTTACGTATACGATAGATAATATGTAGATTAATTTATGTATTTTATTTTGCAATCGAATATAAAATACATGTCATGGATGAAAAAAAACTAAAGTCGCCCCCGGGTGGGCTTGAACCACCAACCTTTCGGTTAACAGCCGAACGCGCTAACCAATTGCGCCACGGAGGCTCTGTTTGTCACACTATATTATGTACACGCATAACATCGTCTACGGATTTGCAAATTACAGCTAATATAATTTTGAGAAATTAATAACTGAGAGCACTTTGCCATAATAAAAGCAATTGTAAATTGTATTATTTTATTTTCAATAAATATTCTATATTTATTCTAAATATTTAATAGCGATAGTTTTAACTTTAAAGGTACTTGCAGCATGGAGAAGGAAGCTAAATTACATTTTTGACTCACTTTTAATAGGAGCTCAATACTGACTAAAATAGCGTAATATTAATCCGGAACCAATCTAATCACACTGAAAACCCCTCTACTTAAATAAAACTTTACATTTTTTATATTTTACTAGCAGGCCGGCCAAGCGTTGCTGTGGCTAAGGTTTTTGTTATATTACACAGTAGTTAACTATTCAAGGGAAACGGTAGGAGAAGACCAGTCATGGGGACCACCATGCTTTTTTGGTGGTTATACCATTAACACGTTCGCTGCGTTACGAGATCTATCAGATCTCTTGCAGGACTTTTGTATTGTGCGTTGAACATAATCGTGTTTTTTCACTCCTTGCGGGAGGGTCTAACTTGTAAAGTTCTTTAAGGATGAACAGGACAAATATACATATTTGCTTCCTACTTAAAGCTGAATTCAAGGACATTAAAAAATAAATTAGAGATGGATTAGGTCCCTAACGCACAGTTTTGTAATTATTTTAATTCCTTGCGTTAGGAGATATGTCGGTACTCGTGAAATCGTACGCCTCGTAGACGCAAGAGATGGAGGATGGGATTTTTAGTGTTGTCCTAGAATCGACATTCGGGAAGTCGCGGGCACGTTTTGGAAATAACACTCGCGTATATACCAGCGTGTTGATTATTTTTGTATGATAAAAAAGTGTAAAAAACCTATTTTATTGCTGAGGTTTCTAACAAAAAATCAACGCCGGATTATACTGCTGCATCGTCCTGTAAAATATTTGTTTTGGAAAATGTTCAAATTTGCCCCCCATTGACTAATAATGACAGTGATTCTGATTATGAAATATTTAACGATAAACCTTTTTCGTTGGAGCACACGCAGTTAAACAGCACTGACGCTTCTAAAAAAACTAAACGAATTGTTACCATTTGCGCGTAATATACAAGCAATCAATGTGCTTACCATGTTTTAATGAAAAACACTTTGCATAATTAATAAAACTTTTAGAATCGATAACTGAGATATTATTTTATTCCCATCACTACTTACTACACATATTGAACTATCTTCGGGTGCGGTACGAGATACAATCGATATCTAATTTTTTTTTGGTATTTGTAGTTTATTCAAATGTCGTAACTGCGTGCGAACCTAGCAAAATATAAAGCAATTAGCTATCTTTCACCCACAAAAAATTCAAAATATATGTCATTGTTTTTTGGAAGATATAAATTATTTTCAAAAGTGTATTTTTAGGAGACTGATTAGGTCTCAAACGCACCAGGGGATAGGCTTGTTACGAGATCTTTTAGGTCTCCAACGCACCAGCTGAAAGTTCTTTAAAAATGATGGCGCAGTGAACGTGTTAAATTGTAGCTTATGTGAAACGTTGGTACTTTCAACACAGCGCCATCTGTTAGAATTGTGACTATTAAATAATAAACAAATATTTTGCAATAAAATAATATTGCGGCTACAAATTGAAATGTAAGCTATCCTATCTTTTAAGTTAGATCAAACTGCACACGGTGTGCAAATTTGATTGATATCGGTTCGGTAGTTTAGGAGTCCATAGCGGACAAACAACGTGACACGTAATTTATATATATTAGATTTATATGGCTTTACACAATATACATAGTATAACGCTAGCGGTTACCTCCATTTTATTATTTCTTGGTAACGTAATGGAGAAAAAATATCACTTAGTTTCATATTTTTGAAATATGAAAAGTCTGCCAAGATTTTCTAAAATAATCACAACACAAGTACATACCTCACTCGGGGACATGCTTGCTTGTAAAGTAAAATATTAAAGTTGAGAGTGAAATTATATTCTGTTACACGAAATACCAGCGAGCTACGTGGATTATGTACTATTTAATATAACAAAATGAGAATTTCGAGATAGATGCAGATTTGCAAGAGAAATGAACGTAGGTATCATATGAATCTTATTATTAGCCTTGATTTAATCCATATAATAAACCACATAACTAAATGTTACAAGCCTAAAAGGGGAGTTTTTTTTATAGAACGGGGGGCAAACGGGCAGGAGCCTCACCTGATGTTAGGTGATACCGCCGCCCATGGACACTCTCAATGCCGCGAGTGCGTTGCCGGCCTTTTAAGAATTGGTACGCTCTTATCTTGAAGGACCCTAAGTCAAATTGGTTCGGAAAAACTTCAGTGGGCAGCTGATTCCTCAATGTGGTGGAACGGCAGACGTCAAGGTGATACGGGTGGAATTTCGTATTCTGCCTCGACGTCCGATGATGAAACTCAGCTGCAGGTATTAATCCGAACAACTCCTCTGAACACTCTCCATGGTAAATGCGGTAGAAGATGCAGAGTGACCCCACATCTCTACGCAACGCCAAAGGATCAAGCCGCTCGGAGAGGCATTGGTCGTCGACGGACCGAACCGCTGTAGAAAAATTAAAAGGAAATATTTAGCCTAAGACTAAAATATCTATATTATAAAGTAGTAACACAATCATGCTAATCCTTGGTTTGAGCTTGTGGCTAAGCTGAAGAAGCTGTGCTTTACTACAAGTGTTTTCCACTGCCTGCTGACCGCTGACGAAAGGAAGACTAGTCGTATCCATTCTGAAAACTTCAGCTAATAACTTTAGACAATTAGGCCAAAACCGTTTTGTCCTTTCGCCGTAGTCCATTTCATATCTTACCGAAAAATATAGAAAAATGGTATAGATTTTGAAACTAAATTTTAGTTAGATTAATCCAGCATACGCGGACTTGGTCTAATGAGGAATTTTCAATTTTTGAGGTGCGTCCGAACTCCAGCCGTGCAACAGTGAGTGAAGCTGTTGTTTATCCCTTTAAATATATAAGACTGCGAAACTTCAATAACGGTACCGATTTTCACTACTCATCTACCATGACTCCGGTACTAAAGGAAATTATATTTGTAACCTCGTTTACAGTACAATAAAAATAATATTTCTCTCACTTTGTGTCCCATTCACGCTGAGGGGCACAAATAAGGAAAAGCATCGTATCACGTTTTATCAAAGAAAAAAGTCCCATTTTTTCCACAAAATCATTTTACTCCGGCATATTGCATTTTTCCCAACACTGTAATTGTGGTTTGTAAATCGTGTCTTTATTTCAGATTTTTATGTAAAATATTTCCAATTTAATTAGTACTTTTGGGCTTTCGTTTTTTACTGAGACTGTGAGTAAAAAAAACTAAAGCAGAAGACAACTCAATATTTCACTATTACTATTATTTCATTTATGATTAATCTGAGTATTATAAATAATAGGCTTTAATATTTTAAGTTGTCACTTAGTGCCAAGCACTTACGTTGTCACACACACACTTTAACCCTTAGATGTAAGAAGAAAGAAGAATCAAGAAAGCGCTAAGCCTGACAGTACAAAATGACGGTTTTAACATTCGGGAGTCTGGATTAATAATATAAATTCGATAGTCTTATAAATTTATATCTGAAGTAATAAGGAATGTAATAATGAATCGAAATAAATGGGCTCTTTATTCATTTAATATAAATTCTTATACTGTCGCGAAGAGACAAGAACTCACTAAGAATTTTTGCTGTTTGTAACATATTAATTATATTTTGTTATTAATAAATTTTGGTTGCAGTATTCTAAACAAGTTAAATTTGCTTTTTAAATTTTTGAAAAATTTCCATTTAGCAAACGAGTACCTTAAATTTAAAGTTTTAACTGACATCGATTGAAACTCACACAGCCAAAAGGCTCGCGATTGCGTTACCGGCCTTTGAAAATCTTCTTTATTATATTTAAATATATAAAATTTTGCCATAAGAATTAAATAATAATATTAATAATAAACTGTAACTTTAACTTAACCTGATGCAACGGACAGTCTTGTTATATATTCTTCTCTTATTCAAGACTCTCTTTTCTTATATACTAGACTACTTTCCAACATACACCACCTAGACTGATGTAGTAGGTAGCGCTTAGAATTTCTAAAACTGCAATTAGTAAGTTCAATCTATCAATTATCACTATGCAATTAATTTTCCATCTATACAATATTGTCACCACAGGTCTCAATTAGCTGCCTGTCGCTTTAAGGCTGAGCGACAAACTTCCTCATTACGCGAGCTAGACAATAATCGTCTTCTGCAATCGACTAAACCTACTAAACCCTAAAGCAAATATATTTATTGTGATAAAACTACAGCTCAAAATCTATATATATATATATATTTTCACTGAAGAGTTTGTTTCGAAATGTGTTATGTTAGATGAGTTAACATAAGTTCACGCCATTTTATTAATTTACAAAGCGTAAACTAAACATCTTTTTCTGTCCAGCTCGGGTGTCAATAAATTTACAAGTTCTTTAGGCTATTATAAAGCCGGCATACCTTTATTCCGTAGCAATTTAACAACAAAAGCTACATCAGCAAACAGCTTAAGCTAGTGCATTCATTGTTTATCACATTTACATAATATTTTTTTTAATTAATATAATAGTATTAAAAAAAATCTTTTAATCCTTACTAATAAGAGCAGTCTTGGCCTAGTAGCTTCAACGTGCGACTCTCGTCCCTGAGGTCGTAGGTTTGATCCCCGGCTGTGCACCAATGAACTTTCTGTCTATGTGCGCATTTAACATTCGCGGTGAACGGTGAAGGAAAACAACGTGAGGAAACCGGCTTGCCTTAGACCCAAAAAAAATCGACGTGTGTCAGGTACAGGCCTACTTGCCTATTAGATTGACAAACGCTCATGAAACAGATACAAAAATCTGAGGCCCAGACCTAAGACGGTTGTAGCGCCACTGATTTATTTTTTATTATTAATAAGTTAGGAGATATAGCAATACCCAAAGTTCGACCACTAAGGATATTATAAAACTTTAGTCAGTGTATTTTCACGCTAACCTAACACCGCCCTAATTGCGATTTAATATATAATTTATTATTATTGCTGCGTATATGTCTTAATAAGGCTGCTTGACTTACCCATATCAACTGCAGAGATAAGTAAAATAGGATCTACAAATGTATGTTGTCACGCAGTTGGCACGGTTAGGAGTTTTCGTATCTAACCCATAACTCTCTTAGTCCGGGAGGTAGCGTTGCATTTTCGGCAGTTATTTTACGCCGACTATTTTCCTTCTTTCACTATTTATCTCGAAATACTTATAACTGAATCAAGCGTCAGCTGGCGCACCTGCGGTGGGTGTGGAATTGGGAGGCTGCGAAAGAAGTAAAAAAAATTAAAAAATTAAGTAATAGTAGGTACGCTGCCTGAAACTTTTTCCGTATATAGTTGATGTTATACTGAGCAAAAAAAAAAATCGTCAGCTGCATCGTGAAGGGGGGATTATGCGTCAGCTGCTCGCATGAACTTGTAATAAAATCACGTGAAATAAAGTCATAGTACGCCGGATGAAATTGGACTACGTGATCGTTTAAATAATTCAAAGTACGAAAATAACAATCAGCTGCGTGTATAGCGGTGGAAAGACCGTCAGCTGACGCAGTAAAGGTAAAGATTATTCTAGAAATGCACAGAATCTTTCTCGATATATTTTTGTCTCGTTTTATTCGTAACAAAATGCACGAGATGAAATAAAATTGAGTGTAAAATTAAATGAACGCAAAATAAAATGAAGGGTGATATAAACAAAATCGAAATATAGAAATAAAAAGATCGCAAAAGTTATTCGTTGTCGATGGTATAGCTATCATCATCGTTGTCTGACGAATCATCGGCCGAACTGTCCTGGAGGAAATCGTTCTCTTCGTCTTGATCGAGTTCTTGGCCTCGATTCTCTTCACCGTCATCTGTAAATTACCATGTAAATTATCAAAATTAGGCTACTGGAAAGCTCAAAGAAAGTGTCACCGACAAAAATTCCATACCGCCAATATTGTCGCTGCTATCATATGCCGTTATACTGGTGACTGATAGGGGTACTTGATCTCCTTCGAACCATTTGAAGACATATTTGTCGTCGTTTTCTTCCCATCCCCAGTCCGTGGGAGATAATTGATATGGATCTTGAAGGTGAGCATGGCTCCAAAGGTGCGCTATGTATGACGTGCGCAGTAAATGCTGGCGTAGCTCGGATTTACATGGTGGGAAGATCGCCCCGTCGATACGGCTTTTCCACTTGAGAACGCCGTTTTTCTCATTGATTTGATAATTTTTCGCGAAGGTAGCAACGCGTGTAGCGTTGACATCGTTTATCGATTTAAACCCGTACAAGCGACAAACTAATTCTTCAATCGTTATGAAGACCTTGTCTAATTCACGACCCGGAATAGTTGCGATATTCCCCAACGCTTGCATATACCTGTGCCTGTGATTTTCGCAACAATTGTAAAGGCTTTTTTTTCTTTCCTGTAAAATGCGGGATTAAAATCACAGCCTGTGAGGGCATGGAAACCTGGCAACGCAGAGCACAAATCGGTTCCCAAGGTCCGTTCGTTCGACGAGGAGAATCGAAACTGAATGTGTACGACAAAGATTCCCCAGGCAGATGCTGCTTTGAAATTTTAGGGGGAGAGGTTTAGGTAGCCCGAAGGTCGTGCTATGGGTTCAAGCAAGGCCAGAATGTATCGCAAAATATGTGTTTGAAAGCGAACAGCCTGACAGCAATGCTCCAAAATTTTAAATCTTGACTGGGTCAGCTGACGGTCTTTCCACCGCTACGTAAACAGCTGATTGTTATTTTCGTACTCTATATTTTTTGTAGAATCACGGAGTTAAATTTCATTCGGCGTATTATAACTTTTTTTTTTAACGTTTTTTTTCACAAGTGCATGCGGGCAGCTGACGCATAATCCCCCCTCCACGATGCAGCTGATGATTTTTTTTTTGCTCAGTATGACATCAACTATTTATGGAACAAGTTTCAGCCAGCGTACTATTACTTTATTTTTTTATTTTTTTTACCTCTTTCGCAGCCTCCTACACCCGCACCCACCGCTACTTGAGCAGCTGACGGTCGGTTTACTTATTAGTCATATAAGATCAACTATCGATGTTAATATCAGCCGGCTTACTATGACTTTTGCATTTGCAACGCTACCTCCCGGACTATCTGCAACTTCACTGCGGGACTACATTTACGTTCGGAAACAAGCCTTTGTTTTATTAAAGACTTAAATATTATCGAAGTGGTTAAGCTATTATTAATAAATTGCAGCAACAAATAATATATTAATTGTATTTTTAGCACTGTACTGACAACAGTACTGTACGGTGTTGTAGTGGTAATTCACAACCCTAGGTGAAATCACCGCTTGTATACCAATTGTTTTTTTTTATGTTTGCAATTAACACTTGCCAGTAAGTTAAAGATAAACATTATGAGGATGTCATAGACTAAAAAAGAGTCAGGCACTGAAAGCTGTATATGTCTGTAAACAAATTGTCATTAATTTCACGCGGATTATTTCTATTTATTTTTACTGTCATTGAAAATGGGCATTAATAAAAAAACGTGTCTTCTAAATTGCTTTAAAATTAGCTTCAATTTTGGATCGTTACTATATATTTTTTATTAAAAAGTTAAAACAGCTAGTTATCTTGTACCGGTCTTACTAATAAAGATTTTTGCACACGATATAAGCCTGTTATAAGAAAAATGTTACTAATAATTCCTGAATTGACAAGGTTGATGTATACTGCTGTTATAACAAGTGTCTGGTTTGTATGAAGACTTGTACAATGCTTATACAACGCAGAGGCCTAGTTTAACGGGTGTATAAGACAAAAATTGCGTAATTTTATCTGATTTCGCGTTTGACAGCATTTTTTGACTGTTTAGTTCAAGGAAAGATTTAAGTTAGTAGGTATTTGTGTTTATTGAAAATAGATTTTATAGATCAAATGGAAGATTTTAATAATATTGATATGCAGCTAATACATATGATTGAAGATTTGCCGCCTCCAAGGAAAGTCTAAACATACCAAACTCGGTGCAATCTGTTATTAGTTTTGCATGGCGATTTCAAAACAAAATACCGCTTTTCAAAGAAGTATGTTATGAAGATCTGTGACATAGTGCGAGCTGACGTCAAAAAGAGTACTAGAGGTGGAGGGTTTTCGATTTAGGTGTCTTCTTCATGGCTTCTCAGTGTCATTAGAAAATGCCAAATTATATATAGTAGCACTGGCAATCCTCCACAATATTGCTATTAATATCAAAGAAGACCTGGATGTTACGTATGATGACACTGAGAATGCTCCAGAAGAACCAAGGCCAACCTAGACGCCCCCAAGCAATCTGGCTGGACAAGCTGCTAGAGCTGCTTTTATTGAAACATATTTTTAAGGCTGTTTTATTTACATAGGTGTGGATAGTTAAGGACTTGAAATAAATAAAAAGCTATATTTCATTTAAAACAGGGGTTTTATTTTTTTTATAAGTATATAATTATTTATATAATTCCTGCTGTAACAATTTGAGCCTTAGAAGATGCTTCTGTCTAGCCCTTTCGTGAGCTTCGGCAAGTTGCTTCTGTTTGAGCTCATGTGTTTCAGCCATCTGCCTTTGTTTTGTTTCGTGCTCTTCCTGGAAACACTGGAACACTACCGTGTTGCGGAGTATGGCACTTTCCACTATTTGAGATGCCTAAAAAATTTAAGTATGATCGTTGAGGAGTTTTGAATGAAATAGTCCTTTCTCTATCACATTGATACTAACCTCTTCTAACTTTTGTACTGCAGAACGCGGCTTTTTATGTAAAATTCTAGTCCTCTTTGTCTGAGGTTTTGGAGTTTCTATTAGCTGCAAATAATAAAATGTTATTAGTATATTAAGTAAATGTGTATATAATTGCTTTGGTTGATAAAATAAATACAACTTACATTAGAATTATGAGTTGAATTAGAATTATTAAATCAAACGTCAATCAAACACGGCGGGTTGCCAGGGTAACAATAAATAAGGGTCGTTTTGTTATTCAACCAATACACATCGATTATTGGTCAAAGAGGTGTTTATGCCCTGTACAAGCTCTATTCACTGAATTATTATCACCTTGTTATAACGCATGTATAGTGATTTTTTATTAGTAAGACCGTACGAGTATAGTAATATTTAAATTAAGAACGTAAAACGATTCTATAGTAACGTTCTGTAGTAATTTCATATTTTGAACATAGATAATAGATTTTTTTTAAAATAGAATACTGATGCTGTTTTTCTTGAGTTGAATATGATTACTACAACACGAGCGCGTTTAAAAAAGTAAAATTAGCGATTTAGAGTTTCTATAAGAACTCAATGCCGATATATCAAGAGCTATTCAAATACGTGTAGAATGCGGGTGATTGATGTAGGGTGACAATAAGAAGGTAGCACAATGGAGGTCATTTATCAAAATGTCTACGCTTCACCTATAAAACTGATACTTTTGACCCTTTCTGTCCGAGATCTTTTAAGGATTGTGTAAAAATATGATATATTTTTAACCGTTGCTTGGACCGCATTCGAAGTCAAAGTAGTTTAAATGTACTTACAGGAATAATTAAGATGAAGGAGTTTGAATCTTAGCACTTTCATAAATCATTTGTTTTAAAGATTCGTCGCAACCTTTGCTTATCAGTTTAAAAAAATATATTTTATATAAAACCTAGTATAATCTTTTTGACATGTCGTGAAAACCCAAGAGTAAAGATGGATGCGTCATCTTAATATAAATAAATTACGTGTCACGTTGTTTGTCCGCTATGGACTCCTAAACTACCGAACCGATATCAATCAAATTTGCCACCGTGTGTAGTTTGATCCAACTTAAAAGATAGGATAGCTTACATCTCAATTTATACCCGCAATATTATTTTATTAAACATATATTTGTTTACTATTTGATAGTCACAATTCTAACAGATGGCGCTGTGTTGAAAGTACCAACATTTCACATAAGCTACAATTTAATGGGATAACCACGAAAAAAAGCATGGTGGATTGGTGTTCTCCTGCCGTTTCTCTTGAATAGTTTACTACTATGTAATATAACAAAAATCTTAGCCACAGCAACGCTTGGCCGAGTCTATTAGTTTAAATATAAACCTTAAAGCAATGAAAATATTCCATAGCGTTAATAATTACATTTGGAACTAAAGTTCGAAACGCAATAACAAATCAACAATTAACGAAATCACCTAAATCGAAGCCCAGTAAATTAGCGGCGGAATAATCTCCCGATCAAATTGACGGCTCACTAAACCGCGGCGGGTTTGTGACGGTATTATCTCGAACCATTGACAGATATGGGGGCCCCATAAATCGCTATTCGGAGCTTCCAGTTAATATTGAAATTTCCTTTAAATATCGATTTTAATTAGACTTCAATAAACGACCTCTTAACTTACCGTCCATGTAACTGTTTGTATTTCTTCCATTATAATTCTAAATGATACTACTAGTCCATTGAAAAGTTACATTTGGGGTTGCGTTTTTTAGAGGACGCAATTTTATTTATGGAACATGTAGGGGGGGTCAATACAAGCTTAACTCCAAGTTTGTGGGGTTGGCGTGAGTTTAGGAGATATAGCCAAAAACGTAGTTTTTGGACCCCTTTTTCCAAGATGGCGGCCGGTGGACAAGCACGCCAACCCAACAAACTTGAGGTTAAGATTGTATTGACCCCCCCTACAGGTCCCATAAATAAAATTGCGTCCTCTTACAAATGTTAAGTTTGGCCCTCAAATTGTAACATTTCAATGGACTATACTGTTTTCTACTGTTTGCGTGTTGATCGCATTGTAATGCGTGCTCCTATCTCTCTATTTCTGATTTAACGTATGTTTTTCTTATTTATTGGTCTATTATTATTATGAATAGCTATATGATGTGACGAGGAGCGTTATGTAATGGTGCAACCATATGCTCCTTCTCTAATCATCAGCTATGGGGGCAATGCAATAAGGTGCCAATTTACAGGTCTATAAAACAACGAAATTGGAAATGGGTGGGATATACGCTCCATAGGCATCCAGGTCACATTACCAAGCAAGCCCTTGACTAGAATCCTCGCGGCAAAAGGCAACATGGCTGCCCAAAAGACCTGGCTAGGAAGCATCATTGCAGAGGCGAAAGAAGATGGAAGGACATGGAGTGAAATTAAAGGAGCTGCCAAGGACCAATCAGGATTAGAAAATAGATTAGAAATATATCTTTAAAAAAATTTAGAATTAAAAAATTTGTACCTAATATAAGATTTACAAATTAATTCAACTTGATTTATAAACTCGATAACGTCAATAAAAAGCTACCCAGTACTTACTAATGATTTAATTAAAAGCTTATAATGAATTGAAATGAAAATTAAATCCCCATAGTAGGTGTAATTGCAACGCGATAGCCGGGTGCTTTCTGTCGCTAGTCTAATCATCTGATCAAATAGATAAACAAGGGCCTGCTATCGAGTATCACACGGAATAGATTTTCACTCTCAAAGGCGTCTATTTATTTTAAATCTCATTAACTGTTCTACTTTCAGAAGATTGGAAAAACTATTCGAATTAGTGTAAACACATGTTAGTCTTAAGTACTTAACAGTGATAAGTAAAAAAAGAGGTGCGTGTACTTATGTACGCGCGTAAGAAGTTATACTTCTTTGGCATTATTAAAAATAGTTTTTGATTGCATGCAAATAAATAATTACAATTTAATAATCAAAGACTGGAAAAGGAGTCATTATAGTCAATAAATTTCAGTTTACATTTGAAAAATTAAATAAATAAATATTTATTATTATTCTCTTACATTAAGTGTAACATAAATTCTATTATTATTCGAATGTTGTTTTTAAATTATGTCCAATGCCGTAGCATCTTCCGTGGGCAACTTCATTCTGTTAGTTTTGTGTCACGGTGCGCGCGCATCGTAAAATTTCACTCTCACCAATTTTTCATAACGCGCCTAAAGAAGTATAACTTCAAAAAGTACACAAGAACAGAGATGACACACATTAATAGTCTTCGCCTTAATATAGACTGTTAGTAGTGTCATTGGACAGTTTCTTATGTTAAATATCCTTTATAGTATATTAGGTTAGTTTTAAATTACTTATTAGTCTTAGGTTAGGGTATCATCATCTTAAATGATGTTTTTGTGCAGACAATTTATCAAATTATAAAAAATCTGTTTGCTCTCTATCTATCTGGAACTCCCTATAACGATAAAAATTGCAACGTCGGTCTACGCAATTTTGTGTAGCCATCTCTATTTACGCAGCGCGGATTTAACAACCTACCTACAGTCGATCGCAACGGCAATTTGAAGTTACAGAGTACCGGCCTTGATTTATTGAAATAATCTTCCATAATCATGCAAAAGATTCTAATTTTTAACGTAGTATTATAAGGTAGCATTGAAGGTACTGCTTCTGGACTAAAGTTTAATAATAATAATTAGATTTATTACAAATTTAATGTAGAGGTAATAAAAAAGGCACTTTTATATAAAAAGCTAATAAAGCTATCAAAGAATTTATATTGGAAACATTCCCCTAGATTATGAAAAAAGGTAAAGTATTTAAACAGAATAAAAAGTATTATAAAAGTCTGGTATTCCCTAGGCAATTATAATAATGGACCCTAATCAACGAGGTGGAAAGACGACATTAAATTTACAGCTGGAGAAGGGTTTCGTGTCACAAAAGTCTATGGAAAATTTAAATGGACAACGTTAAACGTAAGATGCATTATAATCCAATCATAAATACTGAAACATGATCTCTCCCAATATATTTGTGGAAGAATGAAGTGTGCTAATCCGAAACATCTTGTAAAACGGAATTCAAAGGTGACAAAGTGCCTAAAATTGTATCAGCAATTAAAACAGTTTACAATAAACTGGACAAATAATAAATATCCGAGTTAAAATATTGTATTAAAACAAAAACAGAAATTCGCAATTATGCGAGAAAATAGTGAAATGTTCGGGAATTAAGCAATTTTAAAAAGCGAATACATATTTGCGATAGCAGCTTAAAAATGGCTGTTGCCATAAAAATTTAGTTTTGAAATCGTTCATAATTTGAACTTTCAAACAGAATATCGGGTACGTGTAAAAAATATGATTCGAGGGAGTTCATTAAAAATTCATGAGTGGCTCCACAAAGTTTGTGTGCTATCTCAGTGCCAACTTCGTAATTTTTTTACTATTTTCTCTTATTAAAATGATGACTTGATGCTTTTATAAATTCTTTTATAGGTACCTTTGATTCGTAAAAATTATTCTAACGCCGGTTTCAATTTACCGCCAAATCATTTGTTTTAATACGTAAAATAAATTGTGGGTGGTGCGGGTTGCGCGTGTCAACACAAGTTCCGTATTTCTATTACTTTTAAAAATATTATTTGTGGAAAATAAAGTTCAAATATGTGTTTAAAAGTTACATACTAACACAAAGTAACGAGGACATACATAGTTTAGTGCAAAATCCGTCAAAAAAGACTTAAAATAAACTGTGAACAGAACAATAATTTATAAATTTATACGCGACTTACTTCGTTCAAAATGACTATATTTTCTATAAATGTGTGATTTCGGAAGTGTATTATTGTGACTATAGTGACTTGTGACACTACTGTGTTGTGGATTTTTTGTCAGTAGTGAAAACCTATACCTACATGACTAACAGAAGATGTATTAGTCATTCGCGACAAACGTCACTAGAAAACAGCATCTATACCAATATTTCGAAGCGATACATACTTAACCAGTTAGCCGATTGCGGAAATCGTTGCCTCATGCAAGTGATCTCGAGTTCAAATCAGTGTCTTGATCCTCTTTTTCTTCTTTCTTTTTTTTTGTAAAATCATTACTGATAAAATACAAAGATAAGTATTTAGAAAAATAAATAATAACAATAAATAAAATATGGAGGAAATAAAAAGTATTTTAGAGGCAATGCAAGAAGCAATCAATCAGCAAAAAACTGATATGCAGGAAATGAAAGAGGATATAAAAGAAACTATCAACCGTAATATAAATGAAAAATTTCAACAGCTAGAAACCAAAAATGAAGTTTTGGAAGGAAAATTGGAACAACAACTTATAAAAATTAACCAGTTAGAAAGAACTATTAGGAGGAAAAATCTGCTCTTTTTTGGAGTGGAAGAAAATGAAAAAACCTATTGTGATTTACAAAACAGAGTTCTTGATTTAATAAACAATACTTTAAAAATCAAATGTGATCACAATGGCATTGAATGTGTTAGGAGGCTTGGTAAAAGAACAGAAAAAATCAGACCAATAGTCCTGACGCTTTCTACAGTTGGACTCAAAGTTGATATCCAAAAAAATAAGAAAAAATTGGATTCTACCCCATACTACATAAAAGAAGACTTCCCTCCAGATGTTCTTAATACACGAAAACAATTACAAATTGAAGTTAACAGGGAAAGAGAACAAGGGAGATTGGCAATCCTTAAATATGACAAAATAGTCTGGTTGAACAACCGAAACCAACAAATCTTAAAACCAAGAACGGATAAAAATAAGAGAACTCCATCAGAATCTCCTGAATCGTCGAGAACCAACGCTAAAAGAAATGAGACTGTTAACCAGCCATCGAAGAAAAGCAAGGTTTACAACATAAAAAATTACGTTATCCAACAACCAAATTTAATTAAACGCCAGGCTTCCTCTCAATGCCAAGATTCCCTCAGTTGCGAATAGCAACCACTAATGGACCCTTCGGTCCCTCCATATCCCCCAATATGGCCGGTCACCGCAGGGGATATTGGCCAAAATTATGGCGACGGCGTCGGAAGACTGAATGGCCAAGTACATACAGATAGAATAAAAAGTAATACAATTTACTACCAACTAAAAAAATACCTCAATTTTAATATACAAAATTATTAACAAATTAATTCATATAAATCTATCCTTTACACAAAAATCAGATACAAAATATCCATTAAGAAATATTGATACATTATGTTTAATACAACCAAGGACTAATTACGGAAAACTTAATATTATGTATCAAGGCGCACAAATATTTAATACATTGCCACCCAGATTAAAAGAAATAAAACCTTTTTACAAATTTAAAAAACTTTTAAAAGAACATATAATTAACAACATACCTATAAAATAACAAAAATATAAACAACCATATTCTATATCTGTGTCTGTAACAATCGTAAAAGTTTAATATGAATTAATGGAATAATTATTAATGTATTTACAAAACATCAAAAAGCTATTGTAGCATTTACTTATGTCTGCGAACGAGCGTCTTGTAACATGTTGTAAAATCGATGCGACCTACCTGCACTTTTGTAACAAATATGGTACATATTGTTAGAACTAATATTTTTATTTTATATAGTGTATTTTCAAATAATTTCATAACACGATGTACATAACTAACTTACTCTAAATTTTCTCGCTAAGTGAATGTAATTCTTTGAGAAATAAAGTATCTTTGAACCGAAAATAAATGCCTTTTAATGTTACATAGTATAGTAGTTATATGATAACTATAATTTACTTACACTACATAAAAATATGACAGTTAATAAACTCTTGTGATTGTGATTATGGAGACTTTCATTCAGTATTATGACCATAATCATTAATACAACATTCACGTTCATTTATGTAAGCAGGAATTACATAGCGTATTATATCACTTACAAAGCCTGATTTATAGAAAAAAGTTGAGAATGAAGCTGCAGCACTGATGTTGTATGTAGCTTATTGAATGTTACTAGCTAGAGTATACCGCAATTCTAAGTCTTTTGTAACCTGTAATTTAAGTATTGGGTACAGAAGGCAGAATATCGGAAAAATATTTAAACTAACTTACTAACAATTTAAGTCATAGCCAAAGGTTTGGTTGTACTTTAAAGTATTTTGTATCATTTAATTTACCATTGGATTAATAAAAACCAACACTACACTTTTCAGGTGTGGGCCCCAGATTTCTGTATCTGTTTCATGATCATTTGTCAATCTTATTGGTAAGTAGATCAGATCCTATGCCTGACACACGCCGTCGACTTTTTGGTTCTAGGGCAAGCCGGTTTCCTCACGATGTTTACCTTCACCATTCGAGCGAATGTTAAATCCGCAAATAGACAGAAAGTCTATTCGTGCAGAGCCGGGGAGTGAAGATAAGACCTCAGTGATAAGAAACGCACGCTGAAGCCACTACGCCAACACTGATCTGAGATCAGATTACAATACTTATGACGGTTGTATGGTCTCTTTAATCTCAGAAATTTCAAGAAAATTAATTGTAATCTTTGCATATTGTACATCTGTTTTACTCAAAGGAAGAAACTAGAATGGATGCGGGCACACTCGTCAGACAAGATTGGATTCAATTCGTGTATGTAGGCGATAAATCTAAGAGAAATGTAGTCTAGCTCCGAACCAGATACATTGATCGAGGGACCAGTCTTGACGTATTACTCCACAAATTCACCCTCACTACATTAATTAAATTGCTTTATAAGTACTAGAAGATCAATTATAAGAATACCCTTAATAAGAACTAAATATGTCTAACAACACCGATGAGTATTAGAAGCGGTATACCATACATGGTGACGAAAAGAGATGTGTTTTACTAGAAATAGGAATGCCATAAAAAAGTAAAATTAACCTACATATTGAATAGTTTTTCCTATATATAATAGTTAAATGGGGAACGGAGGAGAGTGATTAAATAAATTATTTGAACTCACAATTTTAGTTTAATAGCGCCTTGCCATATGATCTTGGACTGTAACAATTAGTTATTTGGTTGACGTCTTGCTTTTTTTATATTTTATACGTATATATGGCCTCAAAGGTATAGTTTTAATAACGCATGAATTTTTAAAATTGATAAAGTAGCTTTTCAGGTTGTTCCTTACGAAATTCAAAATAGTGCGTGCGTACAAAGTACACATATCAGAAGTGAAACTTCTTTGGCAAACAATTTTTTAAGTCTTGTTTTTGTCTTGTTTATACAAATCTAAAACTTTAGATTTCCGAGACTTAGAGGGAGGGAAAAAGGAAGATATTTTAGGAATTTAATGAATTTAATTGTCATTAAAATATTAAAAGTGTAGAAAATTAATACAAATTATTTCTTAGATAAAATAGAAACACGTAGCATTTTAATTTACAATTAGTCATTTGAGATTTCAATAAATTATTTTGCATAAAATACTAATATACATATTAGTATTTTATGCAAGATAAATTCTCTTTACGAAATTTTAATTTTAATAATACAATTTCTATAAGGTAATTCGCCCTTCTCACTCTCTCTCAATCGGTCTCAATCGCTCTCTCCCTTTTCTTCGACAAAAACGCTGCACATCTTCGTGACGCTATTATTGCGTTTCATCCGTAAAAAATTTACCCTCATGTGCCTAAAGAAGTTTCACTTCAAAAATATTCAATGAAGGTTACGTTTTGTCGTATTTGCGCACTGCAACGCAGGCACAGCGCGAGACCCGCAAGGTATCCAAGGTCATTTTATTTATTAGATAATAATTATTATCAATAAAATCTTAATTATTCATATAATAATTCTATTACATATCAATATAATATGTAATAGAATTATTCTATTACATATTATATTGATACGGAAAGTGAGTGTGTCCTTGACCTTATACTGTGTAGAGATAGATTTAATAAAAAAATAGCCTTTAGCTTAGCCTCAAGTCACACGTTCGAATCCTGGTTGTGAACCCATATCAGCATGGACAAATATTCTTACAGTGTATAAATATATCGTAAAAAAGCTTTATGGCCCAAAATCTACGGTGTCAAGCACAAAAGACCGATAACTCGCCTATAAACACAATTAACACGGAAACAAAGATAGATTTGCAAAAGAAAATGATATAAACATCAATTCTTCTTACGAAAAGATACTATTGTGTTAATGCTTTTCCCGTACATTGTTTAACACAAAGAATTTCCTTGGGGTTCAGTGCCGACTCTGTATTTCCGCCCGTCATGGTCTACCGATAACAAAGTATAGAACAGCGAAGTAAACAGATTTTTCTAATGTATTTTAAGAAATTTACGTAATGCCGCCTAAACTGGAGCTATTATGAGATTCATACAGATGTCAGAAGTTAGAAGAAAGTTATAACTAATTATATTAAATTAACACTACAGCCAGTATTCAAACTTGGACATTTTATCATTATAGGAAGCAAACTGGTAGGAGGCTTATCTGATGTTAAGTGATGCCCATGGACACTCACATTGCCAGAAGGCTCGCATGTGCGTTGCCGGCCTTTCAAGAATTGGCAAAAAAAGCTGTAAGCATTGAAAAGCTGTACCCTAGGTTCACCCTTCCCTTGATTAAAACTATGTAGCGTATTCTGTGACAGTTCAAAAAATACTTTGAGATAGCACTATTTAATATGTAGCTCTCGTCTGACAACTATCGAATACAAATATACAAATATGTCTAACAGCGCAAACGGTGTCCAAACAATTCACAACATAAATATTAAAAACATCTTAATATTATGCGATTTAAATAAATTCACGTTTCTGCGTCATAGAAGTTGTGTGTGTGTAATACTACTAAACCAAGCAATTATGTGATTTCCTACACGAACCGCGGTCAGAAAGCTGTATGTTAATCGGAATGTGTACTAATCGTTAATGAGCCCATTTGTAATTAACCACAGATTCGCCACAACTGACATTGACAATTCATTTAAGCATTTCCAGTTAGAATTTACCACAGTACTCGCTAACCAATAAAATATTATTAAGGTAATATTAAATATATGGTTTGATTTATGTTTGATGGCTTTGATTTTATAAGATTCATAGATAGACATATAATATAATTTTTTATTTAACCAATTTTTTCCCAATATCTCTCTTGCATTCGCTTTCTTCTGAGCATAAATAACTCTATTTTTTTACAATATATTTAAATTTAATTAGAATTTTTGATTAAATAGATTTTGATCAAACGAATTGATAATATTGTTGCTTGATTTGGGGCGTCCAAAGTTATCCATGTATCGTGTGTGTGTGAGCATTGCCTTTAACTTCCATCCAAGTCTGGCAAGTTACCTATAACGTCAGGTCTGTTTGAGATGTCCTCGCATCTGCATTCCTCTAGATAGATTCCTATCAGGCGATTGATCTCATCGGTGTGTGTAGGTGATTGTATTAGGGGCAATACGTTAAGAATCAAAAAGTTTTAAATGCGGTATAAAGATTTCTACCTAAATAGGACACGTGATGAACGTACGATTTACGAGTTCGTTGGAAAACGCTGACGTCACGGTTCATTGGACAATTTAATAAAGTATTTGATAATGAACGCATTGATTGATTACTGCTCAGTTTGATTGATGTTTTGAGAGTTCGGGCGAGAAAATTCGGACTCTTCTGCAGAATACATTAGGTTAATCTTGTATTTTTACATGAAAAAAAAAAGAATTTCTGCTTGGCTATAAAATTATGTATGACTCTGTGTTGCCATTTATTTTATTTATTTCACGTAGAAACAACATTAATAAAATTACGTGAACTTTTCTTCAAAAATGTAATGCGTGGGATGATTCTAATTATATTTCGTGTCATTTAAATAGGCCACTTAAAATACTACTAAAATATTCTTTTTCATTACTGTTAAAACATTATATTTAAAAGCTCCTACTTATATTTTATCCAAATTAAATTCTAACCTAATATGATTGAATTTGATCACAGGTAGATTAAATTTTTAGTATAACACTTTTATAAATTAGACACTTTTGAATTAAGAAATTAATTAAAAGGTAAGGTTGTAAGGTTCAACAAATTAATCACGTCTTAAATACGTCGGTTTGAATGAATTATTTTATCATTGAGACGTAATTAAAGCTCCAATTAATAGTAAACAATTTGCATAATTCGTTCTATAGAATCTTAAATCGTTAGACTCGAATTAAATTTATATTCATTTCATAATTTCTAAAGAGCACAAATACGTCTATCTATGAATCTTATAAAATCGAAGACATCAAACATAAATCAAACAATATATTTAATATTTTATTGGTTAGCGAGTACTGTGGTAAATACTAACTGCCCTGCGATTCTGTAACTCACTTTTCGAACTCACACAGCGGTTTTCGGATCGCCGGTCGCTCTCAAATCAGTCGTGAAGCAGTGATTTTATGATTTGGCATTCTAAAAAGGTGGGAGCTTGTAGTTTATTGTTTATCAGAATGCCAAATCATAAAATGACTGCTTCACGACTGATTTGAGAGCGACCGCCGATGCGAAAACCGCAGTGTGAGTTCGAAAAGTGAGTTACAGAATCGCAGGGCAGTTGTGGCCAATCTGTGGTTAATTACAAATGGGCTCATTAACGATTAGTACAAATCCCGATTAACATACAGCTTTCTGACCGTGGTTCGTGTAATCACATAATTGCTAAGTTTAGTAGTACACACATAAATAAAACTTCTATAACGTAGAAACGTGAATTTAAATCGCATAATATTAAGATGAAGAAACGAGATGTGTCAAGATATGTCACAATAAATAGTAGCCAACACTTTCAACATGACGTATACAGAGATACTTATAAAGTTGGTTGCTGATTTTTTGCTTTAACATATTTTTGTTATTATTATTATTTATTTTTTTTAATTTATATAATGCTACAAATGTAATTATTTTTTTTTTGTATCTCACACACTGTTTTGTTGTGTTTTTTTTAATATTTTTATTACTCTTTAATGTTAATATTCTACGGTTTCGATATTTGTAAATATGTGAGGAACATGTATACTAACTTTTTTAGTAAATTAGTTTATTCTAAGAGTACATTGTCTTCACATATAATTATTTAACAAATGTAACAAAATATTGTAAACCTATTTTAAAAGAGTAAGTGTGGAGTTTCTTGCCCATTCTTCTCCACACGAAACTACCTTTTGGAAGGGGCAACTAGAATCATCTTTATATTTTTTTTTTTTGACGTTCAAAAGTGCCATTTTAGATGGTCTAATTGAAATAAACGATTTGACTTTGACTTTTGAAAAGTAGCGATAGAGACGGAAATAAAACTTCTTATCTTTAGCTTTATAATGTTCGTTTCCGTTACGTTGTGTCACGTACCAGTCAAGTTTATGTTTTGAAACTTTAATTGTTGATTACAGAATTATGATTATAATTAGTGCCTAAGGATATATAAATTAAAAAAAATTATCTCATTTTTGTTTTCAATGCCTTTTTCCTTATCCCAATGACATGTGTAAGAAAGAGAAAGGCTCTGTTCCGCAGTGACGCCGGTGGTAGCTCTCGAAGAGGATTGGGCCTATGCATCAACTAGTTGCTTGCAACTCTGTGGACTATTTCGGTAAGACTGTGTCATTCACGATTGAAAATTTTATTGGGTTTAGGCTACAAACTGTCTAAGTATCAGTTGTTTTACATAGATAAATAAATAATGTAAGTAAAACATACTTATAAATATTGAAAGTACTTTTACTTAATTAAGAAAAGAATATTATATATAATTAAATCACACATTTATAAAGTAGATTCAACTTGTGGCAATCTATTTAATTAATTAATTTAATATATGAAATTGTACCCCATCGAATAAGTGGCTGATTCGTCGATTTTGAGATGATGTCGACTCATCTTCACAAGTCAAACACTGGGGACTAATTAGACAAGTTGTTAAGCTTTCGTGTTCATTTGATTATCTTACACAATCCTTGTTCGATTGTAAAAAGTAATTTATCAAATCGCTTTATATTTTTATAGTATTTATGTGTGGTGATAATTATATATTACGTTAAGTGGTATAAAAATACGATTAATATTTGACAATTAATAGGTTCAAAGATAGACAATTAATGGCAAAACTTCGGGTAGACCTGTTAATAGGTTCGAGGTTGGGGAAAAAATATCTGTTGAGAATCGATGGTCTCCTACTATTCCTACCTAAAGGGACCTCGACCAGTCTAACCAATGAATGATTATCCAGTGTTAGTATGTTCATAAAGTTATAAACTCCCAACACGGGAATAATAAGTATTGATTTTTTATCAAGTATGCACAAACCTACTACAAACGCAGGTTCATCGGGTAAGTAATAGTGAGTTTATTGGGTTCATTTAAACAGACAAACGCGTCTGTGATATTGTGATCCAGAAGATAATTTCTTAAAACTATCACTTTTAAGAACCACGCATAATTTAAGAATCGAACATTTATCATTGGAATTTAACATTAATATCAGAATTGAAGACAATTGTTTCATATTGTTCAGACAGGAATTTGTTTATGATTCCGACAGTTATAGGCAGAAATAATAAATAACGTCAGAATTTCAATTAAACATTCTGTTGTTATCCTGAGTATTTGACCGGGCTACACGCAATTAAATATAAATGGCATTTTGGTAATGGCTACTTGACTTTTGTTTATCTTTATTAGGTTCAAGTTCCACTTACCTGCAAATTTTTCAGTATAAAATTTGATACCTTGCCATACTTGCTAGAGCAGTGTTTGCTTTTTGGCTTGGTGTTCAAAGTGCACGGCTCTCAATCCAGAGATCATGCCTTCGAACACCGGTTATGCAACAATGTATTTAACATTATATCTAAGGACATAAAGTATATGGTGAAGGCAAACATCGTATCACGCTGGTTTCTAATCAGCAATTAAACAATTAAACCGAGAAATCACTGAATGCTACATCAACTCTTCAGAAGAAGAAAGAATCCGAATCTAAGACACATCAAGTGGTAACGCCACTGGAATATTATTATCTATATCCTCCTGTAATTACACAAAAAAAATTGGTTTAATTTTTCCACTTCCTTGGGGCATTTGTTTTATTGTAAATTTTAGGCTTTCAAAACTCCGGAGACCTGTATCCAAATACCGTTCATTTGCCACAATTTCGGCTTGCAGACCCAAGCATTGGCTTGCTTGGGTCTTGGTCCTTCAACATCCGACACGATCGGGACTCCTTGTCTTCTAAGAGTTATAGGAGGTTCTTCTCAGTTATACGTGATTGCTTTCTGTTCCGTACCCACTGGTACCATATCTAGGACAGTGAATAGCTATTCCAACATGCAGCGATTATCTATAATACAAACTCCTTATCATTAACAAAATATGGTAATTTCCATTACAAATCTGGGACGAAAATATGTCCAAACAAAATTATATCGTCTATACTGTCAAAGCGTGTTTGTAGGTATTGATAAATTCCTGAATGTAAAAGGGAACCTTCAGTTGACTGGTGCATTCCTCAAATAACTACGATGTATTACAGTCTTTCAGCGATAAACGATGTATGGAATGTTTATAACACATTGAAGTTATTGAAGATTAATAGACAGTTTATATGTGAACCAGATATATATTATAAAAACAAAACAATATTTCACATTATCTTACGTATAAGGTTATTTATTTTTCATTTTAAGCAAAGATGCCAAACTATAATTATAATAACTTAATATTATCTTGAATACACCCAATAAACAACTATTAATAGCATATCTAACCCAAGGATTCACCAGTACCAATCAAGTGAAAATTATGATAAAGATACAGACTGTAGATTTTTTTCGAATGTAAACATCTAACCCCAAGGTGCGTTTGATCCACGACTTATTGGCCACCCTGTATATACTAAATTACATACTTTTAAAAACTAGGAAATTTTATTACTACTTAAACAATAAAAACATCCTTCATTCACCTCTCAGTCTTCCCAAACCTGTCACAAATATATCTAGTTCTGGTGCAGAACTGAGGAAACGGAATCCGAAATCATATGCGGCATTGGTGACAACTGGCGGAGGACCGTTAGAGAGCTCCATTTAGACAGCCGGGCTGTCTCAGGGATTCGAAAAACTTTTCAGTTACATACAGTCTAAGCAATGCTGTAAGAAAAGAAATGCTGTTTTTCTACCTATGAAGGATACGTGATGAACGTTCGATTTACGAGTTCCTTGGAATAGAAAACGCTGACGTCACGGTTCATTGGACAATTAAATTTATTTAATATAGGCCCTGCTTCAGCATAGAGCATGCTGCATGCTGCATGCGCATGCATGCTACATGCGCATGCCGCTGTTCTACCCCTCAAAACATTCAGTGCAAATGCAATAAAATATAAAACAAAATTTAACATAGATAAATCGTAAATTTTCGGAGGAACTACAAACTTCTTTTAAAACGTCATCTGCATATTGTTTAACAAATACAAGAAAACTATAATTTTTCAATATTTAATTCTTAGTAAAAGACATTCTGCGACTATAAGAAACCCCACATCGCATATCAATGTCTTTCAAGAGCTGAATGAATACCTGGGATATCAAAGGGAATGTACACTCTCAAATTCCTTTGTCCCTACACCTACGAACGGAAGGCTTGCAATTATTCATGATCTACGAAAGCATATACGAAATTGTCCTCCTTGTATGTACGTAGATAGAATTAGTAGGGAACTAAAGAATATTTAGGTAATTTTTTTCAAATTTAATTTACTAATAAACTTCAAAATCGTTCGAGCAACGTTATTCGAAAATGTTCTTAGACATTTCAGTGTTGGCCTAGTGGCTTCAGCGTGCGACTCTCATCCCTCAGGTCGTAGGTTCAATCTCCGGCTGTGCACCAATGCATTATCTCTCTATGAGCTCATTTAACATTCGCTCGAATGGCGAAGGAAAACATCGTGAGGAAACCGACACGTCTTAGACCCAAAGGCGTGTGTCAAGTACTGGAGGCTACACCAGTTAGTAGTCACCTACTTGCCTATTAAATTGAAGAATTATCATGCAAAAGATTCAGAAATCTAAGGTCCAGACCTAAATGCGTTGTAGCGCCACTGATTTATTTATTTTTTCTCAGACATGTATGTACTTAAAGAAATAAAACAATTATTCAAACATTATTGCACTTGAGTAATATAAAAATAAATACCACTACAATAATATGTAATTTATAAATCGGTGCATTAGGATAAAATAATTTAAAAAGCTATAACTTTACGACCCCAATAATTTCCTATTTGTGCTCCGAACGTAGACACAATACGTAGCACTGCATCACGTAGCAAATAAAACAATTTCCGTAGACCGCTACGGTCTTTGTAATTTTCTCAATGGCATCGACTACAAGGTAATAATTTCTGTTCTCTCTGTGACCCATATAACAGTAGACCAAAGGGATATTTCTGATTATAGCCTTAAGAAAAACTAGTTTTATAAATAGTGCTAAGTCTCTGACAAGAAATAATATGGAGACATCAGCTTAATGTGAAATTACAATATTTAGTAGCTACATAATTGGTTTGAAGCGCACAGTATATGTATTATAACAAAATGCAACAATGAAAAAAAATATACACGCATATCCATAGAGCATAATAAAAAGGATTTAGCCAAAACATACCAAAAATGTTACACTACACACTAAAGTGCCAAGTGATCATTTGTTTAATTATCAATACTTGCCTAATTGCCTGACATTAAATTGTAAATTTAATTTCTGATTGTATACGTCCAATTGCATTTTAAAAGTTTTATATTTCAAAAAGCTTCTACTTTAATTATTAATATGACTGAATAAAATATACCGTTGACTATAATTAAAAATTTATCCAAAATTTGGAGATAATGCAATTTACACGACCTCATTACCTCTCTTTTGATTCATAATACGATGGATGGAACACTGTTTTAAATATATATCTCTGAGAGCACTTTCAAATTTATATTTCAATTAAAATAATAAGCAAATTGTTTTTGTTATTTTTGGATGAAAACATCGTTGATGCGCTTTCAAATTCTTAAATAACATTAACAAATAGTAGACTATTTGGAACTTCTCATAGTTTAATTTATATTTAGTTTTTAACTATCATAGAAAGTCAGAATTGTAGTTTCACAAACTAAACCTGTGTTTTTCGAATCAAGTCAACAAGTACATGTTCTTTAAAAGCCTACGTAAGATGTGGAAATCAGCACCAGGATCGGGTGAACTTTAGCCTCTTTGCTCTAGAGATCACGAACCAGATAGTAAAACCAGAGACACGTTAATAGGGATAGCGATAGAATTCTTACATAAATGATCAAATGAAAATAGCGCATAACGCAACACCACCACCACCAACCTAACTTAACTCCTCTCAATAACTAACTTAACTAACAAATTATTACTAACTTAAATTTTATATTTGGTATCATTTAAAAAATCTGTTTCATAACTCAGTCGTTGATATAAAATAGTAATCCACTACTTTATTAATATAAACCTGCTGTGAGAATCATTTCCCGTTTCACTCGTGACAATGTGCACTCCCGAAGATAACGGCTCGGTGAATCCAGTGACATGTTCTCTCAACAACTTTGCACAAGTTTGCCGAGACAAATTGATCCACTTATTGAGCATACATCGTGTATCAAGTTATACGTAGCCATTAACACGCCATAACAAAGATGTAACCATTGAACAAGAAGTAAATTTTGTCGATAAATTATGGTTCCAATATTAGATTTCATATAGTAAGCTCTCTTAGAGGTCCTAAAAATGTATGAGCCTCTATTCGCTACATTTATATATTTTTTCTCGTTATACTCGTAACAATATATTATTAGACTTATTCGCGAATAGTTATTTGTTATAGTATGTTATTGAATAGTATGTTTCTTTTTTTTTTAGTTTTTCTCTTTAACTCTAGGGTTGCCTGGAAGAGATCGCTTATTAGCGATAATGCCGCCCGTTGCATCCCTTATAATTTTTATGAATTGTGTTTCTTTTATTTACAACGAAGTGTAAATAAATAAAAAATAAATAAATAACTTATGAGTAAAGTCTTAAAATATGGCTATGTTGTCTTTATGTAAAAATCATATTTAAATTTAAGACCACAAAATATACTTATATAAAATGTAGTACAAGAACGCGAAACTTAAATTTACCTTTGATCCTTTCGTAATGGGATTTACAGCTTTGCAATATTATGGAATAGCTACACTTATATATACTTCAAAACTATAGCAAGTGGTCCAAATTACATTAGTAAAATTAATTTGCTAGTAAGGTACACTGCCACAGGGACCAAACTTTTTAAATTTGTTTTGATTTTCATTTTATTTATTTTTTCATTATTTCTATTATTACTTTGTAGGTTAAAAAAATTGTAAATACTGTATTTTAAGGTTAGTTATTGTGTTTCTGTTAGTATTACAATAGTTATTATAAAATTAATTAAATTAAATAAACTTATATGCTAGTTCTAATAGAGATTTATTTAAATTAAAAAAATCAAGTTTTAATTTCCGGTTTCTGCGTGTTCGTTTAGTGAATAAAGCAGAATTACTGGTTTTTCTATTGCACTTTATCTATCACATTTCCTCAGTAGGAAGTGGCAAAAAATATCGGTACATATTATATTGTCTTAGCCCTATAAAGCCGCTGCCACTGCAGGCATAACAACGATAACTAAAGTAAACCTGAAAATTTTGGTGCATTGTATACAGAGACTGATCAAGAGTTCTGACCGCTCTAGGCTAATTATCAGGATGCGCCCTCGCTAGGTGACCGGTGTGTTACGGTCGATCTCAAAAGTTTTGTTATATTAGTTTTGACTTTGTTTACTAGTTTGAAAATTTTAACATGGTTCATACCTATCTATTCCTATCTATAAAAGGTTCTAGGTATATATATACACAAAGGCAAAGCACCTCACGCATTATACGACCAAAATCATGACAAGTGACTGCAGGCTATCAAGTAGAAAACCAAATACATGTCGCATAACTTCTATTGGCTTAGCTTCTATGGACAACTTAGTTGTTGCGGCAATAGCCGCACTATTTAGGTTAATAAATCATGGACGTGGTCATCTAGTGTGTGATGTTGCTTCGACTTTGAAGTTATTTTTAAAATATTTACACTTCTGTTGTTATTTTTAATAAAGGTGAAATATGTTTTTCAGTTGATTAATAATTTATTTTAAAATAACAAAAGGCCTTTTTCATGCTTTAGCGTTTGTATATTTATCCCCAATTTTTTCGAAATTAATAAGTAGTTCGTAAAAAATCACTTTCTATGTACATAAGCGAGAGCGCTGCAAGTTTTTGCTTGCGGAGTGTGGGAAGTAACTTTTTACTCTTAAGTACTGAAAAAGCAGTTGGTAACACTCATTGTCAAAAAAAATCTTCACCACCTTCGGGAACATGCATGAAATATCAAAACTTTTTATTAACTGCAACAGACCTTTTGGGGTTCTGGCAGGAATAGAATGCTGGGCCTCGGTGTCAGATTTTAAAAACGGCAAATGGACGCATTCTTCTGCAAAGGTTTCTCCTAAATCAGTGGCATATAGTTGTTTTAGCTCTTTTGCTTTGCTTCTAATAAATTCACTTTCGTCATTTTCAGTTCATTCAGTGCAGTTTCCATAAGAAACGAAAAAGAAAATTCCTAGCTTTCATAAGCAGAGGATTTTCACATAGACACCCGTACCATCAGCGACTTAGAAAATTTAATATGTTATCTCTGTACAATCGGAGAACTCTAGCCGGTGTTACCTTCTTGCATAAATTGCTCAATAACCATATACAGAGCAGTGACCTCTTACAGAATATCAAAATTGTCGTCCCTTACTCATTCCCTAGGTTTAAAATCAACAATATCTTCCAAATTCCTTCTGCCAAAACCAACCTAGGAGTTCAGGCACCTCTCATTCGAATTCTTCGCGATTTTAACAAATTGAACACAGCTTATCTGGAGCTGAATATATTCGGTAGTGGGCTGATCGGTTTTAGAGAAAGCATTGTGGGGTGCCTTTCTCGAACCTAATTTCGCTGTTTTTCTGATGATTTGTCTTTTTTTTCTGCTTAGTGCCAACAAATTTCATTTTAACGAAATTTGTTGAAAATTTTATTTTATGTTTATGTTAAAAAATTTATTTTATTTTAATGTGTGCTTGTATTGTCGTGTGTGTTTTAGTTGTATTTTTTTTTAAATTTCAATTTGATATTTTTTTGAGAAACTTATGCTTGCATTAATTGTCACACATTTTAGATGTAAGATTTTGTAAAATAATTAGTAAATTTAGGACTGTGTATGATGTTGTAAGCTTGATAACTAAATAAACTAAATAAATAAGAAACCAAACGATGTTTTTACTATATTATAAATAATTTAACGGTTTTTTAAGACAATCTTAGTGGTGCACACAATCAATAGTTGCATAATAATTATTATCAACGATGAAAGATCGCCTCCCTTCAAAATTAAATTTTGGTTTCTTCCTTCTTACATATTTTGTGTATGGTGGTTACTTCGCATCTCTTGATTGCCTCTGATTTAAAATTTTCAAACTCTTTTTCGTCGCGCACCTCGTTATCTCATAAAGAGGATAACGGATAAATCATCAGGACTTGCTTGTAACACAGTTACAAGCAACAAATTAGGATACTAAAACTGCTTGTAGATCCAGTTCACAGTTCATTTAGTGTTTTGTCTCGGTCTAGTTGAAATATGCAGGGGATGATACTACCGAAGACACGCTTTCAGCGCGCCCGCGCCCCCCTAGATCTTCGCGCCCTAGGCTACAGCCTAATTAGCCTAAGGGTTAATCAGGCCCTGATTGTATACACTTTAGTACAAACCAATAAAGACATACAGTAAAATTAAAACAATCTTTAGCAATGTTCTTACATGTGTGCACAGCTTTATTAGAAGGTAATATAAATCACCAGAAACAACACGCATTACAAATTTCGGCTCATCACTGACACAATACTTCTTTGTTCTCAAAGCGGTGTTTTATATGAGAGATTATTGATCTTCCTTAATACATTATCCAAGTGACAGGGAAAATGGCGACAAAGCACTATCGATTAATTGGACGTTAAATTAATTTGTCGCGTGATTAGAGTAAAATACCAGGTGTTTTGTTTAAGCGAGATTTGTGTTAATTTTAACGTACCAGTATCTTTAATATAAGGCCGAGCTAATATTGTTGAAGAAAATCTTTATACCCGAATGTGTTGGGAATAGTTGTCTGTATTTATCACCAGAATACTAAATTCCACCGATATCAACAAGGGTTCTTTAAGAAAAACACGGATCGTTTTGGCATTGCATTTGTCAATGGTTTAGTTCCTATTTACCTGTCTCTTCTATAATTAATAGAAAAAACTTCTTTTATTCTGACCCAGAAATCAATTGAGGTAAACATTCTATAGAAAGAAATGATTTTTGCCCATCTTGTCTTCTTTTAAACGAAGAGTTTGTTTGTTTTATAATTACAGAGTTCAAGAAGTGTTTCACTATCGGAATACATGATAATTCCGTCGTACCACAACTGAACGTTTCTTATGATATATATATATAATAGAGCGTAGCAATTCATAAAACGCGATAGATGTTTAAGTCCGTTTGCTATATTAAAAAGGACTAAATTTTAAAACAGGTCAATGATGAAAATGCTGTATAATACGTAAAGTATTGGCGTTTGTCCGTTACTCGTTGACCTTTGAACGAGGCTAGTGAAAAACATTTTCATTTTAGTTAAGAGCTTTTGAGCTTTTGTTTGCGGTCCGGAAAGCCTAGAGCCTACGAAACTGTTAAAGTGGAAAATTAATGTTTATTTTTGAATAAATATTATTTTGAAGGTCGTCTTTTATATTTTTTCATTTAAATGGAATATGCATATTTTTCATTTTATAATTACAAACGTTATAAATAAAAACGATTCAATGTTTACATATAATGAACATAATAGAATGTATTATATTTAATTAAATTACAGATCTATTTAAGAGAATCTATGTTATTACCAGGGAATTTGAATTACGGCTAGGAGATGTAATTTAAGTAGTATTGGTTCTCGCTGCAAAAAAAAATTATTTCCCTGTGCGCAATTGAAACTTACAAGTGCAGAAAAATTGACGACGTATCTTAAACACTCCGAAGTCCAAGCCAGTCCATTTGCCTATACAAATGTTCAATAAAACACGACTAAAATATGTGGCAAATATCCTAATATTATGTCTTATACAATTAATTATTATGTTATCACTGTACAATCGGAGAACTTTAGCCGGTGTTACCTTTTTGCATAAATTGCTCAATAATCATATACAGAGCAGTGACCTCTTACAGAACATTAAAATTGTCGTCCCGTACTCATTCCCTAGGTTTAAAATCAACAATATTTTCCAAATTCCTTCTGCCAAAACCAACCTAGGAGTTCAGGCACCTCTCGTTCGAATTCTTCGCGTTTTTAACGGATTGAACACAGCTTATCCGGAGCTGGATATATTCGGTAGTGGGCTGATCGGTTTTAGAGAAAGCATTGCGGGGTGCCTTTCTCGAACCTAATTCGCTGTTTTGCTGATGATTTTTATTTTTTTTTCTGCTTTAAGTGCCAACAAATTTCTATTATTTTATTTTATTTTATTGTGTGCTTGTATTATCTTGTATATGTTTTAATTGTGTTTTTAATTTCTATTTTTTTTGTGAAACTTATGTTTACTTTAATTATCTCACAATTTAGATGTAAGATTTTGTAAAATAATTAGTAGATTTAGTACTGTGTGTGATGTCGTAAGCTTAATAACTTAATAAATAAAATAAATAAATAATTATGTTTTTCAAGCAATTGGGTTTGCAAACAACGAACAACATTTGTTCGTAAGGTTAGCAATATCTTTTGAAATTCGAATGGACGAAGAAGACAAAATCTCCGTTTCCGCTTCCGTCCCGGTAACTAATGCTCAGCGATACGGCAACATAGTGTTGGAACGGATATCGGATATATCCGTACAATGGACTTGTGAAATTGTTGAACGGTTAACTGTTAGATATGAAATTCTCAGATGCTATGGCTTACAACAAATTGAAGTAGCCTATTGTATTTCAGCTTACTTTAGATTTGAAAGCAATCTGAGTATCCAATCTTGTGAAATATTTTACCTAAAACAATATGTGTGAAACATAGTTGGTAAAGGTTTTAATGGAAAAAAAATATTTCTCTATAGTAATGCTTCAGTATAAATAAAAATATTTATTTACTATCATTAATATTACAACAATTTCAGTTACATGAGAAAATATATTAACTAGTAATACCATATTATATAAGGTTAGCTTATAAACTAATTATGTATTGCACGAGTAAAAAAATTATAACAGTAGGCAAGAAACAGAAGACTTATTAGAAAAACAATGAAAATTATTTTTAATTAAGATTATACAATCAGAGATGTGACGGTATTTTAAAATTTTTAAAATGCGCAAACATCGCCTAAAATGTGCAAAACTAAATAAATAAAAATGAATGCATTTGGTACAAATGTACTTGTAAATATTTTGTAGTTGTAAAAGTATAAGTGTAGTACATCTATCTAATTGTATATAAAATTCTTGTGTCACAGTTTTCGTTGCCATACTCCTCCGAAACGGCTTGACCGATTTTGATGAAATTTTTTGTGCTTATCCGGTATCTATGAGAATCGGCCAACATCTATTTTTCATCCCCCTAAATGTTAGGGGTAGTCCACCCCTAATTTTTATTTTTTATTTTTTAGACAAAATTTTTAATTTCTATTTTTTTATGATACAGCATTAAAAAATACATACAACCCCTAATTTTCACCCCTCTACGATCAACCCCTATTTTTTATTATAAATGATATACATGGCAAAACGACGTTTGCCCGGTCAGCTAGTATAATATATATTTAAAATAAACATTATCAAAGGTGTATCTTACACATATTATAATACCCTGATACAATTCGTTTAGCTGAGAGCTAAAAACTCGCTATGATATGCTCGCTATCATTGATAAACACATGTAAGTACACATACGTTACGTTACGTATACGTTTTATAGCAGACCGGACTTATTAGAATATTTTATGTTTTGTTCTTATCAATCTCTTTTCACTAAAATAATTTCACATTAAATTATAAACTGTTTCCTTTGAGTTTTTTCAAGTCTTTTGAAAAATTATGAGCTTGCTTTAGAGGTGAGAAAAGTTTTCTATGTTAAAAATACATTAGTATATTGGTCGACTTTATATAATATACTGTTACTATTATCAACTTAAAAACCTACCAGTTTGATAAATAAGTTTTCTACTAAAGGAAATATAACAAAAATAATCACAGTCGTTATAATCCTAGGACATCTGGGAAGTGCAATATCTTTTCACGTAAATGAAAATCCCGAACAAAGAGTAAGTCTGAGTGAATGCACTTTGATGTTAAAGAAAATATAGTGTCGTTCTAGAAAATTTAATGTAAACTTTAGTATTTTATATCGGAAAAATCAAGCTATGAATAGTAAATTTTTTTTTTTTAAGTTTGCATCTCGTTTTGTTTTCTAATATTAATCAACTTCGAATCGAAGTATTATAAGTCATTTTGTGTTAATTTAAATTTTAAATACACAGCTTATCGGACTAGTTCATCGTTTACACAAAATTAATGTAAGTCTCCAAAAGAAAAAAGGATTTTCAACCATTTTTATGTTGCGACCTACAAAAAGCCAAAAAGTTAAGTAAAACAGTTTGTCACTATAAAATTATAAAACATAGCGCGCTATTTTTATCGTCTATACCTTTATTGGCCTTTATTGGTTTTAACTGCTTTGTAATTGACCCCCTTTTAAAACAAACTCGAACCGTCCCCCCCAAGGGTCGTCTCCCGCTTTATAAACTATAATTTAAAGGATTATTTTTTCCTTTTGACCAGCAAGACAAATACAGACATAATACATAAAAGTTATAAGGAATGCAACGGGCGGTCTTATCCCTAACAAGCGATCTCCAGACAACCCTAGTAAGGAAAAAATACTAACAAACATATATGATAAGTAAAGTGCAAGAAGTGCATAACCAAATCTTATACAATAAAGGAAATATATTAGTATTATATATAATATAGGAATATTGGTACAATAGGTATTATTGTGAATTACAATTCATACGACTCTACACTATGTGAATTAAGGCTATTATTATGTACCTACATATCTAGTTTTACTAAAAGGATTTTCGTCTATTTATAAGTAGTACTGGCAACCATTAGGTAGCAGTCATTACTCGAAAGCCCCGTCTGACCTCTGCCGCAATTACTACCTAACTAGTTGGGCCTTCGTTTGCGGCTTTTTTAATTTTCCGAGTAATTGGATTTTGGTATAAAAAATTATGCGGTAAAGGTCAAGTTGAGATATATTCTGCTTAATTAATATGTAATCCATATAATTAATATTATATATTGGAGTGGTTGTCACAAAAGTTTTTTTTAAACTATAATTATTAATAGATTGATTAAGACTTCGTTTAGGATTTTAAATCTTTAAGTCTTAATCAATCATGTGTGTTGGCGGTTTGATTCCAACAGATTAAAAAAAATCTAATTTAAATTCTAACATTAGTGTATAACATATGAGTTCCAATATAATATTAAAATATAATAAATTTCGTTTGGTTATTTATTACTTATACTTAATTAATAATGATTTAGTTTTATTTACAATACAATTAACTTGACAGTATAGAGTTTAGATTCGTTATAATTTCGTCATTTATTTTATATGAAGAGTACCCTTTAGGTCATGCTTTCGGACCCCAGCTTTCCACCAATTACTATTTGAGAAATGTCCATCTTACCAGTCGCACACTAAGTTCAAGACTGACAAAGGGTTGTAGCGCCATTAGATTATTCTTAATAAATATCTAATCCCAGTAAATTATGTAAAAACGCCAGAAATAGGATATTACCAAGGGAAATTTTTAAAAGGTTATCAAATTAAGTATTCTCTCTACCATAATTACACCTGGCAACATCGACGTGAAAGGGAAATTATAAAAGTTGGTGGAGAACGTCTGATTGAAAGTTTGACAGAAATTGTTGAGGCTCACTGAACCATACCTGACAATAAACAAGTACATTTAATACTACTTTTATTCGTTGTTCATTTTGTTATCAAAGAATATTATTATTCTGTTGTTTTTGGAGACTTTCTACTATCAACAGTATAATTATTGTCCATATAATATATTATTGCTGGCTTAGTTATGAAAATTATTCTCGGAAAGAAAATCATTGTAACGGTTTGGTAGCCACAAGGTTACGCTTTCTAAATCTATCTATTAAATAGATAGATTTAGAAGTTTGCAATTTATCAGGGACTTTTAACGTCAGTGTATTTTTTTTTTTATATAGAACATGGGCAAACGGGCAGGATGTTCACCTGATGTGATACCGCCGCCCATTGACACTCACATTGCCAGAAGATTCACAAGTGCGTTGCCGGCCTTTTAAGAATTGGTACGCTTTTTCTTGAAGGAAGTCGAATGTTTTGAGTAATGAAAAATAAAATTGAGAATGCACTGTCGACATCGACCTTATTTAACATACAAGTTAAGCAGATAAGTATTAGTTTGTCTATTCCTTTCAGAAGGAAAAATTTGTTTATATTTTTTTCAATATGGGCTTAGAATATTAAAATATTTAAGTACCCAATTTTAATTAGTTAAAGCCTTTAAAATAATCGGAGTGTTCTTTATTAATTTTTTTATTATTATAATTTACAGATTAGGTTAAAATATGTATAATAATAATAATTATTATTATATACTATCTGTATGTTTAGGTAGGCATTAAATATGATGTTTTTAATATTAACTGACTGTCACAAAAATGTAGTTATTCCATTTTGAATATTTCGTTTAAGAAATACACAATAAAACCGGATATACCTAAATGTGAACCTATTAACATTCATTGTTTCCGCAAAGGTACAGCTTAATACATAAATTATTACATTTATGTACATACATACATACTAACTTGACCGCAAGACGGAGCTCCATGAATATTTATTACATTCCTCAGATTTTTCCTTCAGTGAAACTTGTACCTTAATAAGTATATTAGATTTCGAAATATATTCAATAAAATAAGTTCTTAAGCTACGGAAACAAACATATGCAATGTGATTTTATGAAGCAAATACTATTTTAATAAATTTTGGCTAAATAAATAATAGCTTTACTACTTAGCATTCTTGTGTACTACTTAGCTATTGCAACTGATTAGCACTTAAAAGTACTGCCCTTGCATTAATTCGAAGGGTTTTGTCCCTTTCAATACGCCCGTGGTCTCAAGAAGTTGAAAAGCCTCGACATTTCCGTGTTGGTGGAGCTTTATTCGTGGGCTCGAGGAGTCTTTTTGATTATTGTGGTCCTCTACATTAAGATCCCGATGGCGGTCATTGCGAATGTACCAGAGAGCATTGACTATTTCTCAGAGCACTTTGTTTTGGACTCGTTGAATTATTTGGATGTATCTCTTACTGGTACAGCTGACAACCATAAAAAATGCTGTAGTAATGAAATAATGTTCTTAATGTTTTTAAAGACACAAGTCTTTATATCTCAAATTCAAATCCATTAAGCACATCCTTATTAGCAGGGCCGCTAAACGAATTACGTTCTTCCTTATCACCATTTTCTTAATACAACTAAGTTAAGCACGGCCGCTACCAGTTTTAACACGCGACCGCTCTAAACAAGTCCTTATACCATACGACATACGATAATCCGTCTATTATTTCGATAGTCTTATGATATATACTATTCTAAATACTACACGATTATTTTTTCTTAGTAACCTTATTTTTACGCGACCTGATTCCAAATAACTTTGTGACTCGCCTTCATTCATTTGATTTGCTAGCCTTAATTGTAATAAATTTAAACAATTGTTATCGAATTAAAATTGCAGCCAAATATTCTTCCTATCCGTTGCACTCTGGACAGAGCGGTCGTGATCGCTATTAAGTAGTGGTAATAGAAGGGGCAGATGTGATGCGCTTCACGACGTTTCGCCATCGTTGCCTATATCCTGCTGCACTGATTGAGTGAGTCTCCTACGGCAGACTTGCTTTGGTCAGTCCAACGCGTAGGTGACCTTCCGCGCGGTCTAGTGCCTTCCACCTTCCCCTGGACGCCAAATATATGCCAGAACTAAATTGCATACCTATTACAGTTCTGGGCCTATTAACTGGAATTACAGGAGAGAGGTATTATCCTATAGAAGTAGATGCACAACTCTTTCCTCTGCTCCAAACAATCTGTCTACGATACGAGAATCTGGATAAGAAATATTAAGACAATCGTACCGTGTCCTATAAAGATACCAGCACCCGAAGTGGTTGAGCAACGTACTGCGGTATTCGCAAGTAATCCGGTTTATAAGATACCTAAGATTAGGAGAAAATAACTTTAGAGTTCACGACCTTCTTCTCGGCTTCCACAACTTCAACCGTTTTGCTGGTCGTTACTTGTTCGAAGACAGTTTAGCTGTTTGGAGCAAGTTCAAAGTTATTTACGAGACAATGTTTAAAATATATTTTTTATTTACAATTTTCTTAACCTACAAAGTAATAATAAATATTTAAAAAAAAACAAATTTAAAAAGTTTGGTCGCTGTGGCAGTGTACCTTTTAGTAGAGTATTTAAATATATTTAAAGATCCGGATTATATACGGAAGCATGCTTTGTAGATTTTGTGCGTTGAAGGAAATATTTAATCTACAAATGATAAATGTAATGTGAACATAGTTGGAATAAGTAGGTAGATCTAGAAAAATCCTGAATGATGCCATGATAAACGCTAAATGAAAATGATTTATTAACTTGGAATTACGCGGTACGAACACAAAATATTGACAACGGGATTAAGATTGTGATTCGATTAGTTCCTATGCTCGTTGGTATTGTTTTGGTACGTACAACGCACGTTTAACGCATTTAAAATATAAAAACCACAAAATGGGACGTGTTTAGAACGGTGTCAGGCGCACTTACCTCTTCTTACTTCAATAAAATTTTCAATGAAACAATTGCAGATATATGAGACAAATATATCCATAATGATGACTTAAAGGTATAAGGCAAGTAAAACAGCTTTTTTTAGTTGGAGTTACTAATATTTATTTCCAAGAAAAAAAGTTGACATCGCATGGTTAACACACAACTTACTATTAAAATAACTAATATTTAGATAAAATATAATAGTCTCATAGAACACTTAAATTTTTAAAGATTCGAGACGAATTCGAAGACGATATACTCGTAGATTCGAGGACGATCAGATTTCATACCTTTATCAAATGAAATCTCTATAACATGGTATAAGTTGGAGAACAGATTCAATATTTTGTTATCTCTTCACCAAAGACAGGATTCATTCAATAACTGGCATAAATAGTAATTTCATACAAAAACTAAGAAACCACGGTAGGGCTGGCAGAAGACTATTACTATTATTATCAGAAAGTGCTTTAACATGCAGTATCGCAATGTTGTCGCTAGAGACAAGAGGCTTAATGTGTAAAACTGCTATTCTTTTTTCGGATTTCCATGCTTAGTATCAATACCAACCAAATAAGCTACCATTACAGCTTACTACAATGCGGCAAGTATTTACCTTACCCATTTATATCATACACAGAAAAAAATAACACAAACTAAAACAGTACAGTTTACAAAAATACTAAATATTTATACAGTTATTCCGTATACATTTATGTTTCCATATTTATATGTGTACCCTTTACGAAAAGGTAGTTTTTGCTGACGGCGGTCGATGTCGCCTCCTGACTTAACTATCAGGCACCTTGAGACCTAGGTACTGCCGGATTGTTTTCCCTTATAATATACTTTGTAAGCGCAAATCGCACTCTAAGTTCGTTGCAGCTCTCAGAACCTATTATAACTACAGTTAATAAATACAAAAAGGTACAAACCATGTATGACGTGGTAAAATTTATACTATTTAATGTATCAAATCTCTCGCTAACTATGATTAGAGAGCACTCGAAACGTCGAAAATTAATTTAATAAATTCGCGTCTTTATCCGTTAAGAAATTCAAAAGTTTTATTCAAATCCTTCAAACAATAGGTGACGACCCTACGTGAATTGTATGAGCAAATAAATTGTAGTGAGACCGTTTTATCTTCTGATTTGTATCGCAGGCGACGTAAATATTTGCCCCCGAGTAATATCTTACCATCCCAATGTCAATAGCTATTCGAATATTATTTACTGATACTTCACTTTGAGAATCCCTTTTCCTTGATATTGTTTGTGCTAGTGGTAATTTGAATCAATCGCGAATGTCCTTTTCTGTTTCCAACTTTTTTCCGCGCAGGGTCTATGACGGAATTTGGACATAAAAAAGCAAATCAGGACCTGTAGGAAAATTTAGAAATGTCTTTAGATAGTTAAGTTTATAATACAAAATGACTAGAAATACAATAGTTTCCTAAAAAATCACTTAAAATTAAGTGTATTTTACCTGAACTTAACTCTCGTTATACAAATACAAACAAGCTGAAACTCTTTATACATGCAAAAGGTATAATTTAAAATGTAAGGTGACTTCCGAGTATCGCAGAAGCCTTTTAAGAAAACAAAAGAATGAAATTTATGTACGTAAGGCGAAATATTAGGTAAATTGAATTCTCGCGTTACGATTTTTTCGAGAACACGACACGTATATTAAGAGGGTTCGGTATTTAATTGAAGGAGAAATTGAACATTATTTTTTATACAAATTAGCTAATACGCCTGTATCAAAGGCTAGATATAGATATTACATATTACCGTTTTCGTAGTTCTGTGGTTAATTCACATTGCACACATAAACAGCACCAGGTTCAATTTCCAGCGAAGGAATAAATGTTTAGGCTTGGTAAGCATAGCAGATTTGTGTTTTTTATAATGTACAAAAGTTTTAAACAATGTTTTTGCTTTTTTACTTACAGTCACTAGACGAAACTATGTATTTTAATTAAGAAAAAATCCCATTGTAGCTAGCTCATATATTCTTGGATCTCTAGAGAGTGGAGATATGAAGGTGTACATTTTAATTTTCAGGAAAGCTCAAGGTGATTTCGCAACTTCTAGTATTTTACTTAAAGGGAACATCTTCCATCTAGTAATTTTATAATATACTAGCTGGCCTGGCGACCATCGAACCGCCTAACAGTCGATTCTTTATTTCTTACTTTTAATACTTTTTCTGCTATTCGGGACACCGGTCTAGCTAAGATAAAAAAAAAAGTTGACAACAAATACATTATGTCAAAAAATAAAAATTTACCTTCCCGGAACCTCTCCACTAACACTTGAACTTTATGATATGGTATTAAAGTTCAAATTAACTTTTAAGTATTATTAGGAATATTATGTATGGGAATATAGAAAAGTGTTGTTTTTAGACTTTTTCACTCAATTTTTTTAATTTTTCTCTCCGTAAGAACCATCCTCGTACTTCAAAGAATATTATAAAAAAAGAATTGGCCAAATCGGTCAAGCCGTTTTCATATTATGTCGTGACAATGGAAAACGGGTTTCATTTTTATATATATAGATAATTTTAAAATAATACGAAAGATTTTTTTTATATTATGGCAATAGTTTTAATTTTATGCCAGTTTTAAAGCAAAACGAAAGAATTCTATTTAAATCATTTATCAACGTTTTTATAAAACTCTTTTAATAAAAAGCAAATAAAGTCGCCCCTTGACACATTAATTATAACCGAAAAAGCATCCATCATATGGAACGAATTTTTACCGCCTCATACAGTATTTAAATGAGTAGAAAATTTATAGGATTTCAGATAGTATTTAAAATATTAAAGTATACCTGTAGTATACCTAATTTTGAATAAATTGAAATAATTTTATTTTATTTACAATCAAGTATACAGTATTTACAGTTTTAATGTTAATAATAGAAATAATTAAACATAATTAAAATCAAAATCAAAACAAATTCATATATATAAAAAATTACTACCTATTATTATTTAATTCAGTGGTTGCCTGGAAGAGATCGCTGGAAAGTGATAAGGCCGCAGTCATTTAATTATGTCAATTGTATTATGTTTCTGCAACGAAGTGTTAATAAATAATAGATAAATAAATTATATAAACCATACCCGAGCTTAGGTAAGGCATAGTGCATATTATCAATATCAGTGATAATAACATATCCATGTCGTGCTCCATGGGTTACGTTGGTCAGATTTAGAAAAACTCACGGATAAAAAATATAGAGTTCGATATACCATTAACGAAAAGGGTAATTCAAGACGGCCAATCATATCGTATAATATATTTATATTATACGATATTTACGTAATAAATATTTGCTAGTAGTTTGAAATAATATTTTTCCATTTAATCGGGTTTAAGAGAGAAAGCGATCAACAAGATTGCTTTAAAATTGCTAAGAAGCTCAAGGATCAGTTGAGTTCCCGAGTCATCTGATGCCCTCAATGGCCCTCATTACGAATCGACTAGGGACAAAACATTTAGCCGTAAACAAAAAACATTACCACAGATTAGCTTATAATAAAGAAGTGATTAAACTAAAATGACATAATACTATATTCAGACTAATTTTAATTTTTATGTCTTGAATTTGGTAGGTATTAGAAATTTAGTATTACCTAATTAAACATATTCACGTATTCACGTAGTTTTAAAAATTGCTAATTTCGATGTGTTTCTCAAATTTGGCTTCGTATCTCTTTCGGTTGCGTTGCTTTATCAACACAACGTAAAGATAAAAGCATTTGCAAATGAATTATTGCAACTTGTGTTCTAACCATTATTTTATTTATTAACACTTCGCCTACAGAAATATAATACAATTGACATAATTAAATGAAATGGAGGGCAACTGGCGGTCTTATCGCTTTCGAGCGATGTCTTCTACGCAACCACTGTGAGAAATAAAAATTCGATAAGGTAAGCAATAAGTGCAAAAATACAAAATACATATAGATATTTAGACAAAACTAAAATAGGACACTTGAAAGACAAAAAGTGCACATGAATCACGATAATTTTAGATCAGTTTCACATCAGTCTGTACGAAAGATAGGAATACGATGTGGACAGGTAATGTTTGTACATTAGAGATAAAGGAAGATAGAGAAGGAGCTAAACGAATAGGAACGGGAAGTGAACTCCATGGCCTCACTGTAGAGACCTTAAAGGATTCGCCAAGACAGAAAGAGTTATGAGATTATTTAAAATATCATGTATGTGGTCTTGGGTAATTGATCCTCTTTAAATGAAACTATGTTTATTTCTACGTAAGTTCTACAGAAATAGTTTGTCTATGGCCCGCGGGTCAAAGGGATCGCTATTAATGTACCCGGCGTGAAATGGCAAAATGGATCAAGCAAACGAGTTGAGATAACTCGGTGGCTTTTCAAAATACCGTTGTCTTCATTATGTTATTCAAATAGTTTTACGTCTTGGTGTGTAGGGCTGACTACCTATTTCTTATACTCGTATATACGTAGTAACTACGAAGTTAGCTAAATAAAATTAATAAATGAATATTTACTGCGTAATCATTGCGAATGCGAATTTTTTAAATTCCTGTTTACAAAAATAAAGATAGGCTGATGCAGTAATAATTAAATATATATTTCGATTTCTTTTCGTGGAATTTTCATACTAATCCAGCCATTTCCTCCTACCTTCAATTCAATATGACTTCTTTATACAAAAACATACCACACTTGTGTCAACTTTTAGATACTAAACAGTAACATCATTTTATTACACAGATCATGTTGTACTTTGTAGGAAGCTAAGTATAGTGTAGGAGAATGGATGAGATAGGAAAAATTGCTTGTTTACCGTAACATGATAACATAATAGAATGTCACTACGGCCAAGAGCCCGGTCACTTGGGGGTAATGAGTGTTCGTGACTATACATTTTTATCTTATTTTCTTCCAGGAAGTCAATTAGAAGACGGACGTTTATTAAGTATACTTGGCTTCCAGAAGAACAAGTTTATTAGATACAAACTGAATACTCTGAAATCTTGCAATACGTCTAATTTTTGACTAATTAAGACTAATTATTTATTTAATGATTATTATGAGCTCGGGGAAAAACTGCGGCGTTTTTTCAAGGTTCTAAGTCATAATTACCTAATTTTATTATAGTAACTAATACGAGTATTATAAATGCACAAAGTGCAATGTATTTTTGTGACTCATACCTTTTTTTATTATTATTATTATTATTATTATTTTTATTGTTGGGAAATCAATTTACTGACCCCCGCGCCGGGGCAACGATTTAAAAGTGGCGCAGGGAGTGTGGGAGTCAGTCCGTATGGTGCAATGGACACCTACCCACTAAAACCCAACAGCCCCATCTGTTCACTATGGATGGGAGGCGCGGTAACAGTTTCCCTTAATCCGTGCCTCCGTCATAAGCGTCTGCTGTTAGCACAACTTCTGCATTGCCCAATTCTGTCCTAAGGTCCCAGTGGAGTGCGTGCGTAATCGCGACGTCTCCTTCCAGGCCTTGTGACTCATACCTAACCTAACCTAACGTACGATTGGATCTGGATGATATTTTCAATCACAAAGGCTACGAAAAGCCTTTGTTTTGGGCATTTACCAAATATTACATAATATAAACCATTATTCATACAAATATTTAATACAGACGTTTAAATCTTTGCTAAACTTATAGCAGATTACTCCAACATATAAACCAGTGGCTCTTTGGCAACATAACAACCGTTGAGGTCTGGGTCTCAGATTTCTGTATCTGTTTCGTGATCATTTGTTATCTAATAAGCAAGAAGGCTGATCGCCTTCGGTGCCGACACATGCGGTCGACTTTTTGGGACTATATCCTTACGATGTTTTCCTCATCTGCACAGGTGTTAAATGTACATAGATAGAAAGTCCGTCAGTCCTCAGCGATGAGAGCCGTACACAGAAACCACTCGGCCAACACTCAAATTTATAACATTAAAAAAATTTGGCAATTTTGTAAGCCAGTGATTAACTAAAAATGTTTCAATATATATAAGATCCAATCATTAAGTACTACATAATGGTCGGAGATCGCTCTCTAGTCGTAGATAAATTGCAGTGCTCAGTGACTATATGTCTGCAATCATTTTCCTCTTGAACTTTATCTTGTTTTATTGTACGTATTTCTCTTTTAAGTACCAGTCCTTTATATGTATTGTAATTCTATAGTTGTGGTTAAAGGATCCTTATATACGGAGATAGAATTTGGAAAATGTACTTTCAAAACCGAAATAACAGAAACTATGAACTCGTGATGTAAGAACTAGTTTAATCTAGTTCTAACTCACTTATATAAAATGATGTAACATACAAAGGAATATGTTATTAAAGGAAGTTAAGTAATTGTCATTATTAATTAAACGAAATAATCGAAAAAGTTATTTTTACGTTCGATTATAGCGTTCAATTAATTGTTATCACATTCTAGTTTAAAACTCGTTACTTTTAATTGCTTTTGATAATGAATTATAAAGTATTATGTCATAGTCTAAACAATATAATATATTATATAACATATTCCTAATCTGATATTCTTCATAATAAATTTCCAATAAGTAATATTTTACGTCCCTCTTAAGCCTTTGAGTCGCCGATGGTCCATTTGCAGCTAAACGACACATCATAACTATAAATTCTCTAAAAGCATATCTTTCTCTATGTCGGAAGTAAGCGGAATAAGCTATAAGTAGCTTACGTTTGTATGAATTCAATTTTGTTTGTGACAAAGATTTGTATATACGATTATTTCATGAAAGCATAATTTAGATTAAATTTTTATTGAGACAGTTTTTCGTATAAAATATATTTCAAAGATTTCATCACAATACACATAATTATACATAAACCAATTTACTTTGTCGATCTATTTCAGTTAATTAATGAAATTGTCTGACGTAATCGGTATATATATTATCATGTTAATTATTACGCGTAAAGTGAACTCTGGCAATTTTTTAATAAATATTTGACGAATTCTTTAAAACCGATGTACACGGACAACACGAAATGGTCGGCAATAAAGACAATAATTTTTTTTCCCTTTTTTTTATTAAATAAAGTATGTATGTATGTATATATGTAAAAACTCAATAACGAGCATGACCTGCTCTTATCAAAATCACAGCTTGAATCCATGGGCATGCTTTCTACGGTGGTTTTAATTACGTTTTGAGGAATACGTTCCCACTCTTTTGCAATGACTCTTTTTAGCTCTCTGATGTTTTGTAATGCAGGTTGCACTGATCTTACTCGCCTCTTTAGAACATCCCAGACATCCTCAATTGAATTGATACATCCAGCTTGCCGTGAGATTCTACGTAATATACGTCTAAGTAATTCCATTTCTTTAACACCCATTTCATGTTGTAATTTTATAATTAACACGAAAAAATATGTGAAATGGCGCAAAATCGAAAGAATTTTTAAAATAATTTACGTGTTCTAAATTCAAAATAATTAAAAAGTTGAAAAAAAAGCTTTTTCATTTGTAAAAGAACTTATGGCCCGACTAGTAATACACCAGTTACTTGAAATTACCCAGAGCGTGCATTTAGACTAATTTATAATATTAATAAGGATAATCTGTATAAAATATCGTTCAGTATCTTCATACACCTTGTCGTTTCAAATGTATAGGGCGTATTAACCTATTAATTAAAGTTCGAATTTGGAGCGTAATATAAAAAAAAACACTTAAATGCAGGAGGAGAAACAATTCATCTAAAACATTAGACGTAACCGGACGAGGTTGAGCTCGGCCACAGGCTGTGTAGGTCCAACCAAATCCGGCGAAATGTTTCCGCAAACTCATTTTAAAATCCATTTCCTTTGAATAACTGGAAGTGCACGATTTTTTGATATACCTACGACTTAAGTTAGTGCAATAAATTTATAATCATATATTTTGTAGTTTAACATATCAAGGATATAATTATAGTTATGAATATTATTATTTCAAAACCCTCCTTTAAAATAATATTACATTACATAAACATTAATTGTCTTATTTATAAACGTACTAGCGAACGTTGTTTTGGCATATAAAGATTATAGTACGCTATTAAAAATGGCGCTTAGTAGGGTGAAAATTAAGGGTTATGTGTATTTTAATGCCTTATGACTTAGGAGTATAAATAATAGTTTACGACCTATTATATTACAATAAATTTCTGTACATACATATGTATGAGGCTCTTTACTTAGAAAGAAACAGCAATAATGAAACAAAAAGGCGGATATAGCATCATCTATCAGGACGTATTCGTTGAAAGATATTGAGACAAAAACTATTCAAGTGTCCCCTTTTATTACCCAAGAAAAATGAATATAAGCTCTATCTTCCGTCGAATAGCTTGTAAAAGTTGAAGTATTTCGTTTCGCAAATATTGCAGAAGACAGAATATTTGCGAAACACAATTCGAGCGAATCATTTTATAATATGAATGTCTTTATGCATTTGCCGCATTTCGGTCTGATATTACGAAAATACACCGTCCCCTTGGCACTTTTGGCAGCCGTGTTCTCGATTTAATCTCTGTCGAAGGAACATTATACTTTTCTCTTAAATTTTGGCTACGGCAAAGCTGTATTAATAAAATTTTAGCAAACTCCGTCGTAGGCAAAAGAGCCAATCTGACATTGGCCTCATTTTTAACGAAATATAGAACTTTGGGGAATCTGTGCCAATCTGAAAGTAGACTCAATTCATTCAATAAATTCATTTTAGGTTCTTATGGTTTTATCAGCAAAAAGATAGTCCTAATATCATAAATTCTATTCAGGCTAGTTTTCTATCTGAATTTATTTCAGAATCAGTTACGGCATGTCAATTGAGAGTTTTCGATAGTTAGCTATTAATATTTAAATTCTTAATTCAAATCCAAAAGAAAAGGATTCTTAAGGTTATGTTTATCATAAAGTTTTATAATTTGTACGTATAATACTAGTTTGCTGAAGCTACATCTTTGTACGTAGTACAGTAAAAATATGATTAAGTATAGAAAATAAAACCTACTACGCGCCTGCGTACTCACACTTTGACTGTGGTATTACCGATCTACAGATTGGGTTAATTTAGGTAACAAGGCAAACAGTTCTACTGGTTACTAGTATGCAGTAGGTCACATGTTACTAATAAGCTTGCAAATAAAATCCCAATTTGATCGTATCATTATTAATTCAGTCACGTGATAATTTTTTAGGTTTTGGTGGATTGCTGTTTCGTTTTTTTTAACACCTATAAACGCTGATCAATTACTTAGTTTATCAGCCTTGTGTTATCGATTTCATTGCATACGAAGTTTTCATCGAAGAGCTATGAGTTATAATTGCGGAAGGTATAATGACACTTGAGTTACAAACAAACCCGACGTCTAGACGTTTTGCGGTTTTGTATACTTGTCGGGCTCTTGTTTTGTTTTAGCGTTCGTATTGCAATTATCACCCATTTCTATTCTAACAATGTAAGGCTTGGGTTACAATATAAGTACTTTTTTGAGAGAGTCTTAAATTCCTTCAAGATACGTCTGGAACTTGTTAACAATTCTAAAATAAAAACCGGCGTTTAATCATCTTACGTATTTCTACTCGCAGCTTCGCTGTTGGTGCTATGTTGTGTCCGTATATTGTACTCAAAAATGTGTTTGTTTATACTACGGGATATTTCTGTGATCTTGTAACGAATCTATTGATGAAAATGGCATTTACTGACACAAATACTATGTCGAGATAGTAGTTTCTTTATTAAAATGTATCTTTTGATAATTAATACTTTATAAACGAAGAAACTTATTAACCAAAGTAAAAGAAATTTAAAAGAAGAATTTAATTGTAATAAAAGATTTAGTGGGTACTGATTATCCTAATTTAAATTTAATTAAACGTAACGATTATGAATGTTGTGCAGACTTGACTTATTTTAAGAAAATATGATATTAAGTAGTTTTGAAACAGTTTCTATGAAATTGATCAAATATCAAATCACGCACTCGGGAATAAAATGGATCATAAAGTTTCGGAGCATTGTACTGCTTGAAACTGTATTCTATACTTTTGTTTTTATTCCTTTAATAAAATAAAATCGACGTGAGTGTTTATTACAATTTTTATTTATATGCAACGGCGTCAATATTGCATTGTAATTTTTGAAATCTTCAACAAAATTAAGCGTTGCAGTTTTATATAATAGTGCTCAGCTTTCCATCAGGCTCTCCGGGATCTACGTCGTGTGCCTTAAGCAGTATCCCACTTAGGCCGAGACATAGAATATTGTGTATAATATATGGGTATAATAAGTGGTTAATTATTTATGTATAAGAGTTTTGGTTAACGATTTATTATACATTACTTATCCATTAGTACATAATTATTAACTAAATTATACTTAGAACTCTGTTAGGCCAGAAGTTAAGCGGCGATTCTCATCCCCGAGGTTGTGTGTTAGAAACCCGGCTGTGTACTAATTTTACCATCAAAGTTCAGATTTTAATGTGTTCTTGTTTGACAAATGGAAATCATAGTTACCCACAAATTGATACTGCCAGAAAAAAATAACTTTTATGATTGGATGAGACATTTGTTTGTCCTATATCTAGTTGCGCAATCTGTAGATTTTATTACTAAAATACTCGTAAAACATTTATTGTACTCGTTATCGTTATACGTCTATTGTACCTATTATATTTATTTTTTATTTATTTATTAACACTTCGTTGCATATACATTAATATAGTACAATTGACATAATTAAATAAAAAGGAGAGCAACTGGCGGCCTTATCGCTTTCGAGCGATCTCTTCCAGGCAACCACTGTAAGAAAAGAAAAAAAAATAAAGTATTAAATTACATAAGGTAGGCGAGAAGTGCAAAAATACATGTATTACATATTATAGTTGTTCAGAAAAAGAAACTAAACAGGAACAAAAAACAAACTAAACTAATAAAGGATACATGAAAAAAAATAATAATAAAAAGTGCCCATGAATCATTATAATTTAATTTAAGATCAGTCTCACGTCAGTTAGTAGGTATTATTAAAGTTAGGGATACGATGTGGACAGGTAATGTTTGTACAGAAGAAATTTAAAGGAAGATAGAGAAGGAGCTAAGCGAATAGAGACTGGAACTGAATTCCATAGCTTAACTGCAGAGACCTTAAAGGACTCGCCAAGAAAGCATAGACTAAACAAACAAATATTACTGACTTTATACTTAATATATATTTTAAATATTCCGTTATAATCTAATTCCCATTAACATCCCAAAAACCGCTTACATCCTTTATACTTTCATTACAACACAGCGCAGATGGCCGTAATATTTCAATGTCAGTTCGGATCTTCTTAATTACCCTCCATTTTTACCTGTCGCAGTCCATTAGCGGTGGAATATTAAAAATTAACGGCTCATTAAGCCCAAAATCAAAGCCTGAAATGAACGATATTTTTAATGAAGTCATTTTGATTAGGCTTATTTATCTTTCGCTCAATCGGTTTGAGATTCGGTGTAATGTTTTAAGAGCTTTCTCTCAGATTCGTTATAAATTTTGAAAAATTGTCAAAGAAAGCGATGGTCTCATTTGCTTGTTGGACAATAGGCGCTATAATAAAAAAAGCGTGGGTGTACTTATGTACGCGCGTAAGAAGTTATACTTCTTTGGCATTATTTAAAATTGTTTTTGATTGCATGCAAATAATTAATTACAATTAAATAATCAAAGACTGGAAAAGGAGTCATTATAGTCTACAATTTAAGTTTACATTTGAAAAATTAAATAAATAAATATTTATTAATATTATATTTATTATTATTTTCTAATATTAATTAGTATTGATTTAAATATTCAATTTAAATCACTTCTGTTTATAATTCAGACGCACATATAAAATTCGCACTTGTACAATGAAAACAAAATGAAAACACGTGTTTTAAATGTAGAAACTCAAAGCATGTGGATAAATATTATAAATATAAATACACAGTGAACAGAGGCGGCGTGCATACCAACATGCGCCAACATGTGCGCACAACTTCATTCTGTTAATTTTGTGTCACGGTGCGCGCGCATCGTAAAATTTCACTCACATCAATTTTTCATAATGCGCCTAAAGAAGTATAACTTCAAAATCACAGACACGCGACACAAATAGTCTTTCCGTTTGACCAAAGAAAAACAAACGAGACGCGCATTACGACTTTTTTTTAAGTCTCTTTCGTCTAATAGCTTTAAAGCTGATTATGAAATGCATTACAGAAACATGCCATAGACACATTCGCATTCCTAAAGTAATAGGAATTGTCTACTAATAAATAGAAACGTATACAGCTCTAGAATTTACTTAAAGACCTGTCTGAACAAATTGTCTGTAGTTAAAAGCACCGTCTACACTACGTTTTTGAGAAGGAAACTAGTAAGTGGTATAAGTGTACCCTCGTCTTTATCAGGGGTCGTAAGTGGTGTTCCGTGAAGGCCACTTACGCTGAGCTTTTCATTGAATTCAAACAACGCTCTAATTGTGTCTAGTGTGCTATTGTCTATGTAGATGACTTTTAATTACTGTAGAAACAAATGACTCGGGATTATTAGCCGTATTGGACATTTGATACAAGAATACAATTAACATCTGTTTTCTTTGTCTAATTATTCTTGTAAGAAATTTGTCATCATTTCGAAATTTAACTCAAATCGAATGCCATAATAAAGACTGGGGAGATCAATAGGTAAAAAGTAGTTAATTTTGCCCAAAAAACTAATTAAAGCAGATTAACGTAATGATGTAACAGTTACTACTAACAAAATTATATGTGTATTCCATTTAAACTTGGTAAAAATTAAACTGTAATACTTCATTAAACCTGAAAAATTTCTGCCTTCTGATATAACCCTTTCTAATAAATACATTCTTATGGCGCTATTTGTCTAGCTTCAGATCACAGATGTGGTCTTCTGTCATGGATAGCGTAATGTTATGACTTATATCACCGTAATAACACACGACCGCTCATCGATCTCGACATATTGCTTCGATAAATCACGAAAATCTTGAGCATAACCCTATCTATATACTAGAGAATATTAAACGATAGTCTATATAAATTCTTAATAGTAACAACCAGTAATATTAGTTTGTTTAAGAGAAGTTTTCTTTATAGGTTAGGTTCTTCCTGTACGATCCGCGACCAGCCTTACCGCTAGCTGGCCGGCCCGAAGGACCAAATAGCTAAGGTTGAGAAAATGTATAGATCCTTAGCGGTCAGAGTAACTTTGATAGCGAGTTTCAAAATATTCTGTCATTATGCTGATTGTAGGCGCAGATATTGGTGTCGTAATAGTTTCCAAGATTATCTCCCTGACGTCCGTCGTTCCATAACTGAGCGTTTGTTAAGACAGTTTCTGCCGCGCACCCCCATTATGTAGAACCAGCTGCCCACTGCCGTATTTCCGAACCAATTCAGGTCCCTCAAGAAAAGAGCGTACCAATTCCGAGATGCCGCAACGCACTCACAAGCTCTCTGGCATTGAGGGCGGCGGTATTACTTAACATCAGGCAAGCCTCCTGCCCGTATGCAGAAAATATTTATAGTTTATTTTTTATTGAACAGGGGGTTCTATAAAAACTAAACAAAAAATGTTTATAATTGTACGGCAAAGATAACAATAATACGACTAATAATAGATAATATACATTAAAAATAAAATTATAAAAAAATATAATTTATAAAATCGTCCAAACTACAATCTTTATAACCTGATTTTCAATTTACCTTAATTGGCTTAATCATGTCAATAGTAGCAAAATTGGTCGGAAGATCACAGTGAAATGAATCCGGAAAAATATGGGTTCGACAGTAACTCAATTCTCTTTATTGAACACTAAAACTGAACAGGATAAAGTCGATAGCTTTGGAAAATTTTACACTGGCGTGATTACCTGCCATTACCGTTTATTTAAAAATAAGGAAGCAAAATTACAAACAGTCTCTCTCCCTACAAATACAATTTATGCTGTGTGAAACAATTAATGCCGATAGGTTCTTCCTTCTTTGCCTTCTGGCAAAACTGAGCACTGGAACAGATGACTGAGATTGGGAAAAAGAAATATGATCTGGTGAGTAAATACTTCGTTTCTATTGTAACAGATTCTGGCCATTTGAATACAGTATGTAACGATCGGAAGCAATACAAAAGTGTCAACATAGTCTGAAAGCATTATTCTTTTATTATTCAGTATGTAAGATTATGGACATTAAACTATTGAATATATACTGAAATACTGTTCTTGGTCGATATAAACCTCCAGGTACATAAATGCAAAAACTTTAATGAACTTACGAGTACTAAACAACGAAACAGACCCTTATTAGTGTCTACCCCATGCTCCAGGGTTAAGTACCTTTAAAATATAATATGTATAGATAAAAATTATATAATTTTTATAATAATTTATATAGATACGCGCAGATTTCAAAAGTTTAAAAATGCCAGTGAGACACTATCTCATCTGTGTAAAACAAAAAAATATATCTGTTTTACTCAGTTTTTAGATTTGAAATATTCTGCGTTCCTTTCAAATAAGTAAAATTCATTTGGATTCGTGAGCCAACATTTTAATTAAATTAATATTTTACTGTTATTAAACATTTCATATATTTTAAAAATATTGAAAACTTTTAGATAGATCCGATCGTATGTTATTTCTAAATGGAAATAGGGATTTTATCACCAGTTTTATTGTACCTATACCATATAGGCTTATAGTATACCTAGTGGCTTCCGAATGGGACGCACATCCCTGTGGTCGTGGCAGCCATTAGTGACAGACAGAGGGTTTTAGCGCATTGTCACACAGCCGGGGTTCGAACCTACGACCTCAGGGATGAGAGTCGGATGCTGATTCCACTAGGCCAAATTAATTTATAGAAAAAGTACTAATTATTATGTAAAGTCTATATCTCTTCTATATTAAATAAACGAGCAATTATTTTATTTGCAAGTCTACAAATTAATATAATATTTGCTTTCCTAACATTTAATAGGTAGGGCCTGATTTTTAATTGACAAACTATTTTTAATTCGATTGCAACTTGTTACCGTTTTAAAAATACTTTTAGTAATAAATGCATGATATAATAATGCACAGCTCCACGTTATAAAGTTCCCCCGATTATTCGAAAAGTTTTATCGATAAGTAATGGCGATAGTTTGATATTGCAATAATTGTTGTTCGAACAATGAAATACGCTTGCTGTCGCGATCAAAGTTCAATTAATGAGAACGAACTGTATGTTTTGGTAGCTATTGTTTGGAATCATAACTGATTGCTTGATCAATAATGTTGAGACAATAATTTGTCGCCATTTTGAAGCTCGTTGGTTTTTGATAAACAAAATGGCGCCTTTGAATGTTTTTGTCGATAAGGCTACAATATTCAGTAGGTTACGTACAATATCATTTATTTATTTACTTATATAACACTTCGTTGGATTACAATATAAAAATTGAACATAATTAAATGAAATGGAGGACAACTGGCGACCTTATCGCTTTCGAGCGATCTAGTCCAGGCAACCACTGTGAGAAAAAAAAATGTATTAAATTAGATAAGGTAGGCAAGAAGTGCAAAAATACATATTACATATAGTTATAAGAAAAAACTAAACAGGAACAAAAACAAACTAAAGTAATGAAGGATACATGAAAATAAAAATGTCCATTTATTGTTTACGTCGTAGCGTGACATCTTCAGCTACGGCGGCTACGCCGTAGGCCTCACTATATAAGTCATATATAAAAGGAATGAATGACAGAAAGATTAACAAAAATAATTTAAAAAACCCGAACTATATGAGATAGACCACGATAATGTTATAACTGGAGTATATTACGATAAAAGTACATGCCAGTATTTATTTGTGATTTATTTTTCTAACCTTAAAAAACCGTGTCCATACTCAATCAAAAAATAATAAATGCCACATCAGAAATACTAAAACCGGGGATATTTCTTTGCGCCCTTGCCACTTGTCATTTTGACGTGAAGCGTGATCAAACAAATCAAAGAAAATGGAGCGATAATATTATAATTTATGACTCCCATTTATTTATTGATCGGTGACATGCCCTTGGCCGGTAAATGATTGTTATTTGTCAGCTTATACCTTAGTCAAATATGATACAAATTAAGATTTCTTTGTTATATTACCTACAAAACGTACAAACAGTGGGTACAGTTTAAATTTTATAATATCCGTTCAATCTTCAATTACTATCAGACCAGGCTCAATTATCACGGTCCTATAGCATTTCGCATTATCTTAATGACGTCATTTACCCGTGAAACGTTCAGATTTGAGGAATTTCGGCTATCGCATAAGCGTAGATTAAGTTACCGCACAAATTGTTAATCTCATTTCAAGAGTTGCTACTTACCTGGGTCTCGCGTCTTCAAAACAATGTTTGGTTTGGTTCCCGTATATGTATATATCGTATAACTCATGAAGATTTGTATTTTAACTTATACAAATATTGTTTATTAAAATTTATATCATACTAGTAGACCGGCCAAGCGTTGCTGTGGCTAAGGTTTTTGTTACATTAGATAGTAGTAAACTATTCAAGGGAAATGGTAGGAGAACTTATGTGAAACGTTGGTACTTTCAACACAGCGCCATCTGTTAGAATTGTGGCTATCAAATAATAACAAATATTTTGCAACAAATAGAATATTGCGGGTATAAATTGAGATGTAAGCTATCCTATCTTTTAAGTTGGATCAAACTACACACGGTGTGCGTGATTGATATCGGTTCGGTAGTTTAGGAGTCCATAGCGGACAAACAACGTGACACGTAATTTATATATATTAAGATATGCAAAGGGAAGCATCACTTATAACACTGAGCAAATAATAACTATATGTTGCGACGTCTACAATAAAAACATTTACGTTTATTAGAGAATGTCTTCTAATATCAAGTGTTTTTTTTTTTAATAGAACAGGAGGCTCATGTGATGTTTACTGACACCCATGGACACTGTACCTAATACCAGAGCTCGCAAGTGCGTTGTCGACCTTGTAAGAATTGGTAGGCTCTTTTCTTGAAGGACCCTACGTCGATTTGGTTCAGAAATACTTCAGCGGTTACCTGTTTCCACAGTGCTGGTGCGCGGCAAAAACTGCCTTAGGGTGCGTACAGACTATGTAACATATTATATAACTTGTGTTATATAACACGTCCACATTATGTAACCTTGTCATTCAACATTATAACATAAAACAATGTTATATAACCATTTTAAATAACAAAAAAAAAAACAAAAAAACGTAGATGCTGGGTTCGTCCTAGCATACATATTAATAACATGTTATTATAACATGTTTTATAACATTCAGTGTCCACATTATCTGTAACATGTTGTATAGCAATGTTGTATAACATGTTATGTTATATAGTCTGTACGCACCTTTAAATATTCGTTATGCCTCAACTGCGTAAATAAACCTTAATAAGCGTTTAGCTGTGGGCCGAAGGACGTCGAGGTGATACATGTGGAAATTCATATTCTGCCTCGACGATGAGGAAACTCAGCTGCAGGACAACATCATTCGAACAACTCCTCTAAACACTCTCGATGGTAAATGCGGTAAAAGATGCAGATAGACCTCACATCTCTACGCAACGCCAAGGAATCAAGCCGCTCGGAAAGTGGTAGTTGACGATTCGAACCGCTCTTCGTTGAATACGGTCAAGTGAAAGGAGCTGGACTGGGTGAAATGAAACATATTATGCGTTAAAAAAGTTTATTGGAATACTACTGTAGAAAATCAAATAGATAAACTAGAACACTAAACTGAACTAGATACATTAAATACATTAATTCGTATAAAAATCATAATTTAAAATTAATAAGTTTTACTTAAATATTTATACTAAATTTTTACTTAAATATTATATTTCCTATTTTAGGGATGTTGCTTGAGGTTTGATTCGTTCAGAATTATTTGGTCGATGTTAAAATAAAACTCCCTAATTATTTGTAGAGAAGAGGTGAAGATGGAATAATGAATGATGAATGATTTTATTTACAAAACTGTGTACAATTATACTTAAAAATTATCCTACACTTACAACTAATATTGACATGTGGTGCCAAGATGCGGAGCGTTGATTGGTTGCGCAGGTACCAGAGTAGGCGATAAAACTGCGGCGCGGCAAAAAGTTGGCCTTTTTCTGCACGCAGCCGTCGAAGCGTACGAACGTGTTCTTCTCAGAACACTTCGGTATCGTAGCAATACGATAACGCTGAAAACTGTCCTTTTCAGGACAAATTATCGTATCTCGACTAAACGTCTAACAACTGTCCTTTTCAGGACATATTATTCTTGTTTCACGACGAAAACGTTTGACAACTGCCCTTGTCAGGGCAAATTACCGTGTCTTACGACACGATGAAACTGTTCTTTTCAGAACACACGACCGTAACTATTCTGATATGTTCTTGTCTGAACACATCACTGTTTCAATACGACACGTTAATCAATCACCTACAGGATTCCCCCTCTAGCGAAGCGTACCGGCAGGCGTATAACGCGGCCTCGGCGAGTTGTCCTTGTAGGTATTGTGTTGTTCCCAATGTCTTGTTGTTTCAGGTCGTTGTCGTTTTGATGTTTCAGGTTGTTATCGTTTTGATGTTTCAGGTTGTTGTCGTTTTGATGTTTCAGGCTATTTAATGGTTTATGTAGTTCGCTCGCACTTGATGTGATTTGCTTGTTGCAGGTACTCGGTATTGTATCAGTGGGCACATCTGGCTCGGCGATTGTGTAGGCGGGTTTGAGTCTGTCAATAGAGATGTTTGTTTCACGGTTAGGTAACTGCAGCGTGAATATCTTGCTGTCTCGTTTTAGCACGCGATAGGGTCCGTCGTAGGGTGCTTGTAATGGCTTCTTTACGGCGTCTATGCGTACGAATACGTATTCACATGTTTGCAGGTCGCGGTGTATGAATATAGGTTTTGTGTTGCTGTGTGGTTGGTTAGGCATTGGTTGCAAGTTACGTATTGCGTCGCGCAGCTGATCGATGTAGGCAGAGTCCATAATGACGTTATCGCGGGTCGTTGATAAGAAATCACCGGGTAAGCGTATGTTGCATCCGTAGGTAAGTTGGGCGGCGCTTACGCCGGTGTCACTTCGCATAGCGGCGCGTAATCCGAGTAGGACGGTTGGTAGCTCGTTAATCCAGCTTCTTGCGGTCTGTAATCTTGCTTTCAATGCGGCTTTAAGGACACGGTGCCATCTTTCGATGATACCGTTACATTGTGCGTGGTATGAAGTTGTACGCGTTTTTTCGATGCCGAGTAAGCGAGAAAGAGATGCAAATACTCTGCTTTCGAATTGGCGTCCTTGGTCCGTTGTTATTGTAGCAGGGCAACCGAAACGGGAAATCCAACCTTCGTATACTGCTTTGGCGACGTCTTCGGCTGTTATTTCGCATAATGGGTATGCTTCGGGCCATCTTGTCGCTCTGTCGATCATTGTTACGAGGTATCGATGACCGGTGGCCGCGGTAGGTAGCGGACCAACGATATCGATGTGCACGTGTTCGAATCGTTCGGTTGGTGTAAATATTGATAATGGACTTGTTGTATGGCGTTGTATTTTAGCGCGCTGACACTGTAGGCATACTTTTGCCCACTTGCCGACATCTGCGTTCATTGAGGGCCAAAAGTAGCGTTGCGTAATTAATTTCCTCGTGGTCTTTATTCCAGGGTGGCTAACGTTATGTACTGCGTCGAATGCGGTACGTCGGTATTCTTCAGGTAGGTACGGACGTATGTATGAGGTTGAAGTTTCGCAGAGTATTTTGATGTTTGACGCGGGCAGGTTTACTTCCTTGAAAGATAAGTTGTTCTGTAAACCGAGTGCTTGAATTTTATCGCTATCGCGCTCTTGAGCTATTGCAAGTTGATTGTAGTCGATCGGCGATGGACATGTGATTGCGTCGATGCGTGATAATGCGTCTGCGGCTGCATTTTGAGACCCACTGATGTGCCGTATATCAGTGGTAAATTCGCTGATATAAAGTAGCTGTCGGGTGCGTCTCGGTGATTCGCTGTTTGTATTTGATTTTGTGTAAGCGAATGTTAGCGGCTTGTGGTCCGTGAATATTATTATTTCACGTCCCTCGAACATTTTTCGGAAGTGTTTAACAGCCATATAGATGGCGAGTAGCTCTCGATCGTATGTACTGTAGCGAGTCTGTGCATCGCTGAATTTCTTCGAAAAATAGCCGAGTGGTTGCCATGTGTTTTTTACAAATTGATTTAGTGCGGCACCAGCTGTTTTGTCGCTCGCGTCGCTGAATATCGCAAGCGTCGCATGGTGAGACGGATGAGCGAGTAAAGCGGCGTTTTTTATGCTCTCTTTACATGCCTCGTAAGCTTGCGATGATTCAGCGGTCCATTCGATCTTAGTTTTGTCACGCTTCTTGATGTTGTGCAGGTAGGTATTTAGCGGCGCTTGTATGGTGGCGGCGTCTTTGATATTTTCGCGGTAGAAGTTTATCATACCGAGAAAACGTCGCAGCTCTTCTACGGTTTGTGGCTTTGGAAAGTCTGTGATAGCCTGTACCTTCTCTTGGGGTGGTTGTATTCCTTCCGCCGTGACTTGATGACCGAGGAATTTGACAGTTGGCTGACCGAAAACACATTTTGATGGGTTGATAGTAATGCCGTATTCTTCTAGTCGCTGTAATACGGTGCGTAGATGTTTTCGGTGCTCTTCCTCGTCGATTGATGCTATCAGTAGGTCGTCTACGAAAGGGAATACGAAGTCGAGTTCGCGCAGTACTTCGTGAATAAAACGTTGGAATGTCTGGCCGGCGTTCTTTAGACCAGGACACATGCGCGGGAACTCGAAAAGGCCAAATGGTGTGATTATGGCGGTTTTCTCCACATCTTGCTCGCTGACTGGCAGTTGTTGGTAGGCGCGGTTGAGGTCAAGTGTGGAGAAAATTTTCCTCCCTGCGAGTTGGTAAGTGAAATCACGTATGCGTGGTATGGGATACCGATCGGGCTTGGTTATAGCGTTAAGCCTTCGGTAATCGCCACACACGCGTATGTCTCCATTCTTCTTTGGCACGACGTGAAGAGGTGATGCCCAAGGGCTTTTGCTTGGTCTGCATAACCCTTGATCAATCATGCTCTGAAATTCCTTTCTGACCATTTCGTAACGATGCGGCGCAATGGGGCGTGGCCTGCAGTGTAGAGGCGGTCCATTTGTTTCAATGAAGTGTTCGACGGAATGTTTAGGACTTAGCTTCATTGAAGTGAGTCTAGTTGTGCCTGGGAAATCTGCTAGAATGCTGTGGTAATTTTGCTCAATGTCTATACTGCGAACTGTAGGTATGCCCGCAGTACTGAGTTGAGCGTTAGTTACCAGCTGTGTTTTCCCGTCGATCAATCGTCGATTTTTTACGTCGACAATGAGGTGGTGGTACTGTAAGAAATCTGCTCCCAGGATTGGCTTTGACACATCGGCTACGACGAATTTCCATGTGTATGGTCTTCGGAGGTTAAGATCGAGTGTGAGTGACTTCTCTCCGTATGTAGGAATTACAGTGTTGTTGGCGGCGTAGAGTTGAAACGGCAGTGGTTTTTCGCGTGAGCCTTTTTTCTTTGGTAGCACGGAGATATTGGCTCCTGTGTCGACCAAAAAGGTAAGTTTCGTTACCCTGTCGGTAACGAAAAGGCGGTGTGATGATTCGGTAACGCCAGTTCCCGCCGCGGCCAGCGTTACTTTTAGTTTTCCGACTGGTTAATGGGCTTGAAACTGCACGGTGGTGCGCATTTCTTCGCGTCCATACCGTAGCGTTGATGGTAGTAGCAGTACGGCATTGGAGATTTTTTTCGGCTTCGGTCTTCCATCTGCGACTCTCGTCGGTTTTCGTTGTGATGTGGAGATGCGTTCCGCGAGCGTGATAGGTAACGGTGGCGAGAGCGACTGTTGCGGTAATTGTCGCGAGGTTGTGCTCGTAGCTCAGCCACTTCCAAAGACAACCTTCTTATTTCACCGATGAGGGTGTCGATGGTTGGCTGTTGCGGATTATGTGGTGGTGGTGATGGTACAGATGTGAAAGGCGTTGCGACGGCAGCGATGTGTTGCGACGGCGTGTGGACTTCCATCATTTTGTCCGCGAGCAAGGTAAGGTCGTCAAGCGTCGTTTTGATTTTAAACGCTTCGCTGACAGCTAGCACGGAACGAATGTGTGGCGGCAGATGCTCAAGCCACATCATTTTGATGGTGCTCTCGGGAAATTTATCCTTGTTAAGCTGCTTCATTTGCCTCATCAGCTGGCTGGGTTTCTGGTCTCCGAGCTCGACTTGCGACAGTAGTTTCTTCGTTTGTGCGCTGTTAGACTCTTCGTATAGCGATATTAAACGGTCTTTAATGGCGTTGTAGTAATCTGCTTCCGGCGGCGAGCAAATGAGATCAGCGATGTTTTGTATATCTTGCTTTTCAAGCTGTGCGATGACCATCTGGGCGAGCTGGGCCTGGCTTCGTTTTAAATCGGCGGTTGCTGCTTCGAAACTGCAGAACCAGAGGAGCGGCTGGTCACGCCAGAATGGTGGCACGCGGAGCGACAGTGAAATGCCGGAGACTTCTTGGCTCGACGGTGTTGATGAAGTTTGACGCTCTGCACCGGAATTTTCTGTTGTCGACATCTTCAATGTTCTTGGTGTTCTTCTCGGGTTTGTTCTTCTCGGGTTGTTCTTCACGGGGTTGTTCTTCTCGGGGTCACCACTTTAGGGATGTTGCTTGAGGTTTGATTCGTTCAGAATTATTTGGTCGATGTTAAAATAAAACTCCCTAATTATTTGTAGAGAAGAGGTGAAGATGGAATAATGAATGATGAATGATTTTATTTACAAAACTGTGTACAATTATACTTAAAAATTATCCTACACTTACAACTAATATTGACATGTGGTGCCAAGATGCGGAGCGTTGATTGGTTGCGCAGGTACCAGAGTAGGCGATAAAACTGCGGCGCGGCAAAAAGTTGGCCTTTTTCTGCACGCAGCCGTCGAAGCGTACGAACGTGTTCTTCTCAGAACACTTCGGTATCGTAGCAATACGATAACGCTGAAAACTGTCCTTTTCAGGACAAATTATCGTATCTCGACTAAACGTCTAACAACTGTCCTTTTCAGGACATATTATTCTTGTTTCACGACGAAAACGTTTGACAACTGCCCTTGTCAGGGCAAATTACCGTGTCTTACGACACGATGAAACTGTTCTTTTCAGAACACACGACCGTAACTATTCTGATATGTTCTTGTCTGAACACATCACTGTTTCAATACGACACGTTAATCAATCACCTACACTATATTAATTAACTATTGATTCCAATATTGTTAGTGAAAAACTATTTTTTATGCGTTTATAAGTATTTAATTTAAGTAAGTACTATTAAATTCTATGAATAAGTGCATGGGAGCAAAATAATCAATAAAACCATTCCATTAATGATTTATTTAATTAGATGAAATTGATTAGCGACAATTAAATAAATCATTCGATTAGATGTAAGTTTGGATAAAGCCATTAGACAAATGTTATATTAAAATCGTATACAAACTTATGCATGCATTATTCAAAATTAAATTAAATAGTTTATTAGTATAATCTGTGCTGCGAATGTACACGAATTATACAGTGAAATGTTTGCATATAACATTGTGGTTCAGACCTTTTTAAGCTGACGTGCTAAAAATTTGCGTGATATTTTTTTATTTGTGCACTTAGTCAAAAATATAATAATTTAATTTTATATTAAATAATTATTATTAATAAAGAAAACGATGACTGCTTTAAAGTCTACTTTCGACAATTAGCTATTTGACAGTGTGTCAAATAAAGTGTTATGAGTAATCTGGCAAAAACTTGGCATTGAAATTCGTTATGGAGTAAATTCATTATTCATTTAATTAAAAAATCCAAACTTAAAAATATTTATACGAAAGTCACGTGACACAAGGGGGTCACAGATTAGTTTAAACAATTTATATAATATGTATTCACCTGTCTAATCCTAATAGGTACTGTTTTGAACTTATCGAAATTTGTTTATTCCTTTAATTTAAGAATGATAATATAAACAAAAATAAGATAGAAGTTTGTTTACATGCATCGTACGAAGCCATCTTGCTTAGGGAATAATTTTTTCTTTAAATTATGAATATTAAATTTAAATTAATAAAACTTAATAAAATAATAAAATGTATAGGTTCTATACTCACTAACTAAAATGGTTTTTAAAATACTTTCAGATAGCCTATTGTGTTAATAGGTTTTAATCTAATGATATTAACTAAACTAGTTTACAATTACAATAGGTAATGTAAGCTCTAAGTGGCGGTCTTCGTAAAAAAACGAATTTCCAAGGTAACGTTGTAATAGTAATATTTTTCAGTTAAATTATCACATCTAATTATTAATCAAATTCGTATTTGGTTAACTAAACACTTATTTACATGGCTTAATTAAATTATATTAAGATAAATAAATTAATTTAATAACTAGCTTATCATAAAAATACATATCAATCTTAAAATATTCGTAATTCTATTAAAACTAAAAACTCAACTACGAAACGAGAGCCGAAGCGATAGTGCGATTCAGATTGTGATTGGTCAAACGAAGACATGCATCAAGTGTCGGCGAATGAACTAGAGACGCAATTTCTCATTTCCCAAACCAATTTTTTTTTTAATATTTTGTGCTTTTGAATCAAAACAGGGCCAAATTTATTTCAAGTTATAGACGCCCAACTGAGGCACGCAAAGACACATTTCGTTTAATGCAAGTAGATACCTTTCCTAAAAAACCCTGTTAACCTGAGAATCAATTACTGTTTCGCTAGGGATTGAATCTAAGACCTGTGATCACACCCCTTAAAATTCTGAATGAATGAATGTTGAATGAAATTAATGTTTTATTAACTCTCACCTCTAAAAACTTCTATTGTACTACAATTTTTACCAGTATATCACGTCTTGTAAGGCGAAGAAACAAAACTTCCTGCATTTAAACATAATATAAATTAATGGATACGACAAAGTAGGCGCGTAATTTTTATCGCTATAAACAAATTTAAGACTCATTTGAAAGTAAAATACTCGTTTTGCGAGCTTTATGTTCCCTTTGGGGCCAATTGAGGACTTTGGACCCGTATCTCATTATTGGACTATTTCTGAAGTGTTCAAGGTATTCCGTTAAGCGTGGAAGTGGAAAAAGTATTGAGATAATATATCATCTGACGCCGTATTTTTTTCATATGAATCGCCAATCGGAATCGAATGCTTTAATTTATTTGGAGAATGAGATCGAATAATAAATAAATTATTATAACATTACCATTTTAAAAATGGTCTATTCAGACCATTCCAAGTTCGTGACCGAACCGCGATGGACTGAAATATTCTGATAATATTATTAAGAATTTATTATAGATATAAATAAATAAATTAGTAATAAATAATAAGTAAATTTTCACAAAAATTCTAATGACATAAGACAATGTAAGAAAAAAATGTATGGAAAGAAATGTATGAAAATAAATGTTTCATACATTTATGCATCAATTATCTTATTACGCCACGGGGCCGCTTTGAGTATAGTGCCATTTAACTAAACGATTTTTTATTATCCTCGAAAGAACGAGCGTACTGCGCGAACACGTGTGAAGTGTACAGCACTGTTCCGGTCCACTCTGTCACTCAATAGACATAGCCATTGCGTTCACGACTTACATTTTTTGAAGTGAAACTTTTTTTACGGATAAAACGCAATAATAATAATATAAGCGTCACGAAGATGTGCAGCGTTTTTGTCGAAGAAAAGGGAGAGAGAGCGATCGAGACCGATTAAGAGAGAGTGGGAAGGGCAAACTCCCTTATAGAAATTATATATTTAAAATTAAAATTTCGTAAAGGGAATTTATGAAATATTAGTATTTTATATTTTATGCAAAATAATTTATTGAAATCTCAAATGACGAATTGTCAATTAAAATGCCACGTGATTTTATTATCAAAGAAATAAATTATAAAAAAATTAAATTTATAATTTGTATTAATTTTCGACACTTTTAAATGACAATTAAATTCATAAAATTCCTAACATATCTTCCTTTTCCCCTCCCTCTAAGTCTCGGAAATCAAAAGTTTTAGACTTGTATAAATATGAACAAGACTTAAAAATTAGTTTGCCAAAGAAGTTTCACTTCTGACAAACGTGTACTTTGTACGCACGCACTTTTTTGTTTTTGTACCGCGATACCAAGGTGGCGATATCTGCGCTACGAATATTTATAGATCTACAAAAACGGCGGGAACGACATCGCTATTGCAAGTTACAGAGTACCGGGACAATTCTGTACCAGGACTAACTGGACTGAGAATAACCTAAATAAAATATAAGTAAATTTAATTAGAAAAGGATACGAAAACACTTCTCTGCCTCAAGGTGGTTGCCATATTTTACCAACGCGGAACCAGGCGTAGTAAATTCTAATGATACTACTTGACCAACCTTCGACAATTTATCACACAGATTGGCAAATCTTACATGCGCTGGCAACTAGAAAGGCAAGATAAAAAATGGACCATATAAACGAAACATCACAAATTTTACAACCAAATCAAATATAAAATACGTCATACAATAAAGGACGATGTCATCATTATTTATTTGAATTCAATGTAATTCTTGGTTGTAACTAGTTATGGCTCAGATAAATATATTTTATTATATACGCAAGTGCAATCAACATCTTGAATATTATTATTAATTTATTATTTTCTCATATGGAAACAATGTTATTACCACTTCAACTCCACGAAGTTTGAATCACCAAGGAGTTGAACACTATTTTGCTAAGAGGTACACAACTTCTATGTGATAATTTGTCTATTACAAATCAGTGTTTTATCTGTGGTTGCGTCCATTTTGCGCAAGTAAAATCTCCCCGTAAATGCGCCAGTCGTAAGACGCTTTGGAATTTTTTATATTATTCATTTAAATAGTGTACTTACATTTGTAATATGAAGAGTAAAAGGATCTTTTCCCTTCAGTACCATAACAGGCTGCAAGCTTCTTTGGCCATGAGATAACACTGGCCCATTCGAAGGTCTAGATGGCGATGCTGCCATGGGCTGAACAGGTGAGGGAACGGGTAAAGGGTTGTTAGGCTTAGGACCTGTGTTTTGAACAGATGGGAACATTCTTGGCATAGGTCCAATTGGCCCATTTTGGATAAATGGACCTTGAGGCCTAAAACTCGGAGGAATTTGAGGATGTCGCAAATTGAAAGGTCCTGGATTTCCCTGTCCAATTTGTCCTCTATTTGTTGAAACTTGGAAATTAGTCACAGGTTGTCCTGGCTGACCTTGAAAATTAGATCCAGGGTAATTAGGACGGGGTGGATATTGACCCGGAACATTTGTAACTTGACTGTAGTTAGGCCTAGGAAAGTTCTGCATGTTAGGATTTAAGCACCTAGACTTATCGATTGGTGGACCATTTAGAGATGGACCACTTTGAATTGTCAAAGCTGTGTATTTTTGACCAACTAAAGGCGATTGCATACCCAAGGACGTTTTCGCTAAGTTATTGAGAACCATACCTGACTTGTCATGCCTAATTCCCATAAATAATCTAGAAGGTTGGGTCGTTACAAAATGCGATGGACTAATAAGTGGGTTACTAGAATTAGTAGGCTGATAAGCTGGTATTTTTTTTTCACCAATTGCTCCAAACAGGCCCAACGACCCGCTAGGTTTAGAAGGTGAGTATCGATCAGAATCGTCGGGAATTACTGATTTTCCGAACAAGGATGCGTTAATAGACGAAGGACCACCATTTACAAAACATTCATATTCTGCTACAACATCGCGTAGGGGTTTTCCGTTCTGGCCAAGACCTAAGCCAAATTTTTGGAGACCTTTTGGTAAGGGTATTGCAGAATCTGCCATAGGATCTAAGGTAACATTTAGGGATTGCCCATAAAATATTTGGCCATTCAATAAAGATATCGCCTGAAATAAATATTTGTTACTTCTATATCAATAAATCTTTGGAGCCTTTCATGTATTACATAAGCAGATTTACTGCAATTTATCCCCTCCCCCCCCCCCTCTCTCTCTAATAGTACATAAACATATTAAAAACTTTGTAGGAGTTTGCATTTCATTTTCGAGCAATTAGACAATGTGTTGATAAATAATTACTGTTGACGTAATCACCAAATAAGAAGATCAAAGACCCCCCCCCCCCCCCTTCCCTATAGTGCTTACGTTATACTTGAACGGCCCCTTTTTATTGTGTATATGAAACTAAAATTTGTTTTTACCTGAACAGCTTCAAGCGGATGGCTGTACATAATTTTCGCACATTTGTTAATGGAATATAATATCACGCAAATAACTACGCGTCCTGCCATCTCGAAGAGATCCCGTAGTTCAGACTTATCACACCGAAACTAAAAGTGTATATAACATAAAACTTAAAAATTATAAGTCATATAACAAAAACGGTTTTGTTTCATTTTATACTGTCAATACATATACTAATTGCATCTATAGTGCTTTTCATGAAAGAAGTCCCGCGGTGATTTTTGGAACTAAATTTGACAGGTCGGCAATGTTGTCATTCGTCGATGTTATATTATCAAGTTCGTTTGTTGTGGTAGATTTTTGTGAATTTTTAACTAGCTTAGTGCATTTTAAAGATTGATTACAATGCCAAAAGTTGTAAAAAGTTCGGCTCGAGAAATGATATTAAAGGTGAAAGAGTTCTGTGAAGCGGAACATAAGAATCAAGGTGTTTTAATACCACTAAACAATGTTCGGAAGAGAGTTGGCGCCATAACAGTTACTTTTTAGAGTTGCCATTTAATAATTTTTTGCTGTATTGATGGGACTTTTATGATATAAATTCGTTTTTGCGACAAAATTGAATAAATACATAACGTTATGAAACTAGGTAACTGAAATTAAAACATATATTACATAAGCATTATAAACTTAAAGTTACTATTCTTTTTAATTGTTCATAATTTAATTGCAGGTGTGTCAGAGAAAACTGTAACAAGAATTACAAACGAAGGTATAATAGCGGCATGTACTTCGAAAAAAATTGTAACCCAACAATTATGCAATAAAACTCTGAATAAAAAATTGTATTGCTTTTCTTTACCCTATTTTCTCATCTTTTTCCTGTAAGTAGGTAGAACACCGCTAATATAAGTAAATAAAAATATACTTTTTACATAACAGAAATATTGTTTCATCGAAGTATGCAGAAAATAATATTATTTGATAAATTACATCTGCTAAATGTAAATAAAATAGTTAAATTTTTTACTCATAAATGGCAACATTACGTTATGCGATTGCAGCGCCGCGTCTGGGGGACTTCTTTCATGAAAAGGACTATACATGAATTGAGTTGAGATATAAAAGTATAAATAATTACAAATTATTTATACTTTTACTAATAATAGTTTGACGACTGATTGGGTCTAGTGGTCAGTACCCCTGACTGCGAATCCATGGGTCCCGGGTTCGATCCCCGGCTTAGACAAACATCGATGTGATGAGCATTTGGTGTTGTGCTGAGGTCTTGGGTGTTTAAATATGTATTTATATGTCTATCTATCTATAATATATATGTATGTATATCCGTTGCCTAGTACCCATAACACAAGCTTCACCAGCTTAGCATGGGACTAGGTCAATTGGTGTGAATTGTCTTTAAAAAAAAAAAATGAAAATGAAAATTTCACATGTCATCACAGACAAATATAAGTCATACAAGACTATTTGGCTAAACAAAAGAAAAACGAATTCAATTGTTTAAGAATATTTATAAACTCACATTTGAAACACTAATCCATTTCACTAATGGTGGTTCAATATTAAGACTTTTTAGAAACTCTGGATTCAAACCATACAGATAATTTTCTACCCCAGCTTCACTAGGCTGGGATTTGCATGATGGTGGTTCACTGAAAAATACAAAATACATAATTTCAAACTAAAGAAATAAATTTAATTAGTTATAATGTTTTAATAAGAGTCATTTTGAAAGTTACACAAACTTTGAATAACTAAACCTACTCAATACAATATGATTTATTATTCGGATCTCATCACCAACATATAAATACCATTTCGAAATCTAGCACACGTAATTGGTTTTTTTTTAATAGGAAGGTAGGTGATCAGCCTTCTGCGAACAACACAGGCCGTCAACTTTTTGGGTCTAAAACATGCCGTTGCCCAAAGATCTGTTCCTTTGTCGTACGAGCAAGTGATAAAATGCGCACATAGACAGAAAGTCCATTGGTGCATAGCTGGGGTTCGAACCTGCCGTTGCTGAAACCGCTACACCAACACTGTTCAATATTAACACTAACATAATTTTTTAGAAGTCAGGTACAACACCGGTTTTTCTCTTACCTTTTCTCAACTAACACTGTTGCATCAGAGTCTTCACTTTCTGAATCACAATCGCCTAAAAATACAAACTCAGGTAGTTTACAATAACAAATCTAATAGTATCAAATGTATATAAACTAAAAATAATCTATGTCAATTTAATTTCTGTGTATTAAGAAATATTTGAAATATCTGTAACCCTTTAAATACTAATATTGCATAAAAAAGAAGACAAAGGCAGCCAGACATTTTAAATAAAAACTTTCCACTTTTATGTTGTATGTTCTTTTCATTAATTTCCTTGGAATAAGACTTTTTGTAGTTGGTGTACAATCATGCTTTTTTTTCATCTGGCAGCCCTGGTATTGCATCAAGAGTTACCAGGAGTAATATCAGCTGTTATTTTATGTGTACTGAATTTAATACATTGCCAAATGTAGAAATGTTTAAAAATATAGTGTTAGAAATTCTTAATTCTTTTCAAGCTATAATCTAATTTTATAACTGTAGCAAATATGGATGTTAGTGCAAAATTATTTAATACTTCTACTGCATTTACTTACCTTCAACTTCAATTTTAAGTTTTCCTTCGCCTTCTTTATTTTTCAGTTTACTGAGAACATAATTATACTGATATCTATTAATAAACCTAAGCCGCAGTTGGTAATCAGACTTTTGACACCTGGAATCTATCATGCCCATAACATTCACACCACACTGAAAATGAGATAAATTGTATAAAACCACTATTTTGGTATTTAAATTACCTTCATCTGGACAATAGTTACATATCATTTGTTGCAAAAAGATATTTTTTGCCTTTCATTAGTTATAAGCATTTCAGAACATATTGTTTACAAAAGTAATAGTGAAAAAACCTTTTGCATTAAATCATTGAACTTATTTCCATAACTTATTGAGCAGTGTTGGCCTAGGCTTCAACGTGTGACTCGCATCCCTGAGGTTGTAGGTTCAATCCCTGGCTGTGCACCAATGGACTTTATTTCTATGTGAAGGAAAACATCGTGAGGAAACAGATATGTCGTAGAGCCAAAAAAAGAACCAGACCCTGATCACCTACTTGCCTATTAGATTGAAAAATGAGCATGAAACCGATTCAGAAATGTGAGGCCCAGACCTAAAGAGGTTGTAGTGCCACTGTTTTTTTTTTCAATGATTATTTAATATTATAAAATAATAAATAAATTTTCTTTTATGGCATACCTCCTCAGTAACATATTGTTTAATTTGGTTATATGTCCACTCCCCAGGTAAATTTGAGAGTGTCACAGCAAATTCCCTTTTACATTTGCCTGTGTTTCGATAATCATCAAGATAAAATTCACTTGAGCTGAATTCCTGACTGTCAGAGAACCTGCGTCTTTTAGTTTTATTTATTGATGAGTTTAATGTACTATCATCGCTTAGACCATCAAAATCAAGTTCTGTTTTACGTTTTGATGCAAGTTTATAGTCATCCTCATGGGTTTCTTCACCTAACTCAGGTTTGTTGTTGGTCTTAGATATGTCATGAAGCTTTTTCAATGTTGTGAATATTGCATGAATATCTGTAGTTTCCTGTTTAACCAACGACATTTTCTCGTTTTTTGGAGATTAAATAACGAAAATGAAGAATGGTTACCATATTCTGTTACAGTGACTTTTTAAAGATATGTTGAACATTGCGAGTACACATACATAGACCATAGTAACATAAGCAAGTACACTACTAGGGTTATTTCTTCTTATTTTAACAATAAATGTTATCCATTCTTCCAAATATAATGCCCGGTGCTCACTTCTCATTTATAAAAGAACAGCTATATTTTATTATTTAATATTTTGTTAAAAATTAGATCTGTTATTGTTTAATGTTTATGATAATACATTATAAACGTTTTTTTTTTTTTGGAGTTTATGGCCTGGAGCCTTAGTCAAGATGCCTTAAGAGTAGTGTATGTAGAAAGTCGAAAACCAAATTTGTATGGAAATGACTGTTCGTGTCGAAAAGTTTTCATACAAATTTAGTTTTCGACGTTCTACATACACTACTCTTAAGGCATCTTGACTAAGGCCTCTGGCATCTTCTATTGATCTTTAGGCCAAATTATTAACGTTTTATTTTACAGAATACAGATATATAACATGTAGTCTAGCGTCTACAAAGGACAATTGATTCAAAGACTGTATAGACTATAGTGTATACAGATCAAGTAGCCAAAGACTGACTATATAGTGTCTACCCTGGGGGTCTAGCCATATTACTACCTTAAAGTATACGACATACACTACCGCTTTTGCGTAATTGTGTAAATGTTAGTAACATTTACAAGTACAGTACCCCAACACACGACAGCGTAGCTCCGAGCTGTTCCTGCTGCTACTTAAGGCTTAACTTAAACTGAAACCCAATTTTAGTTTAAGTTAAGTAGTCATTTATAAAAGTAGATTGTTCAAAACCTATTTCTACTTTTAAAAAGTGAGAATGGTAAAACAGCAAGTAATCAATGAAATGGCAAAAAGGGATTAAAAGAATTATAAAATAGACTGGGTTTAAAATAGACTAGGTTTAGTCTGATATGAAATTATAACTGTTAATTATCTTTTGATCTGATTATTTATTGGTGCTTCAACATTTTAGATATAGATTTTAAGTTAATATTTATATCAATATATAATTTTGTTTATATCATTTACAACAACAACAACGACAATGTCATTCTTGTGAAATGTCTTGTATATAATATGTGTGTTACAAATGATTTGATTACGTTTATGCGCTCGGTAATGAGTTTTCTTCTGATGACTCCAATCTTTATATTTAACAATACGTACGCAATATTTGAATATAATGTGCGTTTTCCAATTACAGCACTAGAGCGCATTATGCGGCATAATGCTCTACGTTGAATGTTCCAACTACAGCAACGCTTCGCACAATTGAGCACTCCCAAAACGAATGCTCTCGCGTGCTTCTCGTAATAAATACCAACACAGTGACAGAAAATTGACCAGTGTTTTTCTTTAAGTTGGCATTTATCGAAATTTTCGTTAGTAAATATTATTTATTGTTGAAAAATTTGTTTCGTCGTAAATTTTGAAAATAATTAAAGTTTTTTCAAACTGCTAAAAATGTAAGTATGGATGAAGGTATAAATAGTTACTTTTGTTATATTCCACATTTAAAATATGAATACAATTTTATTTTAAAATTCGGATCTGTAAACAAATTTATTTTACAGGATTATACTCTTGTAAACGTTGCAATGGTTTTGAAAGAGTATATATTTTTTTTAGAAATCATTTTAAAAAAAATTGCTCAAAACGTAAATGATGTAAACTTCTTACATGAAACTATATACTTTACTGTTAATTTAGCTTGTTAAAACCTTATATTCTTTAAAGGTTTTCTCTTATTTCAGTAAAAAAAATGTTAATGAAATAATTTGATTATTAAAATAAGCGTAAAAAGTTTTCAACCAATTATTATTGTTAACCACATTATTTATACATTAATGAGGTTGCTAAGTCTATTCAGAACATTTTTTTTTTCAACACTGACTTAGCGCACTCTGCTGATGCATTTGAAAACTAATTCACGTTCCAATTAAGCTTCAGCATTATGCGGCATTGTGCGGCACTGAGTCGCATAATGCTCTGTAATTGGAAAACGCACTATGTTATCAACTATAATTGTCGTTTTAGTTCATCGGCTGAACTAAGGAGGGCGTGACATACGTTTTTACTTCAGATTTTAGTCGAGAGTAGCCTCTATTAATATTTAATTTATACTTAATCTGTGACAATGCTACTCTATTATACAAATCTGTAGTAAAATCGGATGCTGTGGGAAGCTGTATATTTTTATTGTAAAATTTTAACATAAATTTGAAAAATTTCTAAAACATTAAAAACTTATAAATATTTGGGTTCCACAAATTTTTCATTGTTATTTGTACTACATTTATCTAAAAATCTTCGATACCATGTCTCAGAATGAAATACTTTACGTAAAGGGAATGGACTTGGATGAGGTAAGAAAGTTTTTAGTATTAGTTTTTGTTATAATTAGTTACCTAGCTTTTATTATATTAAACAGAAGGACACTATGAAAACAATTATTAATAGCATTACAATTTACACATATTAATGTATAATCCACGATTTCGAATTATTGTGTACAAATTCTTTAGAAAAATTTTAACTTTAAAATATTTGGAAGTATGCAAGACACAATATTTATTATGATAAAATTATATCTCATTTTTAGTCTCAATCTGAAGAAGATGACGGCGATGTCTGGGACGACAGGAAACTAAATAATGCATATGATAAAGCTATAAAAATAGTCAATGTAGAAGTAGCCAAAAGGATTGCTATGTCGACCAACACTGAAACTAATTCAAAACAGAGTATGTTAAAACAATTTAATTTACTGCTTAAAGTTTTATATTAAAAATTAAGATTATGCGTAGCAGTAGTTGTAAAAATTGTTGTTAGGTTTTAATATACATATATTAAAGATTTCCTTTGCCAATTTTTTTAATTATTGAATAGTTCTATCACTATTTATAACTATCAACATAACATTAAATATAAAATCTCATGTAAAGCCATTACATTACAGATCAAATAAAGCCCAAGAAGGAACAACCCAAGAAAAAAGCTAAGAAAATTAACTGGAAGGCTGGAATGTCATGCAGAGCTTTGTATGATGAAGATGGCTTAGAGTATGACGCAGTAATCTTATCTATACTTAATGACAGAGAATGTATAGTCCAATTTTCTGGTAAACAATTGTACCTACTATTTATTTATTGCCTTGAATACTAAGAAAAAGTATATATTTTTTATTGGTTTTGTGTTTGGACTCTTTATACCTGTTGTACTAACTTGTACTGACTTGTTTGTATTGTTTAAGCTATATGTCCATTTAATATATTATCTATATAGCCTACCTAGATACTTACCCCTGCATTCAACATAACTATATCACTTTATAATTGTACTCTTTCTGTGATTTTTTTAGAGACAATTCTCACCAATTGACCTAGTCCCATGCAAAGCTAGTGAAGCTTGTGTTATGGGTACTAGGCAACGGATATACATACATATTATAGGTAGAAAGACATATAAATACATATTTAAACACCCAAGACCTAAGCACAACACCAAATGCTCATCACATCGATGTTCATCTCAGCCGGGGATCGAACCCGGGACCCATGGATTGGCAGTTAGGGGTACTAACCACTAGACCAATGAGTACTCTGTGATGAAAAGACAAATTTAGATTAAACAGTGTAATTTTAAAAATAAGGGTAATATGAGCACTCTTTATATCATAGTTCAGATAGTCAATGCCTATTGCATAGTTCATCACATTTCAAAAACAAATATTTTATTTATAACTAGGTGCCTATTTATGAAAAATATAAATAAGAAATTGTGTTAAGGCCTTCTGAGGTTAAGCTAGTTTTAATATAGGCTTAGTGCAAGTTCAAAAGTAAATATGTTAAAAAATTATGTATTTAAATTATAAACAATTTCAGAATGCTATATACGGTTCTGAATTTTTCAGAATATGATAATTTACAGAAAGTAGAACTTAGCTCTTTGCACCCAAATGTAAATAACCATCAAAAGACTCAATACTCACATATAGAAAAAGATGATGATGGATTTGAGAGCCAGTCCCCATATGCTGATGATGCAGAATTAGCAGCCACGGCACATATGGGTAAGGATTTAAAAAAAATTGTGTATTGTACATTTTCTTAATTTTTGTTACTTAGCAATCATTTATTTGAGTTCTGTAGTTGTCTGGACATGAATAAGTTGTGAAGATATGTAGGACTTAGTATTTTGTAACAAGGTTTTTTTAATGAAAATAGTAAAAATTCGAAAAAATATGTCAATCTTTAGTTTTAACTGCAACCACAAATATTTTATTAATCACTTTCTATAAGTTAAATAACTTAATATGATTATTTAGTCCTTAAGGTCACTCTAATGAATTATTGTTATTTAAAGACTAACAGTCTATTAAAACTATGTTTTCAGATTCTATAAAACAAATTTATGAAAGAGTGAGTTCTGACAAAAAAAGGAATAAACAGAAATCAAGAAATAATTCATTCACATTACCAGATATACCAATGCCTGATATGTCTATGATTAGAAATGTAAGTTATTTATTGGAATTATGAATTTTCTTATACCAAAAATCTCTAGATTAATATACTTAAGACTTCATTTGGTAATTTAAAGGTACACTAAAAGAAACAGTATTTTTAAATTACTACATATACTGTTCATTTATATTCCTTAGCTGAGAAAAGTAAGGTTCTCTTAATATTTAAAATTAATTTTTTTTTGAAGTTATACTTCTTTAGGCGCGTTATGAAAATTTGATGAGAGTGAAATTTTACGATGCGCGCGCACCGTGACACAATATTAACAGAATGAAGTTGCCCACGGAAGATGCTACGGCATTGGACATAATTTAAATACAACATTCGAATAATAATAGAATTTATGTTACACTTAATGTAAGAGAATAATAGAGAATAAATATTTATTTATTTAATTTTTCAAATGTAAACTGAATATTTTGACTATAATGACTCCTTTTCCAGTCTTTGATTATTTAATTGTAATTAATTATTTGCATGTAATCAAAAACTATTTTAAATAATGCCAAAGAAGTATAACTTCTTACGCGCGTACATAAGTACACGCACCCTTTTTTTCTAAATTTTTATAAATTTGTTACACATAAAATATGTCTCTGTTTCCTTGATGCATTTTGTTAGTATGTGCAATTAAATTTTTTGCGTCGTAGACATGGTTTTCTCAATTTTCCTTGTTATAGAATATGCGAGTATTCTAGTATAACATAGAAGAAATTCACATCATAATAATAGGAAGCATAAATTGACAATGAACATTGATATGATTTACAAGAATTTTTAAATAAGTTTGAAATTAAAAAAATTCTGTCTTAAATATTTTAGAAAATTTAATTTCATTCATTATTATCATTTACAGAGTATAAGCATCAACTTAATATATATAAATTACATGTCACGTTGTTTGTCCGCTATGGTCTCCTAAATTACCGAACCGATATCAATCAAATTTGCACATCGTGTGTAGTTTGATCCAACTTAAAAGATAGGATAGCTTACATCTCAATTTATACCCGCAATATTATTTTATTGCAAAATGTTTGTTTATTATTTGATAGTCACAGTTCTAACAGATGGCGCTGTGTTGAAAGTACCAACGTTTCACATAAGCTACAATGTAATGGCATTACCACCAAAAAGCATGGTGGTCCCCATGACTGGTGTTCTCCTACCGTTTCCCTTGAATAGTTTGCTACTATGTAATATAACAAAATCCTTAGCCACAGCAACGCTTGGCCGGTCTGCTAGTAATATATAAATAGAGATACATATTATATTCATGTGGTTAAGGATGGATAATGTCGGCCATATATAGATGGGATAAATAGCTGCGACTACTGAATATTTGGTTTTAATTTATTTGGATTTGTACATGTGAGTTAGTTAATAAAGGCTTTATTTCATTTCTTATAAAGACATAAAATGGCTAATTTTAGATGGGTGGTATAGAGCTTCCGTTTCCACCACCTCCACCACAGTTAGGTGAAGTACAGGATGAACAACAAGCGGTATCCTCAATGCTTCTCAGTTGGTACATGAGTGGGTACTACACCGGTCTCTACCAGGGTATGAAAAAGTAAGTATCGCGTCTATCTTAAAAAGTATATTGGAGTCATTCTCTTTATTTTTTATGATTTTTTTAGCTTTCCGTTCAATTAAACTATGGTATAGTGAAAATAATTGCAGTTTTTTATTTTAGCGTTTCTATTCCATTTGCCTCTAGCTAGGTTCTAAGATTCCACATATTTAGATATGATACTAAAATGTTTAAAGAAGTTTATTTCTCTTTACAAAAAATATTTTTTAATTAGATGAGATTTTTTTTTGAGCTTTTTACCTCGAAAGCTTGCTGATTTCCTCACCATGTATTCCTACACTGTACGATCAAGTATTTAATTTAAGAGAGCATATGGAATGGGAATTCCATTGTGTACAGACATAATTCGAAGACACGACGTCAAGGTTGATAATCGTACGCTTACGTCATTAAACTCTAATTAAATTATTATTAGGTCAACTCTAATTAAATTATTATTCCTATAAAACAAACATAAAATTCCGTAATCGCGTATTCTAGAATCTAAATAATCTAAATCCTAATCAATCTAACTCTTGACTTGATATTTATATTACGACAATAATTTTTATGTAAATAATATATTAATTGACTAATTTTTAAAAATTTGTTTCAGGGCCAAAGAAGACATTAGAAGAGGAAAATAACACACTTACATTAAACACATTTTTATTTCGTGTCTAAAAATTACATAAAGTTAATTAAGAATAAATTAATTATGCCTCCAGGTTCGTGTTTATGTACAAAATATACAATAAATCAACCAATATAGTACTATTTAAAATTCTCGAATTGCCTTAAATGTTCTATTCTTGATATTTCCTACGAAATATCTGAATAAAAACAATGCATAGCGAAATATGTGCAAAAATACTTTAAAATGTATTTTTCTTCCCAATTTTATTTTACATAGTTTATAATTTTTTCTCCAAAACAAATGAGTAATGGCACTTGTTGCGTAGTCAATTGTCTTGATACAGAGACAAGTCTTAACACTAACTGTTTTATATGTCAAAACTTGTGTCAATTTGACAGATCTTAGTTCGCACTTAGTTTGTCTTTGAATGTTAGGTTTAATATTCATAAAATTAACGTTGTCTTCAAATAGAAAGATAATGTTTCTCACGTTTATTTAAGTAATAGATCCAAATATTTAATACATAGTTATGGTACAGATACCGGTAAATATCTTGAACATTAAACAAGGGAGTGGGGGACACAAACGTCAACTGATTTACCAATCACGTGAGCCACGCCCGCCCTAAATATACAACGGCTAACTTGTAACCATAGATTAACAGAATTTAAAATGACCCATGTATTTCTATACCTAAATATTTTTAAATTCAAGTTACTAAAGGCACTGATTCTTAAATAAAATGTTTATAAATATCTTATTGATTTACTTAAATAAATGGCGAATTTAAATTAATTGATAATTATGTACAGATATAATACAGTTAACCATAACGGTTGTAAAAATGACGGTCATTCTAACGATTTATTTTCTCTTCAAATGGTTTTTTAATTATAACAAATTAATTAGGCAAATGCACCGTTTTAACCAAAGCACTCTTAACAAACTTTCTCTTTCATCATAACGTAAACACTATTAGCCAGAAAGAGACGAAAGAGGACTTTAGTTAAAAGTGTTTAATTAGACTGATATACGTTTTATGAACAATGAGAGATTAGATCAAATAGTCGTTAAAACCGTGATTTAAGGCAAAGATGGCCGCACACAAATTTTCAATATTTTACTTTCATGACATTCATTAACCAAAAAAATTGTTAAGCTTGTTATTGGTGTAGAGACAATCTGAAATGAATTTGGGAAATCACACATTTCAAGAATACAACACTAGTGTTAACATTAAAAATATACAAAAAAACAATAGAAAGTCAATTTTAGGTCAATCAGTTTAAGGTTTAAAACGTTCCACGTTAAAAATGTTAAAAAATTACATTTTCTGCCTGGCAACTTATATTTTCATAGACTAATTAGTTTGCCATAATATCGTCTACATCGTCGCGTCAATATATCATTTCAACTAAGGTCTGTACAATTATTTAAATTTAGAACAATAATTATCCATAGCCGTAACTTTAGCGTTGACAAATAGTAAAGAAAACTATGACAGTCACATATTTTCACAGAATTTATATGACAGTTGTATTAAGATTGGCCGTGCTAGAACCACTCTATTATGATAGTCTGTGGAGTTTAGACGAGTGTGCTAAGTTCGTGTGTATCGTGGCTTAAATCGATGGTAGCAGCTGGGACACCTGGAGTTGCGGCACCTTCACCAGGTGGTGTACTTGTTGGAGGCCTGAAACATGAAATTAAAGGTAATAAAAATATTAAAAAAAGGGTGCGTGTACTTATGTACGCGCGTAAGTTCTTTGGTATTATTAAAAATAGTTTTTGATTGCATGCAAATAATTAATTACAATTAAATAATCAAAGACTGGAAAAGAAGTCATTATAGTCAATAAAGTTCAGTTTACATTTGAAAAATTTAATAAATAAATATTTATTATTATTCTCTTACATTAAGTGTAACATAAATTCTATTATTATTGGAATGTTGTTTTTTAAATTATGTCCAATGCCGTAGCATCTTCCGTGAGCAACTTCATTCTGTTAATTTTGTGTCACGGCGCGCACGCATCGTAAAATTTCACTCTCATAAATTTTTCATAACGCGCCTAAAGAAGTATAACTTCAATAAAACTTCTACGTTTTGTTCAATTTTTTCGTCCTCAACCTACCAATTTATCTAACACCGATAATACAAATGCTAAACAGAATTTAAATATCAAATATGTTTACCAAAAGTTATAAGAATAATAGATTACCTAATAATATAAGGCCCGCCCTGCTGCAAAAGCGTGATTGGATGCGTATACGGCGCAGTCATGCTGTGAAAGCTAACATTGCCGGCTCCAGTGTTATTCAAATGTCCATTCATAACCACACCGTTCGATGTATTCATTGCAATTTCTTGTGTACGAAATGCTTTCACCAAATTCGTCTTTTCCTTCTGCCATACGAACACGTTGTGAACCATAGCGCACCCGCAGAATATGATGCCCACGCCAATAAATACCGATGTGACTATTGCGGGTGTAGAGTGGAACTGGATGAATGTGTAAAGTATTATACCTGCAATGGAAAAGATTTTATTATTAACTTCGAGTTAGATTTAAAGGTATACGAAAACACGTATTTTTTAAAGTAATTTCTGTGTATTTTAACCAAATTTAATAAAATAATTTGTTTAGCATGCTAGCAAACTTATACGTATCTATATATATAAAAATGAAACCCGTTTTCCGTTGTCACGACATAACATGAAAACGGCTTGACCGATTTGTCTGATTCGTTTTTTATAATATTCCTTGAAGTACGAGGATGGTTCTTACGCAGAGAAAAATTTAAAAAATTTAGTAAAAAAGTCTAAAAACAACACTTTTCTATATTCCCATACAAAATATTCGTAATAATATTTAAAGGCAATTTGAACTTTAATGCCATATCATAAAGTTCAAGTGTTAGTGGAGGGGTTCCGGGAAAGTAAATTTTTATTTTTTGACATAATGTATTTGTTGTATTATCAACTTTCTTTTTTTATCTTACTAGCTAGACCGGAGTCCCGAATAGCAGAATAAGTATTTAAAAAAATAAAGAATCGACTGTTAGGCGGTACGATGTTCGCCAGGCCAGCTAGTTTATAATAATTGTTAAATTTTAATAAGTTAAACTCACCTGTTAAAAATACGGGTATAGAAATAAAAAAGCCTCCGACGGCGCAGACTCTTGTGATGGCTGACTTCTGCAAATATTTGTTAGACCTAGAAAAAGAAAATTATTATAAATTCATATTGATACAATAGTTCGTACATATTTATCTTAAGTTGACTGAATCCAATTTAAACTTAGACAATAGAATAAGAAAGGAAAATATTTTAATCCTCGGTTAAAGAAGCCATAGCTCAAAGTTACTTGTTTGTCAAGAAACTTAATTCTGTTAGCTAAAGGATTATGAACTTGGGGGCGGTATTGGATTTCTATGAAGTACTGTCAAGAACTTTTTTTTGCAACCAGTATACTATACTATAGCAGTGTTAGCTCTCATCCGTGAGTTCGTAGGTTCGATCCCCTTTCTGTTGATGTGCGCATTTTCGCTCGAACGGTGTAAAAAGTCGACGGCGTGTGTCAGGCACAGGAGGCTGATCACCTACTTGCCTATTAGATTGACAAATGATCGTGAAACATACACAAAAATCTGAAGCCCAGACCTAAAAAGGTTGCATGGCCACTGATTATTAAATTAATCCGCAATTATAACTATTCTCGTTATGTCCCTAGATAGGGTTATTACCATTGCAAAAAGAACCAAAAGTTCAACGGAATTTGTATTACTATAACATTTTTATCATGTAATAATACGATTTGAGCACGTTTAAAACTTGTTAATACATGTAATATATTTGCTTCAAGCTCACGGTTACACCTGGCTCATGTAGGGCTGGCAAAACAGAATCTCTTATTCATTTTTTATTATATTAGGCCAAACTTGGGAATATTATTCAAAGATACAGCCAAGTACTAAAGGCAAATAGGTTGGTCAGAGAAGTTGGATGCGCAAGTGCCGTTTTTTCCTAGTTATTAATAATTACTATTATAATTTTTCTAAAATGTAATTTCATCATGCATTTGTTGAAGTCACATATTGAGAATAAATTCACAAAGCTCTTACAGTATGAAATTTACAAATGTTTTCTTTAAAAACTTAACGCTGTCGTCTTTCGCGAATAAATATTTCGCTTTGTATATTCTAAATGTTATCAACGCGCCCTTCTGGAACAATAAGAAATCTTCTGGAACGGTTTTCATAATCTAATATCTTCACGCAGCAAAGCGCACACGCAAAACATTTTCAATTCCCACGTCGTTCAGGGTTATGCAACTTCTACAAAAAGCTACATAAATCCAGTTTCAATTAGTGACCTACAAAAACTCGTCTTGGCAGCCCTAATTATAACGCGGCTAAATTGAATCGCTACCGGTTCTTCAATTTCCATACGTGTCTTGTAGTTGTTTATTTTAATCGGGTTATACTTGTGTCAGTGACATTTCATTTAATAACTGTCATTAAGTGCAAACCTGTGGTGTTTTGTAACGTTCCCATTTATGTTTGAGATGTCTCAAAAGACCGGTATGATGGGAAACCAAGCCAACCAAATACTCCCGAGTTCCCGGGAGTGGTTTAGGTTTTATCTGTAGCTTTGTAGTTAGCGTGAACTACTTACTAGGAAAAAAAACTTTCAGACTTTTGTAAATAAAATTAATACATTAGTACACTTCAGCGGTGGTTTCACGATATTATTTTGAATGCATTTTTAACTGCAAAAAAGTATGCCATGATCTCATGAAATTGGGTAACCAATGCATTTTCTGCATCAGACCATAACATTAATAAGTGCAATATATCAGAAAATAGTAATCTTTAGAAGTTATTTTTACTGCTTAATTACTTTGACCATTAAATTACTTCATAGCTGTATCTATTCGAAACCAGTTTAACTAGTACGAACGTATTGGGCCTATTACCATATTTAAATAGCATTTAATAAACAATTCTTAACTAAATATGAAATTTAATTATTCGAAGTAGGAAATGTCAAGGGGGCATTCAATTTTATATCAGAACAGCCTACGTGATAACTAACAAGGAAGTTAAGATGCTTTAAATTTGTTTTTTTTTATCTAAAAGTTTCCCTTTTAGTCTGAACTGTGTTTAATAAATTTAGTCTAGGATTTGGTATGAATTATGTAAGTTTAATTAAGAAGATTAAAAGGAAGGAAGGCTCAGGGTTATTTTATGAGGCAATAAAGAATGTTTCGAAGAAAAATCGAAAAATTGCCATGAGAACAGAAAAAAATAGAGAATTTGGAAAAATAATTTAGTAAACTTTTCAAAAAAATATTGGACAAAATTATGGACTAAGTGACAAAAAGGCCTGCATTAAGAAATAAGGTCTAACGTTCTTTAAGACAAGAAAAAGTTACCTAGACCTAGAGAAGGTAGACCTTATTTTTACCTGTCTCAAACGAAATAAATATATGTACCGTGTCTTTTGTCCAAAATTTGACTAGAAAACGGTTATTTATCTGAAAATAATCAATGGGTTAGAATACACTCAAACAAAACTTGTAGCAAAGTACAAGATACACAGGGACACTCTATTTTGAAACTCTAAATTTTGTTTAAAAACCTACAATTCAAGAGTATTCTTTTTTTTTCAAAGTATTTGATAGAGGCTTGTATTTCCTTAGATATTGATAAAATATTGCAGCGACAGCTACCATCAGTCGGATGATGTCAAACCCAAACAAAGTTAATCTGACCGCTAAGAATATATAAAATTTCTCGGTCTTAGCCACTGAGGCCTTGGGCTAGTCAGGTTTTAGGTTGGAGGAACTGTTCACCTTCCTTCCTCCACAATATTCTGTAGAAAATTTTATTTTGGATAAATTAAGTTAACGTTTTATTAAGCAGACTCTATCACAAATTTTTCTATGGCAATACAATGTTGTTCATTGTCAACGAGCATTAATTATTTACGCAAGTGCATTAAGTTGATAAGTGATATGATAATCTGCATAATAAAATAGAATGTTCTGTGTAAATAGATATGTCTACCCTATCACAATGGTGGTGTTCTGTTCTAATTTAATAATTATGGATATGTTTAGAGATATTCTTTCATGCTAAATCTACGCGAATTTTCATTATTATAATTAAACATAGATAATTATATCTTTATTAAGAGTCATCTTTGAAAATATCATAAATCATCTCTCAATACACTATAAAATATCAGTTAAATACAACTTTACCCGTTTTCCAGCTTAAAATGGTACTTACGTATTAACGCGGCAAAAATTCTAATCCGAGAAATCCGTCGCCCGAATTGAATTTTAAAGTTTTAGAATAATAACTCCTAACCACTTTCACGCACCGGAAACAGTTATTTAAATAAAATATTAAAACCTAACCAAACCGTTACCAGTATTTTTGCCGCGGTGGCGCTAATACGTAAGTACCTACCCTTAAAATTTTTAAACGTTTATGAAACAAAAGTAAATAAAACAAACACGGTTTTTATATAAATCGTACCTAATATTGCTAATCGACTATGCTATGTAGGGTTATTTTTCAGAGACCTTAGCGTTTTATTCCGCCAAGTGACATCGAGCTAGATTTTTAAATCGGTAACTCAACAGCCTACGGGGATACCTGATTATACCGGGATCATGGATCACATATATATATATACAAATGTCTTTGACTTTTTTTTTATATAATAGCGGGCAAACGAGCTTGCGGGACGACCAAAAAGGGCAGTCTACGCAGCCCATATTAGTGGGTGCGTTGCCGGCCTTTGAGGGAGGAGAAGACTCGCTTTTTAAACATTTAAACTTATAAAGCGGAAAATAATTTAATTATTGTTATTATACATCATCCTTTAAAAACAAATAGTTATTCGCGATTATCCATAAATTGATAACTAAACCATTTACAACGTAAAAGGTAAATAATGTGAATTTAAATATGTCCAGGATAAGATTGTGTTATCAGTAACACTTGCTGCTTCGCCGCCATTTTTGTTATTCGCTCTCAGCTGACGACCGGTTCGTACAAGAAATTCTTAAGGTATGTACATACTCAAGTAATGGTGAACATTCCTCTGTTTGACTCGTTGGTTTTTTTTGTATAAATGGCGGGAAAGGTCGTTCTAACTCGGTTCCTAGTTTGATTTATAAGTTGATCTGTATTTAAACAAATTCCCCACATTCTATTTAAATTGATTAAACTTTTATATGTAACTAATCATTCAACGTTCTTTTGTTTTATTACACATCTTCTCCGTGATACAGTTAATTTGATTCGTTCAATTCGAAGATTTGATTTCCGTTGAAACAAAATTTAATTACATTTATAATATCGGAGTGCGGAACTAAATACTTACAACAAAGCGATAATAAAATTAATAAACTGTGATGATTTAGATTTCTAATAAACTTCTCAGCGTTTTTTAATTCGATTATCTATTGTATCTAATTAGTTAATTCATAATTCATTTAGATTAAAAGCAAAGCGTTTGTTATGCTTTCACATCCAAACTAATCAAACTTATGTTATTACAAAACCAAACATTTTATGAAATGAAATGAAATGAAATGAAATGAAATAGTTTATTCTTGCAAGTAGGACTATATAAATCACTTTTACAATGTCATCCTAAACTAGATGAAGTCGACATTTCCTAACTGACTGCCCTGAGAAGAAATGTCGAAACAAACTCGGGGGTCTTAGTCTCTTTTATAGTCCAGATAATACAATAATAAATTAATAAATTGGTGTAAACAAATGCAGAGTATTTACTGGACTGGTCTTTGGAAGAAAGAACCAGATCGATCTGAGCAAGCCTGTGCCAGCAGACGGCTAGCATGCCCCGAATAGCTCATGCAGCTCAACCATTTTTAAGGGAGCTGCACAACCCGGTACACAACAATACCGCCAGTGGCACCATAAAAATATGTGGGGCAACAACTCACTCAGATCGCCAGCCCAAAATAACTATAGACTAAAATGTATCAAATTATAAATCAAGCAAAAGAGTTTATGATATACCCGCATAATGTTTACACTTACAATGGATACAAAATGTATTTTTAAGGTGTACCTTAAAGCAAGGAAAAAATAATGAAATTGAAAAATATAATCGAAATATAATCATTATTCACTTGGCATGTCAAAGTGTAAAATATTGTATGCAAAAGCACAAAACATGTCAGTATTGTAGAAAAAAAAAAAAAATGAATATGCACTAAGCACAAAACATGTCAGTAATATAGAAAAAAAAAATGTAAAAAAATGAATATGCACTAAGCACAAACATGTCAATAGAATAAAATAAAATGCATATGCAAAAGCACAAGACATGTCAGATTGTAAATATGTACAACATGCAAAAAAAAAAAAAAAAAAGAAGTGAAAGACAGCTTACAAAAACACAAGCGATAGCTGTATAAGCGAGCAGCTCAATCCCAGGCGTTTCTATCATTTAAATAATCGGATATCCTGTAATATCCTTTAGTTAATAATTTTGATTTAATAAAAAATTTAAATTTCTTAAGGGGAAGTTTACGAACATCCATAGGAAGTTTATTGTAAAAGCGTATACATTGACCCATGAACGAGTTGCTTATTCTATGAAGGCGAGTAGCATGAACTGTTAAATTATTTTTGTTCCTAGTATTTCGGGAGTGAAGATCAGACAATTTGACAAAATCCGGTTTGTTTTTGTAAACATAAAGTAAATTTTCAAAAATATATTGTGAAGTTACAGTCAGAATGTTTATCTCTTTGAATTTCTCTCGGAGAGAAACTCTAGGACCTAACTTATATATAGCGCGGACAGCCCTTTTTTGTAATAAGAAGATTGTATTAATATCCGCACAGTTTCCCCAAAGGAGAATGCCGTACGTCATCAAGCTATGAAAATAACTGAAATAAACAATTCTGGCAGTATCCACATCAGTAATTTGTCAAATTTTCCTTACAGCATAAGCAGCTGAACTGAGCCTTCCAGACAATTTGTTAATGTGTGGGCCCCACTGTAGTTTGGCGTCAACAGTAATGCCAAGAAAAACAGTTGACTCAACAGGGTCCAACTCTACTCCATTCAGTTGTACATTGGTGCTTAACTGCCTCACATTAGGCGTAGAAAATTTTATTAATTTAGTTTTACTTGAGTTCAAAAGCAGATTATTAACATTAAACCAATGGACAACCTTAGATAGGACACTCTTTTTTAAATGTATGTACAATGTACATGACCTGGATTCAAGTCCTTTTGCCGAATTGAAAGAACATTTCAATATGAACTTATTGGCATAGACAAAGCTATTTTTCTTTAACATTTTGTGAGTACACAAATCTGTGTCCAGAAGCTAGTGGTATAAAATATGCAATCAATTATTAAAAACGTTACAATGTCTGCAATCTTGATACTTCTCATCATCGTTGTGAGAAATTTCACACTCCATTGTTATTTATTTATATTTGGTAATTGGTTGAAACAACAACACGCAACTGACACATATAAAAAGCTTTATTTGTTCCTCATAGAATTAGGCAATCTACACCTACGAAAGTTAGAATATATATTGAGGGAAACGCACAGACCCACTACCCCTCCCACTCTACTAAGAGACCCCGTGATTGTCTGTCACCGCTACAGCAACCCTCCTACTAAATTGTTGTCATTTTACAGTTGTTTATTTACAGAAAGGTTTCAATTCCTTGCACCAAACTTGTGATCCGTTTATATGTTCTCGCTCACTCATATAACACAATGTGGTGCTTCCTCACAAGTACATAGTAGATTTGTGTCCCGATTTTCTGCACCTATAGGACACATTGATACTAGCGGCCTGATCTAGGTAAACATTTGTTTGTCATTATTTTGGAATATGTAACTTAGGAATTATTCAAATTGTGAAACCTTTTTGGTCTGTAGTTTTTGAATTTATTCGTTACATACGTGTAAAAATACAAACCCGTTCTCTTTGTAGGTAGAATTAGTATAGATAAATATTATAACATACCTACTCTATTATAATTATTATTTATAAAAAATTCTCCAATATAAAAATGACAATTTACGTGTTTTTTATTTATCATTTATTATAATAATGATTTTTATTTGTTTGATAATATTTGGCTAGTGTTAATAACACAGACTTAATTAAAATGGTAGTAATTGTGATAAGTGTCAAATTCGTTCCATTTCTGCATGATAGTGATGCCCTTGAATCTGTAATTATATGTTGACGTTTTAGTTACAGTTTATTGTCATCATCATCATCATATCGTAAAAATTAATAAGAATCTCGTTGCAGCAGCTATTATCACCAAGTAGGTTTCCTTAATAATTATAGTTGTCTCTGGCCACTTTAGCGCATGCGCGGTTATGCTGGGGTTTGGCGCCATTCTGATTTGCTTGTGCTGAATTTGGCGGTTTTTATTTTGATAAGGTGATGTTGATTAAAAATTAATACAATAGCAATTAATCTGTGGCCTTACTCGACTTCATGATATGAAAAAGTAAACATCTCTCTTCTTTTAATTCTATTCCTCTTTTTAGAAAACGGAAGATTAAATTTAAAACACAAACACACACACATGACAGGTATGATACTATTACCCCATTTTTTAAGATCATTAGGTATCGATACCTTTTCTAAGTACCTAATAACTTTCTGAGTATTTTTGTGTATGAAGTTGAATGTAATGGTGTGCCTTGAGAAATATTTGGGGATGTTGGTTTGAAAAGGCAACCCATGCAAATTGCAAAAGAGCGCTCCTTATCGCATCGCATTCCCTTTCTAAATTCACACAAAAATAAATTCTCATCCATTGTATTAGATCGCACAATTCATTGTTAACTTCGCAATATCTACCTGCATCTGAAGGTCGTAGGCATTGCTATAATCATCTTATAATTGCGACTAAAACATTTATATCTACATCGTAAATGAAAGAAGTACCCTTACTAAGATTTTCTTCAAAGCCTCTAGAGAAAGTACCGATGTTACCGTGACTATTATTTCTATTATCGTAACCATGGCAACAAGCACGATACCATCATCTTGTAAATTGTAAATCATCTTATAAAAACAATATTCGAGTTCTATACTGAAAGCGCGAGTGTAATAAATAAAGGGGTTAAATATAATGATCACCATAAAATGCTTTGATACCCTTAGTTCTTTTACCAAAAATATATACTTAACACCAGATAAATAACGTCTAAAATTACAATAGTACTAGCTATTTTAGTCACGACTGCACTTCAAATTGTATTCGAACACCAAATGTAGTAAATGATCACCAAATCTTAGCGAGCAAATTAATGCGCTATTTCTGCCTAAATAAACCACTATGATTGACATAAAATGTAGGCTTATTACCAAATGAAGCATTATGATGCCATATTAAGTTATGTCTGCGGCTTACGATCCTCTCCCACCACACCGCAAGCGCCGCGCACGCCCGGACACGATCGCCAATTTAGTCGCGTGCGAGCACTTGCTTTTATTGGGTGTGTTTTGGTATCTATCTTCTTTGCAATGGCGAATGAAAACTTAGCGGGACCGAGTTCGTGTGCTCCGCTGTTGAGTACTTCATCGGAATCAGATGAAGACGAATATAAAATCACAGAGCATACGAAAAAACGTCGAAGGCAAAATAAAGTTTGGGTTTTTGAAAGAAAATTTATAACTGTGCGGAGCGCTGAGGAATTTATCAAAAATGAGAAGACCTGGTCAATACAAAAAATTCATACGACTGAAGAAGGAGTAAAACGTTACTATCGTTGTAACAAAGTGAAGCTTCGGGCTGAAATTCAGTGTTCTGCCGCGATTTATCTTTTATTTGACGCATCGTGTGATGATATATTATTATTTCGTACTGAAACATGTCACGACCATGAAAATTCTGACTGTCAGTCGACTAGGGGAATAAATGAGGCAACGAAAAAGGAAATAGAAAAACTATTCGAACTGCGTTTGAAACCTAAATCTATTATGAAGAACTTAAGTAAAATTAATGGACTAGTTCTGCCGACTAAGTTACAGTTAAACAATTATCTTAAAATCATACGTAAGAAAAAATACGGGCCATCGGTAATAAGCTTGGGACAGCTTGAATTATGGTTAAAAGAAAACTCTGAAATACCTGATGACGGTCACGAAGTTTTTGTTTTGGCGTATGAAATTTCTGAAGATGATTTAGATCAGAACTTCCGGTTCATGTTAACGACGAAATATTTAATTGGTCTATCACGCCAATGTTCTGTTCTTCACGCGGATGCCACATATAAGCTCATTTGGCAAGGGTTTCCAGTACTTGTGATTGGAACTACAGACAGAGATAAACATTTTCACCCATTTGGATTAGCTGTGACAACAGCTGAACGAACGGAAGACTTCATATTTTTATTTTCCGCATTAAAAAAAGCAGTTTTCTCAATATTTTCATACACTTTAAGTTGTAAAGTTTTGGTCTGTGATGCAGCGAAGGCTATACAAACTGCCTTTGCGTGCACATTTGGAACAGATACAGTCATAAGAATGTGCTGGGCGCATGCGAAAAAGAAGATGCAAACAAGAGTAGAGCAAAGTGTGCAAAAGAAATCCCAAAAAGAGATCTTACAAGATATTGATGCTTTACAGTGTGCCTCAACTCAGGAAATATTTGATCGAGCCAGCGAAAAATTTTTGGACAAGTGGAAAGCCGAAAAAGATTTTGTTACATACTTTGAAAATGAATGGCTAATACTAAATCGTTTCTGGTATTTGGGCGCATCTCTGGGGACTCCTGCTACAAACAATGCTCTGGAATCTTTCAATAAAACAATAAAAGATGGTGGCACGCTTCGTGAGCGTCATCCTTTGGCGCGGTTCTTAGTAATTGCTTCTGATATAGTCAAGGACTGGTCTAATGAATACGTGATTAATAATACTGAGAGACGGTTCGCTCAACTGCCGACAGTATCTTTAAAGATGTGGACAGAAAGTTACCAATGGGCAAAACTGTCGAAGCAGGTGCCATTAAAGAATAGTACTGAGCTAGTTTGCTCATACAGAATTCCAGCTGGGTCGGATTTAGATTGCAAAAATTATGAAAAGCCATGGGAGACCTTTGACGAATACAAAGAGCAACATTTTAGAGAGTGGGAAGTTATAATGCCCCGAGAAAAGGAAAATTGGTTACACGGCACATGCAATTGCCCAAAGTTTCTCAAAGATTACATTTGCAAGCATCTCGTTGGATTGGCGATTCGGCTTAAGCACGTCCAGCCACCTTCAGAGGCCAGAGCTATTCCGATTGGCATGAAGCGCAAAAGAGGACGACCAGCCAAAGCTAAGAAAGCATTAATTGTGCAGTGAATTAATACAGAAGACTGATTCTTCTTAAGATTTTTTAAATGCTTATTATTAGTTTAGTTTTAAGATCTTTGAACTGTTTATTATTAGTTTTAAGAGGACTATCTTTTTAATGATTGTTTCAATAATTAAAAAAGGGATTATTGAAATTGTAAGAGTTTTATTTTTTATTTTAGGTATAGCATTTGGTTGTAAACGAAACGCTCAAGATAATTTTTTTTTGTAGTGGTTAATCAATTTGGAGACAAAAAGGTTAGGAGTAAATTTACTTTACTGTGTTTGGCAAAATATTTTTTTTGCCGAGGGTAATTTACTTTAATCGGATAACGAGATTTTATTTTTTTGCATTTCATTTTAAATTAAAATATGGTTAATAATTTGGTTTTCATTAACTATTTTTGGGCTAACAATGAGTTTTTTGGAGCCAGTTTGCTTAAATAGGATAGCAAGATGTAAAAACTTTGGTTATAATTTTACATTAAAATGCTGTTTTAATTTTGGCGATCATTTACTACTTTTGGGTTAACAATGATTTATTTGGAGTCATTTTGCTTAAATAGGATAGCGAGATGTTAAAACTTAGGTTGTAATTTTACATTAAAATGCGGGTTTAATTTTGGTAATCATTTACTATTTTTGTCTGTTATATGTTACTATACCTGGTGGTAAGTTAAACATAAGCCATAAATAAACACCGGAAAATTGCAAATATTGTATAAAAACTTTCTCTCTGTTTGTTCAATTTTTTTTTCTTTACTCTTTAGTTTCTAAGTAAATGAATTTGTACTGTGGTGATGCGCTTTAGGTTAAATTCTGTAGGGGTTTTTAGTAATTTTATATTCTTAGTTTATTTATAATGTTTAAACAAACAAACTGGTTAGATGGTTGTAATATATTTTAGGCGCAATATGAAGATCAAAAGTCAAAATCAAATGTAAAGCTTTGTTTGAATGTTTTTGTCTGGCCTAGCCAATTTTGAAGGTGAGAGCAAAAAGTTGGAATGCTATTGTAACGGCCGCTGTGGAATTCGCATGCCGATACGATTCCTTAAATAACATTGAGTATAGCTTAATTTGTGAGAACCTTTAACAACTGGCTATAGTAAAGGGCCTGAAAAGTTTTATTGTGAATGAGTTTTTATTGAGGCGTTATTATTTTCTGTTTAATCAAACCAGAAACATGTGAAAACGTTACACTTAAAACTTATTGTTTGGTTTAATACCTTTAAATATAGGTACTATATTATTTAGTTTTTATTTAAGCAAAAACGCGAAACGGAAAACTATTCTGCTACTAATTTATATTCCGTTTAATTATAGAAATAAATTCTAAATTAAAGTGCTTATATTTTTTATTTTTTTTTATAGAACAGGGGGCAAACGGGCAGGAGGCTCACCTGATGTTAAGGGAACCCGCCGCCCATGGACACTCTCAATGCCAGAAGGCTCGCGAGTGCGTTGCCGGCCTTTTGAGAATTGGTATCTACGCTCTTTTCTTGAAGGACCCTAAGTCGAATTGGTTCGAAAATACTTCAATAGGCAGCTAGTTCCACAATGTGGTGGTGCGCGGCAAAATCTGCCTTGAAAAACGCTCAGTTGTAGAACGGCGGACGTCGAGGTGATACGGGTGGAATTTCGTATTCTGCCTCGACGTCCGATGATGAAACTCAGCTGCAGGTATTACACCAATATGGTTAAATTTCTTATAAATGCCTACCTTAAATTGAAAATATTTCTACCCAAGTTTTTCCATTAATATAAATATTGGTTTTTTCTTTGGCCTTAAAGAAAAATGATGAAAATGGACGTTTACTAACCTAGGATAAAGGGGAATATGCATTATATGGAGATCCTAATCTACTTAATTTTAAATGGTTTAAGAATGCCATTCGTAGGGCTTCTACTTCTACAGTCAGCATATGGAAAAAGTATTATTTAAAAACAAGAATTTTTATTAGTTTTCTTATATTTTGCAGTTATATGTTAATATATCTAGTGTGTATCGAACCGTGAAGGCTTCAAATAAAATGAAAACGAATGAATGTATATAACTCACGGTCATAGCTGTTAAAGCTTATGCGTTGAACTGACGCCGTGCCAATTTGGTGGTAATATTATAAGCCATAGGTGCAATTTTTGGATTTCTTAAAGGGCCGCTAGACTTCTGGCATTGAAAGCGTCAATTGGCCGTTGCCTACTTAATTGCCATATCACATTAGGCGAGCCTTCTGCCCATTTGTTCTAAAAAAATACTTCCATAAGATCTATCAAACAATTATGAGGTATTTAGGACTACAAATAATTCTTTAAAGTGTGTCACGTAAACTTCAGGACGGATTTTAATAGTCAAATTTTGCAGATAGTATTTGAACAATAATTAAGTAAAACAGAGAAAGGTCTATATATATAATCCAATTTTAAAGACGCAAACACAACGAAGATTGCATTCAACGAACACGTATAGTACGCACCTACAGATCAATGCTCTTGTATTGAGTTTGTTAATAAACTAATAGTTACTCGGCATCGATTCTCACGATAACAAAAATAAAATGCCACATGATACAGGAATTCCGCTGCGAAGCCTTAATCGACTCGAGTCAAACCCGTTTCCCGTGTTTCCTCACCATACTTCGAAATTAACTATTAAATCAAGGTAAAATCTTTTTCAATCACCTTCAAAACATTTGTATATTTCAACACACGAGAATAAATGCGCCAAAAAACTGTTCCGTCATTGTAAATGTTAATTTTCTAGTACAAATTAATAACCTGTAGTTTTGTTGTAAATAGGTAGCAATTTCTATAGTGAAAAATACTCTTCGGAAATACAGAACCGATTCAGAAAATTCAGTATTCAGTGCTAGTAATGCAAGGTATATTATGTAATCATATTACTTCGAAATAATGTAACTTAAAACAATAACTTTAATTTAATAATCGCGAACAAAGTTGCGCAGGAGCTTCTAATCTTTAAATATTCTGTGCGCGTGTGTTTTTATTAGTTTCCTAAACTGTCATTTTTGTGGGTGTTCAAGTGGATTAGATTTACAAATAGGTAATTTATTTATATATGTTACTATTACGTTACGTTACGTTATTTAAAAAGTTATTAAATGTATTGGACGTCTTTCGGGTCCGCTAGGTTAATTAATAAATTTTGATTTAATAAGGTTTTTTAATATTAAACTTGTTTTAATATAGTTTAAACTTTAACTCATCATGCCACTATAACCTGCGTGGGAGTTTCAGAATGTCGTCCAACACGAAGTTGGCAGTTAGCAAACAAGCTTACCCACGCATTTCTACATTTCTTCACAATTAATGGAATTTGTAAACTTTAAGCTACCGTTTACGCATACGCAAGTAAAATTACATGGACATATTATTTATTTTAATTCTTATTTAAATATTTTACAATTAATTTATAATATTATCAAATTAATAGTATTATATCAAATAATCAAATTAAATTGGGCAGAAATATCTTTAGTTTTGCGTTTTATCTATGTCAACCATAGACCATAGTTAATAAATTAGAATTTAACCAAAAGAGGTTTTCGTTCTCGTCTACAATTTAAACACTAAGTTTTTAGGGGCCTCATAGCCTAGCGGTCTTATTAAGTGGCAGCTAGGTGAGGGGTACCGGGTTCGATTCCCGGTACGAGGGCAAGTTTTAATTTAAATTTGTTCTCGGCCTTTGGGAGGGTTGCGCGGTACCGGGCGAGTGCCTAAACCGTACATGGAGGACACGGTCGAATTTCTAAAGACAAGCACGAATTATAAAAAATCCTATACTTGACGCTGGCTAATGCACAAGTCGTGCCAGAGCCATAAAAAAAACACTAAGTTTTTAAATATATGTTTCTAATTATAACCTTATTTTATTATTGTGTAAAAAACAAATGCTAACTAAAATCTCAAATAAAAGTAATCCGCTTAAAATGAATGAACTTGATGAATGAAAAACTTGTTAACCTCGCATTATGATTCACTTCTTAGCCTTCTAATACTGTTTACGGTATCACTTAAAATAAAAGCCTACTTTTTCACATTAAATTAGCCTACATTTACGGCGCATTCGGCTGATTTGAAATAAAACGTAGGCGACGATACAATTAAATATTCTGTCATAACCAAAATCTATTTATTAATAGGATCTGTGTCTGAAAAATTATTAGGTACTATCTGTGGTGCGCGCACCGACATATTTGTTACGCTTGAGCCACTGAAAATCTTTGCAGTGGTCATTCTGCAAATTTAATAAAGGAATTTATGAGATATCTAGTACTCGTGGTATTGTACCATTTTGGTTTTGTTATTATAGTGTAAGGGGTGACAAATGTTTTTCTATAAATACAAGCACATCTTCAATTGTTTATGTGGTTAGCATTTAAACCTTATTTAACTTAAATACTTGTTTAGTATTTAAATACGAATGTTTACTATACAGAACAAGCTTCTGCGATATTAATTTTTGTTAAATAACCATAGAGCGTACACTAATATTTTTAAAAGGAAAGATTTGATTGCTTGCGATGAATAGGCTCAACTGGACAGATTGAAATACACCAGTATTAGAATCCCCGAACATAGGCTATAGAATATTTTCCAAGAAGTTAAGGGTCCGTATAAAAACTTTGATAAAAAAAAATACCAATAAAAATGATAAAAGTACCAAGAAACTATTGAATAACTATTAAAAACATCTATATTTATTATAAAGATACCATATATCTAACTAGCACTTATTCACAAAACCATATACAGCCAAGCGGTAGAATGCCTAGCATTGGGTATATAATAGAAATAGGATGTCTTAACTTGACACCAGGGTTCTGCCCTAATAACGCGCAATGCAGTATCACAGTATAAAATTACTATACTAGGTTTCAGAAGCGTATTCATTACAAGTGTTAACATCTATAAACACGTCTACAACAGAAACAAAGTAACTGAATAACCACACAAGTACTTTAATTTTCCAATAAATTCGTGCATGATGTAAGGAACGCGAAACGACGTGGCATGCTTATTAAATTTCTTAATCTGTGATAATTATCTGTGGTAAATCCTCCCAAAACTCAGCCAGTGTGGTATGAATAAATACCAATGTAGCTTTTAGATTGTTAGTGTTGAATCAATGATCACCAGTTACAAGGGAAGATTTCAAATAACTGTGGACCCTTTTCCGCCGATAGAACCGGTTATCAGAAGATCCTTCGACAAGGTCACAAAATCCGATTATTTCCGGTCAATCACGATTCTAAGAATTTGTACAAATTCCATTTAAACTTACGGTTCCTATTTGTTACTTGGTTGAGATCTTTAACGGGTGTTAAAAGCTGAACATATTATGTAGTCTGGGACTGTAATAAGTTAAACTGGTTTAGTATGCGTAAATTACAAAAATCATAATAACGCAAAAGCGGAAATAAGTGTAAGGAGAAAGGTAAAAATGAAACTGAACTAAATAAAGAGAAATCTGGACATTTCATGAGCAATCGTAACTGTTACGCAACGGACACGGAGATACTGAAAATTTTAATTTAAGGTGTCGAAAAAACTTTAATTTGATAGCTTCAAAGCGTTATAGTAATAGACATAGAAATCCGATATATGTCCTTGTATGTTTATAATCCTTTAAGAAGTTTTTCCTTTCTCGTACTAGCCAAGAAAATAATTTTTCAATCCGACCCAGGTTTTACTAACAAAACCAACTCTTCTTTATATTAGTACTAGCTGACCTTGCTAACTTCGTTCCGCCCTACAACCTTATAATATCGTTGTTACTTTAATTTAACTTATTTTAGGATTTCATTAATGTTAAGTATTACATTAATACAACTTTTTTGCAAATACAGAAATGTTTTATTGCTTGCCATTGCGAAAGAAGAATGGCAGTTTTACACATTAGGCATCTTTTCTCTAGCGTCAATGGCGATACAGCATGTTAAGCACTTTCTGATATCCAACATCTTTTGATCAGGATCAAAGCATGGTTATGCATCTCCTCATTCACCTCAAGATCGGAATTTCTTGAACTGACACGAACTCGACGTAAAATGATGCGTAGTTTTGTCAACAGATGGCACCATATGGTTTTTGCATTCGTAAAATTTATTAATTTATTTATCGTTATTCGATAACTTATCCGATATTCTATTGCTTATTCTGCTATTCGGGACGGAAACAAATCCAACAAATCAAAAACCATGGCAATCGGTCCAGCCGTTCTTGAGTTATAAGTGTTGTAACAAACACGACTTTCTTTTATATATATAGATAAGGTTTTCATGTATAAGTCAAAGTAAATTTACGTAATATTCTATAAGATTTATATGTAAAATAGGTACTGGCATTCTCGGCGCGGTTGACCCAAATTCAGCTGATATGGTACATTTCGTAAACGCTTGTTTACTCCTGCAATAAGGAAGTTTTACTTTCATGTTTCTTGTTGTGCCAAAAATTTTGAAACATCCGGAGGAAATAACATAGATTGTGTAATAGCATTAATATTTTTACATTTTATAGAATTAGATTAGAAATAAAATTGTACTGTAAATTAGCTTTTTATAATTTATATAAGTACTTAAAAAAAAATTAAACGTAAATTAACCATAGCTTAGTTTGATATAGTAGTATTTACCTAGAGCAAACTTCTGAGTGCATTGACCTTGAATCCTCTTACATAAGGTATGTAGGTACAATTATGCATGTTCTCTTCGATTCCTTTTTATATTCAATACATGGTTGCAATAAATTCTACAATTTTATTTTCTAGTAACCAGTAACTTATCTTCTTAAATACACCAACATTAAGTTAAAATTATATAAAAGTTGTATATATTATGTTTACAATTTCACATTTCAGTCTTTGCAATTAAATTCAATAATTGTACGACTATTGTTAAAACTTTTTCTAAATGAAATTATGTCTATCTTAATCGGCTTGTTGATAAAGTATATCTTTTCGCCATTTCTCTTTTAAAAGCTTAAGACTTTGTCTTGAGATGTATATTGGACATTGGAAAGTAATTACGATTCAATTTTTACCAAAAATGTTAGTAAAGTTGAAAATGGTTTTTTTAATTGAAGACCTCATCTCACTAAACATTTCAAGAAAATATATATTTTTTAAATTTATTTCTGGTAAACACTATTTCCTAATATATCACAGTCATATGTTTAAAGTCAAGAACTATCTTGTTGTGTAATCATTAATCTTCACAAATCATATTTATTTAACTTTCCTTACATACAGGAAGATTAAGTTTCATAATCCAATATTTTGCGCAAGTTAACTTGAAAGCTGTGAGGTTACTTTCAAATTTTAACCAACTTCTTTATAGTTTATTGCTCAGAAAATTTATATTTTCGGTATTTTATACAGTTTTCTTTTATACAGAATCCTTTTAAAGTGTATATTTATATACTATTTGCGTAAATACAACACAATACTCCCGTCACCGATTTATATTTTGGACAAATATTTTACTCTTCAGTACTAAACGTTGTAGTAGCTATAGAAAAATACATCGAAATTTATAATGACATTGTGTCAAAATTTCATGAATTCGGTCTACCTGGACCCCAAGTGAGAGAACCAGTCATTTAAAGCATTTTATACTACTGTTGGGCTCGAAGGTCAGTGTGTAATATTAAGTTTAATATAAAATTTAATGAGCAATAATTATCATATGATACTAAAGCAAAAACCAACCATAATCACTGGCACCTCAAACGCTTTATAATTGGAATAGCAGACTGGCGCCCCTTACATCACTGAAGATGCAATATGTCCCTTAACACGTCAACAAGATTATATCAAACGGGTGCGCCCAAGCACGCTTTACACCTCGGATTTAAGGTCATGATAGTCGGAAGACAGACCGGTTTTCAACCTGTCGGCATTTGCGAACTCGAAATATTTTGATTAGTCTCTATCATCATGAGTCCCGTATCCCGTTGTTGGCTCACAGATCTAAAATATCTAACATTTATGAATCTGTGTCATTCGAGAGACTATACGAAGATCGCAACGCCCAGGTCAAAGGAGGTTTACAAAATTTCTCAGCCCTTTTAAAAAGAAAGTCTTGATTTTTTTTATTTCATTGCTTTCTTTTCCTTTTTACCTTACATATTGGCAGCAAAGAAGTTATTTAAAATTCTCTACTTATTCTCTCGACTTGTTGCTTCAACAGTAAACGTAGACTTGATCCAGCGAGCGAGAACCACAACAAGAATTCCACACGGAAGACTGACCGGTACCTATATCTACTTAAACCAATTACTAGTTTTATAAAGGATTGAGTGTAACGGAACAAACATTTTCAGATTATATTTTGGAAATAATTTTAGTGTGGGTATTTATAACGGATAGTCTTTGTTAAAATAACTACTAAATCAAGTCAGGCTAGGTTAGGTTTAATCTAAAATATCCCTAAAGTAATTATGATTAATGGTGGAATTACTAAATTTACAATTATGGAGTATTATTTCGCTATTTCTACTATTGCTATTTATCAAGCTTAAATATATAATATTAAGGTATTTCTGACACTCAATTTTAATGACATTTTAAATCAATAAACAATTTCAAATCCTATACTTCTTATCAGCCCTCTACAAATCTTTCTGTAATGTGCTAGTAATGAGTTACCATACAATTTCCATTAAAATGCTATTACGGAAGAGATGGAATCTGTTTTGATTAATCAATTTCAATACGACAATCAATTCTCAGCCAAACGAAAGCGTTACGCTAATTATAAATGTTTGCAGAACAATTACAAATATAGAGCGTGTGCGCACGTTTTAACCGTTGAATGCGGAACATTTTTTACCCGCCATATATAACCGACACAACGACCGTTAACACCTGCCACCTTATGACTCCTAAATACTGATAATGCGATATCAACAAATTTAAGAAACCTGTAAATAATTTGAAAATCGTATTCGTTTATAAATCATCCAAACTGGGACATTATGAATTCTCGCATACCAAATATAAATTCCTTACAGTTACACGATCTGAATTAACCTTTAGAGATAACATATCCGAAGCAAATATTTAAATAATTCCGTAAATGCACGTAACTTTGTATCCTAACCTGATCGCAACCGGTTTGTCGTAGTAACGGATGCTGAAAGTACCAGAAATTGATTGATTCACTCACCGGCCATTCGGCGCGGACGGGGAATGCACCAGCTTCACCGCAAACAGGAACTGAATAGCACAAACCAACAAACAGCAGAGGTTCAATGATAACGTTAAGGCACATAGGGCTAATGTCACTTCATACACCACCGCGAATTCCTCAGGCGCGCTCGTCGCAGGCGCAGAAATTTTTAAAAGAAATAGAAGAGCTAGCAAAGCTAGGAGTAAGCTAACCAGGCATAACAACGCCAGAGATGTTAAGGCTTCCTCTGTGGCAGCTCTATTGCTTCTACTTCTCGAGGATTGTCTTGATGGCAACCCAGTTACGTTTCCATTAGCCAGTTTGGGTGGAGAAGTCAACGGAATGGGTGCGACCACTGGCACGGGAGGGTTTGTATTCTGTGGTTGTGCTCCCGGGCTCACGCTGGCTGAAGTTCCTCCAACGGAGTGTTTGGATGAATCCAATGTGGAAACATTCAAGGGGATGTGATGGTGCGGCCGCCGCGGCATGTTTTGGTAGCGATGTTCGGCATCGTTTGCCGCCGGCGGCCGCTGAGCATGTTTCAACATAGCGCAAATCTTAATCCGAAGCCCGCCATCCCGCCGACTGGTTTTCCAGCATTCCGATAACACGCAACGCGAGCGCTCGCCGCGACGGACGCGATTTAACTGAACTTCCCCCCGCGGCTCTACCTGCCGTAATAATGTCAATCAAACCGGTGCAGGGTGCATACAATACACCTCTACCCCAACAATATACAATAGTCTGCAACAAAAAACATCAAGACAAAAGTACTTAGTTCACCGATTGTTTGTTGACCGCGTGTTTGTAAACTGATATTAGAAAGGAATTGCAAAATCTAAACAATTACGTCACGAACAATTTTCAAGATCACGTACCTATGTTAGCAAACATGTTGACTCTACATGGTAAATGCCCATTCATGAAATTTTATTACAACACTAACATCTTTAATATAAAGAAAAATACTGCTTAATTAACGGTTAGGTGTCTCCGTTATACATATATTTGTATAAGATAGCTATTATTTACATTGGCAACTGGGTATGTTGGTACGACTCGCACCCCTTCTCTTATCGCCATGGTAATGCTGATATAACTATAGCATAAAATCGATATTTATTTTACTGAGAAAAAATATCGTATGCCATTTATCTTAAACAAAAAATCTTTCAGAATAATTTTCGAACGCTTGATGTTAAAGCAACTAGAACTAGATGATCTGGTGCAGGTTAATTCTAAGGTACCATCCATATTTAGGTGAATGTTAACTGCTGCTGCTGTTTACAGATGAATCATCTCATATATAGCCTCTAGTTTTGGTACTTAAAACCTCCAACTTTTTGTTTATATAAAAAGTTTTTCATGTATGGGACGCGTGCGCCTACCACCTGCGCAACAGCTGGCTTATAAAAACCTGTAGTCGGGATAGAAATCATTATAAACTTGTATTACCTATGATAAAAAATATGTTATCTCTAGGCTTGTCTTGAAACTCGGATTTTAATCCTGAGATACTTCAAGTCGTAAAATCCATAAGTATATTAATACTTAGGTATTAATATAAACGTCGCTAGTATCTCAAATATCTGTACATTTTGTCGTTATTACTAACGCGTTACAAATAAATAAGAGAAGATTTACGTATATTTGAGGTTGAAAAAGTTATATTTTTTCTTTAGCAAAATAATATCAATAACGATGAGAGTTGAAAGATCACTCTCTACTAGATGCTGGAGATTCTAAACGGACATGAGCCATGACATTCAAGTGCCGTTTAAAAGAAGTCCTGTTTCCCCTATGGAAAAAAGGATACAGTTAAAGTTACTAAAAGTGCCTTTGTTTTCACATAATTTTGTCGTATAGAAGTAGTAGGTGTTCGAAATCAATAGCTTCTACGGAAATCGAACATTCTTTTTAACACACTAAACTCTCCGCATGTTTTAACCGACTTTAAAAAACCTGAGCGGTCTACTAATTCTACGTGTGCTGTTTATTCAGTAATCCGTCTTTGATATTTAAAAATATTGTTTATTGAATAGTAAATGCATTCGATATTACTACGAAGGTAAACATGAAATTTGAAACGAATGTCTATATTGTGTTATACCACAATTATGTACAGTCAATGTTTTATACATAATTTATAGCTGGAGATTTATCCCGAAACTTTTATAGTCATTCTAATTTCATTTTTTTTTATATTTCATGGTCTGGTAATGATACCTTTAAGCCAAGTCTTAGTTTCGGGCACAGGTGTTCACTTATTTTTGATCGCGGTATTTTCACTTGTTTGTTTAAATCGTCCCCAAGGAATGTTTAACTTAGTGCACTATAATTTTCGAATTGTCAATATTAAATCCAAAGACAGCAGTGTTCAAGCACGTAATTCCAAGTTTGATGGTACTATGTTTCTTTTTTAATAGACGCCAGTCAATTGTCAACTAATTATTGGGTCAGTCATTTGGTTAATCTATATTCAGTCTAAAGACTTTGCTTATAATAATTATAATTCTAACATACGAAAAACTTTTTTATTTACCCTTATTACTTGCCCTTGTCCTTCAAATAAGTGTGTAAGTACACATTTCAGCACTATTAAACTGCCGCCTCTATGCGTACTAACTATATCTATGCTAATCAGCAGGTAATCACTTCTGCATAAATTTAATTTACAGCCGGGAATCGAATTCATGTCCCCAAGTAATAAATCTTACACATCATTGAAAGGACGTTGTCCGCGGCGATGCGTATTATATAGCATCTCCATGATTGTAGAAAACTTTGGACATTTATTATGATATCAAATATTCAAAGTTAAATTAATTCTCTAAATTTAATCTGTACAAAAATGCAGCATAATTCTAAAAACTATAAACAATATATAAATATAACATGTTAACCATGGAATCAAACACGCAACTACAATTCACGCTTAGTACATACGAAGCTTAGTAGACAGTCTACTGCGACTGCCAGAAATTAAAGTAAATCATGTAGCAACTACGAAGTAGCGTAATATGCGCACTAACGAAGACTAAGGACGGTAATTACATAATTACATCATAATTTATAAGTACGTGTATCTTATTATTCGTAAATATACTGGTTTAAATTTTCTATTACTGCCTCCATGGCTTGTATTTAGTTTCTATATGATTAACATAGAGTTACTAATCTTGAGTTCTGACGAAACAAAATTCTCAAGTAAGATTGGAAGGCTACGTAGTTGGGACATTATCCCTTGATTATACAAAATGATGGACACCTAATCGTCATGTCGCAGGACAGACGAGGCATCAAGAATGCTGCAAGTCTAGTTCTCGCGGTAAACCAAACATTGCTTTATGTAATGGAAATATATTATTTACAAAAGGTATTAACGCTTCAATGGACTCTGTGTGTCTGTCGCACTATTAACGACACGAAAGCGAAAGTATTTATATAAGTTAAAATATAACGTAAATTCTCTTGTATGATTTAATTGAATTTTGTTTACGAATGTTAATTATATTACGCACATTGTCTTTATTTGCACAAGCGCTATCTATTCGCAGTCCATTTTACACATTACGCGAAATTCAATTGTTATTTTAACGAAAAACTAACTAAATCCATGACGACTCTACAGTGACGAAATAAAAAACATTATACAAACGCTAAATGAGAGTTTAGCATTACATAATTGTGTTTATAAAAATTTAAATTATCAATTACCCGGCAAAGGTCAAGGAGATAATGCTGACTTCATGTTTAAGTATGTATATTTAGACGTTCGCGATGGTCGTGTGAAACATTTGTTCTTCTATATTTGTGTATAATAAAAATGACGTGAGTGAACATTCATTTATACATTAACAACAATTTTGGATAAATTTTATAGGTTATGTCGCGTGTCAGCTAAAGATAAGAACAAGTTCAAAACCACTAAATCTTAACACGCTTAACCTACTAAGTGATAACAATCAAAAATGTAAAAAGCCCATTAAACTTTAATTGGCACTATTAAACCTAACGGCCCGAGAGTCTACTCCAAATTGAAAAAAAATTGTAGGAAATACTTCTTTTTGTCGTATAATAAACACTGCAATACGTCAATAATACAATAGACTAATAGTAAAATTACATTTGATTTGATTAAATGCGTTAATAAAAAATAAGCATTTGTTTTTTATTAACTCATTTGTCGCACTTCTAAATTTATCATCATTATACCGGGTGTAAATTGACTGTTTTGTAAAGCAGAAATTTTTCAAATCTTACTATAGACTAACTATTGTATTATTGACGTATTGACGTGTTTTGATTTGATTAAATGCGTTAATAAAAAAATAAGCATTTGTTTTTTATAAACTCATTTGTCACACTTCTAAATTTATCATCATTATACCGGGTGTAAATTATTGACTGTTTTTCAAAGCAGAACTGGTTTTTCTAAGTTGGTTTTCGTTTTCGGTAGGGACCTTACTTCCTGCAATATAAAATTGAGCAAACCAGCTTTTCGAAATAATTGTTATTAGGTGACGATAGTGGACACATTGTGATACATGCAACACTATATAGAATGCAAAAACTACTTGAGAATACAGGAGCCATCTCACCTCAGTGTGTTGAACCCCCTGATGAGATTTTAATGGGAATATAATACATTTATTTAACTATGCCTACGTGATAGAATATGGAATTAAACTTGATTATGTTATTAATAGTATTAAGTTTAATCAATTAATAAATCAATAAATAAATGAAGGTAAAAAAGTGCGTGCGTACAAAGTACATATGTCAGAAGTGAAACTTCTTTGGCAAGCAAATTTTTAAGTCTTGTCAGACTTAAAGGGAGCGAAAAAGGAAGATATGTTAGGAATTTAATGAATTAAATTGTCATTAAAATATTAAAAATGTCGTGAATTAATACAAATTATAAAAAAAAACACATGGCATTTTAATGTACAATTCGTCAATTGAGATTCCATAAAATTATTTTGCATAAAATATAAAATACTAATATTTCATAAATTCTCATTAAGAAATTTTAATTTTAATAATAGAATAATAAGGTAATTCGCCCTTCGCACTCTCTCAATCGCTCTCACCCTTTTCGTCGACAAAACGCTGCACATCTTCGTGACGTTTTCGTAAAAATTCACCCTTATGCGCCTAAAGAAGTTTCACTTCAAAAACCAGATCAAAATTAACGAAAGCACTCAACACAAGAACACACATTGAAGAATAACAGCATGGCATTCATGGCTTTTGAATAACATATTAAAAAAAAATTCAATAAATACAAAATTTATATGGATCTTTATAGTTGGACACGCCACATGCCACTACTGACATAGATGCACTCGATTAAAGACTTTATATTTAAAGATAAATTATTATTTCAGGCAAATAATGGACGTAATAGTAATTGGATGCGGTGCATCGGGCATTGCGGCGTTGCGAAAGCTCCACGATGCCGGTTTAAATGTTCTGGGGTTGGAAGCTGATGATAGAATCGGGGGAAGAATTAAGACCATTCAATATGGAGACTGCTATTTAGATCTTGGCGCTGCTTGGTAAGAGGATATCTTTATCTATACACGTATATCACATAATTTAACGGCCTAAGTCGGACGCAACTCGTAATGTTCTATTGACCAAAAAGGCCATAAACATGAATTACATTGTTGATCGTACGTTACAAATTGTACTTCGGAAGCTTTATTTCCGTTAAAACAATAATTGCTTCGAGTTATAAAGCAGTAATAATATTAATAACATAATATTTATTTACTATGATTGTAAAAATATTTATTTCATACTAGCAAACTCGGCGAACTCCGTTTCGCCACCAGATGGCTTCGTTTTATGTAACATTTCGTTTGGTGATCCCGCTTTTCTGTTGAAATTTTTCCTGAATTTTCTTTGCTATAAACCTCACGGAGCCAGAGACCTTTCCAACGAATGCAAAACCGTGGAAATCGGTTCGTGCGTTCTGGAGTTATAGCGTCAGGAAGGAAAACCCGACTTATTTTTATATAGTAGATGTATCCATCTTTCAGCGGGTACTTAAACTGGAGGTACCCTCGCACCCTCCCGTCTTAATTAGGCAGCTTGAATATTCAGATGAGTGCATAGGTACAGTCGCAGAAATTTCTGCGTCATTGGAGACTTCTAACTGGCTATAACCCTACAATATGTTTATATTATATTAGTAGAATTAGGCAATATGTTTTATTTTAGGTGTCATGGCGAAAAAGACAACATTGTCTTTGAAATGGCGAACCCTTTAGGCCTTTTGGGACGCCCTAAACCTGACAATAAATGGTACGTGCTGTCAAACGGGGAAATTCTCAAATCAGACTTGAGTGAATCTATTATTGGCGCTTTGGATGAGGCTGTAGCGAAAGCAGATAAGAATACGAGCCAGTCCGTTTCTGAGTGTGTTAGAAAAGCGTGAGTATATGTTAATAAACCTTAAATATGTCTGAAATATTTTGAATGGCTTTAAAATTACAATCTTTGTTATTAAAAAAATACCCACGTAATAAATGTATTTAATTTGGCCATGCTGAAATGGCAATATTATGAAACCTAAACTATAAGCTTTACAATCTTTCAGAGTGAAAACCAACCCCACGCTGACAAAGGATGCAAAGCTATCCCACTCCTTTCTAGAATGGTTTGAGAAAAATAACCATGTCGGTGGTCAAACCGACCCTCTACATGGCAAGTCGTTGAAGGGCTTAGAGGAGAGTTGGGGATGTGAAGGCGAATTCATGTTGAACTGGAAAGGAAGAGGGTACAGAACAATATTGGATTTGTTATTGGTAAATATTATTAATAGATCACGTATATCATACATATAGGCATCAGTCATCGGCAATAAGAGTCGAGACTTAGCGGGAACTATAACTCTGTGAATGAAAGGATGGTGTACTTTTCGACCAACCGAAAAGGAGGATCATCGACTAGCCGGCCCGGAGGCCTCAATAACTTTGTTAGCGCGATTAGGTTATGACGTCATCGCCGTGATTGTAGCCGAAGTTTGTAGGTGTCGCTACAACTATTGATACATACTAAGCGCTAAGTCTTGATTCTTAAAGTCGTTTAAATTTGTGTAAAGTTTCTAAAAATCATCATAGATCTAATCCGAAGTTAACCATTTTCATAGCCCTCATAAATCAGTCTAGGGGCTTAAGAAAACCTTGGCAACAGGCGACTGACTAACCAGTATAATACGCGAAACGGAACTAATTTGAAACAGACAAACAGAAACCTCTCCTTATATGGAAATTGTATTAGTTTTTACAACAAACTCCCAAGTGAAATTAGCGAATTATCACTAAATAAATTCAAAGCCCTCGTTAAACGTAAATCAATCAATAAAGCTTTTTATAAATTAGACGAATATTTAAATGATCCTACTCCTTGGGATTGACTTGCTCCAGTTCAAACAATTAGTATGACACAAAACTTAGCGATTAAAAAGAGTGGCGGAAAGTGGCAGTTCTTCTTGCCCGCTCTACGCACTTGATTTGCGAACTTGTTAGTAAATGTAAATGTAAATTTACAATTAATTTCACTTCTTTTTTGACGTTCATAAGTGTACATGTTTACCAATATGAATAAAGTTATTTTGAGTTTGAGTTTAACGCCAAGCGAATTTGTATGAAAATGGTCACGTGTCAAAGCGTGAGCTGTCATTCCCATACAAATTGGTATGCCGTTAGTGGGTCACGCCTGTCTAAACAGATGTTTGGTCAACAGCAGTAGGAATATAGTAACTGTGTTGCACGGATATTTAAATATAATTAATATTCTATTTTGAGAGATATTTAGCAGAAAAGTCCAAGTTCTAGAATTAAAAACAAGACCTTTTCGAGTTAAAACCAGTCGAAACAAAATAGTCAGTAGATTGGAAAATATATTTATAACTTTCCTTAACATCAATTCGGTCCTCCACTATTTTTTCAATATATTGCAGATTCTTTGCAATTCTTATTCACTCACATATACAATATTTAAATAATAATTCGTTTTGAAAAAAAATTACAAACCCTGTCCTGACAGCAACGAACACGTAAAACTAATCACTGGTACTAATTTTTGGCGATTCAATAATGATTATGAATTTCAGAATAAATATCCCGATCCCTCAAAGGAATTGCCCATTCAGATCAATTTTAAGAAAGAGGTGGAGACTATAAAATGGCGGTCACCACAAGCTGGCAACCCTTTAGTGCATGTGAAATGCAAGGACGGAAGTCTGTATTCCGCGAAGAGTGTTATTGTAACTGTATCTTTGGGAGTTCTGAAGGATAGGTAAATTTCTTAAAATATTAATCGAGTTTAGTTTTAGTGGTTGTATATTTTGCTCGTGTCAAATATTTTAAGTGGTTCTAGATTTGGCATATTGGGATAAGGATCTAGTTAACTAAGATGTTTCGTTTTGAATAAGTATATAGAAAAAAAATTGGATAAAAACATTAAGCAACTGAGTTTTAAGTAGAAAAGCAGTATTGCCCTAGTCGACAATTAATTAAATCTAAAAGAAATTTCTTCCTCTGTTTGCAATTAATAGTTCGATAATAAGTTCGAGAGGTCTCGGACACACCTTAAATAAAATATCGATGCCATGATAAGGCATAGGAGAATGAGCACATGACAAAATTTTCTTTTTAGTCAAATAAATATTTTTACGCGTCATTCAAAGTTTTGCGCAGTTTATCATAGCATGTATACAGTTAATAAAATAAAATGCGCTTATATAAATAATGTTTATTGTCAATAGAATAATTTTTTTTTTCCTTTATAAGGACATATGCATTACATTTAGATTTTAGGGCCCCAGTGCTTTGATAACAAACTCAAATTATATGTTGTATTCACAATATTAAGATGTTGCATACTTTGTCAAACTTTCGAATTTTTACAATTCAAAAAATGCTCAATTTAAATTCCTTAAAATGTTTTTATGTACAGCGTTAGGTTATATCGATTCGTGTCTCATTAATTAAAAACAAAAATAATCACAATTTTATTCATAGATATGTATTTTTCAGATACAATCAACTTTTCAAACCACAATTACCAGCTGAAAAAATAAACGCAATTAACAACCTACAACTTTGCGTTTTGGACAAAATCTACATCGAATTCACCAAACCTTGGTGGCCCCAAACACCCGGCTGTTTCACAATTCTATGGCGGGAGGAAGACAAAGCAAAATTTAATAAAAACGAACAGTGGATTACAGAAATTACCGGGTTCAATACCGTTGAATACCACCCAAATGTTTTGCTTGCCTGGATTTATGGTGCTGCAGCTGAGAAAATGGAGAAATTGACGGTTGATGAAGTGAAAGTTGGGATCGAAAAGCTTTTGAGTGTGGTTTTCAAGAAGAGCTTTAATGTAGCTCCCGTGAAATGTGTTACTCGGTTAGTACCTTCGAATCCCCAACAACTTTGTACCTACTTTTTACAATTTTTAGTACAGATATATAAAAATACAAAAAGTGCTAATTCGAAAGTGTTGTCGAATTCAAATTTCAATGAACCCGTATATATTTATATCTACACAACCAAAGTTTTTGAACCATTGTTCATAATCCTCAGATGGACGAAAGCTGGACTATAAAAAGTACATGCTTCAATTCATACTAGGTTTGAAGAAACGAAAAAATATTATGGACGTATTACATTTCTATTCTTAATACTTTAAATACAATGATACTAAATCTATTTTTATTTTCAGAACGGAGTGGGCCTCAAACGTTCTCGTAAGAGGTTCGTACTCCTACCGCAGTGTTGCCAATGAAGAAAAAGGCGGCAGTTCAATTACCTTAAGCGAACCTTTGTATTATGGGGAAAATTTCCCAATTGTTTGTTTCGCGGGTGAGGCAACATCCCACCATAGATTTTCTGCCGTCCATGGGGCTGTAGAGGCAGGTTTTAGGGAGGCCGACAGATTAATTGCCAGTTTCAAAAAATAATACAACATCGTATAAATGTTATCCTATATTTGTATCCATTCATTTATACTTTATTTTCTTTATGATAATCCCCTTATTATAAAACCTTACATATTTCTTGTTTAAAGCACTGCACTAATAAAAATCCAGCTTTGTCCCTTACAAATTTTTCTACGTTATGATTTAAAAAAATTTAATAAGGAGGTATAAGTTGAATATTTTACTAGTACTCCATACTAATTATACTACAGTTCTTAACATTCTTCACATCCTATTTTCATAGAATACAAACCATTTGAATATTTCAGTTTGAGTTAATTTAACTGTTAAGACGACCAATTATGTAATTAAGTTTACACAATTGTTTTATTGTTAAAATTAAATCAATAAAATGGTACATCAGTACTATCTCATTCCTGCCATTGTGTTACATTCAGGCTATTTTGTAAGGCAAATATCAACCAGTGCCTTCTGATAGGGAAGAATAATTCTTATGATGCACTTTAAATGATCTACCCATCAAAATTATATTATTTGTGCGACTTAATTTCGTAGGTATACATTTTTGTTGTAAAAAAAAAATTTGTTATTAATTTTAAATGTTTGTATAAATTTTCACATTATTAAATTGTTACTTAAATTACTGTTTTATTATAGACATGTTATTACTCATAACCTTATAGAAATCTTATGATTAATAGCAAAATCTTATCATATCACAGTCACGCTTATAAAAAAACGTCATCTATTCATTCTTAAACGATCTTTTAGCCTCAAATAATAAAGAAATATTCTCAACATTTATAAATTAAACTCTACCTTTGAAAACTAGAAACAATATATGAGAGATATCCTAAAACGGACAAAAACATAAATTACTTTTTTGATATTGTACACGAGACGATTTCTGTAAAGCACTCGAATCGTCAAGCTATGTCAATTTAATATATTCGCGTTAATTATTTTAATGCGTCGTACTCGCATAAATTACTTAATTATACGCAATAGATTTATAAAAAAGGCTACATATAACCTGTTTAAAAGAAATTGGGTTACTGACGATAGATGAACGTGACAACGTCATAAGAAAATACTGATGGAATGGTTGCATTTTTCAAAAGAAAATTTTAATTTTATTTGTTTGATAGATATTTTGTATGGATATAGAGAATGAGGTAAATGGAAATCACAATTCAATTGATCGATTACAATATAATCGATATAATACGATATATATTTTATATACAATAAAGATGTCGAACGCGGAGGCCAGTTGTGCCTCTTTGTCGCTCGTTCCGCGCTCTCGCTTGCACTTCAAGCCTTAAATGGAACGCCTCAGAGCGAGGTAACGCCGCATGCGTCATGTTTTTTCGTGCGTGCAGCCGGCTCCATCGAATTATAAGACGTTGTCACGTCAAAATGGAGAGCTACTTGTAAGATTGATAGGTACCTACTGTATTCAAAGTACATAATTAGAATAAATGCTCTTAAAAATAAAGAAAACGGAAAAAGACACAAGGGTGGAAGGGTAATGTTGGCAAAGTATAATTAATTAATCATACTTAATAAATTTCGCATATCACAGTCAAACGGCAACATTGTTTGTTAAAACAGAGAAAATGCCCTTCCATCTTTATTTCAATATTTCGTTAGCTTCACTTTGACAAGACAATAACATAAACTAAAATTTTACATTAATTCAGTTACGTTACAAAATCTACGCATTAATAAGATTGGATTTATTTTTGGTCCATTTTAATTTCCATTAGTTAAAGAGAAATTAAAAAAAATATGTTTGACAATATTTTCAGAAGAGAGAATAAATCACAAGCACTTTCCTATGTTAAAGGACATATAATTTAAAATTACGGTTTGCGAATCGTTTGTTATATTATCTCGCGTTTCCATAGTAATAAATTAGGTAACCAATTGGCAGGGTACTTACAACACACGACTGTTCCTATGTAACAATATTTAAAAATATTTTTTGATAGATTATATCATTTTATATTCAATCCCTTTCACAGACGTAAATGTCAAAATGACAGTTATTTTATTTATTTACACGTCGTTGCAATAAAAATAAAAGAAACACAAAAACCACAATACATAAAAATTATAAGGGATGCAACGGGCGGCCTTATCGCTAATAAGCGATCTCTTCCAGGCAACCGTAGTTAAAGAGAAACACTAAAAAAAAGGAACATGATAATTGTGAGAAGTGCAGAACCAAATGTTATATATAATTAAATTTAATATAATTAAATAGATTAAGGTTCTATATTTATATATACATACAGATCAGATACAAATATGTATCTGACACGTGGCGTCATAATACTAGTTTCCGGTTTAAATTAATTACCGCGAAACGAAGTGCATATAAACTATTGTTTTATGATATTTCAAAATATTATTATCAATTAATACAACTAATACCACTTTATATTTTTTGGAATGACTTTCTTTATTTTTAATATGAATAAATAATTTCAGACTGTATAAATTCTGTATTCAGTACATTCCCTTGTTCGTCGACATCACACATTTCTATCTCCAACGCGTTACTGAATGGCTCCTCAATTTGCTCTACTTTGCATTCATTTTCTTTATTCATACTTTCAATATAAATTTCAGTATTTTCTTCACTTGAAGATTCGTAATCTTCAGGTTCATGTTTTGATATTTCATTATATTTATTGATTATACTCTCTGTTGAAAGATTATCTTCTAAGTCTTCTGTATGATTTCCTAATGTGCCATTTTTTAAAAGTTCATTTACTTTAGATGTTCCTTGTTCCATTAATCTTTCCTTATCTTCTATATCCTCTTTTTCTGTCACACCTTTACATTTAGTCTTTTTTACTATTGGCTGTTTTTCCTTCTTCATTCTTTTCCGAGCGACAGTTTTCTTTTTAGGCTTTTCTTCTTTTTTAAATTCTTTCCTTCCTGTATCACTTTTCGTCTTTTGTTCTTCTTTATATATTTTTTTAATTGTATTCTCTTGGTTGTCTGTTGGTCTCAAGCCATTTCTTATGCTTATTTCGTAACGCGTTGGAGCAGTTGCAGTACAATCTGCTACCTTTCTGATATTAAATTCGTATTTATTAGAGAGGGTAGCGTTGGGCCCGCGACAACCGTCAACGATTTTCTTTGACACTTCTAAAACTTCGAATCTAGTAGTTGTAAGCCTGAACATACCGTCTTCGCTTTTTTGATACCTAAAAACGCATGGACTTGATAATTTGAGTATTAATTTTAAGTCTTTGTTTTACGCCAGTTTTGCAGGATGAATGCTTTTTAGCAATAATGGTAAATAATGTAATTTATATAAGTTTTATATCATTAAATGTAATAAAAGAGATGGGAAGATAAAATAAAGCTAGTTGCAGGCAAGGTTGGGTCAAGAGTGAGGCGAAAATCGGCAGAATGGAAGGGTCTCGAGAAGAAATTTGTCGGGATTGGCAAACGGACTTAAGCTTTTTTTTAAATTTGTGTAAATAAAGTCCGAAATAAAGGCTATTTTTATGTCATTAAATGCAACTAATGGAGCAATAAATTGAAAAATTTCTTATTGATTGTTGACAATTTTAACAATACTGAAGACTAGATTTGGTATTTTTTTTATGGATTTAAAAAAAATTACTTACCTAAACCTACTATGCCCACACGGCCATTGAGCTCCATGGACTTTAACCAAATGCGTGGTTAAATATGTACCTCTCGCAAAAATCGTCGGTTTATTATCAGGACATATATGGCAAATGTATTGTCTTGTATTTTTTTGCTTTTTCACTTCACAATCCGAGTCTGAGTCGCTAGACTTCTTACGTTTACGATTGTGAATTTTTATATGAGCGCGTAGATCATATTTCGTCACTGCCCTGAAAAATTTTTTATTTATTTACAGCATAGATGCCAAACATGTTACCTGCAGCAGATTAAATGAGCTTCTTAAGTACCCGTGAAGTTTTCTTAAGTATAAAAATTTAGCTTTTTTTATCGGTTTGGTGGAATTTATAAAACATTTTTATTTTTTACCAATTTTAACTTCTTTAACTACTATAGATTAATTTTTTTAAGGGGTCACCCCCTGTTCAGTATTATAAAAAAAAATTAAAAAGTAAACAGTATTACAAGGGCCTCAGATTTGTATGTGTTTCGTGATAATTTGTGTTTTTTTTCTCTTATAGACAAATAGGCAGTCCGAGACGCTGGGTTTAAGGCGTGACGGTTTCCTCACGATGTTTTCCTTAACCGTACGAGCGGGTGTTAAATACGCACAGTACACAGTTAGTCCATTTGTGCACAGGATCGAACCTACGACCTCAGGGATCGAAGTCGAACGCTGAAGCCACTACGCTAACACTGCACTACAAACACTCCATGTAAGGTATGTTTCTTGTTTCAGAGTCACACATTTTGGGTAGTAAAGCCAGAGGAGTACAACGATTTGGTTCAATGACGTAACAATAGGTAGGGCTAGCAAAATGCCACGGGCCCCAGACCCAAGAGGGCCCCTGCCCAAGAGATATTATGTTCTATGGATGAATGTGAAGTCTCCAATACGCATAGGGCTAGCGTGTGGACTACAGACCATTCCCTCTCGCCTAAGAGAGGAGGCCTATGGCCATTAGTGGGACATATACGTGTAATTGAGTACGCTGAAAATCTCGAAGTTTATTAAAATTAAACTGAGTAGGGACGATTTTTACTGATAAGGCCCCGTCAAAAGAATTGCCACGGGCCCCAGATGGTAAAGTTACGTCACTGATTTGGTACATACGCAAAATAAAACTTACTTATAATCGCAATCCGGACAAGCATGCCGTCTCACGTCCTCGCTGGCCATATGCCTGTACCTCACGTGATGTGCCAAGTCAGCGGGCGTTGGTTGGGACATATCACATAATGAACACGCGTAACAGGAGACGTGACGGCGGACATGTTCGCGTAACAAATAATCGCTAGCGAAGAATTCGCCGCAAATCGAACATTTGTGACCGGCCGAGGGGTCGACATTCTGCAAATAAACTAACTACTAAGGTAAAGTAATTCTGAAAATGGTCATAGGGAGCGTTCAAGTATTACGTAACGTATTGGGGGGGGGAGTTACTTTTGTAAAGCGCGGGGAATGAATTACGCTTTATTGTTAATATTCCGGTACTTTACACCACATAATGGTAACTTTTAGTTATAAAGACTCACTAGGTGGTCACGAAACGTTTTACTATATGTACTTGGGTACAGAAAAACGTTACGGTGCGTTAGATCAATAATATCCAAAAATTGCGTGACGTAATACTTGAACGCTCCCTAGAGCGTTAACGCTAGATAATTTCTCTCAAATTTAAGAGAGACAATTAGATTAAACTGTAGTAATTTGCGCGGATTTTGCTTTTCTTTAATTTAGCCAAAACAGTTTTAGTCACAATATTCCTAGTATTCGAGATGTTCATATCTGTCTGAGGGGAATTTTTCCATATAAAGTATCAAGATTACTGTCGGACTATAATGACGTAACGTTGAAAAGTTTCACGGAAAGCACGGAAGTGAAAACGAAAATTCAGTACTAACTGTACTAGTAGTTTAGCTCGCGTTTAATTTTCTTTACCGACATACAATTTCGAATGCAAAACATTTTTAAGAAATGGAAATCTAGTAATAATGGTCGCAATAAGACTGATCTAGGAAGGAGAGCTAAAAATATTATATATGCCTAAAACTCACCTGTCTCAACAAATGGTCCGACAACTTTCTATTGAGCGCAAAATGCGTTCCGCAATGGTAGCAAGCAATAAGCCGTTCCAAGGTATGCGCTCGCATGTGTCGACTAAGTTGGGATTTTTCAACGAATACGGCCCCACATCCCGCCCATGAGCACACCACTTGACCACGCGAACATGATGCTATATGCGTTTGAACGTGGTCTAAAAAATCCTAAAAAGCAATTTCATTTCAACAAACTCTAAATTATTCTAAGACAGACTTAGAACACAGATATTTGACGCTGATCTTAGTGACCTATTCTTTAGCTATGTGGAACTAGCTCACTGAAGTATTTCCGAACCAATTCGACTTAGGGTCCTTCAAGAAAAGAGCGTACAAAAATGAAAAGCCGGCAACGCACTTGCGAGCCTGCAGTGTGAGTGTCCATGGGCGGCGGTATCACTTAACATCAGATGAGCCTCCTGCCCGTTTGCCTCCTATTACATAAAAAAAAATACTACGCTTCGAATGCTTAGAAATCACGAGGGTTAATGAAAGTGTATCTAATAATATATCTTTTGCTTTAGGGTCAGTAATTCAATGTCGATATTAACATATTCCTCCATGTTCAATACGTTTTTCAAACGGGAGTCATTATTATATATATTAAACCACAATGGTTCTCTTTCCACACAGACTCTATAAGCATAACCTCAAATACTAAATATTTTGTCTTTATAGGCAAGTACTGCTTTCTTTGCTCGTCTTCGATTATTGGGTTGATGGCATAATTTTTTCCTTACCATGGTTACCCTCAAGGTAAGATTAAGTACTTATATATTACTCTTTCAATAAGTTCTGTAGCAATTACCCAATACATTTAGATTTATATATTACTAGTGGACCCGACAGACGTTGTCCTGCATGATATTTCAAGCGATTAGTAAAGCAAAGTATGAAAGTACCGACTGCAGCGCCATCTGGCGGGCTGATTTGTGAATCTAAACCATTCCCAGATCCCCTTGAACACACACAAAAAATTTCATCAAAATTATGAATTACGAATATATATATAAAGATTAATTCACAACTTAATTAGAAATTTGAATGAAAAATCACTAGTGTTATGCTAGGAACTTAATAATCCTTTTTTCACAATTAATTGGACTAGTTTTGTGTAGTTAAAGCCTAACAAAAATAAAATCTGTATTGAGTGGAATATATGTACATATTTGTCATTTTAAAACCGATTTTTTTTTCCCTCCATAATCATATTCTCACCTGTATAGAATCAAAATATTGAGTACACCGATACCACATACAGCAGTGGTCACCCAATAGCGGCGGTAACTGATTTCGTTTGGTTGAATCCTTTTTACACCTCTCTAACTTTAACGTCGCTCTCGCATTAAAGCCAATGGCAAGTAACTTAGCATGATATGCATGATAATTGATGTGTCGTATAATTTGATCTCGGTCTGATGACTTGTGTCCACATACATCCCAAAGACAGTGATAGAAAACTAAAATATTTATATAAAAGCATTATATTTTCTACTACTTCTATAGCCGTCTTTGACCGGTTTGATTTTCAGAAACTGGTGTATTAAGTTTGACTCGTAGAAGGCTGGTCATCTACTTAGTAATAAAGAAATTATAATTGGAAGAGAAAGAAATGAGTTTTCCCAGCTTAAATTTTGTTAACTATAAAGTGTAGCAAATATATAAAACCAATTAGATGGGTTATGAAAATTGGGATGTAATTCAAAATTTGAAAATCAAAAAGATTGCATTAGATAAGCATATTTTATTCACAATAAAAATCAAGTTGTGATTTTTGAATCTACAATACCTAGGTTAAATATCAAATATTTGCTTAGTTAAACAATATTTTGAATTATGTTAAGTATTCCTAAAAAAAAAGGCAGTGGTAAGGGAAGCTAAGGTTTTTAAAATTTAAACTTATTAGGGTGTCAATATACAAGTATTTACAGACTTACAGCTGGGTAAAAGGAAATAGGGCTATTCGCAAAACTGTTATATTTTTATTAGTAAACACTCACCATTTCCATCCATTTTAGTAATATGTACATCCGAGATATGCATTCTAACATGAGCTTGAAACATCACATAGTTGGAGAAGAATTCCCGACATGAAGGCCATTCACATTCTAAACATAATCTTTCATGTCTTAACTTTTGGACAGGCTGGAACATAGACACTCCATATGTAAATCATTAATAGACAGTTAACAATTACAAATTTCACATTGTACTGTAAAATTTTACTGATCTATTGAATCATTAAGACTTAATTTTGTGCCTATATGACAACGTACCACATTTCTTGGCTCTAATTCAACTTCACCAACACCAACAGGTACTGTTGCATCATCTTCAGCTGTTAGAAAAAATTTCTTCCTATGAGCATTTGTCTCTATTATAAACTGAATATCATTCTTATTTTGCAAGGATAGCTTCTTTGGGTTATTTTGTTCCTTTAACCAATCGATACATCGGGTAATTCTATCTTTTGTGTTTAATGATTTTACTATTGGTTCATCCATTATTAATTTTGATAGTTTAGCCTTATCTGAAACGAAATTAGTTTTATAAAAGGTTGGTTATTAACGTATATATTTTAATATGCATATCTATTTCCATAATGCCTTCACTTTGCTGAAGAAGCTATTTTCTTAATCCAAAACCATACCTTAAACCAAAAGGGAAAGAAATATTTCACTTTCGTTCGTAATAATTGAGATGTTGGGGGTTGGTGGCGCGAAATTATTAGTATAATAAGGGAAAACTAGAAGTATTTGACCATTTGAACGCTAACAGAGCTCTAAACAATACATAATTCTTACATCGACCTTTATCTACATTTATTTATTATATTATAATCTTAAGAATAAAATATAATTATAGAATTACAAACTATCACATTATTTATGCCTCACAACTTAGTAGTTGTAAGTTGTAACTTGTAAGTTCAAAACTTCAAAAATCAAAGTTACAACAGTTAACAGTAGACGGCAGACCGCAGACGTGCAAATGCAATCCGCGCAATCTCCACAGACCACCAAAGAGTATAAACATAATCACAGCACCACTGTAATAATTGTATGCTTTACGATATAATTTTTGTATATGAATTTTGCATTCAACGTACCGCATCAACGTCTGATGATACTTACTGTAGCTCGACAGCCAATGCTCTATTCGGACACTTAAGTATTTTATTATATATGTCGCAGTAAAGTAGTTAAATCAGAGAGTTAATTAAATGCCTAGACATTTCATTAAAGATCGATATTATATGAAAGTTCCGTCAGACAAGTGACTGAATGAAACGTTTAACGAGTTTCCTAAACGTTCCTAGACAACAAGACGCATTTCAACTTTGGTAGGGTGACTTTGGTGGTGATATTTGATTGGAAAAAAATATATATTTATATATTTTCCTATATATATTATCGTACATATTTTCCTATAAATATAGCCAATAAAAATTTATTTTTTTCGTTTTATATTTCATTAATTAAAAAAATAAAACCTGCTCTGCTGCAGATATTTGGTACATTTGTTTAGTTCGTTTTACCTTTATTAATGTCATGTTAAGTATTATTGCTCTACCTAAGTATAAACTAGATACTAGCTTGACCTATTTCACAAAAATTGTATGAGCGAGACAAGGCATACATATCTTCAACAACAAAATTAAAATCAACTATACAAATGAAAAATATGCTTACTAACACAATTACAATTATTATAAACCTAGCCCAACCTAACCATTTACAATAAAACAAAACACGGAATTTTCAAGCTCTCACGATCCCACCGAAATTGTAAACAACATGTTTACAACAACGTGTTTACAATTTCACCAAAGACCACAATTTGAAACCAAAACCTCTATCACAACAAACCAACGTTTGCCAAAAGAAAGACTCTAAAAGAAATCAGCTGTTGTCTTGACCGCCATCTTGTTTTACATTATTAATCAACACGCTGGCTTTCGGTCAGACAGATAGTTAAACGATTTCGACGCTGCTTTATTTAAATGAAAACGCTAGCGACTTGATTGAATATCGATCTTTAATTAACTGTCTAGCGATTCAATTAACTTACTGATTTAACTACTTTACTGCGACATATATTATATTGTTTCACTTTCGAAAATATTATTAATTTATAAGCAAGTTATTATTTGTGTACGATTGCAGTAGTAGTCTGTGGTCGTCTTCAGTCTATTTAGTACTACTGTCTAAAAAGTAAAAACATTATATCAAAGTTTTTTTCATTCATTTTACATTTATTTGATCTGTGACCATTCATTAAAAACGTGCGTGCAAGCATAAAGTGTGAAGGTGTCAAGCCGCAAGCGTATTCGGTATTTGTATATTATCTACCTCCTGAGTCCTGACGCTAAGCGCGAGACATCCGCGTGGCGTGTTATTATTAAAGTTTCTTATCATAAATTAGCCTCGCATAAAATAATTGACAAGTTTATTCCCGTCGCAGTCACAGCCAGCGACGGTCATTTGTCTCCGGCGCTGATGAAATCTACTATAACGCTAGAAGAAGTAGTAAATACATTAGATAATCTTCCTTCACCATTAGCAACCAGGATGCCGAACATCAAGGTTTTCAGTGGCAGCTCTCACCAAGACTTAGCCCAAAAAATTGTGGATCGATTAGGAATCGATTTGGGCAAAGTAGTAACCAAAAAATTCAGCAACATGGAAACATGTGTTGAAATCGGCGAGTCGGTTCGTGGCGAAGATGTGTATATTGTGCAAAGTGGAAGTGGTGAAATTAATGATAATCTTATGGAGTTGTTGATTATGATTAATGCGTGTAAAATTGCGTCTGCTTCTCGCGTTACAGCCGTTATTCCCTGCTTTCCCTATGCAAGGCAAGATAAAAAGGATAAAAGCCGAGCTCCTATTACCGCTAAACTTGTCGCCAATATTTTGTCTGTGTCTGGTGCTGATCATATCATAACAATGGATCTCCATGCATCCCAAATTCAAGGATTCTTTGACATACCTGTTGATAACCTATTTGCGGAACCTGCTGTGTTGAAGTGGATAAAGGAGAATATTCCTGACTGGAAGACGAGTATTGTAGTATCGCCTGATGCTGGTGGTGCTAAAAGAGTGACCTCTATTGCTGACCGTCTGAATGTGGAGTTTGCTCTTATTCATAAGGAGAGAAAAAAAGCTAATGAGGTAGCTTCAATGGTACTGGTAGGTGATGTTAAAGACCGCATTGCTATCTTAGTGGATGATATGGCTGATACTTGTGGTACTATTTGCCATGCTGCTGAGAAGTTAATTGAGGCCGGCGCTATTAAAGTGTATGCAATTTTAACTCATGGAATATTCTCTGGACCTGCAATTTCAAGAATTAATAATGCTTGCTTAGAAGCAGTTGTTGTCACAAACACTATACCCCAAGAGAGGCATATGCAAGACTGTCCAAAAATTCAGTGTATTGATGTATCTATGATGCTAGCAGAGGCTGTCCGTCGCACACATAATGGAGAATCTGTGTCTTATCTCTTCTCAAATGTTCCATATTAGTTAACTTTTCTATTCCCCATATTATATTTAAGGTGATTAACATCAATAACTTTGATGTATACTAAGTATTTTAAATTGTGCTTTTGTCTACAAAAAAATTGGGAAAATTTGGTTTTATGTCACTTATCAAATTATAGCAATAACAAAAGTGCTGACACACTTTCATATCACTTTATCTACAGTATATTTGTACTGACATTTTGTAGGTATAAATTACTATTCACTATTTAAAGTATATTTATTTAGAAGGTTAACATCAAACTTGTTTAGATACAAAACCTACTTGAATTAATGTATTTCACTGGTAAAAAATGGCATTTAGCTAACTCATTTACTGTTGACCCTGTTAGCAAATAGACCAATTAAAAAGAATTCGTAACTAAGATTACTAATCCTTAAAAAAAATATCAGGATATTTGCTATTGCTATAACCCTAGTAAAAATCACTACATTAGGCTTAGACTTTAAAACTACTGTTTTAGTTGTAATCTCATTTAAAGTAAAGAAAGTGTATGTGTCATGGTAATCTTAGCTCTGCATACAAAATTTAATATAGCATACATAATTTGTATTTTCATATGAATATTGTGATATTGGATACAGCCATTTTATACTTTTAATTAAATTTTATATTCATTTCAAGTGAAAGATTTTTGGACAAATTTCTGGCTGTTAATTTTACGAAATATTATAAAATATCTAAAAAAAACATGTATTGTTATTAAAACTATTTCATAGTTCAAATGATATTGTAAACATTTTATATTTTTTTAGTTTAATAAGTTTCATGTTGATTCTGCCAAACTTAATTATAACTTTGGTTTGTAATTTAGTGATAATTTAATTGTGTTAACATAGGTGTAGAATTCCACGGTTATTGTTGTAAAATTGATTTAATTTTGACTATTTCCACAACTTTATAGTAAAGCTTTCGATAAAAATGAACTAGTAAATATGAATTTTAATAAAGGGCTTGTTGCCTAAAACTTTGTGAGCAATGACTACACCTATGGATGTTTAGTTATAACAATTATTTTTAAGCAAATAAATCTTCCAAAAGAAAATTCTTTAACTGATGTTATATTTTATTCATTTGTAGTAAGATATCTATGTGGCATATTAAGAAGGTCAAAGCATACAATTTATGTTGCAAGGTTAACTTTATATTATAAGTACAGAATTAATAAAAAACAGGAATTTCTGAAATTTAAGTTTTATTAAATTAGTGGCCTGTCAATGAGTTTGATAGTTATTGGCATGAATTTCATATACCAATCATTTAAGGACAATTTAGGCAATCATCAATATTTAGTTCAATTTAACATGATCATTTTGACTTTTAAATGCCATTGAAGTAGAAAAAAAAACTAAATAGTAAAGTAACTGATTAAAAATATCACTTCTGTATAAACTTCATAATATTAGTACTTTAAAGTTTAAACAAATTGTGGTGTACCCACAACTTGTAGGCGTATAGTGAGTAAGGTAGTCTTTCTAAGAACAGGATTTTGCTGTGTTCTTTAATTTTTGTTGTGCTTTTATAAAAAAATGGTTATTTCAAATAAGTGAAACCTTCAAACAGTTAGAGAAAATCTATTTTAGTGTATATATTCGTCTCAAATATTACGTAGATTCGTTATTTTGAACATAGTTCCAGATTAGTCGTAAATGTAATCTATTACTTACGAAAATACGACGTCAAAACTCTTTATTCTAATCTGAATGTTGTTTTATCGTTAGCATACGTAGATACCTACTGTGTAAACATTTTAATTTATTTTCGTCAACATATCAGTTTCATCATAGTGATATCAGTTTTCTTGACCCGAGGTCGGTATCAAATGATGCAAAGTGTATGTTTGTATTTGTACGTTTAACGTTACCCTATTGAAGCAAATGTTTCAATAATTTGATTACCAAGAAATATTATTTCTCTTTCGTTATATCAAATCAACGTCTTTATGGATTGAAGAATTAACTAGTAAATTGATGTTGCTTTTTTAGTCTGTCCTAGTGATTAATATACAACGCAGCTGTCTATAACTACTTCACAAGGTTATAATAAAATTGCTTGTAATCGAAATTGAGGCACCCAAGTTAAAATATGCGGTAGTGATAATATAGCAATAGCAAGGCCATTGATGTACGTCATCCTATTTATAATTAATAAATTTAAACTTTACTGGTAAGTACTTAGGTTGTTGTCTTACTTTTTTGTAAGGCCCCTACAGATGGAGGGCAGACATTTCGGCTTCAGATCTATGATCATCTGTCGATGACGTCCGGTGATGAAACTCTGTGGTGAACGCGGTAGAAGATGCAGAGTTACCCCACATCTCTACGCAAAGAGATCAAGCAGATCAAAAAGTTACTGGTTGTCGATGATTCGACTTATTTATAGCAATAACAAAAATGTTAAAGGAGCTGTGTTTTTATATAGAACAGGGGGCAAACGGGCAGGATTCTCACCTGATGTTAAGTGATGCCGCCGCCCATGGACACTCCAGAGGGCTCGCGAGTGCGTTGCCGGCCTTTAACTTTTGTTACTGTAGATCTTCCCCCGTAACCCTTTGTATATTTATACAGGTGTACGCAGTTATTTTAGGTGTTAGTGTTTACATATTGTGGTGTCAGGTGTACTTTTGAATTTTAATACGTACTTATCTATTTCGTGGATATAATTGGTTGATGTAGTTTGAAGTACGCAAGATTAGCACTACATTGTCCAGTACAATGAGCATGCTATGGACGTTTCAGGCACGGATACGGCTAGAACCCTGACCATGCTTAAACTTTTCATCGTTCGGGCATAGCATTGCTACGTAATAGGTACGTGGCCGTCTTTGAGTCGTCGTCTTTATATACGTTTTCATGGGTATTTTGTGTAATTTCCTACATAGGTAAGACATCATTACACTTAAGTAATGATATAACATTCATTTTATGATTGAAAATATTGTTTCGCTCCCTACGTGAACCAGTGGTATAGCATCGGAAAAATCTCTCACCATTCTCAACGTGCAAGGAAATTGGAATGCTATGACCCAGGACAAAAAACTCAGGTTTGTTCGTTTTCTGCCAAGAAAGATCCTTCTGTCGTGTCTCCTCAATTTGAAGCCGCTCTCCTCAGTACGTCACACAGCCTCAGTATGCTTGGGGTTGGCATTTCGAAATAAGTCCAATTCCGCAGTCACCTGGAAGAAAACGCCAAACTGGCTTCCAAAAAGCTGCGTGTTTTGATTAGGGCTAAGCAGTATTTCACTGATGTACAACGTATGCAGCTTTGCAAGGCTCAAGTACAACCTCATATGGAACACTGTTCACATCTCTGCGCTGGTGCTCCCAAATACCAGCTTCTTCCTTTTTACCAAATTCAGCAAAGGGCTTGTCGAATTGTCAATCTCCAATATTTTACTGATCGGCTTGATTCTCTCTCTCTCTACGCAGAGACATTGCGTCTCTTTGCGTTTTCTATAAAGTGTACTACGGTGAGTGTTCTGAAATTGTTTGGGTTGATCCCTCCTGCCTAGTTTCAAAGCCGTATTCAATATTTCATCAATATCACCTTGTTGGCTGGAAGACTTCCACAGTCCACACAAGGCATTTTCTTAAGCGAACTGAGGAATCGACTCCCAGTGGGGGTCTTCTCTGAGAGATACGACCTCCCAACTGTTCAAAATTCGAGTGTACTCTGCCCTCAAAGGCCGGAAATGCACCAACTAAAAAAGGGTGTCTATGAGCTACGATGACTGCCCTTTTTGGGCATCCCGCAGCCTCGTTTGCCCCCCTAGTATATAAAAAAAGGGGCTGGCAACTGAAATGACCTAGTGGACTTGGACTCATATTTTATCCTAACTTATATTATAGTTCGTTCACCTTGTCATCTTTAAAAGTTTTCTCGAAGAACCTCCCAGACTTCAGTCTAGGAAAATATGCTACTATAATATATACAATAGCTTCGTTATATAAAAAATACTTATCGTGCAATGAAAGGATGTCGATTTCTAATGACGTCGTTTAAAGTATAATTAACTAACAAGTTCTATACACGAACAACATTACAATATAGGTAGGTAGGTACTTAAATACCTACTGGAATGTTTTGTTTTTACGATGTTTACTTAAAAATTTATGTACTCAAGAAAACAATGAATAATATAAAACAGATAAAGATCACTATAAAGCCCGAGTGCCATGGGCGGACTTATTAACCTTTATTGGCGAGGCAACTTCTCCAGGCAACATTTGTATGGTAAAAACGTGCAGTGAACATAATGAATTTAATATACGATTAAGACAATGTAATGAATTAAAAATACGTAAATTATATAAACAGCATTCTAACGATAGATAAAGGATGTAGTCAGCTGATCTTTAAAATGTCAGGAAGAAGGGAAAAGGGAGTGAGTTCCCAAGGATCTATTTCAAAACTCCTGAATTGCCAAACACCCACGAGTTCCCTTTATAATTAATATAAGTATAACTTTTTTAATTAAATTTAAATATTTAAATTTTAAACGATCTAGCTATATTACGAGACATGATTTTCGAATTCAGGTCAGGCCATATACGAGAGTTGATTTTTACTTTTAGATACATTCATCGTTAACTAGTTCAATATTTGTGCAACCTCATAACATAGTACTATCCAAAATTCACATGGTTTGTGCTGGGCAGTATTAATGTGTGTTAACTAATCTACATAATATTAGGTCCTTACATATGAAATTGGCGTTTTGTATGGGAGGAATAAAACGCATATTTTTTAATTAGAATATATTTAATCAACAAAAGCATGTACCATTGCTACCACTTTGCCATCTTATAGGTAGTACATTGATCCCTTTACTAAAATAACCATTCGGGCGGGAATCAATAAAATCTTTAAAGGCGGTTTCGACTGCCCCATCAGAGTTGATTTTTTTACCTTGCAAAAAGTAATCCAAATTTCGAAAAAAAATTGTAACCTGTTGTGTAACCTTAGACATTCCAATTGAAGCTCCTCTTATTTGATAGCAGCCTGTTGTGCAGTGTGTGGTCTAGCGTTGTCGTGAAGCAGCAGTGGGTTTTGAGCGATTGACCAGCCTTGGTTGTTTAGATGGTTTGCAGTTGCTGACTATAGATATCTGCCGTAATCGGCTTGCCAGATTAAATAAAGTTATAGTGAACGACCCCGGCACTAGTCTACCAAACGCTCACAAGTAACCTTTTAGAAGTCAATTTCCGCTTGGGGCACGATTTGGCTGGTACGCCGGGGTTTGCCATTTTAGCCATTGTGATGAGCGCTTCGGATTATCGTACAGGATCCACTTTTCATGACAAGTAATGATTCGATTTAAAATTCCTTCATGCCGGCTGATTAATGTACTTAACGAAAACTCGACGCGCGTTTGTCAATTTGCTTCAAGTGGATTAATACAATTTTATCACTAAGTACTAACACAGCAGCCTGCAACTAACACAGACGTAGTTTGCGATGAATCCGCTTCCACAATAGCCTTCAATTCTTCGTCATCAACTTTGGTTTCCGGCCTTCCACGGTGCTTGTTCTTCAGGTCAAAATTTCCAGAACGAAAACGTTAAAACCAACAACGCACTGTGTTTTGTTTTGCGACACCCCCGCCATACACATATTAACAGCAAAGGAACAGGGTCGGCAAACCTCAGCAAGTCTAGTCCATCAAACTTGGGGATCTCAACAACTTGCGCTACTCCCAAGGCCACGCCCCCCATCTATCAGCAGGATGTGGGCGGCATGCTATGCTTACCACATGCTAACATGCGCCCAGACAATAGACAATTTTCTTGAACGTTACATTTCATAACACACATAAGGAAAATTATCATAATAAGAAGAAACATGTTATATAAAAAATTTATTATGCTGATAAATAATTTAAACAAAATAAAACTTATATACAAAATAATTTTTAACAAAATTCTTTCACTTGAATAGTTCATACACACAATCAGCTGTAGATTACAATTAATGACTCTATATAATAAAACATTTTAACATTGTGCTTACACAAAAATCTTTAATCTCTGAAATCAAATAATAGATATGGCGTGACTTCAAAACATTTGTTTTCACTGTATCATGTCATATCCATCATTAATAAACTTATGCAGTAGCATTGACAATATCAACAAATTCTGGCTTCAAGCTAGCTCCACCGACAAGAAATCCATCAATGTCTGGGCAAGCACCAAGCTCCTTGCAAGTGGCTCCAGTCACAGAACCCCCATACTGAATACGCACAGCCTGCGCTATGTCAGAAGACACATTCTTTAAAATCCAGTCTCGTAATGAAGCATGCACATCTTGTGCTTGTGCTGGTGTTGCTGTTTTTCCAGTACCAATTGCCCATACTGGTTCATAAGCCAAAACTACCTTATCCCAGTTATTTCCTATAGCAGGAAGCAATGCCTTGGTTTGACGAAAGACTACCTCCTCTGTTTTGCCTGCTTCTCTTTCTTCCAAAGTCTCACCAATGCATGCAATTACTTTAAGCCCACACTCAAGAGCATGTGCAACCTTCTCAGCAACTAGGTCATCTTTTTCACCAAAAATTGTTCTTCTCTCAGAATGCCCTAAAATAACCCAAGTGGCACCAACATCCTTGATCATAGCAGGGGATATTTCACCTGTAAATGCTCCTTTAGGAACCTTCCAACAGTTCTGAGCAGCAACGGAAATATTATCAGGGGCAATGCTTTTTACATATGCCAAGTAGATAGCGGGAACACCAATAATCACCTCCGCATTTGGGTCAAGGGGACCTTTTTTTAAGTTATTAATGATTTCATTTATTTGGTTTTTGTCACCATTCATTTTCCAGTTACCTCCAACAACAAACTTGCGGCCCATTATTGATGAATATAAATTGTGTTAGTTTACCTGGAAAACGACAAAGAAATCGGTAAGATAATGGATTAAAATGAGTTTCACATTTTTAAAATTTAAGGGTCTTAGATAAGAAGCAAGTGAATATAAATATAATAATATTCTAAGTTTGAACTTAGAGGCAACCTTAATTGACCTTGCTATGACCTTTAGTGCTTTAATGAACTGTAAATACTTCAGTCGTCAAACGTTGTTAACTTATAATTAATTAATAATTTTGTAATATAATTTAACATCAAATTCAATAATGAACACTCTTAAGAATTACCTACCGAATAAACTTCAAATCACTGGATTGAAATGTAATAAATTCGACTTGACCTCTTCAACAGCTGATTTTCAGTGATGCCAAATTTAAAAATAAAAAATCCCAATCGTTATCTGACAAAAACAACTTTAACCGTGAATAAATGTCCCTCTGACATTTCAAAAGTATTTTATTTAGAAATATGGTTTGCAGGTGCTTCTATTAAATAAAAACTTAACAACAACAATACAAGCTACGTGCCATTTTGATGATAAGCGCAACATAATATCTCTCATCGTTCAAGTGACGGTGAAGGCTGTGCATATGAAAACGCGTAAACGATATCGATATAGACGACGAGAGTCGTGTTTTTTTCTCGATTAGTTAAATTACAAAATCCCGAAGGATAAATATGTAAAATGCTAATGCAATGGACATCGATAGCGAATAGCAATGAAATTTTTTAAGGTTTCGGTTCACGGTTAACTATGCGAAGCGTATATGACCTAACTACCCCCGAACAATTTAAATGAGAGTTTAAAATACAATTATATCAAATAAAACTGGTTATGACCAGTAATCAGATCAATTAGTCCCAAAATGTGGGGTGAAGTCCCACGCATAACACTTGAAAAACTGTATTTGGTAGTCGAAGATTTGTAAATAACCCATGTATGTGTAGTATAGCCCTTTACTACAATAATTTTGCCTTTTATATATCAAATTTTTATGTTTGCCACACTGAAGTACAGTCGGCAAAATATATAGACAATGTCTTTTTTTTTTGGAGTTTATGGCCTTTAGGCCAAAGACAATGTCTTAGTTGAGACTACAGACTTAACTGCAGAACACAGACTATTTATTTATAAGGATTGTTCTATATGAACAGAATAAATAAAAATTATAGCGCTGGTTAACTAAGATATTGGCGATCATATTAGCAAGCCCACAAATAGGTTCACGGATTTAATAAATTCAACTTAGACAATCACTTGCTTTTACCTGAATATTTTCTGCTGCCTAACCTACTGACAAGCGTTTCTGCTTGACAAAAGTTGGCAAGTATAAAATGTAGATATACAGAAAGATAAGAATCATTTTTTATTTTCAAAAGGCTAGGTTAACCTTCCCAGCTGTCCAACATTATTATAGGATAATTCCTCTTGAATTCCATAACATAAATCATTCATCAATAAAGAATAAAAATAACCCTAATTATTTTAAGAGCAAGGCTGAAGAATAACCTATCAATAAAAAGCATATAAAACGTATTATTATTTATTAATGAGCGTGGTGGGCCGCCTTCCTCATTTGTACAAGAACGTTGCTCATCTCTTCACGCTTCCTCTTGGCGCGGATGTGCGTGCCTAGGCGTCTCTTTAAGAACTTAAGGGCCCGCTTATCTTTTGAAACCTAGAAAATACAATTTAATATATTAATTACATATACATAAATAGGGTTATTCTAAATAATAGTGAACAAATACATGATAGGTATGATGTTTCAGGTACAAATTTATTTATCTTATTGTTTAATTAGGTGTATCATTTATTTATTTATATTACATTTATATTATTATTTATTGAAAAAAATGAATGAACTAGTTACAAACTAGGAAAACAGTTTAGATGTGTTTATTTTAATCACATTTCATTAATTACATGGGATTAGTTTTATGAGTATGTATATCTGCTAATTAAAAGAGAAAGCTGTTTATCATCATTTAAAAATCTATTATTTTATTTACAGTAGAACCTCTATAAGTCGAACATCAAGGGAGACGCCAAAAAATTCGAGTTATAGAGTTTTCAACTTATGGAGGATTTAGACTTAGGCGGATTTTGATTCGACATAAAGAGTTTGAGGTTTTGAAACATGACTGGCTTAGCTAAATTTCAAAGGGAATCAAAATTGAACACCTGACACAAAGCAAGCAAACACGTGTTTCCATGAGTCATAAATTTTTTATTGTATACTCCTAAAATGTTTTTTAAGAAACAATAGTGTACTCACATTGTCGGCAAGTTCTTAAAGTCGGTAACTTATTTTTGTTCGAACAATAGAGATAATAAATTCCAAATGATCAAGTTGTAAAGGTTGTAAAATAAAACGTTCCTATGTTTGAGATACAGAGGTCAAATTTAATTTTTCGAGTTATAGAGTGAAAATATGTACCAAAATGGCTTGGAGGGACTCGGTGATTATTTCAATTAACAGAGGGTCAAGATTTCAAGTAATGGAGGTTTTGGTGTTTTAAGGGAAGGGAACAAAACATTTTTTCGAGATTTGGAGGTTTTTGACTTATCGAGGTTCGACTTAACGAGTTTCTACTGTATATAATGATAGAGTATAATAGTTTGCTTATACCAATAAATTAAATATATTTAACAATCTCAATTTGTTCTCCTAAAAAAATTTCTTTTACCCTTAATTTACAGCTGATATCCAAAGTTTCATGCATAAACAAGTAAAATGAATTGTCATCCCATTACAAGATTAAAAATAAATTTTATCAAATGCAAACAGCTTCACAATTGTTATTTGAGGAACCAGTCCTCAACTTTACTACAACTACAAAAGTATTACTTTTGCTGTCACATATTATTCATATGATTTAAAAATGCGACATTTGAAAATGTTGTACATGTTAATTTATGGGAGATAAATAAATGATATCAATAAATGCCTCTGAGCTTATGAGACTGAGTTTTTTTCTAGGTTCCAATGCAGAATTTTGATTAAGAATACAATTATTTTACTACAGTGTGTATACAACATTGATTAATTATTACTATTTAAATATATATATATATACCTTAAGCAATTCCATTACTCTCTTTTCATAAGGAGCGTGACCAACCACTTCACGTACCAAATCCCTTACAAATTTGGAGTGCTTTGTCTGGAGCTGAAAATTAAAAGTAATTTTATTATAATTTATTAATAAAGAGTGAAATGGTCTAATGCTCTACTTATAACTTAGTGTACTGTACATTTATTTGCTTTTAAAAAAGATTCAATTAGATGTATAATAGTGAATTAAAATATTGTAACCGTTGTTAAAAGAACTAGCGAAATTAAGCAAAACCTACTTCAGGTAACTAATGATTGTTATATTTATTATTAAAACATGCAAAAAAGGTCATTGCAACTGCAATGCTTTACAATAACATATTTACAGAGTCCTATTTACTATTGAGAGCTGTAATATATTAGCTTGTTTTAATTTAATATACATTTTTGTAGAAAAAAAGTGAAAATATAGAGATATTAAAAGGAGTTCTACTCAGGTAAATAGGAATCTAGACAGTTTCATTTTAAAATACAATAAAGCATTTACTTATACAATACAATACTTACACCCTTTAGCCTAGCAGGTCTAATTCTAATAGCTTTGTCTGTGATTCCTTTCTTTCCACCGGAAATCTTTGTTGTTTTGTGGCCTTTTTTAAGACCGACCGCGATTTCAAACCTCGGAGCCATGCTGAAATATTCGAATATATTATGATTTTATGCTACGATATTAATGTTCACTACACATTTATAAATTATAGATATTAAATTCACTTAATTTCCTACAAAGCATCAAACGATTTTAAAGATATTTAAGAATTTAAAATATCGAAACATACTTGACTCTTTGACAGAATAATCGAAAAGGATATTAAAGTTGACAAATCGTTTGTTAATGTTTTGGCATCGATCTCTAACAGATGTCATCTGTCAAAGTTGTATTCTGACTTCTGAGGCTATGTAGAAAATAATAGTATTTATTTCCTTCTCCATGCTTTGTGGTTTACAATTTACGATGATATATAGTTTTAATATTAACCTTAATATCAGTTTCGATTTCTATTATTTATATGTTGATAATCTTCATTTACTTAAGTATTGTATATCTTTCCGAAAATAATTGTAAATGAATTCAAATATATATAATTCGGTGGTTTTAGTACAGGCGTTGTATTCAAGAGGGCGTTATAGACTAAATGTAGATGCTAAAATGCATCTACATTTAGTCGAGACTGGCTTCTAATCCACTCCTACATCAGTAGTACATATTTACTGTGTACTGTGTAGTCAGTATATACTCAGTAGTATAATACTAAATACTTGTCGATTCTGGATAACTAACGAAATTAATTAAGATAACCTTAAACTGTTAAGGTATCTTTCTTAGATAAGTTGTATCATAAATGTTTAATTTTAATTAAAAACGAAACAATGGAAGTTGGGGCAGTGAAACAGGCCTTTAATAATGAGGTCTGATTAATTTTACTTTATTTATTTTATTCGTCTTACTTAAGAGGTCATTGATTTTATTAATTAATTTACAGGTTATCAATTTAAAGAAGAATTTAAATCAAGCAAAAATTCAAACTATTCATAAGTTAACCAGGAAAGCGAAAACTTTTACAGAAAGAAAAATTCCAGAAGCTATAAAAGTAAAACTTGAGCGGAAGGCAAAATCAGCTGTAAATGAAGTCTTAATAATAAAGGTATTCAATGTTTACAATTGATTATGTATAGCACTAGTTATACATTTATAAACTATTATTTATTTGCTTTCTATTAAGTTGTAAATATTTGACTTTTTATAGGTTATTTCTTATTTACATATTATTGGACCTAATGACTAGTTTGAATTAAAAATTTACTTATTGAAAACAATAGGAATATTGTAATTATTGTTGTAATTCCATAAACATATACTCTATAATATTATAGAGTTAGATATAAACTATACCTTTAAAATTTTTATTAGTTAAGTATTTATCTGTTTGGTGGATTTTGAATTAACTGAATTATTACATTATAGAAACTTAAGCCTCGAGACATTGCAAGATTTACCTTAACTCATTCAGGCAATCTCAGTGACTATCTTAACAAATCAGATGTGGATCAAAACAAAGCATGTGCTAGACTTCTATTACATAAAGCTTTACAAGAAAAGTATAAAATGATAAGAGAAAGATTTGGAAATCTTTCTATTGATGATTTGCTGATGTCAAGACAAGAACGTAAAAAGCTTAAAAAAGATTTGAGAGATAAACAAAATGAAAAAAGAAAAGCTAAAATAAATAAAGAAACCAAAGTAGAAAAAGAAATGGATGACAAAGATGCCTCCAACTGTATTCAACAAAGTTTGGATGTAGAAATAATGAATGATTGTATAGACAAAGCTTCAGAACATGATAGTAGTGATGATTCTGAAATTGGTGGAAATAAAAATATATCTAGTGAGCCTTATCTAAGTGATGATGCCAAAATGGATTTAAATAATGATGTAGGGAAGTTTATCAGACCTCCACCTGATGATTCTGATATTAGTGAAATCGAAAATATATCTAGTGAGCCTAATCTAATATTTGAAGAAGGTGTTTCTGACACCCATAGCTCGAACAATAATGATAGTGATGATGGCAAAATGGATGTAAATAATGATGTAGGGAAGTTTATCAGACTTCCACTTGATGAAGATAGTATTCAGAGTCCTCAAAAAAATTATTTAATTAAAGGAAAAAATTTAATCCAAGAAAAAACTACCCCAAAAGCACAAGGTAGGAATCCAAAATTAGATATTAAAATTAAGAAGGTAGATAAACGAAAGGAGAATAAAAATAAAAATATCAATGAGAAGATTTTAAATAGGAATTTTAAGAAAAAAACTGAAGATATGCCAGAAATAGTTAAAGTGGTTGATCCCTTTTTTGTAACATCAACGGGAGATAACTATTTATCTCTTGCTGAGCCCAGAGCACCAGATGAAATTAAGGAAGCACATAAGCAAGGAAATAGACAATATAGAAGAGCGATTATGTTTGGACATGTTCCTAAAATTAAACCGAAAAAGAATAATTATGAAAAGTTTAATCAAAACAATTCTAAATTTAAGCAAAATAGTTATAATAGCACAAGTGACGGTCAATTTAACAGAAAAGGTAAATCATTTAATAATACTGATAATGAAAGTAATAAAATTGAAGAAAAACCAGAGAAATTACATCCATCATGGGAAGCAAAGAAGAAACATTCATCAATATTACCTTTCCAAGGTAAGAAAACTGTTTTTGATGATAGTTAAAACAATGTAATAAATGAGTAATTTAATAATGTATTTCTTTTATGATGGATCCTAAAAACAAATGAAAAATATATCATAAACCATTTCATTGATTATTATATACATAAGTTTATAATGGTGTGGTGAAAATATAAACTAGAAATAGGTTTTTTGTCCACCACTATATAATAAATGTTATACTTAAAGTTAAATACTAATTTAAATAGACATTATATAATATAACATTAACAGGCGATGCAACAACTACCAATCTTATTTGAATACAGGGTGTATGAGTGTATTTTAATATTATAATTAACGATTACATATTACTATTTGGAAGTATGTATGTATGTTTATTTCCAATATAGGTTTTTGTATTTGACTAAGTTGTTGTTTAATTTTCTATGTTGAATGATAAGTTTTAAATGTTTTTATTTAATTTTTTGTGTACTAGTATAAGAATAAATTTCAAGTATAGGTATAACACAATGGGAACAAGTTGTCATTGCGACAGCCTCCGTGGCTTCATAGTTAATGGACATAGCATATAATCAAACATGGGTTTGATGCCCAGGTAGCAATGTTTTGATTTGGTAGACACAGAAGGATATCTTGCCTTATGAAGAGCATAAAATTAGACACTGATGTGAAATAACGGGACTATGAACAAAATCTTAACTCATAAGGTGCTCAGTGCATTTTGAATGTGTAGTTTGCATATCCTTTAAAGTTTAGGGTTAAATTATATTTATATAATCTCATTCGGTACCTAATATTCTAATTTTGAAATGAAATACAGACTTTTATTGGCATATTTTAGATACATACGTCTTTAAGAAAATAAAAAAATAAAGCATTATTCTCCTAACAAAACAATGCTTTAAAATAATTTTTTAATTATTAAAGTACAATGTGTTCCGACCAATTTTTTTTTTTTTATATTTTTGAATTCAATTTAAGTACATACACATAATCTGTGGTGAGCGCGCTGCGCGCGCAACGCGCTGGTTCCGAGCCAAGAGACCAATAACAGACTTTCCATTGGCGCTATTTCGTACATACGAATTTGAGTAATATTTTGTTGGATAAAACTTTAGTAGTAAAAGTGTCAAGCAACATCGACGATACCGATGAAATCAAGAAAAGCGTACGACAAATGTTACCAAGACTTTGAAACAATTTACCAATGACTTGGAAACCTATAGCCATGAGATTCAATAAAGTAGTGTATGCAACTGCATATAATTAGGTATTAAAACACTCGTGTAATCTTATTTTGAAACTACACTCATGTTTTAATACCTAATTATTTGTCAGTTGCATAAACTACTATAAAAAGCCACAACTTTGGCCTGTTCAGTGCCAAAGACATTGCGTAAAACCATTGCAATATGTACCTGAATAGTGTATCGAGTTTATTAATTGTGTGTAGTACACATGGTTTATTTTAATTAGTTGATATTTCACCAATTTCATTTAATTAAATAATACATTACATAAATCATCCCCATATTATCACTGCGATATTAAAGTCGTTCGTCACTCGGCCTGTCAACACACCAATATGGCGACATAAATCGTTTGAAGACACCTAAAGCACCCCGAGTGCATTCTGCGTGGAATTATGCATTTCGGGGGTAAATCCACGTCCGAAATTAATAGCAGTTCGCCGAATTGTACTCGCATGCAAATACCACGTTTATGATTATTGCACTGCTGTTGTTTGATAAGGAATGTTATATTTAGTGGCATTATTGAGGTGCATTTGCGACGTTACAATTTCGACTTGTATGGTAAATACATTCAGTTAAATGTAAATAACCAATTATAAAACGAAAATGTGCTGAAGTTATTCGGTAAAGAGGAACAAAAATAGAAAGAAATATTAGTGTGTTAAAAAATTAGGCTAGAGGATAAAGTATTCAAATATTCTACCAAGAGGGATCACGGTCACAGCAAAAACTTGTAAATTGTTTTTGTCCGAAAAACGCTTGACCTTTATTATACCAAACCCTTTTTTCGTATTAATCTTTCGTGTTATAAAGGCAAAATGTAAATCTCTGAAAAATCGAGAACTAAGTTTATATCATCCAGGAGTGAAGTTCTTTATAAAGGGGATAAGGACTATATCTAATATATAAAATTCTCGTGTCACAGTTTTCGTTGCCATACTCCTCCGAAACGGCTTGACGGATTTTGATGAAATTTTTTGTGCTTATCCGGTATCTATGAGAATCGGCCAACATCTATTTTTCATCCCCCTAAATGTTAAGGGTAGTCCACCCCTAACTTATTTTTTTTAATTTTTAGATAAATTTTATTTTTTATTTTTTTTATGTTACAGCATTAAAAAATACATACAACCCCAAATTTTTACCCCTCTACGATCAACCCCTATTTTTTATTGAACATGATATACATGGCAAAACAACGTTTGCCGGGTCAGCTAGTAATATATATATATTGGCTTGATATTGTGATACTGGGTGTATGATACTAAAAATTAAAACAATATGTTTTAAGTTATTATTTAATTAACATTTTTTCCATCACTGATTTACAAAAAAGGTACCACAAAACAATTTATTTCACTTATAGGCATTTAATATGAAATGAGAAAATTCGCTACATATTTTTAATAAATTGGATATTAAAAAATCTTATCATTCTAAAACTGGCAGAAAGTATAAGGAATTGTATAAGTACTGGTAATAAAAGTGTGATTAAAGTTGGTAGTGTTACATTAGCCATCATAAAATAAATAACATAATTTTTATTATATTTTTTTTTTATAAAAGGGAATTCACTATAAAAATAAACACAATAGCTTCACCATTAGTTGAAAGTAATAATCGCTATGCGTATATAATGTTTCTATTTAAAATCTTAATTTAACGTAACCAAAGGTGTTTCATACAAATATTTGCGTTAATTACTTTATTAAACTTGATAGAAGAAAAGGCTACTATATTATATTTTGATTGATTTAACACTTAAAAATCCACATACTTATAGTAATAAATTCTACTAGTGACGGTCTGATCGTATCGATAAATAGATAAAGGTTCTTTCATTTCCAAGTTTGTCACGTGCCATAAAATGGAGTCACGTTTACACGAATAATTACGGCCATCTCGATTTCACACAAAACGAAAGATTTAATATCCTAAGTTGGTGTAAACCGTTTTAAATTAAAATTATACGTGACTTGCATTTCACAAAATTAGGATTAGGATTTTGGTAATTTAGATGATAACGTAGATAAAAATGCAATATTCGTTAATCGATCGTTTACACATACATAAGTATTCAATTATGGTACATGCTACATAATGAATGTATAAAACGTGTCTACTATAATACTGTAAAAAATTTAGCTTGCTTTGGAAGATTTTTGTGATATCTCACGCCCGAACCCAAATGTTGTAACAAGTGTGCCAATAACCAATCGACGGATTGTAATAGCCATCTGTCGATACAAGCTATCCATGGGAGGTCGTATCGGTGTCTGTGGATAGACCTTTGTATGAAAATGACAGTTGACGAAAGCTCAATTTCAACAGTTAATTATTTTAACAGATTTTGACTCACACCAGTTTTTTAAATAAACTGTTTATGTTTTACACATAACATGTATATTTTAATGTTATTTGTACGGTTTTATTTACTTTAAAGGTTTAAATTGATTATCAAATATGAGTGGAAACTCGGTAAAATGAAACAACAAAGAGCATTTTATCCGTCGCCAAAAATGGATTTTCTTCGTAGGGTTTGTTTATTGGGATGCAGATAGGAGATGGATCGACTGCCACGGTCGAATTGAAAACAATCTGAGATTATGGATTGATTATTGGGTACAGGCGTTAAATGCCAACTGAGATGTTTAATGATATCTAAATAAACCAATTATTTTTTATTTTATACAAAAAAATATTACGTAAAATTACACGATATATTACATACAACTAAAAACATAACATACAAATTTAAAAGCTACAAAATTATTATTTATTGTACCTCAACGTTTTCTAACAAATTATCGACAACTTATTCACAGCCCAGCACTAATTCCCTGATAATAGTTTAAACAATATCATAGCCTCGTTTTATTGTCTGTGGTCTTTTCATTTGTGTTTTTTCGGTCCTGCGCTCGAGCCTCTTTGAGAGAGTCCGGTAATTTCTGATTGTTTGTCTCTGGTAGAGTCATCACAATAAGACCGGATAGGGCTGACATAACTCCGAAGAGAATTGTTGGCAGAAACTCGTACAATTTTGACTGAAAAAGAAAAATATGTTTAACTTTAATATGAACTTTATAAATCAACAACAACGGACAAGCCTTTGTGAGAATACACAGTGTTATTAGATAAAATTTAAAAAAAAACGCTGTTTATTTATTAAATTCGTTTTCAATTATCTACTATTGAAAGAGAATTTAAAAAGTTTGATTTAATTTTTAGTAGAGGAGTTCTACGGCATAAAAATAATATGCAAAATAAAAACAAATGTTTAAGCAACTGTTACTGTTCTATTTCGAGTTTAAACACAAGTGTACGCATACATTATGCAACTATTTCTTACTTGTTATGCAAAAGTCGTAAATATAATATATATATATATCTTAATATATATAAATTACGTGTCACGTAGTTTGTCCGCTATGGACTCCTGAACTACCGAACCAATATCAATCAAATTTAGCACACCGTGTGCAGTTTGATCTAACTTAAAAGATAGGATAGCTTATACCCGCAATATTATTTTATTGCAAAATATTTGTTTATTATTTGATAGTCAATTCTAACAGATGGCGCTGTGTTGAAAGTACCAACGTTTCACATAAGCTACAATTTAATGGCATTACCACCGAAAAAGCATGGTGGTCCCCATGACTGGTGTTCTCCTACCGTTTCTCTTGAATAGGTTACTACTATGTAATATAACTAAAACCTTAGCCACAGCAACGCTTGGCCGGTCTGTTAGTATATATATGTATATAATAAGGCACTTGGACTTTGGACATGCAAATAATGCAATGTTAAAACTTACCAATAATGGAGTTTGGGGAGCAAGCGTAGAGCCAACTCTACCGAGAGTAGAACAAATAGCCAATAACGTCGTTCTATAATTTGTGGGAAATACTTCCGCTGCGAATATGTAGAGTGAATTGTATGCGAGTGTGATAAAGAACTTTCCACCCAAATAGAAGGTAATTGACCAATAACCACCTAGAAATATTTTTTTAAATTAGAAATAATTAAACATTTGGCACTGGATCTATAGTCGTATTTTTAATTAGACGAAGCCAACTGACAGTAGCTAATGTCACTTTGTAAAATAATGTTGCCATATTTAAAGTAATAGTGATGCGTTCAGTTCTTGTTCAATCAGATGAATGAACAATGAGTGTGAATAGTCAATCATTTCAAACAATAAAAGAATATTATTTCTATTTCAAAATTGTATAAAAGTGCTCTGATATAAATTAGGTACTAGTACTATGTAACTACAATCAGTTTTTTGACGTCTTATTACAAAGCGCGGCGCGGCGACTAGTGCCACCACCGATCATTAATTCAGGGGTTTTTACTTTGTCACAACACTATTTTTATTTCATTAAAAACTGACAACACCGTAAACGTCAGTTGATATCGTCTAATTAAAAATTCGACTATAATTTACGGTTAGATTCAGGAACGAGGCTAAGTGGAAACTATGACTCCTGTATGTCAAAATCCTTAATATGTATTAATTTATGTTTTAAAAAAAATATAACTTGCACTAAATAAGTACAAGACACATTTACGAATATATTAAGTTGCACTTCATTGCAGTTGGGCGGCCTTATCTCTAGAAGTGATCTGTTCCAGAAATTTTCAGTACTTTGACGGAGTGCAGAAAAGCGAATCTGATTAATCGATAAATCTAATCTGTTGACTATGAAAATGCAAAAAGTGCACAGGTTTAGGTTAATTTGGTGTAAAAAATAATAATAATACCTGGGATAAATCCATAAGCGATAAGGATAATTGCAGTCAATACGAAAGCTGTTCCGATAACTTTCTTTCTTCCGAAGCGATCTAAACAAAATAACTTGCATACATTAGCTGGGGCCTCAATTAATATCACGACGATATAATTCATATAAGCATTCCCTGATAATTCTATCGCATTGATCGATAGACCATAGTAGACCAGCGTAGAAGATGTCCAAAGGAACGAGCAAATAAATAATCTCTTCCATATTAAACCAGAGCAAAACGTTTGTTTGAATGACGACGAATTTGCTTCTAAAGATTCAAATTTCACAGCATCCCGTTGTTGCATGGCCTGCTTTTCCACTTGATCATAATGGTCCTTCGGAACAGACACTTTGTTGAACTTTTCACAGCTTTTCAGTACGTTGATGCCATCTTCGTAACGTCCTTTACTAAAGAACCAACGAAAACTTTCGGTAAGCGACCATATGTAGAAGAAGACTAAAATAGCTGGAGTGTAGATTATGAGAAGGAGATGTCTCCAACTTTGTAGCCACCAGGACAGTGCCGTCACAGATACTCCGCCAAGAATGAACATTGTATTGAAAAGTAGGCTCACGAATACTCTTCCTTTAGGCCCTGCGAGTTCCATAGCTGAAAAGAAAAACAAAAATAAGTAGGTTTTTATATTCTTGAAAAAAAAAAATCAGTTGCGCTACAACCCTCAGAGCCTCATCTTTCTGTATCTTGTTCGTGTTCATGTTTTTTCTTATAAGTAAGTATCTAGGTGCGTGCCTGACACACGCAGTCGAGTCGGGTTTAAGAAATGCCGGTTTCCGCACGATGTTTTTATTCACCATACGAGCGAGTATTAAATCTGCACACTGACAGAAAGTCCATTCGAAGCCGAGGTTCGAACTTACGACCATTAAGAATGACAGTCGCACGCTGAGTCCACTAGCCACACACTGCTAGTAAACGATCGAATATAATATCTTTATGTGCTGGTAATAGATCAATTGAAAAATTTCAGATAAGTTTTTGTTTACAAAAATAGGTAGATATATTTTACTTCTTATACTTTAGTTTTGTTTAGTGAGAAGCTTCTCTCGCCGCTTTTCGCCTGTTCTATGTTCTTGACAAATCAAATCAAAAGTAGTAGTAAATGTAAATTAGTAAATGTAGTAGTAAAAATAGTTACCACCACCAATAATCAAAGATAAATTTTGGTTTGATTTCATTTAAGTACTGATTATATTAGCGAGAGTGTAACATGTTTGTGACATTAACTAGGTTTAAATTTGGTGACCATGTCGGATGCATTGTTTCCATTAAAGTGTATCGAAAAAACTAGAAGTCTGTATTAATTATTAAATTCTTCAATATTTTGGCATACGATAATAAATTAATAAATAACACCTTACCCAGGGACATAGACACGGAAAAGGAGATTCGCAAAAAGGGTAATTAGTTCAGCTGTTCATGCGTAAAGGTTAGTAATTGGCCGTGGATGACCACAGGGTGTCATCGTAGTTCGATTTATGTTTGTCAGTACTAAAAATTTTAATTTTTAGTACTAAATAACGAGTGTATTAATAGTATAATACAAAAGGCAGGATTTAACTAGTATATGTTAAGTGTGTACGTCTTATGAAAACTGACGTAGAAGTATTTATGTCTACAGTAAATACATGTCATAGTAATTGTGAAAAAACATAGTACACCAGTAAGCAATTATATATTTTCGAAAGATTTCTAATGACGAAATAACTATACATGGAAATAATTTTACTATTGTTATTAAAGTTTTGAAATATGATAAATCATGTATAATTTACGATGACGATTATTAAAGCGAAGTAAGAAATCGATTTCACAGTTACAATGGAAAGTGCAAAGTGACTCATTGTTAAAAGTACAATTTATCTAGATTGTATAAAATGGTAAAAGTGATCGAAAATAGTGTTTTAATTTAGTTTTATTTTATATCTGAAGGTTAGCACTTCAAACAGATCGTTATTGTGTTAACTGTCAAGCTACGTTAAGTTAATTGTTTTCACCAACTGTTATTCGCTCAATGTTTTGTTTGTAACTAGTATTGTTACGTCAATTATTTTATATTTAAATATACTTCAAAAAACCTATAATTGAAAAGAAATTTGATGACAGCTTCTAGCTAGCTAATTATTTTTATTCGATTACCTTAAATAATATTTCTAAGAAAGACACAATTATAAAATATTACACATGTATTAATAAATCCAAGATTTATCATCATCGCTTATTGGGACCATTGTTTCGGTGATCGATATAAGAAATCGACTTAACTGGATAAACAAGAAGGAATTTGTTTATGTATAGCATGGGGGTAACAATTGCAGTTGCCTACAATTGCTTGTAACGCAAAGACTTGACGAGAGGAGAGGCAGAGAGTTTATTGCCAGTTGTCGCTAAGTCTGCAATAAGATTTAAGCGAATAAACAAATAAGCGAAGTGTCTTGATTTTAAAGCAATATAATAGGCATCAATAACATAGATTAAAGATTATACGGAAGGGCTGTACCAAAATTATATATACATATATGTATAACAGGTTTCAAATATACAACATACGCGTTGGTCGACTCATTGATTAGTTATGGTTTAAGCAGCTATAGCCTTCAAAACACAATTAGACAGAATTAAACAACTACAAATTAGAATAATTAAATATCTTGTAAGCAAAAAAGTAAAATTAAAGTGCATACCGAACTACGAGCAATTGTTTAAAAAATGTGAAATACTGTAAGTGCATGCAAAAGTAGAATACCTTATAGAAATAGAGCAACACAAGTTAAATATATAATAAGATATGTCAATAATTATTATGGGAAAAGGACGAAAAGATACATAACTCTGACAATATTTAATAAACTAGATGTATTAAAAAACATTCCCAAAGATAGCAGTACAAAGAGTGTAAAGAAAAAACTTAAGGATATATTGTTATTATAAGTAAAATGCACACGATTGATTTAATAACAGAGCGCTATGATCGACAACAAACTGTTATACAGTTTGGCGATTTTTTGATGTTGTATTAAGTGTTTGTCCATGTTTTTGATAAATAAATTAAAAAAAAAACACAAATTACAATTTATGGAAGTAGAGCTGATATTGTATAAGGTTTGTTTAAAACCTGTTCATGCGCAAATAAATCAAATTATATTTCCTATGTCATATAGGAACTTAAGTGAACAAATAATAGGAAATGTTCCGAGGTCAGTAGTTATTACAGTTGAGTTGAAAAGATCAAAACAGTATAATAGGTACACATACCATACATTGTTCATATACAGCCTTGACTTTTGGTTTCATTAAGCTGGTTCATGGAATGTTATTTTTATATGTTTAATGTAGCACAACGTGGGTCGATATATTTGAAAAAATGTACCCCCTTTCATAAAGTTTAGGTTTTATTAATTTATTCGAGTAAGTAGCAGGTAAACTTCTACCCGATAAAATGTAAAGACTTCATGGATCTTTACAGAAATATACCATTAATGTTATATGTTTCATGTATTACTCACCTAAAACAAAACACGCAGTATAAACACCCCCTCCCAGCGCTGGCTCCAGAAATTCCAGGACAATAAACATTTGATAGTTCAGAGAGAATGCTCGTATGAGGCCAAAAACACCGTTTGCAACGCTCGCGAACACGACTGCGATACGCCTTCCGTATTTGTCCGAGAGGAGACCGGTGAGAGGTATGGATATGAAGAAGCCAGCATTGTGGACCGTTCCTACTAGAGATCGCTTCCAGTCCTGACAGCCGAGGTTGAACTGAAATATATTTAAACAGTGTTATTAGCGTTTATAATAATAATAATAATTTTTATTAATCAGACAAATACAGTCCATTGATTGATTAGTGAGTTAGTAACAATAGTTTCTTAAGATCTATGTTAGAGAATTAGTAAAAATAAGGAAAAAGTAGTTAAATAAAAACTATCAGGTACAAAGCCCTGCGGAGATGTCGGAGCAGTGTCGTAAATAGGGGCACTCCATTCTTTCGACTATCATCCGTAAGATGTTTCTGGAGCTGCCCCGCACCCGGCGCACCAAAGAAGCGCACCGCTTTTGCATAGTGGCGAAAAAGCAATCCACCCGCGCCTCTGCAAACATTCCTGATGCGCTGCAGAAGCGAGGCAGCCCCAGCAACACCCTAAATGCGTTATTATACTGCACCCGAAGCGAGTTGTATGTTTGTCGAGTAAAACGTGTGTGGTATACAAAATTGGGTATGCAGGGAAGATACTACAATTTCACCAGCGAAATATAGGTGCTCTAACAGATTGTTTGCGTTTTCATTATTTTATATCGAATTTAGCTTAAACCAAGTGTATCTACTTCGGTGTATAATTAAGAAGCATTTGTCAAATTAGTTTAGATATTAATAGTAATTAATTTCGTTTATATTTATTAATTTCCGCTGTTACAATGTTAACAATTGCATATTAAATAGTATATCAGAAAACAATTATAAAAGTTACGTTCAAATCTCATGGTATTTTTAAATCACTTAAGTGTTTCCTTATGTGAAAAAGGAAAAATCTATTTTAAATTGTTTTATATAATTTACAACGCCATATGATTATATTGTTTAATGTATCATGAACGCAAACCAATTAGATCATTTAATCTATCACAAAGTGATTAATACAAACAAATATTAAAAGATACACACGACTTAAATATGACATAATTTTATAAAATAGATGGTAGATCCTCCCTGTACTTATGGATATTAGATACTGTTTGAAAACATTTGAAAGTCTACTAGGGGTAGACACATTATTGTGTATGATCATTAGGAAAACCGCCTTATGTGCCAATATAAAACTAATTATCATTTTGCCGGGAATCACAAATTCAGGAACTTCGTATTCGTGCGTTAACCAATAAGTCATAGAGGCGATTCGAAAAGCTAAATTGCCAGACAACACAATTTATGCTAATTAGTGAGGATAGTCATATTAGAATAAAAAGCATTTAAACAAATTCTTTAAAAAGATTTTCTACTTTCTACATACACATACATTACATATGTCAGTAACAGTTTATCGGTTTTACCTACAAATGTAAAATTACATTTATAAACATATTTTTAGTATATAAAACTTGAAACTCTTATTTATGGCTTATAGATGATGAAATAAACATGAAGTCCGTTTATAAAAACTTATAATTCTTAATGTATTATAGTTTCTATTTATGGGTAGTATTTAATAAAGAATCTCTAGAATGTCCTAGGTATCTAAGATGTTTGTTGGGCTAGATCTAGAACCTACTCCAATAATTATTTATGTACCTAATAACGTTATTATGTTTAGTGTTACTACTTACAAAAAAAATAACCTTGATGATTAAAAAAAAAGTGACAGACATTTTCTTGCCAGTTCTTCACGTTCGTTGTACGCCCTTCATCATTTTTCCTGACGCTCATACATTGAGTTACTTACCTAATAAAATTTATTTAGATTTCTTCACTGTGCCTAACTTTGTAAATATGGTGCAGACACATTGGAAACTATAATATAAATTAAATATACCATATCTATTATGATACATTTTAAATTCAAGATTCGAAAATTAGGTAAATCATCACATTAATATCATGTAAATGTCATATTTTAAATTTATTTGCTAAATTATTTTTTGTTGCTTAATAAATTAACTAACATAGATAATATTTAGGATTACAATAGGAAGTCTCACATGCAATAACATAACGCTTATTCTTATCTTTTATAATGAATAAAAATATTCCTCAATATGTCTGTAATGTTTTATTATACACATAAATGCATATTACTGTAACAAATGTCAAGTTCAGGTACGTAATAACTCTTGTATAGGCTAATAAGTTCCGCTAAATAAAACCTAGTTCGATTTATAGTAACAGATTATATTTAGTAGATCAACAAAATCTTAAAATACGTTTTGGACTGAGAATTTTTGTTTACCAAACGATAAACATTTAACATTTATTTATTCATTATTGATTGCTTCATTATGAGTATACGGATACGGATATAGTTACACAATTATGCGTGAAAATTAACGTAGTAAATTCTATATATAACTGAAAAATAAACAATATTACGTATTCACCCTGTACCCGCATAGATAAGGTTATTTCTATTGTATTTTGAATTGTCCACGGCCTTCTATTAAGCCTAATGGTAAAAGTAAATATTAGCAGATGTTGTATTAGTTAAAAACGAGTGTAATAGTTGTGGAAAGTATTACGAGGTGATTATATATTCAGACGTCACGGTGTCAAAAATATATTATTTAGAAGCATGCTGTTATAAATGTATATGTTAACGTAAAATTGTAAACACCGTTAGATTGTAATCTATCTCGCGAGATTATAAACTGTCGAATGATTGTGAACCTCAGCGTACTGCTTACAATTTAACGTATTATTATTCGGTAGATTGTAATCTATCGAAGTGAAACCGTCAAATTGTGAAACGGATCGCAACTCGCGCGAGATAGATTACAATCTAACGGTGTTTACAATTTTACGGTGACATATATAAAACATAATTTTTCGCATACAACAATAGCAAATTGCAATAAGTGCACACTACCCAAAGATTAGGTATCCGTCTATGAGTCCATACCGGAGAACCTTATTCCGCAGATAAGAGTTAATGAAATTTTATTTTAAGATTCAAAATTATTAAATTATTTTATTACTATAATAAATATAGATTTAAAAAGTAATTGCTTTATAAGCGATGTATTTTGGTGCATGGGTTGCACCTTTCTGTGAAGGACTTTGTGATATATATCTTTCATATATATAACAAATAAATTGATAAACTGATGTTTTTTTATATAACATTTTCTGATTGATAAATATCATATTTTAATACTTATTAGGTATCTTATTCCGGATAAAGACAAATCCCAAAACACTAATCATGAAAATTGGTTCAATAAAAAGATTTTTGGAGAGTGACATTTAAATGCACATACTTAATTTTGAACTTTGTCCACTTACTTTATAAACAAGAATAATTATTTATACTTTCTTAACTGAAGACAGAAAAGAGTCATCAGTTATCTCTAATTTGTTCCTAAATTATCGTTTTATGATCCGGTTAGATAAACTTCAACGTTAGTTTTTAACTGTTACTATTTCGTGAAAGACTGTGATAAATTCTTTTATAGAACGGACAAGCAAAGCTCGCTAATGGTAACACTTCCGCTTCATGACATCAATCACTTATGCGTCGTTGAACCTTATTTCTTAAGCTATTTCTATTCAAGGTAAACTACATACAAACATACCGTTGCGACTACATACATATTGACGTGATAACGTCTTTAAAATCGTTTTAGTCGGGTGACATGTTCAGAAACTTGTGTCACACCAAAACCTCACGAGCGCGATCGCAGGTATAACGAGAGAGAGACGGACCGATCTCCCGTCTCATCTAGAGCGCTGCCAGTCATTCCGTGAATGAATGAAGAAAAATGTATATCATAGTCGAATAAGTAAACTTGTCATTTTACACCCGAAATTTATCATCAAAAGTGTGAATAAAACGATAGATGTAATTTAAAATTTGAAAAAATTGTTATCTTCATTAATTCCTTACTTCCCAAAAACTTATATCACCAATAAGACGTTATCACGTAAACATCTCGATCGTAAACCTACTTTACAAACAACCAATATTTTTTTATATTATTTAAATGTTCTCATCAAAACTTCATAGACAGTAGATGGAAAAGTCTATGTGCAGGCAGCATTATTACCAGGTATTTGATGTATTTAGGTATTACAGAAGCGCTGGCCATTGACATCATTGCTATAGCGTTAAGAACATCAGAAAATAGATATAAAGACAATTAAATCTCTGTCGTGTTAGCGATTATCATGCAATAACCCCTAGCGATTATAATACAATTTACTTTATAAATGTAGTAATTTGTCAAACATTTATGACACTTTAGTAATAACATGTAATTGCGATAATGCACAATAGGATGAAGCTCAAATAATAGATGATTATATGTTAAAACCCGCATACAATTTGACGAAAACTATTAACTGTAATAATAACATTTAATGCTGTTTAATCAATCTTATCTTAGCGATGAAGTTATTACTGGCATCCGAGTGTGACTTTATTATTTATGTATAATAGCTTTATATTATATATTAGTATAGCTTTGCGCAAGTGAGGTAGCAATACTCAGTAGAACAGACAAGAAAATGTTGTGTATTGCCAAATTTTTAATCGATTTTTAACGTTAAAACATCAAATGTTTGTTGCTAGTTTCTCGGAAAATCGAACACTTGGGTTTAACGATCTAGTTTTATAAGCGACTGCGACTGTTTTTATGTACGTATAAAAATACCTAGTAATTTCCTGTAATAGGTAATAGTGTAGCTTTCAATTATTTAGTGACGTTAGTATTAGCTACGTAAAGTAAATAACAGTTGGTTACGAATACTGTTAACGAGAAGCGCATGATTCGATGTTTACGTTATTTGTTTAAATCACTAAATAGATAAAGAAGAGCGTTTGGTAAAATTTTGTATGTCGCCACTAATACCATTTTATTTTGCACATTTAGATATATTTTTTTATTAAAATTATTTGATTAGATAATGACTGACTTTCAATAGTTTCTTGAAAACGAAGAGGTTGATGAAATCTTTGTGGTGTCTTTCGCTGGTAATGAACGCCTTTGTTCATATTTGACGTACTGTAGTTAATATATGGGTAACTGATAATTTTTCTTATGGGTTGCAAGCGTCATCTAGGCCTAGTGTTGTTATTGCCAAAGAACAACGCCATAAATGCGAAGAAACGTACGAATAAATAGAATAAAAACGTTGGATAATTTACGAAAACACCATACAAAATGTTCATGGATTTCGTAACTGTCAAACATTTAATGTTCATCCCGTCGATACGGTGAACTTTCTGCTCAAATTATAGATCATCACATCTTCAGTACGCCATCTTTTCTCTGTCATTAATGAAAAAGGATATTGGTTGTCAATAATATGTGCGTTCAGAAATTTATTTTGTGTAAATTAATAATATGCCAAGCTACTTAAATGTAAAACAATTTTTGTTTCTTTTTGTGTTATATATCAATAAAGTTAATATTTATTTTGTGTATTACTTTCATAAATCATAAACATTAAAGTTCAGCGAATCTGTAACACGACATTCATTGTCTGTGAGGCGGTACGAAGTTCGCCGGGTCAGCTAGTATAATATAAATAGGAAAATACACATTAATAAGATTTTTACATATACATTCCAAGATGAGGTTTATTTCTCAAAGCATGTAAACCAATTAATTACATATAAATGCATAACTAGGTAAAAGTGATGTCTGTTTATATAACAATGAAGCATTGTCTTGCCTTGACACCCGTACGAGATTTAATTATGAGAATTCAATAATACTATCCTTTGTTTCAGTAAATTAGGTTAAATTCTCCTTCGATTTTTATTGCAAATAATGACCGTTACGTTGGTTGAATCTATCAATAATTCTTATCATTAATTATTTTTGAAAGTAAAATAACATCCTGCAAAACTGTTTTATCTTATTTCAGAATAAAATAATAAATTAAATTTAATATACGAATGTTATCAATTGTACATATATTGTTTAAGTTTACTATATATACGTTTTACTCAATGCGTACTTATGAAAATTAAAGATTATAGTAAATAACTTTTCAGTGTTACCTGTCTAATTAAACATTTTGATAAGCAGGTTTAGTTCAAGGTGTGATGATTGTTGTAAATATTGTCTTAGAAATGCACGCGATCGCAAACCTTGACATAGGAAATGAGGGAATCAGGTCTTCTTTGAAACAATGATATATATTATTCCACAATGTCAACTGTCAGAATATTAAATAAACGATTGAGAAGGTTACATTTCTTTAAGGTAGCATTTCTTTATTACGGGACTTACATTTGGTCTACTATCTATGTACTTAGTCTTGCGGGTGGTTATGAGCAACCCACGTGTTCTTCAAGAACTCGATTTCTTTGAACCTAGGGGATATGTGAGGGCCAAAGCTATTTGCGATACCAAGGGCCATAACCAGTCTGTTCTACAGACTGGTAAACCACGACGTTGCGCCTACCGAATGCTGTCTGCGACACTATCTTTATATGTTCGCTGAGTAAGTTCACAGTAGCGATATTGAGTATCTTATGTATTTAATTTTAATTTCGACACTATCATAACAGTACTAAGCCAATATGTATATGTATTTTGTAAGTAAATAAAAATAATATAATAAATACATTTCTAGGCCTCACGACGCGACGTTTTACTTACTTTACAAGTGTACCGTATATAAAAAGGAAAATTAATTCGAATTTCAATAATCTCGGAATTCGAATTTCTTAGGGTGAGAATCATACATACATATTATGATATCTAGGTAGGAAGATATTAATGACCGGCTTAAACTGATAAGAAACTAATCGATTGAAAGTCATAATTAGCTCTGGAATGCGCAATAGGCTATACCTTTTATCGAGTTACGTGTGACAACTACTATTGTGTTGTAATATCTTGTTATAAAGTTATGAAACTTTTATCATTACCTCAGTTTAAATAGCATTTTCTACAACACATGATTAATTATATTACAGATGCAAATCTGTTTGCTGTCGTTATAAGTTCACGCTTTTTTCTTTTTATTAAACCATTCTTACGCATTAGTACCGTTAAATATGTACCACGATAGAGTTTCTAGTCACCCTCAACATGTCGCTTGTATACATGGTGTACGAATATAATTTTTGTTTTTTAAATAAATATTATTATTATACGATGACGAATCTCATCTATATACAGTTTAAAATAAAGTGCCCCGGCCCCATTAGTTTGTCTGTATGAATGCCATAAACTCAAAAACTGCCAAACGGTTTTCTCCAATAAATAGTCTGATTATCGAGGCAGGTTTAGAGTATGATACATTACGCTTTTAATTAAATTTACTGAAATATACCAATTATTGTAAAAAGATCGCAAAAATACACAAAATCCAGGCGAAACTGCAGTCGGGATCATTATCTCATTGACAATTATACTTCTTACATCTTTGAAAATCGTCCACTTCGTCCGTGTTTAGTTGAAAAACGTTGAATTTTGAATAGAAATATAATTTAAATTCACATTTCAAATTTCCATATTTATTCTGTAAACTATTGGTAAACCTCTGAATCATTGAACCCAGAACAATGTGTAACTGATTTTAAAATAATTTCATCCCAGTTGGGAAAGACCCTTTAGAGATTTTAGACGTTAGCAAGTTATATACAGGACCATTAATATTTAGTATTCTGACGTCAACTTCTATTTAAAAATTAAATATTTATATAAAACTCACCTCTTTAACAATAGAATGCTCTTCTAAGTACACATAAGAATCGCACTTTATTTCAGTTGAGGTGTCATAGAAATGCTCTGAGCAGGTATCATTTAATGTGACGTTAGCGAAAGGTGCGTAGCGGCGACATTTGGACGGCTCTCCATCGACATGTGGTATACTGAAGTTTACGACTGCCGAATCTTCGCATTCTGGTACTGTGCATCTGAAAATTATACAAAATTGATTAAGTGAAACTTAGAAATTATTGTGTACAGAATACAATTATATAATTTAAAAAAAAAGAAATAGGTTTATCGGCAAGTTCTTTAGTCACAACAGAGCTTCTTATCATATTATTGAATACCTAGAGTTAAGTTAGCTAGATATCTGTTCACCATTCGATGGGATTATGTTGTAGTAACTTTTTCGGTGAATTAACCAAATTTTTTAATTAAAACTGTATACATGTAACTATATTTATAGATAATAGTTTATCCAACTGTAGCATAATTAAACCACGACTCTATTAAAACCTACCAATGTGTTTTACATAAGTACTTCATATAATAGAATTTATGCTACTACTATTGTAAAATAAATATGTTATTTTGACAAATGCTCAATATGTTTACAAATATTGCAATAAGCGTGCGTCGCTTGACAAATCTCAAGTTAATTAAGAGAAATTGAATATTGTCTTTGGTATTTTCGGTTAGCGTAAGCGTAAATTTTAAACTTGGCTCCAAATTATTTTTTGCGCTAAAGACATTGATAGTTCGACGCGAGCTGAGCATCGCAGACTAGGATGGATTAAACGGCGTTTATTTTTTTTGGAATACGAACTCCTTTGTCATAAACACAGCGTATCAAGAGTTGACGGCTTCCGTTGTTTTGTCAGGCATGCATTAGTGTCAGCTCAGAGGTATTGAATTTCAAATCCCCTTTGGAATAAAAAAAATTATAGCCTTGGATTAAGAAAATTCATGATATGGTCCTGGCCAATGGATTTTGTTTTTAACATGATTTTAAAGCAAGGTTGATATAACATTAATTACTTAATATTCTGCATTGAAATTCACCAAAATGAAATAATGCTAATCGTCGTCAAAGACTCTCTGCTCCGTGCTACAATGAGTAGGGATTCACAAAGAAAAAATATTAAAAATAAATAAGTAGTTTCTAGGCTTACGACATTCACTTCCTTTTGCGTTGCGTACAATTATATTAACTACCAGTATATCAATTATGGTTTATTTTTAATTTATTATGCATTTGTCTCGTATCGAACCAGTATATACCAAATAAAGGCGCACCGGACGAGCCTTCAGTTTGTTTCTAAGTAAAAATACAAGGAGTAATAAAGAACAACAGTGTTAAATCTGTGGATCATAATAATTGTTCTCATTTGATAGCTCAGAAAAATAATATTAACTAATATGACAATTCGATTTGTTGCTATTCCTATACTTAAAAAATTGCTATAATAATAGAAGTCTTTTCATCCGCCTTTAAATTAAAAAAAATGTTTTAGGAACTTAACTAATAAATAATAAATGTTTTACCTATATTTAAGGTCCATTGCTTCAAAATTATATACTGAAGAATACATTCCCGCCAATAAAACCGGAAACAGAATCAAAATATAATTTAATAAATGAAATTTTCCAAACGGTCCGAGATCTAACAATATATCGTCCACTGTAATTTCTTTTTTCTTTTCCACATCCATGATTGATACACCCGCCAACTTTTAAATGTCGAAAAAAAAGGAAACTGACTGGCTGTCAAAAAAAATAGTAGTTTCACACACACTTTTTAAATTCGGAACGTTTTTTTTTATCGGACGCACAGTCTTTCGGTGATTTTCCCGCGTCGCGTCCGCCTCGGTCACCAGGCTATAGTGCGCGCTAAACCGTTTGATACTTACTTTTTATTGTTAGTTTAAGAACAGCTTATCACCTTCAAGAAAATGTTAGTGTTATTCAATTATTCACGTTACGTCAGGAACTGAGTATTGCACCTATAGTCGATTGAACATGTAGCTTTTGATTTTACACTTGTACAAATATATACCTACCTATTATGTAAGTTATTATGTTTCTAATTATTATTATTATTATTATTTTATGAAAACAGGGGGCAAACGCGCAGGAGGCTCACCTGATGTTAAGTCATACCGCCGCCCATGGACACTCTCAATGCCAGAGCGCTCGCGAGTGCGTTGCCGGCCTTTTAAGAATTGGTACGCTCTTTTCTTGAAATACCCTAAGTCCAATTGGTTCGGAAATACTTCTGTGGGCAGCTGGTTCTACAGAATTTCGTATTCTGCCTCGACGTCGGCGGTAGAAGATGCAGAGTGACCCCACATCTACTTAATTAATCTTCTTCGTTATTCATATTTTTTAAACATTATCATTTACCGTCGTAAAATAGATTGTCTGATTTTTGTTACGTTTTTCTTGGCGACCACAGAATTGAATAGATTTTAAAGTCGAACATTTGGCAAAAACGTTTTCTTCTAGTACTTTCACTAAGAAACAAACTATCGAATTGTAATCCCATTAAATATTTATACTTTGATGACTTTATCGTCTAGGTCTTGACGTCGTTCATTAACATATTATATTATGCAATAAAAAATAATTATTAAAAATATAAATTGATTAGAAATAATATTGACCAATGAGTGATTGTGTCACGAGGCTTTACTTATAAAATACAAACGTCTAGTCACGTGATACCGGCAGTAATTTAAATATTCATATAAATTATTTATTTATATTATGTCCCTAAGAATTTATAAATTCATTCAATTCATTGTTCATAAATTTCCTAGTTGCCATTTAGAATTTTTGTAATAATATAAAACACTAAATAATGATGAAGGCACAGTTACGCCAGTTGTTAAGTAATTACAATAACAAAGTTTTCAACGGAATAACACGCATAAATTAGTATTTATTATAAAGAAAGTGAAATGACGGAATAATTTAAATTGTTAAAAATTTTAGTAAGATATTATGTGTTGAACATATACATAAGGTAGTATGTTTTTTAATCGGGACTTGTGTGACACTATTACTTGTTGCCAAAATTAAATTCACAATAATTATACACGCCTGTTAAACGCAGAAAGCAATGACGTTCTTATTTATTACGTTGGAATCTTTCACCAATGCCCTAGGCAACGATTGTTTGAAGTCCATCCATGGACCATTTTATTACGAAACTAAGCTTAGTATGGTTCTTCGTGTTTGCGTTGTTCCCGGAGTAGTGTTAGTGTATGCTCCAATTTCTTGTTGATATAAGTTAAATGTTTGGTTTTCATATTTATTTATTACAATAACCCATATGATGAGGAGCATAATGATGGTTGCAGATGCAAATTCTTACAAGCATTTGTAAAAAAAACCTTCACGATTTAAAAGAGCGTAGGAGATCTGAAAAAGGGGCATTTGAGATGTGATGTAGGAGTACAATGTTGCGAATACCATGGACTGCAAAATTAACCAAATATCAATCACCTAAAGACCACTAAGACTGTCAACTATTATTTACCAACGGGTCAAAGCCACTTTGGCCATAAAGCCAGGAGATAATTGAAAAGTATCGACAAACTGGTAATGGAGCGATGGCAGCAGTTAAGTCTGACCGAATTAAGACAATGGGTCTCAACATCCTTAATGTCATGAGACAAGCTGAGGATAGAGTGATGTGGAGGCAGCTAGTCGACGTATCAGTTAGGGCTTAGGACGACTGCGAAGAAGAGGAAAGATGTGGTTTATCGCCAGTTCTTTCCATTCTTTCTACGACCTTAATTTGAGAACTGGCAGATGTAAATTTAATGGTTTTACTGACGTTCATTAGTACACATTGTACCAACACAAATAAATGATATTTTGGTTTTTACGATCATTTTTATCACGGTGCCTATAGTAGTTTTATTACATATAGGAACCCATTATGGACCTGTATTAATGATGAGGTTTAGCATATTTTCTACGTTGTTTTGTGTAATGTGTGGTATGCATCATATTAAATTACTTTATAACACTGAAACCGAACCGCATAATAACGAAACTACTAATTCACATGCCTTTTACCGCAAATTCTCGTTGAATATATCACGGCATAAATGTAAACCACAAGTTATTATAACTTTGTATATGTGTATATGTCGAATTGAGGTTTACTTTATATCTTACGGAAACGCTTCAAGTGCGTCAGTGACTTCGTTTTTTTTAAGAGCTTAATAAAAGCAAAAAAAAAACGTGTATTCTAACAGAAATTTTTTGGAAAAGAAAATAAATTGGCTAAACATTACCTATACATATAAAAGTAAAATAAAAGCTATTTAAATATGATAAAAAGGTTGGCTTCCAACTTTATTACCAATATGTTTCCGATACGAATCAGGAATAAGAATATAATAATAAGAATAATCTTTTATTTCCTACAAAATTGAAGAATATGATTAGCAATTATTAATTAATATTAATCATTATTAATGAATATTATTATTATTTTAACCCCATTGTTATCACATAGCGACTAGCAATTCTACTTCTTCAAACGCGCTTTTCGTTTCTGAAGGTCGTGTTAGTGGCACAATTTCCTCCATTCCCCCTCTGTCATCGGCAAGCCTCAGCGCCTGGATGATGGCAAGACCTGTATGAGCCTTAATAAGCCTTAGATAGGTATCGAAGTCCAGACCTACACTCAGCCAGTTACAATACAAAAAATTATAATCTGGACCTCTACGTTAAATGTCCAAAAAAATCCTTTCATCAGGATCCGTTGGTATACAAGTGTTGAAGGACGTTTTAGTACCGGTAACTGTCGTAGTATGGACACGATTATTTTCTTAGCTGTCTAGAGAATGCTAAGCATCCGCCTCTAACACCACATCACAACACTTTTACTGTACAGTGCTAAAACAAATTTTCAAGTTAATTTTTCCTGAGATGCAAGAAGATCGTTTTATAAGCTTTTAAAAATAGGAACTTTAAAAGCAAAGAATCATTTAGAGATTACATCCTGAGAGTCTAGCTCAACACTCAACTTGTGTCGCGGATTCCCGCAATTTTATTCCGTTGACGTAACCCTGTATCCGATATTGCACTTCGTAGTGCCTCAAGGGATATATCGATACTATAAGGATTTTTGTTAAATAATTTTGAGTGATTTTATATTGTCCGTGAAGTTTATAACAAAAAAGATTTCTTTCTTAAAAAGTCTGACACATAATACTGCAGTTCTAGAAAAGCCTACGCTGCGTGATATTTGCACTATTTTCTTATTTCCGTGATGATGATATTACTATAACAATAAATAGATTTCCATAAATTATATATTTCCGTACATTTTTATAAGTTTTAATAATAAAACTATATCATTTAAAGATGTTAATGTTTTCAATAATTTTTCCTTATAATCAATTAAACTGCTTATAATAAAATATGAAAGAAAAAATTAACAAGGACTTTTATTTGGTCAATGTTGTGGAAATCTCAAATAAGTTGCTAAAGACGAGGTATAATATTAATATATACGTTAGAAAAAGCCTAGAAGATTCCTAAATAAATCAGAGCAGTTAATTCTTGTGATTCAGTTTTGTATTCATGAACATATTATATGAACCCATGTAACACCGGGAGGTTAACATGTGTGGCCGTAATTAAAACGATATTAAATATAATATCGTTAATAATCGTCGATTAATAAATCGATAGATTTACACATCACTAAGTTTGTCTATTCTCAAGTAAGCTCTTTGTGGGATTGAAAGTTTTGACTTGCGGGCGATGTGGATTGTTGACAACAAACTACTACAAACAAATGCACTATACTTTAGACTATACTAATGTTATTACTTCACAAATCGCAGATTATATTCGACCACATATTAAATTGCTACAAAGAGAGATTTTGGTGTGAGTTGTAAATGGCGTTTACAGCTAGACAGGGACAGAATTGTTTCTGTCTCCCTCTGGTTTGTTGGTTTTTATAAATCGTGACGTAGTAAATAGCCAATTTTTGAAGTGAAACTTCTTTATCGAGGTTGGAAAAAAATTTTGTGTAACATTTTTTCGTTACGCGTCACATTTTTCCGTTACGCGCCATCTTTTGAAGTGAAACTTCTTTATCGACGTATGAGAGAAATTTTGTAGCAGGTTACGCGCCATGTTGCTTTTTGAAGTCAAACTTCTTTATCGGCGTTGGAAAAAAATTTACACACATTTGTCACATTTTTCGGTTACGCGCCATCTTTTTCTTGTCCCTAGCACGGTTGATCCGAAGAGATTCGAAGCCATTAGTAACAAAAATATATAATAACGATAACAATGATAGTAATACTAATAATTCTATTACAATTAATGAAATTCTGTAATAATCTTAGTACTACATAGTAGTACAGTAATAAGTTAAAATGAAATAATTGTATTTGTATTCATGTCTATGATAATAAAAGCCTTTTGTTAAACTTTATCTAATTTAACTTTATTTAGCCAATTTCTGTAAAGTTGCATATAGTAGATCATTTTTCGAAAAATAAGGTCATAAAGAAGTTTCACTTCTTACGTGTGTACACCTAGTACACGCACACATTTTTTTTTATAGAACTGGAACAAATAGGCTCACCAGAAGTCATAAAGCCATGGACACACACTGCCAGAATACTTGCAAGTGCTTTGCCGGCCTGTTTAAAATTGTTACGCTTAAATCTTGAAGGGTCTTAGTGTCTTAAATCTTAATATATGGTAAAACAAGAATATCGATTTCCAAAGTAAATTTATATGTGACACTCAATACATTAAGCATAAAGAGGCGCCAAAAGCTTAGTTTTTTTTTGTTGCTCCATTATTCCTCACTTTTTTTTTTAATTATTTAAAATGGCCTTGTCTGCCGTGACCCAGGTTTTCGAAGTATTCGTAGCTGTAGAGTAATTCTCGGTTTTGAAAAGTAATGGAAGGATTAAAGTAAATTCAAATGTTACTGTGTGAAGAATTAAATGTACCTGTATACCTTAATGTGAAACACGGGCGAGCACTTAGCACTGCGTATGGAATATTTAGAAGAGTAATACGTGTATAGAGTATAATTATTTAACCCTTAAATGATAGTGTTACAGCATATTTAGCTTTTACTTATTTATTTTATTTATTAACACTTCGTTGCAATAATAAATAATATAATACAATTGACAAAATTTAATGAAAAGGAGGACAAATACCACTGTGAGAAAAGAAATACATAGATATGGTAAGAAAGAACTTCAAAAAGACATAGTTATTTAGACACAACTAATAGAACATAACAAAGCAATTAAAACATAGGTAAACATTTTTTTTCAAGAAATTGTATTACCAACTTCTTGAAAAAAATCACAATGCTAATTTGCATGTCGATAAATATTATTACATTTTAATTGTGTCTATATTAATAATCTCAGTAAATAATTACAATTTCCTAGAAAAAAATATTTTTTCAGTGAAGGGTCTTAATCTATGTAGTCATTATACAGTTCCACAGCGTATAACATAATTAAAAATAAGATTTTTGATTCTGTGCGATGTTAGTCTATGACATGCATAGATTTATTAATCACCCGGGGAGAGGCATTATGCGAATATAAGCATGATGTATCATTGTTTAATTAACATTCTAATTATTAATTCTATTCGCATTCGGTGAGTGTTTTGACACGATTTTTTCACTTCATTTAAAAGTAAGATAATATGTATGCTTAGGATTCAATAACTTAATATCCTGATAATATTATTTTTCATTTATTACGTGAAGCAATTTATTTCAGAATATAGATAATTTTTTTTAGGATTAAATAAATTGACCTTAATTTCAATATAAATTACCTAATTTCTTTAAATAAGCAATTTAGGTCGCAAGCTAGAGAAGTGTGTTTGGATAACGAGAAGAGAAGAAGTTTCTATTATTATTTTTTCTAGAAAGCACGCTTTTTAATAGTCTATAGCTAATTAAAATTTATGTAATTACATTACTTACTAGGCTTGGTCACAATATATATAGGTACGATGTGTGATTAAGAGTTAAAGTGACTGTTAATAGATTTGATTCCTGACATAAAAACCAAACACCAATTCTTATAGACCGGTCGCAATATTCGTTAAAGCAGAACAAATAAATGTAATAAATTGAAATCCAATATGTGTACCTAAATAAGGACTCTTCCTATGTGGAAGGGGAGAGTACACTGGTTATGCTTCGGCCCTGGAGCACAAGCTGCTATGGATTTTGGATGCCTCCATAATTAAAACAATAAACCCAAATTGTTGAGATTGAAAGGTTATTGTATTTAATTAATTAAAATCAATCTCGAAATAAATTAAAATATTTTTGTGTATTTTTCGTAAAACATACACCCACAAATATAAATTGAGGGCCAGCGCTGAATCCAAAAAAAAAACAAAATATATTTACATTAATTGAATTTAACTAAATATCTTAGCTTAACAGGTGAATCGCCGCGATATGAGGTTCACGATAAATTATCTATATTATAGACTTATTACTAATTGAGGATTTAACCGGACCGATATTAGGTATTCGCTCCTCTTCCCAAGCCCCTGCTGGCGGTTTTCGCAGCCTGCTGATGAAGGACGGCACTGGGGCGGGCGTATAGCCCTTGGGCTATCCATGTCTGTTGTCCGCTACCTTTTATAATGGTGTTGCGTCAGAGGGGTGCAGCCTTGCGATTCTGTAACTTACTTTTCGAGTTTGAGTTACAGAATCGCAAGGCAGGTATTGCTTATGCGGGGCAAAGGGATTGCAATAGAAATATTTAATATTTATGATATTATAAACTTACCATGTAAATATTGTATAAACTTACCTAATCCATATATTTAATCCAATCCAATTACTGAATGAGATGAGATGAGAGTCGCACAGAACTCATTTTTCTCGTATACATATCCCATATATTTCTAATGCATTTTGAATGAAATATCCGGAAGGTTATCAATCTGCAATCCCTACAAGTTTCATATAAGCGCAATCTTTTTCTAATATCATCTGATATCGCTTAAGTATCCGAGATGTAGCTTAGTCTATGACTATTCTCATATAAGCGATATCTATAACGAAAGTATCGTTGGAAATTTAAAAAATCGATAGCAACAAGCAATTGTTTTAGCAATTATCTTTTTTGTTGTTATTTCACCTACTCGCAGTTTGACAAGAATTGTCGTGTTTTTGATGAACAAAACCTCTTTTTGATACTTCGGTTAGTACCTACAGTATCCTACTGACGGTGATTAAAGCGTGGATACATTAAAATTTACACATATTGATTACTTCCACATTCGGGTTATTGTTAGTTAACTGGTTATATCAAATATCCGCTATTTTCGTTTTATATCAGTCATTTGGTAGATATAGGCTACACCTGTGTTTATTTTAATGAGATTTTTGTTTAACAGACTTTATAGTAGTTACCTTCATTCTATGAATACATATAACAATTCTTTAGATACAATGTGTTTGTGTTTCGAGACATCTTATTAGACAGTTATATCGACAGTTTGATATTACGTGAAAAAGAATAGGACTCTAGGATGCAGCTTAAACTTTGCTACGTGTCTGGTAAAATGAGAAAAGTAGCACAGCTGTAAACTCCTAAATAATTGATTTTGAAACCATGCTATTCATTTTTCTATTACGTCCCTATTTTGAGATACCTAACTTTAAAATATGTAATGAACGTTCGAATTTTAAATGTCGTTTGAATTATCTTGACCAAAAATGTTTTATATTCTAATGCAGAGCAGGTTTTTATGAATTTCGATACTGGCAGTTGCGTTTCTAAGAAACATTTTTATAATTTGAAATAAGAATAGGAATGTAAAACTTGTTGGCATCTTTAAAGTGTCAGTGTCCTTCAAACAATACATATAAATTTAAAATTCGAATTTTTATTTGTATTGCATAAATAACAATGCCGTATTGTGAAAATCAAATTTTGACTCTTTTCTATGCTTTGTATTGAAACTAAAATATATTTTTAAATTATTATACTAATAAAAATAAGTGATAATTGGTAAAGTAAGTTATGATTGAGTAGATTTGCAGACAATGAAAGTAAAGAAGAACATTCACCCTCATTTCAAGGCAGAATATAAACATTATTTTTAAGGATCCTTTAAGGATTAATAATGTGCTTAACCTTTTCTAGTTAGTCGGCTAATGGCGCAATGTGGCTAACCATAACATCTAACGAACTTACAGCCACAGTTGAAAATGTAAACAGTAATACTAATTAAATATGCCCTAACTAAGACTTGTGAAAATAGTTTTAAATTACGTATTTAACTATCGGAACTTTGCCTGCAAAACAAATTAAAACTCAGGCTATAAAATTCTAAATGGAAATTTAGTTTAATTTAACCAATAAATCGACAATATGTCAGATCCTGGGCCGCAAGTGGCGATGTATAGGACTCTTAGAAAGTAGTCCAGCCTCTAGATTAGACTCCCACCATCCCTCATTCGCCACCCACAACAAATCTGCTCAGTGGTAGCTGAAGTACGACCAACTATAGCCAAGCGCAGGCCCGAGTGCCAAAGGTGTTAGATGCCAAAACCATCGTATCTGGTGACTTACCTCAAATTATCCTCGTAGAACTGCTGCAACTTCTGATGGACTGATTCCAAGAGGACTGGACAGGAGGACTGGAGGGAGGACAGTTGTGAGTAGTGGCTGAACCTTAAAACCTTTAGTGTCCCTAAACATGTTTGCTATTTAAATCGGTTCCGAGACACCAGTCACATTTAAAGGAACACCTGCTGTAGGAATCAACCTATTAGTATGTTTCCAATATTGCTTAAAATCTTTATTAACGTTGTGAGTGGCTAAAATATCCATGACTATCCTTTTATGCATTTTTTACATAAACCAGAGCCAGTGCTGGGACGCCCGTCTAACACCCAATGATGAAAATGGCATCAAGAATCTGTATACATCGGATAAACATGTTTATTCCAACCCACCACGATCGTTATATGCTAATTTGTTTTACAACTAAAGGTGTTAAGAGCGGCCTCTGACCCAATGTTTATAATATTTTTTCGGTAATTTTTCTTCTGCTTGATAATTAGCTACTACTTATACTATATATATACTTATATATATATATATATATATATTGTGTAACAATTAACCCTTGGATTAGTTTTTGCATTTTTGTTTATACATATTATTTTAGTTTTTTTATTTGATTAGTGTTATATGTTATTTTGAGTTTTTTTTGTTAATTATTTATGCACTTCTTATACTTTACCCTCTGTAGGTGTTTCTTTTTCTATTGTTCCATATTAGGGTCGCCTGGAAGAAATCGCTTGTTAGTGATAAGGCCGCTCGGTGCCTAACTTATGTAACCTACTTTTTTATATGTATGTTTTTGTATAAGATAACGAAGTGTAAATAAAAAAATATTATTATACAAATCAATATTTTGACACATAATTATTTTCACAACTTCGAATGTCAATTTCTTCGTGTCAGCGTTCTGACATTCTATCTGTTTTAGATCGCAGCCCCACAATACCCTATTGGGAACACTTGCACCATCCACAGATCACGAAATTAAAAGTCGCAAATTATTATTCACCTGCCGTGGGAAATTATCTGGTCAAGATGAGTTGCAGTGCAGCATTTGAATGAGAGCTCCAGGCAGCGTCCGTGACAAGACAGCGGTCTCGGACTCGTTCAGAGCTATCTTGTGGTTCTAGCTATGGACGTGAGCCCGCAGGCTAAAGTTAATTTAAGTATTTACAACAAAATAGTATAATACCAATTCATGGGTATGAATGCTGTGATATATAAAAGAATAAAACATAATAAGCTATTAAAAATAAGTCATAAATTACCTTAGGATAATAATTTTTAAACTAAATTTGGTGATGTAGATAAAACATTTTTAAATAAATCTTACAGTTTACATCAGTCTGTGGATCAGCCCTCCGCAGAGAACTTAACAATTCATGACTCTCCTAATTACAAAGGTAAAACGTTCCGGGAAATTAAATACAAGAATGGCGCAGTATCCGATTGTAAATAACAAACTTTTTGGATTCGCCAGTACTTTGACCTTACGTTTAAAAATAAAGACTAATGGTATTCGTGATGTTGCCGATGATTTTTATTCAATTTATGACTGTCGGTTGTAATCTACACATATAGAATATATCAGAAATAGAGGTTTAATTTTATGTTGAAAAAAAAAACTCCCTAATTGGTCGTACTTCGGCTACCACTTTTATAGAGAAGCTTACACTTTTAATAACACACAAATATTTTATTTACAATATTCTTAACTAACAAAAATAACATTTTTGTTTTTTATTCGATCTAATTTAACTTCTAAGTCCATCATTATACGTTTACATCTTGTATTTACTTCATGAATTTCAAAAGTAATACATACCATGTTTTATTTTTAGGCACGTACTCTATGTGAATAAAAAATCTGTTTTCGAACGAAAAAGTATAGGAAACCCTAACGTTTATTAGCTAAATTTAATGTAAGATTTACTGTAGATTAGTAGGTACTTTCATACTATTGATTATTGAATGGTATTTTTTTTTTATAGAACAGGGGACAAACGGGCTCACCTGATGTTAAGTGATACCGCCGCCCATGGACACTCTCAATGCCAGAGGGCTCGCGAGTGCGTTGCCGGCCTTTCAGGAATTTGTACGCTCTTTTCTTGAAGGACCCTAAGTCGAATTGGTTCGGAAATACTTCAGTGGGCAGCTGGTTCCACAAAGTGGTGGTGCGCGGCAAAAACTGCCTTGAAAAACGCTCAGTTGTGGAAAAATAATAAATGCTAATACTTTATTCATAAGTTTCCAGATAAAAAAATGTGATTTCCTATATTTCAATATCACTTGAGCATCGTCTAGCTTTCTCAGTGATTGTAGGAAGGAGGTATCAACTTTCAACAAAACACTTTCTTTGTACTGTGTTCAGGTCGCGGACCCCAAATATTGCACTTTTAAATAAGTAGGGATGGGATCATTTATCGATAAAATATAAATGCAGGGATGTGTCATACCTGATCGAATTTTAATGTAAGAACTTTTATTTATTATTAAAATTCTTTCAGCCCAGATCCATGGAAAAAGTTCTCAAAGCAAGTAACTCTGATACAAATACAGACACCATTATAGAGTGGAAGTTTACAACATTAGGAACGCTTCACCAGATTTATTTTTTATATTAACGGTACAAATTGTGTTGCCCGCGCGGTGGGGTTGCGGGGTTAAGTGATACCACTGCCCATGGACTCTCACAATGCCAGAAGGCTCCCAAGTTGTCACCCTTTTACGCTCTTTTCTTAAAGGACTCTAAGTCGAATTTTTCTTTGAATAATTGTAGTGTAGAGGGAGGGCAAAACTTGCTGAGTTTCTTGCCCGTTCTTCTCAGAACAAGGCCTCCTGGTAGTTTTGCGAACGGATGGCGTAGTCTTGCTCTTTCGTGAATTTTGTAAACGTTGTTGACATTCATAAGCATGCTCTAAGAAGCATCTAAATTGAATAAACGTATTTTGATTTGATTTGATTCGAATTGGTTCGGAAATACTTAAGTGTTTAATGTTCACGCAGCACATATCTGAAGAATCAATTGATATATCCAGACACATCAGTTGTTGTTCAAATGTATTGATAACAAGTATGGAAAACTCATTATTAAGGAAAGGAAATATTATTATATAATATTATCATATTTGTGACAAAATAATATTTTCCTCTGTAAGTTACATTCTTTTAACGATGCGAGTCATGTAATAAGGAAAATTTGATGATTTCTTATACATTCCAACTAAAATGTGTTTTCCTTTGAGACTGAAAAGCAAATAATGTAAATAATGTCATAGTTGACATGCCCTCATTATTTATTTAATAAGCAATCACAGAAAATATATACCAACCATTGTTCCTTCGTATTTTGACGTACCAAATCTTCAAGCAGAAGATTCGATTGTTGCCAGCACATCCCTAAACATTAATACACACATAAAAGCTCTTTGTGGGATTGAAGAACAGTTACAGCGCGCAGCACTCATTCCCACATAAATAATGAGAAATTTTCAATGTTTGATTTATGCTAGCTTTCTTTGTGTTATGCCTGGATAACACCAATGCAAACTGATTGACTTCTTTACATATTTAAAACCTTTTTTTAATAATTTAATATAAATTCTGAGCTACTATAATATATTATCATAAAGACATTATGCAAGAATAATTCAGGAGGGATAAATAAACTGCTCATTGTCCCTGAAATAGAATAGCGTCTTTTCGCTGTAGTTTCCGATACAATGCAATAAATGCTGGAACAACTTGGCATCTATAAGGCATTACGTCTTTAAAGATAAAATGTAAAAGTTATCGTTTGGAATATCAGTCGGTCGGGTTGAGATTTTCGTTGCATTGTCTCGTGTTTTATGTTTGTTTGTTATTTGATTTTGAATTTTTATTGTTATTTATTTAGTGTATGCTGGTGACAGCAAAGCTGTGTTGGACCCATTTTCGCTCGCTCCGTCCTTGTCGTACGGCGTTCTAGAATGTTCAGTCTGGCTTCGAGAAGGTTCCGATCATCCCTCTCTTTCGCGTATCATTCCGTCTTTGTGTGAGAACACCTAGAAAGTTCACTCTAAAATATTTCTCCATCAAAGAGGTATAACCAGTCCTGAAAACGACTAAACAACTGGTTTCCTGAAACCGTACTACTACAACTAACTTTATGCAAATTAAAGTTTTCTAATATGTGATAGACTCTCTCCTGAAATGGTCAGAAACCAAGTTTTAGCTTGCTGAAAACATCTCTAACTTGTGGAATATCGTAAAACATTTCAGTCAACCCATCTTCGTAACAATACCATAATACCCATCCAATTTCACCGCGGGCAGCAAATGTTATTTCAATACTTATATTCTGCCGCGAGCATGATTAAATATGCTTATTAAGCTCAATGTTAAACATAGTATGTAAATATAAGCGAGTGTTTCACTAATTACTAAGATATTCAAGAGCTGTTTGCGGTGAGAGTAATAGTGTATTCACAACAGCGATTTATTGGTACGGAAACACTGTTTAATATTGTATGGTATAAATTGTGGACAGTACTGATTTGCGAATTAAGTAGGCGGAGCCGGGCATAAACAGAGCTGCAGCTTATCTTACAATTGCAAATTTTAGGTATTTCTTGAAAACGTTTCATCTTTCGTCATACTATGAGATCAGGCTATGTCAATTGTTTTCTGTATGACTTTTCTGCTTAAATTTCGCCAAAAGTGTGTTTTTAATAGTCTACCGTATTCCGACAACGAATTATATTTCGGCCAGACCATCCGAAGAGGTCATGAGAACTTGGAGAAACTGATGGATGTTGGTAAAACAGAAGGTAAAGGGGGCCGGTGGCTGGCCATGCGTCATACTTGTGTACGGGTGCTTCTTGTGATGACTGGTCATACTTGAATTAGTATATGCGGTGATGTTAGTTATTTCGACTATGTGTTTGCGTGTTATTCCCACGAGAATGTAAGTGCGTGCTCCTATTTCACCATGCCTCCTGCTGATAGAGGACAAGTCTTTGTTTTTTTTTAAATTTATGTTGCTATTATGTATTAATTACTTAATATGTCATGTGGAAATGGTGTAATGGTTGCAGCTCCTTATAAACGTCGTGTAAAAAAAAACTTGACGATTAAAAAGAGTGGCGGAGAGTTTATTGCCAGTTCTTCTCTCCCGTTCTACGCCCTTGGTTTGAGAACTGGCAGTAAATGTAAAATTAGAAGCATTAATATGAATTTCTTTACTGACGAGTCATAAGTGTACATTATGTTACCTATATGATTAAATGATTTTTTACTTTTACTTTAAAAGATCGCGCGTGCATAACCAGATATACCGATGAAAGACTCATCGTCCTCAAAACTGTAAAACCAGAGGCGCTCGACGGAAACTGGCGGAATAGTCTGCTCGAGATGTTTCCTTGCTATTATTATTTATAAAAAATGTGTAAAATGACAGTCCTTTGCTATTTCATTCATGTTGTGATATAATAGATCCATTTTAGTACCTGTTTTTGCGGACGTCGAAATCGAAGCGTTACTATTTGGACGTAGTAAAGTTGGAAGGTTCTTACTACTAGTTCCCAAATTAAAGAAGTAAAGCTGCTGGCAAAGATCTTTTTGCCACTGTTTTGAATCGCCAAGTTTTAGGGTTACAAGGAGATTGTAAGGAACTGCAACCATTATACTCGACATGTTAAGTCAAGTATTCGTAATAAGTGATTAGTTTTAAGTAGAGAAACGATTATTTTTAGGAATCATCAGTGCCATCAGCTACATAAGCCTCAAATTTCTGTATGTTTCGTGATCATTTGTTTTTTCTAAAAGGCAAGTAGCCATCTGTGCCGACACGCCGTCGACTTACTGGGTCTAACGTATGCCGGTTGCCTCACCCATATTTTCCTTCACCGTATGAGCGAGGGTTAAATGCACACATAGACAGAAACTCCATTGGTGCACGGCCGGGGTTTGCACCTTCGACCTTAGGTTGGTGAACACGGAAGCATCTAGGCCAATACTGCTACGCTAACTATTACTAATGAACTATTCTTAAAACGTAAAAAATAATGCACTTATTTGGTTTAATAATCTTTATTGTGTAAATTAAGTATTCGATACGAAATAAATTAATACAACTATTTACTATCTAGATACAAATTCACACGTAATTTAATACGAAAATTAATAAGAGCTGCTAATTAATTGGTCCCTAATTCCAATTATACAAAAATACTGATTATTATGTCTTAAAAAATTGAAAAATTCAGTTAGAAATTAGTACTACTTAAGATTAAAATATTGGTGATAAAAATCGTAAATCTAAATGTTCAATTCAAAATTATATACTGTAGCAAATTCTTTTCAAATCTCTTGATATATTATAAAAAAGAATCATAAAAATAAGAATTTGCTTGCATTAATTAAAATAAATTGTAAATGAATTGTTAAATGTAATAGTATATAGGTAATATAATAATATTTGTAAAATTCATATTTTATAATCTTTGAGTGTAGACTTAGTCTATGGTTTAAGAAAGTACTCTGTTGTATTAGAAAACTTAATTATAACATTTTTTAAAATAAGAACGAGTACTGACACGTAGTACAAGCAGAATTGTTTCTAATGTATAAACACTTTTAAGTTACCTTTCCAATTTCATATCAATAAAAATGTATTAGAATGTCGATACGACTGCCATTAAGCGTCGTACAATATAGTGTGTTTAATGATGTATTAAAATATTAACTATTTTAAAAAAGCTTAAGTGTTAAAAGTATGAAAGTTTGTACGTCTTACATTGTGCATACTATAAACAAAGGAAGTTTCAAATCTTCTTACAATGAGTTAGGGCTGTGAAACTGAACTAAATTAAGCAAGGACGCATTTTTCGAGCGCTTTTATTAAAGAGTCGATCGAGTTTTTCTGCAGATCACCGATGAAGTACGATAGTACTTGCGAATGATAAGCTGTTGTAATGTAACACTGTAATTACAATCAAGTTGGTAATTTTACCTAGAATGTAAGACTTGGTCCGGATTAGGATTGGATAACGAATTGGTCGACATTCCTGGCAAAAGTAAGAGTCGAGATGATAGCCATCTGTCAAATTTAATAAGCTTTGACAGTTGGGACTGATATTTAGCGCTAATTTTTGAAATTATTTCGTATCCTGGGATGATAAAGTTATTTTATATGTGAGCTTAAGCTGTTTTATATATATTTATCTATAGTAATAAAACAATTACAAATCAGTTTACAATGTTAATTGTTACCTTTAAACCTTTGTTACATTTACCTTTTAAAATTATAAAAGATTTTTAAGCTATTGCATAGCTTCTATCGCGGGCCTTGACCGTGGAGACGGAATCCAGAAATTCCGTAACGAAAATAACCTAACACACTATGACGTAACGTGACGTCTCACATCGGGTGCAGCCGGTACGTTAGAGTGAGACAGACTATATAGGCGTGTTAGTCTGAGTCTGGTAGAGTGGTAGATTATGGAATTAATATCAAAGAAAAAAAAAACTGAATGAATAAAAAATAAATAAATAATTATAATTGCATAAGTTGATAAAAATGCTATGCAATAGCTTTACTTCGGCAGTCCCCGAGTGCCACACATTTTAAACATTCTCTATGTTTAAAAAAAAACTATTATAATTTTTTGATAACCCTATCAATTTTGTTGGCCACGCATTAATATTGTCATAACATTGTTATCACAATGGAATTTGATGCAGTCTGTGGCATTGTATAGAAGTCGTAAATAATGAAATTGCTTTTAGACTGTGAAACAGACTTTTACAGATTCTTAAATGCATTATTGTCTTTAAATTGCCTTTATAGCTAGTATGAGTAATAAATATGTAAATATTTACTCACGAGTAAAACAAATTAATTGCACTCTTTTAAGGTTGATTTGTTTATTTTTTAGTACCTAATTTAGTAATGTACGACGGTAGACAGAAAAATTGTAAATTGTTCTACCGTCACATAATATTTTTGTTGTATTTCTTGAATATCTTAGTAAATTTAAAAATACTCTTTCATCTTTCTGTCAAATAATGTTTACGCTGTGATGAAGAAGTAGTTTTGTAAAATTAGACAGATTTCTTATATAGAAATTCGTTTTTTATCACTATGAATATAACAATATTTTATAATTTCTTGTTTTATTCTTTGGCCGTTAAATTTTTGATATGATTTATGAACCAGCAAATCTTTTTGGTTATTACGCTGTTGACAAAAGCTACTTTTAAAATTAAAAATTGAAAAATAAATTTAATTAGTAAGCTAACCGCGTAACTTGAATATCGATTCCGATATATTGAGTTTTAGCATCGCATATATTAATAAGTAACATCAGCGCCGTGGATATAGAAATTCCCTTAAAATTGAGATATAGATACCAATAACATAGAGGCTCTTAGGAGGTACCAATGCCAAGCTAACCGCTAACTTTTCATTGAGTCAATCATTGCAATCGCTATTAAAGTTACGTGGTAAGCCTGCAGACACGTTTAGGAACATAAAACTCTTTTTATAGAAGCCAGAGCCAAGCTCTTTCGGTGTTAGTTAATTTTTTGTGGCTTTTTTTTCCAATGGATTTTTCTATAATTTATGTCAGACCATAAGATTCACTTTATGTCAGTCAATGGTTCGGCTTTTCTCTTTTTCCTAGACAATTCTTCAGCTTCCTCAATGGTGTCTGGTAGACGTATGTTTCGTGTCTCCGGAAGAAGAAAAACTAGCATGGTGCATATCATGCACATGCCTCCGAAAATCACTGTTGGCATGGATTTGTGGTAGTGAGACTGGAACAAACACAAAACATGTTATAAGTACACAAAAATATTTTATAAAAAAGTAAAAAATAGTTCTTAGACTTAATTATAATAAATATTTAAATCAATTAAACTACACTTAATTATAATAAATATTATAATTAAGTGTAGTTTAATTTTTAGGTTTTTAAGTTTAAATCAATAAATCTATATCGGAGCAATGTTATACTGTCAGCTGTCATAGTTAACATGTCTTATAAGTTAACGATGTCAAAGTCACTAAGTAATTAACAAGTTCAAAATTAATACCATGAATACTAGTTTATTTGATTTAGTTATATTGCTAGATCTATAAAATACGACTATTCAATGGTCGATAGTAATAATAATGATGGAATTACTGACGGTTTTGAACTGATTAAACTTGTTGTTAATTTATAAACCGACAGCTGACAGCTGACAGTATTGCCATTGCTCCGACAACTACATAAAATGTCATTTGTGAGCATTACCAGCAAAGGCGTCAATGGTGCAATAAGAGATCCAATCCTCCCAGAAGTAGAGCAAATGCTTAGCAACATTTGCCGCATGTTAGTGGGAAATACTTCAGACACGTAGATGTAGACTGAGCTGTATGTGAGAGTGACGCTCCACTTGCCGATTAGGTATAGGACTATTGAGTACCAGTTACCTGTAATTAAATATATATTAATGCTATATTAATCCTCATTTTGATGTGACAGTGACAGTCAGGGTTGTCAGTTAATAGACCAAAAAAATATAATATAAATTCTTGACGGCGCGCGGTCTAATATGCAATTTTAGCTTTATTTAAAAAAATATCTCTAACGTGAAAACTATGTTTTAATTTATTTTAAATACTTTTTGAAGCAGGATTTGACTGAACTTATCATAGACTCAAATTCGCTTAGGAACAAATTAAACAACCAACAATAGTCATAGTCAAAGGTTTCTACACTCATAATATAATACATATCTATTTCTTTCAAATTTTTCCTGACCTTGATATAAATTTATAATTGTTCTATTCTAACTTAGTTAGGTTAATTATAATTTTCAAGGTCCAAGTAATGATCCGTGGAGGAATAAAATAATATGTGAAGGTTTTTATTAATAAGTGGTATTTAATATCCATAGCAAGGTAAGCGGTAATGTTATACAGTATCTCTTAATCATACAAAATTAAAGTTTAAACGTCCCCTTTTCACATCGTGAAGAGAATCGGTAATCCAATACGGCGATTTTGGATCCCGACGCGCGACATCAGCCCTGCGATTCTGTAACTCAAATCATAAAATGACTGCTTCACGACTGATTTGAGAGCGACCGCCGATGCGAAAACCGCTGTGTGAGTTCGTGAAGTGAGTTACAGAATCGCAGGGCAGTTACGGAAATTTAGAGAAATATGTATATCGATTGCAGACAAAATAACCGGGACGGTATCGCTATTAGAAGTTACATAGTACCGGCGCTGAAGTTTGTCAGATAAGTTTAATAAGGAGGTAAGATTTCGTCTTAGTGATAGTTTTGTGAATCACTATATTACACTCTCTGACATTTACTTTGACTTATCGTTCAACATCCGTTTGCAAACTTTGTCTAATTACGATGTATTTATATTTTAGCCCAGAGATATTTCTATTGTTACTTAAACCAAGTACTATCAAGTCTCAAAGATGGGACGACAATGAAGAGGAATTTAAGAAGGAATTTTTGTTCATACTGTTTCATTTGTGGTTGACTGCAGATCACGAAGTCTCGACTTAAAATATTTTTTGTGTTTATCTTTTAAAAAATCTATACTCTTCAGCAATGTAGGACTGTGAAAGAAAATTAGATTGATTGACTAACTAAACTTTAAAAACAACAATTTAAATAAAGTCGACTTTTATTATAAAAGTATATATGAATGTAAAAGTGGGATAAAACATATAACTGGTTGCTTGAATGAAACCATTTGTCCCTCCTTTCAGAAGAACGCGTTTTGGCCAAAACTCCGATATCCAGATTGTACATTCTGATAAACGGGCTAGGTCTGGATATCCATAGTTGCTCCGCTCACACCCAAATCAATTACTTACCCTTTAGTTTTTATAATTTATGAATCGAGGTATTTTATATTCGTGTTTGTTATGTTTCACAAATATATTATATAATATTATTTTGTTTGCCATCAGTCCTCTTTTCGCCTGCAGTGCGGCTTATATTGTATCGTATTCTAATTTAGGTATTTAGTAACCTAAAAATTTAACTGGGACAGCTTGTGTTTGTTTAATTGGAAACTAATTAATACATTTAATTTAAATATTATTATCAAAACCACTAACGCGTTTATGCAATTTTAATAAATGAATACATTAATCATTACATTTGTCTACAAATGAAAACCTTTGCGTGGCGTTATTTCTTATCATTAGAAACCTATAAGTGTCTTTACTTTCTTCATGACAAATGAAGCGCGATCTTATCCGTGAATACAATACTTTTTGGTTTATGGTAGACGAAATTTGTAACTTATGTTAATTGTTTATGATTGTCTATTGTTTTTGCCTTAGGTTACTAAAGACCAAAATAAAGAGAAAAAAACTTTCTATGACAAAAAAACGTATGCCTTATTCCAAGAGGTTTTACGTCTATACGACAAAAGATTAGCAAATACAAATGTTCCAGAAAACCCGGTTAATTATAAACCAACAACGGCGACCGCTCAACAAATAACCTCTGAGCTAAATTAAGAAATATTAGACCGTACAATATTCATACATACTGTTCTATGGTAATAATTATCTATGATACATTAACGCTAAAATTATTGAACTCTGTGCCGTGAAGACGTCTTGACAAGAGACTGGGATTGACATTAAAAAATCAAATCGTTTTATTAAAACTGATGTATGATGACGTATCGTACCATAATACAATAATTGTATACAAATAACATACATGGAATGTTATTGTGAATGTCTATTACTCGAAATGATTAATGAATAAACATTTTAAAATTTCGAGGAAAGAATGGAAAAGTAATTTAATGGTTACTTTCCATAGCATATAAAAATGTATAACTTACAAAAAAACAATACTATGTTGTGAAAAAATTTCCTTCAATATTAATTAATTTCCTTCATAGGTATATTGTAATAAGCAATTTATTGAAAGCTATTCTATAGTCTCGATGAAAACAGTACGTCTAAGCCGATCTAAGTTTCGAACTTATTGATTTAATAGTCAAATTAAAAGGAATTAATAGTTACATAAGTGAACAAAAAACATAATAATTGCGTGATTTTCGCAAGTTATAAAAGATTATAAAATAAAACAACTTACCTTTAGGTAGGAAAGCGAACAGCAAACTGGTAACCGCACACGTCATATAATTAACCACCATCGTCTTTTTTCTGCCATACTTGTCCAACACTATCACCACTATTATATACGCAGGAATTTCTACAACTGTCACCAGCATAAAACTTACGTATTTGTTGTCACTTAGCGACACTGAGTTTATCGACAGCCCGTAATACACCAATGAGCATGTTAACCACAAAAACGAACACACAACTAAACGCTTCCAAATGATACTAGAACGTATCGCTTTTGAGAATTGAGACTTTTTGTCTGGAGTCACGTCATTCTTTAGTAAGGGATCGCTCAGTGCATCCAAATCTAATTTAGCGGGGTCCATATTGTTTAATTTCGCTGCTCTTTTTAAGGTTTTAATGGCATCTTCCTTTCTGCCTTTGCTAAGAAGCCATCTGGCGCTTTCGTTCATCAGCCACACGTACAATGCAACAATTATGGCTGGGCTGTAGAGTATGAGAATGTAGGTTCTCCAATTGTTAACGAACCAGGCCAAAAGCGCAAGGAGGACGACACCGACGACAAAGGCCATATTGCACATGGCGGAGACAATCACACGCTGCTTGAGGCCAACCAGCTCGACAGCTGCAAAAGGTTATTTATTAAGGATAGAGTGAGAAAGGGCGAAGGTAGCATGAAGAAAATCTATTTTTGTAATGAAAATTTATGGAATATTAGTATTTTTTTTAACTTGAAGTTAAATCTACGTTATTTCTTGATAAAAAAGTATTGTATGTGATAGAGCAAGTTTGGTCCAGGCTACAGCGTGCGACTGTCATCCCTAGGGTTCGAACCCCGGAACCAATGGACTGTCTTTATGCGAATTTCACATTCGCTTGAACAGTGAAGGAAAACATCGTGAGGAAACCGGCTTGACTTAGACCCAAAAAGTCGACGGCGTGTGTCAGGCACAGGAGGCTGATCACCTATTTGCCTATTAGATTGACAAATGATCATGAAACATATATAGAAATCTGAGTACAGAATCTGAATTTTTTTGAGTAACTTTGTAATGGCAACATTCCATCATTTCATCGGGCAATTGTTGAAAAAAATTACATAGACAATATACGCAGATTACATAAAATTACAATGATAATTTTACGATTACATTTATTTATGACCAATTCTTTAATCTACGTAATTGCATGTCATAATTTTTGATAGATTGATTGATTGTGACAGATAACGCTATCAATACATATCATGCGTAACAAATGATATTCATAAATTACCGCTAACTGATTTGATGTTTCTCACCATATTAATAAAGAAATACAAATATCAGTGACGCTACAACCTCTTTAGGTCTGGGCCTCAGATTTCTGTATCTGTTTCATGATCATTTGTCAATCTAATAGGCGAGTAGTCAGCCTCCTGGGCCACACTGACACACGCCGGTCTCCTCACGATGTCTTCTTTCACCGTTCGAGCGAATATTAAATGCGCACATAGAAACAAAGTCCATTGGTGCACAGCCAGGAATCGAACTTACGACCTTTCAGGGATGAGAGTCTCACCAAACGCAAAATATGTATGTAACGGATCTTACCTAAGACATAGGCGGACGGATACAACCCGCCCCCAAATGCAGCTTCAAAGAAATGCATTGCCATATACATGGCGTAATTGGGTGAGAAAGCTCTAAGTATCCCGAAGAGGCAACTCGCTGTTGCTGCAAGACCCACTGCAGCCTTCCTTCCGAAACGGTCGGAGAGAATCCCAGTAAACAACATAGCCACAAACATTCCGCTGTTGTGGACGGTCCCTACCAGTGCTCGCTTCCATTCTTGGCAACCTAGGTCGAACTGTAAAGAAAATTTATCGTAACATATAGCCAACATACTTATATAACGACCTTTAAGGCTGAATTTAGTGTCACGCCGACCGCACGCGCACCGTCGGCGCTGATGGTCGAGATATATGAACTTCTAGGAAGCGTTTTTGAATGACGCGTAGCTAACAGCGCGCATGCTGGTCAGCGCCGATGGCTGCGCGGCCGTACACGTCGCGCGTCGGCGCCGCGTAGCTGTCAGCACTGACGATCGCTAGAGCGCCTCTGCTTTCAGTGAGCGTTGTAGTGTCGAACGGATGTCGTCAGCGTGTACAATCATGGCAAATCGCGAAGTGGATACAGGTCGAGTAAGGCGGTCAGTACGATACTAAAACGAACCACGCTGAGCGTCAGCGCTGACGAACTACGCGCTGATCTATGAGCGCTGACGGTGAGCGTGAGACTAAATTCAGCCTTAATTGCACCATATGTAAGACCGTAATGACTAATTCGAACATGGATTATAGACGAGAATATAATTTTCAAATTTGACGACTCATTGGTCTAGTAGTTAGTACCCCTGACTGCGAATCCATGGGTCCCGGGTTCGATCCCCGGCTGAGGCGAACATCGATGTGATGAGCATTTGGTGTTGTTCTTAGGTCTTGGGTGTTTAAATATGTATTTATATGTATATCTATCTATAATATGTATGTATATCCGTTGCCTAGTACCCATAACACAAGCTTCACCAGCTTAGCATGGGACTAGGTCAATTGGTGTGAATTGTCTTTAAAAATATATATATATATATATATATACAGTATTTACAATTTTCTTAATCTACATAGTAATATTAAAATAATTAAATATAAATAAAAAAAAATAAAAAAAGTTTGGTCCCTGTGGCATACTTATTCGTTGAGGAAATTATGATTACTAATAAATAGTATTATAGAAACTATGTATCTCTTCCTATTTTCAAATTCATCATTACAATTTGGCTATGGCTCACCCTCGACTCGTAACAGTACTTTATTAATAAAATAAAAAGTTAATACTAGGTTCAGCGTGCTTAATGTACCAAGAAGTAAGTAAGAAGAAAACTCGACAAATGTTATGTTACTCAGTATTCAAACCTACCTCTTCAACTAAAGATCCATTAAACTCATACACATAACTATCACACGGTATGGTTCTATTACTGAATTCATTTGGTGTGCAATGTTCTATGGCAGTATATGGGGCATATCTATTACAGGACTCGGGTCTTTCCGTGTTATTGTCCCTCGGTATAGCGTACTGCAGCCAGGATGTGTCGTTGAACGTGTTTTCACAGCCATCTACTTTGCACCTGAAAAATTTGAATGCGACGCATATCTTACTATGTATGAGCTAAATAACAGAACAGAATCAATAACGAATATAGTGGTTCGAGAAATTGTTGCATTATGCGTGATAAAAATAATCTAATCTGATAAAGTGGGATGGCACCTATGCAATGTCGTTATAATAATTATAATAATAAAAAGGATTGTGTGGTTTTATGTAACCACGTTAAAAGTGAAACTTTTTTTCACATTATAGACATTTAATTAAATTTTTTGGAATAATATTCCATTAAGGGTACAAAAATCGCTTTATCAATCTTAATTTTATACTTGGAAAATTGGTATGATAATGAGAAATAATAAAAGTAGACTAAGGGTGAGATCTATAGTGCGCACTTGGACTTTGCTCAGACTTTACTTACGAAAAACACTAAGGTTAAACTATGATTTAGTATATTTATAGACATTTTAACGGTGAGATTAAGCTAAGCTCAAGCTAAGACAGAAATTGATGTTTCATTTCATGCAATACCTTCTTTATTATCCTTTAAAAAAGTAAAGAATGGTTATAGTTAAGTCTGAGCAAAGTCTAAGTGCGCACTATAGATCTCACCCTAAGTCTCCAACTAATATTTTTATTGAACTCTGTGTCTTAGAGAGTACGACATACATAATACTTAACATTTATTTAGACATATTTTCACTTTAGTAAATAACAACATTTACATTAAACATTGACAAAAACAAACAAAATAGCGTCGAGCACTGGCACAAATGAATAATAGTCTATACACTATACGGTCAGCTGCTGCGAACTATAGGCGCCGCCATATTGGCCTTGGCTGCTATGACGAGCGCCTTTCACTTTATCCCTACTCCGCGGCCGACCGTCACGCGACATGCAACACACAGACGAAAAGTTTGAGACGATGTAATAAAAGTTTCACTTCAAAAAATTATTAATAGCAGCGGTGGCTTTAAATGTTAAATATATAGGCAAAGTTTACTGAATATTTATTATTATTACAGTATATTCGTACACCTAAGGTTGGCGCCAAAATACATACCATATCACCACGACTAAAGCCACAGATAATTTTATCTTACGACTATTGTATATGTATTCTGTGTAATAAATGATGTTAAAAAAGGAAATTAATAACTTCTTACTGGATGGAACGCCTTGAATATAATTAAAAAAACCTCATTAGTGATTAGGTTGTCATGTTTTTTCGCCAGTTTGAAAGAGAATAGATAACATAACTTTTAGATTAAAAATGGAAAATGAACGTGTTTTTTAATCCCGTATTTTTAAGGCCTGATAAATTTTTAAGTAAACCTATCTTATCGCATTAATTTACAATTATTAAAGTAATTTATAGGTTAGAGTACGTGTTCATTTCACATTGTTGTTCTTTATTTGAACCTAAAACAAAACTGATAGAAAATAACAGCCATAAAAGTACCATTAATCAACGAAACAAAAAAAATACTTTATACTTCGTTTCTTTTTCTTTGTTTGTTTTGTTAGATACATTGAGATATCCTGCAGGGTTTTTATAAGAACAATATAAAAACTTATTTACTTTGATTTGATATAATTGAAACTATCATATAGCACGCTTGACCTAACCGGCGCAGCGTGAAGAATGAAGTATCTACAAGTCCACAAGCTATAAAACCTATATAGATAATGTTTATCTCATTTTTTATGTGATATGAGGATTGCTCATGATTTATCGTTTGTATTGGAAGACTTGGTTAATTTGACTCATTGATAAGTAAACATATTTGTAACATAAAATAATAATACTGTTAGTTTAAAATGCACGATAATTTATACATATATTAAGACTAGGATTAGAGGTTCAACGATGTAATAATGTATAGAGGACAGCGGACAGCTCTGCCTGCGTAGTTCACCACGTAATTTCTATAGAAATGAGTTATATGAGTCACTAGCAACCCACCCCGGGTGCAATGCAGCCCTGCGATTCTGTAACTCACTTTTCGAACTCACACAGCGGTTTTCGCATCGGCGGTGGCTCTGAAATCAGTCGAGAAGCAGTCATTTTATGATTTTTGAAAAGTGAGTTACAGAATCGCAGGGCTGATACTGAATACACTACAGAAAGCTATGAATGTTGTATATAAAAACATAGCGGCCCGCTCCGGCTTCGCTCGGGTATAAAATATATAGCCTATGTCGTTCACTGGAAAAATTATTAAAATCGATCCAGTAGTTTTGATTTATTCATTACTGTCTGCACGCGTTAAATTTGGATATTTTGATAAATCTCGTAGGGTTCAGCCTGTGTTTGCAATTTAAGCGGAAAAATGAAATTATTTACGACATAAAATTAGAAACCTCAAAAATAACAGTATGTCTCCACTATTAAATGGATGTTGTACATATAAACCTTCCTCTTCAATCACTCTATCTATTTAAAAAAACCGCATCAAAATCCGTTGTGTAGTTTTAAAGATTTTAGCATACATAGGGATATAGGGACAGAGAAAGCGACTTTGTTTTATACTATGTAGTACGCAATTTCAGATTAACCTCAACGCTACAGATATTGAAAGAATAACATCGAATTATTGTCTGTTAACGTAATTTCATCTGCCGTACCGAGATGTGTTATAAATATTTTACAAAACATTAAATCGTTATAAATATTTTACAATCTATTTATATGCAGAAATATTGCAGTGCGTCGCAAAAATATTAATGAAGTTCACTGCTTGGCCTTCAAATGACACGTAAACAAGGTTTAATGCAATTTACATTTGTTTTACTGTCTTTTTTATGGTAAATTATATAATCGATTCGTTTGAATTAATGATTATAAAACCATATATCTTCAATGTCATGATAAAATAGTTTGTCGTAGGTATTTTTATAGCTGTTATTTTCTGTCAGTTTTGTTTTTTGGTTTAAATAATAAAACATTTAGCTCTATACAATTTCTTTATGAACGGAAATGTGATCGATAAAATATTTAAATGTTTAACAGCGCAATTAGATATAAAATATATAATGAAAATGGTCTTCGTTTGAGGCTCAATCACGCCTAAACCAGTGATCGTATCGACATGAAACTACCACCATTCGATGCGAAATTTTTCCTAGATGGTTATTTATTTATTAAATTCCAACGTTCCTTCATTTTTTTATTGCTGTTTTACTTTTATGATTATTTTTCCGACCCAAATATCGGCCAATAGAATTGCACCATTCGACGTCACGTGGTACAACCTACATGGTATTATACTGAAAATTTTTTGTGAAAATTTTCTCTGGTCGTTGCTTCAAGAAAAGTATTAAGTAGTTGTTTTATTCATTATGAAATTCTTATTTGTTAACTGTACATTTCGTCTCATGGTGCAATTCTATTGGCCGACATTTGGGTCGGAAAAATAATCCCCCGAATACCACTCGAGCTTCAAAATTATCTGGTATTTCCCTCAAGGTTCGTTGCAAACAAATTTAGTCGTCATGACGACTGTCGTCGTCATGACAACTATATTAATTGTTTGCAACGAACCTATCGGGAAATACCCGATAATTTTGAAGCTCTTGTGGTATTACATATGAAAATTTATCCATACGGACTTCACCGCGGAAACATTCGGGGAGGCTTCCTAGAACCTCTAAACGTCAACATCTGTTAAAAACTCGATTTTCGAAATATTTCAATTTTCTTAGCGGGAAGTTAAAAAGAAGAATAATAAAAATATGAAAAAAAATAAAATAATGAAACATAAAATTTATTTTAATTCGTCCAGCAAAGCGGGCGCGAAACGGCTAGTTAGATATAAAAGTAAAAAGTAAAGTAAAAATCATATGGGTAACATAATTTACACTTATGACTCGTCAGGAAAGAAATACATATTAATGCTTCTAATTTTACATTTACTGCCAGTTCTCAAATCAAGGACGTAGAACGGAAGAGAAGAACTGGCAATAAACTCTCCGCCACTCTTTTTAATCGCCTTTTTTTTACACAACTTTTGTAAGGAGCTGCAACCATTACACCATGTTCCACATGACATATCAAGTAATTAATAATAATAACATAAATAAAATAAAAAAAGACTTATCCTCTATCAGCAGGAGGCATGGTGAAATAGGAGCATTGTTCCCACAACACACATAGTCGAAATAACCAACATCACCGCATACACGAATTCAAGTACGACCAGTCAAGTACGTCCTTTTTTTTTAAGTCTGTCTTTATCATATCAATCAGTCCAACCATTTATAAAATAACTCAATGTCTCATTTCATTATAGTATAAATACAAATTATCCAAAAGAGACAACAGAGTACTGCAGTGTATTTTCTTATAAGGGCAAGCACTCATTATGAAACATACCATAACTAGACTCAAGTCAACAGTTCTGTCAGTGTGTGTATGTGTCACCGTAAAATTGTAAACACCGTTAGATTGTAATCTATTTCGCGAGATTATAAACTGTCGAAAGATTGTGAACCTCAGCGTACTGCTTACAATTTAACGTATTATTATTCGGTAGATTGTACTACACTAACTTAGTTATCATTCAAACTTCTTTGGTCAATTACAGATTAATTTTACTTCCCAACAATTTCATATTACTACCGAATAATAATACGTTAAATTGTAAGCAGTTCGTTGAGGTTCACAATCTTTCGACAGTTTACAATCTCGCGAGATAGATTACAATCTAACGGTGTTTACAATTTTACGGTGACATATGCATCCCCGTAACCCTTCCGGTTAGGGCAAATATAGGGCATATGTGTCACTTGTTTTGCAGGAATATGCGTCGCGGAGCTCATACAATCACGAAATATACAGATCTTAAAATGGAGTGGACCTTTAACAAAGTATGTATCGTCCCTATCTGAGATTATGACGCATTGAACAAATGTTTATAAAGATAATTTTTTGACCAGTTCGTATGGACTAATGTCTGTTTATTATTTGTTTGTCGTTTTGCACTAAGATTTTTCTAGAAGCACTATAGTCACTTTTAGCACTAAATGTCACAACTTCACAAAAATTCAACATGAATGATTGTTTAAAGCGTAGCGCGACTTGGAGACTCGTTAAAACACTTAAAATTCTGATTTGTTTCGTTCTCTTGAGCCTTTACATTTAACTAGCACTTTGTAGTATCATTAGACGTTTTAACTGTTATTAAAGTCGCATTGATCGCAAATAGTATTTTTAATACAGCGGGGCCTATGTTGGTAGTTGCGCCGCGCAATCTATCAAATTGTTGAACCTCCCTAGCAGTAATATTAAATTCAGTTAGAGTTAACGGCAAATTCCTACAAGATAACTCATAAAACTGCGCTTCGCTTAGGCCCGTGTGCAGCAGTGTACCAAGGTCATGAATCGATCCTGAGCTATAGTAAACAGTAAACATTGCTATCGGTATTGATCTTTGTGAGAGGCTGGTACCTTTAATAGAACTTTTTTTTATTTTATTTTATTTTTTATTCTTAATCCATCTGCAATCAGCCTCTTGGCTTTTATCAGATTTTATGGGAAATGATGGCAATTAGGGAACGCAAATCCAAAAAATTTTATTCCCTCCGTAATTTGTAAACTGTCAGACTGCGGCAAGTTTCGCCCTTTTTAGCCGATACACACTGTCCGTCGTTTCCAAGAGGCCCGAAGCTAGGGGGTTGACATGTTGCTGAAGTCTCATTTTGTATCGCACGGTTGATCTTTTAATGTCTTCCTCGACAGTGGCAATTCCCAAATATTTATGGACTTCAGTATTTCGTGTTAACCACAGCTTTAATAGAACTAAAGAAGTCCTGTTACTGAACGATGTTACCATTACCCCTAAAGGAATTTTATCACAAATACTTACCGGTAGATTTGTTCCTGTGCCTCAAATATGAAGCCGCACTCATAGAACGCACTCAGCAGTACTGGGAATAGTAAAAGGACGAAATTCAATAGATTGTAACGTCCGTACGGTCCCAGACTCTCCAATACCGAGTCCAAATTGATTTCTTTCTTGTCCATCCTTTAACTGCAAATAGAATGAATACTTTAAACTTTTTAAAACGGATTTTAAGTTTGGAACGCTTTTAAGCGAGATTACGGTGCATTAAGGAAATTCCTTTAGAAAGATATTGCAGGAAATTTATAGGGCGGATTTTTTTGCATAGAATATATGCGTTATTATATAAGAATACCGTTTTATACAAAATTTTAGCGTAAACAGGCACAACGCTGATCTCCTATTTGCCTATTAGTAATAATTCCTAATTTAGGAAAATGGTAATGAACAAAAAATACTGGTATTATTGTGAAAAAGCGTGGGGCGCTCTGTGCCATATTTTTCGTCTATCGAGCAACCCACGCTTTTTCTAAATTAGGAATTATTTTTCACTTTTTAGTTTGATGTGCTTTAAAAGCGTGTTTTATAGTTTTTTTAAACTATATTTATTTTCCACTTTTTAGTCCTAGCAGCAATACGTGTTGTCTCAATTTAATCGTATTGCTTTGTGGACTTAAAAAAAATTTCATTGTTTTTTCGAGATAAACCTATGAAATTATTATATTGTCGCTGATTCTTTATAAGTGTACAAAGTTTGAATTAAATCTGTCCGTTTTAAGTTGGTCAAAATCGAGTCCGAAGGAGTCGGTTACATACATACATACATACAGGTGAAGCTAATATAAAGCGTGTAAAAAGATAGAAATCTGAGACAACATAAATTAATCCATGAAATGTAAAATATTTTTAATTCTATTTGTAAAGAATTATCGTTCCAAATTTAAATATTTCAAGAACTAGGACGAATTTTAAATTGGGAGTTGTTTGAACTTAGCTTTAAGCAAATCAAAACAAAAGTTAGTTCCTTTATGGCTAAGCAAGTCGTAGTAACAGTTGGTATACGCGATGTTATTAACATTGCATGAATCATTATTCCGTAGCCGTAAGCGCCTGGCGCGTAGGTAGTTAAGGGGTTTATACACGAACCACTCAAGTTTTGTTCATTAATCATTTGTAAACATTAGGCACTTAATTTTGTGATGATAGATTTTATTAATGTACTGTGAATATTTACATTTTATCAATATTTTTACGGTAGTTTCTAAGAGAAACTATTGCGATTTTAGTCATCTTGGAGTATTTTATTACTGTATAATATAGTTTATATTTATTGTTTATTTACTTAACTTTGTTGCATTACAAAATTATAACACTGAGATGATTTATGACGGCACGGCGGCCATTTTAATGTCTCTATTGAAATAAGCCTATTATAAAATACTTTCTACAGGTTACAGAACCCTACGTGTAATGATTTCAAGGGGAAGGTAATAAGATATTTAAAGGCACGGCGTTTCTATACCACGAGGGAGTTCATAGATTATAACTTTTGAGATACTAAAATAAAATATGACTTAATGAATAATTTAATTGGGTGATTATAATTAGACATTTGGATGCTAGTTTGATATGGCTGTTCATATCTTTGTTTTTTATTTATTTTATTATTAGTAGTTAACTATTAATTACTTAAGAAGTCATGTGGAACATGGTGTAATGGTATCGTCTCCTTACAAACATTGTGTATAACAAAAAACTTGGCAATTAAAAATAGTAGCGGAGAGTTTATTGCCAGTTCTTCTCTTCAGAAAAATTACTTTGTAATGTAATTACAAAACTGAACGGAAACCTCGCAGTCCAGTTTCCAGAAGCGGCACCTGTTCACAAGCATGACATGTGAGCCAGCCATCGTTTTACTCAACCATATTTTAAGGAATTACACGACCCGTCACACACCACCGCCCCAGTCACATTTGAGTCATGACTTCTCCGTCTCCCCAGTTAATAAAACTAAACCCAGTGCGCATGTCACGTATCTCCCTTCCTCCAGGCTTAACAAGCTGGCAAGAAAAGAGCACCACAAGACAGCAAATGCTCTAGTCTGGTTTCGTATGGCAGCTCATTTTTCGAGACGCTGGAGAAAAGTAGAAGTAGACGTCTTTAGTAGAATTTTACTTAAAAAAGTTTCTATATTACCTACCATTATGTTTTAATAAGTCGTACGCGTATAGACACCTAACATCCAGTACATTCCATGCACCTATTCATGCTTATGTACTCCAGCTAAAATTGGTTGCGCTACAATTTGAGCATAAATGACCAGTTAAGTTTATTAGGTTAATCTACCAATTGACCTAATCTTTGGATGAGATAAGTCATTATTATTAATTAGATTTAAGCTGGCATTTGTGTGCATTATTTGTAAATGTCATATAGGCTGTGAAATTGTTCTTATAATATTACATTGGTCTTACATAGACACAATGTAACAGATTTTACCTAACTACGTTAACTTCTACGGTGAAGGAAACCGGCATTCTTTAGACCCAAACAGGTTAGGCACAGAAGGCTCATCATCACTGTTAGAAAAAAACAAATGATCATGAAACATACAGAAATCTGAGGCCTAGAATTGAAAGAGGTTGTAGCAACCTCATAGTTGTAGCTCTGTATGAAACAGTGAACACAAGGACACATATAATAATATATACTTCAAAATGCACTAAGAAGTATTAAATTAAACTCTTTCTTATATATGTTTTGTCGAAGAGAATTAATTGACACCTTGATGATCCAGATCGGACAATATCCTCAACAAATACGCGTGGAATGGATCACCTCATCCTCCTTTTAAAGTTTGTTAAATTTGCCGAAATGCAAACTGTTTCAAAACCAACGACGAGACTGTATTAAATGTATCAACAAGATTTTTTTTAATTTGTATACTTACGTATGACATGAAAAACCTATTTGCTTCAAACTAAAACAACTTTTATTATCAACCCAATAAAGTGTCAAATATAAAAATATCGAATTAAATTTAATACAAATGAACTGATCACGATATGACCGAGTGACAACGACGGTTGTGTCCCACAAATTCAAGGATTTTAGATCAATTAAGCAATGAACCGCCTTCACTATATTAAGTAATACTTTTATTCAATACAAGTTCTCTTAAGGCGTGTTATAGTGTTTTGTTTTCTTAATCTTTTAGTCAAATATACAAAGTATTGTAATCCGAATATTTTATTTCAAAGGTTATTTTATGAGTGTAAGCATGACATATGGATATCGCAGAATTCTTTAGTAGCTCGAATATTAAGTTAATGTAGCACAGACTATAGACATACCATAGACAGAGATAGTATTAAATTATATTTGAAAGTAGTTTTGACACCCTTTTTAAAATTGGAATGTTTTTATTTCAAATACAGATAACACAAAAGGAAAGTACAAAATATGTTAATTTATTATAAATAAGCGCTGTGGTCTTATAAAAATTATCTATGTTAATTAGTATTGTTTAAAGAAAAAACTATGAATTTCTATTTAAATATAATAATATTCTTAAAATTATTTCAATAATAATTAATATTTTTCCCCTTCAGTCTTTTCACGTAACGAGTTAATCTTTTAAAATGAATATTGAACGTGTTTGGAGCTAATTTAATTTATGTAAAGAGAACAGATGTTTATTTGTCATAAACTACTTTCCAGTATTTTCTGTTTTGTATACAATATTTGCGGTGCAATTTTCATCACATCTACTACTAGACTAGCTGTCCCCGCGAACTTTGTTTCGCCTTAATATATTTTACTTAGCCTACATAACATACTTTTTGCTGTGCTATCCCATAGAGTATGTTGGTTTTTTTCGTAATAAAAACCTAAGTATTAATTTATAAAAAAAAACTAAATTTTTCTCCCCATAAAAATATCAGAGTTAAAGGAATGTTTCCAAACTCGAATATGTCCAGCCGTCTTCGAGTTTTGCGCTTACATATTAGATTCATTTTTATATAGAAGTGGGCTGATAAAGCCTTCTGTCTGACACATGTCGAGCAAGTGTTAGATGCACAAGTAAGCCCATTAGTGCACGGCCAGGGATCGAACCTACGACCTCAGGGATGGCAATCGCACGCTTAAATCACTAGGCCAACACTGCTTAAATACTTTACTAGCGGATAGAATAAAAATGTTTACATTAGGAAATGTACACATTTATATATATGTAACACGAAATATTATTTAACTAATTTATTTATTATTTAACAGTAAAATCGCCTGTATCAACGTTTATTAATTATATGTAAAGCTTCGTGTCAAGTACATTTACTGATTAATTAGAACACTGAATAATGATTATTATTTAGTAGCTTGTAGTTTTCGTGACTTCATAAACAGTCAGTCTATATATCAATTGAAATAAAAACCTATTTTTTTCAATAATTTTTGATTTACGATGCTCTTCTGTTATTCTGGGCATTTGTTTAAGATACGCAATACGATTATTATTTTAAATATACCTGCCAGTAGTTGCCTGGAAAAGATCGCTTATTCTTATTATTTAATTATTTTAATTTTTCGATATTTTTGAAGTTAATAGGTACTTTGCGCTATTTGGCGCGTTATTGAAAAAAGATGAGAGTAATTTTTTACGATGCGCGCGCACGCCGTCACAAAAAACCGACACCCTGAAGTTAGCATAGTCAACATTTTAAAATAAAAAATGTCCATTTGACATTGTTGATTTTTGTGATACTTACATAAACTTTATTTAAATAGATAATGCGTTATAATTAAACTTTCAATGCATACCTTTTTTCTATTGTTAGTGTAATTTTTTCTACAAACGTATAAGAATACAATAAAAGTCTTCTTATACTAAACGTATAAGGCGAAAGATAAAAAAAATATAAAGATTTTATCTTGTATCGCCAAAGAAGTATAACTTCTAATGCGTGTACATAAGTACACACACATGTTTTTTTTAACAAAGTTTAAAATATAAAATAAATAAATATTGCAATTGTATTCAACACACTAGATAAATGTGTTCACAATGATTTATTTCATTGTAATTAATGAATCACTTGATCATATAAATATGTATTTATTACGCTACAAGTGTGGATGGAATTTTTATTAAAGCAAGTTGAAAATAATACAGGAGAAGTCAACATTTTAAACGTTTTCATATTTTACGTATCCAAAAGTTTAAACAAGCAGTTAACTTGTTTAAATCTCTATAAACAGTTAAATAGTTACAAGTACCTACTGATGACCGACCGAGCATTGACCACTCCAAATCAGAAGGCACCTTATTATGTACAGTCGACTCTCGATAATTTGACACTCGTTAATTTGAATTTTTTTTCCGGTCCCTTGAAAAATACTCGATAAATTGAATAAAATCAATGATAATTGGTCCCTTTGGTAATTTGAAGTTGAAAAAGTATTATCTTGCTCGACAACATGCGATAATTTGAAATCCAGTCTTCCCTACTCTCTATAATTTGAAGCGTTTATCATGCACATACCTGTCGTTTGTGTACATACATGTACAGACTTGTCAATTGTTTACTTAAATGAGGTTTGTGTCAAAAATTTGTGTATAATTGTTAATATAAATGTTAATACATAATAAGAATATAGAAATAATAAGTAACATTGGCTCATTAATATTGCTTAGTAAAAAAATAAAATTTAAAGAAAGGAAGGACATAGTGAGCCTCTCTGTGGAACGCCTTATAGAAGTATCTTGTGTGGAACTGGAGCAATTTATCATTGTTAGTTTGTATAGCCCTCCTTCAGCTCAATATGATAGTTTAGAAAAAATATTGGAGCAGGTTCTGTACAAATTGCAAAAATCCAAGAAAAAATTGATTGTTAGTGGAGACTTTAATGTAAATTTGCTTGACAACTGTAGTTCAAGTAAACGTTTGCTAAATCTGTTTAAATCATATAATTTAATTAATACTTTTATTGTACCAACTAGGGTAACAGCCACCACGGCAACATGTATTGACAATATCTATAGTAATATAATTCCTCTCAACGCCTGTATTATCAACAAACTTACATCTGACCACTCTGGTCAATTGTTTGAATTTGAAATACTAAAATGTAAAGATCAAAAAAAGAAAATATGCACAATTCCTATAACAGAGGATCGGTTAGATAGATTTAGGAAAAATTTGATATTTAAAATGCCATTTTTGCGTAGTAACCAATGCCCTAATAATTTATATAGCACATTCTTTGATTCATTTATTGGTGAATTCAAAAATGTGTTCACTCCAAAGACTTTTTTGGTCTCGGAGAAACCTACCTTTTGTGACTGGGCAACTCCGGAGCTACACAAAAAAAGGCAAAAATTGTATGAGTTGTATGATGAAAAACAGTATAATGACAGTGAAGAATTTAAAACTTATGTTAGGATATTCTCAAAAAGTTTTAGGCAAGAGTGTAGAATCGCTAAGGCGAAACACTTAAGTCTTAGAATAAACAACAGCTCTGATAAGATAAAGGCTACTTGGAAAATTATAAACGAGGAGACTGGAAGAACCTCCAGAAAGGATACTGAATTCAAAGTGAACATAAACGGCAAAGTAATTAGTTCCGACCTCGAAGTAGCCTCTGCATTTGAAGAGTTTTTTACTAACATTCCTTTAAATACAACCAGCGTTTTAAATTCTTCACCATCAGCCGCCCTTTTATTATTGAAAAAGAATGTTCCTGTATGCAATCATAAGTTTGTATTTAGCCGCATTAGCTGCAATGACATTATAAAAACATTTAAACAGCTAAAAATAAAAAAAACTAAAGATCTTTGGGGTGTATCTGTTTTCATTTTACAATCAGTAATCAATACTATCAGTTCAGAGTTGGCTATAATATTTAATGAATGTATAGATTGTGGAGTCTTTCCAGACCAGATGAAGATAAGTAAAATCACACCGTTATTCAAAACGGGCAGCACTTCGGACCCCACAAATTTTAGACCCATATCTGTGCTGCCGGCTTTGAGTAAAATCTTTGAAAAAATCATTCTTGAACAATTATTGACACATTTTAATAATAATAAAATTATGCATAGCCAGCAGTTTGGTTTTACAAGAGGTCGCTCTACAGCAGATGCTGGCATTCAATTAATTTCCGAGATTTTAAATGCTTGGGAAAATTCTCATGATGCCATTGGAGTTTTTTGCGACTTATCAAAGGCTTTTGACTGTGTCCATCACGAAATCCTAATCAAGAAACTTCAACACTATGGCATTGGCGAAAGGGCGCTAAATCTTGTGGAATCATACCTGAGCGATAGAATTCAAAAGGTAAATGTAAATGGAGCTATATCACAGGGATCCTCTGTTACTATGGGAGTACCGCAGGGCTCCATACTTGGTCCCTTCTTATTCCTTGTCTATATAAATGACCTGCCATTTCTTGTAAAGGAGCTTCACGAGATAGTACTGTTTGCTGATGACACTTCGCTTTTATTTAAAGTGAAACGACAAAATCCATCACTTGATAACGTAAACAGTGCCATCTCCAGTGTAGTTCACTGGTTTAATACAAATAATCTTAAGTTAAACGAAAAGAAGACAAAATGTGTTAAATTTGTAACTACAAATGTAAAAAGTAGTCATTCTCAAATAATAATTAAAGACGAGGAAATAGACTTTGTTGATAATGCGGTGTTCTTGGGAATTACTTTAGATAGTAAACTCCAGTGGGGCCGACACATAGAAGGTCTTTCGAATAGGCTAAGTTCCGCAGCGTTCGCAGTTAAAAAGATACGCGATCTTACGGATGAGAACACAGCAAAGCTTGTTTATTTCAGCTATTTTCATAGTATAATGTCATATGGTGTTATTTTGTGGGGTAATGCAGCTGACATTAAATCGATATTTGTAGTGCAAAAGCGGGCTATAAGAGCGATCTGTGGGTTGTCCCCACGGGAGTCGGTCCGAAGCAAATTTAAGGAATTACATATTTTGACTCTGGCAAGTCAATACATTTATGAGAATATTTTGTATGTGCGGAAAAATATAGATATCTTTAAAAAGAATAGTAGCTTCCATAATTATAGTACTCGTAATAAAGACAAAATTAGCGCACCAACCAGAAGGCTGCATAAAACGAGTAATTCTTTCCAAGGCAATTGTATACGTTTTTTCAACAAAATCCCTAGTGAGATACAAGCGTTGTCAATAAATAAATTTAAATCGTACATTAAAGTAAAACTGCTTACTAAGGCTTATTATAATATAAATGAATATTTAAACGATCCTAGTGCTTGGATATGAGTTGCTCCAGTATATATTATAGGTAACACGACTGAATCTCTCGGCTGCATTTCCAGACTTTGGGGCGATCGTCAACATCCACGACTGTTTTAATGTAAAGTGGGAACAAACCGTGATCCATGTGGTATCCAATTATTTCAGTATTATTATTATTTTCTTATGTAGCCAAGTCCACATTTCAAGGATCGTCATGCTCGCTTAAATGTCATTGCTTGTGGCGGCGTCCATGCGTCGGGTTGTCTCTCTCCCTAAAATATGGCGAGGGGGCCGATGGCTGGCCATGCGTCATACTCGTGAACGGGTGCTGCTTGTGGTGACTGGTCGTACTTGAATTCGTGTATGCGGTGATGTTAATTATTTCGACTATGTGTTTGCGTGTTGTTCCCACGAGAATGTAAGTGCGTGCTCCTATTTCACCATGCCTCCTGCTGATAGGGGACAAGTCTTTGTTTTTATTTATGTTCTTATTATTAATTACTTAAAATGTCATGTGGAACATGGTGTAATGGTTGCAGCTCCTTACAACCGTTGTGTAAAAAAAAAAAAAAAAAACATGGCGATTAAAAAGAGTGGCGGAGAGTTTATTGCCAGTTCTTCTCTTCCGTTCTACGCCCTTGATTTGAGAACTGGCAGTAAATGTAAAATTAGAAGCATTAATATTTATATCTTTAATGACGAATCACAAGTGTACATTGTGTTACCTACGTGAATAAATGATTTTTGAATTTGAATTTGAATTTTGAACAAATTTTGATCAAATTCTTATTTCCTTCCGTTGCCCCTCCCCCTCGTGGTTATTCAAACACTTGTTATTTTGAACTCTTGATAATTTGAAATTTATCTCTGGTCCCTTGAGTTTCAAATTATCGAGAGTCGACTGTATTTCAGATATTTGGAATTTGAAAACAAATTTTCAACATTCGGTCATGAGGTCGATTAAAGCTCAGAATGGTAATATAAAAAGCATTATTTAAAATTATCATTTTAATATAAAAAATTTGGTATTACTATAAATACGAAACAATGCATGATTTAACTTTTAAACTTAAGACTTAAATGAAGAAAACGTAATTCTATTGTTGAAGTAAAGGACGTCATAGATTTCATTATAATATTCCTAGGCAGAGATAAAATAAGTAGAGCGCGGTTTTGCGGTCATGAACAGTTACTATCCCTTTAATATATTCTTATTTAACGTTTAGTTAATTTTGAATGACAAAATCTAACAACCGTCCCCTATAAACTTGGTGATAATAATATAGTCTAAGATCAAATTGATCAAATTCATAACAACAAATCCAAAATTTATTTGAACAGGAGGCTCGTCTGATTTTAAGTGATACCACCGCCCGTGGACACTCACATTGACAGATGGCTCGCATGTGCGTTGCCGGCCTTTTAAGAATTGGCACGATTACGCTCCATAGGTTGCATGACAATTTTACAGTTTTAGTAACCATATAATAAGGAAAAATATGTTATGTGATACTATATACTATATTCACATTCAAAATTATAACGAAAATGTTATCTTGTTTCTAAATATTCTACAAGTTAGAGCCGTTTTCAGCAACAAACTTAGTTTCTGACCGTTTCAGGATGGTCTATCACATATTAGAAAATTGTAATTTGCATCAAGTATTAAAAATGTTTCAGTCCCCCGAAAATACCCTTGTTTATATCATGCTCTTTCAGAGCAAGTGTAGTTAAGTGGTACAGTTTTCAGGAAACGCGCTTTCGGGCGTTTTCAGGACAGGTAATACTCATTTGAAGAAGGAATATTCTAGGGTGAAGTTTCTAGGTGTGAGACAAGGACGAAATGTAGCGCGAAGGAGAGGAAAGTTAGCAACCTTCTCGAAGCCAGACTGAACATTCTAGAACGCCGTACGACAAGGACGGAGCGATGTGCGAAAGAGATAAATAGTACGTACGTTCTAGAATTGTGCGATAAGGGTAGAACACCAGCTACACCAATACCACTCCCTTCTAGAAAGTTCTCGAACATCGTTCAAAATTATTGACAAAGTTATGTTTCAAGTGCGAAGTAATCAGTGACAGTATTTTGTGTGTCGTAATTAGTGTATTTCTAGTGTAATCAAATTCCTCGTTTATTTATTTAAAGTAAACCCTTGAAGACATTGTTCAATTTTCTATCTAATCCCCTAGCTCGTAACACCTTACGAATTTGTTTTTTTCCAGTTAGGTCAATTATCACTACCTCATATTATAAGCGACGTACGTACTCTACTAAGAGATATACGTTTCTGTTGCGGTTTCTCGGAATAAATTGCATTTGTATTCTAGGCTAGATGACAATCATGACGGCTTTTAAGTGTCAGGGATTTTCTCACTTATTCAAACGTAAAAAAAAAAAAAACGTAACGTATATAGAGTTAAAATATTACACGACATATGATTTGGTCTATTTTCCACTTGACTTTATACGTTCATGTTAAGGAAAATACCATGAAAATGGGAACAATCTAAGTTTTAGTCGATATAAAATGCTGAATTCAAGTCAAAAGTCAAAAATCATTTATTCATAGGTAACCAATGTATACTTATGAACGTCAAAAAAGAAATATACATATGCTTCTAATTTTACATTTACTGCCAGTTCTCAAATCAAAGGCGTAGAATGGAAGAGAAGAACTGGGAATAAACTCTCCGCCACTCATCGCCAAGTTTTTTGTTTTACACAACGTTTGTAAGGAGCTGCAACCATTACACCATGTTCAAATTACATCTTATAATGGTGGATGGTCATTAGAAGGTCTATCAAGATTAATATATTCCCTTTACACAACTGTTCTAACCTACACGAACTTATCTGAACTATGACTCCAGTTTATATTGGACGTCAAACAGTGGTTAATTTAATGTCATCACTTGCTTAATATAATTTATAACAATTAAAAAACTTGTATTGTACCAATTATAATTAAGAACTTTCGTCCATGTAATAAGCTGCAAAAATGCAAGGAACGAAGAAGGTATCAAATAGTCACTTCTTACTTGCGTCTTTATACTTCTGTGTAACATTATTGTTTAGCCTATAAGCTCATTCAAAATACACGAACTGCTACGCCTATTAAAATATTTGCCTTTTAGTTTCAATAATAATAGTTCTATCAGTTTTCCCCACATTGATAATGAGTATCGTTTGTTATCCACTAATTAAATGCATTAAATCTATTGATTGGACCGCGATTGGGGCAAATTGTATTGGTAAGGATATCAATTGTTGTGATATATGAATCAGATTAATATCACATGTTTGTATACCAAAATAATTACCCTGGCAACACTAGCGGGCTTGCGATTAGTGCAAAGGAAAGATCCCGTTGTAGTTGACTCTTAAGGTACGGTTTCCTAGAAATGCGGTGCCGATATCTAACGGCCGTAATGTAACGTTGGGTGACGTCACCCATACGTTGTCTATAAATAACATCGGAGTAGGTTTTTTAGAGAACGTTGAGTGTCACCGTAACGTCAAATAGCAGTGCTGTCATTTGCATGACGGCCGTCATAGCGGTGATAAGCAGTAGTTCAACGTTTTTCGCGTGTAGCGGAGCGCATATTTAATTCATACAATGACTTGGACGAGCGAAAGTGATGAACAATTAATTGATTTTGTTAAAAATCATGAAGCTTTGTCCAATATCGAATCCAAAGAGTACATACAAGCTCAGATGAAGCAAAATTTGTGAAGCAACTCTCCTCCAAACGCTTTTTTTCGTCTTCTGATGACTCTTCATCATCCAAAAATACTAATAATGCTATGTCCAAATTGTCCATTTTTTACCAGTGCACGACCACGCTCGAGTGAGTACTGAGTGACTACGATTGAATACGGTCGCACTACTTTCTAGGAAACCATAGCTTGGTCACCGTAAAGGCGGCCGTTATTAACGCCACCGCTTTTCTAGGAAACCGTAGCTAGAGTCTTTATATTACTACGTCTGTTTCACATGTCATTTTCTTATCCAGTGCTTTTATAAATCAATTTTAAACGAGATCCGGGTCAATCACTGAAAACTATTAGATAACATATTATGTACAATTGTACCTCGGTTTCACTTGCGTTAATTTAATTTTGATTTGACCGTAATTTTTCTCCGTCATTTTAAAACTAAGATATGAAATGATGTCAAGGTAAATTTTGATTAAATCTAAATACATGCTTGTGGTGCGTGAAATGGTAAAGTATAGTTATAAAATCTTGGAGATATTTGATTATTGGTTCACTATAAAAATCAACATATACTAGCCAGCGTTCCGTTGACTTTCGGTATAGTAGTAACTCTCGCTAGGTAGGGTGGTAGTGGGCATTCACTATTCCCTTCGTGTGTCCTTTAGGCCTCACTGGAAATCGAAAAGCATATAAATTGACTCTGAAAATGTGATTGCAGAATTTCTGACAGAATAACTTTTTATGCAAAAATTTAATGGCAGACCGAAAGGTCACGCCCAAACCCCCGATGGGAATCATCCCCACTTCACTTCATCACGTGTTTGCTACTAGACAGTAAAGGATGATTCACGCTACACCGTGTCTCGACCAGGCCGTGCCCCGGCCGGGGCACGGTCTAACATTAATGATATACTTTTGTATGAAGTAATTCATGCCTGACCGTTGCTCGGCCGTGCCCTTACCGTGCCCCGGCCGGGGCACGGCGTTGTAATGTCGGTGGGTATTGTTTCCCGGCTCCGGCACGGTCCGGCCCCGGCACGTCGTAACATGAACGTAGGCGCCCGGGCACCCGCAGAGCAGTCAACGTCAAATCTTAGTGAGGTTAAATTTTTTTTTTTACAAAAACAGATATAGTCGTCCAAACACGTACGTGCGTACACCCAAACAGCCCGGTGTAACATGAACCACTGTCCCGGCCGGCGCACGGTGGACGTGTCCCGGCCGAGGCCCGGCCCGGTCGCGACACGGTGTACCGTGAATCATCCTTAAGTCTGCGAAACGCTGGCTCTTAGACTATATCGTGGACTTCTTTTTAGAAGTTTTTCAAGAGAAACTATATCGTAATACATGAATTTTGCGTAACTGCGAACGCAAAGCGTCTCCGAGATCTCAAGAAAATATATTTTCCGTTGTAACAATAATTATGACTGCTTCGCTTCTGTTCGTTGTTATGGGATGTGAGTGAATAGTTTCCTCCATAAATGAACTATAAAACTCAAAAATAGTTTTCTAAATGTACCAGTAGTTCCTGAGAACGTTTAACCAAACAAACATATAATATTATATAAATACACAAGTTAATATAAACAGTTTTACAATTAATTATTTAAAAATACATAATATAATATGTACGATTCTATAAAAAAACATTCACATAATGTATAAAGACCGGAAGTGTTAATACTGTTGTGACAATGGTTTGGTAGTCCCAACAATTGTCTAAAAACTTTTGTGCAAATGTAGGGCTGTCAACTTTAATAATATTATAATTTTGTTTTTACCTTATACTCCGACATATTAATAACCGAATGTGATTATTTTAAAGAGTCGTTTACACTTTACTGAATCTAAATAAGTTAAATTATCCTAATAAAATTTGAACTTAATAAATATATATGTAATTCTTGTGTCAAAGCATGTGAAGTGAACAAATTTAAATCCAAAATAAATTAGCTCATAAAAGGCATTTCTAATCATATTTTTTTATCTATCCTCTTAAATTCGCACCCAATGAAACTCCTAAGATATTTTTTCAAATATGGCAACCCTATTTGACAGCTCGATCACACTGTTATTTTTAGCTGGGTTCAAGAACCGACAGCCAGGTGACGATTCATTGTAGTTATAAAGTTATCGGGACGAATGTAGGATACAAGACAAAACTAATATGTATTTAATTACCGCCATTTAATTTAATTATATTTTCAAATATACAATGACTTTCACGGTTATAAGTGCAATGACTTTATAGCGATATTTATTTTATATGTTAATATATCATTTGTTGCAATTTACGCAAGTAAATTCAAACTCTATGTTCAATAGAAGGTTAGGTTTAAAGAAATTTATTCTCATTACTTCCCATACATGAGAAAAAATATTAAAACAAAAAGTTATATCACGCCACCGTACGCTGCTACTGGATTAGAGTCTATCTTATATGTACCAAAAAACTTTGGCGTATTCGAAACGGGTCCACTGCTACTATTTCCGTTATCTCAGGAAGCAAGCTGTTGTAAAGACTCACTCCGAAAGAGGTTATATTTTTGCGACCGTATTCGGTTCTTATTTTAGTATGACTAGTATTATCTTCGTGTGGGATTAAAATTAAATTTAATGCACACAAGCATTTGTTGTTGTGTATTTAAACAGCTGCCTTATGTTCACTAATTTAGAGTCAATGCATAGTTTGTTAGTGGATAAAGAAAGGATTTTAATTTATTTATTTTGTCGAATCTCAAGTGGTTTTAAGTTTACTAGTTGCGCTACTCCATACTTCTATCAAATATAATAAATGTGATTTTACTAAGGAATTATATATGTATTATGTATTGACAATCGAACTGTTTTTGGAAAGCGTCGAAGTGAACCTGCAAGAGAACATAATTAGGTTTATTATATACGGTTTTCGATTAAAGCGTTGAATCTTCTAATCTTTGAAATAATAGTCAGAATGTTATCGTAATCAAGATGACCTTCCGGTATTTAATTTATTCTATAAATAAATATTTTATCTTAAAGCCTTTGACCTATGTTGAAAAGGAAGTTCGCTTTGATTTAACGATTACCTAGTCAGAAATGTGTCCTTTCCTTAAATTGATAAAGCCATGCTTATCAATTTAAAACACAGACAAACATTTTCTTATAATAGTATATAAAAACATTTTAGCGGTTAATTGTGCCTCGCGATATTTGAAATACTGAAATTCATTGGATTACTATTAGAATTGTAGAAACATCCGGCGTCGTTTTGATCATGTAATATAAAACCATTTTTAAAACGTCAAACACTTAAGTTATTGCTGTTTTTCATCGGAACTCATACACCTTGTATTTAGAGAAAATAAGAGGGTATCTCCCGGACTGCTCCCATCTTAAATCAACGATTTTTTAGGTATATTTTCTTTTAGAACTGGATGGTTAATATGAATAATAAAGATACGATTAGCAAATTGCATATTAATCGTATGTCAAACGGACCACAATATCTTTTGACACATTGTCTATTAGACCGTTAATAATGTATATATGTATATATATTATGATAGTTTTAAGTATTACATAAGAATAATTATTTAAATTAGTGCCTGGTAGATAGTACTGGTGATAGCTAGAGTGCTTTCCTAGCTCCACGAATAAGTATCAAGGAACTGCTGCCAGCACAGCTCCTACCACAGGTAACACACTTTTTTAATTTAAGGTCGGTTAACTTAATAATTATAACATACACACATAAAGTGTACTGCAATTTATAATATGTATTATATTATTCATTGTATATTTTTATCAACGTAATTTTATATGTCGAATCAATTAACCGGTGCTATGGTAGTTAAAACAACATGATATTGTGAGTATTTTATACCATAAATCATGTCCCATCAATCATAAGTTGGCATTATGACTGGTTGATTTGCATCGGGTCATAGACAAAACATATATGGTCTTTTATTTATTCTGGCATCTCCGAGAACAGGGCCAAGATCATATTAAATCATTGTGAAGATGGAACATGTGGCAAAAACTTTCTCATTGTTTGGTATGGTTTTGTTAGAATTTACTAAGGTTATTATATTAGTAATGTAATGTCATATACGAACAAATATTTGAATAGATATTTAATGTCATTTTTTTTTATAAAATTTGGTCAGTGCAGAGGCTTTCGGAAATATTTATGCAGCGTTGTACCTATTTGGTGATATTGGTTTTGAATTGTTAAATATATATTTTATTTTTAAGACCGTGGCTATGGCCTATATTTTAACACGATCCACTATTCACACGATAAATCGGGATCTTTCTACTTCACTATGAAACTTACTGCGTTGAAAGTAAGAAATTTTTAACGTAATAATAAATGACAAGAAATTTTATTTTATAGCATAATTACTAAAATACAAATCTTAAAAGGTACACGAGTTTCACACTTATTCTAGATTTTTTAAATCGATTATAATGTAAAAAGTCACGTACCGTGAAACTGAAGATGTGTTCACGCTGCTTAACGTGCCATTAATTAACCTCACTTAATAATTTTCTTTCATTAACAATTATTTTAATACTGTTACACGCAGAATTAACACACCAACTGATCGAAAGTTCGAAACCGACTAAGCGGCCGCCGGCCACGGCGTGCAGCAGGGCTGCCAGGTGAAAAAAACGCATGATCGTACACCAACTACAAAAAAATCGTACATCAAGGAAATTTTGAAATGAAAAGATCGTACAACATAAAAGTGAAAAGTTTTTATTTAAAATGAGTGGCTGCCTTTGCCTTGAAGAGTGTAACTTTAAAACTCCATATTCTGAAAACATTTCGACGTCACAAACAGTCCACCTAGCTTTAAATTGGTTTTTACCGGGCCGGAAATCAAATTTTTCCCGATCGGGACGATACTTCTCTGTGTTTGTTCCTCTATGACCTGTGTTGTAGAAAGCTCTCCTCTTTTGGCTAATTTATTTTTTGGAGTATCTGGCGCAGGTCGCTCTTCTTAATTTTCACTACCCATTCTTTCTTAAGCGTATTGCAGTAACACAAAAAACACTAAAGACAAAATGCAGATCAAAAGAGGATAACATAATCACTTAGAGCTAGAGACTGATGAGAAAAACAGATGTTTGACAATTCCAATACAAGTCTTTACAAGAGAAAAATAATAAGTTTTGTAACAATGCACACAACTTCATATAAAAAAGGGTCTTTAGACATAAAAGGTCTAGGCATACGTTAGGTTGTTGGAAAATTCCTCGAACATAATACTTGCCGGTGGAGTATATATTCGTTTCATTACAAAATGTTACCAGGTACAGAAAAATCGTACATTGTCTGTACGATCTTGGTCTAGCGATCGTACATGAGTAAAAATGACAAAAAATCGTACAAGTACGATTTAAATCGTACATCTGGCAGCCCTGGCGTGCAGTCCGGTGACGTCATATCACGCGAGGCGCATACGCAGACGTTTCGTAACGGGACTAATGCACGAACGCTGTTCATTACTCATTGGCCTGTTATATGCATTTCAAGTAGTCATAGATAACCTGCATTGAATATTATTTTAAAAGTTTCGTTTGGGATATATTTTTGGAATGCACCATATGGGCGAGTACATTGATATTTTGAAAGCAGGGTTTGTTGCTATTATCCGTTTGTCATCGCAGGTAGAAACATAAAATTAAAAACACTCAGTGTAGTTATAACTCAATTATGCAATTATCTTTTGAAGATCTTTATATCAATATTTTTTAGTCTTAGGGCTCCTAATTCATTTCTCAGGTATAACACGTGCGCGATAAGTTGGGACCTTCTAGGAATGCGGCTCCCCGCCCGCTTCTCCTGCACTTCCCCGATGGCGCCCGTATTGTACCGTTGGCATCGCAAGTTTTTTACTAGGAATTTTAGTCTCGTTCTGGCTTATTGAAATAGTGTAAAAAATAAATAAAGATTAGATAAAAAGCAGCATCATCCCTGAGTAACATAATAAATTAGGTTAAAAAAAGCAAGGACGAAGCCGCGGCGGCTGCTCATTGTGTTCGCTTTTTTGCGGACGGTACAAACATGCCACTGTGACGTCACCGCGCTCAGGTCCCAACTTATCGCGCACGGGTTGTAGGTACTAAAAGTTATCCCACAAACTGTCTCTATGACTATATTACCTAGGAGCACAGTTAAATTAGGTTTTAACTTAAGTATGACTTAAAAGTCATACTTCACAATAGGTTAATGTAACTGTATATCGGTAATCAAAATTATTGAAAGAATATTACCTAATACACATTTTTAAGCGTGGCTGCAAGCTTGGCCCTGACCAATATGTGATATGCTCACAGATTTAGTAGGGTATGCTGTATACATTGTGTTGCTATCCGGTGGCCACAGATAAAGAATTTTCAGTAAACACCACTACTGAGTCATGTAATGCACGGTTTTTTATCGGTAACCGCGTCTGTTGTCTATTAAGTATTACGTCCCTGTAATAATCGAGGATTACGGTTATTTTATAAGTAGGCATATTTGTCGTGGCAGACTACGGCAAAAATTATTTTGCTTGAATCATATTTCATAACATAATATGTAATTGAGAATATTAAACTTGTTTGTTGCGTGTAAGCTACTAAAATATTACGAAGGAGAAAGTTCAGTCAGTTCAGTTAAAATGATTGACAATAGCTCTATCCATTGATATTAATCATAGATCTTCAGACCAACTCAACCACGGATACTTATCTTCTTCAATCTGGTATCGATGAGTTTTGGCCGTCACGCCAAATTGAATGCATGGACAAATCGGATGATGGGTTGCCTAGGGTAGAGGGTTTTTAAATTATAATACACGAAATTTAAATTCAGTTAAAAGGTATAAACACTCACATGTAAGCTACAATTGAAGTCATAATTTATTCGGATCATCATAGTTTTTAGTTGCAAGCTAGACATAAAATAAAAAGAATTATTTCAGAATGTAACACGCAAACTTTCACAAGATGTATTCTTATTCTATTGGTAGCATCTAATACAATTTACAGCAACATTTGTTTAACTAATTCCATCAAATATTCTAGAAAATAAAATATAATCACCTAATGATCAATAGTAGCATAATATATTGTATTATATGACAAAGGCGTCGTTAATTTTATCTTGTGTAAGTTCAAAATAGGATTATAAAAAGTAGGATAATATTATTTCTCAGGTCCATAAACAAAATAACCTTCACCTTTTGAATTTATTAAAAAAACATACAGTAAACAATAGTGAAGTTATTCAGCTCCAAACAAGGATCCATTTTAATCAATCATTCAAATACAGATTTCACCCTCTTGTATGCACAGCCATGTGTATTTTTCGCGAATGTTTACCATAAAAAATTCAAATATCTATTTTATTGAGTAGCTGGAAACGGTACGGTGACGGTATTGTTGCAATTTTTATCTCAAATCACCAATCACCATCACAAATTTACTTATAAATATCCGAGAAATGTCTGTGCCTGTAAATTTGTAATTGATAACTTCTTGATTGGAATTGCCTTATAATTTTATAAGGCGTATTGTAAAGTGTTTTGGTATTTCGAAGAATTGGAGACTAATATTTTAATCATTGATATGACAGTGGGTTCGATTGCAAGAGGTCTTGGAAACCCTCACTTACCTAATAATACTTTACTCCAACAACAATAACAGTATAATTAACATTTCGATTTGTTAGGGATAAATAAAATTTCTTCAATACAAAAGCATATATTGTAAATACCAAGACCAAACATTACATTAACAAAAGTTTGAGCGTTTATCCGAATTACAAAATGTAACCTAGTTTCAAAATTTCTCAAAGCATTATGGTATTTTAATTTGATTTTGTTCCGTACTAATTATGGTAGATGCATCTTGGAATGCAGATCTATTTTGAATCAAACCTTACATAGTAAAAAAATATAACATTTCAATTATACTATAGGTAATATATAAATAAAACCAAAGTATGTATATGATTTTGCGCGGTTGTAGGCAGTAGGCGGACAATATTATAATACCTATAAAATGCAATTTAATTAAATGTTATAAATAGCATATATCAAGTATTTTATAAAATAGGGACAATTACGGCACAGCCAGAAATTACAATTAATATATAAAATTTGTACTGATTTAAAATATATTTATAATATATATGGATATTAAATTTATGTAAGGGGGCGTCCATAAATTACTTGAGGTGTTTTTTTAAATTTTCTGTACCTCCCCCCCCCCTGGTGAGATTTCGTGAGATTTTATTCAACCCCCTCCCCCATTCCCCAATCTCACGTGAGATTTTTCAAAATGTCGGTTTCTTACGTAAACGCGTAAGAAGCTATCTTTTTGAGCTCGGAGAACTAAAAATAACACAGAATTCGTACTATTGAGCTCGAAGAGCTCAAAAACAAAATAAGTGAAATGTGGAGCGTTTAGGTATGGAGTTAGCGGGAAGTTGCAGAGATGGCCTTTAGGGTAACCGTTTTTCTAATATTTTTTTTTCAATCAGAAAAAAAATTGCGTTATATTTGTCGAGACCCCCCTCTCTTCAACGTAAGATTAAATGGGATTTGACTTGACCCCCTCCCCCCCTTAAACACCTCACGTAATTTATGGACGCCCCCTAAGAGTAAGATTAACTGAATCAGGCGCACTCTTTTCTTCTTCTTTTTGAAAGTCTTTCGGCCTCTTCTATAGTGTCAGGCAGAGGCTGGTTTATGGTCTCCGGAAGTGAGAAGACGAGAAAACTGGCAATCAGTGCGAGGCTCCCGAAAAATATAGCTGGTAGATTGTCGTAGGTAAGCGCCTGTGTAAAATATAGTTAAATTACTAGACTTCAAATCCACTGCACTCACTGACTGCAAGACATTACTTAAAATTGTTAATGTTAAATAATAATCTAAAAAAGTATTGTTTAAAAACACACGTACAGTTGGTTAGTTAAACTAATAAAGATTAAGATAATTTATTTGTTATTTGTTTCATTTTCGCTTTTGATTTGACGAAGAAAATTCTTACCCCATAGCCAAATGTATTATATGTCATATAAAAATAATGCATCAAACAAAAATTATACTTAACAAGCTAGCTTGTTAGTATTCCTAACATCAAAATTGGAAGAAATCTCATTGACCGATATCCCTTTAAAAAAATGTGTGCGTGTACTAGCTGTACACACGTAAGAAGTGAAACTTCTTTATGACCTTATTTATCGAAAAATGATCTACTATATGCAACTTTACAGAAATTGGTTAAATAAAGTTAAATTAGAAAAAGTTTAACAAAAGGCTTTTATTATCATAGACATGAATACAAAGACAATTATTGCATTTAACCTTATTACTACTAAGATTATTACAGAATTTCATTAATTGTAATAGAATTATTAATATCATTGTTATCGTTATTATATATTTTTGTTATTAATGGCTTCGAATCTCTTCGGATCAACCGTGGCAGGGACAAGAAAAAGATGGCGCGTAACCGAAAAATGTGATGGTATTTTTTTTTCCAACGCCGATAAAGAAGTTTGACTTCAAAAAGCAACATGGCGCGTAACCGAAAAACGTGACGATTTGCTACAAAATTTCTCCCATACGTCGATAAAGAAGTTTCACTTCAAAAATCCTTTTAAACTAATAACTTACAAGCAAAGGTGTCAGCGGTGCTAAAGCAGATCCAACTCGACCAATTGATGAGCAGACCGCCAACAACGACTGTCTAACCCTCGTCGGAAATACTTCAGATACATATATATATACAGAACTGTAGGCTACGGTGATGGAGAATTTTCCAGATAGGTACACCACTAGCGACCACCATTTTTGACCTGCAAATTACATACAAAGATAATATACAGTGTAAACGCCTTATAACGTCATTCGTTATACCGTAAAACTCTCTGTAACTATTTGGTTTAACCCAATACCCATACATTAATTCTTCTCTCCCTATAACGAAACTTTTCTATAACGAACAAAAATGCTCGGTTACTTGAAATTCGTTATAAAGAGTTTACACTGTATACCTAATATGTCATAATAGAGCTTAGTAAGGTTAAATTCTCATTTCACGCATTTTCATTTTTTTAAATAATTTTAAGTAATAGTACTTAAAATGATTTAAAGGCAGTCGTATCGATGTATATTCATTAAACAAGATTTGGCTGTCGAATGTTTTTTTTATTTTATTAACACTTCGTTGAATACAGAAATATAATACAGTTGACATAGTTAAATGTAAAGGAGGGTAACTGGCCGCCTTATCGCTAACGATCACTTCCAGGCAACCAACGTGAAAAGAAAAATTAGATAAGGCAAGCGTAAGAATACATAAGACATATAGACAAAACGAAGGAAACAAAAAAAGCAATTAAAACATATGTAAACAGTGCACAAGACAATATAAAAAAAGGACACATGAAAAAGAAAAAATGGCACATGAATCATGAATGTTTTTGTTTATTTCGTATTTATGGCAGCTTACATCAATATACGTACATTGATATGATGTTTAAGCAAAAAGAAACCCGTGATGTTTACTAAAAATTAACTTTAAATCAAAAGCGATGAGCTGATGTTGTCACTGATTCCGTTATTAATTAATTTATAATCGTATATTCCATATGTGCGGTTAATTATGCTATAACAATTGTATAATACTGGCAAAAATTTACTTTTAAAATTTTTGGAAATGCCTGTTTCACTAATAGACCAGTGCAGATAGCCTTTAAAATAAATAAAAAGTGAAAAAAATTACAGTAGGATGAAACCCATTAGAAAAGCAGGGGAATATGATCAAAATGAAAGGAAAAATAAATTACGGTCGATCTGAGGTCGGGAAGGGTAGGGGGGGAGTTTTAAGGGTAAAAAACGGTTTATCTCGATTTCCGGCAAAACTACAAGTCCTATCGAAGAAAGTTAAATGGCAAAGTTGGAGGTAATAAAAAGATCTAAAACTTTTGTATTCACACATTTTTCACATAACCTCAAAATTTATGTGAAAAATTCAAAAAACCAAGTTTTTGGTTTTTAATTTTTATCTTTTACAAATTTCTCTTTTTTTTAACGAAATTTGGTGAAAACTTACCTTTCTATGTCCCAAATACGCTGTAATTTATTTGATTAAAAATATTTATTTCTTCACCTTATTTTGAATGAATATCGAAAAAACACCCTAATTTTCAATCGAAAATTCTGACGTCAAAATTGCAGCTTTTTTCCAAAAGTTGGTGTGCTTTCAGTTCGTTGAAATCTCTTCTTTCCTATGGTAAAAAAATATATATATATATTACCATAGTAAATCTTCTCAGAAAACGCAAAAAATCGTATGCAGTAACGCCCAGACCTGTCATCCCCTTCCCTACTTCTCTATGAATCTTCTTTAAATTATAATCAGATGCCTATTTATTACTATTTTAAGATAACTTATATATACCTGAGTGACCTAAAAAAAAAATTTAGCCTTTAGATGGGCTAAAATTTTCGTATTTCATAGAGAAGTAAGGAAGGGGATGACAGGTCTGGGCGTTACTGCATACGATTTTTTGCGTTTTCTGAGAAGATTTACTATGGAAATATACATATATTTTTTTAGCATAGGAAAGTAGAGATTTCAACGAACTGAAAGCACACCAACTTTTTGAAAAAAGCTGCAATTTTGACGTCAGAATTTTCGATTGAAAATTAGGGTGTTTTTTCGATATTAATTCAAAATAAGGTGAACAAATAAATATTTTTAATCAAATAAATTACAGTGTATTTGGGACATAGAAAGGTAAGTTTTCACCAAATTTCGTTAAAAAAAATTATTTTTGTTAAAGATAAAAATAAAAAACCAAAAACTTGGTTTTTTGAATTTTTTACATAAATTTTGAGGTTATGTGAAAAATGTGTGAATACAAAAGTTTTAGATCTTTTTATTACCTCCAACTTTACCATTTAACTTTCTTCGATAGGACTTGTAGTTTTGCCGGAAATCGAGATAAACCGTTTTTTACCCTTAAAACTCCCCCCCCTACCCCTTCCCGACCTCAGATCGACCGTAATTTATTTTTCCTTTCATTTTGATCATATTCCCCTGCTTTTCTAATGGGTTTCATCCTACTGTAATTTTTTTAGGTTTCAAAAATTATCGGCACTGGTCTATAAAGATTAAGGTTAGTTTTAATAATATCGCTCATAAGGCAATTTTCGCGAAATTGACTCCCCAAAGTTGTAACAGCAAAAGTTGGTTTGATCGCTTCATAAACAAATAAGGTTATAAGCGAACGATAACTCGAAAATTACCTTTGGAAAGACTTAAAAACAGAGATTTTCAACGCCTTTGTGGTTTATTGGCAAATTTGGTATATATTTCATATGTTCAATTAACAATTACATATATTTTAAATAAGTTATGCTTCTAAAACGACAGATTCTACTGTAAATGTAAGATATTTTGTGAAGATGAGAAGATGTATTTCGGTCAATGGTTGAGAAATGAGAAACAAAACAAAGAGTACATTTCATAGGCGAATGCTACACGCTCGATAATTATCGTGATATTTATCGTGATATTTATCTTCTATTTTTTTAGTATACTACACACTCGATACGGATCGCGTCAGTACGACGGTAAATTTCATTGAGTACACTCGTACATTTCGTGTTACAATATGAGTAACAATATTAAGAAAGCTTGCGTTGCCATTATTATTATTATTATTATCAGTATATGCTGATATACATCAATATCCAAGACTTTGAATTGTAAACATTTTCCGCTGCAGCACCAGATCGTTTCAAATCTGTTATTTTTTAAATTATTTTCTGTAGTTTGCCTAGTTTGCATTTGAGGTGTCCCATATGGCCGATTTACACGTATTAAGTTGACTAAAAATTTACTAAATATTAACTTAATTTTAAGTAACTTAACCCGTGTAAACAGTGAATTTAGTAAGAAGTTGCAAGTTAAAATTTAGTTGCAACTAAACAAGGTAGAATAGAATTTTGTCTATTTTTCGGTTAAGTTGGTGGGCGTGGCTAATCACTTGACACGTTTGGACAGGCAAAATTTAGTTAAATTTAAGTGAAAAGCATAAGCTGGCGGAGTCATTGCAAAGCTATGCTTTTGCTTTCGGCGCTGGAAGCTCAAAAACATATCCAAAACTATTTGTCCGATATGCGTATACAACAATTAATGATCAGTAGTAGAACCCCTTCCCCAATGAATAATAGTAGCCGTTTTACTCCTTCGCCTTCTTCAAATACGTATTACGTTGAGTCCCCAGAACCTTCACAATCATGTATTGGAGCATACAATACAGTAAATCCCCAATCAGGAAGAGAAAATCCTATAATATTTTGTTCTGTGGTCGTCCATCTTGAGCGAATAAATGAGTTTAACTAATTATTTAGTATTTTTACGTGTAAACGGTTACTTAAAATTTAGTTAAGACTTGGCAACTTAATACGTGTAAATCAGCCTATACTTATAGGTAATGTTTCTAATACAAGTATGAATTCTCTATATTATTCCGCCTCCATATATGCGCGTCCTCTTCCATCGCTGGCAGAATAAATACTGACGCGATTAATATCGAGCAGAGACTATAAGCGTGTAGCATTCGCCCATCACGATCCGTGATACGGATCGCTGGATTTCTAGAAATCTAAAAATCCACGATCCGTATCAATTATCGTCGATAAATATCGAGCGTCTAGTCTCTGCTCGATATTTATCGCGTCAGTATTTATTCTGCCAGCGCTGGAAGAGGACGCGCATATATGGAGGCGGAATAATATAGAGAATTCATACTTGTTTTAGAAACATTACCTATAAGTATAGGCTGATTTACACGTATTAAGTTGCCAAGTCTTAACTAAATTTTAAGTAACCGTTTACACGTAAAAATACTAAATAATTAGTTAAACTCATTTATTCGCTCAAGATGGACGACCACAGAACAAAATATTATAGGATTTTCTCTTCCTGATTGGGGATTTACTGTATTGTATGCTCCAATACATGATTGTGAAGGTTCTGGGGACTCAACGTAATACGTATTTGAAGAAGGCGAAGGAGTAAAACGGCTACTATTATTCATTGGGGAAGGGGTTCTACTACTGTTCATTAATTGTTGTATACGCATATCGGACAAATAGTTTTGGATATGTTTTTGAGCTTCCAGCGCCGAAAGCAAAAGCATAGCTTTGCAATGACTCCGCCAGCTTATGCTTTTCACTTAAATTTAACTAAATTTTGCCTGTCCAAACGTGTCAAGTGATTAGCCACGCCCACCAACTTAACCGAAAAATAGACAAAATTCTATTCTACCTTGTTTAGTTGCAACTTCTTACTAAATTCACTGTTTACACGGGTTAAGTTACTTAAAATTAAGTTAATATTTAGTAAATTTTTAGTCAACTTAATACGTGTAAATCGGCCATATGGGACACCTCAAATGCAAACTAGGCAAACTACAGAAAATAATTTAAAAAATAACAGATTTGAAACGATCTGCTGCAGCGGAAAATGTTTACAATTCAAAGTCTTGGATATTGATGTATATCAGCATATACTGATAATAATAATAATAATAATGGCAACGCAAGCTTTCTTAATATTGTTACTCATATTGTAACACGAAATGTACGAGTGTACTCAATGAAATTTACCGTCGTACTGACGCGATCCGTATCGAGTGTGTAGTATACTAAAAAAATACAAGATAAATATCACGATAAATATCACGATAATTATCGAGCGTGTAGCATTCGCCATACGCATGTACTACACATCGTAATTTTGGATCACGATCCAAATATCACGATAAATATCGAGCGTGTAGCATTCGCCATAGAAGTTTAATTTTCCACAAGGAAAAAAAAATAGATAGAAACAATCCGTGCTTGATCGGTGCAGAAGTTTTTGAAGCGTACACAATATATATATATATAAAGTTAACTATATTATTATTATATATATTATTTTCCCTTATTTATGCGGGCGTATTTCTCTACTCGTGGAAGTGCGCTCGAAATAGAAGGTCTTTATTCTATTTTTCTATATTTATGAAATTTTAAATGAAAGCTGTCTTTTCATGAAATATCTTTTTCTCTCTTTAAAGATAAACATGGCGACGATATCAGGTCTTAGATGTAGTTCGACGACGGGTGTCAAACACAAAAGCTATCTGCCTTGCGATTCTGTAACTCACTTTTCAAACTCTCACTGCGGTTTTCGCAGCGGCGGTCGCGCTCAAATCAGTCGTGAAGCAGTCATTTTACGATTTGGCATTCTGATAAGGAGGGAGCTTGTAGTTTATTGTTTATCAGAATGCCAAATCGCCATCGCAAATTGCCTAAAACAAAAATTCTATAGGAAACAGTTAGATACGGCATCTTTCACTAATTGTCACATTTAAGGCTCTATTTTAAATGTTAACTTATTAACGATAGATTTACGCATAACGGACCTATTGAGATATTCTATGTGCGAGCCCACAAACGAATAACCAATAACCAACGTAAGATTAGGAACACTTTCATTTCCAAATAAACAAAATTAACTAGCCACGTTCAAGAAGAAAAATATATCTTCCGCAGTTTCCCACAGGAATTAATGGATACGATTAGAACATCGTGGTACATCTTACAAAGTAATCTGTTGGCGACCGCTTAACAAACATTGCATGAATAAATGAATGAGCTTGGAAACGGTCTGAAGGTATCACAACTTTACACGATAATATATATTACATATAGCTTAGTGACTATAATGTATATTTCATAAGCTGTAAAACTTGGACTGAATTAAATTGTTTCGATGTCCATAAGCAAATATATAAAGATGATAATATAAGCGCCATCATTTTCAGATAATAAAATTCTGATTTCATTCACATTGTGACTTTTGTCTTTTGTTTTTGCTAAACATGAATTATCTAAGTAAATTTTTCGTTTAATATTTATATTATTTAATATATATATATATATATAATTATTTAATATATATTTGTATACTAATTTAAAGCCATTTATTACTTGGGTAATAATTTTTTTTATTAATAAAAAATCAGTGGCGCTACAACCTTTTATAGGTTTGGGCCTCAGATTTCTGTATCTGTTTCATGATCATTTGTTAATCTAATAGGCAAGTAGGTGATCAGCCTCCTGTGCCTGACGCACGCCGTCGACTTTTTGGCTCTAAGGCAAGCCGGTTTCCTCACGATGTTTTCCTTCACCGTTCGAGCGAAAGTTAAATGCGCACATAGAAAGAAAGTCCATTGGTGGCACAGCCGAGGATCGAACCTACGACCTCAGGGATGAAAGTCGCACGCTGAAGCCACTAGGCCAACACTGCTCTATAATAATCTGTGCATTTTTTTTTTTATTAATGCGTAAATAAATTTTGCGTGATTTTTTAAATCTAAATATTGGTATTGAAATAGAGATTTGTTTGTATAAGCTATATTCAAATGTAACTTTACTTACCTTTGGGTATAAATGACAGAGTGATGCACAAGCATGCACTGAGCACGTACATCGTTATCAGCACACGTTTCCTTCCGAATCTGTCTAGTACCAGCAGACACACAAAATTTGCTGGAATCTCCACAAAAGCCACCAGAATAAAGTTCACATACTTATTTCCAGCTAACGACACCGAGTTAATCGAAAGACCGTGATACACAAACGTACATGTAATCCATAAAAACGAGCACACTGCCACTCTCTTCCTGATAATACTTGATTTAATCACTCGTACAAACACTGATTCTGCTTCTACTACTTCTTCCTTTTCCTTTTCTGCATTTGTTGTGAGTTTCTCTAACTCATAAATTGGGGTGAACACATCCTCTGAGAGAACTACTTTGTTCATTTTCGCTGCCTTTTTCAAAATGGCGGCGGCCTCATTATGCCTGCCCTTGCTGAGTAACCATCGGACGCTTTCGTTCAGAAGCCAGTAGTATGAAAATACGAATGTAGCGGGAAGATATATGATTCGTAAGAGAGTACGCCAACTTTGAAGATACCAGGAGAGGCTAGCTAGCGTCATGAGGCCGAACACGTAGAGTATATTAATTAATGTATTTCCGAACACTCTACCTTTTGGACCGACGAGCTCCATTGCTAAAACATGCAAAATTTATATAGTATTTGTTCGGTAGTCTTCATAGTCTGTTCATAAACATAAAAAAAAACGCGTGTGTTCTTTTGTACACGCGTAAAAATGTATGTGAAAGATATGATTCTACGTTTATAGTGAAAACGACACTAACAATAGAAAAAATTACCCTCACCATTTTTCCCTAACGCGCCAAAAGAAGTATAACTTAAAAAAACTAAAATGTTGACTATAGCCAACTTCAGGGTGTCGGTTTTTTGTGACGGTGTGTGCGCGCATCGTAAAAATTTACTCTCATAATTTTTCCTTTACGCGCCAAAACAAGTATAACTTCAATAATTTAAATAGGAGAGAGTTAATGTATAGATAAACAAATTAAAAAATATATATTTTGTCAAGTACAAAATAAGCTAGTGGCGCTACAACCTGGGTCTGTCTGACCTCAAATTTCTGTATCTGTATTGTGATCATTTGTTTTTCTAAAAGTCAAAGGTGCCTGACACACGCCATGTAATGCGCTATAGCATATGGAAATTCAAAATATTTTGAACCATAGATTATTCCTTAAAAATTCCTTAAATTAAGTGGTAGATATAAAATAATCTTACCGAGTACAAACGCAGTAGTATAGGCACCGGCACCCAACGCAGCTTCAAGAAACTCAAAAATAAGTAGCATAATGTAGCTGGTCGAGAAGGATCTTAGGAAGCCGAATATGCCATTCATCAGAGAGGCGATTGACAGAGCTACCTTTCGTCCATACTTATCAGAGATAATCCCAGTCATAGGTAGTGATACAAAAAGACCAATATTGTGAATTGAACCTATTAAAGTCCTCTTCCAATCTTGGCAACCGAGGTTAAACTGAAAGACAAATAGGATCTTTATAATTAAATTAAAAGATTAACAAAATTGCCGTTTTATAAAAATACTAGCTGACCGGGCAAACGTCGTTTTGCCATGGATTGATATACATTTTATAATAAAAAATAGGGGTTGATCGTAGAGGGGTGAAAGTTAGGGGTTGTATGTATTTTTTAATGCTGTATCATAAAAAAATAAAAACAGAAAAAAATATCTAAAAATAAATAAAAAAATATTTAGGGGTGGACTACCCTTAACATTTAGGGGGATGAAAAATAGATGTTGTCCGATTCTCAGACATACCCAATATGCACACAAAATTTCATGAGAATCGGTCGAGCCGTTTCGGAGGAGTTTAACCACAAACACCGCGGCGCGAGAATTTTATATATTAGATCATTCGGTTTGGGGGATTTCTCTTTCACATTTACGAACATACTCAGGTACACACGCTAAGATAAAACGAAAAACGACGCGTTGATTGATTTGAAACGGAAAGACGGCTCTAGCTATTATTGGCCTAGAGACGCAGAATCGAGTCACAATTAAACAAACTATCATTTCGTTTTTCATCTGACATTCTCGGTTGTGTAATCGTCCGATTCTTATAGCCAGTCTATGACCAGCGGCGGTACAAGCATTAATGAGCATTTTGCCCAAAACTCGACAATTTACAATAAAACAAGACAATGTTAAACGATTCTTAAGATCACAATTGACATCTAGAGCTATTAAATCTATGAAATCTATTGGAATCTATTTAGTATTCAAGGTGACTCCTAACCTAAGGGGAGTGTTATCTTGTATCAGTAAGAAACATCCGTAACATGACTTGACTAAGTCCTAGTAAACAAGAGTGAAATTAAATATTTACTATAAACATAATTATTATTATATTTAATTAAATAATAAATAGCGTTATTATCTTTGTTACTTATCTAGCTGTTAGTTGGATTGCAAATCGGTTTATCAGTTGTTTGACCGAATTTATAAATAGGCATGTCTCGTGCGTGGCGGATAAGAGGCACACACGTGGTGATGTAGTCATAACAAAATAACACAATTGATTATTAATGCAAAAAAGGGTGCGTGTACTTATGTACGCGCGTAAAAAGTTATACTTCTTTGGCATTATTAAAAATAGTTTTTGATTGCATGAAAATAATTAATTCCAATTAAATAATCAAAGACTGGAAAAGGAGTCATTATAGTCAATAGAGTTCAGTTTACATTTGAAAAAATAAATAAATATTTATTATTATTCTCTTACATTAAGTGTAACATAAATTCTATTATTATTCGAATGTTGTTTTTAAATTTTGTCCAATGCCGTAGCATTTTCCGTGGCTTCATTCTGTTGATTTTGTGTAACGGTGCGCGCGCATCGTAAAATTTCACTCTCATCAAATTTTCATAACGCGCCTAAAGAAGTATAACTTCAAAAAAAGTTGTTGTCGAATGCAAAAAAAATTACAACTAGGCGCAATTTTGTTTAAATTTTGTCTTCGACGAGGTTACTTTTGCAATATGTTTTGTTTACTACACAAGGCACGTGTAGATAATTGCCGTGACCTCAAAATAATTTTGTCGAATATAATAGAGCTGCCTTAATATGTATTTGGGTCGAGATTGTTAGACACTTTTTATATTAAGAGGTAATGTTTGTGAGGTCTCTGGATCTATTAACGAGACAATTGTACAAGTAAAAATCCACAAGTAAGTGTCACAGGGTAATATTAACAACAATTAAAACTTTTTCTTGGTTTTCAAATTGCGAAGTCGGAGAAAAAACAGTCGAAAAACGTTTCTTACAACCGCTACCATAACGATGAGCGATAAGTTGATAATGCCTACAATACAATTAACAATTGTATAACGTTTCGTCTGGTCAATATATTCTTGAAGTCTTGTACGTACAAAAATTATAAACGATTTTAAAACAAATTTTGACTTTCACCAGTATAAGACTCGAAACAGAACCAATCAACGCGTATGAACAATCTGGCTCCAGAAGATAATCATCTCCTTATATGGAAAGTGTATTCGTTTTTACAACAAACTCCCAAGCGAAATTTAAGAACAATCACTGAATAAATTCAAAACTCTCGTTAAACGTAAATTAATCAATAAAGCTTTTTTATAAAATTGACGATTATTTAAATGATCCTAATTGATTTGTTCCAGTTCAAATATTCTCTGCTCTGCTTTACAAACAATTTGTATGACTTAAAACTTGGCGATTACAAAGAGTGGCGGAGTTTCTTGCTAGTTCTTCTTGCCCGCTCTACGCCCTTGACTTGCGAACTGGTAGTAAATGTAAATTTAGAATCAATTTAACATATTTTCTGTTGACGTTCATAAGTGTACTTGGTTACCTATAGTCGTATTTTTAATTAGACGAAGTCAACTGACGTTTACGGTGTTGTCAGTTTTTAATGAAATAAAAATAGTGTTGTGACAAAGTAAAAACCCCTGAATTAATGATCGGTGATGGCACTCGTCGCCACGCCGCGCTTTGTAATAAGACGTCAAAAAACTGATTGTATGTAGTTACATAGTACTAGTACCTTACTTATATCAGAGCACTTTTATACAATTTTGAAATAGAAATAATATTCTTTTATTGTTTGAAATGATTAACTATTCACACTCATTGTTCATTCATCTGATTGAACAAGAACTGAACGCATCACTATTACTTTAAATATGGCAACATTATTTTACAAAGTGACATTAGCTACTGTCAGTTGGGTTACTCTAATTAAAAATACGACTATATATGAATAAAGTCAATTTGAGTTTGAGTTCGAATATTGACTCTCAAAGAATAAATTTACAAATAAAGTATACAAAATAACTTACATCCCGAACCGCAGAATCTTCATCGCTGTACACGAAGTCATCACATTCTTTAACTATTGATACGTTAAATGTTTCCCTACTACATGTTGTAGTATTGTCTAATACATCAAATCGTTTACATCGTGAAAAATCTTTCTTTTCCCTAGGTATTGCGAATTCTAGCCACGAGGTGTCGTTTTGAGATGCACATTGAGGAACATTACACCTGAAATATTGTAAGTGTTAACTTTGCCTGTTTATTCTGTTTAGTCGTTACGACTGGAGCGTTTACAAAAAAGATTCCTATGGCATCTGCTTTTCTCCAGTGGCATCTCGGAAAAAAAGTTGCCAAGATACGAAACCAGGATGCGTCAAGATGTTGTCACTGGAGAATCGCAGAAAATTAATTGATGTATCGTTTGCCATTAAGATACTTAACAATCAGGTAGATTGCCCCAACCTTTCAACAAAATTGATGTACCTAGTAGCTATCCCAGACATCCCATCATTCCATTTGTCTTTTCCGGAGAACGCGTTTAGGCCAACACTCGCCGATGTCCAGATTGAGCATTCTGTTAATGGATCTGGATATCCATAGTTGCTCCCCTCACACTTTAAGAGCGATTTTCGTTTAATGTTTATTTAAATTATATTATTGTTTTGCTTAATTTCTTTTTATTATTTCGTATATGCTATGTTTGACTGTAAGTGCTTGACACATTAAAAATTGTATTTTATTTTTCTCAATGTATTAGTGTGCCGAGCGTTGGCAATCTTTTATAAATAAATAAACATTTTAAGGCAAGTTGGTGATCTGCCCTTCGACCCCAAAGTAACTGTTTTATTATGCGTTTAACATTCAGAATATAGGACTTTTAGGTAAGGTTTATTTCATGGAGGTTATGAAAGAGACGGTTGAATTAACTTTAACAATTATAATTACATTACCATACAACAATAACCGTCTTTACACCTGTCATATGGCAAATAGGAGTGCTCTCAGTTCGGTACTTGATAATCGCTTTAAAATTCATATAGGCTCAACAAGTGGAAGAAATGTATTGAAAATCTGCTTTCAAATACATTTTAGAACGATTTGACGACTCATTGGTCTAGTGGTTAGTACCCCTGACTGCGAATCCATGGGTCCCGGGTTCGATCCCCGGCTGAGACGAACATCGATGTGATGAGCATTTGGTGTTGTGCTTAGGGCTTGGGTGTTTAAATATGTATTATATATATATATACGTCTATCTATCTATAACATGTATGTACATATATCCGTTGCCTAGAACCCATAACACAAGCTTCACCAGCTTAGCATGGGACTAGATCAATTGGTGTGAATTGTCTTTAAAGAAAACAAAAAAGAAAAAATATGAAAAGAATTAATTCTTTAGAACATCATTCCTAAATTTAATTTTGCAAGAACATCTCAAATGATCTATCAAATTATATGATTATCGTAAGGATAATGAAAAGGAAACTTCCTACGGAATCTAGTAAAACTAATATTCAATAATCCCTATTACGCAGTCAAAACCCCCAATATACGCAAATACAATTAATATCTCTGTAGATGTTCGTGATTGATCATGCGGTGCAGGAACAGTTGTAAGTGATGTTTGTAATATCAGGCTGCAATTTGACGTGAGGTTAAATTCAGCCAAAATTAAACACTATTGTGAAATATAAAGATAGAAATCCAAACGACTCTACTGTTTCAAATAAAAAGATAAAATTACAAACGGCTCTACTGTTTATTTATCTTCATTGATTTATAAGATTAACTGCTAATTATACTTACAAAGTTTATAAATATTGTATACACCAGTTTTATATAATTTAAACAAACTAATATTAGAGATTACGTCAAAATAGCACTCGGTTGTGGAATTAATTTTATTGCTTATCTATATATATAAAAATGAAACTCGTTTTCCGTTGTCACGACATCACATGAAAACGGCTCGACCGATTTGTCTGATTTTTTTTTTGTTATGTTTGTAATTGTCAGGAGAAGATTCTTATAAAAGAAAAAAAGAAAAAAATTGCGCGGAAAATTAGAAAATTCAAGAATACTTAACCACCATACAATTCGAACTTTTTGATGTAACCTTATGGCGTTTGACATAACACAACATTGACAGAATGCTTGCTGTAAATATCGTCAAAGAGGATGTAAAAAAAATGAATATCGTTTAAAATAAATGCTTCGATTGGAGTTATTATATTGAATAATATAATAATATGCGAGCCAGAAAAAACAAACAAAGAATGTTGTATAACATAAAGCATTAGAATAATAAACACTTTGTTTCTGAAATATTTTTTAATTCATTATACCAAGTTGATTTTAAGACAGGACCACGTCTGTCGGGTCCGCTAGTATTAAAATAATTATATTAAGCACGAGTAAGAACTCGTTCGAACATTTAATTTTTAATGTAAAATGTATATAAAAATAATATGTCAAGCTTACTTTTGTTAGTGCTAAAAATATCATATGATTTTACGAAAATTTGCGAGTTTTACAGGCTTGAAAAAGCATTTCCTATTTTAAAGCAAATTTTTATCAGGAACATAAAATATGGTGTTCGCCTATTTAGAACATCGTTTATTACCCACTTACTATTTTATTATCTTAACATGACTCTGCAAGAGTTTATAATTAAGTAAGGGGTGTAATTTAAAATTATAATAACGATAATTACGTTGGATAATTACATCGAGTGTTTTCTCTAGAGCAAAATTTCCTGTGTTTTTCGTTCAAATTCTAACAAAGAAATTACCGGTTTAATCCATTTAAGCAGGTTAGGGGTCTCCCCTAATCCCACCTTGATTGTGATAAGCACATTCCTACGTGACAAATGATCAATACAAGCAAATAAATTGTTTTGAAGCTTCCATGTACGGTGAATTAGATATAGGTATTGTTTAAGCTTCTAACATATGTGGCAACTGAAAACATGTTTGATTATTTGTTTAGGTCATTAAGAATTACGATAAAACAGGAATACACAAGTAAATATCAATGTACAATACAAGTATACAAAATTTTTGTAATACATTGTTTTTTTTTTTAATATGCTATATATTGTAATGGCCTGCTAAATCTTAGTCCTAAGAAAGAATTAAAGTAACAAGTCAATTTTGTTAGTTCGTATTGTACTTCACCGAAGTTACTTTATCAGCATGAATTTAAAATAAAATAAAAATATTAATTAGACTTTATAGAAGTGTTTTTAAACATACAATGAGGGATGCGAGAATGGTTTAGATTTACAATTAGATGATTTTTTTTATTTGAGACGTCTACAGGACAACGTCTGTCGGGTCCGCTATAACTACTATTCTACCTACTGTATACCATTAGAATTAGTTAATATTTAAGTGTGATGATCTAATTAGGCTTCTATGCACGCGTGTTACATTTCGGGTGTTTGTCTATAAATTTCTCGGAACTAGAAGTCATATCGAGATTCGTTCCTTATATTCCTGATGAAATACAAGTTCCCTTGAATATCATTACTTGTGCGCTATGTTACATGAAAATCGATTAAGGAGTTTATAAATATATAACCACGTATTTCTCAAGGTGACATTATATATAATTTAGGTACGTAATAAATTATATCGTTAATTTTCCACTTGACAGGTACTTGAAGTCTGTTTAATTTTTTAAATAACTTTTATTCACTGAGCCATTTACGAAAATAATATTTGTCAGAAACAGTGTGACCAGATTTAGTAGATTTCTACTTTTTTGGTAGATTTTGAGGTACTGTCAACAGAATTTAGTATGTAAAAATTATTTGGTATATTTTAGTAGAATTCACGCTTTTCAGTTAGTCTAGTACTTTTTTGGCAAATCGAATAAAAGCGAGGTATTCCTCTTTCATCGATTGGATGATGCCGATGATGATGATGAGCATGAACATTAAATAGTTATACTATAAATAAATATATTAAATAGTTATGCTTTTCGTTACCATTCGTGCAGTGAGCATAGTGTGATGTGGGAATTCCTTTATTAAGAATTTATATAATCGAGTTTAAAATATACACAAGGATATCGCAATGAATAGGAGCAAGATCCCTTATTTGAAGTTGGTTATGTAAATCTACAAAATTTTACGTTATTTTTCAAAGTGATCAGTCCCTTATTCATAAAATTGAAACAGACATACAAAACATGATGAGTTCCATTTTGAGTTGCTTTATGAAGATAAATTATATAAAAACTACTCGCTTTAGTCAATAGATCTGACAGAAGTATGTTAAAGTTAATGGACTCAAATTGCATGACAATGTTACCCAACATAAAGACGAAAAATCTTTACTTTATGTACCTATCATTTTATACATTTTTTAGAATTTAATTTAAAAAAAAACTTCGTTTCTTTTAAATTAAATTCTTATTTTTATTATTCTATCGTTTTATCAAGAAAACATTCATGTTTTACGTTGTAACACAACAGCAAAAAAATATAATAGATTTTCTCGTTCCTTTCGGTAGAATTCAGTAGTTTTTAACCTCCACAAGCAGTAGATTCGTCAATTAAAATCTGGTCACACTGGTCAGAAAAGTAATCAGTATTAAATTGACCTTAAGGTTGTAAGGGCATGTTTATCGGTGCATTCAAATAGATAATGGTAACTTAGAAGCAATAGACTTATAAAATTGAATAATTGCTTTAAAAAAAACTTTTGTATGGTACGTAAATTAACTTTAAATGTAGTATATATAAATTTAATGTTGGTTTATAATTGGTGTATCGTTTATTACAAACTGTATTAATCAATTTTATACTATTTTGATAAAAATTTTTTTACTAATTCCGATAAAAAAATAAAATCATCATTTTACTAAGTTTGTTGTGAGGAAAATCAACAATTTATTGTAATAATATAATTAAATAGTATTTATAACCTTCGAGAAGATTATCGAAATTATTAAATTAGGTACATTAGATATTTATGAAGTACTGGTTCCATATGCAGCTGCAATACTTGCTTTAACACCGGTTTAACATTGACTTTTTAAAAAATCCAGCCAAGAGAACCGTTGGTACAAACCGCAAGTTAACAATAATCAACAAAAGGTTTGATTGCTTTTAATATTAATTTGTAGCATCAAAACTGGTCTAAATATTTAGTATAGAACTGCGCGTGTGCGTATGGCCCGCCTGCGTAAGCTAGGGAAGCGCTAAGGTTAAATTAAAATATCTAGATTTGATTCGTTAGATAAGGAGAAATTCTGAATGAGGCACTATAGAACGTTATACCATATTAACCTTATTTACTTATAAATTATCTTACCTGTAACCAATATCAGGAGCTTCAAACACATACACTGGACTGTACATTCCCGCCAAAAATATTGGAAATAACAAAAATGCATAGTTTATAATATTATATCTTCCAAACGGTCCTATTTCCTCTAAGATCACATCCAAACCAACGTCAGTAGCCATTTTTAACGAAAATTAACACTTTTTACTATAAATACATTTTAAAATGCCACCGAAATAAACACGTGTTAAAATGGAGTATTGACAGGACGAAATGTGTAACGCGCATGCGTGAAGTTTCAATGTCAATATCGTTTTCTTTGAAACGTTCAACCAGTACGAAATAACCGTAGCGGATTCAAATGTCTGTAGTCCATGAATTACAACACAAAATAAACATTATAAATAAAATATCTTTACAGATAACGAGTGGTAGAATTCTAATGTTTTGAATTCGTTGGGTAAAACGAGATAAACGGATCCGTTTATGCATTGTGCGAGTGAGATAACCTATAATATACCTGGCATATTCTTTCGTTAATGATTGTTTTTGACAGAAATTAAATACATATTGTAAAGATGTAATTTACGTTATTTCAGTAATAGGTGGTTAATACCGTTGCATATCTTACAATTTATATTATTTTATTTTCTTTCAATCGTACACTCTACCCAATAATTAGGTTATAAAATAATAATTCCCTTACAAGACGTGACGTAATAGAATTAATTATTACATACATTTATTACTGTACAGAAGTACATTTGAAATGTGGTATAATTAACATTATTACTTAACTTAAAATACATTAGAATTTACCAGGAGTGCGCTAGGCTGATGAGAATTTTACCAGAAACAGGGGAATGGATGTTGAGACCTATGCTTATCCTGCTCACTCCGTATCTCTTGTCTAACTTACGCTGTCTTTTAATACATAATATCTGAAATAAGTGAGTTCGTCGTGTCTTTTTACTGCAGAAAATAGCGGGGTTTATTGTTTTTGTCGCACGATCAGAGTGACACATTTAAAATTGAATAAAAAATTAAATATGTAAATATGTAATGTTTTTGTTCTGACCATGAGCTTTCTTAAAACAATCCAGTTGAGATGCTGATGAGTTAAGGTTCCTAATTTAAATAGATTTTTTTCGTACCATGACTAACGTGACGTCCCGTTTTGAACGGGACTGTTCCTTTTTCAAATTACGAGTCCCAGTGTCCCCGAAATGAAATTTGGGACGCATAATTGTCCCGTTTTCAGAAACTGTGCGGCAATTTGAGCAGCAGAATATAAAATATCGTGCCAAGAGTTTCATTCATATTTGAAATCGTCACCAGCTATATTGAAACAAATTTTCTTCCAAGAAATATAAATATCACTAAACATTTTGATACCTATATTTTGTGATTCTTAACTTTAGAGCCAACAAAAATTTTCTAAATAAATAATTTTAGTGCTTTTTTTTTCAATTGACTACTTATTATTTGACCAAAATTAAACCAATGTCCAGTTTTGAGTCAAAGAATAAATGGTCACTTTAATGATTAATCATGACGAATAACCATAATTTTGTTTATGGTTTTTATGTAAGTTTTGTAATTTAACTGTCAAACTTGATTCGACACAGTAAATTCTATGATAATAAATAATATCTATAAATTATTTTCAATCACATTAAGCAAACTGTTACGTTTTTAGTATATGTAATTATTAAATAAAAAAACTATTATTTTAAACGAAAAGTTTTCTGGTGCTATGATTGTTCACTTACATTTTTAAACGTTTTGCAATCAATATTTTAGTGTTTACAAAATTTTATACAATTATAATTTTACAAAAATTGTTTAACTTTTAAATATGATGGGGTAGCTATTGGTCACAAATTTGTTTTTCAAAAATAAAATCGAAGTGAATTCTTGATAAAAAAACCCTTTGCAAAAGATATAACAAAACAACTTAGCACTCGAAAATCTTCTAAAGAATTTAATTGTACAAATATAATTTATACATTAATCTATGTCATGTTATGTTTGTCATATGCCATGTAATTAAAACTTTATGTTATTATTAGCACACTTTAATCGATAAAAATCTGCAACTTAAAGTTTGAAAGATTTCTAACAGGATTACACCCTCGTCTTTTACGGCTACAATTTTTTAGTAGAGCTAATAAATTACGTGACTTTTTCATTCAAGAATAAAATGGTTAAACGTTCTCTATTGAGATCAATTATTATGGAACATCTTGGAGCGGTTTCCTGGCAGTTGTGTAATATTGACGACTCATTGGTCTAGTGGTTAGTACCCCTGACTGCGAATCCATGGGTCCCGGGTTCGATCCCCGGCTGAGACGAACATCGATGTGATGAGCATTTGGTGTTGTGCTTAGGTCTTGGGTGTTTAAATATGTATTTATATCTATCTATCTATAATATGTATGTATATCCGTTGCTTAGTACCCATAACACAAGCTTCACCAGCTTAGCATGGGACTCGGTCAATTGGTGTGAATTGTCATTAAAAAAAAAAAAATTTACGGCTAAGAAGCTTCTGGAAGGAGCTAGGCTAGCTTAAGTCAGAACGCAGAACGGACCAAATGGGCGTCTAAGTGTTGAAACTGAGTCCACACTACACACAATAATATTTAAGAAAAAAAATTACAAGTTGCTTTTATATCCGTCAGTCAATTATTTAAACAACTCGTTGTTTTGAGGCCTTTTCAGCATTCGTGGTCTGCGAGTACAAAACAATGAATATCAATACGACCAATCCTTTATAAGAAAATTATCGTACACAAAATAATATTTGGGCAAAGCAAAGGGAAGTCACTAACTAGAAATTGTTTGGAATGATTAGCTTTTGGTAGTTAATAATCTAAGTAAAATATAAATCAAGCGTGTGTGCATACGTGTTGTTCGGATTAATAGCTGCAGCTGAGTGAAAATTCAAAATATATCATCGGACGTCGAGACAGGATACAAAATTCCACCCGTATCACCTCGACGTCCGTCGTTCTACAACAGCCTTGCGATTCTGTAACTCACTTTTCGAACTCTCACAGCGGTTTTCACAGCGGCGATCGCGCTCAAATCAGTCGTAAAGCAATCATTTTACGATTTGGCATTCTGATAAACAATAAGCTACATGCTCCCTCCTTATGAGCGTTTTTTAAGGTAGTTTTTGCCGCGCACCACCACTATGTGCAACCAGCTGCCCGCTGAAGACTTCCGATCCAATTCGACCCCTTTAAAAAAGAGCGTACCAGTTCTTAAAAGCTGGCATCGCACTCGCGAGCACTCTGGCATTGAAAGTGTCCATGGGCTTTACATCAGGTGAGCCTTTTGTCCGATTGCCGCCTGCTCTTTAAAAAAAATGTGTTTTAAAAATGAATACGTTAATTTTTAGTCGAAAAATTTACTTATATATTAATACTTCCTGCATACAATAGAAATAAAAACTGAAATAAAATACAAACCAGTAACAAGCATCGTAACAAGTGGGGTTCATAAAATCAAACACCATTTATTTGTAAACGGCATCGCAAGGGGATAAAAAATAATGATGCGTCTTGCGCAGAGTTACTTAATTGGCCAGTAGCGTACTTCATTTCTGAAAAAGCAGTTTTATTTGTGTTCGTTCGATATCTAAAAAGAGATTCCGATAATTAAGTATTTCATTCAAATCTAATTGCCCCCGCGAACTTTGTTTCACCAACGTATTTTTCAATTTTTTTTAAATTTATATTTGAAAGAAAGTCAAGGCATATAACCCTGCCTTCATTAGATCAATATATCAATATTTGTAGCATAAAGTAAATTTATTGTCTTTGGTATGCCTTAAGAAGCAATATATTATGTTTCTTTTGTTTTGCTGTGAATAATATTTAATGCCGTTTGCATTCAGTACAAGTACTTCTGACCTATAGCGAAAGTTGGACATAGTATGAAAAACATTTTGGAAGCTTCAATGTTTTCGTGGAACACCACAGATGGCGCTATTAGCAATGGCTTGTTGGAATAACTCTGTTATTGATGGCGCCAGGTCGCAACTATTTTATGTTTTATTGTCACAGATTTTAATTATTATCAGCTTACATAAAACGAATATAAATGCGAATTTATTACATTATTACTAACTCGTCATGCTTTTCATTCATCATCTCACTTTTATTCGCACTTTTTGTTCATATTTATACAAATCTAAAACCTTTGATTTCCGAGACTTAGAGGGATGGAAAAGGAAGATATGTTAGGAATTTAATTAATTTAATTGTCATTAAAATATTAAAAGTGTCGAAAGTTAATACAAATTATGAATATATCTTCGATAATAAAAACACGTGGCATTTTAATTTACAATTCGTCATTTGAGATTTCAATAAATTATTTTAGTGCAAAATAATTTATTGAAATCTAATTTCATAAATTCCCTTTACGAAATTTTAATTTAAAAATAGAATTTCTATAAGTTAATTCACCCTTCTCTCTCTCTCTCAAATTCTCAATCGGTCTCAATCGCTCTCTCCCTATTCTTCGACAAAAACGCTGCACATCTTCACTTCAAAAGTTGCAATGATATTGATAAGGTGAAATCGAAAGTGTGATTAGGTGATATTTTTTAATTAGGTGATATTTATAGACTTCATAGAGAGGCCGAATGGACAATTCTAGGCTGGATACCTAAGATAAACATCAACAAATATCGATCATAAAAAACCATACTTTATAAATAATATGTAGACAATAACATAATCTGTATCGATTTCAAAGGTCCCTGGGAATTGAGGCAAATCACTTTTCGACAGTCGTGACCCAATAACGCTTCCGAAATTGTATTGGAAGGAATTTGATGGGTCACGTGACCATTTTCACACAAACTCGTTTGGCGTTAGAGTGTCACGCCTGTCAAAAGTGACATTGTTTCAAGCGCCTGTACTTATAATCAACCAAAGCATTGTCCTCAATGTCACAACTCCTTCTATTAGATACTAAAAAAATAGGACTATTAAGAAATTAGGCAGATTTTCAGTTATAATACCACAAGAGCTTCAAAATTATCGGGTATTTCCCGATAATTTTGAAGCTCGTGTGGTATTCGGGGGATTATTTTTCCGACCCAAATGTCGGCCAATAGAATTGCACCATGAGACGAAATGTACAGTTAACAAATAAGAATTTCATAATGAATAAAACAACTACTTAATACTTTTCTTGAAGCAACGACCAGAGAAAATTTTCACAAAAAATTATCAGTATAATACCATGTAGGTTGTACCACGTGACGTCGAATGGTGCAATTCTATTGGCCGATATTTGGGTCGGAAAAATAATCACTTGTATACCTCGTTTAACATATAAAATTGATTCCAAAAAGTTTGTTGGTATAACATCTATCTTATCGTTTCTAACCACTAATCGCTTCTTTAAACCGTCGTTAACATGACGGACACAATCTTCGATTAAGCCCTCAAAGGTTTCTGGTACATTTGGTAAGGCAAGTTTGATCGAGTTACAAAGTTTGTTCAACGCTACCACGAGTTCATTTATTGCGAGTTCGTATTACATTGAAATAATTTCACATTTTAAATGCTAACAATAAATCAATTAATTGTTTTATTTTCTTCTTGACTCAAGGTTTGCGGACAGTTCTTAAGGACAGGATTTAAGATTTTTTTAGGATTGATAACTAAATAAGGTTGGCCGTTGGGAAATATTGACGATTACCACTTTGGTAACAACATCACTATTTGTACCAGTACCATAGCAATTTCTTTTTAATAGAACATGTCAATTGACTTAAAGTGTTAAAGACTACATTAATAAAATAAGACTGAATTTAATGTATTACATTATTTAAATTCCTTATTTATTTTTTGCCTTATCGAATAATTACCGTAGTAGGAGTTTGAAGTAGCAGATTGCTCTGAAATCCTATCAGTGTTAAGGGCCAGATCGACGGACGAGTAAGACCGCGGTTTTATGGCTCGTCGGTAAAGCTCGCCGGTGTATCATTGCAAAACCACGGTTTTAAATACCGCCGAGCCTGGCTCGCGGCTCGTCGTCGTGCTATATTTTTTACTCGGCTCGCCATGCAAAACCGCGTGTCGGAAAGAGAACAAGACATGTTTGCGACTGTTTTGCTTGCTAATCGATCAGCACCAACGAGCCGCGAGCCAGGTTCGTCGGTATTTAAAACCACGGTCTTACTCGCCCGTCGATCATAGGCTTTAGCGAACGAGTATTTAACAGGACATCGATTGCCTCAGCGATTATAGATACTAGAGTCTGGTATACATATAACTTAATTTTATGCGTTCTACAACGGATCCTATATTTGTATATCTTCCGTTGTATGGGTATGTCAAATCAAATGTCAAAATCAAACATGTCAAAATTCAACACGTTTTTGACATACGAGCGTCACTTTTGGCGCTGAATCTCACCCTAGATCTTGATCTTAACTGGATTAGTTTTGAGCAGAATTTATTCTGTGGTTGCGATCAATGCCATAATTTTATTAAAGACAAGATTTATACACTCAATAAATCGGTAAAACGTGTTTAAAAATTTAAATAAGTAAATTATTTTCCGCTATGAAAGAAAATTATTTACTTATTTTAATTTTTAAATGAAGTAAAAACAATATTCATTAGTAGATAGTCAATTTATTTTGATTTTTAAGTGTAAACAAACCTCAGCGCGAAGGAACATTACGATTTTATGACTAAACACACTATTCTATACGTATTATCTATTAGGAACTTGAATACTATATTAATCTAATAGATTTATTAAAAATAACATCGACTTTAATGTTTTGAATAATAAAAATCCACTACGACCATGCAAAAAAACAGAATGAAAATGAAATTCCAGTTTGACATTTCAATATTACTGATGATGATATTAATTTATCCCTAATGGGAAATGCTTTCAATATTACTTTACCATTGATATGTCGTAAGGATCAAAGATATAGTAAAGAATGATTTGTGATCTGTGTGAAAGTTCATAACATATACTTAATTTAAATGGTTTATTATTATTGTTTAGAAATTAGAATCGTATTTATACGTTATAAGGTATAGTTTTGGATACGGTACTTACCTAAATAATAATACCTATAGGAAGAAATAAAAATAAATTAACCATAAAGCTAAATTTATATTAGAAAACTTTGCAAACACAAGATCTCCATATTTCACAATTTAATTCGCTCTTAGATTTATAATTGCACATAAGGTACTTTTATATATTCTCCTTATCTCTGGTTTAAAAGTTTGTTTATCTTTTAAATCAATTCAGAATAAATGGACTGTACACTATGAATAATTGCTACGCACCGAATTTTTACCCGCAAAACAATGAACTACTATTAATTAATTCTTATTAAGTTTAAACCTGGAAAATTATACATGCCTTTGCTATATCTAACTCATAGCAAATGTTATAGAGCGCGTTAACTAAGTCAAAACTAACCTACGAGTTAGTTAAAAAACACAACGGAAACGTATCTGGCTGGTCAGCAAAGCCTAGAATAATGGTTAAGCCTTCGCAAGGTGAACAAAGAGGTTCGTTAGCGTACTCCGAACTTTTCCACAATTTTCACCGCCATCGCCATTTTGAAATTGTACTGCCTAGAATCTAGATCATCTTAACGCAACGGTGGGTGATTTCTGTTGTGAAGAGCAAAAATATTGATTAAAATATTAACAATCTATCGGCTTTTTGTGTAGTGTAACTATACTCCGATAGATGGCGCTAAATCATTTTTATTTGTGATTTATAATGAAATTTATTTTACAATATCGCAATTGTAATGACCTAATATTTAAATTTAATACTAAATATTACCTCTAGTAGCATATATATTTACAAACAACTGTCTTACTTGTTTTTTCGTCGAAACCTACCTAACTGCTTCGTAATTCGCAGTATTTTTTGTAGTAGCGTCTTGCGTCTCGTGGCATTTACATTTATCTGTAGCTCGATGAGTGCAAGTTATCTGATAGCCGTAAAACAGTGGAGTAGATAATAAGGCAAGTGTTTAAAATAAAGCAAAAATGAAGGAAGTTGGCTCAGCTGTGGATGAAGTTTGGGCTCAGTTGGGAAGCTTTGGAAGATATACGCGTATACACTATGCCCTACTTTTAGTGCCATGTTATTTATATGGAATGTATGGATCGGTTTACAATTTTGAAGCTATGGATATTAATTACAGGTATGTTAGGTACAATTTTATAAATGAGATAGCTGTTACCGAAAATTAACTTAAAATTTATATATACATAATTATTATATATACATAATTATTATATATAAATATATACATGAATGAATTTATTTAGATTCATAATTGAGCGGTTGTTGAAAAATACCGTTTAAAAATTCTGTTTTATGTTAAATTTAGTGTTACCCGCGATTTTGAGCGTTATTTTAAGACTTGCCTATGCGCGCGTTGTACTTTATATTTTGTTGTTGGGTTATTTTGAAACTGTGATATTTCGGTAAAAGATATATATATATATATGCAGTTGAGGATCTTTTTTTAACTATAAGAAAACAATTTCGTTTTTGCTACATTTTTTCATTGATTCTCTGCTCCTCTCTTCTCCTCTAGACACGATAAAGTACTGCAGTTTCAGAGATAAGCTCAAACAAACTCTTCAGTTTTATAATATGATTAGAGATAAACTGCGTAACTCTTTATTACAGCGATAACACTGCATACGTTTTTTAAAATATATACGTATTATTTACTTCATTTTAAATGAAAATAAATAACAGGTGTTTATTTTCAGCCAGGGCTACACCAAAACTAAAACAAAAGTTTTACGCTAGTTACGTCATGATATTTAATTAATTTTAAAAATAAATATTCTGTCCTATAAGTTCTTGTTGGTCGTACGGAGTGCAGAGTATATATAATTAAATATGTAATTTCTTCTCTGTCTCTGGTGGAAGAGGACTCATCGGAATGGCGGGTAGGGTGACTACCCGCAGTATATTTGCAAAGTTATAAGATTACTAGCTGACCGGGCAAACGTCGTTTTGCCATGTATATCATTTACAATAAAAAAATAGGGGTTGATCGTAGAGGGGTGAAAATTAGGGGTTGTATGTATTTTTTTAATGCTGTATCATAAAAATATATTTTTTTTATCTAAAAATTTAAAAAAAAAATTGGGGTGGACTACCCTTAACATTTAGGGGGATGAAAAATAGATGTTGTCCGATTCTCAGACATACCCAATATGCACACAAAATTTCATGAGAATCGGTCGAGCCGTTTCGGAGGAGTTTAACCACAAACACCGCGACACGAGAATTTTATATATTAGATAAAATTGCGTAGTTTTTAAATAAAATATAAATGTAGTGCGAAATTACAACAGCTATTGGTCGAAAACGTTTGTCAGACTAAAGAAGGTTGCAATAGTTCTATGATTGGTCGCTTACTACCTTTAATAGACGTCAACCTCTATATTAAGATATTTCGATACCTCCCACGTAAGTTGTTGTATCTCCAAAACTGCAATTTTACAGTAGAGCGTTTCAAAGATTCAAATTAACCCAAAATCTGCATTTATTGTTGCATCTTTTTAAAATTTCGTATTTAATGTAATATAATTAGTCTTCTTAACTACGTTAAAAGAAATTTTAAGTAATATGTCTATTTGCGGAGATATTGTTCATACAACATTTTACTCCGGAGTAGAAGCTATGCCAGTTGTTGCATCTGATACTAACAACATTATACCGCGGCGCCCAGATAGCATCACTTGTGGTATATGATAGTTACAACTGTATACTTTGAAAAACATAAGTCTTACTCTGTCGTATGTGGTAATTATATTTATATTAGGTACAGAATTCAAATGTACAATTTGAAAGTGATTAATTTTTTAGGTTAATAAATAAAAAAGAAATGTTATTAAGGTTAATTTTTTGTATTAGAAACAACATCAGTGTTAAAAAGCTAATCAGAAAATCTTTGAAAATAAAATAATGAGCTTTTAAAACTTAATTAAATTACTTCTTCTATTGCTGAATAATCAAAAACGTTTTAACACATAACAATCATACAAAAGACTTTTTAAAAATTATAGAATAGGTAACGTTACAAACTCTTCTTAAGAACTAATCAAATAGAATTACAAAAATCAACATCACTATAAAAAAATAAAAATATGAACTTAATTAATCATATTTTATATGAGATCAGCTTAAAATCAAAGTAGTAATTTGGCAACCATTTATAATTTTTGGCATGTACTTATTGGCTTATAATAATGATAAAGAAATTTTAAAATAAAAACAATTGTGTTAATTGTCAACCTAACAAACCTAAAATTAGCTTTTATGGAAGCCTTAAAACAATGTAAAACAAATAAATATTATTTTTATGAGATCAATATTAAAACCTGAGATGCTTAATTAAAGGCAATTCAATATAAAAAGATAAAATAAACGGAATATTTGAAAAAGACTCTATTCTGAATCAGAAAATTCAGCGTCATTATTAACGCCAACAACGAAAGATAAATGCCTGAAAAAGTCGTGATACGTAGCTGGAATAATTTCAGTATGACACAGGTTTATTAAGTCATCATAAGTGTATAAATAAGTTTATTTTTGGACGAACGTTCTATTAGACGCTATGTACGCTATCACCTTCTGCCTGGGTGTGACCTTTTTCAAGAAATGTATGTTTGATAGTAATATTTAGCTTATGAGCAATATAAACATAAAACGCAAACACAATACGATTGCGATTCTGACCGGCACAATTGTCAGACACCAGAATCTAAATTCTTTTGCACCTAGTTCATGAATTTTATGTATAAAATGAGAAAGACAGCCTGATACCTCATTAGAACCACGTTTGGCTTCTCCCTCGTGCCACATATAACAATGACCCTCTTTATTTGCTAAATCAAACAAAGTAAAATTAAAGACGGACACCTTCCGTTTGTAATATAAAATAATTCTGTTAATATTTCTGAAGATGTGACACTGATCGCACTGATCTTTCTTAGGAATATGAAAACTGAGCTTAAAGTTTTCATTTACAATGTCTCAATCCGAACGTCTAGTTCGGATTTAGCTTTCTCTTCATATATTGATTGAAGCCACTCATTATACATTTCAAATTACAACATTATGCGTCTGACAAATCCTTTAAAAATAGTGTTTTTGTTGTTTTTTTTACTTTGAATGGATATAATGGTCCATATTAGGATGTTTTTCAGCAAAAAAGCAAACAACAACTTTAGTGTTGCCCAAATGCAAGACCAAGACGAGACTTAGGCCAGTCTTGGTATTGTCTTGCGTCAATACACCTGGTCTTGGTCTTGGTCTTGGTATTGCGCTCTCAGTCTTGGTCTTGGTCTTGATCTTGCAGCAAGAGTCTCGCAAGTCTCGCAAGACTTGCAAATACCTATTTGCCTATTGCTATTTGTGGGGGCTTGCGGGCTATCCTGGAGCATTCAGCAATGTATTGTACATCAACCAATAATAGCAGGCAGGCCACAGGCATTGTGTTCAGATTAGCAGATTTCATTACAGTGTGCGTAGGTACATTTTTTAGGCAATTTGTCGTACTCGTGACTGTCGCGCTTTGCTACGTAGGTACTGTCGTTAAAGTATGTGTAAGTAAGAAACGATGTAGGTACCTACTACAACAAAATTGTATTCCTTAGAAAAATAATCGTCGTACCTACACGACGATTATTTTTATTTATTTAGTAAATCATCGCTGAAGACAATAGTCGCTACTAGAGTAGGTACGATAGAAGTTGATAAACCGACACTGCAATTCTCGATGATTTTAAAACAAAATGCGTAAAGCAATATGACGTCGCTCATATTTGGAGCTTTTCCACGTTTCAAGTTTGTTAAAATCACCCACTTCCAATTTTGCAGTGCAATGTCCTTTAAAAAGGTATAATAGGTAATCTATATATATAAAAATGAAACCCGTTTTCCGTTGTCACGACATAACATGAAAACGGTTTGACCGATTTGTCTGATTTTTTTAAATAATATACCATGAAGTACGAAGATGGTTCTTATGGAGAAAAATTAAAATAAAATTGAGTGAATCAGTCTAAAAACAACACTTTTCTATATTCCCATACAAAATATTCGTAATAATACTTAAAAGTGAATTTGAACTTTAATACCATAGCATAAAGTTCAAGTGTTAGTGGAGGGGTTCCGGGAAGGTAAATTTTTATTTTTTGACATAATGTATTTGTTGTCTTATCAATTTTCTTTTTTTATCTTACTAGCTAGACCGGTGTCCCGAATAGCAGAATAAGTATTTTAAACAAATAAAGAATCGACTGTTAGGCGGTACGATGTTCGCCAGGCCAGCTAGTAATAATATAAACTAGGTATATTTTTATTACTTACAACAATTTTTATAAAATCTACCTATCCTTACGACTACATTCTTCCTTGCGAGGACAACATAATCTATTTGCGTCCGTTCTGAGCACCCGGAAACTTATTTTATTGTTTAGAACATGGGCAGTGGCGGCGACCTTTGACATGAAAGCGACGGCGGCAACACAAAGTCTAGAAGCGGACTAAATGTTTACCTATTTTGGTGGGGTTGTCAATGTTGGCATTAGCACAGAAAAATAAAATTAAGTAAATACAACGTTTATCCACTTTTTAATAACTAGGTATCCACGATAGAATATTTTTTCTACTAATTTCCTAAGGGTCGATTCGACCAAACTTCAATTTATACACGAGTAACTATACCAAGAATAATCTATTCCATGATTTTAATCTCGAGTAAATCCATAGTCGTTTGTGCACGTAATCGATAGTATAATTGCGCTAGGAATAACAATACGCGAATAGCAATAAAATGGTGAACGAAAATAAAACTCGGCAAATAAATGTTGTTCTACAACGGGACAGTGTAAGAGCATATATCATGTCAACTCGATTTTGCCGTATTATAGTGTGAAAAAGTAGCTTTTAACAGGTGTTAAACGACAACAAAAAGTTTTTATTTCTTGTTTGTTTGAGGCTTTCGTCTAAAAAGGAACTTCTGTTGAGCCTAGTTGAATTTCATTCTATTATAGAAAATAAAAAATCTAAAAATAAATAAATAAATACTAAATTGTTTAAACGTTTCATTATACAATGCCAGACTATTAATTTAGTGCGTTGCGTTGACTTGAAATTAAAACACAGAATACATATTTGTGAAATGACAGAAATCAGCTGATTGGACTGACTGACGCCATTAAATTATTCTAGGAATAGCTGTTATTCCGTGCGAAACGGTTCGAATTCTTAGAATTTGTAGTTGGTAAAACGTAAAATTTATTTACTCTCGATTAACTGACGATTTATTCTAAGATTAAGATTTACTCTTGTTTGGTCGAATCGACCCTAAGTACTCAGTCTAAATATCTTTTTCATAATTTTTGTTTTTCAATAATATGTTGTGTGTAATTGAATGGTAAACTCTAAATCTTACTAGAGAGCTTTTTTAAAATAAACTTATTGAAAGCACTGACATGGCATATACACTTTTCAATCTTGCTGCTCACATTTTAGTACCTAGGTATCATTCACTATCTATCATTTACCGATATTAACAATGATTATTTCGAAATCAAAATATTCGCAATTCAATAGATGCAATACCTACTTAGTTATTAATTATCATCTCGCCCGACAGCTTTTAACGCTGTAGTGTTCGAATTCAAGCCAGTCTGAGAATGTATTTAAATAAAAAAAACTCAGAGCATTCAATATATACCTACATACTGCTGGGACATCTTCAAGGTCATTTAATTTTATACTCCTATACCAACCCTACCAAAATAGGTAAAAATTTGTGTGCCTCTGTCCGTACTCTTTGTCGGCGAATACGGCGCTCAGTGTCAAATGCTGTGTTACACTTGTTCCAAACCGCGGTGTCTTTGTCGGTAAATTATCAAATAAGTAGGTATTTAATACACCGACTGACCAACAGTTTATTCGCAGAACGTCACATTTCGCCAATCAACTTTGAACCTTAATTCTTTAGCGATAAACTTGAAAATCTGTTGAAGAAATTTGATAGATTGTAGTAGCTTGATGTGCTGGCGTCTGTACCATAGTATTGGCTGCCGTAGAAACTGTTACTAGACCTACTCGACTCGCTGTTAGTTTTAAATTTTGCTAAATAGAAGAATAATATAAACTTTGAAACATAAGTTTCACACCTACATGATGTTTATATAATTTTGTTAACTATAATTTTAAGCACATACCAACCTACGAGTACTAACGTTAGATCTGCACATTAGACATAAACAAGCATAACATATTATTATAGGTAGATACCTACAAGGTATGAACTTTGCTAGAAAGTTATTAGGGAACAGATTTGTGAGTATTAACACGCTACCTACTTAATAAATTGTTGAAATATAATAAGTACTTACCTACCTAATCAATATACAATACGTTTCAGGGTGCTTTCAGACGAGCGGCACGTTGCCACTTACAAATACAACTGCAGCCCTTAGTTTAGTGTTATGATTTGTGATACCTACGGTTTTGATACTGGGGAACGTTTCTCAAAATCGGGATTGAAACCAAATACCTACTTAATAACGCCCAAATCTCAGTTTGTCTTAACTGCAAGACGCAAGAGTCTTGCAGGCTTAAGTATTGTCTTGCTCAAGTCTTGCAGGGTTCAGTCTTGGTATTGGTCTTGCTATAATAAGGCGGTCTTGGTATTGGTCTTGGTCTTGCAAAAGCGCAAGAACAAGACCAAGACTGCAAGACCAAGACCGATTTTGGGCAACACTAAACAACTTACGTGGGAGGTATCGATTTCTAGTACATTGTTGCCTGAGTTAAGTTCGGTGGCGGTTGTTGTAGGGATGTTCAAATATATGTTGAATGAAACTCTTTGTTTGAAGCTGGGTCTCAACTGGCATTAATCGTTTAAACTTTAAAATATGAGCTTATAACTAACATAAAATTATGGGTTAATGGGGTTGCGACGCTCACAAAAACTAACTTGGCTTATTTAAGGGTTCTTAAATCTAAGACACTTCTGTTACTGTCTGTAGAAAGAATATAAGTGTAGTCGACTGGCTCATTTTGGCTTCAAGTGTGCGATGATTGCTTACATTTAGTTTGCGCTTCTAATTACTAACTAAAATAAATGTATGTAACTTAACTAATGTAAGTGCCCTCCCTCACCGACCCAATTGGCGACGGTTTGGCAACGTCGCCAATTTGGAAGCGTAGCCACGACGACGGGTCACTTGGGTGGAGACTGGCTACTTGGCAGCTTGGCGACGTCGCCAACAAAATGTATGCGAGCAAGTTGCGTCTCGCTCACTCGGTAGCCAACGGTCCGCCAAGCAAGACGCCAAATTCGCGCTCATTGCAATAAGATAGCGGAAAATGAGTTTCGATGCTGAGAGATTTATCGTAGAAATTCAGAATCGTCCCTGTTTATAGGCCTCGTTATCTGAGTATTCTGATCGTAATATGAAAATTAAATGTTGGGAAGAAATAGTAGATATCTTTAAAGAACCAGATAATATTACGGTTCAAGAAAAACAAAAATTTCTACAAGCCGAGAGAACTGACTGGCCAGAAAATGGCTGCTATTGGCTACTCCATTTGGTATCCGAAGGAAGCCAGGGGTAGCCATGGCTACGTAGCCGGCGACGTAGCCATGGCGTCCCGGTGAGGCAGGGCACTTAGGTTATACGTATATAACTAGAGGCTATCAGAAATTTTTAATGATACCGGTATGTGACGCTGGCCTTTTAATAAAAGCAATGCATCTGAGAATAACAGTTAGGCCAGTAGATATGACCGTTACCTACTATGTACAAGGAATATAATTTTTAATAGTTTTATTAGTATCTGTGTCCTTATTCTTTGCAGATGCAAAGTTCCTCAATGCGAGGGAATAAATGAAACGTTATGGTTGGAGTATGCCATACCAAAAGAAAATAATAAGTTATCAAAATGTAAGCGATATCGGTTTTTGAATGAAACGGATCAATGCGACTTAAAAGGTTTTAGTGGGGAGATTGTAGGCTGCGATTCCTATGTGTATAATGGGGTGGATTCCGTGGTGAAGGACGTAAGTTAATTTTTTAATTCTCTGTACTACTACACTAATATACACTAATATACACTAAAATACACTAAAATACACTAATATACACTAATACACACTAATACTCACTAATATACACTACGACTGCATTTACCATGGAGAGTGTTCAGAGGAGTTGTTCGGATTAATACCTGCAGCTAAGTTTCATCATCGGACGTCGAGGCAGAATACGAAATTTCACCTCGACGTCCGCCGTTCCACAACTGAGCGTTCAAGAAAAGAGCGTACCAATCCTTAAAAGGCCGGCAACGCACTCGCGAGTCCTCTGGCATTTAGTGTCCATGGGCGGCGGTATCACTTAACATCAGGTGAGCCTCCTGCCCGTTTGCCCCCCGTTGTATTAAAAAAAACTAATATACACTAATTATATATATTAATTTTTTGATTAATGAGATATCAGACAACACGAGTAATAAGGGTGGCACTTTATTACTAAACATTGGCTGTTAACAACTTCAATTGCCTAGTATTTTGCGCTAGTCAAAACAGGTCCTTAGAGATTCTCTTCCTTAGAGCAATCCGACAAGCAAAGACCGATTCATAAAAATGAATTCAGTGTAGACTTTTATCTAAAATACTCTTCCGTCTCTTTCTGCTAAATTATATTTAAGCTGTTATAAAAAGAGACAGTGGTTTTGGTAAACGATGCAATAAGACTTATGTATTTTTTATGTATAACGATTAATATTTTCTAAAGGTATAGGTACTAAATATATTAAGAATTTGTCTTTAGGACTAGGCCCGTCAATAGCCTTGGCATTAACGATTAATATATATGTAAGAGCCGTCATCCATGGATTTTGCCAGGCCATTTATATAATATAATCAATATTTTTTTAACGGCTAACATCCGTATATTAGAAAACTACCTACCTTTGTGTGTATAAACGCAATAAACTCTAAAACAACTGAATGCATTTATGCACAGTTTTCACCAATAGATAGTGTAATTCCTGATAGTCCATAATTTATTATGGTTTTATGTAAATAACCGACAATGGTTAAGGTCGCAAACAAATACTAATAAATTTATACTTTTCTTCATAGTTTGACCTGGGCTGCCAGAATTGGAAGAGGACACTCATAGGAACTATGTATGGAGCCGGCTTTTTCATATCTCTAACTACAACTGGTATTCTTTCTGATAAATATGGAAGGATCAAAGCACTAGCTGTGGCGTCATTTTCCTCAGGAGTTTTTGGTTTAATTAGATCGTTCTCTATCAACTACGAAATGTTAATCGCTACTGAATTTTTGGAGACTGCATTCGGCGCTGGCGCATATAACGCTGCTTTTGTATTAGGTATGATTGAGATTCTAACTTTAGGTCTCTGTTTGAATACTTTTATAATGTTAATCAGTTAAGATTAGATTTGATTGTATCTGTTACCATGATTTTGAAGTGAAACTTCTTTATCGGGGTTGGATAAAAATTTAGTGTAACATTTTTTCGTTACGCGTCACATTTCTCCGTTACGCGCCATCTTTTGAAGTGAAACTTCTTTATCGACGTATGGGAGAAATTTTGTAGCAGGTTACGCGCCATGTTGCTTTTTGAAGTCAAACTTCTTTATCGGCGTTGGAAAAAAATTTACACACATTTGTCACATTTTTCGGTTACGCGCCATATTTTTCTTGTCCCTACCACGGTTGATCCGAAGAGATTCGAAGCCATTAGTAACAAAAATATATAATAACGATAACAATGATAGTAATACTAATAATTATATTACAATTAATGAAATTCTGTAATAATCTTAGTACTAGGTACATAGTAGTACAGTAATAAGTTAAAATGATATGATGATAATAAAAGCCTTTTGTTAAACTTTATCTAATTTAACTTTATTTAACCAATTTCTGTAAAGTTGCATATAGTAGATCATTTTTCGAAAAATAAGGTCATAAAGAAGTTTTACTTCTTACGTGTGTACACCTAGTACACGCACACATTTTTTTTATTATAGTGAAGTTGATGATCAACCTTCTGTGTTGACACATTTTTTCGGTCCAAGACAGACAGTCTTTACTATACTACGAGTACACAGCGTTAGCCTATTGGCTTCAGCGTGCGACGCTCATCCCTGAGGTCGTAGGTTTGATCCCCGGCTGTGCACCAATGGACTTTCTTTCTACGTGCACATTAACATTCGCTCGAATAGAAGAAAAATATCTTGAGGAAACCGGCTTGACTTCTTTCACCCAAAAAGCCGCCGGCGTGTGTCAGGCACAAGTACGCTGATCACATACTTGCATGATCATGAAACAGATACAGAAATCTGAGCCCCAGACCTGAAAAGGTTGTTACGCCACTGATTTATTTTACAATTTTACAGACAAACACAGAATAAATTTAAATTGCATTGCGATTCCTTGCGATCCTTCGGCTGTTTATTGCTGTATTATTTCTTGGCTTGCGGTATTATTTCTAAGTACTATAACTAGAGAGCTGGCGATCATTTAAGTATATAATTTGCTAGTATTTCGTTATGATAGGAATTAAAGTTCGGACCAATACGACAAAATTTTCTTAATGAATTTAGGTCGTACATTGCTGCGTTTTTCGGCTACAGAGGTTTAAATCTGTAAAAAATTCGATACTTAATCATTTGCTCGTGTCTGGCTCTGGGGTCTGTGGTCAATATTTATTTTTTATTGAGATAACGAAGATAATCTATAAGGAAGACATCCTTGCTGAGTTTCTTGCCCGTTCTTCTCAGAACAAGGCCTCCTGGTAGTTTTGCGAACGGATGGCGTAGTCTTGCTCTTTCGTGAATTTTGTCAACGTTCTTCACATTCATAAGCATGCTCTAAGAAGCATGAAAGGGCAACTAGAATCATCTTTATATATTTTTTTTTGACGTTCAAAAGTGCCATTTTAGATGGTCTAATTGAAATAAACGATTTGACTTTGACTTTGACATCTAAATTGAATAAACGAATTTAGATTTTTAGATTTGATCCAGTTCTCTGTATTATCACAGGAGGTAGATGTAAAAATGTAAATAATAATAATAAGAACCCCCTAAATAAAATTAAAAATTGGCAGACATTTTACTTACTGACTCTGACCATTACAGTTCGTTGAAGTCTGCGAATCAGAGGAAAAGTATTATGGCTAATTAATGTGATTATTCGTAGTACGTAGGTGGCAGACGGGGTTCTTAATATTCCTTATCAAATTATTATCGCTATTAAAAACGTCTGCCACATGAGCAAATCATATAGATGTTTTGCTCACCATATTTTTGATTTTCGACTGTGAAATCGAAAATATCGGCAAACTATTTTTGTAGAGTGGAACACACATAAGAGCACACATAAGAGCACACATAATTTATTACTGAAACAGATGCATAAATATTTTCGCACCTTGCCCTATTGGGAATAACGTGATATTACGCACTATTTTAGCAAAGTAAATTCTGTTGTATATATAAATGATCCTAGATGTTAAATAATTTCAAGATTTGGAAGTGACATTATTGAACGGAAAACTTGAGCAGCGCTCTGTGGGCGTATGAAACTAAATATAAATTATATAAGTTTATATTAATATATATATATAATTCGTTCGTGCAACAAGCAATGACGATATTACCAGTAGGTACATATCTGGCATTAATTAACGATTTATACCGGATTGAGCTTTTCTTCAAAGCACATTTACTAATATTTCTGATATTTTAGGCATGGAACTTGTGCAACCAAAGGGTAGAGTCTTCGGCAACACTTTAATAAACTTTGCATATATAACCGGGACTATGACTCTCTCACTTTTGGCGTGGTATCTTCAGAACTGGAGGTATCTCCTTAGAACCATCTACACACCAGCAATTTTTATTATCACCTACTTATTTGTGCTTAACGAGAATCCTCGATGGTTGCTTTCCAAGGGTCGGTATGAAGAAGCCCTTACAGTTATTAAGAAGGCAGAGACAATGAACAACGTTAAAATACGGGAAGAGTTGTTGACATCTTTGAAAGCTGGAACTAACCAGAAAGAAATAGAGGCGCACGAAAGTTTTTTATCTGTTCTCCGGAAAATGTTAGGATCGAAAATAATTGCTTTTAGAGTATTGTTATGTTGTTATCTGTGGATGACCTGCTCGTTTACATACTATGGTCTGTCAATTAATTCTGTGTTTTTGGCGGGAAATAAATATTTGAACTTTTCGTTAGTGGCCTTTGTAGAAATACCGGCTAATTTTGTATGTTTCATGATACTGGATAAGTTTGGGAGGAAAAAGGTTTTAGTAACAGTATACATGTTGAGCGCTATATTTTGTATGAGTTTATCATTTATTCCTGAAGGTGAGTGTATTTATGAATGTAATATAAATTTCAATAATATTAATAAATCAGCGTCTTTAAGATGTTAAGTACTTTTGTTCACAGTTTGAATATTAAATTTGAATCCAAGAAAGTATAGATAATTAAAAAAAAATATCTTATAAAAACATACAAAATTCTTTTCAGATCTATCAATATGGCGCCTGGTCCTTTACTTATGTGGCAAGTTTTCTATTACCATAGCATATAGTACGGTGTACGTTACAGTTTCTGAAGTATTTCCTACTAATGCTAGACAGTCCCTGTTGGCGTTTTGTGCAACTACGGGCCGTATTGGGTCTACTTTAGCACCACAGACACCCTTATTAGTAAGTGTTTTAAAACAAAAGCATAATATTCAATATAATAACGGTAATCACAACCCTACACCCCAGATGTGGTTGTTTTTTTTTTATTACCACGTTTTCAATTCGCAATTTTGATTTAATACGCCATAGACGGCTTGCCGGCAGTTCCTAAATTAATAATATTTATCAATTACGACAGTAACAAAAAAACTAAAAACATTATTTTTATTACTATATCTAAATATACTAGTCTCAAAATAGAGTCCATTCGATTTATTAGAACCCCCGTAATACAAAAAAAAAATGGTGCGTGTACTTATGTACGCGCGTAAGAAGTGATACTTCTTTGGCTTTTTTTATTTTTTTAAAATATTAAATAATTAATAAATATTTAGCGTTAATAATTTAACAATATTTAATATTTAGTATATTATTCAATTATGAATTAATATTAATAATAATAATTATTTATTACCTTTCATTTATAACCTTTAAATTAGGTGAGGTTAGGTAAGGTTATCCGCCAAACCAAACCGCCTCATGGGGCATGAGGCGGTTTGAGATTTGTAATCTGAATTATTTTCGAACCAATTTAATGTAAAATTAGAAGCATTTAATATATATTTCTTTTTTGACGTTCATAAGTGTACATTGTGTTACCTATATGACTAAATGATTTGATTTGATTTCGACTTAGGGTCCTTCAAGAAAAGAGCGTTCCAATTCTTAAGAAGCCGGCAACATACTCGCGAGCCCTCTGCAAGTAAGAGTGTCTATGCGCGGCGGTATTACTTAATATCAGGTGAGCCTCGTGCCCGTTTGCCCACTGTTGTATAGAAAAAAACTACTTAGCGATAAATCTCGATCCGAATCTGAGTGTAAGAATGGATTTAGTCAAATCAAGTAATTATTACCTAAATTAGAGAATTCAATAGAATAAAGGTCTGCGTACGTACGTAAAGACGTAATTGATTTTTATTCTATTCGTATTAAATAATCACTGTTTTTAGATTCGACTAGCTTTTATATGTATAACCAATATGTAATTAAAATTATCAAAATATTTAAATGCAAAATCGCCTTTTCAAATATAAATACCCAGTCTAGACGAGCAATTTAACAATACATTGAATGATTATATTGTTTTCATTTGTTGCGTTGTTTATCCATTGACATGCCATTTTCCTCATATTGTCCTGCGTGACAAGCTATTTATAAATGCATTTTAAATTGCACAATACATGTGGCTCATATTAAATTTGCGTAAACTATATTCAAAATTAGTGCTATTGTTTAAATAAAATAGTTTACATATGGTTTGCCGCATATACATTACTTCGAGAAGACTTACTACGATGGATACATGGCTCATTGTATCAAATTGGTCCCATACTAATGTAATTAGATTGATTACGAAAGGAAATCCTAAAGATTTTTTGACATAAAACCAGACAAAGAAATACTGTTATTAATACTTTTAAGTCTATTTTGGAGGATATATAAAAAAATCTACTGGTTTATCGTAATAGTAAATGGCTTTGAGATCCTTAATTATTACATAAGCCTCGAAACACTAGTTTGGATGGTGTACTCTAATTAGTTTATCCCGCTTGAATACATCTGAGAGAACACACGCGTATAAGACAAATTTAATTGTCGGCAGTAATTATTTATTTACATGCTTTATATTTAACGTTTCCTTAATAGTTGAGTTAAAATTTTACCAAATGCAACATATATTGTTTAATTTTTGAAATGAAAACTTCTTTAGCGGCGTTGTACACTTTTTGGAATGGGTAAAAAATGTTAAACTCGCGTCAGGACAAATTCGTAAGACGGATGTTTTTTTAAAGGATTATGAACCTTCGTGCTATATAGTTACGGTTTTCATTCATTTGTCTCTTTCCTCAGATACATTGATGCATGTGGAATTGGACCTTACTTGGTCCTTGGTACCTTGGTCACTACATCTTTATTATTAACGATTTGGTCAGACTGACGCGAATAAAAATTGCCAACTTAAAAAATAGTGAATTTTCCTACTTGAATTATTTAATACTAATTTTAATTATTTTGTGTAGGTTTCGTATAACGGATGGAGAGTAGACAGCTGGCGCGGCGTATTTAATGTACTCGTAATATAAATTGTCATGTTTGTGAACGATAGCGCAATAAATAAATATTGTTCTACCACATAGTACTTTCATACTGATAATTAAAGCAATTCGTGCAAAATGATTCCCGAACCATTCCAAAATATCAAAAATGCACAACGTTAATATTCAAGTTTTTACTTCTGCCGGCACTCCCGGAGTTGCAACCCGTAGTTTTTTTCAGGCGCTGTACTACCTGCAACATATATTGTTTTTTTTTCAGGCGCTGTACTATGTAAATTTGCCTACAATATTTTTCGCTTGTGTTGCGCTATTAGCCAGCATGTTGGCGTTAACTTTACCAGAAACGATTAACAAAACCTTACCAGACAACTTGGAGGAAGCCAAAAGTTTCTCATAAGATCAACGATTAAGTTTAAATCTCTTTTAAGATGTTGATTTATTATCATTTTATTACAAACTTGTATAAATTATGTTAACAATAAATGTTAAATGAATATTGATATTTTATTTGTCCAAGTCTTTATATTAAGGGTATAGTCCTTTTCATGAAAGAAGTCCCCCAGACGCGGCGCTGCAATCGCATGACGTAATGTAGCCATTTATGAGTAAAAAATTTACCTATTTTATTTCCATTTAGCAGATGTAATTTATCAAATAATATTATTTTCTGCATACTTCGATGAAACAATATTTCTGTTATGTAAAAAGTATATTTTTATTTACTTATATTAGCGGTGTTCTACCTACTTACAGGGAAAAGATGAGAAAATAGGGTAAAGAAAAGCAATACAATTTTTTATTCAGAGTTTTATTGCATAATTGTTGGGTTACAATTTTTTTCGAAGTACACGCGTATAACAATACCTTCGTTTGTAATTCTTGTTACAGTTTTCTCTGACACACCTGCAATTAAATTATGAACAATTAAAAATAATAGTAACTTTAAGTTTATAATGCTTTTGTAATATGTAATATATGTTTTAATTTCAGTTACCAAGTTCTATCATAGTATCACGTTATGTATTTATTAAATTTTGTCGCAAAAACGAATTTATATCATAAAAGTCCCATCAATACAGCAAAAAATTATTAAATGGCAACTCTAAAAAGTACCTGTTATGGCGGCAACTCTCTTCCGAACATTGTTTAGTGGTATTAAAACACCTTGATTCTTATGTTCCGCTTCACAGAACTCTTTCACCTTTAATATCATTTCTCGAGCCGAACTTTTTACAACTTTTGACATTGTAATCAATCTTTAAAATGCACTAAGCTAGTTAAAAATTCACAAAAATCCACCACAACAAACGAACTTGATAACATCGACGAATGACAACATTGCCGACCTGTCAAATTTAGTTCCAAAAATCACCGCGGGACTTCTTTCATGAAAAGCACTATACTTATTTCTTTATTCATTAAAGTAAACCACATACTTAATGCAATTTCTATAGTATAAGTATCTATCTATTTTAAAATACATGAAAATTACCAGTGAACATAATGTTTACAAAAAAGAAAAAGCAATTAAAATATAACATTTCCAATTTTAGTTTTTACAAGTAACTTTTTTTTGTATTACTTCAGATTAATTTTCCTTATTCTTTTTATATAACATTTGGTTCTGCACTTCTTGCACTCATGTTTCTTTTTTTAGTTATCCTCTTACTAGGGTTGCCTGGAAGAGATCGCTTATTAGCGATAAGGGCGCCCGTTGCATCCCTTGTAATTTTTATGTACTGTGTTATTTGTGCTTCTTTTATTTTTATTGCAACGAAGTGTTAATAAATAAATAAAATAAACTTTAGTTTATATACATATTAGTTTGTATTACTGATTTAACTTATGATAATAACATTTAAAAAGGACATTGGGCTTAAACCAAACACTAAGACAGAAGACTATATATTGACACAGTTGTTTGTCTATATATTTGTATATCAGATATCTATAGCATAGTGGAAACGGGATTTTCGTATTATTGAATTTAAGACAAAAGCAACTGATAGAGATAAGTAACAAGTAGTATATCGTTATCTGTGATCTTGTTAAGACCTAGCAACTAAGTAGTTATTATTTTATCTTGTTTGAACAAAGAGTTCTTACTACTTGATCTTGTAGCTTATCTAAGGTTATTGAAATAATTCGAGAATACATCGCGCAGGTAGTAAGTTTAATTTAAATAATAATTGTTCTTATAGGTAATAATTTACATAAAACGGTAATTTTACATAAAACGACTGTGAAACAGGAAAAAGTGTTAATGAGTTTTTAGTTATTAAAGTTAATGTTCTTGCTTTCTGCTAGTATCATATAAGGTGCACAAATATAGCAAGGACATCCGAGGTTTGAATAAATGGCAGAAGGAGCTGGTCCCAATTTAGATGAAGTCTGGAGGATTTTAGGGCCTTTCGGAAAATACACTGTTGTGAATTATGCCTTCCTGTTATTTCCATGTTACTTGGCTGGTATATATGGATCTGTGTTTAACTTTGAGGCTATGGATATTAACTACAGGTAATAATATATGATATAATTAATTTACTTCGATGACGCATTTTGCACGGTAAATACATTCCTATTGACGTTAGGACTCATTATTTATCTTTTTAGATTACAGAGTCGTTTTTGTAGGTTTATATTTAATTGTTATTTAGATGTGGTATTCTGAATAAAATTAATGGTAACGTTAATTACGAGTATATGAAAGTGTTTATTAATTTGTAGAAAAATAAAGTGAAGTTTAAAAAAATGTAAAATAATAAAACAGTGGCGCTACAACCTTTTTAGGTCTGGGTCTCAGATGCATCTGTATCTGTTTCATGATCATTTGTCAATCTAATGGGCAAGTAGGTGATCAGCCTCCGGTGCATGACACACGCCATCGACTTTTTGGATCTAAGGCAATTCCGGTTTCCTCACGATGTGTGGAAATGCGATTGCGCACATAGACAGAAAGTCTATTGGTGCACAGCCGGGGTTCGAATCTGCCAACACTGCTCATTTAAATAAATGTAGATATAATTACAAATGAACTCAATACTTACAAAACATGATCGAATGTTTTCAGATGTGCAATACCCGAATGTGAAAATGAAAACTCAACTTGGATAGAATATGCTATACCCAAACAGAATAACAAGTTTGACAAATGCAGAAGATATGATTATTTTAATGAAAGTAACACATGTGATCAATGGTCTTTTAATCGATCCTCAATTATCAAATGTAAAGAATATATCTACAGCAATGAAGATTCCGTAGTCAAAGATGTAAGTTTTTTACGAGAATTGTTGTCGTTTTCACTTTTTATTAAAACATCTGAACGAGTAAAAAAAATGTTTGTTATTTTCTCGTCATATAAAAGATTGAAATGTACCTTCGTTACTTTGGTTTTTTTGAATCCTCAAATAATACTTTTAACATTTATTCAATATCGGAATTGGGCACGGCCACGTATTTCTGCGTCCGTTTCATTTATAAAAAATATTGGGCAAGTAGGTGACCAACTTTCTATAATAGTAAAATTTTTGGGTCTGATATATGTCGGTTTCTCAGGACGTTTCATCCTACGACCAAGTGTTACTTTTTTTTTTAAATGTAATAGGAGGTAAACGGACAGGAGGCTCACCTGATGTTAAGTGATACCGCCGCCCAAGGACACTCACAATGCCAGAAGGCTCGCAAGTGCGTTGCTGGCCTTTCAACAATTGTACACATATAAATAAAACATTGGTCCACATCAGTCGGAACGACCTCAGGTTTGAGAATTGCAAAAACATTACACTTATGGTATGATTCACAGTCGAGAAGATAGAACGGCTGTTTAGGGAGTCTTATCTTGACGTTCGCGCTAAATGAGTCTCTCAATCTTACTTCAAATAGTCCTGGTCTCTGGCTGCATAGTCTTAAATAGAAGTTGGTGATCTATTAAACAACTTCGCTTTATAAAGTATTAGAACCATAGTTAGTTGTTATTTCTCATTCCAGTTCAACCTCGGCTGTCAAGACTGGAAGAGGACACTAATAGGTACCATATACTGCGCAGGATTTCTTATAGCCTTACCAGTAACCGGAGTACTTTCTGATAAATATGGAAGAGTAAAAGCCATGGCCGTTACTTCTGCTATGTATGCTATATTTGGAACTATACGATCTTTCTCAACTAGTTACGAAATGCTGATCGTTTTTGAGTTTTTGGAAACCGCAACAGGAGCAGCGATGTATAGCACAGCTTTTGTGTTTGGTGCGATTTTACGATTTTTTTTTATTTAGAATATCTTTTGTTTTGAAATTAAAACTAACAAATTATTACGCAAAAGTATGATGAACATTTAAGTGACCCTAAAAGCGATAATTCTTGAAGTAGTTCTTGTTTTAACGATCTTATTTGGTGATTACGTCAACAGTAATTATTAACTTTTTGACACACATTGTCTATGCATGAAAACGTAATGCATTTTCAAGGATTCCTACAAAAAATTAATACGTTTATGTACTATTATTTTTGAGAGCTTTGCTTACTTTTGCGGACAAAAGGAAGGAGGGGGGGGGGGTATAAATTGCAATAAATCTGCTTGATCGGCCCCTTTATACTTACAGGTATGGAGCTAGTGCGTCCCGATGGCAGAGTATTTGGTAACACCCTGATGAACTTTGCATTCATCCTTGGTTCAATGTCCCTCTCGCTACTTGCATGGGTCCTGCAGAATTGGCGACTAATGTTGAGAATCGTATACGCACCAGCATTTTTAGTATTATCGTACCTATTTATTCTAAACGAAAGCCCGCGATGGCTTCTCAGCAAAGGACGATGCGAAGAAGCATTATCTATCTTAAAAAAGGCAGAAAATATGAACAAAGTAACAATACCAGAGCATTTACTGGCATCATTAAAAGCAGCAAAGTACGACGAATCAAGTATAAATGACATGAAATTTGGAACTGTCTTCACAAAGGTAGTGAAATCGAGAACAATGTTGTTAAGACTTGTGCTGTGCTGTTATTTGTGGATCACCTGCTCTTTTGCATACTACGGCCTATCAATTAATTCGGTATCATTGGCTGGAAATAAATATTTGAACTATACCTTTGTGGCCTTTATAGAGATACCGGCGAATAGTTTTTGCTATGTAGTTTTAACTAAGTATGGAAGAAAACGGGTGTTGGTGACAATGTATGCATTAGGAGGGATCTTCTGTATTGGTCTCACGTTGATAGCACGTAAGTAATGTTAATATTATATGTATACTAGAGTTCTAAAGTACGCACACTTTGAAGCGTTAGTTTACGGCGAGCATCCTTATAACTTTGCTTAACTTCAAGTAGTAAGACTTAAAATTGCTAACAATGTACGAAACAATTTACTTTATAATATATTGTGAAATTTTGTCTCTTTCCAAAAAGGCGAACACTTTAGTTGACTAATTTTCTAAATCTTGTCACTTACTTTTTATTTAGCTGGTTTCCTTGTCCCAAAATCCAAAATCAGGAATTGAAAGAACTTGAAGGTTTCCAAAAATATATAATAATTTAGTAAGGAGATCAAAGACTTTGTGAACTTTCCCGCAAAAAAGTTGTGATAAAATCTTTAAAATTTTATTGTTCTTTATTGATCAAAGCCTCCGTGTTTTGAACAATAATAAAAAAAAATCAGTGGCGCTATAACCTCTTTGAGGTCAGGGTCTCAGATTCCTGAATTTGTTTCATGATAATTTTTCAATCTAATAGCCAAGTAGGTGATCGGCCTCCAGTGCCTGACACACGGCGTCGACTTGTTAGGTCTAAGATATGTCGGTTTCCTCTCGATGTTTTCCTTCACCGCTCGAGCGAATGTTAAATAGAAAGAAAGTCCATTGGTGCACAGCCGAGAATCGAACCTACGACCTCAGGGATGAGAGTCGCACGCTGAAGCCACTAGGCCAACACTTCTTAATAAAACCCCAATAAAATCAAATCTGGCCACCTAACCTACTACCTCTGTTTTTTCAGGTGATTCTCTTTGGTCTTTATTCATCTATTTAGCAGGAAAATTCGCAATAACAGTAGCATATAGCACCGTATATGTCACGGCCTCTGAGATCTTCCCAACGAATGCGAGACAATCACTTCTTGCTATATGTTCCACCACAGGAAGAGCAGGAGCGACAATGGCGCCATTGTCTCCATTACTTGTAAGTACTACCTCTGAGAAAACCAGAACTTTTGAAGTGAAAACTTCTTTAGCATTATTGTGATTTAAAAAGAGACAGTCACATAAATTCATAAGATTTAACGTGGGAGAAAATGAGATAGGAAGCATATCGTCGTCATAGCAAGCAGTGTATGAACTTTAAATTAGTGAGTATTTGATCATTTATCATTCTGAATTAAAAAAACATATATTTTCAAAAAATAATAATAAGAGATTAATTTAATTCAATTATAAAATTAAATGAGGTTAATGAATTTTATTTACATATAATTAATTATAAAACCTTTTTTATAATTTTAGTTTTTATCTAATCTAATATTAATTTAAAGAAAAGTCTAATACTACATATAGATAATGAAAAAAAGTCTAATGTACTGTATTTACTGTTATTAAACATAAAAACTTTATCTTCTCTAAAAATCTAATATTAATTTAAAGAAAAGTCTAATACTACATATAGATAATGAAAAAAAAGTCTAATGTACTGTATTTACTGTTATTAAACATAAAAACTTTTTCATCACAGTTTTTATCAAAATTAATAATTGATATTAAACTTAAAAATTAAAATTACATTCATCTCATTATCTTGAAACTAAAATTTTTGAAGGTTTCACTTCTACCACGTGTGAATTGCACACTTGTTTTTATCCATAGCCACCTAATAAATATTTACTCGTACTGTAAAAGAATACATCACGGGAAAACTCTATGTTCGCAAAAAATCAACGTGACACACGATCAGACACAGAAGGATAATTTACCTTTTATTTTTAGGATAATAACCTTACTTTCTATGAAATATCAATAAAACATAGAGAATCATGGAATTTTTATTTTTATAGAACAGAGTTCTAGCGAACGCATCTGATTTAAATAAAACCGTCTTTGAACACTTTATGTGCCAGCAATCAAGTGCACACAGGCTAAATATCGAAATGTGTCCATAGAATACACGCTGAACAAGTACATTAACAATGAAATATCATCAAGCTTAAGATCCAAATCGCCTTAAGTTTTAAGATTAATTCAAATTCAAATTCAAAAATCATTTAATCATATAGGTAACACATTGTACACTTATGACTTGTCAGTAAAGAAATACATATTAATGCTTCTAATTTAACATTTAGTGCCAGTTCTCAAATCAAGGGCGTAGAACGGAAGAGAAGAACTGGCAATAAACTCTCCGCCACTCTTTTTAATCGCCATGTTTTTTTTACACAACGTTTGTAAGGAGCTGCAACCATTACACCATGTTCCACATGACATCTTAAGTAATTAATAATAAAAACATAAATTAAAAACAAAGACTTGTCCTCTATCAGCAGGTGAAATAGGAGCACGCACTTACATTCTCGTCACAACAACAACAACACGCAAACACATAGTCGAAATAACTAACATCACCGCATACACGAATTCAAGTACGACCAGTCACCACAAGTAGCACCCGTTCACGAGTATGACGCATGGCCAGCCATTATAAAACATGGCGTATACATAAAAAATACAAATTTTACTTATTATAAACCATAGGTCCACATATTTTTGTACGCGCAAGTCAATTTACTTTGTGATACCCATGATTCATGTTGTATATTGTAGTACTATACGGAATATCTGGGTTTAAATAAAATACACTTTTACAGTATTAAAATACGATAAATAATTGAAGATATTAAATTAGATATTTTAAAGAGATTTAGCGTAAATAAAATGTTAAATGTTCTTTTTCAGGCCCTATATAACGACAATTTGCCAACTATAATCTTCGGCAGTCTTGCGTTACTTGCTAGCCTACTATCGCTAACTATACCGGAGACAGATCACGTAACTCTTCCAGACAATGTAAAAGAGGCCAAGAAGATTGCTCAAATAAAGAAGATTTCGAAATTATAGAAAAAGGTATAAATTTTAAGAAATTAAAGGATGACTTGAATCTATGAAAGTATTTTACTATACCTTTTTGTAATTGTAGAAGTAATATGTAGTATACACCAGTACCAAACAACGGGTTTAGGTTTGCTTGGTAACTATATTTAATTAAAGGATATCTAATTCTCAAAGCTCTAATTAATAGACTCTAGACTATAGTCTATAATAGATGTTCAATGTTTGTATTATGAAATGACCGGGGACAATGAAACAAAAGACAAAACGATGGCGCGTTCCGTTTGATAGTGATTGGTCGACTGTTTCTCTACCCTAATACCTGTAACGCCAACTGATACAGAATGTTCCCCCTAGAACCTACTTCAAAAAACCCTAAATATCAATTAAAAATCACTAAAGCCTTTGTGCACTCGGTGTAAGAGAATTTCAAATATTAATTAAAAATTTATTCAAATATGTAGTACAAAATTTCGATCATAGAGTATTATAGCTTTTGATATTTCAGTTATAGCTATGCTTGGAGTTTAGTTAGTCTAAGTAGCCTAGCCTAGTAAAAAAATTGCAAAAAATCTTGTATAAAGTGCCCCTTAAAAATCCCCCTAAATAAATGAACCTACTAAAACACCCAAGACATCTTAATTCCCCCTAAATTTGTGGGAAAACCCCCAAGTTGGCATCAATGTCTACCACGCGTGTAGTGACTACACTTGATACGTGATTTCGCTCGTCCAATCACAATAAAACGTAATGTGTCATTCTTCGTCTTTCATTTTAGATGCCTTCTACTCCAACAGTGTGTAAAGTAAAAATAACTTATCAATTTATAACAATGGTATAATATTTATATATCCGTGAACAAAACAAATACAGAATAGAATACACATATATTTCGTAGCCAAAATGTTGTATTGTCAATACATCTATGAAAGCGATATTCATCAATCGTATAAAATTCTCGATAGTATACTCGACAATTCAATTTAAATCCGAATAAAATAAAAGTATTATCATTTTTGGGGCTATTGACAGCCAGTTTGAAAACCCTCTAACGAAATTCATACGACGCCAACACTGAAATTAAATTACATGCGAAAAGTAAACCAATATCCAACGTTACTCAATTATGTCCGAATCTTTTGTATTGGCTTTGGCGTTTAGGTATTTTGAATAATTTGTTTAAAAAAGCTTGATAATCCGGTTTTGCGGAGAGTTTGAGGAAAATCTCGGTGTTATTTAAATAACTTGCCTCGTTGTAATTTTACTAAGAAATACATAGCACTAATATTTTGTACCTATAATGTGTGAATTTTACTAACGACCTAAAGGATAAAAAAAATGTGTTTATTTATTGTAAGTACATATGTAAGTGTAAGATTTGGGAACCCTTTTTAAGTACAAAATACCTGTGTCTGTGTTCTCAGCTCTTCCATAACAAACTGAATTATAAATTCTTTATTTTATTTATTTTTGTTTTTGATTTTTCAACTGTTTTCAACATGCCTGAGTGCATGAGTGAGTGTGTGGGTGTGTGTTAGTGAATATGTAAGTGAGTGAGTGAGTCAGTGAGCGAATGAATAAACACTGCATAAGGCGTGTTCATAAGCCAGTCCTTTATTCGTATTTTTAGATTGTAGACGGTGAGCGGGTTGATATTAAGCAGCCTATTTAATTTATTATACATAATAAAGTCTGTTTGCATATTGCGTCCGGCGAAGTCAGTCCTTACGGTCTGACCGACTACAACATCCCTTTTTCTTTTTATGAACAGCCTACTATCATACGGAAGTGCTCTAAACTCAAACTCTATAATCTTTATTCATATAGGTAAACAAGTACACTTATGAATCGTCAGAAAGAAGTTAAATTAATTGTAAATTTACATTTTCTACCAGTTCGCAAGTCAAAGGCGTAGAGCGGGTAAGAAGAACTGGCAAGAAACTTTCCGCCACTCTTTTTAATCGCCAAGTATTACGACAGTGTCCTCTGTGTGGATAGACATTACAATCTTATAAACTCCACTCTAAGTCCTATTAAAAGTTTCATTATATCTACAACTTCTTAAATTCGAATTTTCTCTCCCAAAATCGGGTTCGCTGTGAAATTAATTAAATTAGTATACCATTTTAATAACTCTCCAGGTAATAACATGTTGACATAATTGTGCCTTCAGTTGGGAATTGGAGTTATTAAAATCATGAATAGATAGCGCTGATTTAAAAGCTACCATAATTACGAAGAGAGCGTTGTTGAGTTATGAAGTCAGTATAAATTGTTGTCCACTTTTTAAATATTGAATCCAAAAGCACAAAGTGACCTATATTTGCCGTTTAGTACCAACTATCCCGATGCGGGTCTGTTTGTATCTCTAAATTGATAAGGGGTCAAACTATTGCGAGAGAGTTTGTTAACGTTTCGTATTAACAACTGAATAAAATCCATATATTAAAGTAAACTCATAGTCTGGTAAATTGTTACCTAATTAAAAACACGAGAATTTTCTTTAGAGGCTTTTTTAAAACATTAATAAAGTGAATCGGAGGGATTAGATTACTATCCAGATAATTCTGAAATGCTGCGAATCCGTGACCATAAAAGAAACTCCAGTTTTTTCCAGTTTCATGATATTTTTTTCTAATATATCATCCTTCTGGGTAGTGGCGTAACAATATGGTGGCAGGGCTGGCAAAATGCCACGGGACCCCGACCCGACAGGGCCCCTGCCCAAAAGATATTATGTTTTATGGATGTATGTGAAGTCTCCAATACGCATTGGGCTAGGGTTGGGACTACACACCATTCCCTCTCGCCTAAGAGAGGAGGCCTATGGCCATTAGTGACATATACAACGTGTAATTGAGTACGCTGAAAATCTCGGAGTTTATTAAAATTAAACTGAGTACAACGTGACGATTTTTACTGATAGGGCCCCATAAAAAGAATTTGCCACGGGCCCTAGACGGTATAGTTACGCCACTGAAGTTCTGGGATTAATGTTATGTTTTAATTTGTTGGTAATTGTTATTAATATGTACAAAACAATTAAAATTCTTTATTATGATAAGGTTCATTTATTAATTGTAATGATAATATTGATATTTTCCACCTCATCAGAACATGTGATAAAATATTTGAAGAGGCGGGAGGACTCGAATTTTGTTTAGGTTATATTTAGTATTATTTATTGTTTTAAATATAAAATTTCAGTTTTCTGTATAAAGTTTTGTCTATTGATGCGCTTATTTGTTTCATTTTTCGTATATAATATTGTTTATCTATGTAATCTGTTTTGGCTTTCTGTACTGTCTAAGTGTTTGTTTTGTAATATTATGTATGTTAGCTGTAAGATTACTTATAATTAAATAAATAAATAAAATAAATAATTGTATTATGATGTGAAACAAGAAAACAAATATAGGGATTTAATTTTAAACTAGGTTATTATAAATAACAATATAGAATAATACGAATATCTGTGAAATACTATAAACAATTTTAAAAGCACAAAAGGTATTTAACCTTATTAAAGCGATATAATAATTGGTATAATTGATATCAATCCAGGCTTCAATTCTCGGTAATTTGTCTGCGTTGGAAGGTCAAAGTTCTGCCACCTTAAATATATTAATAACTAGCTGGCCTGGCGAACATCGTACCGCCTAACAGTCGATTCTTTATTTTTTTTAAATACTATTTTTTATTTTTATTTTACTATTTTATAATTTTGTATGGGAATATAGAAAAGTGTTGTTTTTAGACTTTTTCACTCAATTTTTTTTTAATTTTCTCTCCGTAAGAACCATCCTCTTACTTCAAGGAATATTTTAAAAAAAGAATCAGACAAATCGGTCAAGCCGTTTTCATGTTATGTCGTGACAACGGAAAACGGGTTTTTATTTTTATATATATAGATTGATGTAGAATTGATTCTACTGTATTGGGCCTACAATTAAAAATCTGTTTATTTACACAAAGCTACGGAAATATTCTTCATAATACGTTGCACCAAAGTACTCGGTACGCCTTTGCTATTAAAGTCCCTATGTAAGAAGGTACTTAAATAAAAACAGTCTCGTTTTCTTATTTAGTAAAATTTCAAAAGGTCTCGAGATTTCGCGTGGGTATGACAGAAAAGGCTGCTCGGGCGGATTCCTCGGATTTTAAAGAAACCTTTTCATTTTCCTCGCCAATTACCCGTAAACCCTTTTGGAAAAACCCCAATTTTCGTTAAATAACCAAAGAGCACTACGTTACATCCATTATAACTTAATCAATGTTTAATCATGTCATTTACAATAGACATTTTGTGAGGGTAAATTGAATAACTGAGTACAAATGTTCCATTCTTATTTATACTTAATTAGCTTCATTTATTATTAAGCACCATAGAAATTAGTTTATCATATATTCATAGTATCTTTAACAGATTGATTCAAATTGTGTCGATTTACCAGGGCAAAGAATTGTTCTTCTATATGGTCTGAATTCCATCAATATTCATAGTTAAATTGTAAAATAGACTAATAGACTAAAGACTAGATTCGACTAATTTGCAAAAGTCTAATTCGAGTTGTATAGAAATTAAATAGATTTTTTCAATGTACGTAAATTGTAACGCCTGTGAAAATAATATTAAATATTATAGGTAACTAATACATTTCTACGACAACTTCACGACAATTATTGACGCAAGTCTAACCCGAAAACATTCGAAACGCATAGAATAAAGAAAGCACTCAATCTCTAACAAGGCTCGCGCTTTTGATATACGTGTTCTCTCGAATTAATAAATAATATTATAATAAAGTACTGATCAATATAGAGTGATCCAAATACATAACTCCACTAGTACATTATTCCAACTGATGTAAATCAAAATGTTAATACATATTTAATACACTTGAATAAGTTGCTATTCATTAATTTGGAATTCATTTCAGTAATGAATTACACATGATACGCCGTTTATGAGTATTTGGTGCGTATTACGAAAATTACCATCTGGCTGGCCATGAAAATGTCGGATTACCAATAATTGCATACCTTTAGATTAAACAATATGCTGCTATACGCCTGGATTAATTTCAACTTGTTATCGTAATTAAGCTATATTTTAAAGGCATTTTAAATATACAGACTTCCATTTCACTAATATCAACGTTTCTAGGTACGCGAGATCTAAATGTGGCGTGGTTTCTAATAGAAAAAGCAACTGATAACACCCGTTGAGGTCGCACCGCTCCAAAGAGCTTTCCGCACATATGTTACTGAACGAATACTCGAAAGTGAATGTCATGTGTGCCTCCGTTTTTTAGTTCCAAAAACGCCCTCAAAGCCCTGCTTTCGTGTTCTATATAAATCAGCCAGTAACTAATAATATAGGAATAGCATGCAAATGTAACAAAAATACACATTACATTAATGGGGATTATATTAAAGATGTAAATACCAACTAAATTTAAAAATGTCTTATTTATATTGAGGTCTTACTAATATGTTATAAAACTGTTATTATTATTGGCGTGTAATTAATACTTCAAATATTAAATTTTTCAGGATTTGACTAATTTTCAAAAGTGAAATTCATGAAATAGATTTTCAATAAAAAAAATTCAAAGTACGTAAAATTGTAACGCCTGTGAAAATAGTTCGATCTATCAAAACCTTAAAAATGGGAGACCAAACAAAATTTAATTCCTTTGACTTCGGTATTTGTGATGCCGTTTACTATTTGACTCATAAAAGGTTAAAAAGATGGTATCGCTACCGAGACCCTTTGAGGGCTCCGTAAAAATTTGTATCGCAAACTTACCGATGGTTCTGATAGGTATTGCTTGAAATTCGAGCAAACAGGCCTCCAAGGCCCTTGATGTAATCTTGTCAACCCTTTACCTTCTATCAATTTCGAGGCGTACTTGACTTTGTTTTTCAATTCTACCTTTGAAATTCTCTTTAGATTTACTTAACTTAGCTTTTGTATAGCCTTTTAGAATTGTAAGGCAAAGCAACAAGAAAGCGTTTTGGAACATATATTTATTACAAATATTGCTTATAAGATACAGGGATAAGATAAAGGGATGTACAAAGCCGTTTATCTAAACTGATAATGAGGATAAAACGGCCACGCCGGCGGTGACAGAAGGATGACGAGAGCAGGCGTAGGACTGACAGTATGCTATGCTTCAATGTCACTGAACTGTCAAAAAGTGATCGTTTCATTGATATTTTTTCGTAATATGCATTACAATAACGCATGACTTAACATGACTAAGATAAAAACGGCTTTTTAATAAAAATTATATGTACTACATATATAATCGGGATGGTTTTGGCCCAATGATGATAAACTTATTTAAATAATATTTGACGGGGTAAAGGGCGACAAGGGACAAGGGTTTACTGCCGAACATCGCACACTTGTTCCTAGTACGTTTTTCATATTTTAAACGAATTGAATATTTTTATTCCTGAGGAAGACAAATCGTTCTTACATGATGCGGCGAAAACAAACGTGAAAAATATGTTCATTCTTCAAACAAATTGCTTAAGTTGATCTTAAAATTTTATTTTTAACTGAAACTTTTGAGCAATTTTTAATAGCCATTAAATGAAACAATTTTTTTACAAAAAATCTTCACTCCTTACTTACCTTAGAGTTATATTTTTTAAGTCGAAGGTAGGTACATGCACTGAAATTACTCTGTATACTTGCAAATGTATGTACTTGTAAATAAAATTTGAAGTTACTAATTAAGTTCAAATAATATTATCGGAACATAATATAAGGAATGGACTTTGACTTAACTAGTACGATAAAGTTTATTTATCATTAGCTAAACATGTATTTAACCGAAGTTTAAACTTGATAGTAACAGTGTTTTTAACATCGCAACAGCATGATTGACAAAGTTGCAGTAGTAACTGGTGCCAATAAGGGAATAGGTTATGGTATAGTAAACCAGTTATGTAAACGTGGTGTTAAAGTTGTGTACCTCACGGCACGTGATGTAACAAAAGGCACAGAATCTGTAAAAGCCCTAGAAGCTGAAGGATACCAACCCATATTTCACCAACTTGATGTAACCAACGGAGAAAGTGTTAAGAAGTTCGCAGATTTTATAAAAAGTCGTCATAGTGGTATTGATATTCTTATTAACAACGCTGGAATCGCAACTAAAGATATTACGGGAGTATCATACGAGGATGCTATTGATGTCATAAATACGAACTTCAATAGTTTACTCACAGTTGAGAAGTATATTTTTCCACTTTTAAATGACAAAGCGCGTGTCATAAATATGTCTAGTGAGTGCGGTCATCTTTCTAAAATTAAAAATAAATATTGGATTAAAAAACTGGCTCAAGAAGATGTAACATTAAATGATATACAAAATTTCACAAAGTGGTTTATAGATTCAGTTCAAAATAATACCATGAATGAAGAAGATTTTGAATGGAGTATCCTATTTTCGTATGTGATATCGAAAATTGCTGTTTCTGCGTACACACGAGTGCAACAAAGAGAAATAGATAGAGATATATCGATTAATTCGTTGCACCCAGGATTCGTAAAAACATCAATGACGAAAGAAGTAGGTTATTTAACTATTGAAGAAGCAAGTGATGCTCCTGTCTATTTAAGTTTAGATGCTGATCAGTCGATTAAGGGTAAATATATTTGGTTCGACAAAACTGAAAAAGATTGGACAAATATATACTTAGACTTAAATTATATTGATCCAGCAACATACAAAGAATTTGTTGAAAGATTTATCTAGTAATATATTTCTTAGATATGTATTTTTATTAAAAGTTGAATAAATGATCTTCAGTATCTATTAACAAAACAAATTATTTTTTATAAAAAACATTCAAATAATAGTGAATAGGTTTATTTCGTATCTACGTGTTTGTTGTCTGAACCCCAAGGTAGTTAAAATAATTACTTTTTATCATTAGTTATGAGCATTATTAATATTTATATCGTACTCATTAAACTTACTCCATTATTTAAGACTGAAACCAAAAAGGATTCACAATCTATAACTTACAACACAACACATAACAATCATTGTGAATAGGTATATGTGGCCATAGTATTAAATAAATTAAATTACTTTTAAGCCGTATTTGTCATTACACCCGTACAAGTAATCATTAGCTATAAATTATAAATTAATATCTCTTTTAATATGTAAACCAAGCACGCTTTAATAAAATCAGTGCAATTAATGTTTTTACGTCTTTTATTTAGTTGTAAATCGAATAATAGTTGTTTGGATCGCATTAAATAGTGAACATGATTGACAAGGTGGCCGTCGTTACTGGAGCTAATCAAGGCATAGGATTTGGTATCATAAAGCTTTTATGTAAGCGAGGTGTTAAAACTGTGTATCTAACAGCGCGTGATGAGAAACGAGGCACTGAAGCTGTGAAAATCCTTAATTCTGAGGGCTTTAATCCAGTATTTCACCAGCTAGACATAACAAACGAAGAAAGTATTAAAAAATTTGAATGTTATATAAAAAACCGACACAGAGGTATAGATATTTTAGTAAATAACGCAGCGGTGGCATGCAAAACATTTTCAGAGGTTACATATGATGATGCTAAAAATGTTATAAATGTAAATTTCAATAGCATTCTCACCATTGAAAAGTATATTTATCCGTTATTAAATGATAACGTGCGAGTTATTAACATATCAAGTAAGTGATAGTGGTCATCTTTCTAAACTAAAAAACATATACTGGATCGAAAGACTATCGCGAGAAGACCTACAGCTAAATAATATAAAAGATTTTACAAGTTGGTTTCTAGATTCAATTAAAAATAATACATTTAAGAAAGAAGATTTTACATGGAAATTTCTTTATTCCTACGTTGTTGCAAAAATAGCAGTTTCAGCGTACACGAGAGTACAGCAGAGACAAACTGGCAGGGGTATATGTGTTAACTCACTGCACCCGGGTTTTGTGAAAACTTCAATGACAAAAGGAACTGGTCTTTTAACTATCGAAGAAGCTGCTGAGGCACCGGTCTATCTAGCGTTAGATGCTGATACATCTATCAGAGGGAAATACATTTGGTATGACAAGGCTGAAGTAGATTGGGCGGATACTTCTTTAGTTTTAAATTATGTGGACGAGCATACTATGAAAGAATTTTTGCAAAAAATCTCTTAATTTTATCATTAAGGATTTTTTAAACTATAGCTTTGTATATCTAATTCTAAGTTTGTAATCATTACAGAATAACACGTCCTTTTTTAATATTTTAATTATTACATAACGTGTATTATACTAGGCCCAGAAGTTGTCTCTAGTGAGCGTGGAGCCGGGAGCTCCACAAAATAAGATGAGCGTGGCACATTTGTGGATGGTTTTGTGTGTGTTTAGTACCTGCATCTATAAAAGCACTGCATGTTCTTTAGATTTCTTTGTTTTAATATTTTGCAATGCGTTGGTTGGACTTTTGATATAATTATATCTGTTATCGCATGGATGATATATGTATCTAATATACATAATATTGCGATTACAATGTTTTAATGCTATTTAATCAGACAAGCCTGCTCCGCATTGTCAGTGTGTGGGCATATTTTGTACCGATAACATGATAAATAAAGTTGCTATAGTTACTGGAGCCAATAAAGGTATTGGCTTGGGAATAGTGAAAGAGTTATGTAAACGAGGAGTCAGCCATGTTTATCTTACGGCTCGAGATGAAAAAAGAGGCGTAGAAGCTGTAAATAATTTAAAACTAGAAGGTTACAATCCCCTTTTTCACCAACTCGACATAACAAATGAAGAAAGTGTTATAAGGTTTGCTGGTTTTATTAAAACAGAGCTCAGGGGCATTGATATTTTATTTAATAATGCTGCAGTCGCAGGTGATAACGTAACAGGAGCAACATATGAAGACGCTAAACGCGTTATCAGTGTCAACTTTGATAGCATTCTCACTATTGAAAAGTATATCTTTCCGTTGTTAAATAATAACGCACGTGTTATCAACGTGTCGAGTGATCTTGGGCATTTATCTAAACTGAAGAATAAATATTGGATTAATACTCTCTCAAAAGATGACTTAACATTAGATAATGTCAAAAAATTTACGGATTGGTTTTTAGACGCGGTAAGGAATAATACTTTGAAAGAAGAAGACTTTTCGTTGCCTTATTTTTTATCGTATGTAGTATCAAAAATTGCTTTGTCTGCATACACGAGAATACAGCAGAAAAAAATTGGGAGAGGAATTTCTATAAATTCGTTGCACCCTGGCTTTGTGAAAACGTCAATGACGAAGGAGACAGGTATGCTAACTATTGAGCAAGCCAGTGATGCTCCCGTTTATTTGGCTTTAGATGCTGATCAATCTATCAAGGGCAAATACATTTGGTTTGACAAAACCGAAAAAGAATGGACTAATATTTCATTAGACCTAAATTACGTTGATCCAAGCCTATTCAAAAAATTACTAGATCGGAGAGCTATAGAAACACCTTAAAAAGTTTATCATGAGGAATAAGAATATCATTGAATGTGGACTGCTTTAGTATTATAGTTATTTATCTTTCTTTGTATCTTTGTATGTTGTAAAGTGTTACGATGTCAAAAAAATATAATAAAATATTCGTTATCTCTTTTACTTATACCTATATATGATTTTAATAGTCAAGTTTTATAAAATAGTATTAAATTACTGCTTTATTTTATTAATTTTAACCCCAACAGCATACATCCAAATAATAAAGAAATTAAAATTCTTCATAAGCCAAAACAGCTACAAGAAATCTTCTTCTGTACTTTGTTGATCAATGTACCAATTTATAATTAATTAATTAACAAACATATGACGCAATTGACCTTATGAGGCCATTTCATTAACTGACTGTTTATATTATTATACTTTTGACATATAAAATAGCAACAAGACTTGGTGCACATCATGTTTGTGTTACAAGGGGTGTCCTTTAAAAAATGATTCAAAAAGTCGCAATAGTAACGGGTGCAAATGGTGGCCTTGGTTATGGTATCGTAAAGGGATTGTGCAAGCGTGGCGTTAAAAAAGTGTATTTAACGGCACGTGATGAAAAACGAGGTTTAAATGCGGTTGATAAATTAAAACGCGAGAAATATAATACTGTATTCCATCAACTTGATATTACAGATGAAGTAAGTGTAAAGAAATTTGCGGATTATATAAGAATAGAAAAAATTGCTATCGATATTCTTGTTAACAATGCAGCAGTCATTTGTAAAAACTTAACTGTGATTGATTATGAAGACGCAAAACGTGTTATAAATGTAAATTTTTATGGTGTTCTCAACCTTGAAAAATATTTGTATTGTTTCTTGAATAATGACGCTCGTGTAATTAACATATGTAGTGACACAGGTCATCTATCACAGCTAAAGAATAAATTTTGGGTGGAAAAGTTATCCAAAGAAGATCTTACATTAAACGATATTGAAGAATTTATTATGTGGTTTTTGGATTCAGTGAAAAATAATACCCTGAGGATAGAAGATTTTAGTTGGAAATTTTATTTACCATACGCAATATCAAAAATGGCACTGTGTGCATATACAAGGGTGCAACAAAGGCACATTGGAAGAGGAATTTCTATAAACTCCCTTCATCCAGGATTTGTAAAAACACCAATGACAAAAGGAACTGGTATGTTAACGCCTGAAGAAGCTTCTGATGCACCAATTTTTTTAGCTTTAGATGCTGATCAGTCAGTCAAAGGAAAATACATTTGGTTTGATAAATCCCAGAAAGATTGGGCCAATACTTCTTTGGTATTTGACTATGTAGATATGAACGCATTTACTGAATTTCTGAATAAAATGAATAATAGAAAATAGTGTCAATAGATGATAGTGTGTCCTCTTACTATTTTATTAAAATTACATATGTTAGAACCACACGTAAAAACTGAAGTCACCATCGTTTACCTATGTTTTCTATTGCTTGCTAATATTAGCTCTAACTATTTGTATTTCCAGCACTTTGAGAACCATTGTATCTAATTTGAATGTATGTACAAATACCCGGTTCTTTGTAACAAGACTTCATATTTTAATTAAATTGGTACTAAGTGGACTGCACTTGTTGCTAGTGATAACGTTATCTTAATATTATTTAGTTTACATTTGTTATCTATATTCATTTATATCTTATTATTTGCATATTATTTGTCAGTGATATTTTACATGTTATACGGTGAAAATGACATCTAAAATTGCCTTAGTAACCGGATCAAACCAAGGCATTGGTTTTGGTATTGTAAGAGAGTTATGTAGAAGAAAGGTTGGAGTTGTTTATCTTACGTCAAGAAACATACAACGTGGTAAAGAAGCTGTGGCAAAGTTAGAAAAAGATGGTTTTTATCCAAAGTATCATCAACTTGACGTTAGTGATGAAGAAAGCGTTAAAACTTTTGCTGAATATGTGAAGAATAAATATGGTGGTCTAGATATTTTAATAAACAATGCCGGCGTTCTCGACTCAGACTTTTATAAAGTCTCGTTTGAAGAAGCTAAAAGAATTATAGACGTCAACGTTCATGGGATAATATTAATGCAAAAATACTTCTTCCCAATTTTACGTGACAATGCTCGAGTTATCAATGTATCCAGTGATTGGGGACATATTACAAATATTAAGAATCCCTACTGGGTTCAACGCCTAACCAATAAAGACATAAAGTTAGAAGATGTCTATGGATTTCTTAACTGGTTCTTAGATTCCGTGAAAAATAATGCACTGAAAGAAGAGGACTTCTTTGAAAACTCTGTTTTGGCTTACCGAGTTTCAAAAGTTGCAGTGTCTGCTTTAACTAGAGTGCAGCAAAATGAGGTTGGCAAAGGAATTTCGATAAATTCCCTTAACCCGGGATTTGTCCGATCAAATATGACTAAAGGTGGTGGTGATATGACTGTAGAAGAAGCTGGTGTTACTCCCGTTTACTTGGCACTTGACATTGATCAGTCAGTCAAAGGAAAATATTTTTGGTTTGACAAAACTGAAGTCAATTGGGCCGATTCTAGTTTAAACGTTCTTGATACGTTTGATGCGTTTGAAAAGGCTTTGGAAGAAGTTAATCAATAATAAAATTTCTATAAAATTGTTTGTTTTCACTTCCTACGCTAAATATTTTCCTGGATTCTCATAATAATAAATTATTGATAATGGTAGTATTTATAATATACGTTCTATAATTCGTTATTTTAAATGTAATATATTTAACCTTTTTTATTTAAACAACAATGTACCGGTAACAATGTACCTCAATACTTGCTTACATTTTAATTAGCTTATTATACTTACTAATTAATTTACGTTATTTTAATCAAATTTGTTGCTAACATAATATTATTAAAAGCGACCTAAAGGCATACAAATATTTTTTGGGAGTGTTCATTTACATAAATGAACGAAAGGTCAGCTTAGTTAATATTTATATCACATTACACATAACAACAAGTAACTTAAATGCAACAATTCTAATCAAAGTTATAATACGTTGGAATAGCAAACAATAAACTGCATTTTCCTAGAAATCTTTTTTAATAAAATACAATTTATTCCCAGACCATTGTATAAAATGTAAAACAAAGAACAAAATTCACCACGACCATACAGAACAATAACTCTCGAACATTCATAAAAAGAATCGATATCTATTGGTATCGAACCAATTATTTCTTGAGTCTCATTTTCCTGAAAATAAAGAACTAGACGCAAGATAGGATGGATTTGATGATAATTGGAATGTCAACTGTGGTAGTGACTCATTCAACTGCTGTAGAAATATTGTTTGTAATCTCATCAGAAATACATTGAGACAAATACTTGTTGGATAAAGTAAGCAAATACTATTTATATTTTTCAACTGGTTGGATTAGTTCCCTGGTAAACAATTGGATTTGTCGGAATTTGTGTTTTGACGGTTGTGTGAATAATGATAAAAAGCTGTATTATTAGAGCGTGTCAACTTTTCAAAGTAAGAACGAATTATTTAATTATTTTTTAAACAATTACGCAACGCAAATTAATATATAAATATTTTATAATTAAGGTATACTAAGTAATTGTTCTGTATTTTATTTTTAATTTCGTCTATTTAATTTTTTGAGTTATTTAATTTCGTTTGATATCTGTTTAATAAATAACGAAAAACTATTAGAAAACTGAAGCGCAGCTAGAAGAGAATAATTTAAAAAGCGCCATTTCACAAGCAATTTAACGTTTAACAGAATATAGTATAGTCGTTTTACTCAATTTAAAGCATGTGCACATTTAACAAAGTGTTTTATGGGCCATGATTCGCATAATGCAACAATTTTAACTTTGTTATTTCCATATTATTGTAATTTTGGTGGCACATTGTGCTTTATAAAATTGATGTTTACTTTTCTTGTACTTTCCAGTTGGTATCTGTAATGCTTTGATAGTTATGACAAATATAATGGTGAACGTTTGTCAATCTAACTAGATAATTTAGCGACGTAAAGATTTAGATTAATTTTATATACAATCTTATCTTATCAGCTTTGTTCTTAAAACAATAATGGCTATGGAAACTACAAATTTTCATTTAAGTCATTAATAACATAATTTTAATGATTATTCATGTGTAAGTTGCATCAACCGCTTCCAAAGCATAAAACGAAATTATTATTAATGTCAGCATGTACCTGACGAGATTTTGTGTGGTAGGCCTTTGCGCATTTACTTTTAGTGAAAAAATCTAAAGCGATTTCTGCGTATTCAATGGCATCGGCCAACTTATTTTACGTGAACTATGTTTTTTTTTTTTAAAGACAATTCACACCAATTGACCTAGTCCCATGCTAAGCTGGTGAAGCTTGTGTTATGGGTACTAGGCAACGGATATGCATACATATTACAGATAGATAGACATATAAATACATATTTAAACACCCAAGACCTAAGCTCAACACCTAATGCTCATCACATCGATGTTCGTCTCAGCCGGGGATCGAATCCATGGGGATTCGCAGTCAGGGGTACTAGCCACTAGACCAATGAGTCGTCATTATATGTGTTATATATCATGAAAAAGAAAATGATTAAATTGAAATAACTAACAAAAATGTGTAGCAAGAATTTAAAATTAATTTCTCATATATTTAATAGTATATGGTATTGATATTTTAATGCCATACTTAATATTAATATCACGCAATTCAGATACTAGTTAAGGTAGCTGTGTTTATTCGATTCTTGGCCCCGTTCCTTCTCGTTGAATTTTATTTATCTTTACTTTTTAGTATTGCCAGAGTGGTATTGATAGCTTGCTTTTCGAGGGAATGAACTAATTTAATTAAATTTTATCTTCTAACCCTCAGAGTCAACTCTTAAATTATTTTCAATGTTAGAAAAAAAAGGGTGCGTGTACTTATGTAACGGCGTAAGAAGTTATACTTCTTTGGCTTTCTTTATTTTCTTAAAATATTAAATAATTAATAATAAATATTTAACGTTAATAATTTAATATTATTTAGTATATTATTTAATTATTCATTAATATTAATAATAATAATTATTATTTATTATTTTATTATATGTATTATTCATTCAATTTAATAACTAGGTATGTTTCATAACCTTTTAACTAAGTAACAATAGGTTTTGTGAAAAAGCATTGCTAAATTTCTTTGAAAAAATAATTAAAACTCCTTTATTTGTTTAAAAGGTACTACATCATTATGGTCATTCAAAATTCTTGGCATAGCTGCTAACTTCACGCATATTCTATTTCTTTTTACTTGTAGATTGTCTTATTCCCATCTCGCTCGCGCACGCTCGGCGCCCGGCTGGTACTCTCTGGTTCATACTGATAATTTTGTGGTGCGCGCGCATCGTAAAATTTCACTCTCACCAATTTTTCATAACGCGCCTAAAGAAGAATAAATTAAAAAAATATTTTAAAAATGTACTTAAAGTTCGGTGCAACTCGACTAGGGTATTGAAAAGTCTTATTAGATAACGAATCATTATAAGTAGCATGGGGCAGTTTTACCCATTATTAAAGTTTAAAATGACGAATCAAGTTCTAGTACTAATAATATTATAATAAATAAATTATTTGACTATGATTTCATAGGCACATACAGTACTCCAAAATTAATAATGCGCATACAGATCTTCGCAAGACCGCCGTGACCACCCGATTCTTTTCGATTGTGTACACGTCATGATATTGACTCTTATTTCTTTCCTACAAGGTGCAAAATGTAAGTGCATTGTTTAGGGCCCTTACGATTCAATGATTCGGAATACGATCACTGGCGAAGATCTCTATGCGCATTATTAATTTTGGAGTACTGTATGTTCAAATTGAAGACTCATTAATCACGAACAAAAAAATATTATATAAATTTAGAAATTAACATGTTACCGCGTTTTAGTATTCGATGCACATCATTCACAATAAGCACATAATAATGTGCTGCCATCTATTAATGGTTTTTGATACTATATCTTATAAAATAAAATGAATATATTTATTATGAGTGTACAACAAATGTAGGTTCAAAGAGGTTCTATCCATAAATTTGTATAAAGCTTCATTGCTGATAAAGCTTGCCTGAAAATTTCACGAGTTCTGCCCGTTGATTACGAATGAGCGTCGATAGTTGAAAGTTTGCGGCCAAAATGTGAACATTGCCTTGTGAGTGCCAAAAGATGTTGATTCCAGTACTTTTATAAGAACATAAATATTAGATAAGATTTCAACGAACGCATGTGTATGTAGTTTTTATTTTATTGCTCCAAGCCAATACGAGCAACATTAAATATTTATGATATGGAAAAGGACTGTAATCATTTAAAGTTGGAATTTGTTGGCTCCTATTAGAATATAATTATAGTTATTTATTTATTTACACTTCGTTGCAAAAAAATGAAACATAATACATAAAAATTATAAGGGATGCAACGGGCGGCCTTATCGCTAATAAGCGATCTCTTCCAGGCAACCCTAGTTAAAGAGAAAAACTAAAAAAAAAGAAACATGATGCGTGCGATATATTGTATCGATGATACCTAAACAAAAAATAATCGTGACAGAAATATGATTGTGACAAAATACATCTATCGCTAGACCCCACACTATAATAAGTTTAAATCTAAAAAGAAGAATCTTAAGGAAAATAAATGTCTATGGAAACCGGAAACCTTATAAAAATTGCCCATAATAATTGAAGTAATTGTTTGGCTAAGTAAAGCTAGTCGCATCAATATTTTGTTTTCCGAAAAACAATTGAAAATTTCCCCAAATTTCTCCTTCGAAATTCCTTTACGTGAAAGATGTTAAAATTGAATTGTGTTTCGAGATCGCTCAAAGACGTCGTCATTGAATGCCGATGCGAAGGGGCTGATACTTCGCGCGATAAGGACCGTTTTGTTTTTGTTTTTTTCTATCTCCATGTTTCATTTGCCTTTTAGGGATCTACTGGTAACAGATTAAAACATCGTTGACGAATATTAAATGCGTTTTATAGTGTATACTGAATTTATTGTTCTGTCAGTGTAATTTGACAAAATATTAGTTCTTAGGAAAGTTAATCGTTGCCCTTAACAAATGCGTTGGCATAAAATTTACTTTTATCCACACAAAACGTATTCACACTATTCTTATTATTATATACATTAAAAATATTTATGATTATGAAAACATGATAAATTATTTTACGAAAAAAATAGAACCCCATAGCATAGACCCGACTCATTCATGGCCGTTTTTCTTTTATTTTTCTGTACGTCGTTTCATTTCCTTTGTTTTTGCTCTGTGGTGAATATCTTCGGTTTCAGACGCAATTGGAATCGAATAAGTTTCAGACGATCTCTGAGTCTTTATGCATGAATTATTTGTATAAGATCGAATATTATACAAATATTTCATTGTACTCGGATATTTCTTTGTTTTTGCGATAAATGTTACTCATAGTATATATTTAAGCCAGATTTTATTGGTGTTACGATATTAAAGCAGTGTTGGCATGGAGCTTCAGCTTCTCTGAGGTCGTAGGTTCGATTCCCAGCCACCATTCTGTCTATGTGCGCATCTATCACTCGCTTGTACGAATGATAACATCCCGAGGAAAGACAGACAGAAACATTTATTACTAACGAATTCCACAAAATAATACTAATAATAATCAAGAAAGAAAAAAAACAGAAAAATATGGAAAGAAAAAAGGAAAATAATAAAAAAAATTGTGTGTGATGTGTGTGTTGTGGTACACTGACCCTGGCTCAGCATTATGCTGTGGAGCAGACGTGTTCCACAGCGCTGGTCATTCTGCCAGAGTACACAGACACAAAAACACATTTAGTTGTCTCAGACACAAAAAAATAAAAATAATGTAATAATAATAATAATAGTTAAAATTAAGAGTGTAAGTAAAAGAAGATTTGGAAGATTTGTGTGTAAAAGTATTTAGTAAATAAAAAATAAGAATAATTGATATAGTATATGTTAAACTACTATAAGAAACAGATAAATAAATATTTTTGGGCGAATTAAAAACTAGTTTTCGTGGGATATTTGTTGATAAAGATGTGCTTTATAACTGCGACGAAAAATTGATTTTAGTTGCGAAAGCTGAATGTCTCAAATCCAAAAACCAACATTTATTAGGAGGCTGATCACCCACTTGAAATGAATATGATCAAAGAAACGGATGCAATCTAAGCCCAATGACCATATAGAGTACTACAGTACTACAGTACATAACGCCACTGAATTTATATTAACATTAAACTTAGCTTTTCATAGTAAAGTACAATATATTAACATTGTACAAAGCCTAAAATCTATGTTGATTGATTATGAAAATCTCTTTAATATCCACGCCCAAAATCACTCAACTTAAAACTCGATGGGTCAAAGGAAAAGAATCCAATTTTAACTTAATGAAAATTCTTTGATACTTGTATAAGATTTTAGCGTTTATCGCTTGCATTTTGTAAATAAACACTTTTTTACAAATACAATTAGGACATCTAGAAAATATATTTTATTAAGTTGTATGGTTATTGAAATAATACGTAATTGTATATTTCATATACAAAACAGTTAAATAAAATCTGATGATACAAAACATATTTTTCCAGTCAATAAACATAATTGAATAAACTCTTCAAAACGAGAACTCTATGAACGATTTATTCAAATATTTGTGACCATACACATTCGGCTCCATTTCACGTATACGTGTTAGTGGAGAGGGGTCATTTTGGACTGGTTTATGAAGGCAATATTTCATAGTGATGTGTGATTTATATGCCAGACTCCCGGTTAGAATTGTACAAACAAATTGATTCAATATGTCTTCCTGTCCGGACGACAATTATTTGCATTCCGAACTTGTACTTAGTTTAAATACTATTTGATTTATTCTAAATTATTTTACGCAAAGCCTTGAAAATTGTAATCTAATTAAAGTTTATTAAATTAAATTTACTAAATTGAGTGTATTTTAAATATTTTATATGTAACCAACTTTGATATGAATTGATGTATACAATTACAATCCTTCATAGTAAATTTATTATTTACATAATTATTCAAACAATTTAAGATAGGACCACAGTGAGTCCAGCAACTTACTGGTCTTTAGCTTTGCTCGCTCCAAGACTTGCCGACTCTCTTTGCCTCATCTGCAACTTTACAACTTGCTTTGCTGGAGACGCTCATATTTCCGCTTACCTTGCGGGTTCCAATCAAGTGCCTGGTTGAGGATATGATTGGAATCTCTGGCCTATCCAGTTCTACTTGCGTGGCTTGATTTGCTGGCTAATCGGAGTTTCTCGGCAGAACTCCCAAAGTTTCTCGTTGGACATCTTCTCGGGCCAGTAGATACCCAGAACACGGCAAAGACAGTGGTTGACGAAGAATTGGTGTCGGAGCCGCAAGATTCAATGGGGATGTATAATTCATTCATTTTATGTTATTACTAAATTATAAGATGTTAAGAAATGTTTTGTATAATACACAGAAGAATATGATCTTTATAAAATCTGTACCCTATAACTACGACCATCTCAGCAACTTTCATTATTAGCTTGTTTTACCTTTAAACCTAAAAATTAATATCTCGTGGGAATTAAACCAAGATCTCCCTAAACTTCCGAGTTGAACAACTAAACAACACACCCTAATAATGGGTTTCTTCAACAATAAACATTAATCTTCTAAAATAATACGTTGTAAATAAATAAAAAAAGAATTGACTGATCGATATCATTGTTAAACATATAGCGAACTTGGAAACTGTAATAATTCAAACAATATTTAAAATTGTTTTTACTATAAGACTGTTCTCCTGATTGACTTTCCTAGGTTCCTAATTCATTTCTAGTCTGGGACCGAAACCTAACCATACTCGTGAAGGCGTGCTACTTGTGGTGGACTGGTCGGACTTGGACCGGCGTATATACTGTTATGTATTATTTATTTCAATTAATTTACATATCTATATATATAAAAATGAAACCCGTTTTCCGTTGTCACGACATAACATGAAAACGGCTTGACCGATTTGTCTGATTCTTTTTTTATAAGATTCCTTGATGTACGAGGATGGTTCTTACGGAGAGAAAATTAAAAAAAATTGAGTAAAAAAGTCTAAAAAAACACTTTTCTATATTCCCATACAAAATATTCGTAATAATATTTAAAGGCAATTTGAACTTTAATACCATATCATAAAGTTCAAGTGTTAGTGGAGGGGTTCCGGGAAGGTAAATTTTTATTTTTTGACATAATGTATTTGTTGTATTATCAACTTTCTTTTTTTTTTATCTTACTAGCTAGACCGGTGTCCCGAATAGACTGTTAGGCGGTACGATGTTCGCCAGGCCAGCTAGTTTTTAAATAATATTTTTTGCCTAGTATTAGGATGATAACAATATTTAATCTTTAATAATTTACTATTTTACTCAACTGTTTAGTGCCGCATTTTGATTTTCTTCACTATACGAGCCAGCGTTCCTTGTTAACATAAACCGAAAAATTTACCTTAGGGTTGAGACGTGAACTTCTAACCATTAGGTTAACACTCATCTAACTTACGGTTTTATATATAACTTAACAAGTCGAAAGGTTAATGAATGAAAAAGACATAATGGATTAAATTATATTGTTGTAACTATTTTTCATTTATTACTTTCAACAAGGAAATGAAAGTAAGCTCCAATGGGATATAAAATCTAGAATTGTGTGAATTTGCGTAATGTATTCTTGCCTGCATCCCAGCAGATGTTCCAAATATATGTGCATATTATTTTGTAATCTACAAAAGCTCTGCTACAATGCAATTGTTTTATTAAGTTTTTTTAGTCTCAGTTTTTTTTGAGCCATACCTATTTGTAGCGGTACTATTCTTCCTGAAAATTCTGTCGTTTGTATATTAGTAATGTGGACATTGTGGGTTGCGCATTAAATAAGCCGGAATACATTTTTTTATGACAATACGCTTCCATTTAATACTTTACTATTACTGTATCGTAAATTCAACTAATTTTTATTTTTAGTTTTATAAATTTAACTTTTGATTTTAACATGACAATAACAGTTGTTTAAACAAGTGAATGTCTGTGACATTAATAGTGAATAACTTTGCCTATTTTGAAAAGGGTTATTTAAAATTTAAAAGAAATAAATTGCAAATAAGTTAATTTAAAGAACAAAATGAAACAAGTGCAAATGCTATTTCTTGACCAAATTCTAGAATTTATACAATCACTCCGAAACGACCCGCTTAGTTACAGACCATTATGCATTCGCAACTATAAACTTGACCATTTTCAAACGTGATACGCTAATATACTATCTAACCCTTTGAAATAGAATCTAAAAGACCTTGCATCTACTTTTCTAAGTGCACCAATCTATTCCGCTCACAGGACAGCCAATTTCGTTTTCTGAACATTCATTGTAAAGAAGCGTTTATTCTGCGAAAAAATGTGATTTAAGTTATATTTATTCTATTGCACCTATTACGTTTTGCATTTAAAGGCTATTGCTATCGTTATACTTGTTAAGCATTCAGGAATAAATAAACTAAATCGAACTTTTGTTTATTTTTTATTACACACATAATAACAAATTAATTTTAATGTTGATACAATTATTTGGGTCCCTGCAACTGATTTTCAATTGTATCGAAAACACAGTATAATTTAAGGTTTGGGTCTGTCCAATCTTGTTCAGTTTTATCAAACCAAAAATATTTGCCTTTGACCGATTGGTCAATATCCAGAGCCAAATAAACAGGTGTGTCAGCTGCCTCATCCAAGGTAAAATTACCACAGCCTTTAGTCATGTTAGTTTTTACGAAGCCAGGATGTAAAGAGTTAATTGAGATATTCTTTCCTATTTCTTTCTGTTGAATTCTTGTTAAGGCACAAACTGCGATTTTAGAAATTCTGTATGAAAGAATTTTGTCTTCTACAAAGTCATTATAATCAATTGTATTATTTTTTACCGACTGCAGGAACCAATTAAGAAAATCATTGATATCGTCACGTTGTAAGTTATCCTTAGTAAGCCGCTCAATCCAATACTTATTCTTGAGGTTTGATATATGTCCACAATCACTTGAAATATTTATAATACGGCCATTGTCTTTTATGATAGGGTAAATATATTCTTCAGTTAACAATATACCATTATAATTAATATCGATAATGTATTTTGAATCTTCATATGAAGTCTTATAAAAATCTTCATTAATTACACCAGCATTATTGATTAAAATGTCTATTTCACCGTAGTTTTTCTTTAAATAATCGGCAAAGGTTTTAACACTTTGTTTATTATTCACTTCGAGTTGATGAAATTTAGGGAAATAGCCTTCTCTATTTAGCTCTTGTACAGCTTTTTGACCACGTTGAATGTCTCTGGCAGTTAGATATACCACACCAACACCCCGTTTACATAATTCCTTAACAATTTCAAATCCAATACCCTTATTGGATCCGGTAACAATAGCAATCTTATTTGCCATCTTTCAGAAGAATGTCTTTTACCAGTAACAGTATTGGGGAGTTTTATGTTATATTGCGACACTCGTCTTAATTCAATTGCAATTAACTGCCAGTTCATTTATATGAGATAGTGTTATTTATACAATGAAAAGGTTAAGGTTATCTGCTGTTTAATTATAAAACTGCTGTATCATGCTTAATATGTATAAGCAAAATTCTGTTATTATCTGATTAAAATCAGAATGAGACTGTATCTTAAGATAAACGCCATATAATGTAGGAAAACAAATTTCTGATATATAAACAAAACTAGATCTAATACTTTTTTTAAGCTAAATCGATAAGATTTAAGATTTAGTTACTTCTGCTAATCCTTGTTCAAATTTATCAAATGGAACTATAACATTTAAACTGTGGTCTGCCCAATCTACTTCAGTTTTGTCGTACCAAATGAATTTCCCTTTAACGGACTGATCAATATCAAGAGCTATGAACACAGGTGTAACACTGGCTTCACTCACTGTGAAATCCCCAGTTCCGTGGGTCATACTCGTTTTAACAATTCCCGGATTAACCGAATTAATTGAAATCCCTCTATTCACCTCATTTTGCTGCACTCGAGTTAGTGCAAAAACTGCAACTTTCGATACCCTGTATGCCAGAACCGTATTTTCAAAAAAGTCTTCCTTTTTTAGTGTGTTGTTTTTAATAGAATTCAAAAACCAATCAATAAAGGCATACACATCCTCCAATTTGATATCCTTTTTAGTTAAGCGTTCAACCCAGTCGTTATTTTGAATATTTTTTATGTGTCCCCAATCACTTGATATATTAATAACTCTACCATTATCTCTTAATAGCGGAAAGAAATATTTCTGCATTAAAATTTTTCCATAGACGTTAACATCTATAACTTTCTTTGCATCTTCATAGCTTACTTTATAGTAGTTAGCATCTAACAGGCCCGCATTGTTAATCAAAATATCTAGACCATCATGGTTTGCCTTCACAAAATCGGCAAATGTTTTGACACTATCTTCATCAGTGACATCAAGCTGGTGAAACTTAGGTTTATAACCTTCTTTTTCTAAACTTGTAACTGCATCTTTTCCGCGTTGTATGTCTCTTGAGGTGAGGTAAACCACTTCAACATTTCTTTTACATAATTCTCTAACAATTCCAAAACCAAGGCCTTTATTTGCACCAGTAACTACGGCAATTTTCGAAGCCATTATCGCGACTTAATACAGAATATTACTGAGGGCTTCATATGCGTCAATAAGTTTTTATACCTGTAACTGCTGTTTCTTTTGTATATACTTTAATTAAAGATAATTAAAAAAACAGATAACAATCCAACATTACTTTCAAAAACAATTACAGAAACTAAAAAAAGTATGATAATGTTTTCACAGTTTACAATTAATATTCAAATTACAATAAATTACAAGGGCATACTGTGGGATTATATAAAAACAAGTTTCAGTATAGCTATTGGATATTTTTTTTTCAAGGCGAACTCTTTGTGTTGATTGTAATGCCTGCCATGTGTTAGCATGAATCTATTAGCGAAACGAATTTGGCAATTATGAAGATAATAACCGTAACATATCTTGTCTATAAGTGTTTCTACTAACCTGGAGGCCACGGCTTAAATTCATCTCGTAATCAGTTTTCATTTTTGGTCAATTCTGTATAGTTACAAATTAACAGCACTATTTGCTTTGAACAATATATGGCCTTAGCGTGTTGCTAGATAGACTTGAAGGAAACTATAGTTCCTAAAAGGGCTTATTGCAACCATTTTTACTTACAATCGACACTATTATAATAATATTCAGAAAGATTTCTTTTTAAAATACTGAGTTGCCTCATCTAATTAATTTTTGGAAATAGGGTTCAATATTAGTCCAAGTAATACTAGCATTATAAATTAAACAATCCAGTAACAAATTAATTTTACGTAAGTAGATACATAAAATTATATTTAATAAAAAGTACAAAATTATATAGTTTTGGTCCATATTTTGGTAACAAAAAAGTTTAAAGTTTTAGCTTACTCTAATAGAATTAAAACTATTTTTTTTAAATCAAGTTAAAATTAATGTTATTCGAAATGAAAATATATTTAGTATCTTTACGTTTTCTTAAACGGAACGCATTAACGAACAATTTTCTATTAGAAAGGTTGAATGTCCGTTACACCTTCAACCCTTTTTAATTACTCCAGTAAGGATTACGGCTAGATTACAAAACAAATTTATATCCACTCTCTTAACGAATTGTTCCAAGTAACGAATCGCCGGAAGGCACTCGCGTGCGTTGAACATTCAGCTAATTTTACGTTTTAAACTGTATTTATTGGTAAATAGGAGTTACTTTTAGTTGACTCGCATATTTGAGTTGAACATTGTTCAATTTAGCCTTGCTGTTTACAAACGTTACAAGATTATCAAGCGCTTTGATGAATAATTGCTACCTTTTGACGGCGTACGTACGACCGATTCGTTTTAAAATTGTTTAAAATTTAATTTTAAATTCAATTACTTGATCGCAATCTTTTACGTGACAAAAATTTAAAAAAACAATAAATTTTATGTACACGTTTCTGCGATTTACAACCTGTAATTAAGATTTGTCATGATTGTGTGTTACTTCTAATAATGTTAGTCAAAAATGTGATGCCTGTTAGTTCTACAATTTATTATATTATTACTTTATTAATTAAGTAATTTTAAAACTACAATAAATTTTAATTTTTAACTTTAATATTTTTTAGTAATTATAATTACTTATTAGCTATAAAGTGAAAAATCGTTCATAGATTGCAATGAATGCAATTCATAAATTTTAAAACAGTTTCGATGCCGTCTATTAGTAGGAAAAGTCCGATAGATTGAATCAACAAGACACAAGCTGGTGCTTATGTTTTGTTGATTCAATATATAAATAGATAGAAAGCTATTGTTACACTGTACGAAAGATCTAACTGGCTTACAAAACATACAGAATCTTAAATAAGAAATTGTAGTTTCTTTTAGCAAATAATATAATGGCGTAGAAACAAGGCTCTATTTGAATGAAACCAAAATCGGGAATGATTTTAATGATTAGATTTGAACTCGGATCTGACGCTCTAAATACATTACACCCCCCAAATTATTGCTTGAAACGAAAGCTTTACAAGTAAGGTAGGTAGCCTTATAACAAGGCTTTCGGGGTCCAATAAAGAGAAACGGGGGAAGTCCGCGTACGCAATGATGATATTGTATTGTGCCCAGCGACTAGTTTTTATTATTATTAAGCCTTTATTTCTGACACCCAGTACAATATAAAAACACTTATTTAAGTTACATAATTTTTTTTAAAATTCTAATACATAAATAAAACTTAATCTAATACGTCACTTGACCCGTTTTAGGTAGTCAGCGTGTCCTGTGTCACATAGGCCTCTTCCAGCTGTTTCCATTCTTTTCTGATATTAGCTTTTCTTGTCCAAGTTGTGCCTCCTATTCTCTTTATATCGTCTGCCCATCTCTTGCTCTGTCTTCCTCTTTTCCTTTCCATCGCGTGGTTGCCATTCTGTAATTATTTTTGTCCATTTCAACCTGCTATCTCTTGTCATGTGCCCGGTCCAGCGCCATTTCAATTGCCTTATTTTCTTTATAATGTCTTCTACTTTGGTCGCTATCTCTTCTGCTCTTTTTTGATGTCTCAGTGTTACACCCACCATGCTTCTTTCCATTCCTCTTTGACATAGCAGCGACTAGTATAGTACACCAAACTAAAGACCATACAAAACTTTTAATCTCTTGTTTGACAATTCAAATTTCTAGAATTCAGAACACTAAGGAAGAATGTATTAAATTAATTATTGTTAATAGAACTGTTTGGAGCGGCACTTTGGCTTTCCTCCAGGTCTTGCCTGACTAATTTAGTTAAGTGACGAGTTTCCAGTATAATTCCTTTTAGGATTAAATTTGTGTATAAGGTAATTCAAAATTATTTATACTAGTCATATTTCTTTTAGTCAGATTTTGGACAACTTTTATCTTTTAAGAATAGCAGTGAAACCTAACTGCACACCTTTTAACAGGCAAACACAGCATTTTTTTTACTTAATAACTACATATTACTAACTAATAGAATACTTAAAAACTATGAATATATGTATGAATTTTTATTTTATTTAATAAATGATAACTTATTACAAATTTTTGAAGAGAGCTTTGTAATAAGTTATTAATATATAATATATATATATATTTATATATATATGTATATTCTTTTTTAATTCCATTTCATGGAAACATGTATTGGCTAATTTACACATAATAATAACAGAATTAGATTACATACATTGGAGATCATATTGGATATTGGACCATGTAAGTCGAAAAAAAAGTTAGGGAAATTATTGCACACAATATATTATTTTAATTCACAAGTATTTTAATATTTGTATAAAGCATATCTGAAAGTGCTCAGCATGACACTAAAACTATGTTTAAAAGCTTGTTTTTTTTTAAACTTGAACATTACACTATTATAGCTTAAACACCCGCGGGGTGGCGGCGTTGGAGTTTAAGGGCCAAATTATGTATGAATTAGGGGAAAAGTCAGATACTTTAAAGGAAGGAGAGAATTTCTTAGTCGCAATACTTGTGAAATGTTGTAATGCTTTCGAACACATAATTAAACGTTTTCTACTCCCAGCAAATAATACTCCTCTACTAGAGGATGCGCGATGCCCTTGGGCCGCACGAGGCCTGATATAACTATATTCCTTGAGAATTAAGAAAAAAAAATTAATCTCTTCGAAGGATAGATATCCGCAATGATAATTCCCTGTCCAAGTTGAAATGCTTTCAAACACTCAGTCAAACGTCTTCCGCTCTCGGCAAATTTGTTATATAGATGATGAAGGTACGCTGCCTTGGGATTCTGTAACTCACTTTTTGTAAGTTATTTTATGATTTGGCATTCTGATAAGGAGGGAGCTTGTAGTTTGTTGTATATCAGAATGCCAAATCGTAAAAATGGCTGCTTTACGACTGATTTGAGCGCAACCGCCGCTGCAGAACCGCTGTGAGAGTTCGAAAATTTAGTTACAGAATCGCAAGGCTTCACTGCATGTAGCCCGCGAGTTTGGGGGCTAAAGGAATATAATATAGAAAGTAAACTGGATTTAGTTTATTCCTAGCAAATACTAAATTCCATAATTGCAATACTGTGAATAGTGGAATTGCTTACAAATACTTAGTACAACATTTTACGTTTTCAACTAAATCTTAATGTCGAGGTTGCGCAGTATACGGTTGGAGAGCTTAAGTGTTTGGAATAATATTATTCGAATTAAAATGCGATTAATGAATAAATTAAACATAGTAAATCCAGGTTTATATAGTATATAAGTGAAAATCATGTATTCGTATAAAATAATGACATACACTAAACATTTGCGTGAGTATAAACCGAAATGAATTTTTAGGTCTTTGAAATACGAGTAATAAGATCTTGGTCCTGGTTGATTTGACTTGTTTTCATGATACATTTGCGTAGGTGTTGTACTTAGATCTAACAATTTCAAAGGGAACCTCTTCAACGTCAAATCTATTTAGTTTGAAGTTTAGTTACCTAAACTACGTTTTCAAGTCTGAGGCAGAATGATAATGGAGTTACAGATTAACTCCATTATTTTATTATTTATTTTTCATACTTATGCTGATGTAACTGGTTAGATAGCAGTGTTGGTCTCAGGTAACTCTACACATGCTCTAACGATACAAGAAAATTTTGTGGTAGCCGGTATCTCTTAAGCGGGTCATAGACGTACGGTGATCTGCAGTTTCCATACTAAATTCATATTCGCAATACACGGACCGCTCGAGCAGTTCCTGAGCAAACCGCATGTTGCAGTCGGTCTTGACTGCAACATGCGGTCCGTCTATGGCCCGCTTTAGACCGACATATTGACGGCGGCGTCTAGATGGTGGCTCTATAAGAATAATTAATATCATTCATGCAAAAATCTGGCGCTTAAAAGGCTATTAAAAAAATATGTTTATTATGGAACATAAGATACAGGTATCACTTATTCCACGTCATTAAAGTTGAATCTGTAGGCAATCCTACTCATCGGCAAAGAAGAGAGAGGGTGTAGGCGAGAAAAAGTCGGCGTAAAAAACTCTCGGTACTCTTTTAAAATAGCAAATCATCAAACAACGCTTATTTTAAAACAAATATCACAAATTATTTAGAAGTAGCTTGTCTAGCACTAGTCCCAGGCCCTTTTATCAACTAGATAATCGTCAACTTTATAGTAAGCCTTTTTACACAGCTTTTCTTTCATACATTTCTTAAATTTATTAAAAGGCAGAGATAAAAGAGCCTCTGGGATTTTATAGCGCCGTTGGATAATAATAATAATTGTATCTACAATAGTAGACCATGTTTATTAATGTAATTCGGTTACAGGAAGGAGGTACTAATGGTTTGTGTAATTTACATAGGCACGTGAATATTATATTGCACGATCTCAATTAATATTAAATAATTGTTAGGCAGGCTGTCGGCAACCTTTGGCCCCTTGCCACTGACATGTTACAACGTTTTGGTTTCAAACTACAATATTTGTAAATCAACGTACAGTTGATTTTCATTGATAATATTTGATTTTATGACAGCTTTCAGTAACAATGTTCGATTGTTTTGATTTATGTTTTAAATATTAATAATCTTGCATACAATTTAATGTGCATTCACCTATTATTAAACAAGTAGTGTCTCTGTTATAGAAATCATTTAATATAACATAATTGGACGACTCATTGGTCTAGCGGTTAGTACCCCTGACTGCGAATCCATGGGTCCCGGGTTCGATCCCCGGCTGAGACGAACATCGATGTGATGAGCATTTGGTGTTGTGCTTAGGTCTTGGGTGTTTAAATATGTATTTATATGTCTATCTATCTATAATATGTATGTATATCCGTTGCCTCGTACCCATAACACAAGCTTCACCAGCTTAGCATGGGACTCGGTCAATTGGTGTGAATTGTCTTTAAAAAAAATATATATATTATTCTAGAAGCAAATTAGTAATTTGTAAGGAGTTTGATATTCCTTGTCGCAACGCACACGTGACTAAACTTTCTTGCAACTATGGTGATGGTTGTCTTTCAGTCTTCCATTTTGTGCAAGCTTGGCCAAGTTTATTTTTTACACCACTATGTGGAAACAGCTGCTCACTGAAGTATTTCAGAACCAACCTTAGGGTGCTTCAAGAGCGTACCAAATTTTAAAAGGCCGGCAACGCAATCGCGCGCTCTCTGGCATTGAGTGTCCATGGGCGGCGGTATCACTTAACATCAGATGAGCCTCCTACACCTTTGCCTACTGTTCTATATAAAAAAACTGAATAACTAAAAATAAGTAATAATTATAATATCCAATAAACGTTATAATTTTTTCAACTTTTATTATTGCTTCCAAAAACAAAATGTTTTCTGTATATACATAGAAAGTATTTACATATGCATATGTCGCGCTCTTAATAAGATTGCTGCTCTTGTAACATTTCCACAAATAACAAACCTCAGTGCTTTCCGAATGTAAAAACACAATATATAGTTTATTGATAATAAGCAACAGTAAGATTTCAATGTATGTCAATTTTACAAGTGACAAATACACACGTTTGATAGAACAACATCTGTCAAACGTCAAACCGAAAACAGATTATAAAAACACGCCGTATAAACGTTTCGCAAACAATTAAATATTCCAGCCAGAGGCATAACAGTTTCCACTGAGATTTGCATAGTTGAATGTTGATTAGCAGTAAAACACAGAGTTCGGTCAAATTCTACTATTAAGTATTCGTTAATGACATATTAATGCACAAAACCAGCCGCTGAGGTTTGGCGACATCAAAACTCCTAAGGGCATTAATGTTAACGTTTGTGAATGTTAAAACTTTGATAACGACTTAAATTTCAATAATCTTTATGTTTTATGCAGCTATGACGGGTAGAAATATTACAGTTGTTCTTAATTTTTGAGGATTTGTCAGGTATATGGGGAAAGCTATAGTTTTACTTACATACTAGGTGTAGTAGTGGAAGTTCTGCGCCAAGCTATGCATATCGATAAAGATATAATTGCGTTCAAGAGAAGACTAATGAACCTATTATATTAAAGAAAATTATTAGACAACATGTCCTTCATGACAACGGGTCAAGAAAAAAGCGTACCAATTCTTAAAAGGCCAGCAAGCCTCTGGCATTGAGAGTGCCCATGGGCGGCGGTATCACTTAAAATTCGGTGGGCCTCTTGCTCGTTTGCCCCCTGTTCTAAAAAAAAATTTAACGTTATAAATATGAATACAACTGTAAATAAAAATTTAGATCTTACGCAGTTCATATAGTTGTGAAGGTATTAAGAGGTACATTTGTTAATATCGGTCGATTGAAATAGCTGATATTAAAATCTACAAGAGACGTGGTTACTTTCCTATGACTTGCCCTCGCTTGGTAAACTAAAGATTATATACTGGTTAACCAGCCGTGGATTCGTCGTCCCCTTTTCGTTCGCCGTTTCTGGGTTGCTGGTTGGATCATTGCGTTATGTCGTCAGTGGTTTAGCATACGTCTATTTATTATATTTGTTGTAACACGTACTAAATTTAAGATTAAAGTTACTAAAATTATTTGATTTGATAAAGATAATTCTAACAAAACTTATTATATCAAAGACAGTACATTCAAATCGAAGACTCAGTGACTTATAGACCACAAGCCCATGAACAAAAAATACCTGTGAAATGACCCAACGTGAATTACGATTAGAAGGCTGTTACTATATCTGAAAATAGCTCTGAGCACTATGCCGTCATTTCTGAGCGGTACATGTGAGTACGTGAGTGAATGGACTTTCTCAGGTACAATTGGGGAATTTCGACTAATTATTAATGTACGGCTTTGTTATAAGTGTATATAGATGATTAAAAATAAATGTCGAAAAACCTAGTGCCGTACTAAAGTGATGGTGCCGGAAGTCGGTGCAAATTTTTAATTCGACGACAGTTGCAGAAGCAATATAGGTTATTTATTACTGTACGGCATTTGTGTGATTCCTTTTGGACACATATAAAGATACTTTACTCGTAAACGCCGTACATATTTCCAGCGGAGCGGTCGAAAGCCAAGGGTCGCAACATATGTCTGATTAGCATATAGGTGATGATGATATAGAACAACATAAAATTAAATGATCTTGAGAGTACTTCACAAATAGATAACATTTTCCAGCATGCCGTACATTTTTTGCGGAACACATAGGTGTATGGGGTAAATTACTTTCCTCAGAAAAGAGTCATTTTCCGGTGAGTTTTATCTGTACGGCAATAACACAGGTTATTAATACTTTAGACAATCTTCAATAAAAGATAAATGCCGTACACTTTCCATAGTCCGCTAGTCTGTGAAATGGCAGATTATACCACCGCCTACCAATACAGGGCGTCCCAAAGTTATGGGAAATGAAGGGAAAGTACCTTAAATATCGTAGATAGGGTATTTTACTAAAAGAAGACTTTATGTTATTTTTAAAAGTTAGTAATTCTGCATTCAAAGATTTTTTTAAAATTACTTGCCTCGTCTGGGAATCGAACCGACTTAAATGTAAAAAAAAACACCCCTACTTTTATGATGCCAATTGAAAGAATGGCCAAAAACGAATAACTCTTCTTAAGTAACATAGTATTTTAAAAGAAAGGAACAGTGTGATTATATCTTTTTAATCAAATTAAAAACATTATCTATCGTATTCGTACATTTTACAATGACCTTAGGGTATATGGGTGTAGGGGTAGGGTTCCGACCCTTGGCTTTCGACCGCTCCGCTGGAAATATGTACGACGTTTACGGGTAAAGTATCTGTATATGTGTCCAAAAGGAATCACACAAATGCCGTACAGTAATAAATGACCTATATTGCTTCTGCAACTGTCGTCGAATTAAAAATTTGCACCGACTTTCGGCACCATCACTTTAGTACGGCACTAGGTTTTTCGACATTTATTTTTAATCATCTATACACTTATAACAAAGCCGTACATTAATAATTAGTCGAAATTCCCCAATTGTACCTGAGAATGTCCATTCACTCACGTACTCACATGTACCGCTCAGAAATGACGGCATAGTGCTCAGAGCTATTTTCAGATATAGTAACAGCCTTCTAAGCGGAATTCACGTTGGGTCATTTCACAGGTATTTTTTGTTCATGGGCTTGTGGTCTATTACTTTTTCAAAATGAAAGCAAAATTCACATTTCAAGAACTAAAGTCTTCATGATGTTAAGATAGCACCCTACAGTTAGCATTGTTATCTGAACGATGTAATTACTGTACTTTTTACCTCTTATCCTAATTAGGGTACGGAAAAGACTTCAGACAACGGATATAAAAAACACTTTTAATGAGACAGACCCTACTTTTTACGTCATTTTTATTTCAAGTAAAGAAAGGTTTTAGCACCAACAATTATACATTCGTTTTACTGTCGACCGTTTCTTGCCTCACTGGAAGTGGTAGACTCATTTAATCTGTTATGTTTTTTTTTAAATGGAATCTCACTGTTGGCCTTAAGGGCCTTTACAGCTGAGATAGGGCTGTTTAACCTTACCCGGTGAAACACCTCGCTAAAACAGCCCGAGCTGAGCTGTAAAGGCACTTAAGGCCAACAGCGACATTCCATTAAAAAAAACAAAAAGGCGGTTTTTACCTTAATCTGATTTTGTCTGTTATGCTGAAAACTTTTATATAATTTATCTACAGCTTATAGACAAGTCGGCGGTAATCTCACTTCCTTAATTTTTTTAGTTCTGGATTCTTCGATAACAAACTATATAATATAAGGCACACATTTGGTAACATTTGGAAGTTTTAGAAAATCTCGTCTCGTTTTGTGATAACTGGTTGAAACATTGTATTAACACAATGCAAATACACAAGTGTAAATAATGCATTATGCTTTAGCATGATTCCGTAACATTACATCAACGATCTCTCTCTCTATGCAAAGCTATCTAAATATTCAATTGGCAGGTTGAGTGAGCTGTATCGTTGCGTGTTTCTTGCGTTACGAGTGCTTGGGAAAGAAAATGTAGGCAGGTGATATACTGAGTTTTCTACAGAGCTTATTTAAAAAAATATACTAAATATGTTGCATTATTAGTAATATTAAATTTATTTCCACACTCAAAGTAGGTTTATGGTACACGGTCGATTAATAAACTTTCAATTAAACTTTCGATTAAAAAAGCTTTCTAAACGAAAAATCTAAGACTGGATCATTTGTCTTAAATATATTAAATACCTCCCGGTTAAGTAAACCATATCAGACAAAGTTGATAGTCCAAAAATGTCGTTTGTATAGAATTAATAAAAAAAATCCTTATTAATCAATAGAAACATTTTTTTAAGTTAATCAGGTAGTACCTTGTAAACATATCGCAGGTTTGGTTTACCCCGAATGAAACCCAAAAATCCTAGTAAATCCCCAGCTGTACGCAGTATGAGTGTGGTCGCGAGCAGGCGTTAAGCACAATGCGGATTTAAAATTCCATTTCCTCGTACGTGATCACGTAACTTCCGCAACGGATTCGTGCAAATCGGCGAGCCACTGTTTGCAATTCGCTTACGGGATGTGACGTCATTTACCCCATATTAAAAGTCTTTTTGTGATCGGGTTTAACCTATATTAAAACTTTTTTAAATATTTAATATCCGAGGTGAAAATCCATTTGCGCATGAAAGTTGCAGGTATGTGAGACTCGACCCACACCAGAATCTCTGCTATTCAGAGAACGTGTAAGCAATAACCACCAAAACCACTTCGATTAATTCACACAACGGCATATTACGCTCAAGTTCTCCGATGCAGTATACAACCACATAGGTGGTAGGAGACGGGCCTATCATCTCCGCGTCTTTTAACACTAGAATTCGTCCTAGAGACCTCCCTTTCTCGTTCTGCTGTCTTCTTCTGTAGCATTACTTGCTCCATACCACTGCATTCTATACAACGTCACTGCTGACCATTTTTTGAAGATAGAGAAGACCTTCTAGCCTCGAACTATTGCTAAATTAAGACAAAAATATATTTTTAATTTAAGACAAAGTTGTTATTAGGCTTAAAAATATTATTATTATTATTAAGACTTTTCTGCTGACACCCAATATAATCTATATAAACATTTGTGTTAGTTACATAACCTAACTTAATCTAATACATCCAGATGTGCGGGTTTCGGTGATCAGCGTGTCCTGTGACACATAGGCCTCTTCCAGCTGCTTCCATTATTTTCTAATGTTAGCTCTTCTTGTCCAAGTTGTGCCACTTATTCTCTTTATATCGTCTGCCCACCTCTTGCTCTGCCTTCCTCTTTTCCTTTTTCCATCTCGTGGCTGCCATTCTATGATAATTTTTGTCCATTTTAACCTGCTGTCTCTCGTCATGTGACAGGTCCAACGCCAATTCAATTGCCTTAATAAGAAGTTGTATAAGCAAGGATTAATAAAAATAACACTATTTAATAATAAACTAAAAGTTTTATAGAAGAGTAGAGTGAACAATGAGAACTTTTCGAGAGTAGGAAATTTTCTGTAACGTTAAGAAGTCCTAAACAAACTCACCCCTTATTTAATGAACGTTGATTTATTTTAATATATTACAGAAGTACATATTTAATTTAAAAATAGTTTTATTTAAGTACTACCATTGGTTACCCAATCTGCGAGGGCATGTGTAAGCCGACTTCTTTTAAGAGATTTTTAGCGTTAAACATGAGAGAACTTGTGGTACTATATATCTAAAAAAAAGGGTGCGTGTACTTACGTACGCGCGTAATAAGTTATACTTCTTTGGAATTATTAAAAATAGTTTTGGATTGCATGCAAATTTAATTACAATTAAATAATCAAAGACTGGAAAAGGAATCATTATAGTCAATAAAGTTCAGTTTACATTTGAAAAATTAAATAAATAAATATTTATTATTATTCTCTTACATTAAGTGTAACATAAATTCTATTATTATTCGAATGTTGTTTTTAAATTATGTCCAATGCCGTAGCATCTTCCGTGGGCAACTTCATTGTGTTAATTTTGTGTCACGGTGCGCGCGCAGCGTAAAATTTCACTCTCATCAATTTTTCATAACGCTCCTAAAGAAGTATAACTTCAAAAATGCAATCGATTAGTATAAGTGCTAGCAATGACGATTATATTATATATTTTAGTTAAACGTTAATATATATCTCCTAATGCTAATGCAAGCTATTGTACTAACCTATTATACCAAATACTAGGCCTGACTGATAAGATTTAGATACAGGTAAAGATTACTATTACTAGGTATATAATGTCACAAATATTAAAAAATACCAAATAATATTAAATTAACAAGTCAAACTAATAATTAGTATTACAATTGGAGAAATCTAATATTTATTATTAAACGCAATTGAATTTAGATAATATAGAAGTACACTTTGGGTATCATAATAGCATTAAAGTGGCTAATTTGTAACAATACAAATTGATAAATTGATTAATGAAGAGTTTTGGAGTACTAAGAAGCGTCCCCATTTAAAATCAACCCGCAAAGGGAAAGTAAATAATAAATATCGTTTAAGCGATAAACTTTGGGGTAAAATATAGAGTCAAATATTTTTTTAATCAAGCATTGTTAAGATTTTTTGAATTTCTTGTTTATTCTTGTCTTGGCATCGGATTGCTTTTAGCTTCGGATTGGATTTTAGTATTGATATAGTAAAATTAAATTTCATCTGGTATTTAACCACTTCAATTCCGGCTGATGCTGTGTTTTCTAAATATCAATAAAATTATTTAAAAATAATGTTTCTTTTTGGTAAATTGAATAATGAGACGAAAAACAAAAGCCGTATTAGTCTTTGAGCACAATTGCTTTAAAACAGAAGTGGCAAGAAGCAAGTTGCATGATAAAATGTAGATTAAAGACCATTGTGGAAAGGACCAAGGAGAAGATATAAAAGATAGAGAAGCATTAACAGGAAGCAAATAGAGAAAGAAATTAAGAAAAAGTTGGAGGAGGCTTTTACCAGTGAAGGGGTTCCGATGGTACTGAAGGAATAAACAAATTTAAAGTGTATATATTTAACATTTGTATAGATTGGAAATAAACGGGGTTTATTATTATTATAAAGTTGCTGGTGATCGTTAAATCCTCCACTTACAAACTTCACAATTTTCCAAAAAAAAACCCAGTTGTCTTGCATTGAAAACCCATATACGCGGAAATAGATATTAATTTGGTGAATTTTGGTCTAGATGGAATGAGATGTAGAAATTATTGCTAGCTGTGCCCTTTTTAATTTCGTCGAAGCGTTATTTACTTATTATTTGCCCTTTTAGATAGCGTTATACAAACAAACTCTTCAACATTATTATTAACAGCGTTCACTTGTACTTTAAACCGTGTCTAACAAATACTCAACCTCGATGAATATTGAGTTAGGATAGGATTAAGGGGTGTTTAAATGGAACTGATGAAAGGCTACCGCACCGTGATTATTCTTAGCGTTATAGTTCTGGCCCGATTGTAATTTGGGTCAAAAGCTTTTACAAATGGATTATGATTTGAGTGTTTTTGCATTATGATGTCATAAGGTGTTTCTGTTGATAACGTTGTTTGCGTCACGAAACTTCGAAGCTTTCAAATCAAAATTAGTTAGTCAAAACTAGATTCTGTCTGATATATTGCAAAGGCATCTGACGAGCTTGCGAGGAGAGCGCAGAGGTATCAGTCACCCACGTAATGCGTGGCTGTGGATTCTCAACAAACAGAAATCGTCAGAGCAATGTGGTCCCTCACGGTCGTCTGTGCTTTTGGAAGGAGTTAGGCTTAGTTAGCCAGAACTTTATGCACAAAGGACCAAGTGAGCGTCTATATGCGAAAACTCAGTACACCAACCATATGCCATATTTAGGCATCGCGTGTATTAATCATTAAGAGCAAATATTAGCACTGTCTTGTCAAATAAGAATGATAGTCATAATTTTTTGTAGGGAGGCTCATTATGGGTAAGAGTGTTGGTTTAATAATACTTTATTTGAGTTACAATTATTGAATACTAGCGTACCCTACAGATGTTGTCCTGTACATCTTAAATACAAAATTTCAAACTTAAAATCAATCAAAAGACATCCAACAGTAAATAGTAGTAGTAGTAGTAGTAGAGTAGTTTAGATACTCTCGAATCTACTTAAAGATTCGATGGTCTTGGTCGTGGAATTTTTAATAATAATATCGGTACGATGGGCTAATAGAAACTCGAAATAAACACATCAACTGATCAACAATTTTCAATCATACTTAACCATACACTTTACACAATTACACATAGCTGTCAGTTGCGTTTTGTTATACCACGTTCCGTGGAAGATATGTCCGTCTATTGGTTCTAAGCTACCCCAATTTTCAGCCAAATCGCTTCTTTAGTTATAAATAGTGTAACTAACACTACTTTTTTATATATAGATTTAGAGAAAGCTAAACAGAACATTATAGTAACTAGGTAGATACTATATACTAGCTCTTTGTTAAATTTAGTTGTATATAGCTTAGCATAGCATAGCTTTGTAGTAGCGTGTACTTAAAATATAGGATAGAAATGCTGTTAAATAACTAAGAACTTCTATAAATACACATTTAACTAATCTATATCTTATTAAAATATTTGTATTTCAATGTTAAGTAAGTTAATCTTATATCAATTTCTTATTTTATATTTCGCTGAAATTTGAGAAATATCAGCGACATGTTATGCACAGAATGCTGATCACCAACTTGCTTTAACTTTACCTGCCAGCCCTAATTCCTATCAGGTGGTATTGTACGTTAAATAACTGATAAACTTAAATATAATGTCTTTTAAACTACTTTGCAAAAAAAATCCGGCCACCTGAGAGAATGTATGTTCTACTAGTAAAATCACTACAACCCGCTCCACAAAATATCAGGAAACTAAAAAGAATCATCGCAAAAGAGTGGAAACGTTTTTAAAAACATCGTGGAAAGCATTCCCAGATGGATTCAAACTGTGATTTTTGTAAAAGGAGATCCCACGTTATTACGTTTTTAAATATTTTGTAACTTTATTTAAATTAAAAAATGTAAAAAATTTCTTGTCACTATTACCGACCACTTCTTATTGTTTGGCCGTGTACATCGGTTTTAAAGATTTCATTACAATTATTAAAAATTGCCATGTGAATTAAGACGATTTTTACCAATTTTCACACGTATTATAAGTACTACGTCAGACAATTAAAATTCCTTAAAACGTAATTTCCTTAGTTTCGCTTTTTTTGGAAATAGTTTATATATTATGAAAGTAATATTGTTAAGGTATGTATAGGATAGTTCAAAATGTTTATGCCAAAGAACTTAAGTCAAAACACTCGTATACAAATTCAACGTGAGTTAGCCGGTCCGAGTGTGAAATGTAAATGAATTAGATTAAGGCTTGCGGTATTGAGGCTCCATCACACTGATTGGTTGATTGAACGAGAATAGATTGCGAATTGAATGTCTGAAGGGATTAGTCTGGTATAATAACGAATTCAGGATATTATCGAACAAAGTACCTAAAGTATAGTAAGATAAGAAGTTTTTACCCGAATACTATAAAATATGTAACAGAAAAATAATGATTTGTATTGGCTAATATTGCTATTTAAGTTTCCGGCAATATCTATGGTAATTTTTTTTTTAATTGAAAAAGTTTTGTTATCTGTTTAAAAAGTTAATTACTCGTACCAGTCATACAATTATTTTCAAATACGATTAAACGTTAAACTGTTTATCAAACTAAGCACCGACGAATAAATTATTGTAATTTACGTAAATTGAATTCAATACCAGGGAAATTAAGTTTAGTAGATTAAATATTTTTAATGTATATTGGCAACAATTTACAGAAACTATTTGATATGTTAAAACAAGAAACAATTTGTTGTCCTTTTTATTTCATGAATAAGCCAATATTAATTGGGATTAAAATTTAACACACTTTAACCGACATGAACTTATGTACAAGTCTTTAAAAACATTACGGTTACGAGACTTCACACACAAATCACATTAAAATATATTTTCCGCGTGGGCCGTTACTGTGTGTTATTTTTTATTATAAAGCCAATATCCCCGATCAACTGCGGTTCAGGACTTTATATATTTAATTTGGGAATAGCTAGTCGCTTAGATTAATTAATAAAGTTTTAATAATAACTATAATCTATACAGAACTCGCGAGAAGTCTGGCGTTGCCACGTCTATGATTCTGAGAGCGTTTCAAGAATACCATGATATATGTTTTTGGTTTCAAGAATACAAACCAATGTTAAAATATAGAGAGAATATTATATGTACAATGAAGGAATATTCCGGTCAATAGCCACAAGTCAGGATCTTCGTAATGAGTTGACCGCTCGCCAAACCGCCAAGACACCGCTTCTCTTGCAACGCCGCATTTTCAATTAGAATTTTAATACTAAATAATTTATATTGAATTTTTAGTAGAAAATTGAATAAATATAATTACATATGATAGTTTAAATTGAAGGGCTATTGAAAGAGATTTTCCTTTTTTTAGATGATTTAATATTTGGACAATTAGTTTAAAATAATTTCGTAAGCTTCGTAGTATTCATTAACTTCGCCTTTCACAACTTTGGAAAATATGGATGTTATACTAAATTTAACCTTATTTAAGTATTTAAATATATAACATGTTAACATTAATGTTATTATATTAAATATATAAATGTCAAAATACTCAAATTTTACTTAATTGTATAAATAACATTATATGTACTGCTAACATAAATTAATATAACAAAGACAATAACTAACCTTAGAATATAATATTAAATACTTATGATAATAAAATAATATACATTGAAATAAATAACTAAACTTAACATAAACTAAAATATATCATTAAAAGGAGTCCCTTTAGGCAAGGTTCCGAAGATACTGGCAGCGTTCCCCCTTTGAATTGCTAGACTAATTCTTTGTCCGAGGTAGCTGCCAGATCTTCGGTCTCCTGTGATGTCGACTAACCTTTTTTTAATTTCTTTAAAAAGCCTTAAATATATTATATTTAATGATATATATATTTTTTAAACAGGTGGTTCTCAATCTCATGGTTTGAGGGTCAAGCATTCAAATGCCCATTACACTAAAGAATAATAATTACGTACGCGCACGTAATAATTACGTACATTTTATTTGGGAGAAGATAAGGCTCACTAAGAGTCAGCCTTACACACATCGATGGTATTAGGCACATAAATCTGGTCAGCTGATTGTGTAAAGAATAGAATCATTATACATCTTTATTTCCACTGGATTTTATAAATAACCTAATCCCTAACATGAATAGTTCGAGGTTCCTTAGTGATTTTACACACTTTAGTATTTGAACGTTCTTTAAATAAGTATGGAAATCTTCATTTAAAAGACGAACGGAGCCGATCAATCTTGGGGTAGGAGACGAATCAACCGCCCATCAATCACGGTCCCGAATGCAGGCATTCTGTAGCTTGGGACATTGAGTTATAATTTACCTACAAATTTCTAAATCAACTTGGTAAGCGAATCGATTCTTATTGCTTGTATTTGTATAAAGCACGTGGTGTGTCCTAAATTCAAATCCCAGCGAAATAATAGTTTTTTTTAAATATTAATTTTACTTAGTCTGTTTACCCTGTATCCGCTGTTGGTTACATAACAGAAATATATTATTCAATTAATAAAAAAACAACAAATGTAGAATCGTTTATATATTTTATAATGACATGATAGTGTGGTGTGATACAAATAAATTTTAATTACAAAAAAAAAATACAAATTTTAAAAAAATCTTAGTATAATTTGACAAGACGTCTACACTTCGAAGCTGAAGTTTTTGAAGCTGTTGGTTTGTTTGAACGCCCAGTGCGTTCTTGCTCTCGAAAAGCCAGGCTCTTCTTGCTATGGAACTACTGGATCGAATTAAAAAAAATTTATGGTGATTTTATCAAGGAAGGCAATCAACGCAAGAAAACCTGCGGGCTGATTTTTATATAATGCATAAAACATAATGTAAGAAACTGATATGAAAATATATATAAAATAGTAAATTTAGAAGTTACACTCTACTACAGGATATAGGGTTTCAGGAATTGAGGATATTTCGCTGAATCCAACGTTAATATTACGAAAGATGCTAGATATTTATTCATCTAGTATCTTTCGTGTTTATTGTAAAATACTAACAAGTCCGAACCAATACAATTTTGGGTTGTCCTTCAGAAGATAACATTCTTAAAAGGAAACACTTTCTCGAGTTTTTTCAAAAGGTAGGTAAATGAAATATGAAGGTATCTGTAGACAGCAGTACTACTTAACATCGGGATGGCCACCTGTTTGTCCCCGGTTAGGTGTATTAGTTTTTTGTACTAGTTACTAATCTACCAGTCCTTAGACAAATGAAAAATGGGAGTTTTAGCAACAATTTGTTATATAGTAGTAACATAGTTTCAGGGCGAATTGGCCGATGTGAATGGCCCTTGCTGTGCCAAGGTCCATTCCACATCATTCGTGGCCATTAAGGACCGTGGTTTCTACGGCTGATCGCGTAGCAGGATGCGGATGCTACATTGTTACCGTGTTCTGCCTTGGGCGATTGATGGTGGCGCCGTGGGGTTTCAGTGGGTATGCACAACAGCGAGTCCCACATAACCCTTCAACACGAAAAAAAAACAAAAGCAAAATATTAATCCCGTTATTCATAAAAACTTATTCAGTCTAATTACACTGTATTAACTGAAGCACTGTTCATTTATTCGCACATTTGAGATGAATGAAGAAATTGTGTTACCTTAAATCTAATCGAATCCTTTCTGTTGCTATTTAATTTTTATTAAAAACTTTCTTATATTAAACAAAAATGATTTTTTGTCTCTGTATTTAGTCAGTCTGCAAAGGGTCCAAGTAATTATCCAAGTTCAACAATAAAAGGACACAAACTACGTCCGGTCTAATTTGGCCGGGATTGTTTAAACTAACATTTCCCATCCATCGACTGTTTTGACACTTTTGCCAGTCATTGCCAACTTTGACTTTAATATGAGAATTGTTTTAGTTTCGTGTCTGTCATCAGCAAACCAAAAAGTTAATTTTGTCATTTTATCATTTGACTTAAGGTGAGTAGCAGTGTTAGCCTAGTGGCTTCAGTGTGCGGCTCTCATGCCTAAGGTTCGATCGCCGGTACAACACAGGAAAACATCGTGAGGAAACCGGCTTGCCTTAGACCCAAGTCGACGGCGTGTGTCAGGCACAGGAAGCTGAAGAATGAATTCATGAAAGAGATACAGAAATCTGAGGCCCAGACCTAATAAGGTTGTAGCGCCACTGATTTATTTTATTTATAATGGCATGGGAAAGATCTCTAGTGCGCTAGATGTTCTTTTCGGTAAAGTAGAAAATCTTTTCAAAAAAAAGCTTTAGTCCGAATAACTAAATGAATATAGTGATATTGGTCTAGATATAATGGTTTCTCCGATAAATCAAATAGAAAATGTCATATAAAATATCTGCTTATAATGGAAACATAATAATGGGAGGTCGCGGGCAGCAACACGCTTCGTTGTAATCAATTATTGATTGTATTTGCCATTTGGTATCTTAATTGAAGTAAATAGGTTTAAATGTTTACGTAAATACATTGTTTGCACTTTCACTGTACATCATTAGAGGGAACATTAATTAACCGTTACATTTTAGAGTTAAGTGGTATCAAATTTGTATTTAAACAAACAATACTTGTAATGTATGTATTAATATAAAAGAATAGAAATATTTCCACAGAATAGAGACCAGATATAAGTTCAAACTCCGACTACACCAGCAAATTTTTCAAATCGTACAATGTAATATGGCGAGGGGGCTGGCCATGCGTCATACTCGTGAACGGGTGCTACTTGTGGTGACTATGCGGTGATGTTAGTTTTTTCGACTATGTATTTGCGTCTTGTTCCCACGAGAATGTAAGTGCGTGCTCCTATTTCACCATGCCTCCTGTTGATAGAGGGCAAATCTTGGTTTTTTTAATTTATTTAATTATTATTAATTGACTATTAATTACTTAAGATGTCATGTGGAAAGTGGTGTAATAGTTGCAGCTCCAAACATTCTGTAACACAAAAAACTTGGTGATTAAAGAGAGTGGCGGAGAGTTTATTGCCAGTTCTTCTCTACGCCCTTGAATTTGAGGACTGGCAGTATATGTAAAATTAGAAGCATTTAATATGTATTGATTTTTTGACGTTCGTGTACATTGTTTTACCTATATGAATAAATGATTTGATTTGATTTGTTCGACACGAGACGTGGGTCAGACACAGAATATAAATTAATGACCTTGTACTGTTACTTGAATAATATTAGTTTGTTTCTTTTTTTTCAATTAGGAAATTGATTTTAATTATATTTTTTGAAGTTATACTTCTTTAGGCGCGTTATGAAAAATTGATGAGAGTGAAATTTTACGATTGCGCGCGCACCGTGACACAAAGTTGTCAGTGTGATTATAGCGTGCGCGAGCGAGATGGGAATAAGACAATCTACAAGTTAAAAGAAATAGAATATGCGTGAAGTTAGCAAAGAATTTTGAATGACCATAATGACATTTACCTTTTAAACAAATAAAGGAGCTTTAATTATTTTTTCAAAGAAATTTAGCAATGTTTTTTCACAAAGACCTATTGTTACTTAGTTAAAAGGTTATGAAACATACCAAGTTATTAAATTGAATTAATAATATAATAAAATAATAAATAATAATAATTGTTACTAATATTAATTAATAATTGAATAATATACTAAATATTAAATATTATTAAATTGTTTACGTTAAATATTATTAATTAATTATATTTTAAAAAAATAAAGAAGGCCAAAGAAGTATAACTTCTTACGCGAGTACATAAGTACACGCACCCTTTTTTTTAATTCGTGGACTACTTGTTATGTTTATCATAGATATTAGTTATGATTATAAAGTACTAAGATTACTAATGCCGTCTTATCTGGTTAGCGAAAACTGTATGTGGTTTTCCTACCATAACATTACTTTTAAACGTATCAAAAAATTGGTCTCAGCCAGCTCATGGTTGAATGAGCAAAATTTTCTTCCTCATTAATTCAATATATACAAAGTTATGTTTAATTAAAAAAACTTTCCAGGGCGGTAAATAGAAAAGCAATAAGATTTTCCGACGTTAAGCGTCTCGTAGTGAATAGCCGAGTGTTTCCTTTCAACTTGCACAAAACGCTAACTTCACTCACTACCGCGCTGAACGCGTTTTCACGTATTAAATTAATTAAAGCTGTGATAACTGAAGCACAATGTTGCACAAGCTCAAACATGTTATTAGTACATATAGGTTTATACCACCCGAGTATAAGTTTACATATAACTTGAGTGGTGCGTCACACTTGGTTGTCTCTTACAAAGGTTGTGCATAATATTATCGTACAGGATCCAGTTTTCAGTAATTTTTCTATTAAAAATCCCTTCATTATTGTGTCGCAATCATCGTCGTGAGTGACGCTAAGAAATAAAATTACAAGAAGAAAATGAAATGAATCATGGTTTTCGAAAAACACTTGCTGTATGCTGTAAAAATTTGAATTTAGAATTTCTAACCAAAGAGGTGATATTTGAGGTCAAAGTGGCCAGTACGACAAAACGTCAATTTCATAAATAAAAGAGTTGCGTCGTAATATTTTTAAAACTAAATCAAGTAGATTTTAGAAGTCTCCTTATTCATAGACTAAAACTTGCTGCACTTAACGCGATAAATGTTGTCGTTTAAATAGCAGTAGACTAAAATAAACATTGGGATAGGTCTATAAAGCATAAAACTTCACCTCACGTACGAAGTACCGAGGGAGAAAAATTGGAATCACGCTCCTCCCAAAATTGATTCGCTGAGCCCTAGATATTTCATAAGCCGGCGACATATTTACTTTTATAATTAATAAAACAATTGCGCCGCTACAATCTTTTTAGTTCTGGGCATTTTGTTCTGGGTGTTTTTTTTTCTGTAACTGACGCGTGATTATATAATAGTACTAACTATATTTCAAAGTTTGTCATAAAATAATTTTAAGCTTATTACAATAATCATAGTTAAATTATTCTTACAAAAAATATTCTAATAATGTTAAATGTATAGTGTTGTAAAAATGTTGCTCGTTTACCAGCTTCTTAACAGTTGCATTTAAGCCCAGAATCACGTACAACTTTATTGTGGAAGTAACAGTGAAAATAAACCTTTTTTGGAATGTTCAGTGAAATTTAATTAATTTTTCAGCAATCAAGTACAAACTGATGTTTTGCATTATAAAAGATAAGCAATTAAATATATTTGTTTACCATAACTACAAAGGATAGTCAGTAGCGTGTCAGAGATAACCTGTCATGGCCCTCTGTCGACTGTCAGATGTCAGCTGTAATTCAAACGTCAGTTGCATATTTAATTGTTAAAAGTCTTTAAAAAAAATTGAGATGATAATAGATTCCTAATGTTAGCTAGTATTTTACAAGTGGTATGATTTATGTGGTGGTTCATTAGTTTACTACATACGACGAAACACAAGATAAAACTCTGATATTTTGTTAGAAAAACCATTTTTGGACCATCAGGTAAATGCCCTTATAGGTCTTATCAACGGCCGAAGACAAGAAGAAACAAATTAAAGAAAGAAATGAATTTTTCGGCGTCACTAACACGAAGGAAGAGCGCGAATGAAGTAGAGATATCCAAATATGTATTTTTTATGAAAAACTGTGTGTATTCCTTTGTACTAAAGTCACATTAATAGTTATAGTAAAAGTTATTAAAACCTGCTACGTCACAAAACGTAAATATTGCTCAATAAAATCCTTCATTATGCCGGGCTAATATATTTTTATGGCTCATATAATGTGGATATTAGATAAATCATATGTGACGGGTTATAGTGTAATATGGGACATATATTTTATATTTCAACATATATATAGCGCGTCGATCCTCTTTCTGAACATTTAGGTGGATTAGTGGAAAATCATCAGTCACATTTCTGAGAAAATTTTCGGGTTCGCTTTAGATATGATAGTTTTCATTTGGAACGCTAATTAGTAATCCTACATGTGTATAACGTGAATTTTCAGGCGATACTATAGTTGTTTTCGGCCGAAATAGAATAGTGCTAAATTTCCGGTTTGGATTATGAGACTTCAGATAATTCGAGTAGTATCAAAAATTCTTTATATATTCGATATATTATTATTACAACATATACTAGATATAACAACGTGTAAATCAATAGTTTACATAACCTGATGCATGTTTCAAGATTCAAGATTCAAAGCCTTTATTTCAACTAATACAAGAGAACAAAATATAAATGTATACAAAAAAAAAGTTCTAAGGTTTTGTTGCACAGCTGTCCTCTTGTACAGCTTGCCTTTGTGGCACAAAGGCCTCCTTCAGCTGTTTCCAGTGCTTCCTATCCCTGGCAAGTCTTTGCCACAGAGGACCAGTGGCTTTTTTAAAGTCATCAGCCCACCGCGCACATGGTCTTCCTCTCTTTCGCTTGGTGTTGTAGCGAGGTGTCCATTGGGTGACTTTTTTCGACCATTTTGCTCTCTGGTGTCCTGTCCATCTCCATTTAAGCCTGATGCATGTACCTATAACAAATAATAGCCAATCATAAATAATTTACTTTTTGCCTAAAGGTTGAATGAAGAAACATTTCCTGACTTGTCTCAGTTTATTCTCAGTAACTCCTTTATTAGTAACGATAGACGCGGGACGAAGCGTTGCTTATGATTAATGTGATTGGTTACACGAACATAATAATATGACGTATCATCTCGAGGCGCTATCGACCAATTACAATCAAACGATTCGTCTTTCGTTTTTTATTTTTACCGGTCTGAAAGCGAGCCAATAAGCCGGGTTTCAATTAAGTCTACTAATAACAGGTGCGCTGAATAGAGATTATTTTATTATATACATCATCAGAATAAAAATAAGTTTACAATTTTGTGGTGGAACCATAAACTGGACACAGTTTTTAAAACTTATATACTAAGACCAATTATATATATAATATAGAATTATAATATATTGCGCGTAGAACGCACAAACCCATTCCAACATCGACGCTCCATAGGTAGCCGATGCAAGAAACCCGTTTCCGACGTTTTTTTATGCATAATTAATTTTAAAATAGTTGTAAATTTATAATAATACATAACTTTAATCCAGTTAAAAAGTTTTTTCTTTAAATGTGTAAATAAAAGGTTATGTCAATCAAAGACAATACTAATTAATTGTTCTTCGTTTTATGTAGTGATTTTTAAATATAATAATGCTTTATGTTAAATAATTACGAAGTGAAGGTTGTAGAGATTGGGATGTCGATGCCAAGGTTCAGTTTTAGAATCGCGCGATTCAAAGGTATATAGGCGCTAACGATATAAAGAGAGCTACATCGATGCTAAATACAAACACACCGCGATTGTTATAAATATCGCTATTAAAAATTACTAAATCCCGGTGCTGGTTCAAACTTTGTTAGTCCTTCGTAGAGCGTATAAAATATCTCGCAAAAATTGCCTTTAAATAATTCGAGTTTACCTCAGGAAAAACACTTTTCATTCCTTGATAAATGTGTAAGATTTTGAACATTTATTACAATACCTTTATCTGGCGACAAAGTGCCCCATCTAGTAGGGGAATTTTGACAGGACTCATTAATTCACCACATAACAGGAAGGGAAAATATTATGACACGTTACCCGTCAAAGGTGGATATTTTCTCGTCATCTGAGTCTTCCTATTCTTAATTGTTATTACTTTATTTACTCACTTTATGCGCATAAATAAATAATAATATAAATCGCTTGTTAGCGATAAGGCCGCCCATTGCCTAATAACGTATGTAACCGGCTTTTTTATATGATTGTTTTTGTATAAGGTAACAAGTGTAAATAAATAAAAATAATACTAACAATAAACTTACTAAGCGATCTCTTTAGGCAGCCCTAACCGCAGTTAACACTAAATTACATGCTCGTAGCTTATATTTTAATATTTGTAGAATGTAGAGTAAACAACTAATCTACCTTAAATTTCAATTTTCTCACTAAATAAATGTAATTCTTTGAGAAATAAATTATCTTGGAGCTTGGAGATACCAAGCTATAAAAAAACTTGTTGTAATTTAATTATTGTGCCCCCAAACATTATACATACATGATGTATCCAAAACCATTAGCGCATAAATGCTTAGTGGTTTATTTTACGCTAAGGGGCTCAGTGATCATCGTTGTATGCCTAACACATTCCGACAACTTTTTGGGTATGAGGCATGCCGGTTTCCTCGTGATGTTTTCTTTCACCGTACGAGCGAATGTACGATCTCAGAGATGAGAGTCGCACGCATAAACCACTAGGCCAACACTGATCTCAATATTTTTTTTTGATTGGACAATTCACCACCAATTGACCTAGTCCCATGCTAAGCTGGTGAAGCTTGTGTTATGGGTACTAGGCAACGGATATACATAAATATTATAGATAGACATATAAATACATATTTAAACACCCAACACCAAATGCTCATCACATCGATGTTCGTCTCAGCCGGGGATCGAACCCGGGACCCATGGATTCAGTCAGGGGTACTAACCACTAAACCAATGAGCCAATATACAAAACAATAACTAGGCAATATTGCTAATATTATTTTTTGTATATGAAATTTAACAATTTTCATATGCTGGAGACTTTTGTTTTGTTGGTGCTCATAAAGTTACTCTGACGTAGGTAGCTCTCACATAATAGATCTGCAATTTATATGTTATGAACAACATCATTTCACCATAAAGCCTATCAATTTGTAAAGCCGAAATTCGCAGTGGCAGGTAGTCTAGCTCGTCATTGTTTCATCAATACCAGCGTGTTGTACTAGATTTCCCTCTAAACGATATGATTTTTGGTATCAATTGACATACTAAACTCAGCTTAGTAATTTAAATTTACATGAGAAATACGAACACAACACAAGAAATTAAAGAATTAACAACATAGATACCAACTTAAACGTAGAACGTAATACAATGAAAAGACAGAACAAATCTCAACAAATCGTAAAATCCCAATCAAATCAAATAATATCTGTGTAATTTTACAACGGATTACAGACACAAAAGGTTTCCTTTCGAGTCTACTCAGGTTCAACCAATCAGAACGCGTACCGATAGATATAATCTGTATCAACAACAAATGACGAATGTAGCACAAAAGCGCTTGTTATCTAGAAGGAGAATATTCTTACTGGCTTAGGAGCTGAAATATTGGAGACGTTCATACTGTTTAGAGATTGTATGTGGCACTATTGTAGCCAAATATGTGCTAATCTTACACTATTTGTGTACTCGTATTATATAGTAAGTATATTAGGTAGTTGTTGATATGTAAAAAAATTATTTCTTCTCCTTTTATTTAGCAGAGTTGGCCTAGTGGCTTCAGCGTGCGACTCTCATCCCTTAGGTCGTAGGTTCGATCCCCAGCTGTGCACTAATAGATTTTCTGTCTATGTCCGTATATACCAATCGCTTGAACGGTGGCCAGCTTGCCTTAGATTCAAAAAATCAACGGATCAAGTACAGGAATTAGATTGACAAATTTACAGAAATCTGAGGATCTAAAAAGCTTGTAGCGCCACTGGTTTATACTAGAAAAAACTAGTTTATGCCTATTCTGAATTTGTAACCAAACCTTTGAAACGCCTTACTGAACACACCACGCGTTCCGTGCTGTGTTTAATTAAATAAAATACCTTACCTTTTATTACCCCTTAATTTTTATCTCTCCAATGAATCTCGTTATTTAATAAAAAAAAGAGGTTCTTGTTAAATTTTCACCATCTCTCAGGCTATTGTTTCGTGTACATTTTATTGCTCCATTGTTGGCCCAAGTGAGGGATGAGAGCTTTGTCAGTTTTGTGTAGCACCGAGCGCGAAGCAACAAATTCTGACAACTATCATTAATTTGATTCGCAAGGGCCAATTTCTTAGGGTTAGAATAAATGCGCCTGTGCCCTTGATTAATAGATCTCGTTTTGTGCCTCAATGCTCAAGCACATTTATTACGAATAGATTTTTGGAATGATTTATTAGGTTTAATTAGTGAGATGTTATCTAATCACATACATCTTTTTTGGAATAGTAACTCCTATACGGAAAAGTTTGCTTAACGCTTTTTGTGTTTGATAGTTCAATTTATTTATATACACATTCATACATAATATATGACCAAAAATATAATAAAAAATAGCTCTTATATTGAGTTTCATTCGAAACAACAACATGTTCAATTGGTTGTTTGAGGACAAGCTTAACAAGTTTTTGTTTGTAACGAGTGACACTTATTCTCTTCAGTGTGGCTTGAAATATATTTTACGAAAGAATTTAAAACCAGATTTCACCCCATATTATATCCTAAACAGACAGTCTTTAATAACCTAAGCTTACCGAGACAACGAAGAATTAATATCACAATTAAAATTTAAATACTCCCTTCATCTTAAAACTGACCTTTTGTAATGCAGTCCTTGCTATAATAACTGCCGTTTTTTCTCACGAATTTAAAGATGTGTGTCTGTGTGCTCCGTATTATGAAGTATAGAGTTTATTAATTTTTCGCCATATCAAAAAGGATACACATATAAACAATAAACTACAAGCTCCCACCTTTTCAGAATGCCAAATCATAAAATGACTGCTTCACGACTGATTTGAGAGCGACCGCCGATGCGAAAACCGCTGAGTGAGTTCGAAAAGTGAGTTACAGAATCGCAGGGCAGATGGCGTGCACAAATTATCTCAAAATAAGTTTACATTTTTTTTAAATGCCAAAAAGAGGCCAAAAATTACAACAAAGAACCTAAGAGTCAAACGCCAACAGAACGCCCTTCCTATAATCAGCAAGGCGGTCCATAAAAATATCCAGATCGTTCGGGGCTCGAACAGACTAGGCATTCTAGGTTGTTTATTATATAACAGGGGGTAAACAGCCAGGAGGATCAGCTGATGTTAATTGGTGCCACCACCATAGACATTGCCAGAGGGCTAGCAAGTGCGTTACCTTTTAAGAATAGATACGTTCTTTTTTTAAAGAACATTAAGTCGAATTGGTTCGGAAATACTTCAACAGGCAGCTGGTTCTACATAATACGCGGCAAAAACTTCCTTAAAAAACGCTCAGTTGTGGAACGACGGACTTCGAGGTGATAGGGGAGAAATTTCGAATTCTATACCGATACTAGAAGTGAAATTGTTTTAATATTATAATTAATGCCAATTTAAGGGATGTCGCAAATTTTTAATACATACAGTTAAGATACTAAAATTGGACTTGGAATACGAAACAGCTTTTGTCAGTCCATTTTTACAGAATCTGTATACAAATGTCCAAGACGCGTTAAATTCACTATACTAAACCGCCTCGTTCATACGCAAGTTCTAGAACCATCTTTGACTATAATAATCTAGTTCTACCTAGGCCGCCTATGTGGGTACTGTATTTAATTAGTTATATGTACTGGATAAACTGCCAACATGTTGAAGTTACACTTAATTAGGCGGTTTTGAACCACAAATCTACCCTTCTATATTAGTTATGTGGAAATCAGGTTTTCGTTTAGAAAATATTTAAAACATGTTACCGCTGAAGACACGTATTAAAATATATTTTAATTATTACGTATCATTTGATATTCGATAAGAAAACAAACGTCAAATATTTATCGTAGGCTATATTTCCTAGAAGATAACAAAAGTCCGCTTGAAAAAGAGCTTTCATTAATTCATGTTTCAGCCTAAGAAAACCTAAAGGCGCTTTACAGGGGTCTTGAAATTAAAAAAAAAAAAAAATTAACCTTTCTTAATGACAGATAAATCAATTGTAATTGCAAAGGATAATAACTTTATTATTATTATTCAAATATCTATACTATTTTAAAATGTCATTACGATATATATTGGGGGTGGGTAGTTCGTTGATAAGTTCATCAGAAATTGGCCGCCATGTAGCATAGTAGGCCGTACATCAAAAGGCGAAACAATGGAACAAAATCAATTAGTCTGTGGAGTCTAGGGCCACCAATATTTGCGGTATGCTCTTTATTTAACTGCATATATACCAGGTCGGAGAAGAAAAACCCTAGACACTTCATAAATAAATACTGACAATACATTTTATTACAAAGAAAACGTAATTAATTTTCGATACGTTTTAATGAGTTTTTGGAAGTACAAATTTTTTCGTTCAAAAACAACGTTCAATAACACGTAGAAAGATGATAACAGGTTATTTTCCAAATTGAAAATTGTTCAATTTCCTCGTAAAAACTATTTTAATTAAAATATTTTAACGTCATCGTTTATTTAAATGAATTTTTATTATTTATTCCAGTCATGATAGAAAATTTGTTTTAGTACTTGTGTATTAATAAATATTAATATAAATTGTTCAGCTATCCTGTGTAACTAGGCCTTAGTTAAGAGGCTAGCGCAATTTATTGAGCCGGGTGCGCTGAGATAACCCCAAAATGAGGACTATCCCATAATATTTCACGTCTTCTTACTTGACGTTAAATATTTTTAATTATACTTATTACGGGAGTAGCTGTTAACTACGCTGAAACTATTACTTCTTGAAAATATTTGCATTTGCCCCGGTACTCTGTACTACCAATAGCGATATCAATACTGATTCTTACGTTTCTATATACAATTTCGTACTGTCGAAATCTTAGGACGCGCGATACAAGACCCAACATTATAGTCGAGGGTGCAGCCTATCGATATTGAAGTTACAGAGTACCAATGCTAAAAACGAACCAAGAAAAAAAGACTTGATTTGTTATCAAGACCGGCATGTAAAGCGAAAGGCAAAACGTAGTCATTTGATTGTGATTTTAGTCGACAACATTTCTAGTCAGCAGCTATTAGTATTAGTCATATAGACGTCGTGACGTATGGTATTTGAAAGTGGTGTCAATATCTGTATACGATATTATTATGGAAGAGGTGTCATGTTGCTTCTATAATTTTACACTATCACCACGGAGCATTCTTCAACAAGCGTGTGAATTAAAAAAAACTTATAAAATAGCTAAAAACTATTTGTTTTTTAATGACATTTACCTTAGAAATGGTAATAATAAAAATACTAAGGTAAATGACATTAAAAAGATGTCAAATACAACATTTATATTTCATCGTCTGAACCCTATCCCGCTTTTAATTAACTGCTAATTGTTAATTTAATATCAAGATGTACACTAATTAATTAAAGCGACTCTTAATAAATGTAAATATCGAAAGGGTCGTCATAAATTAATATTAGTCATTAATTTTCAGAGCAATTTTGCTTCTAATTGTTTGTCCGCAAACAGAATTTATTTCAAAAAGCGCTATCAGGCCATTGTGATTAATTTAACTTGAAAAGATCAAATTATTTTCTCATAGATGTTTTACTATTTTAATAATGGATATTTAATTTGAGATGATGAAATTGTACGATAAAATTTACACTAAAACAATCATATTTAATATGGAGTGAGTACGATATGAGAGAACAGGAACGTGGGCAGTACCTAAATAATGCAGCAGAGAGGTCAAGCATGATTACACTTGGAGGATATTATTGATAATGAATTATAGGAATCGCTTAACGACAGGCAAGTTTCGTGACATTCTTGAACTCCTTCCGCGTCCGAACCCGAATCGACTACAGACAAACGACAGTCGTAGGAACGAGTGTCGAATTATTACATTAATATTGTTTGTATATAAGTTTTAATGATAGATAATAAATTACTTTTAATTATAAAAAGACTGTGGCATCACTATTTCTATCAACTATCAAATAGTAGATCTATTATTGCGTGTTGTTCCCACGAGAATGTAAGTGCTTGCTCCTATTTCACCATGCCTCCTGCTGATAGAGGACAAATCTTTGTTTTTTATTTATGTATTTATTATTAACTACTTAAGATGTCATGTGGAACATGGTGTAATAGTCGCAGCTCCTTACAAACGTTGTGTAATAAAAACATGGTGATTAAAGAGTGGCGGAGAGTTTATTGCCAGTTCTTCTCTTCCGTTCGACGTCCTTGATTTGAGAATTGGCAGCATTTCATGCACATTTCTTTTTTTGACGTTCATAAGTGTACATTGTGTTACCAATATGATTAAATTATTTTTGACTTTTGACTTTTATTGGCAAATCGAATAAACCACAACTTTGAACTAATTTGACTTTGATGTTAATTTATTGGCTCTGTGACGTAACGACAATGGCAGTTGACAGTGACGTCATTGCTTTGACATAATTAATTTCAATAATAAGACTATGGAATATTGACTACCAAATAGTCGTTAATTTTTAGATATATAAATATTGCCACTATTAATATAAACCACAAATATAAATTTGACGTTGTCAATTTATGAGCTCTGTGACATATAATTACAATGGTAGCTAACAGTAATACTATTACCCCGACATATATAATAATAATAAGACAGATTAGACAGTTAGGCCGTTGACGTAAGGTATTTTGGTAATTTATAACCAACTAGAATTTTGACATTTTACTTGCTAAATAAAATATTAAGCATGCGGTTTTAGTTCCATTATTTAAAAAGGTTCCTTGACGGCACGTCTCAGGAGGACCAGAAAAAGATGGGTCGATAAAAACGATATTTCCGAGCTGGATAACAAAACAATTGACGATCCCAAAGCCTTGTGATTAATTTAACAACGTTTGCTTTAACATCAATATTACAGTTTTCATTCAAAATTGAATAAATGTTAATACAATTTTCACGCCACTTATTTGCAGCTAGAAATTTCCATCCTCTCTAGCGTCGTTGTATTTAATTTGCTCATCTCAGGAAGCCGGCTTCTTTGAATTTTAAATAGCAGAAATTAAGTGAACATAGGACGAACGAACATCAAAATAATTGCCTTATTTTTCTTGTTATTTAGTTAATTGCCTAGATCCTGAAATACATGAATACGGGTAGATTTTGTTGGGTTTTAATGGTAATTCAAAGTTTTAAAGATGAATTCACCGACGTATAGAAATCAGCATAACTTAGACTGATGATGATTTAAGTCTTAAGTTATGCTTTAATATGTTAAATATCTTTTATGTTTTCCCTAAGATAGAACGTCAAATATAATTTTTTCATTTTATTTTTATAGTAATAACAAAATCCAATATATAAAATCCTCGAACGGCTTGACCGATTCTCATGAAATTTTGTGTGCATAATTGGGTATGTCTGAGAATCGGACAACATCTATTTTTTATCCCCCTAAATTTTAAGGGTAGTCCACCCCTAATTGTTTTTTTTAATTTTAAGATAAATTTTTATTTTTTTATGATACAGCATTCAAAAATACATACAACCCCTAATTTTCACCCCTCTACGATCAACCCCTATTTTTTATTATAAATTATATACATGGCAAAACGACGTTTGCCAGGTCAGCTAGTGTATCTATAAAGAAGACACACTGGGGTTGGTGCTGGTGAGATGGAACGCAACTACTATTGCAACCTAGTGATTGTGTGTGTGTGTATGATGTGATTAAGAGATCAAACACACAAAAATAATACCTAGCCAATAGGCAGATCTAACATGCATAAAAATTTAATAGAAGTTCTATTAAGTGTTTAGATTTACATTTATTATTATGCAGCAGTGTCCAGAAAAGAAGTTAACAGATCATTAGTTTGATGACGAATGTAAAGTCATAAGTAATAGATTAAATCAAAATATTGATGTAAGAATAATAATATTGTAGGTTAACAAAGGTAGCATAATAAAAATTAAACCTTTTTAAAACAAGTTCTTTGAAGGAAGTTGCATATAACGGAAAAGCCTTAAATACTTCCCAGTATTTTCATACCTACTTATAGACAAGAATAGATTAATTAGGTTAGGTTTAGTGAGCTCTAGGAACCATCCAGAATATTCTGTATTAAAATTTATATTTGTATAAAGATAATTGAAGAAGTAAAGAGCCATGAAGGCCTGGGCTTTTCAGTTCGATACCAGGTCATGAGGCTTGATCAAAAAAAAGAAAACTATTCGTCGCTTTTGGTCAACAAGAGAACTGCGTAAAAAATATGATTAAATATTATATAATATACTAGCACAAATCATAAGAAATACTAAATATTATTTAGTTGAAATTAACTTGAATTATTAATTACTATATTGTCAATTATTTGAATCAGTAAGCTAATTAACATCTTATCCAAGATTATTTCAGTATTTTTTACCTCTTTGTTTGTAACTTTTAACTACTTAAGAATTTTAATACTTTGACCTAGAAATCATGCAACCACTATCAAATATACTTTACTAATAATGTTGTCGGCGAATGCTTAAAAAAACGTTATAAATAACGTGTTGATGTTTTTATATGGTACTTCTTATAAATTGAATGTTTATCAAATTATATTTAAAGAAGGCCTAAGCTTATTAAGGCTCAGTTCCTTTGAAAACATTCGAAGTATTCAGGATAGAATTCAATATCAATGAAACGAATTAAAGTAGCCAAGTAAGCGTATCCATTACATTAATTGGTTCTGTATTTACTTCAAAATAAAATATTAATTATTTCTGAAGTGTTAAACTCCAAAGAGTCACATAAATGTTGCTGGAACGCATAAAAATAACAACTGCAACGGTATATTTTATTTCTTTTATTTTAAATTATCTTTGATTTTTAATTATTCTCTTAGTTGTATAGGAATGTTATTGAAATATCAGTTACCCATCCATATGGCGTAATTAACGTTTTTCTTATATAGAATGTTGATATGTAGTAGAACAAATATTTCCGAATATAATTCTTGTATTATGATTTTTTTACGTCAAAACTCAAAGGCCGGCAACGCAGCCACTATAATGGGTATGATGGGTTGTGATGACTGCCTTTTTTGCCCCCGTAACCTATAAAAAAACAATAATTTTGTGTTTTTAGAAACTACATTGCAATAGCAGGAATTCTATTTAGTTTCAATAACGCTCACGGCGCGCTTCTTATGTTGCCGTCAATAATTTCGATTGCTATTGGATTATCGTGCAAAGACCTTTAAACTGTAGCAGTTAAGGGAGCGTTCAATATTACGTCACGCAATTTTTGGAGATTATTGACCCTCCTCCCCCCGTGTAACGCGCTGTAACGTTTTTCTGTACCCAAGTACAGTACTGTAACCAAGTACAGTAAAACGTTTCGTGACCACCTAGTGACTCTTTATACCTAAGAGTTACCATTTTGTGGTGTAAAGCACTGGAAAGTCGAAAATAATATTAACAATAACGCGTAATTCAATCCCCGCCCCGCATCGTAACGTTTTACAAAAAGACCCCCCCACCCCTCCAAAATTCGTTACGAAATACTTGAACGCTCCCTAATTCGTTAGTATGCTTTTTTACGTAACTAAATTTTTTGTACGTAACCGAAAATCATAGGACAATAGACCATATGATTTAGAAAAAGATATTATTCATATATTTCAGGGATCTTCAAAAATGTACGGAAAATAAATCACTTTGAAAAAGTAAAGTTTTTCTCCGCGCCATTGGAGGTGAGTTCCAACTTTTATCGTTCTTCGTTCAAATTAGTTAGAGTTTTTTTTGTAAGTTTTGAAGTATGGATTTCAATATTGAATTTCTACAATGTCCCAACTGGTACAATAAGTTCCTTCGAATACTTATGAGGAAAAGTTTGCGTTTTCATTCCTGTTCGTAGATGAATAAATCAATAGGTGAATCTTCCTGTGATAATATAAAAAATTCCTTTCTTAATTTTTTTGGGAAATTTTTAATACTTTTGTGAATGAAAATGTGATTGGTTTTCTCACGATATTTTCCTTTACCGCCCGAGTCCTTCACAGTTATCATAGAACACATCTGTAATATAAAAATGAATCGCAAAATGTGTTGGCAAAATAACTAAATTTTTTCTATATTCCCATGCAAAATATTCGTAATAATACTTAAAAGTCAATTTGAACTTTAATACCATATCATAAAGTTCAAGTGTTAGTTGGGGTTCCGGGAAGGTAAATTTTTATTTTTTGACATAATGTATTTGTTGTCTTTTTTTTATCTTACTAGCTAGACCGGTGTCCCGAATAGCAGAATAAGTATTTAAAAAAAATAAAGAATCGACTATAAGGCGGTACGATGTTCGCCAGGTTAGTACTAAATAAAAGATAGCTACATACGAATTGGTCAGTCGTAAACAGGCGAGATTAAATATTGTTGCATGTACAATAAGGAAATGTACGAAATACTAGCGCGCAATATCAAAGAGACTACAATACAACAATATCTCCTTCGTTAAGAACTTCATAAGACGAACATTTGAAATTTAAGACAATGCGGACGCCCCGGGATACTCATTTGAAATTTAGACTGTACGTAATCATGAAACACTGGTACTGTTGTACATTAAAGAGTGTGTATAATCTAGAATTATTTGTATAACTAATTAACACATTTATATTTACGTAATATTTGTTCCACAGTTGAATTAGTCTGTATTATTTTTAGATAATATATTAAAAGAAATGGTTTATATTAAGAAATTATTCTTCATAATTTAGACACTATAGAATTTGCAAAGCAGCCTCAAAAAACGCGGCTATTGCTAAGACGGCTGTCTTCGCAGTTCTAAGCTTTGGTATCCTTTTATGGGGAAATTCGGTGTGAAAATGTATTATGGATGTTGGACCTCTTGTAAGCTGCCTTGCGATTGTAATAAGGTCCCTCCTTGTAGTTTATTGTTTATGAGAATGCCAAATCGTAAAATTAGTGCTTTACGACTGATTTGAGCGCGACCGCCGCTGTGAAAACCGCCGTATGAGTTCGAAAAGTGAGTTACAGAATCGCAAGGCTGTAGACCATATTTTTATGAACTCGGTATTTTGACAGTACTAAGTTTATATACCCTAATAGCAGTTATGAAATTATTCAAAACATTACAGAAACTTGCCTGTATCTACCGAGAGATTCAACGCGGCTGTGGGTGCGTGCATATTGCAGCATGTTGTATTTAAAATGTTGTTACGCCATTACTATCAAACTATTTAATCACATTCCTAGAAGTTATAGATCGTGTAAAGTGATCGTCAAGGGTAAGGTGATTAAATTTTTAAAGGCAAGGTGCCTTTATATCGTGGGTGAGTATTTAGACCATAAGTTTGACAACAATCATAATTAACTGTTATTATTATAATGACATCATGATAATTAATATGATGCATGCATATGGCTGATTGTGCGGTGTTTTTTTATAATTAATCAATCTGAATGGACTACTTTGCAAATAAACGATTTATTATGTGTTTGTATTCTTCTTTTATGTATGTATTATTTAATTAAATAAGTTGTCTTTCTAAATTTTGTAAAAAACTTTGACATAATTATTACGAGTCCCTAAAATAATATAAGGGTAATGTGAAAGCTGCTATAACTGAGGATTTTTAAACTCCCACCAACCAATTATATTAGCATAATGTAGATGTTGAAACAAGAAGAAAAATTATAAGATAATCTTGAAACGTAGAAAAGATCTTTGAAGGAGGTGGGATATAACTCCGGCTCAATTAGACGATTATTCCTCCCATCTACCTCAGAGCTCGAAGATTGGTCTAAATTATAAGACAAAGCGTTGGTTTTTTACATGTATTTCTCAACTTGTTAGTAGATACTCAAACTAGGAACGACTAACACCGAATACATCTTCAAATTTAAGCTTCAATCATCAAAGGGTACGTTGCCCTTTGATGATTTAATTCCGCAGACAATTGTCAAAAAGTTTTAACTTGTTTGGAAAAATTATGCAACAAGCATAGTTCAGCAAGTTACTTTTCGACGATGGAAACAGTATTATTCAGGTTTCGTATATTTCTGGTTACCAAAAAAATAACTATTTATTTTCTTAATTGTGAATTCGTTTATTAAGCGCGCACATTGTCTTTGTTTCATCGAAGTGTTGGAAATTCGTTCTGCTCCTAGAGACCACAAATATGCTTCGTTTTCAACATCGCAAACAGCCGTAATAAACTGATTCCTTATAAAATTACTGATAATTCCCCAACAAATTATAACTGATTAAGAACAAGATCATTACAACTGAGCGTTTTTCAAGGCAGTCTTTGCCGTGCACCACCACTATGTGGAACCAGCTGCCCACTGAAGTATTTCCGAACCAATTCGACCTTCAAGAAAAGAGCGTACCAATTCTTAAAAGGCCGGCAACGCACTCGAGCCCTCGAGCCCTCTGGCATTGAGAGTGTCCATGGGCAGCGGTATCACTTAACATCAGGTGAGCCTCCTGCCCGTTTGCCCCCCGTTTTATAAAAAAAAAGAAACACGTGCTCCCGAAAATAACAGCTTCTTTTTGTGCTTTGCCCCATCCAATGTAGTCGTGATAAAGCTGAATTGAGCCGCCTCTTGTAAGCCGTCCTTGCGTATAATTGACTTTTCCCTGTCATTGCGCCCCCGATCCCACTCTAGCCATACATTAAGAATATTTAGCCCGCCGATCATAATTCGTACATCTGTACCTGACAGATTTTATTTCGCACCTGAAATCAGTAAAGGTAAAGTGTTGAGACGATTTTATGTATAATATAAATATATAATTATACAGGACAAATATAAAAAAGAACAAATCTGAGCTCTGATGGGTAAACATTCAAATAAATAAGTATGCCGGAATAATATTTGAAGATTTTGTTGTTCCTTAAGTTAACAATCTATGAATATTAATAATTAAAACCAATTACATATTAAACTTAAAATCAAACAATTTATTAATTTGGCATTAGATTTTATAAGTAAATTTAATTATAAAAAACTAATCCTAACCTCAAATATTTACAATACTTAGAAGTAAAAAATTTAAACTGAGTCTAATCTAAACAAACAAAGAGAATCAGGAGGATTTTAGGATGGTCCTGAGCTGTTCTCATTTGAGGGCGTTGCAAAGGTCCTTGCAATATTACACAAATTCACAAAGCAAATTTAGTTTAATGTAATAATAAAACATATTTCTCAATATTGCGAAATCTCTTTGCAGGCCATTCGCCGTCCGTCTCTCATCTTTTTATGAAATACCCTCAACTGATTATGTTATAACAACATCAAAAAATACATATAAAGAACTTTTAAGAATGTCAAGCTTCGACCCGGCAAGTATTATAATCATATATCACAAATATATTATTGCAAATGAAGGTACATTTTAATAACCACATTACATCCCCAAGTCAAATCCCATTAAGAAAAATAAAAATATTTTTCCTAAAAAGTAATTTTCTTTTCAACGTTAAAAGCTGAGTTTGATCTAAGTGTTCGAGAAAAAGTCTAAAGAATCGTTGATCCGATTTTATAGGGGAAGAATTTTCGGTCTGGCCGGATTGGCGATAAGTGGGGTTGATCCAGGGATATAGGGACTCCAATGAACCGAGAAACTGGGATCTTCGAGGCTGCATTACATTGCCTGTTCTCATCACCTTTTGGAAAATAGGATTCTGTAATCATTTATAACGTAGGTTAACTTTTGTTAGTACGTGTTATTTAGTAAACTAGTTTTAGAGCTAATGAAATCAGAATTCATTTAGTGCTTATATTAGACGTCATTAAAAAAATATAGATAATTCTAAGTTGTAATAATACTACCAATTAACCATAAACATAGCGGGCGAGAAGAACTGGCAAGAAACACGGTTTTTATTAAAGTTACTATACTATGCACAAATTTTAAGCCACGCAACATATATATTGTAGCCAGCTCATACATTTTTACCACGTTCACGGTAAAGCCTCTTTAACCCAACCGAATAATCCGTCAAGAGATGTTATATAACTTATTAAGGTAATTACCATTTCCGTCTTTAGTATATCTATAATAAATCAAATCAAAAACAAAAAAATATTTTAATTTCATGGTTTATGATTCTTATTTCTCATTTGTTATATTATATTGTAAAAAAATACTCCACAGTTGTAATAAATTTAGAGATTTGTTCCTCGTGGGAAACTTCCACTCACTCACTCGCTGGCTCTGCGACACAAAAAGAGTCTTGGCCTCCGAAATGAGAATCTTCCAGGGCTCCTTGTCCTGTGCAGCTTTCCAACAATTAGTAGTAGGAAAGAATGTGTTTTATTGGGTAATCATTAATATAATTAGAAAAATACTTGGAAAATTACTTACTACACTTTTGATTTGATGACTTGCAATAAAAGAATATAATAACCTACATGTGTAAATTATATTTTGACTTTTAAGTGTTACAATAAGTGGAAGTATTTTTAAAATCTATTCTAATTCACTCTGAAATAACTCGTCCGGGTTTGTGTAAAATATTTGAGTTTCATTTGAAATTCTGTATTACGTGAAGTCAAACGGATTAAACAAATTGAACTTTCAATAACTTTCACAATTGCCTTTCAAAAGTTATTCTCTGAGTATTTAGTTATGTTATTGTAGGTGCTAGAATACCACGATTTCATACGTTTGATGTTTCATGATAAGTTCTTGGAATTAAGGAATGAATAAATAAACTTTTGTTGGTATTAACTAAATTAAAATATATTTAGCTAGAAGATGTTTTTTACAATAATTGATGGTTCACAAAAGGTTTTTTTCTGGACCGTGGTGATAATATAGATATTTTGACTTCCTTTAGCAAAAAATTACGTTTAATATGTATAACAACCAAAAATATGAGTATTTGGTAAAAATGCATCAAATTTTTGTTTGTATTGACTTAATGTGTGTTCCTAGTTATTTTTGATATAATCGTGTTAGCATGATTGTAAAAATACAAAACCAGGCTTTAAACAAATGGTAACAATAAACGACCTGCCCTGCGATTCTGTAACTCACTTCACGAACTCACACAGCGGTTTTCGCATCGGCGGTCTCTCTCAAATCAGTCGTGAAGCAGTCCTTTTATGATTTGGCATTCTGAAAAGGTGGGAGCTTGTACTTTATTGTTTATCAGAATGCCAAATCATAAAAGGACTGCTTCACGACTGATTTGAGAGAGACCGCCGATGCGAAAACCGCTGTGTGAGTTCGTGAAGTGAGTTACAGAATCGCAGGGCTGTATACGAACCCTATTATTAAATTAATATATTTTTTTCGTTTCGTAAACTTCGCTTTTATATATTTTCACAAAGAGTTTTCATATGTATCTCATGTCGCCACAAACGTATCACTTCTCTAAGAAGCAAATTGCATTTAGTCCAATTGTAGTCTTTCCTTATATAAGCGCATGTATATGTTTGTTTGTGCGACGTGCGGTTACAGCGGAACCGAGGGTTACGTAAGCGAAGCACGGCTCCCACTGATTTAAATTCGTTCAGTGAACTATGAAAGACCTGTGGTCTGAATATCTTAAGATGAATGAAAATACGAATAGACGCTAGTATTTTATTTATACTAAATATTAAGTAGTAACAAAACACATGCCTCACAAGTGTGGTGTGATGCTTTGGTTTCTGGTGAGTGTTGCTTGCAGAACTCAAATATAGTAGTGGTATTTATCAAAGGTTTTGACGTGATCACGTCTTTAAAATCGTTTTAGTCGGGTGACATGTTCAGAAACTTGTGTCACACCAAAACCTCACGAGCGCGATCGCAGGTATAACGAGAGAGAGACGGACCGATCTCCCGTCTCATCTCGAGCGCTGCCAGTCATTCCGTGAATGTATGAAGAAAAATGTATATCATAGTCGAATAAGTAAACTTGTCATTTTACACCCGAAATTTATCATCAAAAGTGTGAATAAAACGATAGATGTAATTTAAAATTTGAAAAAATTGTTATCTTCATTAATTCCTTACTTCCCAAAAACTTATATCACCAATAAGACGTTATCACGTAAACATCTCGATCGTAAACCTACTTTACAAACAACCAATATTTTTTTTGTTATAGTCACAAATTCACATCCTAGTAATCAAGTCTGATTTGTCCAAACTCATGATGTATATATACATACACTTAATGTGTACAACATAACATATTATAAACCAATAAAAGAAAACATTTATTGACACGAGGATATTATTTATCATGCTGAAAATAGATTACTTATTTACTCTGCTGGCCCCTCGACCAAAAGTGACCTCGGAAATTACAGAACACAACCTCGCCCATCGTGCATCTTTATAGAATAATAGAATACTTCATTAAAATTACAACTAACTATGATGTATGTTCAAGAGCCAAAAATGGACAAAACTTAATTACAAAATGGTAAATAATTATAATAATAATCAGTGGCGCTACAACCTCTTAAGGTCTTGGCCTCAGATTGCTGAATCTGTTTCATGATCATTTTTAAATCTAATAGGCAAGTAGGTGATCAGCCTCCAGTGCCTGACACACGCCGTCGACTTTTTGGGTCAAAGACATGTCGGTTTCCTCACGATGTTCCCACTGTTCGAGCAAATGTTAAACGCGCACATAGAAAGAAAGTCCATTGGTGCACAGCGGGGGATCGAACCTACAACCTCAGGTATGAGAGTCACGCTGAAGCCACTAGGCAAACACTGCTCTACACATACAAAATGGCAACCACGAGATAAAAAAGTAAAAGTGGAAGACAGAGAAAAAGATGGACAGACGATATAAAGAGAATAGGAGGCATAACTTAGACAAGAAGAGCTAACATTAGAAAAGAATAGAAGCAGCTGGAAGAGGCCTATGTGTCACAGGGCACGCTGATAACCAAAAACCGACACATCTGATGTATTAGATTAAGTTAGGTTATGTAACTTAAACGTTTTTAATTATATGTTACTGGGTGTCAGCAGTAAAGGCGTAATAATAATAATAATAAAATGATATGTGTTATATATTACACCTTAACAAACGTAGGGCTTCAGATAATGCTCATCTTACGCATGCTAATAAGCATATTTATAGTGTCACTAGCTGACCCCATAAACGATGTTTTGCCATGTACTTGTATATTATTTCTAGGAAACATTTTTTGAGCTCATAAAAATATAGCTATCAATAATAAAAAGTAGGGGTTGATCGTAGAGGGGTGAAAATTAAGGGTTGTATGTATTTTAGTTTGATGTATCATAAAAAAAAATTATATCTCGTCCAAAAAATAAGCAAAATGTTAGCGGTTGACAACCCTTATCGCATAGGGGTATGAAAAATAGACAGTAGCCGATTCTCAGACCTACTGAATATGCATATAAAATTTGACAAAAATCGGTCAAGCCGTTTCGGAGGAGTACGGTAACTAACATTGTGACACGAGAATTTTATATATAAGGTATAACATGTACCAGTTTTTCAATTGACATATATTAAAGACTGTATAAAATCCCTAGCGATAGCAGTTAGCACGTAACGTCTCACATGGGCCGTGTAAAGTAAGCAATAAAATGTAAACAAGATGTTTAATGTTGTAAGTCGTTTGCGAGTCATCGTAAAAGCATGTCACTTCGTTACTTAGTTCATCTTACTTTATTGCATTGTAAAGTGGAATTTGCTGCACGCTTTTATTAATGCTTTGATATGCGTCTACGCAGCGGTATGAATGTTTCAATTTTAATACAAAGGCATTTAGAACCATTAAAGAACTGAAGACAGCGTTTTAGTGGCTAACAAGTAGCTTTAGTTTCATAGAACTAATGTGCGAGCCAGTGAACTTCAAAAAGTTGCGACGTAAGTGATGTGTTTACTTTGAATTGGGTTAATAATTATAATGAAATATCTGTAATCAGAATTAATATTACAATATAATTAGTTTTTTTTTACAAGGGCATGAAGTGTATATATGCCTGATTGGATTTGGATGCCTAGACGCTATACCGAATCATTTGAAACTTCAATTGTCAAAATCCACAGACGAAAGAGTTATGCATTACCATAAAAATTCACAATCTTTAACTGGGTTTTTTAAGTCAGTTAAAAAGGTACGGTTATATTTACCAAAATCGATTGCCATTTACAAAAAACCATACGTTTCACTTTGAATTTCGAAGTAGAAATTTCATATTCATTGCATCACCAAGGTAAGGAAAAAAGCATTAACTGTAATATTTATAGACAACAAATACGTAAATAAATAATTTACTTTAAATAAATGACGTAATAACGTTTCTTAATCTGCGCTAATCAGAAATTGAATGCGCCTTTAAAGAAACTTTATGATAATCACAAACATGATTTCTTATAAGAAATTAACGTTATAAGATAAGGCATCGTCAACTTTAAATGAACTGCATTATATTGGTCATAATATTTAATACCGTTTCTCTTTTTATATTAAAAACTAAATCATAATGCGTCCAGCAAAGATATGTCGTTTAGTCAAATTGTGTTCATTTTGAATTTATACTTGTTATTTCCACCGCATTGATATCAAAGGATAAAAATACGTCTGGATAAATAACAAATGTTATAAAACGATAAGAATATCGGAAACCAAACTTTAGCTTTATTGTGCCCGGAGAGGCCTAATTTAATATGGACCTAGTCGATTTGTTTACAAAGGAAAAATTTATTCATGAAATTTGTTTTCCAAGACCAAAGCAAAAATAGGCTTTCGTCAATAAGTCTCTCAGGGAATTTTATTCGGCCAAGTATTTTTTGTTAGATGTATGTTTGGTTTCGCTCGCTCTCTAACTAATACTTAAACTACACAAGGTTGAGTATGTGATTTTCTACCTTAGGGTAATTTAATATAATTATATAATTCGAAAGTTGTTGTTGATAAATAATCATTTGCTCGTACGAAGATAATCGTAAACATGACTTAGACGCAAAATTTACGATGTTATGTCATCCGCATTGTATTTGGTTGTGGTGTGGTCATTAAAACTAATAAAACCTATTATTCTATGTATGTCTTATCAAACATATATATTATATATATTGGTCCATTATATATCCATGCTTCATGGAATTGTAATTTGTACACACATTTTATATTCCGTGTAATTTATATGTAGTTTGTATCCTATAATCACATTGATCATGAATCATCAAAATTAGCTTACATTTGAATACACCTAGGTTTTTTACTATTGCAATAGTATAGTCATGAGTCTTTTTAAATTCGAATTTCAAATTTGTCTAACATTTAAGGCAAATTATTTAAAAGGTCCCATTTAGTTAGTTAAAAATAATCTAAAAGCATATGTACATATATATACGCATCTATCTACACCTATCTACTACGTGGAGTCTCAGACTGGGGCAGACTAAACCTAGTCCAATTTAACCCCAAGAAGACACAAGTTTGCGCGTTTTCCGCTAAAAAAACACCCTTTGTCGCTACTCCTCTTTTCGAAAACACTCTTCTTAAAGCCACAGCCAGCATTGGAATACTTGGCGTTGACATATCGAACAACGTTCAGTTTCGCGGTCACTTGGAGGGAAAGGCTAAATTAGCCTCCAAAAAGCTTGGTGTGCTCAGCAAGGCGAGGCGGTACTTTACTCCGGGCCACCGCATGCAACTATATAAAGCGCAAATTCGGCCCCACATGGAGTACTGCTCTCACCTCTGGGCGGGGGCTCCCCAGTACCAGCTCCTTCCACTTGACCGTATACAACGCAGAGCGGTTCGAATCGTCGACGACCAATCCCTCTCCGAGCGGCTTGATCCTTTGGCGTTGCGTAGAGATGTGGGGTCACTCTGCATCTTCTGCCGCATTTACCATGGAGAGTGTTCAGAGGAGTTGTTCGGATTAATACCTGCAGCTGAATTTCATCATCGGACGTCGAGACAGAATACGAAATTCCACCCGTATCACCTCGACGTCCGCCGTTCCACAACTGAGCGTTTTTCAAAGCAGTTTTTGCCGCGCACCACCACTATGTGGAACCAGCTGCCCACTGAAGTATTTCCGAACCAATTCGACTTAGGGTCCTTCAAGAAAAGAGCGTACCAATTCCAAAAAGGCCGGCAGCGCACTCGCGAGCCCTCTGGCATTGAGAGTGTCCATGGGCGGCGGTATCACTTAACATCAGGTGAGCCTCCTGCCCGTTTGCCCCCCGTTCTATAAAAAAAAAACCAACAAGGCCACATAAGAAATAAAATGAAAAGAGTCAAGACATTCATTAAATTCGTTTTTTTTACTTATTCTAACCGAGTAAATATACTGTTTTGTTAGAATATGAAATAGCTGGAATCATATATATCACCTCACACTCGAATAATAAGCAAGCGTTGTGTTAAAAACGTATGCAAAATGAAGTTTAATATCATAAGTTCCGTTGGTATTATTCATACATTTAATGAAAACAACAGTTTTAGAAATTTGATTGGTAAAGAAATACAAGTCGTTTCTCAGAGCTATTTTATAAATGTATTTTATAGGAAGACTTTCCCTTCGTTCATTAAAACTTAATCAGTCTATTTGCATTCTAAATCTATTCTTCTTTAATTTCATTTTCTTCTTTTTAACTACATTCACACTTTTTCTGATAAATGTTTCTATTAACTTTACGGTATATACTGGTCTATTAACATTGGTTACGTATAAGTTATTTTATTTCTGATATAGACTGAAAGTTTTTAATGTTTTTGTACGGCGGTTAGTTTCTTGCCTACTTGAATTTCAACCATTAAATAGTTTGTTATATACGATTATTCACATACGAGTCCATTTCCGCGAATATCTTCGTGACTATGTTGCCAAGAGGATTAATTAATGTTTCGGGAAGAAACGTGACCAAAAATATAATATAAAAATGTAAGTTCTTTACAACTGAAAATTCAATATAATACAAATTCTCTAAAAAAAAATCTTCTAAACCGAGTAGTGGCTGACTGGAATAGGCTTCTGGGAAGGGTAATTAGTGCCTCCTCTTTGAACTCTTACAAACAGACTGGATAATCTTCAAATCCACAGACACGCGCGCATTAGATTGCTCCTGTTTAGCGACTAAATAATAGTAACAATATCCCATAGACTCTAAATTTTTATTATTAAGCCTTTATTGCTGACACCCAGTATAATATATTAACACTTATTTAAGTTACGTAACCTAACTTAATCTAATACGTCATATGACCCGTTTTTGGTAATCAGCGCTTCCTGTGACACACAGGCCTCTTCCAGCTGCTTCCATTCTTTTCTGATGTTAGCTCTTCTTGTCCAAGTTGTGCCTCCTATTCTCTTTATATCGTCTGCCCATCTCTTGCTCTGTCTTCCTCTTCTCTTTTTCCATCTCGTGGTTGCAATTCTGTAAATTTTTTGTCAATTTTAACCTGCTATCTCTCGTCATGTGCCCGGTCGAGCGCCATTTCAATTGCCTTATTTTCTGTATGATTTAGACTTAGACTCTAAATACCTACGTACTAATAATATAAGTATAGAGTAGTCCAATAACAATAATTTGTTAAAAACAGAAATCTCTTTTGAGTTCAATATAAACATTTTTCCTAAGGAACCCGAAGAACTCAACATTTCATTTCATAACAAGGGAAATTTATGAAAGTCTTTATACCCTTGAATAGAAATACTATGTGAAAAACGAGGTTACTTTTGTAAATCGTCTTTGTTTTATCTTATACTTTGGCTTACGATGACAATATTAAATTGTTTCTTTTCCAAATGAAGAAATAAAAGAAAAATGTTACGTTTTTTCTTTTCATGAACATTACAAATAATCTTTTTTGGTATTCTGTTTAAAATAGGATACACATTCTGACTGTTTTGTATGAAAAATATATCATAGCGAAGGAAGAAGCTGTAACATTTTTTGGCACTTATCAATTATTATAAAATATATAATCATTAGGACGCACAAACGGCGATTTCCACCACGACCTGAAGCTCCCTACCATGGCCCATTGGATGAAGATGGCATGGCGTCTACACGCCACTTCGACAAAGCTAAACACGATCCCAACCCGTTGATGAGCAAAAGCATAAATAATTATCCTTTCCCGACAAAAAATACCCGATATATTGTTCTAGTCTGATTTTTCATTTTAGCCGAAATTAACACTGATTCCTTTGGTAATGAAACATCACAAGGAAAGCGTCATTAAAAAAACTCAATTAACGTTTCAAATACTAAATAATCTGTCCTTTAATAAATCTTCGTAACTTATTATTCTTATGTCTTATGTTTATCTAACTATCGACATTGTTTATAGATATTAGAGTAAAAAAAATGATCACAACTTTTAATTAGTAAATATTAACTTTTGATAGGCGAACAAATAAAGCTTAAAGCTAAAAGTCCAAAGCTATTATCCGGCGGTCATTACCGCCCGTCACATAATATCGCAATTTGGTACAAATTGTCGCGTTTCGTATTGGCCGTAATATCCTGTTCTCTCGTATTTAACAACGCAATAAAGGAACTCATGTTTAACACTATTTTTACGGCTTTGATATTGGAGTTAGTTATGCACTGCGCACTTATGTAACGTGATCTTGGTAAATTGAATGGACCAGTGCAAAATAAATGTACAATCCAAACTAAAATTGGATTTGGGAAATCTGAATTCTAGTTAACTTGTATATTCTTTAATAAATTATTAATTTACAGCCATGCTATCGATAGAGAAGCAAGTGTTATGAATATTAAACAAATAAAGGTACAAAATAGAATTGGTTCTATCATCGCATTAACGACTTCAAAACACCTAAGGTGCGTTTTAAGCAATTTGTGGATTTTTTAAGGTGTAACTATTCTTAAATTTGACTAACGAGATCAGTGTCTAGACGCGCGACTCTTACACCCAAAAATCAGCGGCGTTTGTCTGAAGCCTCACCCACCGCCTCAAAGTTTAATGAAATCATTGTTCAACCAAGTCACCATTGGTTGTTAACATTCATCGGTAGTGGTAGCAAGTGTGTATATATTTTTACAATAACTATACTATAATGATATTTATATAAAGGAAATGTGTGGTATATCCATAAATAATTATACAACTCAATTTGGTATTATCAACATATGGGTACAAATCAGCAGACTATAGTTCAATGAACTGTAACAGGCAATTGCATTAATTGCTAATGCTTGACTTAAGTACTAACTTGTGACTATTGACGGCCCAAATGGCTTTGATTTATAATTGAATTTAACATTAAAGTAATGAAAATAGTGAAGTGATTTATATCTAGACCAACAGTGATGTCCGATTAAGTATGTTCTTAAAATTATAAATGTGTTCGCTTCAAGTTCGGACTGTAGTCCATTTTTAATCATTAGACCTACAAGCGCGTAAAATTCATCTCACTGCCACTTCATCCTGAACGAACTCTAGACGATCTTTACTATGGAATAAGACATAATTGATGATTTATAATACTTTGCATAGAAACGCGGAGAATTTATTTAGAGCAAAAAAGCAAGAAAGGATGAATGAGTAGCGACATTTGAGTAGGATATTGATGGTGAGGTCGGGTCGGGGCTTAGCAGTACACACCTGGACCAAATCCAGGACGTACTAGAGAAGGGACAGCACAAAAGTACCCATAAGGTGAACGTCATTTAATAAAAGCGATGAAACAAGAGGGCATGTCAAGAGAGTAGCAAGTGGAGATCTGTGGTCTCGCATAATAATTTCTCAATAATGTTCCTAAGATGTATATATGTCAACGTAAAATTGTAAAAACCGAGATTATAAACTGTCGAAAGATTGTGAACCTTTTTTTAATTTCAATAGAATACAATCTACCGAATAGTAATACGTAAAATTGTAAACAGTACGTAGAGGTTCACAATCTTTCGACAGTTTATAATCTCTCGAGATAGATTACAATTTAACGGTATTTACAATTTTACGGTGACATATACATTAGTATAGTAGTACACAGTACTGTGTACAGTAGCTTATAATCACATGAGTGTTTATGTTTCACTATATCTATCTAATCTCATAAAATAGAATTTGCTTACTCTTATAGCCTCTTGTTTTAACATTATTTAATTTGTACGGATAAATAGAGGTTGGAAAGGAAATCTGGTACCGCCTTTTTAAAATCCAATCCCCAAAAATCTCGTCAGTCTAATTAACTTAAAATTTTGGTCCGGTGTGTATGGAAAAGGTCCTTCAATGTGTCCTATCGTGTTAAGTAAACTGTGTGGGTCAGAGTCCCGCCGTTACCCTTGAGTAAAATCCATTACGTTATTAGCTCGATTTACTTGTTTCAAAATTAATTTTGTATGACTTTTTGACAAAGCCTAAGTACCAGCTCCTTCCACTTGAACCGTATTCAAGTAAGAGCGATTCGAATCGTTAACGAGCACTTATATTCCGAGACGCTTGATCCCTTGGCGTTGCGTAGAGATGTGGAGTCATACTGCATCTTTTACAGTATTTACCATCGATAGTGTTCAAGGGAGATGTTCGGATTAATACCTGCAGCTGAGTTTAAATATCGGACGGCAAGGCAGATGTATAGATTTTAATAGGCAGTTTTCAGCTGCTTCATGGAACCAGCTGCCCACTGAAGTATTTGCGAACCAATTTTACTTAGGGTCCTTCAAAAAAAAGAGCGCTTACCAATTCTTAGAAGCCCGGCACTTGCTAGCTTTCAAGGCAGTGTCCATAGGCGACGTTGTCACTACGTGTCTCCTGTTGTATATAAAAACAGTAGTAGCACTGGACATATTTTCATCCTCCTGACGTGCTATAAAGCTCTTGGTTGGTTAGTTAGGGGTAGCAAACAAAATAATGATACTTTCGGGTTCTTAAAGTCATCAAAATATTAGCCACATTTGTCCCATATCCCAATATGCACCAAACTGCCTTGCATACCAGTGCAATGATAATTATCCAAAATTGATATACTTGAAACGCTATTGTATTATTAAGAAATATGAATATGTATAACGATTTTATCGTATCATTTCATTATTATGTCTCTAGCATTGTTCTGTAGACACGTTAAAAATATTTTTTTTGAATAAGCAAAAAGAGCAAATTATTGTTAATCTAAATCATTGTCGGTAGTTTAAAAACAAACACGCGCACATAAGGTTCTTATATAAAAAGATAAAGTGCATGAGATAGCTTAGAATATATAGATATATACGTATAATGTATATGTAATAAAAATTTGAAATATTAACGTAACATATTTGATTCATAATATAATAGTTTATGTTATAACTGAAAACAGAGAGAAACTGCATTGTAACAAAATATGCGGATTTCAATAAAACTACAAATCCAAAAGTACTTTACAACTCGACCACACCTTTTTAAATAAAACCAGTTAAGGGGTAGTTCACGTTCACATTTATGGCGATTTCAAAAAAATATAAAAAAAAGAATCCACTGACCTTTGTAATATGCATTACATACCAGGTTATTATTCCGCTTATAAAATTTTCAAATAAATTCTAAACTGGTAACATTTAAAATCAATAATGTAAAATAAACAACTTTTTCGAATATGCCAAACAATGTTAGTTCACTCAAGTTTAATATAATAAAATTACTTGATTCATCAGTGGTTTATATAAGAATTTTTCTTCGTTGTGGAATACCAAAGCTACTAAATACCCTTCCTTTTACTAATATGAACATGCCCAATATGCCCCATATAGAAGACCTCTCATGTAATCCACACTATGATCAAAGGAGATGTCTATAACGCTAAAGCTTGTAGAATATGAATGCGAGGGTCTATTCACTATGTCTGCATATGTATAAATCTTGATCATAGAATTCTAACAAAAGCAACCAACAGACATTGAAATCTAGAGTCTAGTCACAGAATTTAATGCAAATAGTAGGTAGGACTTAGACGGAGGCTTCACACAATAAGCAAACGTACATATTATATACATAATAGTATAATGTTAGTAATTTAAATGCATTGATATTATTTACATAAATGTCTTCGTTTCCATTCTGTATTTTATATACATATACTAGCAGACCGGCCAAGCGTTGCTGTAGTAGCATACTATTCAAGGGAATCGGTAGGAGAACACCAGCCATGGGGACCACCATACTTTTTTGGTGGTTATGCCATTAAATTGTAGCTTATGTGAAACGTTGGTACTTTCAACACAGCGCCATCTGTTAGAATTGTGACTATCAAATAATAAACAAATATTTTGTAATAAAATAATATCGCGGGTATAAATGGAGATGTAAGCTATCCTATCTTTTAAGTTGGATAAAACTACACACGGTGTGCAAATTTGATTGATATCGGTTCGGTAGTTTAGGGAGTCCATCGCGGATAAACAACGTGACTCGTAATTTATACATATTAAGATTTGTCTTAAAAACAAAAATTTCAAACTTTTAAGCTATTGCATAGATTTTATCGCGGGCTTTGCGAAAAAAGCCTAACACACGATGACGTAATATAGGTGCGGCAAAGAGTGGGACAGAGCGCATACTGCGTCCCACAGCTCTCTGATGAGATCGGTGACCTAGCGTAAGCGCGGCCGGTGCAGTTGGTACCCGTTAGAGTGATACAAACTAAATAGGCGTGTTAGTCTGAGTCTGGTAGAGTAGTAGATTGAATTAATATCAAAGAAAAAACTTGAGTTCATATCAAAGAAAAAAAAATACTGCATAAATAAATAATTATAATTGCATAAGTTGATAAAAAATGCTATGCAATAGCTTCATCGCGGCAGTCCGCGAGTGCCACACGTTTTTTTTCTTATGTATCAATCTGGGCCGTTGTGATAAAAGATTTAATAACTTATTACAATATACGATCTATTAATATCGTGCAAGTTTATTCGAATTTACACAATGTTTCGTTTTTTTTGCCTAACTTCAAAATCTTTTACAAAAATTACATTTTCAAATATTATAACTATATCAAGTAACACGCAATTTATTTCAATACAATAAAAAATCTGGAAATACTGAGGATATGATCCAAAACTAATAATCAGTGCTATCCACCGGGTATATCTGTAATGAAAGTAAAACAATTGTAATCAATGATTCAAATTCACCTAATTGTAAATCTAAGACATTCTCGACTTGATCACACACAAAAATTTCATAAAAATTGTTTGGAAGGAATTTCCAATACGCGAAATCGCTTTCGCTTGATAACAAATACAGCCTTATGTTTGAGTACAACTTGTTCAATACTTTTTCGTTTTCTTGCTGCGCGTTCGAATAAGTTTCGTTAGTTGAAAGAGTACGAAAGCATGCGAGGTCTTTTCACACCAGATTGTAATTGATTTAAGGAATTGTAAAGAAGCACTTAAGGATTTGTAAATATAAAACAATAATATTGGAATTGTAGGTTTGAAGCCCGACTTTGTACCAATGGACTTTTTATTTATCGCTTGTACGGTGAAGGAAAGCATCGTGAGGAAACCTACATACCTTAGACCCCAAAAGTTGACAGCGTGTGTCAGGCACAGAAAGCTAATCCCTATTAATGAGAAAAATCACGAAACAGATACAGAAAGTCTCAGGCCCAGACCTTAAAGGTTGGAATGTTACTGGATTATAAAAAAAATTAAACGAGTTTCATACTTTTGCAGTTTTCGATTGAACGCACCGCAGAGTGCATTAAATCGCTAACGCGTAATAGTCGAGCTTAATATATAACTAGATATAAAGTGGGTCATTTTGTATGCAGAAGATACATCAAGTTATTAATAAAACAATTGAAAGTTCGGTGTAAGAAATATCCAACTCAAAAGATAAACCCTGCCTTTTACGTGTAGCTTTCATTTGCGTTACAAAATCTTTCTTTTCCTTTGCCATCAGGAATTACCCACGAACTGTCCAGGAACGTTAATAAGACATTATGAGTACAATGAACATCTTAATGCGTTTGTTAGTCAAGATAGACCCTTGAACACATGGGACTTTGATTTGTACAGAACATTTTAACACTATGTATAATAATTTATCTATCGAAATGAATATATAATAAATATAATAATAAATTCGCCATTGTTTTGTTTGGCGCAAAATTCTGTTACCTATTCTGCTTAAATCTTTTGTATTGACTTGTAGAAAATGTACTAAAGCGATGAAAGAAACCGAAAAAAGCTTTTCAAAGTTCATAAACGGTAAAAACTTTCAGCAATAAGTCCTCTTAAACAGTGGCTTTGCCAAAACAATTGTTCGAGATTTTAAAAGAGACAATCGTTTTAAAAAATTCAAAACGTTTGCGGCGACATGGCCTGAAGATTGGCGAGGAATTTCATTGGAGCTTGCAAAAATTCTCATACACGACTTGTCCTTTGAGATTGAATATTTTGCTCGTTCGAGCACTTACATAACTTGGTTGTGTTACAGAATTTTTAACAAAATGTTTAATAATGAAAATATACACTAATCTATCAGAATATACGCTATGAAAAGGCATTTTGTGTTGGACTCTCGGATTAATTTTGGCTTAAAATTAAAAGTTAAAGTAATAAGGAAAACTTTTAAGTGAAATATATTTGATAATAATGTTTAATGTGTACACAATATAACCATCAAGTGACACTAGTCTGTACTAATGTCATTGGATTGTAAGCATCGGTTTCTTGCTTGATTGACTTTTCTTTATCAAGAAGTATGAGTTGTCTGTAGTGCCCCGAAATAATTTTTTGGGCTAATCTCCACATATTGCGCTCCTTCAAACGAAACTGTTAGATGCACGAATAAGAAACATCTATTAGTACCAAAACAGGTAATCCCTCAATGGTTAGTACCACTCATAACAGAAGTATAATGCTATGCATTAATATGCGCAGATTTAAATTCTAGTGAAATAATATATTTATTTTATCAATATCCCGGTTGAAGTGTTTCACACGCCAGCGCGCGTTTTATTATCTAAACTCTACAGTCACGACCTATTTCTGATATTATTAACACCTGTGGAGGCTTTCACGGAATTAAGTGACGGCGAACGATAAACGCTTTTAGCGCGACACGCAATTTGGTTAGCGTCAACGCGTCAAGAACGGTTTTGACTACGCTTAATGGCTAGTATGTTCTTGTACGATTTTTTAAATTTTATATGAAATTTAATCAACATAAAAATACGTTTGTGGTGGATTCACGCTTCCTGTATAGTACAGATGATGATTATAAATTAAAGACACTTATGTAACAACCACGTTTGAACTATGCCGGGAAGATCAATACTTTAAACATTTTGAACTTCCGAATAAGTAGGAATAATAGTTGTCCGTGCATTTAGAATATATGCGTATTTACATCGTTACATAAGATGTTATATCTTCAGCCATTGAAATGCACTGGATTAAATACCTAATACTTTATCTATATAAATAAAAAGGAATCGCAAAATATTATGTTGCTAAGCGCAAAACTCGAAGACAGCTGGACCAATTCGAGTAATTTATTTTGTTTTATTCCTGAGGAAGGATTTTATGGCAGTTAAAATATGTTTCTTATTAATTTGGTTTCCAGTACCTATATATAAAAAAAATTAAGAAAAAAAAATTTAAAACACTATAAAAAATTATGTATATATGTAAAAAAGAAAGTGCACACACTAGGATTCCCTGTGTCGTGGGCAGCTAGTCTATTCCATTTGGAAACTAACGATTTATGGTACTTGACTTAACGAATTCTTATGACTTAGAATTTTATAATTAAACTAGTATTGCAGAAGAAGAATACTTTCTGTTTCAGTATAAGACAGATGGAATAATTCAACATTTTAAGATTGTTAGTGAATGTGGAAGGTTTTGTTTGTGTTAAAATATCATGTTGTAAATCAATACAAAAAATATTAAAAATACAGTTTCGCAACAAATATTTAATCTAGTATCTCACTTGGGGCTCAAAGACATTTGGAGCTCAAAAGAAAGCGAAACACTTAAAATTCCTCTTTCGACGTCGGAGATCGTTATCACGATACTCCTTGTAATTGTTTTCTATCCGTGTTTTGCTTTCGGCAGTATTTTGAAGGACGTGTATAAATGTAAAAATTTAAATAAATAAACTTTTGTGCAATTTAAATTATATTTGTCTGTTAATTAATACTATATTAATATATACAAAATACCATCCGTATCACCTCGACGTCCGTCGCTCCACGACAGAGCGTTTCTAATGGCATTTTTTGCCGCCCACCACCACTATGTGGAACCAGCTGCTACTGAAGTGTTTCCGAACTAATTCGACTTAGCGTCCTTCAAGAAAAGATCGTGCCTAGTCTTAAAAGGCCGGCAACGCCTTTGCGAGCCTTCTGGCAATGTGAGTGTCCATGGGCGGCGGACTTAACATCACTTAACATCAGATGAGCCTCCTGCGCGTTTGCCTCCTATTACATAAAAAAAAGAACAACTAAGTTTGCATTGTTGGCACGTTTTTAAATTTTTAAAACCATTTTTGAGCGCTTCAAACAGACTGAGCAACAACAAATACTATGATTAAGATATGTATGTTTTTCAAATTAACAATTCATATGGGTTTTAAACTATTATTTTGAAGCAATATATAAAAATTTCAAAACGTGAAATAAATACATGAAAAAAACTGCTACAAAATGTTTTTAAATAAATAAATTCAGTATAAAGTAACACAGTAAATGCGGGAAATATGACATTGTTTCCTCCACAAAGTTGAGACGGAACATTAAAAGTTTAGCCATCACATGTGTGATGTGGTCACGAACAACTTCCATGGTTCATAATGATCTTAATGATGTTGCATTTAACATATTTAAACCCGTAAAAGGGTAAAAAATTACTTTTACCTAATGATACCTAATGACCTCAGATTCTCTGATACTATGCCTGACACACGCCGACATATTGGATCTAAGGTAAGTTTCTTGGACTCGCGTTTTTTTAAATTATATTTATGAAGTCATATTAGGATTATTATATTATTATTGTATTATATACATATGTATATAAATCTAAATGAACCAAACGATAATTATACTATTTATCCGGTTTTTTATATAAAACAGATATATTGAAAACGGGAAAAGCAAAATTCCGACGAAGGAAACGGCCGGGCATTAATAACAAAAACAGTTATGTTCGCGCAATAAAATTAATTATAATTGTAACTATGATTTATATTCTGGGAATTCTTTGTTCTTTTATGAGCTTTGAATTTAATCATAAGTTCCTTAATGAGGTGCACTACACAGCCTTCGGTTCATATTGTTTAAGCGATCGTATTTTATTGAAAAAGTTTCATAACTTCCTTGCGGCAGACAATTTCTGATTTACTGACATTTTTTTAAAGGTGCACAAAGTGCTTTCCCATTAAGGCTTTTAATTATAAAAATTAAGGGCTTTTTAAAAAAAAATTTTTTTTATTATTTATTAGTTCACGTAACCTTTAATAAAATAACATGCACTCACATTTATATTTGTTTTATTGTCTATTTAAATACAACCTTTTTTTGATAGTGACTCAACACTACTATATATAAAAATACATATTATTATAAAACGAAATCCATACTGGTGGCTGTATACACGCGATAAACTCAAAGCTTCTAAACGGTTTGTTTTATAATTTTCACCAAAAGATAATTTGATTCTTGAAAGTTTCAGATGTCTTATTAAAGTTTTATGAAACATTATTGCGATATTATATTTTCATAGTGTATAATTTGGATTTTAAAAATGCTTTGTAAGTTTTCCTTAAATAAGTTATTTTCATCCTATACTTGTATCAAAATGTTATTATAAATACCTAAGTCTCTAGAATTCCAATGTTTGATGACTTTACGGTAAAAATAAATGCCTACAGGAGAAACTGTCAAGCAAACACCCAGTGAGTCACTTCACCTTCAAAATATAACACAATTTTTCCTAAAAATCCAGTTTGTATAGAAAGCGTATTTTAATTTGAGATAGATTTAAAGCTGCATAGAATCCTTAAAAGGTAATTATGAATGCTCTAAATTGAATTTTATTTCCATTTACAACTTAAATCTTTAATGCAAAAAGTGCTTTTCTCTTTGCAGAATAATTGATGGATTTAAGTTGCTTAGAAATCCTTTACAAATACAATTATAATTTAAATTTATCTAGAATATGAATTTCATAATAGAGGTTTATAGCGACAGCACATACTGGCCAAGATATGATACTACTGCTGATACTAATCAGCAGTTGAATTGTGTGTGCCTCGCATTCTTCGGGCCGCGCTAGGTGTCCGTTTTTTACCCAAGTCAATGGATGATGAGAATGTTCACATTGTTCTACCTAAGGCTCGACTTCTAGGCGAAGGAGAAGGGTTGTTAAGAACAGATATATTGTTTTAAACCACCACATTAATATATAATCTTATAAATTAAGGAATCCAAGATAGTATGGGTCCACTTTAAATCAGTGTTGCTCGCGATAGCAACTTAAATCTGAATTGGGCCCATTTTTGATAAAAAGATTGTGTTTGTATTTCTTATACATTAATAATAATATAATTAAAAAAAAATATTTTTCCAGAAAGCTGTGCTCCGTAGATTTAATTAGGCCAAAGCATGATGTTAGCCAAATATAATGTTATCATAAATGTTACATGAGCATTCTAATAAATAGTCTATCCATACAAACACAAAAATAATTTACCAAACCAGTAATAGGTACCTGAGACAAATTCAGTTAAGTTCTCAGTATTTATATACTATTGTTTAAAATCAGAAGAGATACAAAAACACGAATTTATAAAAAAAATGTAAAAAGATAAACACTTTTAAAACAATATTTCGCTCAGTTTACTTATTTAAACTACGTTATAGTGTTAGTTATTTTCACTATCAGCAAATTATGGAACGTCCGCACACCACAACAAGAAAATGTCCTTCAGCGTTTTTTTTTTATTCTAATCTGACGAGTCATTGGTCTAGTGGTTAGTACTGACTGCGAATCCATGGGTCCCGGGTTCGATCCCCGGCTGAGACGAACATCGATGTGATGAGCATTTGGTGTTGTGCTTAGGTCTTGGGTGTTTAAATATGTATTTATATGTCTATCTATCTATAAAATGTATGTTTATCCGTTGCCTAGTACCCATAACACAAGCTTCACCAGCTTAGCATGGGACTAGATCAATTGGTGTGAATTGTCTTATCAAAAAAAAAAATTCTCGCTGTTAGCCTGAAGGGTCTTTACAGCTCAGCTCGGATTGTTCGGACGGCACGGAGTTCGGCGAGCGAAGCTCGATGGAATTTGCGTAGGTCATGCATGGCAGTCCATCCGTATACAGGGTCACCTAGTGTGTAAGGAGCATATTCTGATACCTTTTGTTCAAGAGGAAGTATAGACGGAAGAGTTGTTGCAAATGGCGGCTATGTGTTTGCCAAAGGGCATGCCACTATCGAGTGTGACGCCTAGATATTTGACGGACTTTTGCCACGGCATGGTTTTTTACGGGATATTTATCTGGAATCTAAGCGAGGACACCCGAGTTGTTTATGTGGGTTAATTTGTATGCCCTATTTCCTTACACAACAACTTAACGCCTGACACGATCAAGCCGCAGGTGTGCACCGATGGATTTTTCTTTCTATGTAATGTATTTATCCTCAATTATCAGTCTATAATATATGTAAAAGCAATGTTAACATATGCAGAAACTAGGTCATTTATTACATAAAGCTAGGTAGGCCATGATGTCTTTATAGTATGTTAATGTGACAGCTTTTCGACAGATATGCCACGGAGTTGAATAATTAATATTCTACGAATGCAATACGTCTTTCTGCGTTTCGGCGTCACATCTGTGATTTTAATAAAATACAACGTTCATTATTTTTCTAAAACCAGTACTAGATATTTTATATTAATAGATAGACATTTAAAATAATAAGTTATTGTTATTGTTATAACAAGAATCGTTCCTCAAGCCCAGCGTTCAAGCACCTAGTCTCGCGAACTACCTCGCGGTCAGAAACAACCGTCACTTGACGAAAGGCGGAACGTTAATATATTATAGACGTGCGCTACACTGCTCGCCGCTAGACCCGCGGTCCCTAACCAAAATAGAATGCTCTGTGTTACGCGTAGCTATGACCCGTAATCAACTGATTATTTATTAACGCGTCCGTGTACCTCCTTTCCCCTAAGGACATCCTAGAAAGCGATCTCAGGACCCTGTATGGGCTGGGATCTTCGATCTTATTGGTTGGGACCTCAACGACAAGCACGGGGACAGTGTCCCGGAGCTGCCCCCAGACGCGACGCGCCTTGACCGAGAAACACACACAAATTAAGGATTACATAATACAACGGGTGGTCTTATCGCTATCAAGAGATCTTCCAGAGAACCACAGTAACACAAAAAAATAACAATTGTGATTGTGAAATAGTAGTCAAAACCAAAATTTTCCGATTCTATATTCCATAGTGTATTAATCAATATCATACGAGAAATTAATAAAATGGCCCTTGGAGCAAAGAAAATGCAATTACTGAAAATGAAAAGCTGTTTGCGCAGCGGTCTACATAACGTCTACATTTTACGGGAACAATTTACAAAGTAACACTAATAAGAAAGAAAGAAAGAAAGAAAAAACTTTATTATGCACATTATACAAGATATTTAGATAAAGTAAAGTGCACTGGCCCCCACACTAGGATTCCCTGTGTTGTGGGCAGCCAGTCTCTTCCTTTTGACATGAAAACAGTATTTTATAAGTTATATTAATTATTTCTACACAATTTATATTAAAACTATTTTTGTACAATAAGAATATTTTCAGTATCAGAATACGACAGGTTAACAAGATATCGTTTGAGATGTTTAGTAAATGTATGTAGTGTGATTTTTGAAATGTTAGTGATAATTTTGTTTTTAATGAAGTGGTTAAAGATGAAAGGGCCTCGGAAGGAGAAAAAGCGTTGGGCGAAGAAAGTGCGAGTTTTGGGTTGCTTAAATATGAGTTTGCGTTTTGTTTGATGCGGTGCGGTGGGTGTTTGTTTCCAAAAAAGTCTGCATATTGCTATTAAATATAATTGTCTCACAGTTAAAAGTTTTGTTTCATTGTACAATTTTGAAGTTGAGTAGCGGAAAGGTTTCTTATATGAGATCTTAAGAATGGCACGTTGGGTGCGCTCAATTTTCAGCATTGAAGACAATGCCGCTCCACCCCAAACCGATATGCAGTAAGACAATATCGACTGGCATAATGCAGTGTACACTATCTTGATTGTATGAGGATCAGCAGGCTTTCTAAGTCGTTTGAAAACATTTATAAGTTTGCGAACTCGAGAACATAGGTAGTTTATTTGAGGGCCCCAACAAAGCCTTGAGTCAATAATTAATCCCAGGTATTTGGTTGTTTTAGTGGGTTCCAGGAGAGGACAGTTGCAGTTGCTGTGAAGGTTCAAACATGAGTGTAATTTAATAGGCGGAACAGGGTTTGGTTTGCTGGATTTCGATATGTGAAAACATATGTATTTGGTCTTAGACGTATTTAAGGATAGGAGATTATCTAAAAGCCATTGAGAGATTTGGCGAAGACCTAAATGAGCTAACCGTGTGGCTTGTTCCCAAGAGTGTGAGTAGAAGACTATAGCTGTGTCATCAGCGAATGAAAAGAGCTTAGCATTAGTGAGTGCGAGTGAACATAAATCGTTAATGTACACTAAAAAAAGCGTTGGACTAAGAACACTTCCCTGGGGCAAACCACATGAAACGTTTTCCAGTTGACTGCTATGCCCATCAACTCGAACCCTCTGCTTTCTATTGAGTAGATAGGACTTAAACCAACAGAGGATATTTCCACGAATTCCTTGTCTTTCTAATTTTTCGATTAGCAGTGGTCTGGAAACAGTGTCAAAAGCTTTGGCTAGATCAAGAAAAACACCAATACACCTTTGTCCTTCATCTAATTTGGAACTTATGGTCTCAACCAATCCAGCGGTTGCATCCTCTGTAGATCTATTATGTCTGAATCCGAATTGATTGTTCGCAAGGATAGATTCTTTTTCCAAATAATTCAGTAATCTGACGTTGATGATTTTTTCTGTAATTTTAGCGAGTGTTGGGAGTAGAGAAATGGGACGGTAGTTTGAAATTTCCATTTTATTGCCTGATTTATGGATGGGTGTGATATTGGCTATTTTCCATGATTCAGGGAAGATACCTTGTTCAATACTGAGATTGCAGATATAAGAAATTGGTTCTGCAATAATGTTTTTTAGTGAAATTACCACTCGGTTACTAATATTATCATCACCTGGGGCAGAATTAGGCTTAAGAGAGCTAATAATTTTTGTAACTTCTCGCTCGTCACAGGGAAGGAATAGAAAAGAATTCGAGTTAGCGGTAATCGAAACTTTATGGCAAAGGTCTCGTTCAGTCTGATTTGTCTTAGACAATATATCGGAAGCCAGTTTATTACCCACCGAACTGAAATAACCGTTAACAATATCGAGAGATTTTTCAGGGTTCTCTTGTAGATCAAGAAGTTTATTAGAATTGGATTTAGTTGGGTTTAAGTGGCATATATTTTTGATAGATTTCCATAATTTTTTACTATTATCTTTATTCTTAAGGATGGTGTCAGTCTCATGTAAATTTTTAAGGTTTTTAAGGATGTTATTACAGAAGTTTCGATATTGCGTGTATTCCTTTAGGAGTGGTTCGTTGTTAGGCTGTTTTCTTGATAAGATATGCAGATAATCTCTTCGTCTAACACAACGTAGCAACCCAGGAGTTATCCATGGCTTTCTAATACTTTTAGAATTTATTTTATGTATGATTTTTGTGTTGGTAATAATTGCACTTGAAATTGCGCTTGTAAAAGCATCAACTGTTTCATTTATGTTTTTGATGTTATATAGAAAGCTCCAATCGACCCCTGCTAAATCTTTATATAGTTGGTCGTAGTCTATAGCTTTACTCATCATAGGGGAGGCTTTAACTAAATTATTGAGGTGTTTGGTCTGATCGATTCCTATAATAACAGACATATGATCACTCACTTGGGATGGGCAGACAGCCACGCGATAATAATTCTACAATGTTAAGAGCAAACTAATGCTGGTATCAAATGTTTCACAAGTCTGAAATTGAAACGTCAAAGCGACACTAAATGAAATCAAACAGTCAAGTTATTTACTTGACTCACAAGATTTATTATGTACACGTCGTACGACTTTCTTTGTGTCACACAGTACTTCCTACTTTTTAAATTTTATAAAGGTTCAAGTTATAAGCAGATTAATAGAATATGATTTTCTATAAACACGATAAGTATTTTTATATTTTAGTTTGTTCGTATGTTCCTATGACATTATCATATATTTTTTATTTTAATCTTAATGTTTGGTTCTTAGAAAAAACATTATACGCATAGCCTAATGAGGTTTGCGTGTATCAATAAATAAATATTATTATATATAATATATTATGTAATATTAATTAACTATTAATTAAAAATATTGTTTTTATTGGCTTCGGCATACTTTGTTGTAAACGTGTAATACCTGAGTTTTTTTTGAAGTGAAAACTTCTTTAGCGGCTTTGTATACTTTTTTTGGAATGGGTAAAAAAATTTAAACTCGCGTAAGGACACATGACCTGATCGAAAATTCGTAAGACGGATGGAGAGTAGACAGCTGGCGCGGCTTATTTAATGTAATATAAATTGTCATGTTTGCGTACGATAGCGCAATAAATAAATATTGTATTCTACCACATAAATGATAGTACTTTTATACTGATAATTAAAGCAATTCGTGCACAATTATTCCCTAACCGTCCAAAATATCAAAAATGCACAACCTTAATACTCAAGTTTTCACTTCTGCCGGCACTCCCGGAGTGCAACCCGTCGTTTTATTTTTTATAGAACAGGGGGCAATCGGTCAGGAGGCTCATCTGATGTTAAGTGTGTACCGCCTCCCATGGGCACTCTCAATGCCAGAGGGCTCGCGAGTGCGTTGCTGGCCTTTTACGAATTTGTTTTCGAGTAATGTAAAAGTACTTTTGAGTCTCTAAGAACAGACTGTTGATCAAGCATTTGCCCAAAGATTTGTTCTTTTGGGGGTTATGATAAAGATAAAGGACGCTGTGGAAATGTTATAGATTCTTGATTTTTATTAAGCTTATACCTTGTTCCAGCATGTTACTGTAGAACAGTTTAAATTGCTTTTTCAGACAGCGTCTATTCCAGCACTAACAACAGTTTCTTCGCAATATTAGTCCGGGATCAAGTTAAAACGGTTTTTGTGAAAACAAAGAAAAACTCAACTAATTTGCATAAGCTCTGGAATCGGTGAGATATTTTCTAAAACTACATTATCTAATTTATATGCTGATTCGAAAGGAAATTGGTAGATTGAGATCAAAGAATTACTTGAACCTTCGTTCAAGTAATTTTTATTTTACTTGACCTCGCAATTTTTCTACTATCTCAAGAGTAAAGTAAGTTTAATTATTATATAAAAAAATTCAGTGACTATTTAATACTTGAAAGCTGTGCTTTAAATAGTCGAAGTACTAATGTAATATTTAAGATAGTATTTTTTGTAACACCAAGTCAAATATTTTGTGCGTTTGTGTATCGATTTTTTTTAGATAAATTTATATTTTTCAGCACTCACGTTGAAATAAAATAAGATATGCAATCGGACCACTATAACTGGTACTGTTGGCATTCGTAGGTAATCCTATACTCATAAACAATAATATAATATTATCTGACAAGTTACAAATGAATTGTTTATAATACGCCTGAAGATTTTTTTCAATAATTTATTTATTCACACCTTATTGCGCACAAATAAGGAGAACATAATACAGCAAATAAATATTATATATTTATTTGCTGTATAATATAATGAATGAATAATATAATTATATATTTACAGCAAATAGATATTATGAATTTGTTTAAGAGTAAAATTTTAATTAGATTTTTAGGATTAAAATATAATAAATGTCCTTTGTAAATTAGTAAACGCGTGATACCCCACAATTATAAACAAAATTTGTTAGACCATAGAGTTTCCATAGAGAAAAGTTGCAGAAGGATTATCCTAGATTAATGTAAAACTGTCAAAGCCTTTGCGGCGATTCTCTGTAGTTGGCATTAATTAGTTTTAAATCCTAATAGTTAGACTCGTTTATAGTTTGATGAAACCAATAATCGCTACCTAGATAATATTAGATGTAAGCTACATTAAAGGCCAGATTTTGTATTTTTTAATAAATCCTTGTAATGATCCGTAAGGTAACGGTTTCAAATTATAAAATTTTAATATACCTAAATCTAAAGGAAGCTCAAATTAATCTCAAGAATTAACGTCAAGAAAGAGAAAATATACGGTTTCTCTACTACTCGTACATGATAAGTCAATTTGTTTACTTTGATGCAGAAAATATTTCATAAAGTGTTGTAGCATTAGGTATATGTATTACTATTATGTCTCGGCCAAGCGTTGCTGTGGCTAAGATTTTTGTTATATTACATAGTAGTCAACTATTCAAGAAAAACGGCAGCAGAACACCAATCCACCATGTTTTTTTTTTGGTTATGCCATTAAATTGTAGCTTATGTGAAACGTTGGTATTTATTTTGATAAGGATCAATACCTAGGTACGAATAAAGAGCCTTTTCTAGCGGTGGTATTTTAATAAAAAAATAATAATAAAAGGACGTTACGTCAACTATAAAAGATAGAGACATGCTGTCGCGACATTTTTTATAGATAGTGATGTGTCCTGAAAAATTTTAATACATCATTTTGTTCTATCATTAATAGTTTTCGCAGCGTGAAGGAAGTTTTTTGTTTATTTTTTTACAACTTGGGTTAGATTATTCAAGTATTAGTAAGCATCCCTAAATCTTTCCTCTTTATAATTTTAGTATGGATGAGTCCCTTCTATAACTAATCATAAACGTTTTTTATCGTTTCGTTATTAGTTACTTACAAAAATTGTTTCAAAAACTTCGCTATGACTGCTTGACTTCGACTGTTTTAATATATATACTTTGTTTCTTACATTATTTAAAACAAAAGAAAAAGTGTGATAATGTTAATGAGCTTATGACTCTTAAATTATTGTTATGGCTCCATACCATTAATTTAAGAGTTAAAATTACTATAAAGGTTGTTGATATAATAATTTTACTTAAAGATAACAAATCTATTATTTATTGTCAATTTGTTTCAGATAAGAAATAATGGAGAACAACCGAACAATGCAGGCAACCGTTTGAAAAACAAACAATTTGTTTTGAGGAAAAGACTTCCTTTGAACAAAAACGATGAAAAGCGGACGTTGAGGGGAGATAGCTTCTTTCAACTGCAATGTTCTCTACAGTGATTTTGAATGACAATTCATAGCTGTTGACACAGCGAGTTGATAATATATTTTTATATGAAAGCGAGATAACATCTTGAGATAGGTTCATACAAACGGCGGAAGACTTGAGAGATAATTTTTAAAGTCTATTTACTGTACGCCGATTCTTGAAATAACATTTGTTTATGTGGCCTAAGACATCAGCCTTGCGATTCTGTAACTCACTTTTCGAATTCTCACAGCGGTTTTCGCGCTCAAATCAGTCATTTTACGATTTGGCATTCTGATAAACAATAAAGTACAAGTTCCCTCCGCTTGTCAAGACGTCATGTGAAATTGCTTAAGAGAATACCATGAGATTCCAAAAATGACGTGAGTGCCGAAGGGAGCGTTGTTAGTGTGAGGTGAACTCACGGATTAACATAATCACACGGCTGCAGTGTAATACAGTAAAACAAGTATCTAACTATTTCTAATACATTAGAAATTTGATATAAAAACAACTATATTACAATTTATTTTCTGTGTACGCGTGAACGAGGTTTTTTCCCCTTAAGTGTTAAGATGATAGCTGTACGAGTCTAGAAAAGTCTAAAAATTTTTAAATAAACTTTTTTTTAACATGTGATTTAAGCACGTTAGTTTGTTCTTATTAATTTATTAAAAAAGTTACGATTGATTTGCCAAAAAGGTTGGCAGACGACAGAATTCTTCTTGCTACTATCTTAACGTTGGTTTCTCGCTTCCAATCTCACAATATCTGATCGGTTACGTCTGCTATTGGCCCGACCCTTTTCCAACTACATTCTGAATCTGATCCAGAAACATACGTCATGCAGGTTTACCAGCCTGACTCTTGCTTTCCACACTTGCCTTTTATATTATTTATACATTTATTAGACCTAGTTAATATATTATGATGTAGATAATACTTCGGGCATTTGATTAAGTGTTTTTAATTTATGCAAATGTTATAAAGCTGAAGAGTTTGTTGAGCACACTAATGTCAGCCCTGCGATTCTGTAACTCGCTTCACACACCCTCAGCGCTGATTTTTGCTGTCAAATCGTTCGTTTCGGTGTCATGTTACAATTTGGTATTCTGATAAACAATAACCGCGACAAAAGCGCCGCTCAAATGAGATTGTTCACATTTGGAACTAAAATTTGGCACTGCTACACTTACGCTCCAAAATTGTTGGTATTTGGTATTCTGATACATACCATTTGACATCTCATCTCACTTAAATGTACATTTTGTACGTCAAATTAAAAGTTGCTCTTCCCTCGCTGAAATCGTCATTTACCAGTGAGTTAGCCATTTTTAGCGAAGTTAAAACTTGTTTTATGTGAAAATATGCTAACATAGGACAATCTATATGTATCTTGGGGTAAGTTTATAAAATAATATTTATCAATACAGCATTATTTTACGAAAAAAATTATATATATAAACATTAAGCTTCGTGAAATTGAACTTTGTTATTGTTACAGAAGGCCCGTTTCCACTTTTAAAGTTTAAACCTCTATTTCAAGAAATAAATGATGTAAACCATTAAAAAATACTTAATATAATATCTATAGATGGCGAAGAAAATGTAGGCACGAAACGACCAATTGGTTTCTCGGCGTTGGTTACTATCGCTTTTTTCCAATACTCAAGAAATTATATGGTATTGACGAAACCTAGAACATAATATGCTACTGAGATGAACGAAGAGTCTAGTAAATAGATGATCTAAGGTAAACATTTTGATTATTTTAGCATTAAAAATATCATTTTGATCCTAGAACCAATTTTTCGATGCAGTCTTGATCATGTCTTGTCTCCAGCAGAGATAAGTCGAACAGAAAACGATAAATAAGTTAAGATAGGTAAATTTTGTTATACCTATATTTGTATTTTTCTACTATACTAAAATTATAAATCTAATAATTTCAGAGGTCCCCAAATGTTCAAAATTTCTGATAGAAAAATACATTCTGCCTTTGAAGAAGAAGAATATTACATTTGTATCATACGACAAGGCCCCTGGATATAAAAAGACACAATAGTGCAGAAATTTTCAAATTATTGAATTTCGACTACTTATCCTTCAATTTATAATAAATGATAACACAGTACAATTTCAGTTCCTATATTTTTATAAAATATATTGATATAACATTAAGGTTTTGGATAAAAACATTATTCTGCTTTACACAAGTATGAAATACCATCATTACATACATGATGGTTTAAGTACTTATTAAGCTTTTTTAAATTTATCATTCATAACTATTACTTTTTACAAACTAATTAGAAAATATATTAAAATAAATATATTTGTCTACAAAATAAAGTAGATGTTATTGATTAGCTCTATGTGAGGCTGGGTTTTAATTAGTTTTTATTATACTTAAGTTTGTTTTACTGAAAGTTATTTTGTAGTGTGTTAAAAGTTTACTATAATCATTAAATTAAATGTGTAAGTTATTATATTGTTCTTTTATTCACCTATAAAGTAACATGGCTTATATATTTTTCATTTCGGCTTAGCTATGTATTTAACTCGGTTACTACGTTTTCTATAGGCAGTCATTAAATAAGTGGTAGATTTAATTAATCATTTTATTAATATAACAATATTATTAGATACAAAAAAAATTATTATGAAGTACACAATTATCTTAAACACGGTAATACAATTTTTCATATAAAAATCATAGTTGTCCAAACTGCATTCAAAATAGATTTGTGGTCTCGGTTTAATATCTCTTCTTAACATTTCAATAATTGGTCATTTTCTTCCTCATTCTTGTGACAACTACCGCTGATGGCTGTAATACAATAGTTATGTGTTAAAATTGTAAATAGGGAGATGTGGTAGGTCACTGTACTGACACAATAATATTGCATAACAATTTAATTATTGTAAAGTTAAGGAAAATAATAAAAAAACTTGCATAAAACACACAAAAACTTTATGGGATATCTTTGTATTTCTAAGTAAAGTATCTTAAAAACATGTTTGATAATATTATAACTAAGCCAAATATTATTTAAAGTTTTATGGTAACAAAGCTTAGTAATTTCGCACACAGTTATTGATTCAGTACTATGAATAAAAAAAAATCTTGAGCAAATCTAAGTATGTACCTTAAATACAATTATTTATTAATGAAACAAATCCAAGACCCATAAAGGGTATGTTTAGTGCTAAAGTGTAGTGCTGACTACAATATAATAACTACTAAAATAGATTAACTATCTTTTGATGGCTTCTATGTTTATTAAATAAGTTATGGCAATGTCATTTCCAACATTTAAAATTAACGTTGATCACTTGAAATGGTATGAATTTGAGCAATTGAAAGCTTATATATTTGATCCAACATACCTAACATGATTATTTATACTTGTGTTCTGAAATCTGAACAATTAAATTAAATTCAACTTGATCAATTAAAATTAATACTTCTTATATTTCATGAATGGAATTTGAAGTTAGAAAACCTAAAAATATTTTTTATATTTGACATTTTTAACTAACAATTTAATTATTCTATACAATGTCGCTTCGATTTAACCTATTACATTTGACTTCAAATTTGCCATCAAACAAACAAACTTTGTTAACTATTTTTCTAGACACTGCTTATTCCTATTTATTTACTATGATAGTTATTATATTTCTAAAATAGTTTTAATAGAATTCAGTTTTTAAGAGTGTTAGTAAAAACATAGGTAATATTGTTGTTGTGTGTTTGACCTCTGAACCACTTAAAAAGGTTGCAATAGTAGTTTCGTGGCATCTAAAAAGTACCAACACTTGCACTTACACTTAAATGAATAAATATATATACACAAATTTTTCTTCTTTATAGATATGTACCCTTTTATTTTATAATTACTCAACAAAATATTGAAAACATTGGCATTCACCTTTAGTAATATTTTGAAAATTTAAGATACCTATCCATCCTGTTTAGTTTGAATCCTTAGACCATTTGCTGAGAGAATCACTTTTAGCGTGACATAATAATCTTTTTGTTAAGATAATATTCTTAAATTTTGTACAATATATCCAGATGTTAGGTATCCCTTGTTTCGTGCTGAAACATAATTAATATTTTTAAGTTTCTGTCGCTCGTATACACCACGGCTGGTCAGTTGTCGGCTAAATACGAAATATAAACTCTTAATGTTATAAACAAAATACGTAACTTAAGATGTACTAATAAATAAACTTACCTTTAAGCGGCCCTTCTTGCTAATTATTTTCCATCAGATTACAGATAAGTCATTTTTGAGATATTTTCACAGTTTATCTTTTTTTTAATATTATTAATTTTATTTTGAAATAAAATTAACGTCGACCATTTTGTTCTCTATTTCGTTTTATTAAAAATATTTTGTTTATGTATGATGAAAATTTTGACAATTAACTCTTTTTATAAAATAAAATGAGTCAATTGTCACGATGTTAATAGACAACAACTCACTAGGTTACCTCCCTCCACTTATCAAGACGTAATGTAAAATTTCTTAACAGAATACCATGAGATTCCAAAAATTACGTCAGTGACGAAGGGAGCGCTGTTACTGCGTAGTGGACTCACGGATTAACAGTGAGTTACAGAATCGCAGGGCAGAACACGCTACTTCCAAAATAACACGTGTGCAAGGCCTACAACTAAACTTTAAATATTGAAATGAACATAGGTTCGATACTAAAGGTAATTATTTCTATAATTCAGCGGAGTGCCAGTCACCGAATCGCAGCTGTCAGGAAGATTAATGTTCTCCTTCTAATTAGAAAAGTTTCAGCACTTAAACGACCTCTGGCGGAACAAGCAACGCGACACAACTTTGTGCTAATCTGTTACAAGTTTTTTGTGTGGAAATAGTAAAACATTTAACGTACTGTTAAAGATTTTTCCGGGTTCCACTTAGTTAAGAGGAAAACCGATTATGTTTCTCTTATTGTACGTTAGCGGTCTATTTATAGGCTGACATCGAATTGGGATATTGTGGGTGAGGTCACGGGTGACCAAAGGCGATTGCTCCTCTATTGTAGATATTGAGATCTTAATTTTTATAATATCTACAATATTATTATATTATTTTTTATTAAGTTGGGGCCTAGTAGATAGTACCGGTGACCCTAGAGCTGGTTCAACGAATTAGTATCGCAATACAGCGAGGAAATGCGGCCAGCGTTTAGGGTACACTGGCACAGGGACAAACTTTTTAAATTTGTTTTGATTTTCTTTTTAATAATTTTTATTATTAATTTGTAGGTTAAGAAAATTGTAAATACAGTATACTTGATTGTAAATAAAAATATTATGAAATTAAAAAAATAATAATAATAATATATATCTACAATAATACAAAAAGAATCAAAATTAAATACTAACATGGTCTAAGTAAAAAGCTTAAAAATATTTTCCGTTATCACCATCCAGATTCGGCAATTTCACTATTAAAAGACATGAAATTGAAGAAGGCGCCGCCGAAGACTATTCGTTTTTGTTCCATGCTTAGCAAAAACCGTGTAGCTGATTTAATTAAGCTGCGGCTGTATTAACGAATCGGGTTATTATTCAAATGCGGCAGTTGGCTGCAGACTCTCATTTTGCACCTCGGAATTCCGTTTGCAAATGGGTTATTACTACCACTCCCTAGACACTCCACTGTCTGGCCTCGTAATGAAAACACTGAGATTTCTGTGATTTATGAAGCGATCGTGCTCCTCATATCAATGAGGAATGCTAATGCATGAGTGATGAGTGTTAGGAACAATCGCTCTCAAATTCGATTCTATTGACATTGCTTGGAGATCTATTAAGCGGATTTATAGCTTTTTAGATGTGTCTTACGTGTTCGTTATGGTACACAGTGTTGTAGCCTTTAATACTTTGCCTTATACATGTAGGAGTTATATTAAAATAACCGTGTTTGCCGCGCATCACTACTATATGAAATCAGCTGCCCACTGAAGTATTTCGGAACCAATTCGACTTAGGGTCCAAAGGAAATAGCGTACCAAGTCAACGCAATGTCTTCTGACAATGCGAGTGTTCATGGGCGGTGGTGGTACTTAACATCGTCTTCATCATCATCAACATCACTTAACATCATTACTCACCACTCTCGTGACGCACGATGCCTCAAAAAACATTGTCTGTTTTATGAACGTACAGCTAACAATGTTAAACACTAAAAAATATTTGCTACTATTCGAATTTAGAACTGGAGGGTTACGTTATTTTATATTTAATCTTGAGTACTACGAAAACCTAACATTTATATATCAGCGTATATGTATCTACGTTTATTTTGAATCGAACACTAAGTCTTCACTCTGAATTTTGCCCTTAAAGCTTAGACAAAAGCTTATAAAGTACGCATGAAGGTTAACCATTCAGTTATACAAGTGAAAAGCTATTGAACACTAATAAAGTTCTTCTCTGAAATATATAAGGTGCTCCAACATAACAATACAGAAAAACAAATAAAACTCCTGAGTAATAACTTTCATTCTTGGAGGAAAACGTTTGTAAATATTAAAATACAATGTATATTTGATCGAATAAAGTAAATTGTGAAAATAATATCCATTATATTTTGTGTTTACTCTATGTCTTTGTCGTATCATAAGTCACTTTCACTAAATCATATTTATAACCAACTAGCTAGGTACCGCCTAACAGTCGATTCTTTATTTTTTTTAAATACTTATTCTGCTATTCGGGACACCGGTCTAGCTAGTAAGATAAAAAAAGAAAGTTGATAAGACAACAAATACATTATGTCAAAAAATAAAAATTTACCTTCCCGGAACCCCTCCACTAACACTTGAATTTTATGATATGGTATTAAAGTTCAAATTGACTTTTAAGTATTATTACGAATATTTTGTATGGGAATATAGAAAAGTGTTGTTTTTAGACTTTTTCACTCAATTTTTCTCTCCGTAAGAACCATCCTCGTACTTCAAGGAATATTATAAAAAAAGAATTGGCCAAATTGGTCCAGGCGTTGTTGAGTTATACGTTATACTTACCAACACATTTTGCGATTCATTTTTATATTATAGATTACTGGCAAACCTTAATGTAGCGAGGACACAGAAAAGTAGACCGAGGGTAAAGTGGTATGCGGCGTATAAATATGGAAAGACCAGTCATGGTTAGTACTCCGTCTCTTCACTTGTCTCTATGGGAGAAGACCACAAACAAAAGCGTAAGCGCAGGCGTTAAAGCAAGAAGCGGGACCACGCGTCGGCGGTTGAAAATCTCTGCAGCGCGGGCGCATGTAGAATGGTCTCTTCTCTCTTCTCGCCTTCTTCACTTAAGTGTGACAAGAGATACCGAGTGGTGTTTAAGGAATGGATGCGGTTAGGACAGGAAATATGAACAGAGAGGACGATAGGTACTTGAATGGCATGAACACTTAATAAATTAATGGAAAGTCGCATTTATAATGAATTCCCTCTCATTTGTGAAATCGTCTCCTCATTTTTATTTTTCAACACGGGCACAGTTAACATCACATCTGTTATTTAAATTAAAAATGGATAATAGTCCATAAAAAGGCTATAACAAGGGAACTATGATATATTAAGCAACTGTTTTACATTATAAACTGTGAACAATCAATACAGTGATTAGTTAGTCGCGATCGAACAATTTGTTACCTGCCATATCGCGTTGGATATTTCTCGTTTAGTTGTGGTTAAATATCAGAATAATCATTGCATAAAACTAAAATAATACAGTGAAGCGACTTTTAAAAGTTTCTTGTGCTAATCAAGTACTGTAAAATAAAACTTAAACACTATTTTGGATAAGTAGGTTATCGTTGTTTACCGTGTTTTATAGTTAGGTTTGAATTTGTATTGCGTTTTAGGCTTATGTGTATAATCTAATTGTTCAGAAATTGTATAATAATTAGCTGTAGGAAATCATAAGCAAATAAAAAAAATACACGTCCAATATATGTTCTTGGCCTCAGATTTCTGTGCCTGGTTCTCATTATTCATGTTATCTTATTTACTTTTTTTAATAGGTAAGTGATCCGAGTTTTGGGTTAGAGGCATTACGTACATAGTTTGGTGCATAGCCGTGATTCGAACGTACGACCTCAGGGTTGAGAGTCGCATGCTCTTGTCACTTGCTCAACACTTCTTTCCGAATCCCAAATAATCAGATTATGCCTTGAACAAGATGCCAAAGATAAATTCTGAGTAAAAAGGGAGAGTGATGGAAATTGTAACACACATTTTAAAAATAATACAATAATATTGTTATTTACGGGACCTGCCGTAATAAGTTCTTGTTTCCGATGAAATGTTGCGAACTCTGAATTGTATGGCATAAGTCACAGACTGTTTATTTTATTATTTAGCAAAGTGCAAAATAAATAGATATTAAATAAAATTATATTATATTATGATATTATATTATATTAAATAAATAATTAATAGTGCTTTGTCAACAAAGCGTCACTGTCTCAGTGAGAAGTCACGTATATGAAGCATGTCATAAACCATTACATCAAAATATAACTTATATGTAGAACGGATGAGAAGACATATAATTTTTAAATCGCCAAGTCTGCCGTTGCAAATGTGACGATTTTAATAGTAAAAACTTACAATAATTATTTCCCAGGATAAAGGAGACACAGAGCGGCAACAAAATGCAATATGCTGGATGGTTCAAGAATATAGTTCATTCCTGTCTTACGTCCCAGTAAAACATGTACATATGTCAGGGAATGCTAGGAATATCGGGAAATATTATGATCGAATCAATTATTTATCGTTGATTTTTTATTGTTGCTTTGGTTAATCAATGAAATTTCTTATAACTTTTAAGAATCATCTTGTATTTTGATTCGATAGACCAGATCAAAGGAGAGCAAATGCCTCGAGTGGGGTCAAGACGCCATCTTGACGTTGGAAGTTCAGAGAACGTAGGACAGCCCTGCGATTCTGTAACTCACCCACAAAAGGTGGGACCTTGTAGTTTATTGTTTATCAGAATGCCAAATCATAAAATGACCGCTTCACGACTGATTTGAGAGCGACCGCCGATGCGAAAACCGCTGTGTGAGTTCGAAAAGTGAGTTACAGAATCGCAAGGCAGTACTGATTGAGCATTGTAGTTGAGAGGTTGGACCATGTTGTGTGTAGTAGATTAAAAGTAATATCGATCAATGGAGTGACGATATTTCTCCGATACGTAAAATTACAATTTATTTGCTGATCCGCTGTCACTCATACTTTAAAGCAAATTCTGGGTATAAAATTTATTCATAGAATTCAATTTACTCCAGGTGTGCCTTGACCCTTAACGGGGAATAAACGAGCCTTATTATAGGTGACTTTTGCTTATGTTTCTACCTTTGGGAATTAGGAGACGCGTATTTTGTGTCACTGGTATCTGAAAGTCACTGTTACAATATAGATATTCCTTTTGTTTGATTAAAGCTATGTTAATATAAAAACTAGTTGTCCGAAATTCCGTCAATTTATTATATATGTATTTTATTACTGTTTTTTATAAATATTTTAATTTTTTAAAAATTTAAATTTTGTTTTTTAAATACTATGTAATAATATATTGATAAATTACCCCAAAGTCCTTCATTCTTCATCATAATTTATGCTACGAACTACATTTTTTTGCACTCTTTTCTTCTTTCTCTGTCTCTGTTTTGGATTTCATTTCAAAACGTATAAAGTACGCAGGGCAGAACTGAGAACGAAAATTTCTTATCCGCATTATGACTGATAATACATGTTTGTATTCTCAAACCCCTGAGGTCTATAGTTTCCCTTTTCTGTAATTATTTGGTAAGCAGCCTTATTTGTTACGAACAAAAGATCTTAACTTATACAAAGATTGAAAAGGTGTGGCTTATTTCGTGGAATAAAGTATCATCAGATGCGTGTTGATAACAAAAAAAAACCTAATATTATAGTAACACTAGAAATATACATACTAACTAAAATTAAACAACACTAAAATGTAATAAAAAATTAATAATATTAATAAAAATGTAAAAGTCAATCTTAGGGTTAATAAGTCATAATTAATATTTAATTAGCTAATTACGAGGCTGTAATAATTCATACAAGATTATATTATGTTAAAATCAAGAAACCAGATCACCAAGATTCAATTCCAGTGCCATTTCATTCAATTCTACAAAAGCCAATAAATAATTAACTATTATTTGGAAAACCAATCAGATTACGGAGACCGTTTTAATATTTTATGTACTAAGTTGATTGCAAATAAATTGTCTCAAATCCGATTACTAAACGATTTTTGCCCACTCAGCATAATGAAAGATTATTCTGAAACGTTTTTGGATTTTTTTGTAATGTTTATTTGATGTCATGCCGTTTCACGTGAAATATTTTACCATATTATGTAATCAAAGTCTATACAAATTTTACATGGAAACTGTTTATAAGTATTCAATACATACAATGTACGTAACATATATATAAAATATATATAATCATAAAATAGTATGTATTGTAGATTTTTTTTTTGTTTAAAAGACAATTCACACCAATTGACCTAGTCCCATGCTAAGCTGGTGAAGCTTGTGTTATGGGTACTAGGCAACTGATATACATACATATTATAGATAGACAGACATATAAATACATATTTAAACACCCAAGACCTAAGCACAACACCAAATGCTCATCACATCGATGTTCGTCTCAGCCGGGGATCGAACCCAGGACCCATGGATTCGCAGTCAGGGGTACTAACCACTAGACCAATAAGTCGTCAAGATTTAACGTAGATCCAATTCTTTTGACAGTATAACAAAACACGATTCAAACGCTACCAGAAAAAGGCAATACATAAAATGCAAAAAAGAGGTAAATTACCCAATAAAGTATACACTTATAAATCAGCTTCCTCAATAAACACCGGAAAAAGTTTTATACGAAATTTTCTTAGTACGCTTTGCTATTTTTCAATTTGGATACTTCCGTTAAGTGACGATTACAACAGCGCTAAACTTTTTTATTACGACGAAGTTTACCTTTTTGTTTTTTATTCTCAATCGATTTATTTCATTTAAAAGTTTTGTTACGCTACATTAGTGTTCTATTAACTAAAAATCAATTTACTGTGATATAAACGAACGTAAAAATATACGGTCAAACAATAATTGTTTTCTAGAGCGAGATTGGATTAGAACAGAACAGAAATTAGGGGTTTGATGACTGATTTTTCTTTATATTTAGGCAATTAACACGCGTGTTGAAAGGACATCGACATCGCGGCATTTCTAAGTTACCATAAGTTTCGATCCGATGACAACCGTCAATACAATAGGTTTTGACTTAGATAAAAAGTTTTTAGTTTATTCGTTATATACGAAAAAAATCTTTCCTTTAGATATTACTAGTATGGTGAACAATGTTGGCTTAGTGGCTTCAGCGTGCGGCTCTCATCCCTGAGGTCGTAAATGCGATCCCAGGCCTTGCACCAATGGACGCATTTAACACTCGCTCGTACGGTGAAGGAAAACATCGTGAGGAACCCGGTATGACATACACTCAAAATGTCAACGGCGTGTGGATAACAAAAGTCTGATTACGTACATGACTGTTATTAAAAACAAATAATCACGATATCAGATACAGACATCTGTAGACTAGACCTGAATGGTTGTAGCGCCACTGGTTTTTTTATAGGTACATTAATACCACTAAAATATATAGTTTCCGTGGAATGCACATTCGGAACAAGGAAATACACAACTTCTTTGTTTATATAGTTAATGTAGTTAATCGTAGTTTTATTATATTATTATCATTTAGCCCGCCCAGTCATCAATTTATGCAAATCTCTTGTGGGCTTAGGTTAAGTCCATAGAACATTGTTTCACAATTACCTTAAGTAGGCGGTAATTTTAATTGTATTCTTACCAAACCAAAACTATACAGTCATAATTAGTAATTCTTTAACCTTTAAAGTACTTGTAAAATATAATTAGAATTATACATGCCGGAATGAAGCAATCACTAGCAATCCCTAGCAAAGGTTTCTTTATGGCGTGTTAAATTTTTATGTTTCCGAAATGGAGGTGTAAAGAAGCAGAGTTTTACTGGTTATAAATTTAAATTTATGAGCTTTAAACGGTACTCTTTGATACTTTATCGATCGTCGATATAAAAAGTAGATTTTGAGATCTAATCAAAATTCTTTCGGGTAAATGCATCTTAACTCTCACGTCGTTCAATTTTATTTCTAGTAATTTAATTCTTAACTTGGTGCTAATTTTTTTTTGTATGTATTTGTACCTTAACGGCCTAGACTTTCAATGCAATGCCAACTATAATTCGTTTGGCTGAAAGACATAGTAGTTCATATCAAATCAAATCAAATTAAAATAATATTTTATTCAGTTTACATGCGTCTTAGGGCATGCTTATGAATATCAAAAACGTTTACAAAATTCGCGAAAGAGCGACTACGCCATCCGTTCGCAAAACTACCAGGAGATGTTCTGAGAAGAACGGGCAAGAAACTCAGCAAGTTTTACCCTCCCTCTACATTACAATTATTCAAAAGAAAATGTCATAAACCACAACGTCATTAAAGTATAATAAGTTAAAAAAATATAAAAATCTGTTCTGTGATTTACCACATTCACCATTACACACATATTCACAACATTTCAAAGATAACGTAACAAATTATAGCAATATAATTCGAACTATTGCCAAGCGTTTTTATCTTCTAGATAGTCATTGACTGTGTAGTAACCTTTACACATTCATGTTTTTTTAATATGTGTTTTGAATCTGTTTAAAGGCAGTTCCAATATTTCACTAGGAATCATTATAGCAGCGTATACTTAGGCCCATAAATGAAGTATTTATTTTCTGCAACCTGTAAGATGGTTGGAAAAGTTTCCCCTCATTTCTTGTAATCCATAACGAACAATATATGACTTCATTGAAGATGCGGAGGGGTAGATTATATAAAGAAAGATCACTGGAAGCAAACGCAGAGAAATACCAGCCCTAATAAGGCTTATGCCTACTAGTAGGAGTCGATGCATCGTCTCTCTCCCTTAAATATGGGTAGGGGACTGATGGCTGGCCATGCATCTTACTCGTGAACGGGTGCAACTTGTGGTGACTGGTCGGACTTGAATTCGTGTATGCGGTGATGTTAGTTATTTCGACTTTGTATTTGCGTGTTGTTCCCACGAGAATGTAAGTGCGTGCTCCTATTTCACCATCCCTACATGCCAGTTCTACGTCCTTGATTTGAGACCTGGCAGTAAATGTAAAATTAGAAGCATTTAGCATTTACTATGTATTTATTTATTGACGTTCATAAGTGTATATTGTGTTACCTACATGAATAAATGATTTCGACTTGCCTTGACTTGTTTACTACCGACATTTTCAAGCTCCGAATCGAATTCGAATAAACCCTTTCTTTACTCTTTAATACTTGTACAACGCAAAGAAATATAGGAGTTACTTTTATTTATAATATTAACTAGAATATTTGTATTATGATTTTATCTTTATATTCTTTGAGAATACGAACACAAATCTTACAGTAGCGTAGTAGCATCGTACGGAAATGAGACGTCAAATCGAAACGCCGCAGTGATTGAGTCGACTTCCCGAGACTGATTGGTGCGCCCCGAGCTCTATTTACTTGGATATTACTTCTATATTAACATAATATTATTTTCTTGTTTCTATACACTACTTGCATAGCAATGGCGTTTAATTACCTGACATATCTAAATCCAAACAAACGTCAAATTAATAACTATGATTAAGTTAAGTTTTGTAAGCTTTCTCATTAATTTAATATTTGCTGTGAATAAAATGAAAATTACAAAGATAGTGTGCCATTTTTCAACAATATTTGATATATCTGGAATTATTCGAATTTCACAAACTACGTTCATTAGTCGTTTATAAACAGTACAAACCGGAAATCCGTTTAAGTTCGAAACAAAAGAAATGGAAGTCAAACAAAAAATCCATAAAATATTAATGAAAATACTTTAAAGCGAGACAATAAAAGCGTAACCGAGCTGTAGCTTAAGCGAAACTTATTTCATTTAGCGGGACTTAACTTTATTTTAAAGCTTAGTACGTGGGCACACAGCGTGGGACTTAATGATGCATTCACGTTTTAACTTAAATATAAGCCTTATGAGACGTCAATCGATCCGATCGCGACATTTTATATGAAACTTTGGTGAAACACTATATATTGGTAAATATGTTGTTGGTTCCATGTATAGATTGTTTCCATCTACTACATGGAACCAACAACAGAGCTGGTGCGGCTTGTGATGCGGCTGAAAAAGCTAAAGCATGCAAATACAAGAGTCTAGGCTCCTAATATTATTTTGTCTCATTCGGTGTTGAGACCCTTGCTAAAGCTTTTTAAGGTCAGTCGACATCACAGGGGACTGAAGAGGTAGCAGCTACCTCGGACCTTTGTCCGATTCTTTAATTAGTCTAGTTATTCAAAGGGGGAACGCTGCCAGTATCTTCGGAACCTTGCCTAAAGGGACTCCTTTTTAATAAAACATTTTAGTTATTATATTTTAAAGTTAGTTATTGTTTTTAGTTAAGAAAATTTCTAAATATACACTTATATTCTCTGAGCATCCAAGATTTATAGGTGTTTTACAAACAAATAAAAGTGCATGAGCACTACCCACGAGTTATAAAAAGTATTAAACTTTAACGTACATACGCACATATTTGTAAGAAAATTTGTATAGTGGGTACACACAAAATTAAGCCTTCACCACAACAAACTAATAAAGCTATTACAACAGTTACCGAGCGGTCACGTGACACAAACCGCCTTTTGTAATGACTTAAAACGATATTTTATAAATATTATCTAAAAAAATATTCGGATTTAATAATGATGCTTTTATATTCACGTATTTTACCTTTAATCATCATTATAATAACAAAGTGAGTTTCTTACTTCAGAAATATTTTTTATGTTAACTTATTTGGAAATATATACTGAATGTCAAATTTATTAAACTTCATACAGTTTATAGATATTGCTTTTATGATCAAGCCAGATCGAGTAAGAAGTAGGCTGGCATCTTGCCTGTGGTAAAGGGTAGCATAAAGTAAAGGAACACGCCGTTCCACAGACTCTGGCCAAGAGAATGTTTATGGAAGCTTGCTGGTCGCATAAGACCATAGTTTATGGTCTTTAGAATTATAGCTGTGATATAGATGTTAGTATAAAGACAGGAAATGTAGAATCTTGATTACACTTTATATTTAAATGATAATAGTAATTGTTTGCAATTGGATTTAATTTATTGTAAAGTTAAAAAGGCAAGGTAAACCATTATGCGAATGAGATTTAAGTTTAATATGTGTTGATAACGTAAAAACATTTATAAAATATTTTAACTGAATTATTAAATAAGGTAAACGAAATATTTACCGGACTTGAAATTAATACAGCCGGAAGTTTTTCATAATTTGGTATCAATATTTCGACGATAAAGTAAATTTATCAATAATTTTTTTTTTAATTACTTGATACAGTTTATTTGATTAAAATAAAATGAATTTAAACAATGTACAAGTAACGTATATAATTTAATAATTTGATTTCTTTAAAAGATAATCAGAATATTTCTATCGAAACTATTATATGTCTAAAGCGAGTAATAGAAAGGGTCTCTCAAATCTCAGTAAACGTTTCCCATCTTTAAATTTAAACAAGTGTGTGTGAGATACCATCGAAATGTTTCATTCCTTTAAGACTATGTATGTGTAGAATATAACATCGTTTGAATGTGGGTCGCGACTTCTCTGAGCGCGCATTTGAAAAGTCCATTTTCCACCATGGTAAACGTTACCGATGCCATAGGTTATGTTATCTATCTATCTAAAAACTCGCATAGAATACGGATCTCCACTTTCTACGGTTCTGACATACCTCTCTCGCGTCATTCACTTTCATTCATTCGTTTGTCAGTTACGGATACTTTTGACCTGTCCCTTCTCTAGTAGGTACGTTTGGCAATTGGAAAATGTATGACAAGTCCTGCGCGGCCCGATCTCACCGACGGTTACGTGAGTAACTACTTATTATTATAATGAACATGTCGAGTTCCTAAACATTTTTTCTATAATACTGATTTTGTCTACTGCGCGATTACACATAAGTATAATAAAAGTTAAACATAATAAACAATCCTGTAGCCTTCAACAAAGAGACACAATTCTGTCTTAATTGATCAGTTTTGAGAATTGAAAACGATTATAATTTCGACAAGAATTTAACTAAGTAACTTACTGTTACAGAATTTTTAGCTTACCAATTATTTAAAGGCCGGCGATGCGAGCCTTCTGGCAATGTGAGTGTCCATGGGCGGCGGTATCACTTAACATCAGGTGAGCCTCCTGCCCTTTTGCCTCCTATTACATAAAAAAAATAGATTAAAGTGTTCGCGAGATTTCAGGTCCCGTCTTTACGGGACCAACAGGCATATTTCTGTGCATTTTTTATTACAATACTATACAATTATTGGTTTAAAACGTGTCATCGTCAATCGTAAAAGCAATTAGTGTTAGTTGCGTTTATTGACATTTATTGACTCACGATGGAGTTAAAGTTTAACCACTAACATTGCTAAGCAGAGAATATATAAACATCATTAAAACAGACACTATTTTCTTTTTAATAGTTCTAAACACAAAAGGCAACCAATTTTCTGATAAACGCCGAATTTGAAATTACATTCTACCAACACCTTTTGTCGTACGATGTTGCTTTTTTTCAAAAGTCCAATAACGCGATGTAATAGCCCATGAATCATATAAATTACCCCGAACATTGCAATATTTCCCCCGTGTTTCGTATCTTCAATAGATTTAAATGGCTATATTATGATACATTGCGCGTTTGCTTAATAACTCCGCACTGAGAGTATTTTTTTGTGTATTTACACTGTATATAACGGATAATGTGCTATAATTCTCAGCTTTTATCGCTTGGCTTCTTTAACTATTTAAGGTCGTTTTATACTTGGATCTTCTCTATACGAGTAAATAATAATTAGTGAGTGTAATTCATAATTCGTGTATGCGGTGATATTGGTTATTTCGACTGTGTTTGCGTGTTGTTCCCACGAGAATGTAAGTGCGTGCTCCTATTTCACCATGCCTCCTGCTGATAGAGGACAAGTCTTTGTTTTTTTTTTAATGTATGTTATTATTATTAATTACTTGATATGTCATGTGGAACATGGTGTAATGGCTGCAGCTCCTTACAAACGTTGTGTAAAAAAAATGGCGATTAAAAAGAGTGGCGGAGAGTTTATTGCCAGTTCTAGTCTCCCGTTCTACGCCCTTGATTTGAGAACTGTATTTCTTTACTGACGAGTCATAAGTGTACATTATGTTACCTATATGATTTTATACTTTTACTTTACTTTAATCCGTGAGCTGGTTACGAAGTAAAATGAACTTCTGTTTATATTAACTATGTGTAAAGTATATTCATAGAAGGCCTGTAGAACAGCGGACTTTTATATTTTGATTACTTAGATTGATTTTAGATACTAATCCAGACGGGTGCACTAACTGCTTAGGTTTTATTGTTACTTGCATTTTATTGCTAAAATATTTTGGGTATCTAAAATCAATCTAAGTCTATCGAATGATGTTCAGTATCGCGTCATTTGGAAGGAAAGGCTAAGTGACGGTACGTCACCCCGGGCCACCGCTTGCTCTATAAAGCGCAAATTAGGCCCCACATGGAGTACTGTTCTCACTGGGCGGCAGCTCCCCAGTATCAACTCCTACCGCTTGATCATATTCAACGAAGAGTGATTCAAATCGTCGACGACAAATTGTGATTTGTCGGATTGTGATCCGAGGGGCTTGTGGGGATCTCACTGCGTCGTCTCCCGCATTTACCATGGAGAGTGTTGAGAGGAGTTGTTTGGACTGCAGCTGAATTTCATCATCAGACGTCAAGGCGGAATACAAAATATCATCCGTATCACCTCGACGTCCGTCGTTCTAAAACTGAGCATTTCTTAAGGCAATTTTTGTCACGCACCACCACTATGTGGAACCAGCTGCCTTTTGAAGTATTTCCGAACCAATTTGACTTAGAGTCCTTCAAGAAAAGAGAGTACCAATTGTCAAAAAGCCGGCATCGCGTCTGCGTTTGTACAAAACAATTAGAACAATTTAAACATACTTTCAGATTTTTTGTCGATTTTATATAAGCCCAATATTTTCTATATACCGATAGACGAAGCACGACCTTTGCCAAATATAAATTTTGAATTTGAATGGACCTCCCAAACACATCCGGCACTTAGTTGATTACACGCGCACATACCGGCGCTAACCGGTTCGTCGCAGTATATCAGTTTATGGTTTTTCAGTGAAACTAAATACACTGTAAAATCGTGCTGCAAAAACTTATTTTTCTATTAAAAGCTGTTTTGGTTTAATGCGGTGATCTCAGGAATTTCTAGTTCAAGCTATAGCTTTCTTTGATAGCCTCAGGTGAGTCCCGTCCCGCCTGCCCTGCAATTGCTCTTGAGGTACTGCAGTCATGTCGAAGATGCCATCGTGAAAGTTATGAGACAATGTATTTATGTCTGAATGGATAAAAAGTTTCAATAGAGATCGCGATGGTGTCAGCCTGTAGAACATAATTATTGATAAAATTGTTGGAATCACCCTACAACCAAATTAATGAGACAAAGCTTGGGGCACGACATCATTTATAAAATCATCATTTTACATTTTGATTATATATTTATTGCCACATAAAAATTTAATTCCATCTAATTTTGTCTACGAATATTGAACATGCATATAATATACTGTTAATGTTCTTAATATGTTATATTTAAAAGTGGTATTTTTAAGTCTAGAATTTTCTTTAAAGTTAGAGCTGGCTAGAGATTTCTCAATAAATCTTACAAGCAAAGCGTGACGAATTACACTTAGACACGCGACTTAGGTTTCAGTGGTTATATTTTTAAATTTCTCTAAGTTTCTAAGAAAAATCTTTTTTTGTTTGTTTATTTTTGGACTACGCAAGAATAAATCAATATAATATTAATTATATTTTAAATCCTTCAAAATTTCAACTAAGGTTATAGATTTATTAATTTCTCAAAAACATAAATTCAACTACAAAAAGGTATTGATTTTTACTTTATAATTAAAACATTAAAAACGAGGAGAAGTGCTCTTAAAAGTCTGATTTCCGCTTGTCATCTTTTTGTCACGAAAATATTATCTTAACTAAATCCAGGCGCATATTTTAGTAACGTATTTTTTTTCTTTTGTAAAACGTTACGATGCGGGGCGGGGGTTAAATTACGCGTTATTGTTAATATTTTTTTCGACTTACACCACATAATAGTAACTAAAGAGTCACTAGGTGGTCACGAAACGTTTTACTTTACTTGGGTACAGTACTTGTACTTGGGTACAGAAAAACGTTACGGCGAGTTACATGGGGGGGGGGGTCAATAATCTCCAAAAATTGCGTTACGTAATACTTGAACGCTCCCTAAGACAAATAATGTTGTAAAGTGACATTACCAGAATACTTTCTTTTTAAGGATTTTTCCGATGTAATAAATGTCACGTAATCTATATATATAAAAGAAAGTCGTGTTTGTTACAACACTTATAACTCGAGAACGGCTGGACCGATGTTAGTTATATCTTTTTTAGTGGATTCTTCTCAACTCCGAATAGCAGAATAAGTACTAAAATATCGGATAAGTTATCGAATAACAATAAGTAAGTAAATTAATTTTACGAATGCAAACAGCATGTGGTGCCATCCGTTGACAAAACTACGCATCATTTTTACGTCGAATTCGTGTCAGTTCAAGAAATTCCGATCTTGAGGTGAATGAGGAGATGCATGATTTGATCTTGATCGAAGTTACCTCATCAAAAAATGTTGTATATCAGAAAGTGCTTTGACATGCAGTAACGCAATATTGGCGCTCGAGAGAAGAGGCCATTCTTCTTTCGCAATGGCACGCAATAAAACATTTCTATATTTGCAAAAAGAATTTGTATTAATGTTAACCTTAATGAAATCCTATGTCTGACTAAAGTTAACACGATATTATTAGACTGTAAGGTGGAACAAAGTGCGCCGGGTCAGCTAGTTATTAATACAAGTAGATTTAGTTAAAGTAATAAAGAACTTCAATCAAAACAAAAAAATACACATTACAAAGGAATAAATCGGGAGTTCAAAATAAACACACACGATTATATACAAAATTAAGCTAATAAATTATTCAAAAGTTCAAATTTAGAATGCGCTTCTCACTTTCAGCGCAGAAAGCTTTTCCATATACATAAGAACTTCGTAATTGTTCATTCTAATTTATATTCCTAGTTCATAGTTCGGTATCAAAATAACACGATATCGGAATAAGCTGAGTGATAAATGATAGTTTGGAATAACGGAGTCGAACATTAATAATTTCCTTTGATATATCACAAATAAACGATGTTGAGTTTGTTAGCAAGTGATCGTGAATGATAAATTTATGAATATGTGGTTTGTAATTAATTGCATAGGTCAGGGTGTGAATATTAGTTTAACTCACTCCAGGTTATCGCCTACGCCAGTTGCGCTACCCTATACCAGCACGGGTTCTTCCAGTACTCTTAGGTCTCAGCCTCTGATTTCTATATCGGTTTCATGATTTTTTGTTTTTCTAATAGGCAAGTAGGTGATCAGCCGTCTGTAGGTTTTCAGTCTAAGGCATGCCGGTTTCCTCACGATGTAAAAAATAACACAGCCGGTGATCGAACCAACAACCGCAGGGATGAGAGTCACACGCTGGTGCCTTTAGGCCAACCCTGCTCTTTGGAAAAGCTCACTGCATTTTGGAAATAAACGGAAATGTCCTAGGTCAACTAGCTCTTTTATATAATTATATAATAAATAATAAGCTAACTTCATAGTGTCTATTGATGTTTAATTAATGGTTGTAATCAATGGAAAGGCGTGAAAGAAAATTAATTAATTAATAAATTAACTCATTTTTAATTAGATTATGACGTCTTTTTACAGTGCATAATAACAACACAATAACATTGACTGCATTTTAACAATTAACTATATTGATTATCTAAACACCGAATATCAACAAGCCCTAGTTACAAAGTTTATTAGGCTGTTGATGGAGTATTCTAAAGTTCGGCATAGTTTGAAAACCGAACCAATAAATGAAGCATATAATATTGAGCTTACGGCGTGATGTATGAGCCGATATGCAAATGTATTCAAATGCATGATTTATTGCGATACACATATTTCAAGGCAGTTAATGCTTCGGTGATTATGCATTATACTGCATAGAATACTTTGAAATAATTATCGTCCATAGATGCTTGTATATTTATTATTTATACGTTCTAAAACAATGTCTAAAAATACAAGAAATTATGACATCACAAATTTAACACACATACACATCAATTACATAAGAACATAAGCAATCTATTAAAGGAAAAAATGAAAGAAATAACCACAAAATAAAATGAAACAAAAAAAATAAGAACTAAAACTAATAACATAAAAAATAAAATTAAGAGCTACTTTATTTTCTTCAAGTTTATTAATAACATGAAGAAAATAATCCAAATCATAGCAAGAGATACCTATCTTTTATAGTTATTATTAATTAAACAAATAATAATAATAAATTAATTTAATAACTATTATTTTAAGAAATTCTATTGCAGAACTCTCTTGTAGGACCCATGACAACCATAACTAAAAAACTAAAAAAAAACATGTTTTAATCGGATGAAATAAATTGTAAAATAGTTATTCAGTGGTAATATATAAGGTAACACGCAAGGCAAAAGCTCTTAAACAAACTATTCATTGCTTTAAAAATAGAACCGTAAAATACGATTAATTTTATTGCTTTTAAAACTTTTATCCAGAGAAAACCGTTTTAGTAAAATATCCACTAACACCATTTAATGCGACCAATTCTAGGCCAACTAGTGCAAGTCGCCAATTACGTAATCCCTGATTAAAAGATATCTTCCTATTACCAAAGACTTATAGTGTGAGAGCTGGGCTGTTATTATTTTTTTTTTATAGAACGGGGGGCAAACGGGCAGGAGGCTCACCTGATGTTAAGTGATACCGCCGCCCATGGACACTCTCAATGCCAGAGGGCTCGCGAGTGCCTTTCAAGAATATTATATCTTATATTTGAAATAAAATCGTTATTTATTTATGGATTATCTGAAATAGGTGAAACTTTCTACTTTGAATATAATACTGTACACGGATTTGTAAATAGCATACTCCGTAGACAGTAAAATTGCTTTCGAAGATTATTTTAGATATTTACCACGAAGGCACTTAGCATTTTTTTGAGGAAAACAAATGGAAAAATATCCCATAATACTCATCGCATTTGTGAAACTGTCTGAAGTAAGGATTTACTTTTTCGGGTTTTTAACACAGTTCTTATATCTTGTATTTTACTTAATAACGTTTTTAGATTAACTTTCTTCTGGAACATGGAGCAAGCTAGTGATCAATACAGAATAAGGGTCTGTTTCACAATGTATGGATAAAGTACCAAATAGCTATGCAACACATAAATTATTTGGAAGATAAATTGTGCTATTTGACATTCATCGGATTCATAATTTATGATGGACTTTATGTGACGAATAGCGCTATCTGACAGTCGTGAAACGCAACAATAGTATTTATCCTATCAATAAGTATTAAATAGATAATTTGGAACCTATCCGTACATTGTGAAACAGACCCTTAGTCATTTAAATCCAGTTCCGTTCCGAGCAGTTTAAATATTTGAATGTTATTTAAAAATGTAGTCGAAACAGTTATGAGTATCGCTTTGTTTTTCTGAGATCAGGGCAGGTTAATTAGACAAATTTTGACATTAAACTCCAAAACCAATAGTTCGGCAAAGTGTAAATCGCTAAAACTTTCTGGTGTCGGGAGTAACCATCGTTGCAGACGTTTGCGTTTATTACTACTAATATTATACTTACAAGTGCATTTTCGAGTTTAACAATGTATTTTTTTTTATACAACAGGGTGCAAATGGGCAGGAGGTTATATATATATATATAACCTCTTTAAAAAAAAAAAATACAATTCACACCAATTGACCTAGCCCATGCTAAGCTGGTGAAGCTTGTGTTATGGGTACTTGGCAACGAATATACATACATATTATAGATAGATAGACATATAAATACATATTTAAACACCCAAGACCTAAGCACAACACCAAATGCTCATCACATCGATGTTCGTCTCAGCCGGGGATCGAACCCGGGACCCATGGATTCGCAGTCAAGGGTACTAACCACTAGACCAATGAGTCGTCAAAAAAAATAATGTTAAGTGCCCATGGACACTCTCAATGCCAGAAAGCTCGCCAGAGCGTTGCCGGCCTTTTAAGAATTTATCTTTTCTTGAAACACCCTAAGTCGAATTGGTATATATGCCTTCAATTCACTAAGCCTTAGTGGGCTCTTGGACTATAAGGTTTTAATGGGCATCTTTTAAAAGCTGGTAACGAGCCTGTTAATTAATCCACACTAAGGTACGCCTTAGAGGTTCATTACATTTAGTTCTGAATACAAATTATGACATGGTTAAAAGGCATTTAAAGCACAAAGTTTTATTTTATATACAACGTGAAAATGAAGGTTCAAAAGTAGGTTGCACATTTAATTGTATAAAATTTTGCTTAGAAAATGTACACAGCAGTTATTTAATTGAATTAAATAGTTTGTAAAATTGTTCAATTCAAATTGGGCCATAGTTAACTTAGGCTTAAGAGGTGATGACCCCCTTCCTGACTCATAAACAGTTGGAGACGGGAAGCCAAAGTGACCGTCCTTCAGAAATGGATGGACGATGGTCACAGGGCAGGAGCTTGGAAAATTGCATGAATACGTCCAGTGCTCAACTTGTGGGAAATACAAGATGGGGGCGCTGTCTTACCGAGTCGTTCAGGTCCTTACAGGCCATGGATGTTTGAGGAGATACCTTCACAGGGTCGCCAGGAGGAAGGCGTGACAAATGTATGTTGCTATATATATATATATATATATATGTATATATACAGCGCTACACACTTTAGAGGTTTATTTCTGATAATTGGATATGTGGCTCCCCGTCATAGTGAAAGTTTAGATGGAGGCTGACCATGGAACACTTTTAAAGCCTCATTCAAGTCCGTTGTAGTACTTAAAGAGAGTGTTCAAAAGTGTTACTCAGATGCCAACCCTCAACGCCAAAAAAGACTAGTGAGACGGCGACGCGATTACGCTCGTACTCCACTGTGACCGCACCGTAATGGGCAACTCGGAAGGTGGGCTTGCAGTAACGCAGCAGACGCCATGGATGAGGACACGGATTAAGGGAAACTGTTACCTTGCCTCCCGTCCATAGCGAGCAGATGGGGCTGTTGATGTAGATGCACCTCACGGATTGACCCCACACTCGCTGCGTCACTTTAACGAGGTGGCGTGGGGGTCTGTAAATTGATATCCCGAAAAAAAAAACGGCTTAAGTGCGATCATAGAAGACCATACGTCATCTTCTATATTATATATATAAAAATGAACGAGAGAAACGGAGAGAAAAATTAAAAAAAATTGAGAGAAAAAGTCTAAAAACAACACTTTTCTATATTACCATACAAAATGTTCGTAATAATATTTAAAGGCAATTTGAACTTTAATACCATATCATAAAGTTCAAGTGTTAGTGGAGGGGTTCCGGGAAAGTAAATTTTTATTTTTTGACATAATGTATTTGTTGTATTATCAACTTTCTTATTTTTATCTTACTAGCTAGACCGGTGTCCCGAAAAGAAGAATAAGTATTAAAAAAAAATAAAGAATCGACTGTTAGGCGGTACGATGTTCGCCAGGCCAGCTAATATAATATAAACGAATTTTGACTTTAAACACATACAAAATTACGTCAAAAAACGTCGTATATTCGAGACATAAAACAGAAAGGCGGACATATTTTCAATCAAGAACCTCTTCTTGAATTCGGTGAAAACGAACGTAATATATCAGTCGTTTGAACCTTTAATCCCCTAAGAATATTTGTGAAATATGATATCATATGTCACGGACCACTGTCTTACGTGATACGGCGAAGGGTAATTCTGTAGGGCCAATTTATTGCGTGTTTTGTGGAAGATATAATTTTCTAAAAATGGTTCGTTTAAGGGCCTTGTTTATGATGAAGTGACTCCATATGAATTGTGTCTAAGACAATTTATTAAAAATCACTAATTTAAGATATTTGTGTTTTAAGTCTTAATAAATTTACTCTCAAGAATATTTATTAAAGTTCCACTTTTTGTAGACCTACTCATAATCCTTCATTAAGTTATATAATGGTAGTATTTTTCCCATCGGTAAATTTATTAGCCGCTCATTAAGTCTTAAGAAACAACTCTAAGCACGGCAAATAATATTTCTTACATCCAGTGATACCGGGCGCCTTACATAGTGTTTTGATAGGCTTTCAAATAATAATAAAGTACTACGACCCGGACGACCATTTTTAGTGTAGCCGTCAAAAGCATCGAAAAACGTGTCTCATATACGTATAACGTGTCAATATACACTATATTTAAGTGATCTGCAATACTAGTAATCATAATAATAGTAAATAGTGATTTTTGACAGAACTTAATAAGCGAGTTAACATTATCAATATAATGTTAAGTCACAGTTCAATGTTTCACTAAAAATTAGGTCACATGCAACCTTATTTCTTTAGCTGTCCAATTCATATTAAAATTTGTAGTTTTAAAAATTTATTCGCGTTCGAAATGAATATTTTTAATATTATAAGTTTTGATGAGAGTAATGTATATATTTTAACTCGACCGATCGTCACATTTGATTCACTTTTTTTTGTTTCATTTGAATTATGCTAGACGCACTTGAACTAGATTACATTTTTGACATTTTTAATTATTAGTTACCCCCTACATTTTAAAATGTTTTAGTGAATGTTGTGTGTGTATTCTTTACTATTATTATATACTATATAGTATTAGTTACTATATATAGAGTCTAACCTCTCCTATTATCTCCTTATTCTTACGACTGGCAATTTTGTGCCTTAGGTACTTCGTGTCGAGACGAGATACGTACTCAGGGCTTATTATATTAAGATAAAATTGTGTAACAACGGCCACCAAATCGTTCTCTGTGGTTATATGCACAAATTTATTTGTTTTACTTATGTAAGTATAAAAGTAGGTCTTACTTTGTATCTAATTAATCCAGTACTTCACTAATATTTTAATATTGCCAAACTGTTGACATGCGTACAAATGCGTATATTTTTACAATATTTGTTACGTTAAAGATGGGTTTTAAGATTCCAATATGGGCATACATGGATATAAATACATTAACTAAGATTAATCTCGAACGGTGAAGGAAAACATCGTGAGGAAACCGACATGTCTTAGACCCAAAAAGTCGACGGCGTGTGTCAGGCACTGGAGGCTGATCATCTACTTGCCTTTTAGATTTAAAAATGATCATGAAACAGATTCAAAAATCTGAGGCCAAGATCTAAAGAGATTGTAGCGCTACTGATTTATTATTTTATTTTATTTTATTAAGATTCGAATATGGCCTTACATGTATTTAAATACCAATGACTTGAAAATAAATTATTATACTTAGTATACAAAACATTCGTTGGACAAGGAATCAGTCGTTTCAGACAAAACGGTATCAACAAACATTTCTAAAAAACCATTACGAACAAGAAAACAGTGATTTTTCCAGCTAATTACAGCAATAATTCTTTAATATTAGCCGGCTTACTGCGTCGAGAAATTAGACCACTTTCCTTATAGCCGATTACAAGCCATTATATTTTTTGAGCCTCTTATTTTCCTTATTTTTCATAATCTCATTACTTTGTGTATAAAGTCCCGTAACTTATGAGTCATAGAGCAGAATTATTGATAATAACTCGTCGCTAGGACCGAGGCCAAGATCTAGGGTTATACGCACGGATGTTGCTAGTTTTTTTTCTATGGCAGTAAAGTGAAACTACATTTAACTATACCGTTTGCCGTTAAATGCATGTGATATTTCATGTATAAAATTAGAGAGAGACGACTCATTGGTCTAGTGGTCAGTACCCCTGACTGCGAATCCATGGGTTCCGGGTTCGATCTCCGGAACGAGGTAGACAGTTTCGAAGGTGGGAAGACGAAATAAAATCCGTAACTGGGAAAATATGGACAAATAAAGCTCAGAACAGAGCAGAGTGGAAAGAAATGGAGGAGGCCTTTGCCAAAGTTGGGCAAACAGATGGGTTGTCGGTGTCACCGACTCACTAGTGATAATAGTTAAGGTTAAAATTGTGTTATTTTTTCTGTCTGAATATAGGACTTTATTATTATTATTATTCTTGCTTCATCCTCAGTCTAGTTTTATAAAACATATGGCAATGGGGCAGGAGGCTCATCTAATGTTAAGTGACACCGCCGCTCATGGACACTCACACTGTCAAAAGGCTCGCAAGTGCGTTACCGGGCTTTTAAATCGTCAGCTGATCACTTTCCATATATGTCTTCCCCGGAGGTCCCTTTCCAACGTGTGGCTACGGCTGTCCATCTTCGGTTACAATACGGATGAGAAAATAAGTTATCGGGTATATTTTTTTCGGTGCCAACTTTTCTTACGATTCAACACCCGAAATATGAAAGTTATAATGTAGTCGGGAGCAAACGTTTAATTCCAAACTACTATTAACATAATATATTTTTCCCTCTTAACTCCTTCCTAAACTTAGTTTTCTGAGCAATTCGTTTAACCCTCTATTAAGATTGTTCACACACACATATAGAGTTCTTAAGATTTAAATCTGATTAAAATGAGAGTAAAAACTTAATTGTGTTTGACTTGAAAAAGCAGAGTTGGCCTAGTGACTTAGCGTGCATGTCACTTCTTGAAGTTGAGTGTTCAAATTGCGGCTGAGCATCAATTAATTTTTCTTTCTGTGTGTGCAGTTTACACTCGTGTACGGTTAGGTAAAACATCGTGAGGAAACCGGCATGTCTTAGCGCTAAAAATCGACAGCGTGTGACAGAAGGCACTGTGAGGATTTGTAGCGCCATTGGTTTTTTTACTTTAGTATTATCGGCATTATTTTCTAAATAAATCGAGAAACGTTTAAACGTCTATGAAAGTTATCCATAAAGTTTATTTGTTCTTTTAGACGAGAATAAAACCAATTACTCAGGTGGATTAATGGCCAAATCTTAGGATCGAATATAGCAAATAATTATTTTTCCATGACATTTAAGTCTTGATAAATGTGCTCGACTCATATAAAAATGAAGAAAGAGGAATTTTTAAACACTACTTGCCCATAGTAGAAAAAGTTAATAAATGTCTTCTAGCCGAGCACGTTTTTCGAGATGACAAAAACCCAGTTGAGCATTACGTACAGACCCGAGCGGTAACGCAAGTTCGGCTCTGTACATCGAGAGCAAACAACGTCTATGGCGAGAGTATGTTGAGGTATTTTCTACCGCGGCTTATAAATGGACTCGCCAGTTATTAGCTAGCCTAACGTTAACCACAAGGCCGTCTTAAACTAGCCTGGGGCCATTGGGCACACAAGAATTTGGGGCCCTTTTGGAATGTAATTGTAAAAGCTAATTGTAATTTAAAAATTTACTAAGTATGACCATTTAGGTCATCAAATACAGTATGATATATTATGTCATTAATGATATTAGAATGCTGCTGGTTTTTTGGTTACGATTACGATAACGGTTTCTTTCGAGATTTCTGTTGAGTCTTCGTTTATATCCTTATTAGTACAGTAGAAATAGGCGCAGTTATCGATATAATGGCGTAGTATATGCCTTCTGATAACTTTTTTGAGAATAAATGTGGGAGAGAAATTGTCGATCTTTCGGGGCCCCCTGAGAATGGGTGTGTCGTGTGCCCTTATGGTGAAGACGGTATTGGTTAAACAACATAAAAAGTAAGTTAAAAAAACTACTTTTATATGCATTTGTCGGTTTACAATAATGATATGGTTACTCCATACAAACCAAAGTGGTTATCTAAAGTAATATATCATGATTTTATTATATTATTCTGTAAAATAAATAAATTTAAAAAAAGTATCGCTTACACTGTGCACAGTCCGAACCCCCAAAGGTAGGATTCGGTTCACGATTTCGGTTCCGGCGTCACAGTGGGCGGCTACGCCTCACTGCGGTACATAAATCTGTGCAAGACAAGTTGTAAGCTTTTAGAAAAGTATTAGCCATGGCAAAGTAAAAACTGTCGGTAAACTTGTGTTCGGCCATTTATTTGAATCCTACTGGGGGAACTTCAGATTAATTTCGTATTTAAATTTATCAAATGTATTTATTTTTAGATGTGATATAGAATTAATGATAGTTAATACAAAATTATAATAATGTATATATGTAAGTCAAAGGTTGTGTACCTATTTATCATATAGATATTTTTTTCCGTTACTTTTAGCCACGCTGGTTTCTTTATTTGTAGTGTTGTTAATTCAATAACAGTTAATATAATATATAATAAGCAATAGCCAATTGTATGGGTACATTATCCTTTTTGGGGGTACACAACCTGTATGAAAGCATGCCCTTCTCCTTACGAAAAACGTTTTCTAGGAATTTAACTATAATAACTATTGGATATTCTTTTGTAGGTATAACATAATATAAGTGGGTAAAATAGTCTTTTCCTTAAATAATATATTTCATTCGTATTAAAACACCTCATACAATGTACTACATTATAAAAAAGGGTAATATATGATAATAATAGTTAAAAGGTAAACCTCTTACCACAGATTAATAACGCTCTTTGACATTTCCAATAGTTTGGTAGTCTGTATAAAGCTCGTTAGAATCATTAACATACATACTGTGTCGTTCAGCCAATGCTTGCTGCAGGGGCGTGTAATTTCCGGAATGACGCGGAGTACGCTACACATATTTGTAAAGGAAGACTAAAAAGGTTGGCACATTCAGTACTTATAGGGAATGTGTCTTCATCTACGCCATGTCAAAATTTCGTTGTCAATTGCCTAAGAATATCTAATATATAAAATTCTCGTGTCACAATGTTCGTTCCTATACTCCTCCGCTTGACCGATTCTTACGAATTTTTTTATGCATATTAAATAAGTCTGAAAATCGGACAACATCTATTTTTCATCCCCCTAAATGTTAAGGGTGGTCCCACCCCTAATTTTTTATTTTTTAGACAAAACTTTTTGTTTTTATTTTTTTATGATACAGCATACAAAAATGCATATAATCTTAATGGTCACCCCTCTACGATCAACTCCTATTTTTTTATTATTGTAGATAGTTATTTTTATTGAACTAAAAAAATTTTTCCTAGAAATAATATACATGGCGAAACGACGTTTACCGGTCAGCTTGTTTTATATAAAAGGTCGAGTATAGCCTAGGCATACTTACATATTAACAATATGTAAGTATGTTTGAAAGAAAAATCTTAATATAAAGTTTTAATCTGGTAAATACTAAATAATCTTTGAAATGTAAATAAAATACGTCTAAATTCACTTACACAAAATAAAAACTTATATACTTTCTTTATATATCCGTCTGCATACAATTCTTGATTGCACTAACTTCAAATTAACAAAGCAACGCTCAATTGTGCATTTATTTTTATACGTATAAGTACGTTGGGGCAATAAAAACAAAGTACTTAGGAAGAATGCAGGTTATCTGCAATGCAATTCAGTGAAGCTAGTTAGGTTAATGCTTTTGTACCTTGCAAAAACCACGCTTGTATTCATTTACATTCCAAATAACCCATTTAACGAAACCATCGTGTTTTTTGCGGTAATTTAATTGATGTTTTAATTAAGACAAAGTAATAATAATTAGCTAGATATTAGAGTCGGTCGTTAACTTTATTCAAGATAACTACGAAATGAAATTTTAATATCAAACAAAACATATTGTAATCATATAGACACATAAAACTAATAATAAAATAATATACATTGAAATAAATAACTAAACTTAACATAAACTAAAATATATCATTAAAAGGAGTCCAAAGAAAAGGTTACTAATACAACAGAGACAAAAAAAAGAAGAATTGAATTAATACACTGCAAATAAGTTGCGCCAGATCTCACTTGACAAAATGATGAAGGTTGTTTGTTGAATTCTCAGGGCACATTTTCAAACATTCACGTAATATGTGTGATATGTTTCTCCTTATAAAAAAAGTTAAATTATTCTAATTACAATGTTTTAGTACTCGTGCATAAAGCGACAGTCGGTTTTATATAAAAACAGATTTTTTATAAGATTATTTAATATTTCTGTTTTTAAACTGCAATCACAAACATTTTAATACGTTAATGGTTTGACAATTGAGCTTGCGTTGCTTAATTTTTAAGATTTACAAACAACATATATTTGTTGTTTTTGAAGTTATACTTCTTTAGGCGCGTTATGAAAAATTGATGAGAGTGAAATTTTACGATGCGCGCGCACCGTGACACAAAAGTAACAGAATTTATGTTACACTTAATGTAAGAGAATAATAATAAATATTTATTTATTTAATTTTTCAAATGTAAAATTTATTGACTATAATGACTCCTTTTCCAGTCTTTGATTATTTCATTGTAATTAATTATTTGCATGCAATCAAAAACTATTTTTAATAATACCAAAGAAGTATAACTTCTTACGCGCGTACATAAGTACACGCACCCTTTTTTTTAAATAATTATTCTAATCTAAATTAAAAGCCTAACAAAGTTTCCCTTTCCACATTAATGGGATATAATGTTGGTGTCTCTAAATGGGGCATGCGCCATCACTCCGGCCACTTAAGGGCCCGAATGGGGCACACGAGGACCATTATCTTGCACAGACCGTTGGGTTGGTTCACTCAAATGTCGGAGTTTATGCCTACAATGTTTTAGGGATAATATGTTTAAGTTTAAAGTTGTAACATCCAATCATGGTTTGTGAATAAAAAATATTTGAAAGTTTTTAATAAAAATCTTTTAACGAATATAAACGAAAATTTAAATTCAAATTCAAAAATCATTTAATCATATGGGTAACACATTGTACACTTATGACTTGTCAGTAAAGAAATACATATTAATGCTTCTAATTTTACATTTAGTGCCAGTTCTCAAATCAAGGGCGTAGAACGGAAGAGAAGAACTCGCAATAAACTCTCCGCCACTCTTTTTAATCGCCATGTTTTTTTTTTCACAATGTTATACCTGGTAACTCTACTGTTTTCTTGTATTTGATTTAGTTAGGCCTTTCATCATATATGTACGTTTTATATTTTAGAATTGGAAATTAATTAAATTGCTATTCAGTTTTCAGATAATAATAATCAAGTGGTGCTAAACTCTATATGGGTTTTGGCTTCAGATTGCTTCCGTATCTTCGATTATTTTTATTTTATAGACAAGTCAGTGATCAGCCTTCAGTGACAGATGTCAACGATTTTTGGGTTTGAGACATGCCGGTCTCCTCACAATGTTTCCCATCACCGTAGTAGCAAATGCTAATTGCGCATATAGAAAATATCATTGGTGCGCAAGCGTGATTCAAATGCACGACCTCAAGGATAAGGGTCGTACTTTTAAGCGACTAAGGCAACACTGCTCTTTAGTTTTAAAATGTCTTCGATTTAACCTTCATTCGTTTCAGACTTATGACACATATCAAGTCATTTATGAGGAATTCACCATTTTACAGGCATACATACATTGCCTGGAGCTTCTCGCTAAAATGATTTATGTGTAATATGTTGTTTTATTTTTCCAATGGGTTTTTTTATAGAACAGGAGGCTAGCAGGTAGGAGGCTCATCTGATGATGTCACCTCGCCGCCTATGGACACTCAATGACAGAGAGCTCACGAGTGCGTTGCCGACCTTTTAATAGTCAATACGCTCTTTTCTTGCATTATCCTAAGTCGTATTGGTTCGTAATACCACGAGCTTAATTTACCTCTATTTAATGTGTTTTTTTTATATACGAACCGTCATAGGCAAATGTATAGATATTACGAAATGTCAAATTGACTCAAATGGTAATCAGATTCGGCAGATGTGACAGTTGACATTTCAGTAAACAAATATATATCAGTTGGTATAAAGTATCCACTGTATTGTCAGTGTGGTAAAAAAGAGGGAATGTCAAATGTCAAATTCAAGTTGTAATATTATAGACCATTTTTGTAAAATTACTTATATATAAAAATCAAGGGCCAAGTATTTACGTCCATATTTTAATAAAAAGGCAATCACTGTAATGGTAATAAATTGAATCAAATAAGTTCACTTAATCTTCAGAAGTGATTAGCATTAATTTATACACACAAAAATAGTAGTTCCGCGTAATTCAAAGGGAAATATATTTTTAAATTACGTAAATAAAATCGGTTTTTTGCCGGCGCCACTCTGTGCGGTATGTTTGACGTGCAACCGGCGTGAAACGTTAAAAATTGAAAGGACTAAGCCAGGTCAATGACCTTTAAAGCCCTATATACACTGGATCGTATGCAGGTTTCTGAACTACATTAGTAAGAAGTATTTCTGTGTCAGTTTGACTCATTATTTTTAAAGTAATTATTTCATCGTGGAATAAGTATCGATAACACACTTAAACATTAATTCCTAAATAGAATTAATATTATTTTAGCGAATTTAAAAGGTAGGTACCTAAGTTTAAAAGGAGGTTAGGTTTTAACCTCGTTGCACCAATATTTGCATTCGCTTTGGAGTTGTTAGTTCAAGCTTAGTAAGTAGGTACACAACAAATTTTTTATTTGTTTTGCGTTTGTCTTACAGCCAGTTCCCATAACATACGACTGGTATTTTGTATTAACGGTTACGAGGCGTAGATTTTTCTAGAAAACTGTAGTGAGTGCCATAATTTTCTATAGATCGAAGTAAGTTACTTGAAGTGTCGGATATTACTTAAAACCCAAAAATCTAAATAATAATAATAAGAAAATAATTGAAAAATTCAATGCTCCTAAATTTAAATTTTTATTTTACAAATGTAAGGTGATTCGAAAACTGATGAAGCTGAAACCTACAGATCTGCTTCAACTGTAACTAACAACCATCTCGGCAGCTTTGTAACAAAAAAAAAGGGTGCGTGTACTTATGTACGCGCGTACGAAGGAGTCGGTTACATAGATACATACAGGTGAAGCTAATATAAAGCGTGTAAAAATAGTTTTTGATTGCATGCAAATAATTAATTACAATTAAATAATCAAAGACTGGAAAAGGAGTCATTATAGTCAATAAATTTCAGTTTACATTTGAAAAATTAAATAAATAAATATCTATTATTATTTTCTTAAATTAAGTGTAACATAAATTCAATTATTATTCGAATGTTGTTTTTAAATTATGTCCAATGCCGTAGCATCTTCAGTGGGCAACTTCATTCTGTTAATTTTGTGTCACGGTGCGCGTGCATCGTAAAATTTCACTCTCATCAATTTTTCATAACGCGCCTAAAGAAGTATAACTTCAAAAATCAGTCTATACGTTTACCAGCCATGATGGTACACACACAAAACCACAAAACTCATAAAACCCCTCTTGCGTCGGTCAAAAATGAGAGAAATATTATAAGCTAGTTGTAATAACAACGACGCAAAGCAATATATTTCCTCATTGTAATAATTCATTCGAGCCAGTTAATTTGAAAAATAATTACAACAATGTACGATGAATAAACAGACCAACTTTTCACAAACTATTTTCCATTATAACCTTATATCGCTTATGCAAGAACTAGAACTAAGCATATTACACGCAAATTCAATTAGACTAAGAGCCTGTTAATAACTTATCCCCGTTTTATACATTGTAAGCGATAGAATAAAGGCAGAAAAATCATCCGATGGAATGTCATACTCCCCAGGGACGAGTGTTATGCCTGATGCTGGCGAGTGCATTGCCGGCCTATTAAAAAGGTGTACTCAGGTTTATTTTATGTTTTACAAAGTTAATACCAATTAGTGGAAACATAAATGTAGGTTTTATGTCCATAAAATATTGTTATTGGTTTCATTGTCTGTAACGTGAATTATTCGTGCATGCAGAAATGTTTAGAGAAGTCTTCCCCATTTTACACGCTTTATATTAGCTTCACCTGTATGTATGTATGTATGTAACCGACTCCTTCGGACTCGATTTTGACCCACTTTAAACGGACAGATTTTATTCAAATTTTGCGCACCTGTCAAAGATCGATGACAATGCAATAATCCGAAAAAAAAAAAAAAAAAATTAACTAAAAAAAAAAAAAAAAATAGTTAAAAAAAACTAAAAAACACGCTTTTAAAGCACATCAAACTAAAAAGTGAAAAATAATTCCTAATTTAGGCTGAAAATGGTAATGAACAAAAAATACTGGTATTATTGTGAAAAAGCGTGGGGCGCTCTGTGCCATATTTTTCGTCTATAGAGCAACCCACGCTTTTTCACAATAATACCAGTATTTTTTGTTAATTACCATTTTCATTATTTATTAAATCATGCCTTAGCATAATGTAACACATAATTTTAATATTCAAAATTGAAATGTTATTTTAAGAAACTTAATTGATTTGAGGAAGAAAGTCACTAGGAAATTGTTAACGAAACACAGCAAGTAAATTTTCAAAACATATAATGAAAGACGTCAAGAAGATTTTCGAATGGCCAAATTGAGTAGTCCTCAACAGCCAAATTAAGAGTCCTTAAAAACCCCGTTTTGAATCCATGTTGAATCCACGTTGGGAATCACTGTTCTAGAGCATATAACTCTTAGACTTAACAATAATTCTTCGTAACTGATCGCATGTGGCAGTAAAAATCACAGTCCTCAATCACTACCGCGTCATAAATTACCTATATCACACGTATATCGCACTCAAAGCGGTTCATAAACAATTAAACATTAATTTAAGCATAATTATAGTAGCTTTTCATAAATTAATTGCGTAAGAAACTGTGGAACGGTGGTTTCTTATTATAAGGCTATATTAGAATTGTTTTATTCAAAACATGAAAGCCCTAGCTGGTTGGCTTTAAATTAATTAACTTAATGTGATATTGCCCTGATAAATGTCGGACATTATTTTATATAGTACAAAATCAAAAGACTAGACTAGACAGAAACTTAATTAAACTTTCATTCATAAGGAATGGATAGTTAAAAATAATAATTCGCTGAATATTATTAACACGATTCATTCTTAAACACACTTGAGAGCCTCCTCAGAGCTTGTCCATGGGCGGTATAAACATCAGTTGACGCTCTAAAAGAACCAAATATAAATTAAATTGAAAAGCCAAGTTTATTTATATCTTTACAGCAAAGGACTAACAATGGTGCATTCTTATTGGTTTAAGAACAAGCCAATACGTATAACGATTGTACGATTCTTTGAAACTTTCAGAGATTGCGTGTGTGACATGTTTAATCACGTGGTACGTGGCTACATGATCCTCTCATCTTTATATGTTCTCCAGATCGATTCGGTGTCTAATCACTATTCAGACCAAGATGGTATATTGTTCTTAGAAGCATTATTAAATAGTGTACTCGCTATACATTAACTATTATACTCCGATGGAAAGGATGTCCGACACAACCGGGGCAAAAGCAGGCACAGGACGGAAGGCTCACTCACTAGTTCATCTGCAGCACATCCACATAACCATGAAATACCTATGTCTATATATATAAAAATGAAACCCGTTTTCCGTTGTCACGACATAACATGAAAACTGCTTGACCGATTTGTCTGATTCTTTTTTTATAATATTCCTTGAAGTACGAGGTGGTTCTTACGGAGAGAAAAATTTAAAAAATTGAGAGAAAAAGTCTAAAAACAACACTTTTCTATATTACCATACAAAATATTCGTAATAATATTTAAAGGCAATTTGAACTTTAATACCATATCATAAAGTTCAAGTGTTAATGGAGGGGTTCTGGGAAGGTAAATTTTTATTTTTTGACAAAATGTATTTGTTGTATTATCAACTTTCTTTTTTTATCTTACTAGCTAGACCGGTGTCCCGAATAGCAGAATAAGTATTTAAAAAAAATAAAGAATCGACTGTTAGGCGGTACGATGTTCGCCAGGCCAGCTAGTATTCTAATAATAATAGTTTGCCTCGCCAATGCTCTTAATAATTGCGTCACCTGGTGTTTTCATACAAAACAAAAGTTTGTCCAGATAAGGCAAGTACTGCTATTTCCAGACTTCATATCACATTTCACATTAATTTTACACATTTCGCTTCCTATCCAACGATGTTTCAGTGTATTTTTGGTTTCAAGTTAACGTGAAATTCAAACCCATTTACGACCTAATAAATTTCATCTGATTAAAACCTTGTTTGGTTTTTCTCTGTGAGAAATACAATTTGTGAAATTATTTGTTTTTTTTTCTATTAAATGTTAATTGTAAATGAAGTGTCATAATTATTAATTTACAGGTATGTATGCGGTACGAGTTAACGGTCACTTAGGCTATTTAATAAAGATTTAGTTAGGTCAATACTGAGCCAGTCGGAAGGCAAATGTTACACTTTTACATTCTTATAATTTAAAATATATTGTAGTTAAGCGATAAAAAAAATTGAAAATTATCTTCCTAGTGAAAAGCTTCTTCCTAGGTTGTTTTAGAGAAATCTTAGACTGATTGTCATTTTACCTTTGCCATAGCTCAGTAGATTAGTTTTAGTCAATATATCTATCTCGAGTTCAATATCCGAGGAAATGATATATCGAATAATTGAACACGTAGTCGTAGTAGTATTCTTTACAAACTTTATAAGATTAATGAAACATGTAAAAAGATAAATAAGTTATCGTTATTAACAAGCAGTTGCGCCTAAAATATTTCCGGATTCGGAAAAACTAGTAAGTAATATTTATATTCCTTTAAATTTCTGATAACTGATACTCATGTGTATATGTCTTGTCTCACGTATGTAGCGTCGTTACGACGTTGATTTTGATAAATGGCAAAGAAGCACTCTTCCTAACGTGTCATAGGGCTCTTCAATTGGTCGGATTTTTTCAAATCTATATATATAAAAATGAAACCCGTTTTCCGTTGTCACGACATAACATGAAAACGGCTTGACCGATTTGACTGATTCTTTTTTTATAATATTCCGTGAAGTACGAGGATGGTTCTAGAGAAAATTTAAAAAAAAATAAGTGAAAAAGTCCAAAAACAACACTTTTCTATAATCCCATACAAAATATTCGCAATAATACTTCGTCAATTTGAACTTTAATACCATATCATAAATTTCAAGTGTTAGTGGAGGGGTTCCGGGAAGGTAATTTTTTATTTTTTGACATAATGTATTTGATGTCTTATCAACTTTCTTCTTTTTATCTTACTAGCTAAACCAGTGTCCCGAATAGCAGAATAAGTATTTAAAAAAAATAAAGAATCGAGTGTTAGGCGGTACGATGTTCGCCAGGCCAGCTAGTTTTTTATAGATAAGTTCGTGATCGTACGCGTCTACTGGAAATTATTATTGTTTTAACGGAACGTTCTTTTTCTAGGCTACCTACCAAAATGTATGATATCAACATTACTAAAATAATAAAGTTAATTAAAAAGCTCTTGTTTTGTACCAAACAAGCCTGTCAAAAGCAAGCGAAGACTTAAGTAATAACTTCGTAGCTTTAGCAGAGAAATTGTGATACCACTTGTTTAATTTCCGCGTCAAAATGTAATTTAGAAAATGACCTGGTTATACATTTCAAATTATATTAGAAATATTTTACTTTGAAATCACCCACCATACCTGACTAACCACAAAAAAAATATTTCGTACTTAAATGTAAAATGAAAACGAACGAGTTTCGATTGACTTTGATTAGTCCAACAGCAGTACGGATTGTGTTGCGTGTCTGTAATTATTATTATTTGTCGTATTATAATTATTTGTCTGTGAGGCACGCTCGTCGTTCACACAAAAGTTGTCTTTCTTATAAAATTCTTACCTCTTGACTCTTATATTCTATAATTAACCTCTAATTTTATAAACGATCTATTAGCCACATACATAAACACACAATCAATGCAATCAAACAATATGACATTATATTAATGTCCTTATTATATGACACTGTAAAACATATGACATATATGGCTGATCGTACGGATTTTTGTAGATGAAGATGACCACTATCTTGGCAAATAACAATTTATTAGTATTATTAATCCTCTGACCAATACATTCTTATGAAAGGAAAGGAGCACAATCCTTGGTTAAGAGGTATTTTTATGATGGTATTTTGGTAACCCTACCGGAGTTAGGAGTAGAGGATATTAAGTAATGATTGTATATAGTTTATTACAGACTCGCGAACGATGCACGCACTATATAATGAAACAAAATATTCACACAATAAAAGCATACAAATGATAGAATTTTAAGATCAAAGATACGACCTAGAAAGATGCCTTTAGAACAGGTTTTCGGGAAAGGATGGTAATTAACAGCCAGTATGTACCGTTTTCAATTTCAAGAAAATAGATTTTTCGTTTATTTATCTGAAATATTATATTTGAATTAGACTATTACGTACAAATAACAAAATAATTATATGGAAAGAGAAGCTTCGTTACGAGTTTCATTAACATGATTTATTTTAAAAAAATATTTTCAAGATAATTGTCGATAATTTCGTTCGTTGTTCATATTTGAAACACAATTTTCGATATTTGAACTGATATTTAATTATATAATACAGATTACATTACAGACGCCATTAATAAACAAGCGCATTTAATGTCAAAGATGTATTTTAAATACACAACATTAAATTGAAATCTGCTTTAACATTACCTTAATTATGTTTTATGCCGTAACTGTAGTACTTACCGCACAATGAAAACATTTATTTTAATATCCAACATTTGGTTCGCGTGCGTCTTGCTGTTCACGTACTTGTAACTATGTCCTACTCGTTTAAGTCTATACTTTGGGGTCGATCTTTAAATTAGTTAGTTATTCATAAACGTATTTATATACGAAATCCTGTACAGTCAGACAAGACTTAGCGGTAAGTATGATTCCCGTTCCGTTATCCTGTTTGTTCTGCACCTAAGCGTTTTGATAACACTAACAAGTTACCTTAGGGTTTCCTAGTATCTCAGCTAGTGAAAGTCAAATCATGTTATTGATATCTTATTGTTCAAATATGAGCATCAAAAATCAAATCAATTAAGTTAAATCAAGTTTCTTATAATTTTGATCTTTTTACATTAATAAATTATTTGAGCACACATATACATAAATTTCACGTAAATTTATTTCATGAGATCGCATTATAGGAAAATGTACCCACGGACGGAAAATACCTGTATAAACGTCAGAATTTTTGGGAAAGGTATCGGAATGTTTGTGTGAATTTTTTCAAAATTGTTTGTAAATAATTTTTAATTTCAAGTTTCTCATTGGGAAGCTGAATTTATAAAAACTTTATGCATTAGTCTTGTCGTTATAATATACAAAAGAAAAGTTTTAACTATAATACTTAAAGAGAAAAACTACTTTATGTTAAGACATGTTAGTTAAGAACCAAGTAATACTTGTTCGGTCTTATTTAATATTAGGCTAAACATAAAACAGTGTTTGTTTCAATGGCTACGATGACATTGCCATGTACAAATGATAACCACAGTAAGAAACACGATATTATCTAAATAATATATAATATCATAAATATATATTATATTATATATGTATATATATATTATTTATAAATATACATACAAGTACTTTATAAAACCAAGTGTTTATTGGAGTATTTATATAATTTCAATTAAATATTTACTAAAAGCAGTGTTGGCATAGTGTCTTCAGTGTGCGACTTGCATCCCTGAGGTAGTAGGTTCAAACCCGACTGTGCACCTAGTCATTCTATGAGTTAACACTTACTCGTATGCTGATGGAAAACATCGTGAGGAAACCAGCATACCTAAGACCCAAATCTTAAGCCCAGGCCTAAAAGGTTTTAGTGCCACTACGGATGTAGCGTTTTTTTGATGATTTACCGAAGAATTGGTATATAAAGATATATATTGCTTGGCGATCTTAGTAATATGAAAAATTACTATTCAATTCCATCATCAAAAATCTTTCACATTGAAAGTTCATTCGTATTGGATTTCTTTAGAACCAAATAATATATATAAATAGAAGTTCAATACATGTATTTTGTGTGCGCTTCGTTTGAGCTTATTATAATCTTACATAAAGAAATGCTGAGTATCACTTTGAAATATTTCCAATATGTATTCAGTATTTCAGCTGGAAAATATCACTTGAATATGTATAAAAGATTATTTTGATCGCAAGCTTTAGTATTGATATATTAGATATGCTTCATTGAACTTTAGACAATGTATGTGTGGAAATTTATATAAAAAATAATATTATTGCCTATTGCTAATAGAGGTTAACGTTTGTTTCTCTTATAAATTTTTGACTTAAATAATCAATTGCTTTAACATGTAATGAAGAGCAAGATGGTTGCTCAGAAACATTTTGCAAAACAAAAACCTAGGCGATATTAAACAGTATCGCTAGTTCATGTCCATCATTTCAGAACTGTCAGTGTGAATTTAGAAGCATTATTGAAGTGAAACTTTTTAGGCGCTAGAGGGTAAATTTTTTACAGAGCGTCATGAAGATGAACAGTTTTGTAGAATAAAAGGGGGAGAGCGATTGAGACCGATTGAGAGAGAGTGAGAAGAGCGAATAACGTAAAGAAATTCTATTTTTAAAATTTAAATTTCGTAAAGAGAATTTATGAAATATTAGTATTTTATATTTTATGCAAAAAAAATTGAAATCTCAAATGAAGAATTGTAAATTGAAATGCCACATGTTTTTATTATTAAATTTCATTCAATATTTTAATGACAGTAAAACTCCTAACATATCTTCCTTTTTTCTCCCTCTAAGTCTCGGAAATCTAAACTTTTAGATTTGTATAAATATAAACAAGACTTAAAAATTAGTTTTCGAAGAAAGTTCCACTTCTGACATGTGTACTTTGTACGCACGCACTTTTTTTACTAATAATTACAATTGATTCAGTGATTCTTCACCGAATGTTAACCAAAAATTATCTTAAAGTTAAGAACCCAAAATGTTTACAAGGTTAGTGGTTACCAATCAGTCATGAATTTCTTTATAAAAAGGGAGCACATATTACTACTACTGAGCACATATTAATACTATCTATAAAAATTATCTGATCGATCTGATAATTTTTATAGATAGTATGAATCATGTTAAAATTTTCACACTAGTAAACAAAGTCAAAACTAAAATACTACTTTTAGACCGACCGTAACACACCTGTCACCTGGCGGGGGCGCATCCTGATAAGTAGCCTAGAGCGGTCAGAACTCTTGATCAGTCTCTGAAGGTTACCAATCAGTCATAAATTTCTTTATAAAGGAGCACATATTAATAAAAACAAACTACAATTACATTATCAGTTTATTTGTTGTAAACAGTCTTATTATCGAGCGTAGTTTACATAATGTAAACGATATTTTGGCGACTCTAAGCGAAACATTTAATATACCTTATTATATCACACTAAGACAGGGTTAATTCTATCTAGATTTGTTAATGTAAATGTTAAAAGTCTTACATACATTTAAGTGAAATAGAGTAAATGTATTTCATTTAAATGTAACATTGCTTTTCACTAATTTTCCCCTTGCCAATAAGTATGAATACTAAAACTGAGATCTATAGAATGTAATGCAAGTATTTTTATTTAATAAACCTTCATGAACGTACTATGCTTTTTAGCTCTCTATTTATTTTCAATACTTATTCATACCGTTGTATACGATACATATGTTATCGCATATTACATTAACTTACTTAGTGTTATATTTTAAATAATAGTAAACTTAATAATTATTATTATTGAATAATGTGTGTAGAAAATAAGATTTAGTATACGGACATTTACAATATTTTACCTGATATCATTATTATTAATAATAATGTTATTTTTCTCAAAAACAGATTATATAACAAACACGTATCCCCACGCTCCTGTGAAAATTTTATTTCAGGATCATGTTATTTTCCAGTTTATACAATAATTTAAATAAATAATAACTGATGCACATATATAGTATAAAGCACGTAGTTTTCGGTATTTCGCTTACACTTTTTAACAAGGTTTAATTCAGATTGCATCAATGGACTGTGTTCTATTTATTATAGTAACAATAATAGAGAAAAGTTGCTTCCCGTTTTACACTTAGATTCTATTAGCAATCATCGTACGCACATAAGTAATAATTAGTATAAAATGTCTGCCCGTATAAATGCGATATACTCAAATATCAACTATTTACACCAATAAATAGTGTGGAGGAAAGTTAAGATGTATCATTTATTATGCTTTTAAATCAATGATTATTGTTGAAGAGGTCGCAAAAATACGACATACTATAGATCCCAGCAAAATAACAATACCAACACAATCTTATTTATATTTACAATTTTAAACAATGTAATTGAATTACTTTAAAGCATACATTTTCGCGTTTATTTAAACAATCTCTACAGTACATACAAATATACACAACTTACTATTAATATTAACAATGTCCGTCTTATATGTAACCTTTCCTGTGAATTCGCTTTGGCAGCTTCTGTTAGACCTGGAGAAGAAATCACTTTTAACACTTCAGAAGGTAATACGGTGAAAACGAAGATTTAAACGATAATACAATATACAGGATGGAACAGTAATGTAGGCGCTAGTAGAATAATGCATATACATGCATTTTTTTTTCATTATACAATGCGTAGGATTAAATCATGATTCAGCGTATAGGTATGTAAAATATATAGTACTATTAAGTCGTAGCGGCAACGAATTCTAGTAAAAGATCCACCCGAAACCCATGCAATTTTATTTGTCTATTCGTTAGTTACCTAATCTATGATTGTTTTAAGTTAGATATTTCTAATAATGTTTCTCATAATATTAAGAGACGTTTGATAAAAAAATCTTCAATACCGACCCATCCTCAATAAAAAATATTTCGTACATAATAATTGGTTGGCCACACTGTGCAGTGGGCATACATTCCTTTTTAACTATTTTAATCATGTCGGATTAAAAAATGCAACAGATTTTTGTAGGACAAATTTAAATTAAATTCTTAGTTTCCGATTTTACTTTAAAATATCGGTTTATCCCTAATGGATTGATGTGACGGTTTCCGAGTAAAAAATTCGTTTGCTTTATAATTTCTGAAAATTTAGAGTTCAAAATATTTTGTTCAAACAGTTTTGAAGCTGAAATTCAAATGGGAATGCTAAAAAATGATAAGTTTTAAGAAAAATGTGTACGAACCTCCCGCCACGCTTATTTGATTGCTGAAGTCCTCTGGCGAGTTGAGTTTAATTTCTGAAATGACGAGGTCTGGATTAAAAATTGTCGCTCAAAATCTTTTTTTTTCTATTTGTGTCTGGGTTAAGTAATTTTAGGTATCCTGTCGCATATAAAATATATTTTCTTTAGAGAACTGAGATCTCGACCGTGTTTTGTTTTTGTGTGCATACCGGACGAAGACATATGTAACAAAGGTCGTCTGTTTCATTTATGAATTTTTAAGACTAACTCCGGAGATGAATAATTTATTGTTTCGCCGGAAATTGAACCCAGCCTGAGCCACACACGTGTGATGTCGGAAGCAACTTATTTTAAATTTGTTATTGCCATTTTTTTATTTATTGAAGTGAAACTTCTTTATCGGGGTTGGAAAAAAATTTAGTGTAACATTTTTCGGTTACGCGTCACATGTTTCGGTTACGCGTCACATTTGACCGTTACGCGCGTCTTTTTCTCGTCCCTACCACGGTGGATTTGAAGAGATTCTAAACCATTAATAACAAAAATTTATAATAACTATAACAATGATACTAAAAATTATATTACAATTTATTAAATTCTGTAATAATCTTAGTGGTAATAAGATAAAATGAAATAATTGTATTATTTGTATTCAAGTCTGTGATATTAAAAGCCTTTTGTTAAACTTTATCTAATTTAACTTTATTTAACCAATTTCTGTAAAGTTAGTTGGATATAGATAATTTTTCGAAAAATAAGGTCATACACGCACATTTTTTTCTTAATCTACGATAATCTGTGTGCCTACGGGCAAAGGCCTCCATTTTTCCTTATTGTATACCAATCTCGTCCAGGTCTTAGTCTTTCCAGCCATTTACATGATTTCATCGGCCCACCTTTTAAATTGCCTACCTCTATTTCTTTTATGGCCTCTTGGTTGCCATAGTGTTACAATTTTGCTCCATTTATCTGCTCCTCTTATGGTATGCCCATTTCCATTTTAGCACTTTTGTTTTATACACAAGGTCAGCAAACCCTGTTTTATCTCTTAAATTCTTGTTACTAATTATGTTAATTGTTCTTTTCTTTATTATGCTTCTTTCCAAGACTCTCTGGGTTACACTTAATATTTCACATTTTGCTGTTATTCCCATTAACCATAAATTACATAAGAATTATTACTAAATCCTCTTCATAAATCCTAATTGAGTCTAAATGCACTGTACTCATTCGTCTCTTTCTATCAAATAGTGTTTAAGAATAATGAAAAGAGATAGACAGTTTAGTTTTTGTACATAAGACATCTAAGAATTTATGTTATCTTTAACAATAAAGTCGATATTAGTAGATACGGGCAGTTTGCCAGCGAAAGGCCGCTAAGCGAAGATCCTTTGCCAATTGTATACGATTTTTCCTCGAAATGATACTTTCATATCGACATATTCTCGCAGTCTCGATATTTGCTTTTAATTTTATTGCCGGCTTTGATACTGCCTCTATTCATACGAAGAACTTTTCATTTTCGAACACATTGTTAATGTTTGTGAAACATACTGGTAGTGGTGTGTTTTTCCACGTATCTTTTTTAGAAAATAAATAGGACGATGGGCGATGTAACAAAATGTACCGGGAATTCTATAGAATTCAGAGTGGACTGTTTTATTAAAATAATTCATATCAAATGTCAAATTGTGTTTAACCTGTGATGAAACATTATTTTGTTACATATTCGTAGATCTTCGGTCGCTTGACTATAACCTATAGTCACATGTTAAGACATTTAATTTAGGCTCTAAGTAGTAACTAACTTAAATCCTGACCAAATACATAAATTGCATAATATGTTTTGTCTTCCGATGTCAACGTAACATAAAATAGGGTAAATTAATTTAACAAAGGAAGACAATATATTTTTCAAGTAATATTTTATTACATTTAATGCATTAATTGTAAAGCATACAAGATGATGTATTTATCCGTAATGGATGTGCCATTACCATAGATAATGTTCGTAAAATCCTTTTATTCATCTTTATGGTCCTCGAAAACTGTTATGAATCCTTCTCACGCACATAATTTGCACGCATGTGAAAACTTATATTTTTCCATATTAACTAATGACATAGTTTTAAGTTCCTGTGTATTTAACAATACTCCGTAATTGCCTTGTTATTTATTTATTGACAAGTCAAATGCGTATATACTTTCTAAAAAGACTTATTTTTACACATTAGTTTTAGGATATATATTAAGAGTTTTGTTAATTTTTTTATACAAGTAACAGCCCAGAAAAGAGAACGATCACTGAGATAAATTAGAAAAAGATGGGGTTGTAGTACATGTTGAAATAAAATAAAAAATTAAGATTTACTGGCAGTTGCTTTTAAATATTCTTTTGTCATATGTCTGAAGCAGACGCGTTCTGATTTAAGTCTCGACACTATAAGGCCTACTAAAATGTTCAATAAAGGATGTATGTTGCTACGACAGCGGCCACTGTGTAACTTTCAATAACAATTCCAAATGTGTTTTTGTATGCAATTCCTATGTAGTTCTCTCAATATCATAACGCTGGTATAACTTTTGAATCACGCAGTAAAAAATTCCCCATCGGGATAGCTATTGGGAGTTGCAGAGTACCTTTGCTATACTGGCGTTGTCGCTAACCAATAATAACAGTGTAAATATCGTGAACTAAACAGTTATATAAAGTATTATTAAAAGTTGGTATGAGCAGTGTTGGCCAAGTGGCTTCAGCGTGCGACTCTCATTCCTGAGGTCGTAGGTGAAGGAAGACATAGCGTCGAAACCGGCTTGTCTCAGACCCAAAAAGTCGACGACGTGTGTCGGGTACTGCAGGCTGATCACCTACTTGCCCTAGATTGAAAAATGATCATGAAACAGATTCAGAAGTCTGAGGCCCAGGCTTAAACAAGTTGTAGCGCCACTGATTTATTTTTATTATAAGTTGGTATTTTTATAAAAATCGCTTCTTACCATACAACCGCAGAGTCCCTTCACTTTTCCCCAATGAATTGGTACTGACACAGTTGTATGTACCGATATCACTCTTTGCGAATTGTCTGATGGTCAGCCACATCGATACTTTGTAGGACGACTTCTCTTCGCGTATTGTGTACTTTGGGCTAAAAATAAAAAGTACATTTTATTTATATTTTATAAACAAAAGTTGGGTCTAGTAGATTGTGATTAAAAGTGAGATCGCTGCTCTAAACCCGCTTCTAGTTATAATTCAATCTAAATTAAATATTTTACGATAATTATTCGTGTCTTTTGTGCTCGCACTTTACCCACATGAGCCCACTAAGCCCGCTAATGACGATATCCATATCGATTGATTGTCGGTATTTACCACACAAACATACAGTATTTACAATACTCTTAACTTACATAATTTTATATATTGATATTTAAAATTATTTCAATTATTGTCCGAATTATTGCGCATTATAGTTTGCATTAGGAAGTATAACAGACGCATCACAACACAGAATATCTATAAAAATAAAAATTAATAGCAGAATATGTTGCTAAGCGCAAAACTTCGAAGACAGCTGGACAAATTGAGTAATTTTTAAATTTTATTCCTGGAACTGTAAGGAAGTTTTATGGAGTTAGAAATTGGAAAATATAAAAAAAATGTATTTAGTACTAAGATTTCGCAAAAGCGAAAAATCTCTATGGGGTAGCATAGTAAAACGTTTCATTGGTACGTAACAACTAAAAAGGTAGGCTAAGTAAAAACATCATACTTTCATACAAGGTATAGTTAGAGTAGTGCTGCTTTACAGCATGTGGCATATATCTTAAATATATTATGTACTTAAATCAGTAATTTACGTATTAAATTAAGCACCATTTTTAATCTCGACCTGTGCGTTTGCAAGGTATCTTGAAGAGCAAAAAAATGATATTGGGATTATTAGAGCGCAACATTTAATAAAACCTGGTATATATTTCATTTTAAGTAACCCTTTCGAAAGCCACTTACCTAAAAGGTAGCTTACGGTATTAGAAGTGTTATTTTCATCCTTAAAGCGTCATCAATCAAATTGAAAGGAAGTAATTATGCCGGGGCCCTTTGCGGCTACAATTCATAATTGTATCAAGGGTTTAGAACGTTCTAAACTATCAAGCATATTATATATCTACTTTTCAAAACGATTTAAGAGCAACATATGAGGTTATGTTCTGTTTGTCATTACAAGGGCGGATTTGGGATTCGCGTCACACAGATGTATTTTTTTTATAAATAACGCGCGCGTGAGTGTGTTTATAATGAAATGCTTAAGTGAGCGATATGAATTGTCTTTATAGAGAATCTGTAAATATCTACTAATAAAATAAAAAGAAAATGGTGTTCGTTTGAGGCTCTTTCACGCTTAAACCACTGATCGTATCGACATGAAACTACCACCATTCGATGCAAAATTTTTCCTAGATGGTTTATGGCTATTAATTCCAACGTTCCTTCATTTTTTTATTTCTGTTTTACTTTTATGAAAATTTTTCCCGCTAATAAAAACAAAAGAGGCTTCCTAGAACCGCAAAACGTCAACATCTGTTAAAAACTCGATTTTCGAAATATTTAAATTTTCTTAGCGGGAAGTTAAAAAGAAGAATAATAAAAATATGAAAAAAAATAAAATAATGAAACATAAAATTTATTTTAATTCGTCTAGCAAAGCGGGCGCGAAACGGCTAGTCTACTAATAAAACTATTTTGTAACAGTATCTATAAACAATTGTGATAATGTAAGGTCTGGTCTAGGCAGAGAGGGTCAACCTCCATGGTTATGAGATCATTATTTAAAAACCTGAACTGGTTTAAGTGATCTGAACACTTACTTGTCATACAAGAGTCACTAGCAATACTTTTGTATAATATGTATAAATTGCATTTATATAAATTGTAAACGTGTTTTTTTCCGTTATTAAATAAAAATATTGTCTTATTTACACAAAATCACGCTTTTTAATATTATAAAATAAATTAAATAAAATTATTATAAATAATTATTTTATACTACATAATACTCGTTATTTAACAAAATTTTGATAAATGCGCTTGTGTCAAAACTCAAAAGAGATAACTTTCAGTAACATAACGCTTTTGTTTATAATTAGATATAATTAAGTGTAATGAAAAGAAGCTTATACAAATTCCCAACTTTAATCACGAAACGAAGTTAAGTTTAGTCATCATTGCTCATTTAATATGAGTTTCACAAAAATTTTAAGCAAAACTAAATAATAATAAATTTCGAATAGTGCCTAGAGCCTTTGTATCAAAATGTCGGGAAGTTTTAATAGAACAATGCCATAATACGAAAGATACAACCGAAACTTTAGCGAAATTTGGCACAAAACTCGCTTTTAACGAATCATTAAGAATAACGCTACATTAACCCATAACCTGACGTGCGCTGAATTATTTTGTTTAAAAAGTATAACTTAGCTTATTTTTGCACGGCGTAAAAGATTTATCTATCGTTTATAACTTTCAATTGTTATAACAAGACGTTGCTATTGTTATAACAAGGCGTTGCTATTGTTATAACAAGACGTTGCTATTGTTATAACAAGACGTTGTCTTGCAAACATATTTGTAAAATATTCAAGCTTTGGTTGAATTTTGTAAACTAGTGTTGCCTTTTTGTCTTCCATTATAAAGTCTAGTTAGACTTAATCATATCATTCTTTGCACATGTATGTTACATTATTTTGTACGTTTATACACGTATGAAAATAACATGAGAACTTAAGAAAGCGCAACGCTGACTATTATATTGATTCATTAATTATATGGGTGATGAATGATGTAATTATTATTCTCCTAAATTTCTTCTTCATTAATTATAGTATACACAGCTCTGTGCACTACATGTTTCTTGTATAAAGTTTCAAAAACATCTTTCTCAGAATTTAATGAACCAAGGAACAGACAAAAATAATAAGTCGAAACCGGCTAAAATTACGTTCAAAAGCAAATTGGAAAGGCAAACATTTTAGTTTTATTTCCAAGTATTCAGGTTCTCGAAAATTAGCTGTCTCGCGGTGAATAGAAAAATTTAATTTTTGCATACACGTTGATTTATAAATTAGGTTTTATTTCGAAGGATATATTTTTCTTACCCATCTAGTAGCATTTCTCCTCTATTTTTGATCCAATAGTTAATTGTATTTGGGTATGCCTCCACGTAGCACTTGAGTTTGACATCCGTCCCCAAGGGTGCTCCTAGCAGCTGGTTTGGAACTTTAACTGTTGGAGCAACTGGTTGGAAAGAAAAGATATGATTTAAAACATTTATACTATAACAGTCAAAAGATAAAGGAAATCCGATACACCGATATTATATTAGTACCAGGATTTTATTGCTTTTAAAAGCAGATATTATTTTTGAAGTGAAATTTCTTTATCGGGATTGGAAAAAAATGTAGTGTAACATTTTTTGGTTACGCGTCACATTTTTCCGTTACGCGCCATCTTTTGAAGTGAAACTTCTTTATCGACGTATGGGAGAAATTTTGTAGCAGGTTACGCGCCATGTTGCTTTTTGAAGTCAAACTTCTTTATCGGCGTTGGAAAAAAATTTACACACATTTGTCAAATTTTTCGGTTACGCGCCATCTTTTTCTTGTCCCTACCACGGTTGATCCGAAGAGATTCGAAGCCATTAGTAACAAAAATATATAATATCGATAACAATGATAGTAATACTAATAATTCTATTAGAATTAATGAAATTCTGTAATAATCTTAGTACTACATAGTAGTACAGTAATAAGTTAAAATGAAATAATTGTGTTTGTCTTATATGTCTATGATAATAAAAGCCTTTTGTTAAACTTTATCTAATTTAACTTTATTTAACCAATTTCTGTAAAGTTGCATATAGTAGATCATTTTTCGAAAAATAAGGTCATAAAGAAGTTTCACTTCTTACGTGTGTACACCTAGTACACGCACACATTTTTTATTTTAATTCAAAGAGCTAACACATTCTTTATTAAAATGTTGTATCTTGCATACTATGTTCGCAGTCCCAGCCGTGTTAGTACCTTGTAGCGTTCATCAAACGAACAGCTTATTCGTATTTATCCATAAATAGTAACCATGGTAACAAGCGCAGTTATATTTTACGCAGACTCATTGATCCGAATAATAAATATATCGAATAATATCCCATACAATGTCACGTTGAATTATGACTTTTATACGAATTAAAATAAACGTTGCCAGTACAAGTATATTCTTATCGGGAAATTTATTTGACGCATGTGTAGTGCAATAATTTCCAGTTATAGAACGGTCTTTATCCCAAGAGCGTCGTGCGAAGTGACTGATGCAGTCCACGTCGTTGGCATAACGCCAGCAGCACTACCTACATTTTTCACTATACGAAATAGTCTTGAAGTCTGAATTATAATACGGGTGGCCATATAATCGATGTTCAGTATGTAGGTTATGGCTAAGATAACGTATTGAAAACGATGAGATAAAATAAATTGTTGGATATTATTAAAACAGGGTTTATTAAAAGGACGTAAATTAATATGTAATGAAATAATAATAATAATAAAAACTTTATTAATGACAAAAGGGTTTGTGATAGATTTCATATACCGCTAGTCCCCACACTAGGGAGGCCCTGTGTTGTGGGTAACTAGAAAACAATTATTACGTGGTACATGTTTAAATTAGTTTAAAAAAAGATGATAATAAAATAATAATAATAGTTATAAATTTGTGTAACTTATAATTGCGTAAATTAACAAGTATTAATAATGCAACGCTGCTTTTGAGGTATATTTTATAACGTGTCTTTAAACCTCGCGGTACCAAGTTCCATTTCCAGTGAATTAAAAAATGTTTCAGACTAAACACAGATGTATTACTATAATAATATTAATGACATTAGTTTTTTTGCGGCGGCGTTTCTGACCTCACTTTATAAACCGGAAGTAAGAAATAGTACGAAATTAAAAACGGTTTAAACATATTCAATGGAACAGGAAAAGCATTTGTAAACTAAATTTCATTCAAGCGTCGTAAAACAGATTTTTCAATCACAAATTGTAAGCGGAAAATTGCATAATATACGAGGCAGTAGAGGTCAAACCCTGGATAGGTTCCAAGGCTGACATCGGAGCTGCCTTCACGGATTACGTTGTAACTCGTTAACCCTTCCCAGAGGTATTGGCAGACCGAAGCCTAAGATCAGGTAAGCCGAAAAGCTTTGCAATAAAAGTATTTGTAATTTTACTTACAAATTTCAAACTTTGTACCTTGCCTAAGTTTTTAAGTTTACCTTTTAATTATGTTGTAGCTAGAAAACAGTCGAAATAAAAGAGAGTTTTTAAGCCTAAAACTAAATAGAATATTTTTGCTTTAATAACGATAATTTGGTATGAGAAATGAAGCTATTGACAATGTTGGTTTAAAGAGAACTTTTAGTAAAAACAATTTATTATTTAATTTAAATCGCTGATTTGACCCAAATATAATTCAAATGTTTTATGTCGTATTCATTATGATTTAATTAAATATAAATATATTCTTTACAGAAATACTTTTGTAAGTATCGTCAATTATTTTACTAAGCTAAATCTAATTAAACTATTAAGGTATTATTAATAAAACAAATCTTATATGAACTAATTAGCCTTGCAGAATTCATAAAATATTTAACTAATTATTGACATTTAAATTATTATTATTAAGTTTGAAAATACTTTAGCAGACAATTCGTATTGCGGTACCCCTCGGCCGCGCTCGCAACTTTGCGCGTATGATTAATTTCGAAATCTGGCGGACTAACCACTTTTCAATGACCGTGCAAAACTATTTCAACCATTTCCGGAATTTCACTTTCAGGATATTGGAGAGTTTATTTACGCAAATGATGTTTGGTTATTAATGGTATTTATAGAATAATAGAATTCGAATTTTGTTGTAATTTGACCGCAGTGTGTCAATACGAAAATGACGAGTTTCCATTGATATTTGACCCTACCAAAAAGGCTTTAGTGGCTTATTATGACATAATGCATATTTTTTTATTTTAAAACAATTCACACCAATTGACCTAGTCCACAAGCTTCACCAGCTTAGCATGTAAGCTGGTGAAGCTTGTGTTATGGGTACTAGGCAACGGATATACATACATATTATAGATATATAGACTTATAAATACATATTTAAACATCCAAGACCTAAGCAGAACACCAAATGCTCATCACATCGATGTTCGCCTCAGCCGGGGATTGAAACCGGGACCCATGGATTCGCAGTCAGGGGTACTAACCACTAGACCAATGAGTCGTCAATTATATCGTGTCGTATAATTTTTTTAATATAGGTGACGAATTAAGTAGCTGAATATTTAAATTGTATTTTCCTAACTATCAATTAAGAAGTACTAATTTATAAAAAATCGTCACAGGAAATCCGAACTCAGTAAGTTGGATGTCTGCACATTGTAGTGTTGTTGGTATAAATAAATCCACCTAAATATCTCATAATTTAAAAGTTAAATAAATATTATCACGATCGTAGGAAGTTAAATGATGTATTAACTTACAGTTAACATTAAGAGTGATCCGCTTGCTGACGGCGGGAGGTACATCATTCGATGCTATACATAGAAAGGCGCCCATTTGCCGCCGATCCACTCTCCATAGTGGCATTGAGCTGCCTACGTAACTTTCCACTGTAAAAAAATGTATATTTAGTATTACTTTATAACCTTTTTGCTGTGCGTTCGGCTCACACTGTCCAGCGACAACAAGCGCCCATTCCTCGGTTACTCTCGCTGCTTAATGGGTTTCTCGACTCTTCACCGGAGAGCGACCTATTTGGGAAGCTTATGGGGTAGTATACTGTGATTGGAGAGTATACTTGGAGGGGATAAGATTTTGTAAATAACTTAATAATTGTATTTTATTGTAGTTTTATGTTATTTTAAGTCTAAGTTTGGCCATGCATGGGCTGTAAATAAATAAATAAATAATTCGTCAAAATCTTGACGCTTGTTACTTCTTCCCATGGAAGTGTTTCACTACAATCTTATAAGAGATTGATTGGTTTAAACATATATTTTATACTCATTAGTCCCATATTTTCAGATATCCCGCCCGTATCCCGGAGAAGTCAAGGGCCATCTTCGAACTTTTTAAGGGCACTTGAAGCAATTTAGTATTTATTAATAGTAACAAACTTTTGGAAGAAAATTTGGTGGAATAGACCATAACCAAAGTAGATTTTTATTAAAACATCGTTTTAATGCTTGTGTGTCTCTTTTAATACATTTTAAAATCGATTATATAAGAAAGATTTATATTACAACAAAATTACAACATTTTTCATATACATTTGGATACGAAACTATCAAAAATTATTAAAACTTAATTACTATATGAACGTCGCCTAAACTTTAACCTTTGCTTAATAATTTATGAGCTTCCTGCAGCAACGTTCATTATTCATTACATTTAAATATTAAGTATCCTAATACCTAGGTAACAGCGTAAATGTTTAGAAAATGAAAAACGGCTTAATGTCGAAAGTTGCCAATACTTTTATTGTTTTTCGAAGTAATCTCCGTTCCTCTCTACACGTTGTCGCATTTGATGGAACCACTGAGAAAAGAAGTAGGCCCACTCTTCTATGGCATTTTCGTACGCTTTCACCGCATCTTCAGGGCTCGTAAAGCGAATACCTCGAATTTTATCTTTAGTGTTTGGGAATAAATAAAAGTCGCAGGGTGCCAGGTCAGGACTGCATGGCTGATGACTCATTATCTCGATACCTGCCATAGTCAAATATTCAACAGTCCGTTTTGCGGAGTGCGCTGAAGCATTGTCGTGGTGAAGGAGGATCCTGCTTCGAGGGCGCTGCTGTCGAATTTTTTCCAAGACAGCAGGCAAACAGCGATTGACATACCAGCCTGCAGTAACTGTCCTTCCATCTTCTAGCACAACTGTCGCGACATTTTCGACCAAAGAATGAGGCCCGCATCTGCTGATAGGTCACTCTCTTATCTTCCTCTATCATGCGTCGGACAGCACTGATGTTATCTTCAGTAGTCGTAGAGATTGCTACGTCAACGCTTAAACTAGTTAAACCAATTGTAAATAGTGGCACGAGATGGGGCTTCATCAAGAAATGCTAATCGCAGCCTATCATAGCTTCGTTGTTGAGTAAGCCCACAACGAAAGTCATAATAAACCATTGACCGAAAATATTCTCGCGTTAGGTTAATTTTCACATGTAACATGAGTTTTAGATTTGCCGCCAATTCAGAAAAACAAATGACAAACGAATGCAATATACTACATTAGGTTACCAAGGAGTTCTAAAATTGAATTTAAAAAAATAATTCATTAGCAATGTTTCTAACTGGCCAGTTCAGTGTTACCCACGTAATAAAAGATTAGTTATAATAGTGAATGGGTGAGGTTTAAATCGGCTTTAAAAGACAGTCGTCGAGTCTGTCTTATTCATACGGTGAAGAATAACATCGTAATGTGATGATATAAAATTACAAAGGTGTGTCACGGACATAGAAGGCATCAATCTGACCTTAAGAATAATGAACGATGTAAAAACACAGAAATGAATCTGCTAAATGGAAAACTGGGATGTTACGGGCGATATAATTTTAATTATGAACCAAAATCATTATCATATTTTAGAATTTAAATACATAGATACAAAAATGGTTTCGTTACAAAGCTATACTTAAATCATAATGACATATTGATTTAAGTTATTATTAACTTTTAATGGCCAACCCATTCAAATGACCCATTTTGAAACTTAATTCTAATGGATTTACAAAGTTATAATTTCACTCGGCCACTTCCGCATATTAAACGATTACTCTGATACAAAAGGTATATTAAAAGCGTAATTAGTGTGTGGGCGTAGGTGCTTATCGAAATAATGCTTAACCTTATATAAGAATATTGATTTAGCTCAGCGTGGGTAGAAAATGAATTACGTATTAACAAAGCCCGTAAGTAAAGTATAAATATACTAGACCAGTGTTTCCCCACAGGAGGGCAATTTGATAGTTAAGGGCTATTCGAAAATGTATTATTTTTCTTTATATGTTTTAAAATCCACTCACTGTGTTTCGTTAAGAATTTTCAAGTAATTTCTTCCAGCTGTGATTACATAGAGGGGGTTCCGGGCCATTCCATGGCTGTTACGGCGCTACAGATTTTGAGATAACTATATCTATATTGCATACAAATATTGTGATCACTAGTAGAAGTTACAGAATACCAGCATTGGTTCAGGAAGGTTTACGAACCTCAATATTTTAATTTAGAGTATTTTGAAGTAAACAAATCTGTATTCAATAAACAATTGCTACAGGTTTTATTCTTTGAAGTATTATTAACATAACAATACCTTTAAAAATATCCAATTTTTAAATAAAAGTAGTAATGTCAATTTATTTTTCGATTTCAAGAGTTCAATTTAAAAATCAGGTGAAGCGAGTGATCGAGTCTTTCTGATTAAAATAAAGAATGGATTTTATTTATACTCTTCGAAACTATAAAATCAACTCTTTATTTAGATAAATCAAATAACAATTTACTTTTTATTCTCATATAATTGCGGTATCATATTTTGATGTTATCTTCTACATTTAATTTTACGGTATAAAATACATAATTTAAGGGTTTGTACACACGTCTTAAAATATTTCACTTGAACTCCTCAGACTCCGAGAGCAATTTACGGACACACCTGCGCCCGTTAAGGCTTAGGACACAATATATCTTCACATTTTCGCTCATGACACGGTTTACTTTAAGGATTCGACGCTTAATTTTCAAAGATGTAATAATATAGATCACTATGCTTTTGATTAGTCTCGTCAATTGTGTCAAGCGTAGTAAGTGTACTACCCTTTTGAAATAATGGACTGAATTAACATGTTCTATTAATTTTTAAATTCAGAAATAAAATAATTTTGTGTTAATGAAATGTTTATTAATGTTGCCAACGTTGAAGTTTTAATCAATATGTGACAACGAATAATATTTCATTTTGTAATAAATTCAATACAATTCCAGTAATAAAGTCAGCATATATTTTACGGCTTTTTGTGCTTTTACTTATAAAAACATTTAAATAATTTTAAGCCCCTATATAGCGCAGACATATTTTGTCTACTTCATTTACAATTATTAAGAAAACTCCCGAAAAATTTTTTGGCCAGTAATTAACTTTAGAACCATAAAATATATGCTCTATGCTATAATACATAGAATTAGTAATAGCCCTGTATTATTGGACTATTTTTTTGTCAAAAAAAGGGAAATGTTATAACATACAGTTTTTAGAATTAATTTCAATGCATTTGGATCTATCCATAAATGTCTGTGAGTATGCGGCTTATCCATAGACATTCATTTATAATGTAATCGATCGAAGTCAGACTGTCGTTCAACGTGAGATATATCTACTCTGTGTCTTTGTGGAACCAAGATAAAATGCTTTCTTACATCAATCTAATTAAAAAAAGTCTTCTACACAAATACCTCTTAACTACATCCTTTTCGTATTTTCAATCGTGACTTTTGGAATGATATTTTTATCGTAACGTAAATATATTATTTGTATTTTATTCAAAAGTCAAAAATCATTTAATCATATAGGTAACACAATGTACACTTATGAAATGTATATAAAATGCTTCTAACTTTACATTTAGTGCCAGTTCTCAAATCAAGGGCGTAGAACGGAAGAGAAGAACTGGCAATAAACTCTCCGCCACTCTTTATAATCTCCATGTTTTTTTATACACAACGTTTGTAAGGAGCTGCAACCATGCACCATGTTCCACATGACATCTTAAGTAATTAATAATAATAACATAAATTAAAAACAAAAACTTGTCCTCTATCAGCAGGAGGCATGGTGAAATAGGAGCACGCACTTACACTTTCGTGGGAACAACACGCAAACACAAAGTCGAAATAACTAACATCACCGCATACACGAATTCAAGTACGACCAGTCACCACAAGTAGTACCACGAGTATGACGCATGGCCAGCCATCGGCCCCCTCGCCCTATTTTAGGAAGAGAGACAACCCGACGCATGGACGCTGATATTGAAGTGATTCATACCGCTTGACATTAGCTTTAATTTTTTTTTACTATTTTAGATGTTTATTTAGAAATTTTATAAGTACATCGTTATCTATAATTTTAATTTGTTATTTAGTTAGTTATTCACTTTACACTTAGTATTTCTTTTCCTTACAAGGGTTGCCTGAAAGAGATCGCTAGTTAGCAGTAAGGCCCGCTGCATCGTTATTTTTTTTGCTATCTAATGTATGTGTACTAACCATCAAAGTGTTAATAAATAAATAATATATTAATTGTTGAGAAGATTTGGGGATTGCCTATGGAAACTACCATGTCTCAAATACATCTTGAAACCTGGAATGCACAAGCGATTTCATTCCTCAATCACGAACAGATTTCGTTGATATAACTTACACGACTCTGGGAAAACGCCTATCGCTTGACCCTTGTTATCATAGCGTAGGTTGACTCGTATAAAATAACGTTCCAAATTTAAACTCCTAATAATAAAACTGCCACTGTCTATTAACTTGTTCATTAAATGCATCCGATGTTTGAATTTCGAATGTTGTTAACCAGTGGCGACGATTTTAAAACTTCTAAATTCAAACCACATTATACCACAAAAGAAGTAATTTAACAACGTTATCCATAGAAATCGTATGAAAGTACGATTTTCAAAGTTCTAGCATAATGCAGACACGTAAAGAATTTTCACAATGTAAAATAATCGCGCGTGACACGAAATGACGATGCTTTCGAGTACAAAGGTATGTGCACAATGAATTTACTTTGTATTCACTCTTCAATTTCATTATGCGTATGCATTGTAATGAAATAAAAGGATATTTTTTTGTATTCCTTTTCAGATCTTAAAAAAATTATTAATGTTTATGTATTGTAATAAGGTTATTATTAAATTCAACATGTCACGTAATGTTGTAACGTAGGTACACATTAATTAATCCCCGTATTTAATTAGCCACTACGTCGAAAAGTCGTTAAGGGAACGAAATGCAATTAAAAACTCTACGCGTTATAAAACGGCGCGACATTATGCACTAGCGTTTTTTTGACGTACGGGCAAAAATTCAAAGTACCCGCCTAAGCTATCAGTAGCACTACCATGACAGACCATTAAATGTCCTAGTATCTGCTTTTCGATTAAACAATTGTTTTAGTTGTTTAACAACTGAATCATATGTCCTCGTGGGGCTTCCCGACACATTCCCGCATTCAGCAGCATGCTTTTTCAGTATAGCGAAGTAGGCGACAACAATCCTTTGGTCTCCAAAACTATGCTTCATAGATTCTGGAGGGGGGGGGGGGGGGAAATAAACATTATCCAAATAAGCAAAGTTAAAAAGTTTTTGGAACGAAGTTCCTTATCGCGCGTTGTGAAAGGGGGCTAGACGGAATAAATTCTTACGAAAAGTTGTCACGACACTTTTTTGCTAATACACCGGTTCTCGTCCGATCACCGAAGTTAAGCAACGTCGGGCGAGGTCAGTACTTGGATGGGTGACCGCCTGGGAACACCTCGTGATGTTGGCTTTTTTTTTTCGTCGTAAGATTGGTGTCGAGAAAATCTATCATACTGTTATGATATTACCAATTAACATATAAATTAATCGAAAGGAATTTCGTTCCATCCGGGTGTCCCTTGACACCTCTAAAGTTTTTTAATGGTTGTAAAATATTTAGAAACCTCTTTGCTATATCAAAGTCTTACCTCATACCCGTTATGTATCTCATATTTATCTAAACTCAAAACTCATTTTAGAATATATGAAAAAGTTAATGTAAAAGATAAGACTCCCAATTGTCAAATACGGAAAGTTTATACCATTATAGACGTTACCTTATATCGCGACTTGAACGTTAAGCTAAACTTCGGTAACTTCAGCTAATAAAATTTTATTTTATTCAGCCCGTATGGAAATTATCAAGGATTTCATACACTGACTCCGAACTAAATAGGAATAAAACGATTTTGAACACGCATTTCTCGTATATGGCCTTTGAGCCTTTGATACCGAATAGCGTTATTAGTCGTTAAAATCCTCTTCAGTTGAGGGCGTGCTCAGTTTGATCTTAACAGCCTGAGCTAAGCACTTTAGTCTTTTGTATACTTATTTAAAATATTCATTGTGTTGTTTTTATAATAAATTATTTTCAGAAAAATGCACAATATTTTTATTTAACTGGCCTTGTACTGAGAGAATTAAATGTATAAAGCGTTAATTAGTTTATAAACAGTTCATTCATATTCAAATACATTTCGAATTGATATCCTTCCTCGGTTTTATTTAAAAATTAAACATGTAGAAATGTATGTTTTTTTAGGCCTATACAGTTGAACTTTGGGCCAGAAACAAAAACGAATAGAGCATTACTTCAATAAAATATATTAGCTTAAAATTGTATCCCGAAAATAAAAGGGTTTAGCAAGGTTTTTGGACGAAGAATGAAAGTTGTGATTACTGTATTATTTATATTAAAATAACTCGATTTTGTCAAGTTCAAGTTTTCATAGTTAGAAAAAAAGGCAACAACTTGACAACACAAACTAGTTGAACAAATTGAAATAAGTAACTTATATACTAAGGCCAATGTCATACATAATATATCATAACATTATAGGAATTGTTTTGCCCGTCAAACGTCACAAACCAATTGAAACATTAACATCAGACGCTCTATATGTAGCCGATGCACGAAATCTGTTTTCGACGAGAATTCTTATTCAAGATGTCTTATATATAAATTTATTGTTATGCATAATTTATAATTGTTTGATTTTTGTAATAATTCTTTAATTTGAATTTAATATTGTTTTTATTTATATCATTAAGAAGTGCAGCAAGTTTATTAAATTTGTAATAGGATAGTCTAATGTTTTTATCCCATTATGATTATTGTTTTTTTAATAATATTAATAGGAAAACTGGTACCATTCATATCCTTGCATTAGCATTGATTATATAAAAATGATTTGGCATACACATACATTATGTAGCCATTAAAGTAAGTTTGTATATAGACGTTACAAAAATACATAAAAAATTATGTGTCCAATACCATTATATCTCCCCCCTTCCAGCCTTGCAATTCTGTAACTCACTTTTCGAACTCCTCAGCGGTTTTCGCAGCGGCGGTCGCGCTCAAATCAGTCGTGAAGCAGTCATTTTACGATTTAGCATTCTGATAAGGAGGGAGCTTGTAGTTTATTGGTTGCTGTGAGAGTTCGAAAAGTGAGTTACAGAATCGCAAGGCTGGATTAAGACAATGTAACTGTAATTATTCCTTTTTAATTTTGATTGATTCTGATGTTATTTAAACCCTATTCATGTCAAGCAAAGCGTAGTGGATGAACGTCAGGTAAGCAAGAAAATAGTTAAACCGTGTCATTCTTACCTTTTTCAAACTCTCTTGAGTTAGGTTTCTTTAGCAATATGGGCTCGTGGTCTTCCCTCCTCCACGTGATCTTTGGGGCAGGATGTCCAGTCGCTTTGCAAGTGAGAGTCGCATTCTCCAACTCTTGAACCGATACGTCCCCAGATGTATCATCACTCATTATATCTGGAGGCACTGCGGACAAAAAAGTTTATTTATTTATTTACACTTTGTTGCATTACAAAAATTTATCATAATTAAATGTATGGGCAACTGGCGGCCTTATCGCTTTCGAGCGATCTCTTCCAGGCAACCTGCAACTGTGAGAAAAGGAACAAAAAATATTAAATTAGATAAGGTAGGCAAGAAATGCAATAATACATATTTCATATAGTTATTAAGAAAAAAACTAAACAGGAACAAAAACCAACCTAAACTAATAAAGGAAACATGAAAAATAAAAAATACAAAAGTGAACATAAATCATAATAATTTAATTTAAGATCAGTCTCACGTCAGTTGAGTTTAGTCAAAGCTCTTTAAAACTGTTTTAGTACAGAAGCTGAGCTCAAATTCTGTTTACGTTTTTATTACATAAATGATTACCCTACTTTGGTGTATTATTGCTAGAAGATGACCTTCAATTTGACATTTCATCCTGACATGCAGATTACTCAAGCTAATGACGTTAAATTGAGATTTTGTCTTACATTCCCGTTTAATTAAATAAATTTGGACCGTCATATGTATCGCTTAATAAAGCATTTTAGTTATATTAAAATTTTAAAAGAAAACTATTTCATCAAAGCTTAATATATAATTGATAATTATTTTATTCTTTAAGCCGTTCATTATTTACTATCTAATTCGTAATAGCAAAAATTGTGAGTAACATTTAAAATATTGCTATTAATTATTTTCGAAAAATACACATGACAACCTACCACATGTAAGAAAGCCTATAAAAAAAGTGAAACAGACACTTAAAATTGTATAGCTCATAACCGAAATAACACGCCTTAAGGCACTTCATTAAAACATTTGAAAATTGCAAATCAGAATGAAAGTTTTGCCCTAAAATCCTGAATATTCAATGCCTGAAAAGGGACTAAGCGAAATTAAAACCCTAAATTTATTCTACCCAAATCAAATGAGACAGAAAAGACCATAAAAAAGCGTTCAATGCAAATAGCGGCCCAAGTAAAACATTTAAAACAACAAAAAGATTCCATGTTATTCCGTAAGACGACATAAATCATGAGGACATTTTGGAAATTTCACTTTTTCCCGCGCGAAGTGAAAAACTTTTTGAGAAATTGTCACGCTGTTCAAGTTTTGATTTTTTACCGTTTGTAGATTATTGTTGTTGTAAAATTAACAAAGAAAAATTAAGGATAAAATCGGGTAGTTTGTATAAAAGGAAAATTTCTTGAACAGCATAAATGTTTAGTTATTTCATAGATTTTGTATCGCTGGCACTTAAAAGCAAGTGTCAAGGGATAAGCTTTTTACGACCGAACATACTAATATCGTTACGATCATACATCAATCATGCGGGATTTAACTGTACGGGGAAAGAAATTAAGCCGTTATGACATATTATTGACACAACGCAATTTGTTTATGGATAGAATTTGAATATAGAATGTCTATTCCGAGGATTTTAGTTCTAGAATTATTTTTATCGTCAATATGACAATGGTTATCCTCCTAAGCGCCTTTTGACAGTTCAATTTTAGAACGAATATTTTGCTGTTAAGCTCGGATTTTAAAGCACAATAAATTTTTATTTTTATTAAACCGCCGCAAATGTTATTTCCATTGCCAAAATGTTTATATGAAAAGAGCAAAATAAAACCTTAATACACGTGAAAAAGATAGATTTTCATAGGCCACAGACAACAAATTGAAAAAAGAATAGTTCACAGAATAACGTCAGAATAAATTCGAAATTGGAAAGGAATCGTAATCTTTACCGTGCATGTAAATCGAGAACCGTAATATATAATATTGAAGTTTGCCTCACAATTTTTGTTTATTATTACAGATAAAATATGTATAAAGCTTTTATTAGTAACGACAGTCGGACCTCGGTGTGGACAAAAGCAAGGTATATAATAAAGAAAGTAGAACTAGTCAAAGATATAGAAAAACACTTTTTTACCGGATTGAAGGTATGTATTTTTTTTTATAAATTTACAATTATTTTAAATTTAACCCACGTTTCATGTGCTTTTAAAGTAAGTAAGTAAAAAAGTGTTGTCAGTAAGTGTAAAAGTTATGTCAATAAAAGACAATACTATAGTCAAAGATATATCACATAGCATTTAAAATCGACTTATTGACTAGTATAAAGGGGTCATTTGATGTAGGTTACATTCAATGAAAGAATTTCTTAATCGGCTTAGTTGAACTGCAACTCGCCTGTTTTACTGTTTAATGTACTGTTACTTGACAACCGACATTGCTTTTCGTTTACGAAAGTACTACACATTTTTAATAAGTTTTTACGGATTTTACAGTGCTTACAGTCGTGGTAGCAACAGACTACTACGGTATTTAAATGCGTTAAATATTTTTTTGCTATTAAATAGTACAAAGTTTTATCATCGGATGTCGAGGCAGTATACAAAATTCCACCCGTATCACCTCAATACGTCGTTCCACAATTGACCGTTTATTAAGTCAGTTTTTTGCCTCGTAGCACCACGTGGAACCAGCTGCCCACCGATCTATTTCCGAACCAATACGACTTAGGGTCCTCAAGAAAAGAGCGTACCAATTCTTAAACGTGCGGCAACGCAATTGCGAGCCCTCTGGCAATGAGAGTGTCTATGGGCGGCGGTATCACATCTGGTGAGTAAGCTGAGGAAGTAAGAAAGAGAAGACAGCAAGAAACGATCGTATATATTTAATAATAATTATTTATTTGAGACCCTTGACCCATATTTTGTTAAATTGGTTAGTATTATTAGACTGCATATGTATTGGTTAGTAAACAAACGTACCTATCTAGCATGCACCGCATCACGCCTAAGAATCTGACGAAACAAAGTCATATGGTTTTGACAAATTCAAACATCGAACACTGTAATCTTCCTAACTAAGCATCATGGCTACTAGAATTGTTAATGAAATGGGTCTATCATTAGCAATTTCCTACTTCTTTCTTCTTTTGTTTAATTCGTTATGATTGGCATCATGCATCCAGCTATGTAGTTGTATCCTTTACAATGATAAAAGTTTATTGTCTTAAAGTCTTGTTCGTAGCTTTCGTAGCCCTCGTAGCAGGCGTAGCATACATAGCTATTTTTTACCGATTTCCATAATTTAGCAAAGCTATATAAAATAGAAATTCCATTTATGATTCAATACTCAATACAATAATGGTTTATTCACTGAATTGATTTTAAGCATAATATCCTATAAATTATTCATTATTTATCAATTGTGACGAATGATTATTCATCTAGTTAAACAATGCTTTAATATTATTCAAGATTTAGCGATATGAAAGTAATTTTAGATTTAATATGTGATTGGTGATTAAAATTATACTAGATTTATAGAGATTTACGAGGTATTGTGGGTCGCGAAGTCATGCGTGTCATCGGGTTCGATTCCCGGTTGGAGCGCAAATTATAATTAAGTTTCAGCATACTGATCTTGCTCAAGCCGTAAAACAAACAAACTTGAATGATTCACAACTTAACCCTTAAATACCTCAGTTGTTCTTTATTCACGCTCTAATGCCTTTTTGATTCGACACGCCCACGCCCAATACTATTTATGATTGCTATAAAACAATAGGGGTCAGAATCCATTCCAAGGGCCATAAAGATAACAGTAGTTTATAGCCTAATGAAGTGTTTAAGCTCAATCAAATTTCACCTTTATGGTTTTAATTAGAGGAATAACTATTTTATAATCCTTAATAGGTTTCATTTCGATAAATTATCATAATGCGTGTTAGTTAAAACTATTTAATTACTTTCTGTACTAATTATTAAAAACGTTTGGGTATATTAATTATAACGGTATTATTCCTTCTTTTATGTTCCAACTTTACAACGTACTTATCGTTAAATCTACTACTAAATCTAGTTCTTTAAAACTGTAATGGAATTCGACTCACGGGGGTCATAACTTTCGCGTCTCGTTTTATCTCACCCTTAGACCAAGTATCTACGGTGTGTGTCAGACACAAAAAGCCGATAACATAGTAGTCTATTAGAAAAAATATAATCACGAAACATATACATAAAGCTTTAGATTTAATAAAACTGAAAACAAAATAGAAAGACTTGTTATAAAAGATGTCAATATTATTCTTAATGTTAATATGAGCAAAATAGCCTATTCAAATGAGCATTAGATGTAGCGGAACAGAGAGCCGGAGGTACGTGTTAAAGAACTTCTAGAAACTCTAGGATATTTTTTTTTTTTTTAAGACAATTCACACAAATTGACCTAGTCCCATGCTAAGCTGGTGAAGCTTGTGTTATGGGTACTAGGCAACGGATATACATACATATTATAGATAGATAGACATATAAATACATATTTAAACACCCAAGACCTAAGCACAACACCAAATGCTCATCACATCGATGTTCGTCTCAGCCGGGGATCGAACCCGGGAAATCCATGGGGGATTCGCAGTAAGGGCTTCTAACCACTAGACCAATGAGTCGTCAAATAATCGATAATAAACGAAAGCTAAGCAAGCAAGTTCTGTATTAAAGTACTAACTTTGTATAAATAAACGAAATCAATGAAGTCAGGTATATTAGTTATTTCTTCAAACATGAACACACGAAACAAATACAAAATCACGATTCAGTTCATAAAAGTTATGAAAACTAAACACCAACTTGCACGAAGTTTTCTTCCTAAGATTTTTTAAACTCTTAAAAGCATTCTCCCACTAAGTGTACAAACGTTACATCAAAACTCCATCCGTTCGGATTCACAGATAGAGTTACAACAACTTTATTCAGAACTTCCGCGGAAAATATTTAATGTTCAACATTTTATTTTGCTTTGAAGACATCGTATGAAAAATTTCATTGCAAAATCCAATATGTTTGCAGCGACGTCACGCGTTGATGAAATATCTTTATTCCTCGCGATATGAATGTGGAAAATAAATGCTTTTATAGTGTCGAGATTATAAAATTCGAAGTTTTATACGGCAAGTCATTTCGTTTACGCTGTTCAATCAGTTAATGTTCCGTCATAACGGTAAGTTGATTACTTAGTATAGTATGAGAAAGTTTTAACGTCTTCGTTCACTGTCACGGGGTTTGCAATACTTTGTCAGGATGAAAGTTAGTAGCAACTAAAAGGAATCCCATATTCAAATAACAAAATATTTGAAGTATCGAAAACTTTGCAATAAAAGACCAAGAAAGATTTCATCAAAAATAATTCTTCGATGCCATGTCCCACCGCGTGACACTCGCTCCAATAAAGTAGGGAACAAGTTCGAATTGAATAAGAAATCGCGAACGCCGCATGCAAATGTGACAATATTGCTGAACTAGGGCTGCCACAATGATATAATATAGTAGCCATGTTTTTGATCTTTTTGAGATAAGCCGCCGTTTACTGTTTTCTAAAATTTATATAAGAGGTACTAAATTTATAATTGTCGAGAACTCTCGCGTTTGTAGTCTAGATGGAAAATAATGATTTATTGGGCAACTATTAGTTGCCCAACGACGGGTTGCACTCCGGGAGTGTCGGCAGAAGTGAAAACTTGAATATTAACGTTGTGGATTTTTGATATTATGGAATGGTTAGGGAATAATTTTGCATGAATTGCTTTAATTATCAGTATAAAAGTACTATCACATATGTGATAGTATACAAAATTTATTTATTCATCGTACACAAACATGACAATTTATATTATTATATTAATACGACGCGCCAGCTGTCTACTCTCCATCCGTCTTACTAATTTTCGATAAAGTCACGTGTCCTGATGCGAGTTTAAAATTTTTTACCCATTCCAAAAAAAGTACAACGCTGCTAAAGAAGATTTCACTTCAGAAATTGGACTAAAACCACTTGACAGTATTATTTCTAGACACCTTGGGTCATTACGGTTCAGTGCTATGAATATTATTTTGATATTAAAAAAATAAATTCTGCCAAGTTAGGGTTAAACGATTGTAATATCATGACAAAAATTATCTGAGATAATATTTGGACTTGAAGTTAAACAATAAAGGTATTTAAAACATATTAAACTAAAATATAGCAGATATATATTTTATAAACTTATTTGAGCTTGACAATTGGACTTAATATTGTTTTTCTTCACCAAAACTAGATTTCTAGAGAGTAAAGCTAGACTTTTTATTCTTATTTCCCTTAAAACACTGTAGAGCCTTTGCTTGTCTGCAGTATAAAATTAACCTGTTTACAATAACTTAATTGTAGTAATACAAGTAACTTCTACTGTTATTTATTTATTTATTAACACTTCGTTGCATTACAATATAAAAATTTAACATTGAGGGCAACTGGCGGCCTTATCGCTTTTGAGCGATCTCTTCCAGGCAACCACTGTGAGAAAAAAATGTATTAAATTAGATAAGGTAGGCAAGAAGTGCAAAAATACATATTACATGAAGTTATTAAGAAAAAACTAATCAGGAAAAAAAAACAAACTAAACTAATAAAGGATACATGAAAAATAAAATTCACACGAATCACGATAATTTAAGATCAGTCACACATCAGTCAGTAGTATGGTAACCCTATAGACAACTGAACCTCTTTCATCTAAGCTCCAGTGACAAACTTTATTTTTATCCGAAATTGTATCCTGAAATGTCGGTTTAATACGTTCCGATAGTTCCGTAGTTCTTTGAGAATAATCAAATTCGTTTTGGATAAACGAGTGTTGTTTGTGTCGGTTTTCCTCTTATTCACTTGCATAATCCTTTCATATATTTTTATTATAGAAATTATTCCAATTTCAATTTGCGCTGCTTGTTTTCTCGCAGTCCCTTAATTAAAAGCGAAAGGCATTTTGCATATTTTAATATGACCAGACAATCAATGTATGAGCTTAGATAATGATAAATTAATTCAGTTGCTTTTTGTATTTTTAAAAATAAATAAACTGAATCATTTTTAGGTAGTTTTAAACTGCTCATTTATCTCTTTATATTAGAAGGTTTATATACCCATAATAATATGTTAGAAAATTTATTAATTTTATAATTTAATTTCATGGTTCATTATTTTGTTCGCAATTTCCTCTTTTAAGCAAAATATACATTTCTTGTTAGTCTCTTCAAGACGACTAATTATAAGGGAAGCAGGTAATTTCCACTGGTACAAGTCATAAGAAGCTCTGTAACATTATACAGAAGTAATCCTTTGCAGGCACGAACAAATCGCATTAAAATCTTTGCCGCGCTAATATTATTATAAGTTTTTATTCTAGAAGTATTTTCGTCTTACGGCTCAATGTTGCCTTGTCTATCTCGTGTCACTTTTAAACTAAACTAACGTGACAAAACCTTACTTTATTTAGGTCAACAGTTTGTCTATTTATTAACTTATAACAAAATAAAAAATAAATAAAAAAAATATGTTTATTAAGGAACATAAGATACATGTATCACTTATTCCACGTAATTAAATTTGAATTTGTAGGCATCCCTACTCATCGGCAAAGAAGACAGAGGGTGTTGTAGGCCGAGAGAAAAAGCCGGCGTAAAAAACTCTCGGTACTCTTTTAAAATAGCAAATCAAACAAAACTATAGTATTGCTTTTAATAACATAAAACTACTCCTTAATAGATAACACGCAGTATAGGAATAAATTAGGCATATTAAAATATGAATAGTAATCCAGCGTAGAAAAAAAAATATTATAAAAAGATTAAAAAGGTTTATTAAAGTTATTGTAATATTTTTTTTACATAAAATAAGGAAGGCCATAAAAGGCTGTTACCATAGCCCATTGACAGCCCATGTTAGTGTGTCCGTTGCCGGCCTTTCAATACACTGTTTTATGCAGTCTTAGCTTATGTCTTAGGGTCTATAAATAACCCTGTAGTACTGTGACCATTAGAACTTTATTGTACACCATCCAATCACATCTATTTATTAATTAATTCAAAGGAAATTAATATCAGGAGGAAGAAAGAAGCAAATAATCTTTGTTCTACATATTTTATTGAAAAATAAAATAATTAGATGAGCTATATTTATTTTGCAAGTGTACATATTATCTCTTCGGAATGCTAGCTATGATGATGAAGATGATCAAACAAAAAGCAAAACGACAGTGCGTTTCGTTTGCTTGTAATTGGTCAACATCTCTAGTCCAACAACACTACTTGATTTCACCTTGGTTTTACCATGGTTTCGTTACCAGTCACGATGCGTTATCTTTTGCTATCAGATTTTGTAAATTGAATTTGTTTTTGTGTAATCTCGAAGTTGGACATGGATTAATGTAATATTTACAACCCATCAGTCTGTGGATTATGGTTATATTATAGGAAAATAGTATTAAGGAAGTATCATTTAAACCTTTTAAAATTCGATTACGTTATCTGATGGTTCGAAAACGTAATCGATAGCCCTGCCTTTTTGGAAAAAACCACGGTGAGCTAGAACAATATAAATATGTATACATAGTAAAGAACATGTTAAACATTCTTTACTTTCAAACATGTTTAGCCAGTAAAGTTGATGATCAAAGGGAAATCAACTACAAACTAAACTGAAAATGAACGAGAAAATTATAAAGCATATTTTATACCTGACCTACATTCAAGCTAACATTTTATACCAAAAATTCTGAGGTTATTAATTAATTTTAAATGCTATATATTAACTTTCATAATTATTTTATTAACGAGCTGACAATTTAAATCAATACTAGAATAATTATCACATTTGGGTATGAATTAGCCATTTAACATAACCTTGAGTAATATAAATAATAAAATTTAAATTTAGGATTAATAATTTCACACTTTCACTAGGCGAGACAGTACCTGAGAACTCGGCAATACATAAAAGAGCATTAAGAGCACTTTTGGCCTAGCCATCAGCGTACAACTCCCATCCCTGAGATCGTAGGTTCGTTGCCCGTCTGTCCACCAGTAGACATTCTCTCTATGTGCGTTTTTTAACTCGCTCGTATGGTGAAGGAAAACATCATGAGCATGCCTTAGAACCAAAAAGTCGACGGTGTGTGTCAGGTACAGAAGGCTGATCACCACTTGCATATTAGAAATAACAAATGATTGCGAGAACTCAGAGAACAGAAATGTGACTGTTATTACTGGTTAGTAATTCAGAGAGGAAATGGTGCCTCAAGGATCGTACTAGCATTTTTTACATTATAATACGCTGTAGTTAGTAATTTTAATTTAACGTCTAAATTAACTGAATTTTTTGGCAATTTTTTTAAACCATGTATAGATTGCAAGAAACAACTAACTTTATTTATATTGGTGGTTGGTCCATTTTATTCTTTATAACGAATAATCGTATTTGCGTAATAACTATTTTTTTTTAAGATGTTTTCGTACTCGAATCGTTTCGTGTCTTTTTATTTAAATAAAATTACTTATAAATACACTGTATGTTACATACTTTACAGAATAATATAATTAGGACTTTTGCAACATTGTTATTCTCAAAAAAGACTTACAATGTAATGTTCATTTGATGTTTATCTATTTCATCGCATTTTCTATGGTTTTAAACGTTTATATAAAAGTGGTTCATTAAAAATCCTTCAGCTTAATACGATTATCCACATTTTGTTTTACAACATTTAGTTGGCTCATGTTTGAAGCCTATTAATTGTTGCCAGTTATTAACCGGAACAAACATTAACCAATACACATCCTAAAAGATAGTGAGTATGGTTTTAAGGCAACGTATAACGTTATTAATGATTCTAAATAATTCCCTTAATAAAACACGTAATACAACAGGGCCGTTACGAACCACAGTTTAGATGGAGTTTTCTATAAGGCAATTGACTTGCTTGGCCAAAAAAAACAACGCGAATACGAACGCAGAGCCAATATTTACGTGCGAAAAAATTTCATTGAAACAGTTATTAAATAGATAGATATTCAAAATCGTCGTCACAACTAAGCGTTGTTAAGGTACTTTTTGTCTAGTACTACCACAACGTGAAACCAGCTGCCCAATTAAGTATTTCTGAACTTATTCAATAAGGTTCCTAAGACCGTACAAATTTTTAAAAGACCTGAATCGCTCTCGAGGACCTACTGTCAATAAAGGCGGCGGTATTACTAAACATCTGGTGACCCTTCTACCCTACCCTTTTCTATAAAAAAAACAACGGGCTGCACACCGGGAGTGCCGGCAGAAGTGAAAACTTGAATATTAACGTTGTGCCTTTTTGATATTTTGTTAGGGAATAATTTTGCACGAATTGCTTTAATTATCAGTATAAAAGTACTATCATTTGTGGTAGAATACAATATTTATTTATTGCGCTATCGTACACAAACATGACAATTTATATTACATTAAATACGCCGCGCCAGCTGTCTACTCTCCATCCGTCTTACGAATTTTCGAACAGGTCACGTGTCCTGACGCGAGTTTAAAATTTTTTACCTATTCCAAAAAAAAGTGTACAACGCCGCTAAAGCAGTTTTCACTTCAAAAAGGTGAGGCTTTACATCACAAGACACGAAAAATGTGCGTTAATTGTAAAAGCATATTCATTCCATAACAAAAATAGTTCTAAAACCAGCTCTATGGAACTAAGTACTTAAAGTCTGTATCGTTTAAAAAGAAATAACCCTATAAGCCAGTATTGTGTAAGAGCAATCGATCGTTGAGCCGGTCACGGGGTGAACACTGAACACGCTATCACTACATAAACTATAGTTTGCTTTACCTGGATTGAATTTATAACGATTTTTAACACGGAACTAATTTGTACGCGTTAGGTCGGACCGTCAATTATTACGTCGAATTTTAAATTCACTTTGACCATTTATTACTACGACGATGCTACGCAGTTTTTAGAAAATATTTCCGATCTAGGAATTGTTTTAACAATCTAACAAAATATGTAGCCCTCAATTTAAATAAAGCCATGATGGGTATGTTGACACGCTGACCAAGTGCGGATTGGAGCCCCCTGTTCTAAAAAAAATCTAATCGACTTTAGATTTTTTTTTAGAACAGGGGGCAAACGGGCAGGAGGCTTATGTGATGTTAAGTAATATATGCCAGAGGGCTTGCGAGTGCGTTGCCAGCCTTTTAAGAATTGGTACGCTCTTTTCTTGAAGGACCCTAATTCGAATTGGTTCGGAAACACTTCAGTGGGCAACTGGTTCCACAAAGTGGCGGTGCGTGGCAAAAAACGCCTTGAAAAACGCTCAGTTGTGGAACGGTGGACGTCGAGGTGATACGGGTGGAAGTACACAAACACAAACTAATTTCTACACGAGCTTCCGTCCTGCCCTTCAGGCGATTGAACACCCCGCGACGGCCCAAGCCGAGGTCCAAGTCTCGCAGGAGACGCCCTTGCGCTAGTCGCGGTAAAAACCCCCATTCCGGCTGAGCTACGCTCGCCAAAACAGCCCGAGCTGAGCTGTAAAGGCCCTTAAGGCTAGAATCCATTCTAAATAAAAAATTACGATGTTCACCGCACGAGTGACATATATTTTGATGAAATGTAATTGCATATATTTTATGCAAAATCCATAAATATATTACGACATTAAACGTTACAGAACTCCAAATCGCGATTGTATATGTTAAAATTTACTACATTATACAAGATATCAACAATTAGGAGTTTCCTTCAACGTCAATTAAAATAAGTGGAATATGATTTTAAAATATATTTCCATTTCCTCGAGCATCCGTACCATTTCATTCAATATTTATAGCTGTTGAATACTAAACAAATAAGTGTCGATCCTTCGAGAATAAAGCGGCACTGAGACAATATTTCCACTTTTTATATAAAATACACTTCTGTTTCCGGTTCGGGTGTCTTTGGAATTATTTATTCAAAGGTACAAGCATAAATCTAGTTTAAATATTTACGTGTTTTCGATGTGACAAATGTTGATAGGCACCTATTAGGCTATTTAAAGAAATGTTAAGGTAATAATAGTGTATCACTATAAAAAAAATGGAGTAACAATCTCGATTAGGCGATTACATATGCTCTAGTTTATTCATTTAACATAGACCTGCATTTTAATTCTAAAAAAATGTTTCAAAAGTCAAAAATACTTTTTTTTTTAAATGTACACTTATGAATGTCAAAAATAATTTATTTTAGAATTCAAATGCAGGTCTATGTTAAATGAATTTTTCATGTAAGTAACACAATGTACACTTATGCTCGTCAGAAAAAAAAGGTATTGCCGGTAGAAAATTTTGACTTGAATTTAGTTTTTTGAAATTTTATTTTAATTCAATCAAAACTAAACTTTACAGCACATTTAACCGTGACCCAGTTTAGCATATGAGGTTACGCGCAAAATCTACATACTACATATAAAATATCTAACATGGCATCTTCTCTTCTTTCTATCCGGTGCACTCTTGACAGAGCGGTCGTGATCGCTAGGAAGTAGTTGTAGGGGCAGATGTGATGCGCTTCACGACGTTTTGCCATCGTTGCCTATTAGTGGTCATCCATCACCATCATGCTGCACTGATTGAGAGTCTCTAACATGGCATACTGTTTGCTAAATGATGGGTTAAAAATTGCGCAAAAGAAGCTCTGAGGGGTTTCGGTGGTCGCTCTAGACTAAGCGGCCTAGGCATACGGCCAACCAGGAATTGCTGCACGCAATTATTTCTTCAATACATTTTTTAACGACGTAAAATTTCATAGAAATTTCACAGTACTCGCCATGTGTGACGAATCACCATATGGATAGATTCTCACACCTACGTATTCATAAACAGCTTCGCTTAATATTAGAAACTATAGTACATTTGGTTAGTGACAGTTGGCAGAGACAGAAGCCGAGAAATTCTACAAAAGAGTACAATTATTAATTGTACCTACTGAAGTGCAATCTTAATATATACGTATACTAGCCGTTTCGCGCCCGCTTTGCTGGACGAATTAAAATAAATTTTATGTTTCATTATTTAATTTTTTTTCATATTTTTATTATTCTTCTTTTTAACTTCCCGCTAAGAAAATTGAAATATTTCGAAAATCGAGTTTTTAACAGATGTTGAGGTTTAGAGGTTCTAGGAAGCCTCCCCGAATGTTTCCGCGGTGAAGTCCGTATGCATAAATTTTCATAAAAGTAAACCAGCAATAAAAAAATGAAGGAACATTGGAATTTAATAAATAAATAACCATAAACCATCTAGGATTTCGCATCGAATGGTGGTAGTTTCAGTGGTTTAGGCGTGATTGAGCCTCAAACGAAGACCATTTTCATTATATATATATAGAAGATAAATTACGTGTCGCTATGGACTCCTTAACTACTAAACCGATTTCAATAAAATTTGCATACCGTGTGCAGTTTGAACTAACTTAAATGATAGGATAGCTTACATCTTAATTTATACCCGTAATATAATTTTATTGCAAATTATTTGTTTATTATTTGACAGTCACAATTCTAACAGATGGCGCTCTGTTGAAAGTACCAACGTTTCACATAAGCTACAATTTAATGGCATAACCACCAAAAAATCATGGTCCCCCTGGGTCCCCATGACTGGTGTTTTCCTACCGTTTCCCTTGAATAGTTTACTATTATGTAATATAACAAAAACCTTAGCCACAGCAACGCTTGGCCGAGTCTGCTAGTTAAATATAAATTCAACAGTAATCTGCGCTCCGACAGGGTATCGAACTCGAAACCATTAACTACACAATTCCTGTACACCAGCTAAAAAGTAATATCAAAAACCAAACCCCTTAAAAATATGATTTTTAAAATTCAAAATCTTAAGGAATCGATGTCTTCATCAATTTTCCGAAGTAAAACACGGGCGGGGTGAATATATGAGTGTACATAAGAACGTTTAATCCACCCCGCCGTAATGGGACGTTATTTATCGCAAGGGGAAGTCAAATTATTATCCTTCGTCTTTCCGAATATTTTAGAACATGGATATTTTATTTTCAAGACGACTTTTCCGCGTTTAAATCGGCTTATATAGACTTAAGGTAACGATAAGTTAGGTTATTATGATATAACTTGTAGATAATTTAATATTAGAATTTACTATGAGGCACAGGACAGATAAGAGCAGAGAGATATTTTGGAGTATTTTTTTTTATTACTTAAATTTTATTGAATATATTTCACATATAACAATATATATTTTGATGAATCTTGAATACACTAGATACATACAAGTTGAATCCATGCAAAAGATTGCGTATGAGTAAATTATGTTTTAAAAAGAGAAGGAAAAATATTTCCATATTTTTTGTAAACTTGTTGCAAAATACTGTACTTTCTCATTTCTTTTTTTAATATTTTGGAAATAAATAAAGAAACATAAAAAAGGGGGCATTGTAATGCTGTAGCTTTAGTAGTTTCTTCGTTAAACAACATTTATTTAATTAGTGACAAAAAGTGCGGTAATTCTCTAATAAAAATTACATATTTATTTAAGTTATTTCTGTTAAACTTCTACCTAAATTTTAAGTTATTTCATTAATAAAATTCAAAATTCTAATTTATAATTTTACAAAACAAAATAGAAACCTTACGTGATCCGCATATACTAAAAAATCAGTGAAATAGAAGCTTAAAGGTGCCATTGGGAATTCCATGAATCGCAATTTTTAATCTAATAAATACTATACGTCAACTTCTATTATACAACGCTTAAAACTAGACTTTATTTCTCACGGGCTAAAAAGTATTAAGTAGTATAAAGTAGTACTTGATTTTTGTTTTCGAACTAATATAAGTTAGCAGAAAGTTCCAAGGTAAAATGAAAGAAGCAAATCTCCCGGGAATCGTTCAGAAACCGTTTCAAACAAGTGTATTTTAGTATTTATTGCTTTGGAAGCGAGGGTTTCAAAATTAGGGGGTTTTACGTAAAATGAAGTTGGAATTATTCGATTAATAAATTAAGGTGTGGCTGTAAATTATATATTTTATTTATTTACATTACACGTCATCACGTGTATATGTATTTTGTCTATTGCGATATAACGCTCGTAAAAAACTATACTAGCTGACCCGGCGAACGTTTTGGCATGTATATAGTATACAGGAAACATTTAGTTCAATAAAAATGACTATCTACAATAATGAAAAATAAGAGTTGATCGTAGAGGGGTGAAAATTAGGGGTTGTATGTTTTGTATGCTGTATCATAATAAAATAAAAACAAAAAAAAATCTAAAAATAAAAACATCTTTTGTATAGATACAGTAGCTGATTCTCAGACTAACTGAATATTAATATAAAATTTCATAAGAATCGGTCGAGCCGTTTCGGAGGAGTTTGGGAACGAATATTGTGACACGAGAATTATATATATTAGATTAAGAATGATATGTATATTTGAAAGGAAATATAAATTTATAGCATTTAAATAAAAAAAAGTATTTAAGTTGACTTTTAATTAAGATCTGTAACTAAGTGCCAATGATGTAACCAAAGCAAATAACAATAGCAATTTTTTCCTTCAAAATTTCCACTTACCAAAAACATCGATACACCCAATCTGCCAAGTCATAGTTGGCTGGGTATTTATCTGGCACATATAGCAGCCCCGGTCTTCCGCCCTTAGTGGCCTTATACGTAGCTGCCACGTCCTAGGTGGGTCCAGGGTGACAGCGTAGCGAGACCCAAGAACCGCCCGCTCATGCATTGTCAGAACTGTCTGATCCTCCGCACGGAGCCATCCCACCTGGAAAAATGGTAATGAAATTAATTAATAATATTAACGTTTAACAATAAGTGTAATTGAAGGGCCTCATAGCCTAGCGGTCTTATTAAGTGGCAGCTAGGTGAGGGGTACCGGGTTCGATTCTCGGTTCGAGTGCATGTTTTAATTTAATTTAAATTTGTTCTCGGCCTTTGGGAGGGTTGTGCGATACCGGGCGAGTGCCTAAACCGTACATGGAGGACATGGTCGAATTTCTAAGGCAAAAAGCAAGAATTATAAAAAAAAACTTATACTTGACGCTGGCTAATGCACAAACCGTGCCAGAGCCATAAAAAAAAGTGTAAATTGGCTCGCGTACTCTGTCACAGAGTCGCCTTACAGCCATTCCAAGACTGTGGCAAAGAATTAAAATAGTGTAAGACAAACTCCAAAACAATATCGGAGTACTAATTTATTCTTCTACAATTATGACAATAAAGATGATACTTCTTGGAAGCAGAGTTTGCCCCCTGTTAAATATTAAGCCGCTACTCGCGGGGTAATGTAGCTTGAATATATATATTTTATGGAATCTCGCTGTTAGCCTTGACAGAAGAGCTAGGGCTGTTTTGCGAGCGTAACTCTGCTTGAAAACGGGGTTTTCCCACGACCATTGCAAGGGCGTCTCCTCTGAGACTCGGACCTCGGCTTGGGACGTCGTAGGTGGAATACTTGTCTGAATTATTATTATTATAAAGGGCAGGAAGGTCACCGAAGTGATCGAAGTAAGGGACCTCACCTTGCCCGGTGAAGACGGTTTTTTACCAAAATCTGAAGGCCGCTCGATGCTCAGTCCAGTGGCAGCAGACAATGTTGCTTTTTTAAATGAAATGGTCATTTTTATTTATTAATTAACCTGACAATAGTTTGGTAAAAATAATAAATCTTAAGGTAAAAAGCTAGGATAGCTTACAGTGGAAAAATATATTAATGTAATGCTTGAGAATCGACCTCTATTAATATGCTATTATTATGCTTAACACAAATTTAAATTCAAAATTTCATTTCACATATTATTATCAATTTCCAGTATTTAAAGTAATAATTAAACAATCATGCTACTAGCTTTGAAAAATTCTATAATAATAAAATTTCCTTGAAAAGTAACAACAATTTTGTAAAATAAAATCACAGAGCATTAATCTTTTATAATTTCCAGTATTTAAAGTAATAATTAAACAATCATGCTAATAGCTTTGAAAAATTCTATAATAATAAAATTTCTTTAAAAAGTAACAACAATTTTGTAAAATAAAATCACAGAGCAATATACTTTTACAATTTATTTTCAATTGAACCCACAGATAAAAATACAAGTACATTCACGTTGTTTCTCGATGTAGTATACTTAAACCGAGTTCATTACCCAGCAAATACAACAGAAGCGTCAAGAATGCTTGTAATATTGTGGGAACAAACAGTTGTGTATTGTATAGCTTTATACCTAGTGACACTGATAAAACATGGTTTCGGTTTTATTTAGGAAGCGTCAGTTTAAATAAAATATATGCTTTAACGTCGATATTCTTTTTTAAATAACTGTTGTAAAGGTTTTGAACACGTGTCAATATATGTTACATAACGTCGCTGTAGAATGATAACCTCGTATGTCAAAAACCATTTGTTCTTAGACTCCTATGTCATTTTAACTGGTATAATCACCTTCAAATTGCTCAAAATAAAGTAATTAAATTGCTTTTTCACTACCCATACTTAACTTCTACACAAAAAATCTACAGTGAAACAAAACTCATGAATGTAAAACAATTATTTCAATACAATACCAGCTTATTAATCTACAAAATTCTAAATGACTATATACACACTAACATTACTTTCACTAAAATAAATCAAATTCAGAAGCGCACTTCACGACGCCCTCACAATCTTATTGTACCGAAGTTTAGAACCAATAACGGTAAAAAAACATTGAGCGTTGGGGGAGTGCTGCGGTATAATAGACTTCCACAAAATATAAAAAGTGCAGACAGCCTGGCAATATTTAAATTTAGACTAAAAGACCATCTCCTGAGTGATCCCAGTTACCTGCGTAAATGAAAGTCCACCCAAGTTATACTTCGATAATTGATCCTAGAAGCTCTTCAATGACCCACGACGTGATAAATTGTAGAATAAATAAATGTCTTTAAACCTAAGTAAGTACTTATTTATGTTATTAATAAGTAGGTAGTAAGTGGTCCATAAGTCCATTTTACCATCCATAACTATGGACATACACAAATAAAAATATTTTAACGAATATTGACGATTTTTTTTTTCCTGTAATGTTTGGTTCTCTGGCCATACGAGGTTGTCATTCTACAACGATAAATGTTTTCTTTAAACTTAGATTACAGTGTGCGTTAAACGACGAAGCGGGTTCGATTTCTCGCGAAACAAATTCAGGCTTTAAGCCATACACGGCTTATATACAGGCAGTATGAGTATTAAAGAATGAAAATAAATGAGACAAACACAAAAATATATCTGACCCATTTCTCATTGAGAAATTACGACTTTATTGACTGCGCGAGGCCGCTAATATAACAGTGTATGAAGTATTTTTATACTGGCTATAAACGGCATTTTCAATTCATGCTTTTAAATTTAAAAGCATGAATTTAAGTGTCATTTTTCTTCCTCACCTTTGGCTGATACGAGAAACGAATATAATAAGTTCACGTTAATCTGTATAGGACCATAAACGATGCGTAATAGCCTGTAAATCTAAGCTGTCTGAAACAACAAGCGATAGATAAACGATGTCTCGTGGTAGGGAGGTCTGCAACGGTAGGATTATAATACCGCATGCGATCACTCCACCGATAGTGCCCTAATCTGTGATGGATATGTATATTCCATTGTTGGACGACATACCCAAATTGTATGGTATCCAATATCAAACAAAACGTTTGGCATATTGTTTACTCCAAGTTAATATGTGTATATTAACTGTATATAGCTGTTAAACATAAGACAAATATAAGACGTAAGTATAATTACCTAACATTTAGTTTCGAGAAATCAGTAATTATACAATTATTAAAATAAAGACTTAGACATAAAGAATAGAACAAAATAACATATTATATACACTAGCTGACCGGGCAAACGTCGTTTTGCCATGTATATCATTTATAATAAAAAAATAGGAGTTGATCGTAGAGGGGTGAAAGTTAGGGGTTGTATGTATTTTTAATGAAATAAAAACAGGAAAAAATATCTAAAAATAAAAAAAAATATTTAGGGGGACTACCCTTAACATTTAGGGGGATGAAAAATAGATGTTGTCCGATTCTCAGACATACCCAATATGCACACAAAATTTCATGAGAATCGGTCGAGCCGTTTCGGAGGAGTTTAACCACAAACACCGCGACACGAGAATTTTATATATTAGATGAAAAGGACAAAGAAAAAGGACACAAATCATGAAAAACAATTTAAAGGAAATTTGTTCATCGTAAATATGGAATTACAGTGGTGTTTAATTGACTTTTACTTAAAATATTTTAATTAATTTATAAAATTATAAATTAATTGTAAAATATTTATAAAATGAAGCGGCCAAATTGAGTAATCACCGCGTTATTATTTAATTAAAAATACAAATGATCAAGCAGTCTGAAACTAAAGGGTACAATATTTAAGGCATTTTATGCGCGGAATTGTTGCATGCTCGCACTGTGAAAAAAATAATTGTGGGTAGAAGAATATTCAGGTAGGCAGGTCACTTAATACCAATGCGGGCGACCAGCGCACTAAGAGTTATGACCGAATGGACACCATAGTAAAAAAGCCCAGAAGCAGAACCCAAGATGGGTAGAAAAGATTTTACGAGCTGACGTAGGGTCGCCAGTGAAGGTTGTTTCGTAAGCGCGTGAAGCGCAACTGAATGTATTGGAGTACGGTATGTTAGTAGTATAAATATAAGATAGAGGCTCAGAACTGTTTCCCTTAACTAGAAATTAAAATTAATAACAAAGTATCTACTCTACAAAAATATTGACTTAAACATTTTCGGGTTCATAAAAGACTTAAATTTATTGTATTACGATGGTTCGAGACTTGAGACACTTCAAAGTCAAAAGATATACATAAATTTCAAATCTAAATCAAGTTAAGTGTTGAGTTATATGCCTTCTTCGCCTATATAAAGAAACTCTAAGAGCTTTTAAATCTTTTCAAGTTCAATTAGATCGAAACAAATTCAGTAAAGATTATTATAGGAATTTGTAATATTTCATTGCGTTAGTTGGTTTCACAATGCGTCAGAGTAGCTAAGTATGATTTCTGGTAGACCACAGTGTCGCCATTGCACCGTGCAACCCTCTGTGTGTAATCCTGGGCACGCAGTTGCTCCAGCGGGGGAACAGGGGCTCATGCGTCCAAAAGAAGGGATGCTGACGCATCCCTGCAAGCATTGTGCCCGGCCTCCCCCAGCTCTATAAAACAAGATAAATTGGCCGATGTGAAAGGCCCTTGCTGTACCAAGGTCCATTCCACATCATTCGTGGCCATAGAGGACCGTAATATTAACGGTTGATCGCGTGGCTGGATACGGACAAGGCTACGCTGTTACCGTGTCCTGCCCCGGGCGATTGCTGGTGGCGCCGTGGGGTTTTAGTGGGTATGCACAACAGCGAGTCCCACATCACCTTTCCCCAGGTAAACCATGACGCGGGAGGGTATGCGTAACGCATTTCCCCACGAGAAAAAAAAAAGTTTGATTTCTGGTGAAAATATATCAGAGCCCTCTGTATGTTCCAATAGTTAACGTCAGCGAACACTTCATCAATCGCTACGAATATTGAGAGAACTTCATCGAACTTGCATACAAACATATCGGGATCCGTTTCGCGACTGCAATTGGACTTACAAAGGGCGCTGATTCTAGAATCATAAGTATGTTAATACGCTGAAGTTAGCGTATTAAACGTACGTTTTAGTCTTAAGAAATAACAATGTTTTGTCCGGTAAAACCCGGGTCTAGTGTCCATTACGAATAAGTACCGCGACACGGACGTGGCAAGATATAAAAAAAACTCTGCATCTGTTTCGTGATCATTTGTTTTGTTTCTAATAGGCATGTAGGTGATAAGCCTTCTGTGCCTGACATACACTGTCAGCTTTTTGGGTCTAAGGCACGCCGGTTTCCTCAAGATTATTTCCTCCACCGTACAAGCGAGTGTTAAATGCGTACATAGGAAGTCCATTGGTGCACAGCCAGGTTCGAACCTATGATGTGGGAAATAAGAGTCACACGCTAATACCACTAGGTCAACACGGCTGGTGGTAATGTCGTATTGGTCGTAGAATATTGACGGATCTGACAAATAGTAAACTTTACAGGGCAGCCATTTCAAAATAATATAATCATGTTAGTTCTTGTCATTACTATTTTAATTCATATTATGTTATTATGAAAATTGGCATAAAAGCAAACAAAAGGGTTTGTTTTGAAACAAAATAAAAATAATAACATTAAATTACACAGTTTTCTAGAAAAATAACATTTATCAATCAAATCCGTCACTTTACCGGCTGTTTAATTGAAATTGAAAACACATGGGTTTTTTTAATGTAGCCGTAACATTTAGTCAATGTAGTATCCAAATATCATAAAAAGTGGATTTTGGATTTTTTCAAATCCGACATTGTTCTACGATCATGACGATATATACATCCATTAATTAAGTATTTAACGAAGTGTTAATAAATAAATAAATATATGAAGTTGCGAATTTTCTTACTTTGTGTTTAGCTAGGTTAAGAACTGAGCATCCGAGTACTGCCTCTCGGCCCAGGAAAAAGGTATGGTTGCCAATAGGATACTCGAATTCAGGTTCCTCTGTAAATTTCTTCGTTGTGTGAGAATCTGGAATGAAACAAAAACATAATTACACTTTGTATTTAAAAAGCTAGTAAAGTATTAATACCTCGACGGGTAAGATTCTAGATTCTAAAAGCTCGCATACCGGAAATGGTGTTCGCGCGTGGACCTAAATACAATTTCTGTCAAATTACTGAGGATTATATACGATTTAATGATAAACATTTCAAGTTATTGCAATAATATTCGTGTAATACATTAACATATCCGTGTTAATAATCAAGTATTGAAGATAATTGTGAGACGCTATTGAAGTTTACTGTATCGTTAATAATCTCGCTATTCATATTTTAAGCAACTTCATGGCGTGTCAAGCTCACTATCAGTACAGTCAACTTCTAACCACACCCAAACCTCGCCCGAATGAACAGGTAAGGGCTATAACACTTGAGCGACTTTAGTATGGATATATACATGTTACTTATTCACTATACATATACTATACAATATTTTTGTCATTTTAAAAAAAATGAATGTGAACAAAGTTAGAACTATATTTTTAATGCGACTTGGATTTTTGTATAAAATACATCACTCTTGGATTGCCACAAATGAAAAGCTAAGAGTCCAAAATTGCCCTCGTTTGAAAATGTTTAAATTGCTTTATTGTAAGACAACTTACAATAACATGACAGAATCAAGCCGCTATAGACCACTTTTAGTTTTGCCGGAAATCGAGATAAGCCGTTTTTTACCCTTAAAAACTCACTCCCTTCCCCTTCCCGACCTCAGATCGCCCGTAAATTATTTTCCTTTCATTTTTAAAATATTCTCCTCCTTTTCCATTGGGTTTCATCCTACTATTATTTATTTTCACTTTTTATTTTACCCTGGTCTACTTTAACGTTCCTTTGTCACTCTTAATTTAAATACATATTATAAAAACATGTATGTATAAATATTTTCTCTATGATATAATTGGTTTTTAATTATACCTGATACCCAAATCAATATTAAAAATTACTTGAAAGCTTGCCTAAAAGTAGTATGAAATCTAATATTTTTTTATAGAACAGGCAAACGGGCAGGAGGCTCACCTGTTGTTAAGAGATACCGCCGCCCATGGACACTCTCAATGCCGGAGGGTTCGCGAGTGCGTTGCTGGACTTTTAAGAATTATTATCTAATACGTATTTGTAGAAATATCTTTCCTTATCAAGTAAAATCTCATTTTATCGTTGCACCATTAATAAACTTTTACTCCTACCCAAAAATTGAAGTTAAAACTATCTCAAATTAAACCAAGCTAATACGCTATAATCTAGCAAACTGCATTAAACTTCCAAGGAACTATTTAAGCCTTGCAATTAAGGCCTTTATTAACTCAGTCATAGGAGTCAAACTCGCATAGATGTTAACTTGGTTCTACCCCTTTGTTACCGGGAAGTTTTAGTTTGAGACTTGAGTTTGTACTATATTGAAATATACTTATTTCAAGATGCTTTGTGTTTCGGCTTAGGTATTGATAGTTGAGAGTTTGCGATATAAGCAGTGTTCTTAATTTAAATAAGCTATAAAACTTCTTTGATGTAATAATTCCACACTAATATTATAAAGAAGAAAGATCTTATTCTTTGTTAGCATTGAAAATACTCCAAAACTGGACCGATTTTAAATTTATTGATTTTATCCTATTGCAGCATAGGTAGATAGATATTTTAATAATAAGGAAAACTGTTCCCTTATTCAGCCAAAGTTTGATCACAAAAATAAATAAATCAGAGCCGCTACTTATTAGGTCTGGGCCTCAGATTTCTGTATCTGTTTCATGATTATTTGTCAATCATTAGGCAAATAGGTCATCAGCATCCTATTTTCACACGTCGACTTTTTGTGTCTAAGGCAAGCCTGATACCTTACCATGTTTTCCTTCACTGTTTGAGCGAATGTTAAATGCGCACATAGAAAGATACGGATCGATAAGGATCGAACCTACGACCTCAGGGATGAGAGTCGCACGCTGAAGCCACTAGGCAAACGCTGCTCTTCACTAAATAAATATCCGAAACATTTCTAAAGCCAAAAAAATATGACGAAAAAATCATATTTTTCTACGGCTTTGCAGACTTTTTCAGGATCCTAAAAGGCTTGAGGATTAAGATGATTAAGGCGCTTTCATAACTCTTATTTTTTTAAGTACCTTGGCCGAGGAAAGGAAATATGTTTGCAAAAGATTATTGATAACGTTTCGTTAGGTTTTTCCTTTACAAAATAGCAACATTTTCTTGTCTATGGGTGGTTTTCATCCCTAGAATAGGTGCCTAATAAGTACATTATTTTAAATCAATATTGTCAAGACTGTATGTGACAAAGTAAAGGCTTTGTGACAATGTGTATGCATAGTATTGTCTTTTATTGACATAACTTTTAGACATAGAAAAACACTTTTTTAACGGATTTTTTATTATAAATTTACAATAATTATTTTACATAATTTTAAATTTAACCGACGTTTCGCGTGCTTTACAGCGTTCGTGGTCACGGTGACAATGTGTATGCATCTTAAATTGCATTTTGTGTCTTGACACTTTGACATAGTTTTTTTGAACCAAGTAAAAGAGAAAAAACCTCTGTAGGTATAGTACTCAGTACTCATAAATAGATGTCGCTAAAATCAGCAGCAACTGTAGTTTGGAACGTTATCATAAACAGTAAAAGTGAGTAGCCCATAAAGCACCGAAGCGTCCGTATAACTTTTATTTGAAGGTTAAATTATTTCCTACCCACAACTTTTTGAATTTATACTTCTTTAGGCGCGTTATGAAAAATTGATGAGAGTGAAATTTTACGATGCGCGCGCACCGTGACACAAAATTAACAGCATGACGTTGCCCACGGAAGATGCTACGGCATTGGACATAATTTAAAAACAACATTCGATAATAATATAATTTATGTTACACTTAATGTAAGAGAATAATAATAAATATTTATTTAATTTTTCAAATGTAAACTGAACTTTATTGACTATAATGTCTCCTTTTCCAGTCTTTGATTATTTAATTGTAATTAATTATTTGCATGCAATCAAAAACTATTTTTAATAATGCCAAAGAAGTATAACTTCTTACGCGAGTACATAATTACACGCACCCTTTTTTCTGTGATGTAAGACTTCAAAATATATTAGGATACACGTATAAATAAAGTAAATTACACAATCTAAGCTGACAGACGGCTTTAAATTTAGCACGACGTTGAAAACGGGTCAAGTTAACATAATCGTGAAAGTTTCACCACAATTTCCACTCCAAAGGGGACGCAAAACGTTCTGGAACTTATTTAATGAAAAACCTTATTTAGGAAAATGAGATTTTTCTGTTTAATCTACCAACTTGTCGCATAAACACTTCGTTTATTCAATTTTGTTTTTTTTTTACTAAGGGTGTAAATTAGCTGTAACTTTTAATTGTATGTGTACGTTAATCTAAAAGATTTACGACGTTTTGTAAATATTCTAACGCATTTTTAAAAATAAGAACTAGAATTAAAAAATCACATTTTCTAGTCTAATTTTTATAACCAAGGGTGTAAATTTGCTGTAATTTTTATTGTATATGTACATTAATCTAAAAGATGTACGACGTTTTGTAAACATTCTGACGCATTTTTTAAAATAAGAACTAGAATTTAAAAATCACATTTTCTAGTCGAGTAAAAGATTGAATTCGAAATCGATTTGTGACCATTTCGAATAGTAGATTCGCATTAGCATTCCGTGGCAGGTGCGAGCCGCCCCAAACCCGTATATTGCGTTTTTCACCGAGGCCGCTTTCAAATTATTGAGGAAAACGTGTGAAAAGTGTTTTATCGCGAAGGCTGTGACCGGTCGACCGGGAAAAGAAGTTGTGTTTTGTTTTTAAGTAATGTTCCGTATAAACACGATTGTGTGGTCGTTGGAGCTTTAAATTTGTGGGTTTCAATTGGAAAAGGCTAAATGGGTTCGGGGTTTTCTTTAGATCTTTAATAATCTACCCTACCTACTGTATTCATATACGTACTTGCTAATTCCTACATATATTTTCATGCCGTTTTGTTTTATTGATTTATTTACCTAACAGGTTATTTTTTGCTATGTATATTATAGAAACGCTTTCGACTACAATGACCAGCAAGTATTAGATTAAAAATAAGAAAAAATAACAGCTTTAGTACAGGTGTATCAGTTGAGATCTTTTTTTTTTGCTCTATCGCATGTAGGTAATCAGTCCTAAGACCCATTACCATCAAAGCCATTGATTTTTTGGGTCTTATGCATGCCGGTTTACTTACGATGTTTTCCTTCACCATACTAGCGAGTGTTAAATGTGTACATAGACAGAATAGCCATTGGCGCATAGTCGGGAACTGAGATAAGAGTCGTACGCTGAAGTCCCTAGTTCCTGCTACAAAAATTATAATAAAAACACAATTCTATTGGTTTAGAACGATAATTGTTATTCCAGTCAAATTAGTAATAAAAAGTTCGACACATATACTACTAGCCAATCAGAAAATACGAATTCCAAATGTTATCGCGATCACGTTCAAAAGAATTAAATAATATTTTATCAATTTTTAATTAATATAACGATGCGATTCGTTTGATCACATTTAAAAGCATAAATAATAGCTGTTCAGTGTATTTTTGCTTCAAAGTTTAATTATGAATATAATAATATTTGAACTGAACAATAGTATTACGTAATAAAGAACACTAGAACATTTTCGAATACCGACTCGGAATCCACTTCTGGATCATTACAAAGCTCGCACCATTTATCGGTTCTCGCCAACAACGTACATTACGGCTCTGACCATTACTTGTACTTATAGTGGCTTACTGAACCACCAATGTACTTCGATAAAGTGGCTTTTAGAAGCTTATTAAAACGCTTTATTGGAAACTAACTAAGAATAAGTAAAAACACTTCTCGTTTAAAATATAGTAATTATATTGTAGGCGGAATAGCATAAAACATGGACGCTTGTGGGTTCCATTCCCCGAAGCAATAATTGGCTGACTACACAAAAGATTGCCATAAGGAACAGTAATGTCTGCTTTATTCTTCATTGGGTTCACAAAGTTACCCTTATGCCCTCAAAGCTTGTATATATATTAATATCAATCGCAATCAAGTTTATTCAAAGAGCGATATTTCCCACACAGCGAAAACATCTCCCTAATATCGTGAAAGATTTCTTTGGAAATGTTATTTCTATTCTATTGTTACTTCCATATTTCCATATCAAAAAGGGTATTGGGGCGGATACATTGGAATACCTTGAATGTGAGCCACAATAATCACGAGACTTTCATCTTCGAGTGCGAATTGCCTTTTCAACTTGATACCTACATTTTTCTTTGAAATATTTAAATCACTAATTTCTCAGTCTTGAATATGTTTATTGGTATGATTTTTTAGACCCAAGGTTTTGTTTGCAGCGCTGTATGCGTTTAGCATTCAGGAAAATATGTGTGAACATGGGTATAATCAATTGAAAATGTAACCCTCGGTTTCTATATCCAAAATACCATTCGAAAGTCATTCTATCAAGAGAACTTTTGCAACCTTATTCTATTAAAACCTCTACAGAAAGAAAGGGTTCGTGAGTAAACACAAAAAATACCGTATACAACGCGTTTATAAATAACAATAATAATTTATAAATACCAATTTACGATTCAGTTGTTTTTTTTATTTAAACGGATGAAATAATTGCGAAATTGTGTTAAATTTTAATCTTTTTCCTACTAAATTATAAAATCAGATATACGTTGTAAAGCTTACGATTACTTTATTTGAATTTTTAAAGTAATGCAGAGGTATTTTAAACCTGTTTTAGTTTAAAGTTTGGTTGTCACGGGTCATTGACATTTAAAATGACGATAAAACTTGACTTTCTTTACACAACCTTAGAGGGTGTGGCGTTGCCCGGTGATATTGATCAATCAAAGAGTTTGGCCTTTTTGTCAAAATACAAGAGGATAAGGATAAGCTCATACAATTAATCTTTTAAGAATGTTTTCATTATAATTACCTATTTATTTTGTAAAAACAGTACACTTTACTTTAATTAGCCGCGTTGCTAAGCGTCTCTTCTATGTGAACATTATCATACAGCGATGAAACACTTTATACCTACGCCCCAAAATGACTGGGTCATCAATAAAACAGTCGTAGATATGTCCCAATGGGGCTTAAAAATCAGCGGCGCTACAATCCGTGGTCTTGGACTCACATTTCTGTATTTAGTAATCATTTTCTAACAGGTATGTGGGTAATCAGCCTATTGTGTCTGACACACATCGTCAACATTTTGTGTCGAGTACATGGTGTTTTCCTCATAATGTTTTCGTTCACCGTAGGAGCGAGTTTAACAATCGGACTTAAAGTCCATTGGTGCACAGCCGGGATATGAATCTACGACCTCAGGGATGAGTCGCTTACACCACTATGCAAACACTGCTCGAAATGGGTACCTAGCCTTACATCTAAGTTATGGCATATCGATGTAGTTCTTATTAAATATTATACTTTAATTTAAATACTGTTATCATTTAATTGATCTGTCATTGATAATCCCCAAATAGTCGTTAAACTGTCGCAACCGCTTCTCATATGTCAATACCCCAACCCAAATCTAATTACCGCATTGACCGCAAGATAAATCATTCTTAATGACTTATTTTAATTAACCACAACTATGCAGGCAATTAGAACATTGTCTTTATTAAAATAATTGTTGATGTAAATGTGTCAGCAAGTTTAACCAGTGTTGGGCTAGTGATTAAGCGTACATGACCCTGAGATCGTGCGTTTTATTCCCCAGCTGCACAAAACACACATGTACAGACAGGAGATACATTTACACTGACACACGTAAAAGTGTATAGGTTTAGTAACCACTTCACCGTTAATATATACATATATATATACAATGAGTACATATATATATGAGGCCAAAATCCTCATAATTGAAGTGAATGTGTGTTAAATAAATTTTTAGTATAAAATAATTATACTGAGGTATATAAAATTATTATAATATATAATATATTATATTATTATAATATATATAGATTTATTTCGAACTTAGGTATATATTGTATACATGTATGGCAGATTCCCATAAAATCCACTGCTAGCGAATTTCGCAACATAATAGTTAATAACCAACATTTTTAAAAATAACTTGTAACTTTTCTGAAGATTTCAATTAGAAAACCTTTTGATTGTGTATATTTATATCTCTATTCCATAGAGAAACCTCAAATAAATATAGGGCTAGACCTCTATTAAAATGAAATATCGTCCATGATCGCCTTTTGATTTCGCTCTATCTAGTTTTCTAGAACTCGTACTAGAACACTATAAGTTTTGTACCAAAATATTTAAAACGAAACTCAATCTGTATAACGGTGAAAACCTATTTAATACAAGTAACTTACCTGTAAGTACACTAATTAAATGTTAAATTCCACTTATTACAACAAAGATGACACTTTTTCGTTTAGGTAATTTTCCTATAATTTTGTTTGGAGACATATGTTATAATGTAATGTACCTATTGTGTAAAGTGATATGCTACATAACAAATGAGAAAAAAATTCTTAATATCAAACGCCTAAATTCCACAGTTCACTAATCACTTTTAATTTAGAGAGTTGCTCATTGGTAGTTTTCAACTACCAATCAAAACTCTTAACTCTATGACGACGCGTGTCAAAAGAATACTTATAAATCTAATATTGCGATTTCTTGACTAAATTCTTTACATTTATTAATATAATTAATTTTCATAATTATTAATAATAGACATATACTTGTTTTTATAGAGTACTAAATTGGATGATGATTTAAATTATTGTTTGACTGCCGCGTCGGTAATAAATATGACAGTTATGAATGTTGCCAACTTTTTTTATAAACTTTATTTTTAGCGAAAAATATTAGTGAAGGGAATTCAACATTCTCAATATACAAATTATTTACAGTTGCTAACCCTTTCATAAGTGTTCGTCATGATTAAAAATCTAATTATAAACAATTAAAATGAGTACTTTAATAACATGCATATTTCTTTGAAGGATAGCAATATTTATGTTGGAAGTTATGTATCAGGGTGAGAAAATATTATGGAATGATGTGGCGTTGCCATATTTGAATAAGACTCTTTCAAATAGTTTTTAGCGTGCTGCAACGTGCAAGCGTTCTCACACTTCACTATAGTAATACATGGCATTTCAGTTATTTTTTCTTAATAAGCAAGCAAGCGATCATCAAATCACAATATGAGGCTTTAGCTATCTTCTAGACGAAAGTTTATTTCCTTTTCTCTTAATATAATCTTATTAGATCTATATGTCCCAATCGTTTTGAGGTGAGATTTGGTCATTGAAAGATCTCACCTTGTAGATCCAACGTTACATGAGAAAGGCAGAAGGCTACAGTACCTATACTACCAGTGAAATATCAAGATGCGTTACCATTAAATACGTTATTTACTTGACTTAATAGAAAAAAACCGATAAAAAGTTGAGCCTGATACAGTATACAATAAACTGTTATGTTTATTGTAATAACGAATTATATGACTTAAAAACGTATTTTGGATTTTTAAAGCGTTAAAGTTTATTTTTGTTTTTGAGACATGGGAGGCGCTTTATATTTGAAACGTTATTCGGTTTGTAAGTGCGGCAACGTCGCTCAACGTATACAGCGAATATTCATAACGGCAATCGCTATTTAACATAATATGGAATTGATTTAGTTTGGAACATGTTATGTTATTGTCTTTGATTAACATAACCTTTACACATTTAAAGAAAAAACTTTTTGACCGGATTAAAGTTATGTATTATTATAAATTTACAATTATTTTACATAATTTTAAATTTATCCGACGCTTCGCGTGCTTTACAGCGTGCGTGGTCACGGTGACTATTAATCCGGTTAAAAAGTTTTTTCTTTACATGTTATGTTTGTCACCATAAAGTTATAAGCATACAACATTGTTTTAAACTAAACAATATTATTAGAATAAGTGTTATATTATACGCACAACGGACCTACTGAGAGTCTAAGTACGGAAACTGAGTCCACAAACCATAAAGTGTTTTATTAGGTATTGATTCAAATATTGGTTTGCAGGAACATATTTTAATAAAGTAATTTATGAGCTAAAACATTAACTTGATTAATAATAATTGAAAATGATAAAAATAAAAATATACAATTAAAATAAATTTAAAGTTTAAACCTATGAATATTATTTTATTTGTTGCTCACTTTTGTAGATTGGATGTTTACTATGTTTTATACATTCATGTATTTTAATTTACGGGACTTGTGATATTCAGATCAAACATTGTAACCAATATACAAAAAAACATCGTTACCAAAGAACAATCCTTAAAATAATTTCATTTAAAACCTACATCAAAGCCAATACACGTTGATACACAAAACAGTCCATATTTTAATACAATTTCACATGACCCGACCCTTTCAAATATTAATTTTATAAATGGTAATGGAACAAAAATGTGTTTACCTCCATGAATTGGATTACACAGCTATTGTTTTAGAAGAATGTTTATGATAATCTACGTACTTCACACATGTCCATTAATTTAAAGCGCTTTATACGATTACTATTTAACTTTATTACAAAAAGATTTAATATTAAGCGATCAGCACCGAGACTAAGTTTGACTGAACGGCTTTTTCTGTCTACACGCGCAATTGTATTGTGGCTTATGTTAATCCAGATGCATTAGTACCAGAAAAGAAAATTTAATAGCAATAAATAAGAATAACGATTAGTTTTAGATTATTATTCTAGTGTGTAAGATTAAAGGGATTTTAGTTTTTCCGTACGGAGTACTGAAAACATATCTTTAACTTCTTCTTACTAATAACTATAGATTCGTTTCTTGCTTGGAGGAATATATTATGCTGCGTACAAGATTTTTTTATTTTTTATTGGACAATTCACACCAATTGACCTAGTCCCATGCTAAGCTGGTGAAGCTTGTGTTTTGGGTACTAGGCAACGGATATATACATATTATAGATAGATAGACATATAAATACAAATTTAAACACCCAAAACCTAAGCACAACACCAAATATTCATCACATCGATGTTCGTCTCAGCCGGGGATCGAACCCGGGACCCATGGATTCGCAGTCAGGGGTACAAGATAACAAGATAACATTAAACCTTAAAATCGTGATGGAAATCATCGAAAAGGGACCGGCCGAGACATGGCCCGATGTCCTTAAATTGGCGACGTGTGAGGTACAGTACCGAACATCTGCTTTAGTAGACGTTCTTTTGTTTGTAATTAATCTATACGGTTCCTGGGTCTATAGGAATATAATTTTCACTATTATTACTCGCAGAACAAGGTCTATTAATTAAATGGTATAAAATGCTATGCTAATTAAATTGCGTAACAGTTCCTGCGTCTGGCTATACTTGAAGTAACTCTGACGATTGAGCAGCCCTGCGATTCTGTAACTCACTTTTCGAATGCCACAGAATGCCAAATCATAAAATGACTGCTTCACGACTAATTTGAGAGCGACCGCCGATGCGAAAACCGCTGTGTGAGTTCGAAAAGTGAGTTACAGAATCGCAGGGCTGTTCTTAAAAAACGAAGAAAACCTAAACTTGAGTGAGCCAAATGTACTGGACTCGTTCAAAAAGAGAAGAAGAAATTTTCCCGGCACTGTGGGCACGGTTATAGTGTTAACACATTCCGTTTGTGCCAGGTCTTCTTACTGGGTGATTCATTATATAAAATCATATAAAAACGTACATTGTTTTTTATAGATGTATTTAGAAACATTATTAATGAGCAGTATTGGCCTAGTGGCTTCAGCGTGCGACTCTTATCCCTGAGGTCGTAGGTTCAATCCCCGGCTGTGCACCAATTGACTTTCTTTATATGTGCGCATTTAACATTCGCTCGAACGTGAAGGAAAACATCGTGAGGACCAGCTTGCCTTAGACCCAAAAGGTCGACGGCGTGCGTCAGGCACAGAAGGCTGATCAACTACTTGGCTATTAGATTACCAAATGACCATGAAACATATATATAAAACTGAGGCTGAGACCTAAAAAGGTTTTAGTTTTATTTAGAAACATTGAAAATATGTTTCAACGTTGAACACGGGCATATTTTTTCAACAGTACAACTTTGTTTGCCAATGTCGGATGAAACTGGGGAACACTCAATAACTATTTTTATATCATATCTATAATAAACTCAAAAATTACTGATTGATTGACTGCTTTAAAATTCTTTCACTATTGGATTCCCACATTATCCCTTAGTAACGAGGGAGGTACAATGTGATATATTTTTTTTCCAAAAGAGCAATGTGTCAATATATTTTTTTTGTATAGCAGAAGTTTCCTGACGGAAAATATTAATTTTTAATTTGCCTATCATAGTTTCCGCCATGATTAAAATACAAATGAAACAGGTCCACTGTGTATTTTAGTGGTCGTTAACAACATTATTTTTAACACATTAATGAATTATTTAACTCAATCCGGGAAAATAAATTTTTGAATTTTAAAACAAATTAAACAATCTTAGTCTATAGTATTGTCTTTTATTGACATAACTTTTAGACATAGAAAAACACCTTTTTAACGGATTTAAAGACGGCCTAAAATTGTCAAACACATGGGTTCCAAATTAAAATCTCAAGATAAACAATCCGCGAAAATAGAGGACACCATGAGCCATTTCTGTCAAAACCCTCCATCTTTTAGTCGATACCAACTCCGGGGAAATAAATACAGATAACACAACTTTTTCTACAGCTGTGATACTTTTTTGACATTCAACACGTTTTATCTTCATTCACCGTGACCATGCACTCTGTAAAGCACGCGAAACGTCGTTAAATTTTAACATTATGTAAAATATTTCTAAATTTATAATAAAACATAACTTCAAATCCGTTAAAAAAGTGTTTTTCTAAATCTCAGTCTAGTTAAGTGAAATACATGTACAGTGTTATACACTATGCGTATATTATCTTTTCTTCTTCGAAACATTTAAATAAAATTTCTTAAAGAATTTGTTACATTATTTATATAACCTTGCAAGTGCTTTTCAGGAATCGTATTACTGTAATAAACGGCTCAAAGGCTTATTTAAATTTATTTATTACTAAGAGTTCTTACCTTTTAAGGCCATTGTTGGCAAAAAGGCCAATGCTTGCAGCATCGAGCAGAACCAGGAACGTTCCGACCTCATTCCGCAAATTATTCACTCATCACCTTAACACAGTACATTTCCCGTCCATTTGTTACACTATTCGTTCATTTGTTACACTAACAAATGTGGCACTAATGTTCCTACTTCAATATACGGAGTGTAAATGGTTAAATAGATTCCTTATACATACATATACTAAATTACACCGAAAGGTAAGCATAATATACTGTGGCGCATATTAAATAAAATTGAATTTAATATAATAGAAGACATTGAAATGGTGTCTCAGTTATAGCCAATTTCACTTCAATCAATGTTTCAATTTTGATGAAATCTCTCCCAATTAGTTTGAAACGCTCTTTGTTATACGATTGCCGGTCTCAATATTATTAATATTTATAAGAGACTGTTTGCTCAAGTAGTTCAATTAATTCCATTTGAACCGTTTCAATTAGTGAATAATACATTTTTCAAGTGAAGGTGAAATTTTGCTAAATATTAATAAAACAACACAAATGACAAGGAAACAAAATTACTTTAAACTGCTTGTTTATATGTTTTGACTTACGCGAATAAATAACATATTCCTTTCAATGTATTTCTGATTTTTTGTTGGGTTAACGTATTTTTAAAACACGGGAAACATCGAAACGAGGGAAACCGCTGTAGCACGTCTGCCCCGTAGCAGTTTTCGTAGCACACTGAGCGGCCGGAGCACACTACTACGCCGCCTACGTAACATTGCATGAAAAGGTTAGTACTCCAACGTTTAAGCCTTGCGCCTTTTTCATGAATACGAGTGTCTTGTTTTCTGTTCGCTGTGGTTTGTTTTAGAAACGAGCCTTTGTGAGTGTAATATCTTCTAATGGTGGCACAACTGCTTACGTCTTTATTATTCATACTTCATACATCCTTGAGCCATGGTAATTATCCTATCTACGCCGCTACGGTGCTTTTGTTTTTCCTTTAATACAATGCTTTGCTCTGTAAAAATCTATAAATATAATTACCGCAATATAGAGTTTCGTGTTAACATTATTAGCCTAATTTATGGGGTTTTAACACGATCTTAACACTTAGTTATAAGCTTATTACAAATTTGACCTTGTTTATTAGTTAATGCTGCGAGTGTTCAAGAAATTCGTATATTTTTACTTAAGCCACTTAAGTTATGACACGTTATAAAAAGATTAGTTGTGAAGAAGCCGGCGACCTAAGTGTTTTCTCACTGCTTATTACACTTAAGCAGAGGTGACGAACATTTTTACGTCATGTCTAAGTAAAATATCGCGTTATTTTAACTTAAAATCTGAAAGCAACTATTTAGGCACTATTTTGTTTTAGATTTTCGAAGCTATGTTCGTATAACTATATGAAACCATGCCAATGCAGTCTTTGGTTTAAAGGTTGTGTAATAAATTAACATTTTCTCTTTTTTAGTTAGAATAAAGAGAAGAAAATAAATGCTTTGCGAATTTAATTATTATTATTTTTATGTAAATTGTTTAAGATCCAAATCCAACTTTTTATTTAATATTATTATAATATTGAAAGACAACATAATTGTTTATTTTATATCAAATATTTACTATAATTCTATACGTACAATTAAGTAAATAGAAATTACTTGTCCCGATACTTATATGGTAATAAACACGTATATTGTGTGAATTATCGACTATATGTATGTGTGTGTGAATATGTAATGTTATATAATATCAGCTATTAAATCATATATAAATAAACACACTATTCAATTAATCTATCAATTTAACTTTTAATTACTCACGTGTAACTTTGCAAATAAATATGTACAGCAAGTAAGCCCAAATGAGAGACGGATCGTGTCACACGTCTGTGATTGAACTAATGACACCGTTGACCAATCGCAAAGATACGAAAGGCGCCATTTTGTTTCTTTTTCAATATATATTAAAAGTTCAACATCCCTGATACACCGTATCATAATTTCTATGGTTTCCGCTAAGAAACGAAACCATAGAAATTGAATCGCTTTAATACGTGTACCCTAAGAATTGTTTTATATGCTTAAAAATTGTCAGTATAAGACTACTTCTTACTAAGTCTGACTTTAACATTATTTAAAGAAAAATCTATATTATACGTAAGTCCGCGAGTGTCATGCTGTTTCTTTTCGTTTTGCACTAAGTTTTCGTGTCACTTCACTGGTGGCCCAAAAATGTGGGAAGTAAAAGTATACAACTTTAACGAAAATCGTAGGCTTTTAAGCTCTGATTTAAATGTAAATTTATTCATTATGAACATCGTATCATGTACATGTTTTATTGTGGCTGCCAATTAGTTTTGCAAACAAAAACTTTAATGCATAATAATTAAAGCAACGTCATATTAATATTTCATGGCTTGATAAGTTAAATATGGAGGTTTATTTCATGGATGGAACTCTCTGACGTATAGGCAACACGTTTCAATTAAAGACAACAAGGCATTAGTTTGATTTATTTGGTCGTCTTTTTCTTAAAGTTTCTGTACTTGAAATACAACAAATTCAACATACAAGTATTCATTGCGCATGTCATGTATGTCCCAAAAGCAACATCACTATTCGCTGTTCATGAATCTGTAAGATTAGCTTTTAAGTTTTTAGTTTGTTATTAATATATTTTTTTGTATTACTTTAGATTAAGGTTCTATATATAATATATATAGTTTTTTTTATATAACATTTGGTTCTGCACTTCTCACACTCATCATGTTTTTTTTTTAGTTTTTCACTTTAACTAGGGAAGAGATCGCTTATTAGCGATAAGGCCGTCCGTTGCATCTCTTATAATTTGTATGTATTGTGTTTCTTTTATTTTTATTGCAACGAAGTGTAAATAAATAAACATTCTAGCAACGCTGCACATCTGAGAGTCGCGGCACTTAGGTAGAGCATGGCATATATGTATAACAGAATCTATAGGTGTTTTATTAGCCAAGTAAATACCAACAAAAACCTTGTAGGAACCCTAAAAATATTGTCAACACAACCTCTCTTATGAAATTATAACTTTACGACCAATAAAAGCGGCAACGGAGCCATGAATTTTTTATCTCCGTTGAATAGAGACGTTTGCAATTAATTATTTTACAACGAATTTCATCACTTTGTTTGTTCTTATAAATGAATGGGGGAAACACCAGGCAATTTAAACAATCATGAATGCCTCAATTTATTACAACCTAAGTAGGTTTGAATGAAAAATATATTATTGTGTTATTAAAGTAACAATACTTATGATTTTGTTCATCTGGAATTTTTACAACCACAAAAGGTTTTTTCCAAAAGAGTTTGTCAAATCCGATTATCGAACGTTGTTAGATTATAATATTTTTTATTGCGCTGATACAGCTAGTATTCAAATAACTTACGAAGATATCCTAATATAAATGTTTATAATCTATGGCGTCATTATTAAGACATAGTTTTTCTTTATAATATACCTTTCATCCATTATTAATATAATTCTATTTAAAGTTTCTTGTGTGATCTCTGGAACTGGTGAACTTTAAACCTATTTTATTAGTAGAAAGTAGCAAGTGAAAATGACATAGGGGACCACTTTAGCAATACGCCATAGGCTAACACTGCTCAGATTTGGGGTAAATTTGATATGTTTTAATAAAATATTGGTAACCGATACCTTTCAACTACATCCATGACAAACAGTTGTCAACAACACTATCAATCACTAACTCGTTGGGCTAAAGCTGATTTAACAGGGCGGGAAATGTTATGACGTCTTTATTGGATAAATATTTTTATATTGATCAAATATTTCCTCATATTGGGGTTGGAAATTGTTCTGTTATGGGTAAATCTTTTCTCTAGTAGTTCATGCTTTATTTAATACGTTGATTGAGATATCTTTATTAGAAGGGCCTCTGATTCTGGTCACACATGTGCTAATGTTGTTTGTCATCAAGTATGATAATTTAATCTATCTACTTGCAGCGCTTGAAGTGTTACTCTTTGCATTATGCTCTGTGTTGATAAATATGATTCTAAATTGAAATGCCCCACAGGTCTGCACACCGAAGGGTCAACATTATAAATGGTTGGATTTGCCCAACGTGCTGTGGTCAATTTGATTTGTAGTCTTCATTTAAAGTCCTTTGGGGTATTAGTGACTGTCTAAGAAAGCCATAACTACTTAACGTAAATGTTAGTTTTTGTTACATACATTTAAATTGATGTCGCAAGTAGCAATCGCGAACAATAATAACACTACAAAAACATATAATCTCATTATTTTTTCAAAGTTCATTTCAGAAATTTAATAAAAATAATATTATTAAACTGAAAAAAATATGAAGTGGTGCAATGCAATGGCCTTTTCACAACTAAGCGATCTCTTCCAGGGATCCCTATAAAATAACATAAATATAAATGAAGAACTGCAAGAGTGTGTATACTACAAAATAAAACAAACAATAATGCATCTAAGCCGAATATGAATAAAGACCACCAAAAAGATTTAGTAAACATACCAGGAGAGAAAACAAAAGTAAAAAATTATTAAAGTAAAAGTGAAAAATGTAAAGCTCCAAAGCTTTCAATTTGTTTCATTATTTATTGATAAGGTTTTTGTTTGGGTTGTTATAAGTATCAATTAGATTCGATTGGATTGATTAAAGTGGATTTGGAGTTGTGGTTAATTTGTAGGATCATAATACGATTACATACGTGGGTAACACTGAAAATGTGAAAATGTATGTGTGTGTGTGGCCAGTTAGAAACATTGCTAATGAAAACTTTTTTGAATTTCAATTTTAGAACTCCCCCATCTCCTGGCACTATTTCTTAGTGAAGATAACATCAGTGCTGTTCGACGCATCATAGAGGAAGATAAGTGAAGTCATCTGTGTACACATACAATTACAAAGTATGCATAACAAAAATAAGACATCGTCATTTAATTCATATTTAATTCATGTTCGAATATTGGAACACATCCTGTATTCGTAATAAGTTAATTATTTAAATATGTTCAACGTCCTGGTGGACAGAAAAACTGTGTCCAGTTTGTGTTTCCACCACACCAACTTCTTTCCCACCACGTTTCCAGAGCATCTAATTTTTCCTTTCAGATGTCCGTATTGTCAAGGATTCAGCGTTATAATGGAAAATCGGAAATACCAGAGTCTCAACCAATTTCTTCTTTGTTGAGACTCTTGTCTTTAGTCGGCATAGGATGAAGCACTAAGTCAACAAACCAATGGCAAAAACACTTGAGTTACTGAGGCTTAATGGCTGTTATTCTATAACATAAAATTACATACACACCATTCGCACAATACACGTTTTTATTTATTTATTACCATATAAGTTACGGAAGAACTGGGTCTCCTGGTACAAGTGCTTTAACATATTGTATATATTAGATACTTTTTTGCATAAAATAAATGACGGGGTTACAGGGGGGGGGGGGGGATAGAGTTGCAAGCTTAAATAAAGGCTAGCACATATGCATTCATGCAAATAAAATATACAATAGTTAACAATATAAACAGGTAAATAGTTTATTTAGATTGAACCAAACAAATCGATAACCACTAATACACTCACGTACCTCACATAACAATATTGTATCATAAATGTTAGGGTAATTACGCATGTGAAGTTGGGAAAACTTTGGTCATTAGGCAGGACCATACTAAGTGGGGAGTACCCGTTATATCCACCAAACGGCCCAGGTGAAGCCCAATTTACTTCCTTAAGGCATAAGAGTTTATTATACCTAGAAAAAAAGGACTTCATTGAAATAAATAAAATATTGATGACTGACTATATTCTTACTTGATTTATATAGAGGTTATAGGGTGTGGAAAAAAGTCACACTATATTTGTTTAAATTATAAAAGGATCATAAAGAAGAAATATATATATTTAGTTAGTTGCAAAATAAAACAGCTGTTTCAAGCTGTTTTTGATGTGACAATTTTTAGTCTGTGACAGAACGCGCCGTTATACCTTATTTAATATTAATTTATTATAACTATTACCGAAAAGTTCAGGAATTATTTAGGTTTTAATATTTTCGGGACTTGTTATTATATTGCCTAGTTGCGCTCATTTGTAATTTGCACAATTTTATTTTTCTTTATTTATTTTCCTACATAATGCAATTCAATTTGAAGTTATTATAACCGTGTAATGCGCACAGTAAATTCATTAATGTGCCATTACAGTTTCTTCTCTTGAGATTTCTATGACAAACTTCAAATTACACCTTAGACCACACTCAAAATGTCTAGGCGCGCTAACTGCCGAACTTCTAGCTATTATGTCAAAACAAGTTTCAGGAGCTTTCGTTACATGTATTTCACGTGGAGCTTTGTAAGCTCGGTCTCTGTGTTTGCTATTACGTAAATAAACATCATTAACGTTTGAAATATCATTTTATATAATACCAAGCCTAGCGTTTGTATTTGTTTTCTCAAACTTTTATTTAATTTTTTTTTTGATAATATAATATTAACATGTGGAATTGCGGTAAATATCTGCCAATATAATTTTAAATTCATTTTTTAGTAATAATACTGATAATTTCTTACACCAAAAAAGTATTTTACTAACTTACCTTAAATATGTGGTTATCAAATTTGGTAGCTATGTTCTTTAAATTTTAATTTTGTATATAACTGTTTAAGATAGTGAAAGTTTCTGAGTGACGCAGTTTGTATTTTATATTGAACAAAAAAGATTCTGAAATCTTATTCTATCAAAAGCAAAAAAAATAAACCCTATATAGAATTTGGGTCCGGCGGGATCGCAATCCACATCAAATTTCAGTATAATAATTCTAAAATTGAATTTTTAAAAGAAACAGGCTCAAACTGCTTAGTAAATGTAGCCAATTTAGAAGTGAGTCTTACTTTGGACCAAACCGTCATCTCATTTCAAGCGCAAATGAGATCACATCCTGGTGAAACTGAGTGGATCTTCCACTTAGTTTTTCGCTAAGTAATGATCCAATCAAAGGGGCGAAGAAATCTTGAATATATAAAAAAGTAAAATTGATATAAAATATATTGAAATTTAAACTATTAAAGATTCATAAATTTATAGATACGAGTATGTTAGATGATGCTGATATCTGTTATCTATATATAGATAAACAGTTTAATCAGTTTGCACCGTTTAATTAAAGCACTAATCTGTTTCTATTAATAACAAATAAAGCGAAACTTGACAGAAAGAGACGAAACGGTACTTTGGTCAAAAGAGTGCACTGAAACTGATAAAGCTTTTATAATTATTCTGTGGTCGCTGTGATAAGTATTTATTTAAATTCAGTTAAATTACACATACAAAACAGGTTACATAAGTTATTAAGGCAACGGGCGGTCTTTTTGCAAGCTGTTTCTTCATCTTAGCACGGAAGTGCAAAAATAATTACCAAACATAAACATAAAACTACATGTAATACTAGAAATATAACTACAACAAAGCTAAACTTAAATCTAAAAGAAATATAATAATAATAACCGTACCGTAGCTTATCGCATTTATCTACCATGGAGAATGTTCAGAGAAGTGGTTCGGACTAATAGCTTAGTTTCATCATCACGTCTGATGACATCAAGGCAGAATAATAAAATACCATCCGTATCACCTCGACGTCCGCCGTTCCACAACTGAGCGTTTCTTAACGCAATTTTTACAGACCATTTTTACAGAAGTATTTCCGAACCAATTCGACTTAGGGTCCTTCAAAAAGCGTACCATTTCTTAAAAGGCCCGCAACGTACTTACCAGCCTCTTGGCAATGTGAGTGTCCATGGGCGGGCGGTATCACTTTACATTAGGTGATCCACCTACTCGTTTGTCTCCCGTTATATAAAAAACATAACTTAATAGAAGTACCTTATATGGATTAACTAGTAAAGCGTTTTAAATAATTCTTTAGAGTTAGGCATAGAAGATCTTTCTTTCTTAGATTCTTACCTATCCTAACGTACGGCTGCGAAACTTGGACCACTAAGCAAGTCACAAGTCAAAAGCTTGTGACTTGCCAGAGAAGTATGGAAAGGAGCATACTAGGTTACACACGGAATGATAGGAAAAGAGCTGTAGATCTCCGAAGGATCACCAACTGGGAAGATGCAATGACCAGCGCCAAAAGGCTTAAATGGAGATGGACAGGACACCTGCTCAGAGGCCAGAGAGCAAAATGGTCGAAAAAAGTCACCCAATGGACACCATGCTACAACACCAAGCGAAAGAGAGGAAGACCATGTGCCCGGTGGGCTGACGACTTTAAAAAAGCCACTGGTCCTCTGTGGCAAAGACTTGCCAGGGATAGGAAGGAATGGAAACAGTTGGAGGAGGCCTTTGTGCCACAAAGGCAAGCTATACAAGAGGACAGCTGTGCTTGTTAAACTTTTTTCTTTTTTTATATACATTTATATTTTGTTCTCTTGTATTAGTTAAAAATAAAGGCTTTGAATTGAAATTTTGAATTGAATAGAAGATCTATCGCAAGCTTACTTATAACGAAGTTTTATAAATGATTTTATGATTATAATATGTAGCTGAGAAGTTCATACACATAATATTGTATTAAACTATTGTTAAAATACAGTCTGGAATTAGTATTACATCTAAAACATATTACGCTATCGACTGCAGCTGTCTTCCTCAAAACCGTAAACCCTTTGAATAGAAAATCTAATTCTGTATACACATAGAATATTTATAGTAGTTGACAGTTGCAGACACGCTCGCACCCTCAAAACAATCGCTTACGCCCCCCAATACCACGGAATTCCCGAAGGAAATATAAATACAGCATTGAAATCTCTAATATGTATCGAGTCCCCTAAACTGCACCTATACCATTATAACATAAACTCCCCCATCCCCCAATTCCTTTATAATTCGAACGTAATGGAACGCTTTGAAAGCCTTCCTGGGGATCAAGGAATATTGGCTAAGTCTAAACGTTCGATACGCGAGCTACTTATAACTATGAATATTTATAACGTATTAGTACACGCTCCTAAAGCCATGTTAAGAATTTTTGTTTTGTTTGATACACTTTAAATAAATTGTGAAGTTTAGATTAAACATGAGACAAATGGGTTAACAATGGACAAGATGTTTTCATATCAGTTGATTATCAAGTCAAAAGGATTTAGACCAATAACAACAAACGACAGAATCAGTTTCATTTTTCAAGTGTGGGTATATTCATTCCTACAGGTAAACACTTATCCAAATAGGGCTGATGATATTCAGTAGGATCAATATTATTGTCAATTTATTATTCAACTACTCGTATTTTTCACGTTTAGTTACAATTTTAAGATAAATGTGAATATGGGCTATGTTTCGTTAATATTACTTTAAAGAAGCCGATGTGAATTGCGCCTTAAATGCAAATTATGAGTGTTTGTATAAAGAGTTCAATTTATATTCTAATGCAATGACTTCCCGCTAGGGGGCGTTCTCTTCGCTAACTGAATAGAGCTGATACGTTTCCGCTTATTTTAAATAGCAAATCGACTTTATGCCACTAAATTCATTTTAAATATATGAACTGATTCTTAAAATGTCTGTAATAGTAACACTTTATTGGGACATAATAGTTGTTTCTAAAACAATTACCGTGAAATTTGGTGGTCACTGTTTTTGTTACGTCTTTCAACCTTTGAAATTATTATTATCAACATCAAATATATTTCATAAAGATTATTTCGGGACCGACATGGTTGTAATCTCTTGTGATAATAACTTATTTAGCCTTGTACTCGTATATTTTACAACATGACTTGCAGTGACTAAGCAATGGCCAGTACCAACACGTAAAATAAAACTAAGTCACCAATGAAAATGTTGATGCGTTTGTGAAACAGCTTTGCGATTCTGTAACTCACTTTTCGAACTCTCACTGCGGTTTTCGCAGCGGCGGTCGCACTCAAATCAGTCGTGAAGCAGTCATTTTACGATTTGGCATTTTGATAAGGAGGGAGCTTGTAGTTTGTTGTTTATCAGAATACAGGCAAAGCAGAATTATGCATTAGGTGAAGAAGGCATCGAAAGGGATAAGTGTGTGTGCAGAAAATTCAATAAAAAACTATATTAGTTACCAATATAAAAGGTTTGTACATATTATGTTTATTAAAGAAACCACCACAACAATCACATTTTAATCCTTAAGATAACACTACTTTCGTCCCTTTCATTGTCACTTAAGTAGTTTTGGCACTGATTTTACCTTTGCTCCGGAACCGTGCCATTGCCAGTATTATTATTATCTCCTTCATTATCGCCTCCATTACCACCTCCATCACCGCCTCCATTGTTACCACCATCCCCATCACCACCTCCATTACCGCCTCCATTACCACCTCCATCACCGCCTCCATTGTTACCACCATCACCATTACCGCCTCCATTACCGCCTCCATTACCACCTCCATCACCGCCTCCATTGTTACCACCATCCCCATCGCCACCTCCATTACCGCCTCCATTACCACCTCCATCACCGCCTCCATTGTTACCACCATCCCCATCACCGCCTCCATTACCGCCTCCATTACCACCTCCATCACCGCCTCCATTGTTACCACCATCCCCATCACCGCCTCCATTACCGCCTCCATCACCGCCTCCATTACCACCTCCATCACCGCCTCCATTGTTACCACCATCCCCATCACCGCCTCCATTACCAGCACCATCGCCGTTTTCTGTATCTGTCTCGTTTTTAGGTGGATCCGTAGGTGGTGGTGGTGGTGTGGTTGAGGTTGTGGTTGAGGTGAGACTGTTCTTCAAATCATTTAATTCGGTATTGAGCCGATTTCTTTGACCAGCTATCGCCAACGTTGAGACAAACAGACAAAATGACAGTAGCGAGAGAAGTACGATTATCTTATTATCCAGCATCCATGCCTTTGTTCTCTCCCAATAATAATGAGTCGCCATGTTTAAGCACAAAAATTACGTCGATCCAACTGTATTATTCTGTTGAAATTAAATCGAACTTCAGTATTATCGATTTATCTCTGACTTTTGAAATGTCTACGATAAGGTATGATAGAGTTATCATGTATCAGGGACGCTGATAAGAAATTATATTTTGAATATCACTTAGTCATAAAATAATGATTAATGTTTTAAACATTCTTTAAAAAGTGCGATGGCGATTGATTCATGTGTTTACATATTTTGTAACATTTAAAATTATATATTGCGACAATTGACAGATATGAGAATAATTTTTTATAAACCTGATATAATTCAAAACATTCCTGTCATGTTGTCGGTAGTAGGGCTTTCAGTTTGCGAAATATAAAATAGAAAATTCAAATATAATGAATATTCTTCTGACTAAAATATAAGAAAGGTTTAAATTTACATTTTACTACCATTTCCGAAATCAAAGGCGTAGAGCGGGCGAGAAGAACTGGCAAGAAACTCTCCGCAACTCTTTTTAAGGCTTTTAAGCGATGCTTCACTTAGGATATTGAAACAAAACATAATAACAAAGTAATCAACGCTTAGAATTTGCAGACAATAGCAGCAGGGCTACTCTCTAAAGCATTTTCTTTCGGCTCGGCTGTTGTCCATTTAAACGATAATAAGAAATATATACGTAGCACGTTAATCTGTAGCTTGGAATCACATGTTATGAAAAACGAATATAAAATCGAATAAATGTCGCTGTTGAATTTACGGGGTAAACCTGCAGGCATTATGTCTGCCATATGTATATGTCGTGGCAACCAAATGGCCAGTTCCGTATAGCTAACTCGTGTTCATGTCTTATCTTGAGGAGTAATTTCTTACATCGGTACGACGACCTCAATGCATTTGTCTTGACTGTTGAGTCCGTACTTGAGTCTATTTGTATATATAATAGATATATATATACATATACAAAAAAAACGCACAATATATTGCTAAGCGCAAAACTTAAAGATGGCTGGACCAATTCGAGTATTTTTTTTATTTATCCATTCTTTGAACTCTGAGGAAGGTTTTTGTAAAGAGAAAATTTAAAAAAATATTTTTGTACCGGAAAAGCGAACAAGCTCTATCGAGTAGCATAGCAAAATAATTCATATTTTGGTTTGTAGCTACTAATAAGGCTAAGTATAATATCATATTAAAACGAAACGCAGTTCGCGAGAACAAATAAAATAAGATTTTTGTAAGTGCAAATTGAAGCCATTGCAAACTGAAGATAAGAAAACACAAATTATTTTACGAATATTACTACATACCATAAACGTTCCTAAAACAAGTCATATAACATCAATTTATGAAATTATTTTAAACATTTATACAGCAATTACCCCAAAAAACCTTTTAAACTAATGTGGTCAATTTCGATTTATATTTTTTTAGTTATAACGTATATGATAACCACTAATACTTGATTTCATGAACTGAAGGTGATATTGACCGGGTCAACTAATAGCCATATATAACATTAGATAATGTTATATATTAATATCATAATGTAGTATGTGAATAATATATTATGCTGAGTAATAGACAATTAGGTAACCGCATTGAGAATGGAATTAGGTTTTGCAATATCACACAATATGTTTGTACAATGTTAAATTATGAACAGTTAAACATAGTTTATCGTGGAAGGAATGTTAGCACTGTTGCTTTTTCAATATTATTATTTATTAACTTAAATTTTTCAAGTGTATTTCAATATTTTTTATTTCGAATAATTGAGCCTGTTTGCGCTAAATCGGTGTCTGTCAAAGAAATATGACAATTGTCGATTTTGACTTTGACACACGAACCGGAGATATGGCGAGTGGAGAGGTGGCGTTACGGCATGATGGCGCAGGGATAAGAGTTAAAATTTAACCGCCGTCACGTGCGCACTTAATATAGACCTCAAACCATACTGCATTTACTTTTATTCATAATTTTAAGGATCCAGGGCATGGAGTGAGACACCACCGTTGATGGAAAGTGCTAGTCTTAGTCTGATCCATCGATCGAGTCTCATTGTTGGATTCCTTTTTTATTATTCTGACTCGACTCTATATTATTATTCGATTCTTTTATTAAAGCCATTATGGCCTAAAGGCAGATAGTTAGTGTTAGTATGTAGCGACATCTACATTCTACAACTACGATCATTACGATGACGTCACACCCTGAAACACACTAAAGAAGTAATTCTAAGGATTTATACAACTTCTCTACATTATCCACTTGGGCCGGCCATTAAATTAACCAGATCGAGAGTCTTCCCATTGGGTTAGAGGAACTGTTCACATCCTTTCTCTACAAGTACAAGTCACAGGTGCGATTCAATTCGTATATATTCATATCTGATGATCACCTAAAGGATCAACGGGACAAAATATTTGATTCGTCCATCGTGGTATTGGTCCTAAACAAGGTATATGCAGATGCAGAATCCTAAATGTAATTGGCATTAAGGGTATCCAAATAAATATATTTACAGACGACACGTGAAATCAGGTGTGACACGTTCCACTGCTGATTTCCCAAAGGATTGCTTCGATAGAAATTTGATTACATTTTATGTTTGCTTTTTAAAAGTTTTATTGTTTATGCGTGATTTGTGAGTTTTACGACCGTTTTATGGACATTGAAAATGACATTTCGTGTCTCCGTTCCCATTGATTTTTTATGTTAGTTCATGAGCCTGTATTGATGAAGTGTATTTTTTGTATGTGTGATAAATTAATTTTTTAGATAATTTCCCCGTACTAGACTATCTAAAGTTAGTAATTATTTTTTGGGGAAAGGGATACTCTTTTTTAATAAAATCCCAGAGGCTCTTTTATCTCTGCCTTTCCATAAATTTAAGAAATGTATTAAAGAAAAGCTGTGTAAAAAGGCTTACTATAAAGTCAACGATTATCTAGTTGATGAAAGAGTTTTTTACGGCGGCTTTTTCTCTCGGCCTACATCCTCTGTCTTCTTTGCCGATGAGTAGGGATGCCTAGAAATTAAAATGTTATGACGTGGAATAACTGATACATGTACCTTATGTTCCATAATAAACATATTTTATTTTATTTTTTATTTTATTAAGCTTGAATTATCTAACATTCCATCAATATCTGTGGAGTATTAGCCTAAGTTTGAAGGGGGGCTGTTACAGGGCCGTCCCCTTTAAGGGAAACTGTTCCCTGCGTCCCGTCTATAGCGAGCAGATGGGACTGTTACATACCGACCGACCCCCTCACTCACGCGTCACTTTAAGAACTGTCCCGGTGCGGGGGTCTGTAAATTGATGTCCCAATAATTTAAAAAAAAGTTCTCGAGGCGTGGGATTCTCACACCTGACTCGTGTGTTCGTACACTAATGTGCACTTTTTTATTTTTGTATTGTACGTTCTTATTATAAACGCGAAGATAACAGTATGTCTTAAATCCAAAAAAACAGCCTGAGGGATGAAGATGACTAGCCGATAAAAAAAATATAAAAGAAAAAGGAGTAATGGGCCTGCCATTAGTGTCTATATTAATATTGTTGATTTGATTTCGTCGCTGTAGAATGATTACCTCGTATTTCCAGAGAACCAAACATTACAGGAAACGAAAAAAATGATTAATTTCGTCAACGTTCGTTAAATTATTATTATTATGTGTTTTTGTCCATAGTTTTAGACGGCAAAAAGGACTTATTTATTAATAACATAAATAAGTCCTTACTTCATGATTATACCAGTTAAATGACATAAGAGTCTAACAATAAAAAAAAGTGTGTGTGTGTGTCAGCTACGACGCATGATTGGAGTTTACTCCTTACGAACGATAAATAAATTGGGCGTAGGACTTTTAACAGTACGTCAATGATCGGCTACTTTGTAACGTAACATTTTGATAAACGTCAATAACATACCTAAGAGCTGATTTACACAGGGTCAGTAACTGACTACAAATTCGAGGCAAGTCAGTGCTGACCCGAAAAAAACCCTGTGTAAACTGATTTGAAGTCAGTACAGTGGCTTGAAGTCAGCGCTGACTTGAATATTCGGACACGAATATTTTAAAGTCAGTTGGCGCCCCCCACCACCCGCGCACCCCTGCGCCAGCCAAATAAACCCCGTGTAAACAGACAAGTCAGTGCGTGGTTAGTCACTGCCGCTGCGTTGTAGAGTGACCACGTTTTTTTCGCTGGCGATAAAAATGAAGACGAAACCTTAAAATTGGTGCAATTATATGGCGAAAACGAGTGCTTTTGGGATATTAAATCCCTAAATTACCGCAATAAAGAAATGCGGTCAACAGCGTTGCAAAATATGGCTCAACAAATGCAAATCGAAGGGCTCACTTCTACTGAAGTAAAAAATAAAATTAAAGCCATAAGGGCTACATAGTACATATTATTTAGAGCTCGACAAGATACAAAAATCCACCAGATCTGGCGCTAGTGGGAACGTATATGTCAAAGTCAAGTGGTTTCAAGAACTGGACGGCTTTATAAAAAATGCTATTGTAAATAAATAAATAAATTTTTCAACAAATAATTAAATCGTCGTTTCAGTTGTTTTCGCGAATTCATTTTTCCCACTGACTTCACACACGTGTGGTCATCGTGAGAAACGCACCACTACTACTTACTTCATGTAAACAGTTAAAGTCAGTCGCGGCGCCGACATTGGCGCTGCGACTGACTTGTCTACTTACCCTGTGTAAATCAGCCATTACATTAACTTTATTTATTTAGTTAAAGTTATTAATATTCATTAAAGTTATTTACATTCTCAACATTATAATTATATACGTTTTTGTAGAATTTCAAAACAAATGTTTTTATTCGAACCTTTACCAAAAAATATATGTAATAATTTCCAAATCTTTGAATATAATTTGAGAATACATGATACCTCACGCCCAGCAATAAATATAACTATACATATAGCTTTGGCTCAATTCTGGAGATACTCTGTACTTTGTATTATGTTTTGAGTGCGTACTCTTCTAATCCTTAGATCTGTTGATTCAGACGTACGAAGTTGGCGTTCATTCAACAGATTATATCCAAAGCTATCTTCATTTCACAGACGGAGCGTTGAAATGGGTTTTGAAATTGTGTTCAGCCTCATAATTTCAGTTGGAGGCTAATTGTAATGAACTGCGGGATTGGCTCAAGTATTGACATAACCCTATCCTGCTACTATTTTCAATATGGGTGTCTACTATATGTTTGTAGTAGACATTATGTTTCGAGTCTACTCCTCCCTCAAAGGCCGGCAACGCACCCACTAAAAATGGGTGTCTATGGGCTGCGTAGACTGCCCTTTTTGGTCGTCCCGCAAGCTCGTTTGCCCCCCTATTATATTAAAAAAAAATGGAAGAGAACTGTCGTTCGATTTAAGATCGTTATTAACTTTTATTGTAGACAACACTGATACGTGAGTGATGAATGGCAGAAATCTTGATAACATGAAAGAGTTTGGAATAAATTAATTGACCCGTGATAAATAAGAATTATATTAGTTGTTGCCACGCCGTTTATTGAAAAAAGAATAAATATTTTAATAAACCAAAGGGGTTAGTGGCGTGACCTGATAACGCCAAACGAATTATTATGAAAATGGTCACGTGATAATACGTAAGCTAATGCCAATCTCATACGAATTTGGATACTCTGTAACTCCCAAACTATAGCGATTTCAATATTAACATTTATTAATTTATTTATTTATTAACACGTTGCATTAAAATATAAAAATTGAATATAATTAAATAAAAAGGAGAATAACTGGCGGCCTTATCCCTTTCGAGCGATCTCTTCCAGGCAACCACTGTGAGAAAAAAAAAAAAAAGGAACAACAAACAAACGGAACTAATAGAGGATATATGAAAAATAAAAAGTAAAAAGTGCACATGAATCATGATAATATAATTTAAGATCAGTCTCACGTCAATTAGTACGAAAGTTACGGATACGATGTGGACAGGTAATGTTTGTACAGAAGAAATTTAATAGACGTTTTCAAGGTAGCGACGGCGCTACGGATATTGAGAAAGCTGCATCCTGCCCTGCGATTCTGTAACTCACTTCACACACCCTCAGCGCTGATTTTTGCTGTCAAATCGTTCGTTTCGGTGCCATGTTACAATTTGGTATTCTGTTAAACAATAACCGCGACAAAAGCGCCGCTCAAATGAGATTGTTAACATTTGGAACTAAAATTTGGCACTGCTACACTTACGCTCCAAAATTGTTGGTATTTGGTATTCTGATACATACCATTTGACATCTCATCTCACTTAAATGTACATTTTGTACGACAATTGACAAATTAAAAGTTGCTCTTCCCTCGCTGAAATCGTCATTTACCAGTGAGTTAGCCATTTTTAGCGAAGTTAAAACTTGTTTTATGTGAAAATATTCTAACATAGGACAATCTATATGTATCTTGGGGTAAGTTTATAAAATAATATTTATCAATACAGCATTATTTTACGAAAAAAATTATATATATAAACATTAAGCTTCGTGAAATTGAACTTTGTTATTGTTACAGAAGGCCCGTTTCCACTTTTAAAGTTTAAACCTCTATTTCAAGAAATAAATGATGTAATCCATTAAAAAATACTTAATATAATATCTATAGATGGCGAAGAAAATGTAGGCACGAAACGACCAATTGGTTTCTCGGCGTTGGTTATTATCGCTTTTTTCCAATACTCAAGAAATTATATGGTATTGACGAAACCTAGAACATATGCTGCTGAGATGAACGAAGAGTCTAGTAAATACTAAATAGATGATCTAAGGTAAACATTTTGATTACTTTAGCATTAAAAATATAATTTTTATCCAAGAACCAATTTTTCGATGCAGTCTTGATCATGTCTTGTCTCCAGCAGAGATAAGTCGAACAAAAAACGATAAATAAGATAGGTAAATATTGTAATATATTTGTATTTTTCTACTATACTAAAATTATAAATCTAATAATTTCAGAGATCCCCAAATGTTCAAAATTCCTGATAGAAAAATACATTCTGCCTTTGAAGAAGAAGAATATTACATGTGTATCATACAACAAGGCCCCTGGATATAAAAACACAATAGTGCAGACATTTTCAAATTATTGAATTTCGACTATCCTTCAATTTATAATAAATGATAACACAGTACAATTTCGGTTCCTATATTTTTATAAAATATATTGATATAACATTAAGGTTTTGGATAAAAACATTATTCTGCTTTACACAAGTATGAAATACCATCATTACATACATGATGGTTTAAGTACTTATTAAGCTTTTTTAAATTTATCGTTCATAACTATTACTTTTTACAAACTAATTAGAAAATATATTAAAATAAATATATTTATCTACAAAATAAAGTAGATGTTATTGATTAGCTCTATGTGAGGCTGTGTTTTAATTAGTTTTTATTATACTTAAGTTTGTTTTACTGAAAGTTATTTTGTAGTGTGTTAAAAGTTTACTATAATCATTAAATTAAATGTTTAAAGTTATTATATTGTTCTTTTATTCACCTATAAAGTAACATGGCTTATATATTTTTCATTTCGGCTTAGCTATGTATTTAACTCGGTTACTACGTTTTCTATAGGCAGTCATTAAATAAGTGGTAGATTTAATTAATCATTTTATTAATATAATATTATTAGATACAAAAAAATTATTATGAAGTACACAATTATCTTAAACACGGTAATACAATTTTTCATATAAAAATCATAGTTGTCCAAACTGCATTCAAAATAGATTAGTGGTCTCGGTTTAATATCTCTTCTTAACATTTCAATAATTGGTCATTTTCTTCCTCATTCTTGACAACTACCACTGATGGCTGTAATACAATGATTATCTGTTAAAATTGTAAATAGGGAAATGTGGTAGGTCACTGTACTGACACAATAATATTGCATAGCAATTTAATTATTGTAAAGTTAAGGTAAATAATAAAAAAACTTGCATAAAACACACAAAAACTTATATATAGTATAAATAATCATGTTAGGTATGTTGGATCAAATATATAAGCTTTCAATTGCTCAAATTCATACCATTTCAAGTGATCAACGTTAATTTTAAATGTTGGAAACAACATTGCCATAACTTATTTAATGAAGCAATCAAAAGATAGTTATTGCTGCTGACTACACTTTAAAACTAAACATACCCTTTATGGGTCTTGGATTTGTTTCATTAATAAATAATTGTTTTTAAAGTACATACTTGGATTTGGATTTTTGAGTCTAAATATAGGTTTGCTCAAGATTTTTTTTATTCATAGTACTGAATCAAATACTGTGCGAAATTACTAAGCCTTGTTACCATAAAACTTTTAATAATATTTGGCTTAGTTATAATATTATCAAACATGTTTTTAAGATACTTTACTTAGAAATACAAAGATATCCCATATATAAGTTTTTGTGTGTTTTATGCAAGTTTTTTTATTATTTACCTTAACTTTACAATAATTAAATTGCTATGCAATATTATTGTGTCAGTACAGTGACCTACCACATTTCCCTATTTACAATTTTAACAGATAATCATTGTATTACAGCCATCAGTGGTAGTTGTCAAGAATGAGGAAGAAAATGACCAATTATTGAAATGTTAAGAAGAGATATTAAACCGAGACCACTAATCTATTTTGAATGCAGTTTAGACAACTATGATTTTTATATGAAAAATTGTATTACCGTGTTTAAGATAATTGTGTACTTCATAATAATTTTTTTGTATCTAATAATATTATATTAATAAAATGATTAATTAAATCTACCACTTATTTAATGACTGCCTATAGAAAACGTAGTAACCGAGTTAAATACATAGCTAAGCCGAAATGAAAAATATATAAGCCATGTTACTTTATAGGTGAATAAAAGAACAATATAATAACTTTAAACATTTAATTTAATGATTATAGTAAACTTTTAACACACTACAAAATAACTTTCAGTAAAACAAACTTAAGTATAATAAAAACTAATTAAAACACAGCCTCACATAGAGCTAATCAATAACATCTACTTTATTTTGTAGATAAATATATTTATTTTAATATATTTTCTAATTAGTTTGTAAAAAGTAATAGTTATGAACGATAAATTTAAAAAAGCTTAATAAGTACTTAAACCATCATGTATGTAATGATGGTATTTCATACTTGTGTAAAGCAGAATAATGTTTTTATCCAAAACCTTAATGTTATATCAATATATTTTATAAAAATATAGGAACCGAAATTGTACTGTGTTATCATTTATTATAAATTGAAGGATAGTCGAAATTCAATAATTTGAAAATGTCTGCACTATTGTGTTTTTATATCCAGGGGCCTTGTTGTATGATACACATGTAATATTCTTCTTCTTCAAAGGCAGAATGTATTTTTCTATCAGGAATTTTGAACATTTGGGGATCTCTGAAATTATTAGATTTATAATTTTAGTATAGTAGAAAAATACAAATATATTACAATATTTACCTATCTTATTTATCGTTTTTTGTTCGACTTATCTCTGCTGGAGACAAGACATGATCAAGACTGCATCGAAAAATTGGTTCTTGGATAAAAATTATATTTTTAATGCTAAAGTAATCAAAATGTTTACCTTAGATCATCTATTTAGTATTTACTAGACTCTTCGTTCATCTCAGCAGCATATGTTCTAGGTTTCGTCAATACCATATAATTTCTTGAGTATTGGAAAAAAGCGATAATAACCAACGCCGAGAAACCAATTGGTCGTTTCGTGCCTACATTTTCTTCGCCATCTATAGATATTATATTAAGTATTTTTTAATGGATTACATCATTTATTTCTTGAAATAGAGGTTTAAACTTTAAAAGTGGAAACGGGCCTTCTGTAACAATAACAAAGTTCAATTTTACGAAGCTTAATGTTTATATATATAATTTTTTTCGTAAAATAATGCTGTATTGATAAATATTATTTTATAAACTTACCCCAAGATACATATAGATTGTCCTATGTTAGAATATTTTCACATAAAAACAAGTTTTAACTTCGCTAAAAATGGCTAACTCACTGGTAAATGACGATTTCAGCGAGGGAAGAGCAACTTTTAATTTGACGTACAAAATGTACATTTAAATGAGATGAGATGTCAAATGGTATGTATCAGAATACCAAATACCAACAATTTTGGAGCGTAAGTGTAGCAGTGCCAAATTTTAGTTCCAAATGTGAACAATCTTATTTGAGCGGCGCTTTTGTCGCGGTTATTGTTTAACAGAATACCAAATTGTAACATGACACCGAAACGAACGATTTGACAGCAAAACTCAGCGCTGAGAGTGTGTGAAGCGAGTTACAGAATCGCAGGGCAGTTTATCTTTTTTTTAATATTATTAATTTTATTTCAAACGTCGACCATTTTGTTCTCTATTTTGTTTTATTAAAAATATTTTGTTTATGTATGATGAAAATTTTGACAATTTACTCTTTTTATAAAATAAAATGAGTCAATTGTCACGATATTAATAGACAACAACTTACTAGGTTACCTGCCTCCACTTATCAAGACGTAATGTAAAATTTCTTAACAGAATACCATGAGATTCCAAAAATTACGTCAGTGACGAAGGGAGCGCTGTTACTGCGTAGTGGACTCACGGATTAACAGTGAGTTACAGAATCGCAGGGCTGTTTCTATATTCAAACTCAAAATAACTTTATTCATATAGGTAACCAAGTACACTTATGAACGTCATCAGAAAAGATGTTAAATTGATTCTAAATTTACATTTACTACCAGTCAAGTCAAGGGTCTATTATTCACATGATAATAGACGCTCTTAAACTGTCCTTTTAAATAATCCTGAATTTTGTCATAAAGTAAGGTGTTCTAATATCACCATACATACAGACTCACGGATTAATCATAATCAAAGTGGAAGGCTGGTTATGCTATACCCTTTTTGCTTTTGTTGGAAGGCACTAATATTTAGACTTCGTCGAAAATCAATCAAATTTAAACACGAGTATTGCGATGAATGTAAAGGCCGATTTACATTATCTTAGTGTTTAGGAGAGTGCTTTAGGATAGTACTTTAGTTGAAACATGTAAACGCTACTTGCTTTAGTAAACGCTACGCTAAAGAACTTGCCTTTCAAGTTGTACTAAAGCACTCTCCTAAACACTAAGATAATGTAAATCGGCCTTTATTCGTAATTCTTATCATTTTATCGTCTTTTATTATTGATTTGATTAATAAATCGAAGTTTGTAGCTATTAATATCTATATAATGATCTGAATCATTTAAGAAAACTTTACGACATAAAACACCTTTTAAAATATGTCCCCTCTATAAACGCTTGGATACGCATGTCTCAAAAACTACCGAACTAAATGTGATGAAAATAAACCCGATTCAAATAATAAGGATCGATATGATTTGTGTTTGTGAGAAATTTGTCATCATATAAACATAGAAACATACATACACGCAGGTACAACTGATAAATAAAAGAAACCAGTGGCCCTACAAACCTCTTTGGTCTGGGCTGGTCTGATTTCTGTTATGATCATTGTTTTCTAATAAAAAGTCAATCTGAGCCACACACCGTCTACTTTTTAAGTCCAAGGCCGTTTACCTTACGATGTTTTCCTTCAGTATAAGAGCGAGTGTTAAATGATGCACAGCCGGAGTTCGAACTTACGATATCAAGGATGAGAGTCGCACGTTTAAGCCACTAGGACAACACTGCCCATACTGATAACTTCTAATGAAGCCGGTTTATTAATAGTATAAATTATCCTAAATATTATCCATTTAGCTAATCAATTGATAAAATTAATAATATATAGATTTTACTATTCTAAGCAATCAATTATAATCATTCACTTTATGGACTATAGATCATCAATAACGTACAAAATAACAGCACATTCAGAGAGCGGGAAAGTTTCCGCTCACAACCAAAACTATATTACCTAAATCTCCAATCATTACGTACAGGGCAAAAACCACCCAACTCTGCTAGTATAGCTTCAGAGACGGAATTCCTTATATACACATACATTCTTAGACCAAATCACAGCTTTGAATTAAGAATTTAAGTTACGTTCAACTCATTGTCATTGTCAGTCGTGGATTATTCTAGATGTGTCTGTGGTTACTAATAACTTGAATTTAGAATATCTTTTAATTGAAGTAATGTACGGCATATGTATTTGTGAGAGTCGTGGAAATTTCTAGAAATTGTCGTTAATGCATTGTAACATCATTTAACTGTCATAATTGTAATTCTAATTTAGAATGACTTTTGAATTGAAGGTCCTGCATATATCATCGTCAGAGATGAGAAATTTCAAGAAATGTCTGTGCTTACTAATAATTTGAATTTAACATATATTTAACTACGACTTCCACTACGTAGTCGGTCCCAAAGTTCTGTCATAAATGGAAATAATGATAAAAACAAAAGTACTGATCAGTTTGTAATGAGTGATATATCAATTCATAGTACATTAATTAAGGAATACAAAAAGCATAAAAATATTCGAAATGACCTCCCTTATTTAAAATGCAGGCCCTTAAGCGCCGCGGCCAGTCGTCTATCGCAGCACGCACCATATTCGTGTCGATTTCAGTCACTGATTTTTTTAAAGATGACTTCAGACTCTCCAAATTTTTATGTGTTATAGCACAGACCTTCCTCTCTAAGACCTGCTAAAATTTATGGTCCAAAGGATTAAGGTCCGGACTGGAGGAAGGCCAAACCTCATGTCTAATTAAGTCGATGTTTTGACGCTCAAACCAGGCTTTAGTGGTATTGGCTTTGTATGCAGGCGCAGAGTCCTGCTGGAACACGAAGTGATGTCCCGCAAATAGGGTGCTGGACAGGTCTTTGACAAGGCGATACAAAACCGTCTCTTGGTACACTTTAGCACTGGTTTTGACCCCCTTTTCCCAAAAATGAACCTCAGTTAGCCCGTAATAGGACACTCCCAACCAGACCATTACTGATGATGAATGATGTCCATGTTGCACCCTTGGAACTTTATTTTCAGCTTCTTCAGAACTCCTAGCGTACACTGTATCATTCTGTTAAAATACAATAGTATTTCTCTTCAATATCGAAAATTTTTTCGTCCGTAAAGAGGATATCACGGTGTCGGTTTTTCGCGTACCGCTTAAACAACACCTTCGATCTTTTAAGCCTTATTGCTTTTAGACGAGCATTAAGTAAGTGCCCACTCTTTTTTTGTATGCTCGTAGACCAAGCTCTTCATTAAAAACCTTTTTTACTGTTTTCCTACTGACACCCATCTGCAAATCCATCAACTTCTGTTTTCGGACAGGATTTCTTACTATCAGCGTCTTGATCGCTTTGATAACTGCTGGTGTTCTTGCGGAGCGTGGCCAGCCAGTTCTTTTCTTATCCTCAACACTGGAGACTTCAAGGTACCTATCAATAGTACCGTACACAAACCTAAGCGTTATATTCAAATTTTTGAGCAACTTGAAAATGGTACTCGGCGAGTGTCCACAGCGGTGCAACGCAATAACAACTATTCGGTTTTCTTTCAATGTCCACTCCATCGTGAAAAATTACGGAAAGTTATTGTTTTTTGTTTTAAAACAATAATCAAACATTCCAAAATAGAATGCAATAATTTTTTTATAAAATTCTGCTCGAAATTTAGAAATAATGTGCTAGTGACAGAACTTTGGGACCAACTACGTATATATATGCGTGTTCCCACGAGAATGTATGTTCGTGCTACTATTTCACCATGCCTACTGCTGATAAAGGACTAGTCTTTGTTTTTTTTCGTAAAGATTTTTTAAATTATTATTATAGTTAATTACTTAAAGATGTCACGTGGAACATGGTGTAATGGTTGAAGCTCCTTACAAACACTTCGTAAAACAAAAACTTGGCGATTAAAAAGAGTGGCGGAGAGTTTATTGACAGTTCTTCTCGTCCGTTCTACGCCCTTGATTTGGGATCTGGTTGTAAATGTAAAATTAGAAGCATTTAATATATATTTATTTACTCACGTAAATTTTGTTACCTAATTGAATAAATGCTTTGAATTTGAATTTTTACATTCATAGACATAGCCATAGACATATTTATTACATACGAAAACACACACACATGAACACACAAAATCAGGGCATAGTCATCGTATGTTTCGAAGATTGTTTTATCTGTGATAAAAATAATTGTAATTTAGAATGTCTAAATTAAATTACGTTCGGCTCTTAGCCCATCCGTCGCGTCGTTTAGAACGGTAAAAAGGAGTTGTGACTAATGTCGCGCGGCGGTTGCAGTGACGTGAGAAATGGTCCTCTTAGATAAGGGCTCTGCGATTGTAACGAATACTGTACGAATGACCCCGTGTTATTTTCGAGTTTGTTTGAAATACTATCGAAAATGTTGGCTTTCACAAACGCAATATGATGGTAAGCCATTATTTTGTAAAACGAAAATGGAATCGGTTTTTATGTTTAAAAAAATAGACAATTATACAGTGTATAAAAATAGATAATTATACATTGTATAAAAATAGATATAATTATACAGTGTATAAAAATAGATAATTATATAGTATATACCGGTTCGCGTTAGTGCCTTACATATACATACGTTTTTGTGCTTTTCGAGAGGAGGCCTGCCAAGTAGACCTCGTCCGGTAGCGAGCCCCCAAAGTTGGAGATTCTGTGGTGGCAACCGAAAATATTTTGGTGCCGCAATAGTCACATACGATGATACCACTCACTCTTTCTGGGTTAACTCAGAAAAGTTCAGATCAATGAATGAGTGCGTGAGTCGGTGGTAATGTAGCTTTATATATCGACTTACGCTCTCTTACTAGCGGTGTCTCTTGACTTCGCATGGCTGGACATTTAAGTAAGAATTTTTATTTTTAAATAGTAATAAGTTATACGTAGATGAAAGTAGTATCTTAGTTGTTCCTCCATTACGGCATTAGTAAAGTTTTTGAGTTTACTCGCTACAAACATACAAAAATTATTCTAATACTAACTAATATCCGTGTCCATAGGCTGCGTAAAAGGACTTTTAGTGTGTTGGTAATGTAATGTTTGTGCTATAGGTGTAGGTAGGTAGGCGTTTCTAGAATTCAAAAACTATGTAATTTTGTGCCAAAAAATCTTAATTTCGACAAGATTTAAACTGAAAAATTAAAATAAATAATAACCCAATTATTTTAATTAAAAGCAAATCGTAAAAACCAAATACTCTTAAACTGTTTTAACAGAATGCTCATTATATCTTTTTGTCAATATATGTAAACTATGACAACAAGAGACATATATTATGTTACAAATTAAAAGTATTCAAAATATGAACTCCAATATATTTGTATCGTCACAAAAAATCTTGTTCATTAAAAATCGTTGAATTTAATATTCAAATAGGTATAATCAGCAAATGGATAATAATTTTTGATTTTATTAAAATTTACGAACGTCTCCCGCGTCTTTTACGATTATGGTAATTCATTAAAAGGCTTCGCGTGTACAAATTACTACGGATTCACGGATTATTCATAATCAAAGGGGATTTTGATATAAAATATATATTTTTTATTTAGGCTGTTAATATACGTATTTTTACTTTGTATTTTCAAAGGTTACAAGCCACGTAGGCCTATTTTTAGCGAACGGCTTAACCTTTTGCGCTACTAAACTTTATAACGACCAGAGAAACAAACCTCAAACAAAAATCTATTTCCTACAACACAAGATGTCTTTCAAAGGAATCGCACCCAACAGCACACAAAAAAACTTGTACAACAGAACTAACGTATAGACAACTATATATTATGGCCAAGTTTACCATTTAAGCCACAGAAATAACGAACTTTCTTTGTCCAACGCTTTTTCAGAAAGCCCTTCAATCTTTAATAATTTTCTCAAAAACAAACTGTTAACTCACGATTCAAAACTTTATACACTAACAATCTTAAGCAACATCTTATGAACCTTTTCTTGTGTTCAAAGTACTTCTAGTGAATATTCATTAGTAACGTAAACCTGTGTAGATTTTATTACTTTAAGGACCTGTTATTATAGGTATGTGAAATGGAAACAGTAGCTATCTCTTTTTCTTAAAAAAATTGTAATGTGCGTTAAGTAACTAAGATTAGTTAAGTTACATATATATATTTTAGTAAATAATTAGAAGCGCAAACTAAATGTTAGCAATTATCACACACTTGAAGCCAAAATGAGCCCTTTACTTTTTCCTACACTCATAAATTGTAATATAACATTCTCGTTTCCAATAATATCCAATAGGTCGACTACACTTATATTCTTTATATGTAATAGAAGTGTCACTCAGATTAACCCTGGAAAGATAGTCTGCGTAAAATTTACGCATGCGTTTTCGAATAATTGCTCTATCTTTCTAATTAGCGCGAATCCATAGCTGTGCGTTTAGGACATCTCATTCGTGGTTGGGAGCTGCCGCGTGACGTAAGTGTCAATAAGGTAAGTGCCACCGATTTTGAAATATAACGACCGCGTGAGTCAAAATTACGCATGATTATCTTTATCGTGACTTTTATGATTTTGGCTTATATGACAGTTTTAGTACTGTTTTAATACTTTATATCATAACTAATATTATAATTTCATTTCTAAAGATATTGAGGCAAATATATATCACAATGGGGAGTATCAATTTCAACGAACACGAAATCCTGGCCGCTCTTATGCAAAGTGATGACGAGCTTCCGTGTGAGGACACCGACAGTGAAGTAGCGGACCACGTTTAAAGTTTTCTTTTTTTTTAAGTAAAAATAAAAGGAGTTTAAAAAATTATCTGCAGTGTTATTTATTCTAATATATGTGTATATATAATAACATACAATTCATTAAAATAAACTATTAAACCTAGACCTACAACTAATTCAAATTCTTGCGTAAATTTTACGCATGATTATCTTTTCCGTATTACAAAATATGATTATCTTTCTAGGGTTAAAGAACCGTTAAATAAGACAAGTATTTTTTTGTTAATCCAGCGTCGCAACCCCACTATCCCTAACTTTATGTTAGTTATAAGCTCATGTTTTAAACGATTAAAGCCAGTTGACACCCAGCTTTCAGCAGCAGTTGCACCCAGCAAACAAAGAGTTTCAATTATTTAAACATCCCTCCAACAACCGGCACCAAACTTAACTGTAATAAGGTTTATCCTTCTCTTTTTCATTTTGAAGCGAGATTTGTCATTAACGCAGTATTTTTAATTGATTTAAAAAGTCCGAAGAATATTATAAATTTGACGTTTAATTTTATGTGTATTTAAGCAAAACTTGTCCGTCCCTGGACGGATTTTTGATAAAATTCAGGTCCTGCTTTTTCTGTCGTTTGTCTCACCCTGTTTTACCTGTTGTATATTGTCTTTGTCAATCCTTTTCCTCTTCCTTCCTCTTCCTTCTTTAAGTAAACTCTATTAATACAGCGTAGCTTGAAAAGGCAATACATAGATACCTACTTTAGCATGTATGTCATTAGATATCTTAAATAAAATTAACAATATTGAGAAAATGTAAAGTAACGGATTAATAACATAAATTTTCAAGCTAAGTAATAATTGCGAAGTAAGATAATTATACTTAAATTCAAAAGATACTCAAGCCAAAGTTAATTATTTTCATAAACTTCAAGGTTTTATTATAAATTTACGTAGCTTTTGAAAGTTCCTCAACTTCAATTTTATTTTTGTAAATCTGAAAAAAATACGTTACAAATAAATCTCCACTGTTTTAACTGTGTTTGCAAACCATTTATTTTAAATTCGTGTATTGAAATGGTGACTGCATTTTTGCAGTAAGTTGTATTATGCAATGCTCAACAATTTAAAGAAGCTCTTCCTTTAACGGTCATGCTAAGAGAAAGAGCTGCAGGGTTTGGAGCCATATGAAGGAGCTTTTGCCCAAAATTATACGAGTAAGTACTACCGGCCCCTATCCGCCACTGTTTAGCCAAGTATTCTCTTCCATCTTCTTTATTGGGGTTTTTGGACTAAAACTCACCAAATTGCTATCAGTTTTTGACCAATGTAAATTTTTAAAATTTTCAGTCCCTGGACTAGCCAGTTTTATTTTCTAGTTGATTTGGGATTCTTAATATGCAAAAACACTCTCTAATGCTCTAAAAAAGGGGATGAATTAAAGAATAAAACGTGGTATATCCATCTTTTCATAGTATAATAATAAAAAGCATTTAACATTAATTCATACTGTCTGTTGTACGCGAGTGATAATTAATATTACCTTATACTTTTCCGTTATTTAAAACATCCCACTAGCTGAGGAAGCGTACATTTTGGTCCTTCGAGCCGGACGTGTCACGTGATTAAACAATCATACTGTGTTCTTAATACAAATAGAGTAAAATTCAACAAATTTTCATGACTTCTAAAGGTGGGAACTGACCAATGTTACGAGGTGTAATGTAACATATAATGTAATGTTGTACAGCGAGCATTCGTGCAGTCAGTACGTCGTGTTACGTTGTTTTTCCCCGTAACACGACGTACTGACTGCACGAATGCTCGCTGTGTAACATTACATTACATGTTACATTACACCTCGTAACGTTGGTCAGTTCCCACCTTTACGTGAACAGCTCTATCCCGTGGTTTCATCCTTGTTGATTTGGTCAGAGCGCGATATGCTACCTATAGATACCTATATCCTATTATAGAGGGAATAACCCTCGATAAATTTCAGCACTTCCGTTTCCGTTCATACATTTTCACTTTTACATAAAATAATATATAGTCTAGTATTAAATATCTAATAAACATTCTAAAAACATTATTAAGCTAAGATTAATTGAAGTGTAGGCAAATAAAATCCTCATATATTGCCTTCTCAAGCAAACTTATATAAGTTATGAAGCCTTTGATCATCATGTTGCTTTAACACATAATGATATAAAGACCAACATTTCATATTAACGTTAATATTATGCGTTTGTTTATTTGCAAATAAAAAGAACTAAACCGAATGCATTGCCTGATTGAATCAAATTTGAAATAGATTTAAAAAATTTGTTACCAAATTTAGACCTCATTTACTCTTGCTCTCTTATCACAAATATTGCTCTACATTCTTGTTGTAATATCGCAAGTCACACTCAGCTCTTAATGGCAGCGAAGGGCCTGCCTTGTAACTAACTCACTTTTCGAATTCTCACAGCGGCTTTCGTAGTGGCGGTCGCGCTCAAACCAGTCGTGAAGCAGTCATTTTATGATTTTGAATTCTGATAATGAGGGAGCTTGTAGTTTATTGTTTATTACTATGCCAAATCGTAAAAAGACTGCTTTACGACTGATTTGAGCGCGATTGCCGCTGTGAAAACCGAAACTGTGTGAGTTCGAAAATTGAGTTACAGAATCGCAAGGCTGTTTACATACGTTGCTCACTTCCCTGTCCGAAAATAGAATGAGGTTTTCAAATGCATTTTCAATAAACACCTTTAAAAGAACTGACCCTAAAGTGCACTATTAAAAAAATTCATTAGACATTTCAGTTAATATTCAGAAATCTATCAATCTGATTACAAAAACCCAACCAAACTTCTGCGACATATTCCCTGCAAATTCGAAGCATTTGACACCTCAATCATCCAGATTGGTCCACAGGTGTTGTGCCTGAACATAAGAAAATAATATACTTTTTTAAGTCAATTAAAAATAACGAAGTAGAGTTTCCTTGAAAAACATTACCCTTATGTATTAATTTATATATATCAAGCTCAATTATTGCGTGATTCCAGGAATTTAATTATATTCCACGAAAATATTCAAAACATCCAAACTATCGGTAGAGGATGGCAATTCAAAGATGTCTGATGCAGATTCCATCTGAAAATACTGGCCACGAATACTTGAAATATTTGATCAGAAATAGTTTTATAAAATAAAAATGTGGTTGCATACTAGTTGTGCGTTCTAACTCTGGCTGCGCGGTTGTTCTTTCGGTTTCTGCAATTTAGAATGGCTCATATCGCGAAGGAAAATATATATTATATAGGACTGTGATAGAAATATATATATACATCAAAGATTTAATAATTTCAAAGGATCAGTTAATCAGGTCTCGCTATGAATATAGTTAATAGTGGCCTATCCCATATTTATTTTAATAACGTACAAATTAGTAGTTCCACAAAATCCCAACTATAAAATAAAAAACTCAGTGGCGCTACAACCTTTTTAGGTCTGGACCTCAGATTTCTGTATTTGTTTCATGATCATTTGTTAATCTAAATGGCAAGTAGGTGATCAGCATCCTGCGCCTGACGCACACCGTCGACTTTTTGGGTCTAAGCCAAGCCGGTTTACTAATGTTATTTTCCTTAACCTTTAGAGAGAATGTTAAATGCGCACATAGAAAGAAAGTTCATTGGTGCACAGCCGGGGATCGAACCCACGACTTCAAGGATGAGAGTCGCACGCTGAAGCCACTAGGCCAACACTGCTCCAACCATAAAATACCAAATACATACTCAAACGATTCGATATATAAATCATTACTGTCCTACTACAGAGCCACATAATAGTCTAAGTAAATAAAATTGGGACCCACATCGTAACCTGTGATAGTCTGATGTATTGTTTCTTCACAGCTAAAATACAATTCGACAGAAAGAGACACATGTGTAGTAATAGAAAAATAGACCATAGTATTCAGTTTTAATTAATAAGCGATTATATGCTGTTTCAATTTTATTATCAACAAATATGAATTCCAAAAATCCCGCTTCACAGATTTCTAGCGTAGTTTTCTATTTGCGCAGGCGGTATTCATTAAGCAAACCTGTAAAGAACTTTCACAGAATAATACCGAGTAAATCGTAAATGTTTCATTTTTATTTTATTTCAACAAAAGGAAACTTGATGACTTTTCGTTTCAAACTAAAGTCGATTCTAAGCTGCAACTTTAATTAACGAAAGAATTATAGCAGAAAAGTATGAAGACGTAATCTTGTTAACAATTCTTATTTTATACTATTTTATCTTCTTATTATCTACATCTGTTGTCATATTGTTGGTGATAGTTAAAGCATGCTCACTAATGGAAATCTCTACAACCTCACGATGCACTTGTGGAGGAAGGATGGTGATCTTTCTCAGGAGTAAAGGAGGATCCTTGATCACTCTAAAGACTGGCCGTCACTAAACCTCCAGGGGCTCGAAAAGTATATAAACATATATAAGTGTATATATCTATACTAATATTATAAAGAGGAAAGGTTTGATTTTTTGTTTGTTTGAAATGAATAGGCTCCGAAACTACTAGACCGATTTCAAAAATTGTTTCACCGTTGGCAAGCTACACTATTCCCGCGTGACATAGGCTATGTTTCATAGCATAGGGATGCTTACTAAAACTTGAATAATCTAACCCAAGGTGTAAAAAAATAAACAAAAAAATTCCTTCAATCGTGTGCGCTGCGAAAACTATTAATTATAGAACAAAATGATGTATTACAATTTTTCAGGACACATCACTATCTATAAAAAACGTCGCGACAGCATGTCTCTATCTTTTATAGTTACGTCACAATAAGCGTCCTTTTATTAATGTTTTTATTAAAATACCACCGCTAGAAAAGGCTCTTTATTCGTACCTAGGTATTGATCCTTATCAAAACAATTACCAACGTTTCACGTAAGCTACAATTTAATGGCATAACCACCAAAAAAGCATGGTGGATTGGTGTTCTCTTGCCGTTTCTCTTGAATAGTTTACTACTATGTAATATAACAAAAATCTTAGCCACAGCAACGCTTGGCCGAGTCTACTAGTGTATATATATAAGGATTTCCAAAGCGGCCAGAAAAATTTTCAGTGCATGACATCGCAGTGTAATTATAGATTTAAAAGGCCGGCAACGCACTTGCGAGCTAACTGGCAATGTGAGTGTCCATGTGCGGTATCACTTAACATCGGTTAAGCCCGTTTGCCCGTTTGCCTCCTATTACATAAAAAAAAGATTGTACTGGCTCTTACACTCGCAGTATTTCCCAAGCTGCAATTGTAGTGAAAGTTAACTCTAAAGCTTTAATCGTAGTTAATATATACAGGGTTATTTCAAAAACTATATATTTATGTATAGGACCTTGAGAAGAAATTTAGATTAGTGTTTTAAGACATTAAATTATTTTTGTGACATTGGATTCTGAGGATATATTGATTAAGATTGGTAATTTGGAAATAGATCGTAATTTCATATACCACGTATGCTTCCTGCTAATGGGCAGTGAATAATCCCGTGGGACCTGACCTGACAGTAGTCTGACGTAATCAGCCGATTTGCTTGTAAACATTGAAATAAAATATTAATAAAGGTCAAAACAAATAGCCCGCTAAACCTCACAATACAGCTATCAGATTTAATGCTAAAACCCGAGTAAAGAATTTAATTTCCCGGAAAAAACCGGCCACTCTCGCTTACACTGTATAATTTGCGTAGCCAAACGAAAATAAAACGCACGATAAAATAAAAATAATTAGTTCTCTCTCTCTCTAAATCTCACGGCCCGTAGAGAACAACAAAACTAATTAAAAATGTGCGCAAAACAAAAAAGGGCAACAACAAAGATAAATTACTAAGTTTTTCACTAAAAACAGACACATTTTTTATTTAGAGCTCCCTCCGTTTGTGGGTTTTATAAACGAACTGTTCATTCGTACACAAAGCGTTGACTGTTCGGTATTTGCTTTTGAATTATTTTTCTCTTCTTAATTTAATTATAACCCGAGCTAATGGATTTTCACACACAAAAGTTTGTTGGGTGAATTGGAGATAAAAAAGTACTGAGTTTAAATCATAACTTGTCTATTCGTTCTTAATATTGCGCAGTCGCAGCAAGTTTTAAATTTCTCTCATTCAAAAATTACGATCCTTCAAGTTGGCATGTATCTAGTACTTTGGACTTAGTCTACAAATACACGCAACAAGCGCGTATTTAAGGTTTCTCTCAGCGAAACTGCATTTATCTTGGTGTGAACTAAGAAAATCGTCCTAGATATAATTCTAACTGAGAGCACCGTGCATAAAAGCCTTAATTTGCCTGAAGGCGTTTTTAGATCCACGTTGAACTAAGGCTAAACGGTTTCATTAATTAATTTTATTACGCAATTAGGTCTTTTGTTTAAAAATATGCTCGAATTAACGAAATAGGTATTATTTTGTCGCTGACTTTTACGTTGCTTTTGTGCTTGAAACAATTTATATTACTGTCAAGTTGTTTTTAAAAATATTTTAATAATAAAAAGAATTTTGAACCTTCCAATGGATGACAAATAAATAGGCTGCCTTGCCTATCAATCAATAAATCAACAAATAATAAAAAAATATAGAAACTACTTTACTGGAAACATACCTTTCATTTAATAAAAAAAATACATCTTTAATAGAATTGTTTCAAATAAAACATGTTTTAGTGTTTAAATATAAACGAAAATATATAATTAGATTGAAATATTCAGTTAAAAATGATCAATAATAAGCTATTCAGTTAATCCAAATATACCTTAAAGCCCGAATTAGTCTAAACCGTGATGTATTTTGAATCAATTAGTGTAACCGCAGAAATACCCTCAAATGCCTACAACTGTGTAATTAAATCTAAACACTGCGTACTCCTATAATCGGTTGATTTGATTTGCAGATTATCAACTAACAGAAATTGTAGGCTCTTAAAAGGTATTAGTAGTAATTCGTATAGACCCACTGAGAACTGTGACAATATCATTTACAACATGCATGTAATATTATCAGTTTTTTTAATTATTTTAAGGGGTCTAAAGCCATGCGCCTCCTTAATAATACTTGGGGTACTATATACAAGACGTAAAGAATGATAGAAAAAAAGGGAGCGTGTACTTATGTACGCGCGTAAGAAGTTATACTTCTTTGGCATTATTAAAAATAGTGGTTGATTGCATGCAAATAATTAATAACAATGTTGTTTTTAAATTATGTCCAATGCCGTAGCATCTTCCGTGGGCAACTTCATTCTGTTAATTTTGTGTCACGGTGCGCGCGCATCGTAAAATTTCACTCTCATCAATTTTTCATAACGCGCCTAAAGAAGTATAACTTCAAAAATTGGTTCGACAAATCACCGTCTGAGTTAAAAGATTAGACACAATTTAGAGTTGCAGTGGTTAAGTTTAATAATACAAGATAGTCTTTGTAAAATAATTAAAATGTATATTTCCATTCATTATTAATTATAATATTTGTATTAATACTATTGTTCGAAAGATATATTTTTATTTTCCTAAAATTTGATGAGGGTAGTCAATAATATTTTAACTAGGCCGATAGTCACATTTGAGTTACTTTGCGAAACAAACGCTCGGGTTATGCTAGACGCATTTTTATTTTGGTTACCTTTTTGCCAATTCATTATTAGTTACGTCCTCAGTTTAATAATTTTTAGGGAGTTTTTGTGCGTAATTTAAACTATTGTAATGGCAAAGTATTAGTAGTATATTATCATACTAACCTCTCTTATTGTTCTCAAACTAATTTTTTTCTTATCCTTACGACTGACTATTGTATGTCTTTCATGTTAATAATTTATGGAAACGAGGTATATACTCAGAGCTTACCACTGCGCGCTTCACTAGATAACCCACGTTCGTTAGAGGCGCACACCGCATTTCGATCTTCTAAAATAAAAATAACTGTAGCTATTTGCAAGGTTTAAACTTAAATCATAATCTGATATAAACAACCCTTTATGGGTGATGGCAGTCGAATTTTGAGTGATATACTCTATTTTTCATCACCACAGCAAATAAAAAATCTTATTGGCTCACTGTCCTAGGTTTGTACCTTTAGATTCAAATCAATATTCATACATATAGGTAATGTACGCACATGTACTAATGGCCTACGTTCCAACTGATGTTTTTTTTTTTCGAAGCAACTAGCAGTTTTTGTAGCTACTTTTTAAATCATTGTTTCCCTGATAATGGAACTTGAACAAAGATTGAATTAACCAACTGCATTACCAGATGAGCTACGGCGACGGTAAAGCGTTAAATTATTCACAGCATTGCAAACCTTTCCTTGCAAACTTGTCTCAGTCAAATTGGAACATGTATCAGGCGGTCAAAATAGCCTACCCAAAGGGATCCCAAATCGAATTTTGTAGTGCTGATCAAGGGGTTCACTGATATTGAAACGATTTTCCAGTACAATACAAGATTGAAGGCTTGAGAGTGGACTGATTCGATCGCGATTATTATGAAAATATACGTATAAATATAATGATAACTAATTTATTAATAAAGTAATTATAGAAATACTACCAACAACACATCTTTCGAGATTGTATAATGAAATTATAATAATTATAATTAATTATATCTATGAAATTATAAAATATATACATAATTTAAAATGTTTAACTCTGTTTATACATTTTCTGAACTATTTTATAATGTATTTTAAGGCTAAGTATGTGATAGAATTCAAATTTAAGTATACATAACATGGTATATATTATGTACATAATATGGCTTGGCGATATTGTTATCATTAGCAAGTCTCCTAACGTTTTATTTGCGAAAATACCGAATCAAGTTCATGAAGTATGGTAAGAAAAAAAATGTTTTGATTACGTTTGGATTGATTGGGACAGAGATTACTACTATAATAGTATGAATTCTCTAACTGAACATTTTTATAGGGAACTACGTTCATATATGGTAGACAACCATCCCATTATTGTTTCACTATAAAGAATTAGGTATTATTATCCGTTACAAACTAAGTCAAGAAGGTGGTTTAGGATGACCTACTTTAATGACTTCTTACTAGGCCAAGTTATTCAAATAAAAACAACAGTGAAAACTTTCAGCAAGCACTCTTGATTCGTCACTTGCTTAGTTACGTTATAAGACCTTATACATAATAAATGTTTATTATCATCATCATCGTTATTGTGATAGTGATTTATTATGTAAAAAATAACCTTATGCAATATCTGAATGCGCAACCGTCAGACATGCACGGCTACCAACCGGCATCACTCAAAGGTTCTCAATTACGTCCCCAAGTACTATTAAAATGCTAGAATGTCACTTTCTGAGCTAAAGATTTCTGTTTAATTTTTATGAATAATAATTGAAAACATACACTTCACATCACATTCTCATGCTTGGACATTATCTTATATTACAAATAAATAAATAACATTAAACAACAACTAACCTTAAAATATAATAACTAAAAAATATTATTAAAAGGAGTCCCTTTAGGCAAGGTTTCGAAGATACTGCCAGCGTTCCCCCTTTGAATGGCTAGACTAATTCTTTGTCCGAGGTAGCTGCCAGCTCTTCGGTCTCCTTTATGTCGACTAACCTTTTTGCTATTACCTTAAACAATCTTATAGCGCTAGGATCCCACAGACCAAGGGTCTCAACACTGAATGGGACAAAATCATATACGGACTCTGTATTTGCATGCTTTAGCTATTTCAGCCGCTTCACAAGGCGCATCAGCTCTTTTGTTGGTTCCATGTAGATTCACGATGATATGATTCCATGATGATAGTCGACGGCTCATTGGTCTAGAGGTTAGTAACCTGACTGCGAATCCATGTGTCCCGGGTTCGATCCCCGGCTGAGACAAACATCGATGTGATGAGCATTTGGTGTTGTGCTTAGGTCTTGGGTGTTTAAATATGTATTTATATGTCTATCTATCTATAATATGTATGTATATCCGTTGCCTAGTACCCATAACACAGGCTTCACCAGCTTAGCATGGGACTAGGTCAATTGGTGTGAAATGTCCAATAAAAAATAAATAAAAAAAATATAGATGGGAAGGGGCCAGCGTGTCTGAACAGGTTGCATCCCATACCAGGACCCGGACATTTGTACATTATCAAAAGCACCAGCATGAATAATATTAAAATTATTAGACTATAAACTTAGAGATTAAATTGTATCTTAAGGGCTTTTAATTAATCGTAAAGATCGATAAGGCACAAAATTTTGGCAGCCTCAAACAAAACCGACAGCTAACGAAACTCATTATAATTGCTAATTTCGTAACTTTTCAATCTATGATATTATTATGAGCCGAACCTACTTTAATGGAATATTTCATTTCAAACTTATTGTCCTAAATAATTCGGCTTTTCCATTATCCTGAATTACCACTGGGATAATGTTAATTTCGCAGTTTTACTTTTTGTTTTAATATCTGGAAGTAGTCGCAAAATTTTGAACTTATTATAAAATAAGCTGTAAATACTCAACTGAAGCGTACGTAAGGGTATACTGGACTGAACTGGTTTTCAGGCTATAAAAGCACGGTGTGGTAGCGCTCACTTCTTCGCCGCTAGCACTAGATAGTATAGACGTTACTTATAGTTATTATTGTTGAATTTGTGGTTATGTGTTCTTTATTAATTAATAGAAATTGTGTGGTTAATTTCGTGTAATCTAATTTGTTTCTTTTTAGTAATTTTATTTGTTAATTTCTTACTATAATATATAACATATTATAGTAAGTTAAGTTAGCATAGGAAGTATTTAATATTGATAAAAATCTATTTATTGCGTAACATAAAACCCTCACTGTTACTATAGTTTTTTTAATGTTTTAACCACAGTAACAAGCCATCCTTAGTTCACATCACTAGATAAATAAATCAAAAGTGAACTTAACATTTATATTGTAAGTTTTGTCTTCCTCCTCAGACGGCAGCTCATGTCTGAGGGTCGTGGTCAGCAAGCATCTGGAGCGGATAATCTATTTCCACTCCAGATGTATAGTTTTGAGGACGACGAGTCTTTCAGTTGATCGGTCCATCTGGTTGGTGAACAGCCACGTGATTTTCCTTCTGTGTTTCCAGCACGATTAGTTTCTCCAAGTTCTTATAAAGTCTGCACATGTATGTATGGCTGAAATAGGATACAATTCGCTGTCGTGTGTGTGTAAGTTAGCTATTCTCTTTCCGCCTATTAGGAAATCCTTTTCGTAACTGACCATGGTCTTCCGAATATTGCATGTAAAATAGTGCAGGTGATAAGATTCAACCCTGAATCACCTTGTTTGGTTTAGAACATATTGGAGTATTCAGTGCCCATCCTGATGAAAGAACGGTTTCCGATTGACAAATTCTGTATTAAAGCTACGAGGTGTTCAGGAAAGTTTAGTATTGTACGATTAGTAATTTAAAGGACTAAATTAGCTTAGTTTGACTTATGTACGTACGTACTTACGTCAAAAATGTATTGGATTTTGACTCTCCAGAGCCATAGTTCATAATAAGTTCGTTTTTAAATCTTACTCCAAGACGTGGCCTCAGTACCTACCGACTAGATACTCTCCGACACCGTACAAAAAGGATCTAATAAAGAAAGACAATTTGATGCCCAGCCGATGTTTGAACGCACGAAAATTGAAACTAGCACGAATAACGCACGCACTAATGCTCTTTGAAACCATAATACAACATACTAAATAGGCAACGCAAGAAGATTCATATTCGTTGTCCAAATAAGGGCCACGCGTCAACTCAACAGGCCTATAGTAATAAGATTTAATTTTATGTGTCGTATATTTTCAGGATATCGTGTCCTGAAGCAATGAATGATATTTATTAGGGGACGGCATTTTATACGATTGCTAGTAGAGATTTGTCGTCGACCGCAGATTTCCCCTGGGCCATCTCTTACTGTTATTGTTTCTACCTGTGTTCAATCAATCTACGTTCAATGGCAGCATGTCGATTATGCCCGAATGTTTTCAATTGGCCAAGTATGTATCTAAAGTAGAAATGATACGAAAGTGTTTTACCAACATTATTAAATAAAATAAAATATGTTTATTATGGAACATAAGATACATGTATCACTTATTTGAATTTGTAGGCATCCCTACTCATCGGCAAAGAAGACAGAGGGTGTAGGCCGAGAGAAAAAGCCGCCGTAAAAACTCTCGGTACTCTTTTAAAATTAGCGCGAGGCGGCGATTTTTATTACTTATCATTGTCATCAAAAATAAAAGACAGACACAATCGTAAAATGACGTCATAAATACTAGTGAAGTTTATAATAATAATAATTTATTTACAACATAATATTTTAATATTAAAACATAGACATACACATAATGGCTTGCAAATTTGTCTTACATAATAATTAAAGAATTAGAATTCCATATACTAGTTACATATTACCTACATAACACCTCCATACCATACCATACATATGCTATGCTGATATGATTGATGTGTATATATGTATGGCTTCAACGTGCGATTCTCACCCTTGAGGTCGTAGTTTCGATCCTCGGCTGAGCACCAGTGGACTTTCTTTCTTTGAGCTATACTCGTATAACATTCGCTCGAACGGTGAAGCAAAACCTAAGCTTTAGAGTCGATGTAAAATAAAACAATCTCGTGTAGTCGTATGTATTACAGAAACATTAAACAATCTAATTGATACAAAGACTTAAAAAAAATTATAATAACTAAAAATAATAAATAAAACGCCTTTTTCGCGAAAGTGTAATACATTTTGCATTACTTCGTTTAATTTTGACAAGATGAGCGCTACAACGCTGCATTTGGAGACCTCTCTGCGTAAGTGTTTGTAGAGGGCATAGTGTACGGTTTGCTCATTTTGCAAAGCGCTTTACAATGTTATTTATAACACGTTTACCCAAAATAGAAATCTTAGCCTAACAACGCTGTAACGTATTAAATTGGTTAATGCCTCTAATAATCGCCCAAAGTTTTACTATCGATATAAACTCCAAGGTGCAACCCAAATGTTACATTGGCATCCAATACCAGAGAAAAACTCACTAAGTCACTTAGGTGCAATTTAATTATTTTGTATTTTTAAGTAGGGTAATTCCGGGGGAGATGGCCGTACGGGAGAGATGGCCAATAGAAAAAAGTTCGAGTATTAATTCATGGATTTCAATACTTTTTATTTATTTCCATTTATGTCGGCACCGGCAACAAGTGACAGTGAATTGTTTTGCAAAAAAAATAGGAAAAAGTAAGTAATTTGACTTTGTTTTTCATTAACACGTTAGATCTAAACTAAGGGGTTGACACATTAAGTGGTCAAAAAAAGTGGACGGTTTTGTACGTTTTCGTGATATCTGCGTGAAGTGAAGAACTTTCTCGTGTTCTAGCCTCAAAATTAACTCCATAATTGAGATGTTGCTTTTATTCCGCCCTGTGGCCATCTCACCCGGTCAATAGGGATAGATGGCCATAGTATTTTCGGGAGAGATAGCCATAAAATTGTATGCCCAAATTTAAATTTATTTTTAATATTTAATAAAATAGATGAAAGAAGATGGGCTGCCTCCAGGTTCAGTGGTTTATATGTCACAAAAATCCGCCTGTATTATCTCTGACATATTTCTAGAATGAAGATTTGAAGATTGGATACAATGCAATATTTGTATGCTCTGGGTGCACGAAAATTGCACCGAGTTTGATGGCATGTGTTCTCACTGCGGCAATAAGAAAAAAAAGGAGTTAAAAGATCTCAAGGGTAACGGGGAAGGTAAAAAAAGTACTGGCCATCTCGCCCCGAACACTATGGCCATCTCTCCCGGGCACTCGGTGAGAGATGGCCAGTCCTAGGTTTTTTTTAAAGTTTAAAATTATATTGTTAGCGTTGTCTAAAGTGATGTATCGTTAATATTTGATAAGAATAATAAATAAAGTTTATGTTCTATACGAATTCACTGTTTTATTCATCATAATTCCTTCATAATACAGTTTTATAGTCACTAGGGCCATCTCCCTCGGAATTACCCTATAGTATATATTTCTGTATACTTGCAACGAAGTGTTAATAAATAAATAATTCTGTTTTATCGGAGCTCGATCACGACATTATATTGTCTGGTTTTATACTAAATACAGAGTATAGATCGCATTAAGGACTTGGAATCATTGTAATACGTATTTGATTTCGTAAAAGTAAAATAACATCGCGGGCACTGTTTTAAATCTTAAAAGTATGATTTTTACTTTTAGACTGATTTTATACTGACTTAATTGTACTTATATAAAAATAAAACGTTGAAGAAAGAAGAAGAGAGAAAAGAAGTTAAACGTTGCTTGCAAGAGATCGCTCATTAGTTAGGCCGCCAATTGCAGTCAGTGAATTAAATATAAGTAAGTGTTGCTTGTTCCGTTTCGAAGCACAAATAAATTTAAAATAAATAAATAGACGTATATTTCCGTGCCAAAAGTAAGATTTATTTCATTAAAACATTTATTATCGTGTAAGTACGATGCAAATTTTACATTTTGAATAATTCGCTCACTTTTCTATAAAGGAAATAAAATAATGTCATTTACATGTGGAACTGAATTTAAAATGTAAACTGATTTTATATTAAAACATCTGTTTTTGAAAACAACGAAAATTTATTAAAAGACAAATTTGTAGAATAAAATAAATATATTCGCACGACGCTTCTATCCAAGATGCATTTTAAATTTGTTGTCAATTTACAACTATAACATTCCAAATTTTCTTTCTACAACTATTTAATACGTTCAAATTATGCAGGAACAACTAAGTTATTCCTTCCAAATGTTGTTTCGCCCTTTTCGATAGTTAAACAAATGAAACCAATGGGATTGATTACCCAGGTGTTGACAGGTCACGGTGGATACAAATACAGAATCCATATGTATTTGTATTTAAATAAAAAGAAAAATTACATTCCAAATCATTAAAATCAGAAACTCATGTAATATGTAATATTGTGTAGACAAAATTCGAAAAACCGACTTCATTACTTATAAGATATAAAGATTTATGGCCTCAGAATGCATCCATTTCTTTATTCATTCTGATTTCATACACGAGTGTACATTTGTACAGGTCGGTGTAGTGACCCTACATTGGAGAGTCAGTCGGGACAAGTAATCCAGACGGCATTCAGCTGTATTAACTCAAATTAAGAATTCCGATGTCTAAAACAACGTAAATGGTACAGGCATCTCCTGTTTTTTATTGTTGGGAAATCAATTTATAGAACCCGCACCGGGGCAACTTTTAAAAGTGCCGAGGGGAGTGTGGGTACTGTCCGTGTGGTGCAATGGACTACCACTAAAACCCAACTGTGCCATCAGTTCGCTATAGGCGGAAGGCGCGGTAACAGTTACCCGTAATCCGTGGTGGCATGTCCAGTCTTAATCTCATACACCGTAAAAACGTTTGACATACGGAATCATATCGTAATACACTGTAAAAACATTTGACATACGGAATCATATCTTAATACACTGTAAAAACGTTTGACATACGGAATCATATCTTAATACACTGTAAAAACGTTTGACATACGGAATCATATCTTAATACACTGTAAAAACGTTTGACATACGGAATCATATCTTAATGCACTGTAAAAACATTTGACATACGGAATCATATCTTAATACACTGTAAAAACATTTGACATACGGAATCATATCTTAATACACTGTAAAATCGTTTGACATACGGAATCATATCTTAATACACTGTAAAAACGTTTGACATACGGATTCATATCTTAATACACTGTAAAAACGTTTGACATACGGAATTATATCTTAACACACTATAAAAACGTTTGACATACGGAATCATATCTTGACACACTGTAAAAACATTTGACATACGGAATCATATCTTAACACTGTAAAAACATTTGACATACGGAATCATATCTTAACACTGTAAAAACGTTTGACATACGGAATCATATCGTAATACACTGTAAAAACGTTTGACATACGGAATCATAATATCTTAATACACTGTAAAAACGTTTGACATACGGAATCATAACTTAATACACTGTAAAAACGTTTGACATACGGAATCATATCTTAACACTGTAAAAACGTTTGACATACGGAATCATATCTTAATACACTGTTAAAAACATTTGACATACGGAATCGTATTTGAACACCCTGTAAAAAAACCATATGACATACGGAATCATATCTTAACACTTTAAAAACATTTGACATACGGAATCATATCGTAATACACTGTAAAAACGTTTGACATACGGAATCATAATATCTTAATACACTGTAAAAACGTTTGACATACGGAATCATATCGTAATACACTGTAAAAACGTTTGACATACGGAATCATAATATCTTAATACACTGTAAAAACGTTTGACATACGGAATCATAACTTAATACACTGTAAAAACGTTTGACATACGGAATCATATCTTAATACACTGTAAAAACATTTGACATACGGAATCATATCTTAATACACTGTAAAAACGTTTGACATACGGAATCATATCTTAATACACTGTAAAAACGTTTGACATACGGAATCATATCTTAATACACTGTAAAATCGTTTGACATACGGAATTATATCTTAACACACTATAAAAACGTTTGACATACGGAATCATATCTTGACACACTGTAAAAACATTTGACATACGGAATCATATCTTAACACTGTAAAAACATTTGACATACGGAATCATATCTTAATACACTGTAAAAACGTTTGACATACGGAATCATATCTTAATACACTGTAAAAACGTTTGACATACGGAATCATATCTTAATACACTGTAAAAACGTTTGACATACGGAATTATATCTTAACACACTATAAAAACGTTTGACATACGGAATCATATCTTGACACACTGTAAAAACATTTGACATACGGAATCATATCTTAACACTGTAAAAACGTTTGACATACGGAATCATATCTTAATGCACTGTAAAAACATTTGACATACGGAATCATAATATCTTAATACACTGTAAAAACGTTTGACATACGGAATCATAACTTAATACACTGTAAAAACGTTTGACATACGGAATCATATCTTAATACACTGTAAAAACATTTGACATACGGAATCATATCTTAATACACTGTAAAATCGTTTGACATACGGAATCATATCTTAATACACTGTAAAAACGTTTGACATACGGATTCATATCTTAATACACTGTAAAAACGTTTGACATACGGAATCGTATTTGAACACCCTGTAAAAAAACCATATGACATACGGAATCATATCTTAACACTTTAAAAACATTTGACATACGGAATCATATCGTAATACACTGTAAAAACGTTTGACATACGGAATCATAATATCTTAATACACTGTAAAAACGTTTGACATACGGAATCATATCGTAATACACTGTAAAAACGTTTGACATACGGAATCATAATATCTTAATACACTGTAAAAACGTTTGACATACGGAATCATAACTTAATACACTGTAAAAACGTTTGACATACGGAATCATATCTTAATACACTGTAAAAACATTTGACATACGGAATCATATCTTAATACACTGTAAAAACGTTTGACATACGGAATCATATCTTAATACACTGTAAAAACGTTTGACATACGGAATCATATCTTAATACACTGTAAAAACGTTTGACATACGGAATTATATCTTAACACACTATAAAAACGTTTGACATACGGAATCATATCTTGACACACTGTAAAAACATTTGACATACGGAATCATATCTTAACACTGTAAAAACATTTGACATACGGAATCATATCTTAATACACTGTTAAAAACATTTGACATACGGAATCGTATTTGAACACCCTGTAAAAAAACCATATGACATACGGAATCATATCTTAACACTTTAAAAACATTTGACATACGGAAGACATACTTAATCTACCCTCAACTTAACAAACTTCCGACTCTAAATGTCCAGTGCAAGCAAGTATATTATTGATCCTTGTATCAAGGAGATATACATATACGAGTACGTATATTAGACCATAGAACTTTGGCAGCAAACATTTAATTGTTTGAGTTTACTATCGCATCTGTGTAGACTTTTAAATGCAAAATGCGTGTGAATATTTGGGAGATATTGTAAATCAAGTGATGGGAATTGACGGGCGCAATTCGCAGCTGCCTTTATGAACTAAACGCCGCTGCGGTATTTCGACTATAAATTTTATTGTCCATCTCTGTGTAGCAATTCTCATAATTTAATGCCTCCACCCGGAAGGGGCAATGTATGGCCAGTGATTAGTGTATGCGGATTTGGATCTATTTTTCGTTTTATCTGTTACTAGCCGTTTCGCGCCCGCTTTGCTGGACGAATTAAAATAAATTTTATGTTTCATTATTTTATTTTTTTTCATATTTTTATTATTCTTCTTTTTAACTTCCCGCTAAGAAAATTGAAATATTTCGAAAATCGAGTTTTTAACAGATGTTGACGTTTAGAGGTTCTACGAAGCCTCCCCGAATGTTTCTGCGGTGAAGTCCGTATGGATAAATTTTCATAAAAGTAAAACAGCAATAAAAAAATGAAGGAACATTGGAATTTAAATAATAAATAAATAGCCATAAACTATCTAGGAAAAATTTCGCATCGAATGGTGGTAGTTTCATGTCGATACGATCAGTGGTTTAGGCGTGATTGAGCCTCAAACGAAGATCATTTTCATTATATATATATAGATTTTAGCTTTGTGGAGAGACCAGTGTTAAATAACCTGAAAGTGTTGAGTTATCGTGAGTATAAATAATATAATATAATTCATCCAAAACATAAAAAATTATCAGCTTATTTAAGCATAAAACTTAACGATGACAAACTTTATATACGTATCGGAAATTTAAATATACTCCTTAAAAAATATACGATCACGAAAAGACGATTGAAGACAATGGGTGACAAAAACAGTTGATTGATTGATGTCTTGGCGATGACAGCTGATAATGATTGATCAAATTCCCAGTTCAAAGGGTTCTTTGTCTCAACTTCCAGACTGGGTATACATAGATTATTAAGACAAGATGTGAACTACTATCAATTTTACAATATTTGCAGATGTTAAAGCTAAGGGTCAAAATCCGTATGCAAGCTTCTTGCATTAAATTAAGATATTTCTTACAAGTAGTAACTTTCTACCAACAATAACACTATTTATTGCGTTGTAAGTATGCAGGGAGCGCATTAGTTTTTTATTAAGTAAATTAAAAGTATGTAGTCGAATCGATGTCTTCTAGTTTCACAAACATAGCGCAGCGCTAGAACATTTTAAGTTTGCCTAAGATTTCTATAATATCATGATCATTTGTTTTTTCTAAAGCATACGCAGTCGACGGTTTGGGTCCACGGCATGACAGTTTTCTTACGAAGTTTTCGTTCACCATTTGAGCGAATGTTAAATGCGAACAAAGATAATCCAATGCACAGTCGAGGTTCGAATCTCATGGATAAGAGTCACACGCTAAATGTTTTCTATTTTCGGTCTAGGGACATCTGTTTTGAAGTGAAGCTTCTTTAGGTGCATGAGGGTAAATTTTTTACGGTTGAAACGTCACGAAGATGTGCAGCGTTTTTGTCGAAGAAAAGGGAGAGAGCAATGGAGACCGATTGAGAGAGAGTAAGAAGGGTGAATCACCTAATAGAAATTCTATTTTTAAAATTAAAATTTCGTAAAGAAAATTTATAAAATATTAGTATTTTATAAATAATTTATTGAAATCTCAAATAATGAATTTTAAATTAAAATGCCACCTGTTTTTATTATTGAAGAAATAAATTTAAAAAATTAAATTTATTATTTGTATTAATTTTCGTCAATTTTAATATTTTAATGACAATTATTAAATAAATTCCTAACATAATACCTTTCTATTTCCCTCCCTTTAAGTCTCGGAAATCTCAGTCTTTGATTTGTCAAATCAAAGTCAAATCAATCAGTTTTTGATTTGTATAAATATGAACAAGACTTAAAAATTAATTCGCCAAATAGTCTAGTCGACAAGTTGAAAATGGAACAAAATAGAGATACTGCTCTTAAAATTATGTGCGATAGCTCATTCGATCCGGAATGACGTCTAGAAAAATGTGCTAAAAGCGTGTATTAGCACATAAAAAATTGCAAAAGTTATAGACCATTAAAGATGAAAAAAAAATGGCATTTAGTTTTTTGCCAATATTTAATAAACTATTAATATTTAAGAAATTTCAAATAAACATTCTGAAAGAGGAGGAAATTTCCAATAAAAAACTCTGGACTCCCGGAACTCTATCTCCATTATTTATAATTTTAATTTAAGGCTGAAAATAGGTCTACGGGTGACATTTTTAGGATTCGCGCGTGGCGTCAAAAGCGACTACGGCACATTCATTAATTTATTTAAGGTATTGAATTTTTTTTTTTAAATTTGAAAAAGTTATGGTGTGTTCTGAATACTATAATTAATTTATTCCCGTTGAAAATTTTACTTAAAGTTAATTTTTCAACAAGTTAAATAATTGTTAACTAACGAAATTTTCTCGAACGACCGTCCTTATTGTAAGTGAAAAAAAATGTTTAAAAAAAGGTCGTAAAAATATTTCGCTTCGTAGAGCCTTTCTTACATACATACTTAACAAGATCGTGCCATAAAAGTTAAAGAAATATTTATACTTTGTTTATAACAATTTTTTTACTTAAACAAAAACTTAAAAATCCAAGTAATGTTGATAAAAATTTTTTTTTTTTCAAAATCATCATATTATCGTTTTTTATTAATACAAGATATTTATTGATTTGCAAAAAAAAATTTCCCGCCATTTGTTGATAATTTTTTTTTTAAACAAATTGATTAAATCAATATTTTTAAAAAAAATTTAACACAACTTTATTGCATTAAAAATTTTATGATTTTTAAAAAAAATTTTTTCCTTAATAACAATTTTTTATTGTTTATAATCGTTTTTTTTAATTTTCTATTGTTTAAATAATTAGTTAAGAAAATTTTTTTTTCTAAAAATCATTATTGACAGTCCTCTATAAAGTAACAGAAAAAAATTTTTTTTTAATCAACAATTCTATTGTTTATTAACTTACCAATTTGTTATAAACAAATATTCAACTTGTTTTTATTTTTTTTCTAAAACTTCTAAAATTAACAAAAACAACCATATACAAAAAAAATTGAAAATCCTCTTTCAGAATCTTTATTTGAAATTTCTTAAATATTAATAGTTTATTAAATATTGGCAAAAAACTAAATGCCATTTTTTTTTCATCTTTAATGGTCTATAACTTTTGCAATTTTTTATGTGCTAATACATGCTTTTAGCACATTTTTCTAGACGTCATTCCGAATCCATTGAGCTATCGCACATAATTTTAAGAGCAGTATCTCTATTTTGTTCCATTTTCAACTTGTCGACTAGACTAAAAGAAGTTTCGCTTCTGACATGTGTACTTTGTACGTACGCACTTTTCAAGCTTATAAGTTATGCCGGTTTCACTTGTTAAAGTCTATATTATACTACTATACCATATTATAAATGTAGTATTTCTACTGTTGTTATATTTCAAGAGGAAATAAACAACACGTAGTGTTAATAAAATTTTATTAATCAGACGTTTTATATTCGTCTGCTGAACACGTCTTGGTTTTCCCGGGAGATTTAATTCTCGTGTCTTGCTCCGAGCTGAGCTGAAAAATATAAGAAGCTTATTTCTAGCAGCGCGGAATTAGATTAAATTAAAAAATGAAGGAAATATTCCTCGCTTAACTATTTGCATTCAACGGACTTTTCCATTGGTTACAGTTGTGACAACTTTTGCTACTTTTTATCGAGTAACGTGACTGCGTTGTTAAATGGCATACCATTGAACTACATTGTATGGTTTATTGTAAGACATGCGCTCACTATATTGATGTAATGAAGTACGCTTCGAATAGTAATAGTTAGTCAATGTTATTTTATATAAATAAGACCTTACACGCAAGTTTGCGATGTAAAATAGTAACGGCGGAATTCAAGCTATTTTGTAACATTATCAATTATAAATTATTTCGATATAAAATATTACTAGCTGCCCCCATGAACTTCGTTTCTCCTTAAAGTGATTTTACGTACCTCTTTAATACATACCAACATGGATCATTTATCTATGCTACCCCAGAGACTATTCATTTTTCCGAAATAAAAACTTTTTAGGTTGTTCGGTGAATTTTTCTCTATATAAACCTCAAAGAGTTCAAGTCATAATTAACAAATAAAAAATAGGGGTTATCATAGAGGGGTGAAAATTAAGGGTTGTATGTATTTTTGTATGCTGTATCATTAAAGAAATATAAACATTTTTTTTTGTCTAAAAATAAAAAAACATTTTTTTTGGGTCACACCCTTTATCACTTAGATTAGAGTATGGGAACGAACTTTGTGACACGAGAATTTTATATATTAGAAGATACTCAGTAGTTGGCCTACACTCCTTAGGTAGAACCAGCCGCAGGAGCACTTAGGGTCAAATAAAAACGAGACTTAGCGCGAACTAGGACTCCCAAATGACACATTCGAATAAAGTTTTTGACATAGAGTTTGAGAGTCCTTCACAGCCAGCCAGGCTGAAAACATTTTTGGAATATCATATTTTTATTTGTCATCTTGTTTTGTTGTTTTACATTTTAAATAACTAAGTTTAGAACCAATAACGGTAAAAAAAAATGAGCGTTAGTGGAGTGCTGCGGTATAATAGACTTCCACAAAATATAAAAAGTGCAGCCAGCCTGGCAATATTTAAATTTAGACTAAAAACTATCTCTTGAGTGATCCCAGTTACCTGCGTAAATGAAAGTCCACCCAAGTTCTACTTCGCTAATTCATCCTTGAAGCTCTTCAATGACCCACGACGTGATAAATTGTATCTTTAGTAGGTATATAAGTCAACACTTCCATTTCCATATATCCTCTAATAAAACATGAGTGCAAGAAGAAGGTTGCACTGTGACTACTGGACCTCAACTATGAGGAAACAGAAAAAATGCTGACCATAATTAAATAGTTGAGTTTAAAGTTGATTCTAATCTTTGTTAATAATAGGGAATAAATTTTTAGTATAATAGTTTTAGCTTTATTAGATTAACACTTAAGTAATAAAATATAAAACATACACAGACAAACACCCACACACATACACACATACCCCATGTGGTTTCCTTATATATTGTATTGTACCACCATTTCCTCTATATATTGTATTGTATTGTATTGTATTGTATAAGATCTTCTGTTGATCCGAAGAGGTGGAGGCCTGATGACCTGTAACACAGGTGCTCTTACCTTTAGCAGGCATCAGTCTCACACAATCTAGCTTTTTCCATTAACAGAAGTAAGAATATAACTGTCACTTGCTTATGTCCTAAGTTTAAGTTTTGTGAGAAAATAAATAAATAAATAAGTTCTCATGTAAGTGACTATTGTCTGTTATGAGAATAAATGTCTTTAAACCTAACTATATACAATACAGTAGCATCATAGTTATATACCTAATTATAAACAAGGTCGTTAAATCTTACCATGCCTCTCTTGATACATTTTACGTCAACCCTAATTATAATAAAAAGCATGGCCATTTCAAATTAAGCGAACAAACAGACCCTCTAAAGTTTGTTCAGGCGGTGGAGTAATAGCATATAACTCTAACGGAATGAACGGCCGGCAGGTGAGCGACATCTTTATGGCAAGTTTTAAATAAGGCTACATTGAACTTTACAGGATTTCCACTTCGGATAAATACGAATGCTTTAAGTAAGGAATAAGTTATACTTTATTTGGCGTTATACTGTAGGTGTTTGGAGGCTCGTAGTCTTCAATCAGGCAAACAATAAAGAGGAAAGTAATGTTGCGTTTTTAAGGCAGTTTTTTGACGCGCACCACCGCTGCTATTCCAAACCAATTCGACTTAGGGTACAAGAAACGAGCGTACCAATTCTTGAAAGGGCGGAAACGCACTTGCGAGCCTTCTGGCAATGTGAGTGTCCATGGGCGGTGGTATCACTTAACATCAAGTGAGCCTCCTGCCCGCTTGCCTCCTTTTACATAAAAAAAAGTTAAAAGTTTGAGGCCCACAATCTTGTTGTGATGCGTTTCTTTAGAAAATAGCTTTCGCCACCAAATTTCGTGTTTTCTGGCGACCTCCATTCCAGGAATGATATATCTACTGGAACAATGCGTTATATAGACGCGGAGGTTTATTATCTATATGTACTACCTGGATAATAAAACCTCTACAATAAAATATCTAAACCACAATCTTGATGAAAGCTTGGATCTTTTATTTACCATAGTTCCCGCAAAGTGCGCATAAAGTCAGCAGACGTACCGGTCCATAACTTTTTAATTATTCGCATAAATTATGTAATTTCCTCGAACCTTACGGTTGCTTTCATTAATGCCGTGGCCACTTTAAGGATTAAAAAACGAGTGCCGTGTGCTATATTAATAAGAATCTTTGAGTCATGAAATTACTTTTCATAATTTTTAATGAAGTACTTGTCATTGTGCAGTTTTAATGATGTAACATTTTTGTTGTGAAATAATTGTATGATGTTTACATAAATATATTGTTTATTTCATTGCATGCATTGCATTGCAAGAGTTTTGGAAAATCACAGCCCTGCGATTCTGTAACTCACTTTTCGAACTCGCCCAGCGGTTTTCGCAGCGGCGGTCGCGCTCAAATCAGTCAGTCGTGAAGCAGTCATTTTACGATTTGGCAGTCTGATAAGGAGGGAGCTTGTAGTTTATTGTTTATCAGAATGCCAAATCGTAAGTCCTGCCAGAATCGCAAGGCTGCTATATGAAAACATTACCAGTAAAATTTTCAAATATTTTAAACAGTGACAACACTGAGTTCGTGCGTTTGAATCGCGGTATGCATCAATGGCTTTTTCATTATATGTATGTACACATTTAACACTCGCTCATAGAAGGGTGCTTGGCTAATCAGAAAAAAATATTATGAAGTAGATACTGAATTGTGAGGTGAGGACCTAGAGGTTGTAACGCCATTGCACAGTGGTCCATCCCATAGGTCATAGGGCTGAAATGTCGATGGTTGAATTATGACGTCATTTATCACTACAGGGTAGACAAATAACCCTTCTACCCCCAGATATAAAAAAAATTACAATAACATGAAAGGATCATTTCATTTTGTGCAACCGAAGTGATAACATTCCAATAGTGCTAAGTAGCGTTGTCTTTGTCGGCAAAATTTCTACTGTTTTAAAGTGTTTTTTTCTCGGAAATTGATTGTTTGTGATAATTTTGTGCCATGAATGTTCAAATAGAAGGTATGTACGACATTTTTAATCCTATTGTGTTTATTTTAACCGTGTCGTTATCTGTAATCACCACCATCAAGAAAGACTTCCGATTTCTTTGAGTTTTACCGCTCTGCCATATTTAATTAGACTTTTACTTAGGAAGGAATGAATCCCCAAAGATGAAACATATATCAAAATAATCTCTTGTTTGTCTAGTTTTAGAATCTGTAACATCTAGGTGCGCCAAAGTGCGCCGAGGATTGCTTATAGGTCATGACAAAGACAAAGTCGTACATAGGTAAATTTGATACCTTATAATTTTCATTTCTTTTATTCTGTAGGATCCATCATCAAGTGTTCTTTTCCTCGAATGCTTGTCCTAGACACGTGGTTGAATGCGACAAGTAAAGAAAATGAGGAAGATAGATCTCGTGAAGTGTTTGGAATGCTAGCAAATTCTTTACCGGACACTGAAAATATCAAGACCGATTTCTTAAGAGATTTAATTTGTAATCTCTGTAAACGGTTTGCTGCATATTGGAAGAAACTGGGGAGGTCAAAAGCTAAGCTGATTGCCAAATACGGTGACTGGTTAAATGAGATCGAAGTCTGCATTCTTGGGAGCTCTGACGGAGAACTACATGAAAACGACGACGAGACAAGCGAATATCTTCCATCTACAAGCAGGACGCAGCACAGGAAGGAGTTTGGAGAATGCAGCAAGAGAAGCAAACGTCGCAGGTTGGCAATTTTATCTCAAATAGACGATTCTGCTATAGATACTTTACTTAGTGATTCCAATCAATCAGCCGACAGTTTCTTAAAATTCAACTCTGATGAAATCCTTTCATTTATTACTGAAGCTAAACTAACTAAACATCAATACATTTTATTAAAAAACTTGATTAATTCTAAAATACCAAATGCTTTTCCATGTTATCAAAGAGTGTTGGAAGCCAAAAAACGTTGCTACCCAACTGATATTCGCGTAACGGAATCATCTGCTGAGATTAATTTGCAATCGTTGTTAGATCATACATCAAGTCGAACATTCCCGAGAAGTAACTAATATGGATCTTTTGAACAGACTTCTTCTTAATTCAGACCCACTTATTTCTAGCATAAGAAAGTTACCTTGTAAGAAGAAGTCTGTATTAGCAAAATAAGTGTTGAATTTATTATGTACTTAAACTATATTGGCATAAAAGAAACCTGTAAATATTGTGAATTATGTTTTCCTATTATGTAAAAAGACGATGTTTTATATAAATCCTATGTTCATTTTTTTTATTATCTGGTAAATTTTATTATTTATATGTAAATTAAGCTATTTTCAGAAATAATTTATAAATAAAACTTATTTTATTGCTACCTATTATTTATTAGTACGGATGGATCCTTTTTTTTGAGAATATACATCTACCTTTTAAAAAATATATCTATTGTTTTACTTGTTATTATCATTAAAACCTTAAAACAATCATTTCTTAGATAAAAAAGTTAATATTTCATTTTTAATCCGACATACAACCTCTATGACCGCCTTTCTTAGGAACATGGACCACTGTGCATTGGGCTTTTTAAACAGTGTAAACAAATTTGGCACCACAAAAAATAGTTTGTATTTTTCAACGCATAACTCTCTCTATCTTAGATCAAGATCTAATCTAAGAAAACATGTATTTTAAAATAAATCTTTATAAAGGCAACCCTTTAAAAAAAATATTCACAACACGATCAAACCTTAAAAAGTTAAGCGACTCGAATTAGAAATCTTAAATATTTTCCTCACCATAAATAAACGCAAACTTCACCGAGTGAAACGAAATTTGGTGGAAATTTAATTATTCTTGGAAAGGGGCCCCTTCTAGTAAATATTTAGGGAAACTGTTTATTTTGAAAAGTGATCAACGCTGAAGGAATTATTTACTTTTTTCAATGTGGTACGGCAAATTTGATAAAACTTTCGTGTCCAAAAATACTTTTATATATATAAGAACAATTATAGTCATGGCCATCAGTCACTTCAAAATACCAGATTATCAAATTTAGTCATGTTTTAAAACGTGACAACTCCAAACAAAAACACCTAAACTCCGACTTCAATTTTCAGTTTTTGTGGCGCAATGCCATGGATGCGACATTAGCGCTATGGATATTGGGAGAACTACATCGAAATTGCATACAAAATTCACATCTTACAGGGTCTGATATTATAATTTGAGATGATAAATTTTACTATTGTACTCGTACTAGCTAGTTACCCTATTTAATAGCATGTCAGGTTGTGGTATGAATGAAGATTTTAGAACTATTGAAACAGTAATTATACAAGGTTATTTTGACAATTTGTATGAAATAATTACGAGAACAAAAGCCCTAAAGAGGCGACCGATAAACTTCGTAGGCGAAAATATACATTATAAAGCTGACGATGCCAAGACTAGGAACTACACAATAATTTATACAGAGTGAATTTTATCAAGCAAACCTGTATGTATCTAGGACTATACACATTAGATTTCCTACACTAATATTATAAAGAAAAAAAAATTGATTGCTTCTTTGAATAGGCTTCAAACTACCCATCTATCTCTATCTAATCAAATTTCTGATGAACATAATATTAATAATATCGTATTTGATCATTTTCGAGGGGCCTCAAAGATACTCATTCTGAGCCTAGAAGAAAATTCATATAAAAATATACATTTTGTTCATGAGAATACACTTCATTAAACATTCTCGATATCTCATAACAAGATATCAAAAATGTTATTAAAATTACGGTATGATGCCTATTACAAAACATCCTGTGTAGATAGAATAGGTTCTAAAGCGCGAAGTACTTGTACTATAGTCTCAGCTCTCAAACAGCAAAATAAATAGGGGCGGAACACAAACGCAACACCGCGTTGCGCTTCATCATTTGTATCTCAATAAGGATGTTTGTACACTATACCTCGTACTTGAATATATTTAGCGAACTTGGATAAGAGGGTTTAGTAATCTTATACGAGAACAATTCTCTACGTATACAATGTATTTTCCAACATAATTCGCGTTAATTTCTTAATATCGCGAAAATATTATAATAACTAGCGGTCCATCCCGGTTTCGCATGGGTGGACATTTATTTTTTGAAAAAAAATGGGTGCGTGTACTTATGTACGCGCGTAAGAAGTTATACTTCTTTGGCATTATTATAAATAGTTTTTGATTGCATGCAAATACTTAGTTACAATTAAATAATCAAAGACTGGAAAAGGAGTCATTATTATAGTCAATAAAGTTCAGTTTACATTTGAAAAATTAAATAAATAAATATTTATTTTTATTCTCTTACATTAAGTGTAACATAAATTCTATTATTATTCGAATGTTGTTTTAATTGCAATAGTTTTCGCAGCCCATGCGATGAAAGATATTTCATAGGCATTTTTTTTACACCTAGGGTAAACATTATTGAAGTTTTAGTAGGGATCCTTATTTTTTTCTAGCAATTAATATATATAAATTATAGCTAATATAATTCAATGATAATGTAGCATTCAAATGGTGAAAGTATTTTTAAAATCGGTCCAGTACTTTTTGTTACGTGAGAGGGAAGATCGCTACCTTGTAAAAGACTGAACAATCTAAATCGCCGTACGACAAGGACAGAGTGATGTGCGTGAGCAATAAAGAGCACGTACGTTCCAATTGTGCGATAAGGATAGAACTCTACTCAGTACCACTCCTGCCCAAGAAGTTTTACTAAAACGTATTTTTACACGCTTTATATTAGCTTCACCTGTATGTATGTATGTAACCGACTCCTTCGGACTCGATTTTGACCCACTTTTAACGAACAGATTTAATTCAAACTTTGCGAACCTGTCAAAGATCGATGACAATGCAATAATCCGAAAAAAAAAATAAAAAAAATTTAACTAAAAAATAAATAATAGTTTAAAAAAAATAAAAAACACGCTTTTAAAGCACATCAAACTAAAAAGTGAAAAATAATTCCTAATTTAGGCTTCAAATGGTAATGAACATAAAATACTGGTATTACTGTGACAAAGCGTGGGTTGCTCGATAGACGAAAAATATGGCACAGAGCGCCCCATTTGATGTGCTTTAAAAGCGTGTTTTTTAGTTTTTTAACTATTATTTTTATATTATCATAGTGTACACTTATTTGTAATTCCTACAACTACATAAGTACACAATTTTCTCATCTCACCCACACCAGCATCAAATATTCACCACAAACTTTTCGAATCAATGCAACTTCTACTACTTAAAAATTAAGGTGTTTCTGTTATTTTTCGTTTTACGCTCGCACTCTAATAAATTCCGGATGAGAAAGTACGAAACGGTTCGCTCACGGTCTGTTTAACAAAGATATTTCGGCGAAATGATAAAATTTAATAACGCTACGAGGTTTTGGCTCTTCATAGGACATCGAACAACAGTTGGACTGCACTAAAACGCGTTTAAACGCGTAAGCATTTAAAGCATTAAAAATTTAATTGTCTCTAAATTAAAAAAAATTACAACCCATAAATAAAACACAGTCAAATTTAAATTATTTATGATATTTTAGTATCGAGCATTGTAGGCAATTGCTCTTTTATATTACTTATCCTGTGTTATTTTCGTTATAAATCGAATATGACATTTGACTTGTTTTAAAAAAAACTTCCTTTATAGTAAGTCGTGCATATATAACACTATAACTGTATTTACAATCAAAAGTCGAGCTTTTTCAAACACTAAATGCCCGTCCCATTGTTTTAATAAAATATGAATAAATTACTTTTGGTCCATTTCAAAGTTCCGTTTTTATTGGGGTAACTGTATAAACTATTCTGTGACAAGGTCGCCCTCGTAATTTTTATCTGATACTGGTTTCACGAGTGTTATTGGATCTTTGATATTAATGAGATTATTGTGAATGCTTTTCAGAAAGGTCCACATAAAAATATTTTTATTGAAGATCTAATCCAAATTATAGATATATATTATTTAAGATAATACTATTACAGGTTTAGTAGGTATCTTTTATTAATTTTTACTTTAAAAATATAAGTCATTCATTTGTATCGGTCGTAATTTTTATGTTTGAGTAAAATTCTATATTTATCAAGATACTCACATTTCCCAGCAAGGAACAGTTTTTATTGGAAAATTCAATTGTCATTAATGTCCCCCGTACTATAATGTATATTCCAGTCAGCAGAAGACAGCTGCAAATACAATAAGTGGTAATAGGTCCATAACTTTTTAATTATTCGCATAAATTATGTAATTTCCTCGAACCTTACGGTTGCTTTCATTAATGCCGTGGCCACTTTAAGGATTAAAAAACGAGTGCCGTGTGCTATATTAATAAGAATCTTTGAGTCATGAAATTACTTTTCATAATTTTTAATGAAGTACTTGTCATTGTGCAGTTTTAATGATGTAACATTTTTGTTGTGAAATAATTGTATGATGTTTACATAAATATATTGTTTATTTCATTGCATGCATTGCATTGCAAGAGTTTTGGAAAATCACAGCCCTGCGATTCTGTAACTCACTTTTCGAACTCGCCCAGCGGTTTTCGCAGCGGCGGTCGCGCTCAAATCAGTCAGTCGTGAAGCAGTCATTTTACGATTTGGCAGTCTGATAAGGAGGGAGCTTGTAGTTTATTGTTTATCAGAATGCCAAATCGTAAGTCCTGCCAGAATCGCAAGGCTGCTATATGAAAACATTACCAGTAAAATTTTCAAATATTTTAAACAGTGACAACACTGAGTTCGTGCGTTTGAATCGCGGTATGCATCAATGGCTTTTTCATTATATGTATGTACACATTTAACACTCGCTCATAGAAGGGTGCTTGGCTAATCAGAAAAAAATATTATGAAGTAGATACTGAATTGTGAGGTGAGGACCTAGAGGTTGTAACGCCATTGGGCTTTTTAAACAGTGTAAACAAATTTGGCACCACAAAAAATAGTTTGTATTTTTCAACGCATAACTCTCTCTATCTTAGATCAAGATCTAATCTAAGAAAACATGTATTTTAAAATAAATCTTTATAAAGGCAACCCTTTAAAAAAAATATTCACAACACGATCAAACCTTAAAAAGTTAAGCGACTCGAATTAGAAATCTTAAATATTTTCCTCACCATAAATAAACGCAAACTTCACCGAGTGAAACGGTGGAAATTTAATTATTCTTGGAAAGGGGCCCCTTCTAGTAAATATTTAGGGAAACTGTTTATTTTGAAAAGTGATCAACGCTGAAGGAATTATTTACTTTTTTCAATGTGGTACGGCAAATTTGATAAAACTTTCGTGTCCAAAAATACTTTTATATATATAAGAACAATTATAGTCATGGCCATCAGTCACTTCAAAATACCAGATTATCAAATTTAGTCATGTTTTAAAACGTGACAACTCCAAACAAAAACACCTAAACTCCGACTTCAATTTTCAGTTTTTGTGGCGCAATGCCATGGATGCGACATTAGCGCTATGGATATTGGGAGAACTACATCGAAATTGCATACAAAATTCACATCTTACAGGGTCTGATATTATAATTTGAGATGATAAATTTTACTATTGTACTCGTACTAGCTAGTTACCCTATTTAATAGCATGTCAGGTTGTGGTATGAATGAAGATTTTAGAACTATTGAAACAGTAATTATACAAGGTTATTTTGACAATTTGTATGAAATAATTACGAGAACAAAAGCCCTAAAGAGGCGACCGATAAACTTCGTAGGCGAAAATATACATTATAAAGCTGACGATGCCAAGACTAGGAACTACACAATAATTTATACAGAGTGAATTTTATCAAGCAAACCTGTATGTATCTAGGACTATACACATTAGATTTCCTACACTAATATTATAAAGAAAAAAAAATTGATTGCTTCTTTGAATAGGCTTCAAACTACCCATCTATCTCTATCTAATCAAATTTCTGATGAACATAATATTAATAATATCGTATTTGATCATTTTCGAGGGGCCTCAAAGATACTCATTCTGAGCCTAGAAGAAAATTCATATAAAAATATACATTTTGTTCATGAGAATACACTTCATTAAACATTCTCGATATCTCATAACAAGATATCAAAAATGTTATTAAAATTACGGTATGATGCCTATTACAAAACATCCTGTGTAGATAGAATAGGTTCTAAAGCGCGAAGTACTTGTACTATAGTCTCAGCTCTCAAACAGCAAAATAAATAGGGGCGGAACACAAACGCAACACCGCGTTGCGCTTCATCATTTGTATCTCAATAAGGATGTTTGTACACTATACCTCGTACTTGAATATATTTAGCGAACTTGGATAAGAGGGTTTAGTAATCTTATACGAGAACAATTCTCTACGTATACAATGTATTTTCCAACATAATTCGCGTTAATTTCTTAATATCGCGAAAATATTATAATAACTAGCGGTCCATCCCGGTTTCGCATGGGTGGACATTTATTTTTTGAAAAAAAATGGGTGCGTGTACTTATGTACGCGCGTAAGAAGTTATACTTCTTTGGCATTATTATAAATAGTTTTTGATTGCATGCAAATACTTAGTTACAATTAAATAATCAAAGACTGGAAAAGGAGTCATTATTATAGTCAATAAAGTTCAGTTTACATTTGAAAAATTAAATAAATAAATATTTATTTTTATTCTCTTACATTAAGTGTAACATAAATTCTATTATTATTCGAATGTTGTTTTAATTGCAATAGTTTTCGCAGCCCATGCGATGAAAGATATTTCATAGGCATTTTTTTTACACCTAGGGTAAACATTATTGAAGTTTTAGTAGGGATCCTTATTTTTTTCTAGCAATTAATATATATAAATTATAGCTAATATAATTCAATGATAATGTAGCATTCAAATGGTGAAAGTATTTTTAAAATCGGTCCAGTACTTTTTGTTACGTGAGAGGGAAGATCGCTACCTTGTAAAAGACTGAACAATCTAAATCGCCGTACGACAAGGACAGAGTGATGTGCGTGAGCAATAAAGAGCACGTACGTTCCAATTGTGCGATAAGGATAGAACTCTACTCAGTACCACTCCTGCCCAAGAAGTTTTACTAAAACGTATTTTTACACGCTTTATATTAGCTTCACCTGTATGTATGTATGTAACCGACTCCTTCGGACTCGATTTTGACCCACTTTTAACGAACAGATTTAATTCAAACTTTGCGAACCTGTCAAAGATCGATGACAATGCAATAATCCGAAAAAAAAAATAAAAAAAATTTAACTAAAAAATAAATAATAGTTTAAAAAAAATAAAAAACACGCTTTTAAAGCACATCAAACTAAAAAGTGAAAAATAATTCCTAATTTAGGCTTCAAATGGTAATGAACATAAAATACTGGTATTACTGTGACAAAGCGTGGGTTGCTCGATAGACGAAAAATATGGCACAGAGCGCCCCATTTGATGTGCTTTAAAAGCGTGTTTTTTAGTTTTTTAACTATTATTTTTATATTATCATAGTGTACACTTATTTGTAATTCCTACAACTACATAAGTACACAATTTTCTCATCTCACCCACACCAGCATCAAATATTCACCACAAACTTTTCGAATCAATGCAACTTCTACTACTTAAAAATTAAGGTGTTTCTGTTATTTTTCGTTTTACGCTCGCACTCTAATAAATTCCGGATGAGAAAGTACGAAACGGTTCGCTCACGGTCTGTTTAACAAAGATATTTCGGCGAAATGATAAAATTTAATAACGCTACGAGGTTTTGGCTCTTCATAGGACATCGAACAACAGTTGGACTGCACTAAAACGCGTTTAAACGCGTAAGCATTTAAAGCATTAAAAATTTAATTGTCTCTAAATTAAAAAAAATTACAACCCATAAATAAAACACAGTCAAATTTAAATTATTTATGATATTTTAGTGTCGAGCATTGTAGGCAATTGCTCTTTTATATTACTTATCCTGTGTTATTTTCGTTATAAATCGAATATGACATTTGACTTGTTTTAAAAAAAACTTCCTTTATAGTAAGTCGTGCATATATAACACTATAACTGTATTTACAATCAAAAGTCGAGCTTTTTCAAACACTAAATGCCCGTCCCATTGTTTTAATAAAATATGAATAAATTACTTTTGGTCCATTTCAAAGTTCCGTTTTTATTGGGGTAACTGTATAAACTATTCTGTGACAAGGTCGCCCTCGTAATTTTTATCTGATACTGGTTTCACGAGTGTTATTGGATCTTTGATATTAATGAGATTATTGTGAATGCTTTTCAGAAAGGTCCACATAAAAATATTTTTATTGAAGATCTAATCCAAATTATAGATATATATTATTTAAGATAATACTATTACAGGTTTAGTAGGTATCTTTTATTAATTTTTACTTTAAAAATATAAGTCATTCATTTGTATCGGTCGTAATTTTTATGTTTGAGTAAAATTCTATATTTATCAAGATACTCACATTTCCCAGCAAGGAACAGTTTTTATTGGAAAATTCAATTGTCATTAATGTCCCCCGTACTATAATGTATATTCCAGTCAGCAGAAGACAGCTGCAAATACAATAAGTGGTAATCTGCCTTATGAAAATGTATTAATTAAATAATTGTGACAATAATAATAACATGTGACAATCGCCTGCTGCATAATAATAATTTCTATATGTTTTAAGTAAAAGAAGCCGTAGCAAGAAGGACGAGCGTCTCTTCCTTGACGACGCCAACATCGTCCTATATATAAAATAGTTTCAAGTGGTTGACACATGTGCACCGAATGGCTGACGATAGAAAGCCAAGGCCCTTACTTCACTCACAACAGGAGAAAACTCGGTTGACCGAGGCTGGTAGTATGGATGTGTCAAAGAGCTCGAAATATTAGGTGATTGAAGCAAGAGGCACGAGATAGATTGCGATGGCGAAAGATACTTTCGGAGGCTAATGCCCGTAAGAGATAGTAAATCTCAATACCTTAATGATATTTTGTTAGTTGGTAACGTGCATAGTGTGCATCTAAAGGGGTGTGCATAAAGCTTAATTCAGTTTTCCTTTGTTCGTTGTAGATCCAATGTCATTATCATGCCCGTAGCCAGACCGTTTTTACACGCTTTATATTAGCTTCACCTGTATGTATGTATGTATGTATGTATGTAACCGACTCCTTCGGACTCGATTTTGACCAAATTCAAATTCAAATTCAAAAATCATTTATTCACGTAGGTAACACAATGTACACTTGTGATTCGTCATTAAAAAAATAAATATTATTGCTTCTAATTTTACATTTACTGCCAGTTCTCAAATCAAGGGCGTAGAACGGAAGAGAAGAACTGGCAATAAACTCTCCGCCACTCTTTTTAATCGCCATGTTTTTTTTTTTTTTATTTACACAACGTTTGTAAGGAGCTGCAACCATTACACCATGTTCCACATGACATTTTAAGTAATTAATAATAATAGCATAAATAAAAACAAAGACCTTTCCGGTATCAGCAGGAGGCATGGTGAAATAGGAGCACGCACTTACATTCTCGTGGGAACAACACGCAAACACATAGTCGAAATAATTAACATCACCGCATACACGAATTCAAGTACGACCAGTCACCACAAGTAGCACCCGTTCACGAGTATGACGCATGGCCAGCCATCGGCCCCCTCGCCATATTTTAGGGAGAGAGACAACCCGACGCATGGACGCCGCCACAAGCAATGACATTTAAGCGAGCATGACGATCCTTGAAATGTGGACTTGGCTACATAAGAAAATAATAATAATACTGAAATAATTGGATACCACATGGATCACGGTTTGTTCCCACTTTACATTAAAACAGTCGTGGATGTTGACGATCGCCCCAGAGTCTGGAAATGCAGCCGAGAGATTCAGTCGTGTGTCCTATAATATATACTGGAGCAACTCATATCCAAGCACTAGGATCGTTTAAATATTCATTTATATTATAATAAGCCTTAGCAAGCAGTTTTACTTTAATGTACGATTTAAATTTATTTATTGACAACGCTTGTATCTCACTAGGGATTTTGTTGAAAAAACGTATACAATTGCCTTGGAAAGAATTACTCGTTTTATGCAGCCTTCTGGTTGGTGCGCTAATTTTGTCTTTATTACGAGTACTATAATTATGGAAGCTACTATTCTTTTTAAAGATATCTATATTTTTCCGCACATACAAAATATTCTCATAAATGTATTGACTTGCCAGAGTCAAAATATGTAATTCCTTAAATTTGCTTCGGACAGACTCCCGTGGGGACAACCCACAGATCGCTCTTATAGCCCGCTTTTGCACTACAAATATCGATTTAATGTCAGCTGCATTTCCCCACAAAATAACACCATATGACATAATGCTATGAAAATAGCTGAAATAAACAAGCTTTGCTGTGTTCTCATCCGTAAGATCGCGTATCTTTTTTACTGCGAACGCTGCGGAACTTAGCCTATTCGAAAGACCTTCTATGTGTCGGCCCCACTGGAGTTTACTATCTAAAGTAATTCCCAAGAACACCGCATTATCAACAAAGTCTATTTCCTCGTCTTTAATTATTATTTGAGAATGACTACTTTTTACATTTGTAGTTACAAATTTAACACATTTTGTCTTCTTTTCGTTTAACTTAAGATTATTTGTATTAAACCAGTGAACTACACTGGAGATGGCACTGTTTACGTTATCAAGTGATGGATTTTGTCGTTTCACTTTAAATAAAAGCGAAGTGTCATCAGCAAACAGTACTATCTCGTGAAGCTCCTTTACAAGAAATGGCAGGTCATTTATATAGACGAGGAATAAGAAGGGACCAAGTATGGAGCCTTGCGGTACTCCCATAGTAACAGAGGATCCCTGTGATATAGCTCCATTTACATTTACCTTTTGAATTCTATCGCTCAGGTATGATTCCACAAGATTTAGCGCTTTTTCGCCAATGCCATAGTGTTGAAGTTTCTTGATTAGGATTTCGTGATGGACACAGTCAAAAGCCTTTGATAAGTCGCAAAAAACTCCAATGGCATCATGAGAATTTTCCCAAGCTTTTAAAATCTCGGAAATTAATTGAATGCCAGCATCTGCTGTGGAGCGACCTCTTGTAAAACCATACTGCTGGCTATGCATAATTTTATTATTATTAAAATGTATCAGTAATTGTTCAAGAATGATTTTTTCAAAGATTTTACTCAAAGCCGGCAGCACAGATATGGGTCTAAAATTTGTGGGGTCCGAAGTGCTGCCCGTTTTGAATAACGGTGTGATTTTACTTATCTTCATCTGGTCTGGAAAGACTCCACAATCTATACATTCATTAAATATTATAGCCAACTCTGAACTGATAGTATTGATTACTGATTGTAAAATGAAAACAGATACACCCCAAAGATCTTTAGTTTTTTTTATTTTTAGCTGTTTAAATGTTTTTATAATGTCATTGCAGCTAATGCGGCTAAATACAAACTTATGATTGCATACAGGAACATTCTTTTTCAATAATAAAAGGGCGGCTGATGGTGAAGAATTCAAAACGCTGGTTGTATTTAAAGGAATGTTAGTAAAAAACTCTTCAAATGCAGAGGCTACTTCGAGGTCGGAACTAATTACTTTGCCGTTTATGTTCACTTTAAATTCAGTATCCTTTCTGGAGGTTCTTCCAGTCTCCTCGTTTATAATTTTCCAAGTAGCCTTTATCTTATCAGAGCTGTTGTTTATTCTAAGACTTAAGTGTTTCGCCTTAGCGATTCTACACTCTTGCCTAAAACTTTTTGAGAATATCCTAACATAAGTTTTAAATTCTTCACTGTCATTATACTGTTTTTCATCATACAACTCATACAATTTTAGCCTTTTTTTGTGTAGCTCCGGAGTTGCCCAGTCACAAAAGGTAGGTTTCTCCGAGACCAAAAAAGTCTTTGGAGTGAACACATTTTTGAATTCACCAATAAATGAATCAAAGAATGTGCTATATAAATTATTAGGGCACTGGTTACTACGCAAAAATGGCATTTTAAATATCAATTTTTTCCTAAATCTATCTAACCGATCCTCTGTTATAGTAATTGTGCATATTTTCTTTTTTTGATCTTTACATTTTAGTATTTCAAATTCAAACAATTGACCAGAGTGGTCAGATGTAAGTTTGTTGACAATACAGGCGTTGAGAGGAACTATATTACTATAGATATTGTAACTTATACGAACCACTTTATACGGACAGATTTTATTCAAATTTTGCGCACCTGTCAAAGATCGATGACAATGCAATAATCCGAAAAAAAAAATAACTAAAAAATAAAAAATAAATAATAGATAAATATACATATATAAATAAATAATATAGCTCTGTGCCATATTTTTCGTCTATAGAGCAACCCACGCTTTTTCACAATAATACCAGTATTTTTTGTTCATTACCACTTTCAGCCTAAATTAGGAATTATTTTTCACTTTTTAGTTTGATGTGCTTTAAAAGCGTGTTTTTTAGTTTTTTTAAACTATTATTTATTTTTTATTAAATAAATTAATCCAAATCTGTGATGTTTCTAATCTCCTTTGGGGCTATGACAGTATTTCTTTATCTCTACAATTTAAATTCTTTCAGACAAATTGGCGATCGCCCTTCTTAATATTGCAATCAATTAATTAAACCGAATCTAATCCAGTACTGTCAGGTTATTTACGTTATGCTACTGCGATATGGTCGGGGTCTATATATTAGCTCAAGTAATATTTTAATTGGTTTGTTGAATATAGGCTGGCTTTTGAATTTACTGCACAAATATATTAAAGATGTCTTTGTTTTATTACTTAACGTTTTGACTTAGGATTCTTAAAGAAAATAGAAAATCTCATCGGACTCGTGATCCTATTGACTTTGAGAGTGTCTATGAGCGGCTGTATCACTTTTATAAAAGCTGTGATCACCGTTGTAAGCTTTTATAAAAGTTCAAAAAAATATTTTCTATAAAAAAAACGTGGCCTTACACTAATGTCCTGGGTTAAATTCACTATAATTTGTTTAATATTATTACTGAACTGTAAAGAACATGTACGAAGGTAATTGTAACAATAATTCATCCATAAACTTACCTTATTTTTCGGTAACACTGTTTGCGAATAATGGAGAAGTGGTACAAATGAGAATGTATGTGAGAGCATTAGCCGACGTAATTACGTTCACTATCTGTTGACACAAAGCAACTTAGCGTTTATTATCGTTACCTCTAATTTTATTATTGTGTGTGTTATTAAGTAATTGTAGTATCTCCACAAAACTATGACGCCTCAAAGGCTCGCCTTGTCAGTCACCAGCGCAGCGGTCGCAATAAAACAACATAAAATCGGCGATGGAGATAGCCCTGCAAATTGTACCCCTAGACAAACAGCAGAAGGTGGCGCTAGCTGCCATCAGACTTATGCACCTAGGTGTATGGGGAAAAAACCACCACAGTACACACTATTCTAAGCATGTGATCGCTTATCAACACATTTTCAAGTTAGGCTGGCTTAATTAGCTACAACGGACCAAATGGGCGTCTAAGTGTGGAAACTGAGTACTAACACGGTACACATCTTGCCACATCCCGAAAAATTAATTACACCTTTGAGATTTTTACTAACAAGATTCAACTTTCTGCCTCTGATGAACACGTAAAGCGACCCTACGAATGCCCTCGTTCGAAGGGACCTTTGGAGAATGAAGGTACCGAAATGCCTTCTTTGTATTTAGTTTTTCAAGAGGCGTACGCGCAATTTATACACAAAATAACCTTATTAAACGATACATATATATATATATATATATATATACGTATACTAGCTGACCGGACAAACCTCGTTTTGCCATGTATATCATTTATAATAAAAAAATAGGGGTTGATCGTAGAGGGGTGAAAATTAGGGGTTGTATGTATTTTTTAATGCTGTATCATAACAAAAAGTATGGGCTACCCTTAACATTTAGGGGGATGAAAAATAGATGCTGTCCGATTCTCAGACATATCCTATATGCACACAAAATTTCATGGGAATCGGTCAAGCCGTTTCGGAGGAGTTTAACTACAAACACCGCGACACGAGAATTTTATATATCTATATATATAAAAGAAAGTCGTGTTTGTTACAACACTTATAACTCGAGATCGGCTGGACCGATGTTAGTTATGTCTTTTTTGATGGATTTTTCTCCACTCCGAATAGCAGAATAAGTAATAAAATATCGGATAAGTTATCAAATAACAATAAATAAATTAATTAATTTTACGAATGCACACGGCATGTGGTGACATTTGTTGACAAAACTACGCATCATTTTACGTCGAATTCGTGTCACTTCAAGAAATTCCGAACTTGAGGTAAATGAGGAGATGCATAACCAGGCTTTGATCTTGATCGAAAACATGTGTTACCTCATCAAAAAATGTTGTAAAGCAGAAAGTGCTTTAACATGCAGTATCGCAATATTGGCGATAGAGAGAAGAGGCCTAATGTGTAAAACTGCCATTCTTCTTTTGCAATGGCAAGCAATAAAACATTTCTCTATTTGCAAAAAAAAGTTATCACCTTAATGAAATCCTAAAATAAGTTTAACTAAAGTAACAACGATATTATTATTCAGGCGGAACGAAGTTAGCCGGGTCAGCTAGTTAGATATATATAAGGTTCATGAATCACATGACATTCTTTATTGTCTTACCATTATATTTAGGTCTTTGTTACTACAGTAAACAAATTCAGCACACAACCAATGACGTCAACAAAAGCGAGCGTCACCATTTAACGTTTGTACAGCTCTATTCAATGTTTTAAATTTCATTTCAAAAATTATTTCACTATGTTAAGGGTATTTATATTTTTTTCTATGTCATATATGTAAATAATTGATTTAAAAACCATACATATTCCCTATTAATGCTTGGCTCCATACAATAAAAATAGCACAAGAAAATACATGAATTACAAAAGTCACGGTAGAGTAAGATAGTTATTCAGGTTATCGATAAAACCATATATAGAAGTCCATTTAAATGGGACAAATACCCAGTAAGCTGTGAATTATCAGGTAACATGTTATTTGTTAGTACTTGTATGCAATGAAATTGGCGCTTAGAATTAAGCTGCCGATTTATGAGTCGGCCATTTGCAATCGTTCCATTTCAAATCAAAGACTGGATAAGCGGCTTAATGTGATTGTAGTTTGTTAAACTGTAAATAGGTGTTACGAAATTTCTATTATTTCGCATTATCCAAGAGAGATGTCGACTTTTGTTTCTAAGTTCCTATCGCATCCCTGAACTTGAGACAGTCAATAATATTCTTAATGATTAGTAAACAACCGCCTCCATCTTTTAGTAGGGCGCCTTCAACTAAATCATTAGTAGATGCAGACGGTTGGTCATCTACAAGCTATTAATGATTTTAGGGTTAGAAATTTAAAAGTAAACCGACTAAAGTATTGGTACTTTATATTATACTAGCAGACTTGGCCAAGCGTTGCTGTGGCTAAGGTTTTTGTTATATTACATAGTAGTAAACCATTCAAACGCAACGGCAGGAGAACAACAGTCATGGGGATCAGCATGCTTTTTTGTTGGCTATGCCATTAAATTGTTGCTTATGTGAAACGTTGGTACTTTCAACACAGCGCCATCTGTTAGAATTGTGACTGTCAAATAATAAACAAATAATTTGCAATAAAATAATATTACGGGTATAAATGAAGATGTAAGCTATCCTATCTTTAAAGTTAGTTCAAACTGCACACGGTATGCAAATTTGATTGAAATCGGTTAAGCAGTTTAGGAGTCCATAGCGGACAAACAACGTGACACGTAATTTATAAATATTAAGATTTAGATATAATGGCACAGCATTACAGTTTTTTCTTATTATTAGTATATATAGGAGCAATGTGGGCCTAGAGATTTAAACATGCGACTATCAACCCTAAAGTCATTGCAATCGCTAATTCGCCGGCAAATCTATTGGTGGAAGTAATTAACAAACAAAAAACCTAACACTTCCTCCGAAGGCAAACTTCGTAAGGAAACTTACTTTTAAAACTCAAAACTTGACGTCTTGCACAGTAGTAGTCTATAATTATATCAAACAAAGAAGCTGATGCAATCTTAGACCCACCCACATAGGATTGTAGCGTCACTGGATAATTTTAAAATATTATTTAATATAATTTTTAAATAGATTATTTTAACTGGATAATAATAAAATAAATTGTGTACTCATAATAATAGCTCTTGGATTGCAAAGAATAATAGTCAAGAGACATTAAAAAAAGCATTTGTACACGGTGTAAACAAAGTAAGAATCCTGCATGAACCATACATTGCAGCAAATATATTAAAGTAGTTCGTGAATGCGTGATACCACGAAGGCGGTGATAAGAGCAATACGTAATCGATAAAGACAGCGTTAAGTGCGAGTCAACTAAGCGCTCACTGCGGTGGGGTCAGCTCCAGTAATTACCTTGGCTTAGTGCAGCCGCAATGCAGCCTCAAACATTCTCTTGATACTAATTTACTGATACTCTGTGCTTTATTTAATATAAAATATTATTCCACGATGATACCTGTGCAACCACAGACACGCGTTTCTTTATAATCTGTCCTTTTATTTATATACTAGCTGGCCTGGCGAACATCGTACCGCCTAACAGTCGATTCTTTATTTTTTTTAAATACTTATTCTGCTATTCGGGACACCTGCACCGGTCTTGCTAGTCAATAAAAATTTACCTTCCCGGAACCCCTCCACTAACACTTGAACTTTATGCTATGGTATTAAAGTTCAAATTGACTTTTAAGTATTATTACGAATATTTTGTATGGGAATATAGAAAAGTGTTGTTTTTAGACTTTTTAATTTTTCTCCCCAAGAACCATCCTCGTACTTCAAGGTATATTATTAAAAAAAATCAGACAAATCGGTCAAGCCGTTTTCATGTTATGTCGTGACAACGGAAAACGGGTTTCATTTTTATATATATAGATTACAATTGACACATCATTCGTTTTTCACTGTTTAAACTGGTTCATGGTTACTGGGGCTTAGTATGATTATCAAAGCAATTGACACGATATTATTTCTTACTTATGTATACCAAAGTCGCAACTGAAACAATCTTGTTAAAGGTCTGTTAGGTAACAGGATTGTCTAGATTAAAATTAACCATTTAAAATTCTAACTTTCCTTTGTGCTTGTGAGTTGCAGTGTTGTAAGAAATCGGTTCCCTATTTATAACTTCTCATACAGGTATAAATATAATTAATAATCATTGAGCCCGGTCCGTTAGCTATAGTCTTTACCAAAGAGATGTACCAACCGCGCGCAAGCTTACAAGAAATGATCATTGATAAATATATATAATAATGATTTTAGGCGATATGGTAAATTTAAAAATTGTATGGTACTTGTGGACACTGGTCGGACTTGATTTTGTGTATGCATTTATCTGTCCATGATATATATGTATTTACTATAGGGTGCGGCCACCTACTTATAGAATCTAAGCGTTTGTTTCTTATATTCAAAGAATTGACTTCATATCTTGAGGAAGACAGCGAAATTTATGTAGTTCCTGCATTTTTGGAGTAAAACAAAATACTTCGCGATGAAGAGGAGTTAACCCTACGTCCTTGATTTGAGAATAAGCACTGATAATTTATTTTTGAAGTGAAACTTCTTTATCGGGGTTGGAAAAAAATTTAGTGTAACATTTTTTCGTTACGCGTCACATTTTTCCGTTACGCGCCATCTTTTGAAGTGAAACTTCTTTATCGACGTATGGGAGAAATTTTGTAGCAGGTTCCGCGCCATGTTGCTTTTTGAAGTCAAACTTCTTTATCGGAGTTGGAAAAAAATTTACACACATTTGTCACATTTTTCGGTTACGCGCTATCTTTTTCTTGTCCCTACCACGGTTGATCCGAAGAGATTCGAAGCCATTAGTAACAAAAATATATAATAACGATAACAATGATAGTAATACTAATAATTCTATTACAATTAATGAAATTCTGTAATAATCTTAGTACTACATAGTAGTACAGTAATAAGTTAAAATGAAATAATTGTATTTATATTCATGTCTATGATAATAAAAGCCTTTTGTTAAACTTTATCTAATTTAACTTTATTTAACCAATTTCTGTAAAGTTGCATATAGTAGATCATTTTTCGAAAAATAAGGTCATAAAGAAGTTTCACTTCTTACGTGTGTACACCTAGTACACGCACACATTTTTTATTTTGCTATGTACGCAGAATACCAGCAGGAATATACACATGTAAGATTTGACTACGACTGTCCACATTTTTTTTTGGACAGTATATATTTTTTGGACAAAAATAAACCGGTATTTTTTTACAATCATAGGTGTTAAATTAATTGGCTTAGGTACTTTAATAACACTTGCAAAATCAGTACAACTTAGGCATGAAGAGAAAAACTAAATAAAATATCAAATTTTAACATAAAGCAAAGCACGAAACAAACAAGGAAAACAAATGTAAATACTAAATTATATTAGAGACATGAATGAAATGCTGTTGTTCTAATTCCTGTTCAAGTTCAAACAATAACGAATCTAAAAATATAACTACAATTTCCAAATATAGAAAATTCACGTTATGCATGCAAAATGCGTTCTAAAATTGCATGATAATTGAATATAATTCTGTGAGGCGCATACAGATGGTTGAGTTTTATTCAAATATGCTCTCGTATCAAATATTGATTGATATTTGCTTTGATGTATAACAACATATATTGTTTTAGATATGAAAACCGCGCTTTTTATGGAATAGATATAAATTTATTTTGCGAGTTGGATTTTACTTGTTATTTAACTCAAGATTTATTACATACATAATAAGACAATACATATAGAATTTAGTCAGAATTTGATTTAACCACTCGCTCGGCTGCGTCCCATAAAGTGTATTGGCCTCCGAAGCTCATTGTCCTGTACCACTTCTCGCCAGTTGCTGGATTTTAGCTGCAGCTAGGCCTCCTACGATGTCGATCTAGTGGTACCTGGGACAGCTGCATTGCGATTCTGTAACTCATTTTTCGAACTCGCATAGCGGTTTTGGCAGCGGCGGTCGCTGTCATATCAGTCGTGAAGCAGTCATTTTACGATTTGGCATTCTGATAAGGAGGGAGCTTGTAGTTTATTGCTTATCAGAATGCCGTGCAATGTTATATACATGTAAATAATTGATTTAAAAACATATTCCCTATTAATGCTTGGTTGCATACAATAAAAATAGGACAAGAAAATACATGAATTACAAAAGTCACGATTGAGTAAGATAGTTATTCAGGCTTTCGATAAAACCATATATAGAAGTCCATTTAAATGGGACAAATACCCAGTAAGCTGTGAATTATCAGGTAACATGTTATTTGTTAGTACTTGTATGCAATGAAATTGGCGCTTAGAATTAAGCTGCCGATTTATGAGTCGGCCATTTGCAATCGTTCCATTTCAAATCAAAGACTGGATAAGCGGCTTAATGTGATTGTAGTTTGTTTAACTGTAAAATGGGTATTACGACATTTCTATCTATAATCTACATCCTGTATCTTTTTCATAATATCCACTAGATTGGTACTGATGAGTCCAGGCAGGGGTTGAGCTTAGAGACCTCCCGTAAAACAATTTTTTGCAGCTGATGACCTCATCTATCCCCTATTTGCGTTTGATCCACGACTTTTTGGCCACCCTGTATATAGAAGCTGTGTTGGGCCTAAAGAATTTAAACATGCGACTATCAACCCTAAAGTCGTACATTGGAATCGCTAATTCTCCGGCAAATCTGTTGGTGGAAAATAATTATTATTAATAAGGAAAATATCTTAAGGAAACTTACTTTAAAAACTCAAAACTCGACGTTCTGCACAGTAGTAATCTATAATTATATCAAACAAAGAAGCTGATGCAATCTTAGACCACCCACATAGGTTGTAGCGTCACTGGATAATTTTAAAATAAGTGTGTACTCACTACTATTTCATAATTGTAATTAATATTGGATAGCAAAGAATAACAAAATTAAAATTAAACGTGTGCGTTAGAAGTTATACTTCTTTGGCGTAACAAGATAAAAATCTTTTCAAAAATTGTATTTTACGTTTGTAGAAAAAACGACACTAACAATAGAAAAAAGGTATTTAATCCATTTAAAGTTTTATAATAACGCATTATCTTGTAAATAAAGTTTATTTAAATATCACAAAAAAATTATTTCTACATAATTAAAGAAATTAAAAAAAAATATTTTAGCATGCAACATATACATTTTTATATTTACTATTTAATTGACGTCCATTGGTTAGTGTTCTGTAGACATGTGAGTCACAAGTGGCTTTTCATAGCTAAATTATGTTACAATTATTCTTGTAGAAACATTGTCTAAATATCGTACAAATACAGCATCAATAGTTGAATAAAAAAACTAAAATGTTGACTATAGCTAACTTCAGAGTGTCGGTTTAATGTAACTGTGCGCGCGCATCGTAAAAATTTACCCTCATCATTTTTCCCTAACGCGCCAAAAGAAGCATAACTGCAAAAAGCATTTGTGCACCTACATAAACTATAAATTGCAGCAAATATTTTAAAGTAGCTGAATGCGTGATACCACGAAGGCGGTGATAAGAGCAATACGTAATCGATAAAGACAGCGTTAAGTGCGAGTCAACTAAGCGCTCACTGCGGTGGGGTCAGCTCCAGTAATTACCTTGGCTTAGTGCAGCCGCAATGCAGCCTCAAACATTCTCTTGATAATTTACTGATACTCTGTGCTTTATTTCATATAAAATATTATTCCACGATGATACCTGTGCAACCACAGACACGCTTTTCTTTATAATCTGTCCTTTTATTTATATATTACAATTGACACATCATTCGTTTTTCACTGTTTAAACTGGTTCAAGGTTACTGGGGCTTAGTATGATTATCAAAGCAATTGACACGATATTATTTCTTACTTATGTATACCAAAGTCGCAACTGAAACAATCTTGTTAATGGTCTGTTCGGTAACAGGATTGTCGAGATTAAAATTAACCATTTAAAATTCTAACTTTCCTTTGTGCTTGTGAGTTGCAGTGTTGTAAGAAATCGGTTCCCTATTTATAACTTCTCATACAGGTATAAATATAATTAATAATCATTGAGCCCGGTCCGTTAGCTATAGTCTTTACCAAAGAGATGTACCAACCGCGCGCAAGCTTACAAGTAATGATCATTGATAAATATATATATTAATGATTTTAGGCGATATGGTAAATTTAAAAATTGTATGGTACTTGTGGACACTGGTCGGACTAGATTTTGTGTATGCATTTATGTGTCCGTGATATATATGTATTTAGTTATTTACTATACAGTGCGCCATACCCAGTAATAGTCTAAACGTTTGTATCTTTTATTCATAGAATTGACTTCATATCTTGTGGAACAAAATGTCATTTATGTAGTTCCTGCATTTATAAGTAAAACAAAATACTTGGCGATGAAGAAGAGTTAACCCTACGTCCTTGATTTGAGAGTAAGCACTGATAATTTATTTTTTTGCTTTGTACGCAGTACGCAGTATACCAATGTTACCAGCACGAATATAATACACATGTAAGATTTGATTACGACTCCAGAAATATTTTTGGACAATATAAATTTTTTGGACAAAAATAAACCGGTATTTTTTTTACAATCGAAGTGTTTAAATTAATTGGCTTATATTAATAACACTTGCAAAATGAGTACAAATTATAGGCATGAAGAGAAAAACTATATAAGATACACAATTTTAACATAAAGCAAAGCACAAAACAAACAAGGAAAACAAATGTAAATACTAAATTATATTAGAGACATGAATGAAATGCTGTTGTTCTAATTCCTGTTCAAGTTCAAACAATAACGAATCTAAAAATATAACTACAATTTCCAAATATAGAAAATTCACGTTATGCATGCAAAATGCGTTCTAAAATTGCACGATAATTGAATATAATTCTGTGAGGCGCATACAGATGGTTGAGTTTTATTCAAATATGCTCTCGTATCAAATATTGATTGATATTTGCTTTGATGTATAACAACATATATTGTTTTAGATATGAAAACCGCGCATTTTATGGCATTGATATAAATTTATTTTGCTAGTTCGATTTTATTTATTATGATTTTATTAACGTTTTGTTACATACATAATAATTCAATACATATAGAATTTAGTCAGAATTTGATTTAACCACTCGTATAAGATAAGGAGGGAGCTTGTAGTTTATTGTTTATCAGAATGCCAAATCGTGAAATGACTGCTTCACGACTGATTTGAGCGCGACCGCCGCTGCAAAAACCGCTGTGCGAGTTCGAAAAGTGAGTTACAGAATAGCAAGGCTGAAAAGAAATTTAATAATATTGTTTTTATTAAAGAAATGTCTATATATATTTTGTGTTTAGCGCACTCATAAAAAAACAAATCTTTAAGAAATTGCTAAACTAATTTGTCACAAATTATTTTCGTTAAATATTTTATAGAGTTTTTAATAAAAAAAAAATTAATTAAATTACAGTAGGTAAGAACTACAATCCAGAAAACCAACAAATTTCGTTAAAATATAACAAGCTTAAAAAAGTTACATCATCGAAACCCCAATATTCAAATTAAATTTAAAAATAGAACTGCGAACTTCAACCGGATTACATTTTTGATTAATTAAAAATATCAAAAAACTTGCATCGAACCAAAACAATGATTTCCCCAGGGATACACATATTTTATTAAACGTGATATTTGCTGTGGTCGCGTATCAACCTTATTACACTTGACATACAGGGGTTGCCAGTGATAAATATATTATTAGCAAGGGTCTGTGGTCAGAGTGGCAATTTTCAAATTTCGAATAAACGAGGTAAGAAGACTTCTTCTGTATAAGATTACAATAGGTTTTAATACTTTTATATACCATAAAGTCCTTCATAGAAATAGGACTCATACCACTTATTGACAAAGCAACGTAATTAAAAACCAACTGACCTTATATAATAAGCTTGGTTGTTGTAGAAAAAAACAAATGAATTAAATATTCTAATAATATCTAATGATTCTTACTTAATGAAATACCGCCTTCGTAGCATACCCGGTTTGGACAGAGAAATAATAACTGATTTATCATATAAAAATATCAATGACACAAACACCTAAACTGGTAATTACGGATTATAACACAATTTAAATAAATATAAATCAAAATATTTAGGTTATTTACTAAAGCTCTAATTTATCTCATGACCACAGTGTATTCACAATTTTGATTTATTTTTATTTATTTTACTATCTACAATTTGTCAAAATAAATTAATTCAGTTTTATAAATAAGGGCGTTATTTAACGCAGTCATTGGCGCCCACCATCATATGTAAAACCAGCTACCCTTTTTTTTTTATATCCGAGGTGGAAATGCATTTGCGCATCCCCTGAACCGGGGTATGTGGGACTCGACCCACACCAAAATCTCTGCTATTCAGAGACTGGGTAAGCAATACCCACTAAAACCACCTCGAGTAGTTCCGACAAAGCCGCGTTACGCTGGGTCGCTGTCGCATTCTACCGGGACCAAAACCAGCTACCCACAGAAGTCCGTACCAATTAGAATTTTTGTCCTTCAAGAGCGTACAAATTCTTAAAAATCCGGCAACGCACTTGCGAGCCTTCTGGCAGTGTGTGTCCATGGCCGGCGATATCACTTAACATAAAAAAGAGAGTCTAATGAAAACGTGAATTGTATTACAAATTATGCTTAAAGCTTTAAAACTTTTTAGATATGTATAGATATATCTTCCCTCTAATCACATTTAAATCATATTCAAAAAGAATTCAGAGTAGCAATATCCTCTCATTCGTATGCACATCTATTTTATAGTATTTAAATCCCACGTGAAAATTATCATGCTAATGAGTAGATTCGAGCGAGTATTTATAGAGAGATATTTCAACTTTTAAGCTTTTTTTTTAGAGCTTTTAACCGCCTTGCACTCACTATCTTTTAATGCTTTTTTTATAAAACAGGGGGCAAATGAGCAGGAGGCTCACCTGATGTTAAGTGATACCGGCCATGGACCGCCGATCAATGCCAGAGGGCTCGCGAGTGCGTTGCCGACCTGTTAAGTATTGGTACGCTCTTTTCTTGAAGGACCCGTAGTCGAATTGGTTCGGAAATACTTCAGTGGGCAGCTGGTTCCACAAAGCGCGGCAAAACCTGCCTTAAAAAATACTCAGTGTACATGTCACTGGCCTTAGTATATAAGTTAGTTATTTAAATATGTTCGACTTCCAGGTGGACAGAAAAACTGTGTCCAGTTTGTGTGTCCACACTTTTTTTCTATTTAAGATCATGTATATAATAAATAAATAAATGTGAATAGATATATTAAATTATATTACTAATCGTTATCTATCGAGTGCTTTTCTGTCAATAAAAGACTAGGCTAAGTAAATAGTACAGGTGTAAATCAAAACAATTTGACGTTTGATTGAATTTAAAAGACGGATATATATACGAACCGGTACGGATATTATGTGTTAAGGTTTATTGATAGTTTTCGTCCCTTTAATGCCCTTCATTTGATAAGTGGCAGAAATTTAAATTTAGAATAATTTTGTCTTTGATTGACATAACCTTTTCACATTTAAAGAAAAAACTGTTTTTAACGGATTAAAGTTATGTATTATTATAAATTTACAGTTATGTAACATAATTTTAAATTTATCCGACGTTTCGCGTGCTTTACAGCGTGCGTGGTCACCGTGAGTGCGTGGTCCACGCACGCCGTTAAAAACCAGTTTTTTCTTTAGAATAATTATTTTTTTTACAAATTTTGATTTGATTTCATATTAACAAATAAATAAACTACAATAAGTAATTTATCACCCGTTAAAATAAAGGAATTACTTGCCCATATGAATATTCAATTAAAACAATTTGAACGGTCATAGGATTAATGCATAAAGGCTTCAGCTGATGTCATTAGACCGGGGCCATCGCATTGCTATTATGAACAAGAGCCTCACATTGACAGCAAATAAGGCTGTTGACATACGAGGCGCTTGTTACAAGTAATACTTATTCATAAGCACAGCCTAAAAATCGATTGTTTTATATATGTCAGTCTTGTGTCACTTTACATATATATTAACGAGACAAAAAGTTCTAAAGCCACTAAAAGATATAAGATTTTTTTTTAATACGGCTGTATAACACTAAATTATATTTTTATTCATTTAATTATACAAAATTATTTATTTTGATTTAGCAGCACTTATTTTAAACCAATGCGTTCGGTTTTTGTTGTTTCGTAATTAGCAAAATAGTTAATAAACAACTTAGCAACATCTTAATATGAATAAGTATACGATTTAGTTATCAAAACACACCTGTACCGTTAAGACGAATGGTTATTGTATGTTGTATGTAAATAGTTGAATAAACTATACAAATTGTATGGAAAAAATATGACAAACAGTTTACGCGCCGACAACTTCAGTATGAAGTATCAAAATAATTGCAATATCGTAATTGGTTTTTACGTTTTCGAACAATTTTTTTTAAAACAACGCTTTGAAAACGCCGCATGAAGAGACGGCCTTACATTCCCATTATCGTTTTGAAGGTTCGAGCGATTTTCTGTCGAGTCAGCGGCTATACGATTCTGTCATCTCACGTCCACTGACACCAGCGCATGAGTGTAAATGATGTGCCGATAGATGGCTCTGTCAATACGTCTGAGAGAAGGTTGTGGTCAGGAATCAGGATTGATTTTCAAGAGATCTAAAAAGTTGCTTCTAGCGGTAATTTTATCGAAAATTTCTATTTTTTTACCGACTTCCAAAGAAGAATCAATGCAATCCCGAAAATCTTCAAGCGTTTTCAAAAACGAGTTTCTTAATTTTCGAATCTTTTCGTAAAATGTTATCTATTTGATTTTCTCTGTTCCCACAGCTTCATTTATAACAATAATACTCGTATCTACACATAAATATCAACCAGAAAGGGAATGCACACATAAACATAAAACACAATCAACAAATATTATATGTATTTAAAAAAATATTCATTGCGACATTATTATAGTTCCGGAAATTCTTATATTATCTATTTGATTTTCTGTGTTCCCACAGCTACATTTATAACAATAATACTCATATCTACACATAAATATCAACCAGAAAGGGAATGCACACATAAACATAAAACACAATCAACAAATATTATATGTATTTAAAAAAATATTTTTTTGCGACATTTGAAATGATAATTTTCTTTTCGGGAATAGCACCCTCAAATTTCTACTATCTTGCCACGTACGAATACATATAGAAATATGTCTATTTCATTAGTCCAATAGTTTTTTGGATTAAGCTTGAGTATTTGGATTGAGATTAACCCACGAACTTGTTAATAAGAAGTCGATATTAAGGTTAGCGCAAACCAGTCTAATCTGTTTTAGGGAAGTCTTAAGTCTTCTTAAGTCTCACCTAATCCGGCCTTCCATAGCAATTAGCCGTCTCCACAGATTAAAAACGTATAGTAAAATAGTCTTATACTGTCAGCATTAAAGGTACACTGCCACAGGGACCAAAAATGTTAAATTGATTTTTGAAGTGAAAACTTCTTTAGCGGCGCTGAGCACTTTTTTGTATGGGTAAAAACTTTCAAACTTGCGTCAGGGTCACGTGATGCTGATCGAAAAAGCGTAAGATCGAGGGGAAGGGAGAGGAACTAGTATCTCCCACTCTTTCTACCGTGCCTGAGTGTACAGCGTCCCACGCGTATCCAAGGATGGTGACAGCTGATTGCTTGACTGTTGTGTAGTAAATACACTGTTGTGTATTCGTAAATGTGAATTGTTTAAATTATGGAAATGGAACAAAGTGAATCTATTAATGAAAAAAGTGATGATGAAGTAGTGAAAGAAAATGAGTAAGTAGGTACTTTATAAATTACTAGATGAAAAACTCTTACTTGGCTTTAATAAACAAAAATAACTAATAATAATAATAATAATTTATATAATTTTTTGTTTTTTAAATAACGATATAATATTATAAATTGTCATATTTGTGTACGATAGCGCAATAAATAAACATTTGTATTCTACCTCATAAATGATAGTACTTTTATACTTATAATTAAACACAACGTTAATATTGAAGTTTTCACTTCTGCCGGCACTCCCGGAGTGCTAGTGTTTTTTTTTTTAACACTTTTTATGCACAGCTTGAGATTCTATGTATAAACCTAGTTGCTATTACGAAGAAATATTTGTAAATTTTTTATAGGACAAGGGGGCAAACTGGCTTATCTAATGGTAAGTGATACCGCCGCCCATGGACACTCAATGCTAGAGGCCTCGCCAGTGCTTTACCGACCTTTTAAGAATTGTTATGCTCTTTCCTTGAAGGATATGTATTAATATTTTTAATTAGTACATACCTGTACGAACGACTCATAGGTAATTGCTATTTATTCTGGAGCTTTTGGCTAGGCCGAGGAGGTCACGGTAGAAGTCTCCTTACGCGGTAGGACAGGATGCACCCGATGAGTGTTTTAGTGGGTATTGCACACCCGGCTCTCTGGTTAACAGAGAGGAGGAGTGCTTGGTGTAAGTCGAGGCTCACGAAACCCCGTAGTCATTGAACGTCGGGGACTGCGCAAATTGTATTCCTTCCCCGGTAATAAAAAAGTTACTTTATTCTATGTAATTTACTGATTTTCAAAATATCTATATATGTATATTAAAACGAATTCCTAATTTCCTTTGGTCACAACATCACGCTGGACCGATTTTTCTAATTATTTTTTTGTTGTGGTTGTTATTGTCAGGAAAAGGTTCTTATGATGTAAAAATTAAGAAAATTGCGCGGAAAATTAGAAAATTTAAGAATACTTAACCACACAATTCAAACTTATTTTTTTTTGTGAGCATTTGGGTGACGTCCTGGATGGTTTAGATTTAGATATCAGCCCAGCAGATGGCGCTGCAGTCGGTACTATCATACTTTATTTAATATACTAATCGTTTGAAATATCATGAAGGACAACGTCTATCGGGTCCGCTAGTTTCATATATAAATTGATATTTACATGTATTTAAACATTCCAATTTCGCCGATATATCACGTCCAATCGTTTCAATACTGTTTGTACTAAAACTGTGGTTAGGGCTTTGTAAATGGACTGTCCATGTTCAAGGTAAGTCCAAATGGAAATGCATTAAAATATGGCGATTCCTACTTAAATTAGAGCTTTTTAACTTTGCGATTAAAACGAGCTTTAAGCCATTTTTGAGCTTTCACTGAATTATAATTGGAGTTTCGCTGTCGCATTTTTTGAATGGATAGAGTTTTGAAGAAGTTTAGTTGAATAGAAATTTATGTTGCAGCTTGTTCAGTACTTATTTTATTCAAAACCAACGAATTGAGGTATTCCTTATATTATTTTGGTCTTAAAATTAAGACACTGTGTAGTATGAAAAAGAATTCTAGTAAAATAAACTGAGATACAAGAATATTGTTCAACAAATTTAAAGTAGTGTTTATGAAAAACCCATTCTAGAAGACATCTGGAAGAGTTATTTATAATACATTCATAGGGTTTTCTAAACCAGTTACAATTAAACATACATGCCAGTTAACGACAGCCGCAGGTATTTTCTCAAAATTTCCCGTTTTTATGTTTAAGAAGGCCTTTAGTGTCGATTTATGAATAAAGTGAATCGGATGCGGATCCTCCGCACTCTTCACTGATGTTTGCTCGCCAGTGCAAATTTTTCTAAGGGTTGTGCAATCAAAATTCAGTGTTGACGGCATTAGAATTGTATTAACGCAACATTGAAATCAATTTTCCTTAAATTTTTATAATTAATGAATCGATGTATTGATGAGAGTGAAATTTTACGATGTGCGCGTACCGTGATACAAAATAAACAGAATGAAGTTGCCCACGGGAGATGCTACAGCATTGGACATAATTTAATAACAACATTCGAATAATAATAGAATTTATGTTACCTACACTTAATGTAAGAGAATAATAATAAATATTTATTTATTGAATTTTTCAAATGTAAACTGAACTTTATTGACTATAAAGACTCCTTTACCAGTCTTTGATTACTTAATTGTAATTAGTTATTTGCATGCAATCAAAAACTATTTTTAATAATGCCAAAGAAGTATAACTTCTTACGCGCGTACACAAGTACACGCGCCCTTTTTTATTTTTTTTCCCTTTGTCTTAATTATGTTTTCCTATAAGAGCTTGTCACATTAAATCTTGTATTTTATTTTTCTTACGTACCAATGTGTGCTGGCAGTATGTTGTCAAGCTTTTGTAAATAAATTGCATATTTAATACAAAAGATTAATTTTTAAATGTCTTAGTGCGTCTACCGTATCAGTGGTTGTATATGATTGGCAATATGTGTTCATCACGTCACGCCTCGCACAAAGCAGAAATCGCGCCGTTTGTAAATTTACCACGTTTCGTACAAAGGTAGAAATGTTGATGTAGCTTTTGCTTCCTATTTTTCTATGTGACGTGGCATGATAGCTTTTACCATCGCCCATTAATACCATATTAATAATCTAAATATATCTAAATGCAACGAAACATAAGATTTTATTTGTATTCAACTGTTTTAGTTAACGCGAAGTTATAACTGCTTAATAGCAATCGTAATCAGAGAGAACCTTTTAACTTACGATCGGTTCTATGGTAAAGCTATTTAAATATTTTCTGATACAGGCTTTATTTTTAACAGTGTCTTTCCTCTACCAACTCTAGCCACCGAGAGGTTCACATGGCGCTTATCAAAGATCTAAGTTGGCACGTAGACAGTACCTCAGAGTTGGTGCTTTCCTCGCTCAACGAATAAGTATCGCTATACAGCGACATAATGCTGCATTAAAAGTACACTGCCCCAGAGCAAAAGAAAAATTTAATTTATTTTGATGTTTTATCAATTTAGCTTAAGTTATAACTGTAAACTGTATTTAAATAAGCTTCATTGCAATGTTTACTGTGTACGGCATATTGAGTATCGAGTCACGCGCCATGCAATAGTAAATAATAACGTTCATATCTGGCCCTGCGATGTTTTGTTCGTAAACATGCCGTAATGAAGTTATTTACGTTCAGTTCGTCAAAACAATATTCAAATATAGGGTGTCCTCAAATACTTTATGCCCTAAAACAGAAGTGGCAATGGGCGGGGCATATAACAAGATACACATATAATAGATGGACCTTAAAGACAACTTAATGGACCAAGAGGAAGAAGGAGAAGAGGTCGCCCAAAGAAAGGGTGGAAAGAAAAATAGCAGTAGCAGGAAACGAATGGAAAAAGAGAGCCATAGACAGAGTCAGTTGGAAAAAGCTGGAGGAGGCCTTTACCCGTGTCAATGAAACATTTATTTTTATTGACGTTTGTACATGTCGAATGTAGTTACTTGTACCACAAGGTATAGTTTAATTATTGTTTAGCAATAATCAAACCACAATCCAATCTGTACTCGTTTCGAATGATTTATAATAATTATGTAGCAAGAATTATATCACCGCATGCAAGAGAAGGGATTTTTTATAATCTTAAACAAACATAAGTATCGTAGAAGTGGTCATCTTTAGCGCTTTGTAACTATTATAACCAACACAAATTATAACAAAATGGTAGGACTTTTATTTGAAATATTCAGTATATAAATTAATGAGAAATATGTACATAGTACTCTTAATCCAAACAATAAAACAAAGTCAAAGCAGAACTTCCCGACTTAAAATTGAGTTTTACTGTGAATCGTTTGACTTTCAATTCGTAATGAGTTACCAGAAAATAACTTTGCGGCAACAAAATTAACTCATTTTAATGAGTCTGACAGTCTGTTTATTACATATATGTAATAAATTAGAAATTCAATATGTTAAGAACATGTCATCTGTCAGAAAGTTTGACAATCTCGAGGTGTTATTGTGACATTAGGTTAACCTTCCCAAAAATATTCAAATTTCGAATAGTTTCATAAACACGAACAGCGATAATGGCGCGTTTGTGAAACACCATATATATGCCACATATGTTTGTTTTTACTTTTTGCTACCTTCCTTTTGTCTGTGGAATATCTTCTACACATCTATATTAATTCTTGTATTTTAAATTGTCTCCTTGTTATCTATTTATTATGTTTCCTTAGAATAAATAAATGAAAAGATATAAATACGTTTAAATTACATCTACATAAATATTTCACTAGTACCATAAAACAAAAAAAAATTAAAACAGTATTGATTTACCAAAGAACATTTAAAAAGATTTTCATTTACAAATAATACAAAAGTGAATTAAAACCGTACCGAGATCAAAAGAAGTCATTAAAATGTCAAGTGATATTTTAACTTTTTAGGGAGATTTTATTGAAAAGAAAAGTTTGACAAGATAGGGTTGGACGCTTCCTTTAACAGAGCTTTTAAAGTTTTTGAAGCATACGGTAACTTTATCATTGAGTTGTGCGCATTCTTGATGTCCACATGAACAACAATCTAACGCTTTGAAAGTGTAATTTACTATATGCTTCTATACTTTATGTATTTCGCATGTAACATACAAACTCATATAGTATATGTATGTGTATAGGTTAAAATCTATATTAGTAAAATACTAATTTTATAAGACAGCGTCGACTGGACTTTTAAATTTTTACTATTATATTACATCTACATCACCTTATTATATCACTCTCAAATCAAAAAAAATATACACAAAAAATTGTCAGTATCACAAATTAACGTAACGGATAACTCATGTAAATACTTCTAAATCGAAAAAGGAATGTAATAAATAACAGTTACATAAACAAAACAATACGAAAAGAAATATAATAGCAAATAAAAGATTATTTATTTGTTCATTACGTCTAAATACGCGAACGCACTGCGATAGCTTATAAGGGCAATAACAGGGTCCAATAAAGCGAGCTCTTGATTTACTATTCACCCACGATACAATTGTTTATGTGGACCTCATGTTTTATGAACGTAAAATAACTTTGTGGGTCGTAATAACAAAATTCCGCAATAAATGCTATTCGTAGGTGAAAAACGTTACGAATACTTTGAATAACAGAGTTTAATAAACTTTTGACGTTATACTTCTTTAGGCGCGTTATGAAAAATGTATGAGAGTGAAATTTTACGATGCGCGCGCACCGTGACACAAAATTAACAGAATAAAATTGCCCACTAAATCGCTCATTAAGTTGAGGAAAAAATGCTACCAACAAAACAGAAATGGAACTTCTGTTAGTGGCGTATGTTTGCACACACGCCACCTCTGTTCACTGTGTATTTATATTTATAATATTTATCCACATGCTTTGAGTTTCTACATTTAAAACACGTGTTTTCATTAAACAAGTGCGAATTTTATATGTGCGTCTGAATTATAATCAGAAGTGATTTAAATTGAATATTTAAATCAATACTAATTAATATGAGAAAATATTTGTAAAAAAACTGTGCTCATCAACCTTCCTAAGTGCTTCAATACAATTGAGGTTAACTATCCGTATGTATTATTAATAATGCCAAAGGTTAAAGAAGTGTAACTTCTTACGCGCGTACATAAGTACACGCACCCTTTTTTTGCGGCATAAATATCGAATAATTATAAGAATATATTTAAACGGTTTTTCTTAACAGTGTTAGTATAGTGGTAAAGCGTACGAATATCTTCTTGAATAAGATAGACAGTAAGTTGTACGGTGTCGGAACTTTTTATTCTTAGACAAAGAAAAATGTCACCGAAAACCTACTTGCCTATAACTATGATCAATGTAGCATATACAAAAATGCATACTTGTGGCGCCACAGGGTAAATATCTGAGGTATTCCTATTATAAGTGGGACAGTAAAGATGTATATGTTGAAGATTGATCTATTTTGATTATGATATTGATGGCATCTCGGTTCACCAACATTCCATTAAAAGCCACTTAAATAACAAGGGATAGCGCGGGTACCTCCGACTAGCCCATAATTATTATGAGAATATTTCTGGAGTAGAAATATTCTCATAATAATTCTCTCATTCGCCTGGCCCGGCGTGCTCCCGGTTGGCAAGACACTCTCCGGTAGTTTAGCTTCCTACCGATATGCCTTTGTAAAAGTGGCGAACAACAAACCAAAAAAATACTTAAATAAAAACGTGTGGCACTCGGGGACTGCCGCGGTAAAGCTATTGCACAATTTTTTTTTTCAACTTTTATGCAACTATCATTATTTATTTATGCAGTATTTTTTTTTCTTTGATATTAATTCAAGTTTTTTGTCTTTGATAAATTAATTCAATCTACCACTCTACCAGACTCAGACTAACTCGCCTATATAGTCTGTCTCAATCTAACGCGCACCGGCTGCACTGATCTCGTCAGAGAGATGTGAATACGCAGTATGCGTGCGTTCTGTCCCGCTCTAACGCGTAAGGTTTTTTCGTTACGGAATTTCTGGATTCGGTCTCCATGCTCGAGGCACGCGATAGAAGCTATGCAATAGCTTAAAAGTTAATAGTAACTTGGCGATAAGAAATATTTTTACACATGATGTAAAATTGTCTTTATCGCTTAATAATACCTTTAAACAAGTCGAGTTGGTTGCACATAGGACATGGTTTCAACAATAATTAATTAATAAAACCCCAAAGTACTTTAAGAATTAATAATTCAAGCATTTAAATAAAATATAATGACTGAGATATGAGCTATCGTTTAGTTTATCGTTTCTTGTTTAATCCAACGCTTGGATCTCTTTAATATTTTAAAATGAACACTCTATTTATCTTGTAGAAATAATGTTAAATACTACTTAATGCAGACTTTGCTCTAAAACTCATATCACACATCACAAGCATTATTTTTATATGCCCCAATAGACATCTAAGCACTAAAACTAACCAAGTTTAGAATTAAATTAAGTTTCAGCATGCTTAAACCAAGAAAAAATGTTGTTTAACTTAGGGAAATAGATATTAAAAATTCAAAGTCAAAAGCCATCATAATATAGGTAACACAATGTACACTTATGAAAAAAAGTTGAATTGTATGAACGTAAAGATTATGAAGCAATCTAGTTTTATGTATGTCTTCTGTCTATATCCAGTGTATGTTAAGGATAACTCGAAGTTTATACAAACATACTACAAATATTTCCTCTTTATATTATTACTAGTAGGTAGACTCGGCCAAGGGTTGCTGTGGCTAAGATTTTTGTTATATTACATAGTAGTAAACTACTCAAGAAAACGGCAGGAGAACACCGATCCACAATGCTTTTTTGGTGGTCATGCCTTTAAATTGTAGCTTATGTGAAACGTTGGTACTTTCAACACAGCGCCAAATAATTATTTTCAAATAATAAACAAATATTTTGCAATAAAATAATATTGCGGGTATAAATTGAGATATAAGCTATCCTATCTTTTAAGTTGGATCAAACTGCACACGGTGTGCAAATTTGATTGATATCGGTTCGGTTGTTTAGGAGTCCATAGCGGACAAACAACGTGACACGTAATTTATATGTATTAAGATAGGGTTTTCAATGTTTTATTTAGTTCCAAACAAGGCAAAAGTGTAGCCGCTTCAAATAGTAATAACTCGTGTGCTGGTATGAGATAAATGGCTACTCGTTGACAAAGCGCTGATCCCAATTATTATTTTGTCTTTTAACGACGATACCTAATTTCCCCGTACTTTATATACGATTCGGTGATGTCGCCTAATTTACAGGGTACGAAAACTCAATATGCAACAAGAATCGATATTACATTACGGAGTTAGCTTACTGTTGCGGCTGACTTAATTTATAATTGCCTTAGTAGATTGCGTCTCAGATCCGATGTTAAGATAGTCTATACTTAACTGTAGCAGGAGTGAATTAGGATTCGGGTGGTTCACATATGTGTGGAACAACTGGGGAAATTCTGTTTTGATTATAGGATTGTTAGCATGGTAGGCACTTTGTACCTAACTGAAAGTTAAAGATCTACCCACACATCTACTAACTTTATCTACATCATATAACATCATCTACACCTTATCTGAATTTTTCAGTTTATAGTTGTTAATTTTATTACTATGTAATGAACGTCGTCGCTTCGGTGGACAGAATCGTAATCAATTTATGTTTCATCGGCACATAAATTTCTGTTGTATTTTTTTTTAAACCATAATACAGCTACATATATTATTCTAGAAAGGTTTCGTTTCTTTATTGAATATACCTAAAGGCCTATCATAATGATGTCCAAGCCTTGTCGTAGCCTGTAACTGATTGACTTGATTGAGACTGGTCATCTACGCAGGAGGTATTGTTGCTAGGACAATGAGGCGCTTTAGAGTCCTATCCCATTTAATCTCCTATCCGTAACATAGGTATACTATTTATACTGTATCTATACTAATATTATAAAGAGGAAAGTTTAGATTTTTTGTTTGTTTGAAATGAATAGGCTCCGAAGCTACTGGACCGATTTCAAAAATACTTTCACCGTTGGCAAGCTACACTATTCCCGAGTGAAATGTTTCATTTTCTAAAAAATTAGGGATGCTTACTAAAACTTGAATAATCTAACCCAAGGTGTAAAAAAATAAACAAAAAACTTCCTTCAATCGTGTGCGCTGCGAAAACTCTTAATGATAGAACAAAATGATGTATTACAATTTTTCAGGACACATCTCTGTCTATAAAACATGTCTCATGCTGTCTCGACAGCATGTCTCTATCTTTTATAGTTACGTCACAATAAGCGTCCTTATATTAATTTTTTATTATTAAAATGTCACCGCTAGAAAAGGCTCTTTATTCGTACCTAGGTATTGATCAAAATAATTACCAACGTTTCACATAACCTACAATTTAATAGCATAACCACCAAAAAAGCATGGTGGATTGGTGTTCTCCTGCCTTTTCTCTTGAATAGTTTACTAATATGTAATATAACAAAAATCTTAGCCACAGCAACGCTTGGCCGAGTCTACTAGTCATTTATAAAAGACTTAAAGGAAGTCTTCAGATTGTAATCAAATATGCATGACGTCATTCCCAAAAACAAATGAAAATGTTGCCGGATTTGTGATTCTGTCCGGCAGTCGGTGTTTGTAAATGATTCACGTATTCAGCCAACTCAGCCTTTTAATTTTTCCACAAAATTGTGTTTTCAAACATGCATGAATATGTGAACTTTATTTTAACGTGAATAGAATAAAATAAACGCGTTACGCGTTAAACATATTAAAACGAAATCAAAATTGTTTTTATTAAAAAAATATTTTTTAATTTATGCACTATTTTAGCTATTCTAGGACGATTCAGAGTGTCCTAATGATAAGGACAAACGGGCAGGAGGCTCATCTGATGTTGTGTTGCCCATGGACACTGTCCCCAACGCGCGCCCGATCGCGATTGCATTGCCGGTATATTAAAATAAAGCTGTGTTAACAAATGTTTTCGTGTATATTATACGCCATTGGAATGTTTCCTTTCTGTGCTAATTATATACTCACAAAATGTTAAAATAAAGATATGACTATAGTCAATATTATTTATTACTTTTACAAAATTATTATGATTTTGAAGTAATAAACAGCATGAGGCATTTATTCTTATTAGACTTAATATAAAAATGATGAATGAAAAAAGATGCGCATCAAGCTATCAATTATATACTTATATTTTTGCTCTGGATATATTCGTATTTTGTAAATATTGATGGATTGTAACTCAGTACTTTATATTTTATCTAGCAATATAAGTCAATTATATAATAATTAAAGCTAATGCCCAACATAAAACACATGGTAACCCTGGTGTGGTCATAAATTTAGATTACCAAGCGGGGAATAGAAACCTCTAACATCCCTATCTTTACGAAAGTGATTTATTAGGAAAAAACGCTAGTGAATTTTGGTAAAGATATAGGTTATCTTTATTTACATTTCTCTCAAATAACGAAAGTAATTTTTTTTACTAAAATCATTAAATTAATTCAAAAGTTACAACCATTAAGACAACGAATACTTTATATTTAAAATAAAACTACAGAATGAATTTGAATATTTTGCTGAAGCTCCTACAAACGAAGCAGAAAAAACTAAGTCTGATGAAGACTTGCCTTTGGTCACGTTGTTGGTTAGTTTTCCTGGAATGCGCCAAAGCAGATCAGGGTCGATAATTTTTGAAACCAAAAAAAATAATAGCAGAATGAAATCTATTGGAAAAGGAGCAGAATATTATAAAAGTGAAAGGAAACATAATTTACGGGCGATCTGAGGTGAAGGGGAAGGGGAAGGGGAAGGGGGTGAGTTTTTTGAGGAAAAAACGGTTTATCTTGATTTCCGGCAAAACTAAAAGTCCTATGGAAAAAGTCAAATGGCAAAGTCGTAGATAATTAAATGATCTAAAATTTTTGTATTTACACTTTTTTCACATAACCTCAAAATTTATGTCAAAAATTCAAAAAACCAACATTTGGTTTTTTATTTTTATCTTTTACAAAATTTATTTTTTTCTGGTGAAAACCTTTTTTTGTCCTAAATACGTTGTAATTTACTTGATTTGAAAAATTTATTTTTTCACCTTATTTTGAATTAATTTCGAAAAGTACAATAGTAATAGTGTAATTCGATAGAAAAAAATGATGCGATACGCGTGTCTCAAAAACTTTATTTCTACCAGCACGTCAACCGTCAGCTACTGGGCTCATGTGTCATATCAAACTATCACCCTTTTTGGCTGTCAGCGATGTATCGCAAACATATTTGAAAGTCTATGGGTTCTTTAATAACTTTGACAAGTTGTCAAACACTAGCGGACTGTATCTGTTTCACACTGTTCAATTTCGTCTTAAGCGCTGTCAAACATGTAAAACTTTGTTCATAAAAAAGTTATCGCTTGAAATTAGATATAAGTATGATTGACGTATGAAAAAAATACAGCGCCTCTCTAGTGGTTAACGCAAAACTAATTGTCTTGTAATATATGACACCGTATTTTACGTTAGCGCTTAATACTTCGGATTACAGTTGTAAAACCTTCTTGGTACAAAATATTTCCATTATACATAGGCTTTAATCGGTAAGAATGTCTACCGTATGTTAAGAAGGTCATAAATGTATACCGTGTCACATACTTTTTTGGCCGCCTGCTGAAATTGGTACTACCGTCGCCATTTTGGTGCGTATAATAAATAATTTTACAATCTACCAAGGGGCCTATCAAGTATTACGTAAGTAGATTTACTGAAATTTATCCCCCCCCCCCTTCCTCTTGTCAGCAAAAGTAAGCAAAGCTTTCAAAATTAATTGTACATAAACGTTTTAATTTTTTGTAGGAATCCTTGAAAATGCACTTCGTTTTCAAGCATAGACAATTAGTGGGTAATATGTGTAAAAATGTAAATAATTACTGTTGACGCAATAACATAGACCCCCCCCCCCCCTCGCCCCTATAGCGCTTATGTTATACTTGAACGGTCCCCAACATCTAATAAAAATCCTACTGAAATGTGTTTTTTTTTTAATTCCTTGCATTATTAATTACAATGGCAAAGTTTTAATTATCGAACGGTTCTGATTGCTTATATCCTAAAAGATATTATATAAATAGTACAGGTAGCAAAACCTATCATATTAGTTATTCCTAAGTTTGTGTCACATCTATTTAAGCCTAGAACTGTATTTTCTAGATACATTGTTTTATTAAGACATTTCAATAAATTTTTAAGTTATCCTGCATGACTTCAAATTATTCCTCGTATAATGGTTAATATTTATTTACTGGCAATACTAATATATTATTAATAATATTCATAACAGCGACGCTCTTACCGGCCAAAAAAAGTATGTATACCCATGTTATATAACGTTATGTAGTGCTGATAGAATTTCAACAAAAAACGCTGATAATAAATATTTCACTAGCCGAATACTCGGAACTAATTTTATCTACAACTTTACAACGAAATAAATTTCCGGCGACTCTTTCCTTGGAGTTATTTATGCGGCAATCTCCGCTAAATGCTGTTTAGTTTTAAATTCATTAAACTGCCTTTTTGGGGAAGCTTGTTTTTATTTAACTTTCGGAAAATTTATTTTTGTCAACTTCTCATCAAAGGGTTTGCGTTTTCTTTTCGGGCTACTTTTTAATTAATTTAGCGGCGGTTTTGAGAAAGTTATTTTATCTATAAAAGGCATTTTATATTATCATATATAATAAAAATATTGGTTGTTTGTAAAGTAGGTTTACGATCGAGATGTTTACGTGATAACGTCTTATTGGTGATAATAGTTTTTGGGAAGTAAGGAATTAATGAAGATAACAATTTTTTCAAATTTTAAATTACATCTATCGTTTTATTCACACTTTTGATGATAAATTTCGGGTGTAAAATGACAAGTTTACTTATTCGACTATGATATACATTTTTCTTCATACATTCACGGAATGACTGGCAGCGCTCGAGATGAGACGGGAGATCGGTCCGTCTCTCTCTCGTTATACCTGCGATTGCGCTCGTGAGGTTTTGGTGTGACACAAGTTTCTGAACATGTCACCCGACTAAAACGATTTTAAAGACGTTATCACGTCAACATGCCTAGTGGCTAGGAGCGGACTAGCCACTAGGCTATCAACCCCAATATCACGCGTTTTAATTCCGGCTTGCTTATGTGTGTGATTAATAGTATGATTATAGTTATTAAGTAGAATAGATTATTTCGACTACGTTTTTGGGTGTTGTTCCCACTATTTCACCATGCCTCCTGCTAATAGAGAACAAATCTTTGTTTTTAAGTTATGTTATTATTATCCATTAATTACTTAAGATGTCATGTGGAACATGGTGTAGTGGTTGCAGCTCCTTACAAACATTTTATTAAAAAAAATTGCGATTAAAAAGAGTGACGGAGAGTTTATTGCCAGTTCTTCACTCCCGTTCTACGCCCTTGATTTGAGAACTGGCAGTAAATGTGAAATTAGAAGCATTAATATGTATTTCTTTACTGACGAGTCATAAGTGTACATTATGTATGTATGTATTAGTAGGTATATAGAAAGATTACACTATTTTTATACCCAAAATCGTGGCCTGTGTCAGGTATAGATAGTGACTCTTCTCTTCTTCTTATAGATTAAGCAAAAGTAACAAATAAATAGGCAATGACCAGTGGTATGGCGTCATTTTTTAAAATATAAACGTAAAATTTTACCCAAATATTTACAAAGCCACTTAGCTGCATCCACCTTTAAAATATTTAAGATTACCTCTTAATAAGCATTATACGACTCGGAAAGAAGGTTATGTTTTTACAATTTAAACAATATAAAGCTGAAACATCTAATTTCAACATTATTATGCCCAGTATTGTTTTAATGTTCGCTTTGTGAGATGCGTAGGAATTTTAAACAGTACAAAAAATGAAATAAATATTGTGCGTACGCTACGCAGAACCACGTAGCGCAAAGTGCAAATGGCGAAGGTTTACACGCTACGAGCTTTTGTGGTAAGTATTAATTTATGCTACATTAAAATAAGTATGATTTGTATTGTTTCTTTCCATATATTTGTAACTTAAAAACTACTGCATTTCTTCCACATTACACAACTCTACGGTAATTCATGCACATTTTTTCGCCGTGCGAAGCCAGTACAGGCCGCTCATTGTATACAATTTTATACAATCCGTATATTTTCTATCCATACTAAAGAGATTAATAATTCTATATACCCGAATGAAACCAGTAAATATAGTTTAAATTTAATGCAATAGAGCGAAGCTTCATCCGAAGTGAACCAGTAATGTTAATTTTATTTCACTCCGTGTGGGGGCTTATTTATGTGTCTAGACTGAGACAACACTAAATTCGGAAACAAAACATACTAACTGGACATAAGACGTATATAATGAGACAGATTAAAAGGTGTGTTTTTGTAAATAATATGCACTTATGTACACAATATTTTGATGCTATGTACGATAATGAGTGAATACACACAAACTAGGCTGTTTTAGACTCCGAAAATTATTATAAATCACAAATGATTGTGCCATGTAGTGCTTTTTATGGATTTTCTATCTAAAAAGGGACAGAATGGATTATTTCTTTATGGTTCCATATTTAAAAAAAATTGTTATTAGATTGACACAACTGTTTACTAATTTAGCGCGGAGATTGAGTTGCATCTGTTATTTAGATTAAATTTAGTGCTGTGTTTAAATTATATCTAGTGTGTTTTGCGAAATTCATAATAGACAAAACGTCAAAGAGTTTGACTTAAATTTTATATCGCTTATGTAAAATTTATTTCAAAAATAAATAAAATAACAGAAAGCTTAAATTTTTTTTTAAAAACGTGCGTATGATGCGTTCATAAACGGTTGAAATGTGATAGAAAATTTGACTCGATCTTCAAATGATGTAAACATCCCAAAACTGAAGAAAATAATGACCAAAAATTGTCGTCTCTCTCGATTTGCACCATTTCAAATAATAATGTGTGCACATCGCAAAGAACATGCTAGAACGATAAATTCCGTACCAACATTCATTAAGTGCATTGTTACTGGTGACGGGACGTAGGTATACGATTTTGATTTACAAACTAGTCAACAAACTTTGGCGCCTTCCAACTGAACGCCAAAGTGAATCAAAAATTAAAGTCATGTTGACAGTTTTCTTTAAATATCGCAGTGTTGTGCATTCAGAATTCTCTCCGGAAGGTCAAACGGTAAATTAATTATTTGAGCGGTATGCGGCGTTCAAGAAAGCAAATCCAATGAAAAAGGCCAGATTTGTGTAAAGAAAATTCTTGGATTTTGCACAACAATAACGCACCTTCTTACAAGGCGACAATTGTGAACGATTTTTTGACCAACAACTTAACAAATACTACGACTTTTCTGTTTCCTTTAGTCAAATTACCAGTTTGCGGTACCCATTTTAATTGTGTATAAGACATAAATGTGAACACGCAGTATAAAGCCGCATTTACATTTATCTGACGTGTTGTGTTGTGATGCATCAGAACGGTATCAGTTTCATACATTTACTATGGAAGCGTTCACATTTATTCAATGCGGTGTGTTATGACGGCTTCTGATGTGTCGTGTCACAGGCGATCCCGGTCCGCGTCAGAAAGGGTGAGGTGCGGGGGGCGGTGCCGTGAGACGTCATACCGCATCAGACTAGTGTGCACGCGCCAGTGTTGTGTTATTACGCGTCAGAAATGGACGAAGAGCAACTAATTGAATACATAAGACAATTTAAAGTGATTTATAATGCAAAATGTAAAGAATATAAAGATCAAGTTATGAGAGCAGCTATTTGGGAAAAGATAGGAGAAAACATTCTTCTTCTTCTTTTTCTTTGTTTAGTTAGAAGCGTTGCCAACGCCAATAATTCCAACTCTTCTTCAAAATCTGAATCTGAATCGGATGATTCTTGAAAAAACATTGCAAATGTGTGAACTCTCTGGGAGTCAAGACGGAACTGATACAAAAAACCGTCATAATGCATCATAACACGTCATATCAATGTGAACAGTAGCCATCACGACAGAGAGCATCACAACACAACACGTCAGATAAATATAAATGCGGCTTAAGAATGTTCTACAAAGTCTGGACGTTCATTGTATATTTTTATATTTGTAACTTATTTTATTTTGTTCAAGCTTTATACTCTATGCTAGAGAATTCCTTATCTGCCATTCCTACAAACCGATGACATCCAGTATTCCATAGACCACTTGTTATTGTCATAACCAAAGTTGCGGTTGACTGATTTACAAGTGACGATCATAAACCCAGTCGTGCTAGACAAATCGAACTAGCCGGTACTGACCACAGAGAAATGCAATTTGCAGATACAATTTTAGTGAGATTCTAGATACAATTATCTGGCTATTATATAATAAATTATATTATGCTGTGTAAACTATAACTTTTTTTTTGAGCGGGACGTTTACATATCACGGGAGTTTTTGAAGTTATACTTCTTTAGGCGCGTTATGAAAAATTGATGAGAGTGAAATTTTACGATGCGCGCGCACCGTGACACAAAATTAACAGAATGAAGTTGCCCACGGAAGATGCTACGGCCTTGAATATAATTTAAAAACAACATTCGAATAATAATAGAATTTATGTTACACTTAATGTAAGAGAATAATAATAAATATTTATTTAATTTTTCAAATGTAAACTGAACTTTATTGACGACTCTTTTTCCAGTCTTTGATTATTTAATTGTAATTAATTATTTGCATGCAATCAAAAACTATTTTAATAATGCCAAAGAAGTATAATTTCTTACGCGCGTACATAAGTACATGCACCCTTTTCTTTTTTCTTTTTAATTTTGGTCTTGTGCCGGAGTTCTCTATACTTTCCCACATAATGAAGTATTCTGTTTTCGCAGACGTCAATCACGACAAATTATTTATATATGTTATAACTAGCTGACCCGGCAAACGTAGGTTCTGCTATGTATATTAATTCTGGGAAACATTTGTTTAGTTTAATAAAAATAACTATTTACAATAATAAAGAGAGAGAGAGAGACTGGAAAAGGAGTCATTATAGTCAATAAAGTTCAGTTTACAATTGAAAAATTAAATAAATAAATATTTATTATTATTCTCTTACATTAAGTGTAACATAAATTATATTATTATTCGAATGTTGTTTTAAATTATATCCAATGCCGTAGAATCTTCCGTGGGCAACTTCATTCTGTTAATTTTGTGTCACGGTGCGCGCGCATCGTAAAATTTCACTCTCATCAATTTTTCATAACGCGCCTAAAGAAGTATAACTTCAAAAACGGCTTTAAATGTATAAACATGTGGGTGTTTAAGGTTGCTAAACTCGGAAAATAGAACATCACAATGCGAAAAACAATCGCTCAGTTTTTGTAACGCCACACAAAGGTTTGCTGCAGGCGTTACGTTGTCTTTCTTCAGTATCACGCTTTATACAACCACCATTTTAAGACGATCCTTTCATTCGTCTTTTGCATGCACTCGGTATATGAAATATACGAAAATGTCATTTTGGAAAATGCAAACGGAAAAATAAATTCTCAAATAGTGAGAAAATTTATTGTTAGAACATAACCCGTTTTCTTTTAGACAAGTGTGTCTCATACCAGTAAATTCGTCTGATTTAAGTGTTGTCCACTTAATGCACTTCCGAAAAAGTTGAAGAAAACCCAATATTTAAATTTTCTTTTATATATTGACATAAATTATGGTTAATATTTGGAACAATTATGATTAATGTTGATTCCTACTAAATGTAACACATCTTAGTCAATTTTGTTCATCCTCCTAGTAAACGCGAAAGTTTGTAAGTATGAATGGATGTTTGTCACTCTTTCATGTAAAAACGACTAAATGGATTACAATGAAACTTTACAATAATACATCAGAATAACACATAGGCTACAATTTATAAAGAGAGCGTGATTTGACCAAAATATTAAGTAAGTAGGAAAAAATCTAGCATCTGCGAGCTTCTCTGGCGTGCGCTACCATAACCGCTAGAGTTACACATATGTAATGAATGATGGAAATGTTTATCTTTAAAAGTCCTACAAAAAAGCCCACCACAGTATATATCTATGTCTTATGTGTAAGCATTATAGCAAAAATAGTGAATCATAACTAGATATTATAAAAAATCCTAATTTATTTAATAGACACATTTGGTAATAATAAATTGATTCCTAAATGAAAATAGGTACTTTATCACTTTTGGTATTAAAAGTAGATAATATTATGTACGTACGCTATACATCATTTGAATCATATGAAGCTTGTATGATATAAAACATTGAAATGATAGTTAGCAAGTCCAATCACTTGTTTCATATTTTTTAAAATAGAGCAGTCTAGGGAATCACAGAGGTCTCACTACACTGGACACTTAACACGTCTTAGTCTGAGACATAATAAACGAGGGTGTTTTCAAAGACTGTGGCGTGTCATGTATCCATCTGCAGTTGGCGGGTCTTTGGTCGTTGGTCTTTTTGTGAATTTTCATTTGTCACGTCAAATGCAAATGAAGATTATGTGTGGCTCCAAATTATTTCCCCCTCAAAAATCTAGCTTTTTTATTATTTATATTTAATTATTATTTTATTATTTCTGTATTTAGACATAGACATAGATATAACATTTATTACAAACAAAAACACACACACATAAACACACAAAATAACAATAACCAAAGAGAAAAAATTAAATAAGAGATATAATGAGAGATATATAAAAAAAATATTTTTGAAGTTATACTTCTTTAGGCGCGTTATGAAAAATTTATGAGAGTGAAATCTTACGATGCGCGCGCACCGTGACACAAAATTATCAGTATGAAGTTGCCCACTAAATCGCTCATTAAGTTGTTTAAACCAGTCAGGTGTCAAGCGTGCGCGAGCGAGATGGGAATAAGACGATCTAAAAAGAAATAGAATATGCGTGAAGTTAGTTAGCAGCTTTGCCAAGAATTTTGAATTACCATAAAGACCTTTGTAGTACCTTTTAAACAAATACAGGAGTTTTAATTATTTTTTCAAAGAAATTTAGCAATGCTTTTTCACAAAGACCTATTGTTACGTAGTTAAAAGGTTTTGAAACATACCTAGTTATTAAATTGAATGAATAATATAATAAAATAATAAATAATTATAATTATTAATATTAATTAATAATTGAACAATATACTAAATATTAAATTATAACCGTTAAATATGTATTATTAATTATTTAATATTAAAAAAAAATAAAGAAAGCCAAAGAAGTATAACTTCTTACGCGCGTACATAAGTACACGCACCCTTTTTTTTTCACCATTTCATCCATTCATTACACATTCATTCACATTACAAATAATTTTAAAGCATTAATATGCACGCATTTTTACTTTAAAATAATCTTACAGTAACTGTCATTTAAAAAGCTGCGATCGTTCAAAACTTACGCCATCTGTCGGCGATAGTTGAACACCGTCGCTCGTTTGATTTATAAATGTACTAAAAGCAACGTTTTCAGTTAAGCACAAACTGTATAAGCTAAAAGCGTTTTACTAGAAACTTTATGTTTAGTAAACAAATATTTAAGTTCTAAGCGTAGATCGGGTAGCCAAAGATCGCTCCCAAAAAGTTGGTGGGATAGAAGAATTTTAAACGAAAGACGTTACGACGGCGCGTTTCGTTTTATTATGATTGGCTACACCATTATCCAATCACAACACGTGACGTAAGCCGTTGTTCTGTTTGGCCAATCACAATGCAACGAGATATATTTCTTGACACTTCATTTTTTCGTTGTTTATTAGTAATAATTAATTATTTTACTTTTCAACGTTATATTGACTTACTAACAAGCCAGAAAAAATAATCTCAATAATAAAAATTTGGTGAAATAATAAATATACATTTTTATTTTTTAATATTAATCAAATTTCTTATAATCTTACATCTCGTTTACTTGCCTTTTGTTAACAACCTCCAGCACGTGAATATCAGACTCTTCATAACCATTCAGAACCACGTATCATCCTCTAATAGATGTACAGCCTTGCGATTCTGTAACTCACTTTTCGAACTCCAATGCCAAATGCCAAATCAAAAAATTACTGCTTCACGACTGATTTGAGAGCGACCGCCGATGCGAAAACCGCTGTGTGAGTTCGAAAAGTGAGTTACAGAATCGCAGGGCTAGTCATATATGGTTAATAAAACAAAAGACAACTGATTAAGTATTTTTCTAGTAGTAGTAGCTAAATATAATTTTGTGAAGGCAATAACAATAATGTTTTGTTGTCTACACAGTAATTATAAGTTTTGAAGTTAAAATTTAATTTACGTTCGCTCTCTTATGCCTTGCATCGTCTAAGATGTAGCGTACCACTTACTGAGCAACTGACGAGAAGTGAGCCACACTTTGTAATTTAAAACCCTTCCACATGATAACGTTTCATACATACGTTCTTATATTTTATTCTCTATGTAACTTGCAAGTGATTTTACTTAGCATTAAGAAAGCCTTCTTATTATTATGAAGTAATATTTTTAATTAAATAATACCACAGACACATTCTCATGTACATTTTGGTCATTTAACAGCTAAAGAGATATATTCGAATTTATTAATTTAATTACATTCGACGTTTCGAGTACTTTTTGGCAGTCGTGTCAGAAAACACTATCGAGAATCAGTCTGACGATTCTCGATAGTGTTTTATTTATATTATATATAGTATTCTCGTAAACCAAATGTATTTATAACTATGTTATCTCAAAAGCATGCTTCTTGAGTGTTGCTCAGGAAAGGTCTCCAGCTTTCTCAGTTCTGAGAAAAAAAGATGGTTTTTTTTTTTCTTGTGTGTAAGTTAGTCTATATATTATAACTAGCAGACCGGCCAAGCATTGCTTTGGCTAAGGTTTTTGTTATATTACATAGTAGTAAACTATTCAAGGGAAACGGTAGGAGACCACCTGTCATGGGGACCACCATGCTTTTTTGGTGGTAATGTCATTAAATTGTAGCTTATGTGAAACTATGTGGTACTTTCGACACAGCGCCATCTGTTAGAATTGTGACTATCAAATAATTTGCAATAAAATAATATTGCGGGTATGAGTTGAGATGTAAGCTATCCTATCTTTTAAGTTAGATCAAACCGCACACGGTGTGCAAATTTGATTGAAATCGGTTCAGTAGTTTAGAAGACTATAGCGGCAAACAACGTAACACGTAATTTATATATATTAAGATAATGTTTAGGTTTTTTTGTGTAAATAAATAATAATGATCTTCGTTAAACCAACTTCTAAGGGTGAAAAGTTCCATGACATATTGGCGGATTATCTAGTTAGAGTTTCAAAAAAACCACTCAAAATTGAAACAAATTGTATGTATTCCATTGAAAGCGAATTTTTAAATAAAAAATTCAAAGCAGCCTGTGTAGTATACAAGACTACGAAGGCTACAAATAGCAGAAAGATAGAAACGTAACGTATGTGGTAAAAATAGCAAACTAATGATATTATTCAAGGAACTATTAAAGGTAACATTTGAAATGAATGAAAAATGTTACAGACATCAGCTCAGCTAGCTTTATTATAAATTGTGTAATTTTCATATAAAAATATTCAAAACAAACAGTCTTTATCCTCAATTATCTTGGCGCAGTTCTTTCTCTTAATTCCTCTCGCCCGGTAAATATGCAAATTACGAGGAAAATTTAAATTATGCTTAAATGCGATAGTTAGTATAATCAGCTCTGTGAAATTCTTTGCTAAAGGCTTAATTAAGGATTTAACATATTAATTTAATGCGTCTTTAATCTACGCGAAACATATTTATTAAGAGACTAGCTGACCCGGCTTTATACTGCCTCAATCGATAAAAAAAAGACCTAAACTTTTGTAAAAATAAACTTAAACAAACAAAAAGAATCCTTTTTTATTAAAGAACATAGTTGCAGTGAACTTTTGTGCCAAATGTCGGTTTACACATAACATGTCAATCTATCTAACATATTATAGTTTCACTTATCATTCAATTATCATTCTGACCAGTTAAGTAAAAGTTTAAGAGATATATATAGCACAGTAAGATAACGGACGCAATTCTTTTTAGGGTTTTATTATTAGCTTTTAATTATTTCAGCGTTATTTTCTAAATATTGTATTGTCTACTTTGTTTTCCCGTCTCTTGACTCTTAACGATATGTCGCAGATTCGAAGCGATTAATATTTTGCCAAGTTGTTATCACAATCGTCGTCCAAGATTATATTTAATTTCGTGCTTTCTGGTCGATAACGAGAAGTGCGTTAGGCACTACTAAAAAATTGACAATTTACAACCTATAATATGTCTATGATATAAGTGGTGTTGGCATACTATTAAAACAAATAACATAGTGTTATCTGCTTACATTATCTCTGACATATATATTTTATTTGTCTTCTTTCTGTTTCTATTGTAGTGATGTATTTGATTATCTGATAAATCATGCCAGGCAATGCTAATTTTTAACCTGCCCTAATGAGAAAGTAAGACTCTAGGAAAGTCTTTATTAGGAAAATTTTATATATTTTACTATCAAACGATACACGTTAAAAACACATTCAACTACGAATAAATAAAAACTGAAAACAAAACTTTACAGTTAGGGTTGTCAGTGTTACTTAATAATTAAATTTTAATATATAAATAATAATAATATATAAATAACGCGTCACGTTGTTTGTCCGCTATGGACTCCAAAACTACTTAACCGATTTCAAGAAAATTTTCCCACCGTGTGCAGTTTGATCAAACTTAAAAGATAGGATAGCTTACATATATGTATAATTCTACTAATTTAATATCCTAATCGCTTGAAATATCATGCAGGACAACGTCTGAGGCTATCATACATCTTCAGAACGTTTTCAAAATTGGAACGAAGACCATACAGTTAAATATAAATAACTAAGTAACTTCATTTCGCCTAAATATTTTTTTTACTTAGCCTACCTTTTTAGCTACATACCAACATATGGAACATTTTGCTATGCCAACCCAAAGAGACTTCACTATTCCTTAATAAAAACCTAACTACCTAAGAAAACAAAATTTTGGCTCTTTTCCAATTTTTCTCTCAAAAACCTTCCAAGAGTTCGAGAGAAAAATAAATAATAATACTCGAATTGGTCCAGCCGTCTTCGTGTTTTGCGCTAAGCAGTTCATTTTTATTAATAAAGATCACTCTAAGGTCAAGTTAAAGTCATCGAAAATACTTTTGCTTATTCTATATTTAAGAAATTGTCCAAAGTAAAAGAAATCTGTTTTCAGTTTCCTTTTCATGAGCAATATGTTATCGAAATAGAAACATCAACGTGACCGCTTTGATTTTAGACTTGGAGTGGATTGAAAGTATTTTTATGATTCCTATTTTAGCGCTTAATACAAGTCATATTGAATTAAAAAGTTTTGTCGGGAAATGTCAGAGTGTAATCAACGGGGCTGCATCTTTCCTTCATTCTATCTCAAATTAATGAAAACAAAAAGGATAAGAAAAGATACCCTAATACCTTTTTGAGAATATCGTCAGTATTACAATATGTACTATGGGCGAGTAGGTACAAGAGAAAAGCTGGCACCCTCAACGCAGAAAGTGCGTTAAAGGTTAGGATAGGCTCTTTCATAGGCTTGAAGTAAGTAACACTTATTCTTTCTTCTTCTTATAGTGCCATCTCCTTGCGAAGGTTGGCGATCATCATGGCTATTTTAATTTTGGATGCCGCGCTTCTAAACAATGACTTAGTGCTTTGACCAAACCATTGTCTCAAGTTTTTCAACCAGGACGTGCGTCTGCGGCCAGGTCTCCTTCTACCTGCCACTTTGCCTTGTATGATTAGTTGAAGGAGCTCATTTTTTTTGTTTTTTTGTAACACTTATTGCTATGTTCAAAGTTGTTCATCAAGTAACATGGTATTTTTGTAAAGATAATAAGTAATTTTTAAAGGCCCAAATTGAATTCTTATCGTTTATTGTTTTTTTCCTATATATAATGTTGTAACTAAACTAATACTATTTATCCTGGCTGGATTCAGCAACACAGCCTTAATATTGTATGACTGAGCAAAAACTTTTAATAAAAAAAAGGTGCTACGTTCTAGGTCCTATCATTATTTGATCAGCTTTCTATGAACACATCTGACTTTTTTAATCGAAGGCATGCTCACTAGGTTTTGTTTCGAGCGAGTGTTATAAGCGCACTTATACAGAAAGTACACTGTGCACTGTCGGGGATCGAACCTACCTCGGCCAACACTACTCAAAACAAAGCTTCAATACATTGCAGTATTTTACATTAAACCAGTATCACCCCTAGCATATAGGTCGAAAGCTAAGCGTTAGGTACAAAAAGCGGCACTAATGCCAAGGGTTCTTAATGTAATGGACGTTAGAAGTTTTAATATACGGCCACTAATAGAACAGGGGTGAACTTTTGCACGCCGCGTTTGGGACACACAGCCAGGACGGCTATCATAGACAAAAAGAGTAATTGAAGTTCAATTACATTTTATAAATAAAGCGGGTTTAGAGTTGGGTAAGGACACGATGGCGTGTTTCGTTCCAATGTGTCGTGTTTCAATCATTATGTAAAAAATCGGTTGTCTGTAAAGTCGGTTTACTGACGATAGTTGAACGTGACAACGTCACGAATCGCTCACTCAAGTAGGAGAGAGGCAGATGTCGAACGCTGAAGAGCGCGGAGTCCGATTGCGCCTCTCTGTCGCTTCGCGCTCTCGCTTGCACTTCAAGCCTTAAATGGAACGCCTCAGAGCGAGGTAACGCCGTATGATGTGTCATGTTTTTTCGTGCGTGCAGCCGGCTCCATCGAATTATAAGACGTTGTCACGTCAACAAAAAACTTGGCGATTAAAAAGAGTAGCGGAGAGTTTATTGCCAGTTCTTCTCTTCCGTTCTATGCCCTTGATTTGAGAACTGGCAGTAAATTTAAAATTAGAAGCAATTAATACTCGTATATATTTCTTTTTTGACCTTCATAAGTGGTCATTGTGTTACCTATATGAAGAAATGATTTTGACTTTTGAAATCACGGACCCGCGAAACAATCTGTCATGCTTATAATTCTTAGGGTCGATTCGACCAAACTTCAATTTATACACGAGTAACTATACCAAGAATAATCTATTCCATGATTTTAATCTCGAGTAAACCCATAGTCGTTTGTCCACGTAATCGATAGTATAATTGTGCTAGGAATAACAATACGCGAATAGCAAGAGAATGGTGAACGAAAATAAAACTCCGCAAATAAATGTTGTTCTACAACAGGACAGTGTAAGAGCATACATCATGTCAACTCTATTTTGCCGTATTATAGTGTGAAAAAGTAGCTTTTAACAGGTGTCAAACGACAACAAAAAGTTTTTATTTCTTGTTTGTTTGAGGCTTTCGTCTAAAAAGGAACTTCTGTTGAGCCCAGTTGAATTTCATTCTAATATTATAGAAAATAAAAAATCTAAAAACAAATAAATAAATAATAAATTGTGTAAACGTTTCATTATACAATGCTAGACTATTAATTTAGTGCGTTGCGTTGACTTGAAATTAAAACACAGAATACATATTTGTGAAATGACAGAAATCAGCTGATTGGACTGACTGACGCCATTAAATTATTCTAGGAATAGCTGTTATTCCGTGCGAAACGGCGGTATAGTAGCAATTCCCGAATAAGCCCACTATTCTTAGAATTTGTAGTTGGTAAAACGTAAAATTGATTTACTCTCGATTAACTGACGATTTATTCTAAGATTAAGATTTACTCTTGTTTGGTCGAATCGACCCTTAATAACACGATTCAGCATGGTGTTGTAGTGACACTTTCCTCTTATAATTCCCTATTATCATTCCTTTCCACTTATTATTTCCTATTATTACTTGGTATCCATATATTTTAATTATATTACATTCCCTGAATATAATATGTCAAGTATGTTTTACTTCTTTTTTTTATAGAACAGGGGCAAACTTGCAGGAGGCTCACCTGAAGTTAAGTGATATTGCCGCCCATCAATGCCAGAGGGCTCGCGAGTTCGTTGCCGGCTTTTTAATTGGTACGCTCTTTTCTTGAAGAACCCAAAGTCAAATTGGTTCGAAAATACTCCAGTGGGCAGCTGGTTCCACATAGTGGTGGTGCGCGGCAAAAATTGTCCTTAAAAACGCTCAATTGTGGATACGGGTGGAATTTCGTATTCTGCCTCGATTTCCGATGATGAAACTCAGCTGTAGACCATTATACAATGTCAAAATAACATTAAACAAAGTTTACATTATTAGCGTTAACGTTTTGTTTTAATGATGTTTTATATACCTAATTTATATAATCAATTACCGTCCAAAATTCGTAATATTAGCGCGTTAAACCAATTCAAAATGAAACATATCAGAACGAGCCTTGTAGACTAAAATTGGGACGGCTGTATACACATATTAAGTTTCTCATGTAAATAAAATACATTCTTTTTGTAATGAGAAATAAAGTTCTATAAACATTATATCTAATCAGAAATTAGAATTTCATTATTAAAGAAGTGGCAAAAATCCTGCCAAAGTCCACGCAGTATATTATAAAAAATCCTATTTAATAGTATACCTACTCTTAAAAGTTTTAGCCTAAGATTTTGTAGCAAATTGCCACGACAAGTGTGTATCGTTTGTTTAGGCGCTTCCACGCCACGTGCTCACTCGTTCGGAAATTAAAAACATGGCTTTCGAGTTTAAAGAGAAAACTTTCCCGCTAAACTCGATGTCTGGTGAAAAACTTTTTTATTGTACGCAATTTACAATCGTATCGGATTTTAGGATTTTAATAGTGGAAATAGGGAAGTATTTTGTTTGTAATGAAGTTGTATATTGTTACAGATTTATTTATGGATGTAAAACTTTTTTTTTTTTTTTTAAAGACAATTCACACCAATTGACCTAGTCCCATGCTAAGCTGGTGAAGCTTGTGTTATGGGTACTAGGCAACGGATATACATACATATTATAGATAGATATACATGTAAATACATATTTAAACACCCAAGACCTAAGAACAACACCAAATGCTCATCACATCGATGTTCGCCTCAGCCGGGGATCGAACCCGGGACCCATGGATTCGCAGTCAGGGGTACTAACCACTAGACCAATGAGTCGTCAAATATGTATGATTATTGGAAAATTGTTCAATACTTTTTTTTTTTTTTTATACATGTGTCTTTACTAAAACATCATGGAACATTACGATTTAGACTAACTTAAGACTAATAAGTAACAATAATAACACAGTAGTGTTACTATTAGAGAGAGTAAGTATACTCTCTTTTAAAGGGAAGACACTCTGTTCTTGTGTTCTATTTATTTATTTTTTATCTTTAATCTGGAATTGTCATAAAAAATCAAGGATGTTGAGACCCAAAAATCCGTGAGTCGAGCACAGAAGGGTAGGGTAGGGCAGAGAAAAAGCATTCTGTATGTATTAATTAAAGATAAAGTACAATATCTTCATACATTTCTGCTATACCAGTACATTTATTCTTAGTAGAAATAATTTCGCTTAAACTAGACGTGGCAAAGTCTGAAATTATAAGTAAATTGCATTTCACACTCGACACCTTTTCTAACTTACACTGAATAAAACTCGCAAACTCCTTTTTTGAACCCAGCTACCTATTTAGGTGCCGTCGGCCACAAAGGTTACACGAGTTTAAAATAATGGTTTTTAAATTTGGAACGTAATCACAATTTTGGCTCGTGCGTCGTAACTTTTGATTTTTCTACAGTTTAAAGGTTATTACAGTTATATATATATATATATATTTATATACGAGCTGACCCGGCAAACGTCGTTTTGCCATGTATATTTTTGTAGGAAACATTTTTTTAGTTCAATAAAAATAAGGGTTTAATAAAATTTTCGCCCCTAAATTTTCAAAATTGTGAAAATATAGGGTGGTATCACTCGCGAATAATCACTCGCATAATCCAATACGTTTTTTTACACACAGGAGCACGTTTAGTCTTGTTTCTTAGTAATTATATTTTTTACAATCAATCAATTGCTTTTTTGGCCGGATCAGCCATAAAATATATAGCTACCTCATGGATACTGATAGAAGGTGTGCTGCCGGCCTTAAAGAGGAGTATGTTCTTATTTTAAAACCACATAAAACGAAACTTTTTACTTTATGTACTTTTTTCCTATTAGCCCAATCTAATAGAATTTTGTAAGGGTCAATATTAAATAGAACATAATCCGGGCTTGTCGGAGCTACAATTTATACGGTAATATTAAGCGGGGCGTAAAACCTTCGCCGTAATCTGTACACGACACTCACACGCCCGTAAGACATGGCGCATACATTTTTTTATATTAATGTAATATGGAAGTGCAGCAATGCTAGCCTAATGCTAAGTCTCTGAATGAAAACATTGTTTGTAAAGTATCTGTTAGTGCTGAAGGATGTTCAACTATTTTACTACTAAGGATAAATATAAGACTTGGTCTTGCCAAGGGTATGTACAACTTGCCAGCCAGTGGTCTATGAAATTGTGCATTAGATAGCTAAATAAAGGGAAATGTCACTATCAAACTTAGAGCCCTATCTGTACGCTAACACATAAGTAGTGGATATATAAATAAGTACGGGATGTCTACACCAAGAGATCTAAGGTAACGGACGAAGTCCTACAGGTAGAATCAGAGGTTCAAGGTGGTGGGTTATTCTCAAAGCTCAAAGGTATTAACCTCAGATTTCTGAATCTGTTTCATGATCATTTTTAAATCTAATAGGCAAGTAGGTTAGGCCTCCAGTGCCTAACACACACCGTCGACTTTTTGGGTCTAAGACATGTCGGTTTCCTCACGATGTTTTCCTTCACCGTTCGAGCAAATGTTAAATGCTCACAGATGCAAGGAATACTACTTACACCTATATGCTTTAACTGTATTATTGTTATATTATATTGATGTGTCGCGTGCTATAAATCATACGCTGTCCATGCCCCAATATATGAGTTCTTTTGTTTTTTTACTAACTAATACAAACCTAATACTGAATTGTTACTAACTATAGATACAATCAGAAATAAATAATGTATTATTACATAAAAATTTGGGACAACCGCGGCAGCTGTGTCAGCGGTTAACCAACGTTCAAATGAAATCTGAACAAAGGGTTCAGCTTGTTATATGTAAAATCAAGTGGCACCAGTCACCAACTATATAAGTTAAAAAGACTTTTGGTTAAACGTCTTCGCTATTGAATACATCGTTTAATACTTTTGATTATGATTAAAATGGTATCTATCGCATCAGGTAAAGACTCTAAATATGTACACAAATTATCAAGAAGACTTTTAAAAGGAAGCTCACTAACAAAAAGTTAAAAACAAAAAAGGTTGTATTAAGACTTTATTAAAACCTCTTTGATATTATACCCGTGTGAGGCTGCTTGCTCGCTAGAAAATTATAATTGAGTAATATACTGCAAAAACTTTTGAATAAAGGTTTTTAATGTTCGCTTAAATTAGTACATGCAGGCTACTAAATAAATATTGTTTTTAGATATTCCGAATATTTTCGTTATTTATATTATTATCGTGTGTGTGAGGTCTTACATCTAAACACCTTTACGTCCGGCGTGGATGTTCAGTTATTCTATTATCTAATTTAAGTTGTGGACTTTTTGTCCCCATATAACGTAAGCAGTGTAACGGCCTAGGTTTTATGACTTTAGTTGTTAAACTAAAATTAACAGTGTTTTAAGGGTATATTAGATACATTGTTGCAGTTTATGTGAAATGTATGGACTCTGTGGTCACCTTTAACATCGTGTACCGTAATTCAACCGTACATGACGGTCTAATTCATAAACTTCAGATATAAAACGTGTTCAGAAAAAAAAACTTCGTCTTCGTCGCACGCTGAAGCCACAGGGCCAATACTAGCAATTTTCTTAAGTTTCGCATTCAGTTTAAATATATTTTTGTCCCAAAAATAGATCATTTATTTATTTACAATATTTCATTTATTTATTTTATTTACAAATAAAATACAAGATTGTGACAAGCACTTATAGGCAAACATAAGAACCTCGAAGAGGAATATATCAATTCATAACTTATAAAAACCATAGGGAAATTTATTTCAAAGTGTGAGGGAAGCAACTTACCTCGTTTATCAGAATGCTCAATCTGGATATCGGTCAGTTTTGGTGAAAGGAGTATTCAGTTCAATACCTATCTACCGGCTCTACTCAAGGTGCTAATTCTAATTCCAAAAGCCGTAGTATAACTTTTACTTTTTCAATAGTTATAACTTACTCCGTATTATCAAGAAAATACTAGTGAAAGAATGTGAAAGGATAATAAAATCGCGGCGAGCCATCCCATGAGATTGTTTCGACAAATTGCTAGCAAGGAATTTAATATAAATCCAGTTGAAAGGGGTCTGTCGGACCCATGATTATTAGGAACTGAAAATGCTATTTTTCAAAGTATTAGTACCGAGGTAAAGCGGTTGTTATAATAAATGTTCCATAGATTATTATGTAGTTGTCTATTTCTATTTTTAATCCTTTTATTTTTATTCTTGAAGTTAAACTTCTTTAGGCGCATGAGGGTAATTTTTTTACTAAATATTATTAGCGTCACGAAGATCTGCAGCGTTTTTTGAAGAAAAGGGAATTATCATTAGCACATATACGTTGTGTAAACAGTGTGAATATAGATAAACAAATACATGGAGTGATCATATACATGATCATCTATTGGGGCTTTTCCCTTAGTAATAATTAATTTACAAAGAAGTTTCACTTCTAACATGTGTACTTAGTACGCACTCACTTTTTTATTGATATTTATTTAGTATATCTGTCAATCCAAGACAGTATGGTATATAAGTAGTATGGGTCATAAGACAGTATAGTAGTATGGGTCAGTGAAAATCAGTGTTGCTGGTGACAGCAACTTAAAGCTGAGTTGAGCCCATTTTTTATCAAAGTGATTGTGGTTGTATTTATTTTTTTGTGTATTATTTAATCAAATAAATTAGTATTTCCCTTTTATGTAAATTTTTATAAATTGTCTCTGCATAACATTATTGAACATTACGATCTAGGCTTTATGTATAAATAAAAAACATATGCGCGCGCAAAATTTGTATTATTTTCAGCAGTGCTCTTGATTTTTAAATAATTATTGCCGTATTACTTAGTCACTAAATACTATAGACAGTAAGGGGTGAATCACAGACATTTGTGACGTCATTATATGACAATGGGACAATGTCTAATACTATAACCTGAACTTTATCAAATTAAATTTTAATCAAAATCTTCCAGAGTTATTTGCATAGCACTCAAAATATCGTGAAAACCCCGAAATTTGCATTGAAATGAGCGCGAAATGACCGCGCCCCCTCATTAGGAGACGAGTCCCCAGAACTCCGTACCTACGTCTTACTATGTTACAATAAAATATGGTATGTAATAAATTAACAATGTACCCACAATTAATAATAAATATAGGTGTTATAAGTGAAACTTTTAGTAAAAAATAACATAAGTTCCTTTGAATAACATTAGAATCGACTCCAATATGAATTATACTATATACGGGTCTTATTCTTCTTCGTAGGTATAACTGAAGGTCGTGCCTGTTTTGAGAAGCCTAACCGAAACATCGACTTGCTGCCTCCACGTCATTGTATTATCAGCTTGTCTCAGGGCATTAGCGATTTTGATACCTATAATTGTCTTAATTTGATCATGCGTAGGCAATCGACCCCGACTTCTCCTGTCATCACTCCTCCCTACATTACCAGTTTGCCGACACTATCCGGTTCTCTCTAGGCAATATGTCCAAAGAAGCTAAGCACCCGTTTGTAAATAATAGTTGACAGTCTTGTGGTGATCATTGACAGTCACAGTTACAAAATGTCCATTTTGATTCTTTTTGCAGGCCATCGTATTTGCAACATTCTCCTCCACCAACAGATTTCGAATGTCTCTATCTTTTCTCATTCTGCAGCACGAATCGACCAGGACTCGTTCAAAAATTACCAAAGTTTTGACAAGCCTCCTCTTAGAGGTATTTGACACGTTTCTGCTTATATTTAGCTTAGTTTGTCTAGAGAATTCCCCGTCACATACTCTCTGGTTGCTTGATCCTAAATAAACATACATATACGGGGTATGGCGTTCCTATAAGGTTAATTTTAGATGATAGACGAAGATTAAAAAGTGAAAATATTTTAAGGGGACTCAAACAACACGAAGGATGCTTCTTATCGAGTATTATTTTGTTTTTGAGTGTCCAAAATGGCTTTGTAGCTAAACTATTGATGAACGACTCTGATTCCAGCAGCTTTACTCTGTAACTTCCACATTGACAGCCATACTGATCCCGAGATAGCGCTACCCTGCGATTCTGTAACTCACTTCATGAACTCACACAGCGGTTTTCGCATCGGCGGTCGCTCTCAAATCAGTCGTGAAGCAGTCATTTTATGATTTGGCATTCTGAAAAGGTGGGAGCTTGTAGTTTATTGTTTATCAGAATGCCAAATCATAAAATGACTGCTTCACGACTGATTTGAGAGCGACCGCCGATGCGAAAACCGCTGTGTGAGTTCGTGAAGTGAGTTACAGAATCGCAGGGCAGATGTCGCAACTTTGGGGTCGCGCGGAACAATATCTCATTATTCGGATTGGCATCGCTGTCAACTGCTTGGAAGTTACAGAGTAAGAGCTCTGTTGTTAGCTCACAAAGGCATACCATATATTACTTACTTCCTAAGCTCGTCGCCATTGTAACAAGAAAGTTATATTTTATGAAAAACATGCATTGTCCGCTATGAAATGTGGTGACGTACAGAATTCATAATTTACATATTTTGCGTATTTATCCCGGGTCCGCGATAAATTAAAAGGAATATTTTTACTTATAATATTTTAGGAAAAAAAGAACTTTACTCAATTTTTTATATTTTCTCTCCGTAAGAACCATCCTCGTACTTCAAGGAATATTATAAAAAAAGAATCAGACAAATCGGTTAAGCCGTTTTCATGTTATGTCGTGACAATGGAAAATGGGTTTCATTTTTATATTTATAGATTACTAAATTAATTAAAAGTAAAAAAATAACATGTAAATATATTATATATGTGGTGTATATAGCGTATCGTACGACATGATCAAAGGTGACGGTTGTCTCTAGCAAAATTATGATTATTTCGAATAGTGTCGCTATTCTGTCGGCTGTTTCCAGTGCAATTTCCGCCGAGAGCTTTTAACTTAGTGCACGATGTAATAAAGCAAGAGGACGCATTCCGATGTCCCTGCTGACTGAACTGAAAATGTGGAAAAATTCAAGCGAATTTTACACTCTCTATTACTCTGTACTTGATATGTATCAAGTACTGAAGGTACACATGTACCTATGTAATTATAAATTATTTCTAGTACCAACTATTTTTGACTTATTAAAAAACCGTGTAATTTCTCTTGTGTATGTTTAAGCATAGCTTATATATTTTGTTACAAACTATATTTTATTCATCACTAAACATAACAATCAAACATCCAGTATTAACAATTTTCATAGTAATAATAAAAATAATTAAAAATTAATATAAAGAAAATTTTAACAAATTTAAAGAGTTTGGTCCCTGTGGCATTGTACCTTTAACGCTGGCAGCATTTCCTCGCTGTATTGCGATTCGTTGAGCCAGGAAAGCACCAGCTCTGGGGTCACCGGTACTATCTACAAGACGCCAACTTAACTCTTTAAAAAGAGAAAAAACAAAAGTTACAAAATGCTAAATATTATTGATTATATTATTTGATCATATTTATTTCAATGACAAGTAGGTGATCAGCCTCTGTTCTATTCTATCCTACACATGTCGATGTTTTGATTTGAGATGCCGGTGTCCTCACGATGTCTTCCCTACGAAAGAGTGTTGTATGCGCACATAGAAAGTCAATTGGTTCTCAACCAGGAATCGAAGCTACGACCTCGTGGATAAAAGTTGCACGATGAAGAACACGTTATATACATATTATTTTTCTATTCAAGTTGTAAATTTTTTACTTGAATAATTCAAGACCTATGCGAAATTTTAATTAAAATGTTCTTTTTTTCCTAAAATATTATAAGTAAAAATATTCCTTTTAATTTATCGCGGACCCGGGATAAATACGCAAAATATGTAAATTATGAATTCTGTACGTCACCACATTTCATAGCGGACAATGCATGTTTTTCATAAAATATAACTTTCTTGTTACAATGGCGACGAGCTTAGGAAGTAAGTAATATATGGTATGCCTTTGTGAGCTAACAACAGAGCTCTTACTCTGTAACTTCCAAGCAGTTGACAGCGATGCCAATCCGAATAATGAGATATTGTTCCGCGCGACCCCAAAGTTGCGACATCTGCCCTGCGATTCTGTAACTCACTTCACGAACTCACACAGCGGTTTTCGCATCGGCGGTCGCTCTCAAATCAGTCGTGAAGCAGTCATTTTATGATTTGGCATTCTGAAAAGGTGGGAGCTTGTAGTTTATTGTTTATCAGAATGCCAAATCATAAAATGACTGCTTCACGACTGATTTGAGAGCGACCGCCGATGCGAAAACCGCTGTGTGAGTTCGTGAAGTGAGTTACAGAATCGCAGGGCAGATGTCGCAACTTTGGGGTCGCGCGGAACAATATCTCATTATTCGGATTGGCATCGCTGTCAACTGCTTGGAAGTTACAGAGTAAGAGCTCTGTTGTTAGCTCACAAAGGCATACCATATATTACTTACTTCCTAAGCTCGTCGCCATTGTAACAAGAAAGTTATATTTTATGAAAAACATGCATTGTCCGCTATGAAATGTGGTGACGTACAGAATTCATAATTTACATATTTTGCGTATTTATCCCGGGTCCGCGATAAATTAAAAGGAATATTTTTACTTATAATATTTTAGGAAAAAAAGAACATTTTAATTAAAATTTCGCATAGGTCTTGAATTATTCAAGTAAAAAATTTACAACTTGAATAGAAAAATAATATGTATATAACGTGTTCTTCATCGTGCAACTTTTATCCACGAGGTCGTAGCTTCGATTCCTGGTTGAGAACCAATTGACTTTCTATGTGCGCATACAACACTCTTTCGTAGGGAAGACATCGTGAGGACACCGGCATCTCAAATCAAAACATCGACATGTGTAGGATAGAATAGAACAGAGGCTGATCACCTACTTGTCATTGAAATAAATATGATCAAATAATATAATCAATAATATTTAGCATTTTGTAACTTTTGTTTTTTCTCTTTTTAAAGAGTTAAGTTGGCGTCTTGTAGATAGTACCGGTGACCCCAGAGCTGGTGCTTTCCTGGCTCAACGAATCGCAATACAGCGAGGAAATGCTGCCAGCGTTAAAGGTACAATGCCACAGGGACCAAACTCTTTAAATTTGTTAAAATTTTCTTTATATTAATTTTTAATTATTTTTATTATTACTATGAAAATTGTTAATACTGGATGTTTGATTGTTATGTTTAGTGATGAATAAAATATAGTTTGTAACAAAATATATAAGCTATGCTTAAACATACACAAGAGAAATTACACGGTTTTTTAATAAGTCAAAAATAGTTGGTACTAGAAATAATTTATAATTACATAGGTACATGTGTACCTTCAGTACTTGATACATATCAAGTACAGAGTAATAGAGAGTGTAAAATTCGCTTGAATTTTTCCACATTTTCAGTTCAGTCAGCAGGGACATCGGAATGCGTCCTCTTGCTTTATTACATCGTGCACTAAGTTAAAAGCTCTCGGCGGAAATTGCACTGGAAACAGCCGACAGAATAGCGACACTATTCGAAATAATCATAATTTTGCTAGAGACAACCGTCACCTTTGATCATGTCGTACGATACGCTATATACACCACATATATAATATATTTACATGTTATTTTTTTACTTTTAATTAATTTAGTAATCTATAAATATAAAAATGAAACCCATTTTCCATTGTCACGACATAACATGAAAACGGCTTAACCGATTTGTCTGATTCTTTTTTTATAATATTCCTTGAAGTACGAGGATGGTTTTTACGGAAAATTAAAAAAAATGAGTAAAAAAGTCTAAAAACAACACTTTTCTATATTCCCATACAAAATATTCGTAATAATATTTAAAGGCAATTTGAACTTTAATACCATATCATAAAGTTCAAGTGTTAGTGGAGGGGTTCCGGGAAAGTAAACTTTTATTTTTTGACATAATGTATTTGTTGTATTATCAACTTTATTTTTTTAAATCTTACTAGCTAGACCGGTGTCCCGAATAGCAGAATAAGTATTAAAAAAAAATAAAGAATCGACTGTTAGGCGGTACGATGTTCGCCAGGCCAGCTAGTATAATATCATAGTGTTCATATGTCTGCGTGTGCATGTAATGTGTTGGGCATAAACATTGCGAGGAAACGTTGAAACAAATGACGGCGCGTGGAAGAGAAAAAAGAAGTGCCTTTAAAAATCGATGATACTGAATATACAAGACCTTTAGGGTTGTAGCAGCTCCTGAATCATTATTCTTACAAAAATAGCTAGGTGTTTTGTTGTAGTAGAAACGGGAGAATCATTATTTTAAATATGTCACTGTACAATGTACAATGTTGAGTTATCCCCCTTCATCTTCATTAGAAATAATTTAAAAAAAAATTGTACCTGGTAAGGCCATGGTGTATTAGGTTTTTAAATTTGAATGACTTGAACGTATGAAAAATATCGCATTTCCATATTAAATTCTATTGAGTATTCTTTTGTATGCGCATCGAGTCTCATATGGAAGGCATTAAAGGCTTTAATACGAATTCATGGCCGATAAACTAGGACTTAACCTCGTGTGGTTCAAACGAGTGTTCGATAATTTACAACGACACTCTTGGTATGTTACGTATTCCATATTATATACTGCAGTATCGTAACTAAACTATTGGAATAAGAAACGCATTTCTTTCCCATTCTGGAACAAAAAAAAACGTGTGTGTACTTATGTACAACTCACAATCAGTTATTAGATTGCCTAACGCCAACCAACATAAACATTTAATTAAAAAACTACTTTTATATGCATTTGTCGCGCTCCTAAATAAGACTGCTATGGTTACATTAATATAAACCACAGCGGTTTTCTAATGTAACATAGTGTGATTGTATTATATTATTTTGTAAAATAAAGAAATTAAAACTTCTTTGACGTAACAAGATAAAAACTTTTCCAAAATTTGATTCTACGTTTGTAGAAAAACAACACCAACAATAGAAAAACTAAAATGTTGACTATAGCTTACTTCAGGGTGTCGGTTTTTGTGACGGTGTACGCGCGCATCGTAAAAAATTACTTTTCATCATTTTTCCCTAACGCGCCTAAAGAAGTATAACAGATACTACAGCAGCCATCCAATGTACTATATCTTAGTATATCCCTTCAGAAGCGCTTCAATTAAAGCTACCATGCGTTTTTTTACGTGTTTACGTGTGCAATGTTTGCTGCAATATAGACTGTTCTACTCACTGACATGTTTTATTTATTTATTAACACTTCGTTGCAGAAATATAATACAATTGACATAATTAAATAAAAAGGAGGGCAACTAACGGCCTTATCACTTTCGAACGATCTCTTCCAGGCAACCACTTTCTATACATAAAATAATTTGTCAAACGAGGCGGCGGCACTTTGAATAAAATACAAACGCCCATCAACGGGAAGCTTACTAATATTTTGTCGGCCTATGAACGGCACGCTCTTTTTATGAGTATCTATCGAGCTAAAACATAATAATAATCATTATTTGATTACAAAGTGAAGGCATCTTTAAAAATATATTTCGTACCGTGTACTTGTTATTATATTTGGTATTGACTGAATATATCAACAATTAAAATCACTGTATAATTCCTTTGAAGTATTCTCTTCCCAAGTACTTAGTTGTGGTATTGAAACGATTATATTTGAATGTACCTGACTGAGCATCAATGAATAGATCTCTGAATACACGCCTTATTAGCCTTAGTGTAACAGGGCTGTCACTATTTGAATATCTATTACTCTTACAAATTTTTAATAAAGCTTATGATTATGGGTTATTATTTTTAAATCAATTAGGGTTAAAATGAATGGCACAAGACGGCGAAATGGAGCAATTTTTTCAACGATTTGGCCTTTTACGATGGTGAATCTATACCGAGACATGAAAGTTGCAGGTCCAAATAATTGAAATATGGCAGAATGACCAGCGCTGTGGAACACGTCTGCACCACAGCATAATGCTGAGCCAGAATTCAGTTACAACCACAACACACACACATTACATAATCTAAAATACCTTAATCCTTAAAAAAATATTTTTTGGTATTTTTCTTTTCGGTTTATGTTTTAAATAATCTATATATATAAAAGAAAGTCGTGTTTGTTACAACACTTATAACTCGAGAACGGCTGGACCGATTGCCATGGTTTTTGATTTGTTGGATTTGTTTCCGTCCCGAATAGCAGAATAAGCAATAAAATATCGGATAAGTTATAGAATAACAATAAATTAATTAATTAATTTTACGAATGCAAAAACCATATGGTGCCATCTGTTGACAAAACTACGCGTCATTTTACGTCGAATTCGTGTCAGTTCAAGAAATTCCGATCTTGAGGTGAATGAGGAGATGCATAACCATGCTTTGATCCTGATCAAAAGATGTTGGATATCAGAAAGTGCTTAACATGCAGTATCGCCATATTGACGCTAGAGAGAAGATGCCTAATGTGTAAAACTGCCATTCTTCTTTCGCAATGGCAAGCAATAAAACATTTCTGTATTTGCAATAAAGTTGTATTAATGTAATACTTAACATTAATGAAATCCTAAAATAAGTTAAATTAAAGTAACAACGATATTATAAGGTTGTAGGGCGGAACGAAGTTAGCCAGGTCAGCTAGTAACTTATGAATATAATGACCACAAATGACACTATCCGAATCCTAAAAACATGTGTCGTCTATTATATGTCAGGTATGTTTAAATAAATCGGACACGTTTTATTGTCATTCAAAAACATATATCTAAGCATTATTCACTTGACAACCCTAGCACCTGAACCAGCCAATTAGTTGTGCTTAAGCCCTATTAATTCCTGAAACAAACATTCATTGAATGTTAAATTAATAAATATTTTATTTAAGAACTATTGAGTCACAAATAAACACAAGAAACTATATATAATTAAAATATGTTTTGGTCAAAAAAATATTAGAAAATGGCGCAATCGTAAAGTCGTGATGGTCGTCCATTTCATTTTTTTTTTAGGTCAAGGCATTGAGATATAAAAATCTTAATGCATAAGTAGTATGTTGTCAAACATTAGTTTAAAAAAACGAATAAGCACGCAATACAATTTTAATGTTTTTTTTATTTTCCATTTATTACTTTTTAATTACTATTATTACTATGTAAGTTAAGAAAATTTTCGGAATAAATCATTGTCAGTTTAAAAAAAACGCAGCACTCCGGGAGTGCCGGCAGAAGTGAAAACTTCAATATTAACGTTGTGTTTAATTATAAGTATAAAAGTACTATCATTTATGAGGTAGAATACAATGTTTATTTATTGCGCTATCGTACACAAATATGACAATTTATATGTTATTATTTATAATATTATATCGTTACTTATATATTACATTAAATTTTATCTCTCAGAAAAATCAACTTCCATCCATAACTTCGACGACTTATACACCATCGTTATTATCAGAATCATCATCGCAAATTTTTACAACTGATACAATTGGTTTATGATAACTGAAGTAAGAAACAAACAGTTTTGATTCGAACCTATTTAAGTGTCTAATAAAGACCGCATCAATAGTAGTTTTGTATTTCGTTGTGCTAAAATTGCGATCATTTGACATAGTTAAACCAAATTCATTATTTAAAAATTCAATTAATGATTGATCATTCGCGCAAGCGCCCTGTGCCGCCTAAACAGAGCAGCACACTCAGGCACGGTAGAAATGAGAGTGGGAGATACTAGTTCCTCTCCCTTCCCCTCGATCTTACGCTTTTTCGATCAGCATCACGTGACCCTGACGGGAGTTTGAAAGTTTTTACCCATACAAAAAAGTGCTCAGCGCCGCTAAAGAAGTTTTCACTTCAAAAATATCCTGGAGTTTCACAGTTTTGGCCGGAAAACAAAAAAAATTATCTGTGCCAGAACCTGATATGTCAACCTGTCAGTTGAAAGGTGTAGGACTGAAGCTTCTAAAGCACATTGGTAGTATAAATTCCTTTAATAAATTTAATTACACTTACGTCCATAATTGGATTTAAATATTGTGTTAATCCAAATATAATATTAAACAGTTTACATGTTTAATTTACACATTCGTTATTGAATATATATAATAATATACACGACACAATAAAAACAAAACAAAATCGGGATAACTTCTGTTACAAATCACTTTATTAAATGTTATTTTTGCAAAAATCGTTTCAAAGGTTAATTTCATTATTTCTGACTTAAATACAGCCTTTGTGTACTTTTATTGCGTTTTATTTTTCTCTTGCTTTGTGGTTTTGTGATGTAAATACAGTAGTTTAATTTTTCAATGGTAATTTTAATTTCAATTTAGTAATTACTCATATAGTTCGACCATACCGACAATTACTCTTTATTCAAACATGTTCTAAGTATCTGTGGATTTTATTCGCCATAAAAGCTTCCACAGACAATGTAAAGGGTTTTATAAGTTCCCAGACTACATACAAATGACGTCAAAGTGAGCGATCATTCAACGTACCGGCCGTAATTGGTGGTTGCGTGTGATCGAGAGTTTCAATGCAAGCATTCAGCTCTCTCAGGCCGTTTAATACGTCATAGATCTTCATTCACTCACATAAATGTAGCAGTATTCATCTATTATGTAACTTTGGATTAATAAGATTAATTAACTTAATTAGTCAAACTAAAAATATGTATTTTTATATCGAACATCACTTTGTACCACAGTATTGAATTACCATCAAATATCTAATATTGCGAAGAGGTTTCATACTTATGTTGAACTTTCCAAATAATTAATTATTGTATGTTGGGTAAAGCTTAAACTAAATCAGGCGTGTTATTCAACTCTAATGGATAATCCTCATAAGTTCAGCCCATCTCCAGCCAATATAGGTAATGAATGAAAATCTGAAAAAGCATCTTTGTACAAAGACATTAGAGAATGAGCTAATTAACTCCAACGAGGGTGAGGTCTCGTTATGTCAGGTTTATTTGCACAAAAATCACTAAATGTGTTGCTTCATCAAAATTCCATGCCTTCGTTAAGTTTCCGCGGAACAATTCCAATTGTAGACGTTCCTTGTATATTCCGCGTAATGCTTTTACTGTATTCACTGTATTATGTTATATAGTTGTCGTCTATGGTAGGAATCGTAAACATAACTAATAATAAATTATTTAAATAAAGTATATTTTGGTAATATTGTCTGTGGATAAGCCAATAGGCATAGACAATATTACCAAAATATACTTAGGTAAAACTTATGCTAGAACATTATTTCTACCATAAATTATAGCAATTAAATAAACAGTTTATTACTTAGTTAATCTCGATGCAGCTATTGCAATATAGAATCACTTATTATGTGTATTCCTAGTATAATAAAGACCGTCGGACACAGCATAAGTTACTTAGAATTTAGATAATAATAAATCGTAAATCGGAATATAATCTAGACTTCTAAGAAAGCAAATGAGTGCAGCATCGAGCTGCCACATTTTGTAAGCAAATTATAAGTTTTATTTTAATGTAAATAGTTTATTGAACTTGTTTTTTTGCGACCGGCGGCAACCAACGTTTTTTTCGGCGACAACCGAATTTTCAAAATTCTTGTACAGCTTGCTAGTCAGTGGGCTGTGAAATGTGTTTTTAAAATTTATATGTATTGAATCGAGGTGGTGGGGGAGGTATGGATGTATGTCGAGGTTGTGGGATTATCTCAAAGCTACCGGGCAGGCTCACCACGATAATTAAGGGCTTGAAGTAGTCTTCGCCAATTTGAGAGGAAGCGAGAAATGAATAAGAGCAATATTCAAATCTAATTTATTATTCAAAAACATTATCTTAAATACTAATTACACCTATTCACACATACATGATATTATTCTAGTGAGCTGTTGGTGTATCGCATATCTTCAGCTGTTAAGATTTGCAACACACGTGATCCATGTCAGCAGTTGTAGACCAGTGCCGATAATTTTTGAAACCTAAAAAAATTACAGTAGGATGAAACCCATTAGAAAAGCAGGGGAATATGATCAAAATGAAAGGAAAAATAAATTACGGTCGATCTGAGGTCGGGAAGGGGTGGGGGGGGGAGTTTTAAGGGTAAAAAACGGTTTATCTCGATTTCCGGCAAAACTAAAAGTCCTATCGAAGAAAGTTTAATGGCAAAGTTGTAGGTAATAAAAAGATCTAAAACTTTTGTATTCACACATTTTTCACATAACCTCAAAATTTATGTGAAAAATTCAAAAAACCAAGTTTTTGGTTTTTAATTTTTATCTTTTACAAAAATATTTTTTTTTAACGAAATTTGGTGAAAACTTACCTTTCTATGTCCCAAATACGCTGTAATTTATTTGATTAAAAATATTTATTTGTTCACCTTATTTTGAATTAATATCGAAAAAACACCCTAATTTTCAATCGAAAATTCTGACGTCAAAATTTCAGCTTTTTTCAAAAAGTTGGTGTGCTTTCAGTTCGTTGAAATCTTTACTTTCCTATGGTAAAAAAAAATATATATATTACCATAGTAAATCTTCTCAGAAAACGCAAAAAATCGTATGCAGTAACGCCCAGACCTGTCATCCCCTTCCTTACTTCTCTATGAATCTTCTTTAAATTATAATCAGATGCCTATTTATTACTATTTTAAGATAACTTATATATACCTGAGAGACCTAAAAAAAAATTTAGCCTTCAGATGGGCTAAAATTTTCGTATTTCATAGAGAAGTAAGGAAGGGGATGACAGGTCTGGGCGTTACTGCATACGATTTTTTGCGTTTTCTGAGAAGATTTACTATGGTAGTATATTTATATTTTTTTACCATAGGAAAGTAGAGATTTCAACGATCTGAAAGCACACCAACTTTTTGAAAAAAGCTGAAATTTTGACGTCAGAATTTTCGATTGAAAATTAGGGAGTTTTTTCGATATTAATTCAAAATAAGGTGAACAAATAAATATTTTTAATCAAATAAATTACAGCGTATTTGGGACATAGAAAGGTAAGTTTTCACCAAATTTCGTTAAAAAAAAAATATTTTTGTAAAAGATAAAAATTAAAAACCAAAAACTTGGTTTTTTGAATTTTTCACATAAATTTTGAGGTTATGTGAAAAATGTGTGAATACAAAAGTTTTAGATCTTTTTATTACCTACAACTTTGCCATTAAACTTTCTTCGATAGGACTTTTAGTTTTGCCGGAAATCGAGATAAACCGTTTTTTACCCTTAAAACTCCCCCCCCTACCCCTTCCCGACCTCAGATCGACCGTAATTTATTTTTCCTTTCATTTTGATCATATTCCCCTGCTTTTCTAATGGGTTTCATCCTACTGTAATTTTTTTCACTTTTTATTTATTTTAAAGGCTATCTGCACTGGTCTATTGGTCAATGTTCAAACGAAATCTGAACAAGTTGAAACTTTGTTTTTGTTTACGCGTTGCCATGGTCACTCGTAAGATGAAACGTGGTGTATCACTAAACATATTTTTTGATATCAAACAGAGTGCAGACTTGCTAAGTCCCAAATATGTCGTCGTTACCCCGTATTATCCGCAAAGAAACAACAATGAAGTCTTTCCAAGTGCTAACAAAGGCGGCACGGAGCAAACGCGACCCGCTGTTTCAAATTATAATCGTGACGTCACTATGTCATCACGCAATCACAAGATAATACAGATTTTCTATGCATTTACATTTTCCATTCACAATATATGAACTTCTTGAATTTATATTCGAAACTTTTCATAATACCACAGAACTTAAAAGAATTCCAAATATATTTATGAAAGGAGTATTAGTAAATTTCAGACTTATTATTTTTTGCAATTAATTGAAGTTATTGACACGCTGTTTAATTGTAAAAGTTTTTAACCTTTACTGTTGATGACAATCTGTAATAGTCATCGTTAAATATGTTTTTTTTTTAATGGCTCTGGCACGATTTGTGTATTAGCCAGCGTCTAGTATAGGATTTTTTTATAATTCGAGCTTGTCTTTAGAAATTCGACCGTGTCCTCTATGTACGGTTTAGGCACTCGCCCGGTACTGCACAACCCTCCCAAAGGCCGAGAACAAATTAAAATTAAATTAAAACTTGCCCTCGAACCGGGAATCGAACCCGGTACCCTCACCTAGCTGCCACTTAATAAGACCGCTAGGCTATGAGGCCCCCTATATGAAGAATTGTCGGCGGGGTGTGTCAGACACAGACTACTTAGATAACACATACAGAAATTAAGGGTCCAGACCAAAAAGGTTATACCTTCACTAAATCAGTATTAGCGTCAATAACTAATCGGCAATAAAATTTATATTATTTAAATTACGCCGGATTTATATGTTATTATTATTTAATCTACTATTAGATATCATTTATTCGAGAATTATTTAATTTTGATCCAGCTATTTACTTGTCATTTTACAAATACGTAACAATTTTTTTTATTAGATCAGTATTGGCACTCGAACGTATAACTCTTAACCCTGAGATCGTTTGTTCGAATACCGGCTGTACACAAATTAATTTTTATATGAGCTATCAATACTTGCTCGTACGGTAAAGGAAAACTTCGTACGGAAACCGGCCACCGAAAACTCGACGGCATATTGTGTCAGTTGCCTTATGTAGAAATCATAATTATCAAAGAGTTTTTTCTACCAGTTTTTTTAATTTTTTTATAACAAATTATAACTAATTAGTAGGAAGTTGGCAAGTCTAATCCTAAATCCTTCAAGATGTATACAGGCTCAATAATTAAAACATCGTAATTATAGCCCCCACTGTAGCCACACTAATTGCACAAAGTTTTCTCCTTTCCCTCATTAAGACTTGAAATTCCCGAGATGCGTCAGCCCTTTCCTAGATAGTTCTGTTTAATACAGTGTAAAGTGTGAACGAGAATTAATTTAGCTCCAAGTTCTATGGTTTGTTGAAAGTTTATTTCCATGTAACACGTACGAAACTTTTGTTATTATTATGATTATTACGACGTGTACGACTTGTGATTATTTTTTATAAACAAACAAAAATTGTGTTTCATTGGCATTTAATAAAATTTGTGTATCTATTTAGGCTTCATTCATGGAGGGGACAGTTCGTCGATTTTGTAGTTTCGTTATCGTTTTCAGTTGACACTTATTTGATGTCAGTGATTGTTTATTACGTAATGAAGTTGTTCAGTAGAAACAAGCAGAAATTTTAGCTTAGTGGTTATTTTCATTTATTTTTTATCTAAGAGCTTAATATGCAGTAGTTATCTTGTGATTTAAAGAAAAAACTGTTAACTGTGTTAACGGATTAAAGTTATGTATTATTATAAATTTACAATTATTTAACATAATTTTAAATTTATCCGACGTTTCGCGTGCTTTACAGCGTGCGTGGTCACGGTGACTGAAGACAAAGGGTGTTGAATGTCAAAAAGTATCACAGCTGCAGAGAAAGTTGCATTATCTGTATTTGTTTCCCCGGAGTTGGTATCGACTAAAAGATGGAGGGTTTTGGCAAAAATGGCGCACGGTGTCCTCTATTTTTAAAAATTTTATTTTATATATTATTTTTTGTTTTAAAAACCATCCGCGAAAATAGATGGTAATATGTAAATTGATGTTAAATAATTGTAAATTTATAATAATACAAAACTTTGATCCGTTAAAAACAGTTTTTTCTTTAAATGTGTAAAGGTTATGTCAATCAAAGACAATATTATATCTTGTGATTGTAAAACTTCTAGTCGCGAGTTTAAAAGACCAAACAGTGTCTTCCTTTAGTACACTGTAAGTAGTGTTATTGGATACTTTCCTACCTTAAAAATGCTTTTAAGTAAATTAGGTTAGTTTTAAATAAATTATCCAGTGAGGCCCAGACCTAAACAGGTTGTAGCGCCACTGATTTTTTCTTTCATAATCAATTATTAGTCTTAAGTTAGGCTAGATTGTAATGTTAAATGATGTCTTTCTGTAAAACATTTTGAGGACACCGGCGAAGAGAGAACCTTATACATTTCGACATCTCTCTTCGATTATGGCTGCAGATAAGAAGGCTGACTTACCTATATATAAAAAAATATCAGTATAAATTCATCATAGTCCAAATAAATGAGAAAATTTCTTAAAACTAGATATATATATATATTTGAGAAGGAAAGTATAAATATTCCACTACAGTACAGGAAGCAGAGTCAAGTTTTTGGGGTGAATAAATAAATGTTAATATCAAACTTGACTGGTTCAATAGCACAAATATTTCTTATTATGATCAAAGACTATTTATTGTGTTTGTTATCATAGAAAACTACTGTAACATTTTACTTAGCGAAATTACTGCAATTTATATAATAGAATGAACAAAATAGTGAATATGTCATGCAGATGGGACTTGTATAATAAATTAGAAAGCCTGATAGAAAAGCCCATGACTTGCTTTACAAGTTCTAGTAAAATTTTAAAATTAAAACGGACGATCAAAATTCTTAATTGAATTGACGGCTCATTAGTCTAGTGGTTAGTACCCCTGACTGCGAATCCATGGGTCCCGGGTTCGATCCCCGGCTGAGAAAAACATCGATGTGATGAGCATTTGGTGTTGTGCTTAGGTCTTGGGTGTTTAAATATGTATTTATATGTCTATCTATCTATAATATGTATGTATATCCGTTGCCTAGTACCCATAACACAAGCTTCACCAGCTTAGCATGGGACTAGGTCGATTGGTGTGAATTGTCAAAAAAAAAAAAAATTGGATTGCAATAATAAATATAATATTCAATATATCTAAAACTTACTGTCAATATAATACAGAAAGTTGTTAACATAAACTTTTATATAAAAAACTTTTCAGGTCTGGGCCTCAGATTTCTGTATATGTATCATTTATCAATCTAATAGGCAAGTAGGTGATCAACCTTCTGTGCGCTGGCACAGAATCAGGCATAGAATCTGTGCCATCTAGTTCTATTTATATTTGCTAATAATAATATGTACGACGGTAAATAGCCAAATATTAAAAAAATATACATACAATTTTGTCATTATTAATTGAGTTAAGATCATATGAAATGTAAAGCCGTATAGAATGGGTTTAGAATCAGTACATATGCATTGTATATTCAGTTGAATACTAAATTTTTAACTAAACCTGACCGGAACTGAACTGAACTGCAATACTAACAATGCGAGCACTTGGACTCTGATATTGTTGCATACAACATCACATTAAACCGAGGTTTATATTGTCATACATTTCGTCCTTAAAGTAGGGTTGCTTTCAAAGACCAAAAAGTAATTCAAACCATATACTATTTTGTTTTATTTTTATGCCCTCGCTGGATTAAAGTTATGAATTTTCTGATAGAATATGCATATTTACTATTAATTCAAAATTACAGAAAAGTAGTTCTGATACATGTTCATATTATTAAATAATAGCAACCCTAATATGGTCATAGCACTTTTTATATTTAAAAGGATTTTCAACCCTAACTCGGTAAAAATACATATCACATTTGTATGTGAAAACCATTAGTGCTATTTGCTAACGTTTTGCATAAAGAATACGAAACCGCGGCTTACGTGTCGAGTAAGGCAGTTGTCCCACCGCCGACGATGAACGAGAAGCGAGTCGAGCTAGAATTAGGCTATGTTCACATGTAACGCGCGTCAACGCGCGATCAAATTTGAAGAGAGTTCAGATGATGAGCGCTAATGCGCGTTGCGAGAGTACTCGTCAGTGTAGTTCGGTAGAACGTAGAAAATGGACGTGGAAGAGGCTATTATTTTGTGGTTATATTGTTATATTATAATTACGAAAATTAACAAAATTACATGCGATCGCGATGAAAGCGTGCGCTCAACTGAACAGCAAACGGACATTACATTAATATCAAAGCGCGCGTCAACGCGCGATCACCTGCGTCTAGAGACTTTTTCTCTGAGCGCCGCGTTAACGCGCGCTCATGTGAACAGTTGTATGAAAATACCACAATGTCTAGTCGCGCGATTTGAAAATGCGCGTCAAATTTTGCCATCTGAACATAGCCTTAGAAACGAGTTGGCGAGCAGCGGAAAGCGAGTATGTAGTTCCGATAGTTTTGTCGCTGGGCTATAAGCGAGTGTACGAGTGAGACATCATCGTCGTCCGAACTAGACAAGATAATTGAAATGATTGTTTGATATTCATTATAAATAAAAATACGTCTACTTTCAGATCTAGGGATCAATGGAAATGACTGCCGCCGCTGTTTGGTGTCTCGGCGTGAGTTCTGATCGCTCAGCAAGTATCGCTAAGCGAGAATTACCTTTGATAGTTCTTGCGGCTCAGCGACGAACTAGTGGAGTTGTAAAACACATCAATATTTTCATCAATGTTTGTAATTAAGCTGTGAGAACGAGATAACATATTCCATGGACCATTAAAAGTATCAGATAAGCGAGCCGTAGGTACGTATAAAAGACTTTTAGTTTGAGTAACTCTAGGATTACAAAGAAAGGAAAATTTTGTAAGAATATAAGTGTGAATATTAAAGTTAAATATTTTATATAAATAAACTAGATTCATCAATCTAGTTACTCACGTGGGAGTTTTAGAGTATCTAACTTGAAATAGTCCAAACGAAAGTACGTTTCTTGAGCGAGAAAATAGTCGATAGTTAGTCGTTTCCTCGCCGTTGGTGGGACAACTGCCTAAAGGCTGTTGATAATGTACCGTTGGCATTTTATGACAATGGCCGGTACATACGTGATGTTTCATTTTTAGCCACTAACATATTTTGCTTAAATTAATCAATAATTGTTTTAATAGTGATATTCATATGCTTGCTAAAATCCACTGCAGTACATGGTTGACTAGAAACAAATATCCCTTTTACACGCCTGTCTCACGTTTGTGCTCATCGTTTAATGGTCCTGTTGACAGTTTGTGTCGGATTTACAATAAAACTGTGATAAAAAATTACTCGGTGGCCATTTTCATCAACTCCATGGAGACCTTTTGCAGAGTCGGTTTACAAACCTTTCTGTGTTAATTATTTGCTATTATTATTATTTTCTTTATTTCTACTATTTACAGTATATGTTCGCTAATGTTTGGCGGACCTATGCGACTTATTCAATAAGTCCTCTTGTGAGTTGTGTGCTGCGATATTGGTCTACTGTTCTACAGTACAATTCCAACTTCAGTTGATCATTGCTTACTTCATAGGCCTCTAAACTCTCTCAAAATAATTATTATAATTTGATTTTCATTGATATATGCATTTCTGACTTAATTTGTCGGGTTTAAACATTGTTAGAAATCTTATTGTATCAGAACAAAGCTTTCGTCTGGTTTCCCCGACTTGGTAACTGGTCATCAATCTTGTGCAAATCTTTTTTACCAAATGCCTTTCTGATCACATACAGTGCTGGGGCGGAATATATTTGAAAATCGAATGACTTCAATCCACTGGGAAACGAGTTGTTGCTAGCTTGCTATAGCAAGAATATATTCTGTAAATTTTGAGGTTTTCTTGATGCTTGACAAATCTTGATAAATTTTATACTAGATTACGTACTTAGTCGTATACCTATAATGATGTCCCGTAAGCTAATAGTTGTACAACTTCCGTGTTGTTCCCACGAGAATGTAAGTGCATCCTCCTATTTCACCATTTTTAACTTTGACTTTATGAATTTACTTCATTAATTAAGTTTTATTATAGGCATGTTGTAAACTGTCTGTGCCACGTAGATTTTTGATTCTATATTTTTCTTCATATATAAACTTTAACTGTCTACAACAAAATAATTAATTTGTGCACCCAAAGATTCGAATACAAATACTCCGCTTAAAACGCTTAGCCGCTAGTCTAATATTGGTCTTCCATTGTATTATTATGCTCGTAGTTAAACGCCTTCCATTTATGTAAGACCTGCGACTGTTGTTCATGAAAAATTCTCTAATACAACTTAATAAATTGTTATATATAAGGAATTCTTCTTCGTCTTCTTTTAGTGCCTCTCCATTACTGGAGGTTGGCCGTCAGTCTTTTTCAATCGTAGTCAATTTTTATTTCTGTGCCAGATGCAGCAACTCTTCCGCAATCGCAATACCCGTCCTCCCAAACGTTGCGAAGCCTTGATTTTTTCCTTCTACCAACACGCTACCCTGGATTTTACCCATTATAATTGAAGACGTAGCGGTCATGGCGCAACATGTGGCCTAGGTACACACTTTCCGTTGTTCGGCATAAGTTTTTCGACATTCCAACTCGATTAAGAACCCTCTCGTTAGTGACCTTTTCTATCCAGCCTATATCTTAATACAGTAGAACCTCGTTAAGTCGAACCTCGATAAGTCAAAAACCTCCAAATCTCGAAAAAATGTTTTGTTCCCTTCCCTTAAAACACCAAAACCTCCATTACTTGAAATCTTGACCCTCTGTTAATCAAAATAATCACCGAGTCCCTCCAAGCCACTTTGGTACATATTTTCACTCTATAACTCGAAAAATTAAATTTGACCTCTGTATCTCGAACATAGGAACGTTTTATTTTACAACCTTTACAACTTGATCATTTGGAATTTATTATCTCTATTGTTCGAACAAAAATAAGTTACCGACTTTAAGAACTTGCCGACAATGTGAGTACACTATTGTTTCTTAGAAAACATTTTAGGAGTATACAATAATAAATTTATGACTCATGGAAACACGTGTTTGCTTGCTTTGTGTCAGGTGTCAAAATATATAAGAATAAACCTCAAACTCTTTATGTCGAATCAAAATCCGCCTAAGTCGAAATCCTCCATAAGTTGAAAACTCTATAACTCGAATTTTTTGGCCTCTCCCTTGATGTTCGACTTATAGAGGTTCTACTGTATATATAAATTACGTGTCACGTTGTTTGTCCGCTATGGACTCCTAAACTACAGAACCGATTTCAATCAAATTTGCACACTGTGCAGTTTGATCTAACTTAAAAGATAGGATAGCTTCCATCTCAATTTATACCCGCAATATTATTTTATTGCAAATTATTTGTTAATTATTTGATAGTCACAATTCTAACAGATGGGGCTGTGTTGAAAGTACCAACGTTTCAAATAAGCTACAATTTAATGGCATTACCACCAAAAAAACATGGTGGTCCCCATGACTGGTGTACTCCTACCGTTTCCCTTGAATAGGTTACTACTATGTAATATAACTAAAACCTTAGCCACAGCAACGCTTGGCCGGTCTGCTAGTAATATAATAAATTCTAATATCAGCGACTGGGTAAGATAAATAAGCTGAAAATAAATTAATACCATCCATTAACGGTTAATTAAATTATGTCTTATTTGATCCGTATAATGAAGCTTATTTATTTACAGCTCTGAAGGCATTTATTATGTAAATCCGTGCTCTATCCAAATTGCCCTCTACCACGGAACGTAAATCGACATTTTGTGTGCAATAGGAATCTAATACGTAAATATGACGTAAATACGACTGGAAAAACTTAACTAATAATTAAACGGATATAGAGCATTGTGAATGAATTTATGTAAAGAGAAACGAAAAAAAATCACATAGAAAAATGCCATAAGAAATTTTTTAATAGATCAGGGGGCAAACGTGTAGGAGGCTCATCTGATGTTAAGTGATACCGCCGCCCATGGTCACTCTCAATGCCAGAGACCTTTCCAACGAATGCAAAACCGTGGAAATCGGTTCGTGCGTTCTGGAGTTATAGCGTCAGGAAGGAAACCCGACTTATTTTTATATAGTAGATTGACGGAGGTAAAGACGAAAACGAAATCGCGCATAACAATTAATTTTAATAAATGATATAAATTATGACTTAGCAACATCGCTTCATAGTACGGGGGCCTGAACCTAATTATGGCCGCTTATTTTGCCGTGAAAATGTGACAGTTCGTTAGTCCGAATCTTACTGAATACAATGCTTTATTACATTGTTCTTGCTCGCAAACATTTTTATTATTCTTAAGACTACAAGAAATGTAATTATAGAAGCATATTTTAGCTCTGAGTTTTTGTTTGTTATGTACAATGAAATGTGTACTTCTAACAAACATTAATCTATGTTTATACGATTACTCGTATAAGCTTTACAGCTGTACAGTTTTATTTCTTTAGTTGAATGTCCTAACTCAGGAACTACTGGCTCGAATTTAACAACTAATTGTTGTGTTCGATAGACTTACAAGCTTTTTAACGGGTTAAGCAGATCTATCTAGCTAGGAAAGCTATCTCTATGAATGTATTGTGATGAGAATGCCGAAGATAAGCTACGGTATTGAATTGTCATAGATTAGTAAATGATTAGTTTAAGGAAGCATAAATCAGTATATTTTTAGATATATGGTGCCACTGATCATAACTGTCTCACGTACCACTAAATATATAACTTATATGTCGCAGAATCAATGCGATTAACATATTCAAAGTTGGTGTCAATACCGTCGTCCGACATATTTTTTAGTATTTCAACACGTGGGTTTTGTCAGGATGCTTTAACAGTAGTACATACAGTAGAAAGTCGAAAACTAAATTTGTATGAAAATGTCAGTTCGGTTCGACAAATTTAGTTTTCGACTTTCTACATACACTACTGTTAAGGCGTCTTGACTAAAACCCAAGGTCAGGCGTCGATCAGAGAGCAAGTAAACTCAACGATCGATTCTACGCAGTACATACAATTTGACTTTGACACATAGACATATTACATCCTGTAAGATGTCAACGAGATGGCGTGGTGTTGTCATTCTAATAAAACAAATGACATCGTTATCTTTTATTACATAATCTCTGACATATATATTAATTAAATTTAACATTAAAACAAAATTTGACTGCGTTAACATAACATCAGTCTGTACTAGCTAAGGGAATGTGTATAATAAGATCTAGTAGTTCTTTTATTAAAACAAATATTTCATATGAAATTTAAAAACTATAACTATTTTAATTATGTGGCAGGTTTCACCGGAATGATAACATAAATTTACTTCTAGCTAAATTCAATTGCTAACAGAGTTATAACTTTTGAATTAAAATATTTTCATAGTTAGTCAACTTTGTTTCAAGCCAATTAGACAATATTTACCACTTTTATAAAAATGGTAGTGTATCTACAATGTATTTAATTGGCTACTACCTATATAGGCTTCGAAGTATAAGCAGCAAGGCGATAGTTGGAAGTATCCTTCCTTAAACGGCATTCCATCGATCGATATTTTACGATTTTTCTTTGAACGTAAAATCCGTGGACCGCGCGCACGACGTTCTTTCATAATGTCTTTAATGGCAACGTCTACTATTAAGAATGTATAATTACATTGATTTTATTGTATTTTACGCAGACCAGAGCTCTTTCGTTAATAAAGTCAACGATTATCTAGTAGATAAAAGGGCCTGGGACTAGTGCTAGACAGTCTACTTCTAATTAATTTGCGATATTTGTTTTAAAATATATGTTGTTTGATGATTTGCTATTTTAAAAGAGTACTGAGAGTTTTTTACGCCGTTTCTCTCGGCGTACACCCTCTGTCTTCTTTGCCGATGAGTAGGGATGCCTACAGATTCAAATTTAATGACGTGGAATAAGTGATACCTGTATCTTATGTTCCATAATAAACATATTTTATTTTTTCCCAAGGTCCCAAGGTCGCGACATCGGCGCTTCAGATATTGAGAGAATACACAGTACACACATACAATGACGTCGGAATCCGTATCGATTTCGCTATTAAAATTTACTGAGTAAGGGCACAGCATTTAATACGGTAAAAATAGCAACTTACTAGGCAGTAGCTGTTTTTGTACTGCATTGTAAATTCAAAATATTTTCCTTTCATTTCCATAAGAAACCATGACGATTATGCATGTCGGAGCAACGTAGTTACTGTCAGCTGTCATAAAGCTTATACATTAACATCGTCAAAGTCAAACCAGTTCAAAACCGTTAATACTAGTAGTATATTTGATTAGCCAATATTGCTAGATCTATATGCTAACATCTATTTAATTGGAATAAGTTTAGATAAGATTCATTTCACCATCTTATTCCCAAAGATACTAACTACGTGTGTACATAGCATATAGCTGATCCGGCAAACGTCGTTTTGCCATGTATATCATTTATAATAAAAATTAGGGGTTGATCGTGGAGGGGTGAAAGTTAGGAGTTGTATGTATTTTTTAATGCTGTATCATAACAAAATAAAAACAGAAAAAAATATCTAAAAATAAAAAAAACATTTAGGGGGACGAAAAATAGATGTTGTCCGATTCTCAGACATACCCAATATGCACACAAAATTTCATGAGAATCGGTCGAGCCATTTCGGAGGAGTTTAACCACAAACACCGCGACACGAGAATTTTATATATTAGATGTTAGTTATATAATAAAAAACAGTGCCGCTACAACCTATCAGTAGTTAAATTGTTTCGTGATATATTTTTCTTAATAAGCAAGTGGGTGATCAGATTCCTGTGCCTGTGTTAGTTATATTATAGGTAAGATCAGATTAAAAAACGACAGCTAGAATGGCGTATGTAAAAAACGGATTGAATCCTGACATAGTAAGTTGGGAACTCGTAGTTCGAGCTAAAACTCAACTCCATTACTGTATCGAGATAACAATGTTATGCCTAATGTTAGGCTGCATCAACTTATTTTACTTTATACAACAGAACGAACTCCCACAAGCTAAATATCTAAGCATGCTTTTTAGACAATTGTCTTGCTTAAAATTATATTTAGTACGCCACATATCTTAAGCTGTTCACGTTGCTAAAAAGAACGAGTAAGTACAGCTTTTTATTAGACACAGCATTTTTAAACCTCTGACCTGTGTATAAGGATCAAATTTCCGTGTAACACTTTGTTGCTTAGGTTGTTTTAGAAATGTGTTAAGCAGACTTTATTCACGGCAGCGTCACATTAGTTTCAGAGCCTCACCTGCGTTTCTTAGTCTGCAAACATATTTTACATTGCTTTTGATTTGGGAAATGCCATATAAAGCCAGTAACTGCGTTGCCAGATATGTATGAGATATATTCAGCTGGTGCACTCTCTCGTCTGTTTTACGACTTTGAGGTCATTTGTAAGAGAATTTCTGTGCATATATATAAATTAACGCTGACAATTGAGTTGGCAATGCTGTGTTGACTTCTGTTGGTTTTCCTGAGAAACAATAAACTTTGGGAGTGAAGGGTGTAATTAGTGCCTATACAGCCCTGCGATTCCGTAACTCACTTACCGAACTCACACAGCGGTTTTCGCATCGGCGGTCGCTCTGAAATCAGTCGTGAAGAAGTCATTTTATGATTTGGCATTCTAAAAAGGTGGGAGCTTGTAGTATATTGTTTATCAGAATGCCAAATCATAAAATGACTTCTTCACGACTGATTTCAGAGCGACCGCCGATGCGAAAACCGCTGTGTGAGTTCGAAAAGTGAGTTACAGAATCGCAGGGCTATACTTGCTGCGTAAAAGTGAAGGGAATATCAACAATCAAGTTTTAATGTAGTCTTGTATTGGGTTGACTTTAACTATGAAAATTGAGGGTTTCTATACAAATCATGTTTCTTCATCAGTTTATATTTATTACTTAATACATAGATGGTTTTGATTCATCGTCAGGATAAATTTTAAGGTTTATACATTGTATTGTTTAATTTATGCTTCGATTGACCATACTTTATGGTTCGATATATGTTAATAACTTTTGAGCCGATATTTTTAAAATTCATCTAAGATAATTTAAAAAAAAATGAAATAAAAATTTGTTTTTTATGGAACATAAGATACAAGTATCACTTATTCCACGTCATTAAATTATTAATCCCTACTCATCGGCAAAGAAGACAGAGGGTGTAGGCCGAGAGAAAAAGCCGGCGAAAAAACTGTCGGTTCTTTTTTTTTAAGTAATTTAAAACACATTTTCCCATTAAAAAAAGTCCAAAATCACTTCACGCCTTTCAGGTTACCCCCCACAGCCAAATCAGAACCTACAAAAATCGAATGTAACATCATCAAAAGCAGAACAATGCGCGTTGTGCCTGGCGTGGGCAATCAATTTTGTGAATCACCTCACGTCCTGGCATTGTCCTGGCACGCCACTACAATGAGTCCTACTGCTTCACATTTACTGGAAAATAGTTCGAATAAACATTGTGTATGTACAATACTCTTTTGTCTATACTGGCTTTTATTCGGAATAAACAAAAAGTGGAAACGTTTGGTTTTGTTTTAAATTCGAAGTTTAAATCTGTAGAATGGGTGATTTATTTTTGTAGTGTTACAAAAATTAGAGTTTTGGTTATAGTCGTTATATATGTAATAAAAAGTACATTTGTAAATACATAGATACTTTATGATATTCTCTTTTAGTTATGTGTTAGGTAAAAACTTTAAATAACTTGACAATTGCAAAACGGAACAATATAGAAATATAAGTCCGAAATAGTTTTTGTGTTATAGTTGTGTACCTATCAAATGGCCTTTAATATATATAATATACATATATATATTTATAACACATATTTTTTTTACACAAATTTCGAATATATAAAACTATTACGCTTCTAATGTATTATTTTGCTTCAACCAACCTATACTTGACTACTATAGAAATATTAAAAACAATTTGGAAGTGGCAAGCGTGTTATTAAATTAAATTATGAAATGGTAATTGCGCGAGCCTAATTCAAATTACCCGCCAGATGTCAAATCATGAAAGCTACAAGAAGTAAGAGCTCAGTGGCATTTCAGGCGGCGACCAATAAGATCACTTCTGCGCTACCCTGCTAGTTTGACAGCTAGCCACGTCGCGAAACCAAAGCGCTATATAATATTATGTACTCTTTTTCTTTTTAAATACTTTTTTCTTCAAACTAAAGGTGTTGAATTTTATTTATTATTTTCTTAATTCAATCGTAAATAAATTTGGTCGTGTCACAAATTTTTCTTGAAGAAAATTAATTAGTAAATTATCAACGACGGTAAGACATATTTTTTGATGATCCTTAATATTGGTGAGCGATTACCAACGTTTGCAGTTTAGAAAATTAGATGCGTCAGTAAATCCGACGCGACCTTTTTAATTTTTCAAAAGGTCCGAATTATGGCGCTAACTTTTGTTTTCGGCTAACGAAGCCAATTTTCGCAGTAACTAAGTTTGTTCAGATTTATGGACTCCACGCTAATTATATTAACAGATAAAATGTTATTACTAGTTTTCGAAATAACAGAAGCCAAATATAAAGTATGGTTTATTATTTTCTCAGTGTAAACTTTTATTTCTTAAACATTAAATAAACTATAAAATTTGTTTGTAATGGAAATTTTCTTACACAATCAAAAAAAAGCAGGGTGCGTGTAATTATGTACGCGCGTAAGAAGTTATACTTCCTTGGCATTATTAAAAATAGTTTTTGATTGCATGCAACTAATTAATTACAATTAAATAATCAAAGACTGGAAAAGGAGTCATTATAGTCAATAAAGTTCAGTTTACATTTGAAAAATTAAATAAATAAATAAACATTATTATCCTTTACATTAAGTGTAACATAAATTCTATTATTATTCGAATGTTGATTTTAAATTATGTCCAATGCCGTAGCCGTGGTCAACTTCATTCTGTTAATTTTGTGTCACGCGCTAAAGTATAACTTCAAAAATTTCACTTTGAAATTGGCTGTTAAAAACGAAATTCCTGAATCCTATGTCCCTATTATATACAGAAATACAGTAGAATTAAAATAATTAAATAAAAAGGAGGACTACTGGCAGCCCTGTTGTTTTCGAGCGATCTCTTCCTGGCAACCATTGTAAGATGAAAAAATTAAACTAATTTAATGTGTGGTGAGCGTAAGAAGTGAAAACTACATTAGACATAAAATTATTTAGATAAAACTATTTGAACAAAGCAAAGGAATTAAAACCTATGTAAATAGTTAAAGGGAAAATAATAAAAAGGAAAGCAAGAAATGCAGCCCTCAATTTGTGAAGAACTCCTTTTGAGAATTCATAATTTATTTTGAACATTAGCCTAAATTACTTTCTTTAAAAATTCATAAACTTCGAAGTTGACGCTTGTGCGTTTGAATATAAGATGATGCATTACTTTTATAGCTGTTAAAAAGTACTTCGAACGTTTTAAATGCATAACATAGACTATAAACACAAAGTTATTGCGTCTAGACAAAAGAAATGTTGAAAATTATAGAACATCTCTTGATTTGATCAAATAAAATTTTATTGTTTGTGTCTGTTTCGCGGTTTTATTAATAGATAAAAATCTTTATAGACAAATTGAAACCAGATAATTCATAGCACTTTCTTAGAAGGTTTTTTTCAGTTAATTAAATGAAAGTGTTTCGTGTGCGTTAGACATTTACTGTGGACACTACACACAGTGACAACATAAAACCTAAAACTATCACCGTTTTTGAAAGTGATTATAAAAAATATGATGAATGAAGCAGAAGATAATCGTCGAAACATTACAAAATTAAATAGCTCAACTTAGTTTAAGTTATCACTTTTGTCGGGCGTCCCAAGACGCACACATTTTCTTTTATGTAACAGGAGGCAAACGGGCATGAGGCTCGCCTGATGTTAAGTGATACGGCCGCCCATGGATACTCACATTGTCAGTAGGTTGCCGGCCTTTTAAGAATTGCTACGCTCTTTTCTTGAAGGACCCTAAGTGGAATTGGTTCGGAAATACTTCAGTGGGCACATTTCAAAAACTGCCTCAAGAAACGCTAGTAGTGGAATGATGAACGTCTATACTCCGATTATTAATTCCGTAGAATTCTGACAGCTATCATTTTTTGACATGTGTGGCAAACCTTTTTAACCCGGGCACATTTTTAAATTTCAATACGAGTCTGAACATCTGAGTCTATACATACATTTTATTTGTTATAATATATCAATTTTAATAAGTGCGGTGCTCCACATTAAAAGTGGTTTAACGGCGAGTGATAATTACATCCCTATTCATTACAAACAGTAAAAAACGCACAAATTAAGATAAAAATTTTTTATTAAAAAGGTTTACTAAACCTGGAATTAGTAGGCAGTGATGCCAGCTAAAGAATAAAATAAAGTAATTAAAGTTAATTCGATATATTGTTCGTGATATTGAAATTTTTTTATTTTTTATCAGGTCACTTGAGTTAGTAAATATTTAGATTTGCCTATTTGTAGGTCTAGTTGATAACCTTAACTTTTGTACTAAATAAATATTCTAGCAAAATAATATAAATAAATTACGTATAACTTGTTACAAATACTAGCGTACTATATATAGGACAGTAGGATAATATTCATGATTTTAGTACAATAATACAACTTTTTCTTTACAGACCGTTAGCTGCGCATGAAATTTTAGATGCTTTAGAAAATGTTTCTGATAATGAAGAAGATTATAGAGAACGACTGATATGTATTCTACCTCCTCCTGTTGATCCTGACTGTCTCACTGACGAAGATTCGGGTGAAGAAGATAATGTAACTTTGAATAATTTGCCACGAAACATTCTGCTTCAACCGGCTGAAGTAATGATTCAAGGGCAGATTATGGTGAGTGATACAGAAGAAGAACCTTCTGATTCTACAGGTCGAACTAAACGTAGGCGTACCTACGCATGGAGAAAACGGGACTTGGCAAAAAATCCCGTGAATTGGCCAGATGTTCAAGGCGCTTGTCAAGATAAGCGCCCAATTGAGTGGTTTGAAAACTTCTTAGATGAAGATGTTATTTCGTTGTTGGTGTCAGAGAGCAATAAATATGCTGTCAAAAAGAATTTACCTGGAGACATAACCACTGAAGATATGAAATGTTTTATCGGCATATTGTTGGTTAGTGGTTATTCATGGCTCCCTCGTAGAAGAATGTATTGGGAAAACTCCCCTGATACAAAGAATGAATTGATCAGCTCGGCTATGACTAGGGATAGATTTGACTTTATTTTTCGCCACCTTCATGTCAATGATAATCTGGATTTGCAAGACAAATACACAAAAGTACGCCCCCTAGTTACACTTCTAAATAAAAAGTTCTTAGAGTTTTCTCCTCTTGAAGAGCATTACAGTGTAGATGAGGCCATGATCCCCTACTATGGTAGACATGGCTGCAAACAGCACATAAAAGGTAAACCTATTAGGTACGGGTTCAAAGCTTGGGTTGGTGCTACACGGTTAGGGTATGTTTTATGGATGGAACCATACCAAGGTGCTAAAACTATGTGCAATCCAATATATAAAGAATTGGGGCTGGGTGCAAGCGTTGTTCTCACTTTTTGCGATGTGCTGATTTCACGTGGCTTCGACCTTCCTTACCACGTAGTTTTTGATAATTTTTTTACTGGGACGCCCTTGCTGGAAGAGATAACAAAGAAAGGCCTTCGTTGCACTGGGACAGTTCGAGAAAACAGGACATCTAGTTGTCCTCTGATTACATCGAAGTTACTGAAAAAAAAGGAACGTGGTGCTGTCGATTACAGAACGACACATGACAACACGTTCATTATTGCTAAATGGCATGACAATAATATATTCAGTATTGCTTCTAATGCTGTAGGAATAAATCCTAAACAATCTGCCAAACGCTTCTCACAAAGTGAAAAGAGAAACATTGTCATAGAAGAACCACATATAGTGTCCATCTATAACAAATATATGGGAGGAGTGGATCGGTCTGATGAAAATATTTCACATTACCGAATTGGTATACGAGGTAAGAAATGGTACATGCCGTTGCTCACACACATGATCGATCTTGCCGAACATAATGCATGGCAGTTATATAAAATAAATCATGGAAAACTGGATCATCTTGGCTTTCGCAGAAGGGTAGCAATTGCTTTGATTGAATCAAACAGAAAAAATGCCAAAAGAGGGCCTAGCCGACCCTCCCATCATGAACATGCTGATAGTCGTAAAGACCAAATGAATCATCTGGTTATTCCTCAATCGAAGCAAACACGCTGTCGTCAATGTCACAAAAAATGTTTGACACGTTGCAAGAAATGTGATGTTGGAGTGTGTGTCAAGTGTTTTGAAACATATCATTCATAAATAGTGTTAACCTAGTAAACCTGATTACGTTTGCTACGGGACTTTTCTCTAACCATTAGAACTTATTACATTAATCCATGAGGATTTGAACGAATAATGTAGAAAATACTTTTGTTAAACCTTTAATGGGAAATTTATTTCATAAATGTAAACTCATAATAGTTTCATCTAAAGAAAACCAAAACGCTATAGCCTCTTAGGGGCTCAGATTTCTGTGTATCTTTCGTGATCATTTGTTTTTTTTAATAGGCAAGTAGGTGATCAGCCTTCTGTGACTGACACACGCCGTCGAGTTTTATGAGATTTTTGTGTCTAAGTATCTGTTTCCTCCCTACAAACTAAGATGAAATTATGGCGCATTTTGTTTAATTGTAATTGGTCAAAATGAATGTCGGAACACGTCGCGTCTAAACCTATAAGCATCCAGTCCCATCACACGCGAACTAAGTTTAAATATTTATTAATAAGCATTATATTCGCTTAAAATAAAAATTTCACTCATAATTTAGGGTATAATATCGTCAGAAGCACAGTCTATTTTCATTAACAGTCTGTTTAATATAAATCTATACTAATACCCCCTGTATCTAGGCTCCGAATATGATTTTGTTTCATTCGGTGTCGAGACCCTTGGTCCGTGGGGTTTGAAGGAAATAGCAAAAAGATTAGTCGACATCACAGGAGACCAAAGAGCTACCTACCTACCTAGGACAAAGAATTAGACTAGCTATTCAAAGGGGGAACGCTGCTAGTATCTTCGGAACCTTGCCTAAAGGGACTTTAATAATATATTTCAGTTATTATATTTATTTCACAAAAAAAAATCCTATACTTCTCTATTTAGCCAAGCATTTTACTATCCCCTTAAAGTACGCTTGGCTCGTATTTACAACAACTTACGGTAAGAAAAATGTTTACATTTTCCCTAAGTCTTCCTAACTGATAAATAATAACAGCCTCCTTTAATGTAAACAAGGAAATTGATCCGCTTAACTCGTACCTTGGCTATTAAGTTGCCACAGGAATAAATTGTTAAAGGAATTTCCATCAAGAAACAATCAACATGGAAAAGTTTGAGTTATCTGGTATTAACAGACGTTCTAAAGCGTTCCGAAGTTAATCCAATCCAGTAAGTTGGCGAGTTGGCAACTAACACAATAGAAAGATTAGGGGAACTCTTCAGAACCGGCAAATACATTGTCCAACTCAACAATTTTCAAAGTAGAAAAGTCAACGCTACGGTTTATTACGGTAGATTTGCTTGTCTAAACTGTTATTAAGGTTTTAAGCTCTGTGGCCAATATTCTGATTTCTCAAAATAATCTAGTCATTTCTTCTGCTTGTGGTCTTCATTACTGAAGGTCTGTCAAAAGCCCTAACCGATACGACAACTTGCTGCCTCCATACCGCTCTATCCTCAGCTTTCTCAGGGCATTAGAGATGTTGAGGGGGTAGGCGATCGACTCTTATTTCTCTTGCCATCACTCACCCCCACCAGTTTGTCGAGACTATTCGGTTCTCCCCTGGCGATATGGCCAAAGTAGCTAAGCACGTAAATAATTTCGTAAAGTTAAGCATTTCGAAGTGACAAACATTATAGATATATATGTTTATATGTATGTTTCACGAGATTACTTTACAAATATACTATGTAGTTTGTTGTGGTACTAAATCAAGAGTAGAGCGCACTATTCCCTCAAAGGACGGCAAGCCGCGTTACAGGAGTCCGCGGCAATTAGCACTTTAAACAAAGTGCCCGCCTGTTCGTTTGCTTATCCTCTAAAATTGCGTTAAAACATTAGATAATACCGAAAATAATTAAATTGTATTTGATAATGTACATCTGTCATCTAGACAACAGAACATTTGCATTTGGTCGGATTTTGTACTAGAACATAACATATTCTTTGATTATTGAGATTTGAGTGATATTACATCACACATACCCAAAATCAATAAAGTATACTTGTTTAACACTACACGATTTATACCTAGGGTGCACTGACGATCTCCCAAATACATTTTATCTATTCATTGGTGCTGATAACTGGTCGGCAACGCTCTCGCGAGCCATGGGCGGCGATATCGCTTAACATCAGTTGAGCCTCCTGCCCGTTTGCCCCAGATGCTATAAAAAAATCTTGGTTTTACTACTACCAATTCCACATAAAATGACATAAATTATTGTACAAATTAAAAATGACCGCAACATTTTAAGTGCGCAATAAATATCTCGGAGCAGACTTACGTAGCAGCAAATCTACAAGCCATTACTAGAAATTAAGTTAAAAGGGTGCAAGAAATTTGGCACGTTTCGCCTGATAGCCATCTAATGCGCTCTTGCGATGCACTGTAATTGTTTTTGTTAATGGCTTCGTGGTTTTTGCTTTTATATAAACTTTAATGCTTTTAATTAAATTGCGCCACAAATGTGGCATGTTCATCAAGTTAATTTTTTCGTAATTAAACTATTAATTATATTGTTTGTGTGTGTAACTACTTATTTGGTTACATATTTATTATTTAATTAGATAATTTTTTAGTTACATTAAATAATATATATTTGTACAGTACCATTGCGTAAAAGAATAAAGTTATCTATATCTCGATTTTTTTTAATTATAATAATTAGGTCTGATTATTGGGTAGAGGAAGTTGCAGCATGGTTTTTTTAATTTTAATATACACCTAATTTAGGATTCATTATTCATCATCAGAATAAAAAAATATATTATTCAAAAACAGTAACGTAATATTTATACAATTGATGTGGTTTTAATAAATACTATATTCCAACTTCCCACTTACCCTATGTTAAACAAACTGTATGAGCGAGAAGTAATTAGTGCCAATATCAGAACGGTGTTTGTCTTGTATGAAACTTGGTACAAGTTAGCTTTAACTTGGCAATACGAGTTCAAAATGATATTCAATTTCACGTAACAATTATAAATATTGATATTACTCTGAGAGAATTGATAGTATAACCTAGTATGGAAAACATCGCGAAATTGCCCTCTGGAACTCGAGCCTTTTGGTCATTGGCGAAGGCAACTCAGGGAAACTTTTGTCAGCCCTCTTTACCATCCTTGCGAAAGGAGGATGACTCGATGGCTCACTCGGCGAAAGAGAAAGCAGAGCTCCTTTGCTCTCTCTTTGCTTCTAACTCCACGCTCAATGACTCAGGGACCTCACCGCCCACTATTCCGCATTGCGGGTTTTCTATGCCTGAAGTTCGATTCGAACAGATTGGTGTGCGGAGGGCCTTAATCTCCCTTGATACCCACAAGTCAAGTGGTCCTGACGGCCTTCCCTCGATCGTTCTTAAGACCTGTGCTTCTGAGCTGACTCCGGTGCTTACACGGCTCTTTCGACTCTCGTACTCCTCGGGCGTAGTTCCAAGCTCATGGAAGTCTGCGCATGTTCATCCCATTCCCAAAAAAGGTGACCGCTCTGAACCATCCAGCTACAGACCTATCGCAATCACTTCTTTATTTTCAAAGGTAATGGAGTCTATCATCAATAGGCAGCTCTTGCGATATCTGGAGGAGCACCAGCTAATTAGTGATCGTCAGTATGGCTTTCGCCGTGGCCGCTCGGCTGGTGATCTTCTTGCCTATCTAACTCATAGATGGGCCGAAGTTGTGGAAAGTAAGGGAGAGGCATTGGCCGCTAGCTTGGATATAGCTAAGGCCTTTGATAGGGTTTGGCATAGGGCGCTTCTTTCGAAACTACCGTCATACGGTTTGCCCGATGGCTTATGCCGATGGCTGGCAAATTTTCTTGTAGGACGTAGCATTAAAGTCCTAGTTGACGGAGCGTGTTCCAATCCTAGACCCATCAATGCAGGCGTTCCGCAAGGTTGTGTCCTTTCGCCGACCCTGTTCGTTCTGCATATCAATGACCTGTTGAATATCGACAACATCCATTGCTATGCAGACGACAGCACCATCGACACATTATATTCCGGCCATCCGAACATGTCTCGATCTGAAGTCGATGAGAGTCGCAACATTCTTGTTCTCGAAATTGAGTCGATTCTGGAGAAGGTTTCTGTGTGGGGTAGTAACAACCTTGTTAAGTTTAATCCTACAAAGACTCAGGTTTGTTCGTTTTCTGCCAAGAAAGATCCTTTTGTCGTATCTCCCCAATTTGAAGGCGCTCTCCTTAGTTCGTCACACAGCCTCAGTATCCTTGGGGTTGGCATTTCGAAAGAAGTCCAATTTCGCAGTCATCTGGAAGAAAAAGCCAAACTGGCTTCCAAAAAGCTGGGTGTTTTGGGTAGGGCTAAGCAGTATTTCACTGAGGTGCAACGTATGCAGCTCTACAAAGCTCAAATACGACCTCATATGGAATACTGCTCGCATCTCTGGGCCGGTGCTCCCAAATACCAGCTTCTTCCTTTTGACCAAATTCAGCGAAGGGCTTGTCGAATTGTCAATCTCCAATGTCTTACTGATCGGCTTGATTCTCTATCGCTACGCAGAGACATTGCGTCTCTTTGCGTTTTTTACAAAATTTATTACGGAGAGTGTTCTGAAGAATTGTTTGGGTTGATCCCTCCTGCCTCTTTTCAACACCGTACGAGCCGAACGACCTCTAAATTTCACCAGCATCATCTTGATGGTTGGAGGTCTTCCACGGTCCGCTTCACTAGGCATTTTCTTTTGCGAACTAGCGAACTGTGGAATCGGCTCCCGGGGGGGGTCTTCCCTCAGAGATACGACCTCCAAATTTTTAAAAAACGAGCCTACTCCTCCCTCAAAGGCCGGCAACGCACCCACTAAAATGGGTGTCTATGGGCTGCGTGGACTACCCTTTTTGGTCGTCCCGCAAGCTCGTTTGCCCCCCTATTATATAAAAAAAAAAAAAAAAAAAAAAAAATCTAAACCGTATTAAGATGTGTTTTTAATTTATTTAACATTCGCTCGAACGGTGAAGGAAAACATCGTTGCGTAGAGATGTGGGGTCTCTCTGCATCTTCTACCGCATTTACCATGGAGAGTGTTCAGAGGAGTTGTTGGGATTAATACCTGCAGCTGAGTTTCATCATCGGACGTAGAGACAGAATACGAAATTCCACCCGTATCACCTCGACGTCCGCCGTTCCACAACTGAGCGTTTTTCAAGGCAGTTTTAGCCGCGCACCACCACTATGTGGAACCAGTTGCCCACTGAAGTATTTCCGAACCAATTCGACTTAGGGTCCTTCAAGAAAAGAGCGTACCAATTCTTAAAAGGCCGGCAACGCACTCGCGAGCCCTCTGGCATTGAGAGTGTCCAAGGGCGGTGGTATCACTTAACATCAGGTGAGCCTCCTGCCCGTTTGCCCCCTGTTTTATATTAAAAAAAAACTGGATTGCTTTAGACCTAAAAATTCGACGGAGTATGTGAGGCACAGGAGGCTGATAAGCTATTTGCCTATTAGATTGACAAATGATCATGAAACAGATACAGAAATCTGAGGCCCTAAAAAGGTTGTAGCGCCACTGATTTATTTATTTTTTTAATAAGAGGTGTACGAACAAAACACTAATATAGCATATGGAGGAAGGATGTTGCGCTCTTCCTCCGACTCTAAAAGAAAAAATCCTTAACCAATGTTAACACTGAAGGTTCTAGTGGTTCTAGAGAAGTATCTTTAGCGGTAGAAATAGTTTGTTAACGCAATTCAGCCTTGCGATTCTGTAACTCACTCTAAACAACAAACTACAAGCTCCCTCCTTATCAGAATGCCAAATCATAAAATTACTGCTTCACGACTGATTTGAGCGCAACCGCCGTTGCGAAAGCCGCTGTGAGAGTTCGAAATGTGAGTTACAGAATCGTAAGGCAGGGTAATGACATCATCGTACTGATTGTAGGATTAGAGCAGACAAGACAATTTCACGTGAAATAGGTGAAACGCTATATTGATTATATCCTGTAAGGTATTCAGAGTCGTCTGTATTGACATGACTTTTTAAAGTATTAATAAAATGTCCGATAAGCTAACGACAGATTAAAAGAAGTGTGGTAGGTATATTGAGTTTTAAATAAATGGTTTGGGTAAAAGGTGATTTTTCTAAATTCTTCGCTAAGTTGCTTGAGTACCTAATCATTATCTATTCTTAAAAATTCTTTAAAAGGCAAATTACACTAACTTTTTTCATTTTAAAATCAACGGTTAAGTAATAAAAACTAGTGGCGCCAAAGGCTATGAATGTTGGCTTCAGATTTCTGTTCGTGATCATTTGTTTTTTCTAATAGGCAAGTAGATAAATTATCCTTCTGTACCCAACACACGTCATTGTCTTTTGTTTCTAAAGCTCTTTTTCCTCACATATAGAAAGTCCATTGATGCACCGGGGTTCCAACCTACGTCCTCAAAGATGAGATACGCCGGTAAATATTTAAATCAATAATATAATTTTCATACAAAACATATATACGTAACAAATTGTTTCATAATAAACAATATTAATAGGACAATTAAAACTGATAACATACTACGTGCGTGAAAAATCTGAAACAATGCTATGTAACGTATGTAAAGAACAATAACAACTCCTATTGAATTCATAAATAAGGTATTATTAACCTATTTATATAATATTAAAATGCATGACTTGGCCGAAAGTATAGAATTGTAATAAAATAACAAGTACCTTATAATAATCCAGCGGCGCTACAACCCGCCACCCGAATGTTCCCATTTCTTAGATCTTCACCGTATCGTACCGTCCAAGTACTTATGTAAATAGAAAAAACAAGTAATATTTTTTTTAACATATCGTAATAATATATATATAGTAATACTAATATCTTAGACTGGCTCATGGTTACGAAATACGAATTCGATTTTAAAGGAGATTTTGGGAAAGTCATTTCATAACTTATTTAGAGTTTTAATATAAAGCATATATGTATGTAATTATCATAAAGGGGTAATTTATATAATATATATCAATATATATTAAGGGGCCCGTGACTACTTGCTCTGAGGATTCCATGGGCTTTAATTATGCTATAAAGATTTAATCTTAAGTGAAAATTTATTGACTATTATTAGTTACAGCGATATCATAAGATACATATACCTGTATTGTGTGGCTTCAGAACTGAAGTCAATTTAAAGTTTGCTAGTTAATTTATGTTAGTAGCGATAGCGTTCACATGGTTTGTATATGAACAAACATATTTGGGAACTTTAAGTGCTATTGTAAATTTACCCCTATTGTAATCTGTTTAGGTGCTAAATTGCTTTAATATTTGCAAGCTCAGAATATAAAGGATTGATTTCACGAGTCCAGATTTGATTGTAATTTTGGACTTGCACTTAGATTTTACAATTATACTACACATAATTGTAAAATATTTCTTCTAAAAATGTAATACGTTTTTGGCAAACTGAAGTCATAAGTAAGGGTAACTAAGAAACAATACTAAGCCTACAATCTGGAACGTCAAACTTCTAACGTCAAAAATCTTGTTTAAAGGGAATTTCATTTTTTTTATGAAGACTGTCATATTTGGCATCGTTCAAAACGAGATTATTTTTGATTTTATTATAAGAATATGGCATTAGCGCTCATTAGACTCCCGTTATAAATGTCATATGTATGTCTGGTTTCTAAATCCCAACTTCAGTCTCGACTCTGAATCTGAGGATCACTACTTATTAGAGTTTTAAAGCCTACTGCTACGTATAAAGCTCTACAGAAAATACGCGGGAAATTATATTAAATATATAATTCAAAGACAATATACATTTTTGTTTTATTCCATAAGTATTGTCTAGATAACTATCTTGTGTAGTTCTGCACTTCTTGCGCTCACCTTATCTTATTTTTTTTCAGGTTGCCTGGAAGAGATACCTCTAAAGCGATAAAGCCGCCAGTTGCCCTCCTTTCTATTGAATTACTTTAATTGTACTATATTTATGTATATTGCAACGAAGTGTTAATAAATAAATAAAAATTAAATATACGGCATTAATATATAATAATCTGGTCTTGATATGTCAATTTATATAAAAACGCAACATAAGTAAGCAAAATCTACAACTTTATTCTCCATTAAGAACACCCGTGATATAATTATTTATCTTGCAAAAACTAATTTAACCTATGACACCGAATTGCAGCGCAACTTGCATTTTGATTAACGTTGGCCGCAGAATGTGAAATATTCTAAAAACCAACTTTTGGCTGGATTCTATTTCGGAAGCTCCTGCGGCGACGCAGCGTTCGCCTGCAAAATGACATGTGGGCTACACTTACACCGAACATCCTCCAGAGACAATTAAATAAATAGTGATGCTACAACCTTTTTAGGTCTGGGCCTCAGATTTCTGTATCATGATCATTTGTCAATCTAATAGGCAAGTAGGTGATCAGCCTGCTGTGCCTGACACACACCGTCGACTTTTTGGGTCTAAGACATGTCGGTTTCCTCACGATGTTTCCCTTCCCCGTTCGAGCAAATGTTAAATGCGCACATGGATAGAAAGTCCATTGGTGCACAGCCGGGGATTGAACCTACGACCTCAGGGATGAGACTCGCGCGCTGAAGCCACTAGACCAACACTGTCAAGTACAGTTTATGTATTAGACTAAAAACTAGTGATAGGTAATATCTATATGCCGTTTTATAATTATCCGACAAAAAACGACTATCAATAGACAATAGTTTGCAAGCAATGGTGTGAATTATAATTCCAATACATTTGTCCTGTAGCTTATTCCATATTTTCTTCCCAGTTCTTGATGCTGGTTGACCACTCAACTGGCAATTCGAGTATGTTATTTCCTTTGGACTTGATTTTTTATAATATAGAATTATGTTTCTTTTTTTGAAGGTACTCCACGGACTCTATGGCTTGACAGCGTCAAAAGTATTTATAATTTGTTTTATAGCTAAGAATTAACGGTAAATGTTTTGTGTCTGATTACACAGAAGGGTGGCAATTAGACAACTGATAATACTCATTATTTTGTAAAGCAAAACAATGTTGCCTTAGAGACTGACATACCTAGTTTATCACTAAGGCCCAGCACACATGGTGAAACGCAACTGCAACGAAACCCTTTTGAAATTATAGGTTTGAAACCAGTTTCAAACGTTTTCCACATACGCCGCAACCTAAATATGATGAAATTAGTCACAATCATTCCGATTTTGAGACCAGACAGAACCAAATCCGACACGAGTTTCCTGCACGCTGGTTTCAAAGCAACTGATCTGCAACGCGTTTCAAACCGGTTTCAAACTAGTTGCGACGTGTGTTGTCTCTCAAAGGTATCTATGGCATAAACTCAAATGTAACTCAAAAGTAACTAGTAGTTGCAGTTTCGTTGCAGTTGCGTTTCACCATGAGTGCTGGGCCTAATAGAGATCACGAAATTGCAAAATTGTTGCCTATTAGATTGAAAAATGATTATGAAACAGATTCCGAAATCTGAGGCCCAGACCAAAAGAGGTTGTAGCGCCACTGATTTATTTTGATTTATATAAACTATATTTACACAATATAACCGAACTCGCAAGATTTTTAATATATTTCTTATTTACGGGTTAATATTACGGCTTCGTATGCCCTACGCTACAATAAGCACGGTACCTGGGACTAAGCTGTCTCCAGGTAAACTCACTGCTACTCAGAGAACCGGGTGAGCAATAAAACCTCCTTGGGTCATGGGTGTCTACCGCACTGCCGCATTCAAAGGCGCTGGGGTAGGTCGAGTTCACCGGCCTGTATCTACTCTAGGATTGATAGCCTAGCACGAGACCCATCTTCTTCCACGTCGCAATTCCCTTCTTTCTCGCACCGTGCTTAGGACGCTCTCAAAGGACGCATTTTGTAAAAGTATTTTTTTCCTATACTAATGGCTACGGTTTATTTTAAGAAAAATTCTCATACAAATACGGTGTAAATTCGGAACGTTACGACTGTCAGTCTGTCACATGCTATCTACGAAGTTGGTTTTTTGCTATTTGTTTATTGTAAGGATGGAGTTAGGAAAATATCAGACGAATTTATATATACCTATAGATTTATTTTTTTATTTAAGAACTGAACTTTTTATTTACTTCAGTATCTTTGGGACTACGATATTAGGGACTAGGTTTAATTTCCGGCGAATAAGGATGTGCCTATAAAGGAAACAGAGAATAATAATTATTATTATTAATTATTTTAATGGTACATAATATTGACATTAATACTTTATGGTATCTTAAATTATTTTTAATATTTCACATTTTCAAATGATACTTCTAATGAATATTTTTTTTATATATCTATGCTAATAGCGGAGATTAAAAAACAGATAATAAATTATTACAAGGTTTAAGTTACACGCAATGCGTTGGAATATAGGTAAATAAAGTACAGGAATAATATCCTTTTAGGTCTGGGTCTTTTTCTGTATCTGTTTCGTGGTCATTTGTTTTTTCAAGAAAGAAGATGGTCAGCTGTCTTGCGTGAATAATTAAAAAGCAAAAAATTCGACAAGATTTATTCTTTTTTTAACTTTATATACTTACTTAGGTAACTAAGTATTTAATTTTGGATAACGAATTGTGATTACATACAGTCCTCAATTTATTGTTTTTTTTATTTGTACTTATTTATAATTACATTAACCATAGATATAAATATCATAATTTATTTCTCGGTTTTTATCACTCTTCATTCGTAGCGTCACAAATTGAAAGCCGATCCCCCCTTGAGTGACGTTTGCTGTTGCGCTGGAGTTGGTCAAATCATACGCCAATATTCCCTGAAATTATATGTGAAACAGTGAAGTATATGAAATGTTTTATCCTTATCACACCTATAGCATTTTCAAAAAAAACAAAAGAGCGACCAGTCATATGACGCTAAAATATTCGAAACTGTGTTGTTGTTATTTATTGTATGTATTAAATAATCATAGATTTGCCGTTTTATAGACAAAAATAAGTTTAATTGTTAAAAATATGACTTTTATATATTAGAAGTTAGATTATTATTTATCGTAACATTTTATTTTGAAATAGTAATTTTTTTTACAAATTTAAAACTAACAGAAGTGTTCAGGAGACAAATGCGTCATCTTGCTGCCCGCATGTGCTTCAAGGTTAAATAAGAAATTAACAAATTGTAACAAAATAAGAAATAACGATGTCATTTAAATAAATAATGTTCACTGCATATTTGTTCAAATGTTTCGTTTCATACAAATATAAATACGACTAAAAGTTTTTATAATTATTACAATAATTTTCTTTTTAAACAGCTACAATAATTGTGTTAATGAATCTACTACATATTATTAATTAAATAAAAAAATAACAATATTGGCCGAGCCTGAAAGGATCGGTCTATAAGTGTCTTCGTATTTTTATTTATTTTATTCACCAAGTCAATTTAAAACTAAACTTACCTGGATAGTCGGTCTATAGTATGAGCTAGTAGGTATTGTGTAAGTGAAATTTTCCACGCGTTTTCTCCACAAGTTGGAGGAATACCGAACATTCCGATGAAGTAACAGAGGTCGAAACACATTCGAGCCCATAAATGTATGTTTACATTCCACAAACACAAAAACAGCAATCACAAATAAATACAATAAGACCTTCATGCTATAACAATTAAAAAACAATAAATTTAAATTTAGAATATGCAAGTAAAACAGTCAATATGCCAGCACGACGAACGTCAATTAACTTTTTAAAAAAGAAAATGACCTTATATAGACTGTCGTAGTTACAAAGGCGGGAAATTAGATATTTTTTTCACCAAGGCGATGAAGTTGGTAATTAAATACTTTTTAATTGAACAAAGAATTTGTCTTCCGATAATAAGAAAAGAACCGTAATACAAACTTGAAAATTAATTAAAATATTATCTTATCTTTATCAAAGTATGTTAATAGCTATGTAATAGCTACAATTAGGTTAAATGTATATGATTTTAAATCTTGATTACATATTATGCACACCAAATTTTCTATAACTTGTACAAGATTATTAATACTTAAAATTCTTTAAAAAGATTCTCTAATTTATTCGCCACGCCTACTCGCTTAAATTGCTAAACTGATTTTAATGAACAGTGACAATCCAACAAAATTGCAGAATAATTTGCAGGCACAAGATAATACACAAAAACCCACATTTTAAACGCAAATTTGTATAGAACTGTCCGCAATTTTCGTATCCTTAGTATTCAAAAGGGACAATCGTTTTATTGCATTGAAAAATGTATTCTGTCCGTGTCAAAAAGGTTTTCATGTTTGTTAAAAAGGCAAGGGTGATTTTTCTTGCTTTTTTAGCGAAGAGGCATGTCTGGAGGGGTGTTTTCAACAAAAGGAAAGGTTTGACCGTTTCGTGTCTGTAAGTAGTAGCTGAGAATATTAAATAAACAATTTTTATATAGTGGCTTTTTGTATGAAGGTACATCTTGTATAGTCTGAAACATTTAAGTACGATGTGGGAGCGACCATGAAGGCTAGGAAACACAATGAAGATTTATGGCAACATTCAGTGCCGAGATTGAGCGTTATATGTGACTCAAAAACGTATTGGATAATGGATTTTGTATTTCCTTTGACAACTGTTCTGTCAGCTGAAGCAAAATATTGTTTTAATAAACTTTAAATGGAAAATGTATAAATGTCTGTACTTTTATTTTGCTGCTATTAGAATACTCTTCAATATATACAATTTTAATCCAGCAAAGATTTTTAGGTTAGATATAGAAGAACCAAACGTATAGTAATCGTCAAATAAAATAAGTTTTATTAAATGATTTTGTCGTAATATATATGAAAATTGAACCTATAATCTAATAGTGGAGTTAAAGAATAATAGAAATTTGACACGCTCGCACACTCACGCATTTACACGTAGATTGAAAAAAATGAATCCGCCATTTTGTAGTAACGATCTCTTTGTATTCACAATACCACTAAACTATGTAATCTGTCTATTTGAATTAATAATTTTGCCATAAGGTTTAAATAAGACACAAAAATGTAAAAACCTTACGTACTTACGTAATAAATCGTCTGTAAAGGACATTTATATCCTTCGCATTATGTGTTTTCCTTATCATTGTTTATCTGTGTCGCAATTTTTCAATTTTCGCGCCATATGCGTTGTGATACAAGACGTGCAAATCAAGATGGATGGACGGCGACGTTATGTATCACCGGAGATGGTTTTTGGTTGAATAGAACTGTGTATTTGTAAGACAGGGATTTGAAAATACGAATATATTATTTAGCTGGTAACATTATTTATCAGAAGAGTAATAAAGGAAATGTTTTTTCTTATTTACGTACGTTTCATACTTAGTTGTGTCAATAATCTATGGAACTACGGAAATTACATATAACTTATACTAATCCAATGTCATCGCTAACCTTCAGTCATACTTCTTAACAGCTTTATAAAACACGCATAATATAAACATAGACATAACATTTATTACTAACAAAACACACACACAGAAACACACAACATAACAATAATCGAAAAACAAAGAAAGATAACATTTTTTTTTATTTTAAAGAGATCGGTACTATTTAAGTGTGTAATGCGTGTGTGCTGTGATGGTAATTGGCCCTGGCTCAGCATTATGCTGAGGAGCAGACTGTTCCACAGCACTCATTCTGCCAGAGACCACACTCCACAGCAGTTAGTTTTTGTTAATATATTTAATATAATAATAAATATTTAACTGTAAAATTTCTGTATATCTTAGCATTTAAACACTAATTTATATTAAACTAAACCGTACTACCACAAGTAATTATCCAAGTTCAAATACCATAAACTATTTTCCAGTTATCTTGGATTAGTTAGAAGTAAATAGTCTGTAGTTTAATCATCAGCCTTGTTTTAGGTCCATCGTTTGGACGTAGGCCTCCTCCATTTGCTGTCTGCATGCTTCGTGATGTCATCAGTAGGTGGCCAGGCAATATTTAAAATATATATCATAAATCACGCGAAAGTATCATAGATCAAATCAAAACAACGAAAATCACGGATACGCGAAATTAACTAAATGATTCTCTTCAGTCAAATGTCTCGGTTTAATTAAATTAAGAGGATGTCATAGTACAGTGATTATTGAAAAGGTTTTCGCTTTAAAATACTTAATGAGGGGACTGTAATTATTAAATTCCAATTATCTTAAAAGCCATCTGTTCGTAATAAGATTCTATAAAGGAATTATTTTGGGTTCGTTGACCACTTTAATTGAAGGGAAGTTATTAGACAAACTAACCTAAGATATTTTATTGTTTTACTAAATATTTAATATTATATACTTGTATATATAATATGTCTGTAGTTATTTATATCAAACTATGTGTAACAAATTTACTTATTAGCTTCTTTAGGCTTGATCACTGTAATAACATATTATTAAATACTTGAAATCTGTTCCTATCTTTATTCTCGGCGAATATTTGCAGGAGTTTCGGAAAATAATTCGATATAAAAAATATAAGAGCAGTATTGGCCTAGTGGCTTCATCGTGCGACTCTCATCACTGAGGTCTTAGATTCGATCCCCGGTTGTGCACAAATTGACTTTCTGTCTATGTGCGCATTTAACATTCGCTTCGTGAGGAAACCGGCTTGCCTTAGACCCAAAAAGTCGACGGCGTGTGTCAGACCGATCACCTACTTGCCTATTAGATTGACAAATGATAATGAAACAGATTAAGAGATCTGACGACCAGGCTTCAAAAGGTTGTAGCGCCACTGGATTTTTTTTTTATAATTGCATTTTTATTGTCACTATTATCGTGATTCTTCATAGAATTACATAATTAACGCCTACAAATGGATACCACCGATGCGGCTAAGTAGTTTAACCTCAAAACCTTCGTTAGAATAAAATCTACGGGGTCAAGAGATATTGATCAAGGCTTTCGAGATAAGAGCCCGAAATTGTAACATCCTCCTTTGAGCTGAGAGCCCTTGAACATCTGACACCAGTGCATCCTGTTTCCGGCGTCCACAATGCTTTATCATATAATATCATTGAGATATTATGTTTTAGACTGCTGTGGTACATATAATTTATGAACTGTACAAATAATAGGTCTGTCTTAACAGAAGCCTGGTAGCATTGTGTTAATTGTATAGGGGATTACCGGAAAATCGATAAAATCTTTTCCAATAAATATATTTACGCATTCAATGTAAAGTTGTATTTTTACTTTCATTCTAATTGATCTTTAAAATTGCTAATAATGTTAGTCATTTATTTATATATGTCACCGTAAAATTATAAACACCGTAAACTTGGCAATTTTAAGATTGTAATTTGACGGTTTCACTTCGATAGATTACAATCTACCGAATAATATTACGTTAAATTGTGTGCAGTACGTTGAGTTGGCAATCTTTCGAGAGATTACAATCTTGCGAGATAGATTACAATCTAACGGTGTTTACAATTTTACGGTGACATTTACATATTTATAACTCGCTTTTATAGTTCTATATATTAAAATAACCTGTACCGTTTGGTACAAACAAATAAGTCGTCACCCCCTCGTTTTGATGATATCATATTCGCTGTCGATGAGCTCACTGAAACAAAATAATAGCTTTTTTTTACATTTCCTTAACGTTATCAGTCTAACATGTACTATTATAAATTAAAGTGAAATTGACTCTTGAAGGAATGTTGTATAGAGTTGTGGGGTCATGAATCATGAACTAAACGACAGCTTTTGTTTTCATACATATATCTTCTTATAAAAAAAAAGTGCGTAAAAAGTACACATGTCAGAAGTGAAACTTCTTTGGCACAAATTTTTAAGTCATGTTCATATTTATTCTAAAACTTTAGATTTCCGAGACTTAGAGGGAGGGAAAAAGGAAGATAATATGTTAGGAATTTAATTAATTTAATTGTCATTAAAATATTAAGTGTCGACAATTAATACAAATAAAAAAAAAAATTTCGATGATAAAAACACGTGGCATTTTAATTTACAATTCGTCATTTCAGATTTCAATAAATTATGTTGCACAAAATATAAAATACTAATACATATCATAAATTCTCTTTACGAAATTTTAATTTTACATAATTTGGCCTCCTCACTCACAATCGGTCTCAATCGCTCTCTCCCTTTTCTTCGACAAAAACGCTGCACATCTTCGTGACGCTAATATTATTATTATTGCGTTTCATCCATAAAAAATTTACCGAATTTTACTTCAAAAAATAATCTTTGTCCATGTGACCCGTGACGCGAATTCTAGTATATAATATATAACATATAAAGTCCTTATAATAAATACACACCTTTACATTTATTCAGCTCAAGAAAATTTTTCTTCTTCGGGATTTTTCTATTCGCCTTGTACAACTTCGCTCGCTTGTCGGAGCCAAACTTTATAGCTAATTCAAAATGATTTAAGCGTCTTCTTAAATTTTTATTCGCTAATATTATCCGCTCCCATACTTTACACGCTCGACAAACAATGCATAAACTTCGATCATCTAAGTAACTGGAAACGGGAACATTATTTAATAATTTTGATTCGTTCCTTATTCTAACATTAATTCTGGGTTTAATGATAAATTCATGGTATTACTTTCTACTACAGTTTAAATTATATGAAGAGTTTTTTTGTGAACTATAAAGGTTCTATTATAAAGACGTTAACTTACTTACGTATAAAATAAAATTAATAACTGTCTAGTTACTATCATATTTTATATTTAAGTTATTTTAAGTTACATCAATTAATTTAGTTATTGTATAAAGTACAAAACAGTCAGATGAAACTTCGTTTTAAAAAAGATAGGTATTGTTTGTAATTGTATAGACCTACACCATTTTGCTAAAATATTATAAGATTATACAAATATTAGGGTACTACTCGAAAAAATATTAAGGTAATATTAGGGTACTTCGAAAAAAACATTATTTAAGTGATCTGTACAGATCACTTCATTATATTATGTCTTTTTCGAAACTGTAAGCACGCCAAAATTCAAGTTACACTACTACCTAAATGACAGTATCTAAGAAACAAATACAAAATACTCACGAAAATATTTTCCAAGATAATTCTAGTGGCAAGGAAGAAATAGCGTCGCGTTTCGTCTCAGGAAATATTTTAGTGCCAAAAACAAAAACTGACTCGTACATTATTTCATAATATTTTACGTGATGTTATTCAAGTACCTTCTTAAGCGGGCGCATTGTGAACTGACTGTAAATAAATCATTTTAAGCCTTCCTAGCTGACCTGTTAAACTATATATAATTTAACTTGATTATTATTATTGCATAGATAACCAGTTTTCAGTTTCAGGAAAATTCATATCGGTAGAATCTAGAATTTCATTTTAATTATCGAATATGATAAAATTATTAAAAATGCCATCTAGTTCTGTATCATTTTAATATAACGTCTTTGATTTTACTCGCTTTGCAGTAACATTGGTAATACTGCCACCTGTTGGCAAATTGCAAAAACAATAATACACGTCGAGCCTTTTCGGCATTTTGAATTTAGTGTTTACTCAAACTATTGAAGTAAATGATAGCCTTAAATTATTACAGAATTGTACGTATTTATAAATTATTAAATGGGAACAAAGTATTTGCCAAATTTATCACAGCTGGTGACAAAGTTTTTAGGTCTATGATTGATTGATGTTACTCTCCTCAGTAAGCTTATTGTGAAAGAAAACAATTTAATATACCTGCCATCTACTGCAAACGATACTTAATAATTCTAATTAAATTACACACGTAATTATAAAGTGAAGTATTTAATATACACTGCTCAATTCTCATTACCCGAAACGTCGTAACACAGTCAAGTGTCATCAGTTATGAACTTTAATCTAAAAACAGTTAAAGTAATAAAAATAAATAATAGGTCAAATAGATTAGCTTTTCCTATGGCTTTTTTTAAGTCGGTTAAAACGTTGAAAAAATTCCAGGCTTCTAAAAAATATTTATTTCTTCTATTGTGGCAGTTGCTAGTATAAAAAACTAAGCTGACAAATATTTTTTGACAATGACTTAATTATTCTAGCAACACTTCCTCAATCAACAAGCGGCGGAACGTTTTCATTATTGCAATTTTTGAAATAAAAAATACCTTAATATAATTTCTAAATTTTCATTCTTAAATCTATGTAGAAATGGAAATCGACAGTATTTATCATTTTCTTTGCTAATTCAATTCTAAATGTCCTTTTTAGATATCTTGTGGTAGTGACAGATGCTATAGTGATAATACGCGCCAGTTCAGCATATTCCGTCGAATATACTTGGATTCACAGAGAAATCAATCTAAAAACTCAGTGCAATGGCCTTATCCCCTAATAAAGAAGGTAATGACAACCAGATATCAAAGATACGTGTTAATTTGTTTCGGCTTGAAGAAAACATGAGCAAATTGGGATGGTTGATGGTTTCACGTTTTCTTGTTCTATTTAAAAATTGTATTATATGAATTCTAATGATTTTTAAATGTATTCAGTTTATTATTTAACGTTATTCAACAATTGATATGATATTCTATGAATTAATCTTGTTAGACGATAGTTTAATGCCCCAGAAACTGAAAACATTCATGTCATTCAAATTGGTTGTGTGTACAAAACTAATATATAATTATGGTATTATTGTGTTTCATATGAAAATTTGTATATTAATATCTGTTTCTTTACAAGAATGATGAAAATGAGAAATTATGGTATGATAATAGCTGCAAGGGATGAACAACAAATTTGTTCAATAATCAATGTCACAGTTTATTTATTTTGAGGTTATGCAATGTAATGACAGTGGGCAGGTTTTTGTTGCTAACTTCAATACATTTACGGGTTAATCAATAACTTGTTAAACCATCTCTCAGCTCATTGTTATTGTATTGATAAAAATTATTTATATTATTATAAGAATTCAAAAATTTGCAGTTATATTTTTTTTAATTTATAGCTTTTTAATTTTACCTATGTTAAGCATATAAACATTCTCACTATTATTTGTGACCATCCATAAATCTATAGTAACAGTGATTATGAATAATTACCCAAGAACTTTACATTGACTACATTTATTGGTTAGTTGAATATAGGACTGATTAAAAAATTAAATTTTTATCTTCAAATCGTATAATAGTTAATAGTTCTATACTTATCTATAGAAGTAATAACTTAATATATTTTTAATAAAAAGTAGGATCAATTGTAATTTGTAAAATTTATATATTTCGTTATATATATTAATATTTATATATATTATATATATTATATATTTATATATATATATTTCTTATAAAATTTATCATATGATCTTATATGCTTCTTAATATCTGTATCTACAACTCGTGTTTTTTAACACATGATTGATTTTGCTATTATTATAGATAACATCTGTTATTGTTTTTCTTAATGTATAAGTTATAAATTAAAAACTTGTAATATGAACAAAATTTATGGAAGTAATGTCGACTTGGTTTCAATAATATTATGTTTACTAATATAATAATGGTACACCATTATATGAGAAAATATCTCTTGTTTTGTTCATTTTTATTTATTTAAAAGAAAGATTTCTTTAACGGTGGAGAAATTGATTCTACTATATTTGAATGAGATATGCTTAGTTCTAGATGAGCAAGTGAATCAAGTTACTGCAGAGGCTGATACATCGCTAAGTCTGTTCCCCGAGAGCCCAGTGTATGAGCCGGATGATGTTGTAGTCATTAATGATAGTGCTGAGGTGTGTTTTCTTTTATAATTTAAAAGTACTCATTTTGTATAAGACAGAAAATGGAGTAGGGGCCTATACTTAAACAGTGCCTAATTTAAAGTTGCAAAATAAATTAATAATAACTAATATTTATTAGTAAAACCAAAGTATACTTATATTATATTAAACATGCAACAAATTTAAACCTTTTAAAATATAACATTGTATATAATATGGAACATTAAATGTTCTAGGAAATTTTGTGGCAAGTTTGTATTTTTGTAAAAGTGCTATAAATAACTTATTTTCTATGATCATAGTTAATATGTTAATGTAATCTCTGTTATCTGTTAGATCTTTGCTAAGAAAGTAACGTTAGGCTCCCGTTAACCAAATGAAATGAATAAGTGATTGAGTTGCTCAAAAGAAAAAATGTATATTTAGAAAATTTAATTTTTCAGATTAAGGACCCAACTGTTTTTGAATCCAATATTCAAGGTTTGTAATTTCCTGAGTTAAAATAAAGCAAATGCATACAAGTTCCCCAGTTTTTATTAGAATTTATAATTAAATTTGCAGATCCTACAATTGCTCCACCAAAAAGAAAACACTCGGATGAAAACACTGACAATAGTGCAAAAATACTAAAATTAGATCCAGATGTTATAGCACCCGAAACTGAAAATATTGCAACACCTTGGTGTGATACCCAATCCTTGGATAATGAAGTGATGGAAATAACTAGTGTAGCAAAAAGAAATTTGGAAGATGAATTACCATCCACTTCACGAGTCCGTACTCCTGTTCGATCTAGCCCCAGAAAAATTACTAAAAGAAGTAACAGTGCCGAGGATACCACTTCTAAAACTCCCAAAACACCAAAGTCACGTTCCGCGAGTGTTGATTTAATCAATCACCTTAAAATTACGAAAAAACAAACATACTTTAAAAAAATGGAAGTTACGACAGGAAGTCCAAGACCCAGTGTTGAGTTTGTCAAGGAAATACCACCTCCAGGGATTCCAGAGACGATTCCTGAAGAAAATAACCCAGATGAAATGAATGATTCGCAAAACGTGCGTCTGATTCTAACGCCGTCACCCGAAAATGTTGAAGATGAAAAACTTGTTAATTATAATAGTGAACCAACTTCTGTTAAGAACAGAGATGAAGTCCTTGCTCCTGGCGAAATTAAAAAGGCAAAAAGTGAAGGCTACGATTGTTCAGACACTTTATCTAATGCAATTAGTAAGGAATACAATAAAGGCAAAACAACTGACCAAGAAAGCACAGACAGCTTGAGTTCGATAGGGCTAGATAGTCCTGAGCAGCATCCGCCAAAATCAAAACTGATTTCAAAACTATCTAATGGGAATTCCTCAACTCCAAGTGATAATGTTGCAATTAAAAATATATCTTGCGATAACATCACACCTGATAGTTCTAAACTTAATGGAAACAAGGGAACACGCGGGAAAATCGAGTCCTTCCGAGCTAGCAATACGACGACACCATCAACTATATCGCCATTACAAAATGGCCATTCCATACCCATTAGTACACCTCATATACCAGTCTTCGATATCCATGTGTCGCATAATGAAGATTGCGAATTTTTATCCTTGTATGTCGTCAGAACTGACAATGATATAGGAATGGACATGTGCAAAGAGTATCAACGGATATCGAAACGGTTCTCGATCGACCCTTACTTAGGCGATATATCAACCAGTACCTCACCGTCTAGTGTAACTAGTGGGGGAGTAATCAACCTGCCGAATAGATCATCGTTCGTTTCTACTGTTAGTTCAACATCTGCATCAAGCAATCGAACCAGCGACGGGGCGTTTGTTGTTCCCCAACCACCCAGGAAGTCTGTCTCCAACCCATCCACATCAGTGAAAGGATATGATGGTTTGATGAAAAAACTTCAAGAAATCTTTTCCCATATTAGAGACGCAAACGATGATAGTAATCGCTCAATGCACGATGATAAAATTTCCATAGGAATACAAACGTCAGATCCTTTAAGCAACGGGAGTGCCAGCCCTGAAGAAATAGGGAAATTGGATAAAGCAACGCCGAAGAGCTCATTAAAGAAATCAAGAGTGCGAGGTCGAAGACCAATCGTAGGGAAAGCTAAACGGGCTTTATTGCCCACACAGCACGAAGAAGCTGAATTTGCCGAAATAAATTCGCCAGAGCCACCAACCAACGGCGATGGAAAGATGTCGCCAAAATCACCTAGGGACTCCAAAGACGAGAAACCACTGGCTAGTCTGGTTGGAACACCTAAGTCTGTTACAAAACTGAAGAAGCAACGCAGGCCTACCTCACCGAGACCGGTTACGCCTGTGGAAAAAGTTGTAGCAAAGCCGGAATACCCAGGATTTGCCCCTGACACAGTTGTCTTAGCCAAATGGGTGGATAAACGCTACTATTCCGGGAAGGTTCTGGAAATAACGGAACCGAATAAGTATCTTATTAAATTCGACGACGGTCAGAGCAAAGTACTTTTGGATGACTTCATAATATTTGGTGACATGAAGAAGTTGCCATTGCAGGGACAGTCGGTGTATGCGTTAGTTGATGAAGAGCAAAATTATGAGCCGGGATTGGTACTCGATGTTGAAGAAAACAGCAGTGGGACTGTTACATACAGATGTACTACGGATGGGTAAGCAGTTTTTTTACTACGCCATAAACATATGGAAAGTTAATTATATTAAATAACGTCTTATTGGTGATATAAGTTTTTGGGAAGTAAGGAATTAATGAAGATAACATTTTTTTCAAATTTTAAATTACATCTATCGTTTTATTCACACTTTTGATGATAAATTTCGGGTGTAAAATGACAAGTTTACTTATTCGACTATGATATACATTTTTCTTCATACATTCACGGAATGACTGGCAGCGCTCGAGATGAGACGGGAGATCGGTCCGTCTCTCTCTCGTTATACCTGCGATCGCGCTCGTGAGGTTTTGGTGTGACACAAGTTTCTGAACATGTCACCCGACTAAAACGATTTTAAAGACGTTATCACGTCAAAACTAGCTCAATAAAAGACTAAGATCAATAGACGAATTTCTTTTCTTACAGCGACACTATAGTGATAGTAACGGCAAGTGAGCTCTACCTAACGGAGGACCAAGCTAAGTCTCTCAAGGAGTCAGGTCGGCCCCGCTCTCCATTCAGCCCTTCTACTCCAAGACGACGGCACAACCGGGAATTGGATTTGGACAATATTATACAGGTATTTAAAAAACTGATCAGTAAAACTAATCAACAGACTTTTATACCTTGAATACAATTATTGCATTTAATTTCCTATCGCCATAATTTAATGATGGCCATCAAAACCATTGCAAAAGCATATCAAAATTTAAATTATATGTTTATCACAATACAATCTTAAGTTAAAATTCTATTCCACAATTTTTGAAGTGAAACTTCTTTATCGGGGTTGGAAAAAAATTTAGTGTAAAATTTTTTCGTTACGCGTCACATTTTTCCGTTATGCGCCATCTTTTGAAGTGAAACTTCTTTATCGACGTATGGGAGAAATTTTGTAGCAGGTTACGCGCCATGTTGCTTTTTGAAGTCAAACTTCTTTATCGGCGTTGGAAAAAAAATTTCACACATTTGTCACATTTTTCGGTTACGCGCCATCTTTTTCTTGTCCCTACCACGGTTGATCCGAAGAGATTCGAAGCCATTAGTAACAAAAAAATATAATAACGATAACAATGATAGTAATACTAATAATTCTATTACAATTAATGAAATTCTGTAATAATCTTAGTACTACATAGTAGTACAGTAATAAGTTAAAATAAAATAATTGTATTTGTATTCATGTCTATGATAATAAAAGCCTTTTGTTGAACTTAATCTAATTTAACTTTATTTAACCAATTTCTGTAAAGTTGCATATAGTAGATCATTTTTCGAAAAATAAGTTCATAAAGAAGTTTCACTTCTTACGTGTGTACACCTAGTACACGCACACATTTTTTTTATGTTTTTAAAATGTCTGAAGTTTTTATAATAATAGTATTAATAATAAAAGCCCTTTATTCGCTGACCTTTTTAACTTACATGCTATTCTTATTTAGCAGTAGTATTCTTAAATCTAATTTACATAGCGAAAATAATAATTTATTAGCAACCACTTTGGTCAGGATGTCTATCTCAATTGTTTCTACGTCTCTCTATCCTTGGCAGACCTCCATCCTTTTGGTAGATCGTCCTCCCATCTTTTAATTTGACCTCCTCGTTTTCTTTTCCCGTTCCTCGGATACCACTCTATTACATCCTTAGTCCATTTTTCTTTGTTAGTCCTCATTATATGTCCAGTCCAGTTCCGTTTGTTCTTTTTCTTATTTTTGAAGCTTCGAAGAAAAAATAAGAAGTTTTTATAGTCTATGGTAAATAAACTGTATACATAACGGTTACCGTTTATATAAACTTCTATAAAAAACAAAATTGACTTTATACAGGGTCCTCGAAGCGCACGCAGTCGAGACAAAGCCGCTAACTCCAGTGCAAGGAAACGCATCTCATCACCCAAGAGCCCTAAAGCATCTACTTCCGGTAAGTAGGTGATGCTTTAAAAAAATTGGTTATCATCTGTGATTACATTGCATTTAAATTAGTATTATTATAAAGAGAGTATTTTTTATAGGGATGTCCGTGGATGTACTGCTTTTGCTTTTGAAGGTATACTTATTTTGGCGCGTTAGGGAATAATTATGAGAGTAAATTTTTACTATGCTTACGCACACCGTCACAAAAAACCCGACACCCTGAAGTTAGCTATAGTCAATATTTAATTTTTTATATTGTTAGTGTCGTTTTTCTACAAACTTAGAGTAAAATTTTTTTTAAAGATTTTTATCTTGTTACGCCAAAGAATTAGTATAACTTCTTACGCGTGTACGTACATAAGTACACACACGTTTTTTTTACTGTTCTGGTCAGTGAAAAACACATCCTAGCTAATTAATATGAGTGTTAATGTGCATATTAACCCTATCTATTGGTATTTGCAATATTAATTTATTTCATGATAAATATAATATTAATTAAAAAAACAAATAAAAAAAACACTTTATTTGACGAAAAACATTTTGTACTTACATTCTAAAGGTTATAAACATACAATATGCAACGAATCGTTGTGTTTTCACTATTAATTTGGTCAACCTCGTACATAAAATAATTATATGTGCACTAGCGATTAAACTAGGCATAGCCTGTATCTTAAACGCTAGTTCCTTCCAGTGTCTTTAACAAATTGGTTAGGTTGTTTCATATTATGTAATTCATTTGTAATATTACAATTTTCAGGCGTGAAACCAAAAAGCGCGCCAACACCCGGTCGAAAGCGTGTCGCGAGTGAGAGCAGTGAGATGAGTGAAAGCAGCAACTCGGCGCCACCCGTGAGGTTGGAAGAAGTGGCTGGTGTTGAACCTGAAGTACAGAAAACGCCGAGAAAAATTGATGGAGTCAAAGGTTAGTCGTTTAGTTCATAGATGGCAGTATAAATAATTTTTATTATTGCATTCAATCGATAGGTGGCGCTTATAATATTTTTTGGGTACTGTTGCATAGATTGTATGAACCAGAGGCGGAACAATGGTAGGGCTGGCAAAATGCCACGGGCCCCCGACCCAAGAGGGCCCCTGCCCAAGAGATTATGTTCTATGGATGAATGTGAAGTCTCCAATACGCGTTGGGCTAGCGTTGGGACTACAGACCATTCCCACTCGCCTAAGAGAGGAGGTCTTTTTTATTGGTGTGAATTTTCTAGTTTTCTATTTCTTTCAATTAGGTCAATTGACCTAGTCCCATGCTAAGCTGGTGAAGCTTGTGTTATGGGTACTAGGCAACGGATATACATACATATTATAGATAGATAGACATATACATAATACATATGTTATACTTATTTAAACACCCAAGACCTAAGCACAACACCAAATGCTCATCACATCGATGTTCGTCTCAGCCGGGGATCGAACCCGGAACCCATGGTTTCGCAGTCACGGGTACGAACCACTAGACCAATGAGTCTCTTTGGCCATTAGTGGGACATATACAACGTGTAATTGAGTACGCTGAAAATCTCGTAGTTATAACAGTGTACAACGTGATGATTTTTAATGATAGGGCCCCATCAAAAGAATTTGCCACGGGCCCCAGATGGTATAGTTACGCCACTGGTATGAACAATAGTTTTGAATATCACGATAAAGTTACTTTAGATGCTCAGTTAATTTGAAGAAGTAGTAAAGTTTATGAGATATATAGATAAAATTAGCGTTTAAAGAAAACACTTTTTAACCGGATTAAAGATATGTATTATTATAAATTTACAATAATTATTTTATATAATTTTAAATTTAATCGACGTTTCATTTAAAATTATGTAAACCGTGAGCCATTTCTGCCAAAACCCTTTAGTCGATACCAACTCTTTTAGTCGATACAAACTCCCTGGAAATAAATACAGATAATGCAACTTTTTCTACAGCTGTGATACTTTTTTGACATTCAACACCTTTTGTCTTCAGTCACCGTGACCACGCACGCTGTAAAGCACGCGAAACGTCGGTTAAATTTAAAATGATGTAAAAGAATTGTAAATTTATAATATACATAACTTTAATCCGGTTAAAAATTATTTTCTTTAAATGTGTAAAGGTTATGTCAATAAAAGACAATACTAAAATTAGCGTTATGAATGCATTGTAAATAAAACAACAACTAATCTCGATGGACGCTTGAAGGAGCATATCTCTCTGACTTATATATGTTAACGTAAAATTGTAAACACCGTTAGATTGTAATCTATCTCGCGAGTTTATATACTGTCGAAAGATTGTGAACCTCAGCTTACAATTTAACGTATTATTATTCGGTAGATTGTACTACACTAACTTAGTTATCATTCAAACTTCTTTGGTCAATTACAGATTAATTTTACTTCCCAACAATTTCATATAACTACCGAATAATAATACGTTAAATTGTAAGCAGATCGTTGAGGTTCACAATCTTTCGACAGTTTATAATCTCGCGAGATAGATTACAATCTAACGGTGTTTACAATTTTATGGTGACATATATAAGGACTATGAAACTATAAAATTTTCTATAAACTCTATTATATCTAGTATGAAATAATATTAACATTTAAAACTAGCTGGGCCCTTACAACTGAAAGGTGCGGCGAAGCAAAATATAGGCAAGAAGAATTCCAAGTTAACCAAGTTTGAGAACGACGAAGACACTGTGTCCATGCTAGGGCCAATACCCACTGCGGGGAGCACTATTTTTGCGGGACTTCACTTTTTACTCACTTGCACTGATCAACCTCGACCTGTACGAGGGAAAATTTCTGAAAATGAAACTGAAAGGGTAAGGCAAAATTAATTCTTAGTAATTTTTTATCATCCTTTAATAAATTATTTCGCCTTAAAATCCGTCATTGATGCTTAGTATTAGTGTAACTTCTTCGCTTCAATCCACTAAAAACTCTAAAACAAAGCAAGCCTGTCGATAAGATGTAATATACATATATTATAACTTTCATTTGAAGGTATTAATTACATTATTAAATATTGAGTGAACAAAACTTAGGCGTTAATACAAACTTTACGATACTTTTGAAACCAATTTTCCCCAAGTTGTAGCTAAATTCTTGCTTTCGTTTTGTTCCAAATTTGCCCACAGAGCGCTGCATTATGTTTTTTTGGATCGATGTGTTTAGGATAATAATAATAATACTTTATTTACTACAAAACAAAACAGGACAAAATAAAAATTGAGAAAAGGAAGATGAGAGAAATTATAAAAATAAATTTATTTTGATTAATATTTTTGTTGCCTAATTATTATTTAATTTTTAACTAACTCGTTTTAGAAACTTTTTTAGTTACCATTTTTTTATACTACCAAACATATTATGTTAAATTATCTGCTATAGGAATTGATATCTGTAAAAATATTAACGAATCTATGTTTCATGGCAGACTTATGATATAAAAAAATGTGTCTGTGCAAGTAAAATTATTTAAAGATATTTAATATTCTTTGATTTATTTATTCAAAAGTATAATCTAATCCATCTTATAAAATAACAAGTATTAATTTTATTTGAATATTTCAGAACCAAGAAACGCGTCACTATTCATCAGAGGAAGATGGAGAGACGTCATCTTCTATGGTTGGTACTGACAGTGAGGACTTAGTCTTCTGTAACCGGCCTTTCAATAAGGAGCGATTGAGAGAGCAGTTGGAAGCCGGCGGTGGAACTGTCTATAGGTATTAAACAAATCCATAAATTAGTCTTCTGTAAGAAATTATAAGTAACTACGCAAATTTATATAATTAATTGGTTAAACAAATTTTAGACAAAGGTCAATTTTCCATTCTTATAAGTTCTGAACAAGAAAATTCATTTTTTTTGTTATGAGGCGAGAAAAATATTACAATGAGAGTAGCACTTGTGATATGAATTGAAATAATTTAAAAACTACAGGCCGGTTCTCTTTCCGCTAAGACTATATTCAAATAGTTTTTAAATATGAATTGTATTGCACATTTAATAATAATAAAATTTTCAGTGACTTCGAAGACGTGCCCAAGAACAAATATTCCGTGTGCAAACTTATCGCACCCCGGCCTTGTCTAACAATGAAGTACATACTTTGCCTTGCCGCGGACATTCGCGCTGTCTCCCACGGGTGGGTGATAATGAGCTGCAGTTCTGGGCGTTTGTTGGACATAGATGCCTACGCCCTTCCGACAGGCCTTGCGCTAAATACGAACGCTTTTATCAATTGGGTAAGTCAAATGTGACCAAAAAGGGTGGGGTCGATCAACACAACATCAACAAACTATGAAAAAAATATTAATACATGTGAAAAATCTTTTCTCATATAACGGATTTTCCAGGTCCCATCATCTGGTAAACGGAACCCGACATTCTTCAAGGACAAAGTGATCCTGATATGTGGGGAACAGGACACATTTGTCAAGTTTTGGGACCGCGTTTGTAGCCTCGCCGGGGCATCTACCAGAGTTGTGAACGAAGAAGACTTGAACATGTCTGGAGCATATGCTTTGGTCACCGACTGGGATTGCCCACATGAGGTACAAATACTATTGTCGTTTGAAATAGAAACTAGAATGAAAATTTTAAAGGTCTCTTTTGTATCTATAAACGTAAATAACAAATGTCAAGGGCATTAATTGGAGTTCTTGAAAATGTTCAGTATCCCTTACTATTGTTAATACCAATATAATAAAGATATTTATTTTATTGTAGGAGAACATGTTTTAAATAAAACTTAAGTATAAGGATAAACCTAACAGCTTTCTCAAATAAGTATTTTTCATAATTGACAAATTAAAAAAAACAAGAAAGAAAAGACAAAAAACAGACAATTACAAGAATGGATTTGGATAAATTAAATTAACGTTATACAGGAAAATATTAAAACACACATGAATTAATAAATAAATAACCCTTATTATGCATCAGTATCATAATTACTTTTATTATGAAATGAAATACAGACTTTTATTGGCATATTTTATTTACATACTTCTTTAAGAAAATTAAAAAATTAAATTAAAGCATTGTTCTCCTAACAAAACAAAGCTTTAAAATATTTTTTTGATTATTAAAGTACAATGTGTCCCGACCAAGGAGGTTTCAATTCAATTTAAGTACACATAATCTGTGGTGAGCGCGCTGGTTCCGAGTCAATAGACCAATTACAGACTTTTGTTTATTTTATATTGCATTTTATTTAATGTAAAAACCTATAGCCATGAGATTGAATAAAGTAGTGTATGCAACTGCATATAATTAGGTATAAAAACACTCGTGTAATCTTATTTTGATACTGCGAAAACAAAAACTACACTCATGTTTTAATACGCTCTATTATATGACAGTTGCATAAATTACTATTATGTTCCAGGTCCAAAACAAGGCAAATCAAGATAACATCCCCCTGGTTTCCACGACGTGGGTGAAGCAGTGCCTGATAGAAGGCAAAGTTCTGCCCCCAACCAGCCACGATCGGTTCTCATTCATGTATACTGAGCCCGAATGATCCTGGGACTTTAAAAAGGTGCTCATTATACGTGAATTTTGACACTTGTGAGTGCTAGTGATATTGACACAGTGACAGTGATAGTGACATCTAGTGGTTAAAAAGTGCAAGCGAAGATAGTGACTTTGGTCTTTACATCGGTTTTGATGAAATGGTTTAGTTAACTATGTGTATGCAGAGCGGTATTTTTAACACCACCTGGAGGTAAAGTATGTATTGAATCAAACTTTACTCCATTTTTTTTAATTACATAGACATGCCAAAAAATAACTAACTGTATGACATGAATCGCTTTCAAGAGAATTCTTCAACAAAAAGAAATTTAATATCCTTTAAGCAACAAAATAAGTAACAATTAAATTTTTTCAAATAATTAGTTATTAATACATTGTAACATTTGTGTTAAATGTACTTCCCGTCCATATGGTGTTGAAGTTCAACTTTGTTTTATTAATCCTATGGAATTGTGGGTAGTTTTATAAGATATGCTTTGGTAGATTATAACTGAATTGAGTTTGACAAAATATTTTACTCTAGAAGACACGATACACAGAAATAGTTAATTCCGGTGTCCCAAAGTGGGTAATGGGACTAGTATAGATCTCATATTTTTGAAAATTTAAATTACATTCCGCTGGTCTACTCAAATGTAAATATACCATGAATATTCGAAATTCAAAAAAATTTAAAATTTGGTGTAAAATAATGTAAATTGTCACTTGTAAACTTATTCAATTATGATATAAAAACTTAATATAAGGTGTTGAGATTGTGTAAGTAGTGTGAAAATAATTATGGAACTAAACTAACATTAGTTTGATGCTTATTCTAAGAGGATTATTTTTTCTGGGGTTTACATCAGAGGAATATCATAAGTTCTTTATAATATATATTGTATTGCACCTTGACGAGAAGGAATACATAACGCTTAATCACTTATTTAATAAAACAGTTCTGTAGGGCCGTTCAATATAACTTTAAGTCTCTGATACATTTTGATACTTTCGACTATTTGTCTATACGAATAGCGCATAAGATATCATTGGTAGGACTACCGTTTTCCATACTTGTGATGGTGGGGGCCTTTAATAGTTCCAAATTTGGCCACAGCACTGCTCATGGTCTCCATACAAAAATTTACTATTCAAATCCTTGTGTTGTGCAAACATTCTTATTTATATACAGGAATGTTATAACGCGTGTCACGTGACATTCGATTGGCGATATAGGGTCTAGGTATTTATTGCATACAAAGTTAATCATTGGTGGTGATTATTGCTTTGTTAAGGTGTATTACAATATTTGAAATATCTGCTATAACTCTTGTATTGCTGTATGTTTCACACTTATTGTTTTTCTCATTAAGTTTTATATTTAAGGGTGTTAATACAAAAACAAACTCGTGATACATGGGCGCATGTTTCAATTTGTTCTGATCTGATCGATTTGAAACCTGTAATAATTTCAATTATCATTGAATTAACTAACCTTAATAAGAATTGGTAAAACCAGTCTCAAGTTTTAGATTACAGAAAGTATCTTTTAATTAATATAAAATTAATCCAGGTTAATTAAGAATGACAGATACAAAAATACCATTGAATATATTTTATTGCATTTATTATTAATACTTTTATGTGAAATCAAGGTTTATTGTGTGCTTTTTAATTAGGCTAATTTAAATTATTAAGTTTTAGCAACTATTATTGGTACAATTTAACTTGTATTTATAATGTGCACATGAGGCGCCTCAAGTGTACATTGACTATCTTGTAAAGATATTTGTAAGACATTTTGTGATTTAATTAGTATTGCCTTTTCTATAATTTATTGTTTTTGCCGTCATGAAAAACTTTTACACGTCGAATTAAACTCTGATTTGAAATAAAAATACTTTTTTCTAATACAGTGTAAACTCTATTATATAAGCTGAAAGTACTATTATTTATTTAATATAGGAACATATAGACATTACATATTAATAACCTAACGATAGTCTAGTACTTGTAAAGTAATTACAACAAACATAGTAACTATTTAACAGATGCCAACAGTCAAGTTGTAATAATAAAGACAAACAAAGGAACATACTCGCCACGAATCTTTTCAATTTCGTCTTCGAAAATACATAATATAATCGTTACGGGCTTAATATGTTGAAATTACATTGACGTTATTTAGAATGGGTGTAATGTATAATTGTATGGACAAGAATGCAAGCGAACGAAAGTAGCAAGTTCGACGTTTTAGGAAGTTTGCACTGTATATGATTTATACCTAAATGTCAGTACTCACATACGGTATTACACGATAGTTTTACTCGAAGGCTCGCACCGAGCCGGCTCGATGGAATTAAATGAAAGTAATTTCCTTTGAACCTACTCGAAGCGAGCCGTCATCGTCTTGACTCGAACGTGTGTACGTGACTGCGAGTGGCGCGAGGCGAGCGTCAGTCTGGTATTGTTTATCGTGATTGAAACACGTTTTTTTAAGAGAAATGGATTTGCTGATTTATTTGATTTATTCCAAAAGCGCTATAGAAGACTTTATTAACACATATAGACAGTGTGAGTGTTTATGGAATGTCAAGTCCAAAGATTACTCCCACAAAAATAAGAAAAATGAATGTTATGATAAATTACTAGCTGTGCGTAACGTTTTTTCTTTCTTTGATTTTCTTATAAAGCACTGTGAGACCTGCTAATTACAGCCACTGTCTCCTTTGTTGCACAGACATCCTTTGGCTCGAACGGTTCGGTGAATACTGAACGGCGACTCGATAGATCAATGCTCAATGTGTGGACGAAAGCCCAAGCCATGGGTTTTACTCGACAGTTTAGCTCGATCGAGTAATACCGTATGTGAGTACTGACCTTAAATGTGTGATATTTTTCGTGGCGGAATAAGTAATTTTTAATTCAAAATTTGTTCTCAAAAGATTAAATCTTGACATGATCTGACTGTAAATATCAATAGTATATAAATAAAGAATCTTGTTTATAAGAATATTCTTGTCAAAAATATTTGAAGTTCTTGTTGAACAATGTGTACAGTAGCCCCATTTTAAAGGGGTTTTTGAATGAAAGTTTTCAAATACCTTTGACATCTTATTTTTAAGACATTCCTACTATTGAAATGGGGTATGTATATATTGTTGGAAGAATTTTTAAGAAGTTGCCAATGAATACGTTGCCGCCTGATTTTAGCATGGTCAAACGTAATTCGATGTGTTGAATGTTCAATGTTCATATCAAACAGGGTTCTTAACTAAGCTTCATCAATCTTTAAAATGACGCGTATAACAAACGTATGAGAAATCTTACCTTTGGTCACGTGACCATTTCCATACAAGGATATTGTCTAAGGCCCCAAGTATACTGTCGTAAATGTTTCATTTCTTGTATTAATTAATGTACTGCTTTTATAACGTACGAATAAATGTAGTTGACCGGTGTATGTTTGCAAGTGTTGCAATTTTTGTTGCTTTCATACTTTGTTGAGTATACTCATTGTGGAACTTCAGTGTAATGTCTAAACTATTAATAAATTATAAGAAATACGAATTGTTTTATATTCCTCCCTTTACTTAAAACATCTAAGTTATATAACCGAAAATAAAATAATAATGCTTGTCTAGACTCATCGGCCTTAGCGCTTTTAATAACAAAACGAACGAAACTTAATACATATTGTTACGAGCTAGGGGATCGGATAGAAAACGCCGTAGATCTCTTCAAGGGTATGCCCCTTTGATGAAGGAATATTCTAGACCGAATTTTGTGTGGGACAAGGACGAAATGATACGCGAGAGAGAGGGAAGATCGGAACCTTCTCGAAGCCAGACTGAACACTAGCTGAACGCCGTACCACAACGACGGAGCAATGTGCGTAAGAGATAAAGAGTAAGGACGTTGTAGAATTGTGCAATCGCTACTCAGTAGCGATTCCTGAAAACTAGGGTAACATTATGCATATTACAATTTCTGAAGTGAAACTTCTTTGTCGGGGTTGGAAAAAAATTTAGTGTAACATTTTTGCGTTACGCGTCACATTTTTCCGTTACGCGCCATGTTGCTTTTTGAAGTCAAACTTCTTTATCGGCGTTAATATATGACATATAGTATGTTTTTGACTTTGAAGTTTGACAACGGATTACATTTTCGACTTGAAATTTGCTAATCACAATTTGCAGCAATTAATTTGTAAATTGTATGCTAGGCAGTGTATAAAAATTTACTGTGTTTAAAGAAATAGTTATTTAACAAAATTATATTTTAGAAACTATTATATTTTATATAACTATTAATTATAATATATAATAACGATAACAATGATAGTAATAATTCTATTACAATTAATGAAATTCTGTAATAATCTTAGTAGTAATAAGGTAAAATGAAATAATTGTATTTGTATTCATGTCTATGATAATAAAAGCCTTTTGTTAAACTTTATTTAACCAATTTCGCTAAGTTACATATAGTACATCATTTTTCGAAAAATAAGGTCATACAGAAGTTTACGGTGGTGAACTAGGTGTACACACTTACGTGTGTACACCTAGTACACGCACACATTTTAATTTAATATGTGATAGAGCCTCTCCTATAACAGCTATAAATCACATTTCAGCTTACTGAAAACCTATCTGACTTGTTGAAAAATCGAGAAACATTTCAGTCTCGTCTTCGTAACAATAATTATATTAATTCACACGTTTGCAAAATCTGTACTGTGATTCTTTAGACACTGCAATAATCTTGCATCATGTTTGCGACGTCTTTACTCTTTCATCCATATTTTTCGTAACTAAATTATCGTCTAACGTTTTTGCTTAGTATTAAATAATTAAAATTTTTTCGTTTAGTTATTGAATTTAATATATGATAAAGCTCCCTCTAGAAAGAAGTTTTTGTACTGCTATTGTTCGCTGGATTGCGATGCGTGTTAATAATTGTATTAATAGCTTCTAAGAGATGGCGCTACATACTTAAAAATAAATAATAAAATTGTATACTTGCCAATCTATAACATGCGTGATGCGGGTAGTTATATTATCTTGTTGCAATTTGTATTGTTAAGGATTAAAAATATAGTAATAAAGTATAGTATGTAAATATATTCAGAGGCAAGATTTTTTTGTCGCCCATTCCTTGCAGGCTCAAATTTCAATATTTTCATATAATGTTAATGAGCAGAAAATAGTTGAATATGGAAATAATTTTACAAAAATGTAAATTTTTTTGAGTTGTGTATCTATAGAATAATTCCTAGATACTTCACGCAACAATATAGTAAGTAATATTCAAATTCAAACGATTTCGTAATTTCTCTAAATAGTATTTACGCGCACGGAATTTACATACAATCGCCTTGAATATAAAAACACCTACATAATTATTTATCGTAAGAACAATGCTGGTCGTTTTGACCCCTGGGGGTGATATGATGACTCCTCTAGAGTGTATCGTTTAACCCTAAATGCTTTTAGGGCCAAACTTAAGGTTACTCATATAAAAGCGACGGGTATGCCAGACATAAAACAGTTCGGGGCTAGCTTCTGCAGAGTTTTTAATTTGACCTAGGTTTTATGTGGCTAATGGTTACTATGAGGATCTTGCAGTGGTTATGGATGTACTCGTGTGTTGTGTGTGTGATTTTAATTATTGAGGAAGTCCTTTAATCCTAGAACTGGAAATTTCTTATCGTCGAATATTGAATTGTTGAAGTTGGTCCTGTTTATAATTTAGGTTAGGTTAGGTTAGGTCGCTCAATCAACGTATTCAGTGCTAGTAGTAAACTAGTGGTAAATATGTAGATTTATGTGGATTAATATAAACAAAGAATGGGACGCAATAGATGTAACTATAGTAGTAAAAATATTTCGTCTTTCATATATAAAATATAATCAAATACTACGGACTCAAGTCTGGATTTTTTTAAATATCTTACTAACAGATTAATCTAAACATTTTAATTCTTATAACGTTGCTTTTATTTACATCTCGATTTGATACGTCAAAGTTTATCAACTTGAACCTGAACGTGATAACTATTTAAATAAAGATTAGGTAAATGTTATACAAGTTGATACGTATCTCTTTTAATTAATTATATTTAAATTAGAACATTCGTCAATGCATAGATCTAGTGGTTAGTACCCCTGACTGCTAATCCATGGGTCCCGGGTTCGATCCCCGGCTGAGACGAATATCGATGTGATGAGCATTTGGTGTTGTGCTTAGGTCTTGGGTGTTTAAATATGTATTTAAATGTCTATCTATCTATAATATGTATGTATATCCGTTGCCTAGTACCCATAACACAAGCTTCACCAGCTTAGCATGGGACTAGGTCAATTGGTGTGAATTGTCTAAACAAAAAAAATAATAATAATAATCACTTCACTACATAGTATAAAACAAAGTCGCTTTCTTTGTCCCTATGTATGCTTAAATCTTTAAAACTACGCAACGGATTTTATTAATGCGTTTTTTTTAATAAAAAGAGTGATTGAAGAGGAAGATTTATATGTATAAAAGTAACCATTAAATAGTGGAGGTTTCTAATGTGATGTCGTAAATAATTACATTCTGCTTACTTTGCAAACGCAGGCTGAACCCTACGAGATATGCACTTTCACTGCACATTGAAAAGGTCTACAGAAAACTCCGCGATGGTATATGTCTATCTCTTATGGATCCCACCATAACATTTTTTCAACATTTTTCTTTGAAAACGTTCACAGTTTTTCTGTAGTGTATTTAGTATCAGCATTGCACCCGTGCGAAGCAGGTGTGGGTCGCTAGTAATGTATAAAGAAGTTTTTCACATCAATACAATCATGTACCTACTAAAATCCTAGTAAAGGGCACTATTTAAAAACCTTTAGACCAATGGAGCTACCACTTTTTAGGTCTAGGCCTCAGAATTCTGTTTCATGATCATTTCTAATAGGCAATTAGGTGATCAACCTTCTGTGCCTGACAGACACCGTCGACTTTTTGGGTCTAAAACGCTGTTATCTCTCGAGGTTTTTCCACCGTAGCGAGTGTTAAATTCGCACATAGACAATTTGGTGCGCAGGGGATCGAACCGATGACACCAGGTATGAGAGTCACACGTTGAAACCACTATACAAACACTGCTAAAAAACCTTTATATTATTGGTAAATGTATTTTTGTTACGAAGTTATTACATAGCTAGTCTTTGCCTGGACCTTCTAATATCAGTGTGTTATATCTTTGCAAAACATTCAATGTTGCCTACATACGCATTTAAATACAGCCGGTGTATTAATACTAATTTATAGTATTAATAACAGATAAAGTAATGTAATATTTATATTGCGTCTTACCCTGTACGTCTTTGACGTCAATACATCGTCAGATAATTGAGTCGGTACCTCATTATCAACTATAATCAGAAGAGAAGGATCGTTATACAATGCGTGTGTTGAAACATTAGGTATTTAGTTATGCAAATAAACAAAACAATACAATACATGTAATATGTGCCCAAATTTTTGAAGTTATACTTCTTTAGGCGCGTTTTAAAAAATTGATGAGAGTGAAATTTTACGATGCTCGCGCACCGTGACACAAAATTAACAGAATGTAGTTGCCCACGGAAGATGCTACGGCATTGGATATAATTTAAAAACAACATTCAATATAAGAGAATAATAATAATTTGATTATTTAATTGTAATTAATTATTTGCATGCAATCAAAAACTATTTTTAATAATGCCAATGAAGTATAACTTCTTACGCGCGTACACGCACCCTTTTTTTTTAATAATGTTTCCTTTCATTGTTATGCAATTTCAGGCTCACTAGGAGGTTAGTTAAATTTACTTAGGTTATTAATAATAATTGATGCGCTACTCTGTGAAAAAATAGGTATCTTCTGGAAAAATATCAATTACACGGCCTTTTTGCTACGATAAGCTTTATGATTGCCAGTAATAAAATACGCCTTGTTTACTGTCCTCTTATCGGAGTGATAAATATTCTGAGATCATTCCTTTATATGACTTCTATTGAACAGTTTATGTGTGTTATAAGAACGGCTGTTTTCGTTTTTTTATGATTAAACATATTAATATTTTACCTTTTAAATTGTTAGATATACTGCAAAACTGCGAACTTTTAACTTAGGAATCCTATTCAAATTGTTTAGAAAAATCGCGATGGCGTCTTTATATTTTAACCAAGAAAGAGTCCGAAACATACGAATCACAAACCTAATTTATAAAATATAGTAAAAATAATCTAAATACTTATAACATCATAAACGTAACATTTATATGAATTAATGAATAAACAAACCAACGTCTATCATAAACAATAAATCTTAACCATAGATCTGTCAATAAACGATGTTTATCTATATGCTTTTTGTGCCACAAAAACAAGGAAAGCTGTCTCAAGAGGCCACTTGTCGTTATCATTAAAGATAGCGCGAATGTGTCAAGAAAAAATATTGTGGTTATGATAATAGCCCGTTTTTATAACCACTGATACGTCTGGTACCTATATAAAATATTATCGTATTTATTTTATGTGGGCATTTTCGGAAAATATTGCTGGATACCATTTTCTGGGGCTATGTTAATTGACGCTATGTTAAAAGACCAAATTAACGAAGTCATGTGTCATTTGTGTAAGTGCTTGTGTCACATAGACATAGACATAATATTTATTACTAACAAAAACACACACACATAAACAAAAATATCCATAAACAAAGAAAAAAATATAATGAGAGATATAAAAAAATCCCTTTTCCTATTCGGTTCGTTTCAAGTGTAATGCGTATGTGCTATGGTTGTAATTGGCCCTGGCTCAGCATTATGCTGAGGAGCAGAATGTTCCACAGCGCTGGTCATTCTGCCAGAGACCACAGCAGCTAGTTTGCTCCTCAGTCGCAAAAAAGAAATAAAATGAATGTAATAATACTTAGTAGAAAAAAAATAATATTAGTAAAAATTAGCAGTGTAAGTAATAGTCTTGTGTAAAGGTGTATAGTAAATAAAAAATAAAAACTTTAGAGGTGTCAAGGGACACCCGGATGGAACGAAATTCCTTTCGATTAATTTATATGTTAATTGGTATCATAACAGTATGATCGATTTTCTCGACACCAATCTTACGACGAAAAAGAAAAGCCAACATCACGAGGTGTTCCCAGGCGGTCACCCATCCAAGTACTGACCTCGCCCGACGTTGCTTAACTTCGGTGATCGGACGAGAACCGGTGTATTACAATAGCAAATAGGAAAAAAGTGTCGTGACAACTTTTCGTAAGAATTTTTTCCGTCTAGCCCCCTTTCACAACGCGCGATAAGGAACTTCGTTCCAATAAAAATAAGAATAATTGTTAAGAAGTGGATAAATATTTTTTTTTGTTACGAAGTTATTACATAGCTACATCTTGGCCTGGACCTTCTATTTTGTTCCATGTTTTGTATAGAAAATCTGAATGGCTTGATAGCCGCTGTCCATTCAATATATATCTTTAGTAGATCTTATTAAATAATCGACTATTTGTTCGAACTGATTTATCACAAAACGGCACCAAGGCTTGCAAGCCCGAAATCTTTGTTTGTAAATTATTTAATAACAAGTCATTTGCAAAATAAAGAGAACTTATGCTATACCAAATTTTAAAAGGCCGGCAACATACTTGCGAGCCTTCTGGCAATGTGAGTGTCCATTTGTCTCCTATTACATAAAACCTCATTATGGAATTACAAACATGATCGCCTACAAACGTCACATAATAAAACTCAATACTTATAGTTTGGACGAGATTTCTTTATTTATTAGATTATATACAAGCTTGCAGTTCGCAGCTTAGCCTTCGTGGATTTAATTTATTATGAAAAGAATATTCGCGACCTCAATGACTAAACTACCGTCAAACTATCATTCAAAGTATATCAACTTTGAAGCGAATAAAGCTCTAATAATCCAAAGGTGTCTCAGTATATATCATATATAACCCACCGTTTTATCTTTTATACGTGAACAGGAAGGCTTTAGAGTTCAATAAGATATTATAAGTGGGAGTGCCAACCAATAGGAGTACGTCGCGGGGTCACGACCTCACCAATCAGGCAGGGCGCCGCCCTACATAATTGTTCATATCACTGAAATACTCCTGTAAAATTGAAGGTTAGAGTTACATAGTAACTAAGCTTTGATTATATAGATGTCTAGTTGGAGCGTCAATGCCTGTAAACGGAAACTAAATTAGAAAATTGATGGATTCCGAACCGAATATATTTAGACTAAGGGTCTGTTTCACACGGATAAGTTCTACATAAGTTCCAAATTAGCTATTTATTACTTATTGGTAGGATAAACACTATAGTTGCGTTTCACGACTGTCAGATAGCGCTATTCGTCACATAAAGTCCATCATAAGCTATGAGTCCGATGAATGTCAAAAAGCACAATTTATCTTCCAAATAATTTATGTGTTGCATAGCTATTTGGTACTTTATCCATACATTGTGAAACAGACCCTAAGACTTCAAAGATTTTCTTTCTTTACGATATCAATAACACTAATTAAGTTTTAGTATAGGAATAGTGGTAATTTTAGTAACGTTTCAAACAAAAATGGGTAATTTTTTTTAAAGGCTGAACTGAATATAGTAGTTTAGAAGTAGAAACTAGTTTAGAACATTAGGATTCATATAAAAGGAACAGTGAATCCAATGGTACACGAGCTGAATAGCAAGGGCGCGGTGAAGGGTGGGCGGGTGAATTATTGATTTTCAGCCGAGACGTTGCGAGCTTTTCTTACAGTCCACAGTTCAGAGGTACTGAATCATGTTATACGGTATGCGGCTTCATTAAGCTACTTCGCAATGTCCTGTGGAATGCTTTCCTAAGGAGCACCATATGTTTAAGACTTTTTTATTTATAATATATTATTTATAATTATACATATTCACATAATTATACATATAGAAAAAAAAAACAAAAAGTAAGTAGGTTACATAAGTTATTAGGCAACGGGCGGCCTTATCGCTAACATGCGATTTCTTCCAGGCACACAGACTTTTATTTAATTAGACCAAATATAAGGACAAGTATTCTCTATTACCACATTACATAATAATAATATAATCAGTGGCGCTACAACCTCTTTAGGTCTGGGCCTAAGATTTCTGAATCTGTTTCATGATCATTTTTTTAAACTAATAGGCAAGTAGGTGATCAGCCTGTGCTTGACACACGCCGTCGACTTTTTTTTTTTGGGTCTAAGACATGTCGGTTTCCTCACGATGTTTTCCTACACCGTTCGAGCGAATGTTAAATGCGCACATAGAAAGAAAGTCCATTAGTGCACAGCCGGTTATCGAACCTTAGGGATAAGAGTCGCACGCTGAAGCCACTAGGCCAACACTGCTCTCAAAGCCTCATTACATAATTACATTAATAGATTTTCCTACCAAATATTTTAATAGCATAAACAGATTTTGATTGATTTATCACTGCAATATGGTTCTTCTTCTTCAGTTCTGAAGGCTGGCGTGACGCCGCACAATTTCCACCACTTTCCTCTGTCTCCTGCAAGCGTCTGCACCTGGGTGATGGTAAGTCCACTAAGGGCCTTTCCATCACTTGATTGGTGCAGCGAGCGATCCGTGACGAGGTCTGATGCCCTCCACTGTGTCAGTCATGAGTTTTTCTAAACTTTCTGCGTGTTTTAAGTCCTTAGCTGTCCAGGGAATTCTAAGCACCCGCCTACAATCCATTTCCAGAGAATCTGATTGTAGGGGATGGGTGTCGAGGTCTAGTGCCCTCCATTCTGTCAGTCACGATGAGTTTTTCTAAATTTTCTGCGTGTTACAAGTCCTTAGCTGTCCAGGGAATCCTCATCACCAATCCATTTCCAGAGAACCTATTTTTCTTCTTTCAGTTGTCTGTATATACTTATATATATAAAGTAAACAAATGACAAAGCACTTTCTACTATCAGCCTGGAATGTAAGCCTTGCCTTATATAAAAGAGAAAGATAACCATTTACTCTAAATCCACAACAACAAATCAGAAATATTCAGTATTAAACTGTAAACATTAATATTCCCGTTCTAAAATAACCGCTAGCTTTGTGTTAGATCAAACGAAACGAAACAAAACGACCAAACAGAGCAGGGTGAACAAAAACTAGCACCCTCATTACTGAAAAATTACTTTGATCATGCCGACTATAGGGTAGCTTTTAGAGCCTCAAATACATAAAACATATGACAAATATTTAACATCAATTAAATAAAGCGACTCTGGGAACTGGTGCCCAAGTAAACGCAAAAGAGGAAGACTCTTATAAACTCTTATTAAAGAAACAGTAGGTGGTACATGGCAGCGAGTGGCCCAGTGCAGACAGAAGTGGCGGGCACATATATACCTAGGAATTAATGAGATGATAGGAATGAATGTTTATTATGGAATATAAGATACAGGTATCACTTTTTTTTTTTTTAAAGACAATTCACACCAATTGACCTAGTCCCATAGTAAGCTGGTGAAGCTTGTGTTATGGGTACTAGGCAACGGATATACATACATATTATAGATAGATATATAAATACATATTTAAACGACCAAGACCTAAGCACAACACCAAATGCTCATCACATCGACGTTCGTCTCAGCCGGGGATCGAACCCGGGACCCATGGATTCGCAGTCAGGGGTACTAACCACTAGACCAATGAGTCGTCTTAATGACTTATTCCTCGTCATTAAATTTGTATTGCTAGACATCCCTACTCATCGGCAAAGAGGACAGAGGGTGTAAGCCGAGAGAAAAAGCCGGCGTAAGAAACTCTCGGTACTCTTTTAAAATATCAAATCATCATACAAAATGACTATGGCAAACATAGATAGAAACCAGAAGGTCTATAAATGTAACGTATCTGAAATAAAAGGCTTTTATTATTATTTTATAAAGTGAAGAGGAACGCGTATATATCTTGCTGAAAACGAAAATATTCGAAATTTAAATATAGAAAATATTGCGTCAGGATTTCATATTGTAGTGTAGGCTCTTTACAAGATTGTTGTTAAGGTGAACGACCTTACGTGCCTTACAACTCGATAATCTTATTACTTCTTCTAGGAATTAACCCAATTATAACGACTAATATACAAAGTTTAGTCACATTAATAAATAATAATAATACGTTTATTTGCAAAGAAAGTGGTACATTCAGATTGTTTAATTATAACAAAACACTGCACAACCAGCCATATTAAAATAGGCATGCATATACATATTATATTAATTATCATGATGTCATAATAATAAGAACAGTTGTCATAACTTATGGTCTAAATACTCTCCAACGCTATACCTTGCCGTTAAAAATTTAATTCTCTTCTCTTTGAAAGCCTAATAGGCATATTTTGTACTCTTGCAAAAATAGAAATGATGTCTTAAACACGTATTTAAAAATCACGACACCTTGGAAGGACTTACCAGTATTGAAATAGTAACAAAAATCGTTACACAAACGCTCTACTCAATCACTAATTAATCCTCAATTAACTAAAACCAGTCTGTGTGCTAATCAATCCGTTAGGGCGGGGATCTAATCAACATAAACAGTAAACACGTCGTGTTCAATTAGCACCCCTCGATATCCAACAACTAAATAGCACTATAATCATAGTTATGCATTTATCGCGTACCTACCTAATATTAGGTTTTTGATAGATTTTCGAACATTAATATGTTGCAAAGGAACGGAGGAATTGTGGAATATTTGTACTAGTCATTGTTTTAATATGTAAACCATGGTGCTTATCATAAGAATGGTATCGATTGGTCGCAGTTCTTTACAATTTCCTTGTAGTTTCTTGCAATTTCCTGTCACCCGCTCTACCTCCCTCATTTGGGAATTGGTAAAGACATTTTTTTTTAATTGTCGTTCATAAGTGTAATTATGAATAAATTAATTTTGATTTAATTTACATATTATGACAATTGTTAGTGTTAGATAAACGGACATGTGTGGTTATGCATGAATCGTGTAATCATCGATCTTGTTAGTTCTATATTCATAACGGTTATGCATCTATCGCGAAGAAGACCAAATAATAAAATTAATAATCAAAGATTTTGGAACATTGTGAACATATGTCTTTTATACGGGTTTTAATAACAAATGAATAATGCTGGCAGTAATTATCGCGCGTAGTACAGATGGTAATCTTGGTCAATGTAATAATTACTATTACTTATGATATAGGTGACGCGAGACTTATAACTCTGAAGCGTGCGTTTGAATTTCGCTTGTAGCCTGGTATATCATTGGATTTTTCTAGGAGCGCCATTCATCATTGCTTGATGAAAGAAAGGCACGTCTAATAAGAAAAAAATTGGCCGTCACTTACTGAAGACTCACTCGAAAGATTACTTACTTAATTTCTTATACTATATCGGTCCCTAAGCCTACTGTAACATTAATATTTTCTACGATTAATCCATAAAAATTTCTAATCTACACCCATACTAATATGTTTATCTACTTAACATTGCAAACAGCAAGAGTATCGTATAAGAAAACTCAAATCGCATCAGACTAATACGCTTATACGTGTGCAAACATTAAAAACCCGATCAGAACGGGGTGTGCTGTCACAATATGAAGTACACTCGACCAATTTATTTAGAACTCCGTAAAACAGATTTGAGAAAGCTTTTCCTAACTTTTTGCTAACATTATTATTCATCACCCAGAACGAGGCAGATAGTATGTTGACCTATAAAGATTTAATCCGTTTTTTTAAACTACTATTTTACTAGCACGTGTATTGATTGTCCTTTATATTTGTCAAATTGTGTACGCTGTGAAAAAATTACGCAGAGCGGTGGCTTAGTTTTTTCATGAATTAAGGCATGATTTCATTATCTTATTTAAGAACATACAATATATCATTGAATACAATAACGGAGTATTTCATACCTTGATGGTAATACCAACTAAAAATAATAAGAAATAAAACAATCGTGAAAGATAAACCTACATTAATTTTATTTTAAAATGAATCAAATAGTTACAAAAATATTTTAATTTACCGCGGTTCGGTCTAACCTTATTTCAAAAGGTTTATTTTTGTAAAATATTTTCATATATATTGTGCCATAGTGTTGAAACACTTATTTAATTAGTATAAGTGTGTGTTTTTAGAGTTTAATGTTCACTATAGCTTTAATACGATTCTGTTTTTGCAACAATTTTCATACAAACATTAAACGCCAAACGTCTGATGGATAAAGCTCGGTGAGGGGTCTTTTAGAACGGCTTTCGATTACGATACGAGCTTTCGACTCGTCAAGTGGTAGAAAATCGTATCTGGGAGGGTTTCAACTTGATAGGTTTAATGCTATGCTCGAATTAACTGTGTGGGTTTACTACGGTTTTGCTTGCGTTTTATGATAGGTACGAAAACATAATACACTATCATTATTCTTATTATAAACTAATTTTCTGATTTTTTTATCTATTTCGTGATCATTTGTTTTTTTCTATAAGGCATGTCAAAAACAAGAAAACAGACTAACATTTTTTGTCGTTTTTTTTTTTATTTTTTTTCTCATTGTCTGACACTCACCGTCACTTTTTGGTCTAAGGCATGTCGGTTTCTTCACTATGAGTTCCTCCATCGTACGAGCGAGTATTAAATACGGACATAGACAGTGCATTAGTGCACAGCCGGGGTTCAAACTTACGAAATGACAGTTGTACATTCAAGCCACTACACTAACACTACTGCTATTCTTCTGCTGTAAGAGAACAGAACAATTAGAACTAAGGTAATTTAGGTTTTAATACAAGGATAGGAATTTTAAAAGAACCAGACGAGAAAATTCTTATATAGTGGTTATTTAGTTTACATTATCAGTTGAAAAAAAAACTCCAATAAGACAATTAATATCCCTTACCTGACAAGCCCCGTACTCTAGCATGGTTTTGAGGTACTTATGTAGATAGAAGGTATTTTATTATCTTATAAATAAGTATAGATAGTTAGATTTATTTCTATGTGTGCATTTAACATTCGCTCGAACGGTGAAGGAAAACATCGTGAGGACGGAAAAGTCGACGGCGTGCGTCAGGCACAGGAGGCTGATCACCTACTCGCCTGTTAGATTAACAAAAGATCATGAAACAGATACATTAATCTGAGGCCCAGACCTAAAAAGGTTTTAGCGTTACTGATTTATTTATTCTCTTTTCATGAAAGTGTAAATTTGACAAAAATGAAAAATTACTATTAAAAGAATATGGATGAAATTTCATGCTCATTTATAACGCGAGTGATAAAGACAAAATTTAATAGCTATTTCTGTCTAAAAGTATGGTTAAGGGGAATAAAGACCATACCATAACTGAAATATAGGAATAGGAAATGAACCCATGACCTCTCAATGTGCGTGTATTGATCCCTATGGTATTTTACTTAGGAACGCACAAAAACCGCGGAATCCCTAGGGGCGGAACCACCTGTGAATTCCACATATTTCCAATCACGACACATTTTGTTATATAGGGTGGTCAGATCATACAATATTTAGATTATGTTTTTGATTAAATTAAACAAACAAATATATTTAAACAGACTTTAATATTTATTTCTGTCTCGCTCATCTATCTACTAAAAAAAATCTACTAAGTTATATTTTTCTTGTAAGAACGAATTATACTAGAAACAATTTTCAATTTTATTAATAAACAAACTCCTTAATTGTTTTAGGAACCATATGTAAATCGTCTGTACGTGTGTTTTAAATTAAACTCCTCGAAATCTGCTGGACCGATTTTGATGAATTTTTGTATCTGATATTTTTTCTTCGATGTTTGTTTATTCTTCGACGGGTCGTTGGTTTGTCGGGTCGACAAAATATATAAAAAAAATGCGTGCCCACAATGTACACATGTCTGAAGTGAGGCAAACTAAATGACGAAAATTAATACAAATTATAAATTTAATTTTTTTAATTTATTTCTTCGATAATAAAAACATATGGCATTTTAATTTATAATTCGTCATTTGAGATTTCAATCAATTATTTTGCATAAAATATAAAATACTAATATTTAATAAATTCTCTTTACGATAGTGTAATTTTAAAAATAGAATTTCTATAAGGTAATTCGCCCTTCTCACTCTCTCTCAATCGGTCTCAATCGCTCTCTCTTCTTCGACAAAAACGGTGCACATCTTCGTGCGCCTAAAGAAGTTTCACTTCAAAAATATACTTTTTAAAATATAAGTACTTATTTTAAAAATACTATAATATAATAAGAATATTAACATATGTCTCACATAAATGATGCAATTAATCCAATTGGTTTTAGACGTTTAAAAACCAGCTCTAATATCAATCTGTAAAGTGAACACTATGTAGATATGACCCCGTGAGAATTCGCTTCGGCTAGCTTCTCCATAATACACAATTTTAACCAGGAAGCGTTTTTGCTCACTGCATCTAAGTAAATATTAATTCTGAAAATAAAAGTATTTGGCTAATGATTTTTGTATCATTACATTGCTAAAGTAGCTACGAGGTACTTTATTATGATCGCTGTATTAAAATAAAATCGTCAATGTTAATATAGGTAAAAGGATAATAAATATTATTATTATCACATAAGATTACCAAATCCTACCAATAAGATTACCAAATTTGCTAAAAAAACTCCGTAAATTACAACACAACATTAATGTGACAATGTACTTATAATTAAAAATAGATTCCCATACGCATTCTAGTTAGAATAACACGAATGGCGGGAATCAGCGCGGGATTTTTTTATATCCTGTGGTGATTTGCCACCTGTTTGCGCGTTCCCACGCATGGCAACACGTGGGGTTATACTGTTAATTTTGAGAATTGTCAATGGACACCTGTGTCGGGGCTGTGATTTTTAATCTGTTTTTGATTTTTTAAACAGGTGCTTTAGAGTACACGCAGCTTGTATGCGTAATAGGCCATATATAATATTATGTTGGCGCCGGTATTGTATTCTTACTGATTTTACTAGATTGGTAGATCTTATATATAAAATTCTCGTGTCACAGTGTTAGTTAGCATATTCCTCCGAAACGGCTTGACCGATTCTTATCAAATTTTATATGCATATTTAGTAGGTCTTAGAATCGGCTACTGTCTATTTTTCATACCCCTAAGTGATAAGGGTTGTCCACCCCTAACATTTTATTTTTATTTTTTGGACGAAATTATAATTTTAATTTTTTTAAGATACTTGATGTATCTAAAATACAAAAAACAAAAATTCATACAACCCTTAATTTTCACCCCTCTACGATCACCCCTATTTTTTATTATTGATAGTCAATATTTTATTCAACTCAAAAAAATAATTCCTAGAAATAATATACATGGCAAAACGACGTTTGCCGGGTCAGCTAGTATATTATATATATATTTCTAAGTCACATGATAAGATAAAACGTAACCCATATAAGAATATAAAAAAAATCCTTTTCGTACTTAGACGCCATTTTTTACTCAGACATCCCCAGAGTTTTTTCATACTCAATTAAATAATATATATATATATATATACATATATATATATATTTATACTTAATTAATTAAAATTGCTTATGCAATACAATTTATATACAGTGTACATAATTAGGGTCTTCATTGTTATGTCGATAAAAATCCCTTGTCTTTGTTTTTAAGAATTTGAAGAAACAAAAATCTACATATTGGAATTAAAATAATTGGTGGAATATATATTAATTGTATGTTAAAATCACGTGATTAATTACACCTGGCTATTCGGCGATTGGGGTTCGATTGTATGTGGGTGTTTGTGCCTTATAATTATAATTGCAAACCGATTGTAACATTAATACGGTAATTATTTACTCACAGTAAACAATGAACACTATCCGGTTTGGCTAACAAGCGGATGGCAGGTTTAAAAAAAATGCGTTTCACTATATCTATGACATATACAATGACGTAAAAATATATTTAAGCAAAACTAGTGTTTACAAAGTATAAAGCTAATTTTTTAGTTAATGAAAAACATAGGTTCATATGCGTTAATTAAAAAAGCAGTTAAACTATTATACTATTTAGTGAAATTACCGTCTTACGCCCCCATTACTTTTTTCCACGACAATTATACACTAAACGAATATTAATTGACAATCTTACGTGTGTCGTTGGATATATTATTACCGTGAACACCGTTTAATGACCATTGTATGACCGTAATCGTTTACCAAAGCTTTTTACGTCACATATAAGGAAAATAAAACCTTATTACTATTGTATTACGAACTTTGATAAGAACATTCGCCGGCAATTATGTTATTGTCAAAAATGACATCTCAATTGACAGCTGCGAGCGGCCATATTGATTTGGCGGCAAATTTATGACGTCCACCCACGGCATGTTTGAGAATGGACATCCGAAAGTCATTAATAGGACATTTGCGGTATGTCTCTTTTGAATCGATCAGCGTAAAGTTTTTGCATGTTTTTTGAAGAAAGCAATTAGCAGTACCGGTAAATTGTAGGCGGTTTGAATAAATGGCACGTGTCTTTTGACAAATTGTATACATTTATGGCAAAGAACAATTTTTTTCAACTATAGATAACAATATTACTTATTTACCTTCCTGGCATTCAGTACTAAACTTAACATACAGAATCCCAAATTGTTCGTTTAGGATTGATTTTGTGCTGTGTATTAAAATTATGTATATATGTTTAGTTCTTCAGGAGTCACACAAAGGTAAAATACATACCCACACAAAGGAATGAAGACAACTGAAATATACATTAAATTATTCGTCATAAACCATAATCGGATTACAATGATAAGGTTAATTTAGTGAAATCTGGGAAACCCTACAAACGTACTGGGACGTATGTGGGTCGGTAAAGGAAAGAAATCGTTTTCCGTCTTTATTCCTAGACTTCCGTTTCCGTGTTGGCTTCTATAAGGGTGACCATGAATTAATTAATATTTAAATTAGGAAAGAAATGTCAAGACATTATGGCGACGTTAGCATTAATCAGTCGGTATTGCAGTTTCACCTTTATACGATAGGAAGCTTTGGAAGGAACATGAGTTAAAAACAAGAGCCGAAACAATAGTATTTTCATTGGTCAAACGTAACGACCGCGGTGGATCGTCTCGTGTCTATGGACTAGAGATGCTTTAGAGTATTCGTTTTACATTGTCACCCTCCGTTTATGTCTATTAAGAAATGTTTGGGTAAGTAGACCAAAATTGAGTTCGTAAATGCATTTAGAACATGGAGTACCTACGAAGTGTGCCACAATAGCATTAGTAAGAAAGACAATCCTCTTTGTCCCGCGCTTTCTTACCGCCATCGGTATGGCTTCCCTCATTCAATTGCAGGATCCTTACATTCATATACTGAGTAGCCAATCTCAATTACTTTAATTAATATGAATAAAAACCGTATATTTAAATAACAATTATCTGTCGTTTGGAATATCTATGAAGTTTAATTGAGTACTTGTCTATGAAAACATAGACACAATGACAGACCGATAAAACTTACGACTTTGACAGGTTGTACACATAACTTTACAGATCATAGACATTATCATTAGAATTACATAAAAATTATGTAATTTAAATTTTAGTAACTTATCACCGATTATAATCGTAATTACTAGAAAGAAAAAAATGAACTATAATTTCCTGTCTAAGTGTTTCTTTTATATGCCGTCGCAAACATTCCCTGCAGCTCATTATGAAACGTTATCTATCATTAAAGATGACTTCAACCCCTGGAATATTTTTCAAAATCCCCAAAACAAACAATTTTAATGGCGGAACTCACCTTCACCTTCCGTTTCCTATACATTACCGTTGTCTATGATTTGAGGGTGTTCATACAGTATTACTATATAAGTTTATTGTATTTTAGAACGTAGTTACTTAAAAAGCACGCAAAAAGTTCGTCACCGTTTTCTAACCACAAAAATTAACTTTGATAAATAATAATGGCTAAATATTTTATATAATAAACTGGATCTATATTTCGATATGTTAAGTTTCAATATTGTAAACCAACGCTGTGTCTATGGTTCGATGTACTTTTGTATCACTTTGAAATCACTTTTGATCTATGACTCGTAACTTCACTTGCCAGTAACAAAAATAAATAGAAAGTATTTTTTTTTAATTTGGGGCCAAAAACATTTAAACATTTTCCGACCCTTAAACAATTTTATTATAACGTCCAATTGCGTTAAATAATTTCTAAATATAAGGTATTTGGACAGGAAATGATTATTGGCTGAGTGACCACAGATTGAAAGGTGATATCAAAAGGGGAGGTCACACGTGCAACTTCCTTCCACCTTTGACAATTCATTTAAAAATATTATGTTTCAAGACAATCATTACTGACTTATCGAAGACGTTAAAGAGCACGTCAATAAATGTCGAAAACTAAAAAAGAATTTTAATTTATCTTTGAGATCTGTGGTCAGTTTAAATTCTGGTTGCGACCGGTATTTCTTTCTGCGTAAACACCTAAAAAATCCGAGTGTCAGGCACAGAAATGTGATAAAGATCTCCGTCAGGGACTTGAAGTGGTTTAAAAATATTACCGAAACATGCAGAAATCTGATAAGTAAGTGCCTACTGCAAATTATTCTAATACAAAAATTACATCCAAAGATCTTCCTTTAATAAAATCCCGATATAAAGAAAAGAGCAGTGTTGGCTTAGTGGCTTCAGCGTGCGACTCTCATCCCTGAGGTCGTAGGTTCGAGCCCCGGCTGTCCACCAATGGACTTTCTTGCGGCGAAGGACCAAATCGTGAAGGAAGGAAGACCTTAGATAAGCCTAAGTGTGTCACGCACAGGACGCCGATCACCTACTTTAATATTAGAGTGACAAATGATCATGAAAAAGATAGAGAATAATCTGAGGCCCAGACCTAAAATGGTTGTAGCTGCATGTTTTTTATAAAAAAAAAAATACCCTATAATACCCAATTTATCTTTAATCCAAAAAAATCTAAAATTAACTTATTTCTCATAAGTTTTCTTATCATCCAGAATCAGCCTGAAAACTGAACGTTGAAAATTTAAGCATTAGCTTGAATAGTTGCGGGTATTTTTTTAAACGTTTTAATAATAAACTGTTTAATTTTGTCATCAGCTTGAGCATAAACGCGCTGTTTTATTTACTATATTAAAAAAAAGCATTTATTATTTATTAACAGTATTATTGGAATCAAAGCTATAAAACCCGACTAAATTAAAAAGCTAATCTAAAAGGGAAACAATCACAATAAAATCCAATAATAGTACGATTAAAATTCATCGGTTATCAAAACATCTTTTCTTTGCCCACTTTTTAAAACGCCAATTTCTAAGCAACTTCCCGCCGTAATATTTCCATATTTTAGGCTGGAACAAAGTTTATTTGCATTCAATATTTATTTTCATTCAATTTAGAACTCTAAGGCTTGGTAATAAAGTTAGTATTAAAGTGGTAATAGCAAAATAAAGTTTGTCAAGGTGTACATCATATCGAGTATTCGCAAAACTATGGGGTTGTTGAAGAAATGTGTCAGCTTTATGCCCATAGGTTTGAATGATACGTTATTTTTATTCATTGCTTTTAATATTGTTGTTCACTGAACCTTCTTAAGGGTGGTCAAACAAAGTTAAGTAGATTTTCGTAGACAATGCATTGCGTCATATTCCAAATTTAAACTAAAACAAATGACATATTGAAACTTCTTGCTGGCAACTTACAATTTGTAATTAAAACCCAACCACTCTTATAGTCTATAGTCTACTCTATAGTCTACTGCCCTGATCTGTCTCTGTTACAACATAAACACAGTGACATAAAGAGGCGACTGAATACTTAGTTAATAAAATAGTATAATATAATGATTCTAATACGAGGAGAATGTCCAAATGAATTTCTCCTACTTGTAAATAATCAAATTCTTTATTAGTTTAATATGAATATGATGGCTATACATACTGGTTTTACTGACCGTTTTTTACCTTTAAATATTTCATTGCATTAGTTTCATGCACAATATCGCCGAACACGCTCAATGTACTGGAACACATTGAATCCTGAACATTCATTCTTATGTTTTAAAAAAATATTCTCGATTTATTGCTATATCGAAAAATTGTCCCCAGCCGTGACGAATTTGTTCAATTTTTATTTTACCCCAATTCACATAAATTGTACATGCAATAAAATATACCTCACAGTAATGGACAATACGTATTCGGAACTGAGCACAGATTAATAATAAAATTCTATGCTTTAAAATTGTTTCGGCCATATATTTATTAATAACATTAAACAAAGACACCTTTGCTTGTTTTTTTTTACTGTATTAATAAAGAACATCACATGCAATATGTGTGTATTAAGACAATTAAAGATGAATAATGAGAAAACTATTTATATATTAAGATACACTGCCGCAGGGACCAAACTTTTTAAATTTGTTTTAATTTTTACTTTTTATAAATGTTTAATTATTTTTATTATTACTATGTAGGTTTTGATACACGATTCCCATTTTATATATTATGTAAACATAGAAATAGCTTACGACTGACTACTGAGTGATCGAAAATAAAAACCTTTAAATTTCACTATGAAAACAGCATATAACTTTTCCAATAGCATTAGTGTGTTATTCTAAGAGATAAGAACATTAGCAGAGGAATGGGTACTATCTGAAACTGAAATGGATCTCTTTCAGTTTAATGGGTGATATTTTTTGGGCACGGTCAAAGGTTAAGAGCGACCAATCGTGGCCAAGTCTGAGATAAGTAGTGAGATGAAAGATTCTATTCTTGGTTTGTCTGGAGTTTTCGTATTCGGTAATGTAGCTCGTATTGTGGTTTAATAATATGAATTATATAGAGTTTCCTTCGAATATATTTATTTATTTTTATGTAAGACAACGAGTAAGGTATTTTGTTTATAATAATTTTCAGATAAGTAATTAATATTTACCAAGGAAATTCGATCATTCAGTGAGAAATTCGTTTACCATGTCTTTAGTATTGTCTTTTATTGACATAACTTTCACACATTTATAATAAAACAATTTTTTACCGGAATGAAGTTATGTATTTACAATTATTTTTCATAATTTTAAATTTAACCGACGTTTCGCGTGCGTGGTCACTGTGACTGAAGACAATAGGTGTTGAATGTCAAAAAGTATCACAGCTGTAGAAAAAGTTGTATTATCTGTATTTGTTACCCCGGAGTTGGTATCGACTGAAAAATAATTGTAAATACATAACTTCAATCCGGTAAAAAATTGTTTTATTACCATGTCTTACTAGAAACTTTTCATTAATTTTTTTTAACATACCTACGGAAAGCCATAAATGGTTGCTACTGCAGCCTATAAACAACCGTAGGTAGGCCGCGCTGTTGAGGAGAGTGCTAATTTTTGAAAAATTATTAATCAATGTAAAATAATACAGACCAATGATTTGTTTTTTAAACAAAAAACATTAAAACATTTCTTTTGATATTTTGTTGCTCAACCAGCCCTGCATTATTCCTGACTGAACGTGATAAATCCACATTGGAATTGCGCGCGCGCTTAGGATTATCCTTACTTTATTTTTATTTCAAGTAAACTCACGCGTAATAAATGTCTATGCCCATAACCATTAAATATGTTTTGTGATTTAAAGATATGTCAATGAACTCTGTATATGCTTTGACAAAAAACATATATTAATTGATTTTATCGATGCTCATTTGTCAACTAGAATTAAATAAATAATTTTTGAGTATGTGAATGTATGGTTTATCATCAAGCAAACATTATAACATATACATTATAAATAGATAAATATCTTAAACGCTTTATTACATGATTTACATAACTGACGTTTTGAGTGCTTTACGGCGGTCGTATTGATCACAAAACATTTATACAACGTAGGTAAATTAATGTACTTAAAAATGGTCCCTGTGGTATACCCTATGCAGCATTTACTTGTTAAATTGTTAGTAAGTTGTTTGGCGAAACCTTTGTATTTGTAAAAGTATTGCCTACTGTATTTTTTTGAATTATTAGGTTTGAATCTGGCTTTCATATTTAAGAACTTCAAAGGTCATAGAAAGCAACATTTTAATTTTAATGTGATATCACTAAAGCATAGCACCGCGTATAACACAGTTATTTCCAATCCAAAGAAGTTTTTTATCCCTCAACAAACCGTTCCATAAATCTAAAACTAGACAAAATAAATTTGACAAAAACTGTTCCCTTGCGTCACTAAAGTGAGCCGAAGTGATGTGTATACGACACTTCATTTGCTTCACATCAACCGAACTAATATCGAACATCGCAACTCAACGGACCACGAAAATAAACAAATTCCACAAAAAACATTCCCGACAATTAAAAAAAGTCCAAAGTTATTTCGATTTCCATAAATACTCGAGGTGCCACCGTTTTTTGAGATATATCTTCCTGACTTTTTTCAAGATGTTAGTGATGTTGTATATATCGATATGTTTGTTATCGAGATGCGCAATTGTTCATGGTTACAAATACTTATGAAGCAACACTAAAATTCAACAAAACAATAAGTTATACACTTACTCGTACTTTCATAAAAATGTGGTTTCCTTCAAAATACATAGTTACTGCACGAGTTTTGAAATCCCATTACCTTCTAATAGATAGTGTAGGTAAGAAATCTGCTTGATGCTACCAAACATAAAAAAAATATGTCAAACTGAACCTAAGGCGACTTAATTAACAACTTGTTTTACGGCTAACTACGGAGCCGGAACACCACATTCTAGGGCCGTATAAAAGTTGAGTAAATAAAAATAACATACTAGTAATTATGTAACTTAATATCGATATAACAACATCCCTATCAGAATGCTTTACAGCACACACATTGTATTTGGTTTTCAAATCCACACGCGCGTTACTGTCTACATAAATTGTAAACACTTCCGACCTAAATTATTGTTTTACTAATTATATTATGTTCATAGATGGTAAATTTAGTCATTCTTCATATACACTTCATTTGATCATTTATTTAAAAATTAAGGAGATTAATTAACTTTATATAAATTATGGCTATTAAGTAATATGATAGCTGACTTAAACTAAGATAATGTTTATTAACAGTCTTAGGGTCTGTTTCACAATGTACGGATAAGTTCTTCATAAGTTCCAAATTAGCTATTTATTACTTATTGGTAGGATAAACACTATTGTTGCGTTTCACGACTGTCAGATAGCGGCAGCGCTCTTCGTCACATAAAGTCCATCATAAGTTATGAGTCCGATGAAGTATCAAATAGCACAATTTATCTTCCAAATAATTTATGTGTTGCATAGCTATTTGGTACTTTATACATACATTGTGAAACAGGCCCTTAGTGTTCTAAAATGTTTTGACACTATGTTCGTGTGTGAGATTCCGCACTTGCACTTTTATTGACTACACTAGTTCTAAACACAAAAGGTTAAGTTCTCTTTAGACGTCTTGTTCCCGTTGTATCAAGAAGTTGGATTGCCTCAGCGTTCTCATGGTAATATTCTCTATTTAATTGAATTAAGAGAAACGATTTCACCGTATTTAGGACTGTATACACATTAAGCTCCTTGTGGATACGTTCATCTGTCAGCGTCTACCAGATCTATCAGCACTTTGTTCTGGAACATATTATGTTCATATTTAGTAAATTTGGACATTGTTCTTTTAAATTTCATTTGATCATTTATTTAGCATTTTTCAATAAAGGGTACAAATTTCAGAATAGGCGTTGCCTTCCGAAATTCCATTTTAAACTAACACTCAACATTTCGATCATTTAAAAACGTCTTGACGTCAAACGTCCTTCCTTCCTTCCTCATTCGTCTTTTCTACATATCTCAATTGTATTTAATTGGTCCACAGCCGGGGTTCTATCCCACTTAAGGGTTGATCTCCGCTCACATAACATTAAGCGTTAAAATGTATAAACAAGATTAAACAGGTTTTCATTTGGTGTGGTCATCTCAATAAGATTCACGGTGAGTTTTGAATGAGGCACGTGGATAAAGTGTGTCGGATGCTGTTACGTTATTTTGATATTAAAAGGGCTAAAGTGTGTTGGAACTTATTTTGTAATTAATAAGTTAAAGTTCACACACGACGATGTATGTATGTGACAACAAAGGTCAAAGTCAAAGATAAATGACCTAGCAAGTGAGTTTGGTTCTCAAGCACCCCAACGGTCACCATTCATCAATATTCAAGAAATTCCACTTTCTACGCAACTAGAACTATTCATAGGCATAAATCGTGGCCAAAAATTTCGCGCTATTATCCGCGAATTCTCACAATGCACGGGATACAAGCATTAATTATAAATTCTGGACGTATTGTCCGGCAAAGGTCAGCGCTTGACCCGTGAGAATAGAAAAAATATTTAAAATCGCGACCCTTAAATTTGAATATCCCCTTGGTATCCGTTAAGAAAACAGTTTTATTGTTAGCGGTCCGGTCAGTCGGCTTTTGTGTGCAAATAATTTATTCTGTCGCATGTACAGTGCTGTGTCATCGTATTATTATTCAAATGGGGCAGGTGCTCGGACGCAAACAGTACTGACCTTCGCTACCGTTTCTTAATTAGTTAATGATGATGCCGTGGAAACTTTTAGTTTGGTGTGATTGTTGAATCCTTTCGTTTTAATTACGCGTAGAATTTCGTACATTATATTGCATTAATATAAACTACAAAACAATTGAAAAACTGAGTTTTATTTAGTACTTAGATTTTTATTCCAGAAAAGCGAATCTCTATGGGGTGACATAGCAAATTGTTCTAGCTTTTAAAAAAGGTAGGCTAAGTAAACAAATAATTTTAAGGCGTTCAAAGTTCGTGGGTTAAAATGAAATAGTCTTGCAGTCTAGGAGGTTCGACAATCGACATCCCATGGAATATAGTCCCAGCAAATAAAGTACATACATATAGTCTAATAAAGTCCCTTCCGGGTTAAGAGGTATATGTAAATATTAATAAAAAAGTATCATTGAATTATTAAATAAGAAGCTGTTTAGCTTGATAAATTTAATTCACAACTATTACATTTATAATATCGTTTTTAACACTATCATTAGTTGTAATCGTAAATGATATTATACGATCTGAACTCCCCAAAAAGCGAACAATTGATTTAAATGATAAGAAATATACAGTCTAAAACCACAAGACATCCCGAGGAAGCCGTTTATGCAAAGGCTCTATCAGCAAACACTTTTATATTCCCTTATTTAGGTTTTCCCTGAAAAAGGGAAATATCCTCAAAGGGCGGTCATCAATCAGTGCCGATTTCTAATCGAAACATTAGCATTTTCTTTGAACAACTTATGTTTTAAATATCTAGTTAGTAAAATAAATCTATACTATTTAGTAAGATTTCTGTTTTGTGTAAATATACTTAGAGCTTACTAATTCTTCCCCTAAAAACAATATTTATTTTCTTATTATATAAATAACACTGTATTCATTTAGGTCGTTTTACTAAATATAGTAATAGCCAATAAAGTAATTTAGTTAATTAGGTTCAAGCGTAGTTATAAAAAAATATTAAATGTCACAGTGTACCAAACGAACCATGAAATATAGTGTCATATTTATATCACAGAATAATGTGTTACATTAGAAAACCGCTGTGCATATTTAAAACTAGTTTTACCATTAAAAATAAAAACTATTTTTATGACAAATATATTCAATGAACATAAAGTAAGACTGCATGTCTTTTTTGACATTGACCAGTTTCGTTTTTCTACAAAACAAAAGTAAAGAAAGCCGATTAATTATTACTTGCCTCAAAAATGATAAAATACACAAAAACGTGCGTAGCTCATTCACCCGGAACATTAAATATGAATAATATGTATATGTATTACTATATCTATCACTCTTTTTGGACAGTTTCTATTGCGTAACTCGGTGATATTGGTAATATATTAATGAATTCAATGATATAAATAAGCCGTTTAAAAAAATGACCAAGATTGAGGAACGATCTCTCGATAAAACTTTACGGGTTTCGGGTAAAGGGTGAAAATCTGTCTGCAGTACGCTGTTTCCACTGTATGACGTCATAACCTTATCGATATATTTTTAATATAATTTTAAAAATACAAACGAAAAATATTTTAATGAGCTAATTAAGTTTGTTTAATGTTAAGTATTTTTTTTAAAATATTTCTTGAAAAATGCCAACATTGCGTTGCATTGCACTTTATTTGACAAATTCATTGTTGACATAACTCGCTTTCAATAGCACTTAATACGGATGTGGTATACTATTAACCGACTTCAAAAAAATTTGGTAATGACTTCTTCTAAGTCTCCATCGACTTAGATAATTTTTAATACTAAGAAAATTTCGTCCACGTTTTAATATGTAAGTTTTTGTTTATAATAAACCAACGCCGTGATCAAATGGACACATCCTTCAAATGAAATGTGTAAAGGGTTGGTCTGATCCGCATAAGCTCGCTCTAAACCACGCCACATCCACGCCCAAGGCTTTACTAACCCTGGATTATGGTGATTTCCATCCATACGGAGACGCTCGTTTGTTTTTATGGCTAGATTAGACTGAATATCGTTATCAATTTTTTTACACTTTTTCTTTTCTGAATATGAAAAATATTATATTAATAATGATTACTAAAGATGTTACCGTATTTGTCACCTGTGTTTATTTCTATAAAGGCTAGTAACCATGATAATAAGCATGAAAGAATCACGTTTTAAATTTGGAACGTATTTGTTTTAAGTTATTATTGTTCCGAAAACTCTTTGGTTATTTCAATACATAATTCAAGCAGGCCATGAAATCTTTAAAAATCATAATTCGAAATTTAAAATTTGCTTTACTATTGTATTTATGTCTTACGAATTTGACTTTTACGTATAATATTTACCACGTTATTATATCGCTATATCAAATTGTTGCTATAGTATATTTAGTTTAAGGAATTGATTTCCAATCAAAGGTTTGTAGACAATCATTGAGTAATTTATTTATTCTTGGCAATAAACAGTTAAGCAGTAGGCTTCAGCGTGCGACTCTCATCCCTGAGGTCGTAGGTTCGATCCCCGGCTGTGCACCAATGGACTTTCTTTCTTTGAAGGAAAGCATCGTGAGGTTACCTTAGGCCCAAAAAATTGACGACGTGCGTCAGGCACAGGAGGCTGATCACCTACTTGCCTATTACATTAACAAATGATCATGAAACAGATACAGAAATCTGAGGCCCATACCTAAAAAGATGTAGCGCCACTCATTTTTTAATTTTTTTTTTAATAAACAGTTAAGTCGTAGTCATTTCTGAGTTCATTGATAGCTTACATAATCCATTGCTATTAACAACATAGAAAGAAGATAAATTACTTAATATAATATTGGAATAAATACACAATATATACTGATAGATAAATAGGTAGAACACAGTATCCAAAACAAAGACTGGTCATATTAAATCCCATTCCGTTTGATAAAATGCAGTTTGATACGAGTGCTTGTTATTTATAGCGAAATTATACAGTGCGCGTGAGAATAGCATTTTGCTAAGGGACGCTGGACTTTCCGGGTTTATATAGTAACCGTTATATTTAAATTCCACAACAATCCCTTTTCACTGAAAAAGATTTTACTGAGAGTGATTTTTGAAGTTATACTTCTTTAGGCGCGTTATGAAAAATTGATGAGAGTGAAATTTTACTACGCGCGCGCACCGTGACACAAAATTAACTGAATGAAGTTGCCCACGGAAGATGCTACGGCATTGGACAATTTAAAAACAACATTCGAATAATAATATAATTTATGTTACACTTAATGTAAGGGAATAATAATAAATATTTATTTATTTAATTTTTCAAATGTAAACTGAACTTTATTAACTATAATGACTCCTTTTCCAGTCTTTGATTATTTAATTGTAATTAATTATTTGCATGCAATCTAAAACTATTTTTAATAATGCCAAAGAAGTATAACTTCTTACGCGCGTACATAAGTACACGCACCCTTTTTTTTTGAAGTTATACTTCTTTAGGCGCGTTATGAAAAATTGATGAGAGTGAAATTTTACTACGCGCGCGCACCGTGACACAAAATTAACTGAATGAAGTTGCCCACGGAAGATGCTACGCCATTGGACAATTTAAAAACGACATTCGAATAATAATAGAATTTATGTTACACTTAATGTAAGAGAATAATAATAAATATTTATTTATTTAATTTTTCAAATGTAAACTGAACTTTATTAACTATAATGACTCCTTTTCCAGTCTTTAATTGTAATTAATTATTTGCATGCAATTAAAAAGTATTTTTAATAATGCCAAAGAAGTATTACTTCTTACGCGCGTACATAAGTACACGCACCCTTTTTTATTTTGTATGATTTTATATATCTTAGATAAAAGGTATGTGTAATGATACACCAACAATGATGAACGTCTTGATTACTAACATCTATGAAAATATTGATGTGTTTAACAACAGTCTGCCCAGTTACCGTAACCTTGTTTATCAGACTTTTTAAGTTTTCATTTAGTTTAGGTTATTATTGTTATTTTATTTTTTAACTTTTTAGTTTTATTTACTATTAATTATTAATTTTTTGTGTTTGTTTGTTAGTTAGTAAGCGTATTTAAACTTGATTCGTTTCAAGTCAGTCAATCTATATCATTAAAACAAAAGATTTTTATTTTCAATATTGATATGGTCACTTTTTTACACAATTAGCCAATTGTTAGATTAGACAGAAGGTCCTTTAAGTAGGAACTGAATAAATTAACCGACTTCGTATTAAATGGATCTGAATTGCGTAACTTGGTTCTTTATAACTTATGTTTTGATGACATAACATCATTCCTGAATGTTTTATAAAGGCTAAGTTGACTAAAGTAAATAGGTTATTTTTTAAAATAGTCGCCATAAATCTCGAAAATACACGGAATCCGGAACAATGAGCGAAAGCTAGTGTGAACCATAAAATGAACTTTCTATGAAAAGTTTGGTAAAGTTATTGGGGGCTTTGTAAATATTAATCTCGTAAATTTTTGTCAACATCCCTCAGACCCGAGGAGGGCAAACTTTGATGGATGGCTGCAATATTTACGTAATAACTTACGTTATTTTACTATAAGTTTCGTCTTCTTGTTTATTATTTTACGAAAATCCATATAATTTAAATATCTCAAAATCCTCTCTAAACTCTGAATGTTTTAATTTTGTACTTTTAGGTACAACATTAAGTTTTTAAATATGTTAAATTAATTCATTATTTATTTATAAAATTTTCAACAGCAGCACCCAATCGCACTTATAAACCACCGTCCATATTTTAGTAATAATGAAATAGGGTATAAGTTTTTATTAAACAAATACTAAGCTACCTTACCTACCATATCACATCATACACAACGCAAACTTAGCTATACCAAAAACGCACTTTCTTCGCCCAACGCTTTTTCTCCTTCAGAAGCCCTTTCACCTTTAACCACTTTCTTAACAACAAAATTTTCACTAACCTTTGCTATCTCAAAAAACATTTTCTCAACTTGTCCTATGCTGAAACGGAAAGTATTTTTACCGTGCAACAATAGTTAATTTATAAAATTGTAAGTGTTATGTAGATAATATTACGTCAAGTACAATATGTCAAATGGAAGAGACTAGGTGCCCACAGTGAATCCTAGCGTGGGGGGTTGTGCACTTTTTTAACTAAACATCCTTTTTTACTATGTATCCTATTTTTTTTGTAACTCAATGTAAGTGTAATAGTTATTTTGATTCATCAAATTATAAATTCAGCAAATCAGTAACACCGTATTCCTTGGTAAGCGGTATTAAGTTCGCCGGGTCAGCTAGTTCTATACGTGTATGTTATACCTACACTGGTTGGTTCAAAATCGTCTGGTCGTTTTTGACGACTCATTGGTCTAGTGGTTCGATCCCCGGCTGAGACAAACATCGATGTAATGAGCATTTCGTGTTGTGCTTAGGTCTTGGGTGTTTAAATATGTATTTATATGTCTATCTATATATAATATGTATGTATATCCGTTGCCTACCCATAACACAAGCTTCACCAGCTTAGCATGGGACTAGGGCAATTGGTGTGAATTGTCTTTAAAAAAAAATCTCTAGAAGACATATTTAACATTACAAAATGCATGATACTTGCCCCACGGTATGGGATATATATAACGGCCGAGTTTTTAATTTAAAATTACATATCAATTCACATAGAAGTGGACAGATGTGGCTAAAAAAAGTTCTATTTACGTAAAAGGCGTGAGAGTTGCCCGTTACAAAAATAGAGCTTGTTAGTGGTCATTCGGTTTTTTTTCTTTTTAACAATGGCTCAGCAAATTTGTATAACACTCAGTGGTTGAGAAAACAGTTTTTTGCTTTTTACAAGATTAAATATTTATGGCAAGACACAATATGTTCTGACAATGTTGTCACTTTTAAGGGTGGCTTGGGGATTGGGCAGTGGATTATAAAATTAGTTTGGTATTGGGTGTTATTTATAAATGAATTTTCGTTTGCGAAAATTCGAGAAGGGCTGGATGTATTTGGCTAATTTTGAGGTTGAAATATTTGTGGAAAAACACGGTGTAGACGTATTAAAAAAAACACTGAAACAGAGACATTGAAATATAAATTATTTCCATTTCGTTTCTAGTTTCAAAACATTTGAGTTTGTTTGTAGTAAAAAAAATGTTATGTGGTTGTAATTTAACTCCTAAACGGTTGGACCGATTTTGATGAGTGTTCAAGTAGATTCGAGAGCGATTCAGATTTATTATTTTGAGATATTTTTTATTTTTTTATTTAAGACGTGTGTAGTGTGTACAGCCTGTACATGTACCTGTACGTGTGACCTGTCTGTAGCGTGCGCTAGTTATTACTAGTGCATATATAAAATATACAATAAAATTGTATTAACGTAAAATAAAATATTATTCGCATAATGAGCATCATGCTTAATATACAAAGTTAAAGAAAACTAGATTCCCGCTAAAACCATAATGAATTATTTTAAATGAAGAATTCTTAATTCAAAACCTAAAAATAAATTTTTACTCTGAATAAGATGCAACCATGCAAAATGCATTTTTAAAATAGACATACCGTAATGTCCAACAAAAGATGCAGATAGGATCGAATTTTCTAAGCAAACGCACACGACCGGCCAAGGTGCGCCAATCTATTGTCCAACCTCCTTGCTTATAAACTTCTTTCACCGGCTCAAAACATAATTGCCCCTCGTTTTAAAAAAAAATAAACTTATTCGGTATTCAAAACACATGTCACTTATCGATTTATCGCGTCACGAATCGGAATGTCCTTTTTGGACGAATTTTGTTTAACCGTGAAGATGGTGACAGTTCCCATGACGGGTAAATTAAATTTTTCGAAATTTAAAAGATTCTTGGACATTTTATTGTCGCGATTTCGGAAGTAATACGGATTAGTTCCGTTCATGTTCCGTTATATCTGGACATTTATTACGATTTACATAATAGCTTTTTTTTCTAGACCCTGTGACGCTATCGTTAGTTCGTTATGAGAGTAAAATGTAGATAGTATGTGTATTCCAGTTATTGAATTGTTCTAATTTCTGATCAAATACGAATATATATAGTTAGATTAATATTATTATTCCGTTCCTTTTAGAGTAGAGACAAGGGCCTTGAAGTTTAAGTGCACAGGTGGTAATTAAAGATTTAAGTTGGCACCTGGTAGGTAGTACTGGTGACCACAGAGCTGGTGCTTTCCTCGCTCAACGAATAAGCATCACAATACAGCGAGAAATTGCTTGCATTTCAAGGCCAAGGACAAATCTTTTTACATTTGTTTTAATTTTCTATTTATCGATGTTTAAATATCATTATTACTATGAGTATATTTGAGTGTTGACTGTATATAGATTGTAAAATAATTTATAAGGAAGAGACAATAAAAAAATAAAATAAACTAGTGAACTATTAATATAAAATAATATTGATGTCGTCCGATATGGAGATTAGTTCACATTGGGTGAAATGGACCCCATTAATACCGGATGGGGTGGTCTCTGATTACGATGGTAACAAAAGTCTAGATGTGATGATAACCTAGCCACAATGCATTTGTGCTTTACACCCCCTGGCGGTTTTAGGGTTGCCAAAAATATATTTTAGCACATTGCTAATGTATGAAGCGTTCATACTAATTTTTGATTTCGAAGAAAAAGGTGTTAAAGTCTTTATTTTCATTTTGTCACACGTTACTTGACTGTCACTAATGCGTGTTCCTATAAGTAAAACCAATGCTCATTTGTCTATGGTTTAATTTTCTATACATTTAATAAATATGTAGAATTTAGCTAAATCCCCATTTCACCTTAAATATTTTTCTTTAAATCTTTATATCGTATTTTCATTCAAATGGTAACTATGGCAACCCTATTTCAATTCAATAGAAGCCCACGCAATGATTGGCATAATAACGGACGACCTGATCATAGATAAACTATTAATTTCACTCAAGTATGGCGAACCAAAAGTTCAAAATTCCCTGTTATTACTCTATGGTTTTTGTGTAAGGCACCCGTAGCAGGGCGACTTTAACGGACATCCGTCTAGAGTAGTAAAAAGGTAAGTAGGATAAGGAATATCAAATACATTTGATAAATTGAAACAATATTATTTTTTATTGACGTGATAACGTCTTTAAAATCGTTTTAGTCGGGTGACATGTTCAGAAACTTGTGTCACACCAAAACCTCACGAGCGCGATCGCAGGTATAACGAGAGAGAGACGGACCGATCTCCCGTCTCATCTCGAGCGCTGCCAGTCATTCCGTGAATGTATGAAGAAAAATGTATATCATAGTCGAATAAGTAAACTTGTCATTTTACACCCGAAATTTATCATCAAAAGTGTGAATAAAACGATAGATGTAATTTAAAATTTGAAAAAATTGTTATCTTCATTAATTCCTTACTTCCCAAAAACTTATATCACCAATAAGACGTTATCACGTAAACATCTCGATCGTAAACCTACTTTACAAACAACCAATATTTTTATTTGTATATAGAATTGCTATAGTGTAGTTATTATTATTTGGAAAATGACTAAATCAATTTTGCACTTAATAATTAAAAAAACGCATACTTTTCCAATATATTTAATAATACACAATTGACAAGACGTCAAAAACAAGATTAAGAGACCATTTCTAAATATTTGTTGATATATTTAAACCTTCACTGTGTGTTATACCAGTTTATCGGCTCAAAAATGACATATTTAGTTTCTACTACAATTATTTTATAACAGAAGAGTAATTAAGAATGAATTATATAATTATGACCTTATGGTTTTGAGTAGCGACATATTTTGAGCATGACCGCCGAAGATAGGTAACGTGGTGAAAATCTTCATCAGAAGTTTTAATAATGACGTCATTTCGCTCGTCTTGCCATTATATGCGATTTTGGTTTATCAGTCAATCGTTTGTAACCAGCCTAAAACAAATATTGTTTTGTATTTAATTGTATGCCACTGATTGGGGTGGAGTGCCCTTGAGGTTTGGCTTGATTGATTAATATTCAAATCTGCCCGACTTCATATCAACTTGATATTCTCGTTTAGTAAAAATAATTAGCTTTAATTAGTCTTAGAGTTTATTTATACTTTTGTTAAAGAAAACACGACTTGGTATTGTACCTCGACGTCCGATGATGAAACTCAGCTGCAGGTCCGAGCAACTCCTCTAGACTCGACTGAAGAAAACTCGACTAGTCTCCGTGGTAAATGCGGTAGAAGATGCCGATTGACCCCACATCTACGCAATGCGCAAACTTGAGTCTTTTTGCGACTCACTTTCTAGACTCTAAAGTTTCTGTGGTGGGTGATAACCTTGCTTTGCCTTGTGTTGTACAAAAAATGGTCGGCAGTGACGAGGTATGAAATGCAGTGGTGCAGAAGAACGAGATAGGGAGTGCTTTAGGACGAATCCCACGGGTAGAAGACGGGGGGGAAGGGGAGTAAATAGGAGAAGATATGCCCAACTCCTACCTCCTATATAGTGTATACTGCACCGAAGGTTTTTGAGTGTAACATGCCGTTGAGGTCCCGGTAGAATGCGACAGCGACACCGGAGTCTCTGTTACGCGGCTTTGTAGGAACTACTCAAGGTGGTTTTAGTGGGTATTGCTCACCTAGTCTCTGAATAGCAGAGATTTTGGCGTGGGTCGAGTACCACATACCCCTGCAACTTTTAGGGGCAGGGTGAGGCGTAAATGCATTTCCACCCCGGATATAAAGGTGCGTACAGACTATATAACATAACATGTTATACAACATTGCTATACAACATGTTTCAGATAATGTGGACACTGAATGTTATAAAACATGTTATTGATATGTATGCTAGGAGGAACCCAGCATCTACGTTTTTTTGTTTTTCTTTTGTTATTTAAAATGGTTATATAACATCGTTATATTGCATTGTTATTCTAATGTGTATAGTATTGTTTTATGTTATAATGTTGAATAACAAGGTTACAAAATGTGGACGTGTTATAAAACACAAGTTATATAATATGTTACATAGTCTGTACGCATCCTAAAAAAAGACTGTAAACTTTTCTAGTTTATTTTAAGCCAGTAATAGGCCAGTGGGCAGACACATTGCCGTTTAAATAATACTAATCTATTCCTTTCAGTCGGTTAGCAATTAACTTATTACAATGCTTACTTGTCACCCAGGTCAGCTGATTGCACGCAAATTATTTCAAGTAATGACGGGTCAGGAACTCTGATACAATACATACGCGCTCCACATACATATAAGATGTACTTTTATACTTTATCTAAGGAAGTATTTAGGTCATTATATAACACGGTAATAGCATAATTGTGGCTTGTGATTTATATTCAACATGCCTCCTGCTGATAGAGGACAAATCTTTGTTTTTAATTTATTTTATTATTATTAATTACTTAAGATGTCATGTGGAACATGGTGTATTGGTTGCAGCTCCTTACAAACATTGTGTAAAACAAAAAACTTGGCAATTTTTTTTAAAAGTTAAATTAATATATATAAGAAATAAAGAAGAATATAGCCAAAAATGGAATTTATAATATATATATTGTATATTCCATCTTTCATTATATATTCTCCTTACAAACATTGGTTCAAACAATAAACTTGGCGAATAAAAAGAGTGGCGGAGAGTTTATTGCCAGTTCTTCTCTTCCGTTCTACGCCCTTGATTTTAGAACTGGCAGTAAATGTAAAATTGGAAGCATTTCATATATATATCTTTTTTGTCCTTCATAAGTGTACATTGTGCTACCTATATGAAACAATGATTTGGAATTTTGAATAACTCTCTTTTGGTATAGAAGGCTGAATGCATGACATGATTTCTGCCTATTACCCTAGTATAGGAATTTAATATTAAGCGTGGCTCAACTAAGTCAAGAGAAAAAGACGCTTATGTGGACTCCTAGGCCCGTATTCTAGGACGTCTATCGAACTTAAATCCAATTATAAGAGCTGTCGAACTATTTTCTGTATGAAGTTTGACATATTTGGAAGCGTTCAAGATGAGATTGAGACTTGAGATACGAATGTAATCTGTTAATCTGTATAAAATAACTTAATGCACAGAATACATTAACGAAAGTGTTAATAATAAGTGTTTATAAAACCTTTTTGTTAAATATACTTACTCAGCAATCGTGAGTCGTGGTGAGAGACAATTGTAAAGTTTTATTTAAATGTGTTTACTAAACTAAAAACAAAATTATATAAAATAATTGAAGTGTCCATACGTAGGTAGTCCAAAGACAGCCGCGTCGTCTCTAGAAGCAAGAAACACTTGTACAGATATACATTATGTATAAATATAATTGGGGTATACATTTTGATATATTAGATGCAGATAGGCATCATTGTCTTCTGTATAGATATTTCAATAAAACTCTGTATTTATTAATATAATAAAGCCTGTAAGCGATTCCATATATATCTTACCTAGACTTGGTTGTTCATAAAGTTTTTTTTTATGTAATAGGAGGCAAACGGGCAGGAGCCTCATCTAATGTTAAGTGATATCGCCGCCCATGGACACTCACACTCCCAGAAGGCTCGCAAGTGCGTTGTCGGCCTTTCAAGAATTTGTACGCTCTTTTCTTGAAGGACCCTAAGTCGAATTGGTTAGGAAATACTTCAGTGGGTAGCTGTTATAGTTTGTTTGTGTTGTAGTTTCTTAGAATTATGTATTATTTATCTTGGATTCGTGTCTCTCTTTGAACCACAGTAAAAACAAAGCTTTAATTAATCTATACCAGATGTGATTTGTCAAATTGACTTAACACCTTACACGATAAAATGTCGTTCACAGAAAACAAAAAACGCTTGCGAGAAGTGTGAATAAGAAGTAGTGCAAAAACGGTGATAAATTTGTCAAGACGATACCGCCTTCGTAGGCCTAGATTTTTTCTTAGGATTAACCAAATTTCGTTCCACTCAAGTATAAAAACGTACGGTCACGATGTCTTTATTCAATGGTTGGAAAATGATTTAACAAATCAACGGTAACGTATAAGCAAATAATGACGAAAACTTACACGTCATAATAGCGTTATACATTACCAAACTAATGGCAGGGTTCAGTAATAAAGATTTACACATAATTTTTATGAGAAAAAATCGTAATGGAGTACCATATGTTTTTTATTATTTTTACTATAAATTTCAGAAACTAGACAACTACTCACATACAAATACATCAAAAATGTATCGGTGTTTACTATAAAGGAGTAGTTCGTTAGTTAGCTAGGTTTAGTGTCTGAATATCACCCTAATCATTTATACAATTACCTATATATACAAATATAGCTAGTTTCTTATTAAAGAAATTATTTTGTATTGCATTTTAATAATTATTATTGTTCCACTTTTCTTGGGATACTAAATAATATAAATGCAATTCATTAAGATTGTAACGAAACTTTAAAATCGACTTGCCCACTTATTTATACCGATTCTAACATCATTTGCATACAATCGTTTTAAATTATGTAAATTACTTTGCATTAATTAATTATACATTTGTGTTATATTGTAAGTAAATGCAAAGCAAATTTCATGTTATAGTCCCATATATTTTATATTTCGGACTAGGACACGTGATTATTATTCCTCGCTTTATTCTTAATTTAGTTTTATATATATGTTTTGAGTTGTCTGAAACTTGTTTGAAACATCTGTTCTTTGATGACGTCAGGTAATAAAAGCTTAATAGTAATATACTCCCTGTGGTTATAGACTAGAAACGTCACAGAATATATATAACACCGAATTTTTTTTTTATAGACAATTCACACCAATTGACCTAGTCCCATGCTAAGCTGGTGAAGCTTGTGTTATGAGTACTAGGCAACGGATATACATACATATTATAGATAGATAGTCATATAAATACATACTATTTAAACACCCAAGACCTAAGCACAGCACCAAATGCTCATCACATCGATGTGCGTCTCAGCCGGGGATAGAACCTGGGACCCATGGATTCGCAGTCAGGGTTCCTTACCACTAGACCAATGAGTCGTCAACTCATCAAATCATAATAAAATGTTGAAACATGTATCAAAAAAACATCTTTAATATAATTCGATTTTAATCCAGGACAATTTTATAAGCCTTTTATCACCCTTACAAGCGTTGACATATTAAATCTTTAAAAGTTGTAAATAGTGCGTCGCGTGCCTACGCGCAGCATCCAACCCTAATCTTAACCCTTAAACGTGTGCCGGGATCACCTACCTTCGATCCCTCGTTTATCTCAATCCCTTTATCCCTTTACTAAAGGGTACATTGGCAAGGATTCTGTAACCACGTGCCTTTTGTTAAGATAAAGTTCTTTAGACCCCTCAACCTATGTTTTATAAGAATTAGCTATACATATGTAGATACTATTTATACGTTTATAAGCATATAACCGTCAAATACCTATAAAATGTTGTGTCCTTTACACTCTCGTATTGAAAAACGCAACAAAATATTCTTGAACGCCTAGCTGTAACCTACAAAATTTAGATATATACAGTTGAAAAGGGTCGAAATTGTGTCATATTTGTCAAGCCAGTACCTTGTAACACGTGAAAACCGTGAGACCACACATGCTTTGAATGTAGCTATATAGATTCCAAAAACCAGATTTCTTTCTTCATCAATATTCACAATATTAGACGAAGCCCCTTATTCGGAACGCTTTTTTGTACAGGTTTAACGACTTTTTTTCTTTAGTAAAAGACGCTGGTGACCCCTGACCTGAGAAGGGTCTTCATTGAACGAATCTAGTTTGTATGAAAAAAGTATGTATAACGGTTTGGCTGAAATTGTATGTGGTTTGGGCAGTTTGAAACGGATTTTATCCGTCTTAAAACGCGTGACTATGTTCAAAGCTAGCTAACAAAGGTGGTGATTAACAGTGTCTTGAGAGTTTAAAGCAAAAATATTAGATGTTTTCTGATATATCATTATGATGGCAAATATTATTTTTAATATAATGGAATTACCAACAGAAAAATAAATACAAAGACTTTAATTAATAAAGTTTGATTTCATTAATTTTCTTTTTCGTCGAATTACGAAATATATTTCCACGTTATCAATTAATCTATATATCTTATAATTACGTCCTTGTACTAACAAGAATAACATTGTTATTATCTATTAAATTATCTGGGATTTTATGTTACAAAGTAAAATGTTTTCGTTAATTTAATCATTTCCAGTCAATAATTAGTTCTGAGAATTAATCATTAATAACTAACACTTATGTATTCATCAATAACCGTTAATCTGTGTACACCTTTGCATTTTTTATTGCAAAATCTCACAATACAGAACGCGCCCGTTAAGTAACCCAATTTTTACACCATAAATAATAGAAAAAAGCTAACAATAGCACGTTCTTACGTAAAAATGTCCGAATTAATTTGTATAACGCCCCGATGCTTACACACAACGTGTATTGAGATCGAAAATTAGTCTACATTCATGTTTTTTATATGTTTTTTTATTCTTATACTTTGACATTGACAGCTCGAGATAGGAATCGTGGATAAATAATCTCATTGAAAATTAATACTATTCTGAAGTTTTGCGTCGCCTGATTGGGTTTATTGTTAAAGTTTTTTAGAAATTCGGAGCTTCTGTAAACATAAACGCGAAATGAATAATAAATATTTTAAGTTCAAACCACGCCTTATGTTTAAGACAAAAGTTAGTTAATATATTCTACTGGCGGACCGAACGTTCTGTTCTTAAATAAAAAAAATAATCTAATTGTACATCTGAATTCTGAATGCTCCACTAACACAAAGATAATCATTAAAATCGGCTTAGGAATTTAAACAAATTAAAGATGTATTCATACAGTAACATTCAATAAGAACCTCAACGACATTTACAAATCAATCAAATTATATATAAAAATATATAATAGGTATATTTGACAGCAAAACATTAAGTTACAGCAAAAACTTAAGCATTTTGCTTAAGTTATAGTATTTTCTATATTATATAGGTACCTACATGTTTTCCACCCTGAACACAAATATTTCAAGATAATAATTAGCGCGAATTTGAGTTCTATTTTTAAGTATGTATAATAATGTATGTACTAAAATAAAAAATAAATATTTAGATAGAAACTTAAAAGTAGACATTGAACGAATACTATAAGTTTAACAAGTTGGAAAACAATGGTTTTTCTTACTTGTATGGTAAAGTGGTAAAATCATGAAAAAAACGCCATTAGACGAAAGTTTTCTAAATTAAAATAATTGAGTGTAATAAACAAATAAAGGCCAAGTGGATTCAGCGTGTGACTCTCATCACTGAGATCGTGGGTTCAATCCCCGACTGTGCACCAATGGTATTTCTTTCCATGTGCGCATTTAAAATTCGGTCAAACGGTGAAGGAAAAAAACGTGAGGAAACCGGCTTGCCAAATGATCATGAAACATATGCAGAAACCTGAGGCCCAGACCTAAAAAGGTGTAGTACCACTGATTTCTTTAATAAAAAGTATCTGTATAAGGGAAGTCGGTTGGCAGTCATGCTAGAAGAAGGCGGACAATAATTCTGATGATTTAAAAAAATAAATTGTCTTTATAAAGTATACAATAGTAACTGTATTTATCTAAAACAACTTTAACTAAACAACTTAACGTCTGAAGCTTATTGAAGGTAATTAAATTTTTTGAACTTAAAAAAAAATTGTCAAATGTCATACACCTATTCTAAGTCAATTTGTATAGTTTATTGTAAGGTTACAATACCCTTTATAAGATCAGTTAACATCGTCACAGCATCACCAGGGTTAACAACTAACCCCTTAACACGTGCCACTTTGGGGTTAAATCTCAAGAAAATGTTAATCGTAAAAGATTAAAAACTTGTTTTTTGAGAGATTTTTGTGTTAAGATTATTAGATAACAAAGAGTTCTATTTTATTAATATTAAATAAAAATAAAAATAAATAAAAAAGCCTTTTATTTCCAGTATTTAAAGTTTACACTTCTTACAATTTATTTTAGTATTAGTTCATGTAGTTTAATCTATGTTAGTATAATTTCTCTTTCCTTTACTTAATTGTATGTGTACCTTAATTTCTATATATTTTTTTATAAAGTTTTTTTTTTGTTGTTTTAATTTAATTTATATTTGTTCTTTTAATTAATCTACTGGAACCCCAAGGTGTAGGCCCCCTCCAGTGATATGTTGCAATCATTAGTTTGTTTTTATGTAAGGTGTTTCCTTGCTCTACTGGTCTGTTCATTGGAGGGTAATTAATATTATTATATTAAAATAATCAATTTCTATTTAACCCTTTCGATGTTTTAATGGTTACACCAAAAGTACAACCGCCAAAGAATCAAATTTTCCATTGTACCTACTGGAATCACTGTTGTACTTACTCGTACTCCGATGGCAACAACCTAAAGTTAGTATTGGCCTCTGAAACAAAAGAACTGTCGGCGTTCTCGGAGCGATATCTGCCCGACAGCTGGCTGGCGCACCTAGATATGATTTCTTGAGATCCTCTCCCTACGTGTCTAGTCCAGTAGTGTTTATTCGCCTTGGATTGGCCCATACTCCATCTTCCGGTTTAATAAGACCAATAATTGTCCTCAGTATTTTTTATTCGGTACCTATAAGTTCTCTTCTTCTTTGATCATCGTTCATGTCTCATATAACAGGATGGGTATTATAGATGTTTTGTGGATCTGGTGTTTAGTACTCTTATGTGACCACTTGGAAAATATTTAACATTCCTTTGTTTTTTTTTATAAGCTGGGATAGTTTATAAAACAAAAATTATGAATTCAAATAAAATTATTTAATTATAACATTTATTATTTATATACCAAAATCATATTAGATCACACATGTTATATATACATACATCGTGACTAAGAAATAATAATAAAGAATGCGTTTGCAAATTTGTTTACGACATTTTGTGTTTCTGGGTACTATGACCCACTCTAAACAATAAACAAACTAAGGTTCTTCTTTTTGGAAGTCGGCTAACAGTGTATTGCCGAATACGAAAATTCGTCTTTAGTCGTTCAATAAATACGGACTACCTATAATAGCTATTAAATAGGTCTGACCGGGTCGGTAGGGTCCAGTGATTAAATATTGATCACATCTCCTTAGGGAAATACCAGGGACGATCGCTCATCGATTCCAGCTTATCTTTTTCCCATTCTCTCTATACACACTATATTTATTTAGTATTTTATTAAAGGCTACTTAAAACTATAAAATTGTATTATTCCTTTGAAGTTCAAGCATAGTTCCTCTGTCAAATGATTTGAATTTGGAACAAAATGCCACTATGTCGTGCATCAAATTTTAAAGCCCTACCATCTTATCTGAGAATTGAGTCATTTTAGTTTAACTCACCAAAAACAATTGATAAATTGCTGAACTTTCTGAAACGCTGATAAAAGCCTGCTTTATTGGAACCGTTATTAGTATCGTCAAAGGAAAGCTTTAATCCCATAACACCCACTCTTTGTGATGAAACCACGCGTGACGCAACCTTGCGCTTCCCTCGCTTAATCGCTCCGACTAAGTAGCATTAAACGCTGCCATACAATCCCATCACTTGCCAACAAATCTGATTTTCACTGCACTTTAATCCGATATCAACGGATCTCTTTTATTACCTCCGGTCCGCAGTTTTTCCTCCTGCGTAACATACATCGCGGCGTTCGTTTCGCTACGTGTTGGTTGACGCGTATAAAACCTTCGACAGTTGCGGAATGGGGAGAATATTCGCGACGTATATGATGATTTCCCAAAAGCTCTCACCGTGTAGTCAATTAAGTGATCAGCCAGGGGTTCTGTACAAATGGTCGCCTCCGCACAAAGACCGAGTACGCGATATTGCGAACGATGTTTTATTAGACAGATTAGGGTAGATTTTAATAAAGTCTTTATAACGGAAATGTTTGAGAGAAAGAAAAAAACTTTATTACACATAATACAGAAGGATGTATTAGTATATATGTATTGCGGACTCAGTTTCCGCATTTAGAAGCACATTTGGTCCGTTGTGTGTAAAGTTCTGGCTCATTAAGCTCCTTCCAGAAGCTCAGAAGATTCCTGAGCACTGTCCCTATCATTATTTTGAGATTAATTAGAATAAGAGAGTGTGCGCTAGCCCCCTAGGATTCCCTGTGTCGTGGGCATCTAGTCTCTTCTATGACGAATCAATGATTTGAGGTGATTAACATAAAATTAAATTTAATGTTAGAATAATATAAATATTGTTAATCAGAAATAGGAATAAAAATCTGAATGTTTTACAGAGGAACGCTTCCGAGCGTATTTTCGGTCAATCAATGAAATTCGGTGGCGAAATCGGCAACGGCGTTGATGCGTGAAATCGTATCAGGGTTTATTCGAGCGCGACCATTGCTCCGACTCTGACCGTGTTGAGGGCCAGTTTTGATCTGATTTTAACATATATTTTTCTTTTGTTTACAGGAAAAGACTTTTTGAATATCGAATATAATAGCTGTCACTTGTAATTAGCTTATTGAGAGATATTTTGTTACGCATTTTTGTGCTTTACCCTTAGTATTTTTTCTCACTAGGGTTGCCTGAAAAAGATGGTGATAAGACCGTTGCATCCCTAATAACTTATGTGAATTATCTGTAATGTAAACAAGTTTCAATTATTAAAGCAGATCTAGCCTAATCAAGACTAATAAAGTTATATAACAAAAGAAAACTAAATTGTAAATACGTGCGGCTGAATTCCATCGTCGAGATTTCTATCCTTTCCACCTCGACGGCTTCCACAACAACAGCACTTTTTAAGGAACTTTCTGCAGCCTCTTTGTGGAACTAGCTGCCAGTAGGAGGTATAGTATACGACTTAGGGGCTTTCAAGAAAAGAGCGTACAGTTCCGTGAAATGCCGGGAATACTCCTGCTAGCCGTCGGCATTGCAGCCCTGCGATTCTGTAACTCACTTCACGAACTCACACAGCAGTTTTCGCATCGGCGGTCGCTCTCAAATCAGTCGTGAAGCAGTCATTTTATGATTTGGCATTCTGATAAACAATAAAGTACAAGCTCCCACCTTTTCAAATTGCCAAATCATAAAATGACTGCTTCACGGCTGATTTGAGAGCGACCGCCGATGCGAAAACCGCTGTGTGAGTTCGTGAAGTGAGTTACAGAATCGCAGGGCAGGTATCCATGGCCAGCGGTTATCACTTTATTCAAAGCGCTGTTTTTTTGCCTAAAAAATATGAAAAAGTGTCCAAAAACAGTCTCTATTAAGGGGTCATATTTTTATCAAAACTTTCACACATTATGCTAATATTTTTCTTTAGATTTTGCCGCGCACCACCACTATGTGGAACCAGCTGCCCACTAAAGTATTTCCGAACCAATTCGACTTAGGGTCCTTCAAGAAAAGAACGTACAATACATAAAAGGCCGGCAACGCACTTGTGAGCCTCCTGCCCGTTTGCCTCCTATTACATTAAAATATTAGTAAACTTTAAAACATTTCTTTTCGTTTAGACTCGACTGTGTTCCAGTTGTTTTAATTTCAGTATAAATTGTTATACATAAACGCGTTATTTGGTAAATAAATTATCTATATATACACGTTTGTGAAGGTACATTTCTATACATATTATATACGTTTCATTATTATATATAACTGACGAAGAGAAAAACACGTAAAAATATATATAATGTTTATAAAAATAGTATAGAATAGTAAAATCTACTTTGCATTTTAATTGCGATAGAAAAATATTTAGCTCAATATTCTCTTAAGTTCCCTATAAACCTACACAATTATTTATTAAATATGATAGTTATTCAGTATTTGTGTAACGAAGACATCGGGAAGCCAAAGATATCACATATAGAGCATGGAGTTGATAACCCGTAACCCCGTTATCTTGAGGAAAAATAGGTTATTACTGCAATGATGCTCTTTGAACGACGCATTTTGTCTTTGGTACGGTTAAAGCAATTTAAATAGGACATTGTCAAAATCGCATTTAAAAAATTTCATATTTTACGACGACTTTTCCTGTATCTTCTCCAGATTAAAATCTCTTTTTTAATAAACACACTTATTGTACAATTTTTTTTTATAATCCAAGGGGCAAACGGGCAAGAAGCTCACCTGGTGTTAAGTGATACCGCCGCCCATGGACACTCAATTCTAGAGGGCTCGCGAGTGCGTTGCCGGCCTTTTAAGAACTGGTAATTTATAGCTATTACAATAGTTTTAGGTTTGATTCTGTTGTCACTATTTGAGTCGTATATGAATACGGTCTTACGGTCACGAAAATTGCGTTTAAAGAGAGAAACGAGAATATTAAACAGAGAAACAGACCCTAGATAATGACGAAAATTAGGTATCCTTAAAACGGGAAAGTTGCGATCGTGTAAAGTCTGTCAACCTCTATAATGGGCTCTACCAAACGTCAGTAAAGAACTGTCGAATCTTTAGCCGTAACCTTGGTTTTATGTGGTATTCAATATTGTAATCAGAATTTAACTATTTATTGATGGTTTAATAATACATTTAAGTAACTTCAAAAGTCCATTTCAGTACCGAATGCCTCGCGTCGATATAAATCAATCAGTTCGAATTAAAACAAATGCAATCGATCTTAATAAGAACAAGTACATGTCGGGTTTAAATCACTCGTTTGTTTCTTTGTGCCTTTCTGTTTGTTTCAGGATAATTTAGGAACACAATGCGATACAATAAGATAACTGATGTTTAAATTGTTGTTTATCTTATAGTAGTAGATTCGTTTAAACAGCATATTTAACCATTATATAGAGTTATTGAAAATAATAATTATAATTAGCACTACAGCTTTATCTATCTTTTCTAAGTTATTTTAAATGACAGTATGTAGAGTATAATTCAGATTTTACTAGTGTACAGACTAATGTATTGGGCCGTTCAATAGTATACATACAGAGCTTTAATTAATATCATAATTAGTTATGTCGCAAAGCACTTTTTATAATATCGTAAATATAGTATTGTCTTTTATTGACATAACCTTTACACATTTAAAGAAAAAACTTTTTAACCGGATTAAAGTTATGTATTATTATAAATTTATAATTATTTAACGTAATTTTTAAATTTAACCGACGTTTCGCGTGCTTTAAAGCGTGCGTGGTCACCATGAAATATCGTAAATAATAAATGTGGTCTTCTTGGATACTTCTTAAGTCGCGCTCTTCATTCCTGTAGTTCGTGTTCTCCTGAATCAGCAAACCTCTTCGCGTGGGTGATGATAAGACCTGTAAGGGTCTTTACTTGATCGGTCCAGGGAATCTGTTTTTAGATTCAGTACCATAAAGGAAATTCGTGGTCATACATACCTGGAAAAGGACAATCAAGCTTTAACTTTTTTAATGTACTGACCCAAAAACATAATAATGATAAACTATTCATAACAAAATATGGCTGAGACCAAATTGATCTAATGCTAGTCCACACACTAGCCCCTGTGTTGTGTATGACTACAGTTCTTCCTTATGTTTAAAACAAAAGGAACAAAAAAAAGGAAATTATTTTTAAGAAAAAGTAATCAATGTTTAATATAATTAACCAAAAATCGTAACATTTTGAGGAATATTCAAGGATTACCACCCATAAAGCAGTCACTGAAATCGACATAAATATGATGCGTGCTGCGATAGACGACTGGCCGTGGCGCTTAAGGGCCTGTATTAAAAATAAGGGAGGCCATTTCAAATAATTTCATGCTATTTCTATTCCTTAATTAATGTACTATAAATTGATATATCACTCATTAAAAAGTGATAAGTACCTTTGTTTTTATCATTATTTCCATTTATGACAGAACTTTGGGACCGACTACGTAATATTATAGGTCACCCGTAGTTCAGCTACCTGCACCCAATTACTCAGCCCACATCCAGACGTGGGAGGGGGTTGTCACGATCAATGATATGCACATCTTGTTACTTCAGAGGCTCTAGTAAAACATAACTAAAAAAAAAGTATTTATTTATTTGAAACTATTCATTATAATGTGTAAGATTTGGGAACCTATAACAAACTTAATAGTAAATAATATATTTTTTTAACTGTTTAGAATCCGCGTGAGTGAATAAATAAGTGTGTGGGTGTAATGTGTAGGTAACTACATAATATTTGGTCTTAGAATCATCTCCAACTCTGCGTTATGGGTGTTAAATTGTAAAAATACAATGATTTGTGGTCTCACTTTCATTGAATACAAAAGAGTATTTAATTATCATTTCTAGAAATACCTCCTTATTCTAAGGAGGTTCCCATATATTATATAGATAAGACGTTTGTAAAGCATTAATGACAAAAGTCGTCTTTACATTATCATAAAGAGGTAAAGTTTGTGTGTCGATCCCCGGATCTACAATTCGAATTTCAAAATGTTTCACGACTTTAGTTCCAATTTTAAAAATTACTTGACCTACTGGTCACTACTGTAAGCTATTATTCCTAGCGTATAGGTTACTAGTGGGTAATTTAGCACTTCAATCATCATTAAAAAGTCCAAAGTACTACGCAGTTTCTATGCTTGTACAAAAAACGTCTAAAAAGCTGAAAACTTCCCATATATAAAATGATAGAGCACTTCTTGGAGTTTTCCCTACAATATATATTTATAAGGGTGGTGGGCGGATCGACCTTTGACCCGCCTCACCGCCCTTTCAACCTCATTCCTTATTAAAACTCCAACAGTATGCCTCAAGATACCTAGCTTTTGTATTTTGGAAGTAAAATAATAATTAACATGGCCTTGAGGTACCAAGTAGCGACGGCAACCAATTTTCCCTAAATTATGTTTCTATTTATCTGTACCAAGATTTATAATAATCAGTTTAACCGTTTTGGCAACCGTATTCAAACATATACAATATTAGAACTACTACACTACTACTAATTTATCACGTGGAAGTATTTTACTTATTGTGATGAATTTGGATTAGTAGAAGAGATATTTTGAATAAAGTCCTGTCTATAAGTTATTGTTTATTTAAGCAGCTACCGTTCAACGATTTCTAAGATAAACCATAAATATACATTTAATAATTACGAAGACAAGTTAAAAAAATAACATTTACAGTTATTTTAAACTCATTAAAAGTACTTATTTTGTTTATTATAAGAATTTAATATACGTTTGTGTTACTAAAGATTTCTGCATAATTCTTATTAGATTTTGTTAGTACTGTTATGCCAACAAAATAAAACATTATGTCCAAAAAACATTGTAATGTAAACCTGACAATAAAAAGTTTTAAAAGCATAAAAAGAAATACATTCCGTTAGACAATAGTACTAAAAAAAGCAAAATTCACTGACATTGACGGACGTGATGCGCACGCGACGAGCGCTTGACGAGTGCGCAGGAGTGGCGCTATACGCCCCGCCCACTGACGCCCCGTGATCTAGATCGATCTAGATCACTGCGGATCGATCATTATAGATCACGCGAGTTTAATTGCTCACTTGCATAACGTTGAACAAAAATCTTCATATATTTAAATTATTTTCCAATTTAAATATACCTATTCAAGTTTAACGAATCTGTGCTATGAAGTAAAAATCTCTAAGTTTTATACTTCCGAGAAATATTTAAGTACACAATACTTTACCCTAGTCTTATCTATGTAAAAATATTCAGCGTAGTAATTCACGTTGCGAGGCGAATGCAAAAACTAGTTGAGTGAAACATCTGTCTGAAGGCTGAAGGAACTAGGTATAATAGGGAGCTATAGGTACTCCCGCAGAAATATGGACGTCGGAAAGTTGATACAAAGTAGGATTTTCATGTACGGTCTGCATAAACCTATTTAACATGATTCTTTTTCTGTTCGATTTCGTCGTAATGTCTTAAAAGTTATAGGTTAAGTTAAGACATCTATTATTATTTAAAACGTTCAATACGTATTTAAATACAATAGTCGACGAATAGACAATCTAGAATTGATATAAATACACTTCAGATTTAGATAATTAAAATATATTCTTTAAATAAAATACCCAAAAAAAATTGGATCATATTTTGAATAAAAGATAAAATGTTAAAAAACCCCGTCCATTACTATAAAAATGTTATCTAAGAGCACTAGGTTGGTGCGTAGAAATGAATAATAAACAGTACACTATCCTAATAATGTTTAAATAAAAGTAAATATTATAACGTTCCTTTGTATTTCCGACCGTACCGGCTGAAAGATTTTCCCCCCGAGTGGGGGTTCGGAGGTGGCGGGGCCTTCGCTCTGCCCCCGGGCCACCGGGCCAATGGCGGAGCGGCGCGGCCTGCACCGTGCCACGACCCGACTCAGTCGCGACTCAGCCGCGACCCTTGACACACGTTTGACGCGCGCGGCCGCGTCCTACCCGTCGCCCGCTACCGGCATCATCACGCACGGAGCGCTAGTATACGGCGGGGTCGGTGGCCCGGGCCTTTGCCCTCCGAGAGCCTCCGACCACCCGCCTCTCGAACTCGGTTTCCGCGGCAGCTGGCGCGATGATGAACTGCTGCCCTCGACGCCCGCCAGCCAGGCTGCGTCGACGCAGAGCGGCTCCTCCGTCACGGATAAAGGCCAAAACGTGGAGTGCGTCGTTTGCGGAGACAAGTCTTCGGGAAAGCACTATGGCCAGTTCACTTGTGAGGGTATGTAGGCAGTGAGTGATGTGTTAAAGTGCTGTGACGTGACGTGCTTTTAACCTGTCGGTAACGCTTTGAACTTTGACCCCAAATTCGTGCAGTCATAATAAGTTGAAGGTTTTTCATTGTCTAGGTTTTTGGCATTTTCTTTAAGATATAGAGGCGATTTCATTAATCGAAAAAAAAACTTAAAACATAACCACGCGAAACAATTATGAATTAGTTGTAACTTCCGAAAAAGTTATAGGTATAGAAATAGCACAATGTCTTATGGGAGTGATTACTCAAATAAACCTCGCGGCTAAATCAATAAATATAATTTACGTACTATTATAAAATGATCGCGGTTATCCCGCGCTGTTTTACCTTTTAATTGACGTGCGCATTGACAGTGATTAATAATCAAATGTTTTTCATTTCTATTGGTAAATATAAGTTTTTTATTCGATTATGGATCTCCTAATTTAAATTATTCGATTATGTACATCCTAATTTCAGTTCCCGTTTGCATAATTATTTTTACTTCTATTTCCTTACTCTACTATTAAACAGAATAAGACAAGACTATAAATTACATAATAATAAACGCCCAACTCACAAATACCAATTAATTAAAGGCTAATTAAAAACAAAGTTTTCAAAGACTGCTGTTTGAGATAAGGGGCGCTTAACTTTTATGCAAATAAGTCAATTGAGGAATTTGTTGATAAATCAAGAATTTATCCTATTTTACATATAAATTATTAGCTTATACCTCCATGTCTAATGTACCGTAAATCAAGATTTGCTAATATATTTTAAGTGTTAGAAATCGTGGTGATAGATTGTTTTCTCTGTGATTTATTGGTCTATAATTTATTACAGTAATGGGGAGCTTTCAATGGCAGTTTATACTAGATATGTAATATGTATATGCGACTTCGTCTAGAATACACCCTCTTTAAAAACCAACCACTCTATAGACTTTCATATTACCGCGAGTAAAAGTAAGCGCGTAATTCGTTATTTAATTATCGTCTATGCCATTTATTTAACGCGGGTAAATAACTGTCGGCCATTTAAATAAATAAATATTTTATTGCGATGAAAAACCAGTCGCAATTTATTAAATATTAAAGCAGAATTTTTGTTGCTGATATGCTAATTTCAAGTCTATGAACAAAAGAATTATACGATATTATTTATAAGCATTACAAGTAGGCATTTCTGCATTCAATACATATATCTAAACGAATTTATGACCTACATGACTCCAGCTTTATTCATAATCTATTGTCTCTGGAAAGAACATGAAATTAAGATATAATTTCATGTGACATTTTGTTTTATTAAGTGTCGCTTAAAAATTCCTTTAAAGGTATAACGTGATTATCAAGAAATATACCAACCATTGTTATTACTTTTAAGGATGACGTAATTTCTGAAATTTTATTTGTAACAATAACAAGCGTGAATATAATTTGTATAGGGATTATTTTCTTTACACGCTTTACGTTTATAGGGATTATTTTTGAATGTCGTGTTACAAATTTCTTCTATACCTACCTTTAAGTCATATTAGGTATCAATTAAATTGACCTAAATACTAAGAATAAAACCCTTTTAACGGCAAATGTACAAAATTACAGTAATAATAACTAATAACTGTCACGCGAGGTACATTTTAATAATAGTGTTGCCAACTTATTATTCAAGGTATAAAATCTCTCAATATCCAATCTATGGCCAGTCTATATAATGTTCGTTTGTTTATCTTTATTTGTTACTTATAAGAATCTTTTCTTGTTTTTGGATACAATAACAAGACATGACTCTTTCATTTTTATAATAGGTTTTCGTTTAATAGTGAATTTTGGGTGTTGCACAAAAATGTTCTAAAAACAAAACAAAGAGACGCGAAAGTGACTACAGATTATCGAACAGCTATTTGACATTAATATACACTCAGTCTTTTGGTTTATAATCTGTTCTTATTCTTATATGTAATCGAATACCGGCAGTGCAAGTTTACAATCGCAATTAATTGATCAGAAATATACATAGAAATTGCCTGATTCATTAGGAGACAAAGGACTATTGAGATTGCCCGTTAGAACGATGCAGGTAATCACCGGTTAGGTTTCAAACATAATTATCTAAGTGACTGAGATAGCCTTACAGATAAAAAATTGAATGAATCTTGGGAACCTCTTTCACTCGCCACTAACTATTATGTACATCTAATGACAGTTGCTTTTAACTATACATCTTATTATAGATATTCATATTTTTAATGACAGCTTATGCCTTAGTTTACCTTGCAGTGCCATCTATCGATATTTATTATTATTACACTTTTGAAAATAGAAGGAATTAAATTTTTTTTAAATTAATTTAAACATTTCCGGCATCATCATATGCTTGTTCCGGTAATAGTTTGAAAATCCTTTCTGCGCTGCGTGTTAGTTAAAAATTTGTATTATTTTAAATCGAATTCAAAAGTAGGTACAATGTGGTTACATAGATATTGTAATTATTTTAACAAGTATAGTTTTCTATTGAATAATCACGAGGGGCTCTCTAAATTAACTTTTCTTCATTTTCAGTTCATATAACATTATTTATTTAATCAATTACCGTCTAAAATTCAAAAGAGCATTAATGATACATATCAGAATGAGCCTAGTAGACTAAAATTGGGACGGCTGATGGCGACGTGTATCTCGTTCGTATATAGGTACATATTAAGTTTCTCGTGTAAATAAAATACCTACATTCTTTTTTGTAATGAGAAATAAAGTTCTTTAAACATTATAAGATATTATAAGTGCCTCATATGTTTCGTAATTACATTTAAAAGTAGAATTAACCCCATATGCGCGAGATAATTCGCTTATTATAGTGCATCGGGCCCAAAGACAGCCTTGACCCGTTCTGAACTCAATGACCCTATCGACTTAAAAAGTTACAAATATGCTTTTGTGTTCATCTGCTTATATTTTCTCGTAAACTAGTGATTGCTAATTTAACTCTTGAAAAGCTTTCTCAATAACCTTATGTCAATTTCGCTGGAACTTTATTCCATTTGAAATAACGTACTTTTTTTGGATTTTAAGTTGAAAATTTTATACGGTAACTTAGTTTTTTTTTAATATTATTATCTTAGATCTTCGATTTCGGAATCTCCTCCTTTTAATAGGTAATTAACTTCATATGTATAGCTACATTTATAAATTAAATAATTTTGTCAGGTCAATAGAATTTTATAGAATTATTCCGTGAGCTTTGAAATTTAATTTTCGATCGTATTTTTCTCAATAAAGATAAATGTCAACACTATTTTATAGGTTATAAAACCCAGACAGACATATTATTATAATTTTAATAATTCTTTCGACTGAATCGACTATAAAAATTAATGTTTGAGTTGGGTCCATGTTTAGTATGTAAGCAAAATCTTCCTCGACCATTTCTGAAGGTTCAGTTTATTGGAAAATATGCCTAGAATAAATAAATCATGATGAAGGCAGAGAACTATGCGGCTAAGAAGTGGGAAGTTATGCCACTTACGTAAAATCTTATTCGAACCAAGTATTAGAAAATAATGATTTGTACTTTCCAGAAGATGCTTTTAATTATAGTCACGTCCATCGCTCAAAAAAATTAAAAAAAAAAGGGTTCGTGTACCTACTTATGTACGCGCGTAAGAAGTTATACTTCTTTGGCATTAGTAAAAATAGTTTTTGATTGCATGCAAATAATTAATTACAATTAAATAATCAAAGACTGGAAAAGGAGTCATTATAGTCAATAAAGTTCAGTTTACATTTGAAAAATTAAATAAATAAATATTTATAATTATTCTCTTACATTAAGTGTAACATAAATTCTATTATTATTCGAATGTTGTTTTTTTAATTATGTCCAATGCTGTAGCATCTTCCGTGGGCAACTTCATTCTGTTAATTTTGTGTCACGGTGCGCGCGCATCGTAAAATTTCACTCTCATCAATTTTTAATAACGCGCCTAAAGAAGTATAACTTCAAAAATATTAATTAAAAGCATTTTAATGACCGTATCAACCAGCCCTATTTGTAACTGACGTACCAAAAACAACAGAGCATAGCATTCTCTGTGGTGTATGTGGAATTCCCGCTTTCACAGATAAGAAAACAATTTGGCATTAGCAATATCGTTTTTAAATTTCGTAACACAAAACCAGACGCCTCTTTATCTAAAATGGCGGCAAGTTCTTAAGCTGGCGAATAAAATCGTTTGTATTAATAATTTAGAGTGAATTTTACATTCTTATCACGCGTGGCGCCGTATAGGTCGTGAACTTCGCTATCTTTTCAGTAATATCGGAACCCATTTGATATTTTTGAATAAATTTGTTAGATTCGGTCAATTTAATTCCATTGTAATTTATTGTTGGAAAGTTTATTGTAATTTGAATAATGTGTAGTTTAAGTGGTTTTGGTACACACGAGACAAAGTTTAGTTTCTAATACTAGGTGTATGTTGTGTTATCTTTTAGAAAATACCGTTCCTAATTTTACAATAAACAAAATTTACCTTATAAAGGGTGACCATTAGTGCTGGCCGTAAATTGCTATTTTGATGTCGACAAATCCACTTTATTAACAGGTGGACCTCCCGCTGTTCCACTTGGAACCTTGTCAATGTAAACGCCTATGAATCATTATGAGAAATGCCCTATTACCTTTATGGTGTTGCTTCGACAAAGTTCTTTAAACGCGCTCCTTTTGACTTAAATGCTCGCGTCCGTGAGCGACATTACATATTTGACACCTAAGTATAGTGATGTATTATATCGATATTTTTTTAAGTTGAGAATCACATTTTAAAATCTATTGACAGAGAAAATATTAAAAGTATGTCATACCATACTACAGCTAAGATATTAATTAACATACTATAGATTTTTTTAATGTGTGATTATGGCCTAACGAACTTTCTATATGTTTTATAACTTGATCTGTATCAGTGTTCTTGCTGTTCAACCACGTTTACATGTTATAAAACAAATTAAATTATGCAAGATAAGGATCAGATATTAAGCGAAACACTTCCAACGTTCTATATGTTATATGACATGTATATTATACTCACATAACACATATAATGCGTCCATTTAAGACAATACAACATAAATACTTTTATTAACAAAATCCGAATTTACGACCGAAGCGAAATCGAAAACGATAAAAATTTCACACTATCGATACACAGCACAACACTATAACCGGTCACTTTATGGTATGTTTTGTCCCGCAATACCGTGGCAGTTAACCCTATCTTTACGAGCGACTCTAAACATAAGTGTCTTCCTCGACTTATTTATTTTTATCTCATTTGACTTTTTAAATTGAATCCACTATCGGCCCGTGTGTGGCGCTCTCTCCGGCCACTAAACCTGTCAATAAACTTAAATTGTATGAATTAGTGACTTCTTTTAATGAAATCGATACTTTTTTATGTTATTTATGTACAACACTAGTTTTCTAACATACAATTTTGTCACATAGATGGGGCATCTAAAAATATTGTAAATTTGTCTTAATTTCGTTTTTATGAGATTACGGTAATGCAAATTTCTGTTTAAAATCTTACAAAATCCTTAGTAATATTAATGTAGATTTAATCAGGCGTAAGTTAAGAAAAGAGCGTTCCAATTCTTGAAAGGCCGGCAACGCACTTGCGAGCCATCTGGCAATGTGAGTGTCCATGGGCGGCGGTATTACTTAACATCAGGTGAGCCTCCTGCCCGTTTGCCTCCTATTACATTAAAAAAAGGTTTTTTAGGTGATTTTTCATAAATCTTTAATTATAATGAGACTCTCAAATCTCTTCTTCTTGGCTGTGCACCAATGGACTGTCCATGCACATTTAAAACTCGCTCGTACCTTAACGAGTGTCTTAAGGCCGATTTACATTATCTTTGTGTTTAGGGGAGTGCTTTAGGATAGTACTTTAGTTGAAACATGTAAACGCTACGCTAAAGAACTTGCCTTTCAAGTTGTACTAAAGCACTCTCCTAAACACTAAGATAATGTAAATCGGCCTTTAGGCACAGAAGGCTGATCACCTACTTGCCTATTAGAAATAAATAAATGATCACCAAACAGATGCACATACATACCTACACCTAAAGAAAAGTTTGTAGCGACACTGGTGTAATTATTAAAGCAATTTGAGTGACAACGTGTTTTGCCTATCAATTTTCTTTTGTTATTACGATTATGAAAGAAAACTGGTCGTTTCGGACTTCTAAAGTTATAACATATTTCATGAATCTTATAAATGAAAGAAAATAAAATTTGAGTTCTTAATGTCGTATTTTGCCTACACCAATTTAAATAATTATGACAATAATGATAGAAAACGGGGCGTTTCCTAATTGTTTAATTCTAGACTAAATTTCATAAACCAAAATAAAATTAAAGAATATATGTTGCATATAAAAACTAGCGACCGAAATTAAAAAAAATCTAAACCTGTACCATCATAATTAAATTTTAAGAATAATGATTCTTTGTTAAATAAATTACAATTATTTATTATAACTATAAAACTACCCTAACAGTTGCGCCAATGCGATAATCGTGTAAAGATAGATGTAATATCATGTATAAAGAATGAAAAATGATTCTTTTTTTTGTATCAATTGTATTTTCTTAACTCTTTTGTTTATTAGGAATTTAAATTTGTACCGTGGTACCCCTTAAGGGACTAAGGTTAAACCCCTTTTTGGTGTTTTGTGTACTTTTAGTTTATATATTATATATTAAGCAATAATACGTTTAAAAAAAATATCGTTACATACGATATTTAACGTAAATTCATACTTCCAATACTATATGTATTTTTATTCAGTAAAGAGTTAGGAGAAATGCATAATAAATGAATCAAAGGTCAACGTTCGATACATATACCAGATCATTATTAGAAATGAAATTTTAAATTGAATTAGATTGGAATCAATTGAGCGAGATTATTACAGATCTCATCAATCATTTCACTGAAAATCATTAGGCTCTGCGGCCATAAAGGCTGTAATTAGTACGGTTAAGATTCTAAGCCATGAATAATGATATTAGTTTTATTACTTTTTATTTTCGAGAATTTATATATTATTAAAATACCCAAAAATTCGCTATGACTCAAAACTGGGTATTTCCCAAAGCGAATTTTAAACAATTTTTGTTTATTTCCAGTTATGGTCCATTTACATAATCATTTGAAATTAAAATAAATTTCAGATATTTTAAGGAGATAATGAGTGTAGAGAAAATATTTGCTTATTATGTATTTTTATTTATTAGTTATTGATTTATTTTATACATAAAACAGCGTAGCTCAATAATTTTTCTTTGGGGATGTTATTTTGTCGCCTTATGGGAGAGTTATCTTAGATCACACTGTTGAACCACAATTTAGTTTTTTTTTTATATCATTAGGATTTATGACATTAGGATAAATAACAACCCAATGTGGACATATTTACAGTTTTCTTAAACTACATAGTAATAATAATCTCTATATATATATAATTCTCGTGTCACAATATTCGTTCCCATACTCCTCCAAAACGGCTCGACCGATTCTTATGAATTTTTTCTGTAAAGTCTGAGAATCGGCTACTATCTACCCCAAAATTTTTTCTGTGAAGTCTGAGCTACTATCTACCCCAAAAAAAAAATTTAGTTTTAGATTTTTTTTTTGTTTTTTATGATACAACATACAAAAATACATACGTGTTAATTTTCACCCCTCTACGATCAACCCCTATTTTTTATTATAGCAAGTTATTTTTATTGAACTAAAACAATGTTTAGAAATAATATACGAGTATATGGCAACAACGTTTGTCGGGTCAGCTAGTATGTAATATAAACTGATGAATACGAATTTAAAAAGTTTGGTCCCTGTGGCAGTGTTAGGCTTCCTGTATTACATAGTCGTTGAGTGGGAAAGCATCTTGGACATTAAATAAAATGAAAACTGCATGTTCTTAAGCTTGTTTCCACAAATCGCAATGTCAATGCACCGGCTATCATGCAATTTGTGAGATATTTCCCAACGATAGTGGTAATTGGAGGCGAATGCACACCGCGTCTTACACAGAGCATGTAGCATATACAAATCCATTGGGACTTTTGCCTGTGGTGAATTCTGTATCTATAAAAGGGTTAACTTATTAATAGATAGGAAAAACGAGTTTAAAGTTATATTCAACTGTTGATTTTTAGATAATATTTTATTTATTTATTTACACTTCGTTGCATTACAATATAAAAATTGTACATAAATAAATGAATAGGAGGGCTACTGGCAGCCTTATCGCTTTCTAGCGATCTCTTCCAGGCAACCATTGTGAGAAAAAAAATTGGCTTCCAAGCTAAAAAAACACGTTTTTTTTAAGAGCCTCCGATATTTGTTTCTTAATCATTTGTTTTTTCTGCAAGTAGGTGATTATGCGTTCCTAAAACACGCCGTCGACGTTTTGGGTCTACCTAAGGATTCGTTACGATGTTTTCTTTTACACCGGTTTGGAACCTAGGACCTCAGGGATAAGAGTCGCATGTTGTTAATCTGGTAACACTGCTTCAAAGTGAATTAAACTTCACATTTTCTATGTTTGTCCAAAAATTTCCCGGTCATGTCATGTAGAAATTGTCTCACCAAAATTGGCTCGGTAATTTTTAACATATGGTGGATACCCATATTATGTTAAAAATTACCTAGGCAATGAATGCTGAAGGGCACATGATAAAGTAGATAACATTTTTTTTAAATTACTTTAATTATTTTATTCATGTACTTAAAATAAAAACTATGCGATGTCGATTTTGAATATAAATAAAAAATATGTTACCACAATTTTAAATAGCAACTTCGTTAAAATATAAATATATACATTATATGCCTATATGAGTTAAAGCCAGGGAAGCTGTCTTATCACTTATCAGTAGTGAACGTGCGCGTCGCCTAACGGTGTATTGCATCCGAAATGTGGAACCAGCTATTCACAGCTTCTGAGAATTATACAGAATAGGCTATCTATTTCCAGCATTCTTAGTAGCTGTGAGAAACGCTTTATGCGCTTTAACGAGTTTAAAAATCAAGCGCTTAAATTAATTGTAGAGTCACAGAGGTTTTGTTATGAATATTTCGTTTAAATTCAAATTTGGAATTTAATTTTTCGTCATCCAACCAGTTTCAACACTTAAATATTTATTACTAATTCCGTACATAGAGACTATAACTTCAAAACTTTGTGATAATCAGCTTTAACGAGTTTAAAAATCAAGCGCTTAAATTAATTGTAGAGTCACGAAGGTTTTGTTATGAATATTTCGTTTAAATTCAAATTTGGAATTAAATTTTTCGTCATCCAACCAGTTTCAACACTTAAATCTTTATTACTAATTCCGTACTAGAGACTATAACTTCAAAACTTTGTGATAATCAGCTTTAACGAGTTTAAAAATCAAGCGCTTACATTAATTGTAGAGTCACAAAGGTTTTGTTATGAATATTTCGTTTAAATTCAAATTTGGAATTTAATTTTTCGTCATCCAACCAGTTTCAACACTTATATTACTAATTCCGTACATAGAGACTATAACTTTAAAACTTTGTGATAATCAGCTTTAACGAGTTTAAAAATCAAGCGCTTACATTAATTGTAGAGTCACAAAGGTTTTGTTATGAATATTTCGTTTAAATTCAAATTTGGAATTTAATTTTTCGTCATCCAACCAGTTTCAACACTTATATTACTAATTCCGTACATAGAGACTATAACTTTAAAACTTTGTGATAATCACATGTCATATACAAATCTAATATGGATAATGTAATTTGAATATTTTAATAAGAAAGTCTCGTGTTCACACTTGCGTGCCATAATGTCATTAATCGTAGTCTTATTAAGTGTAATAGCTTTATTTGAAATATTATTAAAATATTTGATATCGTGTTAATCGGATCGTTTAACGAAACTATTAATCCTACAATAAGTTGTTGACTTCTTGAATTTTAAATTTAGAATATGAAATGAAGTTTGAATGTTCCAATTTTAATCGATTAAGCAAGTAGATAAAGCCAAAAAGCCTTAGCTACCGTGAATAAAAATATAAAAAGGTTTTATTATTAGAGTGCTTTTAACACATAAATTTGCATAGGTATTTTTATTAACAATTAACTGCCCCCGCAAACTTCGTTTCGCTATTTTTTACTTAAGTTACCATTACAGTAGCTACATATCAACATAAGAAATAATTTGCTATGTCATCACATAAGGACTGTTCGTTTTTCCGGACTAAAAACCTCAGTACTAAATAAAACTATTTTTTTTAATATTTTTCCATAAAAACCTTCTTCAGAGTTCAAGGTATAAAATAAAAAAAAAACTCAAATTGGTCCAGCCGTCTTCGAGTTTTGCCCTTACCCACATATTTTGCGATTCATTTTTATTTATATATAGAAACACCGCTTATCTAATAAATGATCAAAAGTTCTACTTTCTATTTAAATATAAGTTAAATAGTAACCATATCAGATCATATTCTCCCCTAATACCATAAACCACATGACGACTGAGCAAGCTTATTTCATTACTTTAAATTGTCTAAATTATATAATAATTAATTTAAATGCTGTTTATGTGAAACGCTTTAATAAATATCGACTATGTAAACCAACATTCATATTAAAAAGAAAAACTTAATCACTTCGATTTAATTCAACGGTTTGGTTTATTTGACAGATCTCTTTCTTAAAAGAAATATAAATAACAGTGTTATCTATATTTTAATAGGATCAAACTAATGATTTAGAAAGCTAAATCCTATGTCAAAACTTCAAGCGCGCATAAATTTCGTAAAATAAATAATGATAGATTTTATTTGTTGATATATATCGAATTAATTGAAAGGTATAGATAGTAAATTAGAATGTTGATTTATGGATGGATTTTTGAACAATGTATAACGATATTTTATAACTGACTTTAAAACGCTAAATGAGGTTTCTCCATTTTTTTAAAGATAAAGACGAGTTAACGTTAGGTATCTGTATTTGCGAGGGCTGGTAAGTCCAGGACCGGGATTCTGTAACTTCCAAAAGCAATTGCGATTCCGACTTCAATGTTATGTTGTACTTGCGATCCAAGTTTGCAACATCGCTGCGGGTAGTCAAAAAACAAAAAAAAATCATTTAATCATATAGGTAACACATTGTACACTTATGACTTGTCAGTAAAGAAATACGTATTAATGCTTCTAATTTTACATTTAGTGCCAGTTCTCAAATCAAGGGCGTAAGAGAAGAACTGCCAATAAACTCTCCGCCACTCTTTTTAATCGCCATGTTTTTTTTTATTTACACAACGGGTACTAACAAATCTGCATACAAAAACGTACCAACGCTGTTCCCAGAGTTTAAGGTCCAATTATAGGCACCTCCTACAAAAAGACAGTTTGCTTATATTTTACTGAAAGATTTTTAACTTACGTAAAATAGCAAAAACATTTTAAAACCAAAAAAAATCACAAAAGAATTCTTCTAGACTAAGCAAATTAGGTAACATCAGCATATATTAAGATTTAAATAAAACTATCAACGCAATAAAAAATCAATTAATTCTGCATTTATATCATTAAGAGTTAATTTAGCTCATTTCACTATCTCTTACATACATTCCACTGGCGCCATAGTGATTTGTAATTCCACGATATATCTAAAACCCCAATAATATATTCATGAGAGGCCAAAACTATATATTTAAATAGGAATATTGACGGTCTCCAATCATTAGCATGGTATACCTCCATATAAATGGACGAATTATCGATTTTGGGTAGCCATGATTTATAGAATTATGTAAATATAATTAAATAGCTCTAAAGATATGAGCGCACGCTAACATGTTGGAACTACTGATTTTTGAACGCCTACGTCATTTACTTTTCGCGGTACTGTGTGACAATTGACAGTGTCTATGGATTGTCAATGTTAACCGTCAAGTTTAAATGAAGTTTAGGTTGATGACATGTCTTTACTTATTACAAAATTGCTTTTTTGACGTGATAACGTCTTTAAAATCGTTTTAGTCGGGTGACATGTTCAGAAACTTGTGTCACACCAAAACCTCACGAGCGCGATCGCAGGTATAACGAGAGAGAGACGGACCGATCTCCCGTCTCATCTATGTATGAAGAAAAATGTATATCATAGTCGAATAAGTAAACTTGTCATTTTACACCCGAAATTTATCATCAAAAGTGTGAATAAAACGATAGTACATCTATCGTTTTATTCACACTTTTGAAAAAATTGTTATCTTCATTAATTCCTTACTTCCCAAAAACTTATATCACCAATAAGACGTTATCACGTAAACATCTCGATCGTAAACCTACTTTACAAACAACCAATATTATTTATTAATTACGGGTTGATGGCGAATTTTTATACATAATACTACTAAATTTATCCTACTAATTACTTGACTAAACTAAATTTTGACAATTCGTAATAATTGCGGCTTTTACGTCACGTCACGTACTGTCAGTTGCAATATTTTTAAATTGTATTTTTCTCTATTGCAGGTTGTAAATCATTCTTCAAACGGTCAGTGCGAAGAAATCTAACATACTCGTGTAGAGGGAATAGAAACTGCCCCATCGACCAACACCATAGAAATCAGTGCCAGTACTGCCGGTTAAGAAAATGTCTCAAAATGGGCATGAGGAGAGAAGGTTAGTAATTTTCAAGCTTATATTATTAAATATAGTCTGTATTCTCTTTACTGAATTATAGTCTGTGTCGAAAAGTTTGAAAAAAGAATACTGGTAATAATCCTACAAGATTCGATTTTTGAAATTTTGTAACGTAATAATTTGTTGGCGCTGGCTAGAATATTACGATTCATCAATACATAATCTACCTTCAAAGTTATTGTAAAACTAACAAAGCTACTAACATCACTCACTATTAAGACATTTATGTTATTAAAGTTTTTCTCTTTGTCCCCCGGTACATAACGTTACTATGTAAGTACTATGTAATAAGTTATTATGGTCTTACTCAGTAAATAAGCGGCTTTAATTGCGTCTTGAAAATTTAAGTGTCCATGACAATCTTTATTGCGCTCTGAATTATATAGAACGACAGTTTTAATGTACAACTGTTCAGTCTAGTTAAATACACTTTTATGTAATTATATGCTACATGCATATATTTACTGGCGTTATTTACGGCTAATTGTAGAATTATCTGAGTATATAGAGTTTTGAATTGGTCTTTGGGCATTTTTGTGTTGTTTTATACAAAGTAGCGTCCTGCCCGTTTGCCTTCTTGCCTGCCTTGTTCCAATGTGAGAGATATATTATAATGAAGAGTTGACATCTCCTGACTTTAACGTTACCTAAGCAGATTATTTTTCTTACTTTAATTAATATACAACCTCCTTTGATCAATTTCAAATTATTTAACACATTAGATTCCTTTATACTTAACAAAAACCTGTTGATTGTCACAAGTGTAATTAGTAAAATCATTAATCTTACCTGGCTATTAGTCGGACAAGAGCCCAAGGGCACTCTCAATACTTGGTACGATAAAGCTCACCTAACACACGCTAAATTTTTGTGAACAAGGGTAAGTCTCGAATTAGAATGCGTTCTTGTTTAAGCTATAAAATTCAATTTAGACTTACTTATAAAAATCAAGTTTTGTCTATAAAAATATATTTGCAATGTTTCATTGAAGTACAATTTTGGCAGTCGTAGCATACGATATTTAAGACACGAAAATATTACGTAATCTAAATATTTTGTCAAAATGGAGTTTCTGCAAACAGCGGGTTTGCAGTTTTGCACAAATGTTGTAAAACCCTATTTGTGTCGTGTGTGCGGTGAACCATACAATGTTATGTACCATAATAGGTTATTAGTGTGGAATTAATATGGATGGTTATTGTTTTAAAGACAGGACCTTGATTAATGATATTAATAATAGGTAATCAATGTTTTCAAATTGTTTTACGTTTAATTGAATTTCTTATTGTGAGTTTATGCTTATGTTCATTATATATTTGCTAATATAATAAACACAAAGTATTATTAAAAATATATCGAATTAAAATTTACATTCATATGGCGTCAAGGAATGTTAGGCAGTGAAAAAAAATCTTCTGGTGCCACTTTAATGCTAGTGTTTCCCAAACTTTTTTGTCAAAAATTGTTATAAAAATGAATTGTTCACTTAAGTTACCTAAATTATAGGTTTGGGGAAGAAATTACTAGTAAATTATTAACTACTTTAACTAGGTAAATTTTCATAACATAATGAAAAACTGAAATCCAAATTCCAAATCCCCCTTTGACTTTCGATTATCCCCCCTTAACAATCAAATTTCCCCCCTTTGGGGCGTGGACCCAACGTTGGGAAACACTGGGCTAACTAAAGGTTGGCTGTTAACAACTTGAATTGTATCTTGCGCTAGTCTAAACAGCAGTATGCCGGTCTGCTCGCGTTCGTTCCGCAACCACAACTTCTTCCTTCTACCTGTCCTCTTGCCGTGAATTTTGCCCATCATTATAAGCTGCAGTCGTATCGATGCTGCAAAACGTGTCCGAAATATGCGACTTTCCGTATTTTAACAGTCTGCATAAACTTTCGTGTCGTCCCGTTTCGTTCAAGGACTCTTTCTATGTATCCAGATGATGGGAAGTACGGTAACACCATATCTCAAAAGCTTCGAGGCGTCTTTTTGTATTCTTTAATAGTCCATGCCTCAGAGCCAACACAACACTTTGTAAAAAGTACAAATAAATAATTATTAAATAATAACTTTATCAGACTTACTCCGCGATTTGTAATCTTTTCGTCTTTGTAAGGGTAAGAGATCTCTTACCCGACCTCTAGTCTAAATAATTCAATTAAAATAAAACTGGGTGTCAAAAATTTATTGAATTTGAAACCCGTTACAAAAGTTTTATTTAAATGCGTACCAACTATCTAAATATTTTAATAAGCCTCGAAGCCAATCGTCACATCGAAATTATCGTCTATACCAGTATTTTTATGATCCACCCACGCGTGCTACCGAAGCTACAATTTTGTCAAAACATTTTGTACCTTTGACTTTACCGCATTTGTCTAAAATGCCATCCTAAAAAAACTATGACTCTACATTTGATTCAAGGGAAAAATATACATTTCAGAGTTTCATTTCACGTTCATAAGTTTTTGCACATACTTCTTAGTTAAATTAAAAAAAAAAACAATAAATTGACGCAAAAGTGTGTGTATATACGCAGAGTCAAAGGGTTACGCAACTTTTTAAAAATTTAAAAAAAAACGACGGGTTGCACTCCGGGAGTGCCAGCAGAAGTGAAAACTTGAATATTAACGTTGTGCATTTTTAATATTTTAGAATGGTTAGGGAATAATTTTGCACGAATTGCTTTAATTATCAGTATTATCATTTATGTGGTAAAATACAATATTTGTTTATTGCGCTATCGTACACAAACATGACAATTTATATTACATTAAATACGCCGCGACAGCTGTCTACTCTGCATCCGTCTTACGAATTTTCGATCAGGTCACGTGTCCTGACGCGAATTTAACATTTTTTACCCATTCCAAAAAAAGTGTACAACGCCGCTAAAGAAGTTTTTACTTCGCTAAAATATAAATATTTCACAACAAGAATATTAAAGTTTTAAATTACATCGATAATTCTGGTGATAAGCTGATTTTAAAAAAGGAAATGAAGTAGGTAATCGTAACTTTAATAGATACAACAATTTTATACATCAAGCCTCATAAACATAGGCATAATTTATATAAAACATTAGAAGCATAAATTATATCAATAAAAAGGGCGTAAATTAAAACACTATAACACATTTAACAGCCTTTTCATATTTATGTTGTCTTAAATACTCTAACGCCGTATAAAGTTGTATGGTATAGCATTTTCCTTTAAAATTAATATACACATTTTATAATAGAATAATCTGTACCTTAAACCAAAATTTTGGATGCTCAATTTTTAAAAGTAAGTGTTATACTCAATCTTTCATTAAACATTACGATATTTAAATTATATAGATAGGAAATACTAACTTAAGCATCGCATGTCCACTCTAAACGACCGTTACTTCACACCTCACCAAGATAAGAGCGCAGGAAAGTGGGTCCCAGTGTTCAACCCTTAAGCACCCCATTAACCCACCGGCCCCTATATCGTCCAACAAACAATTTGTTTATGTCACCGAACAATACAAAGGTGCAAACGTAAGATTAAAAAAGTAAAAAAGCGTGCTGCTTTGTCGCCTGATCGTATTAGATCTCGATTTTTTTGGATGCGGTCAAAAGGTCCCATTCAGGAAGTGTCGATAAAACACGATTTGTTAATGATATGGATGAGATAAGATATCTGATTTATATCGTAGGGTGATTTATTTGTAACGTTAAGATACGTAGTAATGAGATTGGACAAGTTATTTGCGATGTTGTGTTGAATACTCCTTATAGTATCTATTTCGAGTCAGTTGACTAATTTTGATAAGGTTTTATATAAGTGAGGACTGTCTTAAGAATATTTATTGATGTACTTCTAGTATGAAAATCGAGTTTGAGCCTCCAAATAGTATATATTACTATTGTATCTAATTGTATTATATATAAAGGGGTAAAGTACATTAGAGTAACCATTAGATTGATTATAAAACATTAAAAACCAGTTCATTAAAAGTGCATAACGTTGCTATACAATAGACCGCGGGTACGCCCGTCATTTTAACGGACGCCTTTTGTTTAAGCGCATCAATCAAACACATTGTTTGTGATATCTTAATAAGTTTTGTACCGGACCGGTCATTTAGAAAGATTTTTCTTTTAACGAGGGTTCGCGGTGAATTTTAATCACAATTGATTTTATGGTACTTGAAATTGTATTAACAAAAATTCATTAGAATTATATTTTTTATATTAGATTTTAAAGCCCTTACATAATCCAATTCGGTAGAACCTCAAATCAGTTTAAGCATTTGTGTCAAATCCATCGCGACATATAACGTCTTCCTTTTAATTAAACAGTTCTTGCGCAAAAATTCTTTATTCAAAATCAAGGACAAAGGCCTCCCTTACATGCCCACAGGACATGTCAAAAACATCATTCTATTCCCAGGGGCAAATTATGGCAATGTTTGCTTCAACTATTATTTTTTTTTCAAAAAGACGCCTCGCTTACGCCTATTTGTACAAAGGGTATGTCAAAAGAATCGAAGTCGGGTCTTAAAGAGGGTGTAAATTTGCGTCTTCAACCAGGTGTGGTCATTGTTGGCCAACTGACCGTAAGAATGCATGTTTGGATTAGTCCAGTCCATACCGTGAGAACAGTGACCACTAAGTGACCTAATGAGACTAGAAATTCCAACACAATTGTTTGGCGATTACGGTGAACGTCCAGTAAAAAATATCAGAATACCTCGAGGCATCGCGTCACAGTCAAAAAGATATTATCTTATAATAACTGTGACATGTCTCGTATGACGCTCTGGCTCGGTAATGGTCCAAATTCTGGGAAAACATCTCACTACCTAACATAAAGATGTAATCGCTGTACGTGCCGACTCGTTCCCACGATTGCGAAAACCCTATCCAACCCCTGCACTGGTCAGTACCGAAAACATTAATTAAATGCAAGACAACATAGACCGGTTGGCCATGGTCAAGGTGGGTGACCCTACCTGTTCCTTACTGGTTCCGGGCGTGATTCCGTTTTGCATTTGAATTTGGAATCTTCCAATCTAAGCACGTTGAAATCTGATAGCTTTAAAATTAGCCTTACTCTATACAATGGTAGATAAATATTGAATTTCACATGATGAAAGGTGATTGTATCGTATGCGGTGCGAGTCGTATAATTACGATTCAACTACATAATATCTCGAAGGCAATTAAATGCTGTTGCATCAAACTAAAAGCTCTTTCCGTGTTTATCTATGGTATAGTGCAATGAAATAGATAAACGTTAAAATAATCTTGGTATTTGATAATAATTGGCTTCGGTTTATATACTATTAAATGTTGTATTAAACTCTAAACAAAATAACTATTATACCGTTAAGGTCCTTAAGATTTAACACAAATTTAATTTATCATTAACAAACAAACAATTGCGGCGTAAGAAATATAAACAAATATATCTACAATTTTAATTTAACCATTCATTAGGAAGTACCTTTTAAATAGAAAATAATGCAATAGCACAATAACACTACGAACAAATCCAATTTGAGTATAAAGTCCGAGGCGAAATGAACGAAGGCGAAGTGTAAAATCATTTGTGTTCGGATTAAAAAAGGATCTAGCGTGAGATATAGCCAACTATCAATCACCGCGTGATTTATCTCCTGTATGATGTATCGTTGGACCCCGACTGGTAAAAGTATTCGATAATTAACTTTTAAAAATTTGACAGACACCTTCATTTGAGGGTTTGGTTTATATATATAAATATAATATAGACTATGTGAAAGCTAATTTGCTATATCTTATTTTGGGTTCGGTGCGCGAAATATTTAGTGTATTCAAAACTTGCGATCTGCCTTCATAACCAAATGTTTAATAGATATAATATATATATATTCGGTAGTGGGATGGTGAATGTTAAAGAAAGCATTGTTAAGTGCCTATATATCATATTTAATCCGCAGTTTTGTTAGTAATATATTTTTTGCTTAACTAAAGCTAAAATTACTAGAATTTTTAATTATTTTGTAACATTTATGTTTACCAAAATTGTCATATATTTTAGAAAAGATAGCTTTTAACATATACTGTAAATACAGTATTATGTGATAAACTTTAATAAAAAAATAAATATAGTCGAACAACTCATACAGAACTATTTATATGGCAGGTTATATCACTTTTAACAAATATAAAGTACAACAAAGAACTGAATAACTTCAAGTGTTACGTACATTTATTAATACTTTTCATTGATTCGAATTCCGCTTTCTAATACCGCAAACATCAATGAACACCATTCATCACGGGGAACACGACGTGCGAGCATATAGCACGTCAAAATATTCACCTACAGGGGGTTAGCTCAATGATGTTCCACTTGCCACGCCGGGAATCGAAGGTGGACCCCTGCTGGGAGGCCGGCGTACGCCTAACGAACTAAGGATTTGATTTATTAGAGTGGTCTCGATTAACGCCGATATATTTTCTAATTTTTATCATAAGGCAACGTTATTTCAGTGAGTTAAGTAGTAAGATCTTTTTTTAGATTTGTATATGTATATTTGTATATCTTACGGTTGTATGAGTGCGAGATGGATAAACATTTCATAGTAAAGGACTTATATCATATCAAACATACGACTTAATAAAGCGTTATTTTTACGATAAAATAGTAGTTAAAATCACGTCATAACATATATATATTTTTTTAAATTACTTAACATAGGTATAATTAATGTGAAGACACTAATTTGATAGTTAAGTCGCGAACAATTATTTATTAACAAAAGCTTGCCAATGCTTGGCACTAATACATTGCTACATAAATAAAGAATACTGTGACTGTGACTTATAGGCAAACAACAAACACAAAAAAAATGGTTTATAAATTTCAAAATAAAAGAGAAATTTATTTTAGAGGGAGCAACTATGGATTATGGTTTCTTAAAGAATTACTAAATAAACAATCAATATTGAAACTAAAGAACTTAATTGCATTATTAGTATTGCATCAATTTCTAAATCGGAAGATACTATTTTAATTATATTGTAATAAATAATTTAACTATTTATGGTATAATTATCACCATGGGGGATTCCCCGCTAATGAGATATCGTTGTATCTTGTTAGTTGAATATATTACATGTATACACGCCTTTGTTTAATGTGAGATTATTACACCTCTATTATTAAGTGTATATTTAGATAATGTTTGATGTTGAAGACCCAAAAAGAACAGAGCATTAATAAAAAATCTATATATCTCCTACTTACGAACAATGTCACTAATTTATATTCTAATCATAAATCCTTAATGCTAATTACTAGTAAAATTAAATTTACCTTTCGCTCATACGCATTTATGATAGTTTCCTGTTGGTGAAATTTTCTCAGGCTCCGCCGTATAATCGAGCAAGTAATGCACTGTATATTGGTTACTACGCTAGTAGAGAACCGGTTCGGATCGTGCACTTTGCTGACTCGAAATTATATTTGTATTCGAATTTAGAAACATTGGAACTGCGAGCTTTTAAAGCTTACAAGTCATGTGGAGCGTTATTTTATGGCTATGCACACATTTTTGCATTTGTTTTTATGCCTCAATGTTTATGTGTCCCCAAATTAAGTAGGGCACAGAAATAACATTAACCTTCTTTTTAGATGTCAAGCCATTTCTAGTGTAATTATATGATTTTGCCAATTTCTTTTGTGGTACCTAAACTATAACAAAATAAGCTTAGATTATCATGTTAACATTAAATTACGACTCAATGCTGTTTTAAATTAAAATCAGCTTATCACGTACTTATTGATTGTTTTGGCACATGTAACATTAATCAGTGTTTTTTTTTTAATTTTAATTACTTTTCGTGGAATTTATTTAAATATGTTCTCGCGTGACTAATTAAATCCAACTTATTGATTTATAAACATTTAACAACTATGAATAATTGTAAGCTAAATCGCGTTGGCTGTGGGCCACATGCAATTAAGCCACAGCCTGTGGCTTAATTGCATGTGGCTAAAAAACTAGACTAGCTGATCACCAATTTCTTTCCATTGAGTATTCCAAGCACAATTGTAGGGCAATGTTTAATTGTCAAATAATATTGTTTTTATTGTTGAAAGTTATTTCAATGCTCCGAAAGCACGCGGCCGCTTGGAATTCATCTAACGTCCGCATCTATATGTCAGTCTGTCTGTCCGTCATTAAATGTGAATCATAGCCGGTATCGTGCAAGAGAATTTCGTGAGGTCACAGTTTAGTATAGCGGTTTAGGCGCCCTGCGGTCGTTCGGAAGAAGAGCTTCTATTAGATAATTCTCAAGTGCAAGGAGTGTAGCGGGCGCCCTCTCACTCTAGCACCGACCGTTCCGTGACCCCAGAGCTAATCACATATCTGCAAGCGTATTATGATTATCACAAGCCTTGCTTGTACGCTATTGTGGTCAACTGCACGTTCTCGCCAGTGTATAGCTAATATGAATCGTTGCTCTTTAAGGACCTTGTTAGCGCTATCTAGGGCAGTGTCTATATCATTTACATCATCATCGTTAATCATTGTAAAAACTATACCCGTTACCGGCCGTGACATAAATCTTGAGCCGCTTAATAAGCCGATAATTACCAAAGCTCCGACGCCAGCGAGGAATGCGCCGCACGCGCTCGATCACTTCATTATTCAGATGTTTAGCATATTTTCTAAGAATTTTATCGTCATCGATAAATTTAATTAGGATCTGGTACTGTTTTGATGTCTTCCGTATCCGGTTTCGTAATTCGAATATTCCATGTGGGCGGCGCTTAAAGCTTTCTTTCGGATTGTTTGAACGTTTTGAATTAACGAATCACGCGTCGCTGGAATTCGGTAATGCGTCGAGCGTCGATTGTTCTATCATTCATCAAGACATCGAATTTCTAAAACTTTCTACGTAAAACACGGTACTAATCTGTGTATTGGAGGCGATATTTCAGCCTGTCGTAAAGCGAGAATTTCTTAATGATATCACAACACAACCGTTAGATCAACAAAAGAAACGCTGTCCGTTTTGTGGGCGACACGTAGTCGCGTGCTAGTCGCTTTTGACAAATTATAAACATAAATAAGGGATTATCGAGGTGTATCGAACCGACTAACGAGATAGTACAACAGAACTAGCCAGTAAATTAAGATGTGACGTACTGAGCAAGATTTTGAATTAAGATGCACTGCGCCCGGCAGTGATAAAATAAATTTATATTTCATAATTCCCCGCGTCATGTAGTCACATTGTTAATTACTTGGTTACATTTATTAAGTGTAGTGTTTGTATTTCACTTTTAAATACTTTATATTAAAAATTTTGGTTTACGTAATTAGTTGGAATGGTAGTTTTTAAGAGGTAAAGTACAAGATTAGATTTTTATTCAAACACCGACAATGTTACAATTGTTGGCCTAAAATAACCAATAACAATTACACTGAAAAAAAAATTAACTTGTACCACTAGACTACTAGATGGCGCTACATATACCTACAAGTACATTTTTTTCTAAATAATTAGTAATATTTATTTTTATAGCTTAAATACATTTAAAAATCTAACGATTTTGAAACCGAATTTAGTTAATTATTTAACTACGTTTCAAATCCTAACGATACCTATTATGAATGAACTTTAATTTACCTACAAAGATGACATACACAAGTAAAATCTATCAAAGTTATCTACTATTAATAAAGCTGCCCACTAAAGTATTTCCGAACAAATTCGACTTAGGGTCTGTCAAGAAAAGAGCGTACCAATTCTTAAAAGGCTGGCATCACACTCGCGAGCCTTATGTGATTGAGAGTGTCCATGGGCGGCCCATGTTACATAAAAGTATATAAAAACTTCCTCAATGCTAGATTTGTTTGTTTCGTTCATTTGTATCATTTCATCGCACGTGTCCCAGTTCTCAGTAAGAAATTAATCAAATTGTCGTACTTTACCGACTAATTACCCTAACAATTTGCATTTAAACATACATATCAAAAGAATTCAACGTATTTATTGTAAATATAGTTTATGGTCAACTAGCGAGACGCTACGACTTTTCATTGGCACTTAATAGTGTCATTCATAAATATGTATATCTACAGTGGTATGGCATACGAGTTTAATTCCTTAAAACCTTGCTTGTATCTTAAAGCATTTTTCCCCATTGGAATTAATTTAAATGCTATTAATCCGTTCCAGCTCCCAAATCACCACCTCAGTTGTTTTTGTTAATTATTTTTGAATAATTAATTGATTTCACACTTTATTCAATAGACATCATCTTCTTCGGACCCATATAAAAATAAATGTGATAATGCGAAGGCTACTTATCAAAATGCTCTGAATGATGGAAACAAGCACACATACTGATGTACAGTCGGAGGTGGAAGAAACTGTTAGTGTAGCGGTGTAGTGTGCGGTTCCTCGTATCTCAAATCTTGCTCTCATCTCAAAAGAAAATATCGCTCGCTCGAGAGCTCGTATAAAAAAACTCGTATATCGAGGTACCACTGTATCTTATAAATGATACCCTTTCTTTTCACTGTACAGGCCGATTTACATTATCTTAGTGTTTAGGAGAGTGTTTTAGTACAACTTGAAAGGCAAGTTCTTTAGCGTAGCGTTTACTAAAGCAAGTAGCGTTTACATGTTTCAACTAAAGTATTATCCTAAGGCACTCTCCTAAACACTAAGATAATGTAAATCGGCCTTTAGACACACACGTGTTATGTATCGCCAGAATAATGTGATCAAAATATTGAAATTAGTACCGCGCACCACCACTATGTGGAAGCTGCCCACTGAAGTATTTCCGAACCAATTCGACTTAGAGTCAAGAAAAGAGCGTACCGATTCTTAAAACCGGCAACGCACTTGCGAGCCCTCTGGCATTGAGAGTGTCCATGGGCGGCGGTATCGCTTAACATCAGGTGAGCCTCCTGCCTGTTTGCCCCACGTTCTATAAAAAAAAATAGTAATTTGTGATTGATTTCAACCGTTCATAAAAAATCTTCAACATACAGAATATACGGATAAGTTACTTTATATGTTACATCTATTTTTATGGTCAATTCTAAGAACGAAATCATATCTTTTAGTTACGGAAAACCGGTACTTATTAATATAAAATTAATTGCACAAATTATAACGTACTAGAAAAATTGCATAATGTTCTGTAAATTTAAAAGCTTTTACGTTACACGTGTATATCATAACGAACGTTATGCAATGTGAAAACGTTTTTGATACGATTATTACATAAGTAACGTCTCAACGCGAAAAGAGATTTCTGTCTTCCTGTAAAGTTTTTGTTCTGTATTAACTTAAGAAAATGTCGGGAATGTAATCCAGGATCTATGCTTTACTCGCCTACATAAAAATAATTTCTTTTGAATTAAATATTTAGTTACTAAACAAGCGTTAGTTAACGTAAATAAAAACATTTTTTTGCGTTTTTGGTATGATTATGAAAATAAATATTTTTGAAGTTTCGTAACTTCTCAACGGGGAAACGACATTTATGTCTTTATTGAAAAGTTTTTGTTCTGTATCAACCTCCGCTTTATACGCCCCTAAATTTAAATAAAACATTTAATAACGAAACATATAAATATATATATAGTCATTACTTTCAGTCACAAATTACTGACAGTTAGGTTAGTTATATAATACGCTTTAACCTAGTAAATCAAAATTACACAATTTTATGCTAAAGCCTTAAATATGCAATTCTGTAAAATCATTTAAAGTATTAATTATATCTCCTACATCTCATGAAAGACGGTTATAAAACCCTTACAAAATAGCGATTACTTCGTTTAATTGGCCTCCAAGTATTTTACGACTGATATTTTATTAGTGTATAATAACAGAAATATAAAATTAGCATACGCATACATAATCCTAATATTGAAATTGCAAGGAGTGACGGTGCATAAATCTCTGTCGATGTAATTAGTAACTCAAGGATAGACTATTTTATGTCTATGTGACAATTATTATAACCGGAGATCAATAGACAATGATTTATTGCAATATTTTGTAGTCTAACAACATTATTAGGAAAACTACACACTTTAATTTGTCGTAGAATGTCACAATTTTTTATTTTTAGTCTGGTACAAATTAACCCCTTAAATATATTATAGAACTTGTTCCTTTTTGGCAGGAAATAATGATCTCTAGGCTAATTAAAACAATTTGTTTGTTATTTAAGTGTTGTATGACTGTCATGGCAATTTTTTAGCAAGGCAAGGTTCCTGATATCAGAAAAAAACCCCAGTTTATTCTGTACAACACGTATGTCTAAGTCTAGAAGAGATTCATCTTCTTTGGAAAAGATAACTATTATGCAGAAAAATTACAAAATATTATTTAACTTATTGAGACTTATTAAGTAATACGTATGCTTCTCTCAAGAATTGTTATAAAAGAATTCGTGGGTCATAATTCCGTTGGTCCGTCTTAGAAATGACAATACAAAATGTATGTCAAGAACGCCTGACGTTAAACAAAAATATATCATACACCAACAACTTATAATTCAAATTACAATGATAATTTTGTTGTACGTGTATGGAATTAAACACATCTCACGTATATAGGCTAAGCATGGTTAGATTCTGAATAACATTTGGCAATTTAATAGAAATTACTTGTTATCTGTGTCCATATTTTGTAGTGGAATAAAATAATGGTCACTTTTGTGAATCCTTTAACTTAAGTTTGTAACTCAGCGCGCGCGACGTACGATCGTCATTTGTTTTGCTCTCGCCTTATTTTCTTTATTTTTTTAAGTCTTTATCTTGCAATCAGCTAGACTATGAGCAGATGTGTTGAGAGCTGTTAGGCGTTCAGAGCAAAGTCTCCATCGAGACTGCTCCTCTCTTTCAACCGTGTCTATCAAGACTTAGGATTTGTCGCCTTTTAAGCCTATTTATTAGGTCCGGTACTTGCGTGGCAAGCTTATTAGGATGCATTTCTAGCCTTTTTCTGTATTTCGTACTCCAGGTCTTAATCTCCTCTTTGACAGTCCTGATTTTGCTGATGAATCTCCGATGTTTTTATAAACCACGGACAGTTGGATATTTGTTTGAACCCGCCTTATTTTAATAATTTTTATTTGTCACCCATAAATAATAACGCTGTAATAAAACATTATAGGCTCCGTCTCATTACTAATGTTGTTTAATTAATTTAATTCATTTTAATATTTACAAACTTATTTGGAAACTTTAATTACATTATTTGTCAGTGCAATCGGCAAATGCAATATGTTAATAAACTTAAGTTGATGACATACGAAGGAGGTTTAATATATAATTTATGTAACGAGAATGCAAAACATATTTATTAGTTAAGGTATAAAACAAATTGCTTATCACCGTTTAATTACCAACCTCCGACTGAGATTCTTATTATTATTATTATATTTATTATTATTATTATTTATAAAATATATTTTGTATGTCTATATTATCCTTAAAACTACTAAATGTATTTAAAAAGTTCAATAAATGCAGAAAGCCGTATTAATCACGAGAAATATATTAAAGCGGTTACCGCACTACCTGCCTGAAATGTTTCCGAACCAATTCGGCTTACGGTACTTCAACGAGCGCACCAATTCTTAAAAGGCCGGCAACGCATTTGCGATGCTGTGGTTCGCAGAATTAGTTAACATCAGGTGAGCCTCCTGTCCCTTTGCTCCCTATTCCATTAAAAATATCTATATACGAATGAGTGTTAATTATGCTAGTATAAAGATTCATTGGTTCGCAGCCGTGATTCGAATGCAAGACCTCAGAGTCGGTCGCACACTAAAGCCAACACTGCCAAATCGATTAGAAGTATTCCAATAAACTTTCATTAATTGATAGTCGAAATTTTATTGGTTTAAAATGTATATTCAAATTTCTATTAATAAACATATAATCAATATTTAACGACTGAATACCGTATCCAATCATAAAATCAACAAATACGTCCAATCAACAAAAATACCAACACAATTATAATAAAGAGTTAATTTTCACTTAATCCGTGAAAGAATGCGCTTCAAATTTGGAGAAATTTTATATTTGACATATGCAAATTATATAGGATAGTTATACAATATTGGCATACTAAAGCTATGCCTTCGTTACGGTCGTTCCACAACTGAGCGATTTTTATGGCAGTTTTTGCCGCCCACCACCACTGTGTGAATCCAGCTGCCCACCGAACCAAGTTGACTTAGGGTCCAAGAAAACTGCGTACCAATTCTCAAAGGGCCCTCACCGCACTCGAGCCCTCTGGCATAGAGAGTGTCCATGGGCGGAGGTATCACTTAACATCAGGCTCTGCCCGTTTACCCCCATTTTTCTATAAAAACCAAATATGCAGATAATATTATGACAATGATTGATATGCTTGTATTGTATTCGAAGAAGTAGTTCAGATGAAAGGTTGATTATAAAAAAATGTCAAAGACGCAATTTACCTTACCCATGTAGTTTGTTGTTTTTTAAAAATTATGCAACTAATGTCAAAACCAAATTGACATTGAATTTTTATTACACAATATGTCAAGCACACGTAAAACGTCATGTATGAAATTCAATTTGCATACTAATTTTTTTTATAATTAATCGTTTTATCGGAAATAGCACTTAGTTAACAGGCGAATATCTGCAGAAATAAAAGGTTGTCATAGATATAAGAAAGCTTAAACATAAAAGCTTTAGATATATTGCGATACCATGAGTGTGTCATTACCCTTATATTATAATCTTTTAAGCTTACCGAAGCATCGATTTCAATGATTTACATTAAATCATTCATATTTTATCAGTTTATCACAATACAAAATTGATTCGGCCTCTATAAAACCAACGGTAAACATAGAAATGGTTATTTAAAGATGATTATGCATATTTTTATTTAAGCTTTTTAAATACCAATTCTTTGATACCAATTTATTCACTATAATTTTAAAAAGATTATTTTATATCGCGAAATTATTTTATTTATTTATATTATTTTTTCACGGTCTCTCTACCTACGGTCCTGACATACCTCTCTCACTTCATCCACTTTTATGATATCCGTTCTCGTCGGTTATGGGTACTTCTAACTTGTCCCTTCTCTAGTAACTTCTGGATTTGGGCCAGGTAGGGTAGGGCGGGGCTAGTTGAGCAATTTTTCACTTGCTTGGATATAGCTCCTCAATGATAAGTCTCAATGAGTTGTTATGTGTCCTGATGGATTAGTAATTTATCCCTTAACAAAAGTGTCCATAGTATTTTTTTGTAACAAGTCCAATATAATAGCTACAGATGTTTAAATGCAGAAAGTCAAGTATGCTCAATGTACCCCATAGGTGGGGTAAGTTGAGCAAGGGTATGGGGCAAGTTGAGCACTAAGAATGTCTAGGCCAAACCATGGGTTCTATGTTAACTTGAGATGAAATAAAATATGTGTTAGACAGTGTGTTACACATTTATAGTCTTTTATTGACAGAACAACAAAATTTAAAGAAATTTTGTTTGTATATTTAACCGAAACTAGAATCAACAAAACATGAGCATCCATAGCTATCCATTACTTCCGATAATTTCTAAAAAAGATTACCAAGGCTGGTGGGTTCTGGTTTCTGTATGGATAGCTACGATTTTTTTGTTTTTAAAACATCATCAACCATTCTTTTCCGGAAATCTTTTTTGCAATTCAGCTTGGTGGAATTTCAGCACACTCTTAGGCAAGGCGACGGACGTCTTTTGAAGAAAAATGCCATTTGTAGCAAGAATATTTTCAACAGTTCTCTTGTGAGAGAGGATATACTTCCCTCGGTGTTGTATAGCCCATAAATGAATCATCACCTTCATTTAATTTATTTAAAAGTCAACCAATACCGAATTCTTTAGCGGCGGTATTCACACTTTTCCCTCATCGTGGACAGCCTTTGCAGCATTATTTAAGTATTCAGTAGTGTAAGAACATCTTGTAGTCTTCCATTTGTAAGTCCGCATCCAAACAAAAAATAAAAGATTCATTACTCATCAGTTGTTTAAGTCGTAGAGTTAGTTGAGCTATAGTTGCTCAACTTACCCCAACCCAGAATTTTAAAAGAAAAGTAGGATTGTAAATAAATGCCTAGAATTAGACCCAAAACCTATTTACAAATCAAAAATACAATAATCTTCTGAAAGATTAACACTCTCCTGATTGAAAACAGAGAACATTTGACAAAGACAGACGAAAACTTGCGATAAACAATGTTTTTACTTTTTGGTCACAAAATAAACAAAACGCCGTGACACTTCACTCACTCGTCGAGCTGCCACTAGCTATCGTGCGATGATTACCTCTCCTACGACTCCTTCTTTTCGCTATATGATACTCCCGCGTAAGGTGAATAGTTTCCGAGATATTTCGATTGCCCAACTTGCCCCTATGCTCAACTAGCCCCGCTCTACCCTATATAAAACAATGCCGATCTCATCATCCACGGCTGCCTTGTACATATCCTACTTCCGTGCTAAATGGCCATTTCACATTCATGCCCTTACGTCCTCTTTTAACTAGTAATAAATAGCTTTTGTTTTTCTATAGTACAATTCCTAATATTGTTCAAAAAAGAACAAAAAATTATCCTCAATACAAACTGTACACAACATTTGTAAGATACCATCGTAATATCTTTTGAATCCCCGCTATCACAAAACTAACGGCCAAAACCAATATGCAATCTCAATCCAATTTTAGCTGTCATAGACTGACAATTCAATCCATTTCTAAAGAAAAGCATGCCAATATTCAATACATGGACTGAGATACCAATCTAATTATTCAACCAATCGTTCAGAGGGCGGATAAGAGATTGAAGATTGCCCTCTGTATGAAAATGAATGTTTACTCATGCCAACAACCTATCTGTCCATTTTGACAGCAACTGTCGATTGGCCAAATCAATCTCGGATTGCTATCGGTGAAACTCGTATGATTTGGGTTTGGGATTGCGACCTAACTTAATATTCATTGGGAATCATCTTCATCTTCGTCATCTTCCGGTTCTAGTGATAGTGATTTGGAAGTTTAAATGCAATTATCCGATTGGGATAGTAATTCTGAAGCTGGAAGAAGACAACGTACTTCTGTGCGAAGACATAAGAAGACAAGAATTAATTATACCCAGAGCCTGAATGACGCCGAATTCACATTTAGATTTAGGTTAACAAAAGAAGCTTTGGAGACACTTTTACACAAAGTGATGTCTATCATATATGACTTCTTGCAGGTTTCATCTTTTCATCAACTTTTGCAAAAAAAAATTAAATATTAGCTACAACCAAAAATATTTGTTACTATAGATACTACCTACTAACTCCACTTCAAAACCTCAAGACTCCAGCAGAACATCTTTATAACGAATCTCAAATACGAAGCAGAAATGTGGTGGAAAGGACATAATATGGTGTTTGGAAAAAATCGGTTCCCCAAAATCGGTTTGTCAAAAAAGGTTTTGCTTCAAGTATCTCGTGTGCAAGCCGTGATAGTGGCATGTGCAGTGTTGCACAATATTGCTATTGATATGCGAGATGAACATTTTGAACTACTGCAACAAGTAGATGAACAAGCTGATGATATTGATCAAAGCGCAATTGACAACGTGGGAAATGCAAGTGTGCGAAGTAATCTTATAAGTGATTATTTTGCTTTATTACTATAATATTTTATAAATTACAACATTTTTGAGATAAATTAAATAAAAATTCAATGCTTTTATTTAAATAAAAATACAAATTTTTAATACAATACATCCTCGCTCCAGGCACAAAATCTATTATTTTTCTAATTTATTTAACAATATTTTTTTTTCTATGGCCCATAATTCTCTTTTATGCTCTCTTTCTTCCTCTTCAAATGCCCATTGCTTTCTCTTAATTAGAAGCTCTTCCTTTCAATTGACTTTCATTTCCTTCGACAGACAACAATATCATGTCTTTGACTTTTTCCTCGATAGGGGGTAAGAGGAGTAGCAGCACTAGGGCCACCTCCTGTACGATATGTTTCAGCATGTATCAAGGCAGACTTTTTTCTTGTAGCCCTCTTTAAGCTTTAGCACTGCGAAAGTTTACCCCACTTGTGCTATTAAACAGCGCCTCCAGCGTCTTCCAGCACTGCTCTTTCTCCTGCCAGGTGACTGAGTCACTCTTTTTATTTTCTTATATATTTTTATGGTCAGCAACAGGCGAAGTTAGAAGGTCAACTTCTTCCCGGCTGAAATTGACGCTTCTTTCACGTTTTTGCGTAGACATTTTTTTTAAGTTAAAGAACCAACCTCAAATCACAAAAACAACATACCTACACAAACTACTCAGAGAAAATTTATATTTGTAATAATATTTACTAAATACTCAATATGACATGACAGCCCGTTTCGTTACAAGTAATATTAAATGACCAACAAAAAGGTTAAGGTTCTATGTTTTTCTATAGAATTTTGTAACTTTATTTGTTCGTAATAAAAAACAAACAAAACGTTGCATAGCTATTTGCTACTTTATCCATACATTGTGAAACAGACCCTAAGTCTTACTTATTTTATTTCGTTCCAAAAACAGCAAACTTTTGGTATGCTTGATCACAACATATTGCATTGAACGAAACGCGGTCGAGAGGCAAGGATCACGCAAAAGATTGCTGTCAATCTTTTGTCAAATAAACTATCGGATACCAGAAATGTTTATTGGCATGCAGATTGGAGATCGGTCTTTAGATATGAATCAGTCCAAGATTGGTTATAATCATAGATTGAGGATACATTATTAATTTTGGCCGTAAAAGTATAATTAGTCAAGCTTGCTAAGCAATCCATCGATTAGATAGTGATGTTCCGATGTATCGACAGATAATAATGACGTGCTATTAGACTAGGTGTCGACGCAGCGTGGGAGAATCGACCATAGATTATACTCAGCCTACATTCGAAACCGGATAATCGCACCAGCAATTACTCTAATTCAGCGGAATTACATCCACTCTTTAATTGAATTGTTTATGTAACACTTAAAATTGTATTCGATTGTGCGTTATGAATCGTGTGAACAAATTAAAATAGGAATACTTCTTCTCCTATTTTTATTTGTTTAGGTGATTTTAGTAAAGAATTAAGATACCGCTAATGTTTTTAAATCTATTTTGTATATCGTGGCTCCTAAAGAGGAACCTATATATTTTATGGTATCTGCTTTCACACTTTCACACCAAATTTTTCTACTAAAACTAATAATAACCATAATATATTACTTAATAATAGTAGAAATAAAAGCCAAATCCGATTTCAAACATCAAAAAAGTCAGCACGCGCGCGTTACCATCATTCAAAAAAAGAAATTCAAAAAAACGCGCGCACCGCATTCCAAGCGCACTTGACATTTCGAATCGATATTTTAACGCCGTATTTCGGAACTAATGCTCAATCGAGCGACGGTTTCCACGACTAATCGTCAGAATAGTCGCGTCGCAATCACGATTATATATCACGATTATCTTTTTTACGATCTAATTCTACGAAATATTTTAAGTTGGAAAAGTTGGCCCCAAAACATCTACGCTGCGGAGTTCCTCGCATACTTGTAGTATAGGCTAATGATTATATTGACTTGTCTATAAGGAAGAAATTGACAATACTACATCATTATACCATAACAGGGTGTTATGGTCACTAGATTTCATCTTGGATTGCTTAACTTGCCATTAATACTAAAACGTTGAGTTTATTTTAATAAACTTGTATTTGTTAACGTAACGGTTTAAACTTTAAATGATCTACCACAGGTTTTATCGTAATAAATATAATTAAAACAAACATTTGAACCAATTGCAACGTAATTGATTATCTAAGGTTAAATTGAGATGTAATATTGAGCACATAAAATTGCATTTAAAACAGAAAGTAATACAACCTGTTGCGAGGTCAGAGGGTCGGATATTGCTTCACGACAATTTAAAACGCATTACTCGGTTATATATAACCCGTAACAAGTATCATCACGACATTTTGACGCAAGATCTATTTTACCAAATTCGGTTTAAATGTTCCCAGGTACTTGATATTTGACACTCTTGTAACTTTTCTTTTATATCGTATCGCAAATGTTATACGCCGTCTCCGTAAGTTGTTATTCTGAGTGATGTATTAATACGATGAAATATAAATTTATGCGCCAAACTCAGATAGTTGTTAGTAAAGCCATAAACTAAGCTATTACGGCCACATCTTGTGGTAACATGCTAATTGCCATCTACTGTTAAATAGCTGTCTTTATATCTGTTTTATTTCATAATTCTATTGCTATATTAATGTTTTTGCATTTACACGCGCTTTATGTAATCCGTTAGTCGTTTGTTTCGTAATTTTAATGTGCTTCTTTCTTTTGTTACAGCTGTCCAAAGAGGGAGAGTGCCACCGACGCAGCCTGCGGGCTTATCTTTACCGGGTCAATTCGCTTTAACGAATGGCGACCCCGCCGCTGGACTTAACCATCCCTACCTCTCCTCATACATATCTTTACTCCTCAGAGCAGAACCCTACCCGACCTCAAGATATGGACAATGCGTTCAAACCACCAACGTCATGGGAATAGATAACATCTGCGAATTAGCAGCAAGGTTACTCTTCTCAGCCGTAGAGTGGGCGAGAAATATCCCCTTCTTCCCTGAACTCCAAGTGACAGATCAAGTGGCGTTATTGAGGCTTGTCTGGTCGGAGTTATTCGTCCTTAATGCATCACAGTGTTCAATGCCCTTCCATGTAGCTCCCTTACTCGCCGCCGCCGGTCTTCACGCGTCACCAATGGCAGCTGACCGAGTGGTGGCGTTTATGGACCACATCCGAATCTTCCAAGAGCAAGTGGAGAAGCTGAAAGCGCTCCACGTTGACTCGGCGGAGTACTCCTGTCTGAAGGCCATCGTCCTCTTCACGACAGGTAAAATTTTGGACAGTTTATTTGGAGAGGCGAGGTTGCTGCTGTACAGAGTGGCGGGGGCTGGTACGGCCGTAACGAATTATGGAGAGCTCGTGACTCTAGTAAGAACACATTTGGACGCGTACGCTGAAGCGAGTAGAGTTCAGCAGCCAGTCCCGCCACCGTCAGCAGCTTCCTCTGGGTATTATTCCACACTCGATACGTCTCTTGGCGTCAACTCTTCGCTATCGTACGGCAGTTTTTTGTCACCATCAAGGTTACAACCGAATTACACAAGTAGCCCTCGCGCTCCCGACCAGAGCACTTCATTTAAAGTATGGGATGGAAAGAGCTACAAAAATGAAGGGAGTTGACGCCGATTGACGAGCGAGTGTTTTTGGGACGCATTTTGAGGTGTCGGGTGGCTTTGTCACTTGGCATTGGGATGGTTACCGCGTTATTGCGGCGATGCGTATATTATGTTTATTGTATTATGAGGATAATAACTCACGCTCTTCGGACCCGATTGCATGGGGAGACGGCGACTTATTGTTCTCGGTGTTTATACGTTGTGATATGTATATTGAATTCCAAAGTATTACCAAATTAAGATTGTTAGGCGGTCGTTAAACCGTTTTAGTTAAGTTATTTATTTCGTGTAAATAGTTAATTTATTATGAATACACGCGCGATGTTCTTAAAAATTATATTTTGTTTCATTTTTATTTCATTTAAACAATTAAGTTTATGTTATTCTTTCATAATTCCGTATACAAGAACGGGTGTGCCTTATAGTAAAGTTACCTTCACTTTGATTAGATTTAATAGAAACTGGATTTCGCTCTCACGGTATAATATTAAGACTGCAATATTAGCTCGGTACTCTTATATACTGGTTTAAACTTTACATAAGAATTACCGTACATAAAGCTATTTTAGTTTCATCACTTTCCTATTTAATATCTAGCAAAAACTAGTTAACAAAACAAAATCCAGTACACAGTAAGCTAGAAACGGCAAATATTAGCAAAAATAAACTCACCATTGCATCGCCAAAGGAGTAGTCAACTATTTTATAAAGAGCTTTCATCGCTTACATGCTTAGCACATTGTGCAGCCATGTGAATGTTAGGCGGGGTTCATGTTATACTGGTCGCTAGTGCCTTAGGGGACTATGAATATGCAATAGTAATAAATGTTTTATCCGTCGGCTAACTTTCTCTAACTGCGACTACATGGATCGATTGCTATGTGTTAGGCATTTAACGGGAAGTGTTGAGTCTATGTGGCACAGCCTACCTCCTTAAATCACAGGCTTGGTTCAATACAATTTACATCTATCTTAATAGAAGAATGATTTCTTCGTCTAATTAGTCTCATCTACAGTGGTCGTGATTTAGTGCTATACATGCAGGTTATCCTGGATCGATATTCGGTAAACAATAATGGTTTTGCGTTGGTAGTTACAGGTCGATTTCATGCCAAAACAGACGAAGAATTTCTGCTCCATGACATATCATTATTTTTTTTTAATATTTGTAATATATGTACTTTTGTTAGTGTGTTGCTTGTGTTATTATACGTTAATTAACAGATTAAATTTAAATTACACTATTAAATATTAAAATATTATACAGTATATACATCTTATATTTTATCTATGGCGTACGTACTCGGCACCCATAGATCTTAAGCACGTGCCAAATAATAGACATCAGAGCGTCTTCGAGATGTCAGTTTTCAAACCAAGATTTTGCTACGTCATCATGACTGTTTTTATTCTTAATAATAATTAAATACGTGTATTGTTAATACAAGAAAGCGACGTTAATTATTAGAAAATTCTATTTTTATGAAATATTTAGGAAAATGTATGTCCAATTTAATTTTGTAATATCTACATTATAGATAGACAGGTATTGTACTAACGTTTCGTTTTATTTAACAAATAATTTAAAATTAATAGCAAAAGCCATAAACAATAGAATTCCGTTAGTGGCATTTATCTCAATTGTTAATTTTCAGCATGTAATTCTAATAGGTAATAGAAATTAAAGCACGAATAATATGTCTCTTTTATACAAACCGCTAAGGAAGTAGAGCGAGCGGGATGCACATATGTTCATAACGGAACCACTTCGTGACTCTGTGGTCACGATTTTGAAAAAGTGTTGGGTTGAACCTTCCCTTGCATTCTGGACGCCTGGTGTTTGGGACAAAATTCTTGCTTGGGAATTTGTTTGGTATTTTATCGCCGAACACGGTTTCACGAACAAAAAAATACTGCTGTCATATTAAATTTAATACAAATATAAAACTTTAAAAAGTAGAATCTGAATTCTAAATTTAAAAAGGGAATAATATGATCGATTAAAGCACAGTATAAAAAATTATTGATAGCAAGCATAATAGCAACATGTCTTAAAATGAATTTATTGATTTCTTTATCTTAAGGAGATTTTTTGAGTAAAATTAAATAGTTAACGCATAGGTAGTATCTTTTCGTATAAATACACTTAGCTACGCTCTATGTACTGATGTTTCTGTCACTATACTAACTATTACTAACTAGTAGTTACTAACACTATATATTTGACTATTTTATAATGACAAAGAGATCGTAAATTTCGTGCTAAGACAATTGCCGTCCATATTGCAATTGCTTATAACTTACACCGTTACAAAATACCTCGCTATGTTGTTCATGTAACGAAACTTTATTTCAAAGGAAGTGCATTGTTCTCATCTTTGCATAAACCTATAAAACTAATATAAATCAGTTACAAAATCAATTCCAGTATACTTGTTTCTATATCAAACTAGCTGACCGGGCAAACGTCGTTTTGCCATGTATATCATTTATAATAAAAATAGGGGTTGATCGTAGAGGGGTGAAAATGAGGGGTTTTATGTATTTTGGCATGTTGTATCATTTAAAAATGAAAACAAAAAGTTTTGTCTAAAAATAAAAAAAAATAAAAAATTTAGGGGGATGAAAAATAGATGTTGTCCGATTCTCAGGCTTACTGAATATGCACACAAAATTTCATCAAAATCGGTCAAACCGTTTCGGAGGAGTATGGCAACGAAAACTGTGACACGATAATTTTATATATTAGATAAATCTTGAATTCAATACGTAAGTACAACACCATATTAATAATCAGTGTAAGCTCATTGTAATATGTATGACAACACATTTGTATTTATAAAAGCTGGACGCGCGGCACAGTACACATTGGTACATAGGAACAAATACAATATTTAACGTGACAAGCGCTTATAGATAAACAACAAACGGGAAGAGAAAAAAAAAACTTTTTTTTTTAAACTAAAGGAAAATTGATTTCATATGGTTGCAACTGTGGATATCGAAAAAACGCGTTTTTCTGAAAGGACGAATTGGACACATAACAATGTTTTTAGATACCTATGACTAAAGAATAAAAGTAAATAGATTATCACAATAAAACTAGGAACAGAAAGCTACCTTGTTGATTATAAAAAATATTTATGAAACAAACGAAGAAATTTGTCCTGTGTCCCGCATTGAGGGTTTCCGTGACTTCATAGATAGTAAACGTTGCAGTTATGATTAATAGTTATAATTTTATTATTCAATTGTACGTTCTACAATACATTAAGTATTTGCGACTTAAATATTACAAAATATCTTAATTCGCATTATTGTAACTTAACACCCGCCTCCAACCACAATCATGACGCCATTGTGCTTACGTTACTTGCAAATTTAATAGAAGACACACAAGACACCTATTTGTAAGTCTGCTGGAGGTTTAAATCCAAAACACAAGTCGAAATCGTCTTTCATTTTTCTTTGAAAAAGAACAGCTGTCGAATATGATATATAGAAAAGAATTAGTACTATTTACTAGTTGAAATTGCAACTGATACCGTATATCTCCGACGTTATAGGGATGTCTCAGGACCGGATTCAGGGGGGGCAACCGAGGCTACAGTCCCAGGGCTTATACAAAAGAGGGGCCCCCGGAATAAACTTCAATAAAAATGTTTTGAATTTCGACTAGTAAACAACTTTTCTTTTGATACGTTTGTTAAATATCAACTTGGTTTCACAATAAATTATTGATTGGCAAACTCGACTGAAAAATATTGTTCATTTTATTTTGAAAATAATTTGGGGCCAGCCCCCCCGGCCACTCCACTCCTTTGCTGCCTCGAATCCTCCAGACCTCTAAATTCGGCCCTGGATGCGCCCCTCAATCGAAAACAATATCATAATTAAACTGTCCTTTCGTCAATTGTTTTACATCCACTCAACGAACACAAATAAATTACTCTAAAATATAAAATATGAGACAGTAAAAGAAAGATTTAACACAAGAAATGGAATCTGTTATTGATAAAGTAACCGCAAAGGTCGGAAGGATGAAATTTTTGTGAAGAACACTTTTATTCACTTTATTATATCAAATACTATAATAATAAAGCGACAAATATTTAGCAATAGTTGAGTTTTGTGGTCAAGTTCGGCGATGACTATGTAAGTTTCAAACTGATTGAAATGTCCGTTACACTGCCTTTATGATTTACAAATAGTTTTTCTCATACCCTTTGTAAATTCGATTATTTTCGATTTTACGCCTACCCGCCAAATCGAACAATGACTTCACAATCTTTATGATAAACGATACAAATAATTTTAAAAGTTTCGTAACTGATTCCTATGTTTAAGGCCCTTTTTAAATCCTGAGATACCAGGAAAGCAGAAAATATAAGGCGTGCATTGCAAAATATATTTTAAGTATGAAGTGTGATGCATTAATACTCACCGCTCATCCTATTATAACAAAAAGGAAATTTAGATATCCCATAACGTTACGTAGAAACCAAAATTACGCAAAAACTGCCCCAAAAATTGCAATAAACAACACAGATGCGTAACAAATCCCCTTTGAGGTCACACTTTGACATAATATTAATAAAAAAACAAATGTGGCGAAAATTGAAACCACCCTCGCCTACTACAAAGACAATAAACAAATCCCTGCTCTATTACAATTGACCTAAAACCTATTTTCCTATCTAAAAGTATAAAGCCCTTAAAATTATTAATTAAGAATATTAAACTTTACGATCCAAGTATTAAAGTTTATTTTGTATTAATATGTGATTGTTTGAGGGTTTATTTGCATTCCTTATCTTACCATCAATGAAGGGTTAAAGAATGGCACTCATGATAACACGGTTGATTTAAAATAAGCAGATTAGTGTTAACTTTCCGTAGGAGAGTCTGAGAGAATGTCATGGAATTGGGTATTTATACATATATTACTAGCCGTTTCGCGCCCGCTTTGCTAGACGAATTAAAATAAATTTTATGTTTCATTATTTTATTTTTTTTCATATTTTTATTATTCTTCTTTTTAACTTCCCGCTAAGAAAATTGAAATATTTCGAAAATCGAGTTTTGGAGAGATGTTGACGTTTAGAGGTTCTAGGAAGCCTCCCCGAATGTTTCCGCGGTGATGTCCGTATGGATAAATTTTCATAAAAGTAAAACAGCAATAAAAAAATGAAGGAACGTTGGAATTTAATAAATAAATAGCCATAAACCATCTAGGAAAAATTTCGATACGATCAGTGGTTTAGGCGTGATTGAGCCTCAAACGAAGACCATATATATATATAGAATACAGGGCGACGGAATATGACAACTTTTTTAATGTATGCATAAAATATATAAAACGCATTAGAAGTACCCATTACACACAACTTCTTGAATGACACATACACTTTCACAATTCATATTTAATCGTCTTTGATTATATTTTGACAAAGGAAATTGTGGTCGAATCTCCGACCACAAGGCGTAAATTTTTTTACATTATAACGTTATTACTGTATTAAAACGTAAATAAAAAATAATAAAAGACATCCTTGACTAATGTAAATTAAAAAACGAAGACTGGACATTTATATTTTGGCCTATACAAGCTCTTATAAGTTTACATAACATCGAATTCAATTTGATACAGCAGGCAAGCGTAAAATAACTATAATGTACGTATTATTGACCATTGTTTTACTAACTTGATATGGCAATAATATTCGAGCTTTCTGTACGATAATATTACCTTCACATATGAAAGAAACAAATATACAAAAACATCAAGTAATTTGTATATGTTTGCAACTATCGTTAAATAATTTTAATATGTCAGGGAAGGAGTATCGTGTGTCAAACCTGGGTTGCCAGATACACAGGTGATATCAATGTCGGTAATGTCTAGTTCCTTTTTTTCATTCCCCCCCTTTTGAAAGTCGTGTTAGTGTTACCACACAATTTCCTCTACTCCCCCCCCCCCCCTGTCTTCGGCAAGCCTCAACGCCTGCATGATAGTAAGACCTGTAAGGACCTAATCGGTCCTAAGAATACGGGATCGGCCACGAGGTCTAGTGTCCTCCATTACGCAATTCAAAAATATTAAACTCGTATGAAAATTAAATATTAAAGACAAATGTTTTTTAATTTTTGTTACGTCTTTACTGAAACACATTCAACGAAAATATTTCCTAAATTAACTGCCAAGGAATACCATTGAAGTGCTATCAGTACTCCATCCCTTGTCACGAGGAGTGAAATAAAAAAAGTAAGGGTGTACCCGGGTCGGATAGACCGAACAATGGAGGGTTGAGGTTGAGGTCTGGGCTGTGGCCACAGATGTTGTTAGTCGCTTCCTAATCTTTAACCCTCCTCACCCTATTTTACCGCGATACCGTTTATCGAGGGCCTAAATAACCATGACTTTAATTACAATAATTATTTGATTTTCTTATAGCGTAGACAGAGTGAGCATAAATTACTGTGGTACCTATACCGCAAATAAGTACATAACTTACGATTATACAGAATAAAAAATAATTGTAGAGTATTTTATTTAAATGTTGCAGTTTGTTAGTCTGTGGGTGGACCGAGTTCTAATTTTGAAAACAGAAAAATTTGATCACTTGAAATCTATATTACGCTATAATGTCCCTAAACTAAAAACTTTAATAATATAATCATGACGAACATAATATTGGACATCACCTGTCAGACTGAGAAAAATAATATTATTAAAAGACAAAGTAAAGTTCTTAAACTCATTTATATTATACATACTAGACATTTATTGAGTTAGAACAATGCGGGTCAAAGGCGGCAAAATTACGTTCATAAAATGTTATGTCATATTTGCTTAAACGTCAATTACTTTGCTTTTAACGTCTATACTTTATGGCTGTATAGTGTTGTAGTACCTGTCAAATTGTGTAATTAAATTTAAGAAAGGCGATAATTCTCTCTTTTAAAATTGTTTTAATGACAATAGTTCCTTAATGATCTCGTAAAACAGTGTGAACACATCCTTCGGGATAATCCCTTTCACAATATTCCAACGTTATTGTCACAGATTAAATATCTTCTTGATTTGTGTGTTTTCTTGGCGAGTTTGCTGTTTGGCTTGTTGATCTTAATCTTGTTGAGAGCCAGTGTCCGGTTAATGAATTTGTAATTCATTGATATTTAAGTTTACAATTTAGTTTTATAAACTATTTGTCGTATTGAATTTTATTTAATACTTTACGATTGCATTAAATTCGAATTTTAAAATATGACGTTGAGCCTTCTGTAAGATTAAACCTCTATTATCTGTGAACCATCATGAAGTCTATGCCCAGACTCTCGATTAAGCACATGTCATATTTCGTTCGAGTTCAAAACAGGCTGTCAGTTGGATTGAGAATGGCTATTCTTCAAAGTTCGCGATAAGGCACAATAGCCAGAAGTTTGTGTCATCTGAAAGGCGGCAGGGCGGAACTAAGACTATGCATCTGGGTACAAATATCTCGTTATCTGTGGTACTAAGTATTCCTTTCAATGATAAAACAAGTCTATACTCTTTTTTCGAATGTTTTACTCGAATCAAAGAGAATAGATTTTAAAATAATAGAATATTCAAAAGATTTGAGTAAAAATGTTACCCTGTTTCTTAATTATTCATTTACCTTTTTATAGTTGTCATTTTGATTATCAACACCTCATCAGCCTTAAAGGTGACATATTAAATGGGTAACAAGTATGATGACAACGCTGTAGGGGGCTCGTGTTATCTCGTAAAGTATTATTGCTACACTGTGAATAATACAGTACAATTTTCGGACCGAATCATTAAACTATTCGGACTGTGATTATCAAATAACTTAGCTAACTTACGCCTTGACAAGATTATTTACAATTAGCTTAAATATATGAATTAATAACTCTAACTTATTAAAAATAATAGTTTCCTAACACAATTTTTGGTAACAAATGAAGCTAGTTTTCTGTATGTCTACCTTCTTTGTATGCCTAAAAGTCTTTTCATAGATATATAAATTTAATACTAACATTTCGATGTACAAAATAGACCTCCATGTGTTTACATAGACATTAAACAAACCCGAGTACATTTGACAAAACGACCAATTTATTGTGACCTATACTCCGATTATAATATCCTTCAAATATAACGCTCACTTAAGGGTTCAGGGTTCAAACTGTGCCGGTTAATTATTGTACACGTAAGCACAATTGTTTATTGTTTACGGAGGTCGGTAGTGCTGACCCTTTGCCTTAAAACTATTATGATAATGAAATAATGCCAAATCAGGTGAAAACGCTTATACCTCGTAACTATTTGAACACATTGCAAGCAGTTTTGCGCAAAATGTCATTAACGGATATGTGGTTACTATGGCAACGGCAAATAACTATCTTCTTGAATGGGCAAAAGGATGTTTAAAATACTCACAGGTCTAAGTTTTTATTCTATGTCATTTTTCTATATTGAGTTTTAAGATTATCGCTTCTTGTATGTCAAAAGTCAATTGTCATGTATTATCTGCAGATTAGTTAAGCAAATGAAGTAGTTAGATTAACGAAAATAAAAAAAATATTACAGCTTTTAATTCATTTGAAATTACTTATTATTTAGCAATTTCATAACTGCCATCACCAAAATCGATTATTCGTTTATTAGTTCGAAGCTACAGTTTACAAGCTTATGATCCAACAGGCCCGTGTCTCTGCCACTTTCACCTGGAGATTTTGACACATACTAGAGAAGGCCTAGAGTGTTTGTCCGAATAAAAGTCACTTTAAAACTAACACAGCTTATCCGGAGCTGAATATATTCGGTAGTGGGCTGATCGGTTTAAAAGAAAGCATTGTGGGGTGCCTTTCTCGAACCTAATTTCGCTGTTTTGCTGATGATTTTTCTTTTTTTTCTGCTCTAACTACCAACAAATTTCTGTAATTTTATTTCATTTTAATGTGTGCTTGTATTATCGTATATGTTTTAATTGTATTTTTTTTAATTTCTATTTATTTTTTTTTTGAGAAACTTATGCTTACATTAATTGTCACACATTTTAGATGTAAGATTTTGTAGAATAATTAGTAGATTTAGGACTGTGTGTGATGTCGTAAGCTTAATAACTAAATAAATAAAAGACAAACATTCGTCGTTAGCTAGAGTAATAAGACCTGTATCATAGATCGGTTTAAACATTAGCATTATTTACCATGTAAGTTGTGAAAACTAAACATGGGTAGCATCTTATCTGGTAAGCGATACGGAAGGGATAGGTGAAGGGTTTCTCGCAAATTAAGGGACTAATGGTTATCGTTGGACGATGTTAACCCTGCGACGGATGAATTTTAATGTGTACTTAGGGAAACGATTGGGAATACGTGAGTGCAAGACCGGTAGCATGTAATTTAAGCTTTTTTTCTTTTTAACTTAAAGGAAGTTATAGGCCGTGGTGTTTCTTAGTTTTACAGACAAAATCTGTTATAACGACATCGAAGGGACCAAATATGAGTAATATTTGGTCGTAAAAACCGATAGAGAACAAGTCTTTGTTTTTAATTTATGTTTTTTTTTTATTTGGCACATGGTGTAATTCTTGCAGCTCCTTACAAACGCTGTGTAAAAAAAAACATGGCGATTAAAAAGAGTGGCGGAGAGTTTATTGCCAGTTCTTCTCTTCCGTTCTACGCCCTTGATTTGAGAACTGGCACTAAATGTAAAGTTAGAAGCAATTCATATACATTTCTTGTTTTTTGACGTTCATAAGTGTATATTGATGATTTTTGTCTTTTGACCTAATACATAGATTTTAGTGGGGACCTTTGATTTTGGTCATTATAACCGGTATGTTGTTCTAAACGATGTCGTCGTAAACGTTTTTGACTGTATATCAATTATATTGCATTTTTTGCCAGGAGACACCTTTAAGATAACTATATTCGTAATGACTTAGTCAATGGAAAAGTTATAAAGATCCTTTTTTAGATAATTTTTTTTTCATAAGTTTAATTCCATTTTCTTGGAAATCTTATCTATATTTCTATAATTTTATCAAATTATAGAATTAATCGTGTAAAATTATTGATTTACTAAGTTTAGAGAAATCAACCTTTCTCGTGGTCGTCTAGTGCTTCCCTGCCTCATCAATATGCTATCAACTAGGCAGTACTAACAAATTACAGCCTCTGACCCTGTAGTTATAAGTCACATTCAGAAGCCGAGATATCGATCTAATCCATCGATCCACGTTTATCGATTCGTGTATCGGTATTAGCTTATCTAAATTCCATTTGTCACGAATACAAAACGAGTTGTCCGATTTTATTGATCTAAAAAAAGGTCGGAAAGATATCTTTTAAACGTTTAAACAATTAAATGATTAATATGAATTGTAATTAAAGTGCTCATGGTCTTGGCCTTAGAACTCTGTTGTTTTAATAATTTTATTTATAAGCCGGCTCCAGTTCGATTATCCTTGAGTGTTGCTTTTCTTCGTGCAAGCAAGTTAATTGTATGTTAATGAATGGCCTATACGAATCATGATTATAAAAAGGATTGAAATATAAAAATGTAAAAAACAAAAAACATCTAAAGTATTGAATTAAAATTACTCGTAAGTTTCGAGAAATACGTCCGTTTACTGTTCGTTATCATTGAATTAACATTTTAAGTTGCGACAAACATGATAATTTTATTTTTTAATGAGATATCGTTATAAAGGATTATTTCACGTCACTTAGAATGCTTATTTATGCTTCTATCTTAATGAACAGTTATAGGATTTGTTTATAACATATTTTACTTTTAATTTATACTTATAAATTAACTCATACCTGAGATCGTAGGTTCGATCCCCGCTCTGCACCAATGGACTTTCTTTCTATGTGCGCATTTAACATTTGCTCGAAAGGTGAAGGAAAACATCGTGAGGAAACCGATATGTCTTAGACCCAAAAAGTTGTACGTGTGTCAGGCACTGGAGACTGATCACCTACTTGCCTATTAGATTTAATGGTCATGAAACAAATCCAAAAATCTGAGGCCAAGACCTAAAGAGGCTGTAGCGTCACTGTTTTTTTTTTACTTATAAATTAAAAAGTAATTCGCGTATGATAAACGTGTTCACATGGATTGTGTTTATGTACAAATTATTGATGAAATTTTTAATGAACTTTTTCTAAACTTAATTATATTTAAACTCAATATGATATAAACAACGTATAAATTAGTTAAAAGGAGGGGTCGTAAGAAACTGCTTGGCAGTGATAAGAAAGTAATTTGAATAATTACTGCAGAGTAAGACGTGGTAAGATGAATGTCTCTCTCCGCAGAAAAACAAAACATAATTAAAGAAAAACATGCATTTGTTTCTGTTTATGGCTATAATCTGATTATGAATTTTAATATTAATGAACATTATGCAGAGTTCTAAATGTCAACAAACCAATTGAATATAAGCAATCTGAGCAATATTAGCTTACACAAATTTGCCAAATAATTTAATGTAATGACGACAATGGTCAATCAATCTGAATTATAGTGACCAGACCTTAAGGAACATAAAAATAGTTCACATGGAAAATACGATAAAGTTACCTCACATTTCACCGTTCGCATAAAGACAAACAAACGATTCCAACTCGTGTATCGAGATATGAAATCGATTTCTATTGTTCCATACAATCGATTTATACGGCTAGATCTTAGATTAATAACGCGTGAGGATATCTATACGATATAATGTATCGGATTTCGAAACTTCTAAAATTGTTATATAGTGTGGACCTTCTAGAAGTTAGACTTCGACTAGCTTTTTTATAGTAATGCTTCTCTAAATAAAGTATAGTTAAAATGAACGTTGTTTTAATAAATTTTTCAAAGCAATTTGAATTTTTATTCAACAAAAACCTAAAGAAAACTCATTAGTTTAGGTTGTATTTTAAAAGCAAACTAAAAATAAAATCGATTGAAAAAATATTACTAAAATATTATGTTAAAATAATATCCTATGACAATACTTGTGACTCACTTTATGCTATTTTTCTTTTTAATTTTAACAAAGTTTAACAAAACTAGTTGTGCGTAAAAAAATCGACGTCTATTTCTAATAATCTGTGTACCATTATTTCAAAACTTATTGATTATGCCCATAACCCAATTCACATTCAAAAAAACGAGCGATGACATCGTACATAATAGATTTTTGATATTAAAATACAGCTATATGGCATGCGCTGTCAGTGCGATGTTGACAGGTGTTAAATCGAAGGAGAAATGAGCGCAGGCGCAGCGCAATTAGTTGAGTCATGCCTATTAAGTAATGTCCAAACTGACCGTTTCTTATGTTTGATCAGATAAGATATGAAACACGATTGTGAATTGTCATCACTATTCCCATCACTTATGTAATTATTGTTTTCGATGAAATAGGTACCAATGTACATATAGGATCTAGAACAATACCATGCACACTGCACAGTATATTAAAAAGAAAGAACGGAAAAGAATGAGAGTGAGATGTGTTCAATGTGGAAGTGTTGTAAGTAATTTTTGCTTTAGCAATAATTATTTAGAATTAGGGTTTACGGCAGAAAAATTCTTCCCACATTTTTTTTAAATCTTAGTGTTCTACTTTTTGTATAATCTGTAACCTAATAGAATATTAATTGCCAATTCAAATCTTTTGTTGTAATCTATGGTACTAATCTTAATAAAAAAATACGTTGATGTGCGTGTGAAATCAGATATCACTTCTAATCAATTAAATTTATGGAAGGTTCTATTGCCAATGGCCCAACCCTTTCACTAACGGTTCAAAGCCTCTTTACATGGCGCATCCATTCACGGTGATTCCCGTAAATCACTGTCTACCATATAAGTGGTTAGCATTGACAGTCCTGTACCATTTGGTACCAATTGTCACCTATACTAATTAAGTAAATACAATATTATAACAAATAGTTTAGTCACCATACATAACAGATATTATAAAGTAAATAAATCATTGGCGCTACAACCTTCTTAGGTCTGAGCCTCAAGTTTCTGCATCTGTTTCACGACAGCCTGACACACGCCGTCGACTTTTTGGGTCTAAGACATGTCGGTCTCCTCAAGATGATTTCCTTCACCGTCCGAGCGAATGTTAAATGCGCACATAGAAAGAAAGTCCATTGGTGCACAGCCGGGGATCGAACCTACGACCTCAGGGATGAGAGTCGCATGCTGAAGCCACTAGGCCAACACTGCTCCAACAAATATTATACCTATGTTAAGATCTAGAATGGACTTAATTAATACAGCTCACAAACAGCTAGCTTAATACCTACGCTTAGTTAATAGCTAAAGAACAATAATAAAGAACGTTAATGTTCAATCACGTTTATCATCCATGAATATTACAAAATCCTAACACTAAAACAATAAGCTATAAATGCATCAATAAAGCTTTTTATTTTATTTGATTAGCGCACTAATAATATCCAAGACTAAGAACAAAAGGCGTGACCCGATGCCATAAATTCACATAAAAGTATTAGATACCGCACGCCCCACAACTTCATCATAACATTATTACACAACCAATTAAAAAAGCCATCGATTGAACTCTTTAAATACACCTGACGCGACATTTCTATATAGCAGGTTAATCTAAGTTCACACGTGAACTAAGGTGAGAGCGATCCACCGGCGGCAAGGCCGAAAATGTCTTTTGTACCAAAATGATATTTATTATAAACTGAATAAGGCTTATAATCAGAACTACGAGTAGTTATACAATTAAGAAAGTATCCGATAATGCTTAGCGTATAGTTTTTGAATAAGGACCATAATAGAAAGGATTAGAGACGTTTTTGTTGTGGGCGGTTCGTGATAACCGGTTCGGCGAACTTTTACCTATAAATTTGTGTCGGCAAGCGTGCTGTCTAGAAGCGGCAACGCAAATACCATTGCGATGCCATAATATATCCTAGTATGCTAATAGCTTTATGTTTACAACTGAGGTCACTGGATACAAATATTTTAAACATTAAAGAGATTGTCTCTTCTAACTACAGTAAAAACCTTCCCTATCTTAAATTAGAATCGCTCGTGAAACTGTTAATAAAATGTTTTGGAATCAATGTCCATGGCAAATAGTGATTTATGTTTGTATTTTTTATGTATGAAGTGTGAAAACGCACTTCTCTGAGAGCTTATTTTTTATGCACCCTCAAACACGTAAAGTGTGGTATTGCTAATATAAACGAACAGGCTTGTAGTGTCCCAAATAAAATATATTAAGACATACCTTTACACTTGCTAGATAAATAACGGTCTTACCAAATTTTTATTAGTAGCATTTGAGTAGTTCAAGTGAAGTTATTATATACAGTGTAAACTCTCTATAACGTAAACAACACAAACCGCCGTACAGTTATTCTTTATAACGCAACAGCCTCTCTCTATAACAAAGAAATATTGTCAAATTTAGACATCCACACATACTTAAGTGTAATTGTTTTTATAATCTACGAACTTACGAAACTAACCTTGGTGCCAAAATTTCTAAGATAGACACCTGATGTCATAACAGCCGTTTCGCCTTTGTTATTGTTAATTGCATCCCTATAACGAATACTCCCTATAACGAATGCTCGGACCCTTGAACTATACATAGTTTACACTGTACGTATTTATATTAAGTACCCTCCTTTTAGAACCTACTTCAAAAAACCATAGGAAAAGATTATTATTTCTACGTGTATTTTTTTATAAATCGTACAATTTCGACTTAAAGTAGAAATGTTTCAAATCAATGTTTACTAATTATTTTTTAAATAATAACAAATCTCTTGTAAAACGCTACTGTCTATGACCTGGGTTATTCACATAAAATCAAGGCACGTTTCACTTATTCGAAGTGCAGCCAATATTTCCTGAACAATTTATAAAAGTATGTTTCGTAGTATTACTTAGGGTAAGATTCAGGGAGAGATTCAGAAACAAGCTGGAAAAATCTATCAGACTTTAGTCACACTTAGTGCAACGTCTCGTTAATGGAAGGTACTCCTGCCTAAAATTGTCCATTTGCTGTTTTTGAATAGCGATAATAGGTATCTGGAAAAACAGAAGTTCCATTCCTTAGTCTCCTCCATCCCTCCAAACCCTCCATCTTTTAGTCGATACCAACTCCGGGGAAAATAAATACAGATAATACAACTTTTTCTACAGCTGTGATACTTTTTGTCTTCAGTCACCGTGACCACGCATGCTGTAAAGCACGCGAAACGTCGGTTAAATTTAAAATTATGTAAAATAATTGTAAATTTATAATGCATAAATACATAACTTCAATCCGGTAAAAAATTGTTTCCTTTAAAGGTTTGAATTACAAATTAGTGACATTTCAAAATGTCACAAATGTCAAATGAAAAAAAACTTGGACTACATATAATATATTTTAACTAATGATATTTAATCCATTCAATCTGAATAATAAAATAAACAAATATGAATTAATTTAAATTAATCATGTTTAATCATCTGTCAATTACCGTTATGATTAATATTACGTTTTTATTAATTTATGTAAAAGAAAGGTGTTGAATTATAGTTTCAACACCTCGGAATCAAATTTCATTTAAATGTACTGATTAATTATCCCATTAATTCGAATGTTTAGTTTATAAGATGTAATTATATGCAATTAATCTACTTAATTTATTCCTCAAATTGGTATAAATTCATTATAGACACAAGGCGCTAACATAAATACAACATTATTATCTATATATTATTTGTTCTGTTTTTTATTTATTTATTACATTTTAGAACGATTTACAAAATATATTATAACAATAACAAAACAACATTAATATTTTTCGATTCGACTTTGTTCGCGATTTAACCTCCAAAAAGACTTTGTGTATGTGTGTAAATTGTAAATTAAAATTACGTGTTGTGTCATCTATTCTGTTAAAAACTTTATTATATAGCTGATGCTTTGTTCTTTATCTGTAGAGTTTTGAAATTAAATATTTTAAATAGCAATAGTTAAATTTCGAAGAATGGATTTGCTATTCGCAATGACACTTGCCTGTGCGGTGAAGCTTAACTGCTTTGTGCAAGAGGGTTATGTGGGACTCGCTATTGTCCATACCCACTAAAACCCCAAGGCGCCATCAACAATCGCCCTAGGCGGGATGCGGTAACAGCAAAGCCTTCTCTAAGACCGTATAGCATGGTCATAGTTTGCGCTAGTCTCGACTGTGAATCTTACCATTTTTTTTTTTTTTTTTTATTTAGATCCAAAAAATGGCGACAAGTGACAGGCATAGAAGGCTTATCAGTTTAAGGGTCTGTTTCACAATGTATGGATAAAGTACCAAATAGCTATGCAACACATAAATTATTTGGAAGATAAATTGTGCTATTTGATACTTCATCGGACTCATAACTTATGACGACTTTATGTGACGAATAGCGCTATCTGACAGTCGTGAAACGCAACAATAGTGTTTATCCTACCAATAAGTAATAAATAGCTAATTTGGAAGTTATGTAGAACTTATCCGTACATTGTGAAACAGACCCTTAGTAATATTAAAGAAACGGATAAATCTGATATCAGAGAGTTGAAGCGTCATAGATTATAAATACAAAGGCCTAATATTTCGAATTCCCTACCAAAGTAAAATCCATTACAATGCACCATTAAAACATAAATATCCCTTACATACCGATATATCCTGCGAGGAAACTATTTCCGTCTTACAAAAAAACGTTTCCGCCACAAGATTTATTGAGTGCCTCTCAGGGCCCTTCGAATAAAATGCGTGAAATGAGGTGTTGCCATCCTCCCTTTTCTTTATAATGCTCTGATTTTTTATTGCTCAATTAGGCCAATGAATTGTGACGAATTTGGGGTTGCCACCTGCAAAAGTATAATCACAAACTTAACTAGCATAGATGTACCAACCTGCAAAATTTGTTGATTAAGTAAATTTGAATTATTGTATTAGTTTAAAAATAGCTTATGAATAAAATTACTTATCTTTATAAAAGATTAATAAAACATAGGAAATAATTTATTTAACTATCTTTAAAAGCAGTAGGGTTTAAAGTAATGCAGTCGATAGCTACTCAATAATAATAAAAAAGACCAATACATTCACAACACGTACGCCACGATGTCGCCGCGGCCATTCTGAAATTGATACGCATTACATATTTACAATCACCCACATATACCCTACGTAACGTTTATTGCAATGGTATAAGGTTTAAAATCCCGTTATTTAACCCAATTCAGAAAATTCTGTAGGTACCGGACGACCAGTGTAAAATGAGCCCTACTTTAGCAAATAAAGAATACTTTCTAGTGTAAGATCAGCGTAACTTTGAGGGGTGAGAAGGTCTTGATAGAGTGGTAATTTAAAAGCTTTTTGCTTCTTGACCATTGAGCTTCTGAAGGTTTCTGATGTCCTGGTACCAATTGCTTGAAATATTGAATGTGATATGGGCGGGGAGACGGTTTTTGTTTACTGCGATTTAAGCCTTGGCGAAAATATACAGGATATGTGACATTTTTATAACTTTATATTTGTAAAATATAGTACATATATACATAGAATTAAGAATCCCCTTCTACATTCGTTAACTTTAACGTTAAACTTAAGCCACTTTTTGCATGTGCTTTACAAAGTTTTTGTTAACTATAAACAGTTTTGTCTTACGTTTGGTTTTGGAGCTGAAAAGTTAATTTATAAATAAATGGTTACACAATTTTCGATATGGTGATGGTATAAGAATGGCAATGTTTAAATAGTAAGCATAATTTATTATATAAAAATATACTATATAAATATAATACTTATTGTATTTTGCTTTACTGGACAACGCTTTTGGTGGTAAGGGAATTTCGGTGGTGGTAACATATCACTAACCACATTTTCTTTAAGCACATAGTCAGGTCACTTAACAACTAACTACGGTGGACTGTCCTTCAACTCACTAACAAGTAATCATGTAAGTATGTCACTAGAACACTTTTTATTAGCTTATGGCTTGAGTAGTTTTAAATGCCTATTCTTATTTCTACCAATGTAGAGCAAAATGTCGGCATTTAAAATTACCCAATACAGTTGTGTTATTCAAAAATTATTCATGATAACAACAATCATAACGAACTCATTAAATTCATTAAGCCCGTCACAGACTTAGCTATAATATATATTAATATTTTTATGGCTAGGCATATTACTATATATTTTCTATACTAATTTTCGCGTGACCGCACAGCTATAATATATATTTCTGTGACGTCACCAAGCGATACCGTAATATACATTATTGCATATTAATATATATTATGGTATAGCAAGACATCAATTAAATGAAGGCAAAATATATATTTCTCAGTGTGTGGTAGCTTGCTATAATATATATTATAGTACGGTATGTTAATATAGCTAAGTCTGTGACGGGCTTTACACTATTTCTTTAGTGGTATCAAATTTTTGATAATTCTACAAGCATGAAATTGTAACCCTGTCATGACGTTCGGGGCGACCCGGGCTGGGGAAAAGCGGCTAATAAGTGAAACAGAGATTTATGAGTGCACAGATATGCAAATAGAAATTTGCGGTCCCTCGCCGATAAAAAGACGTCGGTCCCCGCGGGCCTGTGTTTGTCCAACTGTCGAGGGATCACGGCTCATAATTATTTTGTACATAAGACCGATATATAGGAAATAGTTTGTATTCGATGTCCAGCAACTAGGGTTGATTTAGGAGTAAATATTATAAAACCTGATATTTACATTTATTTCACATAAATTCATATGGATTCCCAACAAAATCAAAACTTTCGGGTTGAGAAAGCCGATCATAAATAAAGAGATGCAATATCATTAGTTAATTCATGTCAATAGACTATTTGACAGTATTAAAAATAAAATGTCATTAAGAGTAATCTGTGTAAAACATGGCTTTAAACTAATCTATGTAGTAAAACTTGTAAATAATCATTAATTTATCAATCCATAATTGAAATATTAAATTTTACGTCAATCACGTGACGCAAACGGCCACAGATTAGTCGAATCGACGATGACGTAATGATGTCTGAATGACAATTAACGCAATAAAAACTTGACTATACGTCATGCTGCGACGCCATCTTGCTTATAGACTATTGGCGGTTTATAAAAATATGATTTTTAAAGCCAGAACAGAATTAAAATTTATAGTAGTATAGGCCATACAGTAATGAATCATTTGAAATTGTTTTGTCAAATAACAAACAAAACAAAGACGGGTAAAATATTGAAATTACGACACGTTTTATCTATCCTTTATGGCGAGGGCTATGTTCTAATTCGTAAAACTTGTTAAACAGATTCAGTTATCTCGTTTTACGCTTTCGCCGGATTTATAAGGGATTCGCTAATTATTCGCACCGGTGCTGGGGAGGTGACAGTATGTTCGAATACTTCATTTTACATGAATAAAATTAAGAAATGTGTTTTGAACTAGGAATTCTCACGTTTCATTAAAGTAAATATAGAAGGTATTTGAAAAGCATCTTAATATCATCATAAAGTCTCGTTATATCAAAGTGACGAACAAGCAGAGCGTGAACACGGGCGTGTGTGTTTAAATTGTTTGCTCATTATTTACTTGTCGAGGGAGCTTTAGCTTTGATTTTATTAATTATTTCATTACTTTATAAGTCTATAGACGTTATATACGCCTTCATATGTTTAATCATTAGTTTTTTAATTAAAAAGTGGCGCTACAACCTCTAGGTATTAGTCTTAGATAAATCTTTAGTATTCTTTTAGTTTGATTGGCTAGCAGGTGAACGTTTTTTTCACAGACCATCTATTTTTACGTCTAAGGTTTCTTTCGCCGTATGAACGAGTGTTCATTGCGTACATAGGAAGTCTATTAGTGTAGGGTTGAGGCGGTCGGTTAACCAAATTTTTATTGCATATACCAAAGGATTTTATTGTTAGCTGTGGAGATAATGCTTATTCAAAAATCAACAAAATATAACTCTCATGTCATTTTACTCTATAGGGCAACTTCAATATATCTATTGACGAACAGCGGTCTCTGATTTCAACCCTTCACCGACAGATTGTTAATACTGACCGCCGACGACCTAACGAGCTGTGACCACATGAATATTCACGTGTCCCCTGCACTGTGATACAAGGAATTAATTAATATCTGACACTGCTACTGTTACATTTAGATCAAAAGTTTTAGGTGAACATAACTTCACACAATTTTAAAAATCAATCCCAATATAACATTCGTAGCGGTATTGCCTAGGTTCACACTCGAACGTGGACAAAAATAGTGAGGAAACCGGCATGCCTTAGACCCAAAAAGTAGACCGTACAGAAGGCTGATGATACTAGCCTATTAGAATAAAAAAATCGGTTGCCTGTAAAGTCGGTTTACTGACGATAGTTGAACGTGAAAACGTCATAAAAAAATATTGATGGGATGGTTGCATTTTTCAAAAAAAAAATTGTTTATTTGTTTGATAGGTATTTTGTATGGATATAGAGAAGGAGGTAAATGGAAATCACAATTGAATTGATCAAGTTACATTTATTTGTACGCATAAATACAATTATGTCAATTTTTAATGGAACGCCTCAGAGCGAGGTAACGCCGCATGAGTCATGTTTTTTCGTGCGTGCAGCCGGCTCCATCGAATTATAAGACGTTGTCACGTCAAAACAAATGATCACGAAATAGATACTAAAGTCTGAGGCCCAAACCTAAGGTTGTAGCGTCACTAATTGTTTAATATAACAGCAAAGTACAAACATTAATTCCCTAAGTACTTTTTAAAACATTATTCAGTTAAAACCAGATGTGTCCGGGTCGTACAATATTATTACAATATTAAACAAATTCTATACCAGCCTCTTTGTGCGTATAATATAATTATTGGGAAATAGTTATAATTTTCATGGCGCGTGGCGTGTAGGATTACCGTTGAATACTTTTTGTTATGACTATATATTTCATTGTTGCAATTTCTTTTTTTAATACTATATTGGGAAGGTATAATTACGTCGTGGATGTGGTCAGGGTGCAGGGGTGTACGCGAGTGACGTATGATATGATTATTTACGCACGCGGGGGTTGACAAGAAGTGTGTAAATATATTTTTCAATTTATAAAACAGTATTTATAATAATACCTACGTATTTAGTAGAAAAAGAACATAAGTTTTATATTTAAAAAAATATTTATGCAACTAAGGCCGTTTTACTATCCTGTATATATTTTTTAAACCTGAAGAGAGAAATTAAATAACAAAAGCGAAGAACTTCACTTAAATGAATAGATAAATATACTTGTGATAATAAACGATCACTTTTGACATATCTTTGAGTGAACAATCAATTAATAAAAAGCGTCAGAGGGCTTTATCGAGGTTGACGCTATAAGAGATTGCGGCCTAAAAGACCGGGTGTAGGCCGCGGGGGTCGAACCCCGAATTTGAGGGTTAACACAAACCGCTAGTTAGGGGTTGTTTTGCTGTGGTTTACTGTGATCTGGTGATCTGTAAATGTTCTCAATTGTCTAATACCACATCCATAGAGGTTTGGTTTTTTAAAAATTCCAATTTTAAAATGTGCTTGTTGGCAACATTATTGATATTTTTATTCTTAAATAAACGTTTGCAATGGTCTAAAGGCGGAAACATACTACCAAAACGCGACGCCACACCACGCCATCCGACGCATGTCAGTACTTATCAATCCCATATATTTAATATGATCAGATGCACATAGACAACACGCCATGTGATCACACGCGGTAACATCCAATCGATTTGGATCGGCGTGTTGTGGATGTTGTGATGATGACGTCATGCGTCAATGCTTTCGAGTTTTTGACACTAATGTCAATTTATATACTTAGTTATTTTTGGATTTATTTGGCGAAATGAACAACGAACAATTAATTGAGTTGGTGAAACAATATTCTGTTTTATGTGACATGAGATTACCTCAATACAAGGACAAAAACAGGGAGTTAGGATGTTGTTAGTTTAATACAAATAACCTGCTAATCAATTCAGTTTACTAGAAAAATACAGGGTGGGCCAAAAAGATTTGCGAATTTGAAAAAAATATAATAAAAAAACTAAATACAATACACAAAATTTTTTATTTCAATTAAAATAGACATCTGGGAAATTTATTTCTTAAAAATAACATCATCCAGGTGTGCATCATTGCGCTGCAAACATTCCTCGAATCTAAACCTCAAATTGGTAAAAACTTGCTGGCACATTGCGCGGGGAATAAATAAGCTAAATGACTTTTGAATTTGCAAGCGTGTCGTGGTGTCGCGTGTTGGTAATGTGCACGATGGACATCGGGTGTCGACACGACACGTCGCGTCGCGTTTTAGTAGTATGTTTCCGCCTTAATACCATATTATTTTTTAAAGATTCTTATTTTAAAATATGGTCATTGCTGTAGTGATATCACTATAGTAGTATTTTAATTCTTACGACTAACACATTCCTAAATTTTCATTCAAAAATATTCCAATTTCAAAAACAAATTGCTATGACAATCATATTTTAATGCGTAATAAATTTTTGTTAGTAAACGAATTAGTACTGGGAGTAAAATTAAAATTGCCCATATAAAAGGACAGTTGTGTTTTAAAGCTCATTAAAAACTTGTTGGAATCGTTAATTTCAACGAGTCGTGATTTCCCGTTGGCTCGGGAACAAAGTTTTTCTTTTGTGCCTGTTTAATTGAGGATCTCTGTGGTACAGAGGCTGAATTAACCAAATGAGGGCGACACACCTTGTCTCCCTATACCTTAGTACATTCACATGCAAATTAACTTTAATATTCTATAGAAAATAGGAAGGTTTTAATGTTTTACGAGAATTGTATATAAAGATATTTTTCAAATATTTTATTTTCAACACATATCTAAAGAAATCTAAAGAAATTAATCGAATGCTAAGTTTGAAATTCTGATCTTAAAATAATAAAAAAAAATACGAAACACCAGATTTTAGCTTAAAACACGTAATCGCGAAGTGATTTTAAAAAAATGTAAAAATTAAAAAAAAAATATTTAGTCACGTCTAAAACATGGTTATTTCAATCTTAAATCTAAATTTCGATTAATAGTTAACTCCGAATGTCTCTGAGTTATCAAACGTAATTGCAAAATACGGTTAAATAGGTTTACCTAATAAGTGTACGAAGAACAATCCGGGAACGCACGACGCCATTAGTGGGACGTGGGCGTAATTAAAGAGCTACAGTACACTCTTGCTGAATTAAAAACAATTAACCGGCCGAAATGAGCACAATGGACGCGGGCTCACGATTCGCGCAGACATGCCACTGATTTTGTTAGTCTAAGTTTATTATATTGAAACTAGCTGACCCGGCAAACGTTTTGCCATACGATTATTACTAAACAAATAAAATAGCATTCCATTTCCAGTGGCGCTACCTTTTAGCGTTTCAGATATGTTTCGTGTTTATTTGTTTTTTCTATTAACAAAAATCGTCTTGGGGGCAAAGAATACACACATTTCTGCGTTTGTTTCGTTACAGAATCCAGCCTTCCATTCAGAAACAATTGTTAATATTCACTACAAAATTCCTTTAGATCAGAATATATTTTATAGCGATCAAAGCTTTCTTATATTTCACTAATTTACCCTTATTATTATTAAGCACTTGCACTGCCTTCGCGTTCGTTTTCTCTTAATATAATTTACTTAGACTACCTTTTGAGTAGCTACATACCAAATTACGGAACATTTTGATATTCTACTCAATAGAGACTGTTCGCTTTTCCGAATAAAACCCTTTTTACTAAATAAAACTTTTTTTTTTTAAATTTATCTCCTTATAATAATTCCTTTTTAGTATTTCTCTAGTAGGTGTTGCCATTTATAAAATCAATCACCGTCAAGCTAGCGTGTTAATCGGTCCGTCAAATTAGGTTTACATCGAGTCTCAAAACTGCTGAGCTGGCGCCCACACCGAGGGTGTAACGCCATTTACTTTTTTTACATTTTTTCACGCTCCGCGATTTCTATTTTCGATTAATGCGTTTCTATTAGCATTTTGGGATGAATATTCGCTCATTTAGAAAAATTACATTTTACAAAATCAGTGAAAATTTAACGGTAAAATTAAAATATATAGGGGAATAATCATAAGAAAACCGTTGCCTCTTTCAGAAAAGGACAAGGTTTATATTAATCAAAAGCACTGTCGAATTTCAAACTCAAAACAACCTAAATTCGTAAGAGAATATTTCTACAACGGCTGTTTTAAGAACGAAACTTCTTCAAAAAATTACTAAAAAATATTTCTCATGTAAAATAATTCTAATATGAAATTAGTATCGGATGAAATAAACTCACGGGTTGAGAGACATAAAGGACCAATCACAGACCACATTGATTAAATAAATTTAATAAAAAAACTTTCAACAATAACAATAGGGGTTAGATAATTACATGAGTGTCAGATTACGCCACGCGTCACATAAAGGGACTTTTGTGACCCTCACAATTATTGATCATTATCGATTTACACTGGATTATCAGCTTAACAGATTATTAAAAAATAGTAGACTGTTATCATAAGTTTAAAAATGCCATAGATAAAAACCACAGCTTATACGGCCTTTTTGCAGTTAAGTCTTGACATCGTTATCATTTTTTGCCGACGAGTATAATTCAAAATTCAAAAATCATTTTTCATTTAGGTAACACAAAATATACTTCTGAACGTCAATAAAGAAATAAATATTAAATGCTTCTAATTTTACATTTACTGCCAGTTCTCATCAATCAAGGGCGTAGAACGGACGAGAAGAACTGGCAATAAACTCTACGCCTCTCTTTTTAATCGCGTCTTATATTAGACAAAAACAAATTGTAACGAAACAGATACAGAACCTTTTTGTAAAATGTCGCGTAGAGCCTTTGATATCAAATTCTATTTTAATCTTTACATAAAAATAAATGACTTTTATTAAAAACTCCCTATTGAATTACTAAAATTTTCCTTAAGCTTAAGTAACCTAATTGTCTTTTAATTGTTAATGAATAACACTTAGTGCCTTGGCTGTACAAGTCCTATTTAGTATATAAAAAACTCTACCATATATTAAACCCCGAATAGGAGTCATTTTTAAAACAAAGAACAAAAACCCTTTCAAATCTGTAAGTACACAACAATGAAAGGACGTACCCACGATCCAGGGCTTTTGATCTAGAAATTTTCACTCCATTCGCCCGCACTGGCCATTATTTTACCCCGACTACGTTTTAGGGTTGATGGACGTTGATTTTTTATTATTCCTGGACTGACGGGTTGAAAAAAACATAATCCTTATCTTCGCAAATATACTTCGATAAAATAAACACAAACATAATTAAAACCACACCAACACGCTTTAAGAAAAGAGAGTTCCAATTCTTAAAAGGATGGCAACGCACTCGCGACTCCTCAGATATTGAGACTCCATGGGCGGCGGTATCACTTAACATTAGATGAGCCTCCTGCATGTTTGCCCCTGTTATATAATACAAAAATTAATACTACACAATTTGCACTAAAACAAAGTTAAATAATTGTCTCAAGTTACTTAATAATGTCTGAACCCAAATGATATTATCAAAGTTCTTCTCACATATTTATCAATATCGAATTTTAAATCGTAACCTCACATTGTGCAAATATACTTGACCGATCAGATCTTTAAAACCTTGCCATCAGCAGATCAAGACAATACATTGTCAAGTGTCATCAGTGTCAAGTTGGCAGTGATCTGGCCTGACGCCACGGCTTTATGACGCGATTAGCCTGTCATGTCAAAGTGCAAAGTGTCTATTGTCTCGTGCTCTATATTCTAAGGGCCTGTAAGAGCTTAAGTGACGATTTTTTTATAGTAACCTTAGTAAAATTAACTGTAAATGGCTTGCGTTTTAATTCAATGCTAAGGAACAATAGAGATAACTACGTAATTAATTTTTGTTTACGCAACGCTTCAAAGTCTAGTATGACTAGAAAACAAAAAATATGTATTTTAATGTTTTTTTAGTTTTAACTTCCTGCTGTTTACTTTAAGGTTGGCCAAAATTGTTTTTAGGGCCAACGAGTCAGACGAAAACTCTTAAATCAATCTGAGATTTTAATTCTTATTTTTGTTTTATAGTCTGTGGCTAACGTCAGTAATGATTTTATCACCTGTGCAAGAATCGACCCCTGAGCTTTAAATGCCAAAGTGCTCGGAGCGCACTCTGTCATCGCTCAATGCTCTTTGCGGAGATATGTTCATTCATCAAAAACTTGCTGAAGGCGTTTGTCGTGAAATTAAAACTAAAATCTTGTATTGTTTTACGTTTTCTTTTATACTCTTTGACGTTACGTATGTATAGTCTGAAACATATGATTGCTTGCGGAAAAATGGCGGATTTGGAATTTGGAACATACTTAGTTCATTCATTCAACGTTCTTTGTCCCATTATGTACGTTTATATAAAATTATTACGTGTTTTTCATGCAATAAATAAATGTTAGATTTATAACACCGACGTGCATTACACAATCGATTTTGAACTTTACATTATAGAAACAAGATCTATTTTTATTTAATTTTCTCTTTCCTTTAAGATATAAATGATATCGACTCGCGTTAAAACGCTTTTTGTTTATGAGATTGTTATTTCTAAAGCTGTATACATACTTCATGTTCCTATTAGATTATTAAATAACCCAAACTCAAGCATTTATTTATATCAAGACTATCGCCTTGATTGTTCTTAATGAATTGAATTTTCATACACGGGATTTTATGAAGATTATTTTAGTAGTATCGTAGTAGTAGTTAAACTATTGACTATATACAGTAGCAACCAAATCATTGATATTAAAAGACTTATGTGTCACACCACAGTAAATTATAAAACATAGAATTTAATAACGATTTAATTCCCTCATCACAATCTCTAGATTTAAAACAAGCATGTAGGCAGCTTTATAAGGTTTCTGAACGCTATAACACTTCGATTAAGTTTTACTTAGTGTCTGATAGGACTTGGTGTGAGATTAGACGCTTCTAAGTGCTAAGTGCTTGTTTATGTACTAGATTATTTTGTTCTTATTCATTATGATTACGGGACGATATGCGATGTACAAGAGCTTTGGAGTTTTATAAACAAATTAAATTTAACTTTATCGAAATAGAATTTGATATAGTCATCGTACAATACTCTTACAATACACAACAGAAGCCGTCGTAACTGAACTTTGGACACTATCTATGACACAGATGACACCGGCTGACACCGGTCGACATCGTTGACACTACGCTGACGTCGAGGACAGTGTGACCTATATCTAACTTGTATTTGATAATCCGTTATGTTATTATGAATGTAATTTGATTGCGATATTTGAATATGAAGAAACAGGATCAGTTTGTATAAAGTCTTGTAAATTTTTTGGGGTAATCAAGATTCTGATAATGATACGATTTTTCTAACATTAAACTCATTTTATCAGACACATATTTATATAATAAAGTCCATGGCCGTGTCTGTATAATCGGGATAAACTTAAAAAACACCGACCGTTTTCTTGTACGTCTAGTGATTCCTGAGGATATAAATTGACTGAAATATAACGATGTTTGTTGAAGAGACTTCAATAATATTCATGCAGGCGTGTTTAAAAGCTGGTAAATAGTATACTAGCTACCGCCCGTTTCGCCCATTTAATTCTCTTTGGCTTTAGTTATGTGTCGTTCAAATTATTCTATGAATAAATATGTTGTACGTTATTGCGAATTTGTGGATTTAGGATTAAGATGTAAAGTCGGTAGCCACAGGTGACGTCGTAAACCAGACGGTATCGCCACCCGCCGCGTTGTTTATGCCACACTGTCGCGTCTGATCGCACGATAGTGTGCTTTCGCCTTTACTTATGTGTCGATGGTAGATGTGTCGAAATTATTGTTTTTGGTTACACAACTTTAAGTGAAATATTTAGGGTATTTTTGGCACGTATATTAATTGAGGTATAATAAAAAGGGCATTGTATGAAACGCAAAATTTAATTCAATAAAATTTGCACATTGCAAGAAAGAAAAAAGTCAAAGGCACGTGTCAATTTTGACGTTAACACCCCGAAGAGACCCGCGGTCAGATCACAAAAAACCATTGTGATAACAAAACCCTATTTACAAATACTCGCCAGCCCGCCCACTCAAAAGGTGTTTATTTAAAATTTTCGCAACACAATACAGATGCCATATTTTTTTCTTTTCGCGCCATTTAATGCTATTTGGAACCATTAGAATGTAATGCTTTCTTTGCAACTGTCAGTGTCAAAACTGACAAAAGTAAACTCTGTGTCTATGGCGATAATGTGCGGCATTCTTGTATCCGATTTTTTATTATATTTTTTTTCACAACACGTGTTTATGGACTGCAATTTGAGGCTATTCATTCTTTTTTTGAATTTTATACACTTTATTGCTTTTCAATATTGTCACTATCACTAATAATTTTAACTGTCTTTTATGATCTGTGTCGAATACAAGTAGGTTGTTCTATGGGAAATTAGTTTTAATATAAATAAATATGGCAATGCTATTACGAGTAGTTATTAAGACTAAGAGGATGGCTTTTAGAAAAGTCACTTTTATTAATAATATATTAAATTCTGTATAAATGTTATACTTACGCATGTCAACGGCTCTAAAAAAATACATTAACTTTTTAGTCCTCCATGATGTACTAATACGTGTTATTATATTTGTTTACGGTTCCAACAAACAGAAGTGAACTGTGAACATCTCAGATCTCGATAAGGAAGGGTGCTGATTGGAATCGCGGTGACAAACACCCAGAGCATTGTGGGTGCTAAATTTGTTTCTCCATTTCCGATCTCCTCACAAGATTATTTTACAGAAAAGGCGCATTGTTAGAAACCGGGACTGTTTATTGTGTCCTAAATTCATTGTTAAGTAATTTTGCCAAACGTCTAAAATAATGTAATGTTATGGATACAGACTTAGATAATATTATTATTTATTATCTAAGTTATCAGTGTATTAGTTAGAATACTGTACATTAGTTATTTTAAATGACTAATGTATATCAATAGTAAAATCGGTGAAAAAGTAATTGTAAGTCGTACAGATTTCTGCAATACTTTTCAGTGTAGTAATATCAAATTCCATTTTTAAATCTTAAAAATATAAGCACATAAGTTTAATAAGATCGAATCAAAAAAGGTCCATTATGTCCACAGACTATTGTTCGATAATGTTCTATTCTCTATGATCCGACTACGCAAACATCTGCTCTACGCCTACGATGCTTTTGTAAAACCTCTGTAAACTTTTGTTTACGCTATTTGTTGTTATCTATGTTGAGATTGATGATTTATTATCTACGGAACAGTAGCATCATATCGTTCGTATTCACACTTTATAGAGCAGACATTACTGGATTTCCCTATAAATAAGTGCATGTAAAAATATTATCATTTTGTTCACAGGTCGAAGTCGAACTGCGTTATATTAATTTTTCATATTTGAATATAGTAAAATCATGATATGTTAGATTAGAAAACCAGTGTTATTTGTATAAATATTACCATAGCAGTCTTGTTAAGGAACGCGACAAATGCATATAAAATTAGTTTTTCAACTTAATTTTTATGTTGGTTAACGTTAGGCTATCTAATAACTGGCGAGTCCATTTATGAGCCGCGGCAGCAAATACCTCAACGTTCTCTCGCCATTGACGTTGTTTGCTCTCGAGAGCTGAACTTGCGTTACCGCTCGGGTCATGATCAAGAAACTCTACGTTTTTAATATATATACTTCCAAAAGCATGATTCTATACATTCTATACTTACCCGCATGTACCGTTTAATAAACGTATTTTATTTTTATATAAATTAAATGAACGAATGCGGGCAGCAAATGATCTCGATCATCACCCTTTCGATAGTATTTAATGACTTACGACACGCTTAATCTCTGGGAAAAGGCATTTTATATGTAAGTTGTATCAATTATTAAGAAATAAAAAAAAACATCGGCGCTACACAAGCCGTCGACTTTTTGCATCTTACCCCTTGGCCACAGTCACCTGCGGCGCGGTTTGCGGTGCGGTTTGCGGCGCGCAAAGCGGTGAGCGGTAAAAACAAATTGAGCAAATTGTATGAAGTATGCCACAGCTATCGGCGACGCGCATTGCGGTGCTACCTGCGGCGCGGTGGCTACCCGCGCGTCGGCGGCGGCGACGGCCTGCGCGGCGTGCGAGTGAAACAAATGCACTCGGGAGTATCGAGGCGGCCACAGCTCAGAGCGGCGCGCGCAGCGGCAGAGGTGGACGCATTTAGCATCGCGCGACCAAAACAAATAATTTTGTTTTTATCGCGCATTGAGCTCATATAAAATAATGGATACAGAACAATTTATTAGTGAAATACTGAGTAGACCAGCAATATGGATGTCAAACATCCACATCATAAATATAGGCATGTTATAAAAAAATTGTGGGACGAAATAAAACTAACTAATATACTCTAAGAGCTTGGCCACAGTTTCTGGCGGTGTGGAGCGCGGCGCGGCGAGAGGGTCTGCGAGAGGCGCGGTTTGCGGTGGTATGCCACAGCTTGACCAGCTGCGACCGCGGCGGCATCAGCGGTGGACGTATTTTTTTTTATTTCGACCCACAATTTTTTTATAACATGCCTATATTTATGATGTGGATGTTTTGACATCCATATTGCTGGTCTACTCAGTATTTCACTAATAAATTGTTCTGTATCCATTATTTTATATGAGCTCAATGCGCGATAAAAACAAAATTATTTGTTTTGGTCGCGCGATGCTAAATGTGTCCACCTCTGCCGCTGCGCGCGCCGCTCTGAGCTGTGGCCGCCTCGATACTCCCGAGTGCATTTGTTTCATTCGCACGCCGCGCAGACCGCCGCCGCCGCCGTCGCGCGGGTAGCCACCGCACCGCAATGCGCGTCGCCGATAGCTGTGGCATACTTCATACAATTTGCTCAATTTGTTTTTGCCGCTCGCCGCTTTGCGCGCCGCAAAACGCGCCGCAAACCGCGCCGCAGGTGACTGTGGCCAAGGGGTAAATACGTCCACCGCTGATGCCGCCGCGGTCGCAGCTGGTCGAGCTGTGGCATATCACCGCAAACCGCGCCTCTCACAGACCCTCTCGCCGCGCCGCGCTCCACACCGCCAGAAACTGTGGCCAAGCTCTAGGCAAGCCGGTTTCCTTCACCGTTCGAGCGAATGTAAAATGCGCACATAGAAAGAAAGTCCATTGGTGCACAGCCGGAATCGAACCTTCGACCTCAGGGATGAGAGACGCACGCTGAAGCAACTAGGCCAACATTATTATCAACGTCAAATATTACATAATTCTAATAATGTTAAATTCATTAATCCCATTGTAATTAAATACAAAGTTTTTATTTCTTTTAAACTACAAAAACCTCGAGACGCTGATATATAAATGAATTAAAATAATTGTTGAAAATAGTAAGGTACTTGATCGTTTGAATTAAGAATGCGAACGTTCTTAGTAACGGACGTAATGGCGCCCAGCGTGCGCGCATCATGAGCGTTTATTACTGCAATGGAACATTGATTTACCGGGTCAAATCTGTTGACACTACCATCAATACTATTTAAGCCACTAAAATGTTACCCCAACCTAACTGATTCATTATCAAACTATGCATCAGACCTTCGAAATCAACTAATAAGTTGTAATAACCAAGCCCCTTACGCGTGAAATTTTTAAGACAAAACATACTTTTAATATAGGAATATAAAACCTCTTTTCTGTATAAATATACTACTTCGATTTCTTACGGCAATGCTGGCCTTTCAAAAATATGTGAAATGTAAAAGATATATTTCCTTTACTTCTAAACTAGTAAAACCTAACAAAAAATCATATCGGAAATGCTTGAATCTTATGCAACGTTTTCAATCATTGAATGAAATAATTCCATTCACCCGTCTTACTCATTACGGGTCATAGAGTCCCGTGTTTACCGAGCAACCGCTGGGTCGTATCAATTAAACTATATTACATTGTTACAATGACGAACGCTGGGTTAATTGCTATTGGGATGTCTCCTTGTGATCTTTGAGACCAAAGATCAGGATTATTTATCGTACACCTTTTCATTCCTTTCTTAAATGATAATTACTGGGTTAGAAATGCAATGCAAATTGTCAAGTGACAGCCAATACTCAGCTGTCAAATATATTTTTCGATTGTCAATTTCAGTGCGTAAAGTTGTTTATTATTTTACTTTAACATTGCGTTGCTTTGATTAGAGTTACTTACGATCTTTCAACTTTTTATTTCTCGTATTATAAGGTAATCACTAGGTATCATACATATTGTATTCTTAATGTAGTATTTCCTGGCCGGGTTGTGTAAGTTCAAACTGCGTAATACGCATCAATTACAACATTTTATCACGGACATCTGTCGCTGAGAACGGACAATTATTAATGGAAGTTAGTACAATTGGCCTTACGTCACCCACCAAGGAGGCGGGACAGGAATTAAAATTGATAGCGGTCATCTAGTTATAAAAATCTAGGACACCTTAATTGTGACGTGACGTTTTTAATTATAAATTTAACTACAAGGCTGAGAAAGAACACGTATAAATTCTTAGTTACCATGAAAATGAATCAATACTATCTGTATTAAAAAACGGGTCGTAAATAGAAACCTTCAACAAAGACGAAGAATATAATAGATACACATAGAGAGTGTTCAGAAGAGTTGTTTGGTTAGATCCCTCCTGCCTTGTTTCATCACCGTACGAGCCGTATTAACGCAAAACTTCATCCGCATCACCTCGATGGCTGGGAGTCTTCCACGGTCTGCATCACTAGACATTTTCTTTTCCGAACTAGCGAATTGTGGAATCGACTCCCGGTGGGGCCAAAAGGCCGGCAACGCACCCGCTCAAATGGCTGACCATGGGCTGCCCTTTGACGGTCCTTTTTGGGCGTCTCGTAGGCTAGTTTTTTTGCAATTTTACAATTATGTTAGTTTTATATGGAAGTTATCCCATCACTGTATAACTTACGTAATTCATGTTTATATTGTACGTATATACATACTCGTAGCTAGTAACATCCAACTGTACCATCTCCAGACATTAAGAAGCTAGTTGTTCTAGTACCGCAATTAATACTTGTGTCGAAAACGCTTGTCTACAAGTGGGTTAATTTTTTAATAACACCTCTGTCACTAAACCGTCAGTTATAATTTTTTAAAGTGGTCACTTTGTTACGCGTGCACGAACAACATTAATTTTAATTCTCAAACAGCAATTATTCAACAAACACTATCACGTTTAATCAAGTTTAATGAAATCTATTACTTTTTGTTTTGGGTCTAACAGCTTTGTTTTGTCTAAATCTTCGATAAACTCTTCTTCTTTATTTAAATCCTTCTTCATTACTGAAGGTTTGGGGTTGGATAATTTCCTCTATTCCCCTCTGTTTTATGCCTTAGCATCTGTGTCATACTAAGGCTTATCTTCTTCTTAGTCAGTCGCACTCTTCATTTCTGAAGGTCGTGTTAGTGGCGCCGCACAACTTCCTCCGCTCTCCCCTGTCTTGGGCAAGCCTCTGCGTCTGGGTAATGGTAAGACCCGTAAGGTCCTTAACTTAATCGGTCTAGCGAGTAGGGGATCGGCCTCGAGGTTTGGTGCCCTCCACTCTGCCAGTCACGATAGTTTTTCTAGACTTTCTGGATCTCTGCCATGTCCCAAAAATACCTTAAAAGGACCTTAAATTGTATGGTCTTTATTAATACTTTTTAAAATCTTTTCTAATACTACATGTCAAAGACAAAAACAGATGACAATCAGCCAAGACAGTATGTGAAATCCCGTAGCTGTTTGGCTGGAAATTTAAAAACACCATTCATGATTTTTGCTATAGGCAAATAAGCACAGCTTTTACCGTCAAACCTAAAACGTCGAGAATCGAGCACCCCAAGAGCTGGACCAACTTTGCCAAAGTTGGACGGCTAAACGGTCGCATATCACATTCACATTCCACGCAATACTCATCAACTTCAGCAGACATCTGCTCGGTATCATAATGACCCTTTTGTTTACCGCGTCATTTCTTCCTTCTGTATAACAATAAAAAATATTAATGTACAGTACTGTCGGCCAAATGTACCGCGCTGGGGTCCTAATCGCATTAAGACGGCCTGCGACCGTTCACGGGTTATTATCTTTATACGTTTTTATTTCGGGGGCTGAATAACGGAAAGGATTAATGTTGAACAACATTTCCTTGAGAGATTGAATAGTTGAATGCATTAATGTTATTGCCATTTTGTTTTGTAATCTAATTTAAATATTTTAAGGATCTTAAATTTGGCAAGCTTTTTAAATATAAAGAACACTATAGATAGTTCTGACTTATCGAAATTAGCTTTCAACAAAGGTAAATGAAATACAGTGTAAACTCTTTATAACGTCATTCGTTATAATGAAATAACGTAAAAATGAGTTAGATTAAAAACATTAATTCACTCTTTTTAACGTAACAGTTACAACTATTACGAATAAATATTTTCATATTTAGACATCACCAACATACTTAAGTGTAATTGTTTTTATAAGCTTTCAAAACTAACCTATTGAGATGCCGAAATTTCTAAAAGAGACACCATAAACAGCCTTCTCGCCTTTGTTATTGTTAATTGCATTAACACTATTTCCATTAACACTATGTGCCATTATTCTTAGATTACAATGCCTGTAGGAAATTTTTAACGCATGGTGCGTCACCTATCTATTATATATTAATCATCTTTTTGTTTTTCTCTTAGAGACTTTAATATAGTGACTGTATTATAATAGCCTAGTTTGGCTATAAATTCCTATTATATACTCAAACCAAACAGTTTTCTATTACTCCTTCTTTTAGTGCCTCTCCATTACTGGAGGTTGGCCGTTAGTCTCTTGTTAGTTGTTCTGTGCCAGATGCAGCAACTCTTCCGCAATCGCAATACCCGTCTTCTCCCTAACGTTGCGAAGTCATAACTTTTTCCTTCTACCAAGACGCTGTTTACTCTGGATTTTATTCATTATAATCAATTGAAGGAGGTGGTAGCGGTTTCTATTACTAAAACCTATCAAAATGTATGACAAAGATTACTATCATTTCTCATACCCACTAAAGTCAATGAACATCTTACTAAAGACACTGAAGGTGCCTGTCATAAACTACTAGCAAATTTATGTGAATTACATACGTTACATTATTTACGATCTTGGAGGCGTTATTGGTACACGTTGTTTACTTAGCACATGGCTGCTAATTACTCATTAAACTAACGCTACAACTAACACATTTCTATACTTTATGAGCTCATTACATTGTCTATGACGTAATAATAATAATAAAGCCACTTTAATTCCAATATGTCAAAAAAATATTACATATCAAATGGGTGTTAGTTTTTTATTATACTATGTAATTGCAGTATATTACACAATGTCTTTAAAAAACATAATCTGTGTAAAATTAACATATACGTATCTATCATTTTAATAATTTGAAATATCCGTTATGCGGCATCTCTTCTGTTTTATAAAAAGTAAGATTTTAAAATAGTTTAATTACAAATTAATGTAATATAAAAACGATTATTAGACATAAATATATCTCGTTTCATTCCTTTCTATATTATTCCCATTTCTACGACCATAACGTTTTAAAGTACAAATAAACAGTACTTAATGTACTGTAAATTGTTATCTACCTTCCTTTATGATTCTGAAATGTTATTCTTAATGTTATGCAAAATACAGGTTTCTTAGGGAGTATTTTCTATGAAGTGACTTCGTCCCATTTTAATAAATTGAACAATAACCATTTTTATTTCCTTCCAGATGCCTGCGGACTCTCTGATGTTCCACACATAGAGAGCTTACAAGAAAAGTCCCAGTGCGCGCTCGAAGAGTACTGTAGGAGTCAGTACCCAAACCAGCCCACGAGATTCGGGAAACTACTACTAAGACTGCCTTCCCTTCGAACTGTCAGTTCTCAAGTAATAGAACAGCTATTCTTCGTAAGGCTAGTAGGAAAAACGCCCATAGAGACTCTCATTCGGGATATGCTACTATCAGGCAGCTCCTTCTCGTGGCCGTACATGGCGACCATGTGACATACAATGTGGCGCCAGCTAGCGGCGGCATGATCCACGCCTTACGGCTTCCCGCCGTATCTGCCCAGCCAGCGACTCGACTTTCGGTATCGCGACGCGTCCGAAGACGCCGTGACGTCATCCAGCGAGGTGCCAGAAGAGCCGAACGCGGCCGAAGACTACTTCGGGAGGAGCAGAGACAGCGACAGAGCCGATCCTTGTCCCACATTCGATCCTTCAGCATTCTATGCGCCGAAACATGACGAAACCAGTGATACGCAAAAAGCTCAAAAGACTCTAATGATTGACAATTTGTTAAATATTCGAAGCGAAACGTGCTCCCAATCCGATTTGAAGTAGATTCCGGGGTCAGTAGTGTCTTAGTTGGAGTTTTGTTCCTCTGTATTATATTTAGGCTAGATATTTAATGTAAATAAAATTCTATTATTGTAAATGTATATTTAAGATAAATGAGGCGTTTTCTACGGTGTTCACTGATTTATAAATCAAAGAAATTAAGTCGGAAATTGTTTATGGTTAGGTTTGAAAGGCAATATTTGTGCAATGTGAGAATGTGTATAGTGAATAGAATAATGGGTGAACCTTAATATAATTTTCTTTATTACTGTATATGTTTTACTACTTTTATACTTTATTATTGTATAACATACAGCCTTAAATATTTATTTTTTCTTTTATAGATTGTTTCTTGGTGCTGTCTTTAATTTACGAAAATGTATAATTCCGACGTGCATTTATAACACTTTTATAACGTTTAGCAAAGTCCTGAGATATCTTCTGATTTACAAAACAACATTTATTAAGATGGCAAAAGAAAAGTTTTCATATTTTTAGTTTCCAAATGCATGTATAACGATGTATATAATCTATTATGCAAAATCTGACTTAGCAGATGCATAGTTGAAGTGGTTATCTCAAAAATGTCACACTAAAAACTATTATTCTCAAACATACCGTATCGGTTACCATGGTTACCATCCTTTTTCATGGACGAAGCATCGTAACCATGGTAACAGATTCTCAGATAAGTACGACTTTCAATTTTATTTTAAATAAATTGAAATAATAATTTTTCGTAATTCAGTGCAAGTCTGAAGTTTGAAGATATCGTGGGAGTTTACTAAAAATTAACAACGTAAACCATTTCAAATTTAATATTATTTTATAATTTTGTACGTTTGATAGTTAGAATTTGATTGATAATAAACAATAGAAACGCGCACATATACTCAAAAATACTGTCCTTACATCTGAGACAAAAATATGTATTAAAAAGCGTGTTTATCAGATTTTTAGTTTTTAGAATTTTGCATACACATTCTTTAAACTTTTGCATTTGACTAAGATAAGTTGTTTCCAGTGTGTACCAAATTCTACATTAAATAATTAATTCAAATATGTAAAAACCTTTGGTATTCTATTATTTAAATATTCTATATCTATCCTGCCAAACTAAAATAAATGAAAAGCAATGTAATTAATGCAATAATAAATGTACAGTCATTGTTATGTATGTGTGAGTCTCTGGAGTTGTAAAGACATACTGAGATAATAAAGAATGTCTTTCTGAAGTATTTTGTTTCAATCTCCTTAAATTTTCTCAAATCTCGTATATTTAAATTACGAACATCAATTTAGAAACTATTTAGAAATGGAATATAGGAAAATAAGGACCGTATATAATGCTGTAATATCCAAAAGGGAATACGATTAATATAATATATATCATTACTAGCTTAGTGGCTAGAATCAATATTGTCTGGTCATTGATTGGTCATGTTTTTACATTAATGTTAACATACCTAACGGCTAGGCATTATCTAATAGGGCTCCATTACCTATAGGATAACGTTATGGAAGACTTGATAAAGAAGGCTGGCTAGAAATAATTATCAATATGACGCCAAGACTTTAAATTCGTTGTATGCGCGAAATAGACGGGTTTCGTCAAAACAGAAATATGATACACTAAAAATCGTGTAATATAACAAATCAGCAAGGGCATTAGCGGTCATCAGATCGATACGATTACATCGAGTCGATTTAACATCGAATTAATGAGCGGGTATCAATTACAGGTAGCTCTTATGTAAACTCACGCGATGCAATGCGATACTTCGCTACTGTGATTCTAAATTATTATCGATTCTGATGAAAGATACGAGAAGTTTTGAAGTTATATCTCATGTAATACTTTTATCATACAAAGTGTAGTTTTAGTATTGCTTTGCAAACAGCGATAGAAATCTAGATACTATAAAGATGTTGGTAGTACACTTAAATATGCGGCGGTTAAATAGGCATCTGGAAGGCACTCCAATAGGCCGCATCTTACATCAGGCGGGATTATGGCCAATCTTTTTAGTTTTGTATAAAAAAAAACATAGGCCAGAAGGGTTAAGATATTAAATTATAATTAAGAAACTTATATTTATGTTGAAGATGTTGCTCACTTAACTTAAATAAAAGTAATACACGCGATAGCAGTCTATAACTCAAGGAAGGGCTAGATTCTATACTTGCCCAGACCTTTAGACTTCAAATTATGGTCAGTTTTCGAGGACATGGCTCAAAACGGCACGGCGACATTGAGTCTCTTAAAAAGTCTCTCGAGGAAGCAGTTGCGAAATTTCCCTTGGAAACAGCGCGTAAATCCATAGATTCGTGGCCAAACAGATGGAGAACAGTAACATTTTTTGATGTTTTCACTGAACTTTAATAAATATGTAAGTATAAATTTTAATAATGTTACATTACTTCATTAAAAAAATGCATTTTCATTTGTACTAATACAATTTAAATTAATTATGAATGAAATTAATCTCATTAAGCAAGCGCTTGAAAATTGTGGTCCTAACTCCTATATACAAAAAGACTTCGGTACCTAGCTTTTTATCAAACGAAAGTGTTTTCGTTTCAAATATTAACCCTGAATAAGGCGGTTTGATTGACAGAAATGATTGTGCAATACCAGCACTGATATGACAAGAACATTCATTCGTCGCAGGTGTGGAGAAGTCACCAACTGCTGGTCACGCCGAGTGCGCCTTTTGTTTAATGACAATTACTCGGCGGAAGCCAGTTGGGGTTGAAACAGTCCACAGTTGGTGTTTGATTTATAGTTAAGTAAAACAAAGAACATTATTTCGACGGATAAATCACGCCTTTGGGGCTTTGACAAACTTTGAATTTTTTAATTCAAAACGAAAGCCAAGTTTAAAATAACAATATGCCATTAAATTTAATGCTTAAATCTATTAAATATGTAAGTAAAGAATTCTATAGTGATGCGACCAGGTTCACTTAGAAAAGAGTGCAGGATTAATAAATATAGTTGTAAAGAAACTAAAAAACACGCTTTTAAAGCACATCAAACTAAAAAGTGAAAAATAATTCCTAATTTAGGCTGAAAATGGTAATGAACAAAAAATACTGGTATTACTGTGAAAAAGCGTGGGTTGCTCGATAGACGAAAAATATGGCATACATACATACATACATACAGCTGAAGCTAATATAAAGCGTGTAAAAAGAAGACAGCATTCCAGCCTTATTTGTGTTATGTAAACGGAAATACTTTATTTTGCCGAGGATCTAAGCGACTATAAGTGAACTATAGGTGTTTTAACGCCTGTGTCTAGTACTATTTTTTTTTTAATTTCTCTTGTATTGTTGCAATCATTTCATTTAGGTACGCGACGAGAACTCTTGATAGATATGTCTATACCAATGTTATAAAGTTTTAGAGATTGTAGGGGAACCTTGGATCAACGAAACCGATTTTGATTTTCTTTTACCAATAACGTAATTTGTGAATGTGATAATATTAACCCGAATTGAAGAGACGCTTTCGTAGTATCCGGATTTGCAAATTAAGTAGGAGAAAAAATTGTCGAACGAAAATGTTCCGTCCAAAAGATATATGATTGAATTCTAGAGAAAAGCTTTATAGCTTGATAATGCCTTAAAAGTCAGTGACAGTATATTATATATTTATCTTTTATATACAAACAAGTGCTCCGCCGCGCCTATACGTCTGTTCGCTATTAACTCAAAAACTACTGAACGGAATATATTGCGGTTTTCACATATTTGAAGGACTCAACTTAAGACAAGGAAGAGGAAGGTATATATTCATGGTGTACGGGTCACAGATGCCCGCGCGAGTCTGGTCGCTAGTATATTATAGTGATAACAGATACTTCTACATACAGCTTGTAGTCTGTGCTTGCATTTCATATGAAAAACTTATAAAGCCAACTGAAAACCTGTAACTTCAGAGGGCGGTGGGCGTGGCAAAGGTCGCCCAATGAGGTCGGGGTCGCGACCCCAACGACTAATGATAACTCATACTATACAACGTATACAGCTAAATTTACGCGCAAACTCAGGTTTACTTAGCTCTGAATCAACTAAGCAATGTATAGCATGTTTTCATTGCTCGTTTAGGGACCTCCTTCAGAACTTTATTTGATACGTTTAGGAATTATAACAGATGATAACCACTATGAATGATATCGGTTTCGTGGTGGTCGACGATGGTGGTGGACATCACAAGTGTCGTTTTGTATACTTAAAAATGTATGATATTTAAGACGGACTATTTTTAATTTGAATGTATTTTGAAACATGAAATATTTCTTTTAAAATTAAATTGCTTGAGTCAAATTCACATTATTATTGTCAATGCACTCTTCCATTATACTTGTTATTTTTCACGAAACTATGGAAACACCATCAAAGTTGTGGTTGGAGGAAGCCATATTGACCGTTTGAAGACGTTTCGTGTTTGAGAGTAGCAGAAAGTGGAATTAAATTTCAATTAACAGTCAAAGGGCTAGGCAAGTAATGAAACGTCATCGATCCAAGTTATTTGCCTAGCTGTTTGATCAACTGGCTTTCAGGCCACTAGTTAAACGGCGCCGTTTAGTTAAAAGGCGGGAGTTCTTTCTGGAAATTCTGAACAGGAGGGGGTTTGTAGTTTATTGTTTATCAGAATGCCAAATCGTAAAAAGACTGCTTTACGACTGATTTGAGCGCGACCGCCGCTGTGTGAGTTATAAAAGTGAGTTACAGAATCGCAAGGCTGGTGTCTATTGGCGGCGGTAAACTCCTGTTTGCCTCGTATGAAGACAAATATGCTTGTATGTAAGTAATTTTTACCATAAAATTTCACATCAACCCTAGTTCAGACAATAGACATATTGACACAAACACTTTCGACGCAACATGATGAAAAAGGTAAAAATTAGGAGCCAAACGTGTGCATTGTGATGTTTGGAGATGTGACCGATAAGACAGACAGCCGTCTTCTAAACGGCAATGCTTATAATGTTCTAGGACAGAGAATATATGGAGCGATATACTACGAATTGTATGTTACTTAATGGTATAACATAGTAATAAAACTATATATTATTTATTACACATTATCCGTACAGACTATGCCAATACGATAATGTCGAGAATAACTAATAATTGTGTATATTAAACACATAATACACACAACATCGCTACTGTGAATTTACTCTGCGAACATATAAGTATGTCGATAGTGTCGGAGACAGCATTCTAACTAAAATTCTACCTTTAAGACAAATTTTCACGCCATTATGTGTGGCTGAATATGCGAACTTTAGATTGTACCACCATAACATATTATTGCAAACAAATAATTATTATAGTTATCATTAAACTTATCTACTTAACATTTAAAGAAAGATAGAAAAAAGTTATAACTTCCTAACTATCTAATATCTTAACTATTCTACATAATAAAAAAGGATGTTTAGCTAAAAGAGAAAGTGCACTAGCCTCCACACTAGGAATCGCTGTGGGCAGCTAGTCTCTTCCATTTGACATATTAATGGTACTTGTTATAATAATTTCTACATCACACAATTTTGTAATTAAACTATAATTTCCTTTTCATCATAGGACCGGTGGATAATATGGCGTTTAAGACAGCGAAAGTATAAAGTTTTGAATCGTCAGTGAAAATTTTATTTTAAAAAAGTGGTTAAAGATGAAAGGGCGTCTTAAGCAGAAAAATAATAAGCTAGTTAAGTAACCAAATTACGGGATCAGGTATGTAAATCTAAAAAAAAATCTATAAATTTAACGTTATTGCTCCACACATTTGCTGTTCTCCTTACACCCAATCGCGCGGGTGGTCGAGCTTGATTGTGATTGACAGAGACACGTCACACCAACACATTCGTCACAATTCATAACAACTAGATTCAACTGTGTACCATACATTGCTCACTCAACACATTACAATTCCACACAAGCCATTCCTAGAAAGAAACTTTAATCCATTAATTTGCGAGAATCGATTAGGTCGTTTTCACACCTATTGATATGTTGATAATTACGTAACGTGCTCTTATATAGTTGTATTATAAGGCACAACCAGCAATGTATATAAAAATTAACGATAATTTTCCTATAAACTTATCGTTTGTTATTATGGTAGCGGCATAGTTAACTAGACTTGGGTGTAAGGCTTTGAAAGGCTATAGAAATGCGTGATGTATGGAGTGACAGTCCCGGGAATGTTTGATATATCCAAATAATTCTAACACATAACGACGTGGAAGATATAGTCCTATTTGAAAATAATTTAGCGCATAGCATCCGCGCATGCGTGTCCGAACACAAATAAAATATTAAGCTCCCTGGCCGTCTACCTAAACTGACTGTCCGTAATTACGGTTTTCAGTTATATTTAATGATTCCTTAAGAAAGTTTAAGTTTATGTATTTTATTATGGTTTTATGTAACTATAATATAACAATAATTATTGTCAAAGAGGTCGAATATATAAAATCCACACGGGCGTATGCTAGTTTATGATAAAAGGGAAATACTTCATGAAGTAGTAGCTGCCCCTGCGAACTTTTTTTCGCCTAGATATGTTTTTTGAAGTGAAACTTCTTTATCGGGGTTAGAAAAAAATTTTGTGTAACATTTTTTCGTTACGCGTCACATTTTTCGGTTACGCGTCACATGTTTCGGTTACGCGTCACATTTGACCGTTACGTGCGTCTTTTTCTTGTCCCTATTCAAAGAGATTCTAAACCATTAGACCTACAACGCACTAGCGGCTGGCCGCAATGCGGTGTGCCGCTGCGGCGGGCCGCACATCGATTATTACATGAAACCGCACGATAACAACGCACTGACTTGCGGTCAACCGTCAACCGCTCCGGTTGATCTGGAGCTGCGGCGAGCCGCACCGGTTCAATGATGCGGCGCGCCGCGTCCCCTCCACGCACTCGGCGCGGTTAGCCGTCCTACCTACGTCATCACATATAATTATTTAACAAATGTAAACAAAATATTGTAAACCTATTTTAAAAGAGTAAAAAATAAAAAAATAAAATATGTTTATTATGGAACATAAGATACATGTATCACTTATTCCACGTCATTAAATTTGAATTTGTAATATTTCAAGAACGACAAGCACTGACGAGTGACGATTGCGGCAGACCGCAATAGGGACGGTTAGCCGGAATACGGCATGCCGCTACGGCAGACCGTATATACTGCGGCCTGCCGCAGCGGCACACCGCATCACGGCCAGCCGCTAGTGCGTTGTAGGCCTTAATAACAAAAATGTATAATAACGGTAACAATGATACTAAAAATTCTATTACAATTTATGAAATTCTGTAATAATCTTAGTGGTAATAAGGTAAAATGAAATAATTGTATTATTTGTATTCAAGTCTGTGATATTAAAAGCCTTTTGTTAAACTTTATCTAATTTAACTTTATTTAACCAATTTCTGTAAAGTTGCATATAGATAATTTTTCGAAAAATAAGGTCATAAAGAAGTTTCACTTCTTACGTGTGTACACTAGTACACGCACATTTTTTTTTACTTAGCCTACCTTTTTAGTACCAACATATGCAATATTTTGCTATGTTATCCTATAGACACTGTTCGCTTTTCAGAAGTATAAACCTAAGTACTTAATAAAATTGGTCCAGTCTTCGAGTTTTGCGCCTAGCAACATATTTTGTGATTAATTTTTATTTATACAACAGATTGTTAAATTTAAATTTTTCAATAATATCGATGACATTTGTTAAACAACTAAACAAGTTCCTTCGTCTGCACTTCATAATAAATATTTTTTTTATAGCATAACATGAACAATCCAACGGGATGCCCAAAAAGGGCTGCGCTGACTGCCCTGTTTGGGCATCCCATGGACACCAATTTTAGTGAGTGTGTTACCGGCCTTTTGAGGGAGGAGTATGCTCATCGTTTCAGGTCTCATATATTTTTATGCAACAGTATTTTTTGAACCGCTTCTGGGATGCAAACCAATTGCACAATCCACAACGCATGTGAAGTATGTGTTGACGGTCTACCCGCGTCGACCATGTATAATCTGATAAAACTACTTATCGCTAATAAATATCTAGATCCCTATTCTCTCTATCTATTCTATCTATTATACTACTATCTATTCTCCCTCCTCATGATGTTTTCCTTCACCGTTCGAGCGAATGGTTATAGGCGCACATAGAAAGAAAGTCCATTAGTACACAGCCGAGGATCGAACCTACGACCTCAGGGATGACAGTCGCACGCTGAAGCCACTAGGCCAACACTGCTCCTGAAAGAAAACCGAAACAAATGTTTCTATGGGATTAATTACCTATAACGTGTCTTTTAGAATGTTTCCCTGTACGTTTCAAAGAAGCTTTTTAACTTTTCCTCTCTTATTAAGCGCGTATAGCTTTTTATCTTTATCAATAAAAAAGATAATCCCACTTCCCGCACTATCGCAAGTGACGATAATTTATCTGACTAGACTCGCCTCCACATTGTTTTAGCAACCGAATTCCGACCCTAATGAAATTTATGACCCTCGAGTGTACACTGCGTGCTTTACTTGAGATTTATCTGAAGATTTCAGACTTTCACATTGTCTAATGGTCAAAGGAAATGTTTTGTGGACCTAATACACTTTCTGCAAGTTTATTTAGTTATGTAAGGGCTACGGTCTTGTAACGAAAAAAGAATAAAGTATGGAAAGCTTTTGGGCGAACTAGCGAGCTGTTGAATTGGCTTTCAGTGGAGGTTAAAGATATTATAGGAATAAGAAAACATACTCCTCTTTTAAAGACCGGCAACGCACCGACCAACAAGGGTGTTCATTCGCTGCTGTAGCTGCTTTTTATTGCTGTTCTGTAGGCTCGGTGGTCCCCCCTATCATACAAAAAAAAATATCCAAAGGCTGGTTTGATTCACTCTTACTTTTCTTAATTTAAGTCGACTAATGCCTAATAGAGGGACTGTTGAAGATTCACAGTGAAAAAAAGCAATACATTTTTTTGAGCTCTTTAAAACTAATAAATCTTAAGATATTTCCATAGATATCCATGTGTGTCGAATCGGCGACGTGTAAAAAACAAAAGTTTCGTCCCCCATTCGGCCGCGCGGTTCACTCGCACTTTTCCCGGACATGACGTCAACCACTTATCTTCTAAGTAATTTCAGCTCAAGTAATTTCCCGTTACATAAAAGCCACCGACGCAGAAAAACGCTTCATGTAACGTTGCGTCTTTATTTTTATGTTGTAAAAAAAATATACTTTAAAAAACTAAAATTTAAAACGCGTTTCAGTTTTCTAACTCAAAAGTCACATTTCTTTAAATCTACAGAATTGAACCAATTTACATAGTCATAAATACATTTCTAACCCTCGCCACCTTAAGATTTTCCGTGGGGTAGAAGTCACCCACGGGGCTTTTTTACCCCAAAGATAAGACTTGTCACAAGTTGACAGATGTCGTGACATTTACAAGCCAAGTAAAACAAGAAAGCGTTAAAAAGCCCCATTCATGCCAATTTTCCTTATATTTTTGTTTTGTTGACTCGTTCATTAATAATAACTACATCAAGCAGGTTACATGTAATACTTAAATTTAAGCATTATGTCTAGTATTATTATTTTAACAATAAAATATAAATACATATTTATAATTTAATATATGTACTTGCGTATATGAAAGAAACTTGATAGTACATTTTGACGTCTGTTTAACTAATAATTTTTCTATCTTAACTTTTTTACTTAAATGATTAGACAGATACACATATTATAATCATAAATTATTACCATAACTATTTTCGAGCTTCACTGTGCTGATCTATGGGTGTGAAACGTGGAACGACATATCGCACCGGCTCCCAGTCTTCCTCAACCATTGTCTTCGACGTAGTCTAGGTATCTACTGGCCCGAGAAAACTACTGAAGATTGGCCCTCATGTAGCCCAGACCTCCACTCTTTAGACTTCAAATTATGGTCGGTTTTAGAGGAGCCTGCTCTTAACGACACGGTCACATTAAGTCCACTTAAAAAATTTATTAATTGTAACAGAACTTATGGCTAGACTAGGTAGGTATATGGATAAGATAGAAACTATAAACCTTTAAATTTTCTGTTATTCCAAATAAATAAAATTGTACAAATTGATACACATCGATCCCACACCCGCCCATCATTTATAACATCAGTAAAAGCTTGACATAAATTCCAGACACAGAAATACACACAATGAATTCACATTCCCATATTTGCTTACCGTTAATCAAAAATTTTTGTCAAGATTCTGTCTAAAACTCAACTTCTGATTAATGATATCAACCCGGCAGTGGTCGGGTCCGGTCGAAACGACCCGAGATTTCAAGAAAACAAATACAACGGTGTCGCTAATGATACATCTAATGGTGCAGAATGATTGTCACCAAACCATTAGCCGATGAATACCGTTAAGTTTCCCTTCTGCTTACAAAATGACCTGTTTACGGACGGTAAGTTAAACGGCCAGTTGAATAAACACACGGAAATGTCATGATATCATTAATTATCAAGATTAATACCTGCAATTGTCGCAAAGAATTACGGAAATGCTTTGACAATATTCTCCATATATTCTTTATAATTTGTACTTAATGCAATAGCAGATACGTAACGCCACAAATTAATATCTGGTCAGAATTTACACACCAACACAATGTATAAAACATATACAACTTTTGAATGCAAAACAAAGATTTTCTGTATCTATAACAATACTAACGCCGCGAATGGTGACAATTTAATTTACAAGAACCCTCTCAACGCCCTAGTCTGATAATTCATACTCGTCTAAAGTGCTAAACAGGTGTAAGCATCAAGCATGCATTTTCACTCCAACACTTTCCATTACTTCCTTCCTTTATTCAAATAAGAGATTCACAACGGAATACGGAAATGGATACAATATGGGAAAAGAGATTAAATGCGAAGACCACGTGCTGACTTTTCCCGTCAAAAGCGACGAAAGTTGTCATCAAATACACATCCTTCGAGGGCGGGAATCAGTTTTAAAAGCCATTAGAGCGGGTGGGGTGCCTCGAGGTTGTAATTAGACTGCGTTAATATTTAACAAGTGCGACGCCGTACAGATTAACGTAATACTAGACCAGCTGTGCGCGGACCTTCTGGCTTTCCTTTTAAAAAACCCACTCTGTCAACGGGATCGTCAAAAATTAATTAGGCCTTTAAAAAAGATTTTACGCTAATAGCTTTGTAATATCAGAGACTCCACGTTGTAGGTATTATTCTTTCATTAGGAATTTCATGTTTTAAGGTGATTTTAAGAACTTTGGCGTACAAACAAAGCCGTGAAAATTTGTCAGAGTAATCCTTTCATCCCTTTCCGAGTAATTTGAATCTCGAAGATGGCCGCGGTGTCTGTGGGTTAACTAATGGCAAATGCATTATTAAAGCCCCGCGGTCGGGTTCGCTGTAAAGGGTTGAGGACAGATTATGGTATTACTGATTTTAGATTTGAGAGTGAAATTTGGATAGATGTATGCGGCTTGTTAATTATACATTACACGATAAGTCATTCAAAGACCTTTATGAAATTATCTGATTGTATTTTTAATATATAGATCAAAGTTAAACAGTCTGTAGGCTCACCTGATATTATGTGATACTGCCCATGGATACTAAAATTTTCTGAAGGCTTGCTAGTACATATTCAGTCTTTAAGAGTTGGTGCGCTTTTTTCTTGAAGGACCCTTAGTCAAATTAGTTCGGAAAGGACTTCAGTTGGTAGCTGGTTAGACATGGTGGTGGTGCGCGGTAAAAAATACCTTCTATAATAAAGTATTGACGTGAACACAATTATTATAATTTTGTTCATGAGATTTACTTGTTTCTGCTTAGCTAATATCACGTCATCAAGCTTTACTAAAATAACAATGAAAATGAAACCAAACAACGTCATTAATCACAGAAATCCGTTAATTTTTTCAAAAGATACTGTCAGTACGAAAAATCGCTTACGCAATATGCAAATCTCCCCAGGTACCAAATGACCGTGGGTAAGAGAAACTTTTTCGAACCAATCAGTCACAGTCCGGAATATCCGGGACCAAGATTAGCATAGCCAAAAATCACAATAGCAAACTCAAGAAGTTAATGGACACGCATAATTTGACGCAGCACAAAAGGGTTAAACAAAGGTGGTCTAATAAAAAGGTATATTAATGATAGATACTCGGTCCGTTAGACCGGCTACGGCCAGCAGGTTTGGTTTGTTAGTTTATTAAAGTGTTAGATTATGTTGATTTACTCGTTTATGGTCATTATTGTGAATGACATTTTTTATATGTTAAGTTGCATTTGGAAAAGACTGGATTTCTAATACAGGAATAGTATTTATAATATGTAGTATAATCAAAGAAATTGGTTAATTTGTTTGATTTCATTAGATGTTTATTCATTTTTATTGTTTATTAAACTAAATGAAGGTAGAATCTACTTAAGTTGTTGCAATTGGTTAGACCGTAGTAGATAAGTGTGAACTTCGACAGGGATTTTTAAAGCCGCATTTACATTTATCTGACGTGTTGTGTTGTGATGCATCAGAACGGTATCAGTTTCATACATTTAATATGGAAGCGTTCACATTTATTCAATGTGGTGTGTTATGACGGCTTCTGATGTGTCGTGTCACAGGCGATCCCGGTCCGCGTCAGAAAGGGTGAGGTGCGGGGGGCGTGCCGTGAGACGTCATACCGCATCAGACTAGTGTGCACGCGCCAGTGTTGTGTTATTACGCGTCAGAAATGGACGAAGAGCAACTAATTGAATACATAAGACAATTTAAAGTGATTTATAATCCAAAATGTAAAGAATATAAAGATCAAGTTATGAGAGCAGCTATTTGGGAAGAGATAGGAGAAAAAATTCTTCTTCTTCTTTTTCTTTGTTTAGTTAGAAGCGTTGCCAACGCCAATAATTCCAACTCTTCTTCAAAATCTGAATCTGAATCGGATGATTCTTGAAAAAACATTGCAAATGTGTGAACTCTCTGGGAGTCAAGACGGAACTGATACAAAAAACCGTCATAATGCATCATAACACGTCATATCAATGTGAACAGTAGCCATCACGACAGAGAGCATCACAACACAACACGTCAGATAAATATAAATGCGGCTTAAGTCTTGTGGATTAGAAACTAGGATACGAGATATGAATTTAGTGTCGTTATTTAGGTAAGTATGAAAACTAATAATTATTAAGTTTAATGTGTCTACTACTATTTTGCCACTAAAAACCCTTTATCAATTCCTTATATAATAGTATCAATTTAATAGTTAAGATCATTTCTAAAATTAGTCTGCTTTAATCTTTTTTTTACCGTAAGCATATTATATTAAAAGCAATAATGAAATAGTAGCAAAATCCCCCTTTTGTTCGACCGCTTAGCTCATTAATACCGCAACACACGATAATATAACACCTGAACTACTCCGATTACGCATAATGAGAACAAAACCCTTTGTAACCATTCAGCCACTGATATTAATAAAAAGGGATAGTGACTAGGGCCTTTTGTAGATACTTGTTTACTCTATGGAATGACATGAATGTTTAGAGGCAAAAAACCGAAGCAAAGCAGACGGAACGGAGCTATGTACTTTGGTGATGCTAATTTTACCCTTAAGTTCTCGTAATAAGGGTTAAGTTTGGTTGGTAATAATTTTTTCGAAGAATTAGACAATGGTTATAGTAATAGACGATGATCGGTGACCTCTAGCATCTAGCTGTGTGGTGCGTTTGATTGACGTGTGTTTGATATGCGGGAGAATATATCGTAACTGTGAAATAAATTTAAGAAAATAATACAAGTTATAACATCATCATTTGGTCATCATACAAACTCATCAAATACGCGTATGTATGTACAAATACAGAACAAATAGTTATCTAAAACAGGCAAAAGAATAAATTTAAAGTCTTAATAGAGAAATATACCTACATGTTTAGATAATATATACTTTTGCGTTTAAACAAAAAAGGCGTAAAGTCATTAACAATCATTATGAAGTGCAGCATTATGAAGCAGCCGGACAGTTGGTAACGTCTTCAAACGAAAAAAAAACAATGCCTTTGAAAGGGCACAAAGGTGACAATCCAAACAATGGTCTCTATGGGAAATATACAAAAGTCGCTTATATTTATGCATTGTTTGTTTAGCTACTAAGAGGTGACGGCAGAAAACAAATAGCTTTTATACCACAACCCCATCTTTATCGCCAGCATAATGGGACCCGTAGCGCTACTGAAATTCTTAAGTTCTAATCTAAATAACAAAGTTAGGAGGGGTCTTGTTAAAACGGTCGTTCGGTTGTTTTTCACAGTTCTAATTGCCTATTATAATGATACCTGATATGTCTAGGTTGCTCGCCGTGAGTTTGTTTCTAAGATAGGATTACAGTACCTTTGTACTCGACAATCAGATAAGTTGCAAGCTTATTTTGTGCCTCTGGAGTTTCTCAATTTTGTATTTCGATATTGTTCGCGTAGAAATGGCGAGGAAAAGGGGCCACGTTTGCATACTTTAAGATTAAAGCTAACAAATATTGTGAAAGCATATTATCATGGGCATATATTTTTTCTTTCAGTCAGAATTGTGTGACTAATTTCGTCATCTGTGTCTATTGATGGCGTAGGTGGAAGCGATGAATCAACATCTGAAACAAAAATCTTGTGATCAAATAGTACAGCCACTCCTTAATAACTTAATTAAAGTATCCTTATACAATTCTCTATATTTTATATTATTCAAAATTGAATTAAATTCATGACTATAATAAAATTACCATAATTATTAACACGTTCACTGGTGAGTTACCAGTGATTTAGTAAAACAGCTGAGCTTGCCATATTCAAAATCAATCAATTTCGCTGCTTCCTCTGTGTCGAAGTAGAGTAACTTATAGTTTCCCTAATGATATTACTATATCAATTAATCAATTAATAAAGTTAACTTACGAATAAACCAATTTAATATTTTCGTTTTGCAGTCACTGCAAAAAACTGTCTTTGGTTATTAAATCTAATATATAAAATACTCGTGTCACAGTTTTCGTTGCCATACTCCTCCGAAACGGCTTGACCGATTTTGATGAAATTTTTTGTGCTTATCCGGTATCTATGAGAATCGGCCAACATATATTTTTCATCCCCCTAAATGTTAGGGGTAGTCCACCCCTAAATTTATTTATTTATTTTTTAGACAAAATTTTTAATCTTTATTTTTTTATGATACAACATACAAAAATACATACAATCCTGAATTTTCACCCCTCTACGATCAACCCCTATTTTTTATTATAAATGATATACATGGCAAAACGACGTTTGCCCGGTCAGCTAGTAAATATATAAAAGAACCTCTTTACACATTTTTACATGTTATATTTCTGTTATGCACCGACATGAATCGATACTATTTCATTTATATGACTCTCAGAGTAGTTTCAAAACTGCGGGTGCGCGGGTTTCACGCTGCTTGCTTGCTTTAGTTAATTCAATTATGTTAATAAATTGATCATTTAATTTATTGATATTACAGATAAATTCTATACATGTTGTGCTTCTGAAGGTTTCTGATTTCCGTATTAAATCGTTGAATTATTCAGGCCTTGCCTAATAGATAACCAAGCTCGTAATATAGAAATATAACTTAAAAAGAGAGCTAGGGCTATAAAAGTCCCTTGCGTCGCCTAGATGTTCCATATTGTTGCAACTATACCTAGAGCAGAATACATGGAATATATAATGAATATATTGAAGGACAATTAATTTCTAAAAATAAGGTGAATTATGTTATTAATGCAAAGAATAAAGTAACCACTACTGTTACTACGTTACCACTTAGTTACAGGGTATACCAAATTTTTATTCTGTTTAAATACCCATAAAGAGAACATTTCCTAAATCTTAGGGAAAAATAGAAAAATAAACGTTCACACTAGCTCTTTATTTATGACTGCTAAATGTTAAAAAAATATGGCGAAACTTAAACGGCCTCACAAGCGGTTATGTTTGAAGCACAAAATTAATTTTTGTAAGAGTCCTTCTAACATCTATTCATTTGTCACCAGAAATTGCTTTATGAAATTCCAGAACCATCCAACGAAGTGTATTAATTATATCAATTGCAATTTTAAAGGCGGTAACTTTAAATCATACTCAATCCATAGAAAGAGATTATTTCAAACAAGTATCAATCTAATAAAAACTAAATCAAACTATCAACACACTTGCTTGCACTTGCGAGCCTTCTGGCATTGAGAGTGTCCATGGGCGGCGGTATCACTTAACATCAGTTGAGCGGTTTGCCTCCTATTACATAAAAAAAATCAAGGAATAATTGCATTCTAGATCAAACCCTATCCATCAGGAAATATATACGTAAATATATATTTGAAAGCAAGTTCTTTTCTAAAGCGAACAAACGACATTTCTAATATCAATAACCTGTATAATTATCATTGGGTGGAAAACGCTCTCCGTAACATCTTAACTAAATTCTTATAACAGGGGCAAAATCTCCCCAAAAAACATAAAAATGTCAATTGTATTATTTAATCTAACATCACAAAAGATGAACTTAATAAAAAAGTCCTCAGCGCGTGTTAAACTCGTGCGCATACTGACCCTTAGCTGACCTTAAGGGATGCTGTGATCATTTAAATATTAAAAAATATAAGAATATCACTGTTATAAAACTAGTTTCACACTCTGTTCAAGTATGAAATTCGGATTAAGCTTATTCCAAAACTTGTTATCGTAAGATATACTTTATGGTAATTGAAACAATTTATATAAATGTTAGGTTAAGTTAGGATTCTTTATACTATTATTCCTACTTCTTTTATAAAGCCTTTCAACAAAATGATATTACAACAAGCAAGATTAACCAAATTTTTACTCTAATTTGGCGCCAAAGAATGTTAGATTTTGTTACATTTTATTTACTACGCAACGAGTAAACTATGTGACTACTAAAATGATATCATTTTTAGTTGATCCAACCATCGTGTAAAGAATTTTAATGATTAATAAAAGACGACAGTGACCCCGGGGTGTAAGGGAAGCTGCGGTCATCTCATTTAAATAATACAAATTACCCAAAACGTGTCAGGTTAAGTGATTGTAACGCTTTTTTATTTTCGATAAAACCTGTTACAATGCCGACTTCAATATTACTCAACACTGATAAACTTAACGTCAATACTTTAACTTTTTTACAGTTTGATTTAAAAGAGACGATCTTCAAGTAGTAATAACTTTTGACCCCTGGGAACAGCTAATAATTCATAAACAGGCAACGGACTTTGTCCACTCAAAATCAATAGCGAAAACCAGTCGGCGAATCCGCTATTAATCCCAATATACCCGCTAACAATACTCGCCCTTTCACTAAAGACTACAAGGATAATAGCCGATATTCTACTCGTTTAAGAATGATAAATTACCGAAATGGAAGTCGGTATGTCCATTCCCACAGATATTAAAATCGGGGACAAAGAAAGGGTCCGCGCTTGCAAGGACTCACGCGGCGTTTTAGAAAATATGAAGATGCTTTGTTTGCATGCAAATCCTTCATAGGATGGAAATTGGAAAAGTTTAGACTTTGATGTTTTACGCTTATTGCTGGCTAATCGGTTGTGAGTATTCACTTCAAAGGATGTATCTGGGGATTTGGGATTGGCGCGTTTAATTATCGCGTTGAAGATTTTTATATACAGACTAGTAATTTATATATTAAAGTAGTTCCGCTGGGGTTATAAACGCAATACCGTCAATATTATTTACGTACTTAGGAGGAAACCAACATAACTCAGACCTGAAAATCGACTGTGTCGGTATGGGCACAAAAGGCTGGTTCATACTCGGGCGCATCTATCTAAAATATCAAGTTCACGTGTCACGGTGTTTGTAATTAAACTCCTGCGAAATGGCTTGACCGATTTCCGTGAAATTTTGTGTGCATATCGGTTAGGTCAGCGAATCGGACATCATTTTTTTCATCACCCTAAATGTCAAGGGTGGTCCACCCCTAAATTTATTTTTAGACTAAATTTTTTGTTTTTATTTTTTTATGATACAGCATACAAAAATACATACAATCCTTAATTTTCACCCCTCTACGATTAACCAATATTTTTTATTACAGAAGATAGTTATTTTTATTGAACTGAAAAAAATACATGGCAAAACAACATTTTAACAAAAACAATCAATGTAACAGGGTTTAAACATGTATTATTCGAAGTGCCAAAACAGTTCCTGTAAAAATAAAATTAAACCACAGCTCCTTATCCCATATTGTACATAAGCCTATATTCCAAATCCTACAGAACCTATTTTAATGATATTTTATGACTTTTAGTTTCCGTGAAATTTGTGGACAAACACACTATATATATTTTTCCCACATGCTTAAAAGCCTAACTACTCAGTATGACCTAGTAAAGTACAAAAGTAGTATAATGTTTTTATCAACACAATAGAAATCGCATTGTCTATAATTCATCTTAAGATTAAAGCAAAGAGCATGATCAGACAAGATATTTATGCAAAGCCCATGGTTAGCGATGGCAGGTTATCAGCTCGTTGTATCAGGGGGGCGATAGTAGATTTGTTAGTATTGCCACCATCGAAATACTCAATCTGTTTTGATAAGAATTGTAAGACCTTATTATAAAGGAAGAACTTGAAGCATTGGAGGAAACTAAGTTTTCTTTAGTTTAATTTGTTTATTTTGTCTCACAATCCAGTTTAGGGAGCGTTCAAGTATTACGTAACGAATTTTGGGAGGGGGGGGGGGTTCCTTTTGTAAAACGTTACGATGCGGGGAGGGGATTGAATTACGCGTTATTGTTAATATTATTTTCGACTTTCCAGTACTTTACACCACATAATGGTAACTTTTAGGTATAAAGAGTCACTGGGTCACGAAACGTTTTACTATTGGGTACAGAAAACGTTACTGCGCGTTACATGGGGGGGGGGGAGCAATATTCTCCAAAAAGTGAGTGACGTAATACTTGAACGCTCCCTTACAGATAAAGCTTTGTAAAGCTTTGAAAAGTACAAAAACGAACTTAATAGATTTCTACGACAGCAATAATAACTACTGTCCTGTATAAGTTCTCAAATTGGAATAACTGGCATTCATAATAACTTTGAAAAAAGAATGATGTTGGAACTCCTTAAACAATCGGTCCGCCAATTCCGCCAATTAAAAACAAAACGAACAATTACAAACAACAAAGAAAACAAAAACAGCTCTCAAGGAGTTTCAAACAATTAGCAACTCAGCAAGGGTAAAAAAGTAAAAATTGTCTCAAAATTTGTTCGTTGACTATCTCAATCAATCTTTGGTCCCTGAGGACTAACCCTTCCCTCTGTAACCCAATTAATAAGAGGGTAGTGTTACATGGGGACCGCAAAAAATTAGATTGAAATGTTTAATTCAATCATTGCTCTTGATATGTTCTTCGTGTATTTTTCATCTTTTTTAGGTGGTTTTCGACTTGATTTATTAAATAATACAGTGCACCAATAGCATAACCCAATATGTATTCACTATAAATATTACAGAATATAATATCAGCCTTATTGCTAATCAGCGTACTCTTTTAGGTAAAACAAGAAGGTTCTTAACTAAAGCAAAATGCTAAAAGTATATACTATAGAAATGTACACTCGGAAGTTCTCTAGCTAATTTAAAAAATAGAAAATTAATCATATAAATATCAGCAACGCCGTTAACGTCGCTATAACCTATTTAAGTTACGACGCTCACCCACCAGGGAGATGTAATGTATATCCTTTCTTGATTCTAACAAACTTAACTTACGATTTGATCGTAGGTGTTTGAGATTAGATGAGAACTGAAGCAAATATAAAGTGTTAAACATCTGAAGCTTTGTATTTCAATGTTGCTGTATTAGGTCCATAAGTATTATTATTCATAGAACAGAAACATTTCTGTGTCTGTTTCGTTAATTTTCAGAGACAGAAGTCGTCGAATGTTTTTTCTAAGCTGGTTTCCTTGTGATGTTTTACTACGCCGTATGAGCATGTATTAAACATACAAATAGAAAGCAATATAGAATTTGTACCTACTGTAAAATTTACCCCAGGATTAAGAATAACATAGTCATTTAGCTATACAATATCAGTGGTACAAATAAAAACTTGCTTATTCGAACCTTATATTAGAAATAGTTATGCTTAGAATAAGCTAAGAATAAGGAGATCATAATTTCTTACTTATAAACTCGTTACTACGTTGGTATAACTATTCACCCGTTATGCCATAGACAAGACGTCAACGTCGCAATTCATTGATAAACTTAAGAAAAACACAGAAACTTGTCTATGATAACCGTGTTTCTGTCAGTTTGAAATATTGTATTCTATAAGTATTGAAATCAACAATTTATTTTAGTTCCATTTTTACTTCCTACGGAAAGTTATTCAAACCATATGCAATGCATTTTGCATACTAAACGAATTCTTAGAACTCACCAACCAATCTAACAATGTTGTGTAACAAGATGGAGTTTTTCGTCCGACGACACACTTGGAATAATTAATATCTCGAAGGGTCACTTCAATCATTGCTAATCAAGTCCCATTGAAAGATAAATTCTTCAGTTGATTCATATCAAAAGTTTAAATTAAATTTTATAATCGAAATTTTTCCATTCCACAAACTATCACACAATTCCTGATATCGTAAATGTAAAGTGACAATTGTATCGCGTTTTTAGATACGTACGGGTAAATAAAAATATGCCGAAAACGCAAATATAGGAAACTTAGTAACAATAAAAGTCTTACAACATGCTAGAGAATGTTTTCTTTTTCTTTATGAATTTATTCCATTTAAAGTCTAGTCTGAAGTCTTAGACAGAATCCTCACCCCACCTTTCAAAGAAGCCCATATTAAAATTTCCTTGAAAATAATCCGAACACAGCACAATATCAAAATTTAATATCATTTTAATCTTAATTCTCCTTATTAATGTTACCAAGGAGGGCTTTGTTACGGTTTGTATTTAAGACAGAGTGAAATATATGTTATTGCAATGACATAAGGTTTATATTCTTGTGCTCACTCGATTTGTTTTGCCTGGAAAATGTGTGGGATGAAGAAAATCCGCTCAATGCAGGTAAGTTCAAAGATACCTTCTTTTGAAAGTGAGGCATAATTAGGTCGATTTTCGTATAAACTCTGAAAGGTTTTATTCATGTTTTGAAAGCTTATTAAAACCAAATATTTGGTGAATAATTTTCTTTTATCTTTCAACATTATATAGAAATACAGTACAGAAAGCCTACGCTAAACTAGACTATTATAATACATGGAAAACAGCTTTCTATTTAAAGAAAATAAGTACAATGTTGTTCTCCGAATAAACTATGTAACAGTTTTCAAAATAAGGACTTTAAAGTGTGTTCGAAAGTACAATTATTAATAATAAAAATAATTAAAAAGAAAATTAAAACAAATTTAAAAAGTTTGGTCCCTGTGGCAGTGTACCTTAAACGCTTGCAGCATCCTCGCTGTATTGCGATACTTATTCTTTAAGCCAGGAAAGCACCAGCTCGCGGGTCACCGGTTAAATTGTAAATATTGTATACTTTATTGGTATTTTTTTTTTTAAAGACAATTCACACCAATTGACCTAGTCCAATGCTAAGCTGGTGAAGCTTGTGTTATGGGTACTAGGCAACGGACATACATACATATTATAGTTAGATAGACATATTAATACATATTTAAACACCCAAGACCTAAGCACAACACCAAATGCTCATCACATCGATGTTCGTCTCAGCCGGGGATCGAACCCGGGACCCATGGATTCGCAGTCAGGGGTACTGACCACTAGACCAATGAGTCGTCAAAGAGTCAGTATGATTACTTATTTTTTTTTTTTTTTTCATTACATCTGTTTCATTTGCAAATTTTTAACACAAGTGATAACCTGTGTCCGTAAAATCCAAATCAATTATCTCTAGCAATCATACCTAATACCTCAAAGTTATATGCCGAGTGCATCAACTACTTCACCTCTAAATCGTCAATAGTATCTATCAAATTCTAGACAATAAGGTACAACCGTTTTCAGTGTATTTCAACACACTTCAAAAGTAATTCCGGTAGCAAGGTCCTGTCATTGTTACATTTAATTAAAACGCGTAAAAAAGCGACTGATGGATCACACCCGAACCCTTAATTAATGGGTTTTGTTTGTTCACACGGTATAGTTGTATGGTGAAAGTAAAAATATAATATGTAGGTTTCATCGGACAAAAAAGGCTACATATCAAGATAATACTATACGGCCGCAAGTAGGCCTGCTACCGCCAACTCCTGGAGGACCTGCTGCAACTGAAAGGCAGCTATTGCTGGGAAGTGGCACAGTACAGGGAATTTCTTTCACTTTTTGTGTCGCAGAAGTGTGTGATGATAACACTATATTATGACACTATATGAACTATATCAAATAATATAGTTGAAATGTGTAACTGTATCCCACACACAGAATCAAAACCAATTTACAATAAATTGGTGTTTTTTTTATGTTTGTCACATTATGACAACAATATTTTATATCCCGTCTCACCTCCCTTGGACAAGCAAAAAAACAGGGGCAGCCGTAGAGCAGGCGGAAAATAATAAACGTCTTTCCTCCAACTTCGAATGTTCCCTTTGGAGTAGAGACTCTTGGGCCGTGAAGTTCAAGTTCATAGGCACTAATTAAAGATAAAATTTAGTTAGAGCCTGATACTACTGGTGACCCCAGAGCTGGTGCTTTTCTCGCTCAACGAATAAGTATCGCAATACAACGAGGAAATGTTGCCAGCGTTAAAGGTACACTGCCACAGGTACCAACGTTTTTAAATTTGTTTTAATTTTCTTTTAATTAATACTACATAGGTTAAGATTAGTAATAAATACTGTATATTTGATTGTTATGTATAGGTTTTAATAAACGATTCAGTATATTTTAGATGTTATAATTGCTTTGTTCAATAATTCAAAAACTATTGGTATCACGTGAATGAGTGTTGAGAGTTATTATTATTAATTACTTAAAATGTCATGTGGAACATGGTGTAATGGTTACAGCAAACGTTGTGTAAAAAAAACATGGCGATTAAAAAGATTGGCGTAGAGTTTATTGCCAGTTCTTCTCTTCCGTTCTACGCCCTTGATTTGAGAACTGGCACTAAATGTAAAATTAGAAGCAATTATGTGTTTCTTTACTGACGAGTCATAAGTATACAATGTGTTACCTATATTATTAAATGATTTATGAATTTTGAGTATGGTGATATAACACTTTAGTCACTGAAATCTGAAAACAGCCGGAGAATCTGTACTTACTTAAATGTTGAATCATAAGCCCGGTGTAGTCGGTGTTTGTAGTCATAATATTTGTTTTCCAGTAAAGCAAGATTTACCTAATAATATAGAAGAGCAAGCTCAAACGGCTAAGTGCTAACATTAATCTGAGAAGCTTGTAATATTGTCTTTGAATAAGAAATAAGTGTATGTTATAAAATAGGTTTAATTACAAATGTAATATTAAAAGCGCGAAACAAAGGCATGATGACAAAAGTCTACTCATTCGTAATCACGGGGAAAACTTTATTTTGTGATATACTCACAGTTATGCTAGCGTATTCGACACGCGCTTAATACACAGAAATAAAAATTCTATTAAAACAGTTTAGGGAAATAGATTACAAAAGGGATAGATTATCTATAGGCTATTGTTATCTTATTTCGTATTACAATTTTATGTATTGTAGAAATATTTGGTGTCCGTGATCTCTGGAGTTTTACTAAATTACGTAATTCAACTTTGTTATCATAATAAAAGCCTTTTTACTTTTGACTATATTTGATTTAATGATACACATTAATTACTACAAGTTTTATAAGCGTTTAAAGAAAGAAACTAGCTAGAATAAATCAAACATTTATTTAAAAATAGGAAATTGTGATATTAGCTAAACATCTAAGTAATGTAGTCTTAATAATATTGAACTATTCAAATTATTAAGACAGATTATATATTTTAAAGAAAAAACGTTTATATGATTAAAGCACACACATATAATATAAATACAAACACAATAACTTCAATCAAAAATGGACTCAACTCAGCTTAACTTGTTGTACATATTTCACTTATTAAAAATAATAACTTTTTTTTATTTAGCACCGTTTTGACGCAAATACGCTGTCAGCAACGTACATAAATTACGGTGCGGTTAGAAGACAAAAGCAAGGTTCGATGAGGGGTAGGTAATGAAAAACATGGCCGTCACGATTACCCCTCCCGACATTTGTGCAATTGTTCTGATTCATCAAACTTGTGCTTTCAATCATAACAGATAAAACATACGATTTTACTGATATTTTTTTATTTTTTAAACGTTCAATATGATTCAGAAACACGAGGATTGTCTAAAATTTTCGATGAATTCATAAAAACAGAATAATAATAAAGGCCGTTTATTTTCAATGTTAACAATATACAGTTTCAATTTGTTATATATATTTATTTCTTGTTATTCGTTTTCCTAACTTCCTAAAGGCAAAAAGGGTAAAAGCCCTCTCCGGCATTTCTCAAATTTCTCTATGTATGGCTTTCTTTCTCCATTTTTTTTAAGACAATTCACACCAACTGACCTAATCCCATGCTAAGCTGGTGAAGCTTGTATTATGGGTACTAGGCAACGGATATACATACATACTATAGATAGATAGACATATAAATACATATTTAAACACCCAAGACCTAAGCACAACACCAAATGCTCATCACATCGATGTTCGTCTCAGCCGGGGATCGAACCCGGGACCCATGGATTCGCAGTCAGGGGTACTAACCACTAGATCAAGCCGCTCGGAAAGATACTGGTCGTCGACAATTCGAACCGCTCTCTCATAGGTAAATCTTAGATGCAATCTATACATATTGTAAAACTTCAGCTAAATTCTTTTGTTGCACTTAAGGTGCCAGCATGGCATCTTGTAGGAACAATCATTGTGGTACAACACTAGTCAATATGTCAAAGGACGTTGGACAATAGTGTCCCAGCCGGCGCCCGCGCAATATAGTTTGATCTACATAACTTGATACTTTAGATTTCTACAACGACACAACTAAATAAGTATATACAATCAATGCCCGTTTTATATAACAAACAGTGCTTCGCAATAAATAAATTCTGCATGAAGGCCTTTTCATGTGCATTTTATTCAGTAGACTTTATAGGTATTTAATTGATATTTTTGTTAAGAAAGTAGTTGACGCTGTCACTCATGTATTTGTCACGTATTTGTGTTGTGTATCTATGGATATTTTTCATGTTAATACACGTGTACTATAATTATTCAATAAATCATAGTTTAAAAAAACTAAAAAACACGCATGTATTATTGTGAAAAAGCGTGGGTTGCTCTATAGACGAAAAATATGGCACAGAGCGCCCCACGCTTTTTCACAATAAAACCAGTATTTTTTGTTCATTACCATTTTCAGCCTAAATTAGGAATTATTTTTCACTTTTTAGTTTTATGTGCTTTAAAAGCGTGTTTTTTAGTTTTTTTAAACTATGATTTATTTTTTAGTTTAATTTTTTTTTCGGATTATTGCATTGTCATCGATCTTTGACAGGTGCGCAAAATTTGAATAAAATCTGTCCGTTTAAAGTGGGTCACAATCGAGTCCGAAGGAGTCGGTTACATACACACATACATACAGGTGAAGCTAATATAAAGCGTGTAATAAATAGATATTCATTCAACTTGACGTAAAGTATCAAATTCGCTCGTTGACCTACAGACTAAACACTGTATAATAAAGTGACCGACACGTTTCGCGGTCAATAAAGCTTTGATACATTCCCACACTGTTATTGTAGCAAACTCTTTCAACCTAAAGTTTACAATATTTTGGTTTTCTAGGGTCCTCATTGTCTCGGAAGCCAAACATCCGAAATCGTATTATTTCAGCATTTGGGGTCAATCTATTATTCGTTTAGAATTATTAGGACGCGGGTGAGTCAGATTAAAGTTTGATGGATATGTTTTACGTGGGAATTTTATACTTTGAAATAAGCAAGAATGGTATTGAATCCAGATAACGCGTATAGATTTGGCGGTCATTTAAATGTGACATTTGACAATTTCAACAAGGCAATATGACCATCAAAACTTTTTGTCAAGGCTTTCTGTCCATAGTGACCTAGACTCCTGAAGTAATGAGACAACAAAAGACAAAAAATTATAGTTACTTACTTTCAGCGTGTTTATAACTACTTATATAAATTTATTATCCTCCAAAAACAAAAACAAAAACCTTTAACTGTGTCAAGCATGTACAGTATTAACACTTCACCTAATTATTTCATTTAATTTAGTTATTTTGGCTTAAAAGCACAAGAAACGTTGCAACAAGTGAAAATTCATAGAATATGTTTTTTTACATAGGAAAAATTATGTAAATAAGTAAATAAACGTTTTTATTTACAATCAAGTGTATTATTTACAATTTTCTTAAAATAAAAATTATTAAAAAGAAAATCAAAACAAATTTTAAAAGTTAGGTGCCTGCGGCAGTGTACCTTTTACCTTTTTATATTAATTTAATATCAGCACCAAGAAAGCCAGGTGCATGTCAATTGTCAAATTAATATTTGAATAGTAAATCCTGGCACGTGGCGGTTGTTCGCTCTATTGATTTGAGAAATTAGCTAATTATTTAAAATTATTGCGCACAAATGCAATTTTATTTTGTGTTTTTCATGGTTTACTTTGTTTAAAAAAAATCGTTACGTAACAAATTAATAATATTATATGATCCTCGTAAATATAATATTAACCTTTTACAAATAAAACCATTTGAATTATTATTATATTATATCTATAACATAATATAATATAATTTGTCATGCCAAAAAAGTGCAGGCCGCTTCTCGAGACATGCCGCACTTAACAATATCATACGCCGTTCCCTTGCCACCGTCAACGTGCCAAGTCTTCTTGAGCCAAGTGGTATTGCAAGAGACGATGGCAAGAGACCGGACGGTATGAGTTTGATTCCATGGTAGATGGGTCGGGTACTGGTATGGGATGCAACCTGTTCAGACACGCTGGCCCCTTCCCATCTACATGGAACCAACTACAGAGCTGGTGCGGCTTGTGAAGCGGCTGAAAAAAATAAAGCATGCAAATACAGGGGTCTGGGCTCTGAATATGATTTTGTCCCATTCGGTGTCGAGACCCTTGGTCCGTGGGGTCCTAGCGCTTTAAGGCTTTTTAAAGAAATTTCAAAAAGGTTAGTCGACATCACAGGAGACCGAAGATCTGGCAGCTACCTCGGACAAAGAATTAGTCTAGCAATTCAAAGGGGGAACGCTGCCAGTATCTTCGGAACCTTGCCTAAAGGGACTCCTTTTAATGATATATTTTAGTTTATGTTAAGTTTCGTTATTTATTTCAATGTATATTATTTTATTATTATTAGTTTATGTTTATAAGTTTAATTTTATTAATATTGTTGCTAATTACATGTTGATGTGTAAAACCTAATTTAAAACATGTGTAAGAGGCCATTTTGAATCAATCAACATCTCAAATAATTAGACAATTATAACGCACGATTACGTATAGTATTTATGATAATTTATAGACTATTTTACTAAAGCACAGACCACTTTAATCAAGAAGAAATGTCAAAAACGTTTTGTGTTAAAAAATTGTATGGAAAGCTTCGCTTAGATTAACAAAGAAAGAATACATAACATCGTTATTATCCTAGACTGTTTCGCTATAGACATAGCATGTTCTGTCTGACCTTTTATAAGTAAATTACCGTGGAGAACACCCTATACACTCGAAGTCAGTAGGCAATAATTGATTTTGTTTGCCCCTCTTTAATTGTGTCGAGTGATGCACGAGTTTTTGAATAATTCATTTGTTTCATATGAATATTCACATGAACCATTTTGTACTAACGACATTCAACTTAACCATTTAATTTAATTTAACCTTTTTTTAATATAAAAGAAAGACGATAGTATTGTGTATATTGTTTTCCATCAAAGACAACACTAAAATTATTTGTAATTAACAATGACAAATTTATTTACGCTAAATTTATAAAAATTAAAGCCAAATAAATTAGAATATCGATACGTATATTTCATTCATACAAATATACTCCATACAATTAACATAAATAGAAGTAACATTTCTTAGAATTAACGTAAGTTTTAAAAGTTAACAAACGTTAACAAATGTTTTCCCATTACAAAAACAATTCTAATGGGTTCTATCCCTAAATCGTATAAGACTGTTTTCTACTCACAATCTACGAAAGCATAATAAATTATAACGCAGAAATGTTTAAAAAACGATATGAGACAAAATTTCCCCTTCGCGTACCCCGCAATCATATTCAACTAAAACTATGCGGAAACTTCTTCGCATTACTCAAATTTCCGACAATACAAAGCTGTATTGTATACAATGCGTTTTTACTATTACACTTTTGTAATGTTGTTATATAAAGCGCGCAATGTACGCGTTTGAAGCGATACTAAAGTAAGCAAGCGTTAATAGAGGAACAGTAAAAAAAAATTGATATTTTATTGCGTCCCGGGTCCACTTTTCTGCAATATTTTATTCTCTTTTCGTCGTTTTCCATTTCTGGTTGCATATTTATGCGGTACAGAATTTCCGACCTTAGCGGCGTAGTTTTTTGAATGTTCTCTGTGGTTATTTGTATGTTTGTAAATACGTGTCGTCATACGCACGTCTGAGTTGTATATCATTTTCGTTGAACAAATGGCCCTTCTTGTCTGTGGTTACAGCGTAATCCAGTTTCGGAAAACAGGCCTTGCTTAAATCTTTTTAGGAAAAATTTGAAGAAAATATTTTTGGTTAGCTGTTTTTTATATTTAACTAGCGGACCCGACAGACGTTGTCCTGTCGTTGTGTATTGATTTCGAATTGGTATGATTAACTAAAAATATATTTCAGAAACAAAGTGTTTATTATTCTAATGCTTTACGATATACAACATTCTTTGTTTGTTTTTCTGGCGCGTATATAAATAGATTTTGTTGGTATTCCGACACGGGAACATTTTATCGATATAATAATTTTTTTCAATATAATAACTCCGATCGAAGCATTTGTTTTAAACGATATTAATTTTTCTTACATCCTCATTGACGATATTTCTGTCAATGTTATGTCAAACGCCATAAGGTTAAATCTAAAAAGTTTGAATTGTATGGTGGTTAAGTATTCTTAAATTTTCTAATTTCCGTGCAATTTTCTTAATGTTTTCTTTCATAAGAACCTTCTACTGACAATAACAAACACAACACAAAAATAATTAGCGAAATCGGTCCAGCCGTTCACGCGTGATGCCGTGACCAAGGGAAATAGGGATTCATTTTTATATATATACATTATACAAGGCATGATTATAAACATCATTTAACTAGTACCCGAGTTCGTCGAAACAGACATAATTTCCTTCGTTTTAAAATGTCAAATAAACCAACATTTTGAACAAACAGAACATTTATTTTCTAACAAGAACGTTAAAACTCTTTCTTAGCAAAAAGCACCTGTTATCTGAAACCAATTGGTAATAAAATTTCTTATTGTAATGTAAGTGGTAATTTTATCCAGAGGGAAACGTTCATAAATCATAATGTCAATTCGCTTACACCAAATTTCACGCATCGGTTGACTTCATAATGTATCCCAAATACATTTTAAAACTATAAAACTCGCATTTATATTGGACTATTAAAACTTATTTTTTGACATGAGGCAAATAAGATGATAACCACCGCCCATGGACATCTGCAATGCCGAGGACTACCGGCTGTGTTGCTGACCTAATATAATATGCTTTTTGTTCTAAATATATATCATATTACTTTTAAAATATTTATTTTACGAAATACAATCTAAATTATAATATTAAAAACCACTGTGGATTGTTGTAATAGCAGTCTTCAGTTTCAGCAAAAATTCTTCATCTTTTTGGTTGGTTTTACTATTTAATAACTGCAGGTAGGCCATTTATTAACGGTAGTGAACACTTCAACGTTCTCTCATAGACGTTGTCCGCTCCTACAGAGCCGAACTAGTATTTTGTACTTAGGTTCGCGCTGTTATACAAATTAAATAATAACCTCTTGAAACGTAAAAGATACATTTAAATACGTAGATATTTAAGAGTATTTTAGTTTCATAACTAAAAATAAAGAAAATAACAATTTTTAGTATGCAAATAACCATGGACCAAAAAGGTTATAATAAAAAAAAAAAAAGACTGGCCGAAAACAAAAAACGTGGATCTTATAATTTTAACAATAAAATCCAACGACGCCAGTCCTAGTTACTTGGTGGCTTTTTATTATAAATGTAAAAGACAGGACCGAACAGGTATCCGTGCATCCTTCCTATTCCCACATTCACAGAAGTAATCTACTTGGAAATCTACTTGAATACATACATAAAAAGTTATTAAAGCCCTTTAAAAGTTTAATTACAAACACAGGCACAGAAGATATATAATGTCAACAATTAGCCGTCTTTATTAATCAATTACTACTGTATAATTGAATATTAAAGATATGAAAATAATTACGTATATATAGGTAAGCCCTCCACTGTATATAAAAATTGTAACTTATATATCTTGATGTAAATCATAACTTTAGTATGACGCTAAGATTTAAAGGGTTATTAGCCTCCCTTTTGAGTGTATATTACGATGATTATATAAATATATTAACAATATGAAACGAAAATAGAAGATTCCCACCGCCTCTAGGCATTATCTGTGGATAAAAAATCATAATTACTTTGTAGTCTATTACAAATTAGAAGACAAAACTCACGTCAAGTTTGTTTCCGTGAATTAGCGTATCATATACCAATGCAATTCTGAGGATGCCAGACTATATGATCAGATCGTGCCCATCCAGAAAAGGAACAGATGTATATGTACTTCTACGAGTGAAAGGGAGACAGAGACACGATGACCAGTTAGGGGTCAGGGGTGAACGCTCTTGTGACGTATACTGGTTCCGAATAAGGTACTTTACCAACAAACCGCGATGTACTGGAGACGATACTTTCTCCTAGGAAAATTCTAATTCAAATTTACCTCTAGTATACGTTTCTAAAGATTGTCGTTACATCAGTAACAAAACAAAAGAAAATCGGTTTCGTTTGTTTCTGCCATTCAAAGCGAGGGCCAGAAATTAATCAACGCAATCACATTCTAACTAGATTGATTAGAACTCAAATCGAAAGTTCTATAACATGATACACATATTACATCATTATATTATACATACATTATAGTACAACTTATTTTTCTTGATACGTTATATATAACAGGGGGCAAACGGGCAGGAGGCTCTACTGGTGTAAAGTGATACCACCGCCCATGGACACTCACATAATGCTCAGAAGTGAAGTAATGACATAATGCCGGCTTTTTAAAAATTGGTACGCTCTTTTCTTGAAGGATAATTCTTATTGGTATTGGTTTGCGCGCTCATGTATTCTGTTTCCACTTTCCACTCTTACCAAATTCCGTCACAATGCTACGTAGAGTATCTATTTCTGTCCAAACAAATAACTACAAGCTCCCTCCTTATCAGAATGCCAAATCGTAAAATGATTGCTTCACGACTGATTTGAGCCTGACCGCTGCGAAAACCGCAGTGAGAGTTCGAAAAGTGAGTTACAGAATCGCAAGGCAGTACACATAAAGGGTGTAACGTGTACTTGGTTCTATACCCACAGATATACGCTGCTCTGGCCTTTGAATATCAATGAAACAGAATAATTAATAGAACTGTGCGAGTTCGAAAAGTGAGTTACAGAATCGCAAGGCTGGGGGCAAATGTTGTCCACATTTCATCACCTCTGCAAATGCTAAGAAATAGCTATATGTTTGAGTAAAGACTACGTCTTTGCCGATAGGGAATAACTGTGGAGTTATATTTAATAGGTCATTGTGAAATTCCTCAGTTCCAATAGCGCTGATATGATACTTTTTTTAATAATTAATTTCTTTATTTATTTGCTTAGCAGTATTCCTACACTACTTACTTTTGTTTTTAATTTGTTTTAATTTTTACTATGTAGGATAAGAATATTTTAAATACTATAATAATACTATACTTTTACAACACACAAATATATTGTAATATAAATTTAAAAAAATTTAAATCTGGTTCTGTGATTTCGCATTTAATTTAGGAAAGATCGGTTTACACATAACAAATCCAAAACAATATTACTCCGGTATCAAAACCGAAGACTTCTCTCCCGCCGAGCCAAGGCTTTGAATCCAGATAAGATTACAAAATCTTAATAATCAGAAATCTATTAAAAGAATAAACTTTAAAAATGGAGAGTAATACACCACTCATGATCAATCCTTAAACATGTAATTCATTTAAACCAATACCGTATAAAATGTATCACCCGCATCACTAAATATAGGGTTTAAAACCTCATATTACACTAGAAGTCAATACAAAAAGTCTGTCAAGTCAGAATATTATGATTAATCCGCGGGTTCCGTGCATGTCAAATTTCGCGTCAAAAATTCCCTACAATCACTTTATAAAAGTTGTTTTTTTTTTTTTCTACCGGAAATCGAAATAAAAACCTCCAACAACGCACCACTATTACTTTAAAATTTGTGTATTACGAGGCAAACGGGCAGGATATCGCCGCCCATGGACACTTACATTGCCAGCTCGCAAGTACGTTGCCGCAAATTATATATATATGTATATGATTTTTGAATGTATAGTAATGAAATATCATTAAAGTTACTTTACAGGCATACTGTATGAAAGACAGATAGACCGCTATCTATGCGAATCAAATAAAAATTTGATGCGCTATTCATTTATGACTAAACTATAACTATATACAATAATGGCTCGTTTAAGTAATTGAAATTGATAATCATAAGATAAATTTGAATTACCAATACATAAAATCCGATTTGAATTGGGCCTACATGATGGAACCCAAAAAAGCTCAACCACATCGGCGTTCACGGCAAATAATTATAGAGTGGCGTCGTAACAAGGGGTTGATAGAGGGTGCCGCACAATGCACTGATGTAATGATTTTTATGTGATTTTCACGCAACATCGCCTACCAACTGCACCGGTTTAAATTAAAACGATTTTTTTATCTTTTACCTACTTCATATTATAAAATATGACTTAACAATTTCTTTATTTTAATTGTAATTTTGCAAGATAGATATGATTTCACGGTAATAAGTTATATGTAAATTAAATGTCTATGAGACTATTGAATCTTTTTATTTAAATTAAATTTAGACGCTTCAAATAAACTTCTTCTTTACTTCTTTCAAATAAAAAGATTTTTTTACTTCTCCTCTCCTTTTAAACTTATAAAAATATTGTATAATAGTCTTCTCATTGATATTTAATTTAAATATAACCAATTATTACGTGAAGTCATATCTAGGTTGCAAATGTCTAATTACAATTGAAAGAAATGAAATTATTAAGTCTATTCTATATTAGTATTTCAAAACTTATAAGAACTCCCTTTCGTTTGAAGAAGCATCGTACCTTTTACCCTTGCTGCTTGCAAAGAATCACACGGTATTTGTAAGCTCAGAACACAGAGCGTTTTTTACGGCAGTTTTTGCCGCCCACTGAAGTACTTCCGAACCAATTCTTAAAAGGCCGGTAGCGCACTTGCGAGAGTGTCCATGGGCGGCAGTATCACTTAACATCAGGCGAGCCACCTGTACCTTAAAGGCATAGTTTATAATAGAATAACACAATTAATTGAATACCAACTTATGTAGGTTTCAGTTTCATATAACTATAAAGTTTCATATAATATTTTACCATACCCCACAAATTAGAATTAACAATAAGTAATAACGAAACTTCTCAATACAAACTTTGTGGAATTGATTTTTATCTTATTAGATAAAGATCTTATAAGATCTCGTTCTAATTTTCAACCAACAAAGCGGTCAATGAAAGCTTTATTAATCCATAGACAACATTTTCATTCATAAACTATAGACTAAAGCATTGTTAGGAATATTATAACATTGTTTTCTTTGAAAAATTATTTTCGATATAAATTACGTATAACGAAACGTCGTTTGTGATTCAAATATTAACATACGAGATTAGTTATAGTCAACTACTTGCAATATTATTTCATAGTTTTAACCGAGCAAACAAATGATGCATTATTAAACTCGTTGTGCCTTAAATTTTAATTAAAAAGGGTGCAACTGAAAAAACAGATATCGTATCTCGTATTAACAGTTGCTAAATTAATTTGGTAGAGAGACATCTATCGGATTACATGAAAGGTTTAATTTTTAAATTACTAACCTTAACGGCAAGAAAAGCTATGTACATGTCACCGTAAAATTGTAAAAACCGTTAGATTGTAATCTATCTCGCGAGATTGTAAACTGTCGAAAGATTGTGAACCTCAACGAACTGCTTACAAATTAACGTATTATTATTCGATTACACTGCCTTTGAAGAAATACCCTTTGAGTTTTTAGAAAGTTTATTAGTGTTTGCTTTTATATCTAAGCATCCTAAATATTATGAGGAGTAAATAGGTATGTTTTTTGTCAATGTTCTTCGGAAGATGTAGGTTCGATCCCCGGTTGTGCACCGATGGACCTATATCTATGTATGGATCTAATAATCGCTCGTGAAGGAAAACATAGAAGACTTATGTAACACAGAAAGCTCATCGCCTATTTGTCTATGAAATACTACCCATTTAAAGTTGTAGTGCCACTGGATAATTATTATTAGTCCCTATTTAAAATACAGCAACTAATTTGTATTCAACATCTTTGAATTGGTACCTTACCATTAATTGAGTAAACTATTTTTTGTCGATTCTGCCTGATTCTAATCACACATTTACGCGCCTTAAAAAAATATGAATGTGTGGGCGTGTGTTCATATTTCGTGTATCTTTTGGTATAAAATTTTGATTTCCGAATTATGATTAGAATTTAGAATATAGTATGCAACTTTCGTGTCAAACAAATCTCCTTTAATTTCGCCACATGCATATACAGGGGGTGTAACTCAGTGGTAGAGTGTCTGCTTCGCATGCTGAAAGTCCTGGGTTCAAATCCCAGCACCTCCATATCATGTACTTTTTTACACTGCACTGACTTCATGCTGATATTTTTTATTATTTTAAAATACGACATCAGTAGGTTGAACACGGTTTTTATAACTTCTTCATTTGGATACATAACAAAAACACAGAAAATAGAGATACGGATTAATTGCATATAATATATAATAAACTATAATGTAAATTTTTTATTATTAATTTACATTAATATTTTTTTTTTATAGAACAGGGAGAAAACGCGCAAGAGGCTCACCTGATGTTAAGTGATACTGCCCATGGACACTCTCAATGCCAGAGGGCGCGCGCGTACGTTGCCGGCCTTTTATGAATTGGTACGCTCATTTCTTGAATGACCCTAAGTCGAATTGGTTCGGAAATGCTTCAGTGAAAAAATATGTAGCCGGAAAATGGTAAAATGGGTGGATCAAACATCTGCGCATTTGAATGAAAAATCTTAGTGTTTAGGAAGAAGAGTATTCTAGGCGGACGTAAGCCATTAATTATTTTTAAATCCAGTGTAAGGCTGTTTGGAAGTCATTTAAAAAGTAACGCCGGCGTTTAAGATGTACGGAGGCGCTTATTCTAAGTGACCAGCTGTATATAAAAAAATTACAAAGAGTAACAAATAAAAGTACCACCGGCCTATAAACATGAACTCGGACCACAAAACCTCAATTCCAAAACTATCAATAATTAAGTTCAGACTCAAATGTCATAGCAAATGGAATTATAAACGAGGAAGTCACGTGCACTCACGATCACTTCATTACTATTTTACGCTAAATACGAACGGTGAAATTAACGAGTCGTCCAGCTCTACAGAGGATTAAATAAATATACAGATATATATATATAACATGCGTTAGATCAGTGATTCCCAAAGTGGTCTATATCGACCCCTAGGGGTCTATGACAACCTGCAAGGAGTCTACGTCAGCGAAAAAAAAATTTGGGGGGTCCATGAAATGAAAATGGGGGTCCACGATAGTGGATCTCAACACATACACTGATAGTACCTATTTACTTACATCATACTATCTTATAATATCAAAACATATAAATTACAAACAAACAGATACAAAATTTTATTTTGAGTAGTTTTAATTTAAATTCAATTAATATATGTATAAATTAACATGTGTTTTTACTTTAAGTTTTTAACACTAAACTTCACTACAGTTAGAAGTTTACAGGAAATCAATATCAGGTAAGTAGGGGGTCTACCCAACTCGGAAAAACATGGTTGGTCTACGACACAAAAAAGTTTGGGGAACTCTGCGTTAGATGATCCAAATGGAGTTTTTGGACTTTGACTAATCCCAATTCAATCATTAACTATTACAACCGTCTACTTTTCTACTAAAAATGCTCATAACATTTACATATTAAAACAAAACTACCTATGTTGTAAGGAGAACATACCCCCTCCTACACGTTCCATCTCTTTTTGCCAACTGGTAACATATATTAATATATTAACATATATCTAAGTAAACATTTAAGATACGAATGTCAAGGTAGAAATCGAAAATGGTATCGTTTCGTTCAGGAAATTGCGTCGAGACTCAATTTCCAATTTAATCCGTACGGAAATCTACTCCTGTTACATTTTTATATTTTTTAATGTACCAAATAACATTTTAAATACTAGATTTGTTTGTTTGTTTTCGTAGAGGAACCAGCTTATTTACATATTAACATTAATTCATTAATTCATGCAATTATATACATTAAACACATTTATTCCAGCTTACAATATAAACAATAAAAAAATTGTAGTCAGATGAATAAAATGACACCAAATCAATTGAGAACACGCTTTCATGGACACGATATGTCGCAACAGTTATAGATTGTAAATAAATATCATATCTATATTCTATATACAAATATAATGGAATTGCTGTTCCTTTGTCTTGATAAAGCTCGAGAATGGCTAATTATGTTATCGAAATATTTGTGGAAGTTCGGAGAACGTTTTAAAGGGGAAGCATAGATAATAAGTAAAGAAAAATACGAAAACCGACAAATGTTGTCATATATGTATTAATAGATGCCCTCAAAAACTTGTGATTCATGACTGTAGTACCTATAAGGTCCGATCTCTTTGGTCTGTTTCAAAAAAATTGAATTAAGTTTCGATAGAAATATATTTTGGTGATACGAAGTTTACCTGGTTACTGGTACCTGGTTATCTACTATAATATAATTTTGATAAATACGCAATTTACTGTTGTAAAAACTATAAAAAAAGGATAATAATGGATTTTGCTTTTGTCACGTTCTATACTTTCATTTCGTGCTCTGTATACTGTACAGATAAAGTAAAAAATTCTTAAATTTGAAAAATCTACCCAATATTTCGATGATTTGCGGGGTGCATGATTGTTAGTGTGATTGACAGCTAATAAGCACAGATTTCCCCTGGGTTGATGTGTCCCCTTAGCGGAATGACGTGCCGATATAACTATTACTTTCATAATCTTTTATTTCGTTTCTTAAATAAAGTGTTATTGTACTATAGTGACTACGAAAATTAAGAAGACAGTACAGCTTTGAATTATTAATACCCACTATTAAGACAACTCTGTTCACCTAATAACAAACTTTCACCTATTTAACTTATTTTTAGTTATTTAACCATATTTTATGTTTCACAAATGTTTCTGTTGCAATGCTTATGTATTCGCAATAAATATAAAAAAGTGCGTGCGTACAAAGTACGTACATACACATGTCAGAAGTGAAATTTCTTTGGCAAACGAATTTTTAACTCTTGTTCATATTTATACAAATCTAAAACTTTAGATTTCCGAGACTTAGAGGGAGGGAAAAAGGAAGATATGTTAGGAATTTAACTGTCTTTAAAATATTAAAAGTGTCGAAAATTAAGACAAATATTTTTTTTTAAATTATTTCTTCGATAATAAAACGCTGCACATCTTCGTGACGTTCCGTAAAAATTTTACCCTCATGCGCTTAAAGAAGTTTCACTTCAAACAATTTGAAATATCACTACTTATATCCTTAATAAATGAATAACTTAACAAATCAACTAAAATATATTTTGAGTCCAAAATATGTTATTTATTAAACAAACTGGAATCTATCCCTTTCCTTTCTGTAAAACATAAGATTGGACCAAAGGCGAACATATTAAGTATTAATTACGGTTCCCAATCCATCTTTCATACAAATTGAACCCTTCCCTAATGACGCATGTAACTCAATAGTATTGTGTGCAAATTGTTATTGATTAGAATATACCTGGAATTTCCTTTAATTTTACTGTCTCTTCCATATATATTACGTTGTTTTGTTGTTGACAAGACTCAAGAGCGACATTAGGTAGCAAATATAAAACATAAATAGAGTTTCAACAGCCCTAAACTTTATGATATCTAAGACCTTTGAATAAGTATTAATATTTAATTGTAAGAATATCTATGGGTTGCTGTATTTTAAATAAAGAATAATAATAATGATCAAGTGTCGCTACAACTCTATCTTGGCCTCAGATTGCATCCGTTTCTTTGATCATTTTTATTTCATAGACAAGGTCGAAGATGAAGATAGACTTCTGTGTGACATATGTCATAAATTTTTGTTAGTCGTAAAAGATATAGGAATGTAGAATGTAGACAAGTTGAAATTTGACGAAACGTTATTTTGGTTGAACTTCAAAAACTACTTAACCTACTTTATCTAACACTAGCTGCCCCTGCGAACTTTGTTTCTCCTTAATATTTTTTCAATACTCATACTACATTTCTAGTAGCTACATACCAACATAAGGTACATTTTGCTATGCTACCCCATAGATCGCTTCTGGAACCTAGGCACTAAATAAAACAATTTTTTTATATTTCCAACTTTTCTCAGAATTCAGTAAATAAATTTAAAAAAAAATTGTCAAATTGGTCATCGAGATTCACGCGTTGCAACATATTTTTCTTATTTTATTATTCCTCTAAAAACTTCAATCTACCCTTCTACTTCACACCAAAACTAATTCTAGTTGTAGTTAGTCAAAGTTAACAAAAATTTAATCTGCCTTATATAATCTGTGTACAAACGAACATAAAAATCTAATTACTCCTGTGGTAATAAATGTGGTTACATATAAAACGTCAGATATCTTCCCGAATGTACTTAAAGATAATTAGGGATGTATGAAGAATACATCTGCTCTAAGAGGGCCTGCAGAGGGTGAGTAATTAGGGCATCGCAAGTGTGAGTTATTACCCGGTACAGATTTATTACCTTTTTACTTGAGCTACCTTATGATTACTTAGTGATACCATTCTGTATTGAAACGTACTGTGCTGTACTAATAATAACCTTTGTATTACTCATAACCACCAAAAATATCTTATTTTTAACTGTCAAATATATGGTCTTGAATAATTTTGAACTGTACTTAAATGATGACACTTCATTATAGATATATATAAAATAAAATAAATCAGTGGCGCTACAACCTCTTTAGGTCTGGGCCTCAGATTTCCGAATCTGTTTCATGATCATTTTTATAATCTAATAGGCAAGTAGGTGATCAGCCTCCAGTGCCTGACACACGCCGTCAACTTTTTGGGTCTAAGACATGTCGGTTTCCTTCACCGTTCGAGCGAATGTTAAATGCGCACATAGAAAGAAAGTCCATTGGTGCACAGCCGGGGGAACCTACGACCTCAGGGATGAGAGTCGCACGCTGTAGGCACTAGGCCAGCCCTGCGATTCTGTAACTCACTTTTCAAACTCACACAGCGGTTTTCGCATCGGCGGTCGCTCTGAAATCAGTCGTGAAGCAGTCATTTTATGATTTGGCATTCTAATAAACAATAAACTACAAGCTCCCACCTTTTCAGAAAAGTGAGTTACAGAATCGCAGGGCAGTACTGCTCTTTGTAGATATATAGTTACATATATCAAAATTGTAATAATTACTTCTTTAATGTAACGAAAACCGCATCACGCTATAGATAACAAAGTGGTCTTGACAAGGAATGAATCAATATTCTCGTATAAGTTGAATAATAAGTAAATGTCTGTGATTTATATCACTTCTTCCACCTGCCGCTATGTGACGTCAACAAATGACACGCGTGATTATCAGTTGGTGGTGTGAAATCAATGAGCTGACAAGTGTGGAAAACGTCTTTTAATTTATAAAACAAAAACTGATGAATTCCACAACATCTCGAGTTTATGATATTATAAAGTATATTAGTATTACCAAAAAACTTACAAATTATGTAATGTTAATGATGTTGATGTTCTAATATAATTGATGTGTATGTGTGTAAAATTTGTGATGTCATATTTTCGTGTATAATTTTATGCGTATACATTGTTTTAGAACTTATAAATAAATAGAAGAATCTACGGTTTGGTGTTAGACTCAGGTGTATTCCTTTATATATTTTGTTATTTTTATAGCTTTTGCGACAATAGTCAATAATATTATCAGAGTATTATAAAAACATTGACCTACACAATTTTTAAACATACTACTTTATTTAATCATTAACTGTGGGTCACATTAAGAATACTATATTTGGGGGGATTCTCTTTTTTAATGGAATCTATTGAATGATGTAATACCCTGAAGGGATTGAACAGCTAAGCTCGGGCTGTAACGTATTTTTGACCTACATTACTCGGCCAGATCTCCGATATAAAATATCCGACTATTCATCGTCCCTAACGCTACCGTCAAACTGTACTGACACCACGTGTGATTGGGCCGGCAGCGCCATCTCCTGTCAGAAACAGAATATGTAACAGACTTAGAAATAATTATATTTAAAATATATACAGAAAACTAAAATAAATTCTAAAGTGGTATTCTAAAATACCCTGTGGCAGAGAACCTTTAATGTTGGCAGTATTAAAGGTAATAATAAAAATCGTATAATTTTAGCTTTAGTATCTTTGCTTATAGTCTGTACCTTTTGTAGCTTTTTCTAAACTCTATAACAAGTCAGATTTGAAGTTTCTGTGACATGGGTGTCGTATTTATAGCACATTGTGTCCATGGAAGATGCATGATAACTTTTGTAAGAGTTTATTTTATAAGATTTTACTGTAATGAAGGACATTGCGAAGCTTATTGTAATTCTTGGAATGTTCTGTGTTTGCCAATCCTATATTCGTCAACCTAATGTTGGTACTGTACTTTTTTCACCAAAAGATTTGCATAAACATCGATGGACGCAAAGCGAACTTGCATCATTACGTGCTCGAAGACATTTCCAAAACTTAATACCATCCCCTAAGCTTACCCATTCTATATCCGATGAATATTTATCACATCTCGTTAACTACGTAGAAAACTGTTACACCACAGTGATTGATGAAGCAGTTAATCCAACAGAAAAAGATCTTATGACCAATGCTCTATCTGACGTCGTTGGTGGATACTTAAAGGTATGGGTCTTACCTATAACAAAATATGCCTACTACGGGGGAACAATTAGTCCTATTAACGCTATAAAACTATTTCAAATGTACGATAACATCAAACAAAGCTTAAAAACAGATGGAAGAACATGGAGTAACCCAAATGCGGACTCCCTTCAAACCGTTACTATCAATATTGCGTCCAATCCTCATGAATGGTTCGCAAGGAGTACTCGTGAATCTTGTGATAATCTCTCATATTATGAAAAAACAGATAAAGGTCTAACCATACCACTACCTTACATCAACTGGGACCTATTTCCACAAACAATGTTTATACCTTTGAAGGACCAGTCGTTAATACAATTAAATTCTCCAAATTCTTCGAATGCACTCTTGGATTACTATAATGTAGCTACCAGTTGTATACATTCTCTAAATATAGGTACTATTGACGACTTTGGATCGAGGTTCCAAATATGGTTATCAACCGACGTGGTGCCACACTTAAAAGATGATGATTTATATGTTGCATTTGGCAGCTGTCTATCGCTTCTCAACAAAACAAAAGGCTTGTATGGTAACGTGGTAAATCTTTGTGATAACGCCTACTCGAACTTACGCTGTAAAGCTGCATCAGCTGGTTTTCCAATTCCTCTTACAAAAAAGAGTATGCTTATAGCTTTTATATTATTGATAGAAGTCATTTGGTGTATACCAGTTTTGTACTACTTATTGTGTGGAAAAAAACCGAAAAAGAAACGAGGTGTCAAACAATTTTTTTCCTATTTTAAAAAGGATCCAACTACTTTACATGGTGTTAAGCTATTTGTAAAACCGAGAACTAGAAATTTGGAGCTTGATGTGGAGTTTCCCACTTATGATCACAAATACTATATGAAATCTACTTCTACAAATATGTCACGAAACAATGTTTTTAATAATTTTACACATATTAATGAGTCATTAAAAAAATGTCTCGCGAATTCAAGTGAATCCAAACATGCATTAAATAACAATGTGTGCCCGAACATAAGTGCCAAGAGCTCGAATTTACGTAGATGTAATTGCAAACCTACATGTGATAATATAACATCATGTTACATTACTAACAGAAAAGCAATGAATAGCAGTTCTAATTGTAATTCTACACCTTCATCTTTTATTCTTTTAGAAGAAAATGAAATCAAAAACTTATCGTATACTCATGCTACATTATCTGTCTCTAAAAGTACACTTAAAAGCAGGCCTGACATGAAACTTTGCTCTAATCTAAACTCTTCTAAGATATGTCCATGCACCAGTTGCATTAAAAATGGTACAGAGAGAAACGTACAGCTTCGCCAGTCTTTCGAAAATATCGAAAAAACTAGCATCAAAGTTAAAAGCCCTATAGTAATGAAAATAATAAATGAAGATAAAAAGAAATGTATTCCGTCCTTTGAAAAACATCTAACACAAAAATTTGACCGTATTCAAACTGATTCAACAAAAGGGAAAGAATCAAAAAAAGGTGGAAGTACAAATGAAAACAAAGAAACTAAAATTTTGAAATGTTCATTAAAGAAGAAAGGAGATGAAAATAATAAGAAAACGATAGCTGTTACAAAAAACAGTATTCTCCAACCTGAAAAATTTACAGGTAAGGCAACAAAGATTTCTACAGAAAACCATGGTAATGTACAATCGGGTAAGAGCAATAAATTGTTGCCTGTCAAAGATAGTAAACAAAATAATAAGGCTTTAAAAACCTGTTTACAAAATATCAAAACTGACAAAATTCAAACACCGACATCATCAATAAAAACAAAGATTACCACAAAAGTGTCTACAAGAGACAAATCCGCCATAGCAGAAGTTCCAAAAGAACATAAAAATATACAAAATGTCATAGCAGACAACGGTAAACCTGTTTTTAAAGTAGCCAAAAGTATAAAAACAGAAATGTCTAATATAGCCAAAGGAGGTAAATCTTCTATAAATAATGACACGCTGAAAGAAATATCTAAACATCATTCCACTATACCTAAACCTAGTAATTTACCCCATAAAACTATTATTTCTCCAGAGCCAGGTAAAAAAACATTAATACCCAAGCCATGTAAAATACCTAAAAGAATACTTACAACGCCATTAAAGGATCTTAAAGAACCAATTGCAACTTCACCCAAAACACTTGGCAAAGTACGCAAAAAAGCACTAGACGACAGCGCCATTAAGAAAACTAATAAGAACAATAAATTAAACACTACCTTATAGAAGTGAAGTGATTTTTCCTACATAAAAGATTTGTTAAACTTAATTTTATTTAATTCTTACATTTATTTAATATTTAATTAAATATTTTAAGAAGTTACATTTTTTACTTTAAGAAATACTTATTTCATAAAATTTCAACTGAAATCCTAAAGAAATCTTTCCATAGTTTCCTTACTTGCCACACTAATCACTCTGACAAATTTATTGCCGCGATCCGGGTATATTACCCGGGTGGCGGATGCCCGGGTTCGGGTGAATTATTGCATATTTTGCCCGGGCCGCTCAGGTGCCGCGGAGGCCGCTAATCTGTCATTACAAAGTCCACTTAGCAAATTGGGCTTGGACTAACGAAGAATGTTTGCTCATTGTTTTTGAGAGTATTTTTTGAGACCCTACAATCGTTGCGAAAAATATACTAAAGAAATCCGAAGTGTGAAAGTAGAGAGTGAGTTTTCTGACGGATTTCAGTATAGAGATAATGTCATATGTTTCTGTATGACTGTTCTGAAAATTAAATTTAAAAAAAATAAAGTAACGTAGCTATCAAATAATTTAATTGATAACACATAATCCTTTTAAAAAGAAAGTCAATATCTTCCATTTTCTATATCTCAAGACCAGTCGTTCATTATTATGTTAATTTTCCCACAAAACACTTGCGAAAAATAAGTCATGATTAAAATTAAGGTATGAACATCTCGGTCAAACAACAGATGCACAGTCCAAATTAAAACGGTTGACCATAAATTTACTCGATTTGTCCACAAATCCCATGTCAATCGGGGATTATCCGGTACAATTGTACGTAATCCCACAACATTCAGTCCAGTATTTATTGCGGTGTGGTCACCCCACTCGATTAGTCTTAGGAGTCGGCAAATTAATTTGTTTATCGTAGTTAATTAATATGATTAAATAGTTTGGAAAAGTTTTGGAATTTTGTCAACGTTGTCACTAAATTCCTTCTTGATCCTTCCATCATCGTCGACTTCTGCCTTGAACCTCCATTAATAGAAAGGATAATATGTCTTCTCAAATTAAGAAGTGAACATATTAAATGTTAATTTATATAAAAGCAAGGTTTTTGTTTGTCAGACACAAGAATCAGCGTGGACTGAGGGGAATTCTTGAAACAAATACTTTTACCAAAAACAAATACGTTAGCGCGTTTCTGGGTAGGGCTCATTTTTAGATTTAGCATTCTGATAAACAATATTCGCGACAAAAGCGCCGTTCGAGTGAGATTGTTTATATTTGGAGCTAAGTCTATTTATGTCATGTTATGTCATAACACAAGCTTCACCAGCTTAGCATGGGACTAGGTCAATTGGCGTGAATATGTTTTTGTATTATATATGTTTTTTTTATAGAACAATGGACAAACGTACTGGAGGCTCATCTGATGTGACAGCCGCCCATGGACACTCTGAATGCCAGAGGAATGGCAAGTGCGTCGCCGGCCTTTTAAGTATTATTACACACTTTTCTTGAAGGAATTTCGAATTCGATTCAAAAATATTTATAAACCAACATTTTGTCGAAATTAGACTTTATTTTTATTTAATTAATTAAAGCATTCATGCCAAACAGTAGTTATAGACAAACTTACATACACCTTAAACTACTAATAATGTTTTCTACTTAAAGTCGGTAAAGTGAATTATATATCAACATAGAACAATATATCTTTTTATTTTATTCCAGATGATGCAGCCATAATAACAATATTATCAAACGTTATCAGTGGCGGATAACTCCCTAAATAACCCGTTGACAAGGTTTCCGTAAAATGAAAATGTCTCCAACTCGTAGCAGCTATAATTTAAACAATCTCGCTCCCTTGTTTGCACAGAAACTTGATTTTCCTTAAAAACACTTACGACCTTATTATACCACATCTTTATGTCTAGGGTTGATGCTTTTAAAATATTCTGCAGTGCATACAATTTTAATAACAAAAATTAAAGGAATTAGATTTATATTTACTAAAAGCGTAAAAGTACTTATTTTTATTTTTACGATTAGTTAGATATATCAATTAAAAAATCTTTTATTTGCCCAGAAAGTGATACATAATATGTACGAATTACAAAATGCACTATCAAGTTAAAAAAAATTTAAAATATATTTAAAACAATTAAAGTATTCCTAATGTCATTAATATATGTCTAAATTTATAAACTTAGTATTACAATGCATTGTGCCTTTAAAATCATCACCTTCCCTTTCATTACACATAGACACTAGAAACAGACCTATTTACTATAACTTTAAAAACAAGCAACTACTACTACTCGAGTTTATAAATAAGAAATTATGATCTGATTCTTAGCTTTTACTAAGCATAACTATTCCTAATACAAGGTTCGAATAAGTAAGTTTTTATTTGTACCACTCTAACGCCGAATACATTAGACAACCCTGACTGTAAGTATAGATAGATAATCCATAGACGCTAGAGCCCAAGCAAAATATACACAAGTAAGTTGTAGTAGGTGCGTTTAATTAAGGGCTGGTAACGAGGCCCTTTGGGACGTGGTCGAGATAGCAATATCTTGGCCAAGATGTCGTGTGAAAAATGACTGAGGAGCCTTAATAATTAGCGGAGTAATTTTTAATAAGAAAATTTTTGGCGAAAATTTCAACGTTTAGTTTTATAATCTTTGTACTTAAAAAATAATTAAGTTGAATGTTATGTGAGTTCTTTCGTTCATACACACTGCGTTACAGAGTTAGCTTCCATTCCTAGGGTTAACTTAGTCCCACTCTGTTACCTTCTTTGTCTATTTTTCTCTTTCTTCTCTTACCATATGTCCCACCCATTGGCGTTTCAGTCTTTAACGTTTTCTTTTTCTTACATATACTTCCAATATTTTCTTAATTCACTTTATAAACAATTTATTATTAAATATATAAGTTACAAAATACGCACCATTAACGTTAAATTAAATTAACCAATACTTAATTTAAAATTTAACAAATAAAAATAGGCAATAATGTTGGTAATTTAATTTACTCTTATGAACATCAGTCGAAAATGGTTCTAAATTTATATATTTTACTGCCAGTTCTCAAATCGGACGAAGAACATACGAGAACTGGCAATATTAGTTAAACGTGGTTATACCAATAGATTAAACAATCCTTTACCAACATCTTCATACCTATTTATTGAGCGCTAATGTCAACTAACCCGCTAAACCAAGGAACTCGTCACCAATTTATCTCGACCTTTCTAATTCTAACAAAATCCCTTCATTCATACAGTTTTGTAGAGATACAAAAGGGGTGGGTAGGTCATAGTAATTTGGTAGAAACAAATTGCATACAAGGGGACTTAAACAAATTAATCACGCGGTCCAATTTTGCGGAAACAATTCGGGGTGGAATTAAATAGTGGTTGTTATTGGTAGGTATGTGGCTTGACAAATTGTGACAAGCTACAAGCTTTGAAACAAAACAGTATTTTAGTAGTGTAGGTACTTTTGAATGATATGAATGTTTGGTATTTTGTCATTAGCAAAACACTGTTTCGAATGGGCCTCTTTTTAAACAATATGAATGAAACTCAAACATATGCCCCCCTTATTTAAAAGAAAAAAATTTAGTTATAGAAACTATATTTATACTATTTGTTACGGGTACAGCAAAAAACTCTCCGTGCCTGTAGGAAGTAACAACATTTAGCTAATTAACGAATACTTTTTTTAATTGAATTGTCATCTATAAAAGAAATGAATTGCTGTTCGTTTGTCTCGTTAAAACTCAAGAATTGCTGCACCGATTTGGCTAATTATGATCTTGAAGTATTAGTGGAAGTTCAGGGAAGATTTAAACGATGGGAACCATAAATATTAAGTAAACAAAAATACTTAAACAGCAATGAATTTTCCTAGTTGGGAAATATTTGTGTTTTTGTCTTTTTAGAAATAAAAAGTGTCACATGGTTTTTTGATATTTAGAGTCTTCTTTGAGTTGGAAAGCGGAAGCGTGGCCGTCCCAAGCAAACCTGGCGTCGTACAGTTGCAGACGAGGCAAAGAGAGCCGGAAAGACTTGCAGCGAGGTTAAATACGAGGCTCAAGACCGAACGCGATGGAGACGCACTGTGGACGCCCTCTGCCCCATCTAGGGGCACATTAAGTCAAGTAAGTAAGTCAAGAGTTACCTTCTGAAATTTGTGTTTCATATCTGTAGTACGAAGTCCGATTACATTGGTCTGTTTTAAAGATTTTATATTAAATTTTGGCAACAATATAAGTGGGTGATACGAAGTACAGCTATTATCTTGTTTGTATATAAACAAACCTATGCCACAAACGCATCATTAAAATATAAAAACTAGATAAGACCAGCCCCTCTAATACGCCTATTAATCTATTTTTATAAAAGTGCGCACAAACATAGATTTATTTAAACTCATATAACAAGATACATCCGCCAAGACGCTACATTATTAGGCGTAATTTGTATTTCCTTTACATTTAATAGTGTTTATTACAACCTAACAAGCGTGTGGTCTTTAAGAATCTGATGTTTAATTGTTGACCATTTAGGATGTTCTATGTAATTTTTTGGACTCTTGAATTTTTTAAATGTTTTCTTTTCCTTTACTTTTTCGGTTCCTACTAACCAATTAAATATTGTAGTTTATGTACTACATGAAGAATATAATTTATTAGTATTTTTTCAAGGAAATAGCTAAAAGGTGAGTGTACATCAAAGGAGACCGAAGAGCTGGCAGCTACCTCGGACAAAGAATTAGACTAGCTACAAAGGGGAAACGCTGCCAGTATCTTCGGAACCTTGCCTAAAGGGACTTCTTTTAATAATATATTTTAATTATTATATTATATGTTGTAAGGTTTTAGTTTTAGATTCAAAGAATGTTATTTTTACGTTGCTTAGTTAATGTAGTATTCAATTAATTCTATATTACTAATACATATATTTATTAATATTAGAAAATAACTATTATAGAACAGAAAATTTAATACATATAAAACTTATAATCCTTGAGTCGCTGCACTGATTTTCATGATTTTTATCTGTTTTTAGCTCCGGAAAAGCAGAATAACTATGAAAACTAAAAACACATGAAACAAACAAAAAAACATGGAAAATTTACGAAAAAGAATCTAGTACAATATGTGTCATGTTAGGCGCATAATAGAGCATTGGTAAAAGTCACCTGTTTATAGTAGACCATTAAAAATTTAAATCGGAAGTTCGCTTCCCCCGCGTCCGGTTGCGATTGGTTGACATGACCTTTGATCCCACCCCACCTGCACACACCCTATATATTACCTGTAACACCCTCTATATACTAACGGTTTGATTGTAACCCATCGATTGGCGATTCTAACGAACTATTTGTTTCACTAAATAAGCAAGCCCACAATCTATTTCTTTAGTAATCACGTTTTTCCTGTCATAATCAGAGACCTTACTTGCTTAATCTGTTGTTTGAAATTCTTCTTGTTGCCCCCCAGTCCCCACGCTCACGGTCTTCACCAAGGTACATAGGTCCCGCAATCAAGCTACCTCGACTGCAGCATGTTGCTTTCCCAATTATCTCGCTTGTACGAATGAGGATCGTAAGGTAACCGGCAAGTCTTAACCCAAACGAAATGCGTCAGACACGAAAAAAAATATCTGAGTGGATGATCTAAAATTTGTTAGTATATGCTGTAATATTCTTAAGGTTCTTCTAATTATATGCGTTTTGAAGTCATCATTATACCTTGAGAATTTGAGTGTTTTGTCATAGACAATTGTTACGGATGTAGATATATGCGAAATCTAATTCTAATAACCTGACAATGTTTAGGGATTTATATGTTATATAAAAAAAGATAATATAATTATAATTACTTTATTATGAAGTCGCTATAAGGAATGGGACAGACGCACTTCTGAATCTATTTTATAGGTAATTTAGCTTCTAGAATTCAGAACAAAACTAAACAAATACTGTTTCCGGTAACCTTTTAAGCGACGGCCTAAAATATTCGATTAATGTTATAATGCTACACAATATTAATAACCTTCCCGTTTTAGCAATTTTTGTTTAACGTTCCTCAAAGCCTCTTGAAGAACAATTTTTTAATACTGTTTATTCATAGAATGTTCTTATATTGTATTTTTAACTTTGAAGTCAAACTTACCGCAAGAAGTCATAAATTTGGCCACTTGAGTGATAAACAAATTAGAAGTCATAATCTTTAGTATTCGTATAAATCATTGAAGATAACGCACTTTGAACTAAAAACGGAACTCCAAAAAGACCAGAGCCATTAGCTATTTATTAATAATTATTGTTGTTTATAGTTCACTGCCTCCATAGCTTTACCTACGAGACGTCAACCGCAAGTCCTTTGTTGCCGGTAAAACAATATTTATGTCACTATAGGTTTTGTTACAAAAATTGACGTTACAAATTCTTAGTTTTTTTTCTCTTTACATTTTCACTTTTTTAATTCCAAAAGTTTAAAAACAGCAAAGCAAAGATTGTTTATTGGCTCTATATTAATGATATTATTTATATAATTGTTTGAAGTTTCTATATGACTAAGATATCATGTTTGCTTAGTCTGCGGAAAGAGAAGTGCCGCGTCGTGAGATTTGAGGTCGCTACTTGCTGCAGTGATTGCTTATTTTGTAATGTTGACATCGTGAAAATGTTTTAATTTTTGTTAATAAATGAAATTTTGTTGTTGCAAATAAAAATTATTATATTAGTTTAATTTTATTTTTTCTTTGTATTATTTGGTAAAATAAAAAAATCAAAACAACTTAAATATTACAATCAAATACGGTATTTACAATTTTCTTAACCTACATAGTAATAATAAGAATAATTAAAAATTAATAAAAAGAAAATTAAAACAAATTTAAAAAGTTTGGTCCCTATGGCATTGTACCTTTAACGCTTGCAGCATTTCCTCGCTGTATTGCGATACTTATTCGTTGAGCGAGGAAAGCACCAGCTCTGGGGTCACCAGTAGTATCAGGCGCTAACTTAAATCTTTAATTAGCGCCTGTGCACTTGAACCCTACGACCCAAGAGTCTCTACTCCAAATGGAACATAGTTGAAGTTGGTGGAAAGTATATTATTATAGTTTAATAACTTGCTTTCCAGTTCATGAAGTCGGTTCACTTTTAGCAAGACTATTAAAATTTAAATGTCTCTTGTGATTTTATATTCATATATTCTATGGAAGTTGTAAATGCCAAAACCATTCCGTTAACAATTCCTTACAACTGATCGCATATTTCAAACAATTAGACGACCAATCGCACCAATTTACCTCTTGTTGTTGTTATAAAACTGATTGGTACTATTTCCTAAACGCCTAGTTAATATAATGCATTCACCATTTAAAACTTAAAGACAAAGTTAAAAACGGTGTGATAAGAAGCCGTACAAACATAAAAGACGTCGTAACACATACAAAAGAGTTAATGTGAAAATGTGCAGGTCACATTGCCCGCATTTGTGATGGCAGATGGTTCAGGAAGAAATTGCACAGTGGGGAGAAGAAAGAGACGACGCCCACCAGAAACTTGGGAAGATGAAATAAAAGAGATAGCGGGGCAGAATTGGAAAATTGTCGAGAGGAATAGAGACAAGTGGAAGAATTTGGAGGAGGCCGGACGAGGTCGAGTCGAGTAGTAGTAAAACATAATGACATGGACTTAGTATTGTTTTAGTGTAGTGAACTACTCGAATAAAGGCTTTTTTTATTTATTTTTATAATTAAGATGAGCTAAAACGCAGTACGTCAATTATCTGCGTTTTTTACTTGAAAAAAACACAACCACTTGCGCCACCACCTTTTTAGGTCTAGGCCGCAGATTTCTGTACCTGTTGACTGTGCTCTGTTTTATATTTTAACATATTGATAAATATTTTTAGTTGCCTTTACATTAAATAAAACACAATTTTTGCCAAATACAACCAAGTGACATTTCTGTCAAACTTATCCTAACACGTGTAAAGATAGATTTCATTTTACTACACGAATTGTCATCTGTTTATTATTTAAATAATATATTTTATTGCATTCGTATTATAATATCAATGCAATGTCACACTTTTTCAGCTAAGCACGTACAAGTGAGTTTTCAAACGTTTACCTCCGTCTGTCACGCATGAACTGTATAGTAAATATTAAGAAACTAGACGTTAACTAAACTAACCAACTTGCCCCCTAACTATAACATCTATTACGCCAATAGCGTCCAACGCATAATTCAATGAACAATGGCCTGGACATTCTAATCCAGGCCTGGCCCGGGCATAATGAAATTCCGGGTTATATTACCCGGGCAATGATACGTCATCACGACAATTAACATTGTACACAACACGTTTCAATTTGATGTACGCGCTAATAATAGTGAACCATTGTCTATGCGTAGAAATTAGCTTTTGATATAATCTATGCTTCGAAAGTAATCTGTGGAGTTAAATATAAATTATTTTGTGGCCTACGTAGAAGGTGTAAATAACAGATATATCAGAAATATAAGGTTAAAGTAAAGTAAAATGTTGGCTATAGAATAGCAAAATATTTAACAAATGGCAAAATATTTAATGAAAATATATTCTACTAGCAATGCCCCGCGGTTTTACTCGCGTAGATACCGATTACGAACAAAAATTCAAAATGCAAACTTTCTTCTATAATATTAGAGAAAATAATTATTTGTAGAACTTCCCTATACACAACATTTGACGTAGTTTTGTTTTGTGGCAGCATAATAATTTAAATTTTTGGAGTTCCGACTTGGGATAACATACAATTGCCCATGGGTATGACATTATTTTTGTAGATATTCATACGTTCTATAATACAGTACAATATTTTTTTGTTATATCATCAATAGTTTCCACAGCTCACGCGATGACAGATATTTTATCGATAATTTTTTCACGCCTTGAATTATATTATTGCATTTTTGTTAAGAATTCTAATTTTTGTTTAAATGTAATATAGCATATGTCAGTCGGTGAATATGCAGCATTCTATAGTGAAAGAATTTTTGAAATCGGTCCAGTAGTTTTTGCGTGAAAACATTACAAACATACATACAAAAACATAAACGTTTCGTCATAGAATAGTGACGGATCTGACAAATAGTAAACTTTACAGGGCAGCCATTTTAAAATAAAATAATCATGTTACTTTTTGTCATAACTATTTTAATTCATATTCTGTTCTTATGAAAATTGGCATACAAGCAAACAAAAGGTTTTATTTTGAAACAAAATAAAAATAATAACATTAAATTACATAGTTATCTAGAAAAATTACATGTTTCTATCAGATCCGTCACTTTATCGACTGATTAACTTGAAATTTAAAACACATGGAATTTTTTTTAATGTAGTCGTTATATTTAGTCAACGTAGTATTCAGATTATGTAACTTAAATAATTATTGTTATTACATTGTATGGGTGTCAGCAATAAAGGCTATTTATTATTATTATTATTTATTGGTATTCAGATATGATAAAAGGTGGATTTTTTTTCAAATCCGACATTGTTCTACGATCATGACAGTTTCCTCTTTATAGTATTATTAGTAAAGATTTAGTAGTGCAAAATAATCAATATTATAATGCCAAATGCATTACTTTAGTTACTCAAAATAAGCCTCTAATTTTAGCATCTAGCATTACAATGTTAAGTGATTAAGAAGATAAGTGCAAAAGTAACCCCATTTTGCCGTAAAACGCATAAGAATGTATGAAGGGTGATATTAAGCGATGCATTCACAATAGCAGGTGTAGTCAGACAGGGCTCTGCATACTGACTTTAAGTAATTGGCCTAGCCTCAGGGCTGAGGCGAAGTCAAAAGACCTAGTTTCAACTGATTACAAAGCTAGTGGTTTGCCGCGAATAATTCTGCGCAGAATTTCGTGATACATACATTGCTGCCACTTAATTATTCTAGAAATAAGTCTTCTTTAAATTTATTTAGAGGATAAAGAAGGCCAATGGCATTACCACCTATTTTAGATCTGGGCCTCAGATTTCTTTATCTATTCCTGGACCATCTAATAGGCAAGTAGGAAATCAACCATCTGTATCTGACACACACCGTCGACAAAGCATGCATGGTTTCCTTCCCCGTACGAGCGAGTGTTAAATTACGCATTTACAGAAACTCCATTGGTGCACAGCCGGGATCGAACCTACGACCTCAGGGATGAGAGTCGCTCGCTAAGCCACTAGGCCAACACTATTCATAAAGGCAGAGATTGAATTAATCATTTTCATTAAACTTATATTTGATCTGGGCTGAAGCAAAGTCAAAAGACCTAAATTTAACTAATTATAAAGGTAAGCAAAGCAAATTATTTAACTTATACCTGTCATTCTATAATTCTCCTTTGAATACAGGCTAATCCTGTAACCAGACAGGATAAAATAAGGCATAGATTAATTAATATGTATATTAAATTTTGTATATGAGCAACATATCGTATACATATTACATATAGCGAAGCACGGTCTGGTAGGTTATATACCAGTCTATATATTTTTAAATATTTCATTTATTTATACTACAAGAATTACAACTAAGAAACATCTTATGATACTGTTTTTCATTATTTCAGCATTTAATGCTTAGTATTTCTTTAAAGGCTAGCTTTTCCTATTAACTTCGGTTTAAATTAGACAATTGAAAAGCAGATAATAAAGAAAAGGGCACAGATGATAAAACCTTTGAATTCCAACCCTAAGTCGGTGGTAGGTCGCCCACAATGGAACTCTATCACAATGAGTGGCGCCTTCATTATTTACAAATGAGCGTATAAATCTCTCGCGAACGACTCTAACTGTAATACAAATTGCGAATGCACCGGTCCTTTTCGCGCAACTTAAAATCCCCGTGATACAGAGAGGGAGGTAAATAAGTGTCTTGATTATTAGTTGTAAACCCACAGTTACAAGTGTTCAAAATTTATGAAGTCGAAATAATCGCTCAATCACTAATGCTCATATGTTGATTATCTGTGGTTATTACAATGTAGACATTATGTCATATACAGATAACAAACAATTTAATGACAGTACAATTATTGTTAAAGCCATGCAACTTACAGACGATGCGTTTCACATTATAATGTCTATAGAAGATTATATGCGAGATCGATCTATAATAATTAATCTAAAGAATGTGGAAATTTTAATTAAATTAAGCGTATAAGCGTAAATTATGTCATTTTTAAAGTTGGTTATTTCGTTTTCAACTATGAAATGTGACGTCTTCCTTGGCTGAGGTCGTAGGTTTGATAGCTGCGCATATAACACTCGCCCAGGGTGATGAAATACACGAGCGGACGAACACGTGAGGAAACCAACATGACTTAGACCCATAAAGTTGACAGCATGTGTCAGGTGTGATCTATTAGAAATGGTTTTCCATGAAATGTCCCGTGGGATGCGTTGTAACATCTCTTTCAATGATCATACACAGGCAAATTTTTAATCAAAATCTGTGCCAAAACAACGAAACACCTAAAAATAACATTATACTTTAAAAATAACAAAAAGTTAATGCTACAAACTCTTAAAATCGCTCTATTAAACAAATTATTGTTCACAGTAACTTTACTTAATAGAGACTGTAAGTAGTCCTATGGACTTCCTTAAGTTAAATATCCTTTTTATTAAAGTAGGTTAGACTTACATTACTTATTAGTCTTAAGTTAAGCTAGATCGTAATTTCTAATAATGTCTCAGTGAAGAGAAAAAACTTTTTACGCGAGTAAATGTAAAAAAATACACATTATAATTTGTTTAAAAAGTACCTAACTTCGCTCTTAAAAAGTGTTACAAAAAATCCCCTTTAAAACCCACAACAGTAATAGTCAAGTCAACAACGTCTTAAAACGATTACAGACACTCGTCAAGGTGTGAGGGGGTGGAACACGTAAATCGCATTAGATATGTTAAATCGTGGTTCTCGGGGGGTTGGAGATATTTTTTCGCGACGTTTTTATGCGTATCGCTTACTTTTCAGATTATTGTGCTGGCAACATTTGCATACATTGACGTGTAGCGCGAGCGATGCGTTTTGATCATAGTATATGAAAGACAGTTGACACTTGTTAAAGCAGTCTGTACTAAATATGTTTCAATTGTTAATCTATATTGTTATATACTTAAATGGCCTAATTACAATGCGCAGAGGTGATGAGAACTTGGATAAACTAATCGTGGTTGGTAACACAGAAGGCAAAACATCACGTAACCCTTCACCAACCAGATGGACCGATCAAGTAAAAATCAGTAATAAGAATGGCGCTGTACAGGAACCGGTGGAAATAGATAGTCCTCTCCAGGTGTTTTCTTGCTGTCCACGACGCACAAACATGAGATTCTGACTGAAAAGAGAGAAAATTAATAAGATATATAATAATGGTATTTTGTTTTGATTGTTTTAATTTTTAAAAGACATTGTAACAGTGACATTTAATAACTTACGTTGAACCCTTTGATATCAGTTAATGAAAAGTATAAAGCGAGATAATTTCACTTTTTAAAGATATTTACACTTGGTTTAGCGATAACTTCACAAGTCCCTAACCCCTTTGTGTACAATCGGATAAATGTCACCCCGCTCCGCAAATATCTCTCGGCTCGTAATCGTATCATGTTATTTTTGCGGACTAAGTTTATTCGATTCGTTTTACGGAAACTTCTTGTATATAGGAAGTATGAAAGGTAGCATCCGACTCCCAAACAAAAGATAGTTGCTTCGAACGGCAGCTTTGTACTAAATATCCACGTGCACTAATAACAATTGCTCAAACGATATAAGTACGAGTAAGGGTTTTGGTCTGTGATGGCACAAAAAGCTGATCACCGTATATAGCTAAATAAAGAATGAAACAGGACTCTCTGTAAATTCCAAAGCGATCACAATAATGAGTTTGTTCCCAAGCCTGTGACATCAGCGCTACGAATATTGGCAGAGATACATCAAACTTGCATACAAAAATGTCGGATAGGTGTTGGAAGAGTACAGATTACAGAGTAAGGGCGCTGAAGCCACTACATCGGGTTGTAGCGCTGCTTCATTTGTCTTCTCATTCTTACATGGAAAAAATGGCACATGTTTCCTATATGTAGCCGATTACTTGTTGAGTTTTGACATACATTGAAACTATAAAAAAGTTTGTTTTTAAATCGTCAAGTGGTAGAATAGTGAACGGATCTGACAAATAGTAAACTTTACAGGGCAGCCATTTCAAAATAATCATGTTAGTTTTTGGCATAACTATTTTATTTCATATTCTAATATCATGAAAAATTGGCATACAAGCAATCAAAAGGGGTTGTTTTGAAACAAAATAAAAATAATAACATTAAATTACACAGTTTTCTAGAAAAATCATATGTTTCTATCAAATCCTTCACTTCACCGACTGATTAATTTGAAATTTAAAACACATGGATTTTTCTTTAATGTAGACGTAATATTTAGTCAATGTAGTTTCCAAATATGATAAAAAGTGGATTTTGGTTTTTTTTCAAATCCGAAATTGTTCTACGATCATGACGAAATGTATGTAACATACTATATGTAAAATAATCCAGTTGACAAACACGAAAACTTAAAAGTTTGATTAATTAACGTTAAATTTCCACATTTTAGTGGCTTATTCCATTCCCAACAGCACGTGCTAATAATGATCGAGCAAAAACGTCTCCCTTCAAACGTTAACTCTTTCAAGATAAGATGTTCTTAATAAAACCTCCCGCCAGTTTTAAATGACCTCTCCTCTGAAACAATACGCGGTTAATTCAAACTGTTCTCGGTAATAAATTTAAAGTTTGAGGATCAAGCATTATTGGTTTTAATTTAGAGCTTTTATTCAAATTTAAGTTAATGATTTGAAATTATTACTTTGTCTTAGAAATGTACACGATTTTATTCCTGCTGTTTTATTGACTCGATTAAGATGACAGTCCAGATTTCATTAACACTAGACTTTCCTGGGGTAAATGAAAATATAAGGTATATTTTCATATTATAGCAATATAATATTAATTTAAAAAAAACTTAAATACTTTAAAAATTCTCTTGTATAAAATATACTTAATAATAAAATATATCTGCATGCAACATAGGGTTCGCTAACAGGCCCTTTAGAGTTCTTTAAACTAGCATGGAGCAAACTTCCATGGTCATAAACTTAAGAATACTTCCATAGTTAGAGTAACAACATGACACGATTCTTAAAAGGCCGGCAGCGTACGCGCGAGCCCTCTGGTGGAGTGGGTGGCGGTATTACTTAACATCAGGTAGACCTCCTGCCCCAGTTCTATAAAAAAGACAGGGGGATTAATTACTTTTTAATATTATAAGGACAGATAATTAATTTTTAAGATTATTACACAGATACACAGAAATGAGAGATTTAATGGCTGTAATAATATAAACTATACTATAACTAACTATTACACACTCACATACATTTTAGTTACTACGGTACCTATTAAAAAAACAAATTTGAAGTTTTATTCTTATTCTTAAATTGTACCTTGAGTAAATTACACACCGATCCACCGAAAAATTTGCCTATTTTTTTACAAAATGTCACAGCTAACCACAACTTTTATGATCTAGATGGCCTTTTCATTGTAATAGCAAATCGTCTCCAAAGGCCGTGCCCTTCCGACCAAATGTCATGGCCTTTGAGCTTTAATACCTTTGGGAGTTAGTAGCAATTACTACCAGTTCTTACTAAGCGTAACCACCAAAGTTGTGTTAGGTAGACAAATGGATGTTGACTTTGAATTTAGATGAGAATTTATTGGACTAAACTCGACTTCATTTTGGTTTTTGTACCTCGATCATTTTCCCTTTTCGCCCGACGCTGATTGTGGGTGGTAAAAGTGTTGTTTTACTCCGAATATTTTTTCCTTTATAAATCCATTAGATTAGCCAGGTTTCAAACTCAAAACCTCTTTATTGAATTAACTCATGGTTGTGTCGCCCGTTCAACCGTAAGGCTCAACAATATTCGTGGCTTTAATTGGGCAAGTACGAAGCATTTATTTTTTTTAAGTATTTTTATTTGAAACATTTTTCATCTGTACTATATAATTTCTATTTAGTTTGCAGGTTTAGGTGAAGGTCTCCTCCAAGGATCTCCAGCTATTTCTGTTGTTGTTACATGCCATTTAAGCTTTAAAGCAAGCTTTGATTATCTTCATTATTTAATTAAGATAATTAAATAATGAAGATAATCAAATAAAATCGAGGTGGTCAAGGGGTATGTTTCATAAAATGGATGACTTATTCGAAATTTAAAATGCGTACCATAAATGACAGATTATACTCACGGGAGTGATCAACTGTGTCGGCCTACTCTATGGTCTCAGTAACCCTCTGCCCTTAATAATTCAAAGGGCAACTTTTGTTTTATCAATAAAGTACTTGTTAATAGATGAACTAGAGTAAATTTTTATTTTTTTATTAACAAACCAACTGTATGCTAAAAATTACTTATAAAATCTTGCTAGCCAATATGTGTCCATTATTTTTGCTGTTACTTTTACACAGGCGTGTTTATGTACTGGTGTTATTTATTTGTTTATCAGGAAACAAACATCAGTTCATAAAAGACAAATAAAATATAAAGTTAGACTATTGGATGTATCCTACAACAGTTTGACAATGACACATGACATCAAACGGGAATACCAAGTAGACAATAAAATATTTATAAAGGCACACGACGACAAAAAAAACTAATTATTACAATAACAAAAAGATAAAAGGCTAAAGAAAAAATAATGTAAAGTCATGTTGACTTACTTAATATTTTATTAAATTAAAATTATTAGGACATTGACTTTGTTTTTAAATTAAAAATTATAAATACAGTCAAAATCTGTTATAACGACATCGAAGGGACTACTCACATTTGGTCGTAAAAACCGATAGTCGTATCAGCCGATGACGTTGTTATTAAGTAAGCTAATACTAGAGAATTCATCCGGGACCTTTGATTTTGGTCAATATAACCGGTATGTTGTTCTAAACGATGTCGTCGTAAACGGTTGTGACTGTATTTAAATCTTTAAAAAAAAGCTGTGGATAAAATAAAAAAAACAAATCGCAGTATGTCTATAAATTTCTTCTCCATCTAGAGATATTACTGTAATACTTTAAAAATAAACGTAATTTTTTTACATGAGGGCGCTAACCCACAATTGTAGCATTCTCGTATACCTTGTAAAGCCGTGTTCATTTTTATAATACTCATGAACAAAGTATATTTCTCTTGAGTAAATTCAACGCGATCCATCATTCTCTATTATTGAATTACAACCCCTATATCGCGACCCATCCAATTATGAAGTAATTATAATTACCTTCTGCACTTTCTTCCCGTTATTGCATCATATGCTGTCGCAGCCATGCATCACTTTGTAATTTTTGACATCATTCAATTAGTAGTAATTTACAATTAGGCCATACAAATAAATATTTTTTTTATTTATTATTTTTTTGCTAATATTTGTATTTAAATAAAAAATTACTAGTAAAATCTAAAATTGGACGTACGTATATTTTTATATTTTTTGTAAAATTTATGATATATTATATATTTTCTATAGTATAAGTGTGGTATATTTTAATAAATGTTGTAAAATATTTGTTTTAGATATAAATGCTTCAAAATAATTATTAAATATTAATAACTTTTTTCATCTTCTCCTTAGAAATATTTTGATGTTAAATTTATGTACATTTAAGTTTAAATACGTAAAGTTGAATACTTAACATAACATTTGCAGCGCTCCGTGGCCGTGTTTGGAACTAAACCGAACAAAGATATAACGTTGTTCGAATATCTATCGTGTATTAATATATCGAAATCTCCAATAAATCATGTTACCTGGTATACCTTCAACCTAATTTTCGAAAAGCTAATTAATACAACAATAAAATGCGCGGGAAAATGATGCAAAATTAAGGTTTACCTTATAGTTACTCCAAGTAAGAGAAATTATAACCAGTACCTATATTTAATGAAGTTTCTTTTGTAAATTTTCATAAACCAGAACACGATTCATATTTTTCAATAGTAGTGCAAACTTTTCATGAGGCGGGCTTCCGTTTCCTGCAATGTCAAATTTTTAAAACGATAAAACGTGTATGTGTGTACCAATGTATAGCCTATTGTCCTCACACGTGACACTAAAGGGGTTTCGAGTGTGCTTTTTCAATTTGCCGCCGCTAATGTGGAACAGGATAGTAAAAGGAATAGAGGCAATCTTCTTATTTATTATTTTTATACAGCCTTAATGGTTGCATTTGATTTAAGAACTTTAATTCCACGGTAAATCTAAATAGAGTGAATCTGAAATGCTTAGGTACAAAGTAGAGGATTTTATTTACCCAAATTTAAATATGGTCTTACAATAATAAACTCCTCCTACTCACAGTTTCGCAGAGCTATCTTTTACAAAAAAATGTCAATAAGTTATCATGTATATTTCCATATATATTTTTAAAATACATATTTATGGTTGGTAATAACTCTGTTTTTCGTTCGTTTGCCTGATAAAGAGTTACACAGCACAATATGTATATTGCTGTGTAACGTTAATTGTCATTAGTCATTATTCTTATTTTTGTTTATTTCTAGATTGTAGATTTTATTGTAATGCTTATTTGCAAGCTTTTGTTTTAAAATTAATGATAACCTTTCATTGGATGATTTTTTATACGGTTGCACCGTTTCAGTTGATTATCTAATGTTAGTTTTGGCTCTGATCAATGTTAATAAAAATGAATGGATGGACCGATTTGGCTAATTATGATCTTGAAATATTAGTGGAAGTTCAGTTCAATAATAAGTAACGAAAAAAAAATGATGGTTTTGTCTTTTTTAGAAATATAAAATTATCACTTAGATGTCATAAATTTGTATTTCATAGCTTGAGTATGTCCGTTCTCCTTGGTCTGTTTAAAAAAATAAATATTAAGTTTTGACACAAATATATGTAGTTGATACAAAGTTTACCGATGCATATATATAAAATTACGTGATGATAAATCGATAAACTAAATACTCCACAGTTCTCACTATTCTTAGTCAAATCAAGTTCGTGTAATAGTGGAACATTTTTTCAATAGTCTGTTCAAAAAACCTCCGCGGACAGAGTGCAGCGGAAATGAAACGAAGCATGTGTCGATTGAATCCCTCCGAAATTGTGGCGGGAAAATATGCTACAGATACAAAACGAACCTCGTCATACGTGGCTTGAATTTTGAGTCCACATTTTCCAATATAGATAACATAATAACACCTGCTCTTTATGGAAAATATAAAAGGAGGCTACAAAAATTGATAATGTTTTTATATTATATACCTAGTCAGTGTAAAATTTTATTTCAATTAATTTTGTTTCTAGAAAGTTAAAATTACAGTTGTAACTATAATTAGTTACAAAAATTTTAGGTCCAATTGATAAGCATTTAGGTTGTCCTAAATTCTAAAGCATATCAAGAAAACATTATATTTATTTGTACTTACTACAAATCAATAGTGTAAAAATTTTAATTAACTTATTTATTAGACAAATAGAAACAAGGTAAAAAAATAATTATTTCTTAATTTAGATTGCCAAAGTAGTATAGGACAAACTTTAATGAGAAATTCGCGAAAAAATTGAAATCGCAGAGCGTAAACGAAAAATTAAAAAGCCCCGGCGGAAATGGCAGTACGGCCATCTTTCATCTGAAACATAACGACTTTAATTACCAGATGCAAAAATTTTACAGACAATGTTTATTAATTACTTCGTTGTCTCATATAGATGTAATTTTTTATTATTGTTTCATGTTTCATAAGTCGTCAATTAGTTAATAAATATTGTATTATTGAATACAAAACGTTTACTAGATTACTGACATTCTGTGGTATAAAAAAAAATTCTGACGATAAAAGAAAGATTCCTTACGAATCAGTAAATCAGTTCTCAAGTTCAGGGGGTTTAGTAAAGATGGCTTAACAGTAGTGTACCTATGTAGAAAGTCGAAAACTAAATTTGTATGAAAATTTATCAACACGAACTGTCATTTTCATACAAATTAAGTTTTCGTCATTCTAGATACCTACACTAATGTTAAGGCATCTTGACTAAACCCCCAGCAGTGCTATTCCGTATAAATAAATCAGTGGCGCTACAAACTTTTTAGGTCTGGGCCTCAGATTTCTGTAAGTGATCAGCCTCCTGTGACTGACATACGCCTTCGACTTTTAAGGTCTATAGCAAGCCAGTTTCCTCACGATGTTTTCCTTTACCGTTCGAGCGAATGTTAAATGCGCACATAGGAAGTCCATTGGTGCACAGCTGGGGAAAGAACCCACGACCTCAGGGATGAAAGTCGCACGCTAAAGCTACTAGGCCAACTCTGCTGTTATTCCGTATCTTACAATAAAAAGGAGTTCAATACGAGACCATAATATGATGTCAGCTCAATACCACACCTTTTATCTTATGTATGAGAATGACAATTGTATGGAAATTACATTATTTATAATTAAAGCTCACGCTTTGTCACTTGACAATTTTCATTAAAAAAACATTTGGCGTTATTGGGTCACGTCTGTCGAAAAGTGACTTTGTCTCAAGCCCCATTGTAGTCACATTCAAGTTACTAGTAATTTTTAGTTAAATTTACTTGCGGTGTATTACGTTCACTAATTTCCGCAGCACTTAGTGCATAGTGTAAAAAGTGAACACGTTCTGCAACCCTATTTCGAAATATCACTTTAGTAATGGATGTCACGGGCTCCAAGGGCTCTAGAAAGCAATGGAAACCTCGCTGCCACGGATAGTTTAATATCTCTTTCAATATGCAAAAATCTGTTGTAAAGCCTCAAGATAAAGACTATTTCCCTGTGGCATAAATATTCAAAGATGGCTTGATGCAACATCCGCGAGAGAGCAACACATTAGCGACATCTCTCGACAGGAGTGAGAAAATTGCGCTGAAATTAAAATGTTGAGTTCGCGTCTCGACACTTGTAACAAAATATTGACAGCAGACAGATTAAATATAATTCTTTTGTTTTATAGCATGCATAGTATGTTCAAATACCTCTTTCGCTTTTGCCTGGGTAGAAAAGGACTATTTCGTCCTATTTTCTTAATTTCTATAAAAAACTGTTTTATAGAAAATGTTTTATAAAAAACTAGCTAACCCGGCAAACGTTGTTTTCCATGTATATTGTTTCTAGGACACATTTTATTAGTTTAATAAAAATAAATATCTTCTATAAAAAAAAATAGGTGCTGATTGTAGAGGGGTGAAAATTAAGGGGTGTATGTGTTTTTGTATGTTGTATCATTAAAAATCCAAAAATATTATCTAAAAAATTTAGGGGTCACGCTCAACATTTATGGGTTTGAAAGATAGATAGTAGCGGATTCTCAGACTTACTGAATATGCATAAAACATTTCATAAGTATCGGTCGAGCCGTTTCAGAGGAACGAACATTGTGACACGGGAATTTTATATATTAGAAGATTATAAATAATTTATACGCGAAAGCTTCTCGCATTCTTCCATGCAATGTACAATTTAAAATTAAATACAAACATTTGAAAGAAAAAAATCAGAGTTTCAAATATTACTTATTAAAACTCCTAATTAGAATTTAAATTTAACTCAATTGGAATGGCAATTAATCGCGGTACAAGAAACCCTAGAAACAATAATATTGATTATTACGTCTTCTACCTAGTTACAAAACCGATATGGCATGCATTAAAACTAATATATTTGTATGTATTATTAAAAAAAATATTAAACAATAATATTTTGGTAACATCAAATCTACGGTCACGACCTGAAGAGGGCGTTGCTCGGTAAAGCATTAAAATATTATTAAAGGTTATGTACATACCAACAATAAACATTATCTTATTATAGTTATAAATTAATATCTTTGTAGAAGTGAAACTTCTTTTAAGGCGTATGAGGGTAAAATTTTTACGAAAAGATTGAAACCGATTGAGAGAGAGTGAGGAGGGCGAATTACCATATAGAAATTATAATTTGTATTGATTTTCGACACTTTTAATATGAATTTTAATGACAATTAAATTCATTAAATTCCTTTTTCCCTCCCTCTAAGTCTCGGAAATCTAAAGTTTTAGATTTGTATAAATATAAAAATACTTAAAAATTAGTTTGCCAAAGAAGTTTCCCTTCTAACATGTGTACTTTGTACGCACTACGCACGCACTTTTTTTATAAATTAAAGTTTACGCTATCAACTGGAGTTTAACATCGCTGAATCTATTCAAATCTTCATAGGACGTTTAAACGTATTCTGCGATGTTAAACATAAGATCATATATTCCTAAAATTGTCTTCTAATTACCAAGATGTACTTAATATAAGCGATCATATTAAACAGACAAGAAATAATTTTTCAATTATCATTCTGTAAGGTTTAGGTTATAAACACAATCTCTGTACGTTTTATTATTCTAAGTAGATTACTTTAAGTATAGCCTACTTTATAATCAAGTCGTTATTGTTGATTCACTCATTAATAAGTGATTTATTCTATCTACATATGTAGATTGTGATTTATATACGCAGTTGTTAGAATTAAGGAAAAATCTGAAATATATTTGTTATAGTAATTATTAGTCTTTGTAGATTGATCATTGAAAGGTTTCTAAACCATAGAAATGTATTAATGAGAATGTGACATTAAATTAAATAAAACATAAAATATTATCTAATACTAATACAAAACATAATGATCGGCGAAATAGTGCAGTGTTGGCCTATTGGCTTCAACGTGCGACTCTCATACCTGATGTCGTAGATTAAATCTCCGGCTGTGCACCAATGGACTTTCTTTCTATATGCGCATTCAACATTCGCTCGAACGCTGAAGGAAAACATCGTGAGGAAACCGACTTGCCTTAGACCCGACAGTCGACGGCGTGTGTCAGACACAGGATGTTGATCACCTACTTGCCTATTAGATTGGCAAATGATCATGAAACAGATAAAGAAATCTGAGGCAGAGACCTTATCTATCCATAAAAGGTTGCAGCGCCGCTGTTTTTTTTGTCACCAGCTTCACCGTTAATTATATATAAATTAATTTCTATATCATTCATATGCTTATTAAAAACCAAGCAATTGCAGCGCGACTTTTTTCACATGAAAACCGGAATATTATAATAATATTAACCAGAATTAAATAACATACTATATGCATAATATTATAATGAGATCGTGTTTAAAATATTTCCTACATACCTGTGTAAAGTAGTTTGTGAGTGTGTATACCTATACACACTCACAAACTACTTTTCATAATTATCTAGATTGTAGATGTAAGAATGTTATAATGAAATAAACATTATTACGCAAAACACTACAAAATTGAAACAAAGCCATTGAATGAAATGTATCCTTTAATTATTTACCCAACTTCAAGAAACCCGAAGGAAGAGGTTGACGTGGAATTTCTAGTATGACATAACATTATTTTCATTAATACAAGAAATATTACTCAAAAATTTATTAAAATTATTAATGACAATAACGTGTAATTGATTAAATACAATATATTTCAAATAACAAAGAACACCTCAATATATAAATATATCTTTAATAGTTATTTATATTTATTCCTTTTCTTTGCATTTATCATTCTCATGAACAACTTGGGGCTTATAGTCCAGTTCTAGGACTCTGCTCAGACTCTTTACGTACATATCGAGACGTTGAGTCATGTAGTAGCAGCGACGATCTCTAATCTGCCGGTTCAAGTTCAAGTCCATCACGGAGATCAATAGCCCATCCTTGTTACGCGACAGACCTGGGCATCTCACCCCATCGGGAGCTGTGAAGTAACTGGAGCCGTAGAATAGTCCAATGTCTTTGTGGGCAGGCTTTCCGTCCGCGGAAGTGAACTCATTTGGAAACTCTTCATAGCCAACTCTGTTTATCGCAGCTGTGTAGTAACAATTTGTAATGGCGGCGTTCCTAGCTTCAATATTCCACATGTATTCACTCCCAGCCTCTGCTGCTATCGTCGCTGATGGGTTAAATACTATTTCAGCGCCGTTCTGCCCAAACATCATCCAATTCAAAACATGATGACGGCCAAAACAAATGTTTACAGCAATTTTACCGTAACGGGTAGCGAAAACCGGATGTCCAGTGTTCCCTTCCATATAGTAGTTCGACTCATTAAAGTCGCCTACGCGGGGAATGTGGTTTTTGCGCTGTTTCCCAATCACATTACCACTGTCGCTTATAACCACGGCCGTGTTCCACAGGATATCTGCATGTTTCTCGTCCCTCTCAAGTATAGAAGATACGATAACCATGGAGTATTTAATGGCCAATTCTCGAAGGAAACGCGTTGTCGGCCCCTCTTCAGCCGATTCGGCAAACTCGCACCAGGGCTGTTTTTCTCGTGTGCAAAAAGCAAAAGGCATGTTCCATAGCTCTTGGAAACAGATAATGTTTACTCCCTCTTGACCCGCTACGTCTATAATTTTCTTAACTTTTGCAAATATGGCGTTCTTCTGTTCGTTAACCGGACGATCAGTTGGGATAGCAATGGAATGTTGGATAACTCCTACCTTGACAATTCTAGGTGGTCTGGTGTGTTCTTTTTTAGCTGGGAAAGCGTAGGCTGCGATTTCGAAGTCACTTTCCTTAGCAGCAGCGATTGAGGTGTCCTTTAATGGAACTTCGTGGTGATTCTTGCGACCGTAATAAATTCTGTTGAACTCTTCTAAGTCATGACTGCTTAGATTGTTGTCAATAATAGATTCGAGACTCTTAGTTTCTCCGTCCATGCTTACAGCGTCCGGTCTGGTATGTGAAGGTAGTATGACTAGATTTTCTCGATCAATCGCGGCCTTAAATAGCTTCGACTACTGTGGTAGTTTGTGCAGTGCATTTAATGAGATGGACGTAGTTTATCACGGTGGGTGGCTGAGGCACTGACCTTAACCCCTACTTAATGATACGATTAAAACAATATCCTAACAAAAATATTTGCTTTCCCGTTAGCGACATCTCATTAGGATATTTACGACTAGATAAAGCAAATAAAGACGCATAATATACAATACAAATAAGAAAACCATAATAAACGTTTTATAATGTTTGGAAGATAATTATTTTTCAATTGAGGATAACTCAAGTAATTTTAATGTGTAGCGAATCGTAGATACGCACTAAAAATGTACATACTCTTTTGTGTAGTATTTTCTCTAGAATTTTGACACTAAGGAAAGAAGAAAACAGACGTCACTCAGACGGACTTTTAAGACAAGTGAATATATAAGTTTCTCTTCCTTGAGCGTTTCTATGTGAATATAAATTAATTACTCTTGTTTGTGAAGAATAAACCAATTAACAAAGATAAAAATGGGTTGTGATTTATTTCCAGATAGAACACGCAACTTTCTGAGCCGACGCACTTCAGCTGCGCTCCTTGATCGTGCCGTAGTAGGTGAGCAGCTTGAAAGCCGGACACCACTTCTTGCACTCCCAGTTGATCACGAGCGACGTGGGCACCAGTTAGTGTTGCCCAAATGCAAGACCAAGACGAGACTTAGGCCAGTCTTGGTATTGTCTTGCGTCAATACACCTGGTCTCGGTCTTGGTATTGGTATTGCGCTCTCAGTCTTGGTCTTGGTCTTGATCTTGCAGCAAGAGTCTTGCAAGTCTCGCAAGACTTGCAAATACCTATTTGCCTATTGCTATTTGTGGGGGCTTGCGGGCTATCCTGGAACATTCACCAATGTACAATGTTCATCAACTAATAATAGCAGGCAGGCTACAGGCATTGTGTTGAGATTAGCAGATTTCATTACAGTGTGCGTAGGTACATTTTTTAGGCAATTTGTCGTACTCGTGACTGGCGCGCTTTGCTACGTAGGTACTGTCGTTAAAGTATGTGTAAGTAAGAAACGATGTAGGTACCTACTACAACAAAATTGTATTCCTTAGAAAAATAATCGTCGTACCTACACGACGATTATTTTTATAGGTACGATAGAAGTTGATAAACCGACACTGCAATTCTCGATGATTTTAAAACAAAATGCGTAATGCACGTTTCAAGTTTGTTAAAATCACCCACTTCCAATTTTGCAGTGCAATGTCCTTTAAAAAGGTATAATAGGTAATCTATATATATAAAAATGAAACCCATTTTCCGTTGTCACGACATAACATGAAAACGGTTTGACCGATTTGTCTGATTTTTTTTAATAATATACCTTGAAGTACGAAGATGGTTCTTACGGAGAAAAATTAAAATAAAATTGAGTGAATCAGTCTAAAAACAACACTTTTCTATATTCCCATACAAAATATTCGTAATAATACTTAAAAGTGAATTTGAACTTTAATACCATAGCATAAAGTTCAAGTGTTAGTGGAGGGGTTCCGGGAAGGTAAATTTTTATTTTTTGACATAATGTATTTGTTGTCTTATCAATTTTCTTTTTTTATCTTACTAGCTAGACCGGTGTCCTGAATAGCAGAATAAGTATAAATATAAAGAATCGACTGTTAGGCGGTACGATGTTCGCCAGGCCAGCTAGTAATAATATAAACTAGGTATATTTTTATTACTTACAACAATTTTTATAAAATCTACCTATCCTTACGACTACATTCTTCCTTGCGAGGACAACATAATCTATTTGCGTCCGTTCTGAGCACCCGGAAACTTATTTTATTCATTAGAACATGGGCAGTGGCGGCGACCTTTGACATGAAAGCGACGGCGGCAACACAAAGTCTAGAAGCGGACTAAATTTTTACCTATTTTGGTGGGGTTGTCAATGTTGGCATTAGCACAGAAAAATAAAATTAAGTAAACACAACGTTTATCCACTTTTCAATAACTAGGTATCCACGATAGAATATTTTTCCTACTAATTTCCTAAGGGTCGATTCGACCAAACTTCAATTTATACACGAGTAACTATACCAAGAATAATCTATTCCATGATTTTAATCTCGAGTAAATCCATAGTCGTTTGTCCACGTAATCGATAGTATAATTGCGCTAGGAATAACAATACGCGAATAGCAAGAAAATGGTGAACGAAAATAAAACTCGGCAAATAAATGTTGTTCTACAACGGGACAGTGTAAGAGCATACATCATGTCAACTCGATTTTGCCGTATTATAGTGTGAAAAAGTAGCTTTTAACAGGTGTCAAACGACAACAAAAAGTTTTTATTTTTTGTTTGTTTGAGGCTTTCGTCTAAAAAGGAACTTCTGTTGAGCCCAGTTGAATTTCATTCTAATATTATAGAAAATAAAAAATCTAAAAATAAATAATAAATTGTTTAAACGTTTCATTATACAATGCCAGACTATTAATTTAGTGCGTTGCGTTGACTTGAAATTAAAACACAGAACACATATTTGTGAAATGATAGAAATCAGCTGATTGGACTGACTGACGCCATTAAATTATTCTAGGAATAGCTGTTATTCCGTGCGAAACGGCGGTATAGTTACAATTCCCGAATAAGCCCACTATTCTTAGAATTTGTAGTTGGTAAAACGTAAAATTTATTTACTCTCGATTAACTGACGATTTATTCTAAGATTAAGATTTACTCTTGTTTGGTCGAATCGACCCTAAGTACTCAGTCTAAATATCTTTTTCATAATTTTTGTGTGTAATTGAATGGTAAACTCTAAATCTTACTAGAGAGCTTTTTTAAAATAAACTTATTGAAAGCACTGACATGGCATATACACTTTTCAATCTTGCTGCTCACATTTTAGTACCTAGGTATCACTCACTATCTATCATTTACCGATATTAACAATGATTATTTCGAAATCAAAATATTCGCAATTCAATAGATGCAATACCTACTTAGTTATTAATTATCATCTCGCCCGACAGCTTTTAACGCTGTAGTGTTCGAATTCAAGCCAGTGTGAGAATGTATTTAAATAAAAAAAACTCAGAGCATTCAATTTATACCTACCTACTGCTGGGACATCTTCAAGGTCATTTAATTTTATACTCCTATACCAACCCTACAGAAATAGGTAAAAATTTGTGTGCCTCTGTCCGTACTCTTTGTCGGCGAATGCGGCGCTCAGTGTCAAATGCTGTGTTACACTTGTTGCAAACCGCGTCTTTGTCGGTAAATTATCAAATAAGTAGGTATTTAATACACCGACCGACCAACAGTTTATTCGCAGAACGTCACATTTCCCCAATCAACTTTGAACCTTAATTCTTTAGCGATAAACTTGAAAATCTGTTGAAGAAATTTGATAGATTGTAGTAGCTTGATGTGCTGGCGTCTGTACCATAGTATTGGCTGCCGTAGAAACTGTTACTAGACCTACTCGTAACTCGACTCGCTGTTAGTTTTAAATTTTGCTAAATAGAAGAATAATATAAACTTTGAAACATAAGTTTCACACCTACATGATGTTTATATAATTTTGTTAACTATAATTTTAAGCACATACCGACCTACGAGTAGGTACTAACGTTAGATCTGCACATCTGGACATAAACAAGCATAACATATTATTATAGGTAGATACCTACAAGATATGAACTTTGCTAGAAAGTTATTAGGGAACAGATTTGTGAGTATTAACACGCTACCTACTTAATAAATTGTTGAAATATAATAAGTACTTACCTACCTAATCAATACAATACGTTTCAGGGTGCTTTCAGACGAGCGGCACGTTGCCAACTGCAGCCCTTAGTTTAGTGTTAGGATATGTGATACCTACGGTTTTGATACTGGGGAACGTTTCTCAAAATCGGGATTGAAACCAAATACCTACTTAATAACGCCCAAATCTCAGTTTGTCTTAACTGCAAGACGCAAGAGTCTTGCAGGCTTAAGTATTGTCTTGCTCAAGTCTTGCAGGGTTCAGTCTTGGTATTGGTCTTGCTATAATAAGGCGGTCTTGGTATTGGTCTTGGTCTTGCAAAAACGCAAGAACAAGACCAAGACTGCAAGACCAAGACCGATTTTGGGCAACACTAGCACCAGTACGAGGTGCGGCCCCCAATCGTGTCGCTCCAGTACGCGATCGTCTGGATGGTTTTTCCTTTCACGAGTCATTTGTCGCATTTACAAAAAGCTTCAACTATTTTATTGTGCATATATTGTTATTTGTTATATTTATATGATATGACAACTTATATGTTTATAGTTTAGCTTACCTGTATACTAACCGTGTGATCTGCCACTGGTACCTCTCACAGCTACCAAATTTTTTGACTTACTTCTTTTTTTATTTTATTTATTATTTCATCTTGCTTGGTCGTGTGGTATAATGGCTGATAGGAAATTAGAACAGCGATCACAACAGCTGACACTGGAGAATGCAGCTCTTTAGCAGAAACTGACTGATATTGGATCTACATCAGAGATATCAGGTCCCAGCCACCAGGTGTACTCCTGTGCGATGCCAGCGCCTGCACCATCGGAAATGGATTATTTAGTAAAGATAATGGAAGATTTAAACAAGGAAGCTGCATCTTTAACCTGCTCGCTACCTCGCGGTCGCTTCCGCAGAAAACCAATATCTAGACAGCGTACTCGCGGTGCCTCACCTAGAAATCGAGATATGTGTTGGTACCATAGAAGGTTCAATAGCAGGGCAACCAAATGTACCAAACCCTGCAACTGGCAACCCGACACCTCGCCGTCGGAAAACAGGAAACACAGTCAGTAGACGCGGCGACTGATTGTTCTCATCAAAGCCGCCGTGTTAAGGTGCGTACAGACTATATAACATAACATGTTATACAACATTACTATACAACATGTTTCAGATAATGTGGACACTGAGTGTTATAATAAAACACGTTATTGATAGGTATGCTAGGACGAACCCAGCATCTACGTTTTTTTTGTTTTTCTTTTGTTATTTAACATTGTTATTCTAATGTGTACTGTATTGTTTTATGTTATAATGTTGAATAACAAGGTTACATAATGTGGACGTGTTATAAAACACAAGTTATATAATATGTTACATAGTCTGTACGCACCCTAACAAATAAAAATTCGAAACTGTAAAGTTTTAATTAGACCATATGAAAGATAGATAAGGATTTATGGTGTTTGTTAATATTAAAGAAATACAAAGCTTTTTTTTTATAAGACATTTTTAATCAAACTATTTATTCTTAAAACGAGATTGTTGCTAAGGCAACTTCTTGTATGCTAGTAATCAGTATATACATACTTCACAGAAACTCCAGTATCTAGTGGATACTGGCTCGGATCTCTGTTGTTTTCCTAAGCGTCTTTCAAAAAACCGTCGTGCTTCTGCAGATTTTGATCTAAGCGCTGCGAATGGGAGTTCTATTAAAACCTATGGCAACATATCTTTGCATCTTAACCTAGGTTTGCGCAGGGATTTCCACTGGAATTTCGTTATTGCGGATGTTGACACACTGATTATCGGCTCCGATTTTTTAAGTCTTTACAATTTATTACCGGACTGCCGAAGCAAACGTCTCTTATACGGGTTGCAGACCAAGAGCTAAGCTAAGTTAGTTTAGCTTAGCTCGCATAGCTGACGCAGTTTTCCATACTTGTGTGCAGACCGCAAACTATGCGAACTAAGCTATGTGAGCTAACTAAAATATGCGAAGCTAAGTTAGTTGTGTATGCCGATGCGCAGCTACACGAGCTAAGCTAAGCCCCTCCCGCTACCCCGCACACCATTTGCACATCCTTCGCCACACTGACTGAGCTTTGGCTTAGCTGTTGGTGTGCACGCTATTTATTTCTAGCTTAGCTTAGCCTAGCTTGCTTGGCATAGCTTAGTTTAGCCTTGGCATAGCTTAGTTTTCGGTCTGCAACCGGCTTTATATGGTAGCACTGGCTTATCTATCCCCACTTCCATTGCATCCTCCAGTCAATCCAGTGTCAAGACCGTTATTTCTAATAACTCTAGTTTAACAAATACTTACTGAGTTTTCTGATGTCACGCGTCCACCTGGTCTACCTAGAATCATCAAGCACAGCACCGTGCATTATATTAAAACTATTGATGGTCCTCCTGTGTCGTGTCGTCCCCGTCGCCTGGCACCTCAAAAACTTACTGCTGCCAAAAAAGAATTTGAAGACATGGTTCAATGCGGCACAGCAAGACCCTCTAAAAGCGCTTGGTCGTCACCATTGCACATGACACCCAATTAACAAAGATAAAAATGGGTTGTGATTTATTTCAAGATAGAACATCCCATAAATATTTACAATTTATTAACAAGCAGAAATGAATATCTACTTAGTTGGTACAACATAAACAAGAATGAATTATTGCATAATACTATTTTTACCATACAACCTATAGGTACTTATGTTTTAATAAGTACATTCTGAATGCATGCCTACGTGATCAGGTTTAAGCTCTAAGATATTCTAGCTCATAAAACATTCTAAAGGCGAATCAAAACAAGTTAATAGTCAATCAAGTATACTACGATTAAATAAACTTCCAGTTTGCGGCGCAAAGATATTATGTAATTTATTACGCACTTATCGCAAAACAACTGTACAGATGTTTTAGTACATTCAAGTATCATGGATCGTTCTCTTGACAAAATATTGAAAGAAAAATTATCTGACATTAATTTAAACGAGTTTAATAAAATATATTACGGAAGTGAGAATTGTGAACTAAAGCTGAAAGATGCTACAAAATTGGCAAGGGAAATACATAATTTTGAAGTAGATGGATACTCTTTTAAAGCAGCCAGAGAGGAACTTAGAGAACCGAGAACTATAAGACTTGGTTTAATACAACATTCTATTGTCTTGTCGACTGATAAATCTATCAATGAACAAAGGTCAGCCATATTCGATAAAGTACGGACAATAATAGAGGTAGCAGCCTCAGAAGGGGCACGTATATTGTGCCTACAAGAAACCTGGTCAATGCCATTCTTTTTGTGCACTAGGCAAAAAGAAGCATGGTCTGGTTTTGCAGAGTCAGCTAAGGATGGCCCAAGCACAAGGTTTTTGAGTGAATTTGCTAAAAAGTATGAAGTGGTAATTATATCCCCTATCTTAGAAATCGATGAAAACGGTGTTTGGTGGAATACAGCTGTTGTAATTAACGAAAGAGGTGAGTATTTGGGAAAACATCGCAAGAATCATTTGCCAAGTGTGGGAAGCTTCAATGAAACGAACTATTATTCGCCTGGCAATACCGGTCATCCTGTTTTTGAGACAAAATATGCTAAAATTGCTGTAAACATCTGCTATGGTCGACATCATGCACTTAATTGGCTAATGTTTGGTTTAAACGGTGCAGAAATAGTTTTCAATCCTTCCGCAACTATTTCCGAATTCGGGGAGTCGTTTTGGGGTATAGAAGCTAGAAATGCAGCAATCGCCAATGGGTTTTATACATGTAGTGTCAATAGGGTTGGCACAGAGATGTTTACTGTAAATGACAAGGAGATAACCAGGTCGTATTATGGCTCAAGTTACGTAACAGCGCCAGATGGGTCTAGAACGCCAATGCTATCTAGAAACAAAGATGGCTTACTTATAATGGAAATTGATTTAAATCTTTGTAGACAAGTTAAAGACCGATGGGGTTTTAATATGACTTCTCGTTTAGATATGTACGTTGAATGTCTTAAAAACTCTACTGAAAACGCAAATTAAAACAGATGTAAATCATTGTAAAATACGTTCTGTTGTAGTCCTATGAGATATAGCAATTATTAATAAAATTTAATTATAATATAACCTCATTTCTATTATTTTTACATATATCAATTTTAATCTAAGTTACCTAAATTATATTTTTTTTAATACACTCTTTTTTTAAATTTCAAGTTTTTAGATATTATATTATGTTAAATTATTATTATTTCGTTTTTATATTGTATTTAATTGATTCATTCATTAATATGTGTAGTACAATATTGAAACTTACTGGCAGAGAATATCAAACCTTAGACATTGGAATGATAATTTAATTTGATTTTTAACTTAATTTTTAACCTTAGCTTAATAGCTAAGGAAAAATAGCAATATTTACTTTATTGATTAATATGGACAACTAAATTTATATTCTGTAATGTAAATTATCTCATAGTCTGTGATTTACTTAAAGAACTGTAAATTACAGACACAGAGCGTGCAATCTGTGGAAAAGTGCGCTGTGAGGATGATATGTCAATTTTCGTTTTTGTAAATCACAGAAATTCGAAAATAAAAGTTTTGTAAAAAATCGTTGCATTGCCTCCTGTCCAATTATTTAAATATATTTGGTAATATAATAATACTTCAATAATGGTAAGTTTACCCAAAAAAATATTTCATTATTTTTAATTGGCCGGCGTTTGGTTAGTGTTTTCCTTACATACAATTACTAATTTTGATAACACTTAACAAATATTGCTCTCTAAGTAGAAATTGTAGGATATTAATCACAAAATTGACTATTTCAGTCGATATTAGCCTACAATGGTGGTGCTGTGGTTGCAATGAAAGGCCAGGACTGCGTTGCTATTGCAACCGACAAGCGATATGGTATTCAAGCCCAAACGGTATCAGCCAATTTTCCGAAAGTATTTCAAATGGGGCCAACTCTATATGTTGGTTTGCCAGGGCTTGCTACAGACACACAAACAGTGTTTCAAAGGCTTAAGTTTAGGTAAGGGCAATACCATTTCAAATCATTTTAGTTTATAGAAATCCCTTTTATTAATACAATCTTGTATTCACAGAATGAATTTATATGAGCTGAAAGAAAATAGAATGATGAAACCGAAGACATTCTCTGCAATGCTCTCTAACCTCTTATATGAGAGGAGGTTTGGTCCATACTTCATTGAACCTGTCATTGCAGGCTTAGACCCATACACTTCTGAACCCTATGTCTGTAATATGGATCTGGTATGTAATCCAGCTTATACTCTATACTTATCTACGATTGTCCCCTTATAAATTTGAATCATTCAATCAAAGTATTGATAAGAATGAAATTGCCACATTAAACAATACATTTTACATGTGTTAAATCAGCTAATATGTGCATTTTTGCAAGCTTCTGGACATGTAGTGCAAACCTTTAATTGGGCCTATACAAACCTGTTATTTAAATTTTTTAGATTGGGTGTCCCAATGAACCTGAGGATTTTGTAGTATCAGGAACTTGCTCGGAGCAACTCTATGGTATGTGTGAGGCCCTTTGGGAACCAAACTTGAAACCAGATGAATTGTTTGAAACCATCTCACAGGTATGTTATATTATGCATAGAATGTTAATTTCTTTTTTACATTCAAGTGTACATTGTGTTACCTACATGAATAAATTATTTTTGACTTGACTTAAGAAATGCAAGATTTCAATTATAATTGGAGTTCACATAGATATTTTGTCCAACTCTTTATTTTGATGAAAATTATTTTTTAAATATCCTCATGTACTTTATTAGATTTTTTTAACTCACAGGCTCTGGTTAATGCTGCTGATCGTGATGCAATTTCTGGTTGGGGTGCTGTCGTATACATTGTTGAGAAAGATAAAATCACTGAGAAGCATGTAAAGACAAGGATGGATTAGTTTATTTTACTGTGTTTACTAATAAAAATTAAAAAATATTATTTTTATTAATTTCTACCATATACTATAAGACTACTTAGATTTGATCTTTATCTAATTTGACTACCATAAAGTGTACTATCATAAAATATAATATTTCTATTCATGAAAATATTAAAGATGTTTCTGAAATTAATATAGGTATGTAGAATAGGTGATAAATAAAACAAAAATTGACAGAAACTTTATAAACCGAATGTTAAAAAATTAAATTCTTTAATTTTCATACATTGTCTTTACAAGATTGAGACTAGAGGATAAACATTACAATAATTAAACAGTAGCAAAGCTATTATATAAAATACTACTATCCTGACACCTTGCAGTTTACATACATATTTTTATTTAAAAAAACTCATAGTTGAATACAACATTCAACCTTTTGAGGTTAAGTTGAAAACAAAAGTACTTCTCATGTTTATTATTAACTTTTTAAAATTAGTAAACTGACAATAATTTAATTTGAGAACTTTAACTACAACGCTGGACGATTTTTTTGACACAAATTGTCTTTACTTGGAATAAATAAGTCTGATTTCGCCCATAAAATTAATATAGCACATAAAACTACATACAACATATAGCCGATAATATTCAAATTGTGCATTTTTGACGTATTTTTGTAATGATGTCGGATGGTACATTCCAATCCACAAAATGAAATAGGCAACGTTTACAACGCTTTAGGTATAATCGGCCTAGAAAAATATGTGCTGATCTCTTGTTATATGAGTGAAGTAATAATTTTTGGTACACGGACATAATATGTGAATTCAACATATTAATACTAACATCAATACCTCGAAATTAAGGAAACAATAAAAGTCTTTAATACTTTACAATTTCCTAATATTCACGTAGACCATAACAATCCAAGTCTTCCCATTAGAATAATAAATAACAAAAACCTTACAATAATTTCGACTACACTAGAAAAGAACTAAGCTAATAATATTGGCAAAGTTATAATTTATAGCGTTTAATTACCGAACATACAATTTCAATATACACAAGTTATCTCTCAATTGGTACCACGAAACGCCTTTTAACTTTTTTCCTGTGCAATAAAAGTTCTCTCGCTAGATGACGCTTTAACAGTTTTTTTTTTAATTTCCTACATCTCATGGTACCACATTCCTTAACCTTCTCGCCAACACGAAATTTTAAAGATAATTTAACAGTTATAAATTTCTCAGCGTCTACTCTATAGCGGAACATTATAAAAGCTAGCAACGAGTTAGGAAAATATTGCAAATGTGCAAGATCAGTTCAAATGTGTTTTAATCGTAACGCAATTAAAATTGCACGTAAGCATTGAGCTTTGAAAAACAACAAAATGTCGCAAAAATTTATATATACAGGGCACCACATATACCAACTGAATATTAACCATTTCACAATATATAAAAACCATAAATATCGGCTAGCGATTTTGACAAATGTAATATAGAGACACACACATATTTTCGCCTAAAGTTGAATTGGTACCCTAATCGTATTATAATTTAAGAATTATTATGATCATTTTAATTATTAAATTTGCTAATCAAAGTCAAATTTTAACTGGAACAATACACAAAATATGTATTACTAACTGCGTGTTAAACTCGTGTTATACCTTATGGCACTTTCGACAATCCAAAATATTTTGAGACAAAACCGGTATTTACCGCGTAATCACCGAGACACGTATACCAAATGCAAAAAAAAAAACTATAACAATTTATAACTTCTGTTATTAGAACAGTAGAACTTTGCTTATATATTTAGAGTTGGCAACTCAGCGCACATTTCGCCACCACATTGCGCTTACTTAAAACTGCATTAATCTCTGCGTTAGACAGTTGACACTTGTCAAAGTTAATAGTATCACGTGACATGGGCAAAATTGTTAAAATATGTAACGTACTAGCGGAACTGTGCGCATCGCAGTGTTACCCACTCTAAAATCCTACTAACAATTACTTAGAAACAGTCTCTAGTATTTAGTACTCTCTTTAAAAATTACTTTCTCACTAGAAGTTATAAATTATTTATCTTTCCTGAAGCTTTATTAGTCAACACTTCCAAGTAAGACATATCCAGTTTAGATACTTGGTTGAAAGTTCATACCTCTTTTAGTGCTCAGTCAGTTAACCTACAACCCTGTGAACTTCCCTACCATCGGAAACCTAACAAAAATTCTAGCAAAACTATAATGCTTTAAAAACAAAATAGAAAATAATGTTTAAATAAAGGAATCAACTGCGTTTCTAATTAAAATAATGTTTACTTATAAACACAGCTTTACAAAGTGATGCAGCATATTTTTATCCATAAATCGGTTATAAAAAAACGACTCAAGGTAACTTTCTTCAATAACAAAAATTTAATTTAAAAAGTATGGATAAAATTTTTGTTATAAGTATCTGAAATATAATGTGAAATTATTAAAACAAAATTTAACTATGTACAGCACATTATTGCCATGACGCTGAACATATATATAGTAAACAGTGGTGAAATCAACATACTTCGTCAATATATAAAGTGCATAGAGTACAGTCGCACATATATGTTATGACGGCTGACATTGACAGTTGACAGTGAAGTTTTGAAATATGGGTTTGTCGTACTGACAACCAATTGTCACTAAAAGAGGCACAAAATACCGACGTTGTACTTAGTTCCCTTCGATGGCCTTAGCTACGAACTCGATGAAGCGTTTCCCATACTGTTCGGGGTCACAGGTCGATATGCCGTCAACATTGCTGCCGTACTTTACCGTTTTCGCCGCTTTTGCCGCCTGTGAAAGACAATATTAGTTTATTAATCTGTATAGAAGACTAGACAATTAGGCAAATAAAGGGGTTTTGTCATGAACAAAGTTTATTATAATAATAGTAAGTATTTATTATTATTAGCGTCATTTAATTTTTTTTTATATTGACTAAAATTAATTTTTGTTTCACTTGTTAAGATTTCATTTTGACATTGATTTATTACTTCAAACGAATTGACTAAAGCTTTGAAATGTCAGATTCAACGTAGTTATTACACAGATTTCTGTGTGTAGTGAAGTTTAAGGTGTAGGTGACTTAATGGATCTAAGGCGTGTTGGTTTCCTCACAATATTTTCCTTTGCTAGTGTGTATTAAATGCGCACATAGACAAGACTATTGGTGCACAACCGGGGTTAGAAGCTACCTCAGGGATGACATTGACACGCCCAAAGCTAGGCTACTGCTCATAGTAAACTAAACGTAAATACAAGCTACAAGTGACATATTATCCTTATTGAAAATAAATGCGACAAGCATTTTGTTATTAAAACCTAATTAAAAAATACCTGTTTCCTAACACCATAATGCGTGAGGACATCAATTAGCGCCACGAAGTAAATTTCTTTCTTTGGTGCTCCTGAAACAATTAAATACAAATAAGTTATAAAAAAATATATTCATTTACATTCAGGTCTGATAATCTTCGATATTTCATTTATTTATGCTTCATTACATTTTAAGAAACAAATAATTAGGGATGCAACAGGCGGCATAACTAACAAGCGATCTCTTCCAGGTAAACCTAGTAAGAAAACAAACTAAAAAAAATAAATAAAAAATATTGGTTGTTTGTAAAGTAGGTTTACGATCGAGATGTTTACGTGATAACGTCTTATTGGTGATATAAGTTTTTGGGAAGTAAGGAATTAATGAAGATAACAATTTTTTCAAATTTTAAATTACATCTATCGTTTTATTCACACTTTTGATGATAAATTTCGGGTGTAAAATGACAAGTTTACTTATTCGACTATGATATACATTTTTCTTCATACATTCACGTAATGACTGGCAGCGCTCGAGATGAGACGGGAGATCGGTCCGTCTCTCTCTCGTTATACCTGCGATCGCGCTCGTGAGGTTTTGGTGTGACACAAGTTTCTGAACATGTCACCCGACTAAAACGATTTTAAAGACGTTATCACGTCAAAAGTTAAACTCACGGATTCATGAATAACGATGAATAAGATATACAAGAATTACTAAGTCACGATTAAACAGGGTAGGATATGAAAATGTTTAATCGTTTATTTTATCTTAAGTCGGGTAACTAGATACGCAATTTTATAAATTTTTATGTAATCACAAATACCTATCACCTTATACCGGGAATACGTCGAATTACCAATAACCCTGTACATAGGCATATATAGTCAGAAGCACGGCTTCGATGTGTCAGAAATAAAATGTAAATAACTGTAAAAAAATTATGGAAAAAGATATTGATCTACATCTAATATATAAAATTCTCGTGTCGCGAATTTTTTTTTTTATATGATACAACATACAAAAATAGATACAACCCCTCATTTTCACCCATCTACGATCAAATCTTATTTTTTATTACTGTAGATAGTTATTTTTATTGAACTAAAATAATATTTCCTAGAAATAATATACATGGCAAAACAAATGTTTGCCGGGTCAGCTAGTATTACATAAACGTTTACTTATACCGCAAACATACCGACAGACATACATAAAAAGTTGAAGATTCTATTTCATAACTTCTTAGCTTACCTTCTTGGCTGGGTATGGCGTAGATATCCAGTTCCGGTATGATGCCCTCATATCGCAGGGAGGACTGACGACCGAAACCCCGCGGACTATCTGGTGGTGTGTTAAAACCCCATCTGAAATAGTTAGAAATTGTTTCATCTTTAACCACTTTCTTAAAAACTAATTCTTAAAAACCCCATCTGAAATATATTAACTAACGATTTAAAACTTTATATATTCACTAACAATCTTAAACAACATCTTCTCAACCAAGTATTCCTATCGTGAGTTATGTAACCTAACTTTAGTTAAGTTTCAAATAAATATTTTAGTAGAGGCGTAAACAAAATGTAAGCAATCGTTGCAAACTTAAAGCCAATATGAGCCCTTAACTTTTACCACACTTATAAATTGTATTTTAACATTCTCGTTTCCGATAATGACCAAATTATCTATTATTATTTGATAATGGTAGTTTATGCAACTGTCAAATAATAGAGGGTGTAATCTTATTTTACAAACTACACTCATGTTTTAATACTTAATTATATGCAGTTGCATACACTACTTTATTTAATCTCATGGCTATAGGCTTCCAAGTCATAAAGTCTTGGAAACATTTGTCGGACGCTTTTCTTGATTTTTCAGCATAAGACTATTCGTCGAGTTAAATTTTCATCGGTATCGTCGGTGTTGCTTGACATTTTTGCTACTAAAGTTTTATCCAACAAAATATTACTCAAATTCGTATGTACAAAATAGCGCCAAAATGGAAAAAGTCTGTTATTGGTCTATTGGCTCGGAAAGAGCGCGTTGCGCGCGCAGCGCACTCACCACAGATTATGTGTACTTAAATTGAATTGAAACCTCCTTGGTCGAGACACATTGTACTTTTATAATTAAAACATCATTTAAAGCATTGTTTTGTTAGGAAAATAATAAAATAATAATAAATTTAATTTTCTTAAAGAAGTATGTATATAAAATATGCCAATAAAAGTCTGTATTTCATTTCATAATTAGAATATTACCGAATGAGATTATATAAATATTTTTATTAAATTAAATAAGTGTCAGTAAGATTTATGAACCCTTACATAAGCCAAGTTTGTTCGCGTTGATAGCGTCGCAACCCCTAATTTCCATACTGGGGCTTCTGAACGGGCCATGTTTTGCTGCAATTGATGGCTGCACTGTTGGCAACTAATTGCCCGGCCATTACAAAAATATTTTAATGCAGCTGATGGCCGAACAATCTATGGCTGGGCCATGTGTTGCAATATGTCTGCAATAGTATGGCCCATGATGCAGACTCCAAAACGGGCCACACTAACCGGCAACAATGGCTGACGAAATCACACTGATCGCAGCAGCTTATATAGTTTTAAAAAAGAAACAGAAAAAGAAGAGATTGTGGATTCGACCTTACTCAAATAGGCGTGAAACTGTAGACAATTTGAGTCTTGAAATAAGCCTTGATAATAAATTATTCAAGAACTTTACAAGAATGTCAAAAGGCGACTTTGACTTTCTTTTAAACAAAATTGGACCAAAAATAAAAATAATTTTTTTGTAAGCCTCGTTGCTTGTTATGCCAAACTTTTCAGCGATTTCATTCCATGCATCTTTTTTAGCATTCCTATCATGACTAACTTTGTATATGCCGGTTTTTATATCCCACAACTCAGGGTATAATTAATGTACTTCCTGTATGTAGCCTAAATTTTAATTAATATTTAATTTAACGTCAAAATGCAGCTGATCGCAAAACACACAATATAGCAACAGGCACACTTCACTCATAGCAAACTTCATGTCGCGTCAAAAAGGATACACTATGCCATAACAAAGAGAGTGACTGAAACAACAAGAGAACTGGCTGTGCAATATTGCAGTTGAATTCGATAGCCTAGCGATCGTCCGGCCACCCATCGGGGCAACATCGGCCATAAGTGGCTATACAAAACATGTTTGGCTATATGGCCGGGACATTACTGCAATATTGCATAGTGTGGCTGCTATTGTTTGCAATGTTGCCGGCCACAGTGTTGCAGCCATCAATTGCAGCAAAACATGGCCCGTTTAGAAGCGCCATCATAAAACGAATATTATGTAACTTTTGTCAACATAAGTACTCATTTAAATTTTGGCAATCTATCTCGTGGCTGGCAAAATTTTATAAATCAAATCCCGTATTCTACGTATTAATTATTTAAACTTATTTCACAGAGTAGTATATTGGAGTTTTCAGAAGAGAAAATAAGGGAGCGTTCAAGTATTACGTCACGCAATTTTTGGAGATAATTGACACACGCATACACCACCCCAAAAATTGTTTTATTCATATATTCCGAAAAAACATTAAAATTTGTTATTTTTTTTTAAATATTCTTACGAAGACGGGTCACTGAGATTAAGTTGATAATAAACCCTTGAAGAGATCTACGGCGTTTTCTATCCGATCCCCTAGCTTGTAACAGTATTAATGTGACACAAAAAAATATTTTCCACCTGTCATGGCGATTGTCAGTATCGCTGTCAGACTCGGAATCATTCTCTGTGTCGTTCTCGGCTTCCTTCTGTCGGGCTGCTTCAGCTTCTGCTTCGCCTCGACCACACTCGTGTACTCCAAGTAGAAGGGAATAGTCCATCAGATGGAGTTTTGTTAGGAACTGGAATTGATAATAAAAAAAAATCTTATAAATTTGGTTTTAGCCTCAGAATTCTGACCTTTAAATTTTGATCCTAAGACAAGTATATGCAAAGCCGTGATTCGAACCCAAGAGGTCAGGGTTAAGAGTTAATAACCGATAATAATATGTGGCTCTACATTGATATATAATTAGTATACTATTGGAAAAGTATATTAGTTGTAATGTATTTGTTGTAGTTAGAGCAATATCCTTTACTCTTTGACTTTAGAGAGAGGCTTGTCCACTGATTTAAAAATATTAAATTAATTATTATTAATTATTTATTAATTTTAAATTTTTACTAATTCTACTAACATAGATCTTAAGAAACTATTGTTACTAACTTACTAATCAATCAATGGACTGTATTTGTCTGATTTATAAAAAATATTATTATTATTATATCTAAAGATTTCTACTTCTACATACACGCTTGAAAAAAGAATTGAAAATTGCTGGGATTACTTTCTTGTATTTTTCTGTCTATTACAAATTGAAAATCAAAAAGAGCGGCTTCAGGGAATAAACGCAAATATAGGTCCACTCTTCATATTCCTATTACATTTGAAACATTAAAAAAAAACGAGTACTTATGTACCTACACGCGTTATAAGGTATATAGTCCGGGATCCATCGCCCATTTTTGCACTTGATTACTATCAAGCTAATTTTCCCTGAGTAGCTTTATTTTGATGAGACGCCCAATAATTTGCTGTACGAAACTCTCGATTGTGGTAGCTAACAGAAGTAGCAAGGATAAAATATGTTGATTTGATGATTCTCAAATATTTATTAGTAACTGATTTTTTTTTGTTAAATCTCAAGACAATTATCTAAATTATTCGAAAAAATATTTGTCCTACAAAACCTATGGTTTGATCAAAGAGTCCCCTCCTTCCGACATGTATCGATAACGAGGTCATCATAAATGATTACTAACCAGGTGATTTTTTATTTTTTACTTAGTTAATATTTATGTTATTTAACAGGCATATTGTCCTACAAATTGCGCGGTACGTTATCCCGGTCCTACGCTCAGAAATTGTTAATACCACAAGACCTTTTTTCTCATTACTAACTGTAGGACAAAAATTTCATATAATAGGTTAGTGTGTTCTCTGCCCAAATGAAACAACGTCCTACAAGAAAACAGGTATGTATCACTAGTCCGACAAGAATTGTAATGTTTTCGTTTTCCTATTTGTAAAATAAGATACAGTGAAAAACACTTTTTTAAAATTTAAATAACTTTATTTTTTAGTAATCTAGGTATAAAATTTTTTACGTGGGATACCTAATTCGCAGTAAGCAATGCTCTGCGCATGCGTACCGCCGTACCGGTGTGACTCAGCTGTAGTAGCAAAATACAGAAACCCACGACATATTTTATCATTGCTACCTCTGTTAGCTACCATAATTGAGAATTTTCGCATAGGAAATTGTTGGGCGACTCATCGAAACGAAGTTATTTACGAAGATTCAGCTTGATATTAATTATTTTTACATCAAGGATCTGTACTACTACTTTTGAGCGTAGGACCGGGATAACGTACCGCGCAATTTGTAGGACAATATGTCTTTTAAATAACATAAATATTAACTAAGTAATAAATAAAAAATCACCTGGTTAGTAATCATTTATGATGACCTCGTTATCGATACATGTCGGAAGGTCTCTTTGATCAAACCATAGATTTTGTAGGACAAATATTTTTTCGAATAATTTAGATAATTGTCTTGAGATTTAACAAAAAAAAATCAGTTAGTAATAAATATTTGAGAATCATCAAATCAACATATTTTATCCTTGCTACATCTGTTAGCTACCACAATCGAGAGTTTCGTATAGGAAATTATTGGGCGTCTCATCAAAATAAAGCTACTCACCGAAAATTAGCTTGATAGTAATCAAGTGCAAAAATGGGCGATGGATCCCGGACTAATACTTCTTTGGCGTAATAATTTTCTTCGAACGCTTTAGAAGAAGGTTTCCCTCTTCGAATCGCATTTTTCTTGTCTATTTTAATGGTCACTTCCAATCGAAACGATATAATATGTACTAATCATTACTATATTCTTATATTTTACAATAAACGCTATGTTTATTACCATATTGGAACGGGTTTTCTCGTATAGAAATCATCATCGTGGTTGTCCGTTGAGGGTGTCCGTTTTTTGTGACGGTGCGCGCGCGCATCGTAAAAATTTACTCTCATAATTTTTCCCTAACGCGCCAAAGGAAATATAACTTCAAAAATGAACTAATTTTGACAATTGACATACCTCAACGTCAGCTGTAAGTGTCTCCAACAATTTCTCCTTTGCAGCGTCTCCGATGTCGATCCTAATACCTTGCTTTATAAAATCGTTGTCTTTGAGCGTTGGCAACTCTTTCTCCAACTCCTTCTCAGATGCCTCACGATCCACTGTCGACCCTTTTAGGTCGTATTTTCTGTAATATACGTAAATAAATTTATAAAAGGATATTCCATTCCCCAAATTGGGACTCACGCCCGGGGTCACTTTGAATGTTAAGACATTCGAAAAATGGATTAAAATAATTAGGAGTTTCAATTTCACTTCTTCATTATATGAAGAATTACAATTTTCATTATATGAACATTTACATACTTTGTTTTGTTAACAATTTCATAGTAATTCCTTCCTAAGATTTATTATTGAAGTTTCTTTAGAGAACAATTAAATTTTTTAATATTAAATATTATGAATAGGGGGGCATAAGAATTTAAGAAAGGCGAGGCACGAAACTCCAATGTAAAGTGTTGAATTTCTTTTAGGAAAAGTATAATCGAAATATATTTAGTAAAATTAACTGCACACTAAATAATTTTAATCTTAAAAATATGTTTGTTAAGTCGGTAACCCCGATATATCTGCCGCAGCAAACAAAAACGCCATTAAACTCGGTCTATTTGCTTTAGAGCTCAGGAATCGGGGGTTAAAACAATACATTTCAAGAAAATCAAACTCGTAAGGCAATGGGCAACCTGTTCGCGAACCGCTATCTTTAGTAACGGTTTGAACATCAATTATTTTATGTAAGGTTCACGCCAGCTTTTAACCACCTTATTTTTTACATGATAATCTTTTAGGTTCGATTCCGGCAAGAGTAATTGCTGTTCGATAAGGCTGCTCCCCTTCTTGCGTATAACAAGATAAATAAAACGCACATGTACCTCTTGCACCATAGTGCAAGTCTAAGTATCTGTTACTTCTAGTGATTTAAATAAGTGAATCATACAAGGAAAAACATCTGAAAAATACCTACTTGTGTATATTTAAGTGGTTGGAGAAAACATTCCTGGTAGCGACTAGATAATGTTCAATACCGTCCACAGTGAGCCGGTACATGCCAAGGTATTGGGGCAGAAGAGTCTTGCCGTGACGCTCCACGATATACTGTAGGAAAAAAGGTAATATAGAAAACTTGTACGTTTTGGACTCGTAACAAAATTTGGGTAAGATTCAAAGACAAGACGTTCGTTTTAAAACGTCATTATTTTTTTAAATTTATATTTGAATATTTCATTAAAAATGTAGGCGGGCCATATAGCGCGCATGGACAAGACCCGATGGACGCGAAGATTCCTCGATTGGAGACCTCTAGACAGACAGAACAAATGACTGCCGCGGCCAAGCATGCAGAGAAATGTTAGTCGAGTTAAGAATAATGATGAGAACTAAAAGGATGGCTGTTGATGTTAATATTTCACATCGTTGTTTAGTTTTTGAATGACAGAAATCTTAATTTAAATTAGCAAATAAGATTACACGGAACATTTCCAATACGTGTATCATAATAAAAATCTAAAGCCATCAATTTCTAGTTTATCATTTATTTTATTTAACCATCTTAAAATTATTAGATACCTAAGTCACCAAGTCAGATATTAATCTGACTTTTGGGGACTAGATTAGATAACAGATTCTGCGAAAGATGACGTCAGATACATAAAGAAATATATATTTTTGACGTAATTTACAACCATTGTCTCTAGAAAATCGACAATTATATAAAATAAGGAAATTTTGAACAAAACTCGTATGTTACTAGAATCAAAAAGATAACATATTTTTATCAAAGATAGGTTTCGTGGAAACCGATAATATTTATTAAGCACTTGAAATAAATGCATCGTTCATACATTTCAGAAATTGAATTACTTTTGTTTTTTGTAACAAGCTTCATTTCTTAACATTTTTAGTCTTTAGGACTTATTTTATTATAAGCATTATGTCATGTGACACGTAACTCCTAAGCTGACCAATAAATAAATAAAGAACGTATAATGAAGGTATAGCTGGTAAGCTTTACGTTCTACACACATTGTGGAGGAAGCACATACTACTTCTATTCCTGCCTACAACATTCGTAATCGTGCTCACGTTCCTCACATCAACACACAGAATCAACATACTGTGAAAACTCCATGTAACGCCCGTCTATTTAACAACGGCCTCCCTAAAGCGTCGAAATCACTCGGCTTTGGTTGGTTTAGCTTGTCTTCCATATAATGATACACTCTACATAGCATTACATTCACTCTCAATAACGACAATTAAATAATAAAATGTACTTTTTAAGTTTACGAAATTATTTAAAACTGCGGAACTGTGTACGTTCTTTTGTAGCTTTATTTTCCTAGCCCGTAATAAATTCGACTGTCGGCATCATACGTACCGAACTTTCTAAGAAATCCATTATTTTGATTACAAATTGGGATTGCTTGAACGTGATTTATGACGAAGATGCCTCAATATCGCAAGAAATGAAATAAAACAAGTAAAAAAATACATCATAATTTCTGGTGCAGCAAAAGGCGTCAGGCGAAAATAACAGACTATATGCAATAGCGTTCAAATAATAATTGTTTTTTATGTAATTACTAACACTAGTCTGAATTTTTTTTCTTTTTCTAGATTTTCCTACTTTCTATCGCCAACTCTCTGTAACGTCAAAATATGCACAGTCCCTTGAGTGTCGGTATATAGAGTTTACACTGTATGCAAAAAACTCAGTTTTGTATCGCGCATCCCGGACACACAACGACCACTATTTAAGCTTTGACTTGTTTAAGCTATCGCGGAACATGCTTAATCGGAGTGTTAAGAATATCCATAGCGCTAGTCAAAGTACTGCATCATGACCACACCCAGCATACACACCCTCACGTGATATGTACGTCACTTTCATATTTACACAACACAGCTGAATTAGGAATTACTTAGTTAAATGTATTTAATATTATTGTTTCTTAACTTTCGTTCAGGAATCTTTTTGTACATACAATGTATTACGCATTATATCTTTGGCTATATATTTAGTATAATTGCTTTTTGAAACAGCTTCTTTCTAGCAAAATGAGTCCAAATATATGTGATACTTTTTCTATTAAAACTACATATTAAAAAAAACATTTGATACGCAATCAGTTATTTTGAAAAAATCCTCAATAATTGCCTACCCACTTAGTCTTGGTGGGTAAAGTAACAATTATACCAATAGCTATACAAATGAAATTATATAGAAGCAGAATTGGCTGTTATTATATAACCTTCACACACACACACTACAATACACGTATTTAATACCACATAAGTAACGAAACAGCCGAGGAACCCCCTGAGCACAAGTAATTTGTATTTACTTAAAGGACCTCTTTTGTATATAATTTTGGTTTCTATTTCATATAAAATAAACAATAAACCAAAGACTTTGCTAAGTTTTTACGACCTCTAAATAACAATGAGTACATAGAATTACTATTACGTCCTTATGATGTTTGAATATTTGGGTATATGTATATATCGGCAGATCTCCACTAAGTACATAAAATTATGATCAAAAACGTATAATTTACGATCAAAATTAACGTTTTAACGAACATTTAACTATTTCATTTGATCGCATGACAAGACACTTTAAATTTCGTAAATTTTATTTAATCAATACTTCGACATCGTATTTCCTATACCTGTCACGAATAATAATATAAAAATTATAGTATTCCTTTAAATCGGAATAAAAAAGAATGAAATATTATTAAATTAAAAGCAAGACAGTATGCTTTTCTAGTTATATAATTAAAATTTTAGTTCCGTATGTACCAGTTGCGTGCAATATAGCTATTAAAATAATAACTAGCTTAAGACATTATTACAGACTGAAAATATGGCCGTACTTAATAATATTGCATCGACACATAATTTCGACGCCAAACAAGAAATAAATAGCATTCAAACAAAAAAAATATATATTTAGATACACATCTAAGTACTGTCAAAATCGTATGACCACATGGCAGATGGGAGACTTATTCCTCACTTTCATTTGTTTCTGAAGACCAAAGATTCTCTATAATTTCTCATTCGGTTTTAAAGAAAGCATTGTGGGGTGCTTTTCTCGAACCGAATTGGCTGTTTTGCTGATGATTTTCTTTTTTTTCTGCTTTAAGTGCCAACAAATTTCTATAATGTTATTCTATTTTGTTGTGTGCTTGTATTATCTTGTATATGTTTTAATTGTATTTTTAAAATTTCAATTTTCTATTTTTTTTGTGAAACTTAGTTTACGTTAATTGTCACACATTTTAGATGTAAGATTTTGTAAGATTTTGAATAATTAGTAGATTAAATACTGTGTGTGATGTCGTAAGCTTAGTAACTAAATAAATAAAAATAAATAAATATAATTGAATCATCTGTATGTATGGTATGTTGAATTAGTAACCTTTTTAAAGTAAAGATATATCTACTATCTCTATAGTTAACCAAAATATTTCAATTGTTGATTCATTAAGAGCAATAAAGATGCCGTCATCCTGTCACTTTAAAAATAAGTAGAATATACAAAATAAGACATACCGGGTGATAATGTTTGAGGAATGAATGCATCCGTTCCACCTCCTCCGAAGTCAAGGTTTTCAGGATGAAGAGCCTGTCATAACTTTGATAGAACTTCGCGCCGGACTTTCCCGAAGATTCATCTGGTATCGGCTGCGACCTGCCGACAATATTCTTATTATTTACCTTAGACTGCAACAGATAGCATCTGCGAAGTAGATACAGAACGTAGTAAAGAGTATATAGTACAATGTTTTTATCGTTGTTTAAACTTAAGTTCACACTCTAGTCAGAGTGATCAGTCGGGTAAGGTAAAAAACATCTTAAAACGACGATATTACTCATTGCATTATACAATCTAAAAATAACTCTTATAAGGACAAAAATGCGCAGTCCCTTCTGCGACGCAATAAATTTACATTGCACTTTAAACATTACATAAGATCTGATATCCAAAATGTATATGTTAACGTAAAATTGTAAACACCGTTAGATTGTAATCTATCTCGCGAGATTATAAACTGTCGAAAGATTGTGAACCTCAGCGTACTGCTTACAATTTAACGTATTATTATTCGGTAGAGATTGTACTACACTAACAATCTTTCGACAGTTTACAATCTCGCGAGATAGATTATAATCTAAAGGTTTTTACAATTTTACGGTGACATATACACCATTCGCTGGCCAATCTTCTTCGCCTTCCTTTACAATTTGACCTAAAGTAGTTGTCAGGCCACTGCTTATTAAACGCTGAAAGTCCGTGTGTGGAAGTTATTCTTTTTAAATAACACTTGTCTAATATTTACTGTAAAAATTGTAATCTATATTTAATTAGCGCCAGTATGGCATACCAATTTTACAAAACTAACATATATAACACTTGGCTGCCCACAGGAATGCTACGTAAAGAAATTCCATAGAAAGCTCCTCGAGAAATAATAAGTAGAGGCGTAGCGCAACATATTCAAGCGAACGTTTACGTCATAGTACAAAATTGTTTGCAGACTAATAACACACAATTAAAATTCGCTTCCCTTCAAAACTTTGTAGAGTTGTACAATACTTTTATGTATAGCAATTTATTTTTAAAAATAATGGTTACGCCCGTTCATTATTGTGTTATTAAATGACGCTATATCATGTCATTAGACTAGTTAATTAGCTTATTGATAAGCCTCTAAAATATTCCTATGCCTAAGATTTCAACTTGTATTAGTTGTATAAAATAATAATTGTTAAATATTGTTTCTAATGGCTTCAAAGATATTTAGATTATTTCGCACTTAAGTACCTTTTGTGATATTAAAAATTAAAAATACGTTGGCTTGATTTGATTTGATAAAATTTTATTTTATATTTTATTAAACCTTTACATTAAAGGGACACACCATGCTTCGGAAATCCAGAATTCTTACTCATCACGATGTAGTAGAAATGTTATTAGTATATTTTATAAGGCTCAAATGTGAACATGTGAAAATGTGTCAATTAAACAATTTTTTTTTTAATTTGACGAATATTTAAATTATCCTAATTCTTGATTTGCTCCAGTTCAAACAATTTGTATGACTCAAAACTTAGCGATTAAAAAGAGTGGCGGTGAGTTTCTTGCCAGTTCTTTTTGCCCGCTCTACGCCCTTGACTTGCGAACTGGTAGTAAATGTATATTTAGAATTAATTTAACTTTTCAATGAGGAGTTATGTTTCTTTATTGCGGGGGAAAAGTCAATTATTAACATAAATATGGTCAAGGTCATAGCTACCTATACTTTTACACAATCTTTTGTTGAATGACTCGAAAACAACGCAAATAAATGCCTTATTTAACCAAGTTTTTATTCATACACTTTAATGGTATCGCTCCAACTGCCTACTATGTAATTGACATTAATTTGTATTGCTTTGTTATAATTTTAAACGTCTAGATGAGCTATTAACCCAAAGCGACCTTTGGTTACTTGGTTTAACATTCTTAATACATAAATGAGAGTACTCTTTAATTCTAAGTTCTGCACAAAGTTTATTGACTTTTTAACATCCTTATGATTTTTGTTAATTGATTTATGTATATTCTATATTATAATAGGGGAAAATACCTAATTTACCGCTTCCTTACATTATTTTAATTACTCGATTTATTATAATTCTCTCAATTTCATAATTAGTTTCTAACTTCTCTTAGAATTAACTTTGCTATGTGCTATTTGCTTTGTGACATAAAAGAGGATTTTTGTGTGTCCAAAACGCGTGTTTACTGTGAAAAGTTGGATGTATGACGAACAAAATGTTTATCTTAGGATTTACAATGCATGACACACCGGAATAACAAAAAGCAATCGATTTCTCCCAAACAAAATACAAAACACGGTGATCGTGAATGATGAAATGCTGTGTCAATCCAAGGCACACTACATTCTGTTAAAAGAAAACCGTTACAAATCAAACTGCTGACCTCAGCCTGAGATTCATACTCAGGCCATATTTGAGCAGATCGCAAGCATCTCGGAGGCTCTCTTGTCCATTCCTCATCTCCGTAACACCAGACGGCGCTGTGGCCGAACGCCGCAGCTTATTAATATACTTCTTTCTGGCTCTCGAACGGAGGTAGTTATCTGGTTTTCTAAACCTATAGGATATGACGGGAAGTAGGACCGGACGAGAAAATATAAAAGGAAATAAAATATAAATAAATACAGCTCCGGTAATAGCGTAACACACGTGGTTTCCTAGCAAAAAAAAAATGTTTACAAAAACTTACCTAGTCAATGACTCCTTATAATCAAGGTCATCTATTCCAAATCTCTCTCGCAGATTCCTGAAGACGAGAGGGCAGTACTCCTTTACTTTGAAGTGTGATGGCATGTTTTCTCTGCGGGAATAGTGTATAAAATTATAATTAATAAAATTGGGTGCCTGGAAGAGATCGCTCGAAAGCGATAAGGCCGCCTTTTCATTTAATTTTGTCAATTTTATTATGTTGTTGCCACGAAGTATTAATAAATATATTTTTTTAAACAGACCAAAGAGATTGACCCCATACTATGATGCACAAATATCTGAAGGCATCTACAAATATATGAGAAATAAGTGTCAATTTTTTATTTCTAAAGAGTTTCTTGTTTTTAGAATTTTTCTCAACTTATTATTTATCTTTCCCATCGTTGAAACTTACCCCTGAACTTCCACAGCTATTTTAATATCATAATTAGCCAAATTATTCCAGCCATTCTCAAGTTATAGCGAGACATTCACAAGTAAGTAATACATTCATCAAGTTCTCAAGTTTATTGATTTATTAAATAAATACATGCATATATTTAGATAGTGGTACATTTAGCCCCAATTGTCAAACCCTATTTTACTGAATAAATAAATTATGGGAGTTAAAAGTGTAGACTCATACATCACTATGGAGAATGGGGCAGACATTATCCCATGTTTGTTTAAATTATTATTATTTGTAATGGGAAAGAAAGTTAATATGCAGGAGTATCTACTATCTAGTATTGAGTATCTAACATAAAAGTAAAAATAATACTTACTTATTAAACAAATGGTTATCAACTTTAAGTTTAGAATATGCCCTGAAATCATCAGGAAGTAACATAACAGGTATTGAGACGTGGCTCAGTTCATTTATCTGGAAAAAAAATGGTTGTACATCCAAAAAAATGGTAAAAAGTCCTTTTTAAAAACAACTTATAATAACTATCATTATTATTAGTATATAAGTGGATTATGTTAGACTAATTATAATTAACTATTATCAAAGTCTTGTTTAACTTTACTGCAAATTTTTACTCCTGAATAAATTATTTTAAAACAAGGTGATAAATAAAATTTTGGATAATAATGATTTCAGGTGACAAATATTTGGCACCTGTGTATTGACCTAGCATTTATATATATAAACATACAATTACTATTTGATTATTGATGATTTGCCAGATGAAAGGTATATGAATATTTTACTAAGAAGCTGAGTGACATTTCGATTTATCAACTAAAATTCACAACGTAAAATAAAAATGCTAAGGTAAGGTAAGTTCTAAGCAATAAAACCGAAACTAAAGACTTGTATAATCTAAAAATATTACCGTGTGATTAACTCCCCACATAAAAACAGAGAGTAAAGGTTCATTAGCACGGAATAATTTCACTTTCTGGTGTTTCACACGAATATGTTTCTTTTTCAATTTACTCAATCCTGTTGTAGGAACGGACATTTTGGATTTGTTTACGCGAAGACGTGCAAGGCCTGTAAGTAGTACTTTTTACACACAGAAGCTTATCTAAACCATTTTCACAACACTCATAATTGATAGAGTCAGAAGAATTTCAAAAATTATGGAATTTATTCAAAGAAACTCGACACCCATGAAAATACAGCCAAACTACTTTTTGAGTTTTGACAGCTCGTTCATCGTTTTCATGTGTTGCTATTTTCATTTTATTTATGTAGCTGAAACCTGAATAAACAATAAATTATTATTGTGTTTATGGTCGAAGACGACATAGAATGATTTAAATTTTTTTTATGGAATATGTAGGGGGGGTAAAACTGGCTTACACCCAAGTTTGTGGCGTTGGGCCCTTGTCCCCGGACGCCATCTTGGAAAAGGGGGTGAAAACACATATTTGGCTGTATATCCTAAACTATCCAACGTAAAAAAATTTTGTGAAGACATGTTTCGTAACAAATTGCTTTGCCTACAATTATTTCTGTGTGACTTTTTATCATAAAGCCAAAATTCAAAATTATAAGTAAAAAAATCCTTTTTTGCTTAATAACTTTTTTCTTCTGATTTTATCAAAAAATTATGTTATAACAATTTTGTAGAGAATCTTTTTCTGAAGATTTTTCTCCGTAACTTTTTTAAATTTCGTTAATTGGAAACGCTGTTACAGCGCTCCAAAGTTGACGGGATTTGTCAATGCTCACAAGACGGTCAAAACAACATTTTTACTTTATTTTTATGATCTCTCGTTTATTTTAAACAAATTTTTGAAAAATTTTGTTCAATTCCAACAATTATATATATCATCCATAGTAAAGCTCGATATTATGGTATATGCCTCGATGGTTGATTTCATCGACAAAATAAATAATTCTAATCTTGTAATAATTATTATAAAAATATATAGTAATAATTAAATAAAGTAAAATGGGGTTTCTTTTTTCCTTTATATTGTTTTCTATTTGAAACTACATCTTCTCGAAATTGACATTTACTAGACCTCATAATCGTGTGGCTAATTTGAAATATATGAGTTATATTATAATCTTATAACTTTGTTATTTTATATATTACGGTGTTTAAGTTAAGAGGTGGTCAAATGTGGCTCATGTTTTGTGTTATATTGCGGACGGTTCTTGAAAGTTCTCATAGCTTGCCTACTCGTCTTTTTGAGATTTTACTTTAAAATGTAGATACTAATGAATATTTTATATCTAAATAAAATAAAGTGTTAAAGGGGCTGATCAAAAGAAGACGTGTTATCAAATTTGAGCCAACAGCATTTCGGCTTCTATATTCACTTATAATCTGTGCATGTTTTTCTATAGATAATCTTTGAAAAATCCTGCGGAAAAATCAAATCCAACAAATATCTTGTTTGGTTTATTGGGATTTGGGATTGGATCCTAGGGATTTCTTTATAGGTACAGCCTCGTATATTTTTATCCTGAATATTCTGTTGATTATTCGCGTAATAATTTTATATTCTCAATATACATTTAATTTTGCAGGAATTCTTAAATAGAAGCAAAAATGGTAATACTCAGTCCCTTTGTATATTGGGCGCAAACGTCGAAAATTATTTCGTTAAAAATTGATTTGCGAAACGCTGAAAAACCAAACATCGATGTTATAGAAAATAACATAAAATTCTCGGCACAAGGTTTTGGTGCTCATGGATTTTCCAATTATGTATTCAATTTGGATTTATATGCTTCGATCAAATTAGTAAGTATATTCTGATTAGAAACATCTAAAATATTTTCATATTAATATCTCTTCTCTTTAATATTATATCTCTTCTACTGATTTAAAAAAGGAGAAAAAATCAACATAGGAATTACTAGTAAGAAGCCTTTTGTTGTTCAAATCTTACTGATAATTTTAGAGCAAAGATGAACAGAACACAACAGTCAAGGTATATGAAAATCGTATTGAAGTGGTTTTAGAAAAAAATGAGGCAGCTTGGTGGCCAAGATTAACAGCACAACCACAAAAGCCTGCCTGGCTTAAGGTAGCTATGCTATTTTATATTATAATTTTTATTTTTTTCTGTGTAAAAGATAAACTCAATAATACTGAACCAGCTTTAATAATACACATACACTATGCATCATGGGTTTCCAAGGTTTCATACAAAACAACATTCAGTCACCTGGAAGGTAATGCTAAATTATATAATACAATAGTACTTTTATGGAACCAGCTGCCAGATATTTCTCAACAGTTACGATTTAGGGGCTTTTAAGAGAAGAGCGTCTCTTACATATACTATAAGCCAGAAACGCTCTTCCAACCCACCTATCGTAAGTGTCCATGAGTAACAGCGGTAAGTACTTAATTTTAAGTGACCCGATTGCTTGTTTGCCTCCCGTGTGAAACAAAAATAATAATGTTAAAACTAAATTTCAAAATCTATTTCACTTTATTTGTTATATTCATCCATTTCCAAAAAAAACAAACACATTTGTTAGGTAAAAACAAATTGTTTCCAATTATAATTAGTCATGGTGCATACCCACACAATAAAATTTAATTATATTTTGCCTAAGAAAAGCAAGGAGTTACGCCAACTTAGATAAATTGTTTTATATAATTTTCAGATTAATTTTGACCAATGGAAAACCGAGGATGATGGAGGAAGTGAAGAGGAAACTCGTGATGTTACGAAGGATTATCCGGGGATGTATGACAAACTGCATAAAGAAGAGTTTGGATATCGGAAAGGTAAAGTAAAATTTCCTAATACCTGGACTAGGATAGAAACTTTAGTGAAGTCTTTAAATTGTCTTGAATTACTTTCATGAAAATATATCTGTAGATGTAGTGATGACTTTCGGGAATTCATGTAATTACAACACAAAACAAACTGTGCCGAGCCAATATATTATAATCAATAAGAATATTTAATTACTTATAATAAGCATATATTGAAGATGATTTTTACTATTATTACCTATTTTAACAATGTCTTTGAAAAACTAATAATAATAGTAATATGGTCTATCAGAAAAAAGGCTAATTATCTTTATCGTAATCAACTCTTAGATAACAATATTAAGTAGGAATGACGTATTATTCGTAACTCAAATTTAACAAACGAAACATAAATTTATTATTCAGTCTGTCAATAATTGTGTTGAACTGGAAAATGTCAGAAGAATCGAGTAAGAATTAATATTAATTTCATGAATTTAGTGTTTTGTGTAAATTTAAAAAAAATCCGTACAAGTATGTTAGCGCAATTTCTTCCTAATCTCGATGATGCGCACTCATGCACCTCTGATATTAATGAAGAGCTGCTTGACAAGATCAAACGCCTGCAGAATTTTTGCATACGTTTTATATTTGGTCTTAGGAAATATGACAGTGCGTCCAAATTCCGCAGGCAGCTCGGGTGGCTACCTATTCGACAAAGACGTGACGCTCATCTCCTTCAACTTCTACACTCAATTCTTTTCAATCGCAAAACTGCCTCGTATCTTTAAAATGAATTCAAATTCTCAGGTCCTTAAAAGTTAAAACTATAGGATGTCTCAGTATGAGTGCATTTTTTAAAATTGTAATATTTTTGGTTTTCCTGCAAGTGGCAACTCTGAAATTTGACAGGTGTCAACTCTGTTTATTCCGATTATTAAAAATGGAGCGCTTTTTGAAAGAACAACTCGTTATAATTGTGAAAACTTATTACAAAAGTAACGCTGAAAACGCCCGCAAACTTCACCAAATTTTCAGCCGAGAAAGTGCACCTAATGTGTCAACCATTCGAAGAGTGGTCAAAAAATTTGAAGAAACTGGGTCAATAAGGTATGGATAATAAGAATCCTTTGCGTCAACGTACCGGTCGGTCCCTTGAAGACATTGCTGCTGTAAACGAGAGTGTCGCCGAATACCCGAAAACATCAATTCGACTTAGCAAATTTTGACTAAAGACCTTCATGCGTACAAGATTCAGTTAACTCAGGAGCTCAAACCAGCAGACCAAGGAAGGCACCGGCAATTTGCTCAATGAGTAATGGAGCAAAGAAAAGTCGATGCCAAGTTTTCGAAAAGAGTCATTTTCTCCGATGAACAGAACACATTATCTCACGAAATCCTGATGTCAACTGGCCACCAAGATCGTGCAATTTAACGCCGTGCGATTTTTTCTTTGGGGTTTTGTGAAATCTCGAGTTTATGCGAATAAACCCCAAAACCTTTCCTGAGCTCAAATCGAAAATCCATCATCGGTGAGATACAGCCACATCTCTGTGAAAAAGTCATGGAAAATTTCATGAAGAGTGTAATGGCCTATCATCGTAGCCGTGGAGGTCATTTGCCGGATATTTTATTCCATACTTAATCGGAACATGTCTTCTTTACAATACAATAAAAATATCAGAACTCTGTCATAAAATACTTGTCTTTATTTAAAAATGAAAAAGTGCACTCTTACTGAGACACCCCTTATATGTTACTCTCCTCTAATAGATGGTTATTGGAAACTTCATCTCACAGCTCATCCTTGTAAGGCAATTCGTTTAGGATCACCACCATTATGTTGTGAATAGGCTGCTCAACTCGACAATTGGCTACCTCCCTAACAATAAACATTTAAAATTTGTAATTCTTATTCTTTATCGTGTATTGTATCGCAATTCATGAATCCGTGAGATAAGCTTTTAAGTTTTTAGTTTACTTTTTTAATTTTTTTTTTATAATTCTGTTTATGCACTTCTTGCACTTCATCATATTTCTTTTATAGTTTTTTTCCATTACTAGGGTTGCATGGAAGAGATCGCTTCTTAGCGATAAGGCCTCCCGTTGCATCCCTTATTATTTTATGTATTATGTCATTTGTTTTTGTATAAATGTAACGAATTTGAATACATAAAGAAATAATTTAAAAAATGCAGGCAAGTAGCTCACCCTTTTTAAACAAAAAAAGGAGGTTATCAATTTGATGTATGAACCGCATTTTATGTGTAGATTTGAAATAAACCTGTAAAATTAATTTTATTTAGAAGTAGCCAGGTTTAATTTATTATAGACTAAATTTATGATTTTAAAATAAAATTTTCCATGTTACAGAAGAGGTGAAAAAGGTATACCTCATATTATACAACTTGTTTCAATTTATCGGCTTCACATACGTACTATGCGTAATGATGGTGCGATTCTTTAAACTGGAATATGCATCCATAGAGGGCACTTACGAGCATGTAGGGGGAGCTATGAAGTTCCTTCAATTAATGATGTTCCTCGAAGTTATGCACCCGTTATTTCGATATACTAAGGTATTTTGTTGTCTTTAAAATAGTTATGTAACAAAAGCTGATCTTAATACATATAAATTACGCGTCACGTTGTTTGTCCGCTATAGACTCCTAAACTACTGAACCGATTTCAATCAAATTTGCACACCGTGTGCAGCTTGATCTAACTTAAAAGATAGGATAGCTTACATCTCAATTTATAACGCAATATTATTTTATTACAAAATATTTGTTTATTATTTGATAGTCACAGTTTTAGCAGATGGCGCTTTGTTGAAAGTACCTACCAACGTTTCAAATAAGCTACAATTTAATGGCATAACCACAAAAAAGCATGGTGGTCCCCATGACTGGTGTTCTCCTACCGTTTCCCTTGAATAGTTTACTACTATGTAATATAACGAAAACCTTAGCCACAGCAACGCTTGGCCGGTCTGCTAGTTACTATATAAATATAGACACAATTACAACGAGTTAACGATTTTCAGGGAAGCCCTCTTGTAGCATTCTTACAAGTGGGTGGTCGGGCGTTCGTATTATTTGCAATGATAGACGCGGAACCACGGATGCAGACGAAACCTGTAGTGTTTTACCTATTTTGTATTTGGACCCTGATTGAGGTTGTCAGGTAATAAGTTTTCCTCTATGAATATTTGTAAGAAGATCATAGCTGTAATTCGGTATGCTGCAAACACAGTTTTGCCTCCATTTTTAATTGTTACATATAGAAGGTTGGTGGGAATCGAACACATTGCTTCCCGATTAAATACTGTGTATGCGTTTTAATAACTAGCATGCATAGAATTTATATAGTGAATTAATAATCATCTTTATACAAATCTTTATCGAGAATTTGAAAAAAAAACCCTGTTTTAAAATGGCTAATTTGTGTTAGAATAATGAAAATGATTCAGCTGTGGCCACATATTAATATTATGGTTTATGGATAAGGTTACTTATACATGACAAGATGTCAATATAATTAATATATAAATATGTCTTGTTGGTGTTAGTATTCACTTTAACTTGCCTTTCCAACAAACAAAAGCAATAAAGTGTATCTGTCAGATTGTTTCTTACACTAAATATTATTAGAACACATGTATTTATGTAGGTGTTTCCTTAAATATTACTTTAATGCTATTAAATAAGTATGTATATTATGTATTTATATGTTCTTTCAGGTATCCCTTTTACATAGCACAACTTTACAGAAAAGAGATTTATCTCCTAACCTGGTTACGTTATACCTTGTGGATCCCACTCTATCCCTTGGGAATCCTCTGTGAGGCAATCGTCATACTAAGAAATATCCCCTACTTTGAAGAAAGTGGTAAGTTCACTATCTCCCTGCCCAATGAGTGGAACTTTGCTTTCCATTTGCCTAACTTTCTCAGGGTATACCTTCTGATACTAGCCTTTCCCGGTATGTTCTTTGTTATGAAACATATGCATAAACTACGTACAGTCAAGCTTAAACCAAAAATCATCATTAAAAAATGTAAGTAAGAATTAGTACTCTGTTAAACTGTCAAAAAAAACTCTGTCTGTAGAAGAAAACTATTTCTGTATTACAACATCGATGGACACGGCCATGAGTTAAACATTAAAATCAAACAATAAAAATAGTAAGAAGTAAACAAACATCATCAAACATATATCTTAAGATCTAACATAAGCAATGTAACATTAATATGCTTACACACCATTAGTGTTTAAGCATATTAATTATTTTAACCATACAATGGATGTAACTATTGTTTTTAATTTGTATTATAAACATCCTTATTGCAGAATTCCTCTTTTCCTATATTAAAATGAAATATTTCCAACTATTAATAACTTGAATCAAGCCAAAACTGTTGTATTAAATTTATTTTATGAAAATATTTTCTCCTATAACATTATTTTTAATATCAATTGTGGGAAGCAAGAAAACCTGCTAAAATAGATTATTTATTAAAATTAAATACCTAACTGCTGTAAATTAATTTTCTTTGTTTACATACATATTTTAATTCTTTGCTAAAAACGTGTTTAGTAATTCGTAATTAGTAAGGTTTAATAGTTTAAGATGACCTGACCTAAGATTTTATAAGTTGTATTTTTAAAATAAAGACTATGTTTTTAAGTTTACTACAGCATAATATTTTGTTTACCTTAACAGAACTGTAAATACTAAACAATGTATTACCTAAATGATTTTATTAACAAGTAGAGTTAAAAATAAGTATATAGGTTAGGGTGGTCCTTATATTTCGACTTTTGAATTATCCTCGGGGCACTTTCTCATTTGATTATATACCTCTAAATATGAAATACGTGTTTTTTTGTTTTTGTTTTTGTTAAGATTTAGAGGTCGCTACCAGCTGTCAAATTTTTTACAAATAATATATTTTTTATATTATTAACACTCAATTAGATACCAGTCTTGATGTCTCTAAATTGAGTGACAGACAAGCAACTATGGTCGTGACATCTACTTTGAAATGTGCAGGCTATGGTCCATCAGAATTTAATGTCAATAGATCTACTATGCGTCGGTAATGGGTCAAAAATCGCAAAGCTGTGCAGATTCGCTCAAAAGCGAGTTTAAACCTAATTCGTCATTAACAATCCATTGGGACGGTAAACTTCTCGAAGATATTACTGGACACAAAACTAAAGATCGGCTGCCAATTTTGACATCAGGATATGGAGTTTATCAACTACTCGCTATTCCAAAATTGGAACGTGGAACAAGCGAAGCTTGTGCGTCCAGCTGTCTATGAAGCTATAAAGTCATGGAATTTGAGCTATAAAGTAAAATGTTAGACAATGTTTTGACACTACTGCTGTAAATACCGGCTTAAGGAGTGGAGTATTCGTCCTTCTGGAGCGCAAAATGAATAAAAATAAGCTTTGGTTTGCTTGTTGTCACCACATAATGGAAATTATGTTGTCAGCTGTAGTGGATCAATTGCTTGCCCCATCTAGTGCTCCTGATATACAATTATTCAAAAGATTTAAGAACAATTGTAACACTATTGACCAAAGCGACTTCAAATCAATAACAGCTGATGACGCTGAGGCAAATATTCTTGCAGAAGTGGCCGCAGACAGGATTTCGTTTGCATAAAAGCAACTTCAAGTACATGAACCTCGACATGACTACAGAGAACTGTTGAATCTTACTATCATTTCCTTAGGAGGTGTTCCTGACAAAAGCGTTTCATTTCAGAGACCTGCTGGTCTTCATCGAGCTAAGTGGATGGCAAGAGCCTTGTACAGTTTAAAAATGTTTTATTTAAGCATCAGTTTAAGCTAACGAAGAAGGACGAAAAGGCTGTGAGAGAAATATGTATTTTCACGGTGATGATTTATGTCAAATATTGATCAAGCAGTCTTCGAGTCAGTCAGCACTTAGAAGCGACTTACAATTATTAATAGACCTTAAAGCTTCAACAGAAATATAGCTACTGATGTGCTGATAAAGATTTTAAATAATTTGTCAGAAGACATAGTTTCGCTTGCGTTTTTCAATGACGAAGTTTCAGTTCAAGAAAAGAAAAAAATGGTAGAAGTACTCAAAATTTAAGGCACAGAGGATTGCTTAAAACGAATAAACCTTGACATCGCACATATCGACAAAAAAAAATAGAAAACTTCGTGAGTAGTCCATTCCTTAAGATTCTTCCAGACCCTAGATCTCTCATCATGTTTTTTTTAAAAGACGTCGAAACCTGGAACGAAGACGCTGATTATATAGCTGCCAAAAATATCGTTCATTCATTGCGAGTAGTGAACGACATAGCTGAGAAGAATGGAAGAATATAAAAAATTAATTACCACAAATGAAGAACAGAAGCAATATTTGCTTTTGATGGTAAAAGAGTATAGGATAAAGTACCCTAATACTAACAATTCAACCCTTGTATCTTTAAAATAAACAAATCAGATATCTATATAATATCTTAATTAATAACAATAACAATAATTTCGTAACATTTTTAAGACCTGGGTATAAAAATAAAGAATTCTAACAAATACAGATTTTCAATTTTTATTTAAAATTCAAACCTTGGTAGCGACCTCTAAATATCATTTAAAATTTTCAAAAAAAATACTGAAACACTTTTTTAAGGATATATATCCAAATTACGTGGTGCCCCGCGAAATTAAAGAAAAAAAATTTTTTTCTTAGGAATAAGGACCACCCTAATATAGGTGTCTGTAATCTAGTTTTCATGAAAATAAGTTGCTATTACATTTTATTATGGTTTAATGAAACTTCAGTAGTGTTTGTTTTTAATAAGTCCAAACGAATGACTCTGTAGTTAGAGGATAACACACAAACAAAAAAAATTTGGTGACTTATTTTCAAATACCAAAGACATTAGCTTATTACCCTGTGCATTTTGATATAATAAAGATTGTTTAGATTGTAAGGACTTACAATATTTGTTCTTCCTCTAAGAATGACAAATGGAATAGATTAGTTATTATTTTATTTTTGTTACTTTTCTTTTGTTTTAAAATAAAAATATAAATAATATATTATTATTTCTTTATTACATACTAACAAAATGTGTAAGAAGAATAAGCTATTAGACATAATAAAAATATTTCAGTGTTTTAATATTACCTTTATTAATTAACTACAATAAATATACAGATGTTGATAAACTGCAAGAAATATAGCGAAGTCTCTTGCTTATAGTTCAAAGGATTACTCACAGATTTAAGACCGCAGCTTTAATTCGGTTCTGTCAACCCAGGCAGATGGGTCAGAGTGAGCATAGAATTCATGGAATATTGGCTCAACTAGTGCATCCGGTGGCACTAACTTATACACGCGCTCACCATAGTAAGTTCCAACCTGAGAAATAAATTATCTTTAATAGATATACTTAATGTATTTATAAAAAATATATTTTAAGTTTTGAATTTAACATATCGCTATCTAACAAAATAACATTTTACCTCCCATCCAGGGACATTACGCATAAGCTCTGCTTCAGCATCACGGTTTCTACGCAATTGCTTCATGTACTCGCGGTCCCTTTCCGCTAGCAACATTGGGTATATTGCCATCTTTGCAGATCTCATTTCAATTTTAGCTTTTTTAACCTGTTTGCAATTTAAATAATAAAGATAAGCAGACACAGTGGTCATACCAATGTAACCAGCTATCCATGTTAAACCTGAAAAACATTACATTTTAAAATTGAGTAATACAGATTAAGACTGCTTGATTCAGCCTTAAAAATTACGTTAATTCTGAAAATTTAGTCATTGTTTAATGATATTACTAGCAAGTATCTTTATAGGTAGGATAGGAAAATATCAATTGTCGTTGGTAAATATTTATAAAACAACCTAAAACGGTTACATAATATTGGATTTTCTTAGAGACAGTCTTACTGGTGTAACTTACCACTAAAATATGATTTGGCGGGAATCCTTTTGAATGGAATAGGTCTGTATCCTCCAGGAGGTGGTAAATCTTGTTTTCGAACTATTTGACAAGCCTCAGCCATTTTACGGCTTTTATTTTTGTAAAATTGTAATCAGAAATCGGAAGTCTGAATATTTTGATTTTTTGACAGTGACAAATACACCTCCAACACCGTGGAGAACAAAACACAGATGTAGCGCAAACTGCAGAGTGCAGACTATCATGCTTTTAAATTAGTCTAAACACGGTTCATTTGAGTCCGTTTTATTTCCTAGACAACGAATAACAAATTTGGCTTGACTTTCGAATATCTTGTGAGATACCTATTTGATTATTAATAATGGAATCAATAAACGAAGAAATTCAAGCAAATTTACCTGACCCACCAGATGAAGAAACTGAAATAAAACTAAGACCACTGGAAAGAATTAAATTAAACCCAAAAGTGCCTCCTGAGCCTTCAGCCTATGGGAAGGGAAAAAATTTTAGCCGACCTTGGATATTACAGGATGGTCGAGAAGTTCCAAAATCGGGCAGTGAAATGCGAGAAAGTTTTTGTGTCCCAAAGAAACCACCCAAAGGAGAAGGTACATAAAGTCTGCATAAATATATATTTATTATAGAATAGTGGGCAGACAGGCAGGTAGCTCATTTAATGTTAAGTGATACCGCAGCCCATTTGCACTCAATGCCTGAAGGCTGGCGAGTGTGTTCCCGGCCTTTTAAGAATCGGTACGCTCTTTTCTTGAAGGAGTCCAAGTCGAAATGGTTTGAAAATACTTTAGTTAACGTTTCGGTACTAATCGACAACTGACAGAAATTCCTGCATAGCTAGTGTAAAGAGTATCCCCTGTGCTGTCATCCGCATAGCAATGAATGTAAGTTGCAACGTATCATTAATATGCAGAAGAAGCCTGAGAAGAAGATATATTTACCTACTTAGCTCATTTGCGTATTTGAAGTTGAATCAAGAGCCCCGCTGTAAATTATCTTAGATTGACGCCTCTAATTTATTAATTTCTAAACTATGTATTTAAAGGTATTCGAAAGCGAATGTTAAAGGATTTCTTTTGGGAGCAAATGTTAGATGAAGTAATTGAAGAACTCGCCACCTCCCAGCCTGTCGCCGATTATTGCACAGAGTACGAGTCTAACTTTATCAAGGAGCAGTTTGAACCACGAAATTTGGAAATTACTGCGGATAAAAATGTAATATCACTATCTTGATTTTAGCGCTAAGTCTGATTGTCGTAGGCCGAAAATTTTTACATACTGTAGTCATTCTGAATCATCCTTTCTGAATGGCATCCTTATGCCGGCCATACACACTACGGTCTACCGGAGAGGTCTACCTGCGCAGGCATACCGGCGCAGGTGGACCTCTCCGGCAGGTAGACCTGTGCAGGTTTTTGAATCTGCGCAGGCGACCGGCGCAAGATCGAAAATCGATTCTTTCGAGTGACACTGTACGGTGTACCTGTGCGTGTGTGCGTGTACTCAGGTCGCCTGCGCAGGTTGTTAAGATAGTAATCGGCATTTCCTTCAAATAATCTCTTCTAAGTACTTTATACAAAGCCTCACATGTTTCAGGAATAATTTTTCCAAGTGCCTGAGGCGAAATAATTGTTGAAAATTTTAGGTCCTCATAACTTCTGCCAGTTGTGAGAAATCTCAATGTAACTGATAATCTTTCGTGCGCAGAAATACTATTTCTCATAACTGTGTCTTCTTTTTTTATTATAGGAGTAACCATTTCAAGTAATATAAGGTATGTTTTCTCGTCCATTCGCAGATAGTTTTTAAAATCTTCTGGTTCAAATTTCAATTCATTTAATAAATTAACATGACTATATGTTTTCCTTTTCAATAACCAATGCTTACACCACTTTCTTCGCTTGTTTTTCGTATCATTTTTCTTTGATACCATCGCAAAGAGAACTGAAGACCGCTCCGATACACCGGAACGTCCCCATACACGCTACCATTGTTCGGTAAACCTGCGCAGGCATACCTGCACAGATTACCTCTCCGGTAGACCGTAGTGTGTATGGCCGGCATTAAAGACAAAGAAATTTCTCTTTTAATTTTGAGTTAGTAAATTACAGATGCATCTGAAATATCCATTATACGGCACGGGTTCCAGCGCAATAACTTATTATAGCGAAAGCGTTAAAAAGACAGGACCAGTAAGTTATTTATATATTACGACAATACAAGTAGCTTCATATACCCAGAATCAGCTTTTACATTTTTACAAAATTTTAACACAATTACTCAAAACTACAAACTATTTTTCCATATTTAAGATACGTAAGTACCTAGTATGAAAATCTCTACCTCATCTTAGTTTAGCTAACTAATCCCATTTAACTCGTTACCAGGGCGAAATTCTGGAGAAGTTTCGTAGATGCCAGTACTTTACAAAACCAATGGAGGAGAGACTAGACAATGGCTGGGTCTTGTAATTGGTATTATTAAAAGTACCTAATAATATTAGCAAATTCTTTTATTTCAAAACCAATTGTAATTAAATTTAAGTCTAAATTATACATTTACTTAATACAGCCGTAAGAATTAATAATTTCGCTACACATTACAGGTTTTTGTTTTTTAAAACAATTGTAATACAGTGTAAACTCTAATAAACTCTTTATAACGTCAATCGTTATAGTAAAAGCTCTATATAACGTAAAAATAAGTTAAATTTATTTGCTTTAACCCAATACCTATACAAAAATTCTTCTCTCCCTATAACGAATCCTCTGTATGATGATAAAAATGCTCGGTCCCTTAAAAATCGTTATAAAGACTTTACACTGTATGTAAAAAAAACAATTAAAATAATAAGTCCTCATCATCCCAGTAATGTGGAAGGCAAACTGGTTTAAAATCTCCTGCTGACACAGAGGCAGTAGAAACTACTCCTACTGGCTTCACTTCTAAAATTTCGATAGAATCGGTCTGCGATTTGGAAGGTGAAAGTTCTGTAAATGAAAACATAACGCATAATTCTTTCAGCAATTAATATAATATTATTTTGGAATTGTTTTAATATCAATTCCTGCGGGATTAAACTCAACCGACTTAGTGGATTGAAATAAAGATCGCCATACCAACAGGAATATCGATATCGCCACACTTTTTCCTCTCGGTGCGATTGGGCAGAAGACGTCCAAAGTTTTTCTTAGCCTTAACCATTTTTAAACGATGATATTCTTCACGTTCCTAATCGAAAAAAAAATTCGTCATGTCTCTCGTATTTTATAGTATTTTTCTATATAAGCGGAAGTTTAAAAAAATCCAACTTTAAATTTGTTTTGTCCCATATGACTGAGAATTTACATTGAATTATATATTTAGTCTAATATCTACCACCTTTGCCGTCGTGTACCTACACTAGCACCTACTCAACTAGTTACGAAGTTTCAAGGATTTTCGGCATACCCTTTCATCCATTTCAGTCAAAATATAAATTTCAGTATTACGAAGTTTAGGCAGGATAACTTTTTCTATTCCATTCACCTTTCTGAAATATTATAGAAAACATTATATAATATATATAATAGGTCTTTACCTATGTAATTGGAGATTCTATAACCAGCATTTACAGACTAATTGTCTATGGGTTGGAGGGCAAAACTAAATTTAAATTAAATTTCAAATCTAATTGAATTATAAATACATCTATTTGTTTTTGAAAAATAGTAGAGTAGTTTTTGGCATTATGGATAACCAGAAAATACGTAGGAAAAATTTCGAATGAGTTCCTTCATGGAAATACCATTGCGCAAACGACGTGTACGGACTTGACACTGCTTTCGTAAACACGGTCTATTATTGGTTCAATCGTTTTAAATCTGGAAATTTAGAGTTGAAGAACGCGATCGCCAGCATTGCGAATGGCCTGTGCCGACAACGATGAATACGACGAACGGAGGCTTTAGCGGATCCAATTCAATCTAGGGCTGAGATTGCTGCAAGCCTTGGAGTAAGTCTCAAAACCACATTGAAGCACATAAGACGAAAAAAGGTAGATAGAGATATAGACAGCTAGATAGTGGGTCCCGCACGAACCAAGCGCACTACAAATCAGAAAGGAAGAATGAAGGAATTCTAAATCGAACTATTACCTGCGATAAACTGTGGATCTAATAGGTACCTACTACAACCGTTCGTATCAGTGGCTTGACCTGGGTACACCTAATCAGTGCGCTAAAAAAAGATTACTCATAGGAAGATAATGGTGACTGTCTGGTGGACCAGTACCGTACTAGTACATCTCAGCTTCTTACCGAATGCTACAACAGTGACGGCAGATGTCTGTTGGCAAGAATTAAAACAATGATGGAGAAGCTCATTCATTCTTCCTCATTGCTTCTAAAATAGTTTCAGCTGAAAGCTCTCTGAAACCACAAACCACCGTAGGTACTTACTAACCGGACTTTGCTCTTACAGATTAAAACTTTTTTCAAATTTTTAAGTGGGGAAAAATTCAACACTATCACAAAACGCTATCTTCATCGCCTCTCATCCGGCAGACTTCTACATTAAGGAAATAACCAACAGCCATCAAAATGGAAAATCGTATAGATAATTTGGGCAAGTTAACTTTAAAGTAAAAAATCATTTAATCATATAGGTAACATAATGTACACTTATGACTCGTCAGTAAAGAAATACATATTAATGCTTCTAATTTTACATTTACTTCCAGTTCTCAAATCATTTTGATTTTTATTAGTGATACCCAAACTTTTATAGAAATCTCCAATTTCATAGGTAAAGAAAGACCCAATATTAAAACCAGTCTCGTGTATGGCACTTGTAAATTTTTTGTTGCAGAGTTGTTGTTACAATGTTGGCCAATTTTATTTACAGCACTACTAATTACGATTTACGAAGCTTTATAATAGAACGGCAACATGCTTATGCTTTAAAAAAGTTATTATTAATAACAGTAAACTTCTAAAAATAAAAGAGACCCATGTCCCCAAACCTACTATGAATCATTATTTTAATATATAGTCGTAGACATGTGCCTGAATCCTGACTCATCACGGAATATTATAATGAGGACTTAAATTAATATTGTGATATTTTGCGCTGATGCACTTTGTACCTAACCTGAGGGTTGTTCTTACAGATTCATCCAACAAAAGGCAAATGTTTCTCAACGAAGCGAATTTTATGAGGATCCTTATAACTTCTCTGAACGCTCGTTTAGTCTCACTAGTGCGATGGCCTCCAGCTCCTAATCCTGCGTATCGGAAAGAATCTCCAGCAGTTTGATCCTCAATGGCTTGTAATGAAACCGTTGGGACTCCTGATATATTTTCCGAAATACGCTGTACGCGGATTTGCGCCTAAATTTAAAACAGCATTTAATAAATAAAGTTATGACCTTAAGTTGTAACATATTCAACAATTTGCAACTGTAGCGTTGAACTAAATCTCCGCATTTGTAATTTTGATGCAATTGAAGGCCCAGAATTTTTATTTAAGCTCTTTATTGTATATGTATTTTAAAAATCTCTTTGAAGTTATACTTCTTTTGGCGCGTTAGGGAAAATTGATGAGAGTAAATTTTTACTATGCGCGCACACTGTCACAAAAAACCGACACCCTGAAGTTAGCTACAACAATTTAGTTTTTAAAAAAAGTTACCAACAAAGTAACAGTAAGGACATCTACGTATGTTTGCTTGAGAACTGACAACTGACGATATTTATTTTGTGATATTTAAATAAACTTTATTTAACAAGATAATGCGTTATAATAAAACTTTCAATGTATTAAATAAATTTTTTCTATTGTTAGTGTCGTTTTTTCTACAAAAGTAGAATAAAATTTTTGAAAAGATTTTTATCTTATTACGCCAAAGAAGTATAACTTTTAACGCGTGTACATAAGAACACACACGTTTTTTAAAGGTTGTTATATCACATATAAATTAGTAGTACATTTTCTACCACGGTACATACCTGCCCTACATTTTCTAACACTAAGGCATTAGATTCCCCGTTGGTGAATTTTATTCCTGCTAACGATATGTAAGCTTCTTTCAAAGAATGTCCTACTAAGGCCTGAACGGTTGCCAACGCGGCAGTCGCCTGCCGACCACGAAGACGCAGGGCCTCAGCCTTCCTCTTTAAAAGCTGGTAACCACGATTTACTTTCTCTTGGCGTTGTTTTATTTCACGCAACATAAAAAGTGAAGCTGTAACTGGATAACGATTCTCAGAATTCATGTTTCGTTCTTGACTTTGAGTAATTTAGTGACATAAATCATTAATAAACCACTGTGTTTTGTTTTTTGTTTTCGCACTTCAAATAAAAAATAAAAAGACGCATTCATATATATAATTAGCATAATATATTTTTTCAATACAAATACATCTATACATTTTTTAAATGTAATTTAATCTAATTATTAAAGCAGTCTCTTTATATCTTGACACGATATATTGACGTCGGAGGCACAACTTTCGCTACTTCCACTTAATAGTTTGTTCACCCTACAAAATGCATTTGACTCGAAGATGAATAGCTATTAGGATCCCGGTCGTTATAGTACAGTCCATCGAGAGGATAGGTTACATTAGTCATCGGGCCCATGTAGACTAGATCATTGGAGCCTATTAACATATTGTCGGGTTGCGGTAATTGCTATGAATCCGGAATGATGTCCGCTGCGTTATCTAAACCTCAACTGTCCTGCCAGTAGTTATAGTTATTCGGGGGCGGTGGAACCGGCATAGGTGGGCCGTTTGGAGGCGGAACTGCTCCAGCTCCATATGGAGAACTCTGCGGTGACCCATATCTGGGTCTAAACCAGGGTCTACTTGTGTATTGATATTGGTTTCCCGCGTATGCTGCCAAATTTTGTCCCGTCGCATTTGGGTAAGGATTTTGGTTAGGATATGCGATATTAGGAATGCTCGGCGCTGGATAATTCTGATTTGGTACAGGAGTGGTTGAGGGTGAAAAGTTTGTTTGAGTTGTATTCTGAGAGATTGGAGTAGTTCCTTGATATGACGCGTTTGCTTGGGTCCCATTTGCGGGATAGCTAGGGGGCGGTTGTGGTTGTGTTGTTGTTTGGTTGGCATTATAATTCTGGTTTGTTGAGCCATTTGTATATGTTTGCTGAGGAACGCTCGTCGTCGAAGTGAAAGATGCCGTAGGCGTAGTTGAACCGTCTGAGGTAAATGTTTGTGTTTGATTCTGTGCGGGTGGAGCATATCCTTCCTGGGATGAGGAAATATAGTTTTGACTATTAGAAATACCCGAGTCTGTGGTATCCGTCGATGTCGATTGACCATTCGCATTAGCAGGCGCAGCGGGTGGTTCTTGGTTTGGGGGTATTGTGTATTGTACGTTCGGATTTGTAGGCATTGTTATCGCCCCAGTATTTCCTTGCATAATATAGTGTGGAGGAAGACCAGGGTATTGCGAAGTTGGTGTTAGGAATGTAGAGTTCTGCGGAAGCATTTGTTGGATCTGTTGGGCCTGAGAAGCTGGTATCGCCTGGTTATTTGGAAGGGGAGAAGAGGTTGGTTGACCTGCCTGGACAATGGGAATCGTCCCCGATACATTTAAATTGGGGTTCGTTAACTGTTGTCCTGCTAACGCTGCATTTAATTGCTGAGCAGAGAGTTGATTAAGATTTATACCCGCAGGCATGAACTGCGAATTCGGGGGCATGTTCATTGGCATTAAAGGCATATTGTACTGAACACCTCCAGGCATGCCCAACTGGTTTGGTTGCACCACAGTAACGTTTTGACCCGATTGGAGGACCTGTTGGCCGAAAAGACCAGGCGGTAAACCATTTTGCATCAAATTTTGGGCGTTTGTGGGTATCATGTAAACTTGGCTATTTGGTTGTCCCAGCATTGTGGGCATTTGACTGATATTTATCGGATTTTGAAGAACCGTCATACCTTGTGGTACGGTTATCATTTGAACGTTTTGTGCTGTATTTTGCATTTTATTTGTTGTTAATTCATGTTTACTCTCTTTGCTAGCTTGAATGTGTATAGAGTTTCTGTCAATCTGTTTTATGTACATTCCGTCTTGAGTCATACTTGAGGCTGATACACTGTAAATAAGCAAATTGTATTTGTAATTTCTGCTGTAAAAATAAATAATAGTTGAAAAAAAATAAAAAACACGCTTTTAAAGCACATCAAACTAAAAAGTGAAAAATAATTCCTAATTTAGGCTGAAAATGGTAATGAACAAAAAAAACTGGTATTTTTGTGGAAAAGCGTGGGTTGCTCTATAGACGAAAAATATGCCACAGAGCGTGTTTTTTAGTTTTTTTAAACTATTATTTATTTTATATTTTTTAGTTAAATTTTTTTTCGGATTATTGCATTGTCAGCGATCTTGGCAGATGCGCAAAATTTGAATAAAATCTGGCCGTTTAAAGTGGGTCAAAATCGAGTCCGAAGGAGTCGGTTACATACATACATACATACAGGTGAAGCTAATATAAAGCGTGTAATAAGAATGATTATTTTTATTTGAGTGTAATGGCATTGACAGATTGTTTACCTTCAATACCTTAAGAGCTAATCAAATAATCTCATCCAACTTAAACCGCAACGATAATTTATAGCGAATAGAGAAAATCTATTTAACTTACTTCGTCTGCTGCCCTGAAGAAACGTGTATAATGGTGCCGTGAGGAGGGTTAATTTTCATTCCCATACTGACCACCGTGTTGTCTTTAGCTGAGGAAATGTTACTGATTACACCTATTATATGAAACTTTTACAAATATTTAAAAAAAATCGAGTTACCATACGCTTTAATAGCTTAAATTTATTGTACACAGAATTTTGTGTTATAAAGGTTATAAACTGGCAAATATCTACGATGACGCACAAGCACGCTTTAATGGTACGACATATTAGCCACTCGTTGTTGATAATGTGGAACATCCATTACTGCATTACACGAAACCTAGAGTATTTTTTAATATGCTTCATGTTACATGGCTAAAACTGGAAACAAGAAAAGACTATAAGACGAAGGCAGAGATATTTAGGCGACTTGAATTGTCCATTATTATTTATGCATGTAGTATCTACAAAGGAAAATGTCATTAGTGCGTTGCGTTTCATTACGTTTGCGACACGTACAATCGCGTCTCAATGTAGATTTATTTTCTTAATTCTCATCCAGCTATTCTGTTGAAGCAGCGGAGTTCTGACATAACTTAAAAATATATATTTAATGACGCATATTTGAAGCTACGGCGACATGGTGACATTGTTTCTGCAACTGCTAATGTCAATAAGCTTGACTACCTGTAATATCAAACGATACGAAATTACGCCTTAGAAAACGTATACAATATAAGTCATACAAATATTGTTGCAATCGAGGATCACCACGAAGAAATCATTTTATTGGGGACCCTTCACTTAACATTACGCATGAGCATTAATGGAATATCTCTTGAATGTTACACTAATTTCTGATTTACGCCAAATGTGGAACATACATTACGCGAGTGCGTACTACAAATTTAAAAAACTAATCTCTTCTGCTATTACTCCAACGTAGCTGTTTTAAGTTTCAATTGGTAAATCTCTGGTTTCATCCTGAGTCAAACACAATTTCAAAGTAAAAAAATACTACGACGATAACAATGAATATCGGAAAGTAGTTGGCACGTGCAAAACCAGTGATGCCTTTCATTATTTAAAAGAGGATTTTCAAAGCTAGAATAGTCACACCAGGCTACTAACTGCAAAAAAAAAATTTTTTTGGTTAAATGCACTCTACATTTTGGTAGGTACATCTCGATAAAGAAGAATGAAACTCTATAGACAAAAAGAAGAATACTCAATCACTATACACTAAAAGCTTTAACAACTCGGCGTCGGTTGTCCCTCGATGTTACAGACAATCAATCCTGAATGTTTTGTTATTATTAATTTCTTATGCTCTTAAATCATCAATTCCAAACATCTCCCGCTTATTTTTTAAATATTTTCTGCACAATGTAATCAGCATCTGTAGATCTTAATCAATTAAAAAAAATATATAATTAGTCTGTTGTTGCTGGAAATGTGTCATTAAAAAGCCCGCCGGAGAGGTCTATAGTTTTTCAAATCTAAGAAATATCGAGAAGAACTGTATTGTAATAAATCTGGAAGAAACAGGTTTGATGAAGTTAATGGATCACGCATATACGAGAATATTCTACATGCTAAAGCGTACGTTTTACGCTAAGAACTCACGAAGCGGTTTGCACCCGCGCCAGCCGCGGTGGCGCTTTGGAGTTTTATTTTCAAAACTCACGAGACCGGAGTTTTGTGCGGTTACGCAGCCGCCGCGGTTGCGATTATCGCCCACAAACTAGGCGGTTGATTATCGCAATACGGGCGGACCTACCGCAAAACGCGTCGTAAAATGTAGTTTAATTTTTGACATAAATATCAGTATTCTACAAAGGCTGCGGGACCGCAACCGCGGCGGGCGCGGGTGCAAACGGCTTAGTGAGTTCTTAGCGTTAGGATTTAGGAACGCCAAAAAGGTAATATCTGATTCAAATTTACGCATCGCATTGAAATATTCATAAACTGAACTAAATTTACGCATAAAGGAACCGCATATGCCGTCTCTTACGCCATCCAATACCAACACCAGAATATTTCCTTACAATTACGCATTAGGTATGTTACGCTACTATATTGTATCCTATCGCTATTTACGCGTAATTAATCTATAATCAGTTGTATTGTTGTAATCTTCAATGTACCTGCAACTGGAGTCCAGGATCTCCCCTCTCTCGACGAGGACTTGTCCTGGCTATGTGACCTGTGTCAATAATACACATACACAACATTCACTAGAAGTTAGGTTAGTTATATAGTGTTTAATAAAAAGTTCAATACTACAATAATTTTGAATTTATTTCAGTGTAAAGTTTCTTATTTCACACAAAAACAAAACACTCCTTAGGAAAATTACTGTTTATTAAAAAAATTCATAAAGAAAAATTTCCCACCTGCTTGTTACATAGTAATGATATACATCATTACTATGTAACAAGCAGGTGGGAAATTACATGGTCTATCTGACAGGCATGGAGTGTAGAAATTGCTTCGCATTCTGATAGATTTTAACACCAATAAGAACAGAGAGACAGTAAACGCGTAGCTAAAGGGGGGCTCCAATTATACTTATTCCGCGTCATCTTCATTCCGATTTACGTGTTCCTATCAAACAGGGTCAATAGCAAACATTCATAATATTTCCGAAGCTGATCTGCACAATGTTTTTCCTGTATGTAATTTGCATGCATTTTCTGATCAAGAGGACTGTCAAGAATTTTGAAAAGACAGCTATGTTTTTGCTGTAGCCATTGATAGAAGATTCTATGCGATGTTAACCTGTTATGAGTATAATCTCAAAAGACAGTATGTTAAATCTTACCCAGCAGGTGCAATGGGACGAAGCTGCAATTGACTTGGAGATCCATCAGATAATCTTTTCTGACCTCGAGACTCTTGCGAAATGCCTTTACTGGATGAAGTCTGAAATTTGACATGTTTGCAGTCTATGAATTGAGTATCTAATATCACAGTAAATTTAAAACCTCTGACTCAATGAGAAGTCATGCATCAAACATTATTAATAATAAAATGTAATTTATTCATATTAGTAACCAAAGGTAGATTTATGAATGTTGAAACAATGATAATGATTCTAAAATCATAGGTCAGAATAAGAATTAGAACCCATACAACCAAAGTGTGGGAAAAGAGTAATCGAGAAAGGTTTTATAAATTAAGAATAAGGTTAATTATATTAAATCCCTAAACAATAATAATAATGCAATAAACAAATTGAATTATCAAAAAAACGATCATGGAACTAAACTATGTGAGGAGCACAATATATAAAAATACCAAATATGATTTAAAATATGTAGTTATTAAATCATATAAAAAAATTTGAACATTAACCAAAATTTTTCATATTTCCCATATAAGACATAAACACATTTTACCATAAGATACTTGCATTCATAAACATTCTAAAATAATCAAATACCTATTAAATGTTTTGTCTTTATCAATCTTGTCCACCAATAAAGAAATATAAACATTTATAACCAATTGCGGTTTTACTAACCAAGTTATTAGAAATTATATTTCATAAGCAACATTGGCTATATCAGATCTCTCCTTTTGAGATAAAATAAAAAAGACAACATTTTAGTTGAACAGAAAATTAATTCAAGCAAGGTTAAAAGAAAATTAGTCTGTGGAAATGCTAATATCAATAAAAATATTGCATTTGCTCACTGATATTATTTGAGGTGATGATGCTTGTCCTGTTGATATTATGTTTATAAGAGGAGCACTGCTTGCTAAGGGCTGTTGAAAAACACATTTAATTTAATAAAAGTTCATAAAGTTAGCAAACAAATAAATTTATGGACTTTGTAGGTGGAATTACTATTTGAACTTCAAGCTGTGATTTTTATTTTATGCATAATCTGGCATTGTATTTAGTCTCATAGTTAAAAAAATACCTCATCAAATTATATTTTCTTATTTACTTTTTAAAGAAACAAATTAATATTTTTTCTTAAGTCGATATAAAAATAACAATAAAATACCTTTCATACAACAAAAGCACAACTATACCTTTTGGTTAAGCTGCATTATGGTACCAGATGCTTGTAATTGCTGAAACTGAGCAGCAGACAAGGGCAACGTTTGCTGAAAACTATTAGCTGGAGCAATCTGCAAATTGAAATGTCTTAAATAAATCTTTAATATACAATTAAGTACAAATGTGTAAAATGTCAATCCTTTGTTGAATTATAAAATTCTAATAATCTTTTTATGAATAGTTAGTAAAAAAAGCAATTTATGTTTGTTATAGTACACTTACAGACACAAACTGTTGCGGTTGCAGATTCGTTAACCCAGTTTGATTCGCTGTAAGATCTTGAAACTGTTGATATGGTATTATCATCGTCTGTGAACCCGGTACTGTCCATTGCATATCTGATCCTTGTAAATGGTATCTTATATCTTTATCACCTTTATCAGTACTGTAGAATATTTTTTGAGAAGAACTGGTGCTTTGAGCAGCACATACAACCGGAGTAGCTGTCGCTGAACAAACAGTTGTATCAGCCCCATTAAATTGAGCTTGTGGGAAAGTTAACCCATTTGGCAATATCATTGACATTGATGATGGTACTCCACTCAAACGTAACTGTGTTACATTAACGGGCTGTACATTAGATATATCAACAAGCTGTGTTTGACCAAAATTATGCTGCTGTAATGCTCCTAATGACTGAGCAATTGGTAATGATGTAAAATTGGTATTAGATACTTGAACACCTGGTTGTACTATTGGTATTAGTTGACCATTTTCCTGATTGAGAACATATTGTTGCTGGGGAAGAAGCTGTAACACTGTAGGTGGCCGAACTGTCATTAATGGAGTTGATGCAGGGGCAACACTCACTACAGGGGGAATTACTGAAGGATTTGTGGATGTGTTTAAAGTTGACGTAGATGATAGTGCTACAGAAGCAACAGGCGGCGGTACAGGAGGCGGAGCAGTTGTTGTTAAGGTAGGAGGCGGTACATTCAGCGCAGGTGGTGGTCCTCCTGCCTGTGCGGCACTCCACTGAGCGAGTTCTGCTCGTATAGTTTCAATTAGATTCTGTGCCAAAGATCGTGCAGCCGCCAAAGCCTCAGATCGCGTGTGATGCAATGCCAGATGTAATGGTTCAAATTTATCACTTTTTAGGACCGCTACAACTCCGGTTTCAGATCTTATATATTCTAAATTTGTCCCATTCTATAAAAAATAAAAAAAACTGGTAAATTAAGCTATAAACATTAATAAATGTGAAAGCGCAGAAATGAACTTACGGGTCCTAAAATACGAGATTTTATGTCAAACGCGGCCGGTGCATTATCTAGACCTATATAAACTTTATCAATTAGACCTCCGGACATTGTTCTAACAATAAATTATTTAATTATTTTTAAAGTTTTCATTTACTTATTAGATGCATCTTTTTGCAAAATATTGTAAATTGTTTTAACTTTTTGAAATTATTGACATTTGACTTATGTCTTGTGACATATAGTCCATAACCCATAGATAACGAACTAATAACAGGGTATGATAGATAGCTACAAAATGTGCGTTTTCCAATTACAGCACTAGAGCGCATTATGCGGCATAATGGTCAACGTTGAATGTTCCAACTACAGCAACGCTTCGCACAATTATGCCGCCGTCTCTACCGGACTCCAGAGCCGAAGCGTCCACTGTATGACAGCAACGGCGTCATCACCTACAATGACACCGATCGGGCCGAAATCTTCGCCGAACACCTCCAGCGCCAATTCTCGCCGAACACCGCGACATCCCCTGCGCGTGTGGCTGAGGTAGAGAGCGCTGTCGAGGCCCGGTTGTCGAGCCCGATCCCACCTGACGAAGCCGGGATCTTCTTCTCGCCATCGCAAGTGCGGAAGACGATCCGAAGACTGCCGCTGAAGAAGGCCCCAGGACCGGATGGCATCACCCACCAGGCGCTGCGCCATCTACCGATGAGGTGGATTGTCGCGCTGGCGCGCCTTTTCACGGGAATCCTCCGGACCCTCCACTTCCCGAAGACCTGGAAAGAGGGCAAGGTGATCCTAATACCGAAGCCCGGGAAGGACTCTACCCGACCTGAGAGCTACCGGCCCATCACTCTGCTCTCGACGCAGTCGAAGCTGTTCGAGAGGCTGCTGCTGCAGAGGATCCAACTTTACCTGCAGCCAAGGCCCGAACAGTTTGGCTTCCGCGGCGAGCACAGCACGACGTTGCAGCTGACGAAGGTGCTCTTCACTGCAGCCACGGCCCTGAACAAGAAGAACGCGGCCGCAGCCGTCATGCTGGACATGGAAAAGGCCTTCGACCGTGTCTGGCACGATGGCCTCGTGTTGAAGCTCGCCGAGTCTCCACTGCCCCGCCGCATAGTCGCCGTGCTCCGCGCCTTTCTCACTGATCGCACGTTTTTCGTAGCGACGGGAGAGGCTGCGTCGAGACCGCGACCTATCACGGCGGGTGTACCACAAGGCAGCGTGCTGTCTCCAATCTTGTATGCCACGTATACTGACGACGTCCCGTGCCCAGAAGGGTGCACCTTGGCCCTCTACGCAGACGATACGGCGTACGTGGCCACATCCCTAAAAATAAAGCACGCTGCGGTTAAGCTCCAACGCGCTCTGGACCTCCTGCCAGAGTGGCTAGAAAAGTGGAGATTAGCCGCCAACCCTAACAAGACACAGGCGATTGCCTTTGGCCAGAGTAAGTTGCCGCCGCCCCTGAGATTCCTGGATCAGGACGTGCCGTGGAAGACGCCGGTCACATATTTAGGGGTCACCATAGACCGGCGACTCACAATGCGGCACCATGTCAACAGGGCAGTAGGGAGAGCCAAGGGTGCGACGTACGCGCTCTACCCCCTACTCTACGGCAACTTACCCCTCCGAATCAAGCTCGCGCTCTACAAACTGTACGTGCGCCCACACCTAACGTACGCGGCACCGGCGTGGTACTCCTACACAAAGGAGACCCACCGCCAGAGACTGCGCGCCGTACAAAACATCAACCTACGACGCGCAGTGGGGGCCCCCCGCTACGTTAGGAACACCACCATAGCGCGGGACTTGAGGATGGAGTCAATCGACGAGTTCGTCGCACGGCTCGCCAAGGGGATGTTTGATCGAGCGGACGCCTCTCAACATCCCCACCTCAAGGACATCGCGCCGTGGCACTCCAGGCCACCAGACAAATACAGGTATCCGCGTGAGCTATTCTCCGCGGATACCTCAACCACCGGACGTGACACCAGGGCAGCAACCGCGGCTACGACCGCTGGTCGCCTCGCTGGGCCTCCCCCGGGGCCACCGGGGGTCTCACTCGGCGGAGCTTGACCGCGAGCCGCGTAGCTGCCCGATACCAACCATTGAGACACCAGGGCCAAGTCGAGAATACTCCTTGGCCCCAAACCACCGGATTGACACCCCGGAATAGACCCCATCGGCTGCGCGCAGCGAGTTGAGGCCAACGTCTCCTTGCGCGCTGCAGCCCCCACCAAGAGGAGAAACCTCGACCCCGTACCGCCCTGTATTAGCAGGGCGCGAGAAGTCACACCACCCGAAGGGGGCATAGCCCCGAACGGGCATAAACACACCCCTCTAGAGGGAGTGTGTAACAAAAGCAAACGGGGTTCGCACAATTGAGCACTCTTAAAACGAATGCTCTCGCGTGCTTCTCGCAATAAATACCAACACAGTGACAGAAAATTGACCAGTGTTTTTCTTTAAGTTGGCATTTATCGAAATTTTCGTTAGTAAATATTATTTATTGTTGAAAAATTTGTTTCGTCGTAGATTTTGAAAATAATTAAAGTTATTTCAAACTGCTAAAAAAAAATATAAGTATAGATGAAGGTATAAATAGTAACTTTTTTTATATTCCACATTTAATTCGGATCTGTAAACAAATTAATTTTACAGGATTATACTTTTGTAAACATTGCAATGGTTTTGAAAAAGTATATAAGTATTTTTTTTAGAAATCATTTAAAAAAATTACTCAAAACGTAAATGATGTAAACTTCTTACAGGAAACTAAACATTTTACTGTTTAGCTTGTTAAAACCTTATATTCTTTAAAGGTTTTCTCTTATTTCAGTAAAAAATGTTAATTATTTCATTAAATTATTTGATTATTAAAATAAGCGTAAAAAGTTTTCAACCAATTATTATTGTTAACCACATTATTTATACATTCATGAGGTTGCTAACTCTATTCAGAACATTTTTTTTTCAACACTGAGTTAGCGCACTCTGCTGATGCATTTGAAAACTAATTCACGTTCCAATTAAGCTTCAGCATTATGCGGCATTGTGCAGCACTGAGTCGCATTATGCTCTGTAATTGGAAAACGCACAATGCTTTTAAATCATATTTGCGAAAATGACTTTCTACATTCGTAAGAAACATTAGAATTGGCAAGCTAAAATATTTTGTCTGTTTTAAATCTGTCTATGCAACTTTATTGTTCATTGTTTTATTGGGGTTTGTGCTACACAATCTAAAAAAAAATTTAAAGTACCTACATTATTTTCTATCTCCCAGTATCAATATATCTTTTAAACCCACAGATATGTATGAAACAATTAATTTAATTTATGTTTAACATTAAGCTAGTAGCAAAAAAATATCACCAAATAACAGTTTTTTGTTTTACTTAAAACTAACCCAACGTTAGTAGTATCAGAGCATTTGAAAATTAGTTCTTTCACTATCATTTATTAAATATCAGGGTTACCAGCTACACTAAAACAATACGATTAACTTCGGCTAGGAAGTAGGAACCTGCTGATGCGTGCATGACGACTGACGAGGTGTACTGATTACAATTTGACGCATCTTTTATATACATATACTAAATAAATATGAAAGTATGAAAATAAAACTCAATAAATGCATAACGATTTATATTGCTAGAAAACATGATATGCAAACTCTATTCTAAATAGTTTAAGTAATACACTTTTTGAAAAAATATAACATTAACATTTTGTTTATAGAATTTGTTTTGTCATGTAATCTCACTTTATTTTAAAGTTAAAAGTTCACAGATCTATTAGGGATAAACATTGATTGAATCAATATATTGTTCTATGAAAATAACAATAAATGAGGTGGGTTATGAAGGCCAAAATTTAAAACAAGAATATCCTCAATAATAGATATTACACATTCTATTTTAAGTATTTGGCCATGACAAATGATCAGTTAAATAAATCACTTATCAAATATATTATATAGTTTAGAAAATCTTAAAATTATATAAGACTAGATTAGAAGATAAAAAAAAACATTGCATTTACCCTGAAGCCCATTTAACAAGGCTTTCGGTAAATGCATAAAAACTCTTAAATACTTAAGAACTTACAAAGGGGGTTTGGGGGGGCCAACAATTTGTTAATTTAATGTAACAAACTTAATAATTTACTATATTATTAATGTACTTATAATTTTACTTACAATTTAGTATTGTTAACCTAAACACTTTTATATTGTGTACTGATTACATATACTGTTTGAATCTCTATCAATATTTTAGACAAAAATACCAATTCCTAATATCAATGTGATTGTTTCTATTTGTCGTGCTCAGAGGTAGCTGCATGAAGAACGAAGTGTAAAGGTTTGATTCAGAAAATATTGATTTTATATAGGAACTCATTAAATTTTATTGTCTATTTGAAAGTATGTGAATGAGTCACTACGGGAGGCACATCTTAAATATTAGAAGCTCAATTTCGCAATAACATATTGGTAATCTAGACGATAGAGATGACAATGATGTTAATGTAAATAATGAACTATAAAACAGTCACTTACAGCGAAGAAGCGTTTTTAATAAAATTACATAATATTGGAAGTACAATTTTACAGCTCTCTATTTTCTAAACCTTAAAACTTATGAAGTTCTTTAGGCGCGTTATGAAAAATTGATGAGAGTGAAAATTTACGATGCGCGCGCACCGTGACACAAAATTAACAGAATGAAGTTGCCCACGGAAGATGCTACGGCATTGGACATTATGTATAGAATTTATGTTACACTTAATGTAAGAGAATAATAATAAATATTTATTTATTTAATTTTTCAACTGTAAACTTTATTGACAATAATGACTCCTTTTCCAGTCTTTGATTATTTAATTGTAATTAATTATTTGCATGCAATCAAAAACTATTTTTAAGAAGTATAACTTCTTACGCGCGTACATAAGTACACGCACCCTTTTTTTAAACAAAATAACATATGATCATGCATGATACTAGTTTCATCGTCATCAATATCCCCTAAATTATACTGTTTTCACAGTTTTATTTATACTTATTTAATTATTATACACACTTTTAATAATACCAGTTACTCTAATTCACCCTGGCACAGACTTATTGAACACAAAACTTTCGCAATTTTCTTAAGGTATTAGTTGTAAATATTACCTTCAGAATGACAGTTTTTCTATATTTTGTAAGTGTATATCTTGTCAAAATGTGTCAAATTACCATTTCGCTACGGTGACAGTTTTGATAGCCCTAAAATGCCGTCTTTTGCAGTTGACTTTTTAAAAAACCATAGTGACACTGCAATAAGATATCGAATTTATAGAAAAAAAAAAGAGTAAAAGATACTTCTTAAGGTAATAAACATACGTTTTCAATTATCAGATATTAAACACACTTAATTCGGATGACGCTTTCTATTTGATAAACGATCAGCAAAAAAATCTAAAATTATTAATTTAATAATAATATTGTAAACAAAAATATCGTGTAAACGAAAAAAAAATCTAATATGAGTTTGAAGTTTTACATTTTTTGAATAGCACCCAATGGAAGTTGTGCCTCATTTTGGCGAAAACTGAAGTAATTTTGGCACTGACTACTAGTGCTCAAAAAAAATTTAACAACTCTTAAAACTACGTTAATACTTTAACTTAGGATTAAATTAAGTAATTTCCTTACAGCCTGTTTTCTATAGAAAAATATTTTTTATATTATAAAAATATATATTCTAAAACAAAAAGTAATTTTTTCATGTAACAGTACATATCAAATTGCTGAAAATAGACAAGGATCTATATATATAGATTATTTAAAATCTATTTTCCTTCGGTCTTAGAAAAAAAAATACTATGTAGAGATAGAGTCAATAACTTGAAACTTATAAATTTGAATACTTTGAGTATTAAACCTAATCTAGGGCTCTATTTAACACCCATTAAATATCTTACTTAAAAAATAGTAATTTCCACTTCCTCATTTTACAAAAAAATCTAATTTCAAGCATTCTTTTATAAAGTTTATGTTATGTATGGGATGTTGCAAAGCTCTTATATAAGGTTGATAAGGAAGGTCTTGGACATGTTACTTTGACCGTCGTGAACTAATAAGAATATTCTGGTTCCTTAATAATGAACCTTATACTTAGAAATATAGTCATAATTCAACAACACTTATCTTATGGGCATCATTTTGTGATAACATACAACCATAAACATAAATGTTTGTCTATTATAAAATTAACTTAATAAAGCCGCCATGAAGATAATTTAAGAATAAAAAAACTTGATAATAGAGTTATAAGGTACATGTTTTTTTTTCATTTTGACATTTATAAGTGTAAATATTAATAAATGAATTCGGGTTTGACACGCGAATTACAATTATTAATTAATAACTTGTGTCTTAGTATTAGTCAGTATTTGAAAGAGGATTCGTTTTCAGGTAAAACAGTTGTTTCGATTTGGAATTTACATTGATTGGTGATTTAAGTTAGTATGCCGTTAGTATGTATGTAGTTTTAGTTAAGATGCCAATATGGGTGTTTATTCCACCAGGAAAATTCAGTACTTATTGTTATTTAGCTAAATTGTTTAGTCACGTTTACCGTTTTACATGTGAAACATGTACACCTTTAGCCGAACTAACAGTGTATGTTACTATTACCATGTTTTAGAAACATTGTAACCATGGCAACAATGTCTACTCAACGTTGTATAATGGATTTTGTATGTTTGTCTGTTTAATTAAGAACACAGGTTACATAACATGTCCAATATGGTTTGCCAGTTACTGTTGTTGGGCGCATCTGGAGCAGTAGTCGTTGTAGGCGGGGCTTCCGTAGTACATGCAGAGCGGAGCCCTGCAGGGCTTCGGGGAGGGGGGCCGGTCGTCGTAAAATGTCGATTTGGACAGGTAAAGCGTTCTGTCCTGGAAATAGATTGATCACATTTTTAGTCTTTGGTTTACAAGGGGTGTCTCTTTAACGGTAATAAACGCGATTTTAGTTCATTATTTACATAATACGACGATTGCTCTGTCGCATGACGAAGATGCAACCGTGTTATTTCACAATTATATAAAGTGTTTCATATACCTATATATTATAAAGAAAATTCATGAAATATATATATGTATTTAAAAAAAGTTATGAGAATCATGTAAAAATGTGGATACGTAATTTGATATCGTATATATTTTGTAGTAATAAACTTAGCTGGCCACACCGAAGATTCGTGTGTCATTCTAGTAACAAAAAAAATCGGTTCTAATATCTCTTTTAAAGTATTATTGTATTCGTTTAATAAATATTAACTGTGTTTTATGTGTATTTCCTTATTGGTTAACATTTCTGTTCATATGTTTTTATGTATAAATGTTACACGGAAATAGGAATATTAAATTTTTATTAATAAAAAATGGTTGTTTGTAAAGTCCATTTATAAACGATAGTTTAAGGTGACAACGTCAAAACAAAACATTGATGAAATAATTGCATAGTATGTAATGCATACTTAAAGTTTTTCGAGTGGAAGATTTAGATGCGGCGTAAGCGTGAGCGTAACGTGACAATGAATCATACTTTTACTTGCGTGCAGCTGGCGTTAATCGGTTTATTAGACTTGACAAGAGACAACAAGTTGACAGATACTTATACTATGATTATATCTATGGTAGTCTATAGTTGGCATGACATTATTTTTTATAATTCATTGATGTTATTATAAATATAGTATTTAAAGTTTTGTTTAAATTAATATTTGTTAGCAAACGAAACAAAAACTATACTATTTATGTAATTATTATACAATGTGCTAGCGGTTTGAGCGTGCGCCTTTTAACTCTCGCTCGTACTGTGAAGAAAAATCACGTCAGCGAGTGTCAGACACTAAAGGCTGATTAGGGATGAAGATTTTTTTTTAGCAAAACACATAGAAATCTGAGGCAAGATGATTGTACACTTATAACTTACTTGTGCCGGTTTGACGGATCGCGCTGTGAGAGTATTCGCGGCTTGGTGGGATTCTCTGTCCGCTTCGGTATAAAACTGGGACCTTCCAGTCCCATACCTCGGAGCGATTTGGGGCTCCTCTCTCCGATTCTTCTCCGATGTGTAACTAAAGACATTCACAAACCGTATATAGGGACGCTGAAGAATTTTCTTGTTAATAGAGAAATTTGTATGGACAAGTCAATCCAACCAAAGTCGAGTGTTTTAGGAATTTAGAGTAAGTATTTACGCTGTATTTATCAAGAGTTTTTTTTGCATAGACATTATTTAATTCGCATAAGGAAACCAATCTATTAAATCTAACGAAATGCGCTTATAAATAGATTTTTTGCACATCGATTTATATGTTTTATTAATATTGTTTTTATTAATTTTATTTTTGATGTCCATTTACATTTAAACAACGACAAACGACACGTAGAAGTGATTACTTCTAAACTTTTGTATATTATTAACTTTGATTAATTAGCTATTATTTAACTTAAATTACAAGAAAATTTTAGTCTGAGAATATATTTTACTGACGTCACACGTAATAATATCGACTGTGTCTAATATAATATTAGATATATTACAGTACTAGCAGACCGGCCAAGCGTTGCTGTGGCTAAGGCTTTTGTTATATTACATAGTAGTAAACTATTCAAGGGAAACGGTAGGAGAACATCAGTTATTGACACCAACATGCTTTATTGGTGGTTATGCCATTAAATTGTAGCTTATGTGAAACGTTGGTACTTTCAACACAGCGCCATCTGTTAGAATTGTCAAAAAGAAATCAAAGAATAAACAAATATTTTGCAATAAAATAAGATTGCGGGTATAAATTGAGATGTAAGCTATTCTATCTTTTAAGTTGGATCAAACTACACAGGGTGTGCAAAATTGATTGATATCGGTTTGGTAGTTTAGGAGTCCATAGCGGACAAACAACGTGACACGTAATTTATATATATTAAGATTTAATTCTAAATCCAAATGACTCACCCAATCCAGGCCTCATTCAAGTAATTCTTGACCATTTCTTCCTGAACTGGTGCCCTTGCAGCTAAAACTCTGCAACAGAGGACCTCACACGTCTGCCTCTCCACCAGATGCTCTGGATTACTTTGACTGCCACTCAGTTTCCCAGTTAACTTCGCCATGGAGCCGAAGTTCTTTTTCAGTTTGCTACTCATTGACCTACAATATAAGCACACATTAAAACTTAAGTCTAATAGATGTCTCTTTCTGTTCAATTGCTGCGATGAAGAGACAGAATAAAAAATTTTTTTTACCTAAACCGGCTCATTAGATTTATACTTGTGGTTGATAAATTCTATTATAGAATGACATCAGAGCGAAAATAGGCTTATATACTCTATACGACTCAACAGATCTTGGTATGGCCTGAATGTTTCAGAGATCTTACATATATGTATATTATTTATTTCCACATCATTATTCTATGTTATTAATTAATTCGATAGAATTAGTAATAACTGTAAAGATAGATATAACTGATATTGTCTAACATTCTATCTAAAAAAAAAACTTAAGACGAAACGCCACGATGGTTTGTGACTTGACGTAATGTCATATAATGCTGAGTTAACCTCAATATGTAAAAATTTGATAAATTGGCGATGCTATTATTTTTTATTTAATAGTTTTTAATAGTCAACACAAATTCTTGGATATGTTGTTTTGATAGTAAAATCTGATTAGAACAAGCGTTGATTGTGTAAAGAGATATCATTAGGGTCCGTTCAAGTATTACGTAAGCAGATTTACTTAATATTTGTAGGAATCCTTGAAAATGTATTTCGTTTTCAAGCATAGACAATGTGTGTGTAATATGTGTAAAAAAGTAAATAATTACTGTTGACGTATTCACCAAATAAGACAATAACTTTCTTTATATATCAACTAATTGCATATTAAAACAATTCAAATTGCTCATTACTAATATAACACATAAACATACCGGATCAATAAACTAACGCCCTCGCTAACTCTCAGTTAAAACATTACCTGCCAATACTCCCAAACTGCTTCGCAACAGAGTTCATCTGCTTCGAGCTCTTAGTCGAGAGGGCATCCAAGGACCTTCTCAACTCTTCTGGAGGATGGCTTTGGAGGCACTCCACTCTTTCCAAGTCCAAATACGCCTCCAACATGGCGGACCGCTGAAATTCATCTGGCAGGAGGTTGTTTATGGTTTTTTGATCTGGCTCTACATCCCAGCGGAACTCTTCACCTGGATCAACGTTGAACCTGGAATATATACAAAAGTAGTAAATACATATAGGATTAATAAATTAGAATCTTCTTCCAATAATGGCTTAGATACTAATTATTAATATTAATCTTAAGGCATTTAAAAAATTAACCTCAATTGTTATGTTTAGAGAATTTAAATACACACTTATCAGTAACAATCTTGTGACGTTTGAAATTAAATAACTATTATTTAATAGCAATTACTGAAATAAAATTATGTAGAAGGCACAAATACGAAGCATAGTTTAGCAATTTTGTTTCTATTTTTAACCAACGTAAAAAAGAGGTTATATTTGTTCACAGGGAAACTATAAAGTGATTGTTTCTTCATTAAAATCAGTATAATCAGGCCAAGTTTCATCGGCCCAGTAGTTAAAAATATGGGTTATCACGTATTTTTGTAGAGATTTGAATAATATAGGTAAATATTCAGAATAAATAAGTCTATTTTTTATTACTTTTATTTGTAAAGGCTGTTTAAGACGTGAAAACACAACAAAAAAATGAAAGAGAATGCGACACAAACGTACCACGTGGTCACATAATTATATTAATTTATTTTAGTTATTTATTAAAAGTTAAGTTCAATTTAACTGAAAATTTTGCAGTTAAAATTTAAATAACCTGAACTCGACTAAAGGCACTATCAACAGTATTGAATTATTACCTGATCGGTAAAGGATTCTGTGAAGGATCTTCCAAAGGAACCCTGGCTCCATCACTTGGCAGAGGCTCACAAGGCACCAGGGCTGAGAAATGACCAGCGTCGTACGCCAGCAATATCGGTGCCTTACTGCACGAAGCTGGTTCTAGTTCAAGGGGTAAGTAGATACCGCCGAATGGGATTGGGGCTATGGGATCGCCACGGAAGTCCTTAAATTAATAAAATATTATATATAAATTAATAAAATATTATATATAAATTGACGCGTTTATAATCAATTTATGATTTTTAAATTCTTTGATCTATAATGAAATTAAATTAAATCTGGTTAATGTAACATTTTAAAAGTGTTAATAAATAAAATAATAATATATATCTATTGTATGAAATTACGGCGACTTAGACTTAAAATAATAATAAAAAACTTTTTCTTAAATAGGAAAGCTGTGGTTATTGCCTAAATAAATTATGTTGTAGTTTCTGTGCAAATAAATGAATATTTAAAGACACAATCTCACAAAAAAGTCCTTTTTTATAATATGTTTTTTAGGCATACCAACATAATATCACACTTAACTCAAATTTAATTCTCTACTATTTCAGAAAAAGGAGCTTTGTTGGCCTAGTGACTTCAGTTTGAGCTCTCATCCCTGAGGCCGTAGGTTCGATCCTCGGCTATACACTTATGTATCTGTCCGGTATGAACGGGTATGTATCCAAAAATCGATGACGTCAGACAGAAGGTCCTACTTGTCTATGAAATAAAAATGATGAAAGAAACGGATGCTTTGTGCCAAGATATAGGGTTGTAGTCTACTGGCTTATTATTTCAAAAGAAACTTACCCTTAAAGCAACATCAGCGAAGACGACAACCGGCCGTCTCATAACATGGGCCAGCGCAAACACGTGAAGTTGTTCCAAGCCCGAATAGTGCGGTGCAGCGCTCGGCTGATGTTTCGGTCGCGGTTCCGTTGACGCCATTTTCACTGATTCAGTCCATTCCCGTTCCCATTCCGCTTCAGATAATGTTAGGCCGGCCGATTTTAGGGAAAGGCTTTCCGACCAGCGCCAACGGCGACGAATTGCGTCTGGGGTGATATGATTATTAAATAAACACGATAAGACACAATTAATTAATTAGACTGACTAAATATAAATCCTAGACAAGACCATACAACAAATAAATTAATACAGATCTAATTACACAATCTTAGTGTTACATAAATGCAATAGATGGAGCTAGTAGTATTAGTCGGTATGCCGACCGACCGTTGACGCTTCTGCAGGCCCAGATATTGCTGTAAAGACATGGAGACGCGAGCTCCAAGTGTCGGATTGGCAAGCGGTATTTGCAAAGGTTTTTGAAGGCACTCTCTAGTTTCGGAGACCAAGGCTCACTTTGGATCGCTACGCCAGCGGGGTATTAAAACAGCATTAGATAATAATTTTAATAATTTGTGGCCAAGTCGCCTAATGCGTTGCACGAAACAAAGACGTGCAAAAGTAGCCGCTTACTGAACTCTGTTATCTTTGGGGATTTCTGTACCTAAGTCTTGGCTTCCGAGCTTTCCACTTCTTTCTCACCAACCATTCTCTACTACTATTGGGAAATCCATGGTTTATTTTTGCAACTTATTACTAATGTATCAAAACAGGGTTGTTGAAAGACGGGTTTTCATAGCATCACATGAAGGTATTCCATTCCTCGTCATGTAAAGTTTTACAATGTTTATCTTTATAAATCTGAATCCTAATAACAAATCGCAACACAGGCGACTAAAAAAATTGCCCGCCTAGCAAACAATTATAATGCAAACTTATTGGTAGCACATTCTTGAATTTGATATTCATTGTAATTTAAGAATTCTATTCAGATTTTTTTATTATTTTGTCATAGCTTTTTAAATATCGAGTTAATATTTTTTATGGTCTAATGAGTTATAAGGCACATAGCTAACTGCTGCATCTTTAACATCTTCGTCAGCCTAATCTATCACTGTTATGGTATGGTTAATAAGTCAAAACGAATTATTATACTAATTAATTTAATTTATATAATACAAGATAGATATTTAGAAAAATCTAGAAACTCACCTGTGAGACCCTGACCTTCCTCCCCTGACAAAAGTGTCTGTACTTTAGTTCTCAAAGCCAATAATCTATCATGGAAGCCGTACGCTGCCAACGATGCTGCGTGAGGAAGACAGTTACCATCACCAGATGTCGCTAGCGGCAGGAGTCTGGGGGCACCTGGTACTCGACCACGCCACCAGTTGAGAATACTTGCGGACTCTAAGGTCACTAAAGTAGCTGTTTCGAGGAGGTCCTTTTCGATAAATATCCTGTTAAATATTTTACATTTTATCCATGACAGCAACTACGTATCTTATTTGGATAATTAATTTTCATTAAGGGTCTGTTTCACAATGTGCGGATAAGTTCTACATAAGTTCCAAATTAGCTATTTTTTACTTATTGGTAGGATAAATACTATTATTGCGTTTCACGACTGTCAGATAGCGCTATTCGTTACATAAAGTCCATCATAAGCTATAAGTCCGATGAATGTCAAATAGCACAATTTATCTTCCAAATAATTTATGTGTTGCATAGCTATTTGGTACTTTATCCATACATTGTGAAACAGACCCATAGTTTCAAGAACTGCCAATAAGTTTAGATAACAATTTTAACGTATCTGTCAATACGTAATAAACGTAAGAAGTACTGTATAGTTTAATATACTTGTATGAGCCAAGGCTGTACATTTTGCTCACTCAGGGTTTCTTAGTTTTATAAGCGTGGCGATTTCCTAAATCGTCGGAGTGTTATATTGCATTCATTCGTGACATACAAACATTTAATTTTTTCGCTTATATTCTATTGTTGTACGTGGTTAATATAGAGTAAAACTAAAATCCTCTATTATTTAAAACACCATGAAGACCCAGTAACCGTACAATACTAAACAGCGATGTCAGGGAGAAAACTAAGATCACAAACGCGCTAACCCACGCCTTACATATTGCAAGGTGTACAGAGAAAAGATGGATCGCCGAAGTCACCAGTTAGGGGGCGTCCATAAATTACGTGAGGTGTTTTTTTTAATTTTCTGTACCTCCCTCCCCCCCTGGTGAGATGTCGTGAGATTTTATTCAACCCCCTCCCCCAGCCCCCAATCTCACGTGAGATTTTTCAAAATGTAGGTTTCTTACGTAAACGCGTTGGATTGTTACTGTAAAAAGAAAAAAAAAATTGTTTCGTGCTTTTATTTACGACTAAAACAAAATAAGTGAAATGTTGAGCGATTAGGTATGGAGTTAGCGGGAAGTTGCAGAGATAGCCTGTAGGGTCAACCGTTTTCCAAATTTTTTTTTAAGTAGAAAAAAAAATGCGTGATATTTTCCGAGACCCCTCCTCTCTCCAACGTAAGATTAAATTAGATTTGACTCGACCCCCTCCCCCCCTTAAACACCTCACGTAATTTATGGACGCCCCCTTAAAAGAAACGTGGGAAGACCACAAAAGCGTTGAGCTGACATGATAAAGGTTTCTGGGTAGAAATGGATTGAGGAAGCAATGGACATATATATGTCCATTCCAAATGGAAAGTTCAGGAGAAGGCTTTTACCCAAAAGGGGTCCAGTAATAGAAATAACAATAATTGGCATAGGTCATAGACTAAGTCAATAATAACAAAACAAACACCCATCTGATTTGTAATGTTTTATAGTATGGAATTAAAGTTGTTTTTTTTTATTATAATCAAAGGGGGGGAAAATTTGAATTTGATGTATTTTATTTATATTTTTCAATAATTATCAGTCATACAATATAAAAAAATACAATTTTAAGCGCACTACAGGCGAAAAAATATTACTCCACAACTGCCGCATATAAATAATTCGTTATCCATCGTTACTTTCGCAATAAAAAATAACTGCTGAAGTTTAACCTTCATTTTAACCTTGGTTTCTCCACCCTTTGTATTAAAGCTTTAATAAAGGTTTGTGTTTTGTATATTATACCCAAAAGGTTAAAGTGGACTGACCAAAAACCCAAGGTGAAAATAAAATCCACCGCATACACGATACATTTTTATCTATAATAATTTAAAAAACTATAAGATCTATGGATGTTATAAAGAGATATTATACATACGAATATTGCCCATGAAGTACGGAAAAATTGGATGTTTTGAAGAATAATTATTAGCGGCTAACGTTCGTTGTCATGTCAATTAGTCCACCAAGTAGATGAGCCTTGTGTCTACCAAAACTTGTTGGATCATTCCTTTTATTGATATTTTTTACAGGAAATATTGCATAGCTTCGAGATGCATGTACAGAATTATAGACAAACGTTTTACGGTATTTACTTCTTAATTAACTTGGTAGAAGAAATAGAAAATACAATATTTAATGTGAGCAGCACTTATGGGCAAACATAATATACACGAAGAGATAAAAAAAACGTGTGGCACTCGGGGACTGCCGCGGTTAAGCTATTGCATAGCATTTTTATCAACTTATGCAAATATAATTATTTATTTATTTTTTGTTTCTGCAGTATTTTTTCTTTGATATTAATTCAATCTACCACTCTACCAAAATTAAAGCATAACACCTAAGGGAAAAAGAGAATCGATTTGAAAGTGTGAGGGGAGAACTATGGACCTAGCTCGTTTATCAGAATGCTTAATGGATATCGGTGAGTTAAGTGAGTGAGGGTATTAAGATTTTTTTTATAAGTGTCGTATAAGCGAACGCCCTAACGGTCAGACATGGCGTGTCCTATTGGCCAATTGCCAAACACATGCGAATAGATAATCGCGATGACTGGATATATTAGTTATAGACACGAAATTTTACTTAGAGTGTTGAAAGTTATTTACGAACTGACTCAGAAGTAATAAAATCCATTGCTCTAGTCATAATAATGCGATTCGTTGCAATACTATTTCTAGAATGTTCGTTGAATTAACATGATATTGTAATCCGAGTATAGATAAAATTAAAGCAATGTTTAATATGTGCGTTTGTTTACGTGTTAGGCTAATAACCTCCGTCATGTCTTTAGGTGTGGAATTTGATGTTTTTTAATAGATTTTTCTCTGTTGAATAATCAATCTTTAAAAAAATTACCAGTAAATAATAAAGAAATTTGACTGAAGCATGTTTTTCAATAAATGCAACACAAATATGCAAGGCAAGAACATTACATTTAATGGTTAACGTAATAGTATATTAACGAAAGACTACATGAGAAACTTGAGTCGGTACCATTCTATAAAGCTTTTGCAAGAAACACACAGAGGGTTGAAACTAACATAGGTATAAACAGTAACGTAACGAGATTAATAGACACATTTATGCCACGAGAATGTAAGTGCGTGCTCCTATTTCACCATGCCTCCTGCTGATAGGGGACAAGTCTTTGTTTTTATTTATGTTATTATTATTAATTACTTAAAATGTCATGTGGAACATGGTGTAATGGTTGCAGCTCCTTACACACGTTGTGTAAAAAAAAAAAACATGGCGATTAAAAAGAGTGGCGGAGAGTTTATTGCCAGTTCTTCTCTTCCGTTCTACGCCCTTGATTTGAGAACTGGCAGTAAATGTAAAATTAGAATCATTAATATTTATTTCTTTAATGACGAATCACAAGTGTACATTGTGTTACCTACGTGAATAAATGATTTTTGAATTTGAATTTATGATTAAATTTACCTGAAATCTGTAGGATAGACTGATATATCCGGTAACAGGAGTATGTGGTCTGAGCTTAGTGTGTTCAAGTCTGGTTCTGTGTTACTACGTAACGCCCAGACGAGACCTTCGTTATCTGTGGCACGTGATATGCCTCGGGAGAGTTTTCGACCTGAAATTATTTTAAAGTAAACACTAATATACATTTCTATATATATAAAAATGAAACCCGTTTTCCGTTGTCACGACATAACATGAAAACGGCCAATTTTTTTTTATAATATTCATTGAAGTACGAGGATGGTTTTTACGGAGAGAAAAATTTAAAAAATTGAGTGAAAAAGTCTAAAAACAACACTTTTCTATATTCCCATACATAATATTCGTAATAATACTTAAAAGTAAATTTGAACTTTAATACCATATCATAAAGTTCAAGTGTTAGTGGGGGGGTTCCGGGAAGGTAAATTTTTATTTTTTGTCTTATCAACTTTCTTTTTTTTATCTTAGCTAGACCGGTGTCCCGAATAGCAAAATAAGTATTTAAAAAAAAAAAGATGTTCGCCAGGCCAGCTAGTAATTAATAAATCTTACATTGATTAACAACATTAGTGTTGCCTGTGAATTTAGAATTACTTTTGTGATTACAAGCACATTATTTAACGACTGCTCACAAATATATTGTAGAGAAATCTGAAGGCCAAATGAAACATAGTCGAGCCGAGTCATCTACATATATTCGTTTTTTAAATAAGATTATCTATTTTATTATATAGGATAGTGCGACCAATAATTGTCCCAAATATATAAGAATGCTCTGTCTTTGGGAAAATTTTAGAAAACAAACAATTGTCGCTGGAAATCGAACTTCGATCTGTCATAAAATAATTTATCATGCACTACGTATATATACAACAAGATTATAATTGATTACAATAACTGTAAAAAATTTAATTTGAAAGTAATTTAATTTAACGAAAAAATATATGTAGTTATATTCTAAGCATTATAGTAACGATTTTCTAACAAACTGTCAACATTACATTCTTATCTATTCGGTAGATATACTTACATTCTGGAGCCGGTGTAAGCACTAGATTAGACGGTGCTGAGTAGGACATAGCGAGGTCTAAAGTGCTGACTGATCGTTCTGGAGTCATTACGTCACCGCCCGCCCTAGGCCGTAACGTTACTCGATCTATGAAATATAAAACCTCTATTTATTCGTCATATACTTATGTTATACTGTAAGTTACGAAATACTTTACTGACTTTTTATTTATTTAGAAAAAGATTTTTTATTTAGAAGGACTTTGGCGTAGCAGTTAATGTATCTTTAAAAGCAGCAGTATTCTCATTAAACTACAGGAAAATTCAAATCCATTTCTATATATTAAGAGTCTGGCCATCGACTGTACAAACTAGGATCTTAAATTGTATCTTAATTCTGTAGTACTTGGTAAAATTAATTTATTAACAAAGTATCTCACGAGGGTATTATTAATAATAATTAGACAGTCTAATTGCAGTATTAACTAAAGTACTCATCGTATCACGTTCCGTCTTTATAATAATAGTTAGTAAAATAGTTTCATGAAGATGGTTTTTTTTTGCAAACAACAAAAAAAAACAGACAAGAAGTAGAAAAAAAGCAGACAGGAGGCTCGCCTGATTATAAGTGATACCGCCTATGGGCACTCAATGCCAGAGGGCTCGCGAGTGCGTTGCCGACATTTAACGAATAATAATATGAATGGCTATTTAATGCTTTAAATAAGTACGTTTCAATAATACCTTATATCTAATCTCTAATGTTGTACCTATTTATTGATAAAATAACTATATTAAGTACTACAACAGTGGGTAGTTGTTTTACATAGGCGCGTATGTGTAAAATGTAGTATCTCTTTCCTTTTATAAGTTGGCAAGGTAAGAAATAATGAATACTTTTTGAAACCAGTATTCCCTAAAACCCTTGAGAAATATAGAATTGAAGAGCTATTTGATTTGCGAGGATAAGTATTTGAATGGGGCCAAGATCGGATAACATTTTAAGATTTCAAGGACAGACCTATTTTGTTAAGTATTTTCCGCTTCATTTACATGCACGTACTTCCTTGTAAATATTTTAAATATTTATTGTTTCGCTTATTTTACTATTATATGAAAACCATATACGACGACATGGGTATAAAATACATTAACTAAGCGTTATTCGCGCATAATGTTATTTTTAAGTTATTCAATAAAAATAGTAGATTAGAATATACTGACTAGCGATGATGTTGTTTGGCTTCAATTTATATGAAAAACATTTGAACGTTTATAATTTATTCGTCATATATTTAATCATTAATTTCAAGACAGATTTAATGCAAAATCCTTATTGTCTTAACATATGTTTTATAAGTAACTAGCGGCCTGTCCCGACTTCGCACGGGTGGAAATTTATTTTTTAAACAATTGATGATATATTCTTTAATAAAATAAAATAAAATATGTTTATTATGGAACATAAGATACATGTATCACTTATTCCACGTCATTAAATTTGAATTTGTAGGCATCCCTACTCATCGGCAAAGAAGACAGAGGGTGTAGGCCGAGAGAAAAAGCCGGCGTAAAAACCTCTTGGTTCTCTTTAAAGAACTCTCGTTACTCTTGTAATATTATAGCCTATATTAATCAGTGATAATGTAGCATTCAGATGGTGAAAGAATTTTAAAAATCGGTTTTGTACTTTTTGAGCCAATTTGTTACAAACATACATACAAATCTTTCCTCTTTATAATATTGGTATGTGTATGGAGAGAGTATTAAACACTTCTAAATAATAAAACAAAGATGCCAAAAACATTGTACCAAAAATCTACATGTTTTTGGGTCAGCGTGATGTGTGCTAATCTAATTTTAAATTTTAAAACGGTTACTCACAATCCACTGTGCATGTTTATAAATTTACGTAAAATTTATATAACAATGCTTATAATTTCAATGTTATACAATATACAAACTTGTTTGAATGTGATGCCATTTGCAAATTAGCATTTAAATTGATCAAACTTTAAAATGCTTATTTAACAGATCGATGCAAAAGGCAAGTAATGTGGTTTTATTTATAGTCTGTATAGTAAGCATTTACGCAATATATGTGATTAGCAATTTTTATATGAACACTTGTACATTTGTACACAAGACAGCGATATATTCAAGACGGTATTTGTATTAGATTGTTGACCCATAACAAAATATGAATCGTGAGACTTATTCTATAAATTGTTTTCACTTGCTCTTTTGTATGCTACGTATATTGTATTACTCTACACTTATAAGTCAAATACTGAACAGGGGCAAAATATGAGTTGAATGTTAATAAGTCTTCATGACAGCCTGTCATGCAATTCCCAAAGGCCGCAATCCTTTTCACTGAAATAACAACGCGTACCGAAAAATATATATAATTTATTTAAGAATACAAAATGACTGTACGAGCCAAGGCTGTATTTTTTGGGCTTTCTTAGTTTTATAAGCGTGGCGATTTCCTAAATCGTCAGAGTTAAGGCCCGAGAGTATTGCCAGACGTAGGCACTCTTCAACTGTGACATTGCATTCATTCGTTACATGGCAATTAACATTTAATTACTAGCTGCCCCCGCGAACTTCGTTTCTCCTTAATGTGATTTTACTTTGCCTACCTTTTTAGTACATACCAACATGGAAAGTTTTGCTATGCTACCCCAGAGACTGTTCGTGTTCTGGAATGAAAACTTTTTAGGTTTTTCCTGTGAATTTTTAATGATCAAGACTTTCAGAGATCAAGTCATAAGATTTTAATCAACAAATAAAAAATAGGGGTTGATCGTAGAGGGGGGGATCGTGAAAATTAAGGGATGTATGTAGTTTTGTATGCTGTATCATAAAAAGTAAAAGTTGTTTTAAAATTCATTTTTTGGGGTGAACACTTAAGGACCTTTATCACTAAGGGGTTTGAAAGATAGATAGTAGCCGATTCTCAGACTTACTGAATATGTATTAAAAAAAATCATAAGAATCGGTCGAGCCGTTTCGGAGGAGTATGGGAACGAACATTGTGACACGTGAATTTTATATATTAGATAGATTACGCTTATATTCTATTGTTAGTCGCGAGTGTTTAATATAGAGTAAAACTAAAATCCTCTATTATTCAAAGCACATCGATAACCCAGGTACCGTGACTTAAATAAAAATAAATCAGTGGCGCTACAACCTCTTTAGGTCTTCGTCTCAGAATTCTAAATGTTTTATAATCATTTTTCAATCGAATAGGCAAGGTGATCAGCCTCCTGTGCCTGACACACGCTGTTGACTTTTTTGTCTAAGACATGTCGGTTTTCTCACGATGTTTTCCTTCACCGTTCGAGCGAATGTTAAATGCTTAGTACGGTAGTACTTACACAGGATTAGTTTAACTGAATTAATGTTTCAACAAAGCAAGGCTCTTAATCTGTGCTTCGACCGGTAATCGAACCCCAGTACTCAGTCCCTTTATGAAACTTAGCACCGTCTCTTACATATAACCTTTTACAATTATGTACCAAAAACATAGCATTAAAACATTGTAATCTATAATTATTACGCATCATGAAGTAGATACCAAAAGGCACTGCTGTTCAGTAGGTCACAAAATGGAGCCTTCGATTCACAATGGGACCGATGGAGCGTGGACAGGATGCGATAGACATAAATACCGTCACGGCATAATGCTTCGATTGTACTGCAGATTTGGGCTGATACTCAAATTGTATAACTTACCATTAATAAAGATTATACAGAACGAAATATTTCTGGTAAGTTAAAATAATTTCCGTCATAAAAACGTAGTCAATAACAAGGTCCTATCGCTAACACGTAGGTGGACCATTCAATTGCAACATTTTTAGTATTCTAAAGGTTATTTATTTCACTACTTCCGTAGATTATGCGGTAAATAGTTTGAAGTATGTATAATAGGTATGTACTATGCATAATGTTCAGGAAATGCAGCCAAGTGAGGTTTCCCTTTATCTTACAATGTTTTTTATTACAACTTAGCCACAGCGGCTAATAGACTAGTCATGAGATATTAACAGTGCACAAATGTCGACACAGAGAAACAACTCCTCTCTCTACTATATGACTCGCAACCTGATGTAAGAAACCCCGGTAGATCGAGACTACGATCTTATGAAGGTTGCCAAGGAACTCGTAATCTTAGGTGTTCGGAATTAGACGCAAGAAGTCAGAGATAGATTGTGACGACAAAAATTAATAGCCGAAGCTATGACCCTAAAGGGGCTGTACACCTGATGATGATTCTATAACGGTTAAACACTAAAGGACGGATGTCCGACAAGATCGAAGCACAGTGCTAATGGTTTAATGTGCTTATCCGAGGTACGGAAGCATGCTTACTTAGGGCTACCACTGAAGTTTTTCTTAGTAAAATAATAATGAAGTATTTCTTATTTTCAGATACATAGCTAAACCAATAAAAATAAAATACTACCGTCTGTATGTTTATCAGCTTCTATCACCATTTTTTTAACCCTGGAACAAAAAGAATTCTTTAGTGTTTGAATATTTTGATATGATTTCATTAACATAAGCCGTTGCTACTACCATACACTAACAAAGAAAATAGTTCAAACATCTGGCCTATACTTCTTTTTTAGGATTTTACGCTATATGTATGTGAGTTAGTTATATGATTTCTAGGGTATAATAGTTGAATAGAAATTCTGATGAAAACTTATTAGCCATATAAGTCCTCATAAAAATGTTCAAATATAGTATTGTCTTTTATTAACATAACCTTTACACATTTAAAGAAAAATCTTTTTAACCGGATTAAAGTTATGATTAGAAAGATATGTTAAATAATTGTAAATTTATAATAATAGATAACTTTAATCCGGTTAAAAAGTTTTTTCTTTAAATGTTCAAAGAATTATTTATTTAAACGGATATAACCAACGCTTTCTGAATATTTGTTTACAATAAGTCTGCCAAGACCAAATATGAAGTATGAAATCAAGGAATAAACACGCATTATGGCGGTGACATATACCGCCTACACGACGCTCAAAATAGGTATCAGTCTATAAATACACAACCAGCATAAACTAACAAACCATGTTACTTTAAGATTTTTATATGCACTAACGATGATTGAAACCAGGACAGGGGTCTTGCTTTACTGGACTGTGACCATATTTTAAGATCTGCTCTCATATCCATGACTTACAGAAATAATTAGAGATTTGAGTCATGTTTTCTTGTTCACTTATGTATTTATAGAGAATGTTTCTTCTCAATTATTTTATTGGCATAGTTTGCATTATGGTCTACTATTATATGCAATTGTTTGTTTTTTGATAAGCTTTGCATTATTTAATACAATTTATTATAAATATTTTTTTTTAATTGAGAAAAAGCTTACCAACGCTCTGCACACTGACTGACACATTGGTAAAAACAAACACTAAATACAATTTTTAGTGTGACAAGCACTTACAGGCAAACATGACATACATATATATAGGGATCATAACCTATTACAACACAAACATAACTAACATTACAAAAAAAAACAATTACTAATCAAAGAAAAAAATTCAAATAACAGAAAACTATGCAAAACTTTGAATTGTTTTGCAATATTTAATACAATTTATTATTAAAAATTGCATTAGTATACATATATGATGAAATAGGTAACATCAACTTTTACTATTAAGGTCATTCATTGATTTAGTTTCAACATTACATCATCGGCACCTCGGTTTTTAATTCTTCATAATTAACGACAACGGATATTTTTTTTTTATCCAGGGCTATATTTGGTAGTAAGCTGATCAATTTTAAAGAAAGCATTGTTAAGTGTCTATCACATACATAATCGTACCTAATCATACCGATACAAAATAATTTAGTATATGTTACATTTAAAAATAATTTATTATGTAACATCATATGAAATACACTTGCAGAGAGTTGTCATTATATTAAAATAAACATTGTACAAACAACATGGCAAACCAACCAAAGTTGAGATGTTTAAAGCAGATAAATTTTTATATATATAAGTGCAAGGTTTGTTTAAGTAGAACTGAAAAACCCCAAATTTATTTTAAGGGGCTTTAGAAGGCCTATTTCACAAACAAAATCTTGTGAATGATTTTTGTAATTTAACACATTTTTTTGTATGGGACAGGAGACAAACAGGGGTTAGCTGGTGTGTTGCCAACTTTTCCAGGAATGGTAGGCTTGAAGGCCCCTAAATCATATCCAATAGAGGTGGTACGTGGCAGAAAGTGCCTTAAAAAGCACTGTGTTGTGGAACGCCAGATATCAAGGTGGAAAGGATGGAATTTTGCATTTTGCCTTGACATTCAATGATGAAATTCAGCTGTAGGTATATTAAATTATTATTTAATAATTCAATTAACTTATTGTAACAATTGTTTATTAGAAGAATTTTTCATGTCCAGCCATGCATGACTCATTAAATATTAAGAGAACTATGTTTACAACTGTTACACTGACTGATTAGATCTTATCAGATGACAAATTTTGATATAAATAATTATTTACTAAAGCATTAAAGTACATTCAAAATTTAGGAAATATTTCAAATACAATATGCATTTTCATATTGATATTATTAAGCTATCAGTAGGACATATTATAATAAGTTCTCAATTAATAAAAACAATTAATACAATCCCAGTTTCTTTCAGAAATTAAAAAAGCTAAACCTTTTAAATTACATTATTAATAAGTAAAATAGTATGCAAAAAATGAGCCGTTAAGTAGTGTTGCCTAATTAAGATACTATTTAAATAGTAAAAAGCAGCTACTCAAACAGTAATATTTAAGAAGTCTGAAAAGAATTAGACATTCTTTTGGAGACAACCTTTATTTTTATCTTTGTTACGTTTTTAAACAATGACTCCAAACTTTAATATCCTTTTACTTCAAGGTTGCAATGTTAAATTAAATAAGAAAGTAATATAACATCAGAAAAGTATAAGGACAGGTACAAACAACAACAATATTTATTTTAATGGTCATAGATGTACAGAATTGCAACGTTCCGATGATATAATACAATTAGCAACCTTCTGCCATAAAAACTTATAAGTACAACATTCTATCTACGCACAAAATAAATAATTAGGTACCTGATTGGGCAAGAGCAACTTTATAGCACTTTATCCATATAAGTTATTATCACAAATTTAAATAACACTTTTTGGAAAATAACGATAACTGATGTATAATTGGAGCTGCTATTTATTTTTATAATTTTAACAATATTTACAAGATGACCACTCTCTACACAAGAAGCGAGCCATTGTAATTGACAACTGTCTTCTGTCTGCTAACTGCTGTCACCCCATATTACGTATCTATCGTTCGCGCTTCCAGACCCTAAACATGACTTTTACAGAGTAAAACCGATATCGTAGAAGTGTATCGTATTATAAGGTAGACTGGCCCTTAAAATAATACTAACGTAAAAATATTAAATTATGTAAATGTAAAAACTTTTATAAGGTTTTCCACAACAGCTGGTTATTTGATAAGATTTTTGTAAATATATCAGATTATATATAAGTGACTAGAACCTATAATAATAATAGATTAGCTTAATTTTATACCATATAAATACAAAACATATACGACTCAAGACATAAGTGAACAACAGTAAATGCTAAAAATAATTTGCTGTTAAAGCCTCCTACAAAGAATTCCACAATTTTTTTTTTTTTGATATCGCAGCAAAAACGCTGCACATTTTCGTGACGCTAATATTATTATTATTGCGTTTCATCCGTAGAATTTTTACCTTCATGCGCCTAAAGAAGTGTTCGTATAAGAATTTCACATTTAAGTTTATTATGATACCAGTAATACTTATTTTTTATTAATACAAAGAAAAGGTCTGGAGAAATAAATAATACTACTAAATTTATAGAACTAAAATTTTTGGTGTCATATTCTCATATTCTATGTGAAATGTCAAAAGATTGAATAAAGATCTTTCACTGTCAGTTGTCAGCGTAGGACGTTCCCATCACTCTGAGTCGAGCGAGCTTTTAAATTTCAGTGTACTTGCGTTGCGTGATTGTAGTACATGGGTCGCTTAATACGTGTAATATTTTATTAATAACAGTGAGCTAACGTGGGCGGTATCAAAACAATGGGATTCTAAGTACTCATGTACTAAATTTTATTTTGCTCATACTATTCACTATTTCGAATTTTAAGGTGAATTTAAGTGAAAGTATCTAATAAAATATATTGGTTAATTTAAAATTGGTGAAAAAGCTTGCTTAATTAAGCTAAGACAATGACAGCTTCTACTATGATTGAACTGGAGTCCTGGATAATTTACCAATGTGTTTTAAATGAGTGCCATGTATCCAGTTCATGTAAGTATAGTATATTACTAAGTAGTTTAATTTTAAGTACATAAAACACAAGTTATGTTTAACTTAGTAATTGTTTAACAATATGCCAAAAGTTTTTAATTAATATGTTATTAATGTATCTTATGATATATGTCAGTATTTTAAGTATTTCTAGCCGATATTGTACAATTTTTTTCTTAATCTTAAGAACCTAGTTATGGGTCTGTACGTAACCTTTAAATTTGGCGGGTACACAGCTTAGGTTCACAGTATTTGCATATTAAGAAATAGTAGAAACAAATTGCAATTACGTAAAATTCAAAATAAAATCACTACACTTAATTTTCATCGACTATGATATACATGTTTTTTTTATACCTAACTATAACGAATATGAGATAAACTAGTGTATTTGTCTGTCTGACACACTACAGTTCTGGTTTCCTGTTTATGTATTTATGGTTAGACACTAGATACAAATTCAAAGTATGAATTGGTAATGAAAATCATAATACATCTTAAATCTAACATTTTCAATGTAACATTTTCCTGTAACAATATACGTTTTAAGTAGGTTCGCAATACGAACCGACGCACGACCACCGTTTCTGACCCTTTTCCTGAAGAATGAATGGAGATGAGTAAAACTACAAATAGTTTATACTTGCCATGACGTATTTTCCTTATTAATTTTCTGACACTATATAAAATTTATTAAAATCGACTACCAGATGACCTCGTGATACGGCTTATTTCATAAAAATTGCTTATTAAACTGCGTTAAAAGTATAAAGTTTCGGTCTCTCTAATTAATTCATACAATACATTTTCATTGCTATGAGCAACCCATATAAACATAATATATGTTAGGCTTACTTCTAGCTATATTCTTTAATTTTACGTTCGTTCACGTTAAATGAATTTTGGCTATGTCGTTATTTTATATGCTAGAGTCTAGACCAGTGGTTCGCAACCTTTTTTGTGCCATGCCCCACCTTAGGCTTTCTAAAATTCTAATGCCCAATATTCAAAATACATAATTTTTATATAAATAATTGAATTGAATCGCTGTAGGAATAACTAAGAAATTGTTAACGAAAAACAGTAAGTAAATTTTCAAAACATATAATGAAAAAATGAAAAAAACATTCAATTAATTTTTGAATTCCCCCCTTAACAAAAAATTTTCCCCCCTATAGGCCTGGGCCCCACGTTAGGAAAGACTGGTCTAGACATTGACTATTAGAAGCTGAACGAATTTTAGCTGCTATGATAATTTGTTGTGATTTCGCTTGAATTTTTGCGCTAAATGGTACTTGTTTTCGTTAAATAAATAGCTCGATTGTTCTAGAAATTACTATTAAATATACCTCCATATTTCATACAAGTGAATATTTTATGAAACGAAGAAAATACTTTATACAAATTTTAACTGATTGTTATACTGTTACACCATTGCTTGTGAAGGCAAAACAGCATTGGTACATTTTTATCAAAATTACAAGCGGTCAAAGCGGTCATAACTTAACTCGTTAATCTGTCCAGATGTATGTTGTATTAAAAAGCGACGCCACTATTATTATTAGAAGAATGAATAAGATATTCGATATGTATCATGAAATACAATATTGCAAATACTGAATCTTCAATCCTTAGCTAATTAGTTTCAGTAATAATCGATTTAATTCGCCGCTTCAAAGGATATTATTTACAGTCTACTGTGGTTGTTTGGTTAAGATTTAAATTAAGTACAAAATAATATTGCTTTTATAAATACTACAAAATTAGACTTAAACAATAAAACGCGAATGGGTTCATGTGTCGATCATAATATATCGATAATTGGCATTAGTTACATTCTTTAATACGTATATGCATACAAATATGGCATATATATAAGTCATACCTTTTTTAAATAATATACATTTCAAGATTCCAATGAATATTTTTTAAATACATAGGCATAATAGGCGTAAAGACATAAGACATTTATACATTGCCATATTTGTATGCATATACGTATCTCGCGAGATAGATTACAATACATTTTAATATGATGATACGTATACGTAATCTAACTTCATGAAGATACAAAACAGAAAGCTATTCATGAAAAACTAATATTTTTTAGTATTTAAATAGTATTGATACATTCGAATGCTGTTCAAATCTTATTTCTTCTCTCTCGTGTTAAGCTTGATTTAATTAAACCGTCTATATTTACGATATGTAAGCCACAACCCAATAATAAAACCTATAAGAAATTCTCATCATTTTCGTATTAAAGAGACTTTCACAGTTCGTTGACTCGCGAAATTTTGTCCCACAACGTAATATATTTAAATAAGGGATCTGATCTAATCTTCGAGGAACGCTTTTTTACTAAGTATTGATATCAATGTTTATCTAATTTCGTCATATTTAAAAAAAATATAATACGTTGCAGTTTATTGAATCCTTTGTAGTCATTGTTTTCTCATTGCTTCCTTGTAAAAAAAAAGTAATTCGGTGGCGCTACAACCTCTTTAGGTCTTGGCCTCAGATTTCTGAATCTGTTTCATGATCATTTTTAAATCTTATAGAGGCAAGTAGATGATCAACCTCCAGTGCCTGACACACGCCGTCGGGTCTAAGACATGTCGGCTATTGCTTCCTTGTAGATCTGATATTAATTTTGACATAAAACTATAATACCTTGAATAATTACGGGTTATTTTTGGAACATACAGTCTACATCTTATATAAGACAGCTAATTATAAAAATATATATATGCCCAGAAATTCATAATTTCCCATTTTGAATTATTTTATTTTTGATTTACGACGACGATCATAATATTATATGATATATTTTATAAAAGCCAACAGCCTAGTGGCTTTAGCGTGCAACTCTCCCTAAGGTCATATGTTCGATTCCCGGCTGTGCACCAGACTTTCTATATTCGTATCTAATACTCGCTAGTACGGTGAAGGTCCATTTATCATAGCCAAAAATCGTCATGTGTCAGACAGGCTGATCAGCTATTTGTCTATGAAATGAAAATCATCGTAGAAACGGATGCAATCTGAAGCCAAGAGCGTGGTTGGGTAGGGAGGGTAGGGTAGGGATTACATCGTCTTGGCTAACCAACACAGTTAACTTTTTAAAACGCAAAAAAACTTTCAGGACAACGGGATAATGGACCGGAAGCCAGTAGGCTCGTGAGTGTTGCTACCCTTTTCAGAATTAATACACTCTAAAAACCCCTAGTTGTATTGATTCGTTAATACCAAATGCTCAAGTCATTTTGTAATTATAAACTTAATGAAGATAATAAAGATAGTTTCAAAGCACTTTGTCATACAAAACAGATGTTTACAACTTAAGATATAGTATCTTATCCAAACTTCGTTTGAAGTTTCAGCATTGTTTCCATTCATGGAAGTTAGCTGGTATTGTTCGCAGATTGTTTAACTTTATATAACAGATGTGTATCGGATATTAGTATACAAATAGCTTAGCTCATTATTTATTTTCCTTTAAATAGCATTACTTGTCCACGTCGTAACCCTAACATAATTTGGAAAATATCACGAATCTTTTTAATCTGATATGTTTATATTATTGTGTTAGGTTTTGCACTTCTTGCGCCATATTCTATTTGCCTTAGAGTGGTTGCCTGGAAAGCTCGAAACTGATAAGGCGCCTTGCCATCATATTCATATTATAATTGTACTGATTTGTACCGAATGTTAAATAATTATACATAACTACGATTAACATGTTAGTAGCGACTCATTTAAATAATTACCTAGATATTAAAAACTTTCACGGAAGTAATACTTCCTTTAGAGCGCTCTGTTCTGTTTTGATTTACAATATTAACCAAAATAAATCTATGAGAGCTCAATACGATATTTACATTTATTTATTAGTAGGTTAAAGAATAATATGACTCTTTTGACATTATTTTTCTAATAAAACGTCCGTTTTCGCACCGACATATAGGGAGCGTTCAAGTATTACGTAAAGAATTTTGGGAGGGGGGGGGGGGGGGGCCTTTTGTAAAACGTTACGATGCGGGGCGGAGATTGAATTACGCGTTATTGTTAATATTATTTTCTACTTACACCACATAATAGTAACTAAAGAGTCACTAGGTGGTCATGAAACGTTTTACTAGACTTGGGTACAGTACTGTACTTGGGTACTGAAAAACGTTACGGCGAGTTCATGGGGGGGGGGGTCAATAATCTTCAAAAATTGCGTTACGTAATACTTGAACGCTCCCATATATATTTAATCAGTATTGGCGTTGTCGTGCGTTCGAATCGGGGCTTTGAATTAATAAATTTTTCTTAGTACGCTAACACTTGCTAGTACGCTGAAGGAAAATGTTGAGGAAAACCGGCATGCCTAATACCCAAAAAACATCGTGTGTCAGACAGCGAAGGCGGATCACGTACTTGATTAGGAAATATGAATGAACACGAAACAGACAGAAATCTGAAGCACAGATTTATGTTCACTGCTTTTTTATTGTTATATGTACTTATTGGTATTTGAGCAATGACTCGTGACTCTCATACGTGAGGTCGTAGGTTCGATCCCCGGCTGTGCACCAATGGACTTTATATGTGCGCATTTAACATTTGCTCGAACGGTGAAGGAAAACATCGTGAGGAAACCGACATGTCTTAGACCCAAAAAGTCGACGGCGTGTGTCAGGCACTGGAGGCTGATCCCCTACTTGCCTATTAGATTTAAAAATGATCATGAAACAGATTCAGAAATCCAAGACCTAAAGAGGTTGTTGCGCCACTGATTTATTTTTACTTATTTGTATTAAAAAGAACTTCTAATCGTCATAAAATATTGCAGTACAACAACTTACAAATCAACGTATCAATCTTAATTCCTTACGCGAATAATTTCTTCGTTTGTAAGGCACTTGGCATAACATGAATATAAGGTCGGGGTCGCGTCGACCCCACATTCCGGTACGTTTGAGGGGTACGAGTAATGAGGCCCTCTTTATCTCATACAATGCTCTGTTTATAGGAATTATTAATAATACCGCTTCGAGTTGTACTTGACATCGTGCAATAGGAAAGTAGAGACTTAAATGTGAATGTGAATGAACATGAATCAACATTAATTAGATTAAAAGATATATATTGGCCCTAATTAATAAAAGAATGGTATGAAATTTGCTTAAAAGAATTATATGGTTTAGCATTGGGCTTTCAAAAACAAGCTAAAGGTATAGTGTATGTGCGTCCAGGCATTCTTGCGAGTCACACGTCTTAAAATTACGATTTCCTCTGTATAGCTTGAATACATATTAATAAACAACAAAGTTTAAAAGTTTATACAATTATTATTATATGTAAGTGTATAAAGATGAGTATGATTAAAAAATATTTCAATGTTACAATAAATAAATTATTAAAGTTCGAAATTTAAAATTTGAAAAATATGGCCGACGATCTACGAAGATTATAACCGAGCAATTGACAATTGACATTATTGCGACGAGCATCAAACCAGTCAATATAAATAAGGCATCCTTGTACTACAATAGATATTCACATGATAATTACGTAATACGTTCCCCTTGTAAGAAAAAAAGTTCCTTGCAGCCGGCGGCAGGTGTGCAAACAGCTGCTTCAACGGTAACTGTTATTGACAGCTTGTAAGGGAATATTTCTAAGCTAAGAATAGCCTTAGTCGGAAATTTGCAAATGCAAAGGATTTTCCTATTATTTGTAAGCTTTAGCTAAAAGATTTCAATGCCCTCTAGAGATGTTTAATTCTTACCAGGTATTAATTATAGTAAAATGAATAAAAAAATACAAGTTTTTATATCTTGAATCCACGTCGTCGAAATCGCAAGCGTCAAGCAAAGTAATGAAATTCAACGCATTTTTACTGTCACAAATTTGCTGCTATTTGCAACGCTCTTACAAAATAATATTTTTTACGCTTCCGTAAATTTTATTATGAATGCCTTATTGCAATAAAAAATGTTAAATAAATCGTAATAAATTTAATTGAGGAAGTTATTGTTGATTTTTATACTTTTACGGTCTTTGGACCGATTTCAAGGATTGACGTGGATCAATTGGTTCAGATGCGTATAGGTTGTAAAGAAACGGCTTTGTCATCCGTTGTATAGTCTTTGTACTAAGCTTTCTAATATGGTTATAATGAGCAATCATTCAAGTGGTCATGTATGCAATTCTCAACCCTGGGGTTGGGCGTTTTAACAGCATCCTATATGCGCAATTAACACTTACTTGCTTAAGGAATATATATATATATACCATCAGGAAGCCGAGCCGGTTTGCATAGAAAAAAAATGTGTACTTACACACGCGGTACACGGTACACGCGTTAGCAGTTATACTTCTTTGGCGTAACAAGATTTTATTCTACGTTTGAAGAAAAACGACACTAACAATAGAAAAACTAAAATGTCGACTATATCTAACTTCAGGGTGTTGATTGTTGTTGTTGAAAATTTACTTTCATCATTTTTCCCTAACACGCCAAAAGAAGTATAATTTCAAAAACTCATTAATGCACAGCCGTGATTCGAACTGTTATATCCTTACAAAATTGCTAACTTTTGCTTATTCAATTTACTAAGTTAGCAAAGGATAGCTTCATGAATATACCGAGCAGAAGTCTCGTCGAGCAGCCCTGCGATTCTGTAACTCACTTTTCGAACTCACACAGCGGTTAAGCGATAAACAATAAAATATAAGTTCCCACCTTTTCAGAATGCCAAATTATAAAATGACTGCTTCACGACTGATTTGAGAGCGACCGCCGATGCGAAAACCGCTGTGTGAGTTCGAAAAGTGAGTTACAGAATCGCAGGGCTGAAATCACTGTCGATTCTCGGTTCTTTACAAAGTCACGTCTCCATTTTTTCGAGTTAAAGTATTTTTTTAAGTGTTTTAAATTCCTTTATAATAGAACGCATTACTTTAGTATTGAGACTCGCACGCTACTAGTAAAACGCAGCTTAGGTTAAATATTATTAAAGCATTTACTTACCTATTTTAGCCGAGTCATATAAGGAAATGTTGAACTTAACTAATAAGTTTTCATACAAACATTGAGTCACTGCCATTATGCATTGATCAAACAACAGACGATTATACAATATTAATAAGCTTCGTGCGTCAATTATAAATTCATTGGCACGTCTTTATTAATTCGATTAAGGCTTTGTATTAATGTATGTTTATATTACCGCTAATTAGGTTCAAGTAATCTTATTATTGCATTGTTTCCCGTTGCACTTGTATCAATGTTAGCTTCGGAAGTTAACAATTAAGATTTCTTGAATATTATGATAGGTTTAAAAAAGCGGTGCTACAGCCCTAGGTTTCAGCCTCAGACTTTTTAAATTTGTTTCTTATCCAGCTTTCTGTGTCTGATCATAATTTTAGTATTTTATTTTGCTGTCTAAGTATGAGAGTTTCACCGTACCATTGAGTGTTAATTGCGTTAGTAGAAAAAAAGCCTATTGGAGCCCAGCCGTAATTGGAACGTGTGATCTGAAAATTGAGAGTCGCTCCAGCCACTAGGGAAAACCGCTCCGACTCCTTAGTGCTTTGTTTTTGAAGTTTTTTTTGCGCGTTAGGGAATAATTATCAGAGTAGAAAACCGTAAATTTTGTGATATCTAAATATACTTTATTTAACTAGATAATGCGTTATAATCGTTAGTATCGTTAGTGTCGTTTTTTCTACAAACGTAGAATACAATTTTTGAAAAGATTTTTATCTTACGCCAAAGAAGTATAACTTCTAACGCGTGTACATAAGTACACATATACGTTTTATTTTTGATGACGCTGTGCTATACTACTACTTTAGCAATCAAAAATTGAATCTTTTCAGTTAAAAGTCTGTCACAGATGTTTAACTACTACGTACTGAAAGTCTTGAGGGGTGTAGTGTGCAACCCAAGTGTACTCCAAGAACTGGGTTTCTTAGCACCTATGGGATATGTGCGACGGCGTAGGCCTAGGTTATTTGCGATACCAAGGGCAAGAACCAGTCTGTTGCACAGATCCCCGCTATCAAAGACGTTGCGCTTACTGCTGTCCCCGACACTATCGACATATTTATATGTTCCCAGTTAATTCACAGTAGCGATATTGTGTATATTATGTGTTTAATATTATATATGTAATTTATTATATTTTATGTAATGTTTCTCGTATTGGCATAGTCTGTAAGGATAATGTATGTATGTCTGTAATAAATATATAAAGAATTTAAATCTAAGTAGTGAAGTATATAACGCTCGAGGGTCTTAACAAAGCAAGGATGTGGCAATTAGAAATAACGCACGGAAACCAGTTTTTTTCATGATTCATAGTCTGCGAAGGGGAACGAAGCGGGTATTGTCCTTGGTGATCACATTTCTTCATGTACTTTGTCTTGTGAAAAGTCTAAAAATAAATTCATTGTGTTTACACGTGTCAAGTCTTGTTGGAGGTACAATATGTAGGTACATAGACAACAAACCGAAGTGACTTTTCTTTCGCCAGTAAACAAGCCAGCCGTACTCTCCATGAAATCGAATCGAATTTAGAGCGTTTTTATAAACCCTTCAACAGTAATTCTTTTTTTGAAAAATCTTTGACTCGTTTCAGACTTTGGATTAGAAACCGTAAAGAAAATTTGATATGCAAACGGAATGGCTTAATTTTCCATTCACTTTAATGTCTTTTGGCTGTTGATGGATATCTTCCTCAATTTTAGTATCTTATTTATTTACTTTAAGATGCGGCGACGATTTTAAAGTATTTTTGGAAATTTCGAAACTTATACCATTATTATTACAATCTTGGATTTTTCTTTCTGTAGGTATAGTAGTCATTATGGTAAGGTATGACGATAGCTGGAAATATTCCACGGTCCGCTTCACGAGGCACTTTATTTTACGAATTATCGAACTGAATCGACTCCCGGTGGAGGACTTCCTTGGGAGGTACAACATACAATTTAAAAAAAAGCATACTCCTACAGCGGCCCGTAATGTACCCACTAGATGAGTGTCCATGGGCTCAAAGACTGCTCTTTATGGGCGTCCCGTAGGGTCGTGTATCCCCCTATTAAAAAAGACGTATTTTAGATATTTAGATAGATTCGTAATTACTTGTTTATATATGCCATAGAAACAAAATACGGTATCAGTTTTCTATTAGAATTAGTTTTGCCATAATTGACGTAAAATTGGACATCAATCGACCGTTAACGGTTTTTAACCGATGGATTAAATCAGTCATTTAATAATAGTTTCATGTTTGGATAATAAAAACAGAATTTTATAATTTTTGTCTATGTGTGAAGTTCTAGTGAAAATAGTAGTTCTAAAACACCTAGGTATTCTAGCAAATAATAAATAATTAAATCTAAAGAAAGTGGTACATATATTCATATTGATTATTTATAAAAATCTGCACAATCAGCCATATAAAAATAAACATGCAAATGCCATATTAATAATCATAATGCGTTTAATAATAAGAACAGTTTAGATATTTATAATTGTTTCAAAACGTATGGTCTAAATACTCTTCCACATTATAAAGGCACAAAAAGGCAAGGAATTTTTGGCTTTAAAAAACTAATAAATCTAATCTAATTTAATCTAGACAAGTTTCTGCATGTAACAGTATTATGTCTGAACGAAATGTCTAATTGATTATAAATGCATTAATGTCAATTCCTGTGTCAAGGAATTTTGAAAACCAGTTACGAGGTCGTTCACCTTTGTACGAAAACCTAACGTTTTTGCAATGCAATTTTAATGTCGTCGAAGATGGATTACTGATTACACTGAATTACAAGGTAATTACTATAAATTAAATAAATACACCAAATAATTGTATCAATTTAAACACTTGCCAGATCAAATGTTGTATATGTCACCGTAAAATTGTAAACACCGTTAGATTGTAATCTATCTCGCGAGATTATAAACTGTCGAAAGATTGTGAACCTCAACGAACTGCTTACAATTTAACGTATTATTATTCGGTAGTTATATGAAATTGTTGGAAAGTAAAATTAATCTGTAATTGACCAAAGAAGTTTGAATGATAACTAAGTTAGTGTAGTACAATCTACCGAATAATAATACGTTAAATTGTAAGCAGTAAGCTGAGGTTCACAATCTTTCGACAGTTTATAATCTCGCGAGATAGATTACAATCTAACGGTGTTTACAATTTAACGTTAACATATATATAGATATACGTGACGTGAGGTTGTTGTTCCTAGTCTGTTATTATCAATACTAATGTACTTTCCAAATATGTTTCCTTCAAGAAAATAGCGTATTAATTTTTCAAACACCAGCAACGCACTTGCTTTTAGTATTGTGTTTGTGCGGTGGTGTCAATATACCAGTTGACTTGTATTTTGTTACATTAGTTATAAATCTTTAGTATAAAATGTATGTTTTGGAAAATTCTATGACCGGTTTGGCTCTTACGTAATGTCTACATTTTTGCAATATTCAACCCGAGTGTGAGTCACTAACTAACATGCAAAGGGTCTTACAAACATAGACGTGGGATGTTCATCGTTACAGAATTTTTCGAAATACACAATACGTTTTATTGTTCCATATTAGGGTTGCCTGCAAGAAATCGCTTGTTAGCGAGAAGGCCGCTCATTGCCTAATAACTTATGTAACCTGCTTTCTTTAAATGTATGTTTTTGTATAAGGTAACGAAGTGTGAATAAATAAATAAAAAATACGACGTTATTTGGAAAATGCACGTCTACTAGTCTTTCAAGGTGAAGTCAAAATGTAATTGTAAATTCAAATACCTAAACTACTTCATGTACTTGTCGTAACAACTAATCTCATTATTAACTTCACTCATATGTTCCTCTTCCTCGCAGCCTAAACACAATTTGACAGAAAGAGACGAAAGTGTACGTTAGCTAAATCACTGATTTAGTTTTAATGACTTGCGAAGATAACATATTTATAATCCTACGCGCAAAATCCTTTTTATAATGTTAAGGATTACTCAAATATCGTGCTAGGGAATGAGTTGTGGCAGTTTTTAAACAAAAAAACGTTGTTTATTTGTTTTTTTTTCCTTTCTGATTGTATCTGACGGTATTACTCAAACTAAAGTACGTATAAACCCGTATTTTAGGTATATTTAAATATCAAATAGTTTCGTTATCATACGAGACTAACAAGGACCAAACATATAATATATACATAATAGTAAATTAATTTGTATAATTTATGAAGAGGATTAGTTTTTAACAACCAAAACATTCATTAAAATGTTAAAGAACTTAAAAATCTTTAGTTACAAATTCCAGTTCTAATTCAGAAAACTAAAGCCTATAATAAATAATAAACAGCGTTTAACAGCCCTTTTTTAACAAAAAATATTATTACAGAGTATTATAATAATAACTTAAGAACCTGTCTTGTAGAAAAATTACTCGCATATGTTTTTTTTATAACTTATATTATTTGCATCAGTGAGAATAAAAGGATTTATAAAAATAATTCCTCACTCTACTTTTCGTACTGAAATCGTCTACGCACTTGTATACCTAAACATTTACCTTTATCTCGCATACATATCAAATATTTTGGTACGTCTACAGCATCTCATATTATTGTTGTCATCTCTCACGGTTTTACTTGGCGCGAAAGTAAGGTGAAATGATTCCTTCCTATTGTTTTGTGTTATATACGATTATTTCTATGTCACTCAGTTCTGCGTTATTTCCGACGATTATATGATATTTGTTTATGATATAAAAAATATGATTATTCCAATGATTATATTTCTTAATAAAATTTATAGTAATTTATAAAGCGGAAGAGATTGTTAGGTCATAAAAAAAATACTTGAATGTTTTAATAATTTTATACACCAACTAGACCATTTCCGGTTATCGCTAGAAATACCAACTTCAGCTGTAATTTAACTCCGTCAAATTGTGACCATGAAAACGTGCGGGAAACTAGGAAGGGAATATTTGTACTTTAATTAGGTTACGTATTTTATTTTGAAATGTATGGAATAGCTTTTAAAGTAAGTTCTTAGCAGATTTTTGCCAATACCTTGGTTAACATCTAAAATCTGCATAAAACATGACCGCTATCATGTAGAGTAAGAAACCGGAACGATTACGGTGCAAGGAAATTGAATTTTCTCACGCACTCTTAAAGCAATATAAATCACGTTATGACTAATCATTTGACTCAGCTGTTAAAAATATTAATCGATTCTTAAACGACATAGAATTCACACATCTCTTAGATGAACTTTCTTAAGAATTTTCGATATTTATAATTGGGAAATAAAGTTTGTAAATCAGAATGCAAGCTGCAATCAACCATTTCATCTAAGGAACTTCCAAAGCAATACTGTACATAGTAATCTTCAAGATAAGTGCAAGTTTATTAGCTAGACCTGTTAAGCGTCTTTATGTGTGTACATACACCTTGTATATAGGGATTCTGGCAATCTTTAGTTAAAAAATATCCACAGTAGAGATCCCGAAATAAGAAGACATTTTTAAAGGACAACTGTCTAATGCGTTTTCAATAGAAAAATCTACGAATCGTAGCAATGATTTTATTCGATAGAGCGGAGAAGAATTTTAAAATAGTGTTAATTTGTTTTAATAAATATATAAAATGCTGATTTATTTGATATCCAGTATTCCCACAGCTACATTTATAACAATAATATCTAAACAACACATAAAAGCCAAAAACGGAATACACATTTAAACAAAAAACATAAAACACACAACAAATATGATGTAAATTGTAGATAATATATATATGGTATGATGAGTTTATAGAATTGTAGTAAGTCCAACACATTATTATGTATTGACGTAACCAAACACACTAATTATTTCCCAAATCAAAATTAGTGTTTCATTGCAGAGGCATTTTCTATGATTCATAAGATTTCCGTAAGGAATTAAACAAACATAAAGGAGTTAAACAAACACTTCATTTACCACTAAAGATAGTATGTGTGATAAAGATTCCTCCATTCATTGCATTTAAAAAAAAACCTAATTTCGACTAATAATGATGTAGTGATTGACAAAAGAACCACTTTGTCATCGAAAGTTACATATACAAAATATTATATATATATAAATGACAATAATTTAAAACTGTATTTCCTACCATAAGACGCTAAAGAATATCACAAAGCATAATGAAAATAATTTTAATCCCACATTCAGTGATGGTCTGGTCAACGTTCTGTTTAGTATCAACCTTTATCCTGTTAATGATTCATCTGAATATTATAAGCGGTATTTTTAGCAACCAAGAAAAACTCGATTAGCCACTTGTTCGTATTAAATATTAAATACTTTGTATAGAGGACTTCTATAATAATCGGAAGTTTAGTTTTTGTATTTATTAAAACTTGCCAATGTACATAAAAAAAAAAAATACAAGATTATATGTAACAAGAATTTATGGGAATACATAACAATTACACGGAGAAAAATAAATACATCGATTCACATATTATTATAAAAATATAAGGAAAATTTATATCAAACTCTGAGGGGAGAATCTAAGGATATCCAAACCTAGTTCGTTAATCAGAATGCTCAATTTAGATATAATATTTAATATCTAATTAAATTGCAATAAATTAATAGTATTATAAATTAAAATCTTGTTTAACTTGAATGTTGAATGTTGTATTTTAATACCGCTCTTCATATATTGACCAAATAAAGGATACAAAAGTAAGAGCGTTGTTTTTGTAACCGTGGATCGTATAAAGTTATTGTTAAATCCGTAGAAATACCACATAAGGAGCTCGAAGGGTTTTAATACAATTATAAACATGTTTTCCTTCCGCCAACATAACGAGATTAAGTATTTCATATTTGTAGTGTCGTAAACTTACGTTTCCTTCATAACTCAGTCACGTGGTTTATTTTGCATAGACATCTGGACAGGCGTGTCCTCTAATAGGCCGCATCTCAATTTCAGGTGGGATTGCGATATCTCATTAGTGTGTAGAAAATCAGTAACGCTAAAAGTTATTTGTATAATAATACTAAAATTTCCTATTCGCCTTACAAATGATGACAGCATGTATACAAACAAACACCTGCCTTATTAGGGCTCATTTTTTTTAACCTCAAGTGCTTTAACCTTTATTAATAAACTTAAAGGCATTTTGTTATTACAAACTAGAAATTTATTGGTCGTCTTATAAATGTTAATTAATTTCCGTAAGATCACACTTTAATTGTCTTCATTAAATGACTTTTCTTTCCATCTAATAAGCTATTGAGATCTAGTTTGCTTGTAGTTTTGTCTCTCACTCATTATATCTATGGTCGCTTAATTACATACCTAAACGTCAAGTTTAATTGCTCTTGAAAGTTTCGACTGCGGTTCAGTTATAACATAACTTATAAGTTATATATAACATATATGTCTGGTACATGTGCTCGTATATAGGGAGAAAATACAACTGCGCAACATCCGACATTACAAACAGATGTAACAGATGAGAATAATGGGATATACTTGCTATTGTCGTTTTATATATGCAATAAATTTAAAATTGTGAAGAATATTGCTACTTACTTTAGAAGACGAGAACGGACATGAATAGTTAGGTCATATATACATCTTTAGTACTAAATTCCCTACATTTGTGCACGTTTAACTCGAAAATAAATTTAAAATCTTTTAAGTATCTACAATTCAATATAACAGAATTTAAATTGTTGGGTATTATCACAAAATGTATTAACTTTCAAAACATATGTAAATGCTTCTTTTAAAACAAACATAATTAACTTTGGTTTCTCTATAATTATAATGAGAATCTTCTGTATTGTAAATGTATTATTAACTAGCGGCCTATCCCTGGACGGCTGGACTTATTTTTTTATATTTTGAAAATAAGTGTAGAGTGACTATGGGATAATTCAGTATTTTAAAAGTAAAATAATTTTTTAAATCGGTCCGGAGGTAGAAAAGTGATTTTGTTTCAAGACCCGGAATTAATTCTTTGCGTACGTATAAGTCGGAGCAATGGCGTAACTGTCAGCTGCCATTGTAGCATATGTCACAGAGCTTATAAATTAAGAACGTCAAAGTCAAATCAGTTCAGGGGGCTTAGTCAAGATGCCGTTTTAACTGTTATTTAATTAATGACTCGTTATTTGACCATCTTTCTCCAAATTTCCCTCGTCCATGTAACCTCCCTACTTAACTCCCTACTGTCCCTCCCATCCAGCCCTATCGTCAAAATTTTAGGGAAATTTATTTCTGTTAATAAATTTAAGTTATAAATAAGATTCTCCCCTCCATACCTTGTAGTATAATGTTAACCTCTTGTATATATTATTAGATGTCTGTGTGTGTTGTCTTTATTGTGACGTCATTTTTGTTTTGGGTAACTCTGTTTAGATTAAATTCAATCTATCAAATCTATCCTCACCGTGTGAAGACTTCGAACGCGACATTGGCGGAATTGTGATTTACACAGAAGTCGCCATCTATATATATAAAAATGAAACCCGTTTTCCGTTGTCACGACATAACATGAAAACGACTTGACCGGATTGTCTGATTCTTTTTTTATAATATTCCTTGAAGTACGAGGATGGTTCTTACGAGGGAAAAATTTTAAAAAATTGAGTGAAAAAGTCTAAAAACAACACTTTTCTATATTCCCATACAAAATATTCGTAATAATATTTAAAGGCAATTTGAACTTTAATACCATATCATAAAGTTCAGTGTGTTAGTGGAGGGGTTCCGGGAAGGTAAATTTTTATTTTTTGACATAATGTATTTGTTGTATTATCAACTTTCTTTCAAATAAAGAATCGAGTGTTAGGCGGTACGATGTTCGCCAGGCCAGCTAGTTATATATAAAGTGAAGTCAGGATGCCTTAACAGTATACACTTCTGTCAAAAGTCGAAAACTAAATTTGTATGAAAATGACAGTTCTTGACTAGACTAAGCCCCCAGAGCATTTCATTTGATATTGCTAGATCTATAAATAAACGACTATTCAGCTCACATTCGGCTTTATATTATGTTTTGTTATATTATGGCAGTTGACAGTATTGCTCCGGCATATACATAAATAAAAATATTGAATTGTAGGACTGCTCAAAGTATTGACTTCGCTATTATCATTACATGACTCATGTTTTAGGACTTCCCTAGAAACTAAAAATAACTTATTTAGTCATTTAGAATATTGTGTTTTATTAGCTGTACGTTGATAATGATAGTTTAATTGTAACCACTTAAGTCATTGTCACGAGTAACTGGTCATTTGTTGAGTCATTAATTTAGCGTTTTATTTTCATTTACTCTCATTCAATAATGCTGAAATTGTTTGATTGATCATTAAGTTACTGTATGTTACAATTGAGCGTTACTATTATGTGATACCAGTGAAGTATCAATGAAGTATCTCCGGATCTTTACTTATCGTCCTTTTTACAAGGGTACTGATTATTAAAATATTGGCAACACACTTGCGAGCCTTCTGGCTGTGGGAGTGTATATGGGTGACGGTAGCGGCGGTATCAATTAACAGTCTTCTTTCCTTCTGCCCCCTCTTTGGTGTAAAAAAATGAATCTAATAAATTATCCATTTTTACTTTTTTGAAAACAAACCCTTTTATTCATAAAATTAGTCTAATTGCACTCTTTTCAACTAAAATACTTACTACTACTTTTGTATCTTTTCATCAAAGTGTAAACACAATTTGACAGAAAGAGACGAAAAACTACTTAAGTTAAATCAGTCTAAACTGATTTAAATTTTGTAAATAAGAGGTTTAGTTGTAAGTTTGAATTAAAGAGATTCAAAATCACAAAAGTAACAAAGCTTACAGCGTTAGTTTAATAGTTATTTCAGTTTCAATATTAGTACTAAATTTCGGATAAAAAAATAGAGAAATGGTTAAACAAGATGCTAGAGCGTACGAATTCCATACATACATATTTCTGACATAAACATTGGGATTTACAGAGTACCCTTAACCATAAAATACAAATATAGTACAGCAAATTTTAATCCGGTTATCAAGCAGGTATATGCGTAATACGACACAAGAAATGTTAAATTAAATTCTACATTATCCATAAATTATGCTTATGGGATAATATCTTTAAGTGAGGAAGCTGTCTAAGTGTACTTAAACTGATGTGGGAGGAGATAGAAATCTCTTCCTCTACAGTTAAGATGCGATATTTTGTAAGAATTCTAGATAGACTAGAATACTTAATTGATTTTACATGTTAATTTGTGCAAAGGATGGAAGGATACATACTAGTGGTTCAGCACGATGTCCAATGCTCAGTTCGGGCGTTAGAACCCCGGCTTTAATGGATTTTCTTTATTGTATAAGATCCCGATATACAACGACCTTCACCGAGATGCTTATTTAATGAAACGTATTTTATATTTAATTTAATATGTCAATAAATATAATCCATATGGGTTGCCTAGCAAATTTCAGTCCAGAGTATTTTAATTAATATTTTTAAAAAAATATTTTTTTATATAATTTACATGTAGTAAATTTTTTAAATTTTTTTCAATCAATATTTTTAATCAGGGTAGTATTATATATGTATCACTATAACTTTCTTTTTTGATAAAGATGTATATTATATACTTGTCACATAAAAAATATAGGAAAGGATAAAAAAACTTTCATCAGAATTTAATAATTTTACACTTTACGAGAAACAATCAATTTCCGTAAAATTAAAGTCTTTCTCAGAATAAATTAATAAAAAAGAATATTAGAGCGTGTAGTAATTTTTCCAGCATCCGCCAGTCTCGGATAAAAGGATTTAAATATAGACCGAGGAAACGATCGTTAACTTTATTATCCTTACACGGTAATGCTGTTATGCGCCCGTGTAACTTGTTTTATTTCTGTAAATAAATTTAATAATGTCTCTGGTATGCTTAATTAATGATATATAAACGTTAATTTTACGTTTTTAACTGTAAAAATTGCCTGGAATATATTTAATAACTAGCTGACCCGGCAAACGTTTGTTTTGCCATGTATATTATTTCTAGGCAACATTTTTTTAGCTTAATAAAAATAACTATCTACAATAATAAAAAATAGGGGTTGTATTTTTGTATGCTGTATCATAAAAAAATAAAAACAAAAAAAATCTTCAAAATAAAAATAAAAAATTTGGGGTGGACACCCCTTATCACTTAGGGGTTTGAAAGATAGATAGTAGCCGATTCTCAGACTTACCGAATAAGAATAAAAATTTCATAAGAATCGGTCGAGTCGTTTCGGAGGGGAACGAACATTGTGACACGATAATTTTATATATTAGATAATAAATTCGTATTAATATCCGTTAAAGAAATTTTATTTCAAAAATCATTTTGCGCGACACATTATTTATATTGGCATATTTAACTCACAACTTTGTATTATATCACACCATATTATACTTATTTGTTAATTACTTATTTATGTTTTATTTTATTTTTGTTTTAATTTCTTTTATTTATTTTGTTTACAGGAGCTGGAAATATAGTCGCCGATTTTCTTTTGCCTCGAGTATTTTTAAGTTTTCTTCATGGTAGCCACTTGTAAGTTTTATTTTTTGTTATTTTTAGTTTTTTAAGTTTGTAAATATTGTCTGTATATAAATCTGTTGTATCACAAAACATGCAGCTTTCTCATATGGTGAAGCATAATATGGGTCGTACTAACATGATAGAGTTAACAAAAGTTGTATAAATATACATATATGTGTGTATGTTATGTCAGCTAGGACCGGGCAAACGTTGTTTTGCCATATATATATTATTTCTAGGAAACCATTTTTTTAGTTCAATAAAATAACTATCTACCATAATAAAAAATAGGGGTAAAATTAAGGGTTATATGTATTTTTGAATGCTGTATCCTAAAAAAATAAACACAAAATATTTTGTCTAGAAATGAAAATTTAGGGGTGGGAAACCATTCATTTTAACCATAACATTTAGGGAGATGAAAAATTAATATTGCCCGATTCTCAGACTTATTGAATATGCATAAAAAAATTTCTTAAGAAACGGTCGAGCCGTTTTGGAGGAGGAGAACGAACATTGTGACACGAGAATTTTATATATGTATTAGATATTCAGAAGTGTACGTTAAGAAGCCATTTTTGTTTTTGAAACGATTACCGCTTTTCGGTAGGCTTCTTGAGAATGAAGCAGAAAGTAATATCTATCATCATTCCCTCAATATTTGTCGGAATACCTAATGTATATAGTTAATGTGACTGTATAGCAAAAATATCGCGTAATAAATTGTATAGTAATATATATCCAATATCATGTATATTATTCATTAAATAGCATGAGGGTTCATCATTTACATAGGACGTCGAGTTAAGGAATTTGTGACGACGCAAAATAATCCAAGGACCTCTATGTACTTTATTTTATTTTCCGCTTGCTCGGATTTTTTAAGATTTTCACACACGTGTTTTTATTGAAATAAATCGTATGGGTTTACTAAGACATTTTTACTAAATATTGAAGTCCATAGTGAATTGTTTTATAATATCTATGACTTTATATTCATGACAAAAAATTATGCAAATTTTGCGATACAAATACATATTTTAATTATTACTGTTTACCAATAAATGTTTCATGTTGTTTAATAAAGATAGTTTGTTAGTTTGAAACATTTTCTGTACTTTTAGTCTCGTAATAGCTTGATTGGGCCTGGATATTTTTTATAATACTTAGACAGATATTGGCGCCTTCGATAAAACTGTAGTACAGTCACTTTTCTCCAGTCTTAACTATCTTGTCGATAGTTTACGCACAGTTAGTTTGGGTTACATTATCCGAGTTATGTGTCCCTATTATTTAGCTTATGTACATAAGTAATGTAGGATTTAATTGGTGAATGAATTTTACAAGTCGGTCCATTAGTATTGGAGCCAATCAAACAATCAAATCTTTCCTCTTTATAATATGATTGTAGAAGTGCTAAATTCGATATTTTATTAGTAAAATTTCGGTGAGTAGGCGGTGTCCTGGATTCGTTAAGCGGTCAAGGCGTCCTCTAAACGACGACATACAATATTAATTTAATAAGAATTGATCGCTTTGCACTGTATACCTTTTAAGTATCCATTATTTTTTCACGTATATAATTATATGCGTTTTTTAAGGTTTTGCTTACAGTCTCGGTAACATACGAGGTGCACAGAATACCCAATAAATACCAATTTTAAAGCAAGACTTATTTGTTAATCACTTAGCATTTATAAGACCTTTAAAATCCATGAATTTGCCTATAGTTTTCATAGTCCATTAAACATATCAAGTTAGCTTTATACACAACAGGTACACAAAGGATATCTTGACAGCTGGTTGCTTAGCAACGCTTCCAAGAAGCCCAAGGCCAAATGCGCTGCGTAGTTCAATATTGTTAAATTAAATCGAAGTTGAAATATATTGATGGATATTTATTACATGCAGGCTTTTTATAGAAAAGCGAACTTAAAATATTTGAATATATTATTTAACTTTAAAAAAATGATAATAGTGTGTTGCGTTATATGGGTCATTCCGTGTCAGGTCACCTGCGCAGACAGTCGCAGTGTTTTTCAGGAATACAACGTACAAGATTGCTGTTTTTTTCTTTTGAGTAGTCTTGCTTATGTTTATATTTGCGCGTAATTGCGTAGTATACAAATATTTTAATCAAAATATTCTCAGCACGTTTCTAGCATAATTAACATGAATATATTATATATCGAAGATAAAAAATCCTTAAAACTGCACTTATTTGAGTACAATTTTATATGTAAGGTTTTCTTAAACTGAATCGAATACAAGGCCTCAAATTAAATAAGAACATTAACCACTGCGATAGAGGTATGTAATGTTTCTCATATTCAAAATTGAGTTCTTACAAGATCAAATATAATCATAATGTTGTTTACCTTCAAAATCCTGTTATTACACGAAACTCATATTATAAGGTGAAATTAATTTTCTTCCTACACATGTAAAGGTTTCTCGAGTTCCTATTTGGTTTAAGGTCAATGACCTTTAACATTTACATGTGTGAACTCAAAAATAATTAAATATTTTTTTTATAAATAAATATTTTTAATTTTATGCCTTGCAAATATTACGGGTTTTATTGATGTCTTAATTTGGTCTGAAGAGGAATTCCCTAATAGCATCAAGATACCTCTTTTGTTGATAGTTTTGAGTTTCTAAGTCCCAAAATACTTCGAAAATTTTAAGTATTTTTTATTTATATAAAATAGAAACGAAACATTTTAGTGTCGAAAGCTATCATGTATCGCTTGAACACAGGTAAATTGGCCAATAAATCAATACGTATGCTGCCCAGCACTGTTATTATCGTATTGTACTCACAAATTGTACCAAAGTACTGTACGGGTGCGGGTACGATACTAAACTTATAGTTGTGGAGAAAAGAACTTATTCTCTTCCTCCAACCTGAAGGGACATTCAGCGATCAGACTTACAACCACTGAATGGCCGACTTGAAGGCTATTGGCTGATGTCAAGATAATATATATGTATTCTTTACTTCAAAACACTTCAATAGCGCGATTCAGGTTATGACGTCTTAGTACTAGCCATTACAACCATGAAGAGCTATCTCTATAACTTCTGGATGAAGCAGAGGTCGTCCACCAGGAGCCTCCATCCTGTTCGGTCTTCAGCTTCGCATTTCACCTCGCTACTATAGATATAAAGTTTTTTTTTAGATACCTTTGATTTGAGGTCATTAACCTTTAACACATTTAGGTGACGCTCCGGACTCTCTAAAATTAAATGGACCTATTTCCATCCCCAATTTGAGACATTGACCTCAAAGGGTCTCTTGAGAATTTTAATTTATTAAGGTTCTGTTTGGTTAGTTAAAGGATGATTGTCTTTTATTGACATAACTTTTAGACATAGACGTGCTTTACAGCGTGCGTGGTCACAGTGACTGAAGACAAAAAGTGTTGAAAGTCAAAAAGTATCAGCAGTCGATACCAACTCCGGGGAAATAAATACAGAAAACACAACTTTTTCTACAGCTGTGATACTTTTACACGCGAAACGTCCGTTTAATTTAAAATTGTAAATTTATATTAAAACATAACTTCAAATCCGTTAAAAACATTTTTTACTAAAGGATGATTTTTTATTTAGATTTAGCGCGATTTGAAGTCAGTCGTAAATTAAAATCCTCATCCTATAATAAGAAAAGATTTGCTAAATTGTTTTATTCTATAATATGCTATAGTTACAGCAATAGCAAATTTCAAACATCAAATTCTCAGAGAAATCTCTGCTTCCAAATTTAAAAATCGAAGATTCTTAGAAGAAAGTCTAAAATGACTTTACATTAGCATTTATACAACACTCATAATACATGAAAAATGCTGATTAGCGATACTTAATGTAAAATATTCGCGCTTAGTAGTAAATAAGGCAGTACATATGGTGTATCAGGGGGCTTGAGACAAAATCACTTTTTGACAGGCGTGACCCACTACTGCCAAGCCAATTTGTTTAAAAATGGTCACGTGACAAAGCGTGAGCAAATGTCATTCCCATACAATTTCGTTTAGTGTAAGTGGGTCGCGACTGTCGAAAAGTGATTTTGTTTCAAGCCCCGGTTCTAGGTTTGATTTCGGACAAAATATTGTTTAACTGTAGGCAAGGCTGATTAAGGCAAGCCTACAAATTAACATCTTGATTTTTTTTATCAAATGTTATTACTGACGTACTTCAAACTATGTAACACTTATTTATGAATAAAGTGTGTTTTTTTTATTGCGGCTTAGTCCATGAATAACTGTGTCTTCATGAAGTAATTAAGTTTTTATGACTCACCTTGATAGTTGAAACAGTAACCTAGATTCAACAAATAAAAAATTCACTTTCAGTTTTTATACCTTACGGTTTGTTGGTAGCTTTATGTGCCTTATAAAATATTTTGTAGTTTTTATTGCAAAGTTTTATATGGTACATTTTGTTTTGTTTCTTACATATTTGTATGTATAATTGGTTTCAAGTTTTACAAGTATTGCTGATGACAAAAACTTAGTGTTTGTATTTCTATTATGTGTGTGTGTGTAATCAAATAAACGTTTTTATTTTGTCTTCTTATTTTACTTTATTTTATACGCCTAGCACTGGTATTGGGTTCGAATCCTAGTTAACAGATATTTCGAGTTGAAATTTTGATTATAAAAATGATAATGAGAAATAAGTCTATCTATTGCGCTATTGAGCCTTCTTACTTATACAGTTAGTGCCGAGACAATTTATTACAATGACTTTTAAAATAAAATTATTTAAATATGTTAATTTTAGTAGACTTATGATATATGGAAAACAACATCAAATATTTCCAAATTTATTGCCAGTTTTCAAAACAAGGACGTAATCCCCGCCACTCCTTTTCATCGCAAAATTGTTTCACAAGATGCTTATAAAGAGTTTTATCACCAGGTAATTTTTAAATGAACTGAATTGCTTGACCTAGCCTATAAGTTTTTATTTATTCATTCCTTTTGTTACCAGAATGGAAAAGTTCGATACGTCGCGCGTCTTGTTTCTAACTAGCTTTTCCAAGTTAGCTACATTTTATTCTACTTTATACAATTTGTTTGGGAATCACTTTCAATATTGTACCAGTACTTTGTAGCAAATAAATAGTATCAATTTACCCTATTTGTTTACGTGCCAAATAACATTTGTATTCGCTTTAACTAATTGAGTTTTATGATAATACCTTTTAACTGTGTTTTTAGCTGTTTGGGTCAAATTTAGTTGAAATTTGACCCCCTTCCTGTTGATCTGAAATTTGTTACCTACCATTAGTTCTGATGGCTATATATTTTCTGATCAATGCCTTAAATTGATGAAGAGAGTGGTGTGATGATTGGTAGCCTAGGGCCTACTATTTTTTAATGCTTTTAATAAATTGTCTGGATAATTTTATTTTCCATAAAACCGTCTAATTTACTCTCTTGATTATTCATGATAGACATAAAGTAATTCTTTATTAAATTTGGTCATAACTTATTGTACTGCAAGTGATTTTACTAGTTAAATATAATTTTACATCATGAGTAATTTGGTTAGATCCTTCATCAACGAAGCACCGTTACAGGACGGAGTTTAATGGATATCTTCCTTGTTACGTGCTCTCAATATTAATTAAGTTCATGTTAAGGTTATGAGATTTAAAATTCATATTTACAGTCTAGTTAGGGCATGATTCAGAGACTTAAGAACTTTAATAGATCCAGTAACTATGAAATGTTAAAAATTGAACACATTTTTGACGGACCCAAGTCAGACCGCTAAGCATCGTTTATGAAACTTACCCTTAGCGCTAAGTATGACTCATGTGTGTCAAATACAATACGTACTTGACATTCGAGAGTCACACTTAACCTAAGTCTCGACTCAGAATTTGAGGGTTAAATTGATACGAATAGATCGTAACTCATTTGTTTGTAAAAACACTCGATTTGAACTAAACATTTAAACAAAATGCATTTTTTTACTTTCTGTAATATATATACCAATACACGCTACAATCTTTTAAGTCTGGGCCTCGGATTTCGTTAGCTGATCCGTAATTATTTTTAATAGGCAATTAGGAACATTCTGTGCTCAGGCACACAGGTGTGCTTCAGAACACATCTTCGACCGTTTTGGGTCTATGGCATGCCGGTTTCCTACCGACGTTTTCCTTCAACGTACGAGCGTTTGTTAAATGCGCACATAGCCAGAAAGCTCATTTGTGTTCAGCCGGGGATCGTACCTACGACCAGTGTTGACAGTCGCACACTGAAGCCTCTAGACCAGAGTTCCCCAAACTTTTTTTGACCCCTTGCCATGTTTTTCCGTGTTTAGTAGACCCCCTACTTACCTCATATTGATTTCCTGTAAATTTCTAACTGTAGTGAAGTTTAGTGTTAAAAACTTAAAGTAAAAACACATGTTAATTTATACATTTATTAATTGAATTTAATTGTCCTTTTAGACCCCTAGGGGTCGATATAGACCACTTTGGGAATCACTGCTCTAGACCAACTTTGTTCATATTTATTAATATTTTAAATATGGCATTATTTTTGTTATACCATATTAAAATATTCTTATAAATAATCGTAATACAAATAACATAGTCCAAGTCGCAGAATCTCAATTTACGTTTCTAATATCAAAATATTAAATACGTCCCTCTAGGTACCGTCGTCTTTTTACGAGGGTAGCCGACGGATCGATGGCTCGCCTGTCACGCAATCCTACATACTTTATACTTTCATAACTTATGAAATCGGGACAGCTTACACTACAATAGCCCAGCTGGCTTATAAAATGTTATATTTAATAGAAATTCGTTTCGTTCGTTGTAAAGCTCTCAATAAAATAGGATTAATCTTGGTGTGCGAATGTTATTATGTTTTAGAATAGAACTGATTGTAAAGGCTGATTTACACAGGGTAAGTAGACAAGTCAGTCGCAGCGCCAATGTCGGCGCCGCGACTGACTACTACTTCATACTACTTACTTCATGTAAACAGTTAACTGTTTACATGAAGTAAGTAGTAGTGGTGCGTTACTCACGATGAGCACACGTTTGTGAAGTCAGTGGGAAAAATGAATTCGCGAAAACAACTGAAATGACGATTTAATTATTTGTTGAAAAATTTATCAATTTTGCTGTTGAATGAATTAATAGAAATGGTAGAAAATGAGATAACTAAAAATAAACGACAATGGGTAAGAAAATAGATTGACGATAGAAACGAAACTGGTGGCTCTGCTTTGTTGCTGAAGCAATTGCGATTTGAAGATCCTGCGGAGTACAAACTGGCCATATAATTAGACCAATTTTAAGGTTTCGTCTTCGCTAAGCTTCATTTTTATCGCCAGCGAAAAAAACGTGGTCAGACTACAACGCAGCGGCAGTGACTAACCACGCACTGACTTGTCTGTTTACACGGGGTTTATTTGACTGGCGCGGGGGTGCGCGGGTGGCGGGAGGCGCCAACTGACTTTAAAATATTCGTGTCCGAATATTCAAGTCAGCGCTGACTTCAAGCCACTGTACTGACTTCAAATCAGTTTACACAGGGATTTTTTCGGGTCAGCACTGACTTGCCTCGAATTTGTAGTCAGTTACTGACCCTGTGTAAATCAGCTCTAACACTATTTTAGGTTAAGGGGGTTTAAGGTATGTATCATAAGCATTGGAGAACGCATACATTATTAAAATTACCCGAAAGTACTATTTAGTTACCTATTCCTAATTATGATAATATTGATAAAGAAATGATTTTTATATAAAACTTGTATTGCGTTAAATTTACAATTGAGGCAGTGATTGTAACAATTTTGTAATACATTGAAGTAGAGCATCGTCCCTTGACAATGTCAATTACTGAGCAACGAATGTTACAATATTTGATTAAACCAATTTTTCAATTTCAAAATGGCCTTTTATAGAGACGAATTAAAATATAAAAGTAAAATATAGCCTCGGTGTTATCGGAAGCTTATTGCCCGTAAATTAACTTTTCGTAGAACCTTCGCAAGAGGTATAAATAAAATTATTAAAAATTCTGTAGCTTTGTATTAAAGCATTTCCGAGTTGAATAATGTTGACATAAAATTCAATCGAATGGCACCTTGAAGTGTATGTGTATATGTATGTACATTTTTTTTAAATTTCTAAATTATATTTAGAAATATTAATAGTTAGTAGAAAAATATCCCAAATATACTATATAAGTTGAACGTTGTGATGTTTACACATATTATTTAATCACCAAGTATCAAAAGCAGATATATCTTGGTTTTGTCGCTATGTGATTAATTTTATTCCCTGACCCAAAAGCGTAGTATGTGGAGCATGTACGTTCGTGAAAATGCTACGCCTAATTAACTTTTCAATTGATACTCCGTCAACTATGTATTTTGTCGCTCGCTTTATGATTGAATTTGTATACTGATATTAATAATAATAATAAAACCTTACTTATTTCCATATCCTTATGTTCCATTTCAAATGTTTTCATTCACTAATTGTTTGTAATGTGTTAGTCGTCTGTGGATCCACTCTTGCGTAAAGGCCTCCTCCGACCCTTTCCAGATTTTTCGATCTTTGTCAATAGTCTGCCAGTATTTTCTATCAAGTTTCTGTAGTATATTGATATTGAAGATTTTTTTTTATAAAAGGGGGAAAACGGACAAGAGGCTCATCTGAGGTTAAGTGATATCGACGCCCCATGGGCCCTCAATCGCAAGTGTGTTAACGGCCTTTTAAGAATCGGTTCGCTCTATACTTAAAGGACCCTAAGTCGAATTGGTTCGGAAATACTTCAACAGGCAGCTGGTTCTATTTGTGAATATTAGATAATCAATATTTGCGTCGATACTATGAATTTAAATGTTCAATATGAATATATTGCGTGTTAAATTCTTTAAATTGCTACGATGCAAAACGATTGACGCTGAGTTCTGAAGAGTCGTTATTCTGGCTTATATTTAGCAACGTCTACTTCGACTTCATCTAAAGCACTGATAATATTAAATAAACTTCTGTAACACGTATATTTTTTTAGTTATTAAATGGAGTACTTGCGTAAATCAAGGGCAATAGATTAATGAAAATGTATAACCGATAATTAAAATGTCCAGTTAAAAACAAGAAGGCAAATTTAATTAACATAGCCACCGACTGATAAAATACTCAACAAGTTGACAAAACGCGAGGTTCAATGATAAATTAATTAAATCGTTCTGCTTCGAGGATCTCACTTATTCATAAATAGATTATCCTCACTGTATAAGAGATTTGTTCTGCTAAAATGTTTAAAAAAGCGCGTGCGTACAAAGTGCACATGTCAGAAGTGAAACTTCTTTGTGAATTAATTATTACTAAGGTAAAAGCCCCAATAGATGATCATGCATCAATTTATGATCACTCCATGTATTTGTATATCTATATTCACACTGTTTACACACTGTATGCGTGTTAATGTTATTATAAATAAATTAAAAATCTGAATTTACTGCACAAGACGTTATGTGACAGAATTGCCATCTAAAGTTCTAATATGTAACTACTAAACGAATACATCAACCAATAGCGTGGATTTTTTCTCGATCTCCCTTACTCTCTCTCAATCTTTCTCACTATAGCTCTCTCCCGCCTCTCGCTCCATGGCACTATGCGTGATGCGACGTTCCCTCTGTCTCACTCTCTCTCTTTCGATCTTTCTCACTTGCTTGCTCCTTACTTTCGCTCCACGGCTATTTGCTTCAAGCTACGTTCGCCCTTACTCACTCTCTCTCAATCGGTCTCAATCGGTCTCTCCCTTTTCTTCGACAAAAACGCTGCATATCTTCGTGACGCTAATATTATTATTATTTCGTTTCATCCGTTCACCCTCGTGCGCCTAAAGTTTCACTTCATCAAATTTTCTTTTTTATTTCGTATTACAGAATCTAATTTAGTTACAAGAGCTAAATTTTCTATAAAGTCTAAACTATTATTGTTGACAGTTGACAATGTTCAGAACAAGAACAATGTATCTGCTTCAATGAGTTAGATCTTCGAGATAAGGCTTAGCGCACAGAATGACTTCCGTATGTCAAAAACGTACTGGATTTTGTTATCTGGAAGGACACATATTATATAATTATATTATTTAACTAATGTAAACAAAATATTGTAAACCTATTTTAAAAGAGTAAGTGTGGAGTTTCTTGCCCATTCTTCTCCTCATGAAACTACCTTTTGGAAGGGGCAACTAGAATCTTCTTCGTATTTTGTTTGACGTTCAAAAGTGCCATTTTAGGTGGTCTAATTGAAATAAATGATTTGACTTTGACTTTGACTGAATCTTACCCTTTTCGTAATAAACATCGAAATTCGAAACATATTACTTTCCTTAGGAATTCATATTATTATCCTTATATCAGTATTTTAGCTGCTATAAGAACCAACGAGGCGTGGCAATTTCAAAATACGCTGAAATAACACATCGCGTGTGTATAAAATGCAATTTTTCTGCGTTAAATGTGACAACTTGGAAATGAAATGCGCGGTAAAATTATTGCAAGGCTCCCTCGTTGCTATTATTATATGGCAACAGTTAACATATTTTAATGTGGAAGTGTTTAAAATTTACGGTGTAGATAGCTGAACTTTGCATTAGGTAGGAATTTTGACTCTTGCCGAACTAAAAAATATATACAAGGCTTTAATTTTGTAATTCCACGTTACCTTGACTAAAGCGGTTCTTAATTATAATAGTACATGCTTTTGCGCGATTTCTGTGGAATTGTATCCTCACCTTCATGATTCATGTTCTGAATAAATCATAAAGTTGTGGCTCCCCCTGGCCGCTTAATATTTTTATTTTTTAGACTGTAAATGTTTTTATTTGTCAACAAATTGTCAGCTTTAATATTATGATTTAATGATAGTCCGCTTTTTTCCCGATGTACTTAAAAACATAAATTTACGAGACGTTAAGACTGATTATGTGGTCTCGGTAGTTATTTTTGTGTTTTTAATTATTATTTTTCAAGTCAATTTCCAACGAAAGCTCTTATGAATAGAGTTATCGATTGACATACTATTATTTTATTATAAATCGTACATAAATTGTAGAGTATATAAATAATATTAATATGTTATTACATGGTTTTATTAACCTTGATTTTATCATAAACCGTCTATTGTTGGAGGCGGTTCCGGAAATTACACCCGGGGCGGTAACCGCACATAATAACCATAGATTGTAAATCGCCGGAAAAGTTTTTATACGTTGCAAAGTCACGTTGCAGTTTTTGGTCTGTCGTCTTGGATGCCATTTTGTTAATATTTTAGTATATTATAATCCGAGTATTTAACCAATGGTTCATGCGGCAGATTGTACGTAAATAAAATAAAGATGACCTATTCAATACATTTTAATAGAACATAATGCCCTTTACAAGCGATGTGTAAATTTTAATTAGTATGAATTTTTCTTTCTAAGTCAACTTTAACTACGATATAATTGACTATGTTTGTAGGCGTATTAGATGCTCTGTGAATATTAGCACTGAACTGTGTTTCCTTAGTAAGAGAGTGAAGGCCAAATTGTCAATAACCTTGTAAGCTGAAATTACTAATTAGACCAACTTGGCACCTTCATATGCTATGTTCAGTTTCGTTAAAGTAACTTCAGCAGTTTCATCGAAACTTATTAAGCTTGATACATTTTTAAGAATGAATTAGTGCAGGTTCTGCGAAACAATTCTTTGAATTTAATTCGTGGAATGTGTTAAATTTATTTTTAATTAATAATAACTTTAGCTACATTACTCAACAAATATCACATTAATAAAAGAAGACAATAGATGTGAAAAAACGGTAATTTGTTGAGCTGTCTCTTCCATACAATTAATTAGAGTTTCATATGAGTGTGTAGTAATAGCAAAACTCTTAGACGATTTAAGTTTCAAATTATACATTTATATTTAAAATGTATTTCTTAGGTAAAGTCAGCTATTCATCTTCATTAAGGGGAATTTATTTTACGCAAGTTTCTGGTCAAATAGCCACTAAAAGTAAAATACAAAGGCTTCTCAAGAAAAGTGTGTGTCGTAAGTTAGGGGCGCCCTTTTCTTTTGTTAAAGTTGTAGGTAAGGTTTATTTTGAAACGACCTCCACACGAATTACGTAAGTGATACCGATCTCTTATCAGAATTAGTTCTGTTATTTATTCCTTTATTTGGACATTCAACCTTTTTTATTAGTTTGGGCATTTTAATAAATTTTGATACTAAAAAAAAATTAAGAATCAGAAATAAAATACACTAACATTAAAATTAAACCAATAAACACACACACAAATAAGCAACCGCAGTTTTAAACGAACTACATTTAATAAAAAAAGTGTGTGCGTACAAAGTACACATGTCAGTGAAACTTCTTTGGCAAACAAATTTTTAACTCTTGTTCATATTTATACGAATCTAAAACTTTAGATTTCCGAGACTTAGATGGAGGGTAAAAGGAAGATAATATGTTAGGAACTTAATGAATTTTAATGACAATTAGTCATTAAAATATTAAAGGCGTCGAAAATTAATACAAATTACATTTTATTTAAAATTAATAATCAAAACACACACACATTTTAATTTACAATTCGTCATTTGAGATTTCAATAATTATTTTACATAAAATACAAATTTCGCAAAGAGAATTTATATAATTTTAATTTTAAAAATGTAATTTCTATAAGGTAATTCACCCTTCTTACTCTCTCTCAATCGGTCTCAATCGCTCTCTCCCTTTTCTTCGACAAAAACGCTGCACATCTTTGTGACGTTCCGTAAAAGTTTTACCCTCATGCGCCTAAAGAAGTTTCACTTCCAGAAAATCTAGAATTGCTCAGGTATACAGATTATAAATGACAACAACCAATATATATGGTTAATTAAATTCTATGATCAATTAAAAAGAGTATCTTAATGCAAAGTCAGGAGTAGCAATTATCCGAAATGTCTTAGGAGACGGGTTGAATTCAATTAGGTCCGACCCATATCGTAAAACGCCTGCCATTTGTTTGAATTGACAGTAATATCTGATAACTTCGTTCAAGCCCTTCCAAGTTCTTGACATTGACGTCTCTACGCCTTCCAAGGGCGTTTTGGCACGCGATACAGCAATTTTCGGTTATCAGCGGAAGCTTGTATGCGGAACTTGGTAGTGATGAGTCAGCGAGGGTAGGGTATATTGGCCGTTTTACCTGTATGTTATCATAAATCTTTCGCAGCATATGGGTAATGACTTCATAGATTATATAAGGAAATATAATGTATTTTTGAGACTGTATCATCAGACACAGCGCACACACTCTCAATACGCACACACACCCTAATACATTCACGCATACTTGAGGTCTTATACGACTTTTGTTTAATTAGATGTAACACTAATACTATATTTTCTTTGGGTCTCCCTAACGTTAGATCAAATCGGTCCCAACCATATTTCTGTCACGAATAAAGCTTTTTATTTTATCTATATTAATATATTACATTTTGTAAAAAAAAAAATATATATTAAAAAAAAAATCCAATTCATTTAGAGTGGTCGGTTAGTTGGTCAGAGTCAGGCATAATTTAGAAAAAAATCAAAACGTGAAAAATCACTACTGAACAATAAACATTCCTAATTTTCATAGCAAACAGCTCTAGTTATAGTCTAGTCGACAAGTTGAAAATGGAACAAAATAGAGATACTACTCTTAAAATTATGTGCGATAGCTCATTGGATCCGGAATGACGTCTAGAAAAATGTGCTAAAAGCATGTATTAGCACATAAAAAATTGCAAAAGTTATAGACCATTAAAGATGAAAAAATATTGGCATTTAGTTTTTTGCCAATATTTAATAAACTATTAATATTTAAGAAATAATTAGTTAAGAATTTTTTTTTTCCTAAAAATCATAATTGACAGTCTTCTATAAAGTAACAGAAAAAAATTTTTTTTTTAATCAACAATTCTATTGTTTATTAACTTACTAATTTGTTATAAACAAATATTCAACTTTTGTTTATTTTTTTTCTAAAACTTCTAAAATTAACAAAAACAACCATATATAACAAAGTATAGAAAAAAAAAAAAATTTTTAATTTTAAATAAAAGTAATATTCATGATAATCAAAAAATTTACAAAAAAATTTTTTCTACTTTATAGAAGACTGTCAATTATGATTTTTAGGAAAAAAAAATTTCTTAACTAATTATTTAAACAATAGAAAATTAAAAAAAAAACGATTATAAACAATTAAAAATTGTTATTAAGGAATTTTTTTTTTTTTTAAATCATAAAATTTTTAATGTAATAAAGTTGTGTTAAATTTTTTTTTAAAAATATTGATTTAATCAATTTGTTTAAAAAAAGTTTATCAACAAATGGCGGGAATTTTTTTTTTTGCAAATCAATAAATATCTTGTATTAATAAAAAAACGATTATATGATGATTTAGAAAAAAAAAAATTTTTTTAACATCATTACATGGATTTTTAAGTTTTTGTTTAAGTAAAAAAATTGTTATAAACAAAGTATAAATATTTTTTTAACTTTTATGGCACGATCTTGTTAAGTATGTATGTAAGAAAGGCTCTACGAAGCGAAATATTTTTACGACCATTATTTAAACATTTTTTTTCACTTACAATTAAGACGGTCGTTCGAGAAAATTTCGTTAGTTAACAATTATTTAACTTGTTGAAAAATTAACTTTAAGTAAAATTTTCAACGGGAATAAATTAATTATAGTGTTCAGAACACACCATAATTTTTTCAAATTTAAAAAAAAATATTCAATACCTTAAATAAATTAATTAATGTGGCGTAGTCGCTTTTGACGCCACGCGCGAATCCTAAAAATGTCAACCGCAGACCTATTTTCAGCGTTAAATTAACATTATAAATAATGGAGATAGAGTTCTGGGAGTCAGGAGTTTTTTATTAGAAATTTCCTCCTCTTTCAGAATCTTTATTTGAAATTTCTTAAATATTAATAGTTTATTAAATATTGGCAAAAAACTAAATGCCATTATTTTTTCATCTTTAATGGTCTATAACTTTTGCAATTTTTAATGTGCTAATACACGCTTTTAGCACATTTTTCTAGACGTCATTCCGGATCCAATGAGCTATCGCACATAATTTTAAGAGTAGTATCTCTATTTTGTTCCATTTTCAACTTGTCGACTAGACTATTATATTCAGCTGTTATCTGTGAGTTCCTGTTAAAATGATTCATCGTTTAAACCTTGGACATTTGTTTTCTAATTAATATCAATTGCTATAATTAAGCTATATTTAGCATATTAACCGCTTTTGACCTCTATGGAGGTTTTTGTTTATTTGTATTCCACAGAATATAAATTAAGCTGCATTAATAACTTTAAGGATTTGTTTTTTTAATTCAATAGTAAATATTTCAAAATTATCACTAAGCTGGCTGCCCCCTGAACTACGTTTCGCTCTTATATATGTTTTTTTTACTTAGCCTAGCTTTTTAGTAGCTACAAACCAACATATGAACCATTTTGCTGTGCTACCTCATAGAGACTGTTCGCTTTTACGGAATAATTTCCAAGCAACTAAAAAACCAAATTTTTTCATTTTTTTTTTTTCAAAAATTTCTCTCCATAATGAATATAAAGGTGAAATTTCTGATTGATTACGTATTACGTTTCAGCTATGGAGGGCGGTGCGTGGTGCGCCCGCGACATATCACTGCGCGCGCAGAAAAAGTTTTTATCGCGTGTTGGTGGCGCTGCCAGCGCACGCTCACTTGTGCTTGACGAGCACGCTGCTAAACTCCTCGATCAGGTACTATAGAATATAAAATCACTTCACTCACAAGACCTATTAGTAAGTAATTACTTATTGCATTAATGTAATGTTAATAAATTCCGTCTTTACCTAATGCATTTTATTACAATAGATAGAATTATGTAACACGTTGGTACAACACTATATAGATATATATATATATATATATATCTCTCCTAGCGGATCCGACAGACGTTGTCCTGCATGATATTTCAAGCGATTAGGATATTAAACAGTGTATGAAAGTACCGTCTGCAGCGCCATCTGCCGGGCTTATTTGTGAATCTAAACCATCCAGGGCTCCACCCAAACGCATACAAAAAAAGTCATTCAAATCGGTCCAGCCGTTTAAGAGGAGTTCAGTGACGTACACACGTACAGTAGAAGTATGTAAGCTATCCTATCTTTCAAGTTAGATCAAACTGCACACGGTGTGCAAATTTGATTGAAATTAGTTAAGTAGTTTAGGAGTCCATAGCGGACAAACAACTTGACGTGTAATTTATATATATTAAGATTGATCTATCAATATGCTGTACTTGCTGTAGTCATTTGAATATTCTAATCAAAATTAAAATTAATATACTATTACTCTTACTTTTTATTTCATATTAAAATGTATAATTATCATATTTCAGTTTTTAACCGTTCTCCGCCAACGAATAGAGAAGCGAGAGGCTGAAAAATTGGTAAAGCACGTAATCAAGGCGGCCGTGAAGTTGGGAGTTCTACGTCGTCATGGACAGTTATCGCCGGCCGATGACCGCGCTTTAGATGCCTTCAGATCTAAGTTCCATGTAAGCTGTCCTTGTATAATGTTTATACGCTTTATAAAAAATTACCGATCATTCTTTTTATGTAATTAACATTTTCTTATACGGGAAAGGTTAACGTCGTGAGGTAACTAAAAAAATTGACCATCAGATATAAATAGATCTATTAGTGTATAACGAAATTTTTTTAAGTCAGAAGCCCATACATAGTTGTATCGCCCTGGATGTTATTATATCATCCGAGTACAAGATAATAGTTTTATAGAATGAAAGTTTAAAAGGCAACTATAGAAAATGTATAAAATGTTTAAAATCAACAATATCTTCAAAATTCCTTCTGCCAAAACCAACCTAGGACTTCAGGCACCTCTCGTTCGAATTCTTCGCGATTTTAACGGACTGAACACAGCTTATCCGGAGCTGGATATATTCGGTAGTGGGCTAATCGGTTTTAGAGAAAGCATTGTGGGGTGCCTTTCTCGAACCTAATTTCGCTGTTTTGCTGATGATTTTTCTTTTTTTTCTGCTCTGAAAGTGCCAACAAATTTCTATAATTTTATTTTATGTTATTGTGTGCTTGTATTATCGTATATGTTGTAATTTTTTTTTTTGTGAAACTTTTTTTTTTTTATGGCTCTGGCACGATTTGTGCATTAGCCAGCGTCAAGTATAGGATTTTTTATAATTCGTGCTTGTCTTTAGAAATTCGACCGTGTCCTCCATGTACGGTTTAGGCACTCGCCCGGTACCGCACAACCCTCTCAAAGGCCGAGAACAAATTTAAATTAAAACTTGCCCTCGAACCGGGAATCGAACCCGGTACCCCTCATCTAGCTGCCACTTAATAAGACCGCTAGGCTATGAGGCCCCTTTTGTGAAACTTATGTTTACATTAACTGTCACACATTTTAGATGTAAGGTTTTGTAAAATAATTAGTAGATTTAGTACTGTGTGTGATGTCGTAGGCTTACTAAATAAATAAATAAATGTATAACGTTTGTAAGGCTTACTAACTTTGATGTAATGGAAATTTTATAGATTAGGTTAGGTTATATCAATATTGATTAAAATCAATTATGAAAGTTTTTGCAAAAAATGGGTTAGAAATTTACTTAAAAACTGCTTAATAAATTAAATAACTTGATTATTGAACATTTCAGACGGTGTTAATGGCTATAGTGTCATTTTCGGAGGTGGAGTTTTCCTACGACCGAGGTTTTCTACAAGATGCACTCCGTGACTCACACCAGTCGCTCAAGTAAGTTGATATTGCTAAGGTATTGCTACATTCCTATTTTAAACTGACTTTAAATTCGACGCTTATCAATTCGACGAGTAAATTTTATGTAAATACAGAGACCTATAACTTTAGCCTATACAAAATATCGCTTTTGGCGTCTTTATTTATAATTTAACCAGAAAATGTAACACAATAAATCATAAGTCATAATTACAAATATTGAAAAAAAATTGCCCCTTCCAAAAAATAGTTTCTGCGTTTAGTACTCGAACTTTACTTTCATTAAACGAAGATACGCCCTAACACGATATTTTATTTAAATTATCTACGTATATAATCTGTTAATTATAATTTCCAGATCAGTAGTGGAGCGTCACTTGTCAGACAAGTCAGTATCGCGTTTGGCTGGAATATTTGCTCTTGCCTCCCGCGAGGATCTCTTAGACTCTCTCTTCGCTGGACAAATAGATGAGGGGGTGCTCAAACTCACCAGGATGCTCCGAAAAGAACTGGATAAAGGCTGGCTTTAAGCTTTTCCTATTGAAACCCAGTGCCGTCCTTTTGGCTACCTTGGCTTCGAAAGCTCAATGGATATGTGGAAGTGGCGACGCGTAGGGGATGTTTCCCTACGTTTGCTTCGTTTGTGGCTTTTATGGGATAGACAATTGTATTTATCAAGGGAAAGATGATGGTCTAATCTGGCGCGTTGTTCTGAATTTAAGATCTGATATACCAGAAAAACAAGTGCGTACTATGAGTATAGACATTAATAGATAATTGTCTATCGTCTCATGAGTAATGAAAAGTAGCTGAGATCGAGAAAGTCATTAAATTAGTTTTAGGACGTCTTTTCTATGGTTATATTAGCAAAAGACAACATTTCTATTTTTGAATTTTGAATATGCTCGATTAGACGTATTCTAAATTTGAAGGCCTCAGAACGAAGAATCTAGAACCACAGATAATCTTTTAAGCCAGAACAACAATAAGTATTTAATAGTCTATCCTCTATGGTTTGTGAAGGAGATTGATATTGTGTGAAAAGAGAATACATATCTCTATTTACTCTTAGTAACGTATTGGTGTTGCCAGGCACGTGTTTTTTATGACGTAGTATTTAATTGCACTTGCAAAAATATTTTTTGTTAGTTGGTCATGACATCTCTTGATTTTTCTTTGTGATAAATATTGTCACAAATACTAATTATACATTTTATGCTGAATATAAATTTTGCCAATTGGTTAAAAATAATACTTTAATAAGTTTAATTTATATTAATTATTTACTTGTTTTATTTTATTTTCCAATACCAATAACATTCGTATATCTATAGTTTTATAGCAAAATTGCCAGTTCTCTATAATTTTGAGATGAATACTCAATATTTATTAAGCGTTATTTTATTATTAGACGTGATAAGTTTTTAATTTGATTTCTTTGAATTTTACTCTAATTATAATATATATTATGTTGCTTGCCCAATGAAGACTCTATAAGTAGGTAAACAATTTACAATTGTATAATTTAGTTTTTACGTAATATTATTGTTAAATACTTCAAGATATAATGAGACTTGATTTTACGATACGAATTCGCAAAATATTTAAATACTTTTTAAATCAGCATTTTTTGTAATTTTGCATAACGCATCTTGCCTATGGTTTTTTGCAATGTTGCCAGGCCTCAGTACCTTTTTTGCGTAAATATTTTACGAAAAGTTGCCTTATTTGTTAATTTATTTTATAATGTTAGTTATGTAAATATAAATGTTAAGTGTTTAGAAAATATCATGACAATATGTAATATATTACGATTAATTTAGGGGATATACCAAAAAACGTTTTTAAATCAACAGATCCGGTATTTTAGGAGCAATAGTACGCACTTATTTTATAAACGTTTTAAGATTTAGACACGGTTTTCGAGATTTTTCTAGTATGCAAAACGTAATGTATTCTTCCTACTCAAATGGTTTTATCTCTTTGTATTCTAATATGACATGTTATACAAATATTTAGTGTCTGAGCGGAATGACCAGTTCATTACTTGCAGTTATGGGAACTAACATAGTTTTTAATTGCTACGCGCCATTTCAATTATTTACAAAAATTAAATTTTTTAATATTCATATTAAATTCCAAGATGACTGTCATACTCAAATGACGTAACTTTTCTGTCAACTTAACAAAAAGGTACCATTTTAACGACCTTAAATCACACAACTTTTTCTGGTTCTGCGCAGACTAATAGGTTTTTTGGTGGCACACAACGGATGTGTGTGATCCGTTTATGACTTACAATATTTTTTTCTCAATTGAAAAAATAGATATAAACACCTCTATATAAGAAATCCAGATTTTACGTAAAATAATTTTACGTACATTTTTATCAAGACAGTCAAAAGTAACCTAACTTTCACTTTTCTTATAGCGCACTGAGCTGCGCCCGAGTTGATATCACTAACTTATCCATCTCTATTAAATGGTTACCTAAGTTAAATAGCAGAAATGATTTACTTTAAAATTAGAACATATAGATCACGTTTAAATAAATAGCATTATAACTCCCGTTAATGACGATAAATCTTATTGCCCGAATCGTGTTAAAACTACATATTTCTTACCAAATTAGAATCTATAAAATAGACTCAGAAAAACTCTGCCCCATCAGGGGTATACGGGACTTCAAACGTTGAACGCTCCGCCAAAACAAAAGGCATTACTATTAAACAAGGTCATACATATTAGGCCACTTAGATGATCTTACTATTGTTACACGAGTTACATGAATTTTGGTAGTGATGTGTCGTTCGCTTCGTCGCCTACGTCATGTATTCGAAGAAATCTTTATACCGGTCACGTGATCTTTAATACATTGCTATAACTGAAACAGAAGATCTGCTCGTTTAAGATTGTAACACGTTTGAAACCTGAATATATAAACATCTAAATAAAATAGTAGTTATAATAATTTGAAATATCACTTCGAAATTATCTGAACAATCTTTGGACCAACATTTTATAAACATATCTGGTTTATTGATCCATATCTTGTAGCAATAATATAGGTAATACACACTGCACAAAGCTTGCCACTTAATTCGCATGTCTACAATAAGTAAATATGTATGGAAAAAATCATAAAGTAATGCATATTTTTATACAAACTAGCTACTTCGGAAGGTCTCTTGCCTCCTTTTTTAGATAAACATAATAAAAAAAACCTATTTGAAACGTACCTATCAAGTTTTTCCCATTTATCTTCCTCTGAAACTACGTGTTAAGTTCAATTTTTTTTTGTTTTTTTCTATCAAGACTTGCTATCAACAATTTTTAAATATCACTCTTATACTCTAGTGAAAACTATTCTAACAATGGATCAAATTAAAAAGTAGATTGTACACTCACAAACCTCACTTTTTATCAACTTAGACTTGTATACAACGTAGAATACATAAAATGTCCATTGTGTATTTAAATGTGTATAACGCTTCTGTATGTTATATTTGTGTGTGAAATATGTTTTTTTTTTTTTTTTTTTTTTTTTTTTTTTTTTTTTTTTTTTTTAAGACAATTCACACCAATTGACCTAGTCCCATGCTAAGCTGGTGAAGCTTGTGTTATGGGTACTAGGCAACGGATATACATACATATTATAGATAGATATACATATAAATACATATTTAAACACCCAAGACCTAAGAACAACACCAAATGCTCATCACATCGATATTCGCCTCAGCCGGGGATCGAACCCGGGACCCATGGATTCGCAGTCAGGGGTACTAACCACTAGACCAATGAGTCGTCAACTAGTTAACAACAACAAGTCAACGTTTAGTTGTAACAGCTCATCTATAACATTATTGTTATTTTACGATTTTAAAGTAGTAGTAGATGGATGTTTGGTGGATATATTTAAAAAATTATAGCTAGATTATATCAAAGACACGTCCTCGATGTTTGAATGACAATATTGAAATGTGTAATATAAACATAGTTTTTTAATTTGTTTAAAATTTAAATGAAGCTGTATTTCAAGCAATGAGATTTCCCTGAGTATTGCATTCCTTTCTAATGAAAAATTATAATCTGATATAAATTTTTGTATTATCTTTCCACTTCTCACGCACGATACTTGCATCTAATAAACAATATATTATAAATGTGTATACAAACATAAAGTTTAAATGTATGTAAACTTTCCAAGGTTCGTTGGACTTTGGTTGGTTTGTTTTAAGAAAATACGGCCGTATTTGTATTATTTTAAGCAATTTCAAATTGCTGTTATTTTTTAATACTTAATTTTAATGTAGCAATAATTTTACAATAAATATTGTATGCTATTTTTAATTATCATTTGGACAATATTATCTTAAAGTTTTAATAAATTCTAACATTGAATCTCATTTAGTATGACAAATATATTTTTAAATTAAATATAAAAATGTATGTAAGAAATGTATGTAACCAACAATTGCCATACTAAAAAAGAAAATAAATAGATCTATCGTTTTTGCTTTACAGGCTCAAGAAAGTTCAAAGATATGTATGTGTTAACTAAAACTTTATTAAATTATACACAAAATTATTGCTTTTTTGTCACGGTATATGATAAGTGGTTTAAGCTATATCCATGCATATTTTGTACGACAGATCAATGAAGTTAGATCTCAGTGTAATTTTAGTTAACTCGGACCTACTTAATAAGTAAGATGTATGTAAGATTTGATATCAAATATACACTTGATAAATTTTTGAGTTTGATTTAATAATAATGTTTGAAAATTAACAATAGCAGACGAAGAATCGAGATTGGACGAAAAATCTGAAATACCTCTAATTTCTCTTGCTGTGTGCTCCACGTGCTATATTTTACTGCCTAAGACAGTCGTGAGCTAGCGGTGTGTTAAGTAATTAATTACAGGACTTCATGAAAAAGAGTTAATTTATGTTCCACCATCCCACACACAAAAACAACGGGCACTTTACATTTTTTTTCTTTACTTCAAGGAATATTACAAGAATATTTTATTTTATCATATTTGTTTTATTAATTTGATGATGTTTTGGCATATTACAGCATCCTGGTATGATTCTTTACGTTCCCAATTTAAATTTTGATAAAAAAGTAAAATAATGATTCTTGTGAATTATCGTAAAATTACTTTACCAATGTCGAGAATCCAGTAGTTGGGGTCCTAAATTACTCCGTTATATTGCTCGAAACTGTGCTTCATGAAATCTAGAGGACTGGAATAAAGTATTGTTTTGGGCAGCAAATAATTCGACGTATGGGGTTAGTTTTCGTAGAAATTGGAATATTAAATGCACACCGGTACATAACGGAAATCCTAATTCTACGCATCAACTTGAGAAACATTCAATTTTTATGGACGACAGTGCTCGCCCGCACAGTTCTGGCAACATTGAAGCGTACATGAAAGGACTTGGAATTGGCCAGATCGAAGTCCTGACGTCAATCCAATTGAGCATGTCCGGGACGTTCCAAAGAGACGTGTAACATCAGTGCAAAACATCAGAGACCTAACAAGAGTAATTGCAGAAGACTGGGAATGTATTCCTCAAAATGTTACTAAAAACTTCGTGGAAACATGGAAACCAGAAGGATTCAAGCTGTGAATTTGGCAAGGTCACAATCGTTACTAGGTTTTAAATTTGTAACATTGTTTATTTTAAAAAAGTACAAAAAAAAATTTCAAGTTCAAAAAGCTTTGTCACTCATCTATCCTGTCAATCAGTCATGAACAATCGCTCATCAAGTTTCGTACCTGAGTTGGACCGGTCTCCCAAAATAGGTATAAATAGTTATATTAGTATTAATCTAATTGGTTGCCACAGAAGCTAGGTGAAAATGCATAATTCATGTTTAGCATGAGGATTCAATAACACTTCTGATTATCGTACTAGTTATTTGATACATAAATATTATTTTGAAGGCTGTTTTAGTCCTAGGCGAAATGTACAAATCTCATATATAAAATTCTCGTGTCACAATGTTAGTTACCATACTCCTCCGAAACGGCCTGACCGATTTTTATCAAATTTTATGTGCATAATCAGTAGGTCTGAGAATCGGCCCCTATCTATTTTCCATACCCCTAAGTGATAAGGGTTGTCCACCCCTAACATTTTATTTTTTGGACGAAATTTAAATTTTGTTTTTTTTTATAATGTGCTATTAAAAATACATACGACCCTCTTTTCACCCCTCTGCGATCAACCCCTATTTTTATTGAACTAAAAAAAATCCTAGAAATAATATACATGGCAAAACGACGTTTGCCGGGTCAGCTAGTATATTTATAATATTAGGTTAGTTACTTATATTTGACGTGATTGATTGCAATAGTTAAAGGGTGTAAATAAAACGAACAATTATTGTGAAAGCACCAGTCAATAATTTATTCACTAAAATTCCTTAGTATACAAAAACTGATACCGGACTGCTGGCCTCCTAAAACCTTAGGTTTTATCAAAAAACGATTAAGAGATTTTTATTGCTCCTGTCTCGGAAAAATAATTTAATTTAAAAACAAAGTAGATAACTGGCTTAAATAGACATATGTAAGTATTTATAGGAACTTTAACAAAACTTCAGTTAAGTATGATAAAAATTAATCTTTAGTAATAATGCAAGAGATTACTAAAACTTTAAAATAAAGGAACTATGACAATTTGTAATATTTACGTATGATAGATCCTAAGGCTTTACGCTCCTTGTTTGTGATTTGCCATGAGATTAAGAATTTTCAAAAAAAAATTCATAAAACAATAACAAATCAATAGAATCACGTAGATGACAGTTTTTTTATCTCTTAATAACTTGGCATATCGTATATTCGAACAAAATCGTGATTACATCTACCACAATACGAAATACAACAAAAAAATTAATACTAAAGACATTTATTACTACGATTACAATGAAATTATCGAGATCAAAACGACTTATATACAAATTGGAATGTATCGGTATGGATAGATAATATATACAAATATTCATTTTTAACAATCCAAATATAATCCAAGACTGTCAACTTAGAGTAATAAGAAACAATGACAGCTGTTTCGATGTTGAAAAATAATATATTGCAAAGCAAAATCACAAATTGTGACACGACCACAAGTCGCAAAAATAACTTTTTGCATTATGACTTTATGGATTATAATTATAATATCTTATATAGAGTAAGGTGGGTAAATGGAAAATTGGTATTATGGTATTATCTTACCTTATGGTTACATTAATATGAATTATATCTAGTTAGTCTATGCAAACTTTGTTGAGTGTAATATCCAAAATGAGATCCGTTCTCAGATAACATATGAATCATCACTACCATAGATTGAAAAAGTATTAAACATGATCATATTAATATAATATTGTATAATATCTAATATTTGACGCAACGACGTACGATTTTTTATCATTTTCAAAATCAATATTGGCTCACAATATGCGACTGTAATGAATACGTGTTAACGGTCTTACTACGAATTATATGGTCTTAAAACAAAACTAATCTAATATAATATTTATTTTATATATTTCATATATAGGTAGACCAATGTAGAAGTAACTTCAAAGCTTGTGTAAGTTATTTAACCCAACAATTTTCGCAAAGACTATTCAGGATGAACTACGGTGGTCGGGGGCAAAGCGATCTATTGTGAATTGCTAGACATTAAGGTACACGTGACCAAAAACTCTTACGAGTTACTTATGCTAACATTAATATCTCTATAAGTATAAAATAGACTTTTCTATTCTATTTATAATTTACTTGAGTATGACTAGATATGATGATTAAGAACTTATGAACGGCGTTTCAGTTACGAAATAAATTAGTGATTTTTTCAATTTATTGTACCTTGAGAGCGCCTTGTGTGATCGGAATGAAATGTGCGCTTTCAAAAATTAACCTAACACCTGATAATTCTTCGAAAAACCTATGGTCTTGGTTTTTAACAAAAAAACTCTCTTTTCGTTGCAATAATGATAAGGTTTTGGCCGAATTAATACTAAGTGATAATTTCGTATAAACATCAATTTCTATTAACTACATTTTATTAAGAAAGGAAATATAGAAAAATTTAAGCTTTTGAAAAGCCTAAATCATTAGCAACTATTTACAAAGGCTTTAAAGTATAAAGAGGTAAATTAATCACTCGGAAAATAGCGGTTGTTGATATTTTATTTCCCATTTCCTTTACTGAGCAAGGGCTAAAGCACTAACTGGTTTTTTTTTAATTTTGTGATAAATGTGTTAAAGAAAGCATACATGTTAAATTCGGGCCGACAATAAACTGTAAATTGTTGTATGCCGAGGATCGGCTCTTAATAGTCAAATATACTGCGTCATGGGAATTATTTTGTGAGGCAATTGACTTTTGATGATTACAATTTTTGATGCGTTAATACTGTTAGACATTTATCTTGAATAAATTACAATCTAAATGTACCTATCTAATATATTTATATACTTATTCCAATCAAACATTCTTTATTAATATAAAAAAAGTTTTTGTTTTATGCTTTAACCCTTGAAGCGTCCTGATAGAAACATATTTCGTTTATACATACTGCCTTGCGATTCTGTAACTCAGACAGCGGTTTTCACAGCGGCCGCGGCGGTCGCACTCGAATCAGTCCTAAAGCAGTCATTTTACGATTTTGCATTCTGATAAGGAGGGAGCTTGTAGGGTATTGTTCGAAAAGTAAGTGACAGAATCGCAAGGCTGTTTTCCCAGATGAAGACGCGTCTTAAAAAAACTATTGTATCCAAACCAAGCGATTGCCCACACTGTAAATAAAATCAAAACAATTGAATAGTGAAGAATTTTATTTATAGCCGCCCTTTACTCCTTAAGCTTGTGCCAGTCAGCGATCTGTCGCCGAGGTGCGGCCTGCACTTCGCGCCAGTGGTGCCGGGCGCTGCCTGTTCCATTAGCCCCGAGTTCTACGCGACCGATCACCTGAGACATAATTTTTGAAGTTATACTTCTGTAGGCGCGTTATGAAAAATTAATGAGAGTGAAATTTTACGATGCGCGCGCACCGTTACACAAAATGAACAGAATGAAGTTAGTTCTAGGTGGCATGAAAATCGATAATAACTATGTTCAAGTTGTATATTCTAGTATTTTTATATTTAGAACACGTGTTTCGTAACAGTACAATTAAACAGTGTGAATAAATAAACATTATTTAGGTGTTTTTATCAAATCAATTTCATATACGATGGTGATAGTATTTACTAATAATAATTTTAATATTTATCGTTAATCACTACTGCATTTTAGTTATTTTTTTTCCATACGCCAAAGAAGTATAACTTCTAACGCGTGTAGATAAGTACACACACTCTTTTTTTATCAAATACATCTGCATCGAAACTCCTGTGACAATTTATAACAGACGCAATATTAAAGACAAATATAAGGTACCTTTTGATAAAGTAAGAATACATTGTAACCTCTTTCGTATATAATGTGACTCTTACGAAAACTGTTGTAGAAATATCTTGTACAAAATATTGTTTGCGTTGTTATATATTTATAACCAGAAGGAAATAAGTGTCTTTATTTATTGCTTGTGATCTTATTTTTCCTCTTGAATTCCTCCAATCTACAACTCTGCTACTGCATAGTAAAAACATCCCACTTCAATTCTGCTACCAATTAAAGATGGCATATATAGACAAAACAAAATAATTTATATTATGATATTTTTATGATCATGCTTATTGCGTTTACGTCCAAAAAGCTTTTAGAAAGTATTGCTTAATGAAAGCACGGATAAACAGCTTGCATTAACATGATAAGGCCATCTGTTTTACTCTTAATACTTTTAATACTCGTATGTGCACAGACTACTAGATAGTTTAAAGTTAACGTGCGTTTTCCAATTACAGAGCATAATGCGACTCAGTGCCGCACAATGCCGCATAATGCTGAAGCTTAATTGGAACGTGAATTAGTTTTCATATGCATCAGCAGAGTGCGCTAAGTCAGTGTTGAAAAAAAATGTTCTGAATAGAGTTAGCAACCTCATTAATGTATAAATAATGTGGTTAACAATAATAATTGGTTGAAAACTTTTTACGCTTATTTTAATAAACAAATTATTTCATTAACATTTTTTTACTGAAATAAGAGAAAATATTTAAAGAATATAAGGTTTTAACAAGCTAAATTAACAGTAAATTTATATAGTTTCATGTAAGAAGTTTACATCATTTACGTTTTGAGTAATTTTTTTTAAATGATTTCTAAAAAAATTATATACTTTTTCAAAACCATTGCAATGTTTACAAAAGTATAATCCTGTAAAATAAATTTGTTTACAGATCCGAATTTTAAAATAAAATTGTATTTATATTTTAAATGTGGAATATAAAAAAGTTACTATTTACACCTTCATCCATACTTATATTTATTTTTTTTAGCAGTTTGAAATAACTTTAATTATTTTCAAAATCTACGACGAAACGAAAGCCTTACAAATTTTTCAACAATAAATAATATTTACTAACGAAAATTTCGATAAATGCCAACTTAAAGAAAAACACTGGTCAATTTTCTGTCACTGTGTTGGTATTTATTGCGAGAAGCACGCGAGAGCATTAGTTTTGAGAGTGCTCAATTGTGCGAAGCGTTGCTCTAGTTACATTCAACGTTGAGCATTATGCCGCATAATGCGCTCTAGTGCTGGAATTGGAAAACGAACAACGTGTGCAATAATGTGCAATCTAAAAAAAAACAATCAAATTTTAATGAGAAGAAAGTCAACCGAAGCAATATCGAAGTTTTGATAAGACGAAGACTTATGAGTTCAGTAAATTTTATTTATATTATGATTTTTCTTATAGATTTCATTATACCGCCTACGATAAGTTTTTAAATTATTCCGTTCATTTGTTTTGCTTTAGTTAAAAAAGTGCAACTGGACAAATTAAATTTATATTTAAACTAATGAATTTGAAATTTGACTAATGATTTTATGAAAACCATTTTGAATTTTTATTACCTCATTCTTAGTGACGCGGTCCCAATCCAACACAAGCAGTTCTAGCGAGACGTGGTCCAGTGTAGCGTTTGGTGCAGCGGGTACTTCGAACACGAACGACTCATTGAACACAGGGTTCAAGGTTCGCTTCTTCACGTGTGTCTTCTTCTTCGCGATGCGCTGTCCGTTGTATAGCAGGTACATTTTTACGTATCTAGAATGTTCAACAGGAGAAACGTTTTTAATTGTTTTAATCACTAATTATAATCAGTATATTACGTATAATAGTTATTATAATATACTATTTGTTCCCTTTATTATACACTTTTCTCCTCTTTTAAGTATTGGGTTGTATAAATAAATTGCAATAAAATATAAATAAATAAAATAACTTGTTAAGTTATGGTCTATGGAACACTCTGAAAAGATTTATAAAATATTAATTATTTTTACAGCAAACTCATACTAAGGAAAAATAGACACGACCGATGATGGCTGTCGAAAATTTAAAATACATAAATGACAAAATAATATAAATAAATAATGTGTAAACAAAAAAAAAATAAGGTAAAACATCTCGCTGAATACGATTGCGTACGTATATTATACGTACGTATATACGTATAAAGAACTTACGGATCAGCGAGTCCAGTGACGTCCATCTTGGGCAGATTGCGTGCCTTCAGCAGTACCACAGTGAGTCTTGCGGCGGCCGGTTGCCAGCACAGGGATACCAACACTTCGCCACGACCCACGCTTCGCATCTAAGTTTTTAAAATAACAATAATGCAGATATTGCTGAAATACACATAAAATACATCCAGAAGTTTTCGTACGGAATGTCGATTTAGTTCAGTCAATATCTGAGCGTTGATGACGCAACTTTGAGAAAATTTGTGATACTTAAAAGTCGGGATTCCAATCGCTATCGCTATTTAGAGTTACAAAGCATCGACGCCGGCAATAGACTTCTCTGTTTATGTTCAACCGTTCGCGTAAGAACACACAGTACAAGTAAAAAAAATTCACGATAAGGACCAAATCTAGGAAAAACCCAACAGAGTGTATATTTTAAGATTTCAATAAGAATGTTCAGTTTAGCATCAGGTATAAACCACGGCAGCTAATCTTCAAGCCTTGCTTACATAATGGCACAAAATATTCTCTATTGCATTCTCTATGCACTCTATTGGGAAACTGCTGGGAGTAGCACGGATGTCACGAACTTAGGATAACCTACTACAATTTATTTAATTTATATATTTATTACGGCACTCATGTGTACAAATGCGCTATGGTGAAAAAAGTACTTATAATTAAAGGTTTTATTAAGGATTTAAGTCAAATTTTCTAGCAACACCAAGCGTTATCTTAAAAATATTTCGCTTTATGAAAATATCTAAGCTACCTTAAGACTACGAGGCTGTATCTCCCTGCACAGCGCCATAGCTTCACCACTCTGCAATTGAAGGGTGGACAATGGAGAGACCACTTCGCCTATTATCTCGTCACGGGAATATCTGGAAATCGATATTTAAGTATTCGTCACAATTAAAATAAAATTATTATTGTTAAACTAATGTGACAAAGTAAAAGTTCTTCTAAGTTCCGTAAGCCATGTGAACACGTGGATGTGTCTGTTTTGTAGACATTTTTTAACACAATTCTTACCAAGCCGGATAAATTTTTCGCCGGGATAGGAACCTCTTTACAATTATTTTGTCAAAATATAGGCAACAGATAACTTTTAAAGAAGGTAGGTAAACTGTTCCTATAGAGTTTATTCAATGTAAAATCTGGATTGTATTATAGTCAATAGAATATTAATCTAAGCTATACATGATAATAAATAATATATGAAACACGAAAATTTTAAAGAAAGAAAAATCATTGTAAGTTTTAATTTTTGTACAATAAATGTGCGTATGTTCATACCTGTCAAAGCTAAGAACAACAAAGTGCAAAGTAATGCCAGTGAGCTGATGCGGAGCGATTCCATAGAACGTAAAGTCCTCATCGTACACAGGACAACGGGTTTTGCGCACCACTCTGAAATCCATCAAATTTATTAAGGCCTGATAAAAAATTGGTTAAAATTTAATATTGATAACGAACAGAGTTTCTTTCATGTGCGTCAAATATAGTGTTTGATGTTTTAGTCTCTCATTACCGATTGATTATTTGCTAATTCAGGACTCCTTTATCTCGCGCGTAGATACACATATGAGAGCAGTGTCGGTCTATTGGCTTCAGCGTGCGACTCTCATCCCTGAGGTCGTAGGTTCGATCCCCAGCTTCAGCAACATTCTTTCTATGTGCGCTTTTAACATTCGCTCGAACATTGAAGGAAAACATCGTGAGGAAACCGGCTTGCCTTAGACCCAAAAAGTCAACGGCGTGCGTCAGGCATAAAAGGCTGATCACCTATTTGCCTTAGAATAGATTAACAAATGATCATGAAATAAACACAGAAATCTGAGGCCCAGAAAAAGGTTGTAGGGACATTGATTTATCATAATTTGTTTAGATACACACATGAACTTACAATTTTTAAAATATATGTTCACAATTAATTAACAAAATTCTATATAAGTTAAAAATTTTAACTTGAAAATGACCTATAATAATGACCTTTTATTGAAAGAGGTAGGTAGCTTACCTAGTTTTGACCTTGTGCTGTTTCTCAGGAAGAAGTTGTAGTTTGACATAGGGGTCGGGACCGGCAGGTTCACGACCTGGTAAGTTCTGGCAGGAAACCACTGACACCACCAAAGCGCTCTTTACATTTTCATACCTGAAAGCATCATAGACTAGAAAACTGGGTACGTATGACTTTGTGAATATATATACGAAATTATATATATTCCCAAAGTCATATAATTCCATCTCTAAGACTTTCGATTTGTGTGAAATATAGCTGATAATAATTTAAACCACTTGTACTGATGTGAGATATATTGTTTATATATTTATATAACCACTTTATTTATAAGTATTTGAAGAAGCCTTGTTATAAGAGTCCTATATGCTACTAGTACATAGAAACCTTATATCTACACAGGCGAATAGCGGTAAGTACTTACATAAGTTAAGTAAATATATAAATAAGTAATATTAACTATGCATTGCCATGTTTCCTTAAATCTGTAATTGATTGTCCAATTAATTTCGTAGCGAAATTGTAAAGTTTTTTACACATTTTTTTAAATATTCTTTCAATGTTGAGGCTTATTAATTTTAGCTTATATCCCGATTTAGTACTTATAATTATATTATGATTCTACTAATCAGACAGCATAAATGACATTATAATACTATAAGGTACTGATAAAAGGGCTCTATACAAATGCGCTGATCTCGGACTAACGAACTTTTAGTCCGATTTTTTTTGTGATAGTAATTTATGATGGAGTTCGTGTATGTAACACGCTATAACAAATTATCGGGCGAAACCGCCAGGCTCAGCTCGTAGTACTAAATTGCGTCGTCGTCAGACTTGTATCGTAAATGGCTATAAAGAGTATTAATGACCTACAGGAAGGTCCGTCGTAAACCGTGTTACGACCTCGACTTTGAACGTAATGATGATCGCGAAAACGTAAATAATTCTCTCATCTAACACTTCATTCATATATATTAGTAGATTACTAAAAGTACTTCGATATAGTAGTGGTTACAAACACAGATGTTTTAAAGCTTCTTTAAATTGTAGCCATTTTGCTGTAATCGATTTTTTTTATATAATAGGGGGGCAAACGAGCTTGCGGGACGACCAAAAAGGGCAGTCTTCGCAGCCTATAGACACCCATTTTTAGTGGGTGCGTTGCCGGCCTTTGAGGGAGGAGTACACTTGCTTTTAATATAGTTTATTTATACCTAAGCCATTACTTTTTGCCACACTACCTTTTATAACAAATAACAAAAATAAACACAATAGTCGTTTTTTGTATTACATATATTATATTTGTGTAAATCCTAGTTATACCATTTATCAAATTACTGAATCAAGAAACTGAAAATTCGAATTAAACTTTAATTTTTTCACTGGATAACAGTGTAAAAATTATTAACACTGTTCCCGGTGAAAATAACGTTAAATTTCAAATACAAAAATTGTTAATCGGTATTGAATTATCTTGTAGAAAAAACCTAGTTTCCTAAAATTTACTAAAGGGCCTGATCGATGGACGAGTATAGGATAGCCGCGAGCCCGGCTCGGCGGTATTTAAAACCGTGGTTTTGCAATGATACACCGGCGAGCTTTACCGACGAGCCATAAAACCGCGGTCTTACTCGTCCGTCGATCAGGCCCTTTATATTTTTTACTCGGCTCGCCATGCAAAACCGCGTGTCGATCACGGCCGGCGAGCCGAGCCGTCACTTTTCAGCGACAGCGCTAGAGGACGGATGTGCGCCAGAAGGGCTGTGCGTGCTCAGTCCGTGTCACAATAATGGATCTACATACTTGCAGCCACGATTTTATAATACAATTTATAAATGCCTTTCGAGCGAGTATAAAAACAAAGCAAATAGGCTTGCAGCATATAATAAACTCGTGGATATTGCAAAAAAATATGAACCAAACTCGGATATAACCGATATTAAGAAAAAAAATCATTAAAAATTAAAATAATAAAAAAATAAAACTAAAATAAAATAAAAACATAAAATTTATTTATCCCATGGCGAGATAACACAAGGCTTCAGACTCGGAACAAGACATGTTTGCGACTGTTTTGCTTGCTAATCGATCAGCACCAACGAGCCGCGAGCCAAGTTCGTCGGTATTTAAAACCACGGTCTTACTCGCCCGTCGATCGATTAGCAAGCAAAACAGTCGCAAACATGTCTTGTTCCGAGTCTGAAGCCTTATGTTATCTCGCCATATAGGATAAATAAATTTTATGTTTTTATTTTATTTTTTATTATTTTAATTTTTAATGATTTTTTTTCTTATTATCGGTTATATCCGAGTTTGGTTGATATTTTTTTGCAATATCCACGAGTTTATTACTCGTATATGCTGCAAGCCTATTTGCTTTGTTTTTAAACTCGCTTGATTTAGTTTGCCATAAACAGGGACATTGTCGAAAGACATTTATAAATTGTATTATAAAATCGTGGCTGCAAGTACGTAGATCCATTATTGTGACACGGACTGCGCACGCGAAGTTTGTAGTAGGTAGGTACACAGCTCTTCTGGCGCACATCCGTCCTCTAGCACTGTCGCCGAAAAGTGACGGCTCGGCTCGCCGGCCGTGATCGACACGCGGTTTTGATGGCGAGCCGAGTAAAAAATATAACACGACGACGAGCCGCGAGCCAGGCTCGGCGGTATTTAAAACCGTGGTTTTGCAATGATACACCGGCGAGCTTTACCGACGAGCCATAAAACCGCGGTCTTACTCGTCCGTCGATCAGGCCCTTTAAAGATTGAATCTCCACAAGATTGATTTTATTTATACATTAAGTAAAAGCGAAGCGGAAATAATTTTCTATCCGATTCTTCGAAAAGGTTTACGTAGGAAACTTGTTTGCAGTTCAATAAAATCAATTAACATTCTAATTCGAAATTTGATACGTCTGCCTGCACGTGTATTGGGGTGTGGGGTGGTAATATATCGATTTTACGTTAGCTCGACATATTAATAGATATTGGAAGAAGCCCAGTACTGATTTTTGTTTTTAAATAGTTGAATAAGGATAGAAAAGACATGATGTATTGGATTTAGTTTATATGATTATATGAATAATCATTATGAGAATCAGAATTTAGTTCTTAAAAAACGCTACCTTTAAATCTATTTATAGTTTCTTCGATATTCGCATTGTACCCGTTACATTTATATATAATAGAATACATACCACAGCTTGAAGTGCAGATCTCCAAGTTTTCCATCATTGCTTTCAGGCTCCAGAGGTTTGACCTTCTCCGTGGCGTGGACATCCGCTAGTTCCTTGCTGAGGGGCGTCGGCTCATTAGGAGCAGTTGGAGTGTGAGGGGTCGTAGCTGCTGACGGCTATGGGAAAATTAATCAATTGTTTTAATTTTTAATTTATTATACTTACATGATATTTACAAAAATACTGACCGCATACTATAAAAATCTAAAATATTTATATAAGAGCATTAGTCTGATTGTCTACGACTGCTAAATAGATAAAAATTCTATAGTTAAAATAATATAATAAAATCAATCTATACTAAATAAATATTCGTCCGTATAAATCAGAGACAATATTTGTCTAAAATTTCAAATAGAAATGTGTAACGTAAGAATATTTGTAACTAGTAGACTCGGACAAGCGTTGCTGTGGATAAGATATTTGTTATATTATACTAGTAAACTATTCAAGAGAAAAGGCAGGAGAACACCAATCCACCATGCTTTTTTGGTGGTTATGCCATTAAATTGTAGCTTATGTGAAACGTTGGTAATTATTTTGATAAGGATCAATACCTAGGTACGAATAAAGAGCCTTTTCTAGCAGTGGTGTTTTAATTAAAAAAAAATAATAAAAGGACTCTTATTGTGACGTAACTATAAAAGATAGAGACATGCTGTCGCGACATTTGTTTTAAATTGTAATACATCATTTTGTTCTATCATTAATTGTTTTAGCAGCGCACACGATTGAAGGAATTTTTTTGTTTATTTTTTTACACCTTGGGTTAGATTATTCAAGTTTTAGTAAGCATCCCTAATTTTTTGAAAATTAAAAAAAGCCTATGTCACTCGGGAATAGTGAAGCTTGCCAACGGTGAAAGAATTTTTGAAATCGGTCCAGTAGTTTCGGAGCCTATTCATTTCAAACAAACAAAAAATCAAACCTTTTCTTTATAATATTAGTATAGATTAGATGAGTTAAAATACCGGGTTGGGTGTATGCGGACGTGGGGGAGACGTGGGTTGCGGTTGCGGCGGGCCAGCGGCTGTTGGCGAAGGCGACTTGCGTAGGTAGTGTGTAGCTGAGCCAGGCGATCGAACGGCTGTCGCACGACGGGGTGGCTGGAACACCAGCGCCTTGTCGGGGCCTCGCTTTCCACCTACGAATACCATCGTATCACAACCCTATACTACACAGAGCCTAAAGCCATAGACAAGTGTGAGCAATTGTCATTTTAAATAACGAATTTTGTTGGTCATTGTATTTCTTTTGTTTTTTAAAGTGTATTGTTACTTGTTTCTATGGAAGGAAAATAAAATCTCTAGAAGACTGAATCATATATATAAAATTCTCGTGTCACAGTTTTCGTTGCCATACTCCTCCGAAACGGCTTGACCGATTTTGATGAAATTTTTTGTGCTTATACGGTATCTATGAGAATCGGCCAACATCTATTTTTCATCCCCCTAAATGTTAGGGGTAGTCCACCCCTAATTTTTTATTTTTATTTTTTAGACAAAATTTTTAATTTCTATTTTTTTTATGATACAGCATTAAAAATACATACAACCTCTAATTTTCACCCCTCTACGATCAACCCCTATTTTTATTATTAATGATATACATGGCAAAACGACGTTTGCCGGATCAGCTAGTGATTTTATAATATATTAAGAATTATTTATAACTTGCCTTTGCTCAGTATGAATTGTAGCTGATGAGCACGAAGCAGTTAATCGAAGAGTAGAATAGATATCTTACCAAGTTTGTGAGCAAGCGAAGATCTCCTCCGAGCCACCCAGCAAGCGACGGCGGCTAAGATGACCGCTAACAAAGTCGCACCTACTACAAGAACCCAAAACGTTGCGCTGTGCCATTCGCCAGCTGAAACAATCAAATAAATTATGTATAATCATAGCGTCGTAATAAAATACAGTCTAAAAATAGCTTAATTGCTAGCTAAGTGTTTACCCCTTTCAAGGTATTAGGGACTTAGAGGGTAGCGAGCGTAAATATTGTTCTTCGCTCTACTCCACAACTCACTCTGTACTTGGGGCTTCTGAAGAAAAATATTACTGACATAGAACGGACTTTAAAAAAATGTATTATCTAATATCTAAAATTCGCGTGTCACAATGTTCGTTCCCACCCTCCTCCGAAACGGCTCGACCGACTTATGAAGTTTTTTATGTATATTCAGTAAGTCTGATAATCGGCTACTATCTATCTTTCACATCCTTAAATGTGGGTGGTCCACCCCTAAATTTGTTTTTTTTATACAACATACAAATATACATACAAACCTTAATTTTCACCCCTCTACGATCAACCCCTATTTTTTAATTGTTAATTAAAATTTTATGACTTGAACTCTGAGGTTTATATAGAGAAAAATTCACAGAAAAACTTAAAAAGTTTTCATTCCGGAAAACCGAACCGTCCCTGGGGTAGCATAGCAAAATGTTCCATGTGTGTACTAAAACGGTAGGCTAAGTAAAATCACATTTAGGAGAAACGAAGTTCGCGGGGGTAGCTAGTAACTTGTAAGAAAAAAATGGTAAGACCCTTAGAATTAGAATCTCAAAAAGCAAAAACCCTTTGATGTAATCAAAATGAATACTTTTTGTACATGACAAGGAAATCACCCCACTCTGATATGATGAAAGAATATTTCGATTTCTGTTTTATTGTTTTTGTCTGATCTCAGCTATTTAGCCCTTCGTAGAAACAATATTTGAAATATATGGGCATAATTTATGTTATAAAATTGTATAAACGATCATTTTTATGTACCTAATCAAAACCATAAACTCAACAATTTTATCCACCTATAAAGTATAAGTCCTAACTATTAATCGCTTCGTTCTGTTCTAAGGCGACCTACATTTGCCCGAAATAACCCAAAGCATTGCAACATTGCTGATACATTCTCAAAGGAAATTGATCAAATAAAGCACTCCTGTGATGAAAAATGGCTGGAAAGGAAGACTTATGTTAAATTATCGAATGTGTGTATGAGATGGCAACCGGTCGATGGCAAGGATATAAAACTAATAATTGATAAAATGAACAAAAATAAATCACCGGGCAGTGATCTTATACGCATGTCTGACTTAAAAATAATTGTTGACAAGATTAGCCCTGTATTATCTAATCTGATAAATCTATCTGTAAAATATCACAAATTTCCACAAAAATTAAAGGAAGCAATCGTTCGTCCGGTCTATAAGAGAGGCGATCGTAAAGTTTTTTCGAACTATAGACCAATAGCTATACTATCAAGTATTGACAAAATTATGGAAAAATGTGTTGTCAATCAAATTGGAACTTTTTTACAAAAAAATAATATCTTAACGGAATGTCAACATGGCTTCCAGAAAAATAAAAGCACCAACACCTTATTATCAAATTTTACAGACGAAATTAATGCACATTTGGAAAATAAAAAAATTATTGTAGCTATTTTTTATGATTTTAAGAAGGCTTTTGATACCTTAAATACTGAGACCCTCTTAAATGGAATGGAGGAGTGCGGCCTGGGGCAGCCGTTGAACCCTTGGTTCAGCGACTGTCTCACGGCGCGCTCTTACCGTGTGAAAGTCGGCGACACATTTAGTGAGGAGAAACAAGTAAACTGCGGCGTCCCCCAGGGTTCTGGGTGTGGGCCAGTGTGCTACCTGATGTATGTAAATAGCCTCTGTGAAGTATTACGTCACTGCTCGGCCCACATGTTTGCTGATGACCTTTGTACTCTCAGCGCTAGTACCGACCTCTCGGAGATGTGTCGCCGGGTTCAAGAGGATGTGGATGCGGTAGTTAAATGGTCACATGATAACGGCATCATATTAAACGCTGACAAAACAAAGATGATAATTATTCACTCCCCGTATTTAAGTTCTATTGATAATCCACCTCCTCTTTTTGCGCACGGCTTTGATTGCTTTCATAACAACAAAATTAACTGTACGTGTAAACCTATCGAAAAAGTTAATTGTGTAAATTATCTAGGAGTAAAAATAGATACGTCTTTTTCTTGGGATTCCCATATAGAATTTTTGTGTAGAAAACTAAGAATTTTATTAGAAAAGTTTTACCATTTACGTACTAAAGTCTCATTGCCCATACTAAAATGTTTATATTTTGCACTTGTGGATTCCATAATAGGTTACGCTCTTGACTGCTATGGGTTAACATTTAAAACATACATTGATAAAGTAGAATCATTACAAATAAGATTTTTAAAATTACTAGTAAATAAAAAGACAAGGAATCAATGTAAAGGAGATTATTATAAACTATTCAAAATATGTAAAATTTTACCGGCTAGCCTGAAACATAGATTCCTTGTACTTGTAAATAACCATGGTAAGCAGGATCGTTTTACTAGTTTGGTGCATCATATAACTGACACAAGGTCAATGTCCAAAGGTAAATTTGAAATACCCATGGTGCAAAATTATTATGGAGATAGAACGTTGAAGAAGCGGATTCCATACTTGCTCAATAGTTTACCCGAGGACATAAGACGTGAGACTTCATTGGATAAATTTAGAGGTTTATTAAAAAACCATTTGTTAAATATGCTGTAACCTATAAGTAAATTAAGTGTATTAGTATTAGTTGTAGTAGCAGTGTTAGTAATTTAGTGATTTAGAAGTTATGTTTATTTAAGGCGAGTCACCTGCAGTCAAACTGCGTAAGCAGTTTTGTGGGGCATGGTTTGATTTAAGGTGTAACTTTTTTGTGAATAAATATATTTAAAATAAAAAAAATAAAAAAAACATAAACGTAAATACAGCCTTCATTACCTGGAATGTCGCGAGACGGGTTTTATTAAACAAGGCAATGTCACGTCCTTTGAGCCTCTGATGCCCTGGTACTCAGGGTCTATGTTAAGAATTGTATTTTACGTTGTTGTATTTTATACGTCGTTCAAGTTCTTTTTACACGCTTTATATTAGCTTCACCTGTATGTATGTGGTGTTATGTATGTACTATGTAACCGATTCCTTCGGACTCGATTTTGACCCACTTTAAACGGACAGATTTATTCAAACTTTGTACACTTATAAAGAATCAGCGACAATATAATAATTTCATAGGTTTATCTCGAAAAAACAATGAAAGGAAAATAAATATAGTTTAAAAAAATCTCTCTGTGCCATATTTTTCGTCTATCGAGCAACCCACGCTTTTTCACAATGAAACCAGTATTTTTTGTTCATTACCATTTTCAGCCTAAATTAGGAATTATTTTTCACTTTTTAGTTTGATGTGCTTTAAAAGCGTGTTTTATAGTTTTTTTAAACTATATTTATTTTATTATTTAGTTTGACTCGTAATTCTTTCTATAGCCACCGATATTTCCTATAGTGTTACTTGCTTCGTTTACAGGTAAAATAACGATGTGATAATATCAGTGAGTAATAAAAAAAGCTTTGATATGATATTTTAATAAATATTTGTAAAAAATATATACCACTACTAATATAATTTCTTCCTACTAAAAACAAATAATTTTTATCATTGTGTTCTTAGAGAAATAGTTTTATTATTTTGATATTAAGCAGTTTCATATTGAAGTTTGCGAAGGTTAAATTTAATTAAAGGTTACACTTGTAGTTCTTCCATACTATGAAAGGCGCGTACCACGATAATTATTCAAAATAATTCATAAAGTCATGGTATATTTCGAAAAATCGGATATAACTTAAGATTCCAGTTGTTATGTAAATAACAAAGCTCCAAAAACACAAAAAGTTATGTAGTCGAAATCATAATTTATCCAGTAGGTACAAAGAATGCAAAGTACCTGCGCCACTAGCTTATCCCACACTAAAAATACGGACGGCTTGGAAACAAAGCCAAATGCGAAATAGGAATGAAATAGAATTCATAACCTAAATATTGGAGGCTTTGAGAATAAATAGGACTTTGAAAAGGTCGCACGAATTCGTCGGACTGCTATTGTTTAATAATTTATCTCGGGCTTTGCCAAGTCATAATTTATGCCTACTTCTACATTTAAGCCAAAACTTTCAGATCTGTATACTTAAATACATAAACCTAGTCAACTGAATGTGAATAATTAACTTACAGATTATGAAATCAGGAGAACAGACAAACGAGATAAAGGATATTGTATATACTTCTTGTTAATAAATGGTATAGTACAAAACGTGTGTGTACTTATGTACGCGCGTTAAAAGTTATACTTCTTTGGCGTAATAAGATAAACGACACTAATAGTAGAAAACACAAAAATGTTGACTATAGCTAACTTCAGGGTGTCGGTTTTTTGTGACGGTGTGCGCGCGTATCTCTCATAATTTTTCCATAACTTGCCAAAAGAAGTTTAACTTCAAAAAGTATTACTATATTCGGTTTTAAAAACGCCTTTCTCCTTTTTTGCTTATTATTCTTACGATTCCGAAATATTAAAGTAATTCTAAACTAACTTGCATCAACCATAGACAAAGTATGTCTAAAGCAAGAACAAAGCACCTACTTAGGGAATATATTTATGGTGTTACAGTACAAAACAATGTAACAAAATATCGCATAATGACGTCCTTTGTTGGAAAGAATAAAGGCTTATTAAACATCTCTTTTATGTGCGTAGTCTGCCGTAGGTGATGTCTACGAAGTCAGATATGTCGTAGCATTATGTGAAAAATTTCATTCATATGAAAAAAATTGCATTTTCATCCGTATACAGTATACATTCTAATTATTTTTGACAAATAATCATTATATTTAGTTGTGACTAGCAAACAAAACGCAAACTACAAAATAAGATCATTAGAAAATAAATAATATATTTTATCGCAATTTACATTTCGCACACACTATTATTAAACATATAAAAATATCTAAATCTAGTTATCTACAGTGTATGTCATCGGTATAGTATCCGGGATGCCTCAATATTATAATACTTGACTAAAGAAGGTCCTGTATTTATTTAAAGTATAAAAATAAAACTAAGAAAAGTTCAAACGTTTCTTATATGTCAATATAGTTTGAATGTCAAGAATAAGGCATTGAAATCCAATTACCAGCGGCCTTTAATTAGTTTTTACAATGTAGCTGAGTTAATAATTTGCTGTAAATTGAATGGTTTCGTCGATACTGTATCGAAACGAAGCTTTTTTTATCGTGACTGAGGTTTGCCAGGGTATATAGTTCGTGGATACACTAGGTGTAGAATAAGTTTGTAAATCATACGTAGGGAATAAATGCCTGTTGAACTTAGTGTCTTCTTCTTATTTTTAGTGGAAATTGGTGTCTAATGCTAAGACAATGAACAATTAAGAAACTATTTGTAAAATCGTACAATAATGTTATCGACGGGTCCCCTGGGTAAAGTACTAAGGCAAAGAAACAAATAAAGAATTATATTATATGTCAACCACATCAAGCTAGTTCATTATCCTGATACTCCATTTAACATTAACATACATGTATGTTGGGTGTGCTATTTTTATATATAGATAGTGTGTTCTAGCCCGGTTGCAACAAGAAGACTTGAAATCGATAAGACTGCGGCCGATAAATTATTCTTTAGTCAGTGACCCCTTTTAACCAGCTCTATACTTCAAAGAGCTGTAATATTAATAAGTTTGAAACTCATGCAGACGAAGCTTTATAGTCTTCAGAATTCAAAACGAAATAACAATCTTATATTGGAAGTAATAACCTTTAGCTAAGTTTAACAATCTGAAATACAGTTTATGTGCTTACTGGAATGCAATGTAATAACAATGAAACCTACCTAATACCTTACTAGAGGAAATTATTTTTTAAACATTTATAAGTTTTTTAAATTATAAGTTCTTTAATGTTGTGGAACATTTTGTGTTCTCTCATCAATAGCTTTCGCAGCGCATGCGATGAAAGATATTTTATAGGCATTATTTTACACCGTGGGTTCCTTATTTTTTTTCATGCAATTAAATCTTTCTTTTTTTGCATTAATCAGTGATAATGTAGCATTCATATGGTAAAAGAATTTTTAAAATCGGTCCAGTACTTTTTGAGACAATTCGTTAAAAACATACTTACATACAAATCTTTCCTCTTTATAATATTAGTATAGCTATAAACTGTAAACAAGACGAAACAAAAATCAATACTTACCAGTAATACTAGGTAAAAGTTTAATGCAAAGTAAAACTACAATTTGTATTAAGATATTGGACCTGCGTCACAAAATCAATTCTTCGTCGAGGCTTTTCTGAGAATAATGTAATAAGTTATAACCTCCCACGCGACCCTAATGTGGAAAAGGATGAAGGATGGATAAACATAACTTTTTCTAGACGACTCTATGAGAGACTTTCATAATGAAACTGCGTGACATAAAATTCTTTAGGAAATTAGTTACTTTTTTTTATTTATTTTGTTCCTGCGTAGGGCAGTACCTAAGTGAAAATCCTTAAAGATTTGTCATCATATATAAATATAATTATTTATGTTGTTTAAAAAATACATAGCATGCTAAAATAGAGAGAGTGAGATACAACGATAACTCTAGTTGATTATATTATGCGATTCTTTATTAGACAATTTTGCCAAGGCGTAAAGTAATGGAATAAACAATGTGTCTTTTTATTAGTATAACACATAGAAATATAAAACGTGGTTTTATTTTTTATATATTTATTAACACTTCGTTGCAGAAACATAACACAATTGAATAAATTTAATGAAAAGAGGGAACTGGCTGCCTTATCACTTTCGAGCGATCTCTTCCAGGCAACCACTGTAAAAAAAGTAAGCAGGAAGTCCATAAAAAGGAACAAAAAACTAAACTAAAAAAGGACACAGGAAAAAGAAAAAGTGCACATTATCACTACAATTTTCGATCAATTTTAGGGATTCGATGTGGACATGTAATGTTTGTACAGTAGTCAGTTAAAGGAGGATAAAGAAGGAGCGAAGCAAATAGGGACGGGAAGTGAATTCCAAAGGCTAGCTTAGAGACCTTAAGTATATTATAGTATTGTTACCGCAACTACCATCAAATTTTTGGGGCTGGTTAGTAATTCCATCGCCTCATTTAAAGTAAGGGGCATATCATGACAATAATCTCTTATATAATTTTCTATCCTATCTATGGACTCTAATAATTTTAGATGTTTTTTTATAAATAAACAAATAGTCACTATATATGAAAGTGCCCGTTTTAGTTTTGATGAAAATAAATTTTCTTGTAACCACTCAGCCACGTGTTTCATCCCACTTGTCCCTTGTTTATGCCGGGACACGTGAGGGATATTATGGGACGCACTTTATTTTACTTAAATAGCACTAGGGTTGAGTTTGAGTATGGAGAAGGGTTTTACTGTTTTTATACTAAAAAGAACACGTAACAAGCGACCTTAATTTAATAGGTGATCGTTATTCAAAGCATTAAAATTTTTCAATTTAAAACGCTTAATGTCTGAGAAATTGATATGGAAAAATCATTAATTAAATATTTGATAAATTGTCGAATCACGGCTGCAACTTAAAACAGTTTACAAACTTTTTTTTATCGTTCGTTACGTTCTTATGTCAGTAATATTAAGGAGGCCCATGGCTTATGACCCCTTATTTTTTTTTTATAAAAATGAATTGAATTACATTAGGTTATGTTAAATTCATAAAATTTGTACCTTCTAAATGTATAAAACATTTCAATAATCATGATGTTTTAATTAATTTCTATGGGGCTATTGAGCATGCGTTATTGCATGGTACACCATTGCCGAGTGATGAAAATATGTAGAAAATTTGGAACTGATTAAGATGGAGCCGTGATACGACAAACCAATTTTTTTTAATAAAACACTTTGAACCTTTGGACTTTAATTATAATTTGTAGACTTCAATGGTATACATATATACGTAGTTAAATATTTAATTATTATGAAATTTACATTTTCTTTTTATTTATCTATATATATAAAAATGAAACCCGTTTTCCGTTGTCACGACATAACATGAAAACGGCTTGACCGATTTGTCTAATTCTTTTTTTATAATATTGCTTGAAGTAAGAGGATGGTTCTTACGGAGAGAAAAATTTAAAAAAAATGAGCGAAAACGTCTAAAAACAACACTTTTCTATATTCCTATACAAAATATTCGCAATAATACTTAAAAGTCAATTTGAACTTTAATACCATATCATAAAGTTCAAATGTTAGTGGAGGGATTCCGGGAAGGTAAATTTTTATTTTTTGACATAATTTATTTGTTGTCTTATCAACTTTATTTTTTTATCTTACTAGCTAGACCGGTGTCCCGAATAGCAGAATAAGTGTTTAAAAAAAATAAAGAATCGACTGTTAGGCGGTACGATGTTCGCCAGGCCAGCTAGTTGTTAATAAAAATGTTGCTTACAAATATAGGACTTAGGATGTCTAGACGACTATTGATATCAAAATAGTTTAGAAACATGTCGGTCTATTAATAGCTTAAGCTGAAGACTGTTTGACCTCTAGTTGGCTCTTCCACAATCTTCAGACCCTCCAATTCTTTAAAAAAATTGTATAATACTATTATTGTGTCATATATTACGTAACTTAAAAACTTATAATTTTAAAATTAAGTTGTATTAAACGATTTCGTAAGGTTGATGAAAACCCGTAATGCCATATCGGGAAACCTCTAAAAACCTTTTATTTCTTGCAAAATCAAAGTAAAGTGAACAATCTTTAATATATATAAATTACGTGTCATGTTGTTTGTCCGCTATAGACTCCTAAACTACCGTACCGATATCAATCAAATTTGGACACCGTGTGTAGTCTGATCCAACTTAAAAGATAGGATAGCTTACATCTCAATTTATACCCGCAATATTATTTTATTGCCAAATATTTGTTTATTATTTGATAGTCGCAATTCTAACAGATAGCGCTGTGTTGAAAGTACCAACGTTTCACATAAGCTACAATTAAATGGCATAACCACCAAAAAAGCATGGTGGTCTTCATGACTGGTGTTCTCCTACATAAGTATACATTATTCTTTGGTTAGGTTAGGGTCATTCCCTTTTAAAACTTTCAAAGGGTTAAATACTTTAGTTTTCTCAAATAAGGCATTAAATAATCCAAGTAGGTTTTTTTTTTTTTTATTTTTTTTATTTTTTTTTTATGTAATAGGAGGCAAACGGGCAGGAGGCTCACCTGATGTTAAGTGATACCTCCGCCCATCAGGTACTCGACAAACACACGAAAGCGCTCGCCTAATGAAATTAATAATCACACATTAATCTTAAACGAAAATTAGCATAATAACAGCTGTTCAAACGATTAATTAAACCGCACTGTGTTCAGTGATTACATTTTTAATTAGTGTCAAAATATATTATTTAATGTTAATATGAAATCAACGTTTAATCAATTGTGACTGTATTTTAAGTACGTACCTATTTTAATAATTTGTTTAACCTTTTTTTACGTACGAATCCCAAGCTTCGGAAGACACAGGGTATGTGGAACTCGACTCACTCCAGAAAATATATTGCTCAGAGTGCTGGTTGATATAGCCGTAAGATATATTGCCTAAGCCCAGTAAACGCGTAGTTCCAACATTACTGTCGCCGAGGGGTCGCAGAACTGAGAAAGGGGTTGCTTTGGCATTCTAAATTCAATAAACTAAAAAAATCATGATTGAAAACTATCAGTAATAAGTCAACATTGTAAGGGTATACATTCGTTGAATTTAAAATTGTAGCTAGGAGGAAAACGTAAAAGTTATATATTTAAAAACTGATAAATGTTTAGAAACATATAAGATTGAATAGTTTTTCGAAAAAGCTTAGTGGAACTGTTGAAACATAATAATTACGATAATAAAAAGTCATCTGTTTTGATTATTTCATTCCTATATAGTATAGCGAATTATAAATATGTTTACATTGTCGATCTGGCATTTTGTCATTAGGTAAAAATACAATAAAACGGTTAAACGCAGAATGGCGCCAAAATGTACACCACCGCGCATGCGCAGCTAGCAATAGGGGACACTACCACACATTAGTCAAATTGGAAATTGATTATATTAGCTTATATAAAATAGGATGGGACCTCCTTAGTGACAAAAAAAATTTAAATATAAAAAAAGATACAATTATGTTTTGTAATAACGATGATAATGTTGAACCTATGAAATTATGTTACATTTTTTTAATAACGTTTATGTTATCTAGAGGTCCCTTTAGAATTCAATTGTAATTCGTTACATCTAATTTTGAATTTGGATTCATTATATTTACATAATTATTTTATTTTAATTAACGAAATATACTACATAATATATTGACTTAATAAGCTATTTCAAGTACGCACCACAATGCTACTACATTTCAAGTCTGTGAAGTAGCTACGCTGTCGCTCTTGCGCGGTTTCGGCGCCAATTTAAATTTTATTTGAATGTAAATTTAATAATAGTAAATAGTTCATTTTTAGTTTACTTCAATACCTACTGAATATAATATCTTAAAGACTGCAAGTCATTTGACACTACTATAATATGTACTAAACTTATTCTTGTCGCTGACTATTAATCGTACGTGTAGCATTTAAATTATTAATTTAAAGCAACATACAAGATTACAAGACGTAAAGTATTTATAGAAAGAAGAAGTAGTAAGTAAAGAGTAGTAAGTCCAATTAAATATTTTCACAAATAGAAATATTTTTCACGGAAGTAGAAACAAAGAAAGGTAATTCAGTACCCAGAGTGTGACAAACTGGAGTAGAAGAAACAAAATATTTGATATGTTCAGTGAGCTTTATGTACATTTTGACCTACTCCACATTCATAATCAGGGATTCATTTTCTTTAAGGCCTTGTTTAAAAGGAAAACCTTGTAACTACAATACAAAGTACCTACTGTTAGGGTTGTAGCTTTTTCTTGGAAGAATGTTTATTATTTTAAAACAGTCCTTATAAAATTCAAATTGACGGAAAATAAAAATCGTCTAAAATTTTAGACGTATTTATACTGTGGTTTAAAAACTATCTATAATGGAGGGTAAAAAACAAATAGTTTTGCGGTATAACCAAAGACAATTTCCTTTGTCTTTGGCTTTAAAAACTCTATCACTTCACTTTTTATGTTAAATGTCCTGAATTTATGAGTTTGTGACAAATCCATTTATGCAAAAATATAATATTTTTTTGTTATATTGTAGTAAACATACGGCGACAAAACACGGCATATGTAGGTGACGTAACTTGAATACTTGTTTAGATGCCTATAGTCCAAGATCCCAGGGCCGCCAGACGTCTCGTATTTTCTGACGGATGAAATGTGGACGATTGGGTAGTGTTAGTATGTACTATGATCGTATGCCTACCTGCTAGCTTGGTCAAACGGCCAATTTCCAGGTATCAGGTAATCAAGGTACACAAAAACATTACTTACTTCACGTAAATTCTCATGGCTGATTTTTATATATGTTTTCGAGTGTATAGTTAAAAATAAATTGTCAATACTCCCAGACACTTTCCGTCGGCCATATTGCTTGACAGACGCTTTAAGGGTCTCAAAATAATTAGTCAACTTCACGTAAATTCTGACGCTCCATTTTTATATATGTTCATCCGACAACTATTTTAAAAGCTTTGACAAGAAGACAGACCGATCCAAGGGGCCAATCATCCCCTAAACTAAATTTTAATATCTCTGTGAGTGGGAGAGCATTATCTACGCGCATGAGACTGAGTGAGACCGACTGCGCTGTTAAAGCCATGAAAATTACTTGAACGTGTATTCAACATAATACAAAAATGTATCTGTGATGTTTACAACGTTCCTGGAATAATTGATGTAGATGCTGCCAGACTACAGTTGTTTATTAATACATACATAGTATCTGATATAAATGAAGAATTCAATAGAAAGAATTTAAGAAACTTTGATGCCAGTAACTTACCACCTTGTAACAGTGGGTTTTGACAAAAGTTTCGACGGGCTAGCTATATCGCTAGTCTTTGGAACAATGCAAGTATGAAGATGATAAATATTTTCAACCCCGAAAACAATGGCTGGACACTACAAGATGGTAAATATGATTTTCATTGGTTCGATGGAGATCAATTACCGGGTTTTGTCAGTGAGTCGCTGGAAGAACAATCAGGTTAATTATTTTCGTTTCTAATATTATTTGTATCTTTTTAGTTTTTTCAGACCTTCGTTGTTTAACTTGTTTTTTACAGCGGAAGAAAATAAGGATAATGCTGATGATGACGATCACGATTTAGATATTCAATTTCAAGATTGGCTGGATGATGAATTATCTAATTTCAACGATGATGATAATGAAGATTAAAAGCCACTGTTAAGAATTATTGAAGAATTAATATTTTTCCACTTTGTTTCCAAATTTCCAATAAATAATTAATTAAAAAAATTGCTGCTATTTAAATATAAGTGGTATTTTAAAAAAATATTTTTTAGTTCTAATTAATAAATTGAAAAAAAAAAATTAAAAATGTCGGCTAACTTTAGTATTATTTATTATGTGTCAATTTTTTTTCTTATTTTTGTTGCTATAACTTACTTGTCAACAAAAGTTCTAAAAATTATAAAATATCTGTTCAAGTCATTTTCATGGCCTTAATAGCGCAGTCGGTCTCACTCAGTCTCATGCGCGTAGATAATGCTCTCCCACTCACAGAGATATTAAAATTTAGTTTAGGGGATGATTGGCCCCTTGGATCGGTCTGTCTTCTTGTCAAAGCTTTTAAAATAGTTGTGGGATGAACATATATAAAAATGGAGCGTCAAAATTTACGTGAAGTTGACTAATTATTTTGAGACCCTTAAAGCGTCTGTTAAGCAATATGGCCGACGGAAAGTGTCTGGGAGTATTGAAAATTTATTTTTAACTATACACTCGAAAACATATATAAAAATCAGCCATGAGAATTTACGTGAAGTAAGTAATGTTTTTGTGTACCTTGATTACCTGATACCTGGAAATTGGCCGTTTGACCAAGCTAGCAGGTAGGCATACGATCATAGTACATACTAACACTACCCAATCGTCCACATTTCATCCGTCAGAAAATACGTGACGTCTGGCGGCCCTGGGATCTTGCTCTACTAGCTAAACTTGACATTATCAATAAAAATCATGTAACATGACATTGGTAAACCCCTACAAGTTTGTTGATACACAGGTCAGCGGTCAAGTATGGCAAGGTATTCGATCCAAGTTCTTTATTAATATTCTAGACATTTCTATAATTAAATGTACTCAGGCGCAATTTTTGATAAAGCGAATTTTCTAGTTGCCTTTTGATAAAAATAAATGTTTCATCGAGACTATACAATTTTTTTGTTTTTATGAAAGAGGATGTTGGCGACACTTTTATTACACGGTAAATATTTTTTTTTCAGATTCAGAAATCTGAAGTCCAGACCCAAAGAGGTTGTAGCGACTGATTTATTTTTATTTAAATAATATTTTTACATTTCAATTAATTTATATCTTATAAGACCTCATTGGACAATGGATAGATAAATATTTTTTTTTAATAATTTTAAATGAATACTTCAAAAATCAGTGTCTAGATATTAAAGTGTTTACAGAAACGATAATTATCTCCTTATTTTTCTTACTTAATAAGTGAAACGATAGCAATTCATTTGCTAATTACAAGCGCAAAAATATAAAGCTATCAAAGAGGCTTTATATAAATGAGGTTGTTGTAAAATAACTTTTATCATATAAAATACAGAGCGAGCGTAAAATTTAAATAGCTTGCTCAAAAGCTCGTTACTGAAGAGTTTTTATCCTACTTCAATCTTCAAGCAAATGTGGCTCAGACAAACTTGACGTTATATATTAAAGAGGCAGGATTAAAAAACTATAAACATGAACAATTTTATTTAGTCTTCTTTAACGGTTAATCCGTTAAAGAAGACTAAATAAAGAAAACAAATTACATTATATACTTAACTTGACGTATCACATTATTTACCTACATTTGTGGCATGGCAAGTGACGAACCATGTTATATTATAACAGCTACGTTGAAATATGTGAAAATTTACTTTGATAAGTAATTTAAGTAGCGTATCGTTGTTGGTGGCTTCCTCGTTATGACAAAAGAAAACGAGGAAGACAAATAAAAAGATGGGAAGATGATGTGCGAAGAGTAGCTGGCCCTATGTGGCTACGTAAAGCTAGAAACAGAGAAGAGTGGAAGTCCTTAGAGGAGGCCTATGTCCAAGGACAAGCTGTATAACAGAAATCAACCGGCTTGCCGATTAATGATTAGTTTTTATTTTTAGTGTTAATTTTTTAGTATTTCTCATTTTTATGTACTAGTTGAAGTAATTACAGCAATAATGGATTTTATTATTATTATTATTATCGTTGTTGATTACCATTGTTTGTTCTTGAGAAAAGCAATACAGCTTAGTGATTAGTGTAAGACGATATGCATGAAGATATCTATTATTTTGACTGTGAAATAATCGTTTGAAATACAATTATTTTTCTCTGATATTGTAATATAATATACTAAGTAGGTACATAACGAGTAGATTTTTAATTAAATAAACTGAATATCACTGGACCGATTTCAAAAATTTGAATGAAATATTATCCTGTTCCTATGTTACATACATATAAAAAAAAACATTATCATCGTGTGAAACTCGCTAGATAGAATTATAAAATACATAATGGCATGGGTTGGTTTCTAAATAATTTTTTTTTAGTGTAGTGTAAATTTTGTTATTAAAATTATCTGTATATAAGAACACAAGTCAAGAAATGAGTTTAAATTTTAAAGTAAAATGTTTCGTTCGTTCGTTTCAATCGTAATGAATATTGATTTGTCAATGAGTCATATAATAGGCTTCCTGAACTTAAGCCTTAAATTACCCTTTAGACTAAGCAAGGGTATAACTGCTACGTTTTAATACTTCAATATTTTTGCTTAATCTCTTTTCAATAATTGATATCGTTTTTCCATATCTATATAACGTACGTCTAAAAACCAATCCAATTTTATAAATTATAATAAAACAATAATTTACGTCAAATTATATTATTACGTTTTACATGTTATACAAAATAACTGAAGCTAAATTTTCACAGATTATAAAAGTATAGACTATAAAAAAGTTTCAAATTTACTAACTGCGTAGAAATTTGTAATCAGTCAAGACAGATACAAATCTTCTTTCATCAAATGTCTAGTTTTTAATAACAAATTTCTGTAGTGGGAATTTTTGTCCTTATATTTGACATACAGAATTTACATACATATTGATCTGATTAGCAATATACTATATTACATAGTCAAACTGCGCGTAACTTTATGTCTATCAATTTATTACAAGTATTATCACTCTATATATTATATTATACTTTCTTAATATTAAGCAACGTAAAGAGACTATCACTTCAAAGTTAGTCTAAGCAGCTACGTATTACGTATCGTCCTTATATTATTACTTACAGGATTCTATGGGAGTTATGTCTGGACCCTCAGCTGCCAAAATCTTCATGGTTATGGCGCCCGGTAAAACACTACTTGACACCGACACCTTGAATACTTTAAGCAACGAATAATAAGAAAAATATTCCTCTGTGATACGCGAAAATAACTGCGACCCAACAGGCTGTTATTGCACTATTGATTATGGAAGCGGAGGGTAGACGCACGCGTACTAGCCTCTGAATGACGCATGCGTCTTAAAAGCGGAGTTGCCATCCCAAAGTAGCGTTGTATACTCGATATTATCTATAAATTAATAAGCGAGATGTTGCTTTTTACACGATTACAAAACGTTTTAGTACTTTGTTGTCGACGTTACATACGTTTGGCTATTTTATAATTTCGTTCTAGTTTAGTATTGGTATGTGAAGCAGCAGTTTATTTACAGAGTGTTAAATAGGCAAAGTGAAGTTTATTTCATATAAAATGGTCTTCAGTTACCGGCTTCATATGTATAACATGAGTCTTTAATTAAGAAATAAAACTGTTACCGTTGACGTACGTACAATTATTTTAAAAAATCATTAAATTTTAGACAAAGATTTTGTAATATAATCTGTTAGATTTAAACACCTATTTTAATTAATATTGGCAACCCTGATCGAAGCGGATTTACGTCATACTGTTATGTTAGAAAACGAATCCGGTTTACGACGCGCGCTTTTCATGAACTCTTCATTTTAATGATTTATTCATAATAAGTTTCTTCTATAGCAAGCCCGTTTCGTATACTACTAATATCTTTATTGAACTTGATATAATATAAATAACAAGTGTTGAAATATAATAAAGTAATTCTTACTTGAACTGCTGAATCAATGACAATAAAAATGCGATTGACTAGATGTTACAAATAATTTTATTGAAAATCGTAAATAAATTTACATAAATTAATAAATTAGATCACGTGTAGTGTTGGTGCGCTGTTTTGTTTAGTATCCAGCCAACTCGGCGAAAGTGGAGTCCATCTCATCAGCCAGGCTCTTGTATCTGTCCTTGTTGATGCCGAGCTCGTCTGAGAAATATATGAAATGTTAGATTAGATATATAACTATGTATTTTTAATCAGCATTTGATTAAACGTAGATCTGAAAATGAACAATGTTCTTTGTCCATGTCCTGAATGTTGCGGAGACCTTTTCTAGGGTATAATTCACTTAATAGATGTTCATAAAAAGTTATGATGTAAATTCTGTAAGAAGCTGAAGTGAAGAAAGATTTAATATTAATATTGTTAAAATTTATTATTGTAAAGTACATTTAAAGATTTTCTTAATTTATGAAAGTGCATTTTTAAAGTTTATTTATAATTTAAATTAAGATATTAAACCATTGAGTACCTTAGAAGCATTGATCCACCTCGGTAGCAGCAAAGCATAAGACATTAGTTACAACACAAAAAGCAGGTTTACAAATGAAACATCTCATAGGAATGTCATTGTAACGAAAATAAGTGTATGACAATCCTATAAAATTTGAAAGGGTTAGGATTAAGGAACATAGTCTAAGCGTTAGAATGAAGATTCAATAAAGTGGAAACGTTATTTATAAGATAATTTACGACGACTTCCCGGGTACTAAAAATCGAACATTCAGGTAGAAATTTTGATATGGGTCTATACTAATGGTGACAGTGGTTCTATGTGGACGGTACTGTCTTAAACTAAATGCTAAGGGAAGTTAGTATCCTGTCAGCTCTGCGAATGTTCCGTCCAGGTCATCGCATATCGCCTTGTATTTCTCCTTTTCGTTGAACAAAGAGTCTGCAAAATGGTGTTATTAAACAGCTTTTGAAGAGCTTTGAAAGGTGAAGAATTAAAGTATGAAGACGTACCGCTCATCTAAATTTGATGTAATCAAATTCAGACAGTTTTAAATACATTTATAGCTGCTGGTACGTCATCATCAGAAACGTTTTGATTTGTTATAGTTTTCACTCGATGTTAGCTTTTTTTAAAGATTTGTTTATAAGAATGATTTAAGAATTTATTCCGTAGACTTTATTTGTAATTTTGTTTTAGTTTGATTGTAAATACCTTCGAGCCTGTCGACCTCCTTCTGCAGTTTCTTGACAGTCTTTTCGGCGTATTCAGCGCGAGCCTCAGCCTCCTTGAGCTTGATAGTGAGGGTCTTCAATTGTTTTTTGAATTCCTCTACACGCTGGTTGGCCTTCTCTTCTGAGACCTCTAGTGATTTAAGGGAGTTACCTACGACCTGTGGGAGTTGTTGCATATAAATTAGCAAGTATTTTTTTCTTGTAATTGATATCTTTTACTTAGATTTTGGACGCTATCCTTTTTATATTTATGAAAAGTAATAATCTGATTAGATTATTATCTCACTTCATTAATGTGCAATAATTTATTCGTCGTAAACAAGTAGTAACTTTATAAATATGAAATAAAAGGGTTACCTTTAATTCTTCTTCAAGTTCTGAGATTTTGGCGTCACCAGACTTGACACGGTCCTCAGCTACTTCCAACTCGTCTTCAACGAAGGCCAGTTTACGGGAAACCTATAATTTCAAGGAATAAGATTGATATATACTTATGTAATACACAATCATGTTTTATGACAAAATAAAACCTTTAATAAGTTGGAAAGCCTATTAAACAAATTGATAAAAGAAGAAAGAAGAGTGTTTCTAAAAAAGTACTTCAGTCAATTAAGTAAAGTAACGATGATGATAATTCCTATCTGTATTGTTGTATTCAGAAAGTTTACCAGCAGAAACATGGATCCAATGTCAAGTTTTCAGGGGTTCATACATGATGTGTGCCAGGTATTACTTTCGTTTGTGGTAATTGCAACAGTGATAACGACGATGAATTTTCCAAGATCTTAGTCATATTTTTATTTACATAAATATTTAAGACTGATTTTGAACAGAAAGACTGATTCTAACCCTTTTAGAATTGTTCTATTTTGAATATAAATATAAAGTAGATTGTAAACACAAATTTTGGCTTTTGGTTTGGCTAGACTTTCTGAGAGCTCAATTTGCCCCATACTCTTGCTCAACTTACCTAACATTAAGCTTTAAACAGCTGTAGGTCTTAAAATCGACTTGTTAGAAATAATACTATGACACCTTTGTAAAGGGATATTTTTGTAAAAATCTAGCAAGCAGAACAAACCATTAAGACTTATCGTTGAGGAGCCCTACCTAGGCCTACGAATACATTTCAAACAAAATATTTAACGGTAATAGTTATTTTTGGGTTAAGATATGTCCCAGAGATTCTTTCTGGTTACCTCATCAGATTTGCCGTCAGCGTCTTCAGCCAAGAGACGGGCCTCCTTCAGCTGGTTGGTAAGTTGGTCCATACGCTCTTCGTCCTGCTGTGATCTGTTCTCCAATACTTTGCACATACTGTAATGAAAATTTATGATTATTATTTACCTATTTAAAAGTTAAATGAGTTAGTGCTTTCTGCACTGTGATGGAAGTGCTTTCTGAACTTATTTTAATCTAAATTTATTAGTTCAATACGACACCTACGATAAAATAACCATACCGTTTGAGCTTATTATAATGTCATAATATTATTATAATGTCAAAATATTATTATAATGTCATAATATTATTATAATGTCATAATAATTCGTATAAATACCAAATTATGAATCTTTTTAGGTTATATAGACGGTGTAGTCTTCGTTTTAATAATCAGTGTTGTAACTTTCGTGTAAGTCCACGCATTATTTTTATACTATTGACCTATATTAATCCACACCATTTCAGCCGAGTTAAAACAACATCGAACATTTTTATTACAAAATTTATAATAGAACTCACCGGTTGTTCTCATCAGCGGACTGCTGTGCTTCTAACAGTTTCTGTTGGGCGGTGCCAGACCTCTCCTCAGACTTCTCGAGGTCCTCCTCAATCTGCTGTACCTTCCTGTTGAGGGATGCCACCTCCGCCTCGGTCGCGGTAAGCTGCTTTTCCTTCTCTTCGAGGTCCTTGTTAGCCTGCTCTAATTTGTTCTTGTTGAGGGACAAGTCCTCTTCTACTTGGGTGAGCTTCTTTTGAAGTTCACGGACTTCCTCGTTGACCTAGGGTAAGGAGCAACTGGTAATATTAGTAAAACTGACAGAGAACTGTCTAATAGGGTATTTATTGACAGAAAAAAGTGTGTCCAGTTTATTTCCACCACATTATTGTAAACTAATTTTTGTCTGGTTATGTATAAAATAAATAAATAATTTATTGTTTTGTAAGATTCTGAACCCGAAGCTGCGGGTCCTTGTTTATATGTTTTAATTCATTGTACATTTCTAAGTTATAGGCGAGTGAGGCCACCGTCTTGCGAGCCTTAAACATATACAGTCTTATTGCATTATGACCTTTTCTTTTATCTTATCTGACCCAATAATCTAAAATTAAAAAGTTGGCTCGAAACTTCACTCCTTTAGAAACCCACCTTTTCGGCGCGGAGGTTAGCGTCCCTAGCCTGCTGTTCGCAGGTGTCTGCCTTGTCCATGGCATTGTCCTTCTCCAGCTTCATCGCCTGCATCTTCTTCTTGATCGCGTCCATGATGGCTGTTTTATTTTTTTACGGTTCGGGGAATAAAGTACGCCAGTTACAGACCTGAAACGGAAGGAGGTAAGATAGAGTTGTCTTCATAGATAAATATATTTTGTGTGTTGCTTCTCATTAGGTGCTTGATCAATACTGTTACGAAGGATGTGATATAATAAGAATTGTCCGTTTTATACAAAATAATATTTTTCTAAAAAAAAGATGCTGGGGAAACTTTCCTCTCACAAAACATTTGAATTGTCAATTACTAAAAGGTTTACGGTAACATATTATAAAGAAAATATAATTTCCTTATAATATGCGTGGTTTTCTACTAACCCTCTACCCGAAACGTCTACGTAGCTAATATTTAAAGAAAAATCTTAAAAGTTTCTAGTTCATACGATCGTAGGAGTGGATTTAATTTTATCTATTTGTTCACAGTTGGCTGAGATCCAAACGGCCACATGCAGAACTGCAGATTTAATAGTCTAGTGTTGACTCTATCGTACATTTTAGATATTACCACATTTCTAGTTTTTCTATCTTATACTGGTTATTTTTTTCCATCTAATTTAAGACTAAGATTAAAAGACAAGTGCGAAGTCGCATTTCCGTATGTGAAGTCCATCCCAAAGGAAATAAATAGTAGGCGCCGTAATTGCGAATGTAAAACTAATACGATCTCAAAATACCGTTTCCCGATTATAGGGTAGTTTTTTATTAGATAGTACATCAAAGCATTTATCATCTAATAGACAACGAAATATAATAGTAAATTTCGATGTATGTTGTACTTGATCAATGTAATAATCTCTATAGTCAGTTGTAGTTGATATTACGTTATTATTTTTCTATGTAAAACTTGGTAAAAAGTATAAGAATCTACATCCAAGACTTATTTTTAAAACTTGGTAATTTGGAACAAAAAAAATATTCTTCTGGGATCCTTAATAGGACCTTGTAAACGTGAGACTATACTACCATAACCAAGCCTACATAAGATATTAGATAGAGAGCCTTTAGTAGATTTTTACTGTATATATTGTACTGAGCTTTAAGTACCCATTAAATTCAATCGTTTTATTGACGTTGCTTAAAAGGAATATTACCTATATTATATTCAATTACCCAATTGACATGTTTAAGAGGCAAATAAAGTATTCTTTTTATGAAGTTGGGAAAGAAAGAACGTACGAAAATCTAACTATTTTATCCCAGAGACCTAAAGCTAAACAAAAAAAACTGGTACGTACTAGTTTATAAAGTTGGTATTCAAATACTGAAACTTTCAATTAGACTATTTGCATCAACGACCGTTGTCAAGTCTTTAACATTTCCTCAATGAAATACTGAATTGGTTTAAATATCTTGGCTCGACCTCTGAACAAAACCGTTTAAATTACAAATTAAATATAACTTTTCGAACGTAATACCCATTAAACCGCTGAAAAACGCCTGGAAACTGCGAAAATAACAGTTGGATGACGCGGAGTTATTTTTGGCATAAGATTACGGATTTTTGCTAGCTAAGACATTGGTTGTAAGACAATTTTTGATGCTGAGTTCAGATGATTATTATGAGATCTCCCTGTTAAGAAACGTTTTAAAACAATTTTGGGGAAGAAACGAATGTGTCCCAATTGATAAGATTCAAGGTCATACTTCTAGCAGTTGAATTAAAGTATACTTTTTACTACAAATATGTACAGATATGTATGAATTACAACACTTTATAACAGCTGAAAATAAGTAGAACTAAAAAAGTGTGTATCAAGAGTGGCAGCAATTTTTTTACCTTATAATTTAACTTATTACCTAATCATTTGTATTAATACGAAGTAAGGTCATTACAACGAGGTAATTATTAAAAACTCTTTTGATTACCGTCTACGTATCTACTTAACATTGAAAACTGTTTGGTGTTTTATGTATATGAATAATGTACATTAAAATCCTCCACTAAAATGCAGTATCAAATAACGTCTATGAAAATTTCCAAATTCTAACTGCAGTGTGATAAAAACAAAAAATATCACCTGATCCGTCCTAAATAAGCAGAAAAATGTGTTACGTTAAAGAGTACGAGGCCAGTTTCCCCATATCGCTAAATAAATACATTCGCCACAAATAGGTCGACGTCGCGCACTATTTTCAGTAAGACGCCCGCGCATTGTAATCCGAGAAGCGACACTCTCACATATCTTAACACTAATCGTGGATACGCCACTGCACTGCACTTTCACCCTAACTCCTGAGATCCTGTGTCCTGGGTTGTGGGATCAAGTCGTCCTGTGGGTATCCACGGCCTGGGACTCACCTACGGGCGGTTAACACGGCGGAGCGGCACGCACTAAGCGTCGCCCGCCCTACAGGCCAATCCGCCGCCCGCCCAGCTATTTTCGGTGCCAAAAATTCAGGATTCCGATCCGCGAGACAAGCTACATCATGTATGGATACTTGGATATCGGATTTATTGCAATAAACGTGCAGTCTCCGTCGGAAGTCATTGTATACATACATGGGAGTGTTTAATATTTATTTAAAAAATCTAAATAAAATTCAGTTGACTGAGTTTCCTTTTACATGCAATTTCGTATGATGAGTGTAAAAATATACATTGCATAAACACACTTCATAAATGATGCAAAAATCATACACACGGGATAATTTTACATATTTGCATATTATTGTATGTGAAATGGGAATATATAAGAAATAAACATTCATTTAAATTGAGAAGGTAACAAATTACATTACTCATGAAAATGGTTCGTTACCTATCAAATATTCTATAAAATATAATTACTACAAACAAAAAAAATTGTGAATAAGTGAAATGTTTAATAATTCTAAATTAAATGTATCATTGCGTAGAGCTACTGTCTACTGTCTATTTATAGTAGCCATTGAGATCATCGGTCTTTCATCTAGTTAGCACTAAATAAAGAATACAAAACAAACTTTTGAACTTCATCCCATTATTTATAACTGCTCGACATCGGATTACATTCGTATTCATATTTGTACTTATTTAATTTTTAAACAGGAAGCGCACGTGTGGATTCATCTATTTACTCTTTAGTCCCTTGGTCGAGATTTTTAAACTAAAAGCAAGCAAGTAAAAATGCAATGTATTAGAAAAAACAACTATAAGTTAGGTATAGCCCTGTATTGTGAGTCCTGGCATGGACATGTATTTTATTATCTTACGTTAAAAGATTACCTAACACCTCTGTGACAAAGTGCTTAGCGCACGCAGTTATGAACCGGGGCTTATAATAGAAAAAAAAGACTACAAAATGGTGGGTGTTAGTTTAAACCAAGTCATAAGCATATTTTGGGACACTTATATATCTCATCCTGATAATAATGTACGATAATCGACTAGGTATTTGGTAAGAACCAAATAAACTACTGCAACCTATAGGTGGTACTTTAAATAGCTAATTTTACTTTCATTTAGATTCATTTGTGAACCTATGAATTACATTTTACAAGATAGATGAGCATCAATAACATATTTTTACTGTATGTATCCCGCAGAATATACGAATAAAGTTTAAACCCACGCCCCACAGGGGGCAATTTGATTGATAAGGGGCTATTCGAAAATTTATTGACATTATTTGGAATTTGAATTTCAGTTTTTCATTATGTTTACTCCTTACTTCTTGATATCAGACGAGCTCAGTCTTTTTATTTATTTAAAAATCTTATTTGTTTTCATTCATCTTCTGCTCCGTAAGTAGCTTCTTTTTATATTAATTGTAACTCATTAACAATTGAATTTAAGCATTTACATTTTTGTTTACATTATTATTATTTTTTAGATTTTACTTTATATTAGTTCTAGTTAGTGTTACATGTTATTTTATGTTCTTTTTTGTTAATTATGTATGCACTTCTTGTACTTTACCCTCTGTAGGTGTTTCTATTTTATTGCTTGCATACTAGGGTTGCCTGGAAGAAATCGCTTGTTAGCGATTAAGCCGCCCGTTGCCTTATAATTTATGTAACCTGCTTTTTATATGTATGTTTTTGTATAAGGTAAGAAGTGTAAATATCAAAAAAATATATGTTTTGAAATTTTACCTACTGTGTTTAGTTAACAATTTCCTAGTAATTTCTTCAAACCTAAAATTTAAGTTAGGTACTTATGTGAACAATTTAATTTTTTATTATTAAAAATTATGTATATGTTAAATAAAAATTTTAGAAAGGATTAGTGCCAAATCATAAGCTCGTGCAACTGTAACCTGTAACGTGATTATGGTGTCTGTATAACCTTTCTGACCCTATTAATTTGTAACACGAAGTATGTCACCGAAGATATAGACAGTTATTTTATAAAACAGTACAACGTTACTGCTATGGTTACCTAACCAAAAGTCAAACTTTGCGCATCTTATGACATCAACCATATATTTGTTTTATTACTATATCTATTAAAAAAATTCTTCATGAAGTCTACGTAGTTTTGAGATTTATCGCTTATGATATATTCCGTGCCTTTTGTACATTAATTTCCCCTATAACGCGGTAGACCCGGATCTCGTTATAGGAAAAAACGTAGGCGTATTCTCGTAAATTCTAAAACCTAGACACAATTGAAACAGATGTACACAAATGTAATAATGGACTTGACAAACCATTATAAATTTCACACTACAGAAATATAACTTGAGAAATCTCCGCCATATAGGGGAAAGTACCGCGTTATATAGGGGATGGAAATCAACAACAAAAATAACGCGTTATACGATAACGAGATTTAGGGGGGATTACTGTACATTTAGAAATGTTCATTAATTATCAAGTACGTAAGTACTCAGTAATATTGCGCCTTATTGCTGTTTGCTCTCATGATAAAGATGTTTTTTTTTGTTATATAAGTATAATAGATTTTTCATTAGCAAATAGACGTGTTTTAGTCCGATCACACTCCTGTCTTAAATGTTATCCTAAGGGCTAAAATAAAAGTCCCATCTCTTGAAAAAAGTATATATTTAATCAATCAAATTTCTTCGAAGCTTTACATTCGTCATTATTAAAAGCTACAAAAACTAAGCATGAGTATTTTATAGAGAAAACGTGTGATATGGAGAGACACGAACATTAAATTATCCTATTTTACGTTAAGGTTATGGTTTCCATGGCAACAAAACCTTTCGCTTTCGTTTTACAAATACATAAGTATTAAAAAATAAAATCATGCTGTAGTTCATTCTTATAAAGTAATTTGACATAGTTCATTATACACTATATCAAAATCATCAAGCTTTCACGTGAATTTTGTACATGATATCGCGCATTATAAGCGACGTAATTCCTATAATCAAATCATATTGCTTAAGACTATAGATCTAAATTAATGAGTCTTGAACAATTTAATCAAGATTCGGCAGTGCTAAAAAGTTTAATAAACAATCTGGTTATACATACAAAACCCGGAACTGCTCCTTAAATATTCAAACATCAGAGAGAAGATATAATTAAAATCCTTACAAAGTTTCAGTACTTAGTGACTTTTTAAAAATAACTGAAGTACTTTATAAACATTAATTTAGTACTTATAAAAAGAACTACAATCACAGTCACATGCCAATTTAAAACCCGTCATGTGCTAAAAGCTTCTAATTTCCCGCTCATTTTTGCATTTCAAAATGGCGGCTCTTAAGCACCATTAGTATCCCGAAAGATCAGCAAACGTTTGGTCCACTTCTTCTGCAATCGCCTTATATTTACTTCTTTCTTCGATGACTTCGTCTGTGGGGGGTTATTAGTTTTGTTAGCACTGTTAGTATGTTTAATACATAATTAATTATACGATAAATAAATAAGGATGTTAGTAGTATTATTGAAGTACTGAAATAATTATTTTTATTTGTTCAGGTCACTGGAAGATATATAGATAACTCAAACATACATGTTATGTAAATTCTGTCTGCTTAACACAAAATATAATGATTTTTGTACCTAAAATGTAATACATTACAAAAATTCAACTACATAATATGTAAAGAAAATCTAAGCAAAAGCATCATGCATGTCTATTGCCTCGCAATTTTTATCTGGCATTTCAGTTTCGAAATAAAACAAATTTATTAAATAATAATATATTTATTATTCATAGTTGAAAAAATAAATACCACCATAAATCTATGGATTGTAATACTTTAACGTATAAATTAATATAAAATAAATCTATACATAGTAAGCGGGCGGTCGCGTGCCCCATATTGACTGACAGAAAGTGGAACGCAGTCACCCTCTATTCCTTAAGGATAAGCTCCACGAAGGCCGTGTCCAGATCGTCACCGATGTCCTTGTACTTCTCTTTCTCAGCCACGAGCTCGTCTAAATATTATTAACAGCATTAAAACACCAACCTAACAACAACGCTAACAATCTACTCTAACTACAATTGAAATCCTTTCGACAATTTTTAACTCCTGGAAGTCAAGTTTGGTAATTAGTTCAGCGAGATATACATAAGCAAGAGAAAAAAGTATGCTTACATGTCGTCCTTGTTATAGAAGCCATGCGTTTCGACTCGTATCGTCTTTATTCCATGCGTAAGGATTCGAATTTATAAGAGTGTGTGAGTGAAATGTTTTACTGGTTTAAATGCACATGAAAAGCGAAAAGTTAGCGTCGGTCAGTGGTAGCAGGGGCAGCGGTCGCAGGCGCGCCAGGTGGCCGCCGGCAGCCCGAGCTCCAGGCAGGCCAGCTCCAGTTCCACTCCCATGTCGGACATCACCTCCTTGCTCGTGATCAAGTCGTCTGCGAATACCGACCGCCGTCAAACGCGTTTTCACATATGCCATACCACACGCATGCTTAGATCAAAGGTAGGTACTATTCCATCAGCTATTTATTTAAATTTTTGGTACAAGATAGAGATTATTCGGCGGGAGCTTCTGCGGGGGCTTCTGCTGGGGCTTCAGCGGGGGTTTCAGCCGGCACAGGCTCGGCCGGAGCCGGTTCGGCGGGGGCGGGTTCTGCGGGGGTGGGTTCCGGTGGTGGCGGCGTGGGCTCCTTGGGCGGTGGCGTGGGAGCTTTGGGCGGCGGAGTGGGCTCCTTCGGTGGAGGAGTGGGCTCCTTGGGCGGGGGCTGGGGGGCCTGATGCTGAGGCTTCTTGAGTTTCTCCTCCTTCGCTCTCGCGATCGCCTCGATCTGTCTGTCGGTCATTTCGACTCCGGGGATCAGTTCGACGGCAGTGTCGTCGATATCGTTGCCGATGTCATTGAACTGCTCCTTGGCGTTGATCAGGTCATCTGCGGCAGTCGTACGCGGTGAGCTCGCGTTTCGCGTGACTTTCATGCGTCATGCCGACTGTGGGGTCTTCGGGGCCGTGTCCGTACCGCACGGCGTATGCAACCATGCTACCGGGAAGGGGCCAACGCATGTCTCATGCTTTCTGTACTATACGCACGGTGTCTTTGCCGACGATTTCTTTTGGTTTCTAAGGACATGCGTTAACACTGTCTGGAGTTCGTTATGGTACGCTCACTCTTTTCATGCCCCGTGCTCCACATTTAGAAGATTGACGATGATAAAAATTCATCGGAATTTTGAAAATGATTAAGATTTATTAACAAATGAAACGAAAACAAATTATATTAACAAAAAATGACCTTATAGCTGATGGAACTAAATAAAAATTAGTGGAAGAGGACGTTAGAAGGTGACATGTTAGAAAAAAACAAACTAAAAATAATAATATAATATATTTATAAACACTTGTGTTAGAATACTCATAAACTCATTTACTTCTCACATAGGTACTTAATATCTATGAATTCATAAATTGTAAAAAATTGAAGACGTAAAACCGTCACTTGATCGTTAAATGTTAATTTGTTTTATATCAAAAATTCATAGTTTTAACGCCCGGTGCGCTAGTGACGTACACTCGCTTACGGATTGCCAGCTCGAAACTAATCTTAAGAAAGAATGGCTCTCATTTATCAGTCAAGCAATAAATAAGAACGAATGAAATATGACACAAGAAAATCTCTTGAAACTATTCATCATCAAGCAGTTCAAATACTTGTTTCCATCACTCATTAAATAAAAAAACATCTAATATCTGCTATTTAAGTAAAGTAATTATCGTAATGTGCTCTGAGCCAACCTCGATGTTATATTTTAAAGGGAATGTTAATACAAAAATCGCGTGCAAAAGTTCATTGTGCTCAACATTTAGACGTATTAGACGAATTGGTCCACGAAATGGAATGTCGTTTAACTTAAAAATACAAAAGCTGTCTCGTCGCGTACAACACCTAACATATCCTTTTAGATTTATATGAACGACTAAGAAGCGAGGACGCATCTACATTAATTATAGTGTACGTAAATTGCACATGGCAGTGGTGTCGTAGCGAACACTCGATCATAAAAAAGTAAAAGCGGCTGGCAATTAATCTACTTCTATTAACAGCTAGTCACCCGCCCGTCTCGCTCAATGTATCTCAAAATAGAACAAAAACCTTAAGCAAAGGCAATAAATAAGAAAATTAATTTACAAGATTTCCCGCCCAAGAAACTAAAATTTTTGACAACCTCAACTTGACAAATGACGTAGAGGTTAGTGAAACGAAAGCTATTTATGGATATCGATAGTGAGCCGGGCGGGTAAGGCGAGGTGTTCACATGTTCTGGATATCGTGGAGCGTGGCTTCCATTTCCTCCTGCAGGAGTTTGCTCTTTTCGCGCTCGGACACCAGATCGTCTGCAATACCCCATGTGGACACGGTGAGACACACAAAACATTAGTCACTCGATAAAACCATATGCAACAATCCGATATACCTTTGGTCAATTGCATATGATTTTATCGAGGCAGGCAAAAATCAACATTAAAACATCCATGCAAAATAAAATGGGAAACTATAACAAAAATCGAGCAACTAGTTGGAACAACATTTAAACTCCATGCTTACGCAATAAAAAGAATAGCGGTATCGAAAAGACGATGGTCCGAAAATTTAAACAAATTCATCTGATCTGCGACCATCGCCTTTCCTATGTTTATCAATAATAAAGTTACTATGAAAATTATAAGTAAGCTAAGTCGTAGCGAAATGAGAGAGAAAAAAGCTTTCAAATCTAATGTACAGCTTTAACAGCACGATTGATGGCTGACGTGATTTAAAGCTTTGGTTATTTTTCAAACGATTGTTATAACTTGACTTCAGAGATAATAATTTTTTCACTTAACCAACTGCTGTTCTCGTCTCTACTAATCTGTGAACCTTCAAAACTAACAAATCATATTTAAACTTCTTTACATTACTAATTGATCCAAATCTGATATTTAAAAAAATAATAATTAATATGTCATTAAAATGCATATTACCTTCGAGCCTGTCGACCTCCTTCTGTAGTTTTTGGACAGAGCGCTCAGCAAATTCAGCGCGAGCTTCAGCCTGAAAACATTGTAAACACGGCGATGTTAAAATCTAAACTTTTGAGAAAATAGCCTTTTTTCTGCATTTTGTACCAATATGAACAACTAATAATTTAAAGACATTTTTAAATAATTACATTTTAAATAAATAACCAATTTTGGACTCGCAACTCTAAAAAACGTACAAATTCAAACAGAAAAAAGACTATTCTATAGATTTCACGGAAACCCCATGCAAATATTATTTCTTTTTATTTATTGAAGTTATACTTCTTTAGGCGCGTTATGAAAAATTGATGAGAGTGAAATTTTACAATGCGCGCGCACCGTGACACAAAATTAACTGAATGAAGTTGGCCCACGGAAGATGCTACGGCATCGGACGTAATTTAAAAACAACATTCGAATAATAATAGAATTTATGTTACACTTAATGTAAGAGAATAATAATAAATATTTATTTATTTAATTTTTCAAATGTAAACTGAACTTTATTGACTATAATGACCCCTTTTCCAGTCTTTGATTATTTAATTGTAATTAATTATTTGCATGCAATCAAAACCTATTTTTTAAAATGCCATAGAAGTATAACTTCTTACGCGCGTACATAAGTACACGCACCCTTTTTTATTTTAAAGCATCTAATTATTATTTTAAATAATTACGAAACAAACATTTACAAAAAAAAACACATTAAATTCAAACAAAATCTTTTTTACAATAAAGCTACACACTAACACCATGCGAAATACCTTTACCAAGAGCAGTTATGCGCTGTGCTGTCGCTACGTAATACAAATTTACATATAATATACCATTACCCCCTATTATGAACAAATTGAAATGATAATGATAATGTTAGGGACATGATGAGTAGGTGTACTTTGGCCTCGTTATATAAGTACGTAGTTTGCAGATAGTTTGGATTATTATAATTAGATTTTCTAAACGTCTGCATTTTATTCTGAATTTTTACTAAGTGTTATTTAATGGCTTTTTTTTAATTCCTTTAACATTTGTCAGTGAATTGCTACTGATCTTAAACATGAGCAGTCAGGAAAGACCTGTCATCTGTGATATCTGTCAGTTGTCAATAATAGTGATGTGACCAAAGTGCCCCACTAATCGAGCAACTTACTTGCGTCAATTTCTGCGAGAGGCTGTGGATCTTATCCTCGACGTGGTCACGTGACGCCATCGCCTAGCCACATACGACTTATTGCATTATATACTCACAGCAAGCATGCTAGCGCCCATGTTGTGATTGCCCAATTCTTAACATCCAAACTATGCATACGCATCTCTTTACAATTACAAAATACTTTAAAGAACTGAGGAAAGCAGTAATAGTAACGAAATCGCACAGTCACAACATAAGCGGGTAGGGTACATAGATAAAGAAATAAATACACAGTAGATAGAACGAGAGAATACATGGACGAAGCACCAACCGTTCAGCCACTGGATTCACGAGCCTACACCCTCAGTAATAGCCACAATAAACAAGTTTCAATAGTGATGAAATTCGTAACACGAATGTCACGGTTGACTGAAATTATGTAAAATAGAATCAAATGCGTGTTGGCACGCGTTACACGCCTTCGAAAGTTAAAGTGGCTATTACAACAAACACAAAATGGCGATGAGCATGAACCGATTCTACAACCGTAACCAGAACTATCTACGTCCTCGGTCGCCGGTTACCTCTTTGAGCGACGCGTCCAACAATTTCACCTGAGACTCGAACGTTTCTTCCCTTTGCGTCGCCTGTATTAGTTAACGATATAAAAACTCCATGCAGTATCATAGTATACAATGATACCAAATTAGAAATAAAAACTAAACGACATACTGTTACGTACACAACAACTAAAATCGGAAAGGGTTTATCTCACTACACACGATTGATTTACCATTGATTTAGGTTTGAATAGAGAAAATGTCAATTGTCATGAGACCAAACGTCACATTTGTATGGTAAATCAATCGTAATGCTACACAATGTGCGGCATGATGCAGTTAGGCAAGCGAAAACACTCGCTAAGAATCATTCCACATCACACCTCCTTTAGGCGGGTGGTGAGGGTTTTGATTTGGTTTTTGTACTCCTCTTCACGTTGGTTTGCCTGTATGGAATTGACATTATTACTTTCATATAAATATAACAGTACGGTTCGTAAGACATCTTATTGGTTGGTGCTTAATTATTTCTCAATAGCTTGGGTAGTTCTAGCTTAAACTAGCTTATCTATGATGAAGAGACACATACCTTCTCCTCAGAGACCTCAAGGGACTTCAGGTTGTTACCGACAACGCGAAGTTCCTCCTCAAGCTCGACGATTTTGCTGAAAATTAAGTGAACTATAGTCAATTTCTTTGAATAAAAGGTTTCCTAAACTTGTCAAATTAATTTCAAATGTTTAAAAACATTACAAAAATTCTATGGTGACTAGTGAAACTTTACTACAATATTTTGAGACTGTTAACAATATTTTTATATCATATATCACTGAGCTACAGATATCATATTTTTGCTTAATCTCTAAATATCTTTTAACGATAACAATTGAACTAAATACTTAACAATTATAAAGGGGTCACGCGTTTAGTAATAAAAGCGCGATGTTCGGCAATTATTAGTTATTATCACCGTTGCACATGCTACGGATACACGGTTTACTTTCATCATCGAAAATATTATTTTGGTCAGTTATCTTTGATGATGATGATGATGAAAATTAACCGTAATATATACACCTTTTAAAATCGGAATTTTTATGTCATTTATCAATTTTATAGTTACGTAACTTTTATATCTCGATCTCCGATAAAAACGTGTATTTGAGCATTGCACAAAAACATTCCGTTCGCAAGACTTGCTGTGTTCTCGGTTTACATAATTATCTTTGTATGAGCAAGTTTACGCATATACATTAAGAAGCAAAAGACAAAAAAAATAATCTGCACAAATACACCTAAACTTAAAAGCGCAGCGTACTGGAATTATTTAAGTTGACTTAATATAAGTTTGAAATAAGTACATAATGACGATCTGCAATAAACTTTTCGACTTAAGAAACATACAGTACACTTTACATAAATATATTGCGGAATTTTATTCAAGGTATTTATGAAGTGAACTTTAATTTACGAATAATTTTACATCACAGTGTAGCCCGAATGTATTTGTGCAATGCAAGTACCGTTACGTAAGCATACTTACCATTCACTCTGTTCGGATCGCTCTTCGGCCCTCTCTAGATCCTGCTCCATGAGGACGAGCTTGCGCGCCACCTACCGCCGGCCGAGCGTTAGTACACGCCCACGCACACACACACAACACACACTAACTACAAGTGTTGCCAGATCTTATGTTATATGAATAGGAATAAAAAGGATATAGGTGAGGGGCAAGGGGACTTTGCGTGTGGTTATAACCTGTCACACACGTGTTAATAATAATTAATGAAATTAAATTCGACCTGGCAACACTGCCTACGCTCCGGCACCATTCTCGACTTCGCTGTCACGGTGCAGTGCATTGAAGCATCGGTATCGTCTTGCTGATTACATCTATAGCCTTCTAAATGACGGTGCAGGGAAAGTTGGAACGTAAGGAATTACCTTCTGATGTAGATATTTGTGACAAGGTATCAAATGTAAATTGATAAAAACTATCGTATTTCTTGGTATAGGGTAAGGCAACAAAGCGGGCAATCGAGAATGGCGCCAGCACTCAATTAAAAATAAAAACGAGGGTTGTCCCATTACATTTAGTTTTAAAAATTTCAAATATTAAAAGAAAATCTATGTGCTATCTAGTGCGTTATCATAATCGTTATGTGATGTGTGCGCTATATGTGCGGCACGCATACGGCCAGTAATTCTGGTGTATTGCGGCGCATATCTGAAAACGAAAATTGCCCTATACCACACATATTTCCTGATAGCCTAACACTTAAACACACATTGAGGACAGAAGTTTAGTTGACACATGGACATGATAGTTACATTACATAAGAAATATCCATGAGATGGGGCAACCCTTGTTTTTATCTCAAAATGTGATGCTGGGAAACGCACGCGTCTGCAAACACCATTAAAAAACTTAACACTACAGACTACAGCATCACTAACCAACGCATTGAATAGTGACAAGGCCGAGTTAATAAAATGATTGATGTAGAATTAAAAAAAATTCTCCAGCAGCTTCTCGTTCACCTAAGAACATGCATGTAAAGTTAGAACCAATGTTGGCAGTTATTGTGCAGATTAATGATGAACAACCATGCAAACGGTGTCAACTAGCAAACTAGCTCAGCACAGGACAATACTACATAGCCACTTGTAGTATTGATCCTGCCCCGGGGAAACTAAATCAATGGAAACCTACGATTCACCAGTCTCGGCGCGCTCCTCAGCGCGCTCCAAATCAGCCTCAACCATAGCCAGCTTACGAGCGACCTGGACACATCATTCCACATAAGCATTTTCTATTAAATAAATTCCTTGCTATTTTAGGTAAGATCTTGAGCAGCCGTCATATATGGTATCACCTTATGTAAGATATATACGAACACGTTCTCCCTTTTAAGGGCAAGAAACGAACGATCACGCACGACACCGTACCATTTTTGGCGTGACTTTTTAAGACTGCCTTCACCGAGCACGGTCACGTCAGGGGAAGTAGGGCAATTACAACCATCTGTTACTGACACATGTTGCTAAAATTTGCCGAAGATGTATATAATGTCAAAAGTATATATGAATTTTAACATTTCAGGAGAATTTATTACATTGACACACAAATGTAATATGACGAAACATGCTATAACTCCTTTACTAGAGTTTTACATAGGGGAATTGTTAAAAATCAATTTTTAGAAAACTTCACTTAAAACAAATTAGTTTAGTGTTAAAAGGGAGTACTAAAATCTCTAATGGGGTAAATGGAGAATTGACAACACATATGTTAAGTATTAAAAATCACACGCAACGTCGATAACACATATTGTTATTGCTCATTTCTTGAAAGCTTCTGGAAAGCTCAAATATCACAGCTTCCAAAAATATAACAAGCAAACCAAACCAAACAACACGAAAAAACAAAGACCTCATCGTATTTCTTGTCAGCTTCCTCAGCAAGGAACCTGGCTTCCTTGAGCTGGTTCTCCAAGGCATCCATACGTTCTTCATCAGCCAATGACCTGTTCTCCAGAATCTTGCGGGCACTGTCGCCGATAACAAATAACTTCAGTATAGTAGATAGAGAAAAAGAAGGGAAACCCAGTAGTTAGAAGACATGCAGACGAACACACGAGAAAAAACGTACAAAGCTACCTAAAAACTGTGGAGAAAAATTAATTAGAACCATGATAAATATTTAAGTATCTTGGTTCTAATGGACTTAAAACTAAACAAAATGAAACAACACGTTTCAATTTGTTCCATGCACTTATTATTAAGTCTTAATAATATTGATAAACATATGTTTTTTCGTGCCCAGAAACAATTTACCCTTCAACGTCGGGATTGTGTTTCTGTCACTGATGTTACCATACGCACATTAATATGTGAAAATAGAAACGATTGAATAGTTTGAAACAAATCGAGCGTAACGAAAGTGACGTGATTACTATGTCATAATACAGCGTGTAAAAAAATCAATAAATTCAGAATTAATTAATAACATTACTAATACAGTTATAAGCCACAGCTTCTTTTGTATGAATAAGAAGCCCACAAGCTATAATCCTAATAAAATTAACGGGATTTTCTTTACACTGTATACTGTATAGTATTTATATACGTATGATAACAGGGAAGCAAAAACATCATTATCAAGCGTTCACCTCTTCGTATTTCTTGTCGGACTCTTCCGCTATGAGTTTCGCCTGGGAAAGCTGTGCTTCTAAGATGGCGACGCGGTCATCCTCCATGTTCGTTCGGTTCTCCAACGCCTTGCGTATTCTGATTAGTGCGGTCAAACACATGCGTGTTAAAACATCGATAAAACTTAACAACACTAGTTTTCACAACAATCGGAAATATACACGATTTTTTACATATATAATAGTAATTCAATAAAATATATAAAATGTATGTATATATTCGTGAATATTACCCATTGATTACATATTTTTATAGGAAGTATTATAAAGGGTTGGCTTAAACTCAAGAATTTCTTTTACAGAAGTCAATCAGGTAATATGGTGGTTAGAATAAAAAAAGAAACATGCACACAATTATAGATAAAATTATAGAATTTTAAACAGTTTTTGCCAATGACTATAAATATTCGATCCACTAAAAATTAAAATAATAACTACACTCAAAAAAAAATGTATCATTTAGTTTTACGGAAACCATCCTATCTAGGTAGATAGTTTTAATATCATTAGTAAGCTACTTAATGACGTTGTAGTTCTTAGGTTTCTATTCAAGATCACAGAGCTATAAAAATCTAAAATTTAAATATGTAGTAATAACTGCACAGACTGAGGCAATTCCAATAAAAAACATTATAATCTAGAAAAAGATCAAAATTTGAAAATTCAATCTTGGAATAACATCGAACTGACCGTTCAGACTCATCGGCGGCTTGGCTGGCCTCAGCGAGCTTAGCTGTGGCTGTTGCGAGCCTCTCCTCAGACCTCTCAAGGTCTTCCTCCAACAATTGGATACGACGGTTGAGTGCAGCCACTTCGGATTCGGCCTGAAATTTTATTTACCATTAATCAAAAGAACTTATTATAACAGTCTATATTAAGATCATCACCCATCATGTAATAAGAACTTTAATTGCTTTAACCAAAGCGCTGTTTATATTAAGAACAATGTATTATTAATACATAATTCTAATAAAACAGTAGTATTAGTTTGCACTTAGAGAATACTGCAAGATATTTCAAATAGACTAATATGGTTCAAAAAGAACGTAATGTCTTAGACAGTGGAAGTAGAGAATAAATAATCTATTACAAAAGAAATACCTAGTAAAAGCGTATTAATTTTATATTAATGATAATTATTTACTTAAATTTTACCGCTGGTATAAACCTTCAAATGGTGTCATTAACCCTTAATGTTTCTAATTAGTTGTCGATACCATAACTACCGTTAAACGTCAATTGACTGTTGCAGTCAAAACTATATTAATTCATAAGCGTTTAAAAAAAATGTCTTCTGCCTAACAATAAATCGATAGTTACCATTCCCAAAAATGGGTACTAACATGGTAACGCACTCAGGTCTTACGACAACTAACATTGTTAACATACGTGTTGAGAATTAATGGTCAATTGAAATATTTCGCTAGCTATTTATATTCAGTGAGCTGCACATGTCTATGACGTCACGCGTCCTTGTTGTGAGGAAGCCTGAGCGAGTCCCAGTTTCTCCTTCTATCCTGTGTCGTCACTAATGCGTGGTAATAATTTGCAATACGTTTTCTAATTATGAAAAATTATATTATACGATAACTAACCAGTCTTAGTAAGATACCGGCGCAGTTATTGTTGTATAAATTTATTTCGAGATACAGTTCGCCGCGCCAATGTTACTTTTAAGACATACAGGTACAAAAAAAAATTAAGCCCCAACAAGTGGCTTTAATATAGCAATCCCATTGATTTAGGTGATAATTGTGTTATTCATAGATCTTTTTGCGACCTTGAACCGACGATTTGTTTATTTTCCGTCTTTGGCAAACGAAAAACTTAACCTTGTGAGTCAACAACCTTTGGTGTAAAAATATCTTCTAATTTGTAACATGATATGATTAATATGGCTTCTTTAAGCAACACTTGACTGCTCTGTTTAATTCTCTATAGGAGGGTCCATATTTTTTATGGGATCTATTTGGGCGTGATCGTATCCATTGACAATTGACTCACAATACAATGGTAATAGTAATACAAAACAGTCACGCATAGGGAATGGTAAAATTCCCTGTTTGTAATGCTAGACAATGAATGCACCGTTATTTTACTGTGTAGTTAAGATATTTTTCAACTACAAAGGTTAAAAGCCTTGGAAAGGCTTTATGGCTTAAGTGATTAGTATCATCCGGTTTCATTTAAAATGCTCGGTTACTCGTATAAACAAAACGTGACAAATATATTTCAAAACTTATACTAAACTAATAAAGTGCTGCCAAATTTTAAAGATTTACCAACAATTTATAAAAAAATAAGTAGCTACATTCGGACTGTAGAGTTGGAAATAGGCAAAACAGTCTTGTTCAAAATATGCAATGGAGTTGTTCGAAACTTAATAAAGGTAAAAATTATATCCTTGTACAGAAAATAATCTTTAATAGAAACATCTTATCGATACTGTTAAATATATAAAATTTGATACATGAAAACTGCGATAAGACACGCGAAGCTACCAAATACAGTATCTGAACACGAGTGTGGGCAGGTACAATTAGTTTTATTCCGTACAAGATAACGGAATCAGATATGTTTTAGAAAAATAATGTGGGAAACCTCAGCCTCAGATTTAAAAATTTTATTAGAAGAGCAGACGTATAAATTACGTCATGTCGATAAATACGAGTTGGACACGCCTTTCGAGCCGGCGCGGTCCTTCGGAGGACGTCGGAACCTTAGCGAACATAAGGAATGTATCGAAAGGATCACGGTACAGACCGGCTCCACATCATGTGTTTCAAGTCTGGCACACGACCTCAGTCGCGACCAAACCTGTTAGCAACAAAATCTGGCACACCGTGCACCGTTAAATGCGATATTAATTTCTTAAAAGCACCAGAAACTGAATCTCGTTGCACCACTATTTTTTTATACAACACTACAGAGCACGAATGAAAGAATAATAATGGTATGTTACAAAAAACATAAATCCGCCATCTCATTCCTATGGTTCCAACGGAGTCATAAAAGAAAGAGAGGTGAATATGCGTACGTCGCCGGCACACCTAAGTATGGCCGGACATTACTCACTATAGGTAGATAGTATTATAACTTTACGGAGACTGATAAACTCATGTACATTTTAACATTCTTAACACAATGTTCACAAATTTAGATCGCTATTACACACATCACATGACACATATATAATACGTTATCTTACTTCTTCTCTTCGCATTATTTCCACTTGTAAGCGTTTGTGGTATTCCTCACACTCGTCCTTATATTTTTCCATTTCCTCTTTTGTTTGACGCATTTTCTTCTTCAATACGTCGAGAATCGTACCTTGCTGCATATTTGTCGTCATTTTTATTCACTTTTGTCGTAAACCAATTAATATTTCAAAATCTAAAAACAAGAGACACCTTCGCCCTTGTCGCGAAAATGCCAACTGACTGGGTCGTTCGTTATTGCTCCGTATCGCGGAGATACGAATGAAACAGCCGGCGAATAAAATGGCCGCTAGCAACCTACACTCGCTTTATCACTTGTTCGTTAACGATCAACACTTAGTGCAATACGATATTACTAATGTAATGGCTAAAAACAATAATGTTTAATTAATATTATACAATTAAATAACGATGCCACTCGTCAACACATTATAAACTGAATGAGAAGTGAAGACTGACAGCAAGCCACATACATAAACGGTAAACGTCACAATCGAAGGCGCCGTCGGAACACACTAACTCCACCTGCTGTGAAATTTTGAAGCTACATCCTGTAGGGTCAAATTGAACCTTTTAAAATTCATATTGTACTTAAAGCGGGATGGTCGCAATGGTTCAATAAATAAATACAATATAAATCGCGGAAGTGAGCACTATCAGAATATAACAGCAGACATTCCATTATCATTGTCACAGAAATCGTGTGAATCAAAGTAATGTTCGTAATATGTAGCAGGAACTAATAACTAATAATTCACATTAAAAATACGTTACACACATATTATCACATATGATTACATAAATAAAAAATCTTTGATTATCTCAACTCGGGTTTATTAGTTTAAATGCATTTTAACGCCATCTAGTTGAGTAATGTAAACATGCAACTAGTTCCGTATGTCTTTTGTATGACATTTATCCAATCAAATAAAATATTTTTAGTCGGATGCAGTATTTAAATAAGTCGCAGACAAATGAAAGTGACATTTAGATTTTCTAATTGATGTGAGCTATATGTTATGTATGTATTCCAACTATGGCATTATAAGGAAGGGTTACATATTATCATGGATTATAAGATTATATGTTATTATGGAGTTTTAAATTATCATTTGAAATGAAGTGTATCTTTTCATCTAGGATAAAATCTTAGATGACATGTACCTAACACTATAATATTTAATACCAAAATAATCTTTGTCTAAAAAATACTACTCTAAAATACATAACTTCAATGTATAAATATAGATTTTTTTCTGAATGCCTATACATATAACCTACCTATGTACACTAATATTATAAGGAGGTGATATTTGTTTTTTGTATAAAAAATATATAAATTCTAAATCTCCTGGACAAATTTTAAAAATTACGTGTTGCATACATATTATCAGCGAGTAACATATGCTAACTAGCTAACATTGATTAATGAAGTTTTACGAAAACGGAAACTATTTCAACTATAATCATAGGAACTACATGTTTTTAAACTTTTTGTGCTGGGGTAGAGGAAAGATATTAAGGAGAGCTATATCATTATAAAATCATGCTATGACCAAATGAATGTGGGTGAAACTGCAGATGTTATACTTGTGTACACCATAGCAATTAAAAAACGAAGAACTTGTACTTTAAACATGAATCTGAATATTTCAAGTGCTATAATCTTTATATATAAATTATTATTTAATTTGTATTTTGACATTTTAGCTTAATCTTATCAGTTAGAAATTAAAAATTAAAATTAGTTAGAAGTTAAACTGATATTAGTTAAAACTTATTAAATTCACATACCACATAGTGATGAGTGTGTATGGGGCACATAGAATTATAAATGTTTGCTTATTTTTCAGTCAATTTCAAATTACAATATTTAGGTCAGGTTAGTTAGGTGAACATACTAAGAATCTGTCCACAATGCAATCAAAATTTATAACATAATTGTATAATTACAATTAATTAAAATTGTACCACAAATTAGGTCTAGGATATGGCCGTACCTACAATATTCAAGTGTAAACCAGTACATGTGTAAAATTTGGGGTATATGAATGTAGTATTTCCTGTCTAGCAGCTACCTATTATAATTTGAAATTTATGTTTGCAATCACTTATAGCATATAACTGACATAACATTTAACATACATAACTGCTATAGTTACCAATAAATCATTGTTTTTAGAAATAATTTTGTAGAATTGCAAGACCCGTAACTTTCATATGTTTAACCAGGTAATTTGAAAACATAGTCATTATGAGTATATCTAATATATCAAGCATTCAATTGAAGAGAACTAATGATATATATGTTTTAAATCTTATTCATCCTTATCAGTATTCTAACCAAGAACACATTTGAGATGGTTTTATCTATCTGATAAGCGTAGCCTTTATAAGATACCATCACGTTTATATATTAAAGTCACGTTTTATTTTTTATTTTAACAAATTAAAAATGGTTTTAGTTGTTAACTAGCAATAATTTTTACTCAATTATACTTTCTATCAGAGCGACATCTAGCGCAAAAATGAACAACTACAGGCGTAAACAAGAATCGAGAGAAATGTCAAATTGCTCAGCTGATCGCAATTCACCCGCTGCTCACAGCAGCCGTAATATTCTCTGACGAAATGCGATTAAAAATAGTTTATACACATTTAGCCCACGCCTGGCTGTTCATAGCTTAAACAAATGTACAAGAAAATAGGAAATTACCCTTTTTAATGCCGTATTCTTTATATTCTGCAACTCATTCTTGATAATGGAAAATTTCATTATTGTGTCAGATGAGAAAATAGAACTACCAAATGCGAGACCGGGATAATCTGCGCATCTTCTATTTCTACGATTTTCTCTAGCTGCCAACACTTCAGTACATTCACTAGGGCATCTAAGTTTAGCAAGTTCTGCTGTCTCAGGGTCATCATCCGATATGATATCGGAGACTGGAGGCACCATCTCCGCGCCATCACCCGATGACCTTTCTTCTTTAAAAGAGAAATCATCGTCGGAGAGTTCAATTGTTTCTGACTCCGGAATATTTGTGTCAAAGGTAAAGTCATCATCGATATTCGAGTCGTCGCCTATATTTCGATTTGAAAGTGCATCGTCACTACTCGTCCTTGTCATTTCTTGAGATTCACTAACACTATTGACACAAGACACAACATCGTCTGTTTCTAAGGTCACTTCTTTGGACGGAGTTTTGTTTACGGTTGGCCCGGGGGCGGGAAGGCGGTCGCCTCTCATCCGCGGGTGGTGTTGATGCCCCCTGCGCCGCACGGGGGTGCGCCCGTGGGCGTGGGGCGCGGACGCGGACATCACTGCACGCCGCGCGCTGAGACCGGCCGCGCAGTGCGCGCCGCCATATTGACTGAATGAGTGCAACAACAAAATACCTACGTGGCGCTGCCGTCGCCTTTCATTAACTTTCGTATTATCTGTCAATTGTCATTTGTCAAATTGAATTACTGCTTTACCGGCAGTTTTATTGGCGGTCAATTTTAAATTTCTTCTCCAGTAGAAGTGTGCGAATAGGGTACTTTTCCTTATAACTTGCTTTATGAGGGAAACGTGGGGTGATTAGAGGTCGCAGCAGTGCTAAAGTACTTTTTATTAACAAATATGTTATATCAATATTGTTCGACAGTCACCCTCTTGATACTTAATGTGTAAAAATTGTAAAAAACATTATTATTTTTGTGAATAGCAAATAAGAATTATAATAGTTTGCATAAACCACCACGCTACTTTTCTCTCCGCACAGATTCTAACGTCTTGTGTTAAATGCTACTTTAACAAATGTTATGCACACAAAGTAACCGTGAAAAATATCTTAAGATATAATTTGCATAATGATTATAATTTATAATTATTAAAACCTATGGAGTTTTCTTCATAATATACAATGTGTTAAAAATAATTATAAATTGATTAAGCATTCGAAGAATGTGTTTAAACTGGCACGCGTCTAATTTTACCGAAACACCGGGCACCGGGGCCATATTAGGTGCGGGACGCCAAAAATAACCGCCTGGTGCGCACGAGACGTTTAACATAAACAACCTCATATTTTTAAGTAAATACAAACGTTATTCAATTAAACAAAGACTATTCATAAGTTTATTAGATTAGATTTTATGAAACTTAAAACCTTATACAATTCCAAAGTTATAACTTTAGAAATAGACAAATAGTGCTATGTTATTTGATAATCGTTACTTTACACAAAAATAAAAGAAATATGTGTGAGTGCGAAGCTTAATTCCTTGAGTGTCGTTTAAGTAAATATTACAAGGTTTTGGCTTATTAAACGCATATAAATTGATAGAATTCATTTACACAGACACTTAACCATGAGAACAATAGTAAAAACGATTAGAAAAATGTGTAATTAGTTTCCAAGTAACTAATTTACATAAGGTCGTATATGTATTTTGGTAATAAGCTGTAATATTGAGGTCGCGCTAATTAGGATTAGCGTTTTTTTATTCAACCTACATTTCGTTATATTTGTTCAACATTAAAATATATTTTACTTTAATTAGTACGCGACATTAAAAATTACATTTCAATTTAAAAACATTCAAGTTCTTATGGCACCATCACCACAATTATATATAATATCAATAATTCTGTATTATTTGGTATAATCATGTAGATACAATTTTCGTAAACATTTTAGAGTGATGGAAGTATTTAACTATTCAGTAATAAATATAAACTCCAATAATTATTTATTTATAAAAATATATGTATATATAAATAAAATTATTCATTTTTAAGTGGGACGTAATGTAGATACTCCGGTGCCTTATATAAACAGTGTGTGGTTTTGAATCCATAAATTCAGTGTATTTTTGTACTTTTAGAAAATAAACAAAATTTTCCTACATTCCTATATTCATTGCTTTGGTGTTACCGAAACATTTTTATTATTGATTCAGTGAACTCGAACCCAGTACCTAACTCTCTTAAAACTGAATGACCAATTAGCGGTTAAATATACTTGTAGATATAATAATCAGAATAAAAGTAAAATTCCCTTTATATTTTTTACCAATTTTTTGGTTATACTTCTTTTGGTGCGTTAGGGAAAAATTATGAGAGTAAATTGTTACAATGCGCGCGCGCACCGTCACAAAAAACCGACACCCTGAAGTAAGCTATAGTCATATAAATAAATAATTTTTGAAAAGATTTTTATCTTGTTACGCCACAGAAGTATAACTTCTAACGCGTGTACATAAGTACACACACGTTTTTTTTAAATTAATGATATAACATCCGTATTAAAATAATACTTACGGTCTGTAATGCCTTCTCCTTCTCCTCAAGTTTGCCGTTGACCTGCATAAGGGCCTCCTGTGTCTGGTCGAGCTCATTCTCAATCGTCTGGATCTTCTTCTGGAGCTGTCTGGCCTCTTCCTCTGCCTGTATATTTACAAATGTTTTAATATTTTGGGACTACTCTCTCAACTCAACTCGTTTTGTTTATCTGTATGACCTCTGAATTAAAAGGAATTATTAAGAGAAGTATTTTTTAAATGCGCGACATTATAAGAACTTTGAAAAAGATCAAGTATCACGAGATTATAAAGTTATATCTAATTAATTGTGTGACAACAGCATTGTCACGATAAAATATGTGTTTAATATAAAGTTTTTTTAAAGACAACATGGGTGCTTATCGATGGAGGTACAGCAGACCTCTGAAACTTGAAAGGAAAATTGTCTCCAAAGATTTAAAAATCTAAAGGGTTTTAATGAAACGCATAAAGGGCATCGTACCAGGAACGCATAAGGTACAAATATGTCGAGATATTAGTGCATTGGACGTGCATGGGCGTCCTTGGCCTGCTACTAGCACATAGCACTGCGGTCAAGACCCTATACTACATTTTATTAGTCCTTTTAGAAAGGAAATATGATCCTTTTATTGATGCCGAACACTGCGGTTAATTTGTATGATTTTTAAATACTTTTGCGTTACGCCTTGAAGTGATTAGATTTCTAGACTATGACAAAAATATATGTCGCATAATTTTTACGATTTAAAAAAGATATAAAAAGAATAAAAAATTGATTAAAGAGGTTATTCATATTGCTGATGGAATACGATATAATATCAGAAGTTCTAATAATGCGTCCGTCACAAGTACTAATAAAATATGAGAGGAAAATATGGGTATTGTTGCTTTAACAGCATAGGATTTTATTAAATAAAGTTGACGTCATATCAATGAAAAACCAAATTTTTTGCTAGTTTCATTTTACGTAAAACATGCCATACTGAAGTACAAAGTTTAACAAGAGAGTATAAAGACAAGGTCACAGAATAGCAACTTATTGTTCCTAGCTTAGTCTATTATCTCTTTTTGTATGTCTATGGTAATAAACAGTACCTTCTCAGCTTTTAAAAATTTATGAGAAGCCTGAAAAGGTCCCGCTGAACATACAGGAGCTACTTATGAATTCCTCAACTTATTTATATTTGTATAGATACATTTTGGAGACAGTAAAGAACATATAATTATTTAATTTAATATTACATTAATATTTAATACTCATAATAATTTAATACAATTTAAGGTTAAAATAATATGATGATGATATTAATTTATCCCTAATGGGAAAGGCCTACTGTGATATTTGCACGGATTCGACCACTGATAAAACAACTGACACAACATTTGAAACCACTTGATAACGATTTGACATAACTTAAAAGTTAAAACATGGATTTGAAAAGACATTGAAATTTACGATATATAAATAAAGGAAATATTCTACGAAAGACTAGGCGGTATGGTCGAAAGACTGTAGCCTGCGCCACTGAAAAAAAAAAAGTACCTTCTCAGCACGAAGGTTGGCATCCTTGGCCTCTTGCTCGCACATGGCAGCGCGGTCAAGAGCATTGTCCTTCTCCAGCTTCATCGCCTGCATCTTCTTTTTGATCGCGTCCATTTTGGCGGGGTTTTTGTTTGTTCTCTCCTAGACGAAAAGCTGTAAAAAATTTAGTAAGTAAAGTTTCTACTTTTAATATTTATAGGAAAGTATAGCTTATATGAGATGTTTAATTAGGTATTATAAAAGTAAAAGCTTTCGTGTAGGCTAGACTTTCGGGGATTTTATAGTAAGACATTTAATAAAGCAACGATACAGTGTTATTAGACATTATTCTTGAAGTGTAGGAGCACTTAAACAGAACAAATGGCGCCTACAGATTTAACGCTATTGTATATAACCAAATGGACCAAGAAAGTATTTAAAATAATTCTAAATTTTGCAGTTCTATCGAGATGAACCTCTTCTGCCTTGCGATTCTGTAACTCACTTTTCGAACTCACACAGCGGTTTTCACAGCGGCGGTCGCGCTCAAATCAGTCGTAAAGCAGTCATTTTATGATTTGACATTCTAATAAGAAGGGAGCTTGTAGTTTATTGTTTATCAGAATGCCAAATCAGTCGTAAAATGACTGCTTTACGACTGATTTGAGCGCGACCACCGCTGTGTGAGTTCGAAAAGTGAGTTACAGAATCGCAGGCTGTACACTGTAATAGGTTCTAAGAAGTAATTCCCGATGTTACGTAAATGGCGTAATTGTTGCCGCTGAAGAAATATCTAGATTTTTGAAATATCTACTTGGTCCATTCCGTGTACAAGGAAAAACAACTTGTTGAACTTTACTAAATTTACCGTTGAGATACAGCTAATCTAAACGAAGTTGTTAACTGTACATAAGCTAGTAAGTGCTTGTAAGGTTGTAAGGAATAGCAAGAGTGAGAAAAAATGGCGGGCTGAGTCGCTTATCTATTTTGCTAAATATTTTTTTCAAGAGAAAAGACATACCTAAAACTTTAAGGCAGGTCGTATGGTCTACAGACTTTAAGGCTGGCCGGAAGGCATATAGTAACGATAAAAAAATTGCTATGATATATATAATACTTTAAATTTAGAACGTTTTTATTATTAATTTCTGTACAAAAAAAACATCTAAAACATTATGTACTGATTCAAAACACCAAATGCATTAATTAGTGACTTCCTGACTGCATTTATTCATTCATTTCGGTTGCATGGAACAGTTCAATGATCTGAATGCACCAAGAATAAAACAAGGGATTTCAAAGGAATCTTATTCTAGTATGCCGGGAATTATTTTCATGCTCTCTCGCAAGTATTCAATGCTTATGATAAGAAAAACGATATTGTATAAAATGTTTCTGTGTACGTCTGTCTAAAGCGGCACAAATACATATCTTTAAAAAGGAATAACAATAACAGACGCAGAAATGCCTCCCGGTGTACTAAAATATAATTTGAAACGGCTATTTTGTTATCAAAATATTAATCTACCTAAGAAAAACTTAAGCTTCAATGATTTTAATTCAAATGAATTTAAAGATTCAATCAACCCACTTCTGTAATCATTTAGCTAAGTAAACAATACGCATACAATATTATCCTGTATTTGATTTGAATAAAACATTTGAGTAAACATAAAACGTACAACGCGCGGACGAAGGCTCTGTCGTGGATGAATCAAAGGGAAAATATTTCTTTGTGAGTCACACAATGCAAAAATGTGGATGCTGCGACCAACGGGATCTTATATATATTAATTCTTAACATCGATGACGAATTACAAGACTACCATTAACATTTTTAAATCAATATTATTTTAAACTTTAGGTTACGGCAGACGTTAAGAATAAGCAGTCGTAACGTTGATTCGTGTAATTTTTTTTATAGAATAAGGGTGTACGAGCCAAGGCTCTTGCTCACTCAGGCTTTCTTAGTTTTATAAGCGTGGCGATTTCTTTAAAAAAATCGGAGTATCGCCCCGAGAGGACGCCAGACGCAGGCACATTGCACATTGCAGTCATTCGTTACATAGCAATTAACATTTCATTATTTCGCTTATATTATACTGTTGTACGCGAGTGGTTAATACAGAGTAAGACAAAAATTCTCTATTATTTAAAGCATCCCGATGACCCAGGAAGGGACAAGGGAGGTACGGAGGAGGTAGGTAAAGAGATTACGGGACGCCCAAAAAGGGCAGACATCGCAGCCTATTGACACCCATTTTTAGTGGGTGCGTTGCCGGCCTTTGAGAGAGGAGCAAATAAATAATGTAATTCGGCTTTATATCCTTTAAAGGACCTTTGTTCTGAACCAAAGATAATATAGTGGATTGCTTTATAGACTGCCGCCTGTATGGGTTAATGCGTTCTAGACATATCGTATCACCAGGAGTGTCTGGCCTGTTGGTTGTTTCGGATTGTAAGGCATAAAAGGCATCTACAAAGATATATAATCTGTTGTAATTGACACAAAAAACTGCCCTTTTATAAATTATATAATTGCATTTGTAACTAACGAACCTATGTTTAAAAATGTATGCAATGTCTAAATTTTATATTTGTATTAAACATAGATAAGTTGAGATTTGAACCTGGAAAAAAATCGTAGTTTTAATTTGAATTAAGAATACCGATATTAAGAAATACCTTGACAAATTTAAATTAACGTGTAAGTTACAATTTGAGGTCAAAAGTCAATTGTTACAAAATTCAATGTCATAATGACACTATTTGATTTTGTTTATCTCAGGCGGAGAAAATCTCGCAAACATTTAAATGCATATCTTTAACTCTTTATTCATATCTTAAATTGAATGTTTAATGGCTATTGAATGTTTTGTCCTACCATTATTCATCCCTTTTAAAATAAATGTGTTAAAATATTCTTCAACTAATCATGATTTATAGTACATTTATGAGACGGGCTGTTAATCACCAAACACTAATGGTCTATTGTTTTAACATACAAGCATACCTTAAAGTTATGTAAATTATATTTCCGGTTTCAGATAGAGTATTCACTCCAAGCATACTTCAGTTTATATCTTACTGGCAACATTTTTTATTAGGTGTTAAAACGCAAAGATACAGCACGTCGGTAATGTAACTGATATTCTAACAATAGATGCATTCCAATTTAATCTCTTCGTGCGGTATTATTGACTTATTTACTTTAAAAATTCTTTTAAATACTGAATGTCGTATGACCTATTTTTAAACGACATTGAATTTAATTGTTTAAAAGTAATGTACATGTCCAATAAAATGAATTTCAGAACGACGTACAATAAATACACGTATATGGCTATCAGAATGCTCAAGGGCATTAAAATAAATTTCAACATTCGTAAATGTTAAACATAATTATTATTTGGACATGAATTTCCAGTTATTATCCATGACGTTAATCATTACTAATAACTTTTTTATTAATCATCACGTCCTTGTGTCATTAAGTAATAAAAATTGTTTTGGAAGTATATATGCATATATTTTTATTTAACTTTAATATTAAGCTATAATTAAAAAGAAATTGAAGACGTAGATTGTTTTATTTAACAAATGTAAAATCCCGGAGAAATCTCCATGCCTACTTTTATTTTCGGAGGCGCCGGAAAAGTTTTCATATTATCAGCTACTAGAAATATTTTGTGGCAACACACAGGCGCAGTCGCCCCCGCTTCCCGCGCTCCTACGGCATTGGTCAACATTTGGCTAATTGCCAAAACCGCGGGAAACGTCAGACGGTCATGGATTCCTATTGGCCATAGCATGTGAAATTTAGCACCGAGGTATACCGCGATATTTAAAAATAGAATTTGAGGCATCTTACAAAATATTATAGACAAAAATATTCTGACTCTACGCTTGATCTGGGTCAATTAAATCTATGTTTAACAAATTAAAACAACAACTTAGTTGGATAAGGTTGTGTACAAGTTGTATACTTAATTATTGTTTTCAAATTAATTTCAGATTCTTTAAGAAAGAAATAGGTACTTATGCAAAGTTTAGACAAAGTATTGTTAATTACGGATAACTTTTATAAATTGATCAATATTCATTTTAGCTACCCCATGACCACTTGACAATATCACTGTCACTTACCGTACCACTTAAAATTAATAAAAAAAAAACACAAATTCACTATGGCACTACACAGGCTACTTACATGTCGAGTCGACGCGTGCTGTGGTGCGACTGGCCTGCGAAGCTGCGTCTCGCCCGGTGTCGCCTTACCGCCACGAAAGGAGATGACAACCCCGCCCCGAGAATACAGCGAGGCTTATTTCATTGCTTTTCAAAAAAATATTGCATCTGATATGGAATACAAGGATTCAATTAATAATTACAACGCATATGTACTTATAATATTAAAACGTAATTAGTTTTCGTTGTTTTGATTAATTTTCGGAACTTATTTTTGTGATTATCACATGTCTAGCAAAGAGCAAACCCTATTCGTTATTGGAACAAGACAAAATCAGAGAATACGAATCTTTATATTTTTCTGTTAAAATTGTTATCTTTCTAAAATATATTTTTAGAAAGGATTTCTTTTTATAATAGTTGTTTTCGTAAACAAATAAAATGAGGAATTTATCCTTTGTGAATCTTACAACATTTTTGTAAGGGACGACAATTTATATTTGTGGATCTTTTAAATACATTAGACCGACCTACTTTTTTCGTTTAAACCTGTATCATGTATATAGTTTGATGATCCCCTGTGTCTCTCCAGTTAAAAGAGTATATATAGACACCTTGATTATTAGGAGAACAGGCGACGGGCATTCTGTACCAGAAACAATTTTTTGCCAAGAAACAAAACCAGGTCCTCAGGATTAAACGCTTACCGCTAATTATATAAATGGAGTAAAATTACGATACGATGGTACCCTAGGGAAGGCAAAAGGAGTAGAGGACCACAAAAAATTATGGGAAGACGACATCAGACAAGTGGCAGGAGTGATGTAGAACAGAGTGGCCCAAGAAATAAATGAATGGAAAAGGCCTCCTGCCCTTGCCGACTGGCAAACAGATCTGCAAAATCCAAGCAAGATCCAAATATTAGAATAGTTCTTTTTCAACCTTCTAATAACTAGGATAATATAATGATCTATGTTTATGTGTGTACCTCTACTGTCGATCTGAATAAAAGGCTATAATATTATTATTATTTTTATTATATATTACTAATTCTCTTTTAGAAGTGAAACTTCGTAAGGAGCATGAGGGTAAAATTTTTACGGATGAAACGCAATAATAATAATATTAGCGTCACGAAGATGTGCAGCGTTTTTGTCGAAGAAAAGATAGAGAGCGATTGAGAGAGAGTGAGAAGGACGAATAACCTTATAGAAATTCTATTTTTAAAATTAAAATTTCGTTAAGAATGGATTTATTTATAAATATTAGTCTTTTATATTTTATGCAAAATAATTTATTGAAATCTCAAATGACGAATTGTAGATTAAAATCCCACGTGTTTTTATTATCGAAGAAATGAATTTAAAAAAAAAAATTGTGTTAATTTTCGACACTTTTAATATTTTAATGACAATAAACTATTAAGTTTATTAAATTCCTAACATCCTTTTTCCCTCCCTCTAAGTCTCGGAAATCTAAAGTTTTAGATTTGTATAAATATGAACAAGACCTAAAAATTAGTTTGCCAAAGGAGTTTCAATCATGTGTACTTCGTACTCACACACTTTTTGTTAAAATACTATAAAGACCTACTAAATCTGTAACAAAATTGTATATAAATAATGGAATAAAATATAGGCAACTGAGAAACTCCTCCTTTCGGTCAAAGCCAAGAAATCGTGACATTTCGAAACGCATCACTGTGAGTCATTCGCCGTATGGCTGACCCAGATGGTCCTTTAAGGTCTCACCTTGAGGACCATGGGTAAGGGTCACTTGATCTGATAGTAAAAGGAAATATTTTCTCATAAGGTAAGTTAATTAAATTTATTGTTTATACGATTGTTTTATGTGCTAAATATTAAGGTTAAAATGAACTAAAAAATGACTGATTTGACCCTGTTTTTATTGGCTACACTTACATATTTATTTATAAATACATAATTCTCGTTGCCTTGAAGAGATCGCTAATATAAGAATTTTTAACAACTGAGTTTATTGTCGTCTCATTTCAGTAGAACTCACTTTTCGGGAATAAAAAAATTACGATTTTGAAATGTTAAGAAAAATAATTTTATTAATTGTTAACATGAGTATTATAACAAGCCTCCGGCAGTTTAAGAAGCAAGTCGACTTTCCTACTCCACTGTATGTAAATTTACCGTTTGGCTGTAAAAGTATCCCTAGCCATGATTAGGCATTCAATAATATTAAAAAAAAGCTTTTATTCTCTGACAGTTATTTACTAGCGCGCTTGCGAGCCTTCTGGCAGTGCGTGTCCATAGGCGGCGGTATCACTTAATATCAGGTGCCTCCTGCCTCCTATAACTCCTCCACTTTTTTAGCAACCTTTTTTATGAACAGGTAGTTTTCTCCTCCATTCTGTAGTAGGATAGAAATCCTGGGCCTTTCAATTCCAGTTTGTAGAACCTCGTCTACTTTTGACGTTTCCCGGATTTTTGTAGTCACCTATCATATAATACTATTCTCGCCATGTTTCGTTGGCAAACTAGTAGTTTCATTGTTCAAGCATTCAAATCATCTGTTAAATTCAAGTTACCTGAATAGCCTTACCTTAGCCTTATTATTATTGGTACGATCGTTCCTAGTAAGTGTAAATTGCGCCGTCTCTCCATTAAAATTGTACACTTTTTAATCGTGATCGGAAAACATTACACACTTGAAACGAACCGAATGGGAATAGGGAATTTTTTTTTTGATATCTCTCATTATTTTTTTTTTTTTTTTTTTCTTCGATAATTGTTATTTTGTGTGTTTATGTGTGTGTGTTTTTGTTAGTAATAAATGTTATGTCTATGTCTAAACTCGACTTAGTTTCATAGCTTGCCAATCAATCTAATTTCCATCAATAAGTCGAAAATTGTGACTTCGCGGTGCATAAACTCGTCATTGAAATCGAAACCACAATCGCTTATAAGAGTTACAAGTACCGGTGCAGTCATCAAATGTGAAATCTACTAATTAATAACACGGCGAGAACTATCATTATTTTAGGTATAGTCGAAGAATTAATTAACTGTGTACGTACGATAACTTTATCCATGCTGTAATCTAAAGAAAATTCCAACGATAATACGGTCGACTAATTCTCACGATGACATAATATGGATCGCATTGTCTGTGTAAATCACGTAAGTATCGTGCTATTTACACATCACAATCGTTTTACTAGTTTTATATCTAAGTATGTACTAACAAATCACCCTTGTGGCTTAGGTGGTAAAAGAAAAAGAAAAATTGCGCACTCCTCGGAGGTTATGAAACCCTAATCCTATAGCGATACCAACACATATCCCGCATAAAAACGCAGTCGCTATTGAAGTTACAAAGTAAGGCCGCTTTCCAGATAAATTTTTTAAGATGGCATGCACAGATTAGTTCTCCAAAAACATTAATATAATTAGTTGTATGATATCTCGAATTAACGCAAGTTTTAAATTCTGTCTCTTCCATAGTAATTAGGGCTATAATTAAATTATCTTGATTTACCATGGAGAGTGTTCAGAGGTGTTGTTCTAATACCTGCAGCTGAGTTTCATCATCATACAAAATACCATCAGTATCACCTCGACGTCCACCGTTTCACAACTGAGCATTTCTTAAGGCAGTTATTGCGCACCACTATGAACCAATTGCCCATTAATGTTTCGACCAATACGACTTAGGGTCCGTCAAGAAAAGAGCGTACTAATACCAAAAAGACCGGCAACGCACTTGCAAGCCGTCTGGCAATGTGAGTGTTTATGGGCAGCGGTATCACTTAATATCAGGTGAGCCTCCTGCCCGTTTGCCTCCTATTACATAATAAAAACATTTATTGGGCTTTCTATCGAGAAATATATTGCATTAGAATAGCGCTGATTATAAACTTAAATAGATCTCACACCGAACATAAGTCAAAATTATTGCATGCCTTCATAATTGATCTTAAGTAGATCACTTATAATTTCATACAACTATTTCTCATTCCTACAGTGGTTTAGTCGTAAAAGTACTCAAATTCCGCATTCATGACACGGATGTTTAAGGTATAACTCATTAAAACATTTGGAAAAGTTACATGAATCATTTTAAAAAGTGAAGATGGAAGCTGAGTCAAAGTTTTTGTTTCAAAAGGTAAATTGTCTCACGAGACTAAATGAGGTTAGTATGCAACTGATATGTGTATGTGCTCAAGCTTACATACAGACACATATTTTTTAAAAAACCTTTATGAGGTGAGCCGATTGGTAGCCATGTAAAGTAAAAAAAGCAAAAAGTTATTCTTGACAGTATGAAATGTCTTTTGATAGGGACATATCATTTAATATTATCCCCAAAACTACTTTAGTTACTCTTTTTATCAAATTGTATCAAAATGGACACATAAGTTACTTAGTGTAATTATTTTTCATGAATATCCCCTTTATTTCTTAATTAAGACTAATGAGAAATTATAATATTATTAAAAAAGTTTCCGTAACACTTTATTATTAGTATTGGACCTAATTGAGTTTTAACTTCTAATAATAGATTTAAATTATTTGGTCCCTCGGGCCGAGTACCTCATTCATATCATATCAGTTATCACATTGTATATCATTTGTAATATAGATTATATTTATTCTAAAATCATGTATTCTTCAATAATCTCTCCGACATTTTGTAGTAGTCCACTTCAAACCCAATCCTGAACACATGGTGAGCTGTGTATTTTCGTAGGAGCCAAGAATAGAAACGCTATCGTCATATGAATCTTCCGTTGCTTTACATAGCGTATAAATCGTTGCAAAACATATTATTGGTCTGTACAACTATGTCAGCGTGTCCGATTATTATAGGTACTACGTAGGAAATTTTTTAGGGTGTATTACGATTATGCAAAGCGTAAAAGGTAAGGATTAAGCTTAAACTTACTATTTTGATACAGAAGTGTTATATTACACTGCTATTTAAATTCTCGCTGTAGAATGGACGTCGGTTTCAACTCAAGTTCTGAAATTATTGTCAGCTCCAAACTTTATTTTATAAAAACCTGCAAACGGGACACATTCTCACACATTCGCATCTATTTAATTGGGCGTACCGCAAATATGTTTTGTAACATATCTTTATATTGTTTTTCCAGAATCAAAACCAATTACACTATGGCGGCGCTATATTGAAGCCAATTCGAAATAACTCGAAAGACGTTATTATAATAATTATTGGCGTTGCTCTTAATACTAAATATGGATGTTTATGGTAATAAAACCACGATAGATATAAACAAATCAATCATGCTAATTTTGATTGATTCATTTACATTTTACAGTAATAGCAGCGATCGGACAATTTATGTACACTACTGATAATAATTTTAAAACGATTATTTCATAAAGAAAAACCTTTGTACAGATGTGTTTGATAATATCTACTATACGGTTATATAAGTAATTTTGTGTTTTAAGATGTTTAATGGAAAAGAGGCAGTTACGGACCAAGTTACCTGAACTTGGTCAATGAATCAAAACGGTGTCTAAACATTTTGTCGGTTATATTATAAAAACGTAAAACGTGACTGTTCCAAGCCTCTGCTAGGGATAGGTCAAACCTTCTACAACTAAAATGATTTATCAGAATGCTGTTTAAAAGTGGTAGCAATGTCGCCACTTACCATCAAGTAGCGCCATTAAGGCGCGCCAGTGGCCTTGCCTTACCAGACTAACCATTAAAGGCTTTCGCAAGCCCTGATAACAATTGTGGCGGAAAACTACACTGCATACGTGCACTCTGTGAGAGTTATTACGTGACATTTTTATACGATGTTTGATACCTATATCAAGGTAGTCTTAGGAAGGACTTATAAACAAATACTTCATGCCCGCTGGGTCCTTATTTAGGGTAAGATTCAGCCCTTAGCGCTAAGTCCGTCTTCCGTAAGTCAGAAAATATATTGGATTTTGAGATACGGGCGTATTGCTTCGCGCTAAGGGCCGGTTTTTTGATCCGTAGTTAACTCAACTATTGGTAAAAAATCGTTACTATTAGTTAAATATCAGCAAAATGCGTTTTTTGATCCGTGGTAAGAGCATCCAATGGTAAAATATCTAACCATTAGTCAAAAAAGTATCGGAGGGTTAAAAAGATGGCCGCTGGTAATTTATATAGTAACAGCTGTTTGTCACAGAAATCAAACTATGATAAATACGTTTATTACTATCTAATGATGAATTTAAACATATTGAGATACTTTAATTAATGAGACGATGAAGAAGACGATAATATTATATGAGAATGTGTTAATGAGTGACCAAAAATATTCTCGTTTCTGAATCTCATCTTAAAATTCACAATAATTTTCAAAACACCGCAATGCGTATAATATTAAGTTTTATAATTATCTAAATTGTAAAGGTTCAACGTAAGAAAAAGAAAATATTAATAATACTTTCTATTTTAATAAATATTTTTAGTAAATACAAAATATGTCTATGATAAAAAGACAATTATCTCGTTCTATCTCTTGTACATATTGTAAAATCAATAGTAGATAACTAATACGTATTCCGAAAATAATCAAACGTATTCATGTGTACCTATTTGTAAAGTTACCATTGTAAAGATTTTATGTAACATCTTTTTTAGATTAATTTATGGATTCGAACTGTATATGGCACTGTACAATATGACAATATTTGCAATGATGAATCAAGCGTAAACCATATGGTGGAACACCTTGTAATTTCACATACACAGTTTAGGTCACATTCTATAAGTACTTCAAGTAATCATACCTAGGTTTTTATTGTGAATAAAAAATGGTCTAACGAAGCTAACAGATTAGCATTATTGTTACAAATAAAATAATTCTATTATCAGCACTTTCAATAGACGATTTTTTTAATGTAAATTGGTTTAGTAATCCATTTAAAAATATTATTATCGAGTAGGTATCTAATGTTCGTTAGTTTGGTAATAGTAATCAAAAATTCAATTGACTAAAATACTCAGTTACGTTTAAATAATTAATAATTTATTTTAACCAGGTAGATTTTTATGAATATGAATAGTATGTACCTATAAAAATAAATAATTTATAGTTTATATGTAAAAAAATGCATTTATAAATTGTTGAATATTATTGTCAAATATTTGTTTAGGAATCTTACGAACCTTTCCCTTAATATTTATGACTGTTAAATTAAGATATCTTTCTAGATAACCTTTTATCGTTACAAACTGGTTTGAACGACCTCAGGCGATAAAATTATTTAAGAATCGCGCCACGCCGGTAATCAATGCTTTTTTAAACATGAGTCACCAGCTGTTTAAACTCGGTCAAGTAGCATGTTGCTAGCGACCTCTAGTTGAAGTTATGTGCACTATAACTTGCTAATTAACAGAATTTTACCTTATATTACGGAAATTGTTGATATAGCAAGGACATCTGAGATTTATTGATTCAATAAATTTTTTTTTTTATATTTAAAAAGCAGGATTGAAATACTCTGTTCTAATCTGTGATATTCATTTTTGCTCTGATCTAAATTTATATAATTGTCAATAAAAAGGTGGTAGTTGCATTTTACTTCATATACCTTAAAACCTCATGAAAACCACAAACAACAAATAAATGAATATTTGACATATAACATGTCCAAAATGTGATGTGAAACAAAACATTTTGATTTTTAAAGATTTTATATGTATAATACAATTATCACCTTTTTATTGACCATTGTATAAATTTAGAAAGGATTAAAAAAATTAACACAGAAATAACACAACCTTTTATAGTTAACAATTTATTACTTAACCTACTGCACTTTTCTATGATATTCTGGAGTTGCATTTCCATAGTCTTGTAAATTGAACAATGTGGACCGATTATTTACCATATATTTGAGAAAGTCTTGTATATGAGTTAAAACATGTTGTAAAGATTTCTCGTCGAGGGCTGTGTATGCCAACATTGGCCCCATTTTGGCGAACAGCCTCAATAAATGTATGGACCCATATATTTGGGACATTGGGGTGTCGGGGTATTCAGACAAAATTTCGCTGTACTGCGGTCTTTCGAATTTGTATAATAGCTGCGACCCCAGAGTTGCATTGAAATATTCCTTTATTCCCTCTGTTATGTCATTTAGTACAGATTCCTTTGCTTGATTGTGAAGTTTGCTGGATTTTTTAAATGTCAAGTAGTTGTCAACTATCTGCGAGACTGTTAATTTGGCAGGGAGGATAGCTAATTTCTGTTGTCGCGTTATAACATCCCAGTCGTCAACAAGCCAAACTTTTAATTCTTCGGGTATTTTGATTTTAACTTCTACTTTTGCTAAATACTGTTCCTCCGTCTCAATTGATAGGTCTAATCGTCCACGCTTTTTTCTAGAAAATAAATAATGAATTATTAAGGGATAGATTAGGATTATAAATTCAATATAATTTAGATTTTAGGCAGTTTAGTCTGTGGAAAAATTTATGGTGGATGCCAGAAATATTATTTTTAGTAACTTTATTTTCCCATTACTACTTTTTATTACACCACCATCTAGTGACAGAAAACACAACTATTACTTTTAGAAGTACAGTAAATTAAAAAATATCATTTTGTTCCACTGTTGACTTATCAAGTAGATTTTTTTTGTGATATTTATTGGTTAAGTTCTTGGATAGACTAAGTGTATATAAACCCACCAACTTAAATTGCAATTAATTATGACAATTTTATCTATTTGTGCAACAAAATTATAAATACCGAGGGTATTATTAATGTAACTTGTTAAACCCTTTATTAATTATTAGAGTGGGTAACATTACATGTACAATAGTTAGTGTTTAATATATAATTATTGAAATACTAACTTAGGCTGATCAGATCCGGAATCAGCTGGTGTATCTTTGTTCTGATTCTTTGTTGCTTTTGTCGATGTCGAGGTTGTCTCAACATCTTTACCTAGAAATTTCAAATGATTAAATGGATTGATAATACAAAAAAATCTTACAGTTCACTGTAATTAAGTCTTATTGCAGAAATGAGTGCAAACAGTCAATAACAAGGCTTGGTGGTGGCTCAACATTTGTTTTTCAAAGATAAGTGTATAATTAATAAGTTCTAACTGTTGTTGCCAAGCTTTAACCACACTTTCGTCTCTGTTTGTTAAATATCTTAACTTAGTTTAAACTGTGATGAAAAGAGACAGATTACAGACTTTTGTTACAATGGGGCAATTAGACCAATGAGTAAGGGGGTAAGTTTATTGCAGCTCATTAATAAAATAAAACCTAAAGCATTTGCTTATTTAAATTTAATGTACCTCACTCGCACACAGAGCAAGCTGTTTAAATTATTAGTAATGTTTGCTTGGTTTAAATATGTAAGCAGTTGTGTATTTAGTTAAGATAAATGTATATATGAACCCCAGTCAACTAAAGTTAAATAAACCTGCTTTCTATGCCTAGTTAACATTGTTCAATTATATTTAAAAAGCCACTCCTCTAAAACATTGAAACTTACTATTGTAATTCCTAACTTATAAAATTTAACTTCAATTATAATTTTTTATATAATTGTTCATTCTATGAATTCCACTTAATTTTTATATTATTTAATAACTTACCTGCTGGTGTAGAAGCTCTAGATTCCTCTCTTGCAGGTGTAGAGCTGGCAGCAGCTTCTGATTTGCGACCTTTAGCTGGAGCTGAAATCCATAAAAACTGTTAAATATATGTGTATGAAGACAATTTGAAATTATTGTTTTAATATAGATTTTAGTAGCAAATTCAAGTTTAATAAATTTTTTTTAAAGGTATTAAAGTTCTTTTTTATAGCTAACAATCATTTACTGTAATTGATTTTTAACAATTTGAATGTTTACAGTACGGTATCACTTTTAAAATTAAGTTAAAAACTGATGACTATTGAAGTCATTAAAATATATATTTTTTTACTTATACACTTTTAACTATTAAGTATGTTTGATTTTGTGTGTGATTTTTATTCAATTCATTTTGTAAATATTAGATAAGTGTATAGCACTGAAAATTAAAGGCTTTGAAGTATCAACTTTATTCAAGAAACAGGCCTGGCTACTCCAAAGGCAATAAGATTAAAAATAATGTCTATTATACATAAACTTACTCTTTTTAGTCTTAGCTGGTTGTGCAGAATGGGCTCTCTGCACTTCCTTTTGTCTTTGGACATTGGCTTCATTATACTTCAACACTCTGCTCTCTGGGACCCATTCATCCCAACTGTAATTTTAATAAATAAATACATATCAGTAAAAATGCAACAATGTTAAGTGTTCAATAAATAAACTTTTACTATAATTTCTTCTTTGGTGCACTCCACCAGACATGTTATAAGGCATAAAAGCAAAACAATATAAAATAACAGATGTAATATGGATGGAAGTAAATATGTGTTTTTTTATAACCACTTGTAACAGAACTTCACTTTTACATAATTATATTTATGTGAAATAGTAACTGTAAAAAATAATTTTACAGAAAAAATCATCAACATTACATGACTAAGGGTTTGTTAATTATCATTTGATGTTTGCCAGTACAATCTCCCAATGAAACATCTATTTCTTAGTTTACTTAACTACAGAAAAATATACCACTATGGTTTAATATTACAAGCAATCACAGATCTATAAAGTTTAAAATAATAATTAAAAAATTCGTAAATATATGCCTTAATATCTACGGCGAATATAAACTATACATACTTTTTATTCCATCCAGCATAATGAATTAAATACCGAACATGTTTGTCTTTTGTGACAGAGCTCTTTAAACATTTGGCTTCATAAATAAGTGGCCCATGGAAGCATAATACCTTTTCGCCTGTGGAGAATAGTAATTAAAAAGTAAGTCTATAAGTTAAAGAAAGTTACAAAGAATTTTATAAATATGTTGTTATATAGATACCTTCAGCAAACTTTAGTTTTGGTGCCATTACTTATAAATTTACATCAAGATTCAAATATCAGCCATTAAAATATTTTAAACTAAATACTATTGATTTAAACGGAAGAAAACATAATAATTAAACACGTTTAATTAATAATTACATTTAAACAAGTTTAAACATAAAACAGTAAACTGTGAAAACAGGACGCGAGGAGAAGCGGTGATGACAATTTACATACAGATTACAGTGACGTTTGTATAGTTTTTCTGATCATCGACAATTGCCATTGATAGATGTCAAGCGACATTAATCGCTTAGGGCCTTAGACAAAACCACTAAGACAAACGAATTTGAAGGTGTCACGCCTGTAATTTTGTATCATAGTAAAGAAACCGCAATAAAACGGACGACAAAGGAATGTGATAATGCTCAGTGAAATGAATAGTGCAATAGGTGACGCGTCCCTGAGGATATTTCCGGAGTTGTGTCGCTCGCGGTGGTAGATGCTATGCTAACCAGCCCACCAGCCCTAGCTTAAGTAAATAAAGTCCCTTTTTAGGGAAAGGTATAATATACCTCTCTGCTGTTTAGCTTCTCATCCACAGATCTGCCTGATCCGCGTGGTTGGTATTTGGTGTCCTATATATGTATAAATTAATTATTAAGGTAGCTTGGCAGTTTGCTATCGACCTTGTACAAACCTTTGTTAAGTATTTTTACGACAAACATGATACTTCTTAACGGGAGCAGCGTTGTTTTTTCAACGCCGTACAATGAAATATCATCTATTCCCAGTATATCATTTTTATTATCCCGTCACGGCGCCGTTTGAGCGTTGGTTCATTTCTACGCTCTCGATATTAAAAATCTCCAGAGCTTCCAGTATCCTGTTTACAGTATGCTTCTGTATGTTTTCCAACTTCTTCTCAGTGGTATTCTCCATTACCTACTGAAGGTCACGACACTGTAAGGCCCCTGCTGCCCTGCTAGTGGGCAGAACCGCAACTTGGTCACACCAGCAGGTTGGTGATCTACCCCCCGACCTTTTGCCTTCCACCTTGCCAACGATAACCAGCTAGTCCAGGTTAGCGACGGGCGATACGACCAAAGTAAATTCGATCTCTTCTATAGCATATAGAATATAATATAGCGTTGTCGAGGTTCTCGTACTAACTTTGAGTTGATCCAAGATTAATTCCAACACCCCATCTCCAGTGCATAAATTGTTTTCCTGTCTTGCGTTCGAATCGTCCATGACTCCGATCCGTAGAGGAATATAGAGAAAACTAACGTTCGTTCTCATTTTAGTAGAATTAAAGACTTTCGTATCTTGAAAGATGCGCTGATAAACTGCTCATATTAAGTTTTCCAACAACGTCCGCGATTTTAAAGTGTCCGTAGGTATAATAGTGCGGAGTGCCAACGCCCAAATTTTAACAAAACGGTAGCGTTAAAACAAGGAAAGTAAACTATGAGACTATTCCTCCTGTTTGAACGTCCTATCCTTTATTTCGGTTACCTGTCTCGTTGTCCCGAAAATTAAGCGAATAATAGCCCATCGCCGTCGATCATAGAGGGACCACAATAGCAGAACGATAAATTTACGTTACGAAATCGTGGATCTCAACATTTTATACTTACCTTTTAAATAGTAGATTTTTTATATCATTTAAATACAAAATTCGTCCGTGACCTCTGGAAGCGATTAGACGTTTTCAAGAAAGAAAAAAGAGGCGAAGAACTAATTAAAATTTCAATCATAGAAAATTTTATTTAAAGGTTTCATAATCCAATAAAAGTTTTCTCCTACAGGTCTACTTTTTGGTTACTTAGGTATCTATTACTGTTATTATCAAAATCTTTTATTATAGATGTTATAATAAAATGGAGTATAAATCGATCACATAAATAAAATCAAGTTTTTATGAACTATAAAAAAAAACGTAAACGGAAGTCGTTTAAAAATGAACTATGCTATTCTCTAAGACTAAAAGAAGAAAAGGACGCAAGATGCTACAATTATTAAAAAATACTCATAAACATAATGTTATACCTAAATGTATTTCGTTTAATCCGAGTTTAACAATACACCCAAAGGCAAACACTATAATAATATCTGTTATTTACCTATTCTATAAATTAAACCACAATATGTGTTATATTTTTTTTGCCGCTACAGAATATTATGCTTTCATTAATGATATCATAGTCCGACAACATTCAGTCGGCCGGTGACAGCGCGCCGCGTTTCCCGCGTTTGTTTCAATATTTTTTTTAAAAAATGTCTCAACAAGGACCTGCCTTTGATGTAAACGCAATGACTTTGACCCGTTGGGTCTTAGCTCAGCAAAGAACAGTTCCAGGGGCCACTGGTGACTTGACACAACTTCTAAATTCAATACAAACGGCTGTCAAGGCTATACAATCAGCTGTGAGGAAGGCCGGTATCGCTAAACTGTTAGTATCTTGTTTTATCACGTAAATATTTTATATGTTACTTTGTGTCGAACGGGTATTTTTTAAATTACGAATGGTAAGTAAATTATTACATATATATTTAGCTACTGTTTTGTAAGTTAAGCCGTTTTTATTAGATTCCTATATTTTTTCCCTACTTTTACGTTGTTTTAACGGTAGCCAAGGTTCGAAGTCCGCTGATACGAGCACGGCTAAATTTCATTTTCATAGCTTGTGACTAAGTTTAAAAATAAATAATCTGAGACTACTTAGTAAGTTATTTTAATTCGGATAGTAGGTATGTTTATATCATCTAAACAAATGTTAATGAGATATGTCACGTTACGCGAAAAACGCACTCTATCGACGTATTTTTTTTCCTTCAAATTAAAATAGAAATAAAAATTATTTTAATTAAGAATGTCTGATAGTTGGCATATACAAACATACGTTATTGATTCGAAGTGAGAAGATCTAGTTTTACCGAAGAAGGCGGCGCTTAGCAATGTGAAAGTGAAAGAAAGTTTGAACTAATTATCAAATTGGATGCTGTGCGTATATCAAGATGAAATAACTTCATTTAAATGTGATTTTTTTGCCTTAACTATCCTATTTCGTACAATTTTACCACCAAAATTAATGTTTACCTGTTTTAATATGTACGTTGGTAGGTAGGTTTTAGTATGCAGTTAATATAAATATTCAATTTCCACATTACCTATCTGCAGAACAGGGTCCAAAGTGCAAAAAAGCTTGATAAGACGACATCCACCTGAGCATAACTTTAATCTGTTAAGGCAGATTTACATTATCTTAGTGTTTAGGAGAGTGCTTTAGGATAGTACTTTAGTTGAAACATGTAAACGCTACTTGCTTTAGTACGGTTCTACTTGATATTCAACTTGAAAAAGTTGAATCAAAATAGAATCGCTTTTTATTTTTGTTTCAAGTGATACCCGCGCACCCCCCGAAATCTTCCCTCAAACACGTAATTTAGTCAAATCTTTAGGAGAGTGCATAAGTGCCGTGAAACGCGTGCGTGTTTTTTGATTTTTAAAGATGGCTAATTGGTCGGAAGATACAACTATCAAATTTGTGTCTGAATATGTTGTTCACGAATGTTTGTGGAACGTTAAAAACAATTTATACAAAAACAAACCGGCTAGGCATTCGGCATACACTGCCTTAAAAGAAGCTATTTTGTTTATTATTTATATTTAGTTTATTTATTTCGAATAAAATCTCGTCTTCTATTTGTTCCATAACTACAGTTAGTATTTTGCGTAGAATAGAGCGTATTTGCCGACGTCGTTGCGCGTTCATTGTGGCGCTGTAATGATACTCTACTGGAAGAAATGTAAACGTTCACTCGCAACGCACTAAAGCACTAAAGAACTTGCCTTTAAAGTTGTACTAAAGCATTCTCCTAAACACTAAGATAATGTAAATCGGCCTTTATAGTTAGTAAAACAATGTTCAAGTCAATTCTGTAAACGGAAATTTTTTAGTAAAATGGATGAACGGTTGACCGAATTATGTCTATTTACACTCGTCTGTGCCTGATTTATATTGTCGGTTTTCATATTTAGGTTCACGCTGTTTTCCTTCTCGTTAGTATACACAGCCAAGTGAACAAAAGTCAAAAGTCAAAAACCATATTTTATTCATATATAGGTAACCCAATGTACACTTATGAACATCAAAAAAGAAATATACATTAAATGCTTCTAATTTTACATTTACTGCCAGTTCTCAAATCAAGGGCGTAGAACGGAAGAGAACTGGCAATAAACTCTCCGCCACTCTCCAAGTTTTTTTTACACAACGTTTGTAAGGAGCTTCAACCATTACACCATGTTCCTCATGACATCTTAAGTAATAAATAATAATAAAATAAATTAAAAACAAAGATTTGTCCTCTATCATCAGGAGGTATAGGTGAAATAGGAGCACGGACTTACATTCTCGTGGGAACAACACGCAAATGTATATTGTATAGTCGAAATAGCTAACATCACTGCATTCATAACCTACCACCAAGTTAACCTGGTGGTCGTAGGTTCAAACCCCGCTCGCCTTCATTGCTTTTAATTACCAAGCATTTGCTTTAACATAATAGTTCTTAATATAAAGGCCACCACTTTTCTCATTCACACCTCACACCATCTAATAATAGTGATAGGACCATTGTTAATTAATGTGAGAAATTAATTGTTTATTTAATGAAGAAGAAAAAAAAAATCTTTACAGTCATGGCATATCTGGCAACACAAACGTGCAAGGTGAAGAGGTGAAGAAGCTGGACGTGCTCTCAAATGACCTCTTCATTAACATGCTTATATCATCCTTCACCACCTGCATGCTCGTGTCTGAGGAGAACTCAACTGTTATTGAGGTTAAGTATTTTTAACATTATATTATTAAATACACCATTAACGAGTAAAAATTAATAAGCTATTTATTTTAAATTAACGTGAATTTAATTCATTAAATTATTCAAAATTAACAGATTTTTGTACGTAATTTAAAAGAGGGGACTTATATAATTCTTATTTGTACGTCATTTATTCGTAACAGTTTTATCAACATAACAAAACACGTAATTTCGGAAACTTGCGACGTCAAATGAAACGGCGCGACTATTCTCTTTCCCTACAAAGTCTAACAAACTAATAAATTATGTATAAATTGTAATTACGATCTTTTTGTATGAAATTATTCTATTAAGACAATATAATCGTTTTAATTATCTACATTACTTAATCTTATAGCAAATAATCTCGGTATTCGATTAACAAAAAATAAACTGACGCAGAAACCTACAGAACATGAAATAACAACAACGTAGTACTTAATACGTATACCTACAACGACGTCAGAAAAGGGGGTGTGGTTTTACAAATAATAAAATTTAAACGTAAAAAATATGCAAATATGTTTTCGGGCATATTTATTATAGACCAGTGCAGATAGCCTTTAAAATAAATAAAAAGTGAAAAAAATTACAGTAGGATAAAACCCATTAGAAAAGCAGGGGAATATGATCAAAATGAAAGGAAAAATAAATTACGGTCGATCTGAGGTCGGGAAGGGGTCGGGGGGGGAGTTTTAAGGGTAAAAAACGGTTTATCTCGATTTCCGGCAAAACTAAAAGTCCTATCGAAGAAAGTTAAATGGCAAAGTTGTAGGTGATAAAAAGATCTAAAACTTTTGTATTCACACATTTTTCACATAACCTCAAAATTTATGTGAAAAATTCAAAAAACCAAGTTTTTGGTTTTTAATTTTTAAGAAGTAAGGAAGGGGATGACAAGTCTGGGCGTTACTGCATACGATTTTTTGCGTTTTCTGAGAAGATTTACTATGGTAATATATATATATTTTTTTACCATAGGAAAGTAGAGATTTCAACGAACTGAAAGCAAATCAACTTTTTGAAAAAAGCTGAAATTTTGACGTCAGAATTTTCGATTGAAAATTAGGGTGTTTTCGCGATATTAATTCAAAATAAGGTGAACAAATAAATATTTTTAATCAAATAAATTACAGCGTATTTGGGACATAGAAAGGTAAGTTTTCACCAAATTTCGTTAAAAAAAATATATTTTTGTAAAAGATAAAAATTAAAAACCAAAAACTTGGTTTTTTGAATTTTTCACATAAATTTTGAGGTTATGTGAAAAATGTGTGCATACAAAAGTTTTAGATCTTTTTATTACCTACAACTTTGCCATTTAACTTTCTTCGATAGGACTTTTAGTTTTGCCGGAAATCGAGATAAACCGTTTTTTACCCTTAAAACTCCCCCCCCGACCCCTTCCCGACCTCAGATCGACCGTAATTTATTTTTCCTTTCATTTTGATCATATTCCCCTGCTTTTCTAATGGGTTTCATCCTACTGTAATTTTTTTAGGTTTCAAAAATTATCGGCACTGGTCTATTATTTAAGTCAGAGTATATTATGTAAGCAATATTATTATTCGATACTAAATGACCCTGACTTTATGAATATGCATACTTAATTTCAAAATTTAAAGATGTTATTGGAATATAAATTTTAAAACAATATGAATAAGAACCTAGATTAAATTAGACATTTTTATCATAAGTTCACGAACTGTAATGATAAAGGTCGAAGATATTTTATAAATATTCGTCATTAAAGGTATTTATTTGTGTTATGAGTTCTGACGAAATGTAGATAACCTTTATTCTGATAAGTATTTTAGGACGCTCAATGGTCAAGCGTTGGTTTTCTAACGAATCCCAAATGCAAAAACATACCTATATCACGAAACGCTCAACTTTTAAGGTTCAAGGAGCATGATACAGAACTTTCGTCTATTTTACGAGACTATAAAATAATTAAAAAATAAAATCGGTTATAAAGTCATACTACTGAGCTACGGCGCTGTTAGGTATTAAGATTATAATTCAGTGTAATATACATTTTCAGGTTGAAACAGAAAGGCGAGGAAAATATGTTGTGTGCTTCGATCCACTAGATGGCTCTTCTAATATCGACTGTTTAGTATCTGTCGGCTCTATCTTCGCTATTTACAAGTAAAATTAAGTTTTATTAAAATTTTATTGAATACGATTCATACCTAGTATACAATATATTTGAATTACTTATCGCCAACGTCCATACCACGTTGAATACACCGGTTCTCGTCCGATCACCGAAGTTAAGCAACGTCGGGCGAGGTCAGTACTTGGATGGGTGACCGCCTGGGAACACCTCGTGATGTTGGCTTTTTGCTTTTTTTTATTTTTCTAGCAATATTTTCATTGGAAATAAACTAAAGACATGTATTTTAGTACATAATTCTAATATTATAGAAAGACATCAGAAGGCGAGCCTACTGAATCAGATGCTCTACGCCCCGGACGGGAGTTAGTTGCGGCAGGGTATGCCCTTTACGGGTCAGCAACCATGTTGGTACTAGCCATAGGAAAGGGCAATGGCGTCAATGGCTTTATGTATGACCCCGCTATAGGAGAATTCATATTAACAGACCCAAATATGAGAATACCGGAGAAGGGGAAGATATATTCTATCAATGAAGGTAATTGAATTATTTAAGGAATTGCAAATTTAAAACAGCAATGGGTTGACGGGTTCTGAAAGCCTTTAATTAGGACAGATTTTAATTTCAAAATGTGTATTAAAATTAATGTTGAACAATGTTAAATAATAACAATTATTGTGTACCTTCGAACAATATTTAAAAAAAGCTGACCTTCAGTTGCAATTATATACCGACTTCAAAAAAACTAAACAGGAGTTTATCAATTCGACATCTAACTTTTCTGTGTATCTTCAAGCATACATGGACCGATTTTAATTTTGGCACCGACTTTTAAACAAGATCCTTAATTATCGTTTAATACATTTAATTGTCTTGCTAAGACAAGACCAATCAATAGAAATAAGAAATACTTTTTCGTTCATTTTGAATTGTTACATTTTTTAGGTAGGTATTTTTATATTTTTTTGTCGCTGATTTAACTTAAGTTTTTTTAATTGAGTTTTGTTACCTATTAAAAACAATTTAATTAACCAAAAACCAATATGTTATTATTGTTGAAATTGTTAACCGTGTGAAATTTTCCCGGAAAATTATTCATTAGTGCTCATAAAATTCATTTCGGAAGTCCCTACTGTTAAACCGCAATAATATCAGACAAAAAATAATTTCAAGCGTTAATTAATTGTTATTTTAGGTTACGCAGCGGAGTGGGCAAGTGGTTTAAAAAAATATATCGAAGACAGGAAAAACCCATCAAGTGGCAAAGCGTATGGAGCACGATATGTGGGGTCGATGGTTGCTGACGTACATAGGACAATCAAATATGGCGGTATTTTTATGTACCCCGCCACAAATTCAGCGCCAAATGGAAAGGTAAATCTTAATATATATAAATTACGTGTCCGCTATGGACTTTTAAACAAACGAACCGATTTCAATCAAATTTGCACACCGTGTGCGGTTTGATCTAACTTAAAAGATAGGATAGCTTACATCTCAATTTATACCCGCAATATTATTTTATTGCAAAATATTTGTTTATTATTTGATAGTCACAATTCTAACAGATGGCGCTGTGTTGAAAGTACCAACGTTTCACATAAGCTACAATTTAATGGCATTACCAGTTACCACCAATAAAGCATGGTAGTCCCCATGACTGGTGTTCTCCTACCGTTCCCTTGAATAGTTTACTACTATGTAATATAACAAAAACCTTAGCCACAGCAACGCTTGGCTGGTCTGCTAGTTAGTTTATAAAGAACAAATACATCATCAAAAAAATACCGTCGTATTAATAACAAGCAAATGTATAGTTTCAAAGAGAAATCACTAATAGGATTAAGATTCTATTATCTCAGGATAAATCATTGAAAAGTTGTATTGTAGGTATGTACGTAGAAATCAATTTTTTTACTGATATAATTGCCAACGTCCATACCACGTTGAATACACCGGTTCTCGTCCGATCACCGAAGTTAAGCAACGTCGGGCGTGGTCAGTACTTGGATGGGTGACCGCCTGGGAACACCACGTGATGTTGGCTTTTTTAATTTTATTAGACAACCATGTATTACATGAAATATAATACAAGATTGTTTATAAAAAAATAATTAAATTATTTTGCATTTAACTTTTATTTCCAGCTACGCCTTCTATATGAATGCAACCCAATGTCGTTTATAGTAACAGAGGCAGGTGGGCTCGCAACAAATGGTCAAATACCAATTCTGGACATACAGCCTTCCTCAATTCATCAGCGAGCACCATGCTACCTCGGCTCCAAAAAAGACATAGAAGAGTTAATGAGCTATTTACAATAACTTACTATTCATTAATAAAAAGGTTTCACTATACTAGATTTTTATTTTGTTTTTATAGAATTTAGGATAATATTAATAAAACAACAATAATTGTCCAAAATATAATTCATAGCATACTAATCATAAACTATTGTTACAAACGCATCCGTATAACAATTACAGTCTTGTATCTATGGTTCTAAATAAGCCACTGTCTATGGTCATTTGTTATCATTGCATAATATTTATAGAATATTTAAATTTTAAACCAATTACTTTCGTGTAATGTTTTCTAGAAAGAATGGACTAACTATATATTTCTAAGAGAAATGAAAAATTAGTTATTTTAAAATACTGTTTTCTACACTTTTCCTAAAAATTGTGTACAAGCAATATCAGTCCTCAACAAATAGAATCTATATTTTGACATGTGACTGGAACAACAGCCCATTCTCTAGTTTCTATATTAGCAGAAATATTATAGATGAAACCACTGCATTCTAGAGTGAGATAGCATATAGTAAAATCGAACAGAAAAATAAGGACAAAGATTAAATTTCGTGTCTCTATCGCCATCCTTTATTGTTTTTATGGAGAATGTATTTAGGTGTATATATTATGAAATATTCAGACAAAGATCTCTTTAAGTTTAATGTGTAAAGATTCGTTTCTAAACAGGATCATTTGTCTCACTGTCGGCCATACATGATGCAGTGGTCACATCTATAGTCGTATTTTTAATTAGACGAAGCAAACTGACAGTAGCTAATGTCACTTTGTAAAATAATGTTGCCATTTTTAAAGTAATAGTGATACGTTCAGTTCTTGTTCAATCAGATGAATGAACAATGAGTGTGAAAAGTTAATCACTTCAAACTATAAAATAATATTATTTCTATTTTAAAATTATATAAAAGTGCTCTGATATAAGTTAGATATTAGAAGTATGTAACTACAATCAGTTTTTTGACGGCTTATTAGAACGCGCGGCGTGGTGACTAGTGCCATCACCGATCATTAATTCAGGAGATTATTCATTCACTTTGTCACAACACTATGTTTATTTCATTAAAAACTGACAACACCGTAAACGTCAGTTGACTTTGTCTAATTAAAAATACGACTATATAATTAACTTTATCTAAGGTATCTATGGTCAAACCGAGATGTGTATATTATGAATAATAATTTTAATAAATAAGCCACAACCATAAGGCTTACGCAGTGAGCGCGAGGAACTGGTGAAACACATCAAGTATATGCGGATCCAAGTCTTGAGTGAAGAGCAACGTCTCTAATGTACTACTGTACTTTTGAACTTGCTCGTGATGCTGTAAATAATAATATGTCATTACAAAAAATCATGTTTTTAATTCTCTCATTTTATCGAAATTACAAATCTGTAATTTATTTGTTATAGGGACTGTTCAAGTATTACGTAAGCAGAGTTACTGCAATTTATCCCCCCCCTCTTCCACTTGTCAGCAAAAGTAAGCAAAGCTCTCAAAAATAATAGTACATAAACGAATTAATTTTTTAAGGATAGAAAATGTGCTGGTAATATGTGTAAATAAGTAAATAATTATTACTGTTGACGTCACTAAATAAGAAAATCTAAGACCCCCCTCCCCACTGTAGTGCGTTACGTTGTTTCGTAATGTAATGTAATGTAATTTAGAGAAAAAATGTTTTTTTTTTCTTGTACCAAATATTTTTTTTAATTTGTCAATAGCTTTACTATCGAAAAAAATTTGAATAACCATAGGAAATAGCGGACTTAGGTACTTCGTCCTGTCCAAATATTTAATATAAATAACTCACCAACAAAAACACTTGCGTAAGTCGTCCAACAGTACTTGTATACCAATGGGTGAGTGGATCTCTTGCATCCGTGTCCGCTCTCACGAGATGCTCTGAGAGGATCATTATAAATCGCTGGAACACGATCAGGAATAACCTCTTTTGATCTGTGTGACCCATCTCTAGTCTTTCTTCCATACGTTCCACCGCCTAAAAATATACCCATACAAATACTCAAATAGAAATAACCTTGTAAATATTACAAAAATTATGTTAAAGACTGATCCAACGAGTGAACGAGAAAAGAGTTTTATGATATTAATTTATTGAGTTTTTTATAGGTCCCAAGGGGCCATCCATAAAGTACGTCACACGTTAATGGGAAGGGAGGGTATCACCGATGTGTGACATCGTGTGGCAAGGGGCATGGGGGGGGGGGTCAATACTTTTGTGACGTCACATGTTAAAATTTTAAATACTAAAATGCAAAGTTTGGATGTGAATTAAAAATTTACGAACTCGATCTATATTTAATTAATTAAATGAAAATATCTGTTTTCTCTCGATTATTTTTAAATACATACATAAATTTAAAAAATGTGTGACGTCACATCAGGAGGGGGGGTTATAAAAATGTGGAGGGGTTCAAAAGTTATAAAATTCGTGTGACGTACTTTATGGACGGCCCCCAAAGACAGAACTATTATTGACCGAAATTTTATTTATGAATAATACCTACGAATTGTACATATTATATACATATATTGTATGTATAATTTTAAAATCACATCGAAACCACTTGAACCGGAGGGATGCTTAGGATTTATTTAAGGCTCAAGAAACAAATAGTAATACTAAAAATCTGTTTAAAATTAAAAACTCACCTCTTCAGTGGGTTTATCTTGATCCTTTTTCTTCTTGCTTCCACTTTCGTCTTCAGAGTCCGAACTGCTTGAATCAGCCCTTGCTAATGCTTCCCTTGCCTCTTGCAGTTCTTTACCTGAAAAGTATTACATATTAGGATTAATCATAATCCAAAACGTTTTTTTTTTTTTAATGGCTTTTATTTGTGCCAAGTACAAGGTACTTCGCCAGTGTCGTGTAGATGGAGAAGGCACGGAGATTGATCTGTGAAAATATTGATTGAAAAAAGTTGAAATTCGATTCTTCGATTCGACGTATTTTAAGGCGCAAACTTCAGTGACTTTATTAAGAAAAAATATTTGATAAATCATGAAGGTATATTTGGGATTTTCACCTAGGTAGATACCCTCTTCAACGAGTATTCAATGATACAATTAAAAACATATTAGCTTTTGAACTTAGGGTTAGTGGAATCACAAAAAAATTATATGAGAAACTGCGCCACTGCTTTTTTTCTATAATAACAATATATTTTTATACTTACTCAGTTTAGACACATGTTTGTTCATCTTATCAATCGTCAAATGCAATATCTCCCAAAGACAGGAGTGTATGAAGTGCGGCCCCATTTCCTTTGAGAAGAGCCAAGTGGCCACCGCACTGCACTCCACAATTTGAGTTTTCAGCATTTTGTCAACGAGCACGCAGACCATCTGCGGGTGCTTCTGCCATAGCTCCCAAACATTCCGGAGTACACAAATCTGGGCTTCCTCGGATTCGGCAAGGATCTGTTTAATATGTCCAATTCTTAAAATTATACAAATTTCTATCCTATTAAAAAAGGCCCATAAAATACAAATGACCAAGAACTACTAATAGCGTTTTTGTAATTATTTGACAAATTAAAAAAAAATACCAGGCATCGCAAGTTTAATTTCCTTTATAAAAGAAATTATACTATGTGCGCAGTCGCATGGTGCGGGTGACAGTTGCCTAATTTTTCTTTCAATTTGATTTTATTTGTAGACATTCGTCCTGGGTTAAATTTAAATTACTACATTTATTAATGATTTAATATATTACAAATGTGGTACAGCTGAAATACTTAGTTAAAATTTGTAAATTGCGGCAAATTTCAAGAGTGAAACGAAAAATTAAGCAACTGTCACCACCGCACCATGTTACGGAGCACATACTCTAATCAGACATATTTATTTTCTTCAGTGAAACAGAAATTCATTATCACTTCATAAAAAATGTATTAATAGAATAAAAATTAAATATACTGTTCAAGTGTATGCGTTTATTGCACTAAACTATTTTGGACTTTTTTAATCAAGCTATATTTTAACGTATTTCAATAAAATCTTACCTTAAAAACATAATGAAATTTGGATATCGCAGCAAAACTATGCGAAATACTTTTGCTACCGAGGTTGAGTAGGGTCTGCACAAACACATCTATCTTCAAAGGGTTGTACTGCGACGCGTGTGTTGACGCCGCATCCCCTTCCCGTAAGGGATTTGGGAGTTCACGGAGGACGTTCAGGGCTTCCTCAGGGGTACACTTGTTTCGAACACATACAACTAGCTGGTGAGCTGCTTCAGTCCCGGGTAGAGAGGCTGGAAGAAGGACACTTTTGTTTTAATAATAATAATTTATTGCAAGAATATGGTACAAAAATGTGTCAGGTGGTACAATCATAAGTTCGCATATTCTGCCACACACAATGGCGGGCAAATTTGTATTTAAAGGAATTTTACATTTTACATTATTAGTCATATGAATTGGTCAGTTTTTATATTATTGTACATATCATATCATACGTTATTAAATTTATGTTCTAAACTTATGTTCTAAATATTCAGTCACGCTATAGAAGCAACTTGACTTCAAAAACCTAATCACCTTTCCCTTGAAAACATTACATGGCAGCGATCTATAATTTTTAGGAAGGTGATTAAATATTCTCACGCGCATGTGGGAGGCGGGATAAAACTGCATTAAAAAACCCTCAGTTGTATGTCTTATACGAAATACTTTTGCTACCGAGGTGATCTTGGCGATCTTAAGTCTATTACTATATATTTATATATATTTTTTTTATGTTACAGGAGGCAGACGGGCAGGAGGCTCACCTGATGTTAAGTGATACCGCATAATGGACGCTCGCACTGCCAGAAGGCTAGCAAGCGCGCTGCCGGACTTTTAAGAATTGGTACGCCCTTATATTCTAATGTTGGACGGGAGTGGTTAATATAGAGTAAAACTAAAATCCTCTATTATTTAAAACACCCCGATGACCAAGGAACCGTACAATCGTTATACTATATAACTTTATGACATATAGTGTCAACGTACGTTTAATGGTAATTGATAATGAAAACACTCATTAGTAGGCAATTACAATATCATAGGTAAAAGATGTACTGCTAAATTATGAATATAACCGTTCCGCGTTGTTCGGCTCGCGTCAAAAAAACGGCGAAAAGACCACGAGATGGAAAGTACGCACGCGACGCTTTTCACTCGACGCTCGCGGTTTTCAGCGGACGTTATTTCTCAATTATTGCAACTATTCTTAAAATTCCTTTTTTATATTATTTTTTTGTCTGTATTTTTAAATGAATAATAAAACTTATCATACAAATGACTCATGACAGACGTTACACAATTTTTTGTCCTTTTGCAATATCAACGAAGTACATATATGAATACCTGGAAGTAAATGTTAATATAGGTATATGAATTACGCGTCACGTTGTTTGTCCGCTATAGACTCAAACTACATAACCGATTTCAATAAAATTTGCACACCGTGTGCAGTTTGATCTAACTTAAAAGATAGGATATAAATAAGATAATACGTAATTAAGACAAAAATCTTAATTTGTACCCGCAATATTTATTGTATTGCAAATTATTTGTTTATTATTTGACAGTCACAATTCTAACAGATGGCGGTGTGTTGAATGTACCAACGTTTCACATAAGCTACAATTTAATGGCATAACCACCAAAAAAGCATGGTTATGACTGGTGACATGTGTGACATGACATGAAATGACTGTTGTTCTCCTTCCGATTCCCTTGAACAGTTTACTACTATGTAATATAACAAAAACCTTAGCCACAGCAGCGCTTGGCCGAGTGTGCTAGTATATTATAAACAGTAATTTTCTAGCTTACAAATTCCGATAAATGGTATCTGTTTTTACTGTTGGCAAGTATGACATTCGATATTTAAATATTACATCAATGTTGCCATAATCAAAATTCACCACAAATCACTATTGTTTTAAAAACAAAGTTATTCGTAAACGAATTAATATAACAATCCTAATACGTCAACGACCCCCATCTTCCTATAAAGATTTAAACACCATTAAGAAAATTGCACGGAAACGTTTCAACATATGCATTGTATTAGATGTTATCTGGGCATAACAAAGTGCTAATTATGTGCCGAGATCTTCACTTTATCCTATAACATTCTTGAATAATGCAACTTATAAAACTGAAAGTGACTATTAATTTTATGACAAGTATTTACACTGTTCTTGAATTTTCATAGGAGGATTTCACTTGCAAATATACACGTATGCTTAAGAGTTTGTGCTTTTTGTGTTTTTTATAAGTAAATGTAGTATAACTATTTAAATTTAGGGCTTATATATTTTCAAATAAGAGGTCAATATGGCACACGAAATCCAATTACATATATTAATAAAACGGATTTTCTCTAAATACATAAACTACATATTAAATTAAGTTATTGAATAATATGTTCACTTTTACTAATTTTTATCTCTTGTTTTTTTTCTAAACTAATATTATAAAAAGGAAAGATTTGATATTTTGTTTGTTTGAATTGAATAGGCTCCGAAACTACTGGACCGATATCAAAAATTCTTCCACCGTTGGCAAGCTACACTATTCCCGAGTGACATAGGCTATGTTTCATTTTCAAAAAATGGGAATTTAGGGATGCTTACTAAAACTTGAATAATCTAACCCAAGGTGTAAAAAAATAAACAAAGAACGTCGCGACAGCATGTCTATCTTATATAGTTACGTCATAATAAGCGACCTTTTATTAATTTTTTTTATTAAAATACCACCGCTAGAAAAGGCTCTTTATTCGTACCTAGGTATTGATCCTTTTCAAAATAAATACCAACGTTTCACATAAGCTACAATATAATGGCATAACCACCAAAAATGCATGGTGGATTGGAGTTCTCCTACCGTTTCTCTTGAATAGTTTACTACTATGTAATATAACAAAAATCTTAGCCACAGCAACGCTTGGCCGAGTCTACTAGTATTAAATATTCTTCTGCATTGTGATATACTTTAACATTTAAATGACTGTTCTCCTAGACGACTTTAGTCATACTGCGCAATCCACAATCACTCCATGACATTAGTTTAAAAAAACTAAGCCGATATCAATCAAATACCATCTCTAATGAATGTTAAATAAAACTATCTATATTCTATCTTACTTCATAAGAGTGAAAATCAAAATAATGCGTCCCGTCACCAAATTGATAAAAAAGGACAGATTATAAATACAAATACATATCCAACACGCGGGCGTGCTTACAAAGCGTGTCAAAAGAATTGCTTTTAGACTTACCTACTGTAATTCAGTAGCTTTACCATAAGAGTTTTTCAAATGTATATTTTATGGATGTCTGACTGGGCATGTTATATACATACAAGAAAACATATACTTCATTTCAAGCCTATTACAGCTCTTCAAACATTTAAATAACAAATTAAGAATTGTGTGAATTTGTACTACTGATTTCGCAGAATCTACTGTAAATTAACATTTGCAGCGCTGTAGATTTGCTTTCGCGTTCTGGAGCACTGAAGAGGGGTGATGTTATGCTTTTCGCGCCAGTCCGCTATAGGGTGCGACCGCTGCGCACGCGCAGAAAAAATCACCAGTGGCAAAGCGAATCCAATCGTGCAGTGAATCAGTGATTAAAGATGCGGTCCGCGTTGCTTTGCGTTTTCTTTACACTAATTGTAAGTATAATTTTACCGCTTTCCACACATATTTCAAGAGATATTTCATTTCGGATTTCTTTGTGAAGCGATATATTTATACGATAATTACGTTTATATACTTACATACAAAAAAATACAGTGGCTCTGCAGCCTTTTTGATCTGAATCTTAGATTTTTGCATGGGTTTGGTCATCATTTGATTTTTTCTAATAGGCAAATAGCCTTCTCTGTTTGACACGTCTACTTTTAAGTCTAGGACATTCCGGTTTCCTCAGGATAATAAATAGAAATAAACTCCATTGGTGCACAGCCGGGGATCGTACCTACGCGCTCAGGTATGAGAGTCACACGCTGAAGCCACTAGGCCAACACTACTCTCTGCTCTATTTATAGATATATATATTTTTATCAATAGGAATTAGTTAAAGTAGTCTAGGTATTCCTATTGAATATCTTCTTGGTAGTTATTATATGAATTGCCTCTACAATAATAATAATAACAGTCTTTATTCCTGTAATTACTTAGGGAGCGTTCAAGTACTATTACGTAACGCAATTTTTTGGAGATTATTGACACCCCCCCCCCCCCATGAACTCGCCGTAACGTTTTTCAGTACCCAAGTACAGTACTGTACCCAAGTCTAGTAAAACATTTCGTGACCACCTAGTGACTGTTTAGTTACTATTATGTGGTGTAAGTAGAAAATAATAATAACAATAACGCGTAATTCAATCCCCGCCCCGCATTGTCACGTTTTACAAAAGGACCCCCCACCCTCCCAAAATTCCTGCCTAATAGACCTATAACTAAATTCCCCGAAATCTCTAAGACGCTTTTTGTTTGAGTTCCTATGAAAACAGAATTTCTTTATACCTAACATGAACCAGTTAGACGTTCTTATTACAACATACGTTATCACCATAGATCACATCTCGATAAAAAGTAAAATAATAGCAAATCACACGGCAATGCTCAATGGTGTATGCAAAAAGATAAGGCGGTGACCTCCACCGGTATTGTTAAAAATTCCCACGATATATGGAGCAATATTTATTATCTACAGGTACATCTCTAGTTTTTCTTTTAAGAATTATATACGTATGAAATAAACAAGCAAAATCTTACCTTAGTACAAAATTTTAAACACGACGATTTATGTATATTATATATAACATTGATAAAATAGTATACAAAGAGGTAAATTAGGAAATTTGCATTAAAAGACATTAATATTCTATATGGAACTAGGATGCGTCAAAACAATTGTACCATTTAAAATGTTTTAATTTTTCGGCCTATTTGTCCACTGCAGCATCCAGTATATATAATAGATTAACAATATTGCATCTTTTATCGCTACATAATATTACCTCGTGTAGTATTTGCATTCAAGATAAAAAAAATTGGAATAATACTATCATAACTCCAGAAATCAATTTATATACATTTGTGATTGGAAACTAGCCAGGGTATCTTAGTGCACGCAACACTTGCACGCCATCCAACGTACACTTTCCCAACTACATTTTACTTTCAAACGCATCCATGTTCTTACCGAACGATAAATAATAATTAACGAATAATTTATGCGAGTACGATGTAATTTAAATACAATTAACATTCACTAACATTTTTTCAGATACACAAAGAAGGAAGCCTAGTGCGAGGCGATGACTTTAGACCGACACCGATACCCCTAGACGAGTGGCACCCCACCCCACGAGGTGAATCGGCTGGGACACTGCATGAAATGATAAAAACAGAGTCACCACCCTCCGTAGCTGCTGTACCAGCTCATTACTGGGAGGATGCATTAAGACACAGCGTATATCTCACATTAGTAAGAGACAAAATTGATCAACTCATCGCCGAAGGCGATGTCATTGCACCCAATAGCAAACTTGACCAACCTATATCAAAAGAAATTGACGACCACGACTTATGGGAGAAAATAAAGAAAGCCCCCTTCGATAGACGACAATCCGATGAGGCTAATCCTTTAGGAGACGTTGCCATAATGGCGAAGGGTCGGCTTCTTGAAAATGAAGAAGGATTCCGGTTCACCGAAGACGATAAATCGCAAGATAATTGTAGTGAGGAAAGGTGCGCTGAAGGTGTGAAAGCATTTTGGTCTGTTAAACGTGTCCGCCAAAGAGACCAAGAAACTTCTTCTGGTAAATATCACTATGAGTTAACGTTCTCGGTTGTATCTCAAATTCCGAAGAAGCAACCAAAGCCATATGAAAACCCAATAAGGACATTTACTGTTCGTGAAACCTCTCCATCGACAGTTGATTTTCCACAAGAACAGAGAAAACATGAACCATTTCAAACAGCAAGACCTCAAAGAGCAATTTGGTTTCATAAAAACATAGTGCCAATTCCACCTCACACTAGACGACAGCCTTACAGAGGCCTAGATAGAATATTTTCGTCAATATTCTCTAATGACGATGATTCTTCATACGACAAACCACAACCCAAATTCAGAAGTAATTCCGGTTCTTATCCAACGTATCAATTTTCAAAGAGTGGTCACGGAGGGCCCTCCGTAGACCATCATCAGCAATCAAAGCCAATTCCTTATCCCTATAAACAGGCCCAACCGTACAAATATATGCGGCCACCACTTCAGGCTCCACCAGCAGGCCCCTTACAACATCATTATCTTGACTATGAGTCAAGCCCCATTATAAATGGAAATCCTTATCCACCTCATGATTCCCGAATTTCCCCCACTCAAGCTGTGAAAACGACGAGACCTGCTATTTTACCTACACCCGTACCGTTAACCCCACCCCTAAAAGAACAAACATTTGATTTAGGAACTCCAATGTTTATCGATAGTGCGGAAAGCTCAAATAATATAACGAGATATGAGATAAATAATTCTTATAAAAATCCTACTAAACTTAAACCAACATTACCTAAAGGAAACTACTTTCCAGAACATATAAGACCACCAGTGTATAATGCTCCTCCTGGAGTGTTTGTAACAATGGACAAAAAACCTTTTAAACCCTTGCCACCTTTGAAACACGGTCATAATTCAAAACCACATAGAGTCAACAAACCTGCTGACTTTAGACCGAGTCCACAAGTTCACGATTCACAATCCCCAAACTCGGATCCATTATTTGAATCAGCATTTAGACCCATAACTGTAAATTACGCCGACAGTAGTACGACAGAAACAGTAGAAATGATTCAAGTGAAAAAGGGTAACAATAAACAACGAAAAACCAGCTCTAATTCTAAGAAACCAACGAAGAAGCATCACAACGTTAAGACGACGAGACCGCTAACTACGGCAACTCCAGACATAATAACAGCTCAAAGTATACCAGACGAAAATGAAGATACTTTAGACTGGGCTAACGTTTTGGGAGCTTTTACAAAAACCACCCCTATGGTCCTTCAAACGGAAAAGCCTGTTGAAACCACAACAAGTTTCTTGGTTAATAGCAGTACAACACTACTTTGGCAAAAGCCTACTACTGTTACAGAGGCACCTTCAGAAACAACAACACCAACAACAACCGCGTTTACAACAATAAGACCTAAGAAACGCACCCGTCCACCACCAAAATTTACTAAACAAGATAAATTTAAAAAACACAAAAGGATTACTACTATTTCAACAACCGAAACCACTGAGCACCCAGAGAAAACGATCATAAGAAAGCTGTCAACTGAAGCAACACCTGTTAGCACTACAACAAGGGGTATTTATAAATCATTCTGGGATTCTAAAAATAAAACGCATGCAACATCTGCAACTACAACAACCACCTCAACAGCTCGACCAACCACCACAAAAATAGTAACTTCAACAAAACAGGCCAGCACAACACCATATACAACGACAATTGCCCCTAGAGATAAGGTTGAGACGTCTACGACGCCTAAACCAGAAATAAAACAACCTTCCACACATGTACCGAGAAATACTAATCGTTTTAGACAATCAACATTATTTTATAAGGGAACCTCTGTCAAACACGACAAATGGTCTTTTAGAAACAATAGTTCACAGCCTCAAAACTATAGAAGGACGTCTAATTTCCAAGGTTACGTTACATCTACAACACATGCTACGACACTAAGAGATCATCAACTCACACAAGGCAACACCAGTGACCTAAATACTAACAGTACAACTGAGAAAATCAGTGGTAGCAATTCAGCAGAAAAATTAGAAAGTAACAGCATATTGCCTCCGGTGAAACCTGAAGATAATGAAACAGAAAATAGCCAAGAAGAGTCAGAGTATATCTTTGAACATTCTACTACTGCCACTGATACAAGCAATGCGGTATTCGGTAGTAGTTCAACAATTGAAAGTATACCAGCACAATTTGAGTCCTCAAAGAACAAAACTAAATGTAAAAAGAAGAAATTGACAACTACAACTATAGAAACCCTCACCGAAAGCTATCCTGAACAGTCAACACCTAAAACTACAACAGAAGACTCAACTGATGATATTTTTGAACAACTTTTCGGATTTAACTTCAATTCAGAGACAAGTACCCCAAAGGACATATCTAAACTAGAATTATTAGAAGGAGAAAGTTCACATCATGCAAGTTTTTTGAAAGCTGATGACGACCTGACTGATTTTATGTCTGAATTCAATAAGAAGCACAAACATACAAGTCCGACAACTGCGGATGATTATGAAGAGGACGAGAACGAAGATGAAGATGATGATGATGATGATGATGACGATGATGATGACGTTCAGCCAAATAGTGATGACGATTCCAGTGAAGATGAGAATGAAGACGCTCAAATAGACAATGAGGCAGACAAAGAATCCAGTAGGGATTCGCGGTACGAAACCTATGACTTAGGCCGGCCCTACAGTTTTCTTGAGTTAATGGCTATGGAATAAACTGAACAACTCAATATTATTTTAATGCATGATAAAAACTTGCAGTCAACTAAAAACAGTCCAGAGCATTTAAATATTCTGTTCACAAATCATAATTAAAAACTGTTTTCATTATAGTTGTTGTAGTAATATTTGTAAATATATCATAGTAAGATTAGCGTAATTAGTTATCTTATATATATCGAAGAGTAAATTATTTTAAATGAATTATCTGTTTTTCTTACCTGCTCCTTCCATAGAGTATTTATATATAGGTTCTGCTTTTAAAGGTACAAATGCAGCCAATGTTTCTGGTACCATGTCTTTTATTCTTTGATGGTATGACAATCTGAAATATACATGATTTTTGGAATTAATAAGGGTTCATTTCTCTTGCATGCTATAAGAGAATGGGGGTTCAATTCCCGGATGGACCACAGATCATAAATAATTTTGTTATGTGTCTTCCCCTTATCCTCTTACATGTCATGTGGTACAGTAAAAATTTCTATAGCAACTCAGTACAATTAGAAGTATCCATTGATTGTACTCTGTTAGGTGACAGATATATGTTGGATATCAAAATTATTGTAATTAGACCCAACCTTTCAAAGAGATGGTTGTAGACATAAGCTTACCCTACTTTGTTTGAAAGTTAGTTAAAAAATAAATTCAATTACCTTTGGCATTTGCTAAGCACCTCTTTGATAAAGCGTGGTTTAGGATGTTCAGGATCAAGCTGTGCACACCCCTCCCAATCTTCCCAGGACCATCTGTACTGGAAGTTACTCAAGTGATATGAGAACCAATTGACCAACCTTAAATATACAAACAAATAGATATGATAGTAAAATATAACAAATATAAAAATGAAAATAACAATGTTTCAACAAATTATGTAAAATTTAGAAATTATGTTTTTTTTTTTTAATAATAGTGCATAATGAATGTAATTTAGTTACATACACTATTTTCAAGTTCAGTTATTATTCTAAAGTAAAAAATATTATATAATAGTATATTACCTATCAAAACAGGCAACATTCATGCTATCAATCCTCATGAAGAGTATCTCTGTAGCTTGAGCGAGTACCTGTGGCATTGTTGCTGGCTGAAGTTTACACAGTTCAATTAAAATTGACCCATAACAAATCTCTAAATATCTTGGCCTTGGTAAATTAAATAACTCTGCAAATATTATTTCAACTATGCAGTACTCCAACGGTATCTTGGCTTTGTATGGAAAGCAAAGTAACTGAGCAGCACATTCTTTCCTTTCCAGGTGGTAGGCTTCAATAATATTGTGCAAGTGTTCCTCAATTAGAAAACGTTCAATGGAATGCACTCCTGGCAATACTGGTCCATCTGGACAGTCAGTATAATCAAACATGCGAAATATCACACGGGGCATGGGATATGTGTCTCCATCATTGTGCAGAGGAGGCTAGAATATTGATTCAAAGATTTAAAAAACCAAATTAATTTATAAATATCAAGTATAACTAGGTACAATACCTAAAGCAATAAGATATTTGTATGTATATCTAATTTTGTAAATGTTAAATAAATTATGTTTTTCACTATGATATTATTTAAAACTTAATAGTCTAAAAAATATGAGTCAACACCTTACCTGAATAGCAGGAAGAGTATGCTGTAATGCCTCACACAGGATGGAGTCAAACGCAAGGTATGGTCTTGGAATATGTTTCTCTGACCAATTATCTTGCCTCAACTTTTTAATTTGAGCCCATAAACAATCTAAATACTCTTCTTGTAAGTGTGGTGTGTCTACTGACCATACTTTAAGAGCTGGCCAGTGTTTCTTACTACGCTTGTTTAAAAATACTTCTATTGTAACAAGCAGATGGTCAAGCTGCGACTCTTTTTTTTCATATAACTCCCTTCCTACCCATGGCAATGTAGCTAGGACTGCAAACACAAACCAATCTCTTCTGACTTGTGGCACTGAATCATCATTTGCACAATCAACTAATGTCTCCAACAAGGTAAGTAAGGATGAAGCAGCCAACACATGACAGTTTACTAAATCTGATATAAATCTCAAACAATATCTGGCTGCATTCCATTTTCCACACTTTAAATTTTCTTTAAAAGTTTTCACAATATAATCAACAAATTCACCACCGAAATTATAATTTTTAGCATTAAGCAGACCAACAAGTGTAGCATAAATAGTACATTTTTCGGGCATTCGGATTGCACATTCTGTGAGAATGCGCAATATCTTAACCCTAAAGGTGCTTAGGTCAGCTTCCAACACACTAGCTAAACCTTCGAGATTACTTTCCAAACTTGAACTACTCTTTTCCCCAACTCGAAGAATCAGCGACTCAAGTCGATCTTCAATCTCTTGATTTTCTGAAACTCGACGGCGTTTTCTATGAAGACGTTCTGAAATAAAGAAATACATAGGATTAGGTCACCACATTTAGTAAAGGAACAGTTTTATAACCTAAAATAAAGAATATATTCGTGGCAAACTACCATATCCATCTTCTTCTTCGTGTGGTCTACGCCGATTCATAACGGCCCTCTTTTTCCTTTAAATCACACAACTTGTGAGCAATAACTTGATGTCTTCACAGCTTAAAGCATCTATGGTTTAAACTCTTTAAAGCAAATAGACTAAGACACAGGTTTACAAATTGCAAAATCAAAATAATGCACAATATAACGAGTAATGAGAATTGAGATAATATGAGCAGTGAGCACAGACATATGAGCACATTCAGTTAATGACTGATCGAGTAAATTTTTTTCATATAACCACAGATACAAATAGAGATAATTTTATCCTGTTATTTTAGTTAAAGATTGTAAATAGTAACATTGGTTCAGGAAAAAGACGGAAGTATCAAGTATTTGATTAGGAACTTTTTTGTACTTTGTTCATTGTTGATACTTGATGTTTTTGTCTTTAAAATGATAATCTATCAAAGAAATTAAATTTAAAACATGTTTAATAGTAATTCAAGTTGATTGAGTGAATACAAGAAATTTTCAGAATTATATTATGTTAAGTTTGCCATAATTAACTGTTTGTAATGTTTGAAAACACTTTATCAATCTTACCAAAACCTGTTAGAATCCAATATGAAACTTTGATAGCACCCCTAAATAGGAACATTAAGAACAATGTTCAGGAAGGAGGTATCCAAACGAGGTGTGTAGATATTTGACCGTCCCTAGGAGTCTTAACTAATATCTTAAGAATTTTTATTTAAAGAAAGATAATTAATAATATACTTTTTTTAGGCCATCAGAAAGCCATGGATTGTGGTGCCAATTTTTACTGCCGTCGGTACTCTGCATGTACTTTATCTTGGAAGAGGTGACACTATTATACAAGATTAGTACTTTTCTCTCTTTGGGCTTGTTGTCTTACTGCTCTCTATTTATTCTTTTTCTATCTCTGTCAAGTCTTGTTGTTAGAGAGCCAGTGTATGGGGGATGCTTAGCTTCAAGTCTTATATCTACATTACTTCTATATAGTGTATTGAAACAGAGTAAGTATGATTAATAACATATTTGAAAGAATTTAAATTAAATCAATAACAAAATTATAATACTAGATACATTTAATTAGGTCTTTAAATTTTTTTACTTGAAATTTGCTAACCAAGAATTTGAAACAAGGAAATATATTTTTTACAAGAAATATAAACATTAATTTCTCCCAAAATAAGAGAGTTTCATTGGAAGAAATTTATATTTATTTCTTGTAAATATAATTTACTCAAATATTTTTTCAGATCTGTTGTTTTCCTTTATGGTTTCATCAGCAACTGTTCTATCATTTGTTTGGTTACTCCGTTATTCCTTGATCAAGCTGCCAAAAACATTTACAATTGGGGAAAGCATTATAGCAAACCAGAGTGTAACACTGTTCTCAGTTATATCTATTCTCTCTTTCAATTGGATGCTGAAGTCCTCAGAAAGAGATGAAGATATATTTTTTATTTATGCTATTGTCTTTGTAAGTTGTTATACATACCATAACATGAAATTGTTTATTTATTAGATCTTTCAAACCATTTTTTTCTATTTGAAGTTTGGCATATTTGATAGTGCTCATATAAAGATATTTATTGAAATATGGGCCAATTTGTAACAATTTAATGAACAAGATAAAGTTTCCAAAGATAGAAGCCTAAATATACAACTACAGATCTAGTCAGTTGTTCAAATGCCCTTAAACTTCTAAAAATTATGTTTGTTTTTTTAAAGATTTTCTAAATTTTTAGGTATACCCCAATTAATTTTCCAAAATATTGTTACAGACAGTTTTTATGGCAGTAGGATTAATGATTGTGGCCTTATATTCCTTAAATGACACTCTGCAGAATATGAGATCTTTGATACAAATCATAGCGACAGGAGCTACATTTGTGTTGATTACACTACACTTTATCATCGGTGTGGATTTTGTAAATAAAATTGTAAAATTTATATTTTTCACAGGATATAGAGTAAGTTGAGAACAAAGTTTTTTGAAAAAATATTCTTTTTCACATAAACGTTTCTGGACTATATAGTCCCTTGGAACCGCATTATATTGTTGGTTTGACTACTTCTAAAAAAAAACATCACAAGGTGTTCCCAGGTGGTTATCCATCCAAGTACTGACCTCACCCAAAGTTGTTTAACTTCGATGATCAGATGAGAACCGGTGGTTTGGATGTTGACAATGTATCCCTTAAATAAGTCAATTATATAGTGTAAAATTTTTAACACTGCTTTAATTTATACAAATAAATATAATATATAATTCACACCTAAATAGTTTTACTTTAGCTGCTTTAGTTATTTAAAATATAGTTTATTTTTTCAGAAAGAAATAGTAACCTTCTGGCTGATATTAGTTGGTCTATCAATAAGCGCTTTGTCAATGCGTACGAAATTGGCAATAAAAGCGACTACGGTGACAAGGAAGACTTTTCATGTACTAGCTTCTCTGGTATTCCTGTCTGGGATACTCTTTGATATTCAGTTGATGCTTTTAGCTGCTGGAATAGGACTTGGAGCTATTATTTTTGTTGAAGTAAGTTTTCTTGCCAGTGGATATCTTAATATATATAAATCTCGTGTCACAATGTTTGTCCTCAATGGACTCCTAAACTACCGAACCGATATCAATCAAATTTGCACACCGTGTGTATTTTGATCCAACTTAAAAGATAGGGTAGTTTAAATCTCAAATTATAGTCGCAATATTATTTTATTGCAAAATATTTGTTTATTATTTGATACAATTCTAACAGATAGCGCTGTGTTATAAGTATCAACGTTTCACATAAGCTGTCATCTACCTTAAGTTCTCCTACCGCTAACAGATGGCGCTGTGTTAAAAGTATCAACGTTTCACATAAGCTATCTACCTTTCACATACGTTCTCCTACCGTTTCCCTTGAATAGTTTGCTACTATGTAATATAACAAAAACCTTAGCCACAGCAACGCTTGGCCGAGTCTGCTAGTTATAATATAAAACTAATAGTCGCCGCGATTAGCCATAGTCATGAATGTCTGAACAGTTGGTCAATTATTTTGATAATACTTTTTTGCACACATAATCTGCAAATGCAACTTGTGATAGAGACTTTAGCATTGAATAGGAAATCGTACCGATACTATTGAAGTCTGTAATACCGTTGCGCAAAATTTATTGTATAAAGTATAATTTCTGTATTAATGAATATTATTTTGGGGTCCCTTTTCATTTCCCACAGAGAGAAGTTAGTGTGTTTATGGAAGCTAATTTTTTTTTTTTAATATTAAAAATTAATAAAGTTCTACATAGGTACAGATTTTACTTATTTTTCATATATTTACAGGCATTAAGAAAAAGTAAAATAAAACCAGTTACATCTGCATTACAGGCTGCTTTCCTTACATATAGTGATGAAAAGGTAATTTATATATGGTTTTAATCATTCATTAAAAGATTTAATTTCTAGTAACAGAAGTATTTGTTAAATCAAATTGATCTGCTTTTTGACAATCGTAATAGTCAACGTCCATACCACGTTGAATACACCGGTTCTCGTCCGATCATCGAAGTTAAGCAACGTCGGGCGAGGTCAGTACTTGGATGGGTGACCGCCTGGGAACACCTCGTGATGTTGGCTTTTTTTTATTTTTTAAACTGTTTTTCAGGATTGCGGCACTTTTGCCATGACACCTTTATATTTATACGTCGGTTTAGCGTGTCCCTTATTATTGGTGCCGTCGTACAGCGATGATCATAAACTCGAGCTTCTAAGTGGAGTGTTGTCGATTGGAATTGGAGACACAGCAGCCAGTTGGTTCGGTTCTCGGTTTGGTTTCAATAAGTGGTCAGGTACCTACCTATTACATTTTTGTCTATATTGTACTTTTTGTAACCATTTACATTATGTTTTTTTTTTAAATTAATATTTTTATTTTTATTCAACCTTTAGCATCACTACCGATTCGATAAGTTCTTCAAAAATCCATCAAAATATTATTTTTATGCTGCTACTTACGACTCCTGAACTGATTTTGATTTTTTTTTTATTTAAATGAAAACTTAAAAAGTAGTAGTTTGACAAGTATTTATTTGAGTAGAGCATGGGTGTCCCTAATGCTCTTCATACAAATATTTGAAAAACATAGATTATGAAATTTCAATTGTCTTGTCTGAATCTCTCTCTCTCATAAAGATGTACAATTACTTGTACATATATAATATGCAAAATTGTAAAGAGGCAACAAAACTTCATTTTTATTATGGTATATTTTTTTCAGATAGTAACAGAACAATGGAAGGGACTGCATTCAACATTTTATCCCAAATAGGAACTGTTTACACTCTTATTATATTTGGTAAGTGTTATATTGACCAACCTTAGAAGTTTTGTAAAATATAATAGTTTTAAAAGCTGAATTACAATTCTGCAGAATAAGCAATAACTTTTTATTAAGAGTCAAATTCTCTTTAGAGTATTGTAGTAGTAATATAGTCAGGTAGGTATTAGTACCTTTAAAAACATTAATTATTTGTATAATTGGTAAAGTTTGATAAGTACGACTTCGAAGTGTTGCTCAATTTATGGTTACTATTATTTGTGTTAAAAAAAAATTGTATTTTTCGTAAACGTTGATCATGCATCAGTGCGGCTCTCATAACTGAAACCCCTAATCTATGACAGATTTGATCCCCGGCCGTGCACCAATGGACATTCTATGTGCGCTTCTAACCCTAGCTCGTAATGTGAAGTAAAACATCGAGAGGAATTCAGATTCAAATCCAAAATTTGACATGTGTCAGACAGAAGGCTTATAACCTACAAAAATTCTGGGGATGTAGCGCCTCTAGACTATTAGATCAGTTAAGGAAGTTTCATTTATGTACTCGTGTTTTTTACAGAGTTGATCAATCCTAAGAATGCTCTAGCACGCACTACGTTTGTGGCCACCGTAACGAGCTTAGTGGAAGCCCAAACTGATCAAGTTGATAACCTGGTTCTGCCTTTAGTCAGTATTGCCGCCTTTCAAATAACACGATTCGTTTTATAACAGACAAAATGGAGTGTCTTTTTATCTGGAAATTATCAAGCAGGAAATAGTAGAAGCAAAATCCCTAGTAGAATTATAATTTTTTTTTCGGAATAAAATTCCTTTTAACATGTTTAATGATAATGGATAAACAATAAAGCAATTTCACTGAATGTGCCAAAATTTTTACTGAACCAAAGTATTTCTTGCCCCTGGAAATGAATAAACCAACTGAGCTGACAGTGTGTGCCATGATCATTATTTATATGTGGTGGGAAATCAGTTTTTTTCTTTTTGGGTTTTTTCTATCTATTCCTTATTTGGCGTTTTATATATGACAGGGTTATGGAGTATATTCAGTTATAGTTTTTAGCCTTTCCGCCGCTTCTGCCCTCACGTGCAATATCCCGCCTACACGCCAGGCGTGCTAACATGCGCTTTCCCCAGCCAACGCTGTTCCGCTTGCTTATGTTAATCGCAAGGACGTATTTACCTACGACCTTTTGCCTTCTGCATGCTGCACGCTGCGGCACATAGTATCAATGGACCATTCTGGTTCCTCTCCTTATCCCGCGTTCAAGTATTACGTAACGCAATTTTTGGAGATTATTGACCCCCCCTCCCCCATGTAACGGTACCGGTACGTTTTTCAGTACCCAAGTAGAGTAAAACGTTTCGTGACCACCTAGTGACTCTTCAGTTACTATCGTGTGGTGTAAGTCGAAAATAATATTAACAATAACTAAGTAAGTAATACTTGAACGTTCCCTTATAACATCAAATGTTGGTTGCTCCATCATTCAATAAGAGCAGGCCAAGGGGCTTCTCTTCTATCGTCTATTTTTGGGTTTCCCCACAACAGACTTGGTGTTCACATTACACCTTAGGTCTATTTTACTCTTGAGCTCATAAGTTGTTGTTTCCAGGGACTTTAAATAAGTTCTATGTCTACATATAGTTTAAGTTGTTATTGAGATTTTTTATATGATTATTTTGAGATGTTATAGCTTGTAAGATAGAAAGTTATTATACAGTTTGTAATTTTAATGTGACTGATTCATTACATTTTAAACATTCCTAATATACCAAAGTGATATGTATATTTTAGTAAATAAAAAATATTTTTTCCATTATGTTGTATTTAATAAAAAAACAATACATTAGATGGAATCATTCATTTACAACTATTTTATTTCAGATTTAATTTCATCCTTAATTTCTAATTTAATTATTTTTACCTTGTCCTCTAAAATACCATCTATTTTATTTTTTATAAGAATTCGTTTTTTCTTAACCCCTTTACATTTAGCTTTATATATTTTTTCTAGAGCAATTATATCTTTTCTACTTATAGTCCAGTCAATTATGGAATGTTCTGCTAATTTTATGAAATTGTCTTGTTCATTATAAGTGGGGATAGCAATATTCAAGATCTTCATAACACTCTCTAAAACTTCATCTACATAGTAATTAATCACTAAATCAGCTTTGTTATCCTGAAAAATATTACATATAAAGTATAAGAATGTATAGTAAGGAATAGTAAAATTCATTAAATATTGTTAAATTTTAAAATAAATATAGTCAAAAATTCTTGTTGTTACATAAAGCAATGTTTTTACCAGTTGTACTATATTTTCTATGGAAGGAACAACTTGGAAGTGTTAAGCTTATAGTCTAGTCGACAAGTTGAAAATGGTACAAAATAGAGATACTGCTCTTAAAATTATGTGCGATAGCTCATTGGATATGGAATGACGTCTAGAAAAATTTAAGTAAAAATTTTTTTATAAACAAAGTATAAATATTTTATTAACTTTTATGGCACGATCTTGTTAGATATGAATGTAAAAAAGGCTCTACGAAACGAATTTTTTTACGACCATTATTTAAACATTTTTTTTTCACTTACAATTAAGACAGTAGTTCGAGAAAATTTCGTTAGTTAACAATTGTTTAACTTGTTGAAAAATTTACTTTAAGTAAAATTTCCAACGCGAATAAATTAATTATAGTGTTCTGAACACACCATAATTTTTTCAAATATTAAAAATATATGCCTAAAATAAATTAATGTGCCGTAGTCGCTTTTGACGCCACGCGCGAATCCTAAAAATGTCACGCGCAGACCTATTTTCAGCGTTAAATTAAAATTATAAATAATGGAGATAGAGTTCCGAGAGCGAGTTTTTATTGGAAATTTCCCCTTCTTTCAGAATCTTTTTTTGAAATTTCTTAAATATTAATAGTTTGTTAAATATTGGCGAAAAACGAAATTTTTTTTTCATCTTTAATTGTTTATAACTTTTGCAATTTTTATGTGCTAATACACGCTTTTGGCACATTTTTCTAGACGTCATTCCGGATCCAATGAGCTATCGCACATAATTTTAAGAGCAGTATCTCTATTTTGTACCATTTTCAACTTGTCTACTAGACTATTAAAATGCAGTACACAATACTTACATGTTTTGTTGGCTGTAGGTTGCAAATAACTAGTTTTCCTCCATACTTCACAGTCTCTAATGGCAAATTACCACTGGGAACAATTTGTAGTGTTGTACCCAAACAAATGCTTAAATCTGCAATGCTGTGAAATAATTTAAATGTACTACTAATCTTTAAAAATAAACTTTTCTCTGTCTTGCTTGGTAATTTAAATTACCTTGAGTGCAACTCAGCAGCTAAGAGATCATTTTCAGGTAAACTGTGCTCCCAGTCTAACACAGCATCATACAAGCGTCCACGACAAGACCGGCCCCCTATATGTACTGCCCCACAAGGCACACCACTACATTTCTTGCCTACAGTTTCCACTGGGGTATTACGAACATACTGCCTGTAATTCAAAAAGAAGTTTTCATGAAAAAATAATGTATGAGTAAGTGAGTAGTCATATGAAGTTTTAGTGCTAATGTGTTATTCAGAAATTATTATAAACATATTTAAGCATTTTGCAATTAAATATTAACAAAAGTTATTATATATTTATTTGTTCATAAAATACAATAATAAATAATATGTTCTTATATTCACCTCTTACACAGATTACACTCATCCACAAACATATTTCCATGAAGTTCAGCCAAATATTTCCTGGATAACCCTGACTTTAAATGCAACCCATCTATGTTTTGACTAATAACATACTGTATTACATTACTTTCAACTAATTTCTTCAATATCATGTGGGTCTTAGTTGGTTTAGCATCAGAAAATGATACATTAATATTGGGTCTCTTTCCTTCTCTCTCAAGAGTCCAAACACCATTAGGGCCCCTAAAATATTTAAAATTGAAAATGCCATGACAGACCAAATGTTTAAAATTGAATAAAAACTAATCTACCTGAAATCAGGTATCCCTGCTGATGTACTGATCCCAGCTCCTGTGTGTATAACTATATGTTTACTATCCTTTATTAAATCAGCTAATATCTGACTTTTTTCTCTCAACTTTTCAGCAGAGTCAAATTTCTGGAATTTTACATTTACTAAATATTAAGATCGTTTATTATTTGCTATTAGATATCTTATACATAAAAAGGAGATTTTTTTATTACGTTGATAAATTGAATACATAACTAGTAACTATTAGTAAAATTGGAGACGAAAACTGGAGACATACCTCTGGAACGCCAAGTATTCCTTTGTCATCATATGGTGATAGTCCTTCAGCATAATTGCATGACATTTTAAAGAATTTTTTAAGTTATGCTAGCGAAAATTATGTTTTTGTATATTGATTATTGAAATCAATAATTGAATGTTGATTAAAATTCAAAACATTTTATCATAGAGCACTAGGTATATAGATATACCAGTATGTAGAGTAATATCTGTGGTAGAAATTGCAATCGAATGAGTGTTTTGCACTGCTGATATTTTTACTTTATCTTTACAAAATTTATGTGCTGGTATAATTTCCTAAATAATATGTATAGTTTTTTGGGCTGGCGATCTGAGTGAGTTGTTGCCCCACATATTTTTATGGTGCCACTGGCGGTATTGTTGTGTACCGGGTTGTGCAGCTCCCTCAAAAATGGTTGAGCTGCATGAGCTATTCGGGGCATGCTAGCCGTCTGCTGGCGCAGGCTTGCTCACTGCTCAGATCGATCTGGTTCTTTCTTCCAAAGACCAGTCCAGTAAATACTCTGCATTTGTTTACACCAACTTATTAATTTATCATTGTATTATCTGGACTATAAAAGAGACTAAGACCCCCGAGTTTGTTTCGACATTTCTTCTCAGGGCAGTCAGTTAGGAAATGTCGACTTCATCTAGTTTAGGAAGACATTGTAAAAGTGATTTATATAGTCCTACTTGCAAGAATAAACTATTTCATTTCATTTCATTTCATTTCAGTTCTAAACTGTTTTTTTAGCAAGAAATCGAGTGTATATATATATGTATATAAATATAGTTTAAATAAGCATTCATTTGATCTCTATCTTCTTAATTATAATCAAGAGATGAGTTAGTAAAGCCGAATACTTTCTTAAAGTCAAGTATTTAAAAGAATATAGCATCAGACTTTGATAAACGAATTTAGAACCACCAAGCAAAACACAAATGAATGTGAATTAGGTGTCTCGTTCACCCATGCAAATAAGTTACATAGCATTAAGATCTTTTTACAGTTACACGGTCTATATGCTTTAGTTCTTGTTCTTAGTTAAAAACTATAACTGTTCCATCTGTACTCTCTGGTATACAACTAAATAAAAGTCTGTGAATCTAACTGTCTATTCTGCTTTCTAGGGTATATCCCATATGCCCTAACAGTAGTGTATGTAGAAAGTCGAAATTAAATTTCTCGACACGAACTGTCATTTTCATACTAATTTATTATTTTTATCATGACAAAAAGACTTTTAATTGTATCTATGGTCATATACTAAATAATAAAAAAAGATTGGAGGAAAAAATTAATTCTATTAAAAGAAAAAAATATATAAGTAAAATTGAGTAAAAAAAGTGAGGCGCCGTGCCGTCTGTGTTTTGTTTGTTGTTTTGATTTATGGTTTAACCTTCAAATTTTAATTGCTATTTCTGTAGAGACTGAGCTACATTCTACAATAAGTTGTTGACTTTATAGTTTATACTTTATACGCCGGTGATCTTCAGTGGCGCCAGTCGCGTAATCGGTAATAATAATACGTAAAAATAGCATAATATGTTTATTGTAGTCACGCCAAATTCTAGTTTAGAAACCTAGAGAATATTTTTGTTTCGTTATAGATTTGAAAATGATTCGGAATCTTAGCAAGACGTTAAAGTTACAAAAAGCACATTTTGCGACTGCAGCAGCGCCGGCACCCCACACCACCCCGGATGTTTTATACACTGGAGTAAGTACTTTCTTTTGCATACTTCAAATATATACATAATAATATTTAATATTATTGTGCATGCTTTAAAACTTTTTCATTCTTTTATTTTATCATTAAGGCAGTAATTGCCTAACCTCTCAAATTAAATATTGCAAACATACTAGTATAAGTATTTAAGTCTCTTAATTATATTTCAAAAAACCCTATTACATACTAATTAATTTAAAATAGTAAGCTCTGGTTATTTAGTTAGCTTAATATTTTTATGAAAACATTATATATATATATTATATACAATACTTATTTACAGATATTTATCAATAATGAGTGGGTGAAATCTGCTGATGGCAAAACATTTCCAACTGTTAACCCTACCAACGAGAAAGTTATTGCAGACATTCAACAGGGTGGAAAAACAGACATTGATAAAGCAGTCCAAGCAGCAAAAGATGCCTTCAAGTAAGATCTAAATGATAATTTTGTAATTATTTTCTCATACTAATTAATAACATAGACCTTAAGATTTCATTCATAAAAAAAACAAGACACACACAACCTAACTTTTTTTTTGTATACAATGTACTGTCCAACTATTGTAGCAATACAAGTTTTGCTGAATATTATTATATTTAAAAAAAGGCTGGGCTCACCATGGAGGACAATGGATGCATCTCATCGGGGCTACCTTTTAAACAAATTGGCTGATCTTATTGAGAGAGATAGGACTTATATAGCAGTAAGTTTTTTGAAGAAATTTTGTAACTTTCCTACATACATAATATATATTTCCATTCTAAAATATTTTAGCTATATATCAACTGATAATACTAACTTACTATAAATAATACTGAAATATAATTTGTATGAAATTTTATTTAATTATTTTATATTAAATTTTTAATGATTTCTTTGAAAATTTTATGTTTAGTCTAAATCAACCTAAATCAATTTTTATAGCATGGTTAAATATTTGAAATATTAATTTTAAAATTTTAGTTATATTCATGGTGTTTTTAGAGAAAAGAGAATTAGCAATTCATTTTTTTTTAATTGTTAAATGAGGCACCAAACCTAAAGAGGGATCGAAACTAAAATCCCACATTTAAATGTTGCTAAATATTTTTGCAGCCTTTATTCTAGAATCATAAATAAAATGTACGTAACCCAATCATTGATATAAGAATAACAAAATTTCAACATGACAGGCGAAATATTGGCGCGCTAAAAATTATCTTAAGATAATTTTTATACCACGTCTATGAGTCTATGGTCAATAATATAAATAAACCTGAATTTTTGGGTTAAATGAAGCCAAAGAGGTTTAAAGGCGTATAAATACTGCTTCATTACATACTTGCACAAAGCAACAGAGCGAGAACTACCTTATGAGAGACTTCCTTAAACCTTGAAATTTCTATCCCCAAACCCCCCTCGTGAATCATTCTAGGTGTTGGTGGAATCCGCAATAAATTCCGTACAGTAGTTTTTGAGTTTATCGCGATCACGCAGCCAGCGGTGGTGTTGTTGCTGACTTGTTTGTAGGTATTATCAAGGTCTACAACATTTTTCAGTTTATTGGTAAAATAATTTTCAAAATCGATTCAGTAGCTCCTGAAATAACAACCTCACAAACTTTACCTCTATTTAAGTATAGATTATCCAAAGGCACCAACTGTTGACTGAGTTTGGTGGTAAAACCGAAATAACCATGGGTACAACGCTTATTACTTTAATTGCTAACTACACGCAGAAGTAGGTTCTTAGATCTCCATCAGTGAGAAACACGGCATATAAGAGGACTATTTTCTAGTTGTCAACTTTTATAAACGTTGCGATCTTGGAAGTCGGTAGTGTTACAACTCGAGAGTACAAGAGTTAATTAATTCAATATCAGTAAACAAATAAAAGCCATAATATAAAATAAGTCTACAAATGTAAAAGATTATTTGTTGAAAAATGAATTTATTACAAAATTCTCTTTAACTCCAACATGATTTGAGTTTTTTCTATTGTTGGTGTCGTTTTTTCTAAAAACGTAGGATAAACTTTTTGAAAAGATTTTTATCTTGTTACGCCAAACAAGTATAACTTCTAACGCGTGTACATAAGTACACACGTATTTTTTTCGATTTGGACGTATTTCTTACTGAATTAGTCAAGTGATAAACTTTTTCGGAAATAATTCATTCAAAAAGTATATTTTCTAGAGCTTGGAGACATTAGATAATGGTAAGCCATTCTTGGCCGCGTACTACGGAGATGTAGCGGGCACAATAAAAAACCTGCGCTACTACGCGGGTTGGGCCGACAAGAATCATGGCAAGGTGTTACCAACAGACGGCAAATACTTTGCGTACACACGTCACGAGCCTGTTGGTAAGTTAATTAAAATAAACTAGTTTCTGATATCCAAATAAATAATAAGGATTTTTAACGATTTGATTAGGAATTATTTGTTACTCATCTCCTATGCAATTATATTATAATATCTACATAATAAATAAACTCGCTTCCCGTCTGTAGACCTACATATTATACGCTTTGAACTAACACGTTTTCTTGCGAAATAAGACTCAGGCAGAAACTTGTTACTCGACTCTCGTTCGTGTATAGGTATACGAATGAAATGAAAATTTTATTTTAAAGTAAGATAAAGGACGTTTCTAATGAATTTTTGTAAAATGATAATAGTCTAAGTACTTAACTTAAAACAGCAAAATTTATATAATTATAAACTGATTACTCGTAACTGAAAGTTATTACATATTTTTATATATAAAGTTCGTAAAGCACAAGCTATATGACAAGTTACCGAAGTCAGTTGCTATGATTGAACTGCATACGCACGCAAATTAATTATTACTATGCAAGCTTATATTGTAGATATAAAAGTATTAATAAATACTTTAACCAATCCCTGTATACACTTTTCTTTGTTCTTGTTTCTTTTAAAGCATGTAAACGCGTGAATGTAAAACCGAACGCGACGCATTCGACTCCTACTGCCTAGTTATGTTTCAACTATAAAAAAGAGAGATCAGTAATTTTGTTAAAACGGTGTAATTAGACTAGTTTTAAAGAATATAGGGTTATTGTTGGAAACTTGGATTACTAGGTCAAACTACACATACATGAATGAATCATTTGGTTTGGTATGAAAAAACAATTTTTATTACCTAACCTTGAAACATTTATACATTATAATTCATGGACGAATCAACTGGTATTTTACAAGACGGGAATAATTAATAATATAATACTGTAAAACTGGCCATAATATGACCATGATGTGAAGCATTTGCTGTTTCCGTAAATTAAATATACATTTTTAAATAAGCTTATGATTATAAAAATAAATATTCTTTACGCGAATAGAATTTGTAAGAGAACAATACAAAAACACATTCAAATCAATTTTAATTGGTTAATTTTCAGTAAGAAACCGTTACAAACACGTTATCTCATTTATTTTACACGTTTTCGCAATGGAAAATTTTCCTACATTTAAATTTTTCGTTGTATTAGAATGTTTTCGTTTCGCCTTAATATAAAATAATTCCGCCGAGTTTCTTATCTGTGAAAACACCAGACCGTTTCAAATTAGTTTTTATTTACATTAAAATAATTAACATTTTTACTTAAAATATATTTAAACTTAAGAATGAATTATTAATTAGTTTTTAAGTCTGTAATGAGACGTATAGGTTATAATCCTTTATAGTCACGCGTCTTGTTAGTCTTTACCTCACATTGAGTGAGACTGATCTATTTACGGCCAAAATTAATAATGTGTCCTCAATCTATGATTATAACCAATCTTGGACTGAATCATATCTAAAGACCGATCTCCAATCTGCATGCTAATAAACATTTCTGCTATCCGATTGTTTATTTGACAAAAGATTGACAGCAATCTTTTGCGTGATCCTTGCCTCTCGACCGCGTTTCGTTCAATGCAATATGTTGTGTTCAAGCATACCAAAACTTTGCTGTTTTTGGAACGAAATAAAATAAGTAAGACTTAGGGTCTGTTTCACAATGTATGGATAAAGTAGCAAATAGCTATGCAACGTTTTGTTTGTTTTTTTGTTACGAACAAATAAAGTTACAAAATTCTATAGAAAAACATAGAACCTTAACCTTTTTGTTGGTCATTTAATATTACTTGTAATGAAACGGGCTGTCATTGTCATATGGTATTTTTGTTTGTTAGGTTATTGAGTATTTTAGTACCTACATATTATTACAAATATAAATTTTCTCTGAGTAGTTTGTGTATGTTGTTTTTGTGATTCGAGGTTGGTTCTTTAACTTAAAAAAATGTCTACGCAAAAACGTGAAAGAAGCGTCAATTTCAGCCGGGAAGAAGTTGACCTTCTAACTTCGCTTGTTGCTGACCATAAAAATATATTAGAAAATAAAAAGAGTGACTCAGTCACCTGGCAGGAGAAAGAGCGGTGCTGGAAGACGCTGGAGGCGCTGTTTAATAGCACAAGTGGGGTAAACTTTCGCAGTGCTAAAGCTTAAAGAGGGCTTCAAGAAAAAAGTCTGCCTTGATACATGCTGAAACATATCGTACAGGAGGTGGCCCTAGTGCTGCTACTCCTCTTACTCCCTATCGAGGAAAAAGTCAAAGACATGATATTGTTGTCTGTCGAAGGAAATGAAAGTCAATTGAAAGGAAGAGCTTCTAAATAAGAGATAGCAATGGGCATTTGAAGAGGAAGAAAGAGAGCATAAAAGAGAATTATGGGCCATAGAAAAAAATATATTGTTAAATAAATTAGAAAAATAAAAGATTTTGTGCCTGGAGCGAGGATGTATTGTATTAAAAATTTGTATTTTTATTTAAATAAAAGCATTGAATTTTTATTTAATTTATCTCAAAAATGTTGTAATTTATAAAATATTATAGTAATAAAGCAAAATAATCACTTATAAGATTACTTCGCACACTTGCATTTCCCACGTTGTCAATTGCGCTTTGATCAATATCATCAGCTTGTTCATCTACTTGTTGCAGTAGTTCAAAATGTTCATCTCGCATATCAATAGCAATATTGTGCAACACTGCACATGCCACTATCACGGCTTGTACACGAGATACTTGAAGCAAAACCTTTTTTGACAAACCGATTTTGGGGAACCGATTTTTTCCAAACACCATATTATGTCCTTTCCACCACATTTCTGCTTCGTATTTGAGATTCGTTATAAAGATGTTCTGCTGGAGTCTTGAGGTTTTGAAGTGGAGTTAGTAGGTAGTAATCTATAGTAACAAATATTTTTGGTTGTAGCTAATATTTAATTTTTTTTTACAAAAGTTGATGAAAAGATGAAACCTGCAAGAAGTCATATATAGACATCACTTTGTGTAAAAGTGTCTCCAAAGCTTCTTTTGTTAACCTAAATCTAAATGTGAATTCGGCGTCATTCAGGCTCTGGATATAATAAATTCTTGTCTTCTTATGTCTTCGCACAGAAGTACGTTGTCTTCTTCCAGCTTCAGAATTACTATCCCAATCGGATAATTGCATTTAAACTTCCAAATCACTATCACTAGAACTGGAAGATGACGAAGATGAATAAATTTTTCCAATGAATATTAAGGTAGGTCGCAATCCCAAACCCAAATCATACGAGTTTCACCGATAGCAATCCGAGATTGATTTGGCCAATCGAAGCACTGTCAAAATGGACAGATAGGTTGTTGGCATGAGTAAACATTCATTTTCATATGTATTTCAGAGGGCAATCTTCAATCTCTTATCCGCCCTCTGAACGATTGGTTGAATAATTAGATTGGTATCTCAGTCCATGTATTGAATATTGGCATGCTTTTCTTTAGAAATGGATTGAATTGTCAGTCTATGACAGCTAAAATTGGATTGAGATTGCATATTGGTTTTGGCCGTTAATTGCACACTGTCTAAATCTGGTTTAGGTTTGATGTTTTCTTGTTTTATTTATATGTAACTGGCCGTTTCCCGCCCGCTTCGCTGGACGAATTAAAATAGGAAATAAATAAAATTTTATGTTTCATTATTTTTTTTTTCATATTGTTATTATTCTTCTTTTTAACTTCCCGCTAAGAAAATTGAAAATTTTCGAAAATCGAGTTTTTAACAGATGTTGACGTTTTGAGGTTCTAGGTAGCCTCCCCGAATGTTTCCGCGGTCTTCAAGTCCGTATGTATAAATTTTCATAAAAGTAAAATAGCAATAAAAAAATTAAGGAATTTAAAAAATAAATAGCTATAAACCATCTAGGAAAAATTTCGCATCGAATGGCAGTAGTATCATGTCGATACGATCAGTGGTTTAGGCGTGAAGGAGCCTCAAACGAAGACCATTTTCATTATATATATATAGATATATATATATATATATATATAGATATTTATGTTCTTAGTTTAAATTTGTATTAATTAGTATTCAACTGCATTAGTATTAAATATTAAGAGTTGTCAAACCAAATCTATGTGATAATCTTGAATGATTTTACGAGAATTTTCGTTCGCAGGTGTTTGCGGTCAAATCATACCATGGAACTTCCCATTGTTGATGGCGGCGTGGAAGTTGGGTCCCGCCCTTACAACAGGCAACACATTGGTGCTTAAACCAGCTGAACAGACGCCACTCACAGCTTTATATTTAGCACAACTTGTTAAGGTATGCATTGTTTCTAAAGTAAAAAGAAGCTTTAATAACTTCGATGGTGCGTGTTTCACTGTTTAGGTATAGGTGAATATTTGTGTATATATGTACAAAAAATTTTAGGAATCTGCTACTGATTTTTTATTTGAGAGGAAACTAAATTTTGACTACGTTTGTTATCCAAATACATTTGTTACGTACTAAAATATTTTTTCATAGAAATGTATTTTAATAAATAGCTCTGTATAGACTATGCTTCGTAGCAATTACAATTGGTGTTTTAAATAAAATATAGTGTCATCATAAAACCATTTCTATGTCTGAGTTTCATTGACTGAAACTTATATGTTTCAAAATAAATAAATTATAAATAATTAAAGCACTTACACTTATTAGATACAATTTTTTAGCACAAACTAATAAAATCGACAAAGAAACCAAAACTATGACAATAAAACAACTTTATGTTTATAATAGCAATTTTATTTAAATTAAATCTTAAATAATTCTCCATAGTAGCTTCTCATTTATAACTAATATATAAAAATGAAACCCCTTTTCCGTTGTCACGACATAACATGAAAACGCCTTGACCGATTTGTCTGATTCTTTTTTTATAATAATATTCCTTGAAGTACGAGGATGGTTCTTACGGAGAGAAAAATTTAAAAAAATTGAGTGAAAAAGTCTAAAAACAACACTTTTCTATATTCCCATACAAAATATTCGTAATAATATTAAAAGGCAATTTGAACTAAATAATATATATATAATCTAAGAAATAATATATATATAATTTAATACCATATCATAAAGTTCAAGTGTTAGTGGTAGTGGTAGTGTTCCGGGAAGGTAAATTTTTATTTTTTGACATTTTTAATTTCTGTAATATCAACTTTCTTTTTTTTATCTTACTAGCTAGACCAGTGTCCCGAATAGCAGAATAAGTATTTTAAAAAAAAGAATCGACTGTAAGGCGGTACGACGTTCGCCAGGCCAGCTAGTAACTAATAAAACATACCACCCACAGCTCGTCGAGCGAGTTTGCTTATCTTGGCGAAGCCGTGCATAAATTATCTGTAAAGTGTGTGCAATTATTTAATAGATTACCTTAAAAATTTCGTAACAATATTGATAACAAGGGTGTTAAAATCACACATCATGACCCCAGATGACTAAATTACAAAATTAAAACTGATGTCCGATGACGGAGTGCAGTTCTCATGAAAATAAAATTGTCATTTTGTTAATAAGAATAAAGTTCTTTCAATATTATAAAGATCTCGACCATAAGAATCATGAGGATATTTACGGAGTGTTTGTCGCCCGGGCCTGGCGGGAGACGTCAAGCCCATCAGATCTAAGTTAAAGCAAATAAAGTCCCTTTTTAAGAAAGGGGAGATTTGACACTGTTGCTTCTCGGGCTCCTAAAAAAATTTATTAAGATAGTTCAGTATCAGATCTTAAATTGAAACTTGATCGCGTTCGTTTTATATCCTATATGTTTATTACAATAATATTTGTTCTACTCATAAATATAGCTATGTCGGTTATCAGTTACTAGTTAGTTGCACACAAATTTCTCTTACATAAAAAGGTTTTTTAGGAAGCCGGCTTTCCTGAGGGTGTAGTTAACGTTGTGCCAGGATTCGGCGACGCTGGCGCAGCCTTAGTTGACCATCCCGATGTCGATAAAATTGCTTTCACTGGTAAGTAATAAATATCCGCCTTGGGTTACAATGGCTAAAATATTTGTATATCACATTATAGGTGTTTCAAGCACATACAGTCTAGATATTATTTTGATTCGCGGGGTAATAAATATAGCATACACAACATCAAATGTTAAGTTTTCATGATTTTTTAACATTTACACATTTTCTACTGTATTTATCGATTTCTTTGTTTCCCCTAATTTCATGATTCCATACTTAATCATTTGTGAAGACACTTTTCTCTCTTCTGTCTTCTGTCAAATTATTTTCACGATGCAACAAAAAATATAAATTAAATTGAAAGATAAACTTATTATAGGGAGTTCGTTTCGAGCTGCCGAAAATGTAAAAAAAAATATGTCTAGCTAAAAAAAGCGATGTATATAGAAAAGTATGATAGATGCTCTATCTACTTTTACTATTCGCGGCATTTCAATCATTATTTCTAACAGGTTCCACAGAAGTCGGTAAACTAATCCAGAAAGGTGCTGCGGGCACAGTCAAGAGGATCACTTTGGAATTGGGAGGAAAATCACCAAATATTATATTAAACGATGCCGACTTAAACCACGCCGTGGAACAGTCTCACATGGCGCTGTTCTACAATATGGGACAATGTTGCTGTGCGGGTAAGTTGCCATTCCAAAAACATATTACCCTACCAAATTGTGGAGTCCTTCCTCTGTCTAGTCACTGACTGGCCCGATGGCCCCATCGAGAAGTAGTATATTATATTGTTAGCGGTTAGAACAACTTTGTTATCATTATTCAGGGTATGTCGTCATCGCAGTCATTTGTAGTCATAAGTTGTAGGAATCCCTTCATGGGGACCCGTGACACACTTAGCGATTTAGGTGTCCCTATAAAGTCAACATGAATCGAATAATACTAACGACTATACTAAACATATATAGCCCTGTTTAAATATTGTATACTAACTAAAAAAGCAATAATATACGACATAATTTAAACCTACAAAAAGTGAAGACGTGTTAATGAAAGCGGAAAGTTATGCTATAATGTTAATTATGGATTTGTTGATTGGTATTACTCAGTCAACAGAAGTATAAATTAACAGATAATGTAAAATAACATTTTCTGTAATATGTGAACAGGTTTTTTGCCGGTTTCTTTTTAATATTTCCAAAATGTTAAAAATGATATAGAGAGCATTTGACAATTCTCTTCTAAATAAATATTCACGTCGTAGTAATGAACTTGTATTTTTTTCGGTAGCAAGTGTGCTAAATCGTGTATGTATGTTCAAATAATTTGGAAATGAAGTCAAGATGATAAATTTTTCAACATGAGAACAGTCCTAGCTTCATGAAAATGGTTCAGTAGCTAGAAATACCCTTCAATATACGTAGCAAGGTAAATAATGTTGACTGTTATTTGATATTTGCTTTCCTTGCTATGTAATCTTATCGAAGTCTAGCAAATGTCTGATAAGAATGGTTCAACCTTATTACATAACTAAAATACGTATTACGATTGCCGATAAACTGTTTTTCAATTTCCTTCGTATTTTTATCGGCATTTGGATACAACTTTTGGATATCCTTTATGTTTAACAAACGTGGATTATATATTATCCTACTATTCTTTGTTGTTTGTCAAGGACATTACAATAAAATTTTACTTCTAGAAACGCAATAATAACAAAACGAATTGTAACGTAAACCCTTATCAATGCAAGTTTCATTACTATTACTAATTAAGAAAGCATTCAGTTATTGGAAATTAGCTCTGCGAAAGTAGGAAAAGAAAGGTGGAAGAGGTCCAATAATAATAAAACAATTGTATCATTATTATTTTATTTTTCATTAATAAAATGTCCTAATTGGAGTAGTTTTGGCCTAATGGCTTCACCGTGCGACTCTCATCCCTGAGGTGAGTTGGAGGAGAGAGAGAGACCAATGGAGTTTCTTTCTATGTGCGCATTTAATATTTGCCTGAATGATGAAGGAAAACATCGTGAGGACTTGCGTCGATGGCGACAAAAAAGTAGACGGCGTGTGTCAGGCACAGGAGGCTGATCACCTACTTCCCTATTAGATTGATAAATGATCATGAAACTGACACACAAATCTGATGGCCAGATTTAAAAAGGTTGTAACGCCACCGATTTTTTTTTACTGTCCCAATATAACGCCCTATAAACGTGTGTTTTTGAATGTTAATACCGGTAATTATAAGTAGAAGTTTTTCTATTCTATTCGTTCCAGGTTCACGTACGTTTGTCCAAGACAAAATCTATGACAAATTCGTTGAAATGTCAGCGGAGCGTGCTAAAAGACGCATTGTAGGCAATCCTTTCGATCCTAAGACTGAACAAGGACCACAGGTATGTTATTTAAGTATTAGACTGATATCTAACTGAATTACGTGCTCTGTGCATTTTATTATTTATTTTATGAGTGTAACTATAAAAATGTATTTTTAGCACTTTCAAACTAGATTACAATTATAAGAAGTGCGTTTATTATTTTTTATTTTTTTCGTCTATTATGTGTTATTGGCATTTACTTATCTATACTATATATATAAAAATGAAACCCGTTTTCCGTTGTCACGATATAACATGGAAACGGCTTGACCGAATTGTCTGATTCTTTTTTTATAATATTCCTTGAAGTACGAGGATGGTTCTTACGGAGAGAAAAATTGAGTGAAAAAGTCTAAAAACAACACTTTTCTATATTCCCATACAAAATATTCGTAATAATATTTAAAGGCAATTTGAACTTTAATACCTAATCATAAAGTTCAAGTGTTAGTGGAGGGGTTCCGGGAAGGTAAATTTTTATTTTTTGACATAATGCTGATTTGAAATCAACTTTCTTTTTTTTTATCTTAGATACTAGCTAGACCGGTGTCCCGAATAGCAGAATAAGTATTTAAAAAAAATAAAGAATCTACTGTTAGGCGGTACGATGTTTGCCAGGCCAGCTAGTTACTTATACAATGGAATATCGATAACTCGAATATCAAGGGAAATGCAAAAAAAAACGACTTAACGGGTTTCGACTTAACAAGATACATATGATTTAACTGTTTAAATTTCGACTAACAGAGGTGCGATTTCTATTTGTATTTTATTGCTATTATTTCGGGGAATTCCAAGTAAGCATCATTATATTTTACTAACTACGACTTGCGGAGTCTCCATTTTGAAATTCGAGTTATAGACTATAAATCTGTATTATCAATAGTTCGTAGTGAAATGACATTTTGTTCGACATACCGCGTATTTAAGGGTTCAGCGGAAGGGAATGGCAATTTTTTTCGACTTAAGAAATTCAAGTTATGGAGATTTCATTGTATTATATATATATCTTGCTTCTTTATATTCAAAGTGGCTAGAGGGATAAGGACATAACAGCAATTCGAGGCTAACTTCACACGAATTTCAGATTGACTTGGAACAACACGAAAAAATCCTTAGTCTGATAGAAAGCGGGAAAAAGCAAGGCGCGAATTTAGTAACGGGTGGCAAACGTCAAGGTGATGCGGGATTCTTCGTCGAACCCACTGTCTTCGCGGACGTCAAGGATGACATGGATATCGCTAAGATTGAGGTAAAAATTATTTCGTTCAACCGTGGTCGTTTGAACTTCGGCTTTATAAAAATTATTAATTAGTAAATTATTTTTTACTTTGAATTAAAATTACTCTTACGATAAATAGCACCTGCTCGTAGGAAATATTGTTGTCCTTTTGGCCTAGGCCATTAAGTTATCCCACATTTATTCACCTGTTTAATATTTGTTATAGATTTTCGGTCCAGTGCAACAGATTATAAAATTCTCAGATTTAGACGAAGTAATCGCTCGCGCCAACAACTCAGAGTATGGGCTCGCCGCCGGCGTCTTCACCAAGGACTTGGATAAGGCCAATTATCTCATTCAGGTAATTTTAATAGTAAATAAGGTTCCAAAAATCACTGTTATATTTCCCGTTTAACAGTTTTTTTTAAATAAAAAATGTTAATAAATAAAAAACAATCTTGTTGTCACACCACAGTACACATTCAATGACTTAGGTCCTATTCTAATTAGTTTCTTACGTCACAATCTCCTCTTAAGCTACGTAAAATATGTCAAACTAAAAACAGAAAAAATGGATTGACAGCTCTTGAAACTAAATGTAGGTTTGATTAACATTCTACATAGAATGTTTTCCTGTGGCCTTAAAGCTAAAGACATAAAATACATATGAAACTAAAAATAAATAAATACAGATTTTCTCAATTTAAACAAAATAATTTAGCAATTTGTCGCTTTTCCTCATAGCTTAAACACAATTTGATGAATTGAGACAAAAAGTACTTAATGTTAATTTTAATGAGACTGATTTAGTTTTGAATAAGGAGGTTTATTAATAAGTTGTACATAGAATGGATTATTAAAGTAATGAGAAAGTTGCAGCTAGGTGAGGACACGGTCGAATTTCTAAAGACAAGCACGAATTATAAAAAATCCTATACTTGACGCTGGCTAATGCACAAATCGTGCCAGAGCCATTTAAAAAAAGTAATAAGAACAAATAATAATTAGCTTTGTCAAATTATCAAAGTCACGATAAAATACCTTTAACTTTTTCGCTTCGATTGACTTATTATAAAGTATGTCTTCGCCTGTATAATCCTGAAATTGTCCAAGAGTTTAATTTTGTCAGAGACTAAAGTATTATACATGTATTTGTGTAATTCAACTAAAACCGCAGAATGATAATTAACAGGTGAAAAACTTTTCTTAACGGGTTTACTAGCATGAACTGGAGCAAAGTCAAAGTCAAATCATTTATTTCAATTAGACCACATAAAATGGCACTTTTGAACGTCAAAAAAAAATATAAAGAAGATTCTAGTTGCCCCTTCCAAAAGGTAGTTTCGTGTGGAGAAGAATGGGCAAGAAACTCCACACTTACTCTTTTAAAATAGGTTTACAATATTTTGTTACATTTGTTAAATAATTATATGTGAGCGACGCCATCTTGTCAACAGAAGCGTTTTGGCGGGTTCTTAAAATTATGATTTAAAGCAGCATTTAAAATTGTAACTTAATGGATAATTCTTATTTAAATCTCAAATAGCATCAATTTGTTCTTCTATAAAAACTTTTCCCGCATATTTGGCTTTTTACAATAATCCAAACATCTCTATTGCAGGGTCTCCGTGCTGGTACAGTTTGGGTGAACGATTATAATGTTTTCGGACAACAAGTGCCATTTGGTGGGTTCAAGCAATCAGGTCTTGGAAGGGAAAACGGCCCGTATGGTATTAACAATTATACAGAAGTTAAGTCTGTAGTTGTTAGATTGACGGAGAAAAACTCGTAATTATTTGCACAAAAAACAAGATTTTTTGTGAAAAATGTTTAGTTTTATTCAATTCTGACAACAAATGATTAATTTGTTTTTATTTTGTCGCACAAAATATTTGTAACCATATTTTTTATATCTAGTCTAACAATTGTGTTTATTTTTCGATATTGTAGCTTTGTGTTAGACGATAAAATTACTTTAATAATTTCCAAGCAGGAATTTCATTTTAAGAGGGGGTCGAATCCAAAATGGCGCCAATTTAGAACGGTGCGTTTAATTAAATTGGTGAATTTTGATTATACTCTTAGGAAAATGTGCATTTTGTGTTTGTAACAGTGGCTTCATGAATATTCTATTAGATATGTATAGAAATAAAATACTTTTTTGTATGCCAATATAATGTTTATTACATTGCTTAAATGTATTACATTTATTTACTAGTCTTCCATTATCAGTGCTTAGGTTGTTAAGCATTTAATTTTTAAGTTACATTGAAATATATTTTTATATCGAAAACTAGTATATTTATTTAAAAATATACACCCTTTAAATCGTATGTCCATCCAAAATATTTCCATGGCATAATGTTATTTTTAATCAAAATAAAAGTCCATAATTATGTTTTTCCATGGTTCCAGATTGTTTGTTTATACTAAGTTAAGCAAATTTTAAGATACGCATGCTACTTCTGGAGATTTATATTTATGGATAGACAGAAAAACTTTTATATATTTAGTAATGTAAATAAAATATAAATGTAATTAGTAATTCACATTTCTCTCGCCTACAATTATTTTGCGTAAAGTTTTTAACTGATGACACGATCTTAATCGAAGAGAGCCACGATGGTCTGACAGACTTTAGTCCATTCAGTTGCCGACGTGAGTTCTGAATTTGGTATTACCAACGCGAAAAAGTTAAAATATATGACGATAATCCGAACACCGGAACTTTTCTCGCAACTTATACTGCTCATCAATCAGACCTTGGAACTTGTCTCAAAAATACGATATCTAGGTACGGTCATTGATGAAAAGGGTGACCATAGCATCGAAATCCGCTGCAGAATTGAACAAGCGCGGAACACCTTTTCAAAACTAAAAATTAAGTATTTTCTGACAAGCGCCTAAATTCCAGCTTAGAACGCGCATTGCGCGATGTTGCTTCTTCTCTGTACTGTTCTACGGCGTAAAATCTCGGACGCTGACAGAGACTATGTCCAAAAATCTGGAAGCGTTTGAGACCTGGGTTTATCGACGTATGCTTAAAATACCTTAGACAGATCGCATACGAAATACAACCGTGCTGGACAGAATGCAGAAGAACAAAGAAGTGCTTATGACGGTTAAGAAAAGGATACTTGAGTATTTCGGACACGTTTTACGTAACACCAAAAAATACGAGCTCCTTCAACTAATCATACAAGGCAACGCGGCAGGTAGAAAGAGACCAGGCCGCATACGCACGTCTTGGTTGAAAAACCTAAGACGATGGTTTGGCCAAAGCACCACGCATTGTTTAAAAGCACGGCATCAAAAATTAACTAGCTATGATGGCCAACCTTCTCAAGGAGATGGCACTATAAGAAGAAAGTATTTAAACGTATAGATACGCGGTTTCTATTGATGTATTTAGAGGAAGAAGAAATATCGTCCTATCTATGTTACTGTCACCGTAAAATTGTAAAAACCGTTAGATTGTAATCTATCTCGCGAGATTGTAAACTGTCGAAAGATTGTCAACTCAACATACTGCTTGCAATTTAACGTATTATTATTCGGTAGTTATATGAAATTGTTGGGAAGTAAAATTAATCTGTAATTGACCAAAGAAGTTTGAATGATAACTAAGTTAGTGTAGTACAATCTACCGAATACCGATAACCGATAACCGATAGATTACAATCTAACGGTTTTTACAATTTTACGTTAACATTACCATACAATAGGATTTTGACTTCGTTAATTACGTTGACTGAATGTAACAACTTTAACAAAGTGGATGCCGCATGAAAAGGATGTACACGACCACCATTAAGGGAAGTGGAATAACTAACGTAAGTTTCAACAGCAAATACGGTAGAAATTAATTAACGCCTAGAAAAGATTCTGGCGCACATATGCTCTTACATGTCGTGTAACTCACTGATGGAGATGTACCTACCTACTTATACGTGTATATCCTATCGATCCAATTTAAGTATTAAACTATGGTTATTTTTTTTTAAAGAAGAATAATATCTCTATTTTTGATTTTATTATACCAGACTCATACAAATGTTGGTACCCGTGGAGTATAATAAACTGTAATACTGTTTATAAAACGAAAATATATGATATTTTAATTAATCTACTTGTATGCATTAAAAAGTGGATGTCGATAAGAATGTTTTAATCCACTTAAACCTCTTTTTATCTCGTGGTTAAATATTTATGGTGCATTATTGCTTTGCTTTGCAATTGCTTACTCTCCTTTCTCTAAGAAAAGGGAGTAAGTAATTTATTTTATAATCTACTAGCAGACCGTCCAAGCGTTGCTGGGGCTAAGGTTTTAGTTATAAAGGGTTTTTCAACAAGAACTTTGTTTTCTAAAACAAAATAAAACAAAGAATTTAGAGGAAAATGAATAAAATTTTTATTGTATTACAAAGAGAAAAGTTTGGCAATTATGAATGAAAAATAATATCTGGCAAATGTCCACCACGACCACGCTGACAGATGTTGATTCTTTCATCAAAATTTTTTATCACTTTTTGGCAAAATGGAGGGTCTATTTCGTTAATGACATCACGGATTTTGAGTTTTAAGGCTGCAATCGATTCGATTGGCTCCGTATAGACTCTGTCTTTAACATAGCCCCACAAAAAATAATCCAGTGGTGTTAAATCACACGATCTGGCTGGCCACTTAACAGCTGAATTTCGCGAAATTATGCGCTCGGGAAATTTGGTTTGCAATAAATTGATCGTTTCATTGGCTGTGTGACATGTTGCACCGTCCTGTTGAAACCACATTTCAGTGATATCCATGTCATCAATAATAGGCCAAAATTTAGTGGTTAACATCTCGCGATACCGTGATCCATTGACTGTTACCGCATTTCCAGCCTCATCTTCGAAAAAAAACGGCCCAATCACGCCTCCAGACCACATAGTGCACCACACAGTAACACGTTGAGTATGCAAAGCCTTCTCAATAATTGCTTTAGGATTTTCAGAAGCCCAAATGCGACAATTTTGCTTGTTGACGTACCCTGACAAATGAAAATGGGCTTCGTCTGAAAAAATGATTTTTTCAGAAAAACCAGCAGGTTGTTCCTGAATGAACTGAGCGAATCTGCGGCGATTTGAATGGTCGATCAGCTTTAATTCCTGCACCAGTTGAATCTTGTAAGGCTTCAAAGCCAAATCCTTTCGCAAAATTCGCCATGTTGTGCTTTTGGATAACCCCAATTGTTGAGAACGTCGTGAAATTGACAAATTTTGATCTTCTTCAACACTGTGGCTCACGGCGGCGATGTTTTCTGTTGAACGACCCGGTCGAACACGTGTTGGTGTTGGCACATTTTGTACCGAGCCTGTCGACTCAAATTTCGCGACCAAATTCTTAACAGCGGTCTCAGAAGGACGATTATGCTGGCCGAAAATATCACGAATTTTACGAAATGTAACTTTAACAGAACCACAATTTTTATAGTGGATTTGAATTATTTTAATGCGATTTTCAAGAGAAATTGAATTCATTGTAATAATTGCCAAAGCACCTGCTACGAATACCGCCAAAAACTAAATGTCAAAACTATCACGTTCTCGGTGTTGCCACAATTGAAAAACAAACTTCTTGTTGAAATACCCTTTATTTATTACATATTTTGTTTATTACATAGTAGTAACTTATTCAAGGGAAACGGTAGGAGAACACCAGTCATGGGGACCACCATGCTTTTTTGGTGGTTATGCCATTAAATTGTAGCTTGCTTGAAACGTTGGTACTTTCAACACAGCGCCATCTGTTAGAATTGTGACTATCAAATAATAAACAAATATTTTGCAATAAAATAATATTGCGGGTATAAATTGAGATGTAAGCTATCTTTTAAGTTGGATCAAACTACACATGGTGTGCAAATTTGATTGAAATCGGTTCGGTAGTTTAGGACTCCATAGTGGACAAACAACGTGACACGTAATTTATATATATTAAGATATTAAATTAGGCACCAAACCTAAAGCGGAATCTCAAATCTCACACGTAAAAATACCTCAATATTTTTGTACATGGATAGGATTTTATATGATTAACGAATTTATTTACTGCTTTATTTAATTATAATTGCAGCCAAAATTTAATCTCAATCAATTAAATATTTCGCCTGTCATGTTGTCACTGTCTAAAATGTTGATACATATAAGTTTAACAAAATTTCAGCATGACAGGCGAAATATTCGCCCGGGTCATGGCGAATTTTGGGGTTCCTCACTCATTTTTGCTTGTAAGGGCCTAAATTAATTCATTTAAAGTGGCTTAAAAGTAAAAATGTCTTGACGTATAAACAAACTGCCTCCATGACTAAAAATCTCTGCATCGGACTTGCACAAAGAGAAGCGAAGAACTACTCGTATCTTATAAGAGACTAGCCAGTAGTCACCCGCCCCGGCTTTTTAGTTTATAGCAAACAGACAGATAAACGCAAAGGCTTGGTAGTTCACTATAAATCAAGTCGCACATGTAGTCCTCTATATTTCCCGTCTCAGTGGCTTGGTCCACCTTTTCATTGGGCTCAAAGATATCGTCCGTGTTTGTTCTGTAATGGTACAACATTTATTATTTCAATACTGAACGTTAAAAATGACCAAAAAAAAGTTATGAAATTTTGTCAAGGTAGTGAAGGCGATCATTTTTTCTCAAAATACAACCACTGTGTATATAGTTAAAATATTGAAAAAAAAACCAAAAAGCCAACATCACGAGGTGTTCCCAGGCGGTCACCCATCCAAGTACTGACCTCGCCCGACGTTGCTTAACTTCGGTGATCGGACGAGAACCGGTGTATTCAACGTGGTATGGACGTTGGCAACAATCGATATGAAAAAGACTATCAGTTAGTTGTAGGAAGTGCACGAAGCAATACAGTCGACTCTCGATAATATGAAACTCAAGGGACCAGAGATAAATTTCAAGTTATCAAGAGTTCAAATAACAAGTGTTTGAATAAGCACGATGGGGAGGGGCTACTGAAGGAAATAAGAATTTGATCAAAATTTGTTACTTATTATTTCCATATTCTTATTATGTATTAACAATTATTATTACATATAACCATTATTCACGAATTTTTATTTCAAAAAGAAATCTGTAATCTTTTTTTGAGTGACTTCAGTTTATCATTGTCCAAAGAAATTTTGATAGTGGTGAGAGCTGCAAAGTAATCGTCACTTGTGTCGGCAACAATTGACAAGTCTGTGCATGTATGCAAACAAACGACAGGTACATGCATGATAAACGCTTCAAATTATAGAGAGTAGGGAAGACTGGATTTCAAATTATCGCATGTTGGCGAGCAAGATAATACTTTTTCAACTTCAAATTACCGAAGGGACCAATTTCTATTGATTTTATTCAAATTATCGAGTGTTTTTCAAGGGACCGGAATTTTTTTCAAATAATCGAGAGATTCAAATTAACGAGTGTCAAATTATCGAGAGTCGACTGTACTTTATTCTATTTTATATTTTCGATACTGTAATCGCCAACGTCCATACCACGTTGAATACACCGGTTCTCGTCCGATCACCGAAGTTAAGCAACGTCGGGCGAGGTCAGTACTTGGATGGGTGACCGCCTGGGAACACCTCGTGATGTTGGCTTTTTGGTTTTTTTTTCAATATTTTAACTACACAGTGGTTGTATTTTGAGAAAAAATTATCGCCTTCACTACCTTGACAAAATTTCATAACTTTTTTTTGGTCATTTTTAATGTTCAGTATTGAAATAAAAATAATAAATGTTGTACCATTACAGAACAAACACGGACGATATCTTTGAGTCCAATGAAAAGGTGGACCAAGCCACTGAGACAGAAAATATAGAGAACTATATATGTGACTTGATTTATAGTGAACTACAAAGCATTTGTGTCTATCTGTCTGTCCGTTCGCTATAAACTAAAACGCCGGGGCGGGTGGCTACTGGCTAGTCACTTTATAAGATAGTTCTCGCTTTGCTTTGTATAAGGGGGCGTCCATAAATTACGTGAGGTGTTTTTTTAAATTTTCTGTGACCCTCTCCCCCCCTGGTGAGATGTCGTGAGATTTTATTCAACCCCCTCCCCCATCCCCCAATCTCACGTGAGATTTTTCAAAATGAGGGATTCTTACGTAAACGCGTTGGATTGTTATTGTAAAAAGAAGAAAAAAATTGCTTCGTGCTTTTATTTACGACTAAAACAAAATAAGTGAAATGTTGAGCTTTTAGGTATGGAGTTAGCGGGAAGTTGCAGAGATGGCCTTTAGGGTCAACCGTTTTCCAAAATTTTTTGTTCAAACAGAAAAAAAATTGCGTGATATTTGCCGAGAACCCCTCTCTCCAACGTAAGATTAAATGAGATTTGACTCTACCCCCTCCCCCCCTTAAACACCTCCCGTAATTTATGGACGCCCCCTAAGTCTGATGCAGAGATGTTAAGTCATGGAGGAAGTTTGTTTATACGTTATGACGTTTACTTTTTAGCCACTTTACATAACTTAATTTAGGCCCTTACAAGCAAAAATGAGTGATGAACACCAAAATTCTGCATGACCGGGGCGAATATTTCGCCTGTCATGCTGAAACTTTGTTAAACTTATAATATCAATATAACAGACAATGACAGACATGATAACATGACAGACGAAATATTTAATTGATTGAGATTATGGTTAAAATTATAATTGCAGTAAATAATTGAATTCGTTTATCAAATCCTATTTATGTAGAAAAATATTGAGGTATTTTAACATGTGGGATATTAGATCCCTCTTTAGGTTTGGTGTAATTTAATATAGATTATAAAATACTCTCCTTTCTCTAAATGCACCATAAAGTAGAGCTATACATATATACTAGTAAATGTTATGTTTCAAATATTAAACCATGTGATAAAAAGAGGTTTAGGTGAATTTAGACTTGTCATAACAACATCCACTTTTCAATGCATACAAGTAAATTAATATATCATTTATTTCAGTATTATATACAGTGATTAGTATTACAGTGTATATATACCTATATATTCCACGGACACCAACATTTATATGAGTCTGGTGTATGTAAATAAAATCAATGATAGAGATATTCTTTATTGATTTTATTTTTATATATTTATCTTTATACATGTAGTCTTATCTTGTTAATTAAGCCATTTGGACATTTTTCTCACTGCAAAAGCCGTGTGATAAACTTAATTGGAGTAAAAATATTTTTTCTAGAGCTTGGAGACATTACAGTTATGTTTTAACTATAAAAAAGAGAGATCAGTGCTTCTGTTAAAACTAACTAATTTTAACGTATTTACGGTTATTGGTGGAAACTTAGATTACTAGGTCAAACTACACGTGAACTATGAATGAATGACAAATGTTTTTAGAAAGAAAAAAATATTTTTTTACCTAATCTTGATACATTTATACATTACTAGCTGGCCTGGCGGACATCGTACCGCCTAACAGTCGATTCTTTATTTTTTTTAAATACTTATTCTGCTATTCGGGACACCGGTCTAGCTAAGATAAAAAAAAGAAAGTTGATAGGACAACAAATACATTATGTCAAAAAAATAAAAATTTACCTTCCCGGAACCCCTCCACTCACACTTGAACTTTATGATATGGTATTAAAGTTCAAATTGACTTTTAAGTATTATTACGAATATTGTATGTATGGGAATATAGAAAAGTGTTGTTTTTAGACTTTTACACTTAATTTTTTTAATTTTTCTCTCCGTAAAAACCATCCTCGTACTTCAAGGAATATTATAAAAAAAGAATCAGACAAATCGGTTAAGCGGTTTTCATGTTATGTCGTACAACGGAAAACGGTTTAATTTTTATATATGTATATAGATATAGATTAATAATGAACGAAGCAACTGATAATAGAATTAATAATATTATATTTTAAAACGAGCATAATAATATGATGTTAAGCTGTTTCATGTTTGCTATGTTTCCGTAAATAGATTTATCATGACTACGAGTGTTGCTAAACCGTAGAGGTTTATCCTGTTATGCATTTTAATATACAATGTTAATTATGAAAATAAAAATTCAAAGCGAATAAAGTTTGTAAGAGGAGTAGGTTACAGAACACACATGCAAAAATCAATTTAGATTGGGTAATATTCTATAAGAAAGAATGGAAAAGTAAAAAATAAAACATTGTATTAGAATGTTTTCGTTTCGCTTTAATTTAAAAGGAAACCGCCGTGTTTCTTGTTTGTAAAAATAATAATACATTTAAATGTTAAACATTTTTACTTTAAATATTAAAAATGAATTATTAATTTATTTTTATTAAAGTCGTAAATGAGTTTATAAGTTATTCAAATGTGAATTATAAAACTATACTAAATGTTACTAATCCTTTATAGTCATTTTAATCAGGTTAAACCATTTGATAAAATTATGTAATGTGATAAATTTGAAGTTATATAGGTAGGTATAGGCTAAGGACTCACGAAGCGGTTTTCACCCGCGCGCGAGTTTTGTACGGTTACGTAGCCGTCGCGGTTGCGATAATCGCTCGCAAACTAGGCGGTTGATTATCGCAATACGGGCGGTTAAACGATCAGTTGAGTTCCATGGAAATACACCAGAAACGAGCTGTTGCGTTACGTTTTCGTTTGCTTACATCATAGAATAATTAAAAAAAGAAGTCCTAAAATATTCTGAGTGCAACCACTGCTTGCGGAAGTGATCGATCATCGATATGGATTATTTATTACTCTTATTAAAGATTATTTTCGAATCCGTATCCGTAATGTGCGGTCGTCCGCCAACCGCTGCGCAACCACGGCCGGGAGCGGGTAAAAACCGCTTCGTGAGTCCTTAGCGATAGTTAGAAAAAATTATCTGCTGGATCATCCTCCGAAACATAACATTAGTCATGACAAGTCATGACAAAATACACTTGTCACGACTACAAACAACGTTGTTGTTATTTTTTTGATAACGTTATCTTTAGATACAGTTTAAAGGTTACGATTGGATTTTTAAGTTTCAAATTTTAGAACAATTAATAAACTGAACTGTTTAAAATGATTACGTAACACAGTCAAGGATTTTACGAGTATTTTTGTTCCTAGGTGTTTGCGGTCAAATACGTTACGGAAGTTGGGTCCCGCCCTTGCAACAGGCAACACATTGGTGCTAAAACCAGCTGAACAGACGCCACTCACAGCTTTATATTTATTTATTTATACTTCGTTACATTAAAAGAACAACAAAAATTAGAAGGCAAGCAACGGGCTTTCATATTATTTCAAAATCACTGCGAAGGCGCGTGTTTCACGATTTAGGAACAGTGAATATTTTTTAAAGGAATAGATTTTTTTATTTATGGAAATATTGAATTAAGAAATTGTGAATTTTATAAAAAAGAGTACAATTTTATTTTTATTTTGTATTTTAGATACACAATAAAACATAGACAAGTTAATTACAGAACAATAAAAAAAAGCAAAAACATTTTTTTTGCCAATAGTATAGTAGCTGTGTATGGCATTATAACTTCATCTTCCAAATCCACGCCATGTTCTTGTATAATCCATTACATTTTATCCGTCCATTTTTAATCATAAGTATGTCTTTAGTTTATTTTTCTGTAATTGATTTGTTTTTTTTTTCAGTTTCAACACACACAAGAATTCAGCCAAATAAATTGACGTATAGGAATTATCTAAATATATCCTATACCCTTGACTATCGATTGTCCGAACAATCAAATAGTCAACACAAATTAGACGAACAATATAATAGTCCGAATCATCGAATAGATATGTCGTCGTCTATGTATTATAGGAATCTACGGTGCTGCAAGCTTCCTGTTACAGTACAAATTTAAATATACAAAAACGATTTTTCCTCGACCTCAGCAAACGCGTAAAGAGTCAGAGGATGTTTTAATTAAGTCCAAATACGAGGTGTTCCGAAGTTCGCCCGACGTTGCTTAACTTCAGTAATCAGACGAGAACCGGTGTATTCTACGTGCTATAGCCGTTGGCAGAAACTTTTCAGAATGACTCAAAAACAACTTACCTTCCTCTTTCTGCCCTTCGAACGTAATTTCTTTATAGAGATCTTGTAGTTTCTTCTTATAATAAAATTCTTGTGACTTTTCTTTAACATCCAATTCGTCCTCAATTTAGTCAAAGTCAAAAATCATTTATTCATATAGGTAACACAATGTACACTTATGAACGTCAAAAAATAAACATACATAAATGCTTCTTATTTTACATTTACTGCCAGTTCTCAAATCAAGGGCGTAGAACTGAATAATCTCGTTTGTAAGGAGCTGCAACCATTACACCGTGTTCCACATGACATCTTAAGTAATAAATAATAATAAAATAAATTAAAAACAAAGATTTGTCCTCTATCAGATTCTCGTGGCCTCAGTACTCCTAGCAATAGGCGTATTCGGCAAGCCATAGTTCTTACATCAAAGTTATAAGACGCATGTTCACTATTTTGATTCTTGACAATATCGCAATAATACGTATATATCCGAAATAATATAAAATTTGTAAATGAGAAGTCTAAACATGGAGTACAGACTACAGATATTTCTGTATTTGGACATGACTACCAAAAAAACACTCGACATAAAATAATAAAGACAAACATATTAAGAGAACAGCCTACACCTTATAACTATAGTTTGATTTTTGCTTTATAGGAGGTTTTACAAATTGTATATATAATTGTATAATTTCCTAGAAAATATGTTTAGTTCTATATTGGTTTTTAGCAAGAAATCGAGTATAGTTTAAATCTGGCTCTTTATTTGATCAATGTCTTCTTAATTATAAGTAATCAAAAGATTAGTTAGAGAAGCGGAATACTTTATTCAGGCCTAGTATTAAAAGCATCAGAACTTCTTGAAAAATGAGTTTAGGGCAATCACAAATACGACAAATAAGTTACATAAAGAGTTAATAGTTTAATGTTCACTCATACACGGTTTCTATGCTTTAGTTCTTGTTCTTAGTTAAAAACTATAGCTGTCGCAGCACTGTGTCTAATATATATACACCAAAAAAATACAAATCTGTGAATTTAGTTAGATAGCCGGTTGGCAATTCTACTTCTAGGGTAGGATTAGAGAAATCTTGACTGAAAGACGATTTAGTATCCATGTTTGTATACTAAATTTATAAAAAAAATATTGGAGAAGAAATTCCATACAAAAATAATTATGTGTAAAATTTAGTGAGGCGCTGGCTGGTATACATTGACCAATCTAACTTGACCCTTACAAACACATGTTTTTTCCCAGCTCAGTCCAAACATAAAAACGTTGTAGACCTTTATAAAGTGGCAAGTTTTGATTGTTGAAATGTAGAATTTGTTTGTGCTGATTCATGGTATGACCTTCAAATTTTTATCGCGGTCTCTGTAGATACTACTATAAATTGTTGGCTTAATTCGTCTGTGATCATCAGTGATGCCAGTCGCGTAGAATTTAACATATACAAGTTTGAAAATTTAAAAATAGCACGCGTTTCTTGTGGTTACGTCGTATTCTATGAGGATATTATTGTTCCGTTAAACATTTGAAAATGATTCGAAATTTGAGCAAGACGTTAAACTTACAAAAAGCAAAATTTGCAACTGCAGCAGCGCCGGCACCGCACACCAGCCCGGATATTAAGTACACTGGAGTAAGTACTTTTTTGTTGTATACTTAAAAGGTATATGTACAATTATGATTAATATTACTGTGCGCGGTTTATAGTTTTTAATTCATTTATTTTATAACTTAGGCAAAAATTGCCTAAGTCTCAATATCTAATAAAATTTAACAAATTTACTAGTGTGAGTAATAAGTCTCTTAATTAATATAAATATTTAAAAAAATCCTATTATTAATTAATTTATATACAAAGGAATCTCTATAACTCGCACAATTTTAACTCGAAATCCTCAATAAGTCGAAAAGTTAGCCATTCCCTTCCGATGAACCCCTAAATACGCGGGACCTTGAATTATATTATATCTTGATTGATTATTTAGACTTTGAACTCGAATAAAATGCTATTTCCCTACGAAGTATTGATAATGCATATTTATACTCTATAACTCGAATTTTGAAAAGGAGACTCCGTAAGTTGTTACTAAAATAGAACCTCTTAATTGGAATTGCCGAAATAAAATCCGTAAAATCTGATATGAATGTTCGGGTTCGGGGCTTCTAATCTATTGTTTTTGTCTTGTTCACGTGAAATGAATGAATACATTCAAAGATTTTTCTAAGTAAAACAGTTGTGAATGTTTATAAAAAAATCTGCAAATAGTTTAAATCAAAAGAAGTTAACGGATGTTACTATGTAATTCGTTTTAATATGTAAAAAATATATACTACAAAACTTAGGTTCAATTATTGTTATACACATTCGACTCTAGAAATCGAAAAATACACGTGGAAATTTCAACAGTTAAATCATATAATCTTGCAGTTCTTATTAAGTCGAAAATTCGTTAACTCGATTTTTCTTCGCATTTCCCTAGACATTCGAGTTATAGATATTCCACTGTAATAGGTAATACAGGTTGTTGACTAACCTATATTAGGTACAAATTTTGTTTTATGAAAAGTTAAAAAAACATTATATATTTAATATACAATACTTATTTACAGATATTTATCAATAATGAGTGGGTGAAATCTGCTGATGGCAAAACATTTCAAACTGTGAACCCTACTGACGAGAAAGTTATTGCGGACATTCAACAGGGTGGAAAAGCAGACATTGATAAAGCAGTCCAAGCAGCAAAAGATGCCTTTAAGTAAGATCTTTATGATAATTAAGTAATTATTTTCTCATACTAATTAATAAGCATAGTCATTTTGTATGATGATTTGCTATTTTAAAAGAGTACCGAGAGGTTTTACGCCGGCCTTTTCTCTCGGCCTACACCCTCTGTCTTCTTTGCCGATGAGTAGGGATGTCTTCTTATTTAAATTTAATGACGTGGAATAAGTGATACCTGAATCTTATATTCCATACTAAACATATTTTATTTTAACATACAACTTAAGATTTCATTCATAAAATGCATGACAACCAACCCAACTTATTTTTTGCAACCTTTGTGAAGATTGTTTTATGTACAATGCACTGACCAACTTATATAGCTATACAAGTTTTAATGAATATTATTATATAAAAAAGGCTGGGCTCACCATGGAGGACAATGGATGCATCTCATCGGGGCTACCTCTTAAACAAATTGGCTGATCTTATTGAGAGAGACAGGGCTTACATTGCGGTAAGTATTTTGACCTAATGTAACTTTATATAAAATGTTTCAATTCTAAAATATCTGAGCTATATTTACTAAAACATAACATGCACCAAATTTTAAATTACCTGTATGCAATGAGAAGTAGACGTTGACATGACAAATATAAATCCACTTACTATTACATGGTTAAATATGTATTTGAAATATAAATTTTCCTATTAGTTAGTTATTGGTGTATTTAGAGAAAGGCAATTTCGTTTTATTATCAATGTTAAATTACGCACCAAACCTATAGAGGGAATGGGATTTAAAATCCCACATGTAAAAGTACCTAAATATTTTTGTACGTAGATAGGCATTGATATGATTAACGAACTATATTCACTGCAAACATAATTGCAGCCATAAGTTCTAAATTTTATAGGCTTTTTAATTAAGTCATTTGGTTCTTTTTCTCACTGCAAAAGCTGTGTGATAAACTACATCGGAGGCTTTGATGGCGGATTATTAATTTTAAAAATATTTTTTCTAGAGCTTGGAGACATTAGATAATGGAAAGCCATTCTTGGCCGCGTACGAAGGAGATTTACCCGGCTCAATAAATAACCTGCGCTACTACGCGGGTTGGGCCGACAAGAATCATGGCAAAGTGTTACCAGCAGACGGCAAATACTTTGCGTACACACGTCACGAGCCTGTTGGTAAGTTAATTAGTTCTAATATCGAAAAAATATGTAAGAATTTATAACGATTTGTTTAGATTATGTTTGTTTCGTTTGCTTTTACTCATCTCTTACGCAATTATAATATAATAACTACATAATAATAAACTAGCTTCTCGTCGGTACGCCAACATATTATTTTGCGCTTTGAACTAACACATTTTCATGCGAAATAAGACGTAGGCAGAAGCAAGTTATTTAACTCTCATTAGTGTACATTATGTACCTACCTATATAAATAAATTAAAACTGATTTTTGTAAGAAAAAGGACGTTTTTAATTAATTTTGAAAATGATTAGACTTAGTGCTCTACTTAAAACAGCAAAGTTAGTAACTGAAAGTTATTTCATATTTTTAATGTATAAATTTCGCAAAGCACAAGCTATATTGTGACAAGTTACCTAACTCATTTGCTTTGATTGAATTGGATATGCACTCAAATTTATTATTACAACGCAAACATACATAGTAGATTTAAAAAGCCTGATAAATACTTCAACAAATCCGTGTATAAATTTAGACTTACTTCTTTTTAAGAACGTAAATGTAAAGCCGACTCATACCATCCATTCAGAGCATGGCAATGTCCAATAAGTTGGTGTGAATTATAAAACTATATAACTAGTCTTTTTAGAGTTTCCTTCACATTGAGTAAGCCTGATCTATTAAATTGCACAATGTCGGAATTTGTTTTAGGTTATGCTCTAAGTTTTAATTTGTATTAATTAGTTTTCAATTGTATTAAATATTATAAGATCATTTTGTTTTCGTGGACAAACTTTACGTCTAATGTTAATTTCAAGAGTGGTAAACCAAATCTCTCTTTATAGTTTTCGTAATCGCTCTAGTCCTTTAAATCGAATTAAACGTTTTGTTAAAATGGAGTAATTAGATAAAAAATGTATAGTATATGGGGTTATACTTGGAAAATTTAACTGAATATAAACTGAAATTTAGTCAACTGAATTCTCTTAAGACACTTGTTTAAATTATTACTCAACACAGCCAAGGATGAATGATTTAACGAGAAATTTGGTTCGCAGGTGTTTGCGGTCAAATCATACCATGGAACTTCCCATTGCTGATGGCGGCGTGGAAGTTGGGTCCCGCCCTTGCAACAGGCAACACATTGGTGCTTAAACCAGCTGAACAGACGCCACTCACAGCTTTATATTTAGCACAACTTGTTAAGGTATATGTTATTCCTAAATCGTGTGAGTTTGTAAGAAGTTGTGTGTTCCACGGTTTGAATAGTGAATATATTTGTGTACATCAAGGTCTTTTTAAGGTGATATATCGGGGTCTCATCTTTAGAGGCACTTAACCTATAGGATATAGCTATATAAGCAGAGAGTAAACTATTTTTTTTCAGAGTTTAATGCTTACTATACCAGTCAAGTTCTGTATTTCTTAAATATAAAGAAGCCTTTCCATGAATCAAAGTATTTTAATTGGGTTCGATATTAAAAAAAAAATATATATGTAAGTACTAAAAACTAAAAAATGTTTTCCTTGAAAAAATGGCTATCAAATGCAGTCTTTATTAGCTATGCTGAGCAGTTATAATTGATATTTTAAATAAAATATAGTTTCATTATATTTTTTTCTCTATTTTCTAGGTTTGATTAATTTAAAAGTTATATATTTAATAAAAACATTTAAATATACAATAAAAAGAATATATATATAATTATTATTGATGTAATTTTTTAAGACAAAGTAATAAAATCTACACAGGAATCGAAATGACAAATTACTATCTTGGTAACAATTTTTGAAAACAGTTATTTTGTTAATGAGAATAAAGTTCTTTAAACATTATATTTATCAACTATCTTTGAGTATCAGCTGCTCTTGGATTATATCTTGAACGCGTTCGTTTTTTTATCTATATGTTTATTATTATATTATTTGTTGTACACGTAAATATAAGTATTACGAACACAACACATATCTCTCTTACATAAAAATGTTTTTGTAGGAAGCTGGCTTCCCTGAGGGTGTAGTTAACGTGGTGCCAGGCTATGGCGACGCCGGCGCAGCTTTAGTTGACCATCCAGATGTCGATAAAATTGCTTTCACTGGTAAGTAAATCCGCCTTGGGTAATGGCAAAAATATGTTACTACCAGATAACAGGTGTTTCAAACACATACTAGATTCTACATGTAATTTTGACTCCCGGAGTAATGAATATAGCATACACAACATATGTATTTATTTTCATGATTTGTAAATAGCAATATCACATTTTCTACTATTTCTTTGTTTCATCTAATTTCATATTTATTCATTTGTGAAGATACTTTTCTCTCTTTCTGTCAAATTATTTTACAATGCGATGAAAAAAAACAGACCGGAAAATATCTATAAAATTTAAATATAAACTTAGGTACTTTAAGGGCGTATGAGTTCGTTTTGAGTTGCCGAAAAAGACAACATGTTTTTATTTTAAAGAAGTGATATATAGACAAGCTATTATAGATGCTCTATCTGATTTTACTATTCTAAACATTTCAATCATTATTTCTAACAGGTTCCACAGAAGTCGGTAAACTAATCCAGAAAGGTGCTGCGGGCACAGTCAAGAGGATCACTTTGGAATTGGGTGGAAAATCACCAAATATTATATTAAACGATGCCGACTTAAATCACGCCGTGGAACAGTCTCATATGGCGCTGTTCTACAATATGGGACAATGTTGCTGTGCGGGTAAGTTGCCATATCAAAAACATATTACTCTAATAAATTGTGGAGTCCTTCCTCTGTCCAGTCACTGACTGGCCCGAAAGCCCCATCGGAGAAGTAGTATATATTCTTAGTTAGAACAACTTTGTTATCATTATTCAGGGTATGTCGTCATAGCAGTGATTTGTAGTCGTTAGTTGTAGGAGGCGACTTAGGGTTGGATAAATGTCGAATAAATATACATATATATATACTTATATATATCACCTAATGACTCGGCTCTGGTTAAAAATTTCTATAGCCCAGTTCAAACATATCGTATACTAGCTGTCTCGGCTTCGCGCAGCTGGGCATTTATTTAAAAAAGCAATTTAGCGGGACCCATTTTAAACCTACAAATATGTTAATGAAAGCGGAAATGTATGTTATATATGTTAATGTTAAGAAGCATACATTAACGGCTAAGATTTAACGTTTTATGTAATATTTGAACAGGTTTTCTTGCCGTTGTTTATTTTGAATATTTCCAAATTCTCTTCTAAAGAAATATTCACGTCGTAATAGTAATGAACTCATATTTTTTCGGTACCAAGTGTGCTAAATCAGTAGCTAGAAATAAGCGTTTCTATTACGATTTTTGCTCGCATACCCGGACATTAATGTCAATATTTAAATCTTATCACCGTCTAGCAAAGGTCTGATAAGGTCTAATTCAACCTAATTATATAATATAAAATATAACGTAAACACAATATGATTGCCGATAAACTGTTTTTCAAATCACTTCCTATTTGTTTCGTCATTTGAATACAACTAGAGGAAATCCTTTTCGTTTAATAAACGTACACATACTAAAATAACGCCCTATAAAAGTGTTTTTGAATGTTAATACAAGTAATTATAAGTAGACGTTTTTCTATTCTATTCGTTCCAGGTTCACGTACGTTTGTCCAAGACAAAATCTATGACAAATTCGTTGAAATGTCAGCGGAGCGTGCTAAAAGACGTATTGTGGGCAACCCTTTCGATCCTAAGACTGAACAAGGACCACAGGTATGTATGTTATTTAAGTATTAGACTGATATCTAACTGAATTATGTGCTCTGTGCATTTTATTATTCATTTTATGAGTGTAATTATAAAAGTCTATTTTAGCACTTTCAAACGATGCTTAGGCTTATAGTTAGTCGCGGACCAAGTAATAGAAATACAATAGAAATAAGTTGCATTTATTACTATTTTTTCGTGTATTGTGTGTTATTAGCCTTTATTTATTACTTATTTTATATATTTGTCTTGCTTCTTTATATTCAAAGTGACTAGAGTGATCAAGACAAAACAGCAATTCAGCTAACTTCACACGAATTTCAGATTGACTCGGAACAACACGAAAAAATCCTTAGTCTGATAGAAAGCGGCAAAAAGCAAGGCGCGAATTTAGTAACGGGTGGCAAACGTCAAGGTGATGCGGGATTCTTCGTCGAACCCACTGTCTTCGCGGACGTCAAGGATGATATGGATATCGCTAAGACTGAGGTAAAAATTTAGCGTTAAATTCAGTTATACAGCGTTTGAACTTCGCCTTATTTATTATTTGAATTTAAATTATTCTTACGATAAATAGCACCTGCTCGTAGGAAATATTGCTGTCCTTTTGGCCTAGGCCATTAAGTTTCCCACATTTATTCACCTGTTTAACGTTTGTTATAGATCTTCGGTCCAGTGCAACAGATAATAAAATTCTCAGATTTAGACGAAGTAATCGCTCGCGGCAACAACTCAGAGTATGGACTCGCGGCCGGCATCTTCACCAACGACATGGATAAAGCCAACTATCTCATTCAGGTAATGCTAATACATATATATAATAATTTGATGGAAAGGGACAAAAGGTAGACTGATTTAGTTTTGAATAAGAAAGTTTATTAACAAGTTGTTGGTACATAGAATGGATCACTAAATTAGCAAAATGTCACAATAAAATTCCTTTAATTTTTTTCGCTTTAACAATTGACTTATCAGTACACAGTTTAAACACGTACACGTTGCTTAACACAAATCGCAGAATGATAATTAACAGGTAAAAGAACTTGACTCTTGTTTACGGGTGTACACTGTACAAGCAAGGTACCTCCGTCAAGGACTGGAGCGATGTCATTTTGTTTGAGAGTTTTTTGTTATGCCATTGAGATTTTTTAAAAGAGAATGAACAATAGTAATTTGTATAGGTTCAGACAATGATTACCAATGGAAACTGTTAATCAAAACTTTTCCCGCCTATTTGGGTTTTTACAATAATCCAAACATCTCTATTGCAGGGTCTCCGTGCTGGTACAGTTTGGGTGAACGATTACAATGTTTTTAGACAACAAGTGCCATTTGGTGGATACAAGCAATCCGGACTTGGAAGGGAAAACGGCCCGTATGGCCTTAACAATTACACTGAAGTTAAATCTGTAGTTATAAGATTGACTGAGAAGAATTCGTAAATATTTGCACAAAACACAAGGTCATTGTGAAAATGTTTAAGTTTTATTCAATTCCGACGGTGTGATAAATATTTGGAAGTTTTAGTTAACCTAGACGAGTAAGACGATAAAATTACTTTAAATAATATCAATTCCAAGCAGGAATTTCATTTCCAAAATGGCGCTAAAATCGATCGGTGCGTTTCTTTTAAAGTGCTACTTTTTTTACTTAATTTAGTTTATTTTCATTATACTCTTAAGGAAATGTCTATGTTATGTTATGTCTGCCTGAAAATGCAAGGTTAAATGCGACAAACGAATTCACACTCATTTTGTGTATGTAACTGTAACTTGATGAAGTAGTAATAACTGTTAATTGTTTAGAAATTTATTGAAATGAAATACTTTTTTGTTTGCTAATATATTTTTTATAACATTGAAATATATTTTTATATAAAAAACTCGTACTTTTATTAAAAATATATACCTTATAAATCAAGCAAAGACTAAAATTTTACCCTCATGCGCTTAAAGAAGTTTCACTTCAAAAATCACGACGAAATAAAACAAAAGAATGTAGCTATTTATGTAATTTATTTAAAAATTGAGTAGGTACTTCTATAATCAAATACAAATCTATATTACCATCTCAGGAGCGATTATTTTGATACAACCTCGATTGGAAAACTAAAATCTAATTTATAACTGAACAACCTTTGGTTCAATAATTTAACAATAAAAATGAATCTAAAATGTATTCTAAGATAAAGAAAAAAATAAATTATTCTTAAACAAAAATATTCTAAAAATCACAACAATGGAATGTAACTTAACATTAAAATCACAATTGCGCTAAAGCACTTCTAAGAGATAAATTAACGTCTTTGGGTTCAACTAAGATTTATAAACCAGCTTAGTTATTTGTACTTAAGGGAGTCACCCACTTCCGCATTTACATTCAAATAATATTAAACATAAATAAACACTATTTAAGATAAAGTTTTCAATGATTTAATAGTTTTCATTATCATCCATCGTGGAGAGGTTTTCCTCGGAAATCTTTCCTAAACATTTGCACACCATTGATGTGGTATTAGATAATTCATCTTCTATCTCTCGTTCAATAATCTCAAACTCATCATTTTCTGCCGAGCACTTTAAGCATTCGTCGGAAGAGGAATCTTGGTAGGCCATCACATTTTCTATGTTAACCTCTACTTCTCTCTCGCCCGAGTATAAAGCCGGGCTGCTGTTGCTTAATGTGCGGGTTTCTTTAGTAATTGTGGGCAAGACGTCAGATTTCGGACGAGATTTGAGTTTGTCACTGAGTTTTTTGAGCGCTGCGACGGGATTTTGCCGCTTGGCCCTTGGGAAGACGCGTTGGATGCGCTCTTCCACCAGAGAAATGCTTCGTTTAAAGATAACTCTGTCTCTTCTGTCAGATCCGTCGGTGACGTCAGTGTCAGTGTCAGATTTGAAGTAAATTGTGTCACAGCCATTCTCTTGTTTGACTTTGAAGAGGCAGCAATCGTCATCCCGTTCGCAAATAAGCTCATGCAAAGAGCCGTGAAGCGGTATAAACTTCAATTTACCACCGAAATTCTCTTGTAAATGAGTAGAAATGTCGTCGTCTATGTATAAATCTTCGGTGCTGCAAGCTTCCTGTAACCGTTAGTTAAGTTTATAATTACAAAAACGTTGGTTCCTCAACCTCAGCAAATGCGTAAAAATTTACAAAATGTTTTAATAAAATATGTGAATGTAAAAACAAAAGACAACATCACGACGTGTTCATACTCTCGACATTTCTTTTATCTTCATTTTAGTGAGATTAAATCAGACCTAAGAAAACTCAATGACTACGTCATGCCATCAAAAATGAAATGCAAAAAAATATATAATTGATATTTTCACGTGACAGTGATTTTACGTGAAAATGCACGATTAATGTACGAGATGGATTTTTTTATATATTTATTTTGACATAATATAAATCATAAAACTGGTAAGATATAAGGTAGATGTTTTCATTATCCCTTATTGTTGTTTAATTAATACCAACATCACGCGGTGTTACCAGACGGTAACCCATCCAAATACTGACCGCGACTGATGTTGCTTAACTTTGTTTATCAGACAAGAACCGATGTAAATATATTTAATATATCATACACACATAATTTATCGCTATGAAATTTTTAAAAGAAAATGTTGGCCAGAACAGTTTGTAAGAGTACATTAATATACGCAGTTCCAGGGTTCAAATTTTTCAAATAAATACTACATATGAAGGGGTCAGGGGAAAAACAACTTATGTCACATTTTTTATTTTTTTCAACTTACAATGCAGTCTAAATGGTAATATCTGTCGCTAAGTTCTGTCAAAAACAACAGGGCAATAACATCCATAGTCTCTGCGCTTTCAAACTTTTAAAATACCGGTACAGGGAAAAAACACCCAATATCAGAACCGTGCAGGAAAAAAACAACCGTTATCCATAAGACTTTTAGGTTATATTTTTTGATATATTTTTTTGATTATAATAAATTACTAGAATTGAGTTTTTTACACAAAATGTCTGACGAAGAGTGTAATGTTTTGTCTAGTAAAAAGAGAAAAACCTTCGGTCGAATATCAGAAGTTAACAATAAGATTTTTTAGAACTCTTAGCTGATGTGAAGTCAAAATGAAAAAAAATATAATTATATTAACAATAAACATCCTTTCAATAAAAAAAGCTTTTCTTAATTGTTTGAGTATAAATGACACTATTTTACTTAGGTCTTGTCTTTTAATTAGTAATATCTCAGTTTGTTAATTATGTGACAAAAGGTATTTTTCCCCGGACCCCTTCATATTTAGAAGTCACCCGAGTTCTTACTCTGTAACTGCCAGTAGTAATTCCGATCCCAATGAGATTTTGCTAAAATTTAGAGAAAAACATAAACATTGGATACAAAGTCACAGAGGCATTGCTATTAAGAGACAGATTTCACCTGAAGAGCGCTGAAAGCCTGGCACCTCTTCAATTGGTTGAGATGGTCATCAGTCGAAGTTTCATCGATGGAGAGATCTAGCTTTTCCTTAGAATTTTCCCCAACAACAACATTCACATTATTATCGAGCACTTGTATGTTTCGCTCATTGTTATTGAACGTGATTTGGATTAGAGGTTTATTGTTACCAAATACTGTGACTTTCGAGAATGATTTTATCGTATTTTTGTCTTCTTTGAGTCCCTCGACCACGTTAGTCACGCCTTTGTTGAGGAACTCCTCTGTTTTCTTATTAGAACATTCAGAAACGTCCAAATCGCAAAGACTTTGTAGTTCATTACAAATCAAGTCGCGTATGTAGTCCTTTATATTTTCCGTCTCAGTGGCTTGGTCCACTTTTCCATTGGGCTCAAACACATCGTCCGTGCTTGTACTGTAATGGTACAACATTAATTATTTTTATTTCACAAACATTCAAACAGACCAAAAAAAAGTTATGAAATTATGAAGGCGATAATATTTTCTCATAATAAAACCACTGTATAGTTAAAATAATGAAAAAAAAAACAAAAAGCCAACATCACGAGGTGTTCCCAGGCGGTCACCCATCCAAGTACTGACCTCGCCCGACGTTGCTTAACTTCGGTGATCGGACGAGAACCGGTGTATTCAACGTGGTATGGACGTTGGCGATTGCAAACGTTAAATAGCAGATCAATTTGATCTTACAAATACATACGATTTATTCAGATCCAGTCGCTTGTGTTCATTGTCCCGGATGGGAAAATTGACGCTTTTAGTCATACTATCACGGGATTGGAAATATTGCTCGAACGGACCTATGAACAGGAAAGATATGTATCGTTCCCGTATGTGGTTGTATACACGTTTCATCTTTTTTTGCTCATATAATAAATAAATATCTTTTAGTTATTATATAAATTAAAAAGTTTGAAATGTTTAAAAAGGAAATAAAAAGGTGTTTTTTTTTATTAATTATTTATTAACCATATACTATATTACAAACTAAATCCATCACCAAAGGAATAAGAAAACAAACATGCACTGCACACATTAATTATAAAAATAGCTATACATATAATAATTATTCTAGAATCGTGTTTTAACATCCATTTTGGATTTAATCAGCTTTATTTTTAAGTGTAGTCTTAGTATATTGGTACTTTTAATTTATTTTCGAGCAATGGTTATTACCTTATTTTGCCCAAATACTAACCACAACGGCCTTAGGCAAACATAGTTTCAGCATTAGCATTTAAGCACACAGTAGCAAAGTAAAAAAAAAGTAGCTTGAGTGAACAAAAAACCCAACACAACCCAAAAGCATGCAAAATTCAAAACGACTGACCGCTCTTCCAGCTCGCAGCTGGAGATACAGGTGAAGCCCGGTACGGCCTATATGTGGATGGCTTAAAGTACAACTGTGGGAGAGACTTCTGCATTGTGTCCGTGCAGTGGGACGCCGGCTTCACGGCTCTTCCACTGGCCCGTCTAAAAGTAAAGAGAATAAAAAAAAGCAAAAATGGCCAACGTGACGCGATGTTCCCAGGCGGTCACCCATCCAAATACTGACCGCGCCCGGCGGTGCTTAACTTCGGTGATCGGATGAGAACCGGTGTATTCAAAGCGGTATGGACGTCGACTACAAAGATTATTTCTTGTTTTTTTTTTTATGGCTCTGGCACTGTTTGTGCATTAGCCAGCGTCAAGTATGAGATTTTTATATAATTCGTGCTTTTTGCCTTAGAAATTCGACCAAGTCCTCCATGTACGGTTTTACACACTCGCCCGGTACCGCACAACCCTCCCAAAGGCCGAGAACAAATTTAAATTAAATTAAAACTTGCCCTCGAACCGGGAATCGAACCCGGTACCCCTCACCTAGCTGCCACTTAATAAGACCGCTAGGCTATGAGGCCCCTATATTTCTTATTTAAGATTAGGTCTTTGACACAAAAGCTTGCTTGCGTGCCTTAGTTTTCTATTCTTTCATTAGTTACGTGTTCGATTCCCGGCGAAACAATAATGGCTTTTTCATGGTTACGTATAAAATTACCTTTCTTCCGGCAGCGAGAACGACCTTACATTCTTCTTGTTCGCCTCGTGTATCCATTTCTCATGAATCGCGACCAATGGCTTAACATTCACATTGGCTAGCACCTCTTCTTCCACTTTGTACATGCTTGACTGAACAGACCGAGTGGACCAAGTAGACGGTCTCGTGTCCACCTCCGTGAACGAGAAGTCGAGTGGTGGATCCGGAATTCTGAAATTAAATAAATACGGACATACAATTCTGTCTAGTTTTATCATAGCGTAAACACAATTTAACAGAATAAAATAAATATAGTTTAAAAAAACTAAAAAACACGCTTTTAAAGCACATCAAACTAAAAAGTGCTCTTTTGCCATATTTTTCGTCTATCGAGCAACCCACGCTTTTTCACAATAATACCAGTATTTTTTGTTCATTACCATTTTCAGCCTAAATTAGGAATTATTTTTCACTTTTTAGTTTGATGTGCTTTAAAAGCGTGTTTTTTAGTTTTTTTAAACTATATTTATTTATATTTATTTTTTAGTTCATTCTTTTTTATTTTTTTTTCGGATTATTGCATTGTCATCGATCTTTGACAGGTGCGCAAAATTTGAATACAATCTGTCCGTTTAAAGTGGGTCAAAATCGAGTCCGAAGGAGTCGGTTACATACATACATACATACATTCATATATACATACAGGTAAAGCTAATATAAAGCGTGTAAAAATACGAATCGACTTCGGTAAGTCCGTGTCGTAAGGGGGAATTATTTTATACCATTCTTCTAATATGTATATTATTGTGTTGTATCGTTTTATGAAACAGAGTGGATGAAACACTTTTGGGTAGTAGCGCCATCTCTTATCGTGATGGACAAGCTAATAGTTTAATTAATTGGGTAACATCAAAACCCAGTTATATCGCTTATAAATAAACTTCCTCAATACAAGAAAATGAAATATCTATAATATTAGTGACACAATACCGTTTCAAGCCCGTGTAGCTGTCTCGTACACATTCTTCGACGGGCGATTCAGGTTTCTTTAATTCTGGGCTTTCAACAATACTAAAGTTAGAAGAGTTTTCTTTTATTTCAGTTTCCCGATCGATTTCTTGTTTATGATCTATAAAAAACAAAGCTATAATTAAAACAATAAAAAAGATACAAAAAAGCCAACATCACGAGGTGTTCCCAGGCGGTCACCCATCCAAGTACTGACCTCGCCCGACGTTGCTTAACTTCGGTGATCGGACGAGAACCGGTGTATTCAACGTGGTATGGACGTTGGCAACAACCCATTAGAAATACTCAAAACCAACTTACCTTCCTCTTTGTGCCCTACGGACGCAATTTCTTTACAGAGATCTTGTAGTTTCTCCTTATGACAAAATTCTTGTGACTTTTCTTTTAAATCCAATTCGCCTGAGAGCCAAGCATTTTTCCTCAATTTAGTACTCCTAGCTATAGGCGTATTCGGCAAGCTATAGTTCTTTATATCAAAGTTATAAGAGGCACGTTCCCTATTTTGATTCTTGACAATATCCCGAATAGAGTCCAGATTGAAATCGGGAACTGTTATTTGTAGCGGTTTGTAGGCCTTTGGGGTGAAGCTTCGACTAAGTTTAGCGGTGGCTGCTTCTGCACTTTGATCTTTAACACTTTGGTCGTTAAGTTCAATATTGGGTGGACTTAATATACTGCAGTACTGAGTGGAATCACTTCGATGCAAATCAGGTGTCGCCTCTTTGTTTCGCTCACGGAATTTCGATACCGGCGTTGAGCAATTGCTGGCATAGCTCTGAAAAACACTCAATTATTATAAAGGCGTATAATTTTTGAAGTGAAACTTCTTTATCGACGTATGGGAGAAATTTTGTAGCAAATCGTCACGTTTTTCGGTTACGCGTCATGTTGTTTTTGAAGTCAAACTTCTTTATCGGATTTGGAAAAAAATTTGCCGTCACGATTCGAAGCCATTAATAACAAAAATATATAATAACGATAACAATGATAGCAATAATTCTATTACAATTAATGATATTCTGTAATAATCTTAGTAGTAATAAGGTAAAATGAAATATGTAATTGTATTTGTATTCATGTCTATGATAATAAAAACCTTTTGCTAAACTTTATCTATTTTAACTTAATTTAACCAATTTTTGTAAAGTTTCATATAGTAGATCATTTTTCGAAAAATAAGGTCATAAAGAAGTTTCACTTCTTACTGTGTACACCTAGTACACGCACACATTTTTACTGAATTAATATTCACTAATTTTAGTCGACAGATATTATATGAGGAATGGGTGAATATTTCTTAAAATAATTTAGTATATTTGAAGATTTTTTTAACGGAACTGCATATTCAAACGGCTTTTAAGAGTTTGTCTAATTTGCATTGCCAAAGGAATATTATATTATAAAGTCATAAAATTTATCAATGTTTTCTTCATAGCTAAGTATTTTTTGGTCATTTATTCGATAAATAGCAAAAATATTAAATTAAAAGTACGATATACTACATCACCTTTTCTAAATTGCCATATTTCGCTGGAAGCAAGTCCTCATCAGATAAAAAGCATATTTTGTCAACTTGATCCGCTTTCTGTATAGTGTGGTATATGGGACTACTATCTGTTGAACTATGGGGATGTACTATTGCATCGTGTTGTATGGTCTTCGGACTTTGGCAATCGGACTCTGTGGGACTTGTAGAATCCCACTGAGAACTAAAGTCGGACTTCTTAGTACGCAGCGGTATGACTATGTACTCCATTTTGTTGAGGTTTTCCTAAAAATTACGTATTAGTAAATCATAAATGGTAGCAGGAAGTGAATGGAGAAAGAAAGCCATAGATAGAGTCAGTTGGAAAAAGCTGGAGGAGACCTTTACCCGTAAAGGGGTTCCGATCGACGGTACTGAAGGTAGCTAAGATATAGGATATATTATAGGATAACAAGATAAATAAAATCTTAATATATATAAATTACATGTCACGTTGTTTGTCCGCTATGGACTCCTAAACTACCAAACCGATTTCAATCAAATTTGTACACCGTGTGTAGTTTGATCCAATAGTTTGACGCAATATTATTTTATTGCAAAATATTTGTTTATTATTTGATAGTCACAATTCTAACAGATGGCGCTGTGTTGAAAGTACCAAAGTTACACATAAGCTACAATTTAATGGCATTACCACCAAAAAAGCATGGTGGTCCCCATGACTGGTGTTCTCCTACCGTTTCCCTTGAATAGTTTGCTACTATGTAATATAACAAAAACCTTAGCCACAGCCACGCTTGGCCGGTCTGCAGTATAAATGTATAAAATGTAAAAAATCTAAGCTGTATATTATCTTTTTTTCATCATCATTGGTAATTAAACAGGCATTATTATTAATTAAACACAAAAGTCAACATCACGCAGTCACTAATACAACTACGGACAGCGCCCAACGTTGCTTAACTTTATGCAGTATAAACCAACCTTAACACTTTGCAGCATAGATTGTAGGATTGTTAAATCTATGCGCTGATCTCTGCGAACCTTAAGCCCCTTCTGCAGCAGATCTAAGAGGCATCCTGGGTATGTGCCGTCTACAGGCAGACGCAAACCTACTTGCCATACAGTATATGCTTCCTTTAATTTCTCATATGTATGCGATTCCCATGGTATTTTGGCTGGAAATTAATAATAAATTAATTGTTTTTGTAAACAAAAATAAATAAATCAATGGCGCTACAACCTCTTTAGGTCTGGGCCTCAGATTTCTAAATCTGTTTCATGATCATTTTAAAATCTAATCGGCAAGTAGGTTAGGTTAGGTTAGCCTCCAGGCCTCCAGTGCCTGACACACACCGTCGACTTTTAGGTTATGTAGGTTTCCTCACGATGATTTCCTTCAACGTTCGAGCGAAAATGCGCACATAGAAAGGAAGTCCAACGGTGCACAGCCGGGGATTGAACCTACGACCTCAGGGATGAGAGTCGCACGCTGAAGCAAATAGGCCAACACTGCTTAAACTGCTCTGTTTTTGTAAACAGTTTCCATAAAAATGTCAAGGCCATGATTACATCTACTTTTTTAATATAATCTAAAGTAAAAAGTGTTAATATGTATTTTTCTTCACTAATGTAATAAATATAACAAGTAAAATATGATTTGATCTTTTTGTGAAAAGATTCCTATATCATTTGTTTCTAGATTAGAAACAGGTTCCAATGAGTACATTTAAATATGTTCCCTGTTATTTCTGATATTAAGTTTATAGTAGTTTATGCAACTGTCATATAATAGAGGGTATTAAAACATGAGTGTAGTTTCAAAATAAGATTACACGAGTGTTTTAATACCTAATTATATGCAGTTGCATACACTACTTTATTTAATCTCATGGCTTTAGGTTTCCAAGTCATAAAGTCTTGGTAAGATTTGTCGTACGCTTTTCTTGATTTTTCTGGCAAAAGACTATTCGCCGAGCTAAATTTTCTTCGGTATCGTCGGTGTTGCTTGACATTTTTGCTACTAAAGTTTTATCCAACAAATTATTACTCAAATTCGTATGTACGAAATAGCGCCAATGGAAAAATTCTGTTATTGATCTATTGGCTCGGAACCACAGATTATGTGTACTTAAATTGAAATGAAACCTTCTTGGTCGGGACACATTGTACTTGAATAATTAAATCAATATTTTAAAGCATTGTTTTGTTAGGAGAATTGTGCTTTAATATAATTTTCTTAAAGAAGTATGTAAATAAAATATGCCAACAAAAGTCTGTATTTCATTTCATAATTAGAATATTACCGAATGTAATATAAATAAAGTAAAATATTATTTACCATTACAACACTCCCAAAGTACAAGGCACAACGAATACACGTCACTTTTAGAACAAGGGTAAACAAATCCTTCTTCGTCAGGGTCATATAACTCTGGAGCCTGCCATCTATAGAACTCAGAGTCACTATAGGCTTTATAGTTCTTTTTAACACCGTCTCTTAAATAGAAATCCGAAGAACGAGCCGATAAAAGAGGTTCCGATTCTGGAGTTGTCGGCTTTTGTGTGTCTGGAAAGATATTTAAAAAAGTATATTAAATCAATAATTTATTCCCTATCGGCTAATAACAAAATACAATTTAAATTTCAAAGAGCCAACAACAAACATTGCTTTAAAAAAAGTTTTTTTATAATATAGTGGTCTGAAATTAGGTCACCTCACCACTAATCACAAAAAATCAAAATCAATCATGATATTTTCTCAAAAACTAAAACAAAAAGCCAACATCACGAGGTGTTCCCAGGCGGTCACCCATCCAAGTACTGACCTCGCCCGACGTTGCTTAACTTCGGTGATCGGACGAGAACCGGTGTATTCAACGTGGTATGGACGTTGGCAACATTACTTGCAAAAATTGTGTATAGAATTGTAATTTATCTATTTAAGAATCTAGCTACAATTAATGTTTATAACGAGAATGTAGTTTACATAATATGTATTCTCTCTTATCTTTTGCTACATAGGCGTAAGCGAGTTAACTTTTTTGTTAAATTAGTAGAGTTAAATTCTTAACGGCATAAGTTTTCAAAAGATATTATTATTTTATTTAAACTTTACTTGAATAAATATTATTATCTAAATGCAAAAATTAAATGTCGAATTAACTCCTTTTTTTTGGTAGTGTATTAAAAATAAACACAGGGCGATCAAACATTAATAAGACTAATAAAGCCAAGAATACAAGGTATCTTACTAAACTTTGTTATTATATTAGAAGATTATAAGATTAAATATTGTTAGTTAGCTAATGGTTTCTGTCTGTATAGTAAAACAAGGTGTTGCAAGTGATAAATTTCAATGCAATAAGATTTACCAATCACTAGAACTAACATTTTATTTTAGGCGGCTTAACACAAGTTACACAACAGTAGGATTCTATATTATGATAATATGTTCTTCACTGTTACATTCAAACACAAATTAAATCATTTGTATCATTGTCTCTGTGTCGCAGTATATGCTCTTTTGTTTACTGTGTATATGTATATGTTGTACATTTTCAGGTTTTTGCTGGATTTTCTAATATTTTTTTAATTATTAATGTACAATCTTTGGGAAATACACTACAAATAATGATTAGTGTATATGAATATGTCTTCATGTATTTAAATTTTGACTGGGTAACATAATTAACAAATATAATGTGTAATGTTTCTATGATGTTTCCTTTTAGTAAATACAACCTACCTTCAATATTAACATACACAGGTTCCGAAGAATAATCATCATAGTTCTTTACAAGCCTTGTTTCTTTCCAACCTTTCATACAAGGGCTCAAGTCTGCTAATTTAGCCGTGTCCTGTGCGGTGACCACTATACAGGTGCTGTGTAGGTCAGTATGCATGTAGCCATGCATTTTGAGGAAAGCCAGGGCATTGGCTATGTCTAGAGTGTAGTGGACGGCCGTTTGGGCGCTAAGAGTACGGCCCTAGAACATGAACGAAATTACGCAAGCATTTAATATCTTATAATCTCTTATAATTCGGTTGCAAGTCTCTTAGGTATTAATTAAATGTTTAATTGTTCTTAAGATTTTAATTTAATTCCTGTTTAGTTGCGTTTAAATTGATACAATAAGAACTGAAACTTGGTAATATTAAAAAAAAAACAAAAAAATTACAAAAAAGCCAACATCACGTGGTGTTCCCAGGCGGTCACCCATCCAAGTACTGACCACGCCCGACGTTGCTTAACTTCGGTGATCGGACGAGAACCGGTGTATTCAACGTGGTATGGACGTTGGCAAGCACAACACAAAAAATCAAAATCAAAATCTATCCTTGTTACCTGTTTATACAATATTCCGTAGAGAGAGTCTACGAATCGTTCACACACGATGTGTACATCGTCATTTACGCCTGGGTAAAGGCCCATCAAGAGGATCACGTTTGGATGGCGACATTTCCTGCAATAAATATATAATAAATATATTTTTTTACATAACTATAAGTGAAAGAAGCCATTTCGTAACGTGCTTGAGAACTAGTAGGTAGATATTATTGGTCGATTTTAATTATACTGGTATAAATACCCGTTATTATTATGGTCTCGATTAGCAATTCACAGGTAATAACGGGATTGCCCTGTGCTTAGGGCTTGGTTAGAGATCGATATAATAGAAGCCATCACAGAGATCTAGAACTATTCATAGAGAAGATTTATATAGGTATATAATTTTCGGGTATATAAGTCGGGTTGTCCGTTCGAAGCCAGGCCGCTAAAACTTTATAATATACTAGCAGACCGGCCAAGCGTTGCTGTGGCTAAGGTTTTAGTTATATTACATAGTAGTAACCTATTCAAGTGAAACGGTATGAGAACACCAGTCATGGGGACCATGCTTTTTTGGTGGATATGACATTAAATTGTAGCTTATGTGAAACGTTGGTACTTTCAACTCAGCGCCATCTGTTAGAATTGTGACTATCAAATAATAAACAAATATTTTGCAATAAAATAATATTGCGGGTATAGATTGAGATGTAAGCTATCCTATCTTTTAAGTTGGATCAAACTACACACGGTGTGCAAATTTGATTGATATCGGTTCGGTTGTTTAGGAGTCCATAGCGGACAAACAACGTGACACGCACGTAATTTATGTATATTAAGATGTATGATTGTAACTTACATAATTTCAACTCAAATATGTGAAAATTAAATGCAATAATAAAAATAATTATAAAAAGATTTGTATGCAAGCATTTGCTTCTTAAAACGTAGTTTTGTCTATTTATTGCAATCTATTGACCTTGATTATCAGAAAATGTATTGCCAGGCTTGCTTATAGAATGAAAATTTAATATCATAATAAATTCAACACGCTAACTGTGTGCGAAATAGACTAGCTATTTAGTGTGTATGTTAACGTGAAATTGTAAAAACCGTTAGATTGTAATCTATCTCGCGAGATTATAAACTGTCGAAAGATTGTGAACCTCAGCGTACTGCTTACAATTTAACGTATTATTATTCGGTAGATTGTACTACACTAACTTAGTTATCATTCAAACTTCTTTGGTCAATTACAGATTAATTTTACTTCCCAACAATTTCATATAACTACCGAATAATAATACCTTAAATTGTAAGCAGTTCGTTGAGGTTCACAATCTTTCGACAGTTTACAATCTCGCGAGATATATTACAATCTAACGGTGTTTACAATTTTACGGTGACAGACACATGTATAAAAGAATATCGTTTCCACAGCTTCCGCAGCATATCACGAGATAAGTTACCAAATATAGTTAAATTTAATTATACCTAAGTATATTTATCTCCATGTTGAGTTTCTTTTTGACTTGCTCCATAGTGACGCCGCGTAATTTTTTAATTTGCACCGGTACAATACCCCACTTGCCCTCACTCCAACATTTGTACTTGTCGAGAGCAATATTAAGATTACAGGAACTAGCAACTATTAAACCGAGTGTACTGGCATCACTCTGCAAGAAAAAAAAAACAATAAAATCATTATTAAATTTTATTAAAATCTATTATATTTAATAAAAAGCCAACATCACGAGGTGTTCCCAGGCGGTCACCCATCCAAGTACTGACCTCGCCCGACGTTGCTTAACTTCGGTGATCGGACGAGAACCGGTGTATTCAACGTGGTATGGACGTTGGCAACTTTGCATGCAAAAATTGTGTGTAGAATAGTAACAGTTTATCTATTTAAGAATCTAGCGATAATAATTGTTTATAACGAGAATGTAGTGTGTGGATGTATTTTGTCTAATTTTTGCTACATAGGCGTAAGCGAGTTAACTTTTTAGTTGAATGGTATGGATGTTGGCATTCGAGAAACGCGAAATAGACGTAAATATAAAAGTAAAAGATTCAAACATTTCAAACAATTAAATTCAAATACATGCCTTTGTATCTTCTGTCCTGATTGTGCTTGCCGTATTATCGTGTAACTGTTCATCTGCCCACTGATCCAAGTCATTTAGCTCACTCATTACTTCGCATAACTTGTCGTCCGTGATATTTTTATCCTGCTTTTCCAAAATCCCATCAACTTCTTCGGCGCCTTTCGAATTGAGGAATTCGTCCGCGTCATACTTCAGAGCATTATTCTTGAAGAACAATGGCGGTTCACTGTTGAATTCTATACGTCTCTGTTTTAACACCTCGGGTAACTGTCTTTGACTAGACCTCTTTGGTTCAGAATAGGATGCCTTGTGAAAAAGGTCGCCAGGCATAAAAACTTGATTTTGAAAAAGGAAATGTATATTTGGCACACCATCGTACGCTTTTTCGTCTGAATACGCTCTCGTATAACGTTTGTTTTTCTTATACTTCTGACTTTTCTTCTCATAATTGAAGCTGGGTTCGCCGGCGCAGTCGGTGCAAGAGACTGGTAGAGAGTGTCGTCCAGATTTCCTTTTGGGTGTTTCGTGGTCCGCACCTAAGGATCGTCGTGCCTGGAACTCAGCGAGGTCCCTTTTGTATTGTTCAGTTCTGATGGTGCCAACCTCCTCAGTCGCGTCATCTGTTTCAGTGTCAATATGATTTGTTGTTACTGTTACGCGTTCTCTGTAAGCAATGTTTTATACAATACTATAAAATACATTTTAAATATATTCACATCAGGCTTTAAGGTTTTACAGTCACGCAAATACAACAAGAAGATTAATTTTTATCTTAAGGACCTTTTCCCCCTTAAGATTTTTATCTTAAAGGGGGAAAAGGCCCGCAACAAGCTTTTGACGTTGTAAATGTCCATGGGTAAACGTGCAATTCTGCAATAACACTGGAAACAACTATACACAAAACATCGATTGCAATGTATAATGGAGATATTTTTAAGAATATTTTGATGTTACATTGATGCTAGTATGGTGTGGCAGGTCTTAAAAACGGTACATATTATACAAAACACGCCAGAAACGTAATAGCCATAAGCCTTAAAGAAACATGTTCTTCTTAACTTCTAACTAAAGAAATAGTAAAAGAATTAGGTGTAATTAAGTGAAATGAATTAACAACAAATATCTATGGAGCTCATGTCTATGAATATCGTAAAATTTTCGCATTTCAAATCACAAATATCGGTCAACTGACCGCAAGATTAATTTCCGCGGCTCTCTTCGTCTAGTGTCATCGAACGGCACCGTTGGAACTAATTACACTTGTAACGGAAATAACTACTGTACCGAACTCATTGTTAAGGCACACTTAAATTGACAAGTAACAAAATACTTATTGATAACTTTATTTTGCCTATAATTGATACAAAACTATTGTCATCTTGACAACGCCGAAAATACTTCAATAGCTTTTAATTCGATTTCAATATATTGAGCTATGGAGGTCGAATCTCTTTTGTACTGATTCCATTGCAATATACAATAGCGGTATATACTGTATACCCATTGTGTCATTTCAGTGCAATTTAATTACAGAATGCATTAAACTAGATCGAGTATTTAAATCCATATCTTTTAATATCGTTTACGTAAGATAATTTAACGATTTGCTTCCTCTTGTACAAGGAAACCGTTAAGTTTTAACAGTGAATTTGATCAAGATTAACTATTAAAATATGGCACATATTATTTTACTTTTGTTTGCCTTCAACTTATTATGTTTCGTATTACTGCGCATATCCAAAAAAGCTACGAAAAGTAAAACTTTAAATAACAACTTTGTAATAATTCCTAAAACACGCCATGCCGCAAAAACCTATTGTATCTTGTGATATTCAAGCAACGCCGCATGCGCACAATTATAATAGTCGCCAATTCTCATCACATTTCTCATTACACTTCTAACTGGTTTTATTGTGCATTTTCGCAATTATTGTCACAGTAATGAGTTCCATTTCATTTAGTATTCATCTATACGTCTCACGCGCAATTTTGCACAAGTGAAATTCCTTTGTTAATTTTCTTTGACAAAAGTTTCTATGAGTCCCTGCATCGGCCGTCTGATGATCAATTCATACTTAAAATAGAAAGCGCAAGTGAATTGATAGTGTAAGTTTGCAAAACCGTTGTAGACGCCGTTTTATTTTGAATAGTTTTTGCAATAATTTCCTAACCTAGTTTTTATACTTTCACACCTAGACGGAAACCGTTTAGATATTTTAATAATTTTCCATTTCCTTAATGAGACGGTGATTATAGGTTGGTAGGACACCAGCTAGGTCTAGGGTCTATTTATACTGGAACAAATGGAAGTTTTTACTCAATCAAGATTTTACGACTCATTGGTCTAGTGGTTAGTACCCCTGACTGCGAATCCATGGGTCCCGGGTTCGATCCCCGGCTGAGACGAACATCGATGTGATGAGCATTTGGTGTTGTTCTTAGGTCTTGGGTGTTTAAATATGTATTTATATGTATATGTATGTATATCCGTTGCCTAGTACCCATAACACAATCTTCACCAGCTTAGCATGGGACTAGGTCAATTGGTGTGAATTGTCTTTAAAAAAAAAATAAAGATAAACCGAGTAGTATAGTCCTTAGGGATGTCACGTCAAGTCGCTTTTATTCACAGCGGTAATTAAATATTACGATTGTTATATCGAATTACGTCAACCTATCCAATATTTAGATATCGGAAACAAACATAATAGCTAGGTTGGATAATAACAATAGATTCACGACTTATTCACTGAAATCTTAAAATATCGTGATTGATACGTCCATTAATTTCGATCGAATTAATCTATTGTTTAAAACACTTTCACTAGTATTTACAGATACGCTCGAATTTTCTGACCGAAATTGACGGTTCGACGTTCGATTTATTTAGATTATCTTCGACATCAAAATTAGGTGAAGCTTTCTATAATATCAAAGTTGCATAAGTTTCGTAGATTAAGTCCAATTTATATTGTTATCAGTAATCTATCAAAGCCTTTCTCTAATTTAATCTGACTGCAGTAGAAAATCCGTTAAGTACTGATTGTACGTTTTGGAAGCAACCTATGAATCCTCGAATGGTTTGACAGATTCCCTCAGGAACTATAGTTAGTAAACAAGCAAAAATCATTAATATTCAAATCAACGGTTAAGTTTTTATTACTTTCAAAATGCGGTAACACTTCCCTGGTGGTACGCGGGGGTAGAATCATAGCAATATAAAAACCAAAAACACTATTATTATTTTGGATGATCCAAGATTAATCACTTTATTGAATAGCTCTTCGGAGCTACACAGTATCTGTAATCACTCGACTTCACGAACTTTTACGGAAGCACTTCAATACGACCTTCGTTCTGTGTAACATAATATCACGACACCTCACGTGTTTGAGCCAAAAATGCTTCCTTCAGCTCTCTTAACTGTATAAGATTTAATAACCAAAGTGTTGTCCACGGATAGTGTTTAAAAAAAAGTCTCATGTCAAAAGATTCATCAAGGGAGTCCTATCGCGTATTTTTTGCAAATTTTCCGTTATAACTTACTTCTTGTTTTTTTCTTTTAAAAATATTGTTTTGTGTTACATTAAAAAAATATATAATATAACTGATATGTTTGATTTTATACATTTTTAGTTCATCGTTTCCTTGGAATTAGGAAAGACTGTATTCTTTTTGGTTTTGTAATTAGTATAGGTTAGCAGCTGATATGTTATAGAAATAAGAAAAATATCGCTACATTGTTAAAAAAAATTGCGTAATTAATATTCTATGATTCATATATTTTGTATGTTTCATTTAAAATTGTAATTAAACCTCGATTTAAATTCGTAATTTCACTTATCTCACTTTCGAGACGTAAATTAAATATAAATCTTTTAACGCAATTGAAAGCACGAAACTAAGTAGGTACTTTCGTTAGATTCCAATCGAATCGTGACTGTTGTCATGGGCGAGCTCATGATTCAAGATTCATTTTTATTGCGATGTTCGAGAAGTGAAAAGGGCAGACGTAATTATTCAAAATTTCAAAAATCACGGCTTACAATGATAATATGCAATTACATAGGTATATGTATAAAAAAGTGGCGAAACGTAGCAAGCAATGATTAGGAATGTAGGTTGAAACATTACCTTCACCTAGGCAAATTACCTTTTTTTTGCCAGCACTAAATTACTCTAATTTTCCGAGTTTCCATTAGGATCTATAACATATATTTTTTCAATTTTTTCACTCTCCAACCCTTAAAAAGGATACCTATAGTTGGCAGCCATTATTGTATAAAAATACGTTCCAGAATCAAGCCCGACCTTTGGAAAGAACCGGGGAAACCCCGTTTTTACCACAAGATTCATGATATCAATTGCATACAACGATTTAGAGAGAGGCGAATCCCTTATTTAGCTTAAATACATCGCAATATCACCAGATACCTACGAATAATGTGCTTAAAGTATACCTGCAGTAATTTAAAAAATATCATATACCTACATTATGCAAAATACCAATCACAATGAAAACCAGTGTTTTTTTATAATATCGAAAACAACTCACCGACGCAGCCATTTGAAAACACCCATTTCCTCCAACAAAACCACTTTTAAAAAGATCTTTTATCAACACTTACAATTATTTACCACTAACAATTAAAACTTCTTTAATTTAAGAACCACAGAAAAGCATGCCGAAGATTACCGTGCACCGGCTTAATAATTAAAACTATTAAGAAAACTAACAATGACCCTCTATATATTATTGTTGTGCGGTCAGACAAAACATGATGAACAACTCGGCTTAGCAATCGCAATGAACTGAATTTAGTTTTTTGTACAAATTACTTTTCGTCGCGCTCCGTTGGACCACTGCAGCCACGCGGGAATACGTAAATCGTCACTTCTATGGTCTCACTTGAGCCGACAGCGGTACATTAAACTTTTGTATCAATTCATTAAACTCGATGGTCGATTAATACAATCTGATAAGCCAACCCGCAACTTATACAGATTAATTAGTTTACAGAAATAAGGTACCAAGGATTAATGGGTGTTTACCGTGTTTCTTCAGTGGATTCTTTCTTCGTACAACTTCTTAAAACTTTGTATTCAAATAAAAATTTCTTCATAATGACTCTTGGCTTAAAACATTATAATATTAAAAAGCTATTAATATTTAATTCAATTTTTAATTGAATAAGGTATTAATAATAGGAATGTAAACAAAACAAAGCAATAACTGCCGGACAGATGATGTCAAAAATGGCGAAGCGGAAAATAATTATTTTATTACCTACAAAAAAAATAACAATAATTTCCGGTAAATTAATTATATTGTTTTATTAAAATTTTATATGTTCTAAACTAGATTTTATCTTAAAAAAGTGTATAACACGCTTATTATATCTCAAAAGCGCTAGTTATAACGGCTACTTAATAAATTGTCTAAATAAAATATGAATTCCTAGATAAATACCGAATCCTCTGCCCGGTGCCAAGCTTCAGATTGTCATTGTCAAATTTCTAAACAATAAACAATGTCATTTTTTAAATTTCGAAAATGAAAACTGTTGTTTACGTTGTGATTTGAATCTTCAACTATTTCATTTAGTAACATTTTACAGGAATTTAGTGTTTATTTCTTATTTGAATATATTTTTGATGGACGAATTACGTGGACCTACTATCCAAATTGTTCTTCATGTAAAAGAAGGTAAATATTACTGGACTTTAGAGTAATTTAATTAAAGATTCGAGAATTGTGCCTATAACAATAATCTTACAGGTTTAGGTTTTGGTTTTCTAAGATCCCCATTTATCGTAAGTGGATCTCTTAATGGATATATGTTAGAAACCGACCCAACGGTGCCGGCTCATGCACCAGTATTCGATGCAGAACTTGTTTGGGAAGCTGATAAGAGACGGTTCCGAAGGTAAATTATTGCTGTATACAGTAATAAAAAAAACTAATAAGAGACTATGAAAGTAAATTGTAAACTAAATTACATTAAGGGGCTATGTAATACTAGTAGAACTCTTATTTATTAATTAATCTTGTTGATTTACCTTACACTAATCTATAAAAACTAAAGATTAATTTCAATGAGCTTATTAACTGTAACAGTGACTATGTATGTGAAAGAAGTGCAGTTCCATAATTTTTTTTATTTAAAAATTATTAGGAAACAATATAAGAAAAGAAAAGCACAAAAGTATGTTAATTATTGTATTTTTTTAGGATTATACATTAGAAAACAATTTTTTGTGTATTTAATTTAATGGATGATGAACAGTTTTTATTGTTTTATAAACTTCTTGGCAAAAATGTATTGATTTAACTAAATGTGTTGCTCATGATGTTACGAAAGAAGCAAAATTCACAATGTCACAGAGCTGTTCATAATACTTATATTATATTATTGTAAATTATAATTACAGCTTAAGAGTACAAAATGTACCTGTTAAAGTGGAAGTGTATTCAACTGGCTCTCAAGGGAGAAAAGATAAAATTGGTTATTTGTTGTTAAGCCTTCTTGGTGCACAGCCCTGCCCATCCAACAAACTAGTTAATGTAAGTTTGATTAAATAATACAACTTTTTTTAAATAAAATTTATTACAATACATCATTTCCTTGCAATGTTTATATTAAGTGCATAATTCTTGTTATATGTATATGGTCCAATGCAAGTACAACACATAAAAATCAGGCTAATGTAAAGTCAAAAACATAACAATAGAGATGGTAATGTCATTGGGAGTTACTAATATAATTATATTGTTAAAAAATATAACAAATTTTCTTATTGGATTTCAGGTGAAACATACATGGCATAAACTTCTGGGAGTAAAGTCTGAGGGCAAGTGCTGTCACCCACAACTCTTGATGAGTCTTACCATTGAGGACAGAGTCAGTACACCTACACCTGTAAGTATTAATATTATGAAAAATCTGCTGAGTTTCACAACACCTTGATGGATAAATAAATAAATATGTTATGCATGAGATACACAATACCTAAAATAACTTTTAAGATCTTATTATAACTTTTTTAATATTCAATTTATGTAATTTTTTATAACAATTAGATTTAAAAAAATAAGTGGTGATAGGTGATTGTCATATGTAATGTAAATAATCTTAAGTCTTCTTGGTGTTATATGTTCTGTGTTGGGGAGATGTATTGTGGGGTTCTGAGAGTTTATTACAACTGTTTAATATTTTATTACATAATTAATGACTTATTTCTTTATATTGCATTAGGACAATGAAGTGTTTAAATAAAATAACTATATTTTGTTGTTTAATACCTTTATATTTTTAAGTTTATCATTCTTCCAGCGGAATGAACTAAGAATGTTCCATAGCAATGAAGTAGCATATCCATCAGGACATGGGGACAAGATCACCTCATCTGCTAAATCAGTCTTATTAAGAGTTGGTACGTTATAATTTCAAATATAAGTTGACTTTTCCATATTTTAAATAAAGTAACTATTTAATGTATTTCTCGAGAACTAAGCCGCCGGCTAGAGTGATATCACAAATGTTTTGGTTACTACAGATGCAGCTCAATAATATGTTATTCAGGCACATTTACTTTAGTCATAACTGAACTTGTGATAGTAAATACTAAAATGAAGAACACTGAAACCCAAAAAACCTAGTTAGTTTTAGTAATAAGTCCTTAAACCCATATTTTAGTTATAAAATGGACATGTAGATGCTCAAATGCATTATGTTTAAAAATAAGTAACTTCAAAAGAATTAAAAAAATATATGTATATTAAATTAATCATGCATTATAATAAAATAAAAATCAGTGAATCACATAGATCTGGAATTAAAAAAAGGTTTCTTTGTAGCGTTGCAATAGTGATAGACCACACAACCAAATTTGATAAAACCGTGGCTATTTCAGAGGAATACATAGCAGAGAGCAAGAAAGTGGCGTCATCTGTGGATCTCCAACCAAAATTGGTGTGCGAGGAAGGTCTCATCCAGATTGGCGACGGAAATCATTTGTTTGTTCTTAGTTTGGTGATTGGTTCTGTGGAAAATTTAGACCTGGTTTGTATTGGCAACATACTTTATGGGTATATCAATAACAGTTTTGGGCTTAGGTATAGGTAGTAGGTAAATATTAAAACAAAGTTATTTCACGTAATGACCTGTGTTTTCATAAAAAAATATTATTTGCATGAGTTTCAAAAGCTTTAAATATTAATTGTTTACCAGTTTCTGTTAATTTTTTCTTAAGTAACATGTGATTATACTGTGTAGTGTAAAATTATTTTTTTCTGTATTATTGTGACTTATTTATTTACTTAAATATGATTTTTGTGTAGTTACTTCCGACTACATTGAACGAGACTGCGTTTTACTATGTGACCTACTCAGTGTTTACGCATAATATAATGACTGACAGGTAAGAAATCTATATTTTCGTGTTTTTTTAATAAATGCAAAACTAAGATCGATGTACCCTTTAGTTGGTTTGATTTATAGAATACAATGTGGAATACATATGTACTGAATTAAGTAGTAATTATATTTTTATTTTTTTTTATTTTATAATAAATATTTGAGTTACTCAAACCTGTGATTCGTGATGTTGCCAATGTTAGTTTTTATTGAATAATAGAGTATCATGCTATGAGTAAAGACATTTATGTATATTAATATATCAATCAACTTGACACGTACTAAAAACTGTACTGTATTAAAACAAAAATATTAATGTAATGTTTGAATTCCACATTATGAATGTTTTTTTTTCAGGGTTTGTGCGACGTCATCGGGTAACTCAAGCCGTGCTCATTTCAATCAACGTACCTCGTTACGTCTGCGGACGACTTTATCTACGTTGGACAGATACTTTGCAGAATGTCCGCATTTAGTCACCAAGATATGTCTCGGAGAAAAGGATATTGGTAATTTACTTAAAGCGTATTTTAAATACTGTAAGAGACGGTTATGGATTCGACGTGTTTTTATGTTTTTTTTTTGTTTTAAAGCTGTTAATTTTTTGACGTATTTATGAAGATTTAAAATTAGGAACAAATCTTTAATATAATTATATAAATTACGTGTCACGTTGTTTGTCCGCTATGGACTCCCAAACTACCGAACCGATATCAATCAAATTTGCACATCGTGTGTACTGTGTAGTTTGATCCAACATAAAAGATAGGATAGCTTACATCTCAATTTATACCCGCAATATTATTTTATTGCAAATTATTTGTTTATTATTTGATAGTCACAATTCTAACAGATGGCGCTGTGTTTAAAGTACTAACGTTTCACATAAGCTACAATTTAATGGCATTACCACCAAAAAAGCATGGTGGTCCCCATGACTGGTGTTCTCCTACCGTTTCCCTTGAATATGTTACTACTATGTAATATAACTAAAACCTTAGCCACAGCAACGTTTGGCCGGTCTGCTAGTTATGTAATATATCTTAATTTGAACTTGACATAAAAGATAACCCTCTTTAAAAGCAGTACTTGTAACGTTAAAAGAAAAATGTCTTCCTAGTTAAAACTGAACTCAAAGTTTTAAAATATATCCACATTTCACGCACTCTATTATTTATTTATTTTTGAATGCACTAATATTTTCATTTGCATTTCAGGTATCTGTAGTATGGATCTTCGTAAGTTGGTACCTACAGACAATATAGAACAATTTCTTTCAAACTTTTGCAATAATGATAATGCCCTAACGATCCATGAGCGTTGTTTTATATTAAGGTGTGATGACCTCACGAGGAATGAATATAGACGGCCATATATGGATGTCGAACTTAGTTTGAAGTACCAGGGGGTTAGAAGTGTCCAGGTAATTTTATTAGAGATATTTGTTTTTTTTTATTACGAAAAATACCTACTTTTCAAATAAAATCCTTGCCTATGCCTGACACACTTTTGTGTCTTTTTGGTATTTAACATGCTGCTTACTTCACGATGTTTATATCGCGCAGCCCGGACATACAACGACCAATATTTAAACCTTGACTTGGAGCTATCGCGGAATATAGTTAAAAACAGTATTAAGAATATCCATAGCGCAAAATCACCTCCATTATGAGCATACCCCACATACAAACCTTCACATACTTAACCTTACTTTTACACCATCACACAACACAGCCAAATTAGGTACCACTTAGTTAAATGTGTTATGTATTCCATCTCTGGCTATATTTTCAGTGTTACTACATATTTGTTATTATATATAATTAATGTTAGCTGTGGGATTACGAAATAAATGAATTCATTTGTGAACAGCCGTGATATTAATACACGAACCTTAGAATGAGTCGCGCGTTCTAATAACTAGGCAACGATTGCTGCAATATATTATATATACTTTCAGAAACCAATATTGACAGCCCGCAGTGCGACTCAACTAAAGGTAAATGAAAGCGAGAAGGTGCTAGTCGAAAGTGAAGATATTCTCTCAATTAGCTATCGAGTGGGAAGCTGTACCGACTTGCAAGAAGGTGTGGGCGCTGGATATAGTTCTATGGGGCCCTCTAACACCTTCCGGTAAGTAATTGTTGTGATAGAAGCATGGATTGTCCATAAATGAGTGTATAAACTTTTAAGGAGTATTCATTAAAGATTGCAATATTTTAACATATATACTTAACAAGAATGTTTTAGGCCGCAAGTTGGTTAGTAGTTGTCATTTAAAAAAGTCTGACAAAATTAAAAAGCCAACATCACGAGGTGTTCCCAGGCGGTCACCCATCCAAGTACTGACCTCGCCCGACGTTGCTTAACTTCGGTGATCGGACGAGAACCGGTGTATTCAACGTGGTATGGACGTTGGCAACATTTGTCTTGAAAAAGACCATCCTTAGAAATGGAAAGTCCACGAATACTTTATTCTATTTAATATTTTCAATGTTGTAATCGCTAACGTCCATACCACGTTGAATACACCGGTTCTCGTCCGATCACCGAAGTTAAGCAACGTCGGGCGAGGTCAGTACTTGGATGGGTGACCGCCTGGGAACACCTCGTGATGTTGGCTTTTTTTGTTTTTTTTTCTCCTTGTACGATACTCACATTTTAGTTACACAAACGCATCAGGAGAAGCCATGTTACCAACGAATGAAATAGCAGACATGATTAAAAAAATGTGTGATTCCTTTGCGACCAGTCAAGAAATATTGGCTAAGAAACCGACTACTTGTGATATGCAGGTTCAATGTGATGTACAAGATAACCAGAACAAAGCAGAACAAGAATGTCATAAGTGAGATATTTCTTTTGAAGTTGAACCTTAAATTAGTCATTTTTAAAGTCATTTAAACTATTTTTTTTTAGAAATGACTTCAAAGTAGAAGCCTCTCAAAGTGAGACGTGTATCTCAAACAATAATAAGGTGTCAAGTAATGTACAAGGTGAGACAATTTTCATTGTAAAGCAATTATGTTATGTAATTTTTTATTAAATACTCGCTCGCTCTGTGAGTTTTAATTGGAATTTTCTGGTCAGAAATTTGAATACATACATATTACTTGAAGTATAAAAAGCGTTATATTATAAACTATGTAATACGTTCTTGACGTAAGGGTGTCGTAGTTTCAACCGCGTATACATATAGTCAGTCGTGTATTCTCGACATTTACACGATTATCAATGTAAACTTTAAAAAAAAAAACTAATAAGCCGGTTTTAATTTTTTTTAAATGTGTGCGTGTACTAGTTTACACATGTAAGAAGTGAAACTTCTTTATGACCTTATTTTTCGAAAAATGATCTACTATATGCAACTTTACAGAAATTGGTTAAATAAGATTAAATTAGATAAAGTTTAACAAAAGGCTTTTATTATCATAGACATGAATACAAATACAATTATTTCATTTTACCTTATTACTACTAAGATTATTACAGAATTTCATTAATTGTAATAGAATTATTACTATCATTGTTATCGTTATTATATATTTTTGTTATTAATGGCTTCAATTCTCTTCGGATCAACCGTGGTAGGGACAAGAAAAAAATGGCGCGTAACCGAAAAATATGACGATTTGCTACAAAATTTCTCCCATACGTCAATAAAGAAGTTTCTCTTCAATAAATATTGGTAAAAATATTACTCTAAATTAACGTATGTTTTATGATAATAAAATATCCTTACAGATGCTGTACATATGTTTATACCAGCCTTGGACCGTGATGCGATAATGCAGAAATTCGTTAACGAGTTGGAGGATTGGAAAGAAAAACAACAGGAATTATATAAAATACAAGTAAATATATTAACAATAATTAGTAGAAAAGACAAATATGGTTGAATCTTCCCGAGATCTGGATATTTTAGCAAGAATATATTAAATATGAATTTAATACATACAATGGCCAAAAATATAACTACAATTTACAAGAAAACGATCGCGTATTCCGAGGCTAGGTTCGATTCTCGATTAATTATTGTTTAGATTAATGTACTCATAAGTACGCATAGAAGGCTGAACGCCAACTTTAACAATTATTAATTGAATTGACGCAAAAGCGTCTCTCCCTGCCCCGTTAAGCTTAGGTTTCCTAGAAAAGCGGTGCCGGTAACTAACGGCCGTCTTTACTTTTTAACATGATGCAAAAAAACAATAATTTTCGCTCGTCCAAGTCACGTTTCCACTCATTTTATTAAATATGGGCACCGCTTCACGCGAAAAACGTTGAACTACAGTTTATCACCGCTATGACGGCCGTCATGCAAATAGACAGTACCGCTATTTGACGTTACGGTGACACTTAACGTTCTTTAGAAAACCTACTCCGATGTTATTTATAGACAACGTATGGGTGACGTCACCCAACGTTACATTACGGCCGTTAGATAACGGCACCGCTTTTCTAGGATACCTAAGCTTTAGTGAGATAATGGATAACTTTTTGTTACGTTTTTTTAGTTTTAAAGCTTGGCAATTATACTATTTACAGTTAAAACGCAAAGAAGAATACCATTTAGAATTGTTAGCGAAAGAATGGGCTAAACGTCGAGTAGAACTGGAAACTAAACTCAGTAAGGGAATAGACCAATGTCGCCATCTAGCGGCGGATTTAAGTCGAGCGACTGAGGACTTTGCTCTAAGAGGACATAGAAATACGCAAAGGGAGAAGAAGGTAAAGGCGGTTAATAAAAAAATAATAATGAATTATATTGCAATTTACTATAGAATGGCCAACCGTTTCATGAAATTATCAAATCCACTATTTGACGACGACACAACGATAGTTGTTGGAAAGATTTGCAACTTTTTACATTATTATCTTGGGATATATTAAAGTCTTAAATGATTTACAAACTGACTTCATCGCTGTTACGTTGCATCGTTTTGACATAAAACATATTCCATACATGAATTGTATAATCACATCAATTATATTCTATAAACTTCTTGTTCATATCTAGGGTTACATGACTTTGATAGCTTTTTTGGTTATTTTCAGCTACTAGAGGCGAAAAAAGCTCTAGAAGCCCACTATACGACAAAATACCAAGAGCTAAGAGAAGCTTCACAGAAAATGGAAGACGACATGAACCATCAGTTGAAGTTAAAAGATATGACAATACAGGAATTGCAACATACTGTACAACATTTAGAGAAAACCGTAGAAGGTTTAAAGGTAAAAATAAAAAAGCCAACATCACGAGGTGTTCCCAGGCGGTCACCCATCCAAGTACTGACCTCGCCCGACGTTGCTTAACTTCGGTGATCGGACGAGAACCGGTGTATTCAACGTGGTATGGACGTTGGCAACAATTGCTGTGAAAAAGACCATCCTTAGAAATGGAAAGTGCACGAAGCAATACTTTATTCTATTTAATATTTTCGATATTGTAATCGCCAACGTCCATACCACGTTGAATACACCGGTTCTCGTCCGATCACCGAAGTTAAGCAACGTCGGGCGAGGTCAGTACTTGGATGGGTGACCGCCTGGGAACACCTCGTGATGTTGGCATTTTTACTTTTTTATTCAAATAATTTACTTTATCTGAGGATTTTTCTTTAATGTAAAAGTAAAATGTATTTTTTATTTTCAGATCAATTTGAACAACGTTGAAAAAGAAGCGGAGAGTCGTTGCTCTGGTTTAACAAAAGATCAAACTGCTAGCCTCATTCAAGAGCTGGTATATATATATAGTATTATTTTTAATTTAAAATAATATAATTGTAATAGTGCACTTGGCATTGTCTACGAAAAGTAAATAAAGTCTAGCTTAAAAATATTAAGCTGCTTAAGTCTTTGTAAAGAGTCTCAGCGGTCATTATAATATGCGTAAGAGATCTCCGTCGTATACCTGGGGTATACGACCAACAAAGGAATATCTGACATTTCGTACCCGCTAAGCACAAATTACAAATTTATGATTTGCTCTCAGACTAGGAACTGAACTTGATACGCCAAGCGGATCACGGTCCCATTAACGGGAGTTCCAAATTCCTCGCACAACATTCTATCTATGTTTATATTTTCGAAAGTAGTAAATTATAATATCAGTTATTCTAAAACATAAATTTAAATTTATCTCACTGCCTGTCAAACGATTTTTTTATATAACGTTTATAAGAATCTAGAATTAGAAAATTGTAATTGTCAACACTAATCTTAAGACCTAAAAGGGTTACAAAGACACTAACTTTTAGAAATACAGGTTAAACTCCATGTAACGTCCGTCGATTTTACGACATACTCCGTCAAGCGTCGACATCAATTGGCTCTGGTTGGTTTAGCTTGTCTGCCATACAATTATAGACTACATAGCATTAAACCCACTCTCAATAACGACAACAATTGAGTAATAAAGCACTTTTTAAGTTGCTAAAATTAGTAAAAACTGCGCAGCTGCCTACGTTCTTTTGTTGCTTTATCATCCTAGCCCGCAATAAACTCGACTGTCGGCATCATGCATACGAACTTTCTAAGAAATTCGTTATTTTGTTTACAAATTGGGATTGCTTGCACGTGTGACCAACATGACTAATCAGTAGGAGTCATGGATTATCTATACGCTTTCCTTCTCTCCATTTAACGACAATTCTCAATAACGCCATAAAATGCAGTCGCTTCAGTGTCGTTATATATAGAATTTACACTGTATAATAATTCATTAAATAATGTTGTAGCAGTTTTCAAAAATACATTGTTATATTTTGCTCATAATATTTATTAAGTACATATTTCTTATTAATTTATAATATTTAATTTATAGCGATGTCTAGAGGAGAAACTAGAAAGTGCGGTACAGTCGAAAGCATTTTTCAAAGAACAATGGGGTCGAGCAGTTCGTGAGCTTCATCTTGTAAAGTTGTCAACTCGAAGACAGATGCTTACCCAGCTCAGACATGAGCGCCGGCAGCTTGCGGATGTTAAGTGAGAATTTTTTTTACTAGCGCTAGTTAACGTAACATTAGTTAAGTTACATATATATATTTTAGTTAATAATTAGAAACGCAAAGCAAATGTTAGCAATCATCGCACACATTAAGCCAATACAATGCCCTAAGTTAGTCTTAAGTGTTTCATTTAATACATTTGAACATCCCTCCAACGACCGCCACCGAACTTATTTCGTGAAAAAAACTATTGTAAAATTATAAAAAAAATTATATTATTGTATAAAATAAAAGTGGAAACAATTCTTAAAATAAAAAAAATTAAAACATTGTTTTACTAAAAGGGTGTACCTAATTTGAACACTATTGATATTTTTCTGTTATTATCTTAAGAATATGAATATCATGCAAGGAGAAAAAAAAACAAAAAGCCAACATCACGAGGTGTTCCCAGGCGGTCACCCATCCAAGTACTGACCTCGCCCGACGTTGCTTAACTTCGGTGATCGGACGAGAACCGGTGTATTCAACGTGGTATGGACGTTGGCGATTACAACTTCGAAAATATAAAATAGAATAAAGTATTGCTTTGTGCACTTCCTACTACTAACTGATAGTCTTTTTCATGACAAATGTTGCCAACGTCCATACCACGTTGAATACACCGGTTCTCGTCCGATCACCGAAGTTAAGCAACGTCGGGCGAGGTCAGTACTTGGATGGGTGACCGCCTGGGAACACCTCGTGATGTTGGCTTTTTTTGTTTTTATTTTTATTTATAGTGTCCAAAAATAGGACATCCAACACTAGTGATTCACCCAAATATGTTTTGTAGTATGTATGTTACATTATGTACACATGTATATTATATTTTTTAAATTAATTTTCTCTTGACGTGAGACATGTTTGGATATTACAATCTAACCTAATTTACTAGTAAGAATATTTAATATAAGAAATGGTCCAATACATTACAGGTATTAAGGGTTCCTGTACACTCTCTTGTGTTCTATTTGTTAAAAATTTCAATATTTAGCTCTTAACACTGATGTGCATTAACATAGTAAATATAGATAATTTTTCGAAATTCTAAAAATCCAAAGAATAACAGGCGACCCTTCGCCGTTTAGTTCTCATTTTCTTCATTTGGCTTAGGATACATTGTAAATCTTTGGGGCCTGGTCAATTTGTAATACAAATGAATAATTATTCATAGAATGATTCCATTATACAATTAAAAATAAATTACAATTATACATGCTTTACTTTTATTTCCCTTTCCTTTATTTCTGTCAATTGAACTAAAAAATAAGGTAAAACTTTTATAAGCTCTATCTTAATTTTTTAGTTAGTAGATCATTTTACGTAATTTTAGAAGTCAATTCAAACATATGTCAAAAAGATTATCATTAAATCCATATTAAATTTGTAAGGAGTATTTGTAGCTTTACATAAAACTTAAAATTAAAATAGATATCATTTCAGAAGTTATATTATAGACACAGTGACATATTTAATATATTTCTATTGATTTTAGTCTGGATACAATAATAGATGAAGAGGTTCCAGAAGTAAACCGGCAGGAAGATATGAATAGGTTGAAGGATGACTTTTATGTCGATATCCTTGCTAATTCACCCCCCATCGAGTCTCAGTCACTTTTAAGTAAGTGAAGTCGCTACGTAATACAATATTTTTGAATTAATTTAGACCACAACTGTGTGTGACAAATATCCCTATACCGAAATTCATCACTAATTGTGAGATACAAAAATGAATGTTGGTAACAAGAATTCGTGGCAATTCAATTTTGTGTAGTATATTGGATTCGTAAATAAATTTTGCTTTTTAGGTACTTCGGAACAAGATGGCTTAGAAATATACGAAGATGTAATGTAAGTAATTTAAAAAAAAAACAAAAAGCCAACATCACGAGGTGTTCCCAGGCGGTCACCCATCCAAGTACTGACCTCGCCCGACGTTGCTTAACTTCGGTGATCGGACGAGAACCGGTGTATTCAACGTGGTATGGACGTTGGCGATTACTATATCGAAAATATTAAATACAATAAAGTATTGCTTCGTGTACTTCCTACAACTAACTGATAGTCTTTTTAATGACAAATGTTGCCAACGTCCATACCACGTTGAATACACCGGTTCTCGTCCGATCACCGAAGTTAAGCAACGTCGGGCGAGGTCAGTACTTGGATGGGTGACCGCCTGGGAACACCTCGTGATGTTGGCTTTTTATTTTCTTTTCGTTAGGATAATGAATATAAATTATTATTGAAATCACTTAATATATAACTAAATTAGTCTTGTTTTTGTTGCGAGAGATGTACACCAGGATCCCTGTGCAATAATTGCGGGTCCATAGTTTCCTTGCAAAATATAGTTACATCACCAACATACCTTTAAAAAATATTCAATATTCATTATAATAAATAAAAAATTTATATTTTAGGAAAATCTCACGAAATTCAGCGAATTCAAAACTTAGTGAATTAATATCACAACGAGAACAGCTTATACAAGGAGATGAACCAGATGAGACTGAATTAAAACATCTGAACCACGAAATACGAAATATGCTTATTAATTGTGCCACTTAATTTATATTTAAGTTATTTTACTATTTAATCCCTGCGTAGCACAATAAAATCATCCTCCATTTTTAAATTCCTGGTCTCTTAAAAATTTAATAGACGATGAAATATAATATTGGTGTCGTGAAATCTATCATACGTATTTTCTAAGATCTCGCTCGAATGTTATGAGATACCAATTAAAATATAAAACGTTTATATAATTTTCCACTTTATAAAAATAGTTATTTGTTTACTATTTACACAGTTTTTATTATTTTAGCATTACTAATACATATTGTGCGGTTAAAATTGCACAAACATGGCGTTGTTTTACTGAAACAACGTTAAAGTTAAATAGGTCCTCAAAAATAGTGTCGATTAAACACATTTTTATAAGAAACCTGAAATATTACGGTATTTTATTGACAAAGATAATGGTTTTTATTGTATAATGATTGTGATGTGTGACCACGGTAAAAATAAAATACTAAATATGATTATAAAGTGCCGTATGATTAAACAATGGCACTTTATAGATATTGTATTGAAATAGAATAGTGGGAGAGGCACAATTTGTGAATGGCTCTTAAGACCTTATTATCCGTAGTCCTTATATCCGTTGTTTGACCTTGAATTGTATAAAATATAAATAAGCATTGCTCACATTTAAAACAGGTCACATATTGATCTTCATTGCTTCTTTTTGATAAATAATCTATGACCATAATCATACAACGGAAAAGACTGTCATTTTTAATTAGCCTTATTGTTTTATTTGTGCTCTGTAGGCTTTTATATAAAAGGTTCACGCAGAATAATATGTCAGAGGCATCGTTTATCCACTGTAACGTGAGAAATCGATATGGTTATATTATATACTTTTTTCGTTGGAAATGCATTATTTATTTTACATTATTTTCACCCTTTTGATCTAGGAGCATAATAATAATAATGGTCACTTTAATTTCATACTGTCAGTATACAATTGTGTGAGGCACAGAGGGCTACTTGCCTATTAGAAAAAACAAATAATAATTAGACAGATACCTACAAAAATGAGGCCCAAAGGTAAAACGTTGTTGCATATGTTGGTTTAATCTATGCATTCCTGGCTCTCTTCGGAATTCCCCGACCCCTTTCCGATCTCTGAAATATTTAATTCTGCTTAAAAACTATTATATATAATTTTTTTTATAGAACGGGAAAACGGGCAGGAGGCTCACCTGATGTTAAGTGATACCGTCGCCCATGGACACTCAATGCCAGAGGGAACTCTCGTGAGTGCGTTGCCGGCCTTTTAAGAATTGGTACGCTCTTTTCTTGAAGGACCCTAAGTCGAATTGGTTCGGAAATACTTCAGTGGGTAGCACCACAAAGTGGTGGTGCGCCACAAAAACTGCCTTGAAAAACGCTCAGTTGTGGAACGGCGGACGTCGAGGTGATACGGGTGGAATTTAGTATCCTGCCTCGACGTCCGATGATGAAACTCAGCTGCAGGTTTTAATCCGAACAACTCCTCTGATCACTCTCCATGGTAAATGCGGTAGAAGATGCAGAGTGACCCCACATCTCTACGCAACGCCAAAGGATCAAGCCGCTCGGAGAGGGATTGGTCGTCGACGATTCGAACCGCTCTTCGTTGAATACTGTCAAGTGGAAGGAGCTGGTACTGGGGAGCCCCCGCCCAGAGGTGAGAACAGTACTCCATGTGGGGCCGAATTTGCGCTTTATATAGTTGCAAGCTTTTTGGAGGCTAATTCAGCCTTTCCCTTCAAGTGACCGCGAAACTGAACATCGTTCGCTATGTCAACGTCAAGTATTCTAATGCTGACTGTGGCTTTAAGAAGAGTGTTTTCGAAAAGACGAGTAGCGACAAAGGGGGTTGTTATCTGAAAACGCGCACACTTGTGTCTTCGTGTGAATGTTCCAATTTGTACCCCGGGTAGGAGAGGTAAGAAGTATCAGCCGGGGAGGATATCGTCGACGCGTCCAGGCGCGATAAAATTAATAATTGGTAATTAATTATAATAATTGGTTGTTGTTAAAGATATATATATCTATAAGTATTTTAGAACAGAGTGTCCTTATTTACCATAACACAGCTTTCGGAAGCGATGGGAGATTCTAAACGTGTGGTCGGTAAATAATGAAAGTTTCCGCGAGATACTTATTCTGTCGGAATTAGGTTAGTTGTGATTTGATTTTAGGTGTGGCATATGCTACGGACACCTAGTTAGGCTATGTGTAGGAAATTAAACATAATCAGTAGCGCTCTAATGTATATTGCGCGCGGGAAGAACGACCGGCGCTACCAATTTCACACTACACAATACACATTATCGCAATAAAAAATATTGGGTATACATAAACCCATAGTAAATACTAAAAGGTCATGGCAAACGCCTGTATAAAAATGTCTGTAAAAATGATAAAATACGTAAAAGTAAAATATTATCTGTATGTTGCTCATAGGCGGCCACGCAATGTATTATATATATTGTCTATAGGTAAACTATAGCAGACTAGACAAACTGTTTGACGTTTGGGCTTGAATTTTGAAATATTAATGTCACAATTATTACCAACTTCAGTCGAATTGCGAAGTAGACATTAGACAACATAAATTTAATTTCCATCTTCTAACTGCATTACAGAAATTATTAATTCAGTAAAAGTGTTAAAACTAGTTGTTGCTTGTAGAAATAACATTAAATCAGAACTAAATGATTTAGAAATAAATAATGGCAAAAACTAAAGTAACTGGAGCAACGAGTAGGTTGAAACAAGATTATTTAAGGCTGAAAAACGATCCTGTACCATATGTGACTGCAGAACCAGTCCCTTCAAATATATTAGAGTGGCATTATGTCGTAAAAGGGCCCGAGAAGAGCCCCTACGAAGGAGGATATTATCACGGAAAAATCATGTTTCCAAGAGAGTTTCCTTTCAAGCCTCCGTCAATTTATATGATAACACCAAATGGACGATTTAAAACTAATACTAAGCTTTGTTTGAGCATTACAGATTTCCATCCAGACACATGGAATCCAGCTTGGTCAATTTCAACAATTCTGACAGGCCTGCTAAGTTTCATGTTGGAAAAAACACCAACTTTGGGTTCTATTGAAACATCTGATTACCAGAAACGATGTTTGGCTGCTGAATCTTTAGAAATTAATCTTAAAAATGAGATGTTCTGTGAGTTGTTTCCAGCATATGTTGATGAGATTGAAGAGCTGCTTAAACAACGACAGCAAGCCTTGCTCCAAACAGAAAATAATAGCAACAACAGTGAGAGTGAAGTGACAAATGACCAACAATCTAATATGCACTATTTATTAACAAACTTATTTGTGTTAGTGGGCTTTGTGTTTCTAGCATTCATGGTGAAACATGTTTTGGTGTCTGTTTCGAATGACTAAGGTGTAATGATTTATTAGTGTAAATATTAATTTATTATGTACAGCATTTGTGCAATGTGGGTTTGGGTACGGTATTTTTCACTTATAGCAATGTACCTTAGAAAGTTCAGAATTTTAGATGTTTGTAATTTGTACAGGTAAATGTGTATTAGATTTAAATGCACCTAGTAATATGGTTTAAAATGTGAAGTACTATATCTGCACAGCTAACTAATCAAAAAAGATTTATATTGCCTGTTTATGTAATAAATCTGTAATGTAGACACCGAATATCTTGTTAAAGTTCAGTTACAGTTGATTGTTTATTTTTTTTAATTACACAAATTTATGATTTTTTAATTCATTTGAATTTTTTTGTCAAAACTGGTTGAAAAATAACTTTATATTTTAATTTCCATTCTATGCTGTATAGTGGTGAAATATTAAATAGTATTTTTATATAATCATGCTTTTTATTAAAATAACAATTTTGGGATTGGAAAAAAGACGGTTTAGTTTAAAAACATTTAATCATTAAACATACACTATAGATTGTGATATTTTTTATAGAATATGATCTTACATGCTGGATCAAAATTAATCTACACATTGATATCAAAATCAATAGTTGTAATTACTTACAACTTATTAAACCAACATTTCATTTTGCTTAATAACAGAATTTTTACTTATATCCTTACTAGTTACATGTCTCCTAAAACAATTAATGTAAAACATTTAAAGAAAAACGCTTTTTACCGGATTAAAGTTATGTATTATTATTATAAATTTACAACTATTTGACATAATTTTAAATTTATCCGACGTTTCGCGTGCTTTACAGCGTGCGTGGTCACGGTGACTGAAGACAAAAGATGTTGAATGTCAAAAGGTATCACAGCTGCAGAGAAAGTTGCCTTATCTGTATTTGTTTCCCCGGAGTTGGTATCGACTAAAAGATGGAGGGTTTTGGCAAAAATGGCTCACGGTGTCCTCTATTTTCGCGGATTGTTTTTCTTTTTGAGATTTTAATTTGGATATTATTGGATCCCAGGTGTTTGACAATTTTAGGCCGTCTTCTCTATTGAAATTGGGGTGTTTTTTGATTTCAATGGCTTCGCGTACCAATCTTGGGAATAATCTTTTCTCTTTCGCAAGTACTTTCGGTTGGTCAAAGCGTATGTAGTGATTAGGCCTATCTAGTATGTGTTCACAGACTGCTGATTTTGTGTGTCGTCTATGTCTTATGTCTGCAATGTGTTCTTTGAGTCTGCTGGACATATTGCGTTTAGTTTGCCCTATGTAAGACAGGCCACAGTCGCAATCCAGTTTGTATATACCTGCATCTTGCAATGGGGTGTTACTTTTGATTGGTCTTAGGAATTGCTGAATCTTCTTGTGCGGCTTGAAAATTGTATGAATAGAAGCTCGTTTTAGGATCCGGCTAATTCTATCTGTAACTCCCTTTACATATGGCAAGTAGGCTGGCTGGCGGGGAACTGTTTGTGTCTTGTTTTTGTTTTTGTGATGTAGCCGGGGGATGCGCAGCTTGTTTCGCCCTTACTAAATATTCTGAAACACTGTCATTAGACGTCAAATCTTTAACAACAGCCTGCGTAAAACCTCCAAAAATGTATGGATTGCCAAAAATACACAAACACAACAATCCTTTAAGACCCATAGTCAGTCATATCGACTCACCCACATACAAATTAGCCAAACACTTAGTATCAATATTATCCCCTCTCAGGGGGCACACTAGTGCTCATGTTAAGGACTCTTACCATTTTGTGGAAACATTGAGAGATCTAAAATTACTCCACAATGAAACCATGGTGAGTTTTGACATTGAGTCACTATTTACAAACTTACCACTAAATGACTGCCTAGATATCATTGCAAAAAGACTTAGGGAACAGAACATGTCACCAGATTATGTAGATATTGTAAAACACTGTCTCACATCAGGATACTTAATGTGGAAAGATGAGTTCTATGTGCAGGTTGATGGAGTAGCCATGGGTTCTCCAGTGTCACCTGTAGTCGCTGACATCTTCATGGAGGACTTTGAGGAGAGAGCTCTAGCCAATGCCCCGGTTAAACCTCGACTGTACAAGAGATATGTCGATGACACATTTGTAGTACTCCCCAATGACAAAATATCTGCATTTCTAGCACATTTAAATTCAATACACAAGAACATTAAATTTACTGTTGAACAAGAAAACAACAACTGTCTGCCCTTTTTAGACATTTTAATTATACGCAAAGCAGATGGCACACTAGGTCACACAATACACAGGAAGGCAACCCACACAGATAGGTACCTCAATGGTGAATCCCACCACCACCCTTCACAACTGCTTTCTGTCGGTAAATGTTTGTTTCAGAGAGCCCAGCGTCTTTGTGATGATGCCCACCTCGAGGAGGAACTACAGCATGTCAAACAGGTGCTACACCGAAACAAGCTGCGCATCCCCCGGCTACATCACAAAAACAAAAACAAGACACAAACAGTTCCCCGCCAGCCAGCCTACTTGCCATATGTAAAGGGAGTTACAGATAGAATTAGCCGGATCCTAAAACGAGCTTCTATTCATACAATTTTCAAGCCGCACAAGAAGATTCAGCAATTCCTAAGACCAATCAAAAGTAACACCCCATTGCAAGATGCAGGTATATACAAACTGGATTGCGACTGTGGCCTGTCTTACATAGGGCAAACTAAACGCAATATGTCCAGCAGACTCAAAGAACACATTGCAGACATAAGACATAGACGACACACAAAATCAGCAGTCTGTGAACACATACTAGATAGGCCTAATCACTACATACGCTTTGACCAACCGAAAGTACTTGCGAAAGAGAAAAGATTATTCCCAAGATTGGTACGCGAAGCCATTGAAATCAAAAAACACCCCAATTTCAATAGAGAAGACGGCCTAAAATTGTCAAACACCTGGGATCCAATAATATCCAAATTAAAATCTCAAAAAGAAAAACAATCCGCGAAAATAGAGGACACCGTGAGCCATTTTTGCCAAAACCCTCCATCTTTTAGTCGATACCAACTCCGGGGAAACAAATACAGATAAGGCAACTTTCTCTGCAGCTGTGATACCTTTTGACATTCAACATCTTTTGTCTTCAGTCACCGTGACCACGCACGCTGTAAAGCACGCGAAACGTCGGATAAATTTAAAATTATGTCAAATAGTTGTAAATTTATAATAATAATACATAACTTTAATCCGGTAAAAAGCGTTTTTCTTTAAATGTGTAAAAGTTATGTAAATCAAAGACAATACTATGTGCAACAGTACGGACTGGAAAATGCAAACAAAATTAGACGACTGGAATTCAAGAAAACAAAGGCATCTCGTCTCCTAGCATCCATAAATTTTCTTAAAAGATGCAGAGACCACAACATCATCCCCAACTGTGTACGATTGGCTCCAAGAAAGGACATAGTTGGGAGCGCCAGTATTCTTGAAACAGCAAGTAGAAAATTGTTAATTAAACTTGTCGCCGGACATAGAACAGAGTATCAACGACTAAACGTTCAAATCCAAAATGAAACGGAGGAACTTCGTGAGATATTATCGGAAACAGATTGGAGGCAGTGCATAAACATCTTAAACACTCGGGCTCACAACAAATTCAATAACTGCAAAGTCACACAAATAAAAAAGTTTGAAAAACTAGCACAGAACATCAATAGACAATTGTCAAACGTCGCGACTTTAAATGACACACCCGATAGCAGTCAAAACGTCACTGTCATCAATCTGTCGAAACAAAATTTGGATAAACAAACCATTGAGGTAGGGATTCCGTCGTTGCGGGTATAAGTGTTTACACGTGTTTCGGATATCATTATTTAGTATTTTCTATTTTTTCTCGTAGTTTAATGAATATAAGTTGACTTATCCTATTGGTGGTGGTTAATTAATAACATCAACTAATTACGTAAGTTATTTTTATTTATTTGTTATATTTCTCCCTTTACTTTGTTATATTTTTGGTAGTCTATAATGGAGAAACGCCCTCCAGACCCCCCTGATCCTCCGGATAGGGTCTCTTCTCCGGTGGAATCAATGGATTTATCCACCCCACCGCTTCCCCAACCTGGTGTCAAGCGCAGACTCGATACTGTCCATGAAAGTTTAGTGGAACCTTCCAAAAAACCAATGACTGATGTCCGGTCATCTGCTGATGACGTCAACCCAGGATTTTACTCCCATCCATCACTCACTGGCTCTCCCAAGTCATACCTTGTCAATGACAAGGGCCCTTTTTTAGTCCATGTTTCTTGCCCTGAATCTGACCCATCCGCTGGTACATCAATCCGCCCAATTAAATTTGGTCATTTCTTGGTTAAAAATAAAATACCCAACATTGTTCGAGATGGTGTTAAGAGAGTGGGACGTAATAGAATATCTGTTGAGTTTAAGTCGGGCTTAGATGCTAATAATTTTGTGTCTAATCCCATTGTACCTTCCAGCAACTATTCTGTTACGATTCCTAATTATAATGTTTCCCGTATGGGCCTTGTGAGAGGTGTCCCAGCTGATTGGTCGATGCAGGAATTTGTCGAAACTTTGGAAGTTCCCGAAGGTACTGGTATAGTCCTCAAGGCCAGACGCCTTAACCGCAAGACAAACTCCGATGGTCAAATTAATTGGATACCAACGCAAACTGTGGTTCTAACCTTTCAAGGTCAATCCCTTCCTGAGAGAATATTCTCTTGTCATAGTTCCCTCCGCGTTGAAACGTACCAACTCCCTACAATTCAGTGCCTTAACTGTTGTAGATTTGGTCACGTAAAGTCACAATGCCGATCGAAGCCTAGGTGTTTTCGATGTAGTCTAGCCCATTCTGGTGATGAGTGTAATATCCCTGAAACAGAGTCATTATGTTTATTTTGTACTGCCTCACACTTTGCGACCAACAAAGCTTGCCCTGAACATAATCGACAAAAAAATATAAAGAGTTGTATGTCTCAAGAGAACATTTCTTATATCGAAGCATCGGCTCGGTTTAGACCTATCAGTGGCAAAACTTTTGCAGATTCTGTTAAAACAACCCCCTCCTCTTTATCCCAGCCCATTACTTTACCTTCCCAAGATTCCTGTCAGACTACATCTTACAGGAAAACTATATTTCTCCCTTCTCGCTCTAGACCTACATCAGGAAAATCCTTTGATAAGGCGGCCCATGAGGCCATTACTTCCAATTTACCCTCCTCTTTACCCAATGGTTGTGCCGTAAGCTCCCCTTCCCTTACAAACAATGAAGTATCCCCAAATGAAAATCTTCTCGACTGCTTATGGGCAGTCATTTGTAACATGCTATCCAAGTATGATGACATCCCCATACCGTCCCACGTTGCCCAAAAAATTAATTTGCTCCACTCATTCGTCACCAAAAATGGCGAATTTAGTAATTCAGTGGAACTGTAACAGTGTTCGCAGTAAAAAATCAGAATTAACCTTTCTTATCAATAAATTCGCTCCATCTATTCTAGCCATTTCGGAGACTTGGTTATTGCCGGGTTCCCGCTTTAGGGTTTCTGGGTATCGATGTCTCCGAGATGACAGGGATGATGGCTATGCTGGCTGTGCCTTTTTGGTCAGCCGATCCCTCACCTTCCACTCATTATCTCTTCCTCATTGTGATGGTATTAATGCTGTTGCTATGAGAGCTTTTAATATCTCGTTTATTTCTGTTTATGTTCCCCACCCCCACATCGACCTCATTTCTGATATACGTTCTATTATCCTTTCGGTTCCTCCTCCTGTTGTCATGTTGGGTGATTTCAATGCCCACCATGTTTCTTGGGGTTGTCATTCCTCAGATTCTTTTGGGTCCCTTCTACTAGATTTACTCGATGATATAAACATAAGTGTCTTGAATAATGGTTGTCCTACGAGAAGGAGTCTTTCATCTCAGAATCCCGCTAACGCAGTGGATTTATCACTTTGCTCTCCTGATCTTTTCCCTTTTCTATCCTGGCGTGTTTTTAAGAGCACTTGTGGGAGTGACCACTTCCCCATTTTAATTGATCTCCCAACCAATTTAAGGAACGTTACTCGCCCTTCCCCTCTTTTAAAATTTAAACTGAATCAGGCCAATTGGTCAGACTTTTCATCTTCTATTGACTCTAAGATAGCTGCGCTCCCCGTAGTCTCTGCTGAAAACTGCTTATCTTCATACAATGATTTTGTCAACTCCCTCACCTCATCTGCCAGTTTACATATTCCACTCAAATCTTCTACACAAAGGAAAATTTCCCCTCCTTGGTGGGATTCCGAATGTACTGAGATGATTCGAAAAAGAAAAACGGCAGAAAGGTCATACAGTCTTTGCATGACCTTGGAAAATTTTTTAGTCTACCAACAAGCTTCTGCAGCTGCTCGCAGACTACTTAATAATAAGAAACGTCTTGGTTGGCATAAGTTCTGTGAGAGCATGTGCCCTGGTACCCCTTCGTCTGTTGTTTGGAGGCAGATCAGAAGATTCCGTTGTTCCCTCAATTCTTATGATGTCCCTTTTAATGATCCGTCTAGCTGGATTACCTCCTTTGCCGACAAATTGGCTCCTCCATCTGTCCCTTTTTATGATTGTCTTCCTTATAAGTATAATTCTTACATCCCCTCTTCAAACAGTCTAGATTGTCAATTCTCCTTGGAAGAACTTAACAAAGCATTAAATGGTCTCTCTGACTCTTCCCCTGGAGAAGATGGAATCCCTTATTCATTCCTCATAAATTCTTCATTAGACACTAAGAGGTACTTTCTTGATTTAGTAAACTGTTTTTTCGATCTTGGAATTATTCCTGAATCGTGGAACAGACAAATCGTCATTCCGCTTCTAAAACCTGGCAAAGATCCATCAGATTTCTCTTCATACAGACCTATTGCTTTGTCTTCTACCCTTTTAAAAATTATGGAACATTTGATTAAATTTCGTTTAGAATGGTTTTGTGAAAGTAACAATATCTTTGCAAAATCCCAGTTTGGTTTCAGGAAAGGCTTAAGTACGATGGATAGCCTAAGTATAATAACGACCGACATTCGCATTGCTTTTAAAAAGAAACAGTTCCTGGTGGGTGTTTTCTTGGATATCGCATCTGCGTATGACCACGTGCTGGTTCCGGTGCTCAGGCAAAAAATGCTTCAGCTGAGTATTCCTGAGAAGTTGGTACGTTTTGTTTGCAATGCAGTTTCGAATCGTTATATTATTATAAGATCTCAAAATACGGAGCTGTCTCCTAGATCTATTTGGAGGGGCTTACCTCAAGGTTCTGTTTTGAGTCCTCTTCTGTACAACATTTACACCTATGACCTGGAGCTTGTTGTGAATTCCTTCTGTCAGATTCTTCAATACGCGGACGATGTAGCCTTATACTTTTCATCAAATTCTATTGAAGAGGCATCATCACGCCTAAATTCGGCTTTGGATTATTTGGGTGATTGGTTAAATGATCATGGTCTCTCTATTTCTGTGCCCAAATGTTCGGCGGTCACGTTTACTACAAAATACAAGGTTCCACGGTGTAACATTTCATATAAAGGGTCCTTGGTATCGTGTTGTAAGCAAGTAAAATTTTTAGGCCTTATTTTAGACTCAAAGTTAAACGGTGTTCCTCATTTTAACCATGTGATTAAAAAAAGTGAGAAAGGTGTTAATGTTCTCCGTTCATTATCTGGTGTGAGGTGGGGAGCACACCCCTACTCGCAAAAGCTTTTATACAATGCTGTGGTACGAAGTCATTTTGATTATGGCACCTTCCTTTTAGATCCTGGCAACAAGCAAGCCCTTGATAAAATTTCCAAAATTCAATCGAAATCTTTACGCATCATCCTTGGTGCTATGAAATCCTCTCCCATCAATGCTCTCCAAATAGAATGTGTTGACCCCCCCCTGTATTTACGTAGACAATTTTTAAGTGACCGCTTCTTCATCAAAGTCCTTCAATACTCTTCACATTCCATCTTGTCCAAATTACGTCGCTTATCTAATCTCACGATGCCATCTAGTACAGGTAATGTTCCATGCCTGTTACACAGTTTTAATAAACTTTCTCGTCTTCCTAATCCTGTTGAAAGTTTCTCTAGTAATCCCTTGTTTTTAAATAGTTATGAATCCCTCATTTTTGATCCTAAAATAATTTTAAACTTTGGAATTGAAAAAAAATCCACCCAAGCTTCCACTTGTTTTCTGGAAAAAATTTCAAAAGACTGGCAGGGTTGGTTACCGATGTATACTGATGCTTCCAAGATTCCCAATAATGAGTGCATCGGTGCGGCTGTATGGGTCCCTTCATTCAAAACAGTATTGAACTTTAAACTTCCTCCATTGACCTCCGTTTTTTCAGGTGAAGCTTTTGCAATCCTAGAAGCGGTTTTGTATGCTGAGTCCCACAACCTAAATAAAGTTACAATTTTTTCCGATTCTCGCAGCTGTTTACAGGCAATTCTTTCCAATCCATTCAGGTCTAAAAAAAAACATAATACGATTCTAAAAATAAGAGAAGCTTTGTTTAGGTGTAGTAAAAAAGATATTCATATTGTACTTTTGTGGATACCTAGTCATTGTGGTATAGCGGGTAATGAAACTGCTGACTCTTGTGCAAAAGGTGCTATTTTCTGCGGATCTTGTCAGCATCCCAACATCTCGGCCCACGACCTATCAGCTCTTGCGTACTCCCACCTTTTAAAATCCTGGACTATTGATTGGCAATCTTCTAAAGAAAAAACTGGCAGGCACTATGCTAATATTCAGTATTCTATCCCTTCTTCGCCGTGGTTTTTTAAATATAAGTTTTTAAACAAAAAGGTCACGTCTATAATCTGCCGTCTTCGTATAGGGCACGCTTGTACTCCTGTTCATCTAGCCAAAATTAAAATTAAAGACAGTTCTCTCTGTGAGTGTGGTATGGACGAGGGCTCGACAGACCATATATTTTTTAACTGTTCTTTAATTAATGACTCGTTATTTGACTATCTTTCTCCAGATTTCCCTCGTCCATGTAACCTTAACTCCCTACTTTCCCTCCCATCCAGCTCGATCGTCAAAATTTTAGGGAAATTTATTTCTGTTAATAAATTAAAGTTATAAATAAGATTCTCCCCTTCATACCTTGTAGTAAAATGTTAACCTCTTGTATATATTATTAGATGTCTGTGTGTGTTGTATTTATTGTGATGTCATTTTTGTTTTGGGTAACTCTGCTTAGATAAAATTAAATCTATCAAAATTATCAAATCTATCCTCACTGTGTGAAGACTTAGAACGTGACATTGGCGGAATTGTGATTTACACAGATGTCGCCATTATAAATAAAGTGAAGTGAAGTGAACCATTGAGGTACTAAACAAAGGCTTAAATTTTGCAACGGCACCGCGAAAAATCCCTCACGAAGAAATTGTTAGTTACGTAGAGGAATGTATATTCAAAAATACGATACCAAAGGATGAGGCTGAAACCATACGGCAAGATATCTCGTGCATACTGCGAGCAAGCAAACCGCCAAAAAGAAACCTCACCTTCGCTGAAACAAAGGCTCTCGCGGAGCTAAAGGCGAACGAAGATTTGGTAGTACTCCGAGCTGACAAAGGGAATGCAACCGTTGTTATGGATACGTCGGAATACGAAAACAAGATGGCTCTCCTCTTAAACGATGTCAATACCTACAAAAAAGTCGATAAAGATCCCACAAACAAGGTAATAAAACAAACATCTAGCCTCCTTACTAAATATTCTGAAACACTGTCATTAGACGTCAAATCTTTAACAACAGCCTGCGTAAAACCTCCAAAAATGTATGGATTGCCAAAAATACACAAACACAACAATCCTTTAAGACCCATAGTCAGTCATATCGACTCACCCACATACAAATTAGCCAAACACTTAGTATCAATATTATCCCCTCTCAGGGGGCACACTAGTGCTCATGTTAAGGACTCTTACCATTTTGTGGAAACATTGAGAGATCTAAAATTACTCCACAATGAAACCATGGTGAGTTTTGACATTGAGTCACTATTTACAAACTTACCACTAAATGACTGCCTAGATATCATTGCAAAAAGACTTAGGGAACAGAACATGTCACCAGATTATGTAGATATTGTAAAACACTGTCTCACATCAGGATACTTAATGTGGAAAGATGAGTTCTATGTGCAGGTTGATGGAGTAGCCATGGGTTCTCCAGTGTCACCTGTAGTCGCTGACATCTTCATGGAGGACTTTGAGGAGAGAGCTCTAGCCAATGCCCCGGTTAAACCTCGACTGTACAAGAGATATGTCGATGACACATTTGTAGTACTCCCCAATGACAAAATATCTGCATTTCTAGCACATTTAAATTCAATACACAAGAACATTAAATTTACTGTTGAACAAGAAAACAACAACTGTCTGCCCTTTTTAGACATTTTAATTATACGCAAAGCAGATGGCACACTAGGTCACACAATACACAGGAAGGCAACCCACACAGATAGGTACCTCAATGGTGAATCCCACCACCACCCTTCACAACTGCTTTCTGTCGGTAAATGTTTGTTTCAGAGAGCCCAGCGTCTTTGTGATGATGCCCACCTCGAGGAGGAACTACAGCATGTCAAACAGGTGCTACACCGAAACAAGCTGCGCATCCCCCGGCTACATCACAAAAACAAAAACAAGACACAAACAGTTCCCCGCCAGCCAGCCTACTTGCCATATGTAAAGGGAGTTACAGATAGAATTAGCCGGATCCTAAAACGAGCTTCTATTCATACAATTTTCAAGCCGCACAAGAAGATTCAGCAATTCCTAAGACCAATCAAAAGTAACACCCCATTGCAAGATGCAGGTATATACAAACTGGATTGCGACTGTGGCCTGTCTTACATAGGGCAAACTAAACGCAATATGTCCAGCAGACTCAAAGAACACATTGCAGACATAAGACATAGACGACACACAAAATCAGCAGTCTGTGAACACATACTAGATAGGCCTAATCACTACATACGCTTTGACCAACCGAAAGTACTTGCGAAAGAGAAAAGATTATTCCCAAGATTGGTACGCGAAGCCATTGAAATCAAAAAACACCCCAATTTCAATAGAGAAGACGGCCTAAAATTGTCAAACACCTGGGATCCAATAATATCCAAATTAAAATCTCAAAAAGAAAAACAATCCGCGAAAATAGAGGACACCGTGAGCCATTTTTGCCAAAACCCTCCATCTTTTAGTCGATACCAACTCCGGGGAAACAAATACAGATAAGGCAACTTTCTCTGCAGCTGTGATACCTTTTGACATTCAACATCTTTTGTCTTCAGTCACCGTGACCACGCACGCTGTAAAGCACGCGAAACGTCGGATAAATTTAAAATTATGTCAAATAGTTGTAAATTTATAATAATAATACATAACTTTAATCCGGTAAAAAGCGTTTTTCTTTAAATGTGTAAAAGTTATGTAAATCAAAGACAATACTAATGTAAAACATATGCATTATGTACAAATCAATATTTTTTTAAACAAACCTAATTGTATAAAATTCGTTAATTAAATAGGTAGGCAAATTGATTTTACTTTTACAATTGGACCATAATAATGTTTCTAAAACCTATGTTTATTGTGACACTTATGAAATGAGCATTACAAGTTATACATAATACTATGTAATTGTATAGTGTGTAACAGACAACTGAATTTGAATATATAGGTCAACTAAATTAATGTTACTGTACTAAATGTACTATGCTGAAATAAGTGAGAAATTATTGGTGTTCTTTTTTAATTTCCTCTTCTACATCATCATCCCAATCACTTACCAACTTTCTTATATCATTGTGTTTTTTACCCTCTTGTGGCTCAACTTTCTCTGCGGTCAACTTGTCACTAATGATATCAGTTGTATTTTTTATTACTTCTGTTGGAATCGCAGACACAGAATCAGAAATTGTTTCTTCTTGCGAGTTTTCTTCCCAATCATTAAGTAGTGAGGAAATTTTTTCTTGAGGTATGTTATCTATGTTTTTGTTAGTTTCTGATTCATTACTTTGCAACATACATTCAGGTTTATCTCCATCTACTTTTGCTTGAGTCAACTTAATAGAAGGATCCGTTCCTTCTTCTCCATCATCATCTGACCATTCTGATGTAAGATCTTTTATAATTGGCTTGTTAGTATTTTCATAAGGTTTTTCTTCCATAATTTCTACACCCATCATTTTAGGAACTACCCCTATATCTCTTGCTATGTTTTCAATTGTTTCCTCATCTTCAGTTTTAATACATTCATCCTCCAAACTTATTAGTACTGGTTGTTTCTGTTCATCAGTATCTATTATTAAATCATCTTTTTGTGTTAAAGTATGTTCAGTTAATGTATTTTCTATTTCAGAAATCTGTATATCATTTGTATCTGAAGTAGATGTGTAATGTAAAAGGGTTTTTGGTTCAACAGTTACCATTTTAGAAATAGTTATAGTAGCTTTGTGATCAAATTTATCTTGTTCCATTATGATATTATTATGATTTTGTTGAAGATCAGATGTATTTAAGGATTGTTGATTTAAATGTGAATTTGCATTGTTGGATTCTGGTAGACATTCAACTATGTCATTAGAACCTTCTTGTGTCTCAGTAGTGTCTTCTATATGTTCACAAGTTACAGATATGTCTAGTTTTGAATTATCACCAGGATTTTCTTCCTTCACACTCAATATGACAATTTCTTGATCATCAATGTTAGTAGAAGGTTCCTGTGGCAATTCTGTTGAAGTTTTTTCTCCTGAAACAACTATTATGTTTGATTCAACATCTTGATGCGGATGTATCAATGCATTAGGTACTGTTACACAGTCACCTTGTTCCTCCTTAGATTCAACTGATTCAGCTTGGTTTATAATGGAGTCAGGTTGATCAAAAATAGGTTCTGGTTTTGGTTCTTCATCTATATTAGCCTGCATGTCTTCCATATTAGATTGTTCAGGGATTGGATTTTCCGTAATTGCATGGGGTTCTTTAGTTTCAAGATTTTTTTCTGATTGTACAAGATTTTTTTCTAATTGTACAAGATTTTCTTCTGATTGTACAATATTTAATCCTACTTGGGGTGAATTTATAACCATAGATTGACTGAGAGAGCTTAAGGAAGGCAATTTACTAATAGGAATTAATGTTGTATTTTGAAAAATAGCTTTGTCTGTTTTGGTAGATTTTACTATAGTGTCAGTGTCAGTACTTAAACAGTTGTTGTTTGCTGAAATATCAGATTCATCTAAGTTTGGCAACGATTGAGGTGAAGGAACCTCCAGACCTGGTTTCACTATCTCAACTTGAGGGATATTATTAACAGGATCACCATCATGCACTTCTGAAGCTATAATTTGCATTTCTGTAGTAGCAATCGGCAAATCATTTTGCCAAGAATTACCTACAGTAGTGTTATTTACCACTATTTGACCAGCCATTATTGGAGATGTAGTTGTCACAGTTTCAAAATTTTGAGTAAAAATTGCTGATGATTGGATGAATTGATTGTTGAGACCTTGAGAAGATGTTATTAACTGATAATGTTTGTTTTGTTCACTAACTGGGTGGCTGTACACAACAACTATATTGGAGTTGTCTGTAGTATTAGATGCTGAAATATTTATGGGAAATGTTTCAGGAATAATCATCATTTCATTTGATTGCGGATTACTTAAATTGATACTATCTCCAACGTCTGAATTTGATGTTGCCAAAACTGTCAAAGGTTTATCAGAAACTCTGTCATCAAATATTATAGAGTGATTTGAGGAAAGTAAAGCTTTATATTCCTCTTCATTAGATACCACAATTTGTATGGGCTGATTCATAGTTGGATTAGGTTTTGATAGAGTGAGTTTGGATGTTTCAGTATTATTATGAGGTGTTGTAGAATATTCACAATGTGAAGTCTCAGAAGTTATTATTTCTTCTAACTTAAAACTATCAGTTTGATAGTTTTCTGTGAAAAAGAATTCATTATTGTCTAGTACTACAATACTATCTTCTTTTTTTTTTGGTTCAGATGAATCTATAAAGTCTGATTTAGACACAACTTCTTGAATTATTTTGACTTTTTGAGGAGTACCAGAAGAGGGTGTTTTACTCAAGCCAGCATTTAATATTTTCTTTTTAGAAATTGGAATTAAATTAAGTGGTGGCTTTTTAGTAACTATCTCAATATTTCCATCTGATCGTTGCTGCACATTATAGGAAGTTTCATCATATTGATTGTCAAATGATCCAGGAACATTAACTTCTATGTATTTTGTTGGTGTCCCATCCCTATTAGTATCTACATGAATCTGGGATTCCTTTTCATCGTCAGAATCTTCAATAATGCCATCATTTTTGGCAGACTCATAATGATTTGATTTTAAGTGGGCATATAAATTTGAATCTCGTGTAAACATTTTATAGCAATAGATACACTGTGGGCTTGGCTTTTTCTCAGCTGAAAACTTGTGACCAGTTTTCTGAATATGTTTTAATAATAAAGTTGAGTTATGAAATGAAGAAGCACAAATCGCACATCGAAATTTGTGGTTGTCAGAATGAGACATTTTATGCTTCACTAAGAAAGCTTCTGTTAAGGCAACATAGCTGCATATATTACATTTAGGGAAGTGAAAAGCTCGTGGTGGTTCAACTCCATGCTTCGTGTATAAATGGTGGACCAAGTAGTTTCTCTTTGGTGATTTCAAACCACAATATTCACACATATTTGACACTGGTTTTTCATTATGAACTTCTACTAGATGGCGACGATAGTTATAATAACTTGTAAAATGTAATGCTCTGCCAGGAGTGCCACATATCAGACAAATCCAAGGACCCTTCACATTTTCTGCACCCATTGCTATAAGTCGTGCTGCATCTTGAGAGTCAACTACGTCTGTTTCATAAGTAAAATCTGGTACTTCAGTTTTAGCCTTTAACAATTTTGGTTCTTGTTTCTTCTGACTATTGGGGTTGTTCAGTATTTTAAGTTTTATATTCTTATTGCTTTTTACCAAATGAGGATATTTCTTAAGTACCTCACTTATAATTTTTGCATGATCCAAGTGGCTTTTTTCCTTTTTATCTTTTTTTTCTAAAGAGATTTTTGAATCTTTAATTAAAATTTGATCAAAAAGTTGACTAGAATCTTTTTTTTCTTGGATATTTTGTTGTAAGAAAAGTTCTGAATCATCAGGACTTGTTTCTCCTACATCTTCAAATATGTCATTTGGTGTGATTTTTCGACATTCAACAATATCCATTGTTGTTGTTCCAGATAAAAACTTCTTTGAATTAGATGGTTCATCAAAAATTCTAGCTTTTTTAGGAGTGTAATATTTAGTTGTTTCAGGGTGCACCATTAAAGGCTTAGATTCATAAGAAAGACTTGTGAAAGAGTTATCAAAGATATTATCATCATCTAATTCAGCAGGTAATTCATACCGCGTTGGCTTTGGATCCTTATTTGAATTTTTTTTCTGGATGGATTCCACTGGCTTTAAACTTGTTTCCAAGCCATAGGCACCATTACTACACAATAGAGTTTCTGAAGTTCCAAATTTTTTTTTTGCTGATGCTTGTTGATCGTTTGGAAAAGCCTTATTAAAGCTACGCTTTTTGATCTGTGCAGTTGGAGTTGCAGTAGGCGTAGATACTCTTGGTTCAATATTTCGGCTGTACCGTTTACCATACAAATTAGGTTTGACTCTATGAGCATTTAAAAGTTTAGTCAAGACAGGCATGTTCATGATTAAAGATGTTTGGTATAGTTTTTCAAGTAAATCCATTTTAAATTCCAGCTGTCCAGTATACATGAAGTTAACAATAGGGACTACTACATCGGCCTGTAGATCATCTGGCATGACTAAGCAATCAGAATACATTTCACAAGTTCTTTCTAACATCTCAAAATATTCTGTGCATGAATTAAGGACCAACCTATGTACTTTAAGTTGTGCATTATCTTGAAACTGAAGTGTGAGATCGCAGTAGTCAGTACGGTTAAAGAAGTGCTTTAACCTCTGAAGGAAATATATTCCCCAGTTATCCACTTTCACTTGCTTTACGTCACTCATTTTTGTGGGTTTTGATATACATAACCGTAATTCACATACTGTAATAGAAAAAGGATCGATTAAATAATGAATTTATAGAACTATAACAGTAAACTGTGATCATTTAATACATTTTTACGAGCATAGCATCTTATCGATCGTTCCTGACGCCACGGCCTGAAAATTGGCGAGCGTAGGAAAATATTTTCTTAAATTCCAAACTTATCAAAAGCTTAAATTTTGCGCCATTTCATTAAATTGTTTATTTCCTTGAACTTACCTATAATCTACGATTACCACTACGATTTCAATATTATTTCACATCACCAAACAACAAAATTTCTAGACACCAAATTCGTTCTTACTTGACAATACAATCACAAGATGGCGGTATATAACTGTATCGTATAGAGTAGATGGTGACGTCAATATTGAAAACGTCAAAATAGCGCTTGACAATAGTTCAATCATATGTCTTTTTAATTCATAATCATCAAAAACATGATACTGATTTTTTTTTTAATATTTATCTATGTTTTAGAAATTCAAAATATATTTCATTATTTCTTATTTGTGTCTCCTTTTATAATATTGTCAAAATCAGGCACTCAAGTGATACTACTCGACTAGTGTCTCCCTCTTTGTTACTGGAATATTGATCAATGTTATTTTCGTTATAAGCAACGCACGTTTAAATAAAAAGATTGTGTGTATTGAAAACGATTTGGATGCAAATTTTTGTTTTCATAATCGGATAATAAATAGCGATAGATGGCACTGTACTAGGATAGAAACAATTTTTAAATAAACTAAGAATATAATTTATTAATAACGCAAGACAAATTTGGAGAAGGATAAACGTTTTTTACGTAACGTGCGTTGGTTAACTAATATTATTTATGCACGTTTAAATGTTATTGGTATAGTTAGAGATAGAATAAGGATTCTGTTGTAATAGTAATACTATGTTGTTGTTTTACGTAAAAACATTAATATTGAAATTCCTATTATTATTATGTTTCAATCTGGATTAATAATAAAAGTAATACAGTGCCTGCTGGTTAGTACGTAATCAAAATCAATTAAAAAAATTGTGTACCTACTAATAAAATGCTCAATTGAAATATGTACTTAGCCAAGGAATTTGTCCAGAACATATTTAATTATTTCTTAAGAGTTAATTAGCACTACGCAGCATACAATATGTATTCAATTTTTAATCAAATTAACAGCTAAGCCAACTTTAATATTTGCCGATTCCGGAAGACCTAAGAAGATTTAATATTTTTGATAAAGAAACTCATTAATAAGTTAGACTTAAGAATTTGGAGTTGGGGGCTTTAGTTTATTTGTTCTAAAACGCAACGCTTGGTGATTTGCGTTGTGGCAGATTTAGTTAATAGTCTAGTCGACAAGTTGAAAATGGTACAAAATAGAGATACTGCTCTTAAAATTATGTGCGATAGCTTATTGGATCCGGATTCCGGAATGACGTCTAGAAAAATGTGCCAAAAGCGTGTATTAGCACATAAAAATTGCACAAGTTATATAAACAATTAAAGATGAAAAAAAATGGCATTTCGTTTTTTGCCAATATTTAATAAACTATTAATATTTAAGAAATTAAATAATTATTTTTTATGTGCTAATACACGCTTTTGGCACATTTTTTAAACGTCATTCCGGATCCAATGAGCTATCGCACAACTTGTCGACTAGACTATAATGCCGGTCCCGTGTCCTCGTTGTTGCGTGAATCTGCTATGCGGGTCTCTCTACTGCTTTCTTTAATAATCCGCTATTAAGAAAATAATGTTTCACACGAGGAACCCAGCAAAATTGTTTTATCGCCTTTTGAGTTTCAGTTCATAAGGCATTCATAATATGCGTGTTGTTTCTATTCTATCGGCATAATAGAGATGAGATTTTATTAGGGCTTTTGAGTCTCGTTCTTGTTATGGTAATTAGCCCTAAATACTCTGTTACCGCTAATATAATTCACTATCGAATTTATAGAAATAACCAATACGCAAAATATATATTTATATTATTATCTCACCATACATTTCTGTGTTTAAGGGAAAAGAAAATATGTATTGTTACAATTGGAGTATTTTTTTGGTTTTCTTACAAATTTCCTGGAAAATTAAATTTAGGCATGATTCCAAACAGTTAAAATGGGTGGCCTAGTTTTTGAGTTATCGGAATTCATGGTTTACCTATATTAAAATCTTTGATACCTATATTATAAAAGATTATAATATAGGTAAACAGTAAATTATATCGTTAATTTTCCTCAGTTGACAGCTATTTGATGTTGGTTTGTTTGATTTAATTACTTTTCCGACATCTTCTTAGGATTTTGAATATTTGAAGGGTTTGCAATTATTTTTATTAAATAGTCTGTTATTTGCTGATAAAAAGTGTAAGTTTCACTTTCAGTGAAAGAATTTTACAATCGGTTTAACAGTAAAGTTTATCCATTACGTTCAATCTTCAGAAAAATCAAATCTATCATAATATTAGTGTGTAAAAAGAACTACTATTACTACTACTACTAGGAGGCTAGTATTAGTTAAATTAAAGCTTTACATCACTACTACTAGATACTAGAGTTTATATAAAAGCTCATTTTATAACTTATACCTAATGGCTAATGCCCTAAGCAGTTAAAGCCTGAGCTGGACCGTGTAGTACTGGACTTTCTACAATTAGACGTTCGTATTACGTTCGATACACTTAGGGTAACTAAGTAAATCCAATATATTTTTACATACCAGAGAGATATTTGGCGCTAAGGCTCTAAGAGTCTTTTCGGGCAATTTAGAAATAATACAACGTTTTCAGAACAAGGTTCTTTGGTTCTTCAATGCACCATGGTACATTAAAAATGAAAGTATCCACAAGGGTCTTAATGTGGATACAGTCCTAAATATTGCGGTTTGCCTCAGCTCATTTAAACAGGCTACATATAACATAACCATGTACCAATAACCATTTCATGTATCGAGTAAAGAATGTATTGTCTAAGTACTAAGAGTACTACAGCTAGGCGGTGAATCATTGTATATATATCACAGGCTGTATAGTATAGTATTGTTGGTCTAATAGTTTGAGCGTGTGACTCCCTGAGGTCATCCCCGACTCCAATAGACTTTCTGTGCGGTACATGAAAGCATCGTGAGGAAACCGGCATGGCGTAGACCTAAAACCGATGGCGTGTGTTAGAAACTGAAGGCTACTTGCCTATTAAGAAGAAATAAAATGATAATAAAGTAGAAATATATTATTATACTAGCTGACCGGGCAAACATCGTTTTGCCATGTACATCATTTATAATAAAAAAATAGGGGTTTATGGTAGAAGAGTGAAAGTTAGGGGTTGTATGTATTTTTTAATGAAGTATCATAAAAACAGAAAAGAATATCTAAAAATAAAAAAAAAATATTTAGGGGTGGGCTACCCTTAACATTTAGGGGGATGAAAAATAAATGTTGTCTGATTCTCAGACATACCCAATTTGCACACAAAATTTCATGAGAATCGGTCGAGCCGTTTCGGAGGAGTTTAACCACAAACACCGCGACACAAGAATTTTATATATTAGATAGACTGTATGCATACACAGTAATAGAATCGTAAAGTGGTAGCGGTACTAGGTCACTAAAGATAAGACAACGGACAAAAAAACCTTGCAAGTTAATGCCGCTTACTATGAGTTGTATGTCGATATCTTAACCAGGATAACTGGGGCAACTTGCCGGCTTTCCATTAATCTCGGATGTCCACTCTGCTTCTTGACAATCTTGACTAGTTGTGAAAAGAAGTATGCAGCAGGATATGATTGGATCAGATTTAGTAACCACGCCCAGATAAAACGCCGCCCACAGCGTTGGGCGGGCGGTAAAGTTGGAATCACAGTCAGTGTGCACGCAGCTTTAGACGTGGTAACAGTGCGTGTGTAAAGTTGCAGTGCCAGGGCTCGTAAGGTAATATTTTTTTTAATAAATAGTGTAAGTTCTAAGTTTAAATAAAAAATAGACTAACATAAAAGTAAAATCATTAATGAAAATTACATTACATTCAATTTTAAAGGAACTTTTTTTGCTTTATATTATATTATATATCTGTGTGTTTAATAGAATAACTAAACTAATAATATATATATTTATTAATGATATTGAAAACTATTATGTAAGGCGATGCATTTCCAATTTTGTTAGGGAAAATAAATACACATTTTAGATTTAGAAGTAGAAACAATTAGAATTTGAGTAACATAAATCAAATTGTGAGTGTAATGAGCAGTGTTGGCCTAGTGGCTTCAGCGGTCGACTCTCATACCTGAGGCCGTAGGTTCGATCCCCGGCTGTGCACCAATGGACTTTCTTTCTATGTGCGCATTTAACATTTGCTCGAACGGTGAAGGAAAACATCTTAGTCTTAGACCCAAAAAGTCGACGGCGTGTGTCAGGCACTGGAGGCTTATCACCTACTTGCCTATTAGATTTAAAAATGATCATGAAACAGTTTCAGAAATCTGAGGCCAAGACCTAAAGAGGTTGTAGCGCCACTGATTTATTTTTTATTTTTAAATCAAATTATCTATACTAACTATGGGTACTGTAAAGTAAAGAAATGTCATTTACTGTATTTTGTATGTATTTTAATCTGTTATAGACAAAAAGTATCAATGTTATATTTTGCTCTATTATACCTATGCAATGGGGTGAATTTTTGCTCTGTGAACACTAATGGACGACCGAGTTTGCCGCGAAAGAACTGTGAAAAAGGGAGGGAAATGCACAATTAAATTATTAAGTGACAGCTGCCGCGGGCATTTTGCTTGCGGTTTCGTTCGAAATTTAAAGTTTAATATGTCACAAATTTTATTTTCTAAAACGTCTGAAGCCAAATTTCGTGAATATAGGTTTTTTTTTGTAATTACAATAATTATCCTGTAACATTACCTTTGTTACGGTTGATGCATTAACTTTATATAGCCGTTGTATATTTTGTCCTTTTAAGTCTTATGATAATTTAAAACTCGAGGCATTATTTAGATGGGTATCAATTAAAGTGGAAGACAATAAAAAATATCCATTTTAAACCTACTTTCTACTACATACCTCTTCAAATATAATAGGCAGTTTCTAACATAATAATACACGAGTTTTGATTAGAAAAATGAAAAAAGATGATCCGAAATGCAAATTTGACGCTGGGAGTAAAATGCTAATTTCCGTGGGAGAGACTCGTCAAACTTTTTAATCTCATGTGACGTCCCCACCCTCCCCGCACCACTTGTCAGGGGGATGATTGAAAGCAGCTCATTTGTATTTTTATTACTTTTTAATTTTCTTCCAATTTCCCCGAGTGGCCATGTTTGCAGTTGTCATTTTTCAGAGTTCGTTTTGATGAGCTTTTCATTTCGTCCAGCTTGTATTGCTATTATATTGAAATGGATAACATTTACCAAGATATTTGTATATCTTTAACTTTTAACGTATTTATTTCAAATAAATAATCATTTCAAAAATGTAATTCATTATACTACATAACATTACCATATAACTAGGATATATAATAATTACGCTTAAAAAGAGTGGCCGAGAGTTTATTGCCAGTTCTTCTCTTCCGTTCTACGCCCTTGATTTGAGAACTGGCACTTAATGTAAAGTTAGAAACATTTCATACACATACACATTTTTTTGACGATCATAAGTGTAGGTTATTAGGTACATTGTGTTACCTATATGATAAAATGATTTTTTACTTTTTGATACGTTATTCTTATAAGACGATGGCTAGGCCCTCGTACATCAGTGGCAAAACATTACAAACAATATATTCTTGTTTCTATTTTCTCCGCAATCAAACTCCTTTATAATTTATTAAATCATTTAGGTACGAAGCCATTTATGTGATGCACGTCGTAATTAAGTTATTTTTTTTTTTTATAAATGATAGATTGACTGATAGAGGACTGGGATCATTTCGATGTCACCCTATTTGTGTCATACAGAGTGTATCTTCAATGAAATGTAACTTTATACATCGTACAGATGTTAGACACGCGTCACTCACAGGGACCGAGATATGCTCAACAAATGATTACGAAATATGCTAAGATGATAAGATCAGAGAGATTTTAATATGATCGGTAAATTATATAAAAAGAGACACAAAATCGAAAACAAATTTCTTCATTGTAATGTAAAAATCGCAACTAGTATTACGCTTCTGACAGATGGGATTAATGTTTTAGTTATAAATTTTTTTTTTGTATTTAAATTAATTAATAATTAGTAAAAACTCTACCGACATAAGCAACACAGCAACACAGATAAATAGCACACCAATGAAATCTATTTACTTAGATGTCTTGACATTTTTAATATCGCCCTACACCGCGACTAATCGCGGCCATTTCTGAATTCGCCGTGACAGTGACATTTGATTGCCCCTCGCAGTGCCGTTTGTTAATATGTGAAATTAGGGCCCTAAAAGACATTTACACAGACCACAGGCGTCAACTTAGGAGTAACAATATATTATGTACATATATTGCCTTTAAATGTGTTTAAGTATACATTACGGTAGTACACGATATTTAATAAGCGAGGTACCTATTTAGAATTAATGCAATTAACAGAAAACCCCTCTGCTTTTTATCCGATCGAGTCAGCAATTTTGGCAGTTCAAAGATGTGAAAATTACTTTTGACTTTCTCATATCGCATTATGAATTTGTAATTATATCCCAGTATAAATGTTTACACTTTCGTGCCTATTATTGTTTATTTTTATTTTTAGTTGAATTGTTCATATTTTACAAAAAAATCTTATCTGTGACACAATTAAAGGATACTTATAAAATCATAACCACTCGTATATTTTTTTAAATATCTTGCATTTGTGATGTGTCTATCAGTTTTCCTTATTGAGAATTAAATAAAATGAATTGGTGCATTCATACTCTCGTCACCTATAAGTCTTTTGCAATATAGCCATTAGTACCACGCCGGTATAATTCAGAACTGAATCAATGATCATCAGCCCCTTTACACATACAAGGTTACGCAATATAATTATGTCGTGAGGGTGTAACCCCCGATTTTTAGTGGTTTTGTTCTCTACCACTAATTTCATTTGATAAATACGTGTCGGCTGTCTACGATGATTACATGCTTCGTTGACGTGTCACATTGCTAACAATGTTGCAATTCAAGTAATTATTGCCGTATTCGGTCAAAAATAATATTTTTTTTGCTTAGCGGTTATAATAAAATATATACATTATGAAGAAAAAGTCTAAGATCCATTAATTTGCGACCAGCCCTAACCTCCAGGGGGTCTAGCCATATTGGTGTCGAAAAGTATTCTACATACACTACCGCTTTTGCGTAATTGTACTGTCGAAAACGCTTCGTTCGTAGCCAAGAGGCATGTCGATACATTACCGCAAAGTCGACAGCGTAGATGCGAGCTGCTGTTCGTAGCACCTTATTCCGTCATATTGTCTCTGGATTAAATGTATTCCTAATGTCACTTTTATAAACAAATAGAAGTTAAAACTTTACAATATTATTGTAAATTTGCAATTGGAAGCTGCAAAAGGGACATTAGAATGTCAGCAAGGTTGGAACAATTTTCGATTTAAGTGGAATTTACGGAAGGTGCAAAGTGAATATATGAATTTTAATTGCATGTTTAAATTAATTATGTTTTGTTACATGTTTTCTCAGAAATAAAAGGCTACAAATAAATACAATATTTTGAAATTGCATAATCGCGATATATAATAATAATTAGTAGTAGGTACTTTGATATTTTTAGGATTTGAGTTTTGACCTCACAACTAATCTGCAAAATGAAGAAGCAACATATTTTTTTACCGCTTAGAAGAAACAATAGAAATAGTACTGTGGATCGATAAATAAAGAGTGAAAATAAGGTTGACTAGAAGTTGATAAAGTCCAAGGAATTTAAAAACAATAGAAACGTAGACTAGTGTGAACACTGAAATTAGAGTTTGATTTAAGCTTTAATTAGGTTTGGTGTTTGTGCTTGAACATTTTTAATGTCAATTTCAAAGCAGATTTTTATAAATGTGTAGATTTTATTAGTGATTTGCTACTAGTTGGAATTATCTCTGTTTATGTCCATCAAACAATTTCAGTTTAAGTTAGAGTCATAAAGGTTGATTGTTTATAATATATTTATAAAAAAAGAGGGATTAATTAAAATTATAAAATAGAAACTTAGTCTTAAATTATAACCCTTAATCAACCTTTGACTCCATATTGATGATCCAACATCTTAGATATAAATTTAAGTTTGATGCTTATTTTAAGTTAATATTTATGTCAATTAACTTTTGGTTATATCAGTGATTTGCTACTAGTGAATATGTAAATGCAAAATCTGTTTAAGTAAGAAATGAATAAACATTGTATGTTATGGTATTTGTCAGTTTTATTTTTGGTAATTTACCTATGTCTTCTTTAGTAGGAAAAGCCATTAAAGTGGTTCACAATATTAGTTTATTTTACAAGAATATACAGATAATGCATATATGAATGACCCATACCTACTAATAGTTAGGAATATTAAACAAACAGGTAGCAAAATAAAAATGTTTCAGTTATGGTTATTTTTTTATTAAAATAAGGCACCAAATATCTTCCTTATTGCAGTCTACATAGAAAAATAAGCATATGTAACAACTTATTAAACAATACAGACATTACTACTGAACACACACAGGTGCATCAAATTAAATGCATTACTACCTAATGTAGATGTATTCATATTTATATATGTAGATAATGAACTAATAAATGTAAGTGTTAGTTTGCAGCAATGTCAATATCTTGTTTGTGTGCTGTTATAAACAAAAAAAATGTTCAATTCAGAAAACCTAGCGTTAGATGTTGTGATGATTTCATAAAATTACTATGATACCTACAGTTACTATGAATACATCCTGGGCGATTAAAAAAATAGTGATTGTTTCCTTAACACAACAATTGTAAATAATAATAGTTATTGTAAAGATATAATTCTTCCCAAAATCTACAAACGCAGTTTGTATATAATAATGTCTCATTAACATTCAAACTGCTGAACTTATTAAGATTAAATGTAGAAGAACATAGTTTCAGTTACTGTTTCCTGTTCTTGAGGTAATGTTACTTAACCAACCATTATTTCATACTCCATAGCTTCTCTTTTTCTGAAAAAAATATTTTAGTTAGTACTTTGATCAAATAGAAAACTGACAAACTAAACTGTAAGATCGGCCCAAGCTTTGTTCAATAGGTAACTTTAGTATTAAAACTCTTTACTTAATTCTAAACTTAAAAATATACTTAATTTGTCACTGCTGCTTATTGTCAATTAAAGTTCTTAATAACCAAACAATGTCAGTAACTCCCAAAGGACTTGAATTCAAACTTCTCATTCATTAACAATATTATAATAACTTCTCTAGTATATAAACTTAGTAAATAATTAAAGAAAATATCTGCTTACCATTCCTTAGTATTGCTCACTAGATTTTATATTTCCAAAGTTCATGAAGTACCTATAAATCCACTTTATTTGATTATTATATTTAGAACTTCTAATTATGTTCATTAGTGACTGCTTTATCATCTGAAATATACAAATAAAATGTACAATAATTTTACTTTGTGATTACATAATATATGCAATATTAAACGGTATATGTATTTTTCAAATTAAAGAACAATTTCATGAACTTACATGCAATATAAATATCAATAAGAGATATCCAATATAACTAGGATTTACCTCTACTAATTTGCTGATTTTCTTGATATTTTCATATTTATTTGTGTCTATTATGTTATCCTCGCATTGATTCACATAGAAAAACTAAAACTCTTAACTTAAAAATATTAACTCTAGTTTAAATTATTATAATTACACGAGAACGTTAAAAAAAGACAGATAACAAATTAAAACCATTTCGTTAAAACGTCCAAAATATGACATGTTTTTAAAACGGTAGCCGTTAAAGATGGCAATAGTTGTACTTAAATATTGCAAACAGCAGCTTTTGAGATCACGCTAAAACATGGCGGAGAAACGCCGTTTTTTCTACACTGCCGAAACATTAATTGGCCGTTGGCTACCGAATAGCGTAAGCGTTAATGTGTGTCTTTTCGTAGCACTGTCATGGCGTCGCTTATTGTATCCCGACTCACGCCTTTAGGGCCTTGGCTACCGACTGTCGACACGAGCTGTCATTTTCATACAAATTTAGTTTTCGACTTTCTACATACACTACTGTTAAGCCATCTTGGCTAGACCCCCAGGTCTATGCTACATTGTACGCAGAATGTATAATAACTCTACCTTACATAGATAATGTAAACCTTCCTCTGTTCCAAATCACTTTGTCTATTATTAAAAACCGTATTAAAATGTATAAGTGCAGTTAAATATTGTCTTTGAAATTATTACTTTTTTAGATATTAAATCCTCCGGATTTAACTTCAACGTGTTCTTGAGTTAAGCTACGCTTAACGGTATATATTAACGGTATTGAAATTCTATAGCGTAATTTGCAAGCGCTGTAACTTTTAAACATCTAATAACAATTAATTCTTCCAAAATTAAACTTCGCCACAAAGCCCCACAAACGACAAATTAACAAGGCTCTCTTTTAAAAACAATTAGACATTGAAAGAGATACGAACAAGTTGGGTATTAATTAGTATCGGAACAGCGGGGAGTTTAATCCATTCCAATATTCTCGACCACCCGTTGTCTTTCAAACAAATAAAGGAAGATTATAGCAAGAAGGATTTATTAACAGGAAATATAACGTAATTTTATACTCCTTCAATTAGGTGTTATAGAAAATACTAGTATGTTTTATAATAATTTAAAATAACTTATATGTAATTAATTACAATTTTATAAAAATATATATAAGGTTATGTCACCTTATACGAGGGCGATTTAAAAAATATAGTTAAACAATACGACAAAATAACCCCTCGCAAGGGGGTTTTTATATTAAAATATGTATTCTGTGTCAAAACTCTATAAACTCTGTGGTAAATTCTAAGGCTGTAATACGATATTCTATTAAAAGAAATAAGTTGCCGCCGCCATGTTGTTTTCGAGTTAGCCGCGCGACGCTGTCTCAGGGTGGAAAGAATAGCGCTAATTAATCAAAAGTCGCCATCCGCTGATTTCCATGGAGATCCATAGACTATAGACTTACCGCCCGCGAACTTCGCCTAATGGTTTCTTTTGTGGAACGACAATCATAGCGGATTGAATTTTTGTTTGCTCGCATTTCGGTTTTACTAATCTCCCCAGTTTGCGGTTAGCGTAATCCCTCTGAGATTAATGTTTGCACGGCTATTGAAGCAGCGAGCATTTTGTTCTTTTCAACTTTAAAGTGAACGGATTAAAATAAAATAAAAATAAAATAAAATAGCCTTTATTGCTGAACTTATTTTTACAGTAATTTTTCTTACAAATACGTTTATAACTTTTAACAGTTTCTTTTCTTTTCATAAATCCGGTATCGGTAAACGGTCGTTTCTACATTTCAGCTTGTCTTTCGACATAGGCCTCCTCTAAAGATTTCCACTCTGTTCTATTTTTCGCTATGCGCGTCCATATTGGGCCCGCCACTTTTTTGATGTCGTCCTCCCATCTTCTAGTCTGTCTGCCTCTGTTTCTTTTACTATCTCGTGGTTGCCATTCTGTTATTATTCTCGTCCATTTCTCCTTCTTCTCTCTTATCATATGTCCAGCCCACCTCCACTTTAAGCACCTGTATGTTGTGTATGCATTCTTAAATTTTGTTTTGTTTTTGATACATTTTAGTTTAACTCGGTCTTTTCTTTTAATTCCTATTGTGCTTCTCTCCATTCCATTCTGACAAACTTTTATTTTCCTTGCTTGTTCTTCTGTCAATGCCCATGTTTGGCACCCATATAGTAAGCATGGTAAGATACACATATTGTATATTCTCCTCTTGTTCCTCATAGACATATCCTGGTTCTTCATGACTTCACTGAGTGACCAATATCTCTTCCAAGTATTAGTTATTCTTCTTTCTATTTCTTTTTGCATACATTCCTCAGTAGATATTAACTGTCCCAAATACACATACTCCTTTACATACTCTATTTCTTCATCATTTACTGTTATGGACTCTGTTTGTGAGGAGTTAGACATTACTTTTGTTTTCGTTAAGTTCATTGACAGGCCTGCCTTCTTACTTTCTTCCGCTAACTGTTGCAACATTTCCTTTAGGGTTTTCGGGTTTTCCGAAAATAAGATTAGGTCGTCTGCAAAGCGTAGGTGACTCAGATTTTCGCCATTTATATTTAGTCCTTTATTCGTCCAATCCAGATTTCTGAATATCATTTCCAGAACTGCTGCAAATATTTTTGGTGAAATTGGGTCTCCCTGGCGTACACCTCTCTCAACCGGAAATTCTTCGCCTATAGATTCTAGTTTTACTTGTGCGGTGCTTTTTGTGTATACGTTTTTCAGTATCCGTATGTATTTTGCATGTACGCCTTGATCTTTTAGTGCGTCCCAGATAAATCTATGTTCAAGTGTGTCGAATGCTTTGTTGAAATCCACGAACCCTATGTAGTAAATTTTGTTATATTCTTTAAATTTCTGGAGTATTTGTCTAAGGGCGTGTATGTGGTCTATTGTTGAAAAATGTCTACGGAATCCAGCTTGTTCTTTGGGTTGATTTTCTTCAAGTGTGTTTGTGATTCTAGATAATATTATTTTTGAAAACACTTTGTAAATATTGGACATTAAACTGATTGGTCTGTAATTTGCTATATCTCCTTTGTCACCTTTTTTATGTAGTAGTATAATTGTAGATTTTGTCCAATCCTCTGGAATGTTTTCCGTTTTGATAATTTCATTAAATATATCTGTAAGTCTTGGAGCGATTACTGGTAACGTTGCTTTTAGAAGTTCGTTTGTAACAAGATCAGATCCAGGGGCTTTATCGAGTTTTTGTGTATTTATTGCTTTTATGGTTTCTTCCTTCATTATTTCCGGTATATATTCTTCATTAGTTATTTCGTCGTTTTCTTTTATAGTGTCTTTCTCTTTTTGACTTCGGTATAAGTTTCGGTAGAATTCTGTAGCGATTTTTAATATTTCGAGTCTTTTACCTGTATTATTGCCATCTTTCTTTCTCATACTTGGTATCCAGTCCTTTTTGTAGTTTAACTCCTTCAATGCCTTTTTTATTCCTCCTGTCTTTTCTATGTAACTTTTCATTGTATTAGATCTTTTAGTTTTTCTTTCTTTCCTAAGTTGTTCACTGATCTTTTTGCTTACTTCTGTTACTCTTTGGCGGTTTCCTTTAATTTCCTTTTGTCGTAAAAGTTCTTTTCGTTCTTGTAATAATTGTTTGATTGTAAGTGAGACTTCTTTCTTGATACTTTTGTTTGTTTTTCTGGTTACTGTTTTTAGTTGATTTAGTAATAGGTTGTATTTTTCTTGTATCGATGGATATTCTTTCTTCTCTAATTCCGCGGCATCTAGAGATGTTTGAAGATTATTAAGTAATAGTTTAGGGTCACCTGAGTATTGTACCGCTAATTGTTTATTTTGAAATCGTCTTGTTTTCTTGAACATTCCTGACATCGCAACTCGAACCATCCTATGGTCTGTGTGGAAGTTTAAATTGTTTATGATCGAAATGTTCTTGAAGGCTTTTCTATTATTAGACATAATAAAATCGATTTCATTCCTATATTGTCCATTGGGTGAGATCCATGTCCATTTTTTTGATGGTTTCCTTTTATAAAAACTGTTTAGAATACTTAATCTGTTTTCCAGTGCAAAGTTTACTAGTCTTGTTCCGTTTTTGCTTCTATTTCCATACCCATAGTTTCCTATGGTATTTTCTTCCCCACTATTTTGAATCCCAATTTGTCCATTAAAGTCTCCCATCACGATGACGTTTTTGTGTGCGTTATCAATAGCGTTTTGGAGATTTTCATAGAATTCCTCAATTGTTTTTACGTCCTCTTTTTTATCAGATTCAGTTGGTGAATATGCCTGTATAATAGACCATCTCTCTTCTTTATCTCCGTTCACGGGCAGTTTTATATTAAGGATTGCAATACGTTCCGAGAATCCACTAAGTTCTTCTATGTTGTTGACTAGATTTGCTTTCACCATGAATCCAACTCCATACAGCCCGGGCGTCTCCCCTTTATAATGTAGTACGTATTTGCCATGGTTTTCTATACCTTCTCCAAATCTGCGCATTTCGCTAATACCTATAATATCCCACTTTAACTCTTCTATTGCCAGCTCTAGTTCTTGGAGTTTTTCAGGTGTTCTAAGAGATCGACAGTTAATAGTTGCTATGTGGATGTCATTTACTTTGTTTTTCATGTTAGTGTTATTTTTCATGTTAGTGTTATTTTTTTCCTTTAGAGGGTCGTGGTCATTTTTCCCCACGATGACCAGTCGGCTTGGGGAAGTATTTTGTTTTGTTATTTTATGTTGGTTCATGTTGAGCTGTTTATTTTTCCGTTTACCGACAGTTAATTGTTATTCTTTGTTAGTTGTTGTCTTAGCGGGAAAAGACGAAAGAGAATTAGCTCTAATCCTCATTACGTCGAAAGCATTTGGTCTATTGTTAATCGGCGGCATTAGAGTTTGTTGTTTCCTTGGTTGAGCATTGTTTTGTGGGGATGATGATGTTTCTCTTTTGCGCTTTTCCTTATTTATGTTAGTATTTTTTTCTTTTACTACTAGTTTGTCAAATTTCAGGTACGCGATATTTCCCTTTTCTCTCTCCTCTTTTAGCTGCGCCTGCAACGTTTTCCTTTTCTCTATTACTTCCTTTGTGTAGTCTTCTGTAACATATACATTTTTGAAGTTTTTCTTCTTTCCCATAACTTCATTCTTCTTCCATTCGCTCGTAAAGGAAATCAGAATTGGTCTTGGTTTTCCAGAAGACTTTCCCTTTCCTAGACGATATATTTTGTTTATCTCATGTTCTTGTAATTGTATGTCAAGGTCAGTTTTGAAAATATGTATTGTATTTTGTATTAATTCTTGTGTAGACCTTTCGCCTTCATTTACTCCAAACATTATCAAATTGTTTTGCTTCTTTCCTCTTTTTAAACTTTCTACTTCCTTTTCGAGATTTTCTACTTTTATTTTTAAGTTTCTATTTTCTGTTATAATAGGTTGAAGTTTTTCGTCTAATCTCTCCATTATATTATTTGTTATCGAATCTTTCAATTCTATTGTTTGGTTCAAGATTTCATTCTTCATTTTATCAAACAATAGTTGAAACTGATCCTCCATTCTTGTAAACTAAATCTGCGTGTTATGGAACGTAATTAGTGGTAGTTTTTATTTACTTGCTCTGGCAACACTAGTTAGCTGTTACTGTGACAAGTGTCAATGTCATTGATCTTTTGTCTATGCTCAATATGATTGGTGAATTTCTAACCTCTAATTATCACTTTTTGGAGATACTTTTGTTGAAATTCAAGAACTTACGTGATATTGTGTGAAATCGGTAGTTCCACTACACGGACGACACTTCGATTTGTGTTTTGTGACGTCGCAGTCTCAAGAACAGTGTACGAAATTATTTTTTAGCACTCAATATTACGGAGCTACACAATTACGATGCTTACAGTATGACAGCCGGAAACGGTATAAGTGAACGGATTATGAGGATTTTATTGGACTATGGAACTGTAGAATTAGGATACGTACTGTTATAAGTTATAACCATCGACAAATACGAAAAAAAAATATTCCACCTTTTTCGTTCAGAAATTTAGATAATTTGCCTTGCTTTTCGATTTAATGAGTAATCAAGATTTCTGTCGGTATGTGTATTTACTTTTAAATTAAAGAACATATTTTTCATCTTACTTTTACACCTTCATAAACAGTTTATTAGTTATTTATTTATCAATAAGGAAAACTTGACAGGCACATCAGCAATACAAGATATGTACAAAAAATATAGAAGTGTCCTTAAATTGTTTCACAGATAAGATTTGTTTTAAAGTAGTTTATAACACAACTAAAAAGAAAACGAAAACAATAATAGTAGTACACAGAAGACAAAACACTAGCAACATCTTTAATTATTTAAACTTTAATAAAACAATCGTCTCGTTGATTAATTCGTAGCAACACCAAAGCGATTAGGATCAAACATTCATGCTTTTACATTTTAAGTTTTTTATTAATGGGAGGAAATCTAGAGTCTGCCAATTCTAAATGTATTTTTCATTTTAAGTGCTTAGAATGCTACGGTTCATATGGTACATATTTGACCAGATTAAGAAGCGCAGAAATCAATTTTAGGCTAATTTAATTAATTTTTAATTATTTTTGTTATTTCCATGTAGGTTAAGAAAATTGTAAATACTGTATATTGGATTGTTATGTTTAGTTACTTGAATAAATGAAAGACAATAATTATTCTCATTATATACTGTTATAAATGGAATCTATTAATGTTTATTTAAAACATTCAAATATACAGTACCTATTTACAATATTCTTAACTTACATAGTAATAATAATTAAAAAATGGATAAATAGAAAATTCAAACGAATTTAAAAAGTTTGGTCCGGTGGTCGTGTACCTTTAATACTTGCAACATTTCCTCTCATTATTGCCTTACTCATTCGTTAAGTGAAATCACCAGTTCTGGGGTGACCGGTACTACCAAGTGCCAACTTAAATCTTTAATTAGCGTCTGTTCACTGGACGCTTATAAAAACGTTTAAACGCAAATGTGTTGAAATATGTATCTATTTATTTACCACTCGTATGCCATTAATGTTACGCTATCGCTGAAGGAATTGGTTCAACGAAAATATTTCTGTAAGATACTTTCTTGAACGTTTCAATACCTGTATATTTTTATTATAAGAAAAGCAATATTGCGCCATATGTTTAAAAGGTAATATTAAAAGTCGTGATTTATGCTCGGAAACTTTTTAATATTTATGGGCGCGCAATAAATTCTTCGCGTCGTTTTCGTGGGGAAGGGTTTATTATTTCCTTGTTGGGGGAGAATCAACAAGTTTCAAGTTGTTTTTACTCAGATACGCGTATTTTGATTTGAAATTATAATGCCAATATTACACGAAAACTTGGGGCGCGATGGTTGTAAATAATATATGAAACCTTTAGACTAATACTATGAAGAGAGCAGTGTCGGTCTAGCTTGAGCGTATGCCTCTGAAGTTTGTGCGTTCGAATCACGGCTGTGCACAAATTAATGAATATGTATTCTGTACGTAATAAATAGTTTATTTGCAAAGAACGTGGTACATACATTCAAATGGATTAATTAAAAAAAAATCCCACAGTCAGCCATATATAGATTTAGGCATGGAAATGTCATATTAATTATCATAACGTCTTAATAATAAGAACGGTTAAGTTATTTGTAACACACTAAAAAGGAAGTCATTGTGAGGCCACCAACATACACTAGATACAAAAGTCGACACGGCGTATGTCAGGCACAGAAGATCACCTACTTGCCTATTTAGAAAACACATAATCATGAAACAGGTACAGCAATCTGAGGCAATTGCTTGTCGCGCCACTGTTTGACACTACACTCAACAAGACTAATTAGAAAACATATTTGATACCTATTTTAGGATGTTAGCCATATACGTATGGCTTACCAGGCGATAATGTAATATTTATGTAGATAGATAAAAATGTGTTTTCATTCTACCACTACCACTGTATTGTGTGTCTGGGCACCAGCCTACCTACAGCAGACCTAAGATCTGTTTTAGAACCAAAACATTTAATTATTTTCAAATGAAGTACAATGCTTCTTGGCTTATACATTAATAGCATTCCTCGCATCGAAAACACCAGTGGTAATCGTATTTGTTATATTCGTCCTTTTTGAAGTTATACTTCTTTAGGCGCGTTATGAAAAATTGATGAGAGTGAAATTTTACGATGCGCGCGCACCGTGACACAAAATTAACAGAATGAAGTTGCCCACGGAAGATGCTACGACATTGGACATAATTTAAAAACAACATTCGAATAATAATATAATTTATGTTACACTTAATGTAAGAGAATAATAATAAATATTTATTTATTAAATTTTTCAAATGTAAACTGAACTTTATTGACTATAATTACTCCTTTTCCAGTCTTCGATTATTTAATTGTAATTAATTATTTGCATGCAATCAAAAACTATATTTAATAATGCCAAAGAAGTATAACTTCTTACGCGCGTACATAAGTACACGCACCCTTTTTTTTGTAACCGCGAAATTATCGGTTCAGTAGTTTCGAAGATTTGCGTGTAGCACTCGTGGGTTATTAAAAAGAAATGTGTTCTTTACCTATTTAATCATTAATTCTTTTTGGTTATTTATTACATGAAAACGTGGTTTTATAGTTAATCTACGAATCGAAACAATATTATAGTTGTACGTAATCAAAAGGCAAATTCAAATTAAGACTAAGATCATTATTCAAGTTCCCTCTACAAAATCAATTTATCATGACATGTGCCGGTTTCAGAATAGCCAGAAGCTTCAGCATTCCATTACATTTCCGTCTGTGGGTGACTTTCAATCGTTATTAGCTAACAAAGGGAAGGATTAAGATGGGAGATATCTTAGGGAGATATTAGAGATGCCGACTCGCTATTGTTTTTGAATCTTGAATTGATCTGACATATTTATCAAATGCCCGAATACTAATACGATTTGGTTTTTTGAATTTAGAATATGGACGTTAGATTCCTATAGCTATGTGGTTGCTTTATATAGTCAGTATAATAAATAATAGTTTAAAAAAACTAAAAAACACGCTTTTAAAGCACATCATACTAAAAAGTGAAAAATAATTCCTAATTTAGGCTGAAAATGGTAATGAACAAAAATACTGGTATTATTGTGAAAAAGCGTGAGGCGCTCTGTGCCATATTTTTCGTCTATCGAGCAACCCACGCTTTTTAACAATAATATTAATGTGCTTTAAAAGCGTGTTTTTTAGTTTTTTTAAACTATTATTTATTTTTTTCATTTTTTTTTTCGGATTATTGCATTGTCATCGATCTTTGACAGGTGCGCAAAGTTTGAATTAAATCTGTCCGTTAAAAGTGGGTCAAAATCGAGTCCGAACGAGTTGGTTACATACATACATACAGGTAAAGCTTATAGAAAGCGTGTAAAAATGTTGATTGTTAAAATACCTTGTATACTTTATTTTGATTTTGTCTAAATGTAAGCAATACATTGGCTATATTTTATTTAAAGTTTTATAAGGCTATCCGTCTTTAGGTTGCAAGTTGTATGACTATTGAATTAATAGCGTACTTATTTGAAATTACGTATCACAATGCTCATATTAATGACAGTGCATTAAAAACTTGTCCGTTTCATGTTCTCTCAAACACTTGTGTATTGTTTCAGGGGTGACAAGTGGGTACATTAATTCAAACTACTATTGCTTCTAACTTTCTGAATAGTGAATTATCATTATATATTCATTTGTAAAGTTATGGAACTATAACTATAGTAACATTTATATTTGTCCAACGTTATGGTCTAATTTTGCGTAACAGATTTTGATTATCTACTGATGAACCGGTCAATTTCGTATTGCCTACATATATTTGAGTCAAAACTTAATGCAACATTTTTAAAACAGACCAAAGAGAACGAATCTCAAACTACAGCTATAAAACACAAATTTCTGAAGCCATCAGGTGACAATTGTTTATTTTTAAAAAGAAAATAACATCAAATATTTGCCAGCCAGGAACAGTTTTTATTGGAAAATTCAATTGTTGTTTTAATATTTATTTTTACCTATTACTTATGTTTCCCATCGTTTACTATTTCCCTAATCTTCCACAAATATTTCAAAATCATAATAAGCCAAATCGGCCCAACAATTCTCGAGTTATAGTGAGACAAATGAAAAGCAATTCTTGTTCATATACAGATATTTCAAATTAAGTAAACCAAAGTATTGCCTTTATTCAAAACATTCCATTTTTAAATTATTCAAACTTTTTGCCGCGAAGGTTTTAATTCATTCTGTATTCACTGTTGACTGACACGGTCCGTGTGTACTAGCATACATATAGTATGCTGTATAGTGAAGCCATGTCCACACATCGTCGGGATAAACAATGGCTTCCAGACTCGGTCCCAGTCGCTATTGTCACGGGTTCTGCTAGGTTTCATTGTAGTGTTTTGGGGTACCTTTTTAATTTTATAAAGCTTGATTAATTCTAGTTTTAAAAGTCTTGCGATTTGTTATTTCAATATTAGAAACACTCTTTACGCTTTTCATAAAAAAATATGGACAGTATTTTGAACTTATGATACAAACTTAATAATATAAATCAATTCTTAATTCGTGACTTTTAGATCTGAATTAAGTTTGGAAAGACTATCTCGTACTAGTGGCTTAAGCGTGCGATTTTCATCCCTTAGATCGTGTGAGATTTTGTATGTGTGTAAGGAGGCAATTCACACAAAAATCGATGATGTGTCAGACACAGAAGGGTCACCTAGTTGTGTATATAATAAAAATTATTAGAGAAACGGATGCAAACCGAGGCCAAGATTCATATATAGGTTGTAGCACCACTGGAATATTATTATGGCTGTATCAAAAGTAATCTTTTTTTTAAAAAATTAAATAGACAGCCAGTAAGAGTAAGTCTACAGTATCCCAATAGTTCGAATTAGTTCAAAAATTTGTTGAATTCCTATTTTAAATATTTACTATTTAATGACCGGTATTTTTTGTTATTACAACACTGGAAATTTAATTACATTACTACAAAATCTTTTAAATTAAGGTTTGGTATAATCTGTGAATATCGCATGCAATTCCCGAGCAGACATGTTAAACGTTAAGTGTCAGGGCAAACACAAGATTTAATTTAGTCCTCGTCATGTTTGTATATCACATTTGTAGGACTTAACCAAAGTCTGCGGGATTTCATTTAGGAGGTTTATATGTACAATAAATCAATGTCAAACCAAACTTGGGAGATAGGGCACAGGTAATACCAGAAAATAAATATAAAATTCTGTCACGTTATTTATATAGATATTTATTGCCATTCAGAACAAAATTACCTATGCCTATTAGGAAAAAAACAAAGGTTGTAGCGCCACTGGTTTTTCTGTAAGTGGTAATATGTTGGTAAGTGACACAAAAATTGGCGCAAAATTCGAAAACGGGAAATAAAATATCCTTTTTTTTTGCAAGTACGAACACAATTTTTTTTTTAACATATTTTCCGGGGCTGCCACTATCTGCCCCGGACTTCTGCTTGACTTTGATTTATAGAACACCTGTATATAATTAGCTGATAAATAGGGCTTTGTTCGCGAGAACATATTTTTAACCTAACGGGTCAATAACTCACCAATTTTTATTTTCCCCTTTTCGAATCTATGACGAATGAACAACTTCATAGCAAAACAAATATATAAAAATGATCTAAAGTTTTATAAAGCCTGTCAAACATTCAGGGTGGTAATGGCTATTTTAAAATGCGTCACTCTTCGAGACGTTTTTGTTACTTTATTTCTTTGCGAAGACAACGGAAAAGAATCATAAAAAAATTCTTAGCTAGGTTTACAAAATCGGGGTTGTAAAAAATGGGGTAAAAAATATTGCCTAATTAAACAAGCTTAAGTAAAACTAACCTTAAGTATCACGTCTCATAGCTGTTTTTCATTATCTATAAAATTCTCGTCTCACAATGCTTGTAACCATACCTAAAACGACTAGACCGATTTTGATGAAATTTTTTGTGTATTCGGTGGTTTTGAGAATAGGCTGTAATTTTTTGTACTTCTAAGCGATAATGGTGGTCCAGCCCAATTGTTTAATTTTTTTCAACAATTATTTTAATGTTATGTCTTTTTTTATATACACTCGTTAATTTTAACCAACAATAATAGTAATCCAGTGGCACTACAAACCTATTATATATGGTACTTTAGGACTCAAGACATGCCGGTTTCCTCACGATGTTTTCTTTCACCGTTAGAGCGTGTGTTAAATGCGCACATAGAAAGTCACTGTGCCTAGACTTTGTCCAGAGGATGACCACATTACAGTCACACGCTTAAGCCATAGTGACTAGACCAACACTGCTCCGGCTTCTATCAACACCCAATTTTAATAGCGACGATATTACTATAGTAATTTTTATATGGCAACACAACAATATTTACTGTCATCTAATAATGAATACAATTTTTTATTGTAGCAACATTTTAAATATACTCAAACTCAAAATTATTCATATAGGTAAACAACTACACTTATGAACATCGTTAAATTGATTCTTAATTTACATTTCCTACCAGTTCGCAAGTCAAGGGCGTAGAGCGGGCGAGAAGAACTGGCAAGAAACTATCCGCCAATATTTTTAACAGACTACATCTACAATAAATTAAATAGGCTGCTTATCATCTTCCCGCTCATCGCCCATAAAAAACGCATTTTCGTGTTTGCGGTGATGTTGGTTATTTCGACTATGTGTTTGCGTGTTGTTCCCACGAGAATGTAAGTACGTGGTGCTCCTATTTCATCATGTCTCCTGCTGATAGAGGACAAGTCTTTGTATTTATTTTATTATTATTTATTACTTAAGATGTCATGAGGAACATGGTGTAATGGTTGCAGCTCCTTACAAACGTTGTGTAAAAAAAAACTTGGAGGGTGGCGGAGAGTTTATTGCCAGTTCTTCTCTTCCGTTCTACGTCCTTGATTTGAGAACTGGCAGTAAATGTAAAATTAGAAGCATTAATATGTATTTCTTTACTGACGAGTCATAAGTGTACATTACGTTTGATTAAATGATTTTTTACTTTACTTTACTTTCACAAGTTGATTCATACACATACACTTACTTATTCACTCACACGCACCCACACAGACATCGTAACATGCGTCGCGTATGCTTAAAAATTTTGAGAGGAATTTGTTTTAATAAATCTTTCTTTGTTTGAAGAGACAGGTATTTTTTAATAAATAATAATAAAAACTTTATTCGTGACAAATAGGTTGGGACAAAATTCATCTATCGCTAGTCCCCACCCTAGGGACTCCCCGTGTTATGGGTATCTAGATAACAATTATTTTTTACTTAGAAGTTTCGATATCGTACACATTGTACTGCAATTAGATCTGGCAGCTACCTCGGACAAAGAATTAGTCTAGCAATTCAAAGGGGGAACGCTGCCAGTATCTTCGGAACCTTGCCTAAAGGGACTCCTTTTAATGATATATTTTAGTTTATGTTAAGTTTAGTTACTTATTTCAATGTATATTGTACTGCATATGTATTTATAATGAATGGAAACTTATTTGGAATGGTTTATTCTAAACCCTTGTTGTATTCTAAACCATTTCACGTACATGCAGTATTTGGTATGTTTTGCATCGCTCTGAGGGAGTATCGAGTTATCGTGATGGAATGGTACAAGCAAATTCACTCAGAGCTTCGTTTCGCGTTTCGTCTGTGATTTTGCTATTTCACCGACTTTAATAAAGGAGGTTCTCTATACATCTTTTTCGTAACGATTACGTGAAGACCGTAACATTTATTGGTTTGTTGGTATATGAACAATACTACATTTTTATTACTTAAAAATCAAAATGTCAAAATTAAAAAAACATATATTTTAATAGCGTAATAGATAAAAGAATAACTATAAGATTCAATTGAAATTCTAGTGAAATTATTCAACTGTAAAAAATTAATTGCCGTGACTATAATATATGTACATCGAAATTTGTAACATAATTTAGAAATGAATAAATAGAATATTAAAACAAATTTAAAAAGTATGGTCCCCGTGATTTTTTTACTTACTGTAATGCTTTATATTTGTGTGCTGGTAATAAATATTAAGAAATATATGTAATATTTTCTGTAAATTTGAAAATGGCGTCCTTTAACTGCCTAGAATCGCTGTACTTAAGGATCCTTTGTTGACTCATTTCCCTAATGGAGCCTGCCTCTGTCCATTTAGAAGATGAAAGGTATTTAAAAACTTTGAATGAATAACATATACCACATAATAGTTCTTTCAAAACTGTTAATAAATGTAAGGAAAACATAATATATTTTCCTATACAAACTCTTGTCTATATTGTATTTTATATAAACTCTTTTGTAATGTTGTCTTTGCCGTCTGATCGACGATGTTTAATTTATGTCACTTGACATAATATATGTAAGATATTTTAATTTTTTCATCATATTATTTTACTTTATAAAACCTAGAATATAGGATTTAAATGTTGTTTCTTTTGTATTCACAGAGAAACGCAGTTGCGCCTTATTTATTCCCAGTATAAGCGATTGATACTATTATATATATAGGCAGGTGTGTATAAACTCAAACAATTTCCCCAAGAATCGAACGCAGGACTAGATTTTCGACAGTACCACAGTATCTACAGTTAACGTAATACTTTTAATACATTACGAACAAAACGTTCTACATCAATTTAGTCGAAATTTAATGCAAAAAGAAAATCGTGTAATTTTAAAACCATTACAGCGCTACGCCGTAGGTACCTGCTACGAGGCTACGACACAAAGACCGCGTCGGCTGAATACTGAAACACTAACTGCAAAATGGATAAATAATGGATGTGGCACTTTACAATTATGTTATGTGAAAATGACGCAAACAATTTGCATTACCCGTTTCAGTTATGAAAAAAACGGGCCGTGGGAAATGAGTCACTTAGCGTTTGCAAAAGGATTAAAAGCTTTGTTCATAAAAATAAATGAAGTAATGCGTCTTTGCTGCGAGAATAAAAATTACTTTAGTTAAATGTATATAGGAAAAAGTTAATTGGTGCAGTCTATTTAAACTATTAAAAATCTTTTGCTCTATATAAATTAGAACTAATTATTGATTTTAAATTATTTTCAAAAAACACAATCTGTCCTAACATTAAAAATAAATTAAAGAAAAGGTCCCTGTGGCAGTGTACCTTTAACACTGGTAGCATTTCATCGCTGTATTGCGATGTCTTATTCGTTGACCGAGAAAAGCACCAGCTCTAGGGTCACCGGTACTATCTACCAGGCGCCAACTTATAACTTTAATCAGAGCCTGTGCACTTGAACCCCACGGCCCAAGACTCTCTAAAGGAACAAAATCGAACTTGATTAGGAAAACAAGATAAAAAATTACATAAAATTTTTTAAAAAATATTAACTATCTACTACGTATAGGCACTATATTTTAAACAACAATAATACTTTTATTTTAGGCGTATATTAATAACACTAAAGGTTTATTTCAATTATAATATAAATAAAATATTTATAGCTAGAGAAGTGTGTTGGCCTAGTACTCATACCAGAGGCAGTGTGTTCGAATCACGGCTGTGCACAGAATTTTCTTTCTATGAGCGCAATTCGCACTTACTACGATGAAGAAACTTCGATGACACGTGTCAGATAGAAGGCTGATCGCCATTGTATTATTATTTTATTAATTCAAGCGTAGCCAATAATGGAACAGATTCAATTATTCAATTTGTGAATATTATTCAGTGTTTATACATCCTTGTACGTTACTTTGATGGAACATAGACGACAGTTTGCCTTTGTATAGAGATACGATAACGCTTTTATTAGGCACCGCGCCGCCGCACAAAATAAAATAAAAGTAGGACGCGCGAATCTACCTTGTAAAGCATTGAGGTAGCATTGTGTAGCTAAAAGGTTTTTACTGTATTTTTTATATTCATCATAATACTGGAATATGAAGTCTAAAAGCCGTACTCAGACTCGTTATTTAAGAGTCAAAGGTTAATAATAATTTTAATACGTCTAGACCTAATCGAACGCTAAAAATGTGTAAAGAATGTTTGTAACTCGCGTTTGTATAGCTATGTATAATTTTGGTGGCGTTATAGACATCTGAGTCAAATGAAAGCGTATATTATATGTTTATTCGTATACAGCCTTGCGATTCTGTAACTCACTTTCTGATAAGGAGGGAGCTTGTAGATTATTGTTTATCAGAATGCCAAATCGTAAAATGACTGCTTTACGATTGATTTGAGCGCGACCGCCGCTGCGAAAACCGCTGTGAGAGTTCGAAAAGTGAGTTACAGAATCGCAAGGCAGTAGAGAAAGAATAGCCAACAGTTCCAAATTAAAAGGGTGGATCGGCCAGTCTAACCACTGACTGGCCTCAGGTCGAGAAGTTGTATCAATTTATATTTGTTAGAGTTATGACGTCATCGCGGTGTTGTAAGCAGATTATAGGTATCGCTGCATATAGATAAAATAATAAAACCAGAGGCGCTGCTATCTTTTTACATCTGGGCCTGAGGTTTCTGTTTCATGATAAAAAAAAAAAGATCATTTGTCAATCTTATAGGCAAGTTGGTAAAGCCTCCTGTGCCTGACACGCGGCGTCCACTTTTTGGATTTAAGGCAAGCCGGTTTCCTCGCGATGTTTTCCTTCACCGTTCGAGCGAATGTTAAATGCGCACATAGACAGAAAGTCCATTGCTGCACAGCCGGGGCTCGAACCTACGACCTCAGGGATGAGAGTCCCGCGCTGAAGTCACTAGGCCAACACTGCTACATATAGATAACCTCACAAAATTTAAATAATTATGTTTCTCCCTAGGAACCGAATGCCAGCCAAAATAGTGCGAATGATAGATATTAAATTAATTAGTCATTTTAATTGGTTTTCTATTGCGGATTAAGTTAACATAGTTTCCGTAATATATAAATTCTTTTATATCTATAAATTCATCGTTAGGCGGAATTAAGCATTCCGCCAAATTATAAAGGGTGTATTAATTAATTAGAAGCCATAACTTGTTAGTGCGTCTTTGATTAAGGCGACGTCTTTGCGAGATTACCAAAGTATACATAATTAAGAGATTTGTTTGCTCAGCGTATTATCATACAACGTTAATCAAATTAATATGAATTGTTACAACAAATACTATATATATATGTATACTTTTATTTGAAAATGATTATAATATAATCAACATAAATCAAAATGAATCGCTAAATATGTTGCTGAGCGCAAAACTCGAACGATTGGATCAATTAGAGTAATTATTTTATTTATTGATTAACATCAGATGAGTCAGGAGACTTTTGCGAAAGCGAAACGAAGTTCGCGGGACATCTAATTATAAATATTAATTGATATGTCGTAAAATTATTTTTTATTTAGCAAAATTATCGTATCGTATTTTCCTTAATAACGTTCAGAATAACTCATTTTACCCAATCATTCATTCGAGCATCATTACATTCGTTCATTCATTCTGGTGTTATTCCTAATCGCACTCGAGATCTGTTAAGGAAATTGGCTGAAGCATTTTCCCCGCAACGATAGGATCTATCAGATTTAATGAAGCATACACGTTTTTCGTATATATTTATTAATTTATTTACACTTGGAAGAAGTATTTTGTTATGAGTACAATTAAAGTAATTAAAGAAAAAGGAGGGCAACTGGCGGCCTTATCGCTTTCGGGCGATCTCTTTAAGGGACTGTGAGAAAAAAAAATTAAAAAAGGTGAGCGCAAGAACTGCAACATTACATAATATACAAGTTTTTTTTTTTTTTTTTTTTTTTTTTTTTCTTAGAAGTAAAACTCATTTATTAATATTAAAATACACTTTGGTAGTAACTATAGACACATAAAACTAATAATAAAATAATATACATTGAAATAAATAACTAAACTTAACATAAACTAAAATATATTATTAAAAGGAGTCCCTTTAGGCAAGGTTCCGAAGATACTGGCAGCGTACCCCCTTTGAATTGCTAGACTAACTGCCAGATCTTCGGTCTCCTGTGATGTCGACTAACCTTTTTGAAATTTCTTTAAAAAGCCTTAAAGCGCTAGGACCCCACGGACCAAGGGTCTCGACACCGAATGGGACAAAATCATATTCTGAGCCCAGACCCCTGTATTTGCATGCTTTATTTTTTTCAGCCGCTTCACAAGCCGCACCAGCTCTGTAGTTGGTTCCATGTAGATGGGAAGGGGCCAGCGTGTCTGAACAGGTTGCATCCCATACCAGTACCCGACCCATCTTCCATGGAATCAAACTCATACCGTCCGGTCTCTTGCCATCGTCCCTTGCAATACCACTCGGCTCAAGTAGACTTGGCACGTTGACGGTGGCAAGGGAACGGCGTATGATATCGTTAAGTGCGGCATGTCTCGAGAAGCGGCCTGCACTTTTTTGGCATGACAGGCCGTGATGTCCTAACTTGTCGACATCACTGCCACAGGGACATATATGAGGAGCGCAGACCGGAACCCCAAGCCGTAGACAGGTTGCGATTCGAAGCGTGTCAGGCTCAAGAAAAGTTCCTGTATTTGACGATGGGTAAGCGTGAAGCCAGTAGCCGGCCTCATGCGTACCCACGGCCAAAAGCCTAGCACGCGCCGAACCTGTACTACAACTCAAAAGATCGTCAAAAGTCAGTTTGCAGTGTATGTCATCCCAGCTCCTCTGTGAATTTAGAGATAATGGAAAATTTTGACCTGGGCATGCAATCAAGAAAGCGTTTCTAGCTTCTTCCAAGCCAGCAATCTCAAAGTTTGAAGGGGAAGCCCTTAAAATTTTACTTATGAGATTTGCTGAACTATGGACAGAAGATAGAAAGGCTGGCAAAGCGACACTGGAAATTTTGCGAATCCCTAAACCACCATAACGGATGGGTAGGGAAGTTTGGGTCCAAGATTGCTCGTTCAGCTGCATATTAAGAAGTGATTCTAAGGTAATTTTGATTAAGTCGTCTAATGGTGTTAAAAGATCTGGGTGATTCCAAAAGGAGCAGCAACGGAGCACATACGTAAATTTTGGGAGGAAAAGACAGAATTTTAAGATGCAAAGTGCATAATGTGGACTAATTTCAAGGAGACGGTCAGCAGAATTTTGAAATTTAGTAATTGAAGTATGAATATAATCAGAAATAGATTCATTAAAAATTGGAGAACCTAAAAGGTAAAGGGAATTCCTGTTAACTATTTTAATATTTGGAGCCAAAATTTGAAATTTTTTTTTTACATCATTTAAATTTAAGTCGCAGTTATTTATGAAAAGTTCGCATTTGTTAAAATTAAGCTCCAAACCAATGGCTTCAAATTTATTTTTGATTAAAAGAAGGTCCGAAAACACAGTATCCACATCACCTCCTAGGGTTCCGTCGTCCAAATACCAAACATTGAAATTAGAATTTAGATTTTTGATTATCGGATTTATAGCCAAACTAAAAATTGCAGGCCCAAGGGGATCACCCTGTTGACAACCTACTTCCGAGGAAAGTTCATTAGAACGATATAACAATTTAGTTGGATCAGCGTAACTGAGAAGAAGATAATTGTATATTTCCGGTATATGTTGTTTTATTTCAGTCAGCAGGGTATCCCTATTTACCGAATTAAATGCATTTTTCACATCAATTTTGAGCAACACGTCTGGCTGTCCGTGACTTAGGAAAGAGCGTAGGGCATGGACGGCTGCCTCACACCCTCCTTTCACACCGAAGCCTAACTGTACAGGTTCAAATTCTGAATTTAATTTTGGTAAAATATGTCGAACAGCAATTTTGGAAGCCAGACGTCTTAGTGTTGAACCAACAGCAATTGGTCTCACCCCTCCGTCCTTTTTAGTGAGGGCAATGAGGTTCGCGCCGAAAAGAATGGGAACAATTTCTGTATTGACATCCCCGGAATACATAAAATTTATTAATTTTGTGATCGAGTTAATAAGTTGCTCGCCTGCATCACCCACAGAATGCGATGTTAAATCTTTCAAATGTTGGGGTGAGATTCCATCCAAGCCTGCAGCCGAACCTGGTTTAAAAGATAAAATTGCATCAGTTACATCTTTGTTTCGAATTTTAAGGCATGCTTGTCCTGCTGTTGGTGGGTCGAGAAAATATGGGTTTACTGGAGCTGGGGGATGTTTTGTCCGTAATGCCTCAAGGGTGTCAGGGGTATCTGGCGATAGCACGTCATTGGAGAACAAAAGGCGAGCGGCACCTTTAAGATCTCCGTCACAAATTTTGTTCTCGATGAGTTTTTTGCGATTAAAAGGGGCATCATGTTTAATTAGAGGTGCGGGAGAAGGTGAGGAACTTACAGCACAGTTATTCTTTATCTTTTGTGTCAGGGATAAATTCGGTTCATCAGTTTTTATTATATGTAGTGTACTGTATGAAAATAAAAATAGGTTCTGCCAGTCTTGAGTACAATTGCTTAAATAACATTTCTGGATTAATTTTGACAAATGTGTAGCAACAGTTATTCGAGCTCCTCGAGGGATTCTTTTAACAATGGGTAAACTATTTTTCAAATGGCTAAGTAATGTATGGAAAGAAGTTGGAGCGTTGGCTACAAAAGTAGGCGCACTCGGAATAATGGGAAGGATTTCTAAAAGTGAACTGGTCTGGCTAATACAGTTCCTGTGTGTTTTAGTAATGTGTATTTTAAGGCCTTTCAAAGATTTGAAAGACTTGTTGCAAAATGTACATGAATGGGACGCGTTCGACGTGCCATCACAAGATAGGGTCACGGTCTGCATTCACAACAGTTAAGTACTTACATAAAAAAAAATAAACAATAACTTAAAACAAATTTAAAAACACAAAAAAAAAAAAAATTACTTAAAACAAATTTAAAAACACAAAAAAGTTACTTAAAAAGGACACTGATAACAAAAAATAGGTCAAAGTCAAAAATAAAAATGAATGCTGCTGGTTTTGGATACAAAACGCATTCGTCGTTTCGTCACAGGATGGACTTGCAATTGGACGTTGCCTTAGCAACCGCGTAGCTAATAAAATAAAAAGCAAAATAAAGAGCACAAACACAAGCAAAAGCGGGAGCACAGAGAAAAACAGAAGAGTTCAGGTTTAGGAGGAAGCAATGCTCGTCTGGCCACTATTCATTGGTCCATTTCACAAACTTTGCACAACACAAATTTTTCCCATCTCATGTTTTTTTGTAATTTAAATTTTTATTGAATTTGTTTACTTCCATGCAATATATGTTTACTTCCATGCAATTTCGCAAGTCAATTTTTCAATATACAAGTTAGACATAAATAATGGAACAAAGCAAAGCATTTATAAACACAAAAAAATTGTCGAAAAGTCGAAGAATAATAATAAAAATTGGATGACAATTACGTTTTTGCGTAAAAAGTAATTAAAAACAAATCAATTTTCCGATAATCATAAACGGTAAAAAAAATTCACAAACAAAAGAACATCGAGCGTCGATATAAGCAACTCTTACGATAGTATTTTCTCGTTAAACAGTATTTGCAATATATTACGCAAATGATAAGACGCCAGAATCTAAAACCTTCAGACAATTGTAACTTCAAGCTATAAATCATAATGTTTCAACCGTCTGTCTGGTAAGTACACTCAGTCAGATAATCGGGTACGTTTAAAAGCTGTCACCGGCTTAGCCCCCCTCGCGAAGGGGGTTGTGGGGGCACTTCACGTGCGTTTTGACGCGATTATCATACCCCGACGGTATCTGAGCGCAATATTGTTTGCAGGGATGGGATGTATGAATGAATTGAAGAGGTATTTTAAGATTTTGAGAATTAATTATTAAACTATACTCTATTATCTACTGTTCTATCTGAAATAGTGACGTCACTATTAATAAAATGTGTAATTTATTAGCAAGATGTACATTTACAGAACTCATAATAAAACTTAATAATATACTAGTGGATCCGACAGACGTTGTCCTTTACACACGTCTTACGTACAAAAGGTGTCTAATAATGTAAATCTTTCTGGACTGCACTCGAACACAGAAAAAAAATTATTAGTTTAATTACGAACAAATGCACAGAAGATTTATATATATACCAGATTATTTGAAGTATAGATCAATAACCTAGATACCGACTGCACCGCCATCTGCAGGGCTGATTTGTGAATCTAAACCAATCCGAGCGCCACCCAAACGCATACAAAAAAATCATTCATATATATACAGTCAAAACCGTTTATAACGACATCGTTTACAACGACCTATCGGTTATTACAACCAGATTGTACGGTCCCGTCCGAATCCCTAGTAAACTATTCAGTAAACAAACCGCTTATAACAACATCGGATACAGCGATATATCGCTTACAACGACGAAATTTTATCGATATTAATCGGCTATAACGACCAACCGCTTCTTGTCTCAGCAAAACAAAACAATCCAAACGATTTTAAATCTTATTTAGAGGCGTTGAATGAATATTTAGGCATATTATAACCTACGCACTTTATCCCAACGAACACTTTCAGCCAACAACGATTTCCGAGGCTCTTAAAAAAATTTGTTGCCTTTAACGAACAGTTTGATACTGGTGATACTCATACCTTGAGGCGTATGAAACGTAAAATGCAAAAAATATTTGAGACTGGGCTAAAAAAAACAGACCAAAATGACTGATTACTTTTGTACCTAATTATTTCGTAATAAATATTTTTGTTTCTTTTTGACTCGTTTACATATTATAATATTAACATACCATATTATAACCCATACCTACCTATTCTAGATAGATAACTATGATAATATAACTTGTATGTATTGTACATACATATGAACTATACTTGTGTATATATAATATATGACATTGCTTATAACGACTATCGGATATAACGTCGGCAACTATACGGTCCCTTCAATGTCGTTATAACCGGTTTTGACTGTATATATATAAGTAATTTATTGATGACATAAATAATTAGTGAAGTTTTTTAAGTATTAATTAAAATGTATTGTAATAAAAAACGCACGCAATTTCTAAACCAATGAAAAAGACCCTCTCTCTCTCGGGACTCAGTAATTCGGTTCGTATAGCTCTAGCCTCTTCCAAAATTCGTAGCTCCCATTATTCTCAACCACCCAGCCGCGAGCGACGTTTTTGAATCTGCTTCCTTTGTGACGGTTTTAATATGGAAATTAACGTTCGCTGCCGTGTGACAGGACACCTCCACAATTATTTATCCGTAAAAAGCTTTATCCCCTGGAAATAAAGTTCCAAATATGGTAATTTCAGACGAAAATCGTTCAAATCTCCGTATTAAATCAGTTAATTCAATCTCTTATATCTCTCGTATTTAATTGAATATTTCTAAGGAATAACACACATTTGGATGACAGCTTTGTAGAATCGATATTCGCGATTCGTGCTCCATTAAACTTTAAATAATCGGCAAATAAACAATTATTAGGGTTTAATAAGAATCTAATCGCTCTGAAGATGTATCCAGCTTAAATAAATATATAAATATAGTCTATAAATACTAATATTTTCACGCATTAAATAACAATAAAATAAATTATGACAGTGATAAGACTAAGTTCCTGACTAAAAGACTGAGAAAATGTATTTATATATATAAGTAATCTAACAGCAACACATATACATATTATAAAAAGAAAACACTTAGACAATATACAAAGCCAAAACAGATTACATTTTAAAACATTGTGAAACATAATCAAATAAGTACATCAATACATAACAAATAGAAAACTGAAATTAAACAACAGAAAAGAATTAATTAAAAAGAATGAAGAATAAAGAGAAAGAAGAAGAATGAATTAAAAGAAAAAAAGAAATTTTATTGAATTTTGACGTATAAGTCTGAGTCTCTTATATATGTGTAATGTGTATATCTCTTATACGTAAATGTAAAGCGTATTATTTGCAAAATACCAAAATCACTATAAAATAATAATAATAATAAATCATTAGTCACTGGATACATTTACAATGTTTCATTGATTCTAGTAGACAATTAACAAACGTAATATTAACACATTTGTTTTTTATTGAGGGTGGAACATATTTGCTCATCGTCGCGTACGTAAGATTTCATCACGCTTCCACTGTTTGAATAGATACATTGTACTCCCCTACTTCCCCGCAACTCCCCATCGCCCACCCTATTGTCATACAAATCCGATATTGTATCGTTTTCACTTGAAAATCGTTCAATGATATGGTAATGTGACATTTAATTCCTATTTGAGGGTTTATTAGTATGTATGTGTGCAATCTTTGTAACCTCACACGCGGAAGAGGGGTGTTATGTTGGATACCGTCGATAGAGGCTTTCTATCACAGTATAGGTTAGAATTTAGATGTACAAAATCGATCTTGGTAATACCTAAGGAGTTGAGACTCTTAGGCCGTATTCATGTGCACAGATGCGAATTAAAGATTTATGTTGACGCCTCGTAGACAGTATCCCAGCGCTGGTGCTTTCCTCACTCCACGAATAAGTACCGCAACACAGCGAGCAAATGCTACATTGAAGGTACACTACCACAAGAACCAAACATTTTAGTTAGTTATCAATTTATCCATGTTTAATTATTATCATAACAATGTAGATTAAGAACTTACATCTAATATATAAAATTCTCGTGTCGCGGTGTTTGTGGTTAAACTCCTCCGAAACGGCTTGACCGATTCTCATGAAATTTTGTGTGCATATAGGGTATAACTGAGAATCGGACAACATCTATTTTTCATCCCCCTAAATGTTAAGGGTAGTCCACCCCTAACTTTTTTTTAAATTTTTAAATAAATGTTTTTATCTTTATTTTTTTATAAAAATACATACAACCACTAATTTTCACCCCTCTACGCTCAACCCCTATTTTTTATTATACATGATATACATGGCAAAACGACGTTTGCCAGGTCAGCTAGTAATTAGTATAAAATATATTATTTAATAATGAAGACACAAGCCAATTTATTAGAAATTATATCTGTCTGTATAAGAATAGGTTGTCACATCTTTCATATACATTGCAAGAATAAAATAAAAAGTAGTTTATACAATATATATAAGAAAGATAGTTGTTATAGATAAAGGCGTATATTTTCGGTAGTGCTGTCACACGTTCACTTTTATTCAAATCGGGGTTTGAATTAAAAATAAAGAAGCAGCTGAATCCGAGCCTCGATACGGATGTATGACATTCATCGGAATATTGGCAATAAAACGCCATCGAGCTGAAAAATCGATGTCGACAGACGAATGAGTACTATATACATTAATATATCAATGAATCTGACTAGATATTGAAATATAGATACGCCTATAGTATATAATTTAAAAAAGAATCCATCTTACGCAGAACACAATCTTTCAACGTTAATTAATGTTAAAATGTACGTTACTTACACATTAAGTACTTTTGTAGTTATTTTGGGCAGTATTGGCCTAGTGACTTAAGCGTGCAAGTTGCGACCCTCATTCCTAAAGTCCTGCGTTCGAATCACGGCTGTGCACCAATGGAATTTTCTTTTATATTCGCAATTAGTACTTGCTCCTACGGTGAAGGCAAATAAAAAAACTATGTTTTACGCACAAAAGACTAGATACTTTACCTATATAAATATATCTACACAATAAAATAAAATCAATACAAATAGAGAAGAATTTATGAATCGCTCTATGTATTTAGGTACAGTTAACATTTATTATGTGTTTTTTTTTACAGATATGAGTTCAGTTCAAGAAGAGAAGCTTCCAGATGGAACTCAGAAGACCCATGTCCGGGAGCTTCGCAACACAGAGTTGGTATCGCGACTGTTGGCTGCAACACCACCATATCTCTACAGTGCTCTCCCCTTGCAACCTCATGCTTTCTTCTTCAGTGAAATGCTTCGATCCTTTGTCAACGCTCGCCAAGGTTGTCGACCACCGCACTATCACCGCCGTTTTAAGCGCAGATCTCATAAATACTTTGCTGAAAATGAAAACGACTGGAGACGCGATTGGGCAAAACAGGAGGAAGAAAAGAAAGAAGAAACAAGACCAGAAGTTCCCCTAGAACTAACTGTGGATAAGCAACCCAGGATTTGTGATCCGTTGCCTAGAATCCTTTCACCTAAACCTGAGCCGCCAAAGTCGAGTGAGAGTCCTGGACCGCCTGGACGTCAATCAACATTCGTCGATGTGGGTACAGAAGAGCTACCAAAACCATCTCCATGCATCCCAAGGAATATCGAACAATCTGTCCCCCAACCTAACCTGATCCTCCCACCACCACCTCCCATGTGGTATCCCCCAATTTATAACCCCCAATTCGGCGTAGACCCTCTTAATTTTTTCATTGATTTACGCGTATCAGGACATATATATGATAGAAAGAGAGCTGTGGAAGATCCTAATACTTCTGAAACTCGAGCAGAGGAGCCGCTAGAAAAACGATTGGGCAAAGATTTTGGGCAGAGACCTAGACATTTATCAGCTTTTTCTGTACCGGTGCGCGGTGCGAATGCTGAGGAGTATTTTGAGAGGAACGGTGGGTTCAATAAAACTGGTGCTTCATATGTTATGAAGAATTTAAAACGCGTCTATGATGGTCTGCATAATCACGAACATAGAGAAGCTAAAGTTAGCAAAAATGACGAAAAAAATTCGGATGTTGACGATGAACAAACTTTAACAGATTAAAAAGTCTACCTTTTCAATTTTATTGTATATCGTGAGATGTAAATAATAATAGTTATATTATCAATTTAAAATTCTAGTCGTCATTTATAAATCTCCTTTTTTCATCTACATGCCATATTAATGTAAAGTTTACTTGTTAAATACTAGTTTAGGTCTCTGTATACTGAATAGTTTAAAATCTTATAACATTCAATTTGTTCAGATTTGAGTCAGTCCTAAGAATTTGAAAAAAATGTTTCTAATTAATAATGTGATATATGTACATACTTTCCAAGACAAAAATCTCTAAGACGTAAACACTTGACGTAAACACGTAACGGCCGCAGGCACCCTTGTATCCTCTACTGTACTGTACTTCTCTGTATGTACTCTGATGGTATATAATAAATAATTGTCACGTATAAATACTTATATAGTAAGCTATACCAATTGTATAGATTACAATAATAACCGGTCTTAAATGTATTTTATAAAATATTAACCCTAGTAGTGAGTTTCTAAAGATTACTGAGTATTAATTACGTTTTTTTTCTGTGTCTATATGCTGTGTATATTGTTCTCAGTTTAAGTAATGCTATGCTAATGATTTAATAATTATATTCCTGTTAAACAATTTGTTTTATTTTTTTCCTCTTATACAAACTATTTATCCACAGGCTGACGTTTCTTGTACAATCTAATTCTTGTCAACGAAAAAACCACTTCATTTGTTTCATTCAATGCTGATGAATAGTTAAAAATATGACTTTGAAGCCAGCAGCTAAAAATTACGCGTTAGTAAGCTCGACCTGATTCCGATTTTCACATTCAATCACAATTTCAATAGTTAACCTAAATCTAAAGCTAAATTCTGACTGTCCTTGTATCAATACAGCTGAAGAGTCGGTATTACATGTCCTGACTGTATGTCCAATGTATGGCTACGTCAGGTACAACACTGAACCAATTATGGGAGTGATAATGACAGAGACAAACTTCAAAGGAATAACGTAAGAGACATCTTTCTAAAATTTGCTGTAAAAAAAAAAAATAATACAAAAAATTGTTAACAGAAATAGGTAGTACGTGATCGTTACTGCAAATGCTATTTTGGTAATGATAATATCTATACTCACATAAGTTCCTCAATACGGGGAATTAGCTAAAGAAAATATACATTATACATGTATAAAAAAAATAAAAAAACCTATTGTAATGTGCCATTTGCATTTCGAATTGTTTAACATGGACGAAAAGATTGAAGATCCAATGCTGTATCAATTATTGTCATTACTAGGTAAGATCATTCATGTGATATGGAAATGTAGTTGATTTTATTCATTTATTGTTAATCTTAATAATAAATAAGTTTTTTATTTTATAGCAAAAAATCCCTCCTCCTAACCAAACCTACCAAACCACTACATCATGAGATACACAGATTGAACATCTCACAGAAAAAGTGAAGGAAAACATCGTGAGGAAATCGGCTTGCCTTAGTCTAAGGCGCGTGTCAGGCACATGAGGCTGATTATTTACTTGCCTATTAGATTGACAAATGATCATGAAATAGATACAGAAATAAGACCAAGACCTTAAAAAAGTTGTAGCGCCTGATTTATTTAAAGTGTGATTTGTATTTAAATTTATAATAACTTACTAAAAAATCTGATAATCATTATTGGTATCGATAATTAAATTGCTTCTATTCTAGGACTTAATGTACCGAGAGCTCCAATGAGCATCGTAAAAGACATACTAGAAAAAGTGCTATTTGCAGTGACGTGGGTAGATGGACAACGGCCCCAATGCATAGAGACATAATCGGGCCCCCACCCCTTCCACGTAGCTTGAACTTATATTGGCCTTCAATTTTATATCTCATTTACATTCAGCCCCTGCCGCTGCCCCTCGCGCTGCCGGCGATAATTTCTCAAATACTGCTGCAGCAGGATCGAGAGGAGTGTGTGTTTACATACTGCCCTACCACTCGCTTTGCTTTGCTTTCAAGTTTCGGAAATGGCAGCCGTCGAAATAATTACAGCGGCCGCGCTGTCTCTTTTTGCGATACATAATTATGTTCGATATTTAAAAAGATATCGAATACAAAAAAAGAATGTTCGTCGTAGACGATGGTAGATGATATCCATCCATCGAAATAGATCTTTGTAAGTAAGTACCTAATTAGTTTTGATGACCAACTATCGACTAATAGCTATTGTCACCTTGTTCTCTAAAATGAATGATTAACGTGCAGCTTCTAAGGAACCTAGAGTGCCACCAGATTGTCAGTACGGCTTTCGTCGCGGCCTCAGCTGGTGAACTTCTCGTTTACCTTACACATATCTATGACATTGGCAGACATTGGCAATGGAGTCCAAGGGAAAAACTCTGGCGGTAAGCGTGGACATACCGAAAAATCACAATAAAAAGTAGGTAATAGTAATATTTTATTAGTTTTATTTATTCAAATTGTCCTATTTCTACAAATACTAAAAAAAAATATGCCTAATGGCTTCATAAACTTGAATTATATAAGTGTGAAAAAATACTGTTCAATGTTTATTAAAAACGATCGATAGTAATTTGAAATTATGTGCATTACGCGCGTTTTGTTAATATATTAGTGTAACAATCTCCACGCAGAGCTAGTGCGCTGAAATGACGAGCATTGAGTTTTAACTTTTAACTCTATTCCCTAAATAATTTTTAATTTTATATTGTACTCATACGTATGTTATCTTTTCAGTACAATTTGTTTAAGCACCATCTAGTTGCAAATTATAGCGGCAATCAGGTGCAGTGTCATATTAAGAGATAAGTTACTGTTATAGTGTTTATTGCAAAATAATAGATTACCATACAATTTAAGAATACAATTACATTACAATCATACATTTATTGTATATAAAAAATTTACATACATTTCTAATGATTTTGCTTTATTGCTCTTGTTCAGTTTCTGCCAACATTAAACTGACTCACTTTTAGTTTTAAGGTATAATATATTGGAAAATATACCAGTATATTTTCATGTAAATATTTATTTAATATAACTTTATCCACCCGACAATGTGTATTAAATATATTATTATATAGCTTTTTAGTTGCTTGGCTAGTCTGTGTAATATTCCTAATAATAACATTATCTATGACTATTACAGTATTCATTTATTTTTATTTCTGGCATCTCTCTTAAGTTCCCCACGCGATTGAAAACTTAATGTTGAATATATAATTATATTGTTTCAATAATTTTCACAATTAGCGTAGATATAAAAACAAAATGTACGGACAACAACCAATTATAGTACTGAGTAAGTATTGAATATAAAAATTAATAGTTGATGTATGTATTTCACAAGAAAATTTGTCAGTTTAAAATTTACCAAATTTTAGGCCAAAACACAAAACGTGACTCCGGCCGGAAAGTTCAACTCGAAAATATAAATGCTGGGAAGGTAAATAAGTTTAAAAATACGTATAATTGTTAATTTTCATTATTCCGTATGATTTTCAGTTATAACTTTTGAGTTGTATTGCATATTTTAGACAATAGCGGACGTTATAAGAACATGCCTTGGTCCCCAAGCAATGTTGAAAATGTTGATGGACCCCATGGGTGGGATAGTAATGACTAACGACGGAAATGCTATCCTCAGAGAAATCACTGTGCAACACCCAGCTGCTAAAACCATGATAGAAATTGCGAGAACCCAAGATGAAGAGGTTAGAATGCTTATATTTGCCTATTCAAATTAATTAATTACCCTCCTACAGCTGATTAAAAATACATTTTCATTAATTTGTGTCTAATTTTCGATTGTTTTATGTAATGAATTAATGATGATTTTTTGAAATATCATGTTTCTTTCTTTTATTGTATTTTACCTGAATTATTTAGCATCTTACCATTCTTTTATTATTTAATTTTGTTATATAGGTTGGTGATGGAACAACATCAGTCATTGTACTAGCTGGAGAAATCTTAGGTGTGGCAGAACAATTCCTCGCACAAAATATTCACCCTACTGTCATTATTAGGGAATATAGACAAGCCCTTGAAGATGCAGTTAAATTGCTGCAGGAGAAAATATCGGTTCCTGTAGATTTAAATGATAAGGATAAGATCAAGGAAGTGGTAAGTTTAAATAACTATATATCTTTAAGTGTTTAAATCCTTTGGCATGAAGGGAAGTGCAAGTTTATAGTATGATTACTGAAGTTAAACAGTAAATAATCTGTGACCCCTCCGGTTTTCAGTGTCATATACTTAATATTCATAAAAAGTAGTATCTTATTAAGATTATTTTTCTAATATTCTGTCAACTAAGAAAATATTTGTTATTATTCTATTTAAATAATCACCCTTTTTATTTTATGATTATAGTTTAAATAATCACCCTTTTTACATTATGATTCTAGTTAAAATAATGTTTTAGATACGATCATGTGTGGGAACCAAGTACATTGGTCGCTGGGCCGATCTTGCAGTTGATATAGCCATTGATGCTGTCAATACTGTCACTATCAATGACAATGGAAGAGTAGAGGTTGATATTAAAAAGTAAGTAATTGTCATTTGTTTCTCTCTACAGTAAAACCTTATTAATATCTCATGCTTAATACACTTTGCCACCCAACTATGTTTTTAACATCTTAGATATTGAGCTTACACTTACTCTGTATATTTAAACTTAATTATGTTATATGTTATAAATATGCTTGTAGTCTACATGCAATTGTTACAATACTTTTCAGCTATGCTAAGGTTGAAAAGATTCCTGGTGGGACAGTTGAAGAGTCAAAGGTATTAAATGGTATCATGATCAATAAGGATGTGACACATCCCAAAATGAAAAGATTGATTGAAAACCCTAGAATTATTTTATTGGACTGTCCATTGGAGTACAAGAAGGGAGAAAGTCAGACCAATATTGAGATTGCTGATGAACAGGTAATAATACTCTTTTGGTTCTTAGTGTACAATCAATGTTATGAATTGTATTTATCTTTGTAGCAAAGTCAAGTGTTTCTTAAGCAAAAACATGTTACTATAACATTCATAATTACTATAGTATACAACTGTTGCAGGTTTTATATATAATTTTGTTATTAAAAGAAAATTATGTCAATAATAATATGATTAAATAAAAATAACAATATTTATTACCGTAAAAATGATTTTTTTATCATTATTGTATGAACTTTGTACTGAAGTTATTCATGTTTTTCTTTAGTGCATGTAAAAAATGATTAAATTATGATGAATTTACTTCATTATATTATATTTTTAATAAGATTAATGTCTTGTTCAGAATTTTACAAATTAAACAGTATATTTGCTATTGTTTAGAAAAAGTAACATATTCATATTTTATTTTATTTTTTTATTACATTTCAAACAGAAACATTTACATATTTAACTGGCAGACATGGATCATACAGTTTGTTGTAGAGTTATTATTAAAGTATAACAATGACTAATTCTAGGACTTCACCAAACTCCTGCAACTGGAAGAGGAGCATGTGCAACGTCAATGTGCTGACATCATCGCTCTCAAGCCAGACATTGTCTTCACCGAGAAGGGAGTCTCAGATCTTGCTCAGCACTATCTTGTTAAAGCTGGCATCACTGCTATTCGCAGGTAATTTTCTTTGCATCGTGAAAGTGTAAATATGTATTTAAATTTTGTAAGTGTATAATTGAACTGGTATTATATAGAAGTGCTACTCTAAAAAACATTATGTTGTACACAACTTCTATTTGTGGTTTGTTATATATATATATTATATATAGCGATTTTAAGATTTTAAAATACTGTCTTATAACAAGAAGTAAGCTTTTATAAAAGTAGCTGAACCTGGAGTTGCCCATTCTTCTCCACACGAAACTACCTTTTGGAAGGGGCAACTAGAATCTTCTTTATATTTTATTTGACGTTCAAAGGTGCCATTTTAGGTGGTCTAATTGAAATAAATGATTTGACTTTTACTTCATTGGTTATGTAAGTACCGCACTGTTGTATACAGTTATTATTTTTTTGACTGCTTTAAAATAACTATCTATTACATTTTTGTTATTTTTTTTGGCTTAGATTCGAAAACGAGCCTAAGCGATAAGTTCAATTCTCCTAGTTGAAACAAGATTTTGACATAAGATAGTCAGTAAAGTCTCACTTCAGAATCTCACCCAAAGTGTAATCAATATTAAGACACTGTAAGCCCTGTACATGTTTTATACAGAGCTGTGGTTATACTAATATTACTACCAAAGTCGAGTAGAGATATACATAGAGTCCCACTTAACATATTGTTTATTATTGTACAGACTACGCAAAACAGACAACAACCGTTTAGCCCGTGCGTGTGGCGCCACAATCGTTAACCGTACTGAAGAGCTCAAGGAGAGTGACGTTGGTACTCAGGCTGGAAGATTTGAGGTCAAGAAGATTGGTGATGAGTACTTCACCTTTGTCACCGAATGTAAGAATCCTAAGGTAAGTGTTTTACTTCTAATTTATTATCAATTACATTCACTATTCAATCAGGATTAACGTACCATTTAATAGTTTACATAACTTAGTCGTACTATGTATGTAAATTTATAATACTTGGTGGTGTTGAAGGAAGTTTTAATCTATAAATTATAATATTGTAAATTTTTATATGTTTTGTAAAAAATATCTTGTCAGTTGATTTTATAATTTCCGAATGTGTATAAAATATGTTATAAAAGATATATTATTGTCTATATACAGTAAAATTATTACTCATAAATAAAATAATAAAAGCCCACAGGGTATATAATGATCCAATTTGCGTTTGTACTTCGTTTCTATAGCTGTAATTGTTTGTATAATTACAGTTATAGAAACGAAGTCCCTAAAGTTTGGTCCATTATTTGTTATACATTTTCAAAATCTTTATAGCAATAGAATTTAAGTTTTTTTTAATTTCCTTGAGGTGGGTGTCTTTAGCATTCTATGTCTTATATGCCCTGAATTGCTGTTCGTATCTCTAAAAATTATTTGGGCCCTGGCAATAACGACATACTAAGTAAAAAAAAAGATTCATAGAGCAAACAAGTCAGTTTAGTTTCAGAATATGGAATGAAATGTTTTCAGGCGTGCACCATCCTTCTACGTGGAGCCTCTAAAGATGTGTTGAACGAGATTGAGCGAAATCTGCAAGACGCTTTGCACGTTGCAAAGAATTTGGTACGTATTTTTAGTACGCAGTATATATTTTTTATTCATTTAACACGAGTATGTCTTTACGAAGCCTGTGCTTCAATAGATAATGTGCAATCGACAGATCCTCGTATGTTGAAGGAAAATATCTCAAGAAACAAAACGACAGGTTGCACTCCGGGAGTGCCGGCAGAAGTGAAAACTTGAATATTAACGTTATGCCTTTTTGTTATTTTAATGATTAGGGAATAATTTTGCACGAATTGCTTTAATTATCAGTATAAAAGTACTATCATTTATGTGGTAGAATACAATATTTATTTATTGCGCTATCGTACACAAACATGACAATTTATATAACATTAAATACGCCGCGCCAGCTGTCTACTCGCCATCCGTCTTACGAATTTTCGATCAGGTCACGTGTCCTGCCGCGAGTTTAAATTTTTTTACCCATTCCTAAAAAAGTGTACAAGGCCGCTAAAGAAGTTTTCACTTTCATCTTACCTGCTTTTGGAAAAAACTTGCGATACGGTCAATACTAATAATTAGTAATAATACTTAATAATGATTAAGTGGCGCTGCAACTCAACCTTGTCTTAATTTTTCTGCATTTATTCTTATTAAGGTTATTAACATGTGGGGACATACCATTCTCAGGTTTGACACATTTAAACGCATGCTATTCTGTCATTGAAGATTAAAGAATTGTATAGCAAAGGCTTACTTTTATAAGACGGCTCATTGGTCTAGTGGTTAGTATCCCTGACTGCGGATCCATGGGTCCCGGGTTCGATCCCCGGCTGAGACAAATATCGATGTGATAAGCATTTGGTTGTGCTTAGGTCTTGGGTGTTTAAATATGTATTTATATGTCTATCTATCTATAATATGTATGTATATCCGTTGCCTACCCATAACACAAGCTTCACCAGCTTAGCATGGGACTAGGTCAATTGGTGTGAATTGTCCAAAAAAATAATAATAAGAAATTGTCTTTTTCCAGGTTCTGAGTCCGCGTCTGGTGGCGGGCGGTGGTGCCGTGGAGATGGCAGTATCTCAGGCTTTGTCTGCTAACTCCTCACACAACACACCCTACAGGGCTATTGCTACTGCACTTGGTAAATATCAGTATCAACTGTATCGAGAGTTTGAGTGTATGACCAACCAGGTTCTAGAAGATAAACCACTATCTATATGGAAATTGTATTCGTTTTTACAACAAACTCCCAAGCGAAATTAGAGAATTATCACTGAATAAATTCAACTCTCGTTAAACGTAAATTAATCAATAAAGCTTTTTATAAATTTGACGTATACTTAAATGATCCTAATTCTTGATTTGCTCCAGTTCTAATAATTTGTATGACTCAAAACTTAGCGATTAAAAAGAGTGGCAGAAAGTTTATTGCCAGTTCTTCTTGCCCGCTCTAGGCCCTTGACTTGCGAACTGGTAGTAAATGTAAATTTACAATAAATTTAACTTTTTTTGACGTTCATAAGTGTACTTGTTTACCTATATGAATAAAGATATTTTGAGTTTGAGTTATCATACCATTTAACTTGTACATTTATTATAGTGTTGTTTCTCTTTAACTCATCATTTCTGAGTCAATATTAGTAAGAACAAATCTGAATTTTGATTCAACTTGTAAGTTCAAATCCTCAATACGTCGAAAACTCTTACCCTCAATTTTGGCGTTTGATGTTCGAGTTATGGAGGTTCTACTGTATTACAGTTTTCATATAACATTTTCTTATTATTATTATATTAAACAGCCTTTCTGAGTGTTACTATGTGTCAATAAACGATTTTGATTGATGTTTACAGAAATAATCCCGCGTACACTCGCCCAGAACTGTGGTGCCAACACAATTCGTACGTTGACTGCGTTGCGTGCACGTCACGCGGCGGGCGCCACTGTTGCCAGCACTGCGGGCATCGACGGAGAGACGGGAGAGATCGTGGACATGGCTGCTAAGGGAATTTGGGAACCGCTGGCTGTTAAGTTACAGGTATTTGTTTTTCATTTACATGTTGAACCACTGAATTTAAGATTTATGTTAAGAGATGTTTAAAATCCTAAAGGTCTGTTTCATTGCTCTTATAGCAAGTGAATGACCAGCCTTATTTCTGTATGTAAAGTAAAAAGTTTGTTCCCGTAATTTGTACTTTAGAGATTTTATTTTGATAAATATGTTACCACTTACGCAGTCCGGTTGTGGTTATTTGAGACCCTGAAATGTGTTTGCAACAGGAACAAATATATACAGCATAGAAAATTTTTTTTTGTTTTTTTTTTTAGTGCAAAGGTATTGGTGTAATATGCATTTTATCGTTAAAGTACAAGGAAAATGTAATTAACTAAAGACCCTATTTTCACAACCAACGAATTGAGATAAAAATGTTCGATAAATGTAACACCATTGCAAATTCATTCATACTAGACGACGGTCAAAAACGGCAACGCAGTGCTAGTTCGGTAGGATTTAAAGAAAACCTAAAAAAAATCAGATTAATAGGATACGATTGTTTACTTTTTAAATGTTTAGAATAATTGTCGTATGAATATCGTGATATTTCATTGTAGAGTTCCATTAGGTACTTAATAGAATCACAAAACAGCGAGAAAGCTGCTGAGGTGCTTTTGACGTTTCTGAAATAGTATGTATCGCGCAAATTTCCAAGAATTAGCGGTCTTATACCTAAGAGAAATGTAATTAGTAGGTTAATGTTTGATTAAATTGAATTAAGTCGTTAGTTATTAAACTTAATGAAATAACCAAACGATTTTGTGATCTTACATTCCTATATGTTAACTGCATAGCACGAAGTGGTGCGCGCGCGACGAGCTTTAAACTAAGCTTGCATTGTTAAAAATTTGTTATAATAGGCTAGGCTAACCTGTCATAACAAATGAGTCGATTTGCTTTATGTTGCATGTACGACGATTACTGTGTGTATAGAAATTATTATTTAATGAATTCCCAGTTCTTGTTAAATAAAACGTAATCGTCTTTAAAATAACACCTTTGGAACAAATAATATTAATACAATATTATCCCTACGTTGCATACTGTACCATATCTGGTACAATCAAAATAATTAAAGCTACTGTTCATTTAGTGCCACCTAGCGTCATTTGTCGGCCGACGGAGGAATCTTTACAACCCTAACAACGCTTTAGTATTGGCATGTGCCACCAGATGGTGTTAGCTATGATATTGTGATTCGTAAACAATTTGAAAGATCGTAGCGAACTCGTGGTTTACGTAAATAGAAAATTCTTTAAAAAAATGATTTTTGAATAAGGTTTTAGTAAGACTTACTGCTTTTTCCGCGAAGGTTTTTACTCCTTTTTGCGGCACTTCACTATAACGGTTAACTTTTTAGTGATGTCTAAGAAAATTCTATGTTTAGCATACATTAATTCAATTTATTTGTACCTATAGTTTATTGGTGTTACTACCCCTAGGTTTTTAAGCTACTACCACTATTATCACATCACTTATAATTCATATTGGGTTTTTATAAGTCACAACTTAATAGATTAATTTCAAATTTTGCAAATTGTTTAAGATCGTCGATTTGATCGATCGATTGAACACTAAACAAATATCATGGCAAGGGGATTAACTACACTACAGATTGTATAATTAGATACATATTACTGTTATGATAATAAATAAATTGACATTCGCTAAAGGGAAGGAAATGGGTATTTAGCAATTGAATCTATTATTAAAATTAATTATATATTGCAGGTCTACAAAACGGCTGTGGAGACAGCGATAATGTTGTTGAGGATTGATGACATTGTATCCGGTTCTAAGAGGAAGGATGGAAAAGAACCCGCTGCGCCGGCGCAGATGGCCCAACAAGAATAAAAGCTTTATTAACTTGTATTACATAGCCGCTATGATTTTACTAAATATTTTAAAATAGTTAGTTTCAATATTGTGAGTTTTACATTGGCTATTTCTTACTACTGGTAATATTCAATATATTACTGAAACCATCTCTCGTAGAGTTGCATTTAATGTCAGCGTAAAAAAAACAGCCATCAAGTCGTTTTTTTTTTAACATTTTATTGTAACAACTATTACAGGGTTATGTAATACGTCGAATAAAACATAGTAATAACTATCCACTAGTTTTTTACGCTAGATAACACTTAAAACTGGTGAGAAGGAGTCCAGATATGCTTTTCGCTTATAATATTATTAAGGTTCACTAAAATCTTTATATATGGTGAAAATATTTTCAAGAATTGCTAGATGCAAATTATTTCTCTAAAGACGCAGAATTCAGAGACAGTTTTTTTGAAGATATGATTTGTACCAAAAACAAATGTTTGAAGATGTGAATTGAGATTTGTCCTTGTCACACAATTAACGTTAATAATAACTTTGTAGTTTTTAATCATTTTATTTAATAACCTTCTCGTTATTTATCTATGGTCAGTTTACTCGTGAGGTCGCGTTTATGTTACATGCTGTTTCGTTTGAAACAATTATAGTATTAAACTTCTAAAATAATAAATATGTGTTTTATTTATCAATGTTAACGTGAGGTCAGAAAAAATACTCTTAATTTAGTAGAACATGTACCCATGGTTTTGTTGTTATTCTTATATGTTGATTCACAAAATATTTAATTGCCTGATCTGATCACTGAAGAATATACAATGTAATCTATATAACGACACTCAAGGGGCTGCTTATTTTGACGTTACAAAGAGTTGTTGTTAAATGGAAAGAAAAAATACTTAATCCAAAGCATCTATATCTATCACTAATTTTCTCTCCCTCCTTGTTGCGCGTATCAGTAAAACTTGTTTGTTAATACACCGTTATTTTCTCATACTTGCCATGTTTGCAGTTTGAAAGTTTGTGAGCAAACAAGGATTTGATAACGTTTCTATCCATGACTCCTACTAACAACAGTCTCTACGTAAGAAGCAACCCCAATTTATAAACAAATTCTATTTGACATAGCAACAACAAGCAAATCAAAAAAAGCTAAGAAAATTAGTTTTAACAACCTTTTAAAACTAAATTATCATTGAGTGGCTTTATATTTAAGTGTTATTTTTTTCTTCCTATAGAACAAAGGCAACTTTTAACTTCTCTATTCAAGATGATTATTATTGTATCTTTCTACTTAAAAGATATTTAAAAAAATAATGAATTCACAGATCACTAACGAATAATTGTATAGGAATAAAATAAATAAATAATAATTCTGTTTATTGCCAGAAACATCAGTTACAGTATTAAATAACAAAGAATCTTAGAGCTAATTTATTATGATAATCGCATAAGCAAAACCCTCAGCTAGCAGTTTTCTGAGCCAGCTTGTATTTAGGCCAAACTGAGAAATTAACTACACAAAAATAATCAAAAGTGTATATATAGTAGAGAATGTAATAAGTAGTATATAAAATAGAAACATTACCACCTTATACCTAAATACAATTCTTCAATGCCTTAAATTATTTAATCTGCTTAAAAAAGAAATTAATTCAGATCTTGAAGTACTATATGATTCATATATCACGATAAGAGTTAGGACATCATGCCAGATTTTCAGTGAAGATTGTTGTTTGATCAACTGCTTCCAGCTTTCTTTGAGATTTTAGAAGGGTTGGTAACCACGTCCAAATTTCTGTAGAAATTTATTGATTAACGTTAATATCGTAATCCAGCTGATAACTTATAAATTGTTAGTTTCTAATAAAATTAAACAATTGGTTATCGGAGTATGTTGCATCAGTTGTTATAAGATTGTTGCCAGAATAGCTCACTGCTTGTGATGGGTCACATAAGCTTCTTATCAAATAACCACCAGCCTGCATTTTATATTCTACCATCCAATAATTTCGAAGATTAGACCCATCTATATTATCTAACGTAACAAAACAGTTTTTATTTTGATAGACCCATCCTAGGTTTTCAAATTTTGACGAATGTATCGTATATGCTCTTTTAGTTGAATCATACTTAATTTCCCAATCGCTAGTTACAAGATTTAGGTTATCAATAATAATCAACTTTGATTCTTGATTTGAATTAATTACCTTTCTATAATTTGACTTCGTTGCAATTTTAAATTTACCATTTGGTATAGCTGGTTTTCCTATTTTTTGCAAAAACCAACTACTCGAAATTGTAATTTTGTCATTTCCACTTTCTTTACTATCAGTCACTATAAGTTCTTTGCCTCCTTGTGCACTGTCTTTGTCAATCATAGTTATTAACTTTTCTGTATTCTCTAGATCCCTAAGTCTGTATGATCCGTCATTAACCTTTTCGATGCGCCAATATTGATTCTTACCACTGCTCTCGGAATATGCTCTGAGAAACATTTCTTCTGACGTAGCATTACTATCCCAGCACAGCAAAAGGTCGGTACTTAGAGCATTTTTTATTTTATAAGCTTTTTTCTCTTTATTATATACAAACGTCCATGTTTGGCTATCATTTCCCCTGTAGCTGTGACCGTGAACCAAGGAATCCTCTCGATTGCTATACTCAATAACTATGTCTGTCAAATTACTATTAAATATATTATAATCACCATCTGAGATGGACTGATAAGAGACAGGTTTAATTGTCCAACGTGAATGAATATTGGCATCATCGCTAGAATCTTTATCAACTATTAGTTTAAGTCCGCCTCCTTGACTGTCAAAGGATGCAGCATTTAAAATTAAAATCAAATTTAAATGTTCCAAATTTCTAACTCTATATGACCCGTCATCGGTCCGTTCGATACGCCAATATTGGCACTTATTACCGCTATCTTTATATGCTCCAAGAACCATTTCTTTAGACGCAGTATTACTATTCAATGTTAGTAATAGATCTGAATTAAGCGCACATTTTATTTTATAACCTTCCTTTTCACTATCGTAACTAAACTTCCACTCTTGATTTTCCTTGACAGAGTAGCTTTGAGCATGAACAAAAGAGTCCTCTTGATTACGAAAGCCTACGACTATATCTGGCAGGTTACGATTAAATATATTATAGTTGCCATCTTGTATAGTCTGAAAATAGACAGGATTAAGTATCCATTTTTGATAGTTCTCTTTATCAGAAGAAATTTCTGTATCCATTGTAACTTGTTTTCCACCAAATGAACTAAATATATCCTGAATTGTTATAATCATATGTAAATTATCTAAATTCTTAAATTTATAACATCCGTCATCGGTCTGTTCGATACGCCAGTAATGGTTCTTGCTATCTTTATTTGTGAAACCGCGAAGATTATTTTCTTTAGTCGCATCATGACTATTCCAACTCAGGAATAGATCAGGATTTTGTTTACTCTTCAATATATAACCTTCTTTATCGGAATCATAATTAATTAACCATGTTTGATTATCCCCACTGTTATATTCGTTACTATGGATAATACCACCATCGACATTTTCAGACAAATCCAACACAAAATTATTATATTTTTTACTTTTTATTGTAAATTCTCCGTCTGGTAATGGACGAAAGTTATCAATCTCATCACCAAATGTATCTTCTAATACATCACCGTCATCACCACACATTAAGTCATCATTAGGATCCATTCTTCCTATAACTTTCGGTGTTTTTGACGATGAATTGGTACGAAACTTGATAAGATTTTGGTTCGATGAAAGAAAGTTTGGACGTGTACGCGTAAGTAGTTTAGTTACAAAAACTACTAAAATAAGACTTCTGGGCATATGACTCTTGTGGAAATTATTTGGTTGGCAATTCTTTGGGTTTTTTCCAAAATGCGAATCTCTAATACACGTCACCAATGTTGCATTCACGATGTTAATGACGTCAGATAGATCTGGAAAACGAGACATGGTTAGTATGGCAATGGAGTTTTAAGAAAAATACTAATAATTTCTATTAATCCTTGGATTTTAAACTGTCTTATTATTGCAACATCTAGGTACTGTTTTACAATTCGAAATATTTTCGCAGTTTGTCATGTCATTAAGAAACTTTATGTAAATTTGAAAGTTTGCTCAGCAGAATCAGCTTGTTTAAAACCTCTTCTACTTTATATTTAAAGAATTCTAGGTACATATTATATTAATAGATTTGATATGGGTAAGAAAGAAAATAAAAAATAAATGATTGAATATATTAAGTACCACATACTAATAGGGATTTGCAAGTGCAATTCTTGTAGATAAACTAGACCCTACAGTGTGATCAGGTCATAATGATACTGAATATTATAATGCATGAAACGGTATTGCTATAAAATCAGCGAGCAATTTCAACATGAGGCCCCCAGATTGTAAGTATAAGAAGCTGCAACTGCAAATGCATCCAAATGGATGTAAAAATTATACTTGAAACAATTGGAACAACTCATCGGGGCAATAAGTAGTTAATTAAATACCATAATTTATCAAATTAGTTTACTTGGCACTAAATTAAATCATTAATTACACAGCACAAGACCTAAGATTTTGTCATCAGTACAAATTTTATTAAACCATAATTATGGACAATGATACCAAAACAATAGGGGCAATCAATGTGGATGTTCAATTATATGTTGCAATTTTACTCCTACACATACTAGGTATCCAAACTAAACCTTTTTGTTTTATATCAATATAATATGTGAAGTTTTTGAAAACTAAAAAACAAATAAGAGTTATGTTTAATAGGTACTAATCATTAGTACCAAAAATACCTATTTATAAAATCTGAACAATAATATAAATTTAAATATTGATTTAAAAGCTTGCTTCAACAATTTCTTTAAAAAAAGATCAAAATTATGGGTAAATTATTACTTATTGTAAATAAACACTGTTTTGTCATGTTTTTTCTGCATCTTTTGACATTTGAAAGTTGTTTTTATCGTAGTAACTAAGTTGTTTTTGAACCTATGTAAGATTGAAATCTTGCATTCATTCATTCATGATTCAACTTCGCATTTTATATTATGATGTCGCTAGACATTCCAATACGAAAAAATATAATTCCTAAATAGTATCCTAGGGCTTATATTTCTACAACTTAATTTTATAAACAATCTATATCAGGTAAGTCGTAATCTCCCGAAAAATATAATGACTAAAAGATTAAAGAACCCACCTAGTTTGTTTTCAAAATAATTTAAAGATGCATGCAGTAATACTTAGCAATTTGCACGCAAACACTATTTGCATTTAATTGATATTAGTCACTTGGTACTTACTCACTATGTATATTTTTCTTATCGCCGGTAGTTTTTTTGTCAAGTTTGAGACGTGAAGCAGCTAGACTACAAATAACCAACTGTCAAAAGTTGTCAACAATTCTACCAGTCCAGAGTCCAGGGTTACCAACTCTCGATTATGAAAGTTTCCCCTCACGCAAATCTGTGTTATACAAAAATGTAATCAATTTTATTTTTTTATGTAACAGGAGGCAAACGGGAAGGAGGCTCATCTTCTTAACACTCACTTGTGCGTTGCCGGCATTTTAAGAATTGGTACGCTCTTTTCTGGAAGGATCCTAAGTCGAGTTGGCTCGGAAATACTTCAGTCAGGAGCTAGTTACACATTTTCAGTTATGAAACGTCGGAGGTGATACGGATGGTATTGCCTTGGCATCTGATGATGAAACTCAGCTGATGGTATGGATACATTAATATGAGCAGAACTACAAGGTCTGGACTAAAATGCAGGGAATATATCTCAATGATTTAGATCTGTGTTTCAGCTGCACCGGCCGCGCGTACGCTACGTCAGCGATCTCGTCGGAGAGATGTGATTACGCAGTATGCGTTCTGTACCGCTCTAACGCGTATTGGCCGCACCTATATTACGTCATCGTGTCTTAGGTTTTTATTTTCGTTACGGAATTTCTTGATACGGTAGCCGCGCTCAAAAAGCGTAACTTGAATTAATATCAAAGAAAAAATTTGAATTAATTTCAAAGACAAAAAATACTGGATAAATAAAAAATAATTATAATTGCATAAGTTGATACAAAATGCTGTGGAATAGCTTTACCGCGGTAGTCCCCGAGTGCCACATATTTTTTTTATTTTTATGAAAATCAATGTACTACAGTCGAAGAAGAAACACTAAGTCCTATAGAAAACAAAAATTTGAAAAAAAATTATATCGTATAACTTAATATTATCTTTAATACACTCAATAAACCACTATAAACAGTATGTCTAACGCAAGAACTCATCAGTACCAATCTAGTGGATATTATGAGCAAGATACAGGATGTAGATAATTTCGAATTTTAAGAAGAATTAGTAAAAAAAAGTCAATTTTCATATAAATACCAAAATAATTCATAACTCTGCAGGGGTTGACCTTAGAGACCTCCCGTAGAACAATTTTTTGCCGCTGATGACCTCATCTATCCCCTATTTGCGTTTGATCCACGACTTTTTGGCCACCCTGTATACAGGGTTTAAAAACGTTTGACAAATAATTAATTAAGCTGTAATGTCAATCAAATATTAACAACCATCACTAAATTACCTCAGTTTAAATGACTTATTAACTATTAGTAACTATATTTTATTATTTTACGATTCAATAGTAAACTAAATAGTAAGTTATTTATTTATTACAGAAATACATACATTATCCTTACAGACTATACCAATACGATGATTATATTGTGTAATAATCTAATTTAATATGGTCTTACCACTGGAAGTGAAAAAGCGTTTTTTGGACTAGTTACAATTACTTGAATTGTAAAAGTGTTAATGGTATTCAGTGAAATAAGAATTTGAAACCTAATATTAACAAGTTACAATAATAAAAATATAATGTATAAAGAATCAGACTATTGCACCTAAATATATAAGTCTTATTATCAATAAAAAAAAAACAAACAAATAGTACATCCCACAATTATATAGGTCTACCAGGATCTGATGGCAAAAAGGGAAAAAAGAAATTGACGCTAGCAATACTGGGGAAATTGGAGTAAAACGTTTTGATACTTTTTTTTCCTTATAGCGGCTGATTCTGTGTGTGATACATGCAAAATATATACAAATTTATATAATGATAATTTTTGAAAATGTGGCGAATGTGGGGTTTGAAATTTAGATGAAAACTCCAATTACTCTGTTCATGAGTTTATTAATTAATTAAGAACTTGAAAATGGTTCCAAATACTGCACATCCATAAAAAAAGTCTTCAACGTAGTATGTATAATAAACCTTTCCTCCTGCATCTCAATTAACCGATCTTGTTCTATGAACTGATTTTCAATTTTTATTACATGTTCACTAGATTTTCGCTATTCATCCCTATTTGAGAGAAAAAAACAGTGTAAAACTCATTTATCTTGTTTCTGATCAATTCTAAATCAAAACTATCCAAGTTTATTTGTAGTATAAGAAACCCCTGAAATAAACCAAAGTTTAGTATAAGTACATAATATAATACACACGAAAAATCCCATAAACCAAAGTATCAAGACGTGTCATTCCTACTAACCAGTCAACGCTTGCACATGGCTCAATATCGATGATTGTGTATGTTCTGCATCTTGTTGATCAAGTATTCTTTGATAAACATTGAAAACAATATGTCTTGCTTGCGATCGAAGAGGTTTCTTCGACATTTTCATCACTTTTTAAAGGAAATTTGAAGCCAAACCAAAAACAATTCCTCGAAAGTTCAGTTGACACATGAAATTTTTCTTTTATTGCCATATGAAAATCGCTAATTTTTAATTTTTTTTTTGCCATCAGATTCTGGTAGACCTATAGTTCCCACATTCGGCTAAAATTTCATTCATTGGCAACATTAAAGTCATAAAAAGACAGCTAACCTTGAAAGTGTCGACCGCGATACCGACCGACGCGATTCGTCATCACTCTAACAAGCTCGCTAGTCGCTTGTCGCTTACCGCGGCGCGTCATATTGCGATTTGCGAATTTGCAAAACGACTAAGGTGGAAACATACTACTAAAACGCCACGCGACGCAACGTGTCGACACCCGATGTCCATCGTGCACATTACCAACACGCGACACCACGACTTAAATCGACTTAGTCGTTTTGCAAATTCGCAAATCGCAATATGACGCGCCGCGGTAAGCGACAAGCGACTAGCGAGCTTGTTAGAGTAGGGAAGCGCTGTAAAATTATAATATAATTTAGTATTATAAAATATTATTACTTTCTCCCACTTGCAGCGTTGCTGAAGTTATTATTAACCATCGTCATAATACATTCGCCAATCGTCGCTCTTTACGCACACATTACTTACTAATACACAAATAATGGGAATTATAGGTAGCATTTCATGTTGGATATGTAACTATTTTCTAAGCATACTTGATTGTTACTAGACGCAATAAATAAATCTAACATCAAATTTATTTAAGATTCACAGAATTAAGTACCTATACTGTACAAAGAAAAGTGATGCTTTGTCGAAAAACCTACTACTAATATTTCAGTTTTAAAAAAAAAAGGTAATAAAATAATTAAAAATAAATAAGACTTTATTAATTGAACCTTATTCTATTGTTGCAATATTTTACAGCCTGTTCCCATAATAGGACTTTCCTGAATTGTGGGTGACCAGACTCTTATGATTAAAATAGAAGAATTTATCAAAATTTGTTTTTACTTTTTATTTGATTTCCTTAAATTTGGGTGTACGTGATATGTATGCGCTCCGAAGACTGTCTCACCTCAAACCAACACAAGTAGTAATTTTTCTGTAGCTCCGTAATCGAATTCATAGCAAGAATTTTTAATCTCCGAATTAGCCAAGGAACTCTCTGAACTGGAAGAACCGGTGATCAAAGACAGTGCATTAGCAACCCTGGGAACTGCTTTTTTAATACGTTCTACTTGAATTAAGCAGGAACTGGCAAGGGGATGGTACATTATTTTTATTACATCCTTCTCCGCTACTAGCTTCAGTCGTATAAAGATGAACATCTTGTGATGGTCGATTGAAGCCAGATATTGAGGTCAGATGTTCAGAAGGCGTAAGCTGTAACTAACCTCCCTTTTTCATAAAAACTTAATCAGTCTAATGGTACTGTGCACATTTAGAAGGTGAAGAGCATTATGAAGAAACCGTCAGATCGTTCTCCAGGTCTCCCAAAACTCGATGACGAAGATCAGGCAGGGTGATAAATACATTTTACTTTTCTATAACCAATATGATCAAGGAAATTATATAGAAATCGCGAAAAACTTATGCCGCCACTTTAGCATCTTCAAAAATATTCAAGCAATTTAGCACTGATAATATAATATTTTCGATAATTAATCTATATATATAAAAGAAAGTCGTGTTTGTCACAACACTTATAACTCGAGAACGGCTGGACCGATTGCCATGGTTTTTGATTTGTTGGATTTGTTTCCGTCCTGAATAGCAGAATAAGCTAATAATAAAATATCGGATAAGTTAACGAATAACAATAAATAAATAAATTAATTTTACGAATGCAAAAACCATATGGTGCCATCTGTTGACAAAACTACGCATCATTTTACGTCGAATTCGTGTCAGTTCAAGAAATTCCGATCTTGAGGTGAATGAGGAGATGCATAACCATGCTTTGATCCTGATCAAAAGATGTTGGATATCAGAAAGTGCTTAACATGCAGTATCGCCATATTGACGCTAGAGAGAAGATGCCTAATGTGTAAAACTGCCATTCTTCTTTCGCAATGGCAAGCAATAAAACATTTCTGTATTTGCAAAAAAGTTGTATTAATGTAATACTTAACATTAATAAAATCCTAAAATAAGTTAAATTAAAGTAACAACGATATTATAAGGTTGTAGGGCGGAACGAAGTTAGCCAGGTCAGCTAGTTAATAATAGAATAAAGAGTGCATCACTTATTATTTTTATCAAATCTTTAGTATTATCACCTACGGAAACATTATTTAAGGAGTCCTATGGGACTTCAATAATAGTTTTTTGTTCTTAGCAAAAAGGAATATTTTATAAAGAAATTACAATTTAAATTACCTACAGAAAAAGCGAAATGAAACGCATAATTTTTATATCAGTTATAGAGATAACCTCATAATATGTTGTCAAACCGACGTGGTCTTGATAGCATTTTTCAACAACCAATTTGCAAAACGATTCGTTTCCTGCGTCTTTGTGCAAGAAAATAGATATATATATCGTATATGTTAGGTTTTTTGCAATAGTTCCCTATTAATTTGCGATAACTCATTGTAAACATTATTTTCATTGATTATTTTTCCGACCCAAATATCGGCCAATAGAATTGCACCATTCGACGTCACGTGGTACAACCTACATGGTATTATACTGATAATTTTTTGTGAAAATTTTCTCTGGTCGTTGCTTCAAGAAAAGTATTAAGTAGTTGTTTTATTCATTATGAAATTCTTATTTGTTAACTGTACATTTCGTCTCATGGTGCAATTCTATTGGCCGACATTTGGGTCGGAAAAATAATCCCCCGAATACCACACGAGCTTCAAAATTATCGGGTATTTCCCGATAGGTTCGTTGCAAACAATTAATATAGTCGTCATGACGACTCTTGTGGTATTATAAGTGATAATTATATAATACTTTTAACATACGTAATATGTTTTTTTAACTTTGATTTTGATTTTGAAAACGGTGTAGCTTCGCAAAAACGAATTGTCTTTACTCTTTGTACATTGTGCTTTGTGTCTTTGTACTGTCTATTTAGAACTAAAACTCTCAGATGCCGTCAATAAGACAAACATTTTAATAGCTCTTTGCTATCTGATACTCTAACACGATGTAAAATCTCGTGCAACTTCTGGAATACTACAATAAAAAAATCTGAGGCGCTACCACCTTTGTAGTTCTGGCCATCAGATTTCCGTATCTGTTTCATGATCATTTGTCAATCTAATAGGCAAGTAGGTGACACCTCCTGTGGCTGACACGCGCCGTCGACTTTTTGGGCCTAAGGCAAGCTGGTTTCCTCACGATGTTTTCTTTCACCGTTCAAGCAAACGTTAAATGCATATAAAGAAAGAAAGTCCTTGGTGCACAGCCCGGGATGAGAGTCGCACGCTCTACTGGAATACTACAAAATATGTTACTTAATTGTGAAATTTAAACACAATTTAAAATATGGCAGGTAATTTAAAATGATTGTAATAATAATCATAATAAATGAAACAATTATTTGATTGTAAATGTAATAAATGGAGATATGTAGGTAACATTTTATAATTGTGTTCAATTTGGGATAAATTCTTTATGTAAACATCATTATAATTATCTGCAGCAATGTTTACTTAAACTTATTTTGTTTTGCATTTATTTTCTTTTAGATAGTTATTATTTGTTATAATAACATATGATTACAGAGTGCAGGTTAATAATTATTGATAAAAATAAATTTATCTAAACAGAATATGATAATAAGGTTGCAATAATACGTATCTATACGAAAATGTTTTTACCTATGAAAATAAAGCCAATAATCAATTAAAAATCAACTCATTGGTTAGTTTAGCTTTGTCCTGCCTTGCGATTCTGTAACTCACAGCGGTGATCTTGTACTTGCTCGCTGGTTAGACCAGGGTCGTTAATTTTTGAAACCAAAAAAAATAATAGTAGTAGGATATATTTATAGTAGGAAGGAAAATGAAAAATAATAATTACGGGCGATCTGAGGTCGTGAAGGGGAAGGGGGTGAGGTTTTTAAGGGTAAAAACGGTTTATCTCGATTTCCGGCAAAAAGTATTGCCAAATCGTAAAATGACTGCTTCACCACTGATTAGAGCGCGACCGCCGCTGCGAAAACCGCTGTGAGAGTTCGAAAAGTGAGTTACAGAATCGCAAGGCTGATAAGATTAATATGTCCTTATTTATTCACAGGATTCAACGCTAAAACACATAAAATAAAATAAAAAATAGACATGTAAGAACACCAAAAAAATTAACAACGCAATATAAAATATATTTTAATAAGCAGAAAGAGAAAAAAGCTCCTCGTAGTTCTAGTTAGTGCCTAGAATGCCCATTGTATACTTTACAGATTAACTTTTTTGTTTATTCTCGATCATGTGTTAAGTTTTGTCGTAAAGAGAGAATCCTACACAATTGGTGTTTTCTTCTTACTAGTAAAAAATTCTTGCTTTCAATATGCAGTATCAATAACTTTTTTTTAATTCACCGATTTAACAATGCAGTAATATGAGAATTCTCGTCGAAAACAGGTTTTTTGCATCGGCTAAAAATGGAACGTCGATGTTTCAAATGATTTTAATGGATATATGGTTTTGATGTGTATATCATTAGCCTGAGTAATAAGTTAATTATTTAAATGTGTTCTACGTCCTGGTGGACAGAAAAACGGTGTCCAGTTTGTGTTTCAAACACATTGTTATAAACTTCTTTTTTATTTCTGATGATAGTGTCCAAGTTATGTAAATGCTCGGTAGATCTACAACAAATGCGAACTATGTATGCCTACGCGTTTATCATAGAGTGTCCTGTTCGACGTAGGTACTACTGAAAGCCATCACTTCACATTTTTAATATTTAATGCTCCAATTGATGCATGGCGTCCAAAGCAAGTTGCATATTTAAGATGCAAATCCTGGCCAATCCCCGAGCCCATTGCTTATAGTTCCGAGGCATATACAATTGAGAATTATCGGTGTTAAATTTTTTTAGGTACTTTCAGAATCATGATACACTTTGCTGTATCATGGTACACTATAAATATTTCAATAATACTTATCTAAAAATAATATTAAAATATTTCAGGCACTCCGAGAGGCGCTTTCGAAATTAATCGATAGAGCATTTTTTATTTAAAAGACAATTCACACCAATTGACCTAGTCCCATGCTAAGCTGGTGAAGCTTGTGGCTTGGTACTAGGGAACGGATATACATACATATTATAGATAGATAGACATATACATATGTTATACATATTTAAACACCCAAGACCTAAGCACAACACCAAATGCTCATCACATCGATGTTCGTCTCAGGGGATCGAACCCGGGACCCATTGATTCGCAGTCAAGGGTACTAATCACTAGACCAATGAGTCGTCATTTGCTGCCATGAATGCTATCAGGTCCCAGGGTAGTCCTATAGCGTGGAAGTTCATTCCACTCCAAATTCAGAAGGACCTTAGAGATTTATTAAATTAATGGGTATGTCGTATCCAGTCCACTTAGGAAAATCGCCGCGCTGGAAAAAGAGTCGATACATTGATGTACTGGATCCCGGATGTTGTTCGCAATGACCTTATGCGAAATTGTCGGGGTCTCAAAGTGATAGAGCACTCCTCCAAAGCTATGTGTAATAATAAACAGATTTGGTATACCTAAATGAAAATAAATAAATAAGCGTGCGCTCTTACGGAATTAATCACTTCACTTCGTAGTTTGCAAGCACTTCAGTTGGTTCGCTCCTGTGTTTTATCAAGTTTGAAGATTTGAATATTGCAATGGCTGGTGAGTATTTTTATTTCTTTATTTATAATAATTATTAATTATAAAATAATAAGAAGTACAAGAACGCAGATATGAACGACGCTTCAATGACCGTCTACTATTGAAATATTGATAAATTTATTGCAATAGATCAGAGTCCCCAAACTTTTTTGTGTCGTAGAACCCTTGCCATGTTTTTCCGTGTTTGGTAGACTTACCTGATATTGATTTCCTGTAAATTTCTAACTGTAGTGAAGTTTAGTGTTAAAACTTAAAGTAAAAACACATGTTAATTTATACATTTATTAATTGAATTTAAATTAAAACTACTCAAAATAAAATTTTGTATCAGCTGTTATGTAAAATATACGTAGCATTAAACATAAAATAAACTATAAATAAAATAACATAAGCAATAAGTCAATATTTTTAGTGAGAAAGATGAAATTACCCAATTTTATGAACATATATAATTTTTTACTTCATAGGTACTTTTATAAATAAAGTATATGTTATGATATTATAAGATAGTATGATGTAAGTAAATAGGTACTATCAGTGTTTGTGTTGAGATCCACTATCGTGGACCCTCATTTTCATTTCATGGACCCCCAAATTTTTTTTCGCTGACCCCTTGCAGGTTGTCATAGACCCCTAGGGGTCGATATAGACCACTTTGGGAATCACTGCAATACATTAACAAGGAACACTGATTTTTATTACTATACAGGAGATAAGTGCTGCCAAGTTGTTACAAGTAACTTTTTAGCAGCTATCATAATTTAGATTAGAGTATTCCGCTGCCGCAAATTGAGAAAAATTAATACAAAACTTAATCAGGACTTTAACGTAGGAAGTATCTGCTCTCAAATTTACAACAACAAAAACATTTAATTTAAACATTAATAATAATAGAGGAAAATAATCGAGGATTGAGAGATTTTACCTAGGCCAGCTTTGCGTTGGCTACTCGGGGGTCACCAATGCTGATAAAATATTTATTCCTTCGCCTTAATGTTGAAATTATTTTATAGTCTAAATTTTGGATCGCAATTAAACAAGTTCCAACCGAATTGATGATGGTTAATAAGGGTGCATACGCGGCCGGGTCGAGCACCAGCTGGTTCATAATATAAATGATACAATTGTTATAAAACTTCTTTAAAGAGATAAATATATCAATCTAATAGTAATAATACCATAATAAGTCTAGTAAGTACAAACGGAAGTATGTATAGAAGGTACCCATCATTCTGAAACATATGGAAAATCTTATGAAATAGCGGATATTCAACTTACAAAAATATCATCTGAGCGTACAAAAATACATAATCTTAATCTTAATATATATAAATTACGTGTCACGTTGTTTGTCCGCTATGGACTCCCTAAACTACCGAACCGATTTCAATCAAATTTGCACACCGTGTGCGGTTTGATCTAACTTAACAGATAGGATAGCTTACATCTCAATTTATACCAGCAATATTATTTTATTGCAAAATATTTGTTTTTTATTTGATAGTCGCAATTCTAGCAAATGGCGCTGTGTTGAAAGTACCAATGTTTCACATACGCTACAATTTTATGGCATAACCACCAAAAAAGCATGGTCCCCATGACTGGTGTTCTCCTACCGTTTCCCTTGAATAGTTTGCTACTATGTAATATAACAAAAACCTTAGCCACAGCAACGCTTGGCCGGTCTGCTAGTATATTATATAAATTACGTGTCACGTTGTTTGTCCGCTATGGACTCCTAAACTACCGAACCGATTTCAGTCAAATTTGCACACCGTGTGCAGTTTGATCCAACTTAAAAGATAGGATAGCCTCTCGTGGGGATAAGCAACAATCACGGACTTACTATGACATTATATTATTCTGTTGCGGACGATAGAAGTTTTTAAGGTGCAAATTTTTTTCCATTTTTAATTTTTATACGAGGGGAGGTAAAAAAATTCGCGGAATGACAAGGAAGGGTAATGAAATGAAACATTAGACTATTTTTCCTTTTCAATGTATTCTCTCATAACCCTAAAACATTAATATCAGATCTGTCAAATAACTTATTAATACCGTCGAAAAGAAAAAGATTTGTCTCGTCCATAATCATCAGTTCCGGAGATCAGCGCGGTCAACTAACGACTAACGAGTATATTATTCAGCGTTATACTCGTGATACTTGTTGAAATAGTATCTAAGATATGATAAACGAAGTGTTTTGCATTTCATAAAAAACATTAGGCCAAAGACTCCCCATTTTTAACATAGCCTATAATTAAGTTCAGACAATCATATTCAGACATTCAATTTACTTCATAAATAGTTAGAAAAGAGATTAGACAAGTCAGGTAAATGTTTCATCTAATATATAAAATTCTCGTGTCACAGTGTTCGTTCCCATACTACTCCGAAACGGCTCCACCGATTCTTATGAAATTTATGCATATTCAGAAAGTCTGAGAATCGGCTACTATCTATCTTTCAAACTCCTAAGTGGTGTCCAGCCCAATTTTTTTACTTTTTATGATACAGCATGCAAAAATGCATACAACCCCTAATTTTCACCCCTCTACGATCAACCCCTATTTTTTATTATAGTAGATAGTTATTTTTATAGAACTAAATAAATATTTCCTAGACATAATATAGGTAATTGACAAAACAATGTTTGCCGGGTCAGCTAGTGTACTATAAAACAAACAAAAAGCAAGTTGCTATAATAAAAGTGCATTTGTTTCAGACCTTCCACCCTACAGGACTAACGGAATTCAGGCAGCAGTGGTAGAATGGATTAGAGCTTTGGACTTAGAAATAATAAGCCTACTACTGTCAAGGGCTTGGCCAATGGCATTATTAGGCATTAGCGAACTTCGATGGAGACCAACCGTATTAACAGATACTGATAACGTTGTACGACTCGATAGGAGGCAAAGATTAGTTAGATGGGATAGAAGGCCGCCAAATGAGATATTTTTAAACGGATTTGTACCCATTGTGACACGGGAGGACCCGGATTGGGAAGAGACAGACTTGTATGGTTTTGCCAAAAATAATCATCCATCCATCTTTGTTTCAACAACAAAAACACAAAGAAACAAAAAAAAGTATGTCTGGACACCGAGAAATGCCAACCGGGGTATAGTTTATCAATACGAAATTTATGCTCCTGGAGGAGTTGATGTAAACGATTCCTTCTCAGATGCATCGCCATGGCCTAATCAAATGGAGGTAGCCTTTCCTGGAGGAATACAAAATATATATATTCGATCAGCAAGGGAACTACATAATGGACGAGTTCAAAGAATTTGGATAAATCCTAATTTCTTGGATCCCGGTGATTTAGAACCCATTGTTTCTTCTTCAAGAACTCTTCAAGTCGTATGGGAAATAAATCATCCTGATGGTGGTAATAAAGATCAACGTTCTGAGAGATCAACAAGCTCTTATGATGACTTGATGTACGGTGGTACAGGTAATTTACAAGAGGATACGTTTGGTGATGAGTCTAATAACCCAAGACCAATTGCAGCTGGTGAATTTATGATTGAAAGTATAAAAGATAAAAATTCCTTTATGGATTTAAGTAAAAATGTCAATGGCGGAATTATTCACAGCAACGTATATAGTGGCGGGAATAGCCAAATATGGGTATTTAGTTATGATGATAATAAAAAGGCGTACAAAATACAAAGTTATCAAAATTCTACTCTTTATTTGAGCTGGGATAGTAATGCTTCATCTAAAGAAATGATTCTCCGAGGATATACAAATAGCGGCAGCAATAACCAATACTGGCAAATTGAACAGACCGGGAGAAATTATAGACTTAGGAATCTTTTAAATCGAGATATGATTATAACAGCTCAGGATAAATCTAGTGCATTCGGTGGAAAAGAAGTTATTGTAAATACTGAAATAACTAATTCTAATACAAAAATCTCTCAGGAATGGAAAATGATTCCTTTCGATTTTCGGCCGATTATGGATGGCGATTACAATATATTTAATCTTGACTTACCGAATCAAGTTGTTGACTTTAGTAATCAACCCGATTTATTGGTCCACGGGCATGAATTTTGTGACAATGAAAATCAAACGTGGCACTTTACTTACAATAGTACCCATCATGCTTATCAAATATGGAGTGGTCGAAAATCAAATCTTTTGTTGACTTGGGATAGTAACGCTGCGTCAAAAGAAATGGTTGTTCGAGCATATACAGAGAGCAGGAGTAAGAATCAATATTGGCGTATTGAACCGACCGGCTCTAAGTCTTGTAAACTTAGAAATTTGGAAAACTCAAGTATGATTTTAGGTTTAAGTAAAGTTAGCACTTCATATGGTGGATTAAATTTAATGGTTGAAGATGATTCTGATGGTCATTCTAATCTACATTCAGACTGGGATATTAAACTCATCTTTTATCAGTACATTCCAGATGGCGATTATAATATATTCAATGATAACTTCCCAAATATAGTCATTGACTATACCAACCAAGAGGGTGCTTTGATTCATGGTCATAACTTCTGTAGCAACAATAATCAAAAATGGTCATTCGTCTATGATGGGAAGAGAAAAGCTTACAGAATGCAGAGTGGTGTACGTTCAAACCTTTGGTTAAGCTGGGATAGCAATGCCTCATCTAAAGAAATGGTTCTTCGTGCATATACAGAAAGCGGGAATTCTAACCAATATTGGCGCCTTTACCCAGCCAATGACGGATCATACAGAATCAGAAATATGCGGGACTTTAAAATGTTAATAGCTCTAACTAATAAAAATACCCCTTATGGAGGCAAAGAACTTATAGTATCAGCTAATAAAGAAAGCGGTAACACTTGGTATCTTAAAAACCTAGGGGAAGTACCTCTACCAAATAGAAAATTCAGAATTGCAACTAAACTGAATTACAAAAAAGTAATAGATTCAAGTACATCTTACAACTTGATGATTACTCACGACCTAAATTTCGCTTCTAGCATATGGGAACTTGTATATAATTCAAGTAAAAAAGCATACAATATATATTCCTCGGACATCAACAACTTAGGATGGATATATCAAAATAAAAACTTTTTGGTTAAGCTGGGCAATATCGATGGTCCCGATCATGGAGATCTGAGATATTTTTGGACGATAGAATATAGCATGCAAACTGGTTGCTATTTAATAAGAAGCTTATATGATCCAGCTCTTGCAGTTGGTTATACTGACAAGGACTCTGTAATCACCGATACATCAACATATTCGGATAATCAATTATTTCATTTTATTCTAATGTAAGAATTAGATAGAGTTCAATACTCAATATGGTAAACAGTAATTTAAAATGAAATTTTTATTTTATAACCTGGGTTAATAATAAAATTTATTAAATATATCATAAAGCTGGCAATGACAATGACATAGATGTTCGCGCCCCCAATATGTAAAAAGTAGTACTGTATTTTCCTTATGTATTATGTAAACGGTAAATGTACAACTTAAATATCAGCTACTTCAAAAAAGAACACCCTAAATAAAACATCATGATGGCCCCGCAATTGTTTTCTTAAGTAACACCTTGTAACACAATCTTAACAGCAAAGCCTTTTTCCTGAACATCAATTTTAATATGAGCATTACGTTTTACATTTGCTTTTGAAAATTAAATACTTCCTTTAGCTTTTGGTTATTTGTATCAAACAATGATTATCACATGTATGTCAATAAACTTTATTCACTATTATTTCTTTCTTTTCCCAGTTAATAAAATTGGCAAAACTACTGGCAAGCATGCTACTTGTTTATCCCATCGCAATATTCGATGGAAATTCGGACTCCAATTTGCATAAGCCGATTTACTGGTAGCTCACAATAGTGATAGCGATTGCGACCACGACATTAATTTTGAGCTACAGGCTTTGGGGATATTGAATTTGTATACAAAAATGTCACAATTGGTATTGCTATTTGTATTGGAAGTTACAACGTTCGGGCTAAGATCTATCTACTCGTATATTTATAATAATAAATATACGAGTTAATAAACTATCTTAATTGTATGTCGTAAATAAATTCATTAAAAACATATATTAGACTCCAAATTGCACTAAAAGTAATATTGTGATTATTAGTTTATAAAAGTGATTCTTCAAATGTTTAATTAACTAAGCCAATGACTCGTATCCAGTCCGGTAAGTCAAGTCAAGTCAAGTGATGCATGCTGGAAAGAAAGTCGATACTACTGAATGTGAAGAACGGTGGAGCCCGGGTTGCAGCCTACTCGCAACTAGCTTGTTGTAAGGAAATTTTCTGTGATCTCAATAATTCAACCCAGGCTTTTATAAGTAAGTATTGTTGAGTTACAAACAGACAGTCTTTCAAACCTATTATTTTTATAAAGTCTTGTTACATCTAACAGAAAAATAACAAATAAAAGCGTGCGCTCGTACGGAATTTATCATTTCACTTCGTAGTGCAAGCAGTTCAGTTGGCTCCTGTGTTTTACTAAGTTAAATTTTGAATAATACAATGGCTAGTGAGTATATTTATTTCTTTATTTGTCAAATCATTATACACGCTTATAAGTAATGCAGATGACCCTATGTTGATATACTTAATTTATTTATGTTCGGCATAGATTAAGTAACATAGGATTGCTGATTTTCCTATTATACTAAAATAAGAGTTCAGTGCTGCCAGAGCTTGAAACAAATAACTTAATAACTGCTATCTTAAACCGCTAAAGCAACATTATTCACTTATTGAAGAATATGACTATACGTGTAGCAGGCTAAACTAGTGATCTAAGTTTTAGCCAGGTACCGGAAGAAATTGAGAAATATGACCAAAGGAAGTTATTGTGGTGTTTACAAGTAACATATATCTATATTCAAATTAAACTATAACAAAAACAGTTAGTGCTTTTTATAAGGCCAGTATTACGTTGGCTACTCGGGGGTGACCAAGGTTGAACATTTGTTTATGCCCCTGCAGGACAGACTAGTAATTGTATGTAAAATATATATAAACATATTCCGACTGAATTGATGATTTGTTTAACAAGGGTGCGAGTCACACGTGGACGTATTCGCGGGCACCAGCTGGGGCATAATACAAATGATACAATTGTAATAAAACTTCTTAAAGGGATATAAAGCAAATTTATTAAATATTTTCTAAACAAACCAAATATATCAATTTAATTCTCGTAGTACCATAATAAGTCTTCTCTAATAAGAAACACATGGGCAATCTTCTTCTTATCTAATCTTGTCAAACAGACAAAAATATTATCTGCAGGAATATATAAACACACAAAATATATATTTAATGAGTACGAATAGAATAAGTACCTACTAATTCGATTGAGAGACATTAGTTAGTAATATTTTTTTCAAATTTGTATAATGAAGTCGGTTATTATTTTCCAAGAAATATTTTTATATTTTTATCAATTGTTAAAACAAATGTTATTTATAGGTATGTTATCTAAAGCTGGCGGCTTCAACACATTTACACTTTGTGCTTGTGTAGTGTCTGTGAATAAGCGCGCGCAAATACATCATGAAAAGACTGTCCGTCACTCTCGCGCCCGGTCAAGCTTATGAGTATATAAGAGACAGTTATTGTTTTTCTTTTGCTACTGTTTATGTTGATCTTTACTGTGCATGTTGATCTTTTTTCAAACATTACCAGGGCATATCGTGAAATGGTGCACAATGTTTTTAATTATTTTAAGCATCTAAATAAAAACAGTTTAATGAAAAAATTTTATATTTGATTTGACATCAGATGCGACTGGGGTTTCTAAGAGGAGTATTGAAAGAATTGTAAGTGAAGTAAAAGTGAAGTGTGTTGAGCTAGATGGAACTTATGTCGAAAAATGAAAAATTATATACACAAACTACTCTTTTACGTTCTTGGTCAGGCTTAGAACTTTTGGATCCACCCTCGTATGCACATAATATTTATATGTATTTGACACGCTTTTATTTATTTACAACCCACCCAACCTTACTAAAACCAGAGTAGACTAAAAAATATGGCTTGGCAAAAAAGTCATATTTTTAAACATACTGTATAGTGAAATTGCGTTAGTGTGAGTACTGTGAACGCGCCAGCTTTCGATAACCGACCTATACGTCTGGAAACTGCTTTTTGTTGAAAGACCTCTTTACATCTTTTGTCTTTATTTTACTTCATGTTTTATCTGCTGCACTTTATTTAAACCACAATAGAACAAATAATGATGTAAATAGAGTGCTCTTATTATTATTGCAATGGCGCATTATTTGCATGGGATGCTGTCCAGATGCTGTGCATGGGATTACATTATTTACGAAGATTACCACGGCAGTGTTAAAGGTTGAAGGTATCTGCTGTAGATTATGTACAATATATATTACAGTTATTTTTATTACAGCGAGTAGACACTCAATGATTTCACGATGACACTAACATAATATCATTAGATAGGTATATGGACTAGTTGGGGTCGTACTATTTAGAATTCTGATATCTAAATAGACTCACATGTAAATAAGCAAAAATCACGAGCTTATGATGACATTCATGTAAAAATATAGCCATTTTTGAATTTAAACTATGATCATCAGTTCCTTAGATCGGTCAGCTAAACGAACAAACTTTTCAGCGTTCTATCCTTATCGCAGTACGTACGTACTCTTTACTTGTTTCGTACATCGCTCTGTCCTTATCGTACGGCGTTCTGGAATATTCAGTCTGGTTTCGAGAAAGTTCAGATCTTCCCTCTGTTTCGCGAATCATTCCGTGCTTTTCCCCACCTAGAAAAGTAATTCTAGAATATTTGTGTTGCGCTTCGTTAACATTGGACCAGAGAAGAGACTCCCTTTTTGATCATAGCCTATACATAAATGTAGTCAATCAAATTATTGCATTCAAAAATTCAGTTTGTTTCATAAATATAAAGAAAAGTGATCTGTCTGTCAGATAAATGTTAAATGTTTAATGTAGTAAAAAACAATCAAATAGCAAGTTTTTGTAATAAAAGTACACTTGTTTCAGACCGTCCACCCTACATGACGAACGGAATTCAGGCAGCAGTGGTAGAATGGATTAGAGCTCTGGATTTAGAAATAATAAGCCTATTACTGTCAAGAGCTTGGCCAATGTCATTATTAGGAATTAGTGAACTTCAATGGCGACCAACCGAACTGAGAGATACTGATGATGTTGTACGGCTGGATAGGAGGCAAAGGTTGATTAGATGGGATAGAAGACCGCCAAATGAAATATTTTTAGAAGGGTTTGTTCCAATTGTAACTAGAGAGAATCCTGATTGGGAGGAGACAGACTTATATGGTTTTGTGAAAAATAATCATCCATCCATCTTTGTTTCAACAACAAAAACACAAAGACAAAAAAAAAGGAAATATGTTTGGACACCGAGAAGTGCCAGTCGCGGTATAGTGTATCAATACGAAATTTATGCTCCTGGCGGAGTTGATGTTAACGATTCCTTCTCAGATGCATCGCCATATCATAATCAAATGGAAGTTGCATTTCCTGGAGGAATACAAAATATATATATTCGATCAGCAAGGGAACTACATAACGGACGAATTCAAAGAATTTGGTTAAATCCCAATTTCTTGGATCCCGGTGATTTAGAAACCATTGCTTCTTCTTCAAGAACTCCTCAAGTCGTGTGGAGAATAAACCATCCTGATGGTGGACATAAAGATGGACGTTCTGAGAGATCAGCAGGCTCTCATGATGACTTAATGTACGGTGGTGAAGGTGATGTACAAGAGGATACGTTTGGTGATGAGTCTAATAACCCAAGACCAATTGCAGCTGGTGAATTTATGATTGAAAGTATAAAAGATAAAAATTCCTTTTTGGATTTAAGTAAGAATGTCAATGGCGGAATTATTCACAACAACGTATATAGTGGCGGGAATAGCCAAATATGGGTATTTAGTTATCATGATAAAAAAAAGGCCTACAAAATAAAAAGTTATCAAAATTCTAGTCTTTTTTTAAGCTGGGATAGTAATGCTCCATCTAAAGAAATGATTCTCCGAGGATATACAAATAGCGGCAGCAATAACCAATACTGGCAAATTGAACAGACCGGTAAAAATTATAGACTTAGGAATCTTCTAAATCTAGATATGATTATAACAGCTCAGGATAAATCTAGTGCATTCGGTGGAAAAGAAGTTATTGTAAATACTGAAATAACTAATTCTAATACAAAAATCTCTCAGGAATGGAAAATGATTCCTTTCGATTTTCGGCCGATTATGGATGGCGATTACAATATATTTAATCTTGACTTATCGAATCAAGTTGTTGACTTTAGTAATCAACCCGATTTATTGGTCCACGGGCATGAATTTTGTGACAATGAAAATCAAACGTGGCACTTTACTTACAATAGTACCCATCATGCTTATCAAATATGGAGTGGTCGAAAATCAAATCTTTTGTTGACTTGGGATAGTAACGCTGCGTCAAAAGAAATGGTTGTTCGAGCATATACAGAGAGCAGGAGTAAGAATCAATATTGGCGTATTGAACCGACCAGCTCAAAGTCTTGTAAACTTAGAAATTTGGAAAACTCAAGTATGATTTTAGGTTTAAGTAAAGTTAGCACTCCAAATGGCGAATTAAATTTAATGGTTGAAGATGATTCTGATGGTCATTCTAATCTACATTCAGATTGGGATATTAAACCCATCTTTTATCAGTACATTCCAGATGGTGATTATAATATATTCAATGATAACTTTCCAAATATTGTTGTTGACTTTACCAATCAAAAGGGTTCATTGATTCATGGTAATAACTACTGTAGCAATAATAATCAAAAATGGTCATTTATCTATGATGGAAAGAAAAAAGCTTACAAAATAAAAAGCGGTGTGCGTGCAAAACTTTGGTTAAGCTGGGATAGCAATGCCTCATCTAAAGAAATGGTTCTTCGTGCATATACAGAGAGTGGGAGTAAGAACCAATATTGGCGCCTTGAACCAGCCAATGACGGATCATACAGACTCAGAAATCTGCATGAATTTAAAAAGTGTATAGCTATAACTAATAAAAATACCCCTTATGGAGGCAAAGAACTTATAGTGTCAGAGACTAAAGAAAACGGTAACACTTGGTATCTTAAAAACCTAGGGGAAGTAGGTCTACCAAATAGAAAATTTAGAATTGCAACTAAACTAAATTACAAAAAAGTAATCGATTCAAGTACATCTTACAACTTGATTATTACTCACGACCTAAATTTTGCTTCGAGCATATGGAAACTTGTATATGATTCAAGTAAAAAAGCATACAATATATATTCCTCGGACATCAACAACTTAGGATGGATATATCAAAATAAAAACTTTTTGGTTAAGCTGGGCAATATCGATGGTCCTGATCATGGAGATCTGAGATATTTTTGGACGATAGAATATAGCATGCAAACTGGTTGCTATTTAATAAGAAGCTTATATGACCCAGCTCTTGCAGTTGGTTATACTGACAAGGACTCTGTAATCACCGATACATCAACATATGCGGATAATCAATTATTTCATTTCATTCTAATGTAAGAATTAGATAGAGTTTACTCAATAGTAATTTAAAATGGAAAATTTTAACAAATAACCCTGGTTAAATTAAAATCAAAATATAATTTATTCATAAAGCTAACACGCTATATTAAATTAAATGCTTCTAAAAATAATTTTACTGCCAGTTGTGTCCCCGTAGAGCGAAAACCTATTTCGAGACAATGAGGGTTAAACTTTTGAAACATATACATTGCCATAACTGTAGCATGTCATGACATATTTTAATGTTTTTAGTTTCATTTTGAAGGAAATCAAATTAAGTTAAAATGATGCTAGGCTACCCAAAGTGATTATTAAGTTATTACCTAAAAAAAACTATTAATTATTTGTTCTCTGTAGAATATCCGATGTAGTTATGAATTAGTTAATAGTCGCACTTAGTGATTTTTCACTCAGATCGAGTTTATTTTTATAATAAATTACTTGAGATGCGTTATTTACGACTAACTGGTAGATATACAAAATATACATAATGGAAAAAAAACTTAAGAGTTAAAAGGCATTTAGTTTTATAATAGTATACAATCAAACTACTTTTATATAAACAATCTTCTACACTTCCTATGGATTAAAAATGTTGATATAAAAGTAATTAAATCCTTTATTATTATTAGCTATGTAAGTTTTTGATAAATAAAAGCTCTTTAACAAGAAATTATGAGTTATATAGTCATTTATATAAAAATAAACGAGACAATTTAAGTATGGAGCCATAACGTACACCATTTGACCTTTGATTTGATTCTATTCTTAATATTTGAGTTAACTTAATTTCGTCTCGCGAGGAAATACTCCACAATCTATACATATCTATACACATATATATAGCGATCCTTTAAATTATATCAGTGATCAGATGTGGAAACAGCTTGCTCCAAAGTTCAGTGTGTAATTTTATATGTAAAATAAGCTGGAATTAAATGTATGTCAATAAACTTTATTCACAATTATTTCTTTCTTTTCCTAGTTAATAAAATTGATAAAGTTAATAGACACAGTACTACTGGCAAAAGTGCTTCTTGTTTATCGCAATATTCGATTGTAATTCCTACTCTAATTGGCGTAAGCTGATTACAATATGACAACGTTTTTAACGTACATTTTTCAATTCGGCAAAAAATTAATACACACTAGCACCGATTAACTGAACTCCCAACAGTGATAGCGGTTGCGACCCCGACTTTAATATCGAGCTTGTGTTCTACGCGATCTCAAGGGTGTGACATCAGTGCTACATTGGGGACTATATCGAAATTGTATACAAAAATGTCAGGATCGGTTTTGGTATTGGAAGTTAGAGTTAATAACAATCTCAATTGTACTAAAAGTGATAATATTATATAAGTAATTTTTATTTTATTGATTGGCCTTGGCTAAACTGTCACGTTTACACAAACTTTCTTTACTAAGAGACTTCAATGTTTGGAAAGTTAATGAGTTTTGAGGCAAATATTGAATGTCGGTGCTAAGATAGTCCAATATGTATGCATCGCTTTCGTTAGACATTAAATTATGAGCATTGATTGATTGAGCATGATTATGAGCTAAAGAGGTTGGCACTGGTTCACCTACTTCTTCAACATAAGATGTATTTTTCCAAGGCTAGCTGTGCTCGGGACGCATCAGTACTGATAGTTTATTTATCTCCAGCAGGAAATACTATTAAATTTACAAATATATTTAGATTTAAAATGCGAAAAGAGATCTTTGACACTGGATGACAATGGCTGCGGACGCCATTGTTCCGACATTTTATATGTAAAGGGGAAAGTAGTCTTAAATGAAATTAGCAAGAAAGGCACTATTGGATGGTCGATACTTTTTTTTACCAAAAGACTCAAGTAATAATTAATGGATAAAGTACTAAATGCTCTCTATGATTTGCCTGAGAGTATATTTTAGTACTTATTTGGTTTTTTTATTCTTATTTCTTTACTTCACTATCTCCAATCGAAACTAGTACTATGAAATAATTTTTTCTTTTGTTTTCCCACTAAAAATGTTTGTTTCGAAATCTAATCACCTACTTGCAGGAAATAAAAATTATCAATAAAATAACCACAAAAAAACCACACAGTATTTAAATTTGCGAAAATATATTACGCCATGCACTCGGTTTGTTTAAAATAGGTACTTTTTATTATTTGATTATTTCTTTATTCCAACTAACAATATTCAGATTTTGACACCACACACACAAACAGTTTATATGAGCCAGGTATCGCTTCATAATCTATATATATAAAAATGAAACCCGTTTTCCGTTGTCACGACATAACATGAAAACGGCTCGACCGATTTGTCTGATTTTTATTTATAATATTCTTTGAAGTACGAGGGTGGTTCTTACGGAGAGAAAAATTAAAAAAATTGAGTGAAAAGGTCTAAAAACAACACTTTTCTATATTCCCATACAAAATATTCGTTATAATACTAAAAAGTCAATTTGAACTTTAATACCATATCATAAAGTTCAAATGTTAGTGGAGGGGTTCCGGGAAGGTAAATTTTTATTTTTTGACATAATGTATTTGTTGTCTTATCAACTTTCTTTTTTTTATCTTACTAGCTAGATTCGGTGTCCCGAATAGCAGAATAAGTATTTAAAAAAAATAAAGAATCGACTGTTAGGCGGTACGATGTTCGCCAGGCCAGCTAGTGCCACATATAAATTGTTAAAAGCGATAGTCATAATGTGTCTATATTGACATGGTAAAGCCTTTTCCGTAACAATTATATACACAATTCTTTTACTCGAACAAAGTCTCAGGAAATGACCGAATGGTCGATGTGAGTCGGCTGCTTGTGAATTTGCTCGCAGTAATTTTTATTTATTTATTTGATACTAGCTGATCTGGCTAACTTCGTTCCGCCCTACAACCTTATAATATCGTTGTTACTTTAATTTAACTTATTTTAGGATTTCATTAATGTTAAGTATTACATTAATACAACTTTTTTGCAAATACAGAAATGTTTTATTGCTTGCCATTGCGAAAGAAGAATGGCAGTTTTACACATTAGGCATCTTCTCTCTAGCGTCAATATGGCGATACTGCATGTTAAGCACTTTCTGATATCCAACATCTTTTGATCAGGATCAAAGCATGGTTATGCATATCCTCATTCACCTCAAGATCGGAATTTCTTGAACTGACACGAATTCGACGTAAAATGATGCGTAGTTTTGTCAACAGATGGCACCATATGGTTTTTGCATTCGTAAAATTAATTTATTGTTATTCGATAACTTATCCGATATTTTATTGCTTATTCTGCTATTCGGGACGGAAACAAATCCAACAAATCAAAAACCATGGCAATCGGTCCAGCCGTTCTCGAGTTATAAGTGCTGTAACAAACACGACTTTCTTTTATATATATAGATTTAGTATTCCTACAAGTGGTTGTTGTTTTTTCGTCCTAGAAAGATATTAGAGCGACTCATGGTCATGTGTAATACCTTTTCAGAATCAATATTAAATGCGCCAAAACTTGTGATGGGTCACTTTTCGGTAGAGTAATTTTTTTTCACAGTGGGGTCCGAAGTAAAAAAAAAGTTATGATTTGAAAAAAAAATTATATCGTATAACTGAATATTATCTTCAATACATTCAATAACCAAGTATAAATAGTTTGACCTACGCAAGAACCCATCACTACCAATCTAGTGGATATTATAAAAAAAATACAGGATGAAGATATTTTCGAATTTTAATAAGTATTAGTAAAAAAGTCAATTTTCTTATAAAAACGCAATATAAATTATAACTCTGCAGGGGTTGAGCTTAGAGACCTCCCGTACAACAATTTTTTGCAGCTGATGACCTCATCTATCCTCTATTTGCGTTTGATCCACGACTTTTTGGCCACCCTGTATATACATTATGGTTTTTGATGATACCCGTATTATGGCTTGTATTTTTGTCAAAATCTTTAACATAATTGAAATTCTCAAAGAGTTTTTATGAAGATAATTTTACTTGTTGGATACTCCTACTGCTTTACAATGATAGTAGTATTATCTAAAAATAGATTATTAGGTCATCCGTTACCAACAAACAAATAAAATAAGCAAATCTTTATTCTTAATTTATCAATAAGTAAATGATTCGTAAGATATCTTTAAATCGTTATTATGTTAATAAAAATATATTTTGTAAGAATTATTCATTTCCCATTTCATCGTATTCATCTAAATTAAATTTCTTATAACAATTATATTTTAGCAAGAAATACAATTATAAGATAAAATACATCTGTGGCGCTGTAACTTTTTTAGGTCCGAGCCTCAAATTTTCTGTATCTGTTTCATGATCGTTTATCATTCTCATAGGCAAGTAGGTGATCAGCCTCCTGAGCCGTCACCGTCCACTTTTCAGGTCTAAGGCAAGCCGGTTTCCACGAGAAAGAAAGTCCATTGATGCACAGCCGGGGTTCGAACCTACGACCACAGGGTTAAGAGTCGCACGCTTAAGCCACTAGGCCGACACCGCTCTACTACACTTTTTATACACAATTCTTTTTGACGTGATAACGTCTTTAAAATCATTTTAGTCGGGTGACATGTTCAGAAACTTGTGTCACACCAAAACCTCACGAGCGCGATCGCAGGTATAACGAGAGAGAGACGGACCGATCTCCCGTCTCATCTCGAGCGCTGCCAGTCATTCCGTGAATGTATGAAGAAAAATGTATATCATAGTCGAATAAGTAAACTTGTCATTTTACACCCGAAATTTATCATCAAAAGTGTGAATAAAACGATAGATGTAATTTAAAGTTTGAAAAAATTGTTATCTTCATTAATTCCTTACTTCCCAAAAACTTATATCACCAATAAGACGTTATCACGGAAACATCTCGATCGTAAACCTACTTTACAAACAACCAATATTTTTTTGTGAAATTAGCACCTGACGAAACATTTATATTTAACGTAATTAAATTCCTTTGTTTCTAGTTCTGTATTTTTTATTTTTATTACATATCGTCATCGACGAAAAATCGCAATTCGTAATCGCAATTGTACCGTGACTCATAAGCACTCACCAATGTGACAATATTTTTGTAAGGTTTTAACTTTTATTTTTATTCATTGACTTTATATAGAGAATAGAACATACGCACAATGTTAATAGTCGGAACAAACGCAGGCTGCAATTTCCCCGTACTAGACTATTTAAAGTAAGTAATTCTTTTTTGGGAAAAGGGATACTCTTTTTTAATAAAATCCCAGAGGCTCTTTTATCTCTGCCTTTCAATAAATTTAAGAAATGTATTAAAGAAAAGCTGTGTAAAAAGGCTTACTATAAAGTCAACGATTTTCTAGTTGATAAAGGGGCCTGGGACTAGTGCTAGACAGGCTACTTCTAATTAATTTCCGATGTATGTTTCAAAATAAGTGTTGTTTGATGATTTTGCTATTTTAAAAGAGTACCGAGAGTTTTTTACGCCGACTTTTTCTCTCGGCATACACCCTCTGTCTTCTTTGCCGATGAGTAGGGATGCCTACAAATTCAAATTTAATGACGTGGAATAAGTGATACTTGTATCTTATGCTCCATAATAAACATATTTTATTTTTTATTTTATTTTATCCAAAATGTCCATCGTCTACGTTTTTCTACCAAACTCTGCTACTTGGACTGGGGTAGACTAAATCTAGTCCAATTTAACCCCAAGAAGGTACAAGTTTGCGTTTGAAGACACAAGATACTGAGCGTTAACATTTCGAAAGACGTTCATTATCGTGGTCATTTGGAAGGGAAGGCTAAAATTAAGAAAGCTTCTTAGAGGCTCAGCAGTTCTCAGTGCTCAGCCAGGTGAGACGGTACTCCACTCCGGGCCGCTTGTAATAGACCGCGAATTCGGCCCCTGATGGAGTACTGTTTTCCCCACCGTGTCGTATTTTCCAGTAACAGCTTCTTCCGCTTGACCGTATTCAACGATGAGCGTTACGAGTCATCGACGATCAGTCAGTTGCTGTCAATGTTGAGTAGAGATGTGGGGTCTCTCCGCATCTTCAACTGCTCTTACCATGGCAGCACTTACAGCAGCTGAGTTTCATTATCAGGCGTCAAGGCAGAATACAAAATACCATCCGTATCACCTCGACGTCCGTCTTTCCACAACTGAGCGTTTCATAGACAATTTTTCACCGCGTGGTGCTCTCTATGGACCCACTGCCCACTGAAGTATTTCCGAACCAATTCGACTTAGGGGCCTTCAAGAAAAGAATGTACCAATTCTTAATAAGCCGGCTCCGCACTTGCGAGCCTTCTGGTATTGTGAGTGTCCACGGGCGGCGGTATCATTTAACATCAGGTAATCCTCCTGCCCGTTTGCCTCTTGTTACATTAAAAAAAAGTCACCAATAAAGAAAATATTATTTTGTAGGTATGTTAGTTTAATGAACGTGTATGTATGTATGTGTAATGCTATATAGTATAATATAAACTATGTAGTCTGTGACAACACAGTTTTTGCTACATCTAAAGTCGTATATGTTCAAAAACTTAAACTCATTATATATATAATTAATAAAAGAAATGGAACAGGTGAGTAATGTTAATACAAATCTGAATATGGTTTGTCATTGATAAATACATTTTATTATTTATACAATTGTGTCATTACTCTTTACCATTATTATGTTTACATAAGTATTATTGTTTTTGACCATTTTCCTTTTAGATAGTATGTGAATATTATCATTGCAATATTTACAAATAACCAATTAACGAAAAATCAGAATTTGAAATATATCTATTTTGAATATATATATTTCTAGTTCAAAAAAAATGCAATATCCTAGTATTTTTCCTAATCAGTCTAAGACAGTATCTTACTCATCAGTATTTATCAAATGTAAACCTCTACATTTATTATGGCTGTATCCACAGGACATAACAACAAATGATAAAGAAGCTACCAAAAAAACTACTTGTAAAGATAATATGCCCATTGCTACGCCTACAGTCTTACGCTCTTAGGCTTAAAGCCAGAGTCGACACTTAGCGCTGCCACTATTGCATAAGTAGGGGAGCGTGGGGCTAGTTGTAACAATTTTAACAAATAATTGAATATCATGAAGTGTATTGGCTAAATTATTACTAAATAAATTTTGATCGATACTCTAACTATTTATCTATGAAGTCTAATCGAAATATTATCAAATCTACAGGCAACTATCTTACAATTATTATTTTTTTGAAAAAAGGGAAGTGTTACAACTTACCCCGTGGTTGGGGCTAGTTGTAACATCTGCTGGAGCAAGTAGTAACAACAAAAATGACACCTTCAATTGTTTAATTTTTTCACATCTTGGATCATTTTGCTTTGTATATAACAAAAACTAACTAGGTATTTCTATAATGTGTTTTTTATGAAATAGTTAACTGGAAAAAAAATATAATCAACAAATTAAAGATTTAAGATTTTAACTACCTATCTTTCTTATTCTGTACTGAAGTATAATATATGTAAGGTACTTATATCATGTCATGAAGTATATAAGGTACTTATATCATGTCAACATGGCACTTATTATACATCCATGCAGTCTGTGCTCTGTTCACGTAGTTTTTAAAAGGGCCGTAGACTCCTACATCTCCTACAGGTTGCCAATTGTAGGAGCAATTGGAGAGAAACTATAACATGACAACATTGTTTTCTTTGGCTTTTTCGACAACTGCAATATTCACATGTGAGCCATGGTTATCAAGCAGTAACAGAACTGTCTCTTTCTTGGTAGGTTTCGCGTCTTTGATAAAATGATCTACAAAAATCAAACATTCTTTATCAGTCATCCACCCTGAAGAATTACCAGCTCCAATGCAATGTTGAGGTCCACCGCGAATGAACATTTCTGAGTATTTAAGCCGGGGAAAAATGAACATCGGCCGTCAGTAACTTACAGAAATCTAGGGGCATATTGTAACATGTTACTACAAACCCCGAGGTTTTGTTACAACTAGCCCCTTGATATAGTTCTTAATATTTATCACGATAACTATTAAATAAACTTAGTAATCTTGAAAACTGTTATACAACATCATAAATAGTTATATTATACCATAAAATAAAATACATAAAACTTCAAAGCTACGAAAATAGTGAAACTAACCAAAAATTTACGTTAGTTAAATTATAGGTTACCTGTCAACAATAAAGCGTTTGCACACACCCACTCACTGAGCCGCCTGTCGGGACCCTGGCTGTGGTAAAGTGGCGTGGCACGTTATAAGTTTAAGATTAGGTAAAAAAAAACGTGAATAAAATTCAAATTCCTATTGAAAAAGGTCTGTTACTATTTACCCCTGTTACAACAAGCCCCACGCTCCCTACCCTAGGGTCATTGGTTTGATCTTTGATATTTTCCTAAAGGGTATTTTTAAGCCACGAAAACAAGCACGGAACAACGTCTGGAACAAATTACCACTAGCGTTTCATGAGCCATTAAAATTAAATTATTTAACCGACCTCGTAAAGACATCTTTTAAAATCTGATACAATTTTCCAAAATTACAGACATTAGTAGTAGTAGATACATACAGTAGCAGTATCGTCTATTATTCTTCTATTTCTAAGATACTTATTTCGTCATTTTATTGAAAAACAGAGGAATCCGTTGACATTCCTTTAAATCGGGATACTATCGAGCGATTAAATGCATATATACGGGCTCATGATTATAAAAAAATAGGCCATAATTTCAAAGTAACAAAAAAAATACATACTATTTATACCTTTTCTTTAGCTTTTATTTTATTTAATTTTAGTTATAGTTGCATGTTAGTTTTGGTATCTTTTTGTTAATTAATTATGCATCTCTCGTACTTTACCCTCTGTAGGGGTATCTTTTTTTCTATTGTTCCATTTTAGGGTTGCCTGGAAGAAATCGCTTGTTAGCGATAAGGCCGCCCGTTGCCTAATAACTTATGTAACCTACTTACTTTTTGTATTATGGCAATGAAGTATAAATAAATAAATAAAAATACAGGAGACCCTGGTAATCCAGGCCTATTATAATCCGGCACCCACTCATCTGACATGTCTATTATTATTGAATATTATTAAATATAAAAAATTATGTATTATTATTATTTCTTCTACTCCCACGGTGACAGGCCGGATTGGTTTGTCTAATCTATACGAATTCGGCTGAAAAGTACCTAATAAAGGCGCACTCCGAAATTTACTCATTCCACGTAGTGTTTTGCGAATCGTGGTTGATTCGCCTTCAGTGCTTTAATCGAATATTAACATATTGCAATGGCCGGTGAGTATATTTATTTATTGGCACACATATACGAAATTATAGAGACCACAACACAATTAAAATTAACCAAGTGACAGGTCAACTTAGACCATTTATCTGGTTAGTTAGGTCAAAATAAAGAGTAAATTAATTTCTTCTCCATAAAGAAACTAAGTAGGTTTACTTTCATTATTGGGTGGTTTAAAAAGTTTTACACATTACATAAAAGTAAAAACTGAAAAAATATGTTTCCGCATGCATTGCTTAATGCTAAGCTATTGTGTAATATTTTTGCGTATTTATATTATATATTATATATTATATATTTTATATTATATATTATATATTATATATTTTATATTATATATTATATATTATATATTATTATATAATATATAATATAAATACACAATCTATATTATATATTGTAACATATTTTAATTAGATTTTTAAATATCTACAAATTAATTCACAGTAGGTTCAGCGTTGATTTCTTCGTTAGACAGATACAGTGGTTTGATGCTAAGATAACACTAAAATTAAAATTAAAACGAATCGTGGTCCAACTTAACTTTTATAGCGTAAACCATCTTTGGTATCAATAAATTGAATTTTATTTTTAAACGTAATGACGTACTGAAACTTATGAAACTGCTAACTAGTTAAAAATCGGTAGATAACACGTTTAATAATGTTTTATATTTTATGATTCCACCCAATCTATCCCTCATCCTTGCAACGATTTTTACTCCTACCATCTTCTTCAAATAAAAAAAAACTTTAACAAATTATTAATGTTTTGAGAAGCCCGAGAAAAAGGAACTTCCCAGCCATCCTGATCATTAGGGTATTTGTCATATAGATATTATTATATGGCAAATATTCCTGAATATTGCTTTGGGTCAAATCTCAAAGAAATTTCTCATAATATAAAAAAAATAATTTCTTAAGACACACGAGGTCTAGATTTGTCAACTTTTTCCTAAAATGTAACGTTATGCATCGCTATAAAAATATATTTAATAAAAATGTAAAGTCAATTAACTAAGGACTGATATTCTTTGAAAGATGTTTTTTGAGATTCATTCGTTATTTCAAATGTGGTACAATTTTAACTTTAATAAGTAATTAGTGTTTAGTTTGCACGAACGATCGAACTATCTGTTTTATATATTATAGATGATTTAAGAATCGCAAGGCTGTTATGGAATTCCTTATCAATTGATATCAGACGAGCTGAGTCTTTAAATTTATTTAAAAAGCTTCTTTTTGATAAAATTTTCTTTTATTTATTTAAATTAATTACCTATTGTGACTCAGTTAACCTTTTGATTGGCTTTAAAATTTTTGTTTATACATATTTTTATTTATTAGTATGTTTGTTTTTTCTTTAGATTTAACTATATTTTATTTTAGTTATAGTTACGTGTTATTTTGAGTTTGTTTTTGGTATTATTTATGCACTTCTGGTACTTTACCCTCTGTAGGTGTTTCTTTTTTATTGTTCCATATTAGGGTTGCCTGGAAGAAATCGCTTGTTAGCGATAAGGCCACCCGTTGCCATATAACTTATGTAACCTGCCTTTTTTATATTTTTTATATATGTATGTTATATTTCTTTATTATTTATATATATTTATTCATTTACACTTTATTACCTTATACAAAATAAGGTAATAAAGTGTAAATAAATAAATAAATATTATTTTGTATTTGTGGCTGATATTAAAGTTTTATAAAAATTAATGTAAAAGTTAAATATAATTAAGAGATATTTTCGTTAAAGATGGTAAAAGTGGTGGTGAGGTTTTTAAGTTTTAATTTATTTTAAAATGATGATAATTACTGCTACGTAGTGTTTCAGAAATGATATTAACGAAATTTTTATAGCAAAAACTACATTTGTTACAGATCGTGGACCACCTAACCACATTACTAATGGTATTCAGGCAGCTGTGCTAGAATGGATTAGATCTTTGGACTTGGAACTGATAAGCTTATTACTGTCAAGGAGCTGGCCAATGTCAATATTAGATATTAGCGAACCTCGGTGGAGACCTACGGAAGTAACAGATACTGACAATGTTGTAAGGATAGGAGGCAAAGATTGCTTAGATGGGATAGAAGACCGCCAAATGAGATATTTTTAGATGGGTTTGTTCCAATTGTAACTAGAGAGAATCCTGATTGGGAGGAGACAGATTTGTATGGTTTTGCGAAAAATAATCATCCTTCCGTGTTTGTTTCAACAACAAAAACACAAAGAAACAAAAAAGTATGTCTGGACACCGAGAGCTGCACATCACGGTATAGTATATCAATACGAAATTTATGCTCCTGGAGGAGTCGATGTCAATGAGCCTTTTTTACATGAATCACCTTGGCCTAATCAAATGGAGGTTGCGTTTCCTGGAGGAATACAAAACATATATATAAGATCAGCAAGAGAGCTTCATAATGAAAGAATTGAAAGAATTTGGGTGAATCCTAATTTTTCAGGTCCTAATGAATTAGAACTCATTGCGTCTTCTTCAAGAACACCGAACGTTATATGGAGAAAAGACCATCCTGATGGTCGTCATAAAGATCTTGATGGCCGTTCTAAGAGATCAGCGAGCTCGGTTGATGATTTGATGCATGGTGGTGCAGGTGATGTAGTGGAAGATACATATGGTGATGAGATTAACTCAAAACCCTTTCTAGATGGTGAATATACCATTGGAAGTATAACCTTTTAGATTTGACTCAAAATATTAGATGAAAATAAAAAGGGTTATAAAATAAAGAGTAAACAAAATTCCAGTCTATTGCTGAGTTGGAATAGTAATGATACGTCCGGAGAAATAGTTCTTCGAGGATACATAGAGAGCGGTAGTAAGAACCAGTACTGGCGAATTGAACAGACCAACGGATATTGTAGATTTAGGAATCTTGAAAATCTAAGTATGGTAATAACAGCCCTGAATATATTAAATGATTACGGCGGAAAAGAACTTGCTGTGAAAACTGAAATATCTACTAGTGGTGAAAGAAACTCTCAGGAATGGAAACTTACACCTGTCTTTTCAGCCGATCCCAAATGGCCATTATTATATATTCAATCGCGATCTAACAGATAAAGTTGTTGACTTTTGTAATAAAGATGATTTGTTGGTTCATGGTCATACCTTTATGGATAATGACAATCAAAAGTGGAACTTTGCTTACTATACCGGGAAGCAAGCTTAAAAAATATCAAGCTATCAAAAACTAAATCTTTTATTGAGCTGGAATGCTTCGTCAAAAGAAATGGTTCTTCGAGCATATATAGAAAGTGGTAATAGGGACCAGTATTGGCGCATCAAACGGATCGATAATGAGTCCTATAGGTTCAGGAATCTGGAGAATTTAAGTTTGATTTTGATGTTAAATAAAGAAGCCAGACCATATGGTGGATTAAATCTAATAGTAGGTACATGATTCTAATGATGACAGTAGTTTCTCTTCGTATTGGAAAATCAAACCCATATTTTATCAATACATTCCAAACGGCGATTATCATATATTCAACCATAATTTCCCAGACATAGTTGTTGATTATACTAATCAAGAGGGAGCTTTGGTTCATGGGCATAACTATTTTGGAAATATTAATCAAGTATGGACATTTGTCTATGATGGGAATAAAAAAGCTTATAAAATAAGGAGCGGTGAAAGTTCAGATTTTTTCTTAACCTGGGATAGCAATGCAGCATCCCATGAAATGTTTCTTCGAGCATATACAGAGAGTGGGAGTACAAACCAATATTGGCGACTCAAACAGGTCAATAACGGATCATACAGACTTAAAAATCTAAATAACTTTGATAAGTATAAGCTTTAACGACGAATGATAGTCCCTATGGAGGCATGGAACTTATTGTGTCTAGTTCTGAGGAAAATGGAAACAAGTGGTATTTAAAAAGAAATGGGGAAGTAACTTTGCCTAATAGTAAGTTTAGAATTGGAACAAAATCAAATTATAAAAAAGTTATTGATTATAATCGAGAATATAATTTGATTATCACTGATAATTTAAATCTTGTTACTAGCGAATGGGAACTTAAATACGATTCAAATAAAAAAAGCATACAATATATATTCCTCAGATATCAATAACTTAGGATGGATATATCAAAATAAAAACTTTTTTGTTAAGCTTGGTAATATAGATGGCCCTGATCATGGAGATCGAAGATATTTTTGGATGATAGAATATAGCATGCAAAGTGGCTGCAATTTAATAAGAAATTTACACGAGCCTTCTCATGTAGTGAGTTGTTCCGACAGTAAATCAGTCATAACTGATACATCAACGTACTCCGATAATCAATTGTTCCATTTTATTCCAATTTAAGAATTTTCAAAATCAATACAATACCAACAAGTCTGGTATAATCTTGCTTTCATGAAAATAAAAAAAACTATTATAATATTAGTTATTAATAATCTTATATTGGTTACACTTATGCTTATATTGTATTAGATTTTTGTAATTATAGATATCTATAAATTAATCACTCTAAAACAATTTTTAATTACTAAGAATTTTCTGTTGTTTTTATATTAATTTATACTTTTGCCATACTGTGTTCTCTACTTCTAGTGTTAGTAAATTGATTTTTCTAATTAATTATGTTAGAGCAGTGTTGGCCTAGTGGTGACTCTCATTCCTGAGGATGTAGGTTCGATTCCCAGCTGTGCACCAATGGAAAGTCCATGTGCGCATTTATCATTCGCTCCAACGGTGAAGAAAAACGTCACGAGGAAACCGACTTGCCTTAGTACCAAAAGTCGACGGCATGTGTCAGCCAGAGTAGGTTGATCACCTACTTGCCTATTAGATTGACAAATGATCATGTTACAGATACAGAAATCTGAGGCCCAAACCTAAAAAGGTTGCAGCGCCACTGATTTCTTAACAGAATGATGTATAAGTTAATATTTGAATCATATAGAGTATATGATATAGATATAGATGTCAAACACAGTAGCGGGAGCATATATTTATGAGTATTACTCTTATTGTAAAATAATAGTCTAGCTTTAATTTAAAATTGATTAAAAATACAATGTAACAGTAATTTTAGTAGTCAATAAACTATATTTACTATTGTTTTTTTTATTAGTAATATTATCTAACCAATCAGTAGATTCTGAGTTCATCCATTATAAACACTCCACTATAAATAGATATGTTATCAAAAAAGCAAATTTTTAATTAATATGTCGTTAAGTGAATACGAATGATACACTTTTGTACTTTTGTACAAATATAATATATATATATATATATATATATATATATATATATATATATATATTATGTTAGAGCAGTGTTGGCCTAGTGGTGATATATATATATATATATATATATATATATAATATATAAAGACAATATTAAAACCGTCCTGCGAGTTCTGGGGATGCCGAGAACTATAGAAATGGAACCGTTGATAAGACAAAACAATTAAAAGCGTTTGCTTATTCATACACTATAACATGATCTGATTTTTTTCGAACTTCAACTACTTATTTTTAGTCATTGGCACCAAACGACACATTCTAAAGGATGACTAACGTAATTAAATTTCTTTGTTTCTAGTGCATTTTATTTTCATTACAAATCGTCATCGACAAAAATTTCGCAGTTGTACCGTGGCTCATAAGCATTTTCCGATGTAAACTTTATGATGATATTATTAAATTGACCAATATTGGATAACAACTTTTTTAACCTAAAGATATAATATTATAATTACGTTAAAATATGTTAATTGTGTTTTAATACCTACTTATATCTATTTGGATAAAACCGCATACAAAAATGCATACTCCTCTTTTTCATAGTCGGTATTTTAATTTCAATCTTCTTTCTCTTCTAGCTTGTCCTTATAGTATATAGACTTTTGATCTATAAGATGTATCAACATTTCCGGGATTCATGTGATTACATCTTTAACATTTTGCAACATTTTAGGGATTTCAATTAAAAAAATAAAATAAAGTCTTAAAAAAAAATATTATAATAAATATATACCATTCGGATCTAAACATTGGACATAATTTCAAAGTTACAAAAAAATTAACACCTGGATGTAATGCATCCGATGCTATTAGGTTTGCAATATGCGAACATAAATAATTTAATACTGCCCCAAAGTGCATATACATTAAGTCTAATTATAAAATTAATAGGGTATGTACATTGTAAATGTGCGTATGATATTCAAAAACATTTTTCACAAAACACAGGGATAGGTATGTGTGATGCTGGCATGTACAGGGTGGGCCATAAGGGTGTTGGCGGTTTCAATATTCAATTAAAAAAGAACTACGAGACATAACAAAAATATATTTGTATTTTTAAAAACTAGAAACACAGGAATTTTAAGACCTAAAAATAGTGTTGTCCTAATGACCTCCCTCGACTGCTTGGCACTCTAGGAACCGAAGTCGCAAATTTTGGAAAACTCGTTTAAAAGTTGTTTTCGGTATTTTGCTACTTTCCCGAATAATATTCGTCTTCAGCTGCTCCAAATTGGTCGGATTATTTTCGTAGACTACCGATTTGAGGTAGCCCCATAGAAAATAATCGCATGGAGAGAGATCGGGGCTACGTGGTGGCCATTCAATATCCCCCCTTTTCGAAATGAATTTTCCGGGAAACACATTTTTCAGCAGCTCTATGGATACCCTAGCCGTATGACATGTGGCCCCATCCTGTTGAAACCACATCCCCGAAGTGCCTTGAAGTTCTTGCAAAGCTGGCACCAAAAAGTATTTTAGCTTACAAAAGCTGGGCGACCACTAGGCGTAATTGGTACTGTTGAGCCGGTTGTTTCGAACATTCTGATCCATTTCCGTATCACATTGGCGCTTGGAACTTCACTTAAATCGCGTAAACCGTGTTCATGTCGATAGAAACGTGCAGAAATCACAGATTTATTGTTTTCGTAATACGCTCGGATACAAAATGCACGCTGCGCTCCCGTGTACGGCTCCATGGCGACTAAATTTCCAGGAAGCGGGGCAGCTAACAACATATCCCGCAGCTGCCCCGCGCCACGCGTTTCCGAGAAATTGAAGAATTAAATCGCCAACACCTTTATGGCCCACCCTGTATCATGTCTAAGATTAATGGTGGATACGCGCAAAACTAGGATTATTAATGCAAGTATTTCACGCAGACAATTTGTGCAAATTTTGTTTGTACATTTGGCAACCCAAGCTGACTAAAAAATTTCAAATAAAAGCACGCGCTTGCTTTAAATTACTCATTCCACTTCGTGGTCCGCCAACCGTTCAGTTTGTTGTACTTTATTCAGTGCTTTTATAAAATCATCAATTGCAATGTCTAGTAAGTATATTTATTTATTTGTACGAATAATAAGATACACAGTGCAAATTTAAATTGCATCGTGTTTTATAAATTTTGACCCTTGACTTCAAAACAAGGCATTGCATCTTGCGCTTGGACCTTCGTATTTCATAGTAAAAAATATATATTTCTGCCTTTTTTATATAATATTTGTTAATTAATCGTTTTTGGCTTTTATGTATTTTTTAATTGTGTAGATATTATTATTATACTTAAGTATAGCTATGGTAACACTGAAAACAAAATAAATAAATGATTTTGATCACTTGCCACAACATCAAGTCACATGTTATGCCCGGGCATCTTGGAAGTTGGGTTTAAAGAACCGAACAGTGTTTTTTACAAAAATAATTAAAAAGAATTAAAATTCAACGGTTCGAACGGTCAAAATTCAATATGTCTCGGGTCAAAACGGTTAAGTGCCAATAATATGATATGTATATTATAATTGATAATAAAAAATATAACAAATAGAATCAACTCTTACATTCTTTATGAAATCGGCTCCAGTTAAATAAGCTGTGTAAGGAGTTCCAAAGTTAAATTTATATTGTATTTTATTTAACAGCATGTTTATGACAAATAAACGGTAAAAGTTTCTAAAGGTATCTATTATGCATGTTACTTATCTATTACAAATGATTTAATGTGTAAAAAGTATAATAAATTAGTTAACTATAAATAATACTGTAGTTACAGGACCGACTTAACATTTTCCGATAATCCGATTTTGTCTGCATTATATTTTTAATGGATTTTGTTCGCTACCTATATGCATCATACGACTCAACCACAGAAACGAAAACATGCACTACGAACTGATAACGTCATACTTCTAAATAGTTTGTAATTTTATTCGACTTTTAAAATACCTAATGACCGTTATCCGCTTGAGTTTCCTTTAAATTTATCGATTTACAATGGGATAAGAGAAACGAAACATTCAGTTTACTTCATAACATTATTCAACGCCCAAAATATTTTCACAACGTGAACGTTTTATGAAAATTAAAATACATCTTTATGCTCATAATGATTAATATTGGCTGTATTGAAGTCATGAATCAATGTGAAAATATACAATAATATTTACAAAACACTTTTGGTAATAATGAATAGTTGATCATTCTAGATTTAAAAGTTACGGTTAAGCAAGTTTTGCAATTTTTAATTATTAATGCTCTGCTCGTACGGGTCGTTTTGTGATATTAAGTCTTTCTCAATAGGAACTAATTTCTGTTATTTAAATTAGCACTCGTATATATTTCATAACCTGTTTTATGAAATATACCTTTCTTGCATTTCACTTTAAAGAAAAGTTGGTAATATCAATATAAATAAATAATAAAAATTCAAAAAACCCAAACGAAAACTTACTCCATAATAAAACTATATTTGTTTCAGATCGAGGACCACCTAACCCCATTACTAATGGTGTTCAGGCAGCAGTGATAGAATGGATAAGAGCTTTGGACTTGGAAATTATTAGTCTTTTGGTGGCGAGGAGCTGGCCAATGTCAATATTAGAAATTAGCGAACCTCGATGGAGACCGACTGAAGTAGTAGATACTGATAATGTTGTACGATTGGATAGGAGGCAAAGATTGATTAGATGGGATGACAGACCGCCAAATGAAATATTTTTGGAAGGATTTGTACCCGTTGTGACAAGGGAGGACCCAGATTGGGAAGAGGCAGACTTGTATGGATATGTAAAAAAAAAAAGAGATTCCATCTTTGTTTCAACAACAAAAACTCGAATAAAATATTCAGGAAAATATAAAAAAAAAGAAGTTTGGAGATCCAGACAAGCAGACAGTGGAATAAAATATCAATACGAAATTTTTGCTCCTGGAGGAGTCGATGTGAATGAGTCTTTTTTACAAGAATCACCTTATCCTGACCAATTGGAGGTTACGTTTCCTGGAGGAATACAAAACATATATATCAGATCAGCAAGAGAGCTTCTTAATGGAAGAATTCAAAGAATTTGGATAAACCCTAATTTTTTTGATCCCAACGAATTGGAAAACATTACTTCTTCTTCAAGAACTCCTAATGTTATATGGAGAAGAAATCACCCTGACGGCGGTCATAAGGACCCTGATAAACGTTCGAAGAGATCAACAAGCTCTGTTGATGACTTGATGTATGGTGGTGCAGGTGATGTAGAAGAAGATACATTTGGTGATGAGGATAACCCAAAACCATTTCCAGATGGTGAATTTATGATTGAAAGTTTAAAGGATTATAACTCGTTTTTGGATTTGACACAAAATGAATCAGGAGGAATTATCGACAACCATTTATATAATGGCGGTGATAACCAAATATGGGTATTTAGTTATGATGAAAATAAACAGGCTTACAAAGTAATAAGTAAGCAAAATTCCAGTTTATTGTTAAGTTGGAATAGCAATGCTAGGCCTAAAGAAATTATTCTACGAGGATATACAGAGAGCAGTAGCTTCAACCAATACTGGCGATTTGAACAGACCGACGACTATTATAGACTTAGAAATCTTTTGAACTTGAATATGATTATAACCGCTCAAAATAAATCTAGTGCATTCGGCGGAAAAGAAGTTATTGTAAAAACTGAAATTTCTGCTTTTGATGAAAAAAACTCTCAGGCATGGAAAATTAATCCAATCTCTTTTCAGACGATACCAGATGGTGATTATAATGTATTTAATCTTGGGATGTCAGACAAAGTCGTAGACTTTAGTAACCGAAACGATTTCTTGATTTATGGTCAATCCTATATGGACAATGAAAATCAAAAATGGAAAATTACTTACGATAGTGGTAAGAGAGCTTATAAAATATGGAGTGCTCGAAGACCAAATCTTTTGTTGAGCTGGAATAGTAATGCTAAATCAAAAGAAATGCTTCTCCGAGCATATACAGAAAGCGGAAGCAAAAATCAATATTGGCGCATCGAACGGACTGGCGACGAATCCTATAGACTTAGGAATCTAGAAAACTTAAGTTTGATTTTAATGTTAACTGAAGTTCGGAATTCACATGGTGGATTAAATTTAATAGTTCAAAATGATTCGGATATTAATACTAATCTACATCCAAATTGGAATATTAAACCCATCTTTTATCAGTACATTCCAGACGGCGATTATCATATATTCAATGATAACTTCCCAAATGTAGTTGTTGACTTTACCAATCAGGAGGATTCTTTGATACATGGTCATAATTACTTGGGCAACAATAACCAAAAATGGGCTTTCGTCTATGATGACAATAAAAAAGCCTATAAAATAAAAAGCGGTGCCCGTTCAGATCTTTTGTTAAGCTGGAATAGTAATGCAGAGCCATCAGAACTGGTTCTTCGAGCATATACAGAGAGCGGGAGTACGAACCAATATTGGCGCCTAGATCAAGTCAGTGACGGATCATACAGACTCAGAAATTTTTACAGCTTTTACAGGTTAATAGCTTTGACTAATGAAGACAGTCCGTATGGAGGTTTAAAACTTATAGTATCAGATGCTACGGAAAACGGAAACACTTGGTATCTCAAAGAAATTGGGAAAGTAGCTGTACCAAATGGGAAGTTTAGAATTGCAACTAAACTGAACTACAAAAAAGTGATTGATTCGAATACAAATAACGATTTGATTATTTCTGAACATCTAAATCTTGTTACTAGCGAATGGAAACTTAAATACGATTCAAGTAGAAAAGCATACAATATATATTCTGCAGATATATATAGCTTAGGATGGATTTATCAAAATAAAAACTATTTTGTTAAGCTTGGTAATATAGATGGTCCTGACCATGGAGATTGGAGATATTTTTGGACGATAGAATATAGCATGCAAAGTGGCTGCTATTTAATAAGAAGTTTACATGAGCCTTCTCATGCGGTGGGTTATTCCGACAATAGTTCAGTCATAACAGATACATCGACATACTCCGATAATCAATTGTTTCATTTTATTCCAATTTAATATTTTTGTTGTGTTTTTACAATTATTTATATTTTACGTAGTGAGTTAGTAATTTTTTTTAATAATTATCAATCTTTCAATTATATAAATCATTACATTTCCTAACTGCGAATAAGCTTGCTTTAACGTACCTGTACAGTGTACGTATAGGTTCGTTTATATTTATGCATATTATTTTTATTATAACAGAATAATCTAGCTCGAATATTTAAAATTGTAGTGTTTTTGCGATTATTTATATTTTTCCATAGTGTACCCTTTACTTGTGCTGTATTGCGTAGTAAATTTATTTCTAAACAATTATGTATAAGCTAATATTTCAATTATATAAATCATTACACGTCCATGTACAGCAAATAACTTTGCTCTAACATATACTAATTTAATAAACATCCCGCTCAAACCTAGTTGTTTCCTACTCCTTACTCAAGACGGTTGCTCCAAATACAAAATTTGTTTTTTTTTAAAAGCCTAATTCAAGTTCAGTTATAACAGTACGTAGGGGAAGATCGTTACCCTTCGTACGCGGGGCACATTCATACAGTCAAAATAAAACTTGAACGAAACAAAGTACAGTCTTGTTTTTGTATGTGTGCATGAGTCGAGGTACGAACTATACATCAACGAAGTTTGGCGAAATTCGCACCGATGAGAGTGAAGCTTCAGGCATGGACGTGTTTTCGCGCTCGGTAAGTAATTTTTTGATCAATGTTTTTGCTCTTGTTACCGTAGATAAAATAAGTTTTCGTGTAGAGTATTCTATCAGTAACTAGCAAAATATACTTAAGATACGTCTCCAATACTTAATTTATGACGTTTTCCTTTTAATATTAAAATAAGTTATATTTTGTTGTTATTCAGTTAGTAGGGTACTTTCGGACAGCACTAGATGGGGCACATTTGAACGAATTGTACAACTAAATTTGTATGAAAATATTTTGTCGACACGAACTGTCATTTTCATACAAATTAAGTTTTCGACTTGCTACATACAAATAATAATAAGGCATCTTGACTAAACCCTCTGGTAGGTAGGAAAGATTGTATTAGTGTGCTAATTGCTAATATTTGCATTAACTTTGTCCTGTGTTGCTATCATTGCTATCGTCGATGTAAATATATATTAATACCTATTTTTATTATCTTTATTAAGGTTGATTTTGATGCCTGTGAACCAGATGCTTTGAATAATTTACCAATCCATCAAATAATCCTTCGAAGTCAGTTTTGACACCAGAAGCGTTTCGACCCTATCCGCATGTTGTAAGAAGTAATAAAACAAAAAAAATGACGACGACGGCCAGGAAAACCACGAATTTATACTGCCACACCCGAAAATAAGAAGTGCTAATCCGCACCAAAGATTAAAAAATGTGATTCTAAATTTAAGATACCTAACTAATTAATGCTAAAAGCTATGTAATTTTTGTTCACTATAAGAAAAGTATTTTATTTTTGTTTAATAGAAGTTAAATCTTTATTTTTGTGTTTAATTTCATTGCTAATAAATGAATTTTGATTTATATGTGTCGTTTTAATCGCACTTACGGAACTACCCCACAGCGTACGAAGGTACCCCCAACACTGTACGAAGGTGCCCCGTGAATGGGACAGATTCGTACGTTTCCCAGATTTAGTTAAAATCATAATTATGGTTGAACCATCAGATGAAATCATTTGTCATTTTTTATATGAATCTCAGATAGTTAGACTATAAATTTAAGCTTGCAGATGATTGATTCATGGAAAAATAAAAATAAATAAAAAATAAAATGTGAAAACCGTCCCGACCTTCCCCTATATATTTATGCGTATTATTGAAGTTATACTTCTTTAGGTGCGTTATGAAAAATTGATGAGAGTGAAATTTTACGATGCGCGCGCACTGTTACACAAAATTAACAGAATGAAGTTGCCCACGGAAGATGCTACGGCATAATTTAAAAACAACATTCGAATAATAATAGAATTTATGTTACACTTAATGTAAGGGATTAATAATAAATATTTATTTATTTAAGTTTTCAAATGTAAACTGAACTTTATTGACTATAATGACTCCTTTTCCTGTCTTCGATTCCGATTCCAGTCTTTGATTATTTAATTGTAATTAATTATTTGCATCAAAAACTATTTTTAATAATGCCAAAGAAGTATAACTTCTTACGCGCGTACACGCACCCTTTTTTTTATTATAACAGAATAATCTAGCTCGAAGATTTAAATTTTTTTTAAAATACAATATAACACTAATTTATGTCAATAAACTATATTTACTATTCTTCTTAGTTTCTTTGATCAATAACATACCTAAGCCTTAAGTTAAAAAAAAAACTATTAAACTAACACTAACCTACATTCATTTACACATTGACAACATTACCAGGAAAAATTTTAATCTCTGGGTTTCGTTGTTAAGTAACAGCAAAACTTTCAAAAGGCCATGGTCACTCACTATCACTTAACATCAGATGAGCCTCCATCCCGTTTGAATCCTGTAACATAAAAAAAAGAAACTTAACTAAAATAAGAAAGATATTTATTAAAACTTACCAGCAGAAACCAGAAAACAACTGAAAAAGCTATAATACACACAAGAATCTCCTCTCAAGCAACTTATTCACAAGAATCGTCTGCTTGACGATTAAATCTTTCTTGAGGCAGAGTTAAGTTTAGACTATCGGAGAGGCGATCGTTAAATCGAGTATTAAAACTCTTCTTAGATTACAATCTTGACTAAAATTAAGAACTAAATCCACTATCAACGCTTAAAATGCTACTAGAATATTTTATTTATTTATTAACACTTCGTTGTATGTACACTGTACAGTAATATAATACAATTGAAATAATTAAAAAATCCTCTACGACGTATAACACAGTCTGTTTGATACAGGTTCTAACTTAGGTTTAGAATTTTCTTAACTACCTGACTATAAAGCCTTGCATTTATTTATGAGATACGAAGCATGAGGTGAGCCTTAGAAGTATGAGGGTCCCTCCAAAGTTATTACTCGCCAAAATAATCTTTACACTATTGATAATTAATGGTCACTGTGTCACTTGATCGTGTCAAGTCAGCTTATCTGTCGGAAATAGGCTATATGTGGGCACACCGTGTGCAGTTTGATATAACTTATAAAATAGGATAGCTTACATCTCAATTTATACCCGAAATATTATTTTATTGCAAATTATTTGGCAGTCACAATTCTAACAGATGTATGTTGAAAGTACCAACGTTTCACATAAGCTACAATTTAATGGCATAACCACCAAAAAAGCATGGTGGTATAACTGGTGTTCTCCTAACTTTTCCCTTGAATAGTTTACTACTATGTTATGTAACAAAAACCATAGCCACAGCAACGCTTGGCCGGGTCTGCTAGTTATATATATGACATATACGATATATAACTAGCAGACCTAGCGATAAGGTTTAAAAAAATACATTGTTAAAGTATTTGTTACTTTTTTTTGTGTAGTTAGTGTCAAAAAACTTAAGAAACTACATATTAATAGGGTATTATTTAAATAATAATAATACGAGTACTATAATGTTGTGAAGAATTAAAATTACTCTACTTAATGGCCTCTTACAGGCATTTTTCGGTGGTATGGCGGCCATTTGGATCCGTCCGAAAAGTATGGCATGGTGATTTTCGTAAATGGCTGCACGACGCGACGATGATTAACTGTGCAAAAATTAGCCTGGTACAAATGGTTGAATTTTTTTTAATCAACGCATTCGCGTCGGTATGGCGGGCTGTAAGTCACACCGGAGAAGTATGGCATGACACTGCCGCCTATTATTTTTTATGAACTATTGGATAATACTGGAAATTTTGTGGAACAAATGGTTTGAAAGTCGTATTTAATCCGACGAGTTCGACTACCGCCCACGCGCTTGGGCCGCCGGTACCAGCGCTATGACCATCAAAATTCTTTTTTTCATTTCGTAATAAGACCCCTGTAGAACCGCCATACTGTTATAAATTATATACATTATGAATAATAATAAAATAATAAAAGTCAAAATCTTTATCTGTATTATCAGATTGTTTTAGTTCAAACGTGCAAACGTGGATTCAGCCCACTGGGGTCATGCCCAGAATTTTGAGGCAGACCATTATTATCATAAATAATACTTAAATAACAATAACATCGTATTTTTATCGTTTACAGTGGGTATCTATATCTTCTAATCACACCCGACTATAATTAAATATTAGCTATAATTATTAAGAAATAAATAAATAAATAAATTAAGAATTAGGCTATAATTAAATATTAGCACACATTAGCTGTGTAAACTCATTTATAATATTAGCTGGATCACGTTTATTAAGTAATAAAAATTGTAAATTAACCAAATTCAAATGAAAAATTTAATTAATCATAATAAAACCTTATAGCTTACATATAAATATTATCTTGAGAAATTACATCTAATTCTAAAGACCAAAAATCGTCTTAAATTCTAGATTTTTCTTCGTTTAATAATAATAAATAAAATGACGGCTCATTGGTCTAGTGGTTAGTACCCCTGACTGCGAATCCATGGGTCCCGGGTTCGATCACCGGCTGAGACAAACATCGATGTGATGAGCATTTGGTGTTGTGCTTAGGTCTTGGGTGTTTAAATATGTATTTATATGTCTATCTATTAATAATATGTATGTATATCCGTTGCCTAGTACCCATAACACAAGCTTCTCCAGCTTAGCATGGGACTAGGTCAATTGGTGTGAATTGTCCAATTATATAAAAAAAAAGTAAAAAAAAAGGCCGTTTAATTTCCAATCATGACAAAAAAATATAATATACATCTTGTTATCCTATATATCCTATATCCTAGCTACTTTCAGTACAGGTAAAGGCCTCCTCCAGCTTTTTCCAACTAACTCTTTATGTTTCCTTTCGCTTCCTGCTGCTGCTTCTATTTCTTCTATCCATCATTTTTTGGGGCACCCCCTTCTCCTTCTTCCCCTTGGTCCTTTACAGTTATCCTTAAAGTCCACCTTTATCTGTGTATCTTGCTATACGCCCGCCCATTGCCACTTCTGTTTTACGGCATAATGTAAGGCATCTATCACTTTTGTCTTTCGTCTTATTTTTTTACTAATTCTAAAACCATAATGATGTAAGTATATATAAAGTTAATAAGTCACCAGTACATAGTAGTTTTATTCTAATTTAATTTATTTCAGGCTAACTAAAAATCATATTCATTTAAGGGTCTATTTCATTATCTACGGATAAGTTCTACATAAGTTCCAAATTAGCTACTTATTACTTATTGGTAGGATAAACACTATTGTTGCGACAGTGAAACGCAACAATAGTTGTCAGATAGCGCTATACGTCACATAAAGTCCATCATAAGTTAAGAGTCCGATGAAGTGTCAAATAGCACAATTTATCTTCCAAATAATTTATGTGTTGCATAGCTATTTGGTACTTTATCCATAAATTGTGAAACATACCCTAAAACTAGTAATGCCAATTATGTGTCTTTTAAGAACTTCTCAGCCCACCCAAAAGAAGAAACATAATTCTATTATTTGTCTTTGTTAGTCTTACATAAATTTTATTATCAGTACATTTGTCTAAATATACATAAATTGGTTTTGTTTTCGGCCATTTTCCTTTTAGATAGTATGTAAATAAGTTATATTATTAAATTGTCATATATTTAATAACAACTAATTTAACCTAAACCCAATTTTAATTTCAACTCTTTATCTAGCTTGTTTTTATGGTATAGATTTATGCGTGAAAGCTATAAGTGAAAGCTATATATCTATAAGATATAACAACAAAAGATAAAGGAACCGTTAAAAAAATCAACATTTCCGGGATTCATATGATGTATCTCAAAAAGATTACGTTGCAAATTTTTAGTCGAACCACCCAAGATTCGGACTCGAGACTTGTGCGCTGCTGCAAGTGCATAACCCCTAAGGTCCTAAAGGGTATGTTTAACCCACGAATAAGCAAGAAAAATACACTGGGACAAATTGACGCTGGCGTTTCAGTAGTTCTGAGGTATGAATCAAATTAATAACCTTGATGACCGTGTAAAGCATTTTTTTTAATTTGGTACAAATGTATATTGGCATCATTACTAGTTACATTTGACATATAGTACGAGTACATTAGTACTCTATTAAAAAAATTAGATTTTTTAATACTGTACACTAATCATTCACATTTTCAGGCACATCTATTTCGACAATTCTATTTAAAAACAGATTCCTTATTTGTTGATATTCCTCTTTTCTTTAATTATTGAACTGTGATACCATCAAGCGTTTCCTTGGAACAAAGCAACTTTTTTTTAAATTAAAAAAATAAATTAAAGGTATATTATAATAAAAAAATATAAGCCGTAATTAAAAAATAAATACCAAAACATATATTCGGATCAAAACATTTATACCTTTAATACATTTAATTTCAAAGTTACAAAAAATACAACAGGATGTAATACATCCGATGCTATTACGTTTACAATATGCGAACATAAATAATTAAATACTACCCCAAGGTGTACCTTGTATATGTATATACAAATAGTATAAATTTGAAATTAAGAGTGTATGTGTGGGATATTCAACAACATTTTTCTCAAAACACAGGGATACCTGTGTGATGCTGGCATGTTGTCAAGAATTTTTGCATTGTATCATGTCTAAGACAAATTGTGGTTACGCGTAAAACAAGGATTATTCATGCAAATATTTCACGATAATCAGCGCAATTTTCGCAAATTTTGTATGTACATTTGGCAACCCAAACGAACTAAAAAATATCAAATAAAAGAACGCGCTTGCTTTGAATTACTCATTCCACTTCGTGGTCCGCCAACCGTTCAGTTGGTTGTACTTTGTTTAGTGTTTTTGGAATCATCAATTGCAATGTCTAGTAAGTAAATTTATTTATTTATAGGAATAATATGTTTTGTATATTTTGACCCTTGACTTTCTTTTTGAACGATAGTGAAAACTAAATTGAATACGTCAACGATACGATCTGTTGTCTTTAATTAGCAAAAAACAAAACAAGACATTGCATCTTGTGTTTGGACATTCGTGTTTTAAATTTAAATTTTTTTTTTTTGTATAATATTCGTTAATAAATTTTTGGCTTTTATGTAAATACATATTTTATGAAATAACAAAATTGTTATTGTGTAGATATTATTATTATAACTGTAGCTATGGGAATACTGAAAATCAAATATATAAATGATTTTAAACACATTCCACAACATGAAGTTGTATCATGTTATGCCCGGGCATCTAGCGAAGTTGGGTTTAAAGCAACGGACAGTGTTTTTACTTTGTTCGATAGTTGTTTTGTGTAGTGCTAGATATATAGGTTCTTCATCTTCGAAAATAAAACAGAAAATTTTAAATTCCACGCGTATCACAGGTCAAAACGATTCAGTGGCAAGAAAATGATATACTCGTATATGATAGAATGTTATCTATAATAATATTATAAAGAGGTTTGTATGTAAGTATGTTTGTAATGAATTGGCTCAAAAAGTATAGGACTGATTTTAAAAATTCTTTCACCATTTGAATGTTACATTATCGCTGGTTAATAAAGGCTATTTTAATTGCAAAAAAAGTATATGGATCCCTTCTAAAACTACAATAATGTTACCCAAGGTGTAGAATGAAATGAATGAATGAATAGAAATGCCTATAAAATATCTTTAATCGCATGCGCTACGAAAACTATTGATGATAGAACAAAAATATGTTCCACAATATTAAAGAACATATCAATATCTACAAAAAATGTTTAAAAAATAAGTGCTAGTAAGGAGATATAATAACAACAATCTAAACTTGTATATACAATAACATATATTCTTTATGAAATCAGTTTCAGTTTAAGCAACTGTGAATCTATAAAGTAAAATTTATTTTTATTCAAATGGATGATTTAAATAAATCAAGGAATATATATTTTATGATACAGCATATGCATGACAAATAAACGGGTGCTAAAGTATATCGAATCGTTTCTAAAGGTATCTGTTATGGCATGTTACATTTCTATAACAAACTAGCGGACCCGACAGACGTTGTCCTGTCTTAACTATGAATATTGATTTCAAATTGGTATAATGAATTAAAAAATATTTCAGAAACAAAGTGTTTATTATTCTAATAATTAACACTTTGTGTATAAATATACAACATTCTTTGTTTGTTTTTCTGGCTCGCATATCATTATATTATCAATATAATAACTCCGATCGAAGCATTTATTTTGAACGATATTCATTTTTCTTACATCCTCTGACGATATTTGCAGCACGCATTCTGTCAATGTTGTGTTATGTCAAACGCCATAAGGTTACACCAAAAAGTTCGAATTGTATGGTGGTTAAGTATTCTTGAATTTTCTAATTTTCCGCGCAAAGTTTTTCTTTTTTTCTTTTATAAGAACCTTCTCCTGACAATTACAAACACAACAAAAAAAAAATAAGACAAATCGGTCCAGCCGTTTTCATGTGATGTCGTGACAACTGAAAACGGGTTTCATTTTTATATATATAGATTATTTAATGTGCAAGAAAAAGTATAGTAAATTAGATAATTATAAATAATACTATATTTACAGAACTAACTTAAAATTTTCCGATAATCCGATTTTGTCTTCAGTATATTTTTAATGGATTTTGTTCGCTACCTATATGCATCATATGATACTCAACCACAGAAACGAAAACATGCACTACGAACTGATAACGTCATACTTCTTAGTTTAGATTTTATTCGCCTTTTAAAGTACCTAATGATCGTTATCCGCTTGAATTTCCTGTAAATTTATCAATATACAATGGGATAAGAGAGAAACATTCAGCTTACTTCATAACATTATTCAACGCCCAAAATATTTTTACAACGTGAACGTTTTATAAAAGTTATAATACATCTTTAAGCTCATTTCATAATGATTAATATTGGCTGTATTGAAGTCATGAATCAATGTGAAAATATGCAATAATATTTGTATATAAAAGAATTTTGGTAATAATGTATAGTTGATCAATCTACATATAAAAGTTATGGCTGAGGATTCGTTTTGTGATGTTATATATAGTCTTCCTCAATATGAACTATTCAATACAATTAACTAATTTATGTTATTTAAATAAGTACTAGTATATACAACATAAAACAGAACCTTACTTGCATTTCGCTTTTAAGAAAAATTTGCAACATCAATAGAAATAATTAATATTATTTCAAAAATAACAAACGAAAACTTACCTACTCTATAATAAAACTGTATTTGTTTCAGACCGAGGACCACCTAACCCCATTACTAATGGAATTCAGGCGGCAGTGATAGAATGGATAAGAGCTTTGGACTTGGAAATTATTAGTCTTTTGGTGTCGAGGAGCTGGCCAATGTCAATATTAGATGTTAGCGAACCTCGATGGAGACCAACTGAAGTAACAGATACTGATAATGTTATACGATTAGATCGGAGGCAAAGATTGCTTAGATGGGATAGAAGACCGCCAAATGAAATATTTTTGGAAGGATTTGTACCCATTGTGACAAGGGAGGACCCGGATTGGGAAGAGACAGACTTGTATGGTTTTGCAAAAAATAACCATCCTTCCGTCTTTGTTTCAACAACAAAAACTCAAAGAAATAAAAAAAAATATGTTTGGACACCGAGAACTGCTAACCGCGGGATAGTATATCAATACGAAATTTATGCTCCTGGAGGAGTCGATGTCAATGAGTCTTTATTACATGAATCACCTTGGCCTAATCAAATGGAAGTTGCATTTCCTGGAGGAATACAAAACATATATATAAGATCAGCAAGAGAGCTTCATAATGGAAGAATTCAAAGAATTTGGTTAAACCCAAACTTTTTGGACCCACTCGAATTGGAAAACATTGCTTCTTCTTCAAGAACTCCTAATGTTATATGGAGAAGAAACCACCCTGACGGTGGTCATAAGGACCCTGATGGACGTTCAAAGAGATCAGCAAGCTCTGATGATGACTTGATGTATGGTGGTGCAGGTGATGTAGAAGAAGATACATTTGGTGATGAGGTTAACCCAAAACCATTTCCAGATGGTGAATTTATGATTGAAAGTTTAAAGGATTATAACTCCTTTTTGGATTTGACTCAAAATGAATCAGGTGGAATTATCCACAGCCATGTATATAATGGCGGGGATAACCAAATATGGGTATTTAGTTATGATGAAAATAAAAAGGCTTACAAAGTAATAAGTAAGCAAAATTCCAGTTTATTGTTAAGTTGGAATAGTAATGCTACGTCTAAAGAAATTATTCTCAGAGGATATACAGAGAGCGGTAGCGACAACCAATACTGGCGATTTGAACAGACCGACGACTATTATAGACTTAGAAATCTTGTGAACTTGGATATGATTATAACCGCTCAAAATAAATCTAGTGCATTCGGCGGAAAAGGAGTTATTGTAGAAACTGAAATTTTTGCTTCTGATGAAAAAAACTCTCAGGCATGGAAAATTAATCCAATCTCTTTTCAGACGATACCAGATGGTGATTATAATATATTTAATCTTGGCATGTCAGACAATGTCGTAGACTTTACTAACCAAAACGATTTCTTGATTCATGGTGAAACCTATATGGACAATGAAAATCAAAAGTGGAAATTTACCTACGATAGTGATAAGCGAGCTTATAAAATATGGAGTGGTCGAAAGTCAAATCTTTTGTTGAGCTGGAATAGTAATGCTGCATCAAAAGAAATGATTCTTCGAGCATATACAGAGAGCGGAAGCAAGAACCAATATTGGCGCATCGAACGGACTGGCGATGAATCCTATAGACTTAGGAATCTAGAAAACTTAAGTTTGATTTTAATGTTAACTGAAGTTAGCAGTCCATATGGTGGATTAAATTTAATTGTCCAAAATGATTTGGATACTAATACTAATCTACATTCAAATTGGAATATTAAACCCATCTTTTATCAGTACATTCCAGATGGCGATTATCATATATTCAATGATAACTTCCCAAATATAGTTGTTGACTTTACCAATCAAGAGGATTCTTTGATACATGGTCATAATTACTTTGGAAACAATAACCAAAAATGGGCTTTCGTCTATGATGACGATAAAAAAGCCTATAAAATAAAAAGCGGTGCAAGTTCAGATCTTTTGTTAAGCTGGAATAGTAATGCACAGCCACCAGAAGTGGTTCTTCGAGCATATACAGAGAGCGGGAGTACGAACCAATATTGGCGCCTAGATCAAGTCAATGACGGATCATACAGACTCAGAAATCTAATTAGCTTTTACAGGTTAATAGCTCTGACTGATGAAGACAGTCCTTATGGAGGTAGAAAACTTATAGTATCAGATGCTACGGAAAACGGAAACACTTGGTATCTCAAAGAAATAGGGAAAGTAGCTGTACCAAATGGGAAGTTTAGAATTGCAACTAAACTGAATTACAAAAAAGTGATTGATTCGAATCAAAATAACGATTTGATTATTTCTGAAAATCTAAATCTTGTTACCAGCGAATGGGAACTTAAATATGACTCAAGTAGAAAAGCGTACAATATATATTCTTCAGACGTCAATAACATAGGATGGATTTATCAAAATAAAAACTATTTTGTTAAGCTTGGTAATATAGATGGTCCTGACCATGGCGATTGGAGATATTTTTGGACGATAGAATATAGCATGCAAAGTGGCTGCTATTTAATAAGAAGTTTACATGAGCCTTCTCATGCGGTGGGTTTTTCTGACAATAATTCAGTCATAACAGATACATCGACATACTCCGATAATCAATTGTTTCATTTTATTCCAATTTAATATTTTTGTTGTGTTTTTACAATTATTTATATTTTACGTAGTGAGTTAGTAATTTTTTTAAATAATTATCTATCTTTTATTTATATAAATCATTACATTTCCTAACTGCGAATAAGCTTGCTCCAATATACCTGTACGTATTGGTTCGTTTATATTTAAGCGTATTATTTTTATTATAACAGAATAATCTAGCTCGAATATTTAAAATTTATTAAAAATACAATATAATACTAATTTATGACAATAAACTATATTTACTATTCTTTTTTTCTTTTACTAGTTTACAAAAATTCATTACAGTGACCTATCGGCTAAACGCTAGTTAAATATCCTAATGGATGGGATATTCATTCCGGTTTTAAATTTCATAAGCCGATCATTTCATTACTATAATAATAGGCAACAAAAGATGTATAATTTGGTTGTGGTTCTAAATGCTGTTTATTTATGAAGGATTTGCAAAGTTAATGTTTTATTATATAAATCATTAAAGTTTTGTCTTGAACGAACAAGGTGTCTCAATCGGCCGGAAAGATCATGGCGATGGGGTACAAAAGTATACCTATATATATATATTCTATATACCATATAAAACATATATATACCGTCTCTTCGTGACGGGAGAAAACTACGCTTCTTTACTAGATCTATTAAAAGAAGCTGTTAAAGAAAAAAAGCGAGGACAGCTTGCAAAAGGTGTGCTCCTTTTGCATGACATTGCGCCCGTGCACACCAGCCATGTTGTTGACGGCTGCCATTCACCGATGCCGTTTTGAACAAGTGTGACACCCACCCTACAGCCGAGACCTGGCCCTTAGCGACTATTATTTGTTCCTAATACAATTTTTAAAGTACTAGTTCAAATTGAATAAAATATACCATGTCAATTATACAATCCATGCTTGGTAACTGAGAATTGAGGCTTCTTGTTTTAATCAAAACGAAGTAATAAGGGGTCGAATATGGCCCGAACTGCTTCGAGAAATGGAAAAATACACTGTTTAAGTATTCAATAAATAAATAATTAAAAAAAATGTGTTTATTCATTATAAGTACATATGCTGATATGCATTACAATGTGTAAGATTTGGGAACCCCTTTTAAGTAAAAAAAATATACGTTAGGTTAAATAACAAAAATAAAAAGAAAAATTAAAAAGAAGCGCGAAGATTTGGATCTCCGTTACACTAAATTGTACTGGTTGCTTGGAAGGCATTCCACGTAAATAAGTCCTGACACCTGTATGGACTTATGGTTGCCAGTTGTGGGGCTGTACCAGTAATAGCCACATTCGCAGTAACGACCTACATTACCTTAATGTAGAGGACGTCGCCCGTTGAACACAAGAACAGAGTGTCTTCCCTTTAATAGAGACTGTAAGTAGTGTTATTGGACACTTTCTATTTATTCCAATTTTCAAGCGAAATTAGAGTATTATCACTAAACAAATTCAAAGCCCTCGTTAAACGAAAATTAATCAATAAAGCTTTTTATAAATTTGAGGAATACTTAAATGATCCTAATCCTTGGGATTGATTACTTGGCGATTAAAAAGAGTGGCGGAAAGTTTCTTGCCAGTTATTCTTACCCGCTCTACGCCCTTAACTTGCGAACAGGTAGTAAATGTAAATTTACAATTAATTTAACTCTAAGTAAGACGACTCATTGGTCAAGTGGTTAGTACCCCTGACTACGAATCCATGGGTCCCGGGTTCGATCCCCGGCTGAGACAAACATCGATGTGATGAGCATTTGGTGTTGTGCTTAGGTCTTGGGTGTTTAAATATGTATTTATATGTCTATCTATCTATGTATGTATATCCGTTGCCTAGTACCCATAACACAAGCTTAGCATGGAATTCGGTCAATTGGTGTGAATTGTCTTTAAAGAAAAAAATTTACAATTCATAAGTGTACTTGTTTACCTATGAATAAAGATATTTTGAGTTTGAGTTTGAGTTTATTGTATTGGATGTTAAAAATCCTTATTAGTAAATTAGGTTAGACTTAAATTACTTATTAGTCTTAACTTAGGCTAGATCGTAATGGTCCATGATGTCTTTTTGTAAAGACACAATATGTATAAAAAAAACTATAACATAAACACATAATATATCTAACGAACAAACTTGCTTTTATGTGATGTTCGTTAAAAAAATTTGTTACGATGTATTTTCTCTTTTCTAATATAATTGATAAATGTAATGCATGTGTGTAAAAAATTAAATGTCATCATATTTTTTTGTATTCTTCTAGCATTTTGTTTTTACTTATAAATAAACAATAAAATAATTGATGACATTGCTTTGATGTGACGACGTATTTTAAATGTTACTTTGAGGTAATGAAACATTTAAAGAATATTTTTTTAACCTCCTCCGGGTTTTTAGTAGGTACTGAAAAATGAATTTACGCAATTTTTTATAAATGTCCAAGTCTAGGTAGGTATGCTGCGGTCCAAAGCACAATGATAGTAACTTTCTGCTTTAGAAAGTAAGAATTTTTTACTAAAAACATTATACGATTACAAAGTGCTACAATTTATTACTTAAATTCTTATAATATTAAAACAAGCAATGAAATGCTTATCTTTTTTCTAGAGCGTTGTGGTCGTCTACTCTCACGGTGTCCGGACGTTTTGGTTTGTGGTTCTGCATCTATACGAATTGTGCTGAAAAAAAACAAATAAAAGCGTAAAGTTTCAGTAATTTATTCATTCCACTTCGTGTTTTTCGTAGTTGTTTCGGCTTCTGTGTTTGAATCAAGTCACAAAATTTTGCAATGGCCGGTGAGTATTTATTGTTATACACGAAATTATAGGGTAATATTTTTATAACAGAGTAACAACAAGTACAATAACCCTTTGCCTAGCAGCAACTTTCTACTCGACATAAAGAAATAAAGTAGGTTTAATATTATTATCAGTTCTATCAGATCATTGAAAAGTTAAAGCATATTTTATTTTGCACAAAATTATATAGACCGGTAGGTCAACGTATATGCATGGGGTATATATAAAGGGGTTCCGGTCTAACCTATATAATTGTTATTAAAGTTTTGATTTCAAAATTTCTATTAACTGAAATGTTACTTTTAGTTAAAACATTACTCTGGATACATTCAACAATATTAATTTTCACCATGTTAATAAACCCATTTGTTGTTACAACCTACTAATAACAAACCAAACGGCATATTTTATTATGATAACATAAGTCAAAAGTACATAAGAAAACAACAAAGCTTTCATAAAAACGATACCTTTGTATGTTTAAACATAGAGGTTTTTATTTGGTTGTTTAGTTAAGCGCGTTAATCTCAGTAGTAATTTTATCGTTCGAATAGAAAAAAAAATTGTGACTCATAGTTCATTTTTCGAGGGACTTCAATGAAGCCAAATATGATCTTTATACACCCTTTGAATAATAAACTAATTAACTTTATACATTTAATGCTCTTATACGGTTAACACAAATGAAATATTGTTATTTTATACTTTACGTACAAAAATGCACTAAGCATTTTGGAGTAGGATATATTTTTAATTAAAATGGAATTTATTTGCTTTTGAATGAGAGATAAATCTATGTTTACAGTAGTAAATAGTTTTATGATTTAGCAAATTTAGGCTGGAGAGTGGAGACTAAAAAAATATATTTTAAAGTTTCTTTTAAATAACAAATAAATAAAAATTAAAAGGAGACAGCTGTCCATAAATAAAATCATTAGATAACAGAAATGTGCCTTAATAAAACGTGTTTTTTACAGACCGAGGACCACCTAACCCAATCACTAATGGTATTAAGGCAGCAGTGATAGAATGGATTAGATCTCTGGACTTGGAACTGATAAGCTTATTACTGTCAAGGAGCTGGCCAATGTCAATATTAGATATTAGCGAACCTCGTTGGAGACCTACTGAAGTAACAGATACTGACAATGTTGTAAGGATGGATAGGAGGCAAAGATTGCTTAGATGGGATAGAAGACCGCCAAATGAGATATTTTTAGATGGATTTGTTCCAATTGTAACTAGAGAGAATCCTGATTGGGAAGAGACGGACTTGTATGGTTTTGCAAAAAATAATCATCCTTCCATCTTTGTATCAACAACAAAAACTCAAAGAAACAAAAAAAAGTATGTCTGGACACCGAGAACTGCTAACCGCGGAATAGTTTATCAATACGAAATTTATGCTCCCGGCGGAGTCGATGTTAATGAATCTTTATTGCATGAATCGCCATGGCCCAATCAAATGGAGGTTGCATTTCCTGGAGGAATACAAAATATATACATAAGATCAGCAAGAGAACTCCACGACGGTCGTATACAAAGGATTTGGATTAACCCCAACTTTTTGGATCCAAACGATTTGGAACCTATTGCTTCTTCTTCAAGAACACCTAATGTGATATGGAGAGTGAACCACCCTGATGGAGGTCATAAAGACTCTGATGCACGTTTCAAGAGATCAGCAAGTTTTGATGATGACATGATGTACGGTGGTGCAGGTGATCTGCAAGAAGATACGTTTGGTGATGAGACTTATAACCCAAAACCATTTCCAGATGGTGAATTCATATTTGAAAGCATCAAAGATAATAACTTCTTTTTAGATTTGACTCAGAATTCAGAAGGTGCAATCATCCACAACCATGTATATAACGGTGGGGATAACCAAGTCTGGGTGCTTAATTATGATAAAAACAAAAAGGCTTACAAAATAATAAGTAAGCAAAATTCCAGTTTATTGTTAAGTTGGAATAGTAATGCTACGTCTAAAGAAATTATTCTCAGAGGATATACAGAGAGCGGTAGCGACAACCAATACTGGCGAATTGAGGAAACCGACAGTTATTATAGGTTTAGGAATCTGGAAAGTTTAGATATGATTATAACTGCTCAAAATAAATATAGTGCATTTGGTGGCAAAGGAATCATTGTGTGTAAGGAAATTTTGAACGCAAAGAACTTCCAGCAATGGAAAATTAATTCTGTCTCGTTTCAAACAATCGCAGATGGGGATTATAATATTTTTAATTGCAGCCTTTCCGATAAAGTTGTTGACTATACTAAACAAGGTGATTCTTTGATTCATGGACATACATATTTGGACAATGATAATCAAATATGGAGCTTTAAATACGATAGTAGCAAGCAAGCTTATAAAATATGGAGTGGTAGATCTAATCTTTTATTGAGCTGGAATAGTAATGCTGTCTCAAAAGAAATGCTCCTCAGAGCATATACAGAAAGCGGGAGCAAGAATCAATATTGGCGCATCCAACGAGTCGATTATGAGTGTTATAGACTTAGGAATCTGGAAAATTCAAGTTTAATTTTAATGTTAAGTAATGAAACCAGTTCATATGGTGGATTAAATTTAATAGTTCATAATGATTCTGAAAATTATGATAATTTATATTCAAATTGGAAAATTAAACCCATTTTTTATCAGTACATTCCAGATGGCGATTATCATATATTTAATGAAAACTTCCCAAATATAGTTGTTGACTTTACCAATCAAGAGGATTCTTTGATACATGGTCACAATTACTTCGGGAACAACAATCAAAAATGGGCTTTTATCTATGATGAAAATAAAAAAGCTTATAAAATAAAGAGCGGTGAACGTTCAGATCTTTTGTTAAGCTGGAATAGCAATGCTGTGTCTCAAGAAGTGGTTCTTCGAGCATATACTGAGAGCGGAAGTGAGAACCAATATTGGCGTCTTGAAAAAGCTAATAACGGATATTATAGACTTAATAATCTAATCGATTTTAATAAGCTTATAGCTTTGACTTATAATGATAGTCCCTATGGAGGCACAGAACTTATAGTATCTGGTAATAAGGAAAGCGGTAACACTTGGTATCTGAAAAAAATTGGCGGTATTACTGTACCGAATGGGATGTTTAGAATTGGAACAAAAGTGAATTATAAAAAAGTAATTGATTTTAATCGAGATAATAATTTGATTATCACTGATGATTTAAATCTTGTTACTAGCGAATGGATACTTCGATACAATTCAAGTAAAAACGCATACAATATATATTCTGGATACATGAATAACTTAGGATGGATATATCAAAATACAAACTATTTTGTTAAGCTGGGTAACATAGATGGACCTGATCATGGTGATTGGAGATATTTATGGACGATAGAATATAGCATTCATCATGGTTGCTACATGATAAGAAGTTTACACGAGCCTTCTCATGCAGTGGGTTTTTCTGATAATAATTCAGTCATAACTGAAACATCGACATACTCCGATAATCAATTGTTTCATTTTATTCCGTTATAAGTTAATGTTGAAAACAGGAAATATCGCAACAAATTTATTAAATAATAATAAATTTAATTATTAATTATCTACTAATGAATGGGTTTTTTCATCATCATTTCAGTATATTTAAAATGTTTTATCTACGTTTGACATATTGTGTTAAATCATTTCTTTACCAATTATAGTTATGTATTATATTAATCTCTCAATTGGTAAGCAACGTTCGCAGACTTGCTTTAAACGCTCAGTCAAACACAACTGTTATAAGATGTTATATAAATAAAATAAGACTGTAGCTGTAATTTGTGTCAATAAACTATATTATTATTATTTTCTCTTCTTATTTTCAACAGTCGAAAATAGTAGTAACTGGATCATACTTCGTGCATGTAGAATGTCGAAAATTCGCGGGCAAAGCGAGTAGTTATAATTGAGTTACGGCAAAATACCAATGAGTCAGAGTTCTGGTTTTTTTATAGGTATTGAGATATATCCTTATGTATACTATCCTCCAATATGTTTTTTACATTAATTGTTATACAAAAGTTGTACTTTGCTATCGCATCGGACATCAGCTCTCGTAAATATCAAATAAGGCAATTAATATGTAGTAAGTCGGCATGTCCAATAACTCATAGCGCGAAAAACAGGTTTGCAAAAACAGCTGATTAACGCCAAGCGCATACATTCTCGACACAATGACTTGATTGGATTTAAACGCTTAGATTTTTCGTTCTTACGAATTAAAAATAGCATTACAAAATGTATGAATAAGACAGCAATATAATGTAATAAGCCTATTTTCCTCATAATTGTTACAATTTACTTAAATATAATATCAAGCATCTAAAGTACTACTAAAATTTGCATACCTACCCAAGCCCCAATTCTCAACATAGTTTTGTGCGATAGATAGATATAAGTTTAATTTGACTAGAATAAGTATTTTAATAATACAAAATGAAATAATTAATAAAACAATTAGATACGATAAAAAAATATTTTTACATAGGTGAAAATATTATAATATTGTGAAATTGTAAACCGCTGTTTTATTTATTATACTAATACGTATTTATTGATATTATATCTGTTTTATAACCACTAATTTTACCACAAATTAATATTGATAAATTTGGTATAGTACAATAAATTGAAAAGTATAAGGTCATCTAATTTTTATTATGTATATACCAGTAGTAATTTTATTATATCGGATCTGTAGCAGAATGCACCTATAATAAATACTATATATAAAAAATAACTACTAAAAGTGGCAACTACTATTAATAAAAAAATGTATTTGTTTTTGTTCAATAATGGAATTCCCTATCGCAATATGTTAATTGCGTTTGATAGGCAAACCTCGTTCTGTTTAGGAAAAACTACATTTGAGTACGTATACTTATAACAAAAACCACAATTATATTTTAGATTTACCACTTTGGCTAGATTTATCCTTTTCTGGTTGTATTTGACTTTTCCGTGAAACAGCCATCCGCTATTTGGATTTGTACTTTGATAATTAAATAACACAACAATAGTAGTTGGCTGGAAGAGATCGCTAGAAAGCGATAAGGCCGCCTGTGCCTTTTAATTTAATTATGTTAATTGTATTATATTTCTGTACATGCAACGATAATAAATAAATAAAGGCTTTGTTTTTAAAACTAAATCTATGTAGTTGTAATGTTAATTCCAGTAATAACTGCTCTCAAGCAAGGAATGACATGACAATTTGCGATTGTTAATATCAGTTTTCTTAAAATATGACGAAATTCTGTATTTGCTGCAATTCTAACTGATGCTGGCATGTATTCAAGATTATTTAGCTTTTATTGTGTGTTGTTATTGAAAAACTCAGTATTGTTAGTGTTGAAAATATAAAATTTAAATAAATAGCATTAAAGCGCACTTTTTACGCCAATTATTTTTTCATTTTAATTTTGCATATATATATTTATTATATATTAATTTGCATTGCATCTCAGGGCTCGAGAGTCTCTGGGGAATACGCTTAACACAATAATTATTGCTCCTTTCTTACAAATAACCACAGCCAACTTACTTGTCAAAAAGTTACCTGGCTAAAAATAAATGAATAAAAGCGCGCATCTGAATACAGTCACTCACTCAATTACGTGGCTCCCAAAGTGTTCACTTGATACGTTTCCTGCGCTTTGTAAAGTGTTATAAAATTTATTGCAATGGCTGGTGAGTCGATAAATAGATATCATTTTTAACACGCTTATGACAAATTGACAATACATTTAAAGAAACAATCAATTAAACCAAAAATTGTCTGTCTCTCTCGCATATAATAAATTAAAGAAAACGTATTTACGCCAATATATTATATTTACATACCTTATATTTACATAACAACGTATTGCCACAGACATTGCTTAGTGCTCTTGAAATCTTTCTAGAATTCTTTTGTTCTCGTTCGTGATATCATTTATTAGTGGAAATCGTTCGCTTTAATATCCACGCCATGTTGAGGTTACTTAACTACATAAACATGCGTTTTTTACTTTGTTAAAACGAATCGTGGTCCAACCTAACCTTAATCCTCCCATTAAGTATTATATTTCACCAGGCCTGTTTGTTGTTTTTAATTGATTTTATTATTATTAATTACTTAAGAAGTCATGTGTAGGTAATGGTTGCAGCTCCTTATAAACGTTGTGTAAAACAAAACAATCGGCGAATAAAAACTGTGGCGGAGAGTTAATTGCCAGTTCTTCTCTTCTGTTCTACGCCCTTGATTTGAAAACTGGCAGTAACTGTAAAATTAGAAGACTTTTGACTAAGAGTTATTATGTAAAACGTATATCAACTTATTGATTGGTAATGATGGTTTTTAACTAGTATTTAACTATATGTTAAATGTAAGGACGTTTTACAATAGTTAATATTTTATGATTGGGACTCCTCCTTGCTTGAATTTTTGTTCCTACCATCTTTATGTAGATGGACTTCATAAAACGGCTTTCGCGAGTCTAATTGATTATTTTATTTACATTATGTTACTTTAAACCTACAAACGTGCTTTATTTTTATCGGATTGTCTTTCATTCGGTATTTAATTTTTAATCAATTAATTTATGTCAATGTGAAATAAAAAGCAACAATTATGTATTGAGCATAGTTATTTTTAAATATCGCAACGTAACAAGGATTATTGTATAATAATAATATTGTAATGACAGACTTAAATAAACGAAGTATTGATTGGTATTTTATATGGAAGAGTACATTTTAATATACGGCTAATAGTTTGATTTTCAATCAATAAAATAAATGTATACATTATTTATATTATACATAAAAGAAATATAATAATATACTTTTTCTTTTTAAACAATGTAATATTAAAGTTTTGAAAATCCGGAGCAAAACTTACCACCCATCAAGACCGTTGGAGTACTTCTCATATTAAATATCTTATTTCTAAAGATTTATTTCCACTGTATCAAGCTTTTGAGTCAGGTTTTTTCAAAACGCAAGGAATGTGTCTTAACAAATTATGTAGATTTGTAAACATTTTCCTAAATTTAAATGAAAATTATTTTTAACGTGATGCATTACTATAAAAATATATTTAACAAAGATGAGATTAATTAGAAAATTATTGATGAAAGGATAGTTTGAGATTGTAATATTATACATAGTTATTAAATGGCAATGTTTTCTTAAATTTCTATCAATAAAAAATACACCCAATTTTATAATAATCATAATTATTTAAAAGTATTTAATGGTGTAAATCAATTATTAATAAAAAAATATGAATGAATGTTTTGTTTCTTAAATCTATATACAGAAAAAATATTCATTAATATGAATGTGAATGTTCTAACTGAATTTGTATGAGTTAAAATTCCTATCAGCCTGTATACCTGGTATACATTATTATATATAAACAATTATATTTAAATCAGCTAGTTTTATATTATGTTATTGTTTAATTAGACTCAGAGTTAACCGGCCTTGAGATAAAACTATCGAACTAAAACAAGTGGCATGAATATCAATAAAAATATTCAAAATAAACGCGATTTCTCAGAATAACATAGAGATACGACGCAAGCGCAAATATTTGAGGACTAATTTCAGATAGTTGGCTATAGATGGCTATCGTAACAAAATTATTTCCCTACCTACTCGTCATGTTAATAATATTCAAATTTTAACATTTGGCAATTAATCAACTAGGATTCAGCCTTAGCTTTTATAATTATTTAAACTACTCGTGAATGATATTAGACTAAGTGAAAGTTAAATAAAACAGTATTTTTCTAAAAGATGTCATTTTATGTTTTAATTTAGTTTAATTAAGCGCAACGTAAATTAACTTGAAATAAAAAAAAGATGATAATTGCTGCTAGTGTTTCAGAAATGATCTTAAACAAACTTCATTTTTTACAGACCGAGGACCACCTAAACCAATCACTAATGGTATTCAGGCTGCAGTGATAGAATGGATTAGATCTCTGGACTTGGAACTGATAAGCTTATTAGTTTCAAGGAGCTGGCCAATGTCAATATTAGATATTAGCGAACCTCGGTGGAGACCTACGGAAGTAACAGATACTGACAATGTTGTAAGGATGGATAGGAGGCAAAGATTGCTTAGATGGGATAGAAGACCGCCAAATGAGATATTTTTAGATGGGTTTGTTCCAATTGTAACTAGAGAGAATCCTGATTGGGAAGAGACAGACTTGTATGGTTTTGCAAAAAATAACCATCCTTCCGTCTTTGTGTCAACAACAAAAACTCAAAGAAATAAAAAAAAATATGTCTGGACACCAAGAACTGCAAATCGCGGCATAGTCTATCAATACGAAATTTATGCTCCTGGAGGAGTCGATGTCAATGAGTCTTTATTACAAGAATCACCTTGGCCTAATCAAATGGAGGTTGCGTTTCCTGGAGGAATACAAAATATATACATAAGATCAGCAAGAGAACTCCATGACGGTCGTATACAAAGGATTTGGATAAACCCAAACTTTTTGGATCCCAACGAATTGGAGCCCATTGCGTCGTCTTCAAGAACACCGAACGTTATATGGAGAATAGACCACCCTGATGGTGGTCACAAAGATTCTGATGGCCGTTCCAGGAGATCAGCAAGCTCAGATGATGACCTAATGTATGGTGGTGCAGGTGATGTAGCAGAAGATACATATGGTGATGAGATTAACTCAAAACCCTTTCCAAATGGTGAATTTACAATTGAAAGTATCAAAGACAATAACTTCTTTTTGGATTTGACTCATAATGTTTCAGGTGCAATTGTTCACAATCACGTATATAATGGTGGGGAAAATCAAATATGGGTATTTACTTATGATGAAGATAAAAATACTTATAAAATAAAGAGTAAACAAAATTCGAGTCTATTCTTGAGCTGGAACAGTAGTGATACATCTAAAGAAATTGTTCTGCGAGGGTATACAGATAGCGGTAACAAAGATCAATACTGGCGAATTGAACAGATCGATGAATACTACAGATTTAGAAATCTTCAGAATTTAAACATGATTATAACAGCTAAGAATAAATCCAGTGATTATGGCGGAAAAGAGCTTACTGTGCAAACTGAAGCTGGTGATGAAAGAAACTCTCAGGAATGGAAAATTAAACCTGTGTCTTTTCAGCCGATCCCAAATGGCGATTATTATATATTCAATAGCGATCTGGCAGATAAAGTGGTTGACTTTAGTAATCAAGACGATTTCTTGGTTCATGGTCATAGTTTTTTGGACAATGACAATGAAAAGTGGAACTTCACTTACGATAGCGACAAGCAAGCTTATAAAATAAGGAGTTGTCGAAAATCAAATCTTTTTTTGAGCTGGAATGCTTCCTCAAAAGAAATGGTGCTTCGGGCATATACAGAAAGCGGCAATAAGGATCAGTATTGGCGCATCGAGCGGACCGATATTGAGTCTTATAGATTTAGAAATTTGGAGAATTTAAGTTTGATTTTGATGTTAAGCAAAGAAGACAGTCCGTATGGTGGATTAAATCTAATAGTACATGATTCTAACGATGATACTAATTTCTATTCGTATTGGAAAATCAAACCCATCTTTTATCAATACATTCCAGACGGCGATTATCGTATATTCAACCATAACTTCCCAGATATTGTTGTTGATTATACTAATCAAGAGGGTGCTTTGGTTCATGGTCATAACTACTTCGGAAATAATAACCAAAAGTGGTCATTTGTCTTTGATGAGAATAAAAAGGCCTATAAAATAAAGAGTGGCGAAAGTTCAGATCTTTTCTTAACCTGGGATAGCAATGCTGAGTCTCAAGAAGTAGTTCTTCGAGCATATACAGAGAGTGGGAGTACAAACCAATATTGGCGACTCGAACAGGCCAATAACGGATCATACAGAATCAAAAATCTCAATAACTTTGATAAGTTAATATCTTTAACGAAGAATGATAGTCCCTATGGAGGCATGGAACTTATTGTGTCTAGTTCTGAGGAAAATGGAAACACGTGGTATTTAAAAAGAATGGGGGAAGTAACTTTGCCAAGTGGTAAGTTTAGGATTGGAACAAAATCGAATTATAAAAAAGTAATTGATTATAATCGAGAATATAATTTGATTGTTATGGATAATGTAAATCTTGTTACAAGCGAATGGGAACTTAAATATGATTCAAGTAGCAAAGCATACAATATATATTCTGCAGATATCAATAACTTAGGATGGATATATCAAAATAAAAACTTTTTTGTCAAGTTGGGTAATATAGATGGCCCTGATCATGGAGATTGGAGATATTTTTGGTCGATAGAATATAGCATACAAAATGGCTGCTATTTAATAAGAAATTTACACGATCCTTCTCATGCAGTGGGTTATTCTGATAATAATTCAGTCATAACTGATACATCAACGTACTCCGATAATCAATTGTTTCATTTTATTCCAATTTAAGAATTTTATTAAAGTAGAGCAGCCATTACCTCAGTCTGGGATAATCTTCTTACTTTTGGTAAGGGTAATCGATAAATAGTCGTATTTCTCTTTAAATATTGTAGTTATTACATAAAAAGTTTTGTGTTTTACTGTTTTCATAGTACCTTTTAATGGCTGAACTGTATACCATGTTTACAGTTATGCTTATACTTTTTTAGTGTTTTGTCATTTTAGTTGTGCATAAATTAATCCCTCAATTATATGACAGCTCAATACTATACTATACATCAGTTGCAGTGCTAGCTTAGATGCCTGTTTTTCTATTACAAAATAACTTCGCCCTAAGATTTTAAATTTACTTATAATATTGTAACTAAAATGTGTGTTAATAAATAATATTATTAGTACTTAATTATTTCATGACTAGTACTAGTACTGTCGACATATTGCTGCCCGCTCTTATATCCCTTACTATCCCGACTGCAAATTTCTAAAATGTATAAAAAAATAGACAATAAAACAGGAATATTTAAAAATGTTTTAATAATATTGTTGTTCTGAGATATTGATAATAATAATTATTTCCATCAAACAAGCTTTGCAGTGGAAACGCTGACTTGCCTGATGTAGTCATTAACTTCCACACAAGGTGGCGCTGAATTAAATATTATTTGAAATTATTCTTTTGATTTTACTTGGTTACAGAGTTTCTTGTGTTGAAATTCGCATCAAATCAATTTAATTTGGTTTACTTACAAAATTTCATAACTTTTGAACCAAATGTAGAATTGAAATAAAACTTCTATTACTGTGATTCTGTTATACGAAGTTCGGCGACTTTTATTCAGCTTTGAAAAAACTTAACAAATACCTGACATAGTCAGAGATAATAACAAAACATGATTAGAATCTCATTGACACCTCATGAAAACCGTTTTTATACATATAGAAAATATATAATATGTTACTTAAAAGAAAAAAAGAGGAATTAAAAGGAAGTCAACTACCCCACGTCGACCTTCCACAGCCACACACACACATTGTATCTTTCATTTTACTTTGTTATCAGTGATAACTTATCACCAAATACGGTCTATGTCCAGCAGGATTAATCGTAATAATTACTACTTTGGACCTAAATTTATTCTCGTACGATACAATTTCGATTACCGTTTAAGCAGACACACCAATTGATGGATAAAAAGGGTTGTAAAAAAATTGTTTGAATTGAAATTTTAATTGAACATTTAACAAAAACGTAATTAAAATACAAATCTTCTTAAATAATAAAAGTTAAAGCTATATTGTATTTCTACAATATACTTTTACGTCTAAAATATATTTTATAATAGGATCTCTGCTATTAAGTTTACACGATTGATTGATTAATTTAGTTTATACGATTGGCTACCTCTCTATTATCTTTTAAAACTCTTCTGTATAATTATTTCCTTATCCTATCCTGATCAATCGTGACTTGTGTAATTCTTGTGTTTCCTTTTCTTTTGCATTGCATCACTGTTCATGAATCTGTAAGATTAGCTTTTAAGTTTTTAGTTTGTTATTTATTAATAGTTGTTTTTATTACATTAGATTAAGTTTTTTTATATAACATTTGGTTCTGCACTTCTCGCACTCATCATGTTTATTTTTTTTTACTTTTTCTCTTACTAGGGTTGCCTGGAAGAGATCGTTTATTAGCGATAAGGCCGCCCGTTGCATCCCCTATAATTTTTATGTATTGTGTTATTTGTGTTTCTTTTATTTTTATTGCAACGAAGTGTGAATAAATAAAATAAATAAATCTCTTTTAATAAAAAAATATATCTACTTCCTGTCGTAAACTGGCTTGTTTATACTTTACCTACTAAATCTAGAACGGAATTACTATTTTACGGAAAAAACAGATTTTAGATAAATAATATTTTTTGTATCAATTTTGATATAAATTAGTAAAAACCACGTAACACATTTAATAAATGAACAATCAATTGAGCAGAAAAAAGCAGATCACAATAAGGTTTTCTTTGTGTCAGTGCCTATAGTGCTAGAAATAGGTTTTTTGTAATAGATATATGTATTAATTATTGTAATATCAATGTTAATACTTGGAGTGACCCGTAGTGACAACTTATTTGGTCAAACAAATAAATAATATTAAATGAAACACATGACGACACCAAAACCTAGAAAAAGTGCCGCCTCGAACCATATAATGAAAGAAAAAAACACAATACAGTACTAAAAATTATAAACATATTTAAATATGAAAGTGTAATTATTTATATAACAATTGATAGCATGTTCAAAACAAAAGTAAGTATCATAAAAAAGGTGAGTCAACCTTGAAAGATAGGAATATGATCTTTTATCAACTTTTTAAGACAAATAACAACACATGATGTTTGCAAAGTAAACTTAAAGCATGCAACGGAAGTTCTTAACACCTAGTAAAAAAAACAACATACCTATTTCATTGATTATATTTTCAACCCTTTCTTAATAATGTTAATGGTGATTTTTCATTTCGAACTTTATATTATTATTAGATAAAAATTAAATAGGCAGTGTTGGCCTAGAGGCGGCAGCGTGTGACTCTCAGCCCTGGGATCGTAGATCGTAGGTTCGATCCCCGGCTGTGCACCAATAAATGTATGTATCCATTTAACACTCGCTCCTACGATGTTCCGGGCCGATACCCTGCAGGCCTTAGACCCAAAAATATTTCATACCCATAAGGTTGATCACTAATTGCTTATTAGAAATGATCATAGAACAGATACTGAAATCTGAGGTTTAGACCAAAAAGGTTGTAGCGCCATTGGAGCTATTTTTTTCCACACCAATTTCCCCGTACTAGACTATCTAAAGTTAGTAATTCTTTTTTGGGAAAAGGGATACTCTTCTTTAATAAAATCCTTCTTCTTTAATAGTAAAAAGGCCTACTATAAAGTTAACGATTATCTAGTAGATAAAATGGACTAGTGCTAGACAGGCTACTTCTAATTAATTTGCGATATTTGTTTTACAATAAGTGTTGTTTGATGATTTGAAAGAGTACCGAGAGTTTTTGTTGTGTTGTGTTTTTTTGTGTCTTCTTTGCCGATGAGTAGGGATAATAATGAAATGACGTGGAATAAGTGATACCTGTATCTTATGTTCCATATTTAAAAAAAAAAATATTATATAAAAAATAAATAGGTATTAACAACATTTATTTATGTACATTCTGTAAGTGATGTCGAATATAGACAGCTGTTTACAATTTAACAATATTAATAATTTGGATACTATCTAAAAGGAAAAAGCCAAGAGAAGATAATTAATTTAATTGTTATTAAAACAAGATTCATGTAAACATCATTATAATTATCGTGGAGAGTTATAGGATTTTCCGTAATCTATTTTAATATTTACCATTGCCATTATTAAAATAAAATCGGACGCGTATTTTTCTTTACAGACAATCTTCGTCTGTATAGAAAAAGATAATTTTTCTCAGATATGGAATGTTTGACGATACTTTTTGCTGCCTGTTGATTGTTTCAATATTTGCATTATTAGAATAGTTATAAACAACCAGCTATTGATCGGTGTTATCTAGTCTGAGGAACAACCCACTTATGATATTACAAGATTTTAGTATAAAAATAAATAAAATGCTTTGTGATTTACTATTTTTGAGTATTCTCCTTTCAATAACATTGTGACATACTATTTTTGCATACCCCTTACTAGACTAAGCAATGACGTAGCAGTTAATCAAGTCACTATGCTAGAATTGTTTTGAACGTGATAGTAACTGTAATCTATGTTTTGTGGTTATGAACTATATTTAAATGGGTATTTCCTTTCTTGGATAATTAATATTGTAAATAAGCTGTAGGGATACCAATATAATAATTCAGTTACATTTTTAACAAATATTTGCATTCGGGATTATTAATATTCCTATTTGTTTGGGATTTGCAGACTAAATTTTTATATTACGTTTCTCCAAGCTTCTATTACCGTAATGCCGGTCGGTGTTATTGTTTTTGTCTTTGAAAGAATGTTCTCGCAAAATAATTTTCTAATAGGTAAATAAACATTGGGGAAATATGTATATAAAGAATATTTGAGGCCTAGGGTTATAGCGGAACCTGGTTCTTTGATTCTGTGATGTCACCATCCCTGAAAATATAGGAATGATTTCGTTAGAACTAAAGCATTGTTTGATTGCGAGTGAATTAACTTTTTTGGTTATTATTTGTTTAAATGTATATTAACTCCATTTGTAATATTTTCATAGTAGCCCCTTTCAATAAAAAATATATGTGATATATAATATATAGATGATATAAATATCATCACACAATGATACCAAACAGTCGAGTCTATCTATTTTATAATTTTGATTATGTGATAACCGTATATATAATTCTGTATGAGACAAATAAAAAATGCAATTCGAGAAGATATGTTATAGTGCTACAATATGTTTCATGATTTTGTATGCTAATTTAAAGTAAAGATGGTTTGCTTACTTTTTTAAAGCAAAAAAAATACTATTTTTTTTTTTATTATTATTTTGGATCTTAAGAAAATTGTAAATTCTGTATTGCTATATTAATAAAGTGTGAATTTTGTGTTTTATATTTTATGCAAAATAATTTATTGAAATCTCAAATGACAAATTGTAAATTAAAATGCCACGTGTTTTTTTTAAAGTTAGGTATATCGGATTAGACAATACATCTTCGTATTAATTGTTAGATTAATTTGTTAATTGGAATAGGAATTTCGTTTGAGAGTATTAATTATACGCAAATATTTAATAAATAATTGTAGATCGGTATTAGATTACAGAGTAACCCTGCAGTTTCAGCACATAAGGCTGAAAACTACAAATAAAAGCGTGCGCCTACACATAATTATGCATTGGATTGCGAACCGTTTAGTTCTGCTCCTGTACACTTCAAGTGTTTTCAGTCACTTCATTTTTGTTCTGCAATGGCAAGTGAGTATTTTTATTATTTTTTATAAAACACACGACATAAATGTAATGCAATTCTATCAAACCCACCTATTATTTGATTTTTATTTACTGTTTGGCTTAATAAAAGTTAATTCCGTGTATGACATGCGTACAACTAGCAACCAGAGTTTCTTTATCCAATGTTTGTGTTTTCCTTCTTAAAGTCATTTTCTTCGACGTCCTGGTGGATAAACATACTATTTCTAGTTAATGTTTCCACCACACTCTTATAAAGTTTATTTTTAACAAAACATTCTGTGGTGTTGTGGTGGCAACAATAATTGTGGTATTTTTTCTGATAATACATGATAGCATTTCCTCATTTTTTTTAAAATAAATTGACGTTTTTGTAGTTATTTTGTATTGCACGTATCTACCAGAAACCGAGGTATAATAACAAGGTTAAAGATAATTTGTATTGCCTACTTATGTATATAATATATTAGTATATATATTATATACTAATATTGTCGATTGATCTCAAAACGTAAATTTTCTCTCTCCTCTTTATTTCTTTATTGTAGTTTGTTAACTATATGTTATGTGTTAATAAAATAAATAAAATTACAGATCGAGGACCACCTGACTTCATCACTAATGGTCTTCAGGCAGCAGTTTTAGAATGGATTAGATCTTTGGACTTAGAGCTCGTAAGCATTTTACTGGCAAGGAGTTGGCCTTTGTCAATATTAGATAGTAGCGAACCTCGATGGAGACCTACTGAAGTAACAGATACCGATAACGTTGTACGACTAGATAGGAGGCAAAGATTGCTTAGATGGGATAGAAGACCGCCCAATGAAATATTTTTGGAAGGATTTGTACCTATTGTGACAAGAGAGTACCCGGATTGGGAAGAGACGGACTTGTATGGTTTTGCCAAAAGTAACCACCCTTCCTTCTTTGTTTCAACTACAAAAACACAAAGAAACAAAAAAAAGTATGTTTGGACACCTAGAAGTGCCAACCGCGGTATAGTATATCAATACGAAATTTATGCTCCTGGAGGAGTCGATGTCAATGAGTCTTTATTACATAAATCACCTTGGCCTAATCAAATGGAGGTTGCGTTTCCTGGAGGAATACAAAATATTTATATAAGATCAGCAAGAGAACTCCAAGACGGACGAATTCAAAGAATTTGGGTGAATCCAAATTTTTTGGATCCCGGCGAATTAGAACCCATTGCTTCTTCTTCAAGAACCCCTAATGTTATATGGAGAGAAAACCACCCTGATGGTGATCACAAGGATTCTGACGGTCGCTCAAAGAGATCAGCAAGCTTCGATGATGACTTAATGTATGGCGGTGCCGGTGGCGTAGAAGAGGATACCTTTGGTGAAGAAACTGATAACCCTAAACCATTTCCTGATGGTGAATTTACGATTGAAAGTGTCAAGGATAATAACTTCTTTTTGGATTTAACTCAAAATGAATCCGGTGGAATTATTCATTGTCACATATATAATGGCGGGGAAAATAAAATATGGGTACTTAGTTATGATGAAAATAAAAAGGGTTACAAAATAAAAAGTAAACAAAATCCCAATATATTGTTGAGTTGGAATAGTAATGCTACGTCTGGAGAAAAAATTCTTCGGGGATATATAGAGAGTGGTAGCAAAAACCAATACTGGCGAATTGAACAGACCAACGCGTATTTTAAATTTAGAAATCTTGAAAATCCACGAATGATTATAACAGTTCAGAATAAATCAAGTGACTATGGCGGCACAGAAGTTACTGTGCAAACTGAAGCTGGTGATGAAAGAAACTCTCAGGAATGGAAAATTAAACCTATGTCTTACAAGCCGGTCGCAAATGGCGATTATTATATGTTCAATCGCGATCTGTTAGATAAAGTTGTTGACTTTAGTAACCAAGAAGATTCCTTGGTTCATGGTCATACCTTTATGGATAATGACAATCAAAAGTGGAACTTTACTTACGATAGCGGCAAGCAAGCTTATAAGATAAGGAGCCTTCGAAAATCAGATCTTTTTTTGAGCTGGAATGCTTCCTCAAAAGAAATGGTTCTTCGAGCATATACAGAAAGCGGTAATAAGGACCAGTATTGGCGCATCGAGCAGACCGATAATGAGTCTTATAGATTAAGGAATCTGGAGAATTTAAGTTTGATTTTGACGCTAAGCAAAGAAGACAGTCCATACGGTGGATTAAATCTAATAGTACATGATTCTAACGATGATACTAATTTCTATTCGTATTGGAAAATCAAACCCATCTTCTATCAGTTTATTCCAGATGGCGATTATCATATATTCAATCATAACTTCCCAAATACTCTGATTGATTATACTAATCAAGAGGGTGCTTTGGTTCATGGTCATAACTACTTCGGGAATAATAACCAAAAGTGGTCATTTGTATTTGACGGAAATAAAAAAGCTTATAAAATAAAGAGCGGTGTACGTTCAGATCTTCTGTTAACCTGGGATAGTAATGCTGCGTCTAAGGAAATGGTTCTTAGAGCATATGCAGAGAACGAGAATATGAGTCAATATTGGCGCCTTGACAAATTAAATAACGGATCATACAAACTCAAGAATAATTATGACTATGAAAAGATAATAGCTTTAACTAATAATGATAGTCCTTATGGAGGAAGAGAGCTGTTAATATCTGGTACTGTGGAAAGCGGAAACAATTGGTACCTTAAAAGAATAGGGGAAGTGGCTTTACCAAATGGGAAGTTTAGAATCGCAACTAAACTAAATTACAAAAAAGTGGTTGATTTTGATCATAAATACAATTTAATTATTATTGATAATCTTAATCTGGCTACTAGCGAATGGGAAATCAAATACGATTCAAACTATAAAGCGTACAATATACATTCTGCAGACACCTTAAATATAGGATGGATATATCAGAATAAAAACTTTTTTGTGAAGGTGGATAATATAGACGGGCCTGATAGTAGGGACGCAAGATATTATTGGACGATAGAATATAGCATTCAACATGGGTGCTATATGATAAGAAGTTATCACGAGCCCTCTCATGCAGTGGGTTATTCTGACAATAATTCGGTGATAACGGATACATCTACATACTCCGATAATCAATTATTTCATTTTATTCCACTAAAAAATTAGACGTAGAGTCAAAAAATTTTTTTTTTTAACTTTAAATTTTATTTACATTTTATTAATTTTACTATACACCTTTACACAAGACTTCATTACGTAAACTGGTTCTATTTTTTCTACTATTATTAATTACATTCCTTTTCTTTATTTTCTTGCGACTGAGCCGCAAACTAGCTGCTGTGGTCACTTACTGACTTATTATAAAGGCCGATTTACATTATCTTAGTGTTTAGGAGAGTGCTTTAGGATAGTACTTTAGTTGAAACATGTAAACGCTACTTGCTTTAGTAAACGCTACGCTAAAGAACTTGCCTTTCAAGTTGTACTAAAGCACTCTCCTAAACACTAAGATAATGTAAATCGGCCATAATGTAGTTAGTAACAAGACTGTTTAGTGCATTTCAATAGGTTGTATAAAAAGCAAACAATATTTTAAATTAGTACATAAACATTCATGATATCTTCTTAAATTCCGATAGCAATACGAAAAATCGAAATGTTGTTTATATAGAGAAAAAGGTAAAGATTTTTTTTTGTGTCTATTGAATAATAGTAAATTTATTTTGAATTATGCTTTGTATCGTCTTGTATGCTTTATTATGATTTATTGCCAATAGTTATTTTTTTTATTATATCATTAATATTTAAGAAATGCGATAAAACGCTTGGCTCTAAAATACAGCGCTGTCAAACACAGCAGCGTAAATCCAGATTTATGCATTTAATTATATAATATAAATTGTACTTAGTTCTAAGATTAAAAAAAAATATATTTTGTAATTGATTTATTCCAATAAACTATATAGTAAAAAAATCGATGCGTTTTTATTTTCCTTGGTAATTAAATTTATATTTACATATAACCTACCCTAAGTGCTGTTTTCAAAATGGCCACATCGTGCTCACATGTTAAATATAAAGTAATATACCTACAGTAATATAAAAACTTTAGAGGTTTCAAGGGACACCCGGATGGAACGAAATTCCTTTCGATTAATTTATATTTTAATTGGTATCATAACAGTATGATAGATTTTCTCGACACCAATCTTACGACAAAAAAAAAAAGCCAACATCAAGAGGTGTTCCCAGGCGGTCACCCATCCAAGTACTGACCTCGCCCGACGTTGCTTAACTTCGTGATCGGACGAGAACCGGTGTATTACGTGTGTCGTGAAAACTTTTCGTAAGAATTTTTTCCGTCTAGCCCCCTTTTACAACGCGCCATAAGGAACTTCGTTCCAATATTTAGTCTCCATCAAGACTTACTATATCTGTCGGCAAATGGTTATTTATTTACTGGCCATAAGATTTTCTAAAGATTCCCAATATTGGCGACCTATAGCGGTGCGAAACCACATCGGACCCGCTCTTTTTATATCGTCCTCCCTTCGTGGGTACCACTCTTGTATGATTCTGTTCCATTTCTGCAATATGGACCACTGTATATATTATTCTCTCTCATAATTTCCATTAAGTTGTCTGTATCGCTTAATTTTATTTTATATATCCTTTTTACTCCTGTTGTACTTACTATATTAGTAAGAATTATAATTGGAGCTGGGGCTAATGCGAATAATCGTATTCGTAGACGTAAAAGAAGTTTTATAATTCCCCTCTCACGAAGTCATTACATATTATGTAAACTTGTAAAGAGGCAGTTAAATAAAAACTACAGGATAAAATATATAGAGTAAAAATGTTACTAATAAAAACAGAATCTGGTGTATTGTATATGTAGAATCTGGTAAATGTAGGTACCTTATATGGTGGCAACTGGAAGTCACACTTGACTGACGTGCAAAAATCAAAGTAGGAGGTTTAGAATGGGCCGTGTAATGTTTTGTACATATTATATGTTATAGTTTCAGCTTTCTTATCATCGGCATAAACCGATATTGATAAATTAGTTGCTAAATTATTCTGTAATTAGGTACCTACATGTAGTTTTCAGGATATTCATTGAAATGTCTCGAAAAATTCTAAACTTAGGCCCCCTCGTCATCATTTGCTTATAATTACATAAAATTCATAAAAGATTCATTGAAGATGGTCAGTTACTAATTTTAGAAACAAATATTGCAGAAAAATTGCTATTTAGCAAAATAAGGGAAAGAGACATTTACCGAGTTTAATGTCAAAATACGTCAAAATAAAATAAAACTCTTCTTTGACAACATTGATACATATCATACATAATTATACTCAATAAAATTAAAACATTGTTATTTGTTAAAGTTAAAACATTACGTTGCTTCAAAAATTCCAGACTGTTCCTGTTTCTTGTTATCCTTGACACTGTTTTCAGCGCCATCTATACGGGAAGCCAAAAACTTTATCAAATATTAAGCCACCTTTTTGATTTTTGTCTCAGCTCAGTTTAACATAAATTTACGTAAGTGTGGCAAAAACTTAGCGCAATTCATCGTACTGATTGTAGCTTCGGATTATAGGTGTCGCTATAATACGTTTAAGAATAGGATCTTATAAAAAACCTATGAAGTGAATAATGTAGTGCGAATATTTTTTTTTTATGGCTCTGGCACGATTAGTGCATTAGCCAGCGTCAAGTATAGGATTTTTTATAATTCGTGCTTGTCTTTAGAAATTCGACCGTGTCCTCCATGTACGGTGTAGGCATTCGCCCGGTACCGCACAACCCTTCCAAAGGCCGAGAACAAATTTTTAAATTAAATTAAAACTTGCCCTTGAACCGGGCATCGAACCCGGTACCCCTCACCACGCTGCCACTTAATAAGACCGCTAGGCTATGAGGCCCATAGTGCGAATATTGGACATGGAATGCCGAATGTAAAATAGTTCTACTTTTAAATCGGTTCTACCCAAAGAGTCTGCAACCAACCTGACAGCAAATGCGCCATAGATTAGGAATTTAAACAAGATAAAATGTCTGCACATAATAATATGTTCTACCTTAACAGCTCATTAGCATTAGCAGTCGTCATAGATTAAATCTGTCCGTCTCCTATAAGACCCTATACTGGATATCAAATAACTGTTGTATGAACTCGAGTTAGTACGAAAATGAAATATTCAAAATTTAATTGAATAATAATAAAAAAAAAATAGTTAAAAAAAATTAAAAAACACGCTTTTAAAGCACATCAAACTAAAAAGTAAAAAATATTTCCTAATTTAGGCTGAAAATGGTAATGAACAAAAAATACTGGTATTATTGTGAAAAAGCGTGGGTTGCTCGATAGACGAAAAATATGGCACGTTAGTTTAATGTGCTTTAAAAGCGAGTTTTTTTCGTTTTTTTTAACTATTATTTATTTTTTAATTTTTTTTTCGGATTATTACATGGTCATCGATCTTTGACAGGTGCGCAAAGTTTGAATTAAATCTGTCCGTTAAAAGTGGGTCAAAATCGAGTCTATTTTCAAAAGTAAAATAACCTAATCCTTAAATGAGCCATTGGCGCCGCCACTCTTTAGTTAATGTTATTTCAACTTTAAAAGGTTTTGGCATATTATGAATATTGCATAAAGAGAACAATATGCGGTTTTAGGAAGTGCGGGGTGCGACATGTGAACCGATCTGATAAGTGACACGGCTGTGCGTTTTCTATTGTTACGACCAATTCGGAAGTGTGGACACCGTTAGCTACTGTTTCCACTGTTTACCAACGTTCCAAAATTATCATTAAAATCGGAAAATACAATTTATTATGTTAGATTAAAAATATTTAATAATTAGCCTATACTTGTTAAATAATTAACATACCACTACACGCACAACTCAAGCTAATTTGCTTATCTTGCCGAAGCTGTTCAATTAAAGAAATTTGGAATTATTTACTGTATTAAATAATTTAAAAGGCTGCTGGCCAATGGTGACGTGCAATTCGTATAATAATTAAGTTCTTATGAAAATAATATTCTCTATCAGCGTCCTTAAAACATGTTAGTCATACTATTCACTAGCACTTTATTAGTTTTTTATTCTTAAATATCGCAAAGGTACGATAGGTAGGAAGAGATTCATATTTAAAATATTGTCACAATGGGGAACATAAACATTAGTCCGTCCGTTACTTATTTATTGTGATAGTAAAATCATTTATAATATGTATTGTGTCTTTTTTAGCTATCTCATCCTTACAACACAATGCAGCCTTATTTCCAACTTGACAAGTGACGGCACCACCCTTAAATCAACAATCCGTGACTATCAACCCCGTAATTTACACCTTTTTTCGCAATTACAGGTGTACAATTGTCAATTTTGCGTGAATATTTAGCTGGTTCAACTCTTCCCAGAAGCTCGAAATCCTCCTGGCGCAATCACATGCTTTTTAGACATTGCGTCATCGAGGATTTTTGGCAATTAATTGGGAACTTCCACGCAAGTAAAAATCATGTGAGAGATCGATATTGGTCCATTTTTAATATACAATTTCTATCAACAATTCTAACAGGTACTACCAAATTTAGTTTATTTTTGTGTGTATCTGTTACCCTAACATTTGGTCTCCCGATTTATGAATTTTGTATACAATGGAACAACGATGGTAAACAAAAAGCTCATGGGTCCGTGACGGATGATTGAACGTTTGTGAACTTGTGGACTGTAGGACACCATTTCGTGTTTGACGCTGCTACCGTTGACATCGGGATTATGATCAGGTATGAAGACTTATATTTCAATATTTTTTTTATAAAATTTTTTCATCTAACGAGTTTGTTATGCACATAGTATGGAGATGTCTACATTGGGTATGCTATTGAATAAAATGTTTGCACACTACTTTTTACGATAAGTTTAGGAATTGTAGGATCTATCTGAGAGTAATTATCGTTATGGTCTGATAGCATATTGTTAAATTAATATTCTTCATTTATTAACTATTGATAAATCTGTCGCATCGGGCGGGACACAGTCAACGTTAGTAGACAACGTTAGTAGTAGTCTTCGGTAGAGTTTAACCTAACATACATATTTTTCATAATGTATCTACTTCTTTTGGTCACGGCTCCCTGAACCCCTAGGTATAATAATATATCTACACTGTTCTAAAAGCCTTGTAAATGCATTGTGGTCTCTACAAGGACTAAATTGAGTCTTTAGTTATTGGTCAAAGATTACATTAGCATTCCCTTATTGTACAGAAAATAACGTTGACTTTATAGCATCGATGTCAGCGAGACAATACTTGAAACATTATGTAAATATACTATATGTATTTAAATCCGTTAACGATGTTTTTTTTAAATGTAGCGTGAATGTAGCGAATAGGTAATTTAAAAAAAAGGCTAGAACGGTAATTTGAGAACCGCAAGCGTATTGCAAGTATCAAACGCGTCGTGTTATTAAACAGCCTTATTTCATAGATTTCGTAGAAATAAATTGTGGCATTCAAAGCGAAAGTGGTTTAAAATTATTTTAGCGCGTCAATTATCGATTCAGCGCCAACCGATAATATTTCGTGTACCTTATTGTTATTATAAAGAATAGATTACAAAAAATAACGTACAATACTTTATTATAAAGTACGGGAAGCAGCCCTAGTCACAAAGTTAGTAGAACCTTTGTCTTTTGTAGAACTTAACCATTCAACTTTTCATGATGTACTAGACTCCCTGATCCTACCCCACCTCATCCACCGCGAAACACATGTATAACTAGCTTCTAAAATCGTAATTATACATTTAATAGCCTTCAAATATTCAAGGTATTTTCGAACATTTGTAGAAAATATACGACAGTTAATGTATGGAGTCCTTTGTTACTGAATAATAAAAATTATTATGTTCAATGTGGTATTTGTAATGGTTGCATTTATGTATAGTAAAACTGTAAAGTAGGTCAATCAAGCCAGACAATGGGTAAACGATAACGGGTCGATAGTGAATAGGCTTCATCAATGAACCAATAGTAGGCTGTGATTAATGGGACGTAAAAAGTGACCTCTATCGGACATTACATAGAAATATTTAAGAATTTATTATAGAAGTATAGAAATATTTTATTAATAATTTTTAAGGTCTCTGCAATGAGGCTAAGGAATTCACTTCCAGTATTTATTCGCTTAGCTCGTCCTTCCTTTAAATTAATCTCTAATATACCAGAATTACTTGTCCAGTTCGTATACCTAACTTTCGTAATGATCTGAAATTTTTCTATTCCATGTGTCCTTTTTTATTTTTGTCCCTTTCACTCACATATGTTTTAATTGCTTTGCTTTGTTTCATTAGTTTAGTGTAAAGTAATTGTATGTGCGGTTACCTTATCTAATCTTTTTTTCTCAAAGTTGTTGCCTACAAGAGACCGCTGAAATCGATAAGCCCGCCAGTTGCCCTCCTTTTTAATAAATTAAACTGTATTACTGCAACGCATGTAAATAAAAAAATAATACCATACACTATCGATTAGCCGTACAAGCAAGTGTCATGCAATTAGACAAATCCAACATTTTTTTATAGAACAGGGGGCAAACGGGCAGGAGGCCCACCTAATGTTGAGTGATACCTCCGCCCATGGACACTCTCAATGCCAGAGGGATCGCGAGTGCGTTGCCCCCCTTTTAAGAATTGGTACGCTCTTTTCTTGAATGACCCTAAGTCGAATTGATTCGGAAATACTTCAGTCTGCAGCTGGTTCCACAAAGTGGTGGTGCGCGGTAAAAACATTGAAGTTAATCGCCTGCCAGTAGTGTACCTATCCATTAAAATATCTCATATTAGTGATATATTTTTCCTAGACAAAGGTTAGAACGATGAGAGCAAATAAAATAATTTAGGCAGACTTCATGGTCAGTGGATTGTGACGCCATTTCCGCTATCCCATCACCATTCACATCCGTCCGTATGAAAGCCTACAACAATTTCGTATTTAATAATGTTTGCTTCAACATGATTGAAAAGATTATGAATAAAATGGTGTTATATTCGCGAGAAACAGAAGTTTAAATATAATAAACCTTATTGTTTTACCATAATATAAATTATTTTCAGGGAAAAGTTTGGTAGTTAAAAAATAACGTACTTATGTTAATTATTGACCAATGAGAGAGTAGTAGAATGGTAAATATTTGGGGTTAATTTGTATTTTTTAAATGCCAAATCATATAAATATTGGGCTGGGCCACCCTTCTCACTCACAAAAAAATAGTTTTTCTTAAATTCCAAGACCTACCGATATACAAATTCCATAAAAATAGGTCAAGTCGTTTTGGAGTTTGGTTACAACTGTTACGAGAATTTTGATAAATAGATTACTTAACGAATTTTTTTATCTACATTCGTAATAATATTTATTTTTTTTAACTTTCAGTTGATACAATGATGAAGACTGCAACTTTAATTGTCCTCTTCGTGCATGCCGCTGTCTCATTTGATATACAGCAAGCAGTTGATGAAACTACTCAGGTTAATATTAGTTAATAGAACATTGTAGTTGATAAAATATATGCCATAAATTTGTGTGCACTGTTGCTAACGTCCATACCACGTTGAATACACCGGTTCTCGTCCGATCACCGAAGTTAAGCAACGTCGGGCGAGGTCAGTACTTGGATGGGTGACCGCCTGGGAACACCTCGTGATGTTGGCTTTTTTGTTTTTTTATTTATCTCTTAAAATATATCGCAGTTCTTGTGTTAATATTTTTATTGTTGTTTAGGCGATAGAAGAAACGCAACGAGAGCGCCGAGACGTTATAGAAGAGGAAAAGTACTACAATATTCGAACTGAAAATCGGAGAGACATTAATCATCAACCATGGCTGCCCGCGCCTCTTCCACCTGAAGACCCAACCACAAGGATTTCTATCACCAACCACTCCCCTGAACCATTCTATCAGACCACAGAAGCTATCACAGACAAACCAACAGGCAGAGGTGCGAGAGCGTCAAATGATAATTGGGTAAAACTTCCTTACCCTAACCAAAACGACGTCCATCGAGAGGACATTCTGACTCCTCCAAAGCCCCCAAACGACCTCATCAACTCACGAATGCCCAGAGTCAACTTCGTGACCCAAAACAAACAGTTAGAAGCTTCCGAATCAAGAAATGATAAACAGGCCATACAAAGAGCAACACGTACCGATGATTTAAGGACCGAGTTCGTTCGTCCCGAAGAAGACAGAACGCAGTACAAGCCAGTGTACCCACGACAAGCCGTTTATTACCCGGAAGACAACAGACGATATTCCAATGATCGATATTACGCCCCTGACGATTTATATAGACGCGACCCGTATGATCTATACGACCGCAAGAGGTATTATCCAGGCGCGTCGAGAGCGGACAGATACGACGAAACATACGACAACTATGTGCCAAGGAAACCGAAGCGGATAATATACTACGCGCATCTTCCTGAAGTTGTTCGCACACCGCCCAGCGTTGATTTAAGATATCGCTACTCCGTTGACCCGTATAGGCGCTTCGACGACGATTATAGCGCGAGAACCGGTCGGCTCGACTACAGATTCAGAAATAGGTATCCTTACGCGCCAGTAAGGAAAGACGAACGTAGATTCGGTTATAGAGATTTAGCTGGCGCCAGCACAGCCAATAAAGACAAGAAGATTGAGGATAAAGTAACGCCTACGCCGATCTTGCCTCAGAAAGATGACAAGTACAAGCCGACTGTGAACAGTAATAGGAACACGATAAATAGTCATCAGTACCACGACACTGGTGACACTTTTAATGACCAATTATCTCATAAAGGTTTTAAAGAGCCCGGACGATCAGATGACAGCTACCATAGATTCGAAGAACCTTTTTTCCACAGCGCAGTAGATAATTCGTATCAAAGGAAATACTGACACGTCGATTATGTATAGCAGGCAAGTTATTATCGTAATTTATTTCGAATAAATGTAACAAGTAACGGTTGTTTTAATTATTTCGAGAGAAGAGTTCGCGACAAATTATACAAGTAACAAATCGAGCATTTAAATTAAAACACGGGAGGGTGAAGATGAATTTCATTAAGAATTAATTAATGTCATTCTTGGACCGTTTTGTTTTTCCGGGCGAATAAAAAACATCTGTCGGGATGTACGAGCAGCGACGCGTTTTCTTGAGGTAATTAAGCAATAAATTTTGTGGCTGGCAACATCGCGAGGTGGGGGCCAATTACGTTGCGCATTTAAGAAAATGAATGTTCACCACTTGAAGATACGGACTTATTCTGAGTTCAGATGTGCATTTACTGAATACACAAGAAAACTTCCATAATATAAATAACACTACAGCTGAAACAGTAGTTTTTGAGTTTATTCGTTACAATACAATACGTCTTTCCTTTTTGTAGTATGAGTAAAGATTTTGTAGGTTACAAAATAGGTATTTTGTTGTCTTTGCCTTAATTTGTAATTTTTTAATTTCCTTATACATATTTTTATAGGATATATACAAAATATGAATTAATTGGTGTATTTAGTCCATAAACCCTGCTCAGAATAAGACCGCAGAGAAGTTTCAAAGCCATCTTGACTAATTACAATTGTGGGCTTAGAAAAAATCCTACGACATGACAGCTTGTAATCAAGGAAATAGATTTAGTATTTTTTCTACATTTTAAACGTTAGGGCCAGGCGTTCGCGGATTAATGAGACCACGATAAATTACACGTAATTAAATGGGGTCCCAGTGAGGGATGAAACATTTAAAACGATTAGGATTTTGACAGATTGTGTCATCACTGTTAGTGAATACCCTTATAGTAAAGGAGTTTATTTGAGGTTTGTTCAATGGGACACGGGTTTTCAGGATTTTTTTTTCTTTATAATTCTTGTCAATACGTTATTTTAATGGACATCTTAAGTTAAAGTTGTTAATAAAAAAATGCCTGTTAAATTAACACTAAAATCTTACGCAAAATTTCTGTGTTTTAAATTATTATATGACTTTAACCACACGGTAGTGTTTTAGTAATGTCACTCGTTTCGCAATCCCATATAATAATGTATGTTTACGTATATTAACAAATTAGTCAAAATGTTTAATCAATTTAGGGACAATACCCATATAAAATAATAAACAATAGACCAAGATGGTTCTCATAATAAAATCATAGTTACGGAAAGGGTTGACAGATGCGACCCCGGGGCGTACCGCATTACATAATTTGCCAAACAGAGGCTGTCTTGAGGCAAAATTCATTACGGGACCATCTTATGTACGGACAGCAAGAGCCGAGTGTGGAATTAATATATAAAAATATACAAACTTATTTTACACGTAGGGAGACAAAATATAGAAGAAGCCTAAATTTCTTCATCGCATACACAACAGATGAAAGTAAGAGATTTCATTGCGCATGTTTTAAAATATAAAGACCGCGTTGGTTCCATTTAAATTTAAAAATATGTTCCATTTTTAAAATCAAAAGCCGATTACTGAACTGTAGTGGCCGATTAATATACTTAATATAGTTTTTTTACACAAGCGAAGCGATTAACAGACAATACTTTAGCAGTAGTCATTTGTTTAAAAAAGCGGGGTTATATTATCCTTTTCTCTTCTTCTGACGTTCCATATTTGATTCTGAATGTAATCCTGACCAAAACTGTTTAGCTAATTGGGTAACTTGTTTGATAAAGGGTTATACCGGGGTATTAGGTATCTCTTTAGAACGATATAATATTTCCTCTGCGCTAAATATCAATATGTTTTAATCAACTCCAAAAAATTTTTGCTTCTTTTTATTTGACAGTCAAATACTAATATATAAGTTAGTGGCTAACTTTAGGCATCTAACAAAACCTAACGCGATGTATATAAAAAATACTGTATAAAATATTATTATGTTCGCATCTCTCTCAAATCTCAAAAGCCGGCAACGCACCCACTAAAAATGGGTGTCCAGGGGTACGATGACTGGCCTTTTTGGGCGTCCCATATTGCCCCCCTATTCTATGAAAATTAACATTCCATACTTTTGAAGGTCTATGTTCGAAGAGCCATTTTGAGTTTGATTGAATTAACGTTAAAAAATATGTTTGCCCCCCAAATCTAAAAAAAATGTAGAATATACAATTGCGACCTGCTTAATAAGGTTTTATAATGAATACTCCCGTCTTACTCCCGTAAGACTAACTATCTATCTGAGTATATTAGATTATTTTTGAATTCAATGCCAATTTGGACACGAGTTAAATAAATTAATTAAAATTAAGAAGTGCCGCATTAAACAATAACTATAATAATTTAATTATGTGATAGTCCTACCATTGACATGCTGATAACAATTTGCTAAATTGCCTTTATGTTATAGTCACATACAAGACAGGGGTGATATTAGGGTTGACAACATAATCTTATATTTCTTAAACATATGGAATTCTATAAATTCCACTTACACATATTTCGCATGCTTTGAATTCGTTCTTGGCAAAAATATATTGCTTGTAACCAATTAAACTGATACACAACCTGTTTGCCCCATAATGGGGCTTAATAATAATAATAATAATATAGACTATTATTCATATCGACTTAGGTACACACAGAAACATAGTTCATTATTATTATAGGTATTCGAAGGTTGAAAAAACTATTGTATTATTTGGTTGTGTTTTTGTAACTTATTGATTTTTTTTGTTATAATACGGAACTTAAATAATGTGTACCTATCCTATCCTCCATAGCTCAGTCGTAGAGCACAGCGTATCCACAGTGAGCCTGCAATACTTCTGGTCTTGTGCTTCGCATTTTACTACAAGTCTTTCCGGATCTCTTTGCAACTGTACGTCGCCAGATTTGCTTGGGATACCCACGCTTCCACTTTCCCTGTGGATTCCAATCAAGCACCTGCTATGATTGGAATCTCTTTGGAGAGCTATCCAGTTCCACATGTATCGCTTGATCTGCTGGCTAATCGGGATTTCTCGGCAGACCTCCAAGAGTTGGTCGTTGGAGACTTTGAGCCTGCAAGTGATGCCGATAAAAATATAAGTTTTAAAAATGATAGTACATATTATTAAGGAAGGGCGTTATATGTATCTAATGTTGACCTTACAAATATATTAATTTATTATCATTATATAATGATAGTTGAGGTGCAATGTAAAATAGGAAGTACATTTGAGTGTAGAAACCGTTTATCGAATCCGCGGATATTATTTTTCTTTAACGCTTCTCGAATGTAGCAGCCCTATATTTTAGTGAACTAAGTTTAAACGAGGTTAAGGGTCCCAAGATTCGTGAAATTGATAATTTAACCCCATACACTAACCGTTACATTATTTATTCAGTAATTCCGGACATCGTTAATATTTACACTCATTGTCCTTTGTCCCGTTCCAATTAACTCCGAAATGGATATGTCCGATTATCTAGGATTAAACTTAAATAATATAAAAGGGTTTAAAGTTGTTTGACTAAGTGCTCGGAATTAAGATTTGCGAAATAATCCATTTTTAATTGAATGGTGTAATTGCAAAATGATTATTTTATTGCTTTTTTTTATCTACCGAATCGGCGATATAAGCTCTGTGGTTATTGAAAGAAATTGGGGTTTGTTATGTGTACATGGTTTCATAAGTGTACCTACTTGTTTAACTATAAGAATAAAGATATTTTGAGTTTGAGATGTTTGCATTACTACTCGTAGGGTAAGTTTAGAGTCGAGACTAGAGTTAGATTTAATTATTTAAAGTAAACTTAGCGCTAAGCCGGACGTAACCTAAAAACTGCCCTGCGATTCTGTAACTCACTTTTCGAACTCACACAGCGGTTTGCGCATCGGCGGTCGCTCTGAAATCCGTCGTGAAGCAGTCATTTTATGATTTGGCATTCTAATAAACAATAAACTACAAGCTCCCACCTTTTCAGAATGTATGGATTGGACTGTATGGATTTTGACATACAGAAGGCGTAGTTCGCTAAGTCCCGTTTCTGAATCGCATTCTTGGGCGACTGTGCTATTATGACTCCCGTAAGTCAAAAACCAGTACGGATTTTACTTAAAAAAGTCATAAATATATATTTTTTAAAGCAGATGTTAAGTGATACCCATGGACACTTAACTTGCCAGAAGGCTCGCAAGTGCATTGCTGGTCTTTTAAGAATGGGTAATCTCTTTCGAAGGACCCTAAGTCGAATTGGTTCGGAAATACTTGGGCTGGTTCTACGTAGTGCGCGGTGAAAACTGTTTTAAAAAACGCTCAGTTGTGGAACGACGGACGTCAAGGTGATAGGGGTGAAATTTTGAATTCTGCCTCGACGTCCGATGATGAAACTCAGCTGCGAACAACTCAGTCACAGTGTGCACTAAGTCTCTAACTATTAATTAATGAAAGATATATAAGAACTGTTCTCTGTGATTTTAAGTATCAGATTACTCCGAATAAATGACGTAATTTATAAATAGGTATAATACCAATAACTTAATATCCATGCAAATGAGTGTTTAGCCATATTTTAGTAATAAACAATGGCATTATTTAAGAGATATAATCGGATGTGTCACCGGCGTCTGTCACCATAAATTTTGCGCAGTTATGTCCGCGACAATGTTTCGTGAGCTTTTCTTGGAAAGAGCTACATAGGCTTTTAAAGACGAGCGTTACCAGCGTCAAAAAAGCTCTTAATGTCTTTTGCTTTAGTCCTTTAGTCCAAGGAGTCGTAAGCAGAGACTTCTTCCGCTGTGTAATTATTTTTATTTACATGCATTAATTATGAAAATTTATTACCTTTAAGTTATATATAAGATAACATTATAAGAATTATTTTAGCTTTTTTTTATATCAAAATCAATAAAGGCATTCGCAAATTATCTCCCACCACATTGAAAACGGTTAATTAAAAGTATACATCAAAAATTAATTCGGGTTTAACACATGTGTACCAAAGTTTGTTTGTTTATATGTAAAGGCTGTTTGATACTAAAATTCAAGTAAAGAAATAATAATATTTCTTTTAGATTTTAATTTTTAATTGAGAGTTTAATAAACTAGAGTTAAAAAGACGCCAGTTTTGGCTTGCAATTTTTTATTGTTTTTTTTATTATTTATTTTCTCTTTTACCATTGTAATGTTTCCATTTAAATGTTCTGCACCTTTGTCATTGATGCAAGCATTGTTTGTGATTTTGTATGTCGTGTGTTCTCTGTGTCTGTATGTGTTTCGTTAGTGTACCTTTTTAAAATAAAATAATTATTTTGAAGTTGTTTCAATAATTATTTCAGGTTACTGATTCTTATATAAAATATTGCTTTTATAAATATTAACTTATATTATTAGGAGTCATTCACTAAATACACTTGCCAATATATAAGACAAATTGTTTTAGCGCCACGTTTAACACGTTTTATTATCGCAAGCCTTATGCTCATCTCCACCCATATCTCATATACACCGAAGTCGCTCATTTTACTTTATGAGACACTTTATTAGATGCTTTATAAGGCAGTCCGAAGGTGTTATTCGCTTTCCGAGAAGAATTTTGTCGTCAAGAATGAGTATTAAAATAAATATCGGTATTATGAGATTTACGGCGCCAGAGCTGTTGTTAGGGGCTTCGGAAACTATGTTCAATATACTTTGTATTTGATGAGTCTGAATATTGTGGCATATGAAGTGTTCTCCTTGTTATTAATACGTAATCTAACAATTAATAATGATTCATATTAAATTATTTATTTACACTTACACACATAAAAACAATAAACATAGAACACGGAAATCAATCTAAAGGCCGAGTGCAATGAGTGGCCCTTTCACCTAAAAGCGATCTCCTGCTGGTAACCCATACTAAAAGAGCGAACACGGTTTCAATTAGAATTTCTCAAAATTATTGCTGTCAATATGACCGTCTATTTGTGCTATAAAGCAAATCAAAGTGACGGCACGCGAAATTTATGTCCAGAACTTCATTTAGTATAATGTAAAAGTTGTAATGGTTTCTAATCTTATGCGTGTTTACTATTGAATACTATTACATACTATCTTCTTATGTTTACTTTATATATATAATGAAAACTCAAGTACGGATTACATCCAATTGAGTCTTGGTAATGTCGGTATAGAATGGAACGGCTTACAAATGCAATTTTTGTATTTCGACCTGTGATTTTTTTTAATGTAAAACTTAAGCATAGCACACTTGATTGTTTATAACGCAATATTTGTATAATTACTGAGCTTTCAATAAACTCGTGTGCTTAACAAAATCACGCATTGAATTGTTTTGTAATTAAGTCAGTTGTCGTTAATTTCTCTAAGAATTCCTCCACCGAATGCTACAAGATACTTACAATTGTGCCATGTGCATACGAACACGAATTTCCTGCATAATTCGCCAATTTTTCGGGTTTTATCTAACTGTGACACAAAATTATAAGGAAATTGATATTATCCACCTCACCAAAGAGAATGTGAGGAAATACTTGAACGGCGGAAAGACTTCGCAATATTAATTACGTTCGTTTACTGTTAAATTTCAATTTTCTTTTATTTTTTTGTCTATATGTACTTATGTTTTCTATTTAATATATATTGCTTATCTATGTAATCTGTTTTGACTTTGTATATTGTGTAAGTGTTTTGTTTTAAAACATGTATGTTAGCTGTAAGATTACTTATAAATAAATGGGGACCACCATGCTTTTTTGGTGGTTATGCCATTAAATTGTAGCTTATGTGAAACGTTGAAAGTACTTTCAAAACAAATATTTTGCAATAAAATAATATTGCGGGTATAAATTGAGATGTCACTTTAAAGATAGCTTATCCTATCTTTTAAGTTAGATCAAACTGCACACGGTGTGCAAATTTGATTGATATCGGTGCGGTAGTTTAGGAGTCCATTGCGGACAAACAACGTGACACGTAATTTATATATATTAAGATTACAAGATACTTTAGTGCTGACATCGTCAGATCATTGAAATATATTTATAAAGGAAGTACTCTAGTAAAAACACTGGCAAAGGGGTGTGCAGACCGACCATATATCCAAACGGTTTCGACACGGCCCGTCCGGCTTGACAAGATAATATCGTGCATAAATAATACTGGTACGAGCTATAAAAGACAATTGATACGTTATGAGTGGCGGCGAGTATTTATTGTTAGTAGTCCCATCGACACGAGAGCGGCCATGGCTGTATAATGCCCACTGATCGTTCGTAATGTGTGTACGGTGAAAATGTTGTACTATAAATTTCTGGGTAAGTATGCTCTACTTCAATGCATAATAACTTCCTAACACAGGTCGTTACAAACATATTATGCTTCTCTTTCAAAGATCGAAGTAAGGTAACTGGTAGTGTCCACATGTTATAGGGACGGCACCGCTTTTTATATTTTTGTATGTATGTCAATTTATATCATGTGTTTGTCCTAATTTTGTGGTTCAAATAAAAAAAGAGTTTTGTGGCCCTATCCCAGCATTAAATTAATGTAATTTTATCATTTTTTTTCTGAAATGGATTACTTGGCTTGCGATTAAATATATCGTGTAAAATTCAAAATTTTGTTCGATATACATTTTCGCCATAAAATGAATTCAAAGTGTTAAAAATTGGCTATGTTTGGATTTTTTTTCTATCGAGCGAAGTTATTTAAATCGTGTTTCGATCTTTCAAAATGGATACCTAAACTACTCAACTCCACCATATATATTTTTTTCCATTCGCCCTACTTCAAGAAACGATGACGAAAAATGGAAAGAAAGGTACTTTTTTGGAGTTTGGCGATAGGATAGGTCCTTAAGCTGGCTGTGGCTGATTGCCACGTCCTAAAGAATGCATTCTTTCAATGTCGTTTTCACATTTACAAGACGTTTTTAGGTGATGCAAGTAAAGCTTTGATATACAATGTAAAGTGCAATATTTAAAGTAAAGCAACATACAGATTGCAATGTGCAGGTCCCACGGGTCGGTTGCTTTATAGTCTTGTCATATCGCTTAATGGCGGCGCGCTCTTTGTCGCGGTATGCCCACTATATCTGTCGTGCGACAACGCGCCACCTCGCGGGGAGCCCTGTATAGGAATCTTATTTTAATATAGTTAATAAGTACCAAGGCTGTTGTGTTCCAGAGCCTATGTCTTATTCTATGTATTTTCTTTTTATCCAACACACATTAACAATATTCTTAACCTACATAGTAATAATGATATCTAAAATTGTTAAATAGAAAATTAAAACAAATTTTAAAAGTATGGTCCCTGTGGCAGTGTATAATTTACGCTGGCAGCATTTTCTCGCTGTATTGAGATACCTATTCGTCAAGCGAGGATAAGTACGTTTTTTTTATATTATATTGTGATATAAATTTTTACTAACATATTTATTAAGAAGGGAAAACAAAGTAGCAATCGCGCTATTATATATAAGATTTTGTAACTACTTCGATAATCCTTTTTGAGTCAAACTTCTTTATCGGGGTTGGAAAAAAATTAAGTTTAACATTTTTTCGTTACGCGTCACATTTTTCGGTTACGCGCCATGTTGCTTTTTGAAGTCAAACTTCTTTATCGGCGTTAGAATGAATTTTTTATCGACGTATGGGAGAAATTTTGTAGCAAAATAACGATAACAATGATAGTAATAATTCTATTACAATTAATGAAATTCTGTAATAATCTTAGTAGTAATAAGGTAAAATGAAATAATTGTATTTGTATTCATGTCTATGATAATAAAAGCCTTTTGTTAAACTTTATTTAACCAATTTCGTTAAGTTGCATATAGTAGATCATTTTTCGAAAAATAAGGTCATAAAGAAGTTTTACTTCTTACGTGTGTACTGTGTACACCTAGTACACGCACACATTTTTTTTTTATTATTAAAACGATCCAAGGCGTAACATTACGTTATCAAACGTTTGTATAAAGACTTTTTCAGCAAAAATATAAATCAAATGAACTTCGCCAAAGTTTGCGTGACCGCAAAGTTGTCTGTCTTAAACGAATATAAAGTTTTGTATAGAGTAATTTCTTTATAGACATATATTTTCTGTAGTTTTATAGTTAATAACTAAGAAAAAATAATTGTAGGTCTAAGGGTAAAGGGGTAAAGGGTAAATTATACAATATATTCTATCTTACTATAAACAGTTGTGGATTTGGGATAACATTCTTATCCAGATATGAGATATTCCTTGAACACCAGCCCTGCGATTCTGTAACTCACTTTTCGAACTTACACAGCGGTTTTCGCATCGGCGGTCGCTCTGAAATCAGTCGTGAAGCAGTCATTTTATGATTTGGCTTTATAATAAACAATAAACTACAAGCTCCCACCTTTTCAGAATGCCAAATCAAAAGTGAGTTACAGAATCGCAGGGCTGAACTGGAATTCATAAAGAAGGCTTAGCGAAATCCCTTTTACGTACATATATTTGACTAAAAAAAAATAAAATCAGATAAATACTTTATTTACATCACAATATCTCGAAACAGGTAGAAAGTCACTGTAAGTAATCTAAACATTTAAAATACAAAACTATTTCAAACATTTTTGTGTTTTAAATAATTTATTTCAACATTTGATAAAAAAAATTTAATGACGAATTCAAGGAGATTTCAGAGGAGGATAAGACACAAATTAAATAGTAGCAGTATCTGTCACGAGGTTCTCTGTGTCACAGATATGAGTTGGAAAAGTTGTCAGGTGTGAGGTTTTCTGTTAGATAAGATGGTGGAATACAGAACTCCCCCGTGAGCTATGCTTCAACATACATTATTTTGACATTAAAGAATACATTTAGGAATACTGCTCATGTGAAAATATTTTGAAAATTGCATTGAATTTTAAAGGAAAAAAATTAATTTCCAATTATGGAAATTAACAGTCTTTACTCATTTGTTTGATTCATTTAGCACTGAAATTTGTTTTTTTGTGGTATTAAATCCCCTGTCACACACATAATGTGCAGTCCACGTGACACGCTAGTTAAAAACCACTTCTATGTTTCGATCGAAGGCTTTATTTTTGAAAATATACGAAGTTTTCGCAAAAGACTTAAAAGTTAGGTAGAAAGTATTTTAGTTTTTACTATTATAAGGTTGAAAATAGCTTACTATAACAAACAGTAGGGTGGCAATAAATTACGTGTCGGAATCTAGAAGTGTACGTATCGGTCGCGACTGATAAAACTTCCTTACACTTCACCGACCGAGATCACTGGCTAGTGTTGGTCTGTAGTTATCGATACTTTTTAAACAATGCTTTTACTTCGTTAAACAACCTATATTTGGTTACCAAATAATCTATCAAAATAACTTTAATCAGTCTAAGATTCAGACACGTAAGAGTGAATTAGTTCCTACAAGTGGATAAATCCTATGGCATTTTTTTATACATTTAGTTAGCACTTGATGAACTTGTAACATACTTACAACATAACACAAAATACATTTTTGTCGTAATCATTTCTTTAGGTTTATTGTATTTCACCAAATTGTAAGATCTTCTCCAAAAGTAAAATCAAACTTTATCTTACTTTAACCCATTTATTAATAATACTTCAACTAATTTTATAAATATTTTGGGTTTAAATTGCAACTTTGATCGTTTTTTTTTCTTCTGTGCCTGAGTAAATGCTTATTAAACAGTTTTAAACAAAGAAATGCATCAACCACATCCTTGTTTGAATTAGAAATTAATTATGACTGAAGTAAAATAATTAAGTCACGTCTGTAATCTACAGATAGAACACAAGAACGGAGTGTCTTACCCTTAATAGAGACTTTTAGTAGTGTTATTGGACACTTTCTTATGTTAAATATCCTTATTAGACTTAAATCACTTATTAGTCTTAAGTAAGCTAGATCGTAATGATAGAACATCTTAGTAATGACACATGTATAAAAGAAAAACGTCCATAATCAAATAAAGTTTGATTTATCTCACAAAACTCTGCAACTTCTAATAAATTATTATTACTACATAGGCTTTTAAAAGAAATAAGAGTTCTTGTGTATTTGCAAGGCCCAAATACTAAATAATTCGTATTGACATTGTGCGATAGTTTTTTTTATCGAAATCCGAGCAACATCCCTACTCTCTTAGTGTTCTCTGCACGTTCTGATCAGCTGCGGGCCTTTTGTCTGTTTTCTTTTTAATTACCTCCAATAAATACCCACTCGGGGGCCTGCTATTAACTTGGGGTCACTGCGACTTAGTGGCCATGATCGATTCTCAACAATTGTTGATGGAGTTTAGAGGAAGTAGCCGGATTTTGTGAGATTAATCGACCTTTAATTGATTTCGAAAGTGACTCGGTTATCTTAATAATATTATGAGTCTTAGGTAAATAGTATAAACTATATTACTTTTTAATACTCTTTAAAAATCGCGGGTCCTCAATGGATCCTAAGCCCACCTGCCAACCTTCCAAATGCCATCTCTTTTCTGACATCGATATTTTTTATTTCTGGTTCAGCAGTAATCGAATTCAGGACCATTTATACGCCAAGTGCGTTAAACATTTAATTACTTTAATTTCGCTTGAAATTTAAAATCTAAATAATGTTCTCTATCTCTTCAATAACCAATATTCTCTATATTAACAGAAAAGCCTGGTAATAACGAATAAATGTAAATCTCATAAAACACTAAGGTACGTCGAACAGCCATTTGCGGGAACAAAATGTCCCATCAAAGGGCAAAGGCACATTAGTAATTCGGAAACGATCGCGCCCGGTGTAACGCGTTTGTGTTTTATTGATATTTTAACGTTGGAATGATTTCAGAGCTGTACGAGTCTCTAGGGGCAAGTTGGTTCAGTGACGGACTTGGAATAAAAGTAATATGAGTGCACTTTTATAGAAGAGTGCTGGTGGTTGGATGGTTGAACTGCTGTTGATAGATTTAGATACTAATTAATAGGTGCTTATACAGGAATGTTGTTCCTACGAAAATGTAAGTGCGTGCTCTTATTTCACCATGCTGTATCAGTAAATGTATGTATTATTTTTGTATGCTGTATCATAACAAAATAAAAACAAAAAAGTTGTCTTAAAAATAATTTTTTTTTGGCGTGACACCCTTTATCACTTAGGGGTTTGAAAGATAGATAGCTGGTTCTCAGACTTACTGAATATGCGTAAAAAGTTTCATAAGAATCAGTCGAGCCGTTTCTGAGGAGTATGGGAACGAACATTGTGACACGAGAATTTTATATATTAGAAGATAGAGATTACACTATTTACATTGAGGTAACATAAACGTTTTATAAAAAATCGCTGACAGCTACCGGTACCAAGCGGATTTTGTTATGGGTGACTGAGACAAAAGAGATATTAGAGAAAAGTAGAATACTCGCTGATATGACACAATTTTATTCTGGTTTTCTAAAAAGAATAACGAATGTGTGCATCGTTCCTAGTAATATATTTCCAAGTCAAGAGTTCACCCCTGCATCTTAGGACATGTATGTACCAGTGATTGAAGAGGGCAATATCGCCTGATCACCGGTAGATATTATACGTCGGGAATTTTTACGATAACGGACCACTCCCGGTCGCTGGCTTCACTATTTATGAGATAAGATGTGCCGATTTATTACTATATCTGTGGTAGTAAGGAATTATATTATATTTGGTAAATTTTTAAAACTCTTTATGGCGCAGTTCTTAGAGAATTGCGTATTAGTTGCCGGACCTGGGTTCAGTTCGAAACAACAAGAGCGTCTTAAAAGCACTTACATCTTTTCTAAAGAAATTATACACGCATGAATGGTATCGACGACTCATTGGTCTAGTGGTTAGTAGCCCTGACTGCGAATCCATGGGTCCCGGGTTCGATCCCCGGCTGAGACGAACATCGATGTGATGAGCATTTGGTGTTGTGCTTAGGTCTTGGGTGTTTAAATAAGTCTATCTATCTATAATATGTATGTATAATGTATATCCGTTGCCTAGTACCCATAACACAAGCTTCACCAGCTTAGCATGGGACTCGGTCAATTGGTGTGAATTGTCTTTAAAAAAAAAAAGGTGTTTTACTAATTTCTCATGTAAGACAGTGTTAAGAAATTTCTTATAACAATAAAAGCCTTTTCATATGTTGTAATATTTAAACGTGACAAAAATTATCAGATGAATCGGTTTTAATATATCAAAGAGCGATATTTAACACGACAATACTTTATGTCGATAAAAAGTAAAAATATCGGCGACATGGCGATACCGGTGCCGCGTAAATCGTAATTCGATAAAGCTCGCCTTTTATTTGTCACCCGCTAGGAGATAACATGCCATTTACCACTTGTTTCTGTTGTACCCGTATTAAATGTCGCAATGTCACGGTAATAACTCCTGCGCTCGAATTTCAAAACTTGTCAAATATATTTAGTACAAACACCTTGCAGTAAAATTTAAAGACAGGCCAAATTCCCATTTGTAATAGACTTTTTAAGATAATTTTACCTACATAGCTAGCTATGTTGCTAGTTGCTTCTAAAGTGCAATGCGTGTTGTCTTAAACAACAATTTCATCAGCTGATTCGTATGTAATATATAAATTAATGAATCAATTTGAAGACTGTCTATGGGTTACTGAAAACTAGAGTTTATCACGAGTTATAAATAGGTACATTATATAATCGTAATCAATCAAACCATAAACAAAATTTATGAAATTGCACAACCTGTTAATGGGCATAGAGCAGATAATATATTCATGTTGGAGTTTCATTGCTCATTTTTGTTTATATATCGAATCAGCTCCGAAACAACTGTTTATTCTGCAACCTTTGAACAGGCTATCCGCATTACACCGTCTTTAGAGATTAAGCATTGCCAACTAAGGAATAAAGTGTGCGAATTATGAATCATTTATGTTGAATTATCGTTATAAATTGGTTAAAATTACGAGAGAAAATCTGAGCTTAAGAACAATTCCATGTTTAGACCGTAAACTATAAAAGCAGTAGAAAGCGTATATACTATCAGCTTATCAGGAATCGCGAGTGTTGTGTTTTTGTCACCGGCATAGATAAGGAACTATCGCGGTCTGAGTGGGCATCCTTGTACGACACCGAGTGCTTTACCTCGCCGGCTTCGATTTATAGCGCCTCCGATACCTTGATAGATGTTAGCCAGCCATTATTGGGATTTAATTTTAAGAGAACAATAGTGTTGCTGATTGTATTAATGGCAACAAGTTCAACGTTATATGAAGTGGATGATTAGCAAAGCACCTAAAACATAAATAAAACCAATTAAATTATTTCTTATGTCATAATTCATATTCTGTCTGTTTGACGTCACTTATATCCTATGAACTCATCGAAATTGTAGAAGTACCATCCTTTTAAAATTCTAATCACCTCCAACGCATTAATATGGTAAATTGTATAAAAGTAAATTAACGTATATAATTTTATTAAGAAAAATAAATGTTTATTTTAATATTTTTTTAATTTTTGCTGTGAAATGAAAGCCTGGTTATCCATATCACAGGTTCTTATCTAGCTTGGAAACCAGTCTTCCAATACCTTCTTAATTGTAATCGTACTGTTTGTTTCAAATGTTACATGGGAGAAAATAAAAATAAATAATAATTATTAATAGAAAATATTGTTTTGTTTTATTTATGATCAACATTGAAATTTCGCATATATTACAGAGATTGTTCTCAATTTAATTTCTATACGTTTCATTCTTGATATTCCTTCTCTGTATAAGACGTCCATTTCTGAGAAAACAAAGGATCGCAATTAGTCAATAGGGGTGTATAACAAGTTATTTGGCAGTGCCATTCTGTTGCCGTGTTTATTATCCCTTCTGTCCCCAACTAATTTATTGGGCCCTTAGCGCCCTCTAGATGGATCACCTAATTTAACATTAAGGTTTTCGTGCTGGGCACTCATATTTTGTCGACCACCTTTTGTTTTTCCAATATGTTGTTTTTCTTCGGAATACCTGTTCATATGAAATTGGATTAATAGAATGGATCGTTGAGAGGAATGGACTGAGTCCATTGTAAAACGGAACATTATAAATGAAAGGTGTAGTATAGTTCTCTCGTTTAAACATATTTTTATAGATTTTAAAATAATTTGGATACTTGAAACACCGCCTTATTTATTTGTCAAAACCTTTTTTCATGAAATCGTTGAGAAAAAATATACCTAGTCTTAGTTTTTTTGCATTGTCATAGAATAATGTCCGTCCAAACCGTCAAAACTTAAATAAAAAAAAAAACGTTAAAAAAAGAATACAGCCTTAGATTTTTTGCATCTTCACAAAACAATAACCGTGAAAACTAAAATCGTTTTTTCATAAATTGAATGTACATATATCAAACACGCAGTTTGATTTCTTTGTTTTAAAAGCTAAATGAGTAATTCTGTGACATAAACATCGTTTTGTTTGCGATCTTTTGGTCCTCAGAGGTAATTACTTGGAAGGACAGTCGACGCCCCGGGGTTGAGTGGGCGAGAAGATTTAAGATGCACCCAAAATTATGTACCAAGAAAGAGTATATTGTAAATATTCGAGAGTTTCAATGTAATTCATACAAAATATTGTGTTTGTTTGTACTTGTAACTAAATTATAGTTATTTTTGTTTCCTAATCTGCGATAACCGATTCTGTTTGCCTTTGTGGCTTCTCCCATTGTCCTCCATTTTGAATAATTTCAAAATTTTCGGAACCCTACACTAATTGAAACAAGAAGTTAATGTAATGTATGTACATTTGACAAGTAATGGTTAAATTAGGTTTAACTTTAAAATTAACAAATGAGGAAATAATCGATTCGATTAATTTACCGAGAATGTCAACATCACTTATACCCAATAGAAAACGAGAATGTCACATCTCTTATAACCAATAGAAAAGTAGAAAATGGCCGTTTCACAATTTGACGGTTTCACTTCGATAGATTACAATCTACCGAATAATAATACGTTAAATTATAAGCAGTACGCTGAGGTTCACAATCTTTCGACAGTTTATAATCTCGCGAGATAGATTACAATCTAACGGTTTTTACAATTTTACGGTGACATATACAAGTGGCAAGACGAGATCTCTCTCCTTATTTTCGAGCGGAAGATTCTTCGAAGAATCTTTGGTCCTGTTCCCGACGACGGTGTTTGGCGTATCCGCTACAATGAAGAACTTTATAACATTCTAGACGACGCCAACATCGTCCAATTCATAAAGTGCAACATGCTGGAACATGTGCACCGAAAGGCGAACGACAGAACCCCAAGGTCCTTAATGAACTCACAACCCGGTGGCAGAAGAAAACCCGGTAGACCGAGGCTGCGTTGGAGTTGTCAAGTACCTCGAAACAATAGGGGGTTTGCAATTAGACGCGGGAAGCGATTGCGATGGCGAAGTGTAATTGAGGAGACTAAGGCCCACAAAACTCAAACTCAAACTCAAAATATCTTTATTCATGTGGGTAACCAAGTACACTTTTGAATCGTCAAGTTAAATTAATCGTAAATTTACATTTACTACCAGTTCGCAAGTCAAGGGCGTAGAGCGGATAAGAAGAACTGGCAAGAAACTTTCCGCCACTCTTTTTAATCGCCAAGTATTGTCATACAAATTGTTTGAACTGGAGCAATTCAATCCCAAGGATTAGGATCATTTAAGTAGTCCTCAAATTTATAAAAAGCTTTGTTAATTAATTTTCGTTTAACGAGGGCTTTGAATTTATTTAGTGATAATTCTCTTATTACGCTTGGGAGTTTGTTGTAAAAACGAATACAATTTCCATATAAGGAGTTGTTTATTTTTTGGAGCCTGGTTGGTCGTACACTTAAATAAGTTCTATTTCGCGTATTATACTGGTGAAAGTCACCATTTGTTTTAAAATCGTTTATATTTTTTTTGACAAGGGCCGTATAACCATTGATGATGATAGTAGTGGAAATGCCTGGAAAGATTGGTACAATTACTCAATTTTTAAACAATAAATTATTATTATTGACTTTTTGTTATAATATATACCGAGGCTTAACTGACTAATCGGAGACAGTTAAACATTTAAATATTTGATGTATTTGCACTGTCAAGAGTGACCGTTCGTAAATTATTTTCGGGTCAATAAATAATTGGGCCGATGAGAAAGAGCTTTTGTATTGTCATAGAGTTAAGACAAATTAAGGGATCGGAAGAGCGTTTAGGGGTCTTTGTAAATTGGTGGGCTGTTAATATTGGTCAGTGTATGGTAGACAAATAAAGGGTGTGTTGATTGTATAAGTGGAATTATTCGTTACGTTAGTTGAAGATTAAGTGGGCTTTAATTATGATTACTAGTTGTTATCTTGGAACTATTTGAATATTTATATTTATACAACGATAAAAACAAGTTTCGTTAGTATAATTTTCACAACCCTCATGTTTTATTCTTTACTTCAATTGAACTCATTCTCATATAATTTTTACGTTACACTCACAGCTAAATATAGATATTGTGATAATACTCGAGCGGTGTTGGGTATGATTGGGTCCTACTTAAACACCTTAAATTCTTATGCCATACCCAGGTCCAACCAGTGACAAATGTTTATGAGTTTGTCACTGCAATGAGGGACACACTTTTGCGCCCGCCTCGGCCTAAATGAGTTCCGAAGAGTTTAATGACCTTCTGTAGATTAATGTTCTCGGTATTGATTGCGAATTGGTTGTATTGTTTTCCTTATAGTCCGGGAGGTAGCGTTGCATTTTCGGCAGTGATTTTACGCCGACTATTTTCCTTCTTTCACTATTTATCTCGAAATACTTATAACTGAATCAAGCGTCAGCTGGCGCACCTGCGGTGGGTGTGGAATTGGGAGGTTGCGAAAGAAGTAAAAAAAATTAAAAAATTAAGTAATAGTACGCTGCCTGAAACTTTTTCCGTAAATAGTTGATGTCATACTGAGCAAAAAAAAAATCGTCAGCTGCATCGTGAAGGGGGGATTATGCGTCAGCTGCTCGCATGAACTTGTAATAAAATCACGTGAAATAAAGTCATAGTACGCCGGATGAAATTGGACTACGTGATCGTTTAAATAATTCAAAGTACGAAAATAAAAATCAGCTGCGTGTATAGCGGTGGAAAGACCGTCAGCTGACGCAGTAAAGGTAAAGATTATTCTAGAAATGCACAGAATCTTTCTCGATATATTTTTGTCTCGTTTAATTCGTAACAAAATGCACGAGATGAAATAAAATCGAGTGTAAAATTAAATGAACGCAAAATAAAATGAAGGGTGATATAAACAAAATCGAAACATAGAAATAAAAAGATCGCAAAAGTTATTCGTTGTCGATGGTATCGCTATCATCATCGTTGTCTGACGAATCATCGGCCGAACTGTCCTGGAGGAAATCGTTCTCTTCGTCTTGATCGAGTTCTTGGCCTCGATTCTCTTCACCGTCATCTGTAAATGACCATGTAAATTATCAAAATTAGGCTACTAGAAAGCTCAAAGAAAGTGTCACCGACAAAAATTCCATACCGCCAATATTGTCGCTGCTATCCGTTATACTGGTGACTGATAGGGGTACTTGATCTCCTTCGAACCATTTGAAGACATATTTGTCGTCGTTTTCTTCCCTTCCCCAGTCCGTGGGAGATAATTGAGATGGATCTTGAAGGTGAGCATGGCTCCAAAGGTGCGCTATGTATGACGTGCGCAGTAAATGCTGGCGTGGCTCGGATTTACATGGTGGGAAGATCGCCCCGTCGATACGGCTTTTCCACTTGAGCACGCCGTTTTTCTCATTGATTTGATAATTTTTCGCGAAGGTAGCAACGCGTGTAGCGTTGACATCGTTTATCGATTTAAACCCGTACAAGCGACAAACTAATTCTTTAATCGTTATGAAGACCTTGTCTAATTCACGACCCGGAATAGTTGCGATATTCCCCAACGCTTGCATATATGCCTGTGATTTTCGCAACAATTGTAAAGGCTTTTTTTTCTTTCCTGTAAAATGCGGGATTAAAATCACAGCCTGTGAGGTTCTGTGAGGCAATCGGTTCCCAAGGTCCGTTCGTTCGACGAGGAGAACCGAAACTGATTGTGTACGACAAAGATTCCCCAGGTAGATGCTGCTTTGAAATTTTAGGGGGAGAGGTTTAGGTAGCCCGAAGGTCGTGCTATGGGTTCAAGCAAGGCCAGAATGTATCGCAAAATATGTGTTTGAAAGCGAACAGCCTGACAGCAATGCTCCAAAATTTTAAATCTTGACTGGGTCAGCTGACGGTCTTTCCACCGCTACATAAACAGCTGATTGTTGTTTTCGTACTCTATATTTTTTGTAGAATCACGGAGTTAAATTTCATTCGGCGTATTATAACTTTTTTTTTTTAACGTTTTTTTTCACACGTGCATGCGGGCAGCTGACTCATAATCCCCCCTCCACGATGCAGCTGATGATTTTTTTTTGCTCAGTATGACATCAACTATTCATGGAACAAGTTTCAGCCAGCGTACTATTACTTTATTTTTTTATTTTTTTTACCTCTTTCGCAGCCTCCTACACCCGCACCCACCGCTACTTGAGCAGCTGACGGTCGGTTCACTTATTAGTCATATAAGATCAACTATCGGTGTTAATATCAGCCGGCTTACTATGACTTTTGCATTTGCAACGTTACCTCCCGGACTATTACGTATAAACAAGAAGTCCAATGTAGGCACCGCTAGCGCAAGCTTATGAAATATATTTTTAGGATAACCTGCATAGGTTTCAATTTTCTAAATTCAATTCAATTTTCTTAAATCTAAGATAATTTTAATAATCCTGTCCTCTTAATTATGTCCTCTCCTTTAAAGAGACTGTAAGAAGTATGTATCATTGGACACTTCAATAAAATATTTTTTTAGTAAATTAGGTTAGCGCAGTAATAAAGCAGTGTTGGCCTAGTGGCTTCAGCGTGCGACTCTCATCCCTGAGGTCGTAGGTTCGATCCTCGGCTGTGCACCAATGGACTTTCTTTGTGTGTGCGCGTTAACATTCGCTCGAACGGTGAAGGAAAACATCATGAGGAAACCGACTTGCCTCATGTTGAAGTCGACGGCGTGTGTCAGGCACAGGAGGTTGATCACCTACTTGCCTATTAGATTTGCAAATGATCAGAAATCTGAGGTCCAGACCTAAAAGGTTGTAGCGCTACTGATTTATTTTTATCGAATCCAGCGAATGTTACCCACTAAGCTGCAAATATTATTTTAATTCCTTCCAGCAACAGCTGTATAGAGAATAAAATAATTAAGAAAAGACAAGAAACTCGTTAGCCGCGAACGTTCAGAATAACAAAAGTATTGATGTGTTGTCGTAAGAACGCAATAAACCACGCAATGACATTACTGCCTACGTGCTACTTGTTTGGGGCCACTAAATTGGTTAAAACATATGAATATTACACTCGATTTGGAAGACAGATTTCTGCGTTGCTTTCGTTAATTTTTTAATATCAAAAAAAGCCGCTAATTGTAACTAATATCACACTTAAACATAGTGATTTGTTCTAGACGCGGTCATTGTCTGTAACCGACAAAATAATACTAAGATACGTTATAAGAACTCATAAACTTCATAGCATTTGTAGTCTTGGTTAGAATACACGATATTTAATTTTGGTATTAGCTGTAATAAATTCCTTTGATAGAAATAACTTTTTGGAACGAAGTTCCTTATCGCGCGTTGTGAAAGGGGGCTAGACGGAAAAAATTCTTACGAAAAGTTGTCACGACACTTTTTTGCTATTTGCTATTGTAATACACCGGTTCTCGTCCGATCGTCGAAGTTAAGCAACGTCGGGCGAGGTCAGTACTTGGATGGGTGACCGCCTGAGAACACCTCGTGATGTTGGCTTTTTTTTTCGTCGTAAGATTGGTGTCGAGAAAATCTATCATACTGTTACGATACCAATTAACATATAAATTAATCGAAAGGAATTTCGTTCCATCCGGGTGTCCCTTGACACCTCTAAAATTTTTATTTTTTTCTTAATATCCCGGACTCTTGTGGTGCGGGACCTGATGTTTTACACATAACTGTAACTTCCAAAAGCGACAGCGACTTCAATCATAATAATTAATTTTTGTTTCGCGCAACTCCGAGGTTTTGACATCAGCGCAACGGACATTGAGTGAACATCGAAATTCCATACGAAAACGTCAAAATCACTGTCGCTATTGAAACTGTATAGTGTTGGAGTTCAAATTCGCCTTTAATATATTATATTAATCAATATATTGTTTCGTTTTTTTTGTGGCTCCAATAGTCAGTAGCGTCGTTACCGTCCTGCAATCATTCTCTCGTGAGTTGCTCACAACTATCGCACGTAATTAACCGATGTCCACTGCACCGATATATAATACTGGATAAAACTAGTATATTTGTTATTTCCAAGAATGTAACGTTAGACCTACTGAATGGGTAATTTAGGATAAACTGTTCTTTCTGCTGACCATAAATATGTAAATGAGGCTAACATAAAAATATCAGTGGCGTTACCTTTTTAGGTCTGGGCCTCAAATGTATGTGTTTCAATATCATTTGTCAAGTTGTAGGCAAGTAGGTGATCAGCCTCCTGTTCCTGACACAAGCCTTCGACTTTTTGTGTCTAAGGCAAGCGGGTTTCCTCACGATGTTTTCTTCACCGTTCGAGCGAATGTTAAATGGACACATAGAAAGAAAGGCCATTGGTGCACAGCCGGGTCTCGACGGATCTCGACGACTTGACGTTTCTTTGTGTAATTATAGGGACCAGTGCTATGCTTAGAAACGGGTTTTCGCATAAAATTATCAATCTTTTCAATGCGACTTTTTAACACCAAAATTAAACAAAAATATTTTTTATTTAACTATCATTTCAAATAGAATACTATACATTTTGTGTACTATTTATTGAACCAGCGACAAAATTCCAGTAGAAAATTCATTTATAAGTTCTAAAATCTAAGTTTTTTACAGTGAAATTAAATCGCATTAAGCGCATTGATATTGTTATTGTTTGTCGACAGAAGACTAAACTTAAACAAGGAAATATATTTAAAAAAATAAGTATATTATTTTGTATTTCACACATATATCCGAAGCTCCACAAACCTGAAACAGCTTCAATCAAGGAACATCTAGGACTTTACATCTCATGTCCTAAGTTGGTCGCGCCCTGCCAATATGCGCACTTCATTAGTCGGTCGCAAACGAGCCGGGTTCACGAGACAGGGGTCATCCGCCATTTTGTACCAAACGATTTGCTGAGCGGAATTTGACGATTGACGTAATTTAGATTGTGTTTGTGTTATTACGTTTTTATTTCTCTTACTTTTAACGTAACAATGACTGGTGATTTCATCCTGCGACTGACAATTTGAAGGTCGGGTTTTTTAATCCTGGTTATTATTGAAGTGAAACTTCTTTATCGGGGTTGGAAAAAAATTTAGGGTATGTTCCGATATACACTGCGAGTACTGTATAGTGCACCCACTGTTCAAAAATTCGTTCCGCTATGGACTGCCAGTATACAGCCGCAGCGTCCTAGGGAAATATATGACGTCACAAATCCCCGCTATACTTCTACTGCGAGCACTGGCGTTTTCGAGGTAAGGTACTCGCAGTGCTTTGATCACGTGATCAATCAAAACCACTTGAATGCCTAACGGCTGATATAACTTACAGTTTAATAACAAACATTTAAAATTCTAACTTACTTTCTTTGTAGTATTAATTCAATTGACAGTTAATATTAATATAGATTTTTTTAATGCGATAATACTCCAATAATAGTTTTTCTTGTTGAATTGAAAAACTTTGATGCACTCATTTGAAAACTGTGTCGAAAAACGAAGCTGACTAGTATACTGGACTGCGTTCCGTTTTAAATTGTAACCAGTATAGCTGGCTATAGAGAAACGGTTTCACAGTATACTAAATTGACGGTACTCTGTACAGTGGTCGCAGTGTATATCGGAACATACCCTATGTGTAACATTTTTTCGTTACACGTCACATTTTTCCGTTACGCGCCATCTTTTGAAGTGAAACTTCTTTATCGACCTATGGGAGAAATTTTGTAGCAGGTTACGCGCCATGTTGCTTTTTGAAGTCAAACTTCTTTATCGGCGTTGGAAAAAAATTTACACACATTTGTCACATTTTTCGGTTACGCGCCATCTTTTTCTAGTCCCTACCACGGTTGATCCGAAAAGATTCGAAGCCATTAGTAACAAAAATATATAATAACGATAACAATGATAGTAATTCTATTACAATTAATGAAATTCTGTAATAATCTTAGTACCTACTACATAGTAGTACAGTAATAAGTTAAAATGAAATAATTGTATTTGTATTCATGTCTATGATAATAAAAGCCTTTTGTTAAACTTTATCTAATTTAACTTTATATAACCAATTTCTGTAAACTTGCATTTAGTAGGTCATTTTTCGAAAAATAAGGTCATAAAGAAATTTCACTTCTTACGTGTGTACACCTAGTACACGCACACATTTTTTCTCTTACTTTTATCGTAACAGCAATGACTGGTGATTTCATCCTGCGACTGACAATTTGAAGGTCGGGTTTTTTAATCATGGTTATTATTATTATATTAGACGATGTTTTACACTAACTTGTAAAGTGAAACATAAGGAAACAGCCATGTCTTTCGACTGAAATTTTACAGAATGCTTATCACCTACTTGCCTACTATAAATTGATCAAAGGAATAGGTGAATCTGAGGACAATATAGAGTTGTAGCACTGCTGGATAATTATTATAACGTATACAAAATTTTGTTTTACTAAGCAAATACATAATGCTTGATATTTTTTGAGTATACACATGTCAGGAGACTGAATTTGAATTGAAATAAGTTTAATACATTTTCTCTATACTATATAATAATTTTCTCCGCGTTATAAGTACCTAAATTAACTTTTACAAGCAGTTTTAAAAGTTTTTACTTTTTTTGATTATTAATGTTAGTACCTAACTAAAATAAAAAATCATTGGCGCTACAAGCGTTTCAGGACTGTGCCTCAGATTTCTGTACCTATTTCATGATCATTTGTCAATCTAATAGGCAAGTAGGTGATCAGCCTCCTGTGTCTGAGTAATTTATTATTTTTTGGGTCTAAGCCGGTTTCCACACGATATTTTCCTTCACCGTACGAGCGAATGGTGCACATAGAAAGAAAGTCCATTGGTGGACAGCCGGGATCGAACCTACGACCTCAGGGATGAGAGTCGCTCGCTGAACTAGGCCAACACTGTTCAGTATTAGTAACTACAAGAGTTAAAATCGCATCTAATGATATCCTTTGATATTTACTTGACGTATAAATAGGTGTAATATAAACAAATGAACTGAAAAGATATTTCAAGACTGTAAATACCAAGAAACTTGTCGACAGTGTAATAAACTGTCATTCACAAACATGTGACTGAAATCAAAACAGCAACGATAAACATTCTATTTTCAAATAGTTTTCAGCTAATCCACGCGACATCCGGCAGGGATGGCCACGTCATTTCCTGTTCCGTGGCGGATGGGGGGAAACCGAGCGTGGATCACACATTGCGTGGGATAAATGGACTGGCTAATACGCCTAGATTTATTTATCTTTCGCTTCGGTACGCGGTTGTCACAGAGTAAACATTCTAAGACGTCATTATGGGTAGTAAGTACGCAATAGGAATTTGAAATTGGAAACTAGTGTTCTTAATTCAAATTTTGTAGGTCTCTTAAAAAAATAAACGTCTTACAAAGTAGTGACGGTAGCTTTTTTAATTTGAATATTGAATTACGTGGAAATTGTACCTATAAAATTTAAATAACTCACAGAATATTTTGGCAAAGAATATGTTCGTTTATTTACGGCGATGAAGCAACGACAAAGAAAATACAAAGCAGGGTGAAATAATGGAAAGGAGGAAGTTTGGAACATTCCTCTGAAACTCTACATTTGTGGCATCCCGCCTTTGACAGGGGAAAGAAGTCCTGTTTTATGTTTTGTTATAAATACGCTACAATAGTCTTATGTTTCCATAATTATTCCTGTGTTTATTATTTATTAGGTATTTAATTTACATTACAATTTGAGAGTATGTTTTATACATAAGTTTGACTAGCTTTCACACCAAAGTTTTTCTAATCTAGGACATGAAAGAAAATATCTTAATACATATATATATAAATTTGTCACGTTGTTTGTCAGCTATGGACTCCTAAACTACTTAACCGATTTCAATCAAATTTGCACACTGTGTGCAGTTTGATCTAACTTACAAGATAGGATATATATATGAACTCCTCTTACTCTGGCTGGACCGATTTGAATGATATTTTTGGTTTTTTGACCAAAAATTTGGTTTGGCAGGTGATGGCGCTGCAGTCACTACTTTCATACTTTGTTTAATAACCTAATCGCTTGAAATATCATGCAGGACAACGTCTTTCGTATATACCCCAAACTAAAACAGTATAATGGCATTATTTAAAAAAAAGTATTATCATAATTAGCTAATTAATTTTCCCCTTTTCCACCTCTTACTCAGTTTCGTAGAGCTTTCCAGAATAAATTATCATTTACATTCGATTTTTAAGTTAGTTTAAGTAGTTTTTTGTTACTTAGCAATAGTCATGAAGAATAAAGCATGATGTGTTAATCGGTTAATGTATGTACAATTAGTTTTTATTGTTATTTGTGTTTTCCATTTTCAATTATTGTAATGTTGGCAAACCTTTTCCATAAATAAACTCCTGCATTTCACTCTATCAAATTGTGTTGACGCTGTGATGGTAACAGACAAATACGTTGTAGTTTTTAAGAATAGTTTCTTACAGATAGGTCTGGGCTTTACATTTCTGTCTGATTTGTGATCATTTATTTTTCTTAATAAGCAAATGGGTTAGCCTTATGCACCTGACACACGCCGTCAGGCATGCCGGATTCTTCACGATGTTTCCCTTCACCGTATGTTAATGTTATAGTCATGATTCCACGACCTGAGGGTTGAGAGACGCACGCTGAACACTGCCCTGCTGCTATATATCATATGTTCATGTACTTGATAATTACAATATGCTTACAAGATAATTTTACAAGTCATTTGTGACTATTATAAATTCCTTATAACGAAATAAATAAATGCGTTTTAAGTGTGAATTTTCATTATTTTTGAGCCTAATCTTGTCTCGATCTTATGAGCAGTGTTGGCCTAGTGGCTTCAGCGTGCGAATCTCATCCCTGAGGTTGTAGCTTCGATCCCGGGCTGTACATCAATAGACTTTCTTTCTATGTGCGCATTTAACATTCGCTCGAACGGTTAAGGCAAACATAGTGAGGAAACCGACATGTGTTAGACCCAAAAAGTCGACGATTTATTTTTCAATCTTGTCTCGATTCCTACAAAGTTGGAGGCAGTATGAAAAAGCCAATATTGAATATTAAATACGAGAAACACGACCTCCTGTCGCGCAAATGAATCCATAGAACAACGTGATACTGAATCCAGCCTCGCCCTAACAACTTATCTCGACTGCGCAAAACACCAATATAAAGACATTGAAATTTGATCTCTATTGCTAAGTAAATAAGGATTCGGTTACTTGTTTTGTTATAAAAATATGATAGAATTTAATATCCGGTGACGGTGTTTTAATAAATTTATGGTTTCAATGTACGCTGTGTAAATTATATTGATGAGGTACAAATATTGTATATCATCCAAAATTGGTGCCTTGTTTTTGATTCATCTCTAGTATGACAAGCGATGTGGACTTTTATTTTGTAGTTTATGATTTAATTGATAAATATTTGGTTAAAATACTTTAAAAATACATGTTAAATTAAAAATTTCTCAAATATTATTTTGGACCAGTGAACTCGATTGTGTCACATTTATTGTTATAATTAAAATAAATCAGTGACGCTACAACCATAGGTCTGGGCCTCAGATTTCTGAATCTGTTTCATGATAATTTGTCAATGTAATAGGCAAGTAGGTGATCATGTGCCTGACACACGCCGTCGGCTTTTTGGGTCTAAGACAAGCCGGTTTCTTCACGATGCTTTCCTTCACCGTTCGAGCGAATGTTAAATGCGCACATAGAAAGAAAGTCCATTCGTGCACAGCTGGGGATTGAATCTACGACCTCATGGATGAGAGTCGCCCGCTGAAGCCACTAGACCAACACTGCTCATATTGTTACAATAATTAACTGTTAATATTGATGAATTGCTTGCAAACAGCGAACAATCCTTGGTTTGATTTTCGGCAAAATACATTATGAAACATACATAAATAAAACAGATGTTACAATGATTCATGTAGATGATATTTCTTTTTATTTTGTTACCCCTATTTTGTAAAATATTCGATGATTTTAAAACTTTTATTGCTATATTACTATATATAAACAATATATATAAACAATCATTTAGATTAATACGTATATAATTAGTTAACATTAGAAACGATTTAATAGACTTTGGGGTAATTAAAGATTTTGCGTGTATGAATTTGAAAATGCATGCCTATATTTATATGGTTGATTGTGCGGTTTTTATTTATAATTAAATCTGAATGTACCATTTTCTTTGCAAAGAAACAATTTGTTATTATTATTATTAGTAGCACTTTTATTATTATTATTCTTTTCGTTTTTTGCGACTGAGGCGCAAAGTAGCTGCTGTGGTCTCTGGCAGAATGACCAGCGCTGTGGAACATTCTGCTCCTCAGCATAATGCTGAGCCAGGGCCAATTACAGCCACAACACACACGCATTACAAACTTGAAACAAACCGAATGGGAATATTAAATTTGTTTTTTATTGTTTTTGATATCTCGAAGTATATTTTTTTCTTTGATTATAGTTATTTTGTGTGTGTGTTTTTGTTTGTAACAAATGTTATGTCTATGTCTAGCAGTTACAGCAACACTAGTTCTATAATAGTCAAACCTTCAAAACTGTAAAAAAACACAATTTCTTTATCAATAAATACCAATACACCAATGACCGATGTCCCCTAGCGTAAGTGATATCGTTTCACACGATTTATTTCTCGTAAACACGAGTTTTCCTCGTTAAATCTACCATGTGACGTCCCTTCGTGAAATTCGATTGAAAACACACATTTTCTCCACGAGTGCCTTAAGTAATGTTTTTTAAGGACTTCCGCTGACGATAAAAGTAAAGGGATGTACACAATATTTAACAAGTTTTGTTTTACCAATAAATTAACATTTATCATCAAAAACTTTGATATTCTCTTTTTAGGTAGGTACTAGACGAGTAGAAAGAGTTAATCAGTCAAACAACAAAACATTGATAGAGTTGCTCCTCTCACACTTTAAAATCAATTTTCCTTTATAAATCGATTCGATTTCTTTTTCTCTTTTAGGCCTATATGTGCTTGTCACATTAAATATGGTATTTTATTTTTCTTAAATACCAATGTATCAGTGCAAAGCGTTGGCAAGCTTTTGTAAATATATAAGTATATAAAAACACTATGAAATTTAACACACAATTAGTTTAAATAAATTTGATGTTTAAAGGTTAATCAGTGTCATAAATGTGATGAATTTATAAGGATATCTCCACTTGAGTGTTAAAAATTTCCGTCAATGAAAATGCGTCACTAACGTCTTCTTAAGGTCGATTTACATCAAACGAACATAGAGCTAGAGCTAGAACAAGAGCATTCTTTCGTAATCTTTTAGTGTAAACGAAAGCTAGAGGTATCGATTTACATCAAACGAACATAGAGCTAGAGCTAGAATAAGAGCATTCTTTCGTAATCTTTTAGTGTAAACAAAAGCTAGATCGAATGTTCTTTGCTCATTCGTGTCAATTCTGTGGTTAGTATTGGTAGTGCTTCGTTATGTCTGACTCTGACAGCGATATCATTATTGCAAGTGCTGCATTGATTATTTTGTCGCAAATTAAGATGCAAGAAGCGAGTCCATCGTTTTTTTTAACTCTTCAACATTACATTCCAGTTGTTTTGCGATTTCCCGCCAAGCATCTTGTTTGTAAATTGTATTTTTATAGTTTTTATACGTCGGATTTCAGATGCCTGTGGGGTATCTGAAATTGCAGTAGGCTTCTCTCATTAATAAACATTTTTCTTGAGACCAATCCATAATTTAATCGATAAGATACGTAAACAATCGCTAGAACACAAGAACGCTTTGAAAAGACCGCTCAGTGGCGCGAGCACGTCCGAACACGCTAGAACGCTCTAAGCAACTGTACCTTAAAGGTCGATTTACATCAACCGAGCGAATGCTCATTCTATCCCCACTACATCAAATTCTTCTAGTGTAAACAGGCGTAGAGCATTCTTTCGTTGTTCTTAGTGCGTTCGCAAAGATTCTATAGAATATTCTAAGAATGCTCGTTCGCTTGATGTAAACGGCGCAAGAGCGCGCGAACAGTTTCTAAGAGCGTTCTAGCGTGTTCGGACGTGCTCGCGCCACTGAGCGGTCTTTTCAAAGCGTTCTTGTGTTCTAGCGATTGTTTACGTATCTTATCGATTAAATTATGGATTGGTCTCAAGAAAAATGTTTATTAATGATAGAAGCCTACCGCAATTTCAGATGCCTGTGGGATCCGACGTATGAAAACTATAAAAATACAACTTACAAACAAGATGCTTGGCGGGAAATCGCAAAACAACTGGAATGTAATGTTGAAGAGTTAAAAAAAAAGATGGACTCGCTTCTTGCATCTTACCGCCGGGAAAGGCAAAAAACAATGAGTACGAAGTCCGTATCCGTCATTGTTTCACCTACATTATCCAGTGTCCTTCGATGCATTAAATTTGTAACCCACCAACGTCTCTTCCTTCTTTTATTTTTGAGTTTTCGCGACAAAATAATAAATGCAGCACTTGCAATAATGATATCGCTGTCAGAGTCAGACATAACGAAGCACTACCAATACTAACCACAGAATTGACACGAATGAGCAAAGAACATTCGATCTAGCTTTTGTTTACACTAAAAGATTACGAAAGAATGCTCTTGTTCTAGCTCTAGCTCTGTGTTCGTTTGATGTAAATCGATAACTCTAGCTTTCGTTTACACTAAAAGATTACGAAAGAATGCTCTTGTTCTAGCTCTAGCTCTATGTTCGTTTGGTGTAAATCGACCTTTAGACAAATCTCAAACTTCTAAAACAATGTGTATGCCTAAAAAAATACAAGAAAATATGACATCACAAATGTACACATGCACATCAATTATATTAAAACATAAGTAATCTATCAAAGGAAAAAATTAAAACAAACAAACACAAAAAATAAAAATTACAAATTAATAATAACTAAAACGACAAAAAATAAAGATAAAAATAATAACCTAAACTAATTGAACTAAATGAATTAAAGACACGTGATTACTTAAAACTATAGTGTATATACCCCTTAACCGTTTTCTCAATAAAACGATTAGGATGTGTGTCACGGTCTCAGAGGCCACATTTCAAGAAAAGCAGGCAAGAGGGTTGCGAGCACTGATATCAACCTTAAAGTGCCGCGGGGTTATTTGTGGCCACTCACCGCGCCAAATCTAATTGAATTCCTTTGATCTGAACGACATTTTCACTTAAACATTTTAAGCTTTGAAACTAGGCTTTATAAGTAAGTTTAAGTGTTTAATCTTTTTTCAATTTTGCAATGGTTTTTAAGTTTAATTGGTCTTTCTATATGGACCATGTTAGTTAGTGGCATTGTCGGCAATTTAGAGAGAAGTAGGTACGCTCTTTTTTTAATTTTCAAGGGCAAAACTCCACTAGAAGCGTCCTGTACTCGCTAGTTCGCAAAAGAAAAAGCTTAGAGAAGCGGACTGTGGAAGACTTCTTGCCATGGTGGTAGCGTGGATGACCCTGTTTATGGGGAAAAAATATATTAAAGTTGGACATTGTATGCAATATTATTTAGAAATATAAAGACGAGATAATACCTTTAATGCTGCCAGCGTTAAAAGTACACAGGGACAAAACTTTTTAAATTTGTTTTGATTTTCTTTTTAATAATTTTTATTGTTACTTTGTAGGTTAAGAAAGTTGTAAATACTGCATACCTGATTGTAAATAAGAATTAAAGTTCTTTTAAAACGAAATACATACGTTTTACTATCCTATTTATGTTATATCTCGTCAGGTGAATACTATTTGACCTAATAGCAATAATGATCACAATAACATATAGACCAATATTATATAGTACTAATTATTTGTACGCTCGTGCATAAAAATATTTTGAGCAATTTACGAAAACACTAACGCTAAAACCTCGATTTTTCAATTCCTTTAATGTTCAATCCAAAAGCATGAATTAATTGCGGACCGTACGTTTGCAATATCAGCACAGGTCATACGACACATCCACTGAACGCACACGAATCGATAAACAGACACAAATGCAAAGTGAAAAGAGCAATTTTGATTTGGTAAAAAGGCAAAAAGCACGTTCTCATTTCACTGAGAGCCCTCACAAAAGATCGGCCACGTTAACTATGAATGGCCAAAAACAACTCCGCAATGGACACGAATGGAAATTAAAAAGAAAATTCTAGAACGGAAATTCGAATTGAATTTAAGTACATTTAAAATTTCGGACCCCTGGCTTTGACTGGACCAAATAAAAGGATTCCTTTTTGTGCGCATTTACGGGGATTTTTAAATGGATTATTTTCTTAGTTTATTTCACGTCACAAGGAACAATTGCCTATATTGATATGAGTAAAGGTTATTCTTGAATGAACAGCGTAGCGGTCCTTTGTATATTCAGCCAATATCAATAGACCTTTGCGGTAGCTATAATGTCTAGGTAATGGAACGAGGTGAGCTTGTGAAGATGGTTCAATGTTAAGTGGTTATTAGAGGAAACAAAAGGTTGACAAGGAATGATCGGATTATGGAGGGTTGACTTTACAGTGCAATTTGTAAATTGACTTCTGCCATCTGTTTGTGTGGCTTATTTTGTTAACATTGAGTGTCAATGATTCTTTTTTCATTGTGTGGTGCGGTACATTTGTGGATTAGAAAATAAAACGCATGGATAAAATGAGGGTTTTTTTCTAAATGTAATAATAAATTATTATGAACACAGTGGAAAAAATGGTTTCGTTTTATTTGAGGATTTGTGTTAAAGTTAAGTTTTGCCTTAAATTTTTTAATGTTACTAAGAAAATAAATAAGTGACAAATCACTTAAGCCTGTACTATAAAGTTGGGAAAAGGTCATGACAAGGTCATATGATGAGAGATATTAAAGTCTTGTTTGAAATAATTTTTTATACGTGCCGCTTTTAGAATCCCAAAAGCAGTTTTACCTCTTATGAGTATGTCTATGTATTTGCAAGAGCAGTGTTGGCCTAGTGGCTTCAGGCAAACATCGTGCCAAATCCAGCATGCTGTAGACGGCGTATGTCAGGCACAGCAGGCTGATCACGAAATAGATACTTTGAGATTTTGTTTGTTTCAGAATGTATTTCTTCTAGAATCAGCCTTGGGGAGCGTTCAAGTATTACGTAACGAATATTGGGGGGGAGGGGGTCCTTTTGTAAAACGTTACGATGCGGGACGGGGATTGAATTACGCGTTATTTTTAATATTATTTTCCAGTACTTTACACCACATAAAGGTAACTTTTAGTAAATAAAGAGTCACTAGGTGGTCATGAAACATTTTACTATATGTACTTCGGTACAGAAAAACTTTACGGCGTGTTACATGGGGGGGGGGGGGGGGGCAATAATCTCCAAAAATTGCGTGACGTATTATTTGAACGCTCCCTTGGGCATCATGCCACCTTGGTTCTTGCGTGCTGGTTTCCCCAAGATGTGTTAATCAAGTGTTATTTATGCACATACAGTGAAAACGCCATCCGTGGTTCTAAAGCAGAGACGTTAGAACCTCGTCTAACACTAACGTCATATCGGACGGTGTAAAATCTTCTAAAAGGAAAATGGAAAGTCATTCACATTAATGATACAATGGTAATGTCTGCGGGGTCCTCAGAGACGCAAAGTTCACATTAAAAATAGTAAGTTTGTATGTTTGCCCGCATTAGCACAAGAAAGAGCGCTCGATCCGTCATCGAATGACTACTGATTTATTTTAATGGAGATATACTTTTGATCGAGGGTTTCTCGGTTAGGATTTGGTATTTGTTATATTTATTACATTAAAAGAATGAAAGCTTAATTGTATCGATAGGAGGATGTTTTTATTTGAAATGTAATGTACGATTCCTTTAAAGACAGCTGTTTACTTTATTTATTAACACTCTGTTGCAGAATAAAATTGACATAATTCAATAAAAATTAGGGCGGCCTTATCGCTTTCGAGCGATCTCTTCCAGGCAACCACTGTAAAAACGATTTAAATTAGGTAATATAAGCAAGAAGTGCAAATATACATAATACATAAACTTATTTAGAGAAAACTAAAATAGGAACAAAAAGAACTAAAAATCGTTTCAAATCTTTTCATTACCGTGCAAATTTTTGTACCGGAAAGAATTTCTTAATATTATAACAAAATCGCACTTGGATACTCAGACTTAAATGCTTATTATTTGAAACAAATTTAAAAATAAGCAATAAAGTCTTCAAATTCCCTTTGAAACTCAAAATAGAAATGTATCAAATGCGAAAAGATTTCGACGAATGCCACCAGCGGCCTCTATCAATCACTTATGGAAACCTATCAGGGCATATCCATTATGCAAGAGATAAGTTTGTACAATACTTGTGGAAACTTATCGGACCCTTGGAATACTTTAACGACAATACGAGGTCTACTCACGTTCTCTTCATTTTTCTGCCTTATCCTTTGTTAATTATGAAAGTGTTAATAATTTACGAATTTCAAAGTGTAACCTCTTTATAACGGTATTCGTTATAACGATATGCTCTCTCTCTTTTGAGGATCCGAAATTTCTAAGAAAGACACCTGAGGACAGCCGTCTCGCCTTTGTTATTGTTAATTGCATTAACACGTGTGCCATTATTCTTAGATTACATTGCCTGTAGGAAATTTTGGTCTCAATTACTAAACGCACCACCGTCACCTATCGTCTATTATCAGTCGTAAACAAACATTGTAACTGTCAAGATGTCCAGTAAAAGAAAAGCGTTATGTGTTTAGAATAATTTACCTATTGATAGTAATAAAATTAGAAATTATTGTAATTGGTTAAATTTGTGTTTTTTATTCACTCTCTATAACGAAAGAAAATGCTCGGTCCCTTGAAATTCGTTATAAAGAGTAAACTGTACCTACATGAAGTATATAAAAGTCAGCTTCTCCGTAGCTATATATATAACACAAAAAAAATCACTACTAATTTGAAGTAAGTACTTTAGGTCTTACCTCGTAACAAACTTAAAAAATAACTTATTATGTATAATTCATCAGCTTAACGCTACAATAATTTGATTTCTAACAATATTAGACCACCTTAACCTAAAGATTTTTTTAATTACTAACAATTCAATGGATTAAATTAAACATACTTTTTTATAACAATTATTAGATGTATGTATGTATGTAATGTACTATTTTTGTACCCGACCATTGTAAAACAACATCTGTTGCAACCCATCTACATGACCTTTAAGGGTAGAATAATGTCCCGGGGTCAATTCGACCCCAGAAAGTCCCCTTGTCACGCTGTGATGAAATGCGACAATCTAAATGACGTGTGACAACCACGTGACACTTTGTCTTGTGAGGGACTACATACAGGACTCGCGTTTAGTTCTATGACTTTCTAATAAAAACAGTCATGGATACATGTCTATTATTTGGATACCAAATGTGGATTTTTAATAAGGCGCTAATAAAGAAGATTGGAGTAAGTATGTCAAAGGGTGTTGCTATGCCATGGAGTGTTTTAATCTTGGGTTGAAAGTTAAAATACAGTAAAAAACAGTGTTATACGAAGTCTAAAAGATATTAAAGTGGAGTTTTGAAGACGAAACATGGGAAGATGAAAAAAAACTTGTGTGTTCTTATGTACACGCGTTAGAAGTTATACTTCTTTGGCGTAACAAGATAAAAATCTTTAAAAAAAAAATCTACGTTTGTAGAAAAAACGAGACGAAACTAAAATGTTGACTATAGCAAACTTCAGGGTGTCGGTTTTTTGTGACGGTGTGCGCGCGCATCGTAAAAATTTACTCCCACCATTTTTCCCTAACGCGCCAAAAGAAGTATAACTTCAAAAAGATGCGGTGAAAGATTGGAAAATAGTAGCGAAGATAAGAGAAAAGTGGAAAAAATTGGAAGAGGCATTCACTCCGTCGGAGATCGTGTACTAATATTAAATACAATAATAAACAACTTATGTAATGATAAGTTAAGTACTCGATGATAGGATTATATATATTTTTACTTCCTATGGCTCATGTATGTCAAAAATGTATTAAATTGTTACATACAAGCGTCATATCAGTCAATCCTGTCTCCTAGAAGGCCAGACACACCGAATTGTGAGAATACATGCAATAACATTTTAGCTACTCGAAATTTAAAATATATGCAACTTTACAGAAATTGGTTAAATAAAGTTAAATTAGATAAAGTTTAACAAAAGGCTTTTAATATCACAGACTTGAATACAAATAATACAATTATTTCATTTTACCTTATTACCACTAAGATTATAACAGAATTTCATAAATTGTAATAGAATTTTTAGTATCATTGTTATCGTTATTATACATTTTTGTTATTAATGGTTTAGAATCTCTTTGAATTAACCCTGGTAGGGACAAGAAAAAGACGCGCGTAACGGTCAAATGTGACGCGTAACCGAAACATGTGACGCGTAACCGAAAAATGTGACGCGTAACGAAAAAATGTTACACAAAATTTTTTCCAACCCCGATAAAGAAGTTTCACTTCAAAAACTCAGAAGACTGTTAAAATGTTCATCATTTTACTGCATACATCATCGCTACCGGTTTCTGGAGAAATTAAAAAACGGTTTGAAAGGAACATAAAACTTACGACGAGAACGAGCTGAAGCGAACAGCTATGGTGTACATCATACAAATTTATTAAAGTACTAGCTGACCTGGCTAACTTCGTTCCGCCCTACAACCTTATAATATCTTTGTTATTTTAATTTAACTTATTTTAGGATTTCATTAATATTAAGTATTACATTAAAACAACTTTTTTGCAAATACAGAAATGTTTTATTGCTTGCCATTGCGAAAGAAAAATGGTAGTTTTACCCATTAGGCATCTTCTCTCTAGCGTCAATACGGCGATACTGCATGTTAAGCACTTTCTGATATCCAACATCTTTTGATCAGGATCAAAGCATGGTTATGCATCTCCTCATTCACCTCAAGATCGGAATTTCTTGAACTGACACGAATTCGACGTAAAATTATTCGTAGTTTTGTCAACAGATGGCACCATATGGTTTTTGCATTCGTAAAATTAATTAATTAATGTATTGTTATTCGATAACTTATCCGATATTTTATAGCTTATTCTGCTATTCGGGACGGAAACAAATCCAACAAATCAAAAACCATGACAGTCGGTCCAGCCGTTCTCGAGTTATAAGTGTTGTAACAAACACGACTTTCTTTTATATATATAGATGACCTTGGACGAGTTTCGTTATTTTTAAACTTTTTAGAAAAGATATTTATTTACCGGCATTATACAGTAAGGTTCTATGTGTCTTTGTGTCACATACAAGGGGCTACCGTCCCTCAACTAGGGATGTTAGATGCGTCTGGGATTCAGGGAATTTGCCCCGTCTTCCGCTACTTGCAACAAGAAAGATTGCGATGCTTTGATACAAACTCTTATTTCGTGTTGATACACCTTACTATTTTATGGTAGAGAATATTTCGGGACATTCAAATATACTGAGAGTTTTACATGACATTGTTTTACAGACCATTTATGATTCTTACGTACTTACTTGTGTACTCTTACAAAGAAACTTGCTTTTATATACCAAAGGATCCAACACGGCTGCGGGTGCCTGCATGTTGCACCGCGCTATACTCGAAGAATTGTTACGCCATGGCTGTGAGAATGTTTAATCACCTTCCTAAAAATTATAGATCACTGCCATGTAATGTTTTCAAGGGGAAGGTGATTAGATTTTTAAAGTCAAGGTGCTTTTACAGCGTAACCGAGTATTTAGAATATAAGTTTAACAATTACTCATAAATGACTTCTTATTATGACATTTGCATGCCTGTTATTGTATGGCTGATTGTGCGGACTTTTCTTGTTGTTGTTTTTATTTTATTTTGTACCACTATCATTGCAAATAAAGGATTTATTTATTTATTTATTTACTTACTTTTATTAAGTTTTAAGTTCTGGTATTTATATAAGGTTCTATCATTTATATTATAGAGGCATAGAAGGCTGGTCACCTACTTACGTATAGAGAAAAATGCATACAATATACATGCAACATGACAGACTAAAAAATGTAGTCAGACACTTAATTTATTTTGATATTTAAAAATAAATCGTTACAACCTTTTCTTTTTCAAGGTGAGGGCCTCGGATTTCCGTATCTCCTTCATGATCATTTATCAATCTAATAGGCAAGTAGGTGATCAGAAGGTACTGTTCCGTTACGTTCGGTAAGGTTAAATGCGCACATAGAAAGCCCATTTGTGCACAGCTGGGAATCGAACATACAACCTCAGGGATAAGAATCGTGCGCTATAGCTGAAAAAGTAATTACTATTATATATCAAATTATAATAAATGCATTAGGTATTCAAATAAAATGCAGTTTAATGATTTATATGAACCTTCATTTCCTTCAACTAGTCGTTACACTAAATGTACAGTCTACCCATAATTTTGTTCAGTTTTCGTATCGCACAGAATAACAGCATTAGCATACGAAATTAGCTCCTCCTAGCTAATTAGTGTTTCGCCGTCCGAAAATTCACAAATCATATTATTATTCTAATGTTCCAAGTGTTGGCTTTCGTGTTGCTGTTATTCAAACCTCGACATTTGGACCGGATGTCCTATTAAAATAATTGGCGAATTTCAATAAACGTCTATTATATTGTTGCCGGTAATGTTTTGGAGAAATGTAGTGCGATTGTGTAGTGTTGAAACTTTAGGGTTGGATAAATCGATACACTGTAAATTTTTAAGGATTCGTTTCAAAAACAAAAGAAGTCGACACTTTCTTTTTTATTCATCTAGGATTGAAAACTTGGGTCTATTGGTCTTCTCGTATTTTAAAAAAGGAAGCCTAATAATTATTATGCCCTGTTGAAATTGTTAGTTGTTAATTTGGTCTTAGTATAAAAATATTATTTGAATGAATGTCGACGGACGGAGAAATCGTGACCACCAATTTGTGTTCGACCGTCATATGAATCTCTGTATTTTTTTTAAATAAATAAATAATTTCAGCCCCAATTATACTACAGTTATAATATTATTAATACTTATTATTATATACTAAGGGGCTGTTCAAGTATTACGTGAGCAGATTTACTGCAATTTATCCCCCCCTCCCTTCCTCTGGTCAGCAAGTAAGCAAAGCCCTCAAAAGTATTAGTACATAAACGTATTAATTTTTAGTAGGAATCCTCGAAAATGCATTTCGTTTTTAAGTACGACGTTATCACCAAATAAGAAAATCAAAGACCCCCCTCCCGCCTATAGTGTTTACGTAATAGGTACTTGAACTATAACTGAAAACTCATTAAAATCTGAAAGGTGACTTAGATGTACTTACCTGTTTCCTTATAGTAATTCTTCTATAATAATTTATATTTTCTCTACAAGTATCAAACGCTTTCACTCGAAGTAGGTATCACATAAGATTGTCTGGGCTACCTGTTTTACGCCTGCAGGTTATGTTTTGTTGTGTCTGGCTGTAGGTTGCATGCGAAATTACCCTAAGATCAGCCAAGATGAAGGGTGAGGTGACGTTTTGGCTTTTATCCTTTCTATATGTGTAATTACATGATATCGAAGGTAACAGTAACCAGAAAATTATTAACGTACTTCGTGGAATGAGAATTGTAAGAGGTTTCAATATGTTCCGTGAATGTTATAAAGTGCACCTCAAAGACAAGGCTTTTATAGCGTGGGCGACTATTTGGACCATTAGTTTGACTTATTATTATGACATTGTATTGATGTTCTTATTATTATTTATATGGCATAACACTTATGATATTTATATGACTTAAGCCGGAATTACATTACGAAATTATTGGCATGCATGGGAAATCAGTTTCACGAAAGCAGTTTCGATATATGCGAAAGTAATTTCGTAAAATAATTAGTGTCGTATCGCAGTAACAATGGCCCCATCAGCATCAAAGCTTTATTTTTCTATATTCTATGTAGCTAAAGAGATGCTTCTCTATAAACTTAAAATGTTGCGTTTTTTAGCGTCTGGAAATAGCTTTAAGTCTTTAAAATAAGAATTAAGGGTGGCACCATGTGTTTCACACAGCACAGGCACTTTCGCGACACTAGTTTCACGTCGCATCTCCATTATGAAATTAGTTGCATGAAACTAATTTCACATAAATTCGCGCAGGGCACGATGCTCATTTGCATTCATGAAATCGATGCATTACGAAAATATTGAATTACACCTGAAACTGGTGGTAAAAATAATGTCACAAAATTAGTTTCATGCCACTAATTTTGTAATGTAATTCTGGCTTTAATGAAAACTAATATGACATGCATTGCATGCCTTATTTTATAATTGATCGATCTAAATGTACCACATTCCTGCAAATAAATGATTTATTATTTTTAAAATATCTTTCAGAATACTGAAGAAATTATATTAATTTCGCCTCAGTTAAAAGTTACATACATATATCTAACCGCCTTCAAGCATTAATTATAGAAATTATTGGACGAGTACTTTTAACTTTGAGACTGGTCTTATAGCCGTAGTTTAAGTCTTTAAATGACTTTTATTATAGATAAATTGTATGAGCCAAGCACGGATTGAAGGAACAATCGAATTCTTGAGGTCTAAAGCGAATTTAGGCTTAGCTTTAAGTCATGTACCCTTTGGACAGGTCAGCCATACCCTTTTATTCCCATGGGGACGCAAAGCAATTGGTATTCTTTGTTACACCCCTGAGTGATACGGACAAGGGGGTGTCATGTTTTTAAAGCTATACGCTATAACTAAAGAAATTGTCACACTAATAGTAATTAAATTCTATTACATAATAGTCCAAATTTCTTTGATGTTTTTCTTTTTAATAACATTTCTAGCAAAGTCTAATTCAACAATTGTATTTTTAAAACTTATTTGTCTCGGATTTTTTGAAATTCGACCCGTTGTAAAAACGGCTGGTATTACTGTTACACGTTCATTACTATTATTGGTACATATAAGTTTTGTTGCAAGAACATTGGGAAATCTAAATAGATTAGCAAATACTAAGATAGTTGATCGTAACGTAATTCATTTGTAGCTCATACAAATTATTAGCGCCTACTGATTTTTAATAGCAGCACTTTTAACAGAGTTTAATTCGAAGCTTCCTGTGTAAAATACGTAGGTAAACCTGATGATATAAAGTCCAATTATCGATGCCTTGTGATGATGATGATTACGCATAATCACTGAAAAGTAAGGCGTTACTTTTTACCTCTAACCATCACATCGTGCGTGATGAATGGTAAGATACTGGCTAAGTAGGTGCACAATTGCTCATCAAATAATATTCACTAATATTATAAGCTGAGCTTTTGACTGTTCGCGCTAATCTCAAGAATCACTGGTTTGATATGATGAATCATATTTGTCTTGGAAAATCCATTTATATATTAACATTTGGAACTTATAGCTTATATACTACCACTGATTTAACGACTGAAACAAAAACCAGTGGCGCCCAACCCTAATATCTGGTACTCAGATTGAAAAAAACAAATAATCGCGAAACTGATGCTAAACATAATGTATTCATACAATACAGCGAGGAAATGCTGTCAGCCTTAGGGAATTCCACAGGGAATAAACTTTTTAAATTTGTTTTAATTTTCTATAATTATTTTTATTATACTTTGATTATTATTATAATATGTATGTTAATAATATTATTAATACTACACAATTAATTTTTAAATTAATAAGTAAAATTTGTCAGTTGTAACTAAAAAACCAAAAGAACATGTTCCGATAGGTAACATAATGTACAATAATCGCTAATAACATATTATACTGCCAGTTCCCTAATCAAGAGTGAGCATAGACGAAATTAACTGGCAAGAAACTCTTCACAACTCCTTATGAGCGCCAAGTTATTGTCCATTACACTATGTTCCACATGACGAATGAATTATAATAATAAAAATTAAAAACAATAAGGCCTATCCTTGCTATTGGCCACATCCAATAGAAATATATACGTTAGAAAAGAATGTATAAATAAATCAGTGGCGCTACAACCTCTTTAGGTCTTGACCTCAGATTTCTGAATCAGTTTCATGATGATTTTTAAATCTAATGGGAAAGTAGGTGATCAGCCTCCAGTGCCTGACACACGCCGTCGACTTTTTGGGTCTAAGACATGTCGGTTTCCTCACGATGTTTTCCTTCACCGTTCGAGCAAATGGTAAGTGCGCACATCGAAAGAATGTCCATTGGTGCACAGCCGGAGATCGAACCTACGACCTCAGGTATGAAAGTCGCACGCTGAAGCCACTAGGCCAACACTCCTGAAAACAATGTATGTATATGCTTTTATAAAAAATCAAAACTGTATATCATGATATCAGTTACTGCAAACGTGAAGGCTACATAAAATTCTAAACAAATTGTTCTGTTTACTTTTGGGTCAATGTTTCTTTACCCTTGTTTAAAGAATGTCTTACTATAATCTTTGAGATTAACTCTGTAGGATAAATTGAGATCAAAGAGAATCCCCAATCAGAATGTATTGTCGTAAGTCATAACGAATTACTCTCGTGCAAGTGTTTTGTTTCAAAAATAGAACACTTTATAGTTCATATTTCGTCGAATTTATTACGTTATAAATTTCATATGTGTGATACGTTTACAAGTCGAGTTTGTAGAATGTTTAGAATTCCAAATAATTATAACAGCTATTCCTATAGCACTTGTGATGACAGATGATCAAAAAGTATGTACTTGGAATGTCCCAGTGGGAAGAAAAAGTTAGTAAAGGTAGGGAATAAAAAAGATTGGAAAATAGTAGCGAAGATGAGAGACAAATGGAAGATTTTGAAGGAGGCCTCCACTCCGTCGGAGGTCGTAATCTATATATATAAAAATGAAACCCGTTTTCCGTTGTCACGACATCACATGAAAACGGCTCGACCGATTTGTCTGATTTTTTTTGTTGTGTTTGTAATTGTCAGGAGAAGGTTCTTATAAAAGAAAAAAAGAAAAAAATTGCGCGGAAAATTAGAAAATTCAAGAATACTTAACCACCATACAATTCGAACTTTTTGGTGTAACCTTATGGCGTTTGACATAACACAACATTGACAGAATGCGTGCTGCAAATATCGTCAGAGGATGTAAGAAAAATGAATATCGTTCAAAATAAATGCTTCGATCGGAGTTATTATATAGATAATATAATGATATGCGAGCCAGAAAAACAAACAAAGAATGTTGTATAACATAAAGCATTAGAATAATAAATACTTTGTTTCTGAAATATTTTTTACTTCATTATATCAATTTGAAATCAATATTCATAGTTAAGACAGGACAACGTCTGTCGGGTCCGCTAGTATTAAATATAATAATGTAAACTTAATGTAATCCTTATGCTGTACTCTAGGCTGTTTTTTTATAAGATACACTTTACGTGACATCTGTAAAGTCTTGACTAATATGAAAGCACGCAACTTAGTGGTGGTGTTATTCTGGACTGGTTCTACTAAAAGACTGAGTTAAGCTGACTGTTTTATACTTTCATCCCTGAAACTATAAACTTGAATGAGAAGTAGAACCATCAAACCGAAAAAAGCCAAAATGGCAGGTCAACTCAGGAAATATCTATTTTGTATTTTTTCTATTAAAATAATTCTGAGTGGATAAGTACACAATTTCTATAAAGAAACTAGCTGCCCCCGCGAACTTCGTTTCTCCTTAATGTGATTTTACTTAGCCTACCTTTTTAGTACATACCAACATGGAACATTTTGTTTAGCTACCCCAGAGACTGTTCGGTTTTTCTCTCTATATATAAACCTCAGAGTTTGAGTCAATAGTTTTTAATATACAAATTAAAAATAAGCGCTGATCGCAGAGAGAGAGGTGAAAATTAAGGGTTGTATGTATTTATGTATGTTGCATCATAAAAAATAAAAATAAAAATTTTGAGGTGGACACCCCTTATCACTAAGGAGTTTGAAGGATAATAGTAGCCGATTCTCAGACTTACTGAATATGCATAAAAAAAAATAAAAGAATCGGTCAAGCCTTTTCGGAGGAATATGGGAACGAACATTGTAACACGAGAATTTTATATTTTATATATTAGGTTACCGAATTTAAACCCCTCTTAAAATAAATGAAAACAAATGAAAGCAACGTTGTAAAACAATAACAGTACAATAGAAAATTCAAATACAAAACAAAGGTAAAAACAGCGACACCCCAGCAATCGTCTCAGTCTCGGACGAGTTGCTTTTCAAATATTAAAATTTAATCGGCCCAATGTCGCGAGTCAAATTAGCCTCTCTTGAGAGACAGTCATAGAGTAGACAGGTCACAGATAATGCAATGAAAGATGTGTTGTTGACTGTGGAATTGTAATTTTTGTGCAATTTTTAATGAATTTATTATTAAATATTAAATCATAAGAGACACTAATAAGTTTCTTAAGACTAAGTAAACAGTTTGGATCATCAGCTAAGTAACAATTTATATAACAAACTTATGTAGGTTTAGTATTTTCAAATCGTACAATATTTTTTTTAAATAAACCTATACAATTCCTTTTTCCTCGTTTGCTATGGAGGCTTGTTCCTGATACTTATGTAACTATTTTTCTATAAGTATATTTTTTTAATAACTTGATTTAAATATTGTCCAGTAGCTATAAGTTCCAAAAAGAATCTACAGAAGACAATAATTCTAACATCTCATCATGTGTATCATTAAAATAAGAAATCTATTTTTAAGTATATTATAGTCCCCGCCATATCTACAATACTCTTTGTACCAATCGCAGCAGTGATATTGTAATTGCGAAGATGAAGAAAAGATATTAATTCCGTTAGCAAGTTACTGAATGATTTACGCGTCGTTTGTTTACGGTGTGAAGTCCAATTTTGAGTTAATATCCCTTGCTTCCCTCCGCAGGGGAGACCTGCTATTTGTTATTAACAGCTATTTACGAGCTTAAAAAGCTTTACTGTGACATTATTTGCCGGAAGTTTGGTGTTTGTTTCAAAGAAACAATTCGTTTAGATGTTTACTTTTTAACCTACCTAAAATGTAGTACGGTTTTATTCAGAATTAAAACTAGTTATAACAGTAGTAAAAATCTGTATATGTTTTTTAATTATATGTTTTTACTATGGCAAGTAGGTGCCTGTCGCTGTAAACATTTTGGATCATCGGTTTCCTCACGATTTTGTCCTTCAACGTACGAGCAAGTGTATAATGCACACATAGAAAGTCCATAGAAAGCCGGGGATCGAACCTACTATTTCAACGTGCAGCATGCCTCATTAAGCCAACAAACTGTGCTCTGTATACTATTACATTGTATAGTAAAGTACATGTTATTCGTTTATAGTCGTTTGTTCTTCTCAACTAAATACTCGTACTTTATAAACATAAAATACACTTTTACAATTTAATATGTACAAGAATGTGGAAAGGGTTTAATTATAACTTTAAAATAAATAAATATTATAATTTATAGTGCCATCCAGAAAAGTAGTTTTGCGTAGGTATGCCTGTTAATGATTAGTTTCCACGTTTATTTATTAACACTTTGTTACCTTATACAAAAACATACTTATAAAAAAAACATTTATTACGATCTATCATATACATCGTTCGTTTCGATTGAAACCCTACTCATAAAAATAAATATAAAATTACGTTTTTAGACTTATACAGGAAGTTTTTAAATTTGTATTTAAGCTTACTTTTATTATTAATACTATTGATTTGATCTTCCAAATAATGATTCTTGTTGATAACGTGTAAATTCGCTATCACTTCCTCCTATACCTTACACCCGGTTGCAGATTTGACCCAGCCGTGTCGCCGGTCACCGTGCGATCGATACAGCCTCACTTGAGCTTGTCCCCCCTCCACCGCCGCCACCCCCACCCGCGGGGGGAATTACCCATTTTTACGTTTTACGTGGACCTTAAAGCCTTTATAGTGTTTGCGCATTGATTGGAGAGTGCTTTTATAGTTATTGTAGCTAGGTAGGTTCTGGGACCCGCCCTGGCTTTGTGGCACTATTTGAAGTGATTCTAGAAGGGATATTTGCGTCAAAAATTGACTTGAATAGTAAGTGTTTAAGTTGTAAACAATGCAGACCAATATAAGTTATTTAACATGAACATAATATAATTATGACGCTTTGAATGTATGTTATATTCTGTTTCACAATGTACGGATAAGTTCTACATAAGTTTCAAATTAGCTATTTATTACTTATTGGTAGGATAAACACTATTGTTGCGTTTCACGACTGTCAGATAGCGCTATTCGTCACATAAAGTCCATCATAAGTTATGAGTCCAATGAAGTGTCAAATAGCACAATTTATCTTCCAAATAATTTGTGTTGCATGGCTATTTGGTACTTTATCCATACATTGTGAAACAGACCCTTAAGGTATTAATTAGTTTCATATAAATATTACGAGATATTAAAACTTTGAAATTTATATTATGTAAGCCCGCTTCTAATTCTATTCTTTATAGATTATCACTTTAGCTAAAAAATGTATATAATATATAAAAATAATATAAATCAGTGGCGCTTCAAACTTTTAAGGTCTCTGATTTCTGTTTCTCTTTTATGATCATTTGTATCATAATAGGCAAAGAGAAGATCAGCCTCCTGTGCCTGACACACACCGTCGATTTTTTGGGTCTAAGGCAAAACCGGTTTCCTGACGATGTTTTCCTTCACCGTTCGAGCGAATGTTAAATGCGCGCATAGAAAGAAAGTCCAATGGTGCACAGCCGGGGATCGAACCTACGACCTCTGAAATGTGTATGATACACCTATCTAATAAAGAAATAAGAACGCTTAAAGACACCAATAGCAAGACACAAAGGAAAACGGAAACTTATTACGTAAACTATACCATTCTACGATTAACTAACAATAAAAAACAAGCAGGTGTGTCATTGGTGGAAAATGTCGCATTGGGCGTGGCTTAAGGCTTTGTCGCCAATGGGCGTGGTGTACGATGTCGCCGCTTTGTCACTGTGTCACTTTAAAAAGCCTTCGAAGGCTGTGTGGGGCGGCCGTAACCTCCCCTTTCATAACTGTAAGTTGTTTGAAAGAAAATTCACTATACTTTTATGTATGGCTATTTCAGTATCTTTTTTTACAGATCGGGGGAAAACGGGCAGGAGACTCACCTGATGTTAAGTAATACCGCCACCCATAGACACTCAATGCCAGAAGGCTCGTGAGTGCGTTGCCGCCCTTTTAAGAATTGATACGTTCTTTTCTTGAAGGACTATAACTGGAATTGGTTCAGAAATACTTTAGTGGGCAGCTGGTTCCACATAGTGGTGGTGCAGGCAAAATGTGGCTTATGAAACGCTCAGTTGTGGAACAACGGACGGAGAGCTGATACGGGTGGAATTTCGTTTTTTGCTTTATTATATTTCGTCTGACATGGTTAGAATTTAATTTCTTTACAATTGGATTACCTTTTATTTAATGATTGGTTTACACGTCATCCTATTATGGTATTAATTTCTACTTTAAAAACAAATACAACCTGCTTGTTATTTCAAAGTAAAATAATGAACACCAAATCTTGTATTTCTAAGTAAAGAAAACACTGAAAATGACTTTTCTTAATGGTACACAGACAGTTCACCGCACCCCTCCCAGGCTTGGGTGGAGGAGGGGGTTTTAAGCTTTCCGCTCTTTATATAGCCTTTGTTCTCGAAGGAAAAGAAAAAACCGCTTGCAATTTATCGATTCTTACGTGAAAAGCATTTAGGTCAGATCTTATTGTGAACAATTTCCCTGATTTTTCTAATCTCGGGAATGTTCGATTTTAAAGAGAAATTTAAAAAAACTTTTTGAAAAGTGCCGTTAGTAGTTCAACTTTCACTATATAGAACATAATACCATACCCTTATTTAGAATCGTAATGTTTGAATCAAGAAAATCAAAATTATTTTAGTACTATACATTATACACAGAATAAAAAATGGTATATAATTCTGGAAGGAGTTTTCAATGCCACTTGGTTAAATCAACAGACATACAGGGCAATTAAAATAATTAAATAAAAAGGAGGGCACTGGACGCTTTCGAGCGAACTCTTCCAGGCAACCACTGTGAACAAAAAAAGATTAGGTTTGCGCGAGAAATGCAAAACTACATGAAATAACTTAGACAAAACTAATGGTAGAAACAAATTAAAACAAAACAGCAAAGCGTTTTAAACATATGTAAACAGTGAAAGGGGCAATATTAAAAAAAGACGATGAAAAAGAAAAAGGACACATAACAAAGAAAAAAAGGATATCTGAAAAAGAAATGAATCACCATAATGTCAGATCAGTTAGTTTTGTTTCTATTATTCAAAAAAGCTCTCAAACGCTTTTGATTTTTTAATTGAATGTACGACGTAAGGGTAATAAACATAGTTAATAATTTCCAAGCCAAGCCCTTGATGTTTTGAAAGTGTCTCTCAAAAAATACAAGATCAACTGAGCATCTCAATTCAATGCCAATATTCACTTAACCCTTAAAAGTATGCGGGCGTTCCCATTCATTTATATCCGTCGGGTCTATTCAGCCACCTACACTTAAATTGTATATTTTTACATTATGTAAGCAACGAGTAAGTATTTCTTTTATAAAAGCACCTATTCACTGGCGATACATTTATTAAAGTGTATATGTTGCGGAGTAAATTTATCACTTGGGCGTATTTTATAATGTCTGCAATCTTATCTTCTTAAATAGCTATACAATATTCGTTTGTTTTTTTTAATTTGACATTGACATTTAAATTAAAGTAAAAAAAAAAATGTTTACTCATCATAAGTATGCATTGCAATGTGTAAGATTTGGGAAGCCGTTCAAGTGAAAATAACCTGTGTCAGGGTTTTTATCAATATAATGTGTGTGTGGTAGCAATTATGTAACTGCGATCCTACATGAATGAAACTCATGGCTTTAAAATGGAAAAGTAACTCAGGCAATGGAAACTTACACAAAAATTAAGTTTTAGTTCGTTAAACCCTGTGCAATTTGGATACTAGGTTATTTAAAAATAGCTGTAAATACCATCACGATATCATTATCATCATCATCAATGGCTTTACAGCCCCCTGTGGGGGTTGCGTCCAACCCCTATTGTTTGGAGGTCCTTGAAAATCCATCCAATCCATCCCACCAACGCAGCCTCGGTTCCTACAAGGGTTCTGTTGCCATCTGGTTGTGTGCTGGAACTTGGGGGTTTGTCATCCGCCATTCGGTGCACATGTTGAATTTTATAAATCGACGATGTTGGCGTCGCCAAGGATGTTATAAAGTCGATCGCGTCGTTGCAAACAGGAACAACAGGATATCACGACAATGTAAAAGAGTGCTTATATCGTAATGTTTTATACTTAAACTGCGTCCTAAAATTTCACAATCGCCTATTAAAATCGAAAGTGCAGTACCTATGTTTTATCGCTTGATGCTTTAATAGCCTACAACTTCCTACATGTCATTAAACGAACCCAGCTATTACGCAAATTGCAATATTAATCACTTTAGCTACAACATATACATGTCGAGACGTTATTCAGTGAGTGGGTCGTAGACGTATCTCAATTACACTGAGTTGATGCGCCTCCAAAGGGCCTTTCAGTGAAATTTCAAACAAAATTTGTATACCCGGAATAAAAATTAAGACATGCTTCCATTTTGTTACGTCTTTCATGTCGAATCTGCACTGAATGCAAATTCTAGGTAACTGAATATTATTTTAAAATGAATACGCAATTTAAATTAGACTTTCTCGGCCTTTTTATAAGAGCAGAAATAGGACACAGTACCTAACGATAATTTAATTCATGGTTCAAATAGTTTGATTCTTTTTATAGTTTTTATTTGTGTAGCATTTTATTACTTTATATTGTTGTTTGTATTAAGAATGTTTTGTACTTGATTTCGCTCCTCGTGTACGTTGTAGGTACGGCACCGCTTTTTATATTTTTGTATGCATGTACTTCAATTTGTATCATGTGTATGACCTAATTCTGTGGTCCTAATAAGAAAAAAATGAAATGTGGATTAAAATCTGATACCATGACGGATTTGAACGGCTCATTGGTCTAGTGGTTAGTACCCCTGACTGTGAATCCATGGGTCCCGGGTTCGATACCCGGCTGAGACAAACATCGATATGATGAGCATTTGGTGTTGTGCTTAGGTCTTAGGTGTTTAAATATGTATTTATATGTCTATCTATTTATAATATGTATGTATATCCGTTGCCTAGTACCCATAACACAAGCTTCACCAGCTTAGCATTGGACTAAGTCAGTTGGTGTGAATTGTCCAATTAAAAAAATGAATTAGATTTTAAAAAGAGTGGTAACATAAATAAAAATAAAAAAGTTTTATGTTTCTACGTTTGTCGTTTTAAGTGTCAGACATGTACAAAATGACGTTTGTCTATGATTTTATAGTGAACTTTGTTTGCGCAACACATAATTAATGTATTAATGTAAATGGTATGCACTAAGCAGTAAAAAAACGCGAGTATTCATTATTTCATGAGCCATCTTGCGTTGTATCCTTAACATTATCCACCAGATAAAAATGGCGCAAAGGCGACGCCATAATAAATTTGCCATCGACTATAAATACTGCGCGCCATCTTGAAGAAGAAAAGAATAGATACTTTACTGCTTGGTGGTACATACTTAACGAACAAATTATAAACTATCTAAATATATAAAAATGAAACCCGTTCTCCGTTGTCACGACATAACATGAAAACGGCTTGACCGATTTGGCCAATTATTTTTTTATAATATTCTTTGAAGTACGAGGATGGTTCTTAAGGAGAGAAAAAAATGAAAAAATTCAGTGAAAATGTCTAAAAACAACAGTTTTCTATATTCCCATACATAATATTCGTAATAATACTTAAAAGTCAATTTGAACTTTAATACCATATTATAAAGTTCAAGTGTTAGTGGAGGGGTTCCGGGAAGGTAAATTTTTATTCTTTGACACAATGTATTTGTTGTCTTATCAACTTCCTTTTTTTTATCTTAGCTAGACCGGTGTCTAGTATATAGAATAGCAGAATAAGTATTTAAAAAAAAAGGTACGCGCGTAAGAAGTTAGGTATACCTACTTCTTTGGCTTTCTTTATTTTTTTTAAATATAATTAATTAATAATTAATATTTAACGTAAACAATTTAAAAATATTTAATATTTAGTATATTATTCAATTATTAATTAATATTAATAACAATTATTATTATTATTTTATTATATTATTAAAAAAAACATTGCTAAATTTCTTTGAAAAAATAATTAAAACTCCTTTATTTGTTTAAAAGGTAAATGACAAATGTCATTAATCATTATGGTCATTCAAAATTTGCGATCTACGAACTTCACGCATATTCTATTTCTTTTTACTTGTAGATTGTCTTATTCCCATCTCGCTCGTGCACGCTATAATCACACTGACAACTTTGTGTCACGGTGCGCGCGCAATCGTAAAATTTCACTCTCATCAATTTTTCATAACGCGCCTAAAGAAGTATAACTTCAAAAATAAAGAATCGATTGTTAGGCGGCACGATGTTCGCCAGGCCAGCTAGTATTTTATGAACGTATTCACAAATTATCCACGCTTATAACTTGATAAGCCATGGCATATAATGAGCATATACTCAACTCAACGAAGGCATGTAACCATAGCTTTTATTGTACTGTGATTATCTTAAGCGTGACAAATCTCACAAACACATTTCCTTATACGCTTTCACTTGTTAGATAATGCATTTTATCTAAGCGGATAAGTGACGTTTAGTGTAGCTAGTTTAATTCTATTTTAATCTTTTTATACCGTTTTAATCTCTACTTACTGAGTTTCTGGTTTCAAAACAACTATTTTTGGTCTTTATATTAGTGATATAAATTGTCACTTCTACACTAACATTAATGCAAGAACATGCACCTGTCTAAGACGGTATATCAAGAACTGCATTTATTATTTCCATACCATGCTTTAATATATTTTTGTTTGCGGTTGAGAACTGCTAGCCATTGCATTGCATATGGATCTTTTATACATTACAATATTCATTAATTGGGTAGTATTTCGTGGAAGGTAACACATATTAAATGATTCTAATTTTACATTTACTGCCAGTTCTCAGATCAAGGGCTAGAATGGAAGAGTTGAACTGGCAATAAACTTTCCGCTACTCTTTTTAATCGCCAAGTTTTTTTACACAACGTTTGTAAGGAGCTGCAACCATTACACCATGACATCTTTAGTAATTAATAATAATAAAATAAATACAAATCAAAGATTTGTCCTCTATCAGCAAGAGGCATGGTGAAATAGGAGCACGCACTTACATTCTCGTGGGAATAACACGCAAACACATAGTCGATATAACTAACATCACCGCATACACGAATTCAAGTCCGACCAGTCACCACAAGTAGCACCCGTTCACGAGTATGACGCATGGCCAGATATCGGACCCCTACCATATAATTAGTATTTTATATGTATATTTAACTATATAGACATTTATTATTTAATTTATTTACTAAGAGAGCATGTTCTCATTTATAATCCTGTGACTATTACGACTAAACAGCAATCAACATATTTACAATGATTCGTGTTCTTGGTTGCAATTAATTAAATTTAATGACATATAATCAAACATTATTCATAATATAATTTTCAGGTTCAACGTTAATCGGGGTATATTTGCATTTCCCAATTTATCTTCTATAAACGGGCCATTACACTTTAATAAGTTTATAACGAATTCAGATCAATAGAGCAACATTGTTCGCTAATTGGCTAAGAAAAATTAATTCCGCAAAAGGGTAAGTCTAACGATCCCCAACGGGCCGTTATTAAGAGGAAGACGAAAGAGCTGTTACCTACACTCAAATAATTGAACATTGTACACAAAAATATGTAAATTAGCTTTAGCCCCGTGAAAATTAACTTTTTCATCATGAATTATATCCTCGATGGTGTCTTGGTATGTCTTCTGGGAGTTTTTTGAGATTTTACTGAAGGGTTAGAAAGGGTTGAATGTTTTTATTCAAATTTGTTTATCTTGAGTCGTTCAAGATGTTTTATAATGAGTGGGAGTTTTTAAAATCTACGGCTTTATTTAGAGTAATTTTGTGATATCTGTTTTGTTGTTTGCAGTTCGCTCGTGAAATGGAATATGAAAATTGCTTAAAACTACAACTGGAGCGTTGAGGGACAATTATTTAATAAAATAATATTTATTGTTGTATGTTAGTAGTTAAACGGATCTTGTTAAGTTAAGTTGAAAAGGTGGGAGCTTGTAGTTTATTATTTATCAGAATGCCAAATCATAAAATGACTGCTTCATGACTGATTTCTGAGCGACGGCCGCTGCGAAATCCGCTGTGTGAGTTCGAAAAGTGAGTTACAGAATCGCAAGGCTGTACTCAAAGGTACTGTAACACCTTATATGAATGAAAATGAATCACAAAATATGTAGCTAAGCGCTAACTGGAAGACGGCTGGACGAAGCCAGATTTTTTTTGTCCATGAGATAGGTTTGTATAGAGAGAAAAATTGGAAAAATATAAAAAAAATGATTTTTTCCTGTTCTAAGATTTCTTAGGTACCTATTCCAGATAAAACGGAGTATCTATGAAGGTAGGTAGGCGTAGTAAAACAATTATGTTAAGACGAATTCTTAAAAGGCCGGCAACGCAATCGCGTGCCTCATTGAGAGTGTCGATGGGCATATCACTTAACATTAGGTGAGCTTCCTGCCCTTTTGCATCCAATACATAAAAAAACTAAACCAATTTCGCAGCAAGTAGATAATTTAATTTATCAATTCCTTATAGCTAAATATGATTTTGTATTGCAATTTGCATCGCAATTCATGAATCTGTGAGATTACCTCTTTAGATTTTAGTTTATATTATTCATTTTTTTTTGTAATATAAGATTAAGATTGGTGATTCTATAATTTTTATTATTTATAAGATTTGGTTATGCTCTTTTTGCTTTACCAATCATATTTCTTTTTTTAATTTTTCCCTTACTAGGGTTGCCTGGAAGAGATCGCTTGTTAGACATAAGGCCGCCCGTAGCGTCGTTATTTGTTTTTCTATACATTAACGAAGTGTAAAAATATTAAATGTGTAGATAACGACTTTTGCTTAATTAAAACATTATTTTATTATAGTGTAAAAATGAGCATAATATTCGGACTCAGTTGTTTTTGACTAGGAATACGTAATCGACTATGGGTCGGTTATTTAAAACCCGGTTTTGCCATTCTATGTAATTAACAATTGCAAGTTAATGATGTTATACAGCCGCAGTACAATTTTCTTCCGTTTAGTTTGAGAGTCGTATATTTAGCTGGTGACAGTAAACAATGTAGCTAACACGAAACAAAAATAGTTGCTAATAGGAAAAGTGTCGGTGGTCGTTAAGCACGCGCGCCCTTTGGGAAGCAGTCATATGTTTTATTCAGGCCCTCCGTGTGTGGCACTTTATTTTAGTTAGTCCTCATTATATTTGTTTTGTCTCAAAATCGAGTGTAGCTGTTTTAGCTGCGTTTATTTGGTCGTACTGTGATGTTATATAGTCTGAATTATTAGGAAATATAAATATAAAAATAAATCCCATAACGTATAAAATTTTATAAATTTTAGTCAAAAAGAAACTTGAAACCAAAGTTACTCTGGTCCATATTTACTAATTAAAGATTACTCACCAAATGGTATAATACTTAAGGCTGGGCAAAGTGATATTATTCATAAAAACAAAATTTTATTATCCATAAAATAAATATACTAATGATACTAGATAAATTGTAATGATAAAGTAATTTCGTTTAGTTTTAGTTAGTATAATAAATAAGAAATTTAATTATGCTGTAATATAAAAAAAAATATTTTTTCATAATAATTATTTCTTTACACTATATTATTTACATATAATGCATAAAAATATTATTCCTACCTTCATTTTTTTCTGTAAATTGGAAAGTGTAGTATCTACCTAGTTTCTAATGATATAATGTTCTGATTATTATCTATCTCTATATATTCATTCACGTAACTAAAATAAAATAGTATTAAACCAACTTTCGTGCGTATCATTTGTCTGATAATAACTGTAACGTCCTGATAATGGACTATAAAAAAATATTTCTATTCGAACAGAAGTTCCTAGTTGCTGTTGGAGTAAACTATAATTTAATAGTTTCTAAGCTTATTCTACTCACAGTATATTCTTAACAATCTGTCATATATACCAGTAGTTGCGTGAATAGAATTTAAAATGTTGATTTTGAATTATAAAATATTATTACTTTCAGCTGTTTTGTTCAATTATAATATTCAAATCGAAGCTAAGTGAATATGTTAAACAAAATTACTTTTAAATTCATTTCTTATAATTACTTTTAATTCATATTTCTTTGGTTACTTTTATTTTTAAGTTTATTGCATGTACGGCTATATTTAATTGTGATTATTTTAAGAACGACTACAATGTTATTTTAATCTAGAATATTATTCTCATGTAAGTGAAATTTTTTTGTCTTTTTGAGAAATAAAGTCTTTAAATCTAATTCAGGATCATCAATTTCTTTCTCTGATCGCTTGCTCGCTCACCTCCACGATAGTCCAGACCCTGTTGTGCCAGACTTCAACAGCATCTTAATCAGATATTTTACTGCATAGGTTTATAAAACCTTGGTAAGGCGATAAACTTTCAAAATGGAAAAAGATGTAACTTACGTCACTTTAAGTATTTCAGATGGTATTTAGCTTGATTAAGCGTATGATTTCTAACCCAGTAACTACGTTAAAACCCTGATGTATCTATTTACTTTTATGTGAAAATATTTTCATCTCAGGGTTAGAAAATTGATATACATGATCTTGGAAACAGACCTCAGATCAGAACAGAAACAGAACGGTTCTTCTTACCCGCTCTACGCCCTTGACTTGCGAACTGGTAGTAAATGTAAATTTACAATTTAACTTCTTTCTGACAATTCATAAGTGTACTTGTTTACCTACATGAATAAAGATATTTTGAGTTTGAGAAGCAGACATCAGATTTCTCATTGAATTATTTGCCTTTGTTTTTATTTAGACTTTTAGTTTTAGTCTTTTAATTTAACCATATGTCCCTGTCTGCCGAATTGTGTATACGCTGTATTGAATAGAGACAGACTATAGTTCAATATAACTTATCAACAACTCTTTATTCACAAAAAATTATTGGTTGTTTGTAAAGTAGGTTTACGATCGAGATGTTTACGTGATAACGTCTTATTGGTGATATAAGTTTTTGGGAAGTAAGGAATTAATGAAGATAACAATTTTTTCAAATTTTAAATTACATCTATCGTTTTATTCACACTTTTGATGATAAATTTCGGGTGTAAAATGACAAGTTTACTTATTCGACTATGATATACATTTTTCTTCATACATACATTCATACAAATCTCCATTCGTTTGTATGCCGCTAGAGTGAGAGAGACGGGAGATCGGTCCGTCTCTCTCTCGTTATACCTGCGATCGCGCTCGTGAGGTTTTGGTGTGACACAAGTTTCTGAACATTTCACCCGACTAAAACGATTTTAAAGACGTTATCACGTCAATAAAGTTGCAGCCAGTGGTCACATACTTAATTTAGTTTTTACATTAATCGAACCGGTTTAATCGATCCAAGTGTATAGGTATGAGGGTAGTTAAATTTTAATAGTGCAATTTGTAAATCCATCTCATAGTCATTAAACTGGACAAACAGTGTCCGAATCCAATCAACCTTTGACAGCGATCCGGTAAACAGAGATTAATTGCGATTTGATCCTTTCTAGATTATCTTTGAAGTTATGATTACTTTTTGCACTGTTTATTTTTGATGTTTGTCAAATTTAAGGTTTTTATTTTACTTTGAAATGTCACTGGCACGATACGTCAATGTAGATACAATATTTTTGGGAAAATACGTTTAAATAATTATCATAATCGTTTATTTCATTTATATAAAATTTTACTTAAACGACAGTTTCGAAGGTGGGAAGACGAAATAAAATCCGTAACTGGGAAAATTTGGACCAGGAAAGCTCAGAACAGAGCAGAGTGGAAAGAAATGGAGGAGGCCTTTGCCAAAGTTGGGCAAACAGATGGGTTGTCGGTGTCACCGACTCACAAGTGATAATAGTTTAAATTTAAAATTATGTAAAATTTTCTATCTGAATAAAGGCTTTTATTATTATTATTACTTATACTTATAAATTAAAATAGTACCAATATGAACAACTAATACAAGTCATGGCGGATACAGGCTAATGTAGCATTTGAATAAAAATGTGTGCGTGTACTAGTGTACACAGTACACACGTACGAAGTGAAACTTCTTTATGACCTTATTTTTCGAAAAATTATCTACTATATGCAACTTTACATAAATTGGTTAAATAAAGATAAATTAGACAAAGTTTTACAAAAGGCTTTTATTATCATAGACATGGATACAAATACAATAATTTCATTTTACCTTATTACTACTACTAAGATTATTACAGAATTTCATTCATTGTAATAGAATTATTACTATCATTGTTATCGTTATTATATATTTTTATTATTTATGGCTTCGAATCTCTTCGGACAGTAGTATGGATTCCCGGGCACTGCCTCACCCACTGCTTCGGTAAAAAAAGCTGTTTCGGAGGCAGCGCCCGCCTAAAAAAAAAAAAAAAAAAAAAAAAGTTTGTACTCTAACCCCACTAAACAGGACGTGCGGAGTCGAATGCACTCACTCCTGAACTGATAGCTCTAACCGTTCCAGAGATAGCTTTCCCAAAACCTTGCTAATTACTTACTAATCACCACCTTATCAGTTACTATTTCCTGCACGAAATCCCCACTCATTATCTAATTACTTAATGACTCAGTACGAATGCATCGTTATCTACTTTCCTACATTCACTAACCCGATCTATGGCTCTAAAAGAAAAATAGAATAATATAATATAATAAACTATATCTAACCTAACCTAACCTACGGGTCTAAGCAAACAACAATAAATATACCTACATTAACACCATTATCTATAATAAAATTAGATGTAAGGGTTACATATTTAAATAAAACATTTTTATTCCAGGTATTATTCTTTTATTTATATGTCCATTATATTTCTATACAAATTTACTAGCACCGTATCATTGTTCTCTGAGTCACACGTAAAATTTCTAAGGAAGTCTTCTAATCTCATCCCCCTGAACTTGTAATATATGTATACCAAACAGTACTCTCCGCACACCGCCGATAGGTAATCCTGAACCGTAAGGTTATTGTATCTCCACATGCAACAATTCCTCCTTAAAAATCCTTCTATTGCTTCAATAGGTTTACGTCCAAACGAATCAAAGTATTCCCCAACTCTTTCGACGTTTATATGAATAGCCACCCAATGAGACCCCGGCTGTGAATCAGGGTCAAGATTGCATATGATAAGTGCTGGCACCTGAGCATACATCGGCAATCGATTTGAAGGATATACGTTGCTCTGGAGGCTGGGATGTATTCTACGAAGACTCATTTGCACTTCTAGTGTGTTCATACTTTAATACGCGTTTACTCCCCTACTCTTTCACTCTTTTACTGACTACATTTATTACTATCAATTCATATTTATACCAATGTATTTAAACACACATAATATGATCTCAACATAAGTAATGAGTCTCTTTGTAAAAAAAGTAATGAAGGTAAATAAAAACCATGTCATATTCGATTACATTATATTTTATTATTCTTAATATCATAATAATTACATAAGTGATTGCTTAACTACTATAATCCACACATACATTTCTGTTCTTATCTATTTCTATAATATTTGAAAACTCTGCGTAAACTACACAGTTAATTGTTTCAGTCAATGCGCTCTCGAATCTTACTTCCATTCTTACACTACCATGGCGTACAAGATTCCAATGCACATTAGAGTTAGCCGACAAGTCAGGTGTTAAATCAAAAGCTAGTAAACAGTATCCATTTGAATATTGTTCCCTCGATATTCCATTACCTTCGTTAAGAAAATGTATACCGGTGCCTGAGTACAGGGTGTGGTATGCGCTAGTAAATACATCGTTTGGAAATGATGGTTGTAACGATTTTGAAGGTATCTGTTGACCATCTATATATAGGCTAAATGAGCAAATACCAAAATTTTCAAAGTTGAAAGGATTTTTAACATAACTACCGTTGAATGCTGTATTATTCACAAAACCTATAATACATCTCTTAGGAACCTGTCCTATAATATACTTCAAAAGTAATGAAGGTTAATAAAAACCTGATAAGGTTATTCGTTTATATTTTCATATTCGTAAATATATTTTATTGTTCTTAATATTATAATAATTATACGTATATGTGGTTGCTAAACTACTAGATACACACATTTCTGTTATTATCTATTTCAAAAATATTTAAAAAATGCAATGACTATTAAGATTGCAAAGGGTATTTAGAGTGCCCTTTGTATTTCTTATCCACATTTTACTGATAGGTATGGATACTTGTTCAAACATGCAGTCGAGTTGAATATCATAACTAGATAATGATATCCATTACCAGTCTATATAACCCGATACTTGTAGAAAGATTTAGTATTGTGCTCTAAGTTCGACAAAAGTGAAGTGGTTGAAAGTTTGAAATAATAAACAACAATGGAGGTAAGTTATTTAAATTTTATAAATTTGGTTTCAGTAAATTCTTTAATAATTCCTATTTATTTTTTGAAACGCATTTTGATTTGTTTATGTTATATTTCAGTCTTCATACAACCTGAAAGATGTGGATAAATGTTTCAGACCATATAATTATTATAATTTATCTGATGATGAAGAAGAGGTTTTAAACATAACAGAAAATAAAAATAAGAAGACCAATCGTTTAGATGACTTTTTTCTTCAAGAACCTGACCGGAAGAAGAAAAAAACTAAACTTTCTTCAAGTGTTGGCCGTGCAGGGAAGGAGGGAAGCATTTCATATATATCGACTGATAAAGATGATGGAATGGACGCTGACATACTTGTTAAAATGGAATTATATAGTTTAAAAAAGTTGAAAGAAATCCCAGTGGCACAACATTGGAAAAATGCAGATATTCGTGTTAAATATTATATGAAAAACGATTCCAACATTGATGTTCAGATAAAGGATATTGTATACAACATAACAAAGGGGATATCCGAGGAAGATAGTGTAAAACGTTACAGTTTTAAAAATTAGTTTCATTTAGTTTCTTCATGCTTCAGATTTTAATACCATATGTTTATATAATTAAGTAATGTTTCAGTTTTCCATTAGTATAAATACTATGTTGCATTGTACAAAGTCAATCATTGTGCTTTTTGTTGAAGACCTTTGCGCATTAAGGTTAAAAGTGTGAGACAAAAAACAGTTGTGAAACAAATACATATATACAATGTCTCAAGAATGTGTTAGTGTTTTTTTTGATGAAATGGATCATGAATTTGAAAGCTTATCCATTGATACAATTGAACTTTTCAACGTTTGTGATGAAATAGAAAGAAATGATTTAAATCACCCATTTTATGATCAAAGAATGATGGTGCTATGTGATGAATTCGATGGGAAACTGTGAGTATATTTAATAATCATATTTTCTATATATATTTAATTTTTTTTTTTATATTTCTCTATTCGCATTTCTAACAGTTAAATATAATAAAATTTTATTCGACAGGGTTGATCAAATGGGTCGTGGAACTAAAAGGAAAGCAGCTGTTGATATTAACTCTGCTGACATCAAAAGAATAAAATCTGGATCGAACATGGATCTTTCACGGTCTTCACAAGAGCAATCAACATCGAATGAAGGTAATAATTTTAACATGAAATTTTGCTGTATTTGTAATAGAAATGTTTCCAAAAAATATTTCGCTAATCATCTAAGGAGCAATGCACATAAAAATAATGTAAATAAAAAACAACATTCAATAAAACCCAATGTTAAGATAATTGAGACTGCGTTCGGTAATAGAATAATAACCTATAGAGTAACTTCAGAAAATCAAAATGATTTACAGTTTGAGACACCAGAGTTATTTCTTGCATCTGTCAAAGATACAATATTTACAATAATAAATAAATCTATAGAAGATCATACAATTTTAAAAATAAATTTCATTTTATATGGTGACTTTGTTCAGGAGACAAAAAACATTAACAACACTTTTGATTTCCAATCAATGAATTTTATTGTTTGTATTGGTGATGATTTAAATATATTTTATACAACTCTCACGAAATCTCTAATAAACTATATAAATTCATTCGAGAGAAAGGATAGTGGGTGGAGTCTGAAAAAAATTTTACATTTGGATATGAATTTAAATCAATTTAACCCTTTAAGAGGAAAATCCTTTATTGAGTTACCACATGATATAAAAATAAAAAAAGCTGTGATAAATGTTAAAAACACTGATGATGCCTGTTTTAAGTGGGCACTGTTATCTGCTTTATTTCCAATTCATAAAAATTCGGATAGAGTATCATCATACACCAAATACAGTCATAAATTAAAGTTCGGTAATATTAAATTTCCAGTCAAATTAAAGGATATACACAAAATTGAAAGTCTTAATAATATAAGCATTAATGTTTTTGGGTTAGAATATAATGAACAAAGAAAAAAGCATTGTATTGTTGGGCCATTGTATTTTACAAAGAATAAAATGCAGACTCATATAAATTTACTATATTTGACACAGGGTAAAATCGGTCATTATTGTTATATAAAAAATATGTCACGATTAATAAGTAGTCAAGTTTCGAAATCCAAGGAAGCTATATATCTATGTGACTTTTGTTTACAATATTTTTCAACATCTGAACGTTTAAATAACCATCAAAAAAATGATTGCAGACATATTTGTACACAAATACCAAGCGTAGATAAAAATAAAAAAAATTGGTGGGGCGATATTGTATCTGAAAATAAATTAAGTTTTGATAAATTTCAACGTAAATTGATGTTACCTTTTGTTATATATGCGGATTTTGAGGCTTTTTTAAGTCCCTTAGCATCATGTTCAAACGATCCTTCAAAATCACATACAATAAATGTACAAAAACATAATGTGTATAGTTTTGGATACTACATTAAATGCTCATACGATGATAAATTGTCTAAATATGTAACATATACTGGTGAAAACTGTGCTTTAAAATTTATGGAAACCCTGAAAGATAATTTGACAACAATTGTTAAAAAAATTGGTTTCCAAAAAGTTGCTAATAAAATATCACCAATTCAGCAAGATATAGTTAGCAAATCTATTCATTGTTATATTTGTAATAAAATTTTGTGTGGGAATTCAATGATTTACCACGATTGGTTTACTGGGGAATTTGTTGGGGTCATACATAAAGTTTGTTCAGAAAAATTTAGAGTACCTTACACTATACCAGTCTTCTTGCACAATTTAAGCCATTATGATGCACATTTTATCGTACATGCCTTAAACTTTGATGAAGGTCAGGTAGAAGTTCTCCCACAAAACAAAGAAAAATACATATCATTTTCAAAGGTTCTTAAAATCAATAACAGTAATGTAACTTTACGTTTTGTGGATTCCCTAAAATTTTTACCCAGTAGCTTAGATACTTTAGCAAAAAATTTAACAAAAAATAATTTTAATGAATTATCAAAATGCTTTCCCAATTCAGAAGACTTTAAACGGCTGACTAAAAAAGGTGTATTTCCATATGAATTTATTAAAGATTTTGATACATTAAACTACAATCAACTTCCAGATCTTCCACACTTTTACAGTAGTCTCACAGATTCCATTATTTCTAATGAAGATTACAACCATGCCAAAGATGTTTGGAATCATTTCAATTGTAAAAATATGTTGGATTATTCAAATCTTTATTTAAAAACTGATGTTTTATTGTTAGCAGATATTTTTGAAAATTTTAGGCGTGTTTGCATTAAAACGTACGATTTAGACCCGGCTCATTACTATACAGCACCTGGATTAAGTTGGGATGCTATGTTAAAACATACTAAAACAGAGATTGAATTACTTTCTGATATAGATATGATTGCTTTTATTAAATCAGGAATTCGTGGTGGTGTTTCGCAATGTAGCACTCGCTATGCAAAAGCAAATAATGTTTACATGTCTGACTATAATGCGAAAGATAAAGAGTCATTCTTAATGTATTTCGATGCCAATAATCTATATGGTTGGGCAATGTCACAATATCTACCTACAGGTGGTTTTGAGTGGGTTAGTGCTGATACAGATTTTAATGTTAGTTGTTCATCAGATATAGGTTTTATCTTAGAAGTAGATCTGGAGTATTCGGTGGATTTACATGATAAACATTCAGATTTACCTCTTTGTCCAGAAAATATACCAGTTGGGGACGCTAAGGAAATTAGATTGATTCCAAACTTAAAAAATAAATCCAAATATATTATTCACTATCGAAATTTAATTCAATGTTTGAAAATGGGTTTAAAATTATTAAAAGTTTATAGAATATTAAAATTTAAGCAGAGTCCATGGTTAAAGAACTATATAGACCTTAATACACAATTAAGAACTCGAGCTAATTCTGATTTTGAGAAAGATTTCTATAAACTCATGAACAACGCAGTTTTTGGTAAGACTATGGAAAATATTGAGAAACGAGTTAACGTTAAACTGTTAACCCACTGGGAAAATAGGGGCAAAGTATTGGGGGCTGGGGATCTAATTGCTCAACCACATTTTCACAGTGTTTCAATATTTTCTGATAGTCTTGTTGCAATTCAATTAAACAAAATGAAATTAATTTATAATAAACCTATTTATCTCGGATTTTGTATATTAGATATATCTAAAACGCTGATGTATGATTTCCACTATAATTACATGAAAGAGAAATTTACTTCAAATCTGAAACTACTGTATACTGATACTGACAGTCTCATTTATCAAATATTTACTAGTAACTTTTATAATGATATAAAGCCAGACATTTGTACACATTTCGATACATCAGATTATAATCCAAACAATGTTTTTAATTTTCCTCAAGTAAATAAGAAAAAATTAGGTTATTTCAAAGATGAAAATTGTGGTAAAATCTTTACAGAATTTGTGGGTTTGCGATCAAAAATGTATGCATTACAGGTAGATGATAAAATTATTACTAAGGCGAAGGGTGTTAACAAATGTGTCACTAAAAAATTAACGTTGGATAATTATAAGTCATGTTTGTTTAATAAAAACGTACAGCATTGTAAAATGTATCGGTTTAGATCATTAAAACATACAATTTTTACACAGGAAATAAATAAGGTGTGTTTATCTTTTAATGACACAAAGCGGTACATTTTACCAAACAAAATCGATACGTTACCTATAGGTCATTACCAAATCAATAGTATGTAATTAAGTATTGTAAATATAACAAATTGTAAATTTTTATGTAAAATAAATTTGTTTTGTACATGTATAATGTATAAACGTGTACTGTACATTAATATTGTGATATAACACTTACATTTTTTGTATATTTCATATAAATAAATTGTTTTTAAAATATCAACTTAGTTTTATTCCTTTCCCTGAAGAAGACAGAAGTCAAAAAATAATGATTCATTTTATTCATCCCTTTGCTGCCATCGTAGCAGGACCTAGTGGATGTGGAAAATCTAACTTTGTTGCAAATTTCATTAAGCATAAAAGTAGTATATGTAATGAGATTTTTTTAGAAATAACATGGTGTTATGATGAAATGCAGCCGCTATATAATATACCTGGAGTAAATTACCACCAAGGACTACCGGAATTGCATATGTTTGATGGTAAAAATCCACATTTGATTATAATAGATGACTTAATGAGGGAATCTGATGGTCGAGTTGTTGATATATTTACAAAAGGTAGTCACCATAGAAATTTGAGTGTTTTTTACATAACCCAAAACTTATTTCATCAAGGAAGAGGACAGCGCGACATTTCACTTAATTCAAGTTATATTATTTATTTTAAAAATCCCCGTGACAAAACTCAAATACGATTTCTAGCTAGACAAGTTTCACCGGAAGACACGAAGTTTATTGAAGATTCATATACCGATGCTACTAAAGAAGCTCATGGTTATTTAATGATTGATTTGAAACAAAACACTGATGATGCTCGCCGCATAAAATCTAAAATATTTGAATCTAGTAATTTTTGTACAATATATGTTCCTATGAAAAGGTATAAGTATCTTTGTAATCAGCCACTCTAAGTCAGTAATGAACCATGTATCAACGAATAACAACGCATAAGGAATTGTTATCAGCTTTACATAAATTAAAACCCAAACATCGTAGGATATTACTGAAGTCTTGTAATAATCAAGAAATTAACTGTATATGTGAATGTATTCACAAAGTTTTACAAGGAAAAGTACCTTTAAAAGAGAATACAAAAACAAAATTAAAAAAAATTAAAAATCTCTTACGTAATCTGATCAGTAAAGGAAAAAGTTTTGAATACAGGAAAAATATATTAATACAAAAAGGAGGGTCCTTTCTTCCCATAATTTTGGGTACAATTCTAAGTACCCTTGTAAGTTGTTTTAATAAATCACAATGAACACAAAAAAAATGCTTCTTGTTGAGCAAGACTTTATTGATAAACTTAAACATCAGAATGAAAATAAAGCAACACCGCAAAGTAGATTGGATTTAGAAATGGAAAAAATTATATCAAGTAAATTGGATGATCGCGAAAAATGGGCGCTTTATCTACAAATTTTACAAAGATACTTACATTACTCCATGGAAGAACGTCAACCTCAAGAAATAACAATAACTGAAAAGGTAATAAATGATAATACTAATGAAAACCGGAACATCAATAATATAACTACTAGTGAAAATGAAAAAATGCTAAATGTTAAACAACTCCCAACGGGTGAAGACATCGCATATGGGTTACAACCAAAAGAAATATTAAAATTAATTCCTAAAACTTATATGAGGAGGGGTGAATTATTGATGGATACAATAGTAAATAAAACAGATCAATTGCAATGGAATAAAAATGGAACAGTTTTCATTAGTGGACAAGAAATACCAGGGAGTAATATTATAGATTTAGTGAATGACATCTTACGACCCTCGAAGAGATCTGATCCAATCGGTTGGGAAATATTCGCCAAGTTTTTAAATGATATAAATACACCGCTAACATACATTGGTAATCTGAAAAGAATCAAATATATATCTGACCTTAATAGTAAAGATAAAACATTGATTCAAGAATCACAAACTGAGGTTTCCCCAACTCCAACACAATCTAAACACATCAATAAATTGAGAAACAAAAGTGATTGGGAGAAATGGACCCCGTATTAGAGTTACATCGCATCTATTATGATATTTCACATCCAGCTGGTTACAGCAGTGTCAATAAGTTAACAAAGGCAATGAATGGAAAAATCTCAAAAAGTGACGTTTCAAAATGGTTGCAGTCTCAAGAAACATATACATTGCATAAACCGGTTATAAAAAAATTCCCACGTAATAAATATATTTTATCAAATATTAATGAATTGTGGCAAGCTGATTTAAGTGATTTAAGAACTTACATAGAATATAATGATGGATATAAATATATTTTGTGTGTTATTGACGCCTTTAGTAAGTATGCTTATGTTAGAGCAATGAAAAAGAAGGATTCATGCACAATAAAAACGTGTTTTACTAGCATCTTTGATGAAGCTAAAACTGTTCCTAGACATATTCAATCAGACAAGGGTACGGAATTTGTATCTAAGGATGTCCAAACTTATTTAAAACGTAAAAATATAAATTATTACACTACAAATAATCCAGATATAAAGGCAAGTATAGTAGAACGATTTCAGAGAACATTGAAAATGAAAATGTGGCGTTATTTTACACATAAGAATACTTATCGCTATATAGATATTTTACAAGATTTGGTTAGTTCTTATAATCACAGTGTGCACTCTAGTATCAAGATGAGACCATGTGATGTTAAAATGGAAAACATTATGGAAGTTTGGCGGAATTTATATTATGATGAAAAGACTTATATTTCAAGTTTAAACAAAGTACCTAAGTTTAACGTTGGTGACTATGTAAGAATTACAAAATACAAACATGTTTTTCAAAAAGGTTATGAAAGTAATTGGAGTAATGAAATTTTTATCATTACTTCGATTATAGATCGTTCCCCGTGGGTTGTATACACTTTAAACGACTTAGAAAATGAATCAATAACAGGAACTTTTTATGAAAAAGAATTACAAAAAATAACTTTTTCCCCCACTTCCGAATATAAAATTGATAAAATCATCAGATCACGTAAAAGCGGTATTAGAAAGGAAGTATTAGTTAAATGGAAAGGATATCCTAACAAATTTAATTCTTGGGTCTTACTGTCGAATATTAAAAATCTACAATGAAGGAAAGTTTCTATTTAACTTTACTCAGCAATAGTTCCACACAATATTTCCCGGGAAATATGACATCAAATTTTTCTACAAAACTACCTAAAGCCATTACATTAGAAGGAGAATGGATGGTAGGTATAGTTGAGTTTCAATATCCCTCTACTATGTTCTCCGTGCAAGAACATGAAAATATCATATACATAAGTAAAAAAACTACCATCAATAATGAAGAGACCACACTAATGTATAAGAACCATATACCAGCCACCAACTATGATAATATACAAAATATTCTTATTGCTTTAAATTCGAAAGAGAAAGTTAGTTTTCGTCAGGACACCGTGTCAAAGTTTGTCTCTGTTGCAGTAAAGGATCCATCAATAATTTCACTATCTCTATCACCTAATTTGAGCTTTCAACTTGGATTTGAGCCAGATACCAATTTAGTAAATCATAATATCGGTAAACGCCCTGCTAATCTACATTTGGGGTTACCATCACAATTATTTGTGTATTGCGATATTATAGAACCACAAATTGTTGGTGATGTCATGACACCCCTATTGAGAATTATACCCTTAGATCCTGCTAAATACATATATGGTTCAAATAAAATGCATATATTTTCACCACCACATTATTTACCGGTAATGAGAAGAGAATTTGATGTTATTGAGATAGATATAAGAACAACCACGGGAAATGCGGTACCATTTCAATACGGTACATCGTGTGTGAAACTTCATTTTAAAAAAATATAATCTATATTTCCTTTTTAAAATGTATACACCTCAAGAAACTTTTATATGTCCTTATGAACATTATTATTCGCAACAAGCTGGGTCTGGTATAAATGTAATCTACAAAGGAGCCTTACATCAACGTGGTCATGGTATCGGAAGTTTTCTTGGGGGGTTATTTCGAAGTGTGCTACCTTTACTCACTAGTGGTGCTAAGGTGATTGGAAAAGAAGCACTTAACAGCGGTATTGGGCTTTTGTCAGATGTTGTAGCTAGTCGTCCTATTAAAGAATCCATTAAAAATCGATTGAAAGAGGCTAGTTCTAACCTTAAACGCAAAGTTGATACCAAAATTGATAAACTTATGACTGGATCGGGTGTTAATAAGAGACGAAAATATTGTAATGAGCTCATTCGAGTTTCACCCCTCAAAGTGAAAGGCGCTTCAAAGAAAACAAGGAACAAAAATATTAATATTTCCAAGGATATATTTTCAAACTAATCATAATGTCATTTATTCATAATCATTCATGTGAGTGCGTTAAATCTGAATTGGATCTGTTTGCTCTTCCTTCCACACAAACAAGTATCGAATATGGACACTGGATACATTACAAACCAATTTCTTCATTAAGTGATGATGGACCTATCGAATTCCAAGTACCTGGTACAGGAGATGACTACATAGACCTTTCGCATACACTACTCCATCTCAAGGCTCAAATTAAAAATCAAGACGGTTCTGCAGTTAATGCAGCTAATGTAGTGGCACCAGTCAATAATTGGTTACATTCTTTATTTAACCAATTGGATGTTTACCTAAACCAAAAACTTGTGTCACCCCCAAATAATACTTATGCATATCGCGCTTTCATAGAAACTCTATTAAATTATTCATCATCCGCCAAACAATCACATTTGACATGTGGTTTGTGGTACGAGGATACAGCTGGTAAAATGAATGAAACTAATGAGGCAAACAAGGGCTTTTACAAAAGACAACTACTTTCAAAGGATGGAAAGGATGTTGAAATGATTGGGCATTTACATGGGGATATATTCAATCAAGATAAATTCCTCATGAACGGGGTCGAATTATCTATAAAATTAGTTAGATCGAGAGAAACATTTAACCTCATGTCACAGAATGCAGATAATAAGTACAAAGTCTGTATAACAGATGCAACTTTAATAATACGCAGAGCAAAAATTAATCCATCAATACTAATAGCTCATCAAAAGGTTCTTGCCACTACTACGGCTAAATATCCTATTACAAGAGGTGAAGTGAAAGTCCTGACCATACCAGCTGGTGTGCAGGGTAAAACACTGGACAATATATTTTTAGGACAGGTTCCTAAGAGATGTATTATAGGTTTTGTGAATAATACAGCATTCAACGGTAGTTATGTTAAAAATCCTTTCAACTTTGAAAATTTTGGTATTTGCTCATTTAGCCTATATATAGATGGTCAACAGATACCTTCAAAATCGTTACAACCATCATTTCCAAACGATGTATTTACTAGCGCATACCACACCCTGTACTCAGGCACCGGTATACATTTTCTTAACGAAGGTAATGGAATATCGAGGGAACAATATTCAAATGGATACTGTTTACTAGCTTTTGATTTAACACCTGACTTGTCGGCTAACTCTAATGTGCATTGGAATCTTGTACGCCATGGTAGTGTAAGAATGGAAGTAAGATTCGAGAGCGCATTGACTGAAACAATTAACTGTGTAGTTTACGCAGAGTTTTCAAATATTATAGAAATAGATAAGAACAGAAATGTATGTGTGGATTATAGTAGTTAAGCAATCACTTATGTAATTATTATGATATTAAGAATAATAAAATATAATGTAATCGAATATGACATGGTTTTTATTTACCTTCATTACTTTTTTTACAAAGAGACTCATTACTTATGTTGAGATCATATTATGTGTGTTTAAATACATTGGTATAAATATGAATTGATAGTAATAAATGTAGTCAGTAAAAGAGTGAAAGAGTAGGGGAGTAAACGCGTATTAAAGTATGAACACACTAGAAGTGCAAATGAGTCTTCGTAGAATACATCCCAGCCTCCAGAGCAACGTATATCCTTCAAATCGATTGCCGATGTATGCTCAGGTGCCAGTACTTATCATATGCAATCTTGACCCTGATTCACAGCCGGGGTCTCATTGGGTGGCTATTCATATAAACGTCGAAAGAGTTGGGGAATACTTTGATTCGTTTGGACGTAAACCTATTGAAGCAATAGAAGGATTTTTAAGGAGGAATTGTTGCATGTGGAGATACAATAACCTTACGGTTCAGGATTACCTATCGGCGGTGTGCGGAGAGTACTGTTTGGTATACATATATTACAAGTTCAGGGGGATGAGATTAGAAGACTTCCTTAGAAATTTTACGTGTGACTCAGAGAACAATGATACGGTGCTAGTAAATTTGTATAGAAATATAATGGACATATAAATAAAAGAATAATACCTGGAATAAAAATGTTTTATTTAAATATGTAACCCTTACATCTAATTTTATTATAGATAATGGTGTTAATGTAGGTATATTTATTGTTGTTTGCTTAGACCCGTAGGTTAGGTTAGGTTAGATATAGTTTATTATATTATATTATTCTATTTTTCTTTTAGAGCCATAGATCGGGTTAGTGAATGTAGGAAAGTAGATAACGATGCATTCGTACTGAGTCATTAAGTAATTAGATAATGAGTGGGGATTTCATGCAGGAAATAGTAACTGATAAGGTGGTGATTAGTAAGTAATTAGCAAGGTTTTGGGAAAGCTATCTCTGGAACGGTTAGAGCTATCAGTTCAGGAGTGAGTGCATTCGACTCCGCACGTCCTGTTTAGTGGGGTTAGAGTACAAACTTTTTTTTTTTTTTTTTTTTTTTTTTTAGGCGGGCGCTGCCTCCGAAACAGCTTTTTTTACCGAAGCAGTGGGTGAGGCAGTGCCCGGGAATCCATACTACTTCGGACCAACTGTGGTAGGGACAAGAAAAAGATGGCGCGTAACGGAAAAATGTGACGCTTAACCGAAAAGTGTGACGGATTTTTTTCCAACGCGTGCCGTTAAAGAAGTTTCACTTTAAAAATAAAAAAATTAAATTTGTGACACAGATAAGATATAAATAATTTTGTTGTTTCTTGTTTATTTAGGACGTTAATACAATTTACGTGTATATAGAAACATAAAAACAATTGATACAGTAACAATTTTATTTATATTTTAAAAATTGTTCTTCAATTAAATTTGTTAGCTTTAGTACTGATACAATTTAAGTACCATTATTTTCAGTAGCAAACAATTCCCGCCAATAACTTAGGCTCACGTATTCATTATCGGTATAATTCACACATAATGGTCACAATTTATCCTTGGGATGGCATAAAAAGCCAATTTCGTACGCAAAACCAAAAGTAAAACTTTTGTAATATCAATTTGGCTCTCATGCATTTATTCATAAGACATCAGGTCATATAATTTATATGTGAAAGGAGGAATCGTATATATTCACGGGCGATTTCTTCGTTTTGCGCTTTTGCCCAACTTATGTGGAATATGCCACTGGGGGGCACTTACTTATGCTACGTCTTTTAGCTGAATATATTGAGAGAGGGTTGCTAAGTATTTATTGCGTAGAGTTTTACTTAAGGAATTAAAGGCATTTGATATGGTAATACTAAGAATTGTAAGGTAGATATCATATATCATATGGTAGGTAGGTAGGTAGGTCATATAAGTGCCTATACTGTGGCAATATACATCCCTGACTATACTGACTTTATACATAATACTTCATATATAATATATATGTCTGTTGGTGTACGATACTTGAAAGGATAGTTTACGGGTTGGTAGGGAAAGATTGAAGTATTTCCGAACCAATTCGACTTAGGGTTATTAAATAATTTATCTACTGTTATTTATTGAATCTTTAAAACTTATGAAATAATAGAAAAAGTAATTTTTCTTCAAGAAAAGAGTGTACCACTTCTTTAAAGGTCGGGAACGCACTCGCGAGCCCCCTGGCATTGAGAGTGTCCATGTACATATCACTTAACATCAGATGAGCCTCCTGCCCGTTTGCACAGGGAGTTCTATAAAAAATTTAGTCATAGCCCCGTATTCGAGAAATTCAATGAAACTGAAATCTAGTTTCACGAGCTGACAAAGTTATTCTTTGTAAGTTTGACATATCTGACAGCGCTCAAGACGAGATTGTGACTTGAGATACGAATTAGAATATGGAACAATGACTCAAATGTAATACGTGTCGACTCTGGTTCCTTTAGAAGAAGAAACTTCGCTGTGTTTTATTTCTCCAGTTTACAAATTTCAAGTGAAAATCACCAAGCGCTAGAATTATTTATGTCCAAAATAAATCGATTTTGTACGTTTAAAGTTTTTTAATTGATTTTTGCCAACCCTATACGCATGACGTAGATTTTTGGTGTTATTACGCGTCAACTGTTGTAATGTATAGGCGCAGTGCGACAAAATTGAAATTGTTTCTAACCCCTTCGCTTTTAGCGAGAAATATTTATGGCGTGATTATAATATCTCAAGTGGTTACTTTTCACTTTGTAAGCAAAAATGGCGCTGTTAAAACTTTGTAAGTTTTTATCTTATTAAAGCAATGTTACTTGTTAAAGCACTCTTCAGAATGGGCTAAAAAGGGCCCATGTTAGTGGATAACCTGAAAAAACCTGACCTGGTGAAACTGTTTGCTAAAAACCTATTTTTACAATTTTGTCTCGGTTAAGGGTTGGGCTTTATTTATTTATTAATTGTTATTTGTTTGCAACGAAAGGTATCCCAACGAAAAAATGTTCGCCAGGTTTTGACCACGGCCTGTTTTATATGGCTCATGCGTAAATACTAAGCCACAAAGCAAAACTTGAGACAATATATTTAGTAAGTTCATTAATAGAGCAGTGTTGGCCTAGTGGCTTCAGCGTGCGACTTCCGGTTCGTAGGTTCGATCCCAGATGCTCCACTTTCTACCATTTAACACACTCGTACGGTTAAGTAAAACATGGTGATGCAACCGGCATGCTTTAGATCCAAAAGTCTACGGCGTGTATCAGGCACTGATTAGAAAAAATAACATCATGAATCAAATTAAATGAAAAAAAAAACTAAATGTTAAAGTTTTTTTAAAGTGTGGTATGCCGCTGATAATCTATAAATTTATAATATATTTATAGAAAACAAAGTACTGTTCTAATATTTATAATAAGTAATAATACATTTATTAAGACTAATAGTTAGGTGTTATAGCGAAACAAACATGTTTTACCTTTAGGTTTTTATCTAGAAAATAAACTTAGGAGTGTTATGTTAAGTGGTAAGATCCCCAGTGTAGAGGTTTGGGTTGGTCATGCATCTTGTCTCTGCTGCCCTGGTCAGTGCCTTTCCCATTACTGTACTCGTGTGAATGAAGAGTTTTGATACTTGAAATTTTAACCAAATTGTTCCACATGTTTTTGTGAATAGTTTTTTAATTTTAGTTTTTACAACTTTATAAGATCTTTAGTAAAATAGTTCCTTTCAGACATACTCACGGCTTGAAAGTATTGGATACAATTACATAATACATTGTTCTCTGCAAGAAAACACTGTTGATGTTGTTGTTTTTCTGATATCGGCAGAGTATTTCAGCATTTGTGGCAATAAAAAACTTATAAACATGATTTTAAATATATAATACTGTGTATTTCAACCACTTATTATGGATTTTTTTAAATAACTTGGTGTAAAAAGGCAGGAGGCTCATCTGATGTTAAGCGATACTGCCACCCATGGACACTCAATGCCAGAGGGTTCGCGAATGCGTGGCCAGCCTTTTAAGACTTGTTACGCTCTTTTCTTGAAGAACCCAGAGTCGAATTGGTTCTGTGTTTATATGATTCCACATAGTGATAGTGCGCCGAAGAAAGTGCCTTAAAAACGCTCAGTTGTGACGGCGAAAGTCGAGGTGATACGGGTGGAATTTCCTATTCTGCCTCGACGTAGAAGATGAAAAAAGGATGCTAGAATCTTACAAATAAATATATGACAGTGGTGATACAAATTTCTAATAATGATAAACTTTATTTAAGTGCTCTTGCAAATATCAAACCTAATCAGTCCCTCTACAATGACCATTAGGGAAATCTGCACACTAGTGTTGTTTAATTTATTTGCTTGAATATTCTTAAACTATCGGTTCTGTGGTGAGCGATACGCTTATTTATGTCTTAGCCAGGAATTAGGTGGAATTCCCGCGGGATGGCCGAACAAATTTATGTAGATTCGAGGATTTTCAACGTCAGGTTTTAGTTGTTGCCAAGGATTTAGGTTAGTATACCTCTATGGTTTCTGTCACTAAAAAAAACCCTTTTTTACTACACAAGTGAATTAAATTTGAGAGCAAGGTGTACAATAGTATGGAGTAAACACACACAGTTGAATATGCATAAAAATGTTACTAAATTTGTTAAATAAACAATTGGTTTAAAATTAGCTAAGAAATAGTTTGGCGTCTGGTATATAGTACTGGTGGTCTGAGAGCTGGTGCTTTCCTCGCTAAACGAATTTGTTGCCAAACTTTTATTAGTTTTCTATTTATAATTTGTTAAATATTATTAATATGGAGGTTTTTTTTATAGTATGGCAACAGCTTCAACTTTATGCCAGTTTCAAGTAAAAGGTTGGGAAACTACACGCGAAAAAAAAATAAACAAAGACATCAAAAGGAAATAAAGGGATAAGCTGGTTAAAAATAAAATATGTACATAAACATATTACATCTTAATATTATTATAGATTATGAAAGAAGATAATACATTATAATACAATAAAGTATAAAGCAAAAGGCAGGAGATTTTAGTCGGAAACGGAACATGAAGTGATTGTAAGGAATTCAGAAAGGAGGTACGGTCATATTGGGAACAAGAAAAGAAAATATGGTTAAGGTCACCAATATCTTCTCCACACTCACAAATATTACTATCAACAATACAATATGGAGGTTAAGAATATTGTAAAAACAGTATATTCGTGTTTTAGATATTTATTCGCTTAAAGATTATTATTATTATCTAACTCAATTCTGCGTCAAACTATGAAGAGATAGATTCCATTAATTATAACCTCAGTAATTACATTTTTCCATAAAAAAATAATAGGGAAATATCACCCTTGTAGACATTATCCATTTAGCAAATTGAGTGAAATATACGTCCCTCGCGAGGGACATTAAAAATACGCCTTAAAACTTTTAATATTCTTTTAAGACTTTGATTTTCCCTTTATCATTATTTATGTAGGAATAAACGGTAAAAGGCGATAAGTCCGCGTTATTATTTTTTCCTAACTTTTTTCTCCCCTAAAAATAGCAAACCACAGAGTAGTTGAATATTTATGGATAATGAATTTTTGTGCGTCGTAGTTGGACTGTAAAGGCCGATTTACATTATCATTAGTGTTTAGGAGAGTGCTTTAGGATAGTACTTTAGTTGAAACATGTAAACGCTACTTGCTTTAGTAAACGCTACGCTAAAGAACTTGCCTTTCAAGTTGTACTAAAGCACTCTCCTAAACACTAAGATAATGTAAATCGGCCTTAAGTCTGTATCGGTGGTAGCTTTCTTGTGGAGCCTAATATTGATATAACTTTTGTGTGTTTATGGAAAATGCTTTTTCTATGAAATTTTTGTACCTAGATCCAAGAATTTAATTTGCTTATACGAGTAAATACCAGAGATTCTAGGTTTGATTTCCAAGAAAAATAAGAATACTTTTATTGCACAGACAGATGCATGTTTTTAAATTAGAGAAATCAGAAAACTATATAAAAAGTAAATAAAAAATCTGTGGAAAACTTCCTTTTCTGAAAGCGGAATAGCTGAGTTTTTTCTTCTGTGATAGCAAAGCTTTTCTATTGCGTTCTGACGTATTGTTGACATTTCCATTGGTGTGTAATGTGAGGGTAGATACTTGTTGAATTTTTACTAATAGTATCCGGTCTTTCTTCATGCAATTGACGTTTTAGTGCTTTTTTAATGTATATACAGAAAGGATATACCTATATAGAAAGATGTGATATTATTTTTATTTATTTATTTAAACGTTATTTTCTAAAATTACAGTAAGTTAACTTTAACTACATTGAAAATATATACGTAAACTATAACAAATAACGGACAGTGCTAAACTGAATATGTCGTTTCTTACCGCAACATCGAAATAATGAAATACTCGTCGTCCTCAAAAGTGTACACTGGAATATGAGCTGGACAAAACCGGCGAAAAAAAAAGGCTGCTCTAGATGTATCCTTGCTGACCACTCAGACAATAACTATCGACCGAAGACGGTTCAACATGATTAAGTGTATGCGATGCATCTCTGAGCGCCTAAAAACTTAATCTCCGTCAAGTCGAGCAAAATAGCGGCCCTACCATCTCGAAACAGTTCAGACTGTTAACTGTTAATTAACTGACTTGGTAATACATCTTAAAAAAAATTACCGTAGAGAACTGAGTTGCAAGATTTGGTGTTTTTTAACAACTGTCTGATGGCAAATGATATTCCCATGATGCGCAGAGGCGATGAGAACTTGGTGATGATCGTAATTGGTAACACAGAAGGCAAAACATTACGAGGCTGTTCACAAAGCAGATGGAGACAGTCCAGATGCTTTCTTGCTGACCACGATGCTCTGGCCTACTGAAGCAAGAGATGATATTCATATAAGCCTACAAACAGGAAATTATAAAAGTCAAAAATCATTTATTCATATACATATAGGTAACACAATGTACACTTAGGAACGTCTAAAAAACAATATACATTAAATGCGACTAATTTTAAATTTATTGCCAGTTCTCAAACCAAGGGCGTAGAACGGAAGAGAAGAACTGGCAATAAACTCTCCGCCACTCTTTTTAATCGCCAATTTTTTTGTTTTACCCAACGTTTGTAAGGAGCTGCAACCATTACACCATGTTCCACGTGACATCTTAAGTAAAAAATAATAATAAAATAAATTAAAAACAAAGATTTGTCCTCTATCAGCAGGAAGCATAGTGAAATAGGAGCACGCACTTACATTCTCGTGGGAACAATACGCATATATAGATACTGTATGTAAGGTAAAATAGAAATAAAACATTTTTTTTTTCTTTTTTTTTCTGCGAATGTTTTATGGTTCATTATGATATATAGGAAAGACTTGCAACGGAATTAATATTTGTTTTGCCGGGATTTAAAAGCAACGGACTTTATCAATTACGTCACGCCATTTGGTCGCAAGAAAGACATTTAAGTGAAGGTATACAATCGCATTATGCAAATAGAAATTATAAAAAATATAGCGCAATTTTATAAGCGAAACGGTTTAATGATATAATTATAATCTTTTACTATGACTTACTTGACTTAATGTCCTAAAACCCCTAGTGGGGTTGAGGGCGTCCACAGTGAGTCTCCATTGCGTTCGGTCTTGAGCCTCGTATTTCACTTCGCTCCAAGTCTTTCCGGCTCTCTTTGCCTCATCTGCAACTGTACGGCGCCAGGTTTGCTTGGGACGCTTGCTCTTGCACGCTTCCTCTTTCCTTGCGGGTTCCAATCAAGCACCTGCTTGTGAATATTATATGGCCTATCCATTTATCTCATATTTATCCATTTATCATTTATTTGTTTAGCATTTAACACTAACATTTACTCACACTAATTCACTACTTCGAAAAAATTTAAATCGTCTTAAAATCTCGGTAAATAGGTAAGTTTTTAGCATTTGTTTTTAATTATTGATGTTCAAAATGTTTCTCTTATAAATTGAACCTCAGATAATCCGACGTCAGGCGAATCCCCTTAATGTGTTTGCATAATGGTCGCCATTAAAGCATTATAACGAGCCGTTGGTTACCCCAAGACATTTGAAAACTAGCTTTAGTGCTTTTAAAAAGGGACCTGGAATAAACGTATACATCCCATCAAGCCTTCGTGGGTCTGAGGCTATAGTTTGACCAGTCAAAGTCAACAATCAGTCATTCAGTCATTGGCCAGTATTAAAAATTTGAAGTTTATTAGGTAGTCGTTTTCGCAAACCCTGCTGAGTTAATTATTTGCTATTATTATTATGTATTGACATTGTATATGATTTATGTGCACTTTTTATTTGTTTTCATGTATCCTTTATTAGTTTAGTTTTAGTTTAGTTAAGTTTGTTTTTTGTTCCTGTTTAGTTTCTTTTTCTTAACAACTATATGTAATACATGTATTTTTGCACTTCTTGCCTACCTTATGTAATTTAATAAAAAAAAAAATTCACAGTGGTTGCCTGGAAGAGATCGCTCTAAAGCGATAAGGCCGCCAGTTGCCTTTCCTTTACATATAATTAGTAATTATGTTAAATTTTTATATTATTAAAAGCAACAAAGTGTGAATAAATGTATTCGCGGGTGCTTGGCGGACCTATGCGATTTCTTCAATACAAAAAGTCTCCTCGTGAGTTGTGTGCTGCGATATTGCGGGTACCTACTCGATTGTGAGGAAGTTCCAGTAACATGTTAGTGTTGTGCTTAAGTTCTCATGGTATTTACACACATGTATATCCTTGTATAAGATACTGTCACAAGTATTTGATTATCATCATGTGTGAGGTTTGAGACCAAAAAAAAACTGATAAAACTGAAGAAAGAACCGGCAGTAAAAAGTATGTTTGCTTAATGTGAAAATCTTTAAGTTAAACGATTTTCAGAGAAATAAGAAATGTATAAACAAAAGTTTTGCTATCAATATTGTATACTTGACTTCTGATCTAAAGTAGTTCACCTTTATTTAACTATTATAGAGCAAGTACAGCGCGTGATGTACATCGCGTGCTGAGTTGCGCAAGCGCAGGCCGCAGTGGTTGGGTGCGCAAGCAGGCCGCGCCTGAATCACTTCCCGTGTGCACACATGTCCTCGGAGATGGGTTTCTTCTCTATTGATCTGTATAATAGATCTGATATATGTGATAATAAAAATATTATATTCTATAATCAATAGATAATAAATACGTTACAAGAAACCGGCAATGTTTATAACATATATGTATGTGCAAAGTCTTTAGATAACACAAAGTTGCTTAACCGACATGGCAAAAAAGGGTAATAGTCTTATAACTTGATGCGTATGTTTCTACAATTTGTATGTGTCAGCAAGTCAATGTATTGTCAGTTGACACATTATTCGAAAATTGAGATTGGTCAAAGTTATTTCAAACCTTGGTTTATATACAACATGATGATTGTACAATTAATCCGGTGGCACTGTAGACATGATCTTGATTTGTTACCATCACAAACTTTTTCACCATAGACCATAGAGTTTATCGTATTCTTAATTCAATTATTTAATCATAACTGTATACTCTGTTTAAAATCAATTTTCCTTTAGTTTTTATAATTTATGAGTCGATATTTTCTCTGTTTGTTATATGCCTATATTGTCACATTAAATATTGTATTTTATTCTTATGTATAGATATGCTTATTGCAACTTCTTCTCGTCCGTTCTACGCATTGATTTGAGAACTGGCAGTAAATGTAAAATTAGAAGCATTTAATGTATATTTCTTTTTTGACATAAGTATATATAAATGTCCATTGTGTTACCCATATGAATAAGTGATTTTTGACTTTTACTTTGACTTTTACTTTTACCAATGTATCAGTAGCTAATAGCTGTAATTAAATATATATAACCAAGTGGAATAAAACAAACGCGACGAAAATCGCGAAGTATCATTGCTTTTACTTGTAGCGTCCGCAGGGGCGCTCCACGCTTCAGCTCCGCGCGAATTACTTAATAAATTACAAGCTAGTCTACTTATTACCTTCAGGCGATATTCACTCTTAAACCCGAGTAATAAAGATCAAGTTTAAATCAAAGTTTTATTTTGTATAATTCTTATTTGGTTTACGTTTGTCCTGTCATTATTTTTGGAGGTCGATGGCAGAGGATGCGTTTTCCATTCGACACAGATATCCGCTTGGGTAATTAGACAAATTTACAGGTTTTATGATAGGACTGAAGGTTTTTATTAATTGTTTAATTAAAATTAAAGTTATATTAAGTTAAGAGTCGCGGAATTTTTATAATTGGTTGAACTGTCTTACTCGCGGTTCGTTAAGGATTTCTCTACTTAATTATTGAAGTTATACTTCTTTTGGCGCGTTAGGGAAAAATGATGAGAGTAAATTTTAACGATGCGCGCGCACAATGTCTCTAAAAACCGACACCCTGAAGTTACCTATAGGCAACATTTTAGTTTTTTCTATTGTTATCTAGTGTCGTTTTTTCTACTAAAATTTTTGAAAAGATTTTTATCTTGTTGTATAAAGATATATAACTTTTAATGCGCCTACATAAGTACACACACATTTTTTATTTATAGAACAGAAGGAAAGTGATACCACCCCGCCGCCCATGGACACTCTCAATGCCAGTACTCGCAAGTGCGTTGCCGGCCTTTTATGAATTGGTACGCTCTTTTCTTGAAGGACCCTTAATCGAATTGGTTTGAAAATACTTCAGTGGGAGATGGTTCCACATATTTTAATAAATTCATCATACATCCAATCCAAAGATATACTATGCCTTCATATCGCCGGCTCCGGAGAATAAAATGATAAATGCAAAATCACAACTTTACAGGAAAATTAAAAAACCGTTTTAATAAGATTACTTCTTTTGGGTCCTAGGTAGGAACTTGGGAGTTAGCTTAAATGATAGCTAATTTTTAGTGTTATCTCTATACTCAGTTGAAATTTTAAAAGATTCCACTGAACTTGAGATATTTAGGAAATAAAACATTAGACTAAATTTAACAATAACAAGTGTTGCTTACATGCACTTATCATTTTTTTCTCAATTAAACTTCATTCATACGAATATTATAATATAGTCCTGTCATGCTATTCTACGATATACGAACTCTCCAGCAATGTCGATAATCTAATATTATCATCTTATTCGCGTTATTATTCACATAATGAATTTACGATATGAGTAAATTAGACGTATTTAAATTAAACTACTTAATTATAATCAACTGTTATTTATTTTGGGACCAACATTTAAAGCCAACAAAGATGATGACAAAAATAATACTTTTCAAGAAAACAAAACATAACCAAACAAACATAACATAAAGTCACTCTTAAATAAATCAGTCTATAATCAATCTATCTATCTCCATACTCAAATCTTCATAATTAAGTGGCATCTTCGAGTAAACATTCAAAATCACAAAACCTAATATTCCAAATAAAATATAAGCGAAATCTAAGTAATTTCTATCCAAAAGTATATTATAATTAAAAAAAGTCTTCTTATTAGTTGCTCAATATTTAAAAAAATTAGTCTTCATCAGCACAGTTATCAGTTGGTGCTTCTGCCTCATCATTAAATTTAAGAGATTCATAGAAACCATGATAGTAGCTTGGTATGTCATTTGTTTTACAAAGACTTATGAGATCAGAATGTAGGGCTTTACGTATTGGCAGAGTCTCCGTGTATACAATTTTTAATTCAGGACTGTCATTAAATATTGGGTGTATTGGAAGCATGTCTGTGTCACCCCGTTTGGATCTCTGTTGGCGTTCCACGTTGAGCTTAGAATACTCAGCGTCAAAATCATATTTAAACCGCAAGATGAATGGTTCTGAACTGGTTACATTGATTTCCATTATTTTAGACCACTTTATTTTCTTACCTTCATCATCTTTACCCCAGTGTTTGTCCTCGAGTAATTCTTTTAATAATCTAATCTTAAGAAACTATTGTTACTAACTCACTAATCAATCAATGGACTGTATTTGTCTGATGAATAAAATTATTATTATTATTATTATGTCGTAGAAGTCACTTTGTAACATTTCTTTAATAATGTATTTCTTGCCATTTACTTTGGCACAGGGTAATTATTGCGTTCATTTGATCTGGAGAAGAATAGATACAGAAGAAGATACACAACTTGGTTTTTCAGCTTACGTTCTATGTATAGTAGAATGCATCGAATCGCCCTCACTCTGGCCATGACCAGTCAGTGCCGTATGAACTGTCTGATTTGATATACACAAAGTGCTTGCAAAAAAGGTCCTACATACTTGAACTTTCTCTTTCTGAAAAATCAAAATAGTATTTGACTGTTTGGGTGCGATTATTCTTTCGATCTAACTTGATTCTTTTGACCTTCTCAACTGTTGCCATTGCCGCTCATGATCTCCTAATTTATAATACTGCTGCATAATGTCTTCTCTCTGGCTCAATGTAATTTTTTCTTCATATTTTCTTCAATAAGTGCGTTTGTCATAGACGCGGTAGGTATTATTTACTAGAATATTAAGATAAAAGCTGATATTGTGCGTAATTATGAAAAATATTTTGCTAAAGCAATGTTATCGTATATTGTTACATCCAAAAAAATCGTTGAATAAAATAATATCTTTTTCTAACTTTTTAAATAAACAAAAGAAAAATCTGAAAAAAATGGTCAGATGTATTAGCACCTCAGGATCTCAAATTTGCAATAATAATAAAACTATGATAATAGCGGCTATCATTTTGTTCTCCGGAGCCGTCGATATGTCAACCGTTAACTAAATTTCGTTGCTCATATATATAATTAATCTGCTATTAGGGATACGTTAATAGACGTCTTTAAGTATTAAAAATAAAATAAATCAGTGACTACAACCTTTTTAGGTCTGGGCCTCAGATTTCTATATCTGCTTCATGATCTTTACCAATATAATAGGCAAGATGATCAGTCTCTTGTGCCGTCGACTTGCCGGTTTCCTACGTCCGAGCGAATGTTAAATGTTAAATGCGCACATAGACAGTCCATTGATGCACAGCCGGGGATCGAACCTACAACCTCAGAGATGAGACTCGCGCGCTGAAGCCCCTAGCCCAATGCTGCTCATCAAAAAAAGATAATATGTCAGTTGAATAGTTTAATGATGTCCGCTAGACTTTATATAAGACCTTGTGAAAACAAAGTCATTGTTACATTTGAGTGATTCAATATTTCGTGATATTCCGAGGCCGCACGCCAACCGGAGATTCTGTGTTAAGGATATACTCGTATGGCCTGAATTATATTATAAATATTTATAATTAATTCGATTTAAATAGGTAACAAAATTCTTAACGGTTCTAGAAGCTGCAACTGATTTTCATTAAATAATTCTTGTTGTTTAATGTCCCATAACACATGGTATGGGGTAATTTTAAACGTCACAGAACTTCTGCCAATGTTTATACGTTTTCTACACAAAGCTTTCTTTATTTAAAATTATAATAATAAAGGCCATTTATTTCCAATGTTTACAAATTTTAAATATACAGTTTAGAGCTTTAGCTTTTTCCAAATTTCCATGGCTTTCTTTCTCATTCACTTCCTGCTAACGCTTCTATAACTTCTATCCACCCTTTTTAAGAGTGCCCTCTTCTCCTTCTACCCCTTGTTCCCCCTTTATCTGTGCGTCTTGCTATATGCCGCACCCATTGCCCCTTCTGTATAAGGGCATAATGTAAGGCATGTATAACTTTTGTTTTTCATGTCGTTCTTTATTTGAAATAGTTAAAATCCATTCTATATTTAAAACAGTTAAAATCACGCAAGGTGTTTTATAATTCGAATTTCAAAATAGGTGAGTCACATTCCACGACATAGCAAAATAACCGCTTGTTTATGAAACGGTACAAAGTTTTGGGAAGCATGTGGCTATTTTATATCAACGACTAAGAGGGCGATACTTCGTGTGTCGTGTGCAAGTGAGCCAGAAATATTTTTAATCTAAACAAATATGCCGCTCTTCAAAATAAATATCGCGGTCGGTTAGGCGGTATCTACGGAATATGTTTGATATTTGACCGACTGCGTAAATTAGAAAATGGGGGGTTTTGTTTTTTCTTTATTGGTAGAATGTAGAGGGCTCCGTTAAGATAAGTTAAAGATACCTTAAAAGGGCCAACTCTCTGAACGTTTTTTTTGACAACATAAAAGATATAGTATATGTAAAACAATGAAAGGCGTGTCACTCCATAATATCAAAGCAATTTGTACCATTAAAAGCAAGTTATAAAGCAGTTTCTAAGAATCCAATTATAGAAAACATTAAACAACCAAAATGGCGGAGAGCACAGATAAAAATCAAAAATCGATTTATTAGGTTCTAAACACACGAAGTCTTGTTAATTTCGTGGAAAACACGAAAATAACTAGTGTAAACTACTCCTAATTGAATGTAAAAATCAACGTTGACCAGAGCCGGATCACTTAGGACAAAAAGAGCACAATATGTTTACGTTACATGCGAACGGCGAAACGGACAGTATTTTATGGGTGAGTTGTGTGGTCTGAGTGATAGACGAATTTATATTAAATATATAAATGATAACGCTAGAAATTAATAAATGATTATGGATTGTGTTTTGCAATTCCGATCGATATGTATCTATTAGCATTAGCAGGAACAATTCGGAAATTTAATAGCATAAAACTATACTCGAACCTTCGTCACACTCGTACTAGAACATAGTCCGAATAGTATTCGTGTAGTAAAAACTCATTGCAGAAGCAGTAAGTTTAATTTTTTTTACAAGATTTGGTTATGCACTTCTTGCACTTTAGCCACCATATTGATTTCTTTAGTTTTTCCCTTACTAGAACCCTTGTACGGGATAAACACCCGCCCGTTGCACTTATAATTTGCGTTATATTTGTTTTTCTATAAATGTAACGAAATGTAAATAAAGAAATAAATAAAAATAGAGACAAATAATTAATAAAACCTGGACCACACAAAAAAAGTGTTGTTTACGTGGCGTGGAGCGATAGTTGAGTATGTAACTGTTTTCAACTATTTAAAATAATCCGTTTATAAGGTGTGATGTGATACTATACATAGCATTAACATTCTTATAAATCTATCACATACTATCAAATGTTTTTTTTTGACAGCCAACGCGATCCGTGGCCGAAAACTAAACTGCAGGTTTATCAGATAAAGTGGGAGATGGAAGGTTCTGTCACGCACGATAAATATACTAATATTATAAAGAGGACATATTATGTATATTTATAAAGTCGGGACAGACTAGTATTATATATCTATTTTTTTTAAGGAGACTCACCTGATGTTAAGTGATAAGACCATAGACACTCACATTGCAAGAGGGCTCGTAAGTGCGTTGCCGGCCTTTCAAGTTCTTGAAGGACCCTAAGTCGAATTGGAAATATATCGGTGGGCAGCTGGGTTCACATGGCGGTGGTGCGCGGTTAAAACTGCCTTTAGCCTGTAGGGCGGAAGAAACATACCTATATATGATTTAAAAAAATGGTGTACATTTCGATAATATGCTAATTGGTAGATGCGACCTAAACTAGGCTTTATTTATCGTACAAAAGTATCGTACAAAATTTAAAGTACAAAATAAGTTGTTACTTTTTTAAACTATTAGTTGTAGAATTCTATAAAGGGTTTAAAAGTAGGTATAAATAATAATTGTAGATATTTTATTTTATCATCCAATAAGTTTTTTCGTAATTTCTCAACGGATATATTAATTTGAATTACAATTACTTACTTTTAACCAAGTTCTATAAAATAGGTTCCTGTAGCAGCGACCATTATAATTGTTCAATACATTTCCTTTGAAGCGATGAGACGCCGCATATTGTATGTTGAAAGGTTCATAGTAACAAAAGACTTGAAATATTCTTTATAATTGACAGTTTCTGTCTGTACGTTTGTTGTTTTATTCCCTTCCTCTTCACATGTAAACATTGGCACTTGAGTGACTTGGTACGAATGCGTTTAACATGAAAAATATTTTTACATAGCAAAAAGAGCTAGTAAGTAACAAATTATTCATGCTTAATGGGGATTTAAGTTATTTGAATTTGGAATTGTTTCTAAATGTTTCGATCACCAAAGAGGTCGATCACGAACATTGTTTCAAAATCTTACTGGCTAGTAAAAAAATATCCACGCGCTCCTTTTTAAAAAAAAATATTGTAAAGCGCGCGAAACGTATTATTTCATTTCCTAATAAATACTATTTCATGGTTTGCTCACTTTTTTTAGTGGTTGCCAAACAATTTTTTAAATTGATTTTGTTTTTAAAAATAAAAATTACTCTATCGGCGAGTGTTTAGGCTATATTTATGTATATTTTATTCATATTCTTATTTAAGTTGTCTTGAATATGTTATAGGTGTTGGAAGAACAAATTGTCTGGAATTTTATATCCAAGAATATCATATCTTTTGATATTAATTGTTATTAAATTATTTTATTTTTTAATAATAGCATATTTGTGTGTCGTCATTCTTCATGTCTTTTTGCAAGTTGGTTTGTGTCACATTTTCGTCGGGGTTAGAACGAATAACCTCAGAGATTGGTGCCCCCACATCTTTTATATACAATTTTTAATTAATATAAGCCAAATTCATTGTTAGATTTACGACATAGTAAAGCTATTTGAGTGTTCTCATTTAAATTACATTCACTTTAAACGGGAGACCAAGGAAAACACATTAAAATTAAACAATTCTCCTAAACGCCCAAATGTTGTGGTTTTCTACTAAAACCTTAAGCTATTACAAAGAAATAACGCTTCAATATGTTGTCTATAAAAACACCATAAGTTATTGACCCCTGTTAACTAAGTGGAGATTATTTGCTGGAGAGAACGGTATTTACGTATTTCCCGCATCTACTAATACGCATCCATGTTGGACTCTATGCACACCAGGTAACCTTGCTACTTAAAGAGCGTCCCGTCCTACCGCAGCATCTATATCCGAGGGCTAAGTTTGACTTCCGTAAGTCAAATATATATCAAAATTATTATAAGCTAAGTCTCGACAGTAAATCTCAGAGCAGTAGTAGGTTTCCTCTCAAACGTGTGGTACGTACGTACAAATCCTTGTGCAATAATTGGGTTTTCTTTTCGTGCATTTTACATTTGCTCGCACGGTTCATGTTATGAGTTGTACCAATTCTTGAAAGGCCGGCAACGCACTTGCGAGCCTTCTGGCATTGTGAGTGTCCATGGGCGGCGGTATCACTTAACATCAGGTGAGCCTCCTGCCCGTTTGCCTCCTATTACATAAAAAAAAGAGTTATCGTAGATCACGATTCAGGCACGACGACACGTCAGGCACAAAAGACTGAACAGCTCCAAAAAAAATTAACGAAATGTCTATGTTACCTGTTACGGGACTTTATAAACTCCGTCTGTGTTTGCGTCTGATTACTATATCTAGTAGGTGATCAGGCTTATGTGCCTTAAAGATCTCAAAAACATGCCATTTCTCTCACAAATATATCTCTTATGCACGTGTTATTGCATCACAGAATGAGAAATCCATTGTTAAGAAATGCAAATAAAAATCAAAACTGATTCTAAAATGAGTAAAGCACACATGAAATGTATGCAAAATTTAAAAACCAACACGTAATTTAATCACAGCTTTTTAACATAGAAACTAGTTTAAATAACGTGGCAAAAACCTATTGGCTGAATATAAAGTTATCCTAAAATATCTTTTGAAATATAATTAGTTTAGTCACTAAAATACCACTTTCGCAGTCGCATGTTAGTAACTACGTTGCAACAGAGATGGCGCTAGCCGTTTCATATCACGTCCGGTATCTTTAAATCGCCTATTCGTAACAATGAAATGTTTTCGTGTTGTTTGTTTTATATATTTTAATACAACCGCTTTAATAACTAGCTACTAATGGGCATAACATGATAGTTACTTTATATCAAAAACCTATTATAACTAAAAAAAAACTGTGCAATGAAAATATTTTTAATAGTATTTATGCGTTTTTAACTATATTAAAATATACCAGAACTATAACTAACCTAAGTAATTTATTTTTACGAGTTTACAAACAGGAAAACGTTGTCCGTTGATAGCTATTAAATGAAATTAGAATGAAAATTGGTACGACTTGTTTTCCAAGGTCGTACGTACCCATTTCTCTATGATAAAATTAATTACTTAGTTATAATTGTTTAAAGATATCTTAACAATCTTTAACATAGGTAATGTATGAAAATTACCTACTCCCGCCAAATAATAAAAGAGCGCCATTTATGTTACTATGACAATTTTTTTGAATATGGAATTGTTTATTCCATTTTTAAAATTCAAATTTAGTATTATTCGGTCATAATAAAAGAAACATACGTAGCTTTATAATCTATGTCAAGATCGTACACGTCTATTAAAATTCATGATTTTACAGATGATTATTATCCGGTGGTTCGTGAGCACGGTATAATTACAATTATAATTATTCATATGAAATCGTGTTTCGATTGTCTAATTTATATTTTTGTACACGTACTTTGTTAGATTTTTTATTTGATGTTTTGAAAAGATTTTAGAAATATTAATGAGAATTGAAGTAGTTCCTATCCTTCACCATAATAAGGTGACTGAATGTTTTTAACTAGGTATGTTGTAATGATTTTATCTATCGATAGAAGGAAATGAAATTAATAAATAAATGTAGAAAAAAATATAATATTTGCCGAAAAAACAAGTTGATGTGTTTTGTGATTATACTTAGTGTTACTTACATATTTATGAACATAATTCCTAAACTTTATTTATATAAATGAATTACGTTGAAACAAATTATCGATACATCGAATCAAATGCATGATAGCGTAATAATATTCAACGCTCGGACTTAATAATATATCATTCACGTTCGGTTTTCAAATGGGTAAGTTTCAAGCAGCTTATGAAACGTCGGGATTCCAATTATGAACGCAATTTGAAAGAGAAATAGACTATAGAGCGTAGAGTGTACGGTACGCCGTCGCAGGTATGTGGTATGTGTTACGTAACGAACGACATAGGATGCTTTAGTTCTCTCGTGTTTACAGTGGCCGAGAGCAGTGTCGCTTGTCCCCACTGCGCATCGATCCGCTCCGCCCAGCACTCGCTCCTCCCAACCGCCGCCCGACCTCCGTCCCCCCCGCCCCTCGCGACACCCTCTCACTCCTGCACTCACCTCCCGGCCTTTGTCGCGCTGCCGCCCGCCCGCGCGGTCACCTGTGTCGCACGTCCTCAGTCGCTAAGCGGCCGCCACGCGCGACACCCGCTTACTGCGCGCTATACTATTATGACAGTGACGTGATGGACGGCAAAGAGTTCGGTGCCGTTCCCGGCTTGCCGGCTGGATTGGACTACTTTATGATGCCTCGAGTCGCTCAACCAACACCGCAATTCGACTTTAGAAAACTCGGAGCGAGCTTCAGCGGCCGTGATGAAGAAAAATTTGACGAAAGACGCACCCCGGATTATCCGTCGGAGCGAAGAGATGCGCCTGCACCCTGGCCGCTCGGTCTTGGTGTTCAGTTCGTCAACCCGGCCACGGGGAAGAAACGAGTGCAGTGCAATGTTTGTTTAAAGACTTTTTGCGATAAAGGCGCGTTAAAAATTCATTTTTCGGCTGTGCATCTACGGGAAATGCATAAGTGTACGGTCGAGGGTTGTACTATGATGTTTAGTTCGCGGCGTTCGCGTAATAGACATAGTGCTAATCCCAACCCGAAGCTACATTCACCGCACGTAAGACGCAAGATATCAGCGCACGATGGCCGATCAGCTCAACCATTCCCCTTGTTACCGGCATTGGGGCGATTACCACTTCCGTCACCAGCACTGCTGCCGCCTGAATTAGCAGCAAGGCTGCCTCCACAACTGGCAGGTCCACACGGACCTACACCACTGCCTCCTCGCGTGCCCCTTGAAGACCTGCGCAACTTCAGTGAAATTGAAAAAATGTACAGGAAGATTCCCACCCCTGAAGACTCTTCACGTCATGCTTTGGACCTCGTTAAGCCTCAAGTGAGCTCAGACTGTGAATCTTTTAGTTGCAATGATAGTAGTTCTGAAGTTTTGGACGTTGAAAAACAAGAGCATATTGATTATCAATCATCACCTGGGACAGAAAGACAGGGCTACGATGACGAGCCGGAAGATTTGACTGTGAATAAAAAGAAGGATGATATGAAGCCAGCAGATGGTAAGCATACTGAAATAAGTAGCAGTAATAAAACCGACACCACCGCTGAAGATAAATCATCATTAATTCCAAACAAACGAAAGAGAAAAAGTGGAAACCCAACAAGGTGTTCTCAAAATAATGAATATAGTGTATCGGATGAAGAATATAATAGCGATTTATTTAAAAATTTATCAGTCGCTGGTACAAGTCAACAAACAGAAGAACCCTTATCTCTAAAAAAGCAAAAGCCTGAAAAATGGGAGCCATTTCAGAATGGTGACGAAACAAATGTGGAAGCGGAACAAATGAGCCGTGTAAAAGCGGAAAGTGAATCTGATGATGAATCAAGTGCTCCGAGTGTAGTAAGAGAAGGTTTAAGATTACGTTCAGATCTTTACACGCCTAGTGACAGTGGCAGTGACTTACATGCATTAGAAGAGAGGCTTGCGCGAGTGCGATCTCCTTCAGGAAGTAGTGACAGGACTGACGACAGAGCTGACATAAATGACATCGAAATCCCGATAGACGAAGAAAATCCCGATCGATGTACTGCGTGTGGAAAAATATTTCAAAACCATTTTACCCTCCGTATGCACTACAGAAACGATCACCTGAAACTTCATCACCCTTGCGATGTGAGCGGCTGTGATGCTGCATTTCCTTCACGACGCAGTCGAGACAGACACAGCTCAAACATAGACTTGCATAGAAGATTACTATGTACCTCATCACCAGACAATCGCGAGCGTCCCCCATTTGAAGTAAACGCGGAATTGTTAAATAAGTTATATTCAGACATCAAAGGGCTCGCCTCGACACTTGAATGCCTTCGATATAACGGCGACGAAGCTTCTCAGTTGCCTAATTATGTATCTGAAACAATGAAGTTCTACAGTCGAAATCTAAGTGCTCTACAAGCTGGTCTGTTTCCTCAACTGGGAGAGCGGTTTCTTCCAGCTCCGTTTCTGATGAACAATGGAGCTTCACAACCAGGAGGGCTATACGGGGCCCCGGCAGGAGCTCAATCAGTTAGGGAGTCATTATCCCCATTATCCGCCTCGTCACCTCCAGTTATATCGCCCGGGAGGCTAGACGCAGCGCACGCGCGCCCGCGTGACGATGCTAAGCTGCTTTTTCGAGAGACTTCTGAATCATTTAAGAAAATGACCTCCCTATGCGAGCGACAGGAGCAATTGTACCAACACCATGTTCCCGTGTCATGACGCTACCCTTACAACTCTCGCGCATCTTGGTGATACACTCCTTAACGCGTGAAAGACTATGTAAATATATCTAATTGTTAATAATATTAATTGTGTTAATTCTATCATAATTCGTTTTGTATTTTTCTTGTGATATTTAGACAAATATATCGTAATCCCAAGAACTGTAAGTTAGGGATATTGCCGCTTATTTCTGTTGAAGCGGTGTGCAATAATGTCTTTGTGGACAGTATTTCGTGTAGAATATTCGTAATTGATGTTGAAAGTAAACGTTATATGATCAGCTTCATTTATTGTTCTGGCGCAATAAACTCATTGAGGAAAAGTTAATTGTTTTTATTTCCGATAGTGCGAGCATGCGGATCGAAGAGGTAATCATGTAACGCCTTATTAATAACACTGTTTACAAGTGTACTTTGTGGGGTCGCTCGAGTGTAACATCTGCCTTAGGTTCATTCTTTGTCATCACGCTTATGCCCACGACTATTTTGCCCTTATACGAGATTAAATTATACTATAAATATTCATACAAGTTACAACTATCAAATGACAAATATGTTAAGTGGGTCACAAAAACATGCAATCAAATCAATAATAAATTAGTAAAGCAATAATTAATATTTTATAGTTATGAGTAGGTTCTATGCATTTTAAAAGCTTGATTTACTACTGTACAACTTCCGTATTCAAATGAACATGTACCTGTCACATTTAATACTTAAAATAATTATGAATAACAAATTACTAACATTTTATATCAATTATTTATGAAGATTAATCAGAGGTTTTGTAATCTAATTAGAAATTTTAACAAAATTCAGAATATTAAATATTTATTACCCAAGGATAAGAAAGATAAACAATAATGTTTTACCATGGTTAAATCTTATTTACAATTATTCATATAACATATAATATTCCGGTCGGTCACAGTACATCTACATGCAGACTTGGTAAGTATTAGGCATAGATAAGATAGAAAAGCAATATATGCGAGTTCGTCTCACACCTTGTAATTAAACTACCATACTATATTTTAAGTATATGTAAAATGAGTGGGAGTCAAAACGGCAACACTGAATTGAATTACATGACTGTTTCAACCTTATATTTCGTGGTCAGTATGCCTCTATAATATGTGGATCATAGATTGAACGAGTATATCAAATTTTAGCCTATTATTTATAGTACGTATGCCTGGAAAAAGCGCTTAGCACGGGTTGCTTGAAAAATCTTAAGAAAGCTTCTGTAGATTATGTTAAGAAATATTTGATGTTTATTCCACTTTTATAAAGCTGGATTAATTTGGAATAATTTGTTTGTCTCTACTAAGCCTAGCCGTCTCTTCACATAGATTAGGTTAATCATATAGGTTAATATAATAAAGACATTCCTATCGTTTCAATGTTCACTTCAAAGGCACTGTGTTTTCTTTTGCGACACCGCCGCCATACATATCATTAATCCTTCGAGCCGTTTCTGCAGCACTGGTGCCACGGTGGAACTCCTTCTCGTAAATAACGCAATGTTTCATGTTTTCCATTTCATAAATAGTGACGCAAAGAAAAATTAAAACGGGAAAATGAAATGAATCATGATTTTCGAAAAACCAATGCGAGTAAATAGCTGTACAAAATTTGAATTTGGAATTCCTAACCAAAGAGGAGATATTTGAGTTCAAAGTGGCCAGTACGACAAAGAGCTAAAAAATATTCTAAACATCCTCATACGCACTGTCACGGCAACAGTTTCAAGTTAAGGATAAAAAGCTACGTCTTACGTCTAATATGTATTTTTTACACACACGCTGTAATTTAGCTATCTGTCGAGAGAATTGACGTGTCTACGGATAACCTTAAGCTTAATAATAGGTTTGTGATCAAACGCTAGACATAATTCATGATTTCAAACAAAAAAATATCCGTTTTTGTGTTTTTACACGCATGACTAGTTTTTTGCTAATCTTTTTTCTTTTATCCGATGCAAATTGCATTCAAGGCAGTTACTAATATAATTCGGATGTAATGTTAAGTATATAAGGTACAAGTTTATCTATACGGTTTCTTTATCACAGGCAAGTACTTAGTTTTAAAAGTGTTTTATTTACAATACTGAATAACTTTGAACTTGCTACTCGCTGTAATGATATTAAGGCTTCGTTTTACGCTTGGTTTGATTGTGATAAGCATCCTTATTAATTAATTTAATTATTAAAACTCCAACTTTATTCATGAAATATAAATTAATATCGAAATCATAAATTGCTGATATTATACAATTGATCTAAAATTGCATTTTTGTTAAAACTATTGGACTGATTTCAAAGGTTCTTTCAGTATTACAATCCTACATTATCCCTGAGTAACATAGGCTAAAAAAATAAATATTTAAATGTCCAGCCATTGTTAATAACAAAATACAAAAAAGAAAAAAATAAGTTTGGTCACGCTCGCCTTCATTTGCAAACCATTATTTCAAACTCAGATGTATTATTTCAACTGTGATTTCAAAAAGTACTTAGAGAAAATTATTGTATAAAAAAAATTCCTAGTTTTGCTGTAAAATGATAAATATAATTGATCTTCGTAAAGAATCAGTTCATTATCCCTAGAAATAAGGATATACCTATGTTTAAAATAACAAACATTTTTAAATCTAATACTATATGTACTATATATAGATAATTATGTTTTATTAATTATGTATGACACTAGTTATAGAGTACCTACTAAATATTATGTTCGTGTCAGTTCGCACGATGTTTTCCTTTGCCATTATGCACGATGTTTTCATTTCCAAGTGTTTATCGCGCATATAAAATATATTTTTAGAAGTTTGAACGTACGACCTTAGGGTTGAATGAACATATTTAATTATATTTTTCTTATTATAAGACCTATAAGGGTTTACGGAGACACATTACTATAATAAATTTTATATAGTAATCTATCAATATATAATAGCGGTGACATTTATACTTTTGTTTGGTTACGTTTTTCTCGATTTTTTTTCCTCCATTAGTTTCCCCTTATATTACTAACTAATATTAATAATACACCTAAGAATATTGTACAATATTCTTAGTATTAACAGTATAGAGAATATTTTAAATAATGTATATTTGTGGCAAGGCATAGTAATAATAATAATTAAAAATTGTTGTGTATATTATGTGGGATTGTTCCTTTAATGCAAAATTTCCTTATGTCCGTCGTTCCACAACTGAGCGATTTTTAAGACGGCTTTAGCCGCGAACCACCACTATGTGGATCCAGCTGAACTGAAGTATTTCCAAACCAATTCGACTTAGGGTCCTTCAAGAGCGTACCAACTCTTGAAAGGCCGGCAATGTACTTGTGAGCCTTCTGGCAATATGAGTGTCCATTGGCGGTGGTATGACTTAACATCAGATGATCCTCCAGCCCGGTTGGCTCCTGTTAATATACATAAAAATAAATAATAGTTTAAAAAAACTAGAACACACGCTTTTAAAGCACATCAAACTAAAAAGCGAAAAATAATTCCTAATTTAGACTGAAAAAGGTAATGAACAAAAAATACTGGTATTATTGTGAAAAAGCGTGGGGCGCTCTGTGCCATATTTTTCGTCTATCGAGCAACCCGATATTGATGTGCTTTAAAAGCGTGTGTTCTAGTTTTTTTAAACTATTATTTATTTTTTAGTTAAATTTTTTTTATTTTTTTTTTCCGATTATTGCATTGTCATCGATCTTTGATAGGTGCGCAAAGTTTAAATTAAATCTGTCCGATAAACGTGGGTCAAAATCGAGTCCGAAGGAGTCGGTTACATACATACATTCATACATACATACAGGTGAAGCTAATATAAAGCGAGTAAAATAACATGTTTTTCTTTTCCTTCGAAGGTAAGTCTGGGACATACGTACATGACACTGTAACTTCCAATTTTTTATGCAATTTCGGGGTAATTCCCTCAATATTCGTAGCGCTGACACAACTATTCAACTTCACAGGTGTTAAAGAGTATCGTTCACTGTGGTACGTCATCATGGCAATGTCCTTGCGGGTGAATTAGTATTGCATAGGAGAACAAAAAACGTAATATAAATTCAAAGGTAATAAGATAATTGCGTTAATTTTAATAATAATAATTTCGAAATTAGACTAATGTTCTATTACTTTAAATTGCCGTCAATTACGGCTGCCAAGGTTTTGGCAACTTTGACAAAACGATTTAAAAACGAAGTCATTTGTTGTCACGAAGGTTGTGGTCATTTATTATGAAATTACGTAATTAGCGTGGATGAGTTTATCCTATATATCATATATATCATAATTTTCATTTGAGAAAGCTATTCAAGATAAGAGCAGGTTTTAGGTAGGAAACCACCTAAGTCTGTTTTTTACCTTCGACCTGGTAAGGTGTAGGCAAATGCATTGCATTAAAGTTGCAATTCAGGAGAAATAATCCTTCTAAAGCCGTTAAGAAATCATCCTTCAAAGACAGTCTTTTATGGCAATTCTGTAAGCTCGTCCTATATAAAATACCAGTAGAAATACTCTAGAACCAGATTGTCGCGTATATAATAATATATTTTATTTGTTTATATCTAGGTGATAACTGATTAGCTTACAAAGCTATTGTCCTATGTTTACTTCAAAAATTCGTAATGTAATCGAATTAAAATTATTTATACCGTAGATGAGATGTACCATCCTTAAGATAATTATGAATACAAGAGGAGGTAAATTAAATCGATAACTCTGAGTTCGGTCAGATACAGTTAATATACGCTTCAAAGTAATTTTTTGTTTGATAGGCAATTTATCTAGTAAAGGGGGTGATACATAGTTAGATCAAAACCCTATACTATCCGGGGAACTTAAGTTTAAACTACACATAGCCCCAGGGCCTGATATTAATTACGTTTGTCAATCTGCGGTCACAGTCTAACCCATCCAACAATTTCGTATTAATTATAGAGCATAATATTAGTTTGTTTAATTGCTCTGTTGTAACCATAGATAAATGTCTTGACTACTTTTTTTTTATTTATCTAAAATGATAGATATATATCACAAATACAGGATATGTAAAAAATATATTAAGAAGTTATAATACTAGAAGTTTCATAGATAAGACCAAAAGATTCTAAATTCCGTCTGCAAAAACCAAGCTAGGAGTTCAGGCACCTCTCTTTCGAATTCTTCACGATTTTAACGGATTGAACAGTGCTTATCCGGTGCTGGATATATTCGGTAGTGAGCTGATCAATTTTAAAGTAAGTATTATTAAGTGCCTATCTCATACCTAATCCGCTGTTTTGCTGGTATTTTTTTCTGATAAACAAAAATTACTAGTATTTTTATGTTATTGTTTGTAACATTTATGTTTACCTAAATTGTCATATATTTTAGATAAAAGAGCTTGTTAAAGATATAATATGATGTGATAAACTTCAATAAAAAAATAAGATTATTTTTAAATAAAAGTATGAGTGCAACTAGAAATAAAAAGAAAACAATAATAGGCACGAAAATGTAAAAAGATATTTATAGTACATACAAAAGACAAAAATTACAACAACGATTTTAAAAGGCGCTTAAAAGCGGTATAGAAGCACGAAAACATATCAACATATTATACTGTTCACACGAATAAAAGATACTTCTTTTTTTTTTGTACACTTTCTCTACGGAAGGCAAAAGGTTTCCAATGTGTATAAATTTATTAATTAAGAGCTATTTTTAGATTACCTATGCCCGCCAATCCATGAGCTTATTAGATACCGATTCAAAAAAAAATAAAAGATTAGAATATACCAAAACTTGGTGATAACCTATTATATTTCGAAGCTCTTTGAAATTCTTACAAATTGTTGTCAATTTGAAATTAGCTTTTAACGGCTCTTCATTTACCTATGACAAAATGTACAAAGGCCCCGTCGCCGCGAGGCCAAGTCTCAAGACGCTCGCGGCCGTAAAAATTATAATATTATCAAGATTAAATGGCGGCGGATGTTGGTAATATAATTTAGTCCCCTCGGTTACACTTAGGCACATATTTAGTGGAGCACAACACTGATTAACCTGTTAAGTAATACTGGCGTCAAAAATGCTGTGGGTAACGAAATTTCTAAATGTTTTTTTTTTTGGTAATACAGACTATCATACCAATAGATAATTAGTTTCCGTATAAAGGCATTATAAACTCCTTAGTGTTTCAAAATCAAAAGAACCCATACATTTTTGAATTTCGAATAAAAGCAATTATGATGTTACTTGACAGTGTAGGTGCGTAAGAATATAAATAGAAACAAATAATATTATCTTAAATTTTAAAATATTATCTAAATAGGTATTTTGTTTATTATAAAACCATAATACTAAACCTAGTTTATCTGACGTAGTCTGTAGTTAATTAGCACAAGATTTTATTTATACTGTGGCCGATGACATTCCATCTAAATTTGAATTAAGAATCGTAATTTTAAGCGGGAACATTTGGGGATATAACTTCTACGCAATAAGGACATCCGAATATTAATTTTGCTAATTTCAAAGACAAAGATGCTAATCTACAGAGGAAAATCTAAAGGAAGCAGTTAGCGCCTCAGGATACACTTTAATCTTTCTGTCTCCACAATCCACCTTCACTTGACTGAGAATGCTTAATGACTCCTTTAATCTCGTTAAAAATTCTTAAAGGAGTTCAAAAGGTTCGTAATATTTTTTTTTGCAATTTGGCTTAGTGGTATTTGTCTTTAATATTGCTTCATTGTTTGACCACGCCTAAGCATTAATCAGCGCAGCGTAAATGTTGTGAAAAAAAAACAATAAGTTTTTAATTAATTTCTTGCATAAGTATTTAAAAACCATTTCAGAATTTTTATTAGTGACTATGGAACCAATTTAAAGAGTTGTCTATAAATTTTCGTTATGCTAGCTTTAAAAATTCAAATGTTACATTTACAATTTTAAGAACCCGCCAAAACGCTTCTCTATGCAAGATGGCGTCGAATCCTATATTTATAATTTAATATACGTATAAAAATAAATATTATTAAGTAAGGATTTTTTGATAAATGAATGTTTATTTACTCCAGATGTTTTGCAGAGTTTGATTTCTATAATTTGTTATTCCTACTGTTAATTAGTAGTGTAGTAGTATATTATTGTGGTCATTTAAAATGATATTTTATTCTAAATATTTTAGCCCTAGCGACTGTAAATTAATTACAAAGTATTTATTTAATACTTTTTAATATTCAATAAACAACATATGATAAATACATCAATGATGATAAAGGATATCATACACCCCTACACCTCTTGTCATGCAAATATCGTCTGTGGCATGACAAGTGGGGTGCTTACTTTATGAATATTTCATGCGTGATCTGTGATCAAAGACTGACGTCACATTTGACATCATTTCACTCGTCAGATTTACGTACCCGCGTTTTGGTGAGATAAACGCAAATTTTAAAAAGAGAATACTAAATTTATAATGTCATTAATTAATCTATTATGTAGCCTAATATTATTAATAAAGTAAAGTAATTATCAATGAGAGTAAATGATAGGAATAGCAGACTATTGGAAAAGATAGATCCATCTGGAAAGGGCTGGAGGAGGCCTTTACCCAAAGAGGGGTCCAAATCAAAATAAAATAACGCTTAAAGGATGATTCACGGTACACCGTGTCGCGACCGGGCCGGGCCTCGGCCGGGACACGTCCACCGTGCGCCGGCCGGGACAGTGGTTCATGTTACACCGGGCTGTTTGGGTGTACGCACGTACGTGTTTGGACGACTATATCTGTTTTTGTCAAAAAAAAAAAAAAATTTTTTTAACCTCACTAAGATTTGACGTTGACTGCTCTGCGGGTGCCCGGGCGCCTACGTTCATGTTACGACGTGCCGGGGCCGGACCGTGCCGGAGCCGGGAAACAATACCCACCGACATTACAACGCCGTGCCCCGGCCGGGGCACGGCCGGGGCACGGCCGAGCCACGGTCAGGCATGAATTACTTCATACAAAAGTATATCATTAATGTTAGACCGTGCCCCGGCCGGGGCACGGCCCGGTCGAGACACGGTGTAGCGTGAATCAGCCTTTATATGTTATTTTCTATAATAATAATAATAATATTACATATTATTATTATATTACAATAATAATATTACATATTATTATTATATTATTAGTTAAGATATTTAAGCTATAACTTTTAACAACCTCCTATGCAGAGTTACCACGGTTTTTTTATCCGTTTTAACAGGAATAGTAAATAGTTATATCAACAGAAATCTTTAAAAAAAATCTAGAATATAAATAGAAGACACTTGGAATATAACAGTTATACGTACGATATACATAACTGTTATACATAGGAGATCGTTTATCTAAGCAGTGCTTAAGCATTTTCAATAACAATTGATATGTACATTAAAATTTCTTGAACCATAGGTTAACTTTCTTACAACCATAGGTCTGATAGAGATAACCATAACTGTCTTATAGGGTTATCACTTGTCACATTAGCGGCGTGAAGCTCGAATGCAAAATTCACTGGATCGTGACAGCCCTGACGTCCGGAACTGATGGTTTTGACAAGCGCCTATGTTGCGGCTTGACACATGACATTGACTTTTTACATTTAAACACAAAGTTGACTTTGAATGTCGTGCGTGAAAGTAATGTTCTTTATTTGAATTAGAAACCCATCGTAATGTTATTATAGATAATAAGCCTATTAATCATCTATAGATATTAATAATATTTAGGTATAATTGAATTGTTAGGTTAGACTTACGTAAACAAACACGACACGATTTTAAAGTAAAAATGAATCGCAAAATGTGTTGCTAAGCTCAAACTTGAAGATGGCTTTTCGGCCGCCAATTCAAGTATGTTTTATTTATCTCTTGAACTCTGAGGAGGAAATTTTTTCTATGTAGAAAAAGATTAGAAAACTATAAAAAACTAATATTTTAATATTTAGTTTAATGTGAACACTCAATGCCAGGGCTCACGAGTGTGTTGCTGGCCTTTTAAGAATTGGAACGCTCTTTTCTTGAAGGACCCTAATATGAGAGTAGTCCTTAATTCAAATTTAAGTTTCAACGAACATTGCCATTTGTTCGGGAGTTAACTTAATTTTTTCTCCAAGTATAATGTTCAGAGTTAAGACTAAGCTAATTGGTATCTAAAGTCACAATGTGAGTGCTGTCAAATATGTCCAATTTTATAGAGAAGAAATGGACAGCCCTGCGATTCTGTAACTCACTTCACGCACTCACACAGCGGTTTTCGCATCGGCGGTCTCTCTCAAATCAGTCGTGAAGCAGTCATTTTATGATTTGGCATTCTGAAAAGGTGGGAGCTTGTACTTTATTGTTTATCAGAATGCCAAAACATAGAATGACTGCTTCACGACTGATTTGAGAGAGACCGCCGATGAGAAAACCGCTGTGTGAGTTCGTGAAGTGAGTTACAGAATCGCAGGGCAGCTCTTGCAACTAGATTTAAGTTCAATTGACGACTTTACGCCAGAAAACTGTAATAATGTATTCGTTGGATACATTTATTTAAACATTTTAATGTCTGCCGAAAAATCTAATTGAGTAGCTTTTTAATAATTTAGTTTCAGTTTTCTATTTTTTTCTTTATATAATATTTTAGTAACGATTGTTAAGTTACAATTATATTTAGCCGTTGGATGAGCGGAGTATTCTGCTGTAGGTTTCCCTAGACTTAATTCAGGGGCTCCAATACCTGCTAAAACAATGTAACTTGTTATTGAATTAAAAAAAATCATTTTTGATTTTATGTTTGCATAGTAAATGCTGTTCAGAATTCAGATTTCACTTGAACATTGACCATCAGACACGGCTTGTGTGCCACCAACTCACCAGAGTAATTATATATATGTGTGAATAGGTATGTAAGTAAATTTTAATTAGAAACTTACAACATAAATTCTTTACTTGGTGTATTTAATTTTTTTCTTTTTTATTTAAATTGTCCGTTTAGCGTCGCCACAATCGCAGCTAAGCGATTTCAATCACTTGTCAAACTTGGCGTAGACAAGTCCAAGTTCGACTTTAAACGTCAAACACTTAAAAACGTACACCATACGTAGTTCACGGTTTGTCTCGTTTATTTCGCCCTAAGATCAAAGTAGCGAATAAAACTCAACTCTCAGAAAATAATCCTAGTACGTCGCATTACTTTTTACCCCTGCACTTTTATTACCATACGAATTTTATTGGCGACATTAGCTTCCTCAATATTGAACATAAACGCTTTTTTACGGCCGGGATGGCTTCTTAATGCATTGATGTTTCGTGAGTGGATTGGAAAGGTTTCTGGTTCGGTTTTTAGGTTACCTAACGTAACAGTCGGTTTTTAGGTTACCTAACGTAACAGTCGGTTTTTAGGTTACCTAACGTAAGTCAGGTGTAGAATAATAATTGATTATATCCGTATCAGCTCGACGTCCGTCGTTCCACTGAGCGTTATTTGAGACAGTTTTTGCAGTGTTGCTAGTGGCTTCGGCCTGCGACTCTCATTCCTGAGGTCGTAGGTTCGATCCCCGACTGTGCACCAATGGACTTTATTTCTATGTGCGCATTCCCTCGAACGGTGAAGGAAAACATCGTGAGGAAACCGACGTGTCTTAGACTCAAAAAGTTGACGGCGTATGTCAGGCACAGAAGGCTGAACACCTACTTGCCTATTAGATTGAAAAATGATCATGAAACATGATTCAGAAATCTGAGGCCCACACCTAAAGAGATTGCCGGTGGGGCAACGGGTGCCCAAAAAGAGCAGTCATCGCAGGCAATGGACACCCATTTAGTGGGTGCGTTGCCGGCCTTTATTTTTAAATCTTTTAACCAGATATCCTTCCAAACCGCGAGGAAGTTAGTTTAATGATTAAAGTCTTATAAAATGTTTATTGAAAATAATACGTAGGTATGTACCTCACTTGGGGAGCTATTTAAATTTTTTAGGCTTGTTTTACGTATGTCTTTTATTTTTTTATAATTAAAGTAAAGCATACGTAGGCATATAACATTTGAAATCTTAGCAAACATTTGTCATCAAAAAACATATCTATTTTTTAAAGTGATTTTTTAAAATCTTAATTTAATTTATTCATCTCATATTTAAGAATAAGCGTCTACGAGCGGCCATATTGTAAGACGTAGAAACATATTCGTTGCCATGGTAACAACCACAGAATAGGCAGAAATATAATAATTACTTAATTTTCACCCGATTCATAATAAAACCATAGTAAACCAAAGACAATATATTACCGAAGGAACATTCTCAAGTCTCCCTATTTTTAAACGATTACAACGACCGAGTGCGCAGCATATATCGATAAGATTTTGACAGTGTTATGAGTAGGTACATTATCCAGATGTGAGGGGGGTAAGGAGTATTGGGTACACCGCACTATAACAGAAATAGCGCTTGACGTTTGTATCCGCGGTGGCGCCTGTTCACTGTCAACTTTACAGAGTAGTCGAGTACAGAGGCTGTGTATTAATTATTTATCTAGCTATATCTATAGAAAAATTTAAATAAATACATATTTGTAATATACGAGTAAATATATAAGCACGCTTCTATAATAGTATTTTTTTTTCAAACATTGAATCAAATATCTTATTTCATTTATGGACCGAAAATGTCTAGAAAGCAGATTATTAATGTCTGATGGTCCAACAATTAGACACAATGGAAAGGGTTGTACTAAATTATATTTAATATCTAATTTATATAAATATCTGGAATTACTAGAAATTGAGAAATCAGTGGCACTACAATCTTTTTAGGTCTGGGCTTCAGATTTCTATATTTGGTGTCATGTTAGGTGATAAGCTGACATACGCCCTCGACTTTTTAGGTCTAAGGGCAAGCCGGTTTAGTAGAAAGAAAGGCGTTCAGCCGGGGATCGAACCTACGACTTCAGGGATGAGAGTCGCACGCTGAGGCCAACACTGTTCTAACTCTGTAAATATTATTAATACCTCTGTCCTCTATTTATAATTACTCTATGGTCTTAAAGAGGGCGCGTTAAAATTGAAAATAAATCCAATATCAATTTGAGCGCGCGCCAAGTGCTGTATCGGCCGATGTCGATACGTGACGCTACCACTCGACGTCCACAAATAATAAAGAATTTTACAGTCTTCCGTTTTATCGCGTTCGAATTTTAAATTGCGGTTTGCAACTAATCGTTACAGTTTTGAAAATAGAATTATAGATGGCTCCTAACGAGGGCTGTCCCTTGACTGCAAAGATTCAATAAAAATAGGGATGTAAACATGATTATTAAAAGTCAGTCAACGAAAAAGGTTTTATTTGTTGGTAAATTTATTTATTTATTATATTTATATTCTTTAATAGAAAATTAGTTGGTGTCGTGAACACACAAACTGGACACAGTTTTTCTGTCGACCAGGAATAATATCAATATAATGATGAATTAATATTGATATTTCGAATCACATTAAGTATGATTTAAATGGTTTAACGCACTAACTGTTTACGTAGTGAAAGTTTTTCAAATAAAGATAAAACCTAATATTATCATATTTTTTATGTCTTGTAAATATTCGAATTTAAATATTTTTATTGTAGTCTTCAAAGCTAATGTTCAGGTGATTCAATTGAAACCGATCTGTCCATAACCAGTGACGCACTTATAAGTGCGGTGGCGAACTATTTTTGTGAGGCTAATGGATACGAAAACAAATGCGGTATGTATCGATACCGTCTCGTTCGTATGATTGACGATAATCTGTGCTCTGTTGGTTGTAGAGTAGTCTGTGCACAGACTATAGGACGCTTTTAAACAGTGTTCGAAATTCGAATTAGACGTTGTAATTGTTTGTTCAATGAAGTTTTACTTTTTTTCACGCATTTGACAAGTTATGTAGCTCAACTAGAAATACTATAAAATGTATTAACATACGATTATTATAAATAAATAGTAGGCCTATGTCGGTATCATAAAAATTATGTAAATGTATGTATTTAGTTAGTGAATAAAGGCTTTGATTAGTATAGTAAAAATATACAAAGAAGGGACAGCGATAAAGAGCGAGAAATAAAAAATATATAGAACTCTACGAGTTGGTATATTAAACAATTTTAAATCCCTACATAAGACCGAAAAAAGAACCCTGGTATACTATAGTTGACTTATTAATCATAAGGTATACAATTATTTAATTTGTTGAGTACTTATAAACGATCACAAAAAAAACGCTCTGTATTTTGTCTACTCTTTGATTTTATAGCTCACTAATTTAGCTTCTCGATCAAGTATGTAACGTTATTCGGGGAACGATTTACAACAGCTTACGTAGCAGAGGCTTAGAGCATTTTAGTTCCTTGTAGTCCCATTCCTCAGTAGCAAAGATAAACATAATATGATAAATTCAAGCATAGAGCACATTTGAGTGCATAATTCGGTTATGTCCTTGTAATTAATGAAATAATTATAAAAATAACTCAGCCAAAATTAACCAGTCAATGGAGACGCAAGAATCGTTGTTTACAATAAACTTAAAAAAAAAATTGTATTTAAAATACACAAATTAAAAAACTTTGCAAAACGCAGAGATCAAGTTTAGAAAAACTCATCTTCACTGTCAGAGAGGAGGCACCAGATCCCGAGGTCGATCGCTGAACTGATCAAGTAAAGGCCCTTACAGATCACCCTTACAGACGCAGTGGCTGTGGCTTGCCGAAAACAGAAGTCATTCAGAAATGAAAAGATCGGCTGAAGAAGAAGATGTATGTTATGTAGTTATTTTTTTTAGAACAGGTAAACAGGCATAGGGATCACCTGATGGTTATGACACTCTTATTGTCTAATGTTGTATTATTAAAAATTGGTACGCTCTATTCTTGAAGGATTGGGTTGTTTAACATAAAAATATTATCTAATATATAAAATTCTCGTGTCGCGGTGTTTGTAGTTAAACTCCTTCGAAACGGCTTGACCTATTCTCATGAAGTTAAGTGTGCATATTGGGTATGTCTGAGAATCGGACAACATCTATTGGTCATCCCCCTAAATGTTAAGGGTAGTCCACCCCTAAATATATTTTTTTTTATTGTTTAGATATTTTTTTTATGATACAGCATTAAAAAATACATACGACCCCTAATTTTCACCCCTCTACGATCAACCCCTATTTTTTATTATAAAATATAGGTACATGGCAAAACGACGTTTGCCGGATCAGCTAGTGAAGATATAAAATGAATGAGTAAATTTTAAAATCTTTTCAAGATCGAATCGAAACGTGTTTGACAAATTAAGCGCAACACACCGGTAAATATTAAAAAATCGTGTCAAAACATTTTCAATCAAAGATACATCAACCCGGATGTTAATTAACTCACTCTCAAAGATTGTTATCGGTATTAACTTTTCACTCGGCGTCGCTTGTAATTTCATACATTTAAACTAAGATGGCGTTTTATACGAGCAGTATAAGATTTACATGTTTTGGTTTAAATTATAAGGTGCTGTGTTGCTTGCTTGTGGTGCTGGAAGTGCGAAGGGTACCAATATGTCGATCCTGACACCATATGCTGACAGCGAATTATATCGTCATAGTCGTAGAATAGTGACGGATCTGACAAATAGTAAACTTTACAGGGCAGCCATTTTAAAATAACATAATCATGTTAGTTTTTGTCATAACTATTTTATTTCATATTCTGTTATTATGAACATTGGCACACGAGCAAACAAAAGGGTTGGTTTTGAAACAAAATAAAAACATTAAATTACACAGGTTTTATCAAATCCGCCACTTTACCGACTGATTAATTTGAAATTTAAAACACATGGATTTTTTTTAAATTTAGCCGTAATATTTAGTCAATGAAGTATAGAAATATGATGAAAAGTGGATTTTGGATTTTTTCAAATCCGACATTGCTCTACGATCGTGATATATTCCGGTCATATCAGGCGATGAGGACTTGGAGAAATTGATCGTGGTTGGTATCACAGAAAGATCAGGTGGTCGTTTACCAACCAGATGGACCGATCAAGTGTATATGTAATAGGTTAGAACTGGACAGAAACCGGTGGAAGCAGATTGTGAGCTCCAGATGTTTCCTTGCTGACCATAACACTCTGACATGAGCTGCCGACTGAAGAAAGAGATAACTTAACTTTTACTTCAAACTGTTAATTCACGTATGAATGAATTGACTGCGGTATTTCAAGAGAAAAAAAGTTCACACATTTAACTTAGAAAATTCATTTTGTTTTCAATCTCAATTGATATCTTCATCTTAGGGAGAAATTCTTTGATGCGTTGATCCTTTTTATTGATGTATACATAATGAATTGTACAATTAGAAGCTATAGGATTAAAATTAAAAACCGCTAACTACTTAATCACCGATCACTTCTTTTCAATAATTTACCAGAAAGAGACAAATTAGTGGTAATAGTGCATTTAGTTTTGTGAATATAATTCGTTAGTTATCCGATACTGTCTGAGGTCCATATTTTAATTAGCGTCACAAGTCACAATCTCGTCTTGAGCGCTGGAAACTATGCCTTCGAGAATGAGAATACGAGCTTCAGAGATTGAAGAATATTATTAAATTACTAAAGATCTATCTAGATAAATATTTTTTTAAAAAGGTTTTTGGAAGGATTTTGAAAAGGTGGGAGCTTTTAGTTTATTGTTTATCAGAATGCCAAATCATAAAATGACTGCTTCACGACTGATTTGAGAGCGACCGCCGATGCGAAAACCGCTGTGTGAGTTCGAAAAGTGAGTTACAGAATCGCAGGGCTGTATCGAAATAGCCACGTTAATAGATAACAGAGCACGTCTTAATAATGAACGAATGCTAAATGTCATATTCACTTTTCATTTGGGCAAAAGGTCTCATTTATTATGTACAGGGACATTCCCAGAGGTTCCGCTTATAAATTATACAGATTTAGAAGATTTACGCTTTATCCGGAATACCAGGAAATAGTAGACTTTAGTTCTACAGTACATGTGTCTACCGTAATTGTAACAAGGGAAAATTCTCATCTGCTTTGTGTTTAACTTATAATGTTAGGTTTTAAGCTACACTTAAAACAACCAAAGAAAATTGTGATTAATTGCATTTATTCAGTAAGATTTGGTTGGCCAAAATGATATATTTTAAAAGAATTTCTAGTGGCCAGTTCTATAGTCTCGGTAACATTCGAGGGATACAGAGAGTGTTTAGAGGAGTTGTTCGGATTAATACCTGCAGCTGAGTTTCATCACCGGCGTCCAGGCAGAATATGAAATTCTAACTGACCTCGACATCCGTGACAACTGAGCGTTTTGAAGTTTTTGCGCGCACCTTCACTGTCTGGAACATTCGATTTCGGGTCATTCAAGAAAAGAGCGTACCACTTCTTAATAGGCCGGCAACGCGAGCCTCACTTAACAACAGGTGAGCCTCCTGCCCGTTTGCCACCTATTTTATTAAAAACAATTGAAGCTTAAAATAAAGCTATGATGAATTACCACCACAAGAAATGGTGAAAAGCGATGGGCCATCGTGGCATTACGAGAGTCATATTTTATATTTACACTTTTATAGAATTATAAACCTAAGAGAGACTTAATGCAAATAAAGAAAAGAAAAACGTCAACGCCAAGAAACCCTATCAAGAGTGATACTTTTTGCTCATTTGATTGTTTCTGCTGCAAATTAACTAGATGGTTCACGAACGTGTTGCTGATCTTTTATGGACTCGCCTAAATAGATGACAGTATTATCCTTTGGTATCGTAAATTGTCTGTGTGGGTAGTGTGACGAAAACCTGTGTAGGCGTGGGAATACAGATTTATCAATCTTTCTCCATTTAATATAATTTAACTGTTGAGTTTACTAAATAAGTGAACTTATTATCTCTGTAATTAAAGTGACAACATTTAACTACTTCTTTGATGAACGCGTCTGTATGACAATTTCATTTCGGTTTAGTTGACAAATTTTAAAAAATCACATAATACGTATTAGGGTAAAAGCCGGATAGTTGCCTCAGTGGGATACATGCCCCGGTGTTTAAAAAACTATGTTAAGATTATAATTTGTATTGGCGCTTTACTACAATAAGTAGTGACTGCCCCTCAGGCCTAAATGCCACATAAGCCATCGGAATAGGCCCAAGTGTTTTGTACGTGTAAGCAAAAATCTTCCGCGCCGAAACTTTGACGGGCGTTATATTTATATTGGTAAGTAATTTCTATTGAATATTTTTATTACTGATCGTGGTTTCAGTCAACTTTTTGTTTCTTTGCATGCATTAGAGTTTAAATTACACTGTTTATCATGTTTTATTGCTAAATAATTTTTATTTATTTCGCAAATAAAAAGGGCAAGTATCCGCATCAAAAAGGATAGTCGCCCTGCTTACTGTCGCGGATAGTTGCCCCTAGAGTGACTAAACATTTCTTAACAAGCAAAGACGGATTTTATTTTTTTGCAGTTTTTTTGGTGTTTATTCGAATTTACTTTGTCTCTAACTTGTTGTAAATTAAATATATATCTACTTCACAGTTTTATATATTTATTATAGATAAGCAAAATGCCTCATCAACAGAAGATAGCTTAACACTTGCCTTCGAAAAATTGAGACAAAGTTGGGATTAAAGCACAACTTTATTAATGAGAGTAAAATGGCTGGACCTCAATGGCTAAAATCCTGATATAACTTTGAGACAAGCTGAGGGTTTATCAATTGAAAGAGCGAAGGGTCTCAACAGAACAGAAGTTGCAATTTTTTTTCAAACTCTTGACAACTATTTTAACTGAGAATAATTTTCTGGATAAGCCAGATAAAATATTTAACATGGATGAAAGCGGTGTCCAACTCAATAATAAAATTGGTAAAGTATTAGCTAAGAAAGGTGCTAAAGCAGTTAAATCAGTTACTTCCGGTGAAAAAGGAGAAAAATTACTGTTGTTTCTTAATATTTCAAATTGTACTTAATAAAATATCTCAGTAAATTATAAAGACTGTTAAATAAATAATAAAGATTACTCTAATTGATATAAATTTATTTCTATCCAAAATAAAAACGCACGAGGCGAGTATCCCCCGAAGCATTTTCTACGCTAGGCTACTATCCGCCATAGTAGGCAACTATCCCTTTTCTGAGAGGTGAAATAAAACAGTATTTATTCAAAACCATTGTTAATTATGTATACAAAAATAGGCTTTTATAGAAGATAAAAGACCAATGTTGCGAGATACATACTAAATAATTTTCAGCAAGTTCATATTTAAAAAATATAAAGCTTTTTCGAAAAGTGGGGCAACTATCCGGCTTTTCCCCTAATGTCTACTAAACATTAAAGAGTTGATACGGCTGGTACCGTATAGAAATGAGGCAAGAGGGATCAACCCAAACTCTTTAGAACAATTTGTAGAATTCGCATAGAATGTCTCTGCGTAAAGAGAAAGAAATAAGCCGATACATTGGAGTTTCACAATTCGACAAGCTCTCGGCTGAATTTGGTCAAAAGTAAGAGCAAGCTGAGTAAGCTGGTATTTGGGAGCACCGGTCCCGAAATGTGAACAGTATTCCATATGAGGTCTTGAGCCTTGTAGATCTGCATACGATGTACCTCAGTCAACTCCCAGCTTTTTGCCCTCCCCCCTTCCTTTAGCCATAGTAATAATAATAATTAAAATGGATAAAGAGAAAAGTAAAAAAAAATGACTTCTTTTGTTTAATAATATTTGTAGGTTAGGTTAAGGTTTCAGACGTCACCAATGAGGAAACCACAAACGAAAATAAAATAGTTGTGGGTAAAAACAATTGATTGTAGTTACAGAAGCACACATACAGAAAATCCATAACAGATTTGGATCAAATTGTTACATTGGCCCCTGTATAGAGATATCGAAAATAAACTCATTTTGTAAATAACATTGTACCGCACGCGTCATTCCCAAGATCTACAATTGACAGGTTAAAAATTATAACCCGATTGTTTATGGGATTCGTAAGGCCCGACTGATCGCTCGATCGGTCGATCAACAGATTCGTGACCTTAGAAGCATTTATTTTTAGATCTTGTTTTTATATTTTGTCCTTACAAAACAGATGATTAGCTTTTTGTACTTTTTATCGGGGCATCGTTAATCAGCAAGTAAAACAAAGTTGTTGTATATGTATTTTACTATACACAAAAATTACATTCGCGTTTAGTTAGATCCGTTAAAAAAATAACATAATTATTATTCGGAAAAGTTTAATTTAAATAAAGATAAGTAAGAAAGGTTTCATTAATACTACGTTCTTAACGCGTATAACGAAAAAGTCGTGAGTTCGATTCCCGGCGAATTGGTAGGTGATGAGGATTCCAACACAACAACATTTATTAATAACATAAATTAAAATATTCTCAGAATCACGTAATTACGTCTAGATCGTTTCGTCATCAAATTTCCTCATGACGTGACCATTTATATGGAAATAATGTGCGCGTGACAATATTGCATCTGATACAACTCACGCGCAGGCCAATTAGCCACCTGTTTATGTATAACACAGGAAACGCGCAATACCATTTACGATACTTGTAATTGTATTCATTTTCTAAATCTAAGTATTATATCGTTTATATTATTAAATTTTTATATATTTTTGCTATCATTTAACGAAGAATCAAACCACCTTCAAATATAGCCTGTATCGCTAAGCCTTCAACAAAGATATATAGGGGTTTGATTCCCGGTGAAAGAGGAAAAGATTGCTTATGGATTACTTCGTCCATTGCAAGATGTACCTATTACTGAATTTCAAATTTATTTTATTTGTGAAAATACAAAATATATAAGGTATGTTTCTTATGTATTGATTTTCGATTCAGACCTCGGAGATAATTAAATATCACACTTTAGGCTAAAGTGCTCGTAATTTATAAACACTAAAAGATATTTTACTTTAGATGTATTACTGAATTTCATAACTATTCTTTTATTTTCTGTAAATAAATAAAAAAATATGAATAAATTATGTTTTTTCTGTTTGTTATGTTATGATTTTCGATATAGACCTCAGAGATTACACTTTAGGCTATAAATTGCTTATAATTTATAAACAAAACCCATATTTCGTAATGGCGGAGAGTAAACAAATAAAAAAAACTGATTAAAGTTTTATCAAACTTTTGTTGTTATTCATGGAATCTTCGTTATAATGGGCAGATTCGCTTATTATATGAAATATTTGATTGCTTGATTTAAGGCTTTAGTCACGGCTTAGATGGCCTAGACCTCTAAGTGTTTGATTCTCACGCTTTGATAATATTCTTAATCAGACAATTACCGGAATATTAGTCACTTTTCGTGATTATATCAATGACGTAAATCATAGTCGTGCCGAGCTTTAAATGATTTTTACGTGAATGACTAAGCTTATCATTTAATATCGTGATTTAATATGCGCTTATAACATATGACAGCCACTGTTTACCGATTCAGTAGATTAGGTAGGATTATCGTTATATAATGCCGATACGTGGGTAACACTGAAAATGTTTAGAACTGGCCAGTTAGAAACATTGCTGATGAAAACTTTTTTTAATTTCAATTTTAGAACTCTTTTGTAACCTAATGTAGTATATTGCATTCATTTGTTTTTGTGAATTGGCGGTAAATCTAAAACTCTTGTTACACGTGAAAATGAACCTATTTTTTTTTCTTGTAAACATTTTCAGTGTTACCTAGGTATTAATGCATCGTAACCATGGCAACAAACGCAACAGAAAACTTTTGGCTAAGTACCTTAAATGTACCTCATACTTACTTACGAACAAACTTAATTTATATTAGTATTATTACATTAATTATACCTTTTTAAAATAAGAAGCGTAATGCTATATATACTTCCACACACTATTAAGTATGAAAGTCTTGATATTGCATAATACTATTAATATTCTATGATGAACTATTTAATGGACAACAAAGCCGATAGAAACAATTAATATTTTGTATGTACAAACTGATATCGTGTACAAATAAAAATTCCAACTCGTCCTTACAAATGATCCAGTTACCTAACCATTACTAAACAGTTAAAAGCGTTAACAAGTTCTACACAAAGAGCATAAAAAGCAAATTAATCGGCCTTCCAGGAACTACAAATAGTTAAAAATCATTTAACCGATCGGTGTCAGATCATTCCCGAATCGTGCATGTCTAAATCGGGACTATTATCCCGTTTTTGTTACATTCAATCAGTTTTATAGATTCCTGGAAAAATGCTAGTGTCTCCTAGGAGGAAAGTTTGGACGCGAAAGTATGTTGGACAGACTCGTGATAAGATTAAAATATATAATACGATTAAAAAAATTAAGTGACTTATGTGCATCATGAACTAGACACAAAGAGAGAATTCTAGAAAGATCTGGCAGAACTCAGAAGTTATCCAAACCATTACTCGATGTCATAGTTTGGTATTCCAGAGATGGGAGAAGGAATAGAGGCCATCAAATAAAGAGATGGGAAGACAATCAGCCGGAAGGATGGACGAGATTAGCTCGTCTAAAAGACAAGAAACAAGGGGAGGCCTATGTCGGAAGACAACCTGATCAACTGGCTGATTACTAGTGCGCTATAAAAAACTATAGTTAAAATGTTTGGCATAGGTAAAAATTATGTAAAAGTATGTATTTGGTTTGTGAATAAAGGCTTTTATTTTTATTAACCCGTCGCTGCCTTATGGTACTAGAACATTTAATACAAACAATTAAACATAAGTATTTTTTTTACTATAACAACGGGCGGTTCTCCTGATTTTAAGTGATAACGCCGGCCATGGACATTCACATGACCTGAAGGCTCGCAAGGTACGCATTTTTCTTGAAGGACCCTAAGTCACATTGGTTCGAAAGTACTTCAGTATAGCTGGGTCCATACAGTGGTGGTGCGTGGCCAAAACTGCCTCTGTTGTGGAACGATGGACGTCGAGGTGATATTGATGGAATTTCGTATTCTGCCTCGACGTCCGATGATGAAGAAGACTTGTATTATATTTCAGATAAACGTGAACACTGCATTTTGTTTACAATGTTTCATTAACTGGCTTCCGCTTTTGTATTGAGAACCTTCAATTTATTTTGATATAGTTTTTATATTACTTTACATGCAAATTAGTGTCCACTTATTTCGGCCATCTTCAAAAACATCGGATCAAAAGGTTTTATCGATTGTATCGTCCAGTCATTTTATCGTTTCGAGATTGAATCACGTATTATATCGGACTCTTTCTAATTACCTGAGATATGTCAAATAAACTCGTAACTGGCTTAAGGCATGAGAGTAAGCGAGAAGAGGTTTTACGCGTGAGAGTAATGTGAAATACGTGTTTATTTTTTTTAAACTGTATAAGTGGCTACGACTGTTTCAGCGATTGACTCATAATTTTTAAACAATAATAAAATATGTTTATTCATTATAAGTAGATATTCAATGTGTGTGTTGTATTAGGGAACAACTCTTAAGTAAAAAATTACCTGTGTCATGGATCGCAGCTCTTAAATAACAAACTTAATACTTAATTCCACAGTTAATATATATTTTTAATTACAATTTTTTTTAACTGTTTATATCAAATTTTTGAAGTGAAACTTCTTTATCGGGGTTGAAAAAAAAATTTGTGTAACATTTTTTCGTTACGCGTCACATTTTTCGGTTACGCGTCACATGTTTCGGTTACGCGTCACATTTGACCGTTACGCGCGTCTTTTTCTTGTCCCTACCAGGGTTGATTCAAAGAGATTCTAAACCATTAATAACAAAAATGTATAATAACGATAACAATGATACTAAAAATTCTATTACAATTTATGAAATTCTGTAATAATCTTAGTGGTAATAAGGTAAAATGAAATAATTGTATTATTTGTATTCAAGTCTGTGATATTAAAAGCCTTTTGTTAAACGAAAGGTCATAAAGAAGTTTCAAAGGTTTGTTAGGTCATAAAGAAGTTTCACTTCAAACGTGTGTACACTAGTACACGCACATTTTTATTTTTTTTTAACTAACAGAACTTGGTAATTTTTAACTACATTTTAGTTCTCAGTCTCCAACTCTGCGTAAGGTGTTTTCATAAGTTCTTTAACAGTTTTTTTTAATTGGGGACGTTGAGCAGGTAGTTAAGCACCCTAAGTTAAAAATGTGTGATACGCGTATAAAAACCTATTCTTATTGTTATCTGTATAATTATAACATTGATTGTTGATTGGTGTGTTTTGACTACAGAATTCTGTCTTTTTTAAATCTATTAATGTAGGTACTTAATTGACTCGAATTCACTGTTTTGTATATTTTGCTTATCAATGTAATCTGTTTTGGCTTTATATATTGTCTAAGTGTTTTTTTTATGTGTAGCTGTAATATTACTTATAAATCAATATTTTTTTCTATATTGGTATCATTAACTATCTGTGCCTGACAGGCGTAACCAAGTTTTTAATCTATTTAATTATCGATTATTTAAAATATGTTAGTTGCATATATAATAGCAGACTAAGCTTGGTATATCTATGTCTTAAAAGTAGATAATAAAATATGTCTATGGTTTATCTGTACTCACTTGTACCACACCAAGGCTGTATATTCTGGCGCCTCCATGTCACAACGCAACTCATCCGCCCCAGTTCCCACACTGAGGATTTGTCGCATTGTTTACAACCCAAAAACTAGTTTTATAAATTTATTGGCAATAAATGCGACATTTTGCAATCTTGAATACGTAACGGTGAATTTGTGCGTTTTATACGGATGATGATTTAATAATATAAAATTAATCCCTTGGAATTATATAAATATATATATATGTGTATTGCGTTATTTTAATTATTGAGTTCATATTTCCCAAATTATATTCCAAAGTTTTACAAAAGATACAAAGCTTGAAAATATATGCCTATTCTTAAAACTAATTTAAGTCCATCCATTAGGGCAAACAGGCTGCGTCATTTTCTCTATAGAATATGTGACTAAGCAAACGAAGCTAATTATTGTTTCACCGGGAATCAAATCCAGGGTAGATAAGCCTGAAAGCTGGGCGTCACAATAAGCGTTTCTCTCTCTATTTTTGTATAGGTATATAAATAAACTGTGTAACTCTTGAATTATTATTTGCAAGCCCAATCTATTAACAACTTTATCGAAGAAACACGACCTTTATAGGCTGTGATTTTGCTTTGTAAAGTTTAATATAACGTTGTCAGCTTATTAAGGAAAGAGAAATAAAAAAAAAGTGCTGGATTTAAATAATTACGATGCTTCTAGAAATTATGTAGCTCATTACCATTTAATAATTTATTCAGAATCGCCACATGTATTATATTTTTAATCTGTTATTTCCTCTACGTGTAACAAGATACTGTGATGACACGATTTTAGAAATCAGCTGTTAAAATTACCCTTATTTGTTTTGTTCTCGCAAACCTTAAAATGCAATATTAATAATATCTAATTACATTAAATGCGTTATGGTAGTAAGAAGACACGGTTTCTGCCAACGATGGTTTTTAAAATTAAGCTATTTGACAGTTGACAGTTGGGTACCACCCAGAGATGGGTGTCTGTTATAATATAAATGTGTGGTGGCCATTTTAAATTTATTTCTCATATTTAACTTATAATATAGATATTGATAATTTTATAGATTGAAAAAATATACATATATCGAAATAGTATAGCTACTATTTTAGTATCTAAAAGATTAAACACAAATTGGCGCCAATAATTGCTTCCAAATTTAAATATAAAAATATTTTTTTTATTGTTACATTATTTATGGCCAGACTAGTTAGATAGGGACAGATAAGATTAGATTTTGTCTGAGAATGAACCTAGAAAACTTGGAGAACCCGAAGTGAATACAACCACGTCACTTGGCCGATATTCAATAATTGTATGCAAATGATGCAGTGTCATTGTTCATAAGATACTTATGTAAATCATGGCGTGCACCTGATGACAATTAAATGCAATTATTTATATTTTCCACGACAAAAATGTGGCTAATTTATAATAAAAATATCATCAATGACTGATTGCAAATGTATGTCTTGAGTAACACTGTTATGCGCTCTGTGGACTCCAGATATTTATAGTAAAAGTGTGAATTACGGGTAAACCCGCACGGCACAGCTAGTAGTTCATAGATGTACCCAGTACACGAAAATATGTCAGAGATTTAAAAATGGTGGCTCCATTTATTGCGCAGTGTACATGTGATCATTGCACAGCTCCAGATTTATCATTTCTTTTTTTTTCCTCACAGCGATTCCCTGGAAGAGATCGTTCGCAAGCGATAAGGCCGCCATTTGCCCTCCTTTATTTTATTTGTACTTCATATCTTGCAACGAAGTGTGAATAAATGAAATAAACATGTTTAATAATTCCAAGACCAATATTATAATCTTTATACTTAGAGAAGATTTATTTATTTTCCACCATTACAGCTGCTTAACACTTATTCTATAGAAAAGAAGAATTATTAATTGTTCCGCATTTTTTTTTAATTTTCATTCATCTAGTTTTTGTAAACAATTGTCAAAGGATTGCAAATATATTTTGTACTATAACTTTTATAGTAAAAGGTGCACATTCATACTAAATCAAAATAAATCTTTTGGTCACCTGTTTGACACCTGCTATAATTAATGAGTAATTAATTTGGTAGCAATATGTAACTGACAATTTTTCTTTACATAAGTCTATAACTTTTGGTCGCCCGCGGCTTATACATTACTCATAGGTTCCAATTAATTAATCGTTAGAATATTAAATATAATTATTGATTTTTTAAAATATTTTAATCATATATGTGTTACAGGTTTCCTACCGTCATCATAAAAACGATGTCAATTCGACGTGTGTTTTTATTTAAGAAAGAAACTTGCGGATAATATTTCCCAGATCAACTGTTGAATAGATGAACGAAACATGTACCCCAAATTGTTTGCCAAATAAAATATTTTAGATTTATCACATATCCATAAATAACGTAATTTATTTCATATTGTATAATTATTTTGCTGGCATTCGTCGTTAAAGATAGGCTTTATTTAATAATAGGATAGATAAACTATAAAGTATAGATTATAGAGCAGTGTTGGCTTCAGCGTGCATTTCATCCCCGAAGTCGGAGGTTCGATCCCCGGCTGTGCACCAAAACTTTTAACATTCGCTCGAACGGTGATGAAAAACATCGCGTGGAAACCTGCTTGCTTTGCGATCCAACACGACGGCGTATTTCAGGCACAGGAGGCTGATCACCTACTAGCCTATTAGATTGACAAATTTTCATGAAACCGATACAGCAATCTGAGGCCCAGACCTAAAAAGATTGTAGCGCTAATGATTGATTTTTTATTATTCATTTCCGATTCGGACTGATTTAGTTATTACAAATTTATTTTAATGAAACCGCTTCTTAAGCTAAATTTAAATTTAAACCAATATATAAAATGAGATTTACCTTATTAATATAAATTAAATCATATTTGTACTTTTTAATTTCGTCTCTGACTAATTGTATCGCCGTCTGTATGACAAGAGAAAAATGATGAAGCACTGGTCTTATTTTTATGAATTAATTATAATAGATAATAATGTCTGTTATATAGGTAGAAAATCGTTGGATAATTTAATAAACATAAAAAATCTTAACGAGTAATGTAAGTCAAAGGCCGCAGGCATTATAAACAGTTTACTTACGTGTTAGTAGTAATATTTTTAAAATAATTCGTTTGAGGTTATTTTTTTTCTTCCGAGTGCTTCATTAAGTTTTTTCTTAAGGATTTTTAGTTGTAAGCTACGCTACATTCATATATATTGAGATATGATATAGATTGCAAAGGTGAATATTAAGATATTTAAATTTATCTTTACAAATATTTGTTAAATTTAATATAATGTATTTAGGTACCAAAACAGAACAACAATAGGTCATATCTATCTGAATCAGCTGCGGTTCGAATTCTCGTAAGTTGAGAGCTCTCTTGGTTGAGATTTAGATAATAATTATAATAATAAAGCCACTTTAATTCCATACTATAAAAATCAAATGAAAAAAACGAACACCAGTTTTGTTATTATACACTAGGTATACGTTACTTATTTTTATTTCCATTACTGCGTGTTCTGCAGTATGGACTTCTTTTGGGCATCCTCCTGAACTTTCCATTTGGATCTGTTCTTTGCATTTCTCCCCAGAAACCTTTACTTTTTTTAGACGCTTAGATTCAGTAGGTACTAGCTTAAACTCATAAGTCGTTTCACCACTGATTAAACTGTGGAGAATCTAATAGTATTAACATTTCTAAAATGCCGCGACTATAAATAAGGCTGTACCCGTTTTGGTGATATTACTTTGAGTTATTTATGAGTTTTATTTATTCCTTGTTAGTCGGTAGCGGTCTTCAGCCCTCTTTAATGTCATCAAATTGATTAAAACGTTTCAATTTTATAACTAGTTCACGAATGTGACTTCGTTTGTTGTTATGTAATAGAATATTCGTTTAACTAGGTAATTGAAAGATATTATAGGAAAATCGTAAAAAATTTAGCATTGTAACTAAATTTAAATTTCGTGTACCCTCTTATATAGCAAAGTCGAGATGACTTTTTTATACCTTTTCATCCCTTCAAGCGCACCAAATCTTAAAAGGCCGGGCAGCGCACCTGCTAAAACAGGCAATGTGAGTGTCCATGCCTTCTGCCCGTTTGCCCATCTCCGGTATCTAGATTTAAGCATTCTGATTTTGATCTAGGTTCAGCTCTTGAAATCGAAACCAAAAAAAACAAAAGAAAGAAAAAATTAAAAAAATGTAAAACATCAATAATCGTTTAAAAAAACTAAAAAACACGCTTTTAAAGCACATCAAACTAAAAAGTGAAAAATAATTCCTAATTTAGGCTGAAAATGGTAAATACTGGTATTATTGTGAAAAAGCGTGGGTTGCTCGATAGACGAAAAATATGGCACAGAGCTTTGGCAGAGGTCAACATACATACATACATACTTACATACATACATACAGGTGAAGCTAATATAAAGCGTGTAAAAAGTCAAGAAATAACGCTGTCTTCACCACAGAAATATGATTTGAATAATATAATCGTAAGGATTCTGTAAAATGTGTCTGATTGTGACAGAAATGTATGTTTTTATCAGATAATAGGATTTTATAAAGGAGTTACATCTAATTTTAGGATGTCTTTGATCCCTAGGAGGATGGGCTTTGATTTGGGATGCTACTTGTGTGGACACGTTACAAGCACAAAAGCTGGCACAGCCGCTGAGCAGGCGGAATATAATAAACGGCTAAAATAAGGGCCTTTCTTCCAAATTTTTCCCCTTTAGATTGGAGACTCTTGGACTGTGGGGTTTTAAGATTTAAGATGGCTAGTAGACAGTACCAGTGACCCTGAGCTGATGCTTTCCTCGCCCAAGGAATAAGTTTCGCAATACAATAAATGCTGCAAGCAATAAAGGTACACTACCACAGGGGCCAAACTTTTTAAATTTGTTTTAACTTTTTATTTATGCATTTTTAATTATTACTTAGTAAACCATATGTAATAATGGGACATTACTGCTATATATAATGCGACGGTCGGCGTGCAAGGATGTTTTTAGAATTCTTACTTTTCTAGAAAACGATTTCGTACGCCTCTGAGATGATAATGATAATTAGTTTGTGATTATAGTTGAATTATGTCAGAATAAATAAATAGATTGAGAGATTTTATTATAACGAAGGGGGAAATGCAAAAATAGTTGGCCCATCGTTTTTGCGTCGGGAATACAAAATGTTTGTTCTTAGAAGTGTCTGTAAGTTAGTATTAATCACGCAACAGACACACAAAACATATCTTATTGAGTAGACATATTTATAAGTCTTAAAAATTAATTAACTGACCTGTTTCGCTACTTGCAATTAATGCAATCTTTTGTTTTTTAATTAATTTTCGAAATCAATTAGTTTTGACCTCGCGAAAAATTAATTAACATTTTAATGTCAACCGATCATTAGTAGAATCAACCCTTACATACGTAATATATTTTAAGTAATGATAGATTTTGTATGGCGTAATTTATTTTTTATTTTTTTACACTTCGTTGCATAACAATATAAAAATTTAACATAATTATATGTAAAGGAGAGCAACCGGCGGCCTTATCGCTTTCGAGCGATCTCTTCCAGGCAACCACTGTGAGAAAAAAAATGTATTTAATTAGATAAGGTAGGTAAGAATCCAAAAAATACAAATTAAATATAGATATTAAGAAAAAAAAAACTAATCAGGAACAAGGAACAAACTAAACTAATAAAGGATACATGAAAAATAAAAAACGCACATGGATCATAATAATTTAATTTAAGATTTAATTAAATAATGATAATTTTTAATTACGTAATGATAAATTTTACATTAATTTTTGTATATCGTTATTGTGTTGGTAAATTTGGCGCTCCGTGGTCATTTTTGGAACTAAATTAGAAGCATACTTGACGCTCGATTTTGTGTTTCAGCCTTGGTAGTAGGTTCTTAACAATTAAAATATAATACACTTGTGCCCTTTTGTCTGAACTTTCTTCAAGGATCTCGGATCATGTCGTCCAACTGAACATTTAATATATAAACGTATTTACAGTGTATACTCTTTATAACGAATTTCAAGGGACCGAACATTTAATTTATGGAGAGTTTTCGTTATATGGAGAGAATAGAAAAAAATACCAAATTTAACCAACTACAATAATTAAAGGTACGCACGCTGTAAATCACGCGAAACGTCGGATTTTTTTTAATTATGTAAAATAATTATAAAGTTTATAATAATACATAATTTCAATCCGGTAAAAAAGTGTTATCTTTAGTTATGTTAATAAAAGACAATTACAATAATTTCTTATGTTATTACTATTAATAGTTATATTATTCCAAACACATATATATTCTGTTAACTTTTCCTGACGTAATACACGATAGGTTACGATGGTGCGTTTAGTAATGGAGACCTAAAATTAGTAATTTTTGGGTGTAAATTTATGCACAATAAGTATCGAAATAATGTTAAAAAACGGAGTTTAAAGTACTAATTAAAGTCTAATGGCCTAATTAATTTGCATATAAAAGTGTCCCTGGATAATTGGTGCTGGTTGTCGCAATAATTAAACACCGGTAGCGAAATATTTTATAACTAAAGATTCTGTTATTCCCGCCACAGTGTATTAGGAACAGTAATTTTGTGATTTGTTTGTAATTCAAATTTATTATAATGCTATATTATTATCTTATATATTTAGCACATTATAATAATATTATAATGATATTATATTTTATGTGACTTGACTGACATATCCTTAACTTACATTGTTTTTTTTTAAAATTAAACATGTTACATTATATTCCCGTGAAAAATATGGGCCCCGTAATTGCAATTATCACAACATCAAAAGACTGGCACTACTTTCTGGCACAGAGACCTAAAATACGTCTTGACGAAGAATCTACCGTCCTTGTCCTAACAGTTGTGAGTTATTCTCTTTGAAAACAATAAAATATCATGTCACTCACGTTTTTCAGACGTTATTAATGCGTGTAGTAAATATTATTCCAACTGTTGTATCAATACTGTAAAGATGCAGTAATAAAACGTGTAACGAGACACGATCGCTTCCATAAATATTAAGTAACTAATTCCGTTTTAATAGTAAGATATAAATAAGTTATGTGTAAATGTGGCGTCAGTATTAATTGATCATGTTGCCGATATGTCGTGATTTACTGAAATTTATAGAGAATTTATTGAAAACTGACCGACCATAAATAATTCATTTATGCGCGTTGATTATTCAAATTTTTGTAATTTTTGGAAGGTTAATGTTATTATCGATTCGAAGGTACCTATAGGTATAACCGTACGAGTCGTATTAATTCAAAATGTCATTCTTTTGTAAACCAGCGAACTGAAGAAATGAATCCCGGTGGGGGTCGTCCCTGGGAGATCTGACAACGCACCCACTGAAATGGGTGTCCATGGGCAGTGACGTTTGCCCTTTTTGGAAGTGCCGTAACGTTATTTGGCCCCATACCCTATGTATGGTGTAAAAAATGATGACGTCTTCAAAGGATTAAACCAAATGTCTTGAACATTCGTACTCTGCAACAAAAACTTAGAATGAGAGGTACAAAAACTTAAACGGAGTCGTAACTGATTACGGGGTAAGCCTGTAAGCCTGCAAGGGTGTATACAATTGTAATACGCTTGTTAAATACATTTTTAAGTCGGTTACTGCATTTTAACCGGACCTGTAAGAAGGTTCAAGGTCTCGGCTTCAGATTTTTGTATGTGTTCTCTGATTGGCAACCATCTGTGCCTTTTTCCGTCGACTATTTGTATCTAAGGCATGCCGGTTTCCTCACGACGTTTTCCTTCATGGTACGGGCGAGTGTACGGGCACATAGACAAAGTCTATTGGTGATCAAACCTACGACCCCATGAGAGTCACACGCTGAAGCCACTAGGCCAACACTGTTCAAGGAGGAGATGATAGATATTATGACCTTAATATACCAAAGACAACCTTTTCTTGCAGTTTCTGTTAGAAGCTTAAACAATTTATTATTAAATAAACGTCATTAGAAAATAACACAATCTCAATACGAACAAACACGCTTTTAAAACCTACAAAACGTGAGAAAGCTCTCAAGGTAACAGGAAGCCGGTCTATTTTAATTTTCTAGAACGCAATGTGATTCGTGACCTCAATAACATGTAATAAATCATAAACGACCATAAACGTGACACTCAAGTGGACAAAATTTAGAAATAAATGGCGGTTTTTCGATACTCACTGTTAAATTTAATCTGCGTAATATCCGTATTGCACTTTCATAGTCTACTCTTTGTTCATACAAATCTGTTCTGTACAGTTCAAGCTGTAGTCTTATGTCTCTTTTCAACATAGGGCAAACGAAGTTTGAGAGTAAGAGATGAAATACTACTACTACTAACTTCAGAGTTAAGTAATTTCATAATTTTTTCCATTGTAATTCTATTGTAACTTTTGGGTTGTGTTGTGATATAATAAACTTCAAAATCCTAATTAATATATCATAGATAGAGTACGTATGTAAGACGCATTTCATTAAATAATATTAGTTTATTATAACGTACATATGTCCAATGTCAGTGCAATTTAGATTAATCGCAATTTAAGCCGTGAAGGTTAAATTTAATGTTACCTTAATAACTCTTCGCTGTTACATTATTTATTGTTGCTTATAATAGTTATATAACGAAATATATATAGAACATTTTAATTAAAGTACTCTTTCATCTCTTTCTGTGTAATTGTAAGTATGCTATGATAAAAAGAAACAGTTGTATTTATTGAAGTAGTAGTAGTAGACGCCCGTTGTGCGTTAACTCAATTATTAAGTCAACCTAGCTCCTTTCAGAACTTCCGCATGTTTGCCTCACCAAAGCAGCAAATGAAACGCACTTCCTCAGAGTGATCTCTGCTTAAGCCAAGCTGCAACTGCTCTGCTGAACTGGACTTCATGTATACATTTCTTTTCATTGACATTTTAGTGCTTCCTTGCATTGTATATATGTGTGTTTGTACAAACAATGCGTTATGATTCAGTATTACCTTTTCTTGTTTGGTGTACATATTAGTATGTTAGCATCGACTTACCACAGTATACTGAACTTTAAATTTCACAAGATTATCACCTTGCAATTGTGAATAATTTGTATACCATATTTAAATTTATTAAAAGCTTTCAAAAGTTCACTAAAAGATGATCTCCGTTTTAAATATGTACTTAGATTTGCTAGTCGCAGGTCCCCATGCAATTGAGTTTCTGTATATGTGCACAGTTAATACTGGCACGTACAGTGAAGAAAAATATCGCGAGGAAGCATGACTTAGACCAGACGGCGTGTGTCAAGCACAGAAGGCTGATCACCTACTTGCCTTATTGAACCAATGATGACAAAACAGATACAGAAAGACTTAAAAGTGCCACTTTTTAGTTTAGATTTACTTAGGATTTTTCATCGGACGTACCATTAACAATTAGCATACGAAAGCGATGACGGCCATTAAAATTTTGCCTTGAATTATAAGACAACAGCCCTGCGATTCTGTAACTCACTTCACGAACTCACACAGCGGTTTTCGCATCGGCGGTCTCTCTCAAATCAGTCGTGAAGCAGTCATTTTATGATTTGGCATTCTGATAAACAATAAAGTACAAGCTCCCACCTTTTCAGAATCCCAAATCATAAAATGACTGCTTCACGACTGATTTGAGAGAGAGCGCCGATGCGAAAACCGCTGTGTGAGTTCGTGAAGTGAGTTACAGAATCGCAGGGCAGCTTTCATTACATCTAATAAAACTGTACAAAATTTATCAAATTCCTCCTCCAAATATGGCAGATACAACATGCACTATATTTTCCTTACTACAAATATTGTATACTCTGGAGTAAGAGTTAATGAAAAATAAACAAACGTTTCGAAAAATCGTAACCAAACTTGAGACAATGAACGCTATGAATCATAGTTTAGCAACACTCACTAAATAGGACAAAATGTCGAGGTGTAATTCAAAAATCCAATCAAAACTGTGCTTTATTACAATACACTAAGACCGCAAATTCCCTAAGCCAAACTAATTGCATTGCAGAATTGTTTTTTAAATGATATCCATCGATCAAAAGTTGGTATTACGTAAACGATGTGTCGCCTATTCTTTTGTTTTTTGTAAAGGTTCTTCGTATTGCATATTTCAATTTTAAATTACAGTTAGATACATTCAAAGACAATTATTATGGATACTAATACCCAAGTTATGTTTAAGGCTCTGAGGTTTTCTGAGGCTTTTTGGTATCGCTTTGTTGGAAGAAGTGAGTTGCGTCGCACAGCTGAATGAAGCCCGAAGTAAAAATAATTACGACTCGTTTTTTGTTAATTATTTATGAGTACTGTGTAATAATTACAAGTTATTTATATTATCTTCACATTGGTTTATTCAGCGTTTTTGTAGTATTCGCACTTATACGTATATTCATTTATTAATAAAAGCTTGCCAGCGCTCGGCACACTGATACATTGGTAGAAGAAAAATAAAATATAATTTTTAATGTAACAATCTTATATTATTATACAAATGGAAAAAAATTATAACAAAAAAAGGAATTTTGTTTTTCCTTTTTTTTATAAAAAAAGAAAGTCGATTTCAATGTGTGGGGAGAGCGACTATGGATATCCAGACAGATAATATGCATATTTGGAATCATAAATAACCTATAAGGTCAGTTTATTTATAATGTAGTGTGAAGTCGTCTTTATTTGGCCTTGGTTGTATTCAAAAGGTCGGTAATATCTGGTAATATTGGAACAAATCTACAAGGTACTTAGGAGCAATAAAACGATGGCTTGATAATAAGGTTACGTGACCACTCCAATTTACAAGCTATACTTTGATAGTATCAGTAATCTTATCACCAAAAAATACATTTTTATTTCAGTGTATTGTTTATTTATTATCACATATAAGATAGTAGCCTGTTCGGGAATGTTTCTAGAAGCGTGAAAATGTAAATTGTTTGTGGTCAACATTATCTCTAGATCAAAAAACGAATATATTTCATCTTTCCTGAGCCATTTTCTAAGACATATACAAATGCATATAACACTTGTGCGATTTATTCTTGCTTGTAAAATTTTAATAACGTAAATCTAAAAACTAATAAGACCTGTGGCGCTACAACCTTTTTAGGTCTGGGCCTCAGATTGTTGTATCTGTTTCATGATCATTTGTCAATCTTATAGGCAAGAAGGTGATCACCCTCATTTGCCTGACGCACGCCATCGTTTTGGGTCTAAGGCAAGCCGGTTAAATGTTAAATGAGCACATAGAATGGAAGACCATTGGTGCACAGCTGGGGATCGAACCTACGACCTCAGTAATGAGAGTCGCACTCAGAAGCCACTAGATAACAACTGCTCTTAATACAATTGAATACTTATTATTTATTCCGTAATTACGAGATTGGATAGGCACAAAACTAAAATTACCCATTTTTTATGAGAAATCCACTAATAAGGAATAATGTGTAATATTATAGCATCAACTGGATGATAGGACCAACAAAAATATTTCCATGGATTAGCTCCACGCGTTACAAAAATATCTATTGTCGTGATTGTTCGTATTGCGGTGGACTGCCTATTTTACGACGCATTCATTCTGAAAATAAAATTTTACGACGGTTATTTTGAGTCTGATCGATTATTGAAAGATGTCTTAATAGTTTTCATGTGACTTATTTAAGTGTTATCTTTAACAATAAAACTACTAAGCTTTTAGCTTTGGCTTATAGATATTAATATGTAACGGATTGTTCCGTTAGGGTTGAGGGGTACGAGTTACATGTGATATTAAGTATGCTGCCGCTATACACTGCCGATATAATCCACTTATTTTTAATTATTTACAACATTCTTAACCTACAAAGTAATAATAATAATTATTAAAAAGAAAATCAAAACATATTTAAAAAGTTTGGTCCCTGTGGCAGTGTACCTTTAACGCTGGAAGAATTTCCTAATTAATCAATTAATTAACATTAATTTAAAATTAATTAATTAATTATTTTTAATTTTGTAATTTTTAAATTAAAAATATTGTCAAGAAGAACATTGTGTAGTAATAAAGACAATCGTATGTTTTTGAGGTGCGTGTGGGAATGTGTAAGTGTGTGTTGATAATATTCTTAAATTAAGAAGATTTGTGAGCGAAATGCAAGACTGTATTGTTTAAAAATAGCAAAAGTAATTTGTCAACATGCATCTGGATAGTATACGTACCCATCAGAAATTTTCGGGTTTATCTACTAAACCGATTTTGACGAAACTTAAAATTTTCTCCGATTTTTTTTACATATAAACATACAAGCATACGGGCGTAAACAGAACATCATTATTTCCTTTTTAAGTCTGTTAATACACGATTATTTATATTTTCGATAATGACTAATTATAATTTTTAATAATTTATTAAAAGCTATTAGAATTACTATTCTAAAGTGTAATTATTGTGTTTGAGAAATATCTGCTAAAGGCTGTTAATTTTGTCACTCCCACACTGTTTATTTACTTTAAATGACGATCATAACTCCATTTCACAGCCATTCGTTAGGTCTCAATTATAGTTAAAACTAAATAGATAAATTTTGGTTAAGACATACTTAACGGCTACCGTATAACCAGGTAAGTGGTACAATTTTACCAACTTTAAAAAAGCAGTTTTAGATCGGAATGTATGATAATATTTGATGTATATTAAATAAGGCTACGTGTGCTAAGTTTCGTGCGTGTCCACAAATCGGTAACTCAAAGTCAAATGGTCGATATTTTAAATCTTAGGAACAGTTTAAGTTTCATCAATATCGGTTCAGTAGTTGTAAGACATGTGTACCCATTTCTAGACACATTTAGAGGAAGGAAGGTCCTCGAACCTTAACAGAGGATCTTCTAGCAACTAACTTGCCCAGTTGCAGCGCTGCATAGTAAGAAACACTTACCGTGTAACCAGGTACATAATGTCGACAAGCATTTGAAATAATTCAAATAATATTTAATTGTTTGGAGTTGAAACTTTTGGGCCGTGGGGTTCAAGTGCACAGGCGCCAATTTTTTTTTTTTTTTTGGCAATTCACACCAATTGACTTAGTCCCATGCTAAGCTTGTGAAGCTTGTGTTATGGGTACTAGGCAACGGATATACATACATATTACAGATAGATACACATATTATTACATATTTAAATACCCAAGACCTAAGCACAACAACACACAAATTTAAAAATAAAGTTGGAGCCTGGATAGTACCGGTGACCACACATGCTTTCCTCGCTCAACTAATAAATATCAATTTGTTTTAATTTTTTATTTTTCAATTTTTAATTATTATTACTATGTAGGTTAAGATGATTGTAAATACTGTATATTTGTGTGTTAGAAATAAATATTTTTTTAACAATTAGTTTTTATATTACATATATTGTAGGAAGTTCTTCGTCAACCTTCGGATGCTACTGTTCACTTAGCAATTTGAAGTACAAACAAAAAATAAAAACAATTTTATCTAAAAACAAATAGCACTTAAACAAAAAATGACATGTCATTGAATTATTGAAAGCAATTCAATACATAATTTGCATAGATAAAAAACGATAGAAACATTAGATCGACTGATCGAAATTCCCACACCTTGTGCTGAGTCAGCGGGTGTCGAAATCGTATTAAAGTGTCGCCCACTGCATCAGATAACGTGAATGGATGTTAATAGACTTGGAAGGAATCACTCGTTTTTGGATATAAAAATTACATTTAATACCAAACACGTCATAGCCAAGAGTCTATGCCTGATATAAAAAAGAAATAAACTTTTTTATAGGCCTACGCCCAAAAGGCCAGCCCATTTTGACGGCTACGTTACCGGCCTTTGAGGCAGAAGTATACTCTTTTTTTAAACAATTGTAGGTCGTGTCCAGGGAAGACCCCACCGGGGGTTGATTCCACACTTCGCTAGTTCGCAAAAGCATGAGTGAAACGGACCGTAGAAGACAAACTCTTCATCTGGGTGTTGGTGATGAAATTTTGAGTTAATACTCTTACGGTGTTGATAGTCGTCGGTCGGTCAGTAGTTCTCTTTATGAACGTAGAATGACATATCTTCTTTGCCTGTGTTTTTTGGTCTCGGTTTTGAAAATATCAAACGCACGATGAAATATGATCTATTAGTTTAATTATAATTATTGAAAACTACATTTTATGCTTTACTCGATTTAAGAAACGGATTAATTCAGTAACTACATATAAAAAAATGATTCAATGGCACTACAACCTTCTTAGGCGTGGGCCTCAGATTTCTGAATCTGTTTCATGATTATTTTTCAGTCTAATAGGTAGGTATGTAGGTGATCAGCCTCCTGTGCCTGACACACGCCGTTGACTTTTTGCGTCTAAGACATGTCGGTTTCCTCACGATGTTTTCCTTCACCATTCGAGCGACTGTTAAATGCGCACTTAGAAAGAAAGTCCATTGGTGTACAGCCGGGGATCGAACTTACGACCTCAGGGATGAGAATCGCACGCTGAAGCCAGTATCCCAACACTTCTCATCAGAGTAACTACGTATACAATTCAATGTACGTAACGTTTTACGTAATAAGTTCACCATCCCATGCTTCCATATATCACAAGAAACACCTCAGCCCTTCTTTAGGTTTGGGCGATGAGGACTAACGTCCGTTATAATGCTGATAAATCTCTATCTGCAGTAAACGCTTAGAGGACATGCGATGCTGATCCATTTTATGACTGTCTCCACTGTCTTCAGACAAAAGGTGCTGCAGCCATCGTTCCGTCACCAATAACAATTGCAAAGAAAAAATATATTAAATTTTTAAATTACATATTTGATTTAATAGTTGTATTTCTTAATCTAGTTTAATGTCATCTATTTTTATTGTATTCTTTTCTCTTTAATAATTGTAATGTTTTCTTTATAGTTGAACACACTTATCATTGTTTCATTGTATTGTCTTTCGTTAGTGTGCCTTTTAAAAGAAATATTATTATTATATAATTTATTGCATAAACAAAATCTGTTCTCTGGTAAAGGGATTGGCCAACTTATTTCCAAAAACACACTTCTTGCTGAGAGTTTTTTTTTATTACCAAGTCTAGTCTTTAAGGTCTAGTTGGCTCCAATAAATATAATTAATTTATGAATAGTACCTACTTAAGAAAGACGTTTTAAGTTTTAATAATCTAGTATTAATCGTGTCCTCCATAAGTAATGTTTTTGTTCGTGTTTCGTCATAACTTGACAATATATTTCGTGGAGTACATTGAAACTGCGCAGACGCATGGAGTTGGAACTACGCTAATGCCTCAGCCGCAAGCGCAATATAAGTCGTGATTGTGTTGACATTCAATATTGTCATTATTGTTTAATGTCACTCACGCGAAGTGGCTTAATAATGATGTAAAAATGTATAATGCAATAACAATGTTCGAGTTATCTGCCGCGGGGCTATGATGGCCATGTTTGTTGTTTTACCGTTTGATTTATCTAATATATAAAATTCTCGTGTCACGGTGTTTGTGGTTAAACTCCTCCGAAACGGCTCGACCGATTCTCATGAAATTTTGTGTGCATATTGGGTATGTCTGAGAATCGGACAATATCTATTTTTCATTCCCCTAAATGTTAAGGGTAGTCCACCATTATTATTTTTTTAATTTTTTGAGAATTTTTTCAACCCTCTACGATCAACCCCTATTTTTTATTATAAATGATAAACATGGCAAAACGACGTTTACCGGATCAGCTAATTTATTTATAAAAGCTTGCTAACGTTCATAACAATGATACATTGGTACAAGAAAAATAAAATACAATACTTAATGTGACAGCATAGGCAAACATTACATACCATTTGAAGAGATAAAAAAATTTTAACTAAGGAAAATTGATTTCAAAAGTGTGAGAGGAGCAATGATAGGACAAATGGGATGATATGGCCTGGAGTATCTAGAGGGTACACGAAATTTAAATTTTGTTAAAACGTTGGGGGGGGTTATTAACGGGATTCTTAAATATCTTACTATATATAGACAATTTATGTATAGAGATTTATTACCTATTTATGTACAATTTGAAGTCTGGTAGGTAATTTTAATAGCGGGAGGCCTAGAAGCAAAACGAAATTGTAAGCAACTAAATTTCGTTTCATTAATTTTTTTGAAAGTTTTATAAACTTAAGTTTTTATAAGTGAATAAATAATTCGTAATATACTGATATTAAGATATAGTATATAATTAAATAATTTTATAATACACAAAGAAATGTCATAGTCATTATGCCCATTAGATGGTAATGTTAGTGTCGTTTTTTTGGCGCCAAAGTTCAAGGTAATTTTTAGTACTTGATTACCGAAAATGGCTTTGACTTTCAACTATAATTTCGGTTCAAAGTCTAATATGAATAAACCAAAGTAGTCCGATCAGATATAAAAAAATTGTTATATTTTTCAACCGGCTTTTTTATTTACTTTATAGTACAGGGGGCAAACGGGCAGGAGGCTCATCTGATGATAAGTGATACTGCCGCCCATGGACACTCTCAATGCCAGAGGGGAAAAAAATTTTTAAAGTAAAATTTATTTCAAAGAGAAGCAACTACGGATATCCAGATCCTCTTTTATCAGAATGCTCAATCTGGATATCAGTGAGTATTTCTCGCTTAAAAACCCAAAGGAAATTATCAATTCGAGAGTCTTTTGTTTTTGCCTAATTATATTTTTGTTCATTTTTAATTGCTCTTGAAGGATTTCATAATGTACATATAAGGTCCTAGAACAAGAGTCACAAAATTTTTAATATTACTGTAATATTGTTCATCTATAAGTAAATTTTTTTATTATTTCAACTGAGTAAGATCTACATATTCCTACTACAAGTGATAACCAGTATTTCCAAAGGATCTTCTTTGGACATAGCAGATGTCCCGTTGACCTGAAGAAGCTTGTCATGACCGGTGGAGTGGAAGGCACTGACCCCGAGATCGATTCCCTACTCGCTAGGCCAAGAAAGCTAACTTCTTTACATACTTTAGTATGTCTTAGGCTTTAGGGCCTGCTGGAGACAGGGGGAAATGGAAGAACATATGCTACAACAATTCGCATGCACCACCTTACACCGGTGACCCACCATCGTTTTAGAGGATTCACATTAATCCGCAGTTGTGCCTCAAATCTAACTTAATACAGCCGCAAAAAATGTCAAAGTGATACAATAGTTTCTTTAATATACGGAGGCGTAATCGAGCAGAAGGCTCATGTGATGCTAAGTGATACCCATGAACCACGCCACCTTCTGGCATCGCAAGTGAATTGCCGGCCCTTTTTGCGGTTGTAAAATTGTATTAGGTATTCAAAATATCTTCATAAATTTTATGTTATTTTTGAGATAATATTTCATATCATTAACAGGTTAATGCCCTCGAAACTTTCAATTTTAAAGTCTTTTAATCTCCTTATCTGAACTTTTATGGTCTACGGACTAAACGTTATTTACGACTAACGGATCATACATTAAATATATGCAGATTATGGCTACGTTACAGTATTGCATTTATTTAATACTTAATTTTACTGAAGAATAAAATTACCAGGAACAATTCTACTGTAATTACTTAAAATTACTTATTGGCTAAGCTTAAGAACAAATATGTATTTATATAAAATTAAGAATGGCAAAGCTCTTTGTCGAACCAAATTCTGAGATATTATTTATTTATTTACACATCGTTACCCTATAAAAACATACAAATAAAGCAGGTTACATAAGTTATTTAGCAACGGGCGGCCTTATCGCAATCAAGCGATTTCTTCCAGGCAACTATATGGAACAATATAAAAGAAACACCTACACAGGGTAGAGTAAAAGAAGTGCATAATTAATTTAAAAAAAAACACAAAATAACATGTAACGCTAACTACCTACAACTAAAATAAAGTAAATATAAAATAATAATAATAAAAATAAAATCTAATGCAATGGTTAATGAGACACAATTAATATAAATAAGAAGCTAATTACCATGCAGAAGATAAATCATCAAAAAGAAGAATTTTAAATAAATTAAAACACTGAGCTCGTCTGATCAGGATACTTTGCACAGTAAACGAGGAGTGATAGAGTTCAGCTTTTATGGTTAACTAGATTAATTGGTAATTTAAGTCAATTATCTACTATAAGTTTCGCTTTATAATTTTATATAATAAGGAGTATGCGAGCAAGAACATATTCCATTTTTATGAACAGGGGACAAACGGGCAGGAGGCTGATGTTAGTTGATACCGTTGACCCTCACATTGCCAAAGGGCTCGCAAGGATGTTGCCGGCCTTTATAGAATTGGTACGCTCTTTTCTTGAAGGACCCTAAGTCGAATTAATTCGGAAATCCTTCAATAAGCAGCTGGTTCCCATAATCCATTTGAGCGTATTTTCAAAGAAAATAAGCAAATCGAATGGAATGGTACGTATGGTGTAAATCACTTTGGCTACACTTTTAATTTAAATTGTCTTTTTCTAAGCTGTAGATAATTAAAGTTTTTTAAAGCTCACGCCCAGCGAGCTTTTTAGTTATAAGTACGATCAGTTCCGTATTTTGCGTACTCAATAGACGTTTGTAGGAAATCGTAATACCTCACTCAAATAATTACGTCTAAGTCAAAGACCATAGTTCAATATCTATCGGTTTGACATTAAATTTTAGCACCAAACACCTACATGTCGGCAATCGTTCTGAGGTGACTAAGTATATTTTGAAATACGAAGAGAACGCCCAAGCACAGGCCCACGGCAATGACATTTTCATTACTTCAATTAAATTTTCGGTCAGCAGAAACCTGAGGTATATGCGATAAAACTTAGAATTTATTTATTTACACTTCGTTGCAAATAAAAGAAACACAATACATAAAAATTATAAGGGATGCAACGGGCGGCCTTATCGCTGATAAGCGAGAATATTATAGTATTTAAAGTATAAGACAGCAGTGTTGGCTTGTGGCTTCAGCATGCGTCTCTCATCTTTCAGGTCGTAGGTTCGACCCCCGGCTGCATTTATCATTCGCTCGAACGGTGAAGGAAAATATCGTGAGGAAACCGGCTTGCCTTAGACCCAAAACGACGGCGTGCGTCTGGCTGATCACCTACTTGCCTATTAGATTGACAAATGATCATGAAACAGATACAGAAATCTGAGGCCCAGACCTAAAAAGGTTGTAGCGCAACTGATTTTTTCTGTCACGCAAAGAAATGGTAGCACATCAGTTTCCTGTGGTGCTACCATTCCTTTGCCTGACAGGAATCGTCTAAAAACGCCCGTTCTATATGTCGTAACATTCACCAGAACGAACATTTGTAGAAGAGAAATCCATTGGTATTGGATCCAAGCTTAGTAGTCATAAACAAACAAAATAATAACAATGATAAAAATATATAAAATCCTAATACTGCAAAGACGTGTATAGAGAAAGTGAACGGTTATTTTGAAATCACATAATGCATTCAGAATAAATTGATTATAAATAGATCACATAAAATATTTACCTCCGTTAAATTTAATCTGTGTACATGGATGTCACGATACCGGTTCCCTAGTGAGGGCGGCAATTTATCGATATTTATGACAATGTAAATTTATAACGATTGAATATTCATCATGTTGTAATTGTTTGTAACTGCTGTTGAAATTAATGGTGATGTGTTGATGGTAAAATATCGATATGTTGTACACGCAATATGTACAAAGATTCATTAATAACCCATAATTTGTAGGTTATGATTTGGAAAGTTAAATTCAACTTATAAGGGATGTTTATCTGTGTAAATAAATTTATTGATAACTTATTTTACATTGTTACCTCCGTTCTACTATGTGAATTTAAAAAATACCTTTAAAGCTCTTCGTGTTCAGTTCAATAATGCGTTCAGGATGTTGATGGAGCTCCCTCGAGATTGCAGTGCGTCTACAATTTTTGGTTGTGCTGGTGAATGTTTTCAACCGCGATACGCAAGTTAGCTGTATCTCTGATAAGCCTCATTCAGGGAGTCCTAGCAGGCTGGTGTGGGTGGCAATAGCGGGAAGACTGGATTGACACGGGACATTGCGATAGACTGCATGATTTTTAATTTTGTGATTGAATTTACTTTAAAGGTAACCTACTAATATAATATTTACGACAATATCGTTACAAACGCAATAATAACCATATGGACTTATGATTGCTTAAATATATAAATTAATATTTTTATAGCATTATTAAATATCGTATTAATACTTATTATATGGATAATATAACTCCATATTTATTGTTATTATATTAATAACAACAGCCATATCAAAGAGATATAACTATAAAGTTGTCTATATAAAATGTGATGTGTCTTTACGAAATCGATGACGTTTCGAAACATCGATTAAATCGATAGTCCATCACTAATCGAATTGCGTCCTCCGAAGGAATGGTTGTGACAAATTACTAATAGAGGAATCGGGTGTGTGTGAGAAATTCGCCTGGCCTCCAAACCATAACGGTAATCACGAACATTAATATTACTGAGATTACTAAGATTTGACACGAAACAGGCTCTACGTAGAATGCGGACGTTGCTCATAGGTGCAAGTTATAACGTGTGTCTATTTAGTACGCATGCACAATACATGCACACAAATAAAAGCTTGCCTAGCGTCAGCATTAAAAATAATTATTCCTACAGAAATTGTATTTATTTATTTAACCGCGGCTTAGAAAAATACTTTTAAATTAAAAACGTAACCAGAACGGATCAAGACATCACAAACGAGTTCCTTTTTTGCTTTGAAAATACGCGTTTTTATTTAATATGGAATAAGTCGAAGCTCGCGTACGCCTTATTATATAGAATTACAACTAATTATAATATGTAACTTATAAAAAATTATCTAGTTATACCAATTAATCTAGGTAAAATGTGTTCGATTAGTAATATTTTGCGAGGTGAACGCAGTGGGTGAATAAAAATTAAGCACAGTTTTTAATGATTTAAATTTTTATAGATTTTTGTTTGTTAATAGTTTCTGAACGAAAATTTGTTGACTGTATTTTTTTTTGATATTTAAAATTTCTGTTTTTTTTTAAAAACTATATCATATCAAGCATCGCGCTCTATAGCCAACACGGAGACACGAAGTCTTGGCGATTACTAGCATTATGATACGACATGCTCTAAGCGGCTTAAGTCACAAGATATTGATAAGTTTATCGAGTTTATATCTTCATTAATTTGTTTCCTATACAAATAATTGGATTTTAATTTATCAGCGATTAATATCCGATGTCAAATACATTTAAAAATTATTAGTCATACGATTTAAGGGGTCAAATAATTATAGTTTTGGTGGGCACTTTGTCCTACGTCGTGATTATTTAGTATGGAGAATTAAATTAATTTTTTATACAAATTTTAAGTAGTAAAATTGTTAAATGTTTAAATAGCATTAAATAGTCTTCGTTACCTGGTACAGAGGTTTTTTTTATGTTACAGGAGGCAAACGGGCAGGAGGCTCACCTGATGTTAAGTGATACCGCCGCCCATGGACTCTCACACTGCCAGAAGGCTCGCAAGCGCGCTGCCGGCCTTTTAAGAATTGGTACGCTCTTTTCTTGATGGATCCTAAGGCGAATAGGTTCGGAACTACATACACATAGTGTGGTAGTTCGCGGCAGAAATTGCCTTGGTTTGATAAAAGCCTCGTTATAAGTTGTGATTGTCGTATTAAGTTGATATAGGGAAACCATTTTTTATAGACACAGATTTTTTCTTTTAGAAATATTCTTTGTAAGGGTTTAAAATTTACTTTAAAAGCTCTTTGACTTTATATTTTTAATACACCAGAAATGCAAAATTTGCCAACGATATTTCGATAAGAAACAAATCCTTTAGTTGCATTTGTTTTGTTGACTCAATCACCCTCAGGACGTACAGTACGTTTGGTTACGTACACGTGTGGAACAGCCCTGCGATTCTGTAACTCACTTTTCGCACTCACACAGCGGTTTTCGCATCGGCGGTCGCTGTCAAATCAGTCGTGAAGCGGTCATTTTATGATTTGGCATTCTGATAAACAATAAACTACAAGCTCACACCTTAACAGAATCGCAAGGCAGTTACAATATCCCAAACGTCCTTTTGGGACTTCGAAAATATTTGATAAATATTTATCAAAGTCATCTCCAAGTCTGCGTTAGCCGCTGTCTTCGCCGTATATCTACGGGCTGAAAAAGATCTCCTACGAACAGCTTTGGAAGCGCTGCCGATTAGCCAGAAGATCAAGCTATGCAAGTGGATCAAGCAAAGTACTTGGAGCGTGGTGAAATACGAGGCACAAGTATGATGATGACTAGGGATTATATGGCATTTAGTCAAAGTAAGTAATACATCAAAAAGTGTTTTAACGGTAAAAATCTGTTAAATTAAGGTATGTTAGTAATTCTTTGGTAAGTAAACTGACGCAATCATTTAATATCATCTAACATTTGCGTCCAGCTATCCCAAGTCGTTTGAGGTCTTATGCCATTATTATTGCCAGTTCTTCTCTTCCGTTCTACGCCCTTGATTTGAGAACTGGCAGTAAATGTAAAATCAGTAGCATTTAATGTATATTTCTTTTTTGACGTTTATAAGTGTACATTGTGTTACCTACATGAATAAATGATTTTTGACTTTGACTATGTGATTAAAAGTGTACGCAAAATCTTGTCAAGTTCGATACCTACGAATATTTTCCAAAGCGTTTTATTTTCGGCAAACTTTGAACGAACAAAGCTCTCGCATTGCGCGTGAGTAATACAATGTTGCCAGACGCTATCACCTATAATTTAATTCATTTATACAAACTCCCACGGTCATTATGTCTGTATATCGGTGATAATTGTACAATTGATTCGTTCATTTTTTCTTAAAATAAGGAAATCGATCTAATTGTTAAATGTAGGAAATATTTGGTGCCAAACTACTCGTGTGTAATGGTTTTATAATTTAGAATGGAAATTACGATCTAGCCTAACTTAAGACTAATGAGTAATTTAAGTCTAACCTAATTTACTAAAAAGAATATTTATCATAAGAAAGTGTCAGAACACTTACTGACTCTATTAAGAGGAAGAGAGTCTGTTATTCTGTGCTATTTTTCCACTTACCACTGTTTAGCACTTAAGACTAACGTGAACTCACACTAATTCACTAAGACGAATGGTTTTGTCCTTTTCTATCTGCTTACTAGGCCCGTGGTGTCAAGAAGTTACTACATTAAGTTAATTAGAAGGGAGTTAAGATATAATAGTTATACTATATAGTTTGGTAGAATATATTTTTTTAATATATTCAAGAACTAATCAATGTTAAAGAGTAAATAGAAATGTGTTCTAAAAGTGTTTTGCGTTATAACATATATATATATTTCTTGTGTGCGTGTGTATGTGACTGAACTCCTCCTAAACGACTGGACCAATTTTGATGAAATTTTTTGTGTGTCTTCAAGGGGATCTGGGAATGGTTTAGATTCACAAATCAGCCCGCCAGATGTTAAGGGTAGTCCACCCCTAAATTTTTATTTTTATTTTTTCGACAAAATTTTTAATTTCTATTTTTTTATGATACAGCATTAAAAAATACATACAACCCCTAACTTTCACCCCTCTACGATCAACCCCTATTTTTTATTATAAATGATATACATGGCGAAACGACGTTTGCCGGATCGTTACATATATTTTTAGATTTCACCCGGAATTTGAACCCACCTATTCTGCATTCAAACACGCCAACCACTAATCCAATAAGGCAGTTAATATAATACATCAGGAAACAAAAGTTCAACAGTTTACCGCACCCTTTTCGAACTTCGTAGATAAAATTTCCATCTGAAAGCCAACAAAGCTTTATCGCAAACATGGCGACACTTCCGAATCCCTTTATGTTTTCAAAGCATACTTGATCCGGTCTGTTAAATAAATTGTGCCGCTATCGCAAGGAAAAACGTGAAATCTATGGGAAAGCCGAAAGCAAATATTTGAAAAGTTTCTCGAAAGTCCACCTGTGGTCAGCTAAGGATGTCCGATATTGTATTTGTATAGAGCTGCTAAAACTAATACTTACTTTAACCCTAGGTTTAAGACTAAGTTTTTACATGAATTAAAATCAAGCCTATTCAATAATTAGAGCTAATAAATAATATTAGGTTGACTAAATTTTCTACAAGACTAGTGAACTTAAACTAATGTTCATTGGCAGTCTTAGAGTTCTATAAAGAGTTGACACTATGTTTGTGAGTTCGAGATACCACATTTGCACATATACTCACTACACTTGTAACTGAAAAGCTTACTTTCTCTTTAGGCGTCTTGTGTATTAGTAAAGCGTGCTTATTACATCACCTGTGAGAAACAAGTTTTATGAAGCTCCGTGTAATATGCGTAATTTAAATACTACCCTTATATATTTTTATGGATCAATTATATTTAATAAGCCAATTAATTAATTACCAGGTACTTATTTTTAATATCATTTTTAACATAACTTTAATCATGGGCAGGTCGTGTATTTGTGGGGCTCTGGTTTATTACGGGGAAGTCCCCCGTAATAGACGCACGCTAAAAAATACACCGACCGAAAACAAGCGACGGGGAATTCCCCGTTCCGTTCGAAAGACGCGCAACGCACATGAGATGATGTCAGGGATCTCAGGGATTCAATTCTTTTTTTAAATTAAAAATATCGCCCATTGTTTTCAGTGGGCACTAGGGGCCCTGGGTTGCAGCCAAAAAAGTAGATCCGCCCCTGACTTTAATAAATAAATATAACACATAGTCCATTATACGAATGTTACAGAAACAAGTAATAATTTTAGATTTTACACAGCTTTATCTTTCCATAACTTTGTAAGTATTAGCTATTTCTATTTCTAGACGCAATAGTTGTTATTTTAAGGTAAAAGATTTGTTCTTAAATGGCGCATGTGATAACTTTCTTCTTCAAGGAAAAAGGTAATAACAACTCTATATACCTTCCAAGGACTTCCACATTCTTTCACCCCTTATTTTATTTCGCGACTCAATACATTCTCTATTTTAGTCGTGAGTGTTTGCTCTTTCCCTTTGTGGTATCGAGGGTCGGTGGGAAGAATACTGAGTGGCCCTTTGCCTGTGACGACTGCCTTTTCTATTTATTAGTACGTGCTTCGTAATTGTATTGCCTTCATGAGGGAAAAATAAATATTCTTAATTTATTAACCAATCTCCTTCACTTGTAAAAACTGTTCGTATCAATGCACTTCAAAAAGGTCACGTCAAGGTGACCAATTTTTTATCTGGTATTATCAACATAAGCTGACAGAACAGTGTTGGCCTAGTGGCGTCGGCGTGCGACGCTGATTCCTGAGGTCGTAGGTTCGATCCCCGGCACCAATGAACTTTCTTTATATGTGCGCATTTAACAATTGCTCGAACGGTGGAGGAAAACATCGTGAGTCAAAAAAGTCGACGGCGTGTGTCACGCACAGGAGGCTGATCACCTACTTGCCAATTATGACAAAAGATCATGAAACGAATTCACAAATCTGAGTCCCAGACCTAAAAAAGGTTGTAGCGTCAATGTTTTTTTTTTATTTCAACTAAGTGAACAGTTTAAATTTCATACAGTCCTTCAAGAAAAGAGCGTAACAACTTAAAAGGCGCAACGCACTCGCGAGCCCTAGCTGGCTTTGAGTGTTCATAGTGCTCACTTAACATCAGATGAGCCTCCTGCCCGTTTGCCCCCTGTTCTACAAAAAAGGCAAGTAAATTACATAGTTAATGTTTTTTTTTTTGTATATTTACTTTTAATATTTATCTTCATCTCCTTATTCGTAAATTTATTAAAACCTTAAAAATCGTTTTAATACTGTTTTTACATTCGCTAGCAACTACTCTGAGACCAAATTAATTTCAAAAGTCATTGTAAAGTGTTAACTTTGTCCCTTCAAAATCTGATTATCACAATATTATCATGATAAAGATGTCGTGTTATGAAATCTGCTCAACCAACCTACGCTCAACACGAAAACCAAATTATCACGAACCGTAACTAATGTTAAAGACAATGCCGAAGCTAAATACAATCTTTTGAGTAAATTATATGTTACACTAATCACGAAGTACTAGCCTATTTGCAATAAATCAGTGGCTTTACAACCTCTTTAGGTCTGGACCTCAGATTTCTGAATCTGTTTCTTGATCATTTTTCAATCTAATTGGCAATTAGGTGATCAGCATCCAGTGCCTGATAGACGCCGTCGACTTTTTGGGTTTAAGACATGTCGGTTTCCTCACGATGTTTTCCTTCACCGTTCGAGCGAATATTAAATGCGCACATAGAAAGAAAGTCCATTGGTGCACAGGGGGGGATCGAACCTACGACCTCAGGGATGAGAGACGTACGCTGAAGCCACGAGGCCAACACTGCTCAATGGCCTATTTGCAATAATGTCTTGAAAAAACTTATATAATTTATTGACTGATTAAAATATATTTGTGATATCTTCTAGTTAATATTTTAGTGCGACAGCCCCTATCATTCTACATGTTGAATACTTAACATAGTAGATTTTTTTTTTATATATTCGATGATTTTATTCCTTATTTATATTTTTGTAATGTAATTCGACGCAAAGGTGGACAGAAATTTAAATTATTATATGTTTCACTATCATATAATTATGTTTTATTTTTTTAAATATAAGATACAATTAAAAAACAGTATAATTTTATAATATCACTTAAGAAGAAACTACAATGATTAGCTATTGTAATTAATAAAAATTAGTAGGTAAACATAGTTTCTTTTATTATCACGCCCTTATCCCGAAGGGGTAGGCAGAGACCACGTATCTCCACTTGCTGCGGTCCCGACATACCTCTCTCCCCTCATCCACTTCCACGACATTCACCATGTATTCGGTTACAACTCTTTGTAGTCCCTCATGGAGGTCCAGGTATGTCCGACTCGGCCTATTACACCATCCATGGTTGCCTTGTATCCTACCTGTTAACCGCTTCTCATTCATCTGCTGGCCAAACCACCTAAATATAGTATACATAGTATAAATAATAATAATAATTAAAAATGTATAAATAAGAACCTAAAATTAAATTAAAAGGTTTGGTGTGTGAAAATGTGTTTATTTTAAAATAACGCACCACGAAAAACAATCTCGAATAGCTATTTTCAATATAGTATATATCATAGAATAACCTAGGATGGCGATTCAATAATAAGCATTTAGTTACTATAACTAGTATATAGTTAAATACTGGGATTACAATCTGAGCGCAATATTGTACAAAACAATAATTCTGCTTAAAGCGCATGACATTAAGAAATTATTAGGTTGGGCCGCATCCGTAAGAGCCTTCGCTAACGGCGATAGGCTGGGTATACACGGACCGTTAAGGTACAGGCCTACATTGGCCGTTTAAGCAATAAAACTATTAAATTATCTTTGAATTTTTTTAGTCGTTCAAGTACGTATCATTGTAAAACCCTCAAATAACTAAAAATATTAATAATCTAGTATGAACGTAATAAACACAAAAACTTTCGAACACTTTATTTCCTGAGAAATGAATATTGTTATGGTTGTGGCAGAAGACGTCGCAAAAATTTCGAAATCCCCGCTCCGGATAGAATCTATTGCTTAAGATAAGTGTTATATAATAGGTATAAAGTACATGCGTACTTTATACCCATTAAAATGGTAATATTTAGACTTTATTTTACATTTAGTCTATTTATACAAATTCTATAGTCTATTAATATAATTTTTTATTATAGTCATAAATTAAATTTAAAAATTTCGGATTAAAACACTATTTAATTAAAATATAAAGCTGTTATTATTGAGGTCTGGGCCTCAGTCTGTTTATTAGTTAAGTTTTTATGGAAATCCCAAGACCTAATGAAAGTTGTTATTCTCTTAAAAACGGTAAAGTGTAAAATCATTATTATTTTTATTTATTTATAAATTCTAAAACAACGTGTAAGACATCACAACTTTAAACACATACACATCAATTATATTAGATAAGCATCCTAGCAAGGGTTAAAAATAATCAAGCAACCACAGAATAAAAAAAATAAAGTAATTATTTCATATTAACTATGTTAGAATCCATTCCCGTTATCGTGTTATAGCGAATAGCCGGCCTAAATAGCACTGTAAACTAGACAGGAGACGCTGTGTGTAGGTGGGACCCGCGGGCTCGCTTAGGATGTGAGATACATTAGGGAAATCTCGAAGTAATTAGACTCAGATACACCTTAGGCTCGTATACTAAACGCCTCTCAAGTCACAATCATGTCTTAATGTCATATACGACCGACTTATGAATACGGAGTGAGACATTATACAAGAATTGCCAAAGAATTTTCATTTTTAACCAGAATAAAGGTATTATATTAAATTATATTTTTTCTATTTTAGCTTTTTGAAGTTATAATTCATTAGGCGCGTTTTGTAAAATTTATGAGAGTGAAATTTTACGATGTGCTACACAAAGTTATCAGTATGAAGTTGCCCACTAACGAATTCTTTTTAAACCAGCCGGGCGCCGAGCGTGCGCGAGAGAGATGGGAATAAGACAATCTACAAGTAAAAAGAAATAGAATATGCGTGAAGTTAGCAGCTATGCCAAGAATTTTGAATGACCATAATGACCTTTGTAGTACCGTTTAAACAAATAAAGAAGTTTTAATTATTTTTTCAAAGAAATTTAGCAATGCTTTTTCACAAAGACCTATTGTTACTTAGTTAAAAGGTTATGAAACATACCTAGTTATTAAATTGAATGAATAATATAATAAAATAATAAATAATAATTATTATTATTATTAATATTAACTATCTAATAATTGAATAATATACTAAATATTAAATATTATTAAATTATTAACGTTAAATATTTAAAAAAAATAAAGAAAGCCAAAGAAGTATAACTTCTTACGTGCATACATAAGTACACGCACCCTTTTTTTTAACACCATTTCTCTAAAAATTACATGAAACTTTTGTCTATTATAACATGTAATAAAACAACATCACATGTTTAGTTACTAAGATTTTCTGAGAGAAATGAAAGATTAAAAGTTATACGTATCGTATAGCTATGAAAGGGTCGGTCTGTCTATCACAAACGCTTGTAATTACCTTTCTCAAGAGAGGCGAAATTCCCGATGTCACGCCATATGTCTTTGAAGTGACGTGAAGGACGGACTGAATCGAATTTATATATTTAATTTACCATGACTGCTTTTAATGATATTTTACCAGAATATAGTTTTTGTTATGTGTGGGCCATATTTTTGCGTCGTTTCAATGACACGTTATTGACAAGTGATCAGGCATCTGTGCCTCTCATATTAAACTATAAGGTCTAACAGCTATAGACCACTAAAAGTTGTAGATTACATATCGCTAATAAAAATGGGATTGGTGGTACAAATTGGTGGTGAAAATTATGGGTTATATTTGTAATGGCATATTTCGCCGAAACAATTTTTTTTATATTGCCCATCCTTATCACTTTGGGCTTTTTGGAGGTTTTTTCTTGATAACGTAGATAGCTAATTAAAACTCAGAATTTGTTTAAGATGTAATTAAAAACACAAATTTTTATTTAAAAGATAAAGTTCGTATTGTTCGCCAAGTATAAACACGTACTGTCAAATAGCCACTTATTACCACAAGCTCAGCGTAAACACGTAAATATATCAAAGACAATTGTCTGCCCGTGAGTCACGTAGAACGATGCCGGGGTAATTCATATAATTTATATTGTAATACGTCATCACGTAATCCGGCCCTGTGACCTCGCCACCCCATCACTTAATGTCCGAAGGACAGCTTGAGTTTCTTTAGGGTGCGGATATAGACAGATAAAAACGCGATATTCTTTTAGTAAACATAGCTTTATTACATTAATTGATAACGATATTTTTAAAACAAAAGCTCGTTTAAAAGTCTCAAACCGACGTTTAGGTTTAAATCAGTGATGCATGTAAATAAGTAATAAAAGCTTTAAATTAGATAATAATAATTAATCATTATTCTAGCCTTTCTTAAGTCATTATTATTATTATTAAATCTTTATTAATTAGTCCATACCACAATTGGTTAGTTCACACACACACAGTTCTTTATATTAGTATTAGTTGTGTTAGGTTAGGTTTTGTCTAGGATTTCTCTTTGTCTTGAGCAACATTCATCCAGTTTTTCCCCGCTAGTTTATAATGCATCTGTCTATCTTTTCTTTTGTCGTCATATACATCTCTTTCCAGTAGGTCCAGTCCATTTTGTTAAGTTACAGCAGCATAACTGCCTTAACGATAGTTTTTATTTAAGCACAAATAAATTTATAGATTTCTCTTTATACCTTGTCTAGATAATGGCCCTCAAGTAAATTAGTTTGACCGATGAAATACTTTTAGATAAATATTTTACGCTCCGCTTATCGCTCGCCCATAAACTAGTCATGCATTAATCTCAAGTGCAAGAACGTGTTCCACCTGAGTCGATTTGCTCAGTGACAGAAAATGGCAGGGTTTTTCTTTTCTTATGTTCGCCAAATTGCCTGAAAGAGAGTAAGTGAAAACATCTTGAGATTTGCGGTTTGTTGGATTTATTTTTTTTTTTTTTTTATTATAGCACGGGGGGCAAACGGGCAGGAGGCTCACCTGATGTAAAGTGATACCGCCGCCCATGGACACTCTCAATGCCAGAGGGCTCGCGAGTGCGTTGCCGGCCTTTTAAGAATTGGTACGCTCTTTTCTTGAAGGACCCTAAGTCGAATTGGTTCGGAAATACTTCAGTGGGCAGCTGGTTCCACATAGTGGTGGTGCGCGGCAAAAACTGCCTTGAAAAACGCTCAGTTGTGGAACGGCGGACGTCGAGGTGATACGGGTGGAATTTCGTATTCTGCCTCGACGTCCGATGATGAAACTCAGCTGCAGGTATTAATCCGAACAACTCCTCTGAACACTCTCCATGGTAAATGCGGTAGAAGATACAGAGTGACCCCACATCTCTACGCAACGCCAAAGGATCAAGCCGATCGGAGAGGGATTGGTCGTCGACGATTCGAACCGCTCTGCGTTGTATACGGTCAAGTGGAAGGAGCTGGTACTGGGGAGCCCCCGCCCAGAGGTGAGAGCAGTACTCCATGTGGGGCCGAATTTGCGCTTTATATAGTTGCATGCGGTGGCCCGGAGTGAAGTACCGCCTCGCCTTGCTGAGCACACCAAGCTTTTTGGAGGCTAATTTAGCCTTTCCCTCCAAGTGACCGCGAAACTGAACGTCGTTCGATATGTCAACGCCAAGTATTCCAATGCTGGCTGTGGCTTTAAGAAGAGTGTTTTCGAAAAGAGGAGTAGCGACAAAGGGTATTTTTTTAGCGGAAAACGCGCAAACTTGTGTCTTCTTGGGGTTAAATTGGACTAGGTTTTGTCTGCCCCAGTCTGAGACTCCACGTAGTAGAGTTTCGACTTCAGACACAAGTTTGTTCCGGTACTCATCAACAACTGCCCGAGAAATACCTGCCCGGCCAGTGTAAAGAGTATCCCCAGTGCTGTCATCCGCATAGCAATGAATGTTGCTAAGTTGCAACATATCATTGATATGCAGAAGAAATAGGGTCGGGGATAGAACACAGCCTTGTGGGACCCCAGCGTTTACGGGTTTAAGGTCGGAACATGCTCCGTCGATGACGACCTTGATGCTCCGATCGGCCAGAAAGCTGGAGATCCAATCGCATAATTTCTCGGGAAGCCCATAGGCTGGAAGCTTCGAGAGCAGTGCTCTATGCCACACCCGATCGAAGGCTTTCGCTATGTCCAAACTTACCGCCAGCGCCTCCCCCTTGGACTCAATTGCCTCTGCCCACCTATGGGTAAGGTATACAAGGAGGTCACCAGCTGAGCGACCACGACGAAAGCCGTACTGAGAATCGCTAATCAACTGGTGGCCCTCTAGATACCTCAAGAGCTGGCTATTAATAATGGTTTCCATTATTTTGGAGAACAAGGAGGTTATAGCTATTGGGCGATAGTTGGACGGATCAGAGCGATCGCCTTTTTTTGGGATCGGATGTATCGAAGCGGTCTTCCAGCACTTCGGGACAGTGCCGAGCGAGTACAGGTTCCGGAAAAGGCGCGTTAAGACCGGAGCCAACTCAGGAGCACAAGTACGCAGCACAATTGGGGGGATACCATCCGGCCCGCTCGACTTATGAATGTCCAAGGAAGAAAGTGCTTTGCGGACAGCACGTTGCTGGAATGTGATTTCCGGCATCGAAGAATCACACCGCGAAATGGTCGGTGGTGATCTCCCTCGGTCATCCAAAGTCGAGTTGGACGCGAAGAGACAGCCCAAAAGGTCGGCCTTCTCCTTCGCAGTATGGGCTAGAGAGTCATCCTCCCTGTGCAGTGGCGGAATGGCGGGCTGACAGAAATTCCCTTGGACAGCTTTGGCGAGAGACCAGAAGGCACGTGTCCCTGAAGGGAGTTGGGCCAATCTCTCGCCAAATCCGGCAATGTGCTCTGACTTTGCCTTAGTGATTTCCCGTTTGAAGGACCTGGAGGCTGAGTTATATGCTGTTTTAAGTTCGCTGGTATTGGCATCACGAGATTTCGCCGCTTCCGCCCATGCCTTAAAGCATTCTCGCTTTCGACGCGAGGCCGCCTTGCAAGATTCCTTGAAGGTTTATTAAAAGCGCTTCAAATAGTCTTAAATTATAGGCTAAATGTCATTAAATTGGTATTATTAAGACTTATTCTAGTAGTAGTGGACTCCCGTTATCTCCATTCTGCCTTTGCGCATATTTCTCGTCTTAATATATTTTTATAAGATGTTTCAGACAGAGGTTTTTCATTGTTTTCCAGAAATGTTTAACAACTAATTCAAGTAAATGCGAATGCGGAATTTGATTGAAATCGTCTAATAACTTGGGATTTTCTTCAGCATACACAGTACACACTATTATTGTAGTATTAATATTATGTAGAAACATCAATAATAAGTAGGTAAAGAAAAATACTAAAAACGACAACTGAATTTTCCAATAAGAACTGTTCCTTGCTGGGAAATATTTAATGTCTTTTTATATTTTTCTTGTGTACCTTCTGAAAATTGTTTCATAAGGGTCGATATCTTTGGTCTATTTTTACAATTTTGTATTAAGTTTTGACACAAATATAATATGTAGGTGATACAAAGGTCATCCAGTATAAGATAAAAGCACGAATAACTCTGTTCCAAACTATTAAGCGACGTAGATAATTTAAGATTGGAAATATCGATGAGTTATCCAAGTAAAATCAATATGTACAGTACCGGAAGTGAGTGTTGGAATGAGAAGCGCTTCCGGTGTCTCTGGCATTCGTTTCCGTCACTTCTCAGCTCGAGAACCATTTCAAGTATGTTTGTACTGATTGCTAATAGATATTCATCAGACTTACTAACTAAAAATTATATAGAATGCCAGTGACGATAATTTTAGCTAAATTTTCAGGTTAAGTATATGTACAATTCTATGAACAAAATCTATATATATAAAAATGAAACCCGTTCTCCGTTGTTACGACATAACATGAAAACGGCTTGACCGATTTGTCTGATTCTTTTTTTATAATATTCCTTGAAGTCCGAGGATGGTTCTTACGGAGAGAAAAATTGAATGAAAAAGTCTAAAAACAACACTTTTCTATATTCCCATACAAAATATTGGTAATAATATTTAAAGGCAATTTGAACTTTAATACCATATCATAAAGTTCAAGTGTTAGTGGAGGGGTTCCGGGAAGGTAAATTTTTTTTTTTGACATAATGTATTAGTTGTATTATCAACTTTCTTTTTTTTATCTTACTAGCTAGACCGGTGTCCCGAATAGCAGAATAAGTATTAAAAAAAATAAAGAATTGACTGTTAGGTGGTACGATGTTCGCCAGGGTAGCTAGTTACAAATAATAACTAAATAATTAAAAGAATTGTGTTACAGTAGGAAAAAATAGTTTTTCTTGGGCTCAGATTATGGTGTCTGCTATCTCGATACATATCGTAGACTTGGCCTGACACTCAACGCGCCCTCATGTTTGTTGCTGGTTTCGTTCACAATGTAAGCATTAATTGTGTATCTTCACAGTGAACTTCTACGACGTCAATTAATAGTATTTTGAACACTGAGATTTCCGCCAGTACATTCACCTTCACATAATTAGCTTCAATGAAGTCTAAGTTATTAAACAATCTTTTGTATCGAATTATAACAATATTGTTTGGCAAAGCTTACGTCCGAAGTCCACTTCTTTTAATTGTGGTGCGATGGACCGTTGTTAATCCCCCATCGGAGTTTGCTCCCTTCGATAACAAACTTACTCACCCTTAATTGACAACCTTAGTCGAAGTCAGAACGTGTACGACAAAGCTTTTTCGTTATTTACGAACTATAGTGTTTTGTCTTTGGAAACTTAGTAAAGCCACAAAATTCACTTTCAAGTCATAGTAGAAATTACAGATTAGCGAGAAAATTAATAGCTAAAATTTCGTGATAAATCAAAAGATTAAGGATCAATTAAATGGGATCTGTACCCAATCCACAGAAAGAAAATTAAGGTTTAAGGAAGGTCCAATAGGACAAAATAAAGGTTTTTTTTTTTAAAGACCAATTCACACCAATTGACCTAGTCCCATGCTAAGCTGGTGAAGCTTGTGTTATGGGTACTAGGCAACGGATATACATACATATTATAGATAGATAGACATATAAATACATATTTAAACACCCAAGACCTAAGCACAACACCAAATGCTCATCACATCGATGTTCGTCTCAGTCGGGGATCGAACCCGGGACCCATGGCTTCGCAGTCAGGGGTCCACTAGACCAATGAGTCGTCAACATTGAAAATCGATTTGATTAATAAAAATGAATTAATAATAGCATAAAAAATAAAGCAAGATATGTCCTTATAATGTATTCAAACAACATAATCAAGTGGTACAGTAATGATAGCAATCTATTTGCGATAAATTGTTAATGGCCTATCGCCTGTCCACTGATGCTATCCTTATTCTGATAAACGATAGCAAAACGATAGACACGTTTTCGAGACGATACAGTTTCTTGCTTTTTATGGTATACTGTTTAAATTTTACTGGCCATTTTTATTTACATCGAAAAGTAATGATAATACCCTTCGTGAGTATTTTAGATGTATTAAGAATCTCAGACAAGCAGAGTAAACATTATAATATAATCTTAAGAGACTTATAGAGAAAACCCAATAATTATATTGTTTTTAATGTAGTTGTTATTTACTACTGTAAATTAAATACAGTGTTAATGAATTATTATTTGCTCTGCATTTAAGACACGTTGCGTTACTGCGCATCTTACTGCTGTTCTACTCGACCCAGATCGGAGTATGGAGAGTAGACATCAAACCTATAATGCCACAACTATACGTTATAAATGCTGCATAAGACAGAATGTTTTCTACGCTGAATGCCCTCTGCCAATCCTGGGGGAAATAGTGTTAAGTCAATCAAATGTTAAGGGTCTGTTTCACAATGTACGGATAAGTTCTACATAAGATCCAAATTAGCTATTTATTACTTATTGGTAGGATAAACACTATTGTTGCGTTTCACGACTGTCAGATAGCGCTATTCGTCACATAAAGTCCATCATAAGTTATGAGTCCGATGAATGTCAAATAGCACAATTTATCTTCCAAATAATTTATGTGTTGCATAGCTATTTGGTACTTTATCCATACATTGTGAAACAGACCCTAAATGTCGCCATTCGATACGTATTCATTCTTTACAGTAATAAGACTGCAAGCGTAGGCCGTTTTAGCCCCAAGCGTCTAGGCGCATTCGTTTAGCAGGTAACTTTCGCCATATGCCTGCAAGTTGAGATAACGATAGATTTATTCCTAGTAAAGGCCTAATTTATGTCAGGCCCATTACTCTTTGAGTGCAAATACTTGAATATGTCAATTGGTTCAAGAACATTCTTTAGTTGCAAATGAATTTACTTCACATAAATTTACATCCGAATAAACGTGTCTTAAATTGTTATCTAAGTAAGAAAAATATTGTTTCTTCTATGGACAATTTCCCTTCACTTTAAGTATCCCTTTGAGTGTATATACCATGATCATAACATGTCATACAAACAGGTCGTAAACACCGGCGAAGCTTCAACCAGCCGGCGGCTGCCTCCACAATGCCGATTGTTCCCTGATCAGATACCAGCACTGTATTTATTACAATTATTTGCTATTCAATGCGTTTGAATAACGCTGAAGGGGAGATGACATACTTATGATTTTGAAGTAGAAAATTTAGTACTAAGTTATTTAAGCACTAGTAACCTTTTTCAAGCACCAGTCTCTCAGTATAATACATAGCTTAAGCTTATTGTCAAGTTTATTATTATTATTATTAATTAAATTAAATTAAGTTAAAGTTAATTAAAGTAAGTTTAAGTTAAAGTAAGTTTATCATAAAGCAATGTATGTATAAGATAAATAAATAAATAAAAAAATGTAAGATTTCAAAGTTGTATAATTAAAACGCAAAATTCTTTTACAGCTAAACTATGAACTGCTTAAAGGATTTTTTAGTTTTACGTAATATTTTCAATTCATAATCAATTTGTTCAGAAAAAAAAAACAAATAAAATGCATTACATTATAGTTGCTTTTGATAAATTTACATGAAATTATAGCATATGGAGAGAGGTGGGATCTCTCTGCATCTTCTACCGCATGGAGCATGTTCAGAGGAGTTGTTCGCACTAACACCTGCAGCTATCAAAAGTCAAGGCAGAATACAAAATTCTACCGTATCACCTGGACGTCCGCCGTTCCACAACTGAGCGTTTCTTAAGGCAATTTTTGCCGCGCACTACCACTATGTGGAACCAGCTGCCCACTGAATTATTTCCGAACCAATTCAACTTAGGGTCCTTCTAGAGCGTACCATTTCTTAACAGGCCGGCAACACACTTGCGTGTCCTCTGGCAATGTGAGTGTCCATGGCCGGTATCACTTAACATCAGGTGAGATTACATAAAAATACATACATCAAACATTATACTATCATGAAAAAGAATTGATGTTTCCTTAACTATTTTAGCTATTATCAAGGTTACAATTATATTGTTCAGGCAGATTCTATTGAGAAATAGATCCGGGTGTCAATCAAATCACTCTGTCGCTATATCAAGGCAATCTGACTCAAAACAAGAACCGATTCACACAAAATCAAGCTTGAAGGACAAGACAATTATACAATATTAATGACACTATGATCTTTGACATTGAGAAGACAAAAAATTCCGATGACAAAAAATGATCATGACCATCCATTCTTAGAGTTATTACATATGATTACTACTCTTCGATAATAGTGTATTAACCAGAGTAATTTGATCCGCCTTTATACAGTGGAGTTGGGGAATACCATGAGAGTGGGGATGTATCGAGGTTCACACAAATTGGTCAGATGGATCAAGCAGCATCTGACAATTTTTGATGGGACTACAAAAGGCTACCTTGTGTGTCAGACGCGTCACGTTTTGATGATTGTCTATAATTAGAGACGTAAATTAAATAAATTAAAAGTTATGCCTTTGGTAGCGTCGGTATGTCAATGTCATTTTGATTATATTGATTTTGTGGCTCTCGGGAGAATCATGCGCAATTATTCGTAATTTCAAGCAATAAAGGTGTGATTGACGCGCATGGGTTGTTCTCTCGTATTAAAATTAAATTCAAGTAAAAAAATGATATTTTTTGAATTGAGTTATTTTGAAAAAATAATTTGATTTAGTTTAAATATTTTCTGATAGTTGGAAGATAAATAATTCTAGTTTGCAATGGGTGCCTAGTTTGGGGTGGCTAACTGTTATAACGTTTTCTTTAATATACAGGCAGCCCTCGACTTCTGTCGTTTCGATTTACGTCGAACAATGTTTTGACACTATTCCTCAAGCATACGTCATTTGTTTCGAATTTCGGCATAGGAGAATTCACTTGTCTTGTGCAAATTTAGAGAATGCCATGAACATTTTTGAAGAAGATGAACCTAATTTTGAGAGAAGTTTCAACGTTAATAACAAAATTTGTGCAGCCTATCAGTGTTACCAAGATCTGTATGATAGCATGAAGGAAGAAGCGAAGCAATCTAGAATTGATAGCTTCTCTAAGCCAAAAGTTTAATTAATTATTTCCCATTACATATTTTGATTTCACATAAATAACACACAAATACCAAAAATAACTAGCAATTTCATAAGTGCATATATAATTATTTTAATAACTTACTTTTGATAATAAAGTATGTATATCCATTATTATAAATGCAGTTTTTTTTAATTTCGAGTCTGTGTATAACCTAACCCTTGAGTTTTACATGTAAACATACGAAAGAATAATATGTCTCGACTTACGTCGTTTCGATTTACGGCGCGTATTTCGGGAACCTAACATGCCGTAAGTACGAGTACTGCCTGTACATATACATATATATATATTGGTCCTTCGAATGGTGTTGATTTAGCGGTTAAGGACCTATCCGGTCGCCAAACTCCAAAAAAGTACATTGTTTATTTCCATTTGTCGTCATCGTTTCTTGAAGTAGAGCGAATGGAAAAATATATGGTGGAGTTGAGTAGTTCTCATATTTCATATTTTCGTACCTCATATTTTCTTGCTATCCTAACTTCCTCCTGTACCATGTACCCTGTCACGGGTTAAAACCTTCACCAGCTCTTGCGTGTGGTGTGCGTGACAATACAGACAAAAAATATATTTTAAATTAATCTTATATTTTAATAAGCAAATGCAGCGACGTACTGAGGAGAATCTTGGAACTCTTTATTTCTCCTAATCTGAACATGTAGCCTACCCATTGAAACATTACATCGTATACCTTCTGAGCTTAATACTTATTTTTTAAGTCAACTTTCGCAGTTGGATGCCCATTACAGTGCTTCTTTCATAATTTATTTCCGTAATTAAAACACCAAGAATGACCCGAGACATAAATTGTTAAATGCCTACTTGAAATCACCAGTCCGATAATCGATTCTAGATGCTTAATCGTTCGTTGAAATCGGGTATAACTTTCATTTTTTTTCCTAAACGTAATTCGCCATGTGAGCAATAAACGCATATATGAGCCATAAATTTTTACGTCCCGAATCAGCGACACTTCAATTTACATCGGCCTATAGATGTATCGGGACAAGCAATTCGATTCACAATTAAAAGATCGATTTTAAAATCGACTAATTACAGTTTCCGATGGTGTTAGGACATTCGCAGACAGGGTAACTGTATACGACCATAGATAGATAAGAAAAATATCAATCATATGCAATTTTACAACTATACAATCATAAGTCTAGTGTTCATATGAACGTTATTTTTAAAAGTTTCGAATGTGATATCTTTGATAATTAGTGTTTACGAGTACATTATATTTTATAACATTTAATTGTTTTTAAATTAACGCACTCATATCCGTAATTCTAGAACTGTCGTGTCTGCGGCGAGCCTCAGTGAAATTGACACAAGAATCACGATCAAAGTCGGCGTCGGGATATTTCAATAAAATAGATTTACTTATAATGAACACGACGGCAGTGATCTGTCGTGAGAACTGAGAGCAGTTAACTACGACTTTTACAACTCTTCTAGAGAGGCCATAAAACGAGATGTTTTGCTCTCCGCTCCTGCGTCTAAATAATTACATAGCAATATATTACTCATCAAACTCATACTATTGCCAAGTCACAATTGTCTTATAACATACATAGGTTCGATAGCCTTTTGATATCTCAAACTCAAAATATCTTTATTAATATAGGTAAACAAGTACACTTATGAACGTTAAAAAAGAAGTTAAATTAATCTGTTTTGGCATACCATAAAAATCTCTGTTTTTCGGTTGTTTGGTAACCAACTAGGGGTAGTTGGTAACCGTACTAACTAAATTAAATATATATTCTTTTAAAGTACCTAAGTTATGTGCTATAATATAGAAACAAGTTAAAAAATTTAAACAATATAACATACCTACCTAACCGAGGGAAAATCAATATTATTATGACTCAATATCCCTAATGCTGAGACAATATATAGAGCAGTGTGCAGTGTGCTTAGAAAACATTTATTTATTTTCTTTATCAACCAGGAAACATGACCGACACTAAAATTGTGCCGTCCTTAAATTGTTTCCCATATAAGACTTATTTTTATAAAAGTATAAGGAACACAATTAAAATAAAAAGAAAACCATAATGGACACGAAAAAGTAAAGACAGCAATAGTACACACACTTTTATAAATAAGCGATAAGCCACTCGCGTCTCTATCAGCAAAGCTAACACAATCGCTAATTCCTCAGCCCAATACGAAAACGCGTCTAGAACAGCTGATACACAACATATCCCCGATTTCGGATTCGTCACGCAATTTGTCAATCAATTAACCGTCAACCATACATCGTCCGGACTCCATTAAATGTCAATTCAGATAAAAAAATAACTCTTTGCGTTCGCCGCTCGCATATTAATTCCTATAAAATTAATAGCGATGACAAATCCATTAAATTGAATTGCTTTAACTGGTTCCTGAGGTTGTTGATCGCTTTTCGTATCGGCCCTTTTGTGTTAATTTGTAGTTCGTTACTACTTTAATTATTGGAAATACAAATTTTAATCAACTCTGATTTTTGTAATTGATATATAGGTTTATAAAGTTTTTGGGGCAATTACTGTATGTGGTAGTTTTGGCAAAGCATGTCCCAGATTCAGTCTTGGATTCAGAGTCGATAAGTTAAGTATGACTTGTTAAGTATGAATTCCGTAGTTTTGAGTAACCGCTAAGACAGGCCAATTCAACTGATCATTCGAACATGTGTAATGAATAATATTAGTCACTAGGTTCTACTTTAATATATCTATATATGTAAAAATTCATTGCTGTTCAAAACTCGAAAATTTGACCGAGTTAGCTAATTTTTATCTAAGCTTCGTCGAATTTAAGGTTTAAAAAGAAACATGTATGAAACATTAATAAAAAAAATAGTATATATCAGAAAACTTTAAATTGATTGTGTTTATAACTGTAATGCATTTAATAATGTAGATAAGAAATTGGTTTGAACACATTTTACAGAAATATATGTAGGTGATACGAAGTTCACCAGGTCAATTAAAATAATATTGAATTAAATTATGTTGTAATTTTGTAATTAAATTCAAGCCCCCTGCCGGTATTATTACCGCTGGAACATCTCTTTTGCATCCAACGCAGACCAACTCGACCCGTTGACAGTATTTTTCTGACTGTTAGATACATTGGTTCCGTGTAGATTTTTTTTTATGGGACAGGGGCAAACGAGTAGAAGTCTTAACTGACACTTTTAATGCCGGAGAGCTCTCGAGTGCGTTACTGGCCTTTTTAGAATTGGTACGCTCTTTTCTTGAAGGGCCCTAAGTTCAGTGTGCAGCTGGTTCCACAAAGTGAGCGGCAAAAACTGCCTTAAAAATCTCCGTTGTGACAAAATATAGATGTAATATATTTGCATTTCATACACACAAAGCGCTGACTTAGAATACTTAGACTGAACATATATCTATATACATTTAATAACCGAGCAATTAAAAAATTCTATCGGCAATATTGTGCGTGAATAAAGTGTTGATAGTTAGTCGTAACATTAATATTTATATCTATTGCCTCAAAAGTGACCTCTGGGTTCAGTTATGTAAATTCCCGCTACTTTGAATTAGGAAAGGAGTTTTCTTAGTAGACATAGATAGACATAGACATATCATTAATTACAAACAAAAACACTCACACATAAACACACAAAATAACAATAATCAAAGAGAAATAATTAAATAAAAAGATATTATGAGAGATATATTATTTTTTCCTATTCCCAGTCGTTTCGTTTCAAGTGTGTAATGCGTGTGTGCTGTGGCTGTAATTGGCCCTGGCTCAGCATTATGCTGAGGAGCAAAATGTTCCACAGCGCTGGTCATTCTGCCATAGAACACATAAGCTAGTATTATGTATCTGTACTTCCACACGTGTCGCAATACGCAGATTTTAATGACTATAAGCTACTATTCAGCTAAACAATAAAAATCCTTCATAGATTAAAAATTCATTACGAGATAATCCAACGTATAAAGACAATGCGTGCCCATACCGTTTGCATTGTGACCACCTACCGGAAAATTACAAAGAAAACTACATTATATACCTCACATAGGCCATTGTCTCATGAGCCCATTGGTTTGAGCGACCGCGTCGAGCGTGACAGTGTACTAAAAATCCGCACTCTATGTATTCTTTCATATATAAAACTACTTGTCATGACTGATTCATAAATGGAAGCTAAAAGATTCGAAATTTGAATTTTAAGTTCCCGCATTTTGTGATGTACGCATCCGGTAATATCTATTAGAAGTTAAAATTATACCTAAAAGCGTTATTAAAACACCTTAAACTTTTCCGGAAATTCACTTGCGAGCCTTCTGGAATTGTAAGTGTTTGTGCCCGTTTGCCTCCTTCAAAAGCCTTATTCAATGGCTACATATCAAAGAGAAATCAAGTACTAAACTATTTTTAAGGACGTTTTTCCCTAGTAATTACGAAGATGTTTGAAAAAACTTAATATTCAGATCTAAGTTACTTCTACCAAACTAAATAAACAGAATTATTTAACTGTAACCTAGTTATATTATAAAACGTATATTGTGATATGAAATCCGTGGTCTATCCGTCGCAAAGACACTAACGATATTAATAAAGTGTAAATGCAAAATTGATCTTTATGCGTTTGAATTAAGGTTGATCGAGATATTGTTTTTTGTAAGTGTCAGTCGTCACGGTGTGATTATATGTTGGCTCACCGGTGGAGGTTGCAAAAGCTGTCGTTGGTCAATAAGGCTGAGTATACACGATGTATGAAAGATTAAGAAACATTACGATCTTTGTGTCAAGTACATTGTGTTAACAAGTTTTATCAATGCTCTGTATATATTACTACCAATAATATATCAATGTTTAGTTAAAGTCAGGATGCGTTTCTGGGGATTCTGGGTTCTTCGCCCGACGCTTTTTCTCCTTCAGAGGGGCTTTCACCACTTTCTTAAAAACAAACTTTTTAGTAACGCTTCAAAACCTTATACCTTTACTAACAACCTTTAACAACATCTCAACCTGTCCTATGCGAAAATGTATATATGTGATATATATATGAAACAGAAAGTGTTCTTACTGTGAATCAATAAAACTATTGTTTATTAATAATTTCAACATAAAACTTATAATTATAAAATATAAGTTTTATGAGATATTATTATGTCAAGTACCGATAACATGTCAAAAGGAAGACTAGCTGCTCACGAAACAGGGAATCCTCCCTCCCCACACCAGGTTTCTTTTTTTCCTAGAAACAGGGCGCGTCGGTAGATTAGTCTGATTTCAATGTTTTAACTGAAGCACTTTAGACGTTAACGCCAAAAACCAAATGTGTTTCTTATAAAGGTGGGAACTGACCAAAGTTACGATGTGTAATGTAGCATTCGCATCGAGCGTGTAACGCATCGAGCATGTTACGCTGTGTTTTAAAATCGGCGTAACATGCTCGTCAAACGTCTGTGCTCCGCTTTCACCGCCAGTGTTCACGAGATGGCCGACAGCGAGGACGCGTTGGTATCTTTGATTCTACTTAATTATTGTTTCATCCAAATTAAGAAGAAGAAAAAACGTTACTGGAGATCAAACTTATTTAAAAACAGAGGCGTATGTGGTGGTTTGTCATTGATAGCAACTTTGAAAAACCAAATGATTACTGGACAGTACAAAAACTTTGTACGCATGTCTCCGATCGATTTTGAAGAACTGTTGAATTTATTTGCTCTGGATGAGCTGGGTTCCACAACGCTTCCTCTTCCATTTTCTAGAAAAATACAGAGATTTTTCTTTGTTCCAATCCATGTTTGATTGATTGATTGATTGACGTGTGATTACTCGCGACGCGCGTGCGCTCGGGACGACTTTTGACAAAGAGCGTACTGACCGAACCGCGTAACACTCAAAGGATTCGCCAAAAAACCGACAGCCGGGTGGAGCACTCAAAGCGAGCAACGAGCGGCTCGTTGCTCGCTGGTTTCCCCGTAACACGACGTACTGACTGCACGAATGCTCGCTGTGTAACATTACATTACATGTTACATTACACCTCGTAACGTTGGTCAGTTCCCACCTTAAAGGTGGGAACTGACCAAAGTTACGAGGTGTAATGTAGCATTCGCATCGAGCGTGTTACGCATCGAGCATGTTACGCTGTGTTCTAAAATCGGCGTAACATGCTCGTCAAAACTCTGTGCTCCACTTTCGCCACCAGTGTTCACGAGATGTGATAGTGATAATGTTGATATCTTTCATTCTATTTAATTATTGTTTCATCCAAATTAAGAAGAAGAAAAAATGTTACTGGACATAAAACTTATTTAAAAACACAGGCGTATGAGGTGGTTTGTTATTGATTGCAATATTAAAAACCAAATGATTACTGGACAGTATAAAAACTTTGTACGCAGGTCTCGATTTTGAAGAAATGTTGAATTTAATTGGACCAAAAGTACTTAAAAAAGACACAATTTATAGAAAATCATAATCATGATCACTCGCGACGTGCGACGCGTAATTACTGAACCGCGTAACAGTCAAAGGATTCGCCAAAAAACCGACAGCCGGGTGGAGCACTCAAAGCGAGCAATGAGCGGCTCGTTGCTCGCTGGTTTCCCCGTAACATGACGTACTGACTGCACGAATGCTCGCTGTGTAACATTACATTACATGTTACATTACACCTCGTAACGTTGGTCAGTTCCCACCTTTATACATATGCCTGATTTAGTTTTGATGAACCTATTGATTGGGGAATAGTTTTAAAGTGAACCACGAATGTTAAATATTAATAAATATAAATTACTATACGTTTAATATATATACTGTACGAGCCCAAAAAGGTTTTGCGTACTCAGGTTTTCTTAGATTTATAAGCGTGGCGATTACCTAAATAGTTGAAGTTATACCCCGAAAGTATAGCCAGACGCAGGCACTCTCTTTAGCATTATTATCATAGCATTTCATTTCATAGCATATTATACTATATAATCATTTAGCATTACTGAATTATTTTACTATAGGCGAGTGACAATAAGTAGTGTACATTATATTTTTGCATTAATTAAAGCCTCCTATGACTCCTAGATGAGCCAAAGAGCGTCCCCACTGAACCTGCATTGGGAACGTATTCCACTTCGGGGTTTCTCGGCAGCGCTCCCAAAGTTGCGAGAGATCTTCTTGGGCCAGTAGATACCCAAAATACGGTGAAGACAGCGGTTGACGAAGACTTGGAGTCGGTGCGAGATGTCTTTAGTGACGTTCTACGTTTCACAACCATAGAGCAGCACGACGCTTTGAGGTAAATAAATACATATTAGTTTTTTTAGTTGAATAATGGATAGTATAAAAGTTAATTTATAAAAAGCGTGGTGAATTTTCGAAACATTGCAGTCACTGAATTTTCAGTGTGACTTTGTAGACATTCGTAAAATTCTTTATATACTTTGTCTATCACATGTGTATATACGCCTTATAGTAACGGTGTATCGTGATGGACCGATGGTACTGACGGTTTTTATTGTGTTATTAAGTCATTACATCGCCGCACTACATTTCTGTCAATCTGCGACTCTGCCCATTAAATGTAGACAATTTCACAAGAGTCCATTAATGCGAGATCTTAATCAGCATGGTCACGCGAAAATCCCTTTCTTCTGATTTTAGATGTGAAAGTATATGTGCGTAACGAAATTTACATATCACAATAATATTATATAATAATGCATTTAAAATATTTTTAACCAACATAGTAATAATAAAAAAATTAAGAATAGAAACAGAAATTTATTTTACACTACCACGGGTAGTGTAGTTTGAATGCTGGTCTCATTTCCTAACTGTATTGCAATACTTATTCATTGAGCACCATTTATGTTCATTTATAATTTAATTAACAGTATTATGTATAAGCTTTTTAAATATTTAAAGATTTAAATAAATTTAACAAATAACTGTTAAGTTTAGAGTTACACAGTGCTCAGATTTATCATATAAGTTAATCTTTAATTAGAGGTAATGGTCGAAACTCGGAGTTTAAGGGGGCGCGATGTTAGAATTGGCCACTATATGGAGAATACCAAATATAAATAAAGCGTTAGTGTATTACAACGCAATTCAGGCGTGTATATAAATAAATCCTAGATACCTATTGCAGAAAAGTTACCAAAACGAATGTATTTTCATAGATACAATATATTTAAACTCAAATTATTGTTATTGACAATAATAGCAACATATTATATTATACATAACGTAGACTACAATATAAAATATCAGTTCAAAAACTTTTAACAATTTTCAGCCCCACTATATTTATGAATACGCAAGGTTTGTTTTAAACCACCACAAAGAAATAGCCGAAATATGACGATTTATTTCAAACCAACAATTTCCTTTGAACCCAATATTTAGATCCCGAAGCGGAAAGTGTCGTTCCTAATTTTATTTCTAATAACATTTCCGTCGAAATCCGCAAAACATCCAAGTAATCCACAAAGAATGGAATTTGTCAAAAAAAGTTGACGAATTCGCCCCCAAGGCGGCTTCGCCATGTTATTATGCAAATCCGGAGTCAGTCAAGGGGCAACGCTTGGACCTTTACTTCGGAGATATGACAGTTATCTTTCGGGTTATTTATGAAAAGTTGTATTGTTTTTCTATAATAACATGTATTTGAGAATATGATTCTGTAACTTATATTATATATGAAATAATATATTATTTATTAAATAATACATTGTAAATTTAGATTTAAATTTAGGCCGGCAACGCACCCACTAAAAATGGGTGTCTATGGGCTGCGTTGACTGCCCTTTTTGGTCGTCCCGCAAGCTCGTTTGCCCCCCTATTATATAAAAAAGAATCTGTAATATTGCTTTATAAATTTGGCTGGATGGTTTATTTTTTTTCATTATCTATGTTATTCATAAATCAACAGTTGGTGATGTAGAGTGGTCTTAGGTTTGATTACGTAAACTAGAAATTTTAAAATGGACTCCAAAGATAAACGAAACAAGCAGATATTAATAAAAAAATACTCGTTTTTAAGGCTAATTTCCCAATTAAAAAGAAAAGTGTTGGATACACATATTTACCTTTGAAAGTCATTTCAAATCCTCAAAGACAATATAAAAACTAAATTGGAAAGCCATGTGTTCCAACCTTAATCATTGAGGGCGGTGACGGAATGTCAAAAATTCTGCTCTGAGATGTGACTAGCGAGCCTTGGGACATATTTAATGGTTCTTTGAAATTTTTGTTTTATTGTTAAAATTAGAACGTGTTATCAAAGATTTTATTATATTTTTTATTTACGCAGTGAAAATAACGGCGTATGAAAACAAAATACGTTTCCAAAGATCGTGCTGGTTTTAAAGTACTTTTTATTATTAGTCATTGCGTTAATTATTTATTAGGCAGGGCACATGGAAAGAGGAATTGAATTGAATTGAAAGAAATAAACTGGTGCCCAAAGGTAAAAGAGGAAGACAATTTAGAAGATGGATAGACCAGATTAAGAAAACAATAGAAATGGCTGTAGGAGGCCAAAAAAGGACACGCTAATATTTTAAAATAATGAAAATATACTAATATAAATGTGTTTAACTATAAAATTATCAGAAATAAAAGGCTATTATTATTATTTATTTGGCAATAGAGGCATCTATCAGCTCTACCTAGACACGTCTAAAGATGGTAAAACCGAATAACAATACGTCATGCAGCGAAGCGAAGCCATCTAATACGCCTAGTCTCATAAAAATGGCCACATAATTTGAAATCTTGTATGTCGACCGCTAGTCGCAACTCGGTGTGACCGTTCCGGCGCGCGCGCATCTGAATTATTCATCAGTGGACGTAATTAAATGTCTTGCTGTGTAAAAACCATTGACACCTTCCTGTGGGATTTATATGTGAAAGTTTTAGGGCTAGATTCTCCACTATATTCTATACATAACTTTAAAGATGACTGATCAGTACTGCCATAATTGGACGTCTTGGGTTTTTTAACGTGTGATTGTTCAATTCTAAACACGAGGTCTGTATAAATAAAAACGTCTAATCTAATTAAAAATATCCTATAGGAGATAGAGAGACTCTTTTAAGTCTTGGCCTCAGATTTCTGAATCTGTTTCATGATCATTTTTAAATCTAATAGGCAAGTAGGTGATCAGCCTCCAGTGCCTGACACACGCCGTCGACCATTTGGGTCGTTGGTAATTGTAAAAAAAATCTTTATTATTAAAAAAAAACAAATAACCAAATTTACAGAAATTTTATTCGTAATGTTTTTTTTATCTTCGTTTTTAATCAAATTATATTAATCATTAAAAAAAAACTTTCTTTTTACTGAGACGCTATGACATAATTTGAATGTAAAATTATATTCGGAATATAATTTAAATGTAAGAAAGTCAGATAAAAATATTTTAACACCAAGTAAGCGGTAAAACCTAGGTATAAATTTAATTTTACATAATTTCTTAACAAGAAAGTTTAATTACTAAAAAGATTTAAAATACGTTAAATTTATTATTAAAAATTTAAGAATAGATGTAAGATAAAATGTTTTTGTCACAAATTCAATAAAAATGTTCTAACTAAAAAAAATTACTTATTTTTGACGATATAAATAATATACTTTGTTGTCGCCTAATAAATCAGCCGGAGTCCAGTAGACCGCCTATCAACATCCTGAACTACAAAACATAGCGCCGTGGCACTTCAGGCCTCCAGACCGTTACGATTACCCACGTGAGCTCTTCTCCGAGGGCACCAACGACACCAGGGCAGGAACGGCAGCTTCGACCGCTGGTCACCTCGCTGGGCCTCCCCCGGGTCAACCGGGTACTCATCAGGCGGGGCACGAGGCGCGAGTCTGACTGATCCCACCGATCCCGACACCAGAACCAAGTTGAGATTACTCCTCCGCCTCAAACCACCAGACTGACACCCCGGACACGACCCCAACTTAGCAGCGAGTTGAGTCTAAGGGTGAGATCTATAGAGCGCACTTAGACTTTGCTCAGACTTAACTATAACCATTCTTTACTTTTTTAAAGGATAATAAAGAAGGTATTGCATGAAATGACACATCAATTTCTGTATTAGCTTGAGCTTAGCTTAATCTCACCGTTAAAATGTCTATAAATATACTAAATCATAGTTTAACCTTAGTGTTTTTCGTAAGTAAAGTCTGAGCAAAGTCCAAGTGCGCACTATAGATCTCACCCTTAGTCTCCTCGCGTCCTGTAGCCAAACCAAGGGCAATGTGGGTTAAGTGGCAAAGAACTGCGCTGGAAGATTCGTTTCGGAGCCCAAAACGAATTTTCGGTCGCAGAACCAGCGGAGAGTGTAAATAATATATAGAAAAACTACTGAACCGATTTTATCACCTCTTTCACTATTAGGATGCTGAGTGACGCAGGCTCTATATTTATTCAAGAGATATTTAAAAAATCTACCTTTGCGAAGCCGGGACTGGCCTAATAAATTTAAAACCCGGCGACGCACTCACGAGCTCTCGGAATACTCTCCATTCCATGGATCGTATCACTTAACATCAGGTTCTAGTGAAGACATGATAAGGTGACACTAAAAACGATCACGAAAGAAAATTATAAAATCTCGAGAAATGAATCAATCAATTTGAAATTGGAATGAATTTAACTTATGCTTTAAGTTAAATTCATTCCAATTTAAAAAAAATGTGTGACATTTTAGTAACTCATTAACAAGCCTCAAAGTCTAAAGTACAAAATAACGATCTAAGTAATTATAAGTTGAAGTAAACAATTGCGTGTGCAAGTTAAATGTCAAGAGAGTTTTTCCTATTAGTTTTTGTTGAGTAGTAAATCAGATATCTCGCTTCGGTGATTTCTAAATTGTTTATGGTGATCATTTATGACTTTAATGTACACGTGGATCAAGGATCGATTTTTTCAAAAATAGCTGCCAAGAACTTGTGTATTGTGTGTTGGAAATAAATATTTTGTATCATAAAAATGTGCGGAAATCTGTTTGCTGCATGTATTGGGGCATAAGCTATCCACAAACTACTATGTAATATTAATTAAATGTCGCATAAATTTACAGATGAATTTAATAGAAGAAGAACTCTTACTTTTCAATTATAACGTTATATACATAATTGTTATTTATTTAAAAGGAATCAAGGTTAATAATAATTATCCAAATTATTATTTTTATTTGTTTTTTTTTTTTTTCATTTACTAGAGATTTTAAAAATCGACTTAATATACTACTTTTGGACAAAATTTATTAATCTATTAATTGTTATCTGAGTGAAACAATATTAATATTCATTTGATAATGTAATAATATATTTTAATAATATGATGATGCAGTGATAAAATAATATAACTCATGATGTAAACTCATGGAACTACTATGTAAAATTCTACCTTTTAAGACAGATTTGCACGCTATATGTGTGAATATACGAAGTTTAGATTGTACCAAATTATTATTATTATTAAGAACCTTATAACTATATATCATATATCATATAGTTTTAAATCTACTTTTTGCCAGCATATTATCTTCTTTCCATTTCTGCTCTGTAATCTGTGTATCACGAGATTTGTATAATTTTCTGACAGAAAAAATAATAATTACAACCACGAAGATTCTTTGGCAATTCGCGTTTAATTGCTCATGATTTTAGCGGCCAATATAAATTGAAATGTGTTATTGAGAGAATCTTAGGCATTTTGATATCCCGCGATCAAGAACGGAGATCGGGGTATTTTGGATTTATAAAATGGCTATTTCGAGACATTTGGACTTATGTGATAATACTAGGGCGAGTGAAAGAAATTTGATAATTCACGGTTAGGAAACGACCGTTTTAATAATAAGTTAGATTGGATGGAATACAAAATCCACGGAGTAGTTATAAAAAAATATACAATAAATCTTTTTTAACGGATATCACAATTAACATGTCTTCTGGAATGTATTTTATTACCGAAAATATGAGTGACCAATCAATTCCTTTTTGTAATATCATTGCGCTCTTTTAAGCAAAACTGTTGTTAAAAATATGTAAAATAATTGAAAGTCGACTCCAGCGATTTTTGTTCCGACTAAGATGACCATTTATCACAGACCCGTCAAAATCTAATTGTCCCACATCGCTAACCACGCCATTGTGACTGTAATTATGCCCTTATTTTTTTTCACAAAATTAAATCGACCTATAACAATTTTTTGTGGCATTTTCAAGAACAATTTCTCAAAAATTTCAAACGTTTTAATATTTCCGACCGCAATATTTTTTCGATTGTCTACAAATTATATGTTTTGTATTTGTGCAATTTATATGTGTCTTCTAGGCATTATTATGTTATACAGGGCACAGTTGCACGTAAATAAAAATACATTTGACTTATTATTCATTAATCATTGAAAGTTATAATTTTTTTTATTAATCCTGCCAGAACAGTAAATTTATGCGAAAGATGCGGATAATGTGCTGTATAGATATTTTTTAGATTTTTTTTTATTATGTAATTTATTTTCTTATTAACTTCTAATGTTTGAATTTGGTTTCGTCTGTAAATTTTATTCACTTCTTGTGCAATCTTGTCAATTTAGGGTCACCGGTTAAAACAGGAGTATTTATATGAAAAAATAGAAAAAAAATAATAAAATAAAGTAAATAACATGTCTTTTAATCAACCTTTTGTGTTATATAATCAGTTAAACTGTGTTTTTCCAAATAAACTTCTAATGTTTGAATTTCGTTTCGTCTGAAAATTTTATTCACTTGTGCATTCTTGTCAATTTAGGGTCACCTGTTAAGACAGGAGTTTTTATATAAAAAAAAAAAAATGTCTTTTAATCAACCATTTGTGTCATTTGTGTGAGGGAATTTTATATTCTGCCTCGGCGACCGATTATGAAACTCAGCTGCAACCTAAACAACCGAAACTCTCCATGGTGAATGCATTAGAAGATACATAAAGACTAACAATATTTTAAATAGCTTTTACACAGATTACAAAAATTCCTTAAAGCAGGTAAAAACTCAATTTCGTAGATAAATTGAGGGGTCTTATAAAATTACATAGGTTAAACGGATAACGTATCGTAGGCGTTGCGTATAGATTTTGGGGGTTGGACCGGCAACCGCAGAAGCAAGCAATTACTTTGTTTATTATATTTTATATTCCAATAGCTATTAAACTCTCTAATTTCGTTATTATCATACTCTTTTTATTATGAAGAAAACAATACTTTCTTTGATCTTACCCTAAGTGTCAGAGTTGAGACTTATCTTTGACTTCCACGTGTCAAATATAATAGTTTTTGACAAACAGAAGCATCAAAGTCAGTTAGCAACTTAAGAACTTACCTTTTGTCATGTTTATTACACGCTTTATATTAGCTTCACCTGTATGTATGTATGAATGTATGTAACCGACTCCTTCGGACTCGATTTTGACCCACTTTTAACGGACAGATTTAATTCAAACTTTAGGCACCTGTCAAAGATCGATGACAATTTAATAATCCGAAAAAAAAATTTAACTAAAAAATAAATAATAGTTTAAAAAAACACGCTTTAGAGCACATCAAACTAAAAAGTGAAAAATAATTCCTAATTTAGGCTGAAAATGGTATTGAACAAAATATACCGGTATTATTGTGAAAAAGCGTGCTCGATAGACGAAAAATATGGCACAGAGACTGCGTTTAGAAGTTAATCTTATCAAATAGTAAAACCATAGTCCCACTCATTATTCGACTATCCGTTATTATAGATACACGTTAATTCTACGAGGCGTAAGCTACGCCCGGGTGTTACCAGACTAGATCATTGTAAAAGATTGGTTAAAAGTGATCAGAATTCCATTTGACCGTGCGTTGTTCTTCTACTATCAATCACGCGCTGGGACGACTCTAATTATAGGGATTAGGGGCGCGGTTCTGGTCCCAGGTAATGGGTTCTATACCGGCCTTTATAATAGTCAAAAAATGTTATTCACTAAATTGAAGAGATTTTAATCGTTGTGAAGCTGTTGATCCCTTTAAAACTACTAGTCACGTTTTGACAATTGTATTCTGTTTAATTAAAAACATAATTATGTTTAAAGTACTCTACGGTTCCAGGGTCACCGAGGTGCTTTAAATAATAGAGGATTTTAGTTTTACTCTATATTAATCACTCGCGTACAAAAGAATATAAGCGAAATAATGAAATATTAATTGCTATGTAACGAATGAATGCAATGTATCAGTCTAAGAGTGCTTACGTCTGGCTATACTCTCGGGGCGTAACTCCGATTATTTAGATAATCGCCACGCTTATAAAACTAAGAAAGTCTAAATGAGCAGAACGTACAGCCTTGTCTCGTACAAACACATCATGGTGCTTGAGATGTTCACTTATAAATATTAATATATTAACCATAGTTTATCTATACTTATTCTATACCTACTTAATATTATAAAGAGGAAAGATTTGATTTTTTGTTTGTTTGAAATGAATAGGCTCCGAAACTACTCGACCGATTTCAAAAATTCTTTCACCGTTGGTAAGCTACACTATTTCCGAGTGACATAGGCTGTTTCATTTTCAAAAAAATTAGGGATGCTCCCTAAAACTAGAATAATCTAACCCAAGGTGTAAAAAAATAAACAAAAAACTTACTTCAATCGCGTGCGCTGCGAAAACTATTAATGATAGAACAAAATGATGTATTTCAATTTTTTAGGACACATCATCACATCTATCTTTTATAGTTACGTCACAATAAGCGTCCTTTTATTATTATTTTTTTATTAAAATACCACCGCTAGGAAAGGCTATTTATTCGTACCTAGGTATTGATCCTTATAAAAATAAATACCAACGTTTCACATAAGCTACAATTTAATGGCATAACCACCAAAAAAGCATGGTGGATTGGTGTTCTCCTGCCGTTTCTCTTGCATAGTTTACTACTTATATGTAATATAACAAAAATCTTAGCCACAGCAACGCTTGGCCGAGTCTACTAGTATTTAAATAGATTTGTAGTAAGTTGAAAGTAACAATAACATTTTTGCAGTAACAGACTTATATCTAAAAGGCGCACGATCACTAAATTAAAATCACAGCGGAACATAATCGGAGGCACGAGAAAGCTATTATTTTGCGGTCACTATAGTTAGGAGCGCACCTTGACGGGAGTTAGTTAATTAAACATAATGTATCCAGTGCAACCTTCTAAACCTACCCTACAGCGTGTCATTATACGATTATTAATTGGGCGTAAACTCTGAGGGATACACCGCCAGATTGCGGGCCAATTTCGTTGATTACTCCTCTTTTACAAATGTATAATTTTTCGGAGAGCTCTTTACTGTATTTTTACCTGTTTGAAAAGGGTTTCAACCGCTAAACTACGCACTGAAGTAATCTGTCACGCCAATAAATCGTAGTACAACGATCGACAAAGACAAATGTTGTTCGATCCAAAATTAGAATTTAAATGTTGAAACATTAAAGCGCCCTCACTAATTGCTTCAACGTTGTCAAAACCGATTAAAAACTACTAAAAATAATGATTGAATATTATTAGTACGAAAGCTTTCACAGCCAACACCGAAATAGAAGGCAAATTGACAGATGACAAATATGAACGTTAACACTGGGGCACAAAGAATAGACTAATGTAACTTGACCTATCCGACCCTATACATATAATACATCTGGGGGCCATATTAAAAAGAGTAAAAGTTCATTATCACTGGTTTTTGTTAGTAAATATTTCTACCAATGTTAAATGTGATAAAATACATCAAGACATTGTCCTTATAACAAGATAGATAGCTAATGTCCGAGAGATCCCTTTGAACAACAAAATTAGAACATTAGAATGCTTTGTGTACAAACAGTGTCAGACATTTTCTAAATAATGCTCTCTTGTTATTGAAATGTAAAGAAAAGTCGGTGAAGGTGAATCTAGTAATGAAATAAATGAATCCAAATTGTGTTTTGACGGTCAGAAATCGCAGCATCATTAATCATTACTTTGTCTACATACTTTGTTTGATATACACTTTATCTTATGACAATTAGTTATTGGAAATCTAGTAACACTACTGTCGAAAGTATTAAAATGCAATACGCTACTTGGTCACTTAGTTTTCGAAAGCGACTCTTATATATAATTATACTCTTATAGTATAATTCCCCTATTCTTCTAGCTTCTAGCTCTTTCATAATATTACAATAACCAATATTAACTTATGGGTTATATTAGAAAGGTGACAAAATTTAATTAAATATAAATAATTATTTTTGTAATTCTTGTATTTCTTATTCTTTTGTATTGCATCACAATTCATGAATCCGAGAGATTAGCTTTTGAATTTAGTTATTTTATTTTTTTAGTTTTTCTCCTTACTAGACTGGCTGAAAAAGATCGCTTGTTAGCGATAATGCCGCCCGTTGCAAGCCTTAAATTTTTTATGTATTATGTTATTTGTTTTTGTATAAATGTAACATAGTAAAAATAAATAAATAAAATTTAGTTGATGCAAGAAAACTTCGTTATTGTAACAAGTGTTTTAACCAACAAAAAAACAAAAGAAGAATCTTATCCATTCAACATGTGAATTTGTATAATTAAGTTTACGGCGCTTACTTCATATGCTAAGTGGAGACTAAGTATGATACCCGTATAACAAATAAATCGAAAATTTTGGTTTATTAAATATAAATCGAAAAAAATGTAAGGAAATGTGGTCATACAAAAGGAGCTCCCAGCTACTTTATAAAAAAAACATACAGACCACTGTTAATTCCCTTTTGACATTTGACATCAGTTGGGGAGGAAAGAACAATTGAGACAAAGGGCAGTAAGGTCGTTCTGGAGTGCATGGGTGTGGCGCACTTAAATTTTCGCATTGACAGCCGAAATGGCCCCCAGGGACCTCCGAGGCTTTAGTGCCTTTATTCGTTATGGTTAATGCGGGAACTAGTTTACGAGGTATACAGTTATTTGCGACCTCTGAGGGCATTACAACTCGTAGTCGGGAGAATTCTCCACTCTTTATTCGTTGATTTATAAAGAGCTCATTTAAAACGTGGATTTTAGTATTGTGCGAAGATAGTTTGGTTTTTAGTCAGTAGTTAATTTGGTTCAAATAGCGTTTTAAATGAACATTCTAAAATGCATTTTATTAAACAGTATGTGTAGCATACTGTGAAGTATTAATATCAGAGAATAGTATCCGTCACAAATATACATGTGTATGTATATAAAGTGATGTATGTATGTAAAGTATGTCATTGGTCAACAACCTGTGTAGTCAAATACGCGTTGACACGTGACGTCATGTTGACTTTTGTTTAACCAATCACAATCAAACGCATGATTTCGTCATACGTTCTTTCGTTTTAGATTACACTCTAAGAGTCGTTTTCATAGAATTAAATAACTAATTGAATTATTGCTAATTTATATTCAAATTATATGTCAACATGCCATGGAAAGGAGCATGACTGGGATCAAAAGAAAAGACAAAGTAAGGAGTAGCAACATCAGAGGAAAGACTAAGGTACAGGACATAACTTTGAAAATAAGAAGACAAAAGTGGAAATGGGCAGGCCACATGATCAGGGGAAAGGACAAATGGAGTAAAATAATCACACAATGGTACCCAAGAGATGGAAAGAGAAAGAGAGGTAGACCACAAAAAAGGTGGGACGACGACATTATACAAGTCGCGGGAACAACATGGGGTAGAGTGGCCATAGAAAGGCCAGAATGGAGAAGGTTGGAGGAGGCCTTTGCCATCTGGCAAACGGACAAGCAAAAGTGGAAGAAAAGTACAATATACGAAAAATAAAGAAAAATACTGGCATGTCCGAATAGAGGCTATAATAATAATAATAATATATTCAAATTCAGGAATCCCTTCGTACACCTGTAAGAATTTTGTTTATTAGCGTTAAATCCCCCATTTCATTACGATATATGTACACAGTTGCAGTGTGTATAAAAATAAAGAAATGCAAAATGAATTTTCAAGCAAATTTCTATTTTTACATTTATTTATTAGTATACTGTAGGGTAAGTATTATTTTATTCTAGTTACATAGTTTAATTATAAATTTAGTACCTTTTCCAACTTTTGTTTCTATTTGTTTGGTTGTCTAAGTTAGAATGTTCAGTCCTTTATCGATAAGGGTAAATAATCACGCAAGCACCGAATGAATTCGTTTGAATAGGGGCAAAGTTTATACAGACGTAAAATATCCTAAAAATTACATAACGAAATCGGTACACATAAAGCTCAGTGTAATTTTGAAACATACATTACTCAATCGGTGATTAACTAGTCACCTAATTGGGTGACACACGGCACAGCCACGCACCGGTGGATATGTGGATTAATAACACTATTGTAGTTATAAAAGAAATCTGTTCACGAATGTTTGACACGTCTGAAGAAATGGGCCCGGCTATCAATCAACGTGAAATTAGACGCATTGTTCAGTTATAAATGAGTCTTTTGGAAATGTTTTGAGTTTTTTTTTATACTTCTGTCGATATTTCATAACATTTATATAATTTACTTGCGATGGCAAGTGTGTTGCCGGATTTTGATCCTAATTTGTTTGTTTTATTTTTAGTGGTAATTATTAAACAAGATCGGGCTGTGAAGAAAGGAGTGGTCGCTGGAGCTTGGCCCAGGTACTGCTGGATCGACCGAGTAGACGAGGACCTGCTGCAACTGAAATCCAGCAATTGGTGGGTTGCAATAGGACAGGGAGTTCTAGAAGATTCTCGTTTCGGAGCCCACGACAAATTTTGATTCGCAGTGAAAGCGGAGTGACTCAACATTCAAAATTCAAACATTATTTATTCATTAAGGTAACACAATGTACACTTATGAACGTCAATAAACAAATACATTATAAATGCTAAATGCTTCTAATTTTACATTTACTGCCAGTTCTCGAATCAAGGGCATAGAAAGGGCGAGGAGAACTGGCAATAAACTCTCCGCCACTCTTTTTAATCGCCAATTTTATTGTTTTACACAATGTTTGTAAGGAGCTGCAACCATTACACTATGTTCCACATGACAAGTTAAGTAATTACTGTTAATTATTAAAACTATTAAATGATATTAGTTAAAGTAGGTACACGTAACGTTACAAAAGGATGTCAAAACTTAATCTATTACAAATTCTTCATTAAAAACAAATAAAATATATACCTTTAACCAAATTGTGGCCAATATAAGCATATAATGAGGCAAATAAAAATAAGAAATCAGACAGCAAACGAAGGCTCTTCTTCGTAATAAATCGATTTATCACGTGGCATTACGTGTGTCCCTCACTAAGCAATATTGACACCATCATTAGAGGTATTGTCTTAGTATGGGGGAGTGGTCGATCAATATGGTGTGTTATGGTTAGTATACGCTTTTATTGTTTTGTATTTACCTTTGACCGGGTCGTAAATGGTTTTATGCGACATCGATATTCTTTTCTTATAATAGCAATCATATTAAGATCACAACTGTTTTTTAACACATTTAAGGCAAGTACATGATCAATCATTGACGACTCATTGGTCTAGTGGTTGACTGACTGCGAAGCCATGGGTCCCCGGTTCGATCCCCGGCTGAGACGAACATCGATGTGATGAGCATTTGGTGTTGTGCTTAGGTCTTGGGTGTTTAAATATGTATTTATATATCTATCTATCTATAATATGTATGTATATCCGTTGCCTAGTACCCATAACACAAGCTTTACCAGCTTAGCATGGGACTAGGTCAATTGGTGTGAACTGTCTTTAAAAAAAAAAACTTGTTTGAGGTACGACGATGATTTTGGAGTCCATTTCGTCTCCATACAATCAAGTGTTAAATGCTCATAGACAAATATTTGATACACAGTCGGTAGCGCGCACGAGGTCAGAGCTTGGAGACACATAATTAGCTAAAGCATAATTTAGCTAACTGCTTACAACTTAAGTTGAATTTAGGATATTTATATATAAGTTACTAGCTGCCCCCGCGAACTTCGTTTCTCCTTAATGTGATTTTATTTAGCCTACCTTTTTCTCTATATAAACCTCAGAGTTCAAGTCATAAGATTTTAATTAACAAATACAAAATATGGGTTGGTGATAGATGGGTGAAAATTTAGGGTTGTATGTATTTTTTAATGGCACATTATAAAAAAATAAAATTTCGTCCAGATAATAAAAATAAAATGTTAGGGGTGGACAACCCTTAAAATTTAGGGGGATGAAAAATAGATGTTGTCCGATTCTCAGACATACACAATATGCACACAACATTTCATGAGAATCTGTCAAGCCGTTTCGGAGGAGTTTCACTACAAACACCGCGACACGAGAATTTTATATATTAGATTGAAGTTTTTCGTACCTTACAGTTTGCTCACGTAATCTGTTATGTTTACGTAAATTGTAACTAGGTCTAGCTAGTAAACGTTAATATGAATCTGTTTACCCCCATTTTTCTATAACTAATTAACTGAAAGCATAAATCCTTCATATCAGCAGAGCTTTTCCTTTGATTTACGACTACAATTTGGCCCCCATGGCATTTCTTAGCGTGGACAGTGGCCACTATCTGATCGAACCACTCATAAATAATAGTGAACTATATTTATCACGGAGCAGCTAAATAATACCGTAATTTATAGGCATTTCGAGTTTGGTGATAGTTTAATTGGCTTTCTTTAGGACAATAGGCTAGCTTGGTCGGCGACCTATATTTTGTCTCTATAAAACAACGATTTTTAAGCATTTTTAGACTCGTAGATTTCGCATACATTTTGAGAATAATATTCAAAAAATGTTTTTCTACATATGCATGGTCACACTTCAATAAAAATAAACAAACCGAAATTTAAATCACGTGTAAATTTCGGTTACTTCTAGGTCTTTGATTTGAACTTTTAATTCAAGCGTTTGACCACCGGCAGTATTGAAAGATGAAAGAAAAATTTACTTAAAAAGGTTTCCTTCAAATCTTTTGCTGCTATTTCTTATTTTCTTATTCTCCTCCGATCGCTTACTCACTGCTGAGCTCCCAACCCCGTTGTGGCGGAGCACTTCTATGGTGACTCTGACCTGAACATCTCCAGTTAGGTGAATGTCGTCAGAGACCTTAGTGCCTAGGTTTTGTGATACCTGTTCGTCCTTGGTCTCTTTTCCTCCAGTTTCCCGGATTCTTATATTCTATGGATCTGTAGTATCCCAAATGAAAAGCTCTTTTGATTCATAACAAATATTTTTTTATTATTATTATAATAGCCTCTTTTCGGACATGACAGTAGTTTTTCTTTATTTTTCGTAGATTGTTCTTTTGTTCCACTTTTGTGTGTCCGTTTGCCAGGTGGCAAAGGCCTCCTCCAATCTTCTCCATTCTGGCCTTTCTATGGCCACTCTACCCCATGTTGTTCCCGCGACTTGTATCATGTCGTCGTCCCATCTTTTTTGTGGTCTACCTCTCTTTCTCTTTCCATCTCTTGGGTACCATTGTGTGATTATTTTACTCCATTTGTCCTTTCCCCTGATCATGTGGCCTGCCCATTTCCACTTTTGTCTTCTTATTTTCAAAGTTATGTCCTGTACCTTAGTCTTTCTTCTGATGTTGCTACTCCTTACTTTGTCTTACCAAATTACTTACTTATCATAACAAATATGGTTGTTGTTAATTAAACTTAATTTAATAACTATATTTTTTAAATTTACAAAATCCTGGATATCAAGGAGAAATAAATTATTTATTTATATTTGTAGTAGTGGTTTCGTTAATTAAATTCACAGGTTAAATTTTGACCAAACCCAATTCGTTACAATAAGATAAGATCGGCAATCAGCTGATAAGTTAATTAGCATGAAGTGGTCAGTGACAAGGGTTCCCAAGTAAACGGTTCGCTGGTTCTATGCCCGGGATGGGACATTTCACATTAACATTTCCATGCTTCTTAGGGGCCAAGTTGCATATTAATTAATAAGGTTCAAAGTAACCGATGTGACGTAAAGTTAAACACTTTATATCGTAAATAGTTTTAGAATATTATTGTTATTTCGACGTTCGTTGGTACTTGATGCCCACAATTGTCTTTCGTAATGGAATAAATTTTTTTATATAAAATTTCAACGATACCAGTTCAACCTTTTAATAAAAAAATATATCAGAACTCAGCTGTAACAGTATTCCGATAATAGCGCGTCGATACAGCTTGTAAATTCAAATACATATTTTGTTAAAATTTAGTAAATTTAGATTCTAAATTTAAATTTGTGTTACATCTTAGTAAATTTAGATTCTAAATTCAAATTTTTGTTACATCTTAGTTAATTTAGATTCTAATTTCAAGTTTTTGTTACATCATAGTAAATTTTTATTCTAAATTCAAATATTTTGTTACAACTTAATAAATTTAGATTTAGAATTCAAATATTGAATGATAAACTGAGTTTTACCTGTTACGTATAACCGCGGGTCAAATTTGTCGTTAAGCTGTGTTTAATTAAACAGAATCAGGTGAGCTGAACTAATGAATTCAGTGTACGAGACACTAATCACGATATTGTGTGACCGTTTTAATGCTAATATTTTGTTTTCCTTTGCGCTGTTGTTATCAAAGTGAGAATTGTATTTTTGTGAAAGTTTAATAAATAACAGTTACTTTTAATAATTATTAAATAAAAATATTTTACACTCGAAAATATTATAAAAAGCGCTGTTTAATTATTAATAAACACAGTTTTATCATTTATTTTGACAATTCAAATCCATACTTTTCGCAACTTATAAAATTATTTAAAATATTTATTTTCCATTTATATTATATTAGTTTTCCAATTTAATTCAAATATCTAATTAAATTGGGTTTAATAAACGTCAAATACCATACAGGATATAGATAATTTGACGTCTTTTGTGAAAGTCATAAGATAAATATGACAATGTACCAGTATCAACTCTCACAAACATCCAAGTCAAATGCATCTAATACATCACCCGTAACCTTAATTTCGTATGTCATTAGTATTAAATGTCAAAGTGCCTTTGGCGCAGCGGTGGTAATGTTTAATCGTGGACCTCTCGGACCTCGGGTTCGACGTCTGACGGGTGCAAAGGTCACGTGAAACGTTGGAATTAAAATGTTAGTTGAAGGGTGTCATGTTCTAGTGACGTTTCTGTTGAGTAACGAATACTTTGAGCGTAGAAATTAGTTTAAGATTTTAGTATCCATTCACACAAGTATTAAAGAGATTGCACATAGTATTGTCTATATTGACATAACTTTTACACATTTAAAGAAAACACTTTTTTACCACAACAAATTGAAATCTCAAGATAAACAATACGCGTAAATAGAGGACAAAACCCTCCATCTTTTAGTCGATACCAACTCCGGGGAAATAAATACAGATACAACAACTTTTTCCACAGCTGTGATACTTTTTAACATTCAACACCTTTGTCTTCAGTCACCGTGACCACGAACGATGTAAAGCACGCGAAACGTCGGAAAAATTTATAATTATCCAAAATAATTGTAAATTTATAATCATACATAACTTCAATCCGGTAAAAATGTGTTGTCTTTAAATTAAAGAGATTGCCTGGAAGACATCGCTCGTACAAGGCCGCCATTTGCCCTTTTTTACATTTAATTATGTCAATTAATGTTTCTGCAACGAAGTGTTATTGAATAAGAAGTGAAGAAAGTACTTTAGTCCAAAACATATAAAGGCATTGATGAATTAGTAACAAAACTTTTTTTTTGTTTTTTTTTTTATATAATAAAATCATAATATGTGTGCTGTATATAAATGTAACCATAGCAGTCTTGTTTAGGAGCGCGACAAATGCATATAAAAATAGTTTTACAATTTACTTTTTATGTTCGTTAACGATAGGCTATCTAATAACAGACTGGGTCTGCCATTTATTAGCCATAGTAGGAAATATCTCCAAAGACGTTGTTTTCGTCTCTTGTCTGCTCTGGAAGTACGGAGCAGAAACGTATTATAGTACACGAAAAAGTATTTTTAAGGTTTGCAACTGAATTTCTCGGGAACTTTCTTAACTAGGGACTTCGATTACGTAACATGTGTAACTCCACAGCAAGCATTGTCACGGTCAAACATATTTGTTTCTTTGCTCTATTGTTAAGTTGCCAAGTATAATCCTGGCGTGTGTGGGTAACTTCCTCTTTCCTTCCGTAGATATTTCCGCGTAGCGTGACCTCATTGGGCAATACTGTTATATATACAGTATATCAGCTGTCCAAATATAAAGAAATCAATAAGTTTCAGTTTAATAGACAATAATTTTCAATAGGAAATAAAAACATTTACTCAGAATAGAACGTAAACATTTTGCCGTCGGTGGGTTCTATACATATATTCAATAATGGTTTCACCGGGGATCAAATCATGGACCTCCGAGCCTTTATGTTAAGCCACGAAGGTGCTTTAACTAAGACCGTGCCTAAAATTCTACTAGGTAAATGTCAAATGTTATAAAACCTTATACTATTTTCAAATATTAGAACATTGGCTTAGATTGCAAAGTTAATAAATATATAATTATGTACTCTTTTATTAAGTCGGTTAAAGATAAAAAACTGTTCAATTTAGATACAGAACAATGACAGTTTATTTGCGGTATGAACGTCTAAGAAAAACCTTAATAAAGCCACCACATACAACAATTTCTCATTTTTACTGAACAGTTTTTGTTTTTGCAATTTTCACCTTTAGCTGTATAGAAAAACAGCTGAAATTAGTAAACAAGATTTCACTTTTGCGGTAAGATAAGACAAAGGGTTAGGGTGTATGATAAGAATGTATTGCGGTGTGCCGCGTATCACTTTTTCTATTACGCGTCGCGGCATTTCTGTACTTCAATAATACTAGAACAACGATGTATTAGAGTTCATAATTTGAAATTGGAACGAATATAAAAAAAACATATTATTAAAAAGTTTACTTTTTTTTACTTCCGCTAAAGATATGTAACCTCTTTGCCCATTCCTCACGATTCTACTACAATTAGCTGTTTTGCGAGAAACAGCGAATACAGAGAATTTACCTTGTTCACAGTTCCATAGACTACAGCTCACATGTCTCGTGACAATTATACAATTAAATATAAAGTTTATGTAACTTTTTAAACCGTGCTTCTTGCGTCAACGCGTCCTTAACGTAACAATCGCCACTCCTATCTTTTCGTGTCCATCGCGGGCCATCCGCACACAAATTGTGCAACGCTCTGTGACCACAGACCGAGACACATACATATTTATGAGTTTTAATATACAATTTCTATGTATTATCTCTTCGTGTAATGCAGGAAGTGCTTGATTGTCTTAACGGTCACCTGAGCCACAGATAGTTGTGACATTAACTGGCAACTTTTTGTTTTAATGAAATTAATAAATACAATGTTATTTTTTGTCGTGTTCGAATTATATATTAAGATTGGTTTGTGACTGCATTATTAAGGTTTTCTCACACGGAATACTTATCTATTCAAAGTAGATATTATAAATTATCTGAGTGATTTTGGTTTCTACGTCTTAAATATATGTATATTGTAATGATCTCTTAAATTGCTATTATTGTTTATTTGATTTTATCTTATTTTTAATTAATGAAAATATCGTTATGACTAAGCGTGTTATCATACTAAAGACATATACATACAGAAACATACAAAATAATAATAATAAAAGAAGAAAAATTATGGATAAAAAAGAAAGACATAAGGTACATTTCAAGTGTGTAATGTGTGTGTGTGTTGTGGCGCTGGCTCAGCATTATGCTGTGGACCAGACGTGTTCCACATAGATACGAGAAAATTATTCAATTTTACCACATTTTCAGATGAACAGAGATTACATTTAAAACTACCTTAGAGATGTAAAAAAACTGTTTGGATTTGACGTAACTCTTAAGTATCTGTAGCTTTACAATGAGCTTGTCAAAATCCATTTTTTTTTAAATCTTAAAATAATGTTTTTAGCTTACGTCAGTTTTTATTTAGTACAAAATTAAAGCATTCTCCACCACGTAAATCTGGTGTTAATAATAAAATAAAATACCTTTATCGACTTCTGAAATAGCAAGTCATTGTAATTTTACTGCCGAAACCAAAGTGACAGAACCTAACCTCTAAGTGACGTCGATTACAAGAATCATCATAGTCCATTTCGCCGACAAAGTGTTTCGTTTGACAGCTTTGTGTTCCCTGAAGCTAATTAATAAGCAGATACAACCACTTAAGATAAGTAAAAATATTTTCATCCCGAAACCGCACCGGATATAGATTGTATCGACATGTCAGAGGCGCCACTGTATACACAACATGGGATTTGGGACCATATTACATTGTCAATATGCCTATAATCGCGTGTACAGATTATCGATTCGAGATCAATTTTGCCGATTCACATTAGACCTCATTACAAAAGTGATAAATCATAAAATACAATACAACATTTGTTCGAACTTATTTTAAATATAGTTAGTCAATAATAGACTTTAATTGATTGGCATAGAACTTAAATCTATTTAGCCTGATTTAAGAAGACAGTTTCAAGAGTACAAGTGCAGGTATGATTTGTCTCCAAAAATAAATGAATTGGTCACTTAGTTGAGTGCCCAAGGGACTTGTGGTACTTGTAGATAAGTCAAGTGTTTCTTTGAACCTGCGCTTAATGAATCATTTTTAGCTTCCGTGTACATTTGAGTCATCTTAATTGTAAAGACTATTTCAAAGAGTTTTGAGAAATTATGACGTGCTTACTAAAAAGTTCAGATAAACCAGGTAACATATATACTCGTAAATTGCTAGGGATACAACGAGCGGCCTCATCGCTAATCGATCTTTTTCAGGCAATCCTAGTAAGAAAAAAACACTAAGGGTAAAAGTCCATAACTAAATTAACCACAATAAAATTACAAGTAACAGTGAACTACAATAACTTAATTGAAATAAAAATAAACTAATCTAAAATTTTATAAGTCAAGAAACTACATGAATAACAAAAGTCACTATTCGGACTTTTAAAAGAAAATAAAATTCCTTTTCTTTCATACTAATTTCAATTCAAAAGCGCTATCGAAGTTAATCACGGTTTTAATCCCAAAACGCTTTCTCGGGCCACCATTTTATATTAAAAAGAATGTTTAACTCAAATTAAACCATCACTAAAAAGGTTCTGATAGAACATGTATGTGTACAGCTAGCAGCACAAGTAAACTTGATTTGTAAATTGGCAATTTCAACACAATTATAGTCACTTTTTGGTTCTAAGACCCGCTGGCTTTGTCCCATTCTTTTTCCACTGTACACGTACAGGTAACGCACATAAAATCAATTCCTGCACAGCTGGGGTTTTAACATATGATCTCAACGTATAGAATCGCATGCTAACACCGTCCAGTAATAAACACTGGCCGTCAATTATATTATTCTTTTATCCCTAAGTATCGGAATGAGGGTGTAATTAACTGATACGACCCTTGACAAGGTGTCAGGTACCCGGATTATCGTATAGAGCTTATACGTGTAAGTCCGGGTAATGGCCTGATATCCCGGATATAATCTATATTTAGCTAAACAATTAATTAAAAGTAAATAAAATAAGTGACTCGGCATTACATTTCAACTTAATGTCACATTTATAAAGGTCACTAAAGTATAAAGAGCAAACCAAAAAAAAACATTTTCCGACCTCGTCCTTTACGTTAGTCTTTATGAAGTAGCTAGTCCGCTTTGACAACTTTATGGAATCTACAACATTTTGAAATACGAATGACGTCGTGAAGGTATGCCTGCGCTATTTGCTTTATTTTGTTTCAAAACCTTGCGTTCTATGCAATTTGTAAAATTAAAGAGAGACAGCCTTGCGATTCTGTAACTCACTTTTCTTACTCTCACAGCGGGTCGAAAAGTGAGTAACAGTCCCAAGGTAGTAGCGACTTTTGGATCGTGGGTTTGCAAAGTGTTTAATTACTATAACGCTAATTAAATAATTGAGGTGCCTAGTGGACAATAGAAAGTAGTGAGCACAAAGCTGGTGATCTTTGACTTTAAAAAACTCTCGTATGTTCATCAACACACTGATATCCAGATAAGCATTCTGATAAACGAACTAGATTGAAATCGATTTTCATTTATTATATTTTTTATTTTCGTTTATTATATTTAATTTTCGTGTATATAGTATGTTTAAGAGCTTGTCACGTCAAGGAGCTTCAGGGAAAAAAATCTTGTAATAATTAGATTAAACATGATTATATGTTATATGTTACAAAAAACTATTTATTGAAAATTGTGCTTATTTTTGCACTTTGAACAAAGGAATAACGTTGAATTCAAATGAACTTTTTAAGTAAATAAAAGTTATGAAAAATGTATTGTTTGTTTGAATGCTCGTTTCCTATCTCCCCCGTTTCATTTACAATATTAATTCCGCGTGTCAACAGAAACACTTTCCGAAACGGAAGGACTATTGTTTGTGGTACAAGTGATGAGCTTTCGTATGGCTTAAAGTATGTTATAGTAAATTAATTCCCTAATTCCCGTCCAATATTATTTTAATTTCATCTAGTCTAAAGTAGTTATAATGACTGAAGTCACAGGATGAGCATGGCGCAGATATCCTTTGAGTCTGAAATAAAGGGAACTTCAGGCGATAAGATACCAAACTATTTCCGCTGAATGGTTTTTGTTTCAGTTTACATGCCATGCTATTATTATTCTGTAAATAACGTTATGGTTCAATTTCAATTTCTACTGTTACTATTTCTAAGGTTCGATAGATATATATATCTATAACTTTTTTGTTTGTAGAGAAACAATAAGGTTATAAAATGTTCAATTCCAAATAAAATTATCTAATTTTTTTATATATCCGACGTAGGAGGCTCACCTGATGATAAGTGATACTGCCCATGGACACTCACATTGCCAGAAAGCTCACAATACCGCTCGGTTTCGGTAATATAGCGGGCAGCTTGTGCGCGGCAAAAACTGTCTTAATTTTTTAAGGAGATATATTTCGTGCGATTGTCATTTCAAATGCTTCCACAGTTAATACACTCACCTTCACAGATAAGAAAATATTAAATAAATAAATTGAAAATATTCTAAGTTTTATTATTCTCGTTTCCTCTGTTTGGGAAATAAAATAAATTTTATAAACTCGCTTATACCTATCACTTGCGAGGCATACGATTTTCCGTAGGGTGCGATTATTAACTGTCGTCTAGCGCTGCGAACAACTGATCAATCACACATAAGACAACGGGGAACTAAATCATTTTTCCTCATTTTCCTTTTGGATAACAAGAATTTTCATTTCATCTTACAAGTTATTAATAATTTATTAGTGGTAAAGAATTTTTTTTTGTCGTACATTTCTAGTGTATCAAACGCACTTATTAAAATTTTTATGTAAAATTTAACCTGAGGATATTTTTACCTACCTACTTATAAAAAATTGATACCTTAATATTTTGCATATAAGCAAATTTTTAAAATAAATAATTAAATGTATAATGAAGTCTAGTCTTATAATTAAATCGTCGTAAAGAAAGTCGCGGGTAGATAATTGTTTTCATAAAACGTGATTTATGTGAACCTACCCACATGGTTACACTTGACACTGATATCACTATATTGAGTGACACACGCACCACTTCATGATAAGAGACATAATAACAGAGATTATGTCATATTAATTATTAAAAGTCAATTTGTACACTGAAACAGTACACACTTCAAGGTGACTTTATTACAATAAAATACACCTTTATTGCTGTAAGAAAAGGTGTATTAATATTAAAATTAGGTGCACATAAAATTATATATATGAATGGACAATTCACACCAATTGACCTAGTCCCATGCTAAGCTGGTGAAGCTTGTGTTATGGGTATTAGGCAACGGATATACATACATATTATAGATAGATAGACATATAAATACATATTTAAACACCCAAGACCTAAGCACAACACCAAATGCTCATCACATCGATGTTTGCCTCAGCCGGGGATCGAACCCGGGACCCATGGATTCGCAGTCAGGGGTACTAACCACTAGACCAATGAGCCGTCAATTATGTATCAATACTGCTTTGATAGCCGAGCTGTGAACGCGGTGGAGGATTTTAAGAACACACTTTGAATTCGGACTTTTTGGACTTGTAACTCGAAGAGTTCCAGAAAGTAGAAGAACTCTTCGTGACTGGTAGAGTGGAGGGAACCAGACCTTGAGGCCCCTACTCGCTGGACCGATCAACTAAAGGCCCTTACAGGTTACCCAAGCGCAGAGGCTTGACGAAGACAGGGGAGAGTGGAGGAAGTTGTGCGCCACTAACACGATCTTCACAAATGACGAGTTCGACTTAAGAACATGTTTTACGCAATAAGTAACAACCCGCCTTCTTTATTTAGTACTGAAGGAGAATTTCAATAAACGCGTGCGAAACCTATGTACGAACTACGATTATATATAAAAACAATATACTGTTGCGACAAGCTATACCTAATAAATGGGCTGAAATGTTAGTAGATTAGACGTATTTTTAATTTGATTTGATCAATATAGTCTTCAAGAACGATACATCATATAGAGGTAATAAAATTTTTCGATACCATTTTTATATTACGATTTGTCGTTATCCTCAAAATAGGCTTCAGTTTGAACAATTACCTCTTCATCAGCGCATAATTTCTGTCCAGGGAGCATTATTTTAAGGTCTGATACTACTTGGCTGCCATCGAAAAAAATATTTTTATACAGAAATCGATTTGATTATTCAATATAGTCTTCGATAGCGTCACAAAGCTTATAGCGGTCATACCATTTTTATAGAACTACATATTTGTCTTTAGCCTCAAAATAGGCTCAGTTTTGGCATTAACAGTCGCTGGGGGCAAAATCTGGAGAATACGGTGGATGTGGAAGCAATTCAAAGCCCAATTCATGCAATTTTGACATTGATTCATAACACGGTGCATTGACCTTTCTTCCTTTATTGTCTATTAAGTATCTATCAACAATATACGCCTGGCTAAATCACAATATTAAGATTCATATACATTTTTATTATCACATTCTTACGTAAATAAGACCATTGGAAACATTGTCTTGAGTGTCGGCAAGTGGCAAAGCCTCTGTTCGAAGCCATCTGCCATTTGCGGTCTGAGAAAATTGCTTCACCATCAACCTCATCTAACACCATAAGCTATTAAGGCTTCAAGTTTCAATGAAGGAAATGTATGGAAAATTTTGTTAGTTTTCGTATCGTAGAAAAGATATTAAATAAAAATTGACGTAGTATGATAATAGGTATACGTATGGGTATAAGTATATATAATAGGTTTGTATTAATAAATAATGTGTGGATTTTTTAAACAAAAATATCTATATATATATATATATATATAATGGCTACAATATCTATATTAAAGAGATATTATTAATTACATATTTTTTACAAATCCTGCAGAAATTTACAAAATTATGCTTATTGTATTTATTTAATGCAAGAGACTCAAATGGTTTCAATTTCAATCATTTATTTATCTAAAATTATATAATTATTTATCTATAATTATATATATGTTTAATGCAACAGTAAAACATACAGTCCTTCGCAACTTCCTTGGTCCGAAGCTTAAATTAATAATCGAAGAGTGCTAACACTCTTCTTGTGCCTAAGCACAGATGCCTAATCACCTACATTAAGACCGTGAAGCTGATAAGAAAATCTGATACAAATTCAATTTTATGATTTCATTGCCAATGAATTTTTTTTTAAATAATATTACATAAACATACAAACATTCTGAATTAATGCATACATAAAACGTTAATTTATCTTTCTCGTGACAGATAAAAATATTACAAATGATCAATAATCGATTGATTCGATCACCTTTGTAAGGTTTGACTTCGCAGAATAGTTTTAAACAGTTACAATTAAAAAAGACGCCTATGTAGACATTGCATAGTAGTATTAGAGGCTTGAGAGTGCGACTCTCATCCCTTAGGCCATAGGTTCAAACGGTGAAGAAAAACATTGATCGGAAATCGAACTGTTTTACACCCAAAAGTCGTAATTGTGTGCCACCACAAGACCACCTAATAGAAAAAAAATCGCAAAACTTAGAGAAATCTGAGGGTTGTAGCGCCACTGTTTTTTTTATGTATCTACATGTTGATTAGACTTTGACATAATATAATGATAATAGCAGCTGACACTAGCACCGTTGCTCTGATATACGTTATAATATTTATCAAGGTAGTATGTTATATGTTATTAACATTTTTTAGAGGATATAACAATATTTTCAAACTCGATACATGCAAATGTATGTTAAACTAACGAACATAAACTTAAATCATACCAAGCATATACTTTTAAATTATTAAAGCTGTTACTTTATTTCAAATAATATTCGTTTTAAAGAATTTACGATTCAATCTATCGCAGTAATAAATTTCTGGTGCGACTGTTAATAATAAAACTGTGGCCATGTTCGTGAGAACATGTCATGTGTTCACTTCATCAAATATCTGATTTACTTCCTCAAGTCAGTTTTTTTTAACTCATTGTATTAATATTACACTAAGTACACATACGATGATGTCATTCTGTGCATGTAGTTTTTTTAATTTGTATCATACATGTATTTAGGTCAATTATTCATTATATTTATTTTAATTATTTTAAAAACAGATAGAAATTACTAGGTCGTTTTGTTTTTTATTATGATAATTAAATTGATAATTTTTCATTGCAAAGCCTATTTTTAATAAAAAACACATGACATCTTCTTCCTCCTCATTAATAATAAATCAGTCTGATTGGAACGTTTAAACTAAAGTACCATCTGTCTCTTATCATTACAGCATAAACACAATTTGACCGAAAGAGACAACAGTTCTTTAATTAAAAGAGTTTATGGTTAAGGGGACATTGTTTAAATTTATTTCAAACTAGATTACCGGATGAACTTCGTATCACCTACATATATCTGTGTCAAAACTTAATACAAAGTTTTTAATACATACCAAAGAGATCAGACCTCATACTACCGCTATGAAACACAAATAAATATATGGCAATCAAGTGACAATATTTTATATCTTAAAAGACAATACATAAAATACCCCAGCCAGGAAAAGTTTTTATTGAATATTCAATTGTCGCTTTTGGTATGTTTCCCACTGCACAAACCTTCCATTTTTCTAGATCATAATTAGCCAAATCGGTCCAGCCATTCTCGAGTTTTAGCGAGATAAATGAACAGCAATATATAGAGAAGATAATCGTAATTATTCTGATCACGACATCGTATATTTCTGCATATTGCAAAATATAAAAAGTGACATTTTATCCCACTTACAGTTACATCACTAGATTGTCACGCTAAAGCGGTATGCAAATTAATTATAGTTTAGGAGCTGACGTGACGTAATAAGTTCTAAATATTAAATAACTTTAACTTACCTGTATTGTTGTGAATACAATAAATTATTTTAACAATAGCCCATTAAACCAATCTCAAAAATATACTATTTTTAAATTTGTTTTGTTTTTAATAATAAATAATTATTATTATATTTTTTTCTGTATAATCCAGATATGTTTGGTGTAATGCTGATATTAAATAATTTACTTGGTTTCAGGGGATACTTCTGTCTATAATAATGTTATATGTATGTTATGTGTGTGTCTATTTTTTATGAGTATCTTGGCCTTCCATACATTAATGTGTGTTCGTTGTAAAGTTGCTTAAGTAGATCATTTGAATTATGAGAAGGTTCTTGGTTTCATTTCAGGGAATAGTAAACAAATATATATGTGTAAATATATAATGTCTAACGAATTTACGGAACTAGATATGTGCGCAAGCTCTTTGACTATACGATCAGAAATTAACCGATTTGCATATCGTAAAGACAATGCGACAAGAATTGATAGTTTTTAATACACCTACTTCACATAATGTCGTAAGCAGCGTGGGAAAAGAAAGAATTCCCTTGGACTGTAACTTTTTAATAATATTTTTTCTTCTCTTCCATATCTGTCAAACTATATAATATACCTACTAGGAAATACATAAGCTATAAATGTATTATTAAAAAACTGTTCGCTGTTAAATTTACCTTTTAATAATTCCTTTAATAAAGTACACAATTAACACACACAATAACGTTTCAAAGGCCAAGACACTCATAACATTATTTTATACTATATTATAAAATTACTAAATTTTTCTGTATACAGAGGAAATATGTAACAAAATAACAAAAGAAATTATTTGATATCAGTATTATGCGATATATTCTTGGATAATAGATAAATTGGATTGGTTTAAATATATAGAAATATGATAATATAGAAAATGTAATTATTGTAAATTGATAACAGCAGTACAGGTTGGAATAATAAACTGTTCTTTTGGTTATGACTCAGCCATATAAATGTGTCACCTATACTAAGCTACGTAGGTTCCTGCACTTCTGGTGCTGGAGAATCCTGCCCTGGGTGTGCTCACTCAGGCCATCCTGCGTCATCCCAGCCTATGTAATAAGGCTGGGATGACTACCCTTTTTGTGTTTTTCGTAATGTAAAAATTAAGACCAATACCAAAGCTTTTGTTTATTAGTAATCATAGTCAATCAAATATACAGTATTTACAATTAATTAACCTACGTATAATAATAAAAATTATTTAAAATTAATAAAAGAAATTTAAAAAGTTTGGTCCCTGTGGCAGTATACTTTTAAGGCTGGCAGCATTGCCTCGCTGTATTGCGATACTTATTCCTTGAGTGAGGAAAGCACCAGCTGTGTGGTTACCAGTCTGTGGGTCTGGGTGCACTTGAACCCCATGACCCAAGAGTCTCTACTCCAAAAGGAACAAAATCGAAGTTGGAGGAAAGACTCTTATATTTGAGGCGTTTATTATTTTCCGCCTGCTCTGCTGCCGCCCAGCTTTTTTGCTTGTCCGAGGGAGAGGAAACGGGGCAAACGTATCCACACAAGTAGCATCCCATACCAAAGCCCGTCCCATCTTCCAAGGAACCAATGATATCCCATCCGGCCGCTTGCCATCGTCTCTTGTGATGCCAAAACTATTTTTTTAAAGAATTTATAATAATCTTCTATGAAATAAAGCTCACAGCCCACAGGATATTATTGAAATTAAACGTGTGAAGCGGTTTAAACCTTTCAATTATATAATAGCACAGCCTTCATATATACACATTGCATAAATAATACACATTTTTCACATGTAGAAGTGTCAAGTTGATTACATCTTATAGGCTGCAATCAATCATAGACTATTTGAAACATGCTTTGAATTATTGGATATTGCAACAATTTTCAATATTAGGTGTTAATTGGGATTAATTAAACGTTTTGTGTTTAAGCGACATTACGACGATTTCTAACGACTTTTTCTATCACCAAAAAATGTTCAAATTGTTTTTAAGAAGTTATTGGTACGGTCTTAAAGGACCCTAAGTCGGATTGGTTCAGAAATACTTCAGCTAGTTCCGCATAGAGGCGCGGCAAAAACGTATTCTGCCTCGAAGTCTCTTAAGGCCGATTTACATTATCTTAGTGTTTAGGAGAGTGCTTTAGTACAACTTGAAATGCAAGTTCTTTAGCGTAGCGTTTACTAAAGCAAGTAGCGTTTACATGTTTCAACTAAAGTACTATCCTAAAGCACTCTCCTAAACACTAATGATAATGTAAATCGGCCATAATAGTCTCTCTAAAACTAATTTGATAGGTAAATTAAACGACAAGTGTCATTGTGACACTTTTCAGTGAACCTTTTCTTCTGTCATCGCATCCATAACTATACTAAAATCACTGTTGGCTGTTGTTGCACTTGTGGCTGACCCGTGTTAACTTCTTTGAGCTACTTTAACTCTAACGTTTTTGTTCTACCAATTTTTTTCCATGATTATTTTTATTGACACGCTCAAAAACGTGGCGTTCAATTGGTAATATAATTCTGTTTAGTATGTCCAGATATTGAGAGACAACCTCACAAACTTTACCTTCATAATATTAGTAAAGATTTAAAAAGTTACATTAAGTTTATTAAAATATTTAAAAAGGCTGTAAGAAATGCTAAGACTTTGAATAGGTACTTTTTGACCGTTTTTTTACAAATCTCATTCACATTCAATATATTCATACGTATTTATTAGACATAGTAATCACTTCCATTTTATTTCTATTTTTCAAGTATGTATCAATTACTTTTCGTATATACAGCAGTCAGCAGGTATATTAGCCTCAAAAAAGAAAACCTTGTACGATAGCTTTACGACTGGTAATTTATTTCAATTGTTAGGCTTAGGGTCATATAAAATCGTCCGATTAAAACAAATAGTTCTCTTTCCTAACTCGTAATTTTAACGAGTATCACGGCCGTACAAATCAAGATAACATTGAATCAATAGCAAAGGTTATTTACGCAAACATTTTCGAAAGCAAAAGTCAAAACAAGACCAAATTAATGAAATCTACATTTTCGGTGTCAAAGGTAAGGATTAAGATTAGGATTTTTTGACCCCGTCAAAAATTTTCGTCAAGATCTTATCATTTGAAATTCGAACATGACATTCTATTAACTCGCTCCAGCACTTGTGCACTGGTGGGCGTATTCATATTTTATCTTCCCGCAATTCGCATTTAATACACTTCACATTTAATAGTGATTATGTAATTAGTATTTAGTACTTTTGAAAGTGTAATAAGTTCTTTATACATTATGAAAAATTGTGCAAGTCTGCCGATAAGTGGCCGAAAATGACATTTATAGGTTTCATATCATGTGACAATTTTTTTTTAATTCTTAAATTTTAATATGAATTATAAACAGTATTTACAATATTCTTGTATATTATAATATCATTCTTCTATCTGAAATAATAATAATTTAAAATAAGCATTTATTAGAAACCACCTGCCTTTCGATTTTGTAACTCAACTAAAAGTGAGTTACAGAATCGCAAGGCTGCTCTGGGGTCATCGGTACTACCTACCAGACTCTTTTATTTGTATTTAAATGTGACAAAGAATCTTATTTTCAACGTTGGTTGTATATATTCTCTTCAACAAGTAGACAAGTATTCCTGAAAATATATTCAATTCAAAATAAAAAGTATGGACTTGTGTACAGACACCGTCCTTTTACAATTTATATAAATATATATATATATATTATCTTTGAAAGATTTTGCGGCTTAGTAGTAGCTATGTTAGGGAATTATAAAAAGTCGAAATATGATTAATAGGCCGCCGGTACAAGACGCAGGCCGTGTGTGATTCTTTCCATTTTGACAGATTGTCTCGCCTCCCTGACCCGAGCGCCCCGTGGCGACACTAATGATGTTGTCATGGCTGTGGGAATGTCGATATCGATATCGATAAAAACTGAATTCAGTTGAAAGCTGCAAAAACGAATTTCAACATCAAAACCAATTTAATTTATATAAAATAGATATTTGTAATTAATAAACTTTTGTATTTATATTTAGTAGCAAATACAATTTACAATACATCAACAATCAGAAAGAAAGAAGAAAGACATAATCACAACACAAAATATCTTTAAAAGCGCTTTGTTAATATAGTTACAATCAACCAGTAACATTTATATCGATATTTAACTACAACAGGTCATCACTAGCCGCGAGTTTGACTGAGATTGCTCTCAGCACGAGACTGTCCCGCGTCGGCGCTCGTTCGCGACGCTTTGACATCCCGACATTCACCATAACAAACTAACAATATCGATAATCTAAACATACACATCCCTATCCCCTTAAAATAGAGTCCATACTCCTATATCACCTGTTTGCTCAAGTGTAAAATGACAAATTAAATTGATCGCCGTCTTAAATACTTAAATGCTCGTAGTACGTAGATAATAAGGGATATTATTGAATAGCAGTTAATTTTCTCAGTACTTGATGTCTGATAGACGGTTCGTGAGTCTTTTTCTTCTTGAACTTTGAAAGGCTGATCGTATTGATTAGTATCTTGAGGTATTTAGCCCTTAAATTACTCTTATGATTAAGATTTGCGTGCGTTAATTATTTTAAAACCACAATAATTTACTAGTTTGTACCTATCTGTAGCCAATTTCCTTGACTGACGCGTGGTCAAATCTTCGGATGGTATTTGTTCTTGCAAGCACTTACGACTTACGTAATTTTATGATGTAAAAAATTAAATTAGTTATAGAAAAGTGTTTTTTTTTTATATAACAGCAGGTAGAAGATACTCTTTGAACAGACTAACTTCTTTACGATACTTTACTAATTAGTAACTTGTAGCAGTAAGATCGGGAGGCAGAGGTGTGATGTGTACAGTAATCTGATGCCACGAACTAAGGTATGCGCTAAATTGGTGTCAGTCAAAGAAGGGTGACAATTGTCGCTTTTGACTTTGACACACGAACCGGAAATGTTAGGTGATGTTCTGGCGTAATGGCGCAAGGATCAGTAATTAAATTTTAGGCGCTGTCGCGTGCGCACTTACAGCATCATACCGTACCCCATTTTCTTCTACCACTATTAAAAAATGCTCTATGTAAGATACCACCGTTGATAGTAACTGCTAGTCTTAGTCTGATCGATTCTTGGATCCCTTTTTTTATCAAACCGACGGAAGGCACCCTGGAAATAGTTCCCATTCTAATGTAGTTATTCTAGTTTATTCTAAGAGTACATTGTCTTCACATATAATTATTTAACAAATGTAACAAAATATTGTAAACCTATTTTAAAAGAGTAAGTGTGGAGTTTCTTGTCCATTCCTCTCCACACGAAACTACCTTTTGGAAGGGGCAACTAGAACCTCCTTTATATTTTTTTTTGTCGTTCAAAAGTGCCATTTAATTTTAGATGGTCTAATTGAAATAAATGATTTGACTTGACTTTGAATGCAAGGTTTAGGATCGCCGTAACCACAATACTGTTATTACGGTCAATGTAATGTTAAACATAACTGCTTGATTATGTTTGTTGAGTCTTTGTTAAAACTAGAAGCATCTCTTTAATATACCTTATCGTTAAATAATTTCGTTATTTATTAAATCATTAAATATTATAAAGATTTTCTTGTATAGTCAATATAAATGGGGTGCAGAATATGTCGTAGAGTAACGAAGTGGTTGGCTGATATGTAGTTTTCTCTGATGTGTGGCAGGCCTTTAATGATACGATTGACAGTACAGAGGGACGGCAACGTCAACTGTGCAATTGTTTTGTTGAACCCATATTGTGGTCACAAAGCTAGCGTTTTTATTTTCGGTATAATGCCAAAAACATGACATAAGTGGACGTGATGAAAACAGTGAAAATACCAGAATTAGTTCTGTAAATAAAATAGCCCTAAATATACAATGCGATATCTGTAATATAATTTATTTCTTTAGGTTTTTCGCCGGGTATATAGTACCGGTGACCCGAGCTGGTGCTTTCCTAGCTCAACGAATAAATATCGCAATGCAGCGAGGAAATGCTGCCAGCGTTAAAGTTAACTTGCACAGGGACCAATCGTTTTAAATTTCTTTTTATTAATTTTTAATTATTTTTATTATTTACTAATATTCTTTAAATATTCGGATCCAATGCCAAATCTATTCTACTGTATGGGTGTGAAACGTGGAAGGTCACTAAAGACATCTCAAGTCTTCGTCTGCGCCGTATTCTAGATATCTACTGGCCCGAGAAGATCTATGTTGAGTAGCTTTGGAAGCGCTGCCAAGAAACCCCGATTAGCCAGCAGATCAAGCGACGCAAGACACTCCGAACAGATTCCAGTCATATCCCCAAGCAGGCGCTCGATTGGTCCCGCAAGAAAAGTAGAAGCGTGGCAAGCAAACCCAGCGTCGTACAGTTGCAGATTAAGACTAATTTAAAACTTTTATTGTTATAAACGTCATGGTCACGTCATGAAGTCACGGTCATTGACCTTATTCGGCAAGAAATTCGGAACTTAAAAGTTCTTAGGTATAGGTGGGGTGAGGTAAAAATGAACAAATCCAGTTAAATATCGCGTATCTTGCTGCCCCAAACGCAGACGTATTAAAATCAACTTGAAGGATGCGAAAGCTTTAATATAGAGCCTTCAGAAGGTGTCACACTGAGTGCTAGTGTCCTGAGTAACGAGCTGCGTAATAAAGGGTTATTGTCTTGATTGAAAGTTTACGTTCGTCAGTAGAATATCAATAAGAAATATTTCTGTATTGTATTTGTACAAAATATTACTATTATAGCCTCTTTATTTCCATAATGAAACAAGTACATCATATGATTAAGGGTCTGTTTCACAATGTACGGATAAGTTCTACATAAGTTCCAAATTAGCTATTTACTACTTATTTGTAAGATAAACACTATTGTTGCGTTTCACGACTGTCAGATAGCGCTATTCGTCACACAAAGTCCATCATAAGTTATGAGTCCGATGAAGTGTCAAATAGCACAATTTATCTTCCAAATAATTTATGTGTTGCATAGCTATTTGGTACTTTATCCATACATTGTGAAACAGACCCTAATTATTACATAATATGTGCATGCATTAAAAAAAAATATCACTATTAATATACCTAAAATTTAAATTCCAATCATAATTAATAATTTCAATGTAATATATAAATTTTAAATGATAAATAAATTAAAAAACATCAAAATTCATTTTTAAAAAATCACTATGGAGCCCTCTACGGGACCGCTCCATTTTGCTCCACATCTCTGTCTTTTGCTTTGGTGATCCAGCTTTCACCAGCTTTCCCTTTTATTTCATCAATCCATTTTTCCTTTGGTCTATCTCTCTATTTGTTGGTCCCTTGGTGTCCATTTTTCCTTGTCCATGCATGTGGTTGGTTATAATAGACAAGAGATAACAAGAAGAGATGGTTAATTTTTTTTTTCACGCCAATTGACCTGGTCCCATGCTAAGCTGGTGAAACTTGTGTGGGGCAACGGATAATACATACATATTATAGATAGATAGACATATAAATAGATATTTAAACACCCAAGACCTAAGCACAACACCAAATGCTCATCACATCGATGTTCGTCTCAGCCGGGGATCGAACCCGGGACCCATGGATTCGCAGTAAGGGGTACTAACCACTAGACCAATGAGTCGTCCAAATAATGTCTTGATATGTTTTATATAATCTATAACTTTTGAAAAAGAAAAGAGAAAACATGGCCATAAGACAGCTCGTTGCACTCAGGTTATATTTCATATTTATTCAAATTAAACAGTCTGCGTGTGTAATTACTGTGTCTAGATCTATGAGCAGTGTTAGCCTAGTGGCTTCAGCGTGATACTCTCATCCTTGAGACTTGATGAGAATGGACTTTCTTTCTATTTGCGCATTTAACATTCGCTCGAACGGTGAAGGAAAACGTCGTGAGGAAACCGGCTTGCGATAGACCCAAAAAGTCGATGGCGTGTGTCAGGTACAGGAGGCTGATCACCTACTTGCTTATTAGATTGACAAAAGATCATGAAACAGATACAGAAATCTGAGACTCAAACGTAAAATCAGCGCCCCTGATTTATTTATTTATATCTATCAAATTATATAAAACTTAGGGAATATTTTTAAAATACAAATTGTTTTAAATAATTTTTTTTTGATAATTTTGATAATCTCTTAAGCAATTGAAACCGTAAATCTCTGGTTACGTAATCTTCGATTAACGTCAAAATAAATCAAGCGCTTGTCAAGATCTAATGGATATCTGATAGTGAATCGAACTTGCATAAATCGCATTGTTTGATATCGACGACAAACTGAGATAAATTATATCTTCCAAAGATTAATCGGCATTATCTCTACTTTATCATGCGATTAATATGCATCTGTAAGTGCCACTTATCTGTTAATATCAAAGTTCGAGAGAATCTAGTCTTGTACAGTGATGTCATTCTTTAAATTTAAAATTTGTATTATTTATAGAAATGTAGGCAAATCTTTAAAAAATCTTTAAGTACATAATATATTATATAACGTGTATATTTATATAATATTATTTCTTGCAAAATCAAACTAAACTTAATCCTAATAATTTTTAAATAAAAATAATTTACACCCATTTTTATCCATACTAAATATTATTTTCTAATTAGTGTGCAAGAACCCTTCCGCAGGTGAAGGATCTCCAGGTGTCTCTGTCATGGGCAAGCTGCATCCAGCTCGAATCAGTCGTTTTAGTAGCGGTTTGTGAGCGGTGAGCGGTTTTCCTCTGTATCGTTTCCCAATAGGGATACTCCCCACCGCGCCGAGTCGCACGTATGGTCCGTCGCTCGGCTGACAGTGTTGCTACAGGTGTATATTTATATATTTCTAAAATTATATTTGTTAAGGTACCAAGTTACAACACCTATTTAGACTATATATTTTGACTATAAGTGTGAACTTCGTTAATATAAAACTATTAAAAAAAATATTACGATAAACTCTATCAATCTAGTTTATTAAACTTATTAAAAATGTTTATATAAAAACTAGCAGACCGGCCAAGCGTGGCTAAGGTTTTAGTTATATTACATACCACCATGCTTTTTTGGTGGTAATGCCATTAAATTGTAGCTTATGTGAAACGTTGGTACTTTCAACACAGCGCCATCTGTTAGAATTGTGACTATCAAATAATAAACAAATATTTTGCAATAAAATAATATTGCGGGTATAAATTGAGATGATAGCTTTCTTTTAAGTTAGATCAAACTGCACACGGTGTGCAAATTTGAATGAAATCGGTTCGGTAGTTTAGGAGTCCATAGCGAACAAACAATGTGACACGTAATTTATATATATTAAGATAACCTAGATTGCTGTGTCAATCAGTCAGTTTCATGTCAGGAAACAAAATATTAAAATGATCGACAGTTTAATAAGTCATAAAAGAATTTAGATTTTTTTGCTAGTTTTGAAAATGGTTATACCTAAATAAAAAAGTGCAGTATTTTTAGTGTATTTGGAATTCCTATAACAGCCAGCAGCAATATTTTACGTAGATTATGTTTCAATCCAGTTTTCAAAGTAGCCAATTTGAGGCCAATTTGATGACCGCACTCAATGTGATTTGTCAAATCCAATCAAAAGATAAACTCGTGTAACGGAGTTTGGGATTTTTTATTCTCATCCAATTTAAAAACTAATTATGTCTAGAAGAATCGCCCTGCAAATGATAATTTCGTTATGTTATCACAACTTGACAAAAAGAATGATTAATGATTGGAAGATATGAATTGGGTTGCAAGAAGTTATGAATTTTTTGAACTCAATTTCATGTTATTTAATTGTCTTACGACAGTATAATTACATATTTGTGATTAAGTTTGATACACAAATTAAAACATTTGCCAGTTCTAGGACGTCGCCAATATTTGACATAAAATATCTGAAACAGTTATTTTTATAACTAATAATTATTATCTAGTAAATTAATCGTAATTAGGATTATAATTTACTTACAATGGGACTTAATCTATAAAATCGATTACCTGAAACTATAATACAGTTTTGTATAAAATCCCATGAAGCATCACCTTGATTCCTGGAGGTCTTCCATGGTCCGCCTCACAAGAGTATGCTCCTCCTTCAAAGGCCGGCAACGCACGTTAAACACTAGAATAGGTGTCCATGGCTTACGATGACTGCCATTTTTGGGCATCCTGTAGGTTTGTTTATTTTTTTATTTATTTATTTACACTTCGTTGCAAAAAAACAAAGAATGAAATACAATACAAAAAAATTATAAGGGATGCAACGGGCGGCCTTATCGCTAATAAGCGATCTCTTCCAGGCAACTTTTACCCACTATACAATTTAAAAAAAACACGTTTTTGTGTCTGTTGTCTTGATTCGGTTTACATACGCGACTTTCATCTGTAACAATGCTTTGCCGGAAATCAAACCCAGAACTTCCGGCTTATAATAATACATTACTTGCCATTCAAAGACATCAAGGCGTTCTAACCGTGAACCTTGTGTCAAGGTTACTCGTGACGTTTGAAGAGGTCATCTGACGGAAGAAATTATCGAAAATCCAAGCCACCTACTATTTAATGACTGACATATTATTTATTATGACAACTTCTTAAATTTTGATGAATATGTAGAAGAGAAAGCCGGAAAGACTTGGAGAATGCGAAGAAGACCGAATGCGATGGAGGCTCGCTGTGAACACCCTCTTTTTTTTTAAATATATAATAGGGGGGCAAACGAGCCTGCGGGACGACCAAAAAGGGCAGTCTACGCAGCCCATAGACACGCTGCCAGGGTCATAGGCCATTAAGACAAGTAAGTATAAAGAGTGTGTGTAATAGAATTTCTTTATCGAATTAAAACTTTTACACTGACCAAGACTTTGGTACTAGTAATACAAAACGCTAAGTTTAGTAAATAGGGTAGAGCGGGGCTAGTTGAGCGTAGGGGCAAGTTGGGCAATCGAAATATCTCGGAAACTATTCACCTTACGCGGGAGTATCAAATAGCGAAAAGAAGGAGTCGTAGGAGGGGTAATCATCGCACGATAGCTAGTGGCAGCTCGACGAGTGAGTGAAGTGTCACGGCGTTTTGTTTATTTTGTGACCAAAAAGTAAAAACATTGTTTATCGCAAGTTTTCGTCTGTCTTTGTCTAATGTTCTCTGTTTTCAATCAGGACAGTGTTAATCTTCCAGAAGATTATTGTATTTTTGATTTGTAAATAGGATTTGGGTCTAATTCTAGGCATTTTTTTACAATCCCACTTTTCTTTCAAAATTCTGGGTTGGGGTAAGTTGAGCAACTATAGCTCAACTAACTCCACGACTTAAACAACTGATGAGTAGTGAATCTTTTATTTTTGTTTGGATGCTTACAAGAGGAGGAGATGTTCTTACACTACTGAATACTTAAATAATGCTGCAAAGGCTGTCCACGATGAGGGAAAAAGTGTAAATACCGCCGCTAAAGAATTCGGGATGGGTTGTCTTTTAAATAAATTAAATGAAGGTGATGGTTCATTTATGGGCTATACAACACCGAGGGAAGTATATCCTCCCTCACAGGAGGACTGTTTGAAAATATACTTGCTACAAATGGAATTTTTCTCCAAAAGACGACCATCGCCTTGCCTAAGAGTGTGCTGTTAAATTTGGCATTGAAATTCCATCCAGCTGAATTGCAAATGGCCGCATAATGGTTGATGATGTTTTTAAAACAAAAAAATCGTAGCTATCCATACAGAAACCAGAACCCACCAGCCTTGGTAATATTTTTTAGAAATTATCGGAAGTAATGGATAAATATGGATGCTCATGTTTTGTTGATTCTAGTTTCGGGTAATTATACAAAGAAAATTTCTTTAAGTTTTGTTGTTCTGTCAATAAAAGACTAAATAAAAATCTGACTGTCTAACACATATTTTACTCCATCTCAAGTTAACATAGAACCCATGGTTTGGCCTAGACATTCTTAGTGCTCAACTTGCCCCATACCCTTGCTCAACTTACCCCACCTATGGGGTACATTGAGCATACTTGACTTTCTGCATTTAAACATCTGTAGTTATTAGATTGGACTTGTTACAAAAAAATACTATGGACACTTTTGTTAAGGGATAAATTACTAATCCATCAGGACACATAACAACTCATTGAGACTTATCATTGAGGAGCTATATCCAAGCAAGTGAAAAATTGCTCAACTAGCCCCGCCCTACCCTACTGTATTTTTATAGAATAAGGGGGAAACGGGCTGGAGGCTCATCTGATCTTAAGTGAAACCACCGCCCATGGACACTCTCTATGCCAAAGGCTCGCGAGGGCGTTGCCGGCCTTTTAAGTTTGGTACGCTAATTCGAACTGGTTCGAAAATTCAGTGGGCAGCTGGTACCACATAGTATTGGTGCGCGGCACAAACTGCTTAAAAACGCTCAGTTATGGAACGACGGACGTCGAGGTGATACGGGTGGAATTTGGTTTTGCCTTGACGTCCGATGATTAAACTCAGCATACGTTCGACTACTATTCTTAAAAGGACGGCAACGCGCTCGCGTGCTCTCTGGCATTGACAGTGTCCATGGGCGGCGGTAGCACTTAAAATTGTCTCCTGTTCTATTAACGAAAACATAGGCCATCATAGAAGATTCAAGTGTGTTATGGCGGCATAATAATAATATTCTAGCATTTGTGATTTTTAATAGGTAGGTTTTCAATTAAAGTCTATGGGAAAACAACAGAGGTCGCTCAATTCACCTTGACTTTATCCAGTCATGGTTTGTCAATTACAGCCCATTGTTAGCTGATCGACGCGTCCTAAGATTTTATCGATGTGACAATACCACGCCGCTGATATTAAATCAGATATTTTTTTGTCGTTTAGAACTTGCTTTTTCGGCTGTCTTTAAAAGGTGGATTTAAAATTTTACGCTATTAAATATCTAATCTCATAAAACCGCTAAGTGATAAGTATTTACTCAAATATTTCATACCCACTTTAATATATTAAAATAAATAAATCAGTGGCGCTACAACCTCTTTAGGCTTGGGCCTCAGATTTTTGAATCTGTTTCATGATCATTTTTAGTAGGCAAGTAGGAAACCGACATGTCTTAGACCCAAAAAAAAGTCGACGGCGTATATCAGGCACAAAAGGCGGATCGCCACTTGCTTATTAAAAGACTAAAATACCACGAAACAGATACAGAAATCTGTCCAAGTATCCAAGGGTTGTAGCGCCACCGGTTCAGTAGCGCCACTAAGCTGTGTGAACTTACATACTTACGTATAATATGGTGACGTCAAATCCAGTTCTATCCAGATATAACCTGACAAAATTCATACAAATTATGCTAGCCGATTCTGATTTCGATTCTGCAGAGGCCTTACTACATAGTTTGGGATAACTCTGAGGTTCCAAAATCTTACACAGACTGCGCAAGCTTATAACTCTCAGCCACACTCTCAAATACAGAGTGTATACGCACACACACATTCACACTCACGCACTGAGGCCTTAGACGAATTTATTTAAGTAAATTTTTTTTTTAAACATTCATGTACCACGGTAAAATTGTAATTGTAACCCACAACTCCGGGGCTCTAATGTCCCCCAGCGTTTGATCAATTTTGTCACAACCATATTTCTGTCATTATTAAAGTTTTATTTATTACCAGATGACCCGGTGAACTGTATTACCTAGATATATTTGTGTCAAAAGTTAATACATACATTTTAAAACAGATATCGGATCTCATATTACAGGTATGAAAAATAAATTTCTCCTGGCATCTATGACAAACAAGTGACAATTTTTTAAGACAAAAGACATCCAATATTTCCTGGCTACGAGCAGTTTTTTGATAATTCAATAGTTGTTTTTAGTATTTTTCTGCACTTATTATTTATATTTCCCACCATTTAAACCTTTGCTGAACTTCTACAAATATTTTAAGCTCATAATTAGCCAAATCGGTCCAGTGGTTCTCGAGTTTTAGCTAGACTAACGCAATCATTTTCGCAGCAATTCATTTTTACATACGAGTATATAATATGTCACCGTAATATTGTAAACACCGTTAGATTGTAATCTATCTCGCGAGATCGTGAACTGTCGAAAGATTGTGAACCTCAACGCACTGCTTACAATTTTACGTATTATTATTCGGTAGATTGTAATCTATCGAAGTGAAACCGTCAAATTACAATCTTAAAATTGTCAAATTGTTAACTGTCCGAAGGCTGTCCCTGATTGGTCGGCTTTATAGTAGACTTCTATGTCCATAGAGGTTCACAATCTTTCGACAGTTCATAATCTCGCGAGATAGATTACAATCTAACGGTGTTTACAATTTTACGGTGACATATATATATATTTTTTTTTCCGTATATTTTTGAAGTTTACGTTAGCCTCTTTCTCTTTTAGCATTTAGTAATTCTGCTCGTTATGTGAAAGAAAGGATTTATTTTTGTTTAATAAAGCAATTATTTATAAAACGGTTATTAAAACATAATCACCCAGTCATTTAACACATGTATTTAATATTTTCTAGTCGTAAATTAATCTAGGATCAAATTAGTGCAATCAAAGTTAACGAGAATGCAGTTATGTAAATTGCATTTGATTGATCTCTCAAAGATTGTTATTAAAGAATTTTTATTATACCTTTAGAGAAATTGGCAGAGATTGTGTGAAGAAACCGAAAGTAAATTTAAGAAATAAAATTTACATTTAAAAACATTTAATTAGATTTTATAATATCCATTAATTCCTATTGTAATTTCACACTATTCTACAATGCCATAGACGCAGTATCCTCTCGATTCGTGTGCAGCCTCATCCTGTATAATATTACATAGCATTTTAAGTAAGTATGAAATATTATTAACTATAATCAAAACTAATATTATAAAGAGTAAAGATTTAGTTGTTCGTTTGTATTAAATAGGCTCCAAAACAAGTTGACTGTTTAAAAAATTATTTAAAATTTATTTTACGATTCCTTCATAATCTCTGATGAACATAGGCTAGAAATTGTTTTAAAACTGTTTTTTTTTATTTATATTTTTACACTTGGCGTAACCAAAAACATTGACAATAGAGCAAAGTGACTACAGTTTTTCGCAAGACATCAATATCTACAAAAAAGTCTTGCATATATATTTTCTTTAAAGTCCAAGCCTATTATACCTAGGATGGCTTTCGACTATAAAACATCATGCTACGACTGAATTAATGCGGGTAGAACCACAGAGCAAATAAACTAATACTCAATTGTTTAAAATAGAAACAATTATAAATAAATGTACAATGGAATGGAAATTAGTGAAACATACATAAAATTGATATTATAGTCCATTGATTTATCCTTATAAGATATCGAAAATGTCATGTCATTCTATCGTGACATAGATAATATGGGTATTTCAAAGAACAAGGAAACCGCTTAACAGTATGATCAATTGGCAAGTCATAGATTTTAATAATAATAAAACAAATATTTGATCATAGTATAGAAGACGTCACCACAATAATAAAAAAGACTGCTGGAGCCCACGAATATAGGCTCCATCACGTGAATGTCGAGGCTATTCATCTGCTTGACACCATGGGCCTAATGAGAAGACTGAAGAGCTAAACAGTGGTAAGTAAAAAAAATAGGACACAAGAAAAGAGTGTCTTCCCTTTAGTAGAGACTGTAAGTATTGGACACTTTCTTACGCTATCAATGGTACCTTTTTGGGTCTGGGCCTCAGATTTCTGTATATGTTTCTTGATCATTTATTAATCTAATAGGCAAGTAGGTGCCTAACGCACGCCGTCGACTTGGGTCTAAGGCAAGCTGATTCCCTCACGATGTTTTCCTTCACCGTTCGAGCGAATGTTAAATGCGCACATAAAAAGTAAGTCCATTGGTGCACAGCCGTGGTCGAACCTACGACCTCAGAGATGAAGGTCGCAAGCTTAAGCCAGTAGGCCAACACTTATGATATATATATCTTACTTATATATAGGAAATATTTAATACATTAAAATTTATTATATACCGCAAGCAATAATCATCGGACGTAACATATAACTGACCCGTGACTGCATTAGGGCATCGATAAAATAAAAGTGACCGCATCACTATCTCTCCTAAGATCTCGATACAGGCTATAATTCAAAACAACTGTCACTGCACGGCTCTGATTAAATTGCTTCGCAGTAGAATCGTGACCTGACGTCACCTTTGGGGCTAGTGATGGGGTAGTATCGATAAGCATCGATAAGTGTCGCGAACTGTATGGAATAAGGATAAATGAATAAAATAAAAAACCTTTTATTTCTTGCAAAAAAACAACTCAATCCTACTACTATTTTTTTAGAAAATAAATAACATTAATGTTTTTACTATTTTGTTTATCTGTACTAAACTAATGAGTAATCTATCTATATAATCTATCTGTCAATTTCCTAATTACTTTAAGAACCCCAGATGAAGGCCTCCTTCAAGGATCTCCAGTTATCTCTGTCATAGGTGAGAATAAGGATATCTTTTGAATAATCATTTCAAAAAAGTGTACAAAAACTGTGCATCTATTTTACTGTAATTAGGCTTTTGTTCATTCGATTTAACCCATTTTTTAATCTAATATTCACCACTGCACAAAAGAACTATTGCAGTTTTGTTTTATGTAATAATAATGCAAGTAAATAGTCCAAAGTCTACCTTTCGACCTTTCTTATTTTGAAGAGAAAATTTGTGAATCCCAATTATATAGCAATATAAAACAAATATACTAATTTCCCACGCACATTACATTTGTTTTTATCGAGTACAATAAAAACTAATCGACAAAGGTCAGCGTGGCAACACTATTGACTTCTACCGGCATGTACGTGTCGCCAATTACCTTACAACGTATTGACTCAGCCGAAACCAGGCTCTCATCATTTGCATAATAACACCTTGTGTGACCGACTTAAGTCATGAGTTATAGCGATGTGGACGCAAATGTATTGGTTTTTTTTTTTTATTGAACAGGGGGCAAACGGGCAGGAGGCTCACCTGATGTTAAGTGATACCGCCGCCCATGGACACTTTCAATGCCAGAGGGCTCGCGAGTGCGTTGCCGGCCTTTCAAGAATTGTTTAAGGTATCGTTTACGATAAGAAATTTTTAACTTTATCCTTTAAATAATTCTAACTCTATATTTCTTCTTCTTCTTTTAGTGCCTCTCCATTACTTAAGCTTGGTCGTCAGTCTCTTAAAGCGTGCTCTCCTGTACCAGATGCAGCAACTCTTCAGCAGTTGCAATAACCATCCACTTCCTAAGGTCGTAAAGCCATGATGAATTATAAGCGATATAATGAACTTGATTGCTATGTAACGAATGAATGCAATGTAACCCTTGAAGAGAGTGCCTACGTCTATACTCTCGAGGCGTAACTCCGACCATTTAGGTTATCGCCACGCTTATAAAACTAAGAAAGCCTGAGTGAGCAGAATGTACAGCCTTGGCTCGTACACTAATTAAGTGCTAATTAATACTGAAGATAGTGCCTACGTCTGGCTATACTCTCAGGGCGTAGCTCCGTCGTTACGATTAAGTTAATTGCCACACTAAGAAAAGCTAGCAAAACGCACAGCGTTAGGTAGTACCTACAGTATTTTTCTTAGTAATATTTAACTAAATATATACATATGTAACTGTTTTTAACTGTGTCCAGTTTGTGTTTCCACCACACCATCTACTTTCTATTTAAGATTATGTATATGATAAATAAATAAATAAAAATAAATAAAATGTTTTGTTTTGAACATACGAGTATATACGTACCTTTTAGCTTGTTTTATTTAGGTACGTATATGTAAACTTTTAGCACCTTTTACAGCTGAGCTTCTGAAAGGAGCTAGGCAGTCTTAGTTTTCCAGGACTTTACGCACAATGGATCAAATGAGCGTCTAAGTGCGGAAATTTTGCCACATTACACACACACACGTAGCTTACGTGCTTAGCTTGTTTTATGATAAGTGGATGTCCATAATAAATGCTCTTCCAGTATATGTTTTATGACTTATTTATATTTGGATCATAATCATCATCAGCTATTATACGGTTATTTTTACGACACAATGTATTTTGTTAATATCTTAATAAACCTCTTGCAGTCTATGCCTTGTACCACAGACAAAATTCTAATTTCGATCGTAGTTTCCCTTTAAAATGTTTGACCGAAAATATTCGACATTACACTAGATTTCTATCCAGATAACGCCGACCATTGTTTCTCTCTGTTATTACGAACATCTTGTTTTATTCAATGGGTCATTGTTTGCGTTTCGGTAATAGTCACTCGGCCTATGATAAATGCGTTTTAGAAAGTCAAAAACAAAAAAGTCTATACTATATCTGATCTATTTTTAAATATAATTTGGCTATATATATACAGTGTAATAAATGTCAGAAATACAAATATTTCAATGTAAAATAACAGGGTTTCATATAAAGAAAGAAATAAGTTCCAAACATCAACGGCGTGTGTCAGTCACGGAGGGCTGATCACATTCATATACAGACTGAAGTTTAAGGGTTTTAGCGCGACTGGCGTTTTTTCTTACCAATACTTTGTGAGATCAGTGTTGGCCTAGTGGCTTCAGCGACTCTCCATCCAAACGTTGTTCGTTTGAATCACGGCTGTGCACTAATTGACTCTCTGTATGTAGGTACATTGAACAGTCTCCAACAGTGAAAATTGTTTTAGAAAACCGTTTTTTTTTAATTTACGCCATGTGACACCAATAAACCAAGAGCTGAGGGTATGTCAAACCCATTTTTGGTGTATTAACGATGCCCACTAATGCCATATAAGGGGCCATTTAAGTATTACGTAAGCAAAAGTCCTCTTGTCAGCAAAAGTAAGCAAAGTAAGTAAAGCTTTCAAAAAAAATAGTACATAAACATAAATTTTCTGTAGGAATCTTCGAAAATGCATTTCGTTTTCAAGCATAGACAATGTGTGGGTAATATTTGTAAAAAAGTAAATAATTACTGTTGACGTAATCACCAAATAAGAAAATTACCCCTCACCCTATAGTGCTTACGTAATACTTGTAAACGTTGTTTTTAAACACAAAAATAAAATATAAAAAAAAAACAACGTTACCAGTATAACATGTTTCTAAGGTCCATATTCTAATACAGAAAAAATAGTTTGACAGCTCTTGAAACTAGTTTTAATTGACGTTTAAACGACGTAATAGAGTACGGGTTTTCTGTCTCGTGTGTGCAAATATAAAATATACACCCCTTATGTATAAAAGCTAACTGAATATAAATTTCGCTGAAATATTTCCTTCAAGCGTATTTTTCCATGTTGCACACATATGACGAAACGACTACGCAATGGCGGCTCGTTAAATCTTGCCGCTCTGTTAGTTTGTCCAACTACTGTGTCCACTAGCGGCACCTGTAACTGGACTGTGAATGAGGGCCATTTGTCTTGGGTGTATACGACACGACTTATTTCGGTACGTTATAAAATAACGGATAGTGTAAATAAAAAATAATAGAAGTGTAATTATTGACGCTCGCGTTTTGCGATTGAAATTTGGCATTCCTTTGTTTAAAATGTAGTGAGAATGTCAATTTTAATAGTGCCCCGGAAGTTTGAGGCAAACAATTCTAGAATTGTGAATTTAAATATATTGAACTAAACGTATCTAATCGTAAAGTAATAGAGTCTAAACTTTTGAATTCATATTCTTAATTTAAAATACATTTTAAATTAGGAATACATTTTAAATTAAGATCGGCATGGATACATTCTACATTCATTCTTTTTTTTATGTTACAGAAAGAAAATGTGCTCACCTGATGTTAAGTGATACCGCCGCCCAAGGACACTCGCACTGCCAGAAGGCTCGCAAGCGCGCTGCCGGCCTTTTAAGAAAAGGTATGCTCTTTTCTTGAAGGACCCTAAGTCGAATTGGTTCGGAAATTTCGTTCGGTGCACAGCAGAAATTGCCTTAAGAAACGCTCAGTTGTGGAACGACGGACGTCAAAGTGATAGGGATGGTTATTTGACAATTTTTTTTTTCAATAACATATGTACCTATTGAATTATTTATACAAAATCAAGAAACTAAAATGAATGATTATCAATTAATAATAATAACTCGTTGAAAATAAAGGTTGTTTTACGCTAAATGTATTAAATTTCAAAATTTCCGATCCATTAAAAATACACTACCAAATTATATGGTACTGTGCCGATTAATTTTAATAAAACCAAAAGTGCCTCAAGCCAAATCGACCTCTTAGCTTGTCTAAATTGTATTGAATTAAACTGACCTTGCAGACTGTCCACAACCAAGCCCCTCAAAATCCTTGTCCATCAACGATTCATCTATTCTCACGCGCAATATTCACCCAACAATAGTACCGAGTCGTGACGTATAAAACAATATCTGTAATTAGAGTCGTTTAGATAAGCGCGCGCGCATGACTCCGCCAATCGTAGGGCGCTATCAATAATGAATTTGTTCCTATTGCGAGCTGTTATTGCTATTTTTAAAGCTTCATAATTATAAGAACTTTCATTATCTAATTTTACTATAAACATTTTTGTTGTAAGAATAAGTAAATGTCAAAATAAATAATAGTTTAAAAAAACTAGAACACACGCTTTTAAAGCACATCAAACTAAAAAGTGAAAAATAATTCCTAATTTAGGCTGAAAATGGTAATGAACAAAAAATACTGGTATTATTGTAAAAAGGGTTGGTTGCTCGATAGACGAAAAATATGGCACAGCGCCCCACGCTTTTTCACAATAAAACCAGTATTTTTTGTTCATTACCATTTTCAGCCTAAATTAGGAATTATTTTTCACTTTTTAGTTTGATGTGCTTTAAAAGCGTGTGTTCTAGTTTTTTTAAGCTATTATTTATTTTTTCATTTTTTTTTTCGGATTATTGCATTGTCATCGATCTTTGACAGGTGCGCAAAGTTTGAATTAAATCTGTCCGTTAAAAGTGGGTCAAAATCGAGTCCGAAGGAGTCGGTTACATACATACATACAGGTTAAGCTAATATAAAGCGTGTAAAAAAAAATATTTTTATTAGAGGATAAATAGAGAATATCAAAAATTCTTGACTATATTAATAATGAATATTTGGTACTCCATTATTAATCATGAATATTGCTTATTTTATTTTTATACTAATAAAAATAAGTATAATACCGACTTAACAGTTCTCATATCACATAAACAAGTGTTAATACGAAAATTCTAACCAAATCATTGCGCTTTAACATTTACAAGGTAAAAAAGAACAATTCCCATGCTTGAAGTATCAATAACCGTTTAAATACGCTGGTGACATTTTACTTTTGCCGACAATCGCGCGGCACTTTTGATCTGCCGCCATTTTGGATTCACGGCAAAGGATGCCGCGATAATTAAATTTGTACGAAGAACTATGTCACATGGCACATTGTCTAGCGTCATAACCTTTTGCAAAGGACTCTGATTAATTATATTTTTTTTAATTAACTACCCAAATTATAGCTACAATTTTCACCGGCTTTTAAAAACAAATTGAATTAAACATTCTATATTGTTATTGCTTAAGTAACATGAGTTTTGGTGGTGAAGTCAGATCGTGTTCTGTTTTTAAAACGACAGCAACTAAACAAAACTCGCGCGTCAATTGTCATCCTTGAAATTGCCGCGCAAAAACCCACTCGTAAAAACCTCAATTCGGTTTGAGAATAACAACAATAATTTTAATTTAATCTGTGATCTGAGCACAGATAATAATCGCGTAGAATAGTGTCATCCTTGGAATGGCCGCGTAAAAACTCAATTAAAGTAATTACGATGTTACGCCGGCAGGTGGACGTGACGATGACGATATCTTACGATTTTTTGCGTTTAAAGGTTACCTTCTAATCGGCATCCGTATCAAGTCTTTTTTATTTGCTTGTAATACAATAAATTGTTTGCGAATTGATAATGTTGAAATGTTTTTAATTTAAAACAAAATGCGAATCGTATGTTGTGTATACTAATATTTTAGCTAGGAGGTATTAGGTTTTGTCATGATAGTTATCTTTAAATTAATCACTCAATTATATCACAGCTCAATACAACAGCTGCTGTGCTATCTGACCTAGCCCTAAGATTTTTAATTTACTTTGAAACACACCGAAATTTGTTTCGACAAATAATATTGTTTCTAAAACAATTTTTTACTTCCTTAGTATTTTGTGGTGTTTTTATATTAATTTGTACTTTTGCCATACTGTATTCTCTACTTGCAGAAAAAAAAATCTTTTTTTTCTAAATAGGTATATTAGAGCAGTGTTGGTTAGTGGCTTCAGCATGCGACTCGTAGTTGTAGGTTCGATCCCCCCCTGTGTTAACATTGGCTCGAACCGGGAAGGAAAACATCGTGAGGAAACCGGCTTGCCTTAGACCCAAAAGGTCGATGTTGTGTGCCAGGCACAGGAGGCTGATCACCTACTTGTCTATTAGAATGACAAATGATTATGAACCAGATATAGAAATCTGAGGCCCAGACCTAAAAAGGTTGTAACGCTATTGGTTTTTTTTTGTAGTAAAATATCTGTACTGATGTGATTTTGATTTTACTTATAGAAAGCTACGCTCTCCTTTAGTGAGGTATTGGAGTTTTCCACACAAAGTTGTAGACGACAAGTATTTGAAGAAAAGTCTTTCAATATATATAATGGCATATATTCTCAATAAGTGATTTGAAACCACCATATAAATCATTATTAATACTATGATAATACAGAAGAATATATTATATATTATATATTATACTGTAAAGATTGCAACAGATTAAAAATTACTTGTTACCGTAAAATACAGTTAATAAATTGTCTCTATACATAGAACTATATTGTTTCTTTCAGAATCAGTATTAAATATTCTCAGTAGAACATTTATTAACTTCCGTCCTGTGACCACACGCGACATTTGCTGAGTGGAATTCGTGTTATTTAAGACGGCCACGCCTCTCCGTTTACTAAGAAAATTGACAATGCTAGAAATGTATTTTATAGCTTGCAATTTATTGTTGGATAATGTCTGTGGGCTAAATTGTTTTAAGATATTAATTATAGATTTCTGGTTTGATTATGTTTGAAATAGACAAATGGAATTTTGCTGTCATAGATTCAATGACATTATAAATCTGTTGCTTTAATTGAGTGTATAAAAATCATAATATCTTGACGTCTTGTCTTACCGCCCATTTAGGTATAGAGACAAAAAGTTCAACTTGTCTAGTCATATTTACTAAGTATGTAAAAGTAAATTTATTTTTTGCCGTCAGAGGGACAAAACAATGCATAAAATATATATGTATGTACTTTTTCATGGCATGGCTCCTGTTTATCAAAATTGTATCGGATTTGACATACGTGAGTCATACTTAGCGCTGTCTCCACTCTAAGTATAAGATTCAGAAATGAGACTTAGCGCTAAAACTGACTCGCGTACGTCAAAAATGTATTGGATTTGACGTACGTGAGTTATAGAGCGCGTTTAATCTCGTTTCTCAATATCATCCTAAGTCTGACAGTGCAGGTCTTTGGGCAATGTAAAGCACATTTGTAATATGATCACTTATATACTTCAATGTCAATGACCCCACGTAAGAAAAACTTATCTAAAATTAGCTAAGCTCTCGCTCTGGTTTCTGTCGCGGCTGCTGTAAAAATTAACGTAAACAAATAATCTCTCACGCCCGGGTGGGCCTTAACCGACCGATTTGTGATGACCTTTTCATAGAACAATTGTTTGGGATACACAGGCCAATAAATTTGGCCGTGTTCCATGAAATTTGTCGTATGTTCCTTTGTTTGTGCGTGGGAGATGTGGACAGCTGAAAATAATTGTAAATCAATGAGCCAATGAGGCGGTGACAGCCCACCCAAGTTGTTTAACTGATGACTTTAACTAAAATTCCATTAAACAATTTCAGAATTTTCCATTTACAAGTACACATTTATCCCAGTTATGAGTTAACTAAGATAGTAAGACTGGCAAAGTGGTTATATTTATATTAAACTAGCTGACCTGGCAAACGTCGTTTTACATGTATATCATTTATAATAAAAAATAGGGGTGGATCGTAGAGAGGTGAAAATTAGGGGTTGTATGTATTTTTTAATGCTGTATCATAAAAAAATAAAAATTATGAAAAAATTTAGAGGTGGACTGCCCTTAACATTTAGGGGGATGAAAAAGATGTTGTCCGATTCTCAGACATACCCAATATGCACACAAAATTTCATGAGAATCGGTCGAGCCGTTTCGGAGAAGTTTAACCACAAACACCGCGACACGAGAATTTTATATATTAGATTATCCCTAATGGGAAAGGCAAAGGACTTTAGCCCATACAGCCAGGTCTGATTTTTATTTGTTTGAGTTCACACAATCTAAAACGTCACCTTAAATTTAGTCTCAAAAGCTGTCAAACCATATTTTACTGTATTCAGTTTGACATTTGACAGCGTACTTGAATATAATTAACGTAGATTTATGATGTTTGAGAATTAATTAAAAAATTAATTAAAAACAGCCATATAAATTAAGAAAAAAATATCGTTGCCATGGTTACAAAAATCTATTTATACTTTTTGTTCTTATCTGTGTGAACATAGATAGTAGAACACAATACAGTACACATATACGCTGTACGGATGAATAACAACGGCGACTCGGAACTGACATAAAGTGTTATGAAGTATTGGTTCGTAATTACTTTCCTTATCATAGAGCGGAACGCTTCCGGAATGCACTTCCGTTATATATCGGATTTGCTGTCGTATGATAAAACCATTTAATATAGTATATACCTTAAGGTAGTCTTAATTCCCCGTTTAATTTAATAGATTCGTCTAACTACAAATTGTCTCGACTTCGAAATTACTACTTAAAGTCTAGATCATATGAAAATAATTAAAACGCGCTTTATGAAGCAATAGCAAAATTGTAGGCCGATTGATTATTTAAAGTAAAATAAAAATATTTTTTACAAGTAAAGGAAACTAGGACACCTGGTTTATATGCCATGTGCGTTTATCACGTGTGACAGACGTAATACGTCCTTGTCAAAAAAAAATCAATGGCGGTACAACCATTTTAGATCTGGGCCTCAGTTTTCTGTATGTGTTTCTTGTCAAAATAATTTAAAACATTAGTAGCAAGTAGGTGATCAGCCTTCTGTGGCTTGACACACGCCGTCGACTTTTTGGGTTACGTTCGAGTGAATGTTAAATGCGCACATAGACATAAAGTCCATTGGTGCACAACCGGGGATCGAACCTACGACCAACAGGCCAACACTGCTCATGTCAAAAAAAACGTCAACGAATAGAACACAAATTGCTCTACTCTGTAAAAAACTTTATTCTGCATAGCTTTATTTGGTTTTGCATATGACACATATCAATTTCACTTGTCATTTGTCACAAAACCGTAAACAAAGTTCAAATCAATTGAAACCGTTTAACATTTCCCAATTTAATCGTCACTTCCTCAAAGATGTCGTTACCCTAATCGCTAGTGACATTTACAAATCAGGGGATTAGTTAAACAGGCGATTACACGCTTAAACAGATTTAAAAGCCACTAATTGACTACAAGCGACCGTGTCTGCGGTGACACGAATGGGACAAAAACGGCTTCATAATTAGTTCGTTTTAATCTTTGGGACATTTATAGGGTTTTATTTTTATGCGTGTCTGTGATGGCAAAACGGCTGGATTTTAGGATTAATGAATAATAAATTTAGGATGGATGTTTGTGTTTTAAAAAATAACGTGATTGGCGCACATTAACAAAAGAAAACAAATAAAACAAAAGAAAGACAATAATCATACAATTTTGATGTGCGTAACACCACATCCTGCTTGAAAATAAAAGTTAATATGTTATTTAATTATTGAGTTTTTTGGCATCCCTGAGGCCATAGGTTGGTATCCCGGTTGTGTACCAATATACTTTTTTTGTCTATAGGCTCATCTATACTAATATTATAAAGAGTAAAGATTTGTAAGTATGTTTGTAACGAGTTGGCTTAAATAGTACTGGACCGATTTTAAAAAATTCTTTCACCATTTAAATGCTACATTGTCACCGATTAATACAGGCTAATTTAATTGCAAGAAAAATATGAATAGGGATCCTTAATTTTTTTTAGTAGGGACTAAAACTACAATAATGTTATCCAAGGTAAAAAAAATGCCTATAAAATATATTTTACCGTATGCACTACGAAAACTATTGATGATAGTATAAAAATGTTCCACAATATTAAAGAACATATCTACAATTTTTTTTAAAGGGTTTTTCAAGATGTGCGAACAGGCCGAGCCTTGTATGAAACAGGCTATTTACAACAACAACTAATTAAATAATTAATCAAACATATTTTGATCGACGAAACCAAATCTCAATGTTACTCTTAAAATTGCAATGCTATTTCGTTACACGAAATTCAACAGATAAATCTCACTATAACTTGATAATAATCTAGCTATTTTACCTTACAGCTTACTTTAATTTTTAAATAAAGAACTCCAGGAATTGACAGTAGCAATGACCAAACGTGTAGAACGCAATTCATTGTCGTTCCAGACCGTCATTAAACTCAAAATAGCTACCGTAAACAACGTTTTACACCTACACATGTTACTGTCACCACTTTTACATTGGGTGTCATCAATTTGCCGGTGTCATATTACAATTGACAATTTTAGCAGGTATAACAGTCAAATTTATAGGCGTTTGTACAGATGGTATGCTTGGTAGACTGAGTTTCCGCACTTAGCTAAAATCGGTCCGTTGTGCGTAGTCCTGGCTAATTAAGCCAGTCAGAGCAGTGTTGGCTCAGTGGCTTCAGCGTGCGACTCTCATACCTGATGTCGTAGGTTCGATCCCCTGCTGTGCCCCAATAGACTTTCTTTCTATGTGCGCATTTAACATTTGCTCGAACGGTGAAGGAAATCATCGTGAAGAAACCGACATGTCTTAGACCCAAAAGTCGACGGCGTGTGTCAGGCACTGGAGGCTGATCACCTACTTGCCTATTAGATTTAAAAATGATCATGAAACAGATTCAGAAATCTGAGGCCAAGACCTAAAGAGGCTGTAGCGCCACTGATAATAATAATTAAGCCAGTCTAGCTCCTTCCAGAAGCACAGAAGTCTCCTGGGTACTTCGCAGGCTTCACGGAACGACCTTGTGAGGATAGATGGGTGAAAAAGAACTTGGACTGGCCCAGTGGAAAGTAAAAAGAGAGGAGAGATAAGTGGAAGAATTTGGAGAAGGCCTTCACTCTGTCAGATGTCGTGTACTAATGTTAAAATGACATGAACTGAATGTAATTCTAATTATGTAGTACTCGAATAAAGGCTGTTCTTATTTCTTTATACTTATTATAGTAAAATTGTTTTTCGTATGATTTTTAGCGAAAGACCAAATATTCAAAATATGTACGTTAATGACAGTACTGTTTTATTTAGGATATATAGAAAATATTTCATCAGTATTGATATGGTCCTAAGATTCACTCGTTTAAAATTAATAAACTATGAAGTATTATAAAACGATAGATTTACTGGTGTTCAAACTGAATGTTTTAATGCTCTGGAAGCAGGGGTTTTTCGACATCCAGTACTGGTGTTCAAAGTTTAGCGCAAGGCTTGTCACTGTAAGTGGAAGAACATGAAATCAAGTCAAATCTCGATAGTAATAAAACCAATTTCAACCATTTCCCAAATTTTTCTAGTGAGTGCCGTACTTTTGCGGGTTCGAACTCTGGATTATTCCACGTACCACGGTACCACTGATCTCGTCTCGTAAATATGATTAATATAATGATTTATTATTTCAAGCATTGTGGGTGTTTACGAGTTTGAATGTTTGTCTTGATTAATCATGTGTTATTTATAACAATGTACTAAAATATTAAGATATTTTCACATTCTTATATGACTGTTTTATTGTTATATTTGTTGTAAATTCTCAGTAAAAATTCCGATGGTATGATATATGAATATCTATTTAAAAATCCTTATAAAGCACGTTTACACTACACGAAATTTCTCACACCTGAAATGCAATTTGTAATTTTTACCTTTAAGGTTGTTCTTTAATATTTTATAGAAGTCCTAGCTATGTATACCTTATTCTTTAACTAGATTAAGGGTCTGTTTCACAATTTACGGATAAGTTCTACATAAGTTCCAAATTAGCTATTTATTACTTATTGGTAGGATAAACACTATTGTTGCGTTTCACTACTTTCAGATAGCCCTATTCGTCACATAAAGTCCATCATAAGTTATGAGTCCGATGAATGTCAAATAGCACAATTTATCTTCCAAATAATTTATGTGTTGCATAGCTATTTGGTACTTTATCCATACATTGTGAAACAGACCCTAAAGGTTAATATGTTAATATTTAATTACATGGTAGTATGAAGTCACTGAAAGCTTGAAAATATTTTTAAAAATCGAATCATAAGCCAACCAAAAGGTGGTCTAATTCTATTTCCTGTCACCCTACACGCGCCCTAATCCAATCTGTCAACGCGCCAACTATCCCGATCTGTCACTCGACTAGTTTGTTTACTAATTGCCCGATAGGTTGGTATTAATGGATTTTGTCAATGGAATCACTCTCGCGTTTGATGTGGCTAATTCCGTGTTTACTTAACACAAGACAAATTGCTTTTCAGCGCGTTTATTTTTAATTTATGACGCCGGTGCTGGACTATATGGCACTTAGGAATTTCTGACGTCAAATAGATTGGGAAAATGGATTTTCTTAACGTGACCGGAAATGGATTTTGTGTGCATGTATTCGAAAATCTGATGAAAATTTTTATTTGATGGAAGCTGTAATAGTCCAGCACAGTTCATAGGGCTGACCAGTTTTTTGTAAAATAATCACAATTTTAGGCGCGATAATCAAGTAACATTAAATTTTTTTATTAAAAATTAGTGTCTATTTTATAGATTAATTTAGACAATTTCTTCGTTAATTGTTTATAAACCTTACGTAGATTTCGTGTCAGAATAACAATATTACTAACATATATAATTATTTGTATCTATTAAAAATATTTACATATTTAGCTGTATTCTTGCCAAATCCCGATTACAAAAGGACGCTGAAGGATCCAATAAAGCGAAGTATAAATCTATAATTCAGCGATACACATGATCTGTTTTTATTATTTGTGTAACGTCACTTAGAACTATAGCGCTTTAAAAAGCGATAGATTGGACTATAGGCTGAAGACGATACTATCTAGCGACAAAAGCGCTTAGTTGTCATCAACCATTTTCAAGATGCTTTTAAAACCCAAAAAACAAACGAGTAAGTAATTCTATTTTCGTGAGCAATTTACCGGCGCGCACCTCAGTGACATCTGCGCGCGCGCACAAACAAATCTGTCCTCGATCTTCTTCTGAGAAACTTTTATGATGTTTAAATCTTTTTTCTCTTTCTGAGAGACATTTTTGACGGTGTTATAAATTGTTTATACATATTATCTTTTTATTAAGCAAATATAACTTTAAACGATTTGGACATTTTAATATCCAAGTTCAATGAAATTGCTTATGCCGAATCTTGAAAATATTACCAATTATTCGCATTATCTTGAAGAATATCCATTGGGGCATGGGGTAAGGGGCAGGTATGTTTCTGCGTCTGTTAGATCAAGGAAAGTTAGTGATCTGCATTCGTTAACCTCCTAAATAACAATTGTACCGGGAAACGGATCCTAAGACCAGTGGGATGTTGGCTTATAATAATAATAACAATTTGTTTGGAACAAAGAATTTGGTACAAAAAAGTTATGGTGGTACAATCGAATGTTCGCATATTCTGCCACACATAACGGGGTGCAAATTTGTCTTAAAAGGACTTTTTCATATAAGTACATTATTAGTCATATCAATTAGTCATTTCTTATATTATTTGTAGTGATAAAATATTATAACATTATCAAAATATATTATTACTATATCATATTAATATTATTTAAGTTTCACGCAAATAATCATTTATAGAAAAATATTAAAACTCTAGTAGGAAGATCTTTTGACGTTTTTAATAAATTACTATAAACCTTGATTGTCTTAACCTTAACCTTAACCATAGTTAGTCAAATACTTGGCGTCTGCTACCTACAGCAAGAACTTAACCGTTATACCATACTACAATAGTGTAGTTATTATAATATCTTTCGTCTCATATCCAGGAATTATCATTGATTACAAAACAGGAACTTTCAGGAATTCCGTTCCTTTACACAATATGCTATAATTAGAGGTGCAAGTGCTAAGCATCCTTCCTCGATATGCTTCGTCGGTTTGCTCGTCGCCAACGCCGCCTGTACGATTTACAATCTTAAAACAATTCAAGCAAATATCCTCTTTAACACAACCATAAAGAACTCAAATTCCATTGTATCTTAACCAAAAAGCATTCCGTAAAGCGCCAGCAAATCTCAAAGACAACTCAACCAAAGTAGACTCTGTTGTCTCTGTGACAAAAGAGAAAATCCACTGTTCGAAATTCAAAATCAGTCACAGATGGATGAACTCCAATAGAGCAGTTTAACTTCTGTCTCCTACGCGTTATTGTTTAGAAAACGTTGACATGAGGAAATTCGTCAGTACCGCATTTAGGACGGAGCATAAATCCCGGGTGAGTGACAAGTGAACTTTATTGCACTATAAATTTGTAGATGTATGAGGACAGATGTAGAACGGATGTTCGGACCTGGTAGTTAAGAGCTGTCGCGAAGTATCAGGGCTGGAACCTGGATTTAGATTTTTATTAAATTCCATTACAATTGAATACATAATTAAACGTTATTAAATATCTGAAATACTTGTTTGAATTATTGTTCCATTTGACTTTTTTCTAAATAGAACAGGGGGCAAACGGGCAGCCTCACCTGATGTTAAGTGATATCTCCGCCCAGGAAGGGTTGCCAGAGGGCTCTCGAGTTGCCGTAAATGAACGGAAATCATGAAACCGAAAACATACAAATAAGTGCACATTATTGTGGGTCAACTTAATAAATCAATTAATTCAGACAATTTTCTAGAAGGTTTATAATAATAATAATTTTAGTTATAAATAATATAGAAAACATTCTAAGCCTTTAATTCAACTGTTCGCTTCTTTTTTTAATAATACTCAGTTAAACGACGCCAATTAAAGAGAAACAAGTTTCTTATTGAAATAAGATATCTCTTTTTCATGCCCTGAAATCTGACCATAATTAAAAACATTTGTCTAACACGCCATGCTTCTTATCAAAGTTATTAGGGAGGAATAAAGTTAAAGAAATACAGCTAAAATAACATGTGCTCAATATGTTACGTCTATTTTCTATATATCTGAAGACTGAAACTAAGTCATTCAAATGGCTGATATGACTACCACAATTTCATGTCTTAATTCAATAGTAATCTTCCTATCAAAAGGAGAAAGGATATATTTGATACTTTCTCTAATAAAACTTTTCCTAAAAAATAATTTGAAACGCAATACGTTATTTTATAATAAAGTTAACAAAATCCTTAATATACTTATACTAATGGTTGCAGAACTTGAGTTATACAGAAGTTTAGCATTTAATGGCTGTTATTATATACACATACTAACTCACACACAGTCTAGCATTTGACCAATACACGTTTTTATATAACTTACAGAAGAGCTGTAATCCCAGCACATGTAATTTGTATTTACATACACATTGTATATAATCTTAATAATTGCTATATGTTATAATATAATCAAATTTGAATTGAATTTTGAATGATAATAGTGACACGTATTCATGGTACCCACATACATATTCCTAATTTTATTAGAAATTAAATGTAGGTACTAACACTATATGCACTCATTTGTCTTAAAACATAAATAAATCAGTAACTTCTTCTCAGTAACGTGCTTGTTACTTTGAATTATCAAATAATGCCAAATTTTCAAAAGTTCAAGAGTTTCGTATCAAAAATTCTCGTAAAATGTAATATAGGCCAATCCCTAATTATCGCTAGCGACGTTAAATTCTGTGCTTGTAATGTGTAACAATAATTCGTGACACAAAAACTTTAATGATTTCTATTTCTAAAAGCAGACGATAGTATGTCGTTTCACGACTTTTTCACCGTTGACAACGGTCGTTACATTTTTATTACGACTTTTTTGTCAAAGCGAAACATTTTACGCCCAGCGTTAAATTAATAAATGATACATTGCATCTCTTCTGTCATAACATAATCTAGAATTACATATGTTCACTGAAAAAAAAGTGTGAAAAACATGCTATGGTTGTAAAAGTCTTGTAAAGTCACAAATAATTTAAAACACGACAATTTGCGTTTGATATATTACGATATAGGAAAATAGACTTTAAGTTTTAGTGAATAAGGTTTAAGCTTATGTAATGGGGTGTAAATTAAATTTGTTTTCGCATAGCTCGGTATTTATTAAAAGATTAATAGCCTGTCGTCAGATGTCTCTGAAATCGTAATTTACATAGTGACGAACAGAAATATCACAAATACTGTTTATTGACTTAGTCACTGCCAACATTGGGGCATTTGACAAATTTAGATTGTTTTTATTTCTCAATAATTTTTATTACCGCTTATATTGTTAATTTTATTGTGTTGTTCAAAGATTTCTTCAACGAAACATAAATTTTACAATTATTGCTTTAGTGATCTTTGTATTTTGGAATGAGATTAAATATCAATTCATGAGTATTGAGTATGCAATATATCATAATGAAATAAAACGTTTGGAATTTAGCGACATATAAAGTTAATATATTGCAAGAAAGATATTGTCCGTAGATGTAACTTCCAAGCCAAGGCTATACATTTTTCTCACTCAGGATTTCTTAGTTTTATAAGCGTGGCGATTACCTAAATCGTCGGAGTTACGTTCCGAGAGTAACGCAAACGCAAGCACTCTCTGCACTGTTACATTGCATTATTCTTTACATAGCAATTGACATTTCATTATTTTGCTACTGTTATACTGTTGTACACAAGTTGTTAATATATAGTAAACCTAAAATCCTGTATTATTTTAATCAGCCCGATGACCCGGAACCGTACATTATGGTCCTTCGAGCCGGGTTTTACAAAAGCGAATTAAAAGCATAAAATCCTCGTATTGTATTTTACCAAAATCAAACACACAGTTTAATCCGAAATCTGTCTCCGAAGTCAAACAAATTCTTGGGTCTTCAATCCACGTTGTTCATACAACTCATGTTAGACTATTTCTGCCTATGTTAAACCTAAGTTAGAAAATGATGACGGCTATTAGATGTAAAAAATAGCACATCAACAGCCATACTTCTGATCGGCTACTTTTGTAACTACCTTTTTTGACAGCCATTGCGATCTTGACTACAATGTCGCCGTGCTACGTATATTAAATTCGAAATTTCTTACAAAATCTCGGGATTCTGACCACGGATTCAAGGGTTGCTAGGGGCCACTCTTCCTGTGATCAATTTAATTGTGATTTGTTTTTTATCTTCTCTCACATAAGTTCACCTGATATTCAATAGGAAACCAGTTACTCGAGCCTGTACACCAGAACACATAGCGGAGTTAACTTATTATTTAATAAAGGGTCAATCAAAGTATTGAGACTTAAGAGACAATTATAATTGAAATAAAACTTTAAAAGGATTACATATTGTAGGGTTCTTAAGAACTTGTGAAAAGTGGTCGCTCATAAGAATCTAGAGAAATGCATCAAATTTTAAACCACTGTTATGGACTTTTTAATGATCGACAATTGAAGCTTGGGAGGTCTCGTTAAATATTGGGTCAAGTTTAAATGATTTTACGACTACTTACTGATTACGTTTTAGTGGTTACGAACGAAACATTATTAGTTAATAAACTCAAAGGCGAGTGAAATTTTACATGTGCCATTCTGTCCGTTCAGTGATATTTTTTGAGCCAGTTCAGTGAGAGGATTTTGATTGCCAATTTAACTCTTTCCCTTAGAATCGAACCCAGTACAGGTGCGCCTGTCTTGGGTTCGATTCTAAGTCTCATTCGACAACCACGAACTCACATAGATAGGCAATCTAATAATAAAAGCCTTTATTCAGACAGAAAATTTTACATAATTTTAAACTTAAACTATTATCACTTGTGAATCGGTGACACCGACAACCCATCTGTTTGCCCAACTTTGGCAAGGGCCTCCTCCATTTCTTTTCACTCTGCTCTGTTCTGAGCTTTCCTGGTCCAAATTTTCCCAATTACGGATTTTATTTCGTCTTCCCACCTTCGAAACTGTCTACCTCGTTTTCTTTTCTTATTTCTTGTGTACCAATATATGATCTTCTTGTTCCACTTTTCTATACCTCTTATTATATGCCCATTTCCATTTCAATCTTCGTAGATAGGCAATCTATCTATATATAAATATATAGATATTATAGCATTATAGCAGCAGCATATTGCTGCAATGCAAAGAATTAAAAAAAATCATATTTTATATTTATACACATACAATATATAACAGTTAAAAATTTAGTTATCCAATCATAAATGCAACTAAAATAAAAATCTATTTCCTCAATTTCACATACTCAATTCCATCATCACTCAGATAGAGTAATCGTAATCAAAAATAACGTGCATTGCAGGAAGAGACGAATTTAGATCATCGGTCATCGAACCCGCACCTACACGTGCTTGTTAATTGTAGTTACAACCAGCTAATTATCAAAAGTAATTTTCTATCTTATTACTTAGTAGAACGTTACTCGAATGCGTTAAAATAATTTGTAGAAAAAATTTGACAGCTTTTGAAATATATTATATGTTGTTTTTATTTACACAAGTATCTTAAATTAAAACAAAAAAGCGCTCATAGTTCAAAGTTCGTATCCTGAATTCAAACATGTTAGATTTTTTAAAATAAAATCCGGGTAACTGTCATGATTGATGGGTACTCAGAATGCCATAAAGCTGGCGAGTGTATTTTTGCCCTTTAATTTGGATAACTACAATTATTTGAAATACAAAAGATTAATAGTTTTAGGATAAAAAATCAGTATTTGTGAAGATATAATAATTACATTAAAATAAATCAGTGGCGCTACAACCTCTAGGTCTTGGCCTCAGATTTCTGAATCTGTCTCATGTTTAAATATAATAGGCAAGTAGGTGTCAGCCTTCAGCCTCTAGTGTCGCTGTCGACTTTTTGGGTCTAAGACATGTCGGCATCCTCACGATGTTTTCCTTCACCGTTCGAGCAAATGTTAAATGCGCACATAGAAAGAAAGTCCATTGGTGCACAGCCGGGGATCGAACCTACGACCTCAGGTATGAGAGGCGCACGCTGAAGGCTGAGGCCTATACTGCTATCTATAATCAATAATTACATTCACCCTACATAAAACATCGCGACAAAAAATTTAGAAGAGAAATGTTTTTTTAATTTTAATAACTAACACACAAGAATTTAGTGAATTACATAACCCCAACCCAAATAATGGGAAAATTATCCAAAAATTGTGAGTAAACTTACTATAAAACAAATCTATAAAACTAATTATTAAAACATGACAGATAATGAATATGGAGTTTTTTTATATTTACACAAATTGTCTCCTTAAATATTATTCTTATTTGATGCAAGGATCAAAGGTAGTGTTTATGAGGGTAAGTCCAAGGAATGTTAAATTAACAATTCTTCGAAACAATGTATAAATAGGGGCCTTTTAATTTCGTTTGCTTTGAGAAGGTGAAGTTTTTATTAAATAATTTTTGTGTGACTAACATACAAAATTTAATTTAATTTTTATTCATAAGGATATATTCTTATACCTCCACAAGTATCTTTCGCCATCGTGTGAACTTGCATCCAACTTCGAACCTATTGTTTCGAGGTCTTGACATCCTCGGTCTACTGTCTTTCTTCCGTGTGGTGGCGTCCATGCGTCGGGTTATTTCTCTCCCTAAAATATGGCAAGGGGGCCGAAGGCTGGCCATGCGTCATACTCGTGAACGGGTGCTGCTTGTGGTGTCTGGTTGTACTTGAATTCGTCTATGCGGTGATGTTAGTTATTGCGACGATGTATTTGCGTGTTGTCCCATCAATGTAAGTGCGTGCTCCTATTTCACCATGCCTCCTGTTGAAAGAGGACAAATCATTTATAATAAATATATATTTTTTTTTTGACGTTCATAAGATTACATTGCTTTACCTATATGATAAATGATTTTGACTTTTTCACTTTTTTTGACTTCCACCACCTACGCATTCCCTTTGATTACGTTCTCTTCTTTACCAAATTGATCACATACCTACATATCTTTTAAGCAACGGCATAAGAGATTTTTTGATCAATGAAGCAAATAAGCAATGTGTCGCAAATACAAATTTTACATACGACTTGTAATATAATATCTAATGAGTTAGAATCTCAGTCGGTGAATTAAAGGCGTATTCATGTGTCCTTCGGGAAACGCAGCCGAGGGGAAAATGTGTGCGACGTTGTATGCAAATTGTGAACTAGATTTTTGCCGCGGTTTTTAATGTAACAATATTTTCTTAACACTTAGAAGAATAAATAAAAGTAAGGTTCTATACATGTGGAACATGGTGTAATGGTTGCAGCTCCGTACAAACATTGTGTTAAACTAAAAAATTGGCGATTAAGAAGAGTGGCGGAGAGTTTATTTGCCAGTTCTTCTCTTCCGTTCTACGCCCTTGATTTGAGAACTGGCAGTAAATGTAAAATTAGAAGCATTTAATATGTATTTCTTTGCGTCCTATGCGTCTTTGACGTAGACAGTCTGCGCAAGATATTTAAATTTAAAAATTCTTGTTCTTGTTTGACAAGAGCAATAATCACAAAAAAACAAAGATTTTTTAATCAACAGATTAGAAATTAACAGTTCTTGTTATATTTCTCAATCGTGTGATGTTATTTCATTTCGTTGAGAATGTTTTTTCATCTCTAGTTTTAAACGTTTTATAAGTTATAGCTGACACAAAAAATATCTCTTTATAGAGGTGGGCCACAAGCGTGGGCCTCTTTAAAAATGTTTTTGAAACATTATTATTACATACGACAATATTAAATATCATCAAGGAACCCAAATCGAGTTCACGTTCGGGTGCGACCACAGAAGTTGACATTTGACAAAAAAAGTTCCGCAATCATCCCGACATCAAAATTGTCCAATCTACCGTTTTGCCGACCTTACTGCGAACTGTCAAAGCCGTTTACGACAAAGCGGCTCTCAAAATACACCTGAAACCACTTTGTCACGGGAATTTATACCTTAACCCCTTAAAATAAAGATCCAATAAGTTCTAGAATGCGCTCATATGTTTGCGATAGAATATATCACCAGAAGAGAATTTAGTGAAATATTAAATTGTTTCTGGCGTTTTTATCATATCGATATTTTAATATTTTTCTCGGTAATGGCATGGATCTTATCACCGTGCATGACACTTTTAAGACGTTCACTAATTTTTTTAAATTATACATGCATTGCCGTGTAAAATGTATTTAATGAATTTTGTATCGTTTAGAAATGAGCCTTTTTTTTACCTTGAATTTGATTTGGTATCAATATCAATAGTCATTTTTGTCGTAGATCGTTTAGAAACTGATGTACATATATATAAAAGTTGAATGTATCATGTTTATTTAACATACAGTTAATAAAATAAATCAGTGCTACAACCTTTTTATACCTGGGGCTCAGATTTCTGTATATATTTCTGACTTATGAGCGTCAAAAAAGAAATATACATTAAATGCTTCTAATTTTACATTTACAGCCAATTCTCAAATCAAGGGTGTAGAAGAGAAAAACTGGCAATAAACTCTCCGCCACTCTTTTTAATTGCCAAGTTTTTTGTTTTAACGTTTGTAAGGAGCTGTTCTAGTCATAGTTATTGATAAAAATCTTTATTAGCTAAATCTTTCATTCATAGACGTTCCTACACGAAGTCCACTACGGACTCCACCAGACTTTTATTCTTCTTTCTATTAACATTGCCTCAGAAAATAACCCACCTAACATGGAGAGAACAATAAATTTGTGCTTTGTAAAACCCATTACCTGTATGTAAGTGTTCATCGGTCATCTTAAAAACAGCAACATACGAAGCGAAACGAATAAATTCACAAGTCCAGTGGTGTGCGACGGTCACACCGAACTGACGGTAATTATTTCATTACCCATCACGCGATATTACGGATGTTAGCTTATGTAATATGTTAGTAAACAAAAACTGTTTCGATTTATCCAATGCTACGAATACAATCCCCAATATTCATAAAAAAATTGCAAAACTTTTTTCAACACAATTTGGCAGAAAGAGACCAAAGAGTGCTAAAATACTGCAATTGGAATTATTTATTTTTTCTGTATAAAAAAAATTTTTAAGCGAGATTATCTTTAACAAGAAATCAAAATCCAATTAAAGATAATAGGAGATCCTACCAAAACAGATACATTAATACAGTACAATTAAAATAAAATAATGAGAGGGCTACTGGCGGCCTTATCGGTTTCGAGCGATCTCTTCCAGTCAACCAGTGTGAGAGAACAAATTAATTAGATAAGGTAAGCTCAAAGAAAAACTTTAACATTCATACAGTTTATCAAATACCTACGAAGGCAATAAGGAAGTTACCGCGGGGTCGTCGATGTTAATGACATTAATTTCTTCGTGAAGCGTGTAAAATCCGGTGCGCACGCGTCACCGCGCACCCTGTTTGTTTCTTCAAATGACATAAATTAAACATGCCCCAAGAAACACTACTATTTTTTAAATTGATATATGTGTTTACCGTTAACTTTAATGATCTAGATGGTAAAGTATGTGTAATTATAATTCTGATGACGCTAAACCTGTGGATCTTGTCAGTCAAGTCGGGGGATTTTAAATCAATCCCAGTTTCCTTGTGATGCTTTACTTCACAGAGAAGTATTAAGAACTAATTCATGGTTGACGCACGGCTAACACAAGTAAAAACATCAAATGTGTGTAAATTTCGACAAATGTTGTTTTTATCGATGCACTTATTAGGTACTTCATTCTTCTCAGTCGTATTCTTCATTGCTGAAGGTCGTGTCACTGTAAGGTGCCTGCTGCTCTGCTTGTGATATCTCTCCACTTTGTTCGGTCTGTATCTTCTCTATCTTCCCTTAGCGCAGTCTGTAGGATCCTACTTATTACTTTATTCTTCTTCTCAGTCGTATTCTTCATTACAAAAGGTCGTGTCACTGTAAGGTGCCTGCTGCTCTGCTTGTGATATCTCTCCACTTTGTTCGGTCTGTATCTTCTCTATCTTCCCTTAGCGCAGCTGTTATAGGGAGACCCGTGAGCTTCGTGACTAGGTCCAGCGAGTTGGCTATCTGTCCCCATCCTTTTATCTTCCACATTGCCGATAACAACTTGTGTAGGTTATCTGGATATGACCAAAGTAAATAAGAATTCTTCAGTATCGTGTTGTTGAGAGTCTCGTACGAACTCTCACACGTACTTGAGGATTACTTTAATTGAATCAATGGAAGCACAGATTACACGAATAAGAACCAAACGTTTTAAACACACATTTTGCTGATATCAAATGTCTAATTAACGTAAATTAGAGCAGTCAGTCAGTAGGTGAGTAGATTACGTGACTATATCGATCACGCGATATCGGTTATTGCTACGTGGAAGTATTTTTAAATGAATATTGGGGAAATGGTTTATATTCAATTCGTAATTTGTGTCCAAAAACTCTAGGAAACTGTTATTACATAACTTCTAACAGATGTAGGCTTTAGTGTTTATTAGGTTTTCATTCCCGGAATAGAAGTACACATTAAGGAATATACACCATTACAAACTAATTTAAGCTAAACTGAAAAGGAAGTTCTTAGAATAATTAAAAGAGCATCGCGACTGAACCAAAGGATTATATAAGTTGAAGAACAAAAGTTGTAAAGAAGTTTCTTCAGAAGACAGAAAGTCATGGTGCCCAAGGTGAAATAAACGAAGAAGATGAAGACAATGCAGAAGGTGGATAGACTAAATTAAGAAAACAGCAGGTTTGGAGAAGGCTTTTTCCAAAAATAGGGCACGAAATTCCACCCGTATCACCTCGGTCCTCGACGTCCGTCGTTCTACAACTGAGCGTTTTTTAAAGCAGATTTTGCCCCGCACCACCACTATGTGGAACCAGCCACTGAAGTATTTCCAAACCAATTCGACTTAGGGTCCTTGAAGAAAAGAGCGCACCAATTCTTATAAGGCCATCAACGCACAACGCCCTCTGGCATTGAGAGTTCATGGGCGGTGGTATCCTTTAACATCAGGTGAGCCTCCTGCCCGTTCGTCCCCCTGTTCTATAAACAAATAAAAGGCTATTATTAATTCCCGGAATAATTGTTCAGAAAGCATCTTGATTTTTAATTGAAACTAAAATGGTTATTTACAGGCATGTTTGTCTCGTTCGACCGTTAATATTATTAGCACGAAGATTAAAAATACAAACGAATCTGATCCAATATTTTATGGCAACGCTGTGGGAGGACAATAACGTATGATTTTACATTGAAAATAAAGTCCCTTAAGCGCATAAACCACTTCACAAATTGATCTCAAAAATAAAAGGAATCTTTGATCTTTACGCGTGCCACGCCCCCCTTTTGAACTGACATCGGAGAGCCGACCAGTGTAAGAAGAGCTCTGCGGTTAAAAAAAGTCAAGCCCCTCATTATAGCACTTGGGGGTTAAACGGGTCTTTATTAACTGGCCCAGAGGTCATAATTGGAAGGGCTCGTTAAAAAATTTTTAATCAACCACGAAAGTTTTATGAGCAATGAAAGCTTCTTTGTATCGGTAATTACTTGATGGCTATTTCGCTAGTTCGTTGTATATAATTAAAATGACATAGATTGATAACAATCTGATAGAAAAACGGCTGTTTAACGTGAAAATTAATTTTCAACAGTCATTATAAACTTAAATTATATACTTTAAATTACTTAAAGATGGTTGTCTCACTTGTATTTATAAATCAAATCAAAATCATTTATTCACATGTATATATAGGTCTTATAAACGTCGCAAAGAAATATATAATAAATGCTTCTAATTTTACATTAACTGCCAGTTCCCAAATCAAGGGCGTATAACGGAAGAGTAGAACTGGTAGTAAATGTTAGCAATGTAGGTACGTTTAAATGGATTCGCTAGAATTTATGATTCCTTTTCATTATTACTGTTATTAGATAATTATTGTAGAAATCATACATCTCACTACTTACTGAATTATGTTTGATTCCTACATCCCCCTTATTTATAAAAAAAATAGTCCAGCTTTTTAAATACAGTACCTACTTTGTTTCTTTTTAACTCAGTTAAAAAGAACGAGACAAAGGAAAACAAACTTTAAATATTTTAATAGTGTCCTTGTCTTATTTTTTACGTGGGAATTGGACTATTGAGACAATCTTTGCCGCACTGAATGTATTCGAAACAAATTTTATAAATATCAGATATTTGTTTAAAACTTATATCTAATATGCATCCAATATAAAGACAGCAACACAAAAGTGCCAATATTGTTGAGTGGCCCTTTGACCGCGGTAAGGTCAATTGTCCAAATGTATTTTCAATATCCTTTGATCCTAGTCTGTTATTAGCTATATTAGCTTTTTAATAATGGTCAAAAGAAGTACACAAAAGCTTGAAATAATTAATATAAGGAATCCAATTCTAGTAAAACTATTTAAATACGAATTTATAGGAACATTTCCGCACATATACTACTACATGTATGTATATAGAAATTACTTTTCATTGTAGAAAAGAGTTAATGAGAAAGGTAGTGAACCGGAACGAATAATACTATTCATGTAATATGAACCTATGGGATGGAAAGCTGGAAATTAAATAGTTAATCATAATAATGATACACCTAAAGCAGACATTCCTCTTTCTGATCACACACACATAGTAAATTGTATTTATTTAAGAGCCCACACATATTAGTCATAGTTTTGAATTTTTTGATCTCCACTTTTGTACGACAACAAAAAACCTAGATACACCATTAAATGTGTTTTTAACAATAATTTTGACTAGGGACAAATTTAGTACCCTTAAGTGTAATGCGCTAAATGATTAAGTGGACAGAGTCAAATTCACAGTTGAGCTTCAAAGACGTATGGAATTTTGGCAAACGGGAGTCAACATCACAGGAACATCAGGAGGAACATCTTGATTCTGGCCAAAATGTGTTTTAATACTAGAAAAAAAAGCCTGTGATGTGCCCAGGAGACTTCTGTGCTTCTGGAAGGAGCTAGGCTGGCTAAATTAGGCAGGACGCACGCACAACGGACCAATTACGAGTCTAATTGCGGAGAAAGGAGTCCTACTACCCTAACTCTAACCCTAAATACTAGAAAAAAGGTTTGTACGAATTTAAACTTGACTTTATAAATAGCATAATCGCAGTCCTTGATCGCAAGTGGTAGGCGTGCTATTTGCTTGTGACAAAGCCGGAAATTGCTTGCAGTTGGGAACACGCGATTTCACTGCATTGATGCACAATTCTCTAGACAGTAAACATTCTTTTACAAAACGCTTACCTTACATACAAAGATTTAACGACTAACATTAAAAAAAAAACTCATTATAAAAGTATAACGCGAAGCTACGTATAGTATAGTCTACTGGCCCAAAAACATCTCCAACGACCCAAAAACAATTTTGAGAGTGCTATCGAGAAACCCCGATTAACCAGAAGATCAAGATGAAAGTGCAAATGGATAGGCCATACACTCCGAAGAGATCACAATCATATGCCCAAAACCCGCAAAGCGGAAACCGGGCCGTTCCAAGCAAACCTAGCAGATGAGGCAAAGAGAGCCGGACTTGGAGCGACGTGAAATATGAGGCTCAAGACCGACCAGCCCTGCGATTCTGTAACTCACTTTTCGAACTCACTCAGCGGTTTTCGCATCGACGGTCGCTCTCAAATCAGTCGTGAAGCAGTCATTTTATGATTAGAATTCTGAAAAGCTGGGAGTTTCTAGTTTATTGTTTTTCAGAATGCCAAATCATAAAATGACAGAATCGCAGGGCAGCTGGGTCATATGACATTAAGTTAACTACTAAATAGTCTAACGAACAATTTGTCACAAAACATCTCTAAAACTTCAAATCGTTTCAAAATTTGTGTTAAAAAAGATCGTACAAAAAGTAGCCTAGATAATAATAACATCTCTTGCCGATCGTTAGATTAAGAAGCTTATATTTTACAACATTGAAATATCACACCCTCATTTGTATAGAAAATAGCGTGACCCCTTCACTAATAAATAGTATAAGATTTATAAAAGGAAGGAGTGACCATAAAACGAAAGGAATTACCGCCCTAAGCAGTGGCATACCGTTTTGTTATTCATAAAAGTGGAATATTTATGTTTTATCGTCAAAATATTTATTATTTTGTCCGCCAACGTTCAGCCCTTTGTGCGAATACAAAAAATTCGGGGTGTGAACGGGATAGTGATGCTAGCTGTGTATCGATAGATATCGCATCAGATTTGTAATCTTAAAAAGTAAATTTAATCACAACATTACATGACCTGGTGAAATTGTTTCACAATTATTATTTCACATATTCAATACACCAGTACTTGATACCACTAATGAAGGCTGACGCGTTGTCTTATTATTTCATTGATATTTTGATAACCTAATTTGTGCTAGTTGTATTCATAATTAATTATAATAATAATATAGCCTTTATATTCCGAAACTCTGTGATCTTGTGAGTTTGGTGTGCCTCTTGTCAAAGGTCTCATCTAACCAAATTAGTTATTTCTGATTAACTATGAAATGAAAATATGAAAATAGCTTTGTAAATCAATGTTCACATCAAAATTAATCCGCTTACCGGATGTCATTTACTTAAAAAGTGGCTAAGTAATTAATGACATAATTAACAGTAACACGTATACGAAATTAAAACTAGTAGTATTTTGACAAGTGACGCTAATTAATCAAGCTATTAAATATACGATCCAGCCACCAATTTTTTTCGTTGTATTGTTCTTCTTAATCATGCATAATGTGGCTTGATACGTACATAATTAGGGCTATTTATACAAAGGTAATGTTTTGTTCTCATAGTGTTTTAGCCAATAGTTGTAATGTTAAGAACAAATAAATGTGTAAAACTTAATCTAGAATTCTGCTCTAATAATAATTAAATAAATATTACACAATGATAGATACTGTTACAAACCACTAATTAAAAAATGTTATTTGTAGATCTTTATAAAATTACCGATAAAACCCACCCCATCCCTAGTCGAAAGGGCGTTTATGAAATATGCGATTCTTCATACAAGAGAAGTCCTTTATGTATCCCTTGAGAGGCACTGGTCAAGGAGGTTATCACAAGTGGCCACGGGCGAAATGAAAAATTTATGTCTCAATATACAGCTCGAAACGTGGATTGCAATATCTCTAGGGATATTTGATCGAGTAATATCCGATTTTTATGCTTGGAAGAAGTAAGTAAGAAGTAGTATCTCTTAACGCTACAATGACACATTTTTGTGTCTGTCTTATAATTTTTTAACGACAAGTAGATGATAAATACTCTGCGCTGATGATGTCGAGGGTCTAAATTCAAATTGCGAGAGAGTAGCGCAAAGACCAAGCAACCAACTTTTTCTTCAAATACAATTTTTTCTTTATATGTTTTAATTATTTTTTTTATCCTTAGAGTCATGTAGAACATTATGTATTATATTAGCGCATGATATTTCACTTACTTACACACCTGCTATTATTATTTAAAACAAAACATTCTCCTCAAGTGCGCACTGGAGACTTAAAATCAGAAATCGCGAATCAAAATATTGTAACGACTACAATCGTTCAAAAATGCTTTCTGAGATAACATTAATATTATCATTAGAGATAAGTGGGTAGGCGACACTAAACCGACCAGTCATGATACGACCATTTTACAAGACCCCTGTCGCGTTGAACATCACAAGAGATTGTTAGGAAAAATATGAAAGTCATGTCTCTAGATGGGTCAGTGTACAATGGTGGAATGGTAAAAGACGACGCCAAGGGGCCAAATTGACATTTGACGTTGATTCACTATTGTCCCTTTTGCTGACGTCAGTTTTTCATCGGGATTTAAATTGAAATGTAATGAAAGAAGTTAATTAAAGTAAATATAATGGATATATGCTCCCTGATCGATCCCTGGGTTATAGATCATAATTTAAACTTGTTTATAAAGATATATTTAAAAATATAGTTTTGATTAAGTTCATTGCCCTTTTCTTCAGTACCTTCTGTTTTTCTGGGAACATTACAATTTGCGTATTCCCCTGACATTTTCTAAAGATTAAATGCCATTTGCCAAGCTAGAGACCAATTCTAAAAAGACCGGCAACGCACTCGTGCGCCCTCTGGCAAATAGAATGTCCATGGGCACTATGTTATGTTATGCCATGTTATACTTTACAGGTGAGCCCGTTGCCCCCTGTTTTATAAATAAATCGTCACAGATGGAAGAAGCTTCATTGTAATCTGTTACGCCAGGAGCATCAAGAGATTTAGCAGTGAGCAAGATAAATAAATAAAATAAAAATAGCCTTTATTCGAGTACACTATAACTACAGTAAGTCCATGCCTTTTAAGTTTTACACTTGTACTCGACCTCCGACGGAGTGAAGGCCTCCTCCAGATTCTTCCACTTATCCCTATCTGATGCGACAGTTTTCCAGTTTTTTCCCGCTATCCCTTTTATATCATCTTCCCAAGTTTTCGGTGGGCATCCTCTCTTTCTTCTTCCCACTGGGCCTTTCCAAGTAAGGGTCTTTTTGACCCATCTGCCATCACAAAGGCGGCCAATGTGACCGGCCCATTTCCATTTTAGCCTTTTTGTATAAGTTACAACATCCTTTATTTTTGTACGACTTCGTATCATCTTGTTCTTTATTTTGTCTCTAAGCTTCAAGTTTAGAATGGAGCGCTCCATAGCCCTTTGGCATACTCCAATCTTCCTTATTAACGCCTTGTTAAAAATCCAGGTTTGGCATCCGTATGACAAACATGGAAGTATGCATGTATCCATGACTGTTCTTTTTATAGTTAAGTTATGGTTGGATTTCAGTACTTCTTTTAAAGCCCAATATTTGTTCCATGCTAGGTTTACACGTCTGTTTGTTTCATCCACATGTCGGTTTTGACTAAACGATATTTGTTTTCCTAGGTAAATGTAGTTTTGTACATATTCAAGAGACGTGGCGTTGACAAAAATTGGTCGTTCTTTGCTGTTAGTCATAACTTTAGTTTTGGAGGTATCTGCGTCGCACTGTTTGAGAAGATAACTATATCGTCGGCGAATCTCAAGTTGCTTAGATACTGACCATTTATTTCTAACCCTTTTTTCTCCCATTGAAGGGTTTTCATTACGCTCTGTAGAACCGTTACAAATATTCTAGGTGACAAAGGATCGCCTTGTCTTACGCCTCTGCATATTTTTATTTCTGGGCCAATTCTGTCTAACTTCACGCGGCTTACGCTTTGCTGGTATATATTTTGTATGAGTTCTATTATTTCATAAGGAACATTACATTGAGCAAGATATTGGATCTAAATACTTCAATTCTAATCTAACATTCTAAAGCAATTTTACACAGATCTCATAACCTCCATAATGGGTCCGTGTCTACGCCTATTTTAATAATCGTTAAGCAAGCGTCCAGAACCTGACATATTTTGGTTCTTAGATATAGAAATAGGATAGGTATTCACGATACTTTATCTGCCGTCTGAGCGAGTTTTAATTGTGAATATAGAAAGAAATCCATTTTAATCATCTAAAGAGGTTGATGTGATCTATATTTAAATGTCACTTTTCGATATCTAAGGCTTAATTTAAAGTGAATATCTCGTATTGGGTGGTCCCTACTTGCTCTAAAGAAATATATTGATGATATTTTTGATATCAAAATCAAGTGGACAATAGAAATCGTCGCGTCATCGGTGCTCGAAATAGACGTAATGACATTCGGATGAAATGAAAACATAACGGTTTAATAGCAATAACATTCGTGTCAACATACACCTTTTTACCGACTTTAAACTGAAACAGGAGGTTAATTCGATATATAATTCATTTGAAATCCCAATAAACGTATTATGAAAATTTGAAAACTGTTTTTTTTTTATTAAAATGGGCAGGAGGTTTGCCAGATGCTAAGTGAGATTGACATTGCCAGAAGACTCGCAAGTGCGTTGTCGGCCTTTAAAATTTATACAAATCTGCTGCCTATTATTCGTTCAAATTTGAATTTGCAAAAATAGTATTGATTTGTCATCTTGTCTCTTGCAAAATCCTGAGTAACGCAGTGCTGTCCATTGAAAGATCGTGGTACTTACGTCACGGCTATATATTATACATGTTATAGATGCTATAGTAATTGAAGTTACATACAGAGATATTGTGAAACAAAAGAGCTGGCGATTGTTAGATTGGAATATAATGACAGTTTTTCTAGTCCATTCCACTACCTTTATTTAAGAAATTCTAAATTTAAATTGACTGCCAGTACTTTTTTTTATTTACAACATGGGTAAGTCCTTCCGGGATAATAGAGTACAAGTTTGACTTGAGATAATATAAACGTTTATAAGACGCAAAAGCCCCTATTCGAAGTTACACGACTTTAAGTTTAAGGAATTAAATATTATGACACTATCTGGTCAATATATTCTTGAAGCCTTGTTGTATGTCCAAAAAAATATAAACGATTTTAAAACAAATGGTGACTTTCACCAGTATAATACGCGAAATAGAACTAATTTGAGTGTACGACCAACCAGGCTCCAAAAGATAAATCACTCCTTATATGGAAATTGTATTCGTTTTTACAACAAACTCCCAAGCGCAATTAGAGAATTATCACTAAATAAATTCAAAGTCCTCGTTAAACGAAAATTAATCAACAAAGCTTTTTATAAATTTGAGGACTACTTAAATGATCCTAATCCTTGGGATTGAATTGCTCCAGTTCAAACAATTTGTATGACAATACTTGGCGATTAAAAAGAGTGGCGGAAAGTTTCTTGCCAGTTCTTCTTACCCGCTCTACGCCCTTGACTTGCGAACTGGTAGTAAATGTAAATTTACGATTAATTTAACTTGACTATTCAAAAGTGTACTTAGTTACCTACTTGAATAAAGATATTTTGAGTTTGAGTTTGAGTATACTAGCTTTTATAAGTTAACCCTTTCTAAACAGATTTTTAAAGAAAGTGATGAAGTATCGGAGTAGGGTTGCAGGCGGCAGGTGTGTCCATCGATCAACGTCCTTCACCCGTGACAATTTGACGTATGAGACAATCCCATGCAAAACGGTTGAATGACGCGGCACTTGATTAGGTGGAGTTTATATGGAGCGAAATTTGAAAATCTAATATTTTTTAATTAATAAAAGTTTTTATTGTAAAATATATAGCATATGAACTGCCTATTTTTGGATTTAAAGCCGTACTTAGAGACACCCATTAGACTATCTAAATTATGTTATGTTATGTTAATGATTATACATAATAAAGAAGAGTGTAACTCAGATGCGTAATTTAATACTAGTCCAAAACAGTTTTAATTACACGTATAAGATATTACTACAATAAGACATTTATTTTATATGTTAACATAACAAAAATATAGCACAATAAACTAAGCATTTATGAAAATAAAAGTAACTTTAATATAAAAACAAATAATAAGAAAATCTTGTTTATAAACCTTTTTCTAAAAAGTAATTATAAAGTATATATATAAACACAAGTTCATTTAAATTGGTGTAAAACACTAGAACGGCAAAGAAATCGAGTTAACGAGTTTTTGATTTAACAAGAACTTCAAGATACATATGATTTAACTGCTGAAATCTCGACTTACAGGTTCGAGTTATCGAGATTCCAATGTAAATACATAATCTTAATATAAAAGAAAAATTAAAGATATTTAGGTCGTAAAAAGACGAAAGAAAAAAGTTACATGAAGTAGTTTGCTTAAGTTTATTTGTTTAAGTATTTAGGTCAGACGGTCTGATTGAATATTTTTCATAATCTGTGGTTTCAATGAGTAGAAAAATTATCACAATAGCAAACTTTATACAAAAAAAATATATTTTCTTATCATTTTTGTGTAAAATTAACCGAAAAATCACAAAACTTCTGGACAAAGAACAATAACAAATAACGGCCCGTTCAATTTAGTACCTTTTTCAAGAAGTTGAAAAAGGCGCGAAAATACGAATTACGTATTCCATACGCCATGTAACGCGAGTTTCACATCACTTTGACAATTTACATCGTAAATTGATGTGAGGTGTCAAGTTTAGGGTCGATCAAAATTTCAAATAGACTTGCAAAGTGGATTTTTGGGGTAACTGTTCACCACCGGAGGAAATTGATGGTGTCAAAGGAGGCTTATTCAATTTTTGGATTATTAATCAACGCCGGGGTGCCAATTGGAGGAATAAATGATATTTTAAATCGACTTCGAATATTCTATACGTTACTCTGTGGTTGACGGGTTTAGCTATAATTGTTTCAAGTTTAATTACATTATAATGCAAGACGTTTTTTCACACTAGTATGGCTGAACGGAACTGAACTTTGGCGCTGATATATTTTTTGTATATAGCAATTTGTACTTATCCACGAAAGGTTTCATTATAAAGATGACCACAGGTCGTGTGTTGAAAAAAAAACAACGTCAAATTAAATAAAAAAATGGTAATCACCAGTAATTCGCCTGTCATCAAGCCGCATCGAAACCAATCTATAAGGGGGGCTATTACGATAATCTCAACGAATTGTCATCGTGCCGAATTGTGCAACCAATTCGATATTCGATTATTCGATTACTGCGACAGATGTCCCGAACGTGACGAATTTCGTTAAATTCAAAAATGGAACTTTCAACTTTGGAACGTCGTTTTAAAGGCGGTTTTTGATTATTAGCGCAATAACCAGACGGTGACCGCAAATTGTTGTCCCTCGATCAGTTGCCAGGAAATTACAATTTCGATTTTTGTTTAACGTATCGATAGTATATGGGGAATTGGAAGAAGCTGACTTGCCTATATACCTAATATTCTAATAATTGTTTTAATAATTTATTAAGACTTTACTACCCAATATCCAGCATCGAATTAAATGTACCTGTAATGCTTTCCGATATCTATTTTATTCTTCAAAATAAGTTTGACATTTCTATAGCAAATCAAATATAATGTCGAAAATATACTTTATGGTGTCAACCTTTATAGACTGGAAGAAGATATTTGACGGCTACGTGACAACTGACAAGTGACAAGACCAAAAGTATCATACATTTCTATTCCAAATCTTTTATGCTGAGGCGAATAAATACTTTATGGACTAACCTACTTTATAGCCTTAAGAATAATATTTGACAGCTACATGACACAACGCTTATTATTGTGACAAGACTAAAAGTCTTAATAAATTGAATGTTCCATTTATTTGGGCGAAGTCAACAATTATTATTAATCTGACTTCCATAAATGCTTCGATTTTTGATTTATTCGATTTAAAATTAAAAAATAATGTTATATATATGAGTAGTCCAGCGTCAAAGGTGACTTCAGCGAATGTCAAATAAAAATTGTTAGTAATTCCTTCTGAAAATTCTCCATATACTATATGCATGTGTATTGTTTTTGTATATGTCATCGTGAGCAATGATGGCCGTGCCGCAAACGATCGCGGTTCCCTTTGTATTTAGCCGTTATGGAGTTGGCGTAATGCACAGCGTTTGGAGACAAACATACAAACATAACTGTTTTACAATTTCATACTAGAATTTAAGAAAATGTATATATTATATGGCGTATATTTTTTAATTAATTCCCCAATAAATAAAATAAAATTATATTTAATATTAATATGTTGTTAGAAAATATATTTATTGTTGTAGTAATGATTAGTAAGTAGTATTGCTTAAAGTAAAGCATGTGCTTTGTGTAAGTATAATTGAAAATATTCAACAGCTTAAGCGTGTGCTTTGGACCAAAATTATCACCTTTGATGTTTCGTCAGTGTGTGACATTGTTTACTATTGAGTATTGGCATTGACATTGACAGTTAAAACGTGTCGAAGCTGTTCATTTTTTGCTCTGTTTTACTCTTTAAAAAGTATATTCATAATTGTATAAATGTTATCAAACAAAATAAACCTTTTTTATTTAGCATTAGTTTCCAAAATCTATTTGCTCTCTTAATTTTAAAATCCAACTTGTTATAGATGGCAAAGGATTTTAAATATTTTTTTGGATCATTAATGATATCAAGAAAACTACGTCATTAAAATCACACCTCCATGATCCCATTTAGCATCATTACCAGAATGATATTCAGTTTCCTTTAATAGATCAATCTAAAAAATATCCTTGCGATGACATGCAGTAGCCAAGTAAAAAATGAATTCTTAAGCCCTAGTACAATTGTCAAACACACATGACTATAACTCATCGACATATTGTCGAGCGGATGTCACATCACTAATATGACACTGGCCGTTGCGAGAAAAAAGAATTTAAAAATGGAACACAATTCGAATTTGGAATATCATCGGCGGATATTTCATCTTGTCATAACAGTGTGGGTCAAAGGAACGGATCTTGATAAATTACATTTGGAATTTGGAATAATGTCTTTTTCACTATTCACCGCGGTGATGACGTAACATCCTATGATGGGGGTCTTGCCGACTTCCATTAAATCCTAGTTACATTTTTATTTGACTGAGTTGAATTTTGAATTTCGAATGTTGTATTTGAATATGGAACAACTATTATCTTAATAATTTATTTAGATGGAATGTGCCTTTCGACGCTTTTGTTATTAAGTAATATGGTAGACTGAAAAATTAAACACATTTCCTTAGGTTTTGAACCTAGTTGTACCTATTGTAGCTCGGAGCGGATTATGTTATATGTACCTATAAGTTCCTATCTTATAGGTACATATAACATAATCCGCTGTTTTGCTGGTATTTTTTTTTACAATAAGCAAAAATTACTAGTATTTATTTGATTTTAATTTTTTGTAACATGTCTACCAAAATTGTCATATATTTTAAATTTTACCTCGTAACATATTCTGCAGATATAGGATTATGTAGGTTGTGGTAAAATTCAATAAATAAATAAAAAACTGTCTTTAGAGATCTTTCCTCTCCTCTTTCTTATCAGTTTCACAGATAACATTTAGAAAAAAAATACCCCTTAAAATATGTCTAGAACCTAGTAACAGACACTAAACAAAATCCCTTGCTTCGACGACGTATTAGGTAAGAAGAATAACTTTAAAAAAAGGGTGCGTGTACCTACTTATGTACGCGCGTAAGAAGTTAAACTTCTTTGGCTTTTTTTTTAATAAATATAATTAATATTTAACGTAAACAATTTAATAATATTTAATATTTAGTATATAATTCATTTATTAATTAATATTAATAACGATTATTATTATTATTTATTATTCTATTATATTATTCATTCAATTTAATAACTTGGTATGTTTCATAAGCTTTTAACTAAGTAACAATAGGTCTTTGTGAAAAAGCATTGCTAAATTTCTTTGAAAAAGTAATTAAAACTTCTTTATTTGTTTATAGGTAAATGTCATTATGGTCATTCAAAATTCTTGGCATAGCTGCTAACTTCACGCATATTCTATTTCTTTTTACTTGGAGATTGTCTTATTCCCATCTCGCTTGCGCACGCTATAATCACACTAACAACTTTGTGTCTCAGGTGCGCGCGCATCGTAAAATTTCACTCTCATCAATTTTCCATAACGCGCCTAAAGAAGTATAACTTCAAAAAGTTAATAGAAAAAGGATTAATTAAAATATATAAAGCCACCCAGGAACTCGATTTCAGAACTGATCGTTAGCCGGTAACCATTTGTCAACCGCATCATTAGCGGTTCATCCGGCAGGGATGACAAATCATAGCAAATGAACTGTGTATTTAGTTAAATAGCAATTATTAATACTCTTAATAGTTTTTATGTGACCCTAATGGGGCGTGGTATCAGACAAGTAGGTCAGTCTGTGCCGAAATTATTTCACCGGGGCTCGAACTCACGAACTGCATGACCTCATCAAGGGGAGTAGAATAGGTATTATTTAAAAAAAAACGAATTCTGTAGCAAAAGTATATTTTAACCGATTTATACTTGAATTTGAATTGAATAAAATTTCATGCATTTATTTTTCATGTTTTCCTTTTAATTTGCGTATTCTTGGATCCAGGGGTGGATCTTCTTAAGGGCTTTTTGGGCTGCAGCTTAGGGCCCCCAGTCCCCACTGAAAACAAAAGGCGATATTTTTAATTAAAAAAATATCTCTGAAATATTTAAAAATCCGATCATAATGTTGGAATCCCTGATTATCTATTCCTGATGTCAAAGCTAGTTCGAAAATGTCTAATGTCAAATTTTGGAAGCTAAAATGTCATTTAGTTAAATATAATAATTTACGTGTACACAAAATTCAAATTTAGAAAACAGTTACACAAAATGGCGGGCTGGAAATAAAACGAAAAACAAAGCAAAACAAGCATTTGTCAATGACGTAAAGTTTCCCCTAAAATTGTCAAGTTTTCTAGTATTTGTTCTCATTACTGAACATACATCATCGTCAACTCACTGCAAGTCATTGAGCAGGATTTGTTCGCTAACTAACTATGGAGAAGCATTAAATAAATGCGAGATATTCTAATTATATTCTGTATGAGCAGTGTTGGCCTAGTGGCTTTAGCGTGTGACTCTCATCGCTGAGATCGTAGGTTCGATACCCGGTGTACACCAATGGACTTTCTTTCTATAACCCTCGCTCGAAGGGTGAAGGAAAACATCGTGAGGAACCCGGCTTAGACCCAAAAAGTCGACGGCGTGTCAGACACAGGATGGTGATCACCTACTTGTCTATTCGATTGACAAATGATCATAAAACATATACAGAAATCTGAGGCCCAGACTTGAAAAGGTTTAAGCGTGACTGATTATTTTTGTAGTCTGTCAGGGTATATTTTTAGAGGGTACCCTCCGTATTCAAGCTTGGGTCACTTATAGTAAAATGCCTTTCATAAACTCGACCTATATCGGAAATACCTTGATTCCACAAAATGGTGGTGGGTGACGTGCCTTGTTCCCGTCATCATTATGTCATTCACATTATCTTCCAGATTTTATACTAAGTAGCCTGTGATGTTTTCGTTAGAAGCCCTTAAGGGTAGGTGCAAATCACAATATATATTCAAGCAAAATTAATAAAAATAATTACATTTTAATAAAAAAAACACTAGCCTCGCGACTAATTATATAGTTAATTCAAAAGTTGTAAATACTATTTACAATACGTAAAGCATAACAGTTCCAACTCCACATAAATACAGCACAATGACAAAAGAAAAACGCAGTGACTTTTACACTAATTATCATAAGTGGGGGCGATCCTCAATAATTAAAAGCTTTTCCCGTATATTTCCGTCTCCAAGTGAATATCACAATATTAAAGAAAAGTTTTTTATATATTTTTAGTTCCCCTACCGTAGTGTTGGCTTAGTGGCTTCTACGCAAGGGCCTGGTAGCCTGGCGGTCTTATTAAGTGGAATCTAGGTGAGGGGTACCGGGTTCGATTCCCTGTTCAAGGGCAAGTTTTAATCCAATTTAAATTTCTTCTCGGCCGGGTTTGTGCGTGAGTGCTAAAACCGTAGATGGAGGGCACGGTCGAATTTCTAAGGCAAGCAGTGAGTATGCTAACTAAGAAAATAGCCTGTGTCGGTTTAGGATATATGTATCAGTGTTATACCAGTTATATCCGTTCTAGGCCGAGGATAGAAGTTATAACCTCGACATCCATGGCCTGCGTAAGCGCATTTTTATCTCATTAAAAGATGTGGCTTCAACGTGCGATCTTCCTGTCTACGTCCGCATTAAACACTCGCTCGTACCGAGAAAAACATCGTGAGGAAACCGTGTCTTAAACCCAAAGTTGACGGTTTTAGGAATCTGATTAACTGACCTAAAAATTTAATGACCTGTAGCACCATTGGTAGATATATATAAATTACTAAAAGTAAAAGTAGCTTGGTTTAACCTGGATTTCTTTGAATTTGGGTCCCTTAAAGCAATAATTGTATATGTACGAGCTAAGGCTGTACACTTTGCTCACTCAGGCTTTCTTAGTTTATACATAAGCGTATTTATAAGCGTGGCGATTACCTAAATCGTCGGAGTTACGCACCGAGAGTATAGCAAGACGCAGGCACTCTCTTCAACAGTTACATTGCATTCGTTCGTTCGTTAAAAATAAAGTCCTCTATTATTTATGAAGGACCTCTCTAGGACCCCGATGACACAGGAGCAGTATAAAAACATGTGTGTGTACTAATGTACACGCGTTAGAAGTTATACTTCTTTGGCGTAACTAGATAAAAATCTAAAAAAAAAATTTATTCTACGTTTGTAGAAAAAACGACACTGACAATAGAAAAAAGTAATATGTTGACTAAAGCTATCTTCAGGGTGTCGGTTTTTTGTGACGGTATGTGGGTGTCGGTTTTCATTTTTCCCTAATGCGCCAAAAGAAGTATAACTTCAAAAAGGTCCTAACAAACAGAATTGCCCATGCATCATAAACTGCAGGTATTATAAGTCCATGACAGACACCTTCAAGAAAACTAAACCACGACAAGTAGTTTAGAACCCAGTTGATATACCATACGAATTATGAATAAGATTTATCACGATTTTTTAATCGTCCATTGAAATGCCGACTCCCAGTTCACACCTTTTATCTATGCGTCCATTGTAGGAGCATAAACAGTGTTGCTACCATTAAAATCTCTTGATGCTCTCGATAAATAAAAATCTGATTGGCATTGATACGAGCAGCTTCCATTTGGAAGTTCATTAGGGTGCCCTGACGTTAGATAGATAGAACGGGATGAATGGAGTCGTTGTTACTACCATTTTTTTCATCTATTAGAAGTAATTCGACAGTGTTCTACCAATTTTTAAAAGGCCGCCATCGCACTTGCGAGCCCTTTGGCAATGTGAGTGTCTAAGGGTGGCGTTATCACTTAACATCTGATAAGCTCATTTGCCCTCGGTAATATAAAAAAAAGTTTTTATTTATTAAATATTCTCAAGGAACCCGTCATCAATAATTTTACTTCTTGGGCGAATAAAAATCATTTACTTTATAACTTACGTTTTGATATTTTATTTTTCATATTAATTTAATGTTTAAAATAAGTTTTCCTTCATTCTACGAAAACAGTTGTCGCGAAACCACTCAAGGCATATAATCCCTTGTGATTGTCCTGAATAAACGATCTGAACAAAACATTTTTTTAGTGTTCACCGCGTCTCCTCGCCACACATTGTTCCAGCGATTCCCCATTAGTAGCCAACATCCTCGCGATTAACGATTCACCCGGCCTTTGTGGTCAGTATTTTTTCTCACTGTTAATGGATATTCTAAGCTGGTGTCAAACGCGGATACTGTCAACTCATGCCGATCAAACATGCCGGCTTGTCAATACATAAGTGAAAAGTGATTGGTGCGGACTTTTATTTTTAACTATCTGGTACATGGCCTCAAGTGATTTTTTTTTAAACTACAACGTCTGGGAAAGTTTGTGACATATTGCCTAATACAACAGGACGGATATAAATAATAGTTTAAAAAAACTAAAAAACACGCTTTACTGTGCCATATTTTTCGTCTATCGAGCAACCCACGCTTTTTCACAATAATAACAGTATTTTTTGTTCATTACCATTTTCAGCCTAAATTAGGAATTATTTTTCACTTTTTAGCTTGTCCTTTAAAAGCATGTTTTTTAGTTTTTTTTAACTATTATTTTTTAGTTAATTTTTTTTTCGGATTATTGCATTGTCATCGATCTTTGACAGGTGTGCAAAATTTGAATAAAATCTGTCCGTTTAAAGTGGGTCAAAATCGAGTCCGAAGGGGTCGGTTACATACATACATACATACATCCATACATACATGCAGGTGAAGCTAAAATAAAGCGTGTAAAAAATAAGCGTAATTTGTGCTACATAGCTATATTTATTAGTAATCATAGCAATTAAATATACAGTATTTACAATTTTCTTAACCTACATAGAAATAATAAAAAGAAAAAACTAATTTAAAAAGTTTGGTCCCTGTGGCGTGTACCTTTAACGCTGGCAGCATTTCCTCGCTGTATTGCGATACTTATTCGTTGAGCGAGGAAAGCACCAGCTCTGGGGTCACTGGTACTATCTACCAGGCGCCAACTGAAACTAGAAAAATAACGACTCATTGGTCTAGTGGTTAGTACCCCTGACTGCGAATCCATGGGTCCCGGGTTTGATCCCCGGCTGAGGCGAACATCGATGTGATGAGCATATTCATAGGTCTTGGGTGTTTAAATATGTATTTATATGTATATCTATCTATAATATGTATGTATATCCGTTGCCTAGTACCCATAACACAAGCTTCACCAGCTTAGCATGGGACTAGGTCAATTGGTGTGAATTGTCTTTAAAAAAAAAAAACTCAAATAGCGCCCGTGTACTTAATCCCCACGGCCCAAGAGTCTCTACTACAAAGGGAAGAAAATCGAAGTTGGAGGAAAGACTCCCATATTTGAGCCGTTTTCCGCCTGCTCAATGCCGCCCAGCTTTTTTCCTCGCCCGAAGGAGGTGAGACTTTGTATTAGTTTGTTGTCTTATGTATACGTGTAACTTAAGTAAATAGCATTGGTAACTAGGATGATTAAACACTACTTATTACTTTTAACAACTTTCTGTATATATCAGCAAATTTCAGAACGTCAGTTCGTCTCTGCAGGTACTTTCATTCCCAGAACTTGTTCAGTGTTATACCTGTCGTAGCTATACATTGGATAATCATGAAGTACTGTTTCTTTTAGTATGTTCTACTAGAAACAGCTTAATTAATGTATAAAAACAAAATGCTATATAAGTTGCAATTTATTTAAATTAAAAGACCGGTAACGCACTCGCGAGCCTTCTGGCATTGAGAGTGTCCATCGACGGCGTTATACCCTTAACATCAGATAAGCCTCCTGTCCGTTCTATTAAAAAAAAGGAAATTTAAAATATGAATTAACAGTTATGTAAGGCAAACAATTAATAACACTAGTAAAATGGACTTTAAAGATAAAAAAGGACCAAGGGTGAAGAAGTGGGTGTCAGAAGCAGGAAGCATGGATATGTGGAAAAAGCTAGAGGTGGCTTGAAGGGGTTCCGATCAATGGTACTGAAGGTTAGGTAACGAGTAACAAGAAAAAAAAAACAAAATCAAACTGTATATTGTTAACATCGGATGTGGAGGCCTCCTAATACATTTAAAAAAAAATGTGTGCGTGTACTAGGTGTACACACGTAAGAAGTGAAACTTCTTTATGACCTTATTTTTCAAAAAATGATCTACTATATGCCACTTTACAGAAATTGGTTAAATAAAGTTAAATTAGATAAAGTTTAACAAAAGGCTTTTTTTATCATAGACATAAATACAAATACAATTATTTCATTTGACCCCTTTACTACTAAGATTATTACAGAATTTCATTAATTGTAATAGAATTATTACTATTATTGTTATCGTTATTATATATTTTTGTCATTAATAGCTTCGAATCTCCTCGGATCAACCGTGGTAGGGACAAGAAAAAGATGGCGAGTAATCGAAAAATGTGACGGTAAATTTTTTTCCAACGCCGATAAAGAAGTTTGACTTCAAAAAGCAACATGGCGCGTAACCGAAAAACGTGACGATTTGCTACAAAATTTCTCCCATACGTCGATAAAGAAGTTTCACTTCAAAAAGATGGCGCGTATCGGAAAAATGTGACGCGTAACGAAAAAATGTTACACTAAATTTTTTTCCAATTCCGATAAAGAAGTTTCACTTCAAAAACTGCCGGATTATTTTGGTCATAGTTACTTCGAGTTAATTTCATAGAAAGCGAAAGTTTTATCTTCGCCATTTCCTTGAAAAAAACTGCACATTTTAATGATACAGACTCTTACAAGGCACTAGACAAAATGCAAATTATCTATGACATTTGAAAGCCGAATCGAATCAATGACACCGTATGTTTTGACTAAATACTATGACTAACAAACTCGGGTTACTAAAGGTTAAATTATGGCAATAATTGAAGAAATTTTGGAAAGCTTGAATATTGATTAAATACAGTCTGACGATATATCAATTTTGATCTGTAGTTGATTCATAACTATGGACGAAAGATGGCTTCGTGGCAAAAGAAACAACAGTCCATCACTTGGAAGAGAACATCATCTCGAAACCCAAATTTAAGACCGCTGTTTTGTTATGGGACATCTAAAGGATTTTAATAACCGAAGACTGATAAATTAAAGACTTTTGTGATACTGAAAAAAAGTTTAATATTTAAATAATACGTGCGGTATGGTAAATTATTTATTACTGGATATATATTTGGCCACAATCCCACCTGATGTTAAATGTGATACGGCCTATCGAAGGGCCTGGGAATGAACCCTAGAACGCTAGAATGAAGCGTGTCCGTCCCATGCACACCTGGCAACGTACAGATGAGGCAAAGAGAGTGAAAAGACTTAGAGGTAAAATACGAAACTTAAGACCGAACGCGATAGAGGCTCACACATGATGTCAAGTTAGTCAAACTATAGTAAAGAAAAAACTGTTTAACCGGATTGAAATTATTCCATCCATTGATAAGAAGATAAGTTCCAGTATTATTATAAATTTACAACTATTCAACATAATTTTAAATTTATCCGACGTTTCGCGTGCTTTACAGCGTGCGTGGTCACGGTGACTGAAGACAAAAGGTGTTGAATGTCAAAAAGTATCACAGCTGTAGAGAAAGTTGCCTTATCTGTATTTATTACCCCGGAGTTGGTATCGACTAAAAGATGGAGGGTTTCGGTGAGGGAATACTGCTCGCTTTGGCTCTGAATGATGGAATAAATTGAAAAAGCAATCATTTTCCTATGATAGTATTATCGTATAATAACAGTCTAGAATCTTTAAGAGCACTAGCCAATAAAATGGAAATAAACCAGTTCGCAAAGCTATTCATTTATCGCAACATGTCAACACTTCGCGCAATGAATAAAATAGCTTGCAATCAACCCTAAAGCTAGTTGCATCTAGATTTGACTTCATACACCCATGGACAGATTAACTAAAACAACTTTAGTTATGTTGAATTTTTATTCAAAAGGAAATAGATTTATATAAGCTCCATATTCATAATCGTAGTACGAGTCAAATGTTTTAAAAAATTAAATTAAAAAATAGTTGATGACGGCCAAAATTAAAATAGGGTTAAAAAGTTGGACAAGGCATTCTTCCGCATCTTAGCTTAATAAAATTGTATATATATTTATTTCTGTATATTATAAGTAAATAATATGTGGATAAATAAAGGCTTATTATTACTATGAGTATTTGTGAACCAATTCGCCTTAGGTAGGGTCCTTCAAGAAAAGAGCGTACCAATTCTTAAAAGGCAACGCCCTTCCGAGCCCTCTGACAATTTCAGCGTGGTGGTATCACTTAACATCAGATCAGCATTCTGCCCGTTTGCAGCCTGTTATCAATCAGAATGTTAATATTGATTCTGCCACAGTGATTTGAATTAAAGACCGGAAGTAAACTAGGACAGTCAGTGGCTTCAGTGTGCGACTGAGGTCGCGAGGTTCGATCCCCAGCTAAGCACCAATTTATTAATTGTCTATGTGCACATTTATTCACTAATATGGTGAAAAATTTTAAATACACGACTGATCACGAAACAGAAATAGAAGAAGCTAAAAAGATAGTAAAGTGATTACTTCATAATAGTTTTTTAATCTGTGTCTTGCCTTACATCATATTCGTTTAGTCTTAATAATTTGTTCGATAGTGTACAAATGCACTAGTTGCTTTCCATGGCTTGACACGGATTCGCATTAATATGCACCCTAACTATATTCACCGCTTGTTTCATGGGAATCGTAAAGCTATAATTATTGTCAATTGTCACGGTCAAGGTGTTTTATGATAAGACATTTGTTTGTTAGAATATTGACACATTTCTCTATGGTTTTATTTAACCCACTCCTAACCTCAGAATGGAAAAAAGGTTTATCTCTGTGTGTGTTTCCCACGAGAATGTAAGTGCGTGCTCCTATTTCACTATGCCTCCTGCTGATAGAGGACAAAGCTTTGTTTTTGATTTATTTAATTATTAATTACTTAGGATATCATGTGGAACATGGTGTAGTGGTTGCAACTCCATACAAACTTTGTGTAAAACAAAAAAGAGTGGCGGAGAGTATATTGCCAGTTCTTCTCTTCCTTTCTACGCCCTTGATTTGGGATCTGGCAGTAAAATTAGAAGCATTTAATATATATTTATTTTAGTCGTCCATGCGTCGGGTTGTCTCTCTTCCTAAAATATGGCGAGGTGGCCGATGGCTGGCCATGCGTCATACTTGTGAACGGGTGCTACTTGTGGTGACTGGTCGTACTTGAATTCGTATACGGTCATGTTAGTTATTTCGACTATGGAAGAGTGGCGGGGTTTATTGCCTGTTCTTCTCTTCCATTCTGGCAGTAAATGTAAAATTAGAAGCATTTATATTTCTTTTTGACGTGCATAAGTGTACATTGTGTTACCTAAATAAATAAATGGTTTTGATTAGATTTGTGATAGTTTTAAGGCAGGTAGGTAATCAAATATTGTTCCAAACACCCTAAAACCGAATCATTTCCTCCAATTGGTCGTATCTTGTCATATGTAAATGTACAAAACTGTCTTTAACTTTAGTTACACGTTCAAGCATTTAGCCAGTTCCTCGAGGCTTGAGGTGATTGATGCGATTATAATTACAACCGGGTTTGCTCTTGTGGTAAATATTGTAACGCCCACTAAAGGCGTATTATGTAATATTACAAATTACTTTATTCTTCGTCATTGCTAGCAGAAGAAACGTTTGGAGGGAGTTTGGAGAGAACCCAATATATTTATTTTATTTATTAACACTTCGTTGCATGTACATAAATATACAACAATTGAGATAATTAAATAAAAAGGAGAGCAACTGGCGGCCTTATCGCTTTCGAGCGATCTCTTCTAGGCAACCACTATGAGAAAAAAAATGTATTCAATTACATAAGGTAGGTAAGAAGTGCAAAAATACATGTATTACATATAGTTGTTAAGAAAAAGAAACTAAACAGGAACAAAAAAACAAACTAATAAAGGATACATGAAAATTATAATAATAAAAAGTGCACATGAATCATTATAATTTAATTTAAGATCAGTCTCACGTCAGTTAGTAGGTATTATTAAATTTAGGGATACGATATAGTGATTACAGTAACAGTAACGGAAATTTAAAAAAAAAATTAAGGTTTTTTTACTACATTTTATATGACTTATTTCGTGTAGTGTAAGTCATTTAAGGATAAAAGCTACTCTAGAGCCTCCAAGATAATAAATGCATATTTATTATCTATATTGTAAATAATACACTTCGCAACCTTCAAAGGCAGGTTATATAAGTTATAAGACAACGTTGCCTTATCGCTAACAAGCTATACTTCCAGACAACCGTAGTATGATTAAAACAAAAAAAATTACATGAAACACTAGAAAAATACCAACTAATAATAATATTATATTGAAAATGTAAAAGCTAATCTTACTGAGTCATAAGTAGCTAATTACGAGGCAAAAAAGCTTAAAAAGAAGATTATTAAATACATTTAAAGACTGAGCTCGTCTGATAACACCAGGTAAGCAGTTCCAAAGCAGGATACTAGCATAGTAACGGAGGGATAGAATTCAGTTTTATAAGTAGGAAACGTCTCAAGGAAACGCAAATCTAATCTCCCGCCAGAAAGGAACATAAAATTTTGCTTTAAGTAACTAGGAGTTTTAGGATCAAAAAGAAGAAATGTGTTCTGTTTAAAATTATCAGTATCAATAAAAAATGTACTTATTTGATTGAGATGTCAACTTTTGATAGATGAGTTTTGGAAAGTAACCGAAAGTGATTATAAAGCTAATTTCCTGTCGACATCTATTCAAATAAGAACATTGTTACGTGTCATATAAATATTGTTTTATAAACTAGGTATTTTTGCAAATCTACAAGGTGTTACAGTCCGGGCAAAAATGGATTTCAAATCTTAGCTATGCTAAAGGACTATTTTATACTTATACTTCAGTTTTTAATTACGTTTACATCGTTTGCTTTGCTTTATATGTAACCTTATTTATCAAAAGAAAAGAAAACTTTATTACTATATATTACATAATAAAAAAGATTAACAATAATATGAGAAAACTAGCCCCCACACTAGGATTCCCTGTTTTGTGGAAAGTCTCTTCCATTTAATATACCTACTTATGATTACAAGTAGTTTTTACTACTGGTCCACACGAAGTATAGTTTTGATTTGAGCATAAGACAGGTTAAGATGACGTTCGTTAGAAAATGTATAATGTTTTGAATCAAAAGTTTAATAATAATAATGTTTTTATTTTAGCAGACAATCCTATCTCGATATGATTATTATTGCGTTAATTACAATATTATCGTAAATATTATATTAGAGGGCTACCTTTAAAGTATATTCAATTATAAAATTAAAAATCATGTAAGGGTAATCCAGCCTTCCCGCCATTAGCACCAGCATGCTGTTATGGCTTCCCCGCACGCGGTTTACCAACAACCATTGTGATTGTAGTGTTAAAGATGAAAGGGCCTCTGTAAGAGAAGAAGGTCATGTGAGATGTAGGACTCACGTAAAATGCAATCAAGATAACCCTACTGTGCGTAACTAAGTCTGGCTTATTAAAGGAAATATGTATTACGCAAAAGAATCGTTTCCTCTTGCCATTTGGAGTTAGAAAGTGACTAAAATAATTGGTAGCTACAGTAGCGTCAAGCTATAGACAATAGCATTGCACACAGGGCGTGGTGGGTGGCAAAATGTCAAAGTAATTTTATCGATTTCCTGTCACTTGCCTAGTAATATTGCGTAGTATTGAGTAGAGGTAATTGTAACTAGAAACAAAATACAAACTTACGATTGTGTTAAGTTATATTCTTATAGAAAACTTATAACAGGAGTTTCATCGTCGGACAGAATACGAAATTCCACCCAAATCACCTCGACGTCCGATGTATTTCCGAGCCAATTCGACTTAAGGTCCTTTAAGAAAAGAGCGTATTAATTCTTAAAAGACAACGCATTTCCGAGCTCTCTGGCAATGTGAGTGTCTAGAGTATCCTCCTGGTGACTGGTCGTTTGACCCAAAAAACAACTCGAAAATATAGTATTCTACCTTTTACACATTTAAAGAAAGCACTTTGTTACCGGATTGAAGTTATATGTATTATTATAAATTTACAATTATATTACATAATTTTAAATTTTTCCGACGTTTCGCGTGCTTTACAGAGTGCGTGGTCACGGTGACTGAAGACAAAAGGTGTTGAATGTCAAAAAGTATCAAAGCTGTAGAAAAAGTTGTATTATTTGTATTTATTTCCCCGGAGTATCGGCTAAAAGATGGAGGGTTTTGGCAGAAATGGCTCACGGTGTACTCTATTTTCGCGGATTATTTATCTTGACATTTTAATTTGGATATTATTGGATCCCAGGTGTTTGACAATTTTAGGCCGTCTTCTCTATTGAAATGTATAATAATACATAACTTCGATCCGGTAAAAAAGTGTTTTCTTTAACTTAAATGATATATAACAAAAAATATACCCAATAGCATTTACGAAACTAAATTAACATTGTGTGATGGTTATGTGGGTGTGTCTGTGGCCCATGTTGATAGAACCTGAAAAAAAAAATTTGTATATATTTTCCACATTCAACAAATATCAAATTCAAAAAAGGTTATATAATAAAAGCCTTATATTTCATATACTTTTACACTTTAACACTTTTATATTTCTATCTCTATTCTTTTAAGGTACCTACCTATCTGTGTGCCCTTTCTCGGCAAAAGCCTCCTCTAAGTCCCGCCATTCCTGTGACACTCTGCCATTTATCACCTGCTGTTTCCTTCATTTAGTATTTAAAAAAAATAGCCTTTATTCGAGTACACTATAACTGTACAGTAAGTCCATGTCTTTTAAGTTTTACACTTGTATAGTAGACCGAGGCGAATCGGATCACTTTTTCTTTGAGGTTGAATAAATCATACTAAAGTGTTATATAATGTTATTTTTATTAATAAAATCGTAAGAAGTATTAATAACCTATGAAACAAACATTTGAAAACTTAAATCATACATATATTCTCTTAATTACCTATTAAAAACTAAAAAAAGGAAAATATCCGAATCGCCCCAACTTTCGGGGTGAATCGGATCGTACACAACATATTACAAAATTTTAAGGTATAGTGTTAAATAACTTTGGAATCAGTAAAAATATATAATAATAAGATCAGTTTTGATTATTGGCACATAATTCACATATATATGGTCCTTTTTTTCTGTAAGCTCGTAAACGGTACTGAAAAAATCTTAGCAGCTTTACTTAAGGTAAACTCTTTGTTCTGGACTTTATTTACAGCCTCTTTCATTTTTTCTTGTGACCATTCTCCGGCGGTCATGAAATAAATATGAATCAATAACCATACATATTTTAGACGTTAACCTCTAAGATTATACTTAAAAGCTAATTGGTTCTTTAATATAAACACCTTGCTTAACAATATAAGCCAATGTAGTTGAATTTTAAGACAAATCCGTCATATGACACAAAGAAATCGTAAGTACGCGTACCTTAGATGAGCGCCAAATTGCGACACACACAAAAAACCGAGTGGCTGACGATCGGCATTGCCGCTGATCCACAAGCGCGATCGAAATACTGCTTATGTCGGGAGGTGCTCAGTAAATGAAGAGACATAAAACGCCGGTTGAGTGCGTTCTAAGTGATTGTGATATTTGAATTATCAACAGATTTCTAATTTTGATCCGATTCGCCCTGTGATCCGATTCGCCTCGGTCTACCCTACTCGACCTCCGATGGAGTGAAGGCCTCCTCCAGATTCTTCCACTTATCCCTATTTGATGCGACAATTTTCCAGTTTTTCCCCGCTATCCCTTTTATATCATCTTCCCAAGTTTTCGGTGGGCATCCTCTCTTTCTTCTTCCCACTGGGCCCTTCCAAGTAAGGGTCTTTTTGACTCATCTGCCATCACAAATGCGGCCAATGTGACGTTAGTATTTCCACCTTCTAAATCGTTTTTTTCTTTTTCGATTATTACTTTCTTGCTCTAATAAATATAATGTAAAACTACTCTACCCAATAGCGATTGGGATCCCGGCTTCAATATTTAGTTGTATACCATGCTTCAATGTCGCTTTCATCCACCATTTGCAAATCTTTCTAATTAAATACAGTTAAAATTCATTCAACCCAAAACGTACGTCAATCTGTAGACAGCCAGTGATTACAGAAGCATTCGCTGAGAACGACACCAAAGACAAAAGAACCATTACATTGCACAATTGGTGTTCACGCTATGTGCCCTAGATAATGACATGTAAGACTTCTTAATGGCAACCAAATTGCCTCCTCCGACTTCACGACCCATCTTGGTAATTTTCAACCTTATTGCGACATAGGGACATTTTAAGACTAGTATTCATTGAATTTTGAATTTTATTTCAATTGGATAAAGTGTAATTTAGCTTCACATTCTTAATGGGATTAAGACGTAATTTGTGATAACAGTGTAATCTTTGTTTTTGAGCTATTTGTGATTGGAGTTAACGGATTTATATTGGCATGTTAATTATTTTAGGGTTTCCGTGATAGATTTCATTCGTGTATATTGGAGCTCTATTATCTATATATATTTATTTTGTCGTAATCAACAATAATATCAGAATCAATGGTCAAAAAAAAATCAAAAAATAAATTTGAAAAAAATTTATTGAAAAAGCTTAAACCAAAATTGTGCTACCCTCACAGACACTGCAATAGGTCCATAAACATCGCAAATTTTTTTCGCGGCTTGCGTTGCATTTTTACCTTTTTTGTAGTAAAATTTTAAAATGTATCGAATTTCTTCATTAGATTCACTTATCTTGACGGTACGAAAAATAAATAAAAATCACACATTATCCTAATATGAATTTGGAATTATCTTCTTTAAAATCTCAACTTTCAATGATAACAAAAACAGGCAAATACATATAGTATAGCCAAATAGATTTTATTACAAGTTCATACATAGTATAATGCGAAAAGACTTTTTCCCCAACCTAATATAAATGCAAATAAAAATAGCGACGTTTGCGTGTCATTTTGAATTAAAAAGAGTTTAAAAATCGTTAATTCCAACACACAAATACACAGTATTTACAATTTTCTTAACTAACTTTAAAAATTAAAATAAATTTAAAAAGTTTGGTCCCTGTGGCAGTGTACCTTTAACGCTGGCAGCATTTCCTCGCTGTATTGCGATACTTATTCGTTAAGCGAGAAAAGCACCAGCTCTAGGGTCACCGGTACTATCTACCAGGCGCCAACTTAAATCTATAATTAGTTAAGGCAAATGTTACTTTAAATATGATTAAATAGTTAGCTAAGTTTTTAAGATTAAGTTCTGTATTTTATTTTTGTTTTGGTATTTTTTTATCGGTAAGATCGTCCTTTGTCTTCTTTTATATTCTCCTGTTATTATTATAAGAATTAATAAAATGAAAAGTCTTATTTATTAAATATATTTTAATAAGATACCAAAATACTATAGTAAAGCCAAGAGATTGCTTATATTAAATGCGTAGAAGACCTCAGGAAACCCGGCAACGGATAACTGACTAGTGCGTTTCTGTATAGACCTTCAGTTATTACCCTAGCACTTGTGCAGAGGCTATTTCCGCGCAGAGAAATCAGTTACCTACATAGTCCTGGAATGCGTGGCAGTGGTTTCCTAACGAGCAGAAATCCCCGAATACGAAGCAGTGAGGTCGCGTTAAACCTAAATGCCCTTTAAAAGAGCAAGGCTGGCTTAGTTTGCCAACGAACCAAATGTGCGTCTAAGTGCAGAAACTGAGACCACATTACTAAAAATAAAAATAAAATAAAATAAAATAAAATATGTTTATTATGGAACATAAGATACATGTATCACTTATTCCACGTCATTAAATTTGAAGGCATCCCTACTCATCGGCAAAGAAGACAGAGGGTGTAGGCCGAGAGAAAAAGCCGGCGTAAAAAACTCTCGGTACTGTTTTAAAACAGCAAATCATCAAACAACACTTATTTAAAACAAATAATTAGAAGTAACCTGTCTAGCACTAGTCCCAGGCCCTTTTATCAACTAGATAATCGTTGACTTTATAGTAAGCCTTTTTACACAGCTTTTCTTTAATACATTTCTTAAATTTATTGAAAGGCAGTGATAAAAGAGCCTCTGGGATTTTATTAAAGAAGAGTATCCCTTTCCCCAAAAAAGAATTACTAACTTTAGATAGTCTAGTACGGGGAAATTGCAGCCTGCGTTTGTTCCGTGTATTAACATTGTGCGTATGTTCTATTCTAGTAAACTTATCACTATTTTTGTATACATACATAATATTTTCATAAATATATTGCGAGGGAAAGGTAAGTATATTAATTTCCTTGAATTTATCTCTAAGAGATTCCCTACATTTTAAATTATAGATTGCACGAATAGCCCTCTTCTATTACTATTACCTACTGTTGTCGTTATTCTCTATACAACCTGCCTGTTGTATAGAGAATAATTACTAATTATTAGCTGTACTGTCCCGTTATTTTATGACTTAAGTACATCCCACACAGTCACTCTAAAAATGCCTTAGTTCACAATTGCCACAACGAAAACAATTTCCACGGTTCCTCTAGGGTATTGTAATGATAGGAATTATTATAATTGTGTAAGCGGCGCGTAGGGGCGGGGCCAAATGACAATCACGCGCCGCGACCTAATGAACGGGTGCGTGTGCGCATACAGGTGTTATCTAGGGATGGACGTAGTCGATGAAACACACTATATTCCATATAAATAAAAATTCATATTTTAATTTTATTTGCATTTATGACTTAACTTTTCGTGATAAAATTTGTGTCTATGATGCCTATTAACACAACTTTGTAGTTGGAACTGATGCGGCTTTGAGAATGATCCACATTTAACGGGAATGATTCATGATTTATTCGAAGAATGAGTCATATTTTATAAACGGCTGAAACATAAGAGTATTTCCTACAAATTTATGTTTGTTCCCTTTGGAGTGAAGACTCTTGGGCCGTGGGGTTCAAGTGCAGAGGCGCTAATTAACGATTTGCGTTGGCGTCTGGTACCGGTGACCCGGTGCTTTCCTCACTCGACGAATAAGTATCGCAATACAGGAAGAAAATACTGCCCCAGGGCCCAAACTTTTTAAATTTGTTTAAATTTTCTATATTTTATCAGTTTTTAATTATTATTATTACTATTAATGTTAAGAATATTGTAAATATACTGTATATTTTGATTACTTATTTAGGTTGACGTCCAAATACTTTGACGTGGTTTATTTATGAGCTATGTGACATAATGACAATGACAGCTGACATTAATGCCATTGCTCTGACATATTGATAATGTTATTTGAAAACCTTTTTTTAATTGGTAGACATTGACGAAATAATATTATATAAAATCATCGCAATCCTAGCACATCACTATACCGTACACGTATCGTCCGTAGGCCTGTGCTCATTAGAGTAGGTTATTTACTTACATTATGTACGTATATGGTATGAGTGAAACTTCAACGCTAGACAAACAATTCATATCACTTGTAATTGAGTGAAAATTGCTGCAATCATTAAAGCTAGCGCTACAAAAAGGTCCTACTCTCGTAGCGAAATGAAGCTGTCATTTTAATACAAACAATAATTTCAAAAGATGAAACTGTCATATTTGACAGATGCCACATACTTTTCTTCGCCGGTAAGAGCGTCGCTGTCATGTATTGCCAGTAAATAAAAATTAATAAGGGGAATAATTTGAAGTCATGCAGGCTAACTTAATAAATTATTGAAAATTGTCTTTATAAACTAATGTACTAGTATCTAGAAAATACAGTTCTCGGCTTAAATAAATGGGACGTAACATTAGGAACAACTAATATGATAGGTTTTGTTACCTGGACTATTAATATAATATCTTTTAAGATACATAGCAATCAGAACCGTTCGAAACTTTGCCATTGTAATTTATAATGCAAGGAATAAAAATAAATACATTTTAGTTGGAGTTTTATTAGAGTTTGGTAGATAGTAGAAATTATTTATTGTACGCACAATGAAACTGAGAGCTAACTGACAATGTCAGTCTGACATTTCAAAATGGCGACGGTAGTACCAATTTCAGCCGCCGGCCAAGATAAGGATGTGTCATCAGCCTATTTTTCGGTCCATTTCTGCACGTAGGCCACCTCCATTTCTCTTCACCACGCCCTGTACTGGCCTCTTTGTATCCACTGGGAGCCAACCTCTTTGACGATGTCGTCAGTCCACCTAGCTGGTGGATGGCCGCGCAGTCTTTTGTTCTGCTGATACAATCAAGTAGCCTGCGGGTCCCTCGGTTCTTGAACTACTTTAGATTAAAAATAGTAATAAACAATAGTAAAAAAGGCTTAAATGTCAACTCAGAGGTTGTAATTTTAATGTCATTAAAAGTTTAAAAACCATAGTAAAAAATTGTGAATTTATCATTTACTTGATATTTTGAATAGGTTTAAAGTAGTCGTGGTCAACTAGTAACTGGGTTTTAATCCGTTTTATAGAATACTTTATAGCTTTAACTTTATGGATTAAACTAAAAAGGGACAAGTCTTTATGTGTCGCAGAAAGGCCAAACCCAAATAAGATAGTCAAAGTTATTTATGGCTCAGCATGTTTGGTCAGAACACTGATAATTATTGACGGGAATCGAACCGGCAGTTATGGTCAATAATTGGGAGGGAACAGTGTTTAAGTATAGAGTGAAGATCGTAATATTGTTTTATGAGGTCCTTAAAAATAATGAATGTCATTTCGCGTAGGACGTCCAACTTTTAATGACATACGTCAATTTTAGTTCTAGACCAGCAGTTCTCAAATACGATTTATATTGATATGAAATTTCGATATAAAAACATTAAAATGATTGATTTTGAAGTTTTCTAATATAAATGATATTTTCAAAGTAAGTATTCATACTTGGGTATTGAACTGTACTTTATTTTCCTATAAAGCACATCAGAAAAGCTTTTCTAATTTTTAATTTGAGTGGTGGGACTGCCTAGGGTTGTATCTGCATAGTGCATGGGCAGGCTACGGCTGGAGCTCCACGATACATTAAACATTGTGAGTATCGAAACGGCCTCTGTGTGTCTGACCTGACCACACGTAAGCCTTTTAATGGACCGGGAGCCGTGGCCTTTGATCCCGAGAATTACTAAACGCTAAAATAATACGGTGACGCTACAATCCTATATGGGTGTGGATCTTGGCCTTAGATTAAATCCAATTCTTTAATAGTTTTTAAACAAGTCAGATCAGCCTTCACATCACACGTCTGACACATTTCGTCGATTTGAGCCTACCGGCTTCTCCTCACGATATTTTCCTTCACCGTACATGCGTAGTATAGACAGAAATCGGTGCATAGCTGAGGCTTAAACACCGACTTCAGGGATGAGGCCACTAGTATATTATGTAATATTTTAATTAATTTTTAAAAAGTCTGTAGTCTAAACGCTTCATTTATTAATTTATTTATAGCTTATACATGGCCAAATTTCAACTAAAATATTATAAAACTGTTATAGAATTTAGTGATTTTTATAAAATTAACAGAAACCCTTTTGCTATCTGTTAATGTAAATATATTTTTAAATCATAGTATATAGTATATTCGCTATACGCTTCACAATTAGGTCGCTCTCCGGGGAAGAGTCGAGAAAACTATGTGTACGTCCACACTGCGAGTCTAGCGCGGTCGCGACGACGGAAGCGAAGTATCAAACATATGAAACGCGCCTTTACGTCCACATTGTAGTGACTGAGGCGGAAACCTAGCGCGGCGGGACCGAGCGAGACAGCGGGCGTAGTTTTCAATTGCTCCTATCCGCGCGTTCTGGCCACACTACGGGCCTAATCTGCGAGCGACCCAAGGCGCAGGTGCGGGGGTAACAAACTAGTTCGGTCTTGTCGCTCGAAAATAAAAAATACTGAAATGTTTATAAGTGCCATTCAATCTAAACCACTTATATGACAGAGCTAACATCCACACCACATTAATTGTACAATAATAAAAAACGTATGGAGTGAAATAAAAGAACAATTTCCTGGAAGCAAAGGTAAGTTTAATATAATACATATATTATATTAAATTCACCAGATATTCCTCTGTATTTATTTATTTCGTGCACACCATCTCTAGTGTTCAACACCTCCCATCCCAGGATCGAATTGTCTAGTAAAAATAGCAAATCCTCGTCCATAGTTTGCAACACCTGAAATACGTTGAAGCACTTCAAGAACTCGTGCATCACTGTGGCCATCGCACGACCCGCTCGCCGCGCCCGCCTTAGGCCTAAGTCACCGCGCATTCAGTATGGACGCACTGTATTAAGCTGCCAGAGTAAGAGGGGAATGGAAGCTTGTTGATGCTAGACAGTGCGAGTCAGCAAAATGGTTATGTTTGCAGCAGCGGTGATAATTGTCCGGAACAACAGTCTCATAAACTCTCCCAGCAAGTCACTTTATGCTTAAACCGCTTACAATAATTGATCAAAGCTAGATCCCTAAAGTTGTAGTCAATGTTACCCTAAAAGCCCCATCAAGAACTTAGTACTTCCTTCCTTCCTATCATGCAAGCGAACCTTTTTATCAGCGAAAAAATTAAAGACAACAATTACAAATGTATGTTAATTACAATTCGAATGTTTGAGAGCCACTGTCCTCTAAAAGTAATTTGCGTTATAATTGTAAATCTTTACGGCGGTTGTTGTTTTTCGTCATTAGGGCTGTGGGTGGTTAGTTAAGACTTCTGTTCAATAAAGCTTTTGAATTGGAAGTAAAACATTACAAAGGCCGTTACAAAACTCGCTGTTGTTTAGGATGATACGAGTATTTGAAGTTTTTCGTCGTCAAACTAACTAATTAACTTTAAAGTGTTATTTACGAACCAACATTAATTGTTTCCCTAACGAGCAACTTTGGGAACAAACGATCTCTTCCAGGCAACCCAAGTAAGGGGAGAAACTAAAAAATAATAATAATAATATTGTAGTATATGCGATGTAAATATAAAAAAGCTTCGCAGAAAAAGATTTTCGTAAGACAATCTATAATTTCAAAATAAAAAATAAAGCTTTAAATAAAAACACTAAAAATAGTATAATATAAAATTATGACCACGGTCATAATTAATGTCAAAGTAATTTTCAAAGCTATGTAATTATTTTAAAGTTACACCATTAGCGGTAATGATGAGAAAATTACAAACCATTATAAATACATGTACAAGGTATTTCCTCGAAATATCTTTTGATTATCGTGTTAAATAAGCGTTTTTTATTTGAAATATTTAACACTTGTCACAACGAAAATCTTTAAAAAAAAAAAAAAAGATCCATACGTATTGGAAATTTAAGATACAATCTGCCAAGTCAAGCAAAAAAGCAGCACGACCGTGTCATTCCCTTCTCTTATTCAATAACATTGGGAATAAAATTTGGTAACTGAATACCAAGAAGGGACTGTACAAACACGGTACATTTCAAATTTCATTTAATTTCAACCGGTACATTAAGGGTCTGTTTCACAATGTATACATTATTTAATATAATAATATATGTTAACGTAAAATTGTAAATACCGTTAGATTGTAATCTATCTCGCGAGATTATAAACTGTCGAAAGATTGTGAACTCAAAGTACTGCTTACAATTTAACGTATTATTATTCGGTAGATTATAATCTATCGAAGTGAACTCACAACACCTCGCGCGCTGATTGGTCGGCTTTATAGTAGACCGTTATATGTCCATAGAGTTAGGAATGAAACAAGGGTATCGGTCAAATAAAATGAGTGCACTTCAAAAATTAGTATTTATTACTTAGTAGGTAATCAATAATTCTGACGTCACAATATGATAATAAAAAAAATATCTCCAAATAAAAAAATCTGAAACATAACAATATTTTCTCTTCAAACACAAATTAAAATTGAAAAATTAATAAAATTTTCTTTTAGAAAAAAACGATCACAAAATAAAATCAAAATAAAAAAAAAACAAATCGAAAACATATGAACGTTTTTGAAAACACAACATAACATAGATTATAATCTACCGAATAATAATACGTTAAATTGTAAGCAGTACGTTGAGTTCACAATTTTTCGACAGTTTACAATCTTGCGAGATAGATTACAATCTAACGGTTTTTACAATTTTACGTTGACATATACATATAAATTATTAGACAGATAAATTGTGCTATTTGACATTCATCGGACTCATACGAGTAACTTATGATGGACTTTATGTGACGAATAGCACTATCTGACAGTCGTGAAACGCAACAATAGTGTTTATCCTACCAATAAGTAATAAATAGGTAATTTGGAACTTATGTAGAACTTATCCGTACATTGTGAAATAGACCCTAAGAATTATAGTATAATTTCGATCATCAAAACTCCAAGGCACTTCTAGCTTCTAGAAGCTTCAAATTTATTTCGCTAATTACGTAATAGCTTACGTCAGAAGGTCCCTAAAGTAGAGATTGAATTAATATACCGGCTTGGTATTACATGGATCTCACAACGTTTTACGGTAGAAGAACTGCGTTGCTAGACTTGGTTGGACAAGTTTTTCATGATCTTTAGGTTTCAGCCTCAGATATATATCTATACTTGTTTCCTCCTGCGCTTGATACACGACGTCAACTTTTTGGGTCTAAGGCAAGCCGGTTCCTCACGATGTTTTCCTTCACCGTTCGAGCCAATGTGAAATGCGCATAGACAAAGTCCATTAGTGCACAGGAGCCGAACCTACAGATGAGGGTCGCACGCTGAGGCCACTAGGCCAACACTGCTCTTTTATTGATATCCTAAAATAAAATAAAAATAGTCTTGATGTGTATACGAAAGTTTTGTAAGTGTTAGGTATCGTATCAGCAATCGAAGAACTCGTCAAACTTTGTAATTGACTTGCGGCAAGTTGCAGGGACAGCTATTCTATTTGTCATAGATATAGTAATTTGTAGACTTCTATATTCACATTTCAATATTACTTAAAATACTCTGTATAAACTATTCTCACACTATGAATAAACTTTAGACGCAAAAAAGCACAAATGGTTTAATTACTATCTTTGCAAAGTGTAATTGTCATTGCTATAATAATTTTTAATTTTTTTACATGTGGGCAAATTTTTTAGCTGCGCCATTTTTAGAATATTACAATAAATGGTCATTCTAAATGAAAATATTCTCACTTTATAAAAAGCTTTAGACACAGAAAAGCTCAGATGTTTTGTTTTCAGTGTACTTTGCAAAGAATTTTTAATTTTTTTCCAAAAAATTCTATAATCGTCTATTTGTCATTATTTATTTTCCACATGCGTAGTTTGATTCCCAGAAAAACATTCTGGACTTCAGACTTCATTGATCATGGATGTTGACAGTCTAGGTTAACAGTCACCAATTTTTCGGGTATTGCCAATCATGTCAAAATCCAAAACGTTTTTGACATATGTAAGTCACACTTAGCGCTCATCTCGATCTTACCTTAAGGCCAGCCGTACACGGACTGCTTCAAGCAGTTATGACCGACTGCTTGAAGCCGCGACCGCGCGGTGAACTATAGCCATTCATTCGCTGCCGTACACACGACTGCTCGAGCAGTCGCGACCGCTTCAAGCCGTCAACTACATGATGAAATTCCATCGTGCTGTCGACCGCTCGCGAGCAGTGGCGAGGCATACACTGACTGCTCGAGCCGTCGGCGGCTCTAGAGCAGTCGACAGCTCTACGACCTCCCCCTCCCTTCTCTTCTGGCCTCGCGGCGTCTAGTGTCTCTCTGTCTGAATCCATGACTAGACTGCGGTAGAAATTCAACTGCTCGAGCGGTTGGTAGAGACTGCTCGAGCAGTCAACAACCGACTGCTCAAGCAGTCAACGCCGACCGCTCGAGCGGTCCGTGTACGTCGGTCAGCCGCTAACTGCTCGAGCAGTCCGTGTACGCCCGCTCTAATATAGGTGAATCAAGACCTAGTCTAAAAGAACATAGGTCTATCTAACACAAAGTTGTGTTGTGTCGTGCCAGGCACCACACAACACTAATTAACCCTCAACTTTTTAATTTTATTGAACGCAGCCTTATCGCCCGTATCAAGGACGGGGCTGTTAATAGAAAATTAAAACTAATAGGGACACTTTGGAAACTTACGCTTTTAACCCACATAAAAGAAGGAGGTTAATTCTTTAGCACCTGGACCGACAACTTTAAAAATAAATACTTGGTAATTATATCTACGTATAAAGTAATAAATGGCGTTTCTGGTTTGAAATTCTTAAAAAGCTAGCTTAAAAATTAATTTAGAAGTTAAATAGAAATAGAAAATTCTTAGAGCAGTAATGCACTAGTGGCTTCAGTGGGACTCTCATCCCTGAGGTCGTAGGTTTGATCGCCAGCTTTGCACCAATTGACTTTCTGTCTATGTTTAACATTCGTTTGGTGAAAGAAAACATCGTGTGGAAACCGGCTTGCCTTAGACCCAAAAAGTCGACGGCGTCAAGCACAGGACGCTGATCACCTACTAGCCTATTAGATTAACAAATGATCATGAAACAGATAAAAAAATCTGAGGCCATGACCTAAATAGATTGTAACGTCACTATTTTTTGTTTTTAATTCGTTTTTCCAGCTTCTTTTTATTAATTACCTTGAACTAATGAAAATAAGAATATGTCCACAGTAGTATGTATAAAACTACCCACTTATAGGCGCCCCTAAACTCATGACTAAATTACTAAGGGACGTTAGAAAATTATGCGTGTCATACATTGTTTGTCATGTCCCGAAATCGAACCCCGATCCCCCTGGCGGATTCAGCATTTGTCTTCATTTTGATGCTTAGTCTTGAAGGGGTGTGATTGCATAGGTCGATAAAATGTTTATCGATAAAGCATATTTTTCAAGACTTTTGTTTGTTAATAAAATTAATATTAAAACTCTTCATAAGAATTATTATTGTATCACAAAAATATAATAATACTATATTTAAAAGGATAAAAACGTATTGTAATGCCAGTTGGTCGATCTTTAATAGATAGGAGAGAGATAAAGAATATTCAAGATTAATGAAGTATGGATGTCTTGTGCTTTACTCTCTGTAGGTGTTTCTTTTTTTATTGCTCTATACTAGGGTTTTCTGGAAGAAATCGCTTGTTAGCAATAAGGCCGTCCGTTGCCTTATAACTTATGTTTTTTTTATGAGTATTGTTGTTGTTTGTGGTAACAAGGTAACAAAGTGTAAGAGTAAATAAATATGTTCTAACATATAAAAAAAATGGTTTACTTTATATATGGTTGATATTTTTTTGTTTTTAAATTGTGTATGTAAATTCGATATTTTATGTATGTGTTTACATAAACAAAGTTTCCAACCTGTATTGCCATTTTGATATTTAGAACAAATCATACCTGCGGGAAGTTTGCTGTGCCTACACACTTTCCCTTCCTTATCATATGAATACATTTAAATTAAGTTTTGTACATTACAATATATTAAACTTTACTCCTTACACAAATTTATATCGATAAAATTCGAAATATCGTAATGTCACATCACTACTATAAAACAAAGAACATTGATATTAATTTAGTCTTCCCGTACGAAATCACGTCGCTATCTAATTATCCGATATCTCGCAACCCGGTAAATATTATATTATGAAATTTTCCCTCCCCGGGGAAATAATAGGCCCGTTTTTAAATGAAATAAGGCGATTCTGGAGTTCCCGATCTGGCCAATTATTGGAATCAGCTGTTTTCCAATTTACGGCGACGGTTTTATTGTTCTGAAGGTACTTTTTTCATTATATTGAGTCTTATTGGGATTTATTTCGAAAATATTTTCAGTCGTGCGAGGTCAAGACAGGTCGCTAGTCGTACTAACAGTAAAGGCCGATTTACATTATCTTAGTGTTTAGGAGAGTGCTTTAGGATAGTACTTTAGTTGAAACATGTAAACGCTACTTGCTTTAGTAAACGCTACGCTAAAGAACTTGCCTTTCAAGTTGTACTAAAGCACTCTCCTAAACACTAAGATAATGTAAATCGGCCTTTAGCTTGTAAACTTCGTCATAGTCGTGGAATAGTGACGGATCTGACAAATAGCAAACTTTACAGGGCAGCCATTTTAAAATTTATAATCATGTCATTTTGTGTCATAACTATTTTAATTCATATTCTGTTATTATGAAAATTGGCATACAAGCAAACAAAATGGTTTGTTTTGAAACAAAATAAAAATTATTTATTATTTATTTTTTAATAACATTAAATTACACAGTTTTCTAGAAACACATGTTTCTATCAAATCCATCAATTTACTGACTTATTTATTTGAAATTGAACATATGGAATTTTTCTTTTAATGTACCTAGCCATAATATTTAGTCAATGTAGTATCAACAACCTTTTTAGGTCTGGGCCTCAGATTTCTGTATCGCTGAGGTCGTAGGTTCGATCCCCAGCTGTGCACTAATGGACTTTCATTCCACGTGCGCATTTAACATTCGCTCGAACGGTGAAGGAAAACATCGTGAGGAAACCGGCTTGCCTAGACCCATAAAGTCGACGGCGTGTGTCAGGCACAGGAGGCTGATCACCTACTTGCCTATTAGATAGAAAAATGATCATGAAACAGATTCAGAAATCTGAGGCCCGGATTTGAAGAGGTTGTAGAGGTTGTACCACTGATTTTTTTTTAAATCTTATTTATATTTATTTTATTTTATTTATTGACATAATTAAATGAATAGGCGGCCTTATCGCTTTCGAGCGATCTCTTCCAGGCAACCACTATGAGTTTTTAATAGTTCTTTTTCTGGCTTCAAACTGGTTTATATATAATTTAAACACCATGACCTTAGTCAAAGGTAATTAATTTAGGCATCCACCGAGATCAAAGGGCCAATCAAAAGACCAATTATACGTTAAAAGTGACGCTGCAGGCCAACTATGGGAATTTGAACCAATTTAGCTTAGGTGCAGGCGACAGATACCGAAACGCACTGATCAAAATTTATAGTATAGGGAGGGTGAGCAGATGCGTTTTATATTGGGTCAAAAAACTTTGTGTACTTAATATAAATATTTAATTACTAAAAATATGCATGATATTGAAAAATAATGTCAATAAAAACACATCGCATATCATTTGTTATTTAATATATTAGAATTTCGGCTTGGCTGGAATTCGGTTTTCTAGCAGCCTATCTGGCTGGCTGGGTATAATTAAAAAAAAAAAAAAAATATTATATAATATAGTCTATTTAGACTTATGAATAATTCTAATTAAATTAGTTTGTGAAAATAATTCGTTATTTTATGTAAATAATGTTGTAATAAAATTTAAATAATTATTTTACTTAAGACAGTATACAGTAATCAAAATACGCGGATTGAAATAAAAAGTAAAAAACTGCATCAACAACAAAAAAATTATCAACAAGAAAAGTAGCTAAAATCTTGCTTTTATAAACTAAATTTATTTTAAAATGCATACATTATATTTGTGTACTACATTGGAGTCACAATATTAATATCGGGTCGCGTCGCGCCTCTCCCGAGGGGTTTCTAAATCATCCGTCCCTGTCGCTCCCTTGCGCCGTTGCCTTTGATAGAAACATGTGGACATGATATAATACACTATAAAACCTATACTTTTCATTCATATTATTATTAGTAGCGTTTTAAACGCGTTTAACCACTAATGCGTGATAATTTAAAACAAAAGACGATACGACAGTGTGTTTCCAAAGTCCAATCAAATACGTTTGACATGGTACAACATTTCGTATCGATTGAATTGTGCAATAATTTCGTCTTGCATTTTTCTCAACCAATATCCCAAAACCTGTTATTAATATATTTATTACATTACATATTATCATTCCAAATATGACAAATATGACAGCGGTCTCTAAACAACTCTTAAAAATCTTATTAATTTTAAATAAAATTAATAATCGTAGTTTTATTTAATACTTAGGTTTTTTCCGGAAAAGCAAACAGTCTCTATACTAGCATAGAAAAATGTTCTATGTGTCGGTATGTAGCTACCGAATAGGTAGGCAAAGTAAAAAAAATCCGAAACGAAGTTCCCGGGCTAGTACAAAATAATAATTTGAATAATTTCCGAACCAATTCTTAAAAGGCCGGCAACGCACTCGCGAGCCTTCTGGAATTGAGTGTGTCCATGGGGGTGTTAACTTAATCTCCGGTGAGCCTTCTGCCCCTGCCCCCCGTTACAGTATACAGTAATTAACAAAGTACTAAGAAACATATTGCTGATTGACCGATTTTTTCATCACCTGGATTATATCGACTAAATCCTGTTTATCCGACACATACAAAGACGTATCCACTCTACTCCAGCTGTCGCAGCGCCTCCGGTAACATTCGTTTTACGGCGTAATTTTTCTTATGTTATTTATTTATTTATTACGGAGTGAGTGATCTATATCACGTCATATCTTACACTCTTGTAAATGGGCTCGCATTTATTTTGAACGTTGCGGCTTTGTGCCATTGTTTTGGTGTATTCAATTTCGGTTAAGATTGATCGCTTTTTTTGCATATACTAATCTATGTTCGAAGTATTTAAAGAGTGATAAAGTGTTCTGGTATTTTTAGTCTAATCAATAGCATGTTGTAGAATATTATGCTAAAACGAATGGCAATAATTGAATGATTAAAAAAAAATTCGTCATAATTTTTGGTCTGAATTTTTACCAAAAAATAATTACCTCCCATAAAAAATGTTATTATCTTACGTAACAGCTAAAGTAGTGATAGTTTCAGCGTGTCTCATTCCTGAGGTCGTATGTTCGATCCCCGGTGCACCAATGGACTTCCTATGTGGGCAACAAACACTCGTACGGTGAAGGAAAAAATCGTTTCTACTAGACGAGACGGTGTCAGGCACAGAAGGCTGATCACCTACTTTTCTGTAAAAAAAATGATAATGCTATCTGAGGCCAAAAGGCCCATATAGGGTTGTAGCGTTTCTTATTATTATTTATAACGTAACAACAGCAAATATATAATTTTTGTCCTTGTCATAATAGCTTATGACAGAGTTGACTAAATGAGGTTTATAGGACGTGAAAAATCCTTTATATCTATATATATAAAAATGAAACCCGTTTTCCGTTGTCACGACATAACATGAAAACGGCTTGACCGATTTGTCTGATTCTTTTTTTATAATATTCCTTGAAGTACGAGGATGGTTCTTACGGAGAGAAAAATTAAAAAAAATGAGTAAAAAAGTCTTAAATCAATTGTCTATATTCCCATACAAAATATTCGTAATAATATTTAAAGGCAATTTGAACTTTAATACCATATCATAAAGTTCAAGTGTTAGTGGAGGGGTTCCGGGAAGGTAAATTTTTATTTTTTGACATAATGTATTTGTTGTCTTATGAACTTTCTTTTTTTTATCTTACTAGCTAGACCGAATAGCAGAATAAGTATTTAAAAAAAATAAAGAATCGACTGTTACTGTACGATGTTCGCCAGGCCAGCTAGTATACAATATATATGTATGTTATATCACTAAAATTAACATGTATAAACCATAACAGTTGTTAATTGTCATATAAAAGTATTAAAACATCGTTTAAAACGCTACTGTACGAACATAATGTCACATCACTATCAGTGTGACAGTGACGTAGTTACTTCGATAGCTCGAGTGATTTAAATAGCGCGATAGTGACACGCGAGTTGTCGATAAAACTTATCGACATATTTTATTTGCTGTTAATTAGTATTTCTTGTTTATGTATACGATTAGGTTTCGTACGTGGTCGGTTTATCGAGTCGTGACTTGTTCTGTTTAAATTCTTTGAAACTACTTAAAAATACTAAATGCTATTTGCTACTGTACTTTAATTAGCCCTAATTAGCTACTTTATTTATTCGGATTCTTGGAAATACTTAATTTAGATTGTTGGAGTATCGGCGGAATCAGCAAAACTTATTATTTTTGCACGCGTATAAATGGTTGTAGATTTCATTACTATAACGGGTCTGGGGTTTGATTTCCTCTGGAAAAACTTCTGCCAAGAATTGTTAATCTTGGCTCTATTGACCTCTGTCTGCTGTGCTGTTCTTGCGTGTTTTTCCCACGAGAATGTAAGTGCGTGCTCCTATTTCACCGTGCCTCCTGCTGATAGAGGACAAATCTTTGTTTTTAATTTATTTTATTATTATTTAGATATTACTTAAGATGTCACGTGGAAGGTTGCAGCTCCTTACAAAGGTTGTGTTAAAAAAAAAACTTGGCGATTAAAAAGAGTGGCGGAGAGTTCATTGCCAGTTCTTCTCTTCCGTTCTACGCCTATGATTTGAGAACTGGCAGTAAATGTAAAATTAGAAGCATTTAATGTATATTTCTTTTTTGTCGTTCATAAGTGTACATTGTGTTAGCTATATGAATAAATAATTTTGACTTTAGACTTTTTTTACTTTTGTAAAAAAATGAATTTTCATCACACAAATAACCCAAACTGAAACTCGAACACTGATTGTACTTAAATATTCTTAAAAAAATCTTAAAACAATATTATTATATGCTTTAGTAACATGAAATAACACAACTAATTATCTCTAGCTTTCTTCTCGTCTGTAATCTGTCATTAGATTAAACAAAAACATATTAGAAGAGTACCGCTAGTGCTGTCCCTTTCCGGTTGATTACTTCGCGGGAAAGAATGGAAAGAGAAGCCTATAATTATCTAAAGCGGACCGTTTTGGGTGAAACGATGTTTTAGTTAAATGTTCTCAAAGGCTTGTTTTGATTTGTTGCCAAAACAATGTGGGACACACTGTCTTTTATTCTACCAAGCATTTTTCCGCATTCTAAATTCAAAATATTCTTCGTTCATTCAAAATTTTAACGAACGATGGACTGTTCTCATCGCTCATAGACATTTTAATTATGTTATTAATTGTTTGTACACGACATTGTTGATACGTTGACTATATACTACATATAGGCGTTATCACAAGGACACAAGTATCAAGTATCACATAACAATAGAAAAAAATCGCACGAAGTTTTGTTTAGAAGCCTCCAGATACTATCGCTTTTGATAAAACTACAATACATAGAGTAAATAAAATATATAAATATATTACGTATACTATACATACAAAAATGTTACGATATTCTGTCTGTGCACCAATGGACTGGCTCGTACGGTGAAGGAAACCATAGATAATGAAGAAACTGACTATTAAGTAATAAATGATCACAAACAGAATCAGAACAGAATCTGAGGCCCACTCTTAAAATGTTATAGCGTGTTTTTTTTTTAATAGGTTCTAACATTTACTAGCGTCGTGGCTTTTTGAATAATAGTGTCCGCAATTCTTATAAACAGTGTGTATCGCTGTGGTTGCAGTGAAATTGTCTGTTCCCCTGTCAAGTTACAATAGGGACTAATTAAGAACAGTCTCAGATAATTACTAAACGAGATCTCAGTCTGCAACATTGAATAATCCTTTATTTGGAAGCCGAAAACTACGTCCATACAGAATTTATGCGCATGCGACCGTGATTTTGTTTCGTTAAATAAAAAAATATTTAAATCTATTTTGAGCTAGTGTTATATAGTGTTATAAGCTAATGTATCTAGTGAAAATTATATTTTAAGTGAAACTTCTTTAGGCGCGTGAGGGTAAATTTTTACGGAAAAGTCACGAAGATGTGCAGCGATTGAGACCTCCTATTTTTAAAATTTCGTAAATAGAATTTATAAAATATTAGTATTATATTTTATGCAAAATAATTTTTTGAAATCTCAAATGACGAATTGTAAATTAAAATGCCACGTGTTTTTTTATCGAAGAAATACATTAAAAAAATTACATTTATAATTTGTATTTATTTTCGACACTTTTTATATTTTAAAAACAATTTAATTCATCAAATACCTAACATATCTTCCTTTTTCCCTCCCTCTTTCTTAGTCTCGGAAATCATTTTTTTTAGATTTGTCTAAATATGAACAAGACTTAAAAATTAGTTTGCCAAAGAAGTTTCACTTCTGACAAGGGTACTTTGTACGCACGCACTTTTTTAATTAATTACAAGGTAAAAACACTATTTCTTACTTGTCCAACGTCATGTGGCGTCCCCAAGCAGCCGCTTCATTAGAATTCACAGGGAAAACGAAAGCGTGGCTCTTCCATGCAATCCTGGCAACGTGCAGATGAGGTAAAGACTTGAAGCGAGGTGAAATGCGGAGCTCAAGACTGAACGCGATGGAAGCTCACTGTGGACGCCCTCAACCCCATGTAGGGGTTTTGGGACATGTCAATGATATATCAAAGACCTATGTTTTGATGATATTAAGAACATATTTATAAGATATTATTAAAAAAGTGGGGCAACTTTTAAACTACATTAAAAAAATTAAACTTAGGTTAGCTCGTAGGTAAGTAAAAAAAACTCGAAATATAAAATAGTAAATTATTAAGTATCTGTTATTAGTAACTAAACAAATTGTAGTTGATTTTTACGTAAAAATTTCATTAAATATGGAAATTTACTTGGACCTCTTAATTGCCAAAGGTCACTCCGAGGTGTCAATCGCTAACACGGAAATAAAAACAAAGATAGGCTGATAACAAAACAATACAAGCAATTTGTACACGGGAACGCCGTCTTCGACATTTGATTACATTGATAAACAAAATATATGAAACAGACAACATAGTACCTATCAAGAAAACTGAAATTTATTTTAAATATACGACAACTTAATATTTTAAAGAAAAAAAATGTGAGCCGTCACGTTACGCCTGGCAGGTGTGAAACATCGACATTATTTTGTTAAAGTAATTTGCAGAAAAGAACAGATTGTTTATTTCAATTATTATTTATTTCAAATCGTGACTACTTAATTCGTATACACATACACATACACACACCGTACACACTACTGCATATAGACTGTTTATATATACCATCATATAGCGTGGCGACGCGTCGCCACGCCAGAAATCGGTTTCACGTGCGGCTATAGATGTTTCACATCAAAAACTAAATTGTTAATACTCCTAAATAAAGTTAGGTTTTCCCGCTTTTTAAAATATTACCTCACAGCCACAGGTAAGGTGGAAAATGTCAACATCTTCATAATTAATGTTATGGAGCTTAAAACACGGAACATTGGCGAATTACTCAGATAATTCGTGTACGACATGGAACAGCCCTGCGATTCTGTAACTCACTTTTCGAACTCACACCGCCGATACGAAAACCGCTGTGTGAGTTCGAAAAGTGAGTTAAAGAATCGCAAGGCAGTTGTGATTATCTTGTCACATACGGGGAGGAAAATAAAAAGCTTTAAAGTGTAAGTCTATTTATACGAGTTTAAAGAACCCAGAGAAGGTTTATAATACATGTTTTAATATGTTCAGTATATTATGGTAATAAAACAATGTTGTTTTTATATCCACGTCAGAACAATTGTGGGATAAATGCGTGGGTAGTTTTGGAGACATTGCCGATGTAGCAAGTGATGTTATCTGTACGTAATGACTGTTGCAATTAGTTTGATGGACATTAAGCTGTTGCTATATCTAACTAACGGATTGTTGAACAAGGATTAGTTTATCACATAGAAATTGGAGTAATTTTTTGTAGTTTCCAAAAAAGATTATAAAAGTTTTTATATATAATATGTCCCATAAAACCTATAACACGATAGATTTGTTCCGCGTTATACGAACCGCGTTGTGAGAGCATAACGCGCCTGTATGGCACAATATAACACGCTTTACTTTTCTCGTTAAAGAGGATTTAAATCGAATATTAAATAAACTATGTTATGAACAAAATGAGTCATACTAAATATCACATTACAGAAATATAACGTATGCAGTCCCCGCGTAACATGGAGGAATACCCGCGTTATACGAGGAACTGAAATCGCGTAATATGAAAATGCGTTATGAGACTACCGTTTTATAAGAGAGTTTACTGCATTTTACTCTTATCATTCTAAAGTCATATTATTGATTTTAGTAAGAATAAGAAATAATTGTTTACTAAACACAGTAGGTACATCAAGAAATAAAAATAAAATTTATTGTATTACTTTAAACAGTATTGTCCTATTATATTAATTATAATATTCGGAGCAATCTCATGGCTTATATTGAGAAGGCCTTTTAGTTTAAACCCAGAGATACTGAATCCACGAAATTATTTCGGTAGCAAAAGAACTAACTTGATAAAAAAATTCAACTGAAACATCCAGATAGTTCTTCCAAGCAATTTATTCAACAGTAGATTCTCTTCTTATGGTAGGGGAGCCCAAGAGGGGATTTCGGGATTTACTAAAGCGCGGCAGATTAATATATAGGGGGATACCTTGTACCCGGTTAAGTACCTCCACAAAATATGAGGCCCATATATAAGGCCGCCCGCGAAGGAGACAGGATCAGATTAGTAAAAAAAAATTGACCATCAGAAATTCCCGAGCGCGTCAGATTAAGGTAGGGTGAGTTAATTACATCCTAAAAAGTGTATATTCCACTAATCTGACAATTTGAGAGTGACGGAAAAAAAGGGGAGGGCAACAAAGTTGTAAAAAAAAACCGTCATCTCGACATTCTCGAGCGTAGCTAATTTTTTTTTTATTTTGAAGGATCGTCAGATTATATATTTTTCATTATTCAAGAATAATGAAAAATATATAATCTGACGATTTCCGCAAGCCGAAATAACAAAAAATCGTCGATAAAGTTAAATGCGTGCAGCTGCGTGATGCCTACATTTCCTTTAACCGATCGGAATCTACTAAACGGCGTTCTAAATATTTCCCTCAAAATTACATTTCCTGTGAATTTGAACCGATTCGGACCGATAGATTTTGAGAAATTTTGAAAAATCTTAAAAAAATAAGAAATATTTTTTTTTAAAGTGGTTTCTTTATTGATCAACTTCAAAAACTAATCCGCCTTTGAGCTTGAAAAACCACGTCGATCGCCACCAAGCTCGTCAAAAGCGCTTGATTAGTTCGAGAGATATCGTGAACGAAAGAAACCCGAAAAAGTGTTTTTTCGGGATTACTCCGAAATTTGTGGTTATATCAATTAAAATTGCTTAAATTGCAAAATTACTTATGATGATGATAAAACTGCGTCGAATACCACCAACCGCGTGAAAATTGCTTGATCCATTCAAAAGTTATTGCGGTTTGAAAATTCCAAAAATAGTGTTCTATGAAAATTCTATCAGACTTTCGAGCTGGGAGAGCTCAAATGCATAGACATGTTATTTCTTTGAACTCAGCGAGCTCAAAATATAAATTTTAAGCGCCCAGGAATGGAAGTAGCGGGAAGATGCAGGAATGGCCCTTTCGGTGAATCGTTTTTCTACATTTTTTTTGTCAGATCAGGCGAATCCCTCTAGATAATCGTCTGATTATGAGACAGTACGTTTAGAACATAAAGATGAACCACATATATCTTAATCTGACGCGCTTGAGTATTTCAAAATTGCGATTTTTTTTTGCATATTATGAAAATGGCCGTGGGTTTGCGTCCCATCGAAATCGTCAGATTAGTGAATGAGAGCTTTTTTTTGGTGCACTTAACACTCCCTTAGAAAATCTGACGCGCTCGATAAAAAATTTTTTTTTTTCATTTTCAACCCTTAAATACAACCACCCGCATCATGCAAACGATCAGATTAACATACGTACATTATTAAAAATACGTAGGGCATAGATGCTATCATTATCTGTCGCGCTCGAGGATGTCCATGCAACAGTTTTTTTTTACATATTTAACTATCTATAGCCGCTTCCCCCACCGATGAAAAGGAATTTATCATATAACATTTTTTTCTTCTTTTTATCTAAGCTTTGCATCCCAATAGGTCTCTACGACGCTCGAGTAAATCCCCATTTAGCATCGTGGGCTCCCCTACCATTAAAGAGTCCAGTACAAATCACAATCGGCATCTCTTACTGACACTTTACATAATAATTTCACATAGAACTGGGGCATTGCAATTTGTATAACAAAATACACGGCAATAAAAACTGTTACACGAAAAGCAATTATGGCTAGTGACATCTGTCGGTATTATATGCAAATTAGTTGCAAGTTCATTATCTTTTACGGCATGTCTGTGAGAAACATTATATAATTTTTAATCTCATTGTCAGTGTGGAACAAAGTTTTAGGTTTAAAATGTAGGGTAAAAGCCGGATAGTTGCCTCGGTGGGATACATGCCCCGGTGTTTAAAAAACTATGTTAAGATAATAATTTGTATTGGCGCTTTACTACAATAAGTAGTGCCTGCCCTTCAGGCCTAAATGCCACGTAAGCCATGGGAATAGGCCCAAGTGTTTTGTACGTGTAAGCAAAAATCTTCCGCGCCGAAACTTTGACGGGCGTTATATTTATATTGGTAAGTTATTTCTATTGAATATTTTTATTACTGATCGTGGTTTCAGTCAACTTTTTGTTTCTTTGCATGCATTAGAGTTTAAATTACACTGTTTATCATGTTTTATTGCTAAATATTTTTTATTTATTTCGCAAATAAAAAGGGCAAGTATCCGCATCAAAAAGGATAGTCGCCCTGCTTACTGTCGCGGATAGTTGCCCCTAGAGTGACTAAACATTTCTTAACAAGCAAAGACGGATTTTATTTTTTTGCTGTTTTTTTGGTGTTTATTCGAATTTACTTTGTCTCTAACTTGTTGTAAATTAAATATATATCTACTTCACAGTTTTATTTATTTATTATAGATAAGCAAAATGCCTCATCAACAGAAAATAGCTTAACACTTACATTCGAAAAATTGAGACAAAGTTGGGATTAAAGCACAACTTTATTAATGAGAGTAAAATGGCTGGACCTCGATGGCTAAAATCCTGATATAACTTTGAGACAAGCTGAGGGTTTATCAATTGAAAGAGCGAAGGGTCTCAACAGAACAGAAGTTGCAAATTTTTTTCAAACTCTTGACAACTATTTTAACTGAGAATAATTTGCTGGACAAGCCAGATAAAATATTTAACATGGATGAAAGTCCAACTCAATAATAAAATTGGTAAAGTATTAGCTAAGAAAGGTGCTAAAGCAGTTAAATCAGTTACTTCCGGTGAAAAAGGAGAAAAATTACTGTTGTTTCTTAATATTTCAAAATGTACTTAATAAAATATCTCAGTAAATTATAAAGACTGTTAAATAAATAATAAAGATTACTCTAATTTTTATAAATTTATTTCTATCCAAAATAAAAACGCACGAGGCAAGTATCCCCCGAAGCATTTTCTACGCTAGGCTACTATCCGCCATAGTAGGCAACTATCCCTTTTCTGAGAGGTGAAATAAAACAGTATTTATTCAAAACCATTGTTAATTATGTATACAAAAATAGGCTTTTATAGAAGATAAAAGACCAATGTTGCGAGATACATACTAAATAATTTTCAGCAAGTTCATATTTAAAAAATATAAAGCTTTTTCGAAAAGTGGGGCAACTATCCGGCTTTTCCCCTATATTTGGGCTTACATTATTACAATCTAGATTCTTTATCACTAGTTTCTGTCCTGTTCTTATTACAGTGTACAGGAATACGATGAGCCTGTCAATTGATCGGTCCATCTGGTTGGTGACGTGATCTTTTGCTTTCTGTGTCATCAGTTTCTCCAAGTGCGTATATCACAGAAGGCTGAAAAATAAATGATTAAAAATCAGAAACAGAAATCTGAGTCCCAGTTCCAACCTAGGAGGAATGCCACTGGTCTATTATAATCTAACCCAATTATGCCAATAAACAGCTTTGGTCCGTCGAAACCTCAATAACCATTATGAGAGAAATACATCGCTGAATATATATATGATTAATATATTGATGTTTATAGATGTTTATAGAAAATCTTATACAAACCTTCTTCTGTAATTAACACAATAAAAAATGTATATTAAATGACCACGTTTAATACTTTTATATTACATGACAGTAAAATTTGCTGATGCTGGAGGAGAAATGGATGGAGGAAGCTAGGAGCTTCCAAAAGGAAAGTTCGTGAGGAGGCCTTTATCCAAAAGGTTAAAGGAGGATATGCAGGAGTCCATACTGCAGAACATAAAGAAACAAATAACAATAACTAACGTAGACTAAGAGTATCATAACAAAACTAACATCCATTAGATTTGTAATTTCTTAACTTTGCAAATTTGATTTAACGAAACATTTTACAACAAAATGGTTAACCATTATTCTTCAAACACATTGAGCCTTGAAAAATCTTGAAAGGAAATGTAATACAAACAGTAATATCTATTTTAAGTGCGGCAACATTGTCACAGCTCGCGGCGACAGGGTTTTGGCGCCAACGCGCGTGCCACAGATGTAAACACCAATCACGGGACGTTCGAATTTCAAAAACAATCGCGCCGACGTGACGCAGTTTCCTGTGCTACAATTTAGACTTGAGAAATGCCGCTTTTCATTGCAACGTCCGTTAATTTGTAATGTAGAAGGTTAACATTTTTAATTAACATTTAATTATCTTGACATAACTGTGATTAATTGGTCGTGGGTAGTATTCCCTCTAATATTAGTCTTCCTCTTGCTCCATCGGAAAACCTCTATTTAAGTGGTACAGATTTAATATGATTAAAAATGACTATGCTATAAGAACCATAAAGTTGTAGACTTAGAAAAAACAATACCAATTTAAAAAACGTATTTGTATTTCTAATTCGAATTTCAAAATAGAGGCGACTATTATAATTCTTGGGCGTTCCTCCACAGATAATGAAATGTCTCAAAGTTGAAACATTAAAATACAGGCCGTTATTAAAAAGTTAATAACTTGAAAAAGGAACAGAATAGATTCCCTGAAGTCTGGACCCAAAGGCGGGGACACTGCTTTTTGTATTTTTTACGTCTGGCAATGGCGCCCAAATTTGATGGCGGGAAAAATTTACTTCGTGTTGCTAGTTTTATTACAGATTTAATTAAGTGTCACTTAACTATTAAATTCGTTCATTTAAAAATAAATATCTTAATATCACCAAACATAATTTATCTTTGTTCTTAGTTATATTCTCCTTATTTAGGAACGCGCCTAAGACCCTCAGAATCTAAGACCTCATAGAATTTTCGGTTTGATGAATGTTCGTCTTGGTTCAGTAATCTGCTAACCACTTGTTATAAATAAACTAACGAAATGTTACAAGTGAAAATAAACATGTTATGTACATAGTAATAATAAAAATTATTGAAAAGAAAATGAAAACAAATTAAAAAGGTTTGGTCCCTGTGGCAGTGTACCCTTAACGCTGGCAGCATTTCCTCGCTGTATTGCGATACTTATTCGTTGAGCGAGGAAAGCATCAGCTCTGGGGTCACCGGTACTATCTACCAGGCGCCAACTTAAATCTTTAATTAGCGCCTGTGCACTTGAACCCCACGGCCTAAGAGTCTCTACTCCAAAAGGAACAAAATCGAAGTTGTAGGAAAGCTTATATGACCCGTTTTTATTTTCCTATTTTGCTTTTCCGACGGGGTTGAGACGGGGAAAATAATGTTTATAATTAATACTTAAGTTATCCTTTAGTTAAATTTCCCAACTATATACGGAACTCTGAAATTAGCATACTAATAAAATAATTTAAATCCAAGGTCCATGTTGGCATGCAAATGAGCTAAAACAATGGTTAATATTGTCGTGTTAAATTAACAGCAATTATGCGATGACAAAAGACAATCGCAATCTTTAATTGCATTTATTTAATTGACTATAAATATTTCTACATTTGCATGTCCGAATTACGTGGTATCACTATACGACTCGTAAAAGTTACGAATGGTTAGATATAAATACTGTACTGTAATAAAAAAAATCCATTCAGCCAGAGCAGCTAAACTACTACTTTGTTTTTGTTACTCTTTACTCATCTAAAATTGCCTGGAAGAGATCGCCAAACACTATATCTTAAGTGCAAAGAAGTGTATAGTGTCCATCACTCTCTTACTGACATTGGATGGATGTCCATACTGGAGAATCATGCGATAAAAACTCTGCCAACTTCCCAACTCTTTATCAACTCCGGAAGGTGAGCAAAACAAATGAAAAATAAATAAATAATATATAATAAGGAAAACAATGAGAATTAAAAACCCATTGGTGCCGGGATTTGAACGCAGGACTGCCGCAGAAGTTACACCAGTCGAATGCCCAATCCACTAGACCAAAAGCTCGATGTAAATTTCAATATTCAAAAATCGAACGCGATTATTTTTAGCTTTAGGAATCTCATTACAAGTTCATTATCATTAGGGTGTCTCATTTTACGTTAAATTGCGGACAGTCCCCCAAACTCGGATCAGGCAGTTAAAATATCTTCGGGACTCAGTAATCGAATGCGCTGTTGGTGACGCCCAGTCTTATACCGGCTCCTTTGTTGTGTTACCATGATTTTTACTTCTATGGGATAAAATAAATAAAATAGTAGTGACGTAATTTAGTACCTACTTATCTGAATTTCCTTTTTATTTTCTACTTAAATGAAATTTTGGAAAATCTTCTAACTATCCATTAAGTATAAAGAACTATGTTCTATATATATCATGTATAAGCAATTAACTTAATTTCGTAACGATTTCAAATCAATATTATTGTACAATTTATATATGTTACTATTATTAGTATTATTATAATTCATATGTCAATAAATATTGTAATTATTAATACCACATATAGCTTACTGAGAATTGTATATAAATCCCAGAAGATTTGACAAATTGGTCACACTACTTAAACGTGGGAACCGTATGCGCGTACGCAGCCAAATTGCTAGAGGCGGAGCGAACACAACGCTTTACAGGCCATTTCCGGACGAAGAAATTAGTGTTTTCTTTTAAAACTGTGATTTATATTTAACTAACAATATAGTAGTGATGGTAGACAATATTTCATTTTCACTTATAAATCAGCTTTAATAGTGTTCGTTCTGTCATCGAACCCAGGACTTGCGTACACATAAAGCATCTGTTGAAAAACTAACTGGTTCAGGATAAAGGTTATATATATTTAACAGTACTCTGTGGTGGGTTAAGTAGATTATTAGACACGAAACTCCATGCCAAAATGTCAAATGTCACATTGACATTTAAAAAAATCACTCGCAATTCCACCTGTCGACTACAAAGGCGCCGACACAAAAGGGCAAATCGATTAAGTGTATCGATTAAAAACTCGATTATAACACGAGTCGATTATTCGAATAGCTGTCACCCGCGACTAATCGTTAACAATGGTTCGACGACGACAAAAACGGTCAATGTGCCGGCAAAATATGAGATTATAGATTATGAGGCTATTCATCACCTATGTTATATACAGGGTGTTACTACGATGTTACGGTCATTTAAATTTTTGGAATTTATACTAGTAGGTACTAACAGACCGGCCAAGCGTTGCTGTGGCTAAGCTTGTAGCAAACTATTCAAAGGAAACGGTAGGAGAACACCAATCATGGGGACCACCATGCTTTTTTGGTGGTTATGCCATTAAATTGTAGCTTAAGTGAAACGTTGGAACTTTCAACACAGCGCCATCTGTTAGAATTGTGACTATTAAATAATAAACAAATATTTTGCAATAAAATAATATTGCGGGTATAAATTGAGATGTAAGCAATCCTATCTTTTAAGTTGGATCAAACTACACACGGTTTGCAAATTTGATTGATATCGGTTCGGTAGTTTAGGAGTCCATAGCGGACAAACATCGTGACACGTAATTTATATATATTAAGATAAGATTAATAGAAAAACAAGTGTTGTTCTCACGAATCTCAACCCTAAAGTCATATTCGAATCACGGCTGAATTTTGTGCGCATTTACCACAGGCTTTTACGGTGAACTGACATGTCTGACGATTGACAAGTGTCAGGCACAGAAGTCTAATCACCATTTTTTTTATATCAAGAATCAGATACAGAAATATAATAAATAATAATAATTAATATATCTTATTAGCGTAACGAGTTTTCCCTATTAGACCTGGAATATGCTTCGATACGGCACAAAAGATGAAAATTACTTTTCATGATACAAAAAAAAGTATAAATTTCAAAAATTTCCAATACCGCCATGGTCATTACAGTAGGTACAAAAATTCACACAAAGTTAAGAATATTTCCAGAAGAATGGTATAAGTGAACATCCTATATACGGTTGTCCATTCTCGTATCAGCAGGGGAGGGCATTTATAGAGTTCAGCGGGACGCGGGCGCCGGCGCAGCTTTGTGTCTTTTATTCTTTAATTTAATTCTTTTTTGTCTATGTCTAAGGCCAGATGGATTAAAGGAGGTTACAGTTCTTAATTTGTTTATAAAACTTTGGTGTGAACCTTGTAATGTTTAAAGTATCCTAGTCTAATTACAGGGCAGACTTCTGTGTCTATTACATAAATCACGTTTAGTAGCTTGTAAATTCTTCTATGACAATTAAGGTGAAGATATAGTTTTATCAGTCAGTCTGCTTTTGTTGTGATTATTAGGTTCATTTTTTTATTTTTTTATTTAAGTTCATTAATATTAAAAACTCAAGCCGTGATTGTAGATATAGGTATTGATGGTACTTAGCCACAGCATTTTCTCATAGGCACCCGTACCATCAGCGCCATATTTTTGTACTTTTCATATACTTTAGAAAATGAATTATAAATGATGGTGTTTTTTTTGTGGTGCTTACATGATGTTAAATGATACCGCCGCCCATGGACTCTCACATTGCCAGGAGGCTCGCAAGTGCGTTGCCGACCTTTAAGGAAATGATTCGCTCTTTTCTTGAAGGACCAAAATCAAATCAATTTAAAAAAAAATGTCGAATACATCAAACAACGGATAGATAAATGAATTATTTAAAATTCCTTATTAGGAATTTTTCGAACTCTGTATTTTTTCATTTTAAGATAAAAAATAAATATATCCGGTCACCGAACACCGAGCGAAAGCATGCTTTTAGCGTGACATTGACGCGTTGACACTTGACATCGGCGTCCGTCGTCTGAAACGGTTAATTTGGATTGTAAGCTGGGTTTTCAATCCGCAAGGCTAAAGACCTTAACCGCTGTATGGACACGATTTAAATTATATATAATAGTAAAACAATTTCAAGTTCAATGCCTTCTTTTAATGAGACATTTATGGCCACATAACTATATATATATAAATGAATCGCAAAATTTGTTGATGAAGCGCAGACTCGAAGACGGCTGGACCAATTCGAGTAGTTTTTTATTCCTTGAACTCTAAGGAAAGCTTTTATAGTTTAAATATAATTGAAAATTTTAGTTTTATTTAGTAGGTACATAGGTTTTCATTCCGGAAAAAATAGGCTTAGTAAAAAATCTTGACTTGAATGTTATTACATTACATTTTATACTAGGATAAAGCACTCAAAAACATATTTACTTTATTTTTCATAATATGACGTGGACTATATCGATATATTGAAGACATATCACCGATGTCGTGTTACAGATCGTTGCCACGATATTCAGAACAAGTAGCAGCTCAAGGCATGTTAAGAATTTATTTTTATTTTTCTCTCAAACATCACAGAAGCAGGACTATCAGATATCAATCAAATTTTTGTATCTGTTTCAAGATCATTTGTTAATCTAATAGGCAAGTAGGTGATCAGCCTTCTGTCCCTGACACCGCCGTTGACTTTTTGGGTCTAAGGCAAGCCGGTTTTCTCCGGAAAACTTAACCGTTCGAGCGAATGTTAAATGCGTACAAAGAAAGTCTGTTGATGTACAGCCGGGGATCGAACCTACCACCTCTTAGACTATCACATACTTATTAAAGTATGTTATAGAAGGATATACATGTATGAAAATGAAATAAGCACTTGAGCAGCATGCAATTTCCTCACAATCGAGTAGCCAGCAACGACACAACTTGCGGGGACTATTTGAGGAGTGTCTACCCAAAAGGTTATATCTACATGTTAAGTAAAATTTCAGGAAACAATAAAATAGTGAAATAAAGAACCAAGCTATAAATGTAATCGTTTTTTTTTCTCTATGTTTGAAGGAGGGAACTAAATTACCCGTAGTACAATTTTTTACCCTCTACACACAGAATTTTAAGAGATAAAAAAAAAAGTATCTTGTATTTATTGTCTTTTGGTCAGACACCTAATAAAATATAACCTTATGGTTGGACTCAATGGTAAATATAACCTTATGATTGGACTCATTTGTAAATATAGCTTAATTTAAGCTTAATAAGTATTTATTTCTCTTATCAAACGAAATTTACTTAAACATATTATAAACTAAGCCTAATTACTACTAAGTTGGTTACTTAATAAAGCCTTCTAAATTATTTGAATAGGTACAATGTATTCTTCTACAAATGAAAAAAAAAGCGAATCTGTGCAGGCAGCATACTTAAATCTACACCCTCAATTGACCTATATCTTGTTCCAAACACTGACAAGATTCATTATCGTCATCCCTATGTTCACTATTTTCATTACCTTCTCTGACATTGCTTCTACTATCATTGATTAAACGATTATACCATTCTAATTCTGGTACAGTCATCCAATCATCACCAAACTGTTTAGTTAAAATATTATAGACATCTTTTTTTTATTAGAATTAAGTATAGAATCACCGACATTTAGTTTTTCTAGTGCGGTAGAATGTCTTTTAGCTTTCTTACACAATGACAAAAAGTTTTCATTACTCTCAAACCTATAGTGTTCATAAGGTTTTATTATACAATCAAGAGTTCTACCCTGGGATCTCTTAATTTTTTTTAATTGTATGCGTTTAAGAGACTGTATACAAGTTAGTTTTTTTATAATAACTCTCTAAACCTTTGACATCATAGAGGAACCAGTTTTCTCCCAAGATCACGTGCTTTCCATGTTTTGCAAATATTTTATAGTATTCTTCTTTGTTTATGATGATGGGTATTTCTCTAATTTCTTTTTCTAATCTTCCAAAGACCCTATAAGCTGGAAGAAAACTGTATCCCCTAACTGGAAAAACAATGACAATATCCTTTATGTTGTTATTACTATTCATGAGCCAGTACATTAAAAGATGAATTAAATGACTATTTTTGTTCTGGCCCCCACAGCCATCACAAAATAATCTGAGTGTTCTTACATGGTCAGGTATGTCTAGCTCAATCAGAAATGAGTACAAAAAACTCAAAAAAACGACCAAGAACCGTTATATAAATATTGTTTGAATGTGTTTTAGCAATACGTTTTTTTAAGACAAATGTAACCTTTTGTACGGTTTTATTTGCGAGTTTATGAATTTGTATGTAAATTAAAAGCTTTTTGGTCAAAATTTAAATCTTTTGCAAAAAAGTTAAAAAGTTACAGCGTTTTGGTCAGTCATGCTGTCTTTAAGTCACATTTTATATAAAAAAGAAAGCGTTTTAGATAATTTTATTTAGTCGGGATTGTAATTTTTAATGTACTGACCCAGAATCAAGAAAAAAAAAACATATTTCTATTTTTGTAGATATAACCTTTTGCGTGGACACTCCTCATTTGTATTGAAGAAGTCGCATAGGTCCACCAAGCATCCGCGAATATACACTGTACATACATAATTATCTAGGAATAAAGCATATAATAAAATCAAATAATTAACACAGTAAGTTTTCTAAAACGACTCTGCTGAAAATGTCAATCGAGTAATTTTTTATCTATATCTAATATAGATAAAAAGTTACTCGATTGAAGATATAGATATATAGATTGAATCTATTCATTGTTTGATGTGTTCGAGATTTTTTTTTAAATTGATTTGATTTTGGTCCTTCAAGAAAAGAGCGAATCGTTTCCTTAAAGGCCGGCAACACACTTGCGAGCCTCCTGGCAATGTGAGTGTAAAAAAAATAACACTTCCAATTATAGTTTTGTGAGATTTGTAAGCGAGCTTTCGCGAGACACTGTGACAGCTGATACACTCAACAACCAAACCATTTAGCGCCCATTTTAAAAGATGTATCCTTCTAAAATGTCGGTAAATCTCGTATCCACTCCACATCAAACATTAATTACAGAGCCAATGTCAATCCGCCGACAAAGTCCTCTCATCAGCGAGCGTGATGCAACAATTTTTTTGTCAGCCTTTGTCGCCCTCACGCAATTATACCTTTCATTAGTAAAGGGTCTGATTGCTTTTTCATTTCTCATGTGATTTTTTAATCATAAGTGCGATGACTATATATTTTGTATCTTGTATTGGACTGACGGGAACAAGTTGAATCTTTAGTCTCAAATTCAAGCTGATATTCTATATACTCTGTACTATTCCCGAGGTCTAGGTATGACATACTTAGACCCCTGTCAAAAACGGATTTTGACATACGTAAGTGATGGCTAAGTCTCATCTTTGAATAAGCTTAAATATTCCTAGAAATGTTTAACATCTCCTTAGAAGATATTGAAATATTTACGAACCAATTTGACTTTGAAAGAAAAGAGCGTACCAATTCCTAAAAGGCCGGCAAGGCACTCGCGAGCCCTGGCATTGAGATTGTCCATGGGCAGCGATATCACTTAACATAAGGATCCTCCTGCCGTTTGGCGCCTGTTCATTACATCCTTCTTAGCAGCTGTGATGCGTTTGGCACGCGTTGCATCTGACGTTATCAATACACGTCGCGTCTACTGAGTGCTGTCTACGACACTATCAACACATTTAAATGTTCGCAGAGTGAATTCACAGTAGCGATATCGTGTAGGTATATTATACAAACCACAGCGGTTTTCTAATGTAACATATTGTGATTATATTATATTACTAGCCGTTTCGCGCCCGCTTTGCTGGACGAATTAAAATAAATTTTATGTTTCATTATTTTATTTTTTTTCATATTTTTATTATTCTTCTTTTTAACTTCCCGCTAAGAAAATTGAAATATTTCGAAAATCGAGTTTTTAACAGATGTTGACGTTTTGCGGTTCTAGGAAGCCTCTTTTGTTTTTATTAGCGGGAAAAATTTTCATAAAAGTAAAACAGCAATAAAAAAATGAAGGAACGTTGGAATTAAAAATAAATAGCCATAAACCATCTAGGAAAAAAATCGCATCGAATGGTGGTAGTTTCATGTCGATACGATGAGTGGTTTAAGCGTTAAAGAGCCTCAAACGAACACCATTTTCTTTTTATATATATGTATATATAGATAGATTTTGTAAAATAAAGAGATTAAAAAAAAATTTCGACATTTTACAATTACACGCGTATTGGCAGTCTGTATTTCATCAATGTTCTTTAATCTAACAACCGCATATTAATTAGTGTAACGCCATCTAGTTTACAAAGCTAAAGCCCATTTTGTAACTGTACCTGCGTGTAGCAAAAAGTTTCTTAGTGACTCAGCATAACCAAACCTTATTCTTGAAATGTCGCATTTTGATGACATCAACAAAAAATAAACAAAGAACTTCACACGTCAGCACGGAACCTTTTTTGATTTCGCATGAAATGACTTAAGCGTTATAAAAGGCGTTATAAAAAGCGTTATAAAAATCTAAATTAATATTCGTTGTTTCCATTAAGCTACAAAAGTATTCTAATTTGAATTTATTGGAACTAGAAGACACTACAGGCTAAACAAGAATTACACTCTAGATATTTTGCCCTCAGCGAAAACCAATCTGTCGTAAAGGGCACACATAACACAATGTATGGAATTAATGAAATGCATAGATTAGACGCTTTTAATTGTCCGTTGAATAAACTGACAAATAGTCAGAAATAAAATAAAATATTTTAATGTATTACTATGTTGGTTTTTTTGCGTAGGTACTTATGTATTGTTTTGCATGTGATATAAATAAATATTGCTTTAATTATAATATGACAATTTATTTTGTGTTTACATTTCCGTGACTTTTGAGTTATACTTCTTTTGACGCGTTAGGGAGAAATGTTGGTAGTAAATTTTTACGATGCGCGCGCACACCGTCACTAAAAACCGACACCCGCGCACAGCAAAAAAACTGAAACCCTGAATATCTGTTCAAACGTTGGTAAAACAGTCTGGGCCGCTAGTTGGCGTTTGCTCTGTTTTATCGACAAGTTGCATTGTCTGTTATGGAGTAGTGCTTATCGGAGTCGTGTTTATTTAAACCAAAATTATTATTTATATACGAGAAAACCCGTTTCAATGCTATAAAAAGCATAGTGTTTATTGTAAAATATCATGATAAGTACATATTATATCGTTTCGATTGGAAGTGACCATTAAAATTGACAAGAAAAATTCAATTCGAAGAGGGAAACGTCCCTTTTCAAATTATTACGCCAAAGAAGTATAACTTCTGACTCGTGTATTTTTATTTTTATTTTTAGTTGTGTTACTCATACTTTTATTTAAAATAATCTTATCTATGAAACAATAAAAAAATTGTGTCCATAAATCGTCCAATGAATTGGATGGAAGCTCTTTTAAAAAACCAGTGGCACTACAACTCTTAGTTAGTACCTACCTATTGATTTTTGGGTTAAGTCAAGTTCACGAAAGAAATAATATGCTCATTCAACCTCTCTTAAGTCCCAAACGAACAATAATATCCATTAATATCGTAACACAAGGGGTCTTAAAATAGTTTTTGTCAAAATCATAGCCATCTTGCAAACTGCTGAATCACGTTCACGCAATTTGGCAACAGATGGCGTTGATCGATCAGTTTATTATCGACATTTTCTTAATATTTAAATTCGGTTAATACTATTAGTATCCTATAACGTGTATCTAAATAGTTTTTAGTTGTACAGTTGTACATATAAAAAGCATGCTCTAATCTTTACTCTTGAGTGGTATATTAATATTTCTAGTTGGATATATTTAATGTCTTATTGGAATTGATAATTTGTAAGAATTTCCTTTTTTTTACTGTACCTACCTACTACCGTTTCTATGTGATTATAAATTTAGTTAAAATTCCATAACGTACTTACAGATGTGAATTAAAAAATCTAGTTGCATCATTACTCTAGTACCTACTCATCTTTTTTTATAATAGGGTAAAAGACGATATGACAGCAAGGGACGGAAATATACTTTCGTTAAAATTTAATTTTGGAAGTAAACAGCCTAAGTTTTTATCAATTTAGGTTCATATGTACTGATCTATCTCTTAACATGATCTATGTTACCAGGTACATTATGTGTTCGGAGTGTGTCATTAAATGGGGCTATTAAGCTTTGGTCAGGGCGACGTTTATTTTCTCCAGTTGATACCTGGTTCATAATCCTACATTAATAATTGTACAGCACGACACTGAATAGGTACAAAACCCGTTTAAACTCTCTCCGATTCTTATGGTGAAAAAAGTTTTAAATGGAGAGCAGCTTTTAAATTTACTCGAAACAAACCTAAAATTATTTTCTATACCTACTGAACATTAGTGTTATATATTTATATAATAATAGAGTTATCTAATGTTTATCTTGTGTCATTCTAAAATTCCAATAAGGATTCGCTTTTAAAGACCACAGACAGTAGAACTATGAAACTCTCCTCTAAGTTTTGGAGCTCAACGTAACAAATGTACCTAATAGCTATTCATTTATTTAGGCATGTCAAAATGCAAATCTCAACTTATGTTTGCATAGTTACCAGGTAGTTTACCTCATTGTTATATAAAGTTTGTTATTGTTAAAACCTTTCGAAACTTTCAATTATAAAAAAAAAAAAAAAAAAAAAAAAAACATGGCGATTAAAAAGAGTGGCGGAGAGTTTATTGCCAGTTCTTCTCTTCCGTTCTACGCCCTTGATTTGAGAACTGGCAGTAGGGGAGCGTGGGGCTAGTTGTAACAATTTTAACAAATAATTGAATATCATGAAGTGTATTGGCTAAATTACTACTAAATAAACTTTGATCGATACTCTAACTATTTATCTATGAAGTCTAATCGAAATATTATCAAATCTACAGGCAACTATCTCACAATTATTTTTTTTTTTTGAAAAAAGGGAAGTGTTACAACTTACCCCGTGGTTGGGGCTAGTTATAACAACAAAAATGACACCTTCAATTGTTTAATTTTTTCACATCTTGGATCATTATGCTTTGTATACAACAAAAACTATCTAGGTATTTCTATAACGTGTTTTTTATGAAATAGTTAACTGGAAAATATAATCAACAAATTAAAGATTTAAGATTTTAACTATCTTTCTTATTCTGTACTGAAGTATAATATATATAAGGTACTTATATCATGTCATGAAGTATATAAGGTACTTATATCATGTCAATATGGCACTTATTATACATCCATGCAGTCTGTGCTGTGTTCACGTAGTTCTTAAAAGGGCCGTAGACTCCTACATCTCCTACAGGTTGCAAATTGTGGGAGCAATGGGAGGGAAACTATAACATGATAACATTGTTTTCTTTGGCTCTAACGACAACTGCAATATTCACATGTGAGCCATGGTTATCAAGCAGTAATAGAACTGGCTCTTTCTTGGTAGGTTTCGCGTCTTTGATAAAATTATCTACAAAAATCAAAAATTCTTTATCAGTCATCCACCCTGAAGAATTACCAGCTCCAATGCAATCTTGAGGTCCAACGCGAATGAACATTTCTGAGTATTTAAGCCAGGGAAAAATGAACATCGGCCGTCAGTAACTTACAGCAATCTGGGGGCAAATTGTAACATGTTACAACAAACCCCGTGGTTTTGTTACAACTAGCCCCTTGATATAGTTCTTAATCTTTATCACGATAACTATTAAATCAACTTAGTAATCTTGAAAACTGTTATACAACATCATAAATAGTTATATTTTAGCATAAAATAAAATACATAAAACTTCAAAGCTACGAAAATAGTGAAACTAACCAAAAATTTACGTTAGTAGAATTATAGGTTACCTGTCAACAATAAAGCGTTTGCACACACCCACTCACTGAGCCGCCTGGTGGGACCCTGGCTGTGGTAAAGTGGCGTGGCACGTTATAGGTTTAAGATTAGGTAAAAAAAAAACCTGAATAAAATTCAAATTCCTATTGAAAAAGGTCTGTTACTATTTACCCCTGTTACAACAAGCCCCACGTGTAAAATTAGAAGCATTAATATTTATATCTTTAATGACGAATCACAAGTGTACATTGTGTTACCTACGTGAATAAATGATTTTTTAATTTGAATTTGAATTTGAATTTAATTTCATATATTTAGTTTTATCTATTTTATAAGTTTTTAAAAAGCAAAATGGCTGTAAAAACGTGTCTAGTTGTAAGTTTGTAACATTCCAGGAAATAATGCAGGTACACTGGATATGTAGCACTATAAATTTTTGTGAAATAAAATAAAGAATTTTTGAAATTGAATTGAATAGCTATTCTAATAAGGTTCGTTTTAATTAATTAAGAGAAGTTATAATGCTTTACTCACAAAGCGAGCCTTACGCACTGCATACTTAGCTTGAAGAAGTACCTACCCTATGTATATATAGGGTAGATATGGATATAATACTCGTAAAGAGTGCGAGACGTTTTTATATATATATAATTACCAAATATGAAGACTTTCTTTGAAAATCCACGACCAATGACCATAGATGTTCAGTCTATGATATAAACAGATCTGTCAAACTTCTCATAGACAAGAAAGCCAAGTGTAAAAACATCTTTAACTACTATTAAAAAAATACTTATTAAAAAGTAACATCAAACACATTTAAATAAAGAATACAAATAGTTCAGCCAACCAGCCGACGGGCGTTGACCTTTTCACAAATGTCACCAAATGTCATTGGGCGCCGCGACGCGTCTCATTGGCTAAGGATGTCGCGGGCGGCACGGCGACATCTCTGATTGGTAGATTTTGTCACTTGGGGCGGGGCTTGTGACATCTGTGACATGTTCTATTTTTAAATATTTTTTTGTGTGGGACGAAAGACGACTTTATTCAATCAACTGTTTTGTGAATAGGTTGATGAAAAATTGTTTACTTGTTGATAATATTGATTATACTATTGCGGGAATCGAACTATGGATAGTTTTGTAAGCATAACATATATATGTATATATTCTACTGTATAAAAGCAAGCTTATTAAATGATAAAATCATGTCATCTAAGACAATTTCGCACCTTCGTAAATTTATTTTAATGTCGTGTTTGGAAAGAAGATAAAGGCAGTTCCCATAATCCTGTTTGGGTCATATCTTCTCTTCCGAATATTTGTTTAAAACTATTTTCTATTGCAATGATGAACTGCCTCTATGGCTTAGTAAACACAGCTTACTTGGAGATTCAGGTGTCAAGTCACACAGTAAAAACACTTTTTTCTCTGCTATATCAAAAAATACATAAGAATTAGTACCAAATAACGACGTGTCAGCTAGCCATTTGTCTTTTCCGTCTGTCCCAAGCCCCATTCGGGGTAATGGGACTGTACATAATGATTCCTCTCAAAGACAGAGGGCGCGGCGGGTCACGCGATCAATAGCGCACTCCCCCCTCACCCCTCGCATCACCCTTCTCACCCCCGCAGTGACCTCCCAAGCGACAATTAAGTACATCTATATGTAACGAATACAATGTATATAATGAAATATATACGTTAGTTTAAACTAGTGGTTCATGCCAATGAACACACAAAAGGCCTAGTGTCGATTACAGACGAGTCTTTCTAAACAATAGTTCTTTGTTTACCGTCTAATTAATTATTAAAGTGAAATATAGTGACGTCACATTAAGCTAAATACTTATATTGTACACGTGATAGAAGTTATACTTTGGCGTAACAAGATGAAAAACTTTTCAAAAAATTTATTCTACGTTTGTAGAACAAACGACACTAACAATAGACAAATTTACTCTCATGATTTTCCCTAACGAGCCAAAAGAAGTGAAACTTCAATAGACTAAGAAAAAAATCAAAATTTCCAACATAAAGGTAATATAGGATAATCCATAAGATCCGTACACAGAGACAAACAAAGTCAACGTTAAATATTTTAATAACATACATAATCGTATAATAAGAATGCAGCAGACAGCAGTGCTAGCACGTGTTTGAGCGTGCTCAACTCTGAGGTCGTGGGTTCGAACTCGACACTGTGCAGGTAAATATTTTTAATAGGCGATCTCGGTGAACGTTTCCTCACGATGTTTTCCTAAAGGAAACCGTTCACCGTTCGAGCGAATGTTAAATGCGCACACAGAAAGAAAGCCCATTGGTGCACGGCCGGGGATCGAACCTACGACCTTGGGGATGAGAGTCACATGCTGAAGCCACTAGGCCAACACTGCTCTGAGATCGCCTATTAAAAATATCAAGACAGAAATCTGAACCCAAGACCTGAGGTTCTAGCACCATTTTTATAATCTATAAATCACATAGTGAAGTAGACAATTTTTAAGTTCATATGTTTATTTACTACTAATAATAAACAACACATCTGTCCGTCGTGATGTATGGACATATTTGTAACAATGGGTTATTAATATGAGCAGATGCGAGCGCACCTGAGACGTGGGGATATATCTATATATGTTCCAGGTGTTTTTGATTATGGAAATATTTATGTTTTATATATAAAATTTTAGTACATAAACTTTAAATTTTGTCCTTATCTAATGCAACAAATTAAGATTTAACATAGTATATAAACCTTCTTGTGTTGCATGAAGTGCTTCAACCTCTCAAAATTTCTTTATTCATATAGGTAAACCAGTACACTTATGAACGTCAAAAAAAAAGTTAAATTAATTGTAAATTTATATTTACAATACCAGTTTGCAAATCAAGGGCGTAGAGCGGGCAAGAAGAACTGGCAAGAAACTTTCCGCCACTCTTTTTAATCGCTAAGTTTTGAGTCATACAAATTGTTCGAACTGGAGAAATTGTTTTCAATTTTAAGGATTAGAATCATTTAAGTATTCGTCAAATTTATAAAAATCTCTGTTTCTTGATATTCTTTATACAAGTAGGGGATCAACCTTTTTTGCCTGGAACTGGCCGATAATTGAGTCCAAGACAGGATCTAACCTACATGAGGTTTCTCATGGTCTAAGATCCCGCTATACAACGACCTTCACCGAGATGCTTATTTAATGAAACTTATTTTATATATAATTTAATATGTCAATAAATATAATCCATATGGGTTGCCTAGCAAATTTCAGTCCAGAGTATGTTTAATTAATTTTAAAAAAAAATATTTTTTTAAACATTTCACCGGTATGATTATTAGATAAATTCTATACAAATCGAAAGTATGAAGCCCATAGAATATGCAAACGTTAGGTTGTTTTTAATCAATTAATTATTTATGTGTATATTTTTTATGTGACACTAAAGTATATATACATCTTTAGTATAAAAGAAGGTTATAGTGATACATATATAATACTACCCTGATTAAAAATATTGATTGAAAAAAGTTCAAAAAATTTACAACATGCAAATTATAAAAAAAAATTTTTTTTTTAATATTAATTAAACATACTCTGGACTGAAATTTGCTAGGCAACCCATATGGATTATATTTATTGACATATTAAATTAAATATAAAATAAGTTTCATTAAATAAGCATCTCGGTGAAGGTCGTTGTATAGCGGGATCTTATACTATCACCGTACGAGTAGTACGAGTAGGTACTAGTACCTACTCATATAGAATTGTTGAATTGCTCAGGTCGAGCCGAGCTTAGCTGAGGTATTACAATAATCTACACAAAGTGAAACAACGTATATATTTTTTAAATTTAAAGTCTTTAATTAAACATACTAAGATACAAAGGAAACGTTATCTTACATCATAAATAACATCCCTTCAAGCCCCGTTATTAAACTCCCCTTGAGTCTGTGGTATTTTTTGTGCTGACAACACTGATTTTGAAATGTCACGCCTCGTTCGATTGAATGGGGGAATTTATATTGACGCGATTGAAAAGAGGTTATAGTGAAACTTTTAAAGTATCATTATTATTTAGCATAACTATTATGTAAAATTGTTTGTATTAATTACAACTATTGTATAAACAACGGAATGCGCCATGACCGCTACCATCTCCTTCAATTAATTATAATCGATTACATCCAGGATATACGGCGTGTTTGAAGGAAAAAATCATTGCTTCGCAACGTTAGGGATTTGTAATTGCGACGGCAGAAGAGTTGCTGCATCAAAACAAGACACGCTTCACGAATCACAAGACTGATAGCCAACCTCTAGTAATAGACCAAGCAACAAAAGAAGAAGTATAAATGTAAAGGGAATATTTTTATAATTATAAGGATTAAAGACAGCAAACAGTTGATAAACTATATTTCTGTCTGTGAAAATAGGGATAATGCAGCTTATGATGAAAGAATTTGAAAGCGGTCTAGTTGTTTTTGAGTTCACTTATTTAAAGGTATATACATGTAAAAACACATATTATGGAATATAAAACATACATGGAAAATACATGCTACAGGTATTCACCATGTTTGTGAGAGTTTGGTGCCTATAATAGGACTGTAGAAGTGCTGTGGTAACACAGCTTCTGTCACGGACAGAACTCTTGACTGCATACTATACTAAACTAAAGTAACAAACAAAAACAAAACTAAATGTAATAGATATGTGTCAGGGTGTGTGAATTAAACGTGTGTGAAAGAATTTAATATAAAGTCTATAGCAAATGCCAAATACATATAGATAACAAATTTGTTGTTTGTTTAAAAATGTTTCATATTTCAGTTCAGTTCAGTTTCATTTCATTCAACATGAATATTTTAAAATATTAGTAAGAGGCACTAGATAGCAATCAGAATCCATAAAAATGTCACTCGCGGCGACTTACAAATTTTACAGGACTTGGATCAAACATTAGGAATTATCACGGAATCTTTTATTGAATGTCATTACTTTGCAATATATTGGTCGTTGATATACTATTGGGAAGAAAAAAAACTACAGCCATTGGTGTTCCAATTTCGAGCGCGAGCGAGTGTTATATGGGCGCATAGGGCCTGTTCAAGTATTACGTAAGCACTATAGGGGTGAGGATGAGGGGGGGGGGTCTTTGATTTTCTTATTTGGTGATTACGTCAACAGTAATTATTAACTTTTCTACACATATTACCGACACATTGTCTATGCTTGAAAACGAAATGCATTTTCGAGGATTCCTACAAAAAATTAATACATTTTTGTGCTATTGTTTTTGAGAGCTTTGCATTACTTTTGCTGACAAGAGGAGGGGGGGGGGATAAATTGCAATAAATCTGCTTACGTAATACATGAACGGCTCCATAGATGAAGTCTCCATTGGTTTTAAGCCCGTTTCTAACCTACAAACGCGCGCTAAAGCCACAAAGCAATAATGTTTTTTTTTTTACAATATGTACATAGATCAACTTTTCCAGTAGGTTAGATATATACACTATATTGTTTGAATCTTAAATATTGGGCGTGTACTTGTTATTTGAATTAACAATGAAATTCTACTGTCGTGTTTGTTTTGTGTCGCACATAATCGAATCTTGTCAAACAATATGGGATGAAATTGGTTGTCTTATCGATCCTCCTTTTATGGCGAGAGTAAATTATTGATCCGAGTATGGTCGTGTGCGCTTAGAAATTAATTTCGTTTGTGCTCGTTGACTTGAAGGAAATACTTAAGTTTGTATATTTAAATTACCAATAGTAATTGCGACGTTTCGTAAATTTGCTACAGAATACTACTTTGCTTTACAGCTGGTATTTTGGTGTAAGTTTTCACAGACGATTCAAAACCTTATTTGATACAACATCTACTCTGTCCTATGTTGAAACGGAAATAATTGGGCATAGTTTAATTACGAAATGTAAGTGTTATGTAGAAATTATTATGTCAAGTGCCGATAATATGTCTATGGAAAAGACACAGGGAATCCTAGATGCACTTTCTTTTTGAACAAATCATTAGTTTTCATTATGTATAATGCTTTAGTATATGAAATTATGTTTAACTATTCTAGAGGTTTCTTAATTATTATGACTAAATAATACTATTAAGTAGGTATAAATCCCTATCAAATGCACATGGCAACATTGCGTACATCTGTCATGCGCCCGCCGCGATTCGAAAAAAGAACGATTATCCGCTGATACATTTAAAACGTCAACCAGTATAAATTGACCCCTGCGACGTCTTTAATTTTACTCACCTGTTGCAATCTGTGCGAACCAGCTAGAAGCTGTTTTAAAAGTCCCGGCAAATATTACTTTTACAAAATTAAAAGCTTTGTGTGTGAAAAGTCTATATTCTAATTGTTTTCCTTAGATGATATCTAAACTAGTTAATTAAAGTTACAACGGAGTTTCATATAATGTTATTAGAGGGTTCATGTTATATTGGTCGGAGGTGCCGCGTCGGCAGCGCCGCGGGCGGCAGATGACCGCAACATGATTAATGGCAAGCAACTCGACGCATTTACATTCGTAAATGTGATCCCCGTAATTATCCGTCTTGTTTTGGCCTCTAACCAAACGCTTTATCGATTTTACCTTACCTAGACTAGAATTCCTCAGCTCTTCAGAAACTTATACACACATAATAATCAATATTGAATAATATATTTTTGGGTACAAAAAAATACTAATAAGCTGTTTATTAGTTATATAAAGCAGCTAAAGTAGCTTTTAGAACTATGTATACTAAAAAAATGCAACTACAAGTGACAACCCGTCATTATGTCCAAAGGAACGAGTGGCGTAACAATGCTGGCAAAATGCCACGGGCCCCCGACCCAAGAGGGCCCCTGACCAAGAGATAATAATCTATGGATGACTGTGAAGTCTCCAATACGCATTGGGCTAGCGTGGGGACTACAGACCATTCCCTCTCGCCTAAGAGAGGAGGCCTATGCCCATTAGTGGGACATATATAACGTGTAATTGAGTACTCTGAAAATCCTGAAAATTTATTAAAATTGAGTAGGAGGTTTTACTGATATCATCTGGGGCCCATCTGGGGCCCGTGGCAAATTATTTTGATAGAGTAGGGTATATAGTTACGCCACTGAAAGGAACTCTTTCTGAGTTTCTTTGGACATAATGAACACACAACTAATATGACTATTATTTCCTTATTTGTCGGTTTCTCGATACATTAAACTATTTCGTACTAACTACTAACTGACGTTATGACGTTAGACTGATCTTAAATTATAGTGATTTATGAGCACTTTTTACTTTTTATTTATTTTAGTAGTATTAATAACTATATCTAATATGTATTTATGCTCTTCGTGCCTACCTTATCTAATTTAATACATTTTTTTTCTCACAGTGGTTGCCTGTAAGAGATCGCTCGAAAGCGAAGCGCCATTTGCCCTCCTTTTCATTAAATTATGTTCAATTTTTATATTGTAATGCAACGAAGTGTTAATAAATAAAATTCCTAAGTTAAATAAAAAGCAATAACTCAAATATTAAGCGTAGTCATTTCTCGTTACTGTCAACAAGCCAAAATGGCGTCGTGATTCCGAGAAGCGTATCGCTATTGCGAATCAAAGATAAAAATCAGTTTGATTGTATGGTGTCAAAATATTATTTGTTATTGAATCTTGTTAGCATTGGGAACTGATTACAAAACTGGTGTGGGTTATTAGTTATTACAATTAACACAACTTGTTCGATTATAACCTCAAAATGACTGGATATGTACAAAGTTCCAGAAGCTTCCATGCTTAGGACTAACAAATGTGTGTCTAACGGCTGCATCTATAGGTTTTGAACACATTTAACAGTGGCGAATCACGCATGTCTTAGACCCAAAGTCGACGGTGTCAGGAACAAAAGTCGGATCACCTTTTCGCCTACCTATTAAAATTTTTTATTGAAAAAATTATCACGAAACATATACAGAAACCTGAGGCTCAGACCTAACAGCTTGTAGTGCCACTGTTTTAGTACTATCAACTGTACTCACGTAATACGACATTCATTTTGTATTAATAATAGATAAATATGTCTCTTTCTGTTAAATTATGCTTACACTATGATGAAAAGGGACAGTACTAGAGCTGGACTCTTATTAACAATTAGGCCAACCTTAAACGTTTCTCAACTGAATTTTTATTTATCATCTAAGTATACTAATTTTAATGTAGGTGTTTGTAACCAATAAATACTGAACTTTAACAATTTTCATTGCCTTTGTATGCATTCATTTATTACGCAAAAAATAATAATTAACCAGGCCTAAATTGGGTACATTCCTCACACATGCCTGAATGCTTATAAAAATTACTGTCTGAGCTGATTCTTGTCACGCGATTTTGGTCTCGAAGTGATAAGGCTAGTGCTAACAATCTAATAAGACGAAATTTAATTGAAAACCGTCTCACTTTCCTCGGACAAACACAAAAGCTGGCGCGGCCGCAGAGCAGACGGAAAATAATAAACGGTTAAAAAATAAGAGTCTTTCCTCCAACTTTGATTTGGTTCCCTTTGGAGTAGACGCTTGTGGCGTCTGATAGATAGTACCTACCGGTGACCCCAGAGCTGGTGCTTTAAGTATCGCAATACAGTGAGGTAGGTACCTATGCTAGCATCAAAAGTACACTGCCAATTTTAAAATTTGTTTTTAAGTTTATATTTATTCATTTTTAATTATTATCATAGTAGTTATATATTATATTATATTATATTATATTATATTATTATATTATATTATATTATATTATATTATATTATATTATATTATATTATATTATATTATATTATATTATATTATATTATATTATATTATATTATATTATATTATATTATATTATATTAATTCTATACTCGACTTATTTGGTGTATGACGTTGATATTGATATACCTATACATCTTTAAAAAAATATAATAACTAAAATAATATACATTGAAAAAAAAATAACTTACCTTAACACACTACACACTCTACACTTATATTGAAGTAGGAATATGTCAAATGGATTTTAGTTTCAGTTATAAAATTCTTGTATGTACCATACTTAAATATTCTAATTCTCATGTCCCGTTTGGATGTCTGTTAATAATGAAGAATTTCTCCATGTCCACTAAGATATATGATAAATACACATTCATAATAGCTATAAACTGTTCCAGGAACAATGGAGTGGGAGGACCAAGCCAACGATGTTGAGATAAGTCGATTGTCGCTTCTGCCGACGGCGGTCGCACCATATAATTACATTTATTGGAATATGATTTAAATCTCGTTTCTCTGATGGATTTTGATAACGACCCAAGTGTCCAACGATTTTGTTCCATTTGGAGTTAGAGGCATTTAAAGATATAGTCGGCCTTGTGAGCGTGAGTGTCCTTCAGCAAAGAAATTAAGATTATTTATATCTTCACTTTTTCTCGAAAGTATCCATAGGCTCTTTCTATACCTATACGAACGAATCTTGCAATGCCAAACTTATGTTAATTTTAATACCGAGAAGGTGTGTGGAATTAATTTAAAAAATTCTTCAGTTTATCGTACACATTTGTAATTTTTACATAGGCGTTTTATGTGTATCTATCAAATTGTAACACTGTATGATGCTAACCACATAGCACACCTAATGATATCATTTTTAAGCGCCATCTACCAATATTATTTTTTATAAATGTTATGAAACACAGTGACAAATGCTATAATCAAAATTAACGTTTTGTTTATATATTATGTTCCATAACCTGTTAATAATTTTCTTACTCTGAACATTTGAAATTGTATATTTATTTATATTACCATGCCTTTTTCCACGGACAACAGATCTCCACGTGCTACGGTCCCGACATACCTCTCTTGCATGACCATGCACCATGCACGCTTGTTATGGGCACTTTTAACTTGTCCCTTCTCTAGTTCCTCCTTGGATTTGGTCCAGGTATGTACGACAAATGCTACCCAACCCGGCTTTACCATTGCGAAGAAATAACGTTTACTCCACGTTTTTTTGTTTGAAACATACATGTGTGTAGCTATATTAATAAAAAAGCTTAAGGATTTAACAACGACCATGATTTGTGGAGCAAAATAATCATGTATTATTATAGTTCTTACGACTTACCGTTCAGTATGACTCCGGTAGGTATGTTTAGAACGTGTATTTACGTATGGGCAAGGTCTTAAAGTACCTATTGGGTCCACAATTTTTGGGTCCATTTGGAAAGTAAGAAAAAAAAATCTGGGTTTATGGGTAATCAAATATGTATTACAATATAGCATTCATTATAAGTGCTGCTCCCACGAGAATGTAAGTGCGTGCTCCTATTTCACCATGCCTCCTGCTGATAGAGGACAGATCTTTGTTTTTAATTTATTTTATTATTATTTATTTACTTAAGAATTAAGATGTCATTTGGAACATGGTATAATGGTAGCAGCTCCTTACAAACGTTGTGTAAAACTTGGTGATTAAATAGTGTTCTTCTCTTCCGTTCTACGCCCTTGATTTGAGAACTGGCAGTAGGTAAATGTAAAATTAGAAGCATTTCATATACATATAAATATGTATTTTTTTGACCTTCATAAGTGTAATTTGTGCTACCTATATATGAATAAATGATTTTGACTTTGTTTTTGGTTATAATGCCGAGAATTGATTTTTAATTTTGAGAATTTAAGAGAAATTCTCATTGATTGGGGTCTCCTCAACTCGGGGGCCTAGGCCATTTTACAAATATTCAATGTCCATTTTAATACCAATTGTGTTTTAGATAATTTTGCGTGATAATTACTACAAAATAATTGTCTACCATAAGGCTCGGTTCACACGTGTACCCTGGCACCGAAGGCGCGACAACGCGACACCAGCGCAGCCATTAATCATTGTCGCGTCAATGTGCTTTGTCGCACAAATTGCTTATTGTACCGTCAAATTGCCGTAATTTAACGACTATTAAAATACAAATTTAGTAGCTATGATGGATTTCGATAGTTTTATAAGCCTTATATTACCGTAAACAACAAATTTTTGTATGTTTGTTGACAAGTTTTAATTAAACAAATTTTTTTGGTTGAAAATCATCTACTGTCAGTTTCGGTAAACATTTTCTATAAGGTAGGTACCTACTAGAGAATCGGCGGTGATCCCTGGGAGATACGACCTCAAATTTCAGAATCATACTCCTACCTCAAAGTCCGGCAACGCACCGACTAATGAGTGCCCATGGGCTGCGATGTAACATCGTTTGCCCTATAAAAAATTATATTTTTTTACATACCGCAGTCCCTTCGTGAATATCACCTTATGCAAAAATTTAGTTAATTTGTGTTTCACATTCTGTTGTGATTATAATAAGCTTCTTTACAAGTTCCATCAACTATGCGTCAGTAAAATTGTAATTCCTTCGTCATTTTTAACTGGACTTTTTAAAATAAAAGTTTATTTTCCTGTATTTAGGAACTATCGAATAAACTATACGTAATGGCAAAACTGTCACTACGTTCGTTACAGTTAACTCGACGAGACTAATAATTCGATATACCAACTCTGACAGCGAGTGACAGAGACAGCTCTCTATATCTGTTTCAAAAGTCCGATGAGCATCGTGGAGTAATTCTTCCGTTTTCAATAGTCGAGTGAGTCACGTGACCAAACATTCAGCCGCTCCACTCGAGAATTTAATTTGAGCAAACGAAAAAGAAAAGGGGTTGTATGCAAAATTGCTGACTTTATTAGCGGACCCGATCAAAGGGTTGAGTCAAGGATATAAAAGGACTAGATTCACTAATTGTCGATTTTAAACGTAAGTATTAAAAATTTAATTTCTAAAATAAGTGAGACAACACACAACGAATGCTAATCTTAATAATCTTTCATTTATTTTATTTACCCTTCGTTATTTATAGAAAAACAAATAACATAATACGTAAAAATTATATGGATGGGACGGCGGGCCTTATCGCTAATAAAAAAAAATATGATGGGTGTAGTGCACAACCAAATCTTATAAAAAAATTATAGAATCACCAACCTTAATCTAAAATAATAATAAAATAAACTAAAAAGCTAATCTCACGGATTCATGAATTGAGATGCAATACAAAAGATTTTTTATTACCAACACACAAATATACAGTAATTACAATATTCTTAACCTATGTAGGTAATAACAATAATAATTAAAAATTGATACACTTTCTAAACTGCTGATCCCTTGGCGTTGCGTAGAGATGTGGGGTCTGCATCTTCTACCGCATTTACCATGGAGAGTGTTCAGAGGAGTTGTTCGGATGTTCGGAGGCAGAATATAAAACCGCATCACCTCGACGTCCGTCGTTCCACAACTGAGCGTTTCTTGAGGCAGTTTTTGCCGCACACTATGTGAAGGATTTCCGAACCAATTCGACTTAGTGTCCTTCAAGAAAAGAGCGTTCCAATTCTTAAAAGGCCGGTAATGCACTTGCCTGCCCGTTTGCCTCCTGTTATATTACAAAAAATAATCTTTATTCGCATTGAATCAGACAGAATCCTAATTCATCCAGTTCTCTATGTCGTAAATTTCATATCGACAAGCGAACAGTAAACAGACGCTTAGCTACTCCGATACTACGAAAAATATTTTGATTATTTTAAACTCGTAGACTAAAACATCTTATTACCCTGTTAAATTGTATATTAATAATTCATAAGAATTGCTTATAAATTAACTGTAAAATTTGCGTCCAAACAGCAATAGTAGGTATGTTGTTGTACCTACATTTTGCTCACGCAGGCTTTCTTAGTTTTATAAGTGCGGCGATTACCTAAATCGACGGAGTTACGCAAAGAGAGTAGCCAGACGCAGGCACCCTCTTTAAGAGTTACATTGCACTCATTCGTTACATAGCAATTAACATTTCACTATTTCGCTTATATCCTATTTGTTGTACGCGAGTGGTTAATATACAGTAAAAAAAACGTGTGGTTACTTAAATATGTACACGCGTTAGAAGTTACACTTCTTTGGCGTAACAAGATAAAAATTTTCTTCTACGTTTGTAGAAAAAACTACAATAACAATAGAAAAAAACTAAAATGTTCACTATAGCTAACTTCAGGGTGTCGGTTTTTTTGTGACAGTGTGCGCTCATCATTTTTCCCTAACGCGCCTATGGCTCTTGGATACTTGAATTCTACATGGAAAACCATGGGTTAGGATATCTATGGATATTTTAACCAATTTGAAGGGAGGTTCTTATAAGTACATATATATTATATAATCATGTCATGAAAACCGCTTCAGTAGTTTTTCATAGATGTAACCTAGGTTTTACTCAAGTGACAGAGTTTTGCGTTAAAGGCGAATAAACTTATATCTAAATCTCCCAAATGATGAAAAGGGATGAGGGAGTAGAGTCTAAAAAAATCCGAATAAGTTCCCCAGCTTAACAAGTTGGCTGGGGCAGTTTAAGTATGGGCCAAGATCGGGCGGTGATGGAAGCAGAAGAAAAAAAAATGGCGATTAAAAAGAGTGGCGGAGAGTTTATCGCCAGTTCTTCTCTCCCGTTCTACGCCCTTGATTTGAGAACTGGCAGTAAATGTAAAATTAGAAGCATTAATATGTATTTCTTTACTGACGAGTCATAAGTGTACATTATGTTACCTATATGATAAAATGTTTTTTTTATTTATTTTTTTTCTTTTAGCTTACCTTAGTCAGTCTAGTGTTACAGCTGGATCGAGTGGAGTAGCTGAAAGCCAGCAATTGGCGAACGGTGGTACAGAACAAGGACGGAGGATAAGAGAGAACAAGAGAGACCTCTCGTCCGATCTCAAGTCAAATATCCACTTTTAGTATGATCATCTACGTTAACATACATTTGAATATTACCCAAACCCTATAATAAAACCTAAATTCATTATTCGCAGCCAATTACGTCGTAAAGTGCAATAATGGCGAAATTGTCCGTCACAATTACCCGCGAAAAGCGGCAAATGACCGACGAATTTGCATAATGGAACCCGCGGGCGATGTGACAATCATTATTATCACCTGTAATGTGTTTACATTTTCAATTATCGGAAATATCGATAAACCGGTTCAAAGATGCCGGTTTTCGCGCGCCTATATTGTTAATACTATTTTATAGTTCCGTTTAGATCGGATATAATATGGTTTTGTTTACAATTCATGAAGATCTGCTTCAAAGTCAGCAATTTTTTTGCTGTGGTAGAAACTTACAAAATTGCTGTTGCTACTAGTGATTCTATTTTTTTTTTTTTTTAAAGACAATTCACACATATTGACCTAGTCCCATGCTAAGCTGGTGAAGCTTGTGTTATGGGTACTAGGCAACGGATATACATACATATTATAGATAGATATACATATAAATACATATTTAAACACCCAAGACCTAAGAACAACACCAAATGCTCATCACATCGATGTACGTCTCAGCCGGGGATCGAACCCGGGACCCATGGATTCGCAGTCAGGGGTACTAACCACTAGACCAATGAGTCGTCTAAATTACTTCCTTCATCAGGAGCTTATGGGTGCAGGATGGGTTTTGGTATGGGTGCTACTTGTGGGGACATGTTTGCCCCGTCTCATCTCCCTCGGACAAGCAAAAAAGCTGGGATGGCAGCAGAGCAGGCGGAAAATAACAAACGGCTCAAATATAAGAGTTTTTCCACCAACTTCGATCTTGATCCATTTGGAGGTCCTTGGGCCGTCAGGTTCAAGTACACAGGCTATAATTAAAGATTTAAGTTGGCACCTGGTAGATAGTACCGGTGACCCCAGATCTGGTGCTTTCCTGGCTCAACGAATAAGTATTGCAATACATCGAGGAAATGCTGCCAGCGTTAAAGGTGCCACAGGTAGCAAACTTTTTGAATTTGTTTTAATTTTCTTTTTATTGATTTTTAATTATTTTTATTATTACTAAGTAGGTTAAGCAATCTTAAAATACTGTATATTTGATGGTGATTACTTTAACATAAAAGGTGTCTAATTACCCTACTTAGATTATCTATCAAAGGGAAGACTCTGATCTTGTGTAGGTACTGTTTTTTCCAATTACCACTATTATCAAATTTTCCTTAATAAATAAATAAATAAGACTATCGCGCACTCACACTAATTCAAATGATTTGCCCTTTTCAATCTTCTCACTAGGGCAGTGGTGTCAAGAAGTTGAATAGCCTCTATTTAATAAAGAACAAATTCTTTTCTTACACAAAACGACATTTGAATTTAAATCTGTTTAAGGAAAGCCGTCAACACATTTCTGGATCTAGTTTATAAATGTCTCAAGGAGTGATGCCTTTCTAAAATACTTATCATCCCCCTCCCCCTATCCATACATAATTTTTAGTAAAATTTAATTGTTCACTCACACTGTTATTGTTAAATGATAGAATTATAGGACACAGTAACTAATTTGTCCATAGCCTAGTGTATCAATAATTGTTTTAACGGGAAAAGTCCACATTACATTAATATAATATGCAGTACATTCAATTATTACTTTATAAACAAACTTTCGCGTTCATAATGTAATTGCTATTAATAATAACAATTACACGGTAACAGATGACATGCGCATGATTAACCGCAAATCGAACTGTCGCTCGCGGTTACCAAAAATTGCCGACAAATGCCGATCTTTTACCACAATGCTTTTAACTGATTACGTCACGCAATATTATTGTCAAGAATCCAAAATTGAGAATTATTCTTTATTCTGATGAACCTGCCTTGCGATTCTGTAACTCACTTTTCTAACTCTCACAGCGGTTCCTGATAAGGAGGGAGCTTGTAGTTTATTGTTTATCAAAATGCCAAATCGTAAAATGACTGCTTTACGACTGAATTGACCGCGACCGCCGCTGTGAAAACCGCTGTGAGAGTTCGAAAAGTGAGTTACAGAATCGCAAGGCTGGTAGAACCCTTAAGAGATTTGCCCTCAGATTTCTTCTCCGTAAATTCTATCAAGCACAACTCATTTATCCAAGGTAAAAATTTGCACGATTATACTGCTACAAAAATTATTATGAATGAGACTATAACGGAGAATTTCTACTCTTTAAAGGAAGTGCTATCTCCTATTTATTTTAAACAAATACTTAATATTTAGTGTCTGCCTAAAATTCCAATATCGCAATTTGTGTGGACTGAATCAACAATTCAAGAAATCGTACTAACAAAATCTCTTCAACAAGGAATCAAATTCACATTTCACATTTAAACTTAGAACGATTGTTGTGTGTTTCTATGTATCTTAAACACACAAACACAAGATCAAAAAAAAACTTAAATGTTTTTAGACGATATTTTTTATATCTAATAATCTTCATAGCACATTTAATGTTCCACGTAAATTCAGCAGCCATTTTTCTTTTTTGTTGACCGTGCATAGCAATTAACCCTTCGGAAGCCTGTCAACGTAACCCTTTCATACCATTGTCAATTGTCAACCATGGAATTAAAAGTGGGTGTATTTTTACCGCCTATTCACTGAACAGGGGTGAATGGGTAATATTGGGTTGCCTGCATAATTAAAGGGTTTAATATTGGCTTCTTTACAAAAAAAATTCTATACGATTAATATTTACTAAGTAAATAGCTACTCCATGTTGATCAATATATCTAATTACTTGCCCCGAAGTTAGTTATTATCCATATTTAAGATTTTTTTTTTATGTTATGCACTTCTTGAACTTTACAGGAATCAAGTTTTCTTGAACCCCCTTCCAAATCCGATATCCCGTTAAAACAAATTAAAACAGATGCATAAATTACTCCGTATTAGTATTACTACGTAATTTTATTTATTCGTATATCGACGTAGGAAAGCATATTTGCTGTAAGTAGACAAAATACCTAAAGTGACTTTTTCCTGCCATTAGAAAAAAAAGCCGCATCGAATGACCCGGGTCCTGTGTCTCTACGATGAAAAAAAAATAACATACGCCGTTGAAAACGCCCGTACCTACTTCTATTTTTTTTAGCAAGATTAAATGCTGTATGTAGACCAAAATCCAATCATTATAGACAATTTGTACTTACAGCAAAAGAAAAACTGCATTTTTTCTTTACAAATACTTACTTCTTCCCATTTAAAAACTTAACGCTACTTACAGCATTTCAGCGACGTATGATTTTTACATTCGTTTACTTACAGCAAGTTTAGGGAACCTACAGTTTTAGTTTTTTTTTACCATTTACGACATTTTATTTCAACCATACATTACATTACCAAATGACCCACTGCATTTCTAGATCTAATCATAATTATAAACTAATCTTACATCTTGAATTGCAATTGAAATTACCAAAATACATAAATTTACTGCATACAGCATATTTACCGCCTGTAAATTGATAATATTTCCGCGAGTACATTTTTCTTCCTTAGTTACAGCGTTTTAAAGGTTTGTGATTTAAAAAACTGTTTGCTGTAACTAGGCAAACACGTACTTATAGTAACTTTGGATAAAAAGTTTACATTGCAAATGGTGACTGGCAGTTAAATAAATATATGTTTCAAAAATGGTAGCAATATCATGGATAGGTCAGACACTATTATTTTTTTTCCGAAATTAATAAAGTTTTTTGGCTCTGGTGAATAATTGCAATATGTCTACTTACAGCAAATGTGCTTTCCTACGTCGATATATATAACAATGGGCAACGGGCAGGAGGCTCAACTGGTGTTTAGTGCCATAAGGCCATAAGGCTCGCAAATGGGTTGCGGGCTCTTTAAAAAATAGTACCTACGCTCTTTTCTTAAAAGACCCTAAGCCGAATTGGTACTATAACTTTCAATAATTCTATAATATAACTTTTGCAATACACGTGAATTTCCACATAATTCGCGAAACGGCGACGTGTAATGAGTTAATGCCGGCAAATAAAGCTCGGTACACAAGGACGTCGCATTTGACAGCTTGAAGAGTCACGCGATGCTTGTAACGCGCGTGTGTGCACGCCTTAACTGTACAGACAGAAAAAATTGCCAAAAATTATAATAAACGATATTTATTTCTTTCTTCTAGAGTTTACTTACTCTGTCTGTCTCTATCTGTGTAAGTAGACATTTTAAATGTAAAATTAAAAATAAAGCTAACTCTTTCTTTGACGAATTTATAATAACAATTTATTTACCCTCCAGTACCAGCTCCTACCACTTGACCATACTCAACGAAGAGCGGTTCGAATCGTCGACGACCAGTCACTTTCCTAGCGGCTACATCCCTTGGCGTTGCGTAGAGATCCCTCTGCATCTTCTACAGCATATACCATGGAGAGTGTTTAGAGGAATTGTTGGTTTAATACCTGCAGTTCCATCATCGAACGTCAAAGTAACAATCCGTATCACCTCGACGTTCGTCGTTCCACAACTGAGCGTTTAAGGCAGTTTTCGCCGCGCACCATTACTATGTGGAACCAGCTGCCCACTGAACCCATTCGGCTTAGGGTCCTTCAGACAAGAGCGTACCAGTTCTTAAAAGACCGGGCACTTGCGAGCCTTCTCCCAACGTGGGTGTCCATAGGTATTGCTTGACATCAGGTGAGCCATCAGCCACCTGCCTGTTACATAAAAAAAAATTAAACCACAAAACGAATACCATAATTTGAACGGCTCATTGGTCTAGTGGTTAGTACCCCTGACTGCGAATCCATGGGTCGATCCCCGGCTGAGACAAACATCGATGTGATGAGCATTTGGTGTTGTGCTTAGGTCTTGGTTGTTTAAATATGTATTTATATGTCTATCTATCTAAATGTATGTATATCCGTTGCCTAGTACCCATAACACAAGCTTCACCACCTTAGCTTGGCACTAGGTCAATTGGTGTGAATTGTCCAATCATAAAAAAAAACAAAAAAATACATAAAAATCTTATAATAAAAGCTTAAATTTTAACTTAAAATATTTGTTATGCTAGTGTTAATTTGTAAATACTCTTATGAATGCGTATTCACTAAATGTTTTTACATTTTTGTATGGAAATAAATGAATGCTGGAAATAAAGTATTTTTAAATTCGCACAATAACCTACATTAACATATTAATAAATGTAAAATATATGAACTTTTAAAATTAGGTAATGAATTATTAACTTTACAGTTATTTGGCGGAATTTGAATGGGCTGATGCTTAGGATTCTCTGGAAATCTAAGGAAACAAACGTTACAGATGATTACAGAAAAATAGCGTCTGTCGACACTTACTAACGGATCCTGATCTTTGGACTGGTAACAGAGATCGTGAAAATAGAGAAAAACTTATCGTGACTTAGAGTGGCACCAGATCTCGAGGCCGATCCCCAACTCCCTAGACCGATGTAGGGAAGACTCTTACAGTTCTTACCATCACCTAGGTGCAGGGGCTTGGCGAAGACAGGGGAGAGTGGAGGAAGTTGTGCGTCGCCACTAACACGACCTTCAGAAATGAAGAACGCAACCGAGGAATATTGTATTGCCAAATTTTATAGATTTACCGTAGAAATTTTTTAATATAAAAAAATAAATCAATCAGTTACAACCTTTTTGGTCTGAGCTTCGGATTTCTGTGTCTGTTTCATGATCATTTGTCAATCTAATAGGCAGGTAGGTGATCAGCCTCTTGTACCTGACACTCACCGTCGACTTGTGGGTTTAAGGCAAGGCGGTTTCCTCGCGATGTTTTCTTTCACCGTTCGAGCAAATGATAAATGATAGAAAGTCGGGGTTCGAACCTACGACCTCAGCGATGAGACGCACCCTAAAGCTTAACCAACACACTCTTAAATTTGCAATATAGCCTATTTAATATATTTAAATGTTCATTAAAGTACAATTATTTTGCTATCCTTACTAATATTGACAGTGTATAATTGAATGTACAATTTATAATTATTAAATAAAACATAGATTTACGTTTATTGCATTGGAGCCTGCTCAGGTGTTAACACTTGAGATTTACAGGTTGTAATTACACGTAACAGTTTTTGTATTTATGTTGACCGTACTTTGTTAATTATAGTTTGGTTATCGCTGTAATTATTTTAAAATATTTGGGATAAATTATATCAATTATATTTGTACCTGCCGCAAGCCAGTATTATTTTTGCGTCCGTATCTTTGATACTTTTTAAGCTATTAGGATAGAATTAGAAACTAGACGCAGTGCAAACTATGGCGCACGTATTTTAAAAAATCCAGTACATATTTAACAGGACTCAAACTTAGTACAAATACTTGGTTCTTAATCTTACCTTCAGGTATTCAGAGTCGACATTTAAAGATAAGTATCACTTCAGTTTAGAGATCTTTTCGGACCACGATCACTAACGAGCAACTTTGGGAGCCGAGAAACGCTGCAAATAGCGCAAGTGGAAATAGATAGGCCATACACTCCGAAGAGATTCCAATCATACCCCCAAGCAGGCGCTTGGAGCCCGCAAGGAAAGCGGGAGCGGGCCCAAGCAAACCTGGCGTCGTACAGTTGCAGATGAGGCGAAGAAGGCCGGAAAGACTTGGAGCGAGGTGTAGGAGTTATATAGAGCAAGAGCCCACGACGGCCAGACCTTCGTTATTTAATAAAAGCTGAAAGTTCTTCCGTGGGTCAAAAAATTTACCTTAATAGGTAGGTACTTTAACGAATTTCAGGTACTATTTTATACACCTTTACTACTTGTTACCTGTCCAAGTAATCACTAATCAAACTCTATACTGGTCGTTCTTACCTGTACAGTGGACGCGCATAGAAGAACTTTCAGCTTTTATTAAATAACGAAGGTCTGGCCGTCGTGGGCTCTTAGGCCAAAAGGACATTAAGCCATGACTTCAGCACGTATAAAATGTATTGGATTCTAGCGATGTTTTTACAGTAGAAATTGTGCAATAAAGTTTCGTTTTACAAAAAGAATAACTTATTAGGTAGGTAAATCTGTCACTTATCAAATATCAATAATTCTATTACACCAATCACTCCATCACGAGAGGAACTTCAATCTTGCCGGGATACGAACTGCTATTATATATCTGTAAGGGATAAGTAATACTGCTTACATCGGCATAACAGGAATTGTTATGACAAACTATATCATGGGACTAAGGCAGTCCTTCCAATAATTTTTGTATTCAATAAATATATCGTTTATTAAAACTTAAACTTAACAATCACAATTTCTGTTTCTTTTATTAAGTAAAATCGGTGTCATGTAACAATAACATACCGCAAAACTAGAAATTAGAAAACTGCTGAATTTACATATTATTAATTAGCATGTAATATGAAATAAATAATAAAAATAAAAAAAGAATTATATTTCACTTTTTAGTTTGATGTTCTTTAAAAGCGTGTGTTCTAGTTTTTTTAAACTATAATTTTTTTTTTATTTTTTTTTCGGATTATAGCATTGTCTTCGATCTTTGACAGGTGCGCAAAGTTTGAATTAAATCTGTCCGTTAAAAGTGGGTCAAAATCGAGTCCGAAGGAGTCGGTTACATACATACATACATACAGGTGAAGCTAATATAAAGCGTGTAAAGACATTTGCGGCTATTAAAATGGATTCATTAGTTCCCGAGTCTATTTCTACAAACACGCTGTATATAGTGTATACGAAGATTTGAGATCACCCCAAGTTTTGACTGATTATCAAACATCGTCTCAGCGTTTTGGTTCAATGGGGTAGGGGAGTTCCAGGGGGTTGTGGGGTGTTATGGGGGTATGCAAACATCTCAATTACCGCAGTTATTAATTCAGGGGGCGATTGTTGATCAAGCTTTGTCTCTAAACATAAGATCATGTCACGCGGAAGACTACTCCGAGATTGATTTTGAAATAAAGAGGAAAAAGGAATACAAGACGGATGTTCTATTGCTTATACACATAGAGAGAGAGAGATAGAGTTTTGGTTAGTCTGAAATTAATTAATGAAGCCTATTTCGCATTTCAGTTATTAACAATTCAGATAATCTATATACAAAAAAATTAAACCCGTTTTACGTTGTCACGATATAACATGAAAACGGCTTGACCGATTTGTCTGATTATTTTTTTATAATATTCCTTGAAGTACGAGGATGGTTCTTACGGAGAGAAAAATTCAAAAAAATCGAGTGAAAAAGTGTAAAAACAACACTTTTCTATATTCCCATACAGAAGATTCGTAATAATACTTAAAAGTCAATTTGAACTTTAATACCATACCATAAAGTTTAAGTGTTAGGGAAGGGGTTCCGGGAAGGTAAATTTTTATTTTTTGACATAATGTATTTGTTGTCTCAACAACTTTCTTTTTTTTTATCTAGCTAGACCGGTGTCCCGAATAGCAGATAAGTATTTAAAAAAAATAAAGAATCGACTGTTAGGCGGTACGATGTTCGCCAGGCCAGCTAGTGTAAGTCTATACTTACCTATTAAATCTTTAAGATTTAATAGGTAAGTATAGACTTAGAGTTAGTTTCGATTTATCTATTAAATCTCTACACACGAGTAGGTACTATGTGCATTCTTCCAACTCAAATACATTTTGGCCCGTTGGGATTGGCAACTAGGGCTTTCGACCTATACGTATTCTGTGCTTGTATTAAGTTTAGACGTTCAAGTACGTGTTTTTCAAATTGTGAATGATTTTCATTTTTTTTTTTATTTACACTTCGTTGCAAATAAAAGAAACACAATACATAAACATTATAAGGGATGCAACGGGCGGCCTTATCGCTAATAAGCGATCCCTTCCAGGCAACCCTAGTTAAAGAGATAAACTAAAAAAAAAAAAGAAACATGATGCGTGCGAGAAGTGCAGAACCAAATGTTATATAAAACAATATATATATAGTTACATTTAATCGTTGTAATAAAAAGAACTTGAGTAATTTCATGCACTCCACGGCTTTATTTTTTTCTGTGCCTAGATGAATACGCCGGTGATACCCAGAACCTATTTTTTCTATATTTATCCAGACTATAACTAGTTAACAATTTGAATTTGGAAGCTGAAATGTACCTATAAACTAGAGCTTGGCTACCTCATCGTTTCAGTTACCTATTAGTGCTGCTTGTTAAGCCTTCGATAATGATCATACCAGGATATAAGGGTGTACTTTATACTTATAGTGTAAATACTATCGCATTTAATGTAAGTGTTACCTAATTAATTAAAAAAGACGTTAATTAACATTTCTACAAAGGAAATCCGTATTTTGGTCGCTTTAAAAATGAAAATTATATGTATGAATAATTGTACGTTTATAGAGTTTAAGTCTGCCCTTTTAATACGTAAAGAATGTATTAATCTGTGACAGTATCTATAAAGCTGACATTGACAACTTACCTCTAACATTCTGTCAATTTCAACTAACAAAACCGAATCTACTGATTAATTACTAATATAACAATAAAATTCTTTTTCCTACTTCTATTTCTGTCCTTTTAGCTAATATAGATATTGATGTATAAATGTTAGCCAGTTAATTTGTTCATAATAATATAAAATTATAACCATTTATGTACTTATATACCTACTAAATTTTATTTAAATATTTATATACATTATTGTTATTATACTTAATTTACCTGATCCTTTTCTAAATTCCGTTCCAATTTCCAATACAATAACACACTTCCTAAACTTTGTGCATGGCTGACGCAAAAACGGTGCAGGTCAAGCTGGGGATCGAACCTACGACCTCAGGGAAGAGAGTCGCACGCTGAAGCCTCTAGGTGGACACTGCTCTATTATTACCACAGTACATAAACTATTTTAATTCAACTTACGTTAATAATACTTATAATTATTTACCATAAATTAGTAGATATCCCTAACAAGCCGAAGTTCCCGCAAAATGTTTAAAATTACATAATTTGAATCAACCCCTTCGCCGCGTCACCCCCAATTTGCAAAACAAATTAACGCTCCTTGACAACCGTCGCCTTTGGATGCTATACAGCCATGATATTCAGTTATATCAAATTAATTAGTAAAGTATAAAATATCAATTTGACAACTTTTTTTAAATTGATAGACATGCCAAGGAGGAGTGGAAAGAAGCATGGCGTAACTGAGACATCGCAAAAGAGCAAAGGAGATAAGATTAATGACCACAATAGAGGAAATTATAAAAAAATAAGACAATTGAAATGGCGCTGGATATGACGGAGCTGGTTGAAATGGAAAAAATATTACAGAATGGCATCCACGAGCACCACTCACCACACGGCACCTAGTCTATTCCATTTGACATATTATCGGCACTTGACATAATAATTTCCACATAACACTTACATTTCATAACTAAACTATGCCCAATTATTTCCGTTTCAGCTTAGGACAGGTTGAGAAGATTTTGTTTCAAATAGTGAAGGTATCAAGTTTTGAATCGTTAGTGAAAATTTTGTTTTTAAGAAAGTGGTTAAAGGTCGGTTTTCGTTTCCAAAAAAGTCTTAAATATTAATTGTTTATTAAATATTGGCAAAAAACGAAATGCCATTTTTTTCATCTTTAATTGTTTATAACTTTTGCAATTTTTTATGTGCTAATACACGCTTTTGGCACATTTTTCTAGACGTCATTCCAGATCCAATGAGCTATCGCACATAATTTTAAGAGCAGTATCTCTATTTTGTACCATTTTCAACTTGTCGACTAGACTAGTAGTAAAAAATCAAATATTACTCATGTTATATTTGAAATCTTAAAACAAATCTACCTATACTTTCTAACTACATAAATCTCTATACACTGTCTTAATTTTGATATGTTCGGAAAGAACACACACTATTACTGGACCAAATTAAATGATAATTATAAGAATGTTGACAAACAAAACCTAGTTAATTATTATTACCAAAATATTTTAAATAAATGTCTACACAGGTGTAAAATAGAGCAGTGTTGGCCTAGTGGCTTCAGCGTGCGCCTCTCATACCTGTGGTCGTAGGTTCGATCCCCGGCTGTGCTCCAATGGTCTTTCTTTATACTCGTATGTGCGCATTTAACATTTGCTCGAACGGTGAAGGAAAATTTCGTGAGGAAACCGACATGTCTTAGACCCAAAAGTCGACGGCGTGTGTCAGGCACAGGAGGCCGATCACCTACTTGCCTATTAGACTTAAAAATTATCATGAAACAGAATCAGAAATCAGAGGCCAAAACCTAAAGAGGTTGTAGCGCCACTGATTTATTTATTTTACACAGGTGTCAAATATAATTTATCTAGTTATTAAGTAATTAGTCTCAAGGTTTAAAATAAAATTACACTTGCAATTTAAGCCATGAATAGGAAGACACTGTTATCTTGAACCCCATAAGATACCATAATTTACCTATCGCGTGTAAAAAGACCATACAATCATGACCAAGTTAAGTGACCTCTCAGTCTCTTCTAGTTTCTGCGCAAGTTAGTATACAGTAGAGGTCATGTAATTGGTCGTGGACTGTCATTATCTTACAGGGCGTGGCGGAAGAAATATGGTCCTTACAAAATACGTTCAAGATTTAATACTGATTTTAGTTTAGGGACACGATACTTTTTAGACACGTTTTATAAAGTACATATTCCATAATGATCCTCTTCATTATTAATGTTTAATAATAATAATTTTATTAAATAACAAACACGTATCCAAGGCATCTGATGTAATGAGAAGTCTATTTCAGGAAACTGTGACTTCCCGAGAAGATTTACAATAATTGAAATTAAAAAAAAATTTAACAATGTTTGGCAATTAAAATATTAAAAAAAGTGTGTGTACTTATGTACACGCGTTATACTTCTTTGGCGTAATAATTTCATGGTCACCTGGTTCATGGTTATATGTACTAATAATGATATTTTACAAAAAATAATTGTAACATTGGAATGGGTTTTCTCGTATAGAAATATTTATTCTGGTTTAAATAAATATGACTCTGAAAAACTCTATGCCATGACAGACAATGCAACTTAGCGGCCCAGACTGTTTTACCGACATTTTAACAGATATTTGATCAGGGTGTCGGTTCTTTGTGACGGTGTGCGCGCGTATCGTTAAAATTCACTATCATTTTTCCCTAACGCGCCAAAAGTGGTATAACTTCAAAAACAGAAGCTAAAATCGTTCTGTGCGTTGGTGCGAGGTGTGTTAAATATTAAATTTTACTTTAAAAAGTTATGTAGCATCGCTAGTAATAAATAAGCCAAAAATACGCCGGGATCAAAGTATACTTAACATTAACGGCCGTGCCGGTCCCTTAGACCGACGGATAAAAACTGTTTTAACCCAGGACGGGTTAAGTGTCCAATTAGCATGGTTGTGTCAAAACGACCGCGGCGACACTGCAACCTGAATTTACACCCTCACTGCACAAAGACGCATTGATGTATTTCACATAGATCTAACAACATATAGACTCACTTTGTTTCAGAAATCCATGTTATTCTTCTCTACTCTATGCAATATTTAGGCAATAAGTAGGTGAGACGTTATAATAGCTATCTGATAAGTCTAAAATATTATAACTTTTATTAGGCCATTTTAAAATCTGTATAAAAATAAGATATATTTTAGACTTTTTTAGTTTACTTGCAATTATTAAATAAATAAATGTCACTACATTAGAGTTAGTTATTTTTTTATATTTTTTATCTTCTTAGTGACACAAAAGTGATAACGACAATTAGATTTAGAATATAAGACAGTACGTTACGTTTAAATAATATTTTTAGAATATCTTATATGAACACAATTTGTCAATTTTTAGTGGGTATCTATAATTAGGCTGAAAAAAAAGAAAAAAAAGCGGTGCGAAAATAAGTTTTTCGATTTTTTTTCTCGAAAACTGTTATTATTTACTATAAATGTTCTAACAGTAATGTAAAACAATAGTCATATTGTATATACGCCAAACTTCGAATATTCTGATTATATAACTACCTACCTATTAACTTTATTAACAAAAGATTTTTTTATTTTTCTAGTTATGATGGTCACAGTCAAACACAATTGGATGGTTGTTGATGTTGTTTCTTAAAACAAGCAATTTTACTAAACTAAAGATCTTTGATCAAAGTAAGTGCAAATAAAGTTCATATTTGTGAACACCGACGCAAACAAAACACTTTTTCTTCACCTGTGTTGCAAAACAAGAACCAACTTTTTTAAAACAGTTTTTAGTGCTTATTATGTACATAATAAACACTAAAAACTATATTATATATAACTATAAATATATTATATTAGCTGTCGTGTACATAATATAGTATAAGAGTAATTTTAAATCAGTCTATGAGTGTTTAGCTCTTGAAAGCGGCATCACAAGGAATATTGTCGCAGTACAATGCAAAATGGAGTCTTTGTCCAATGTTGTCCTTTATAATTCGATACTTTTATGCGTCAAAATGAATCATGGAGTTTACTCATCGGAAGTCGAAGATATTATATCTATCTTACTCAATACTCTACGATTATTTAAATATGCAATATCTTTTATATGGGAATTCCAAAATAATTCTTACATAAATTACTTTCCATTCAATACAAGCAATATAGCCATAGCAATATAATTAACCATTAGTAAAAATCTTTATCTCATTGTAAATTTTTCACACGGCCTTAATTGTACAAATGGTATTACAATTGCAATTAAAACTTAAACTAATTATGAATTGTAATTTGTTAATATTTAAGTTGGTGAATATTTCCATGTCCTAAATTCTAAAACATTAATACAACAAAGTATATCTAATATATAAAATTCTCGTGTCGCGGTGTTTCTGGTTAAACTCCTCCGAAACGGCTCGACCGATTCTCATGAAATTTTGTGGGTATGTCTAAGAATCGGACAACATCTATTTATCATCTTTCTAAATGTTTAGGGGTAGTATCCACCTCTAAATTATTTTTTTTAAATTTTAGATAAAAAAATTATTCTAATTTTTTTATGATACAGCATTAAAAAATACATACAACCCCTAATTTTCACCCCTCCACAATCAACCCCTACTTCGTATTATAGTAGATAGTTATTTTTATTGAAATAAATTTTTACTCGCTAGACTGATCAAGTAAAGGCTTTTACTGGTCTTACCATCACAAAGCGCAGAGACTTGCCGAAGATAGGACAGAGTGGAGGAAGTTGTGCAAAAAATAATATCAATTTAATCGTTTGATTTTGCAAATCTATATACCCTTGACATATGAAGACGTTTATATAATAAGCTTCTAATATATATTAAAGACATTTCTCATCAATCTCCTTTTAATAACAAACGTCTTACTGAAAGTCTAGACCAATCTACCCTACCCAGATTAATTTTAAATCCAAAGTCATTGCTCTATTGCACTACCAATAAATAGTTTTTCTTATAGAGCAAACGGGCAGGGGGCTCATCTGATGTTAAGTTATACATATGGACACTCAATCCTAGAGGGCTCGCGTGTGCGTTGCCGGAAATCAAACTCAAAATATCAAATTCAAATTCAAATTCAAAAATCATTTATTCACGTAGGTAACACCAATGTACACTTGTGATTCGTCATTAAAGAAATAAATATTAATGCTTCTAATTTTACATTTACTGCCAGTTCTCAAATCAAGGGCGTAGAACGGAAGAGAAGAACTGGCAATAAACTCTCCGCCACTCTTTTTAATCGCCATGTTTTTTTTTTTTTACACAACGTTTGTAAGGAGCTGCAACCATTACACCATGTTCCACATGACATTTTAAGTAATTAATAATAATAACATAAATAAAAACAAAGACTTGTCCCCTATCAGCAGGAGGCATGGTGAAATAGGAGCACGCACTTACATTTTCGTGGGAACAACACGCAAACACATAGTCGAAATAATTAACATCACCATTATCTATATAGGTAAACAAGAACGTCAAAAATTAATTGTAAATTTACATTCGCAAATCAAGGGCGTAGAGCGGGCAAGAAGAACTGGCCAGAAATCTGTACTGTGTGGTTTGTAATCTGTATTGTATTTGTAGTCGGAAATATGTTTTGAAGAATATGTAATATCTATTTAGACAATAAATCAGGTATTCAATTTTCACTGAAGTATTTCCGAACCAATTCGACTTAGGGTCCTTCAAGAAAAGAGCGTACCAATTCTTAAAAGGCCGGCAACGCACTCGCGAGCCCTCTGGCATTGAGAGTGTCCATGGGCGGCGGTATCACTTAACATCAGGTGAGCCTCCTGCCCGTTGGCCCCCCGTTCTATAAAAAAAAACTTTAGAGGTGTCAAGGGACACCCGGATGGAACGAAATTCCTTTCGATTAATTTATATATTAATTGGTATCATAACAGTATGATAGATTTTCTAGACACCAATCTTACGACGAAAAAAAAAGCCAACATCACGAGGTGTTCTCAGGCGGTCACCCATCCAAGTACTGACCTCGCCCGACGTTGCTTAACTTCGGTGATCGGACGAGAACCGGTGTATTACAATAGCAAATAGCAAAAAAGTGTCGTGACAACTTTTCGTAAGAATTTATTCCGTCTAGCCCCCTTTCACAACGCGCGATAAGGAACTTCGTTCCAAAAATCAAAAACTAAATATGGAAAAGCATCCGCGTTGGAACTTCCCGTGCGAAGCCTCCAAAACAAATTCGCGTCTACTCTCACATTATTTGAGATGCCTTTAGCACCTTCAAGGGACACAAATCCCTTGTCTCATCCTAAAAACCTGGCGGCATGTGGCTATTAGCATGATATGAACAAACTGAGAGCTACCGGACTTGCCCAAGTCAATGTTTACTGTTGACTCAGGGATGCGCATACAACGTGAGTGATTTTTTCCTTAGCGAGCGGTGTTTTTGATCTTCGGGTTAAATTGGAGTATTGCTTTCATTGAGGTAAAGGTTCAATTGAAATGTTTAGATTGGACTTAACCGTATAAGTATATTTCAGTGTTATCCTTTTCACTTTGGTATCGCGTTTTGGCACCCAAAAGGTTGACTCTTCAAGGTTTCATGTTTTGATTTGATTTAAATTTGTGTTTCATATATGAAGATATCCTCAAATATATGTACAATAGACCTAAATAGTACCTAACAAGCTTAATAATTTTATAAAACTATTAACTAATTTATTTTAATATTGAAATCATTGGCGCTACAACCTTTTTATGTCTAGGCCTCAGATTTCCGTATCTGTTTCATGATCGTTTGGTAATCTAATAGGCAAGTAGGATAGCCTGTGCCTGACAAACGCCGTCGACTTTTTCGGTCTAAGGCAAGCCGGTTTCCTCACGATGTTTTTCTTCACCTTTAAATGCGCATACTCAAAAAAAAACCATTGGTGCACAGCCGGAGATCGAACTTACGACCAGGGTGAAAGTCGCTAAAGCCACTAGGCCAACACTGCTAATAAATGTAAGATGCTAAAACCAGTGGTCAAACAAGTTGTTTTTGTATTTATTTATTTTTGATGTATACAGGCTTATTAAAAAAACAATTTAAAAGTTGGTCTATTTTATACTCTTTTCATAGCTATTAGTGACACAAATTCTAACGACCCATTAGTAAATTAGTGACCATAGCGCCACGCAGCGGAGGTCTCTCTGAGTTAATAATTACTTACACAAACCATGGCTTCGACGCGTAAATCCTTTACAATGCTCACACAAAACGTCTTAAGTTATTTGAACACTTCAGGCCTTTACACCTTTTCGCTTCTGTATACAGAAACTAATGCATTATGCAGTGTTTAAAATAACTAGTGGTCACTGCTGTAAAAGCATAATGTCGTTTGTAACGTTATTTTGCTCCGTACATACGACGTTTTAATATTTGAGCGCGTGCGAAGGACCACCGTCAGATGTTTGCGTTAGCTGAGTTGCTTTTTACAATGAACTTAATGTGTGGACATAAACGAATAGGTAATAATCTGTGAACTTACCAATGTAAATGAAAGTACGTTTTAGGGACTATTTTAAAAATAGAATTCAGTTCGAATTCTGTATTTTTAAATAAAGAATTCGAACTGAATTCTATTCGAATTCTTTATTTAAAAATACAGATTGTTATAGTCTTAAGCATACCTGTCAATGTCAAATTAATATTTTTTTTAAACGTTTTACATTTCTAATAATTTACTGTCAATTGTCAATTTTACAAGATGCTTGCCTAACACTGCATGAGTGATAATTTTTCCTATATAAAACGCGTATTTAAGTTAAAAAAGGAACGGTTCGTTTCAAAAGCGCTTTGTAATTTGGATTTAGGTCCCGAGTGTAAGTCAACTGACAAACGTAATCAAAACGGATAGACGTATCAGAATACTGTGCGGTCCCCTTATTTGCCAATTATGTATTTTTTTGTTTGCAACCCCAAACCAGCGTTTTAATTCACCAGACCCACTAGGGAGTCAAAACGCGTCATATTTCTTTTCTCTATAAAAGCTCATTTTCACAATAAAATTGCTCGTTTAATTATATTTCCCACTTTTTATGTCATATGACACATACAATATAATAACAAAATATAAAACAATTGTGAAGTGGTAGGCAAAAAGCCAAAATCTCGCGGTGTACCCAGGCGGTCACCCATCCAAGTACTGACCGCGCCCGACGTTGCTTAACTTCGGTGATCGGACGAGAACCGGTGTATTCAACGTGGTATGGACGTTGGCGACAATTTAATTGAAATATATGTTTGTTATGTACAAATATATCAAATCACAGGATATCATAGATTATTAAATAATCAACTACTCTCCTGACCATCTATCCATCCATGTATAATGTTTGGCTATAAAATAACCTTCACTGAAATGTTTCCTCAATTTATTATAATTTTACCTACCATTTAACTACTACTACTACGACTATTTATAATCTAAACGTACCAACCTACTGAGACAAATATCTTTTCCAAATAATAAAAAAGCAAAAATCTAAAAAGGTCTAATGCAGTGAAAAAATTTCTTAAACTGAAATATATATGATAGTAATTCTGTAATCGCCTCAAAATAACTAATAATTATGTTGTATTACCCTTAATCTACTGATTTAAATTATTATATAATATTCATTTGATAAATTAATCCGTATAAACGTCTAAAATCCCATTCGAAATTTGAATCACGTACTTATAATTCAAATTTCGAATAGAAAAACATCACAGTCCAGTGGCTACGCAAATTGTCAATAATCGTAAGGGCCCACGTGACCAAAGCCCGCCCTATGAGGGTAGATATTATTTTTAATCCCTTAATGGTCCCAGATTTCATTAGGGGCGCTGATTAAAAGGGTGGGACGGATTTTTTGTCCCATTCGGACTTCGTACTATATAATGTATGGGGTCCTTTCGTAAATTATTAAATTGATTTTTCTGTTAATCGGTAAATAGAGTTTTTGATTGGACTATATTTTTATTTATATGTACGTTAAGATGATCTGCAACCTTTTAGGTCTGGGCCTCAGATTTCTGTATTTATTTCAAATTTCTTTTTCTTATAGGCAAGTAGATGAATAGTCTTCTGTGCCTCATACACTCTGTTGACTTGGGTCTAAGCATAGCCGGGGATCGAACGTTCAACCTCAGGAATAGATCAGCACTGCTCTGTCAAAAATTCCAAATAACGTTGAAATTAAATTCAGTTGGGTAATTGGGAATCATAGATAATGCTATTTATTATCTATGTTAGTACTAGAGTTAAAGAGATCGCGATTTAATCTATTTTTTCTTAAATCTTGTAGTACCTACACAATATTGTCCTATTATCATTATAATAGCTATCTTTAGAAGGTATATGTTTATAATAAGCTATCTTTTGTTAATGTAAGTTATGGATATATGACAATGGAGTATCAAAATCGTTAATTTATTTTAAGGCACTTTTACCCCTGAATAAGAATTGTGATTTTTGTTTAGATAAATATAGTTTTTATGTGAAAAGTTCTTTCGATCAATACTACCAATCAAAATCTCTTAATATTTCAAAATAAGTTTAGCGCTGACTAACCACTAATCAAGGCGTGTTCTAGAAAAAAATCTGCGTATATTTTCATATCCAAAATTCAATCACAAACTATTTTCTTTAAATATACATATTTTTAATATCAGGACTGCAGTTTAAATAAATGTCTTGACCAATGAACCAATTCACTCCTGTTACATATCATAACCGAATCTCTGATTGCGTGACAAGATGGCGCCGGTCTGGATATGGTGGGTTATATTTAACTGAGTTAAGTCACAGACAACGTCACGCCGTAATCCCGTTCACGTCAATTGATTGATGGATCTATATAGAGACCACTCGGTTACGAATTAATTTTTCTTTTTTTTTGTACTTTGAAATAGTCTGAACACAAGAAGGTCCTAGTGTCTGTATAAAAAGGAAAGAATGTAATGGTATTGGTTAATTTAAATAAAGTTTAATTGTTCATTTTAATTGCACGTAAGGTCGTATTAGAAGCTGTCGTATTTGACAACAAATGTTATCTTATAAACAGAACAAGTTTCTGGTGTTAAAAAAAAAATTACACAATACGTTACCATACATTATAATACATTTGAGTTAATATATTTGTAAGTTCTGTCCTAAGTAATTTGTCACTAGAATATGTCAATTTCTATAGTGAAGAAATCTCAAATGTGTACAATTATAATAATTGTACATTCAAAATTGAATTAAAGTAGCTATTTTTGATGGGCTACGTGATTAAAAATTAAATTAACTGCTCTATATATATCTTCTATGTTCTATCCAAAGTGGGATCAAAATCTCGAGAAAGCAATGCCCAATGTCTCAAGTGATCCCGGATTACACAACACACGTCTTGTAAGATAATTTAAACTCAATCACAAGTTTGTTCGACTAGTACCTACTTTGACTAGAGATCTTAGTAAAACGAATTCCTTTATATTAATACCTATTGCTAGATTTATGTCTCCCATACCTATTGGAGATATACAATGTATATACAATATACATAGGTCAGCCTATCATCAGCCTAAATCTTTAACCATCAGCTATGAGCTATGAGGTGCCAATTGACAGGTCTATAAACGCCGAATGTGGAAATGGGTCCCCATACGGGGCCATACAATCCCCAAAGCAAAAAGAAACGTGGCAGACGCTGGAGAGGCTGGAGTGAAATTAAGAGAGGCGCCCAGGACCGATAAGGCTGGTTTTCTACGCTGGTTGCCCTCTGCCCATAGGACTTTAAGTCAAGTAATTCAATCCAAAACATAATTTCGCCGAAAATCGAGCTTTTTATAAACCCGTAAACAACAGGCAATTTTGTTGATAGTGTTTCATTAAGACGGACTTGGAGTTATTTTTAACATTAATTTAATACATGAGTTTAAAAAAATCTGTTTATTCATTTTAAGTACATATGCATTACAATGTGTAAGATTTGGGAACCCTTTTAAGTAAGAAATACCTGTCAAAGTTCCCAGCTCTTCCAAAAAAAACTTAAGTATCAATTCCTTAAAATATTCCTTATAAAAATTTAATTACATCTTTTATTTTATTTTATTTACTTTTCAACTGTTATCAACACGCCTGAGTTCATGAGTGAGTGTGTGGGTGCAAATGTGTGAGTGAGTCAGTGAGTGAATGAAAAAAGTGTGTTACATACTAGGTCTTAAAAGCATCTCTAACACTGCGCAAGGTATGCTCCGAAGCCAGTCCTTTAGTCGTATTTTTATATTGTAGACGGTGAGCGGGTAGATATGAAGCAGCCTATTTAATTTATTATATACTAGCAGACCGGCCAAGCTTTGCCGTGGCTAAGGATTTTGTTATATTACATAGTAGCAAACTATTCAAGGGAAACGGTAGGAGAACATCAGCCATGGGGACCACCATGCTTTTTTGTGGTTGGTGGTGGTGATTATGCCATTAAATTGTAGCTTATGTGAAACGTTGGTACTTAAAACTTAAAACACAGCGCCATCTGTTTGAATTGTGCCTATCAAATAATAAACAAATATTTTGCATTAAAATAATATTGCGGGTATAGATTGAGATGTAAGCTAATCCTATCTTTTAAGTTTGATCAAACTACACACGGTGTGCAAATTTGATTGATATCGGTTCGGTAGTTTAGGAGTCCATCGCGGACAAACGTGACACGTAATTTATATATGTATATTAAGATTTAGTATGCTTGCTAGTTGGAAGAATAATTGGGATATTTAATAATTTGAATACATCACGTAGTAAAGAAAATAGGTATTTTATTGCTTTGTGTTTACATCGCAATAACAATGGCGATCACATAGGGCCGGTGTAATCCGCTCAATGCTTGTCAATACGCTGACAATGCAAAACAAACTAAAACATACACACAACCCTATTCCAAGGCGATAAGATTCAAAATCGTTTGTGATATTAACGTGTAGTTTGATACTGGTCTGGGACCAGCCATTTTGTAAGCACTAAAGTGCACTTTGTCAATAAGGGTGATTAGGGAGGGGTTGACGTTTCGATCAATATTGAATGGAATCTATGTGCCAAATATTATCCAGTTTTGTTTTTTTTGACGTGACAACGTCTTATAATTCGATGGAGCCGGCTGCACGCATGAAAAAACATGACTCATGCGGCGTTACCTCGCTCTGAGGCGTTCCATACAAAATTGACATAATTGTATTTATGCGTACAAATAAATGTAACTTGATCAATTCAATTGTGATTTCCATTTACCTCCATCTCTATATCCATACAAAATACCTATCAAACAAATAAAATTTAATTTTTTTTTTGAAAAATGCAACTTTTTTTTTATCCCATCAATATTTTCTTATGACGTTGTCACGTTCAACTATCGTCAGTAAACCGACTTTACAGACAACCGATTTTTTTTTTCATACGAATAGGGAACGCTGAGAACTGGTTTAAACACCTAAGTAAATTACCTATATTGTGTATTTTCGATGTAGGTAACGCGTTTAACAGTGACAAACAGTTACTAAAAGATGTATGAAAAAAGAACAATGTTTATTTTCTTTATTTATTTATTAACACTTCGTTCATTAACATAATAAAAATTGAACATAATTAAATGAAAAGGAGGGCAACTGGCGGCCTTATCGCTTTCGAGCGATGTCTTCCAGGCAACTAAATTAAATTAAAATTAGATAAGGTAAGGAAGTGCAAAAATACATAATACATACATACTATAGTTATTAAGACAAAACTAAAACAGAAACAAAAAATTAAACTAAAAAAGGATAGATGAATAATAAAAAAGTGCACATGAATCACAATACTAAGCCGACAAAAACAATTTCTTTACTATCACATTTTTTTTAATATAGCTATTAGGTACATGTCATTTTTTTTTACATTATTTAACGTTTGTAATGCTTTACATACGCGTTCCACGGTGCGGTGTTAAAATATTGTTTGCATAGAGCCAATAGTGGGTCAATTTGTTTTTGGACAGAATGTTGTCGTTACAAAAAAATACCTTTTCGTGTTACACATTCCTGGCAGATAAAGACATAACTTTGGCTCTCAAAAGCAATTCTCGAGATCTATTTCCATCGATCCTGATAGATCGATAGGTCGCTAATTTTACACAATTTCCGCGTTTGCGCACGACTCTATTTCGAGTCTTATCCTTTTGACTAAACACGTTTCCTGTAGATTATTTAATACAAATTGGTTTTACAAGATTTTTGGTATGAACACTTACACTTCACAACACATGAAACTTATTGTACCACCTAATTATCACTACAGTGTTGGCCTAGTGGCTTCAGCGTGCGACTCCCATACCTGAGGTCATAAGCTCGATCCCCGGCTGTGCACCAATGGACTTTCTTTCTATGGTCGCATTTAACATTTGCTCGAACGGTGAAGGAAAACATCGTGAGGAAACCGACATGTCTTAGACCCAAAAAATCTACGGTTTAAGATTAACTAATGATCATGATACATAAATCTGAGGCCCAGACCTAAAAAGGTTATACCGCCAGTGATTTTTTTTAATGTAACATAGATTCACATTGTTTTACAATCATAAAATAATATAGATTAAGAATTCTTAGTATTTTCAATAGATAACACCGGAAAAAGCCCCTTAATAATAAAACGACTTAAAGTTATAATTAAAGCCGTAAGAGGAAGTTTGTTCAGCCATTAGCCGTGTTTGAGAAGCAGCCAGAGACCAAATTAAATGCCAATCGATTTCAAGTGCCCGATTGGGGAAGGGAGAGTATTCGCGGTAATCACATACCAGTTGAGAAAGCCTAATTTATATTAATAGTTGTTTATCCTTTCAAAAATAAGTATATTGTGTAGGTTGTCATGTTTTTATCTTTAATCACCTTAATGTTTCTTATAATCTGTATAATTAAATTAAATTTTAAATAAGTTAAAGATGCAATATATTTGAAAGTCATTGTTTAAACATATCTAAGTTTACAATGCTTTATAACGTAAAACTGTTGTTTATTTATTAATTATTAGTAATATTACAGCTAACATATACATATTATAAAACAAAACACTTAGACAATATATAAAGCCAAAATAGATTACATAACAATATATTATATGAAACCGAAAACATAAGTACATTAATAGACAAAAATAAAAGAAAACTGAAATTAAAAGTAAACAAACGACAAGCAATACTTAATATTTCCAAGTCAGTCTTCCCGCCTCTTCAAATATTTCCACACATACTCTTTGGTGAGGTGGAAATTATCAATTTCCTCAAATTGAGTGTCATATTTAGATAAAATTAGCGAATTATGCTAGTAATTCGTGATCGTAAAAGTCACGTGGAACAATTGTGAGTGTCTTGTCGCATACGGTGGAGGGATTCTTAGAGAAATTAAGAATATCGTGCAAAAATAATAAGTAGTATCCAATCCGATATCATAAACACGAAACCCGATTTTCCTGAAGAAAATATCCTAATTAAATATGGATGCAGCATAATGAGTAATGCAAATATTGTAGACGGCTAACGATTTGGCCGGGAGGGGCCCAAGGGGATGCTCAGACACTTAAAATGTAAAGAGGAATTTTGAACGAATAACGAAATCTGGAAGGGTTCGTTGGGATTTTGTATTTCTTACTTAAGTATCACTTAGTTAAACTATTATATAAAGTTAGACCATTGCTTATTTTTTAAGCATTACCTCGTCCACCACTATGTGAAACCAGCTGCTCACGGAATTTCTGAAACAATTCGGCTTAGGGTCCTTCTAGAAAAGAGCGTATCAATTCTTAAGAAACTAGCAACGCATTTGCGTGCCCTATGGCAATGTAAATGCCTATGGGCGATGGTAACACGTCAGGTATACAAAAATCATATTACATTTATATCGAACTCGGTCTCTGAAATTAAAATAAAGTCTTAACTACTGAGCCTAAGAGAGAATTCTATTAAAGGTCGCCTTTTGTCATATACGGATATTTATGTACCTACATATACAACCTTTAAGGCCTAAGGTTTAAGGCCAGAAATGCAAAAAATTCCAAATTTGAATTTATCTATAACGCGATATATCAGCACCTTTTACATAATCTTACAATGGTCGTTACCTTAATGCGAGTTTAAGAAAAAAGGCTCGTCTGCAAAGTCATTATTATAATTTCTTACGCCAGATGGCCGCTTAGAAGTTTCTCCTTGTATCAAATTTAGGTATATTTTGGTTAAATTATACTTAAATAAACGGAAGTTATATGCTTTGTTGAGTCCTAAGCGTTCCGATTCTCATATAAGTCGCAGTGTTGCAAGTTAATTGTCAAATTATATTGTTTTGCAGGCTGATACAAATTATTCAGAGCACTTTAATTTTTAAAATTCGAACGAAATCGTAACTACCCAATAAAATCGTGTTTGATCAAACGTTCTAAATTCAAAAATTCACTCAAAATCTGTTAAAACGACATTAAAGGGACTACTCATATTTGGTCGTAAAAACCGATAGCCGTAAGTATTGAGTAAGACGTTATTAAGTAACTAATACAATAGAATTCAGCCGGGACCTTTGATTTTGGTCAATATAACCGATATGTTGTTCTAAACTATGTTGTCATAAACGGGTTTGACTGTATATTTATTCATAATATTACCTTGCTTTTTTGATAAGTTTATTCAACTTTGCGACATTTTTAATTTAAGTATGTATATTAATTTAGCGTAAATAAATCTTCATTTTAATAATCCCCTAACGTCAACCTCACATACATAACGTCAACCAACCAGATTACTCAGACATCTAAATAATTAACCCGTAACCCCACGCAACATTTTAATAAAATTCTTCAGTAAACATTAATGAACCGGGGGCCAAATATGCCCCCATTGTACCCCAGCATCCCACCATTATGATTTTAACCGAGATAATGCACGGGAAATGACGGCAAAAGAAATTTAATTCGCGTAACATAAAGGGTTATGGGTCGGCTTTATAAATAAAGCCTGGGGTCTTTTTTGCTCATATTGATATTAATGTTGAAATTTTGACAAAATTGCCCGTGGATGGGTTTATGCAATACGGTATATTTCATACGACGAAGGTATTATGTTTAGCCGGGATTTTGGATCAGACCCAGGATTTTTGGTTTGTGTAAAGATACAATTATTCCCTGTATACAAATTACCATATTACTTCCTAGTTTCAGGAAAAAAATTGTAAAACTTAGACTATGTATATGTTTATTCCTGGTTAAAAACTTCTTAGTTAAAAACAAAACTAGCAACATAAAAGTTACGCTAGGCAAATTGGATTTCGATTCTACGTATCTTGCCATGACTTTGAGGTTCTAAAAACTAACAAAGACACAGCGCACGATCATAATAACTCTCAGCTACACTCAAATACATGTGCATACACACCCAATCACACACTCACACATTCACGCATGCCTAATGTCTTATAAGACATAGTTATAGGTAACACTAAAATTACTAAAAAAAACTGTTTTAACATGTACCACGGAATACTTGTTATCTAGTTACCCAAAACACAGGGACTCCCCAGGGACTTGCGATATATGAATTTTGTCACAACCCTTTTGACATAAATATATATATATTTTTGATTTAGTTCAAAATGTATGCCATAGGAATTATGCGCGTTGAATGTCGAGCTCACGATCTAACCCTTAGATTCTTCAATTAAAACAAGACACCAAAAGCGGATGTGATTCCGCCCTAATCCCCACGTGTCGGATACAGATACTTCATTAATATTTTCAGAGTGCGTATCACGTTTTACTTAAAATGATAAGGTTAAACCTCCTTCGTCAACGTACTATAGCCCTATAGTATCGCATTAAAAATTCAATTCGAAAGCTTTTATTAATTATTTATTACTTAAATGTAACATCTTTTGTTTTATACATGTGTCTTTACTAAGACATCATGGATAATTACGACCTAGACTAACTTAAGTAACTTATAAGTAATTTAAGTCTAACCTAAAAAGGATAATTAACATAAGAAACTGCCCAATACTAACAGTCTCTATTAAGGAGACCTCTGTTCTTCTGTACCTACTATAATTTCCACTTACCACTGTTTAGTACTTTATAAAAACGTGCACTAACACTAATTCAGTAATTCAAATGGTTTCAGTCTTCTGTCTAGGCCCGTGGATTGACACCACTGGAGTTGAATAATATACAGTAATAACATCTTTATAAACGCGATTTTTCATTATTTACATTCGATGTTGTACAGCATTCAAGAAAGAAGACTCTCCGTCTAAAGTTTCTTGTCTTTCTTCTCTTTTCCCACTTCATAATATACCTTTGTATGTCTTTCCGCTAGTGAATAATTTTTAAGCTAAATTTACGTTAAGAGAAGCTTGTAAACTAAAAGAAATATTATATATGGTTCAGTGGTGAATTCTTTGTGTTCTTTTGATAAAAACGTTTTCTATGATATAATTATATGAATATATTGCGGTGGGATTTAGGAGGAAATAGTTACTTGCAGTGTTAGCCTCGTGGCTTAAGCGTGCGCCTCTCATCCCTAAGGAAGTATGTTCTATCCCCAGCTGTGCACCAAAGGACTTTCTGTCTATGTGCGCATTTCACATTCGCTCAAACGGTGAAGGAAAACATCGAGAGGAAACAGGCTTGCCTTAGACCCAAAAAGTCGACTGCGTGTGTCAGGCAAATGAGGCTCCTCCTCGATCTCCTACTTGCCTATAAGATTGACAAATGATCATGAAACAGATACAAAAATCTAAGGCCCAGACCTAAAAAATGGTTGTAGCGCCACTGATTTATTTTATTTCTTGTAAGTTTTCATTTCAGATCTATTATAGTATGAAAACTTGTAAAACTCCTTTATTTCTTTATCTGTAATTAAATAGGTTTTAATCAAAAAGTCACTTGATTAAATAGAAATAACTACCACTTACTATTAACTAAGCGTATTTTAACTAGAACTTGTTAAATTCCCATTAAGTTTATGAATAATAATATAATAAATTAAAATTAAAACACTCAGGTCTGACAATTCTAATTTTTAAATTTGGAACGTGACTTTAAATTAACGTGAGTGCTGACACCACGTACATTTGAACTGATTTCGTATGATCTGTGTTTTCGTGAGTAGAAAGTAGCACTCATAGTATCATTAGCATAATTAAAGCACCGGCCACACGAATGTGACCTCTATACGGTAGGATTAGTTCATCACTGCATCTTCGAAATTTCGGCAGCTAGGTACAGATAGAAAAAAAAGGTGAAAATATAATATAAAACTTTCATAGATATAAAAAAATATTTATGAAGTTGTAGTTGTATATATAATATATATATAAGTAACACAAGTTGTAAGTAACACAGTAATTTTGAGGATATTTCCGGAGTACCTAGTCAAGTGCCTGGTGATACACCAAGCCCACCAGACCTAGTTTTAGCAAATAAAGTCCCTTTGTAAAGGGGATATTTGACACTACCCACTTGCTTGCCTTACGCCCACAGATCTACCTGATCGTGTGGTTGATAGACCATTAGGTGTCCTATGTAGTAGGAAAAAACAAACTGGTATACGTATACGTTTTTGAAGTTATACCTACTTCTTTAGGCACGTTATGAAAAATTGATGAGAGTGAAATTTTACGATGCGCGCGCACCGTGACACAAAATTAACAGAATGAAGTGAAGCCCACGGAAAATGCTACGGCATTGCACATAATTTAAAAACAACATTCGAATAATAATAGAATTTATGTTACACTTAATGTAAGAGAATAATAATAAATAAATATTTATTTAATTTTTCAAATGTAAACAAAACTTTATTGACTATAATGACTCCTTTTTCAGTCTTTGATTATTTAATTGTTATTAATTATTTGCATGCAATCAAAAACTATTTTTAATAATGCCAAAGAATTATAACTTCTTACGCGCGTACATAAGTACACGCACCCTTTTTTTTATATATTGGCTGTTTTACTGCGGCTCACCTGATGTTAAGTGATACCGCCGTCGCCCATGGACACTCTCAATCCCAGGGAGCTCGCGGGTGCGTTGCAGCCTTTCAAGAAAGTTTGAATAATTGACGATTAAGAGAAAAATCATGGCTTCGTAACGTTAGGGACGGGTATTGCGATTGCGTAAGAGCATTGCATTCGGACAAGACACGCTTCACGAGGGTGACGGCCAACCTCCAGTAATGAAGAGGCACCAATAAAAGAAGAAATAAAAAGAGAAAATTGAAAGCGCGTAATAATGAACACGAGTGAAGCTCGCCATGCAATGCATCTGAACTGAAGTTATTTACAGATTACAAGTGTAATTATAATATTTTATTGTTTTGCCGACGCTACCTTACGATCGGTAGTTATAGAATTGAAAACGTTATTTCACTATCAAATTCACACGATCGCATCTGAGCATCTGTCACGACTTTTCATACACGAAACTTGAACGCGTGGCTATTAAAGTAACGATTTTATTTGTTTTATCTTGTTAATAAAAATTAACTTTATTTATGATATGGTTTTGGGTTAAAATCCCCTGAATAATATCCCGTAAAATTTACCTTGTTTAAATTTTGGTAGGTAATGAGCGTGTACGTACCTACCTACGTGCATAGAGTGTTCACCTAGTGGTTTCATCGAGCGACCCTCATCCTTGGGTTTCATCCCCGGCTGTGGACTGGACCAATGGAATTTCTTTCTAGGTCCCCATTTAACACTCGCTCGTACGGTGAGGCCGGAATGACTAAGACCCAAAAAGTCGACGATGTTTGTCAGGCACCTTGTTTTCCTATTAGAAATGATCACGGTACAGAAATCTGAAAGGTGGTAGCGCCATTGGTATATAAAAAAGAACGTGCGCATATTCTTGCATTACAATTTCATGATTTATCGGCCAGTCTCAATAGAGATTAATCGCCCAATCGACGTAAAGACTAGTACAAAAACCGCTTATGAAACCGCTCTTTCCTCAGCCACAACCTAGAAACAAGCTTCACTTGTTTTAAACTCATCATTTTTTATGTCTTTCCTATCACTGGTCGTACATAGATTGATTATTACGAATACTCTGTTAATTACATGTTACTTGTGTGACATAAGCAGTTTTATACTAGCGAATTAGCCTGGCTCCGTACAGAGCTATTATTTGGAAAATATTATACATAAGCTAAAAGTAAAAAAAAGTAATAAAAAAGCTATATTATTAATAGTAAAATTAGATCAAACTAGGCCAACACGAGGTTCGAGGTTGTAGGTTCGAACCCTGGCTGTGGAGTTTTATTAATGTGCGCTTCTAAAACTCGCTCGTACAGTGAGAACACATGCCTTAGACTCAACTCGATTTTTGTCAGGCACAGAAGGGTGAACACAAACACAAGCAGAAGCAAATGAGCTGAGGCACAGACCTGGCTTTTTTCAAACTAATCCACTATAATTTAACAACAAATGTCAAAAACCCAGTGCCATTCAGCTAATTAAAAGTAATTCGATGACACCCGTATGTAATATTAATATGTAATATTTAGCGTTGCTTAACTGTGTAATACAACCATATTTCTGTCAATAATAATAAAAACATTAATGACAGAAATATGGTTGTGACAAAATTCATCTATCGCTAGTCCCCACACTAGGGAGCCTCTGTGATGTGGGTGACTAAATTACAATTAGGTATTCCGTGGTTGGTGGTTTTAAACAATAAAAAAAAGTAGTCTCAGTGTTACATCTAATCAAAAGAAAGTCGTATAAGACCTTAAGTATACGTGAATGTATGAGTAGGAATGTGTGTGTGTGTACACTCTGAGAGTGTGGCTGTGATTGTGTAAGCTTTTGGAACCTCAGAGTCATGCCAAAATATGTATGTAGGTAGTAGGCTCTCTGTAGGAACTTACCTGTATTAAGAGCCGTTATTAATAAAACAATTGAACTCGTGAATTCAATAAATATAGTTTAAAAAAACTATAAAACACGCTTTTATGGCGCTCTGTGCCATATTTTTCGTCTATCAAGCAACCCACGCTTTTTCACAATAATACCAGTATTTTTTCTTCGTTACCATTTTCAGCCTAAGTTAGGAATTATTTTTCACTTTTTAGTTTGATGTGCTTTAAAAGCGTGTTTTATAGTTTTTTTTAACTATATTCATTTTCCACTTTTTAGTCCTAGCAGCAATACGTGTTGTCTCAATTTAATCGTATTGCTTTGTGGACTTAAAAAAAATTTAATTGTTTTTTTAGAGATAAACCAATGAAATTATTATATTGTCGCTGATTCTTTATAAGTGTACAAAGTTTGAATTTAATCTGTCCGTTTAAAGTGGGTCAAAATCGAGTCCGAAGGAGTCGGTTACATACATACATACATACATACAGGTGAAGATAGTATAAAGCGGTTAAAAATTCTTTAATTAAAATGCGACCTTATCCTCAAATATTTTGTGAAATATTTTAATAATTAAATATCCGTGCTAGGTTGCCATTAAAATAGAAACACGAGAAAACCGTCGTGCACTTATCATAATTGTAATCAGTGCACACATAACGTGTTGTAATCATCAACAATTACAACAGAACGTGGGTACAATCGATATTACGATCCGCCTTCGTTACTTTAAGGTTAAAACAAGTTATGAACCGAAAGCGTTTAAGTATTATTTTGTCTCCTCGTATAGTGAAACCCTGGACACATAAACCCCTGCTCATCAGGGGCATTGCAGACAACTTTCCCAAACTCTAAAAACCCTAGCTGTGCCAAGATCTACAAAATACATGATGTGATGACGTCCAGAGTACAGGCTTTTTGCGTTTTCATAGAGGCGGTTGGTAGCGTACAGCCTTTGTTAAAGATATAACTTCTCAAAGGATTTTTTTAAATTTGAATATCAAGTAGGTACTTTAATAAAAATCCATTGTCAAAAAGTCAAGATACGTTTAGGTACCTATTATAATTCATATATTATTCAATGTTTTATTATAAGTTCACTAATCTTAATATAAATAAATTACGTGTCACGTTGTTTGTCCGCAATGGACTCCTAAACTACCGAACCGATTTCAATCAAATTTGCACACCGTGTGCGGTTTGATCTAACTTAAAAGATAGGATAGCTTACATCTCAATTTATACCCGCAATATTATTTTATTTCAAATATTTGTTTATTATTTTATACAATTCTAACAAATGGCGCTGTGTTAAAAGTACCAACGTTTCACATAAGCTATCTACCTTTCACATAAGTTCTCCTCTGTTTCCCTTGAATAGTTTACTACTATGTTATATAACAAAAACCTTAGCCACAGCAACGCTTGGCCGGTTGCTAGTAGTAATATATATATAACACGTTTTTGGCCTTAATATTTTTCTTTCTTTTGAAGACCAACCAATACGTAATAGGTACATTGTGATAAATTCTGCTTGTGCCTTACACCAAACCATCTAAAATCTCAAAACACCTAATATCATTAATGATTGCGCGTAATTCCTAATGATTAATGATGGGTTTATTGTCTTTAACGAGATATCGTTCGCGATTTCTTAATTCTGTAATTAGATATAGCAAGATGACTGATGGTGTATGATTGTTCTAGTTTAATGAATCGTCATTTCGTTCATTTGATATTTTGTTTGACAAGACCTTGAAAAATATTTATAATACATTAAATCCTATGGAGATGTATTTTAATTAAATATTTTAGATTTATTTTATTTTGTTTGTTTAATGTATCTATTTAAAAAAAATATTTGGTGGAAAAAGTTGGAGGAGGCTTTCACCCGGACAGGGGCAGCATATTACATATATACATATGTATATCTATGTTTGTTAAATATAAGTCAATAAGATGTGCATGAATAATGGCGTATTATTATTATTATTAATGTATATACTAATATTAAAATATGTGTGAGGTTGTAGGGAGTAATCTAAAGATCTACGTAACTAATTTTGATGATTCTTTTACCAATAGAAAGCCACGTTATTTGTAAGTTAAAGGCTATATGTTAAAGAAAAGAAAATACGTTTTCATGGTAGTTAAAGAAAAAAATATCGAACGAAAACGTTTCTTACGAACGTTGTCTTAAAGATGATAAATATATGATTGAGTTAATAAGATAATAAAGAATATATGTAGAGTTTGATAATGCCTAAGTGGTATAATAGGTATGTCTTACTTTTATATCATTTAAAAACAAGTCCGCAGCGGCGTCTATCTGTCTGTCTGTTCACGATAAACTCAATAACTCCACGAAATTAATTGCGATTTTCACCAATACTTAGATTCATGGGAAAACGGTTAGATAATCTTTTCAAGGTTTACACGTCGCGGTTGCCTATGCGAAGCCGGGGCGAGTCGCTACATGAAATATATCAATTGAATTTATATGTATTTTAATTTTATCTACCTATACCTAATGATATTTGTCATTTAGCATTCTGTTAAGCTAGACATTTTAGTAGAGAAGCATAGGTCCATTAAAAACAATTTAAATGTATCCTTATCAATAGATAGATATTTGTTTCAAGATACTTTACATATGTACATGGTTACACCTTTCACCATCTGTACGCTTAATCTTTATCGCTCTCGTGTTTTAAAATTATCGCATTCCCCGGCAATATATTATATACATACATGATAAACAAAAATCATTCGTAGGGTTGGTGAGCACCCACATCAAACTTTCAGCTGGCAGTGTTCGGACATAAATCAGAGGGAGGGTGTCAACCCTGGAGCGGTCGACATGACAGTTGCAAACAAAAGTGCTTTTATTTAAAAGAACAATCGTTTATAACTGGACCGTACCAGCCAATACAAATGGGAAGAAAAGCGTACCAATTGCCTTCTGGCAATGTGTGTGTGTCCATGGGCGGGAGTATTACTTAACGTCAGGTCCTCCGACTTGTTTTGAGTGAGCAAAATAAAAAAACACTAAATTTTATTATTTTAAACATGTTATTACAAACAGAAAATATTTTTGTTCACTGGCTGAATTAATGTTTATTCAGTTTTAGGGAAACATAAGGAATACTAGGAAATAATCCTAGCAATCTACTAGTTAATTGAGAAATTGGATAATTAAATGATCAGCGTAAAAGTCAGACCAAATTAAATCCGTTTTACACTTCAATAAATAGACTGATTTCGAATATTAAGTTTACTAAACACTGACCTAGACGTGGAAATTTTTTGAAAATACAATTATTACAAAAATAAACAATTACGCGCACGTTAGTACCGTGCAAAGAGGATCATTCAAAAAGGTTTTGCTTGTGTGTGTTGCAGTGCCCAGTGCCCATGTCTGCGACCCACTATGTTATGAAATGTGACCTATATTTTTGCCTTTACTTTAGACTCAGTGCTTTAATAGAGTTTTCGTATTCTTTTTTCGACATATAGTGTAAAGTTTTTGTGTGACTCACTTTTAATTAATATTAAGAGCGATAACTTTTTTTCAATTTTAATAATTGTAATGTCGTAAATGGAATGACTTCAGGTATTGTTATTTTACTTTCTTGTATTATTTTAATGAGAACCAGCTGATTCTCCGACTATTTTGTCGAAGGTACCTATATATAGGTACCTATATACGAAATATTTTTTTTAGTAAAACAAATAGTATATTATTCCTCATTATCTACCTAAAATACACTCACAAACATTCACAGGACTTGAAAAATTACGTCGCAAGAGTCGATTCTTTTTAGGTTCACTTACATATTCTCAAAGACAAACTAAGTTTTGTTAGCTGTATTAATTTGCGTCAATTGAAGTAGACCTACCTGCTGATACTTAGTAAGTTCATATATTATTATATTTGTTAAGTTTGCTTACCTGAGTCCTAAGCAAGAATTGTCTTTAACATAACACTATCACACATGAGTACTAACTTAAGAAAACGTTTTTGAAAATGACAAAAAACCTATCGAGGAAATCCACTTATAACCAATGTATTTTAAAACAGATGTTTATTAACTTATTATAACTTAATCCGGACTATAAATCATCTTAACTAAACACTTAACAAGAAGAGGTTTATCGAACATCTGTCGTAAAAGCTCACCTTAAAAAAGACATTTCAAAATGGCGAATAAAAACAAGATGGCTGCTTGGGTGCACAATATTCAAATTGAACCCTTTTCATTTGAATAGTTGTCCTCTTATTCTTACTTGAAGGGGACATTATATTAATAATAGAGTTTTAAGTGGTTCGATGAATGGGAATTGAATAAATTCAAAAAGAAACACGACATGCCCTAGAACCTTAAAGTATTGAGTTTTGAATTTGATGCTTATATGACTTTAAATAAAAAATAAAATAAATCAGCCTCCTTAGGTCTGGGCCTCAGATTTCTGATCATTTTTAAATACAATAGGCAAGTAAGTGATCAGCCTTTTGTGCCTGACACATGCCCGTCGACTATTTGGGTGTAAGGCAAGCCTGATTCTTCATAAGGTTTTCCTTCACCGTACGAGTGAGTGATAAATGAGCACATAGAACGAAAGTCCATAAGTGCACAGCCGGGGATCGAACCTACGACCTGAGGGATGAGAGTCGCTGAAGCCACTAGACCACCACTGCTCTATTATCATATTATATGACTTATAACAAAAAACCTAACTTATCTAAGTCCCTTATATATAAGAGATATACCTAGATATCTATACCATAGACAATTAAAGTAGATTAAAACGTTAAATACAAATCAAAAATATTAACTAGGTACACAAAATTACTTTACCGCTAATTATTGGGGCATAGTGCAAAAATATTTCTACGTGCGATACCTATATATATAAATTTTTACACACAATGTCGGAACACAAACAGTTACTTAGGTTATAAAGGATGAATTATAAATACACAGGACAAATCATATTTTATATATAACTAATAAATTGACTTAATTGTATTGTGTATTGTATTATTATTAAGTGTATTAGAACTCTTGTCGATCATTTTTAGATATCAACAAATGAACCAATACAATCGATACTACAATATTATCATTATATCATTCCGAACATTGTTTCTAAACACATTGTATCAAAAAGGCCGTCCCGGTGACCGCTAAAAGGCTATAAAAACAAAACATCTTTTTTACCCCTCGGGAAGAGAACAGCTGCACTTTAACAATGATACCTTCCAACCTGGGGCAATTGGCACATAATCCGGACAAATAAAAAGCGCGCGTATCCCTCAGATGATTACGGCAATGAGGCCTCTTGAAAATGGCGGGATTAAACGCACGTTATTACACCCTTTTGTTGAAAGTCACGCTTGATTTGGGGCGAAATTGTGTCGTTTTTGTTGTTTCATTCCCGATGATGAGTGGAACAATTATTCATTGTTGTTCGGAATCACGTTTTAACGGAGATATTCGTGTTTTCATAATGTTATTCACGGCTGTCATACTTTTCATTTAGCACCTTTAGGGTCTGTTTCACAATGTACGGATAAGTTCTACATAAGTTCCAAATTAGCTATTTATTACTTATTGGTAGGATAAATACAATTGTTGCGTTTCACGACCGTCAGATAGTGCTATTTGTCACATAAAGTCCATCATAAGCTATGAGTTCGATGATTGTCAAATAGCACAATTTATCTTCCAAATAATTTATGTGTTGCATAGCTATTTGGTACTTTATCCATACATTGTGAAACAGACCCTTAGAGTTGCGTAATATTATCTGTTGAATATAGCTTATTTTACATAGGATTGTTCTTTAAATGAAATCTCAGATGTGGTACGGGTCAGAAGTGTCGTTGATTTTTGTACCTATTTAAGACAAAACTAACGGTTTTCATTATTGAGTTTTTTTTGTTATTTTTTTTTATTGAGAAACAGCTTGCCAACGCTCGGCACACTGACACATTGGTAAAGACAAACACAAAATACAATTTTTAGTGTGACAAGCACTTACAGGCAAACATAACAAACATTACAAAAAAAAAACAATTACTAACAAACAAATACAAAATACTAATAAAAGAAAAAATTTAAATTACAGAAAACTAAACAAAAGTCCATTTTATAGTGATTTCATTCCGCTTACAGAAAAGTTAATAGGATATTCGATCCAACGATTTTAGGGTTGAAAATTTCCTAACCATACTGAATAGTAATAAATATTTAAAAAAAACTCTTATATATATGACATAAGAACAGCAATTCAAAAAGTTTGTCATACAAGTATTCCTTTATTTCATAAATGGAACGGGAACAATGCAACGCAGTACATAGGCGACATCGAATGACACTTTCGTTCCATTCTTGAATACTCGACGCTGAATGGCTGAGGTTTGGTGACAAATGGGTGACATAGATTTGAGTTAAACCAATCGGAGACGAGTAACTGTAGTATTAGGTATGTGATCATTTTCCCTGGTGCAGGTAATTTCTTTTGTAAGTTAATGTACTTTTAATGATATTGTATAGTATTTACGTGGGAGGTTTATTACGTATGGCTTTATAGTTTGATTTTTTTTAATGTTTTGACTCAACCGCAATAATGTTATTATGTTACATATTAAGTTTATATATCCAAGGATAACCTACTTAGGTAATCGCATAATAAATGAAAATGACCTATATTCGAGTTAGTATTTAAGGATTAGATTAAGTTTATGTACGACCTCTGACGGAGTGAAGGCAAATTCTTCCATTTGTCTCTCATCTACGCTACTATTTCTAATCATGCTCTGCTATCCCTTTTATTTTATCTTCCCAGGTTACTGACAGGCGTCCTCTCTTCTTTCTTCCCACTGGGCTATTCAATGTAAGAGTCTTGAATACCCATCTGTCATCACAAACGCGGATATGGTCGGCTTATTGCCACTTGAACTTTTTGAATATAAAACAAATTTGCAAAATCAATATACTCGTAGGTATATATATAATTTTTAAATGAAAATAAATTACACTATTTTTATGTGAAAAACGAAATATGGTTAGGTAAGCTAGAAGTGCAGAAATTCATCACAAACGCGGGTAATATGGTCGGCCACTTGAACTTTTTGAATATAAAACAAATTTCTTGCAAAATCAATATATATATATACCTATATGTATTTAATTTTTAAATGAAAACAAATTACACTATTTTTATGTGAAAAAAACTAAGGTTAGGTAAGCAAGAAGTGCAGAAATACCTACATAATTAAGACAAAGACAAAACTAAGACAGGAACGACAAAAAAATAACTAAACAAAAAAAGGACTCATGTATCACGATAATTTTAGATCAGTCTCAAACAGTTAGTACAAAAGTTAGGGATTTTTATTAGGTACTTTTGGGCATGCTCCGTTCTATCGGTATTTTATTTTTATTTTAATATTAATATTTAAAGCTTTTTCCCATACTCTTAATATGGAAATGTCTAACATAAGCCAATTAATATCTATTACATCAAAACACCCTTAATTCGTAATAAATTAATCATACACTACATTTTGTGTTTTGACCGGGTAACGTCGCGAATGATATCTTAACAGCGATCGCCACGAGTAATGAACGATAATGACCTGTGACCGATATCGTTCACGCGAAGTTCGCCGGTCGTTAGCTGTTTGGCCGTTGGTATGGTTTCAATTGGATTGATAATACGTGTTTCAAATGAATTTTTAGATTAAAATAAAAATCAGTGGCACCCTTTAAGGTCTGGGCCCCCGATTTCTGTATCTGTTTCAAGATCATTTGTCAATCTAATAGGCAAGTAGGTGATCAGCCTCTTGAGCACACGCCGAGACTCCCAATTCACATCCTTTATTTTCATTGTTTTTTCTCACTGTTACACTAATCATATTATGTACATTATTCATTGTTTTTATCATTATTTTATACGTAATTTTAAACAATTACATACCAACTGCAGGTAGTTTTATACCCCTATTTATGGGACACCCCTGCGACTCACAACCCTGAGGTCGTAAGTTCGAACCTTTAAAGTGCACCAATGGGTCCTATTCTTTATGGTTGCATATAATACTCGCTCGTACGCTGAAGGAAACGACCGCACGGTAAAGCACTGAAGGGTGATCACCTACTTGCTTATTTGAAAAAGAATCATCACAGACACAGACGCCAAAACCAAAGGTTATTTAAATAAATTAAGGAAAAACTCATATTATCAAATAAATGAAATGTTATTTTCACGCAATTTAAAGCCCAATAAGATTTTACGATAACAAATGACAAATTGTTGCGTTGACACGAAAATTGATGTTTGATAAGGTTAATTCAACGCTTTATATTTGGGGTTGGATTTGAGGTGAATAATTTAATTGATTCATAGCAATTTCAAATATTATTTATATCACATATTAGTTATATCTATCGAATAAACCCGTTTTCTAGAATGTTAACTGTAATGTCAAGAATGTTAAGCTTGATTTGTGTTCTATTTTTCTTTCTAAATAATAAATAAAGATTTTTGTCAAAGCTATTTGGTCCAGCATGTAAGCGAAAACATACCAGCTTGCTTATATAGGTATAGCTGGAATATACTAGCTGGAGAAGACTATCTAGAATAAAGTAGCTGGTATAAATTGGCTACTGTAGAACTATATCTACGTTAATATAAGGGACTTAAGCTATGTAAAGTTAAATCAGCAAGTAAAACACATGCTTATATATTACATACCTAAAAGACATCTCATCTTACACCTAATTACACCGTAGGTGTGCTATAATTGTACGTACATAAAACTACAGCATGTGGTTGATGTGAATACAGCTTTATTTACAGAGCAAACAAATGGTTTCCACATGTCGCGACAGGCAGTGACAAGGACTACGGTGACCGGTATAACTTGACCCTCAATACTTAGTACAAAAGTGTACATGGTAGACAATTACTATTGATAAAGGGGCGTAAGAGCTCACGTTAACCTGGTCGGTTGAGGATAAATTTGTGACACAATAAACATGGTGTATTTATTTATTTACGCTAATTATACATAGCAGATGTTGAAGAATTGTTACAGGCGTGTTTTAGTTTACGTTTTGTGGGAATTATTTTTAAATACGTCAAGAAACCGTTACATATCCAATATAACGTTATTCATGAGTATCAAACCTTTAATAAAGTATACCTAACAATTTAACTTGATAGTGCCATTTGCTGTAATGTGACACAATATTTTTGTCATTTCATAAAAAAGTAAAAATTAATCCAAAAAAATTGTTGGTAAGCTCAAACGAAGACGGCTGGACCTCCAAATCCAAAATTCCAGGAATGTTTTTTTGTTTATTGTATAAAATCTAAGAAAGGTATTTATGGAGAGAGAAATTGGAAAAATATAATAACTGAAAAATTTAGTACCTACCTACCTAGGTTTTTGTTCCGCAAAAGTAAACCAGTCTTTATGGCGTAGCAAAGCCATACGTTCCATATGTTGGTATGTAGCTAATAAACAGCTTAAAATAAAAAAAATTACCTACAGCTTAAGTACAACCGCCTATACTGGATGCTAAGAATGAAACTCGAGACTTTCTATAGACAACAAACTCCTTATATATAAAGTCATTTTAAATTTGGACATGTGATCAACTGTGCAGCGCAAGTGATAACAACATAAATATACTCCAGCAACAGAACAAGATCCTAAGAGCAATTGCAAAAGTACCATGGTAGTCGACGAAGTTCACAAACACCGTAAAATGAGAACAATCAAGAGAAAATCCGGAGACTGGCAGTTAATACAAAGAGCGGTTAATCTTGTACCTGAACGAAAATGCTCGCCAACTCACCATGTCACCATATTCTAGAGGTAGAAGACCGGCAGTTCCAGACAGTAGATGAGTAGAAGCTTCCAATGTGAAGCCACTGCACATGACAGCAACACAGCACAGATTCGCTCATAGCCTACTAGGGCTACATCCAAATATGCGCAGAAAAAAAGTTACAAAATCATATTAAAGCGAAACGAAGATCGCGGGGGCAGCATATTATGTAAGTTTTTGAATTTTCACAAAATATTTTCATTGAATCTACTCGTAAATATAAGCAACTTCAAAATCTTCATTATTCTTTAACAAAAAATGTAGATACAATAATCATGGATATTTTCTTAAATCTTAAAATACTCTTTACATTGTCGGTGGCAAAGAAACAGAAAGTGAACAAGTGAACAAAGCTTTGAAAAGCCTTTTTATAGATAATGAAGCGGCCTCAATATAGCTATTCAATATTGCACGTGGTCGCGAGTCGCGACGCAAGTAAATTAAAACAAGGGAGTGCGCCCAGGTGCAATTTTAGTTTCCAAATGTTTTACAACGATTGCCTTTGTTGTTTTTCTTAAACTATTAGATTATCTAAATATATATCGATTTTTTAAGCCTTTTATATAATATGACTATTATTTTACTACATAAACAGATTAAGTAAATTAATTATTAAGAATAATTGAAATGAAATAATAATTATCTCATATATCAATTTGCAGAATCAAAACACGTAGGCAACCTATATACTACAGTTATTAAACCGTAAATATTCGCATATAGGTACATAGCTAATATGACGTCTTTTAAGTGTAACTCACACATAAACCTCTTCCAAACTAACGAACATACTAATGACTAGTACAAAGTAGACAAAACACTAACTGGACGATAACGATAGATCATGTGCGTTCTAACTCAATATATTGGTTGTATAAACAACATGACACTCTCACGGAAGTTCTCGATGTTTGATCAATCGATTGTATCGTGTGAACTTGCCTTAAATCGATTTTGGATCGATTAGATCTATGTAGAGAATCATACTATAAATTTACCTATATATTATTAATAGAAATTTATAGAATAATTCTTGGCTTTGCTAAGATTATTAAATGTATTAAGCATCAGTTAGTTTATTACAAACTAGCTTATGGGGCAAGGGATCTTATGTTATGTTTTGATAACCCAAATTTACTGTATCTGATCATCATCCATCCGGTCCAAGGTTAGAGAACCTTTGCTTCGTCGAATTGATAGCCTTCTTCAGGCATTCGAAAGAAGTTTAGAAACTAGACTAACTTTTTTTAGGTTTCTTGTTTCAAATTGCAAAAAAATAATTGACGAAGTTGATTCAATAATTATGACTAGATTCTATAGAAATTTTACATTAACGCGAATAATATAAATATAATATTACTCTTACGAATTGTTACAAGCTGGTATATTAATGAATACACTTTCGTGTTTGTCATTATTATAAACAATTTGTGTAACAATTAAATTAAGTAATCAATAGAATACCTTAGCTAAACTAATAATAAAATTCATTTAAAAATTCATTGTTCAATCCAACCGATTAATATAAAGGCATTCGCAAAGTTGATGGCCCTGTCTGCATATTTTCACATTTGACGCACGTGTATATTAATATTGGCAAATACATGATTTGACAATTACACACCAATTATTATAATTAAAATTTAATCACCGTGAAACGGCAATTAGTCGTCGCCTTCAAAACACGGATAATTACAATAATTAAAAATAATTTAGCGATTTCGTGTAAATGAAAGTTATTAATTACTAACCTAAAAAGCACATTTCTTTGACAAATCGACGCAATTTAAAGTTATATCTGTAATCTCTATCGTATGAAACATTTGGTTCAGTTAACTGTTCGTCAATTAATTTAATTATAGGAAACAAATATGCATCACTATAGGTAATAGAAGCAGGAAAACTTTAACATTATTTAGCAGTAATAATTTCCTTTTTTTTAAATATTAGTTTGTTTAATATCTAATTATGTACTTAATTAACTTATGTTTTCTGTTATATTTCTGGTATGTTTTCTGGTGGTATATTTTGTTTGTCAATGTAATCTGTTTTGGCTTTGTATTTTGTCTAAGTGTTTTCTTTTATGATATATAGGTATATGTGTATCTGTAAGATTACTTACAAATATATAAAATATTAATTTAGAATATTTTATATAACCTATAACGTTATTAGTATAATACATATTTTATTTTACAAAATACTAGATACTTCACGACTGTGGTAATTAAGCTATATTCTTAAATCCCTCAAATTACAAATAGGTTTTAGCTAAAGTCTAAACAACACGAATTAATCAAGAATTACAATGAATTAAATTATATTTTATTGTTTTATATGAGTAATAAATTAGATTTATAATAGTTGGGATAAAATAACAAATAAGATGCGAGTGATGTAAAGTAAAAAAAGAAATTAGATTCGTAGGACATAAACTAACTTAGACAAAACGAATGAATCAAAGCAAAGCAATCTAAACATATGTACACGGTGAAAGGGACAATAATAAAAAAGGACACATGTATCACGATAATTTAAGATTAGTTACGGATAGTTAGGGATACTATATGGGCAGGTAATGTTTATACAGTAGAGATTGAAAGGGAGATAGAGAAGAAGTATTAATCAATGAATTAGTAACCTCTACTTTAGAAGCTTCACTTATAAAAATATTGTTTTATTAGGTTTATCATAGAAATAGTTAACGAACTCTGCCTTAAGCCGTTAGAGGTATATAATTACAACAATTTGTTGCACGAAAGTAATAAATTTCACGTAATCACAACAGGTACTTAAGGTGACATAAGGCTGGAACGGCACACTTCCGGTCAGTGACGTCAGCGGAAGTAGAGCGCCGCCGGAAGTTGTATACAAAGTGAAGGCTTCGCGTGATACCTTCGTGGGCGGGAAATTCAGACGCAACGTAATGTAAGGTTTGAAATGTTGATAACAACTGTAATAGATCTTTATTTGATATTTTTTTAATATTTCTACGTGAATATAGCTTTTGAAGGCTTTAAGGTAGGCTTTGACGGTAGACTTTATGTTCTTTTCCAATTGCGTTTGTAATAATAAGTTCTTATAACTTAATTAAATGACCAATCAATGATTTTTAAAGATCAGTTTAGTAGGCTTAGTTCTTAAAGGCCAGTAACCTATAGGTCTTGATTCAATCCCCGCTAAAACATCCTACTGAGCGTTATCTTACTACAAAATCTAATAAAAGTCACTAAAATGACATCTCCCACGCCTGATTTACAGGAAAAGTCCTGAAAACCTAATCAAGAATTCGTGTGTAATCAAATTAAATTTAATTAAAAATTATGTTCGATCTAATATGGAGTAAGGTAAATGTCAAAATACGACGATGGTGTGATAAAGGCACTTCACACGAGTTTAAGCGATGTTATCGTCGCTCGCGTGTCGCTAAGTGCCGTCAACTGTGGGCGGGACAAAATTAACATTATTATTGTACTCTTTTATTAACTTGTGGAGTAATCACCTTGTTATGGTTTGTTAGTGACAATGTATTGAAATTGCTTGAAAAATGATGTAATTTTTGGCATGTTTTTAAACAAAAATTTTGTCCTTAACATAACATTTAACTCGCCTTTAAGTTAGTACACCTAAGATAATACTGAAATAAAAATTTAAGTATCGTTCAGAAGGTTTCGGGTTCCAACGCCGGATTCGGCAATTGTAACTATATTTTTCTTCATATAACTGGCGGCATACGGACAGGAGGCTGACCGTGAATCGGTCACAGTCGGTTCACCTGAAAGTGACAGTGATATCGCCGCTCCTGGACTCATACTGCCAGAAGGGGCCCGCAAATGCCTTTAAAGAATTGCTACACTCTTAACATGAAGGACTATGTTTATTGTTCCCAGTATTAAAAATTATATACCTATGTCTATAAAATATAGAAATTCATTCCTTTTTCTTTTATTTGCATAACTGTAAATGCTCTTAAATTTTTGTTTATTATTAATATATTTCTTTTAGATTTTACTTTATTTTAATTTTAGTGTTGTTTTATGTTAATTACGCACTTCTTGTACTTTACCCTCTGCATGTGTTTTTTTTAATGTTTCATACTAGGGTTGCCTGGAAGACATCGCTTGTTAGCGATAAGGCCGCTTGCCTGATAACTTATGTAACCTGCTTTTTTATATGTATGTTTTTGTATAGGTAACGCAGTGTAAATAAATAAATAAACAGTCGGGGCCAATCAATAATCTATAAATGTTACGTTATAACGAAGGAGTTTTCGTCTTACCAATGAAGGTTTTGTTAACATCTGCTTTTAATCCATCTGTTCCCAAATAGTTTAATTAACTGATATTGATCGACCACCCACGATGGGTACATTGCTACAAACGTGGGCATCATAGAGTAAACAATGTATTATCTGTCAAGTGTTATTGGAGAGCGTTGAATTGTCATTTGTCAAGATGACATGCGTAAACTTGTCATGTATGTCTCTATACTGTAGAAGAATTTACCCTAGACTCAGGTCCAAGAATTTCTGTTTCGGTGGAGTATTGCGAGATCTATCACTGATGTTTGCTCATCCAAGGCACGTGTTCAAACACCCCCCAAACTAGAACACTTTCCGAGCTGTATGATCCGTAGAGTTGTGGGATCTCTCTGCATCTAATACAGCATTTACCATTGACAATGTTCAGAGGAGTTGTTCGGATTAATACCTGCAACTGAGTTTCAACATCAGCTGAATAGGGAATACCACCCGTATCACCTCGACGTCCGTCGTTTCACAACTAAGCGTCTTTTAAGGCAGTTTTTGCCGCGCACCACCAATGTGGAACCAGCTACCCACTAAACTATCACCGAATCAATTGGTCTTCAATGCAACAATTCTTAAAAGGCCAGCAAAAAAACACAGAAAACATCGTTAGGAAACCAGTAGATTTAAACCGAAAATCTAGTGTGTCAGGAACGGGTGATCTCCTACACTTATATAAGTTCTACCATAATTGTCGAATAAAGTATTTCTATGCTATTAATTTCTCTCTGTGTCTTGAACTAGATGTGATTTTATTTGCTTAGATGACTCAATGTTACTTCAATGTCTTGTTTCTCTACTTTCCAAGGACGTCATCTATTCAGAAATTAGGATGATCGCTTTTTTGAGTAAGAGAGAAACCTGACCTTGGCTAAAAGAAAAATAAAATAAAATTATACGTGTTCAGATAAGTATAGATATTATATATATATATATATATATATATATAAGTGTTCGTGAAGTTATTTCCCTTTGCAAGTTACTCTACTGCAAGAAGAATTTAAAATGACCACTTAAATATACATATGTGTATATATAAAGAACTATGTACATGAATGGAGTTCGTCTAGTATCATATACTTGGAGTATCGTAACCAAAGGGCATGTTTCATATAGGTATCGATGTGCCGCTTGGAATCAAATCCAAGATCTCGTCTATGCGTTAACGACTAAGCCGAAGAGGCTTAGTATATAAAAGTGGTTAAAAGTGAAAACATGCTTCTGTTTTTCCCCCAAGGACCACCCACACTGCACCAATAAACGCGGCGTTTTATGGCATCGATAATAAACGCGCAAACAGAATGTTATTGTCAACGCGACGTGAGGGGGCTATTTTCAGTGTGTTTACATAATGTATCGAGTTATTTAAAACCCTCAATAAATGGTGCGGTTTTGGTTGCGCCACCCAGAGCGTTTTAAAATGGTTCAATTTTGGTGTAAAATTAACGAGTCGAATATAAAAGTAGCCTTTTATTATCTTAAGTTAAATTCAAGGGTAATATTTGGTTACCTTACAAACAACGACGTATAGAGCCGTTGCTTCAGCGTGTGACTCTCATCCCTGAGGTCGTAGGTTCGATCCCCGGCTGTGCACCAATGGACTTTCAATGCGCCTTGAACATTTGCTTGTACGGTGAAGGAAAACATCGTGAGGAAACCGACATGTCTTAGGCCCAAAATGTCGACAGCGTGTGTCAGGCACAGGAGGCTGATCACCGACTTGCTTATTAGATTTTAAAATGATCATGAAACAGATTCAGAAATGTGAGGCCCAGACCTAAAGAGGTTGTAGCGCCATTGATTTATTTTTTTATTTTGTTTAACTATTGATTTATTTTTTTATTTTGTGTATACTTAGTTTCAGTTTCATAACCAGCTAATTACGTACTAGTCCCTCTTCTAATAAAACAAGTGATGACCGATTAACACCATGTACTATTTCACCATTACATAAAAGCGGTAATACACAAACACAAGTTTAGTCGCTGACCGTTTAAAAAATACTTAAGGAGTTTCATACAAACTGGTTTGAATTAATTTCGGCTAATGCCTAATTTACATGTGCATTGCAGGTGACAGGCATCAAACCCCGATGCCCGAGGCGCCTGTCACTTCGCCACAATGACATAAGGGTAGGATTTAATTAAACGTTTTAACTAGTGGTTTGACTAACTTTATTTCTACCTATTCTTTGTTTAGATATATAATTTTCACTTTGATACTATTTTGGATCAATGTCAAATGATCAATAGGTAAACAAGTACACTTTTGAACGTAAAAAAGAAGTTAAATTAATTGTAAATTTATATTTACTACCGTTAAGGGCGTAGAGCGGGTAAGAAGAACTGGCAAGAAACTTTCCGCCACTCTTTTTAATCGCCAAGTATTGAGTCGGTACAAATTGTTTGAACTGGAGCAAATCAATGCCTAGGATTAGGATTTAAGTATTGGTCAAATTTATAAAAAGCTTTATTGATAGTTTACGTTTAACTCCACAACTGAGAGTTTCTTAAGGCAGTTTTTGCCCAGCACCACCACTTTGTTGAACCAGCTGCCCACTTAGTATTTCCAAACCAATTTGACTTAGGGTCCTTCATGACAAGAGCATACCAATTCTTAAAAGGCCGGCAACGCATTTGCGAGCCTTCTGGTAATGTAAGTGTCCATGGGCGGCGGTATCACTCGTGAGCCTCCTGCCAGTTTGCTTTCTACCTACTACACAAAAAAAAATTTCAGAAAAATAAAATATACATTTTTGAATGTCAATCAAATGTGGTGGATGCAGAAAAGTACCACGCAATCAGATGATTCATATTATAAAAGAATCAAAATCTTACGTATTTCAATCCGATAAAACAGTATCCTAATTAGCCCGTCTGTCTCAGGTTTACAGCGACAATAAGGCTTTACGGCATAACGATATCGTAAATATCTCATTAGCTACCTCGTTACAGCCGTCCGGTGGGTTTACACACCATAATCACTTCCCAGAAGAGATGACAATATACCGATGGGGTAATAAACTTGACAGGTGCCAGAATTTGTTATAAAAATCCAATTTTTACTATACATGGTAAACTGTAAATTGAAACTTTAAAATAATCTTAAAATAGATTTAATTAACATTTAAACATGATTTTATTAAAAGAGTCTAATGTGATAATATTATCCAAATAAAGTTAAGTAAAGTTGCTTTCCTCACACTTTGAAATCAATTTTCCTTTAGTTTTATAATTTATGAATCAATGTATTTTTTCTCTTCGTGTTTGTTATGTATACATCTAGTTCTCTTTTCCGGAGAACGCGTTTTGGCCAAAACTCGATGTCCAGACTGAGCATTCTGTTCAACGAGTTGGGTCTGGATATCCATAGCTGCTCCCCTCATACTTTAAAATCGATTAAATTTATTTGTTTTATTCATTTTATCGAAATCCGTTTATATAAATTATATTACTGTTTTGTTTAATTTCTTTTTATTATCAATTGTATGCTATGTTTTCCTTTAAGTGCTTGTGACATTGAAAATTGTATTTTATTTTTATTGTACCGATGTATCAGTATGCCAAGCGTTGTCAAGCTTTTATTAATAAAATAAAATGAAAATGTTTTAAAATATCTTATATCTATAGCAATTTTCTTATAATAATTTAAAACAATTCTTTTCAAATACCAGGGTTGGTAAGAAGTGTTACAAAGTAACCTAGATAATATCCTCTTCCTCCAATCACTTTCTAAGCGAGCTTAGTGTGATGCTGCTGACCCCGTTGTGCCATTACAGCACCGCTGCTTCCATCTCTGACGTTCTTCAGCTAGATGAACGGCGTCAGAAACCTCAGTGCCTAGATTTCTCATACCTCTTCAGGCCATCGTGTTGGGCTGCGTCCCTTGGTCACTTTCCTTCCATTTTTTATAACTTAGTTTCATTATAAGTTTTCCGGGCAATGTGGCCATATTTGCAGTATTCTCTCTCTGGAGACAATAGCTTGAAAGCCTCTTAGTAATATGCAGGTCCATTAGAATTGAGAGGTCCTATGACAGCCCATTATACGTAACACCACACTTCGAATGCGTCAGCTATTTGTTTTCTATCGGGCCATGTTTCCGTGCCATAGAGGAAAATAAAATAGAAGGGTTGACGATACTTTTGTCTTATTTCGATCTCTCCATACTCTAAAATATAAATAAATTAATTGTTGGTTTTGTAAATTTACTATTTTATCTTTAGAATTATATTCAATCTAATCGTACCCAATGGTGTTTGTGATTAATCGAAGCTTTGAGGTCACAGCTACCGACAGAGGTCGTTAGTGGCGCGGGAAAAACGTAAATTAATATTGGTTTATGATTGGCTGCCCTTTAAATCCTATCTCAGGACTAGTTTTTGATTATTAAATGACCCAAAATCTCTAAAACGGACCAAAATAAAAACAATTCAAAATAAATGGTAATTTAATAGATAATTTTAATGTGAAAATCCGATATCCTGGACAAATATTTCTGCGCTTTCAAGCTTCGACACGCGCTTGTCAAAAGTTTATACGATTTCGACATGTCATCTTGTCGACTTATCCGTAGTCACTACTGCGTCAAGCAAGATACTAATTAATGCAAATTGTTTTAACTAACTTAATTAAGCGACTACGTTTCACATGTTCAGTGTTCACCGTCTATGAAAGTGGAAATAGCTCTCACATCCAGTTGCGTTTTTATGAAGGACCAATTTTGACACATTGTTTCACCTCCCCACACTAGAAACAAAAGCTTTGCCGTATGTCTCAGCACTTTTTAGGTTCTCAGTGATATATCATATGACATATACTCAACTATCCCACTGCGTCCACAACTCCAAAAAGCCTAGAATTTGTACCTGCAAGCAGACCAAATGAAGACTGTGAATGTGTAGAGCACTCACACACCTCTACACACTTCATATTGTCTGTGAACAGTAAATCTGTTAATATTAACCTAACACCATAGAAGTAAGCAAGCAAGTAGTTGATTTTGTTCAAATAGTGCAAGATTCCATAGAACGACTTGTAATTATATTTCGATTTATATTTCCCTAATTAAGTTTTATTGGAACGTATACTTTAATTTCGTAATTGTTTTAAACCACTTGAATTTGACCTTTATTTATATAATTACGATCAATTAAGATCTCACTGTCGCCTGAAGATCTAACTATAAGATTTTATTATTCTGCCCTTAGGATAATTATGACCTTTATTGAATATTTTGTAATAAAAACGCCCTGTAACATGTTTATCATCAGTAATCAAATATATATTTAATAAGATAAACATAAATTGTATCTAGGGTTTTGTATCTACTCGTATTTTGCGGAAAATCTTACCTTCAAAAACAGTTCGTGACTTCGGGAACTAATACTATCATACAATTTCGTACAATGTATCTATGAAATAATCTAAACCAAAACGAAAAACTTAATAAAAGAAAAGTAACACAAAATTAAGTAAACACGAAAACGTAACTTCATTAAAATATTTACAGATAAACAGAAACTTGACACATAATTCCTTCCTAAACATTACGTACTTTCATCTTATATTATTAAACGAATATTATTTCAAATTTAAAAGTATTGTTATATTCTAATTAGGTAAGCGCAAATGACACCATTTGCATTGTGCTCTAGATTACAAGTAATTGATATGCAAAATCTCATATTAATGCAAGGCAATAAAGGCTAAAATCCTATAAAAAATTTGTTGCGCCCACGCAAGGCCCTGTCTGCTTTACCAATACTCTTTCTAAAAGTTTAATTATGTTTTTTTAGTGTTAAAAGGTACCTTCAGGCTCTTCATTTGCTTGAACTAAATTTGTTCACTGCTTATATAAGCATTATAAGTAATCTTTTACCCAACTATTCCAACTAACAGAATATTTTTTAATATTTCTTTCATTGTTTGAAAGGTAGTTTGTGTGTTACGTTGATAATAAAAATGATTATCTCAGGACCATGGATATATATGCCATGTGGTTAGTACTAAATTACGAAAAAAGTTTAAATTTTTCAAGTTCGTCTTATATGTTTATTGCAGACCAGCCTTGCGATTCTGTAACTCACTTTTCGAATAGGAGGGAGCTTGTAGTTTTGTTTATCAGAATGCCAAATCGTAAAATGACTGCTTCACGACTGATTTGAGCGCGACCGCCGCTGCGAAAACCGCTGTGCGAGTTCGAAAAGTGAGTTACAGAATCGCAGGGCTGTCCTGCTTATTTTAGAAACTAATTAAAGAAATAAATTATTTTATCTTAAAAATAAATATATAATATACTATATTACCCAGGGATAATGTAGCATTATAATGATATTATTATTATTCCTTATAAGTATTTAAATGTATTCGATACAAACATAAAACAGATGGACCGATCAAGTAAAAGACTCATCGTCCTTAAAACTATACACTGCTAAAAGAGAGGAGGTGAACAGAAACCGCTGGAAACACATGAGCTATCGACTGAAGAGAGAGATACAAACATAAAAATGCAAATCTTTTAATATTGTAATATTATAAATTAATGCCATTTCATCTTGTAATACTATTTTTGAAACTGTCCGAGTTTTTTTTTAGATTTTTAAGATAGTAATTTTACTTCATATTTAAATTTTTATTCGATCGATTTGAGATCGTGCGAAAATGCATGTGCCTATTTAGTTATGAGATGAAGTCCTCGATAAAGGCCGGCAACTTACCTACTAAATGGGTGACCATGGGCCGTGATAACTGGCCTTTTTGGCATCCTGTAGACTCGTTTGCCTATCCTATGAAAAATGTTTAACACTGTTAGAATCTAATTGTAAATACCCGCATGTTAACTTTTTATTCTATTTATCCCTACCCACAAAACAATTTGTAACGCAACTGACGTCGAAGATTTCCCTCTGATCCAATAAGCGGTGACGAACAATATTTCAAGTGGAAAAACTCGGAAAATATCAATTTAGGGGAATTACCTGTTAATCTGTCACAGACGCCCGGGGCAAAAAACGTCTCCCCATTTTTTTCGCAATCCCCGGAGATCTTTCAACAAGTAGGGGACGTCTTAATTTATCAATTGTTTGAATAAGTGGATCACAATTAAGATCTGTTAAGGTTGTAAGATGTCATTTATACAATCATTAAACGAAAAATATTATGAATAGTTTAAATGTGTAAATTATATTTTATTATAAAGATCTCTTAATGAAAACTATGTATGGTTCATTTACGTGTTTCTAAAAGTTAAAGGCTTTTTAATAAAAAACACAATTGTCATGCGAAATTATATCTTAGCGTGTTAAAAAAATTTATGGAGAGAGATCACAGAATATAACTTTAAAAATAAAATAAATCAGTGGCGCTACAATTTTTTTAGGTCTGGACATCAGATTTATGATTCTGTTCCATGATCATTTGTAAATCTAATAGGCAAGTAGGTGATCAGCCTCTTGTACCTGACACGCGCCGTCTCCTTTTTGGGTCTAAGTCAAGCCGGTTTCCTCACAGTTCGAGCGAATGTTAAATGCGCACATAGAAAGTCCATTGGTGCACAGCCGGGGCTCGATCCTACGACCTCAGGGATGAGTGTCGCACGCTAAACTCGGCCAACACTGCTCAAAATAGTAATTTTTAATATAACCAGTAGTGTTGCGGATCTTGTCATTTCTAAAGACCTTTTCTCTGACATCGACCTAGGTATTAATACATTTCCTTTAACAAAGTTTATCTTTAACTTAATCAAAACCAACTAATCTAATTATATTGTACAGCTGCCCACTGAAGTATTTCCGAACCAATTCGACTTAGGGTCCTTCATGAAAAGAGCGTACCAAATCTCAAAGGCTGGCTGGCTATATATTTAAAGAGCTTAATTTTTGGTATAACGAAGTACACAAAATATCATATATTTATATGTTTGTGATTAAATGATGACATACATGTACACACACAAACAAACTAGAATCCTGAAATAAATAGCAGCAGAAAATTTTGTACTTTTAAAATTTCTCCTTCGTTGCAGAGGCTAAAGTTAATACAAAAAAGTCTGCTTGTCGCATTAAATTTAAAAACATCCCAACAAAGTATCGTTCCCCTCGCGCTAAAATCTTTACCGTTTCCCGAGGGATTGTTCTTTTTATTACTTCTCCCCTTCGGATGCTAGACATTAATTGGTTCATTGTTTTACGTGAACGGTTGTACTAATTTCGATGCTCTTTTTGCCCAGTTTCGATCTGTTATTTTTTCTTTGTTTATAATCGGGTTATCCTTCTTATTTACACCTATCTTAATTATTTTCGTCTAGCGACGTTCCACGTACTATCACGTGAACCTCGTGAAATCACGTGACCTGCTGTCCCGTTATAATCAAACGAGTTCTAAATAAATCAAAGTGTTCGCACATATTAAACGAACACACATAATGCAAAACACATTTCGAGATGACCCCTCGTATGTGGGACGCACAATTCCAAGATTATTCACACTCCAAATAATTCAACGTAATGACGAACAATCATGCAGATATATACATTTTATATATCTTAGTTTTTTATACTTAGGCATATAAACAGGTAAAACAAACGCTGTTTTTATATTTAAAGAAAAATTACGCCCTATAATCACAGACACAGATTAAACTGTACAGATAATTTACTTTTTGTCGCAAAACAACGCTGCCTATAGATTCGATTTAGACAAAAGAAAATAGTCTCAATAGGACAACAACGCGCTCTCTTTGCGGTACACCACTTAACCAGCCTGTTTTCCTTAAAACTTTAACAATTAACTTAAATTTGCAAGTGTAATAAAAGTTGCAAAATTTTGGTAGTTTCGTGTTGTTGTAAACTAAACGTTCATCGCTCATCCATTACTCATTATAATAATTATATATCAAAGTCCCACGAAACAGCACACATATAATAGTGTACGTGCGTCAATCACAGTAGACGTGGACAAATACGAGTGCCAAGCGAAATGAGCGCAGCATTACAGTCCCTTATTACACTTGGAATTAGGTTCTTGCGACGGAACATCAATATTTGAGCACGTGATGCTTTCGTCTTGTACTATGACTTATTGCATGTGCATTATGTTAGTCATTTTCTTGGGTATCCAATTTATATACATAATATGTTACAAGCTATAATATTATTTACACGATAATTGTATAGGAAATGAAATTTTGACAGTTGTATTAGATTAAGACTATTTTTCTTAGGTTAGCGTTTCCCAATGTGGGGCCCACTCATAGGGGGCAATCGAAATCAGCTTGATATAGCACAACGTGGAGACTTGAGGCTGAAGCTAAACTATGAACGCAACATAAAATTTATATCCTTATGATTAGGATCTCTCTAAATGAATACCTATAGAAAAAACTTTATTAAAATTATTTGGAATTTCAGTTTTTCATATATTTTTTTTTTAATTTACTTTAATTGTTCGTTAACAATTTCCTAGTGGTTTTTTCCTAAAACCTATAATTTAAATTTCTCAAGTGAATAACAATTTTTTCAAGGGAAAACTTCTTTAGCGGCATTGTACACATTTTTTGGAATGGGTAAAAAATGTTAAACTCGCGTCAGGACACGTGACCTGATCGAAAATTCGTAAGACGGATGGAGAGTAGACAGCTGGCGCGGTGTATTTAATGTAATATAAATTGTCATGTTTGTGTACGATAGCGCAATAAATAAATATTGTATTCTACCACATAAATGATAGTACTTTTATACCGTACGTACCGTACTTAAATTTACGCACTTATAACCTTGCATTTGATTTGGGTTCCCATTACGGTTAATTTTTCTTCACCAAAGTATCTCTTGCTTATTCAAATATAGAATCAGTGACAAACGTACCCAACCACGCGTGAACAATAGCAGAGCCACTGGCTTAATACAATTGCACAGACGCATTGAACTGGCTAAATATTTGCTGACTGATTAAAAGTCAAAGTCCTACCCCGGGCCACGGAATATTAGCTTAAAGGATTTCACGCGTGGCCGATCAGAGGGCGCCACCGATGACAATATGGAAATTGTTTCGCTAGGGAATAGTTACAAGCACGGTAAGGGTGAGTTTACTTTGATGAAATACCACAGATTACAAAGTTACTTATTATGATAATAACATCTATGGGATTTTTATGATATGTCTGAATTTAAATATGGAATGTTCTCTTTCACATACGCTATAGTTTCAGTTACAAGGTAATGTTCTTAAGTATGACAATTACAGTGGACATATAAAGAACCAAAAAAGAGAAGGAAGAGTAACTTTATACTTTACTAGATATTTGTTTGCCTAATATTGCCTGATAGGTTCCTAACTACTCTTTTTTTAATTAATTAGCCCACTACCGAATATAGTAGATAAGCTCTGGAATGAGTTACCGTTCTTTCTATTCCATTATTCGCGAAGAATTGACATAAGAGTATTTGGAAGACTCTCTTTGTATGGTTTAATTATGGTAAAATCATTACTTTTTTCCGCAATTCGCCTTTTAAACAAAATCCTACATAAAAATGATTAAGGCTGGTTTTAAAAAAAATCTCAAAATATTTCCATTACAATAGTATTATACCACGCATTAATCTTGTGAGTAACTATCAAGAATAGTATTAACCGGTAATGTACAATCGCACAGAAATTGTTATCCTGATTGCATTGTACAGTGGCACGTCACGATGACGTCATTGCGACACGTACGAAACGTCATTATGTCGTGATTGCGGAATACAGTTGCGTGAAAAAGTGATTTTCTTAGTACTTGTAAGTAAATTGAAATGTGAGTCTGCTTTTCGATTATGGCTTCAAATTGAGTTAAGTAGAATTTCATATAATATCAGTCAATTTATATCTATCGTAAAATAATGCATTTTTAAACTGAGGGATGGAGGATGTCTCATCTTGCTTCGATTTTTGAACGTATTCTGCGTTTAAATCCGGTAAAAGTGTGTTTAAAAAGTCAAAATGTAACAGCATAGTCTTGACAGACCGAATTTATCAATTTTGATTACGATACGATAACAATAATTCAAACTATATTTTACTATCTTTTAACTGTGGTTCTAATGCTTGGTCAAGTGCAACTAACTACGCCGTGCATTACGCTATATACTTATTATTAAAATGGCGCCAGACTTGACAGCTGACAGTTGACGTTGACGGCACAGCCACATTTTGAATACTCGCAGCTTACTTAAAAACTGTGATATATTGAAACTTTTTATACACTTGAACATTTGTTGTAAATCTCACTTTAGAGAAACATCATCCATTAAGTCCATCAGCACTTTCGATGCTCCCAAGTAATAACATTCTGTGGTTGGGTTAATTTTTAGAAAAATCACAGAAATTGTATATCGCGAAGAATCTAATCGCACAGTGAATTACTTCAATCGGCAAAGGAATTCCAGTGGAACAAAGGTGAGTGAGAATATAGAAGTTTCACGTTAAATAACGTTAAACAAAAGTATTTTAAAATAGCAACTTGTAAAAAATTGAAATTATATTCCAGAAACGGCAAACAATACTTTAGTAATTTTTCTTCTTGAATGACGTGTTAGTGTCGATACCGTGTACCTTTAATTATTGGGCGAGATTATCATCATCGCTATTATATAAGGATCAATAGAATATTCGTGTTGGGCAGCCCTTGTCGTACATACCTACCAGCAAATCCAGGAGGTACTAGAGAAGGGACAAGTTAAAAGTACCCATAACCGACAAGCATGCATGGTGAAGGTCATGAAAGTGGATGAAGCGAGTGAGATATGTCAGGGCCGTCGCAAGTTAAGAGCCGTGGTCTCTGCCTAAGGCTTTGGAAAAAGGCGTGATGCTATAAATAAATTTTTTAATACAGTTGCTCAAAAAGTGGCGTATTGCAGGGACGTATAGCGTTCGGGATGTGGGCTATTACACACTCGTGCTTTTTCTTTACCTTTTCCGAAGTAGTGCGTTTTCTTTCCCAACTGTCAGATTAATGTATATTAAAAAGAAAAAAAAAACCACGAAGTTTTTACTAAAAAAAATCATAGAAGTTTTTATGACTCATGCAAATATTTCAAAAAAGAAGCTAATAATTTGTTTCAATATCAGATTTAATGATTTGATTCAATGAGTTAGGTTAGGTTTCATTTCATTTCATCTTATTAAATTTCATATCAATAAAAAAATTCTACTGAAGACTTGGCTGTATGGGCAGCCCCTTTTCCCTTTGCCTACCCAGAACGGGTGAAGAAAAAAAAATCTCTGCTTATATTATTTTACAGTTGGCGCCATTTTCCAAAAATGTTCTTTGCGAGTTTAGTTGTTTGTTATATTATATATTAAATATACATGAACAATCATACGAAATTAATAATAGTTTGTCTCAAACAGTAAATATGCAACCTAAAACTTCCCCAGTTCGTAAAAAAACTGTACCAATTTAAATGTATATGTGAATTATAACTTTTTTAAGAAATAAATGATTAGTTAGTTGAGTTTATTGTGTTTTTAATATTTTATTAAATTGTTAAATTTTTTCGCAATTGTATTAAAAATAGTCGTTCAGTACACGTACGGAACCGTCATTGCAACTTGTTCCGACTGTCAACCCTCACCTTCGGCTGCGCCTCGGCTCGGGTAGACATTTGTCGGAACTCTTTGCAATAACAGGCTTTCCGCACTTGTAATGAAATATACTATTAAATAAATGTAATATATAATAGTTACGTACGTGACTAAAGGATATAACTGACAATAAGAAAGAAAATAAATTAACGGGAATATTATTTTTATTTATTAAATATATAAGAGGTGGAAATAATATTTATTAATTCCTTCCTCTTTCCTCTATTTTCTAGGAAGTATGTTTTTACTTATCTTTGAAAATTGACGTAGAAATACAGATCTATTTATTTATTTAAATAAGACACAGAAGCTTTAAAAACTATAGAAGAAGACATAAAATGCATTATCAGCAATCACAAATAGTTAATAAATTAATGTTAACTAAAGTAGAATTTACAATAGTAAACATAGTTAATGAATATAAAATAAAAAAAGGAGAAAAAAATCTCTCAAACTGGTCTGCACAAACTATCTAATTGCATATTCATAATAATAAGAATAAAAATCCTTTGAACTAAAGCACATACATAACTACACAGATGATAACAAGCTCGTAACCGATGATTTCGATTCGTGTGAACCGATAATTTGACGGAATGTCAAACCTAACACGATGTAACGACTCTATGATTTATGGGCATGAGTCGTGCTTGTATGGTGATTATTTTTTATTGTATCTAGGCTAATGTAGGAGAATACGCCGTTACCATACGTATCATATTGTTTACATATACGTTTCGTACGAAATCACAACAGCCTTTAGATGCACTGATGTAGGTCTGCAATCAATGATATTTTATTTCTGTTGACTGTGGTGATCAGTCGGGGTTCGCGATCTCAGCATTAAGAATTACACACGCTATTTTTACGGGACATGAATAGAACAAAGAATAACAAATAGTATTTTCGCTTAAGTTATATACATGTCATGTGATGGCGAAAATAATAATTCGCACACCAAATTGTCTGTAAATGTAACTTTTATAAATAATTTTTCGCAATATTTTATCTAGAACTATAAAATAAAACACTTACACTGAAACAATTATCGTTTAGTTTTTAGAGTTTATGAATCGGGTTTGTTTTTTCTGTTCATGCTTGTTATGTTTGCGTAAGTAAGTACTTGTCACATTTTATTTTTCTTTATGAACCAATGTAGTGTGTTGAGCGTTGGCAAGCTTTTGTTAATAAAATCTGAATAACTGAAAATTTTTAAGTAATATTACGACTATAAATCACACATTTAAAAAGGCAACCATTTCCACACGTGACGCGGCGTCACACGTCACACGTCAAACTGACAAAGAGCTTAAACCATTATCTGTGACAGAACACTTGCTAACAAGAAGTCATCACACTTGACCGATTTGAAACATTTTGACGCCAGTTCTGAGAAGACCTCCCGACAAAATATGGCCTATATAAGATATTATTATTATATTAATAGTACAATGCGTCATAGGCGTAACTGTAAAGTAATTATACTAGGCTTAGGGCACACATTTATATTTCTTTTTTATCTTATAAGTTATATTATATATTTTGAGGCAATAAGTATTATTTTTTCGGACATAGAATACACAGTCCAGTACGTTGGTTTAAAGTATTAAAATGTTTATATTAAAAAAAAAAATATTTGAGTCTGTAATCCGTGGCTTTACAGTCAAAGATAATTGAGTTCACGTATTTACGTCTTAAGTAATTATTAAAATAAAAGCTAACACAAACACATATAAATCAATTTACTTGCTTTAACTATCGCAACTAAATCAATATTACTGTCGCACGTTCGTATATCATGTCCACACATGACGAATTCCAATATGACGTAAAAATCATAGCCAACAAACTTTCAACTCTATAGCTCTCAAGATACGTTTAACTTTTCAGTATTTATTTAGTACTTTTTAGTCTATTCATAAAGACGTCAAGCAAATGACATACAGACAGATATTTGAATATATCGTGCTGAGACGAAATTTTACTATTCGTGACAGTTGACGTGATCCCTGTGGTCTCGGGACATGACATTTGACGTTGTTTGACGTTTCTATGTTCCACTTTCAAATTGTTCAACTGACGTGATACTTTGTTAGAAAATGATTTATTTAGTAATCTTTTTCTTTATAGGTACCGACCGAGTGATGATCGTGGGCTCAAAAATATTTTGGAATATCGATTAATAGATAAACGCTATATAATGCTCGATTTATAACTTGACTTAAAGTCCTATGTCCCCCAAGTGGAGCAGAGGGAACCCAGCGTAGAAAACCAGCCTTTTTTTTACAGCTTCCTTCGCCTCTGCAGTAATGCTTTGGCAATGTGACTCGGCTCCCTCCGGGGCTATGGCCCACCCATTTCCACTTTTGGCGTTTTAGATCTGTCAATTGGCACGTCATTGCAAATAATATTAGGTTCTTACATTTAAAATTGGCGTTTTGTATGGGAGTAACAAAATGTAGATTTTATTTAAATAGAATTAACCTATATTTAATAAATCAAAGTATGTACCATTGCTATCTATGCACTTTTGCCATCTTATAGGAAGTGTATTTGAAAAACGCACTGTTTTATTTTGCGACACCGCGCCGCCGCCATATCATATCTTTAATCCTTCGAGCCGTTTCTGCAGCACTGGTGCCACGGTGGAACTCGTAGGGGAGCGCGGGGCTTGTTGTAACAGGGGTAAATAGTAACAGACCTTTTACAATAGGAATTTGAATTTAATTCACGTTTTTTTTTTACCTAATCTTAAACTTATAAAGTGCCACGCCACTTTACCACAGCCAGGGTCCCGCCAGGCGGCTCAGTGAGTGGGTGTGTGCAAACGCTTTATTGTTGACAGGTAACCTATAATTTTACTTACGTAAATTTTTGGTTAGTTTTACTATTTTCGTAGCTTTGAAGTTTTATGTATTTTATTTTATGCTCAAATATAACTATTTATGATTATGTGTAACAGTTTTCGAGATTACTAAGTTGATTTAATAGTTATCGTGATAAATATTAAGAACTATATCTAGGGGCTAGTTGTAACAAAACCTCGGGGTTTGTTGTAACATGTTACAATTTGCCCCCAGATTGCTGTAAGTTACTGACGACCGATGTTTATTTTTCCCCGGCTTAAATACTCGGAAATGTTCTTCAGGGTGGATGACTGAAAAAGAATTCTTGATTTTTATACACGCGAAACCTACCAAGAAAGAGCCAATTCTGTTACTGCTCGATAATCATGGCTCACGTATGAATATTGCAGTTGTCGAAAAAGCCAAAGAAAACAATGTTATCAAGTTATGGTTTCCCCCCCATTGCTCCCACAATTTGCTACCTATGGTTGTAGGAGTCTACGGCCCTTATAAAAACCACGTGAACAGAGCACAGACTGCATGGATAATAATCCAGTAAAAACGATGGCAATTTATGACATCCAAAGTGTAGTGAAGGAGTCATTATCACTTGCCTTGAACCCTGCAAATATTATCAGTGGATTTAAAGCTTCTGGTATTTGGTCTTTGAATGTTTATATTTTCCAAGATAGTGACTTTGCGCCCTCTTATGTTACTGATCGTCCAGATCCTACAGAACAATCAGAAAATGTTCTAAATGAAAGTGAGAATTTATCGTTGAATCTTGAACATCCGCAACTATTTATTAGATTCTGCTCCTGAAGTGGATATCAGCACAACATAAATATACGCCACATTTAAACTGCGTACAAACCAACTCCAAGTTGCTCTGGTCAAAATCAATTTTCCCAATGAAAGATTAGACCATTACCAAAGGCGCCACCACGAAAAACAAATATAATTTGCAGACGCAAAAGGAAGTCTCCTATTCTGACAGATACGCCTGAAAAAGAAGCTTTGAGACTGGAATATGAAGAAAAGATGAAGAAAAAGCAAAAAAAGATGATATAGAAAAGCGAAAGGGGAGAGGAAAAGTTAAAAATCTGCGAAAAATAAAGATTGAAGGTGTCACATTTTTGTTTTTTTTGTTGTTACTACTTGACCCAACAGATGTTACAACTAGCCCCAACCACGGGGTAAGTTGTAACACTTCCCTTTTTTCAAAAAAATCATAATTGTGAGATAGTTACCTGTAGATTTGATAATATTTCAATTCGACTTCATAGATTAATAGTTAGAGTATCGATCAAAGTTTATTTGGTAGTAATTTAGCCAATACACTTCATGATATTCAATTATTTGTTAAAATTGTTACAACTAGCCCCTCGCTCCCCTACTCGTAAATAACGCGATATTTCATGTTTTCTATTTTATAAATAGAGTGACGCAAGGAAAACAAATTAAAGCGGGAAAATGAAATGAATCATGGTTTTCTAAAAACAAATGCACGAGTAATGCTGTAAAAATTTAATTTGGAATTCCTAACCAAAGACTAGATATTTGAGGTCGAAGTGGCCAATATGACTTAAAACAAAATTTCATAGGTAAGCACCTTATATCATTTGCAATGAGGTGCCAATTGACAATCAATCAATCAAAATCAGTTTATTCATTCGTCTTAGGGCATGCTTGTGAATGTCAAAAACGTTTACAAAATTGACGAAAGAGCAAGACTACGCCATCGGTTCGCAAATCTACCAGGAGGTCTTGTTCTGAGAAGAGCGGACAAGAAACTTAGCAAGTTTTACCCTCCCTCTACATTATCTACAATTATTCAAATGAAAATTTCATAAACCGAAAACAGGTCTATAAAACGCCGAAAGAACGTGGTCAGGGCATACCTTTTTAGCAGCTGGTTGGATCTTCATGAACTTCTATATTGATGATCTGAAAATTAGCGCATACGTAATGCTTTCGGCAGACGGGTGTCATAGTTCTCGCAATATCAAGCCTGCAACTTACCTTGAGTAAGTGAGCTTTGAGTACAACTCCCTACTATCAAATGGTATGTAATATTTTCACTAGATCCCTTATAGCTTTCACAATTAATGTTAGATGTAGTTTATAAGTATATTGATGTACATTGAACGTCAGGTGCTGGAGACTGTCCGGTCACGATTCTTTGACCAATGTCTATTTGAAATTAACATTTCTTTTCAATGAATTTTCGACTCTATTTCCTGTGTATCTAGTACTGTATTTCTCTAACGTGTGTAATGTTATGTCGATCTGCGATTGTGGGAATTATACTTTGAGTCGGTGTGTTAAGGTTGATTTTTGTTTGATTAAAGGAAATGTTAGTTTGTTAATACTTCGTCTAAGATTGTAATAAGGAGATGGTGTGTTGAAAAATTATCGGTACAATCGGAGGTGCAATGGTCGTAGCGCTTTTTTGTCTATTTATATTGAGTTTGATTTATAGATATTGGATATGTCTTAGAAATAAATAATTAAAATGGGTGAGGACATGGAGTTTTATGTGTGTACTTCCTACTTAAAGGAATAATCCTCGCCTAGTCTTACGACTGACTGGCCCGAAGACCCCCAATGGCTAAGATCGAGAAACTCTAGCTCCTTACCGGAATAACTTTAAAAGCTCGTTTCAGACTGTGACGTCATCGTTAGTGCAGATTTTAGATGGTTGGTTGGTTGTAGCACTCATTTTCCGCAATTAGCCTCCTGATTGGTCCGTTGTGCGTTAAAGTCCTGGCTAATTTAGCCAGCCTAGCTCCTTCCAGAAGCACAGAAGTCTCCTGGGCACTTCACAGGCTTCCCGGAGCGACCTCACTGTTCCGAGGATTTCTGCACGCAGATTTTAGATGCATTTACTTCATTATGGAGCCACATTTTGATCCATATGTATATGCCCATAATGTAATTCATGTTTATGTTTTTGAAGTGAAACTTCTTTAGGCGCATGAGGGTAATTTTTTACGGATGAAAGGCAACAATAATAATATGCGTCACGAAGATGTGCAGCGTTTTTGTCGAAGAAAAGGGTGAGAGCGATTGAGACTGATTGAGAGAGAGTGAGAAAGATCGAACGTAGGATGAAGAAATGCTATTTGTAAAATTATAATTTCGTAAAGAGAATTTATGAAATATTAGTTTCTATTCACAAATATAAGTATACAAATACATGGAGTGGTCATATACTGGTACATGATCATCTATTGGAGCTTTTACCTTAGTAATAATTAATTTACCAAGAAGTTTCACTTTTGACATATGTACCTTGTACGCACGCTCTTTTTTTTAATTGCAAAATAAAGTTCTGTCGGGACTTAATACTTCTATATTCCAATAAAAAGCTTTTTTTTAATGTAAAAATATTTTAGACACATCCAGCAGCAATATATCATTGTAGACACTGAGTGGCGTTCCTGCTGCGAAGCAATAAGTGTACACAAGTTTGAATCGCATCAAAATGTCATCAGTGTTTTTGGTAAATAAGTGGACCATGTTACATGTATAACTTTCATAACAAAAAGACTAACAATGCGAACAAAAGACTAACAATGCGCTCTGGTTTGGTTATCGCGTCTACTTTATTCAATATCTGCTTCTACTGTCTACTAGCTTTAGATATTTTGTAGAATACGTCCGATAATAATTTATTTTAACATAATTAAATTTTAGCGCCACCATAGTAACATTACAGTGTTGGCGTAGTGGCTTCAGCGTGCGACTCTCATCCCTGAGGTCGTAGGTTCGATCCCCAGCTGTGCACCTGTCTGTTCTTTCTGTTTCTGTGTTATTGAGTATTAAACGGCTAATACATCGTGAGGAAACCGGCTTGCTTTAGGTAAAAAGTCGACGGCGTGTGTGAGACTGATCACCTAGCTGCATATTTGATTGACAAATGATCATGAAACAGATACAGAAATCTGAGGCCCGGACCTACGTTGTAACGTTGTAGCGCCACTGATTTATTTCCGGTAAAATTGCTCATATTGAGGGATTTTTTTTTTATAGAACAGGGGGCAAACGGGCAGGAGGCTCATCTAATACGTGATATAGACACTCTCAATGGCAGAGGGCTCGTGAGTGCGTTGCCGGCCTTTTTATAAATTGGTTCACGAATTGGGTCGGAAATCTTTCAGTGGCAGCTGTTTCCACATAGTGATGGTGCGCGGCAAAAACTGCCGAAATACAATTCCGACTATACGAATCACGTAAGCCAATATAAGAACGCTTAATATAGTCAAAACAAAACATGGTAACTAAAATAGAACCTTAAAAACACCTCTTGCCAAGTACCTATTACTACCGATGTATGTATGCATTGTAATTACGGCACAAATAAGGTGCAGTGTCTCATATCCCACGGTGTGCTCGTGACTTAACTGACAGCTACTTTTTATATTACTCCTCGTTTTGTCTGCTCGCTTTGTCTACTCTTAGACTAGTTTTGTACGCATAGATTAGTGTAGATGCGCCTTTTGGAATATTGCATATTCGCGAAAAGCTTTCGAAGAAAATTCATTAAAAATTGTTTTTTTATTAAACATCTTTTGATGTAACTATGTTAGAATTGTATTTGTTATGTTGTCTTTAATATCTAACGTAATCTAATTTTAAAAAAAGTATATTTAACTATTAGTTTAACTAGTATATTTAACTATATAACTTATTTAATTCCTTAAGACAATTCAAATGAATTAATTTTATCTAAGAATTCTCATTTCTCTTTATTTATAATTAATAAATATTAAACATTTAAATGTCGTTCTTAATTGAAGAGAACTAGCTATCTTGACAGTCTGTATTTATGAAAATAATCTGTGGAATTGTCTATCGTTATTACGCTTCTATTTCAAACTACAATCGTCAAAAAATCTCCCTCACGACTATGATCCAACGCGCGTGAGTGGCTTCGCATTATTTATTTCAATATTAATTAATCAGTTTAGCTTATTTTAATAAGAAATTTTTAGAAAAAGAACAATGTTTAGGAACTTGAAACACTTTTTTCATCAAAGTAAAATTGGCATTTCTATTATTATTTTAATTTTATACTCTTTGAACAGAGACGTTGTCTTGGCGATGGTAGCGTGCTATTGAGTACTATTGCGTTATTATTGCCGTGTTTGGTCCAGGAATGCTGCTCGGATGATGTATGGAAATTTTTGCTTTGTGGAATGATAATTACGGAAAAATGGCCTATTTGGAAATGAAAGGCTCTTTTTTTATAGAATTCTAGTTTGTAGTTGTAATTTTCAAGTCAATAGACACAGGTCATATGTTGGGTTATACGTGTGTTCACCGCCGTCCATGGACCTGCAAGGTCGGGGGTGTGTTGCCGACCTTTGAGGGTATGGTACACTCTCTTCTCTATGGGCGTCAATGATAAGTTGTTACGTCAATAACATTTTATATGCTCAAATATAATAAACATCACGTTTTAACGAGAACTAACTTATCGTTATTTTGATTTTTATATCAATTAATTATGCGCGAAAATGTTATTTTACCGTAATTATAATAAAAGTAGCAGATTAAAGTATCAAGTATTTCCAAGCTTCAGAGGAGCGTGGGCTAAAGCGTGACACATTGAGGAAGTGCAGGCCGCGGCGCAGGCGCAGGGACAGCGGCACGTGAAAGTGATTAGCGGCGGACAAAGCTGCCTTGTCGCGCACAACGATCCCTTGTGTTGGAGGAGAGACGGTATGGATGGTATTATAATGAACCATAATATATATTATTTACCTCGCTGTTATAATTTGATCTTTGTTAGGCTTATTTTTATAGAACGGGGGGCAATCGGGTAGTGGGCTCATCTTTTGTTAAGTGATATAGATACTCTCAATGTCAGAGAGCTCGCGAGTGCGTTACTGGCCTTTTAAGCTTAGTAACAGAATACGGTCATTGTTCTAGGTAGTAAATTTACTAATGCTTATTTTAAGACAACATTTTTTTTTAAATGAATAATTGAGTGTTTTTTATTATATTTAAACGCAAAAGTGATAATTAGTTTAATTTAGTGAAGTTTACCACATCATACATACTACTATGTTTAAGTATAAGCTATCTTTTCTTAAAGATATGACAATTTTGGTAAACATAAATGTTACAAAAACATAAAAAGAACAAAAAAACACGAAACAGCGGCTTAAGTATGAGATAGGCACTCAACAATGCTTTTTTTAAAATCTGATCAGCCCACTACGGAATCCAGCTCCGGATAAGAACTGTTTAATCGAGAACGATTATAAGCAAAAATGATTTAGTCAATAGTCAAATATACACGTACAAGTAGCCTTTAAAACCGTTTAATGTGTCAAACATTTTAAATTGTCAAAATTTATATTTGGGTTATTCAATTATTTGAAACTCAACAAATACTCATCCAAACCCTATCTCCCTAAGCGGCGATGTCGCGTGCGATTGAATTTCACCACCCACAAGGCACCCTTTGTTCGGCAGGCAAAAACAAAACACCATGTATTAGCAGCACTTCGCATAATATCAACATACTAATTGTCCACCAGTTTGCATGAGCCGTGTCTAATTGTCGAGTGAAGGAACAATGAGATTGTCGTTCAAAATGAGGGGTCAACGTTGACTGGTCCACCGAATTTTGTGAAACGTGGTAATTGCAAGACAATGCATGATCATTTGACGGTACGCTAAGGGAACGAGGCCGCTGTTTGGATCTGTTTCACAAATGCATGTTGAAATATGCGATATAAAGTGTCTGAAAGTCTTACGGTATTCGTTACCATGGTTACCGTTCATTTCTTATGGATATGACGTCATACCGTCACAAGCACGTTTTTACCCACTATTGAATTAAACGAAATAACAGATTTTCTTGGAGCCAACAGGCTTCGCTACAGACGATGGCAATAGGCCGGATGAGATGACTGAAAGTCCTACGGTTTTCGTTACCATGGTTACCCTTGTGTATGAAAATGACGTCATAATGAAGCAAGTTTTTAACCTACTATTGAATAACAGATTTTCTTGGAGCCAACAGGCGTCGCTAGAGACCATGGCAAGCGGATGGGATTGATCCCTTGGAGGACGGACTTCGATATGGGATACTACTTGTGTGGACACGTTAGTCCCTTGCCTGCATCGGAAAAGCACAAAAGCTGGAATGGCCACAGAGCAGGCGGGAAATAACAAACAGCTCAAATATAAGAGTCTTTCCTTCAACTTTGATTTTGTTCCCTTTGGAGACTCTTCGGCCATGGGGGTCTAATTAAATGTTTAATTTGCCATCTTGTAGATAGTTCATAGTACCGGTGACCCCAGAGCTGGGTTCCTCGCTCAACGAATAAGTATTGCAATACAGCGAGAAATGCCAGCATTATAGGTACACTGCCACTTGACCAAACTTTTAAAATTAGTTTTAATTTTCTATTTATCAATTTTGTATTATTATCACTAAGTTGTGTGTTCTATAGATTTTATGGCATTTCAAAGGGTGTTTTGCAGACAACTAGGCGATCAGGTAAATCAATTATTTTAGTCGTAATGAACTCAAAAATGATCATGCACTTGAAGTCGGAAATTATTATGAATAATTCAGACTATCCATGTACCCCAAGCACAAGAAACATCGGGACAGTTGTTTAAATAATTTTAAATTTAGAATACTTAAGTATCTTTACATTTTTTTCAGTAAAATATTGTTTGAGTTATTAATCATTCATAATTGTATGATTCTTGTACCGCTTTTGGATATTACACTGGAACCTCGCTTTATTAGGCTTTGAAATTCAACCACACAATTCGCAAAATTGTACAATTAAGTACATAATTGCGCAAATACATTTCGTAACAAAAACTTCAATTATAATCCATCCTTTACAAATACAATCCGAGCGTAAATTTTGAAAAAATATCCTCAAGTACATTCAATACCATCATAAAAATATGATTGACATGTTTGTTAATATGACATCTTTTCGAGCGGTGATATTTTTTTCGTCCCACTATTAATCTATGAATATTCCTCTATTGAAATTTGATCCTTAGCCTATTGTATTAGATGCGAGTTTTCCATGGCTTTGAGATGAAATTTTTAGGGTTTTTCGGAGGTATTAAACGCTGGTAATCCAATTAGGTGCTTTGTCAAAAGATGTATTATGTTTCTATTCAGCCATCATGTTTTCCGTTCATGTACAATAGTTCCATACAACATCTCGATGACACGGATGAGATATTCGGGTCTTTGTGCAATAACATATTATATACATCCTCCGACGATACATAATGTTTTGTTAAATATTTGGTAAAATTATTAAATCATGAGTTATGCAAACTTTAGTTAAGTTAGATATAAATATTTTAGTTAATAATTAGAAGCGTAATGTAAACAATCATCGCACATTTGAAGCCAATATTGAGCCCTTTACTTATAACCACACTCACAAATTGTATTTTAACATTCTCGTTTCCGATAATGTCCAATAACATAAGTGGGTCATTTAGATTTGTGTACCCTTCGATAAGCCAAGATAGTTTTTAGCGTCGCAACTCCACTACCCGTAATTCTATGTTAGTTATAAGCACATATTTTATACCATTAACGTCAGTTGTTACCCAGCTTCAAACAAAATGTTTTATTAGAACTTATCCAACAACCGCCACTTACGCCTTAACTCACAAATGATTTTCTACATATTTTCATCACTCGGGAATGGGGTACCATGCAATAATATGGTGGCGCATGCTTTTCAACCCAATAGAAATTAATTAAAACATCATGATTTGTGAAATGAATGAAAGGTACACATTTTTGACTTTAACCTATCCTAACCTAATGTAATTTACTGGAAAATGAGACAATATCATTTACACCTTGCATGTAATATTATCAGATTTTTATTTTTTTAAGGGGTCCAAAGCAATGCGCGGTACTAGATACAAGTCGTAAAGAACGATAGAAAAAAATTTGGAGCTGTTTAAAGCAGTGATTCGACAAATTGACCAAATATTCAATATCTTATATAAATAATATTTGCTCTTTAGATATTCCAAGCGTATTAAAAGCTTCAACATTATAATTATTTTACTTTTTAGCATAGTCTTGAAACTAGAACATAGCCGGCAAATTAGCAAAGCAACTGTCAAGTGATAATGTCAATTTCTAAGAAGTATGATTAGATACACGTTGACATGCGTCACTGTGTCTTTAGGCCATTCGCAGATCACTGACATGGGTCACCGACAGATAGTATCCGATGACAGCTCGGGAACGTTTAAAATTAGTCGTACGATATCTTCAAATCGTAGCAAATTATATAAGGAACTTAGTTTAGTTTTTGTTTTTTATATGTGCAGTACATATAAAATCCTTAGCGACATATATTTATTTATTAAAGTTTACCACATAATATAGGTACCTAATGCTAAATCTACAGTAGGTATATGGTACGCGCTATATTTTCTAAAATACATGATTAAAAGTATTAAAAATACATTTCCAATTTTATATTTTAATAGTTATGTTTTGTTTTTGTTAAACAAAAATGTATATGATATTAAATGTCATTACTAAAAAGCGTCATTCTTTGAACCAATTTATGTAACACTTTTGTTGTATTACAAGTAAAATTAAACAATGGTAAAATATTTTATTGCGTTCTCCATAAATATATTTAACTAGCTGACCTGGCTAACTTCGTTCCGCCCTACAACCTTATAATATCGTTGTTACTTTAATTTAACTTATTTTAGGATTTCATTAATGTTAAGTATTACATTAATACAACTTTTTTGCAAATACAGAAATGTTTTATTGCTTGCCATTGCGAAAGAAGAATGGCAGTTTTACACATTACGCATCTTCTCTCTAGCGTCAATATGGCGATACTGCATGTTAAGCACTTTCTGATATCCAACATCTTTTGATCAGGATCAAAGCATGGTTATGCATCTCCTCATTATCCTCAAGATCGGAATTTCTTGAACTGACACGAATTCGACGTAAAATGATGCGTAGTTTTGTCAACAGATGGCACCATATGGTTTTTGCATTCGTAAAATTAATTAATTAATTCATTGTTATTCGATAACTTATCCGATATTTTATTGCTTATTCTGCTATTCGGGACGGAAACAAATCCAACAAATCAAAAACCATGGCAATTGGTCCAGCCGTTCTCGAGTTATAAGTGTTGTAACAAACACGACTTTCTTTTATATATATAGATGTAACGCTTTTAAAATTACTAATCAAATATGTAACAAAATAGTTACAAAAAATAATTGCATTATAGCATCGAGTCTGACCAAATTAAATTAATTTAACATTCAAAGTCCGAATTGACGGTACGATATTAACAAACATGGCTCAATATTATTTACTAATTAGATCCTAATAGTTATCCTAATTCTGAGAAATATTCGTCATTTATATTATTGTATCAATTGCATATTAAAATAAAACATAAAATGCTTTACTAACAACTTGATTATGTTACAGTTGATAATCATTCTAAGCGACTTCAGATTTTTACCTGTTAAGGATACAACTTCAAGCATAAAACTTGCTCGCTTGAATTTGTTTTAATAATATTTAATATACTACCTACTAGAAGTTGAATTGATAACATTATCTAAGTTTGTTATAAACCAGATTTCTTTGTTTCGGCTAATTAAAACAGAAGTGCTAGAACCTTCTAGGTCTGGGCCGTTTCACTTCACCTTTTTAAAATAACAAACAGGTAGAAGGCTCATCTGATGTTAAGGGATTCCGCCGCCCAGGCTTACTGTGCTAGAAGGCTCGCAAGTGCGTTACCGGCCTTTTAAGAATTAGTACGCTCTTTTGTAGAAGGACCCTAAGTCAAATTCGTTCTTAAATACTTAAGGGCAGCTGGTTGCACATGGTGGTGCGCGGCAAAAACTGCCTTAAGTCGTCCTTTTGGGGAAAAAGGTTAAAATGGTATAAGGTTGTTAAACCGGTGGCCGGTGCCCTCACGAAGTTTTCCTTCACCATTAATTTCAGCCCATTTTTTTATAGGTAACAAAATGTACACTTATGAACGTCATAAAATAAATACATATGAAATGCTTCGAATTTTACATTTACTGCCAGTTCTTAAATCAAGGGCATAGAACGGAAGAGAAGTACTGGTAATAAACTAACCGCCACTCTTTTTAATCGCCAAGTTTTTTGTTTTGGTTCATGATGACGTAGGTTCAATGGGATAGTTCATATAGGTTTTTGTTTGTCCATCTTGTTAAAGGAAAATTGTTACTAACAAAATTAGATCTTTGTTTTCTAAATTAAATAAATGTATGAAGGAAGGCCCTAAAGACGAGTTAACGGGTGAAACAACAGGGCCTTTAGGAAAGTTCGTAATTATCAGGCGTAACTTTAATATTTAAAAGTAGGTACCTATAGTAAAGGAAGTTTTAGATACTGTGGCAATCAGGCAGTTAGTTATTTTAACTTATATATATTTATTAATAAATAGCCGGAAACAAGGTAACACATAATAAAAACAGGAGCGAAGAATTTATACATTTTGCAACCAAAGTGTGTAGGTATAATAGGTGCGGACGACGTGCACAAACATAGTGCTTATAACATACCAATGTTTACAATATGTCTACACAGAACTTTACTATAGGACCACATGCAAAGACCTTAAATTACAAATTACAAAATATTTATGCAATAATGAAAATTAAGAAAAGTAAATCGCATTCTTACAAATTGTCTTCATACTAATTCAGAGGTAATAAAAGTAATATCGTTAACTTTTATTGTGATTAGTATCGATTGTCATTTATATGCAATCGTATAATTAGCTAATTGGTCACAGGCCATTTTACGATCACACCGATTTATCACAGTATATTTCAAACAGTAGCACAGTTAGATGTCATAATTGTCAGGATATTTGGTATTCGTGTTCAAAAAAAATCTTGCTTACGCTCGGGACACTGTTACATTGGTATATAAGAAAAATACAATACAAGATTAGATTTAACGAGACAAGTGTATTTAACGAGATAAGTGTAACGGGCAAACTAAGAAGAGTGAGGGGTGCAACTATGGACTAATTATCTAGACCTATCTCGTTTAAAATCAGAATGCTCAATCTGGATATCGGTGAGTTCATCTAAAGTGAAATTTAAATTTAGTTCAAAGGTTGGGGTAGTTCAAACAACCTGATTCATAAATCAACGAAACTACATATCAATTAATTTTCTATGATTCTCCAATGACAACATCTTAAAGTACTCTAACCTGGTTTCGTATGTTGGCAACTCACTAGGTAATATAAAGGTCAGAAACAATAAATAATTAATTGACTTTTCTTCTGTACTGTAAGTAATTTTTGAAACCTTTAAACGATTATGCTTTTCTTTGTTACAAATGTTAACCATCAAAATTACAATAAGCAAAATCTAATGAAATATATTTAATAACACATAGAAAACCCTACAATAATAATTAAAATTGAAAACTAATACACATTTTAAAAGTTAGGTCCCAGTAAAGTGTGTTTTTTTTTAATCCTACTTAAAATATTGTAATTTAGACACTACCATATTCTAGACTCCACTGGACGATGTATATTAATGTGATGATGGCGCTTTTATTTAAACCTGAGCGAAAAGTGATTTTTACTGCAATAATTAAACTGTGTCAATTGAAATGAAAATTATGACCTGTTAAGTGGCGACGATCTATTTCATTTCATTACATACCTTGGAATGACCGAACTTAATTCACGCTAATTAAAAAAAATATCACGCGTATCACCTTCCACAACTAAGCGTTTCTTAAGGCCACGCACCACCACTATGTGGAACCAGCTGCCCACTGAAGTATTCCGAACCAATTCGACTAGGGCCCATCAAGAAAGAGCGTACCAATTCTTAAAAGGGAATGAACTTCCTAGTCGTCTGGCAATGTATGTTTGATGTTTCTATGGGCGGCGATATCACTTACATCAGGTGAGCTTCCTGCACATTTGCCCCAGTTATTTAAAAAAAAATCTAAGCAAAGTCACTGGTACCTAATAACTTATACTTAGATAATCCTTATAAAACATCTAATTTCAGTAATAACAGTCCCATTGTCAACTTCCCAGAACGAATCTGTACATTAATCAAAACGAAACTTAATTATTAAAGGCGATTTTATTTAATTTATTTCAAAACGAAATAGCCGGGTCGTCCCAAAACATTGGCCCACGCCCCCTATTACCGTCCCTCATATATCATGTCCAGGAAATTACTATAGCACTTAGCTTAACTCACTAATTTCAGTCATTTTGCTCGATAAAACTAGCTAGCTTTTTATCGGTTATTATTACCAAAACAGGTATTTAACAATTAATACTGTGACAAAAGGCTTTAGTGATAATTTAAATGATATATTGTCTCTTAAAATTATGAGAGCTAAAAAATGCACTGTTCTTAAATTATAATTGATTTTTAGTATAGGACTTTAAAGAAAGCTCGTGTCTGTGACTCCACGGAGCTAAGACAAAATTAATGTAAGATTATCTCTAATTATATAAAATTCTCGTGTCACAATGTTCGTTCTCATTCTCCTCCGAAACGGCTCCACCGATTCTTATGAAATTTTTAATGCATATTAAGTAAGTCTGAGAATCGCCTACTATCTATCTTTCAAACCCCTAAGTGATAAGTAAAAAATTTTTTTTGTTTTTATTTTTATATGAAGCATACAAAAATATATACAACCCCTAAAATCTTATGATTTGAACTCTGCGGTTTATATAGAGAAAAATTCACAGGAAAACCTAAAAAGTTGTCATTCCAGAAAACCGAACAGTCTGGTGAAGCCTAGCAAAATGTTCCATATTGGTATGTACTAAAAAGGTAGGCTAAGTAAAATCAAATTAAGGAGAAACGAAGTTTGCGGGGACAGCTAGTATATCTATATATCTACTCGATTGTGAGGAAGTTGCATGGATCTGGTTTGGCGCCTTTATAAGTTCTCATGTCATTTTCACACGTGTATTTTCTTTAACTTATTTTCATAAGTATCCGATTTTCCTCATTTTAATATGTGTGATGTTGGAGATCAAAAGGTCTTTCTTATAATTGAGATTAGTATAACAGCTGTCTGAATTTCAATACATATACATGAAGCATTGACATAAAAACTCCCACTTTAAATGATCCGAACTACAATTCCGATCCACACATGATCATTTTTCAATCGTCCTCTCCGAACAATTAATAATACGTAAAAATCATTAACGGTGAGACAAGAGCGTCGCGATCCTTTGTGCCGGATGAAAAGAAAAAAAAACAACAAAAGATATAAAAAAGGTATAAAAGATGCGACCGGAATCCCCGCTGGGCGGAGGTTCATCGCTAAACCAACACGGTGTGTCGACACGGAATACACCTTTAATATCCTTTTAATGTGCACTAGTTATGCTGTATAGCTTTGTCTGGGTATACGACTTAAACATGGTACACAGTGATACACGTTGTCGTAGGATTTAAGTTTTATCGATTTCTAAAGGAGTCATTGGTTTTAATTAATATGATACTTTGTGTTTTACACTTAACTATGAACTGTTTTTTTTTTCTAAATTAAAACTAGTAATACATAATATATTAATTTTTAAAACTTTAATATAAAACTTCAGTCTTGCCCCTCGTCTTTAATTATAGCTCTAGATTGAGCAGTGTAGGCCTAGTGGCTTCAGCGTGCAACTCTCATTCCTGAGGTCGTAGGTTCGAGCCCCGGCTCTGCACCAATGTACTTTCTTTCTATGTGCGCATTTAACATTCGCTCGAACGGCGTAGGTAAACATCGTGCGGAATCCGACTTGCCTTAGACCCAATAAGTCGACGGCTTGTGTCAGGCACAGGAGGCTGATCTCCTACTTGCCTATTAGATTAACAAATGATTATGAAACACATACAGAAATCTGAGGCCCAGACCTCTAAAGGAGCGCCATTGATTTATTTTTTATAGCTCTAGATTCTCTATATATCAGAAAGGCTCTATCGTGTTAAATTTTAATAAACAGTATAATCTGGTGTTTTCTTTAACAAATGAATTACCTGGATGCTTTTTAAACATCTAACCTATATTTCTATCATCACAGTCATAAAATAAATCTTCCATATTAGCATATGAAACAGTAATAAGATCCATATATTTATTATTAGTATTATCGGTGCCAAAGAACTCGCTGACCACCCGGGGTACGACATGGTCGTGGTGACAACCACTGTGACTGACATTGTTCGGATATTTTATACCATTGATGTCGGGAACATTAATTATTACTGGATGATTTATTAAATTGACTTTAGTTATAATTCTTTAATTATATTTATTTAAGCCTGTGGTGATTTTATAATTGCATTCATATTAATATCGTAATAGGTATTAGAATAATATGTATTTGTCTATCTAGATGATTATTTTATATTGAATTTAACTTCTAAAGTTATTAAAACAAAATAAATGTCAAGCTAATAGACTATTAACATTGTATTAATCATTTCATTTATGACCTTGTTATAGGATCATAAATGATTTGTGAAGTTTATGATTAAAAATATTACGTTGTAACATCGCAGGACCCTTCAAGGCTCCCATCTAGGCCCGGCATGTCTCGTTGTCTATAAAAGTGGCAAAATTTATACGCTTTTGTCACGACACAGGCCAATAATTGGATGTCCCGATAATTTACAGCGACAACATTTAGCTTAAGGATCTGTAATAAAGTTTTTTATTTAGTGAACAGAGAATTTAACGTGTTTATTAATTTGTAGGATAGGAGATGTTGATGGAAAAGCCATACTTTTATTTATATTATTTGATTGATAGAAATCTTATAAAGTCAAAGTAAGAAAGTTAAAGTCTTATACGAAACTAATTAAGCATCTCACTCGAAAATCTTAAAGCTTAATGTATTACACATTACAAAAATACCTCAACATACATATGAGTTATATTTGAGACAAAGTTCGTGATTAATCAATATTTTGATACAATCGTGTTCGCAAGTCGAAATTAATAAATAACACTTGTCTATCTAATTGTACTGATAAGGCCACTCACAATAGAACGTTTAGATAAACCTCACAATTGAATTGAGCTGACGTATCAATTAAATAACACTTTTCTTAATAACATTTAATTGCTCTAAAAGCTTTTTAAGTCTTGCCAGATAAAATAATTAATATTGATTGTGTCGTAATGTCAGTAGCATTCGAGGCAATTATTTATAGTCATACTGGATCGAAAGCAAAACATTACACAAGAACTATTACAATATACCTATTATTGTAACAAGAATCTCCTATTAAACATCCTAGAATTTTCTAATACAATTTTCAATGTCTCTGTGAACGACACAATGCCTCATTTCTATTTAACCAGAGTAATCCGGTTAAATACAAATATTTCTGTCGGGGAATGCTCGGATTATCAGGAAATTATCTGATCGTTGATTATTATTGTAATTGCTTAACAATTGAGATTCCTTCCTTTCCTTCTTTTCTTCCTAATGACGATGTCCATATCGATGGAGTGACGATATATTTCTCCGACATATATAATATATACTTTTTAATAATCATGCGTCTTAAACAGGTATCTATTAATTCGGAAGGTACCATCAAAGGGACAGGCCTATTATTAATAATGCGAAACGTTTTCAACAAAAACAACTAATGAAGTCCAACCAAAGTTTTATATCTAGTAAAATATCACATCGTAAATATCCGTCAGTCAAAACGATTAGTTGAAAAAACTGTCCTTCAATAGAACCTTTAAACGAAAAACAATCTTATAGCAATACTATGATAGATCAAAATAGCGTGTAGTTTAATTGTGTTGTAAAATAACATGGGACAACGCGGGTCACTTTTCGGCGTTGCCTATTTTTTTTTCTAATTTCGTGTTTTCTTTGTCGGTACGTTTATTGGGACCGAATGACACGACAGGTGACGATCGACTTTTTTATAGAGGGGCGGTTCAAAAGAATTGTCAGACATTTTATTGCGTGTCCGTATGTCTGTTAGCTAATTTGGCCGTTTTTAATTTTACGCACATGTTATGTCTTCGTTTGAAATTCTAAAACTGGTTTTTATAGCTTTTTCGATTATTGATTGGCTTGATTCGTGTCAGTAGACAAAGTCCTTAACATCAGACCAGCGACGAACGAAACTACTAGTTGTTATTGTTACAAGTAGTGGTCTACTAACTAAAACTAAATGTGAATAATAAAGTATGCAAAGTATGGATATGGATATTTTAGTGCCGGGAATTGAACATACATCCTCAAGGTTGAGAGTCGTAGATACAATTAAACCAGTAACCATGCGACCATGAAGTTATAATTTAGTTAATTAGTTAACTTTCCAATTACGTAACCTTACTAGAGATCATTACTCATTTCTAAAATAAAACTTATAAATGGATTGATAAAAGGCCTTCTTCAGAGTATAACATGACAACAAAAATCCTTAGTCTGCGCTCGCACGCAACAAGTGTAAAATTTGAAATTCGAAATTTAAATTTACTCCAGTAATCCATAGTCAATCCTATTACAGCTCCCGTCTTCGTTGGTGGCCAGTGACAAAGCAACAAAAGATTAATTTCACTTTACCATACCGACTACCTCCACAATACATATGTCACCATCTCATTGTCAAACGATTTTGCGGTGGCGCTACTCGATCCGAAGTCAACTTTTTCCAATTTTTTGCACTGCCCATATTTTAGGGTCTACTGACTTATAATTATAAGTGACATGGGGTTTTGAAGAATGGGCTTAGAATTAAACGTTTTTGTCATGAAACTATTTACTATTGTAATCTAATTTCAAATGTTTGTGGCATTGAGATGAGAAGAGAGTAGACTTAAGTACAGTCAATTATTATTATAAAACAGACAATTTTGTGTGATTTTCTTTACAGACACAGACACAGTCAAAGTCAAAAATCATTTATTCATGTAGGTAACACAATGTACACTTATGGACGTCAGAAACGAAATATACATTAATGATTCTAATTTTACATTTACTGCCAGTTCTCAAATCAAGGGCGTAGAACGGAAGAGAAGAACTGGTAATAAATTCCCGTCATAAATAATAATAATTTTTTTTAATTAAAAACAAACATTTTTCCTCTATCAGCAGGAGGCATGGTGAAATAGGAGCACGCACTTACATTCTCGTGGGAACAACACGCAAATACTTAGTCGAAATAACTAACATCACCGCATACACGAATTCAAGTAGGTACGACCAGTCTCCACAAGTAGCACCCGTTCACGAGTGTGACGCATGGCCAGCCATCGGCCCCAAAAGCCTGCTTACCTATTAAGAAAAAGAAATGATCACGATTCAGACACAGAAATCTGTGGCCCAACCAAAGAGTTGTAGCGCCACTATTATTTATGGATTGTTTCCCGAAATGTATCACAATTATCAGGAGTGTTGCCAAGTGTCAAACTTCAAGGGAAAAAAGGGCGCATTTTGATACGAAATTTGAATTTATCAAATTTTATTTACATAAAATATCTATATTAGTATAGGAACTATTATATTTAAAATTCAATACTACAGAAATACATAGTGATAGCGATAATTATGATCAATACTCACTATCATAAACACGAAATAATTTAGTACGGAACATAATAACCAATTCGACTTAGGATCCTTCCAAAAAAGAGCGTACCAATACTTAAAAGGCCGGCAACACACTTGCAAGCCTAAAGGCGGTATCACTTAACATCAGATGAGCCTCCTGCCCGTTTGCCTCCTATTACATAAAAGAAAGAATCGGTTCCGGTTTATTTAAAGTCAGGTATGGCTAAGGAGGAGTGATAGCCCAGCCCAGTTAAAAAGTAAAGAGTTACCAATTCTTAAAAGGCCGGCAACGCACTTTCGGTATCACTTAACATCTTGCCCGTTTGCCGTCAATTACATAAAAAAAGTAAAAATAATTTATTGTAATTGTTTTAATACAAAAAACAAAACGAAAATATTACAGCAATTTATACAGAAATAATATTACATCTATCTTAAATTTATGGAGCCTAGCAATCAGATCCCAGGACTAAAAATACCATTTCACGGGTACCTACCCTTGCAATTTTCGGGTATCATCAGCTGTGTTTCGACTGAACGAATTTACATCAGTTTTGACCAGAGTACCTACTGTAAAGTTTATATCTGTCATAGCAGTGTTGGCCTAGTGGCAACAGCGTACGTCTCTCATCCCTCAGGTAGTAGGTTCGATTCCCGGATGTACACAAATGGCATTTATTTCTGTGCGTATTTAACAACAACGAACGGTGAAGGAAAACATCGCGAGAAAACCGGCATGCTATAGACCCAAACAGTCGACGGCGTGTGACAGGCACAGAACTTGCTTATTGGATTGACAAATGATCATGAAACACATGCAGAAATCTGAGGCTTAAAAAATCTGGCAGAACTCGCGTAGATGCAAAAATTAAATATAGAATATCTTCGTAATTAAAAATGTTACGAAAAAATGTAACAAAAATGTTCTAAATGCTAAAAACGTCATTCAATAGCGTATTGTAAGCTGTGATACTTCTAACACAAATAATCCGTACATCCAAATCCCTAAAAAGCTCGGTGACACCTCATCTCCACTCCCCTTCCCTTTTATGCACCCGAAGTTCTGTCTCGCTCGCACAAAACGCCAACTCAGCATAATAGCGCTGAGCCGCTTGTATCATAAAACCAGCTAAAATTCATTATGTGCACGTAAATCGCTGAAATTCTTAAAGAAATACGACATTTGTGTCATTTTGATTTTTGTTATAATCTACGTAATATTCCTATATATGATTATAAATCACTTTACAATTCACAATTTTAAAATATATTAAAGTCTTCCAAATGAAAACGTTAAAGGAAAACTTAAAGCGCTCTATGGCTTTTCTATTTAATTGTTAGCACTGCCCACACCGCAGCGACACAATGCGACAAACGCGAAACTAACTTAACAGTCCCAAGCGCCTTCATATGCCACGCTAAAACCACGTTTATTGCATTGTTTTAAGGCCCACGCTCCACATTGTGCGACACATTAGAGGACATCTCGCTATCGAGTCGAAAACAGCCTAACTCCTTGGTGGACGATTGTGAACCGTATCACCAGGGTATAAGCAAAGCGTATAAAAGAGACACAGTTTTTAAATGTCACGAATGTAGTCGTCTCTTTTCTGTGAGATCCTGTCGCATCTGCCCAGCTCCTTTGGCATCCTTCGCATGGCCTGGCATCTTTTATCCCGCTCTATAGCCAGTGTCCGGTCGCCCTGGGAGTCAGACGGTCGTGTTGTGTCCAAATAATATTAGTGCTTACGAGGAACTGTTTGTGAGATGTACTGTGTGGATTGTTTTCAATTGTGAATAGAAAATCGCATTCATGATTCAGGTTTGTTATATTTTCCTGATAAGAATGAGTCAATGTTTTTAAACTATAGTTTTGTAAATAGATCTTTATGTATTTTATAATCTGTTTGATTTGTTTTACAAATGTTATATATCCAAAGAATATAATTTTTCTAATTTGAAATAAAATACCTAAGCTATTTCACTACAGTAATATATCTAATACTATCACTACAATTAGAACATTTAGGTGTGCGACGGAAGAATATGTTTTTGTTATCTAAAACATATTACAACGTATAAATTAATTTGATATCTCAAACAACTCGCTTAACAAAAAGCTCACACAAAATTGAATCAATACTTCGTACATTCTAAATAAATTCAATATAAGGATTTGTAAGGAGCATTATGTGTATTTGAATTCAACCGCTTTATTTATCTAAAGCGTTTTTAAACATATTCCAACGAGTACTTAGTGAAAACATCAATTGCTTAGAAATATGGACTATTACTGGGTATACAATACATAACCAATCACCCAATAAACCTTTAAAAAGACTCTATTTAGCATTGCATTCAAATGAATATAATGAAAGAAAGAAAAAATTATTATAGAACAATTATTTTAAACATTACAAGTTACTTCGGTAGTTTTCGATAAATATTATTTTTTACTCTTATTGATTACAAGTATAACATTGGCTTACCTACCTAAATTGTAGTGATAACTGACCTGCCCTGCGATTCTGTAACTCACTTTTCGAATGTTTTTGTTTTGATAAACAAAAACATTCGAAAAGTGAGTTCTGATGAATGCCAAATCATAAAATGACTGCTTCACGATTGATTTGAGAGCGACCGCCGATGCGAAAACCGCTGTGTGAGTTCGAAAAGTGAGTTACAGAATCGCAGGGCCGTGTCGTTTCTGGGTCCTGTGTAAGCAGATTACACTGCTAATTCTGACGGAAAGAGTCTTCTACTCTGCTACTTTGCGTTGTACCAAGCGTTCTTAAAATAATACAAACTTAGGCAAACCGTTCCTTACAAGTTTAAAGTATAGCTAGCGTCACGGTATATTCGTAAAACAAATAACACAGCGCTATCTAGTGGCTAGGCGCTTAACTAAAAATTTTCATACAAAATTTCTCCTGAATTTGAATATCACTCATTGAAAGGGTGAAATAATACTTGATTATGCGATTAAGATTGCGATCTTTGATACAAAATCTTATATATAAAATGTTCACCAGAGTGGCGCAGTTCTGGATTTGTTTATTTTTTCAATCTATTTAAAGTGAAACGAATGATGAGTCCGGTGTGAGACGAAACAGACGTTGAGGTGTGTAAAGTAAACATTGGTGATCTATCGTCAATCGAGTTATTTTCGAAGCGATAGTTGACCTTATCAAATACAGTTTGCACATAGTTTTGTGCCTTGCTACCCTGACTTCGTGGCTAGAAACCAATGGGATTTTCTTTTAAATAGAAACTAGCACTTTACAGCTACAAAGCAAATACCGTGAAACCGACATTTATCAAACCCAACATGACATGTCATACACAGAATGTAGGTACCTATTTGTTTATAAAAATGATCCAATGAACTCAATCTGAAGCCAAAACCCATTTAGTGTTGCAGCGCCAATGTATTATTGTTTAAATATACATAAAGATATATGTACCAATTGGTATTTAAAATCTTTAGCACACATTATAAATATGAACACATAAAATTATGTCATCTTACTCATAAATTCCAAGTAACCCTGGCAAAATATTTAATACGTACTGACACTTAGTGCTATCTCTCCCGCATGTCAATATGTTGTTGACATGCATAAGTTATACTTAAGTTTGGATCTAGGGATAAGATTCAGTTGAGACTTAATATATAAGCATTCAGTAAAGCTCAAACAACTTTGGCGTTGTTTAGGGCCAGTTTAAGCTGCGAATGTGGCGCCACCAAACGGACAATTTCGTAAAAATTACGGTTAATGTAAATTCGAACTTCATCACGCTATATTATTTATGTTTATGCTTAAAATTTTAAAACTTCTCTTTTTTATTATAAATAACTATTCACTACTTTTAAGCCAAATAATATACTTAGGGTCTGTTTCACAATGTACGGATAAGTTCCGAATTAGCTATTTATTACTTATTGGTAGGATAAACACTATTGTTGCGTTTCACTACTGTCAGATAGCGCTATTCGTCACATAAAGTCCATCATAAGTTATGAGTCCGATAAATGTCAAATAGCACAATTTATCTTCCAAATAATTTATGTGTTGCATAGCTATTTGGTACTTTATACATACATTGTGAAACAGACCCTTACAATTATAATTCTCCTTATAGTTACAAACACTTAGGGTTTGAATAGATTTATTTAGCTTGGACTTTGGCACAGATTACTAAAAACCTCCCTGAAACCATTAACAATAGTAGTCTGACAGCCTAAGTTTGACAAGGACAATATTGTTTATGAATACTAAATTAAATGACTAAGGAATTGTATAACAGAACTGTCCGTAATAATATTCAATAAATAATATCTTTATTGTTCGGTAATTCGGTTATACTAGGCATAATTAAAACGTTTAAAAATTGCAGAACTATTGAATGCTGTACTCAGAATTACAATTCGTCAAAATTATTACAATAATAATTCTTTTGAATGTAGATTACTTTATACACACAAACATAAATCCGTATTACGTTTGTGTGCGATAATTAATAAATATTGTAACAAAAATATATTTCAATTAAAAGTTTGTTTTATTATAATGGCGGCCTATTTAGTCAAGTTATTTTTGAGGACCTCCCAAATTAAGTGTTCGAACATAAAGATTATCTCACGACTTAGAAGCTTGATTTATAAAAATAATTGACGAATATGATTAATTGCCAATTTAATAGTCTTTTGTGATCTCACGAAGGCCGGGGTCAAGGTAACCAACTTAAAGGTCAATAATTTTGTTCGGAAATCATACTATTTACTTTTGACAATAACATTTCTATAACTTAGGAGTTTTTCTAAGTTTCTCAATTTCATACTACGATATTTTATTGATTTCTGCCAGTCAAGGGACCAACCACATTTAAGCAGTGCGTCGCACATTAACCGACCCCTAAAAACTAAACTCAAACTCAACTCAACATAACTTTTTTCATATAGGTAACAAAAACACTTATGAATGTCAACAGAAAAGATGTTAAATTGATTCTAAAATTTAAAGCATTTTTATTTACACAAATACAGTATTTACAATTTTCTTAACCTATAAAGTAATAATAAAAATAATTAAAAATAAATAAAATGAAAATCAAAACAAATTTAAAAAGTTTGGTCCCTGTAGCAAAAAAAAAATAGAATTGATTCTAAGTAGTAGTCTACCAGTTCGCAAGTCAAGGGCGTAGAACGGGCAAGTAGATCTGGCAATAAACTCTCCGACACTTTTTTAATCGCCAAGTTTTGAGTCATACAAATTGTTTGAACTGGAGCAAATCAATTTCAAGTATTAGAATTATTTAATATTCGTCAAATTTATAAAAAGCTTTATTGATTAATTTACGTTTAACGAGAGCTTTGAATTTATTTAGTGATAATTCTCTAATTTCGCTTGGGAGTTTGTTGTAAAACGAATACTATTTCCATATAAGGAGTGGTTTATGTTGAACTGGTTTTGTTTAAACATCTAAATAATGGAACTCCCTCCCTGCGTCTAGTCAAGATGAGGAAATGTATTGTCAGGCGTGACTTACCAACATAGCCTGTATCTTACCTTCCAAGTAAGGAGCAGGAAAACTCCTGTCTTTTCCTATAAACAAAAGTCAAGAGTATCAGGCTCCACGTGTAAGAAGATTCCTGGCAAAATAACTTATGACCTAAGAGGAAATCAGCCGTGACTTCTTTCTTGTTCCGTTTGATTTTATTTATTTATTTACACATCGTTGCACACAATAATAATAATTATTAGAAAAACCCTTTTAATTTGCAATCATTACAAAAGTATAATATACAGCTTAGATTTGTTATATCAGCTAATATCCTAGCTACCTTCAGTAGGTACCGTTGATCGGAACCTCTTCGCCGTGGTCCGTATATTTCGTTCGTTGCATACAGAAATACAATTAAATATAAAGAGCGGCAACTGGCAGCCTTATTGCTTTCTATCTAGTCTAGGCAAAAATGTATTTAGATAAGGAGCGCAAGAAGTGCAAAAATACATAAGATATACAATTAGACAAAAAAGAATGGAACAAAGCAAAGCAATTGAAACACGTACACAGCGAAAGGTACAAAGAAAAAAATATTAGATATTTAGTGTGATTTTCTATGTGATCATGATATAGTTTGCAGTACATGTTTTAGTTAATTTTAATGCTCGTCTATGCCACTATACGTACATAATGTACTCTTCTGGATATATACATAATAAGCAGGTAATTGAAGGAGTTAAAGTAAAATAGATAAGAAATGTTTATATAAAAAGGTAACTCAAACATGAGTAAACAAATACCTTAATATTATTGTAGTTTTAGTAATCAGTGAGAATGTAGCATTCAAATAGTGAAAGAATTTTTAAAATCGGTCCAGTAGGTTTTGAACCAACTCGTTACAAATAACATACATACAAATCTTTCCTCTTTCTAATATTAGTATAGATAAGAACCGTGTAATGCGAAATTATTTAATTATATTTAATGGGGCTGAGTAAATAAAAATAAGTCAGTGGCGCTACAACCTATTTGGGCCTTAGATTTTTGAATCCGTTTTATGATCATTTTTAAATCTAATAGGCAAGTAGGTGATCAGCCTCCAGTGACACACGCCGTCTACTTTTTGGGTCTAAGACATGTCGGTTTCCTCACAATGTTTTCCTTCACTGTTCGATCAAATTTTAAATGTGCACATATAAATAAAATCCATTGGTGCACAGCCGGGGTTCTAACCTACGACCTCAGGTATGAGAGTCGCTCGCTGAAGCCACTAGGCCAACACTGCTCCATATATATATATAAAAAACATAATTTATTCCTGAAAACATTGTAATATATTTTCGTTTTAATTTACACAAGAATGACCACTGATAAACACCAAACAGAATTATAAGGTGCAAAGTAATTTTATAGGTTCGGCCGCGGGCGGAGATGTGCCGAGTGATACAACTCGTCTGAAGGGTTTTAATTTTCGCATTATGGTGATTATAAACATATACAAATGTTAAACTTGGGTTTTGCAATTTTGTTTTTATAATAAATTCCTTTAAAAAAAATAATTGACGAAATGCTCTAAAAATAAAAAAAATATTTCTAAAGATTGGACTGGCACGAAGAGACTCAAATGTATAATACGATTATTTATGTATATACAGGGTATATGTACGGTAATCTAATGATAACTTTAATATTTATCCATCTACAGTAGAACCTCGTTAAGTCGAACCTCGATAAGTCAAAAACCTCCAAATCTCGAAAAAATGTTTTGTTCCCTTCCCTTAAAACACCAAAACCTCCATTACTTGAAATCTTGACCCTCTGTTAATCGAAATAATCACCGAGTCCCTCCAAGCCATTTTGGTACATATTTTCACTCTATAACTCGAAAAATTAAATTTGACCTCTGTATCTCGAACATAGGAACATTTTATTTTACAACCTTTACAACTTGATCATTTGGAATTTATTATCTCTATTGTTCAAACAAAAAAAAATTACCGACTTTAAGAACTTGCCGACAATGTGAGTACACTATTGTTTCTTAGAAAACATTTTAGGAGTATACAATAATAAATTTATGACTCATGGAAACACGTGTTTGCTTGCTTTGCAAAATTTATAAGAATAAACTTCAAACTCTTTATGTCGAATCAAAATCCGCCTAAGTCGAAATCCTCCATAAGTTGAAAACTCTATAACTCGAATTTTTTGGCGTCTCCCTTGATGTTCGACTTATAGAGGTTCTACTGTATTTCGTTGGACAACCCCCTCCTTAGTCATCAAACTCAAAATATCTTTATTCAAGTGGGTAACCAAGTACACTTTTGAATCGTCAAGTTAAATTAATCGTAAATTTTCTACCAGTTCGCAAGTCAAGGGCGTAGAGCGGGTAAGAAGAACTGGCAAGAAACTTTCCGCCACTCTTTTTAATCGCCAAGTATTGTCATACAAATTGTTTGAACTGGAGCAAATCAATCCCAAGGATTAGGATCATTTAAGTAGTCCTCAAATTTATAAAAAGCTTTGTTGATTAATTTTCGTTTAACGAGGGCTTTGAATTTATCATCATGACATTAGTTTTGTCATTACCACTATATGGAAACAGCTGCCCACTGAAGTATTTCCGAACAAATTCGACTTAGCAAGATCATACCAATTCTTTAGGCTGGCAACGCACTCGCGAGCCCTCTGGCTCAGGTGCCGTTTGCCTTCCATTATATAAAAAAATATTATGCATCGAATTGAATCTTTCATTTTTGTAGTCTATTCTAGATTTTTTAACTAACTAAAGAATAATTTACATTTAATTTCACATTGGTCATAATTAGGTAGGGAACCTCTTTACTTGCAATATATTCGCATAACAGGGCTAAAAGCCTATGTAGGCGATATAATATTTAATTTAATTATTATTTTATAATTTATTTTGTATTTTTTTCGGCTCAATAGTTTTAATGTCCTAAAAACTTTGGTCTTGACCATCGCCGTTCGGCCTCCTATAGATTGCACTCCTCAGAATGCTCCACAACTACACAACCCGATTCCGTCATCTCCTTTCAAACAACGCTCATCTAGAAGCTCGCTAGAGTTGTACCTCTTCGTTGTAGACATAACTAGACATGCACGATTTGTTTCGTCGTTATACAAACAGCAAAAGAGCAACTCCATGCTCCCTTCCATCTTCCCTAAAGAGTTTAATATGGGTTCATTTGAGCGGCGATTAAATGGGCATCTCCTGGACAAGCGCGCCCTGGCAGAAGGCCACATCTCACTTAACATCAAGTGGAGTTGTGGCCAAACGTCTTTCCAGTTCTGTATAAACAGCTAACGTCAGTACTTCAAAAAACCCCATTGAAAATAGTTGTATATAAAACAGGAATTGTTCTCTTATCGGTAGGATTATTGCACCTTTTGTTGTTCTCGCGCAATTCTGCACGAATTTTTATTCATTTGTCTCACATACGGCCTGTTCAAAGAAAGCGGCCTTTTGGAAGTCATTGTCTTTAGGTAATAAAAGTTTGCTAATATTTTTGTTTGTACCTTATCGGAGAGTTCAAAGAATTGTAATTTTTTGGTCAACACATGCAAAATACACCTGGTATTTTGAATTCGAAAAAAAGCTTCTTTGAAAAGAATAGTAGGTATATAATATGGGGATAAAATCTTTTGTACATAAAAAGCTAAATTAACATATTTAATTAAAAATATAGTAACAATTTGCACGATATTAATTGATTACCAAATAATAGTTGGAATTTACTAGAAATATAAAAGTTTCATATAGATCTACCTTGTCTAAGGTAAAGAAACAATTTAAAGTAATTTTAATATCTAAATCTAGATTTTTAAATATAAAACATGACCTAGGTTACACCCTGGTGCAGATTTTCAAAGGTACCTACAAATGTTTAATTCAGTAGTCTTTCAGTTAAAGTTATATCAACACTAGCTGATCCGGCAAACGTCGTTTTGTCATGTTTATCATTTATAATAAAAAAAAGTGGTTGATAGTAGAGGGGTGAAAATTAGGGGTTGTATGTATTTTTTAATGCTGTATCATAAAAAAATAAAGTATAATTTTGTATCTAAAATTAAAAAAAAAATTAGGGGTTACCCTTAAGGGGGATGAAAAATAAATGTTGTCCGATTCTCAGACATACCCAATATGCACACAAAATTTCATGAGAATCGGTCGAGCTGTTTCGGATCAGTTTAACCACCAACACCGCGACACGAGAATTTTATATATTAGATATAACAAATCTCTGTAACATTATTATAAAAAACTTAAATATAAAGTATGTAGTCTACATTTAAAATTTAGCCTTTTACAGAATTCATTATAATTTAAAAATATATTTTACCAAAAAAGAAAACAATATATTAAACTCAAGATAACATTTTCAACATTACAACCAAATATAACAATGTCACTAAATCGTTAGAACTTTTCCGCCTTCGTTTTGAAATTACACAAAAGGTCATAAACCACTAATCCTAAGCGAGTGGCACGGGTTGTTTCTATTGTTCTACTTATCATTAAACTCAGGTAATATACGGGTCATCCCCCACCCTTCTGGCGGTATATTTTTAATTAGGGATTTGCAGGATCAGTCTTGTGACAGTCGGCGTTTGGGGCAGTTAACCCTAATTGTTAATTGATTACTGTGATATGTGTAGTGAAAATGAGTGACAGTTTAAGCAAGCTTACTCAGTTCGTTAAGCGGTGGTGGGAAGATGATTATTATGAGGTAAAACTTATTTAAACTTTCACCTTCAGGTTCGGATTAACTGTGTTAAAACAAATTGGATTTTACTTAGAGTATCACAGACTTTTTTATAATTATAATTGAGTAATTCAAAGACATAGATCTACTAGATTTAGGGTATTCCGAGTTGAGATTTATCTATGGTTCAAAGGTGACCAAAAAATTATTATAATTTATAGCAACTACCCCTTACTTTAAGCAATCCAAAGACATAGAATTATGAACTAATATTTTTTTAGTATAGGTAATGATCTTATTGGCTTGCTAGATAAATTAGTAATTGGACAGTATCAATCTATAATAACAATCCTCTAAATTTACATTTTTTAATATAAATTTGTTTCATGCTATTGATTTTATTATTCAATTATAAATGAGGTTATTTTTCATATTTCACTGAAGTTGAGATTTTTAAGAGAAAAATGTCAATAGTAGCCGTAAAAAAAAGCCTGTGTTTTGAGACCGTGTTCCACCGAAGAGCTTTTCAATAATTCAATTTAGTGTTCGCATACACTTATAATATCTTTATAGATTAGCTAAAGCCAAATATTTCATTATAAATATACCGTTTGATCAAAATAATAGTACTTATCTGAAGAATGTTATAGATTCGCGTACCTATATATTTCAAAAATTATAAATATTACTGATTGTATACGTTTTCCTACAAGTAATAAGCTAAAAAAACTCAAGAAAATTGCCTTCCAAATCGATATTTGACCTCTGGCTTATCCAATTATTATTAATAGCCATAACGACGCCATGAGGTGCCCTAAGCCGAGATTAAGATAAGCCGCCATTCTTGTCCACACTATATCATTACTACGTATTAAACATGAACAATTTTGTATGGAATCTAAATTGACAATATCTTTTACGATTTTCACATATAACCTACTCTTTACGGTCCGTTTTATAATTTGTTATTCAAGTAATAGGTACTTTATAACAATTTAACGTTTATTTTATGCAACAATTTCCAAAAAAATATTTCACATTGGAACAGTGATCGACAGATTTACTTAGACATAATATTAGACATATACGAGATCGATACGGTGTTTTTAACAGCTTAGAGATATATGTATATACAAATTACACAAGGACTAGATACATATTTGGTCATACATACCTGCTTGCGGTCATAGTCTCTCTCTCTCCCATTATTCAAAAGCGGTGACTTCAATGTATAGGAACAATAATATATTTTACCGCTATTTATTATATAGATAGAGGTTTCGCACTTAAAGAATTGTATTCTATTGGAAAACAAAATACAACTCTTTATAACCTCAATAATCTCAAAAACATCTAATTCGTAGAAAATGTTTGTAAGTAAAATATCTCTGAAAACAAACTACATTAGAAGACATCCGTGACAAACATTCCTTTCCTAAATTATATTAATCTATGTTTCAATACATATGCACTTCTTGTTTACCTTATTCATTTCTTTTAAATATTTAATGTGGTTGCCTTGAAAAGATAAGGCGGCCAATTGCCCTCTTTTTTATCCAATTATTGCCCATTGTATTATGTTTCTGTACATGCGACGAAGTGTTCATAAATAAATATTTCTAATAAATTAGGACTAAAATCGATCGTTTAGTGTATGCTTTGTTTAGTTTTGATTAGCAGTAGAAGTATTTTTTATATAAAAACAAACTGGGTAAAATTCTCTCTAGTCTCTGGAATAAATAAACGATAGATTGATCTAAAACCTTAGCTAATTGAATTAAAACTAGCAAACAACCCACCCACGGTGGCTATTCTTAAACCAACGACAAATATTTACTCTCAGTGTTTAATGTCGACATTACCACGTCTTATTTCATTATTCAAAAGTAATAAATACATCGACTAGCCAAAAGATTTTTACCCACTGCAAAAAATGTAAGTAAGTGCTTGCGTCTTCGCATACACTTACGTACCTAATATAATATCTGTATAGTAAAAATAATAGTATTTGAAGAATGTTACAGATTCGCGTATATATTTCAAAAATAATAAATATTTATGATTGTACACGTTGTCCTATAAGTAATAAGCTAAAACCTTTTCTTGAAAATTGCCTTCCAAATCGATTATATTTCCAAATGCTAAATATCTAATATATAACATTCTCGTGTCGCAGTGTTTGTGGTTAAACTCCTCCGAAACGGCTCGACCGATTCTCATGAAATTTTGTGTGCATATTGATTATGTCTGAGAATCGGACAACATCTATTTTTCAACCCCCTAAATGTTAAGGGTAGTTTATTTTTTGATATTTTTTTCTGTTTTTTATGCATTAAAAAAAATACATACAACCCCTTACCTTTACCCCTCTACGATCAACCCCTATTTTTTTATTATAAATGATATACATGGCAAAACGACGTTTGCCCGGTCAGCTAGTTTCATTATAAATGTAGACCTATTACTAGTCAAAAGATTTAGGGTTCGGGAGTTGAGATTTAGGGAGGTAGACTACTACCCAAATAATATTGAAATTAGAATTTAGATTTACCTTCTTGATGTTCGATATTTAAATAACATTACCCTTTACTTTAAGTAAAGTTTTCTTTCTAATCCATTGATGGAATTGGACGTTCTTTCTATGTGCATCTAACATTTGCTCGAGCGGTGAAGGAAAACATCATGAGGAAACCGACATGTCTTAGACCAAAAAAGTCGACGGCTTGTGTCAGGCACTGGAGGCTGATCACCTACTTGCCTATTAGATTAAAAAAATGCTCATGAAACAGAATCAGAAATCGGAGGCTCAGACCTTAAGAGGTTGTGGCGCATCTGATTTTTTTTCATAAACGAAATAATTCAATTTCAAAAATTCTTTATTTTGTTTCACAAAAGTTTATAGTGCTAAATATCCAGTGTACATTATTTCCTGGAATGTAACAAACTTACAACTAGACACGTTTTTACAGCTATTATGCTTTTTTAAAAACTTATAAAATTGATAAAACTAATGTTATAATGTTTCGAAAGGTTTTAACAATAACAAACAAATACAATCTTTAGATGAGATTTGCATTTTGACATGCCTAAATTGAAAAACAAATACATAAACGAAATAGACATTTTCATTTATGTCTAAATCCAGCATTTTTACCGAAGCTTGAAATTCGCACCCAAGACCTCGCATTAACCCATGCAACCTGAGCATACAGCCTTTAAATTATGCTATTGATACACTTGTTCAATTTTCCCACACGACACTCCGGCTCAAACGATTACGTGAAATGGCACCGCATTTTGCGATTCAATTTTGTTTACATGCACCATGTTATGATAAATACGCGCCAATATAGGCTGTATGCCTATGTAATTATGCTCAGTGTCCTCTGGACAAAAAACTGTGATATATGCTCGTAGGCGTGGGCTGCGAATATTTTTAGCTTGTTATGGAGAAATGACGTTTATTACAAGGTAATAAGAAGTAACCGGTCACCGACCCTACACTGACATTACTCGATTTTTTGTAAGATACAAGTTTGTATATCCATATTTCGACTGACGTAAATTTTTATGTTGCATATTAAATTTTGTTGAAATGGTTTAGATATGTTCGCATAACTCGCATCTCAATCTAATTCCCAAGCGGATTTTTTTTTACTTAATACTAAGTAACTTTGTTTAGAAGTTTGATATAATAAGCAACTTTGAAGTTCAAAAAAAGCTTTATAAAAACTCAACAAAACTATTCGCTATCATAAACATCCAATCATTTGTTGTTATTTAAACTCTTAGAAACGATCCTAATAAGATAATAACAATCTTTCTAAAACGTCTAAAACCCTTTCATACGGCATAATGACAAACACGAAAATATAAATTCTAAACATTAAAAACCCCATCATTTCATGCAGATCAAGGGTATACTTATAATAAACGACAATTTATTATATAATTTGTGAGATTAGAAAGAAAATTTAAAAATGTCTTGAAATTGCCTGACGCGTCGGCCAAATGACTATTTAATTTTCCTCAAGGACATAATAATATGGCTGCGCCGGTGTATTACATGCTATAATCGAGTGACAAACGGTTTTAAATTTCGAATAGGGTGGCATTTTAAATAAATAGAGGTTCTATACTTTATGGAATGTAGACAAAACATAGACAAGGGATTTGAAGATATTTCAGCTAGTTTTTAATCTATGATTGTTTTTTTGGTTTTAAGATATTTGACATAGTCTATGGGTATTAGTATTATCGTAATAAACAGGCAGCTGACTTGTGTAACACATTATAAGCAGTGAACATACCAATACTTAATTAGTCGCAATAAATTGATAATTATATGTACAATCAAAGCGGCTATCGATGAATATTTAATAAAACAAATTAGACATTTATTACCCAGTTGAAAACGTAGGAGCGGTAAACAGAAAGACTTTGACAGCAGAACCAGCCCTAAATACTTAACAAATTAATAGTAATTTAGTTTTTTGATTAAATCGTTTCAAACACGCGACACAAACCACTTTTCTATTCTTCGAGTCGACTCGAAACCTTCATTTTACACAATTTTACCCAATTGCTCTTGGTTCTTGGAATTAATTTGATATTAGGTTGAACGCAAGGTGTGGACTCGATTGTTAGAATCGCTAACGTGCAATTATGCTTAAATACTTAGATTGTATGAAATACATTACTCTGAATTATGGAAAATGAAGAGAAGCTATTTTAGGAACTATCCAGCTGTAAGTTTCCAGAAATTCTGCAATCTGCTTTGATATTCAAGAAATTTCTGAAACACTATGTAGTACGGAGAATGTTATTATAAGAACCTATGTAATGGCGATTAAAAAGAGTGGCGGAGAGTTTATTGCCAGTTCTTCTCTTCCGTTCTACGCCCTTGATTTGAGAACTGGCAGTAAATGTAAAATTAGAAGCATTAATATTTATTTCTTTAATGACGAATCACAAGTGTACATTGTGTTACCTACGTGAATAAATGATTTTTGAATTTTTTGAAATACAAATTGAATTCTAATCAAAGTGTCTAAACTATTCATTATTATTGCATCTGTACTAAACGCTGTTTTTCTTTTTTCCAGGAATCGCAATCAAGTGCCTCAGAACGATGGAGCGGGCGAGGGCCAGAGCACAATATGGCCCTGCAACAGATACTTAAACTTCAGGAAGCAAGAGCCTTGCATAAAACCTCTTTGCTTCCTATTTATAAGAAGAATGATATGCCATCACCTCCTAGTCAAAATTACGAAGAAATGAGAAACAACCATGTAGACAACGCAGACGTACGAGCATTTGAACAACTGAAGTTAGAAGCCGAATTCCGTAAACTTATAGAGAGAACCGGAAATGATGTACGAAATGAAGAATCCCTCAAATATTTCCAGCATATGTTGGAAATGAAGCAAAATATAGACTACTTAAACAGCATTCAAAAGAAAGAATTACGTAATAATTCTATCGAAAGCAATGCAGCCAGTGTCAAGAAAGAGACTTTATCCCCAGAATCAAACCGCTACAGCCCTGAACAACACTCTCCCCAAAGAAGTTCTCCCACCGAAACCTCTGGACCCGGTCACCAATCTACCTCATCCAGCCCTGAGTCTATAATCAATCCTGTCACATCCTCTCCATTGAACCATCTTCAAAACATGCAGCCTTTTGACTTTCGAAAACATAGTCATAATAACCCATCTCACAATGCAAACGGTGCTACGCCAAGCAAAGAAATTCATAGCCACCAAGAGGCAGCAGATCTCATGAGAAGTCAATTTTTTAACTTCCAACTTCCATCCAACTTACCAATTCCCAACATGAACATGCCGTCTACGTTTTCGCACCCAGCAGCGATGGTAGCGGCACTTAGTCAAAATCCTATGGGATTAGCATCATTACAGGCTCTGTTGCCACAAATGTCTGCAAAACCAAGTGACCGCACTGAAAGCAAGTCGAACGTAACCAAAGATAGGTCTGATGATGAAAACGTTTTGAATCTTAGCAAAGATGCATACACCGAAGCTCAGCAAACAAGAGATATGATGATAAACAAATGCTTAAGCCCACCAAAGCGTCAATGGAATTCATCACACTTACCCTTAAATTTAGGGACTCACTTTATCAATCCTACTACGGGAAAGAAAAGAGTTCAATGCAATGTTTGCCTCAAAACCTTTTGCGACAAGGGAGCTTTGAAAATACATTTCTCTGCTGTCCATCTTCGAGAAATGCATAAATGTACTGTTGAGGGTTGCAGTATGATGTTTAGTTCTAGAAGATCAAGAAATAGACACAGTGCCAACCCTAATCCGAAGTTACACTCGCCGCATTTAAGAAGAAAAATTTCTCCACATGATGGTCGAAGTGCTCAATCCCACCCAATGTTAATATCACCACATACTACGGGATTAAATATACCACCTGTAATGAATCCTATGCACACCTTTAACTCGTATCCACTTCTTAATTCTTCACAAAATATGAGGCAGTTTTCGCATCATATGCATGTGGATTATAAAAACAATATAAGTGTGAACTTTCCTACATTAGAACACACTCATATTTCACGAAGAGAATCAAGCTCAGTTGAAATGAAAGATCACGAAATGCAAGGTGAATCTGATGAAGATGACGGAATCGTTGTCGTAGCAGGTGATGATGATGAATATGACAACGATAATAATATAAATCAGGACGGTTATTATTCTCAATTGAATAAAACAAGTAAAACCCATGACGATTCTGAAACAGATTATGATCATGGGAGTATTAGTGATAATAATGATAGTTTTGAAAATAGCGATGGCAAGAAAGATGAAAATACCAACCAAGAAGTTATGAAGAGGAAGAGAAAAAATTTAAATCCTATTCGTTTACCTCATAATTTTTCTTCAAATGAACTTGCAAGAGATGACACTGATGAGAAGAATGAAAATGAAGCTCTTAATTTAAAGAAAGTAAAGTACGATGACTCGGAAGGTAGAAAAAATGAAACTCGTAATTCATTAGATAGTGGCTCCCCATCTCAAAAACGTTTAAAAATCAAACAGGAGCCAATTGACAACGAATCCATAACTGAAAAACCATGTATTAAAAAGGAACCTGTTGACATTGAAAGTAATAAGGACATCTCTTATTCATCTAATCATTTTTCATCTGAGAATTCTCTGAAAAAGCTAGAAAGTTTATCCAAAGGCAATTTTCCTAATACCCCAAAGAAAGCTGACTTACAGAATCCAGTGGGCCCTTACAACCTCTGCGTGAACGACTTCACTGACTTCTCTGATAGATCCCCATCCTCATCTGTCTCAAGTTACGATTACAACACAGAAGATAACCAAGGCCAAATCTACGGCCATTTTGATGATGGGTTCTTCATTACAACAACAGACATTCCCATCGACGCTGAAAATCCATTGAAATGTAAAGTATGTGACAAATTATTTCAAAACATATTCATCATAAAAACGCATTACCAAAATGCGCACTTAAAAGTCATGTACAAGTGTAATAATGACAGATGCAAAGCTGCATTTTCAACACGACGAAGCAGAGACAGACACAGCGCAAACACCAATTTACATAAACGAGTTTTATCTGACGTAAGATCTGATGATTACAACATAGTAGAAAAAACACGAGAGCAGATAGAACTTATGACGAAATACAGCGAAGACGAGCGACCTATACCCTACATAGAATCCTCGAAGTACTACCGAGTTAAAGATATAAAACCAAAAAATTTGAATCATATACCTCTAAGTGCCACTTACCCACCGCTGCTACCGGAAGCGTATTTAAATCGAGACTTGTTCAATCAAAATCCATTTCTATTCACACCATTTGGCATGTTACCAAATTTCGCTCCTTTGCCATTTAGTTTCTTGCCACCGAACATAAGTACGTTCGCTCAGAATTATTCCCCGCCACCGAAACTGAATTATTACATAGACGAGGAAGCACCTCGGCCGAATAGAGATGGGTATTATCCATGTCGGGGATGTAGAGAGAGCTTCAAAGATCTGATGGGTTTGAAGGCGCATTGTGAATCGGCCCATGCGCACCTATTGCATCGATGCTCGGTAAATGGATGCAACGCAGCGTTCTTTTCGCGGACAAAGAGAAATTCCCATACTGAATCTCACTACCCACAGAGATCCGAAAAGATTACATTGTGATTCCCGTATATTTTGACTGTACAGATTCTATGCATTTGTGATGATATTTTAAGTTTAGTCTATGTAAAAATGTATTTTAAATTCAATAACCGTTATTTAACGTTCTTATGTAACATTCCATGTTGTGCAATAAATTTGTAAATATAGTAAATAAATTGAATTATATAAAATTTCTTCTATTTAAAGTTGGTGCTAACGTGTATTATTCAATAAATTCATCAGTAAATTGTATTGTAAAGCTTTGATGTAATTATTAATCATAAGAACCAAAAAGTATTATTAATTGTGAGGTTATTGTGTATATTAAAATACTTCTTTGCCAAATAGTGCATAATAAATAGTTTCAAGTTTCCTATGTTCTCGTTTTATTTACGACAAAAATATGTGATAATGGTAATTGATACACCCAGTAGAAATATGTATTGTAAATGGAAAATTTACAATATTTGTAAAATTAATTTGAATTAAATCACTTACAGTCTGAAACTATACGATATATAAGAAATATACACCAAAGAAGTTGAGGGTGGGGTAACATATATATTCTCGGTTCCTTCTTCTTTTGGTTTCTCTCCATTACTGGAGGCCGACAGTCATGAAGATTGTCTGGATGCAAGAACTCTTCTGCAGCCATTAGTTTTTTTCCTTCCACCAACACGTTACCCTGAATTTTACCCATTATAATTAATTAAAGGAGGATGGAGCAACACGTGGACGGCTCGGTTCCTATATACCTTTTAAATACCAACCGTAATTGCTACGAGTCGTAGTGTTGTATATAGAATGAATTTTAAAGTCTCCTTTTTCTATAGACTTGAATATAATATTGGACATCTTATCCATGTTGGTAATAGCTAATAGTTATTTAAATTAATAAAAGTTAATGGGGCTATAACTTTTTAGGTCTACGTCTCATTTCTGTAACTGTTTCTTGATCAATTATTTTTTTATAGACAATTCGATGATCAGCCTTCTGTGCCTGACAAAAGTTTCCAGTGTTAAATAAACACGTAAACAGAAATTCAATCGTTGTATCGGGGATCGAACCTACCACCTCAGGGATGTGAGTCACACGCTGAAGCAACTAGCACTACTTAGATAATTAAATACCTGAATAGATAGAATTCTAATAGAGAACATTAATGACGTCGTAACGACAAAGCAATTACGATATAGATTAAATAGATACGTAGGCGTAGAGTTGATAACACAAGCTTATGTGGTACCTACGACATCTTGATATTCAAATCAAGTGGTAAACTTTCTGGTCAATTATAAAAAGATATCTAGTTTGTTATAATCGTAATGCCTTCTAGATACTGAGTGTTTTTAACCGACTTCAAAAAGGAAGATAATGAGTTTGACTTATTTATTTATGGAATTAATCATATGAGTGTGATCTATATAGATTCCTACATTCCAAGATTATATGTAAAATTTCTAAATAATATATGGAGATTAATTATGAAACTGACATTTACAACCTAGGGCAGTTTCATCAAGATCAAATAATTTTTTAAACCTTTGTTTGGGTTTTAAGTTAAAGCTGAGTCAACAATTAATTAAAGTCCAACGATAATAGGATGTTTAAAAATGGAACACGCACGCGATGTGACAAGTGAAGCGACAGCGAAATGTCACGGCGCCCCAACGTGACACGTGACACTTGATACACAATCGATATTATGAATTAAATATCGCCACAGGTTTTGTATGACCAGTAGTGGTTAAGACATTCTCAAAAATGTGGTCGTGTGTTTGAATCCCGGTTGTGAAATTTAATTTTATATGAACAACTAGCTGATCCGGCAAACGTCGTTTTGCCATGTCCTAATACCATTTATAATAAAAAATAGGGGTTGATCGTAGAGGGGTGAAAATTAGGGGCTGTATGTATTTTTTAATGCTGTACCTATCATAAAAAAATAAAAAAAATAAAATTTATCTAAAAATTAAAAAAAATATATATTTAGGGGCATGAATTTTGTCCGATTCTCAGATACCCAATATGCACACAAAATTTCATGAGAATCGGTCGAGCCGTTTCGGAGGAGTTTAACCACAAACACCGCGACACGAGAATGTTATATACATATTAGATTTTATCTAAAGAATGTTGCAATTCAGCAAATTTAAGGACTTATTTAAGGAAGCATACTTTTCTAGCGTTTATTATGTCAAAAACTTATTGGATTGATTGGAAACAGCCTAAGGCTTCGAGTCAACTACGAGTGTTCCACACAGAAATGATAGAAGGTTCTAAGATAATTAATTATCATAACAATCCCGTAATGTGACTTGGAAATAAAATGGAATTGGAATATAATTTTGAATCCAAAACGGATATGGAACAAAAGTCATCCGTACGTAAATCCCACAATATTATGAAGAGCAGTAGCCATAGCAATCCCTCGAATGTTCGCAAAGCGTCAGTCCTTTCATTTACATAATACACTCTCATCAAATACATTTTGAATTTGGAACGTTACACAATTTAAATAATAAGGCCGTAAATACATGTGCTATGGACGATTAATTTTAATAAACTTTTATCCTAAACAATTTATTTCATTTAATCAATATTTTTTTAATATATAACATAGTTTTGAAACCGTAGTCTAAAGAGGTAACCTGCTGGCAGTAACTAGTTAATATTTCTTCCATTGTTAAATAGAAAGCGTTTGTAACTCAACACACATTTAATTACCTAGTAATTATAGCTCAAAGTTGGCACCGACCGGAATTTCGACATTTAAATCTGACAATGTAGCCGAACCCTTAATTTACTGCCAAAATACTGGCTGAAAATGTTGCAATTTTACTGCAAACAAATTTAGTTCCTATTTTAAATAGTTAGGGCTTATTTTATTAGTGGCCAATCGAATTCGATATTCAAATTCAAAATAAGAATTCGAACGAACTTGTCAGCAATTTGTTTTGAAGACGCTCTTCTAACTCACAAAGAACGCTCCTATGTTTTAGTGTTCCGTCACGCGATCTTTTAAGGGCGTATTCATATCGCTGCTTATAAAAAATTTCAAATAAAATAAAATTAATCAAATACAATGCAATATTTTGATAAGCCCGCCTTTAGTTTGTTGTTTAGTTTTTTCTTTTACCAAGCACACTAACTACGCTAATTAAGTAAGGAGTTTCGTTATACAATTAAGTCTGAAGTGATTTTCCATATATAAAAAGACACTTTTTTTGCATAGATTCCCACACCATACTCTGAAGTGGCTCTCACATATTTATCTATAAATATTAAAAGCGTAGGAACCTATATGTTTTTAAATTGATACCCTGAAAGTACAAACTTAAATACGAAAATCCAGGAGTATTTGCCCTCTTACAATCCAAAACTTAAATATCGTATATGTACTTACAAGAAAATCCCTTCTAATCGCGCCTTTACCACATTTGAATAAAGAAGTCTTACTTTCTAAATCTATATAGGCCGTTATTTGTGACCCGTTATTAGGGCCCTGGGGAAATGGTCCTAAATAACTAGGACCTACTAATAACTGTCTCGCATTAGACCTAATAAATACCTACAAAATATATTTTATGGTTCGGTATTGCTGGGTATGCAAATCCAAAAAATTATACTTTTCCATATTGTTTTTAATAATAGAATAAGAATCTGACAACCTTACGGTGAACTGAAATTTGCGAAGCCTTCTAACCTGACATCTTACAACTTTTGTGTCTTTAACTTTACAGTACAATGTATGTCGTATAATCTACAGTCATTGCATGTCATTGATAATTTAAAAAATAGGCCACTTCAACAAAAAGTCATAATTCGTATTTCGAACTCATAAGAACCATAAAGCACGGGCCACTTTTGGCACAGACTCGATCACGCAAACTTCGCCCGAGGACTTAAAAAAGGAACAATCCAATTCAGACAACTCGACTTTTGAATTTGGAAGCGTCACCGCGAGCGATGCCGCCATATTGCACGCGACGCGTTCTGAAATTGAAATAACATGAATAGACTCGATATTTTATTGATTGACTGTAATTGTAGAAGGGTTATTTATATTGTTATGGGTTGATTTTTTTAAAGACTTTTAAACTCGATATTGCATGTAGGTGCTATCAACATTACAGTAGTAAGAAGTTGCTTTGTCTACCCACCTATTAGGTAATGTAATTTAGTTTTATACAAAAGTAAGAAATTATGTCATAAATAATACTGATAAAAAATATGCCTGTTTAAAAGTTTAGGTATTTTACCTATTCTAATCTAAATAGAAATTAAAGAAGTATCGAAAATCTTCAGAAAATAATTGAAATCTTGCAAAAAGCAAATTAATGGTTTTTAATATCATATCGAATGAAACCAAAAATAAATGTTAAATTCTTAGTCATGTTTTAATGAAAGGTTTATAATAAATATGCTAAAAATGCTAAAAATGCGCTCAAAAATTTAAATATCGAATCACGACATTTCTCTCTCACGGTTTGTCACTAAGGAATTCAAAATTCGAACTATTTTGAATATGGAATGAATTTTTTGAATAAATGCATATAAAACCGAATAATGACAAATTGCTCGGAGCTATTATTAAATTTGCTAAATTCAGTTGCATTCCATTCAAATTTCAATAATTTAAAATTCGGTAAGCATTCTGAAAATTTAAAAAGAAAGTCACGTTATTTGATTCTCACGCCTTTGGAATTTTATAAAATAAAAATTTAAAAATACCTGTATATATTAGTACCTATCTAATCTTTAAGTGGCTGATGCCACAAGATTTAAATTTGTCATGAATTAAATAACCATAGTGATTATGATAATATTCAATGTCTGTAAGTGATTTACGGGAAATTGAAGCATGGCACAGATATATTTAAGCGTCTGTTTTATTGAGATATATTTCATACACAATAATACTTTTAATATTAAGGGGTGGATATACAGAAAAATATTTTTTTTAAAAAAGTAAACAATTATTCCTTTACCAGGAACCGAACCCAGTAGGTAGGTAGGTACCATACCATCAAGTACCTAGATAGGTATTACTCGTTTCCCACGGTTTTTTGGCACTGTGATCTTACATAGGTACTTAGATAGCCTTGTAGAATAAATTGATTTAGTTATGTTAAGTTAAAAAGTACGTAGGTATACCTAGACTATACCAGCCTATACTTAGGTATATATAGGTATATATAAATCTAGATAATCTGAACCACCAGGAAGAAATAATCGAACTTCTAGAAACGAAACCCATACTTAAAAATTCGTGCTCAATCAAAATTTCAAAACCCATTATAAATATTAAAGGCTAAGCCGGGAGTCGAATCACGCGAAATTCTCACGGAAGCCGAGGCTGACGATAGCCACCAGGGATCATTTGATCAACGCGTGCGCAGATTCCAAATTTGAATGCACGCTTCTGTACCACGCGAGCATCAACGAAGATTTTCCTTATAAAATGTACCTTTTTACACGCTTTATATTAGCTTCACCTGTATGTATGTGTGTATGTAACCGACTCCTTCGGACTCGATTTTGACCCACCTACGGATACAAAATATAATTTAAATATAATCATCATAACAATAGCGTAAAAAACGCTTGAAAACAAAACGTAGTATTATGTTATTACAAATTTATAAATGGAACGATTTGTCCAATCCCAGTGAAAAGCGTTCTAATTTTAAACCATTAAGTGTGGGCGGGAAATGTGATTGGTTGAAAGTGTCACCGCAATACACCCTTCTGATTGGGCCAAATTGTCACAGCGTCGCTACGCGTGACATCATTTACCAATGACAACCGTTCTAGTACGCCCACTTACGTGTTCTAATTTTAAATTTCTGTTGGAATGTTTTAAATGTGGAGCTGTTATATTTAATAGTACACATGAATCACGATTATTTTAATATTGTATTGTAGTAGGTCTAATCTAAAAGTCTAGAATAATGTATATTATGAAATGAAGACCCTTATCGTCTTCGTGGCTTAGTTGAGAAGGCACATGGTGATCCTGAGTCCTAGTTCCACGATATAACAATTGTTTTTAATTCCGTAGAATTCTGACAGCTATCATTTTTTGACATGTTAGAGATTACAAACCATTTTGGCCGCGCACATTTTTCAATTTCAATACGAGTCTGAACATCTGAGTCTATACATACATTTTATTTGTTAGTGAATGTATATATGTTATTAAGTGGGTGGCTTTAAAAGTGGTTTTAAGGTGAATAATAATTGCGTCCCATTTTTAACACAAACAGTAAAAGACAAGCAAAGATAAACAAGCAAAGATAACATTTTTTTTTAAAGGTTTACTAAACCTGGAATTAGTAGGCAGTGATGCCAGCTAAAGAATAAAATAAAGTAATTAAAGTTAATTCGATTGTTCGTGATATTGAAATATTTGTTATTTATGTATTAGATCACTTGACTAAGTAAATATTTAGATTTAACTTTTTGTAGGTAAAACAAAAATACAGAACATTTTATTTTTTATTGCCCTGAGATGTGTCAAATTTGCCCCTTTTCGGTGGAGAACTTTGTTAGTAGCAACACTTATGAAATGAATTCTACGGAAAGAAAAATCGACTATTACTTCTTAGTAAATAAATGTTTTATCACGTTCATATTAATATAGGAAAATCTCTATTGGGAAAAAACAAACCATACGTTCTGTATGAACCTAAAAATATTAATACTAAAGATGTCTTTAGAGAAGGAGATGCTCAACTAATAAAACTTTACGAATAGGTAAGTTGCTTGTTTAATAATAACATTTTCCATACATTAGAAGTATTAAAGGCTAAAGGAAGTGATAATGGGACGTCTCCCACAGACCTGCGCGGAAGTATTGATCGTTCACTTGACAAATGACAAGCAGATCTAATTACGCTAGACTGTTTTATGCTGTTTTAATTAATTAAATATAACACCTATACGGTCGTGTGTTTGAATCCCACATAAAAAAAATATTTTGTCGCTTAACTCATGTATGAGTATTTTTTAGGCAAGTAGGTCAGAATCCAATTATGAATGTGTTGAATGCTGTTGGTGCCTGGATAGTACCGATGACCCTAGAGCTGGTGCTTTCCTCGCTCAACGAATAAGTATCGCAATACAGCGAGGAATGCCAGCATTAAAGCACTGCCACCGGAACGAAACTTTTTAAAGTTTTTCTTTTTTTTATAATTATTGAAGTTATACTTCTTTTGGTGCGTTAGGGAAAAATGAGGAGACTAATTTTTCTATGGTTAGTGTCGTTTTTTCTACAAACGTAGAATAAGGCGAAAGATAAAATTTTTGAAAAGATTTTTCTCTTTTAGTTTTTAACGTTTTTTTTATAATTTCTCTGTAGGTTAAGAATAGTAGGTAACTATATATTTAAGTTGATTTTTTTTAAATTTTATCCAAAACTTTGATTTATATATTCTAAGTAGGTACAGCTCGGCACAAATATAGCTTAAAGCTTTGTGTATCACATAACTTGTCTCTTCTATCAAGGCTAAGGTAGGAAAGTCTCGGACGTTGAGGCAGAATACGAAATTCCACCAGTATCACCTCGACTTCCGTCGTTCCACAACTGAACCATGTGGAAACAGCTGCCCACTGAAGTATTTTCAAACCAATTCGACTTAGGGCCCTTCAAGAGCGTACCAATTCGTGAGAGACGTTAGCTTCTGGCATTGGGCGGTGGTAACATCAGGTGAGCCTCCTGCCCGTTTGCCCACTGTATCATAAAAACTTAGGTCACCCTAATAACCTAGGTATTACCTATAAGGGATGAGCAGCGTTGGCCTAGTGGCTTCAGCGTGCGACTCTCATACCTGAGGTCGTAGGTTCGATCCACGGCTGTGCACCAATGGACTTTCTTTCGATGTGCGCATTTAACATTCGCTCGAACGGTGAAGGTAAACATCGTGAGGACCGGCTTGCCTTAGACCCAAAAAGTCGACGGCGTGTGTCAGGCACAAGAGGCTGATCATCTATTTGCCTATTAGATTAACAAATGATCATGATACAGGTTCAGAAATCTGAGGCCCAGACCAAAATAGGCCGTAGCGCCACTGTTTTTTTATTAACTTGTAAGGGAGTAGCAATAAACGTTAACTTGTTGTCGGGAACCTTTCAACCCACATTAACTTTGATAAAAGAACTTTAGCTTCTGTGCGTGTTATTCAACTTTTGAACGGCTGGACCGATTCTGATGAAATTTTTGTGGGTTTGGTTCGGCGTTTAAAATGAATATTTAGGTTTTGGAAAAATGTTATTATGTTGTTTAAGTTACATGTATTGACAACAAAATACATAAATTCATGCAATTTGTGGTGCCTGTACCTAAATGAATTCATGTGTTTACCAATATTTTAAAACTACCACAGTTGTTTTTTATGTATTAAAGTTTACCAAATCATACATAATACTATATCTACGGTATACCTATATATATGTAACAAGCATTTATCTAAAATATTCGTAAACATGAAAGTTACAATCAATAAATTAAATAAAAATAGGTACTAGCAATTTTTTTTTAAACAAAAATTTAAGAATTACCAAGCTTTGTATGTAACGTAGATATACTAAAACAAGAAATCATTATTTAAGAAATCATCTGAAAGATATATGTATAAAAAATAAAAATTATAATTTTCATTCCAATCCAAAATTCTAGTAAAACAATAATTCTACAAAAACCCCATTGATTACATTATTTTTCCTATTTTCCCACATAGTTTTAACTTCCGGAAAACCCCTCATAATTCCCAATTGTAACTCGAAAACTCCAATTAAGCAAACAGGGAAACGTGGAAAAAACATTGGGCCATTAGCGGAAAAGTTGGAAAATCGAATGAACGAAGTTTTCCGAGTGGTACCGGTACGAATCACTAGTGCTTTTCAACCACTCGATAAACTTTTTGATAGAGTGGCTACAGTGGTCCGATTCTAGTGGTTAGGGGCCTCGACAGAGATTTGGTGTATATATTTAAAAACAACTTACAATTCTCTTTTTTTATTTTTTTGAACTAAAAAATGTTTCCTAGAAATAATATAAATGGCAAAACGACACTTGCCGGGTCAGCTAGTACTTTATATTATTAAAGTCTATCATATTTGTCTAACCACCGTTCATACTTTTTATAGAACAGGTGGCAAGGCAGAAGGATCATCTGAACACTCAGTGCCATTCGCAAGTGCGTTGCCGGCCTTATAAAACTAAAATGTGACATAAATTTTCCGCTTTCCCACTCCCTTAAATCTCAAGTACACTAACCCTTAACCTTTCCATATCACTCACATTTGCATTCCATTTCATTTGCTCACCGGTACTTCAGCGGCCTTTATTGTCCCTTTATTTTTATTGTGAGGGTTAACTTTAGGGTTGTTTTTTTGGGTTTATTGGAGTACTTGAGCCAGGGAAATGTTGAGGTTGAATAAACTGAAGTGCTATAGTTGTAGAATGGGCTTTCTTTATGTATTTTACATTAATAAGGTTTATAGGTAGAAGTCCCCTTGATGCTTTATTTATCTTAAGTCTTTGCAAATTAAGTTAGGTATATAAGGCTATTGATTACGTAATTATTTAATATGTTTGAGATTGTGACCAATAGATTATAGAAGCTAGAGGAAAAAATTGGTGGAAGTAGTTAAAATATTTATAACAATTCTTTATTCACAGAGTAGGTACTAGGTATGTATTTATTATTAAACATGACATCACAGATAGGTACAGGATATGTAAAAAATACAGGTTATAATTATAGAAGTGCTCTTAAATTGCTACGATTTTTTTATGAAAGTCAAAAAAAAATTATAGACAATTTAAAGTACAAAAGACAAAACAAAACAATTAGTAAATATAATTTGACAGAGACGAATATGTAGGTACTACGTTAATACAGTGTTAATGTTTATATATTACCGATGTATATTTATTTATTAATATTTTTTGCACACAATTTAATAATAATAAACATTAAACTTAAAAATGATAGTACAATGAGCAAACTTATCGCTATTAAGTGATCTTTTCGATAATTATTTAGACTGAAATTTCCCTTTAAAAAAGTTTCTCAATTTGAACTGTATGTACGCGTATTTGTTATTATTGATTATTTAAGTATACTATGAATTTAGACTTTAATTTTGTAATTATTATTTACCACAAAATTTAAATCAGGTACAACTAGAAACAGAGAATAGTCCAAGTCTCATCAAAATCGGTTCGTTCGTTTTTTATATAAGTATGCATTTCTATGATGTAAGTAATATAATGAATTGTTAAAATTATTATTATTAAACTTGGTTATTTTTTTTTAATGATAAACAAATGTACAAGTACGTGTGAAAAACTAAAATTTTCTTAAGACAAATCGTTCTGGTGTAACTGTAGTCTAGTGCTTGTAAAATTGTATAGACGTCTAGATGTCTGCGAATAAATTGAACTGTCTTGCTAAATTCCAATTTCATTACAGTGACTAACTTTAAAGTTAGGCTAGTAAACATGCGATTTTCAACTTAATTACCCTGCATTTGACTCCTATGCGACCCTTTCGAAAGCGTATCTTAGAACCAAAAATCGACATAGGCACAAATTACTTCATTTCTTATAATCAACAAAACAAATTAAAAATAAAAACTTGTCTGTTAAATATCTTTTAGGTTTACGAGACATTAAATATAATTTCGTAATTTTAAGCTGCATTTAATACGAAACATTGATTTCAATCCATGCGTGCAAATCTTAAGTCACTGGCAGCTACAGAACGCTTCCATAAACAATGCCATTAGCTTAGCGTTACGCGGCAAATTTTAAATTTGGAACGCTCGAACACGACCGCCATTCGTCATGTCGCCGCGACACTCCGCCGCCAAAACTGCTTATACTGCGCCCTTGCGACTTTGCTACTTTATTCAATTCGTTGATTAAGGTTGAGATTTAAAGCAAAATACGTGTAATAACGTTATTTCAACAGGAAACAATGAGAGTGTAACGCACGTTATCGTGATCCTTTCTAGACAACAACGCGCATTCAAACCATTGTGCAACTCAGACGGAGCTGTGCTGCGTAAAATTTGTCTTGAAACGGCAGCTATTTAGTATATACGAAACTAATGTACAAAAAGATATTTATTTAATATTGTTATTTGTTATATTGGAAAAGTGTATTAAAAATATTTTTATTTAAACCTTATAGTATAGTATCAAAATCACACAAGCACGCATTAACACTTGACTAATGACGTCATGTGTCCCGAGCAGAGCGATCGCGAACCACGACAGCAAATGACTCGAATGAATTTAAAATTTGAACTTGGAACACTAACGAGGGAGGTGGCACTGGCAATGAGTTATTATCTGTCAAAGTTGAATATTGCTGACTTATTGACGCGTTCGAAATTCGAAAAGAGAATTAATCATCTATGTTTCTTGTTAGATTTTAAGTAGAAGCGCAGAGCGTCCTATAGGGATTACACTTTGGTGACTGATGAATACCTATTAATATTTTACTTACGTTATAAATGGCTTTAAGAATAACTTAATCGTATATAATTCTAAAAATATATGTTTGTTTACTTATTGACTCTTGGTACATACTTTTAAAGTCGACATCCCTGACTCTATGTACAGTTTATGAACAAACTAACGGACGTGGTCATCGTTGTTAAATATACATACGACGCGGGTGGCCGCTCGCTTGAGATCAATTATTGACGATTAGCACTTACCATACACCATACAGTGAACCATACAGTATAAGAGTTATTTTATAGGCTTTCGTCAAGGTGTTTAGCCGAAGAGCGACGATCGTCAAAAGAGTTAGGAATGTCCATTTTGAGCCATAATTCTGCAAGCTCCAAAGGTTATGGTACGGTATATTTCATTGTTTAAATTAATTATTTGAGTTTTAAAACAGTAGTACTACAGTTGTTAGTCAGGATTATACGCCATTTTAACTACTTGGTCTTGAGGCGGTGCAATGTTTTATTATTTATATAAAGAATGTATGGATTTTTTTTTAATTTAAAAAATGCAAAGTATCATAGATTAATAGTCTACACCACAGAAAATAAAAACCAAAACTAGGTTTAAATTTAGAACACGGCCACGCGCGCAAGATGGCGGCCGTGTTAGCACATCAACACTTTACTAAACTGATTGGCGCGCAATGGCACTCGCCATTAGCGGGAAAACGCCGTATTCGGGCCACAGTGACTCAACGTGACATACCAGCACCAAAATACGAAACCTCCATATTCAAACATTACATAAAACTCTATGGTTCTTTGTATTTTGGATGAATGTTGCCACTCCAATTAAAATTAATTAGCAATGGTATGACGACGTATTGGTTTTGTTTCGATTTGATGACCTTTGGTGGACTGAGGTAATAAGTTGTTTTTTCATTGTTCATTGTTTTGTCTTTGATTTTAACGTTAGCAGTGTCGTAAAGTTAAGTAATAAATGAACGGGAAGATGAAATTCTTTTGAACCAGGTACTACTGAATGATGCATTTTTATTACAGAGCTGTATGAATGCGCAGGAGATGTTAAAATATGTTTCCCCAAATCATGAGGAAGGCCAAAACATTTGAACTGTTTATTTTATCTCACCAACAAATAAATTCTTAAATTACAAGAATGCAATGCATATTTTAAGTTCAATATTCCCAATTAAATATTTTGTATTGTTTTAACAGCAGTGTTGGCCTAGTGGCTTCAGCGTGCGCCATCCCTCAGGTCGTACGTTCGAACCCCTGTGCGACACTGGACTTTGTCTATGTGCGCATTTAACATTCGCTCGAACGGTGAAGGAAAGCATCGTGAGTAAACAGGGTTGCCTTAGACCCAAAAAGTCGACGTCGAACGTCAGGCACAGAAGCCTGATCACCTACTTGCATATTAAGCGGGCCATAGACGGACCGCATGTTGCAGTCGGTCTTGACTGCAACATGCGGTCCGTCTATGGCCGCATATATTAATAAATGATCATGTAACAGATACAGAAATCTGAGGCCTAGACCTAACAAGGTTGTAGCGCCACTGATTTTTTTTATTTTATAATTATGTATTTCTTGCTAAAATATAATGGAACTGTGAAATGAAAGCATTAAATAAAGAGGTAGCTTAATAATTTAACGTTCGATTCTCAGCCCTATAAAGATCGTAAATACTAATCACAACTGTGCAAATAAATTTTCCTATCTGCTTGCAACACTTTCTTACGAAGAAGGGTAACATTGCAAAGAGAACGTCATAGAAGAACGCCTTAGATTCAGACGCAAATGATGACACTTATAAATATTCAAAACATTGACGTAGGTACCTACTGAAGACTTTTTCGTTCTTTATAAAGTAACAGGAGGAAAAAGGGGCAGGAGGCTCACCTGATGTTGAGAACACTCACATTACCAGAAGGCTCGCAAGTACGTTGTCGGCCTTTTAAGAATTGGTACGCACTTTTCTTGAAGGAACCGATCTTATACATTTTATTTGAAAATCATTGAAAAAAAAAGCAGAAATATTGTATTAGCCCAATCAAAGCCATTCAAAAATAGAACGTGTATGTAGCTATTATAGAAATTCGTATGCCCTTGTTCAGACAAAGAGTTGCCTAATACATATTCCCAAGAAGCAAATAGCCAATAATTAAAGCAATTATACAAAACTAAGCGTCGTTTAAGTGCCGGATGCGATGAATAATGATTTTTGTGCGTGACACGATCTATGTACGTATTTAATTTGGATTTAAGGTGTTCAATCATTTATGTACTTTATCAATGATATCTTTGAATTTATTTCGTGAGTGTCTTACACACTGCACTTCAAGGTAGTGTTTCTAAATATATGATACTCGTAATTTATTTAATTTATAAGTAACTAGCAGACCGGTCAAGCGTTGCTGTGGCTAAGGTTTTAGTTATATTACATAGTTAGGTTACTACTTCAAGGGAAACAAGGGGAAATAGGAGAACACCAGTCATGGGGACCACCATACTTTTTTGGTGGCTATGCCATTAAATTGTAGCTTATGTGAAACGTTGGTACTTTCAACACAGCGCCATCTGTTAGAATTGTGACTATCCTATAAACAAATATTTTGCAATAAAATAATATTGCGGGTATAAATTGAGATGTATAGATTTTTTAAGTTAGATCAAACTGCACACGGTGTGCAAATTTGATTGAAATCGGTTCGGTAGTTTAGGTCCATAGCGGACAAACAACGTAACACGTAATTTATATATTTTAAGATAGAGCTCGCTTTACCTACTTATAACTTTATATTCATTTGAAAAATAAAAAATCTAGCTCCATAACTGTCTCTAAGATCAAAGAGAGATCAAAATAACTAGTTGACAAAGGTACATGACTACATTAAAAAAATGCAAACATTTTCTAATCTGTTCTGTGATTTAGTAAAAGCTTCAAACATATACTTTGACAACAAACATACAATTATATGTTGACATAATGATTGATATTCCTCGCGGCTATAGTATTTTTTCTTTGGAATTATCAGAAATGAATGCCGTTGCCATACAATTTAATTATTATTATGAATTAATGTGCCACACGGGTACCTACTATGTTATATTAGGCCGGTATTTTTCTAACGTTAATACATAAAAACCTTTTTTATAAATAGGCTGAAATAAAATATATAAAGACAGAGTCCAGACTTTGCGCTAAGTATTCCAGGTCAAAATGCAATTGAAAGTAACATATGTTCTTAACATAATATATTGTAACAAGTCTTCTCTTCTTAATTCTTAATCGTAAAATGGAGCTTCTGCTTTGCCAACAAAGAAAAGAGGTTTAAATACTAAAACTAATATACACTTTTAACATTATTTAAATAACTAGAATTACTTAATTATTACATACTAAAAGTATAAGTAAAATCAATTCTCTGATAATGTTATAATATATTTAAGAACGTATTTAAAGTATTATCACAAATCTTGAGCCTTAATAAATGATCGTAATAAACATTCTCACAAGCGAGCGACAAGGGACGTCCGCTCCATACAATTGCCGCGGGGCAAGTGACTTATTTTATGTTTTATTTTCGCGGGTAGTGCGAGACTGTGACCGAGTATGCGACATGAACCGCCCGGAGGGTACACTTTACGAAACAAAGCGTGTAAAAAAGGAATGCTTGGTATGTTTGATATTGTATGTAAGTAGTTCTTTTATATGTGAGAAAGAATACCAACATATGCTGCGTATTTCATGGACGGCAAGCCCATAGGACCAATGTCTCAATTCTAAACGAAATGCATGTCGCCAAGAGGCTTATGCATTTGTCTCCAAAAAGTGTATATTTAGGCCACATTGCCCGGTAACCTAATGAGAACCTTGAAAAAATTTTAACTGGGTAAATAGAAGAGAAGAGACCGAGGGAACGCACACCAAATTGTACCGACCAGATATCACAAAATCTGGGTACTACGGTCTCTGACGCTTTTCTGGTAGCTGGAGATTGTCAGAGGTGAAAGCAGCACTGCAGCAATCTGCCACAACGGGGCTCGAACCAATTCGACTTAGGGTCCTTCAAGAAAAGAGCGTACCAATTCTTGAAAGGCCTGCAACGCGCTTGCGAGCCTTCTGGCATTGTGAGTGTTCATGGGCGGCGGTATCAGTTAACATCAGATGAGCCTCCTGCCCGTTTGCCTAATATTACATTTTAAAGAATCACCACGTTCAGCAGTGAGCGGTCGTACGAGGAGGAAGAATACCAACAACTACTTTTTTTAAAAGATTAAGGTCGCAATGGTCTAGGAATTTTATAATTTTTTTTCAGTCACTCTTATAGTTTTTAGATACCTACAATGTACGGCTCGTCATACCCTAAAACCTTAAATATAAGTTATACATCCTTAATATATAACTTCTCGATTTTAGCCACTTCAGGACGGCCCTTGGTTAGACGAGGAGCATCCCGTTAGGTCGGAGGACCTGTTCACCAGTCACTCCACATTTGAAGTCTTTCAGCTTGTTCAGGGTATTAATAATTAATCTACTTTGGACAAATCACCCGTTTCGAACCAGAAAACCTGGGCATGCTGTCGTCAGCAAGGTCGCGGGGCAGACTGCTAACCTTCGGTGTGACCAAGTCACGATTCTCATGGGTTATTTCTCCCTATAACTGCGCTAAGGGAAGATACAGACCGAACAAAGTAGAGAGATATCACAAGCAGGCACCTTACGATCTTCAGCAATGAAGAATACGACTGAAAATATAATATAAAATGCAGTAATAATATTTAAAAGTATTTTTGATTTATTTTAGCAGTAGCCAGTCAACAATGTCAGTCAGGGTCATGAATTTCAAAGCTTACAACTTACAAGAAATATATGAATCATATTTTACTGCGTCAAAGTAGTTTCTGCGTGACTTTAAGAGACAAAAACGTACAAAAGTGCATTGTAATCGCAATACTGTGACATGCGTGTGCACTTAATCTCGGCGGACCGTGGGAACATGAAAGTGGTCATTATCCGAGTACAAGTTTAGTAAACCTCTTTTGTAATTGGCCTCCTTGATAGCAATCTAAATTCGAATTGAAGTATGTCAATTGTCAATTTTTCGGTTTATGATACAGATTCGATTCGTAGGTAGGCCCTAGTGTATAATATGCTATTGATAAAAAAAAAATTATTTTCAATATATTGTACGTGCTTTTCACTACGCTAACTTCTAGTAGTCAACGGTAGAGTCTAAATTATATTAAAAGGAGTGGTCGACATTTTCCTGATGTTCTTCAGTAAATATACATTTAATAATAATAATAGCCTTTTAAATCAGATACTTTTACATTTAAACATGTTTCTATTTCTGTGCTGTGCCACTCTATGCCATGTACCACCTGTTGTTTTTTTAATTTAGTCTATCCATCTTCTAAATTGTCTTCCTCTTTTTCGTTTGCTTTTATGCACCACTTTTCTGATCCTTAAAATGCATGTAGGTACATTTTGTTATTTTATATTGAAAACAACAAAAGTTACCAAGGTAGAATAAATAAAAAAAAATCATATATTGCTACATATAATTTTTATTGTTACATATATAGTTATTGTAAATTTCGAACCGTACAACCCCACCTGTTCCAATTAGGTATCTCCCAGACAAGACAATGCTCACCCGAAATAGCCACCGCTTAACTCTTTACACTAAATTACGGACCGTATTTTATATCTTTATAGCCACTGACTATCGATACACACTGTGTGTAAATTAAGTTGGCGATTGGAACTTAAACATTATGAATTAAGTTCTGTTTTATAGCAGATAATATTAAATGATCAATTTTACTAGACGCTTGGGCCGTGGAGATCTAATTAAAAATTTAAGTTGGCGCCTGGTAGATAGTACTGGTGACCCCACAGCTGGTGCTTTCCTAGCTTAACGAATAAGTATCTCAATACAGCGAGAAAATGCTGCCAAATGTACACCAAGGGACCAAAGTTTTTAAATATGTTTTAATTTTTTATGTAGGGTCAGGTGGGGTAAATGCGAGTACCATTACTAGATTGACACATTCATATGTTATTTTGTGGTCTTTTACAATTTACAAATAATTTTTACTGTGAATATTTTTAGGCTTTTGTTTGATGTAATTACTTATATTTAATTATGGATGATTACAGATTAACTCTCTATTGCATTTTCCCGGTGTAAAGGGGTAAATGTAAAAAATATGTTAAAATTCTAATAGTGTAGATAGTTACTAATCTGGGGTAATGGCAAAAAAGTACGCAAATTGAAATATACTTTGGTTTTTATTGCAACGAGATTGGTGAAAATCTGTCAATCCATCAGATTCAATAACTTGTCAGAGTGTAGTGCAAGAAGTACTTTACGTGTACCTATAAGAGATGCCAGCACTAGTTTATTTTGTGTGTAAACAGTTAAAGTTATGGTATTACATTTGCCCCGTTCATGCATTTACCCCACCTGACTATATTAATAATTATTTATTATTATTATTACTATGTAGGTTAAGAATTATTGTAAATACTGTTTATTTTCTGTTAGAAATGAATGTCATAGTCATGAGTTGGTAAATGTTGGTCTTCTCAAAGTATGTCAAATATTACCTATTAATAATTATTTAGGAGGCTGAATAATGGATGTAAGGAAATTGGTTGCATTTGACTATTATTTTAATATAAACAAATAATTACTACTGTATCATACATCTATATATTATCACATTGCATATCATAAAACGTATTATCTATTTTAATAACCTCTTATACATATACGCTAAATAAACCAGTATTTATTTATTTACATTTCAACATATATATACAAAACATACAAAGTTATCAGGCAACGGGCGGCCTTATCGCTCAAGGGTTTTCTTCCAGTCAACCCTAGTATGGAAAAATAAAAAAGTATATATCATTCTGTATAAGCATTAAGTACATGTAATATGTAATAGGTCCCGACAGTTGCGTGACCTGACGGAGACTGAAAGCGATTACTTTGAAATCACAATCCAGACAGTGTTTCAATAATAAAAGCTCTCAAGGAAAAATCTTTCAAAGACAATGTAACCAACGTATTTTATTACGATGAAATTGTCTTGACTATGGTAACTTTAAGTATATAAGTTGTTTATTAATTGTCCATTTTCATGGTCACTTCCAATCGAAACGATATAATATATACTAATCATGATATTTTACAATAAACACTATGTTTTTTATCAAATAGGAACGGGTTTTCTAGTATAGAAATGATTATTTTGGATTTAATAAACACGACTCTGAAAAACACTACGCCATGACACACAACAATAACAGACAACTTGTCGATAAAACAGAGCAAGTGCCAACTAGCGACCCAGACTTTTTTACCGGCATTTGAACAGATATTCAGGGTGTCGGTTTTTTGTGACGGTGTGCGTGCTCATCGTATCAATTTACTATCATAATTTTGCCAAAAGCAGTAAACTTCAAAAATAATTAACAAAGGAGGGCAACTAGCGGCCTTATTGCTTTCGAGCGACGTCTTCTAGGCAACCAGTGGGAGAAAATAGATAACAAGAGCGCAAGAAGTGAAAAATGCACTAAACATAAAATTACTTGAACGAAGATCAAAACTAATGGAACAAAACAAAGCTAATAAAATGTAATCAGTGAAAGGGACAATCATAAAATACACATGAATCACGATAAGTAACGAAAGTTAGACAGATAATCTTTGTTAAGTAGAGATTTAAAGGAAGATAGAGAAGGAGCTAAGCGGATAGGGTCGGGAAGTGAATTCTATAGCCTCAATGCAGAAACCTTAAAGGATTCGCTCCTGAGTTATGAGATGGGATTTCAAGGATATTCCGAAAAGCATTGACTGATTTGTATTGTAAATCATTTATTGAATTTAAAACTTAATAGTAATTATGTATGCAACGGGGCGTTGGGCAATTTGCAAAAAATACCATTGCTCCAGCTATGGTTTAAACTATAGACAATGTCACTAGAGCCTGGGAAAGTGTACCTATAACTAAGTGTGGGGAGGTTTATGGTAAACAGCCGGTAGGCAATTTGCGTACCTGCATTGCGATGCGATACTTACCATCTAATTGCGTAGAGACAGATTATAACTACACACATTTTTTTTTTATTATTACAACACCTGATGTAAACTGAAACACTACGTTCTGTGATTAACGAAATAAACTCATGTTTAAAAATAAAACTTACCTACTTGAAACTTGCGTAAATCAAAGACACTTTTAATAAAAGTTGGGTTGCTTGTTGTATGATCTATTTTATTGTATTTATAATCAAAATGTTTTTGTTTTTCATATTATCGAGCTAGTCCAAACTTATTTAAAAATATTTAAAAATCTAGTTACGCTATTTATTTATGTCGTAATTCATACTAGCTAGATTTTGTAACATATAAATTTTATATAATAAAATACAATTATACTAAAGATGGAATACATAATATTTACAAAAAGGTTCAAAAATTTACAAAAGGAAAAAACAATAATTTAACTATTACATTTAACTAAGCAATACCTATTTCAGCTGTGTATGATGTTGTAAAAGTGAGGGTGTTTTTATTCTCAATAAAATATTGCATTGCTAACCATACTCATACTAATTAGAGTCAAAATTCGTTCACTCAAACACATTTTCAGTAATGAATGACCGTGGAATGACCTAAATAATACCTTATTAAACTGCCAAAAAGAATGAACTGAAGTCAACAACCTATGTTTTTAAATTGCGCATGATTTGCCACTGCTGATACGTTACAAAGTAGCCCTTATAATATCGTCTTGGACATTTTCATGTTTCGTTTAAAATCCAATTAAATTTTCATATAGAAATTTGATTTGATCTGCTTAAAGAGCTAAGTAATAGTAATTATTCTATGGGCTTATGGTTATTTATTTATACAGACCCATACGACTTCAATACAAAGAATCCCCTCATGGGTGTGCTGCGATATTGCGGGCAACCCGATTGTCATGAAGTTGCATGATTCTGCGCCTTCTTAGGGTCTCATGTTATATTCACTATGTATGTATATCCTTTCTATGACATATATTCATAAGATATATAGTCATAAGATGTCGTCCTTGTAACATTATTTTACGTAAAAAAAAACATGTGTGTGTACCTACTTACTTATGTACACGCATTAGAAGTTATTTGGCCTAACAAGATAAAAATCTTTTTATTTTTCGCCTTATTCTCCGTTTGTAGAAAAAACTACATTAACAATAGAAAAAAGGTATTTAATACTTTGAAAGTTTTATTATAACGCATTATCTAGTTAAATAAAGTTTATTTAAATATTACAAAAAAAATATTTCTACATAATTAAAGAAATTTTAAAATGTTGACTATGCTAACTTCAGGGTGTCGGTTTTATGTGACGGTGTGCGCGCGCATCGTAAAAATTTACTCTCATCATTTTTCCCTAACGCGCCAAAAGAAGTATAACTTCAAAAATATTTCAGAACGCAGGCTCAGTGGATAATTATTGCCGTAAAAATGTGATCAAGACACCAGATCTTCGTATAGGCACTACTCCTAGCTTCCCAAAAAGGTTGAAATGAAAATTGATTTTCTTTTCTGTAATTATTTATATGTTTTGTTCAAAGTACTTTCAGAACATAACGTACGTTAGACTGCACGATAACGTTAAAATTAATTTGGTCGTGTTTATGGTCGTGAGCGATTAAAGATATCAAAAAAAAAACAACATTTGCCAACACGATCTTTACGACGTGCACTTGACTATCTATAAAGTTTAAGTAACTGAGACTTCACGGAACTAACTGATCCGGCAAACGTCGTTTTGCCATGTTTATCATTTATAATAAAAAATAGGGGTTGATCGTAGAGGGGTGAAAATTAGGGATTGTATGTATTTTTTAATGCTGGGGGTAATAGGGGTGGACTACCCTTAACATTTAGGGGGATGAAAAATAGATGTTGTCCGATTCTTAGACATACCCAATATGCACACAAAATTTCATGAGAATCGGTCAAGCCGTTTCGGAGGAGTGTAACCACAAACACCGCGACACCAGAATTTTATATATTAGATTGGGTTTTTTGTGTTGGTTAACTAACTGATAGAATTTGCTTTCGAGTGCGATACAATGATGTTAGCGGTAATACCATTTTTATAGAAGGTCAAAATTCAGGCTTCAGTTTCGGCGTTTTGAGGTCTGAGAGCAGGAAAAAATTGCTGGGACCTAGATGATTCTGTGTAATCTTGTAACAAAAGGAAAGAGTCTATACCAAACCATTTTTTAATGTATTAGGTGGCAAACGGGCAGGAGGCACTAGATGTTAAGTGGGCACTCACATTGCCAGAAGGCTCGCAAGTACGTTGCCTGCCTTTTACGAATTGGTACGCTCTTTTCTTAGGGTCCTAAGTCGAATTACTTCAGTGAGCTCCACATAACGGTGGTCGCGGCAAAATCTGCCTTAAAAAAGCTCAGTTGTGTACAACAGCGTTTTTACTATTTTAAAATTTCTGTATACAATGATTTTTAGGTGATTTAGATTTTTAGAAGGTATCAAAAAGTTTATTTAATTATAAGAGTATTGTAATAATGTGTTGTAATGAATATCTCAATAAAGATTGTCTTACTATTTATAAATAACGATATACGGTCCTCTAAGATGCTAAGGGGCTAAAGCTTTGCGCGAATTCAGACACAAATGTGAAAACCTATAAGGTCTCGACATAGAGTTCCTACTGGTGTAGTCATAAAGGTGAGTGAGAGTCAGAAACGAAACGAAATGAGACTTCCAAATGCCAAATGTAGGTACCCACTAGATTTGTTTCTCAAACTTAGTCTTAATTTTACCTTAAGTGTAAATAATCTGCTTAGCTTGCTGAATTAAAATCATATTAAAGAACGATATTATAAAAGAATTTAGTATGTTGAAACCTATTATTATTATTATTATTACAGCGTTATAAATGAATGCATACAACAATTGGTTAGTTTACATATCTTAATATAAGTTGTGTTTTTCTTTTTTTTTATGGTTCTGGCACGGTTTGTGCATTAGCCAGCGTAAGTAGGTATAAGATTTTTTTTTGTAATAATTCGTGCTTTTTGCCTTAGAAATTCGACCATGTCCTCCATGTACGGTTTAGGCACTCGCCCGGTACCGCACAACCCTCCCAAAGGCCGAGAACAAATTTAAATTAAATTAAAACTTGCCCTCGAACCGGGAATCAAACCCGGTACCCCTCACCTAGCTGATTTCTGTCATTTCACAAATATGTATTCTGTGTTTTAATTTCAAGTCAACGCAACGCACTAAATTAATAGTCTAGCATTGTATAATGAAACGTTTAAACAATTTATTATTTATTTATTTGTTTTTAGATTTTTTATTTTCTATAATATTAGAATGAAATTCAACTAGGCTCAACAGAAGTTCCTTTTTAGACGAAAGCCTCAAACAAACAAGAAATAAAAACTTTTTGTTGTCGTTTGACACCTGTTAAAAGCTACTTTTTCACACTATAATACGGCAAAATCGAGTTGACATGATGTATGCTCTTACACTGTCCCGTTGTAGAACAACATTTATTTGCCGAGTTTTATTTTCGTTCACCATTCTCTTGCTATTCGCGTATTGTTATTCCTAGCACAATTATACTATCGATTACGTGGACAAACGACTATGGATTTACTCGAGATTAAAATCATGGAATAGATTATTCTTGGTATAGTTACTCGTGTATAAATTGAAGTTTGGTCGAATCGACCCTTAGTGACCTAGTTTTTGTATGGCCCCTTTTAGGATAAAAGCCTCCTGTATACCTGAAACCTATTAAAACTGTGAAATAGTTTTCCATATTCATATTGGTTTTCGTTTATTCGTTGACTAAAAATACCGAACAATCACAGTATATCTAGATTACCCAAAAGATAATTGCCAAATGCTCAATTACAATAATGGCCAAACATAATACCGCAAATCGCGATATTTTTTACAAAACACATATAACAATACAAAATGATCATTTCGCATCACTTATCCAATTATTGACAATTGTAATGCAATTATTCTTTTCTATTCAATGAACAATATGGTTATTGTTATTACAATAGAAATATGACAAGTAGTGACGATTGGACCTCCCGGGACCAAAAGGCTGTTAGGCAAAAATGGTCTTTTCATATATGACAGTAGGTCGATATTGGTGTGAGCTAGAAAATCTGGCGCTAAGGTTTTTTAAACAACAATTTTACGCCTCAGTTTATTCACGCTCCTGTAATTTTGTATAGTTAAATGGGCACAGAATTGGTATGGATTGGGAATTATTATTTATACTATAAAGTACCTTCAAATACTAGGTAACGATCTAAATGTATAGTTACATCATTGTTACAGGTACCGTCAAGCTCATTACATATCTGTCAGAGCCACGGCGTTACTGTCAGCTGTCACTGTCATTATGTCACAGAGCTCATATTTTAACATTGTCAAAGTCAAACCTTTGACTTAGTGACATAATGACTGACAGTAACGGCATTGCTCCGACATTTACATTGTTTTTTGATAGGTTTAAATTATTCTGTATCGCGCCTTTCCAAGGTTGCGAATTTTTCGCTACGGATATTGAGATAACCACAACAAAATTGCATATAACAACGTCGGGTTCTTTTTTTTACAGAACAGGGGGCAAACGGGCAAGAGGCTCATCTGATGTTAAGAGATACCGCTGCCCATGGACAATCAATGCCAGAGGGCTCGCGATTGAGTTGCCGGCCTTTAAATTGGTACGCTCCTTTCTTGAAAGACCCTGTCGAAATGGTTCGGAAATACTTCAGTGGGCAGCTGGTTCCACATAGTGGTGGTACGCGGCAAAAACTGTCTTAAAACACTCAGTTGTGGAACGACTGACGTCGAGGTGATATGGGTGGGTTCGATATTTCTGTCGCTATTGGAAGTTGTAAAGTAAAGCCACTGACCCTCATTTCAATTAGGTACCTACCTTATTGACTGTAGTCTATATATAAATATTTTATTAGAGATTTAGAAAGTACTTACAAAACAAATAGCTATTTTGAGTATATAAATAAAAGCTAAATAAAAGCGAGCTAGGGAAAAGTGCAATGGTATCTACCTGCAAGCGGATAACATCGTAGCATCCAGATAACACTGGCAACACTGTTTATAGAACGTTAACACGCAACGCATCTACGTATAGATATATCCACGAAATATATTTACATGAATGCACGCAGTCTACCTTCCTGAATGATATTATATTTTGATTGTGATAAAAATTAATCATAATAAAATAACAACTAATAATAACTAACAAATAAACAAAGTAATAACTAATTCGACTTAGGGTGCTTGCACACCAATAATTAAAAGGCCAGCAACGCAATTGCGAGCCTTTTGGTAGGTTGTGTATCACTTAATATCAGGTGAGTAAAAATGTCGTGTGAAGTGCAATAAATATATGAATTCCTTAATTTTTTCTTTAAAATATTGAAGTTACTAGTTATTTTTTTGTAGTTAGCGCGGTCTTCCAGGCAAACTTCTTATAGTAAGGAAAAATAAATGCTAAAGTGAAAAAGTACATAACTAAATAAAAAATAAAAATAGGTACAGATACTAACGTAGACTACACAATTACAAAACCAAAAACCAAATAATGAAGTACATTGCTAGATTCAAAAATATATCAAAATATAATTTATCTCATTGCGAAATCATTATTTGACAACACACGAAAGAGTGCAATCAGACATCTTCTCTATGTCTTCTCTATGAATAAGTACCTATAGTATTGCGCAAGGGTTACCTGTTTGTAATGGCTTCTAACAGTAAAGAAATGAAAATGTGCCGATAGCATTGCCCGCGTTTGTGATGACAGATGGGTCAAAAAGACTCTTACTTGAAATGGCCCAGTAGGAAGAAGAAAGGAGAGGACGCCCACCAGAAACCTGGGAAGATGGAATAATAGGGGAAGGATTGGATAATGGTAGCGAGGATGAGAGACACATAGAAGAATTTGGAGGAGGCCTTCTCACTGTAGGTGTTTATAGACTAATGTTAAACATAATGACATAGGCTAATGTAATCCTGATTATGAAGTACTCGAAAAAAAGGATATTTTTATGTTTATAACAATAATTTAATGATAAATTTAAACTCTAATTAGATTAAAAATAAGCGTCTTGCAATGTGACCTGTTGATATTAATTATCTGGTTCGGCCAATAGATCGCAACTGCCGTGCGACCTAGCGCGACTCCAATCGAACAAAGAAAGCACTTGAGTCAAACAACTATGATATTTGAAACTAAAGCTGTTCTCTGCGCCCTTTAATCCATGCCAGCCTCCCGATATGATCTGCAACCATTCGAGCTTGAACGAGATCTTAAATACATCAGACAGAAGACACACCTTTGACTGAAAAACCAGGCAAATATTTGACAAACTCAAAATTCTAAATTTATAAGTAGATACAATATATTAAGTGGTTAGATGTGATTACTTGCTGCTTCTGTGTTTATTTTGCTACTAAAGTAATCGATAAAACAGCTCAGTGTTTGGGCTCATATAAATAAACAGTTTAACCATGGAAGAAGTAGCACACTAGAGTTTCACTCCTTCCTTGTTGACATCCTCAGGTGCCGAACTGCACGATTTGGTTCATCGTTTCTTATAAAAACAGCAAAGGTGTGTAATTCCATGCCCCCTTTCATCTTCCCTAGACAGTTTAATATGGGTTCATTTAAGCGGCGGCTAAATAGGCATCTCCTGGACAGGCGTGCCCTCGAGTAGACGACATCTAGTGAGATGTGTACATTTTAAGTGTAAAATGAGGTGGGATTGTGGCCAAACGTTCTGTATAAAAAAAAGTGCGTGCGTACGTAATGTACACATGTCAGAAGTGAGTTCTTTGGCTTTCTCAAACAAATTTTTAACTTTTGTACATATTTATATCTACAAATCTAAAACTTTGGATTTCCAAGACTTAGAGGGAGAAAATTAAGAAGAAAAATTGTCATTAAAATATTAAAAGTATCGAAAATTAATACAAATTACAAATTTAATTTATTTCTTCGATAATAAAAACACGTGGCATTTTAATTTACAATTCGTCATTTAAGATTTTAATAAAATATTTTGCATAAAATATAAAATACTAATAAATTCTCTTCACGAAATTTGCACCATTCTCATTTTCTCTCAAGCGGTCTCAATCGCTCTCTCCCTTTTCTTTGACAAAAACGCTGCACATCTTCGTGACGTTCCTTAAAAAATTTACCCTGATGCGCCTAAAGAAATTTAACTTCAAAAATACCCCAATTGTAACTTTTAAAAACATTCGAAGGGACCTTACACTTTTGGTGCAAGACACGTCAGTTTCTCGTTTAGAAAAACAGTTTAAAGTTATCAAAATCACATCTCCATACCTTTGTTCGAATATCCGAGATCGTCTTTCACAGTAACGCAGTCCGCGCGAACGTAAATTGAAAAACCTCGTGACCGGCCGTGTCGGGATCCAATGCGAGATAATGGACACTGTTTACTAAGAACTTATAGATACAACGATTTATATGCCCGAGACACGTATTTGAACACGATTCTGTTTGTATGCAATAAAAAGTTTTATTCATAAATGTTCAAACGAAAACTGGAGTGGTAACGGAATTAATTATTTTAATGGTTCCATAGTTAGTTTTTATTTAGTTTTAGTGTTCTTACGTTTATTTTTTTCCTTGCTAGTTTTACATAATTATGTTCTAATATTTCTTTCTTTCTATGTGCGGATTTAACATTTGCTCTAACGGTGAAGGAAAACATCGTGAGGAAACCGACATGTCTTAGACCCAAAAAGTCGACGGCGTTTGTCAGGCACTGGAGGCTGATCTCCTACTTGCTTATTACTTATTAGATTTAAATGATCATGAAACAGATTCAGAAATCTGAGGCCAAAACCTAAAGAGGTTGTAGCGCCGCTGATTTATTTATGTTCTAATATTGATGTGTATGTGTGTAAAGTTCGTGAAGTCATATTTTTCTGTATAGGTAATTAACAGAAATTAACATGCTTATAAATAAATAGCAAATCTAATAAATATTTTTGGAGTTATGTAAATTTATAATACATAAAGTAAATACCAACATATCCAACGCCTCTGTGTTGTAGTGATTGAGCAGTGAGGCGTCCTGGGTGCAATTCTTGCTGAATTATTTCGACTTGGTAGACGCAGCACCCAATAACAGAAGTTAAACTAAGTTCATATCTAACTTCTATTAATTGAATAACATCGGTGCGGACTTTTTCTTCCTATCGACGAAGTATGTAGGTCCTAGACTAATAGAGATAGGTATATGGAGATAGATATAATGTTGGATTAGGTTAGGTTAGACTCGATCCCCCCTAGCTTTTACTACAAAAGCGAACGCCCGGTCTGTGAAGGATTCTTGCTGTGTTAAAAATCTTCATTAACTAACAATGAGCGTGGACAGGCGGACGCAACCATCGTATGTCGGGAAGCAGATAGACTCTGCTGTTTCCGCATCGCGCCTAGGGCGATTGTTGGTGGAGCCTTGGGGTTTTAGAGGGCATGCACAACAGCGAGTCTCACATAGCTCTCCCGCACTAAGCAATCGCGCCGCGGCTGGGTATGCGCAATGCATTTGCTGTACTAAAAAGAAAAATAAGTAGTTCATCAACAGAAAATTGTCCTGCCCTATTTTGTCCTGCTCCCTCAAGCTACATCAGTGCCTTACACACTCACTAACTCCGCTGCTGCGAACCGAGAAACTTCCAGCGCTCCCTGTCTGTCATCTCCCACCAACCGATGGCTTTCAGCTCCAGAAGGTCCTCCTCTACACTGTCGATCCAGCGGTATCTAGAACGACCACTATAGTATGTGCGCTTTTATTTGTAGACTAGAACATTCTGGCTGGGTTTAACTTAAGTTACTACAGTTATTAATGATTTAATATATTACGAATGTGGTACAGCTGAAAATATAGTCATCATTTGTAAATCGCGGCAACTTTCAAGAGTGAAACGAAACGTTACTCTCACTGTCACCCGCACCATGCTACGGCGCACATACTAGAGGCCGGCTCAACAAAACTTTCTTCACAATGTAGTGAAGAACAGTCATAGCCTAACATATAGGTTTGGGTATCTTAAAATATTTCAAATATGACCATATATAACGTCGCCTGGACATTGTTTTCTGTAGCTTTGATTCTAACAAATATAAAAGTAAAATATACGTAACACACGTTATTCGCTTTCTCAGTAATAAACGAAATTATCACATTTAAATTACTCGTCAGGCGTTGCTTCCTAGTGATTGCTTGACAGGTGACAGTGCTGAAGTCGTGTTGCGGAAGTCTTTGGAGTTCTTAGTTATAAGGATAGGAAAGAATAGATAGCTTCCAATATATAGCACACTATGAATTAATTTGTAAAGTGCTATTCGTGTTTATGAAATAAAAGCCTCGCTATCGTTCCAATTGTAAAATTCAAAATAATAATTTGGCAATTCAACATTATACTTTTAGCCCTTGAGGCGTATCCGTATAATTGATACTTTTTGTTAATTCTCATACATAATATAGAAATCATTAAAGTTTTTAAGTTTGTGTGATTATTTTCCAAAGATGATTAACCATAGTACAAATTAAAAGTACAAAGAGTTCTATTGAATAACAGATTGTGGCTTTAATTTACATTATCCCTTAACATATGCGTCTTGGCCGGGCTTCCCCTAGGTGATCGCAACTTAAAGTTTATAATTAGTTTAAGTTCATTCTTAACCTAAACTTTAGAATAAATTTTCGTTCGTGGTATGAAGCGCTTGTATCAATAAATTCGATCAAAATTGTCTTAAACAAAAGAAAGTTACCTTAGCAACGTATTATGCTGTGACCTCTACCTCCTACCACTTCCTTCAGCTCCAAGCTTCAAGGAAAAGGCGTGTTCGTAGAACAAATCTCGTTAACGTTAGGACAAAACATGCTTCGCAAGAATAACAGCCAAACTACGTTACTAACATTCAATCAAAAATAATTCCTCTGGGATAAATTTTATGGGAACGCTTAAATAATTATTTAGGAATAATAAAGCTCTTCATTCGATATATAAAACTCGTTTTTCTTATATTAATACGTTTCAGAATAGCTCCGAAACCTGTGGACCAAGTTAGCCAACCAGTAGAAGTAGCTTTCCAATTGGAACAGTTTATTAAACCTATTGGATTTATTTCTCAGCATACCAATTAGGTTATGTTCAGTTAAGTATGCACCAAGCTGATCACCAACGTCTTTCCAACACGCGTTTCCAAGAATTAAGAATCCCTAATAATTACACAACTTCATCCAAGAATGCAAGGTATTTATGGATATTTTGCATAGTAAAGCTGTGATGAGATCAATAGTAAGACTAGTACTCGGTAATGTCAGGCTGAAAGGGGCGTGGTCCGCTCACGAGGACTGCTGGCCGGTGTAAACACACGAGGTCATTCTTTAAATAATTTTTCAAAATTAATGTTATTTTCATAATAAAATGACACTTTAAATACGGTGTTTCTGCTGAAGGCTGTTGACAATTTAAAAATATAACTGTTTTCAGTTTAATAATTTAGTACTATTCTAATGTGTCAAGATACTATATAAATAAAACAAACAATACACTTTCTTTGGCAGAAAAAACATGAATTTAAAATGATGTATAACAGAACAGAACAGAACTAATTATGTGAAAAAATACTCGCCAGTGTGATAGGAATCCTTCGGACGCACTGTGCGTTATTGTGCGAATTAAAAAGGGCATCGCGGTAAGGCATCGGGCACTGCGCAGCGACGGGTCACGACGCGTTCGTTGTGTGCGTGCGAATGTTTATTCGTGTGCGAGTATGATTACGTATGTGTGTTATTAGCGTATGTACGTAATAACAGTATATTATTACCTGGGTTCTAGGACTAAAAAGTCCATCTGTTTATTTAATTGCATTTTTAATTAAAAATTAACTATAATAAACTCGTTTTAAATGTTTCTTTTAGCTTCTTCGCAATTTGGTTTTGCAAGGATCTTCCGTTTAATAAATTTGTTAGATAACTAGCAGTGACTTTAAGTGTACAATTCAAGTGAGTTTAAAATCGAGTCTGTAAATGACCGTTTGTATGTCTATTCGTATGTATTCTAGAACGTCAATCAAACTTAAATCTTATTTCAAGAACTATCAAACCATGTTTTCTATATCAATTTTAACACATTTATCAGCGCTCAAGACGAGATTGTGACTTGAATTACAAATTAGAATATGGACCTATGTCTGAACTCGGAAACTTACCCTAACCTTTTAAACCTATACAAAAGCTATCGTGAGCAAAACTGGCTTGTACTTTGAAATTTAATTTATATTCAATTACATTTAGAATCAATTACTTAAAGATGTCATGTGGAACATGGTGTAATGGTTGCAGCTCCGATGGGCGATTAAAAAGAGTGTCGGAGAGTTTATTGCCAGTTCTTCTCGTTCTACGCCCTTGATTTCAGAACTGGCAGTAAATTTATAATTAGAAGCATTCAATCTGTATTTCTTTATTGACGTTCATAAGTGTACATTGTGTTACCTAAATGAATAAATGATTTTTAATTTAAATTTCAATGTTATTTATAACTATCCAAAAAAATTTTTTGCTGTCAACGAGCTCTATTGCCCTAGTGATTGGCTTCAGTGAATCTTGAGGTCGTAGGTTCAATCCTAGCTGTCCGGCACGCGGAGTATCAGGCTCAGAAGGCTGATCACCTTGGCAATCAGAAAAAATATCACGAAACAGAAATCTGAGGCCTATCGCCACTGTTTTTTTCCCATACCTCTCACTTGGGTTGTAAAAATACCAGTTTTGACGATTAACTGTCAAACAAACGCGATTAAATCCGGTAATACTAATAAAACACAAGACTATTTGCAACTCTTTTTATGTCTCAATATTTCAACGGGTGTCATATACAATATCTCTTTACAATTCTCGCATTTATATTCTCTTCCATTGGGTTTATTTTCCTTTACAATTGGTTTTATCTCTTTCTCTTCTTTCACGGAACATGTGAATTCGGTATGCTGCAGTCGTTCTAAAGGAGACAGACATACAGTTATGCCGCAATTCGGACAATTCCACGGTATTGAATATGTTTCTTGGTAAGAGTTGTAGCTCCAGTCTGAATCTACGATACTGAAAAAAACATTCATTTAATTATTATTTTTAATATCTTGGTCTCTCATTAATAGCATTTTAATAGTGAAATTTGTTTATATTGGTCGAGTAGTTTTGAATTTATCCGATACATACATAAAAAATAAGTATAAAAACGCGATTTGTCATAATTTATTTCTTAAAATTAAATAATAGGTTCGTATGGTCATGGGTTAAATAAGTAACGCATGACTATGCTTACTGTTGACGCATGACCATGCTTACTGTACACGCATGACCATGCTTACTATAAACAACGAACAATAACAATAAAATAAAGTAAATAATTGCGTTAATAAATTGTTTTTACCTTTTATCAAATAAATAAATAAAAACGAATACTCTTAGTAACTTACCAATTAAAAACTACATTATCCGTGATATAAACTCCACCCTTTTTGTCATGAGGTCGACATTTGAACTCTAAATCAAACGGATTAGGGTCCACATTCGGTTGTTCCTCACAATTGTATAGAGCCTTCAGATCCGCCGGCAAAAGCCTTTTTATCGTATAACAAACATCGCTATTGAGATATGAACTAAAGTCTTTAGATAATTCGTACTGAATTTCGTCATACGAGAGCTTAGGTTTATTTTTTTCTAATTCACTCTCCACTGATTTATTTGGATTTGCATCTGAAATTAGATTATTAGGTTACCGAGGTTTCGGGTTCAAACTTCGGCCATTAAAAATATTATTGCATTCGAAGATTCACATAATTTTAAGCCACCCATGAACTCAATTGCAGAGGGCTCGCAAGTACGTTGCGGGCCTTTTAAGAATTGTACAGGCTTTTCTAGAAAAACCTTCAGTCGAATTGGTTCGGAAATACTTCAGCGAAAATTATAGTATATTTTGATATTAAGCCACTGAATTGAGTTTAAAAAAGTCAACGGCACTACAACTTTTTTCAGATTTATGTATGTGATTCATTATCATTTGTCAATACAATAGGCAAGTAGGTGATTAGCCTCTTGTGCCTGACACACGCCGTCGACTTTTAAAACAAGTCGGTTTCCTCACGATGTTATTCCTTCACCGATCGAGATGTTAAATGCGCATAAAGAAAGAAAGTCCCTTTGTGCACAGCCGGGAAGCGAACCTACGACCTCAGGGATGAGAGTCTGAGTTGGGTTTAACGGTGAATATTTAAATACTTTTTAAACACGGATTAGCAATATGAATGTTAATAGTACGTTAGTGTATAAGTTATTTTACCCTCTCACCTAATAACCGTCTATTTATTAATGCATCCCATCTTTGTCTCAATTTTGTTGCTTTGTATAATAATTTCAATCCAGTCTCAGGGTACGGAAACTCCAATAACAGCCACGAATCGCATATTATTCTGAAAATGCAATTAATTCATTAATTCTTACGAGACATTTTATTACGAGAAAAATACTTTGGAAAAAATACTTTGAGAAAAATACTTTTGAGAAAAATACTTTGAGAAAAAATACTTTGTAAAAAATACTTTGAGAAAAATTCTTTCAGAAAAAATACTTTGACAAAAATACTTTGAGAAAAATACTTTGGAAAAAATACTTTCAGAAAAAATAATTTCGGAAAAAAATACAGGAGATAAATCTCGTAACTCATTTTGCTTAACTTTGATGACGATTTTATTTCAAGTTCAGTTTCTTCTACTTAATATTTTATATGTAAGTTCATATAAAATATTAAGAAAGTAGTATACCTAGCGCCACCTAGTGTTTAAGTATGTAAGTCATGTAGTAGTTAATGTCTTTCAATAAATCAGTTCGTTCGAAGTCAAATAAGAACGCACATTGTTTCAGTCAACTTTGTATTCAATAGCGGCCATTTTAGTATTATATTGCAAACTTCACATTTACTATAATAACTATATTTATAAAATTCACTCTATCTTTCATTAAATGTCTATTGTATTTATTTTTAATATTTCTTTTATAAGTAAGTCTGATTATACTTATAAAAGAAATATAATATATCTTATGGGAACATACTACAACTTAATATATAATGCTATATTTTTATACGACAATTTAACAATCATACCTTGAAAATCCAAAATTAGTGTCAATAGTATGGGCGAGTAATAAAAGCGTCTGCGCAGCCGGCATACGCATTGAATTCACTATATATGGCTTAGTCGTTTCTAGTAAAGATCTGAAAAACAATAATATTGATTACCATAGCTTTTTTATTATCAATATATTATTTGATAGTATCAAACTACTTTCAATAGATGGCGTTGATTATTTTACATACTTATGAATATAGATGAAGTAACTCGTTAAAAACAATTTATATCTAATATATAAAATTCTTATGTCGCGGTGTTTGTAATTAAACTCCTCCGAAACCGCTTGACCGATTCTCATGAAATTTTGTGTGCATATTGCGTATGTCTGAGAATCGGACAACATCTATTTTTCATCCCCCTAAATGTTAAGGGTAGTCCACCCCTAAATTATTTTTTTAATTTTTAGATTACTTTTTATTTTTTTATGATACAGCATTAAAAAATACATACAACCCCTAATTTTCACCCCTCTACGATCAACCCCTATTTTTTTATTATAATTGATATACATGGCAAAACGACGTTTGCCGGATTAGCTAGTATAATATAAAAATCTCTTATATACATTTCGTTATAAAACACTGAAAATAATCATAGTATTCATAATCTATCGCTAGATGGCGCTGTATTAAAGTAAAGTAACAAACACGGTATTACATTGAATTTTCTATAAATAAAGTACAATAGCGTGTCTTGTCCTGTGCCAGATTGAGCAACTCTTGCAATGCCCGTCTATTCCCCAACGTTACGAAGCCATGCTTTTTTCCTCCTTCTAACACGCCGTTTACCCTGGTCTTTACCCATTATCATTATTTGAAGGAGGTGATAGCGGTAGACATTTCACAACGGCTTAGGTACGGAACTTTACGTTGTTTAATATTTTGCATAAGTTACTGGAGGTTCCTACTCGATTAAGAACATGCGACGATAACATATATATCCTTAACGACCGGAATATCTACGATAGCGCTTTTTGAGGGTATGACGTCATCGAAGTGGTAAGCATCTGTGCTTACAGGTGCTTGTAGGTGTCGCAACAAGTCTTTCGTAAAATCTATCTAGAGGCCGGTGATAATAAGACTTTTTCGAATAGTGATAGTGATCCTGGCTATGTGTATTCAGTTATAACCCATCATGGAATCAGGATTTTTATTAAAGAACACTGTAACAAAATTGCACACAATACAATTTGTATTAAAAAATATATACTCACAAATAGCATAATATCTGATGTCTAGATGAAACGGGGAGCTTGCTTTTAAACCCAAGTATATCTGTTTGTATGTCGTCCTCGACTAGTTGAAGCACTCGGCCTTGCTTGCCAAAGAATGACGTCGGGTGAAGAAATACGAACGGTTTGCTCCAAGTATGGTATAGTTGTTCGGAAACTGACTGAAAAATATATATAAATGAGAATTCTCAACGGAGGTCGTGCGTTCGAATTCCAGCTAAACATTTATTGATTTTTGTTGCTCCATTTGAGCACTGTCAAGTATGTCAAATTCAAAGAAAAAAAATTCTTTGAATAAAACATCAATTATGATTTATAAAAGGTGTCAAAATCAGCTCAGTAGTTTCTTAGAGAGCGTCAATAAAATCTACATATAATATATATGTATCATATATTATTTTCAATCGGTCAATGCTGGGGAAAAGTTAATTATTAATACCTTGCAATGATTGAACTCATCGGCGACGGCTATTTGTGGGTACAGAGCACGACATAGCACAATCTGAAAAATATATGTTTATTGTCTTTTATTGACATAAATTTCACACATTTGATAATAAATAAATTTTTTAAACGGATTGAAGTTATGTAATTACAACGTTTCGCGTGCACAGCGTGCGAGGTCACGGTGACTGAAGACAAAAGGTGTTGAATGTCAAAAAGTGACAAAGGGAACTGATACAGATAATACAACTTTTTCTACAGCTGTGATACTTTTTTATCACGCTCTTAATGAGGTTTATGGTTCTATTTAGTTATTTTTTTGTGTTTGCTTGTTTAATTTTTTTCCTTGTTATTTTTTTATGTTTTAAAATACTTGATGTGTATGTGTGTAAAATTTGTGATGTCATATTTTCTTGTATATTTTAAGGACTTACAAATAAATAATTGAATATAAAAATGAGCCATATATATTTACCTTCAACATAGCCAGGTCCCTCCCACTGGACGTACTTGAACCGTTAATCAAAGATTGTATTCTATTTGCATCATTACTTAATCGAAACTCAATATCCCTTATATCCATACTGTTGTCATCTTTATCGTCAACTATTTCCCAAGAGTCAACTTTCAAGCGCTTTCGTTTCTTTGAGTCTTCAGCCGCTTTTTGCTTGTACTGTCTGGAAATAAAAGTAAAAAAATATTGTTTCATAAAAAAAACAATCGTTCTGTGTGATTGTACTTAAAATTGCCTTTGGTTAAATTACTACACATCAAAATACTTCATCAATATTTCCTAAATTAATGTGTCAAATCTCGTTTCGTTCTTTTACAATTAGATATTAGAAATAGCAAAACCAGACTGAAAACAGTCATCTTTTGGCGAGTATTTGCATTATTCCGTTATATGTTTACAATTTTTATGAATCTCTAATAATATCAAATAGTTATCTGTCAACTAAATGTAGCTATCAATACATTCACTGTGATGTACAATTGTAATAAATCACGTTTTTATCCGTTTAATAACTTTTACAAAAATGTCTAAATCTATTGTCACGTATAAAAAGCGGCAAACGCGCAACGCGGACGGGGCCACAGATCAGTATAATTGATAGACTATAGAAATTGTAGAAGAAAATAATAATGGAAACTCCTTGGCATAGTTTTGTTCCTAATTCAAATATTAGAAATAATTCCAGTTTTTTTATTGAAATCGAAGTTATTTAAAAGCAAACATCAAATTTTGCTCTCGTCAAAAGTCATTTATTCATTTAGGTAACACAATGTACACTTATGAACGTCAAAAAAAGAAATGTATATGAATTGCTTCTAACTTTACATTTAGTCCCAGATCTCAAATCAAGGGCGTAGAACGGAAGAGAAGAACTGGCAATAAACTCTCCGCCACTCTTTTTAATCGCCATGTTTTTTTTACACAACGTTTGTAAGGAGCTGCAACCATTACACCATGTTCCACATGACATCTAAGTAATAAATTATAATAAAATAAATTAAAAACAAAGATTTGTCCTCTATCAGCAGGAGGCATGATGAAATAGGAGCACGCACTTACATTCTTGTGGGAACAACACGCAAACACATAGTCAAAATAACCAACACATGGAATACACGAATTCAAGTACGACCAGTCACCACAAGCAGCACCCGTTCACGAGTATGACGCATGGTCAGCCATCGTTTTTAGTCATACATTACTGTTAAGTTAACGGTTTCGAATGTGACTAAAAATTTACCTGCTTTTTCAAAGACTAAATATCTGATCGTCTTTTCATCCTAAGAGAACATAATTTAATAAAACTAATTATTACTTTATACATCATTTTAGAGTTTTCATTAATAAGAGAATTATGTACTCGCGTTTACCAGGTGACAGTTATTTTATGTAAATATTGGTAAAATTTACCTCCTCATATCTTTTAATTGTTTCATCTGTCCGTGTCGCATCGCTCTTTGAGTAGATGTCATTGATTCTGTTTCGGGGGCCTCCATTAGGTTATTATCCTGAAAATTAAATTGTTATAAATATTACTGGATATGTATACATAATTAATATTACTATTAGTTGGAACATTGGATCGCAATGTTCATCGGAAATAATACATTTTATACATTTCGTAACTAGAAATCCTATGTGTAAAAATAAACTATCCAAATATCGCCCCTTTTCGGCATAATTTTCGTCAGTGTTCTAACAACACTACAGTTATAGGAAGGTGTATGGATCCCATATTGGATTCGCCATTACTTGATTGGACTCCAACTGTGAACACCTATTTTTTTTCTACTGCAGTATTGAAATTAAATTACATGTAGCCAGTTAATACCTATGGTCCTTTTAGTTCCCTTCTATCTATATTTAAAAATAGTAGTATTTAATTATATTATATTTAATTTATATTATATTTAATTTTTCGTAGCTACCGTAATGAGTAAACTATGTACATATTTATATATATTACTTCAAATTACATTAATAAAACAAGTTATTAGCCTTTCTAAATTCTTATTTACGAATTAAAACAAGCGAATTCACAGATTTGAACAAAGTAATTAGTTCGTCATCACGATTTAATGCAGCGCCATCTAGCTATTAGAGTGGAAATTACAAAACTAAGCTAATTTATGATACATTTCTTAACAATCGGAATAGTATATTTGTCTGAAATGGAACTTAAAAAGAATCTAAACGCGTCACGTGTTTATACAAACTTTATAGTCTATGGACAATTAGTGTGAAATTTCGACCAAAGATGGCACCACACGCTTTTTTCCCCTTATTTATGTGAATTCGTTTTGAGGAAGTTTAAACCCTTGCTTAGAGGTGCCCCAAATACTCCCGATATCACCATAATTGCTTATCCAATAAATGTTTCAAATTAAACCAATATTTCCACAGAGCAAACACACACCTGCAACAACGCCTTAAGCTGAGCAGCTAGTTTAGTCAGCTCATACAATCTTTGCTCCTCTATGCCCCGACGTCTGCACCAGGCTCTCCCTCCACCCTTACATTTCTCCTTCAACCACGCACAGTATAACGATACTAGAGTTATTGGATCACCGTGATCTGATTCGTCAGGTTTTCTGGAATTCTGAAATTTTAAAGAAATAGTTTTGATAGTAGGGTGAGATTTCGAAAGTTTGTTTACTATCAAATCCATCGTAGCATTTCGACTAGGTCCTTAATAGGCCGGCAACGTACTTGCGAGCCGTCTGGTAATGTAAATGTCTACGGGCGCCGGTATCACTTAAGATCACGTGAGGCTCCTGCCCGTTTACGCCCAGTTATATATTTTTTATATTTCTATATGATGTTTTTTATGAATAATTAATAATAAAGAAAAATAACACAGATTCTACTTTTGGACGTAATGGCCAATTGGACTATATTATAAATAATATCAAGTATATATTTTTATTTTCGAAGATGTGATTTATAACATTTATCAAATAATTTATACTCCTTACTATTCTCTACTATAATACTACCTTCAATCAACTCTAGATTGTGTTCGGGGAAATAAAAATATTTTTGCTAAAAAAATATTTTTTTAATTGGGTTTGTTGATAGACTATATCAATCTAATTTCTATAGTAATTTGAAATAATTAAATCCTTCATACACTCATACATACGGACCACTAACCTCACACTCAAAGTCACGATGCGCACGCGTCGTAAAAATGGATCGTATTCCCAAAGCCGCAGTCAACGCAAGCGCCGAGTCCAACTTATTGGGTGGTAAGGTGGCACTTCCAATCACTAAAGCTTTAGCCAAAGACACCTCCACTGGTAAGTTCGCTAAAGCTTTGCCTAGTGGTGTTAGTTTTTCATTTGACGTTAGGGCCCCCTAAAAAAAAATTAGCCAATAGATTAAGCCAAGGGTTTGGTAAGCGCATAGGAATTTAATTCTGTCTTTGGTTTGATTTTCAGCAAAGAAATTTTTCGGGAGGTTGGCACAGAATGTCGGAGTAAATAGGAGAACATATGCACATCTTCTACTGCCTATGTAGTGCCTACTGCAGCTGAGGTTTTGAGTGTAACAAGTATGGCGATGAGACCCCGGTAGAATGCGAGAGTGACCCCGGAATCTTTCCAACGCGGCCTTGTAGGAACTACCCGAGGTGGTTTTAGTGGGTATACTGATTCTGGTAATTCTGGTATGGGTCAAGTCCCATATACCTACGGAGCCAGGAGATGCGTAATAGATTTCCAACTTGGATATAAACAAATAGGCTCCAAAGGATTACTTACGAGCCTTTCGCTCATTATTTCAGGTTTTAAGAAACTAATCTATTGAAAATTCCAAGAAAAACATTTATGAAATTTATTTATTTTTAGCCAAACAAATTAAAATGGCTTAGTTATTAGTTAAGTTAAAAATAATGAAAAATTTCAGCGAACATGGACAGCGACAGCTTTTTCGTTAAATTTCATTAAATTCCTTTCAGAATAAAATTACCTGTTTCTAGATCTAAGTAAAATTTGCACGTTTAACTTAAATCTCACTTACATGCTGCTTCAACTCCAATAAAGCATTTTCGATTGCGTCTTCTGGAGGTGCGTCTATAAATGGAAACCGCCTAACATCGTTCACCCCCAAGGAGCTCATGAGAAGCAGTAAAGACGCCAGAGGAACCCGGGACACTTCAGGAGTACTGAAGGCATCCATATCGTTGTACTGCTGCTCGGCGTATATACGGTAGCAGACACCGGGACCTAAATTTTCACACGATATTTGAAAGTAGGTACTAAGGGGCTGTCCATTAATCACGTGATGTTTTTTTTTAAATTTAACCCCTGCCTCCCCCATGGTGATACGTGGTGAGATTTGAGACTACCCCGGTATAAAGTATAATCTAATCCTATTCTAGAAAATTAAGGACCATGATAAAAATGTCTAGACAGAAAGATTGCAGGTTGTTTTTGACTGGCATAAAAATAATATTATAGGAATGGTGTAATAATGCGAAAAACATATATTGTATTAGTACATGAACATATTTAATGTACATTGCCACAGATTAGCAAGACTACTCAATACTAACAACTAGATAAGCATCTTGCAAATAAGTTGTTGGCACTGTAGAGAATCGATCTACTGATCGTTTTTCTAAGCCGCTTTTCGATTTAGAAATCACGCGTTTGACGAAAAAATAAGTACACGTGATATCTTACTATACCCCCCTCCACCTTGTGATATTTCGTGATTAATGGACAGCCCCTAAAACGATTGACGCAAACCAAAACGAACGTAGACAATCATTGAACGCCAAAAAAGTTTTGTCCTATCTTCTACGCAAAAGAATTCCAAATTTCTGTGACTATATCAGACGCTCCCAGAATAGATTTGTAGGATATTTATAAATTACATTCTAAATTTTTATTTGTAATTGATATTGGTACTAAAGTTAGTCTTTAAGTTGTACTTACTAACTAAAATGGATCTGTGTTATCAAAATAGAATAAATTATTATAATTATGTTTGTACAGTAATATAATTCAAAATTAATTTTTATAATGTTTTAATCGAATTTGTATGTCTGTCATATTAAGTTCTTTTATAGTACGCAACAAAAAAATTGTACAATTCAATTCTTTATCAAGGGGTCTCCCTAGGTTGACAAAGCGAAATATTAATTTAATTACGAATATTTTTGTTTACCATTCGGCAATTGAGTATAAAAAAATAGTTAATATTAAAAGAAATCTTTGCAATTTGCAGATAATATTTTATAGTTCAGGATATAAAAAAATCATCCAATATATCTCACCTGTTCTTCCAGCCCTTCCTTTTCTCTGATCAGCACTTGCTTGCGAAATCCAAAACTCTTTTAATCTCTGCATTTTAGTTGACGAATCATAACTCATTTCTTTTACCTGAAAAATGTTACAGATAAATGCAAAAGCACGACTTGAGATTGAGTGTCTATGGCCGGTAACATTCGGCCCCCCTGTGTTATTTACGGATTTCATTAATCAAGATTAATAACGTACTATAAACCTTAAATAGCTATTGAATGTTTTGTCTCTATCACTCTCGTGCTGAATAATCGTATACCTAAATTGCATAATAAGAAACACGAACTAATATTATTTTGTTTATTTTTTTATAGAACGGGGGGCAAACGGACAGAAGGCACTGATGTAAAGTGATACCGCCGCCCATGGACACTCTCAATGCCAGAGGGCTCGCGAGTGCGTTGCCGGTCTTTTAAGAATTGGTACGCTCTTTTCTTGAAGGACCCTAAGTCGAATTGGTTCCTAAATTCCTCAGTGGGCAGCACTTTTTTAGGTTAAGTAGAATATTATGATCAACATGAAAATTATAAGATCGCTTTTAGAACAAAAAAACATCAAAAAGTTTTTACTTACCTTTCCAGAATCAACAACAAATCGTATACCATCTATGGTGACTGATGTTTCAGCTATGTTCGTAGAAATTATGCACTTCCTCACTCCTTCCGGAGGGTAGTCAAATACCTTCAAAGACATACAAAGCTTAAGCTAAACCTTTATTGATTACCACTTGATAAACGAAAACTATAACCTCCTTAAAAGATCAATCAGTATAAAATATTCATAGCATTTTATTTATTATCTATATTCAAGATTGATTAATTTAAGTTAATATAATTTGCCAGAAAAACTATATAGAAACCTAACGTAACAATCCAATAGCTTGATATTAAATGTACAGATATGAAAATTATAGCATTGAACGTGGGCTAATTATTTTACGCAGTAAAAAAAATTTAATAGATGTTTTTTTGGAATCGAATCTCGACTTGACAGTTATGCTCGGGCTACTATGGCGAGCACAGTCGGTACTCGATATGGGCGTCTCCCACTAGACTAAGTGTACGTCCACACTGCGAGTCTAGCGCGGTCGCGACGACGGGCGCGAAGTATCAAACATATGAAACGCGCCTTTACGTCCACATTGTAGTGACTGAGGCGGAGGCCTAGCGCGGCGGGACCGAGCGAGACAGCGGGCGTAGTTTTCAATTGCTCCTATCCGCGCGTTCTGGCCACACTACGGGCCTAATCTGCGAGCGACCCAAGGCGCGGGTGCGGGGGTAACAAACTAGTTCGGTCTTGTCGCTCGAAAATAAAAAATACTGAAATGTTTATAAGTGCCATTCAATCTAAACCACTTATATGACAGAGCTAACATCCACACCACATTAATTGTACAATAATAAAAAACGTATGGAGTGAAATAAAAGAACAATTTCCTGGAAGCAAAGGTAAGTTTAATATAATACATATATTATATTAAATTCACCAGATATTCCTCTGTTTTTATTTATTTCGTGCACACCATCTCTAGTGTTCAACACCTCCCATCCCAGTATCGAATTGTCTAGTAAAAATAGCAAATCCTCGTCCATAGTTTGCAACACCTGAAATACGTTGAAGCGCTTCAAGAACTCGTGCATCACTGTGGCCATCGCACGCGGCACGACCCGCTCGCCGCGCCCGCCTTAGGCCTAAGTCACCGCGCATTCAGTATGGACGCACTGTTAGGCTATGTTCACATGTAACGCGCGTTAACGCGCGTCAACGCGCGATCAAATTTGAAGAGCGTTCAGATGATGAGCCCTAACGCGCGTTGCGAGAGTACTCGTCAGTCTAGTTCGGTAGAACGTAGAAAATGGACGTGGAAGAGGCTATTATTTTGTGGTTATATTATAAAGAAAAATATAGAAAAAGAAAACGTACACATTGGGTTCATCCAATTTTGAAAAAAAAATACAAATTATATTATATTTTTTATACAAATTTGCTATATTCCAACTTGCTGACCTTTTTTCTACTTCATCGATTAGTAAGTCGATGTCAATATCTTCAATTTCACTCATTTTAAATGCGAGAACAAAATATAATTACGAAAATTAACAAAATTACATGCGATCGCGATGAAAGCGCGCGCTCATGTGAACAGCAAACGGACATTACATTAATATCAAAGCGCGCGTCAACGCGCGATCACCTGCGTCTAGAGACTTTTTCTCTGAGCGCCGCGTTGACGCGCGTTAACGCGCGTTAACGCGCGTACATGTGAACAGTTGTATGAAAATACTATAATCTCTAGTCGCGCGATTTGAAAACGCGCGTCAAGTTTTTGCCATCTGAACATAGCCTTAGACATCGGCTTATGGTCTAAGATCCCGATATACAACGACCATCACCGAGATGCTTATTTAATGAAACGTATTTTATATTTAATTTAATATGTCAATAAATATAATCCATATGGGTTGCCTAGCAAATTTCAGTCCAGAGTATGTTTAATTAATATTTAAAAAAAACATTTTTTTTATAATTTGCATGTAGTAAATTTTTTTAATCAATATTTTTTTGACATATTAAATCTATATATATATAAAAGAAAGTCGTGTTTGTTACAACACTTATAACTCGAGAACGGCTGGACCGATTGCCATGGCTTTTGATTTGTTGGATTTGTTTCCGTCCCGAATAGCAGAATAAGCAATAAAATATCGGATAATTAATTTTAAATTAATTTTACGAATGCAAAAACCATATGGTGCCATCTGTTGACAAAATTACGCATCATTTTACGTCGAATTCGTGTCAGTTCAAGAAATTCCGATCTTGAGGTGAATGAGGAGATGCATAACCATGCTTTGATCCTGATCAAAAGATGTTGGATATCAGAAAGTGCTTAACATGCAGTATCGCCATATTGACGCTAGAGAGAAGATGCCTAATGTGTAAAATTGCCATTCTTCTTTCGCAATGGCAAGCAATAAAACATTTCTGTATTTGCAAAAAAGATGTATTAATGTAATACTTAACATTAATGAAATCCTAAAATAAGTTAAATTAAAGTAACAACGATATTATAAGTTTGTAGGGCGGAACGAAGTTAGCCAGGTCAGCTAGTTAAATATAAAATACGTTTCATTAAATAAGCATCTCGGTGAAGGTCGTTGTATATCGGGATCTTATACTATTAGGCCGTCACGGGGTGGAGTACCGCCTAGAGAATTAGAGATGTTAGTATGTATTTGTCAAAATTGCTTTCTAAATTTTCGTTCTAACGACATCGCGTTTTATAAGATATGAAGCGCCATCTAGTTTGTATAATCTTAAATACATTTGATGTTGGTATTAGATACTATGGTTAGTATTTACACCATTAAGGAAGTACCTCAACAAAATGATAAAAAATAACTGATTAGAGCGCAATCAATATTTTTATCTTGCCCGTATATTAATAATTTCTTTCGCCACGCTTTCTTATTTAGTATAGTAACACTGTATTGTCTAATGAGTGGCCAATGGGCTTGTATCCATGTCATATTAAGACATTAAAAATAATCCTTATTACCTTATCTTGTTCAATCAACGACAGTCCACTATGTAAAGGCAGAACTATCCAGTTTTTATTCTTTTCCGCATACTGTTGTGCCGCGTCACAAATAGATGTAATTTCTTGCACTCCGGACATAAATATTAAAAGGTCGCCTCTTTCATTACCTAGGAAATGAAGAAAATATCGCGATGACAAAAATATTAGTATTATGGCAATACTTAATCAGTAATTAATCATCTTCGTCAAATATAAATTTGTGAATATTATTATTACATAGAAAATGTATAAGGGAATTTGAGAAAAATATCAGTATAGTAAGTATATAGTATATGGTATAGTCATAGATCCTCCTGTGCCTGACACACACCGTCGACTTTTTCGGTGTAAGGCAAGCCGGTTTTCCCACTATATTTTATTCCATTGCGCACAGCCGGGGATCGAACCTACGACCTCAATGATGAAGCAGCTGAATGCCACTAGGCCAACACTAGATAAGTTTAACGCGACCAATAACATTCCTTTAACATCACGCCTAGATTATTTGTCAACAGTATACGTTCACAAGATATTAAAAAAATAACGTACTTGGAAATTTGTTGTCTATCATATGCATAATCTGGACATACGGCTGTGGATCCAGACGGTCATCTCTTGTGGGTTTATCATCGATTAATATCGGCTTATAGTGCAGTTCAATCGGGAATAATCTGCCTGGCACCTATAATAGACAATACATATTAATTTGTATAACACGACTTATTTGCAACTACATTAATATGTACGTTATTTTTGTTGGGATGCCATAAAAAAAATCAGAAGACATCGTAGTCTGTGGCTAGGTTTACTCAAATTGCCAGAGAGCGGCTTTTTAAGAATTGGTAAGCACTTTTTTGAAGAAAGGAATAAGTCATCGGAAATACTACAGGGCACTGGGCAGCTGCTCTAAAAAACTGCTCAGCCTTGCGATTCTGTAACTCACTTTTCGAACTCACACAGCGGCCGCGCTCAAATCAGTCCTAAAGCTTTTTTGCTAGTTTTTTTGATTTGGCATTCTGATAAACAATAAACTACAAACTCCCTCCTTATCGAAAAGTGAGTTACAGAATCGCAAGGCTGTTGTGGAACGACGGACATCGAGGTGATACGGGTGGAATTTCGTATTTTGCCTCGACGTCCAATGATGAAACTCAGCTGCAGGTATTGATCTGAACAACTCCTCTGAACACTCTCCATGGTACGGCGGTAGCAGATGCAGAGACCTCACAACTCTACGCAACGCCAAGGGATCAAGCCGCTTGGAAAGAGACTGGTCTTCGACGAATGTATTTCGTATTTGACTTAAGCGTGAAGCAAAATTTAATAACGTCGATACACTATTGTAGTAGATTAAAAGTGTGTATGTGTGAGTGAGAGACAATAGACAAAAGTCTATAGTATTCATTTATTTATACTTTATTACCTCATTCAAAAACATACACATAACAAAAATAAAAAAGCAGGTTACAAAAGTTATAAGGCAACGGGCGGCCTTGTCGCTAACAAGCGATTTCTTCCAGGCAACCCTAATGTGGAACAATAAAAAAGAAACACCTACAGAGGGTAGAGTACAAGAAATGCAAAAATTATTAACAAAAAAAACTCAAAATAACACGTTACTGTAACTAAAATAAAATAAAGTAAAATCTAAAAAAAAAATTAAATTTAAATTTAAAAGCCAATCAAAAGGTTAACAAAATCACGATAATTAATATAAAATGATCAAAAAGAAGCTTTTATTTAAGCTATAGTATTTATTTATCCGGAGAACACACCCAGATCTAATTAAGGAGCTTTTCACTATAACATAGCATATATTTTAAAATATTACTTACTTGAATAACAACAGCAGATTCAGCACTGAAATAGTCTTCAAATAGTTTTATATTGATGGTAGCTGACATAAGAACAAGTTTAATATCAGTCCGAGTGTGAATAAGGCATTTGAGCACGCCCAATAGAAAGTCGCCCATTAAGTGTCGTTCGTGTATTTCATCTAGGATTATGACATCATAGTTCGGCAAGTTCTCCGACGACATCTGTAATCAATTATAAATAAATAAATAAATCAGTGGCGGTATCTTGTGCCTGACACACGCCGTCAGGCAAAAGTGAGAAATAAAAATTACTGTTCGTATCTTTTTTAATTGAAAAATATTAATACAAATTGAGTTTCTACATACACTACTGTTAAGGCATCTTTGAGTAAGCCCCTTGTACCTACAAGTAATACTCAAGAATAAAGATTCTATAAATAGTAGGGTGACACAAAAAAAAAAAGCGATTTTAAAACAAATGGTGACTTTCACCAGTATAATACTCGAAAGAGAACTAATCTAAGCGTACGACCAACCAGACTCAAGAAGAGAAACCACTTTTTATATGGAATTATCACAGAAAAATTCAAAACTCTCGTGAAATAACTTCAAGCATAGTACGTAATTTTAAAATAACATTTATCTAATGTGATGTCTAGATTCCAATACCCAAAAAATCCGCATATACTTGAATTTAAGTTGTTGGGAGTTTTTTTTAAATGAATATTCCTATTCAAATTTTTTAACACATGCATAGAAAGAATTTTTAATAAACAAAATTAATAGCAAGCAATAACCGAAAAAGACTAAATACTGACATCATTTTTGCTTTGATGGCTGTTAAAGCAAATATAAAAGACGCCGAAAATTTAGAGACATGTCTTCAATGACATGGCTTTTTAACTTCAAGATCACAATTGGTACATTACTTACACATTACTATATTTACCAATTACCTATCATTTTCATTTTATAGGAGTCAAAATTCAAATGCACCATTTAATCTTTCAAATAATTTGATTATTGAACATTATTAAGAACTATCAACTAAGAAGTGATATTATTTAGAAAAATTTTCTTGTTTATAAATTAAAATTAAAGTCTAAAATGTGCCATGTATTGATGAAATGACTAATCATTCAATATAATTTAATGGGGGGACGGCGCGTACGCAGTCCCCACTACCAAAAATTACGCGTCCGAGTTATCCACATTAGGGATAATCGCAGAGGTCAACCCATCCGCAGTGCAATGGATGAGTCTCGCTCTGGGGGAACCGCCTTATTGATCACGGTGTCCCCTACGCCAGGTAAGTATGATTTCGTTACGTTTCCTAGAGGTTATATACGAACACAGAAACACAACGATAGCGCGTTTTAGAATTAGAGAAACTTAACAAATTCCACCTATTGAGGAAAATGTGAAAGTTAACATTGAAAACAACGCCATCTATTAGAAAATTCAAGAACTTCATCAGCTTATCAGTCTTTATCTTAATCTAATTTGGTTACATTGACATCTATTGGATTATCGTAATACTATAATAATTGAGCTGGTAAGTTTAACATACATATGTATAAAGTTTTTAAATTTTCTAATAAAATTAGGTAGTATTTCTCATAATAATTGTTTCCTATAAACGCTGTTTTTAAATATACCTGTCGCAATAAAAGTCCCTCTGTTATAAAACAAATGCTTGTATCAGCAGTCCTGCTCTTTTCAAATCTAATTTGATATCCAACTTTTGTTTCATATTGAGCAAGCATTTCAAAGGCCACCCTCTTTGATAAGGAGATACATGCAATTCTTCTGGGTTGTGTGCATGCTGAAATAAGAAGGCATTTTATGAATTAAAAAAAATATTTTTATTATGGAACATAAGATACATGTATCACTTATTCCACGTCATTAAATTTGAATTTGTAGACATCCCTACTCATCGGCAAAGAAGACAGGGTGTAGGGCGTGAGAAAAAGCCGGCGTAAAAAACTTTCAGTACTCTTTTATATTTTTAATATTGTCAATTTTATCATGTTTTACTCATTTATATTTATACATGTATTCAGTGAAACTCCCAGTTTGAATGTTCATAAATGTATGCTTACTAAATTTATATAAAATTTAATATGTAAATTGTAACGAATTAATAAAATTTTACATACCAATATTTTGAAAACCAGCTTCATGTAAATATTGTGGTACTTGGGTTGATTTACCACAACCAGTGTCACCAGCAACAACAACAACTTTTTCATTCTGCACCGCTTTTACTATATCACTTCTGTAATAACACTACTTGTTCTTAAAGCATGTGTTGTGTAATGTAATGAAATCTGCAGGTGCAGGTGTAATGAAAGGCAAAACTTCATACACAAAATAAAATTAGCTTTAATTCTTTAGCTTTATTACAGATTTTATTTTATTAAAAAATAATAAAATTTTAAGGCAAGGAAGAGTCTTATATATCCATATATAAGACTATACATGTTGTATATTTAAAATAATATTTAGCCATTATATCATACCTAAACTTAGCAACTGGTAAGTCCCTCTGAGCTTTCCTCAGCTTTTTTAGCTTTTCAAACTTCTCCTTATTTTTAAAATCAATGTAAATTGAAATTATGTTGAGAAAAACTTTAAACATTTTCTCATTAAGTCTGTTCTTACTTCCTTCATCATAAACAGAATCAATAAATTTTATTTTTGATGTAAAGTTAATACAATCCCCTTTTGAAAAAGTTTCTGAAATTCCCAAATTATTTACTCTTTTTTCTTCAGATTCATAAGATAGAATTGGTTTGTGACCTTTTCTTAGAGTGGCTTCATATTTTTTGACAAACACCCAAAAATCATCAATACTATTTGCAACTGTGTTTGTATCATTATTGTATAGAATTATTTTATTCAAGTTTCGCTTATAGTTTAAAAAGCTAAAATATTCTGGGTCACTTAGAGAAACTCTTGTTGGACTATTTCGAGGCGACCTTCTTCTTTTACTATATTCAAGGCCTTTTCTTTCACACGATTCTGATCTTCTACGTTTAGATCTTGAGTCACCCAATTTGCAGTTCATCGTCTGTTGTTTACATAGATTTAGTGAATATTTCAAAATACTATTAATATAGTATAAAAATATAGTTAGATAAAAAAACTTATAACATAATCAAACAAATTTATATTTAAGTCAACAACAATCTTAAAATAAATATGCATTTAATTATCTAAATATCAAGTATTTGTCGTAATTTCTTAAATAATTTATATTTACATATTGTAAATTTCATATGTTAAACATAACACAGATCACCGCATAGTGCATAGTTTTTTTTTTTTTTGGAGTTTATGGCCTGGTATCTAGACCTTTAGGCCAAAATAGTAGTATAATAGTAGGCCATAGTGCATAGTGCATACTATAAATCACAGATATTTAATATACTAGTATACACTATACTAATGCATTATGCATTACGCATAGGTCATAGTTTTCCTAATCTGTAATCACAGAATACAGATAAATAAAAACTACTACTCTATTTTTATTATTAATGTTTTCCTTAGTTGAGATAATTTGGCAAAAAGATTACTAATATTTTTTCTTAATAATTAATCTTTATTTTAATTATTAATAACATCAACAATTGTTGCTAATAAGTCACAATGGTAAAAAACATATTTTTTTAATGTTTCAATTTTGAACTGGATTGGATTTCTATTATTCAATAGACGATATCAATTTACACAAAAGTATACCAAACAATAATTTAATTAACGTGCAAAGGTTTAAGCAACATTTTCTTGAGTGTTAGTCTTTTATGCAAACCATAACAAAGTACATATCATGAATCATTACAGTTACTCTTTATAAATCACTTGTCCGTAGTATTTTAGAGTATGCTACTGTAATCTGGTCACAAAATTACCAAATGCACATAAATACTATTGAAATATGTAGTTCAAAAACGTTTCCTTTTTAATTATTATTTTATTTTGTGGTTGTTACCGAATGCCCTGAACTAAAAAACGATTTTACTTTTAGGAAATCGTTAATTGCGGTTTGTTTATATTTTTTTCATTACATGGATTTACATTTACCCTATAAATGCAAACTTAGAAATCGATCCTTTAGACCACGATTATTTATAAATAGATTCATCAGCTTACAATTCGATATTTTTCAATAATATTAGCATATCTACCGAATAATAACACGTTAAATTGTAAGCAGTACGTTGAGGTTCACAATCTTTCGACAGTTTACAATCTCGCGAGATAGATTACAATCTAACAGTGTTTACAATTTTACGGTGATATATCCATAGTAATGAATAAATTAATAAAAAAATATAATCAACACAGATAATACAGTGCTTGGTTACCTGCAACTCCCTGCTGACACCGACGAAATTAGCATGCGCCAAAAAAAAACAACTCCACAGAGTTTAGGTTGAAAAATAGCTATAACACAGAATAAGTTTGTTCTTTGAACAGATCATAGCATTACTGCCCTCTAACGTCGATATTTTGATTTTGAGTTTTACTCCGACATTGCAGCCGCCATTTTGCTCGATGGAGTGAACGTAAAACAGCTCCCATGTATTCAAAAGTGGTGACTAGTTATTTATATTAAAAACTTAGTGTTTCTATACACTAATGGCTTGCTTAAATACACTTAAGTTAGAAATTAAAACGTTAGAGCAAGTGTTTCCCAAAAATCATGAGCGATTTCAGATAATGTCAGCTAGTGTCGACGAACTGACCTGCAGATTCGTTGGCAAAAATGGAAAAAAATATGAAATACATGCAAATATCACAGTGAGTATACAATACATATACATTTGAAATTAACTTAGATACACGGCAGTAATATTTTGTTATTAATGAATGCGTTTATTGATTATCTTTATGACAAAGGGTCGTTGTTTATGAGGGCAGGGCTGTCAACAAAAGATTTACGGAAGTGATTAAATTTCTAGACATAGGCACCATTCCATCTGTTCATATGGTGGTATTTAATTAAATCTTGTGGGTTTTATGTGTACTGTAGACTTGTGATGCAAAACTGGTGCAATGCGCGCAAGTTTCGATCGCCACACTTATACTTAACCCAATACTGTGTCTCGGGTCCATGACGAATCATTGTATTGATCACTTAAATTTCAGTGCGCATTTCATAGTGTTTTTAACTAGTTACGGCTACGTTTATAGAGGAAGTACTGTTTTGTTTGAGTAACGGTAAAAATGCGAATTTTAGGACAAAGCCTCTTAGTCATGTTTTCTACCTGTTTTTTTATGTAAGTTTATGATAAGCCTATTGAATCTTGGTTGGTTATATGCTTTATTGTTAGATTTAAACTATTTGTCTGTTGTATTACACAAATATTGCTACAACTATCAATGTTTAAAATAAAATGATTATCATGAAAATAAGATGAAATATCTGATAATGTCTTCATTCATCTTATTTTCATGTAAACATATAATTTATTTTATTTATAAAAAATATTTTATTAGTCTTCTAATAACTTATGATTTTTTAAACACAAAAAGAAAAAAAAAACCAAAAAAGAAGTATTCAATGCAATGTTAATACAGTTAAAAGTGATACTGTAAGTTTGAAATCCTTTTCATTTATCGAATTAATCATTAATACAATGAAAAGTAAAGTAATGCTACCAGTATTATTTACTATGGAAATTAAATCTTTACCTTAACCTGCTATATTTAACTTATATTACTTTGGTATTTTAAAGGAAACATACCCCACCACACCACCAGTTTGGTTTGCAGAAAGTGAGGATCCCATAGTGACCAATGCGGTTCAAATTTTAACGAACACACAGGGAAGAGACAATCATGTTATAAATCAGGTACTATCAAATATCATATTTAGTTTAATTTCTCACAAAACAAAAACCAATGTTCCACGATTTAAGTAATTGTGACTTTTCAATATAATGTTATTTTTGTACTAACATTTTTAACTAGTACAAGATTTCTTGTTGGTTGTACATGGTCAGTAAAGGCTTTGGCAGTATTAAGTTGGTCAATTGATAATATTAGCCATAAAATTGTTATCATATCATATAATTCAAATAAAACTCCATTGTATATAGAAATAAACAAACAAACTGTGATTAATTATTTTATATATATTTGATATAAAAATCTAAAAATATTTTGCCATTTCTTCTATTATTTTTCAGTTTAAAATATTTAAATGAATACATAACTCTGTATCCATGGCTGTTTGTATAAAATACATAATATGTTTCTAGGTTGGTATATTGTTGAGAGAACTTTGCAAGTTACATGGTATCCCTGAGCCTCCAGACTTGGATTCACTCTCGCTGCCCATCTATCCCGCACCACAACATAGGTTTGATATTAATTTATTACCTTTTTGAGTTAATGAATATTTCCAAACAAATATTAATAGAATTATGATTTTTCTATTAAGTGTAACATATTTTTTTGTTTGGTAAAAATGAAAGCTAGGGCAACAGAAAATGTTAGATTTAATTAGTTCTTCATACTTGATTGTATGTTTTGAATGACGCTAAACTACAGCCATTTTGTAAATAAAGATTACGTTTCGTCAACATTTGATAACACTAGATGGTTCTTAATTGTTTTCATATGACGTAGTTTGTATACATTAAGAGTTAAACATAAGTAATTATATCAGATTTTTCTGTATCTAATCATTTTAATGTGGTTAGTACATCGAGGATAATTTTATGATTTGTCTAATTCCTTATTTTGTCAGAACAAAATTGTTCGGCTTATAATTATAATTTACTCATATTGGTAACATAAGGTACATTTTAAACTGCTTACATTCTTAAATGAAAGACATACTTGAGAAATAACGTTTAGGGAGAACAAGTTTTAGGGCTTATTAAATGTTTGTTAGGAGGTGCAAATGTTAGACTATGCTCTTCATCGCTCCAAGCTATTCAATATAATAATAATAAAAATAGTAAAGAAATGTTACGATTACAAAAAAAACTAAAGTTTTTTGTTCTAAATGGTTATTTAAAAAATTTCAGAGTACCAAGTGTAACGTCCAACGGCGCTGAATCCGGAACAGAGGAAGATGAAGATATGGCTGCTGAAGAAGATGATTCAGAAGGAGAGGATGACTTGCCACTAGAGATGGTTGAGGATGCTGCTAGAAGCAACAAGGTAAATTTATACTTAACACAAACCAAACCTGGCAATTAATTATATTGAAATAATTCACATATTAAAATATATTTGCCAGTAAAATCATATTGAATAGTAATTAAAAAAATCACTTGCTTGAGTTATATGTCCATGAAAAGTATGAAATTACCCACAACACAGATATCTTGTGTGATGAGTAGTGTCTGTACAAATAACAATTTTTTTTATATAATTAAATTTTTTATTTCTAATATTGTTTTAGGTCAAAGTTTTACTTGATAAATCTAACCATAAAAGGCTTAATTGGAAGAAAAATATTGTTTGTTCATTAATACATAAACTTTTTAGGATGATATGGAAACAGAACACCTAGCAACACTAGAACGGCTGAGACAAAATCAACGACAAGATTACCTGTCAGGCAGTGTATCAGGCAGCCTGCAGGCCACAGATAGACTTATGAAGGAGCTACGAGATATATACCGCTCACACTCATTCAAGAGCAATATGTATTCTATAGGTGTGTTAGACTAACAGTACAGATTAGCTAATACCAAAGATAATTAAAGTAATAGACCAATCTTAATATATATAAATTACGTGTCACGTTGTTTGTCCGCTATGGACTCCTAAACCTTAACCGATTTCAGTCAAATTTGCACCAGCTTACACCCGCAATATTATTTTATTGCAAATTTGACAGTTACAATTATTTATATATACATATATATAATTCTACTGAATGTGTGTATTTCACTGAACTCCTCTTAAACAGCTGGACCAATTTTAATGAATTTTTTGTATGCGTTTGGGTGGCGACGTAGATGGTTTAGATTCACAAATCAGCCCAGCAGATGGCGCTGCAGTCGGTACTATCATACTTTGTTTAATATCCTAATCGCTTGAAATATCACCGTAGAAAAATATATTGCGATAGCGCCACTGATAAGAATTTCTTGTTTTTTTTTTTTTAAAGACAATTCACACCAATTGACCGAGTCCCATGCTAAGCTGGTGAAGCTTGTGTTATGGGTACTAGGCAACGGATATACATACATATAGATAGATAGACATATAAATACATATTTAAACACCCAAGACCTAAGCACAACACCAAATGCTCATCACATTGATGTTCTTCTCAGCCGGGGATCGAACCCGGGACCCATGGATTCGCAGTAAGGGGTACTAACCACTAGACCAATGAGTCGTTGATTAATTAATATGATTTTATTTATGGACAAGTTCAATATTCAATCATTGTGGAGTTTAGCTAAAACTCATTTTACATCTTAATAACATGAACAATTGAGTGTTTATAAGAATTTGTATATATCACATTTCGGATACAAATCATGAAATCTTTAATACATATCGCTTGATAGCATTAAAACAAATCAGAGTTAGTCGTGTTTAGTCATAAGCAATATCTCATGCTACTTATTACTATATGGTGCTGTTTATGAATTTATATACAATTGTTTTTGATCAGAGGAAAGCCGGGTGTAACCATATTCGGGGCTTGCTTACAGTGATTTGTTTAAAATATTATTTTGTACAAACAATATTTATTTATTTTAAGTAAATGTAATTTTTATAAACTACAAAATACAAGTATTTATTGTTAATTAATCTAATGTAGCAAACCAATCAAATTATCGTTTAAACATATAAAACCATTTAATAATGTTAATTGAAAATGTATCTTAATGCGATCTAGTGCTGTTTCTTATAATAGAACTTCTTTACTTCCAGAACTGATAAATGATTCCCTATATGAATGGAATATCAGACTGCGGTCAGTTGATCCTGACAGTCCGCTACACAATGATCTGCTAGTATTAAAAGAAAAAGAGGGCAAGGACTCCATACTCCTCAATATCATGTTTAAGGAAACATATCCATTTGAGCCGCCATTTGTTAGGGTGGTTTACCCTATAATTTCTGGTAAGTTTTTAAATTAAACTCATTCAGTATTAGAACGCGATTTTATTAATTACTTACTTAACTCGACTATACGAATAGGATCTCCAAAAGGACAGGTATAAGTGGAGAAGTTTTCGGTAGAAAATTTTTATTTAATTTAAAATCACATTTACCAGGACAACCCAACAGACTAAGTTTTAATAAGAATAGGCAGGCTGCGCTGGGAGTAGCGCCTAACACGTCAAGAAGCACTCAACGTATCTACGTATAGTCGCAAAGACTGATTGTACGATTAATATTTAAAAAAAAAAATTAAAATCACAAATCCTAAACTTTTTAACTTTAATGAGCTTTTAATTTTTTCAAGGTATATCTTATATTTATAAAAGTGGCCAAACTCTCATTATTATGATTCCTGCCTCTTAGCATATAATATTATATTACGATAGCATATATTGGAATTTAGTTATGGAAAATAAGATTTATTTACCCCTTAAAATAATTTTCTACTTCCAGGAGGCTACGTTCTAGTGGGTGGTGCAATATGTATGGAACTACTCACGAAACAAGGCTGGTCATCCGCTTACACGGTAGAAGCGGTCATAATGCAAATCGCGGCAACCCTAGTAAAGGGTAAAGCGCGGATACAATTTGGCGCGACAAAAGTCGTGTCGCAGTCGCAATATAGCCTTGCGCGTGCGCAACAGAGCTTCAAGTGCCTCGTGCAGATACATGAGAAGAATGGTTTGTAATTTTATGAAGTTTTCATGGCTCATATGAATATATTAATTAAAGTGTTAAATGGAAACTGAACCCAGGATCATTTAGGGGAAGTAATTGCTAACTTGGATATTATTTGTTTATATTTTATGTGTCCAAAAGTGTCCTATACTTACTTATTTTTACCGTTTCTGATTATAATCTTGATAATAATCAAAATACAAAGTTTTTACTACTGGTTTCTTAATAACATACCAGCGAATTACTTTAATAATAGTTTGTCTTGCTTCTTTATTGCAAAATTACATATAAGTGATATGGACCAAACATTTAATATGTTATTTATAAAATTGGGACTTTAAGGACCGCATTTACAAGAATCACACTCAATTCTAGTCTAAAAGCATTTGCACATACTAATTGTATGTTCTCTACTAATGGCATAATTCTGTATTATGAAGAAAAATTCGACAATATTAGGGCTCATTTATTTATGTACACTGTTTATTACTGTCTGCATGGAAGAGTAAGCATATACCAAGCGTTTTGGCACATATACCATTTAGATAATTTAGATATTTATTCTATCTACATATGCAATATGTTTATTAGTTGAATTAACTATAAGACTTACTGTAGATCTTGCATTAATTTACCCCAATTAGTTAATTAAATTGTGTATCGATTTGATGCCAAGTTTCGAAATATAATGCTTAGAGTTTAGGGCAGTCTAAGAACTATATGTTCGGATGCTATCTATAGTGAATTTTTAATCTTAATAATATCAATTTATTTAGCAGTTCCTCTTTAAAACTCGAGTTGTGTGGGAATCCTATCAAATGATAATTGCATGTTGATATTTGAGATCATACTTGTCTCCATAGATATCATATTCTTTGGTATTAAAAAGCTTTATTTGCAGGATGGTTCACACCGCCCAAGGAGGACGGCTAATCGTGTCGGGTTAAACTAAGACTAATGTGTAAACTAGCACTGAATGAGAGAAGTGAAATAATCGATTCCATTACGTTTTGAGCGCAGTTTGTATTGTGTTGTGCATGACTGACTGAATGAAACCCGTATCTATGTGTAAGTGCTATCGAGTGCAAAAGACTTATAAGACTTATAGAAAATGTAATGTGTAACGTTTTTTGTAATCATTAATTTTCTCTCGTAAAGTTATCCATACGTGTAGATTCTAGATGTTAATGGAGTGTAAAGTTGAAAAGTTCTTTGCATTTCTTTTTAGTTATGGAATAAAAAAACTGTGATTCGTACTTTTGTTTTATTTTAATTAATCTGCCTCGAGATTAATTATTATTGACTTTGCACTAGTACACAGTAAGGAGCATTTATTTGCCTTTTATACCTTTTGAAGAAAAAAGCTATTTATATGGTTTCTTTATTTTTATCGACGAGACCGATCAGAAAAAGATGTTTCTTAAATTATTGATTTGGATAAAACTTCAAAGGGCAAATTAAACGAAACAAACACGAAACGCAACACAAGTTAGTTAAATTAATGTATTATAATGTTATATAGTAACTGAGTCTCCAACATAGTGTTACGGAGCATTGTTATCAATTTGTACTAGTAAGCAATGGACTTATAAAATATACTATACTAATAAAATTTGTGGTAACATAGATTTGAGCGCTAGCAAAGTGAAGTACTAGTTTTGGAGCCTTTTATGAAATTGGTAGTAAATTTCTTTTGAAGTGCACAGGTAAAAAAAATATTTACTAATTTATAAACCTTGAGTTTATTATAGTTTAGTTCATGCATTTTACTGACTGCCATAGGAAATCATTCATAAATAAATAATCAGTTAAATTATCCCGTATTAACTAAAGTACCCATCTCTCTTTTTATCTACAAACAATTTGACAGAGATGAAAGAGAACTTTAGTCAAAAGAGTGCATAAAGATTGCATTCTTTTGACTATAGCTGTTAAATTACATTTTGGGTTGTTCCCAAAAATAAAACTTCAGTATATTTCTGTATCTATATATATTTCACCAAATTATTAAGCACCATTCACATATACATGTTAAATAACCACAATATGTGGGTAACACAGTAATTCTTAGCTAAAACTTACCAATACTAAAGTTTTGATTTATTCAAATTGTTTTTCATAAAAGCTAAAAGTCCCTCCACATGTTCTTTGGCACCTGGCTCATTAATTTCTTGACTAAATTTTTCAGCACACATGACATTAAACCACCTTTTTAGTTTTGGATATCTGAAATGATTTATCATTGTTGCAGTTTTTTAACTAACTCAAAAAGTGTGGTTTAGCAGAAATATAATACTAATTCTCATTTCTGGTTGTATTTTAAATTTATATTACATGTGAAGTTGTAAGCTTGTGACTGTCATAATTTCCATATAATGTTTTTAGTTTAATTTATTGTATGTGTTTATTTTTAATTATAAGGATGGTTATATTTTTAATTATTGATGGGATTAGAAGTAACGGGTTATACCTACTTTGGGGTTGTTTATACAAACATTAAAAATACCCACCTATTACTGTCGATAGGATGTAAACCATTAAGAGTAGACATAGTTGTAAATATGCTTATGTCAGCCAGTGTCATAAGATTGTCAGCTAAGTATATGGTGTTTTCAAGGTACTTCTCTAGAATTTCATAGGCACTTTCCAAATTCCTTATCATTGATTTTGATAACTTTGTCAATTTTCCAGTATATGTTGGCCCCTTTAATAATATTGTCAAACCATTAAAATACATTTATTTAAATAGCAATCTATAAAATATTCAAACATGTATTTTTAATCGCACCAATGCTACATACAAGCTGAAAGCTCTATTAACATTTATTTTTCTTCAAAGGTCAGTCTCACAATAACATACAGTTAATGAATCGTTGACAGCTATATAATCCTTCAGATCCGAGGATGATAAACCAATAAAATCCACTCTTACCCTGATAGCCTTCATGAAAACAATAATTTGTATTCTTACAGAAGATCTTTTTTTCTGATATATTGTAGGTCTTTTAACTTGCTGTATAAGAAAATGTGTACATACCATTATAGATCTTAATCTTGGAAATAAAATGCCACAATCAAAGAATAATCTATGATTAATAGTAGCTCTTATTCTTTTGTCTCTAGGATATAAATGTTCATGCTCAGGCTTAGCATATTTATCAAACAGGTAGAGAATTATAGCATGGCTGGAAATATAAAAGATTCATATAATATAAGTTCCTATTACACAACAATGATGTACTACCATATTTTTGCCGATAACATTATCAGATACATTCCAAGATTCTAAAGGAATCTGTTATTTTAATAATAATAAAATTCACCTATCAGCTAAGCAGAAATTATCTTCTTCCCATAAAGGTATAGTCTTCATAGGGTTTTTCTGAAAAGCATTATTATAAAATATTATGATTAGCTAAAGATACTAAGGACTTGCTTGATTTATTTGATGTGTTGTGATTCTAGGGGATATCAGAATAAAAAAGAGGAAAACCAGTCAACACTGTTTTATTACTATTATAATTGAGTATTAATTAGTGGGTAGAGTATTCAATAAAAACAGAATACAGTACCTTAAACATTTCCGGAGTGTCTTGTTGCCGTAATAATGGATTTAATTCTTGAGGTTCGTAAGGAACTCCTAATATATAGGAAGCAATCATAACCGTTCTAGCTGGTGGGCTTGCATCTTTCTTGTACAGTTTTGCCATATTATGAGATATAAACTCAGTATTAAATTGTATAAAATTTTGTTTTTTTATATTAATTACGACTTTATCAATTTCCAAAGTAACGATAATTTATTATCAGATAGCACAATACAATATGCATCAAATTTCAAAATAATAAATATGCATTATTCGAACACGAATTGTAAACAAATCACTAATCAGTGTAACCAACTCTAAATAAATATTTACCCGACCTATAGCCTCAAAATTCAAGACAATTGTACCCTTTGCAAAAAAAAATGTATTATTATTATATTGTACATTAGTTGATGTTAAGTAGCATTACTGCACAGAATTTACACAGAAATTGTGAGCAGATTACGATTATGAAAACATTTTGTACACAGAACGAACGTTTTTCGATTCTAGTAACAAGTGTACAAAAAGATTTGTTCTAGAGGTGAGATAGTGTTGGTAGAGGTGAGGCGTATATCAAATCACAGGTTTTATTACTAGGTTTCGCTCGAGACTTGTAAATACTAAGTCCCACATTTGAGCACTAAGGCGTTTCACGAAAACCCTTGCAAGCGCTAAATAAATTTCTACCTTATGTCATACTAATTACGGCAGCTATTTCAATCCACTGGAATGGAAACTAGAGGTGAGGCGTATATCAAATCACAGGTTTTATTACTAGGTTTCGCTCGGGACTTGTAAATACTAAGTCCCACATTTGAGCACTAAGGCGTTTCACGAAAACCCTTGCAAGCGCTAAATAAATTATACCTTATGCGACACTACTCACGGCAGCTATTTCAATCAACAACACGAAATACTCTGAAGCTCGAGACGCATTCTTTTACTAATGTGTGAGTGAAACCCTTGCAAGCGCCAAATAAATTTCTACCTTATGCCATACTAATTACGGCAGCTATTTCAATCCACAACACGAAATACTCTGAAGCGCGAGACGCGATCTTTTACTAATGTGTGAGTGAAACCCTTGCAAGCGCCAAATAAATTTCTACCTTATGCCATACTAATTACGGCAGCTATTTCAATCCACAATATGAAATACTCTGAAGCGCGAGACGCATTCTTTTACTAATGTGTGAGTGAAACCCTTGCAAGCGTCAAATAAATATCTACCTTATGCCTTACAAATTACGGCAGCTATTTCAATCCACATCACGAAATACTCTGAAGCGCGCGACGCGTTCTTTTACTAATGTTAAATAATTCTTTTTCTCAGTTTCACACTGAAGAATGTTTAATCTATTAGGTGTTAATTGATATGTAATAATCTCGGCGCGCATTGTTTTATATTAATTGGTAAATTAGAGTAAGCTCCTAGCTCTAGGATAATTATAATTAATTAATAAAAACTTTGTCCTAATATTGATAGTGAATAAAAAAATTGAACAATAGTAAATAAATTTAGTGTAAAAAGTTATTATAAAGTTTAAGTGTGTACTGTATAAAAAATACCCATATTGTATTTTTTTATCTATGCATTGCTTTAAAAAAGGTCTTTATTTATATTAGTTTCAACATTAAATGCTCAGTGAATGTTCTGTGCTCTGTGGACCAATAGCATATTCAAAGAGTACTTAACTAATTCCTATAATGTCACCTAACACAGTCGCATATTACTAAATACTCGTGGAACTAGTATTTGTAACTAGTTTTTTTAAGTACTTGAACTCCTAAGACTAGGGCTGGCTTTTACCGAGTACGACTCACCTCTAATGGAAACACACAATGGAAAGGAAAATCAGTTGAAAAGTCTGGTTTTTTAAGTTTTAGGTGGGGTGTGTTCGACCAACTTTTGACAAAGACCCTGGACAATTGAGAGCTAGCATGAGAAAATAAAATTAAAATGGCCGAACAAATAATTGCCTCCATACAAAACCAAAATGGCCGTTTATCGATGGCTTGAGCTCTAAATGTGCACAGCCACATTATTTTGAATAGTTACAAAATATTCACTCGAGGAGTCATCACGCGAGCTGCAAAGCACACCTATAACCTTTACAGTCTACATAATACAATTTTATCGATTTTGAAAATACATGCTTTGTGATTTGGCGCGCGTTCCAAAGTGGTATACATTTCGCGCGCCAATGTTCAACCTCTTGGAGCGCGAAATCGATGTGATTGATTTTCTGTAAAAGAAAATAAACACTCAATAATAACATACTAATAACCTAAGTTTGGCAAAGGTGTTTAGATTAATGCCCGGTTCATATTATTCCAGTAGCATTCCAGTCTAGCGCTGGAATGCTACTGGAATAATGTGAACCTACACTGAAATGTACCATTCCAGTGATCAATCCAGTCCAGTTGACTGGAATGACGGTCTATTTTTCATTCCAGCTAACCCAATCCAGCGCCACTGGAATAGTGTGAATGGCCAATCCAGTGCTTGAATACACGTTTAACAGTGAACACACATTGTTGTTATTTTATGGAATTTTATAGGTAATTCCGAACAATGAAGTTAACTGAAAACCAAACTCTTCAATTTGTTTCTTTGTACAGAGAACATCTGTGTTTGTGGGATATCACTTCGGAATTTTATAAACACAAAGGCATGCACCAATCCGCCCTGCACAAAATTTGTGATGGTATGCAAATAGAAGGTTTTACAGTAGAGGATGTAAAAAATAAAATAAAAAGTATGCGATCTACCACCAAAGAAGAAGTCTAGATTAACAGAGTTATCTTCAATTGTCAAAAACATGAAGGAGATAAAAAATTACTTCTCTAAATCAGAAAGAGAAGAAGATGAATTTGATGCCATTTCATCAACTACTTCTTCTAACAGTAAACATTGAACAGTTTTAAAACAATGTCTAAACTTCTTTCTTGAAAGCATTGTCACTGTAGTGTTACCGATCTAACAGCTTTTGAATGACTGGAATAATGTGGACGTTTCATTCCAGTCCAGCACTGGACTGGAATGACTCACTGGGTTACTGGACTGGAATAACGTGAACCGAGCATAAAGGCCGATTTACATTATCTTAGTGGTTAGGAGAGTGCTTTAGGATAGTACTTTAGTTGAAACATGTAAACGCTACTTGCTTTAGTAAACGCTACGCTAAAGAACTTGCCTTTCAAGTTGTACTAAAGCACTCTCCTAAACACTAAGATAATGTAAATCGGCCTTAAGGCGGTATGGGAGTGTACTGTCCAGTGTCCACAATACTTAAGACTGGCTGCAAGGAAAGAAACAATGAATTTGAATATTGACAGTTCGATATATAAAAATATATCGAGTCCCTTGTTTTAGAAAATCCATTTCAATTTTCATGTCTTGTAGTTGACCGTGTTTAAACCTTAGAATAATTTAGTATATTTAAAGCATTTTCGCAAACAGTAAGACGAAGCAAGGTATCCATCCTGCTATATACCAAGCAGAATATATGAAAGAAGAGCAAGAACATGGGCGCTCAGGTAATTTTATATAAATATTTCTTTTGAGATAAATGACACGAATACGTGACCTCATATTTTAGTCGGGCTTCGAGGACCCTAATGTAGTTTCTTATATGTCTGTTTAATGAGGATTTAAAAATGTTTCAGATAACATTTAAAAAAAAACTCTTCGCACGCCTTGGTCCCGCGTTTCTCAATCCGGCATATACGCGCTTAAATAAATCCATTTCGGACACGGTTAGCTACTGCGCTTAACTCCTGTGGGCTAGGGATCTATGGATTACCCACTATGGATCCTGTGTGTCGGAGAGGCTCATACAGACTGGGTAACTGAATTTTTATTTATTTTTATCCTTGTAAGTAACTAGAACCGTCTTTACAAAGCCTATGTAGAGGTACAAAGCAAGCAGTTATCTAATATAAAAATTATTCCTATAGATTAAACAAATTGTGTCTTTAAGTTTATATTTTACAAAAATTATTCTCTGGTTTCAGCACTTAGTATCCTGTAAGTTAATACGACTAATATCCACTAATTGAGCTTCAAAATTTTTACAGATCTTTGACATGTGTTGGCTAGATGATGAATTCTTAGTAACGGGGTCTCTGGATTCCAAACTTGCATTGTGGCGGGCACCTGATTCACCAATAACTCTAACTACCCCTCACAATTATATAGCACCACTTGCTACTAGAGAATGTAAGGCTGGTAAGTATTGGCTAATTTATTAAACACATGTAGTCTTGTTACTTTATTTCTCAAAGAATTACATTCACTAAGCGAGAAAATTTAGAGTAAGTTAGTTATGTACATCATGTTATGAAATTATTTGAAAATAAAAATATTAGTTTCTAACAATATGTACCATATTTGTTCAAAAGTGCAGGTAAGTCGCATCGATGTTACAACAGGCATTATGTGACAATGAATAAATAAAATAAAATAAAATAAGCCTTTTATTTCCAGTATTATATAAGTTTACACTTCTTACAATTTATTTTTAGTGTTAGTTCATGTTATTAATCTATATTAGTTAAAAAATATATACATATATATACATATATATTCCTTTTAAATATTTAATCTACTGGAACCCCAAGTTGGGTGTAGGCCTCCTCCAGTGACGCCCATTTATCTCTGTCCTCGGCCACTTCACTCCAATTTCGACCAGCTATCGCTTTAATGTCGTCTTCCCATCGCGTAATAGGTCTACCTTTTAGGTGACAATGAATACAAAATAATAATAGAATGAATTTTTGTAATTTTATTACAACTTGAACAGCGCTCCGTGGCCGTATTTCGAACTAAACGGACGCTTGAACATCGAATAGTATTCATGTGTTCACTGCACAAATTATATGGATAATCTATGCATTCTAGCTATAGGGGATAAGGAAACCGACATTAACCTGATAGCATATAGATACCTACACATTCAAGATTTTTTAGACTACAATACGCAAAACTACTTGACGCCATAAAATAAGATTACTTCCTGTTTAGATTTATGTGATTGGTCGAAATCTGTATTTCAATATGGCAAAATCTCTTTAAAAGATTATCTCTCTTAAATCTCTTAACAATCCTATTAAATCCACAGCAAAGATTGTTAAACAATTAGTTTAAATATTATAACGGATTGATATATCAGTTGAAAAATGCTGTTCTTCCAAAGATCGTTTACAAAACAGATTAGCTAAACATGGATAGAAATATATCGTTGCAAAATTAAAATTGAGTAGAAAAAGTGACTCACTGGTAAAATCTCCTCAGGTCAGAAGGTCCGGGCGGTGTACTTCAACCCTTGTTGGCGCGAAATCGCCGCGCTGAGCCTCACTCATCCATGTGTTCGATGCTTCCACCTTCCGACAAACCCTTTCACAAAAGTTACCTTCTCGTCAGGACCTCTTTTGCCTCGCTACACAAGTAAGAGATATATAACAACTTATCTTGCAGAGCATCGTAGTTTCAATAATCTAAACTAGTATTTTCATAAAAAAGATAATTTTTTTTCATATTTACTATGACCGTACAGCGTTTTTATGCATTTGCCAAATTTATGCGCATACTAGTACGCGGGCACCATTAGTATGCTTTCTATAAAGCGCATATAAATCAAAGCAGTCTTATTATTTTACATTTTAAGTAAAAAAATTACGATACTACTATCGATTTAATGAAAATTTTAAAAAGTTCTCTATCAATTGAAAATAAAAAAATATCGGTATAATTAATAATTATTTGCCTAGACCCATATTATGCATTACAGACATTTGTAGATAGATGTAGAAGTTCAGACCGTTCCCGAAGTATAAATATACCTGATTTAAAAACATCAGAATTGAGAATACTAGTTTCGATTGTGTCAATAACGACGCCCCTTTGTTTGGTCTTCTTTTCTTTTTTAAATCCCACTTTAAATAAAAGTATTTTAAAATTTTAGGAAAGCGGTTCATTATACGCGATCGGTTGTAAGTCGTACACGTTACTTCTGGATTCTCGGACGCTAAAGTCTCTTAAGAAGATAACGTCTCGTAACGTTTGTGGGATACGATCAGCGACGTTCCGTGGAGACCTACTCACTATTAGTACTGAAGTCGGTGAGTAAGCCACGCTTTATTTAATCTAGTTTTAACACAGACATCATAAAAAATAGAACTTAAAAAAAAAAATATTTGTTATTATAAAAGTTGGATTAAATATACGTGTTACCATGGCAATAACGTTTGCATGCAAAGTTAATAGCAATTATGGTAGCTATCTCTGCGCGTTTTTTACGGCCGTTCGTATTTGTAGTCTACATATATTAACATATTTTCAGGTCTTATGTTCTACGACGTAAGAGCCGGCAAATACCTCACATCCAACAAAAACTGTAGCACTAAGGGCTTCCAGAGGGTATGTGCTCCCGGTCGAAGGAGTGGACGGAAACCAACAAGTGAATATACACATTGCTATGACGATAGTGGTACGAGAATATTCACAGCCGGTGGGCCTTCTCCTGCCGCTCTTATTGGGAACTACGCTGGCATATGGCAATAACATTATAGCATAAACAAATATTGTTGAATGGGACTGATAATCTGACTAATAAATACTAGGCCAAAATACAGTGCCAGACGTTACTATAAAAATATATGAACGCTTGGTTCACGGGAAGCAATATATTTTTGGTGATGACGCCAATTTGTGTGTACCTTTTATAAAATTGCATACTCAGTTGGGACAGCAATGCAAAGTTGCAACGAATCGACACAAATTTAATATGAAATCTTCAAAACTTTCTCTCATAATGTTGTTTTTCATAACCAGTTTAGACCACATCATAATATCTAAATAGGAAGTAATCTTATTTTATGGCGTCGAGTAGTTTTGCGTATTGTACTCAAAAAAAATCTTGAATGTGTATCTATACGCTTTGAGGTTAATGTCGGTTTCCTTAACCCTTTTTTTTTTAATTTTTTTTAATTTTATGACCTGGTAACAAAGACCTTTAAGTCATGTTCCTTATCCCCTATAGCTAGAATGCGTAGATTATCCATATAATTTGTGCAGTGAACACATGAATACTATTCGATGTTCATGCGTCCCTTTAGTTCGAAATACGGCCACGGAGCGCTGTTCAAGTTTTTCATTACAAAAATTCATTCTATTATTTTGTATTTATACAAATTAGTTTACTTTTTCTTTAGAGTTAAAGGCTTTAGATTTTTTGCATTTAATTAATTGACGTAAATGGAATTTAGACAACCAATGCAGAGAACAAATCACTAACAGTTACATGGAATACATTTCACAATTTATTTGTACTGGACGTTGGCCGTCAATATCTTGAAGCGTGTCTTGTCCTGTGCCAGATGCAGCAACTCTTCCGCAGTTGCAATACCTGTCCATTCTCTAACGTTGCGAAGCCATGATTTCTTCCTTCTACCAATACGCCTGTATTTTACCCATTATAATTAATTGAAGGAGGTGGTAGCGGTCATGGCGCAACACGTGGCGGCAGGTACGCAACATTCCATTGTTTAATGTTCTGCAAAAGTTTTTTCGACATCCCAACTCGTTTCAGAACCTTCTCGTTAGAGACCTTCTGGATCCAGCTTATTCGAAGCATGCGACGATAGCACCACATCTCAAATGCTTCTAAGCGCCGGTGGGTATCTTCTTTAATTGTCCAAGCTTCACAGCCGTACAGAACAATTGGCCGTATGTAACAAAGGAGAAGTCGGACTCGGAGTTTAATGGTCATTTTACGGCAGCACAAACCTTTCTTCATTTTTTTGAAAGATCCTCGGGCGATTTCGAGACCTAATTTCCTGATCAGGATCATCACCTTCGTCTTTACTGCATTAATAGTCAGACCGTCTCTTTCGCTAGTTTCATGAACTTTATTAACAAGCATTTGTAAATCATCCATTGACGAGGCTCTTAAAACAGTGTCGTCTGCAAAGCGAATGTTGTTGATGATCTTTCCGTTAACTTTCACACCACCCCTCAATGGCCTCTGATATAGTTGCTTCGGAATATACATTGAATAGCAACGGAGATAATATACAACCTTGACGAATACCACGGTAAATAGTAATCTCCTCCGTTTCCTCGTGATGCACTTTCACGGTTGCTTTTTGGTCTTTGTACAGGTTTCTGATTACTCTTAGATCCTTTTCATCGAGACCGGTGTCAATTAAACGATTTATGAGAACGTCATGCTTTACCTTGTCAAAAGCTTTCTCTTAGTCTATAAAGCATAGGAGGACGTCATTCTGCATATCTTGACACTTCTGTACAAGGACATTCAGAGCAAAAAGCCTCACGTGTACCTACACCAGAGCGAAAGCCAAACTGGTTATCTCCTAAATGTTCGTCACACTTACTTCTTATCCTGTTATGTATGATGGTCAAAAATAACTTTAGCACGTGGCTCATAAGACTAGTTGTACGATATTCCTCGCATTTTCTAGCGTTTTTCTTTTTCGGGAGGGTAATAAACGTAGATCTTAGGCACTTCGTTGGGAGGTCACCTGTGTCATAAATGTGATTGAATAATCGTCTGAGCAAGTTTATGTTCTCCCCTTCCAAGAGTTTAACGACCTCTACTGGGATGCCATCACGACCTGGGGTTCTGCCCAATTTAGCCAATTTTAACGCATATAAAATTTCTGCTTTTATTATGGGTGGGCCAGTATCATTATCAGTTAAGGACATTGCGAGGTGTCTTGTTGGGTCTTCAAACATTTTTGATATGTATTCCAACCTTCTATCCTTCTTGGCCTCAATACTTAAAAGTAGCTGCCCGTTTGTATCGGCTAAGCTAGTTAAATTGCTAAGTCCCAAGATATCTTTAATATTTTTGTGCACATTGAAGCTATCGTGTTTGTTGTGCAGTTCTTCCATGATTTCACATTTATTTTTGAAATGCGTCTCACGAGCCTTCTTAATCTCTTTTCGGCTAATATTATCGAGCTCCTTATAGCGCAGAGGATCATCAATATTCTTGCACAATCTCCGATCTTCCATTACCTGTATAATGAAATCACTCATCCATTCCTGCTTCTTTGTTGTTGTCGATGGTCGAAGGAACTTAGTACAGGTATTATGTTTGAGGCAGGTCCATATTTCAGGACTTGTGATTGAAGTAGATAATTTACTCAATTGATCATTCATATCGTTCGAGACCTCAAGTTTGGTGTTCGGATTCGTAAGCTTTCTTAGATTGAATTTCAATTGGTGACTCTTTGCTTAAACTTTTTTGGGTTTACAATGAATGTGAATAACCACTGGATTGTGGTCAGACCCAATATCTGCCCCCGGATAGGTTTTCGCGCTCTTGATACAATTTCTAAATCTTTTGTTTACCATTACATAATCAATTTTATTTCGCACATTATGTTGAGATGTGTGCATTGGAGAACTGAAAAAATGTATTGGCAATTATCATGTCTTTTTCTTGACAGAATTGTATCAAGGTGTCCCCCCTGCCATTTCGGTTCCCTAAGCCATAGGCACCAGTTACCTTAGGAACTAACTTTGAGCCAACTTTGGCATTCATATCTCCCATAACGATGTTTATATCATGTTTATTTGTGTGGTTAATAAGCGTTTCTATGTCTGTATATAGATCTTCTATCTCGCTCTCTGGTTTTTGCTCGGTTGGTGCATAAATTTGAATTACATTAATGTTGAAAGGCCAGGCGTTCATCTTTATCATCATAGCTCGATTAGATAATGGTATAAAATCTGTCACCGTCCTCGAAACTTCCTTTGTTACAAGAATTCCAACGCCATATGGTTCCGTAAGCTCTTCGTTTCCCGAAATATAGAGAACCATGTCGTCAGAACATAATTGGTGAATCAGGTGCCCGCCACAATGCTAGTTTGAATCCCGAGACCCCGTTACTAAGAATTCATCATCTCTGACCGTGTCCGAGATGGATTTATTTGAAGCGCGTATATGCCGGATTGAGAAACGCGGGAACAAGGCGTGCGAAGAGGGAGCGTCGGAATGGCGTCAAGGGAACGAGTCTGTACATTATATGTAAGCAATTTATTGCACACTGTCTATGGGATAGCCACTCGGAGCAGAACACTTTGTTCACCGTGCCAAGGTCGACTGGCCTCACACGCAAGATTTCGTGCGTGGCCATATAGCGTATAGCATAAGACGATTCCACCGTTCGAGGCTGTTGATATAAAGATCTATTGATAATATATTATATTATAGCCTTTTTTCCGACATGACAGTATTTTTTCTTTACTTTTCGTAGATTGTTCTTTTGTTCCGGTTTTGCGTGTCCGTTTGCCAGGTGGCAAAGGCCTCCTCCAATCTTCTCCACTCTGGCCTTTCTATGGCCACTCTACCCCATGTTGTTCCCGCGACTTGTATAATGTCGTCGTCCCATCTTTTTTGTGGTCTACCTCTTTTTCTCTTTCTATCTCTTGGGTACCATTGTGTGATTATTTTACTCCATTTGTCCTTTTCCCTGATCATGTGGCTGGCCCATTTCCACTTTGCCTCGCTTAACCTAAAGTAATTTGTATTGTATAATACATTCACGCTTCGTCACGTGACCATTTTCATACAATCCTTTTTAAAACTAAAACGAAGCTTGCAGTTATGTAAAACTTTTCCATACTAAGTCAAACATAGGTGTACGTTAAATCTTCTTATTTTCAAAGTTATGTCCTGTACCTTAGTCTTTCTTCTGATATTGCTACTCCTTACTTTGTCTTTTCTTTTGATCCCAGTCATGCTCCTTTCCATGGCATGTTGACATACGGAGAGTTTATTTGTTACGTTTTTTGTTAAAGCCCATGTTTCGCTCCCGTAAGCCAACACTGGCAGGATGCATGTGTTATAATTTGCTTTTCGTTGAATTGTGTAGGGTCTTGTCTTTCATTACTTCTTTTAGGCTCCAATATTTTTTGTTTCCGTTGTCGTCTGGAGACATCAGTTGACCGAGGTATATATATTCTTCAACGTAGGAGATTTGGTTATGTTCCACTATTACAGGGTCTTTGTTGCCATGATTTTTCATGATTTTTGTTTTTTCCGGGTTTAGCTTCAATCCGGCCTTTGCACTTTCCGATGCTAGATCATTTATCATCTTGCTTAGATCAGCTGGTGTTTTTGCAAATAATAGGATATCAGCGAATCGTAGGTGCGTTAGCGTGCAGCCATTAATAGTTATGCCCATTCCAGATTCCTGAAGATCATTTCTACATACGGCCAGAAAGAGTGTTTGTGAAAGGGGGTCACCGTCTCACGCCTTTTTGTATTTGAAATTTATTTCCTTCATTTTCTAGGCGGATACAAGCCGAACTGTGTTTATAAATATTTTTTATAATTCTTATATATTTGTGCTCTATACCCAGCTTCTTTAAGGCTTCCCAGATTTTTGAGTGTATCTAAGAATCGAAAGCCTTACTGTAAACAATAAAAGCTATGTAGTATACAAGCTGGTACTCATTGTATTTTTCTATAATTTGTCTTAGTGTGGATGTGGCCTAGTACCGAGAAACCTTTACGGAATCCTGCCTGGTCAATGGGTTGTTGCTCATCTAATTTCCTTCCTATTCTTTCCAAAATAATTGCAAAAATCTTATAAATGTTAGACATTAGACTGATGGGTCTATAGTTTCCAATATCGCAGTGATTCCCTTTCTTGTATATAAGGATTATGATGGATTCAGTCCACTGTTTTGGGGTGATTTCTGTGTTGATCACGTAGTTGAAAATTTCTGTAAGTATCGGTGCCACTGCTACTTTCGTTTGCTTTAGTATTTCATTGCTTATGCCGTCTGGCCCTTACGCCCTATTCTCACGACTTATTTTTGGTCTGGGGTTCTTGGGTTGGGATGAGTTTAATTCAGCTCTGACCATGCGGTGGTTGGTGTTAAAAGTTAGGTTATTGATGACATTTATGCTTGGAAAGAATTTATGGTTGTTGGTCAGTAAAAAGTCAATTTGGTTTTTTGATTTTCCATCGGGTGACAACCAGGTCCACATTCTGTTTTTTCTTTTTCTTGAAGACGGTGTTTAATATGGGCAAGTTATTTTCCATTACAAAGTCCATGAGCTGAGATTTTCCATTCCTGCTTCAAGGTTTTGAGCTGTATGTATAGGGCCCTATAATTGCATCCTCGTCCCGTTGGCGTTCACCAATTTGACCATTGAAGTCACCCATCACGATGATATTTTTGTGGGCATATGTCTGCAAAGTTTTATTCAAATCTTGGTAAAACTGGCCAATTGTTTCCATATCTGCTTGTTCTGTAGGTGAATAGATCTGGATAATGGTCCATGGGTCCTTGTAATCTGGTAGTTTTAAGTTCAATAATGCTATGCGCTCTGATACACCATGAAATCGATCTATGTGCTTTGCTAGGTATTTTTTAACTAAAAATCCCACACCATGTTTTCCTGGGGTTTCCCCTATATGTTATAGAATAAAGTCTGGGTGTGCGACAATGTTTTCTCCCATTCTTCTCACTTCACTCATGCCGAGAATATCCCAGTTAGTGTTTTGTAATGCTATTGACAATTCCGATAAGCTTTCATCTGATCTTTGTGTTAATAGTTTAGAGTAGCAATGTATATTCTTGTGTCTGGATGTTGGGATCTCCGTGTTGACGTTTTGCTTGGGTAGAGTTTGTTTAACGTTTTCATTATGTTGTTGTTGGTTTAATATTGGAGGGTTTCGGTCTAATTCCCCACGGGGACCAGCCGGGTTGGGGAATGTGTTTTTGTTTTGCTGTTGTTGTTGTTTTTTTTCTGTGTGATATTCCGGTTAGTAGTTGAGGTAGGTATTTCTTTCAGACATGGAGTAGGCTCGCTCACGCATGAGTTGAAAAGCGTCTGTTCGTTGGATTTTCTTGTTAGTGCCGTTGGTTGTTTCCTTCGGACTTGGTGTCTCCGGGGTTCTTTTTCTTTCTTCATTTTCACGAAAATTACTTGCTCTCCTTGCATTGCGTTTCTCCATGGTTTCCTTAGAACAGTCATTAGTTATATACGTATATTCTTTCATTTTCTTCTTATTTCTAAGGATTTGGATTTTTTTTCTGCAAAGTTTTTAATGTAAGCAGAATAGGTCTTATTTTTCCATTTTCCTCTTTTTTATCAAGACGTTGCACTTTATTTATTTCGCTATTTTCGAGTGACAATTCCAAATCCGTGATTGTTTTTATTAGCAAAGCGTTTAGTTCCTCGTACCTTTCGGTGCTAAGTGCTACGATTCCATGTAGAATATTGTTTTTCCTAGCGTTTATGTCTAAGGTCTTAGCTAAGCTTCACGTTCAGTGTTTCGACTTCACGTGATAGTCTTTCGTTTTCCGCTATTATTGGCTGTATCTTCTCGTCCACCGCCTTTAGTACTGTTTTTGTAACATTTTCTGTTATTTGTACTGTTTGTTTATTTAGTTCTTCTTTCATCATATCTAGGAGCAATAGCATTTCACCTGACAGTTGAGTACTCATGATGACAAATTGGCAACCACAGATCAGGTGGATGTGAACGAACGAATGTATTTATACGCATACACTTGAAATGGAACGGAACGTGCCGACACGCAGTGTACTGCGAAATCTGGCGAGCAATGTACGCCGGATCGTCAATATTTCACTGTTGGTACCCTTGACTAGTCTATTCTTTGATAGCGCACGCCATGTACCGCGAACATCTAACGAGCAATGTACTTCGAAACGTAAATATGTCACTGTTGCTGTATTTGGCGTATTACTGATGTTTAAAACGATCACTGCACCAGGGCACTTGTTATTTGTAAATTTGAATATTCCTTTAACACAGCAACTTGGAAAAGTCACACACTGCACTTATTTGCCTTGCTTAATTCACTTAAAACAACATTCTTGCAATATTAGGAGAATTTATATTTTTAATTGTATTTTTACACGGGAGCCGATGTGTACGGTACCCACCTCGCGTGACTACTCCTATATTAAAAAAAATAATAAAAAATAAAAATCACTTTATTTGACGAAAAAACAATTAAATGTTGTACTTACATTCTAAAGGTTATATAAACATACAATATGCATCGAATCGTGTTTTCACTATTAATTTTGGTTAACCTCGTACATAAAATAATTCTATGTGCACTTGCGTTTAAACTAGGCCAAGCCTGTATTTTAAACGCTAGTTCCTTCCAGTGTTTTTAACAAATTGGTTAAGTTGTTTGTCATTAGATGTTTATTCGGGTTATATTTTTATTGTTTATAAAACTAAATGAGGGTAGAATCTAAAAAAAGTTGTTGCAATTGGTTAGACCGTAGTAAATGTGAACTTCGACAAAGATTTTTAAATCTTGTGGATGAGAAACTTGAATTTGTGATTAGAATTTATTGTCGGTATAATTTATATAATTACGGAAAGTAATATTTAGTATTAAGATTTTATATTTAAATTACATTTCTGAACACTCTTAGGACTTAAGTTAGATATTTTAAATAGGAAAATTTTATTCTTTTACATTAGCAAACAAGTTTTCTATTTCATTATATTTCTGAGTTTTTAGCCATTCAACCAGTTTTATTATACATTCAGCTATTAAGGGGATAAATATTCAGAATTTTATTCAGTCTTTTGTACAACATGGGGCCTGTATAACATTGAAATTTTTGTAAATAACTTGTTTTAGCTTGAATGGTGGGACATACTCTATGTGTTCGTCTATTTGCGATGGCATCATTATAAATCAATTTTTGATGTTGATAGATACTTATATTTTTTATGTATAGTTGTCTGACTGTTAAGATGTCGCATTCTGAATAAAGATCGACTGTAGGGTACCTGTATGGTTTAAATTTAATAACTTTAAGTAAGGTACGTTGTGCCCTTTCTACTTTTATAAGATGGGTCTTTCGGGCACCACCCCAAGAAGAGATACAATAAGTCATGATAGACTCTGCTAGTGCAGTACTATATTGATAATATGTAAGACTAAAATGAATTTTTATTTTGTTAAAAGTATCTATGGCATTGTTTTATAATTAAAAGTAGACTTAATGTTTTGAAGGTATAATTTTAGTTCTTGTATGTATTTTTTATAAAAAATCAAATATAATATAAACTTTGATTAATTATTTTGATAAATTATGTAAAACTTATCATATTTTATCAATTATAGCTGGTATCAAATGTCAATAAAGGAAAGTCATCCTGGGAGTGGTCATTTAGAATTGAAAATAATTGATAAATTATATTTACAAAGTCAAAATGGTTAAAAGGATAAGGCAATTTCAATTAAGATAAACATAAACATCAATGCATTTAATTATTATAAGCTGTATAAAGTCACCGGTATAAAATGATATAAGAAATGTTTTGTAAGTGAAAAAGCGATGTTGGTTTTTGTATGAAAATTGACTTTTTTTACTAATTCTTATTAAAATTCGAAAAAATCTACATCCCTGTATCTTTTTCATAATATCCACTAGATTGGTACTGATGAGTTCTTGACATACTATTTATAGTTGTTTATTGAGTGTATTGAAGATAATATCAAGTTATACGATAACATTTTTTCAAATCATAAATTTTTGTTTATTTCGGACCCCACTGCGAAAAAAAATTACTCTACCGAAAAGTGACCCTGTATTGCAAAACTTGTAATACAGGGTCACTTCTGCAGGGGTTGACCTTAGAGACCTCCCGTAGAACAATTTTTTGCCGCTGATGACCTCATCTATCCCCTATTTGCGTTTGATCCACGACTTTTTGGCCACCCTGTATAGGGTCGTAGAATATTTCTAAAAAGTTGCTATAACAAATGCAATAAACAAAATCAATGAATAACCGTTCATGTTTCAGTTTTACTCAACTATAATACTTGATAATAATAATAATACATACGGATAGTTAACCTCAATTGTATTGAAGCACTTAGGAAGGTTGATGAGCACAGTTGTTTCACAAATATTTTCTAATATTAATTAGTATTGGTTTAAATATTTAATTTAAATCACTTCCAATTATAATTCAGACGCACATATAAAATTCGCACTTGTATAATGAAAATAACTAGGTAATGTTAATAACCATTTAACTTGAAAAAATAATTAAAACTTCTTTATTTGTTTAAAAGGTAAATGCCATTATGGTCATTCAAAATTCTTGGCATAGCTGCTAACTTCACGCATATTCTATTTCTTTTTACTTGTAGATTGTCTTATTCCCATCTCGCTCGCGCCGGCTATAATCACACTGACAATGTTATGTCTCAGGTACGCGCGCATCGTAAAATTTCAATCTCTTCAATTTTTCATAACGCGCCTAAAGTAGTATAACTTCAAAAATTATGTTATATTTGTTGTACCCGTAATGTAATATCAAATCTAATTTTAAAGATAGTACTCACTAAAAGAAAGCGTTTTGCAACGTTTTAAGTTGCGGAAACTTACGGTTCATCAGATACATTTATTTTTACTTTCCATAAAAATACACATCGGCTAATAACACGCCATAACATGATAAATTTGACAATTAATTGATGTTAAACGTCAACGTCCGTGTTTTATATATACTAGCAGACCGGCCAAGCGTTGCTGTGGCTAAGGTTTTAGTTATATTACATAGTAGTAACCTATTCAAGGAAAACGGTAGGAGAACACCAGTCATGGGGACCAACATGCTTTTTTGGTGGTAATGCCATTAAATTGTAGCTTATTTGAAATGTTGTTACTTTCAACACAGCGCCATCTGTGAGAATCTTGACTATCAAATAATAAACAAATATTTTGCAATAAAATAATATTGCGGGTATAAATTGAGATGTAAGCTATCCTATCTTTTAAGCTAGATCAAACTGCACACGGCGAGCAAATTTGATTGAAATCGGTTCGGTAGTTTAGGAGTCCATAGCGGACAAACAATGTGACACGTAATTTATATATATTAAGATACTAGCTGACCTGGCTAACTTCGTTCCACCCTACAACCTTATAATATCGTTGTTACTTTAATTTGACTTATTTTAGGATTTCATTAATGTTAAGTATTACATTAATACAACTTTTTTGCAAATACAGAAATGTTTTATTGCTTGCCATTGCGAAAGAAGAATGGCAGTTTTACACATTAGGCAACTTCTCTCTAGCGTCAATATGGCGATACTGCATGTTAAGCATTTTCTGATATCCAACATCTTTTGATCAGGATCAAAGCATGGTTATGCATCTCCTCATTCACCTCAAGATCGGAATTTCTTGAACTGACACGAATTCGACGTAAAATGATGCGTAGTTTTGTCAACAGATGGCACCATATGGCTTTTGCATTCGTAAAATTAATTAATTTATTTATTGTTATTCGATAACTTATCCGATATTTTATTGCTTATTCTGCTATTCGGAAACAAATCCAACAAATCAAAAACCATGGCAATCGGTCCAGCCGTTCTCGAGTTATAAGTGTTGTAACAAACACGACTTTCTTTTATATATATAGATATAAGAGAATACAAGATATACAAGTTTGAATACATACTACCTAAGTGGTAATTTTCCTGTAGTGCCGTAAATTATCTCATCACTATGTGAAAAGTTCCTGAATTAGTTAAGTATACAATTAATTTAGAAAAATATTAAAGAAGATATTATAATAAAACACTTAAAAATACTAATACTAGTGTCAAATCATCACGCTTGTCTTTCACGTTACTACAAAATCCAAGAGATCAAGTCACTTAAGGGATAAATCTATGTATGTATAATATGGTGTTGGTCTTGTGATTATTTTGTGTCATTTTCTGAGTTAGAGTGTAATATAATCAATATTATGTCATTTAATGGTCTGCAAAGTCATTGTCTTTCTTAGAATAGTTTCTTTTAAGGCGGGAAAATTCTATGAAATAATACAGAGTGATAGTGGCTTAGAAACCGAGTAATTAAGTAAGTGAGCTCTTATTCCTCCGTCCACTTAACTGCTTTTGAATAGGTTTTTAACATTTATTAAGATGCATTTATAACAGCTAAATATACAATATCAAATTCATAATTAAATATCAAATGTTTGAGTAGTATGTTTTAAATAATTTCGATCCTAGCTTACAGAACGCCGGGAAAGTTATTTGTATATATTTTATTCTAATCTCACCACTGGCACTAATGTATTCTAGACGGTATATCTTTTAAAATGGCAGATACGTATACTACTTTTACTTGCATCTGCAATTTCAATACATGATCCCACCTAATTTTAATAAACGTCAACCTTTATCTTTATTTTTTGTTTATGGCCTGGTATCTAGGGCAAACAATCTTTATCTTACTTCAGATAATGTTGCCAACATTCATCAGCAATTATCATTATGTCATTTGTTAAACGAACATCAATTAATTTCTTATGGCAATTACCTAATACGACCCGCGACGACGTCAAGACACAATTTGTAGGCCCTAGCGAAAGGTTAGGTAATAGTTTCGAATTTCGTCGCACGAATTTGATGATACTGATTATACAGGAGTCTCGGGGGAGCTTCATTGGAACACCTCCAAGTGATTTTTGCTGATTACTTCTATTCTTTATAAAAATAAAAAATAAATGTGTGCGTGTACTAGGTGTACACACGTAAGAAGTGAAACTTCTTTATGACCTTATTTTTCGAAAAATGATCTACTATATGCAACTTTACAGAAATTGGTTAAATAAAGTTAAATTAGATAAAGTTTAACAAAAGGCTTTTATTATCATAGACATGAATACAAATACAATTATTTCATTTTAACTTATTACTGTACTACTATGTAGTACTAAGATTATTACAGAATTTCATTAATTGTAATAGAATAATTAGTATTACTATCATTGTTATCGTTATTATATATTTTTGTTACTAATGGCTTCGAATCTCTTCGGATCAACCGTGGTAGGGACAAGAAAAAGATGGCACGTAACCGAAAAATGTGACAAATGTGTGTAAATTTTTTTCCAACGCCGATAAAGAAGTTTGACTTCAAAAAGCAACATGGCGCGTAACCTGCTACAAAATTTCTCCCATACGTCGATAAAGAAGTTTCACTTCAAAAGATACGCGCGCGATAGGCGCGATAGGCGCGTAACGGAAAAATGTGACGCGTAACGAAAAAATGTTACACTAAATTTTTTTCCAACCTTTCACTTCAAAAATTGTTTATTTCGGAAAACATGGTTTCATAACTATGTTAGTAAATTCTGTTATAGGTAACAAACGTGTCACTTAGTTTTAAGAACCCATAAACAAGTTAAGTTACAGTTTTTTGTTATTCCAGCGCCTCACTATACCTAGTTTTATGTTATAAGCCCTTGTTTTAAACGATTAAAGACAATTGACACTTAGCTTCAAACAAAGAGTTTCAAATATTTTCCTCCAACAACCGCCACCGAACTTAACTCGCTTAAAAATTAAAAACAAAAGCAGGCATGAGACCATTATTATGTGATCGGTACTATAATTACACTGAAATATTCACACTTTCTGTAAAAGACGTTTTCACAGAGAGGCATAGCAAACAAAGCTTTAAATGGGATCTTAATTAAGAGCCGCTGAAGTGTTTTGATGGCGGCACATTAATTTCATCTTGTTTTTCTGCTTTCAGGAGCAGTTATCTTAGAATAAGGACGTTTTAATCATTTTAATATAATATCAAAGAATGCTCTAAGTATACTTGCTCATGTCCAAAAAGCAATATAAGATGCCACAATGGGGAGTCATAATTGGTGTGGTATATTTTTATTATTCGAATGCAATTTATACAGCGGAACTGAGTCGACAATATTTTGAATTGTGCATTGGTGTATTAGAGATTCATTGTACAAATTGTGTTGTTTTTTTTTTGAAGTATTTATTCAACAGTAAGCTATTGAAAACATAGCAGAGCCTTAAATGCACGTACCTACGAGTCGTCTGTTGGTCTCATACTGTGCAGGTTCTGCTGTCTTTGAAATTTACGAGTTCTATGCAATTTCGGTATTTTTTTGGTGAATAGTTGAAGGTGCTTTTTAGAACAGATAACAAGCAGTAAGTAAAAGTCAAAGTTTCAAGTGAATCGCTGAGTTGAAGTAATTTGATTTTCTGGAGTGCACGTAAGTTCTGCAATCAGGTGAAACTTCTTTTTGAGATTTTGTTTTAATTCGATATAATTCAACTTTTTGCAAAATAGTTCGTTTGTTTAAAAAGTATTATATAACCGAAATAAAATAACAGACTTAATCTCTTATCGTAGGTACATAATACTTTATTAATTTAAGACATTGTAATTACAATTTAAACACGGAATAACAAAATTAAAAAATTAACAAACCTCGTACGAAAACTTTTCTATTGGTTCATCTACATAGGTTCATTTAGAGCAGTGTTGGCCTAGTGGCATCAGCGTGCGACTCTCACACCTGAGGTCGGAGATCCCCGGCTGTGCACCAATGGACTTTCTTTCTATGTGCGCATTTAACATTTGCTCGAATGGTGAAGGAAAACATCGTGAGGAAACTGACCCAAAAAGTCGACGGCGTGTGTCAGGCAAGTAGGTGACTTGCCTATTAGATTTAAAATTATCGTGAAACAGATTTAGAAATCTGAGGCCAAGACCTATAGAGGTTGTAGCGCCACTAATCAGTGAAAAATAAATCTATTTTTTTATTTCATTTACACAGGTCAAAGGTAGCTATCATGAGTTCGTATCTATGGTGTAATATCCACAGTTTTCGCGCCATTTTTATACTCGATGACACTGCAATGTTTGGATAATCTGTGTCTGCTTTAGTCTGGCGCCATTCACATTTTATCGTATCGTTTTTTATTGAATATTAGATATAATTAATAATATCTATCTTAAATAGTGTATGACACTCAGTATAATTAGGTATTAGTAGTACACTCGAGTCATGCTAATGCTCGTGTTTTAATGACAATTATTAATCATTATCAAACAGTTACATAAACTACTTTAATACATAGAAATTATTTAACAACATAAACAAGACAGTGCAGAATACAATATATACAATGTATTATAAATGCGTAATACACCGATGATGAAACACAGAAGTTATTAAATTTTCAAATTTTCGTAGAACCGCCCGTTGGATTCCAATGTCACTCAACTTGAATGGGGTACTAATGGTGAGAAAATTTCACCCGCGCAATTGTAAAGCTTTTAAAATCTCACAAATTGAAGGAGGGATTTTTCTTTTCAACGATTTCAGAGGCGTTTTATAGATTGCCAGATTGCGGCACAAACTTAATAAGTAGGAATTTTTCAACACCGAATTAAGACATAATTACGAGTAAAAGAGGTTTAGTGAGGCGTGAATGGTTATGCCTAATTATATAATATGTATATCGGAATACGCATTTAAAGTGATTTACGCATATGAGATACTTTACTATTAATACTAACATTTTAAAACTGTTACACATTAATATTCATCAAACAAAACAACAGATTTTATTGTAATATGAAGTCGCAAACTAATAATAAATATAGTTTTTCTGCGAGTGAATATGTCTTCAATCGAAATTTTTGTATTAGGCATTTGTGTCCTATATGAATATGTTTTATTGCAATCACAATAAGGGGCATTTCACGTGAAGTGGACAGTTCTAAAGTTCTAAAATTTGTTCATATTTCGCTTAATTGTACTTCTAGTAGATATGAATGTGGACACCCATTTTTTTTTGTGTGGTGTTTATTTGTCTAGTTATGGGCTTGTGAAGGATCGTCGTTATTGACAACTTTATTTCATAATACTAAAGCGGCTTAAATATAATATTTATTTAGAAAGGTCACGGTGATTTCTTGTCGTATCTTTACAGGTTCAGGATTAGACAAAGTGCTGCCTGTCCCTGAAGAGACAGTGTTACATGTTCTGACCGACTGTCCAATGTATGGATACGACAGGTACTGAGCAAGCTTTGGGCATAAAAGTAACACAGACGAATTTAAAGGAAATAATGTTTGATATTAGGTTAAGAGGCATCCTTTTGGGATTTGCTGTATAGGTCATACAAAAAGTTGTTAAAAGAAATAGGTAGTAGTATATCATCCGGGTTACCAATACCATTTACGTAAGCTATTTAATACCTCCGACGACTACATAGTCGGGAAATTATGTAGAAAAAAAGAAAAAAATTGAATATTTAAGTAAGTAAGTTCAAAAAAAATACGAATTTAATATCTACAATTTATGGACAAATTTCAGAACGCCCACTTCACGTAAAATATCCCATAACTGAAATCACTAATACCAAATACACGATTACATATCACCAATTAAGTGGGTTAGTAGTGTATAAAATCAAGTCTACTATTCAGCTAAAAGCCTTTCAGTTTAAAAAAAAAACTATTAACCTGTCATTTCTGTGATGTATATAATTAATTGGTACATCTATTTGTTTGTTAATTTCGTTTCCTGCTGGCTGTAAACTTTATTATGTTTTTGTGTATAAAAATACAGAGTTTTATCAAAGGTATATGCCACCATATTCAAAAAACGTGTGTGTACTTATGTACACGCGTTAGAAGTTATACTTCTTTGGCGTAACAAGATAAAAATTTTATTCTACGTTTGTAGAAAAAAACTACACGAACAATAGAAAGAACGTATTAAACATTGAAAGTTTTATTACGACGCATTATCTTGTTAAATAAAGTTTATTGAAATATCACAAAATAAAATGTTGAATGTAGCTAATTTCAGTGTCGGTTTTTTTGTGACGGTGAGCGCGCGCATCGTAAAAATTTACTCTCATCATTTTTCCCTAACGCGCCAAAAGAAGTATAACTTCAAAAGCCATTTACATAAATAGGCGTATATATACGTCCTACCCTCGCATTTTCACTTTGTTGGTACAGTGTCGTCAGCAAAGTCAAGAGTCCAGACTAAGAAAACTTTATAAGCAGTTATAAAGCTCAGTTCATGAACGTTTCAATGAAGTCAGCTGAGTCTAATCAAGCTCTATTCTGATTCAAATTCGAAAGCTGAAACTTTGACGGCAGGTGTTCTCGATTCCAACCACAAGTTACGGGGGCTTGTTACAATTGTGTTTCCATTCTATTTTTCAAGACTCTTTGTAAGTTTTAGAAGGCAGATATCAAAAATACAAAAAACATTAAAGTAGACTCAAATTCCTAAGTAATTTTTCTTTGAAAAATTGATAGCAACGAACCTATTACGAACACTACTGTGATCTATAAAGTTTCCTATTCAGACAAATGATTTTATACAAATGAATATTTTATTTATGTATAGGATTTTTGTTATAGAAAAGTAAGTAATTGGCCTAATTGTGATTATAAAATGAAGTAACAGCATTTTTTTATAAGCAATAATAAACAAAATCCTAATGGATTTGGTATGATTTGATCAACATGGGCTTTGTACAGCTTACCAGCCAGTGGACTGTAACAGTGAAATGTGTGTTTAAATTTATATGTATCAACTGTCAAGAGTATCTATATGGTATATGTAGTGTATGTAGAGCAAGCTGCACTAGATAACTTAATATACTCGTACCCTAACACATAAATAGTGAATATGTAAACATATAAATAAGTACGGGATGTCTGCACCAAGAAACCTTAGGTCAAAGACGGAGACCTACGGTAGGATCAAAGGATCAAGGTGGTGGGATTATCTCTCTCGTGAGAGGAAGCGACAAATGAACACACGAACATACACGACAGGACCCAACGTACGACCCCATGGATGAGAGTCGCATGCTGACGTTACTAGGCCAATACTGCTCCAAAATTAACGAGAACAAAACAAAATTTGATTTATCCCAGTATGAGTATGAGTCAACTACGTCGCTTGCTTTTACCGTAGAATGGAAAGTATATTGCCCGTGGGAGATAAACTTTCAAACTGAGACAAAGATGTCTCAAAATATTACATTTCTACTTTATAGAAATTCCTATGGGACGATGTCACGTTATGGAGATAAACAGTTTTGGTTCAAAGTTGAATTACTGTTCATTAATGATATTGCAAGATTTTAGAGTGGATATAGGAATCCACTGTAAAACTTCATGGCATCGTTATCCAAACCATATTCGATTCGTATGAAATATAGCGGCGCGCATTGGTGATAGGCGCAACCCTCAACCCTATATCGCGAGCTCAAACTTTTTTTTTCTTCTTTTTAGTAATAGGAGGCAAACGGGCCGGAGGCTCACCTGATGTTAAATGATATGCCCATAGACACTTACATTGCCAGAAGGGTCGCAAGTACGTTGCCAGCCATTTAGGAATTGGTACGCTCTTTTCTCGAATGACCCTAAGTCGAATTGGTTCGGAAATACTTCTGTGGGCACCTGCTTCCACATAGTGGTGGTGCGCGGCTAAAACTGCCCTAAAAAACGCTCAGTTGTGAAACGACGGACGTCGAGGTGACTATGTACCATTTTTTTCCTTATCCGTAATTAACGTATGGTCATGAAAAAAAGATAAGAAACTTATAAGAAGACTTTAATAGAAAAATATTCCTGTTTCGAAAATCCAATTTCCAATTTAATTAAGTGTGAAAGCATACTAAAATCATTTTCGCCATTTCTTAGGAAAAACCTTGGGGCGCAATATATTTTTCCTCATATTTTAAGATTTATAAAAAATAATAAGGGGTCGCCATGTTTCTATTATCATTAAATGGCGATGATATATTCACAAATCAAATTATTTTGGCATCGATGGAGTTAAAACATTAATTTTAGAATCCCAAGAAGTAAATAAAGCGACGAAAGTATCCGAAGTGAACAAAACTTCGAAAGTATTTTTATAAGAGTATCCGAAAAGTTCAGAATGTCAAACTGAAAGTTTCAATATTGGATTCCTTTCAAGTTGAAATGACCAATTTCATCTGTTTTCGACGGACAAAAAGGGCCAGTAGTTTGACACGTTTATTTTTATCCTAAGCTTATAAAGAATGACAATATACAAAAAATATTTTTCTAAAATGTTAACTATCTAAGCAATTAAAAATATTGGTAATTACTAGTACGTATAAAATATTTATTACCTTTGTTTTCACCGTTCTCATTAATTATTCAACAGTAAGTTAAAAGAACACAACTACTAGTATATGAAATCATGTCTATGTTAATTATTATAAACAGCTTTTTAGTTTGTCGAAGTAAATACAAATTATATAAAATTACTTTTGATAAAATATCTAAATATTAAAATAGTGATATAAGTAAAAAATATGAGTAAAACTATCTTACATATTTGTCACCAAAATGTAAATGAATAGAGCCGATTTTAACACACTCGCTAGTTACACACACATCCTACACTTGCTCTTTATGTAATACTGTAAACAACTAATAATAGACTGTAAACCTTTTAATTGGTGTATTGATTTAAAGATTATTTTATATCATGTTTAGTAAGTTGTAAGGCTTTTTAAGTAAATAAATATCAGAAAATCCCATCGTTGGCTCACACCAATTTTAGTTTTGCTCGCGGCATTTTCTTTATATTATATTCGTGTATATGAGATGAGATGCGATGTAGAGGTGAGTTTAGTTCAATTTGTCCAGTAACACGGTGCCGCAGGCTAGATGTCAACAAGGACACAGTGAAAGGTTTAAGATACGGGATCTAGCGTTATTTCTTTTCAGCCTAGTATGGCCGAAGAGCGAATTTAGACAAAATCCTTTTCATTACAGAACAAACAATTAAATAAGGGAAGTTCTTAAAGTTAACGTTTATTGAAGTTATACTTCTTTTGGCGCGCTACCGTCTATACATCCGTCGTCGGACGGTATGCATCCGTCATAAAAAACCGACACCCAGAATACCTGTTCAAACGTCGGTAAAACAGTCTGGGCCGGTAGTTGGCGCTTGCTCTGTTTTATCGATAGGTTGCATTGTCTGTCATGGCGTAGAGTCAAAGTCGTGTTTATTTAAACCAAAATATTGATTTCTATACGAGAAAACCCGTTCCAATGTGATAAAAAACATAGTGTTTATTGTAAAGTATCATGATTTGTATATATTATATCGTTTCGATTGAAAGTGACCATTAAAATGGACAAGAAAATTGCAATTCGAAGAGGGAAACGTCCCTCTACAGTGCTCGAAGAGAAGAGATAATTACGCCAAAGTATAACTTCTAACGCGTGTACATAAGTACACACACGTTTTTTTTGTCTTGTCTTGGCTTATATCTTGCTAAACATTGCAGCCCTCTTATTTCTGTTCTGTAATATTTTTGGTAGGTGGTCAGCTTTCTGGACCTGATGAGCGTCATTGATTTTTGGGTTCCCGTTTTTCTTAAGAGGCAAAGGAACGTTTTCATTTATACTTAATGTTTTGACGATAATTGACTGAAATATGTACGTACATAAACGTAATTTTCTCAAAAACTACACGATGGATTTTGATAAATTACACCAAAAGATATCGCATTCTTTAAGGAACGTTACTTCTTAATGTTTTGATGATAATAGACTGAAGTATGACGCAACGCACATCTTTTAATTACATACAGGTTGGAAAAAAATTAGCTACTTACAGCCTCCAATTAGATTAACATAAGAATCTATTTAAATATCATCAAAAATATCTCATAATCTCGCTCTCACCTCCACCGTCCCAAACATTAAGCTACTCCAAGCTTGAAATTAAATCGACCGTGTGATTTACATTTTAATATGGTGAGGGACCTACCTGTAGTAGAAACAAATTTATGGTATTGACGCCTTTACATTAACGTAGATTCCAATTGGATCTGCATTTTATCAGATCAAATTAGTTTCCTTCTCAATTGATTGCGCTTGAGTTTCTGAATAAGTTATTTTCTTACTACCTAAAAATAAGTGTTTTTAGAAAATAAATGATTATTTTCAGTTTTTGATATTATGAGAATAATCCTTTTTCTTTTATATGGCTTAAAAGGTTAACAACCACGTTAAAGCACTAAGCATATAACCCAGATGTCTTGGTTTCGATTCACGGCGAAATAATAATTAGCTTACTACTTACTTGCATAGAAAACGATTTTTCCTAATTTTATTTGGACTTCAAAATGTGTTAAATATTGTTTAAAAAAGGAAATAAGTTTGAGTCACGAGACTTCATATAAGTACGGAAATGTAGAACCATCATCACACACAAAACATAGTATTCATCAAAATTTTTCAATAGTAAAAACTACAATACAACAAAAATATTATTCCTTCATTTCAGAAGGCCTCAAATGTATAGTTATCGCAAACCTTATTTGTTAGTTATGTTATTAATTATTTACCGGCGAAACTAAATTAAACTAATTTATTTTCTTTAAAAAAATCATCCACCTGTAAGCAATTAATTACAAAAGTAGTAACTATTGAAAAGGTTTAACTATATAACTTACTGTTTAAAATAACGATAAAAAATTGAGTAAAAGAGACAGCATTACAAAAAGCAAAACAAGTAAATTTAAGTGTAAAAAGCACTGATAAATTCACGTGCACGTGAAATAACGATATCATATTTATTATTAATGATGGCAATACTTCACCATAGCTATCTAATAAGTAGCTAGGTATATAAATGGTCTATCATTATATGAATGGTAGTTTAAGTCTGCACCGAATGCCTTGCGCAAGCAAAACCATTATGCATTATTCATACTAATTACATTGCTTACCTCTGTATTTTTCTGAAATAACTTTACATATTCGTAAAGTTCAAATAAAATACCTCTTACACATTGTATATAACTTATATATTGTAAGGCTCTTTATGCAAAATAGGACAATAAGCTTAAATGACATAAGAAACACTTGTAAGGGTTTCGAAGGCATATTGTTTTAGTTACCTTGATCTTATTATGGGTAACTTAATCCTTTAATGTAACCAAACGTTTACCATTGCTAACACAATCATAATACTTAGATAGTTTAATCATAGTTTCACGTTCCTCACATCAACACCAACTATGAAAAAAACTATTTGTACCCGAACATACAACGACCAATATTTAAGCTTCGACTTGTTTAAGCTATCGCGGAGTATAGTATAAGATCCCGATATACAACGACCTTCACCGAGATGCTTATTTAATGAAACGTATTTTATTTTTAATTTAATATGTCAATAAATATAATCCATATAGGTTGCCTAGCAAATTTCAGTCCAGAGCATGTTTAATTAATATTTTTTTTAAATATTTTTTTATAATTTGCATGTAGTACATTTTTTAAAATTTTTTCAATCAATATTTTTAATCAGGGTAGTATTATATATGTATCACTATAACTTTCTTTTTTACTAAATATGTATATATACTTTAGTGTCACATAAAAAATATACACATAAATAATTAATTGATTAAAAACAACCTAACGTTTGCATATTCTATGGGCTTCATACTTTCGATTGGTATAGAATTTATCTAATAATCATACCGGTGAAATTAAAAAAAAAAATTTTTTTTTTTATATTAATTTAAATACTCTGGACTGAAATTTGCTAGGCAACCCATATGGATTATATTTATTGACATATTAAATTAAATATAAAATACGTTTCATTAAATAAGCATCTCGGTGAAGGTCGTTGTATATCGGGATCTTAGACCAGTATGCTTAAAAGGAGTAGTAAGAATATCTATAGCGCTTAATCACCTGCATCATAAGCACGCCCCACATACATTTTGATTTGATATTTTAAAAGAGTACCGAGAGTTTTCTCTCGGCCTACACCGTCTGTCTTCTTTGCCGATGAGTAGGGATGTCTGCCGATACAAATTTAATGACGCGGATAAGTGATACCTGTATCTTTATTCCATAATAAACATATTTTATTTTTATTTATTTTACACCATCACACAACACAACCAAATTAGGTATTAAGTTAAATATATTTAATATTTTTTATTGTTTTCTATCTTTGGTTATATCTTCAGTTTTTTTTGTTAAATATAATTTAAGTTAGCAGTAGGATTACGAAATAAATAAAAGATAATGGGTGATTAAAGATTAACGTGATATATATTCTTCAATGATTTATATATTTAATTTAGAATAATCACAGGCCGAATAATTTAGGATGTAAGGGGTATATCACATAGCTGTAGAATGCTGTGTGATTATACAATCATTCATAGATTTTGCAGATGTCAAAGCGTGGATATCTACGTCCTTACTCTAGTACAAATATTCTAAAATAAAAAACTAATTAAATTAAAAAAAAATTTTTTTTAAATATACAGTATTTACACTATTTTTAACCTACATAGTAATAATAATAATAATTAAAAAATGATAAATAGAAAATCAAAACAAATATAAAAAAAATTGGTGTCAGTGTACCTTTAACGCTGGCAGCATTTCCTGTATTTCGATAAGCTCGAGCGAGGAAAGCATCAACTCTGGGGTCACCGGTATTATCTACCAGGCGCCAACTAAAATATTTAATTAGCGCCTGTGCAAAATCAAAGTTGGAAAAATAGTTATCTTGTTTTGTATCCTATCACATAAAGTAATATAATTTTAACATGACTATCGCGTTAATTAATGGCTATCCGTACAAATTAACATTGCAGTTATTTCGCTTTTGAAAACGCAAAAATATACGTTGTATTGTTGCAAAGTATTAAATGGTGAAAACCATTAATTTAACAAAATTATGCTTGCCATTTCATTTAAAATTTTCATCAAAGCGAGTTCGTCATTTTACCTATTTATTTTTTCGTCAAAATTAAAAAAGGGCTTTAATATTAAAACCCGGTATCCTTTCATTTATTCAAATTCATTTTCCATCTCGTAATTCGGTAGCGACATTTTAAATTATTTATGAGAATGTTATATTTTAATGAATTTTTTATCGAACTGAGTGGAAATTCTTAGGCTCATATTTCCGTAAGTGCTCCAAGTTATTAAAATTTAATTATTACCTTCTGTTATTATTAAGAATGTAATAGTGAGTTAATTATGTTGAATTAAGACTGTTAGTCTGTATAATAAAATTCTTTGTAATTAAGAAAATTACCTACTACGACATACTTATTTTTTTATAAAACCGACATTTGTATTAAGAGGTATTTTTGAAACCAAACCTTCTATACAACAAGAGCTCGCTATTTCTACATGGAGTCTTCTATTTCCCGCGTCTACCTGTCAAAAGTCATCACAGAGTAGGTGTAGCGTTGCGCAGAACGCCACACACTTGAAAAATTTATACAAAACAGCCCTGCGATTCTGTAACTCACTTCACGCAACTTCACTTCGCGAAAACCGCTGTGTGAGTTCGTGAAGTGAGTTACAGAATCGCAGGACAGAAATCTCATATATCTCTCATATCTGATTGTGTGATGCCCAAGTTTTATTTCTAATTACTATATACATATATGTAGGTAATTATTACAAATCATAAATATTTCTATAGAAAGAACATTTGGGAATCATGTATATAGAAAATTTACGTCTCGTAACATATTTTTAAATTTATTTAGAGCAGTCAATAGAACACGTGGCTGATACACAATTTTTCTATTGATTTTTGGTTTTAATACACGAAGGTTTCTTCACGATGTTTCGTAACTTAACTTCTGGGCCAATACAGATCAGAGCCCTTACTCAGTAACTTCCAAAAGCCTTACCGACTACGATCCCGATTCCAAAAATGAGTTTTTCTTCCGCGCGGTACCATGGTACCAACAACAGCGCTTCGGATATTGTATATTATAATAACGATAGCATTCCAACAAAAAATGGGCCCCTGATACATTTTGACGGATCCGTATGATCCCATCACATTACCTTATGACAAATAAAAAGCCGCCCGCGACTTGTGCTAGTTGCGGGAAACTTTCGGGCAGAGCTACGCCAAACCGGGCTAATAGCGAGTTCCCATAAAAAAAAATGGCACAGGAACTTAAGTAATTAGTATGTAAAACTACTATATTCAATATAAAGTATAAATCCAAAGTATATTTCCAATAGAATTAAATAAGATATCAAGTATTCCTGGAATCGACAGCTGAATGCAGCTCGCATTAGCTATTTACTTGTCTTAATTGCATTAACTCGTGACTTAATTATCTTAGTCGTGAGTGAATTTAATTTTACAAGCTACTGAAGCTGTGGCTCCACTGTAATTATACAAGTGCTATTTCTACTGTAAGGGAGTTGAATAAGAGAATACAGATTAAATTATTTCAATATTTGTTGCGGTTTCGCTTGAAGCTTACAAATAAAGGACCATTTTCTATATTGTCTTTGATTATTTACGAATTAAAACTTTATATCAAAGTTAACTGTAACCTATAGATATTTCATGAAAAAAATCTTTACATTTTGAACGTGATACTTTATAGATTCAATAACAGTATTTCGTAATATGTTGTTTTCCCATTCCATTATGTGGGAATAACATAGTGCGAACTGGCCTTTGTATTGTCGTAATAAAATCAGGCGTGGTTATCCTTCAATATGTTGACCATGTCTTCGTTACTTGCTAGAATTACTCTTTCCTATAAGGATTAAAATCTTGAATAAAAGGGATATAATAATTATACCAATTTCATCATTTCTAAAGAAAATCTCACAAAGAACGGAAATGATTGGACAATGACTTAGATTCGCTCGATCATTGAGGCTATCAATTACTGTAATCGCTAAGTCTATTAGTATAATGAATCTTGGTTCAAATAAATATAATTTATTTATGCTGTCAAAAAATATTTAATTAGACGTTGAGACTAAACATATGTTTAGGACAGTTCAGCACTTAAAAAGAATTAACTTGTCAATGACAAGGATTAATTAACTAAACCCAAGTCAAATTGCCTATATTGTCCTAAATCATGTATACCCTACAGCTTTATCTTACCCTCGGTCCCTTTAGGATCCGTAACTTTTATTCTTTGTCGCCAATATTTTACTCATCATTTACTGGGTAGGTCAAAGCCGAATATTTTTAAATATTTAGCGTAGAGCGCCCTTCACGGCACTGATTAGAATATCGCCTTTGATATAAGTACATTGGAGTACTTGCTTTAATTTATGGAAATAGGTCAGGGTGATTCAAAAGCACCAATAAACAAGTTCATGGCTTTGAACATCGTATTTTTCGGATTCAACATTTAACAAGCCTCTTTTTATTTGATTTTAAACTGAATAGTTAATATCAGACCAATTAATCTTCTTGATTGCCAGTTCTTCTCATCCGTTCTACGCCCTTGATTTGAGAAGTGGCGGTAAGTGTAAAATTAGAAGCATTTCATATATATACTAGCTGACCTGGCTAACTTCGTTCCGCCCTACAACCTTATAATATCGTTGTTACTTTAATTTAACTTATTTTAGGATTTCATTAATGTTAAGTATTACATTAATATAACTCTTTTGCAAATACAGAAATGTTTTATTGCTTGCCATTGCGAAAGAAGAATGGCAGTTTTACACATTAGGCATCTTCTCTCTAGCGTCAATATGGCGATACTGCATGTTAAGCACTTTCTGATATCCAACATCTTTTGATCAGGATCAAAGCATGGTTATGCATCTTCTCATTCACCTCAAGATCGGAATTTCTTGAACTGACACGAATTCGACGTAAAATGATGCGTAGTTTTGTCAACAGATGGCACCATATGGTTTTTGCATTCGTAAAATTAATTAATTTATTTATTGTTATTCGATAACTTATCCGATATTTTATTGCTTATTCTGCTATTCGGGACGGAAACAAATCCAACAAATCAAAAACCATGGCAATCGGTCCAGCCGTTCTCGAGTTATAAGTGTTGTAACAAACACGACTTTCTTTTATATATATAGATATAGATTTTCTTTTCTTTGACGTTCATAAGTGTACATTGTGTTACCTATACGAATAAATGATTTTGACTTTAACTTTGACTTTGATTGTATTCGTATATATCGCGTAGGGTTTACAGTAAAGCCTTGTGAGCAACTACTGCCCTCGAACGAAATCCTTAATTTAATCTGTCTTAAGTAAAATTCCGAAAAATTTAAATGCCTTTTTGACGTGATAACGTCGTTAAAATCGTTTTAGTCGGGTGACATGTTCAGAAACTTGTGTCACACCAAAACCTCACGAGCGCGATCGCAGGTATAACGAGAGAGAGACGGACCGATCTCCCGTCTCTCTCACTCTAGCGGCATACAAACGAATGGAGATTTGTATGAATGTATGTATGAAGAAAAATGTATATCATAGTCGAATAAGTAAACTTGTCATTTTACACCCGAAATTTATCATCAAAAGTGTGAATAAAACGATAGATGTAATTTAAAATTTGAAAAAATTGTTATCTTCATTAATTCCTTACTTCCCAAAAACTTATATCACCAATAAGACGTTATCACGTAAACATCTCGATCGTAAACCTACTTTACAAACAACCAATAATTTTTTCATAACGAAATTAATATTGTATAATATTACTAGCTGACCGGGCAAACGTCGTTTTGCCATGTATATCATTTATAATAAAAAAAATAGGGGTTGATCGTAGAGGAGTGAAAGTTAGGGGTTGTATGTATTTTTTAATGCTGTATCATAAAAAAATTGAAATTAAAAATTTTGTCTAAAAAATAAATTCAAAAATTTAGGGGTGGACTACCCCTAACATTTAGGGGGATGAAAAATAGATGTTGGCCGATTCTCATAGATACCGGATAAGCACAAAAAATTTCATCAAAATTGTTAAAGCCGTTTCGGAGGAGTATGGCAACGAAAACTGTGACACGAGAATTTTATACATTAGATTATTACTCAAATTATGTATCTCATTCATACAATTTAATAAATGTATTTTTATTACTGTCACCGTCAAAACGAAATATTCTTTAGGTATTCTTTATAGTATTTGGTTTTCCAAACTATCGGCTAGTTTTAACTCGATGTGTCGGACAACACAAACTAGAAAGGTAAAAAGAGGATTTTTCTGTTAACTTAAGTAAGTCAGATTTTTGCTTTAAATAAGAATAAAGTATCGTCCAGGGACTCTGTTTCAATATTTGCGGAGTGAACTACTAAAGGATAAATCTCAGGAGACGCAGTAATTCTTGAATTTTGAGATCCTTAAGGTTTTGGGCACGTAGTTATAATTAATTTTGGGTAAAGTTAAGATTTATTTGACATGTCGATCTCAGCGGTATAATGTTATAATGTATAATAGTGAGAAATTTTTCATACGAACGTTGAATCTATTTTCCTTATTACATCTATAAATTTATTTTATTTATTTTTATTTATTTACACTTTGTTGCATTGTGATATAAATATTTAACAAAATTACAAGTAAAGGAAAGGCAACTGGCGGCCTTATCGCTTTCGAGCGATCTCTTCCAAGCAACCACTGTAAGAAAGGAAAAAAAAAGAAAATGTATTAAATTACATGAGGTAGGCATAAAGTGCAAAAATACATGTATTACATACTTGTAAAGAAAAAGAAACTAAACAGGAACAAAAAAAAACTAAACTAATAAAGGATACATTAAAAAAAAAACAAATTATACTAATAATAATAAAAAGTGCACATGAATCATTTTAATTTAATTTAAGATCAGTCTCACGTCGGTTAGTTAGTATTATTAAAGTTAGGGATACGATGTGGACAGGTAATGTTTTTACAGAAGAAATTTAAAGGAAGATAGTAATTTACGTAAAATTACGGGATTAATCAATGTGATTTAAGCAAAAGAAATCTTTACTATATACCGCTAGGTATCGATTAATTTTGTTACACGATCTGCGACATGGTAGCAGAAATTTGCAAATAGTCAAGTGAATAACGAGCGTTGTGAAATTATATTTCCATCTAATCCCCAACTGGCGGGTTTTAAGGAAATTTAATTAACTTTAGCCCAAGTTCAATTTATTATCGGCCATAAAATCTAAAGTGTTGGCGATAAAGCGTTGTGACACGTCGCAGAGCGGTCTGTGGCGGCAATGAATTTAACTTGTGGCGAATAAAATTACGATAATAATCCCTCATCTTATGGTAAACATATCAATGTAAATACCACAATTCTACTAATTATTTGGCCGACGATATGGAGAGATTTGTTTTCTGTTTTCTGCCAATTTTCATGTGGCGTGGCGACGTACTATTGCCGTTGCTTAAGAAATTTCTAGAAGTTTAAATGAATGTTCAGTAAGACATAAATATATTTAACTTTTTAACTGACTTCAACAAAGAAGGTTATCGATTTGACCTGTATGTGAATAATTTAGTATGTTCTGTTTAGGCTTCCAAGCATTTGTTTGTATGTCTATCTAAATAGTATATTGCTTCTCCCATTTCTCAAACTTGAAGTAATATCGAAATGATATTGATAATAAGCATATATATTCAATTTAGTATATATGTAAAGTACAATGTGTAGATCAAGTTTCATCCAATTGGATCAGTAGTTTTAAAGATATCCAGGCACTGTAGCGGTTTTATTTTATGTATAATATAAGTGGATACCTACGTACTTTGGTAATTAATGTTTTTCTCTGCTCAGGTATTGCTTATTTATCTCAATAAGTTGCCTATTCGCTTGAGAATAATGAAGCTTTGTACAGGTAAAAGAAACGTCAAAATCTGTTAAGTAGTATTAGATATTAGAGATCGCCTATTAACTGTACCTCTCACTATTGTTAGAAGATAATTAAAAAAAACAATGTTTTTTTAGGTCTGGGCCACAGATATTTATATCTGGTTAGCAATCATTTGTTTTTTTAAAAAGCAATTAGGAAATCAGCCTTTTGGGTCGGTTTCCTCTTGAAGATTTTCTTCACTGTGTGTCTTACTGTGAGTATTAAATGCGCCTATAGTCTGAGTCCATCGATGCACAGCCGGGAACCTACGACCTCAGGAATGAACAACACTGCTAATGACAAAGCGACTTCTAAGCCTAAATAACTAACCTCTAAACAATGATACAATTACAGGCCACTCCTTAATAATCTTTTTGTCCTAGGCGCAACAGACAGCCCTATGCAGAGGCTGTTTCAGCGCCGACGAATCAGTTACCCACGTAGTCCTGGAATGCGTGGCTGTGGCTAACCAACGTACAGGAATCCTCCCAAAATACAGAAAGCCTGCGAAGTGCCCAGGAGACTTCTGTGCTTCTGGAAGGAGCTAGGCTGGCTTAGATAGATACTTTACGCACAACGGACCCAGTGAGAGTCTAATTGCGGAAACTGAGTCCACCAACCTTTAACCTTTTTTTAATACTCCATCAATCATATCTATACTTCAGTACATAGTATAAAACAAAGTCGCTTTCTCTGTCCCTATGTCCCTTTGTATGCTTAAATCTTTGAAACTACGCAACGGATTTTGATGCAGTTTTTTTTAATAGATAGAATGATTCAAGGGGAAGGTTTATATGTATAATAACATCCATTAAATAGTGGAGAAGTACTGTTATTTTTAGTGTAAGGTTTTAAGTGTTTTAGTGTAAAAAAATAAACAAAAAACTTCCTTCAATCGTGTGCGCTGCGAAAACTATTAATGATAGAACAAAATGATGTATTACAATTTTTCAGGACACATCACTATCTATAAAAAATGTCACGACAGCATGTCTCTATCTTTTATAGTTACGTCACAATAAGCGTACTTTTATTAAAATACCACCGCTAGAAAAGGCTCTTTATTCGTACCTAAGTATTGATCCTTATCAAAATAATTACCATCGTTTCACATAAGCTACAATTTAATGGCATAACCACCAAAAAAGCATGGTGGATTGGTAGAACACCTGCCGTTTCTCTTGAATAGTTTACTACTATGTAATATAACAAAAATCTTAGCCACAGCAACGCTTGGCCGAATCTACTAGTATTTCTATATATTTAATAAATTATTACTGTAAGTAGCTTATAATAGTGCATCCTAGGTGGATTATAAGGGAATTCTACACACTTGCGGATATCTACTATAAAGTGACATGTATTATTATAAGAAATTATTATTAATTTTCATACTTAGTAGTAGTTTGTGTGGAGCAGTTTATTAGCCAGTCGTAAAACGCTATCTTATTTTATTGTGCCATAAACAATAATCTCATTAAGTTGCCTAATAATGTTTACAAAATTTGCATTATTTCAGCAATAAATTCTACCTGTGTTCCGCTCCGTCGTAAACCTGTCTACTAAATATAATTTGTTTTCTTTGGTTATTCGTTACGAGTAGTATACCAATATCTACAGTTCAGTACAACTTACAATAACATATTTACAAATCTCACTTCAATTAAATTACCACTGGTATGAATTTTCGTCCTCACTTAAAATAATTAAAAAATATTATTTACGTTTAATAATTGACGAAATTTAATTTGACGACTCATTGGTCTAGTGGTTAGTACCCCTGACTGCAAATCCATGGGTGCCGGGTTCGAGCCCCGGCTGAGACGAACATCGATGTGATGAGCATTTGGTGTTGTGCTTAGGTCTTGGGTGTTTAAATATGTATTTATATGTCTATCTATCTATGTATGTATATCCGTTGCCTAGTACCCATAACACAAGCTTCACCAGCTTAGCATGGGACTAGGTCAATTGGTGTGATTTGTCTTTAAAAAAAAAATTTGTATTAGGCACTTGTGTAACCCGATTTCTAAAATGGTTTATTTTACTCCAGGTTATGATTTAGTTTCGAAAAGGAATTATTAGACAGCACTTGCAAGATCAACATTTATGATTCATAAAAAATGAAACAGTTTAATTGCACCGTTTTAGGTAAAGTAACTCATCTCCTCATTCATCACAGCGTAAACACGATTAGACAGAAAGAGTCGAAAACGTTTTGAGGTTAAAGAGTTCAATCAGGCTTTAATAAATAAGAGGGTTAGTAAGACACAAATATAAAACATACTTTACTATATTAACCGATTCACGTGTTTTTTGCTGAAAGAAATCGTTCGCACGGATTGGTCAGGAAAGATTTACATTGGGTATTCTTCATAAGTATCATAGGTGTTAGATGAGCTAACACCTCCGTGGCTGAGTGGTAATTAATTATTTTTGGCACAGTCGCACACAAGTATAAAAGTTATAGAAGTGTGTCCCACCGTATATGGCTATGTGACCATGCTTCTATTTGTATTGTAATTAGTGTGACCATGCTTCGCGATCATCGAACTCTTCAATCCTTAAACTTTTCATCTAACACAAGGGCATGCATAAAAACCAGTGGCGCTACGAGCTTTTTAGGTCTTTCTGTATCTGTATATATGAGGCTCACCTGATGCTAAGTGATAGGTCATAGACACAACCTTGCCAGGAGGCTCGCAAGTGCGTTGACGGCCTTTTAAGAAATGGTACGCTCTTTTCTGGAAGGTTTTTTTTTCGCCTAATAAAAATCAGATATCTCTAACAGCTCATAACAGTTTAACATCACATTTTAATACTAAAACAGGTCAGATGTTAAGTGAAATTATTTTTAATCGGTCATTACAAAAGTTTTCTCATAAAAACTACGCTGTCCCACTTAATACGTCGGCCACAGATTAATGGCTGCCTTGTTCGAACAAAAACGCTCGAGCAACTTTGTCTCTTAAATAATTTATTGTATCTTGACCTTCCCATGTCGTATATGAAAATTAAAGTGGAAAAAACGTTTGAGGAAAATGATTGTTAGGCTGATGAAAAATAAGTCTATAATTAAGTGGTTTTCATAATATCTCTTTCCGATTCTTATGAAATTTTTAATGCATATTCAGTAACTTTAAGAATCGGCTATTATCTATATTTCAAACTCCTAAGTGATGTCCTCCCCAAATTTTTTTTGATATTTTTTTTATAATATGCATAAAAAATTTCATATGAATCGGTCGAGCCATTTCGGAGGAATTTGGGAACGAACATTGTGAACATTGTTTTGTGATCACGATTTTCGTAGTATCATTCTCTTGAGGAATGGAAAACCGAGTAACCGCACAACTACTCCGTAACTCCAATAATTGATTTAATAATTGTCTGGAATTGGCACTCTCTAAGAGCCGACAATCATTATGCATCATCTGAGAATGGTACCCAATTTCAGTGTAGTTCAATATCCGTAGGGCTGATATCGCAAACTCGGAATTGCATGGTAACAATAAAGCTAATATTACGGAGTAATCATGCTGTACGTCTAATTAATATTTATTTATACTGTTATAGTTTCATAAATATTCATTATAAACCCTATTATTCTTTCAAGTAATTAGATTTCTTGTAAAATTGTTGGGGAATTGTCCTTTTATTTAGACCCTGGTCAACGTAAGTGACATTTCTCAAGATAAATAGCCAGCGACCCTTATTAAAATTCATTCTCGAAACGCAAAAATTCAACCACATTTTAAGAGGGTTTTAGTGAATGCTGTGGTAGATATTTTTAAAGGCTTTTCAAAAGCAATTAGAAAAAATAATAGCAAGTATGTAAGCACTAAACCAGTGTTTTCGAACTTTTTTTGTGCCATTCCTTTACCTTGCTATGCCTTTACCTTGCCATACCTTTACCATGCCATGCCTTTACCTTGCCATGCTTTTACCTTAGCCTTTCTAAAATTCTTATGCCCATCAATATCTACATAAATTTTAATATTAAAAATTGAATTTTTCACGATGAAGAAACTAAAATGATGTGTTAGTAACAAATCACTAGGAAATTTATAACGAAAAACACAGCAAGTAAATTTTAAAAACATTATTTGCATCTAAAATTTAAATTTCAAATAATTTTCGAATATCCCCTTAATAATCAAATTGCCCCCTGTGGGGCGTGGGTTCCACGTTGGGAAACACTGCACTAGACTGTATTAAATAACAATATTTCTTTTTTTTAATATTTGGTCTTGTATTACCACAAAAATTAAATGTGTTAAACCATTATTAATTTGACGGCTCATTGGTCTAGTGGTTAGTACCCCTGACTGCAAACTGGTCCCGGGTTCGATCCCCGGCTGAGACAAACATTGATGTAATGAGCATTTGGTATTGTGCTTACGTCTTGGGTGTTTAAATATGGCTATCTATCTATAATATGTATGTATATCCGTTGCCTAGTACCTATAACGCAAACTTCACCAGCTAAGCATGGGACTAGGTGTGAATTGTCAAAAAAAAAATTATACGTTATATGAAGATTAGACAATTTTTTATTCATTTATTGTCATAGGTTAATAAACCATTGACTTATAAGAACACGGCGGCGCGGGTCTTGGGTCTTTCAAAGACATTTCAGTTAATATTCTGAAGACTAACTTGATTACAATACTTTAAGACCGCAATTGAATCAAATTGATAATCTCCTTCGGTATTTTAGAAATCGAATAAAAATAGGGTATCAGTTATAATCTAGTCTTAGATTATATGATGTTAATGCGCCGTCTATGAACACTCTCAATGCCAGAGAGAACTCTTTTAAGAATTGGTATGCTCTTTTCTTGAACGACCCTCGGGGTCGTAGTCGTTGGTTTGGTTCAGTAATATTTAACAAACCATACAAGCTGAGCTAATATATTTGAAACTGCAGTAAACCTAACTTTTATTGAGTACATCATCTGTCAGCGAGCCCGCACGTACAACAAAGTTGCCTTTAACTTCTTTCAATCCAAGTTCTGCAATCAATTTAACAGGCGAAAATAGCTTCTATTCCTTCCAGGTAAACATTAATATTCCGTATGCTGTTTTAATGTAGATTCTTCCAAGTAATAAACGAGACATGTCAAATTTTGCGAGCTTGTTTATAAGTTTGAAGACTACGTATGTAAACTGAAGGTAATATAACTTTATTTAATAACATCACATTTAGTTTAAATTGAAATTGTTTTCAGAAATTTTAAATATTTATATTTTTATCGGATCGACGTACTATGGAGCCAATTTTCATATCTTATTATCAAGAAGTGTCTCACGTATTGATATCGACGTTTGGTGTCGAACTGTCATTTTACATTTTGTCTAGTCTAAATATGGGCGTCAAGCCCACCCAGCTCTTTAATAACACGTGGCTAGTAAGTTGCTTTAAAAGGACTATAATACCAATTGGACTGTGAACATAAGTGCAAGGTGGTAGAAAACACCCATGTATTTCTTGTTAAACTATTTTATTATATTATATATATTTAGTTAATTAGCTTATATAAAATATAGGCTAGATTATAGTAGATTTTTTTTTAAAGTTTGGAGTAGTAGCGAGATATCTTCTAAAGCTGATTAATAGATTTATTAATTAGTGGAAATTCTTATTTCGGCGCTAATTATTTATTGTTTCCGGCTGTTCAGCAATGGACTTTCTTTCTATATGCGCATTTTACATTCGGGCGATCGATGAAGGGAAACAACGTGAGGAAACCGGCATATGAGGTTCACCTACTTTCTTATTAGATTGACGAATGATGATGAAACAGATACAGAAATCTGAGGGCCAACCTAAAAAGGTTGTAGCGCCATTGATTTATTTTAATTTTTTTAAACTCATAATAAGAATAACTCGTATTAATCGAAATCTTTAGTAGAACTATATATTTGTGGGGTACTTTTACTTTTAAAAATAGTAAAAAATTGAACAAATAGAATTGGTGTCATTGTTACAATCTAATAATGAATTCTAACATTATTAATCTCATAGTTCTACTCCGAGAATAATGACTTGATGTATCAAATCATAATCTGAAGCGGCATAATCGTACCTCAAAGCAAATAATGTTCATACGAAACCGGTTATACGTAAATATATCACGATTGGCTTCAATACATAAACAAAACTTAAGCTTAACCAAGCCATAATCGTATAAAACACTGGCAAAATAAATCATCTCTCAACGAACGATCTACGACGCTTCGTTTGGCCACAAGAATACAGAGTTATGGTGGGATAACAGTCCAACGCGTCTGAATACACTTTATTTTAATCTGCACACAATTTATGCCAGCCGTAAGGAAATTTTGCAACATTACACTGCAATTTTCGGGAGTAATGTACCGTATAATAAAAGACATACGCGATTAGATTTGTTGTATTCTTTTAAATTTAGCGTTATAAATAATATATATAATAGTATGTATAATTGTATATACGATAGTGCGTGTATTTGTTACTTAACTCCTCTTAACGGTTTTATTGTGTATAGAAGAACGTGTCAGTTCCGCTAGTTTCTAATAAAAAAACATGAGAAGATTTCACTTACATGATTAGTGGATTACTTATGTAATATAAACCCAAGTTGCGACGCGTCGCGAACTATACTTTTTGAAACAAATATTAGTGATTATTTAACAAAATAAGAGCACTATAATTAACAAAAGTGCAATAATAAAGAGCAGTGTTATCAGCTTGCGACTCTCATCGTTGAGGTTGTAGGTTCGATGCCCGGCTGTGCACCAATGTTATTCTTTGTATGTGCGCATTTAACTTTCGCTTGATCGGTGAAGGAAAACATCGTTAGGAAACCGGCTTGCCTTAGACCCAAAAAGTCGACGACGTGTGTCAGTCAGCACATGAGGCTCATCTACTTCCCTATTAGATCTATTTCATGATTATATACACATATATGATTATATACAGAAATCTGAGGCCCAGATCTAAAAAGGTCATTGCGCTACTGATATACTTTCTATAAAAAAAACTATTATACTATTAGCAATGGTTGTTAGAGTTAAAAACAATGTATAAACTGATATGTTTACATAATGTTTAGTAGATTAGTTATGTAAATATTTGCGCGATGCTGTTATTCAATATCTAATGCCGGAATCCGGTGAATGCTTGTGTAATGTGAGCCAAGCTATAACGTGTAGCACTTAGCGGTTTTCAGAACTAAGGGTGTCTCAACTACTTATTTGAATATTCGCATCGCTGTATCATTTAAGATACAAATCCCGGATGGCTTCAGAATTTCTTTAAATTCGCATTTGGTTAAATAAATGGTGGACTTAATTATGCTATAACAACGCACTGTATTACGTGAATTTTTGATTTCCGACTATCTCAGTATTTACTGATAATTCGGACATTTCATCCAGGCCCCCTTGACATAGAATCCCTTGTGTCTGAACACCTTCCCAAAGTTTCATCAAAGCTTAAGAAATGCCGGAAAGTAAAGATACTATTTTTTTATCATTAAATGATGCTGTCTGTTTGAACGCGATAAAGTCAAAAACTATCGAACGTATTTTCGGCTCTCGTTTGCTAAGGAAAGGTTGGGTGCACAATTCGTTATAGTTTTATGTTAATTTATACTTCCTAGAATTCACGAAAGGCACACGGGGGTCGCTGGGTCCGGTCATCTACTATGAATTCACTTTTTATTTTTTACTAATAATTATGTTAGGTATGTATAGACTTATTGTTGTTTATTTTCCAATAATAAAACAGGTTTTTCATATGTGTTTGGCGTGTGACGTGAGATTTAATATGATTTTTCTATTCATATCTTTAAATATAGAATGTGTCGAAAGCAATAGGTCCGTGTGATCTCTTACGGAATATTACGCGATACTTGACATTCGGAAATATTTGTATAAGTTTTACTGTATGGAAGTCGCACGAGTCGCACGTTGGCTTCAACGTGCGACTCTCATCCATGAGGTCCTAGCTTTGATCCCCGGCTGTGCACCAATGCGCTTTCTCTTTTCTTTCTCCTATGTGCGCAATTACGGTGAAGGAAAACATCGTGAGGAAACCGACATGCCTTAGACCCTAAAAGTCGACAGCGTGTGTCAGGCATAGGAGGCTGATCACATACTTGTCTATTAAAATGACAAATGATCATGAAACAGATACAGAAATCTGAGGCCCAGACCTAAAAAGTTTGTAGCGCCACTGATTTATTAATTTTATTTACTGTATGTATTGAAGTAATGTAGAATGTAAGCTTTTAAATGGAAAGACGCCTACGCCTAGCCAAGACCTCACCTCTTTTAGAATAACACATTTACAATAATTTATAATACATAGAATTGTATTTTGTATTCTGATATAAGGCTGTAAATAAATAAAAATAAATAAATAAAGATAATACATAGAATAATACATTTGACTTACTTTTTTTGAATACATAAAAATGCATTGATTGAAAAACTCAGTTTAATTAAAACTTCGAAAACCCTGGTCATAATTGTGTTTGAACTAAATAATCTTTCATAACTTCTAAAACGAGATGTTTTAGCAAACTTTGGTGCTGGTAGCTTACGATTATGGCGCCCTCTAGAGACGTTTGTGATATCAAAAGAAAGTTCTAGATTAGCATATAAGCAATATTCTACTCACTCACGAACACCAGATAGGTTCTATAAGTCTATCATATAAGTTTAATATCTGTTTGAATTTACAAATACGTCAAGTTAAATAAATAAAAACGTTAAATAATGTTGTTATTAAAACGCTGATCCATCACATTATTAGCCTCGTCCAAACATGTTGTCGCTGTCCCACAATTTACCGTGTTAATGCGTTTGCAGGGTAAACACTGGCCGATATTAAACGACCGGATAAAATAACACACGAACACCGGACAAAAGTACAATACTGTGAATTATTGGTTGAATGCCTTTGTACTGGCACCTGTACGAATAACGTAGTTGTATAATCATTAGGTACATACCAATTGACGGCCTTCAATTCCCGATACAACATAGACGCACACTTACGTGCGATAAATAAATAAAAAATTGTTAAGTGCCTATCTGATACAAAACCGACACCCGCACACCGTCACAGAAAACCGACACCCTGAACATCTGTTCAAACGTTGGCAAAACAGTCTGGGACGCTTACTCTGTTTTATCGACAAGTTGCATTGTCTGTCATGACGTAGTGTTCTTCAGTCGTGTTTATTTAAACCAAAATAATGATTTCTATGCGAGAAAACCCGATCCAATGTGATAAAAAACATAGTGTTTATTGTAAAATATCATGATTAGTTCATATAATATCGATTTGATTGGAAGAGACCATTAAAATGGACAAGAAAAATGCAATTCGTAGAGGGGAACGTCCCTCTAAAGTACTCGAAGAAAATTATTACGCCAAAGAATAATAACTTTTAATGCGTACATATGTACACACACGTTTTTTTTGTAATATTTATGTTTACCATAATTGTCACGTTTTATAATAGATAGATTGTAACATATACTGTTGATATAGTATTTTATATGATGTGCTGAACTTTAATAAAATAAATAAGTGCCAAGGGGTAAGAACGAAGAAATTTAGTTGAGAGACGCAACCTAGGCCAATTCAACTCCAATATATAAAAACGTGTTTAAATGTTAATAACACGAAGTTAATATTATTCACTCAAGTTTTTTATTACGATAAACATTATCTCTATTACAATACAAAAGCTTCGTTACATTGGCCTGAATCTAATAACATTAATAAGCCATGCACAAAACTGCATTGTAATTCCGAGCGTCGCGTCAAAATAATAAAATTGAATGAACAAGATTGCGAAACCCAGTTCAACGGACGCATAAGAATCCCCCGGGAATTTTAACTAGGTAGGTGCTTTGAAAAAACGCTTCGAATAGATGGCGTAATAAGAAAATGAGTTATTTTTCGCCTGCTGCATCTTTCAAATTTAAATGTGGAATCGAATTGCTATTCTTATGAATACGGTTTTTCGCTTTTAGACATCGAAATGAATTCATAATGGAATTGTGACTTGTAAAGAAAATTTATTTTACGTACAGAAATTTGAATTCTAAATAACATATGTTCTATACATTTTTGTATTGAGTTTAATAAGAAAACAAATGTATCGAAAGCAATTCAAATAACGTGCGACACTCGTCCCTGAGGTCGTAGTTTCAAATTGCGGTTGCACCAATAGACATAGAGTCTATGTCCGTATTTAGCACTCGCTTGTACGGTAGGAACACATCGTAAGGAAACATGCTTAGCTCTAAGCCAACAACGTGTGTCTGTCACGGACACTGATCACCTTGCCTATTAAGAACAATTATACCAAAAACATACAAAAATTTGATTGATTTTTTAAACTTCACAAAATAAGAAACATAAAGGCGTCGTTATTATTTAAATAACATTCTCTAAGTAATGTCTATAAACACGCAAATATAACAATACAGAAACACAGCCTAATATGGTAGCGTAAATTACCTCCACAGAGCTCAATTGGTATGGCAATAATATTAATTGATTACAATTCAACACACCTGTTCTCTCTGTGGGTACATTACACTGAATTAATAAATGGTTGGTTTATATTGGATTTATGTTTGCTCTATATTTATAGCAATTGTTTACTATTCATTATATAGAGTTATTGTATTGTTGCAATTGCGGTTTAAAAGTGTTTTAGCAGTGTTAGTTTAGTGGTTAAGAGCAGTGTTGGACTAATGGTTTCAGCGTGCGACTCTCATCTCTAAGGACGTAGGTTCGGTGCAACAATGAACTTACTTTTTATGGGCGCATTTAACTTTCGCTCAAATGGCGGAGGAAAACATCGTGTGGAAACCGGCGTGTATCAGGCACAGGAAGCTGATCACCTACTTATGACATTGACAAATGATCATGAAACAGATGCTTAAGCATGGCCAGAGCTAAAACGATTGTAGCGCCGCTGATTTATTTATTTATTTTAGTTTTTAATTTAGTGTTTAATATAATGTCACATTCTCTTGAATAGAGCAAGCAAGGTCTGAGGGATTTTGTCTTAGGCCTAAAACTTGAATGTAGCGTAGATGGCTGGTCATCTGCTCGCTTATAATAAAAATAATTAAAGAAATAGGTGCAGAAGTCAGAGAAATCAAAGTCGTAGCACGTAGCTATTTCTCGTAGCCGAGTAGTTAAGCCACTCATAAACAGTTAAAAAAATATATTAATAAATCCTATTAGTAAAAAGTACTAGTATCTTGACTATCACTATTAAAAATCGTAATTTCGAAAAAAATATAATATGTCTTCTCTAGAAATGCTTGGACTTATATCTCAAGAACTACACCGATTTTGATAAAACTTAGAATATATTGAGATGATCCGATTTAAATCATTAGATCATCTCAATATGTTTCTGAGCAATGTGAAAGTTTTAATCGATCGTCAAAATCAAGTATTATCACCTGTACATTATTCTCTGTTCTCCTTTTTTGTCAGTTAATACATAATAATATGTATATTTTTCACTTTTAAGGTTAAAAATCTTAGAATATTCAAGTCTTACCTTTCATTATAATAACATAAGTACACGTTTTTAAATAAATTTAAATAAAAACTCTTTGATGTCATTGATTTGATATCTCCTACTTATAAACGGTTAACTTAGACTTGATCGACAGGGTTATATTAAATTTATAATGTGTTTCTACATCATCTATTGAGTTTTTCATGCCAACATGTAGACATATACAAATGGTTAATATAATCATAAATTCTCAAATATCTTATAAATCATTTCAGGGAAAAATAATATTAAAAAGTGAATAGATTATTTTCTAGAGGGATTCAAACATTCATTATGCTCTATTATATATTTATTATCCTCTATTTTTGACATGTCGCTTTGTACGTAGGGACCATCGATATGTAGGTAATACAATGCTCTTTGAAATACGTAGTAGATTTTTTTATTATTAAACAGAATTGTGGTGAGAGTAATAATAAAGTTGAAACCTATTAAGAAGAAATTGTTAGGTTACTATCGCGTATATTGAAGTTACAGTGTGTAAACGAATAGTGAAGAAATGGACATTATATTGTCCTCAATTGTTGCGCTATCCCGACAAGAACAAGGACTACAAATGCCGCTGTTTCCCCCAATTGCCTCCTACAATTAATAACTACACTAAACATTCATTATTTAAACGGTTTTTTCAACACGACGAACACAACGATATTCAATTCCAACATCCAAATTCGCAACTCTTTCACAAAATATAGTTAGAAAACTACCAGACATTTAATGAAAAAAAGAAGCTGATTTTAACACACACGATTCCTTTATACACACACACCCTACACGCATTCTCTCCGTAATATTAATGTTTAGTCTCTAAACGTTTTAATTGGCGTTTTGAATTTAAAACTATATTGTTTAGTAGGCTGTAAGGTTTTTTAAATAAATAAATATCATGTTCTAATACTATATGTTTATTAGTAATCATAACAATCAAAAATATACAGTATTTACAATTTTCTTAACCTATACCACGTTATAATTTTTGTTTGTGCAATAATGGATGACACACTATAAAATCACAATGTGCTATGCCACTATATTTATTTTATATTTAATTTATATTATTATTATTAATATATATTTATATTTAAAAAATTACGCTTAATCACTTAAATAACGCTGCTAGCAGCAAAAAGATCCGGATAAAACGCTGCTGACCTCGGAGGAACAAAACAGACCGCGGCACATTGCTCGCGTTGGTAATACAATTGGATTTTTTTCTCACTACGTTAAAGTGTTTCTTTTGCCCTCTAGGGTCCAATTTAAAGTTATTAGGCCACGCCCTGGCTACACAGCTTAAAAAGGTGGCGAGAGATACTAACGAGAACTTCAAAATATTTTGGTATTTGGCAACACTATTAATTATGTCATAACTGTTCGGTAGTAAACTGTGGTACTGCGGAAACCCTAAGATCACTTTTAATTAAACCGGAAAGGTAAGGCCTTAACGTAAGGCTTTTTAGTGATATTGAAAAGGTTGTATTTTGATTCGTTTGCCAAATGTACTTTGTAGTATGAGCCTTTAACTGTTATATGGGTATATACCTTTTTTTGTATCATGCGGAATAAATTTACAATTTAATTTTTAGTGGAGATATCTTTATATAAGGGAATAAATGGAATTATTCACATCTCCATCTAGATGTGTACAAATATCTATCTGTAATTTAAAAGTGTATTTACAGCTAAAATTTACTGTGAATATGAAATATTTATTCCAATTTCACTAGCAGATGAAGAAAATTGATGTTTAAAATATACTTGTGTAGGTGTTGGTACCTACATTATGTGCTTACAGATTACTTCGATGACGTCACACCTTAAAATGCGCTAACAAAGTTATTCCGGCCACTAAGGATATACAAAATTATTTTTTAAGCTATTGCATAGCTTCTATCGCGGGCCTCGAGCGTGGAGACCGAATCCAGAAATTCCGTAACGAAAAAAACCTTAAGCGTTAGAGCGGGACAGAACGCATACTGCGTATTCACATCTCTCTGACGAGATCGGTGCAGCCGGTGCGCGTTAGAGTGAGACAGACTATATAGGCGTGTTAGTCTGAGTCTGGTAGAGTGGTAGATTGAATTAATTTATCAAAGAAAAAACTTGAATAAAATCAAAGAAAAAAAATACTGCATAAATAAATAATTATAATTGCATAAGTTGAAAAAAAAAATTATGCAATAGCTTTACCGCGGCAGTCCCCGAGTGCCACACGTTTTCTTTTTTTTTTCAATTTCAATTCACTGGTACCTTAAGGCCGGCCAGTTAGACTGTTCGAGCATCTCTTTAGGTTTGAGAAACAATATACCTTCCTCCCTCACATCAGTATTAAAAGAGTTTGAACAATTCCATTTAGAACAAATATAGGTTTCCCCTCTTCGATCTTCTATAAAAGATTTTGGCGGACATTACCTGCACATATACACTGATACTTCATTGAAATAGAATTTTGATCTCACGCTAATCACGAAATGTACACATACCAGATAGATTGCACTAATGTTATTCCAATATATATTGACATAATCATTCTCTAGGAACTCAATCAAATTAATCTCGGGATTGTAGGAGCCATTTATTTAATTGGCCTGAAACTATTGTTACATCTGAGCCTTGTTTGTAAATCGAAGCACGTTTCCCAGCATTTTTGCGCCTAATTTATTTTAGACTGGTGAGCTGTTTGTTTCTAAAATACCTATCTGATTATAAGCTGATAGATTAGAAGTAGCGGGATACTGGATTGAACTGGTTTCAGACTATACTAATATTATATAGAGGAAATATTTGTAACGAATTGGCTCAAGTACTGGACCGATTTCAACAATTCTTTCACCATTTGAATGCCACATTATCACTGATTATAGGCTATTTTAAATGCAGGAAAAATAAGGATCATACTAAAATTACCCGAGGTGATAAAAAATGTTTTTCCACAATATTAAAGAACATACAATCAACATATCTACAATTTTTTTTTAAAACACCTGTCCCGAAGCCGGGACGAGTGTTATAGATATAGTGTGGTCAATTTCATGTAATCTTATTTGTTTTTTTAGTCATTTAAATTGCTAACTATTTGTTAATTAGCCATATTGAGCGACATTTTCGAGTTCCTTCGAACAACTGATCGTTTTTAAAGCGGTTTCTGCTCTGCACCACCTCTATGTGGAACTGCCCACTGCAGCTGCCTACTGAAGTATTTCTGAACCAATTCGAGATTGCTTCAAGAAAAAAGCGTATCAATTCTTAAAAGGCCGGCAATGCACTCGCGAACACTCTGGCATTGAAAGTGTCCGTGGGCGGCGGTCACTTAACGTGAGCCTCCCGTATGCCCCCTATTTTATAAAAAAAAATCGGTTGTCTGTAAAGTCGGTTTACTGACGATAGTTGAACGTGACAACGTCATAAGAAAATATTGATGGGATGGTTGCATTTTTCAAAAAAAAAAAAAATTTATAATAGGTATTTTGTATGGATATAGAGAAGGAGGTAAACGGAAATCACAATTGAATTGATCAAGTTACATTTATTTGTACGCATAAATACAATTATGTCAATTTTAAATGGAACGCCTCAGAGCGAGGTAACGCCTCAGAGCGAGGTAACGCCTCAGATCGAGGTAACGCCTCAGAGCGAGGTAACGCCTCAGATCGAGGTAACGCCTCAGAGCGAGGTAACGCCGCATGAGTCATGTTTTTTCGTGCGTGCAGCCGGCTCCATCGAATTATAAGACGTTGTCACGTCAAAAATATTCAACAAGGAATTTTAACGGCGACGGCAAGTCTTTCCTTTAAAATATTATGATTTGTTCCTTAATTCAAATTTTAATAGACTTAATAATTAAATTATTTATTTCAATCACAATACAATATTGAGAGTAGTTCGGGGTTTTAATAGATTTTATCTGACAAATAACCTTTGAAACTCTAAGTAATATTGTCTCTTTGATTATTCAACCACATAAAGCCGATGATTTTACCCAAAATAGACCAAAGATCTTCGATGTCTCTAATTATTTATTTTGAAGTTTGCATGTCACGTAAACTTTGCGTGTATGGAGAATATATGAGACATGACAGAATGATATCAGGTATACCAGTGTTAATAATGATTTAGGTTTAATATAAGTGCTGCGAAAACAGTCTATACAATCTTATAAAGTATGGGTATATTTTTATGTATGAGCAGTGTTGGCTTAGTTGTTCCAATGTGCGACTCTCATCCCTGGGGTCGTAGGTTCGATCCCTGCCTGTGTACCAATCGACTAATTGTCTATGTGGGCATTTAGTATTCGGTCTTACGGTAAAGTGAAGCATCGTAAGGAAACCGCCATGCCTTAGACCCAAAAGTCGACAATGTGTGTCAAGCAAAGAAGGTTAATCACCTAGTTGCATATTAGAAACGATCATTTCTAATATTTTTAAACCTATGGAACAGCCATAAAAGGCAGCTGCCCATGGATGTTACCGGATGCGTCGCTGGCCTTAAAGCTTTTAGTTATCTTCTTCCACCACCTCAACGGACATCACATCACTGACATATTTATTCAACACTAAGACGCCTATGTTAAAACTTATATCGTATCGTATGATGCAATTCCGATATGCATACCATATAATTTTACTATTCCACTTCTTCTTGATAAGAAATTAGCATGTCAATAGGCTGTCACACGGCAATCAGCAATTCGAGGCCTCGCAAAGTTTCATACCCTCGTCGTGTTGCGTCTTTAATGATGTTAACACTAACTTTTGTTTGACATATACTTGAAAAACTTTATATTACATTTAAGATTGGATTGCCTTAATCATAACCTGATGATCAATCAGTTATTAGAATGGGGTAGCTAGCTATCACTTTATTACTAATAACTTTTTGAATTTTGGATTAATGGTAAAAAGTTACATAGACATAATTGTAGGCATAGCGATTTGCTACAAAATGTGTCTTTACAAATTTTATGTACGTTGGATAGTTTAGGAGATATAGCCAAAAACGTGTTTTTTGCACCCCTTTTTCCAAGATGGCGGCCGGGGGACAAGCACGCTTACCCCACAAAATTGAGGTTAAGCTTGTATTGACCCCCCATCGTGTCCCTTAAATAAAATTGCATCCTCTAACAAATATTCAGTTTGGCCCTCAAATTGTAACATTTCAATGGACTAAAGCTTTTGTCAGCGTTCTCATGCAAAGCTTTGTTGTACCTAAATACAAAATTAAATACATAATTCTATATAAATTTAGGGAGAAGAGACCTTCTCCAATTCTATCAAGTGCTTTCAGTGCAATATTATTGACAGCCTAGATCTGCGGGGTCAAAATCCATATGCATTTAAAAAATTTCAATTGATCTAATGGCGTTTTTATTTATAGATATTGTTACTTATTGTAGCTTAAAGGTTATTTTTTATGCCTTCAAATCATAATCTACGTTTTGTCATATTTTTTTTTATCAGCTGAGTGAATTTCGGTGGCGGTTTTTGGTTGTTTCAAATAAATGTAACATTTCTAAGCTAAGTATAAACTGTCGTAATCGTAACGGATGGCGTAGTCCTGCTCTTTCGTGAATTTTGTAAACGTTGTTGACATTCATAAGCATGCTCTAAGAAGCATCTAAATTGAATAAACGTATTTTGATTTTGATTTTTTTTTTGATTACTAACATAAAATTAGGGGAAGTGGGGTTACGACGCTGAACTAACAAAAAACTGTAACTTGATTTATTTAAGGGTTCTTAAAAGTAAATGACACATCTGTAACATATAAAGGATAATACAAAATAAAATATTACAATTTATGTATGAAAAGCTACTAGGTTCATTTATCACAAGCAAAACTGACGTTTTACAATTTATTGGCTACAAGTGTAAGATTGTTAAAATTTTGTTGTTATTTTTATTATTAATACACTAGCTGACCCGGCAAACGTTTGTTTTGCAATAAAAATAACTATCTACAATAATAAAAAATAGGGGTTGATCTTAGAGGAGTGAAAATTAGATGTTGTATGTATATTTGTATGCTGTATCATAAAAAAATTTTTTTGGGGTGGACACCCTTTATTACTTAGGGGTTTATAGATATGTAGTTGCCGATTCTTAGACTTACTGAAAATGCATAAAAAAATTCATAAGAATCTGCCGAGCTTTCGGAGGAGTATGGGAACGAACATTGTGACATGAGAATTTTATATATTAGATAAGTTACATATATAATATATATATTACGTTACATAGCCTCTGTCTTACCTTTTTTGCTGCCGAATAAAACTTGGTTTGTATTCGTTCATCTTTATAGTCGAAAGATACATCAAAGGGAATGAAAGTCAGTAAATATCTCAACAAACGGACGGATAAAGTAACACAAGGGTCTAACAATCGGTTATAAAACTGTTCTCGAAAGATAACGACCCCCTTTTAACTTTACTTGTTAGCGATATACGATAGTTGTGCTTTATAAAGGATTGATCCTCTTTCTTACATTGTTATATGACTTAGCTGGTTAGCTTTGGTTCGACTGCAAATCATGAGGTCTCAAGTTCAAGTCCGTAAGGCTAAAAACTAAAAAATACTTTGCAGGAGCACTATTATTTGTTTAGAAACACCAATCGCCCGGGTGGCGTCTTGTGTCAGTCGTAAATAAAATAGTAATAATTTTCAAAGATGCAAACAAGTCAAGACAAGGCATTTTCGCACCCCATACGGCGCAGATCCTGACTGGCCACGGGTCCTTTAGACACTCTTTACACAGATAAAAACAAAAGAACCGACCAAACGTTGGTTTATTTACTTGTTGATTGTACGACTTTCAATAGAGCCAGGTGTGTGGAACTCGAGACATGACGGCGTCCCGGGATGGGCTATCCGACATTTAGCTCAATCACAGTTCGCAACTGGTAATATTCACTCACAAAATTAGCTATATCAGTATGATGAATAACACAAGAGGAGACGTGGGTCTCGCCGAGCCCGGATGACGACGGAAATATCTCATGATATTTATGGGCGAGATGGGTTTACGGACCGCAAACCCCAAGTCTAAGAGACCTAGTTTTAGTAAATAAAGTCCTTTTTTAGAAAAGGGGAGATTTGACACTCTCCTGCCGCTTAGCTTCTCGGCCACAGATCTGCCTGATCGCGTGGTTGTCGGTTGATAGGCGATTAGAGGTCGCATAATAAAATAGTTTTGAATATGGAATCTAAACTTGACATGTATGTTTTTTTTTTTTTTTTTTGGCTCTGGCACGGTTTGTGCATTAGCCAGCGTCAAGTATAAGATTTTTTTATAATTCGTGCTTTTTGCCTTAGAAATTCGACCATGTCCTCCATGTACGGTTTAGGCACTCGCCCGGTACCGCACAACCCTCCCAAAGGCCGAGAACAAATTTAAATTAAATTAAAACTTGCCCTCGAACCGGGAATCGAACCCGGTACCCCTCACCTCACACGTATGTTACTATGTTTAGTAGTAGCCAGAGGCCAAGTTACCACAAACCAGTCATAGTTTACAAAATTTTCATTCTAAATTCAAAATTGTTAAAAACGAAACCAGTTTAACCTGGAAATAAGATTAGACGGTAACTCATTAGCATCCGGGAAATATGTATGACCAGTAATTGATTTGACATGATCCGAGATTGTCATTGGTGGGGTAGATAATTTCATAACGCACGGAACGCGTCAACGTCGCGGTAAATTTGCATAACAGCCAATAAGCGTTTTGCCCCCACAATTCAGGGATTCCGCCTGGAGGTAAAAATTAGCTGCCTCGGTTGTAAATACGATAAACGGGCAAATGTTGTGTCTGTCTATTTTGCTGTGACAGTAACTCAGTACAACCTTAGTTCTTTAGAGATTTGTCTATCGTGTTCATTTGTTTTTTTCTAATAGAGGTGATTTCCTCACAATGTTTTTTCTTCACCGTACAAGCGAGTGTTCAATACGCACATAGATAGAAAGTCTGTTGGTACAAAGCCAGGATTTGAACCTACGACCTTAGGTATAACAGTCGCACGCTGAAGCTGAACATTACTCTTTGGCGTGACCTAACTGAGTCAGTCGAGTAGTCAGGAGTCAATACTAGGTAAACAAAAATTCTTATCAAACAACGCCATAGCTGTATTTTTTTAATATGGTACCTACCGTAAATACTATATATTGCCTGTAATGATCATGGTTCACATATATTCCTATTGAACGAAATTATACGAAAATGTCTGTAAAGTATGAAAATAAATTTTAATTGCAAAATTGCGGCAACTACGTATATACAAGTTTTGGTAATATATACATTCAGACTTGGTAAATATTAATTAATATTCAATATATGAAAAGTAAATAACGTCGAAAATAAAAATTTAATGTGTGTAGTAAAATGTTCGAATACGAGAATTCTGCAGAGAAATAAGTTTATATATGCTTTTATATCAAGCCTACTATTTCGTCGTACAACGTTTTACTTGAACGCAAATTATGGTTTACATATGATTCTTGAAGTTGGTTGTAATTTCATTACTGTTAACATATCAATCTAATTAAATACTCCCAGTATTATATGGTTTATAAAACGGCATTCCTACAGCCGGTGTGTGAGTGCCCCATCTTGAGACCCTCCAGAAAAAATGCATTCCCCGTAATTATTTCATCTACTTTCTTGTGATACGTGTCCTGTCTACGTTTTAGCAGATTGATGTAAAATTGTACTGTATATGTACGTATTTTAGTATTATTAGGGTTTCAAATCATACTTAAATTGAAGAAAAACAAATATTCAACGGCACATTAACACAATATTGGCTTACATTTTTCAATCTATTTGATAATTATTGTCAATAACCGGATATTATTTTTTGTGCCTGAGATACAACATTTTAGCTTTAAGCATACGCACGATTTACCACGATTATGTGTTAATTACGTTCAGAAAGAAAAATCCGTTGGCGCATAGAGTTCCAACCTAAAGCCACTTGAATGAATGAATCTTTGAATTACAATAATAAATAGTTTTTACTGGTCCTCTGTAATTTTATAGACTTGATTACTTTAATAATAATAAAAATAAAAGACACTTAAACAAATTTTTATAATCTTGTTATTTTTTAAATATCTGTGTACCCTTTTTGGCAAAAGCCTCCTCCAAAGTCCCACCAACCCTGTCTGCAGTGTGCCACTCTCGGCCATGTACCACCTGCTGTTTCCCTAATCTGGTCTATCCTCTAATTTGTCTTCCGCTTTTGCGTTTATTGTACCTTTATAGCTTTGCCTCTTTCACTTCAGACACACGGATTCGTAGCAAAGAGATTTAAAAAGTGAAGCCCCACAAAGTTTTTGTTCTAAAATCTATGCAGTGTTTTTTTACTTTTTAATGCATCAATTTTAGGACAGATTATCAGGTAATAAAGATTCTGTTTATTTATATAAAAGATTTTTAATAGACAATACAAATCTCTTTAGTGATTAATGATTATTATTGATTTACCATTATGCATAGTAGATAACATCACATCGCTGCGCATCATCCGAGACGAATAAGGGACTCTTGGGACGTGGTGTTCAAGTGCATAGGCGCTAATTAAAAATTCAAGTTGGTGCCTGGTAGTCAGTACCGTCACCCCAGAGTTGGTGCTTTCCTTGGTCAATCAGTATTACAATACAACTAAAAGCCATCATTAAACGTACAAAAGCGTATATGAACTTATAAAATTATTTTTGTGTTCTATTTATTGTTTGGGTAAAATTATACCGATTATTCAATTTTTTTTCTTAATAAATTTCACAAAAAAGAGTGCGACTTAACATGAATTACAATCTAGCCTATACAATAATTATGGCTAATAAGTAATATTATTTTGACCTAATTTTCTACAATACTATAACTTAAACTAAGTTCTGTTTATTGTTTGGGTAAAATTATACTGATTATTCAATTTAATCTTGAAACTTGTCTATGATATGAAGGTCTGCGTTCAAGCCTTCCTCTTAAATTGCTCAGTCTATTAGTTTTTTATAGAACAGGGGGCAAACGGGCAGGAGGCTCACCTGATGTTAAGTGATACCGCGCTCAATGCCAGAGGGCTCGCGAGTGCATTGCCGGCCCTTTTAAGAATTGATAAGCTCTTTTCTTGAACGACCCTAAGTCGAATTGGTTCGGAAATACTTCAGTGGGCAGCTGGTTCCACAAAGTGGTGGTGCGCGGCAAAAACTGCCTTGAAAAACGCTCAGTTGTGAAAACAGCAAACACACTTTGCATTAACATAATCAATTGTACAGACAGCAGATGATTTTGTTATATACTATGTAAAGAAGCTCCTAAATTTAATAACTTAGCTATGGAATAAAACCTAACCTCTTTTCAAATTTGGATAAAAGCCCAGACTGCATTTACTAATCACGTAGCGGAGTGCAATAAAAGTAACAAGCGGCACTTAAGTATAAGTTAACCGTTACAGGTGAAGATGTATTGCACTATTAAACTGAATTACGCCCCTAAGAGGTCTATAAACTTAGGTCGGTTTATCTCGTTTGCGGCGAGATGCTATGGTAATTAAGAGGTCACTGACCTTTTTGTCTGGACGTTTTTTGGGTTTTTGAGACAGTATCTCGACTGAGGTCACTGACCGTTTAATACTAGATCTTTCGAAGTAGTATTAATGTGGCAGCATCTTCAAAATTTGATAAAACTTAAGTTTTTCTTACTGAAATGAAATTTGATGATTTAATAGAAAGATTTAAAAATACAGATTTTATAGTCGGATTATCTATTGAAACTTCTTTTTATTAGCCCTACATTTAAATAATATTTGATGATACTTATACATTTTTAATGAATCAAAAAGACTTTGCTTTGCTGATTAAATTTCTTTTTCCTATGACAGAAAACTTGGCGCATTAATTTCTTTAACATTTTAAACATACTAGGTATATAAACATTATGAGACAAACATTTATGTTGTTTGAATGTCGAGGACAAACTTCACTATGACAATTCCATCTCAAAATGAGATTGCAGTCGAGTACTGTTCTAAAGTAATAACATTACTGCAATCTGTGTACAGTTTAAAGTTAACTTCCGGGAGTTTGAAGTGCGAAATACTATAACAGCGGTTAAGTTCCACTTCCGGTTTCCATAAAGATCAGGTATGCTTTACTTCACTAGAAGTTAAATCTACTTATTAAGAAACGAATAGCCATTGGGTTTGAACTCTACAAATATATATATGCGTAACTAACCGAGTTTTATAGTTTATACAATAAAACGTTCCATGATAAACCCAGTACAATGAACACTTTTACAGGTGATCGGATTAATAACTGTCGCTGATGCCGGCCATACACACTACGGTCTACCGGAGAGGTCTACCTGTGCAGGTATGCCTGCGCAGGTAGACCGGAATATGTGTGGGAATAGACCTGTGTAGGTTTTTGAACCTGGGCAGGCGACCGGCGCAAGATCGAAAATCGATTCTTTCTAGTGACACCGTACGGTGTACCGTGCGTGTGTGCGTGTACTCCGGTCGCCTGCGCAGGTTGTTAAGATAGTAATCGGTTAAATAGTAATAATAATAGTTCAAATTTCAATTCATTTAATAAATTAACATGACTATATGTTTTCCTTTTCACTAACCAATGCTTACACCACTTTCTTCGCTTGTTTTTCGTATAATTTTTCTTCAAAATTAAAGCAAGACCTAGAAACGCAGGCGTGTCATCGTCCACATTCGATGTCATCGCAAAGAGAACTGAAGACCGCTCCGATACACCGGAACGTCCCCATACACGCTACCATTATTCGGTTGACCTGCGCAGGCACACCTGCACAGATTACAAATACTCTCCGGTAGACCGTAGTGTGTATGGCCGGCATTAGTTTCATCATCGGACGTCGAGGCAGAACACGAAATTCTACCCGTGTCACCTCGATGTCCGCAGTTTTAGTCATACACCACCACTATATGGAACCAGCTGTCCACTGAAGTATTTCCGAACCAATTCGACTTAGGGTCCTTCAAGAAAAGAGCGTACCAATTCTTAAATGGCCGGCAAGGACTTGGGAGCCTTCTGGCAATGTGAGTCCATGGGTAACTTTAAAAAAAAACTTAAATAATTAGGAGAGTAACGGGCGGCCTTATCGCTTCTATAATAATGTATAGTGTATGTATATGTATGTACAAATAACAAAACATTGCCGACATTCAATTAATTCTTTGTATGCGCATTGTATCCGATCAAATATTGTTATTTCGTGTAGTAATAAAAGTATCATTTGAAAATAAAAACAAATATAGTAACTATTTTGATAGTAATTTAATATATGAAAGCGTAGTGGTTGGGCGTGCGATTATGAACCCTTTAATCGTATGTTAATACCAGCTGTGAAACAAAGGAACTTTTCTTGTAATGTGTTCATTTGTAAAGCAAATAATCTAGAGAAAAATGATAGGTAACAGAACCCAAAATTATGTGTGTAAGTTACAGAACCTACTTGCCTAAAAAACAAAATAATCAAAAAATCCGATGCTGAAATTTAAAGACAGAAATTGTAGCTTCAATATTGTTTATTATTATAATAATATAAAAAGCGATATTTATTACGTGTCCAAATAAATTTTCCAATCGTAAACCCTTCCAAAGAGTTTTTATCTAATACTTAAGGATAAATAAAACACTTAATCCCCGGAAGGTATTGGGAGGATTCATAATATATCCTGGGGTCACGGAGGGGTCAAATGTGATTTAGCGGGATGCGCGCCGGTTTTTCGCAAGGAGCAAACCCATGTCATCGGGGTTTAGTGGATTTTGAATAGCTATGCACTGAAAGAGAAATCTTTTGATTCAATTGAAACAGTTTTATTTGAGTTTTATTAGGAATTAGGATCAACCTTTTTGTAGTGTATGCCGTAAAAGTTTCAGTATAATTTTTTCATATAAAATTTGTGTTTTTCCATACAACTATTTATCTCTAATTCTACCTCTAATAATAAAAATTCTTAATTATTAAGCTTCAACACCGCATTACGTCGGGAGTAAAATAAATAATTGGTGTATTTGATATAGAAACATAATATCTCTTAAATAATGGTTTCTTACTGAAATTAATTGAATTATTTATGTTTGCAAATTATTATGCTGTAAACCGATAGATTATTATGCTATAAATTTATGGTTAAATAGAATCTCTCTCTTAAATAATATTTTCTAATTAAAATGAATTGCAGTATTCATGTTGGTATAATTTTTGAAGAAGTACTTACTAATAAAAATAATACTAGTACATAGTGATATATATAACAAAATAATGTGTAATTGAAGTAGGAGTTAATATAATATTGTTTTTAAAATAAGTTATAATTTATTTATGCAAATGGCAATACTATTTAAACCTAAGCAATAATTACCTACTTAAACCACTTTAATCTAACATCCGTTTTATTGTTGAATATCACAAATTCTTTGTGTTATTTTTACACAATATAGTTTATCCTTCTTGAGCCATTCCATCACATCAAAATCTCTTCAAATTCAAATTTTCGCACTTTAAAATTTAAATATCTGGAAGTGAAACTTGGACATTGTGGAAGGTGGAAACAGCTTTAAAATATTCGGAAGTTTGTACAGAAGTTGACTTTTAATACTTACAAGACTTTAAGTGGCTTGAAGCTTAAGTTTTCAGCGAAATAAAATACTATTTCAGTATTAAGTTTTAATAGTTTATTTAAATATAATGGTAAATAAATATAGAACATTAAAAAAAAATGTATAACAAGCCAACATCACGCGGTGTTCTCAGGCGGTTACCCATCCAAGTACGCCCGCACCCGACGTTGCTTAACTTCGGTGATCGACCGAGAGCCAGTGTATTCAACTTGGTATCGATATTGGCGATAAACCACAAGCGTTTTAAATATTATATGGCGGTTGGAAAATAAAGATGAGATTTCTTACTTGAGATAGGCTTTTTATTAATTTGGATATGTACCTTAAGAAGGAACAATTATTCGCGCTGTCGGGAAATAAAAATAAAACTTTACTTACTAGGATTTTACTGTACGCGGATTTTACCCTTGTGATCCCAAAATTGACCTCAAAAGTGCGATTCGCGCCATAGTGTGATTGGCTATTACAAGAATTGGAAAATAACGAGCTGGCCATCCCATCAGTTATTTTGCCAATTCATAGAATACATGAATATTTTTTATCTGTGGCAGTTTGCGTTGTTTATGGATTTCGATGTCAAAATTTAAGTTTGGAACGCTTAAAAAGGGATGTTAAATCAATGTAAAGAATTTATTGCTGACACTGGTTTCATTTTATTATTATGATTTGCTAAGAACAATTAAACTTATAATATTGATATTTATATTATGAATGTAATATACTAATGATAATGTATCAATTTAGCATATTTTAAAATGTATACGATGCCAAAGGTGTTGAAGACGTATTCTAATTTCTATAAGAACAGTCATTCAACAAGACTAAAATCGTTGAGTAAACTAGAAGAATATACATACAATGAGCTGAATTATAGAAATTAAAACCGCTATTCTACATTTAAAATAAACAAAAATAAATCAGTGGCGATACAACCTCTTTAGGTTTGGGCCTAAGTTTTCTGAATCTGTATCATGATCATTTTTTTAAATCTAATAGACGGTAGGCGATCAGCCTTCAGTGCCTGACACACGCCGTCGCATTTTTGGGTCTAAGACATGTCGGTTTCCTCACGATATTTTCCTTAACCGTTCGAGCGAATGTTAAAATATGATATGCTCATAGAAAAAGTCTATTAGTGCACAGACTGGGATGGAACCTACGATCTCAGGGATGAGAGTCGCACGCAGAAACAACTAAGCAAACACTGCTCTATTATAAATTTATGATTCTATAAAACTTGGTGTTAACTAGTTCGAAGACCGCGACGTCAGAGCCCCATCCGATACAGTAAACATCAAAACGCTATTACGAAAACTGGTTACCCCAACTTAGTTAGCCGTCCCCTCTCGGGCCAATAAAATACGATGTAATTGAATTTTCCCAGGATCAACCCACCGACCTGTCGCACGTTGATTGGCTGGTATTCAAATTTTCTACCGAGGTGTTGCGTTATGATGTTCTGTGGCTAATATTTTTGCATGTCCCTAGGCTAAACGCTACGTAATGGAGCGTGAAATTGAGCGATTTATTGGGCGGGTGTGGTTGTATGCAAATATATATTGGATATTCGTAAGATTTAATAGTTTTCGACTATACTGTCATCAGGAAATAGTTATAGCCTGTAGCCTCTCCATGGTATAGTTTTAGTTAGTAACTATTGAATAACAATTTAAAGAAATACGTACGACTAAACTCTGGTAAGTTTAGTAATTTATTTTAATACATACAGTAGAAATCAAAAAACATTTATAACATCGATACGCGCTTTTTTTAAAAGCAATATTTCATAAAAATCCGTAGCCTTCAACTGTAGCCGACACGTTCAATGTTTTACAGCCCTTTCAGCGTACAAAATGATTTATCAAAGTGCTAAATCCATCAAATACTAAAGGGAAATCTATTGTTGGAAGGTCTGCAATGTTCGGCCGTAAAACATCTCGTAAAATTAGCCTGGATTAAATTGAAATAGATTAGATCTTAAGTTAGATTTCGACTTTCAGAAGATAATTAATTAAATCTCCACTCGGCTCCGATAAATACGAGGATTTGGGTAAAAGAGCATGAGAAGCAGCTGATTAAAAAAATATATATATAGCGTATTCATTTATAGAACAAGTGAAGCCACACAAGATACGCAATTCTTTTTAAAAGATCTTTTTTCTAAGGAACCTTCTAGAAGCATAAACTATTGAAAATATTGACACCATGGACAACGGACTATGACGCATACGTCACATGCCATAACATAGCCAACACATATGTTTTCAAGACTTCAGAGACAATATTTATTTATTTCTTACATAATTATTCTATCTTTAGTATGCACCATATATTAACTTGGGAAGTAGAGTATAACACAAAATCACCAAATTGTAGTAATAGATCTTGAGTTTGTGTTCCTAGTTTAGGTGTAGGTTATAATATCTGCTATATAAATAGATGTACCTATAATTATACTTTAAACGTTTAGTCTCGCAATCCACCCATTGGGACATTTCATCTTTTAACATGTTCTTGATTTGTGTACAGTCAGTACAAGGAAATTGACAAATGTACATTGGGTTGCCTGCCTATATATTGAGAAATAATTTTAATGATTATTTTTCCGACCCAAATATCGGCCAATAGAATTGCACCATTCGACGTCACGTGGTACAACCTACATGGTATTATACTGATAATTTTTTGTGAAAATTTTCTCTGGTCGTTGCTTCAAGAAAAGTATTAAGTAGTTGTTTTATTCATTATGAAATTCTTATTTGTTAACTGTACATTTCGTCTCATGGTGCAATTCTATTGGCCGACATTTGGGTCGGAAAAATAATCCCCCGAATACCACACGAGCTTCAAAATTATCGGGCATTTCCCTCAAGGTTCCCTGCAAACAAATATAGTCGTCATGACGACTTATAGTCGTCATGACGACTATATTAATTGTTTGCAACGAACCTATCGGGAAATACCCGATAATTTTGAAGCTCTTGTGGTATTATAAGTGAGTATTAAATGTTTGTAAATAATTCGATTCGGTACACATTTATGATCGTTTATAAATGACACTAAAGCCTAAGTTTAGCGATAAAGTGCCCTAATCAGTGGAAATCAGTCAAGTATTTCGTTTTTACGATTATGTGTAAAAGAAATATATTTTACGCATATTTTTACTACGTGCAGTTGTTGGCCTAGTGGCTTTAGTGTGCGACTCTCATTCCAGAGGACTGTGCACCAATGGACATTATTTCTATGTGCGTATTATGAAGGAAAACATCTTGAGGCAGCCGACATGTCTTAGACCCAAAAAGTCGACGGCGTGTGTGTCAGGCACAGGAGGCAGATTACCTACTAGCCTATTAGATTGAAAAATGATCATGAAACAGAATCAGAAATCTGAGTCCCAGACCTAAAAGGTTGTAGTGTACTGATTTATTTTATTTTTACTAAGAAATCATTAAAATAATTTTTCGTTTTAGTATCAAATTGATATACGAGTACAAATAATTCTCGTTCTCTACGGATGTGTTATAATAGCGAATTGCTTTGGTGATAATACGCGCCGATATTTAGAATTCGGCTGTTGAAATATTCTACAATTTTTAATTATTGATAAAAAAAAGCTTTCTTATAAATTCTCTGTTAAAAATATCAGGTTATAACCGTAAACTTTCCTTGTTTCTTCACTGTACAACCTCTTCTGGTCAATTTAAGCCCGGTCCGACGTTTTGACGGCCGGATTTTTATACGTTTTTTATTACACAATAAAGTTCCCTTAGAGCAAGATAGTTAATCTAGAGTTCACGGTATCCGAACTGTTTGAAGGAAACGTCAATTTAATTAAACGCCGTTCCTTTGTAACGTTGTAATTAGAGTTAAAGGGGCTTTTCGATTTTGGCAATTCTATTGTTATGTACCCTTAGGAAAGGAACCTAAAAATAGAATAAAACCAATATAAATTTTTAGGATATGTTACATAATATTATTTGTATATAGAACACTGCATTGTATTGTATAAGTATGTTGTTTTAAGTCGTTCTCACAAAGAAAAGCGTATAACTTTATTATAAAGGCCCCATTTCAAGAAGAAGAAAGTGCTGTTTCATCAAGACAATGAAAACGATGGCAAAATTCTCAATTAAGCTTCGAATTGCTTCCGTATTCACCGTATTCTCCAGATTTAGCCTCCAGCGATTTTTTCTGTTCTCAGACCTCAAGATAATGCTCGCTGGACAGAAATTATGCGGTGATGAAAAGGTAATCACCAAAACTGAAGCCTAATTCGAGGCTAAAGACAAATCGTACTGTAAAAGTGGTATCGAATAATTTTATGACCGCTATAATCGTAGTATCGCTCCCAAATGCAACTAAATTTAATAATCAAATCAAATTCTATTAAAAAAATAGATTTTTTCTATGTAAAGTTCATAGGCTAGGTAATGAACTTTTAAGCCCACCTATTATATTCCTATTCCATTCTACTATAGCAGTAATGAAAAACATCTTCAAGGGGATTCGGGATGGGATTCTATCAAGGGAGTGATATAATCCCGGTTATATTTAATTTTATATGTGATAGTCACCCGGCAATGTAATCACAAATTCTATATCCCAATTAAGACAATGAATGACCTATATTGAAAAATACCTTTTATTTGAAAAATAGGTCACGATACATAAATATTACAAGCAACAGAAATAATCGTGGTTCTCCCAGTATTCAATTAACTAGTTCACTGTTGAAGGCATGCTTGGTTTTTTCGTTTGAATGCAAACGTTCGTCAGAGGAGCTCGCTTTCTCATTCAATGCAACCAATTTACTGTCAGTGCGATACGGTTAACATGGTTTTAATTTTCGTGTTTCTTTTTTCATACTGTTTATTGAACTGGTTATTCTTGCGATTTTATCGTTCGATTTGCACTAATTGGTTTCTGCGTAATAAATACGGTAAAGGAACCATAGGTCAAAGCTATCACCAGCCACCTATGGAGAAAAATATAATTTAATTAGACAGAGAAAAACAACTCCCCAAACCCTTTTAGCGGTTTTGGGAATAGATAAGAAGCAATAGAAATAATTATATATTTAACTAACCAGTGGCGCCTTTTAGGCCTGGCCCTCAGATTTCTTTATCTGTTTGTTTTTTAAAATAGGCAACTGTAGGTGATTAGCCATCTGTGCGTGACATACGTCCTCGACTTTTGTGACGAATGCTGTTTCCTCACGATGTATTTCTTCATCGTACTAGCAGGGCTTAGATGCACCCATAGAAAAACACAAGTGGTACACAGCCGGGGTTCGAAGCTAAAACTTCAGGAATGACAATCGCACGGTGAAACCAATAGGCTGCTCACTTTGTTTAACTAAGTATACTATAATATAACAATCGCGTAACATAATGAATTAAATAAAAACAAAAGAAGATTTGTTAAAACACGAAATTTGTTAACCTAAAATGGTTTCAAGTAAAACAAACTTTAGGAAACGTCTTTGCATATTAAGGAGAATATTAAATGAGTCCTTGAAATATAAATGAATGAATGAAATATAGTTTTGAAATATTAATTCTATATATTGCATTCATAAAGGTCCTTTACACTTCGAGAAACTTCAGACAGTTGTTATATGAATAAAGAATTTAATCGAATATTACATTCAATAAATCTTCAAATACTTGGCTTTGATTTGTATTTATTGAATATGAGCGTTTCAGAGAATAAGTTCGAATTCTTTATAATTCAGAATTTCTATTAGTTGGAGACATATTACCTTTATATTACCGACTACGTAACTATGTAACTTTTCTTTTTTCTATTGATAGTGTTTTTTTTAATTTGATTCTTGATACATGTTTTCCATTACGTTATAGTATAATATAATAGGTTGAGGGTAGTGACGAAGATATACACGGACGGTAAAAGCCGTGTATTGGACTTTCTTGATTTATAAATTGTTCTCTTGTTATATCAAATTTTGGATTCTCTTTTTGTAAATTTCTGAGGAGTAAGTTTTTTTTAATTATTTACTTTTAAATTATTTGAAATGTTTTATTTTAGCTTTCGGAAACGCCCTCAAATAAGGTTCAATTAGGGTTTTAAATTTATTTATGTGGTAAATTACCACCACTTTATAAATTAGAAACTTATCAGTATTCTTCTTCTTTTTAAAACATCCTGTACTAATTCGTTTTATTTTACATAAAAACCCATTATAATACATAACCTTTGTGGTTATATAATGGGGTACTTATAAACTAATAATAAATACTAAGTCTTCTAGTAAAAGTCTTCTAAAAGTAAAATCTTAGCGTCCTTCAAGAAAAGAGCGTAATAATCCCTAAAAGGCCAGCAACGCACTTACTAGACCTCTGGCAATGTGAGTGCGGTATCACTTAACTTCAGATGAGCCTCTTGCCCGTTTGCTTCCATTATATAAATAGGATAAAGTAATATGAAAAGTATAACTATCAACACTTTTGAATAAACACTTCTTAAACCAATGGCAGCAAAATTTAATTTTCCTGAAAGCGATCATTAAGCGTTGAAAAGACTGTATCAAGAACTGAATATGACTTGAGACTATAATGAATGGCGCACCTCACAATACATTTCTAAAGGTCTATTCGGCTTTCAAGGATTCCTTGGAAAACGAGAAGGGATCACAATTCATTATAATATGAAGTTGATTTTCCATTGTGAACCTCCATAATACTCTCATTTGGTTTAGATCAAACGTCGACTACAATACCAGGTCGCATTTGAAATCGATTAAGATAAGCCATTGATAACTATCTGTGTTATTCGTTAGACAATCTTTTATATCCCTGAACATCAGGCAATCCAAAATGGTTCTGCCAGTGGCTAACCCAAAAATGACAAAGCAACTTCTAAATCTAAACAGAACTAACCTCAAAATAGGGACAATTACGGGCCATTGTCTCCTTAATAAACATCTTTATGTCCTAGGCGCGACAGACAGCCCCATGTGCAGAGGCTGTTTCAGCGCAGAGGAATCAGTCACCCACGTAGTCCTGGAATGCGAGGCTGTGGCTAAACAACGTGCAGAAATCCTCGGAACACTAGAGGTGAAGCCTGCGAAATGCCCAGGAAGCCTCTGTGATTTTGGAAGGAGTTTGGCTTAGTTAGCCAGGACTTACGTACAACGGACCTATTGAGCGTCTAAGTACGGAAAAAGAGTCCACAAAACATAACCATATCCCTCAACATTTTATATACTTAGAGGCAAATATGTTAAAAGTATAAAAGAACTGCTTTATTTTAACTTCCCTATAGTCAAGATCTAAATTGACACTCGAAGAATAGTGACCGTCATAACGCACGCTTCAAAGTAAATAAAACAATGGCGCTCCAACCTTTTAGGTCTAGGCCTAACTTCAGACTTGTTCAGATCTGTTTTTTATAATAGGCAAGTATGTATCAGTCTTCTGAGCCTCACACGCCCTCGACTTTTGTGGGTGTAAGGCATGCCGATTTCCTCACGATATTTTACTTGTACGAGCGAGTGTCATATACATAGACAGAATCTCCATTGACGCATAGCTCGGGTTTGAACCTTGGAACGTATACGGTAGGGTACGACCTCGGGGATGAGAGTTGCACGCTTAGACCACTAGGCCAACACTGCCCCTCCTCACATATTTAAATAGAGTAACATACGTAAGACAAGTGTCAAAAAGGTTACCCGTGACAATATCAGGAAATCAAAATGGATAGCCATTAGCTTTTGTTTAAATTAAAAATATGATTTTAGTACCGTAAAAATTAGACAACTCTCTACAAAAACCGAAGTGTTTTTAGAAATGTTGAATTACTACACTAGTGTGTTGTTCATCATCGATCATTACAACTTTATATACGTATATATAACTAATTATTTATTAGGTTAAATGTCTTTTAAATAAGCTGATATATATCATGTTCATTTATTTTAAAAATCAACAATTCAATGCCCATTTAATATATATAGCTATTGACTGTGATTAAAAACGTGTGTTTATTTGTATTAAAAAATCTGTTGTACATAAAAGCTAATGTCAAAAGTGTAACTTGTACATTACCTTATAACAGTTCCATGTAAAGCTAGACAATACGTATATATGATTCTAAAGCGTCAATAAAAAACATGAATTATAAGCTTAACTCAAGAATATCTGAATGAAAAAATATGCAACATTTTTATGAAAATATCCCATTGAAACTCAGGAAATGTCTTTGAATGGGTCGACAGACGAATAAAACTGCAACATGTAGACGATAGGCAGACGTCATGTTATCTTTGCATACTTCTCTATGTTGTTAAACATACTTTTGGGACGGACTAACTTATTTTTAAGCCCGGAATATTCTTGCATAAAGATTCCGTTACTATTGCAAAAAGTTAATACAGCAAAATAGTAAGGAATTTAATTAATACAGTGTGTACATGCACGCAACGCGCAAATATCCAGAAAGTTTAGAAACATTCATCGTGACTGGCATAGTGGACGGCATCAGAACTCAGGCCGACACTGACCATACTTGCTGGACCGATGCTGAAGTTACAGAAGAATACCCTTACAGATTCGGCGAAGACGGCGCGAGTGTGGAGGAGGTTTCGCGGCGCCACTAACACAAACTACAGAAAGAAGTGTGTACATGTTTTACTGTTTTACCTATATCAGTGATCATAGTGGCGAAAACCCGTTTTGATACGTGTCATGTAGTACTAAGTATTTGGAAAATAAAAAGTGTCATTAACATTAATTTGGGAATTAAGAATTTTTATTTCACATAAAGGAAGAGATCTACGCTGTACCATCCTCACAGAATATGAGAATATCTATGTCAAATATTGCATTTAATTAAATGAATTATTATTATTAGAAAGGATGATTAAAACAAGCACAGCACAGACTACTGCCGGTGTATGCCCCGTCTTAAGACCCTCAAGAAAAAGTACTCTCACATACCCATATACATATTTATAATTGTATTGGTTATATCATGTGGTGTAATGGTTGGACGTTGAAATACTGATAAATTGATTGTTAAACTTAATTTATAACAATGTGTTTTCTGTAAAACATACAAAATTACTATTAACGTGGAATTTCCAATATGACCAAAATTTGTCAATCATGAAGGTCAATGTCAAAAAATGAAGGATCTAAATTTACATTTACCACCAGTTCCCAAGGGCGTAGAGCAGGCGGGACGACTGACGCGGGACGCCATCGTATCATACATAATTAAATGCTCCAACTATTAAAATACATTTGTATCTATTTACTAGCGGACGGGAAAACGTCGTTTTGCCATGTATATCATTATAATAAAAAATAGGGGTTGATCGTAGAGGGGTGAAAATTAGGGGTTGTTTGTAGTTTTTAATACTGTATCATAAAAAAATAAAAATTTATCTAAAAATTAAAAAAATAAAATTTAGGGGAGGACTACCCTTAACATTTAGGGGGATGAAAAATAGATGTTGCCGATTCTCAGACACCCAATATTCATACAAAATTTCATGAGAATCGGTCAAGCCGTTTCGGAGGAGTTTAACTACAAACACCGCGACACGAGAATTTTATATATTAGATTACTTGCCACAGTTTAGGCCTACAACGCACTAGCGGCTGGCCGCGATGCGGTGTGCCGCTGCGGTAGGCCGCGGTATATACGGTCTGCCGTAGCGGCATGCCGTATTCCGGCTAACCGTCACTATTGCGGTCTGCCGCAATCGTCACTCGTCAGTGTTCGCAACTTCTTCAACGTCCATCATGTGCAATATTTCAAGAAGCACTTGACGAGTGACGATTGCGGCAGACCGCAATAGGGACGGTTAGCCGGAATACGGCATGCCGCTACGGCAGACCGTATATACTGCGGCCTACCGCAGCGGCACACCGCATCACGGCCAGCCGCTAGTGCGTTGTAGGCCTTAAGCATTGAGTTGACGAATGTTTCAATAATTATCAATTAGAATTATAGACCCGTTTGAGTTCTGCCCTGGACTTTTAGTATTCGAATACTGAAGCTCATCTAGAGAACTTTAGTCTCATCCGTACTTAAAGTTGAGAAGTTCTCGCTTAAACAAATAACGCATTTGAATATCCAGCCCAGTTTGAATTGAATAGCTCGAATACTTGCCAGTTTTCCACTTGAAAACTTAAGTTTGTGGTTAAAAATTGCCTCGTACGTTACACGATGTTGAAAGCGACTGAAATCTCGAACGAATTAGGGCTTCAATTTCTTAAGAATGTTATTAAAATGAAAAGGCTTGGTTTTTATTATATCTTGCTACAGACGCAAGAAATTTTCTTAAGATACTTTAGTTTTACTCAATTTAAATTAATTAGGACTCGAGTTTAACTGACATTTAAAAAGAACTTAAATTGTAAAACTTAATTATTTCGTATTTCTTCTAGACGTAAAAAAATAGGCTACGCCGTAGAAGGTCTATGGTCGTGTTGCATGTTTATCACTTTACAAAATGTCGAACTAAACTGTCCTTTACATAGGTTTATAAAGATTTTATATTTTAAGTTAGTATAAATATATATCATGACTATAGTTTTGTGTAATTAATTTATACGTATGATTATGTCAATAGACATCGATTTCTAAGGGATATAACTATCGGCTATATACATAATATAGCAATAGTTAACTGGTTTAACCTTAATAGAAATGTAGGTAATAAATAACATTATATGTTAAGTTAAGGCACCGTAATATTTAAGAGCTACGCCCGATTAAGATGTAAATTGAGAAACTTCTCGAATATTTGTGTGAAATCAGATACACGAGCAATTAATTGTCTTATGAACTTGTGCTGTTTAGTTTATGTACATAGTTTCTACTAAGTCACATTTGAATTATTCACACGTAGCTTATATTAAACAGCAATTAATGATAATAAATATGTGTTGAAAACTGTGAAATAGATATATATTTTTAATGACGAAAAAATATTTAATTTATGTACGCGAGTACTACTTAAATGTGTAATAATCAGATAGCAAATTTAATTTAAACGTATAAATGATCTATAATGTTTCAAAAAATAACTATCCTACGGTGTAAGATATGTATTTACTTCCCATTAATAACATTACAACATTCACCTACATGAGAAAATATACAAGTATTACTTATACAATATATTGCGCTTATTAATTTATATTATTACAGTAAAAAAGTAGAACAGCAGGCAAGAAACACAAGACTTAATAAATAAAAGTACAGCATTTACAATTTTTTTAACAGTTACAAAGAAATAATAACAAAAAATAGAAGTATTTTAAGAAATAACACACGAATCTATAATTTATGGGCAGACTTCGTTGGCGTAGACTCATAAATAATATAGGATCTATTTATTACATGCAGGCGTAATCAGTTAATTTTCTTTTTCAAACTATATATTGTCTATCCGAAATAAGCCTATATCAACCCGTAGATTGGCAGGTCGCACACTAAGAGCTCGAATATAGGTCCGTGGCGTTGATCCAATTAAGAATTCCTGTCAATTAATGCTATGCACACAATACATTTTGATAGCAAGATGAAGAAAGGGCGCCAAGTAGGCCGCATGCGCAAACCACATAGAGGGTAGAACTTCAGTCACACGAGATCAGTTGACGAAGGAACGCTTTCCTGTAAGCACGCATTTTGTGCGGTTATATATTACGTAAGCGATATAATGAAAGTACGTAAACGGTAGCGTGCAATGCGCGACGTGAGTTATGCCACCGTTCCTTGTGGTCGTGCTTTTAGCAGTTCTGAACTTGTGTGAGCCACTGTACCACGATCAGTTCGCGATACATGTGCCTAGTGGAAATGCAGATGAATTGGCGAACCGGCATGGTTTTATTAATCACGGACAGGTAAACATTAAGAATATATAGCAAACTTGTAGATTAATATCGTTTTTATTGTTTTCGTTGTATATAAGTTGAGTTTAAAATTAGTAAATTGTGATATCTTCTTCGAATATATGTTTAAAAGTCTCATAAAATATACAGTAACGATTTCTACGTGTCACCAATTGTTTAAATTATAATAATAGTAAGACACGGCACAAGATAAGAAATATAAATTTCATTACTCTCATTACTTTTTAAAGCATATGTTTAAAAAAAAACACTAATATCACAGTAGAATTTTAGTAGAACAAAAAAGTTATCACTTACTAAAGTGTAACAGTTACTTTAACAACAGATATTGGTTTATGACAAACGTCTTCTTTATATATTTGAGAGTATTCGCAAACTAAGCCATGGGAGCCAGTGGACTTTGTGGATTTCGTATTCATATTTGTATTGATACAATTAACGTATAGTTACAAATTCTCGTCAAACTGTTAATAGCTGAAACCGTAGTTAATTAAACTTCACACAGTGGCTTGTTCGATGATCTTAGCCGCTAAGTCGCTCTATTTCTCGACTCTGAAGATATTATCTAAAATATGTGTGTATCTAATATAACTTACGTGTGTCCGTAAAAACCTTATTGGATCTTGACATATGCACTATATCGACTCTGAATATCCTTAGGCATTATTGGACCACGCATTTAGAAGATCATTAAAACCAACTTGACTATTTATACTATTTATGTTTAAACAAAACACGATAATGAGCTAATATAGATCTTTATTAAGCTTTTGACTATTAAATTATTTAGAACTTTTCGAAAATAAGTTCATATGAAAGGTTGATTTTATTATAAACTTAATTTTGATGACTATAAGTAATGTTTCCTCATAAACATAAAAAATTTGGACTTACTAATATATATAGATACTTTTAAAATTATATGACTTGCTGAACATAAATCTTATCCTTTTGTATCTAATTTTTTAATTTAAAAGTGTTTTGACGAATATTTCAAATACCGTAGGTACTTCAAAATAGCAAGAGACAATCTTCTCTCGAGCACTATCAAAAGAGTCCCACTCGTAGAGTTTTCAAAGCTTGATTAGATTTCGAATCCGTTTTTGTTTTATTTTTGTTTGTTAACTAGTTATTGCCGGCGCGTCTAGATCACGTGAAAATTAATATCGATGTTTAAAAATGATACTTATAATGTATGTATACAATTTAGATATGTATTACTTAAACTTAATATATATTGAGAAAATCACACTCAAAAGTAAAGAAACATTAAATGTTCAAAAATATAATTGTATATACTAGGTTTGTATAAAACATAAGGCTTTGTAAAGTAAATGCTATTATATTCTCCCATTTGACTTTTGAAATAGGGAAAAGTTAAGAAAAATATTACTCAGAAATTCAATTTTGTGTACTTTACAAAGTATGATAAAAGAAAATAATATGACTTTCGAATAAATTTCCTAATGTATAGCAGAAACAATCTTGAATTGAAGGGAAAATGAAGACATAAATTATTAGCATTGTTGACAATGAGAGAGGTATTTGAATAAAATATTTTGTTTCATCATTTTGTTTGGAAGTTATTAATGAGCAGAAAATGTATCACAAGAAATGTCTAATGCAACCAATAAATGTAAACAAACCAGTGAACATAATAAGGATACATTACTTTTATCATTGAATCGCGTTTTTACCAATTTTAGAACTGTTTATTTGGGGAAAACCTGTGTGTTTAATATAATTACGGTGTTCCTATAAGTTCCCTCTTATAAGTAACGACTATGGAAACAGGTATCAATCCGCGTTTATTCTTATTATCTGTTTATTGATTTTCTTCATATAAGCTAAGCAAGAATGTCAGTACAACGTATCCGTCATTTTCATGTCATTAAGAATGAAACTTCGACGCGAATTATTCAGTACAAATGTATAGTTTTTTTGTATTCAATAGAAAAATATTAACTAATATTCAGTATATCTTTGTACAAAGCCCTTTGAGAAATGAACCAAAGATTTTTAAGCAGATAAGTCCAAGTTATAATACGATTAGACGGCTCTCCGCATCGGTTTTGCTAAACATTTCAAACTCAATCTTAGAATTTACGAAACTTTACCAATGGGATTATTCTATAAGTTTATCAAAGACCTAATTTTTCTCATAATAATTACGTATACAATTGTTCGTTTTAAATAAAAAATATCAATTAAACAGCATATTCTGATTGGGGAATGACGTTTTTAGGTCGTGAATGTAAATGTTAGCAAGCTTAATGTTTTGTTTAAGATATTATCTCCAAAATATAGAAATATTTTGCGTAAAATGGCAGTGTGCTGGGGTAAAAATCTCATAACAATTGTTGTTTAAGAATTACAATCAGTATCTCATATGCACAAAAAGAACGATTTTTTATTTAGGACAATATTTCTGAGTCCTTTTAACGGTAGGTATATGTAAGTATTAACAAACGTAGCCTTTGTCCGATTTATTTATTAAAGATATAAGTTACAAATGCTACAAATCGTAATATTTTTAAAAGCACGGCTTTCAAATAAGCCATTGCTAGAAAAATCTATAACTCATATCATTTACGGTCGGTCTATAACTCATAACATCGGTATGTTGGATATAGAAACCGGGCGTACACCGTGGATAGGCTAGTTTACAAAAAATACTTACACGTAAACATCTACTTTGAACGCAAAATATTTATAATAAGTATTCAAAAGTACGAGTATTAACGTAATTGTCTCCCTCGTGTGTCAGCCTCGAAAATTATATTTAAATCTAGTGTTAAAACAAATGGCGTCTGACATTACGACGTGTAAAACTAAAAGCTTTGTCTACGTTATATCTTCTTATATGAAAACTGAAAACTTAGAGTTAACTTAATTTTGAGTTATAAGTTTTTTTTTCTTATTAGCTATGAATATTTATTTTAATAAAAAATATTTATTAACTATTATTGTTATTAGTTTTTCTTTTAATTTAGTAGTAAAAAACTTAACAATTAATGATTTATTCAAAACTACCTACAATTCTTATAAGTGGCTAAAATTATGGGGTGAGGTGTGAGGTCCGAAAATCACAATAACGAACTCTATTTTCGAAAATAAACTTCGAATAATTTTCTTCTAGGTTGCGGTTTCACGCAATTTAAAGTTTATTTTGTAGTTTGACTGACCTAAGAGATGAATATTTGAGTATGAATCTCTTTGAAACTACTTTGAGTTTATCTAGACTAGATAAATTATCTTTGGTATTGAAGTTTGATACTTAATAACCTAGAGGAACGTTGTGCAGACGTATCTGTTTAGTTTATATATGTATGGGTCATCGGGGTACTTACGTACTTAGTACGTACTACTTAGTATATAAGCAAAATACTGAACTGTTAATTGCTATGTAACGAATGAATGCAATGCAACCGTTGAAGAGAGTGCCTACGTCTGGCTATACTCTCGGGGCGTAAGGGAGCGTTCAAGTATTACGTCACGCAATTTTTGGAGATTATTGACCCCCCCCCCCCCATGTAACGCGCCGTAACGTTTTTCTGTACCCAATAATAAAACACTTCGTGACCACCATGACTCTTTATACCCAAAAGTTACCATTTTGTGGTGTAAAGTACTGGAAAGTCGAAAATAATATTAACAATAACGCGTAATTTAATCCCTGCCCCGCATCGTAACGTTTTACAAGAGGACCCCCCCCCCCTCCCAAAATTCGTTACGTAATACTTGAACGCTCCCTAACTGGGACGATTTAGGAAATCGCAAATGTACAACCTTATCTCGTACAATATATATAAAAGACGCAGATTTATGCTCGTTTGAGTCGTCTCCCATTTAAGAAGGCGATCCAATGCCGTATATAAAATAATTGTTTTGTCTCTAAATATCAAATCCGGGATCACTTTAAAGGTCATTTACATATGGCGTGACTTACTAAGCTATGGGTTGCAGATTCGTGTGAATAATAACGCTTCATTCTCGAGGTGTTGTCAAAATGTCAATCGGTTCGAAATTTATAAGGAATTTCTTTCGTAAATATTTTGCTTGTGAATATTTTTGACATTACGTTAGCGACGAATAACAATACTAGGACAAATAACAGCTAATCAAAATTTAATAGGGCATTGCAAAGACTTTGTTTATATGAAAATATATATATATATATTACGAAACAGTATGGATGGGTACCAACCACGAGCGATTCCAGCATAAAGCGTGTCCACATGATTAAACAATCATACTTAATACTTTTAAAAGTTGAAAGACATAGTCTGAATTGATTTACACAATGTGACTAAAACATTGTTGAACTTTTCTCTGATGTATTAATATTTTCATGAATATGTGGATTATTAATGAAATTGTGGTTCTTACTTTAGATTTGGTTTCTTTTTAAAATTATATATCAATGAAAAAACATAAATATTATTGAAATGTTACGGTTATTCGTTCTAGGCGCACTAGGATAATAGATACGGCTTGGTAATTATGTTCCCGGCCGATCGATGTGGTCCACAATTAACTTTATTTAAAGTTGAGATTAACTAGCTGATTCAATTCAGTACCTACATTAATATATTTTAATTTAAGCTATAATGTATACTTGTTCCATAACTGGCTATATTATAAATTGGGAGGGGATTTGGAAGGGATTTCTATAGCTTGGTTTTTTTAAGTCAAAAGACACATATTTGTCAGTGCTTTAGATCCTATGAATATAGGTCATAATAACATTTTCACTTACTATTTCTATCATTACTAATAACATCGATAATTTTCTAGGGAGAAGTGGGATCGGGGATATAAAAATAATATCAAGTGCCCTTAATACCACTTGCTAGCATAAATCAAAATGTTTACAAAGAAAGTGATTGCTCGTTCAGTGAGATGCCTTTAACAACATCTCGAGATATTCTTGTTTATTCAATTGGCGAATTGCTCTTATAGATTTCCTTTGGGAAGTATCGGTTTGATTTTTAATGTTTTAGGTGGATTTTTTGGACAGTCATGGTTCATTTAACTGTATACTTGCCTATAGTCCTTGGAGCTTTGCGATCGCATTCATTGGCTTTAAGATCAGTGTAATTGTATTTGAATCAAAATTCTTACTTTTCACGATAAAGCAAATTATTATAGTACATAATAGTTTTATCATTTTAACATTTGAAATGTAAAAATCATAAAACTTAGTCTTTAATTTTTAAATTTTAAAAAAGTTACATTAAAATTTTATTACATGAACAAAAATTAACGCAAACGATATTCGACGTCATTATTTCGGAACGGAAATAATTATTTAAATTTAACTAATAAGAGCCGCTCAAATCGGTTTAATTTAATGGTTTTTGTGAATAAGCCATCGTTAATGTACGTTTCAGAAAATTATACATTTTGTTTCAACATATACAATGTATACTATTTCTTATATATACATTGTTCTTGTTTTGAAATTATATTGTGTTCCATTTAGATACATTTATGCGTTAGATTCTAAATTAATGATTTAATACGAATTTAAATTACATCTGAAGATTTTGACGTTTAAAATTTATAATGCTAAAAATGCAAATTTGCTATATATTTTTAGATAATTTATTAGTGACTATATAATCTATATAAATTGTTATTTTGATTATTATAGTCTTTAAAAATGTATAAGTTAAAAATCCCGCCAAAACTCTTCTCTAAACAAGATGGCGTCACGCTATGCCTGTAAAAGCTAAAACAAACGTCAAGTTCTATACCTGTTTACCATTCTTAGTTTATTTCGATCATAATCACTATCCGACGAGAGTAAACTTCAGACAGTATTAGGATTAGACAGGTGAAGGCATGTTTACAAGCATGCTACGTCATCGTCGACCAGATGGTTTTATTTCATATGGCCGCGCGACGTCTGAAAATTAATATATTTAGTTATAATTTTTTTGGTAGGTATTTAATTATTATTTTCACGTTATTTCACTCCATAAAGCCTTTTAAAGCCATATTTTATACATTATTCTCAGTAATATTCATACTGTAAAATAGCATTTTAGTCAGTTGTTTAACATATTTAATTGGATTCTTTGAAATACATGTTAAGGTTGATTAATTCAGAATTGAATCATTAAATGTATATCCTTTGAATGAGTGTAACTGTAATTATCAAGTAATGTAAAATTTACTGAATATAAATAATATATTTTTAATTTATCCGTTTTAATTAACAAGTAATGATTCATTGACAATAAGTATACATTACAATTTTGTAGTACAAAAGTTATTATACCTGACCGATTTTAGTTCATATATTACGAAGAATATAATACTCGCCAGTACCCGGATATTTTTTGTATTTTCATAAAGTATTTATATCGAGTATTCTATAAGTACATACTTATACGTGCTAAGCACCTATACGTACTAAGTATGTATACGTACTCTATAAAATTAGTTATTGCCACCACTACACAGCGCTTTACAATTCGAAAAGTATTAAAAGTGCAGTTAAAATACATTGTTTTTAGTTCCAAAAGACCGTTTGTTGCTCTTAGGGTTATTATACGTTCAATGATAGAAGGGTTTTGTCTGGACTTCACGCAAGTGAAGCCGCATAACTTTTTTAGTCTGAATAGAGGTATTATATCTTAGGAATTGTTTACACGACTAAGTCTGTTCACCTGTGTGTGTATTATGTGTTTAAGTATCATTAATTAAAAAATGTTCTTAAATTTATTTATCTGTCGCATGTGTCAAAATAAGCTATCCGGTTTCATTCGAATTCTCAATTAATATAACCATAAAGCGTAGTATTTTTGCACTATTAATGTCCTGTTACAAGCGTGTCATAGACCAAAGACATATTTTGCTATAAAGCTGTTGACCTGACATTTGCAAATAAAATTATTGTCTATGCCTTTTTTAATGATGTTTCTTGTTCACTCCAAATATAGGTGCGGTTTGAATTTCTACGTTCGGATCGTTATAACGTGATTAATTGTGCGCTGGTGTACGGTTGGGATTTTTCAGTTGAATGAGGAATAGTGAAGGTTTTTAGTATGTGTGATAAATGAGGTATTGGAAAGAATATTTTTAATGAAATGTTTTTTAATACATTTCTATATTTATTATCTTTTTATTGATAAATTATGCGTTAATTAAGACAATGAGTACTTTATTTGTATGACAATTTTATCTTGTACTGTTTGTTAAAACTTTTTGAAGTGAAACTTCTTTATCGACGTATGGGAGAAATTTTGTAGCATGTTACGCGCCATGTTGCTTTTTGAAGTCAAACTTTTTTATCGGCGTTGGAAAAAAAATTACACACATTTGTCACATTTTTCGGTTACGCGCCATCTTTTTCTTGTCCCTACCACGGTTGATCCGAAGAGATTCGAAGCCATTAGTAACAAAAATATATAATAACGATAACAATGATAGTAATACTAATAATTCTATTACAATTAATGAAATTCTGTAATAATATTAGTACTACATAGTAGTACAGTAATAAGTTAAAATGAAATAATTGTATTTGTATTCATGTCTATGATAATAAAAGCCTTTTGTTAAACTTTATCTAATTTAACTTTATTTAACCAATTTCTGTAAAGTTGCATATAGTAGATCATTTTTCGAAAAATAAGGTCATAAAGAAGTTTCACTTCTTACGTGTGTACACCTAGTACACGCACACATTTTTTTAAATTTAGATAGATTAACTATTAATAAGTGTAATGTTAAATAGCGGTGTTGCGCTAGTGGCTTAAGCGTGCGATCCTAATGCCTCAGGTCCTGCGATTAATTATGGCTGTGAAATTGGACCAATGGAATTTTCTTTCTATGTGCACAATGGACAAACTGCCAACTGCTAGAAGGTTCGCTAGTGCCTTGGCGGCCTTATAAGAATTTGTAAGCTCTGTTTAGGCAGCTGGTTCGTAATAGTGGTGTTGCGGGGCATTATTTATTGAGCTTTTTATACAATATATTTTTAATCACTGCGATAGAAGATCTTCTTGTATGGAAATTATATTCGTTTTTACTACAAACACCCACGCAAAATTAGAGAATTATCACTATAAATACAAAACTCTCGTTAAACGTAAATTAATCAATAAAGCTTTTTAAAAATTTGACGATTATTTAAATGATCATTATCCATGGTATTGATTTGCTCCAGTTCAAATATTGGCTGCTCTACCTTAAAAACATTTTGAAGGACTCAAAACTTGGCGATTAAAAAGAGTTGCGGAGAGTTTCTTGCCAGTTCTTCTCGCCCGCTCTCCGCCCTTGACTTGCGGTAGTAAATTTTAATTTAGAATCAATTAAACATCTTTTCTGTTATCGTTCATAAGTGTACTTGGTTACCTATACGAATAAAGTTATTTTGAGTTTGAGTTGATACTCAACATGTACACCAAACTTGCCGCTATATAAAAATCGGCCACTTTTGGATAAATTCCTATAAAAAGTTAATGAAACAGATGCAGAATTTTCCCGACCCATTAAAGGTTAATGAGACTTCATGTATATGAATATGCCAATAAATTACGTAAAACAATTTTCACTAACGTAATTAGATGTTATTTTGACATTGGTATAAAAACCTCGCCCAAAGCGATTACTCACAAATGTGGCACAACTGTAATTGCCTATAATCTCTAAAATTGGTCGTTACTTAGCATTGCTATGAAACTTAATTTTGTCCTGTCACGAAAAGCCTTCCGAGAAGCCTGTATTGAGTATTCGACATTTATTTCTAAATGGAATTCTTTCAAATGACGTCACAACAGTTCAAAACCTCAAGGCTTTTGTAACTAGAAAAATAAATCATTTATCCGATGTTCGTGTGGAAACAAGACAGCGCAGTTAAAAGATTTTAAGTACATATGATAGGAAGTGACTTTATTTAGTGTCTTTATTTTATAGTAGCGGGCCCCGGCATCGCATGGTCAACTGTGATCGGTAAACCTTGCCTACTACAACGTCCTTTTCATTGTCATTCTAGATATAAAATCTGCAAAATATTCCGTGCAGTATTTTTTTTAATACTTTTTACTTTAATCAGTGCCTCATTATTACATTTTTTTCCTGATAATCATTGAAGGGGTAGTGAAAAGAATAGCATAGCATAAGAAAATAAACCTACCTTAAAATTGTTGGCGGCCATATTCGATTTTCATTTTAAGGTTATAAAGAACTCTATTCTCCTAATCAAGCACTTTAATTTGATACCCATAATGAGGAGTTAGTGACAACTAGTGTTAGCCGCCAAACAGAGAAAGCTTAATAAAACCGATTAAAAATCAGTGAAACCTATACGATATTGGAAACATGACTCATGGCATTCACAAAACGAATTTGCTAATCGACTTGCTCTGAGGCACATTTTTATATATTACACGAATAAAATAATAAATTATTTTATAACATAAAATGGTTGTAAGCGAATATTACACATTTAATTCAGTAACTCAGTTTTAAAAGACTGTATAGTAACAGGTGAACTTACCAAACTTATTACATTTAGTCTAAACATGAAGAAAATTTAATACAAAAATGTTTGTTAAATTAAATTTTCGTGACAACGGCAGGTTACGCATGCAATTCTTAGCTCCAGTTGTGCACCAACATATTTTTCTTTCTATATGTTCAACACTTGCTCGTGCAATGTATGCAAATAACTAGGAAACATTGTCGCGCCACTGGTTTTTGATTGTTCAGTAAAGAAATACAATGACGAAACATAGATACAAAAAAAATCCTCACTTTCTTAATGCTGCTCTAGTTCATTTAGGCCTCGGGTTGCATCGGTTTCTTCGATTATTTTTATTTCAATAGACAAATAGGTGATCAGCCTTCTGTGTCTGTCGTATGTCGTAGACTTTTGGGTTTGTTATTTACCTTAACCGTAGGAGCAAATGTAATTGAGCATATAGAAATAATCTATTGCCGTGATAAGAACGCACGATCTCAGGGTTGAGAGTATCACTTTGAAGACACTAGGATCAGACTTGAATCTGAGAAGAACGCTAATGTGTAGGTAGCATGCAATAGTCCAAAAAATACATTTATACTGTATATACATTTATAGATTTTGAATGTATTTTCATAGAACCATAGTTGTTTAATTTAATCTTATACCTGTATAAAATTCTCGTGTCAGAATGTTCGTTCCCATACTCCTCCGAAACGGCTCGACCAATTCTTATGAATTTTTTATGCATATTCTATACTAAATTATTTTTTTTATTTTTTAGTTAAATTTTTTTGTTTTTATTTTTTTATGATACAGCATACAAAAATACATACAACCCTTAATTTTCATCCCTCTACGATAAACCCCTATTTTTAATTTGTTAATTAAAATCTTATGACTTGAACTCTGAGGTTTATATAGAGAAAAATTCACAGAAAAACCTTAAAAGTTTTCATTCAAGAAAACCGAACAGTCTCTAGGGTGGCATAGCAAAATGTTCCATGTTGATATGTACTAAAAAGGTAGGTTACGTAAAATCACATTAAGGAGAAACGAAGTTCGCTGGGGAAGTTAGTAGAATATAATATATGTGCCAATAATCGTGGATTAAAAAAAGTATTTTCTATAAGAAACGACCAAAACTCTTATGGTCTATAAGCTAGTATTTATTTCATAGCAAATTGAAATTATTATTATTATATTTTTAATCTTATCATTGCACTCAGTTAACATACACACATGGCGTTTGAAATGTTTGTTCTTCGTCACAAACGACGTTGTAGATTCAATAAAAATCTACACAACAATTTTTAAAAGTTATTTGCCCGAGAATCCGCATTTTAGGACGGAATATAAAAGGAATTCTTATAAGTCTACGGCGAATATATTAAAATGTAAAGTATCTTAAACTAAGCCTCTAAGTAAAGGAGCTTAGAGGGACAGAATATTGCATAAAAATTCCTTAATTTGATAAAAACCCAACTTTGATCCAATTTTAAAGTTCATTCAGTAATACAGGATGTTCTTATAACTCAATTTTATATTCGTTGTATTGTATTAAATTAAATAGTTAATAACAGAACCAACCACGACGGCAGTACGCGTTTAGTGCTTAATGCGCATTGCGTTTCTATTTCTATTCCCCTAAAGCGGCAAAGGTAACCGATCAACTGAATTCTTTTAATAGATAATTAATATTTTTTACTAGTTATTCATTTATTTATCAATATAATATAAACAACATAATAATTAGCACGAATATGTAAACACAGCAATTTATATTCACAAAATATATGGAGGAATATTAAGTCTTATACCTTTTCAATTAGAACCAGAAAATGTTCAATTACTTTCTGACATAATCGCGTTTAACCACACTCGTGTATTCCGTACGTATTACTCGTGTGTGTACGGGTTTATATAGAAAAAAGCAATTTAGCAGTTTCCCTATTTCAGTAGAATACTTAAATGAATAATGACTTGTGCGCTTGAAATAAACGATTTGCTGAGAGCAGTTTGAAATGATTCAAACTCCAGTTCTGTGTTGCTAACTAAAAACTCTAATTTTCACGAAAAATTCCTCGAAAAATGCGAGGCATGTCTTTGGCGTTTAAAGCTTTAGCGTTCACTAAATTCTACTGATAATGTTTATTTATTTACACTTCGTTATATTTATAGAAACACAAATAATATAATACGAAAAAAATATAAGGGATGCAACGGGCAGCCTTTTCGTTGACAATCGCTCTCTTCCAGGCAAGCCTAGAAATGAAAATAACTAAAAAAAAAGAAATGTGATGGGTAAAGTAAAGTGCAAGAAGTGCATAACCATTTTTAAAAAAAATATAGAATCACCAACCTATATCTAAGATAATAAATAATAAATAAAAAATAATAATAAAAAACCAAAAACTAAAAAGCTAATCTCACGGAATAATGAATTGCGATGCAATGCAAAAGAATTAGAAATATAAGAATTACAAAAGTCACGATTGAGCAGGAAAGAATATGGTTATGAAATATTTATGCCACCGTAAAATTGTAAACACCGTTAGATTGTAATATATCTCGCGAGATTGTAAACTGTCGAAAGATTGTGAACCTCAACGAACTGCTTACAATTTAAGGTATTATTATTTGGTAGTTATATGAAATTGTTGGGAAGTAAAATTAATCTGTAATTGACCAAAGAAGTTTGAATGATAACTAAGTTAGTGTAGTACAATCTACCGAATAAAAATACGTTAAATTGTAAGCAGTACGCTGAGGTTCACAATCTTTCGACAGTTTATAATCTCGCGAGATAGATTACAATCTAACGGTTTTTACAATTTTACGTTAACATTTATATAGAAGAGTTTTAAAAGATGCTAGGGATGTAGCCAATCGTATGGAGTCAGTATATTTTTTTAATAAACCAGATATAAATATCAGATAAAAACAATTATGCTATTAATTTTGCAAGAGCCGTACTAAGAGTTATCTATTAAATTATCGTAGATTCGTAATTTTAATGAAATCTAAAGAATCGTTAAATTAGTTAAGAAATTTAATATCTGATTATTAAACCTTTGATTTATGTTATAGATATTTGTTTATTGTATTCGTTTCGTTTTTGTATGATTATTTTTTTAAAGCCTTTAGTTTGTAAGGAATTCATACTGTGAGGTAACCTTTCAGGCCAAGGAAGGCCTTAGTGGATGTTCGGTATTGTTGTACTTAGTTTATTTATAATATTTAAGTAATAATAAAAAAATAACTAGGGAAGCATTGTTATGCATATGAATATGTTTAAAGCTTTACTAATTGGAAAAATGGAGATGGCGTTCGATGCTAAATTTTCTACATGTAATAATTATTATCAGAGATAAACATATTTGCCGCCAAATAGACTGAGTGTGTTGCCATGGTTACGATTTTTATATTAAACGACGTAACCATGGTAACAAACGCTATACTATCTGTAATCTATGTTTTATAATGAAGCCGACACACTTAAAGTTACTTAGGATCGAAATGTAAATAATAACGAAACAATATTGTATTAACAAAACAAAATTAATTACCGAGCAAACCGTTCGAAATTATATTTCCTGACTTGATTTTTATGCAATGTAATTCTAAGAACACTCTGTATATTGAATATTTTTCATCGTCAAGGAAAAAATGGTCATGAATAATGTAGAAGGGAAGCCGAAAGAAAGTCTCGACAAACAACATTACAATTAAATTTCTATCAAAGCTGTTTACCTATTCAGCGAACGCCTTTGAAGAATTCTAAATAATGAATTAATACAAATATATTTAAACAATTGATTTACAGGTGTTCCCCGTAATTTAAGATTTACGAACACTTCAAACACAGAGCTAAGAATACTTTATACAACCGTGCGTAGCAGCGCGTAGTAAATTCTATATTCATAAAAGCTTATACTAGAAATTACATAGTATTAAATTTTAAATTAGTATTAGTTATCGCCCATATCCCCCTTTTCTTTATCAACTTAATCAGCGTTACAAAAATCTTGTAACGATATACTTTTGCTTGTTCGCAATTTAATCGGATGAAATTAAAGCGTTGCCATGGTAACGAGAGTAGAAAATGAGAACCTATATGCTTATCATGCAGTGTATAATCTAGTAGATGGCGCTGCAGAGCTGTGAGGCTTTACATAGAGAATTCGAGCCGTGACCACACAACTGGGTGGCAAACCACATTCCGACGGGCATAGTGGAATTAATTCTTGCCAGATATTGCTATATTATGAAACATTTTCAAGAGAAATAGGCATCGGTATGATTACCTAAAACACTATGTATTTAAGTTTTTTACGTGATTTTAAAGTGTACAAAAAGGATATAAATAGAAAATAGGACTTTGGTCTCTGAATATATTTGTTAAATTTGAGTTACAGAGTCTGTATCAGAATTACTAAGATGATTTTGAAAAATTTCTTATTGTTTTTTATTTTTTGTAAAATTTATATTCACCGTAATTGTGATGTATTTTAGAATAGATAGATCGTAAGTTATAAAAACCATTGTGTATGATGTGGTGTAATTTAATAAACAAATAGTATACATTACTTTCAACAGTTTAATATCAAATTTGTCAATTCCGAGAAAATCTACGGTTTTTGACTTATCGGCGTACCACTAATATAATGTTCAACAAGATGTTTTGTCCGCCACAATTCATATGTTTATTCCATAATCACACATTAATAGGAACATGATGTATTTATAGTCTGGAATATGCGTTATAGATATTTATGAAGGGAACAAAGCGATTAACAAAAAATAAATGAACACTCAGGCGTGAAACGAGTCGTGTCAAAGTCTTTTGTCGAATATAAATGTTATTTTTGTAATCCCGAATATCCCCAAAGTAGTTTTAATATCTGCATTATCCTTTAGTAGAGATAAAAAAACATAAGGACCGTATTTATCGAGCGTTAAATGCGAATTGGTTACAGTCCAATAAAAATATCCATTGTTTTCCCAACATTCTACGGAAGAGGAAAATAAAGGAATGGAAATCAAATATTTATCGTCGCAGGACTGACTCGTTATGTTGTACGGATTATTTTTCATTCGTACAACGTGAAAATGTTGGTACGTGAATGAATATTTTACTTAAAGCTAAAACTAAGCCTTAAAAATAACCCTAGTAGATAAAACCAACCTCGAGACGCGAGGACCTCTGGGTCTAAAACTAACTGCTTACATACTCGTAGTACTATCTCCTTTGCGTGAGATCTGCCAAGATAATCCACATTAGAAAGACATTTAAAATTAATACTCTAGCAGAAATATATGAAGATATGGAGATATAAAATTGTTATCGTAATAATAGAAGGAGTGACAACGACCAAAGCGAGAGCGACCACAGATTAGTAAAAATATGCTATAGAGTAAAGAAATTGCGCGCCATATGGTGGATCAATTTTAATGAAACCTTTTTGGTGACACAAACATAATGGAATTTAACTATATTGTAATAAACATTAAATGATTATTATGACAACGAGCAAAGCGGGAGCGACCACAACACAAACTTAATGAATTTAACTGTATTGTAATAAACAAATGAATGTTTTGCTTAAAGCATGATGTCATACTATTTTGTTTTCATTTCGATTACCTGTGTATAGAGTATGTCAATAATCATTTTGACGTTCGGAATTCAAATATTACGACTAGGCGGTATGGTCGAAAGAATAGCCTGCGCCATGGGCATAAAAAAAAAATTACGGTACGTAATTAGATTAATGTTTATAGTTTTTAAAATTATTTCATCAGATAAATAAATTATTTAATTAAACATGCATACCTAACCAAAGAGCACCTACAGTGCTCTCAAATAATAAGTAAAGTATAAAAATCGAGCGTTGTCTACGGAGGGATCGGTGGATAGGAGCGCTAACCCAACCTCTATAATGAAATTACAAAAAAGAGTTATGCACAAACTTGTTAATATAATTGCCATTTAAAAGTAAGTTGTTAAATAACGGATTTGCTTAAGGCGCAGTTGTACAAACAATAAATCGCCATTCCAAACGCGAGCGGCGTACCCAAGCCTTCCCTATAACTTGTTTGCTGTAAAAGTTGAATTAAAACGTCTAAAATTAAACGAATGGCCGGTTATTAAGCGTCACGAATTGACTTTTCATATAAAATATGTGCAGTTTTTCATTTTAATGAACATAGTGTGATTGAGAGGCGAATGAACGGAAAATTCCACACTATTCGTTATGGAATTTATTCATTAAGAGGACGTAATTTTATGCATACGTTATTGAAATTTTTATTTATAAATTCCATGATTAATTATTTAAAGATGTATGTATTAAGTTCGTTCGATTTCAATTAGTTTTTACTGTTCTATTTTATTTCAGTTCTAAGGAATTTGTGTTTAATCTAACCCGAGTTGTTTTTGTTATAATTGAGATTTTTCGGTTAAACGATCTCATGGTCTATGATGTAAAATATTACCCATCAGGTCTGACTTCTATTCAAATTTTAACTATATTATACAACAGAAACTGTCAATCTTTCAAAAGACTTCGTTACGACTCTTGTTGGATAAAATTTAACACTAAGACTACTTTTTTCTTTAAAAAATAGTTTTAAACAAGCACTATGTACCACGGAATAATTGTAATCTAGTCACCCACAACACAAGGGCTAGCTAGTATTAGATCAATTTTGTCACAGCTATATTTCTTTTAAAAACCAGTCTCCGACGACATTAAACTTCCAAGACGGTACTATGATTAGATTGGTGAAGACATGCTTACAAGTATGCTACGTCATCGTCGGTTCGACTAATCTGTGACCGTTTGTCACGTGTCAGACTTATGGAAATATTTTTTTTAAATAATGTTTTTTTTTTAAATAATTTAATGTTTTTTTCTCTCTATAACGCTTTTTTTATAAATATTATTCTCAACAACACTTTATTTTTCATACTGTCATATGCTATTATGACTAATATATTTACAATTGCCTTAAAATTCTTACACTAACATAATATATTTTACTTCAATATTCTTGTATTTTATTATAAAATTATTTAAAAATAAATGTAATAAATAGTTTCCTTTTTTAACCATAAACACGCTCTGTATTCAAATGTTGTATGTTTGTTCCAGATCGGTAACCTGAAGCACTTCTATCTCTTTTCACATCCACACGTGAGAAAGAGATCAGTAAATTCAAGCATAGGATACGTGAATACATTAAAAAATGACCCACAGGTAAGCTATTTCTATATTTAAAAAAATACTACTGACTACATATTAATAGCTTAAATCTAGCGTTTTCGATGGAATACATTAATGGATAAAAGAGGCACGTAATTGGTAATACATATACATAACTGGGTTTCTTTGTACCCGTGGAATATGTGCGACGGCGAAGATCTGGGTTATTTGCGATACCATGTGCCAGAACCAGTTTGTTGCTCAGATCCCCGTTATCAAAGACGTTGCGCCTACTGAAAGCTATCTCCTACACTATCGACATATTTGTTCGCAGCGTGAGTTCACAGTAGCGATATTGTGTATATTATGTGTTTTATATTATACACTTTGTTATATTTTATTTTATTGTTCTCGACATTAAAAAAAAAAATGTTTATTATGGAACATAAGATACAGGTATCACTTATTCCACGTCATTAAATTTGAATTTGTAGGCATCCCTACTCATCGGCAAAGAAGACAGAGGGTGTAGGCCGAGAGAAAAAGCCGGCGTAAAAAACTCTCGGTACTCTTTTAAAATAGAAAATCATCAAACAACACTTATTTTTAAACAAATATCGCAAATTAATTAGAAGTAGCCTGTCTAGCACTAGTCCCAGGCCCTTTTATCAACTAGATAATCGTTAACTTTATCCTTTTTACACAGCTTTTCTTTAATGCATTTCTTAAATTTATTGAAAGGCAGAGATAAAAGACCCTCTGGGATTTTATTAAAGAAGAGTATCCCTTTTCCCAAAAAAGAATTACTAACTTTAGATAGTCTAGTACGGGGAAATTGCAGGCTGCGTTTGTTCCTACTACTAACATTATGCGTATGTTCTATTCTAGTAAACTTATTATTGTATTAGCATAGTCTGTAAGGATAATAATAAATAAATAATAATATGTTGCTTCCAATATATGTTTTGTGATCATTCTTTTTCTAATAGGCTGTAGATCAGCCTTCTGACGCACTCGATGCGGAAGTTTTTTCGATGTTTTCCTTCTGCAAGTGTTAAATGCGTACAAAGAGAAATCCATCGGTGCACAGCCAGGCTTCGAACCGTCCTCAGGGATGAGAGTCGCATGCTTAAGCCACTGGGCCAAAAGCCAAAAAGGCGGCCAAAACAGAATAATTTACATGTATCTACAATTTCGATAATAGACAATAATTGTGCATTGCCATACGTTTTAAATTAAACATTTTAATATCTTAAAATACGTAACTTATACAAATATAAAAAAATTGTATCTTCTGTATGTATGTAGAATCTTCTTTCTGAGCTTTTTTCTTCTGCCTCGTACTTAGCTACCCTTATACTGATTATGACTCAGTAAGATAAGTGTAATTTTTTTAAATACATATGTCTTCACTACATCATGGACCATTACGATCTAGTCTAACCGAAGACTAATAAGTAATTTAAGTCTAACCTTATTTACTAATAAGGATATTTAATATAAGAAAGTGTCCAAAATCACTACTTACAGTAAGGGGAATACACTCTGTTCTTGTGTTCTATTTTTAAAATTAACGTGCACTGACAATAACTCACTCATTCCAATAGAACGATGTTGTACGAAGTGTAAATAAATAAAAATACTATTAACAATATTGCGCTTAAAAGGTATACCAGGTGAGAAAGATTGTGAGAATCTTGTTACTGTCAATGTATGAATCAAGCCTCAAGTCATAAAATAAGAACAGCTGCAAAGCGTTTACCAAGAAATTGAAGTCAAATACAGTGTTCCAAGTTTACACTTATTGATTCGATACCTATTGAATATTTATGCGCATTCGAAGCGATTGGCAAACCGAGCCACTTCAAGTGCAACACTCGCGAAATATATTTTACGGCTGTTTTTTATTTCAACTGCTTTACATGCAATTAGGAAAATACGGTTTGCGGAATTGAATTCGCGCGGGTTTTGTGAATAGGTTTAGTATTAAAAATTTGGTTTAGATCTGCAATGAATACAATGAATAGAGTTTCGGAAATGATTCGATGACTCACAGCAGTAGCTTCAAGTTCTGGGTTCATTTTTTGGAGAAATAAAAGGCTTTAACAGCATCTTTTCTGGTCTTCGATTGACGAAGTATTGTTGTATCTGTTGATAATGCGATATAGGAACATACGGCTGATACCATGATTTTGAAGTGTCTGGAATATCACCGACGGCTCCATACCAACTTCGTGCAAGGTGATCACTGCAATCCTATTTTCTTAAACACCCCATTCCATATTGAAATTTGATAATGAACACGAAAAAATATGTGAAATGGCGCAATATCGAAAGAGGTTTTTAAAATAATATACGTGTTCCAAATTCAAAATAATTAAAATGTGGAAAAAAATAAAAGCTTTTATGTAACAGTATTTATGGCCAGACTTATATGAGAGATTGCGAACTAAGAACCTAACAACCCTACTGATACCTAAGCCCTTCAGTTATACCCTAACACAAGTAGTCTATATATATATAATGAAAATGGTCTTTGTTTGAAGCTCAATCACGCCTAAACCACTGATCGTATCAACATGAAACTACCACCATTTGATGCGAAATTTTTCCTAGATGGTTTATGGCTATTTATTAAATTCCAACGTTCCTTAATTTTTTTATTGCTGTTTTACTTTTATGAAAATTTATCCATAGGTACGGACTTCACCGCGGAAACATTCGGGGAGGCTTCCTAGAACCTCTAAACGTCAACATCTGTTAAAAACTCGATTTTCGAAATATTTCAATTTTCTTAGCGGGAAGTTAAAAAGAAGAATAATAAAAATATGAAAAAAAATAAAATAATGGAACATAAAATTTATTTTAATTCGTCCAGCAAAGCGGGCGCGAAACGGCTAGTAAATATATAAATAAGTACGGAATGTCTGCACCAAAAGACCTAAGGTAACAGACAGAGCCCTACGGATAGGTACAGGGGTTCAAGCTAATGGGATTTTCTCAAAGCTATCGGGCAGGCTCACCACGATAATTAAGAGCTTTAAGGAGGCTTCGCCACTTTGAGAGGAAGCGAGAAATGAATAAATAGCAATATTCAAACCTTCTTATAATGTAGAAGTCGAAGTAAGAAGTAGACATGGGGAGAAATTGGCTGTGCCAAAAATCAATCTGGAACTGTATTGGAAAACACCTTTTGTATGGCAATTAAGGTTTACAATAAATTACCAAAAGAATTAAAAGATCTTCCGACTAGAGTCTTCAAAAGCGACTTGGTGTATTACTTTTGATAAAAATGTACTATTCAATAAATGATTATTTGCGTGAGACACTGTAGTTGATATAAATTTAATAAAGTATGATATGATATGTATGATACAAATAATATAAGAATTGACTTTGACTAATAATGTAAAATGTAAAATTCATTAAGACAAATTTGCGCGCCATTGTGTGTGGAAGAATATGCGAACTTACGATTGTACCACATTTTTGTGCCATATTCTTGCAATAAATAAATAATAATTATTATTAACGATTCACACATACATAAAACTACTTTCGTGAGCTGTCAGTGTACCTTCAGCTGTTCAAAAATGGAACAGCCATGAGCCGTGTCAGCAATTGATCAACTTGAACAGTTAACAAACGTAATTCAACCTTTTGTATTAAGTTTTCTCTCCCTAGGGGTTTACGCTCATAGAGAAATCTTTATGTATTCGGGTTTTGAACTGAAGACTTGAGGTTGAGTATCGCACGCTTAATTTGCTGACACTGCCCCCTGAATAAACATCTAAAATCAGTGGCGTACAACCTCTTTTGGTCTGGGCCTCAGATTTCCGAATATGTTTCGTGATCATTTTTCAATCTAATAGGCAAGTAGGTGATCAGCCTACTGTGCCTGACACACGCCGTAGACTTTTGGGGTCTAAGGCATGTCGGTTTCCTCACGATGTTTTCCTTCATCGTTCGAGCGAATGTCAAATACTCACATAGAAAGGAAATCCATTGGTGCACAGCCGCGGATCGTACCTACGGCCTCAGCAATGAGAGTCGCACGCTGAAGCCACTAGGCCAACACTGCTCTCTAAATATACATCTACCGACCGAATACTATGTCTAATATTAATTTTTATTACAGAAAACTTTTGTATCACAATAAAAAAGATATATCCTGTTATTAGTCTTGTCCTTTGTACACTACAGCTCTAAAAAATAAATATCTTTATGCCAAAATTAAGCGTCGTGAAACGATTTATTTCTGAAATGCCTATTTGGGAATTTAATTGTAGTAAAAGTTGCACGTAATTTTAATTGAGAGTTTACTTATTGGTAGTTTATAAATAGGTTTTGGACCACACTTTAAAAAGGGTAGCGTACGTAATCAAAAATGCTAATCAGATTTGGTGATTTCGGGAAAGAAAAACTTATAAAAAGTAACCATATCTTTTTAAACAAAATTATAAAATATAGATTTGGCGTACAACGCTGAGTAAGTGTTTCAAGTAATTGACTACGTTATATTCAATGATATTAATTTAATTTATCGTACCAGGTGAGATGGGTGATGCAGCAGAGAGAGTTACGAAGAACAAAAAGGGATCATTCTGCGCGCCCGGTGATGCGGCAATCAAATTTAATATCATTTCCAGACCCTTTGTTTAAGGAGCAATGGTATTTGGTGAGTAAATATTACGAGTTTAAAAAATTATCATGTATTTTTTAAGATTAAACAAGTAATATTCTATCTGATTACTGTATAAAATTTTATATGTAGGAAAAAAGCCTTTTATGTTATTAACCAAGTGGCTTTGTGCACTAATTATAAGAAATGAATTATTAGAATAAACGTCTTATAAGAATAATTTATTTAAGTGACAACTCATTGGTCTAGTGGTTAGTACCCCTGACTGCGAATCCATGGGTCCCGGGTTGGATCCCCGGCTGAGACGAACATCGATGTGATGAGCATTTGGTGTTGTGCTTAGGTCTTGGGTGTTTAAATATGTATTTATATGTATATCTATCTATAATCCTATCTATATATCCGTTGCCAATAACACAAGCTTCACCAGCTTACCATGGGACTAGGTCAATTGGTGTGAATTGTCCAATAAAAAAAAAATATAATAATAATTTAACCATTTTTAATTTTCCAATGCACTTACACTCTTTTACATTAGCACTCTCCAATTTACATCCCATCCATCCCTTCCCTAACATTATTCTATACAATATACAGTCATTCACTTCTGGTGTGTAGAAACGTCTATCTTTATTTTAGTAATAGGTCCCAGCTTTCTATTTTTCTTTATATAGTATTTTGTTACCGATTGTTAAGTTACAACTTCATTAAACCGTTGAAAGAACGGAGTACCCTGATGTCTCCCTAGACTTAGTTCAGGGGCTCAAATATATGCTAAAAAATGTAACTTGTTATTGAATAAAGCAATTTTGATTTTGATGTATTCTATCTGTAATCAATGTTTGCATTGTGTTTCCTTAAAATATTTTTTTAAATTTTTACCGCGTCTGCAAGTTATAAATTCACTCAGATAAATCTATTAGAGACAGCTGAGTCATGAAAACAGGACAGAAACTTTATAGATAAACACTAAATGTAAGAAAACTTAAAATATATTTTTGAGAAGTTTTTAACTATTTGAAATAAAAAATAGTTCAAATCTACAGTGTTCCAATTGAACTTTAGACATAAACTGTGTATTGTCCGAAATATCTGAAATTGTAAAGACTACAATAGCAGCTGGTGACCGTGACTTTATTTCTATAGATCAAAAAACACTTTAGTTTAGAATGCACGAAAACCATCTATTTTCAACAAAGGTTTGTCCAAATTTGGCCCAACTATTTAACATTGGTTTTTTTTTTATCCGTATTATCTATATATAAAAATGAATCCCTATTGCCCTTGGCCATCACGCGTGAAAGGTTGGACCCATTTCAACCAACCGAGAAAAAATTAAGAAAATTGCGCGGAAAATTAGAAAATTTAAGAATACTTAACCACCATATTAAGTAATCCTGACTCTTGTTAAGATAGCAATTTTTCAGTCCATAGCGCTTTTATAATTCAAACTTTTATGATGTAAACTTATGGCGTTTGACATAACATTAAACAAGCGAAGCGAACGGAATCGATGGACTCGAAATCAACAACACAGAAATGTTGCGTTTGAGCTGCATAGTTAATAATACCAATTCGAAATCAATATTCATAGTGAAACAACGTCTGTCGGGTCCGCTAGTCGTAATATAAAACTATGTCATAATTTAGAATATTATAACTAAGACATGACACTTCACATGCCCCTATTAATTGTTAATAAGTCACAAGTAAGGAAACACGTCTTCCTCAGCCTTGCTTACTTGTGTTAACACTGCACCCACAAAACTCGATCAATAAAGCCTTACATTCGAAAGAGTACCATTTTATAATCTAATGATAACAAAAGTATTTAGCAAAGGTACCTACTAAGTGTATATTATATATTTTAAGTTACTAAATTTAATTTAGTATAATTTATTAATATAACATTTAAATTAAAATATTAATTACAATAATTAATTATGCATAAAAATATCTTATGTTAATCAATACATCTATACAGACATCCCGTATTGAAATAAGAATTCTCGTCATAAGTCATCATAATTTTGATGGGGTTAGTAGTACTGTACGATCTTATTACGCGCAATATAATCATTATTACTTTATCTATGTGTATTTGGTCTTAGTATATAAGTTTTAAATTTATTCGACGTCCTGGTGGACAGAAGAACTATGTTCTGTTTATGTTTCCAGTGACAACTTTTTTTTAAATGTGTATTATGTATGCAATAAGTAAATAGTATACTAGTTCAATTTCCCTCATTAGTAACTAAGTAAGTTTATTTAGTTCCTACCACCCTAAAGATTACCTTTTTTAAACCACATTTTTGTGCATAAAGAAAGGCGTTATGGCTACTAAATTATACTAAAAGCAAAAAAAACTGTTCTACTGCACAAAATATTAAACTATATACATTTCCAGAACGGCGGTGCGGCAGATGGGTTAGACATGAATGTTGGGTACGCCTGGCGGAAGGGTTACACCGGGAAGGGTGTTGTTATCACAATATTGGACGACGGAATCCAACCTAACCACCCCGATCTGGCTCAAAATTATGTAATTATACCATTGTTTACCTACCTTTACTAGTATTAGTGGTTTCGTTAAAGATGTATTCAGTGAAATGAGTATATAAAAACGTTGTGTCGTTCTCGTTCGAAACGTTTTGTCCGATTTGTTTTTTTTGTGTATATTTTGGTAGGTATGAGAAACGTAAGTATACTTTATACCTCTAGGTATGGGTTAGTCCTGTCCAGAAGTTTTTTCATTTAATTTTTTTGATTACATATACCACTTCACGTCACCTAAACGAGTATTTTTTTTTTATAAAATAGCGGCAAACGGGCAGGAGGCTCACCTGATGTTAAGTGATACCGCCGCCCATGGACACTCTCAATGCCAGAGGGCTCGCGAGTGCGTTGCCGGCCTTTCAGGAATTGATACGCTCTTTTCTTGAAGGAGTATAATGGAACCGCTGGGTACAGCTAGTATAATTGACTTTGCAAGACAAGTGAAACGACTTAGTTCAAAGCGGCTAACCCTACTCGGCTATTTTTTTTAAATTTATGAATATTAATTTCATTCTCAAATGGCATTTTTAAGCTTTAATTATACTTGTCGCGTGGTGGTTGTTTATTAATGAAATTATGACTTAATATCATACTATAAATTTAAAAATCATACATATGACATTCTCTTACGAAAGATCTCCTAATATAAATACATATATATAATGAATTTTGTGGTGTGATATTTTTAGCGGTATGGCCACTTTGCATTAAACAATTTTGTATACAAAATAAATAATGTTGATAGTAATATAATTTCAAATGCGCTATACTGTGTGTAAACTGATTACCTTATATAGCTAAGGATATTACGTCTTGAATTCAAGATGAGGGTGCAAAGTCTTGCATTCGACCTCGTGACCCACAAACGGAGGAAATTTTTAGAATGTATGCAGTATCCCAAATTGTGTGGCCCAGAAATATAATATGTAGATTTTCACTTCGAATCTGCTCCTGAATATGAATGTACTGCTGATTTGACATAGGTTTAGTTACGTAAGGGTAGTTTATTTAAATTTATTTTTAACCTTATAACGAGGGTAATTTTACAATATAGGACCCAGCAGCTTCAACTGACATAAATGGAAACGACACAGACCCGACACCACAAGACAACGGCGATAATAAACATGGCACTCGGTGTGCGGGGGAGGTGGCGGCTGTCGCCTACAATCGGTACTGCGGTGTCGGCATCGCATACAATGCCAGCATTGGGGGAGTCAGAATGCTAGACGGCCTCGTTAACGACGCAGTGGAAGCGCAGGCATTGAGTTTCAACACTCATCACATAGACATCTACAGCGCTTCCTGGGGACCGGAAGACGACGGAAAAACCGTCGACGGACCGGGCCCTTTAGCGAGAAGGTATTGTCTAATTATCTTTGAATGAGATTGCTGCGAGCGAGCTCATTAAAACATTTTTTTTTGTTTCAGAGCATTTATAAATGGGGTTACAAACGGGAGAGGCGGGAAAGGCTCTATTTTTATATGGGCGTCGGGAAATGGCGGCCGGCATACCGACTCGTGTAATTGTGACGGTTATGCAAACAGTATATTTACGATTTCAATATCGAGTGCTACTCAGGGCGGATATAAACCCTGGTACTTAGAGGAATGTTCGTCCACTTTAGCATCGACATATAGCTCTGGCACTCCCGGGCGCGATAAAAGCGTAGCGACCGTAGACATGGATGTGCAATTACGCCCCGATCATATATGCACCGTCGATCACACGGGTACTTCTGCGTCCGCTCCGCTCGCCGCAGGAATTTGTGCTTTAGCTTTAGAGGCGAATACAGTGCTCACTTGGCGAGATATGCAGCATTTAGTAGTAATGACCTCTCGACCGCAGCCACTCGAGAAGGAAGATGGGTGGATCGTAAACGGGGTAAAGCGGAAGGTGAGCCATAAGTTCGGCTACGGCTTAATGGATGCAGGTCAAATGGTTTCCCTAGCGGAACAATGGATAAGTGTACCGCCGCAACATATTTGCAAGTCACAGGAAATAAACGAGGACAGGTCCATTGAAACTTCTTTCGGATACACAATTTCCGTACATATGGACGTGAATGGTTGTAGTGGCACAATGAATGAGGTCAGATTTCTGGAACATGTTCAATGTAAAATTTCACTCAGCTTTTTTCCCAGAGGAAATTTGCGGATATTACTTACATCGCCAATGGGGACTACGTCCACACTTTTGTTTGAGCGGACCCACGATGCGACCAGTTCGAATTTCGACGACTGGCCATTCTTGAGTATACATTTTTGGGGCGAAAATGCCGAAGGACGATGGACCCTACAGATAATAAACGCTGGAAATAATCACGTTACACAGCCAGGAGTGTTGAAAAAATGGCAGCTTATTTTCTACGGTACAGCGACGAATCCGATAAGATTGAGAAATAAAAACTATTTCGATTCGAATAACGCTCAGCAGGAGGAAAAAACCTATCACATTAACGATGTATATGACGCGTCCGAATATTCCCAGTTCTTAAACGAAATCGAGCTCGGGATATCAGATCGACACGGCTACTCCAAAAATATACCGTCTTCGCAAAGGAAAAATGTGCTGGCAGATGCGAACGATAAACAAGTTCAGAGAATGTGCGATCCGGAGTGTGACTCTCAAGGTTGTTATGGAAAGGGGCCAACTCAATGTGTCGCATGTAAACATTATCGTTTAGATAACTCTTGTGTATCAAGATGTCCGCCGAGGAGCTTCGTAAATCAGGGCGGAGTGTGCTGGCCTTGTCATGAGTCATGCGAGACTTGTGCGGGGGCGGGTCAGGACTCGTGCCTGACATGTGCCCCCGCACATCTCTTAGTTATCGACTTGGCTGTGTGCTTACAACAATGCCCCGACGGCTATTACGAGGATCCAGACGCGAACGCGTGTTTTCCATGTGCCGAGCACTGTGATACTTGTACGGAAAAGGCTGATCTATGCGCCTCATGTGCACACAGCTATGTATTATACAATGGGTCTTGTTTGGCGACTTGCCCACCTGGGACGTTTCAAAAGGATGACTTTGGTTGCATGCCATGTCATGAGTTATGTGAATCATGTAGGGGCCCCGGTGAAATAGAATGCATTTCGTGTAGAATTGGATACTACGCTTTGGAGAGCCAATGTTTACCTAAATGCCCAGAAGGATTTTATGCTGATGTTCAGAAAAGAGAATGTATTAAGTAAGTATAAACAAACATTTCCTAATTAAATCTATTTGAATATCATTATATAAAAAATATAGGTATTCATATAAGTACCACAACTCACACTAAGCGCGCGTTATTAGGCTTTTTAAGGAAATAGCTAAAAGGTTAGTTAATATCACAGGAGACCGAAGAGCTGGCAGCTACCTCGGACAAAGAATTAGTCTAGCTATTCAAAGGGGGAACGCTGCCAGTATCTTCGGAACCTTGCCTAAAAGGACTCCTTTTAATAATATATTTTAGTTATTATATTATATTTTTTAAGGTTTTAGCTTTAGATTCAAAGAATGTTTATTTTAATTAATGTAAAGCACTCACACTTATGAACGCTTGCAAGTCCATTCGAAACAAAAATATTTCTCTTTAACTAGGGTTGCCTGGAAGAGATCGCTTATTAGCGATAAGGCCGCCCGTTGCATCCCTTATAATTTTTTTGTATTGTGTTTCATTCTTGTTTTTTTGCAACGAAGTGTAAATAAATAAATATATTATAAAAAATATTCTCTATAGATATTTTAAAAAGGTTTTTGTTCTAGGTGTCCGATTGGTTGCTCAGTTTGTTTGAATGGAGTCTGTTCTGTTTGCAATCCAAAATGGTTACTCGCAAAAGGTGGTAATTGCTTTCCAGAGGGCAATGGAAAATGTGACACGAGTAAGCCTTTTCATCATAATTAATTGAGATTAAAGCTTGAATACATTTTCGTCGGTAACCGCCAGTTTCATGTATTAAATATTGTTTAAAGCCGTGTTCTTAGGTTCAATCTCCGGTAAACAATAATAAGTTCAAAAGCATAGTGTCCTAAAAAAAAAAAATTTTAAGCATTGTGTTGTGAGAGTGTATTTTAGTTGAAATATTTCAGTTCATAAAGATACAATTCTATAGAATTGTAACTTTAACTTTAAGCAATCATACAAAAGAGGTACATTTTTGTATGATTAAATACGTTTAACCTATAATACGTTTATTACACTTGCAACACTGTAAATACAAATTGCATTTGTTGTCTTTACTTTTTTCCCTCACTATTTAAGTAAATGCATGAAACAAACTACAAAGCCGCACAAAGCATTTCTATATGAGCACGTACAACTGAAATATGTCAATTTAACGAATACCAAAGCTTTTACGCCGCTTTGCTAGTGTTCTTTGTTTAAAAGGTTTTTTCTTTACAGACGAATATTATGAAGGAGGACGTTGCAAAAACTGTCATTCCACTTGCGAGAAATGTAGCGGACCAAACGAATGGGATTGTTTATCTTGTTCGAGCCCCTTGTTATTGCAAGGATCGAGGTGAGTCGAATTATATTCAACGTTTGATCTAACATGCCTACATTGAAGTGTAATATATACTATAGAAAGATAAATTAGTGTTAGTTATTCTAGTTCGTGAAGTACGCAAGTTTTCGCATTATTTTTCGTTACATTACAGATATATAACCTTTTCTTACTAAGTGTAAAGCACGATTTTTAGTTTTGTATTTTATATAACAACTGTTCGTGTTTTTAACTATTATAATAAACTTAGAGATGGACAGAAATGATATTATGTACCTACGAAATATGATAATTTATTAATGCTTTTGGCAATTTCTAGATAACACTACTGAAATTTATGCGGAGATTTAAAACTATACAATTTCATTAACTCGATAAGACTCTAATTATCTTATTATAATCAGTTCAAAGATAAGTTGTAGAACTCACTTCGTCTAAGTTTTACATAGCATCATACATTACATAACATCTGCGTATAATTGTAATTAGGGTTGACACCCGTACTTTATAATAAAGGATTGTAGGTTATTTTAAGTAATTGTGTACAATAAAGTACACGAAAATACTTTTTTTGCATGATGTGATTTCTTTAGTCGTAAATATTTTTTTGTTAAACGAAATTAATCGATTGGCCCTGAATCGATGTTGCCACTCTCCACTACTCGCCAGCGCCATAAACTTCAGAAAAATAAATTGTACTTTACTTGGTACTATGTATATTTTTTCTTGAGTATTATATATGTAAGTAATGTAATTTAATTGCAAAAGAAAGGTGGCAACCCTAATCGTCATCCTAAATAATAAGCGACGCTCCTAAAAATAACTTCTTTAACGTGCATTAATTATATTACCGGTGAATGAGAGACCACAACTGTGTAAATCACCTGAAACGTGGACTGGAAAAATATTTATAAATTCGCGTTAACATCCGCTAAAGAAATATTAATTAAACAAACAGTACTGGTATTAAAACAATATAATATGAAGATAGAAATTTAACACTTACATTTAGAATCCGATATGTCATAATTATATCATACATGACAGATATAAAAATGCAAATAATCCTAACTCTTATTTGTGTACATTTCAATATTAATTTATAGTTAATGTCATTAAACTTTATAATGATTTATACGCTTAAATATAATTATGATATATTGCATGTCATTATATTCTGATGTTATATATGTCATGACGTCATTCTACATTCAGATTAACTCTCCCGTTTGTAATCACGTTGTGAATTAATAATTTATATATTTTTTAAATCACTTTTTTACGCTTTGAAAAGGTTTCTCCGTATCACCTCGACGTCTTTCGTTTCACAACTGAGCGTTTCTTAAGGCAGTTTTGCCCATGCATTGTGTTTACGAACCACTTCGACTTAGGGACCTCAAGAAAAGCGTACTAAATCTTAAAAGGCCTGCAACGCACTTGCGAGCCTTCTGGCAATGTGAGTGTTCATGGGCACTATAACTTAACGTCAGGTGAACTTTCTGCCTGTTTGCCTCCTATTACATAAAAAAGTCTATCTACAACTAGTGTCAAACATTTTATACGAGTACCATCATAGCCCTGTCAAAACAGCAATCGAATCGAGAAAAGGACGCAGAACTTTGACCAAATAATTACCTTAAATTTAATTATTCATTATCTGGAAACAAGATAAGTCCCAAAAACATTTTAACATTAGATTGTTGAGTTAGATACTAAATATAATGTAAATAAAAATACATTTTTTGTAATAAGAAATAAAGTTATTTAAACATAGATACTCAAGAACAGACGTAAACTAAAATAGGTGCAAAACTGTGTCTAATTACGAGACAACTAAACTAAACTAGTATATGCTATTTTAGGTGTGTTGCGGAATGCGGCCAAGGATTCTACCAACGAGCTGGCAGTTGCTCTCCATGTCCGCTAACTTGTACCAACTGCGTCTCTAGATTGAACTGTACATCTTGTGCGGGTGCATTACGCCTGCAATCCGGTACATGCCGGGCGACATGCGCCCCCGGGTATTATCCGGATGAGGCGATATGTTCGAAATGTTACTTGTCTTGTGAAACATGTACCGGGGCGAGACGGAATCAGTGCGCGTCATGCCCGCCCGATTGGAGATTAGCGGCGGGTGAATGCCGACCTGAGTGCCCGCAGAACTTTTTCTCGTGGGGCGATAGCTGCCGACGCTGTCATCATTACTGCCAAGATTGCTATGGTGCTGGACCGCAGAGGTGTACGTCGTGTCCGCCGCACTTTTCGTTGGAAAATGGATTGTGTGTGGAATGCCTTAGCTCACAGTACTACGAGCCTAGGACTAGGACTTGTCGGCCGTGCCATGATTCGTGCAGATCCTGTTCAGGCCCTGGTCCCACGAGTTGCGTTACATGCGCGCATCCTTTACGTTTAGATAGGTAGGTGTATTTTAAATATTAAATTTACGTATTTTCCTATTTTAAACTATCAATATATATTGTATTAGCTGTACCCTGCCACGCTTTGCTGTCGGCACATTGTGATTGGTTGAGAAATGTGAAACAAAACAAAGAATACAATTCATATAAGTTTAATTTTCAAAATGGAAAAATAAAAAAAAAAACAAAAAGTAATTTAATAAATCCTTGATGCGGATTATATTATATCATGCTAAAATTTCAGCTCGATTGGTGTAGAACTTTTTGAGTTTTTGAAGCGTACACAATCCAACCTAACATTTTTATATATATAGATAAGAATGCATAGATGTATAAGCAATGCCCTCTTAAACTTTTATTAGGTATCTATTAAATAATTATGATAAAGTTTTTATTAATACGAAAGCATACCTTAAAAAGTCAAGGTAATAAAACGCACGCTTTAAATTAAAACCTTACATAACACATTTACAACACTCGTTGTATTTCAAAATTAGAATAATTGGCCTCACAAACAAACACATAAAAGTATTTTATGCGAAATGAAGGAATAAACTTTTCATACGACATAATTTGAAACTTTTATAAACAGTAACAAATTGTGGAGCAATGCCGACGTCTAATGTCCCACATTTCCAACTTTAGCAGTCATAAAATTTTCAACTTTGTCCTCGAGAAGATTTATAAAGAAGTATTTTTGTTTGTAGAGTTAACCACAATTGTTTGCCGTGCTGTACTGAGAATGCGGTGTATTCGAGTGGCAATCAATCTACAGATTGCTGTCATTGTGATAGAGATATAGGTAAGTTCACTATTGTGTAAGTTAATTGTATTTATAAATAGACTGTATGATGTGACTAAACCTCATAAACAAAAACACTGTTTCAGATATTTGAAAATAACCGGTTATAATATATTCAAAATAGATGCGAATTCTACATAATTGAGAATTATATTATGTTTCAAATATATATGAGAAATCATTAACTGCCATTTTAGATAAATAACTAAATTTCTATCTCGTTATCTCTTAATGCAAAATTTTTTGTAGAAGTTGCGAATATTTGTATAATTTCAATCTTCAAATACTTATATTAAGTGAAATAAGTAAATACTTAAAAACATCTGCAATTATCTGAAAAGAATGTATAAAAGCAAAGTCTCTCCATTTCAAACTGTATCCGCATTCTAAATTCAAAAAACCACTAGCCTTCCCTGTAGCGTTATACATCCATCAAAGCTATCGCGATGGAATAAATAGGTATAATACATTTTAGGAGGCTGTTTAAACGGTTCATCTGCGGGCAAGCGGCGCATTGCAGAGAACATTGGATCACATATGACCGCCTCGTTTTTTGTCGGCGACGCAAAAACCAAGCCAAATATCTTTCACCGTGATATATTGATAGTGTGGAGCGGCGTCGCTACCGCACTTTTGGTCATAGCCCTTGTGATTGTGATAAGGGTGAGTCCTTTCTCTATTTACACTTATGTAACAGCCAGTTTTCTGAGTATCTTAGAACGGAATTTTGTATAAAAGGTTTATATTTTTTACCGTTTATAGTAAGAACGTGTACCTTCTTATTCTTCGTAATTGGCTTTATGAAGAATTGTATCGTCGTCTTGTCGCTTAAATTCCCGATGAAGCAAAATTTTTTTAATAATTTTTTTTTCAATAAGTTGGTCGAGCTAAGTATGACTTTCGTATCTCATATTCAATAAACTCACTTTTAGCCTCCAATCTGAAGCCGTTTCTATTCTCTTGTACTATAATAAGAATAAAATGAATGAACTATAACATTATTTAATATATATATTTTGGACCCTTTTTCTTATTTTTTACTTATGATGTTCTATCTTGTTATAAATCACAACCTTTTTTTATCTTTGTTAATTGGTTTACTCTTCACAAACAAGAGTAATTAATTTATATTCACATAGAAACGCTCAAGGGAAAAAACATATATCTTCACTCGTCTCAAAAGTCTGTTCTGAGTGCCGTCTATTTTCTTCTTTTCTTAGTGTCCTATCTTTATGTTGACACATACATCAAAATCTTATAGAAAATATTACACAAAATAGTATGTACTTTTTTAGTGCGTATCTACGATTCGCTACAAACGGAATACCAACTAATAAAAATGGATAAAACTTTTATTTAAGTGACGCCATTGTAAGTTTATAAAGAAACGGCCTTTGACATTTATTCTCTTTCAGATTAACATAAAACGCCGCAACCATCTCACATTATACCCCAAAGCGGTATATTCTCAGCTGACGACGGTTGATGAAGACCTAACAAATCTGTCTTTGTCTAACACTAGCAAACTGAAAGTGACAGAGAGTGCTATGAGTGCCCTCGAAGAACCGACTTAGTAAAAACTGAAATACGAAGGCCTGATATTTTGAACCGTAGTTAACGACTTTATTTGAACAAATATTACCGAATAAAATTTTGATTAATAGTATTAACCTTTCGTTAGATATAATTTAACAGTTAGTTAATATGGATCAAAATTCGGGCTAACACTACAGACTGACTTGTAGAAAGTTTATATAGATGTGTAACTCTAGTGTATTTGGCTTGTAAAACGACCAATTGATATTGATTTTTTAAATTCTGTATTATATAAGATTTTGATTTTGCGTGTTGATTACGTACAGACAAAAAAAGGGGCCTGGATGAAGTCCGTTTTGTTAAATACCATATGTATTTATTGCATACATAAAATAAAGAGAATATTAGAGATATTTATTAATTTAAACATACGTAAAACGACTTTGTATAAGAACAACTGTATAGCAAAAGTTAATTCAGGTATCTAACCGTTGAAAACGTTAATCTGATGTAAACGTATAGTTTTATATTATATGTAATAAAGAAATTATACCTTATGGATCTTGTATGTATGCTTATTTTTAAATCTCTCCCAAATATCATTATAATTACGACATAAACAATTATTTTTGTTGTATTAGAATTTCGCGCTAAAGACATTAACGTGTTTATATAATTCGGCCGTTGTACATAGAAATAAATTGATCAATTATCATATACTTAGCTATTGTTATGTAAATATGTAAATAGTATGTAAATATATTGATGGTTTTTATTACGGAATTCTGTTGTTTTATTTTAACAAAGCTTTCATCAGGACTAAATTGTTTACAACAGAACATACTAATACAATCTACACTAATATTATAAAGTGTAGTGTAGGCCTAGTGGCTTCAGCGTCAGGCTCTCATCCCTGTGGTTGTAGGTTTGATACTCGCTGTGCACCTGTGGACTTTCTATCTATGTGTGCATTTAGCGTTCGCTCGTCCCAAAAACTCGACGTGTGTAGGCACAGGAGAATGATCACCTACTTGCCTATTAGATTTACAAATGATCATGAAACAGATACAGATATCTGAGACCCAAAAAAGGTTGTAGCGCCACAAATTTATTTTATTTTAATATTACAAAGAGGAAAGATTTGTTAGTATATTTGTTTGCATTGAATAGGCTCCAAAACAGGACTAATTTGATAAATTCTTTCACCTTTAGAACCCTACGTTATCTCAGATTAACATAAGCTGTAGAATATTAAAAAAAAAATAGAACTCTGTATGAAATTACGATAGTGTGACCTAAGGTGAGACTAATAAGAAGATCCTAAATCGCGTAGCCTGCAGAAACAATTGACAATATAACAAAGTGACTACAGTTTTATAAAATACTAGATAGACTTTATAGATGATAGATATCTACTAAAAAGTCCGCGATATGTAACAAAAAAATCTTTAGGGCTTCATCGGGGCTCAGGAACATCGTGCTACGACCGAGGTAATGCGAGTAGAAGAGCACAGGACAGACACTCGTTAATAATACAATAATTATAATGGAATAAAAATGCTGATTATTGAGAAATAGAATTGGATTATTAGTTCCTGTCATTAGACTATCTATTTAATCATTACTGTTTATTACCAAACGATCTAAACAATTCCTTTGCTTTTGTATGAAGCGCGTATTATGCATAGCGCTACCGACAAACATGTCATCACTATTTTATCGACGCAATGTCTGATACTGGTTCGAAGATAATTTTAACAATGCAGTTCATAATTAGATCCTCTTTTGGGAATACAGAAGAATAGGGTAACAATTTGTTAGTGTACAATGAGAAGTCATATAATATGATGTTAAAAAGGAAATAACATCATATTACATACGTGACGTGTACACAATACAATTATCTGCAATTATTTGTACACAAACAGTATAAAACGACATTATTCTCACACAATATCTTTTACATAATAGCAGTGTTCTGTAATTGGCAGGTGAGTTTCACCGAAGCCTGAATTATAAATAGCGACTATGACACTGGAAGCATGAAACGATACGTAAGAAATAATAAATAGGTAATAATTATGATTGTATACATCTTACAACTTATGATTTTTTTTAAAGTATTGAACCCCATATTGTAGAACGGTCAATAACATAAAAAGTGTGTGTGTATGTTGCATAATCCGTTAAGGTTATAAAGAATCTCATAAATATTAGCATAATTCCTGTATATATTCATTACAATAAAAACTCATTCTAAGAATGTTCGAGAAGTATTTTCTTTAACAGTTATATCTCGATAAGTTTGATATATATCTTATTAAACCCGATTTTATATATTAAAACTAAACATTCTTCAAAGAAGTATGTGTGGTGAAAAATTGCGTGATAGGAAAAAAAGGAAAAGATAAAAGTACCCATAACTGACAAGCATGCATGGTGCATGGTCATGAGAGTGGATGAAGCAAGAGAGGTCAGGACTGTAACATGTGGTGATCCGTGGTCTAGGCCTATCCCTTCGAGAAAAGCATGAATGAATATAAAATAAATATACAATTTCAAATGTTCCGAGAAAATTAATAACAGTGGGTGGCACATAATATATAAACAAAAGGTTAATTTTGATTATTGCATTTGTCACTGTGTTTCATAACATTTATTATATTAATATTGGTAGGTGACGCTTAAAAATGATATCATTAGGGGTGCTATATGGTTATCATTATACCTACTGTGTTACAATGTTGATACACATAAAACGCCTATGTTAAATTACAAATGTGTAACATTAAAATAAAGAACATTTAAAATTAATTTCATCTACTTTCTCAGTTTTAAATTTAAAATACGTTTGGCTTTGCAAGACTTGTTAATATATTGAAATATTTTTAATATTAGGTTTTGGGGAATGTATCCACATGATCATATTATCCAACTGGACAACATTTTTTATTTTATGTAAGAAATGTCACAAAAAGTATTTTTCAGTACTACTTGTAAAATGATTTTAATCATGTGTTCCCGATATTTTATAACAAGCTTCTAAGATTAAATCAATGACTCTGAAACAATTGCTTTCTCATTATTACTAAAAGAAGCGTTTTAAATTGTTTACCGTATAGTGTTGTGGGCAGATAACCCGTTTGATTTTTGGTACTACATGGATGACATGCTTGTCATATAAAAATGGTTGTCTATATCGAGCTGAGAGAAGGCTTCTAAAGGTTTTGACATTTTTTTTTAATATTAGCAAATTACAATTAAATTTTTTGCCTACTCCTTTTGTTATTGTTTCTAGCATATTTCATAATGACTGTTTTGCTATAGTACATAATATACTTAGCCCATATTCTTAGATATCTATTTGATTCAGAGTAGGGATTCAAATACACGATCTAAGGGTTAAACCACTAGGCCACTGCATATATTTTTGTGATAAATAAACTCAAAAAATAAGAACCAAATGAGATATACAGTATAGCTCATTTCCACCTCTTAAAATAAACGTGACACTTCCCAAATACATCTTTTGGAAGGAAACAAATGTCGTGAGAAAATGAGACTGTTTCCAACTGAATGAATGTAGCATATTTTGGAGTCAGATTTCGTGTTAATATTTGTATTAAGATTTTTCATCGCGTGTCGTTTTCACTACAGTAAATATATTATTTTGTGAACGCCTTACGAAGCTTTAAAAAATTCGTTAGGTGTTAGATTGAGATAGGTGTATAGTACAAGAAAGATAATATACATATAACAATTGTCTCATTCATATTATTATTATACATTAAACATAGGGAACTTGACATTACCGGCTCTATGAGGTATATAAATTACCCCGACGTGGCCTGGAATCATCAAATAATCAAATAGATTATTAGTTATGTACGTTTATTGGGCCTCGAGTAAGCACGTATACTGTCGGTTCTGCGTCTGTTCTTATGGTTATGTTGATGTATGAGAGTTATGGCATAGAGAGTGCATTTGTGTTGCTGCGTACACACTTGTGCTGTTCTTCTACGATCTCAATAGAGATATGAGAATATTTTTACTTATACGTTATAAATTGTAAAATATATAACAGCTTAAAAGTTGAAAATACACTCGACTACTCAATTCGACGATATGAGTATATATTTGAAAGGCATGCTCTTACAAAGCGCTAAAAAGCTTTAAAACCTCTGCGAGTCTACGAGGAGTCTACGGTTTCGCAGTCGATGTAGATGCGCTACGGCGAGCTACGAACGTGATTTAATATAGCAAATTCATACCGCATTTTCTTATTATAAGGTGAAATTTCGTGAAAACTTTAAGCTTATAAATTAAATTTGTGGTAGCTGAATAGTACTTTCATTAATTTAAAGAAATTATGTAATAAAATATATAGGATTATAGCGTGTTGCCAGTTGCTCGTAAAAAGTTCAGTAACCATCTGAATAGATAAAGAATATAACTTATAAGTTAAAAATTCAATTATCTATAACAAATAGGGTAAACATCCAGAGCATTAAAATAAAAGATGTTGTTATTACAATATATTGTATTATTATAAATGATACGAGCAAATCCAAGGCTTCGACAAAAATAAATTTAATCATTAAGCGAAAATGTTTCATTACGAACAATACAATTAATATTTGGTGGAATTTCATTGTAAACGAACATTGTCTAATGTAAAATAAGATAATTATTCTCGAAACATTTATTAATTTTACGGGGAAATGAGAAATTAAAGGCTTAAATTATATCAATACTTTGACAATTTACCAGATTTAACACATATGTTATACAGTACTTAACAAGGAATTCAAAGAAGAAATAGATCTTTGTTGTAGTCTACGACAATACAATACAAATATATTACATATTATAAACATAATATAATCAAAGGTGGAATTTTATTTCTGTATAAAAATGTAAAAACAGCATTGAGCTGCCTAGTGCCTTGCGCGTGCGACTCTCAGTCCCTAGTTATTCGAATCACGGCTGTTCACCTACTCCTTCTAGACTATGAGCGTGTAGGAAAATAGAAGACGCTGGCATACTTTAGCCCCAAAAATCGACGGCGTGTGCCACAGAAAGCTGATCACGTGCCTTTTAAGAAAAATCAATAATAGATAGATACTTGGAATCTGAGAACAAGGGTAGCGACTGCGCTTTAACTGTAAAGCGCTACTTGCCATTTAAATATTTAATTCACAGCTGATTACCATAAAACTATCCTTAAGAAATTTAATAAATCACAGTTCATGGACTTTCCCATTTATAAGGTATAAAGTATATAACTAAATCTCTGATTAATAGCGTGAACACATTATGATACTTTTTTTTATCACTAAAGATCACGATAAGTATATAATCATTTGTTTCATCTTAGGTCAAACATTGGAATTCCTGTTAAAGTAAATCTTACAGGTACAAATTCCCTCTGAAAAGCTTTATTTCGTTTTAACAAAGTGCAATGCTTGAAATGTATGTAATTAAGCGAAGAAAATTCCGTCCGAGATTTGCTTAAAGACTCGCTTGTTAACGTAAAAGTTTGGTTTAAATGTATAGAGAAATGTCGAAAATTATTTAATTCTTTGAATTATCTGTGATAGTTTCCTTTGCATACTTTATATTAGTTAAGGTACTGTTAAGGTACCTTTATCTAACTTATATCAAATAGATTCGGGTATTTTATATAAATTCGTTTTATATGTTCAAACAAACTACCGAAACCCCTTTATATTACAAAGGAGGGGAGAAAAATAAAGTATAAAAACGAAATGCTAGCGACTTGGTTCGTATATGCCAGCAGCATTATAAAACTAATAGAAAGCAGCTTATTGGTATGTTCACAAGTATCTCTCAAGGACTCTTTTAGGAATTGCATAACATATGCAAAATAATATTGAGAGCAATGGATCGTCTTTACTACAAGCTATCTTTTTCAGGCTGCTAAAAATATAGTAATGTGCCAATAAATTTAAATTAACATTTACTGATACTTTTTTGACCAGATTGAAGTTATGTATTGTTATAAAGTTATAATATTATTTTACATAATAAAAATATTTTCCGACGTTTCGCGTGACGGTCACGTCACATCACGGTGACTGAAGACAAAAGGTGTTGAATGTCAAAAAGTAACACCCCGGAGTTGATATCGACTAAAATAAATAAAGTTGATATCGGAGGGTTTTGGCAGAAATGACTCACGGTGTCCTCTATTTTCGCGGATTGTTTATCTTGATCATTAAACATTTGCATGGATCCAATTTCATTCACCGTGACCACGCACGCTTTTTGATTATGTAAAATAATTATAAGTTTATAACAATACATAACTTCAATCCGGTAAAAAAGTGTTTTCTTTAAACGTGTAAAAGTTATGTTAATAAAAGACAATACTATTTACTGATATTTTATATCCATACAAATGTCCGATAAAGAGCGGTAAAAATGTTTATATAAAATAAACATAGATTATAAACATTCACACAGAAATTGAACTATATTTTGTACAGCGAACTCATTAGTGAGAGGAAAGTTTTGAGATATTGCAACACACAGACAGTATTTCAAATGACTGTGATTTTCACGCCCAGTTACTTAGTACCGAACCTAAAAATAGTCTAGAGAATATTAGATAACATTGGGTTATATTTTTTTAAAGATTAAGTTAGTGTTATTGTTATCCTTACGTTTTAATATGGTAGGCATGCATAGCTATTTAATTACTAATTAAAATAAACAAAGGATGTAGCAAATTACTTTTGTGGCGTTTTTCTTTGTTTTTCCTTAATGTTGGTACTAAACAAGAACCTCAATTTAATTCATGATTTAATCTGTTAAATACATCAAACCAAACTAAGAGGTTGAGAGGCTGAAAGTAGGTTAAAATTTATATATTTTCGTAATTAACAGTCGAACCGATTTTAACCCAGATTTTATACAAGATCAGATGCTTCAGTCGGCTTCAGTATCGTAGAATTTTTTCGTTTTTTAATTTTAATTTCGTTCTTTAATAATTTGATGTCAAGATCAAAAAGTAGGTCAAGTTCGTAAGTATTTAATGTTTGGGGAGCGTAATGATAATGTTATTAAGTACACAACACCAATAAAAATATTTTCTAGGGTTCATTGCATAGAATTTATTTATCTGAATATTCTCTATATAAAGGAATGTTATTTTACTTTACCGCCAAAAATCACTAAAATCTAATCTCCCTATTTCCATTACTGATGATCAGTCTTTTTTCATGATCTACACACAATTTGTCCGACAAATATTTTACAGTCTGTAAATTACAGTCTGTCCAAGTACGCGGCCGAGATGTCAAGAAACTAAGAAAGATTTTCGAGCTTGTAAAATATAAAATATGTATTTAAATAGAGACAATAATTATATTTTGTGTCGTTCCTACGAGAATGTAAGTGTATGCTCCTATTTCACTATGCTCACTGCTGATAGAGGACAAATCCTTTTTTAATTTTTACATTTTATTATTAATTAACTGCTATTAATTACCTAAAGTTGGCATGTGGATGGAGTAATGGTTGCAGCTCCTTACAAACCTTTTGTAAAACAAAAAACCTGGTGATTAAAAAGAGTGGTGGAGAGTTTATTACCAGTTCTTCTCGTCCGTTCTACGCCCTTGATTTGAGAACTGGCAGTAAATATAACATTAGAAGCATTTAATATGTCTTTATTGACGTTGTTCTACATTGTGTTACCTAAATGAATAAATGATTTTGAATTTTTATTGAAAAACTATTCCATACACATGCTAAAAATCAGAATTATTAATTAAAATAAAGTCTAAATTAGATTCATCGTTAGGTATATTCAAATTGATTGCATGCAATAAAGGTTGTTTTAACATGATTGTTATTATAGTTATTGCGTCATGAAAAAATACATTAGAGATCGTGTAAGGTAACTGAGTTGTTTTACTAGCAGATAGCTAAATAATTAATATAATAATCTAGTGGCGCTTCAATTCATAAATATTGGTGTCCCCAGTAGAGTCCTTCGTGTTCCAATTCACTTGGTGACTTACTCGTAAATACTTCACTCAGTGCAGTGATTGGTCGATTACGTCTTCGGCTATTGCAATGAAAAATACTTCGGTCAACAAGCATTGTTTTGCAAATGCTAGATGTTAAGATTGAGCCATTTAACTACTAATAATATTTTTTGTATAATTATATAACTCATAATGTATATAGCATATTAACTACTGGGTATATAATACTGAATTATTGCCAAGAGACTTAAACTAAAATATTCATGTATGATTTTTAATAGGCGTGAGAGAAATTATTCCCTTAAAAAGGGTTGCTCACAAAAGAATGCCCGAATATTTTGGACAAACGGGTTTTTTTCAAAGATAACTAAAGTATTCCGAGAGTTTTTGTGAAACCTTTTAGCCTTTATGGAGTAGCCTTTGTCATAAATATTATGTCTCGAAGATGCTTGTATCGTTTAGGGAATACTGATTCAGCTTAATCCTTTTATCTGAAGAATTTCCAATGTTCAAAGGACTGAATATTATTAAATTAAATATTGAATGAACTCGCAAGTAGGTACTAATTTTATGTGAAGTTATTTTTCAATATTCAAACAATATTGTACTAAATGTAAAACTGGTAGTTTTTTTAAAATAATGGATTATTTTAGAGCTGAGCCACTTGGCTTCAGCGTGCTACTCTCATGCCTGAGGTCGTAGGTTCGATCCCCGGCTTTTCACCAATGGCCTTCCTTTCGGTTTACGGTGAAGGAAAACATCGTGAGGAAAACGGCTTGCCTTAGACCCAAAAAGTGTCCCGATGGAGTGTGTCAGACACAGAAGGCTGATCACCTACTTGCCTATTAAATTGACAAATGATCATGAAACATATACAGAAATCTGAGGCCCAGACCTAAAAAGCTTGTAGCGCCACTGATTTAATTTTAATGTTTTAGAACCTTTTTTTACGAGATAGGTTATTAATATTTCTCCATAATATATAATATATATTGGAAAGAATCAATTCATGTAAAAATCAATACATATAACAATTATAAAAATGTAATGGTTCCTATTTCAATAAACAGAATAAATCACAATTAAAGAGATATATGTTGTTAAAGTATATACATATATTAAGTTATTTACACAATTTTTAAATTTTACGACACATAACTGTTCATTATTTACTTCTAAATGTTAACTTGTTTCTTCATAAATAATAAATTGTAAACTCTCAATTTAAAAGGTATTTTTAGTATCAATTAATCAAACAGTTTTACTGAGATTGGAATCCAATCTTGTCCATAGACTTTATTATAAGCAAGCACTTAGGCAGCAGCGCCATACTTTGGTTGACTGAAACAATATATAAAACCAAAATTTATCATAATACCATTACCCTTAACCTTCAGTAAAACAAATGGAAATAAAATCTTTTCCGACAACTCATAAGAGCAGGCAAGCTATTTGTCTTCTTGACAAATTCCGGGGTCGAATATTGTCCTTTGTTTCAACATTCCAATCATTAATCATTTTTATGTTTGTAATTAATAAAACCGTAACGACTGCTCCTATATTGATGTGGAAATATAATTTTTCTATTTCATTTGTTTTGATATTGTCTCGTTTCCCTTTGTTGTCTGATTTTCCGTTTATTGGTATTCGGTGGTAAATAGAATTAGTATTATTTAGTTAATATCGGTAAAACAAGGAGGCGATTGCCATTTAAAGAAAATATTTCTTATTTACTATTTTGATGAAAATAAAGTTATTCTATAAGAAAAAAATTGCTGAATCGTTTTCAAGATTAGACTCCAAGGAAACACTCATTATTTAGTAGCATCAAAAATGTCCTAATTATGTAGTAAGAACCTCTTGAAGATTTCAAATTGTACGTTAAAGTGACCTGTAAGTTCAAACAAACATAAAGTTTCAAGTTCAAGACTTTCAAAGAATTAACTAGTGATTACTTGTTATCACACTTTTACTGGCCAATTATAGTTAAGTAATTAATCAATACTTCGAAACAAAAGTTAGTTTCTTGACCATAGTAAGTAAATAATTATTACACAGCTGAAATCATACCAGAGAAAAGGTGTTTTACAGGCTTTAAAACGGTGAGAACTACACAACACATTTACTTTCAATGCTGTTTGAAAATTGCATTTATATATAAAATGCACGAACGATAACTGGTGTGAATATAATATACTTCAGGAACGTCCTTGGCTACGGAAAATTGAGAAATGGATTAGGCAAATCACTTTTCATTCCATCTCGCACCCAACGAAGTTTGCAGTTTAAAATTTTCTTAGGATCGTGTTTTAAAAAGCAGCGAGTGCGATATAGCGCCTTTTAAAATATCAAGTGTAAATAGAACTAATTATTACAATGTACTAATGTATAATAATGAAAAAGAACTGTAAATGCTTTTATAAGAAAAATAGTATTGTAGCAGATCGAGTATGTTTCACTCTACTGGAATTTCTTTTTTTGTGTCATCAGATTTATGACTGCTTTGGTAGTGATTGTAGAATTTAAAAAATTCATCTCATGCTTTAGCCTTCATTTTGAAGGGCACATTACAGCGCAAATATAAATTGTTTAGTTGTGTACCTACATTAAAGTTACCTATACTTTTATCAGACACTTACATGTAACAAAGATTAAACATCGCTATCGCTTATTAACGTGATCACGTCTATCACGTCGCACCGATTATGGGCTCTCGGCAAGCGGAAGTCTACTGGGGGCTATTAGTTTATATTTTTCAAGACTTATTCTTCATTAGCCGAAAACAGGTGTTTTTATAACCGGCATTAATCCTTAGTGACTTAACCTACTGTACTGGATATTATTATGAAGTATTCGTAATAATTTGCTCGATAAATCGACTATGCAACACAAAACATTTCTTTGAATCCAATTCGAAAAGTTTATGTAGAAAAAAAGCCATAACAAGATGTCTCGTTTTTTAATGTCGGAATGATTTAAGCAATTTAAGAAACTAGATATCTGTTTGAGACAAGAATGGTTTTTCATAATTAAAATATAAAGTCATTGTTCCATTAGACATATAAAAACACGTGGCATATTCACACGTGGTAGAAGTGAAACCTTCAAAAATTTTTAAGTTAATTAATTAATAAATATTTATTTTGATAAAAACTACAATGATTAAAAAAAAATTATAATAAAAAATATGAAAATTAGACTTTTTTTCACTATCTAAATGTGATATGTGACTTTTCTTTAAATTATTTTTTAAATTTGAATTTTTATGCTTAATATCGGTTAAATCTTAAAACTAAAATAATTAAAAAAAATATATTTAATAATTATTATGTTGTTCATTTTATAATTAAATCAAATTAATCTCTTCTTTTTTTATTCAGAAAATGATCAAATACACACTAAAGTTTATACACTGTATATGCTTCCGATCTCATTTACCGACGTTAAATCTTATGAATGTATGTCTGTCTCTTTTTACTATCGCTTTCTCGTTTCATCGACTTTCAAACCACAACAATGCTAAAGAAAATTTCACTTCAAAAAGGAAATGCAATATCTACCACTTATTAGATTAGTTTCATATACAAAATCTTATGTTATCCCATTCCAAGAGTTTCGTTAATATCGAAAAACAAAGTTGATAATATAAGTTTGAGCCGGGTCCCATGCAAATTCACTATTTATTCACAAATAACATCGTCCGTCCCTTTGACATGGGTCAAATACCGACGTTCCATATTTTCACACAATTTTTTTGTCAAGTGGACAGTTCCACCTCCATATATTACGCGAAACGAATTCGTAAAGGGTTCATTTGTATAATGAACTAGAAGTATGATGGATTGACAGTGGTCCTAGGAGTTTTTTTATAATAGCGGCGTAATAGTCACAATTGCAGCTGGTGCCATGAAAACAAAAAAACATCAAAGCCTCGAAGTTAATAACTAGCAAATTCTTGGTTAAACACATTTATTATATAAGATTAGACAAAGTTTTTAATATGCCATCGACAGTTGTATATAGGCGTGTCGTAAGTAAATACGATCGTTTTTTGTTATTATATATTTTATGTATCATTTATTATATATTATTTTTATCAATTATACCGAATAATTTGTAACGAAATATAGAAACATTTATGAAACTAGCGCCTTTATAAATACATACATGTTAATCATACTTAAAATCAAATCAACTTAATTAAATAACGTTATTGATCACGGACCGTTAGACATTTTATAATGTCCCTATAGAACTTATCTTGAAATTAACGCAAAGTGATACAATTAGGTATTGTGTCGCAGATGAAGGGCAAATTCTTTGAGACATTTTATTTTATCTGCTGAAATTGAATAGCAATTCGAATCTCTTCACTGAAATCCTTTGATATTTGTACCACGACCCATCGTTCTATCTTAATTGAAATCGTAAAGTTATGTAAAGCCATGTGTCTCTCTCTCCCTGAACGTAAAAATCACGACCTTACACAATAAATAAGTTGACTTGCATTTTCTGTAACGTATTTTTTATTTAATATAAACATAACAATAGAACTTGAAGAAATAGTAATCACTTGTTATGAGAGGTTAAGATATATATTTTAACACATAATAAAGGCTTTTTATAACTCCATACTTTGAATAATAGCATGTATGATTGGTAACTGTGATCGATGATACCCTTATATTACAATCTGTAATTAATTAATTATAAACTATAATTGTTTTATTTGTCTGTTTCATTCTTAAATTAAAATAGTATTGTTAGCCTAATGATGATATCTGAGGCCAAAAAGGGTTCTAACGCACGTGTATATGATACATATCATAAATTGTTATTTAAATTAATTATATCGCGTTAGTCAACAGCCAACAACATAAATCGCGAAGCAATCCTGTCGAATTTAGCCAGCAAAATGGCTTGTTTTGTTTGAGAACAAGGTTATTCTTGATGAAGTCCATTGTTTTGGGAGTGCGGAGTCAAAATGGGAAGGATTATTCATTTCTGTCGGCATCAAAAGGCTGCTTTAAAGTTGGAAATACCCGTAATGGTTCTTAATATATACCTATTATTAACAGGGAAGCCATGGAGATTAGACTTTGATGGTATTTGTCAATTATTCATTGAAATGCATTTGAACAAATTGTTGAACAAAATGCATTTCAAATAAACACGGGTTAGGCATCAGAAGCGTGCCGCGATAGTATGCCATGTGTTTTAACAATATAATAGAGTTTTAAAGTATATTATATAAAAAAATATCGGTTGTCTGTAAAGTCGGTTTACTGACGACAGTTGAACGTGACAACTTCATAAGAAAATACTGATAGAATGGTTGCATTCTTCAAAAGAAAATTTTAATTTTATTTGTTAGATAGATATTTTGTATGGATATAGAGAAGGAAGTAAATGGAAATCACAATTGAATTGATCAAGTTACATTTATTTGTACGCATAAATACAATTATGTCAATTTTTGTGTGCAAGCGAGAGCGCGGAACGAGTGCTCTCGCTTGCACTTCAAGCCTTAATGGAACGCCTCAGAGCGAGGTAACGCCGCATGAGTCATGTTTTTTCGTGCGTGCAGCCGGCTCCATCGAATTAAAAGACGTTGTCACGTCAAAAATAATTATAGCGGAGACGTAGTACCATAATCGACCAAAACTAAAAACAACTTTTAGAAATCATACGATCACATGTATGACAAAAATAAATTAAACCAAATATTTTTTTACTTATTCTACTATTTTCAACACAAAAACTGACAAAACTGTATTCTAAACACATTTTAAGTGTCATGTAGACGTTATTTTGTTGCCCGGGGCAATCGTACCGTTGAATTTTACACCGATATGTGTGAACACGGCTTCAAAAAAGGTTTTACGAGTCACTACCCGTGTAGAATGTTGGGTTTTTGACACCCTTTATGTGTCGTTACATTGGAAAATAATGAAGAAAGTTTAGATTATATCGAGTTAACGAACGAATATTGATAATTTATTTCGCATTTTGCAAGTAGGTTATTTATTTATTTATAAATAGCCGCCCCAACAAGGCCACACAACAAAAAACAGGATAGAAGAAGTTATAAATTTTGCAACTAATGTCTCTCCTCGGTAATAAGTGCGGACGGCGTGCACAAACATAATGCTTATAACATACCAATGTTTACAATCAATAACTCTACACATACAAACATTAATATGGTCACAAAACAAAAGACCTCAAATTTATCGACCAATAATATATAAAACGAAACAATTAGTACCAGGAATTAAACCCTTAAATTTCTGTGATATATGTAGATATTTTTTTGTATATATAGTAGAATATCTACATTTTTACTATGGAGCACACATTTGCTTCATGTACACTACTGCGGGATGACAATATATTTTTTGCCTTTATGTTAAATTGTAAACTAAACAAATTCGATTATTTAGTTCTGAAGCTTTATAACCTATTCATACTTGTAAATGAGTAATTTTAGGCGTAATTAGCTACGGTGTATCCCTCAGATTCGAGACTAAGTCTATCGTATGTCAAAACCATATTGAATTACGCATACAGGAGTCATACTATGACGACTCATTGGTCTAGTGGTTAGTACCCCTGACTGCGAATCCATGGGTCCCGGGTTCGATCCCCGGCTGAGACGAACATCGATGTGATGAGCATTTGGTGTTGAGCTTAGGTCTTGGGTGTATGTATATCCGTTGCCTAGTACCCATAACACAAGCTCACCAGCTTAGCATGGGACTAGGTCAATTGGTGTGAATTGTCTTTAAAAAGAAAAAAAATACTTCTCAGAATCGTAGAAAGCCTTTGAATCTAAGATAAATGCTTACTATTCCATAACTCATACGTGATGTATCTAGTAGCTTTGAGCTACATACAAGATATAAGCTGTTGAGTTTTTATCAGAACCTATCAATTTTGTCGAAAGCGTGACTGGTTCATATTGACAAGGAAAAACGAACAATGCCCAAAGAATGTCGAGGAGGGGTGCCCTCTGGATGAAGGTGATTAATGGCGGGAAACCGCGGGATAACCGACCTCTTTCAATTCAAAAATTATAGCAAGATTACTTTAAATACTTAATTCGTTCGTAAAGTGGCGGTTTATGGCGAGATCGGGAATAATTGATTTTTAATATCGTTAAGTACTTTATAACAATTTTCTAGCTATTGCTCGAATGACGTTCGGGTTAATAAAAGTTCTTAATATGTCTGGGAATGACTTTCGTTTTATAGTATGGAAATATGTTATCTTGGACGAGTTATTGGTAGTACGAGTGTAATTCTAAATATATTAACGAATGTTTCATTATAATTTAAAACTTATAGGATTATGAACACTCTTAACCTCTAGTAAAGAAATAAATCAGTGGCGATACAACCTTAGGTCTGGGCCTCAGATTTCTGAATCTTTTTCATGATCATTTGTCACGCCGTCGACTTTTTGGGTTTAAGGCAAGCCGGTTTCCTCGCTATGTTTTCCTTCACTGTTCGAGCGAATGTTAAATGCGCAAATAGAAAGAAAGCCCATTGATGTACAGCCGGGGATCGAAGCTACGCCCTCAGGGATGAAAGTCGCACGCTGAAGCCACTAGGCCAACACTGCTCATGAAACCTCTATTAATAATAATAATAATAAAAAACGGGTTAAGGGAAACTGGTTAGGTATTTTACCTAAAAAGAAGGTATATAATTGGGTAATCCAGGGTTTTTACTTCATTGGCCTTCTGTACATTAAACATGTGGTCGTTATTTACGTCCAAGAGACGCATGATCCATTGTTACTCACATATAGAAAAATTTGTTAGGGTTCAGCCGAATGCACGACATCACCTCAACAGGCTCACCTGATGTTAAGTGCTAACGAACAAAATAAATGCCGCGCGGCAAATAATAGCCAAAATCAGATTATGGTAAAAGCCGTCTTCATCGGGGAAGGCGTGAACCTTTACTTCGTACTTCGCTCACTCCAGTGAGCTTCCGTCCTGCCCTTCAGGCGATTGACCACCCCGCGACTGCCCAAGCCGAAGTCTCGCAGGAGACGCCCTTGCGCTAGTCGCGAGAAAACGCCCATTCCAGCCGAGCTACGCTCGCCAAAACAGCCCGAGCTGAGCTGTAAAGGCCAACAGCGAGATTAGATTTAAAAACATAGCCGCCGCTTATAGATACTCACTATGCTAGCAGGATCGCAAGTGTGTTTCCGGCCTTTTAAGAATTGGTATTAATCCGAACAACACCTCTGAACACTCTCTGTGATAAATGCGGTAGAAGTAAAGTGAGTACCGGCTTTTTAATCACTAAGCATACTGCTGTACTGTCCATTATCAACGAATTATGAGTTATATAATAATAATAAAAGCCTTTTATTTCAGATACTTTACATTTAAATACATTTATATTTCTATCATTCCTAGGAATGTGTGTGCCGTTTTTTCAGAGGCCTTCCTCAAATACTGCCATTTCTGCACTGAGCCACTCTCTGCCATGTACCTGCTGTTTCCATTACCTGGTCTATCCACCTAAATCGTCTTCCTCTTTAGCATTTATTGTACCTTGGGTACCAGATGAATACATGCTCAAATTTTCTATTCCTTTTGCCATGTGCCCCATTTTCACTCAAGTTTATTTATGATTCTGGCATTTGCTACCTTATTTATTCTTCTTATTGATGTATTTATTTTATCTATTCTTCTCTTCCATATCATACCTATTAATTTTGACTATAAATTATATAGCCAAAGCAAAGTAAATACTTGGAACACACACTGAAAATCTTTTATACCATCGGCTACCAATTACTTATTAGCCTTTGATGGAATGTGTTAAATCTAATCTGACTCAATCCGAGCAAATGTCAAGCTTTGTCATGTGAACTTTACAGAATCTGTCACTAGCTCTTGATGGAAACTATATGTCGTTATCAGTTTAGCGTAAGAGTCAGTCTATTGTGGTACCTTTAAATTTTATTTAATAAAATGTATAATAAGACTTAGCTGAAGTAATTTTTGAACAGATTGTACTAAGTATTTTGGAAATAGAACAAATCATGATTTTCATAGAATTTTAAGTTAGTTTTCACATACATACTAACATATTATTTTTTAGTTAAACTGTTAATATCATTTTTTTATTACCGCACGCATAATGAGGAATTATTTTGTTTTATTGTTGACAGACTGGAGGATACCAGACTTCGAGGCCGATCCGATCAAGTACAGGCCCTTCCGGTTCTTACCATTACCCAGGCGCAGAGGCTTGCCGAAGACAGGGGAGAGTGGAGGAAGTTGTGCGATACCACTAACACGAACATCAGAAATGACAAGTGCGACTGAAGAAGAGGATATTGTCGACAGAACGCAACGCACTGTCAATTGTTATCTGCGGTAATACTTATGCGCCCAAAATGAATCATCTTATAATAGATTTTTTTAATCATAAGTTATATATTAGAAATTGTTGTTTTTAATTTTTTATAGTATTAGGCATTTAATGTATGAACAAACAATTTTTTTAAATTACTTAAACTATACGTAAACAATTTTTTGAGAAAACGGGAGTTTTCTTTCCTTTCTAAAGTCCTTAGAATTCTTATATGGCAACAGTTTCAGACATTGGTAAAGATCAATATTAAATATGTATTGTATCTTTGTCTATGTTGGGAATTTAATCCCAAATATCATAGGGGAAATACGATGTTTGTCGAAACCCAGTGCCCGTTGATAATGAATAGTCCAACTGTGACTCTGAAAGCATTACTTTGATAAATTAAAATTTAGCATTTTGTTTATAGGCATATTTAAAGTTTCTTTAAGAAACAAATTCTATCTAAGGTGAATAAAGAAATCTTTCTTGACATGTAATCTGTTATTTTCGAATGTTGAAGTCATTTCCGAATTCATCTCACAATGCACAGCGATTGCTTACGCATTCACGTCCGTGTGGCGCAATGTGAAGTGATTTCTCGTAGGAATCCGCGTCTCACTCACGTGATTTATAGAATACACCTGCTGGCTTACCTCTTGTATTATCTATACAGCAAAAAACGCCACCACTTTGCGTGATAATAGATTATTATTATTTCTAACATGAATATTTGTTACAGAATATGTTTTTTTTTAAATATAATTATTTGAAGCCAGGCATTTTAAACTCATCTCCCCAAGGAGAGATGGAACCTGGTGGACCCGAAAGACCCTTGCGTTAATCAATAGTAGCCGAAGCGCGAGCCTACGAGGTTTGGAATATTTACTTTAATATATACAAAATGATAAGTTATGTTAACTTTAACTTTAAAACGTTCACGAGGTTTTGAAACTATAATTACCTTATTTTGTTTTTAAACCTCTGGTTAAAAATGTAGCAGCTGAAAAGGCACAAAGGATCGACCCTTCATCTCTAAGAACAATGGCTCACCAACAATAGCACAACAGCCATTGTATGGACATCGCAAAACCTCAACTAACTACAGAAATTACTTGCTATAATTAACCGTCTTAAGCTTTTTAGCCTAGGATTTAAATTGTACATTTATGTAGAGCGAGAAAAAATAATATAAACATTTATTAAATACAAAACTAATTTTATTTTGTTGTTGAACCTTAACAAGTAAGTATAATAATAAATAAAGTTATTAATAATTGACATTTCGAATTAAAAATCAGATGTCACATAGTACATACAAATATTAAAATGTTGAATTCTTTTCAAATTTCACGCGAACTTTCTATAGAAGAAACATTATTTATTTGGTTAAAATAAAGCCTAAAAATTTCAAGTTGCTGTCACCAGCGGCACTGATTTTCCGTGGGTTCAATAAGTATTTTTTACTTTTTTCAGCAATTAAATTACATATTAAACTAAGATTGTAACAATAATGTCAAATCAATATAAGCACAAAAAAATCAGTAAATGATGATTAATTATTATCATTATGTTGGATTGTTACTATTCTTTTGTTTTACGCAGATGCCATCACGCACACAACTTCAAATAATTTGTTAACGTTATTCATCGTCATTAAATTTTAATACTGAATGAATAACGAGTTGCTATAAAATATTTTAAGCACATTATGTATACAATGATTATCAAAGAACCTGTTAAAGGTTGAAAATATAGGAAACTCATTGATTCTCTACTAATATTCATGTTCATGGCTGAATCTATTGAGACTTGCCGTGTTCTCAAGAAGTAACACATAGATACAAGTGCATTTTAAATTCAATACTATTTTGAAAAGGACGTCCGACAAGTTCATGAGAGTAGGCAAACGATTTAGAGCTTTTTGTGCTTATGCGGGATTGAAACCACCAATTTTCATACCACTAATAAAAATACAATTTTTAATATATTTATAAAAAAACCCGAACCCTTCCGAAAATCCGAGACCTCATGATCTGACACTTGTAATCAATGTAGGTTACCACTAAGTGTATATATAACACATCACTTACCTCTCCGTTTCTTATTGACGTTTGGCAGTCAAACTCCAAAATCTCCCTGTTCATTCATATTCATATTCATATCAGACAATCTAAACAATTGCTCCACTGACTTGGCCACTACATTCAGATGTTCTGTAGCCAAGACATTTTGCGCCTACCGTCGTATATACGTAAAACAATTTATTCTAACCAAACTTACCTAAATATTCATACGTACAAAATGCATGAAGACGAAAAAAGTTATCTAGAAACCGAGTATTTATGTAATATGAAAATGTTCTCAGTCGTACAAGCCGTTGGCTTACAGCCAGTCATGCAAATATGCAAATACTAGATATACTGTCCACAACTCAGCGGACCGTCCCTAACTGCAACCATATGGTTTTTTATTGCACTCTAAATATACAGAAGTGACCTGACTTATTTGGAGCAATGAATTCACAAATTTCACACAAATTATTGCCGTTTACAGCCAGTAAACAACTCATATTTATTAAATCATTTCTATTAGAAGTTAACGAATTATTTCATATAATTTTTTATGCTAAATTTAGCTACATTACCTAGGAGCTGCTTTTTTATATACCTACTGAATACGAAGGCATAATAATGATGTAATTCTTTAACATGATGACAGCCCTGTGATTCTGTAACTCACTTTTCGAACTCACACAGCGGTTTTCGCATCGGCGGTCGCTCTCATATCAGTCGTGAAGCAGTGATTTTATGATTTGGCATTCTGATAAACAATAAACTACAAGCTCCCACCTTTTCAGAATGCCAAATCATAAAATGACTGCTTCACGGCTGATTTGAGAGCGACCGCGGATGGAAAACCGCTGTGTGAGTTCGAAAAGTGTGTTACAGAATCGCAGGGCTGTTTTGCTCATAAAATATTGTAAAAATATAAGTCTCAAAATGACCCGCAATCAAAAAATAACTCAGCAATTATTTGTATAAATTAATATATATATAGACTTTATTTACAAAAGCTATTGAACAACACCGAATAACGATGCACGGTAAAATAAACACAAAAATCAACGTATATCACTAGATTTGAAGAAAAACCCGGCGCGCAGTTAACAAATTTTTAATTGGGTTTCGCGAAAAGGCACAGTTTTGTTGAGGAATGATATAAGAAACCACCAGTAATATTAAATGAATTATATAAGAAACCACCATAAATAACCAGATAAACTTTATAATTCAAAACATATTATACAAATATAGTGTAGTACATTTTTAATTTTTTTATAAATTATTTTATTCGGATAATACAGAAAAAAACGTTGTTTAGTGAAAAATAAGTACACGAGGGCTAAATTATTAATAAATTGGATTATATAATATGCTTCAAAAAAGTTATATTTTCTACTAAAGTTATAGTTATTCTCTCTCTAGGTTTTACAAAAATATCTACGGACTTCTGAACGGTTTGTTGTTTTTGCTTTATTTCACATGGTAAACGGGCGGTCAGTCTGTGCTCAAGGGAAATCTACCCACTGTTGATTCAATAGAATTTTTGTTTTCCATTTGCCGGTCTTGTATACAGATATAATTGCTGATAACCCTCACAAATCATAATACATATAAATAATAATTCCATACCTTTTTCAAAGGTAACAACTTGTCTTCATTATAATAAATAACACTCATTAAAATCAGAGGCGCTACAACCTCGTAGGGTTGGGCCTCAGATTTCTGTATCTGTTTCACGATCATTTGTTTTTGTAATAGGCAAGTAAGTTCAGCCTTCCGTGCCTGTTACATGCCGTCGACTTTTTGTGTCTAAGGCATGTCCTAACGATGTTTTCTTTAACCGAACGAGCGAGTGTTAAGGCACATAGACATAGTCCAATGGTGTATAGCCGGGCATCGAACGTCCGACCTCCGAGATGAGAGTCGTACGCTGTAGCCACTGGATCAACACTGCTCTAATAACACTTATTACACACTGTAAAACATTCTACCTGTTAAAGTGAGCTTTCAACTGCTCCTGTGTCATGGTTTCAGGCGTGTATCCTTTTAATAGGAAATGAGTTATCAACCTAACATGCTTGAATTCGTGTATGCGGTGTATGTTAGTTATTTCAACTATTTGCGTGTTGTTCCCACGAGAATAAAAGTGCGTGCTCCTATTTCACCATGCCTCCTGATGATAGTGGACAAATCTTTTTTTTATTTTTTTTTATTAATTACTGAAGATGTCATGTGGAACATGGTGTAATGGTTGCAGCTCCTTTCAAACATTGTGTAAAACAAAAAACTTGTCGATTAAAAAGAGTGGTGGAGAGTTTATTGCCAGTTCTTCTCGTCCGTTCTACGCCCTTGATTTGAGCTTACGCTATTTAGCATTTTATATGTATTTCTTTATTGACATTCATAAGTGTACAGTGTGTTACCTAAATGAATAAATGATTTTGACTTTGACTTCGATACGCTGTCGTTAAAAAGGTGTAAGGTTAACTAAAGAGAGAAAAAGCTCATTATTTTTTAAAACCTAACTCCATTTTACATTGTTGTTATGTAGACACTTTACTATTCCCTACATACACCATTTATATTTCAAGACAAGTGAATGGACTAAGTTAATTGCTACCCTTGACCTGCTTACCTCGTATAAGTGGCCTTGGTACCTAAGTGTAAGTATAATATTTCTTGAGCACATAACAGTACTGTGTTATTATAGTTATATCTGAAGTTAAATAAAACAACTAGATTTGGATAAAGTTCCTACATTCACGGATTGTTTTTACGAGATAATACGCTTGAAAATATTCTCAGCTGCAGGGCAAGCCTTTAATTCAACAAACAGCTATGACTTGAGGCACATTAGACTAATACCTACTGTTAAGGTTTACTCAATTAATACTATATATAAGAACAATGTAAAAAAGGTAGCCTTTATTTTAATATATGTTTCCAGTTTAAAATCATTCTTTATATAACGTTATACACATAGTCATCCATAAAATTGTATATAATTTTAAAAATAAAAATAAAGCCGGAGTCAGGTGCAATGATCAGAATCCTCATAAAACAAAGTAAACAAAAGCATTTCACTTAAGTATAACTGTCCTTACTGATTAAGTCTGATATTTTCGATATCGTCATTTGCAACCAATACTAATATTTAGTGAAAGTAATAAATACGTTTTATTATATTTTTATCACCAATATTGAGACATTTATTACCGTATTTTTAATAAGAGCTTTTTTGTCGTGAAAGTATGTTTTTGTAAATGTATTATTATTTTCATAATTACAATAAACGAAACAAACGAAAATGTTTTTATAGGATGTATGTTGAGTGAAGCATCATTTAAGAGTAATCATTTTTGGAACTGTACGTATCCCGATATTAAATTACCCCTTTGTCTATCTGTTTTGTAAAAGGAAAGTATTGAATATTTAATTATGACAGGCCTTCAAAAGTATAATTGAAAATTCAGCATTTAATTAAACATCCAATGACATTTATATATTAACGTGTTATTGTCGGATTTCTCTCAAGAGAATGTTTACCTGTTGTTCAGGATTGTACCTACATAAAAACGTTTAAATTAGGAATCAATATCAAGTACTTACTAAGAAATTGCTATTAAAACATATTACACACCTATTAAACATACCTAAAACTCGAAGTTAAGAGTCGTACACCAAGCCGATTTGAAAACTTTGATCAATGTCTATATAGCCATAATCATAAAGCAAGAGCTAACATCTAACATTTTAGTAAGCGAACAACATATTTGAGTATATCTTTAAAAAATCTAGTGGCTTTAAGACATCTAGGTATCGGTTCCCATGACTAAATGATGCCGAGCGAATGTAGCGCACATGGAAAGAAAAGTTCATGGCTGCACAGCCGTGATTCGAACCCACGAGATTGAGATGTTCAAGCCACTAGACCAAAACGACTTACTCATTGCTCCGTCGCTATTTAAGCACGTACATAAACTAATAACCTTTGGAATTACCTCTAAGTCTTGAGAAATCTCGGAACATCTAAGCTCTGTTTTAATACCGAATCTTCAGTTCCCAAACATTTGTCCTGCGAACTTAATATTCGAGTCACACCTCACTGACTTCGATTTTCATTAGACACGATCGCTTACACTCCTTACCGTTCAATACAGTAAAAGATTTAATACCGTCTTAAGACGTTAAAATCCGAAATTAATATTCAAGAAAAGATGTTGGGTACATTGACAAATACCATCATTGAGGCAGTTTACGCGTTTTAACATAACTTTTTCTCGTAATACTTTTATATGTTAAACTAAATATGTATAAGTAATGACATTTTCTTTTTAAAAACATCGGTTGTCTGTAAAGTCGGTTTACTGACGATAGTTGAACGCGACAACGTCATAAAAAAATATTGATGGGATGGTTGCATTTAAAAAAAAAATTATCTGTTTGATAGGTATTTTGTATGGATATAGAGAAGGAGGTAAATGGAAATCACAATTGAATTGATCAAGTTACATTTATTTGTACGCATAAATACAATTATGTCAAATTTAAATGGAACGCCTCAGAGCGAGGTAACGCCGCATGAGTCATGTTTTTTCGTGCGTGCAGCCGGCTCCATCGAATTATAAGACGTTGTCACGTCAAAAAAATCTAACTCGTTTTCTCTAATCTCTATGGTTATTTCATTGTTAATGGTAATAAAAATACTATAATATGTTAATTTTACATATATTAAAACGTCTTTGCAAATTTGTAAAACAATATAATAACAAACGTGCTGTGGCCATGCGTTTAAAAGAAGGGACGCTGATCCGTCAATGCAAGCCCTGGAATCGATTTACCCTATCTCTAACTCCAAAATGGATAGTTGCAGTGTCAAGTATCATCCCAAACTAACAATGGACGTTGAGAGGCGGACGCAACCGTCTTATTGCGTGTCGGGAAGTGGATAAGGCTCTGCTGTTACCGCATAGATATGCACAACAGCGAGTCCCACATAACGCCCCCGCACTATGGAGTCACACCTCAAGTTAAAATAAACTAGCTAAAGCGTGCAGTTCTGAGAAAATCACATGGCAGGCAGAGAGGGCTAAAGCCTTTTCTTAGGTTTTGATGGACTACTTGCGAAGTTTCTATTAATTACCTCGAGATCTTCGATAATAGCAACATTGTCCGTCGCCATGTTCGGTTGGTTGCGCACGAGTGGGGTGTTCTACCGATTTGCGGCAGGTGAGCCTCCGGACCGAGCTTTAAGCGGAATTGCCTCACAACTAGCGACTTAGTAAAACTGCTTCCCAGAACGTCAAGTTTCATTTTGTTTTTCATGACGTACAAGGAATAAATTGTTAATAAGCAGTTGTCTCGTCTTACATAATAAAAGAGAAAGGGACAGGGTTGTAACTAGATCCTTGTTTATAAACTAAGCATATGTAATATAAAACAGTTACTAAGTGAAGCCTAAAAATTATCATGACGACATTTTTCGCGTATTTTATGCCTCAATAAATAATAAAAGTAGACAGAATTAAATTTTATTATATTCTGAACATTATGAACGCTGGCGTTTCGTTGAAAAGGAATGAACCCATAATTTTATACGATTTTGAATACAAAATTACGTACTTTGGATTTCTTGAAACAGAATAGGAGTTAGGAAATTTATGGACTAGAAATAATCGTTATAAGAGATATTGTTAATTTTAAATTATATTCCCTTAATAGCTGAACAGTTTTGTATATCCAAGTATTTTGATAAAAGATGTTCAAGTTCAAAAAGAGGTAAAATATAAATAATAATACGTTTTACGTTATTCTAAACCTAGGTTAGGTAACGTTATTACACCAATTGAGTAAAATCTATTTTTGTAAGAATATGATGAAGCTTTTTAAATAAATGTCCTAAAAATATATTTTACCTCTTTTTAAACTTGAACCTCTTTTATCAAAATACTTGGATATACAAAACTGTTCAGCTATTAAGGGAATGTTATTTAAAATTAACAATATCTCTTATAACCATTATTGCTAGTCCATTAATTTCCTAACTCCTATTCTGTTTCAAGTAAAATAATAACAATGATAGGATAAATTAAACTTCATACAAGCTATAATAGTTTAAAAAAAACGTAAAATAGCTTAATTTCGCGACAATTATCTCAACGTTACAGAATAAAAAAACATTAAACTATACAAACGGAAGGAATTATTCACCACAAACGGCCAATTTGCCGCTATTTGGCAAATATAATTGGCGTACGTTAGTGTTATATTTTTACTCTGAAGTAATTTGGGTGATTAATTTGCGTACACTTGTTTTAATTTGGCCAAAGTTAAGAGCACTTTGTAATTTTAATGAACTCTTCATTGCTATTTCTATGCCGATTCATATATAAGTGACATATATTTACTGATATGGGCCAATCCTTTATGAATTGGCCATTTCCCAGTGGTGGGAGACCAGTTTCACGGCCCAAATCATCTATGTGACGCACCCATAGTTTATCAGATGAATTAATACACGATCGTATAAGAGATCGGGAGGAGACTTTTGACGTGACAACGTCTTATAATTCGATGAAGCCGGCTGCACGCACGAAAAAACATTAATCATGCGGCGTTACCTCGCTCTAAGGCCTACAACGCACTAGCGGCTGGCCGCAATGCGGTGTGCCGCTGCGGTAGGCCGCGGTATATTACGTTCCATTTAAGGCTTGAAGTGCAAGCGAGAGCGCGGAACGAGCGACAAAGAGGCACAATCGGTCTCCGCTACAATTATGTCAAAAATTTACATGATTGTATTTATGCGTACAAATAAACGTAACTTGATCAATTCAATTGTGATTTCCATTTACCTTCTTCCCTATATCCATACAAAATATCTATCAAACAAATAAAATTAAATTTTCTTTTGAAAAATGCAACCATTCCATCAGTATTTTCTTATGACGTTGTCACGTACAACTATCGTCAGTAAACCGACTTTAAACAAAAATCGATTTTTTTAACTCAGTAACTGGAGCTCTTTTGAAAAGCTTAACATGCTGTATCCCAAGGTTTTATAGAAGATTTAGCTTATACGCAAGCACAATATTCTATAACGATGGAGTATTCATGAATCATAATATTACTAGCAAGAAAATTACCATCGCAAAGTTATTAATTTACAAGTCATCCAATTTGTATCTTTCGAAGACTACAATTATACAAGCTATAATTAAAGAAGAATCGGGTAACAAATTGTTGAAGAAACATAGGAATATCGATATTTGATCTCAATTAAAGTGCAATCAAAGTTCGACTTAATTAGTGAGGTATCGCTGTTCAATGACGCCGACACTTCTTGAAATATCTTGTTAGTATAATGAGAATGTTTTATTTGCCAAATGGGGGATTTTTTATTTGCACTGTGTTGAATGTGTCTACTTTCAAATAATTTTTGTTTTTCACGGTACCAAGATTTCTCTGATTGAATCGACTGTCCTGTGTTTATAGACTACGCTTATATTATATAATTAAAACTATTATATATAAATGTTTTGATGTATTGTACACTTTATGAATATGGTCCGTAATTATTTAATATTATATATAATTGATACTGACATTCTATAATTACACTTAAAACTATTATATATAAATGTTTTGATTTATTCTACACTTTATGAATATGGTCCGTAATTATTTAATATTGTTTAAAATTCATACTGACTTTCTATAATTACACTTTTTTTATATATTTTCTAGCCAATTCTCCGACTATGCTGTCGTTGGAGGTATTAAATAATATATATGTATATGTACACCTTAAGAAAATGGTATTGGTAACTCAGAGGATTAAGCATACCTATCTATTTCTTTTAACAACTTTTTGTATAACATTTACAGCAACTTCCAGAAAGATGCCTTTCAACCTATTGTTGAACATTATTTCTTTTAAGTTCGTCTCTGTTACTTTTATTATTTTTATCTATTTACCATAGATTGTTCGGTGTTATACCTGTCGTATTGACATTGGACAGTGGGTCAGGACATGTAACACTGTCTCTTCAACTATAATGCTACAAGGTTTGTCTAACCCTGAACCTGTAAAGATACGACAAGAATCCACCGTGAACTGTCAACATCTGGGTAATCAATCCCGTTGGTTTTATTTTTAAAAAAATCAAAAAGTCCATTTGGACATTAGGAAGTAATAACTCTGTTATTGCAGGTGTTTTACCGTTGCCATATCTGCCTTGCGATTCTGTAACTCACTTTTCGAACTCACACAGCGGTTTTCGCGATTTTTGGTACACAATGGTCTCGGCTGTTTTGCAGAACGCCTCAAGTGTACTAGCTAGGCCTAACGTGACACCATGCTAGGCCTTAAAGTGCTTGTGATAATATGTGGTATAAACAAATTTATGTTAGCATTAGATAACAGAGCCACAGACACAAATTGGTAAAAAAATATAATTATAGGTATTGGTTACATTTTTAAACCAACTTGCGATGGTGCTATTAAACATATTAAAAACATTGTCTTGTTTTTATAGCCTTTATTACGCAACAGTTGCATAAAATTCTACTTTTCATTAATGTATTTTGCTTTTATTTATAGACGATTCATTTTAAAATAATAAATCGCTGCTTCGCATGATAACGGAATGCTTGGACATCAGTAAAGTCACAATTGTAAAAGCATTTTAAAGTGCTTTTAATAAAATACAGAATTAAATTTAGAACCCAGACATAAATATAATGTGAGAAAGTTCAATTGAATTATTGTTGCCGAATAAAATAAGGGCAAAGTTTTGTAGCGACAACATGAAGTCTGTTTCAACGAAATTGCGGTAACTTTTATTGGGTTTACGTTTTACTAGTTTATGCCCACGACTTCTTCGTAGAATTGGGATTAAGTTTATTATAGTTTGGGGTCTCTTTGTATTCAAATAGATAATTTCAAAAATAAAAATCGGTTGTCTGTAATGTCGGTTTACTGACGATAGTTGAACGTGACAACGTCATAAGAAAATACTGATGGAATGATTGCATTTTTCAAAAGAATATTTTAATTTTATTTGTTTGATAGACATTTTGTGTATAGAGAAGGAGGTAAATGGACATCACGATTGAATTGATCGATTACAATATTATCGATAGAATACGATATATACTTTATACACAATAAAGATGTCGAACGCTGCCGAACGCGGAGGACGATTGTGCCTCTTTGTCGCTCGTTCCACGCTCTCGCTTGCACTTCAAACCTTAAATGGAACGCCTCAGAGCGAGGTAACGCCGCATGCGTCATGTTTTTTCGTGCGTGCAACCGGCTCCATCGAAGTATAAGACGTTGCCATGTCAAAAATATTTAATTGATTTTTCACATTTACATACGTTATGATGTGTATCAAAAGAGATATATGGCTTAGTGGTCAAGCACGAGTTCTTTGCGCTTAATTAAAGAAGAAATATTTCAATATATAGACTATTGATAACTAATATACTTGCTTATCAATTGCTATAGCTAAAACCCTCTCTTAGACAAACTAGAACGACTTTGTCAGAAAAATTTATAACATGAGTAAAAATAAAAAAGTTAAATTAACTTATTAACTTTTATTTTATTAAGTTTCATAGAAAGTTTATACTGAAAATGATGTATGTAACATACGCAGCGTTTGTTCCATGCCCCATCGGGGCGTTATGGGTCGTCATCATGTGCTATTAGAAGAATATTTGAACATATAACAGAATTAAACATATATCCAAAAAAACATCATTTAAGTTATTTGTATAGTGGTATTAATTATTTACTTTTAATTATTATTGAGTATAGTCTAATATTACATATTTTGATTGTTTTATTACTTTATCAATTATGGTTTGAAGAACAATCGAGCGAGTTTATAAGTCTCACTTTGAAGTTTATCAATATTTCTTCTTTATAACTTAGTGGTAGATGCTAAATTATATATGCTTGTGTTACTATGTCATTAAAAACACCTTAACAGGAGCAAGCGAACTAAACCTTTTGAGTTAATAAATTAATGTAGTGAATATATCAAGTGCAGTATCTCGGACACACGAACATAGTGTCAAAACATTGAGACTGCTAATGAACATCAGTGTAAACTATTCACTAGTATTGTAGAAATTAAAGTGCACTTAATGTTTCTTATGAGCCATAATTATTGTATAGGCTACATTGTTATTCATGTAATTCGTACTCGCTTTTGTGAACTTTATTCTAGGAAAAACATACGTCTATAATAATAATTCATGTTTACACTGATCATAGCGCATATGTGTTTGATTTTAAACTTACCACTTTTCTTGTACTACAAAGCTACAGTAAAATTGTTTTTTGTCTAGATATGAATAACAAGACATCAACCCTTCATGCCTAACTCCTTAGTAACATCCAACTTGAACACGTGACCTATCTTTTGATCTATTTTAACCTATTTAAAGAGTACCTTGCTTAATTGCTTTTAAGATTGTGAAGTTATAATGGTATAACACAAAATCACACTCGTGTATATATTATACAAGTGCTTCACAACATGGGGCCCACGCCCCACAGGGGGGAAAAATCATTGTTAAGGGTCTATTCGAAAATTGATTAAAATTATTTTGAATTTTAATTAAGTTTTTCATTGTTTTGAAAATTTACTTACTGTATTTCGTTCACAATTTCCTAGTAATTTCTTCCTCAATAATTTAAGTTACTATAATGAACAATTTAGTTTTTTAATATTAAAAATTGTGTACATAAGAATTTTAGAAAGGCTAAGGTGGGGAATGGTAATATAATCTTTTACACACGGGATCTTACCTAACGCTAAGTTTGGATTCTGAAAAAAAAAATATATTATCACCTGTCATCTAGAGAAACTTATACTGAAAACTGTGACATTTCGGTTTAAAGACATTTATTCTCATAACAGACAATAGTCACTTACATGAGAACTTATATACTAAAGATACAATTTTTCACGTCGTGGGTCATTGAAGAGCTTTAAGGATCAATTAGCGAAGTAGAACTTGGGTGGACTTTCATTTACGCAGGTAACTGGGATCACTCAAGAGATGGTCTTTTAGTCTTAATTTAAATATTGCCAGGCTGTCTGCACTTTTTATATTTTGTGGAAGTCTATTATACCGCAGCACTCCCCCAACGCTCAATGTTTTTTTTACCGTTATTGGTTCTTTAATAATTAAACTTAGGTACAATAAGATTGTGAGGGCGTCGTGAACTGCGCTTCTGACATTTAATATTTAAAGCATTGTGGGAAGCATACTCGTACTTCTGTATCAGTGAACACAAGTAAAGACTACCAATTGTCATTAAGTCAGACAGTATTCAATAATTCAGCGAACTGGAACTTTGTTGAATAATGACGCACACATATGACATATGATATACTGAGCTTGTTAAAGCCTTCGAAATTTTAATTGACACGACTTCCGTTACGAAAGGTATTCTTCGCGGATATCCGTTTTGATTGATAGGTCTTTGGGAAGTATAAAATTCTATTACAAGCTATCTGAAAGGCTTGAGGCAGAATGATTAATCGATAAAAATGTTCGTTGAATACGAGAAAATTTATGGCAATTTGTGCTTGACAAATTATTTTTATATAATAAAACGATTTTGCATGGTTAAGGGAAGATAAATTGAAAGTATCAAAATGAGAGTTTGCTTTGATTTTAAATCCATAGATTCAAAAAGATTATGCTGAAATGAATTTGTACCTCGATAATTAAGCTTAAACTATTCAATCTCAGTCTCTTAGCAAGCAAAACTATTTTTGTTTTATGTATACAAAGCCATACAGACAAATCCAATACGATTATAATATTGGTAGGGCAATATTTGCATGTATATAGAAATAACAGCTATTGATAAGAACTGATTAAGTCCAATATATATTTAGATAGAGACGTACTTTGTAGAAATTTCTCATAGCACTAAATATCAGTAACTTATACGCACTTGTTAGCCTTGTCATCGAAAATCTCTTGTCTGTTTGTTTTGGCCTCAAAATTATCCATCTGTTTCATAAACATATTTTCTTAGGTTATACGCCAGTCCGCGGTGGTCTCAGATACCTCACAATTTTTGCTCTGTGATGTGTAACAACGTTTTTGTCTTGTTTTATGCAAAAGATGGTCTTTAGTGACGAGGTATGAAATGCAGTGGTATCGTTCTGTGAGCAAGTAGCTACAGAAGGAGACAGCAGAACGAGAAAGGGAGTGCTTACGACGAATCCTAGGGTTAGAAGACGCGGAGTAAATAGGAGAAGATATGCCCATCTCCTACCTTCTAGGTAGTGTATACTGCACCGGTGGTTTCTAGCGTAACAGTTATGTCGTTGACGCCTTTGTAACGCGGCTTTCTAGGAACTACTTGTTAAATATGTATCAAAATAATGTTTACGTACTATTAGTGACATCTAGTTTGTTATAAAGAAAGTACTCATTTGTGGGTCTATGTATGATTGTCATTGAATTAAAGTTAGTCTGTCAACGTCCACCGCTGTTTCATTATTATAGGTTATGGGCCCAGACCCGTTTTTAAGTGTATTATGGAAGTTTAAAGTATTATCTTTATCCATACTGCTATAATAATGTCGGTGAATTATATAGCCAACGTCCCAAAGTTGAAGGGTCGTGAAAACTATGACGACTGGTGTTTTGCGGTGCAAAATGTTTTGGTGCTAGAAAACATGGCGGATAAAATCAAGACACAGCTATCAGCATCGGCGTCTGCGAGTGATATTGAAAGTGATGCTAAAGCCAAGGCAAAATTGATATTAACAATCGATACATCTTTATATGTTCATATCAAGCAGGCAGTTACGGCATATGATTTATGGTCTACGCTTAAACATATGTATGATGATTCCGGCTATATGAGGAAGATTAGTCTACTGAGAAACCTCATTAACATTCGGCTAGAAAACTGTGAGTCAATGGCACAGTATGTTACTCAAATTGTAGAAACGGGCCAGCGACTTCGAGGAACAGGATTCAGTATAACCGATGAGTGGATTGGAGCATTAATGTTAGCAGGATTGACCGAAAAATATGCGCCTATGATAATGGCCATTGAGCATTCTGGAATTGAGGTTAGTGCAGATATTGTAAAAACAAAATTGGTAGACATGTGTGCTGATGATTATGTTGGTACTACATCCGGTTCAGAAAGTGCATTTATTGCGAAAGGAAGACATAGATTGAAAAGTGGCAATACTAAAAGCGGCCATATTAATAGACAATCAGATATGACGCAACCTATCAAAATTATAAAGTGCTACAAATGTAAACAAACCGGTCACTATAAAAATCAGTGTGCGCAATCGGATAATACTAAACGAAAACAGACCAATGCCTTCAGTGCTGTTTTTCTGAGTGGAAATTTTAATAAGAACAGCTGGTATATCGATAGTGGCGCGAGTAAACACATGATTTGTGTGTCTCCCTTTTTAAGCTTTAAATTTACCTCCATAGGTGTACTAACTGGTTTACAATTTTTCATATTAAACTTATTCAACAAATGATCAACAAATTGTTCCTGATCTACAAAAATCTCATCTTTTTTTCTTCTGACCCTCATACCTAAGCACTGTCTAATGTCTCCCAAGTCTTTTAATTTAAATTTAGATTTTAGTTCAGTCTTAAGACATTCAGTTTCTCTTTTACAATCAGAAAAAATAAAAAAATCATCTACAAACAAAGCTATATATGTTCTGGTAGTATTATGATGTTTAATAAATAAACAAGGTTCATACACTGACTTTCTATATCCAAAAGATTGTAAACAATCATCTACACGCTTATACCATGCCCTAGCTGATTGTTTCAACCCATAGATTGCCCTCTTTAGTTTTAACACTTTGTTCTCCCTATCATGACATTCAAAATTCTCAGGTAAACACATATATACATCTTCATTTAAATGCCCATTTAAAAATGCTGTGGTTACATCAAGGTGAGTTATATCTAGATTATATTTAACACATGACTGCAAACAAAGATAACCTCACGAATGTATCGCATCAGCAGGAAACCAAAGAAATTATTATCGCAAATCAGACTAGAGTTTCAGTGTTGTGTTCTGGCGACGTAAACATCGTTACAGTAGTCAATCGAGAAGAATACGACGTTACAGTTACAGATGTATTGTATGTTCCGAATTTAACCACTAACTTGCTTTCCGTGAGTCAGTTGATTAGGAATGGCAACAATGTAATTTTCAAAGGAGATTTTTGCTATGTTTATAATCAACAGAAAGAACTCGTTGGCCAAGCAGAATTAGTTGATGGTGTGTATAAATTACAAACATTACAAGTCGAAGAAATATTTGCAGCACCTGCAATAACATCATGTGAGACTTGGCACCGGCGATTAGGGCATATCAATAGTAATAGCCTGAATAAAATGAAAAATGGAGCTGTAGATGGAATCACATATCCTGAGGTGGTAAACATAGGCAAATCTTCATGCACTGTTTGTTGTGAAGGAAAACAAACTAGGTTGCCTTTCAAGAAAAGTTCATCAAAAACAGAGGATGTGCTGGAGATTATTCATGCAGATGTTGGAGGTCCTATGGAAAATCAATCGATTGGAGGATCAAGATACTATGTTTTGTTTGTGGATGACTATAGCAAAATGGCATTTGTTTATTTTATGAAAGCTAAGAATGAAGTGTTCCATTATTTTCAAGAATTTCAGAGAATGGTAGAAAACCAAAAAGAAAAGAAAGTCAAGGTTCTTCGAACTGATAATGGAGGGGAGTTTTGTAGTCGTGAATTTGGCAGTTATCTAAATAAGCAAGGTATAGTTCACCAGAGAACTAATGCTTATACACCAGAACAGAATGGTCTCTGCGAGAGGATGAACAGGTCAGTAGTTGAAAAGGCCAGATGTTTGATCTATGATGCCGGATTAGAGAAGAAGTTCTGGGCAGAAGCCGTCAACACATCAGTATATTTAAGAAATAGATCAGTTGTCACGGGGCTGAATAATAAGACTCCTTATGAAGTATGGACTGGTCAGAAACCAAACCTAAGTCATTTGCGTATATTTGGCAGTGTAGTCATGGTTCACATTCCCAAGGAAAGACGTTTGAAATGGGATAAAAAGGCCAACAAGCTGATTTTTGTAGGTTATGCAGAAAAAACTAAAGGATATAGAGTATATGATCCTGTAACTAACATTGTCACAATCAGCAGAGATGTAGTTGTCATGGAAAGTCCAAAACCAGAATATGGTAGAAATACCATTGGAATGTAAGCATCCAGTGGAGGTAACTGAGCAAGAGAATGATTATGAAGAAATTGAGAGCTCTTCCTCTAAAGACGATTGTGGGGATGAAACTTATGTCCCAGAATCTGAAGTTTCAGTGAGTACTTCCAGTGATAAGACATTTGACACAGTCTTAGACCCAGGTGTTGAACCAATTGAGCCAGAGCAATTACCCAAACGCACTAGAGTGAGACCAGATAGGTATGGTTACAATAACTTGTGTATGGTGGAGTGTGAAGATAGTAGTCAAGGAGAGATAACACTCGGAGAGGCATTAAATGGTCCAGAAAGTCAATTTTGGCGAGCCAGTATGAAAGAAGAACTAAAATCATTTAGAGAAAATGAAGCTTGGGAAGTGGTGGACAGGCCAAAACAAGCTACAGTGGTTAAGTGTAAGTGGGTGTTAAAGAAAAAAGTGGACAGTGATGATAACATAAGATATCGTGCTCGGTTAGTTGCTAAAGGTTTTACACAGAAAGCAGGAATAGACTATACCGAAACTTTTTCCCCAGTGGTTCGTCACTCAACAATAAGACTATTGTTTGCATTAAGTGTTAAATATAATCTAGATATAACTCACCTTGATGTAACCACAGCATTTTTAAATGGGCATTTAAATGAAGATGTATATATGTGTTTACCTGAGAATTTTGAATGTCATGATAGGGAGAACAAAGTGTTAAAACTAAAGAGGGCAATCTATGGGTTGAAACAATCAGCTAGGGCATGGTATAAGCGTGTAGATGATTGTTTACAATCTTTTGGATATAGAAAGTCAGTGTATGAACCTTGTTTATTTATTAAACATCATAATACTACCAGAACATATATAGCTTTGTTTGTAGATGATTTTTTTATTTTTTCTGATTGTAAAAGAGAAACTGAATGTCTTAAGACTGAACTAAAATCTAAATTTAAATTAAAAGACTTGGGAGACATTAGACAGTGCTTAGGTATGAGGGTCAGAAGAAAAAAAGATGAGATTTTTGTAGATCAGGAACAATTTGTTGATCATTTGTTGAATAAGTTTAATATGAAAAATTGTAAACCAGTTAGTACACCTATGGAGGTAAATTTAAAGCTTAAAAAGGGAGACACTTGTTGTACTCAGTATCCTTACCAGCAATTAATAGGAAGTTTGCTTTATTTATCAATGTTAACCCGTCCTGATATATTTTATTCTGTTTGTTACCTAAGTCAGTTTAATAATAATTATAATGAAACACATTGGAAACATGTAAAACGTGTTTTAAAGTACTTGCAAAAAACAAAACATTTTGGTTTAAAATATGTCAAGGATGATTTAGATTTAATAGGCTATGCGGATGCTGATTGGGCATCAGATTGTGTGGACCGTAAGTCTTATACAGGTTTTATGTTTAAGATGTCTGGTAGTGTCATTTCATTTGAATGTAAAAAACAATTAACAATAGCTTTGTCTAGCACAGAAGCTGAGTATATGGCTATATGTGAGGCAAGTAAAGAAGCCATTTATTTAAGGAACTTGTTAATAGAATTGAAATGTAGAAATGAGTCACCTATACTATTATATAATGACAACCAGAGTGCACAATTGTTAACTAAACATAGTTTATTTCATAAAAGAAGCAAGCATATTGATGTTAGATTTCATTTTGTTAGAACAGCTGTTGAAAATAATTTTATTGTAATAGAGTACTTAAATACAAATGATATGCCAGCAGATATATTAACAAAAAGTTTATGTTGCCAGAAACATTATAATTTTGTTAAACAGTTAGGTGTCACTCCATTGTAATGAAATTTGTTCACTTTACTGTGTTTCAAATGATTAGTAGTTTTTTCTTTTGTCTATATGTCAATTATTTTGATAAGGGAGTGTGTTAAATATGTATCAAAATAATGTTTACGTACTATTAGTGACATCTAGTTTGTTATAAAGAAAGTACTCATTTGTGGGTCTATGTATGATTGTCATTGAATTAAAGTTAGTCTGTCAACGTCCACCGCTGTTTCATTATTATACTACTCGAGGTGGTTTTAGTAGGTGTCTCTGAATAGCAGAGATTCTGGTGTGGGTCGAGTCTGACACATATCGATTTTAGGCTCTAACATGCTGATTTACTTACTATGGTTTTCAAGCGTTACAGAAAATAGTGGTCACAGGACCTAAGGACTGTGAGTTGGACGGTTACTCGTCAGACTAACAGAGCGACAATCTACCATATTTTCATAATAGAACCACGAAAGCATTAGCCTCACGTCTTCGTGACCCTGTCAAGAGTACTCGTGGTTGCTATTCAATTTGACGTTCATTCGTCTAAGCGAAGTGCTGCTTAAGGGCGAAAGGGCGTTATAGTACAATAACACTTGTGTTTTTGAAATGGGTATTGAAATCGGGTTACTTGGGGAATATCTAATCTAATTTCGGTTTTATGTCCAGGGAAATTTAGGTCATGTGATCATGAGATTATAGTGCCAGCTAAATGTGCAGTGTACTAAAATTTAATGTTTATTATACAAGTATTATATATTTATTTAAGAAATACCTCTACTCGTTTAGCTAATAATAATAATCTATTTGGAGTCTCTCTGTCAAATTAGGTTCACGCTGTGATGAAAAGGGACAGATGAGTACTAGAAATAGAGTGCAATTAGGCTGAGAATTTTTATGAATAAGTAAACATTATGTATTACTAGCTGACTCGGCAAACGTTGTTTTGCCATGAGTATTATTTCTAGGAAACATTTTTTTAGTTCAATAAAAATAACTATCTACTATAATAAAAAATAGGGGTTGATCGTAGAGGGGTGAATAATAAGGGTTGAATATATTTTTATATGCTGCATCTAGAAATGTCAAAACAAAAAATTTCGTCTAAAAAATAAAATTTAGAGGTCCACCATTTTTAGGACCCACGCTTAACATTTAGGAGGATGAAAAATAGATGTTGTCCGATTCTCAGACTAACTTAATATGAGTAAAAAATTCATAAGAATCGGTCGAACCGTTTCGGAGGAGTATGGGAACGAACATTTTGACACGAGAATATTATATATAAGACGATGTAAATTTGACTTAAATATGTGTAAACGCAGAGAACTCGAACCAAAGCACATTAGAAAAGCGTAGCGCATGACCGAATCTAGTTGAACTTGTTATTGTTAGACTTGGTGCTATGTGATTGTACGTGAGAATGATTCCCGTATGAAAAAACATTTTGGATTTACGGGAGCTGAGTTTCACCATTCACAATCATAACAAATTTAAAAAGTTTGTTCCCTTTAGCAGTTTTCGTTGAGCCAGGAAAGCACCAGCTCTGGGGTTACCGGTACTATCTACCAGGCGCAACATAAATCTTTAATTAGCGCCTGTGCACTTGAACCCCACGGCCCAACGGCAAACGGCACGGCAAACGTGTCCACACAAGTAGCATCCCATACCAAAGCCCGTCCCATCTTCCAAGGGATCAACGATATCCCATACGGCCGCTTGCCTTCGTCTATTGTGATGCCCGTTGTTATATTGAATAGGTTTCTAATACGCAAGTAGGTGATGAACCTTTTGTAACTGACACATACCGTGGACACGATATTTTCCGTACGAGTGAGTGTTAAATGCCCACATAGATAGAAAGTCCATTTGTGCCCAGCCGGGGATCGAACCCAGGCATGAGAGTCGCACGCTAAAGCCAACACTGCTCCAGAAAACATAATCACAGGTATGGATAAAAAAAATCAGTACTTAATTTTTTTTAAGAATTATTAAATTCAGTTGACATCACTTACACACTAAATAGATATTCCTTGTTGCAAACAAAGATAGAAACACAACTTCCAGTCAATAAGGCCGAAGATTTTAAATCGTAGATTAAAAATAATATGAATTTTATTTATTCGTAAATAACGACAAGTGGATTGGCGTAGCAAAATAGTTTTCGCTCAGGAAATGGAAAATTTTATTTGGCATCGTTTCGCATCAACACAATTTTCTTGTCTGAGTACAAATTTGATAGCTCTACGCATTTGGAGCCCTATTACTGTATCGTAAACCAAATCGCGTTTAGCGTCATTGCAAAAATTTACCCAGAACTAATAATTTTCTACCCTTTTAGCGACGTTTAAATAGAATAATCCTTATATCAGTCTTGGCTTCACGATGCTTCTTTTTCATTGATTGTTTCATAGTTAAGATGCCTGACAAATTTAGATGGTGAGTCAATAGACATGTCGATTTCTTCACAATGTTTACATTCACCGTAAGATCAAGTGTTATTTGCGACCGCCGATGCGAAAACCGCTGTGAGAGTTCGAAAAGTGAGTTACAGAATCGCAAGGCAGAAGAAAAAAAATTTATTGGTACAGCCGAAATTTTATCGACGGCTCTTAGGGTTAAGAGAACACGCTTAAATCTAAAAAAACTTTAATACATATACTTCTAAAGAGTTTGAACAAAACCTTCCGCATTTATACTGATATTATTTATAACACTGTCTATTATTTATGAAAACAATGTCGTAAAGTTGTACTTTTTATGGTGTAATAAATTGAATAGAATATTTCGTGAGTGAGTGTAAGTGAGTGAAGTGAGTGAGTGAGAATAATAGAAAACAAGTGAAATCACGTCCACGGCAATATTACTACACAACTTTAAAACGATATCGAGAATATACCCCAATCTACATAACGGAATACATAATATTCTTTTGCGAAACTCCGTTTTATGCTACATCACGTCGATGTGATGTATTCTATATTGGATAAATAAACTAATATTAGCATAGACGTGCCTAACGAATTCTCGCACGCGTTGGATGTGAATAATGCTAATCTCAAAGTATTTAACCGTACGAGCCGTATTAATTCAAAAGTTCATCAGCATCACATTGATGAACACATGGAAGACGGTCCTCATGTCTTCACGAGACTTTTTCTTTTGCGAACTAGCGAACTGTGAAACTCCCACGATTCAATATATATTCATTTATTCGATATTACGTTGATTACCTCCAATTTTTTAAAGAAATAGTTTACTTGACCCTAAAAGGCCGGCAACGCACCCGTTAAAAGGGGTATCGGGTTGCGATGATGACCCTTTAGGCTCGTTTCCCCGATTCCTATAAAAAAATATGCTAAAAGATTTGTAGATTTTAACACTTGTTGTTTATTCACAATTATACAAGCAAATATATATAGGTATATTGATTAAGTTATAAGAACAGTGTATACCATACGACTTATGCGTGAGGTCTAACGTTTGAATCACGACCGTGAACCAATGGAATTTTCTTTCTGTATGGGCAAATAGCGGCGCACCTACGCAAAAGGCGCAAATTTGTCACCAAACATCGTGAGGAAAGTGGCTTTTTTCAAACCCTTATGGCATATGTACTAAAAAATAAAAGAAGGCCCAAGAATGGGTTGTAGCGCCACTGGATTATTTCTATTGTTACATAGTAAGTTTTAATTATAAAGTAATAAAAATAACAACATTCAACATACATATGTAAGAAAAGATATTTTAAGAAAACAAATTTAACGTATTTATGTTTCGCCCGCAGTCGCACACACATAAATAAACAAATTTCTCTTTCTTCCAACAATTCATCCAAACGTGACTTCTTTTCAAGCAGAAAGGGCAAAGCATTGACCCTTTGTCGTCGCATGATGAAGACATCAAAACAACAATCCCGAGACATAAATTTATCATATGAATGTGGCATATCACGTCCGCGCTGATGTGCGATGTAACGTCAGTAACAACTTTACGATATACCTTGCTTCGTAAAAGTTTTAATGCGGCTTAAAATACAAGCTTTTAGCCAAACTGAGATTTTTATATTCATTTTAAATAGAGCATATAATAATAATAATTAACCATCATTTATTCCTTGAAAGATTCATCATCCATCTTTACAAAAGATACACTTAAAATTTTATACAAACTCTGTAAGATAAGAGATATAGAGTATAGGTCTCCTCCAACTGGTTCCAGCTCTCTCTATCCTGAGCAATTTCTTCCAATCTTAACTCAATCTCAACTGCGTATTAATCAAATCAAAATCATGCTATGTACGTAAAGGCAGATCTAAATTTACAGTCTTCCAAATCAAGCGCGTAGAGTGGACGAGAAGAACTGGCAAGATACTCCGTCACTCAGGGAATTGTAAGGAACTGTAACTGTTACGCCATACTTCACTTGAATTGAATTTATACACGCACTTTCATTAAAGTGAGAATAAAACAATCACTAGAGTCTTAGTTAATTAGATGATTTTATTATTCCTGTTAGATGGCAATTACTTTTTATTTGAACTTCATATTTTGCTTTAAAACCGTAGTTGATTATAGTTTAGAACAACTACGTTGAAAGAGACAATTATCATTTTATAGTAAATCGGCAAATCTTATATAGCGTTAAACTTTTATATTTATTTAAATAGATATAAGAACAACATTGTATACCTACACTTATTAGCTTACACGTTAAATCAATTGATAATAATATTCCTTCCATGATGTGTGGAATATCCAAATCAAAAATAAATTTTGAGTTCAAAACGTTCCTAAACGTTCAGTATAGTTACAACATGTTCTTACCTAAATTGACCTCTGTATAGAACTAGATTCTAAACAGGTCTTAGTTAAAAGTCCCCTTTAACTTGAACCCGTACCGTAATTCCGTCAACGACGCAAAACGAGGGACCTTATGCGATCTCACGTTTGTCGTATGTTTTTGACGAAATATCTTACTTACGACCAGCCATTGTGGCGAATGTGCTTTTTGTTCCTAGGTTCTGCCTTATTTACATTGTAAAAACTAGGATACGAGCCAAGTTAGCTTAGGCTATCATCGTGTGCCATCTCTTTGTGGCTTGAATATTTTTAAAGAAAAAGAATAAACCGCACAATGCCTTTTTAGGTTTGTTGTAAATGTTTTTGTCAGTTGTAGAACGTTGTGACATTGTGCCGGCTGCTAATATTTACGAGTGTTAACGCTTTAATAATAGTATAGTAACATAGCTGACCCGACAGCCGTCGTTTTGCCATGTATATTATTTCTAGGAAACATTTTTATGGTTCAATAAAAATAACTATCTACAATAATTAAAAATACGGGTTGATCGTAGAGGGGTGACAATTAAGGATTGTATATATTTTTGTATGCTGTATCATAAAAACAAAATGATTTGTCTAAGACTAAGAAATTTAAATACAATTTTTGGGGTGGACACCCCTTATCACTTAGGGATTTAAAAGATAGATAGAAGCCGATTCTCAGACTTACTGAATATGCAAAAAATATTTCATTAGAATCGGTCGAGCCATTTTGGAAGAGTATGGGAACGAACATTGTGACATGAGAATTTTATATATTAGATACGTTCGTGAACCTGCAGTGTTGTTTTAAAATATTCGTTGACTATTGGAATGTCACGACTGAGTGGCCTCTAGCTACTCAAATCGACATCACTTTCATATTCTATGCCCCACGTTTTCAATTAGCATAAAAAAATTGAATTCGCATAACACAATTTGAAATATTGAAACGGGGGATTGTGTATATCAATTAATAATCGAATCGCTAGGGGTTCGAAAGACTGATTTCACTGATTGCGATGGTCTTCACGCACCGTTGGATACGGAAATATGATCAATCTACGATAATTTTGACGGAAATGTTTGCACATGCCCCCCTGAATGCGATTATAGTACTGTTTGTATTAGCTTTTAACCCTTTTCGATTTGCCTATTATCGTTTTATTCATGGAAAATATACAATTATTTAATTAAAATGTTTGTGCAGAAATATATTGATTGCTGGTATAAAAACGTAGGACTTTTCGATATCTGCCTAATACTTCAAGATTTGTAATATGAAGTATTGACTTTATCCAAATTGGCTTTCATTTTTGAAGTAAAAACTTCTTTAGCGGCGTTGTACATTATTTTTGGAATGGGTAAAATGTTAAATTCGCGTCAGGACACGTGACCTGATCGAAAATTCGTAAGACGGATGGAGAGTAGACAGCTGGCGCGGCGTATTTAATGTAATATGAATTGTCATGTTTGTGTACGATAGCGCAATAAATAAATATTGTATTCTACCACATAAATGATAGTACTTTTATACTGATTGATATTTTTAAATAATTCTTAGATTCGTTTCTCTTCTCTTTCAGACATTGATAATCCTAAATATGACATGAAAATAAATATTTTCATCACAATTTTACTAAGAAAAGTATAATTTGACCTATAATAAAAAAAATTGACTGCTTCTGAAGCTTAATGATTAACAGAGATGGCGTAGAAATTGTATTGAATGTATCAAACACAATCAATAACGAAGTCTATACTCTTTGGGTTAAAACGAAATACAGCTTATATTTCAAACTAAAGTAGTGAAAACTGAGTAAAATGTAGGTCCATTGAAACATAGGGATACTGTTTACGGCGCCTCATACGGTGTGTGACATCAAAAACCGCTTAGCTAGCCCCTCTATACGGCCTTTGGGACTCGTTTACCGCATGTTGTTAAACATTACAACCTCTGAGTAGTTTAATATTGATGCCCTGTGTACTGTAGTGACGAACAATGGCTTATTGTAACGAGAGATTGTGTTCTTAATGAAAACTAAACGATTTATGTCCTATCTCGTAGCACTTCGTAGGTGGTCAAATGGAGAAAAATCACAATAAACTAAATTTTATTTTAATAATATAATGTTATTCTTAGGTCCTAGATGACCGATGATTCTATTCTATACGTGATTTTAAACAATAATATTTACGTACGTAATTACATAAGTATTAAATTTTTTCGTAATACATATAGGAATGCATGTACGCTATATATAGAAGTACATTTTAAAGTCAGTGCAATCAAATTTGCATTTGTTCTACCAGGAAACAAATTGGCTTAAGTATTTCTATATTTATTAAGTATACTATATGAAGTGTGTATACTCGTATTTAATGTGACAAGCAAGGGACATATAACATAATATACAAATATAAATTAAACAAAAATATTAAATTATAAAAACTAATAGGAAAGTGAAAGTGAACATATAAATAAATATATATATATATATATATATATATATATATATATATATATATATATATATTAAACAAATTGGCTTAAGTATTTCTATATTTATTAAGTATACTATATGAAGTGATATAAAGCAACGCACTTGCCAGCCCTCTAGCAATGTGAGTGACTATGGGCGACGGTATCACTTATTATCAGATGAGCCTCCTGTCCGTTTGCAGGGAAAAAAAATGCAGGATAGAAATGGACTAAATAAACGAGCAATTAATGTGGAAAAATCAAAAGGCAAGTGGCGCAACTGACTGGAAAAATGGTATTCTTTCGGTAGGTAAGTAAGTAGGGTATTCCTGCAATAAATATTTTATAGTGTAACTAGTAGTCATATTTGTGTATCAATGGATATTTGTAAGCCAACATTTTTAAAAGCACACATCGCACCGGCGCACGCACAACTTCCGGGTTATCTGCGCGCACGTATACATAGGCGCGGAACGAGCAATCTGAGTTTTTGTGGTTGCGTGCGTTATTATTTTATATACATTTTTATTGACCCTTCAAGTCTTTGTTGTTATAGTATTTCACATGTTTATAAAGAAATCACCAAACTACAGACGCATTTAGGTTTAATAAGGCGTCGAATATATTTCATAAGTGCATATGTTGTAGAGTAAATGCTTATTTAAATAGCAATCATGCTCCATACTCAAGGGAAATTCACAACTAAGTGGGAACTCTAGCCTGAGTAGACATTATTTCGATTGCCAATTTTTATTATGACAAACCTATCAGAATATCGTAAAATAACCAATGATCCGTATATATTATTTCCTAGCTGTATTTTTTACACGAAATAGCGAGATTTTGCCCAAGTTTGTTTTTACATATTACACAAATTCTCAAGAAGTTTTTGCGGCACACCACCACTCTGTGGAACCAGCTGACCACTGAAGTATTTCCGAACCAATTAGGGTCCTTCAAGTAAAGAGCGTACCAATTCTTAAAAGGCCGGAAACGCACTCGCGAGCCCTATGGCATTGAGAGAGTCCATGGGCGGCGGTATCACTTAACATCAAGTGAGCCCGTTTGCCCCCTGTTCTAAAAAAAAAAAAAGTTTTCAAAATAAACAGTGTCACACTGCTTGTTACTGATAGTTTCCTAATAAATAATATCGTTTGCATTTAAGATATTTAACGATTAGGCTGATTGACCCAGCCTATAAACTAAATTTAAATTTCGTGTACCTTAAGATCATAAGGCATCCCATCATCACATTTGTCCCTCCTTTCAGAAGAACACGTTTTGGCCAAAACTCACCTATATCCAGACTGAGCATTCTGGATAACCATAGTTGCTACCCTCACACTTTAAAATTGATGTTCACTTCCCTTTTTTTTTTTATAATTTAATATTTTTGTTTAATTTTCTTTATATAATCTTAATTGATTTTGTTTAATTTATATTTGTATATGTTATATGTCCCTTGCTTGTCACATTAAATATTGTATTTTATGTATCTAGTACCAATGTATCAGTGTGCCGAGCGTTGGAAAGCTTTTATAAATATCTAGCTGACCGGGCAAACGTCGTTTTGCCATGTATATCATTTATAATAAAAAAAAATAGGGGTTGACCGTAGTGGGGTTAAAGTTAGGGGTTGTATGTATTTTTTAATGCTGTATCAAAAAAAAAGCAAATAAATATTTAGGGGTGGTCTACCCTTAAAATTTGGGGGATGAAAAATAGATGTTGTCCGATTCTCAGACATACCCAATATGCACACAAAATTTCATGAGAATCGGTCGAGCCGTTTCGGAGGAGTTTAACCACAAACACCGCGACACGAGAATTTTATATATTAGATAATATTCGTGTTCATATCGTAAATGAATAATCTACGAATTAAATATATTTATTACTAAAGTATGTAAGGCGTAGGCCATGATTACCAATAAAGGTTTATCTATCTTGTTGTCATTATATAAGGAATTAACCGATACTTACAACTTAGCTGCGAATTTGGTTTATCTTCAACTTAATGTCTTATTTGTTACGTGCGAAGCCTTGATGTTGGTTTTATTTTGTTTGTTTATTTTAGGACTAGAATTTTGCTGTAGTTTCTGCTGTACTCTCTTTTACTATCCCATAATCATTTAATTTAATATTTATTTCCAACACAAAAATACACAGTAGGTATTTACAATTGTCTTAACCTAAAAATAAAAAGTAGCAAAAAATGTTTATTATGGAACATAAGATACAGGTATCACTTAATAATCATTAAATTTTAATAGGTAGATCGAGAGAAAAATAACTTTTCTTTAATATATATGAGATAAAAGAGCCTCTAGGATTTTATTAAAGAAGAGTATCCCTTTTCCCAAGAATTACTCACTTTAGATAGTACAGTTGCAGCCTGCGTTTGTTCATAGTAATAATAATACATAGAAAATTAAAACAAATTTAAAAAGTCTGGTGGCAGTGCACCTTCAATGCTGGAAGCATTTCATAGCTGTATTGAGATACTTATTCGGTGAGCGAGGAAAGCACCAGCTCTGGGGTCACCAGTACTATCTACCAGGCGTCAACCTTTAACTATCGCCTGTGCACTTGAACCCCACGGCTCAAAACTCCTACTCCAAAAGGAACAAGATCAAAGTTGGAGGAAAGACTTATATTTGAGCCGTTTGGGCTACAGGGCTAACGTATGCACACAAGTTGCATCCCATACCAAAGCCTGACACATCTTCCAAGGGATCAAAGACATCCGGCCGCTTGCCATCATCTCTAGCGATGCCGGTTGACTCCAAAATTGCTGCAACATTGACAGAGATAAGAGTTTTTTTATATTAAAAACACATGTATATACATTAAAACTCAACACCAACGAGATAAAGTTCACTTAATAACTTAGGTATTTATTAAAACTTGTTTAATTCAAAGGTCGAGATGATACTTTCGCAACGACCTAAATAGGATTTCGTATAAAAATACCCGAAAATATTAATTCAAGTCGTGTCCTTGATATTTTTATTAAAACGAGCCAGTAATCAATCCAAAAGGAAAAGCTTGGTCGCTGAAATTTCTTTGAATCGGAGAATAAAAGGGTTGACAAGTGATACCCCGGATTATCTCAGTCTTTTAGCTATGCTTTAATTAAAATAAAAACCTATTTGTAGCAAGAGTTATAAACTACGACAAAATCATGAAAACAATAATTGTTACACCTAATCTATGACAGTTCAAAAGGCTGAACGCGTATATAAAAAAAAGTGCGTGCGTACAAAGTACACATGTCGGAAGTGAAACTTCTTTGGCAAACTAATTTTTTTTCATGTCATTAAAATATTAAAAGTGTCGAAAATTAATACAAATTATAAATTTTATTTTATTTTTTCTATAATAAAAACACGTGGCATTTTAATTTACAATTCATCATTAGAGATTTCCTAAATTATTTTGCATAAAATATAAAATACTAATATTTCATAAATACTCGTTACGAAATTTTAATTTTAAAAATTGAATTTCTATAAGGTAATTTGCCCTTCTCACTCTCTCTCAATCGCTCTCTCCCTTTTCTTCGACAAAAAAGCTGCACATCTTCGTGACGCTAATATTATTATTATTGCGTTTCATCCGTAAAAAATTTACCCTCATGCGCCTAAAGAAGTTTCACTTCAATAATACCATGGAATGTACCTAAATATAACTACTACTTTACAATGGTGAAGCAATTTATTTAGTCAAGATAAATTACATTAAGGAAAGTCATTAGTGACCAATCTAGGAGAGAGCCGCTGTCCAGTGTCCACTCAAGTAGGTACATGAAAAAGTATTTCTGTCCCGCTCCCGTTGTGTTAATTTCCCAAGAGCTGATGACTGTACGATCTATCAATCAATGTCGATTTTGGTGCTTTTATCTTTTATTTATATAAACCGTATTTCATTTAAATTGAGACAAATACTTAAACGCAAAAAAGTATAAAATATATTATAATCTTAGGATTAAAAAAGATCAGTAATGTTTTTCACATTCCTGGTGTCACGATTTTACTTTTACTCTAAATTTGTATAGCTTTTATTTAGTAGTTTGTCTTAAATAAGGCCTATTTAATTTTTTATTTTTCGTTTATAGTAGGTATGAGATTGAATTTTAAGTTTCAACAATTGAGATTATGAGAGAATTAATGAATTAGAAGGTTTGGACACAAGGTATATTTTATTACTTAGAATTAAGGTGAATGAATTTATATTAATAATTATTTAGAAATCGTCTTGTGACACAGACATTTCTTTTTTTATGTTTTAACTAGCTGTTCATTCCACGCTTCGCTTTGGCACATTGTGATTGAATGGTTAAGAAATTAGAAACAAAACAAAGACAACATTTCATATAAGTTTAATTTTGCAATACTCGTGGGAAAAAAAAGAAAAAAAAATAACCATAAAAATGATTAAAAAAATAGATAAAAACAATCCTTGATGCGGATTATATATATCATGCTAAAATTTCAGATCGATCGGTGCAAAACTTTTTGAGGTTTGAAGCGTACACAAGCCAACATAACATTTATATATATTATTATAAGCATTTATTACATTTATTCTAAAACCAAAGAATTTGTTTTAAAATAAATGTAATAAATGCCGCCGGGCCTGAATATGAAAATATTATAATCTTGAACAAAGACGATACCTCAAAATCAAAATCAACCGACCTTATCATTTGTTTCTATTAAAAATCACTCTAATCAATTCAGGGTTCAACTTTCACGTCCATCTTTTTGATCATTCATTGTATTGAAGAGCAGGTCTAACAAAAATCCATATATTCGGTTTTGATTAAATTGTGAATTCTTAAAATATACATATTTATTCATTGGAATACCTAAAATGGACTAAAGATGGCGCGTTTAGATAAATTACGATTTGTCAACGGTAATCACAGAGCCAATCACAGACGCGGAAAATGACTAAAGGACGTTTGGCCAATCACAATTGAACGAAACGATAGCGCTTCTATTTAAGATCACTCAAAAGTTAAATAGCTTATGTTTTTGTAAATGTATTGCGTTCCAGACGATATTAGATATCCGTAAAGAGTAATCGGCAAAGCGAAAAATGTACATACCTATTCTTCGTATAATATAATAAATATTGTTTAATGTTGAAACAGAAGTTGATCATCTACTCACCTTAAAAAAATGTATTACTTGTATTTTCCAGTTTATTAGTTAGCCCCAGTATGTGAAGCCTGTACCAGGAATTTGCAGGCTCTAAGGATTTAATAGAATAGTTTAATGAGGGAACAAACTATGAGAATTGTTTACGAACGAGAATATGATATAATGGTTACTGCAAAAGAATATTATTACTAGTCTGGATTAGTATTCGTTCTTCATTTTGTGAGGGCCGATCTTACTGATTGGAAGTAAAACAATCGGTTGTCTGTAAAGTCGGTTTACTGACGATAGTTGAACGTGACAACGTCATAAGAAAATACTGATGGAATGGTTGCATTTTTCAAAAGAAAAAAAACGAACGAACGCTGCCAAACGCGGAGGCCGACTGTGCCTCTTTGTCGCTCGTTCCGCGCTCTCGCTTGCACTTCAAGCTTTAAATGGAACGCATCAGAGCGAGGTAACGCCCCATGCGTCATGTTTTTTCGTGCGTGCAATTATAAGACGTCACGTCAAAAACTCACTGACATCCCAAAATCAGTTATGTAGATAATATATATAAATACTATTTTTGATACTTTTAAAATTTATTTTAGTTTTTAGTAAGCCATTTTTATGTAGTATTATTACTATGTTAGTTAAGAATATTGTAAATACTTTAATTATCTTAACAGTAATTACGTAATTAAGTATGAACAATAAAGTAAATAAGTATTTACTTTTAAAACTAATATAAATAGTACAAATATATTTTTTTGTTTTCGTCAGTTTCATTAATATACCTAATTATTCACAGACAAAGTATACAGTACTTTTACGTGATAAGTATACAGTGACATAAAATATTCCGTTTTGGAATTAATTAGAATCACTCAATGAAAACAAGACGAAAGTAAAAAGAATAATTAAACGTGTTTATTTCGTTCTCACAGAAAGTTGAGAAATAAATAAAAATATATTTTAATTATTTACGTTTGATGAACGCGATAAGATTAATTTACAAGCCAATTTGTAAAAAAAAACTAATGAGTTACAATAAAAGTAATTAGAAATTACATTATATATATCTTGACTGTAAGTTTGTTGGTCGACCCCTAGCTATACGCCTATTTTTTGTTATGTGCACTTTTAATCATATCGTAGATCCAAAAATTCAATGAAAATTTAATCCGTTAAAAGCGAATCTTTATGCGGCACTAAATTATTTTCATTATTGTAATATTTAAGAAACATATGAACTAAATCCTTCTAAAGCTTAAGATTAAATTGGATTGCTGATAATTAAATGCAAACAATTACTGGAGTCCAATTGGATATTAATGTAATTAATTAATTGCAAAAACTGCTCAAGATAGAGAGAGATGTAGCCAATAGGAGGAGGCCTGTACTCTGTAAGAGGTCCTTGGAAAAAATGTATATAATTTATTTATTTATAATTATTTCTATATAAAGTTATAAGTGTGTGTATATTTTGTAAAGATGGATGAATGTTTCAAGGAATAAATGAGGCTTAATTATTATTAATTAAACAATCCCTGTAGCGGAGCGCCAAACTAAATAATTTGTTATTACTTAGCATACAAGTGTAATTAACACATACCATTTAAAATAAGTTTAAAACGTTCATATTTGAGATTTTACCAACTTTGTATGAAAAAAGTAAAAGTCTCTACGAATGCGGGCTTCATTTAGACTGGTCACACACCAGCCACACTTCCTTATGTAGAGTTTGTTTTCCGACATGCCTTTTATAACATTTGTAAAATTTCTTAGAGAAATCAAAATGGTAAGTAAATATCTCTAGGAAAAAAGACAGGAACGAAACATTGATTTTCAAATCAATTGCATGTCGTTCTGTTTCATTACTTTAAGTACAGCCCTGCGATTCTGTAACTCACTTTTCGAACTCACACAGCTGTTTTCGCATCGGCGGTCGCTCTCAAATCAGTCGTGAAGCAGTCATTTTATGATTTGGCATTCTGAAAAGGTGGGAGCTTCTAGTTTATTGTTTATATACTGAAAACATAACACTTATTTAAAATGGAATGTAATTATATAATATTCACTTGCTGCCTTAAGTTCGGAGTGTGCTTTTATACTTTTTACGAATTGGTGTCTTTATACTCAGTAGGTCTGAGTATAAAGACTACTTAGAAGTTTCTAAGTACGACTACGATACGACTCGTACGAAGATGTATTACAGCCAAAAACATAATGTGTGTTGAGAATTTGTGAGAGTCATATTTCGCGCATGTCAAGTTAAGTCAAGACCACCTAAAATGGCGCTTTTGAACGTCAAATAAAATATAAAGATGATTCTAGTTGCCCCTTCCAAAAGGAGAAGAAAGGAGAAACTCTACACTTACTCTTTTTATTTATTTATTTATTATTATTATTTTTTTTATATTACAGACATACATACACTATCCTTACAGACTATGCCAATACGATAATGTAAAGAAACATAAAATAGGTGCGCCATTTTCGAATTTGAATCTTACCCTGACATATGATTGTATGTCCCATTCGATTTACAAAATATTTTTTTTTTAAACAGCTACATGTTCGAAGAATGTCGCCCGTGTGCGAAGCAACTTAGGCGAGGATAACGTCAAAACGAACGGGCGAGATAAGCGACGAGCATGCCATCTATCTTCTTTCGAGCGACGTATGTGATACTCGTGGTAATCGAATCTCGTTCACTGGATCCCTTTACATACACTGTGTATGGATTAGTTGGTATAGTATTTAATCTGTATTATTTTAAAATATTAGCAATTTCACAATATGTTTTGGTTGGTTATGTTTAAAGGTACAAAAACAGTATTGATTTTAAATTAAAATTGTTTCATCTTCTAAGCGTGTAAATCAGCAAGAGTTATAAATTAAGATTGTGTCACCTAGGAAACGAATTAAGGCTTATTTAGGTTTTTATATATAGCCTCAGAAAACGCTCTTTTTATAGTTTTTTCCTACCCGAAATACTTGTGGCAAGAGGAATTTATCCCAGTACTTATTCCAAAGGCATACAATCTGATCTAAATACATACAAATGTTAAAATATATCGCTGTTCTGTGCTATTTAATGCGTCGGAAAATTGTTTAAAAGCCAAATTGGTATTGTCAATTTGAATATTAATTCACCATAATATTAGCAAATACACTACCACGATTTATGGAACACGCTTTAATATGCGCGCTAAATCACAAACTATTTATTATTCAGTCGTTGTAAATATCAAATGGTAATGATGATATATGCATTAGGTTAAACAATAATATATACGTATAAATAACAAATTATGCAGATTTATGTCTGCATATTGTTTTGTTTACTTTTGGATCTCGTAATTATAAATTTACCACTGAGACAGATTATTAATGTTAATTTATCAATTATGAATAATAAATTGTTAGACCGGCTTCTTAATGTGTAATTAAAATTTATAATACTAGCTTCGTAAGACTGTGAAGTTAGAAGAACAAGTATCATATTAGCAGCAACATAAGTAAAACTAATGAACTTGATAACAACTGACAATGTGACATTCACTTTGGAAGGACTTTTTGAAATCCTAGTATTGAACAACAAATTAACGGGTGCAATAAAGAACGCGATTCAAAAGAACGAGTCCCATTCAGAACGCGTTTAGGCTAATACTCACCCACTGAGCATTCTGATCAACAAACTAGATTTGGATATCAATAGTAGCACCCCTCACATTTTGATATCAATTTTCGTCTAGTTTTTAGAATTTAAGAATCTAGTCACATTAAATCGTGTATGATTTTATTTATGTACCAATGTGAGTGCCGAGCGTTGAAAAGCTTTAAGTAAATAAATGAATGTATATCCGATATTTTCAAATTATGAGCTATGCGTAAGCGAAGCAGTTAATCGCTAGTATTTCGTCTATGTTTATGGTCAGTGCTCTTAAAAGTTTATCGCTTAAAGTCGCTTGTCATTAATCTTTTAGACAATGCTTGTTTTGTCTTGTTTTTAAAGCGCTGTATGTATGCTTTAACAGCGTCATGTGTGCTTGAAACACCATTTGTCATTTTTGTGATCACTTAGTTTGACGAATTCTTTGCACAAAAGTTAGGTAGGATAAAATAAGAATGTGCTTCAGTCTAATCTTACGTTCATTTTTAAAGAAAATATAGTCAATATTTTAAATTAAGTGTGTATAACATAATTAAATTTGATTCATTTATTACACCTTTTTTAATCTTTTACGTCTGAGTGATGCTAGTAATTATTGATCTCGGGGTATACGCCATTGTTGTACGTTGCGCTAGATGAAAAAAATCGGCTGTAATATCCACATGTCAACATTTTTTTACTATCAAAAAAATTAAAGTAAGTATAATTCAAATATGTGTGTATATGTACTAGACTTTACAAACAAACTTTAAAGCAATTAAAGATATTAAACCATATTACAAAACGCAAGTTTATTTAGTAAACTCTTATCCATATTGATATAAAAATATGCGTAACTTCAAAGTGTTTTATTACGTTGATGTGACGAAAAAGTTTTGCTCTCAAAGGGAAACTTTTCGTATCGTTAGGATGAAACGAAAAAAGAATGTAAAACTTAATAATCCCGACTTTCATTTTAGCTTTGGTTTGTTTAAAAAACTGATGTACGGTCCCTAGTTTTAATACGGTCCCTGTTGTTAATATATATAATATATATAGTAGTTGCTAATATTTAGTTTTTATTCTAGTGCACTTTGATTCATCATATGTCTATTGATAGTATTCAAATGTTAAAAGTTTCCTTCGAAATGGAAGATTAACTATGTGTTAGGTGGAACAGAATTAACTGTTTTGTAATTTTAGGAATATAGACATCATAATTTTCCAAAAACACCTCATTCATGAAGTGCTTGAAAATTCATTCATTTCAATCACATAACTGGATACTATCAATCTATTCGAGGGGTAGCGATGCCCCATTCAAAACACCTCAATTCTTGACACACCCCTAAAAAACCCAAAATTTCCATTGGGCCCATTCAAGACCTGCGTTTACGGGCTGCACTTGTTCGGATCTGCAGCAGAGTTTCATCATCGGACGTCAAGGCAGATCACGAAATACCAGCCTTATCACCTCGACCACCGTCGTTTCACAGCTTCAGTTCTTCAGAATTTCCTAACCCTTCAAGAATAGAGCGTTCCATTTCTTAAAAGGCCGGCAACGGACTTGCGTGCCTCTGCCAATGTGATTGTCCATGGGCGGCTGTATCATTCAACATCAGATGAGCCTCCTGCCCGTACTATAAAACAAACAGCTTTAAGTTGCCGTCAACAGCAACACTGATTTCCAGTGGGCCCATACTGTTGGAATAAACTGCTTTTATTATTAATGAATAATCACTACCACTAACAAAGTCTTAAATTTAAAGATCTAGTAATATTGGCAAAACAGCCCTTGCACCGGAGAATATTATTTATACAGGAAGTATATTGAATAAAACTAACAAATCCTAAAACAAATAAAAATATTTTTCTAACTTAATACCTTCTTCGTAAGCATTGCAAAAGAAAAACAGTAGTAAATCTGCAGAAGAAAATCAAACTGGAGATATCCTAACATCTTAAAATAACCTTATCTTAAAGCACGTCTCGGAATATCTATTTTTATTTCCAATGTTCGGTAAATTAAGATAGACTTTACTGGAGAGCTTGCGGTGTTTGTCTTTGAATTAATACTTAAGATACTTCGCTTTTCAAATAAAATATATTTTAGCTTTTATTAAATTGGTTTGGAAATATATAGAATCACTTTTTAAATCAAATAAGATTAATGTTTCTATACGCTTTATTGTAATAATATAACTCAAAATACACTAAAATTATAAACAGAAATGATTTGAGTTTGTAATATACTCTAAAACTATTGAACTTATGTATAAAATCTAACTATTTTATTAATATATATTATTGTATACAGAGTTTTTTTTAAAGTATGGTAGCTAATCAAACCGACGGCAACTATGATCTATGAATTTTATATCTATAGCTCTTTATATTAGCATACCATTTCTTTCTGAGGTACGATAGGTATAATAACAATTTCAGTGACCTGACTGGTCTCAATCTTAGTTTAGTCTAATGCCTGAAAGAGGGTCTACAATTTTAACCAATGGAGCTGGAGTTTGAAGAACGGTAACGTTTTTTTGTCTTATACTATTACAGAATAGAGACAAAATATCAAGCCAAGTAAAAAAGTGCCAAAGCATACTTTTCATCCATGAATAATTACACGCTTTGCCATGATCGCAACTTTTATAACTTTAATTAGTCGGTGAACAACACCGACTCTGACTATTTGTTAATTTATTGGAGACCTATTTGCTCAAAAAGAGGATAGAGAGTCCCCGACTACTGCAGCATGGTTACTAAACAAACCAACTGACATTATATCCTAATTGCAATATATATCGAATGTATACAATATACATTGTTGTACAAAGTCATATAATTTTTCAAGCGTAGCGGCTACAGTTTACTAATCATTTGCAAAACAAAAATAGAACAAAACACTTGTAAACAGTTACGAGAACTCAATCTAACTTTAGAATAGTTCCATTGTTCGCTGAAATGCGACAAAAACATACAAACTAAATTATTAACGGTATAACATTTCACCCGTGTTTTGTGTAAGTTTGTAATATTTCCGTTTTTCTTTTCGTCTTTACATGCCTTGACAGTTGCGGTTTAAATTTTTCAGTATTTAGTAACAAAGTTTCTTGTCGCATTGTTTACTACATATAGTAGTAAGTTTACTTACGCTATATGGGTTTTAATTAGGTTTTTATTGGTGCCGTTATCTTCCAGTGATTGATTGGTGTAGGTTTGGATACTTTAGCACTTCACTTCTACCATTTAGGGAGTGGCGCGTTCCGTCACATTCTATGTAATATACATTGAAATATTATGCCTGAAAGTCTGTAGTTTAAGTTAAATTATAGATTTCGTCGTAAGAACACGTGTCTAGTATCGATATCTCTCCAATATCCGTAATTTTCTAAATGTCATTTGTAAAACACAATCTAGGAGTTCAGGCATCTCTAATTCGAATTCTTCTCGAATATAAAGGAATAAACACTACTTATCCAGAGCTTTATATATTCGATAGTGGGCCGGTCAATTAAAAAAACAGCTTTGTTAAGTGCCTATCCCATACCAATTTCGCAAACAATTACTACAAATAAACATTGCAAGTGTAATATTTTTATTATTATTTGTTGTAAAATTTCTGTTCACCGTAATTGTCATGTATTTTAGAATATATAGATTGTAACTTATACTATAGAAAATATATGAAGTGGTGTACTATATTGTAATGTGATATTAATAGTGTAATATCTTATATACCCAACCCATTAAAATATTTTCCACTGTACGAACTGTACATTGAATAATTTTACCCAATGTGTATTACTTTTTATCACTGTAATGAAGGAGGGTGCTGGTTGTGTTTTGTTTAACCTTAAAATGAATAATGAAAACAAAGATTACACAAATCACGAGCTAAGGATAACGTCACCGCACTAATGGAAAACATCAGAAACTCAGACATACGGCCACGAGAGGTTTGAGTTATCCACATTATATGATAAAACATTGAATGGGTAGGCACTTGGCAAGGGAATCTTAATAGCATCCCTGGACGTTATTACATTGTTTTATTTCCCTTTAAATTTACACGTTTTAAGAGACGATTATTATTATGAGTTTTTTTTTATATATAGGGGGGTAAACGAGCTTGCGGGAGGTCCAAATAGCGCAGTCATCGTAGCCTATAGACACCCATTTTTAGTGGGTACGTTGCTGGCATTTGAGGGAGGAATACACTCGATTTTTAAACATTTGAAGGTCGCATCTCTGAGGGAAGACCCGCACCGGGAGTCGATTCCACAGTCCGCTAGTGTGAGAATGAATTTATCGTGAAATGAATGGTATTTAGATGCACACATGTTCTTTATTAGAAAAGGTAAAGTGTTTGATGACACATTGTAAATCAGGCAATCAGACCTTCATGATAAAAGTATAGTGTTCCAATTATTAAAAGTTTGTTCTCCTTTTATAATTTTGTATTACTTATTTATTTGTTAAATAGCGATCCTTCAATTATGTTACAGTCTAACGAAAATAAAGTTAGAAAAGTCCTTATAGAAATAAAGTTGAAATACACAAAATCCAATTATAGAACGAATGTTTAAAAGTTTTTACGATCCTGTCAAAATACGTTAACAGACGAAATAAACACAAAGTATTTTAAATTAAGCTCACACCCGTGAGCCAAATTATTTAAGAGCGGGGAAAATTATATTTTTCCCGCGGAAAATATTTAGCGGTGCCGTGTCGAATGCCCTGAGCGCTGTCTGTTTCATACATTATGCAATGTTACAATTGTCTGCGCGCGGTCACATTTACAATTCATCCCGCACTATACTTCGCTAACCTTGCCTTTTTGGTGTACTCTTTGGAGATTACAAAACCTTGAGGGCTTTAAAATACAACATTATAATAAGTAAATCATCTAGCAGTCTTTAACCTTTCTTTTTATATTAATTTCGTAATCCTACAGCTAATATCAATTATCATTAATATAACAAGACACAATTATACTTAATATATAGCCATAGATGGAATATATAAAAAATCAATAAATCAGTGGCGCTACAACCTCTTTTTTGTCTGGGTTCAGACTTCTGAATCTGTTTCATGATCATTTTTCAATCTAATAGGCAAGTAGGTGATCAGCCTCCTGAGCCTGACACACGCCGTTGACTTTTTGGGTCTAAGACATATCGGTTTCCTCATGATGTTTTCCTTCACCGTTCGAGCGAATGTTAAATGAAAAGAAAGAAAGTCCCTTGATGCATAGCCGGGAATCGAACCTACGATGTCAGGGATGAGAGTCGCACGCTGAAGCCACTAGGCCAACTCTGCTCCACATACAAGGTTCAAACATATACAAAAGGAAAAATTCTTAAATACATTTAACTAAGTAATATCTTACGGCTGTGTTGTGAAAGTGTGGATATATACATGAGGCTATATATGTGGGGTGTTCTCATGATACAGGTGATTTAGCACTATGAATATTCTTAAAACTCCTTTTAAGCATATTCCGCAGTAGCTTATACAAATATCATTTAAAAACGTTCGGTGGTTTGTTTTATAACATTCACCTCCATGGCTTACTAAATCTGTAGCCACATTACTGGCCTCAAAAACTGTCTGTGAAATAGAAATTGGCATCCTTTATCATCTCAAAGGTAAGTATAAGCTTTGGAAACAAAAGATGAAATACATGTGCAAGTGTTCGTTAAATTATAAAGACGTCCACTAAAAAACACTAGAACTTTCTTAAGCGAACAAAAGAGGATATTCTATATCACTTTGGATTTAACAAGCTTGTTACCTGACTCACAACGCAAACACCCTGTGTTGGCTTTTATTAAAGGGAGATACAAGGCAATTTACTAGAATGCTCCAGGTTGTATACTTTGTGATTTAATAATTACAATTCTTGACTTCTGGCTGGCTAAAGTCTGGGAAAGACTCCCTTAGTACATTAATAAGATTATAAAGAAATAATCGTTGCATGTTAATTCATATTATATAGGTGTATGTTTTTAGCAGTGTTGGCCCAGTGGCTTCAGCTTGCAACTCTGTACCTGTTCGATGAACATCTGAATGAATGTAGGGCACCGATTGATTTTTTTTATATGAGTAATATTCACAATATTCAGTCAGGAATATGTTTATTTATTTATTTATTTTCTCCACATCACTATCTTTACAGGCTAACCTAATACAATAGTGTGGTCCTTAAATATAACATAGCATAATAGAAATAAATTAAATCACTCCCTGTTACATTTTGTATATAATGATAAAGAAATGCTTAAAATTGGTGAAATAATAATTACTTAGACTAAAGGAATGAACGTAAATATTTTTAAAATATTGCATAAGTCTTGAATTTTATTATTACAATAAAATTAGACCTAAAAGTTGACAACGCGTGTCAAGCAAAGGTTAATCGCCTGGTTGTCTAAAAAAATATGACGAAACAGATACCGACATTTGAGACCAAGAATCAACTGGTTTTTTACTTCCCTGTTTTAATACTTCCTGCTTACTTTATATATAAACTTCCTAATGCTATACATAATATTTATGTATCACTAATTACAATTCTTTCTCCGGGACGGTTAAACACAACAATCATTTTGCAATTGCGCACGGGATGTGTTACTTTTCTAATATAATGAAATTAATTACATTAGCATTTATATTTACAAGCAAAGATGATATTTAAGCTAAACTTAAAAAATGCCCAAGGAAAAAAGCTCATACAAAACTATACATGTCAACAAAAGCTATAACTATGCAAACAATGTTATCATGTGTGGAAAGTAGACGATTTGATGCATCGTATCCTAAACACCTGAAGGCATCCACTTTTCCATCGCCCAACATAGCTTAGTAATAAAACACGCAACTCTTAACCTTATATCATTGTAATAAGAACTATCGCAAAATTTGAAACAATTTTGCAAACAGCATACTTCAAACTAATGCAAATTCATGGGCTTCAAAGAATAGAGTCAACTCGATTCCTTTTCGAATAGCAATTTCTTTGGTAATATCAATCGGATAGCATAAGTGGGGCGGTTCGACCCTTTTCATATCTCGATTCGTATATCAATACATAAAAAGATACATCATTATACGGGAATTCGTAATGGAGTATCGATTGGCGTAAATATTCTAGCACTCGGTGATTTTATTGCTTGACTACGTTTATTAGGGTTTTTCAATTTCCTTTTTGCGTTTGAGAATTGGAAAGTTGGTATCTAAATGAGATCTATACAACTGTTCAATACAGGGGTTGTACATATTATTTTTATCTGACTAGGCCTTTGTTGGTTATAGTCGGCGGCGTTTTGAATAAAGAAACCGGAAGACCGGAGCCTCTATACGTGATATGATTGTAGTATATTTGAATTACCCTTTGAATAAAGTGTGCTATTATTCGTACACCAATTTTTTAAGAATACCTTATTTTCTTTTCTTATTAAGGACCTGTCCTATCGCTAAACTCCAAAAAAGTACATTGTTTCTTTCCATTTTTCGTCATCGTTTCTTGAAGTAGGGCGAATGGAAAAAATATATGGTGGAGTTGAGTAGTTTATGTATCCATTTTGAAAGATCGATACTAGATAGAAAAAAAATCCAAACATAGCCAATTTTTAACACTTTGAATTCATTTTAAGACGAACATAATTTTGAAATTTACACAATATATTTAATCGCAAGCCAAGTAATCCATTTCAGAAAAAAAATGATAAAATTACATTAATTTAATGTTTTACATAACTAATTGTTATTACGGGCCGACGCGACACGCCTCTGCGCACCGCAGTCCACCCCGAGACACTGACACAGCAATTCGTGCTGAGATAGGGCCTTAAGAACTAATTCTAGATACGATAGTAGTATTTACATTCTCAATATCTAAATTATCAACTCTGACTTTTGCGTTTACCTCTTTTTAAAAATGTTTTTTTTTAATTTACTTTAATTATCTATTACCAATTGAACGCTGCCATTAGGGAAAAAAACATTTCATTTATCAATAGGGCATTACATGTTTAAACATTCATTCCCTGAACACGTAATTTCCATTGAACTGTAGGCAGAGCTTATGACTAATTGAAATTACAATATTTTCGTTTTAAATCGCTTAAGGATGACACGAAAGCGGCTAATTGTCCATTTGCGGGCATTCGCGCGTGTTGGGCGAAAAACAGAGGATTTTAGCGACGCCATTTTTAATTCAATTCGCCCAACAAAGCTGCTGTTGCATTTTTCCGTGCACGCTACGTGTTTTGTCGGATAGCGAAAATGTCTAAATAAAACCGGACAAAAGGCATCTTAATTTCTAAAGTCTTTAACTGCAGCTTCTTTAACTAGGTCTTTTCATTATTCTTCGTCTTCGTTGACCCAGATCTCTTTGGAACTTAGTGGTAGGCAAACAAGAGACAATTTTATGTACTTTTATTGACGTACTTAATGTGACAAAATATATAAAATTTAATTTAAGCACTTCGTTTAATTTGCGCTCTCCAAATAACACAAATTAAATGTATTTTAAAATAGTAAAATTCCAGCAGCTTGATATGATTTCAGAGGTTTTTCACAAGCGCATCAGTTTACATATTTTCTAAAGTATCTTTATAACTAGTAGTAATAATTATGTTGAATTGTTTATGCTTCTACAACATTAATAAAATACTCAATTTAAAACATAAAAAAACGACATGAAAGAGGTACCTAAAAATATTTTTTTCTTAAACCAGAAAATGTAAATATAGATATCTTTTTTTTTTTTATTTCATCATTAGAATACACAAATTAGACTCTCATAAGAAAAACAAGAACTAGAGTATTTTAATATCTATTTTCACTGTTATTATTCTAAAAGCTCCCACTTTGCAAGTCACATAATTAAAAGACGCCGTTAAACTGAAGCAAAATGTCAGTTTAAACAATGAATTTTTCGAAATGCTTTTAGCAAAATTAGCCCGTCCGTATATCAAGTTTATTAGGCCATAGTTTCAATTTAATAATTTATTGGGACACCGATTTTATGGTCCTTTCATTTGGCAAACTTGTTTACAGAACGGAAGGCGAATGTTTAATGTCTCTTGGCAATTTCGTTAAAGTTTTTAACTTCATCATTATTGGAAATACACTTGGAATTTATGTTTAATTGAAAATATTATGTATTTTAAATATAGAAACCTGTAACTTATTCGTAAAGTGAAAAGGTGGGAGCTCGTAGTTTATTGTTTATCGGAATGCCAAATCATAAAATGACTGCTTCACGACTGATTTGAGAGTGACCGCCGATTCGAAAATCGCTGTGTGGGTTCGGAAAGTGTGTTACAGAATCGCAGGGCTGAACATACATAACTGATTTTGAATAGTATTTGTATATGGGTAAATGTATAAAATGTATGGAAAAAATTATCTGAAAATATTTCATATTTACTAATAGCAAATATGCTATATTTGATACACAATGAGCAATTGAGTGCCTTTATCGCACTGATTTTGTTTTTAAATTAATAATTTAATTTGTCTTCTATATAAAGCATTCGTTTTACTATATAAATATACGAGCGATCTGATCTCATATAATAATCCTAAAGCTAGAAAATCATTATACTAAAATGAAACACGCATATATCCTTTGTGATCTAAATGTATACAATACGTGTTGTAACAATCTAATTAAACTAATTATTCTATTTTAAATGAAGTACTGCTATTCCTTTCTTACCTTATTATAAAAAGAGAAAAGAGACAAGTCATGTCTTGGGTAAGATAAAATACTTTTTTAGTTTTAAACAATTATGTTTACAAACTGACATCTGCATTTTAACGTTATTAAATATCTCACCATATTCTTGTCAACCTTTCACTTGTTTATTTTAGTAGAAGTAACAAAGTAACTTGGTTGAATATTAATTGAAGATGCAAACTTTGTGAATTCCTCGAACGATTCGGTGCGCCCTGGTTGCCAGGAATGTAATTAGAATTGTTTTCGGACAGCTTAGAATTCTGCTAATTTAAGATTTTAGCTACTAAGCTTGTATGTACTTGATATGCTTACGCTAATATCTATAGGGGTTAACTGTACCTCTTGCTTTTTATTTGTGAGCAGCCAGCAATATTGCACACATGTCTTACTCATGGACGCATATCTAAATTATTCATAATTTGCAAAATCTCAACTATTTATATATATTATTCAAGAAATTAAAATCAATAATTATAAAGTCAAACCCTCAAACAGAATTCAATGTTTTTTTGTAACTTTTTTTTTACTTTGAAAATATTTGAGATACATGGAGAGTGTTCAGAGGAGCTGCTCGGATTAATACCTACACCTGAGTTTCATCATCGGACGTCACGGCATTCCACCCGTATCACCTCGACGTCCGTAGTTCTACAACTGAGCGTTTTTTAAGGCAGTTTTTGCCGCGTCCACCACTATGTGGAACCAGCTGCCCACTAATGCTGAACCAATTCAACTTAAGGTCCTTCAAGAAAAGAGCGTACCAATTCTTAAATGCCCGGAAACGCACTCACTAGCCCTCTGTCATTGACATTAGGTGAGCCTCCTGTCCTTTCGTTCAATAAAAAATTATAAAAAATTGAGACATATTTCCTTTACGAATAAGTGGGAAATCGCAAGGCTGTTCTAAATATTTCGAAACGAAACTCAATTTTTCAGACAAAAATTACGCATTAACGTATTCGTAGAAATCACTAAGCAATGCTTGCTATTTGATGACGCGTACTCAATACAGAATGCATGGCTGAAGAGAAGCCGGTTAATATGCATTTGCTCCTACGTTACGCTCCAGTGAATAGATGTAAACTGTTCAGTAATTATGTCAATAATGCCTGCTTGGCGTTGAAAACAGCATTCATGTCAATGTGCTATTAAAATTAAACAGAAACAAAAATTTATATGAGAATTAATGATTTTTAATCTGTCATTCCTTTGAAATTAATCTTATTTCAAAGTTTTCTTATTGGCATTAAACAAAAGAAAAGAAGTTAAGGACGAATAAAATTTTTTTTTTTTTTTCATTTTGAACTCATCGGTGAAGCGATCTTTATGATTGGTGTAGGTATAGTGCGCAAGGCGTAAATTGTATATATATCCAAAAACCATTTACCATTTTTTTAAATATATATCCAATAATATTTCAAATAACAATTTATTCCAATAATTACATTGCTGTGTGTATTTACAATATTGGAAATATTAATACGGCTAAAGGCTTAATAATTACACTGTCATACACATAAAACTGTTTACAGCATATGCACAAAATAAACAAGCATTTAAAATCAGTAGCGAGCAATTTTTTATAGAGGCACCGTAATGTAACGCATTTTGTTGATAAATTATTTGGTTGGCACTCGAATCCTCATTCAATTTGCCGAATAAATAGCACACGTCACCCGCAATCGGGGAATTATTTATCTCACCTACCCGTAATGATAGCGTGCAGTACTTTACTAAATCGATAGTGTGGTAGCGAAAACTTTCCAAAAAACAATTGATCCGATAATGTTCTTACTCAGGCCTTCTTTTATCGGAATCCTAGATTTTAGAAAAGCATTGGACCAATAAAAGAAATAAAACAGTTATTGTATAACAAATTTTAATAGATAATAATCTTAACCAGGAGAACATGATTAAATGGATTGACTAAATGGATACATTGCACTTTTTATACGTACAGTGTGCTTCATCGTGCAACAACAAACCATAGGTTCGATCGAAAGTGCAACAATGAACCATTTGTGTCTATGTGCGCAGTGATACTCGCTCGTACGGTGACGGAAAATATGGCGGGGAAACCGGCATGTCTCAAATTAAAATAGCGATGACATGTGTCAGACAGGCTTATAACCTACGTGTCTATGGATAAACCAAATAACGAAATAAGTGTTGCTACTAAAAAAATTCTCCTCCGAAAAAGGGACGAATTAGACTTATCATATTATTTCAGGGGCAATAAAAAATGCTACGTATTTTTTATGTTTTACCTACGAAAACGGAAATCTAAATATTTACTTACTGAAGTGACCTAATACAAAAATAACAAATATGTATTTAAATGTCACGAATAATATATCGAATTATCTTTAGTTACATTATTTTATTCTTTAGATGGCATTACTGCCTACTAATGTCAAATCCGAGTACTAGTGGCGTCACTACTATTGTGGGTTATATAAATTTATTTAAACTTTCCCGCCTTAACTACTTGTGCGCCATGGTGGGGGGGCTATTTCGGGGCTACACGAGCGCTCCGACGAGGCGATTCGAGAAAAAAATATTCTGGTAACACTGCCTAAAAGTAATCTATGAGGTTATCCGCTTTTTATGAAGATCCATCGTACACTTCTTGGTAATTCCAGTTTCTTGTTAACTAAGACGACTTAAATCGTGTGTCGCATTTATGAAAAATAAATTACACACTTAAATAATTATAAAATGAATTTAAAAACAGTTAAAAGTGATTACTTTATAAATTTTAAAACCTATTTTATACTCTTCCTGACGGCTGATCATATTAAACTATAAGCAGAGCGGAAAATATAAAACTCACTGAATCGCGAATCCACTACCAACTTATCTCAACTTTACAGAAATAAAATTAATTTTTAAATATGTTTTAGTGATACAGTAAATTACTGCGGGTAATTTTTCGTAGCACCGAAGTCCTGTGTATACACCGGTTCACTTAATGTCTGTCTGAGAAATATGATTTTGGCCTACAAGGGCGTGCTGGTTCATTTGATAAGCCAAGATGTATTTAAATGTTTCTAATACACAATTAAATTTAAATGTTTTACAACAGTAAGCGGACGTTTGCGTTGCGTAGAGATGTGGGGTCACTCTGCTTCTACCGCATTTACCATGGAGAGTGTTCAGAGGAGTTGTTCGAATAAACACCTGCAGCTGAGTTTCATCATCGGACGTCGAGGCAGAATACGATATTTCCACCCGTATCGCCTCGACGTTCGCAATTCCACAACCGAGCGTTTTTCAAAGCAGTTTTTGCCGCGCACCACCACTATGTGGGATCAGCTGCCCAATTCGACGTAGGGTCCTTCAAGAAAAGAGCGTACCCGTTTTTAAAAGGCCGGCAACGCACTCGCGAGCCCTCTGGCGTTGAGAGCGTCCATTTAACATCAGGTGCGCCTCCTGCCCGTTTGTAGTTTCCTATAAAAAAAAACATAGTTTAGACAATGGATTGTAAAATTAATAAAATAACTCATGATTATGCCAAGTAGGTATTCCATCTTTTGAGCCTAACTATCTATTCTTACGGTGGATTTCAGACGTAAGAGTCTTAGTTTTATTTGCGTTGACTTAAAGACGGAGGCGATTTAATGTGAGATTTTTAGTTGAATACATAATTATATAGTTCCCGTATAATGACCGCCAACTGAACCATGAAAAGTCACCCTTTAGTCCTCTATTTAGCTATTCCATATTAATTATTACTATTCGGCGGCTAGCGACGATTAATTAAATTCACTCACACTAAGGCGATGTCGAACTATCGTACTTCATAAAGTCAGCTTCGAGATATGTAAATATTGTCTGAACAGAATATTTTTTGCCTTAATTATTTTTTTATTATCTTACAAATATTTTGTAAATTAATAATGCCTAGTAACTTATGAACCTTAAATGTATTATTATTGAATATTGATAATAATTGATATTAATTTGATTCTGTAATCACAAATTAAGCTTCTTGCCAGCTACTGAAATTTGAGTCCGAACGATATTGATTTTCAATATAATATTACTAATAGATACAATTTTATATTTTAAGGTTATTGTTTTTTGTATAATTCAATTCATTATTATTACTAATCTTAATATGTATAAATTACGTGTCACATTGTTTGTCCGCTATGGACTCCTGAACTACTGAACCGAAATTTGATTGATCAAATTTGCACACCGTGTGCAGTTTGATCTAACTTAAAAGATAGGATAGCTTACATCTCAATTTATACCCGCAATATTATTTTATTGCAAAATATTTGTTCATTATTTAATAGTCACAATTCTAACAGATGGCGCTGTGTTGAAAGTACCAACGTTTCATATAAGCTACAATTTAATGGCATAACCACCAATAAAGCATGGTGGTCTCCATGACTGGTGTTCTCCTACCGTTTCCCTTGAATAGTTTACTACTATGTAATATAACAAAAACCATAGCCACAGCAACGCTTGGCCGGTCTGCTAGTTGATTATAAATATCACATGAATTTTTTGCAAGACAGAGGCTGATCATTTTATACGACACCACACCTAATTGTATTTTCATTCTTAGATAAGCGATTTATGTATATCATAAAACGTAATACATACAATAAAAAACGCTAATTTGTAATGCTATAGAAAGCTTCATTGGGATTCTTTTTAGTTTTTCCCAACAAAATTACTTCTAAATACATACTAAAAATCAAAAGGGCTTTACATTTTATAAGAATAATTCTGTATCAGATGGCAACGTCACAAAAATAAATGCCACCAACTAATTGCTCTGAGACTGAGGGACTGCAACCAGTGTCTACTCTAGCGACAAATTATATTTAGGCTCTAGAACTTGAAATAATATCATTCATAAAACAACTTTATGTCAAACGCATAAAGCTTATTTTTCAATAAATATAATTGCAAAGTGTATCTTTATAGTTGTATTTTCGCTAAATGTTTTGCCTCTAGGTATGTTTTTATACTTTGTACTGGTATGTTACTTGTTTTATTTTATCGTTAAAGATTTCTATGTACCTAGTGGTTGATTGTGGATTTACTCTCTGTCAACCATTTATTCTTATAAATTTGATAAATCCTGTCCTAGTCGAAGCGTCTTAGAATGCATCCACTATAAGCATTATTAACTCCTGTTGTGTCAGTGTTAACATATGTATGACAAAAAATACATAAGGATAGTAGGAGGAGGAACAGGACATCGAACGCTGTACAACTTATTTATTGTTTATCTAATATAACAAATATCACAACATGTACAATACATAGCAACAATGTAACATAACATAATTAAAATTTTGATTACTATGTATACCTTATATAATGACTAAGCTATTGCGAAATTGATTCAAAACAAGTAGCCTATGCAAACGCCTGAATAAGAGCCACCTCATGAAGGTTTTTCATAAAAATAAATCAAGTATATTATTGATATAAGACTACAAAATATAAAAATTATTATGTATCTTATATACGTTTGTAATTAAACGTTGATGATTCAATAATTACATAAGAAATTTAATTTTCAACATTTTTTAACAATATACACTTCTAAAATATACTTCCTTAGATAATTTAAAATTTAGTTCGGAAGTTTAGGAACAGCAGTTTATCCAGACGCATCAAAAGAAAGCGTAATTTGACTAACATAACGATATTATGACATGCATCCTGTGTTAATCGAGGTCATTTATTAGCGATACACAACAATAAAATGAAACTCGAAGGGCGACTTTCGGACGAATTCTGAAAGTTCCCTTATTTTCTCAAAGGCTTTAGTTTTATTGTTTTTACTTGGATTCTGGCCAAATGGCTTTACTATTTCTTTGAAGATTGATGTCTTAATATAGGAAAAACTACGATGGGAAATTCTTAATGTTGTAGTAATTGGTAAAAAAGTGCTGGACAAAAGTAGGACAGTCGTGTTTTTCGCGAATCTGATGTTTCTGTTTTAAAATAAACGAGATATTAAATGGACAAGAGAAACTTGTATAGCGGTTTAATTATGGCTGGATTTTTTCGTTCAAAATTTTTTTTCAACGTATATTTTTTAAATGCCATTTATGGATATTCTGTATTCTGATGACTCATTTTAAGTGCCTAGACAAAATGCTCTATACTATCGTAATATAGCAAGAACAGAAAAATTATGTAATTTTGCAGATTAATTTTTTATTCCAAACCAAACCGAAAGAAGGAAGAATCACTTATACCAAACAGAAAGAGAGAAAAAAATCGGTAGCGTAGTTGCATGCATTTTTTAACTTAGAGGTTCTACTCAAACCCCGTGCAAAAATGTTTTCTTCTTTTATGAACGCTTTGCCTTGCTCGTACGTCAACAAAGTGAAGATAACGACAGGACTTAGATAAAAAATTCGGATTAAAAGTAAAAAAGGACTGCCTATATGTATTCTTAAAAGGCCGGCAACACACTGGCCCTCGGGAAATCTGAGTCTAAAAATGAAATTAATAAAAAGACTGAGTGTCAAACATCTGATGATCCTCCTGCCCAGTTGCCCCTGTTATATCAAAAAAGTAAGTTTTTAATAAAAACCATAGTCAAATTAAATCAATTGATTCACGTATACTCGGCTGAATTTAATCTAAATGTTCGATTACTGACATCCAAGATAAATCACGATAGTTTCAACCGATTGCACATCAATAAGGGCCTATCGAAGGGACCCAGGTTTGAGTCTATTAGTCAGAAGGGTAATATGAAAGACTTAATTTCTAATATGTTGGACAGGCCTGATTGCGAACCCTAATAACTTTCGGATTAAAGTGACGTTAAGTGAGGTTTATGCATAGTAATAATCCTGTATATTGAATAGATAGCTTTAGGTTTGAGTTTAAAACGCATTTGTTATCAGAAAAAAGTGCCCTGGTTAATGTACTTACTGAAATTTTGGTTTGTTGTGTTAATAATAATAATAATTTATTGGTGTGTATTATTATCATAAATATAAAGCGTAAGATGTACCACATTTCAGGAGTTTTTGAGCTCCTCAATCACAATTCAAATTAATTAATATAAGGTAATTGCTTTTGTGTGAAATATTTTTGAGCTCCATCTGAAATTATTTTTTTTTTTGTAGCAGCCCTGTGTGTGGTATAACGTATGCTAGTTTCCTCACAGCGCTGTCCTCAAGTATAAGTGTACGATAGTAGTATCGATGCTCAACCTAGGTTTTGGACGCAAGACCCTGAACAAGTAAGCCAAAGCGGTAGCGTGTCACTAAGTAACTTCAGTCTCTGCTAGAAGTCACTTAACGGATACAAAATTCCTTTTTCAATAATTTTTAACTCAAAAAAGTTACATAAACTATAAATAACAGACTTATTCATAAACGTTTCTAAACTAAGCTAGGTTTCTGTGTTAAATTCTGAGGCGCAGTCGACGCAATTAGTGTAAACACCGACCTACTACCTCGAGAGTTTCCACTTCGTCGTGAAATACTCCTATATTTTGTTTATTTAACGTATATTATATACCTTTCATATTAATTAAAACAGTGTTAGTGTGAACATATGAAGTATTTTGACCTATTATTTGGTTTATTAAAACATAATATTTTGTAGGACAAGGGGAATATGGGCAGGAGACACGCTTATGTAATTCCACCTCGCTTGGAAAGTCTGCATTAAAATGTACTTAATAAAAGTAACAACAATGTCGTAGCGCTACCACGTAGCATCGTAGCATGTGCCGCGTAGCATCAATTATTGATTCATTTTTATCGTTATTATTTGTCTTTTTTTATGTACTAGGAGGCAAACGGCTCGTCTGATGGTAAGAGATACCACCGCCCATGGACAGAAGGCTCGCAAGTGCGCTGCCGGCCTTTTAAGATTTGGAACGCTCTTTTCTTGAAGGACATAAGTCGAAGAGGTTCGGAAATATTTCAGTCTTATTAAGGATTGTCCTATATTTATAAATTTTAATTTAAGATAGATAATTATAAGTTTGTTCTATTTACAGAATGTCAATAAGAAAACAGATTTTTATTAGCTGAGAAGTTATTTTTCTATTCTATATTAAATTCTATTCATTTTAAAAATTGTTCTTAAATAAATTATATTATTAAAAATTCGAAATTTGTCATGATTTATATAGACACTAATAAATATTACAACATAGTCCATTAGTAGTAATTCTTACTTTAGTTGATTACTTATAGATAGTATTGGGTTATAAAAACTTAATGAGTCTAATTGCCCTCTTTTAACTAAAGTACTCCATTGTCTATTTCCGTGAAATTCTCAGTTCGCTCTGATAATGACAGATTGGTTTTGTTTTCTTTGTTGAGCCCTTGCGTTTAGCTTTATTATTACTATATTCTAATTTTATTCTCATTCACATCGAGAACCATGAGCATCCGAGCTTTTAATTCAAAAAATATAAAAGTATTATCTAAGGAACAATAGGATAAGATATAAAAGAGAATTATGAAAGACGCACTTTAAGGACTTGTCAGGTGACAACCGCAAACTTAGCTGTAGAATATTTACAGCGAAATGAATTCAAACAAAACGAGGTTTGAATATAAATATAAGGCCCAATTAAATCAACTAAATAATTTTGCGTTTATTGTTTAAATCATATCATTTTTAGTTGTGTTGATCGTGTGAATAAGCGTGCGGCTTTTTGGATTGATTTTTTGATATTAAATTAGTTCTCGTTTGCAGAGAAAAATTAAACCTTTTTGTATAAAAGGAAAACATCATCATCATGACCGTCGTGGCAATACAAAAAATGACACGTAGTCGGGCAAAGCAAGCTGATCACCTACATGCCAGTAATGGCACTTGTAAAATGGTTTTCAACTAAATGTTCTAAATTAGAAATTACCTTGTATCTATTTATAGGAAATTGGTTTATTGATTAATAAAAGATATAAAAAAAACTATTACAAAACCGATATGTATGTATTCTATTATGTAAATATTAGCTATTGTAATGAATGACGGTAAAAGGTCAAAATAACGCCGACAATAATCATTTGAATAGGAATTGGACCGATTTAGTAAACGTACATTTTTGCGGCATCGCTAGCTATTTCTGGGTACAGTGATAATAAAAAAGGACTTTTGTGTAAAACTTCAATTATTTTTAAAGGTATTTTGCTACAGACATACTAAAGCAGCTATTTTTAAGTTGTTTTTAAATTACTATCACAAACTATAGTAAAAAGCTTACATATATAAATATATATATTGCGTTACAAGTCAGGCCAAGTCTCTTAGGAGATAACATTCTCGATCAGAGTTCTTAGAAAACATCTCTTTACTCTTAAAGTAGTAATCTTAAAAATTATGTAAAGTAGTAATTTATGATGTTTTGAATTTCGAATTGACGAACGCCATCCACATAATGAATTATTATATGTTGTAAAATTTAAATGTTATTTGTTTTAATGATATGTCTTTTTAAATGTCTAATATTTCTATTAGTCTAGTGTGTCGAGAAAGTGGTCAATCAATGGTACATACCGTTTTTAAAAATTCAACCAGTTATTATTATTTATGATAATTGTTTAATTCAATGTTTTGATAAATTGTTTAGGTTAGAAAAATTGTGCTTTTTATTAATATTTCATGAGAAAATTATCCTGGGCATTTGGCGCATTAGAGGGCGATGCAGTATTAATATAATACAAATATTTAATAAAAACCTCAACAACTCTCTTTCAGCTAAAATGAACTTCATTATGTTGAATTTTTAAAAGTTTTGTTGAATTTTTATCTAAAAATTAAAATGTCAGTAACCCGCCCTTTTGTTCGCTGCCAGTTTAATTTTATCAGCGCACATCCCGTCAATTCTATACAGAATTCCTTGGCAAGAGATAGGGTTGGGAAATTTTTCACAATTGTTACGTAGATCGTAAACTAGCCTCAAATTATGTCTGTTCGCTGTACCAACCCTGATCTACGAAGAAAATATTATAGTATGTGCGAACACAATGACTATATACGGCAGCTTTTTATTGTCATTCAATAAATTCAAAAAAACTAAACTTTTATGGCGATGTTACATAAAGTGATACATTTTCGCACAATACAATTGCGCATATACCCTTTCCTACGTTATTCCTAAAATAATAGATAAAGAATCTCCGTCTAGTCTAGTCTATCTAAATTATCACCAAATGTAAAAACATTGTATTGTTATATGTGAAATAGGCGTCATCAAAGCCTTTCGCTAAACACATCTGCCACTGCTCGCCATCGGTAGTTTGTAATAAATAATAAATTCGTGTTTATACTCGTAAAACAATTATACTAAAGTATTGTACTAAACTATAGTAAATATAGTATTAGACTATAGTATAGTTGATATTTGTATAGCAATAGTTACAAATGTAATATTGAGTATATTAAAACGTACCTCCTATAAAGATACCTACATCAATGTTATTTATTGTGAGTTACTTCTTGATTCCACGGAGGCCGTATTCATGAGGGGCAGGTAGCAGTTTTAAACTAAGTAGTTTTGGCCTGGCTATATTCCAACCTAGTAAACTATGTGTCTATTTATGCTGGTTATCTGAGTAAATTGGACCTCCAGGGATATTTATCTTTAGATAAAGCTATTTAAAGAGTTAAATAAAACATTATATGAATAAAAATAAAAGTTCAGTCAGAAAGTAAAAATAATATTTTAGTCCACAATTAAATAAACGGTCTATTGATCATGGTAGATAAATTATTTTGCGTCTATTTTAATCAACGTAAGTTATTATTGAGTAACGTTTGTGTTTTACAAATCATACGTTTTGTTTGTCCAGAATTCTAAAGAACTGGCTAAACTAAACTTTGTATCGCTTAATCTTTATTTATAACTTATTACGTTAGTTAGTAATTTATGAAGCAGTGTTGGCCTAGTGGTTCCTCGTGCGACTCACAACCCTGAAGTAGTAGATGAGTAGGTTTGCACCCCGGCTGTGCAATTTAGCAAGTGTTCAATGTGCACATAGACTTTGTCTCAGTCTAATCTTTTTTTATATAGACAGTGTCAAATGCGGTCTATATTATGTCTGTCTTTTGACTTATCTTATATATTATTGTCTTGTAAATTATACAGAAATTAGTCGCTACAAATTAATAACAAGTGGCGTCGCTACCTTTTCAGTTTGGGCCTCATTCGTTTTTTTCACATACGCAAGTATAGCGGCACAGAAACAGAAAGTCTATGTGCGCATTTAACACTGTCTGTAGATAATAAGATTCGACAGAAAGTAGCAGAATGTGCACATTTAACATTTGCTAAATTGCACAGCCGGGGTGCAAACTTACTCCTATTAATTTGTGGCAACTAATTTCTATTAAGACTGCCTCGAAATATCGCAAACTAGTAGAATTAGTGTGAATTATAAATAAAAAATACGGATTCGTGATCGTTAAACGCAAGACGAGCGTTTCGTTTGATTGTGATTGGTCATACGGAAAGGCAAATCATGTTGCGACCCTTTGATTGGATTGAGCATCTACAGTTTCGTTTTATATTCTCTCTCGCCAGGTGTTTTTATTTACGATACTGCACAGCTATCTTCATAAACCATAAACCAGATGCGTTGCCAATTCATGGAGGTGGTTATTATTTATTAGTGTATTTAATAAATACTGAGAGTTGGCTAACCATTCAAATTAAATATTTATGGAGTTAACATGTAAAACAGAATTTTAGATTAATGTATAGTACATCGTTTACCGGTATTTTAGTCAACCTATTGAATCATCAAATTATTGTTATTCTATAGTTTTTGAATCTCCGACTTTCGAAAGAGCCAGGTGCGATCTGGAGCTCTAGACTGGCATTAGGGTATCCCGGGATGGGTTATCCGACATGTTACCTGAGCACAGATCACAGCTGGAAAAATTTGGCATAAAACTGTCAAATGTGTCACTAAGATAAATAACACAAGAGGTACCGCTGGCCAGCGGGCTCCGACTCACCCATAAATATCATGAGGATATTTCCGGAGTAGTTGTCCGTCTGTTTCCCGGGCCCGGCGGGAGAAGCCAAGCGTTTCAGTAAATAAAGTTTATTTTTAGGAAAGGGGAGATTTTGACACTGCGTTGCTGCCTAGCTTCTCTTCTCAACAGAACTGCCTGATCGCGTGGCTAATAGGCTAGTATGTATGCCCTGTACATAATAAAACTCTATATTAACTAATTAAGTTATAAGACCATTGATGGAGTAGAACCCGGGATTTGACGGAAAAAGAGAGATAGGTCAAATACAGAACCAGTTTAACACTAGAGTCTACTATGTAAAAGCTTCTGCTTGGTTCAACTGCTCATCGAATTGAGTAGCGTATTTTTTGTTGTACAATTAAATCGTGTTATTGGTCTAAATGGACTTGAGAGCTCGGCTCCGGCTTGAGCGTAGCTTTGCCTGAAAAGGGGTTATTTCACAAAAACCGCAAGGACGTCTCTTGCTCGGACACCTTGTGGTACCCAGTCCTGGGTGGGCTTTGCCTGAAAGGAAACGGAAGGTCACTGAAGTGATCAATGTACGGAGTAATAAACAAACTAAGGACCATACAGATCCTGTATTTATAGCACCCACAATTATTTGCGGGTACTACTATAAATGTCACGAGTAACTGACTAACAGGAGTCAACTGTACGGTACACATTACGCATACCGTACAGACTACATAGTGGAACGGCAGAATTTAAGATTCTAAGGTGTAAAGTGGTATTAATTACATTTATTAATAATAATGACTGGAATCACTATTGCTATCGAACAGTCACCAATTTATAGCTCAAGTAACATTGGCAAATCACACAAACGTATGTCGTTCCAAAATTCAACACAGCATTCGGTAGAATGGTTATTACTTGCTTAGCTTATATAACCTGTGGCCAGCTATTACATTTTTTTTTTTACTGGGATTACATTACAGTATCTTAAGTTTTGTTGTTGTTTTTATTATTATAATAAATTAACTCAAATTGTCAAGAAGGACATAGTGTAATCGTTGTACTTCCTTACAAATATTTAGTACACCGAAAACTTGGCGATTAAATTGATTTACGAACTTCTTATTTAAGAAATATTGTATACTTACGTTCATAAGTGTTTATTATGTTACTCATATGAATAATATTATTTGATTTTATGAACTAATGTATGTTATAATACTCCTTAAAACAACAAGGTTATACAACTTTTATTACCAAAAAAACTAATACTGTAGCAAGTTTTAAATACATTTTACTTAGGTATATCGTATTGAAAAACAGTCGTTAGTTATTTTTCAATAGCCTCATGAAGTATGTGGGCTTTGTTAAACAGATAAAGAAAATGTTAAAGAAAAACTCATTTAAAAGTATCTAAATACAAAGTCGATGTCTTCATATTGACCAAGCTGTGTTTTTTAAAATTAAAGTTTATTGATCTTTAAAATTACGGCAAACCAATACCGACTATTACATATTTTACGGTACATCAAACTTATCTCGGCCCACCATTGAAAGTTGTTATCTCAGGGAAAACACCCAGCTTCTGACATGTACCCATTTTGCATCCCACGTCGATCCCTCATCAAGAACAGGCTTAACTTAATCGTTGATACGAGGCATTTTATCAAACTTTAGATATTTCAAAAAATCTGCGTATTTTTGTTACATTCTGATTCTTTTATTTGAGGTAAATTTTTATTTTTAAGTATTATTAATAGCCTCATTTATGACAAGCAACATTGAATATTTTTTTAGAACACCAAACAATTATAACCTACTATGACAACGTCAAATAGTATTCACTTTAAAATAGTAACTTTTTGGTTTATTTTATTTGGACCTGGTTAATAATAATTTGCAAAGTTAGTAGTATAATTACAGTTAGTTTTAAATTAAAATAACGGGGTTTTAAGAGAGAGCCTAAAAATTAATCAATCAAAAAATACAATGAAAGGAAATAGCATGCAATGTTTTAGACGTACGTACGTCATTTCAGGCATACGTATGCCTTCGACGTCATAAAGTACGAGCGAGTGTCAAATACGCTGAGAGGATTTCATGGTTGGAGGTGGCACGCTCGAGGCACTAGGCCAACACTGCCCAATTTCTTTAATAATAATTAAAAACATTTTCTTTTAAATATCGAAAGGGGCGAGCGGACCCATGGACACTCTCAATGCCAGAAGGCTTGCGAGTGCGTTGCCGGCGTTTTAAGGGAGGATTGCTTATTCTCAAGGTATAAGAGACTTTCTCAGTTTTCCTGCACTAATTTAGAGATTTCAATACGATAAATGCCACAGCAACAAGATGCAGCAAAATGCACACTGTAATTTTATGTCAATGGTACAAATGTGTCCATCACCACCGAATTATCGCATGATCAGGCGCATCCGACAATCACGTGCGTGCGTGATAAACAATAAAGTACAAGCTCCCTCCTTATCAGAATGCCAAATCGTAAAATGATTGCTTCACGACTGATTTGAGCGCGACCACCGCTGCGAAAACCGCTGTGAGAGTTCGAAAAGTCAGTTACAGAATCGCAAGGCTGGTGTTTCTTAGTATCTCATTATTTTTTGTTTGTCCCTGCCTGAATTTGAAATGCTCATGATCAAACATACTACGCTTTTATTAACGACGTACTTATTAACATTAAAGTGTTTTAATTAAAGAAGAACGAAAAACGCTATGATTGAGCTCTTAAATGCATAAAAATACAAGAAATAGTGACAAAATCGCAGCGTCGACTAATTGAAATACAAATTTTTTCTCGCCACTTTAAACAATTTTAGATAAAATGTCGTTTTATCTGGAAAATTTTAAAATTAAAATTAAACAGCCAGCCGAAGCAACCGCGAAGAGTAATAAAATTTAATAATAGTATTAAACTAGTTCATTCGGCATAGTTTTATGTTGCGGTCCGTTGGTGGACCGAATTTAATTAACCGTTGTGCAGTTGGTTGGTACTCGCCTCGTCTGTCCGTCGGGACTTTATCTGCGGTACAAGTCATAAGTCATCTTAAAGGAAATTATCACTTAAATGAGAGTTACCATATCTGTTATCATACTGTATCATTTTATATTATATTTTATTTTTTGTTATTTTTTATTTTATTTTGTGGTTTTTTGTTTCATTTTTTTTTGATAGATTTATTCTAATGTAATTGTTGTGTATGTGTGTTAAATTTGTGATGCCATATTTTCTTGTATTTTTTAGGCATACACATTGTTTTAGAACGTATAAATAAATACTATTTTTTAAATTTAATATTGAAGTGAAACGTCTAATGCGACTTCCAACAAAGTTGTGTTAAACGTTTAACGCTCATGGGGAGGGGGCATAGAAGAAAACTGAGCGAGAGTGAATGCTTCCTATTTTCATTTCCACATTACGAAGTTTCACTTTTTTCGCGCGGAGGGGGAGGGACTCTTCGCACAATTTTTTTAAATTTATTTTTATTAACCTAAACACCAACATTACCTTTACTACTGTTACCTACCCACGTAACCACAATCCAAACTCCGAAGTCGCTGGTTCAGTCGGTACCTTTGTTGGAGACATACACCGATAAACTATCCGCTAATATAAAAAAAGTCTGGCCCTCGCTCTATTACGTATATTAATAAATTTTTATAAAATGAGGGTTGGTGTTTGAATCCATCCACCAAATCAGACGAAGTAATAAAAAAAAATCAGTGGCGCTACAACCTCTTTAGGTCTTGGCCTCAGATTTCTGAATCTGTTTCATGATCATTTTTAAATCTAACAGGCAAGTAGGCGATCAGCCTCCAGTAACTGACACACGCCGTCGACCTTTTGGATCTAAGACATGTCGGTTTCCTCACGATGTTTTCCTTCACCGTTCGAGAAATGTTAATATGCGCACATAGAAAGAAAGTCCATCGGTGCCGGGGATCGAACCTACGTCCTCAGAGATGAAAGCCGCACGCTGAAGCCTAAGTAGACTACTAATAAGTTCAATGACCTGCGTTTTATGATAAAATGAATTTATAGTCCCGAGATCATAAGATGACCACCTGTAACTAGATTGACTGTTAATTGCTTAAAGGAACTTATACTTTTAAGGCTGTTTACCTATTTAAATTAATTTAATATAATTTAACGTGAACAACCTTTTAATTCAATACATGGGTTCACGGAGTTATGATTAAACATAATAGTCACTCTATGAGCAGCTCGTCTTAAGATTAGAATATGTTCTTATGTTTCAATTCCGACTTTCTTTAACTTGAACCACAAAGGCCCGTACAATTCTCTACTACTCACTCACCCTACATAACTTATAACCCCACAGCTGGGCTGTAACTTAGATTGTGGGTCAGCATCTTGCAGATAAATATTCGTGGAATAATGTTTAATTGTTTATCTTTATGACTTCACACTTAGTTACTAAACAGCCGGTAAAAATGTGATTTTCGAAAATATCTCTAAAAAGGAATTTACTTATTGTAAATTGTTTACTATCGTAAACGCAGTGTTTGACTAGTGGTCAAGCGAGGGATTTTCAACTTTGGTTGCGTGAGAACTCCAACTGTGCACTGTTTAAGCAAGGCTTCTATGACACTACGAAATTGGGATAAACAATTCCACAAAACCCGTGGATGATTTTGAGATAAAAAGACATAAATTGATAAGTAATTATTAAACCTTCGAAGGGTGTCTCTTGTGCCAACCTGAATCATAAGGCCCTATCCCAGCACGAATTGCAGTGTCAGTGTCTCGAGGTGGACTGCGGTGCGCACTGAGGCGCGCCGCGCCGGCCCGTAATAACAATTAGTTATGTAAAACATTAAATTAATATAGTTCTATCAATTTTTTTTCGGAAATGGATTACTTGGCTTGCGATAAAATATATCGCGTAAATTTCAAAATCATGTTCTGCATACATTTTCGTCATAAAATGAATTCGAAGTGTCAAAAATTGGCTATGTTTCGATTTTTGTTCTATCGATCTTCAAAAATGTATATATCAACTACTCACCTCCACCATATATTTTTTCCATTCGCCCCACTTCAAGAAACGATGACAAAAAATGGAAAGAAACAATGTACTTTTTTGGAGTTTGGAAACCGGATAGGTCCTTAAAACTATAGAAGCCTAAATCGAACCCAGGAACTCCAGATAACAAAGATTATAATATTTAAAACGTTAGAGAGTGGAAAATCCCTTCTTTACGTTAAAACGATTATTCTTTTGTTGGATATTGACAGATACGTTAAACACTAAGCCACGATTGTTTTTCGCATAGCATGACTTTTATATATTATCTGAATTCCATATTGATGGACATCTAACGCCAACAAAAGCCGATTTAATTGGATTGGGCTGAAGTGTTGGAATCAAATGTCCGTGTTCAGCGAATGGATGACATTACCGCGGCATTGTTTTGAACATTTTAAGCTTTGTCATTATGTATTGTGGTTTTGTTTCTACGTATATTTTGACTGTTCAAACCTTTTATAACTATGATACTCGTTATTCTCGGTTCTGTTAAAATAGACTGTACTGTATAGGGTTTCTTTGATTTTCTTATTTGGTGATTATTTATTTACTTTTTTACACGTATTCCCCACACATTGTCTATGCTTGAAAAACAAATGCATTTTCGAGGATTCCTACAAAAAATTAATACCTTTATGTACTATCATTTTTGGGAGCTTAGCTTACTAAACTGTTGCTGACAAGAAAAGGGGGGAAAAATTGCAGTTAATCTGCTAACGTATTGAACGGCCCTTTTGTAATTTTTATAAATCAGTTGTCTTTAATCTGTAATGATTCAAACTGAATCTGTTTATTTGTATTTTTATAGGTTTTAATTACAAATTTTCAACGTACGTGCAAATAGTAATTGTACACAAATAATAGTCATAGTTAGATTGGCTGAGTCACACTCTCAACCTTTGCAGGTTTTAAAGCTGTGTTTGACAGTGCAAATAATAAATTTATAAATGCCACGGGTTGGCTGACCATGCTTTCTATGAAGCACACGAAACGTCGGGAAATTTACTTCAATTCGAACTAAATACTTCCAAATATAATCTAGTAAATGGATTTTCTGTTAAATGTAATTGCGTTACAAAACTGTTGTAACAAAAGCCGATATTTTCCCGAAGTAAATTCTAATCTTCGTCTAAATTATTGTTCTAAAAATAAAGATAATCAAAATTAAATTTCAATTTAACTTAGAGTATTGGCTTCACGATCCTCTAGTCGGTGATGTAATTGAATCAGCTCACAAAGGGCTCGGGTATAATTTCTTAAGGGACCGCTGTGTGGCAACAATATTGTTTTATTTAGGAAATGTTTTTATTGTGTAACAATGTTATATGGCATTTTATTAGAGGGAATTGGAATACTTTTTTATTATTTTTAGCAATACTTGATAAATATCAAAATGATCTTAGCCTTTTCAAGAGTCTATTAAGTCCTCAGGGGTGCTATAGGTTTTCTACCTAAAGAGACTGACAAGGAAATGGTCGAGTTTTCGTTAATACAGACCAATCAGTGGGCCCTCGCAATTTACCACAGGACATAAATGCAAACGATACAACGATAAATGCGAAATATTAATTTTGTTTTTAAACTATAACAAATAAACGAAAGTAGGTCTTAGTCTATTTACTTATTTTTAGAATAAAAATAAAAATTTGGGGGCCTCATAGCCGAGCGGTCTCATTAAGTGGCAGCTAGGTGAGGGGTACCGGGTTCGATTCCCGGTTCGAGGGCAAGTTTTAATTTAATTTAAATTTGTTCTCGGCCTTTGGGAGGGTTGTGCGGTACCGGGCGAGTGCCTAAACCGTACATGGAGGACATGGTCGAATTTCTAAGGCAAAAAGCACAAATTATAAAAATCTTTACTTGACGCTGGCTAATGCACAAACCGTGCCAGAGCCATATAAAAAAAAAGTGTGTGTGTACAAAGTACACATGTCAGAAGTGAAACTTCAGTGGCAAACTAATCTTGAAGTGTTGTTCATATTTATACAAATCTAAAAGTTTAGATTTCCGATACTTAGAGGGACGGAATAAGGAAGATATGTTAGGAATTTAATGAATTTAATTGTCATTAAAATATTAAGTGTCGAATAATAAATAACAAATAATAAATAATGTATAATAATAAATAATAACGGTAAATTTTTTTCCAACGCCGATAAAGAAGTTTGACTTCAAAAAGGAACATGGCGCGTAACCGAAAAACGTGACGCGTAACGAAAAAATGTTACACTAAATTTTTTTCCAACCCCGATAAAGAAGTTTCACTCCAATAAAAAAAAATCAAAATTCATTTATTCCTATAGGTAATGTACTTTGGGCGTCAGTATAACGACGAGCTACGCAACAAACATGCTGTCAAGTGTTTTCTTAAATTTAAATTTCGAACTAACAAAATCGGCTTAACCTGTACTTGTATTTGAAGTATACGGGAACTACTGTCATATAGTTGCTCTATTTCACAGGAATTTATAATAGTATTAAAGAGTTCCTTTATTTCCACTTAAACGTATTACTGAAAGCTTCTTACATCACGCAATAATTGAATTATGTCTCGCAAGTCACAGGGCTTCATTCTAAATGATCTAGACACGCGAACTGTGCTCTACTTGATTTTATAAAAAACGATTTATTAAGCGTTCTATTTAATTAAATATAACAAATAGATCTAAGGTTTAATTGGATTATGCATGTAACAATAGCTACGTCGGCAGAAACAGTAGAACTTGTAACTTAAACCAGTTGGAAGACTTCAAAATTCACTAAAAAGTGTTAAATAACAATTTTATTTGGTATTACTAAGAGAAGAAAATGTATAGTGTAAATTAGTTATTACACGTTATTTTATTATATACGAGCATGAAGATCCTTTTAGGTTTTTTTGGCAGGTGCCAAGGTATAATTCGTTATCAGAGATAGAAAAGAGCTACGCATGAACATATATTAAAATAATTACACGTCTAATTGACTCTTCTTACTTTGTTCTGGACAACCGGTGGACAATGCAGGTATTTTAGTAAATCTTTACTTAAAACATATCTTATATATAAAATTCTCGTGTCACTATGTTAGTTACCATAGTCAAATTTATATCAAATTTTATATGCATATTTAGTAGGTCTGAGAATCGGCTACTATCTATTTCTCATACCCTTAAGTGGTAAGGGGTGGCCACCCCAAAATGTTTATTTTTATTTTCTGGACAATTTTTTTTTATGATACGGCATACAAAAATACATACAACCCCTAATTTTCCCCCTCTACGATCAACCCCTATTTTTTATTATAGTATATAGTTATTTTTTTGAGCTAAAATTTATTTTTCCTAGAAACAATATACATGGCAAAACGACGTTTGCCGGGTCAGCTATATTTATTTATATATATACATATATAAAAAATAAAATAAATCAGTCTTATCTGGAATCATGCGCAGATGTTACTGCTTGTAAGCATGCCACGAGTGAAGTCAACTTTTTGTCAAAATACATCGATGCTGTAACACATGTGCGGCAGCCCTAGCAGAAATAGTAATATACTTGGTGTGTTATAATACCTTTCATATGAGTTTAACATATCATATTCTGACCAAGGATAATGTATGAAAGCGCTATATTTTTATATTTGTCTTGAATGTGTTAATCTATTCCTGTCGTAGTCATGATCAATAAGCTTATCAACAACGAGTATACAACTATCGTGACACGGGAGCCATAAAACTTCTACTTATCTCATTATTCACAATAAAAATTCTTTATCCCATAACGGAAATTACAAAAGAGGTTTATAGGTCACGTACAACAAATAAACATCGTTTAACGGCCTCACGAGGTCCCTTAACGCGTCAAGACTACGTTTATTATCCTTTAGTAAGCTACATTCCCGGCTTTTACACTGGACGTAGGAATTATAATTAACTTTTAAAACGAGTTTAATTATATAGGAATGTTGAAAGAATTTTAAGTGTGCTGTCAACTGATAATTTTAGTATTGTTATAAGCATAACGCTAATTACAAATTTTTGCGTCTATTTAAAATCGTTTTGAAATGTCTTCTTGGAATCAAGCATCCCTATTCGCCACAAATCTGGCAGGTAAAATCCTTAGATCTTATTCTACAAAAAACAAGATTGCGGATTTAACAGATGCTAGAAGTTCGTGGTTAGTATCCGACCCAGGCTTGAAATTGCCTTCCAGTGTCAACTATATAGGAGAGGGTCACTTATATGTGAACATATATTTACAAAACTAAGTACCCATACATAGAAAAAAACTTTAGAGGTGTCAAGGGACACCCGGATGGAACGAAATTCCTTTTGAGAAATTTATATGTTAATTGGTATCATAACAGTATGATAGATTTTCTCGACACCAATCTTACGACGAAAAAAGAAGCCAACATCACGAGGTGTTCCCAGGCGGTCACCCATCCAAGTACTGACCTCGCCCGACGTTGCTTAACTTTGGTGATCGGACGAGAACCGGTGTATTACAATAGCAAATAGCAAAAAAGTGTTGTGACAACTTTTCGTAAGAATTTTTTCCGTCTAGCCCCCTTTCACAACGCGCGATAAGGAACTTCGTTCCAAAAGTCGCTACCCTGTATTTTACCCTCAGGGTTAATTGTGAATCCGAGACGTAACATGCATTATTGTACCCTACATAAGAATCCAATACGATATTGACATACAGAAGTACGCGTGTCATACTTAGCGCTAAGTTTCGATAGAGAACTAACCTTAGATCTTTTAAAAACTTTCTTGTTTCCACACGAATGAAGTAGCTTAATCGCTGACATAAATAAATCAAACTTTATTCCGCTCAATATAAATTAGCAAAAACGCCCAAGTAGTTTGCACAGTTGTCTCGGCCAGACACCGACAAAGTAATTCATTTAAACTTTTTGCTCTTACAAACTCGCGGCTTTTGTACATGGAATAATTCAAATTATATTATTTTTGATATTATTTAATTACAGATCTTAAAATATATTAGTAATCGAATGTTATTATTGATAGCTGGTTTTCTAAGTTCCTACAAAGAGTTATCTCTCGGATTAGAAATATGTTTGACGAAACAAATTAAAAACGGACCATGACCCGGACTTTCGACTACTAAACAATTACAAAAAATAATAGTGATTTGTGGATGCAATGCTCTAAATCAGCTGTTATTTATACATAATGTACAATTATTTAATACGATAAATTGATTTCAATATAGATATCATGATAATGGAACAATGTAAACCGTAATAACATATCATATGCAACATTAATTTTTCATTAAACAAAGCTGTTGTGAGTTTATTTAAATTGTGAAACAACATTTCTATATAAAATTTTGTTTTTATGAAATTAAACTTATTTTTTTCACCATTAATAATACGTATAATTTGTAATTACAATGAATTATAATTAGTAATAATTTATATTTTTTTATCCATATAAATAAAAATGCATTGCAAAACATGTTGCTACGCGCAAAGCTCGAAGACGGCTAGACCAATTCGAGCATTTTTTTAATTCCTTAAACTCTGGCGAAGGTTTTTATGGACAGAAAAATTACTAGGAAAAATCTAAAAAACAGTTTTCCTGTTCTGTAATTGTGAACGCAACTTCAAAGCAATGTTTCATATGTAGCTACTAAAAAGAGGCTAACTAAAAATAGGTTACACCTACATATATTATCTGCGATCCAATAACAAAAACCACAAAGTAGATAAATAGACAAAAATTATACGCATTGCTTTTCTGAAATAAAATATTTCATAACCACATGAAAATAAAAATGTTTCATGTGGTCAAAGGAATGTTAAATAATATTCTTTTGAAGATAAAAACAACGAATTGTTCATTGTGTTAAAAACTCTGTTAAGAATTTCATTCCGGTTCGACGGACAAAGAATATATAAACATCCTGTTACTATTTTTATTACACAGCTATACATTAAACTAAAGATTGACACAGACAGATTTAGTATTATGTATTACTCATATAACAAATGTTAATTATATCGTAAAAAATTCCCGACTCGAAAGTGTTTAATATTATATATATATATCTTTTTAAAATAACTTGTAACTAGTAACTATGAATAGCGACAGCGATACAGATCCCGACGCCTGCATAACCGTGCATAGATATATAATATGGTTCTTAGAGGAGATACGGGATTTCACATAATATGCAATGGTAATGTTGCGTGTCAAGGTACATCAAGCAAATATGCTAAAAAAATAATGACATAATGAGTCATATTTAGTTACGTCTCAACTCTGAATGTACCCTTAGTCTATATATAAAACCTTTTTGGGACTCTATAACGCAATCATCTTATCATGATTTTTATTGTTATCCCTATAAACCTGACGAGACACCTGCTATCCTATTTTCGTCATATCTTTTATTCATTGAGCGGCCTTTTATTGCTACTTCCAATAACGTATTATCGAAATATATTCGAGCAACTTAACTGATCTTTTAGATACAATATAATTAATATAAGAGATTATATGGGCTTTTATTTCATAAATCCTTAGTAACGTATTTATGATACATATTGTATAATTGACTGGCGACTAAAATGTGGAATACAATCCTTTACCTTTTAATTAATTAAGGTTTAAAAATAAATTAAACTGACATTTTGTTGTATTTACAAGTGTCAGCTGTCAGGAAAATATTTATAACAAAAATTTAATCAAACCATTCTATCTCCAGTAATTGAATAAAATAATTAATACGCAATAGATATTTTGTATACTTAGTGTATAATAGTGTATAATAAATAGGAAAAAAAACGTTCTACATTACGTAGTACGTTAACCAGTCATTCGATTTCAATTAAGGGTTAAAATAAATTAAACTGACAATTTGTTGTATAACTGTCAGCTGTCAGGAAAATGTTTATGTCAAAAATTTTATCAAACGAATCCATTCCTACTTACTGAAAGAGATATTTAAAAAAAAAAATTTCAATGGTTTGATAATTCGCATGAGATATTTTATATACACTAAAGAAATATAAAAACAGTCTGGTTCGGAAAAGATAAAATATATAGACGAGGGGATATTGTACGTACTTTTATTCTGAGGATATCTGTAACCAGTCAGACGATTTTCACATGACAAAGCAAATTATAGGAGTCAAAAGCACTCTGTTACATCTTTCCAAGAATATGGAGGCGAGTGATGAAATTAATCCATATAGTTGATCTTGTATATTGTAATTGTTATAAAATTCACGCTGGAACCAAGTAAATCAATACAGCACTGAGTAAATAAGCGCAGTATCACATGAGCGATTACGATTAGCTAATTAATTTTCATCAATGATTGATGACCGCTTTGACGAGTGATATTGCATTACGAGTATGCTCGTTTATTCATTCGAATCATCGAGTACCATGCAATTTAATGGAATCAGATCCTGACATTCAAATGTGTAGAACTGATAGGTATTCCATAATTTAAAATTTTCTATTTCAATACGATCACCCAATAAGTCAACTTGAAGCATCTTCGAGCTTTTGAAGATTTTTTTATTAGTTAACGATTAATATACCTCAGATACAACAATCAAAAAATAAAACGATGAAAAAGAAATTTGCACCGTTTCAAATACGCACTGCTTATGACAGGTAACATATCAAAAAAGTATCGCGAATGGATTTGTTATTAGATTTTTTTAAGTGTAGTTAGTATTTCAAATTAAGCGAGAAAACCAAGAATTACATTAAAATATATTTAAGAAATACCTCAATCGAATTTTACATATATTTTTTTTGTCGACTTGTTGTAAGTTTGTTTGTAAGTTTTGACGACAAGAAGTAAAAGTACTTTATATTGAACCTCTCAGATTTTTCCGTCTTGACATTCAGCTAAATGAGCTTCCTAACGTGAACGTTTAAGTTACATGAAAAAAAATTCTTTAAAACCTTGAATTTTATTGAATACTATAATTATTTAACTATTCATTCTCTTCATCACGTTCGGAATTTTCAGTCTTAAAAAACAACATTATGAACAATTAACACGCAGTAAAATATCCATTTAAAAAAATCTAACTTATAAAAACATTTCGATCTTCCGACCTTAGATTTCTGAATCTGTATAGTGAACATTTGTTTTTTTCTAATAGGCAAGTAAATGATCAGCATTCTGCGCCTGACACATACCGTTTCGTGGGTCTAAGGCAAGCCGGTTTCCTCACGATAAATAACGCTGAAGCTTGCTAGACCAACACTGCTTTGCATATCACTTCAGTTATATTAAAATATAAAAACCTTTTTTTTATAGACATACTTGCTTTATAAATTAACATAATTGATTCATCACCATTATACATACATTTTTTGTACATACTATCAAATATTCAACGGGTTGGCTTATGACATTGAATGATTATATAAGCTATAATAATTATTTAATAATCTCTTGTATAAGATTAGATTCCTATATGTGCAATGCCTGTGCTTCAATAAATACGTGGTGCTACAACTTTTTTTAGGTCTGCGCCTCAGATTGTATCTGTTTCATGATCATTTGTTACTCTAATAGGCAACTAGGTGATCAGCCTCCTGTGCCTGAAACGCCGTCTATATTTTCGATCTAAGGCAAACCAGGTGCCCCACGATGTTTCCCTTCACCATTCGAATGTTAAATGCGCGCATAGAAATAAAGTCCATTGGTGCCCAATCGGTGATCGAACCTACGACCTCAGGGATGAGAGTCGTACGCAGAAGCCACTAGGCCCAACACTGCTCTGATGCCTGTGCTTGTGTGTCAATAATATGCCAATTCACCAAATACCCTCATTATTTAGACAATACGTTTTAAGGAGTTTTTGAAGATCTTCGATGAATGCACAGTTTTAACAGTAAAAAAGCTACCCTCTTTCCATAGTTCACGGTCTTTAGCTGGGGTAAAACCAAATGACTAGGCCAACGAGTAATTCGTGTGGTTGTTTAATAAAATAAATTGTATTAATCTTTGAACGACTAATCCGGTTATTTGCTAGAATTTAAGTAACTAATCAAATAACGATTATTATCGATTGACGCCGTGTACCACGTGCCGTAAAATCAAACCAAATATAATCTACAATAAAAAAAAAATGGTTTTTCGAAATCGGTGCAAAGCTGCCTTGCGATTCTGTAACTCACTTTTCGACCAACTTTTCTTTCGACTGGTCGTAAAACAGTCACCAATATGTTTAATAGATTAAAGTAAATTTTCATCTATTGTAAGTTTCATTAGCATCTATCAACTTAGAAAGTACTAAAAAACAAAATTAAACTGTAATTAAGTATTATATTATATACTGTTTACTTTGTTTATCCATATAACCACTATAAGTAGGGTAGAGCGGGGCTAGTTGAGCATAGGGGCAAGTTGGGCAATCGAAATATCTCGGAAACTATTCACCTTACGCGGGAGTACCAAATAGCGAAAAGAAGGAGTCGTAGGAGGGGTAATCATCGCACGATAGCTAGTGGCAGCTCGACGAGTGAGTGAAGTGTCACGGCGTTTTGTTTATTTCGTGACCAAAAAGTAAAAACATTGTTTATCGCAAGTTTTCGTCTGTCTTTGTCAAATGTTCTCTGTTTTCAATAAGGACAGTGTTAATCTTCCAGAAGATTATTGTACTTTTGATTTGTAAATAGGTTTTGGGTCTAATTCTAGGCATTTATTTACAATTCCACTTTTCTTTTAAAATTCCGGGTTGGGGTAAGTTGAGCAACTATAGCTCAACTAACCCCACGACTTAAACAACTGATGAGTAATGAATCTTTTAATTTTTGTTTGGATGCGGACTTACGAGAGGAAGACTACAAGATATTCTTACAGTACTGATACTTAAATAATGCTGCAAAGGCTGACCACGATGAGGGGAAAAGTGAGAATACCGCCGCTAAAGAATTCGGCATTGGTTGACTTTTAAATAAATTAAATGAAGGTGATGATTTATTTATGGGCTATACAACACCGAGGGAAGTATATCCTCTCTCACAGGAGGACTGTTTGAAAAAATACTTGCTACAAATGGCATTTTTCTCCAAAAGACGTCCATCGCCTTGCCTGAGAGTATGCTGCTAAATTTGGCATTGAAATTCCACCCAGCTAAATTGCAAATAAGATGGCCGGAAAAGAATGGTTGATGATGTTTTTAAAACAAAAAAATCGTAGCTATCCATACAGAAACCAGAACCCGCCTTGGTAATCTTTTTAAGAAATTATCGGAAGTAATGGATAGATATGGATGCTCATGTTTTGTTGATTCTAGTTTCGGGTAATTATACAAAGAAAATTTCTTTAAGTTTTGTTGTTCTGTCAATAAAAGACTATAAATAAAAAGCTGACTGTCTAACACATATTTTAATTCATCTCAAGTTAACATAGAACCCATGGTTTGGCCTAGACATTCTTAGTGCTCAACTTGCCCCATACCCTTGCTCAACTTACCCCACCCATGGGGTACATTGAGCATACTTGACTTTCTGCATTTAAACATCTGTAGCTATTACATTGGACTTGTTACAAAAAAATACAATGGATACTTTTGTTAAGGGATAAATTACTAATCCATCAGGACACATAACAACTCATTGAGACTTATCATTGAGGAGCTATATCCAAGCAAATGAAAAATTGCTCAACTAGCCCCGCCCTACCCTATATAAGAAAAACTCCATAGAATAGGCGAAGAATGAATGTTAGGAAAAAGGTCCTGATAAAAATTCCCTTTTCAAAATACGTCCATTAAACTCCAGCTCCGTATTTAGGCTAACAATAGGCAGGTACTTAGTTAAATGACGATTACACAAATAATTTCTAAGTGCTGTTGACATCCGCTCTGATTGGCCCTGTATGCCTCCTCGAGTCCACTGAATATCACCACAGTATATCACACAGGTAATAAATTAATTAGCAGTCTCGCTGCCAATTTCATAAATTCGTTCATTCCAATCACCATGACTTTTTGAAGTTGTACTTCTTTTGGCGCGTTAGGGAAAAATCATTAGAGTAAATTTTGACGATGCGCGCGCACACCGTCACAAATAACTGACACCCACACACTTTCACAAAAAACCGACACCTTGAATTTAGCATAGTCAACATTTAAAAAAAAAATCCATTTCTTTAAGTATGTTTTTAATTAGAAATAATTTATTTGTGATATTTAAACTTTATTTAACTAGATAATGCGTTATAGTAAAACTTTCAATGTATTAAATACCTTTTTTCTATTATTAGTGTAGTTTTTTTTACAAACGAAAATAAAAATTTTGAAAATATTTTTATCTTGTTACACCAAAGAAGTATTACTTCTAACGCGTGTACATAAGTTGACACACACGGTTTATTTTAATTATGTCATTAAATTCCAAAAATGTACAAAATAGTAGTACTAATAATTGATGTTACTAACAATTTTTTTTTAGAAAATTATAACTCAATTAAGTAAAAAATTAGTTATAAAAGCTACTTCAAAAACAGCATGTCAAGCATGTCAATTTGAAGTGTATTCTTTTCTTATATTGATTTGGAAAAACATTCCTTGCCAATTGGGGCGATAGCTATATATACGTGATGTATACTGTTTATAAGTAATATTTAAAAAAAAAACACCGAAAAATATTCCTTTTATTTAATATTTTCACTGCCTGTTAACAAGCTGTGACAATCTTATTGCACGTACTACGGAACGTTTGGTATGCGAATACAAAAGGCACATTCTATTATTTATGTCAATAAGCTTGAATTGGAATCTCTGATAAATTTTCCCAATTTTTTACAGTATTTTTTAAGTATCACATTTTAACAATTTTAATAAATATAAAACAGGCATTGCCAATTTAAGCACGAGGTATGCGAAACGAAATACCAGATTTCCTGTAATTATCGTATAAATACTTTTTTAAAGTTTTTCTTTTATAATGCAACAGGAAGCTTAGTAAACCCATAATAATGGACTGTATGTTACAATATATAGACATTTAACCCATCTGACAGAAGTTACACGTAACACAATTTAAAAATATAGAATTAAATTGACGTAGATTGCATGAAATACTTATTATTTCTTTAACTTCTGGAAAAGTACTTTTTCCAGAAGTCCGTTTACCAAAAAAATCTTCACTCATCAGTAAGTTTTATTAAATTTTGAAGTCTATAAATCAAGCACAAATGAAAATATAATATCAACTGCATTAGCTAAAAGGTTTTGCGTGTTCTACAATTGATTGGGCGCGTTCGAATCGGTTACATTGTCGCCGCTACTCCAGTTTCAATTCAATTTATAACGTCCATTGACGTGTCCAGCACATAATGGAATTAAACCAAAAGTGAATTTTCGAACACTTTTAACCACCTTCGTTTACTACGGACCTATTTATTATTAGATTTCACGAAATACCGACCTATTAGTTAAGTTCTAACAGTAATACAGGGTTGGCAACGAAAACAAGTTTTTAAAACTCATGTTTTTTTGTAGCTGCTTTGGTGTAGCTTGTCCGGAACAATGGGTGGTCAATCGCCTGAAGCGCAGACCGGAAGCTGAGTATTGAGGAAGGATTGAGTGAAGTAGAAAATAAAATAAAAAATAAAATATGTTTATTATGGAACATAAGATACATGTATCACTTATTTCACGTCATTAAATTTGAAGGCATCCCTACTCATCGGCAAAGAAGACAGAGGGTGTAGGCCGAGAGAAAAAGCCGGCGTAAAAAACTCTCGGTACTCTTTTAAAACAGCAAATCATCAAACAACACTTATTTAAAACAATTAGTAGGTATTAAAGGTCCACGCATTTCCCGGTGAGGCAGTTTTTTACCCTAAACTGAATTTGATTCTGCTTTGATGGGCGGCTTTTAATTTGTCAAATGCTACACGGATTCAATTGTAAGAACTTAAAGCTCATTTTAAAACAGTTTAAATTTTACCCACATTTTATCACACTGGAGTTGACCTTTATATGAGGTATTATCAGTCGCAGAAATAATAAAAATTAAAGGCATTCGTATTTATAAATTCAGTTTTTCCCCGTCGGTAAAGTCCCGTGAGGTATATCCCTAATGTTGGCTAAAGAAGAATGTAATTAAATTGACTAGTTGTTATTCCACTCATTTAAATATAAATATTAAGCTTTTCCCTATTCATAGTTCATATCATTCATTGCTAGTAAAGTCCCATTAGGAATGGCCCTATGTAACCCAATTAAAAAATCACTCACTAACATACAGGTTGAATATAAAGCGTATTTAATTTGTAAATGTTTAATTAACTATGTCGAATTCGTAAAGATCTAGCCTAGAAATGTAATTAATTAGACATTATGGGTCGAATTGATTTGAATAAATGGCCTAAACTAAAAAAAACAAAAGAATTTTTTTTTATAGGTGACCAGCATCTTATTTGAAACTTATGTAGTTGGAGGTATAATCAACTTAATTACCAATTATTAGTTAAAATTATTTGATACCAATACTTGCCAAAACTACCTATCCAAGTTTATTTTTATTTATTTTTTTAATCCGAGTAGGTACTCCTAAATGAAGAAATATATACTTGGTCCCACAATAGTGGAAGCCCATTCTTAATAAGCGGAATGTTTTGTCTTTATCACACTCGTATAAAGTAATGTAATAAACGTACACAAATCTTGTATGAATTGAACTAACAGGTTTCTTTTCATTTATACACACATACATATACATTTTAAACTGAGCCTATAATCAACATTTCATTAATAATTATACAAATAAATAGTTAAATATTTTCCTGCATCTTTTGGAAATATAAGAAATCAATCCAAACATGTTATCGTGAAGAAAGTTGAGGGTCAACTCAAATATTGCCGAGTTCAGCATCTGTGGGCATGCATAATGCATGTATCTGATTGTGTCGTACGAATCTTTGTATCTCAGACGTATTGCTGACTATCTGATTTATTCCGAATCAATTATGATAATCGCTTAGTTTTCCCTTATATTTTCTGGAAAATGGAAATCCTCGCTGCTGTTGCTGTACGCATACATAGTCTACAATTTACACATTATTTTATTTTATTTTAGTCTTCAAACATGTTAAAATGAGGACAATCAGATACTTATGAAAATATGTTAAAGAAAGAATATACACGTGTGAAAATCACATGAGAACCTAAGAAGGCGCGAGATCAGATCATGCAACTTCTTCACAATCGAGTAGGCCACAATATTGCATCAGACGTGAAGACGTTGAAGAAATCGCGTGGATCCGCCAAGCATCCCGTCTTTATTAGCATATATGGTGAGCCCTGGGGTGAGTAATTTATATTAACTTAAAAGGTACACATTGTATATATTTTTTGGTTTGCATGTTTTACTGTATTGTATTAAAATAGGATGAAAAATAGTTTAGAAAAAAAAATTAAACATTGTCACGTTGTTTGCATTATACAAACATATTATACAAAAATCATGTCATTTTTGCTCGCTTACGTTAAATCAGTTAAAGCTTTTTAATTCTCAAATAAAATAAATGCGCTGCATTCATAATTTAGGCAACGAATGCAAGGTTGATTCCTAAAATAGCCACTTCCCAAATGAATGGTGTGTCAACAGACGGACGGACAATTCTGAAATTAAATCCTCAGTTCATGTAGAGTAACGCTTAATTATTCATGAGACTCGTTACATTTCGCATAACGCCTATATTCACTATTCCTATTATGACAGTTTAGGAGGTTGCACTACAACGCTGAAACTTAAAACTAAATTCTTTCATAGAATTATTTTCGCGTATTTCGAATGAACATGAAACGAAAACAATTGTCTATTCTTTTGAAACCGCGTGTGTTTTGTCATGCCAAACAGTGCGGTGTTATGCTAAAGCTTATGCTAAAGGACAGATTAGGGCTCTTACTTTGTAATTTTTATTAGTGATACTAATTCCGCTGTTTTTGTATGCAAGTCTGACGATTTTTCTGAATATCCTTAATATCCGTAGCGCTGATGGTGCAACCATGGATCGCAAACAAAAACTAATTATTGGGATTGGGATTGATGTTGGAATTATATTTTTGTTTTTATATATATAATAGGGGGGCAAACGAGCCCGTGGGACGCCCAAAAAGGGCAGTCATCGCAGCCCATAGACACCCATTTTTAGTGGATGCGTTGCCTTTTAGAAATGAGTACACTCGAATTTTGAATAGTTGGAGGTCGTATCTATCAGGGAAGACCCCCACCGGTAGTTGATTCCACAGTTCGCTAATTCGCAAAAGAAAATGCCTTGTGAACCGGACTGTGGAAGACTTCCGAGCCTGGTGATGTTGATGAAATTTTGAATTCATACGGCTGTTGAATGTTGAAACGAGGCAGGAGGGATCAACCCAAACAATTCTTCTGAACACTCACGTAGTACAGTTTATAGAAAACGCAGAGACGTAAAACAATTCGACAAGCCCTTCGTTTCATTAATAGGGTATCAACGCTGTTTCCTTAAAATTTTTGCATGTATCTAATCTGTTGCAATGAGTGTGTAATGACAGGCGTAGAAATTATAACAATGTTAACCGAATCCCATATTGGGGAACAAAATTAAATTCTACATGCAAAAATCATCGTCACTATGGTAACAAACATATGAAAATAAACAATTCGAATATAGAATTTACCTACAAAGGCTATTTGAAAATGGAATTCATTGACAGTTGGTTCTTGTTTATGTTTTAATGTAGTACCAAATATTTGAGTTGTCAAGTAGGCAAAAAAGCAGTATCAAGTACCTAATAATAACTGAAAAATGGCAACCACTTAAGGTGCTTCATTGAACAATACGTTTTAGCCGAACCCGTACAATACGTTTTTGTATTCAATCAAATCCGAACCCTATTCAAAAAGGTTTAGTCTGGGATACTTCAGGGAGGTCAAGTATCAACATTTTTATTTCATATTCTTTACCTAACATTTAATTTCGCTTATTATAAATAAATAAATAAAGCCTTTATTAAATAAATAACTGCTTAGAATTATTTAGTTAGTTATTTATGTCTGGTTGTCCTCTGACATAGGCCTCCTCTATTCTAGCCCATTCGGCGCTATCCTGGGCTAGCCTGCTCATCTTCTTCGGCAGACCATTTGCCCATCTTTTTACTTGATGTCCCTTCTTCCGTTTGCCTCCTCTTGGATACACTTCGAATACATCTTTTGTCCTTATCTTTTCAAAAAAAAATAACAAAATTTATCAGACTCTCCTTTTAGATGTACCTATAGGCAAATAGAAGGTGATTTGCAATTAATTTATTGTTCGTAAACATATTTATTATTTTATTTTGTATAATTTCCATGCAACATATACCACCCGTGTATACATTGTATGTAACCTATTGATATGAGTAGTAGCCTAATACATTGAATTTTCGTAATTTTTAAGAAATATAAACTTTTCTATGATCAATTTGTTTATAGCTGTTATAAGCAACTTATCTTAAATGTTTACGTCTGTTGTTTGCAAACAAAACCAAAATAGATCGGATGAAATTAAACCAGTATCTATGAATCACAGAATTCACTGTTAGAATCAGAAGATTCTGACAGTCTGAAGAACTAAACAATCAAACCAATCACGACATTTTCCTTAGCTTTTAAAATATTAAAATACTCTCAAACATCTAAAAGCGTTATGCTATTAGCTTTAATATGCTTTTAACGAGAACACTGTGAAAGCTTTACTTTTACTAATATCATTAAGAAGCTAAAAAGGTATATACTTACACTTACAATAATAATTGTTGTTTCAAAATATTCTAACAATCAGTTCTTCTTTAGAACAATAGGAAATCTGAACATGAGTATTGTCAACTTTGCGATGGAAACATTATTTTATTTTCGAAGACACACAACAGACACAAGAATGACATGTACATATAATTATTTAAAAAACTAGTGGCTCTACAACTTTATAGGTATGGACCGCACATTTATAAATCTGTTTGATGATCATTTGTATTTTTTAATAGGCAAGTAGGTGATCAGCCACAGACGCAAAAAGTCGACGGCGTATGTAAGACATTCTGAGCCGGATGTAAACCGTTTCCTCACGAAGGCATGCCGGTTTCCTCACTATGTGTTTCTTCAGCATACCGGTGTTAAATGTACATTTAGATAGAAAGTATATTGGCAAAGCTTAAACCGCAGAGATGAGAGAAGAATGATAATTAAGTTATTTAATTAACGCGTTTTAATCTGTTTAAGTCCATTTATGTACTGTGTACACTGTACATTGTACATAAATGTACAATGTACAATTGTACATGTGTGTGTAATGTAAAATGTTCGTATAATACAATCTTTTAATAACTTAATAACAATTCTTATGAGCTAAAGGTAATTACTATTGTGGCGGATTATGAAGTATACTCGGCCACATCTTAATTCTTAATAACTATCTATCTATTTGAAGTACTTGAGACGTCGTTAATCTTCTTAAGAAGTCGATCGAACGATCTAATACACGGGAAGGCTCTTTGAACTTTTCTTAGCGCTAACCTGACAATTAACTGACGGACTTAACTTATTTTCGAACTATGACAGCGGAAACCTAAGCATACAGATATATTTTTGTTTTAACTATGAGTATTTAGGAATATATGTAATAAATAGCGGCGTAGAACGTACGCTGTAATGAAAGCAAATCACTCAATAAAATAGTATAATTAATATTAAAGTATTCAATTTAGAGGAAATTAAAACATTATGTCACAAATTATTTAATAATACTTGTGATGTGCTTAAAGTGTAAGTTACGTATACCGATTTCACCAGTTTAAGCCTATTATTTCAAATCTAGTACCTAAAGTTCGTTGATTTAAAAATTATGTTATTAAATGAAAAATAAATAAAATATGTTTATTATGGAATATAAGATACAGGTATCACTTATTCCAAGTCATTAAATTTGATTATTAATAGCTTATATTCTTATAAATATAAAATGTTTCATATTTAATATTAGCTTAAGAAACTTATTATATAAGATTTCTATGAAAACAATAAAATGTATCGTAATAGATATAATTACATTTTATAAACTCAGATTCTCATCTTTTTAAAACATTTCAGATGAAATGTAACATAAGTCATGTGTGACGCAACATCAAATTAAAACAACAACGTTATCTTTGGCTAAGAAACTAAATGTATAAGAAGTTTAGAACATAAAGCGTACCACGTGATTAAAACATCATGCTCCATAGACTTTTTATACACGAGAAGTCAAACATAGACTAAACGTTGATTCCAGCACAAAATGCGACCAACTTTATGTTTCTATTCTATAGATAAAAATGATTTAATTAGAAGACAAATTGCACAAGGCTATCTGTTCTGTTATATTTGTTCAACTCTTTGACAGAGTTTAGCGTATGTAAAACTGATAGGTTGACCTCTAGAAAAAATTACTCTTTGATATATGTACTTAGGAGGTCCACAGAATTTATGTCGTCATACACAGAGCAGAAGTCTATTCATACATGCTTACTGCTTATAACTCACTACAAACGACAAACTACACTTGCAATACCCAAGGAAATCTATATGTTCAATTCGTTGAGAGAGTTTAGTGTATGGAAATCTGACATCTTGGCACCTACTTACCTATAAAGAAACATTACTCTTAAAAATACTTAGTAGGACCACAGAATTTATGTCGTCATACACAGAGCTGAAGTCTATTCATACATGCTTACTGCTTATCACTCACTACAAACGACAAACTACACTTGCAATACCCAAGGAAATCTATATGTTCAACTCGTTGAGAGAGTTTAGCGTATGGAAAACTGACATCTTGGCACCTACTTACCTATAAAGAAAAATTACTCTTTAAAAATACTTAGGAGGACCACAGAACTTATGTCGTCATACACAGAGCAGAAGTGTATTCATACATGCTTACTGCTTATCCAACAAAAATCCCAAACGGCACATTCAAGATACCGGCGTCTGCCAAAACCGAGCATAACCATACAATTACTAGTAAATGTCCTTTACCGAAGACATTAGGAGTGCGATTGTACTTGGCAACAGTCATAACCCGACCATTGTTCATATGGCTACAGCAGTTTATATGTTATGCAATTAACGTTTAATTAGAGTGAAGCTTCAGAAATCTTGGCATGCTTCCGACTCGTGACTTAATCGTGAACCGTATCAAACTAATCTCTTACTTTTAATCTGCTACCTGACTGATGAAACTTTTATATAAGTAATTAGTGTTTACTATGACATTTTAAGCTAATATTATCATTCTAGATTAATAAATATACGAAATAAAGTAATATTAATGTATCATGTAGTCTAAAAATATAAATAATATCCTTAATAATTTGAAGCTTTTATATTTCATGTTGGCTTTGCTTCAGCGTGCGATTGTCATCATTAGGTCGTAGGTTCGATCGCTGGCTGTGCAACAATGGACTTTCTTTTTTAATTGCGCTCGAACTCAGCACTCGAACGGTGAAAGAAAACATATTTCCGTGCACCAATGGACTTTCTTTCTATGTGCGCATTTAACATTCGCTCGAACGGTGAAAGAAAACATCGTGAAGCAACCGGCTTGCCTCAGACCCAAAAAGTCGACGGCGTGTGTCAGGCACATGAGGTTGATCAGCTTTTTGCCAATAAGATTGTCAATGCCTTAGACTTAGAAGATTGTAGTGCCACTGCTTTATTTATAAAGTAATATAAAGGTATACATATACATTAAATTCCTAATAATTGTGGCTTTTTTATTTCAGACAAAACATCAATATTAATTAATACAATTTTATTAATTTCTCTCGATATTTTCTAAATAAAAGTTTTATCGTAATTCTGTGGTAGACAGGTGGCACCTAGACTAACCTGTACATAGTATAAAGTATAGATATAATAGAAAATTCCAAATATCACAAGTTATAAAATACTTGTTCAACACTTGTCGACTTAAACTTTTATTCCATTCTTGAGTTCCTCCTGTCAAGCTAAGTAGCTCGAACTTTTGTCATACAAGTTTTATTTCTATAAATATCTTACTTTTCTCTTTAAAGGAATCTATGAAGCGTGGAGGCATTTTGTTTAATACATTTAAGTTTTGTTGCATATAGATGTCGAAAAAATTTAAGACTGAATTCTATAAACATTAATAGATTATAGGGTCCAATATCAGTTTAGGAAGGCGATGAAAAAATTATAAATAAAATTGGAATCTGTATTAACAAAGTTAAAAAACAAAAGAAATTCATTCAATCTTCTAATTCGTACGTTAATGATTTAATATGTATTTAAACTATAAAATGATAAATAATAAAATATTTGTAAATAAATTCAAATGCAGAAGAATGTGTCACTTTCGTGAGTAAACATTGTTTTTGACATTAAGAACCTTATTTGACCCAAAAATACACAAGAAAACTCCGCAAGAAATGAGCGGATATAAAGTAAACACATATCTTTTGGACAGAAATCGGGATAGCATAAATAATAAGTTACTTTGGCATCCTTTTCGGTGTCCGGTCAAAATGGCGACGGTGTAAATCTTACATTAGTCGGGCAGCTTTTAATTATTTTTATACGAGTGTCTCTTACGTCATCTGCTGAGATTAAGGATACACTAACTTGACAGGTGACCTTTCTATCAAAGAAATGTCGTTTGCTTTTTGAAGTGAAACTTCTTTAGGCGCATGAGGGTAACAATTTTACGGAACGTCACGAAGATGTGCAGCGTTTTTGTCGAAAGGGAGAGAGCGATTGATACGATTGAGAGAGAGCGAGAAGGGTCAAATATCTTGTAGAAATTATATTTTTAAAATTAAAATTTCGTAAAGGAAATGTATGAAATACCTATTAGTATTTTATATTTATGCAAAATAATTTATTGAAATCTCAAATGACGGATTTTAAATTAAATTGCCACGTTTTTTTATTATCGAATAAATAAATTTAAAAAAATATATATTTATTATTTGTATTAAGTTTCGACACTTAATATTTTAATGACAATTAAATTCATTAAATTCCTAACATATTTTTCTTTCATATTTTCATTTTCCTTTCTAATTGTTGTTAAATTGATTAGAACATAATAATAAAGCGTTTAATTTTAATTTCATCATGTTTATCCACTTTATAAATAAGTATTTGACGTGTAGATAACATTTTATTGTCATATTTATAGTTACATTGTTATGATTGAATAGCGGAATCCTTAGTTTTATTTTTTTTAAATTCTTGTTTTCGTATGGATGCGATAATGGGGCCAAAAGTTAGGTTTAGATAATATTTCCGAAGACGCCAACTGTTTTTTGTTTCATAACACACATGAACATATTGTCCAAATAGACAGATGATGGTTAATAGGAAAGTTTGTTTACTACTCACAAGCTCAACAAGAAGTCATTTAATTAATAAACATACTCCCATTATTATTATCCTAAAATCGAACTAATTACCTCCGGGCTTTATATCATATTCGTTACTCTAAATTACAAACATAAAATTTGACGAGAGCCAAAATAAAAATCGAAAAATTTACCCAAAGTCGCTCCAACTACCTACGCCTTAAAACATCGGATAGAATTTTGAATTTTTGTCAAAAAAATTGAAATGGTTGTTACGGTTCGCACATTTTCATTCGCCGCAGTTTAAAAAAGTCCGAACAAAAAATACTGATTTAAATTCACGTAAACTTTTCACTGACTGTATAATACTGAGATGCGTTTTAATGTTAAAAACGATTTTTTAAATTTTAAGCATTCCTATTTTGGTCTATATACAAAATGATCAGTTTTATATATTATGCTAGTGTAATTATTTTCTTACTGCAATGTTTGTTTCGTATCTATTCGGTCTTCAAAAAAAAATAAAAATAAATCAGTGGCGCTACAACCTCTTTAGGTCTTGGCCTCAGATGTCTGAAGCTGTTTCATGATCATTTTTAAATCTTATAGGCAAGTAGGCAATCAGCCTCGAGTGCCTGACACACGCCGTCGACTTTTAGGGTCTAAGACATGTCGGTTTCCTCACGATGTTTTCCTTCACAGTTCGAGAAAATGTTAAATGCGCAAATACAAAGAAAGTCCATTGGTGCGAGCCGGGGATCGAACCTACGACCTCAGGTATGAGAGTCGCACGCTGAAGCCACTAGGCCAACACTGCTTATTCGGTGTACATAATAGTCTTTAATATGGCTGGAATAAAATAAGTCTTTATTGCTGTACTAATCAGCGTATTTCTCGACAAAGGTATTCGCTTAAATCGCAAAGGTAATGCGTAGGTAATGCTTATCGTTCCATGGAATAATGCAATACTGAAAATGAAGATACACTGTTAAAAGATGCAGGTATTTATTTAGTTATTGAGCTTACGACATCACACACATTACTTAATCTACTAATTATTTTACAAAATCTTACATCTAAAATGTGTGACAATTAACGTAAACATAAGTTTCACAAACAAAAAATAGAAATATTAAATTTAAAAAATATAATTTAAACGTATACAAGATAATACAAGCACACAACAAAATAGAATAAAATTATAGAAATTTGTTAGCACTTAAACCAGAAAAAAAAGAAAAATCATCAGCAAAACAGCGAATTATAATTAGGTTCGAGAAAGGCACCCCACAATGCTTTCTCTAAAGCCGATCAGCCCACTACCGAATATATCCAGCTCCGGATAAGCTATGTTATCTTGTAAAATAAATAAATCATTTCTACTCACAGGTACCTTAGTAACTTACCTCCAGCCCCTTAAATATTGTTTGTTAACCTTTGGTAAATGCTTAATCGTACGAAATCTATCCGATAACCAAACATAACAAACCAATTTCGATTAAAATCTTTTAATCGCCATAAAAGCATATCAAAAGATCGAAAAAACATCCGTTCAGTATTTTTCGAATCAAAAATACTGAATGATTTGATCAAGCGGAGTTTACAAAGTGTAAACAAAAACAGTATTAAACCTTTGCGAAAAGTTGTTGAAGTGAATGTAATTCGTTACGAGTACATTCACGAATGAATAGGCATTCATTCGTTCGTTCATTAAATCTGGTTTCATATCCACGCTGCGCCAGCTGATCAATTAGTTAAAACAGATTTTCGTCGAACGTAAAATTAGAATAATTCATCATACCTCATTAGTGACAGAATTATTAAATACAATGATGTTATTAAATGGAATAAATACATCTTGAATATACCTTATGTTAATGTTCACGCAAATACGTATGCTATGGAGCAAATTAAAAAGTGTGGTTTCCATTTAAGCCAGTCATTATAAATAATGGCTACTTAGGGCTAAGTTAATTTAATTTCAACATCTTAATTCGTTATTGCCTAGACTTTATTTATTTATTTTATTTAATATGGACCGAGTGGTTTACGAGCATATTACCATACAGCTAAAATATATATTAGACCGTAAAACTTCAACAATGTTTCACAAACTAATATTAATATGGTAAGGTGCAGATAATTAAGTTTCAATTAAAAAAATATTCATTTGCCATTTTAATAACTTAAAACATCTAAATCTTTATATTTGATACAAAACCATATAATAAAAGAGAAGTGCTCTTTAGTTTTTCTTTAAAGTTAAACGTGCTACGTATAGCGGAAATTAAATTTTCAAAGTTATCTCGATTGAAAATTTAATATCATTCCATTTCTCGCCTATTCGATTTGGATTAAACCATTTCTAGTTACGTAATATTCACGAGACTTATGTGTTTAATACGCGTTTGCGATATTATAGTTTTATTTAAGACTTTATAATTGATAGTTCTATATTAACATATGACACAGGGACTAATTTTTATAATTCAGTAATTAAGATTGAAAAATAAGTAATTAAGGATTGCAACTCGGTTTAAACAAGTTTATAGTAAACATAAGGGCCGTTTATTTGTTTGAGTTACAATTTTAAAACTGTTCTAGCATATCAAATTGCTATGCTAAGCATATCAAATTACGGACGCAAGACGTTCCGTTCCATTTGATCGTTGAGCGTTTAGCGTCGAAATTTGAGCGTTGATTAACGGATTTAAAACGTGACGCATCACACTAGATATTCTGTGGACCAATCACAATCGATCGAAGCACACAACCGTTTCATTTTTCGTATGCTAGCTACGCCAGCTAGCATGGTTCATGGAGTGACCATATTATGAGGAATTGTATTACTAATTAAGTTGATCAGGCAATCGATTTCAATTACTGCGAAATTCTTATATAATTATTAATAATAATAGTTATTATTAATAATAAAATTAAACCTATTTGAATTCGATAAAATTTACTTTCACTCTGTGTTCATCTACAGACTATATCGCATTAAATATATTCAGATAGCACTCTTATTAATTTTATAGATAATTCAAACGCTAGACTCACGTAGCTGCAAAACTCATTTATATTCAGCTAAATTTAAAAGGCTATATCGAATATATTGAAAGTATTTGTAGGACAATCACAAAAGTAGAGTACTTATTATTATAAGAATAAATTCATACATTTATTTCAAAGTACGGTATACGAAGACGAATATGATTTTGGTATTCTAAATCTGGTTACGGCAGTGGCCTATTGGTTAGCCAAGATTGAATGGACGGTTTGTAGGCTCACTACGAAAGCATCTAGTTTACCTGGAATCCTTATTGATTTCACTGAAATAGGATAGTGTTCTTGTTTGACCATATTGACGAATATTTCGTATGAATTTGCTTTGGGCTTTAAACGAGGAATGCTTATTTATTGATTTTTAATGACTAGTATAAGTCATGAATATAAAAATGGATTTACCTTGTATTGTCTTTAATTACGTGTTCACATTATCTTTCAAGCCGAACAACCACCCAAAAACTGCAAGACATAATTTTTTATGTGTGTATAGGTATAATATCTGTACCTTATGTAAATGATGCATGGTTGAAAAAAAGAACAGTAAAATCGTTCAGCACACAACAACAAAACATATATATACCCAACGACAGTCCATGAAGTACCGAACAATTGTAAGGGGCTTAGAGAAATAACCTTTGCGTGTCTGAACTCGGAATATTGTAGTACACGAAATTGCTTTTGACTATCAATAAAATATAATGTTACCTTCACATTTCAAGTAATAATAGGCTACTTTATCTTTATAACACTATTAAAAGAAAAGGCATAGTTTGTACAAAAAGCAAAATAATCTGAAAGAAAACTAATTTCTAATAATGATATATTACACTGTATCACAGTAAATATTTTTAACAAAGCCAGAATGTTATAGCGATTGATATTCTATCTAAACGTTGGAATGTTTATGGGCACCCATGTACGTTTATCTATTGAAGTATATGTACTTAAACTTATTATGTGATACAACAAACTAAATAACTACTTATAAAAACAAGATTATACCCTAGTATTTCAATTTAAGCCAAATTCGATCTGGATATATAAGATCTTCCAAGAAACTTAAATTATATCAAGTCCTTGGAACTAAAACTAATACACCTACTAGCTAGGGCCCTTATTTAATTCCTTTTTACTGAAGACGCCAATATTATCATAACCTGAATCTTAATATCAAACACGTGAAAGTTGCATCGAAAAAGTTTATGCGCGATTTCGACGTAAAAACATACCAGCTAATTCCAACGCAATTATCGTGTAATCTCAAAAGTATCCCGAAATACGTAGCTTGCATTTTGACGTGCGGTTTTATCCATAAAATGTCAGGTACAATGTGGTTTCCCAAAAGTTAAATTCCCAGAAATTACGGCGAAACTGGAATTTGGTCACACGAGTTAATATCAAATTGTTAATATATACTATACCCGGAGCTGATTTTTTTGGATTTTTAATCTAAAGAGGAATTTATTTATAGGAAATTAGGTAGGCTTATTCATTGTACATTGACATTGACATTGCAATTTACATGATGATGATGACGACACGGTCCTCTGTTGTTAGCTGAATGTAGAGTTTAGTGGGAAGAAATTTCTGATGCCCAAAGTAGGTAACATACCTCGGAATCTAGCTACATACAAAGTATATACGTCGAATGGTTAATCTTGATCACAATTTCATAGATAATAGCTTGAAATAAATTTAAACTCAGTAAAAGTTTGAACAATTGGCATAGATAATAATGAAATATGTACTACTGTCAATACAAGCACGTCCTTCATATTCTACGCAGGCATTAGCTATTTTGTAGAGTAACCAATTACGCAAGATGAATTAATAATAAACATTCCTTGATCTGAATATAGCAACAGCTTAACAAGCACTTCATAAAAAACTTCAGAACGGACTAATTAAGAAAACTTGGAAGAGACAAAAAACTGTCGAAGTTGATGGTTCAATTAATAGAATTTCCGTTTATCATTGCTTTATAAAGTTACAATTGACTTGAACTCTGAACTAATTAACGTTTTTGATCGTTGGATCATATTAATTGGATATTAAAAATTTGTGATCACAAGAATTCTTAACTAAGAAACAATATTTCAGATGTAATTTGAGAAGGAATTTTAATAATGCTTTACAAAAAACATATTTTGACAATTGTACAATTATTTAGAATTTAGGTAGTGTCTATAAATTATATTAGATAACTATTCGATAACCTTAATTTATGTATTATATAATATACATAATTCAAGGTTATCTAATAGTCATATATATCCTATTTTAAACGATATACTCGTATGAGCAAAAAATAGCTAGTTATGGTTAGGTATTGTGGCAATGCGAATAAATAATATTCGCTTTAAATATTTTTCTCATAGAACGAAATATAATCAAAAATAAGTCTATCAGAGGTTCCCATAGTCCCGTTAGGACTCCAGAATCTTATTAGAAGCCCACAATAGCGTGACGTAGCATAATATAATATACCTAACTATTGTAGGTACTATAGGAATATTATTAGCTACTACTTTCGTAAATAATCAAAATATATCACGTAGGCAAACACAAAAATACACACGTAAAGTCTTAGTGTACACGAATTTTGAGATCCATAGAGAAAATTTAAAAGCATAAACGTCTACCGTCTGAGTACCGCTGAGTAAGCGTTCAGTTCCCAAAAGATTCCACACTGCAAAATAGAGCATTTATTACTTCATGGGCGGATGACATTAAAAACCGCTTAGTTGTGCGCCACGAAATATCGCCAACAAAGCTAGTGACCACGAGTTTTATGTTAGTAATGAATATAACATATACCTTTACACTTAGGCCTTATACACTTTACCGTTAAAGATGTTACTTTTTCTACGTACATTTTTAGACGATTTGCCAAAAATCTAATATGAGAAACCATTGAATTCGCTTCATCAGTTTGTATGTTAAGCTATTGAGTTAAAATTCAATAGACGGCTCTCAGTCGTTTGGTTGAAGTCTTTCAGTGATACTGTGATACACATTTATAAATAGTAAAATTCTTACCCTTGGTTAATAATTTAAATGCAAAATTGGGTTTCTTATATTCCCCTAAGCATGGAACGGATTTTTAAAAACGTAGGTAAGATGTTTAGAAAAAGTATATTTATGTCATCTTTCATCATACTTAAAACGAATATATTCCCTCAAGAAAGACACTAATTATTTAGGTTCCACTATATACGTAGTTTACCTTTAACATAATTGTAATAACGTAATTTTTAACAAAATATTGTAACTAAAACATTAATTATGGTTTGATAAATAATGTTTGTTATTATAAATTACGAATATTCTATGTGATTGCAACTTTAAATAGATTGTCAGAACGCTTAGCTGTGTTTTCGCAACCTTCAACCAGGCTCACGTATAAAAAATGTAATTAAATTTGAAGGATCAAAGTCTGTGTTGGCGGCTTCAACGTGCTTTGCCTTCGCAAATCTAATTAATTTCACTGAATGTAAGGATGAAATATGAGAAAAACAAATTTCGCATAAGTAAACGGCAAACGCAGCTCCACTAGTGGTTTATGTATAAATTTCCGAGCACCGAAATACAGTACCTAGTACTATAATTAGCATTAGAACTCTGGAGATATGTTTGCTTCCCAGTGTAGTAGATCGGGATGGATAGATTGTACTAAATAAGTGGTACTTAATAGAATAGCGACTTCGCGCAAGACGAGGTAAAGTGTGAACTAGGTCTAAGATTCAGTCGTCTTACTTACTATGGCTCTTATAATATGATATAATCCACCACATTTTTATTCAAAAGTGCTCAAACAGAATTCTGAATTTAGACCCCCGCTGAACCCTAATTGTGCTGTAATTAAATGTTTACCTATAATTATAATTATTAATGCAAGATCAAATACTTAGCCAACTGGGCTACAATACTCACAAACCTATTTTAATTAAGAGGTTCTTTAATCATTTACGTTATTTAGCTATGCCTTTATAAGTCTGTAAATGGTGAGTAGCTATATAAATGTGAATAATGATCTAAACAGGAATTAAAATAATATCCTTGTGCGACTTTGAACTACCATAAAGTATATCTAAAAGTTCAAAGTTTAACAAACTAGGAAGGATTATTATAACAATATTATATCATAATGTTTTAAACTGCGAAGTATTCATTTGTAATGAAACTTAACAATAATTACTAAATTAAGGTCCTATAGAAAATATTAGGACATAATATGTTCATAATATTTTCTTTTTGTAACAAAATTAATTGAATAGTACCTAAATTAGAGGAAATACTTTGCACTTTATATACACAAATTGTAAAATCTAAATCGCAAATAATAATTGTACTATCATGCAGTGTAAAAGTGATAAATATGTTATTCACGTTTATCAAACCCCCTGCGATGTCGGAAAATAATATTATCAATAAAACGTCATAGGGCTCGGCTCTGACGCAAGTCTGATAGCGGTATAGTTCAATGTCTCTCATGATACTGTCCACAAGTGAATGCAATAAAAACATATTCTTACTTAGTGATATTAGTTGTATCTCTCGTATAAGTCATAAAGCTACGTTTATATTGTCTTAATTTTCCCATTTGTCTACTTTAACAACTAATTTAATAAATCTTGTTAATGAAATATTATTGTGTTTTTTTAATCATACGGCGTCATCTTAATAATATATCAAATCACTTGGTAAAAGTAACCTATATTATTTATTAATCTCATACTTAAGTATACTACTTATTTGGGTCGAATATTATTGAATTTCTTTATTTGTTTCAACAACATATATTTTTACAATATTTACTAAACCTATTTTTTCCAATTATTTACAATATAATTACCGTGTATTAACAACTAACTTCTTTTAATTTTAAAATATAATGTTTTATGAACTCATACTATTTCTTATCTTTCAAAATATTAAAATTCATAAAGAGTTCCTATTTACATCAAGATGTGAATAATAGTTGTAAAAAATGCTATTACCTGGTACGTAGTTGTGGTCGTACTTTCATAGAACGGAACGTAAAATATCGCATCACAAATGTCAATTTGCAAATGTCAGTGTCACTCTTTACAGTGAATGTATCGGGTGAAAAGTTGGAAAACTTGAAAACTAAAAGAAAGTTAGCAAGTATTCATATAAGTGATTTCATTTCCATAAACGTAGCTAGGTACTGTTCATTAATTTTGTTTCGTCGCTGTCTAAAGAAGCACATGTGAGTAGTTCCGCAATTAAAAATAAACATGTATACTTTATAGGTTATCATTAGGCCAGTAATTATCTTGTAGGTCTAAACATATGTTTATGGAATAGTTTTAGTACTGGGCTATACCATATTATCATGATATGGTACTAAGAATGAAGTGTTTACGTAAAACAAGGCAATTTTTAAGAAAAGTTAAGATTTGAAATTTAAAAGGAATTCAAATAGTATATATATAAGTATTACCATTGTCATTGAAAAGTTTTGAAAACATTAACGTTGTTTAATTCCATGTATTTAATGTTATATATCTGCTGACAGATATTATGAATAGATCTGAGATAGAAAAATAATTACAATATGCTATACAAACTTAAAATAAATTAGGAAATACACAAACATTGTTTAAAATATTTATCTTGATAAATGGATAGATACTTTTTATTGAGCTAAATAATTGGTCTCATGATCTTTTGACACTGTTGAGACCAGTATTTTGTGGATTCTACTATCGGGGTTTATATTTTGTGGTGTACCATACTGATATGCTAAACTATTAACCTTTACTGTCAATTATTTATAAGCAAGCTGAAACCGCTTAAATCTACAAATATTGGTTCTGTTTCTGGTCTTTTTTCATCATAATAATTTTTATCAAGTGATTGACCTAATGAACTATGTACGTCAACAGTAAGTGATGAGGCTAACAATATGTTTACGCATAATCAGTACAAGTTTGAAAGCCACAATGAGAAGTCACACATATATTGATTCAATGGGTTTTCCCAGGTAAATCTATATAATATATTTAATACCTGTTGTGTGCTTCTTTTTTATCTTTAATTGCAAGCTTAAGTAGTTGTAAAAAAAAAGTAAAAATGCTTACTTTAATTTCATATTTACAATGGTTTTTTGTTGCACTAACTATACATACATTTATGTGCTATGTAGGTAGAGATGCACCAGTCTATACTTTGTAATTTATGAGTGGTGAATTAAGAGATTTTGTGAGCAACCATAATTATCTATATAAAATATATCAAGGCTCACATAATTTATTCCAATATCTAGCAGGAGAAATACGTTATTTTTTATATTGTTACAGCATTATGGCCCGTATCCTTGATGGTAAAGGCCTTGCCAGTGATATTAAAGAAGAATTGAAAGTTAAAATAGAGAATTGGGTAAGCCTAGGTAACAGAGCTCCCTCTTTACGCTGTATTATTGTTGGTGATGATCCAGCTAGCCAGACATATGTTAGAAACAAAATTCAAGCAGCCTTAGCTGTGGGAATTGCTGCAGAAACAATCAAGTATGATGAGACATTAAGTCAGGAAGAACTACTTGCAAAAATTGATGTACTAAATAAGGATGATGCTGTGGATGGTATTCTGGTGCAATTACCTTTGCCTGGTGCAATGGACGAAAGGAAAATTTGCAATGCCGTGGCTCCTGAAAAGGATGTTGATGGATTTCATATAATAAATGTTGGACAGCTCTGTTTAGATATGCCCACCATGGTCCCTGCTACTGCCTTGGCCGTAATTGAGATGTTAAAACGGTAAGTTTTTTTTTTCCATTTTACATAATACAGTAAATTTTTTATACATTATAGAATTTTTAAGGATATTTAGTGATTAGATAAGAAATTTAATTAAACTATATTATAAACAATTCTTCACACATTTTGTTACGTTATTATAACAACAATTAACAACACTATTTAAAAACTAGCATTATCTTAACAGCATTTTAATACAATTTTAACAACTAATATTATATTAGGGAGCGTTCAAGTATTACGTAACGCAATTTTTGGAGATTATTGACCCCCCCGTAACTCGCCGTAACGTTTTTCAGTACCCAAGTATTACGTAAAACGTTTCGTGACCACCTAGTGACTCTTTAGTTACTATTATGTGGTGTAAGTCGAAAAAATATTAAAAATAAAGCGTAATTTAATCCCCGCCCCGCATCGTAACGTTTTACAAAAGGACCCCCCCTCCCAAAATTCGTTACGTAATACTTGAACGCTTCCTTAAGGCATCGCTAACAGTTAAATTCAAAGAGTATGTAATATCAATGTTCACAAACTTCAAATTCTTTTAGGTTTAAAATCGATACATTTGGGCGTAACGCTGTGGTTGTAGGGCGCTCAAAGAATGTAGGAATGCCAATAGCTATGATGTTGCATAGTGACAGAAATCATGACAGCGGTCTAGGTATGGATGCCACAGTGACTATTTGCCACCGATACACGCCACGTGAACAATTAGTTACGTTTTGTAGGAACGCTGACATTGTGATAACTGCGACCGGTAAGCTTTTTAACCTATTCTTTGTAATCTGATAAAGATTACACCGTTCTAGAACAATTTGAAATATATTGTTATTGACTAGAATTATTATTAAATCTAAAACTGTACAAAGTTTGCTTGACTTTACTTGTGTTAATTACTTAAAATATATAATACTTATATAATTAAAAACATAAACATTTAATGTTTTTACAATAGGTGTACCAAAACTTATTAAAGCTGATATGATAAAGCCTGGTGCTACGGTCATAGATGTAGGGATTACGAGAATTACTGATGAACAGGGGAAGACAAAACTGGTCGGCGATGTCGACTATGACGGTAAGTCACTATCATATGAATCACTAAATTATTTCATAATACTTCTACTTCTACAAATACATTACTTCCATACAGCGCGTATAGTATTTTCTACATAGATTTCTACTTTACGATAAGACATTAGCATACGAATATTTAAACATTGTTTTTTTTAATAATGAATTATTTTCCTTATATTATCTTGCATTAATTAGTAGTTTATTCAGTGTGTTTTATCAAAAACGGATAAAAGTTAGTATTTTACCGACTAATAAAAAAAATCCGTATAAAAATAGCACCTTGCTTTTCTCGCAGAGGTTGTCAAAATCGCTGGTGCAATAACACCAGTGCCTGGAGGAGTGGGTCCTATGACAGTTGCAATGCTGATGCATAACACATTACAAGCCGCACAGAGGATCCAAGATGCTAAGACATTGAACTGAAAAGCCTTTTAGAGACTGCCCTCAAATAGACAATTAACTGCGTGTATTTATTGCTACTTAATGTACTTACAGTATCATTGTTTTAATCGTATTCCGATTAATAATCTTACCAATAGTGTTGAAAAACAATTGAATAATTCATTTTTCCGTTTGGCTTCAAATAAAATCACAAAAACATGGTTGTATAGTCGAAAATGCTATTGTTAAGATTGTAACCAGCAGTGCCTTATTAGTTTTAAGGTTTGAAAGTATTATATTTATGGTGTAGGTTCGTTATAACTGTGTGATCCTCAGATGAATTCTCTATTTACATCACATGTAGAATAAGTATTAATTAAGAAATAAAAAATTGAGTATCTTTGTTTTGTCTATCATATGCATATCATATGCAAAAGACATCGTACATTCCAATTTTAGTGTTTTTAATTCGATATTATAGTAATGATATATATATATTTTATGTCGATTATATATCAATTAGATATTAATCTAATTGATATATAATCGACATAAAATGTTTCATTTCTAAAAATAGAAATCAATGTATGAAACTCGAATTGATTGCTATCTAACATAGAGATATTAAAATTGTTTCTTTATTTAGTTTGGGCCAATCATGTGCGGCGCCTTAGATTGTATTAAATTTAAAATTGATATTATTTGACCTGTTTGAATTTGTTTAGATTTACTGTTTAAGACATTTAGTTTTACAATTAGTTATGTTGTGTTTAAAATAAAGTTACGTTTATGACATTAGCGGTTACTTTTATTTATATAACCCTAATTAAAAAAAAAACTGATATGCTCCATAGTGTGTTGCATTCATATACCTCGTACCTGTATTTTCCTAGTGTAAGTGTAAACTAAACTATACTTATATTATAAAGAGGAAATATTTATATATAAGTATTATATATAAGTAACGAATTGGATCAAAAAGTGCTGGACCGATTTAAAAAATTAAAGCACCATTTTAATGCTACATTATCACTGATTAATATAGGCTATTTTAATTGCATGAAAATATAAGGATCCCGACAATAACGTAAAAAACCTTATGTATAGGCAATTGCATTTATATAGGTAATACATATTTCGCAATTTGATAAGTTAACCTAGTTTTCAAAAATTACAGAATTAGTAATATAAAAGTAATTAATTATTACACAAAGTCCTTTTAACTGTAAACGAAAGTATGAAGCTAGTTAATTAGTCAGCGCTCTTAATTAAACAATTTTCTACGTATTTATATTCCGACTGAAATCAATTTGAAATATGAAGCAAGCAATTATCAATAAATTATTTGAAACGGTTTTGTAAGCGTTCGTTTTATATAGTGAGTCCAACCTAATTGTTTTTCACTTTTACTTTTTAGGTCTGGCGTTATTTATAAAAGTCGAGGAGTTTATTGCGAGTTATCGTTGATACAGGAAATGGCAGAAAATTAAAATTATTTTTTATATTCATAAGTGTTCTAATAAATTGTATTGAAGTGAAACTTCTTTATCGGGGTTGGAAAAAAATTTAGTGTAACATTTTTTCGTTACGCGTCACATTTTTCGGTTACGCGTCACATGTTTCGGTTACGCGTCACATTTGACCGTTACGCGCGTCTTTTTCTTGTCCCTACCATGGTTGATTCAAAGAGATTCTAAACCATTAATAACAAAAATTTATAATATATTAAAAGCCTTTTGTTAAACTTTATCTAATTTAACTTTAATTAACCAATTTCTGTAAAGTTGCATATAGATAATTTTTCGAAAAATAAGGTCATAAATAACATATATAATAGTACATGCACATTTTTTTTTTAAATACGTTAGTTTTCTGCAATAAAATGGCATAATATTACTTGACAACAGTGTACCTAAACACGTAATAAAAATCCGCGTTTAGGATGTTGATGGGGGGCTCCACGCTGTTGCAGTGCGTCTCCGATGTTTGGTTGTGCAGGTGTGGACTATTTTCCGTCACCATGCGCTAGCAAGCTGTATGTCTGAGCGGGGGAGGCCTAAGAGGGCGGTAATATCGAAAAGGCTGGATAACATATGATATTGCATTGGACTGTGTATGGTTTTGTTGCAGTGATGTGTGCGGAGCTGATTTTATAATTAATTTTTAATTTTATGATTGGATATAGATACTTTAAAGCTGATATATATTTATAAAATTCTCGTGTCACAATGTTAGTTAGTATACTCCTCCGAAACGGCTTGACCGATTTTTATCAAATTTTATATACATATTCTGTAGGTTTGAGAATCGGCTTCTATTTTTCATATCTAATAAGGGTTGTCCTGTCCACCCCTAACATTTTATTTTTTTGGCCATTTTTTTTGTTTATGATACATACATACAAAAATACATACCACCCCTAATTTTCACCCCTCTACGATCAACCCCTACTTTTTATTTGTTAATTAAAATTTTATGACCTGAACTCTGAGGATTATATAGAGAAAAATACACAGAAATAAAAAGATGTCATTCCAGAAAATCGAACAGACTCTGGGGTAGTATAGCAAAATGTTCCAAGTTGGTATGTACTAAATAGGTAGGCTAAGTAAAATTACATAAATGAGAAACGAAGTTCGCGGGGGCAGCTAGTACTAATATAATATTTAGGAGATTATTGTTATTAACACAATAATAGCCATTTATGGACTTGTGATTATCGGCTTTAGTAAATATATTATTATTAATTAATAAGCGTCTAAAGAACATTTAAGTTAATTATGGATATGTAGCTATTTTCATACAAAAAATTAGGCTAGGTTTGGCATTAAGAAGGTTGATCCAAATGACCAAAATATGTATACTTCATATCTCATTAAATTAAAAAAAAAACGTTATCTTTTATAACATAAAAAATCTCATTAAGATTTTCGTGAATTCAATTGTCCACCTAGATCAAAGTATACAATCTTATTAGTCTGACCTTTTGTCCGATGTAAACGAAGGGTCCCTACGTGGTCACATTACTTACTGACCCTAATTGTCTTATTGTACCTACCGTATTGTCCGTATGGGCTTTAAGGTTTTTATGAAGGCTATGAAAATAAAATATTCATAGTATTTAGGCGAGTATTACGTTTTTTTATAAAATCATACTAAGGAGTTTGTTTGGTATACGCGCTATTCTCTTTTCTGGTTTTTATCCAAAAAATATTTTTTCTGCAGGAGTACTTTTTGGTTTAAATGTTGAATAAATATCGCCGTATGTACTCTACATTGTATGTACAAATTTTATTAACTATGATTGTTTAATCAATAGGCACACCATATCTATTCCATGAAAAATTTGAAATTGGAATAGGACTGTATTCATGCAATTGTGAAACCTACTTACGTATGTATATATAATATTTAGTTGTTCTGTAATTTATCGAATAATTGAAAGTATAAATTTGTTTTGGTTAAATTTCAACGATAAGAATGTGGTTATGGTTTGCGATTGTTATCGTAACTGAAATATAACACTGGACATGTTTTTATTATTTTAGATTACAGTCAAAACCGGTTATAACGACATTGAAGGGACCGTATAGTTGCCGACGTTATATCCGATAGTCGTTATAAGCAATGTCATATACACAAGTACAGTACATATGTATGTACATTGTACATAGTTATATTATCATAGTTATCGATCTAGAATAGGTAGGTATGGGTTATAATATGGTATGTTAATATTATAATATGTAATCGAGTCAAAAAAGAAACAAAAATATTTATTACGAGATAATTAGGTACAAAAGTAATCAGTCATTTTGGTCTGTTTTTTTTTTTAGCCCAGTCTCAAATATTTTTTGCATTTTACGTTTACTCAAGGTATGAGTATCACCAGTATCAAACTGTTCGTTAAAGGCAACAAATCTTTTTAAGAGCCTCGGAAATCGTTGTTGGCTGAAACTGTTCGTTGGGAGAAAGTGCGTAGGTAATAATATGCCTAAATAATCATTCAATGCTTATAAATAAGATTTAAAATCGTTTGTTTTGTTGAGATAAGAAGCGGTTGGTCGTTATAGCCGATGAATATCGATAAAATTTCGTCGTTGTAAGCGATATGTCGCTGTATCCGATGTTGTTATAAGCGGTTTGTTTACTGAATAGTTTAATAGGGATTCGGACGGGACCATACAATCTGGTTGTAATAACCGATAGGTCGTTGTAAACGATGTCGTTATAAACGGTTTTGACTGTAGTTATTTAAAAAATAAAAGGATTTTCATTTACAATTAAAACGAAGTTTATGTCTTTATTAAAGAATCCTACGATAATATTTATTACTTAAAAATATCAATAAACCGTAAAAGTCCCGACGTTGCATTTTTTTGGAAAATCTCCTACAAGCAGAGAAAATTTGTGCCGTAAATACGTTGTTCTGGAATGACGGCCATCGTCGGAATAAATCTTTTAACAATCTAAGAAGTTATCACTATTTAAAGGGGCTATTAGTAAAGTTAACTGAAATATACCCGCAAACGTTACTCTTAGGTTGTAAAGTGTACTTATTCAGATTACGCACAGGGCCGCGCCGTCCATGTGTGCGAAGTGTGCGGTGCACACAGGCGCTAAGACAATAAGGGCGCCGCCACCGAAATTATTTATACTAACTACACTACAATATTCTTACGTACGCTTAAAGTTTCATTTTACGCTTTGGGTTTTAGTTTACATTAATTACTCAGAGCTTAGCAAATCAAAAGAAAGGCCGCTGCGCCGTGAGTTTTTTGAGTGTGTTTATGTCTTATAATTTCAATAATATGCCGACATACCTTGATAAAATCCATAATGAACTAATTTTTATACTCGGTAACCAAATTCAACATTTTATTTGAAATTTATGTCGAATTAATAAATATTTTTCAATAATACTGGATTGTACTCCTGACGTTTCACACGAAGACCAAATTAGTATGATAATAAGATTTTATTGGAAATAAGACAGGATTTCCTAGCTTTCTGTCCAATCATAGATACAACTGGCCCTGGAGTAACGTCATTTATAATAGAAAAACTAAACGAAATTAATTTGAACATAAACAACTTAAGGGGACAAGGCTATGATAATGGCTCAAATATCCGCGGTAAGAATATTGCTGGATCTAAATCTCCGCGCTTTTTATGTACCGTGCGCTAGCCATAGTTTAAATTTAATAGTAAACGACACTGCCAACCTCATACACGACTGGGTTTTTTAATATTGTGCAAGAATTATGTATATAAATATTTTTCGTGATCTACTAAAAGATGGGATTTATTACAAAGATATGTCATAAATCTGACCTTAAAAACGGTTAGATATAACATCAAAAATAAACTATGTAACAATTTAATTCGCGTTTTATTTTTCACGGCAATTGGCCAGCGGACGTTTTACCTATTTAAGTGTATTAAACTAAAGAAAATTTTTCTTTCGGTCGAAATTAAAAAATAATAAAAAATACATTGAAACTTGAAGATTCGTAAAAAATAGGCCGAAAAATATAAATAGTTCCCTCAAAGGCCTGCAACACACCCGCTAAAAATGTCTACCTATGGGCTGCGATGACTGCCATTTTTGTCCGTCCCTCAGGCTCGTTTGCCCCCTATAAAAAAAAGGAGGCGCTTCATGGGTTTCGCACACAGGCGCTGCCGGGGGTCGGCGCGGCCCTGATTACGCAAACATGTAGGGACCCTCTAATTATGAGGGATGTCTCTACAAATGAAACGTAGAGCAAAAATAAATCGTCGGACAAAATACGACCTTAATAAAGTTCTGTCATTACCCTTTTAATATATCAAGCGACAGTCGCTCTTAATAAGATGCAAATAAGGATAACATTAGCTAATTACAGCTAGACTGGTTGGTACGTATAATTTAAATGTATGAAAACTGTTTAATGTATCCCTCTTTGTTATAATTAGTAACATTTAAGTGAGTGGTGGCAAGTGGTAGTGAAGATAATATGATATATTTAGAGTACTCTTACTTCTGCACAATATTTGACGTGTTCCAGATTAATTGGTGCAGTGTTTTACAAAGCTTTACTTAGAGCTGGAATAGTTTTTTGCATAGAAAATAGATTAATTGTGGAAGATTAGCTGCACCCAAATAGACCCTTCATACTCATACTTTTAGTTTGTTAGGCATCCATTCCCACACTAATATTGTCTTTTGCATAGTATTTGTCCTAACAAAAAACCTCTCTTTGGATGTTACATCATACTTATAATTTCTTTTTGAACGTTTCATCTCTAGTTAAAAACCGTGAAGGTCATTGTATATTTAATGTGTCATAAATTCTGAATTAACTGTGTTTCAATGCTTCAATACCGTTTTATGTTGGTAGAACACTGTTTCAGTGTTGGTACTCACACGTTTTTATATCTGCATTCTCGTATGGTAGCTTATTGCGTTCGTAATGCTTGTTATATATTGATGTCGTATGTATTAATGTTCTATATGGTATGAGAAGTAGCGTTTTTATATGACGTGTTCAAGATCGACTTATGATCGTTTTTAAGTACGAGTATATGAGGTTAGGGTTAAAACTTTGTATTCATTTCAACATTCAAGACAGCAGGAGATGTGTAGAAATTATAAAATTTGGGATATTACATAAGACAACTAATAATTACAATATTGAAAAAAGATTGACAACAATTGTTTTTGAGAAAAAAATTGTATAGTTAATGTTATTCTTAATAATAATAATAAATAATAAATCCTTTATTTGCCATAATAGTGGTACAAAATAAAATAAAAACAACAACAAGAAAAGTCCGCACAATCAGCCATACAATAACAGGCATGCAAATGTCATAATAAGAAGTCATTTATGAGTAATTGTTAAACTTATGTTCTAAATACTCGGTCACGCTATAAAAGCACCTTGACTTTAAAAATCTAATCACCTTCAAGAGCTCTTTGAAGTCATACATCGATTTGAGTGTTTTCTTTTGTTTTTTCTCTAAAATTTATGCTTTGAACATAATACTAGGTACTAAACGACACTACTACGTAGTTTTGTGGTTTTCCACTCCTGGTGAAATAACAATTGCTTACAAAACTCATCACGCATTGTCCCCTTAAATTATCCTAGAAATGTATCGTACATTGGCGGTTTCAATCTAAATTTTAAACGCTTAAAGTATCTAACTTGTGCCCTCCAGAACTATATTCCCCGGGCAGCAATACTATACAAGTGAGCTTCGTATTGGGTTTTCCTGCATTTGCCAGTTTCAGCAACTGTCGCTACTTTTCGCAATATCACTCACTCGCTTAATGTATGCTTTATTTAATAAATGGCCTGCCAATTTTCATTGTTTTCGAAAGCAATTTCGTTGCGTATGAAGGCTTTATACAGAGTTAAATTCGACTTCTTTGATGTTACTCGAAAATGAGTTATGAATAATAACGTTACTTTATAATTTATTATCGTTAAAGTTTTAATACCCATGCGAATGTTGTTAAGTTTTGTTCTCATTAATTTTCTTAATGCTTTTGGCCGCGAATTTGGTGGAAACAGGAAATCGTAGTTTTAAACATTTAGGTGTATAGGTGGAAATTTATTTTGATTTATACTATGTAAAGATTGCATAATGTTTTTATAATCACTGAAGTATTTCCGAACCAATTCGACTTAGGGTCCTTCAAGAAAAGAGCGTACCAATTCTTAAAAGGCCGGCAACGCACTCGCGAGCCCTCTGGCATTGAGAGTGTCCATGGGCGGCGGTATCACTTTACATCAGGTGAGCCTCCTGCCCTTTTGCCCCCCGTTCTATAAAAAAAAAATATATTTTCCACAAAGGAGACGGCCTTAGCTTCTGACATAGGCCTTTTCCCTTCACCAACACTTACACTGTTTCGAAAACTATAGGTACTGCGTGACCAAGTCTAAAAAGTGGTATTGCCACCAATGCAATCTATATCTTTTTGGTATATTTGACGCTCAGTCAGCAATTGGTTTCAAGTCCTGTGCTTGATTCTAAAGTTTTAAAATAAAAGTGTATTAAAATCAAAAATATTTTAAAATTTTTATCAGCAAATACACGCTACGTACACGCTAAGCTTTTGAAGACCTATTTTGTATTCAATTCACTCACTCGTTCAAACTTCACTCTCACAGTTGGAACGATTTCGTCATTAGTGCGGAATATGCTTTAATTATACATCCTAATGATTGTGGATACTATAGTACTCGCAAAGTTCATTCATTTTGCAAATTTCGAAATAATAGCATAGCCATTAGCGAATAAAATATAGTGTTAAATGCAATTAGTTTCAACAAAGTCGCTAGGTTAAAAATAATCTTTTAAATACAGCATATATATTATATAACTAATAAAAAAACACCAAAAACATTAAGAAATGACTAGTCCTTTTGTCGAGTCGTAAGGAAGATTATTTTAATTAGTACTGCTAATTACTGAGACTCAAAATGATATACATATTAAGGTTTGAGATAATTTTTGCAGACGACGTGCATAAATAATAAAAAAAAATCAGTGGCGCTACAACCTCTTTAGGTCTTGGCCTCAGATTTCTGAATCTGTTTCATGATCATTTAAAATCTAATAGGCAAGTAGGTGATCAGCCTCCAGTGCCTGACACACGCCGTCGACTTTTTGGGTCCAAGACATGTGGGTTTCCTCAGGAAGTTTTCCTTCACCGTTCGAGCAAATGTTAAATGCGCACATATAAAGAAAGTCCATTGGTGCACAGCCGGGGATCGAACCTACGACCTCAGGCCAACACTGCTCGATGCATAAATAATAAGTTTTTATAAATTTTGTGGACCTCGTTTTTTGGACGTGTTACTGTATGTCAAAAAAAAATCATTATCCGTAAGTATAAGTTGGTATAAGTGTCGAAAGAGTTTGTACATAAGTTATTAGTAATAATTGCTGTATACAAAAACACAAAACAAACTTAGTAAATTTAATATATAGGCACCTACTTAAATATTTAATTAGTCTCTCTGTGTGTTCAAAGGAAACCAAACCGAAGCTGAATTGATATGATATATTACCGTTAGTGAATCTAACGATAGTTCTCCAAATAATAGTAGCAATACAATTGACATGTACCTAAGTTGAGGCAGGAAGTCAATATCTCAAAGGGCACGTACCGTGCGACACATTTGTGCGAAATTACACGCTTCGCTGCGTAATATTCAGTTAATATCATATCCTCATATGCGCGAATTCCATGTTTGTTAGGAATTATATAGGTGTATTGCGACAGCCCTAGTGATTCAATAAGGATTGAATAGATACATAATGTAATACGATTGGATATAATACGTCTAGAACCAATAGCGATATTACCATTATTTCGTTTTATACATGACGTGGTTAATTCAAATATTTTTTTAACGTATATAAACGAACATTTTATTTTTCCATACCTATCTTTGGAAAGCTTTTCGATAATCGTACAGTGTAAAAGACCTCAAAAACGGAATACATTTTTGCATTCGACTTCGTGTCGTATACTTAAATATATACTTTAAAATTCTTGAATTTTTTATACATATCATTAAATACTGAGAAAAATAAGTTAAAGTATTGCAAAAAAATTTTCAGCTACAGTAAAACAAAATCGAATTAAAGTATATATTATCAACTATTTAATTTATAATAGTAATTATTTACATTGTCAATGCTTGAAAACGAAATGCTTTTCGAAATACAATGCACTACTTTTTGAGAGATTTGCTTACTTTTGCTGACAAGAGGAGGAGTGGGGGGGGGGGGTTAATAAATTGCAGTAATCTGCTTACGTAATACTTGAACGGCCCCTCAGGACTTGCATCGGTACTATCAATGACTGAATAATCACTTAATTATAAATATCTAAATTTAAAACATACACTAACAATAACAAAATTTGTTGAAGTATCAATGTTCAATGTTGAACTTTTATGTCCAAACTAGGAATTCTTTTTTATTAGAAAAAAGCAGTACAGTCTCTCCAAAAACCAAATACAATTGAACAAATTACACAAAAAACATTGAATCGAAAAACAATATATATTTCATCGAGGTATAAAATTTTATTTTACGCGATTCTATGAAAATATTGATAACTAGCTCGTACACACGACTTCGGGTTACTGAATCTGTTTTTATACATTTTGAAGGTATCTGACATTCTATAAGTATTCATGGGCGTATCACTTAACATAAAATGAGCCTACTGTTCTATAAAAAATCGGCTATTGTTTTTGGTCAACGTGTTGGTGGTGGCGTGGTATTTTTGGTGGTAACGTCAACAGAAAATATTAAAAATTGATTCGAAATTTACTTTTACTACCAGTTCGCAAGTCAAGGGCGTAAAACGGGCGAGAAGAACTGGCAAGAAACTCTCCGCCACTCTTTTCAATCGCCAAGTTTTGGGTCATACAAATTGTTTGATCATTTAAAAATCAAATCACACTTCGAGTCCACATCATTGCTTTTTTCAAAGGCAAAAAGTCATCAGGTTTCTGTGCTTTCTAACCAGTAATTTGTTTTGTCGGAAATCCCATGATCTTTAGACTATACAGTATACCTAAACCATGTGCGTACATCTATATTTAGACAGGCTAATACTACGATAGAAGTCTATCTGTCTATACACATAATTTAAATCTAAAATAAAGACAACATACATTATATTTTATTTTTGGTAAACAGACACATCTTTCTATATAGATACCAAAATGTTCGATAGGGGTAAAACTTGGCAGTCGTTGTAAAAATTTCATGCTACTAATAAAATCCTTGAGACAGTATTCGCTCGTCAAAAAGATAATTTTCGAGAATAAAAGCCTTCTGGAGGGGAATCGTAAAGAAGCTTTTACGTTAAAATAAAACTGTTTCTGAAGAACTGTGCCACTTTTATTATTGTTTTAGATGTGCGCTACTTTATAGAGAAAAGTTAAACGCATTTCACCATTTTTATTCCATTATCGTTTGATATTTAAACAGAGTTTATCCTACACTATAATGTATGTTTGTAGGATTGTATAAGGTTGTTTGTTAATTCCTTGATATATGTAGTGTAATATATAAAATACCTTACATTATGTTATACTTTTTTCGAAAAAGGGTGCTCTCTTTCCTTAAAGACCAGCTAATGTACTATTGGTAAAATGGGTGCCAATAGACTGAACCCGTTATGGAACGTTTTAAAATTGGAGAGCTGATGAGCCATTTGTATTTGAAGTCCTTCAAATGTGTGAGGTCTAAGAAGAGGGTTGGGAATCACATGATTCTACTTCACGTGGTTTAAGGTTCAGTGACAAGTTTAAATGCGAACTAAATAACACCATGGCATTTTGACAGGTCCCACCTGTTTGATCACACTTAGGGTAAGATTCAGACTCGAGGCTTAGCGCTAAGTATGAATTCGGTATCAAATCCTATCCTAAGTCGACTCTGTTCCTTATTAAAAAAAATTAATTATGCCCCTATTCAGCAACCATTTTGATAATATCCAATTTACGAATATAAATAAGAACTTATATTATAAATCCAAATTATTATTCAAGAGTCCCTATTATTCTCTAACGCCCCTGGCCGCTAACGCAATTAAATTTACCTACTTATTGGTAAAATAATATTTTGTCGTACCTTATTTTGAAAATAAGCTATTTTTGTAATTCCATTTACAAATTAAACAAAATAAATCAGTGGCGGTACAACCTTTTTAGGTCTTGGCCTCAGATTTCTGAACCTGTACATGATTTTGTCATTCTAATAGGCAAGTAGGTGATCAGCTTATTGTGCCTGACACAAGCCGTCGACCTTTTGGCTCAATGTTTTCCTTCACCGTTCAAGCGAATGTTAACATTTAAATGCGCAGTTAAAATAAAATAAAAAGAAATTACATTGGTGTACAACCCGAGATCGAACCTACGACCTCAGGAATGGGACGCTAAAGCGACTACTGCTCAGGCAAACAAAAGAAAAACACAGTACATACTGATGAGAACTATAACTATACTATATACTAAAAATATATTTCCAAAGAACATATTAGTGAGACGCTTTAAGAGCTTTTGGCTTTCAAAATGCATCAACTTTCAGCATTTTAACCCAACACTAGAAATTTACGTTCTAAGTGCATTTCTACAGCAGATGTTTATTATTCCTGTAATGCGTCATGTCACTCAGAAGTAAAAGGTACTTTTAAATTATTCACTGAGAGCTAAGAGAATAAATTCTAAAAAGATAATTCATCAGTGCTAGTGGTGAAGGCGTCTCTTGTGTCGTGGGTTCAAACTTGACTGTATTAATAGATCTCTACGCAATTAACACATTACGGGAAGGAAAACATACGGCATATCAGTCCAAATTGTCCAGAAGGCTGATAACTTGACTATAAAGAATAATGATCAAGGAAATAGATGAGAAATTGTGTCTGTCTTTACCTAATTGAAGAGTCATTCCCATAAACGAGGTCTCCCTCGCTCTTATTCAGTACAACTACTAATCTTTGTGACTGTCAGTTATACTGTACTGTACTACATTGTACACTATCGTAATTCATGTTATTAATATGTAAATGTTAAGTAAACATAGGATGGAATCACATATTTTTCCCTTAACAAGCCGCAGACGAAATTGCCAACATTGATTGCTCCTTATATTGCAATTATTAAAAATATTCTTAGAGTCTGGCTAACGAAAGTAGATACTGGATTTTTTTGCAAACTTTTTATATGACAACACTAATGTTAGTACGGTCAAAATGTCTTGATATTTTTTTATTTTAAATAAGTACATATTAGTTTTAGTTACTTTAGATAATGTTATTGTTCTTTTACAGATAGTCTTGAGATTATTAGCCAACGGTTATGAATTTAAGAAAAACAAAAATGAACGTTCATTATTAATTGAACGATATGATATAGCTGCATGGAGACATAGCTTTTTGCGTACCATTGCATCGAAACGTGCAGAAGGCAAGCCAATAATCTACTTATATGAAACTTATGTCCACAAAACCTATAAGCCTAAAAATTGCAAGCATCCACTAGTAAAATAAAAATGAATGTCAAAGTATCAAAGTAAGTTGTTCCAACTTTCCTTTTTACTTTAGGGCTGCCATGCTGATATTTTTTAAATTTGCCGCGATTTTTCAGTATCAACTTTCATTAGCCAGACTCTAACCTTCATAGTAATAATAATTAAAATAAATGTTAAATGCTCCTTATTAATAAAAAGAATCACGTCGAATTGTTAACCTCTTCTTCGATTTTTCAAGATAAGCTATATATTTGCATCATACGATTTATGCAATATAAGACATATACAATATATTAGACATTACCGCTAAACCTAATAATTAATGTAACGTAATGCCTTATCTTCAATTTGGCATAATTTGTATAAGCAAACAGTGTCAATATTTATTCTGTCAATTGTTCCACAGATTACGTTGGCACCGCTCAAAGCGTCGTTTCATGTGACACCATCCCAATTATTATCGATGGTGGCAATTATTACTTAATTTATCATGTGTAACATAATAATTTGGCGGGAATTATCTGATCCTAAAAGTTTCGTGTTTCATAACGTGTTAGTCTGAGTGGAAAGACAACCGGCGTAGCGGTTATGCGAACAGATATTATTTGCTACACGACTTATCACAAAAAATATATACTTTTAAAATTTTCATTCATCAAGATGATAACTGTGGAACTATATTGCAGTGTTGTTAAAGGTAATTTAGTACTTCTGCGTCCTCAAATCCCCCGACGGTACTTTTTCCACACAGACTATCAACCACGTAGAAAAGATACTATTTATGCTTTATACCTACTCAGTGGAGTTGGTCAATTGACACCAAGTGTCAATTGTCAATTGTCAAATCACCAATTGTCATGACAAAGGTCAATCATTTAACGATAGATAGGTAGAGATATATAAGCAAATAAATGAGTAAGAGAATTAAATCATAAGCACATTTATTGGAGATAATTTCGTCATCTTAATAAATCACTATTAGCCGATTTTGGATTGACCTTTTTATTAAATAAATGTTCTTACAAAACGCTTTGAAAGAAATCAAAATACTGTCAATCCATAAAAATTTAATCTGTCCCTTTCACATATTCGTAGAAATTATTGTAGAATATTAAAGAGAATTAAATGAAATGACGAAACCTCATTAGTCTATTGAGGTTGGCTTAAATTATTTATTAGGGAATTATTTTAAGCTGAAAGAGTGATTTTTTATCAAGATATATAAATTATGAAATTTATTTATTACATTTAATCATCCATAACACAGTGGTGTTGTCCACAACTCAGAAACAGGTTAAATGATACTGCGGCCCATGGAACGCCAGAGGGCGTTGAGTGCGTTGTCGGCCTTTTAGGAATTGGTACACTTTTTTTTGAAGGAAAAGTCAAATTGGTTCGGAAATACTTTAGCGGGTAGCTGGTTCCACAAAGAGGTGTTACGCGGTAAAAGTTGCCTTAAATAACGCTCAGATGTGGAACGACGGACGTCGAGGTAATACGGGTGGAATTTTGTATTCAGTCTCGACGTCGGATGATAAAGATGATAATGTGGACTAGGGTTAGATAAATTTTGTGACAACAATTTGAAATATGAATAAAGTTTATTTCTTTATTTGTTATGAATCCTCAATAGGCCATTCAACTCAATCTTTTAATTCCTTTCACAAGTTATGTCACAGGCACTCTATGCGAAACTGAGTTGAATTATTTCAATCAATTATAAATTTCACTTCAGTCGTATTAGCTTTGACGCCACATCAAAGGCATTATTGATATGAATCTGTCTAACGATCGTCTATTTAGTTACTAGACAATCAAGTAACGACGTACATACGTCACATTTTAAATCCGAACATGTGCTAAGCCGATAAATCCGACTCAACTGGTACGGTGCTTACAGACTATATAACATAACATGTTATATAACATTGCTATACAACATGTTTCAGATTATGTGGACACTGAATGTTATAAAACATGTTATAATAACATGTTAACCCAGCATCTACGTTTTTTTGTTTTTCATTTGTTATTTAAAATGGTTATATAACATTGTTATATTGCATTGTTATTCTAATGTGTACAGTATTGTTTTATGTTATAATGTTGAATAACAAGGTTACATAATGTGGACGTGTTATAAAACACAAGTTATATAATATGTTACATAGTCTGTACGCACCCTTAGAAAACATCCATATCTATCTGGATTGCATAAAAAGATAAAATTAATACAATATACGTTATCTGACCTCTTTAGAAGCCACAAAAAAAATTACAATCCAAAAATTTAAGAAAAGTTATATAACATAATATTTACGATTTCTTCAAAGAGGCCGTCCTTTGTGAATAATGAGTAAAATAATTAAACATATACACTTTTAAAAAACTATCGATTTATATGACGATGATTTTTTTACGAAAATGCTCGCCCGCACTGTTTTGGCGACGTACATGCAAGAAGTGGGACACCGTCGCTTAGATTGGCCAGCTCGAAGTCCTGATTGAGCATGTCTGGGATGTTCTAACATCAGAGTAGCCAGCTCCACAAAACACCAAGGAGCTAAAAAGAATCAATGCAGAAGACGTGAGAACGTATTCCTCAAAAAGTTATTAAAACATGGAAAGTATGACCAGGATTCCAGCAGTGATTTTGGTAACACTCGTTAGATTTTCACATTATTATTGCCGACTACTTCTTACTGTTTGGTTGTGTACATCGGTTTTAATGAATTCATCAAAAATACATCAAAAGAATTGCCATAATTCACTATTTACGCGAATTAATTTACACGATTATAAGTATACGAATTACGTCAAACATTTCATTGAATTACCTGAAATCAACCTTAGAATGTATATTTCCTTAGGTGCCCGTTTTTTACAAGAGCTTATTAACGAAATACTAAATGTAAGAAATGTATTATGTTATTATTAATAAAATGCGTATTATTAATTTAATGTTGATAGAATGTGTACGGAATGGATTAGATAGTCTTTATTACAATAAATTATAATATATATTTATGGTTGCTTAATCAGAAAATGCACGCATGCTAGACTACGAGATACGCATTTTTTCACACGCACTGACTTCCTTTTTGACGTGTATTTTTTCTGCATAAATATAGCCTCCGTGGACCGATATGGATGATTGAGATATCAAATAATGAAGTCGGAGAATATGTACCATAGGCAGGATAATTAGACGGATACTTTTCAGAATAAAAAAATAAATAAACATAGTCTATTCGAGCTATATGGATTGCATTATATTTATGTTTTTATCATATTTAATACGACCTCCGACGAAATAGAAGCCTCCTCCAATTTCTTCCATTTTCGCTAATATTATCCAATCTTTCCGCGCTATATATTTCCAGGATAATAACTGTTATATCTAATGAAAATATTACAATCGCATAACGCTAAGAAGCCAGTGTCGTTAACAACCCTTGGTCTGAACCTCAGATCTGTAAGTGTTTGCTGTATCTGTTCTACATATAACGATAAATACCTAAACATATTCAAAACAGTGGGATTATAGTCAGTAACTTTCAGTCATGCATCTGACTGCAACATCGATCAATTATCGTATGGACAAACTAATGCCAAAAACGTGGTACTAATGGACTTTCAATGTCCATCTGCTGATGGTATTTGAATATTCCAAATTAGGTGCCGCAGGTTCAATTGATCAGAACAGTGTGTGCGCATTTCTATTAGAACCGATGGCTCTTAGACTATTTGTTAAGCGGGTTTTAGTATAAGGACGCAGTGAATTCATTAATATGCATGAACTCTGAATTTAAGGGACTGAATATTATGTATAAAGGATAAAATGTCTGAATTTTTTAATAAACTAGGCGTTCACAGATAGACGTTGGTGTAATATAGTATTGATAACTTATCTATATATAACTAATGAAACTCTCCGTTATAAATAAAATCTCACAAAACTAAATCATAAGACAAAACCTTTTCATCGGTGGGGGGATAAATTTTCAAAAATGTAAAAAAAACCTGTGCCATGGACATTGGACAATGGACATACACGAGCGCGTCATATATTGATATTGATATCATCCATGTCTTACGAATTTTTAATAATGTACGCATGTCAATCTGATTGTTTGCGTGGTGGACGTACCTACGTAAGGGTTGAAAAAACAAATGAACGTCAAAAAGAAATTACACAATTACTGCAAACATTACACCATGTTCCACAATACATCTTAAGTAATTAATAGTTTATTAATAATAATAATAAAATGAATTAAAAACAAAGATTTGTCCAATATCAGCATGCATACAGGAGGCATGATGAAATAGGAATACGCACTCACATTCTCGTGGGAACAACACGCAAATACATAGTTGAAATAACTAACATCACCGCATACACGAATTCAACTCCGACCAGTCACCACAAATAGCACCCGTTCAAGAGTATGACGCATGGCCAGCCATCGGCCCCCTCGCCATATTTTAGGGAGAGAGACAACCAAGAGACAAGAGTTCGCATTAAATAGGCTCCAAAACTACTCGCCCCGATTGAAAAACTCTCACCATTAGAATCCTACATGATAACCATAGGCTATAGAACATATATTATAAAACCTATGCCCAGTCGTGAAGGCGGGGCACACGAGTAATAAATATATTAAAATCAGAGCTTCCCGAAAATGATAACAAAATTCACAAGCACTTCTCTAGATAGTCTGAAAACACAATTTCATTTCCCTCAAGAACAAACTTCAACAAGTTTGAAGTGTTTCTAAACTTCTTGACGGCTTCTTATCATTCGAGTCATTGTGAAGGCTCTATTTCTGAGCCATTTAATTGCTCTTTACGAAGTGATTTATTTCTTTGTACTGATAACAGCTTGACACCTGTTTAGATCGAGTGCCTCGTGATTGCCACTTGTTAGTCTAATTTCGTTTTGTGTTAATTAAAGTCTGAATGAACTTGATAAAGATTTTTACTTTTAATTCTGTTCTTTCTATATTAAGAAATATCTTAATAAGTTTATACACTTATGGACACATCTATTGGCCCACCTTGCATTTTCAGTTTCTTTTGGTCCTACCTAAAAATTTATATTAGGTCGAGTAAAAGGTTTTTATGCAGTTTTGAACCTGGCACATTCAAAATTGCATTCAATATTTTTTTTTTTTAATTTCGAACACAGAATTTAAAGAAACAAAAGACAATTTGGAGCCTGCTCATTGATATCAAACAATCGAATACTAAGAAAACTTGATTTTATTGGTTTAGTTGGATTTAATTCTTGAAAGTGTGATTTTTCTCTTTGGTTTTGCAACAAACATTACTTATTCTTAACATTAAGATGAGGTTCTATCAATAATCTATGGATACTTCGCCTGAAGTCGCCGCCCAAGCTGTGGCACTTATCCGGGCCGGACACAGCCGAAGAAATCTGAGTGATCAACTTAATTTAAGTCGATCTGCGGTCCGAAACGTTTATCGGAGATACCTAGAGACTGGCGTCTTTGTTCGTCGCCAAGGAAGGCCACGATTTCGGGTCACAACTGAAAGGCAGGATCGATTCATCGTGACGACCAGCTTGAAAAAATCGTCACCTTACCTCCATTGAGATACAAAACCAACTTCGCGACTTCGATGGAGTTAATGTGAGCGCTCGAACTGTTCGGAGAAGATTAAAAGAACGCGATATGGTACCACACAAGCCAGCTAATGGCCCAAAACTAACGCGAGCCCACCGAATAGCGCGCCTTCATTTCGCACGCTCACACTTAAATTGGACTCAGCAGCATTGGAACGGTGTACTCTTTTCTGATGAGTCTAAAATTGCGTTACATGGCAATGATGGAAGGAAGAAGGTCTACCGACGTAAGGTAGAGCGTTTTGCACAATGCTGCTTTGAAGAGAGGGTTGCTTATGGCAGTGGCTCATCGACTGTTAAGGGCGGTATATCCGCGAGCGGCAAAACTCAACTTGAGGTTGTTACGGAACCACGGCTGCCAACATTAAATGCTGAAAGGTACATTCTTGAGTGCTTAGAACCTCACGTGATGCCATACGCGGACTATGTGGGCCCAAATTTCCTTTTTATGCATGATAATGCAAGAGCCCATACGGCCGGCATCGTTAGAGAATATCTTCGGGATGTGAACATCGCAGTTATGGACTCGCTAGCCAGAAGCCCAGATATGAACCCCATTGAGCACATGTGGGACGAGCTAAAAAGACGTGATAGGGCTCGTCAGCCAGTTGCCCAGACGATGCAGGAATTGAAAACTGCCATAGAAGAGGAATGGGAGATGATCCCTCAAAATTTCATAGAGCGGTTGATAAACTCTATGCCTAATCGTATGAGAGCTGTCGTAGATGCCCATAGAGGCAACACGCGTTATTAAATTAAACTTTTATTTGATAAAACACGTTTTTTATTCAAAAATCAACTGACTTCATCAAGGCGCATACCCGACTTGTTAGGCGTAACTCCATGTGGTGTGGTATTCTAAATTCAAATTTAAAACAATACGATCGAAAAAGATGGTAAAACGTATCAGGTTCAAAACTGCATAAAAACTTTTTACTCGACCTAATATAAATTTTTAGGTAGGACCAAAAGAAACTGAAAATGCAAGGTGGGCCAATAGATGTGTCCAGAAGTGTATATAGAAAACAAGACAAACAAACTACTATTGTCTTCAGCGTACATATATGATAAATTAAAACTAAAATTGGCTTATAGGTAAATAAAGCAAAAACCTTTATTTGTTTGTAAATGACTAAATAATAGATGAAATATTTAATTTATTTATTTTATTTATTTATTTATTTATTTATTTAATAACAGCACAATGGCCAAACTTAGACTAAAAAACACAATAAACAATACAATAAAATACAATTAAGATTTACAACACAGGGTAGCATTACCCCCTTATCCCCTCCAGGTACACTCTGAAAGCACAGTATACCACCCCCATAAGCTTCCCAAACAGGTCGCTCTCCGGTGAAGAGTCGAGAAACCCATTAAGCAGTGAGAGTAGCCGGGGAATGGGCGCTTGTTGTCGCTGGACAGTGCGAGCCGAATGCACAGCGAAAAGGTTATGTTTCCGGCAGCGGTAATATTTGTCCGGGACGTATAGCCTCATGATCTCTTCCAGCAAGTATGCGCTTTCCGTTTCATTCTTAATTACACTCAAACCAAACCTGACCACCGAGAAATCCCTACGAAGCTCTAATGAATTATACCCTAACACCCCCATCAAGAACTTTGTAGGGTAGAGGTAAGGAAAGAAATTGTATCTTCTTTTATACAGATTTCTCAGGAACTTCTTTTGAACTCGTTCGATCATATCCCCATAATACCTTTCATAAGGGGACCATATGACGCAGCTGGTTTCGAGAATTGGCCTTACTAATGATGAATATAGCACCCTAGTGGCAGTGTCCGTCAGACCAACCGAATTTCGCAGAACAAACCCTAATCTCCTAAAAGCAGCATCCGTAATCGTCCGAATATGCTCCGCAAATGAAAGATCGGGCACGAAAAGGACACCCAAGTCGCGGACTCTGTCTACGCGCCTAATAACTTTCGATCCTATGCTATAGTCGCAGAGTATTTTATTCGGAGAGGCACTAAAGGTCATCACTTCACATTTGTCATAGTTGAATTGGAGTTTATTTAATTCACTCCAATGCAGCAGTTCATCCAAATCAAGTTGCATACACAGACGATCATTGTCAGTCTCAATTATTTTAAAGACCTTAACGTCGTCAGCAAATAATAGTATTTTGGAATATTTGATAACGCTTGGAAGGTCGTTAATCATTATTAAAAATAGCAACGGTCCCAGGTTTGAACCCTGGCTAATACCAGAAATTGTTGGATAAGGCTGCGAAATATATTGTCCATATTTAACATATTGGTTACGATTTGATAGGTAACTAGAAAAAAACTTAAGCAGAACAGGTCCACACCCAATTGCGGCCAGCTTTTGGAGAAGAATGTCGTTGTCTACTCGATCAAACGCTTTGTGGAAATCCAAATACACTACATCCACCTGACACCGCCTATCAATTTCACGCGATACCATGTCAGCCAAAGTCAATAGATTAGTATTAACTGATCTGCGTGGAAGAAAGGCGTGCTGGCAAGGAGTGATGTGGGGAATGCATTTAGGCAACATTAATGAGTGTAAGGACATTTCAAACACCTTCGCCAGCGTACACAGAATCGCGATAGGCCTGTAGTTTTCAGCTCTGCTTCTACAATCAGCTTTAGGAACTGGGGTCACGCGGGATGTCTTCCATAACGTTGGGTAGACCCCTGAATATAAAATAATATTGAAAATATGCGATATAGGCAATATTAAATATTCTGCCAGTCCTTTAATTATATAAGCCGGAATCATATCTGGACCCGGAGGTGTATTAGATTTTAGTTTATTTACACTACGCATAATAACTTCTGTTTCGAAATTTTTGATATCAAAATGATTAGAGTATGCTTTTGGATTATGATTGGCAGTTTCTGGAATTAGTTTCGGCTGATCTGCCAGAAATACCGATTTAAAGTGACTAGCAAATGCCTCTGCCGCGTCACAACCATAATATTCAACATCATTATAAGAAATTGCAGACTCTTTAGCTTTTGGGTTTCTAAGAGAACGAATATATTGCCAAAATTGCGTAGGTTTATTAACCAAATTTAATGAGATGGTATGTAAATAGTTAATGTTAGCTTTGCGAATGTCGTTCTTAATGATTGACCTAAGACGTTTAAATTCTAAACACGCGTTATTATCATTAAGAAATTTCCACTGCCAATGGAGCTGCGCTTTAGTTCTTAATTTAGCGATGATTTCATTATTAAAATATACAGGGTAGACCCTTTGTTTAGTTAACTTTCGAATTTTTCTAGGAAAACATTGATCAAAAGAGCTATATAGAATGCTATTAAAATGTTCCACCGCTTCGTCGACATCATCAATAGCAAGTAATTCTCTCCAGTCTACGTCCTCAAGAATATAAAATAATGACAAAAAATTTCCTTTATTAAAGTTCCATTCATTTACGTTAGTAATATTCGATGGTTCACGGGTTTGCGCAGGCTGGTAAAAATTGTAATTAAGAGTTACTTTTAAGGGTGGATGATGAGCGTCAATTCGGGATAACTCATCACCTGAATCTACCGCTACCACATTCACACTGCTGTAACTCGACTCTTCACCGGTAAGGACTGCATCTAATACCCTGCCGTTCTTATTCAATATTTTATTGAACTGAGTTAAGCCCATTTCAGCAAGGAAACAGTTAAAATTCATTATACAACTTTCACTACAGCTATAAAAATTGAAATCTCCTAATATTAAAATCTTATTGCTATTACTAACTACCTTTACAATATTACTTACATGATCAAACCAGTTTATATACAATTTTTCAGAAGTTGAAGGTGGTAAATAGACAACACAAACGTATACGTACTGGCCCATAAAATTAAACCTAGCCCAAATATCTTCAACATCGCTGCTTTCATATTCAGGTAAACGCGTCAAATGTAAGGGTGATTTTGACAAAAGCATAACACCTCCTCCACGACGCCCACGGTCTCTGCGAATAACAGACCAGTCGCCATCAATGACTTCGGCGTCACATACAGATCCATCCAGATTTGTTTCTGTTATAGCGACCAATTGAACACCGATAAGCGTTATTAGGTTCGTTCTGAATGTTAGTAATTTTGTTTTAAGGCCTCTCACGTTCTGATAATAGGCAACCAGACTTGATTTTTCATTCTTATTATATAGTGTGTTTATTAAGGGAGTCCTATTTTTCTTTTGATTTGCCACGAAAATTAGTTTTCCAAGGCTTGACGCATATTTTATCCGCCCAGCTCTCTTCCGCCATGACTAGGTTGCCACACTTGGCAGGAACTCCAATTTTAAATGATGCGTAATTTCCGCGGGCGTTAAGAGCTTCTACAGAGATATCTTTGGTCGTACAGATGTTTTCAAGGTGCTCACGAACCTGTTCAACGTTTGTCCCATATTTTAAATAAAACAAATGGTAATAACTCATTTTCTCTGAAGCCTCGAGAGTTGTTGACCCCGGCAGTGCAGTACCTCGCACAAGATAACGAGTGCTCAACCGTCGACGATTGACCGGCAATTTTACCTCCGTGCAGTTTACATGATTACAGGAATTCGTTGATCTCTCTGTGTTATTAGGTGATTCTATATGTCTCTTAGGAGCTGCTGGCTTGGGCAACTCCTTCACCTCATCGATGGGAGAGGTATGAGTAATTGGAGCCGTTGATGCATTTTTGCGTTTTTGCTTCCGATTTTTCTTGGTTGGTATTGGATGTAGTGTAGTACTTGCCTCGCTTTGCTTATTTCTATTTGAATCAGTTAATATCGGCTGGCTGGCAGTTCCAGATACGAATAGTTTATCTTCTATGATCTTTAACCGATTATTTAATACTTCAAATGAGTTGTTTAGAAGCCTCGAAATATTATCAGTTAGAGCGAAGACTGCACGTTTAATTTCTCCAGAGACAATTTCCTCAATCATTACTCGCAATTCGGAACCCGAAAGAGATGGCAAAGTCAGCAGTTCTCGATGACGTCGCTGGTTAAAAACTATGTTATCAGTAGAAGCACGACTTGGGTAGGACATATTTAAATTGTCAAGGTTATCGTGGTTCTTACATATTGCACATATCCACGAATTACTCTCGCTAGTACCCTCCGGACTGGCCAGTGCATTGTTAACACATCTAATGTGATACTGTCGTTGGCAAACTGTACATTTTAATGATTGGTTTACACCAACTATTATATCGTTACACTCATAACAATTCATATTTCAATACCCTTTTTATGTAGATATCCCAATTTATGTAGGTAGATAATATCAACAATATTGTACCCAAGATCCAAAAGTGGGTAGACTCGGGTCCAAGAATGTTATTATTTATTCGTTATTTAAAGATTCTCCAATTCTGTCCCCTATCACGAACTCTGTAGAAATATAATATTATTACGCTGTAGATCACTAATTAGCACTTATTTATTGGTTTTTTGTTATACACAGATGTCGAACATTTTACACTTCAAAGCACTTAAATGCACGTTCTTTTGAACGGATAACACTTTCACAGCATCCCGTACGCTAGGTGATAACATAAATGTACTTTAAACTATAAATCACAAGTAAACAGATTTTAAAATGATTAAATACGCGGACCCGATATTGTTGCGACTTGGTTGCGCCTGAATTATTTTATTATTCTATTAATATAAATACTATATGTATATGTCGCAGCCAAGTGTAACGTCATCGATTCAAGTTATTGGCCTAGCTGTTTGACCAAATGGCTGAATATAATTCAGGCCGCTAGTTAAGCGGCGCTGTTTAGTGATGAGACTAGGCTGTTAATTGAATGGCTAATTAAGCTAGTTGGCTGCTACATATACATAGAATATACTCAATGTTTTTCTTTATTGCGTTTTAATTAACATAAGAGCACTCGAAACGTAAAAAATATATTTTATATGCGGCGCTAACTAAAATATGACTCTTCACGTGGGCTTCAATAAAAAAAATTGTTCACTTAAAAGTAGTTCGAGAGGAATTAGTAAATTTGAATTTAAAATAAATATTTACACCTCTAACGATTTCATTAAGTTTAAATTGTATGATTAGAAACACTGTTTTCTGTCTCTAAGTTTATTTGAAGACCCTTCTCCGATATTAGTCTTTGGTATTACAGCTTTAACTGAATATATTCTTATAAAAATATAACAAGAATAAACGTTATATTATTCGTTTCGTTTTATTTTTCTTATTTCCCGTAACACAGAAACGCAATATTCAAGTAAATATTATCACAGCAGGTGGCTCGAACTAAGTTGTGGCGATGCTTCGAGTTGGGAGTATCCAGCTGCGATAGCTGTAAGTAGTTTCACGGGTTACTAAATTTAGGAAAATAAATCATAAGGATGTTTCATATAAATCATTGCTCTATGATTGCCTTTGGTTCAGCAGGAGGTATCTTTTGTTTTAAAATAATTATATTTTAATAAATATATACATACTAGCAGACCGTCCAAGCGTTGATGTGGCTAAGGATTTTGTTTTATTACATAGTAGTAAACTATTCAAGGGAAACGGTAGCAGATCTTATGTGAAAGGTAGATAGCTTATGTGAAACGTTGGTACTTTTAACACAGTGCCATCTCCCATCAGCCGTGTTAGAATTGTATCAAATAATAGACAAATATTTGCAATAAAATAATAGTGCGGGTGTAAATTAAGATGTAAGCTATCCTATCTTTTAATTTAGATCTTTAAATTTGATTGAAATCGGTTTAGTAGTTCAGGAGTCCATAGCGGACAAACAACGTGACGCGTAATTTATATACATTAAGATTTTCATCAGTTATACTGTCAGTATTAGTCGTCAGTGTCAGTATATACTTTTTGAGTTGGGTTTTCACCAAATTCGGGATCCATTACTAATCATTATTTATAAGTCAGAGATCAGATTTTACTAAAATTGAACCCAGGACTTTCTTAATTGCCAAGTGTTGACTTACGAATGCGAATATTCCGCTAAAATTATAAACACCGTTATAAGATAACAATAATAATCAAATCATCCTTTGGTGTATCTTATCACTGAGTACTGACATAAAACACGTTAATGTTTATAACCATATCTTTTTTTATATATATATATATTTTTTAAGACAATTCACACCAATTGACCTAGTCCCATGCTAAGCTGGTGAAGCTTGTGTTATGGGTACTAGGCAACGGATACTATAGATAGATAGACATATAAATACATATTTAAACACCCAAGACCTAAGCACAACACCAAACGCTCATCACATCGATGTTCGTCTCAGCCGGGGATCGAACCCGGGACCCATGGATTCGCAGTCAGGGGTACTAACCACTAGACCAATGAGTCTCCATCTGTGCAGCATAGCATATATATGGCTAAATCAGCCCCACGTTTATAGCGACGAATAAAATTATCCCATAATACATAAGTTTTGATATAACTTGAATGAAACCATAACATTTGACTAAAAGGTAACGTATAAAATTAAATATAGCAATAAACAGTATAATTAAAAAAACGTGGAAACTTTTAATGCCACGATAAAACCTCGTCCACATGATAGTGTTTATTGCAGGATGTAAAAACTTACGGCAATAAAGTACGTTCACACGAAAACTTTATAATAGGGATATTTTTGTTTCAGTAATGTGTAAAGGATGTGTGCACGCAACTGAAAGTAGAGGAGGTTTTTAAGTAACTTAGTGAGTTTCGCTCTTATGTATCAACATAAAAGCCGTATTAGCTTAAGTATGTTTTGTCACCTTTATGAATTAATATTTTACTACTTTAAGGCATATAGTACCTACTAGACTTTTTTTTTGTTTGTTTAAAGACAATTGACCTAGTCCCATGCTAAGCTGGTGAAGCTTGTGTTATGGGTACTAGGCAACGGATATACATACATATTTTAGATAGATAGACATATAAATACATATTTAAACACCCAAGACCTAAGCACAACACCAAATGCTCATCACATCGATGTTCGTCTCAGCCGGGGCTCGAACCCGGGACCCATGGATTCGCAGTCAGGGGTACTAACCACTAGACCAATGAGTCGTCACTTATAGTTAAATTCATGGAAAAGTTAAACCGTACGACTCTAGTTCATAAATAATTATTATTTTAATAAAATCACTGATCTAACTCAACACAGCAAAGGCTTTTCGACCGAGTGACGAATGAGTACTGTCAGTATAAATGACTGATATTGTTTTTTTTACGTGGATAACATTCAGTGGCGTGTTACAACACCCATTAGCTATCAGATTTTGACAAATGAAAAGGTTTCTGACAGGGGAGTCTGATTCTTGGGTATATGTTAGCACTGTCTGTGTTATCGCATAAAGTAGTTACGTATAATAATAATAGAATAAACGTTTTAGATTTGTTTAAACCTTTATATGCTAAATTGCCCAACGCCAAAACTATTTCTTCTTCATTACCATACCAGATAATTCTATATCGAGATAAATTCTAATTCATAACTTATTACACATTTTAGCCCTAACACTCGCTAAAATACTCCTTAGTTGCTGAAACGCCTAGCTAAAACATATTTCGCGAGTATCAAGTACTGTCAGCGTACGCCAAATTGCCTTCAAAATTACACCAGTTAAGCTGAGGTATAACCGTTAATGTAACTGAAAACGGCGAAAACTTTTAAATACCAGCCATGAGAGCAAGCTGTTTCTTAATTTGCGTAATTTGGCACAATTTTTGCGAAACGGCTCAACCGCGGCTATAGCTTATTATTATTTTGAAAGACTTTAAATGCCGTTATTATAGCGATTCCGGTATTGTAAAATTTTCGTGTGTAATTACGATGTATGAATATTACGTTTGGACTGTAAAATTGGCGAGGATTTTCTTTTTAAAGCGTACTTTTATCTAGTTTTTTTAAACAAGTAAAAAGTATATGAAATGGTTAGTAACAATGCGAAATTATTGTATCTATTTCTGCAAATAATACTAACACGTAAGTACGTGTGGGAATGGAAGTTGACGGATACTGGCATATTCTAAAACTACAGCAGAAGTTTAAAGAAAAATATGAAATTAGTTACAGAAGTGTCTGCCTCATCCTCCAAGGGCGCCAAGAAAGACGAAAAGAAGATGGCGTGGGTAAATTATTAATAAATGGGTGATTATTCATCATGCTTTGTAGTCAATAAGAATTTAGTTCGATGATAAAACTTTAAAGGCGGATTTGAGATTGAAATATAAAAACACAAACTTATCTAAAAAGAAGTTATAAAACGGATACATTTGACTTTCATACAAACTAATTCACAAAACAATAAAAAAAGCATCCTCTCTCATCTTCCTAGCGGAATTGAATTTTTACCTCAATATACATAATACAATACATTACAAGCAGTATGTTTTATAGTATTTTATAAAAATAATATATTTTTTTAGTGATAAGAGATTATTCAGAAAAGGTAATAAAACAAAAGTGATAAATGGCAATCTAAGATAGGAAATTGGGTGAGAAATTTTATTCTAAGTTACTTTAATAAATAAAATGAGCCTTTTGATGTTAGTCTAAAGTATTTTTTATACAACAACTTACAATTAATATCGGTTATATTGAATGCACAATTTAATATTATCAGTTTAACATAAATTATTTATTTAAACATTGAACCGAATTTATTAGATGATTAACCGAGACATTGCTGATATTAGATACATTCACTAGTAAAACATGACCACTCATCATCACCACTTTTCATTAAAAAGGCAATCTTCAAAATATCCATATAATAATTAAATGAACGAGGCCCTCATTTTAGTTAGAGTTGGTTGTATGAAATCGTTCCCAGTTTTCAGTACGATGAAGTTTCAATGAGATTGTATTGGCTGGTACCCAAGTTTAAGGACTAAATCCGAGTATAACTTTTATTTTAGTTCTCAAATAGGCAAGCGATTGGTGCCAATAGACCTTTTGCTTTCATTTAAAAATTTGCTTTAACTCGATTGCTTTTTTTATTAAAATTTCCTATTGAAATGTTATGTAACTTTCAAAGCGCTCGTGAATAATACATAAATTTTATTGAAGTTTCAGATTGTACGTTACATTTGTGAATGTATTTTCTATTCGCTAATGTAATTCTAACCGCATTTTAGAAATTTGTCAACACAAGCTTTCGCTTAGCTTTCTCCCTTGGGGTCAATTTCACACACATAAAATATCTGGTTTCCATGAGATAGCTTTTTTAAAATAATATAATAAATAAATTAAGTCTCATAACCTCATAAATTCTCCATCCTTTCATTGAGATTGGTCAATTGCCTCGAGCCGAATACAGACACACACGGCGCGTTACTTAGATCCGTTGACCAATGACAATGTAACGAATCGCACCGCCGTTCTTCTTTTATTTTAAATTCTCACCCCACGTTCCGTGTCAGTTTCACATATCACATTTCTAAGTAGACAGTCCGTCTCTTCTATTGAATAAATATTACTTCAAATAAATTAGGAAGGCTTTCGTTCGTTGAAGGTAAAGCCTGATACATTTATAGTAGGTCTGTTTTGTTTTTTATTTTGATTTCTTGTGTAGTGATCTATTGCTTGGTAAAAAAATAAACCAGTGGCGCTACAACCTTCTTAGGTAGAAGCGTGAGATTTTTGTATCTGTTCCATGATTTGTCAATCTAATAAGCTAGTAGGTGATCAGCCTCCTCTGCCTGATACACGCATTCGAATTTTTGGATCGGCAAGGCAAGCCCCGGGATGTTTTTCTTCACCGTTCGTGTTCACATACGAAAATCTATTATAACTGTATATGTAAGATATCATAGATTTTTCTCTCGAACAGTACAAATGAGCAAAATAAATACAAAGGATCGTTACATGTCAATGTTTCCGATAGGTTTGTACCTGACATGTGATAGGCGTTTGCGGCGAGTTTATTTTTGTATTATTCGCAATAAATAGAACACAAATTTCTGAATCGCTACACCGCTTCATAACACCGGGATTTTAATGCTTCATTTCTGTTCATATTTTCAATAAGTGCAATGTTTTAACCTGCCATAACACAAAGATTTTTAATCATTTAGGATGTATGTTGTTGAGTTGTTGTTCAATTTAATTAAAATAAACTGGCCTGACTCAAACACAGTATGATCAAAGAAAATCATATCTGCCGCAAACGAGTATTTTTTAGAACTACCTTGAGAAATTATATTGCTCGTAGAAGTTAATTTTCTTATATTTAATAGTATTAGAATCTTAAAATAGTTTTTATCAACTTAAGACTTTTAATAAATAAACAGTGTAGAGCCTAGGATTCTCGCTGTATTGCGTTACTAAGACACTGGATACTAAGTTATAATTTATCCGCTACTATCGATCAGATTCCCTTTTATATGAGTAAAATAATAACGAATAATTATCGTTATAGATATACAATATTGTATGTAAAAGAAACGCTTCATGGGCATATTTGTAACTAATCGGAAGCAAGAACATGCATCGTTCAAATGGATACGCCTAGATAGCGTAGTAAACATTACAAATTGCATGGAAAAAAGCCGTAATAATTGTATTGGCGTATCCGAATACGTCATGACAGTACTATGGTAAAAGTGGTCAGACACCTTGAAAGTTCATCTAAGCGGCAGACAATAGCCCACATTTACACTCAGCCCTGTCGGACACGGCAGTGACCAAGAAATTGGGTATGCTGTGTATTGCCTTACTAAATAGATCAATCCCGCTGCCACTACTCAGGCCGCTGCTTTGCCCATTGTTGCGAGTAAAGAGGTGACAACATTGCAGCAAGAAGGACTTTTGGCAATATTGCTGGCAGCGGCAGAAGAGAGCAAGGGCTGATTTATCATTCGTAATGGTCGTTTCATCATCGGACGTCGAGGCAGAATTCGAAATTCCACCCGTATCACCTCGACGTCCGCCGTTCCACAACTGAGCGTTTTACAAGTCAGTTTTTGCCGCGCACCACCACTATGTGGAACCAGCTGCCCACTGAAGTATTTCCGAACCATTTCGACTTAGGGTCCTTCAAGAAAAGAGCGTACCAATTCTTAAAAGGCCGACAACGCACTCGCGAGCCCTCTGGCATTGAGAGTGTCCATGGGCGGCGGTATCACTTAACATGAGGTGAGCCTCCTGCCCGTTTGCCCCCCGTTCTATAAAAACTACAAAAACAAAAACACTTGTATATAATTATTCGTAAATTGAAGAATCTTTAACGTTCAGAACAATTCAATCATACCACATGCGTAATGTAAGCAAGTCAGAAAATGTTCGTATTTCAGTGTAGGTAGCGGAATTGCTGAAATCGAATGAACTCGAGTGAGCTTTAAAATCATTTGCATCGCCCGGCGGCGTTACAAGGCACACTCAATCCTAGTAACGAACCCAGTCAATTTATTCATTGCTTTGGACTACATTATGTATATTTTTACAGAATAACTAATGCGGAAGACTGTCCTTTTAATGGGTAATAGCTATTGAAGTGAAGATCATTTAGTAGCTTTCCTTTTAGTTACCTGTATGGAATGCAGATAGTTAGAAACGGTTTTGTAATTGAAATTGTTTTAGGGTCAAAGATTGTGTTATTCCTATTTCAAAAACACTTATTAATTAAAGAAGGGATCTTGTTATGAACTGTGGTTTCCATACGATTGTAATCGTTCGTGTGAGCAATAATAAACCTTTCAATATTGTTAAATAAAGTGGCGATTTCGAACGCAAAATAAGGATTCGTAATCTATACAGGAGATTATACAGAAAATGTTGAATAATGGGTATAAGTTTAATAATCAAACAACCAACATTCTGATAGGAGCCTCTTACATCAACAGCAACATTAAGGTAAGCGCGAGGGACCCTCGCTATTGAGGAGAACAAAAGAAGAGGAAATGACCATTAAACTCCCCTAGCAAAGGTGTGACCCTAATTATTCAAAAAGACGAACGCTGTTTAAGATAATTCATCTCACGTAGAGTTTTATCTCGGTGACAAATTGCAGCCAACGTTCCGCAATAACTCAGGTATTTTAATGAACAGCCCACTAAGTTTTAAAGATATAAATCTTAAGACATTCTTGAGAGATTCGATTTTTAAAAGTTTATTTCAAATTATATGATTTAAACGCTGTGCCTTTGTATATTATGCATATATAACGGTATAAGTATAAGTCATTGTCCTATAATAGACGGGTCCTACGACGGATTCATAAGTCCACATTACTTGGGTATGCAGACAACTTGGATCTAGTAACGCAAAAACAAAAAAACAGTGTGTTACACAAAAAATGTGAAAAACCAAAGTATATGACGACAACACTATTAGGAGCAAGAAACCCGTTTGTCGTGAAAGACATAAGCTTTGCACAATGCGAGCAGTTTGTTTACTTAGACTCAATGGTGACTAGTGATAATAATCCCAGCCGAGAGATCAGTAGACGCATTATAATAGCAAATTGCTGCTACTTTAAAATCAAGCATAATCTGTGCAAAACTTAGCATCGACCAGAGCTTACAATGGTTCTGAAACCTGGCCCCTCAGCAAGAAAGACAAGTATTTAGCTACAAGCGTATTCGCTACAGTGAAGAACTTTATAACATCCATCCATCATTTTAGAATTACGTTTTGATTTCATCCATATTGACGACGCCAACATCGTCCAATTCCTAAAGTGCAACAGGCTCAAGTTGCTGGAACATGTGCACGGAATGGCGGACGACAGAACCCCAAGGTCCTTACTGAATTCACAAGCCGGTGGCAAGAGAAAATCCGGTGGGATGGAATTGTCAGAGACGTCGAAACAATAGGGGTTCGAAGTTGGACGCAAGAAGCACTAAATAGATTGCGATGGTAAAATATACTTGAGGAGGCTAAGGCCCACAAGGGGCTGTATAGTCATTGATGATGAAAAATTCATAGAGCCTAGTTTACTAGTTTTATTTCACATATTAAATACAGCCTACAGCTCGTAGCAACTACGTAACTGCTACGGATGCTACGAGTGAATTTGAACACTCTCACTAAAAACTCAATTATACTTTTTAAATCCGGTTTTTTAAATACATTTTACTCTTTATTAACTTAAACAGTTATACTACATTGTTTAAACAATAGTACCTACTATTTTATATCAAATATTTTGTACGCTTTGATGTGAGTGTTTTAGACTATGTTTTAGTTAAATTAGTGTGAAAAGGCTTCGATAGATAAAAACTGCTGTCATGTACTAAACATAAGTTGGTATACTTTTATATTATTTGGTATACTTTCTTGTGTGAAATTAACTGATGCGAACTCACAGCCGTTTTCCTTTATAAATAAATTTCTTTTTATGTCGAAACCATGCATGCTTTGCCTTTATATAAACATGAATGTCTCTTAAAGTATTTTCTCATATCCCTGTCAGCTATTATTCCACAATTCTTTTGTGGGTTTGCTGAAAGAAAAGCGTCTGTGGCAGACAACCACCCTAAACATAATTCTAAAATGATTTTAATGTGCGGCTCTTTACTAGCGCACGCATTGTATTCTTCGCCTTATATAATTCTTTTTAAAATATGAGAAATGAAATACAAAAATTAGAATACAAAATTCATTGTTCGCTTTATGAACTATACACGGGAAGTTGCTTAATACAAATCAGAATGTGCTGTTTTTTGTTTCAAATATAAAAATTTGAAATGTCACTGACATTTGTAGATTTTACTCAGAAACTGTTGTATTTTAGGAATTAGTCGAAGATAAAGCTTTTCTTGAAGTAGGCCTACAGATTCTAACTACACAGCTTTTTTTTTAAATCCTTAAATCCTTTGAAATAAAAATTTTTTTGATTAAAAATAAAAATGTGTTTAATTCGTTATAGGTACATATAGTACATATATTACAATTGGTCAATTTTGGGACCCTATTAAGAAAAAGATACCTGTGACTGTCCCATCTCACATATTATACATAACACGACAAATTTTACCCACTATTAATAAGGACATTGCTATTATAAACATTGTATTGTATTTAATAATTGTTAGCATTATTATAAAAAGAAAATTGTAGCCTTATATTTTTTTATCTCTATTGCATTCCCATCGACGGAAAAATTATTATACATTATTAAACTCTACTATATTATTATTTAATTTTAATGTTGCATAAACAGATAACTCAATGTAAAAATATATTGAAGCATGTGTGTCTACTGTCTGAAGAGAGAGGCGATTGAGTCACGTGACCAGATTTCTAATACGTGGATCAAGGAATATGAATATATCTATTGTAGAGGGTTCAAAATTCACACGTTTTTAAACGTTGAAATATTATACATATTGTATGGGATATATCATAGCGATAGCTTATTTGTCATTGACATATGTCTTGCACAGAAGGCTGTACACCTGTTTAACTACTGTATCACTTATGTACAGTATAAGTAATACCTTAAATACGATTGAAAGAGATATATAAGCTATATATAAAGTTGAAACTTGCGACAGTATGTATGATAGTTAATAAACATTCCACACACGCAAAACTAATTAAAACCATTTCCAATACCTCACTCTACATTTAATTAAAAACCTTTCTAACAAAAGGGTCAATATAGAAATTATTTAGTGAAAGTCTGAGATCGCTTCACAGCCTTATTCACTAAACACGTTAACTTTACAACATACTCGACACTTCCATTTAGATATGTTTTTTAAAGAAAAAACAATCTTACACTATAAATCTATTAGTTTTACCATCTTATTAAATCCTGTATCAGTCTACATACACATCGTATATCAATGTAATTTATATCTATAATAATATCATAAATACGAAAATATGTTTGTAATTAATTAATCAAAACAATTTGACGGATTTGTTAAATATTTCACCAATGCTATATTGTTTCTGAGTAATATAGGCTATATTTATTTCCAATATTAAGAAATAATTATTCAGTCCTGTAAAGCCAGAATATGCCATTAAAAGCAAAGAACTGAAATTACATTACAGCGAAACTATATTAAGTTAAAAAAAGTATAATCATTTTTGTAAACACAAATATCGGTGTCAAATTATTACATCATTTAATTATTATCATTAAATATTTAGAAAATGATTGAAAGTAGAAGTAAGCTATTAATTCGTATTAATGGTTATGGTAATTATAAAAAGTGTATCTCTGGAATGGACATATTATAATTTTGCAACGTAAAATAGTTTTTATTCTTAAACGATTTAATTACTCAATAAATGCGCGAATAAAGGCATATAACGTGCTGGCATGAATCCCTTATTTATTGAAAAGGTTTAATATTGTAATCGAAAACAATGACACGTATTGTTTCACAAATTAGCTGCCATTGTTCTCTAAACAAGTAAATTATATTAGATTTCTCATTAAGTTACCTACATAAATTATATTTTGATTTATTTGTCTATTTAATATATACTAGTTAAATTTAATTAATTTTATATTTTATTTATCTTGTGTAAATCAATGTTGCACAGTCACCTTCGTACAACTTTGCACATATCTTTGAAACCTTTGATCACTGTATTTGTATGTAATTGCCGAAATGTCGTCGCAAAGATAAAATATAAAAGGCAGCGTTTATCCTTCATCCTAGATGAACATAGAATAATAGAAAATAGAAAAATTCCTGCGTGCCGTACAAAAGTATATTTAATTTGATAGTGCAATTTGCATATACTTAAATATAAAACTGTAATGTTGGTCTCATGTTTCATATACCTTATGTACTTAACAGCATTATGGAATGCATGAAATAGATTTGACATGGGTTTTATTTAATAAAGTATTCTTTACCATGGAACTCGGCTAAATGACAATTTTTATATTATTTTTATTTTAATATTATTTTAATTAATATAATATAGTCATGGTAATTTCGTTGAAATGGTTTTGAGTACAGAAAGGCAATACTTATGACTTAATACTTACATAATACGATTTACTTTCGTATGATTTAAAACTAATTTATAAATTGAATTTTCGTGAACGTTCCCATATTTAAAATACAGTATAAATGAAACAAAATAATATTGTACATATTCAAAGAAACCTATTTAATCTATTTCCATTCCAAAGTCTATTTTGTTATTTTTGTTCCAAATCATGAAATCGTTCCATTTTGCTCCCTCCAAGGTTGCTAATTAACCGTAAAATTAATGACACTTTAACATTGGACTTTGTGAATGATGTAATTTTAAGCTAATTATGGATTGAAAGGATTAAAAAGTAATTAGCAATGACGCTAATGACTCAGACAATATTCTTTTTCCATTTCAGTTAAATTTACTTTGAAATTCTTTGAAATATTTACAAAAGGTGAACAGTATTTTAATCCAATAATAATAGGGGAAAGTCTGATGTCTCTCTCTTTTTACCGAAACATAGATTTCAAATAGATTCCTTAATATAACTGTATTGATACATTTCAGAAATTTTCTATTTTTTATAGGTATAGTTTGTTTTGTTTGAATGTCAATAACAAAGCTTCTTCTTTCAATACAAACATATAGCTATAAATTTAATTGCACGTAAAAAGATTAGGTCGCCACAAAGTTTTCTCCAAGTATAATAACAATGTTAAATGGGGACGAAGTCGCAGGCATGAGCGTGTTTAATAAGAAAAATATCTTATTTAGTTTATTAAGTGTCGCTTAGGGGCAAAAACAACGAAAGATTTACAACGCACTTTCAGCCCAAGCCGGCTGGTCTAGCTTGATAACCACTACTATTTCATAGCTTAAGGCTAGAAGAGGAAAAACTTATTACAGTGATATTTGGAAGTCTTTTAGCAATCTTTGCTCTTTAAGGTTTGACGTACGTATGTAAGTACATAATCGGATGTCTAAATAGACGCATAAATATCCAATAAGTACAGTGGAGCTACAAAAACCTTAGATTTCTGTATATGTTTCTTGATAAAAAAAATCTTTAGGCAAGTTTCTATACCTAACATATGCCGTCGATTTTTGAGTACTGTAAATCGAACGTGTCGCTCACTCAAGCTAATAAAAAGCTAGGTTTAATTGCTATCTTTATATAAAACGTCGAGGGAGAATACGAAATTCCACCCGCATCACCTTGACGTCCGTCGTTTCACAACGGAGCGTTTTTTAAGTCAGTTTCTGCCGCGCACCAACACTATGTGGAACCAGCTGCCCACTGAAGTGTTTCTGAATTGCAGAACCAATTTGAATTAGGGTTCTTCAAGAAAATAGTTTACCAATTCCTAAAAGACCGGCTACGCACTCGCGAGCCCTCTGGCATTGAGAGAGTCCATCGGCGGTATCACTTAACATCAGATGAACCTCCTGCCCGTTTCAAAAGCAAACTCAAAATAACTTTATTCATATAGGTAAACAAGTACACTTATGAACGTCAACAGAAAAGATGTTCAATTGATTCTAAATTTACATTTAGACCAGTTCACAAGTCAAGGGCGTAGAGCGGCGAAGAAGAACTAGCAAGAGACTCTCCGCCACTCTTTTTAATCGACAAGTTTTTAATCATACACATTGTTTGTCAGGCAGAGCAGCCACAAATATTTGAACTGGACCAATCAATCCCAAGGATTAGGATCATTTAAATAATCGTCAAATTTATAAAAAGCTTTATTGATTAATTTACGTTTCGACTACGTTACGAGAGTTTTGAATTTATTCAGTTATAATTATTTATTACGCTTGGGAGTTTGTTGTAAAAACTAATACAATTTCTATATAAGGAGTGGTTCATCTTCTGGAGTCTGGCTGGTCGTACACTTAGTTAGCGCTTACAAAAAAGCGTTCAAAAATAATGCATAAATGTTAAAATGTCTCTATGAGTCTCAAAACTCAATTGAATGTTTATGGATCTCTCACTAACGAAATATTTTGTCTAGATACTTGTACATACCGATATAGTTTGACGAAATTTAAAACGCGGGGCTACAATATTATCTACATCATCTGTTTATGGCTGTATTCGTCTTACCGTGCTCTCCATGATTATCCTTGATAATAATTTAATTAAGCAAAATCTATTGGATATGAAATATTATAAGTGCATTGCCAGTTCTTATAGTAGATGCAAGTAATTATAATGGCATAATCACGTGCTAGTTTTATATTGTATACATTCGATATATATCTTGAAAAGACATTATAGTACGGGAGGTAGCAACGTTTTCGAGAAAGAATTTCAGGTCAGCTGATTTTGTGATATGTCTTCCTTCTTGCACTTCCGGTTAGAGTCTGGGCAATCTGGCTGCCGGTAGCGGTTGCGTTCATTAGTGCGCATCCTATCTGTCCAGGTAATAATCCTGGATTTTAAAAGCATTTTAAGAAGCGTAATTTTTAATTTTTCGTTTTTAAATACGTCTACCTGACATACTTTTTTTATTGCCAGACATTTTTCACGTTGCTAACTATGTGCCAGACGCGATTTTAAGTTTTATTTTTATAAAAATTTCAAAGCATTTTAGAATGTCTGTAATTTTAATATTATGTTATTTAAATATAAGGAAAACTGAAAATGAATTTGCCAGACATTAATTCGGTTGTTAAGTCTTGAATTAAAATGATAAAGTTTTGCAGTATGATGAAGCATTGCATTTTAAGAAGCGTAATTTTTGATTTTTCCTTTTTAAATACGTCTACCTGACATACTTTTTTTATTGCCAGACATTTTTCACGTTGCTAACTATGTGCCAGACGCGATTTTAAGTTTTATTTTTATGAAAATTTCAAAGCATTTTAGAATGTCTGTAATTTTAATATTATGTTATTTAAATATAAGGAAAACTGAAAATGAATTTGCCAGACATTAATTCGGTTGTTAAGTCTTGAATTAAAATGATAAAGTTTTGCAGTATGATGAAGCATTGCATTTTAAGAAGCGTAATTTTTGATTTTTCCTTTTTAAATACGTCTACCTGACATACTTTTTTTATTGCCAGACATTTTTCACGTTGCTAACTATGTGCCAGACGCGATTTTAAGTTTTATTTTTATAAAAATTTCAAAGCATTTTAGAATGTCTGTAATTTTAATATTATGTTATTTAAATATAAGGAAAACTGAAAATGAATTTGCCAGACATTAATTCGGTTGTTAAGTCTTGAATTAAAATGATAAAGTTTTGCAGTATGATGAAGCATTGCATTTTAAGAAGCGTAATTTTTGATTTTTCCTTTTTAAATACGTCTACCTGACATACTTTTTTTATTGCCAGACATTTTTCACGTTGCTAACTATGTGCCAGACGCGATTTTAAGTTTTATTTTTATGAAAATTTCAAAGCATTTTAGAATGTCTGTAATTTTAATATTATGTTATTTAAATATAAGGAAAACTGAAAATGAATTTGCCAGACATTAATTCGGTTGTTAAGTCTTGAATTAAAATGATAAAGTTTTGCAGTATGATGAAGCATTGCATTTTAAGAAGCGTAATTTTTGATTTTTCCTTTTTAAATACGTCTACCTGACATACTTTTTTTATTGCCAGACATTTTTCACGTTGCTAACTATGTGCCAGACGCGATTTTAAGTTTTATTTTTATGAAAATTTCAAAGCATTTTAGAATGTCTGTAATTTTAATATTATGTTATTTAAATATAAGGAAAACTGAAAATGAATTTGCCAGACATTAATTCGGTTGTTAAGTCTTGAATTAAAATGATAAAGTTTTGCAGTATGATGAAGCATTGCATTTTAAGAAGCGTAATTTTTGATTTTTCCTTTTTAAATACGTCTACCTGACATACTTTTTTTATTGCCAGACATTTTTCACGTTGCTAACTATGTGCCAGACGCGATTTTAAGTTTTATTTTTATAAAAATTTCAAAGCATTTTAGAATGTCTGTAATTTTAATATTATGTTATTTAAATATAAGGAAAACTGAAAATGAATTTGCCAGACATTAATTCGGTTGTTAAGTCTTGAATTAAAATGATAAAGTTTTGCAGTATGATGAAGCATTGCATTTTAAGAAGCGTAATTTTTGATTTTTCCTTTTTAAATACGTCTACCTGACATACTTTTTTTATTGCCAGACATTTTTCACGTTGCTAACTATGTGCCAGACGCGATTTTAAGTTTTATTTTTATGAAAATTTCAAAGCATTTTAGAATGTCTGTAATTTTAATATTATGTTATTTAAATATAAGGAAAACTGAAAATGAATTTGCCAGACATTAATTCGGTTGTTAAGTCTTGAATTAAAATGATAAAGTTTTGCAGTATGATGAAGCATTGCATTTTAAGAAGCGTAATTTTTGATTTTTCCTTTTTAAATACGTCTACCTGACATACTTTTTTTATTGCCAGACATTTTTCACGTTGCTAACTATGTGCCAGACGCGATTTTAAGTTTTATTTTTATAAAAATTTCAAAGCATTTTAGAATGTCTGTAATTTTAATATTATGTTATTTAAATATAAGGAAAACTGAAAATGAATTTGCCAGACATTAATTCGGTTGTTAAGTCTTGAATTAAAATGATAAAGTTTTGCAGTATGATGAAGCATTGCATTTTAAGAAGCGTAATTTTTGATTTTTCCTTTTTAAATACGTCTACCTGACATACTTTTTTTATTGCCAGACATTTTTCACGTTGCTAACTATGTGCCAGACGCGATTTTAAGTTTTATTTTTATAAAAATTTCAAAGCATTTTAGAATGTCTGTAATTTTAATATTATGTTATTTAAATATAAGAAAAACTGAAAATGAATTTGCCAGACATTAATTCGATTACTAAGCCTTGAATTAAAATGAAAAAGTATTGCAGTATAATGCTTGTAGTACGAGCATAAAAAGGAATATAAAATTAGATTAAAATTAATAATCAACACTTTATTTAAATTGTCCTAATTACTAAATGTAAGTTATGAATAATTCATGCAACGTGAAAAATGTCTGGCAATAAAAAAAGTATGTCAGGTAGACGTATTTAAAAAGGAAAAATCAAAAATTACGCTTCTTAAAATGCAATGCTTCATCATACTGCAATACTTTATCATTTTAATTCAAGACTTAACAACCGAATTAATGTCTGGCAAATTCATTTTCAGTTTTCCTTATATTTAAATAACATAATATTAAAATTACAGACATTCTAAAATGCTTTGAAATTTTTATAAAATAAAACTTAAAATCGCGTCTGGCACATAGTTAGCAACGTGAAAAATGTCTGGCAATAAAAAAAGTATGTCAGGTAGACGTATTTAAAAAGGAAAAATCAAAAATTACGCTTCTTAAAATGCAATGCTTCATCATACTGCAAAACTTTATCATTTTAATTCAAGACTTAACAACCGAATTAATGTCTGGCAAATTCATTTTCAGTTTTCCTTATATTTAAATAACATAATATTAAAATTACAGACATTCTAAAATGCTTTGAAATTTTTAAAAAAATAAAACTTAAAATCGCGTCTGGCACATAGTTAGCAACGTGAAAAATGTCTGGCAATAAAAAAAGTATGTCAGGTAGACGTATTTAAAAAGGAAAAATCAAAAATTACGCTTCTTAAAATGCAATGCTTCATCATACTGCAAAACTTTATCATTTTAATTCAAGACTTAACAACCGAATTAATGTCTGGCAAATTCATTTTCAGTTTTCCTTATATTTAAATAACATAATATTAAAATTACAGACATTCTAAAATGCTTTGAAATTTTTATAAAAATAAAACTTAAAATCGCGTCTGGCACATAGTTAGCAACGTGAAAAATGTCTGGCAATAAAAAAAGTATGTCAGGTAGACGTATTTAAAAAGGAAAAATCAAAAATTACGCTTCTTAAAATGCAATGCTTCATCATACTGCAAAACTTTATCATTTTAATTCAAGACTTAACAACCGAATTAATGTCTGGCAAATTCATTTTCAGTTTTCCTTATATTTAAATAACATAATATTAAAATTACAGACATTCTAAAATGCTTTGAAATTTTCATAAAAATAAAACTTAAAATCGCGTCTGGCACATAGTTAGCAACGTGAAAAATGTCTGGCAATAAAAAAAGTATGTCAGGTAGACGTATTTAAAAAGGAAAAATCAAAAATTACGCTTCTTAAAATGCAATGCTTCATCATACTGCAAAACTTTATCATTTTAATTCAAGACTTAACAACCGAATTAATGTCTGGCAAATTCATTTTCAGTTTTCCTTATATTTAAATAACATAATATTAAAATTACAGACATTCTAAAATGCTTTGAAATTTTTATAAAAATAAAACTTAAAATCGCGTCTGGCACATAGTTAGCAACGTGAAAAATGTCTGGCAATAAAAAAAGTATGTCAGGTAGACGTATTTAAAAAGGAAAAATCAAAAATTACGCTTCTTAAAATGCAATGCTTCATCATACTGCAAAACTTTATCATTTTAATTCAAGACTTAACAACCGAATTAATGTCTGGCAAATTCATTTTCAGTTTTCCTTATATTTAAATAACATAATATTAAAATTACAGACATTCTAAAATGCTTTGAAATTTTCATAAAAATAAAACTTAAAATCGCGTCTGGCACATAGTTAGCAACGTGAAAAATGTCTGGCAATAAAAAAAGTATGTCAGGTAGACGTATTTAAAAAGGAAAAATCAAAAATTACGCTTCTTAAAATGCAATGCTTCATCATACTGCAAAACTTTATCATTTTAATTCAAGACTTAACAACCGAATTAATGTCTGGCAAATTCATTTTCAGTTTTCCTTATATTTAAATAACATAATATTAAAATTACAGACATTCTAAAATGCTTTGAAATTTTCATAAAAATAAAACTTAAAATCGCGTCTGGCACATAGTTAGCAACGTGAAAAATGTCTGGCAATAAAAAAAGTATGTCAGGTAGACGTATTTAAAAAGGAAAAATCAAAAATTACGCTTCTTAAAATGCAATGCTTCATCATACTGCAAAACTTTATCATTTTAATTCAAGACTTAACAACCGAATTAATGTCTGGCAAATTCATTTTCAGTTTTCCTTATATTTAAATAACATAATATTAAAATTACAGACATTCTAAAATGCTTTGAAATTTTCATAAAAATAAAACTTAAAATCGCGTCTGGCACATAGTTAGCAACGTGAAAAATGTCTGGCAATAAAAAAAGTATGTCAGGTAGACGTATTTAAAACGGAAAAATCAAAAATTACGCTTCTTAAAATGCTTTTAAAATCCAGGATTTTTACCTGGACAGATAGGATGCGCACTAATGAACGCAACCACTACCGCCAGCCAGATTGCCCAGACTCTAACCGGAAGTGCAAGAAGGAAGACATATCACAAAATCAGCTGACCTAAAATTCTTTTTTTTCAAACGTTGCTACCTCCCGTACTATTAAGAAATCAGATAATATCAATATGATTCCGTCAGTCCTTCGATGGAACGAAAGGTCCATAATTTAAATCTAAATCCTGACAGGCTCCATGAAAGATTACCGTTAAACAAACCGCGACAGATCGACAACGCTCTCTAAGTTACAGGGAATCGGAAAAAAATATTTTTAAACGTTCCAATAATAATGTTGTTTACGCTTTTTTGTATGGAAGTTAATATAATCTTACTTCTTATTATACAAACTCGGTTGGTAAATTTAATTTATGTTTAAGATCTATTGAATTATTTAAATGTTAATGCTAGGTAATTCTTTGAAATGAAATAGAAAGTTCTGAGAAACTACAATAAAGTAGAATGTTATGTTCCATCTACTTGGAACCAACAACAGAGTTGGTGCGGCTTGTTAAGCTGCTGAAAAAGCATGCAAATACAGGGGTCTAGGCTCCGAATATGATTTTGTCCCATTCGGTGTCAAGACCCTCTAGGTCCGTGGGGTCCTAGCGCTATAAAGCTTTTTAAGGAAATAGCAAAAAGGTTAGTCGACATCACAGGAGACCGAAGAGCAGGCAGTTACCTCCGACAAAGATTTAGTCATGCTATTCACAGGGGGAACGCTGCCAGTATCTTCGAAACCTTGCTTAAAGGGACTCCTTTTAATAATATATTCTAGTTATTATATTTTAAGGTTTGTTGTTGTTTTTCTGTTATTAACTTAAACGTAGATGAATAGACAAAGATGAATAAATAAAGTAGAACAAGAATAAAATTACAACCCAAAAAATGGGGTCAACTCGGCTTTTAGTTACTGTCACACGCTGATCTTTAGTGGGCCGATAGTGTCTAGTACTTGGCATTAATTTGTTTGTTCAAATTATTGTAATATTTATGGCATGGTATCGAATTTCGACCAACTTTGTACAGTGGCTACGTGACCACGTAACCAACAAATTTGTTCAACAAATGCCTTCAACTGTTATCCCTTTTAATTAGTCCGACATATACAATTTTAAATTTACTTAAAAGTCAGAACAACAGGTATTTTTAATTTTAGTGCTGTCTTATCTATATTAAGAAAATAAAGTCAGAATTAAAATTCAAGATTATTCAAATAATAATATAAAATACGATATGGAAAAAAATACATGGAAATTGGAGTACGATTCGATTCTTCCAATTTATTTCCGCCCGCTATAGCTTCCAGCTTACACTCAAGATATGCGAAGAGAAACTGTTCAATCCACAGAACACATGTGCGTGTCAAACTGAATATGATAGATGAATCCCCCTACCCACTCTTCATTTCGCTCAACACCTGTGAAAATTGACTGCGTGCCTATCGATCGAAATAAAGTACTGAATAACAAATGTAACTTTTAAAGAATATGTCATATGTGCTGCAGTCGACACGGAACAAAACACTTTCCAAGATAAAATTATTTAATAAAGATAATTGGACAGCCACCATTTTATTAGCTATTAGGCGGTTCCTTTATTACGAATATATATATAAGAAAGATACGTTAAGACGCTATAACTTCACTGTTTTAATAACTATAATAAGAAAAAAATCGCCGTACTTTAATTTCAATGTAAATTGTGCTCGTACTGCTGCTGTCACAGTTATTTTTTTTTCTTCGTGATAACACTGCTTTTGTTTTTCCTTTATGGCTCTGGCACGTTTTGTGCATTAGCCAGCGTCAAGTATAAGATTTTTATAATTCACACTTGTAATTGCCACCCTCGGCCTAGAACGTATTGCTACGTTCTAAACCTTCACAGTCTCCTTTCTTAGGTAGCATACTCACTGCTTGCCTTAGAAATTCGACCGTTCCCTCCATGTACGGTTTAAGCACTTGCCCGGTACCGCACAGCCCTCCCAAAGGCCGAGAACAAATTTAAATTAAATTTAAACTTGCCGTCGAACCGGGAATCGAACCCGGTACCCCTCACCTAGCTGCCACTTAATAAGACCGCTAGGCTATGAGAATAACACTGTTAGCTTACGATTACACTCTTCTTATCTGATTTGGCCAGTAATGGCAGAGTACCTACATACGAGTATATAATGAATAAAAATATTCGACAACAAAAACATATTTATCAGATTAGGTAATACATATTTATTGGTATTTATTTATTGGGCAAAAACGTGGGTGAGAGATATTCTAAAGTTAAAATAAATTAAATTTAAATACTTAAAATCACACAATTTCACATAGATCCTAGTATATGATGTATGATGCGTATAAGAATTATATGAAAACTTTTTTTATTTCATAATGAGCGAACATATTGAGAAAAGGCTACAGAAAATCTTCTTTTCATCCACCTTAAAGCTCAAACTCAGAGCTAAGTTTAACAAAGTTCTAAGATGTATAACATACAAAACTTGTACGTTACAAAACTCAGCCTTAATTAAAATATCATCCAGCCTCAAAAGATAGAAGTTTCCTCGTAAAAAGACGAAAGCTATTAGGGCGGAGTGTCATGAGACTTTATAATTTAATGCTAGCACACCTACATATATGTTCAGCTTTAACAAAACATTAGACTTAAGTCGTGTTTTCATTGTCTATAGCTCTTTTAGAGCTGTGTGTCGCATATTTAAATAAATAGCCAACACACGTCAATAATTATTAACAGCCAGTCTTACTTAAAGCTACAATATCTATTGGAACTTTATTGTTTGTTAGTAATAAAAATAAACCTTAAAATCTATGTATATCATACAAAAGTCCAATGGTAATTATTTAATATTAGATATATATATGAAAAAGGAATTTTTATTCAATTTTTAAAAGACAAATGAAATTCTGTTATGACGTCATTAAAATGTGTGTTATCTTTGATCACTACTCGGCATGGGTTTCCTGACATGTAAAGATATTGTCTATGATTACTGTAGTCAGCTATAGTGACAAGTAAACTGGTTTGACATTTGACGTTTCCCAAGTTATCGGGCGTTTTAGCGGGAAACTTATTGGATATATGGGTGTTCTTTGCTCTATGATACTAGAATGGATAAACGGATTTATATAAAATAGCATAGATATAGATTATAGTCTAGAATATTCTGAAATATCGATCGAATTATATGTGGTTTCATAAACATATTATTATACAAAAGTATTGATTGGTATTCCACGTTAATACTTTTATGAATGATAGGAACCGTTAAAAGTCTTTATGCCTCTTATTAGGCTCAGGAAAATGGAAAAATGAAACAAGCTATTATAACTAACCGAGGAGTATCTTAAAGAGCGTAGCAATTCTTAAAAGGCCGGCAACGAGCCTTTTGGCAGTGAGTGTCCATGGCGGTATCACTTAACATCAGATGAGCCTCCTGTCTGTTATGAAAAAAAAGTAAATTTAGTATTTTGTTTAAATAGTCTACAATATGATAACGAATATTGGGTGAGATTAGAGTATTTAAATTACTTTTCAATTAAAAAGTAAATAGACTGATTTATGTTTTATGTGTACAGCACAATATGTTAAAGACACGAAGATGTTATTAAAGATTTCATACTACATTAGAGTGCCGAACATCACCTTGACATAGCATTTTTTCTTAATCAGAAATTCAGCAGAATTTCCGTTTATTTGCCTCATTCGAGACACGTAAACACAATTTTCACAAGTCTAGAGCGTTTCAACAAACCGTCGATCCTTACTCGTGTTTATCAATCGAAGATCCCTTACTTTTCTTTACTTATTTAATACCGAATCAACGTCAGAGCATCTTTACTGACCAGAATATTAAAAAGCTAAAAGGTTTCTAAAAAATATAAGAGTATTTATATACTTCACTCGAAAGCTTTAATAAAAGCTTTAGTTTTTATAAATGAAACTGTCGTTATACAGTAATAATGTAAATGCAACGTCATAATAGTTTTATAATTACAAAAATGTTTAACGTATAATAACTTAATTTATTACTTTTCACGTGTAATTTATAAATTATTTTCTTCAATATTTATAGTGCTGAGTAGACATGACAGTTTAAGATAGCTACCACAGACGTCCACGGCACTGTTACCGTCATTTATGCGTGTCAAAGTCATAACTGATAATTGTCGCTCTGACAGACAGTGATTTAGCATAAAAAATATCGTTGCTTATACTACTAATAATAGAACGAAAGTCTAATTACATACTTAGTCTTATTTTTATTATAACATAAACAATGTAGGTAGAAAATTTAACTTGCAAATTAATAAATTACAAAGTTAGTGGAGATACCTTAAAATTTTCGTGAAGTTAGCAAAGTTTTGTGGAAGCGATTAGTAACATCCATCTTCAAACACGCCGCTTAATAAATCATAGCGTTATTAAATAATGTATCTAGTTTAATATTGCAACCCAAAGTTCTATTTAGTTTAAGAGCCATCTATCGGGTAAAATTTATAATTATTAATTTCTGTTATTTATCAAGTAATGTACGATACATTGTCTAAAACATTCGTTTTTTATACTTTATATAGTCTAACACTGCATTCTATGCTAAGCAAGCATACATCGTAAAAAGAGCATACGAAGACGAATGAAACGCTTAAGAAAAACAAAATCTTTTTTGTTGTATTTTTGTTAAGTAAGAAAAGTAATTTTCTTGTTTCACGGTAGTATATTTAGACTTCTATATGAGAACCATTCGCTCCTAATTTACAATAATAATATAAGCATAAGTAACTAAACTATTAATTTTTTTTAAAACAATACCTATATGATAATTATTTTAACTACCTCCTAAATTGGAGTATTAAAAATATCAATATTCATATAGTTACTAAAAATAAGACGATGATATAAATGAATTCTAATTATTGACTCCTATTCTAAAATATGTCATCGTAATTTGGCCAAGGCTAGCATCGTGTTTAATTTTCTAACTTTTGGTGCCTTAATTACATTACACAGCGAGAAGTTATGGAGGAAAATATTTTTTTATTATACACTTCTCATAATGGAAATTTAGCTGTTTGCATAATTCCCTCATTTAGGAAACGCCTATTAAGTGACCTTAGTTTGGGCTTTCAATTAAGTGGGAGCTTAGAAAAAGTGTTTTCCGCCATAACCTGCACATTTCGCTTCATCGTTTTGATAAAAAAAATAGATTTTTAAGAAATGTCTGCTTTCCGCTTTTAAATTTTTATTAAACCTCTCTATATATATAATTATTTACTATACTAATATTCTGCCGTCGTAAATAACAACTTTTTCTTGATGAATCTAAATTACAAGGTGATGTTTTATCAAAGTTATTCTTCTATTATATGCCTTAAAGTTAATACAACGAGAATTATGATTCTTTTAATTTTGACTCTATTTAAACTATTAATAATTATTATTCGGTGCTATTGGTGCTAATAATTATCATTCTGTTTAACGCCTCTTCGAGAACACACCGTGCACATATGCGAAGGTTCCACCGTTACTCATATGATACAATCATGTACAATTTTTTTAATGAAGAATTTATGTTTTATGCTGATTTCCAAATAGATCGACTCAAAATTCGCATACAATATAAGATTATAATAATAAACTCGAATATTCGTATATTAAAACCATTATACCAACAAAATGTTGAAACCTCTAAGGTCGTTTAAGAAAAGTGCAAAATTTGCGAAACGTTATGTAAAACGATGGATCCGTTGTAATCTAGTGGACGTTGTCGTAATCCGAGAAAATTTAATTCAAATTAGCGCGGATCTCCTCAGAGCTGTTATCTTGAGTCACTTTCAGATAAACCCCTATCTAGATTGTTCTTCCGAGACAAGAATATTATTTATGCAGACTAACCTTAAATACAGACTTTAAAAGGATGGCTTATGTTGAACAAAATGTTTTTTCATAATAAAATTACAATTACCAAGCTTAAATGCCAACACGGAAAATTTTCAACTATGGCTCTAACGAAATTGTGCGTTTTAACATTATAGGTGCGCGTGAGGCAAGCACCACATAATAAAACTTTCTAAGCCTAGTAGTAGGAAGGAAAAATAAACTTCTTAAGGTCTTAAACACTTATATTTAGAAATTAGCACAAAAGAAACAAAGTTAAAAAAGAAATGAGATGAAAGCAAGAAAAGAAACAGCGTAAAGAAAACTAAGAATTATAAGATGCATTGTTGCATGATGCATGCATTCGCACATTATTAATAATTAATTTTGCACTCTCCGCTGCTCGCGTTGCAACTGGTTGCAGGCTCCAACCACTGCGCCCGTGTCGTCACACATAGCGGTAAAATCACTGACGCCGTGGAAAAAATGGAGTGGTATTTTTGTTCGCCACAACATAAAGGAAATCAATAGAGTATTTAAATGAACGCTCTCGATACAAGATATTGCATTATACAATAGTATAAAGCACTAACAAGGGTGTCTTTGGGCTGTAGTTACTGCCTTATACCTGTTAAGTAGGCCTCCTATCTTAATTAAAAAATACCATTTGTTTATTATATCGAAAGCTTAACTTATATAGCTATATTACAACCAATCCTAAATCCTTGAGAGAACTTCTCTTTCCGTCTTAAGAAAACTTTCGATTACAATTTTAATTGGATAAAACAAGACTTCCATTAAGGTATTAAGGGTACATTAATCAAAACAAAACAAAACTAATTGTGAAGCACCTGTTCTGTTTAACAGCAAATTGGTCGAGTTGGAGCTTAATTACTGAAGTCCCGTTGACCCTGGATGCCTGAGGTACGGTCCCTCTTATTAACTTAGATTGACTGCATTTAGCCTTTTCGGGTAACTATAACCCAACTTTATATTAATTTAACTGTTCTGGGTAATGTAGAAAATGAAAAGTTATTTTAAGAGATCACTTTGAAATAGTTAAGTAATTTGGAAAGGTTCGTGTATGATGACTTTAAAGGGTAAATGAGTATCAAAGTAAAACTGATACAATATTACTTGACTTGAAAATACAATAAATAAATAATAGTTTAAAAAAACTATAAAACACGCTTTTAAAGCACAGGTTGCTCGATAGACGAAAAATATGGCACAGAGCGCCCCACGCTTTTTCACAATAATACCAGTATTTTTTGTTCATTACCATTTTCAGCCTAAATTAGGAATTATTTTTCACTTTTTAGTTTGATGTGCTTTAAAAGCGTGTTTTTTATTTTTTTTAAACTATTATTTATTTTTTATTTTTTAGTTAAATTTTTTTAATTTTTTTTTCGGATTATTGCATTGTCATCGATCTTTGACAGGTGCGCAGAGTTTGAATTAAATCTGTCCGTTAAAAGTGGGTCAAAATCGAGTCCGAAGGAGTTGGTTACATACATACATACATACAGGTGAAGCTAATATAAAGCGTGTAAAAAAAACAAACGTATTAAGAAAAGTAAAAACATCAAACTATAAAAAGCTCCGTCAAGTTTATATTAATCTCGTATCTAAACACGAAATAAAAACTTTGTTTTCGCGTTTCGTTTTAAATGTACCACGTTTTAGTATGCCTTTGAAAAATATATAGCTGCATAGATGAAAGGAGCGGCGGGAATTGAATGATAAATATTTGAAAAAGCGGCATTGTAGCCTACAAGTCGGCCATTGTGTAGTCGGGCGATACTATTCGTTAACCCGTAACGAAAAATGGGTTTACTAAAATATTTGGAGATTGACCCGGGAATAACTTTATTTAGACGTTGCCATTTTTAGAGAGATTATACTGTTAATGATAAAATAATAATTAAAGTAAGTACAGAAAGTAGACTCTATAAATTCTACATTCTTCTAATGAATACAATATCAACTCAATTTACTCAAACCAAAATTTCGAACAACGCGTAATTGCGTTGATTTAATCATTTAACTAAGTTTGCAAAATGATATTTAAAGCTCGGCGTCCCTTCTTTATTCTTTTGTCATTTGAAAGTAATTATACAAAAAGTTTATATTTTTTTATCTGTTAAATTGTTAAGTAATTTCCTGTGTAACAATTTAAAACTTATGACGTTTACGGAATTAAAACTTTATTAACAGACTTTAACGTTTTCTGTTTTATTTTATAAAGAAAGCTCAGTGTTTCATAATGAAAATTGACCATTAATAAATAATAAAATCTTTAGTTCTATTACAAAGATAGTTATGTATGTAGTATTAGCGTTTAATGACATTTCCATGTTTGAAGTTTGAACGTATCTACTATATACAGGTATGATATTTCTTTCAGTATTTATGGCATGACTAGGTATATGCATGGAGATTGGAGACGCCAGAACTGTCTAAAGGTAGACTAAATTAAATAGATTAATACGGCAGTTAATAAACCTAAGTATGTGACTTATGTTCAGTCTATCGGACGATAATTGAACCTTTGATAACATAACTAAGCTGCTTACTTCATTGATTACACTAACATCAATTAATACGATAATTAGATTATTGCATTACTGCTCGTACAAGGGAAATATATAATTACACATCATAGTATGTATATATGTCAACTGTCTAGTCTGCATGTCTTATATGACAATTGACATATTATTCAACTTGTATTATAAGCGCTAATGAATAAGTAATGGTACTCTTTGACGTGAATTCTAATTAAAACATAGTTACATTCTGCTTTATTATAAAACAGAATCTGATAGTATTGTGTTTTATACTTATGATGTATTGTAAAGAAACAACGTAATCAGTAGGTTAGTCAAGTAGGGCTAAGTATGACTTCTATATGTCAAATTAAAAACGTTTTTGACACACCGGAGTTGCACTTAAGTTTCGACTCTAAATCAGATGAGAAGTAAATTGCTTTGGCTAGAATATGGCTTTTTCGTTTTACAGTCTGGATAAACTCATATCTTCCAATCTATAGATCGTAAAATCGAGAAATAAAATATGAATCTATCATAGTACCGGGAACTATGAAGTTTAAAGTTGGCGCCTTTTGTAACACCGTCTGCACTAGCGCAGTTATTATTGGTCCAACTCGGAGTTTAATGTTTGTAAAGTTTTACGAGTTAATAAACTTCCTTTTCCAAGAATTTAATATTTAGTTACTTTGAAAACTGTAATATGAATAGAAAGTATCGTTGAAGATTTTATTAGTAACCAATCATATCACTTACAAAATATGAACCTAATAAAGTTATTTTTTCTCGCAAAGGTTCTTTGGTTTCCTAGGCTGTTATTTGTATAATAAATTAAACGGAAAAATTAACATTTACCCACTACCCAAATACAAATGTAAAAAAAAGGTTACTACTTGGCTGAAGACGTTGAGTTATGATGAAACAGAGGATCTAATAACTGTCATTCTGTAACTCACCCACTTCCCCACACATATACACACACCCACGCACGCATACACACACTTAGAGAGAGAGACACACAGACACATACACACACACATACACACACACACATACACACACACAAACACACACCAAATTTATTTTTAAAACTCCGTTGCACAATGTTTTCTTTAGCACTTAATACTTATTTTCTTCTATTGTAACCTTTGACATGATTGTACGCGTTCCGGTCCGGTGGTGGAGAGGCTGGTTATCTGTCACTCAGGTCTCCTGTTACAGAGACCAGTCTCTCACATACACTTCCTAATGTTATAATCTTAGTTTAATCATAAAAACCTTATGTATGTGAGAGAAGAAAATAAAGATTATTATTATTATTATTATTATATCTATAATATTATAGTCATTCTACATTTGAATCACATACGATGATAATTAAGACAATTTTTTTATAAAATACTTTATTTTAAATAACAAAAAGCAGATGAACTCTTACAATACGTCTGTTGAAACCCACAAAACGAACATTAATCTCTGCATAATTTTATTCAAAAATGTTGTATAATTTAATTCTGAAAAATACATTACATATGAAACGTAAATTATCTATGACAACAAAGGCAGTAATAGTTCACACAATATTACAAGTGTAAGCCTAAGACCATAGTCGGCTAGTCTAAGTATTATCTTGAACACGTCACATACAAGAGCGATATTCATCTTCCCACAGAGCCTCTATTGTTTTAGAACCTAATGAAGACAATGAATAGTTTATCATAGTTATACGCGGTTTTCTCGCTAACTTTGAATGCGGGCTTCATCTTAACCATAACTCACACCTGTCAACAACTAACGTTTACATTAAACTATTGGCAATATGTTAAATTGTGATTATCGTTTATTAAAAGGTTTTAATAATACATAACAATCAAATATACGGTACAGTCAAAATCTGTTATAATGACATCGAAGGGACTACTCATATTTAGTCGTAAAAGTCGTAAAAACGTTGTTATTAAGTATTTAATACAATAGAATTTAGCCGGGACCTTTGATTTTGGTCACTATTACATTGACAAATGACGTCTGAGGCCCAGGCCTAAAAATATTGTAGCCTGATATTTTTTTATTAGTATCTTAATATAAATTTTGATACGACTTCTAATGGAGCGTAACATATCCTCCAACGCCAGCAACGCACCCATGTGCGGCGGTTAGCATTTTCCTCTGACTCATGGGCTAAACGGTCTCAAATGTATAAAAGATCTTAAGACAATAAGATTTTTCATTAAAATTGGTCTAGTATTTTAAATAAGTATAATTGTGCTAAGCCAGTAAAAGAAATAAGAAAGTTTAGATGTAAAAATTTAAAACTTTTGTGGTCACAAACTATAAAGCTATGGACATACATAAACGAACAGTGCCGCTTTAGGTTTTCGTGATTTCAATGTGATAATGATGCTCCCCTCCAGAGTGCAGCATTACTGTTAAGCCAGAACTTGGCGGTATGAATTTTGCTTTGAAATAATTTCGACGTAATTATATTCAGTTTTCATTTTCATCAAGGCTTTGTTTAAAAGTAGAACATTCACTCAAACTAAACAAACTATTATGAGCGTACATTAACGTAATGAATTCATATTAAAAAAAAGGTTTTATAACAATACGTGAATGCGCTTTCATAGACAATACAAAGAGGAAACTGACATAAACAATACCAAGGAATGAAGAACACCTGTTTATTCTCTCTCCTCTTAATATGCAAAAGCTTGATTTTAATTTGTATTCAGCTTAAGGTAAGATACCTGTGGGATTCATAAAACGAAGCGACGTTCAAAAGAATAGCTAAAAACAGAATGCGACTCACTGAATACTGTCTAAGAAACCGTACCTCATTTTCTGTCACGGAATCCTTACTGCACTCATCATAAGGTCTAAAATAAAAAGAATAGTTTTATTTGCAAGTCGGCAGACAGATGCAGCGAAAGAGCAAACGTTCTTAAGCTGCATTAAGACGGTAGCCGGCTAATACCCCGCTGCAACATTTCTGCATTTTATGAAAATCCTCAGAATTATCGTACGTACAGACAAATATGTTAACTCGTTTCAAGAAATTGTAAATTAAAATATTACAGAATCATTGTTTATATACTTTGCAAGACTGAGAATATTGAGAAACTTTATCAAAGTCATAATAATTGTGTTAAAAAGTAATTTTAAACATCTGCGCTATACGTAACTTCCAAAGTTATAATTTTATTTCATAATAGAAAATTGAATTGAATATAAGTATGATTATGTATAATTTACTAAATTGTTGGTGCTACGCCGTATACTAATTCATGATAATGAAGGAGGTATACAATTTGGCATATATTATTTATGTAAGTTTTAAACTCAAGCTCAAAAGAACTTTATTAATATGTACATATATGTAACCAAGTAACTTATGAATGTCAACAGAAAAGATGTTAAATTGATTCTAAATTTACATTTACTACCAGTTCGCAAGTCAAGGGCGTAGAGCAGGCAAGAAGAACTGGCAAGAAACTCTTTGCCTCTGTTTTTAATCGCCAAGTGTTGAGTCATACAAATAGTTTTCACTTGACATACTTGTTAAATCCCGTCTTTTTAATGCACAGTTCGAAGGTGCGACTCAAGTTTCCAGAATCGTACCACCGTTAGGCTAAGTGTTAGGGAAAATAATAAAAAATAAAAGCCTTTTCTTTCACATATCATATCATTATTTTCAGATATTTGTGTCTCCTTTTTGGCTTTCTCCAAATCCCGCCATTTCTGTCTTCTCCGTGCCACTCTCTTCCATGTACCACCTGCTGTTTCCTTAATCTGGTCTATCCATCTTCTAAATTGTATTCCTCTTTTGCGTTTATTGTACTTGGCTCACCTAATTCTTGCTACACTTTTCTGTTCTGCTGGCCATATGCCACGCCCATTTCCACTTCAATTTATTTACTTTTATTGTGACATCTGCTATCTAATTAGGCTTTTTAATTATGTATTTTTTATTTTATCTATTCTATTCTTCAATATTAGGGTATCTATAAAATTTATATTAAAGAAAACAATTTTTAACCGGATTAAAGTTGTGTTTTATTATAAATTTACAATTATTTTACATAATTATAAATTTCTACAGCTGTGATACTTTTTTGACATTCAACACCTTTTGTCTTCAGTCACCGTGACCACGCACGCTGTAAAGCACGCGAAACGTCGGTTAAATTTAAAATTCTGTAAAATAATTGTAAATTTATATTAATACATAACTTCAATCCGGTTAAAAATTGTTTTCTTTAAATGTGTAAAGGTTATGTCAATAAAAGACAATACTAAATTTATATTAATATCGTATATTGAGTCAGAACAAATAAAGAGGTACAAAATAAAATAACAGGAGTACGTCAAACAGATTTAAAGGACCCTTATCACTGTCAGTGGTAGGTTCAGTAATTATAGACATTTAATGTGATATACATTACATTGTCTTTTATTTATTAAAGTATCACATTTAAATGAACATAATATCATATACATTTAACACCTCAGCACTTGAAAACACTTGCTGTAAAGAAAAGGCAAACCTATTAAATTCAAAACGAATACTGTACTTTTATGATTCAAAATTTTAATGAAAGCTCATTTTTTAGAAAATAAATGGTTTAAAAGTATATGGTTTTAAATATAGAAATGTAGGAAATTCTAACTTATATTTGACCGTGCATTGACAGTTAGCAAAAAATAGTTTGTTTTTTTTTCACAAATGGTAGTCAAACGGTATAAATCAGAAGAAGAGATATTTTGGCATTTAAAACACAACTGCTGCTTTTTTCCGATAAACAATAATTTTTAACTGTGATTTATGTGGTGAAATTAGTGTGTGTGTTACATATACATTGCACTCCCTTTGCCCCGCATAAACAAAGCCTCCCCTCTGACGCAACACCATTATAAAAGGAAGCGTAAATCGACATAATAGCATAATAGCTTTTGATCGGAATAATATAGATTATTGATCATGCACCTTATATAGGGCCGATTAAATAGTTATGTAAAGTTACATAGGTAACATTTTGACGTTGTGTTGTTTTCTCAGAATAATTTTAGATTTAATAATAATCCAGTGACGTTACAACCCTACATGGGTCGTCACTCGTCGACTGAGATTGCATCCGTTACTTTTATCTTTATAAGTATGTGATAAACCTTCTGTCGGACCTGTCGTTGATTTTTGGGTTCAAGAGATTCCGGTTTCCTTAATGTTAGATACACACTAGACAGAAAGTCCATTGGTGCACTGCCGGGGATCGAACCTACGACCTCAGGGATGAGATTCGCACCCTGAAACTACAAGGCCAACACTGCTTTCATATCTTATGTTAAAGACAAAGTAATAAAAGTAAACACCAATATTATTACGTTAAATTGGTCAGTAGAATACTTAAATCATGCATCATTCGTTCAAATTCTTCGTTTATTCGTTGTACTATTATTAATGACTAAACACAGAGAGATTCTATTAACAAAAACATTTTAACATAGAAATAATAAATATTCAACTTAAATTTAAACAATTCCATAATTTCAAAAACCCTTTTTCAATATTAAACTCCGCCCTTATCCAGCATGAGGAGCCATATATCACCATTATCGCTGCTTGTATATGTAAATAAATTCAATAAGTTCGTCCCTGGACGAGGCTTGTCAAACGACGCCGATACATAATTTAATTTATGTGACCCAAGCGATACGTTTGGTAAAGTCATAGCAGAAAATAAAACTTTTTTATTTGAGAATATTATCGACTGAATTTTAAAAATCGAATCTTATAAATTTGCGGTGTAGTCCCCAAACAACAATAACAAAAGGTTCTATGTTTAAATTTTCAAAAATGAATAGTTTGGTAATGACATTCAAAACGCGATATCTTAACTGGAAAATATTTTGATGCATTCCAAATTTAAATTTCTACAGTTCTTAGTAATCGTAGAAAGGTTTTAAAAAGTAGATTCCATTCGTCATATCAGGTACTTTTGTATTTGGAACCAGCGGTTTTCAATTAAAATGAAAGCTTAAACACGCAATGCCTGTATTTCCTCTCCAATAGCGTTGAATTCGATTTTGTAGCACGCCAACAATAAATTAAGATGTGAATTAACATTAACGTGCCAGTGTGAATTAATAGTCAAACAATTAATAGTCGTTAAATTCACATATTGGTTGTAACGGCGAACAATATCAGTTTTGTTCTAGTTTACACATTTTCGATAGAACCTTAAATTTTACCACATTTTTCAGAAGACTCAAATTGAAATTAAATATTTTATCTTTACAAAATTTTCAGAGGTGAAAAGAGACTACACCGTTGACTTTTTGTTTTCTACTAGAAAAGTAAAATATCACTACTTTCAACATTCACTAATTAAAATTTTAATTAGAAATCTGCCATAAATAAAATAAATGTTGAGTGTAAACGAAAAACATTTTTTTCAGTAGCCATTAAGCCACAAAAAGCACAAAGCGTCCAACATTTTAATTTAGGTAATTAACCCGTGAGAGAATGAATTGAAAACATTTTCGAATTATTCTTTTTGTTTATTTGTGCGAAGGTTACCTGCCAGGCGAAAACCTCTAAGGAAAGCTGAGAACGTAGCGGCTCCTTCACTGTAAATCTAGGTTAATGAATGCTTTAGTTTTGTATGCTTCAAATATACAATGTATAATATTTTATTTACTTTTCATAGCAAAAGGAATTACAAAGATTGAATATGTACATTTAAGGGTTTTGAAGCTATCGTTATTCGCCAGCCGGCAGCCCACCTTCATTCATTTAATTATACTCGTGGAAAATATATAAAGTATGATTTTATAATTACACACTTGCGATGATAACTAGCTTTAAAAATATGCATTAAAAGAAATTTACGTTCGTTTATAGAAAACCTTACTAAAAATTTACCGCTCTGGTGGTTAGAGCCCGTCAGGGCCCTTAATTTATCTTTTCAAACGAGAGGGACAGTAAATAAAGGGCTAATTCTATATTTTTAAATCCTACATTTTGTATACAACATACGTATTATATAAAAGGAGACTGATATAATATAGACGTGCCTTACAAAAACATCTCAAATTATCCTTTGCTGTTTGTTGATTATTAGTAGTTAAAAATCGCTAATTCACTAAAAACGTAAAACGAATGTTTTATTCAAATAAAAATAAGATGTTCAATAAACCGATATCCATCATGGAAAGAAAAATACAGTTGTTTGAGGCTTTACGGCTTTGATTGAAAGAATAATAGAAGAATGAATTTAGTAAATTGGATTCACCGCTCGTGAAACAATTGCTTGGATATCGGAACATTTTGAGAGTTGGGAATTTGCAACATTTAAATTTTATACTTCTAATCATTTCATGCATATTAACATAAACTGCTTGGATTAAATGGTCTATAAACATCCCTTTTTAGTTCTCATATAAAGAGATATGTTTTTAAACGTGACAAAATATATTTCAGTAACAATATTCTCTCCCGTTCACACATAATACCTACCTTTGTTGTATATGAATAAAACCGCTATGAATCACTGACATTCATTAGCAATTTTATATTTGTTTTTAAATTAAGAACCAAGAGTTCTGGCGCATTTTAGTAACTAAAGCGCGAGCTAACTTCTGCCCAAAACAGAGACATTTATGAGACGTCTATAATAAAAGGCGATGAAATATCCTGAATCCAGCCCTCACTCGCACTAAATATAAAAACTTACTTTTGTGTGCTAAGACCGCCAGTGCACTTATCTTAATTCGTAACACAATTGTAAATATATTTAAATGTTATGTAAAACAACAGTATAAAGTTTTAAGACGCAGTTATTTACATACACGGCGCAATAATTTCTCAGGAGCACTTGAAACTTCTTAAGAAACCGAGGAAGTTAGTGCAACTTACAAGTGCATTCATTGCTACACTTAGCTAATTTATTTCTGGTTTAGGTATTTTCAGTGTTTTAACTTTTTTTTTTTTTTTGAGAAAAAGTTTGCCAACGCTTGGCACACTGAGACATTGGTAAAAACAAACACAAAATACAATTTCTAATGTGACAAGCACTTATAGGCAAACATGACACTTACATATAAAGATCATACAGAGATTATTAAACAAAACAAACATTACAAAGAAAAAACAAAACAATTACTTATCAAAGAAAACATTCTAATTACAAAAAACTAAACAAAAATCCATTTTATACTGTGAGGGGAGCAACTATGTATATCCAGACCTAGCTCGTTTATAAGAATGCTTAATCTGGACATCGGTGAGCTTTGACCAAATCGCGTTCTACGGAAAGGAGGGACAAATGGAACAATGGGATGCCTGGGGTATCGAGAGGGTACACGAAAATTAAATTTAGATAAGAGGTTCGGGCAATCAATCAGATTATTGAATATCTTAAATGCAAACGATAGATCAATTGATTTTCTGCGATGAAAATCTTAGAGAAAAAAATATCCAACGCTCAAGTACAGTCTGTATGAACGACGAAGCTATGGCGAGTTTCGTTCGATTGTGATTGGTCAATATCTCTAGTCGAACACGCGTAGACAATACGTCATTTTGTCTAATCAAACGCACGATTGTGTCTTTCCTTTTACACTCTCACCATCTTCGCCTATACCGTGTCCACTTCCTGTCAAAATTTTAGTTAAGCTTATAAATATTATAGTCAATTTATTTAATGTTATATTCGAAGTTGTAGAGATGACACGCTACGACGAGTAGATGTTTCTGTAGCCACAAGCTTCAGCCAACTCGCCCTATGTAAAGTAGTTTAAACTTTTTTCTCGAATCAGTTTATTTAAAAATACCTTTATTTTAAAATCTATACCTGTTTTTATGTGTGTTCATATAAATGTAAATTCCTTATCATTTTCGAGTTACTTGGAAATAAATAAATATTACAAATTAAGATAGGCTTATAAAAATTATGAATAAGAACCAAAACTGAATAGCATACGTGTAGGGAAAATATATATTTTTTTTAAAGACAATTCACACCAATTGACCTAGTCCCATGCTAAGCTGGTGAAGCTTGTGTTATGGGTACTAGGCAACGGATATACATACATATTATAGATAGATAGACATATAAATACATATTTAAACACCCAAGACCTAAGCACAACACCAAATGCTCATCACATCGATGTTCGTCTCAGCCGGGGATCGAACCCGGGACCTATGGATTCGTAGTCAGGGGTACTAACCACTAAACCAATGAGTCGTCAAAATAATATTTCGCAAAGTACATATATGTTTATATTTATCCTTATTTCTATAGATCTGTTAACTAACTTAACTGTAGTGTTATTCTTAAACCTATTAATAATAACCATGACTTCTAGAAATAAAATATCTCTATTAAAGGACGGGTAAAAGAAACAAGCATTTTGACATATTTTTTTATTATAAATACGAATTCCACGAAACATTTCATACAAAAATACAATTTAATTAAAAATAATCACTAAAACAAACTAAAAAACATACACACATAAAAATTAAATTGAAAATTGATATGAAATTTATCTAATCATAAAAAGATTATGCATATTTTGTAAAAAATATAAATCAGATGTCAAGATTTCCGATTAAATAAGTACACAAATAGTCCCAAAACAAGAAAATAAATTTCCTACATATAAATTTTATCAATTGATTATAGGTAATATAATTTTAACGACCTATCTAATTTGTGATGGTAAATGGTAACAATATCCGGTACAAAAGACTTAACTAAATTTTGAGACATAGACACGTAGAAAGATAAAACTCCACTGAGAAAAACCCATATTATATCTTTAACATTCTAAAAAGCGAAAGCTTGTTTTCCTACTTATAACAAAAGATTACAGAACAACGTGAAAATGTCCGATCATATTGGACTGTCTGTGTATTCGCAACATGACTACACATTAAAAAAACGAATCACATGCACCTGAATAAGTGCAAAAAAATCTAGTGAAGAAACATCCCAGGAGGTTAGTGACAAAATGTTTCCTAATGTAAATATTGTACGGAATGGTAACTATTGGTCCTATTTCCTACGAATCCTTATAATTATTTTAATTGCGTCGCTGTAGAGCGAAATACGTATCTGGCATCGATATGGCATGTTATTGTTATTAATAAAGTATCAGATACCGTGTTTAATTAATATTCATTTGCTGCTGTTATCATTAAAATGTCAACAGTGTTATTTTCATTAATTCCAAATATTCGTGTCACCATCGACAATTCGTAATATTTTATGTTTTAACTGAACACATGTTCATTCCTAGCGTATAGCTTATTTGGTGTAGGTAATTACTTTAACTATCTTAATATATATATATTTCTTGTGTGCGTGTGTATGTGACTGAACTCCTCCTAAACGACTGGACCAATTTTGATGAAATTTTTTGTGTGTCTTCAAGGGGATCTGGGAATGGTTTAGATTCACAAATCAGCCCGCCAGATGTTAAGGGTAGTCCACCCCTAAATTTTTATTTTTATTTTTTAGACAAAATTTTTAATTTCTATTTTTTTATGATACAGCATTAAAAAATACATACAACCCCTAACTTTCACCCCTCTACGATCAACCCCTATTTTTTTATTATAAATGATATACATGGCGAAACGACGTTTGCCGGATCAGCTAGTATTTTTATATATTTTTACTTTCAATTCTAATAAAAATTATTTATTCAAATTAATTTGTTGTCAGATTATATCGAATTGACGCGTTAAGTTGGCAACACAAAGTATAAACTCTTGGGTCACTGTTACATGAACCGTTCTTGTGTAAACTATTCTAAGTTATCAAGTGTCGACACGCCCCTTCATTAATTTAGGGGCCCCATTGAAGATCAATTAATTAATATTGGTCTAATTAAAATATTGGACCGCTACTGAAATGACAATCTACTTAATATATTAATTTAAATTGTAATATTGTTTAAATATCTCAGAAATATTTAAAACTCTAGCACTATTCCTACGTAAAGGTTAATATTACATAGATTGTATACAGTATAGTTTCTTAAAAGACTTGATGGCATAGAGTTTTTATAATATACAACTGTATGTGAAAATCAACGGAAAAAATGGATTCATAATTTGATGAAATTCAAAAAATCCCACCGCAAAAAGAGAGAAAAAAGAGGTTGTATTATTTCAAATTTACGAGTGAGTAAAACTATTGCATAGCTATTAAATAAATTGACATAAATTCTGGGGCTCCAAAGGCGGCAAGTCCGTCCAGTTTGGAATCTTGCCTAACAAAGTTGCGTAGTTTCTGGTGTTTAACTATTGACTTGAGGGTACAAGACACAGTAAGCAGATTCGGTGCGGGCCATAATTTAAATTTACTGCCCCCAAAGTTTGACCGCAAGCGAATTTTCGTATCTGCAATGTTTGACACCGTTTTGTGTGCGAGTTGGGAACTTATGTTTGTGACTTGTTTGTTTGTTCCGTGTTCAAGCTATATTATATTCGAGCATTAACTTTGCGGTTTAAGAAATAACATTTCTTTTTTAATATTTAATAATATCTTTCTGAATTAGTGAGCGAGTGCTCTTGAAATTTCGCAATTAAATGAGGGTAGACTTCGCATTGGAAATGACAATTAACTCACAAAAATATTCTAAATATATTTAAACTTTTTAGTAATAACAGCAGTGATTATACGTATTCACCTCTTAAGCGCTTATATCACATTGTAGACGGCAGAGGGCAATGCCCTGTCGCTTAGAACATTTTGTTCATTAACAATTTACACCTAATTACAAATAAAATATAACATGTTACTTCCATTAATTTGTGACGTCATCACTCAGAGAATTATCAATATATAAATTTTCTACTGTACAAATTTTTTCATCCTATCTATATTTGAGTACTTATATTGGCCTAATTAGTATTCATATTCTAACTATATCCAAACATTATAATATAAAGGAGGATTCTGTAAAAATATATTCGAGTGATGACATTTCAATGTCAATTGTTAAATCTCTGACGTTACCTTAGCGCTGACAGTTGAAAGCTGTATATACAGATGACACAAAAAACTAGAGTTTATGCGAAACAGCTGGCCCAGAATAGTAGTTTTCTAATTTGGTATAATCGAAGAGAAACATTAACTACAGAAACTAACTTTTAATGGATCCTAAACCTGAACCTAATCCAAAATCATTCATTCTGTCCTTCGAACTGTTACTCAAGTAATATTCTGTGTCACTCTGTCTGAAATCATACAAAACTGAGTTTGAACTGTCACCAATATTGCATACGTAATGAAAGCCAGCTGTTTCTAAAATATAACTTACAGCTAACATCACAGCGCGCGCTATGTGGAATGTTCTAGAAGTGATTCGTGTTCATGATCGAGACATTCGCTGTCCCGCTCGCACACAGGGACGGCAGTACGGGACGCAAAGACTGTGACGTCACCGTCATCACTGCAAGCGAGCGGCGAATAAATCGCTCCCTGCTTGCTGTCGCGACGTTGCCGCTTCGTCCACTGCAACTGAAAAAAAAAAAATCGGTCAGCCTCTCTAGATCAATTACTGTAAAATATGACGTGAAAATTATTTCCAATATTTGTGGTGTTATATTTATAACTAAAAATTCGAAATAGTCTAATTCGTTTTTGAAATATTACACCAAAAGTCAAGTTTTATTGAATTTTATTTTGGAATCTTAGACTCTTCAAAGATATAATTAAATTATTAGAACTTTGGATCTTATGAAACCAATACAATTCTTGAGTAATTAGATATACTTTACGCAATAATCCTTTTTAAAGATATAATAAAAAAGAGAATCTTACATAAACATATTTATCAGGTAAAATGTGTAATGATGTTAAAGGTACAAAAAGACGTGTATCCCTTTGAGACCAGGGAGAGTTGTAATCACTAAATGAGATGGAAAGCAAGAAATGACAAACATCACGCAAACTGAGATAAATGCGTTATAATCTACTCCGGGGATTTTCAATTTTGAAGTCTGGAGCTTTATGGAAGCATATTAACGAAGATATGCTTTCACGTGAGGGTTTTTTACGTTTACGAGTGATTTTTTCTTAATTATTAATTACTTAACTATCAGGAGTGTTAGTCTATTTAGAACTAATTGAAAGTTAGCACAATCACTTAGACTCACATATTCATATGGTATATTTTACTGAGTGTTAGATGAGGTTTTTCATGGATTCTGTCTCCAGAAATCCAACTCAGGCCAATGCCAGACCATACCATAACTAAATAAACCATAACGGCAATCCTGGTATCGCGCTAATACACAATTTTCTGTGTCGGTTTGCGGCAATTGAAAACTTGCGATAAAAATAATTTCGGTTAAAAAACCGGGGGAGTGTGTTCGACGTGTATTTATTTTTGAAAACTTTAAAGGCATTGGAGTGCGTTCTATTTTATTAAATAAATTTATTAGCTTGTAAATAGTATGATAAAAAAGACATATATATATTCTTTAGTATATATTTGGGGTCTTAAGGTCGTAGCTTCGATACCCGGCTGTATACCAATGGACTTTCTTTCTATGTGCGAATTTAATATTCCTTCGAAAGATGAAGGGAAATATCGTGAGAAAACCCAAGCCTTAGACCCAAAAAGTCAACGGCGTGTGTCAGGCACAGGAGGCTGATCACCTACTTGTCTATTATATTGACAAAAGATCATGGAACAGATACAGAAATCTGACGTGAAAAGGCTGTAGCGCCCCTGATTTATATATTTTTAAAATACATCAACTTATAATTATTATAGAGCTGGAAATATTTATTTACAAAGAAGTCATGTAATTTCGACTCCACACATTCTAAAACAAATTAACAATTACCTGTACAGCCATAAGCCCGACCACAATAGTTCCAGCAGCGATAAATACCAGCAACATCATTCCTGGATTAAGAGGTGTTTTTGCTGGAGTATCATTGGCGCTTTGAAGGGCACCCCACTCCGCTATACGCCGCTTTCCCGCCACGGATGAGTTTATGCAGTCACCTGAACATGTAATTAACATGACTACCTAATTTACACTTTTAAAGTTATACTTCTTTTGGCGCGTTAGGGAAAAATAATGAGAGTAATTTTTTACAATGCGCGCGCAAACCGTCACAAAAAACCGACACCCTGAAGTTAGCTATAGTCAACATTTTAGTTTTTTCTATTGTTAGTGTCGTTTTTTCTACAAACGCAGAATAAAATTTTTGAAAAGAATTTTATCTTGTTACGCCAAAAAAGTATAACTTCTAACGCGTGTACATAAGTACACACACGTTTTTAAATTAATTAACATCTACAAACTATTTACACATGTTTAATTCACACACCCACAGCCACCCATGCTTTAGTTATATTTTGTTTGTTAATTTGGTTTAGCCATAGTGTGTATGTAGAATTTTGTATATTTTTTGTCCGCGATGAAGGGCCGGTGACCTGTTACTACATGACTTCTTTAGTCGTATCATAGGCACCAGCTTTTCACAAAGATGGTCAATAATGTAAACCCGTAACATGCAATATTGTGAAGAAGCAAATAAACTGTACTGTTATTATTTAACTTTACCTTTAGTCCCTCTTATTACCCAATCAAAAACTACTGCATACGACGAAAGTACGCGGTACTTTGGAGGTTTAAATTAGTCTTATTTTACATTATATGCAAATTTGGATCTAATTAATGCTACAGATAGGTCCGAAAACAGTCTAGTCTCGTACTGGCGTAGACGAAAGACAATATAATCTGGATGTTTTTAAGTTCCAATTGACGCCAGAATTTTTTAATATCGAATATGTTGGTACGTTTCTATTGTTAGTAAGGTTTTGTGAAATTTTTGTTAATTATAATTTATAAGCATCAACTAAAGAATTTTTGTTTATCAATATTTATATAATCTTTATTAATATTAATATTTTAATATTTACAATTGCAATATTTTTCTGTTTATTCAATATTTAATTAATAATAAATTATTACTGTCTATCAGATCTGTAATCATAATATTATAAAGAAGGATTTGTGAACTCTTCTCAGTTTTATAAAAATTCTTTCAACGTGAACTTCCTATACTATCGCTGAACAACTGGGATTACAAAATATTAAAAAATGCCTAGTGATGTGAAGCTAGGCGGCGGGTGTTAAAATAAATCGCGTTTAACGGAAACGCGAAGTTACGCTCTGCTCGTGATCACAGACTCTCTTTGACGTTTATAAACATTCGCAACGGCGAGTTATGTTAGAATTTTTTTTAAAACCTAAGTTTTTTCCTTACCAGTGTCAGGATGACAGTGACAGCAGTCGGGTGTCGATGCTGGGGTGGAATTAGCAGCTTGGTTAGACTCAGAACAACACGGTACACATTGGTTGTTTAATCTATAACCAACAAGAGATATCGTTTAATAAATGCAGGGCTAAAAAAATCAAAAAGCTATCTTAGCTAGCATATTTAACGACTTATCTCGTGTTTTTATCTACCTTAAAGATAAAGTGACAACTAACAAAGGAATATATTAATATATGTGTTATATGATCCGGCAAACGTCGATTTGCCATGTATATCATTTATAATAAAAAATAGGGGTTGATCGTAGAGGGGTGAAAATTAGGGGTTGTATGTATTTTTAATGCTGTATCATAAAAAAATCAAAACAGTTAAAAATATCTAAAAATAAAAAAAATATATTTAGGGGGATGAAAAATAGATGTTGTCCGATTCTCAGACATACCCAATATGCACACAAAATTTCATGGGAATCGGTCAAGCCGTTTCGGAGAAGTTTAACTACAAACACCGCGACACGAGAATTTTATATATTAGATTTCAAAACACTTGATAACAAAACAAAATTAATAACGTACAGTCAATAATACGAAACTGACCTATCAAACTTCAAAGGTCGCGAACACCCGGTACAACTGAACTGTCCCGGCCCAGAACACGTTCTACACGAATCATGACAGCTATGACACGTTCCACTGCTTTTGTCGTAATACTGTGAGCCCAGACACTCCATACAAAGCCCGCCATCTAACATAAAGCCAGATGGACACGATTTGCAATGGAGAGGCCCAGAGCCATCACATTCACGGCAATAGTGGTGGCAGTGGCGACAACCGTCTTCTGTTTTATAGAAACCTGGCAAAACATAAAATATGTTATAATAAATGATATTAAATATTATAATAGTTTTTTTAATAAAACAATTTTTTTTTTATATTCTTCAGATCATAACTTTCTGTTTTGTGGTTCATACTTTACAATTAAATTTAAATAACAAGCAAAATAGTAGTTCATAAACATTTCCACCACCGAATTTCTATCTGAAAATGTAATTTACTATGTATATAGTTAAATACCTTGTGGGCACTCAGGGTAACATTCTCCAGCTGCTAGCCTCCACCCAGACGGGCAAGAAGCGCACTGATCCCGTCTTGGACCGCTGCAGGTACGACATGACAGGTAGCACTTAGAACATACTCCACGGTCCGCGTAGTACCTGACATAATATATACAATTGAATTTTAGTTCAAAGCGCCTTTAACTCGTTCTAAAGCTTTCAAGTAGAAAAGGATACATACTACAGAATTTTCGTATTTACATATAACTAAATTGAATTGATATCGTAATATGAACGGCTCTCACAAAGAAACACCAATATCTTTGCACGATTGATATTTGATTGCTTTGTAATATGTTTTCTATATTTACAAAAGAGTAATAATTCGTGTACTAACATTTTTCAACTTTTAATATAATTCTTACCCTTCAGCACACGAAGTCCTACAAGCCCCTGATTGTAATCGCAAAGAACCTTCGCAGCTAGTACAATTAAGTCTTGATGCACATTGGGAACACCCATGAACACATTTCGCACATCTACCCGCTTCTGGATAGTACCCACGGCCACATTCAGACACGCATCTGAAAAAAAATTGTTAGGACTAAAACTTTTTAAAACTTCAACAGTCTATTGATTGATTCCGTGAGACGTTGGGAATCAACTTTGATTTCGACTACGCAGGGATTATTATGGCAAGCGGTTCTGGTTTCGACATGCTAACTATAAAGAAGACTTATGACTATAACTTTTAAAACTTATCAATTCAAAATGCTAACATTAACAAGTTGAATATAGGTATGTTTTGCATTGCAATCTTACTTGTAGTTCTGCAAGAGATGTGGAGCGGGGCAAGTTAAGCAATTCTTTTCTTCTTCGCCATAGCACGTATCACACGCTTCATTACAGTTTTGGCAAACGTTGCTAGAAGAAAATTCACCAGCACTGCAACGATCATTGCCAACGGGGAGACATTTTCCCTTTTTATTTAATTCCCAATTAGTGTCGCAACTTAAGCAAAACGAACTTAAGCAATTGGAACAACCAACTGGACATCTACAAGAAAAAGTAAATAGAAATTAATTTTTTCAAAGATTTTGTTAGAAATGTTGACATTAAGGAATTTAGGTTAAACTCACTTTAGACATTCTTTCCGTTTCTTATCGGCGTAATATCCACTCGGGCAAGAGTTAATACAGCGTCCATCAAGGATGTAATTTGATGGATGACAAGTAATACACTGAACTGGTCCTGGTCCCATACATGTGTCGCACGACGTATGACAACTAGCGCAAGAATAATCTTCAGTTTCGTATGTTGTGGGTGGACAAGACGAAAAACATGTACCATTGTATAAAACAAGGTGATGTTCACATGAGGTACAAGCATCGGCTCTATCAGAACATGTCGAGCAATGCATAGCGCATGCCCGACAAACAGATGCATCACTGTCTTCATAGTATCCGTCAGGGCATTGTTGCAAACAGACGGCTAAGTCAGCAACCAATAAATGTGCGGGGGCACAAGTCAAACAAGAATCTTGTCCAGGTCCAATGCAAGTTTCACATGACTCGTGACACGGCCAGCACACTCCTCCTTGGTTTGCAAAACTTCTCGGTGGGCATCGAGAAACACAAGCATCGTCAAGTCTATAGTGCTTGCAGGTGATGCATTGTGTAGGTCCTTTTCCATAGCATCCTTTGGCATCGCATTCGGGATCACAGTCATGCATGACACGCTTATCATTACTATCAGCGAGGACATTCTCCCCATGCGTTGAAGGGATATTATGTCCGTCGAGACGGGCTATTGCTTTTTCTGGATCAGATCCAGCAGCAAATAATGAAGGAAAGTTCTGGTAATTGGTAAACGCGTCAGTATTATAAAAAGAATCCCCGACTGTATCGTAGCCATCTACTCCAGTTGGGAAACCGAAAGGGGGTCCCAAAGCCGACGGTCGTTTCGTACTAAATCGAACAGGATCAACATTAGTTCCATAGAATATTAACTGCCATTTCTTTAAAATACCAGGCTGGTTAACGTGTCTATTACCAGCGTTTACAATTTGAAGGGACCATCTACCTTCTGCTCGCTCACCCCAGAAATGTACACTTAGGAAAGGCCAGTCATCAAAATTAGAACTTACTACATCTCGAGGTCGTTCAAATAATAATGTCGATGTTGTTCCCATAGGAGATGTGAGTAGGATACGCAAGTTACCCCTAGGGAAAAATCTCAAAGATATCTTGCACTGCACATGTTCTAAAAATCGAACTTCATTTACAGTTCCACTGCACCCCGTAACGTCCATATGTGCTTTTAAAGTGTATCCATAGGAAGAATCTATAGCTTTATCTTCGTTTATTTCTTGTGATTTACAAATATGTTGTGGAGGGACCGATACCCACTGTTCAGCTAAATTTACCATTTCAGAAGCATCCATTAAGCCATAACCAAATTTGTGACTTACTTTTCTTTTTATTCCATTAACAATCCAACCACTTTCTTTCTCAAGCGGTTGGGGTCTAGATGTCATAACTACGAGATATTGCATATCCCTCCATGTTAAGTCTGGATTTGCTTCTAAGGCTAACGCGCATATACCAGCCGCTAATGGCGCTGAAGCAGATGTACCGGTATGTTCTACGGTACAGATACGATCGGGTCTCAATCTGGCATCCATGTCAACTGTAGCAACACTCTTGTCATGACCAGGAGTTCCTGAGCTGTATGTAGTGGCTAATGTAGATGAACACTCTTCTAAATACCATGGTTTATATCCACCCTGAGTAGCACTAGATATTGATAAAGTAAATATACTGTTTGTATACCCATCACAGTTACATGAATCTGTATGTCGGCCTCCGTTGCCAGAAGCCCAAACAAATATACTACCCTTGCCCCTTCTGCCGCTTGTCACGCCATAGATAAATGCTCTGTAAACATAGGTCACATATTTAACATGTCATTTCAATCTTATTATGCTTTAAGAATATTTAAAATTATACCTTCTTGCAAGAGGTCCTGGACCATCAACGGTTTTGCCATCATCTTCAGGTCCCCATGAGGCACTGTAGATGTCAATATGATCAGGATTTAAACCTAGAGCTCTGGCTTCTACTGCGTCATTGACAATCCCGTCTAACATTCTAACACCGCCTACACTTGCGTTGTAAGCTATACCAACACCGCAGTATTGGTTATACGCAACTGCTGCTACTTCCCCTGCACATCGAGTACCATGTTTGTTATCTCCATTATCTTGAGGCATGGGGTCATCGTCATTACCGTTGATATCAGTTGATGCAAGAGCGTCCTAAAACATTATAAATTTAGCTAGAAAATATGGAAAACGAGTTATAGTTTAAACATTAATGGTAGTATTCAAAAATAATTTCAACATCATTTAAATAACTTACATAATTCTGCTTAAGGTCCGGATGATTAGTTTGAATTCCATCGTCGAGAATGGAGACCACTACGCCTTTCCCTGTATAACCTTTTTGCCACGCCGGTGCTACATTCATGTCTAATCCATCCTTTGCTCCACCATTCTAAAGACAAATTTTCATTAAATAAAATGTTGCAAGTTGGAATAGATATTAAAAATCCGGCATTCACTTTAAATAGGTTGAAAATGATACACCTTTTCAAGACAAACTTTTGAATATTTTCTTTGCTTTTCAAAATCCAGTATGATGTTTTCAAGATTTTTAATTATTACCAGATACATGTTAAAAAACTTACTAAATACCACTGTTCTTTGAACAATGGATCAGGGAAAAGAGATGGTGTTATAGCACGATGTCGCGTACGATGTGATGCTGGTCGCCTCGCTAGTTGGGACCATAGTGCTCCTTCATACGGCTTATAATCTCTTTTAACTCTACGTCTCTCTCGTTGTTGCTCAAACCACCGCACCTAATAATAACAAACAATACAGTCAAATATACAGCATATTTGAATAGTAGAGGTATAACAGAGGAGCCTATATAACGTAAAAAGAAGTAACGCAAGGACATGTACATTATTAGGTATACTATTAGATATAACGAACGGTGAAGGAAAACATCGTGAGGAAACAGCCTTATACCCAAAAAGTCGACGGCATGTTTCAGCACAGGAGGCTGATCACCTATTTGCCTATTAAATTGACAAATGATCATGAAACCGATACAGAAATCTGAGGTACAGACCTAAAAGGGTTGTCGGGCCACTGATTTGTTTATTTTATACTATTAGATAGGTAGACAATGCCTGATTTCTGTGAAATTACAAATAACCTTATTCTAGTAAAGGCGTCATTTATATCTACTATATAGTGAATATATTGACTATTTTATTATTATCTCCCATGTTGAAAATGCACGGCAATAAAAATAGCAAAACTTATTTAAATAACACTGATTTATAATTGTATACTTAGAACCGTATCTATAAGAACAGCGGGGTAAAATGGAACAATTCTTTACGCTCTCGCTAAACAAGACATTTATGTACGGTTCGGACGGTGCAATTTCACAGTTGTTGGAAAGCAACAGACAGCGAGAAAATAGCACGAACTCGTATTAGCATGAGAAAGGCCGCCATGCTGACTATGTATTTCATTGCGAGGGAAAATAATTTTTAAGCAACGGGGTAAGTTGCAAAAATTTAGTCATTTCCCAACTTCTGACTACTTAAAGTTAATTTCCTTTGAAACTTGTTCGTAATTTAAACTTCTGTCAAATAGATTCCTTTGTTTAGTTTTGAAGATTCAACTGTTTTAATTATATTGACAAGTAATAAATATATGTATAACCCTTTACTATTTAGAGATTTCTTTTATGTTATTGATACATAACGAAAGTACCGGACATGGTTCCGGAAAATTCAACCAATATACGAAAAATCATTATTTATTACGACTACGTGTAAACCGCCTATGTCCCGTTTAGTCTCTGCCCTTTGGGTAATTTCAGAGAATAAATAATAATACAGTAATTTAATAAAATCCCTCGCCTCGCGTTTATTCCTATTTTGTCTGGCTTTATAAGAAAAATCTAAGATAAAGGTCCTATTTTAACATAAAAATGATATTGGTGTGTAATATAGAAGAATATTGCGTTCGCATTACTAATTAATTGATAAGCTATTAACAAGAATAATAATAATCTTCAAAAAACCACGCATCAGAGAATGAGATAGGAATTCTGCGGGTATTTCGCAGGTGTATGATTTCCAAAGCTGATTTTGTTTCCCCAGGGATTGAACTCTCTGGGCTTCCCAAATTGTACCAAACAGGTGGTGATGCCGGTCTTATGTTACATAAACACTATTTATGTACAATTTAAATATATAAAATACCAACCCGTAACAAAGAAACACTAAATACAAAAGCCAAATGAAGTTTGAATAACAATTATAAGGTTTATTGAGCTTTCGGAGATGACTTTCAAACTGACTGAACTTCTTAATTACAATTTAATTGTTCTAATAGATTGGTAACTATGCGATAGATTGATAAAAGTCGATTTATTTCATTGAATTACATGCATGAAGTCCCGTAATTAATTGTGACATATTGCACTCATCATTTTAAATATATCGAAATTAATAGAAAAAGTAGAATAGCTATATTTTTGACCAAGTAAAGTAAAACAAAAATATGCATATTCTGAACTTATATGCAATAACTGTTCGGCCAGGGTCATTAGCAAATTGCAGGTATAATAATTGGTGGCGAAATTTTTATTTACTTTAGAAAATCAGATTTTTCAATACAGTTTGTTAAAATCGTAAATATTCTGGAAATAATTTAAAATATTTCTATTCCAAGAAACTGTTTATACATCAGGGATTTCCGTATACACAAATCGCCAGTTTCCAACTAAAATAAAACTTTAAATGCAAATATTTTAGATTCTCCAACTAAACGTGCGCCGATTTATCTTTCCCAGATAAACTTTTTACATAAACAAAACCCGGGCATATTGTTTTGCCGTCGCTTGTTAGCGCGTCCAGCTGAGCAAACGCCGGGGTCAAACATAGTTAATATTTATGCTGTATAAAAAAACAGCGAATAACAAGATTTATTGAGCTAAATCCTTAGCGGCTTTATTACAGAATGTGTAGGAGATAGAGGTCCGGTCGTTACCATGGTTACGTAATTTTCACACGTAGAAGAATGGTTACTATGGAAACGACGGCTACCTACATTCTCACATCACAACTCGTTAATACGTATCATCGATTAAATACAAAAAGGGTTTCACTCGAAAACCAAGATATGGAAATACAGTCAAAATCGTATACGGCGAAATCTTTTAGAACAACATACCGGTTATATTGACCAAAATCAAAGGTCCCGGCTGAATTCTATTGTACTAGGTACTTAATAACGTCATAGACTGTTACGACTATCGGTTTTTACAACCAAATATGAGTGGTCCCTTCGATGTCGTTATAATAGATTTGACTGTATATATATATATATTTTTTTAATTTTATCACTCAGCAATAGGATTTTGAAATGAAGGAAAATCATAGTTTCCATGTTTAACATGGTTTATATCGATGCGTTATTCATTGACTTTTGACATTCGGGTTACTAGCTACGTCCGTAATGTTTTTTAATATAAAATAAATTGTTTAGGCAAGTCAATATTAATAAAATAAAATAAAAAAATCAGTGGCGCTACAACCTGTCTAGGCATGGGCCTCAGATTTCTGAATCGGTTTCATGATCATTTTTCAATTGAATAGGCAAGTAGGTGATCAGCCTCCTGTGCCTGACACACGCCGTCGACTAAGACATGTCGGTTTCCTCACGATATTTTCCTTCACCGTACGAGCGCATGCTAAATGCGAACAAAGAAAGAAAGTCCATTGCTGCACAGCCGGGGATCGAACCTACGACCTCAGGAATGAGAGTCGCAAGCTGAAGTCACTAGACCAACACTGCTTTCGCGACATTTAATACTTTATGAAAAAGTAATGAATTCTACCTTCCTCGACTTATTCAAAAGATCTAACATCAATATACTTCTGTTTAACCATAACCTAAAACAATATTATCTTAACTAAGCTATAACATGTTTTCTTTATAGTTGCGTGTGTAAAAATTTATCCATAATTTGAGATGGTCCTAAACTAATACGGCCCATCACTAACACTGAAAGAAAAGGTTTGAAGGGACGACAATGGAACCCACAATGGCTCGTTTACCCTGTTATAGAACAAGCGACGGCAACGCCTTTATTTAAATTTCGTAAATAACAAAGGTTTTTGTGCTCACATGCTGTTAACGTATTTCTTTTAGTTCAACCCATTTAGTTAAAAACTTCCAAACTCCGTCCATTAGGCAATTACATTGTCAGGTTGGTTTTAATTTAATTAAGTAAAAATTCATGTGGCTTGTTCTAATAAAAAACCCAAGAACTGATATACTACCTGGTGCCCGCGACATCGTCTGCGCAGGATTGAAATAATATTTGCCCACATAATGTAGCGTGAAATATATATTTTATCGTTAAAAGTATCTATTTTCATTTAGAAATCAATTTATTACTACCAAATGTGCATTTGAAATAAATTATCAATTTTTATTGTAGTACCTAATGGTTCACTATTTTGGCTATAATGGCTTACACATAAGACTTAGAGATATACTGTGTTTTTTTGTAGGACTATTTAAGATAAATATTTCCATCATACATTACATATGTGTAACTTTAGCAGTTTTGGCAGCGCACGCCAGAATAGCTCGCAGGTGCTAGATTTTTTCGTACTTACTTGATATTTTGGATAATTCACACAATATCTAAATCTTATCTATAAAGTGTAGTCTATATGTTACTCTGATGTATAATCTAAATTATTATAAAGTTTCCTTAACATCCATTCAGTAGTTTTTACGTGAAAGAGTAACAAACATCCATCCATACTTACAAACAATCGCGTTTATAATATTAGTAGGATTGACACCAAACATTTAACGCGGCGTCAAACCGATACAAATGAATCTATGCAGTTATATAAGCCTTATATTACACGAAACAATTATTTATTCCATACTAGAAAAACCTGGCCTTTGGTACAGAATGAGAAATTTTTCAAATTCTAGCAAAAACCGGTGAAAACTGGTTTCAAAGCAGGAGACATCTATATGATGTAGTGAGGGTGGTACTGATCAACATGAGAAAGGCTGGCAATGGAACGCCCCTTAGTTTTATTAGTCGGTCGGCATAGCCAAGTCGGTAAAGATTTAGTTACACTGTACCCTAACGAAATCTTGGTCAATAATTTTTTAATACATCGATAATGTTGTTACCAATAACAATAGAATTAATTTACAGGGCTTTTGAATTCCATTCCGAGCGAAACAATTGTTTTAACTGTGTAGGCACAACAGGTCAATATTGATTTATGTTCCATTTTATTTAAAAGCTAAAGAGTTTGTTTTTTGAACGCGATATCAGGAACGATTTTTTTTTCATGAAACTGTATTAAAGTTAAATAATCCGACAAGGTGCAGAAATGTGTCTGTGGCCATTTAGGATAGCAAATTCTTTACTTTATGGATCAATTTTTACTAAAATTTTCCATAGAATCTTAGTTTACGATGTAAAAATATGTGTATTTAATATATAAAATTTTCGTGTCACAATGTTCGTTCCCATATTCCTCCGAAACGGCTCGACCGATTCTTATGATTTTTTTATGCATATTCAGTCTTAGAATCGCCTACTATCTATCTTTCAAACCCCAAAATTTTTATTTTTTACATATTTTTTTTGTATTGATACAACATTCAAAAATACATACAACCCCTAATTTTCACCCATCTACGATCAACCCCTATTTTGTATTATTGTAGATAGTTATTTCTAGCTGACCCGGCAAACAAACCTATTATATATAAACTTCATCGAGTACTTTATAAAGAAACTCACATTCGTATTGTTACCTCCTAATCTATACGTCGAAGTGCATAAAACTGGAAGAGATTGGAAATTCTAGACAACTGAGTTCGACATTTAAAAAGCGCAGCGGAAACGAAGCGTTAGTCAACATTGTCGGTCCGCACAAAGGTTTACAAAGTTATCGGACAAAAGAAAATCGGTATGGCGCGGGCCGAACTTTTCGTCTTTGCGATCCGATCGCTGAACTATTGTAACTGGACGTTTTATATCCGACACGTCATTGATAGACATTCTCAACTAAAAGTTTCGCTCAATGTGCTCTCTGGTGCCAACTTATTCTGTCCCAGAAGTTAGAATATATTTTTATGTTTATGCTATAGTATACAAGGCTTTTTTAATAATTAAATAGCATAAGTAAAATAAATAACTACTAGGATATATTTAGACTCTTTCATTCATATCTCTGTACCATTGTTAAGACATAATATTTATTCAGGTACTTTGACACTTAAACACATTTATATTTCTATCATCTCATTCTTTTTAAATATCTGTCTGCCCATGTTTGGAAAATGCCTCCTCTAAATTCCGCCATTTCTGTCAGCACCACCTACCACCTGCTGTTTCCTCAATATGGTATATCCACCTTCTTTCCTTTATAAGGAAGACATATGTTAAGTTTAATTATGATTTTATTTCGATGTGCACGTTTAATACGTATACAACAATTTCTATATTCATTAACTAAAAGCATGGTATTTATAAGTTCCCGATAGTATAGCACCTATATATATGAAGTATTTCCGAACCAATTCAACTTAGGATCCTTCAAGAAAAGAGGGTACCATTTCTTAAAAGGCCGGCAGCGTACTTTCGAGCCTCCTGGCAATGTGAATGTCCATGGGCGGCGGTATCACTTAACTCTTATGCCTCCTGTTATATAAAAATAAATATAACCTATTTAAGCTTGACATACCATTTTGGTTTACTGGGATCAATAAAACGCATTTAGCCAAGACAGACCGACATCGTTAGACAATAGTAACGTTGCTGGATCCTTGCCTAAATTCAGAACAACATTTCTAGTTATAAATATAATAACCGGGCCGCACTTAGCCACAAGCGCAAAGCTCATTTGGCGGTCAGGCCGCGGTATTATCCTTGTAGCCTTAATTGAAGGCAATGCACTGCGTAATGCCATTTGCTACTCCATCACGCCGTAATTACTTTGAATTACACTTAGATTTGACCTGTCTCGCTATAGTTATAGGTCACTATTAATCTCAACTCCAACTAATACAGTAAGACTATATTATAATATCAACGTAACGATGAATTCAGCAAATTATATTTTTATACCGTCAGACAATTACAGTTATTTGCTGAAATCACTGTTATTTCAGTTTCGCTAAAGCCGGAATTACATTACGAAATTAGTGGCATGCATGGGAAATCAGTTTCACTAAAGTATGTAGTTTCGATATATAGGTATGCGAAAGTAATTTCGTTAAATAATTAGTGTCGTGAAATCCTCAGTATCGCAGTAACCATGGCCCCATCAGCATCAAAGCTTTATTTTTTTATATTCAATATAGCTAAAGAGATACTTATATATAAACTTAAAATGCTGCGTTTTTAAGCAACTGGAAATAGTTTCAAGTCTTTATCATAAGAATTCGGGTGGCATCATGTATTAGCATCAAAATACGCACATCCCGCACAGCACAGCACTTTCGCGACACTAGTTTCACGTCACATCATCGCACCAAAAAAATCGAGCTTATTTGCATTTATGAAATTAATGCATGCTTTACGAAAATATTGAATTACACGTAATGCAATTTCGGCTTAAGTAAAGCTGAAGTCTTTAGTAACACGAAAGATTTTTCGATGCAAGGTAAAATATTACAGATAATCATTTCCAGCATTCTGTTGCAAACATTCATTAGGAAACAAGTACCTATACCAACGTGGGGTCAAATCTAGAATAGCAAAATGTCAGAATAGGAATCGTCACTTTGATGTCGTGAAACTTTGATATTATGATTTTATTCAAGTCTGAGGCATTTCTGTTTCGAAGTATCATCTCATAAATGTTTATTACTATCGGGCCCAATAATATCTGAGCTGAAATGAGATACCGAACGATATTTGTTTTACATATATCCCACATACTGCTAGCATTAAACCATTTCCTTTCAAAAAAGAAAAACTTGGTCGATTTTGATACATTATCTTTATATATATAATTCTTCTGTGAGTGTGTATGTCACTGAACTTCTCTCAAACGACTGGACCTATTTTGATGAAATTTTTTGTGTGTGTTCAAGGGGATCTGGGAATGGTTTAGATTCACAAATCAGCCCGCCAGATGGCGCTGCAGTCGGTACTTTAATACTTTGCTTTACTAATGGCTTGAAATATCATGCAGGACAACGTCTGTCGGGTCCACTAGTAGGTATATATTATCTACGTTCGCCTTTCTACTTGTCTTTCGACACTTAGTTACCAACGAATCCTTACTTGTAGAGGTCCAATCAATTTAGAAAAACTTATTGTGACCAGAGTACTCTCTGGACCTATCAAGCCCCTAACAAGTCTTACGAGAGGAGGAAATCATGCGTCGTCTCTAATACGACCTCCAGAAATGATAAGCGCGACTACAGAAGATCGTCTATGTTTGTTAAATTAGTTTAATTTTTGTAAATATACGCCCAATTTACAACAAAAAAATTTCACAACTTAATTGGACAAAGAACCTTTATAATTAGTTATATAAATATATATACCTGTGGTTCGTCGTTAAGCTTCTTATGATGTTCATGACTGGGCTCCAGAGATCTCTTTTGCACCTTGTGATGTGAAAATAGGTAGAATCCTTTTAAGGATCCGATCTGAAATAGAACAAATTAAATTATTAAGATTTTTCATTAAACATTGACTACTTAAGTATATTTATAGGTTTGTGTTCACGATCGTAAGATGAAGGGAAAAATCGTAAGGAAACCGACATTCCGTAGACTCAAACGGCGTGTGTCAGGCACAGAAGGCTGATCACCTACTTGCCTTTTAGAAAAAACAAATGATAGCGAAATATATACATAAATCTAAGATACATACTTAAAAGGTTCTAGCGCCATTGTTTTGTGTGTTTATGTTTATTTTATTTTGTTTTCTTTAAATTTGGGTACAAATATAATCGAGATAGTACTAGAATTATAAAATAGAAGGATTTGTCTACTCGGCTGTGTAATTCTAAATCATATTGTTGAACAAAGAGTAAGTTCAATGACCTTTCGCTAAATATATTTCCATTAACGACTTTTCTTTCTCAAGGCATTATAATTAAAACAAAACAAGTTTTCTTGCATTCTCTTAGAAGGTATTGTACTCATTTCTATCGTAATGAAAAACGCCTGAACGCCTGAGTTCATTGGAAAAGAGGAAATTCAATAGAGGAGAACAATTGGCTACGATATCCACCAATCATTGGGAACAACATCGAGGCGCATCGGACTATTTTACAAAGCTTTTATTTGCTATTAATAAATTAGATTGCGCTGGATCCGATTCTCTCAGACCAAGCTCAGGGCGCCGACTTATTGACTTAATATCGTTATACAATACAACAATGGAGGTCTTTTTCAGAATAGCTGTTTCTACTGATAAAGATGCAAAATGGGTATTGTTATAGACTTACTAGTCCAGGATCCATCGCCCATTTTTGCACTTGATTACTATCAAGCTAATTTTCCGTGAGTAGCTTTATTTTGATGTTTTTTCGAATAATTTAGATAATTGTCTTGAGATTTAACAAAAAAAAATTCAGTTAGTAATAAATATTTGAGAATCATCAAATCAACATATTTTATCATTGCTACCTCTGTTAGCTACCATAATTGAGAATTTTCGCATAGGAAATTGTTGGGCGACTCATCGGAACGAAGCTATTCACGAAGATTCAGCTTGATAGTAATTATTTTTACATCAAGGATCTGTACTACTACTTTTGAGCGTAGGACCAGGATAACGTACCGCGCAATTTGTAGGACAATATGTCTGTTAAATTACATAAATATTAACTAAGTAAAAAAATAATAATCAGCTGGTTAGTAATCATTTATTATGACCTCGTTATCGATACATGTCGGAAAGAGGGGACTCTTTGATCAAACCATAGATTTTGTAGGACAAATATTTTTTCGAATAATTTAGATAATTGTCTTGAGATTTAACAAAAAAAATTCAGTTAGTAATAAATATTTGAGAATCATCAAATTAACATATTTTATCCTTGCTACTTCTGTTAGCTACCACAATCGAGATTTCGTACAGGAAATTATTGGGCGTCTCATCAAAATAAAGCTACTCACGGAAAATTAGCTTGATAGTAATCAAGTGCAAAAATGGGCGATGGATCCTGGATTATACAATAAATAGGCAGTCAATACTGAAATAAACATATCTGAATCGCAATTGTAATAGTAGTTAACATTATGTGCTGGTTTTTAATTTAAGATACATGGACAGACAAAGGAAAAATCCTTGTACACAATTAACAATAATTAATTGTAAAATTAATTAGCGATTTTAGTATAGTACTAAGCAAATACGATAGTGTCGAAATAATAATATATCGTATTAAATATTAAATACATAGGATACACAATATCGCTACTGTGAATTCACTCTTCGAAGATATAAAGATGTCGGAGACAGGATTCAGTAGGCGCAATGTCTTTGTTGCTGACAACAACAACAGACTGGTTCTGACCCTTGATGTTATATATATATATATATATATATATATACGATTTTCCTTCATTTGTGCAAGTGTAAATATATCATTGATGCGGGTCCAGAATTAGAAAGATAACCCTTAGTTTAGAATCTAACCCTTAACAAGACTAAAGATAAAATATAAGCAAAAACTAAACTGGTTCGAGTAGTGTATATTATGTTTACTTAAGATAAGATCCATATAATATAATTTATGACGCTTGTAGGCGAATATTTGTTTTTGGTTAAATACATGTAGCTATCTATATATCTATGGGTTAAACTATAATGGGAATACTTTCAGAACTCCAAAATTTACGATAAAGTTACTTTACGTAGAATTATAAATTCAGAACGGAACTAATACAGCAGTTTTCCAGTAACTTCTGAATACATTGCAGCTAGACACGGCAGTACCCAACATAGTATTAGCGTGTATGACATCACTAGCTTTACTCTATGGTTCACGGATGAATGAAAGAAATAAACAAGCGAATTGCTCGTTGACCTGAGAATTTACGCAGTACTGGTCTACATTTTACTACGCTTTCATTGACTGGACAGGACTGCTCTAAAATAACATTGGAGAATAAAATATTCGTTTTATTTCTATTCCAAAGTAATTAAATTGAATAGTAGAAGGATAAGAATACAGGACGCCTTCAAACACGCAAAGGAAGTCTTAGTGTGTGGGACACGCAATAACAGCCCTATTCATTGTACACCTCCACCGTGATGTTGTGGAAACTAGAGGTCGCGTAAGGATTCTAAAATTCTACCCGTCTCTTACTACCTTAGCTGATAATAGACATGAGTAAAACGTAGATTTAGTCTTCTTACTCGTCGACTTTCCTCGCGATTTTTTAATAGAACAGGGGCAAGCGGGTTAAAGCTCACCTGATGTTAAGTGATACCGCCCATGGACACTCTCAAAGGGTTCGCGAGTGCGTTGAGCGGCCTTTTAAGAATAGGTACGCTCTTTTTTGAAGGACCCTGCATGGATGGATGTTTTCCTTCACCGTATGAGCAAGTGTTAGTCATCACTGATTCCATATATAGCATGTCCTTAGTTCAGAATCGCACCCTTGACAAGACTTCAGGTAAAATATAAGGTAAAAAACGGACCAATAGGTACTGGATCATCGAATATATATATTGTGAAGTAATCGATCACTAGACACGTGTAGTCCTCATATATTATTTGGGTCAGTCGCATGTGTAAACACATGGTCGCTTTCATAACTGTATTGTTAATGTCTAAATTATTATATAAATCATATTATTAATTCGTACTAAACGATTGCATCCAAATCGTATTAGCTTTTATATTATACTAGCTGACCGGGCAAACGTCGTTTTGCCATATATATCATTTATAGTAAAAAAATAGGGGTTGATCGTAGAGGGGTGAAAGTTCGGGGTTGTATTTTTTAATGCTGTATCATAAAAAAATAAAAAATATCTATAAATAAAAAAAAAATTTAGGGGTGGATTACCCTTAACATTTAGGGGGATGAAAAATAGATGTTGTCCGATTCTCAGACATACCCAATATGCACACAAAATTTCATGAGAATCGGTCGAGCCGTTTCGGAGGAGTTTAACCACAAACACCGCGACACGAGAATTTTATATATTAGATAAGAAGATTTTTCTTTCTATTTAAAGTTTCAGTAGCTCATAATTTTCACATTTTCATTTGTAACTAAAATCATATTCTTATATCCAAATGCATTTAAGATATAGCTCCTTAACATTTAATATAGTATTGGGTTTGTAATATATACAATAAAGAAATAAATATGTTTACGATTTAGCACAGCAGTAAATATATAACCGCTAACCAAGTTTACAACTCCACTTCAAAACCATTTGTTCCAAAAGTCTGAACAAAATTGGCTTTATCTCTTGGCTTTACATATTCCACCGTTTTATGTAATTCATTTTTTATTCACCTTTTCATAGTCAACATACGACTCGTGTGTTGAATGTGCCAAGGGTGCTTCAGCCAGCATAGTTAAGGTACATTTAAATAAATGTAAATGAACTCATAATTTTATGCCTCTTTTCTGAAAATGCGTTTTTAATGTTACAGTTATAACCAAATGCTTAAGTTTAATGTTGTTACCCCAATTTAATAGTAGACCGTGGTATAATTATAAGTAACCTAATAATAGTGTACATTCAAAGTTGGTGGTAGGGTTTGGTTAATAGCCTATAATAAAATAATAAAGCCTTGCCAATAAAGGCAACTAAGTTCTACGCATATGAAATTACGGGCACTGGTTATGAGTCTCTATTTAAACTTGAAATCTATTCCACGACGAACTTTTTTTAACCGAAATAACAGATAAAAATAAATTGAATGCGCAACAATCACTTCATCAATCGTTATTGCAAATTGTTTTCAAACTAAAACAACGTTCAATTCAAAATTCCAATTTCAAATACACATTTTCGCATCATAGAACATAGACACGGCAATTATGCTTTTTTTAAAGCAGTGGACACACGCACAGCTAATCCGGGTATTACTTTAATCCGGGCACACGGTACCCGGAGTCGAAAATTATTGCTTGCCGGCCTTACAAATTACCCTGGGTAACTCGGTTGCGTACTAACTCACGACGGTTAATTTACAACGCACCCTACAAATTAATATCTCTGATTTGGACCCTTGTCAGCAAGCGAACTTTGTTCTTATTATCAGCGAGAGGAATGTTCTAAAAATTATTACAAGAAAATTGCGCGAATATCTAAGGAATTTGATTGTTTAACGTTGAAAATGTGCTCGGAAAAAGCAATTAATTATTAATTATTACTTGAATTTCTAAGTGACTTAGGTAAAATAAGTAAATGTAAAATAAGTTACTTATTATACATACACTTACAAATATATTAATAAGGTGTAGTTTTATACAACTTTTTGACAAGGTAATAATAATTATTTTTAATAGAACAGAGTGCAAACGGGCAGGATGTCTGATATTAAGTGATACCGCCGCAAGCGGACACTCACCTTATCAAAACGCAAGTGCGTTGCCGGCTTTTTAAAAATTTGTACGTTACGTACGTTTTCTTGAAGGACCCAAACGTGAATTGGTTCGGAAATACCTACTTCGGTAGGCAGCTTTTGTATTTTGTTAATAGCCACACAACTGCTAAATTCACTTACAGTGTATAATAACATATGTATTATAAAAAAGCCAAATCATATTTTAAAATGTATCCAGGTATAACATCTGCATCTCATGTCGATGTTATACCTAAAATAAAAATCAACTAGTGAAAGTCTCTCACACTATAAATTCAATAAAACCAATTTTCAATAAAATTCTACATACAAATCTTCTTAATACATAGTGGCTCTGCGTAGTGAAAGCAGGTGCATACCATCTCACTCATTCCAACGATCGCAATTCGTAATAGTTACTCGACTAGTCCAACAGTTACTAAGCGGAATTATTTGTTACCTGCCTCACAAACCGAGCTGAATTAAATGCTCTTTGTGTTTAGTTTAGACAAAACCCTCTTGTTATGAGCCTCGCTTTACTTAATTGCAACTGCATATTCAGCTGATTACATACTTGTGATGTCGACCGTATGCTGACCCTGTATCTCTATGTACAGGGAACATTTTTTTAAATGTGTATAGTTATGTTTCATTAAATCTCTATAATACAATTAGGATAGTAATAGACAACCAAATAATCAGTTTCGCATCAATACTTAATATTAAAGGAGTTTGTTTGGTTAAAAGTTAAATTTCGGGAAGTACTTTCTCTAATTGTAAAAATATTATTGTTTTAGACTTGCCGCAGTTTGATATTTTGCGTTTTTTTTTTTGTCTCAAAATTATGTCATAAAATCTGATTGCAAATGGATACAATTTAAAAAAAAGTTAGTCCATTTAGACTATAGTATTGAGGCTAGCATAACGGGAATCAGGTAAAATAAGAAGTACGAAGATAAGACAGAAAACTAAAGTCAAGGATATACTAACGCATATAGATCACTTAAAATGGAGCTGGGCAGGACATATTATGCTATGATGCAAAGCAAACAAGTGACTATGGTAGCCAAGAGACGTCAGGGTCGCCCGAAATCACGCTGGAAAGACAACATCAGCCTGACTTTGGGACCATAATGGACCAGAGACGCAGAGGCTAGTACACAATGGAGAGAGCTGGAGGAGGCCTATGCCAAAAGGCACGCCGAATTGCGAGACATAATATAAAATAACACTACATATCCATACCTAATTGTTTACCTTAAGTATATTATGTATCACTTTTCTGGAAATAAAAGGCTTTATTATTATATTGAGGTTATAGTATATATATATATAACTACGCTTACGTTATAACTATTAAGCTACGACTAAATTTACGCAAGAAACAATGAGGAACACCTAGTCTATAAAAAAAAACCACGTTTTATATACATTACAATTGTATACAATAGTTCGTTCTATAAAAAATTGACGACCCGAAAGCAAAACAAGCCTCCAACCAAGCCTGAAAAGCAAACAAAAACGATGTATTCCACTTCGTTGTTTTGATTTTCGCAAATATTTGACAAATAAATAGTCACGCTCGAATTTATATTTCTAAATAAATAGGTTATCCTACTAGCGCTTGTCGAGTTAAAAATTTAAAAGGTAAAATCATGAAACTAAATTTTCATTTTAGTTCTATGCGACCAGAACTTTGTGTTTAATATCTAATTAATTATACCATTTCTGCAATATTAAATGAAGCAATGGTTTCATTAAACGGCGGAATTGTATGCTACGGATGCTACGAGCTTCTTATACGTCTACGGCGTAGAGGCAGTAAACACTAACTCGACCAGAATAGAGTACATCTTGTAATTTTCTTTGTATACAATTAATATTTTAGTATTTTAATGAAAATAACTGAGTCCTATACATTTGATATCGTGAACTAATGTAAAATATTTTAGGGTCTCGAGTGAAGTGTAACTATTTACCTTAACTAGTGCATGAAAAGCTCTCAAACACACAATGTTCTCTTTTGCTCGTTGGACGGATTAAAATGAAGGGTACAATTTCAGTTTATGTTACCATTGAGTTCCTTTCAAGTACCTGCGGTGTTGTATTTCCACATTACACGTCGTGCTACGATCTGGATAAAATTTCTCACGGCTACTACTTGTTAGAGCGGGTACAACAAAGAAACGTAAAAGACAATTGCCATCGTGTTGCAAAGTAGAAAATAATATGTTTTCGTGAATAAATAGTAAATTTAAAACTATAATTGAATACTACTATTAATATTATATAATATTCTCGTAATAGGGATGTTAAGGGTTAATCGTTACCGCTTTACCTATTGCCAAGAGGCTTTATTATATTGCTCTAAAAACATAAAATAAATAACCACATATTACTAAAGGTGCAGTTAGTATAAAAAGACGCACTTTGTAGTAAAAATTCAAATAAAAGAACGTAAACGTGTCCACGTTGTAATATATTCAAAGGCTCGTATTAACCATGAATAACGAAAGCCATAGAAAAAAGGTAGCGCAGGTGCAACGAACGCTCGGCAAATTCCTAGTATTGTAAAAGTACCAAATCCGATCAAAGTCCGAACGGACAGAAATAAAAGTGCAATTTGGGAATACAAATGAAAATGTTTGAATTTGAAAAGTGTTTAAGCTGCAATTTATCATTCAAAGCTTTGAGGATTTTAGCTATAAATAACACAATTTGCAACTGCAAACCAAATTTTCTAATGAAGGCAAGAATTTTTCGAACATTGCCATTGATGAAAAACTTGTAAGTCTAGAATTGCGATGTTACCGTCGCATATGTCTTTGTTTACTTGATTATAATATCGTATCTTTGTGAGAGCTGCATTCATTTTCGTGTAATAAAGATTTCTAACAATCAGAATCTAAATCACAGATTCTTTACTAGTAACTAAAATTAAATACAAAGTGTAAGTTAATACAAATTACTTGTGTCAGGGGACCCAGCTCTTCCGTAACTTATATGGTGATAAATAAATAAAAACGTGTACTTTGCGAATAGTAGATTATGTTTGTGTTTGTGTAAATATGTAATTTTATTATAATAACAGCCATTAAATTCTCCACTTCTGTGTAACGCAAGTTTTGCCGCCATTACTATAACTGTTGCTCATATTCAATCTTTGAGTTAACTTATAATCTAATACAAATTATCTAGTCTTTTTGTGGGTGTTGTTTAAAGATGTGATCTGTAATCATTATATCTAACATGAAAATCGCTTATCTTCTATAAACGGCATATAGTTGGAACTATTTGAGCGCAGTACTTCGGCTAAGACTTCGATAATCCGAGCTTAATGTTCCAAAGCATTAGGAGCAAGGAATATTGAAATATTATGTAACGTTTGTCCAAATAGCTTATACATTCGCACGCGACTATGAAATTAGCTGTATAGTTTTATCAACAAAAACAATAGGAAATTACCTAATCAGTATTAAGATTTAAGATATGGTTCATGAAGTACACAACTATTATTAATTATCGTTTTGTTTCTTACTAATGAGAATATCATTATCAATAGTTATAAGCCAGAGCCTCAGCTTTCAACGCACATCGTATTCGATTCTGACTGTAAAACAAGTCAATATCTTCACGATAGTTGCTTTACTTTACAAGAAAGTGAATGCGAACACAGATAAAAATCCATTGACGCACACATGACCGTACGACACTTGACAGTCTCCACAACTGCTTTTGGGAGGAAAGACTGAGTATGGTTGGTCTCTAGTTAATAAATTAGTATTTAATAACACGAGTTCCTATTATGATATTTTTACTCTTAATTTTGACAAAAAACATAGTTATAATGAGAGCTCCACACAATAGAACTTTTAATTTGAATTTGCCACTGTTAAAACAATAGACAATAAACTAAATAGGCACGTCAACGTGTAACTAATTTTAAACTCCATCCACATGTATTCATTCATTAACAGCGGGTGCCGTTAGCCGAGCCGGGAGCAGTTAGTGTACTTAGCGAAATGAAAACGATTACATCATTAAATATTCCCAGAGTAATGTAAATTTCATACAACGCGAATATATGAATTAATTCATCATGACAATGTTAAATTAAAAAACTTTTTTTTTTAAATTTAACATTGTCATGATGAATTTGTCGCTAGACAGAAGCAAGAACAATGAGTAAAGTATTATTATTACAAATTATTTTTGTACCGGCATCTATCGTCTGAGACAATATCAATACTATGAAACGCTAATGATTTGATTGTGATTTCAGATTTGACTCGATTAGAGAACTAAATGTAAAATTAGAAGCATTTAATATATATTTCTTCAACATAACTGTACAATGACTTGTGTTAGCTATATGAATAAATGATTTTGATTTAGATTTTTTGAATGTGCTGTCGAAGTACGTATTTCTATATCTTTATATATATAATTCTTCTGTGAGTGTGTATGTCACTCTCAAACGACTGGACCGATTTTGATGAAATTTTTTGTGTGTGTTCAAGGGGATCTGGGAATGGTTTAGATTCACAAATCGCCCGGCAGGTGGCGCTGCAGTCGGTACTTTCATACTTTAATATCCTAATAGCTTGAAATATCATGCAGGACAACGTCTGTGGGGTCCACTAGTATGTATATATTCCTATACATGAAATCAAACACTAAAGTCTCTTATCTGGCCAGTCAGTGGTTCAACAGGTTCACTTTCCCTTTATTTTATTCTTCGTTAAAATATATGTAACTTTAAAAAAATTCTACCATCTGTTTAAAAACTATTTAAGCCTTAAATGAATCGCCTTTTCATAAGCTATTATTAAAATTTGAAAATCCATTAAGAAAAGTGTACCAAGGGTGAAGCTGAAAACCTTCATTGTTTCACTGTTCATTATCCCTGCACCTCTTAATAGCGCCTTCGCTTTCTTATAGAGAAACTTAAAAGCAAACTCCAGTTTCATTAGGAAAATCCTGAGTTTTGATAACGAGATTTTAAAGGCAAAATGGTGTTATGTCCACAGTACGCGATAACTGCGCAAGATTGGTGCAAACGATAATAATTCTGTTTGCAAATGGATTCTGTAGTCATTACAGTTATTAGTAGAGTGATTAGATTTACACATTGCAAATTAAATAATACATACTACATACTATTTGACTTTTACATATAATCGTTTCCTATTCGATATTACTTATAAATTATACTTTATTGGACATTTACAATATTATAATCGTTTCTGAGCGATCTCTTCCAGGCAACCCTAATAAAACTAAACAATAAAGAATTGCAAAACAGTGCAAAAGTGGGAAACTAATTTCTTAATACATAAAGCCTTAAAGGTGTTTTTAAAGCCTTTGACATATTATAGAAGCCTGTAAGCCTTTGACATTTGACAAAGATCTGTCTTAGCGCAAGATTTTTTATTATTCAAATGTCAATCTATATTACAATAACTATAAATGATGATGAGCAGTGTTGGCCTAGTAGCTTCAGCGTGCGACTCTCACCCCTGAGGTCATAGGTCGTAGGCTGTGCACCAATGGATTTTTTTTCTATGTGCACATTTTACATTCGCTCCAACGGTGAAGGAAAACATCATGAGGAAACCGGCTTGCCTTAGACTTATTACAATAACTAACTTAAACATTTAAACATGTGATGAGGGGCATGATGTAATGGTTGCAGGTGCTCACTATATATCGCTATATCGTCTCCGGCAGTTCTACGTCCTTGATTTTATAACTAACAGTAAATGGTTATCATTTATCATTTATAAGTCTAAAAATACGTACTACATGATTAAATGTGATTTTAATTAATAATTATTTTCAATAACACCATGTCCATAACACGTTTGATTACATTAAGATGTATTTTCTGTAATGTAATTTAGACATAAGGAACTAAATTATTAAAGTTTAAAAAGGCAGGGTGCCTTAATCTCTCGTGCGGAGAGTTACCATAAGTTTTGACAACAATTATAAATAACTTTACTGTTCTTATTAATATGACATTACGATAATTAATATGACATTTGCATGTCTATTTTTATATGGCTGATTTAATTATTTTTATAATTAATCAATCTGAATGTTCCACTTTGGAGCCTTTCAAGTATTACGTAAGCACTATAGAGGGGTGAGGGGGGAGTCTTTGATTTTTTATTTGGTGATTACGTCAACAATAATTACTTCCCTTTCTACACATATTATCCGCATATTGTCTATGCTTGAAAACGAAATACATTTTCGAGAATTCCTACAATTTTTTTTATTATATGTACTATTATTTTTGAGAGTTTTGCTAACTTTTGCTGACAAGAGGAAGGGGGATAACTTTCTATCTTTCCAAATAAACGATATATTATTATTATTAACTAAACATCGATATTTATTTTGATATTTCAGTTTGCACTGCAAAAACCTACTACTACCTTATACGAGTACACTATCCTCTCGTATATATTCTGCCCCATAGGTTACGTCATCAATCCCCCGCATAAAAACTGCCATAGAGAATGTGCGTGAACAAATAGTGCGATTCAAACGCAAACTACCGTCCATACATCAGCACACGTTTCGCCGACATCCGTAAATATTTTTCCAGTCCCGACACGTCTTTATAATAAAAACATCACATTCGTGAAACGTAACATTAGGCATAAATTCACAATTGCACAAACACAACTAAAGGAATAAAGAATTCTCCTTTCTCTAATTTGTTAAGATAATGAGGTCTTTAGTTCCAGATAAAGTCTTAGTCAAGGATAAGTCCTTAGGTGGAGTGCTTTAGGTACTAACCCTTATAAAAAATCTAACTGCACTATTAACTACTCGTTCGTCTTTCTCTCCAAAATTATGTATGTGATGAAAAGAGATAGATAGCTTTTTAGAAATTAGAGTGAATAATTTAACAAAAAGAATTACCCTCTTTTTAACCAACTTCAAAAAAGTTTAAGGACCTTAACATTAACGATTTTTACCTAAACATGTAATACATTGACACTATTTAACAGAAAGAAACTTACGGCGGTACTCAGAGTCTTTAATTATGTTAACGGTGACTTAATTTAATAAAGAATTAGAGATAGCATTTCATTGTTCTTGATATCCTACTCCTTTACCTACATATAAAAAGAAATAACTAAAATAATATGAATATATATATCCGTATCAAAGATTTCTTAAAACGCGTCCTTACACAAAAAATCAGTGTACAAAGGGATATTATGTGGCTTTCCCTTCAGAGCACAATAAATATTGAGAAGTAGCAGGTGTGCCGAACTCGGTCCGCGAGACACGTGAAACACTCACTCACGAATAAGAAAAAATCTAAGAGCTAAATAATAGGTACGAATGTTATAAACAACTTTAAGTTAACCATACTTCTACCATAGCATAGCATGGAATAAACAAAATTCTTCTTGTGGTGCCTTTTCATTATTGGAGGTTAGCCGTCACTCTTCTGCAGTCGCAATACGATGATTTTTGAAGTGAAACTTCTTTATCAGGGTTGGAAAAAAATTTAGTGTAACATTTTTTCGTTACGCGTCACGTTTTTCGGTTACGCGCCATGTTCCTTTTTGAAGTCAAACTTCTTCATCGGCGTTGGAAAAATTTTTACCGTCACATTATTTATTATTTATTGAAGTGAAACGCAAAACATTTTTCCGTTACGCGCCATCTTTTGAAGTGAAACTTCTTTATCGACGTATGGGAGAAATTTTGTAGCAGGTTACGCGCCATGTTGCTTTTTGAAGTCAAACTTCTTTATCGGCGTTGGAAAAAAATTTACACACATTTGTCACATTTTTCGGTTACGCGCCATCTTTTTCTTGTCCCTACCACGGTTGATCCGAAGAGATTCGAAGCAATTAGTAACAAAAATATATAATAACGATAACAATGATAGTAATACTAATAATTCTATTACAATTAATGAAATTCTGTAATAATCTAGTACAGTAACAAGTTAAAATGAAATAATTGTATTTGTATTCATGTCTATGATAATAAAAGCATTTTGTTAAACTTTATCTAATTTAACTTTATTTAACCAATTTCTGTAAAGTTGCATATAGTAGATCATTTTTCGAAAAATAAGGTCATAAAGAAGTTTCACTTCTTACGTGTGTACACCTAGTACACGCACACATTTTTTTCCTTCTACCAACACGCTGTTTACTCTGGATTTAGCGGTAGCGGATCTTTCCATTATTTGATGTTCTACAAAAGTTTTGACATTCCAACTTCATTGAGAACTTTCTCGTTAGAAACCATCTGGATCCAGTCTATATGAAGCATGCGACGATAACACTACGAATCAAATTTAAAATAGTAGCAATAAATTTCTCAAGAATTCCTTCAATAGCACTTTATGGCCTAAGGCCACTGCCTTGGGAAACACTTTTCCCAACCCTTTTTATGCCATGCTCCACTTTAGTCTTACTAAAATTCTTATGCCCCAATGTAACATACATAATTAATTAAAAAAAAACCTTTAATCAAGAAACTTAAATGATAGGTTAAAACACAGTAAATTTTCAAAACATTTGAAAAACTGAAATCAAATTCCAATTATAAAGACTTTTCTATATTTTTTTAATTTAGGGAGATACTTGCTGCATAGGGGTTTTATATTCTCCACAAGTCTCCACGTTGTTTTATATCCAGCCAATTTCGATTGCCCTCCTTAACAATTAAATTGCCCCCCTGTGGGGCCCACGTTGAAACACTTCATAAGGCATACTTCATTCTTTGTTTTTAGAAATATATAATTTTAAATAAATTCATTTATTTCCTCAGTTTTTATTCTTACAGTAACTTACTTATTCATATTTAATACTGATACTTATTAATGCAAAATTTAAACAAAGAACATAATATTACATATAAGCAAAACAAGAACCCATAAAACCTAAGCCATTTTATCACAAATTATAAATAATCATTGTGAATTCAGCAAGTACAAATAAACATAATGTTTATTTTATATTAAAATAATCGAAAATAATGTTATCTCTTAGTCTAGGACACTTTTGGGCCATAATTCAAGGGTAGGCAGGTGTTGAGTCGAGATAAAACTCAAGCGTCATACCCGCAGTGATTTAGATAACGTATTCTACGCAATCTGAATTAGCTTCCCAACATAAATGTTACGTTCATAGTTTGTTCGCTTTTTCTTTATGTGTTTATATACTTTATCTTAGAAACATAGACCTTATTGAACTTTTCTTATTCTTTACCAAGACCGTTACAAAATGCCGTTGCCAAAATTAGTTTCAATCTTAAAAATGTAGACTGTAAAAAAAATATACCCAAACAATTATACTTAAAATTAAATATATAAACTAGTACAGATTATGCCGAGTTACAAGGGAAAAAAAACTCGTTCTTTTATAACACACACAGAGTAACATACCACCTAGTTCTATAGATAATTAAACACTAAGAACAAACTTTATCTAGAAATAGTTAGGACAAAACGGTCAAAAAGACCCCTATGAAAGGCAGTAATAGGGGCGTACTTTAACACATTAAGTGCCCGTATGCGGCTTTTCAGACCCAGCCCGAGTTTTATCGGTGGAATGTGGCACATAAACGCCCACATGCTAATGCGGACGCCGTAAAAACTTTTCATAGAAAAACTTTTCGGGACGGTCGAATTCGTTTAGGAAGTAGGTTTAACGGCCTCTAAGCTTGTTTGTGGATAGTGTAGTCCCTATTTCATCTAGCGATAATAAAACTTTAATAGATCACGTCATTGTTCCTCATTACATTGTTGTTCTAAGGGAAAAACTCAACTGTTTATTTTAAGCTGTGGAGCATAGTTCAAATATAGAACCATATTAGTACCACAGCAAAAGCGCATTCGAAATTTAAAATATTTAAGCTGTATACAAATAATCGACAAGTATTTACCCAAACAATTATCGATTCGGTTTGCCATCACGTCATGACCGTTTACCGTCGAATGGCATGAGGCTGATTGGCCTCTCATTTGGGTCCGATTGTGCCTCACGAATACATAATTCGTGTTCAACACCGCTGCCATTAAGATAATCTCGCCGGCTATAGGGGCCTGTCATTGATTGCTAACCGCTTGAATGTGCTCGACGAGCGTACGAATACGTGATGTTATCTTAAATTATAATATGTCGAACGCTGTGTAAATAGCTGTTCCAACTTCCATATATTGTCATTATCTTTTGTATTGATGACATACGCCACGTTTGCTTTTGTTTTTATTAAGAATATCATTCGTATAATAACAGATTTTTGTCTCTTCGTATGAATGAGAATGATGATTTTAATGTGATTGAATTTAATCGAATCAGACAGTTGGAACTCATCAATGTCTAAAACAAACAATTTTTTTGGGTCTTAGGCGTTATGCCGTTTTCTTTCACCGTACAACCGAGTATCAATTACACACATAGGAACATTATGTATATGTTGTGTTCCCCAGCTGGATTGACACACGTATTTTAAAAATAATTTTAATATCTTCAACTATTTCCTTCATAGTAGGTAATTTAATAACAAATTTTGTAAATTACTATGCAAATTGTTGGATGATAAACAATTTGGTAGACATTATTCATCCTTGAGTATTTAACAAATAAATGCGGCTTGAGAAGCTATGAGTATTCGTAAAGAGTTCATTTAACACCACTGTTAGAATAAAAGAAAGTTTTTAAAGTCGTAGACCTTGAACTATTTAAGGGAATGTGAAAAATATGAATCTACATTTTTTTCAGGGCGTAATCTTAGGCAATTTTATAGAAATTTTCCTTTTTTTATGCTAAAATGAAATACAAAAATTACTTTAATGTTTAATTTTTAAATTTTTGTTGTAATATGGACGCGTGCCTTGCATCATCATTTCCATTATATTTTGCATCACATTCTAAAAGTGTACACAACTAACCAATCTCGACAAAAATACACAAAAATAAGAGAGAATTAGAGTTAACCCTAATAAACCCAGTTAACAAACTGGTAAACATTGGTAAATCTCAGCTTAGATAAACAAAGCAGACATGTAAATACGGTAATCCAATTACAAGCTTCCAAAAATACAAAAACCGAGAGCTTTTAAAAGTACATAGCTCCTTAACATTAAGTGACGTCGCGTCAACAATAAGCAGATGGGCTTATTGTCTCTGAAAATGAATATTCTACATTTAATGGAGGCGCGATTCACACAGTCGCCGTTTTGAGAAAGTAGTGATTTTAAATATAAAAAATTAATCAGTGGCGCTACAACCTTTTTCTGGTCTGTGCTTCATATTTCTGAATCGATCATCTGTCAATCTAATACGCAAGTAGATGATCAGTCTCCTGTACCCGACACAGGCTGTCGACTTTTTGGATCTAAGGCATGCAGGTTTCCTCACGATGTGTTCCTTCACTAGATTTTAATTTCAAGCGTTTAGCGTGCCAATCAAATCTCTGAGGGTCGGAGGAACCATCCCTGGCTGTGCACCCATGGAAATTCTATCTATATGCACATTTAACACTCGCTCGTACGGTGAAGGAAATCATGGTGAGGAAACCGGCATGTCACAATGACATGTGTAGACAGAGAAGGCTGATCATCTACTATCTAGTCTATGATATAAAAAAATATATATATATATGAAAGTATAAAAAGATGGATGCAATCTGAAATCCAGACCCATAGAAGGGTTGTAGCTCCACTGGATTTTATTTTATACGTAAAATAGTGTTTACCTTCTAATTTAACACAAAAATATCGATATATTAACTTTTTGTTTAAAAAACTTCAGCTCTTTTACCTTCAAACACCGAACTCCCGCAATATTTTTCAGGATTAAATAGTCAAAGCGTTTAAACCGCTTGCAGCTAATACTAGCACATGACCATACCCACACATGACTTTTTACCAAACTAGTGAATAATTACAATACTTCTTTAGAATATGAATGAGGCAGGGCAAGAAAACGCGATTTCATTAAAACATTGAGAGTTCGATTCCTTTGTTCGATAAAAAGCTCCACCTAATTTTATTCAAGTTCTAAAATTTCAGACAAACCATCACTTTGATTACACATTTTGATTAATGTTTATTAAAACCTAAACATAACAATCAGTGTTTACAATTTTCTTAACTTTCTAGTAATAATTAAAATTCATAAAAATAAATTTAAAAAGTTTGGTCCCCGTGACTTTAATGCTGGCAGGATTTCCTCGCTGTATTGCGATACTTATTCGTTGAGCTAGGAAAGCACCAGCTCTGGGGTCAACGGTACTCTCTACCAGGGTCCAACTTAAATCTTTAATTAGCGCCTGTGCACTTGAACCCCGCGGCCCAAGAGTTTATACTCCAAAGCAAACAAAATCGAGGACAGACTCCAACGATAAGTTGTTTACACACAATTAAGTTCAGCTTAAAATTCAGTTCTTTCAGGCAAATGTTTGACGCAGCCGTTTAATTTGTCAAACTCATCATAGTTACAGGATTTACATATTTTGACTGAAGCTGTCCGGTCATTCCTTATGTATATAGACTTACATAAATCTCATAGTAATACAAGCAGTAAGAGAAATAAAACAGCGATGTTTCAGTGCTATTACAATTATTAGAAGTTAATAAACAAACCATAATTCATACATATATATATTTCAAGCGACATTTACCTCAAAAAAACCTATTAAGTTTATAAATAAACGTAAATATATTTCATATGTAAACACTTTCAAAAATAATAACACTTACTTTTAAAATATAAACCCACATATTTTAAGAGCTATTTTCCTAACAAACACAGCCTCAATTTTCCAAGCGCAACCAGTTCTAATATAATACGCGGGTAAACAACAAACAAGATATTCCTTAGGAAAATACGTCAAAAATTTCCGCCGTCAGGTTACGCGGGCTCGCCTAATAAATATGCATTGTGTCAAATTGCATGAATTATTCTCAGCGAAAAGATTCCAAGAAAGGAGGCCAATAAACATTTTGCCTGTCAAATACACTCGGGGGCGCTAAATCGACGCCGGGCTAGTTCCCTCCGAGCTTAAATAAGGCGTTTCAACGCGAGCGCTTTATGCGATCCTAAATGTATTGAGGAAATTTAAGGCTCGTACCACACGAGACTCGGCGTTAAGATTTCAGAATTAGTTCGTTTCAAGCATCAATACATACTATAGATTATGCAAGCAATATCCACAAAATCTACGTTTTCCTAACGGATTGCCAATACCAATTAGTAAACCTGTCTCAAGGTCTTAAAATGTATTCAATAAATATTAAGCCTTATTATTCCTGCAAAATCAACTGTCTTAAACCTAAATTAAACCATTATCGCAAAATATAGAGTAACTGAACAAGATCTGTTTATTTAAGACGATAAAAGCGTGTACAAACAGTCCACGCGTCACCTCCCCAAGCTGCCGCTATATCTCGGAAATGGCTTTGTTTCCTGCGAGCGTGCCCGGCGCGCTCATCCGGCGGGAAATAAAATAAATGAATATCACATTATGGGGGGCTAAAGCAAAAATAACCTCTAATGTTAGATACAATGCCCTGGGGACTCTGCACGTCCTTCCGCGTCCGTTTTCGCTACACGTGACTTCGGAAATTAAAAATACAATTTGAAAACTAAGAGTCCAAAGCTCAATTCTAGAATAGAAAGAAGCTGACGTAATCATATTTCAATAGTTAAAGCGGATGACAATCATTAAAAGAATTAAATGAATTGAAAATTTGAACAACTACCTACTATTGTGAAATTTGTCTTTATACGTTCCTTAAAAAAGTTTTGAGTATTTCGGATTTAGGATCATCTTTAGTGTGATTGAGCAGTATTGGCCTAGAAGCTTCAGCGTGCGATTCTCATCCCTGAGGTCGTAGGTTTGATCCCCGGCTGTGCACCAATAGACTTTCTTTCTATGTGCACATTTAACATTCGCTCGAAAGGTGAAGGGAAACATCGTGAGGAAACCGACATGATTTAGACCCAAAAAGTCGTCGGCGTGTGTCAGGCACTGGAGGCTGATCATCTACTTGCCTATTAGATTGAAAAATGATCATGAAACAGATTCAGACATCTGAGGCCCAGACCTAAAGAGGTTGTAGCGCCACTTATGACAGCAATCTCATAAGAATATATGTATACTAAAAAAATTCAAAGTATAAAACTCCCAAATGTATTTAATATATTCGAAAGGTCCGCGCCACGAAAGTATACGAAGAGTCTCCAAAAGGCAGTCCGCCTAAATTAAATTGAAGAAAATTTTGTTTCTCGACAGCGATGTAGCGTAATGACTCGCGTTGTTTGAAGAGCTTTAGCGGGATTGTATAAGCGAATCTTTTACGTTTATTGTGTTTACTATGTATTTTAAGTGGTATTAACATAATCAGAGCTTTGAATTTGCGTTATTACATTTCAGAGTACTTTTAGCCGTAAACGCTCCGCAATAAAACTCTTTTTGGTGAAACTCGTTTTTAATAAAATGAACCTTCAAATTTGTGAAGCGTATATCTCGAACAAAATATTTTTCAGACGAATTCTTGCGGCAAAGATGGAATGAGGATGTGAAACTATTTTCTTTATCACGATAAAACCTACGTTTATAAGCGAATTTTTTCAGGTAAATTAAAACTGCAGCAAAAGTTTTAATAGGAGGAATTAATAAGTGAAAGATGGACCTTAATATAAAATCACGCGAAATTGTGAAGTTGTCTGGGTGTTTTAATTATTTCTTAGTATCTGCACTGTCTGTCCTTAACAGTCGTCATAATAAACGAATGTTGCAGGGGTATGTGGGACTCGACCCACACCAGAATCGCTGATATCCAGAGACTGGGTGAGCAATACCCACTAAAACCACGTCAAGTAGTTATAGGAATAAACTTAGCGATTAAAAAGAGTGGCGGAAAGTTTATTGCCAGTTCTTCTTGCTCTCTCTACGCCCTTGACTTGCGAACTGGTAGTAAATGTAAATTTACAATAAATTTCCTTTTTTTTTTTTGACGTTCATAAGTGTACCTATATGAATAAAGATATTTTGAGTTTGAATAAAGCCGCGTTACAGAGGCTCTGGGGTCGCTCTCGCATTCTATCGGAGCCTCAACGGCAGTCATAATAAACCTATTAAGGTATTTAAAGATTATAAGCCTACAAAGGCAATGTTTGTGTTACCATAATGCTGATACAATATTTTTTAATAACTGAAATAGCTAACTAATATAACTAAAGTGATTAACTTTGCGCGGACATAAAAACTGTTTAAATACTTCATAACGTACGGCAGTCATTATCCCTCCCTTTATCGTATCAATTAATCAAATTACCTTCGACAGAACATTAAAATAATTGATACAGTAGCCTTAGATAGCATCAATCGCTAGTATAATTAAAGCTTGCAGATAATTTTCAAAAAGCAACGTTGACGAGACCACAATTATAATTGACGTGTTACACGCAATGCATGTTCCGGTCGTATACTCGAAGGCGATAAAAACTAATTACAGTATAAACACGTAATGCTCCTACTTACCTATATTTACATAATCATTTCGGTTTATTTATGAGGCCCAACAAGACACATTACTCCGTGTTTCATTGATGTTTTATAGATCAGCGTTCTTAGGTTCTCGTTCATCAGCGTGAGGTGCAGTGTTAGACTAGTGGCATCAGCGTGCGACTCATCCCTAAGGCACCAATAGACTTTCTATGTGCGCATTTGACATTTGCTTCGAAGGCGTATGTCAGGCACAGGAGACCTGCCACCTCTTTGCCTATTAGATTGACAAATGGTCATGAAACAGATACAGAAATTTGACTCTAAATCTGAGCCCAGACCTAAAAAAGTATCAAACCAAGTAATTTTCATAATATTATTGCGCTCGTAAGATTGATTTCGCTTTAATATGTTTTTTTTTACTTAGCCCACCTTTTTAGTAGCTACATTACCAACATATGGAACGTCATGCTATGCTACCCGCTACCTCACAGAGACTGTTAGATTTTCCGGAATAAAAACTGGTTATTAGGTTTTTCCGTGGAATTTTAGCTACATAAAAACTTTTCTTTGATTTTAATAATTAAAATAAGAATTTAAACGAATTGGGCCAGCCGTCTTCGAGTTTTGCGCTTAGCAAAATATTTTGCGATTAATTTTTACTATATATAATATTGCTAAATTATTTGTTAGAATTTTGCTTAATAAACTGCAAATATAAAAACATCTTTTGCAGGCGAATATATATTTCCGTTTTATATTTTCACGATATCCGGAATTTCTTTCACATTTCAATTGAATACATAACGAGCGTCTGAACACATTGTTGCGTATCACGTTACGAAGTATCAGTCGCGTGTACGCGCACGAAGCTAAGCATCTGTTGTTTCACATAATACTAGAGTTCGTAGGGTTACCACATCGTTCTTTATTCAAAGTATTTAATATTTTTTTTTTCTTAAAAGAAATTAACAGAAAAAGATCCTAGGCATGCCAAGTTCTCTTAGATTCTGCATAGTAGACTCATAAGGCATTGGGATTATTATAAGAAGCATGGCCGGAATAGAATAGCAAGGGACAGATCAAAATTGTGTCATATTTGTAATGAGAATAGTAAATATGGTATGTCGTTTATTAATGTATTTATTTTTATTGCAATAAGTCATGTAACACATATGGATCTAAAGTTCCACTACATAACTAGATACATACTTAAAATATAATTGGTGCAGATCCAATTAGCTGACACAGCGCACTTAAACCACATTAACACTAAGCCTGTACCAGCAAGAACAATGAATATAACAAATGTAATCACGCTAGCTATATTTTACATACTATTTTTAGAACGAACCTCAAGAAGAAATCTTCACAAAACTAATTATTTTCCTATATAACACATGGTTTCCCTACACAAAGGTGTGAATAAATAACGCTGTTCAGTGGTCGGTTTTATCATGGGCCTGAAATTATGGTGAGCAATTTGAATTAACACATATTCCGACGTCCCCCATCTCAAGAATTCACCTCGACATGCTTGGCATTATCTTAATACATTTTATCCACCTTAAAACCTTGGATTAATATTAGAAGGGTGGATCGTTTATCTTGATACCCTGGTGTAATAATCAAGGATTATAAGCATGATTACTATGCACGGGTACTGAACTTGACGCATTATTTATTCGATTTGGCTGGATAGCAAAGTAATCTAGTCGTTTGAGACATGCTTACTTTACTACATATAAAGAAAAATTCACAGTTAAATATCAACAACAAGAATGTCAAAAAATTGTTAAATGAAAAGAAAGTCAATAGACAATGAATCATACAAAAAATTCCTTTGCATGTAAGATAATATTCGCTGTAATCAACGCTTTAAATGGGTACTGAACTGTTTTTAAAAACATTTAAAAATTTAGGTTCAAGTTTAAAATGTCCTAACATTTTTTTAAAAAGCAAGGATAAATTCACGTCCAAGTCCGAACATACCTAGTATCCCAACTGCCTGAGGGATCGAAAAAGGTGTAAGAACAAATGACAGTCTCGTACAAAAAATGACGGTTGCGCGCCACCCCGGGTTGAGCCTAAATTCAATTCAATTAGGCAAAACTTCTGAACGCCAAGTGGCTTGGAAGATGGGACACTTATATCTTTAGGGCCCCTCGATTAATTTTCTTCAGGCCTGAGCTCTAAAGCCTACATCGAATTAAATGGTTACTTGTAAAAGATTTTGTCTGCAAAATTGTATGTAAAATTAAATTATTAAAAGTAATCTATATTTTATAGGTGAATAATTTAAGCACACTTGACTATGAGTGCTGTACCATAATTGCCTAAAATAACAAGTATAATAGTAAGGTCAATATACTTTATTTTGTTATAATTAAACAAAGTTAACAATAGCAGTTTGTTTAATTAGAAATAACCCTTTATTATAAAGGAATCCACATCCAATCCCTCAACGAGCTTTTTGTACTGTTCCGCTGTAACAAAACTAATAACATCATTGACATTCAATAGATCACATCGCTGAAAAGCAATTCTAAAACAGTACACGAATAAACCTAGTCCAAATCCGGAACAAACAAGCACTACAAATAAGAGTCTCATTCCGGGCGACATTTCCGTCCGTCACCAGTTACGGAACACTGCAGTGACGTGGAAACTGGCAGACCAATACAACATTCCGCAAATCCGATTAATTAGACGACGCTCCGACATTATAACCGCCACCGCCCGAAGCTTTGTTTAGTTCAGAGGCGGCTAATCAGATTTCATACTTTGTTATAATGTGCCCCCGGCTGAGGGTACGTGTTCTTATCACGTATAATTTCATGCGTTTCGCGTCGCTTAGACGTGCCTAACGAATTTGGGGATATTAGTAGCGAGGTCTTCCGTTTACTTGTTTTTAGGGGCACGAATACCAGCCGACTTGACGTACACGTCAAGGACGAAACCCCTGATCATATTGTCGCACACAAAAATTGACATCAAAATTTTCCCCCGCTAAAGAGTATAAAAGATTATCTCGTGGTGCTTCACCCAAGCAATCATGTAAATTGCAAAGCCAGGGATACTGCGGGTTGTAAAATGTAAATAAGCTTCATTAAACCCATATCTAGGCAAATACACGAGCTTTTAAAATTTGCAGCTTATAAACCTAAGCCGTCGTTGTTTAATTAAATAAAAGTTTAATTTCGAAATACCTATTTCACTTACACGATCCACCTTTCCCATAAACCGACACAAGTTTATTTCAAAGCCCCAACATACTTCTGTCCCTACAGCTTGTAATTAAAAATTGTACACTGTTTCGAACTTTGCGACCCGCAAAATTATCCGGTCCATCTCATATGTTCGTCTATATCTCATATTGTGTGGAGAACAAAGCTTTCTCCGCATTAAAGCGTATTTTTGGTGAATAAGCAATTTTAACCATTAGTTCGGTTCGCTCGCAGCTCAATTAGCATTCATATCTTCTTAAAATCCGTCCACATTTGTGTCCCTCGGGAAAGGAAAGGTCCGCTCTTCCTTCCGTCCCGACGTTTATGTCGCGACTTTATTAACAACAATGAAATCATATTTACGAAGAAAGAGCACATAATAAACCCATGAAGAATGTAATGTAAATTTTCAGCGCGCATCTGCTGTACGAGGCTTTCAGTACACAAAGAATCCGATCCATTTGCGCGTCTATTGCTTGACATGTTTCGGCGTTATACGTATTACGTAATATAATAATCCTAGACCCACTTTCAGAGCGCTTCGAGTACATTCCCATCTGCCTGGTTTTCATAAGAATATTAAATTATTCGAATCAAGACGTGATGTTTGTGTTGGAAATGTGAATGTCGTTATTAACAATTCGTTTCCTATTGAAATTCTTTGAATATTTCTTCATAAATAATCAACTTATATGAAGTTTCCAGCGATTTTTGGCCGAACTTTGATTTCCGTAATTCTGTACAATACGCCAAATATTATTGTCGCTTTCAACCGTTTAGGTCATGTGGTATGAGTGAGTGGTAAATGAACTATTGTTTCTACGTGAAAACAGCATCAATAGAACAATACGTGTAGCCAGTTTTGTTCCAAGCTGTACGCAAAAGCCACACGAGGTGTTAGAAATGAGCGCTTAAATGAAAATAATCCTTCTACTTCACTTCTTTTCTCGATTCAGTGCTCAAATTATTATTTTTTTGGATGAGGGAAGTAAACACTTAAAACAATACAATGAAATTTATTTAACTTACTAAAGCAGTTATAGGGGGGTACCCCTTTAATATTTCCATTTATTTAATTCCATAATTATTTCAAAATGCCATTGTCGGAGTAAATTAGGGCGACGCAAGTTCTTTATCGCAAAGTAATGGGTAGGTTCAGAGCTACTGTTTCAAGTTAAATACCATTGTAACTCGCGCCGGGTGCTCATTTATTAAGGCGTTTGTACTTAGATCAACTTATTTATAATAATACATCACAAAGTACTTATTAAAATGGAACTATTATATACTTCTACTAGCTGACCCGTCAAATGTCGTTTTGCCATGTATATTATTTCTAGGAAACTTTTTTTAGTTCAATAAAAATAACTATCTACTAGAATAAAAAAATGGGGTTGATCGTAGAGGGGTGACAATTAAGGGTTGTATGTATTTGTGTATGCTGTATCATAAAAAAAGTAAAAACAATAATTAGTCTAAAAAATAAAAATACAAATTTAGGAGTGTGACGTGACCACTACCCTACCCTTAACATTTAGAGGGATGTAAAATAGATGTTGTCCGAAACGGCTCGACCGATTCAGTAAGTCTGAAAACGAACATTGTGACACGATAATTTTATATATTAGAAGATATGTATAGTATGTTATTGTAAAGCTATAGTCATTCATATTGAACCCCTTAAACTGCAGTCTTTAATCATATCTCAAATCCAACAAAAATGTGTTTTCTTGAAAACACAAATTATGGTTCGAAACTTTATATGGCTTTTAATCCCTGAGCAAAAAGTGAATTAAATTTCGCTTCAATACGTCGAATGAAACACGGTGTGATTCCAGAGAATTTATCAGAATATTCACGTCAGAGCAAATGAATCTCAGTGAAACTGAAATTAAACCGATGTTATTTTTATTACGTTCAAATGTTAACATCTCAGATATTTTACTTTATTAACTCGAACGTTTATTGGCATTTTTGTTGCCAAGCCAAGGGGTTATATTTGAGGCACGCTGGTAACCGACATTATGCTATTATTATAAAAGGATAAATGTGATACATTTTTCTCTACACTTATATTATAAAGAGGAAAGATTTGATTGTTTGTAGTGAAAACTACAGGACTGATTTGAAAAAATATTTCACCATTAGAACCCTACGTTATCCCTGATGAAAAACCCAAGGTGTAAAAAAGACCAATAAAAGTTCTCACACCGCGTAATTAACAAACAAACTATTGACAATAGACCAAAGTTACATATATAGTTATATAGAATCAAGAGTAATACAATACGTTTAACAAAAAAATATTATTTTTGCTTTTAGAAGTCTATTTTCGGAGAAAAGCTTTAGGCTAAAGAACATCTACGACCGAATTAATGAATACAGATTAGTTTAGTAGGTGATCAGGAACCGCAGTTGAAAGTGAAAAAGCAAAATCACTAATAAAAAAAATTCTGTTTAATACGCTTTAAGTAAAAAACTATTACAGTTTTACAAACAAAACTTTGAACCGACAATTATTTATTTACGGTTTAGAGAAGTTCTACCGAGCCGGTATGTAACTAGATTGTTAATTTATCAAAGCCCAAATATTTATTTTAAACTTAATTATATATTTACAAAATGAATACAAACGAATATTTGTGGAAACAAAATAAACCTAGTTATTCCGTCCACCTAAAATTACCACTAATAAAATAAATTAAAATGAAATTGCAAAATATGTTGCAAACTTCAAAACTCGACAACGGCAAGACCAATTCAAGTTATTGTTCATTTTATTTATTCCTTGATCTCTGAGGAAGGTTTTTATGGTCAGAAATTTATTACGTGAAAACCTAAAAACCAGGTTTCTGTTGGTTACGCAACAGTTTCGGTATAAAAAATTTCGAGATTTATAGGTTACGGTTGCGCGTACAAAGCCGGGGTAGGTCGCTTGTATCTAATATAACAAATTTCATCTAATGCGTAACTACATAATATATAGATCATACATATTCAACAATCATTAAAAAAATGTACACGTAACGTATGTGTTTTTGCGCAAATAGTAAATGCATTGAGAGGACAATGCAGAGTAATACATCAATAACTTAAGAAACAGATAGGCATCAGTCAGGAGTATGATACGTGGGAAATGAGCACAACATCCAATAAGCCGGTCGCATGTGACGAGCGATAAACTGCCTGTTATCCGCTCCGAGTCGCCACTAAGGCCATTTGCAATAGTCTAAGATATCGCATATATTAATCGATAGTATGTCCACTTACGCCCGAATCCAATAATTAATCCAAAATCTCAGATTGTTCTCAATCTGAATCAGACCGTGACAGTCGATCGATCTCCTATCTGCATTCCAATAACCAAACCCTAAGAAGATAATCCATTTTTTTTACCGAGTTTTCACTCATATTTGATAATCAATGTAAACAAAATAAAGTAAATAAAACCGCACAAACCGTGTATGTTTAAAACATGACAAACAGTTTTTTTAATGATTTAAAAAACTGGTGTAAAATAATTAACTGTTGAAATCGAGATTTCGTCAACTGTCATTTTCATGCAAAGGTCTATATCTACAGACACCGATACGACCTCCATGTATAGCTTGTATCGACAGATGGCAATCCGTCGATTGGTTATTGGCACAGTTGTTACAACATTTGGATTAAGATTACTATCTCAGATGGTGGATTATGAATTGAGATAGGTTATTGGGTTCGGGCGTTAGTGAGTACTTAGTATATCGTGGATTTCTTAGAATCCAACAAGGCATATTAATATAGTTTGTCTGTCCGTGATATATTACTGTAAGACTAGTTATATAGCTGTCAAATGACATCTATGTAATACGTTATAAGTATCGTTTCACATTGGGTTGTTTTTTATTTATTTAAACAAATAAACAATTTCTTACTTGTAATATTTTTTGAACAAAGATTCGATACTTCATTTTGAACATTGAACGGAAATATGATATCAAAGAACGATATTTTTTTTTTGTCGATATCTCAGTCTAAATGCTAAGATCCCTCAGTCCCACAACACAGCACTTGCAAAGCGTTCAAACAGAACCTCCTCAGAGAGGCATCGAGCGTACGTGAGGCGAAACGAAAATTGCAGGAAACGCGCAATATCGTACTGAGACAATTTTCGTCTACGCCAATAAGTAGAAAAATAAAACATATCAACAGATAGAACTCCAAAATATTCATCAAATTATTTTATATCCTTTTTTTGATGCAGCTTGGTTAGTACAATGTCGCGGTCTTTACGTGTGAGAAATCACGATTTAGCCACACTCACACAGGGAGAAATAAAAAAAAATCAGTGGTGCTACAACCTATTTAGGGCTGGGCCTCAGATTTCTGGGTCTGTTTCATGATCATTTCAATCTAATAGGCAAGTATCAACGCCTGACACATGCCGTCGACTTTTTGAGTCTAAGGCAAGCCGGTTTCCTCACGATGTTTTCCTTCACCGTTTTAGCGAATGTTAAATGCGCACTTATAAAGAATGTCCATTGGCGCACAGCCGGGGATCGAACCTTTTCTTCGGCAAAAACGCTGCGTGATCATCTTCGTGACGTTTCCGTACAAAATTACCCTCATGCGCCTAAAGTTTCACTCCAAAAATAAATGTTTTTTTGTCATACGAGGTTATCATTATATAGTGACGTTATAACGCTGTGTTCGCCTATGATATAGTAAAGGAAAACAATAAGCACCACAAAACTGTATAATAAGGGAATCCTCTTTACATAATCACTTAGCGCTTAAGCAAACGGTGCCGACGCGAGATGTTAATCAACGTACCTGTACACCAACAAGCGAAACAGCTCAAGAGGGTTAATTCAGCCAAAATCAACACTCAAGCAACACAGAGGTGTGGGTAAGCTCTCAGAATCTTGTGGCTCGAGACATCAATGTTTGATATGGAAGTGAAGCACATATTTCACGTCATCAAGCGTTTAAGGCCATATACCTCAAAGGGTCTTTAAGTTATGTACAATACAAAGTCTACATATACGTTTTTCTGTATCTTAATACGTCGATTGATAGATGATGCACGGAACGGCACTGAACACATTGCCCGTTTCCTCCAATTACTTCCGGAAAGTACTGAATCGTCGAATATATTTATTAATTTACTAGCTGACCCGGCAAACGTTTTACCATGTATATTTTTTCTTGGAAGCATTTTTTAGTGCTAATAACTAAAATGGGTGAAAATTAAGGGTTGTATGTATTTTTAAAGCCACATAATAAAATTAATCCAAATAATAAAAAATTTGGGGTGGACACCCTTATCGCTTAGGGGTTTGAAATATAGATAGTAGCCGATTTTCAGACTTACTGAATATGTATAAAAAATTTCATAAGAATCTGTCGAGCCGTTTCGGAGAAGTATGGGAATGAATTGTGACACGAGAATTTTATATATTAGATTTTTTTATTACCTAATCCTACATCTAACAAAAATGATATACAAAAACAAACAATTACACTAAAAATATAGCAAAAGATGGAATTCATAATATTCCAAAGTTCAATCATTTACAAAAGAGAAGTTAATTAATTAATTTAGCTGTGTTGTGTGATGGTGTAAAAGTGAGGGTATTTATGAAGGTGTGTATGTGAGCTATGCTCATGATGCAGGTGATTTTCCGTTATGGCTGTTCTTAATACCCATTTTAACCAAATACAAAACGATTTTTCTATGTTGAACAGGATCCTGCTCAATGATGACCCTGCCGTGTTGCAGCGAAATGTCTTCTAAAAGAGAATACCATTACGACAAACGCGTCACGTACTTTGAAAGCCCTATAGAAAACGTAGTATTGGATATATTAAATGGATTCTGATAAAGTTAACAGTTGAACTATTCAGCGTTTCGAGTTTCAAAGACTTCTTACGGTCAAAAGCGAGATGTAGTCAAAAGATGCACATAATGCTACTCTCGAAATGTAATCTGAAAATCTTTTGCATTTGTACGCTGGTTCTTCTTGAAGCTGCTATTTTGTTATATTTTTCTTGTACTAGTCATTTCTGCTTCGACTGGTCACAATTGGCAATACTAGACACGACAGAAAATTGTAATGAAATGAAAAATTACTAAAATATGTTTTTTAAAAATTATTTATTACCTCATGATAAAAATAATATATAAAAACTAGCTGGCCGGGCAAACGTCGTTTTGCCATGTATATCATTTATAATAAAAAATAGGGGTTGATCGTAGAGGGGTGAAAATTAGGGGTTGTATGTATTTTTTAATGCTGTATCATATCTTTAGGGGTGGACTTACCCTTAACATTTAGGGGGATGAAAAATAGATGTTGTCCGATTCTCAGACATAGCCAATATATATACACACAAAATTTCATGAGAATCGGTCGAGCCGTTTCGGAGGAGTTTAACTACAAACACCGCGACACGAGAATTTTATACATTAGATATATAAATACTTAATAAAAAACTAAAATTACAATGGGCCTCCCAGTATCGCAATTAACAATACAAAAAAATGGTATACCTACATCACATTTTTAATTAATAATATCCTATTGCAAAACTGCATCACGGATTAAAAATATAAATTAAAAATATAAATTCAAACAAAGAGAATGTCATTCGATCGTAATAGAAACTCTCCTATTACAAGACGAGACAATCTTCGTTAATAACTTTGTATAGAGCGTCGACTCCTCGTTATATAAAATAACATGTCTGCTTGGCTATTTCAGTTATTACTGGTGTAGTCGCAAGCAGTCGAATGTTATGGTAATGGCCCACCTCTAAGGACTTAAGATAACTTGATGGTTAGTAATAGATACGTTAGTTTTCATGTTTCTAATTCGTAGTTTGGGTTTTATTAAAATTACTTTTAGCGTAGGTATTCCAGTTGTCAAAATTGTTTCTAAAAGCAGAACACTCATACATGGTCTAACTTGGTCTTCAAGAAGACAAGTCTTTGACAAATCCATGTGTTGTAAAAACACTTAAAAACAAAAAGGAGCTCGAAATTATTCCATAATTGTTTTTTCTTAATTGCTTTATTTACATTTTGATGTGTTGGTACCTAGTTATGCAGTCACAAGACATATTTCCTAATCTATAAACGGAACGAAATATGCTGACGGCCTGTCTAGCTCCCAGTCTCGATTATTAGATATTAAGTTAGTCTTAAGCTAATCACCAATGTAACCGGTCGAATAAATTTAATTAAAAATAAAATTTTATTCTTTTTAAAAACGCTCCAGCGCGACCTCGCGTTTTGACTACCTATTATATTATTAGTATATTTTCGTTCATGTTAGTTGTAATTTGTACTTTTTCAATATTTTTTTTTAATTTAAGACATTTCTCTAAATGTAACTTGCATTTCTTTTTATATTATTAGAGTGCATTAATTGTAAATCAAAAATAAAAGAGTTGTTAGCGTTCGACATTATATAAAAACAAGGCATCGTAAAATATCAATACATCCTCAATCATTAATCTTCAAAGCGACTCTGAACATCTGAAATTTGGCGTTTCTCTATTCAAACGGTTTAATATTTCACTTTTAAGAGCGAGCTGTAGATAATACGACAGGGAATGTTTCAAATGTGATTCATGGAATCCTTCGGTTTATTCCCAGTCGAGGTTCGAGCGCCTTTTAGTTTAGACTGCGATCGAGATACCGATTCCTTGAAGTGTCCCAAATATATTTGCGAAACGGGAGCGATGTTGTATTTATCGGTAAACTTTGTTTATTCCCAATACTGACATTTATAGACATACTTCTAATACTAAGCACTAATGCGTGTGCAAATAGGGTATTTTTTATAGGAATAATTATGACGCATGATTTTGCATGATCAGTTGATTTTTTATTAAAAATAATATAAGATAGTGATCGAACTTTTATAATATTGTATAAGATAGATCTTCCGTAGCGAAGGTTGTCCCTGGCGATATATCTATATTAATTATTTCTCTAAATCAAATAAACCGGTCAGGTCAAGCGCGTTGATTAAACAAAGTCCTAACATTAAGGAGTTTCAATTTGCTATTGAATATCTTTGAATGTTCCAATACCTAATACATCGTTAGTTAAATACAAACATAATTAATCAGGTACCGGCTGTGTAACTAAACATCATTAATATGTTAAGCGAGGAGTAACTATGCATAGGCCTGAGCGATCAAAGGCTAAACACTGAATGTCCGTAATCAATTCTAAAACGCGTTTTATTTGACCAATTCACACAATTATTGTTTAATTTTAATATGCTACTAAAACTGCGACGACCATTAGATATATTAAATTTTAATGCGATTTACAGAAAATACCTTAGACCAATTATCAATTACCAACTATCCAGATATAAACTCGCAAGCTCATAGAAATTACACTAGCCAAAATTCGAATCTAAAGAGGCATTACTACATATCTTGGTATGACTTTGAGGTTTCAAAAACTAACAAAGACACTGTGCACGATCATAACAACTTTTAGCTACACTCTCAAATGCATACACACCCATTCACACACTCACTCATTCACTCGTTCTTAATTTGTAATACTTTTTTTTTTTTAAACTGTTTTAAACATGTACCATTTAATAACTGTTTTCTAGTTACCCACAACACAGGGCCTTCCTATTGTGGGGACTAGCGTTATATGAATGCTGTCACAACCCTTTTGTCATAAATAAAGTTTTTACCATTAAAAAAAATTGCAGAACTCTGAAAAGTACACGAAAGACAAGAAATTGTTGAAGTATCCTTATTTTTCGAAATTCCTCTAATAGTGCCTTCTCCTTTAGAAGCTACATCTTGGCTACTTTGATTTTTGAACAATGATTTGGTACTTTGACTAAACCAATAGTCTAAGATTCATCGACCAGGTTTATCAAAATTGGTTTATTATATTCAAAGAGGCACTTTTTATATATAATAAAAATTGTCAGCTATGGCATATAATAAAGCTTTATTCGCTCCTATTGGATGTCAAGGAAAGATAATCAAGCAATATGTTTTTACTAAGGGGAAAGTGCATTGCATTTTATCTATTATATTTTGTAGCCAAGTGCGGACATAGGCAAGAAAAGTAATAAATATTTCTTCTTTTGCAATACATCTATCACTAACTAATATAAGAACTTAATAGTCAGTTAACTAAATTTAAATATTAATTATACTTTTCAGTATAACATACATAATATTTACTATGGAAAAGAGCTTTTATTGAATAAACAAAAAACCGCACTGATGTTATATTTGGAAATGAGCTGAATGTTTTGCTTTATACATATACTAATATGGTTAACGTTAATTAAAGTATATTCTATGAATTTAATTTAGTATCAAACTATAATGATTTTGCATTTACAGATAATAACACATGTTCATAAACCGTTTCATAATTAATCCGTATTTTATTTAAATTAATTATGAAGTTTTTACTTAACATTTAAAAGCAAAAACGACAAGGCTAATTTGAGAGGTGTTTGCGATTTTTTATATTTACGCTGACCTATAGTTATGACGTCGTTATAAAATTTCTAAACACTACATTACTCACACCGCTAGTTTAAATCTGTGTTGACAGAACTGGAAAATAAATTTTCTATTTCTTCAAAATTAAAAAAATCTTACGGGTACGTTTCTGAATGCTGATCCTTTCGTCAACACCATTTAAAATTAATGATCGCGTTCTATATTTCTTGCAAGTTATTACTTATGCATGCCGAGATTTTCCGAGTGAAAAGGCGTAGTTGAAAAGTAAACCTTTGCGAGTAATGGCCATTAATCAACTAGAAGGCTTAATTGGACGCCGCCTTCCAACAGACACGAGAAATAAGCTGCATTAACTGATATTAAGCAAGATCACTTCGTTTCTAACGAAATTTGTGCTTTGAATATAAATACACTTCTAATAATGTTAAAGTATTTCTTGAATGAATGCAACAGTGTAAAAGTTTAAAACTATTAAAGTTTATTTATAATATGATATTGAGGACCTTTTTAATAGATTTTATTTTGAACTCACCTGGCCATGATTATCAAAGCCGTGTCTTAAAGCGATGTCATCTACATGTTCTGGTCCATCTAGAACTTGAATGGCAAAGTGGTTGTGGTAGTATGTCTCCGGAAGGGACCAGCACGCACCAAGCGCGGCTATCAGAGCCAGCCAGCGCCATGTCATCATCATTGTAACACGATCACATCAGCCGCTACCGCGACCGCAGAACACTTGTTATGTTAGCACTGTTTCATTACTAGTTCTCATTCCTTGAAGCACCTGGAAAAACAAAATACGCATTAAATATAAAAAATATATTATTTTGGAAATAATTTCTATATATACCCACTGAAACGTCAAGGTACCTAACTTATTCAGTTAACTTCAGTTGGCTTCAAAATGCACTAAAAATATCAAATTACAAAATTTCTTAAGAGAATTGAATGTATTAAACATTTATTTATTTATAAATACGGGGTATGAAAATCATCCTTATTGCCGAGAACCAGAAACTAAAAGAAGAAGTGAAAATCTTTCAAACGCGCGTGCAAAACTTGGAAAGAGAAGCAAGGAAGAACAATGTAATACTACATGGCATTGTAGAAACGGAAAATAACGCAGCTGAACTCTGGAAAAACGCAATAGATGTATTAAACGAAACAGCACGAAGAAGCGAAGGGGTGCGCCAGTGGAATCATTGGGAGATTAGCAATCTAAGAAGACTTGGCAAGAAAATTGGAAACAAAATAAGACCAATCCTGGTTACTCTTTCTTTAACATGGCGTAAATACGAACTCTTAAAAATAATAAAAACTTCCCTCCAAACATATATGCAACGGAAGACTATCCTAAAGATGTCATCTTAAAAAGAAAGGGTCTAAAGCAAAAGAAGGAACAGGAAGAGAAAAATGAAAAAAATCGCCTTTATAAGGTATGATAAGCTGATAGTAAAGGAGAAAGGATCGACATATTCTAAAAGGAAACGCTCAAAATCCAAATCACCATCTGAAAATAAACAGGAACACAATAATGACATAACGGCTCCCAAGAAAGTAAACAAAACATATAATATATTTCGCTCCAGAGCAAATTCAACGTCAGGACTTGGAGAACATACCAACTAAAAACGATAATAAAACACAGCATACCGAAAAACCAAGAAAATACACAAATAACAATTACCACGCTAAGAAAATACTCCCCAACCCGGCTGGTCCCCGTGGGGAATTAGACCAAAACCCTCCAACATTGAACCAACAACAACAACAACATAATAAAGAAAACATTACACAAACTCTACCCAAGCAAAACGTCAACACGAAGATCCCAACATCCAGATACACAAGAATATACATTGCTACCCTGAACGTATTAACACTAAGATCAGATGAAAGCTTATCGGAATTGTCAATAGCATTACAAAACATTAACTGGGATATTCTCGGCATGAGTGAAGTGAGAAGAATGGGAGAAAACATTGTCGCACACCCAGACTTTATACTATATCATATAGGGGAAACCCCAGGAAAACATGGTGTAGGATTTTTAGTTAAAAAATACCTAACAAAGCACATAGATGGATTTCATGGTGTATCAGAGCGCATAGCATTATTGAATTTAAAACTACCCGATTACAAGGACCCATGGACCATTATCCAGATCTATTCACCTACAGAACAAGCAGATATGGAAACAATTGACCAGTTTTACCAAGATTTGAATAAAGCTTTGCAGACATATGCCCACAAAAATATCATCGTGATGGGTGACTTCAATGGTCAAATTGGCGAACGCCAACGGAACGAGGATGCAATTATAGGGCCCTATACATACAGCTCAAAACCTAGAAGCAGGAATGGAAAAATGCTCATAGACTTTGCAATGGAAAATAACTTGACCATATTAAACACCGTCTTCAAGAAAAAGAAAAACAGAATGTGGACCTGGTTGTCACCCGATGGAAAATCAAAAAACCAAATTGACTTTATACTGACCAACAAACATAAATTCTTTCCAAGCATAAATGTCATCAATAACCTAAATTTTAACACCAACCACCGCATGGTCAGAGCTGAGTTAAACTCATCCCAACCCAAGAACCCCAGACCAAAAATAAGTCGAGAAAATATAAAAATTAACAAACATCTGATAGGAGAAATAGCCAACTCACTAAACTCGAAACTTAAAGACTACAAATATGAAACAAAAGACGCCGACACACAGGAGAAATACAATTGGTTGGAAAATAAAATTGTAACCACTACTAAAGAACATAGCAAAAGGAAAGAGAACCTATACAACAGGATGACAGAAAAAACCGTCAACCTCCTTAACCAAAGAGCAGTGCTAATAAGTGCGAAAAATACTGGTAAAAATAGAAAAGAAATTGCAAGAATTAGTAAAGAAATAAAAGAAAACATTAGGAAAGACAGGAGACAACATCGTATGGAAACAATAGAGAGACATATTAGACAGACAGGAGGAATAAAGAAGGCGTACAAAGAATTAACTAACAAGAAAGAATGGATTGTTAAGATGGAAGATAGAAGAGGAGCGAAGAAAATTGGTAGACAAGAAATACTCAAAATCGCTACTGACTACTACACCGAACTATACAAAAATAACACAAATAAAAGAGAAATAGACTTACCAGAGTACGAAACGGTACCTTACATCATGCAGGAAGAAACTGAAAAAGCTATTGACACACAGAAAAATTATAAAACTCCAGGGCCAGATGGCATAACCAACGAAATACTAAAGCAAACGAAGGTAGCAGTGGCACCGATACTTACAGAAATTTTCAACTACGTGATAAACACAGAAATCATCCCAAAACAGTGGACTGAATCCATCATAATCCTTATATTCAAGAAAGGGAATCACTGCGATATTGGAAACTATAGACCCATCAGTCTAATGTCTAACATTTACAAGATTTTTGCAAAGATTATTTTGGAAAGAATAGGAAGGAAATTAGATGAGCAACAACCCATTGAACAGGCAGGATTCCGTAAAGATTTCTCGGTGCTAGACCACATCCACACTGTAAGACAAATTATAGAAAAATACAATGAGTACCAGCTTGTATACTACATAGCTTTTATTGATTACAGTAAGGCTTTCGATTCTTTGATACACTCAAAAATCTGGGAAGCATTAAAGGAACTGGGTATAGAGCACAAATATATAAGAATTATAGAAAACATTTATAAACACAGTTCGGCTTGTATCCGCCTAGAAAAAGAAGGAAATAAATTTCAAATACAAAAAGGCGTGAGACAGGGTGACCCCCTTTCACCAACACTCTTTCTGGCCGTAATAGAAATGATCTTCAGGAATCTGGAATGGAGGGACATGGGTATAACTATTAATGGCCGCGCGCTAACGCACCTACGATTCGCTGATGATATCGTATTATTTGCAAAAACACCAGCTGATCTAAACAAGATGATAAATGATCTAGCATCGGAAAGTGCAAAGGCCGGATTGAAGCTAAACCCGGAAAAAACAAAAATCATGACCAATGGCAACAAAGACCCTGTAATAGTGGAGCAGAACCAAATCTCCTACGTGGAAGAATATTTATACCTCGGTCAACTGATGTCTCCAGACGATAACGGAAACAAAGAAGTCGAAAGAAGAGTTGCAAACAGCTGGAAAAAATATTGGAGCCTAAAAGAAGTGATGAAAGACAAGACCCTACACAATTCAACGAAAAGCAAATTATTTAACACATGCATCCTGCCAGTGCTGGCTTACGGGAGCGAAACATGGGCTTTAACAAAAAACGTAACAAATAAACTCTCCGTATGTCAACATGCCATGGAAAGGAGCATGACTGGGATCAAAAGAAAAGACAAAGTAAGGAGTAGCAACATCAGAGGAAAGACTAAGGTACAGGACATAACTTTGAAAATAAGAAGACAAAAGTGGAAATGGGCAGGCCACATGATCAGGGGAAAGGACAAATGGAGTAAAATAATCACACAATGGTACCCAAGAGATGGAAAGAGAAAGAGAGGTAGACCACAAAAAAGGTGGGACGACGACATTATACAAGTCGCGGGAACAACATGGGGTAGAGTGGCCATAGAAAGGCCAGAATGGAGAAGGTTGGAGGAGGCCTTTGCCATCTGGCAAACGGACAAGCAAAAGTGGAAGAAAAGTACAATATACGAAAAATAAAGAAAAATACTGGCATGTCCGAATAGAGGCTATAATAATAATAATAATAATAATAATAATAATGAAAATCATCCTAGGAAAGAATCAATCGACACCCCGATCGGTCCACAGACAGCGGAGCTATGCTTCTAAACAAAACTGCAAAAAATTCAACATTGAACGCATGTTTTTACAAAAAAAAATCCAACGAGAAAGATATTCGTATGAATCTCGTAATTATAGCATCTCATGTAACACAAAGGGTAGGACCGATACATAAATTTAGATTTTAGGTCACGCGCCCTTCGAAAGGGTAAATTTAATACGCTAAGGATGGAAAAGGTCACAAACATATTTGCAGTGGCTTGACGTACGTCAGATACGCAATAAGCGGACGCGAAAAAAAATCCGCGGGAATCCCGAGATTATCCAGATAAGCCACGCCAGCAATGTATAAAAGGTCTGACCGTGAATATATCAAAATATTTATAAAATTATATATAATTTACAAGCTATGCCATCCTATGTGTGTTATTTATCTTCAACATTAACAATAATATAGACTCTACTGAAAGTCTATTTCATTTTTTTTTTTATTTAATGCATTTGCAATTTCATGCATGAAATGAAATGAAAAATCCTTTTTGATTAGTAGAGTAGAGATCATTGGCCTACTGGTTCAGACTTGCGACTCTCATCCCTGAGTTCGTAGGTACGAACCACATCTGCGCACCAATGGACTTTCTGTCTATGTGCGCAATTAACACTCGCTCGTACGGTAAAAGAAAACATCGTGAGGAAAGGAAACTTTTTGGTTCCAAGGCATGCCATTAGAACCAGCTTACATTTAGTCGCCAAGATAAAAACTTATATTTAATATATGTTTCATTGTAAATAATATCGCTTCCATCTATAAGTATCGACCATTCGGTAAATTACCCTGCGAACTATGATCATAGAAGTGAATTTACGCGCGCATTCGTGCCACATACTGGTCCGTTTGAATACCTCGGGCGTAAATTAACATTATTTAATATGCGTGATATACATAGACGGAAATATATGAAACCTTTTAAGAACGTACCAATCCTACAATGAAATAACGTTGAAAATATTTGCGGAATTTAATATCAAGCTAAGAATTAACAAATATGAAGACGTAAATATTGCACATAAGCTTGTCTTTAACGTTGTCTATCTAAAGTACTGGGAAATATTGCTTCGAGTTAAGTTAGGTTACGTCAAAGAGCTTCCACGGAATAAACAAGGAATGCCCGCTTCTTCATCAACAATACTTCTGGAGCTCGTAAGTTCTGCCAGATATACACTTTATTAGGTTTCCTTCACCCGTTTCGAAACGGTGCATTAAAATTTATATTATTTAACAAAAATCTATCTAAAAAATCTTAAAAATCTACTATAAAAAAAATTAGGGGTTGATCGTAGAGGGGTGAAAATTATGGGTTGTATGTATTTTTGTATGCTGTATCATAAAAAAACCAAACATTATGTCTAAAAAAATTAGGGGTCAATCACCCTTAACATTTAGGGGGATATAAAATAGATGTTGTCCGATTTGCACACAAAATTTCACGAAAATCTGTCAAGCCATTTCGGAGGAGTTTAAGTACAAGACCGTGACACGAGAATGTTATATATTAGAGATTATAATTTAGTTGCATATTTATCCTATACATAGTATATTGCTATTTTTCATTTTTAAAACATCAAAGACTTTATCTTATTTCAAAACGAATGTTCGCTTCACTGGTTTATTAAATTAAGCGTAACTTTCGCATAAAATCGAGTAACGAAGAGAACATGTATAGAGTATTTACTATTTACTATTAAATCATTAATTATCTGTGTGATATTTAACGAAGAAACCACAATCTAAAAGGGTAGAGAAATTAATTAAAAGCGATCGAAGGTATAAATCCATTAGCTTGGGTCGAGGTGCAGAAATGTTTATGACATAATAACGGCCCGAATTTCGTTAACAGTAAAAATTCCATTCCCATACGTACATAAATTTCAATTGGAAATTCAAAGGATTTTTATACGGTTTTATTGAAAGAATATTATATTTCATATCCGCGTATATCTTGAATAAATTTTTTATTCAGATTTGAAAAATATACATTTTAGTAGGCATACTTTTTAACTGATTAATGGAAGACAATAAGGAAACTCGTTATATTTCTATTTTCGACTAAACACATAATCTACTTTATAATTTATATAATACAATCAATTTACAATCAAAATACAAATTACACATATTATTACAAAAAAAAACGCAAACCTTAAAACTTTGCTCAGGCACTTACTATTACTACACGCTTTATATAGTTTGTATGTCACAACTAACGCCATCTATTGGCGTAGTAACTAATCAAAAGCATCGTTTGTAACAGTTGGGTGTCATTAATCTATCGATCAAATTATCAATAATTTAAATAAAATAATGTAAGAAGGTTTCAGTTACATAACTGAAAAATTCTACGAACTTCTTCATTTTACATATATATTATATATATGTATACAACATATATATACAACTGAGCTGGTTAAGAATAGCTTAGGGGATGGTAGAGAATTTTAAGACAGCATAAAAAGTACTTAGACAAAACAGTTAAAGTAAAACTTAATTACATCATCAGATGATGTAAAAAATTAGAATATTTTCGCAGAACATACATAAAGAATTTACCAATTAAACCTTCATTAAAAAAGGTCAAAACCGTTTTGTAAACTAATTAAATTGTTTGTAACCATATCAAATTTAATAAATCCCGATTTACGAGTTCCAAACGCTTTTAGAGGTAGAGTTAAATCAGAGGCATGTTTCTCCGATGTTCCAGTCGAACATACTCGAATAGCCGGTCCAAATTGTTGTTTAATCTGAGACCGGATGTGAGCAATTCACCATATGAGTCCGGAGATCCTGCTTAAGGAATATTGCAATTCAAATATCCTACAACATATTTGCCAGTCAGATATTTTTATTCTTTGAACGCACTACGCTTATAGTATAAGTTTAATATTAATAAAAATTTAATTTATAAATACGTAACTTAGTGCTTCCCGAACCGAGAATTGATTAAGAGGACAATTTTTCCTTTCACATTTAATTTTGCTCTCATATTTTATAAAATATTTATTTTAAATGTGAAAATGTTGCAGATTGTAAATTTTTATTGCACAGAAAAATGCAGTATTTTTGCATTGGCTTTTTTCGTAGATTATCACTGCGAAAGTGGAGTGATTATTGGATATTTATATAAGCAACGCAACAATAAACGAAAAAGAGGATGACAATTTAGAAGGTTAAAATACCAAATTAAGAAAACAGCCGATTGTACATGGCAGAAAGGGGCACAGTGCAGACAGGAATGTCGGGATTAGGAAGAGGCCTTTGCCAAAAACAGGGCATAAAAACAAGGACACAGATCCATACAAAGAATTATATAGAAACTAGCAGACCCAGCGAACTTCGTTCCGCTTAACATTCTAATAATATCGTTTTAACTTTAGTTAAACTTAATTAAGGATTTATTTGAGGTAATAACATTAATACAATTTTTTCCAAATAAAGAATGACGGTTTTACACATTAGGCCTCCTCTCTCTAGCGCTAATATTGCGAGACTGCATGTTAAAGTACTTTTTGATATACAACATTTTTTGTTTTGTTATCCGGCGCTAGAACAAAGTGATGGGTTTCTTTTATATGCGTAATTTTGTCAACAGATGGCACCACATGCAGTTTGCATTCGTAAAAGTATTATTATTTTTTTTTATTTGATAACTTATCCGATATTTTATTACTTATTCTGCTATTCGGAGCGGAGAAGAAACCATTAAAAAGAGATAACTAACATCGGTCCAGCCGTTCTCGAGTTATAAGTGTTGTAACAAACACGACTTTCTTTTATATACATATATAGATATAGATGTGGAAATATAAAAGGCTATTATCATTATAAACAACGCAATAAAAATATTGTGACAGTAATTTTCGTCTGATTGATTTAAAGGTAAAAAGTTTGTTAGGTTAACTGCTAATGGCGCTTTAGTTTTGTGTAGACAACTACCAAATCGCTTATTGAGATTTCACTGAAGAAGTCTGAAGGTTTGGTGTAATCCACATTTATTGTTTAACACTCAGAGCTTTCAACCGGATTAATTCCAAATCCTTAACTGGTAGATAAACCAATTATTATAATTTATTCAACGATATCCGTAGACGGGACGTTTAATAGAAAGACTAAGGCTTTGGAGTTGAGTTATATTAAGCTGACAGCCAAGTGGCGTTTTCATTAATACTGAGAAGATAACAAATTGCACTAAATTAAGGGATACTAAACTAACATAGTAATAGGTTTTGATTAATTTTAATACAGAGTGAAGAAACTAAGAGACTATGTTGACTACCTTTGGCCCGGGGAAGCCCGCAGAATCTACAATTAAGAAAAGTTGGCTCCTCAGTAATAATTTTCCATACAGCATAAAAATTTATTACCAAGTCTAAACCTGTTACTTAATGCAAAACTAAATACATTACACTTTATAATAGACATAATAGATTATCAAAAATAAATAAAAAGAACTGCATCGGCCGGGAATCGAACCCGGGCCGCGTGGCAGGCGAGCATTCTACCACTGAACCACCGATGCTTGTTGTTATGTAACTAAATTTATCACCATATTTTACTTTTACTAAATATTCATTCAAGGCTCCTAAAACACAATTTTATTTGAACAAATGTTTATATGCAATATACATCACTTAACGTTTGCAGTTCAAAGTCGTGATCAGGTGAGATTATTACAATTAAAAAAAAATGATACAATTCCCTTTTGATCGAGTAATGAAATTCTTTTATAATAAATCAGAGCTAGAATAAATGTAAATCTGTAACCGTGATCAACTTGAAAGATATCCGGGAATTCCCTCGAGGCGATATCTCACCGTATAGCTTAATAATTACAAGCCGGTGAGCCGTCGCGGCATGAATAAAACATACTTCACAGAATTGAAGCTGTATCGACATCTGCAGACCGCTTGATCCCAGAATATCTCTCAATACGTAACGTCACTGATCGAAGATTACAGATGTCGAGGTAAGGTCAAACAAAAGATGGTATCACGTTGGCACGAAATTACTGTTCCAAATTCGAATTCAAATCTACGTAGTCGTCCAGTTTTTGTATGGAAATAAAAAAGTAAAATATTATTCTATTAATTAATTATTAAAATTTCATTTGTTCAGACATTTTTTTTTAATAAAAGCGTCTAAGTGCGGTGATTTTTAATATCTCATTGATCACTTCGACAAATCACTGTAAAGTGTATAAATGATATGGTTCTATTGATAACTAGTCCAGCTTTTAAAATCCTATAGTATTAAGTTGGGTACGTAGCCTGGAATAAACGGCGCCAGTTGTCAACCCTATAACTTAGTGATAAGTTAATTTGATCATTAAATGTGGCTATTCGACTTTTTTTTTAATTACTTGAAATTTAAATTCAGTTTGTCATTGTTTTGACAACTTATTCAGTGTTTATTTAACAAATTTATAGTAATTTCTTCCTAAAACCTATCATTTAAGATTCTTAAGAAAAAAAGGACAATTCGATGTATTAATATGAAAAAAAAAATACGTGTGGCACTCGGAGACTGCCACAGTAAAGCTATTGCATAGCATTTTTTATAAACTTATGCATTATAATATTTATTTCTTTTTTGCAGTATTTTCTTTCTTTGATATTAATTCAAGTTTTTTCTGTGATATTAATTCAATCTACCATACTAACACGCCTATCCGATCACGCTAAACCGATGTGAGACGCAGTATGCATTCTGTCCCGCTTTAACGCGTATTGGCCGCACTTATATTACGTCATCGTGTGTTAGGTTTATTTCGTTACGGAATTTCTTGCTTCGGTCGCCGCGCTCAAAGCCTGCGATAAAATGTATGCAATAGCTTAAAATCTGTATGTTACATAGGGGGGTGCATACAATTTTTAGAACAAAATGGTTGGGAAACACTGCTATAACTTTAGACAGCGTGACACTGTTCAAATAAGACGTTTGCAAACGTTGACACGACAATCGTCGAGCGCTAATAATAGGATTAATTACAGTTTTGGTTGCGACTGCGGTTTAATTAATTATACAAGTGCATGCTGTATAATCGAGTTGCAATTAAATGAACAGTTTCAAGCGGAGCGCTGAATAAATATTTGTACTTCGTTATTAATATCGAATGCAAGTTTGTGTGTTTATTGTTGTACAAGAAACTATTGTGTTTAGTAAAATAGAACATTTAGTTACCGGCGTAGTGCATCGGCTAAGACAGTTCTTTTTGCCGATATTGGTGTATTTTTTTGAAGTTATTCTTCTTTTGGCGCGTTAGGGAAAAATGATGATAGTAAACCGTCACCGTACCGTCACAAAAAACCGACACCCTGAAGTTAGATATAGTCAACATTTTAGTTTTTTTTATTGTTAGTGTAGTTTTTTCTATAAACGTAGAATAACATTTTCGAAAAGATTTTATCTTGTTGCTAATAATTATCGTCCACCAATTTCGGTCCTACGCTTCTTTTAAAACAGAGTATAGTTTTGACGACAACAATTCTTTGACTTGATACATCTCGTTGGCGAACGTCCACGCGATCTCTTGCCTTCGGTGTTGCCAGTTACGAGCTTCTCTGGGTTCTAGTCATATCCACATACAATGCGTAGAGACGAAGTTGGTGTATGGAAAGCATGGAATTTAATTAATATATATATATAGTATATATGGTAACATAATTAGTAAATCAAAACACACATTTTTATACAGATGAAACTAAAACATCAAACCGTCAAACGATTGATCGGATAAAAGAAAATGCTCTTAAATAGAGAAATATACGAGAAATGTGTCACATTTCAAATATGAAAGCTAGTCTTTATAACAATATCCGTATGAAGTAAGAAAACGTCTCCGGGCGGACTAAATATTGCGATGTCAACCACGTAGCGACGTTCAGGTAAGTGCTCGGAATGGCAGCGATCATAAAATAACAATAGGAAAATACGGTTAAAAGGAACCTCCATTACTATGTGTTCATTGGCCCAGAACTTTGTATTGACGACAGAACGCTGGCACGTTCGACCCCGTCGGGCAATGAAATGTGCGCGCGGTCTAATTCACACACACAAACTGACAAGTATGAACGACGTTTCAATCATTGTTATAATTTGACCATTTTATAAAAACATTTTATTTTCTTACAATAAAGTTCACAAAAAAAGAGTGCGACTTTACATGATTTACAATCTAGCCTATACAATAATTATGGCTAATAAGTAATATTATTTTGACCTAATTTTCTACAATACTAAAACTTAAACTAAGGTAATGTTCTTAGTGTTCTATAACATTTTGACACAATGTTCATGTGTCCGAGATACCGCATTTGCACTTATGCACTACACTAGATTTATTAACTCAAAAAGTTTAGTTCTATATAAAATAATTTAAAAACAATTTTTACATTTTCCTTTTGAATTATTCACCAGAGATATTTGGTTATCTACTTGGAAGGTATCCGGAATTCCTTCAAAACGCGAAATTTAACTGATGTAGAAAAACTTTGACTGACAGAGTTGAGGGCTATAGATCTCGGGGACTGCTGCACATATTAAGACCAATACAGGTCTAACCATCCCCTAGGCGCTACGCTTACCGAAGACAGGGGGAAGTGGAAGGAAGTATTATGTCGGTTAAAGTGTTTTCGACTTTTGTCTTGTCATTTGTTTTCTATTGTAAACAGGTATGGCTATACGCAACTAATGTTTTAATTTAGACACCATTATTATCGCCAATCTCATAGCGCCAAAATCACTGAGAGATAAAATAATTTGTTTCCGATGAGAGCACGAGAACTTTGTGAAAAAGTTTCGCGAAAATAAAGAGAAAACAGTCCGACTGGCAGTTAGCACTCTTTGTATCCGTTGGATACTCTTACGACTATTGTTTGTCCCTTTATAAAGGTCATTAGGGGCCCATTAATCACGTCCAAGTTGTTATTATGTGCCTGAGCGAGCCTTGGTGGGTAAACATAGGATTCGTTTGAACCACATTATTACAAAAAGTGCCTAATGGTAGTAGGCTCGATAAAATATATGACTCATTTTTTTACACATAATAAAATAAATCAATGGCGCTACAACCTTTTTAGGTCTGGGCCTCAGATTTCTGTATCTGTTTCATGATAATTTGTTAATCTAATAGGCAAGTGATCGGCCTCCTGTGCCTGACACACGCCGTCGACTATTTGGGTCTAAGGCATGTCGGTTTCCTCACGATGTTTTCCTTTACAGTTCGAGGGAATATTTAATGCGCACATAGAAAGAATGTTCATTGGTGCACGGTCGAGGATGGAACCTACAATCTCAAGGGCGAATGCTACACGCTCTATATTTATCGTGATATTTGGATCGTGATCCAGAATCACGATGTGTAGTATAGGCGTATCACGTATCGTGATACGGATCGCTGGATTTCTAGAAATCTAAAAATCCACGATCCGTATCAATTATCGTCGACAAATATCGAGCGTCTAGTGTATGGTCGATATTTATCGCGTCAGTATTAATTCAGCCAGCGATGGAAGAGGACGCGCATATTGAGTCGGCGCCCGCCGCACTTCAAACAAACGACCAAAAACACTTAAAAGAATTTATACTTGTATTAGAAACACTACCTGAGATATGGGACAGCTCAAATGCAAACATAATTAATAAAGTGAAAAGGGCGAATGCGTATGAGCAGCTGCTTGAAATTTTTAGGAAAATTAAACCAGGCGCGACAGCTAAAGACGTGATTGCCAAGATCAATTCATTAAAATCGAACTATAGAAAAGAATTAAAAAAAATAACAGATTCGAAGCGATCGGGTGCTGCAGCTGAAAATGTATACAATCCAAAGTCTTGGGTATTTCATATGCTGAAATTTTTGAACAAAAATGAAAAGCCGATTGATAGGGTAAGTTTATATTTTTATATACATACCTACATAACCTAATAATTACATTTCATTGGCGTTATAATAGAGACAGAATCTGTCTCTCAGCATCTTAGCACTTTTTAATGTATTTCTGTATGTCGTACGTTGCATTACTTGTAATACATTATTATTTTGACGAACGTTATCTTCACTTGACGAAAGATAAAAGTGTGGTTCTGTTTTAAGTAAATAATTATGTAAATAACAACATGCAGTAGTCACTTTTGTAGCCTTTGCAGGTGTTAGCCATATAGCTTTTTGAAAAATACCGAACTTAGCAGCTAATATGCCAAATGCACACTCAACCACACACACCTCTAGCTTTTGATAAACGGTAATTAAATGTTAGTTCCTCTTTTGTGGCATTTTTTAACGCATAGGGTTTCATCAAATTAGGCCCAAGGGCGAAAGCCTCGTCTGCTGTAAATACAAATGGAAATGTTTCTGTAGTATTTGGCAGTGGGGCTGCATCTGGCAATTTCAATTATCCCTGTACATAAGAATCCCAAAATTTGGTATAAAAAAGGACACCACCATCGGAAATTCGTCCATTGCAGCCGACGTCAATCATGATAAATTCTTTTTTCGCATTTACCAGTGCCATAAGAACTATACTATGGTGACCTTTATAATTGTAATAAAGATGTACAATTTTTATATGCTTTCCATCAAGCGCGCCAAGACAGTTGTAAAAACCATGCAATGTTTCAAAGTCCTTTGCAATGTCCATCCATTCTTCTTTTGTTGTTGGCACCTGAAAATTACGTAGATTATCAGTAATAATAAGTACCCATTTATTTTTTCAGAGCGAGTTTTCTGAATTGGTTAAGTCTGAAAACGAAGAAGAACAAAGTGAGCCTTCATTTTCTTCTATGGGTGTACCCGCTCCGCCATCAAAAAAACTTAAGAAGAAGGGGCCAATAGCAAGACAGAATGATCTTCTCGAAAAAGCCTTTAATTATTTGTCGCAATCATCGCATCAATCTGAATCTCCAAGTGTATCATTCCCAAATATAGATCCTACTGCTGTTTATTGGGCTCATAAGCTAAATAAATTGATGCCAACTCAAAGACTGCTCGCCGAAAAGGCAATCAACGAAATTCTTTTCGAAGCTGAACTTGGGACACTAAACAGGGACTCAGTACAAATTAACACTAGCCCTCAAGTATTTAACCGCTTTGTATCTCAGACTTCGAATAGTCATCCATCGCCATCACCATAACCGAATAGTGTACCTCATCCGACGCCGTCACCGATTTACTCGAATTCTGTATCTTTACAATCACTACAATCTGTTACATCTCCGGAAAATTGTGTTGCAGCCACGCCCCAAACAAATGATGTTCCAAGTTTTACTCATAGCAATGTAATCGCTGGCGTGCCTTCTAATTTGATCCTTACAAATACGAACAATATACGTAGACACAGTGAGACAAGTTATACGTTACAAATTCCGAATACATCAAGCACTTCAGATTTCGAGTATAATTTAGGGACGCTATTCTCTTCTTACCAAGGTGAATAAGTTCAAAATTAGTCATAGGTATTTTTTTTTAGTTTTTGTGATTCGTTCCAATAAATAATTATAAACATTAAAATTGTATCATGTAGTTTTTTCTTACCTTTATATATTCCTGTAGGACATATGTAAGTGCTTCACAAGTACTTATGATTGCTTGACTCACAGATTCAGATGACATTATTCCTGCAAATCTCATATTTTTAAAATATCTCCCTGTTGATAGATAATGTAAAGTAAGAGCTAGCTTTTCCCTCACAGTATTAACCTTTCTCATTAGTGTATTTTTTTTAATCAAATATGGTTTAATCAATTCCAGCAGATGTTCAAAGCGAGCATCGGGCATGCGAAAATAATTTTCATAGTCGTCCATTTCTTGGTATTCCCGAATTTGATTTAATAAATTCAGATGTGATATTTTTCTCTATCTTGAAACCAATGTTTCGCCCATTTCTTTCGCTTTATACGTTTTTTCAATGCTATCGCTAATATAATAGCAACGCAAGCTTTCTTAATATTGTTACTCATTATTATAATACGAAACGTACGAGTGTACTCAATGAAATTTACCGTCGTACTGACGCGATTCGTATCGAGTGTGTAGTATACTAAAAAAATACAAGATAAATATCACGATAAATATCGAGCGTGTAGCATTCGCCAATGATGAGAATCGCACGCTGAAGTCACTAGGCTATCACTGCTATGAACTCATAATACGATTATTTATATATAATACTTTCACATGTTTTTTTTTTATCGAACAAAATGAACTTTGTATTTCAGCGCAAAATTTACTAAGAACCTCCTAATTTAGAAAAAATAAATTTAGTTAAAAATACTTATCAAGTCTAATTCTACAGTAAAACACTAGTCTTTTGTATGCCTAAAATATATTTTAAAAATATCCATTTAGACGAACAGCATTTAAAAACAAAAGGAAATGGTAAGAAGGCTTATTATGCTGTAACACGGTCGAGCCGCGGCGGCGCTATTGTACTAGTCCTTGTTCACTAGACACCCACCACTGTCAAAGGAAAAACAACCTTAAACTCTTGGAAAATAGCTTAGACGTGAATTTTTTATACATAAGTAGGGTATGTTGGTGGCATCAAGTGTTTCTATTTGCCTGTCCCGCCCCATCATAAAGTGTCGGGAAAATGAGAATTTAAAGTTTAATTAACATTTAAAATATGTTTTATATCTTTTTTAGCCAGCAACGCTTTATCAATTTAGAGTAGTGTTGGCCTAGTTGCTTAAGAGACGGCTTCTTAACCATGAGGTCGTGCGTTCGAATCACAGCTGTGCTTTAATGAACTTCTATATACATTCAAGTTCTTCACGGTGGTTGCCTATCTAACTAGTTAAAAAGTATAGTCATTTTAAAAGTAGCATTGCTAATTTTCAAATAATTAAACACATAAAAATGCAAAAAAATAAATCTATATAATCTTTAACTCTCGCTCGTACAGTAAAGGAAAATGGCGTGAGACATTGTTTTCCTTCACCGTATGAGCGAGCAGGCCTTTAGAACCAAAAAGGTTGACGTGTATCGTCGGGTACAGAAGGCTGATCGTCTACGTGCCTATTACAGAAAATATCACGAAACTGATACAGAAATCTGAAATAAAATAGGTTGTACTTGTTTTTTTAATACTTACAATACCAAAAACTTACAGAGATAGATATTTTAATTTTGTCTACATTCGAATGTTATGGACGTTAATAAAAAGCAATAATAAGCTTCGTTTAATAGCAATATGTTCCCGATGACGATATTGGCTATTTATTTGCTCGCCCGAGACAAAGGTACACGTATCAGAGCTCGCCCTTTATTAACTTTCACCAAATAAACGAGTCAATAGGATATTTTAGAAATAGTATTAAATCTTTATATTATTATCTTTATATAATAGAAGCATTCTGAACCTATTCGACTTCGGGTCTTTCAAGAACAGAGAATACCAATTCTTAAAAGGCCGGCAACGCAATCGCGAGGCTTCTGGAAGTGTGTATGAGGGGCGGTGTCACTAAACATCAGGTGCCTCGTTTGCCACCTGTTCTATAAAATTATTTGAGTCTTGAAATGTCGAGTAATGTGTGGGGTGATGATTGACCGAAGTCTGCAAACGGTTTTTACATAACATTATTTACTACTGTTAAGTACCTTCAAACTAAATTAAGTACACCTATTGTGATCGTTCGTGATATTAATTAGATATGATTCATGTATAACAATCTCCTATAATTCAATGATTGCCGTTTTGTGTTTGCTCAATTTTGTGGACCACCAAATTATTCTTTGTTTTTTTTTGTGTATCGTACATTGTCTGACCTTTTCTATTTTGTGAATTATGCCTTAATTATTATTAAAAAAAAAAACAAGTCTATGAACTTTTACTGTAGGGCATTGAGGTAGATGGTAGGTAAGGATAAGTTATTTCTTGTACATATATAGTTTGAAAATTCACGATGCAATTTTTGATATTTTTACCTAAATATTAATTGCGCACATAGAAACAACATTCCACTAGTACACACCCTGAATTCGAATCTACGACCTCGCGGTATGAGTCGCAACCTACTAGGCAACCACTGCTCATTGCAGCTATTTATTTATTTATTAAGGAAACTAAACAGATACATCTCTATACAGTAAATAAAATAAAAGTAAAACATAAAATAAACACATTGGACATATCCAAAAAAGTTTCACTGACAAAAAATACAATTCAAAGTAAAACAAGACAAAAACATGACAGCACAAAATTTATAAATTAAGAGAACGACAAACAAACTATCAGCACATATATATATATATTATATATATGTATATAAAAAAACCAATTATAATAAAATTAAAAATATTAATCGATAACACCATTGAAATCAATTTCTGATACACTATAATGTTAGAGCGACATATAAATTTGTGATTTCTACAAACTAAAAATTACCCCATTAAATTCCCTCCAAGCGTCTTCGATTATGCGGAACATTTAGTGCTAAAGTACTTTTCGAACTTAATCATATAACAAAGTTATTGATTAAAACTCAAGCGGAGTGACCTAATGAACTGCAGGCGATTACAAGAGCAGAAAACTTCCAGTTGCGGAACTCCTCGAAAGCTTTTAAAAGGTAATTTAATTTCTAATCGAACGTAAAAATTATTCAACTTTATCGCTTCAAAGTGGGAAAGCCATGCTTTTGTGTTTTATAAATAAAATATATCTTACTTTTCAGAGAAACAGCAGCATATATTTTTACTACAGTCAAAACCGTTTACGACGACATCGTTTAGAACAACATACCGGTTATATTGACCAAAATCAAAGCGCCTGGCTGAATTCTATTGTATTAGGTACTTAATAACAACGTCAGCGGCTGTTACGACTATCGGTTTTTACAACCAAATATGAGTAGTCCCTTCAATGTCCTTATAACCGATTTTCAGTGTAGTTTGTTGGATAAAAAAACGATTATATTTTGTTGTATTTTTAACATTTTACTAAACAGTTATATTATATGCATTGCATAGTGTATATTCTATATTTTCCCTACATTATCTTATTATAGATATATTTTTAGTTCGGCTTGGTTGTTTCTGACCCAGTTATACCGAGAATCGAATAGACCAAGTCCAACATACCATACACCGACAGAGACGAGAAGATGCTTCTATTCTACTGTCAGCTTGTTAATGACAGATAAAAAATATTTTACAAACCTGATACCTGACTCAGACTATTATAATTAAACGAGAAAATAAAACTTTACAACGTCAAAGTTGTCACCGGAGCAGAACTCAACTTTTCAGTTTAGTAGAAGAAACTGTGTTTAATTTTTATACAGTCTGGTTACCCTACACCCAAGCAACTGTTTTTACATCCACTGATTTAATACTCTTTTTCGAGGCTCAAGTTTTAATTAGTGGGAGAAGTTTGTGCAGCTCTTTTAAGCAATCACAACTTAGCCAAGCTTTGCATGCAACTCGGAAGTATGAAGTTATCTAAACAATCTTTAATTTCCTGTTTTTCTGATCTTCATTATAACTTTATCCTTTGACAGATATGAGACTGAATCATTTTGTTGTCTTCAATTTTTTTTCATTTATTCGTAACTTTGGTATACTGAACTGTTAGTTTTTTTAGCGTAAGACTCATGCTTTACAAAAATACGGGGTCCATCAGTGCATTACTCTTTACTTAAAAGAGTTCAATACAGCGTCATATGCCCTATGTCTGCATGATAATATGCCATATCTCCTTTTTTATAAAGCACTAAATGTTCATGCCTCGATTCAGACAAATTTAATTTTCAGTATTATTGATATCGTAGAAAATATCTTGAGACAAACGAATCCTCGTAACACGTAGTGACTTTATAGAGGCAATATAATTGCAAGTGTAGCGGTTCGAAGTACATTGTCTGTATAAGTGAAGCTATACACGTCGCGTTGTATCGGAGTAACGTAATGTATGCAAAACGAGCTAATAAAAGCGAGCTGGGTGCCGCAGTAAATTCAAGTACGGTTGACATTTATCCAAAGTTACATCCGTTACAATAACAGTCGCAGTAACGATATCCGAGCGTCTCCCATTTGTTCTAGTTTGTGAACTGCACTCTCCTTTTAACTGTCTTACTACACACAAAGCTATAATATATCCAATATTTTTTACACGAGGCAAAAAGGCAATTCACCTGATGCTAAATGCTTATAATGTCAGTAGACTCGCCAGTGCTTTGACGGCCTTTTAAGGCGTGTTACTTAAATTAGTACTCAAAGTATTCATGTATTCAAATACAAAGTTGTAGATCGCAGTAATTTATGAAATACTTTAAATTTTCCAGTAACCGCGGCCAAATTTCAAATCAATCTTAAGGCAGTGTTGAAACGAATATATAGGTTCGAGAAAGATAGAGGATTGTACTGTAAAATATTCCTCGTTTTATTTAAACTACGAATAATTACAAGGACTGGTTGTATACCAGACCTGAAATTCAATTACCTTAAGTTGATTAATTCAACGGAAACCGTGTTTTTCTGTGTAACGTCTGTTATAATAATTCTACCCTCATAAGTTGGAATTATTAAGAAATGTATTATTAATACGTTTGTTTATGACTTCTTAATCGCATTGTCAATATAACATAAAAACAAATAAAACATCTCTCTCGTCGTTCTGAACACCTAACAATTATTTTATTAGATTCGGAGAAATATATTAAAAATGTCTCGTGTATGATAAAATGATTAGTGTTCATCCCCGAGGACGTAGTTTCGATCCCCGGCTGTGCACTAATAGACTTTCTGTCTATGTGCGCCTTAAACTCGCGAAGGCTGATCACCTACTTGTCTATAAGGAAATTTATATGATCACGATTCATACAGAAATCTGAGGCCCTGACCTAGGTTGTTGCACTACTAGTGAAGATGGCACCTATTTTAATTTTAAGAGTAGATAACCTGAGATACTTGTCATGTGGACTTAACGTCATTAGGCGTTTACGTCGTTTTAGAATGAAATGATTTATCTTATCTTTGATTATATCTCATAAGAAATAATAAGTTTTAGGGTCCTTCGAGAAAAGAGCGTACCAATTCTTAAAAGGCCGGCAACGCACTCGCGAGCCCTCCTCCAGTTACTAAATGTATACTAATCCATGTCTACAATTTGCAAAAAATCGTATTTTTATTATCGTAACCCAATAAGTGGAATAGCAGCCTCCAATAATGGAAAACTTTACACAAAGTGTCGAGGCGGCGGGATTAGACGGGCGGAGCTTTAAGCGTTGTTAAAATTCAACGCGCGACTACTAGCCATAAACAATGGTCACTTGTGATATGCAATAACAGCACTCTAACTTTGGGATATATTAATTTCAAGCTTTTTGCAACATTTCGAAAAAAGCTTATTTTTTTTAATGTAATAGGAGGCAAACGGGCAGGCGGATCACTTGATGTTAAGTGATACCGCCGCCCATGGACACGCACCAGAAGGCTTGCAAGTGCGTTGCCGGCCTTTCAAGAATTGGTACGTTCTTTTCTTGAAGGACCCTAACTCAAATTGATTCGGAAATACTTCAGTGGGTAGCTAGTTCCACATAGCGGTGGTGCGCGGCAAATTCTACCTTAGAAAACGCTCAGTTGTGGAACGACGGACGTCGAGATAATACGGATGGTATTTTGTATTTTTCCTTGACGTCCGATAGTGAAACTCAGCTGCAGGTATTAGACCGTACAACTCCTCTGAACACTCTCCATGGTAAATGCGGTAGAAGATGCAGAGAGACCCCACATCTCTACGCAACGCCAAGGGATCAAGCCGCACGGAAAGTTTTAGTAACTTTTTAAGAATTATCGCAAATAACATTGTAAAATTGATCTTTCCAGCCTCCCTCGGCAATTAATTACGAACCTAGTATACTTCGCGGCAGTTTCACAGCACACGATACAAGGTGGATTATCAAGGATTTTCGTCTCCCGCTTTAAGCTAGGATTAAATTTTCTTTGTCTACGTACGAGGCCTTTTATTACGTAAATGTCGGCGTAATTTGGTTCAGATAAGATCAGTCGTAATAAGCGCTTTCATGATTAAAGGCGCAACGTAATTATTGAAGATTGCGTGATATTGATGAAATATTATCATAACTTATCCTAGAGGCCTTTTCATACACTAATTATACTTTAGTCATAGGCTATCTAATTTGACGTTTGTATATACGTGTGAACATAGTGGAAAAAACGACCAGGAAAAAGAAAGAGAGGTGCAAGAGCACGGTGACGGAGCTTAAGGAAGTTGGTGGCGAGGAGTTCAAGAAAAATGCTCAAAACAAAGAGATGGAGCCAATTGGAGGAGGCCTATACTCAATAAAAAAAATTTTTTTTTCCTCCTTTATTACCTACCAAGTGTGCGTGATGTTGTAAATTCAAGGAATACATGAGGCTTTATTATTATTAATATACGTGTGTGAGTGTAAGACACAAATGTCTTTGCTGTTTTGTCTTACTACCCAACATCACATTTTTTATAGGGCAGTCATAGTCCATAGACACCCATTTTAACGGCCTTTAAAGAAGTATGGTCTCTTTTTGAAACAAATGGATGTCGTATCTCCCAGGGAAGACCTCTACCGGAAGATGCTTCCACAGTTCGCTAGCTAAAAAAACGACGGGTTGCACTCCGGGAGTGCCGGCAGAAGTGAAAACTTGAATATTAACGTTGTGCATTTTTGATATTTTGGAATGGTTAGGGAATAATTTTGCACGAATTGCTTTCATTATCAGTATAAAAGTACTCTCATTTATGTGGTAGAATACGATATTTATTTATTGCGCTATCGTACACAAACATGACAATTTATATAACATTTAATACGCCGCGCCAGCTGTCTACTCTCCATCCGTCTTACGAATTTTCGATCAGGTCACGTGTCCTGACGCGAGTTTAAATTTTTTTACCCATTCCAAAAAAAGTGTACAACGCCGCTAAATAAGTTTTCACTTCAAAAATGAAGAACGCCTAGAGAACCGGACCGTAGATGACTTCCAGGATAGGAAGGGGAAAAGCGAAACAGCATTTTTGTTGTAACTTTGTATTCAGTAGAAACGAGTTCTTAAATAGAATTGATGCAGTTACAGGGTTTATCCATTTTTAAAATAACTAAATCTCTTCAGTATAACAGTTAAAAACCAAGATTCTATAAATACCAAATATCGTAGTAACACAGAATGACTAGGTCGTAAGTGCAACGTCTTGTTTATCACATGCTGCGGTAAAACTGTTTAATCCGAAACACATTAAAGTGCCAAGTTTCGCAAGCGCCACGGGCATTCCTTCGGGCGCTTGTGATTTCCTATTCGAAACAGCAACAATTTAACAAATATAACTTTAAGGTTTTGTTTTGTTTGCGTATATTAATTAAGCAATAATTAAAGAGAATTCTTTTATACGCAATAATTTATTTAACAGCCTCAGAGTGTTTACAATAGTATACAATTGTTATCAATTGTTTTTTCTTACCAATTATTTATTATTTGTTTGTCAGAGGAAAACGGCTTCATTTATTTAATTTAGCGATGATATTTATCTCCCGATCTTTTTATCCTGGCACTAATTACTCGATCTTATTTATGTACAACTTAGTTAAATGTTTTGTGATCATTTTTCATTAAAATTTTATAGCTATTACCAGATTGGAGAACGTTTATAAATAAGGGGGTATTATTATATTTGTCACTTTAAAGGCCGGCAACACACTCGCAAGCCCTCTGGCATTGAGTGTATCAATGGGCAGAGGTATCACTTAACATCAGGTGAGCCTCCTGCCCCTGTTGTATAAAAAAACTAATGACAGGGAAAAATAAGAGCTTTGGTTTATAAATACCCATATACCAATACCTTGACACAATTTTTTTAGACAACCGCATGAATACGACCGCAACCATTTACCTGAAATAAAAAAACATTCAGATTAATACTGATATTCACAAAGATATAATTTTAATTAAAAAACAGAACATATATTAAAAAATCATGAAATTGGAAACCGGGCCGAGCTAATAAATGTTTAAGTAGATGTCTGGTAAAAGATTGATGGTTCAATCGTACCGCGATCTGGAGCGTGTCACCGGAGACACGCTTTTATGTATGTGTAATCAGAATCATTCACACTACGTACATACTTTTTATTAAAGTATAGTAATAAAATATCTTGATAGTAGACAGTTATTTGATACCAGCCCGAGTTCTTACAATAATCATATTTGTTTTCATCCTATTGTTGGTTGCACCCGAATCAACAACACTAGGCGAAGGCCACATTTTCCTATGAAAATTACGTATATATTGCCGTAAGGCCACTGTTAGAACATTAGACGTATACGACGTTTGTTAGGTGAGAGTGTTCATCACATTATCTTTGAATCCTAACCCTCAATCTTCCAAACTAAAGTCAAACAATAAATAGAAAGAAAGAAAGAAAGACTCTATTACTCATAATAAAAAAGGATATACAATAAAATGACATAGTGCACTAGCCCCCACACTAGGATTCACTGTGTTGTGGGCCCCTAGTCTCTTGCATTTGACATACTTATGATTTTATGTAGAAAATTCTACATAAAACTTACTATAATTACAGTAAATATTTAAATAAAACTTAGAAATATTTACATAACTCAAACTCAGCGTTTTTATCAGATAAAGAAATCCTATTCAAACGCGTAGTACGCGCGATAATTATCACCTACATATTCACAATTGAAAAATCTTCGTGGCAAGGTATCCAAATAAAACCTAGTACATCAAGCCCCTTGAAGCAGACAGCTAACGGGACGCTCTAACCAGGATTACTGGAACGTGTCGTGTCCGTTGCCCGAAGGAAATGAGAAAGTTATCGCCATCTAAATCCTCACCCGAGCCCCTGAACGCTCCTCTAATAGATATAAAATCCGTGTAGGTGTAATTCAATTTCTTCCAAATAGACGGTGAAAACGTACCTATAAGATGTCTCATTTATTGTTTACAAAAAGATGTTATGCGAAAAATTGAAGCTCAGTTTTCTATAAATAAATAGCATTGAAGTCATGAAAACAAATGATTGAATAAGAATGAAAATCAATAGATTAGTAGATTATCAGTGACAGTATTAATATTAGACAACAAGACACCTTTTACTAAAATCTTGGCCCGTCTGATATTTAGACCAGTATTGGTCTAGTTTCATAGTGATCATGAAACAGATTCAGAAATCTGAGGCCAATACCTAAAGAGGTTGTAGCGCCACTGATTATTATTATTATTGGTCTAGTTTATGGGCGGGAGTTCTCTGATGCGTTCAATTCCAAGCGTACACTAATGGATTTCACGTTTCTTTCGCGCATTTAATACGTGTACCCCTACGGTAAAGGTAAACATGAGAAAGCCAGGCACATAAGGCTGTTCATCTCCTGGTCTACTAAAGAAAAGCAATCTGTGGCCATCAGTCTCAATATAGATTTTTTTTTAATATTTTTGAAGCAAAAGAATATGCTTTGAGCTCTAGCTAATTCTAAACATAAAATAGCCGACAATAGACAAGCTTTTCTTTCCATACTAGAATCAATATTAAATTTTAAAAAAGACATACTGAAGGTTTACTTTATGAACCGATATATATACTACATCCTTCAAAATCACTTTTACTGTATTTTCAGTTGGATGACAGCTGACAGCTGTTGGTTCGTGCGGTTACTGCGAGTGATGTGTAGACCAAATATTTACCATGACGCGGGAGATTTTGTCATTGTTACAAACATGTTTGTGATACTTTTAAATTATCAGTTATGTATTGGATTAGCCGATGTTCGATGTGTTTTATATAATAGTCTTCTATTCAGTAATATCTAGTATAAAACTTTCCGAATATTGTTTCAGAATCTTATATTTAATAGTACAATACACTGTACACAGTCGCAAACTGTTAGGCAATTTGTGCGTACGCTTGTCAGCTTCGGGAGTCAAGTGTATATATATTTCATTTTTAATTTATTTTTATTTGTCAAAAATCAAAAATCATTTATTCATGTAGGTAACACAATGTACACTTATGAACGTCAAAAAAGAAATATACATTAAATGCTTCTAATTTACATTTACATGTTACATATTAGTGATGTTGGTACTAAAATTAGTCTTTCAGTTGTACTTTCTAACTAAAATGGATTTCTGTTATCTAATTGGAACAAAATATTCTCCACTTACTATACTTTATACTCAAAACCTTATTAGTCAAATTTTTAATAAGCTATGTACATAACTTAAAAAATAATTCCACTATTGTAAGAACCGTACAAAATCTTGCCGCTAAGATAATCTAATGGTAATTTGCGAGCACTTATCACAGTTGACGAAGACTTTCCCAGGTTCATTTGAATATCGATGTAAATCAGTTTGTCGAGAGCAAATTTCGGTTATAATTTAATACCCCACACAAAGCGATGCGCGTTGACTTGTGCTCCTGGTTGAAAGCTTTACGTCAATCTCACAATTCTGTGTTTGACGGGGAATTATGGCGTTAGCACTTCATTATAATACCTTTGTTCTCATTCTATTTCATAAGTCAAGAGCCAAAATTTACACAAAAGCGATTTTTGATCAAAACTTAGATATATTTCGCGCACAAATGATTTGATCAACTATAAATGTGAACAATTTAATAGAAAGTATTGTTTTATTATTCCAAATAAATATTATTAGAACTAAAAGATGTATTATTAATATAAAAATAATTATTTTTATATTAATAATAAATCGTTTATTTGCAAAGAAAGTGGTGCATTCAGATTGATTAATTATTAAAAAACCGCACAATCATAATAATATATAATAATAATGTCATAATAATATAAACAGTTAAGATATTTACAATTGTTGTTAAAACTCATGATCTAAATACTCTCACACCATAAGAACCTTCCTTGCCTTTAAAAATCTTAAAACTTTTGTAAAAGGAATAGGTAAACTATTTATATTATGATTTGGCATTAAAAATGTAAATAACCCTCAATTTTCTTCACCCTTCTACCACCAACCAACCCCAATTTATATATATTAGTAGTGTAATAATATTTATATGGCAAAACAACGTTTGTCGGGTCAGTTAGTAAAATATAACATTCATAAATTTAATTTCAATGATTTAAAGTCGGCATAACTAAAACTTTTATTAACAACAATAACGATGCCTTCTAGTTTTGACAACAGGTACCCAAAAGTTCCTAACGAGTAGTTTTCAAACAAGCAAACTAGTGTGGACCCCACACAATTATTGTTTTCCACTATACACCGGAATTCTAGTTTCAACCGCTTCAAACCGAAATACCTTGTTTGCAGATTTCCAAGAATTTTTCAAATAACGAACAATAGATGATCATTATTTTTCTGTAACTTTAGCTTTTCTTCAATTAATGAATGTCTAACGGAGTACTAGACAATGGTTAGTATGACATTATAATTGTTTACAAGATTATTCTGTGTTTTTAGTTAAATTCCTTTCACAACAAGGATTTTTTTAAGAACTCTGTATAAGTTTATAGTTGTATATCTGTGGACCTTAGAATTTAACAAGTTTTTTTAAAGGGTTTGACCGCGCACACACATAAAATAATAAGGCAAGAATATTGCGTTATTATTAATAAGGTAATAAAATATCGTTAGTGAGTTAGTAGAAATAATTTTTGATACCACTGAACTTCTGTATATTTATTAAGGTAGCAAAACATAGTGACCAGATACATTAACATGTGTTTTCCCACTTCCTTTATTCTTCGTATTCAGTAGTCGCCCTACTGACGTAAGGTCAAGTTTAGGGGTTTTTGGTCCGGTACTCCCACGGAGATCAGCTTGAGTAAAATACTCATATATATCTTTAGTATCAATATATGGGATAGAGCTGTATAATGAAGAGCTAAGTATATTAGCATATATTTGCATACAATACGAGGCGGGAGTCCCCTCCTAAAGCCGGGTAAATAACTTGAAATAATCAGAGTGCACCGACCCTTTGCTTCTATTATTTTAACCTACCGACAATTTGGCAGTTCACTTGATCTTATACGATGAATTTATTAGTCTTTAAATTGGGTAACTAGACTTGACTATTGAGATAGTGAAGTTTGCATCTATTAGCATAGAACAGTATATTTTTACACGCTTTATATTAGCTTCACCTGTATGTATGTATGTATGTAACCGACTCCTTCGGACTTGATTTTGACCCACTTTTAACGGACAGATTTAATTCAAACTTTGCGCACCTGTCAAAGATCGATGACAATGCAATAATCCGAAAAAAAAAATTAACTAAAAAATAAAATAAATATAACAAAAAATACTGGTATTTATTGTGAAAAAGCGTGGGTTTGGAAAAATATGGCACAGAACGCCCCACGCTTTTTCACAATAATACCAGTATTTTTGTTCATTACCATTTTCAGCCTAAATTAGGAATTATTTTTCACTTTTTAGTTTGATGTGCTTTAAAAGCGTGTTTTTTAGTTTTTTTAACTATATTTATTATATTTTAAAGCCATGAGCGTGTTGGTATGGTATAGTATGGTTGGTGGATTTAGTTTCCGCACTTAGACTCGCACTTCGGCATTGTGCATAAATTCCTGGATAACTAAGCCAGCCTAGCTCTTTCCAGAAGCAGAAAAGTCTCCTGGGCACTTCGCACGGAGCGACCTCACTGCTCCGAGGATTCTGCGCGTTGTTTAGCCACGGCCTCGCATTCCAGGACTACGTTGGTGACTGAAGCGTGAGCGTGTTTTGTTGTTATGAAATATTGTGAAGACAACTTATGTTACAACCAGAGTTAGTTAGAAATTTATTGGTACTAGTATAAAAAATGCGTTAAAGATAGAACTATTTTTGTTAGTATGGCTACCATTTCTTAAGAACCATAACCATAACATTTTATAAGAAACTAATTTTTGTCTTGTTTGTTGAAACTCCTGTAACCTTTAAATGGGTAATGGCAGACACATACGCCTGTTAAAGACATTGATTTAAGCCCCAGTTACTATGCATATCAGCCCCTAATAATAGTTTAACAACAATATAAAAAAAAAACATTAATTTTGTTATTATACGTATAAACAGTGTCGTAGCTCTTTGATAACATAGTTGATAAATAAAACTAGGCTTTAATGAATTTACCCTTTTTATTGCAATATAATTAATTGATTAGTTTCATATCATTACAAATAAACACACATGACAAAATTTTCCATTACATTTATAAATTGCAATTCATAAAAATTGTGATCTTTTACCTGGCAACATTATGTTTGAACCTGCCCAACCTCTTGTAAATGGATCGCTAAACGCTAATGCGTTAAGAAGCGAGTAACATTCTACGTGTCATATTCTGTTACATTACAAGGGATTAAATGTTACCACATACTTCATAATATTATTTTAAAAGCCTAATTGTTAGCTCACATGTCTTAATAGTATCAATAAAACATAATGCATCAGTCATTAATATTTGACGGCTCATTGGTCTAGTGGTTAGTACCCCTGACTGCGAATCCATGGGTTCCGGGTTCGATCCCCGGCTGAGACAAACATCGATGTGATGAGCATTTGGTGTTGTGCTTAGGTCTTGGGTGTTTAAATATGTATTTATATGTCTATCTATCTATAATATGTATGTATATCCGTTGCCTAGTACCCGTAACACAAGCTTCACCAGCTTAGCATGGGACTAGGTCAATTGGTGTGAATTGTCCAATAAAAAAATATAAAAAAAATATTAGGTGTCTTCCCATGTCTATTACAAAAAAAACTCGAAAAGGCGAAAGACTACAAACCTTAAATTTGTGAAGCACTCGACACGTCAATTAAATAATAAAATCTCGTGTAATATCCGCGTAGACAACGCATTTGTTTTTGCTAACTTCAAAGATCTTTCGTAGATATAAATGCTTTTCATGAATATGTAAATCAGATAAAAACACTTGCACGCAATTTGCATTACACCCTCACCCCACATCGGGATAATAACATAAATTACTGATCTACGCGACCATAGGTCATAGCTTTTACATAAATGTTATCGCTGGCTGCGCCCCGGGCGGCAGTTACCATTTGTCGGAATAGCTGTCCCATAATATACATATGGATGGATTATTAGAACCATTTAATTACTTTTAAACATTATTATAAACGAGCGGATAGTAATATTATTTAGTGAAACACTGTAGTGTTTTAATTTAAACATAATATTTATTTACTTAAAAAGGGTTTGCCTAAACTATTACAACCTTTAACAGGGAATCACAGCATGCTCTTATTATAGCTAACTAAAATAATTCTTGCAAAAAAACTTTAAATATGTGCTTCATAAAGCGATATAATAATGATAAGATATAGCAAAACATTGCGAAACTTTAAGAAGTAGATAGAGATATATGAAATGTATGAAATATATTTTGAAATTCCTCATTTTACAGGGCAAATAATAGCGGGTAAATAAATAGAATCTCTTACACTAAACGTTATTTCCGAATAGCTACACTAAATCGATCAGTCACAATACATTACCATAATTAGCTAGTCACGTTATAAGCACTTAAGCCATTCCACATCAAGCTAAAACGCTTCACCACTAAGCCGAATTAGCTTAGCATAAAAGCCTATACAAGCGATCTGCCTAATGATGCCGAGGTCATTGGTCAGCCAATTAACTTAATGTATGTGACATACACATAATATTACATTATTCAAAAACGTCTATGGTACTGCGACACTTACTATCTGGGCCTACTGCGAAGGCGTCGTACACTGAAACGCGCTAACGAAGTTATTTCGGTAGTTAAGGATATAGCTAGTCTGGCTATAAATACTGTTACATAAAAACTCTTCTTTGTTTCAACTTTTTAATTATTTTGAATTTGGAACACGTATTGTTCATTATCGAAGTACAATATGGAATGGGGTGTTAACGCAAATAGGATTGCAGTGATCGCCTTGCACAAAGTAAGTATGGGGCCACAGGTCATATTCCAGACACTTCATATCAAAAGCTCTGTATCATCCGTATGTTCGTACTATCTCTCTGATCCGTCCCTTATAACCTTCTCCAAAATAACCGAAACAATTATTAACGGCCAGCTCCTGAGGTATCTAGTGGGAAAAATTAATTTAAAATAATCAGAAAGTAAAACGCATATTAATTTCAGCTATTGACTATATATTTCGTTAGTAGCTTTAACCTAACTAAGAATAAGTAATTCGTTTTGACAAAACCCAATTTCGAACTTCTAGAAGGCTGTGCAAACCTCCAATACTGAAATGGGAATCGTAATCAAAGTTATGTGGTCAGGTTGAAAGGTCTGCTAATGTTGACGTCATAATAAATATTGTAAAAGTTTAAGCAACAAGCGCGTTGACCTTGAGGAAAGAGGTAACTGTGTCGTATCCGCAAAACAATTGACAGTCAAAACAATAATGCCAACCCGAAACGGTCAATTGCAATTTAAGCGAATGTTAGCAACGGTTTTAACAATGAAAATTCTTATCGATAGCTGTCAATCGTATGAAATTATAAAACTTTCTGAACACCTACTTCTCAGGAGATGATCAGAAGACAGCCAATTATCATTAATATGACCTTAATTAATCACGGTGTCCGACTTTGATACTTGAAAATAGTTAATATTAACGTTTTGATTTAGTTAAAATGCAAACATAACAAAAATAACATATATTTAATCAATACAATCAGATTTCCAGTTATTTTTTCATAACATTACCTTAATATTTAACACCATCAATATTATACTCAACACATTTTGAATACATCTCACAATACGTAATCTCAAAAAATTCTTTCGAGACATAAAGTAGCGCAAACAGATTGTCAAATAACTCTTTGTTTTTCCCAGCCACTTGGTGAGTGTGGACGGCGTCGTCATATGTCACAAGGAAGGAAGCATTTCTCATTTACTACGAAGAAAAACAACGTCTCAAGGTTTCTTTGTACAAAGCATGTTTCTATTAGTTGCCTTTGAAAACTTGCTTGAAAAGCGCTCGTTCGTTAATGAATTGGGCAAATAACACGCTGAAAATTTTCAAGAATTGCTCCACTCTGACCACAACAAGTTTGTTCGAGACAAAATCATTTAAAATTATTAGATAGTTTCCCATACAAAACCTACTTTTTGCTCCACTTTGTGGTAACACCTCACGCACATATTTATTAAGAAATATATCAAACATTGAAATTCAGTATAAAACGCAAACACATTGCAAATCTTCGACCGACGAACTTTCACTTTACAACGTTAGTATGGAAATAAATTATATCGGCCTTGTATCAATTTTCAAATGTAATTTGAAACGTATCGATTTTAGCACAAAAACTTGTGCAAAAATATGCCATTTCGTAGAAACATATTATTTCATTTGATTTTCTGTTACTATTACCACATGTGTCCAGATAACCAAGTTAACCAGATAACTTGGTTAACTGGACACGTTGAAAAAAGGTTGTGGTTAGTCAAAGGCACGAGACCCCGAGGCAGATACCGACCAAGTTAAGATCCTTTAAACTTTTTTATGGGACATGAGGCAAATAAGCAGGCGGGTCATTTTTAATAAAGTTATAGCCGCCCATGGACACCTGCATGGCTGGGGGCAGGCGGATGTTACCGACCTTTCAGTTAATGGTACGCTCTTTTCTTGGAGGTCCCTAAGTCTTATCGGTTTGGAAATACCTCTACTTGCGGCTGCTTCTACAAAGAGGTGGTGCGCGGCAGAAGTGCCTTAAAAAGCGCTTACAGGCCTTAGTATTAAACAGGAGCTAAGACTTGCAAAAGACGAGGGAATAGAGAAATATATGCAACACCAACACGAACTTCAGTAAAGGAGAACGCCACAAGAAAGAAGATTTCCACATGATTACGAGTTACATTCATGATAATGGTGACTGCATAATATATCCTTATCATAAACACAATAGATTTTCTAAACTATACTTTACAAATGAAGAGTTGGTTTGTTTAGTTGAACGACGAGTCGACGTCATATATTTCGAAAAAAATTCGTTGTCGTACATCGTCGATAGAAATTCGCAAACAGGAAGAAAATCCCACAGTCGAAGCTAAAAAACATACGATCTCGGGTTTGAGAGTTGAATGATCAACCACTGCTCCAAAATGTTATAACACTTAACTGAAACTAAAGCTACGTGAGTTCTAAAGCCTCATTCATCATTGTAGATTTAAACTTTACATTCAATACGTGTTAACCGGAATTTGTAAGGACTCATGCACATGGCACGACAGGACCAACGTATACTACACATATAGTTATAATAATCATTAGAATTTTTTATTTTCAACATTTATTTCCATATTTTATAAGATATTAGTTTAGCGAATTACCGATCTTCTTTACATTATTATTTTACCTTTTTCATAATATGATAAAATAATAATGAAAACAATATCGTTTTATAATACACGTTTTGTTTACGAAAATATATTATAATTAATATTATAATTCTATTAAGCTACAAAATTGTTTTTTAATTCGTTTTGTTGTTCTAATGTTGATTAGTTTAAGTTGTTAAGAATACCCAACGAACTAATTAATTAAACAAAAAATTAAAAATTCTTAGTATAATTTAATTCGATGTTACTATTACAGTAGGCGATTCATAATGATCATTACATGCCTTTGGGTTATATTTTACGCTGACATTGGCGACGACTCGATTCGAGTATTTTAATTTTCGATAAATAATCGTAAATTATTACATCATAGTAGAAACAGCCTTACTCAACAAACTCATATCAGCAAGTCCGAAATATTATCCGAACGCAGAGGACGTGAAGTGAAAACTTTGACACATGAAACACTTGTGTAACATTTCGTATTCCAGTTTCCATTCATTGAGTTTATATTAGGAAATACTAGGATCTAGTTATTACGAATTTATAATAAAATTTGAGCCGCGACTAGATTGGGTAATGGTTATTGCAATGTGCAATAACACATACGGCGTAGTGATAAGGGAAAAACGAAGCAGTGCATTTTTTTTATGTAATAGAAGGCAAACGGGCAGAAGGCTCATCTGATGTTAAGTGCCCATGGACACTCACATTGCCAGAAGGCTCGCAAGTGCATTGCCGGCCTTTCAAGAATTGGTGCGCTCTTTTCTTGAAGGACCCTAAGTCGAATTGGTTCCGAAATACTTTAGAAGGCAGCTGGTTCCACAAAACGGTGGTGCGCGGCAAAAACTGCCTTAAAAAACGCTCAGTTTTGGAACAACGGTTTTGATACGGATGGTATTTAGTATTCTGCCTTGACGTCCTTTAATGAAACTCAGCTACAGGTATTACACCGAACAACTTTGAAAACTCCACTATATGGCATATTTAAGGATTCAATTATATTTAATGCTGTTAAGAGTAGGATGTTATTTGATGACCGAAATGAGAATACTTTCATGTCAAATAGCAATTTTTGGAAACACATTTCAACAATTATAAATAGAGAACATTTACTGTTTTCATTAGGTCCATTTTGAGCTCAATAGTCCATTAGTTCAGACATTACTAAAAGCAAACTACTCTGCGATAATGGTTGGCATATTTGAACGCGATATCACTCTGCCACATTTGAACAAATAGTATATTTTGAATGCTGAGAGCACTAAAATTAAAACCCGAAATGCGTTTTAAATTTTCAAATAAATCTAAAGATTTTAGTTGAACAATGGAATATAACTACGCGTCATTAATTGCTATTTTTTACGACCATCTTTTGCGACTTCATAAATAAAGGTACTTTAAAATATATAGCCCCCGTAATTCTGCTCAATGCGTTTGTTATTCAACGTTTTTAAACCGGAGGTCCGGCAATGAATTCCTGGGATTTTGTCCGCCTTTAGTTTTTATTAACTCTTTATTGAAAAGCATAGCTGCATAGATCACCAATCTAGACTTGCCCATAAAGTAACATGTTTCACTGATTTGTTTTTAAGGAAATATATGAGCAGCTACCCTTCTAATTCACGGCACCATAAAAAGCTTTCCGAAATAAGACACCAACGTTTTTGACAGCCTAAGCAATATCCTATATTGAACCATACGGGTTTATAAACATTCGATTTTTTTTTTCGATTTTTTGTCGAAGTCAATTCGCTAGTGCCAATTAAGCTGCCGAAAGTCCGGTCTAATTTGACGCCACGTAAAAACTCACGCCCCTGTCAAATCCGAGGACTTTAAATCAAAATGTAACGCAATATCCCTCGCATGGAACTTTTAATTGCGGAACCGGTTATACATTCCGTGGTCTAAGCCAAATCATGTTATGAGTTTAATGAATACGGAGTTTGTGGAACTTGTCTGTGTTGACCAGTGATATAGAACATGTTTGTATAGGTTTAATCCTCTAATAAACTGTTTTAAGGAATAAGTAGTACATAGTTTTGGCAAATTCTATATGATTTACGTGATAAATCATTAAGAGGTCTAATAATAATACTAATAAATTTACATTAAAATAACACAAAACAGTAGAAAAATAAATAAATGAAGACAAACTATGTAAATGGGCGTTCTTGTCTACTGCTCACAGCAGTTTCTGCTAAGGATTTTATGAAAAGATGTATGGTAATGCTAAGAAAAACTAGTGCGTTCACAGGAAACATCATATATCAAAAGTCGTCTACTCAATAACTAACTATTGGATTCGCTTGTCAAAAATTGTAAAGAGGTCCGATTTTCACTCGGTATGTGTTTTTCATTTTAGGTGCAATGCGAAAACTGTAAGAATACCCAACCTTCAGAACAAATAATTTTATATAAAAATATATATTTACATTAAAATCTCGTATCACGGTGTTATTTATATTCTATTTGAAATTATGATGTATATTAGGTACAACACACCCCCTAAAATGTGTGTCCATGGGCGGCTATCCTTTTGGTGCGTCCTGTAGGTTTGTTTGCTCCCTTATATTATTAAAAAAATCCTAAAGTATCTAATTTATAGACACTCTATTGTTTTAAATGTAAAATAAAACGTGCAAATCTAAGTCCAGATTACATCATTCTAAATAAAAAATGTAACAATAGCAATTTCTTGCCAGTCCAATCACGATCGGCGTTTCGACCGTTCAGATTTCAGCTAGAACGCGTCCGTTAGTTTACAACTGGTGTGCCAAAATGAAAATCCTCGACCATTTCATTGCAGTTAGCTCGGTATGGGAATAGTCCGCATACTTACGAGCTGACGTTTAAAATTGAATCGCTTTAGCCCGACTGAAATGCTGGAGAATGTAAGCTACGCCGGTGACAGTCCCATTCAACGTTTTCGTCATATGTAATTAGTTTATTTTCTTTGGAACTGAGTTCTTTTAGAAACCAAGTTAGTAATCTTACTTTTCCTTTGGTATTTTATAGCTTAAATGAATGTAGACGTAAACAATATGACCTGATGTTTTTACATGCTATTTGCAACGGTTTAAATGACTGTATTGACTTATTGTCGCTTTTACTATTTCACACCCCTTCATACAATACAAGGCAAACCCAACTATTTCAAATTCCTCGATCTAATACAAACTATTTACATAACTCAGTCATGTATCGTATACCTTTAGATAACACAAGTTACCAGCAAATAGATATATTTAATATAACTAAAAAAATAATAAAAAATAGTATAAAAGCTAATTCCTATCCTTCATTAGACATGATGGCTTAATTGTTGACTGTGGTTTTATGTTTATGTTTGAATCTGTATTCCGTTTTTGGCTTTTGTGGATAATGTATTTGTTTAGATATTGTATAAGTAGCTGCAGGAACACTGATAAATAAATAGATTATTGTTCAGACACATTTCTGTGCCTGTTCAGTGATATTTATAAAGTTAGTACTAAGTATATAACCATCTGTGAATACCACTCCGAAACATTAATGTTATGGAGAATGTTCTGAAGAATTTTTCGGCCGATCCCTGCTTCTTTCATTACCGTACAAGCCAAAATAATTCCAGGTTTCATGTGCAGTCCTATTTTCGAGACATTTCCTTTTGCGAAATGTGCAACCGGTTTCCAGTGGAGGTGTTCCCTAGGAGACACAACCAAATTTACAAAAAAAAGGTACATAGACCATGTAAAAAAAGCCTTAAAAAGCCGGCAATTCACCCACTAACATGGGTGTCGATGGGATAGCTGCCTTTTATAGCTTTTCCGTAGGCTCGTTTGCCCCTATCATATAAAAAAACAATTACTTTCTATGATATGTTTTGCCATTAATAAAATCAGGAAATCAGTAATACGCTACGTGCCACAGTTCTCCATCAATGATGACGAAATTTTGTTACTAATCAAGAAGTTACACGAAAAACACCAACAATATTAATGACTGCTCAGCAATTAAACTTACTCTGTAACGCTTAAAAAACCAATAAGGAAACGATCAAACAAATGCTTAATCTTCAAAACCAACAAAAAACAACACAAGCACTTTACAACACGGCACCGGCTAAACTACCCAAATTTATCGCAGTCATTACATTCAAATTAAAATTTAACAAACATTTGCGGTCAACGTAATGCAGCAACATCCTAAACTTGTCTTCATTATAAAACCACGTGAGCTAACGTTACTGGCTCAAGTTCAAATTGCAAACGTAATCACACTACAATAGCCAAACAGTGTGCTTAGTACGTGATCAATTTGAACTAGGCTCCAATTAGAAGTCCCTCGACTGCTAAGGTTTGGTTTGTTAGACGAAATGCAAACAGTCGCCGTCTCAAAGGTAAAGTCATCATTTGATTATACAGAGCACATAAACATGTTTATAGAAAGATTTTTAAATCACACTTTAAAGATTTTTTGTTTCCGTTGCCGTGCCGTGATTATTTTGTTATTCATATAAATTAATCTATATACAGTGTAAACTCTTTATAACGATATTCGTTATAACGAAAAATTCTCTACAACTGTTTTACCCAATACCCATACATTAATTCTTCCCTCCCTACAACGAAAGTTCTCTATAGCGAATAAAAACTCGGTCCCTTGAAATTCGTTATAAACAAGTTAAAATGAATCCCTATTTCCCTTGGTCACGGCATCACGCGTGAACATCTGGACCGATATCGCTAATTCTTTTTTTGTTGTGTTTGTTATTGTCAGGAGAAGGTTCTTATGAAAAAATTAAGAAAATTACGCGAAAAATTTGAAAATTTAAGAATACTTAACCACCATATTAAGTAACCCTGACTTGTTACGAAAACAATTTTTTTTTCAGTGCACAGGTCTTTTACAGTTCAAACTTTTTTTGATGTAACCTTATGGCGTTTGACATAACATTAACATAATTCGTGCTGCAGATATCTTCAAAGAGGATGTAAGAAAAAATGAATATCGTTTAAAATTATCGATCGGAGTTATTATATTGATAAAACATGAAATAGATAATTTATGATTTCAAACAAAAAATAATTTCTAGTATAACATATAGATAATTCACACAATAAGCATGGGTCATAAAATGGGTATGGATTATAGAAACTTTAAAAAACCTTTCATTAATCGTTCTCTATTCATCTAGTTTATTTTCACGCAATCAAATGATAAATCAAAAGCATTTCAAAGGAAAATCTGTGATATAACGCCGGAAAACATCGTGCAATACGAACACATTCGTTTGCTTAGTGACACATGACTATAGCAATTTCTGGATCGTTACTGCATCTATATGGGAGAGCCATCCGCGTCGGTTATAATTTATCACCACACGTTATTGGAGCAAAGATTAAAGGGAGATACTTTACTGTGCGGTTATAACGATGTTTTCTGACACTCAAACTAACAACAAATTACGGAGAACGGAACGTAGCATTTTTCCTAACAACATAGCTTCTCCTACCATTTATTATTTTGAAAATTTGTGGAAGGAATAAATGTACTAACAGAGGAACAATACAATAGAAGAGGTTTGAATACAAAACTTACCCTTTTAACCTTTATAAATGTTACTATCAGGTAACTTTTCGTTACAAAAAAAAACAAAATTAATTTGTTAACTACTTACAATCTTTTATAAAAAAACAAAACTTACTTAAAAATGTACTCTAAGGCTTAAATGGAAATGGGCAGGTCATATTGCTAGAGCGCGGGATAAAATATGGACATTAGAAATAACAAAATGGACTGGACCGACTGGAAAGAGACGTATAGACGACAAAAGAAAAGATGGACAGATGACATTATAGAACTAGCTGGAACAACTGGATGAATGTTGGTCAAGACAAAGAGAAATGGAAAAATATGGAGGAGGCTTTTACCCTAAATGGGGCCATACAAAAACTAGACCACTAAAAAAAATCTTATTTTATTTTTTTGAACTTAACACAAGTAATACTAACATTAAGGAGTGTAAACTAACCAATTGTGTATGGATTAATAAATAAAGCTGTAATAATAATAAAAAGTACTTCTCCCATCCTTGCGTCTCAAGCAAACAAACATAAACTGATTACTATTTCTCATTTATATTTAATTTAGCTTAGGCTGAAAGCTTACCTAAGCCCGAGTACGTTTAATCAAGAATCGTAACGCCATTAGAATCGTTAGAGCATAACGTGAACTAGGAAGAGGTGCAATGAATCACTGCGACGCTCAGAAGCATGCCAATGCAATTAGATACGACAAACGGCTAATTACGCGACATTAATGCGATACTCAATTACTGCCATTGCACTCGTTAATGTAACTCGATATTGTCGGCGCCTTTTAGGAAACATTACCTGTTTCCATAGATAACTTGCAGGTATAACAAAGTTTACTAACGTCTTTATCTGCTATCAGCTATCGTTAAAATCTTAATTATATATAGAAAACATCGACAAAAGAAGTTTCATATCAGACCTCATCGCGTCGTGTAAATTGTCGTAGACGTATGTTTTTTGACGTGAAACTTCTTTAGGCGCATGAGGGTAAAAATTTTACGGATGTAACGCAATAATAATAACATTAGCGTCACGAAGATGTGCAGCGTTTTTGTCCAAGAAAAGGGAGAGAGCGATTAAGACCGATTGAGAGAGAGTGAGAAGGGCAAATTACCTTATAGAAATTCTATTTTTAAAATTAAAATTTCGTAAAGAGAATTTATGAAATATTAGTATTTTATATTTTATGCAAAATAATTTATTGAAATCTTAAATGACGAAATGATGAATGAGAAATGGTCAATTGAAATGCCACGTGTTTTTATTATCTAAGAAATAAATAAAAAACATTAAATTTATAATTTGTATTAGTTTGCGACACTTAATATTTTAATGACAATTAAATTAATTAAATTCCTAACATATCTTCCTTTTTCCCTCCCTTACAGTCTCGACTTTCAGTCTCGGAAATCTAAAGGTTTTAGATTTGTATAAATATGAACAAGACTTAAAAAATAGTTTACCAAAGAAGTTTCACTTCTGACATGTATACTTTGTACGCACGCAGCTTTTGTTTATTCGACAAATCTTGAAATAATGTTTAAAAGATTTTATTCTTTGTTATAAACAGAAAAAAAACCACAAAAGCTAGATTTCTTTGAAAACATAAGTGATTTTAAAATAACAGAATGCATGAATTCAAGCAAAAGTGAAATAAACGGGAACGAGAAGATAATTTTAAAAAACGCTCAAGAGACTAGACTTTAAACTAAACAGTTTTAAGAAGTACTCCACTAGGTCGTATTTATTTAACAAAGTGTGAGCTTGGGAGGAAAAAGTATCTTGCCTTTAAAAATTAAATACTAAAGTTAACGTAAAATACAAAATACACTTTTGAAATTGTAGTTGTATTTGGGTCAATTGTTTCAAGTTACGTTTAGGCGTATGTAATGTTACAAATAGTGTTTAAAGTTAAGCCTTAAATCAGTTATTTTCAGTGGCTATAAAGTAACTGTTCTTAGTTCAAATATTATTAATTCCTGGCGATAGCTTTTTCTAAAATTCTTTTTTATCCGACGATAATGTCTTTTAATTAAGCATACGTATACTACGTACAGGACTATTTGGAGAGTAGAAAAAATCAAAACAATTTCAATTTACTGCTCCAGCTAGGTGAGGGGTACCGGGTTCGATTCCTGGTTCGAGGGCAAACTTTAATTTAATTTAAATTTGTTCTCGGCCTTTGGAAGGGTTGTACGGTACCGGGCGAGTGCCTAAACCGTACATGGAGGACACGGTCGAATTTTTAAAGACAAGCACGAATTATAAAAAATCCTATACTTGACGCTGGCTAATGCACAAATCGTGCCAGAGCCATTAAAAAAAAATACTGCTTTTCTTCTTCATAACTAGCAATTTGTACTTTTCTTTTAGGCTCGTTTCTGAAAATTTTTACCACAAAACATAAGTAAATACTTTCATCTTACATCGAAAAACGCCCGACCACAGTACTTTAAAGGTTTTCAAGTTACACTAAAAGGTGACAAAGTCACCCTTTACCAGCGTTTCTCCAGCTTTACGGTTATAGTCGAGATCTAATGACGGTCCTCGTTCTTTTCACGCCTTTCGAGATAATAATAGCAAAAGTACACCGTCATCCAACATTAATGACTGTCGTACAACGAGCGACCGCCTTACGAGCTAAACTGTACCCTAACGGCAGGTTGTCTATAAGTACACTGTCTGGGGACATTCCTTATTTATTTTTAAAGGCTTCTGTTGTCAAAAGGTATTGTAATGAATTCTTATTTTTGCTAGACAATGGAAATACTGTTTTTAAGTGCAATGTTTATATTGAATACCTATAACTGAACAACATATTATAATTTAAGCAAATTTCACGAAAATAAAAAAATCTAAATCTACTAGTAGACTCGGCCAAGCGTTGCTGTGGCTAAGGTTTTTGTTACAGATGTTAAATAGTATCTTATGTGAAACGTTGGTACTTTCAACACAGCGCGGCGCCATCTGTTAGAATTGTGATTTGTGACTGTCAAATAATAACAGACAAATAATTAGCAATAAATTAAAATTGCTACTATAATTTGATATTTAAACTATCCTATCTCTCAAGTTGGATCGAACTGCACATGGTGTGCAAATTTGATTGATATCGGTTCGGTAGTTTAGGAGTCCATTGAGGACAAACATTGTGACACGAGATTTATATATATTAAGATTTATTGTTGAGATATAAGTATAAACTAGACCTGTCACTCATATTAAAAAGCCGTGTTAGCCTAGTAGCTTCAGCGTGAGACTCTCATCCCTGTGGTCGTAAGATCGATCCCTGGCTGTGCAAATTTACAAATGATCATGTAACAGATATATAAATCTGTAAATAAAAAGGTTGTAGCGCCTGATACTATAAACACAGCCGGCACGTCATCATGTGCACCAAGTTAATCTACAAACATTTTCATATGAATAAAAAAATATGAGTCTGAATGTATGTCAAGTACATACATTCAGACTCATATTATCCTCCATTGTATTACGTCAATACACTTTGCATCTCAGTTACGTAAGTGGAATAAATACGTGTTTATAACTTCCCTTATACAGCAAGAAAGCAAAGACAACTTTAAGTACAGCAAGCATTTATGAAAAAACCGATAACAATTTGATAGTTTGGCTACTTTTTTACATACTTAACAGGTTAAGACCTGTCTTACACATAAAGCTAATTACTATAAGTCTTAATTATTAAACATTGCTTCGTCACTTTCATTTAAATTGAGATACATTCAACATAAATAAAGGTTCCAAGACTAAGTTTAACATACACAGTACAGTAATATAACATACATATATTAGTATTAAAAGCTGAATTGTTTATTTGTTTGCTACTCTTTAAAGTTTGACAATATGATTCATTTCAACACATTACTATTTAGACTCTAGTATTACCTTCGTAGTTAAATATTCAAACTTAGATTACACGCACTGCTTTCTATATAAACTTAGCAAATGTAAAGAATAAGAGATATCACAATGTAAATTACTTTCACTTCTTCAATTTACTTGATATTAAATTATTCCAAATACATCCAGAGCAAACTAACTCAACGTTTTGAAACATAGTCGTTTCATTCGCGCGGGTTTATTTAAGTGCCAAGATTGAAATAAAGGGGTAAATTAAGACTAGCGTTGTGGAAATTTCGTAATGAAAACCTTGATCGTAACTGCTCGAAACGGCTCGAAACTGAGGGAAATGAGCTACATAAACTGTAGAGTCGAATAAATAAACGATAGCTGTGAGAATGCTTTATATTTTTTAATCATGGTGCATTGACGCTCGGTTAAATACGTTTTTAATGAAACCCTGTTTATAAGAATGAGATTGATCGGCAATTGTTTCATTTTAATCAGCGCTTGTGTTGATTGATAGAAGAATGTATTTATTAAGTATTTCTATAAACTAATTTCATTACTGACGACCGTAAAGTTATATGTTACGATAAAAAAATGAAAATTATTCACTATAAAAATAATACCAATATAATTTCTACTTTTTATTTATAACTCAGTACCATTTTTGCATCATGAATTATTATTATATTTTCTGCATAAATTCGAAACTATGACTGTTACACAACATACCAACATTTAAAAAAACTTATTTTCGTGGTTATAAAAACCAATTACATATAATATTTTTATAAATAGCATACTAACCTCTCTGGTACATCGTTTCAGTAAATATCTACATTAAGAAGACTGCTAATCTCAAGGATATATGTACACTGTACAGTGCTAATACAGGAAAGAGGAAAATCGCCATTACCGAATAAAACATAACGATTCAGACAATAGAAACAACAAACAAAGCCAAGAATAAACTTTATTAGCAAACAATCTAATTAAACACATCTCACGCAACCTTATATTCAATTCCGACCCGACTCGGAGCTGAAAATAGAAAAGGAAAAAGGACGCAATTATCGATAAAATCTTCCTAATTATATTAGAGCGTCTACATTAGAAATATAAATGAGAGCGATAGATATCTTTGACTCCGACACCTAATTCACAAGTCTTATCTTTGGGACATTTCCCGAATCAGCTTTTCATTAATTGCACGTCAATCTGATGTGAAAGCTGACTTCGCTTATTGGAAGATTAATAATTTTAGGTCATTTCATAAAGTTTTGATGAACTTTGGAAATTTGAATTCCTATCTTTGCAATTATGTGAGTGGGATAGTAAAGAGATAATGTATGGATATTAATAAAATTAGTGTGTTCATACCAATTTGGTTTGATGATGAGCGGTGCTTTTTGACTTGACTTACGATGAATACCTAGTATAAGTTTAGCAAACATAAAAAAAATGGTATAGACAAAAGGATGCAACTTTTTTCTTAACGAAATTGTAAATAAATTACGGTATTTCCGATTTCTAAGTATTTACATATACAAATATTTATATATTATTTGCATATATTTAAAATACTATATATATTATATATATAATATATATAGTATATATAATATAATATATATAGTATATATAATATTGCAATATATTGTCTCAATTATATGAAGTAACTGCGTAGTATTTATTGCCTTAGATTGGTGAAGTACAATATTTTGTAATGTTTCCTTTTTTTGTGGATGTAAATAACATCAAGTTAGAAGATCCTTGTGAACCTTATGACGTATCTAGTTTCAGCAGTTGACTCTGAAGTACAGATTGATGTAGCATACCTGGACTTCAAAAAAGCATTTGCCACGGTACATAGTGATAAACTCTTAGCTAAGCTTGCAGGGACAGGATGAACACTAAAACTGTTGCGATTTTGGGCCTCGTACCTAAGAGACCGGAATCAGTAGGGTAGAGCGGGGCTAGTTGAGCATAGGGGCAAGTTGGGCAATCGAAATATCTCGGAAACTATTCACCTTACGCGGGAGTATCAAATAGCGAAAAGAAGGAGTCGTAGGAGAGGTAATCATCGCACGATAGCTAGTGGCAGCTCGACGAGTGAGTGAAGTGTCACGGCGTTTTGTTTATTTTGTGACCAAAAAGTAAAAACATTGTTTATCGCAAGTTTTCGTCTGTCCTTGTCAAATGTTCTCTGTTTTCAATCAGGAGAGTGTTAATCTTTCAGAAGATTATTGTATTTTTGATTTGTAAATAGGTTTTGGGTCTAATTCTAGGCATTTATTTACAATCTTACTTTTCTTTTAAAATTCCGGGTTGGGGTAAGATGAGCAACTATAGCTCAACTAACTCTACGACTTAAACAACTGATGAGTAATGAATCTTTTATTTTTGTTTGGATGCTTACAAGAGGAGGAGATGTTCTTACACTACTGAATACTTAAATAATGCTGCAAAGGCTGTCCACGATGAGGGAAAAAGTGTGCCGCCGCTAAAGAATTCGGTATTGGTTGACTTTTAAATAAATTAAATGAAGGTGATGATTCATTTATGGGCTTATACAACACCGAGGGAAGTATATCCTCTCTCACAAGAGAATTGCTGAAAAAATTCTTGCTACAAATGGCATTTTTCTCTAAAAGACGTCCATCGCCTTGCCTAAGAGTGTGCTGAAATTCCACCAAGCTGAATTGCAAAAAAGATTTCCGGAAAAGAATGGTTGATGATGTTTTAAAAACAAAAAAATCGTAGCTATCCATACAGAAACCAGAACCCACCAGCCTTGATAATCTTTTTTAGAAATTATCGGAAGTAATGAATAGATATGGATGCTCATGTTTTGTTGATTCTAGTTTCGGTTAATTATACAAAGAAAATTTCTTTAAATTTTGTTGTTCTGTCAATAAAAGACTATAAATAATAAGCTGACTGTCTAACACATATTTTATTTCATCTCAAGTTAACATAGAACCCATGGTTTGGCCTAGACATTCTTAGTGCTCAACTTGCCCCATACCCTTGCTCAACTTACCCCACCTATGGGGTACATTGAGCATACTTGACTTTCTGCATTTAAACATATGTAGCTATTATATAAGACTTGTTACAAAAAAATACTATGGACACTTTTGTTGAGGGATAAATTACTAATCCATCAGGACACATAACAACTCATTGAGACTTATCATTGAGGAGCTATATCCAAGCAAGTGAAAAATTGCTCAACTAGCCCCGCCCTACCCTATGTAGAATTTAATGGCGTAATTCGGCGTCCATGCCATGTGAATTCCGGTGTTACTCAGGGTAGCAACCTTGGACCTTTAGATTTTATCGTATGGCTTAATTAATTGCCCAGAATTATCAAATACTGTCAGTACCTTGTTTGCTGATGATTTAAAAAAATTCCTAAAATGTAGAAGTATATCGGACTGTGAACACTTACAAAGTGATTTTACTCGTGTTTCATTGGAGTAGGGAAAACAAATTGTTTTTTAACGTAGAAAAATGTTCTACTGTAAGCTTTACTCGAATTGGAGTAATTTATTTTGTTAAAATAAATAAAGTTAGATATTATTTAAAGCTGAAATTCGAAATATAAAACCGTTGCAAAGTTTTACAGCAGTTAGAATGTTTATGAGTGCATTTGATGTCCGCACACATAAATCTTTCCTGGTGCCAAAACTCGCGCCCGTTAGTCTTTCCGAAATAAGAGTAATGTAAATGGAAAAAATGTTTTAAAGAAACGTTGCACAATACTCTTAAGTAAAAATGTTTAAGGTTTTGAAGGTTTTTAGACACTAATGACAAGACATATTTTGATGTAAAAATGTTATATAGAGAATTAAATTTATCACAACTGTTTAAGATAATAAAAAAAGGGTGCGTGTACTTATGTACGCGCGTAAGACGTTATACTTCTTTGGCATTATTAATAATACATACGGATAGTTAACCTCAATTATATTGAAGCACGTAGGAAGGTTGATGAGCACAGTTTTTTCACACTTATTTTCTGATTAAAATTCAGACGCACATATAAAATTCGCACTTGTATAATGAAAACAAAATGAAAACACGTGTTTTAAATGTAGAAACTCAAAGCATATGGATATATATTATAAATATAAATACACAGTGAACAGAGGTGGAGTGCGTGCCAACATTCGCCACTAACAGAGGTTCCATTTCTGTTTTTTTGGTAGCATTTTTTCCTCAACTTAATGAGCTATTTAGTGGGCAACTTCATTCTGTTAATTTTGTGTCACGGTGCGCATCGTAAAATTTCACTCTCATCAATTTTTCATAACGCGCCTAAAGAAGTATAACTTCAAAAACATTCTCACAAGAGTTTTCATCACTACGTTTCGTAACATAATTGGAATAATTTTTATACTGCAATGAAAATGATATAATTTTCTAGCTGAAGTTCCAAGACTATTCGTTGATCTCATTAATATACGTTCCGTCGACATCTCTTTGAAGGATTTATCAGTAAATTCAACTAATTAATTAGCATTCCCTGCCCGGCTGTATTGAGTTCCACAAATGTTGAGTATGAAAACGGTCAAGTATAAGTTTCAGAGTAAGTTTTTGGCGCGTGTCCGAGTGTGAGTTGTTCTGAGCAAACATACTCAACGATTACTCGCTCCACTGCCGGCTCAGCACGCTTGCTTTCACCGAAATTGCTTTGTGGACAAACTTTAGCAACACTTTTATTTAGTTGCAAACAAAATCCTATACAATTGCAAGCATGTATCACAGCTATGTATTTCGTGCAACTAAGAAAAAGCAGAGTTTTCCGAATTTGCTAAATACCGGATAAGATTTAGAGTAAAACCGTGTGTATTAATATTAATTGAGCCGTGACTAAGTAATAGTTATGATTAACTAGATATATAATATTCCACATTTAAAACCTTAGACTACGTACTACACACGTACGTCAATATTACAAAACCGTTTAACCCCACATTTAAACTTCATTCCACCGCACAGTTAAGCAAGTTTTTCAATAGGATCTGTACATAAAAACCGAAAAACAAAACACAAAATAGACACCGCAAAAACCTCACACAGACGGGAGAGCAGCCTCCATTTCCGTTCATTTAAACTCTCAACACATCCGTAAGGAACAAAAAATACAACCACCTGTGGCCCTATACCGCCGCAAAGCACTCTGATCCTTTCGCGGTGTTTCTTTTAAGAGCACCGCAAAAATGAGAAGAATGAACCCTTCGAGCTTACGCCGCTTTAGTGGTAACACCTGCATTCCTTTAGTGCCCTCTGCACTGTGCGAAGCCTTTCAGGATCGCTGCGTATCCTTGACGCTTTCAGCTTAGAAATTCTAAAGCGACTATAATATTCAACTATTACAAAGAATTCTATTAAGTACTAGCTGGCCTGGCGAACATCGTACCGCCTAATAGTCGATTCTTAATTTTTTTTAATACTTATTCTGCTATTCGGGACACCGGTCTAGCTAGTAAGATAAAAAAAAGAAAGTTGATAATACAACAAATACATTATGTCAAAAAAAAATTACCTTCCCGGAACCCCTCCACTAACAGTTGAACTTTATGATATGGTATTAAAGTTCAAATTGCCTTTAAATATTATTACGAATATTTTGTATGGGAATATAGAAAAGTGTTTTTAGACTTTTTCACTCAATTTTTTATAATTTTTCTCTCCGTAAGAACCATCCTCGTACTTCAAGGAATATTATTTAAAAAAAATCAGACAAATCGGTCAAGCCGTTTTCATGTTATGTCGTGACAACGGAAAACGGGTTTCATTTTTATATATATAGATTGTATAAATGCGTTCGAAATTCGAATTCATTCTGCAAGTGACAAATAACATGGACTCGTTAAAAAGTTAATTTCAAAGGGCAAGAAAACCTTAGGCGGAGTCGTAAGTAGTATTTCGTTACACACAAGAAAGTGTAGCAATTATTGTTAGCGAAGTTTTAATGAGGTAACTTGCTAGGTGTAACTAACCACAGGCAACTTTTAATTGTGCCCCCTGACATCCAAACCGACACTAATGCCTGAAATAATTTCAAACATTTATAAAGCATAGTTAAAGTTGCCAACTTAAAAAAGTTTTAACGATATTGTTTTAAGTTTGTTGTACGTGAAATTAGTTGTAAAATAATTAAAGCTTCAAACTTTCAGGCATGAACTTAAACATCTTAAGTGCAATATGTTAACTGTTTAAAACACTTTGTTATATTCTAAATATATTAAACAAAAAACTTAGGTTTGTAAGATACAAAATAGGGTCACACAACTCACCACGTTCACGTCATCCTCAACCATTCGTACAATATCGATCTAAAACATTACTTCTAAAAATCTCAATCGAACATCCACAGTTAAAAACGATTGTTAAAAAACAGAATCAATGAAAATGTACTGATTTTATCGATTCCATTCGATTACTTCCCGAAAGTGCTTTTAAAATGAATAAAAAACTAGGAAATTAAACTACCCGCACCGGTGACCATATATCACGTGCCTTATCGACGCGGGGTGTACAGTAATCGAACTTCATAATTTACCTCATGTAAATATCGGGCCAATTGAATGGGTTGCCCGCGCTGGGCAAGATTAATGATAACCAAAATGGAATATTTATTCGACAGCGGAATTTTGTAGTCACGCGAGCATAGGCGGGTGTCAATTGAGTGTATGTCGATGGACTCATCAATCCTCGTAACCCGTAGTTATATAGGTCAAAACAAACACTGTTTTGGTGTTGTCTTATTATGGTTGAAAAGAAAACCTATAATTTATTCGCTGATGCCCATTGCATTGTGGGCATCAGCATTGTTTAAATATCCCTTTATTTAAATCCGAAGAATCCGTAGCACATGATAATATGAAACTCGACCCACTCCAGACTTTCTGCTACTCAGCGTTACGGTAATTAATAAAATTAAAATGAGTAAGTGTGTGGGTTCATGTGAGTGAGTTGGTGTAATGTGTAACTACATAATAAGTCTCAGGAGCATCTCCAACTGCGTAAAGTGTGTTCATAAACCAGTCCTTTCCTATTCCTTTATTATACGTAACAATGCTACACAACCCAAAATTTGTACCTCATGCTTTTGGAGGCCGAAGTAAATGCGTATGCTACGATTACAAACCGTTAAAAACAAATGAACCGTATTAAATCTATGCACAGAATACGAGAAATTTATGAACTAATTTGAGATCCAAATAGAGGTGAATTCCACTCTAGTAGTGTTATAGAGGTATAAGACCAAATGAAATACAAAAGGAGACGAGAGGTGCCCTCGAGACGCGGAGAGAGCTGTCTACGAGCTCTCAACGAATGCTGGTTTTTAAAAAATATTTAACTATACAAAATGACATTTTATATAACTTGTAACACTTTTAGTATATACTGCGATGAAGCTTCGACACAGTAACGCGCGTCTTTGTTTATCTCAATGTCATTTCAATACATAATATGAATGACTGCAGTGACTTGCAAAAACTTGAACAAATGTACAATTTGTTTTGATTGCCGCAATGAATTACTAATTGAAAACTAAATCATGTTTATTTCTCTATCGTCTGTGAAAATCAGGAATCACACCGTCCACAGTGAGGCTTCTTTTTTTAATATGTCAGCTTTTTGTTTTATTATTGTATTAATATTAATAAAATCTATCCATCGATGCGTCGTTTTTATCCGGTTGTAAGGCAAAACTTTGATAATGTCCCTGTACCTACTCGAAACGTCTTATTGTTTTGCTGGAAACCCGGGACCTCCGGATCTAACACATTCATTAACATGATTCCTAGTGGATTGGAACTGCCTTTTAAACAGATTAAAAACACATATTAAAAAAACATTAATGTGTACAGTTAATGACTTACCTAGAAGACAAAAGCGCTTGGCAATAGTTCTAATTATATTTTTATAATTTGTTTTGTTATTTGTGAAGTGATATGAATATGTGTGTAATGGTACATGTGGTAAATCACAAAACAGATTTTTGAAGTTGTACTTCTTTAGGCGCGTTATGAAAAATTGATGAGAGTGAAATTTTACGATTGCGCGCGCACCTATGACACAAAATTGGCAGTGTGATATAGCGTGCGCGAGCGAGATGGGAATAAGACAAACTACAAGTAAAAAGAAATAGAATATGCGTGAAGCTAACTTCACGCATATTCTAGCTTAGCAGCTTAACAAGAATTTTGAATGACCATGACAATTGACATCTGACAATGACATTTACCTTTTAAACAAATATAGGAGTTTTAATTATTGTTTAAAATTAATAATTATATACCTAGTTATTTTCATTATACAAAATATTTGTGAAATAATATAAAATATTTGTGAAAAAACTGTGCTAACCTTCCTGAGTGCTTCAATACAATTGAGGTTAACTATCCGTATGTATTATCGAGTATTATTGTTGATTAAAACTGAAACATGAACCATTATTCATTGCTTTTGTTTATTGCGTTTGTTACAGACTTTTTAGAAATATTCTACGACCCTATATATCAATAATTGAGAACAAAGATTTAAGCACGAATACTAATAAGGAGAAAATGAAGGCTTGGAGCGATATAACAGAGAAGTAAACATTTTAATAAGTACCTGCATCTCAAAAAAATGACCACATTATTTAATCAAAACATCAGATTTAATCTAGCAAATATAAGGACAAGAGACAAAAAACAATTGATGAATCAGTGGAAGTGCACTAAATTGAATACAAAAAAAGAGTTGTCATCTTATCGCCGTGAAACATCAAAAACTGGAGGTGGAACAAAGCCACCATCACCTTCTCGAGACACAATGGTTTGAAGTAGATTTCAATGAATTTGATTGTGATGGTGTCGAGGTAGGAATGTTAATTATAAATATGATGTATGGTGATGTTCAAGGTTCAACCTTTCAAGCATAGGCATATGCTTACAACATTACTTTATTCCCCTACAGGGTAGTTAGAGATATTGTAATACCTCAAAACATCCATGTTGCACTTGTAGTACCGAAACTCTGTCCTGCCAGAAGTGAGCCCATTCCCACTTATAATGGACAGTGGGTATAATACACCTTAATACCTGAGTGCGAACCACTCACCATGATACTTAAATTAATAGATGTTATTTATATATTTCAGGTTATTACAAATAAAATCATTTTGGAAACAATTGATATCCCAAAAGCAAATAAAGCCAACAATGACAAGGTAATAAATCAGTTTTGACATAACTTGAATACTAAAAAAGCCAAACAAAGGTGTGCACAACAGTGACAACATAACTTAACAATTTCATTATTTTGTAGGATTAAAGAAAGGTTAAAGAAAATCATGTCGAACTGAACAACAAGAATCCCCAAACAACTCCAAAGAAACCTACAAGGAAGACACCGGTATTATATTTAAATTATCTCTATCTCTAAATAGAATAAAAGAAAGTTGCTATCCAGGTCTGTAGCATGTGCTACAAATTATATTATTAACACATTTATATAATTATATTAATATAAATGTGTTAAAAAATTTATAATATGAATTATAAAAAATTTTAAGTTTTGCATGGACAGAGCTTAAATTAATATTCTCTTATTTGTTGCAGAAAGCAAGTAGTTTTGGAGAAGCCTCGTAGATGCACAACCAAGTAATGATTAATTTAAAATTACAAACCGAAATTCTGATGAAGACATTAGAGTCACTTAAAAATAAATAGTATAATGAAATAAAAATGTTTTAAAGATAAATAGTGTTTTATTTGTTTAATGTAAGAGAATAATAATAAATATTTATTTAATTAATTTTTCAAATGTAAACTGAACTTTATTGACTTTAATGACTCCTTTTCCAGTCTTTGATTATTTAATTGTAATTAATTATTTGCATGCAATCAAAAACTATTTTTAATAATGCCAAAGAAGTATAACTTCTTACGCGCGTACATAAGTACACGCACCCTTTTTTTTTACTTATGTAACTTTAATGACATGAAATGTTGTGGTTTATGAAATTTTCCTTTGAATAATTGTAATGTGAGAGGGAGGGTAAAACTTGCTGAGTTTCTTGCCCGTTCTTCTCAGAACAAGGCCTCCTGTTAGTTTTGCGAACGGATGGCGTAGTCTTGCTCTGTCGCGAATTTTGTAAACGTTTTTGACATTCATAAGCATGCCCTAAGACGCATCTAAACTGAATAAACGTATTTTGATTGATTGATTGAATAAAGCAAGCCCTATTCAACTAATTACTAAGCCAATGACGCGTATCAATACCATAAATAAATAAAAAACTGAGCATAAATAACAGAATATAAGCTAAAAACCTTAAGACTTTATTTTCAACAGGCTTTGGCACCCCTATGCGCTCTCACACTTGAATGCGCCAAAATTGCTTAAATCTTCATTTTACACGGTAAATTAAGTGTCACTTTACACCCTTCTTTATCACTTGTGTCAACTTCTCTTGTTTAACGATTTACGAATTACAGTATTTGGTTTTAAAATATAATCATAATACTATATGGTTATAGATCAGACAATGATAAGTACCTACATTCATTCATATATTGAGTGTTTCATATTTTAATAGTGCCTTCAAGATTTCTTAGTAATTTAATTGCTTGCCCTGTACTGCCATTGCATTTATCATATTCTGACCTATGGCCACAGAGTAATTGACACATTTGGCATACAATATTTGTATATTACAATACATAATAATTATAAAAGACACTGTAAGCCAAAATTGACTTTTAATCGGGCTAATAGCATTACCGCAACGCTGGCAACACTTCAACTGTCGCTACAATGACAACTGACAATAACATTGACAATACGTGACAGCGTGTTAACACTTTTGACATAAAATAAACAATTGCTTAAGTGTTCGCGTTTCAACCTGGTAAAATATATAATTTTGTCTTCCAATTAGTAGAGTAAAATTGTCTAAAGAATTTAAGATATTTAAACATCAAAGCTTTACTTTTATACGTGGTAAGGATGCTATCTTTGACCGAGATCGGTGTTATAATTACACCAGTGTTTCTGTCACAACTCACACCTAACACGACACATCGCGTGACTTTGCTTGTTACACTAATTCTGATATATGTCATTCGGGAATGTTATTATGAACATTAGCGAGTTATCATAAGAACCATTGCTGTGTTCTAAGTATATGAAAACGTATTTTCGTAACTGGATAGTTTCGTTTAGTTTCCCTATACAAAAGTATGTATGTACATTTTTATATGCTTTTCGTCGGATACGATTAAGTTCGCTGACGATGGAGGTTGTTAGCTACACCATCTAGATCTTTTAAAAGATCAAAAAAGTATCGCTATTTAAGCCTGTATCTTATATTCTATAATAAACATTTTTTTATATTTTTTATTTAAAAAAAATTCTGTTAAATTATAAGATTTGCTATTAAGATCGAATTTTTATTTTAAACAGGATATGCAAAAAAATTTAATGCTCTATTAAAATCTTATATTATTTACGTCTAATACTCCCTTGAAACTTTAAGTTGCGCTTGCGTTCAGTTATCTTCTAAAAAACCTTTATAATGAACACATTTAACTCTATCTTGGAGCAGTAGACCATGCAATACGTTAGCTTTACAGCGTTTTACGACTTCATGTTCGAATATCCGCCAATAAGAAGTTGGGAAGCTCTTTGGGGCCGAAATGTTCCCGACACGACTGTAAGATCCGATAAGCCGACCACAAGGCTCCTAGTCTGACCATATATCCTGGATCCTGATAAACTTACTACCAATCGTTTACCCTCCCATTACACTTGTATGGATTTTGATAAATAGCCTTGCAAATGCTTGCATAGACAATTACGCTGTATATCTAACCGTTTTAGTAGATTGTATTGGCAAAGCAATGTCGAAATTGAGTTACTGTTGTGTGGATAAGTTTAAATACACATATTTAGGTACACTTCGCCTACTATTGTGGAAATATATAAATAGTCTAAAACAGGAACTCATACGATAAACTTGAAGTACAAAAAAAAATGTTTGGGAATTAAATAATAAGTGTTACGGGATTACAAATTATTCACGGGAATCTACAGTGCTACTATGTGACAGTACTACTTAGAGTCGGCCGAAATCTTTAATGGTAGATTACCTAATAAATTTATATATTAATATACTAGAAAGAGACTGAAAAGTATACCGATCCCATTGGATCTATGGTGGTGGAGCTTACTTATACCTTAACTAAGTTGACTCTAATGAAAGCCCATGAGCGCGGCTGTACATGTTCATTAATAAGAAAGCGATTAATGTGTTTTATAAATTCCAAGTGGTGAATTAATGAACAAGAATAAAGTCCTTGGAACTTTGGTTAAGCGAGACTTGACGTAAAATCGATGTGTGGGACATGTAATATTTATACGGAAAACTTGGGTAGTACAGTTTTGTTTATTCACAAAAGCAATTATTCTATTTACAATTGGAAAAGCCTTACTTATCGAGTCAAAAGCGTTACCTATATTATTATTCTGCGTCTTAAAAATTATGTAAGAGTTTAGTGGATGTTTGGCTAAAATGCATTAATTTTTTGCGACAATTATAACGCGCTCATTGGTCTAGTGGTTAGTACCCCTGACTGCGAATCCATGGGTCCCGGGTTCGATCCCTGGCTGAGACAAACATCGATGTGATGAGCATTTGGTGTTGTGCTTAGGTCTTGGGTGTTTAAATATGTATTTATATGTCTATCTATCTATAATATGTATGTATATCCGTTGCCTAGTACCCATAACACAAGCTTCACCAGGTTAGCATGGGACTAGGTCAATTGGTGTGAATTGTCCAATCATATTAAACAAAAAAAATATAAATCTCTGTAACGAAGTTAAATTATATTGGTAGATATAAAAATGCATACAAGTTATAAGAATGACTTACGCCCGAACCAATTTGACCATCTGAGATAGTAAATCTTAATCTTAAATATTGTAACAAGTGTGCCAAGGGATTGTAATAGCCATCTGTCGATACAAGCTAACCATGGGAGGTCGGATCGCTGTCTGACAGTTGATGAAAGATTCCAACAGTTAATTATTTTAACAGAATTTAACTTACACCAGTTTTTTAAATAATTAAAAAAAGCTGTTTGTTATGTTTTAAACATACACATGTATATTTTAATGTTATTTGTACGGTTTTATTTACTTTATTTGGTTTACATTGATTATCAAACTCGATAAAATGGAACGACAAAGAGCATTGTATACATCGCCAAAAATGAATTGTCTTCATAGGGTTTGGTTTGGGATGCAGATAGGAGATCGACTGTCACGGTCTAATTGAAAACAATCTGAGATTGTGGATTAATTATTGCGTTCAAGAACATAAAGACGATAATAATTATCTGTGAATCCAAACCCAACTAGACACAGCCAGTACAATGATAACATAAATAACGTATACAACATTGATATGCGATTCTAGTTATTGTCCACACGTCATGATTGCAGGCATCCACTTGAAATTGATCTGAATAAATCAACGCAAGGAACGCAGTCTCCGTATGCATGTCCATACATATTCAAGTGCTGGATGATATCCGGCCTGTTTGTTTGTAGCTCTATACTGCGAAAGCTCAAGACAACTAAGAATTTTGTTATTTTACACGCTTTATAATAGCTTCACCTGTATGTATGTATGTATGTAACCGACTCCTTCGGACTCGATTTTGACCCACTTTTAACGGACAGACTTTATTCAAACTTTGCGCACCTGTCAAAGATCGATGACAATGCAATAATCCGAAAAAAAAAAATTAACTAAAAAATAAAATAAATATAAAATAAGCACATCAAACTAAAAAGTTAAAAAATAATTCCTAGCGTGGGGCTTCAAATTCAAAAGCGTGGGGCGCTCTGTGCCATATTTTTCGTCTATCGAGCAACCCACGCTTTTTCACAATAAAACCAGTATTTTTTGTTCATTACCATTTTCAGCCTAAATTAGGAATTATTTTTCACTTTTTAGTTTGATGTGCTTTAAAAGCGTGTTTTATAGTTTTTTTAAACTATATTTATTTTTTTATAGAACAAAAAACCCATCGACATAGGGTCAAGGAAAGAGCGTGCCAGTTCTTAAAAGGCCGGCAACGCACTCTCGAGCCCTCAGGCATGTATAGTATCCATGAACAGCGGTATCACATAACATCAGGTGTGCCTCCTGCCGTGTTCTATAATTAACATTCATCATTTTTAAACTCAGCTATTTTAAAACAAAGTTTGATTTATCAAAACTTTAGCGTCTAATAAGTGTTTAATGTTCCCTGAAGTCGAGTAAAAAACAGTAACATGTTCATGTTCAAAATTTGCATGAAGAAGCAGATTAAATTTATTATTATTAATATAAAGTGTTTAAACAAATTATATCACAAGAATGTCATCGTGCTAATGAAATCTGAAGACACTGAGTATAACTCTAGCTGAATCGTATTCAAATATCAAAGTAACAAACTGCGTTGCTTTTCACCGCAATTTGCGAGATCCTGGACTGATTAAGAGCTTTTGAAGCTTGATTTCTTTAGCATAATTTGATTTAGCGCAAGACGTACATTTTTAGTGCAGTTACGTTGACTTCGCGAAATTGCATTTAGAAATAAATGTTCCTACAATATTTCAGCGAGAACATTCGTGTTTCTGCGAGCAAATGGTGCTGCTGGAACATCAACTAAGCCCTGCATGTTCGTTTTATGACTTGCACTTTGAGCTTAGCGAAGCAATAACCGACTTAAGAAATAAGTACCCGTCGAACTTAAGACGAACTTTTCACTGAAATTAAATAAATTATTCTACTGGAAACTACAATCTATGAATCATATCAACACCATACCCTAACTCTTTAATGTGAAAACCAGAGCTAATGTTATTAAATAGTATTTAAACAGCAGTCTCCCGTCGTATTAAAATTTGTTTAAACAATCATGAGTTAACATAGAATAAATAATACACAAAAATTTAACTGACAAAATATGTTGTTGAAATCGGTAATTAAATGAATCGGAAAAATGAGATAGGAATATAAAATAATGAAAATCTTTCCCTTATTGGATAATATTTTGACTTTTGACAATAAGAAATTAACTATAATAATTTAAAAGGTTAAATGAAATTAAAAAAAAAAAACAGTGGCGTTTCAACCTTTTTAAGCCTGGGCCTCAGATTTCTGTATCTGTTTCATGATCATTTGTTAATAATCTAAGATCATTTGTTAAGATAATCGCACGCCGTCGACTTTTTGTATCTAAGGCAAGCCGGTTTCCTCACGATAGTTTCCTTCATCGTTTGAGCGAATGTTAAATACGCACATAGAAAGAAAGTCCATTGTTGCACAGCCGGGGATCGAACCTACGACCTCAGGAATGGGCGTCGCACGCTGAAGCCACTAGGCCAATACTGCTCATTTAGTAGGTTACTTTAAACTAATATTTCTTCATTGAAGCGGGAAAAATATTTCTTATAAAAACAACTGTTAATTGGTATTTAAATACATAAAGGTCAATAACCCGACATCGACTACATTGAGAATCGATCATTAAGGAAATAATGACAACGCGTACAATGAACAATGAACCTCCCAAGCTGAGAGAATAACAACTTTTTGTACGTTAAAAACATTTATACATTTAAATATCTTTATAAGACTATTTTAAACCTCAAGAGCCATCAAAGCACTTATCATTTGTTACAATTGCGTAATAAACAAAAAAAACAGCCTGATCGCTCTTTAGTCAGTGATTACACTAAGTTCAATTATAAAACGAAAAATTATCACCTGCCATAAATGACAATCACAAGTGAATCGGTTCATGATTTATGGCTTTATTATAATTTCGTAGCGTATGACAATATTGAATATTCATGCACATATTATAACATTGATATTAGCATGTAAATTAGACAAGGCTGACGCTGTAACAGATCTAATTTGCACTCAACCTAGGCTTTAATCGTCACTGTCACATCAAACCGACATATGATTAAAAAGCTTTATATAACTTTTCACTGTTTGTATGAAAATTTCTTGGTAAAAAATTTGTATGTACACTTTGACTTTTTTTATCTAACTATGACATTAATTATGAGGATATTGATATTTTCCACCTCACCAAAGAAGATGTGAGAAAGTATTTGAAGAGTCGGGAAGACTCTGATTTTGTTTAGGTAGTGATTTGAAATATTAAGTATTTAATCCGGTTAAAATGTTTTTTCTTTAAATATTAAGTATTATTTGTTGTTTTAAATGTTAAATTTCAGTTTTTTTTATATAGTTTTGTCTATTGATGTACTTATTTGTTTTATTTTTCGTATATAATATTGTTTATCTATGTAATCTGTTTTGGCTTTCTGTACTGTCTAAGTGTTTGTTTTATAATACTATGTATGTTAGCTGTAAGATTACTTATAATTAAATAAATAAATAAATAGTTTTTCACAAAATGAGCATGCGCAGCATGAGCAGCGCCATCTACTGATGCTGTTTAACTTTTAGTATTATATTACAATAGATGTTTTCTGGACCCTCTATTAAAAAAGTGGGATATACTACAATAGATTCCCATCTTTGTTAAATAAATTAGAACATTATGTTATACAAAACCTCATAACGTCCACAAAATGCCAATTTCAAACCGTTATCCTTGAAATATGTAAATTAACGTTATACATTGTGCTGCGTTATTAATAACAAAATTCCAATCTAAACTATATCATAAATATCCAATATCCCCAGGCGTACCATCTATAAATTAAATACACTATTTTGTCAAAGTCCCGTAAGACATAGGCAAAATTAATCCAGGACCAAGCTGAGCATTTAATCAAGAAACTACGATTGTTAGGAAATCCTATGCGAGGATCTTCATACTGGAAAAATGTACCTTCACCTGTTATGTGTAAGTCTTAAACTGCTGTACTGAGTTTTACAAAATGTATAATCATCGTACCAATATATCTGATTCCAAAGAATGTTACACTTTAAGTTAAGTCAAATAATAAACCTGTACCAATATATGTACTTCATTCTAAAGACGATGTCAGATCAGTGTTGGCCTAGTGGCTTCAGCGTGCGACTCTCATACCTGAGGTCGTAGGTTCGATCCCCGGCTGTGCACCAATAGACTTTCTGTATATGTGCGCTTTTAACATTCGCCTAAGACCCAAAATAGCGACGGCGTTTGTCAGGCACTGAAGGCTGATCACCTACTTGCCTATTAGATTTAAAAATGATCATGAAACGGATTCAGAAATCGGTGGCCAAGACCTAAAGAGGTTGTAGCGCCACTGATTTATTTTATTTAAAGCCGATGTCACACTTTAAGTAAAGGCAAATAATAAACCTAAGAACAAACGTGATTTATAAAAGTGAATTCCGATATTTATTAGAATACAATGACGATTGTAATCAACTTAAACGACAGCGTTATGGTAACATAAATAATCATTAAAATTGAACAATGTTTGTTCGCGGGTCGCATTAATAGTGGAGGCAATTAATAGGCGAAGTTAATCGATTTTACGATTAACGCGGCGTACGTAATCGTCGCGATAAATTTTAATGAGGTTAATAATGCTCTCTTAAAAATAAACCTTTATTTTCAACTGGGCATAATTTTTCGTAGATACTGCACTATCGTAATTATTCATGTAAAATTACAGATGCCAGCGTAACGCCCTGTAAAATGTTTCTCATAAAGCATTATTGTGCAGAGATAATTTAATTAGCTACAAATAGCTGGGAAATACGATATTTTTATAACACTTAATTATTATAAATGTTATTTTGTGAAAGGAGCCGACAATACACTGTTTTTGTGAATTTCAGTCGGACACTATTAAATATATACAATACATTCAAATGTTTGGTTTCGTCAAGAACTAACTTAATTAAGGTTTTAAGACGATCAATTTAGAACACAATTTATCCTAATTCCATTAAATATGAAGACTTCAACTGAAATATTTAGTCAGAATGTTGCTTGCATCTCCATATTTTTTATTTAAATCTTACATCGGTAGGTATCGAGTATCGGCAAAATTATATTCAGTTACCACAAAGCTATTCTACGATCCGAGTAGAACGCTAGAATTGAATTCAAGTCACGGGATTTGTATGCTGTCTACCCTCAAAGCTGTATCTTTGACGGTTATAGAATGAACTCACGAATAATGAGGAGGCCCGCAGACAATACCAGTAACGATGTCTTACCTGCAAAGAGAAACGTGGTTAGTTACAACTTTAAAGAAACAGAGTACAATAAGTTTTATTTATGTCAACAGTGAATTGTGTCTCATTAAAATTGAAGAAATATTCTCAAGTAATTTTGATAGGAATTGTAAGAATAATTGCTTCTAACAATCAGTATCGTCAACCTTACGTAAAAAAGAATTAAACAAGTATTAATTGATTTGTATAACATGTGTCAGACTGAGAAGGATGATTTATTTGTCATAAAAATTATCGAGAAACGCATTCAATCTGCGGCGACTAGGATTGTAGCGCCACTAGATTATAATTATTAATATTTTGCATTATTTTTCATTGATCGAGTGATAGAAACAGAACATAATATTTTTTAAATGTCACAGACTACCTTACACTTACATATTATAGCAACAAATAATTAAATACAGCGTTTATCAAAGATGGACAGGTGGTGTCAGCTAATGGAAGTGGATCGGAAAACCCTCGTTTTCCTGAACACATTGAGGTTAATTGCGACTGCTGTTACTATATCAATTATTCTTCCTTTTGATTAGCTTTTTTGTGATAAGTTTCAATAAAAAAAATATTAATACGCTATTGTTGCCACATATCGTTACAACGTAAGAAATTATAATTTCATGTATATATAATATATTCATGTATTAATTAGGGTTTAAAGTAAATGTTACTAATTGTAGCGTTTCGAAGCCATTGCTATGTAAAACAAGGATTTCTTAGCAACTGAGTCGCAAGTACTCCTTTAATATCGGACATGTTTTCATTAAAAATGTATAAAACAATCAATGAAAGTAAATAAAAAGAGCAAGAACAAATATTGTTCAAAATAATTTAATAAAACTCCACGTTACAAGCAATTTGCATATTAATATATGCACAAACTTAAGCTGCTCCAGGCTTGATACGATAAAAAATAAACCATATACAGCGCTTTGTAAGTATTAAAACTGATTTTAATTTGCGTAAAATTTAACTTGAAGATTTTGTTCACAACATGTTTACCTATTTGTTACATTTTGTAACAGATTAATTTTTATAATGAAAATTTTATAACAAGTTCGAAATTCAAATATAACTCAAAACTTCTCCACTATATATTATCAGCATCCAGTTCAACTCAGGTAGAAAGCCATCATTCTCCAGGGCATTTGAAATTTTCCATCAAGGTTTCAGCTAAATTTAAGTACATAAGGGCCTCATGGCCTAGTGGTCTTATTAAGTGGCAGCTAGGTGAGGGGTACCGGGTTCGATTCCCGGTTCGAGGGCAAGTTTTAATTTAATTTAAATTTGTTCACGGCCTGTGGGAGGGTTGTGCGGTACCGGCCGAGTGCCTAAACCGTACATGGAGGACATGGTCCAATTTCTAAGGCAAAAAGCACGAATTATAAAAATCTTATACTTGACGCTGGCTAATGCACAAACCGTGCCAGAGCCATAAAAAAAAAGTACATATATGCAATCTAAAACAATTGAAACACGAGTATCAATATGGCATTACGTAGTTTTCTGCGTGGTACCAATTTGTACCATCAATTAATAAAGATTATATCGAGATAAGATAACCCGCAAGAGAGCTCAAGAAATGTTACGGAGCTTTTAAAAGAAAAATCACCTTATTACCGCTTCCCTCGTCCTTCAGCCTAATCCTAACGATATCAGACGCTGTGAGACTTCCGAACACATATATTTTGCCGAACTAAAGTTTTGCGTCACCTATATTCTTTTAATGAAAAAATATTGTTTTTATTTTAGCTATAAAAATATTATAATAAACCTAGTATATTATGTAATTGGTGTTGAATAATGTAATACATTATACCACAGATTGGTAATCTTGGTAATTTCTAAGTGTTTTGACGTGATAACGTCTTTAAAATCGTTTTAGTCGGGTGACATGTTCAGAAACTTGTGTCACACCAAAACCTCACGAGCGCGATCGCAGGTATAACGAGAGAGAGACGGACCGATCTCCCGTCTCATCTCGAGCGCTGCCAGTCATTCCGTGAATGTATGAAGAAAAATGTATATCATAGTCGAATAAGTAAACTTGTCATTTTACACCCGAAATTTATCATCAAAAGTGTGAATAAAACGATAGATGTAATTTAAAATTTGAAAAAATTGTTATCTTCATTAATTCCTTACTTCCCAAAAACTTATATCACCAATAAGACGTTATCACGTAAACATCTCGATCGTAAACCTACTTTACAAACAACCAATATTTTTTTTTATTTCTTTGTAGTTTTAAAGTGCAGACACATGAGTGGTAGTCGACATGTATAAACTGAAACAATTATACATAATTAAGAAGATATAAAATAATGTTTAAAGAGAAAACGACTCGAGGCGCTGCTATCAATTATTAAATCACTTTTCGTAACTAGCCAATTAATTCGACTTCGCTAACTTAAAACATCTTTAACTAGCTAAAGTCTTACGGAGAAGTCTCACGGGAAATCTGCTTCTACAAATTAAGATAATATTATTATTCGTCTCTGAAGCTCGACATTTAATAGCGCAAGTAAATGACTATTTCCTATATTAGTCTTAGGAACGTTACCATGGCAACCAAGGCATAAAACAGCTTTAGCTTTTCACAGACGAAATATTACTTGTAATAAATCTGTAATAAATTCGTGAAAATTACCACCTCATATTCCGAGAAAAATTCCAATAAAAAAAGGTTTTACAAATATTAGTATAATTCGTAATACCTCGGATTCATATTATCGTGTACTATAAATAAAATTATCACATTACCGTATTTAAAAAAAAAAATCATTTTATATAGACCAAATATCATATTTTTGTGGTAGATCCTAAAAGACTACATATTTTTGTAAGATGTATTGGATAGCAATTAGTCCTTGGGGGACAGAAAATAATATTTTGTGAGCTCGGTTCTATTGACACTAGAGTTGTATAAAGGCGCACTAATCTCCGACCGGTAAGACTAATTCAAAGTGACTAAAGTAATAACTAAATTAGCGTATGTCTGGGCATCATAAAGACGAACATTTCATTACTAACTGAAAATCAGAATGGCATACAATATCAAAGGCGAAGTACTGAAGGAGGTTATGACTTTCACAAACACTTTCAGTCACAGATTATTTCATAATTTTTTGCGCTTTCGCTTTTACTTGGTGTCTACATATGTGTCATATAACAGGTGTTTTTTTAACTTATACATTTAATTTAATATTATCTATTGTTCATCGTTATCTCTAAATCAAAATCATTGCTCAAAATACATTATGATTAATTTGGTTATATAGTATATTATTATTTTCTTAAGTTTCTTAGATTGTCGAATTTCCACATCATAAATCAATTTACACTGTCTGAACTAAAATCATCGTCATTATAAGACGAGTTATCATAAGAATGTTCTTTCGTCTCTTTAGTAAAATTGTTATTATGGCAGGCAGACTTAATAAAAACACATTTGCAGCCTTCTTGCACGAATTCTTTCACGTGGAAACAGATGTGTATTTATTATAAGATCTAGGGCGTACAGACGACGGAAAGTGACTTAATACTATGTAAAAGAAGTAATGATAACATCAGCACCATACGTTACCATATTTATTTTATATTAATGCATAACGTTGTTCTAACCGAACAAATAAAGAAGTAGATGGCCAAAACTTATAAAAAATAACAAGAGCTCGTGTTGATTCGACTTTATATTACCGTGAGTACATCGATATCGATAATTATATAATGACATAATGTATCAGGTTCGTCAATCACATTATCCTGTTGTACCCGTGATCAATTTATTTTGATTGATACTCCCCTCAATTAATTATCATTGTACGTAAATTTGGTTACGCCAATCAATTTAATTGAAAAACATTATTATATAACGCAACCTTCTATACAAAATTCTTAAATATATATATTCTCTTTAATAATTCCTATTCATAATGTTCAATTTCGCTATGGAAATGTTGTGTAAAGAAGTGTTTCCCCTACAAGCAATGTCAGTTATAAATGGGCCGTCATAGTTCCTCTGGACAAGTTTCATACAGCGCTAAGATTCGACCGGACAAATTCAATTTGTAACTTGTAAACTACAAGGGTTATTTTATTTACGACACAAGAAGGGCGTAACTTCATGCGTACTTGAAATGAAAAATACTTGCTATGACACCGCGGACTTTCTTTTAGTCAAATGAGGCGAAATGAAATAATGGCCGGGAAAAAGGATGCCCGAAAAGTTATGAAAGGGATATCCAAAAGTTTGCGCCTCTCATTACGTTACGAGTCCCTACCCTGGCCTTATGTTATTATTTATGAAACATTTCCCTCAGTCCGCGAGCCGAGGTGCTGTTTTTAATTAATGCTGCTCGCTTCTGTACTCCCGTAGTGTTACAACAATTATTTTACCAAGCTCATTAAGAGTTTTGTCGGAAAGAAAAATATTATACGCGTGGCTTATTCGTTTTTCTTTTTGTTTATGCTACTTTGTAGCTTTTAAGTTTTCGTTGCTTGCCATTAAGCTATTTATCCTGCCATTTGAATTACATATTATGTTTTTACATGTTTTAGCGCTGTTTATAAAAGTTTTTTACTATTACTACATGGAGATGTATTAGCCTACGAAAAGATATCTACGCTTTCAGACTACTATTTCTTTATTAAATAATTTTATTTAGGGTTCTAGAATCACGCGAGCAGAACGTTTCGGGTATATATAAAACGCCATACATCGCTGCTATTATTATTAACCGCTCAATCAAATGTTAGTATCATCAACCATTAAACGAAGCTTCGAAAGTTAGATAGTATGGTGTATTCGATAGGTCGTTAGTGTAGCGGGCACTCCGATCGTTCATCATGTTTAATCGCCGATACGTTTTTGTTCGAGTGCCGTTTGGCTCCGCGTCAGTTCGACACGTATGGAGCTCTGATGTTAGGATTTACTGGATAATGTAGGGCTTAGTTCTATTAGCTTTGCGGACATACTTTCATGGTATTCTTATGGTCTAAGATCCCGCTGCAGGATTGGTGCGCTCATCGACTATTTGTTTAAAACCAAATTTTTATGTTTATTTATAATTAAGAGAATATATATGTACTAGGGTGCCTATCAAAATTTGGCCGCAATTATTTTTAATTAAATTATTTTTAATTGATTTTTGGTAAAAAATTTCGTTCATTTATTATTTAAATAAAATAACGTCTACATCACGGTAATTAATATGAAGATTCTAAAAAATCACGGGTGCCGTTGCGCATCTGGCCGCACCTCTTTGCAGCCAGGTGTAAACAGGTATGATTTCGATAAATTTATACGTTTATAACCTATTTTTATGAATTATATGTCAAATTGAAGCTAATTTTTTTCTATTAATTATAATATAAAGTTGCTTACTTAAATCTGGCCGCAAATAAGGGCTACTGGCTGTTAAAGATAATAAATATTTAAGGTAGAGTGAAAGAGAGTTAGCGCGTAACATCATTTGTCAGACGAGGACAGCGATTGTCGGCTAAGCGACGCTTTTAAGCCATTGCGCATGCGTCGAACGTTAGTGTTCTCAACCACCGGGGAGTAATAGAGACGACTTATAAAAAATATGTAATTTTTTTCAAAATGACAAATTTAAAAATTGCAACAAAAAATTAATATTGATTTGATATAATATCGACGGTCTAGTTAGCAATTTGTTGAACATTTTGATGAAGCAATAATCCAATTACAAATTATTTGAATGATTCAAACTTAAATATTATATCTCTATTAGATATTAATGATATTAAATGGTTTTTTAAAATGATAATAAATTTTGAAGTTTATATTTTTTTTTACGACGAAACAATAACATTAGCGAGCACTTTTGGAATGATACATTATTAAAGTCGAGTACATTGCTTTTTTCGTTACACAAAAAACACGACTTCATCTTTATCAATTTTATTTTACATTAATTAATATAATAATTTTTAGATGCACAAATAAAATAACAATGTAAATATAAAACGTTGTTTATTACGAACTCCAAAACAGCGTGGTGTTTTATGTTAGAATAAAAATGTTGCATCTATCATCAGTAGAACCTCTATAAGTCGAACATCAAGGGAGACGCCAAAAAATATGTACCAAAATGGCTTGTAGGGACTCGGTGATTATTTCGATTAACAGAGGGTCAAGATTTCAAGTAATGGAGGTTTTGGTGTTTTAAGGGAGGGAACAAAACATTTTTTCGAGATTTGGAGGTTTTTGACTTATCGAGGTTCGACTTAACGAGCTTCTACTGTATTCAGTTTGAGAACACTGACATTCGACGCATGCGCAATGGCTTAAAAGCGTCGCTTAGCCGACAATCGCTGTCCTCGTCTGACAAATGATGTTACGCGCTAACTCTCTTTCACTCTACCTTAAATATTTATTATCTTTAACAGCCAGTAGCCCTTATTTGCGGCCAGATTTAATTAAGCAACTTTATATGATAATTAATAGAAAAAAATTAGCTTCAATTTGACATATAATTCATAAAAATAGGTTATAAACGTATAAATTTATCGAAATCATACCTGTTTACACCTGGCTGCAAAGAGGTGCGGCCAGGTGCGCAACGGCACCCGTGGTTTTTTAGAATCTTCATATTAATTACCTTGATGTAGACGTTATTTTATTTAAATAATACATGAACGAAATTTTTTACCAAAAATCAATTAAACATAATTTAATTAAAAATAATTGCGGCCAAATTTTGATAGGCATCCTAGTAAATATATATTCTCTTGATTATAAATAAACATAAAAATTTGGTTTTAAACAAATAGTCGATGAGCGCACCAATCCTGCAGCGGGATCTCGTACTATTATATATTACAAACAATTAGCCGTTAAACACGTCTGCTTTTACCTCGGCGTGAAATTGCCTCTTTAATATCAGTTTTATATAATTTTTCAGACGTAGGTATATTATATTATTGTAACGATATGATATGTTTAGACTTCTTCTTCTTCTTATAGTGCCATCTCCTTGCGAAGGTTGGCGATCATATGTTTAGACGTCATTGATAACTTTAGTCCTTAATAAGTTACAAAATTTTCTTGATAACATTGTAATATTATAATTAACATGTTATGTCAACTGTATTGCATGGTTCTGATATACAGAAGACAATCCAACCATAAAACTGGTTACTGAAGTAAAGTATTTTTACCAACTATTTGTAATTTTAAGTAATGGTTTGAGAAGGCTTTATTATCGTTCTTGCATTTAATTTTCCTATGAGGATTTTTATAAACATATATTTGTTTTAAAAAGATTTGATGCACTCTATTGGCCTATGTCCTACCAACAATCATACAAATCGTTTAATCCATTGCACGTGAGGCTGGTAGGCCGATAAAGCTTTCCCCGATTTCATATTACACTACCCGGTGGCCTTCGTATCACCTACATATATTTTTATAAATGTAATGTAATGTCTATCCTTAGTATAAATGCAATCATTCTATTTAGACTATATTTTTTTGTTTTTGTGCTGTATAATTATATTATACAGCACAAATTTAATTAATAATAATAATAATAATAATAATATCAATATTGCTGATAAATGAAAAAAAATACCTCAAATGTTTGAAAGCTAAAGCAAGAAAGCAATTGTATTGGAAAATTAAATTATTTATCGTTATGTTTTTGTTTTAATATATTATACATGTTTCCCATATAAATTGTAAACTCTTTATAACGAATTTCAAGGGACCGAGCATTTTTATTCGTTATAGATACGTTTCGTTATAGGGAGTGAAGAATTAATGTATGCGTTCTGTGTTAAAACAAACAAATTCAACTCATTTTACATAATAGAGTTGTTCATTATTACGAATGACGTTATAGAGTTTACACTGTATATGATACGACGATAGTATACGATTAAACATTCTCTGAACTTCAACAAATATTTCAATATCAAAATTAGCCAAATAGGTGCCGCCATTCTCGAGTTTTAGCGAGACAAACTAACAGGAATTAATTTTTAAATAACAAATGTTCTATTAGGATCTACTACTTATCTTTAAAATTGTTAAAGTTCAGTCATACGAGTATATAGTATATTGTGTTGAGTGTTCTGTGTACAGTGTAATCGGCCTCCTTGAAATTCTGATTTTTTTATTAATAAATAAATTTAAAACATTTATGAATGAGAATTTTTTATTGAAAATAGAGAATAAATTATGTAGACAATGTACTAAACGCTTAAATATAATTCGGTAGGGCCAAGGTACCAGTCATCATACCACTCTCCTCATTGACACACACCACACCCTCACCTCACATTTGTCAGACACACCAATAAAATTGTAGGGCGCGCGTAACCCGCGTAAGTAACAATTTTATTTCTGAAAGGTCCGTACGAAAATTCAGATGAATCCGTCGGCAGGAATAAAAATTACTAGAATGACCGGAAAATAGGGAGAACAGGGCAAGCTAAAACCGTTTACAACACCACTAGATTATGATGGTTAAAGCAACATACACAAGGGGTTCCATAATCTAACGATATATCAAACGAAACAAAACAAAGCAATGCCATTCGACATGTTATTTAATAGAAGGATTTCATTCCTCTATTCATCAATCACTCGATATAAGAGTGATATATCGCTCAGCTGTCCGCTCCTCCGTTTCAATACTAACTCGAGCTAAAAATTCTGCACAACTCACGTATAATATAAATGGAAATGTAATTTTCAATGTTAAAGGAAATCTAGTTTAAACTTGTAGAATTAATGTGACATGCCGTTAAGGCCGCGGTAGAATGAGATACCGACCTCGGAGCCTCTAACGCGGCCTTGTAGGAACCACCCGAGGTGGTTTTAGTGGGTATTTCTCACCAATAGCAACCTTTGGTGTGGATTGAGTCTCAAATACCCATGGCTACTTTCGAGGGCAGGGGATGTGATGCATTCCACATTACATGTATTTGGGGGGGGGACCGTTTACAATATAAAGCCATGTTAGCTTAGTGGTTAAACGTACGCCATGGATTCTTTTTATGGGCTTAATTAGCACATTCAAGTAAGATAAACAACAATATAATATACCAACTTAGGGAGCGTTCAAGTATTACGTAACGAATTTTGGAGGGGGGGTCCTTCTGTAAAACGTTACGATGCGTGGCGGGGATTGAATTAAGCGTTATTGTTAATATTATTTTCGACTTTCCAGTACTTTACACCACATAATAGTAACTTTTAGGTATAAAGATGGGTACAGAAAAACGCGTTACACGGTGGGAGGAGGTCAATTATCTCCAAAATGTGCGTGACGTATTACTTCAACGCTCCCATATCTATATTTAAAAATCTAATCCCTATGTCAGGAACACACTATTCTATGAAAGAAAATGATGAGGAATGCAAATCCGACCTCAATGAAGAGATTGTAGCTGATTATATTACCCGTATTCTACTCGTAACATAGTTCACATTTGCACAATTGGCATATAATTTCTCACTCAATCTAACTCCATATGAGTGAGTAGGTAAGGAGTACATTGTATCCATCAAGGTAGCTCACATTAGAGCAACGCCACAAGCTTTATCCACTTACCTCTAAACTGCAGTGCTCTAAATTAACCAAATATATTAACAATGCTATTATATGTATTTTGTTATTATGTACTTAAGCAATGCGATAATCATATTAAGTTTCTTTTTGAGTATTGATGTTCTATTATATTACTGACATATTATGTTGATAACGTTCCCTACTTTAAAGAGTTGGTACTGAGACCATGGTGACATTAGCGCAACGGATATTTGAACGGACTATATTATAATTTTGCAGTGTTGACCTTGTGATTTCAGCGTGCGATTCTCATCTCCGAAGTTGTAGGTTCTAACCCTATCTGTGCACCAATAACATTATACGTGCGAATTTAATACTGGCTTGTACGAATAAAACATCGTGAGGTAACCTTGCTTTAGACCCAAAATGTCGGCGGCGTGTGATAGTCTGATCACTTGCCTATTAGAAACAATAATTACGAAAGTGATAGAGAAATCTGAGGCCCAGACCTGAAAGGTTGTAGCGTGACTGGTTTGTGTTAATTTTATTAAACTTCCATACAAAACGTCGCTTGCTTTTAATTAAAAAGTAAATATATAGTAAAATCATGATTTGATTTGACTAAACTATTTTAACTCTAGCCAGAGTTAAATAGTTTAGTAAATGATGTGACAGAAAACAGGGATTTGAATTTAGTTAAACAAACAGTTAAATAATCAAAAGCGAGTCAATTCCGCCTAATGGTTGCACAGTGGGGTTAACGAAACATGGCGGCAGTAAATGCGCCACAAGTTGTGTGACAACTAATAGATGACATTTGCAAATTATAACAGTATTCAGACAACGTTACATTTCCATAGATTTTTTTTTTTAATATTGGCCCGCACGGTTTGTGCATTGTGGCATTCCATAGATTTTTTTCAAATGTATTTTTTCTCTATGGCTTAGAAAAAACGTAAAACGAATGGTTGAATAACGAAAACGTGTTTTCCTTAAACAATCATACATCATAGATTTTGAATATAGAGCCCGGCAATTAGGCCTGAACTCTAGTCTAGCAAAACAATAATTGTTTTTATTTAAAAACACAAAAGGCTAATCGGCACCTATAAAAAAAGCAGGCACATTTCTGTGTCGGTCTGTCATAGTTATTCAAAGTATATTAGAAATATTGTACGGTTCCTTGGTCAAAGACTTTTTTAATTTATTATCACTCCCGTACAACAAGAGAATAAATTAATTCCAAAAATCATAATATGCTATGAAATTCTCTCTCTCTCGGATTCAAACTCTGCCGATTTAGGAAATCACTTATAAAACTATGAAAACTTGAGTCACAAATATGCTAGCCATTTTTACACTCACAGACATTGCTCGAAAGGTTCGCAAGTGCATTGCCAGCCTTTTAAGAACTGGTACACTCTTTTCTAGAAGGACCCTAAGTCGAATTGGTTCGGAAATAGTGGGCAGTTGGCTCCACATAGTGGTGGCGGCAGTAACAGCCTTAATAAACGCTCAGTTGTAGAACAACGGCTTTAATAACCAAAAACATAGCTACTGTCCTCCATAACTTAATATAAAATTGACAAATGAATAAAATTTCAGCAACGACATCCACGCAAACAAATGCAGCGCGGCGAACGATAAATCAGCAACTCTCTGAATCGCAGCCGTACTGTTACAGAACACATAATTTCGCCGAAGCTTCGTACCGCAATAGTGTGACACTAAACTAATCGTGGAACATTTGCAAATACATGGCACAAGTGAAATAAATTCTGCGACAAAATGAATTATATTCGAGTCGCTATCTAACTATTGTTCGCGAGTGGATTGCTAATTCAGTTCATTTATGAAACGTCCAACGGTTACGCTTTTCTTTACTAAGTACTTAGCATAAGGATTGTACGAGAAATAATTGTTTATGTTATTGTTAATGTAATATTTGTACAGATCTTTTTCATAATAGTAATAACGTTTACTATAAATAGCATCTAGATTATCCACTAAAGATCAATAGAGCGATGTATGATAGGGAAGAAAAGAATAGATAAAATAAAGATTTATTAAGAAGAACGACTAAAGTAGCAGATGTTACAAAAAAAACTTAAGTGGAAACTGGCGGGGCATATGTTAAGAAGAACAGAGAAGTGGATCAAAAAAGTACTAAACTGGTGCCCAAGGTACGATAAACAAAAAAGGGAAAGACAATTTAAAGGTGGATAGACAAGGTTAGGGAAACAGCAGGTGATACATGGCAGAGAGTGGCACAGTGCAGACAGGAAAGGCGGAATTTTCAGGAGCCCTTTGCAAAACAAGGGCACACAGATACCTAAAAAGTATGAGATAATAGAAATATAAATGTGTCTAAGTGTAAAAGTTTCTGAAATAAAAGGCTTTTATTGTATTTGATTTACACAGTATAAAATATTTACGTGCAATACCAATACTATCCATTTCGTATACAGGAAAACAATAGATAACCAGCTTCAGGAGTATTATTTCTCAAACTCGCTCAACCAAACGACACTGCACCCTCAAATGCTCAGAATTTTCGTCGATGCAAAAGTGCATCTCTCTAGCGAAATATATTTGTAAGAGAAGTTGAAATATTTCAGTTTACTGGCATAAATATTATGCTCGATAGTGTCGTTATTACAAATCGTCGTCTCACTGAAGTGTCTTATTTGAATATCGAGAAATATTTCACTTTAAGTTCCTTATGAATAGAACCTTTTCCCAGTATTGAATTTCATAATTCTATAATAGCTGCATGGGAATGTATCGTTTATTCTTGAATTGTGCAACGCGTAGATTGTGCTAGAGTACTAATAGCGTTCTAAGTACTTCGTTAAGGTATAAGTTAAAACCGATCCAAACTATACCCACTGCGCGCCTGTAAGGCATTTTCCATACTACATTACGTAAACACGTTTCAAGTCGTAAATATTTATTTTCATTTACATGATCCAAATTTTATTGTTTAAATCTCGACGAAATGCGAATACTTCGTAACTGTTCGTGCTAACGCAAAGAAGCAATAAATCACGAATGCCTATTATTTATTATTAAAGGCAAGGGAGAACAACAAATAGCAGTGGGACTCTATAAATTTTACCGTTATATACAAAATCTTTACGACGTTCCAGCTGCGATCAAATTCTACTTTTCATTATAACATATACATACATATTTTCTTCTTCTGAGGATTATGTGAAGAATATACTACGAAAAAGATGTGTTTGTGCGTATAAATTTGTCAATGTTTTTTCATTTTTTTTTGTCAAAATTTCAGTTGCAAATAATAGGCCTTATTATAATTGTTGTAATAGCAACAAAAGACAGTAAACATTATAGCAAATTTACATCAATCTATCAGTTACATTTATTTAGGTATAGTTATTATTAATTATGGTATATATTAACAATTATTTCATTATGAGCCTGCAGCCGTTTACCCTCAGTTAAAAAAAACTTAACTGTAATAGAACTACTTGTACTAAGATTTTAAATAAAACATAAGAGTTAACGACTTACATTCCACTGAACGCACGACAATTGCATAAAAAATCCGAAGTAATGAAACGAACTCAATCATTCCGGACGGATACATACAGTCCCCCAATTGGAAGTCATTGAAACTTTATCCGCATAAGAAAACATTTCGCGAACAGTGGAAATAAATTGCGGATGTAAATCACTCATCCTTTCACTTTCAAATCCTTACTATGCTAATATTGTTCAAACTTGTTGGTTTGTTTGTTGTTCAATCACGCCTCAAGTCTGGAATCTGAATTAACTCACTCGCATATGGAAATAAACTTGGCGAAATTACAATTCAATTTGATACAAAACAAATAACATTTTCCGAGTCCTGTGTAAATATTGCAGATTAATAAATGTAAATATAATACGGGTTTAAACAACATAGCAAAATTTTAAATTAATTTTTACACAATTAATAACTATATTAAAAGATTAACAAAGTAATGCAGAGAATTGTTAGTCACAATTTATAGAATAGAACGGGACAATCCTGCAGGACGCTCATCTGATGTTAAGAGGGCCCGCTAGTGCCTTGCCGGCCTTTTAAAAAAATCATTAGTAACTGCGTAAATATAAGACAGGGAAAGAAAAAAAGATCTAACCCCTTCATAAACTTAATGCAAACCTGAAATAACTAATTAATGTTTTGTCCTTCAATCGTAACACTTTGAAAAATACAACTTTCAAAACATTCTCAAGCTAATTGAGGTTAATTGTACATTTATGAATAAAAGGAAGGAACCAAGGAACCTATTCACAACGCAGAGAAACATTGTCAAAGATGGCATCGCAGTTGCGAGCCAAAAATAAAAATGGCGGTTCTTAAAGAATATTCGAGGTTTTATTCACATCACGTCATCCATTTCCTCAAACACCAGAGGCACACGTAATTCTTTTTCACAAAGGTTAAATCCCAACAAAGAATTTTCCAAGAAAAACCCCAGTCTCTTTTACTTGTACATATAGCACGTTGGGAGGCGGGCATTGCTGATACCTAATTAAATAAAACCTGACCTTTTTCACCGAGGAAAAACTAATTCAGTGAAACCATTTCTTGTCTTTTGATACTGTAAAAATTTATATAATATCGAACAAATTAAGTAAGGTATTTGCTATCGATGTACATTCTCACGACTGTACGAGAAACATATAAATTTCTTTGAAATGTGCTTTTTTCTACCTCTACTGAGAAAGAATATTAATATTCTTTGAAATATATAAAGTAAGTCTTTTGATTTAATTGTTTGAATGTTGATACATGATATGTATAACTACCTAATGGGGGCAAACACGATGCTGATAAATAATATATTGACCCTATTTATTTAATTTAGTAAATATATAGCTTATTTATTAGTGTTGTGTTCATATAGCGTTTTTTGTCTAAAATTGTGTCTCAGGACGTTCTTCGAAAAGAACATTATTTACAAATCACATCCCCTGGAGTACCACGCTTAACCACTATACGAACACTATTGAATTATTTTTCGATATCCCCTAAATGTGGCAGAGAGCCACGCCTTAACCTCAGGCCACAACTAAGCGTCGCCAGGATTGTTTAGAGCGGTCACGTTTTTCTTTGGGGAGTCAACTCTAGTGCCTGTGTGGGGATGTATTTGGGTTCTCTTCGAAGAGTAGCGAAAGTCATATATTTACAAAGACAACACTGCTATTAACGTATCAAAATCTTATACTTACACACACACGTAAACAAGTCACATATAAAACAGGTAATGTACTACAGTTGAAACACGTAACCGTTACATAACTAGCGATTTACATGATCATTTATATCCTGTCCGATCACATTCAAGCGAGTGGAGCAAGGACATCTACATCGCATTCAAGAATCCACTTAGAGAATATTAAATACATTAAAACTTACCAAGTTTTTATGATTTGAACCAGTTAGCTGCTGCACCTCATTCGCGTGGCAATAAGTTTTCCTATTAGTTTAAATAAGAGCATACTGTAAGCAGAAAGTGAGTTTTTTTTAATATTTTTTTATGTTACAGGAGACAAATGAGCAAGAGGCTTTCCTGATGTAGTGATACCATGGACCATTGCCAGAAGACTCGCACGTATGTTGCCGGCCTTTTATGAATTGGTACCCTTTTTCTTGAAGGACCCAACGTCGAATTGGTTCGGAAATACTTCAGTAAAATATGTAAATTAAACCCTTACTAAATTTGACCACACTTATTTGCTTTTTGTAAAGTAAAGTGGGCAATAGTAAACCTTTAGGAGAGTTCATGACTCCTTTCTTATCTTATACCCATTAGTCACAATTATTGATCATTATTCAACACAATAAACACATCAATTCCATTCGAACAGCGGAAGGTCATTCGTCGCCATATAGAGGGCGACACGAATGCTCCATTACTGCGTCACTTCATGTACTAATTAGGATAATTCCCGGGATAGCGATAAACTGGCCTGTTAATGACGCAGACAGTTCAAACCATTTGATTTCACACAGGTAACAATGATTTACTAAAGTTCTAAATAGACCCACACCGGTATAAACAAAAGGTGAAAAAATTAAATAGTAATTTAATTTCATAATACTATTTCCGTGACTTTAATTTATAATGTGCGTTTATTAATACTAATGGCATTAGACACGCACTTTTTAATTAAATTTTACTGCTGATAAATTATATAACTAAACATTAAAACAACACCAAGGCCGCGGTACTTAACATTTATTGCAAATCAGACACACACAGAAAAAAACACAAAATATTTGAGTTAACTCAAGAGAGACATTAACCCATGCCTAACCATAAAGCTTATTAACAGCCGCACATAAAACCATGTTTGTCCGGCTCATCAAAGAGCAGATCACTTAAACCATTTGGTGAAAGTTTACTGCTATAAGACGATTAAATTACACGCGGAAATTCCGGCGGCTGTTTCCGAGACATCGCTCGCAATGATACCCCCCACCCCGATGGAGGGACGAGGTGAAGAGCAGAGGATTCACAGCTTGTCATCAATCAAGTTTAGTCTCGCATTAACGTAATGACCGTCGGCCTGGCCGGATGTCGCCTTATTTTCATTTTTTACGCCAGCGTTTCCTACGAGGCAATTTGGTACACGATACCTTTTCACGCTGATGGAAATCTATGAAGGATAACCAGCTTGTTTCAGCCCATTATTTTATGTTTCTTAATAACAAACATAATTCTTCGACATGGCTATCAATCATTTTTATTGTGTTATACTTTCGTGAGAATTAACTATAAATTACTTTAAATGTAGTTACGTGCCTCGGTAACACAATTTGCGAATGAGATTTTAGGAAATTGTCGAAGGTGGCGTTATATTAAATCACCCTTGATATTTATTACGTACATTTTATATTACTTAGTTATGAAGTTTATAATCAAAAATTTAAATCAATACCTATGATAGATAAAGCGAATGTATTCCGACATTAATTGGAACATTAATATATGCGACATTATTGCTCAGTACTGTCAAAGCTGACATGTACATTACTGTTAACAACTAAAACGAGACAAAAGCATACCAATTGAATCTGAAACAAACAACAATAACCGCAGATCGCAATTATAATAGTTACGCACCAACAAACAAACGTCAAACCGAACGTATCACAATAATTGCGAATTAGTTAAAATCTTTGTTTGTTCATACATAATATATTGAATAGTAACGCTCCAATTGTTTTTAGGGTAGTTGATTACCAATATTATGTAAATAATTAACTAATTTTCGCATATCTTTAATCGATAACGTTAGTTAAACATGTATTTCAAAAAAATCGTTTCTAGAGGTTTTACAGTAAGGCTTGCTACAGGAGGCAAATGGGCAGGAGGCTCACCTGATGTTAAGTGATACCGCCGCCCATGGACACTCGCTCTGCCAGAAGGCTCGCAAGCGCGCTGCCGGCCTTTTAAGAATTAGTACGCTCTTTTCTTGAAAGACCCTAAGTCGAATTGGTTCGAAAATACTTCAGTGGGCAGCTGGTTCCACATAGTGGTGGTGCGCGGCAGAAATTGCCTTAAGAAACGCTCAGTAAGTGGAACGACGGACGTCAATGTCAATATGGATGGTATTTTGTATTCTGCCTTGACGTCGGATGATGAAACACAGCTGCAGGTATTAGTACGAACAACTCCTCTTAACACGCTCCATGGTAAATGCGGTAGAAGATGCAGAGAGTCTTACAAGAAGTTTTATCAGCCTTATAAATTACCATCACAAATGATTTTGTTTACAAGTGATCGGTCGGAGCATTCTATTCAAAGGACAATGTATTTATCTTACAAGAACAGTACAGTCCATCTATATTTATAATAAAAGAATGTAATATAAATTAAGCTCTTTGTAAGAGTGCTTTATCCTTAAATATTATTCAATAAATTCCCCCAACGGCGTCTCTGTCTTTATGAATGTTACCTAGATTAAAAATTACTGAAAACAATATCTATGGTCCCCAAAATCACACACGTGTCCATGAATTAGTAATACAGTTGTAACAGCGATAGGTATATTTTACACAAACAACTATTTATTTCCCGCTCCGATGAAATGGAAACGTAAATAAATAAAAAATCTATTCCCCGAAAGTCTCGTACCTACGTATGAATTCACGTTTGAATAGACGACAATGTAATTACAAAAACGAACAACACGCTATACGTAGAATTTTATTTTTATAAACATTACGCCAAATTTCAATCACATACAACAACTTATTTATTTACAAATGCTCGACATACTGTAACATAAGTATATAAAAATGTAACAAGAAACATAAAGAAAAAACATAGATTTATACATAATAAAAAGTAAAGGAAATTTGATTTAAAAGTGTGAGGAAACCTATTGATATATATAAAGACCTAACTCATCTATCTAACAAAAGATTATTCACATTTAATTTACGATTACAACCGAAAAACGTATAACCAGCTGTTAACTATCACATTAATTTGCTGATTTTCTCCTTACACTTAAACTTAGAAAATTATTTTTCGTATCGTGTACCAAAGAAGTTATATTTTTTTATCAATTCGGAATGTAAATGTTTTATTATAAATATTTTATTTAGTCAAATCAATCATATCGGTAACTAACGTCAATATTAGAAAAAAGGAATATCGAAATTTTCATTTACTACGAGTTCCCAAATCAAGGGTGTAGAGCGGCCGAGTAGAACTGACAAGAAACTCTCCGCTGATCGCAAATTTTTGGTATACAAGTGAATTGTGAGGAACTGGTTGAACTTAAAAGGTTGGCAACGCTCTTAACATGAGGCCACATGTTCTATAAAACTGCAACCGTTGCTCCAAGCTTCACAAGTAACCAATAAATAATCTCTTCATAAAAGTATACAAATAACACCTTGTATATTGCATTTAATATTGTGTTCATATACAAATATATATAAAAGAGTAAAGATAAAAATATTTTAAACACGGCATAGCCTTACCAATCCTAAAAACCTAACCCACTGCCAGGTATCGGTCAAAAATTGAAGGGCTCTTAGAAGCTCCATGTATTGGCAAAACTTAAATCTCATACACATGCCAACAATAAACGCATCGCTAAATGACTCGTAAATATGAAGGCCAGTTACATAAAAATTACAAAACCTGTATCTTGTTCTTGCACAATTTCGGAAAGCAGTACACGGCTTATGTAAAACAATATGTCCCACTTACAGAACACTCCTAGGAGACGCAAAAACAGCATAACCAGATCCTAGTTACTGTTAATGGTGCTTGCAATTCATTTGATTCCTTATACGTATGATTTACGCTTGAGCTAAATAAAGTGTAGATAAGTAAGATAAAACGTCTATACTCATTCATAAATACTGTTACCAGGAAATACATATAAACAGTTGTATTAGAAATAAAGTTTTCTTAGTTAAATGTATTAATAAATCCGAATATAACTCATTTATTTTATATCAAATTAAAGTAATTAATTATCAAGATAATTACACGAAAATTGTATTTTTTAATTAGCTACGTTTTAAAAATATTTCGCGTTCTATAACAATTAAGATTTAATAGCAATTTGTGTTTAGTTACGCAACGCACTAGATAACTCTCGAAAATAAATGTTTTCGTTTCTTGATGTTAAATTATTCGTTTATTACCAGACTTATATAACAAGGAAGATATGTTACAAAACAATTAACTCTGATTTTTTAATTACAATACAAATATGATGTTCCACTCTTGTTCGGGCATATGACAATTAATCATAATTAAGTTAGCAATAGACCGTGGCGACTTAACTAGCTGTTAACAAGCTTTGTACTTTAGATTGAAATTGTCGCAATGCGTTTGAGGTAATTATACGCGTGAATCGAAATGTTAACGATGACAACGATACGGATAAATTAGCTTCAAATAGTTATAGATTGGTTAATTATCCTATCCTGCATATTATAATTATATATGTTTACGTTTAGAAAAAAAATCACAATTTTTGCTATAAGATTTTTTTATAGAATAGGGATCGGGCAGGAGGCTCACCTTATTTGACACTATGGACACTCACACTGACAGCCGGCTCGCAGGTAGGTTGCCAGCCTTTTACGAATTAGAACGCTTTTTCTTTAAGGAACTTAAGTTCGATTCGGAAATACTTCAGTGGGTAGCTGGTTCCACGTAATGGCGATGGGCATCTATTTCATGTAGTTATTAATCATAAAAATTATCGATATGTAGATTTTATTTACGAACTCCATTAATAAAAATATTGACTGTCGTAATCGAAGACAATACAAATGTTTAACACGTCATATAAACGCATAACAATAACCTACGGACATTAACAAAACAAAGCAGGGCTATTCATCAGCCGAGCACAATTACAGAATGTCGTAACAACCGAATTAATTGTTTAGACATGTCCAGTAAAAATAATAGAACTCATAAAGCATTCGTTTGCCAATACGCCGTTTACATTATTCAAAAGCTTGAATGGATTTGGTGCGTGGAATTTAATTTGTAAAAGATACTCTAAACAAACGTAGATTTATTACCTACTGTTTATAACAAAATATTCAATATTTTTTTGTCTATACACAAACACTTCTTCAGTATAACATCCGGATCGTATGTATACTTTTACAAAAAAATATATTTTAATATAACTTACAATATGATATTTCTATCGATGGAAACACTAACAAAGCCGAAACAACACAATTATTAAGACATTTAGTTTTGTATTTTTTTTTTAATTTAAACAAAAACTTGTATTGAACCTTGTGGCCTTCAAGTGGTTCTTCAAGAGAAACGATTAATTTACGCTGACAGGTTTACTGACATTACTCGTTCTGTTGGTTTTTTTTTTATTTTAAGTCAATATAATGTACTACATTCTAATCATCTTATACCAACGATTCTACGAAATGTTGCTACAACATAATAAACTTAAAATTTTATTTATTAACCAACATATATATGTACTAGCTTCTGCGTGGATTTCGTGTATTTTGGAAAGATTATTTATGACCTCTTCAATAATATATTTCAGACAATTTACATAAAACCGTAATCACCTAAACTAAGGTGAAAACTACGAAATCTTTCGGCAGTTTTTAATTTTATTTAGTACGGTGAGAGACAGCCGGGGGACATAATAATAATATGAAAGGACGCTGTATGTAAAATATCAACATCAAATGCACGTCCCGAAAAATTGATACATAACGAAATTTGTGGACAAACAAATCGATATTGAAGCCAGCAACCAATCCATACTAATTACTTTATTTATTGCACGTGTATCAATATTGGTGTGAACAATTATCTGATAATGAATTTAGCGTTTGTACATTGAAGGATATGGATTATTGGTATTAGTGAATTGGTATATTTTTATACTAGGACTGATTTGTAGAATAATAAAACTCTTGTGCAACTACAACATTCTTCTTTGATAATAAGTCTTATAAGCTTACTTAAATCTATGCCATGGAGACACGACGCTTTCTTCCCCTCACTAGCAAGTTTGCTTACGCACGTAGAAAAGGGTTATACCATCAAAAACATAACATGTAAAAAAGAGTCTCGTAACGCAATTCTTCTACCGTAAAAATTGAGATCCATTTAATACCAAGTCGGGTTATTTAATCAGTCACTAGTAAAAAAAAAAAAACCCTTGTCTTATTACGTAATGAGCTAACTAAATTTGACGCTTCTATGTCTGCTGAAGTGCCTTGGAGTTTTGATCATCAGTCGGTGAGTGACAAAATTAAAAAAATTGTCTAGGTATAATTCCTAATCTACTGGTTTCAATGAAATAAAATTTAAAATATACCGTGTTTATACGGTCCCTCTTTGGTTACTTAATTCAGGCTACTAATTTTACTAACAAAGAAGTTATAGAGGGTCGAAAATGGCCTGAACTACATCGAGGAAAGGAATTTACGGCCGTGCCGTTTTTTTCTCGACTTGACGGACGCACTGCCGTGCCCCCAAACAAATGCATTACTGGAATTTAAACGCTCGATTTCAGTAGAGCTGTATTAAGATCGGTAACAGATATAACGCGTATATTATTTACATAACTACGTTTCGAGTGGTTACAGAAGTCGTGGTAAGCTATAAAGACTGCAACATGTAGACAAGTAAAAAGTTGATATAATAACAATAATTATTATTAAGCCTAATTAAATCAAAATACATTTATTCAGTTTAGATGCGTCTTAGGGCATGCTTATGGATGTCAAAAACGTTTACAAAATTCGCAAAAGAGCAAGACGACGCCATCCGTTCGCAAAACTACCAGGAGGCCTTGTTCTGAGATAAACGGGCAAAAAACTCAGCAAGTTTTACCCTCCCTTTACATTACGATTATTCAAAGGAAAATGTCATAAACCACAACGACATTAAAGTTACATAAGTAAAAAAAAAGTCTGTCCTCTGATTTACCTTACTCACCATTACACACATATTCACAACACTTGAAAGATAACAAAACAAATTATAACAATATAATCAGAACTATTGCCAAGAGTTTATGTCTTCTAGGTAGTCATTAACTGTGTAACCTTTACACATTATTGTTTTTTTAATATGTGTATAAAAGTTGCCATACAACTAGTGCGTTACTTCTCAAAATATGTACGTTTTCTACATTGTATTAAAATCCAAGGCACCGTTTAAATCTACGGGAAACCCAGAGATGAATAAGAAGTTTATAACTTGGAACAATACGATAAACACATTTGATTAAATAACATATAAAAAAAACACAATCACTTAAAAAAATAGGCCCAACTCAGCTTTAAGTTACTGTCACCAACAACACAGATTTTCAGTGTACCTATACTTACAATAAATCATGCATATCATAATCATATCTTCATTACCACATTCAATCTACTTTATGTTGGAAGTGCATGAAAAATAGTAAAAGAAACTGCAAGTCAGTTATCTAGTGTGCTTAACAAATGATAGCGATGCGAGCGTTTTGCGACACTCGTAAATTCCAGCGTCGCCATTGGGCAATAAGTTATCGTGTGCTGAGTTTCGAACAAATTTTTAAATGTAACACCATTTCACTTTCTCATGTTGGAAGATTTAATTCAATAATAGAATTCTTAAACCTCTAGGTAAGATTCAAAGATTAAGCGCGATAACATTTAGAATAACAGCGATAAGTACCAACGAATTTTTACTCTAGAAATGTTCAAATGAATTATACTGACTGTATTTAATTACTACATAGAAAAGAACAACTGTCAAACACGATTCTCTCAGATTTTATGAACATCACAATATCATCGCAGGGGAAAAAAATAAAACAAAATAAAAAATAAAGATGTAATAGGCGGTCTTCCAGGGGTAATATAGGAACGACGTATTTTGTACGCAGCTTAAGTTGACACCGCGAGTAGGTCATTTTTCATTAGCATCTTAATACATTACTACTATTCCATGTGTCTTGGTGTTAAAATGTGTCTCTCAAGTGAAGTATGCACCATATTATACAGTAGAACCTCGATAAGATAAAGTCCAAGGGAAACACAAAATATTTTATGTTATAGAGGTTTTAAGTTATCAAGGTTCTATGTTAGGTAAAGGTTAATATAGAGGTATGTATATGTTTCTATGTACCCTTGCTCCCATTTTTACTTGAATGCATCACAGAAGGATGGAAAATTAAATATGTAATCATATTTATTCACATTACTTACATTACATAAAAATAAAACAACAACTAAAGGTTTAGTCTACTTAAAAAAATCTGTGATTTTCTTTTGTTTTAAAAAATTCACTGTTTCTAAATCGATTTGATTTTCAATGACAAATAGAGAGGAGAATACATTAACACATTAACTTATTATGCAAGTAAGTCGTTGTCACAAAGCTAACCGCCGCAAAGCTTTGAAGAATTTAGATAAAGCAAACAATAGGTAATGTATTGTTTACGTTAACAATACATTAGTAAACACGTGCAAGCAATAAATACCGAAACCACTTGTTTTGACACTCTATCAAAATGATTCATTCACAAACAATTTTATGTTATAGAGGTTGTGGTAACATTTCTTTTAGTTACTGAGGGCCTATACAGAGATTATTTATTTAAGTTATAGAGGTTGCGTATTTTAAGTTATAGAGGTTTTGGCTCTGATGGGAAGGGAACATAGTATTTTTTGAAGTAACAGAGGTTTTTATGTTACCGAGGTTTACGTTATCGAGGTTCTACTGTATTTAGTTTACTTTGCATAGGGAAGTTACACAAGAAAGTATCGTATTCATAGTACATACCAAAGTAAATTTTCAACTATAAGCCCAGTGGTATTTTCAACAGGTCTATCAAATACAGAAAGTCGACACCTTTGAGCGTTCAAAACTTCAAACGCTAACGTAAAATACATATACCGTTGGTTAATCGATTTTATGCCTCACAATTCCATCAGTGAACAGAGTGATTGCCAAACATTTTCAACATTTCTGAACTATTGGGGAATATCCAAATGATGCAACACAAATACGCATACTCCTAGCCAATAAATGTAATATCAAGAATATTATTATTTGTTGTAATTCAATTTTAAGTGCCATGAAGGATATACCCGAACCCGAATTCTGAATACTGAAGTAATAACCGTATTTTATTTTGCAAGTAATTTGGACTCATATATCGTAAAAAGTTGAGTTAATTCTTATATATACACAATTTTATTAAGTACACAGGCATATGTTAGGAGATAATTGTTGAGCATAATATAATATTTTTTTTTTTATAGAACGGGGGGCAAACGGGCAGGAGGCTCACCTGATGTTAAGTGATACCGCCACCCATGGACACTCTCAATGCCAGAGGGCTCGCGAGTGCGTTGCCGGCCTTTTAAGAATAGGTACGCTCTTTTCTTGAAGGACCCTAAGTCGAATTGCTTCGGAAATACTTCAGTGGGCAGCTGGTTCCACGTAGTGGTTGAAAAACGCTCAGTTGTGGAACGGCGGACGTCGAGGTGATACGGGTGGAATTTCGTATTCTGTCTATAATAATAAATTCAACTGAAAACCCGTTGTTTACTTTGTCTAAGCTCCAGATAAAACAAATTAGCTCCGTCTCTTTCTTATAAAAGAACTAAAAACACAAAGAATTTTAAGGCAACTGTAATTAAAATCGAGACTGTAAAAAGATGTTTTAAGTAGTAAGATCTAGGAATTCCCTTGTAAAACGAGTCAATTCACGGATGCTAATCTTAAAGAAATACTTGCGATAATGGAAAATTCTACGGAAATCATCTGAGCATTAACAAAAAGTAAATAGTGACTCTTAGCCCATTTTTACGGTGCGAAACGCTAGATATTGAAGAAATATTAATAGTAGAAAATTTTCATTTACGGATAATATCATTGATAAAGGGAATTGAATATAATAACCAAGGCGAGGTTCTTCGTTCCCAAAATAGTACGGAAGCATACATGTTATAAAAAAAAACAAGTGAAAATCACCAGTGTCGTGCTATGTATTTATGTATTAATATAGTGAGGACTTAGTTTCCACTCATAGACGCCCATTTGGTCCGTTGTGCGTTAAGTCCTTGCTAATTAAGCCGGCCTCCTTTCAGAAGCTCAGAAGTTTACTGGGCACTTCGCAGGCTTCACTAAGTGTCAACTTCGTACTATCCTGAGTATATCACCACCGATTGAATCTCAAAGTAAAAAATACTTATACATGACAATAACTACGAACATATTAAAACTTCTTCTTAACTTATCACATCAATAAATCTCTCAAAATTAATATCGCAACTTATCGAATAGAAACTTTATTAATGAAAACCGCAACATCGGTACTTGTACGTGCAAGTGGAAATATGTCGGATTTAATTGCATTTCTCGAAGAAAAATTGCACGCGTTCCTTTGTAGCGGCGAGACGTCCCACCACCGGCGCCCACGACGTTGATGAATTGACAACACAACCGCTGATTTAGTATTGTAAATCTTAGTTCTTAATTGTTACAGAATATCATCTGTATGGCCAGACTATACCTAGTCATTTTCATCTATCTTCTTTGTATATAATGAGCTGAATCTAGAATTAATTACGAAAGAACGATGAAAAAAATTGGCCTACTAATTTAAATATTCGTAAATTTTATACCAGCTTGCCTTGCCTTAAATGTAAACCAATCCAAACTAACTGAAATGTATGTAATTTTCTCAACATTAATACTATGTTATTAAATAATCGCAACATACAAGACTAACGATAATATTGAAAATTCCTGTCGCAATTGTATCAATACGCAACACACTAGGGTTATCAAATTGAATATTACATGTCTCATTTGTCTCAAGGCGTTTGTAACAAAATCAACGGCGACCCATCTCAACAAAGAACAAGATCTAAAAGGAGTTCCTTAACAAGGTGTCAGCTAACTGACACTATTGTGCGATGGCTCCAAAGGACGAATATTCATGTCCTAATAAACGGAATGTATTACCTTGCCCCTTCCCTTGGGTCAGATTCACGCGTCAGGTTGGATCCGTTTGATATTAGAACATCGATTGTCAACCCTGACAGATATGACGGATGGGATTTCATAATTAAATCCTATTTGGACTCCTGCGACGATGTTTAATTAAGCATCTGTGGACCGTTGTTAGTCACAATCTCAAACTAAATTACTAACAAATAAATCTTAATATTTATAAATTACGTGTCACGTTGTTTGTCCGCTATGGACTCCTAAACTACCGAACCGTATCAATCAAATTTGCACACCGTGTGCAGTTTGATCTAACTTAAAAGATAGGATAGCTTACGTTCCAATTTATACTAATATTTTTTTATTGCAAAATATTTGTTTATTGTTCGATAGTCACAATTCTAACAGATGGCGCTGTGTTCAAAGTACCAACGTTTCACATAAGCTACAATTTAATGGCATAACCACCAATACAGCATGGTGGTCCCCATGACTGGTGTTCTCCTACCGTTTCCCTTGAATAGTTTTCTACTATGTAATATAACAAAAACCTTCGCCACAGCAACGCTTGGCCGGTCTGCTAGTATACTATATAGGTTTCCCAATTTTAAATACACACAAGCAATAACAAATTTTTGCCGCCACTGTTTCGTTATATTAGCAATATAATCTTGCACCAAATCAGTAACTCAAGGACCAAAGCTCCTAAGGCGAAGTGAAAGTGAAAGGTTTTTGTACTAAATGTACACGGAACTTGAGATAAAATAAACCACTCGATACAAGCATCGGCCGTAAATATTAGTGCATAAATTATTTATTTGAAGCACGTACCTCTTCAGTTGCTAATGGAAAATTAATGATAGTATGTAGGGTTAGTTTTTTATAGGTTCGCTTTCATTTTTGCTGAATAGCTTTTTAATGATAACGCTGTTTTAATAACCAATTTCTATCGAAACCATTCAAAGTTGGATGTATCATAGATACCTTTTTACGTACAACGCGACCGACAGCATACAATTTGTAGGTGAAATAACAAAGGTGATTTTCCTTCAATGACATCACGAGCTCAGTCCTAATAGCTTGAAGTGGCAAAATTCGCAAACTTGATTCACTATCACTTTCACTGAGCAAACTACGTCACCGAAAACGGGTCATAATAAAATTGCATCAGAACTTATAAATATATTCGCAAAGACTGTGAGATGCCTTATCGGTGAAGAATATTCAAATCGCATTTTACTAAAATAAGTGTCGCTTCGGATAGTGTTAAATTTTATTTTTAACTTTCATTGGATTAAATAGAGTACTTTTGGTATTCTCTTCTATAATTTCCGAATGTGACGCTTCGTAGATAGTTGTATTATACTACCACACCCAGCAACAATATCTATAACATTTTCAATACTAGAATGTTCGCAGGTCATGTCCAGATACTGCTGCACTTCTACACGTTTCTCGGTCACGTGTCAATACGATCACGTTTAAATAGAATGCACATTCAAACAGCCATATTTCAGAAAAATATTTTCAAGTTATCAAAAAATAATATTAAATATTTTGACCCGTATTGATGATACAGAATTAATATAAGTACACAATTATAATTGAAAGAACTCAATTGTCAATCAGCCGATACATTTATTGCATTTCCTCAAGCGAAGATCCGAACAAAACCTAAAAAACAAAGGCAATTTCGACCATTTCCAGACAATCGTCGGACTTGGACTTCAATCGGTGCAAAGCCGTACTTTCTATTTTATTTTGGCGTTAACGCGACATAGATGGCAGCACTTATTGCATCGACCTCTCATCCGTCGGGATTGCCGCACGAGATTGGGCCTGTCCGCTTCAATTACCTACTTACCGGTTCGGAAATAGACTTTATTTCTTCACAATGCGCTCTTGTATTAAGCTATAAATCAGTATGACCCGAGGGACAATGTATTTGAGGTTATATAAGTTAACGTCAAATACTATGAACTTGTTGTTATTTTGCCAATATTAGGTATTCACTTCTAATCTACCTTTTGTGACCTCAGTTGTCTAAAGTAATCTTTAAGCTTATCAAATATACAACCAAAACAAATAAAAAATATCCTAACCTTTAAATTGGTGAACAATATTGAAAGTAGTACCTGTAACAAGATTTTTTAATTATTATTACATGGATTAAAACACAAGTAACGTACACACAAAAAAGGGCAATAATACCACTAGCATCAGATTCATACCACGGAGGCCGTAACCATCTTCATTGACACGTAATAATATTATATGCTCATACCATTATTAATGTATCATTAATAAATTAATATTTTTGAACTTATACATTCAGATATACGCGTCAACACTATCAATTACTCAAACTACTTCGTATTTAAGACCCCGTGAATTGAAATTAAATCCAGGGTATTAAGCTCGAACACTATCAGCATTACTTGCAAGATGAATTTCATAGAATCGCTTCAATCGCTACAATGAAACGTTCCATTCAACGAGAAAAAGATATAATGCCTACTTAGCATAGCTGACTAGCGAGATATTAAGTTGGAGGGAATATTATATAATCCTCTTAGCTGTAGATAATTGGCTGAGCACACCAGTGGACGTCAATAGAGTGCCATGTGCAGCCTCAGATGTAATATCCGCTTGCCAGATAGGCCCCGACGTCTGAATAGAAGAGTAACACAAAGGATAATAAGTAAAATCCTGCAAGATGCTCCGATAAAAATGCTTATAAAATTATATAAGCTTATCAGTGTGAATATCACTACTTAAAAAATATTAAACATGCTGTGCCTTACCGAATCATTTAATGATTAGGAGAGCACCGAGAGGTTATTTTTGCTCTTTAGAACAGATCTCAAATTACACTATGCAATATAAAGAAAACTGTTACCTCGACTGTGTACATACTTCACGTTTCTAAAATCAAAACTATATGAATTTAATGAGTGATAGCAAAAAGTATACGGTAATATACTTATATAACAGAAGCTCTACTGCAAAAAATATATTATTTAAGAAAAAAGATATATGCCCTTGAAATTACGATAATCCTTTTGAAATGAATATTTTAGTCTTTGTGTAAGCAGAGACATAGCGTAATAACCTTTGTAAGTAGCTCGTAAGAGACTATTGTGTTGAAGCGTCATATCTCAGGGTATTACCAAAGATTAATTACCATTTGTACAATGTCAACAAATTGAGTCAACGACCTCTTAAGTGAGATCATTTAACATTGAAACAGATGAAATGTGTAAATTATTCCTCTTCATTATACTATATTTAAAAAAATATTAAATTACGCGGCATTTAATCAATAATAACAAAAGAAACAGAAAATCTAAGAACTTTGTCGAATGTTTCTTTTTTACACGGAGCAAACGGACAGGAGGCTCATCTGATGCACAGTGATACCGCTCAAAGCGAGAGGGCTCGCAAGTGCGTTGCCGACATTTAAAGAATAAGTACGCTTTTTTCTTAAAGGACTTAAGTCGAAATGGTTCAGAAATACTTCGGTGGTCTGGTCACATAGTGATGGTGCGCGGCAAAAAGGTTGCTGTTTAGCGAAAGTAAACTGCAAATAGTAAATACTTTCTATCAAATTTATGAAAGCCAATTAAGTGTACTAATTACATTTCATAAAAATGTCAGTGTTCATTATTCTCATTAATTTTCCTAAACTCTCAAACCTAAGATCTATAATCTGTCTAACCTTCGTATAAGCAACTATAGAACAAAACCTAGCCCCAAGTCTTGCTAATTAAGCAAGGCACAACGTAAAGTAGGTCTCGATTACACGATAATTAACCAGCTCGCTGTAGCTCAGGTGTTTCTAATTAAGATCCTATGCTCGATCTTGATTAATTAGCTCATACCGAGAACATATGTTAAATTTTGCATGCGGCTTTGCTAACTTGTTCTCACACGAAATCATTAAGATAACATCCATATATTTCCTTAAGATTTTTTTGTATTAACACGTCGGTAATAATAATTATGTAAATAGAAAATAAAAAATTAAATAAATCAGTGGCGCTACAACCTCTTTAGGTCTTGGCCTCAGATTTCTGAATCTGTTTCATAATCATTTTTAAATCTAATAGGCAAGTAGGTGATCAGCCTCCAGTGCTTGACACACGCCGTCGACTATTTGGGTCTAAGACATGTCGGTTTCCTCACGATGTGTTCCTTCACAATTCGAGCAAATGTTAAATGCGCATATAGAAAGTCCATTGGTGCATAGCCGGGGATCGAACCTCAGGTATGAGAGTCGCACGCTGAAGCCACTAGGCCAACACTGCTCTAAATAAATAAATAATTAAATAGAAAATAGGAGCGTCAAATGCCAAGATCGTGATATAAATAGTCCATCTGCAAATTACGTTACGCTAAAGTAATCTTTCAAACTGAACTGGAAATAAGCATCTCTTATTAATGAAGCAAAAACTCTTTACCCGTTATGAAATGGAAGGCTCCCAACAATTTAGGTTCGACTATCGCTCAATAAAACCGTAGATCGGGGTCGAATCGCAATTTTATACCTGAATAACCGAAAGATGGGTTACCTTTCATCCAGTTTAGTTACCGTTAAATTATACGATAGTTCGCTTTGGCCGTGGCCCGTGCTATCACGTCTTTGGCTGTATTGTATCATATTGGAACGGCTATGAAGCGTTTCAGGTCAGTAAGTACAACTCATCATATTGGTTAGCACAAAACAAGGTAATTCTCGATACAAACGATCTATTATGTTCGAGCTTCGGGCATGAAAACGCCTACAGATAATCATTATAATAGCTTTTTACTATAAACTGTGTGGCTTAGTTATCGCACATCGCACATTTAGTGCGTACATGCAAGTCGAATCTTAGCAAAACATTTGTTAGGATCGGATGGTATTGAATGCACATTTCAGTTTGCGCATAGAGAAAAATATAAATTAAATAGAAACAGAAATGTTTTGTCTACCTTATAGAATCCGACATAATACACACACCGTGGATAGTGCTGGAACTTTGTATAACATTAGGTGGTTATCTTAATCAGGGTAATTAACATATGAATTTTATATATTAGATTACGATTATTATAGAAACGGCTCGACCGATTCTTATGAAATTTTTTATGCATATTCACTAAGTCTGAGAATCGGCTAATATCTATCTTTCAAACCCTTAAGTGATAAGTATGGGTGTCCACCACAAAAAAATTTAAAAAAAATCACTGAATAACCTAAAATCCGTTTTCATTTCGAAAAACCGAACAGTCTCTCGGGTAGTATAGCAAAGTGTTCCATGTTGGTATGTACTAAAAAGATAGGCTAAGTAAAATCACATTAAGGAGAAACGAAGTTCGCGGGAGCAGCTAGTGTTTATGTATATTCTATTTCACAGTTCAAGGTAGACAATAATATTAGTTTGAACAAAACACAATCTATTAGAAAACAAGTCTATTGTGTCTACAAACGAGGTCAGCCAGAAGTCAAATAGTAACAAAAGGCTATTGATAACAAGGGGGCAAACATATTGTGATAAACACTGCACCGTAGAGCCAATGTCCTATTTCCCGATTTGCTTTAATCACTGTCGCATGCACTCAGCCACTCAATCAGTGTTGTAATTGGCACACAGCGCCTTTTACGAGCAAATTGTCCTCGGGCGAATGTTCATTTCAAGCATTTGAGCTTTCATATGACAAAACGCTTGAGTTAAAGCATAGGAGACGTGTCATTAAATTAAATTAGTGCAAGAAGGTTCCGTAAGATAGCTTAAATGAAGTACGTAACTTTTACATTTAGTACACAATTTTATATTTAACTAGCTGACCCGACAAACGTTGTTTTGCCATGTATATTATTTCTAAGAAACATTGTTTTAGTTCAAGAAAAATAACTATCTGCTATAATAAAAAATAGGGATTTATCGTAGAGGGGTGAAAATTGAGGGTATTGTTGTATCATAAAAAAAAAGTCTAAAAATTTAATTAAAAAAAATTGGGGTGGACACCCCAAGATAGATAGTAGCTGATTCTCAGTCTTATTGAATATGTATAAAAATTTTATAAGAATCGGTCGAGGCGTTTCGGAGGATTATGGTAACGAACACGAGAATTTTATATAATATATAGAGATGATAATAATCTTTAGGCGTTGACTTAATAAGCTATTGGACAAAATTTACTCGTATCGGTTAATATTTTAAATACTCTACGTATTAAATATTTCGGTGTGAAAACTTCTTACAACTTACAATACAAATAACTACAAACTAGGCCTTTATTTTAACTGATCTATTAAAAAGTACTGCATGAATATTTAAATCTTTTATACTGCGGCTTTATCGTCACCGATTTAGCTCTGTTCCGGTTTTTTATTTATTCCGCAATGATTCTCATCAAAATGCGTATTATGTAAAAAATCTATTTAATATTCAATTGAAATCCGCGGTTCTATAGTGAAATTTACCATACTTTAAAATATATACGAAAGGTATTATGCTATTAAATAATTATAATATGTATAATGTATATTTTGATAATAGAACAGGTAGCATAATAAGCGACACCGCCGCTCTTGGACCCTCACTCTCATTTAAGTAATGAAAGTTGTCATATAGAGCTATTTACTTTTAAAAGACCGAAACTGTCAAATGTGTATGCTCCTTGGTACATTCGTGACGACCTCCATCTCAATGTAGAGGACGTCACAACAATAATCGAAAAGATTATTCGTGGGCTCCGTGAATGTGGAGGCTATTCAGTTTCTTGTCACCACGGGCCTAGTGAGACGATTATAAAGGACCAAACCATTCGAATTAGGGAATTAGTATGAATGCACGTTAGTCTTAAGACTTAAGTGCTAAACAATGGTAAGTGGAAGCAATAGTATACAAGAACAGAGATCTACTTAATAAAGACTATTAGTAGTATTATTGGTCACTGTCTTATGTTAAATATCCTTTTTAGTAAAACAGGTTAGACTTAAATTAGTTATTAGTCTTAAGTTAGGCTAGATCATAATGTTAAATAATGTTTGTGTGCAGAGACAATTTATTAAATAAAAACAACTGTAAATGTGTACTTTCACTTAACATTGTATGATTGACTATTGAGTTTGATTCCCTTCGGACTTATGACGTGCTGTGAGGAGACAAAGACGTATGTCGAAGATCAAGAATTGCAATAGGGACCGCTATTCTCTAGTGTCTTTTTGTAATGCCTTGCCCTTTAGGTAATATCTAGAACAACTTCTTCAAAGAGTCTGGAGCTGTCTAAACAATTTTACTCTCAGTGATACAATAATAAAAATCAGAGATTACTCATCAAAACATCGAGTCAATTCAATCAAAATTTTCTTTACGTTAAAATCCCCCTTACAGACTCATTATAATCCTCAAATAGCTTATCACTCTACTTTGCAAATAAACGTGACAAAACATAATTTATTCACCTATCTACTATAATACAAATTATAGTTTAATAAGTTATCGGTACAATTCACAAGAGATTTCTGCAATCGACACGCGCAAGTTCCAAACTAACGTTGAAATTAACGGGAATAAGCTCACAAGTTATGCTATATTTGGGTTGAGTTATATGTCAATTACAGGCCGTAGGGCTACGAACATATATGTGCATTAATTATTAACGCTTCCTGGAATCATATCATTGAAACAATTATTTATTTTATATTGAATAAAAAATTAATTTAATTCTTTAAACAATAATATAAACTATTTCCAATTTCATGTTACAAATAATTAAACCTGATGCTTTCGTTGAAGCTTCTATTTTGGAAGCTGTAACCAAACGACGACTCATTGGTCTAGTGGTTAGAACCCCTGACTGCGAATCCATGGGTCCCGGGTTCGATCCCCGGCTGAGGCGAACATCGATGTGATGAGCATTTGGTGTTGTTCTTAGGTCTTGGGTGTTTAAATATGTATTTATATGTATATCTATCTTTAATATGTATGTATATCCGTTGCCGTTGCCGTACCCATAACACAAGCTTCACCAGCTTAGCATGGGACTAGGTCAATTGGTGTGAATTGTCTTTAAAAAAAAAAAAAAGAACGTGATTAGCTACTGCCTTCCTTTTGTTACTCATAATTAGAATATACAGAGACGTTAAACCAATAAAGTATTAACACTCGTGCTATTAAAGTTTTAAACATTTAAAAATCGATTTAATATAAATAGAACAGCACTTAAGTATTCCCGCATGAGTAGTCATGAATAACAATAATATCGATTCCAATTCGTAGAACAGAAATCATTCATAACAAAGAAAGATAACACAATCGTGTCTATATAAACATTGATAGTGTTAAATATTATTTAAATATACGAAGAATACTAGCCGCGTGTTCATAGCTCATACCTTTAAGTCGGCCACTGACGATACGTCCATTTAGTAGACTTCCTTTTGGATGCACTCCAAATGGAAATTTATCGAGATACGGTACCATTCACGATACTTCCATTTGGATGCATGGCGTCACTTCGAACTTTGCAATCGTACGGAAAGGAAATGAATAATACTATGGATAACAATACTTTACTGGTGGCAGCAGTTGTGTGTATTTTATTAAAAAGACAAAAAAAAACCTAAGAGAAGGTGGATGAAGGATTGGTTGAAACAAATAAATACTTTTATTTATTTAATAATATAAATATATTTATTTAAAAATAGAAATACTTTTATTTTTTTCTATTACTTCCAACACAAAGTCACGCGCGGACAAAGACGTAATAAAAAGAAAATTATAACGCTTGACAAATACACAGCACATGCACCACCATCGACATCAAAACATAAACTGAAACAAAAACCTCAAAAAAATGGACGCCGTTTCGCCCATTCATGGACAATTCGGACTGCTTCCATATGGCGTGGCGCACGTTTCTGCCATTGACGGACGGCCACGGATGACGTCCATTTGGCTTGGACGCATGGATTTCAATCCTTTTGGAAATCCAGGGCTGGCTGACGTCCATCCAAATGGAATACTTTTTTACCATTCATGGGACGATTTTGGACGACGACTACTCCATTCGGATTAATGGACGTATCGTCAGTGGCCGCTTTTAGACTTTTGACATTAACGCGAGTACTACACATTTAAATATTCTTCGAAATATAAACGCGACTTTATTATCTAATTCTAAATTACTTGTAATCTTACATTACACGTTAAATTTGTGGGGACCCGGCCTAATTTGAATAAGTAGACGTTTCGATGGCTTTTCAATAATTGTCGCAAGACCACTGGTCTCTCATTAACCAATTTACTGTTATAACTTTTGTTTAGAGTATACAATGTACAGATAGATTTAATTTAGTTTGTATTTGTAATAAAACCGTTATTTAAAGTTTACAACAAGAAAACGTACATAGTTTATATGATTAATAAATCTTGAACATAGAAAATAATTCACAACTTTAAATATGAGAGGAAAGAGTTTTCCGCCGCCAAGTGACACTGATTAATGATGGCCACCTCCAGATTGCTGCACATGTGATTCAAACAGCACCTGGCAATTTATAGTTTTCTGTTCTTCAAAGTTGAGTACATACATGCTTATTATATAGGTATACGTATATGTAGTTCCGTCACGACGTTATCCCGGTTCGATTCTCGATGATGGGACGCAAAATTGTCCTGTTTTCAGAAACCATGCGAAAATTTAAGCAGCAGAATATTAAAAAAAACTTATTTGAAATCGTCACCAGTTTGTTCTTCTGATAAATATAAATATAACTAAACACAAAACCTCTATTTTGTGATTCGTAACTTTCAAGCCAATAAACTTTTACAACTAACTTCTAATTAAATAACATTAAAAAGGTGTTTTTTTTTTCATTGACTACTTATTATTAACCTATATTAAACCAATGTCCCGTTTTGAGTCAAAGAATAAATGGTCACTTTATATGACCCTCTTTAGTCCATGTCTGAGGGTCTTGGTCAGCCAAGAAACATCTGGAGCGGACAATCTGTTTCCACCAGCTTCTGTCCAGGGCCTCTCTTATAACTAAGTATTGTTTTGTGGACTAAGTATTGTATCGGTATTCCTGATGAACGGTCACGTGATCTTGTGCCTCCTGTGTTACTTCTGATAAGATGACTTATGAAAGCCGCATCTTAATACTAACTTAAAAATTTACAAGAATGCGAATGAATGTGTTCTTAAATATAGAAAGTAAAAGTACTAAAATAAAGCCTATATAAACAGACAATATAATTGTATAGATTCACGAATCACGCGGGATCGACGTAATGGACAGTGAAAGTAACCAATTACTTTCGGACATAAGAAAGTTAACGATTTTAATCCAATTTAAATTTCCGCGCATTTAAAATAACTCAACTAAGACCACGTCTAGAAATCAAAGAAGAAAAAAACCACGTGTTCCTTACTGAGGTAAAGCTGGCACAAACCACATCGTAATCTGTGACGGCAATCCAAGAAAATACAGACAAGATAGGAAAGTACAAGAAACAACGCATAAACCGCACCTTGAAAAATATAGGAACAAGTTTCCAAGTTCGCTATTAATAAGTAAGAAGTAGAGATTTCTTGAACAATCCGCGTTAATCCCAAAAGTGCGAAATGGGTGGAACATTTCTTATATTACTACCTTTTAGGGGTATCAAATACAATGAATAAAAGATGTTTTTATAATCGTATGTGGTAAAGCTGTGTTGGCCTAGTGGCTTCAGCGTGCGACTCTCATCACTGAGGTCGTAGGTTTGACCATCGGCTGTGTACCAATGTACTTCTTTCTATGTGAGCATTTAACATTCGCTCAAACGGTGAAGGAAAACATCATAAGGAAACCGGCTTGCCTAAAACCCAAAAAGTCGTTGGCGTGTGTCAGGCACAGGAGGCACTCAAGAGGCTGATCACCTACTTGCCTATTAGATTGAAAAATGATCGTGAAACAGATGCAGAAATCTGAGGTCAAGACTTATGAAGGTTGTAGAGCCACTTATTTATTTATGTTGTTGTTATAAAATCAGTTACATATCATCCGTCCCCATCTTTATAGAGCCTTAATGCAATATTAAGAACATTACACAACTTAAAGTTTTTTAAATGTCAATTCGTCACCGCTCGTAATGCTATCACAGTTTATTTCACTCAAAATCTTTGCCAAAAACAAAATATTTCACTTAGGTAATGAAGAAATCCAACATATTAAATCTCCCGCTATACCCTCCTAACGTTCATTAAGCTCCAACGTACACAACCCATCTAACGTTGAACATAATTCAACACAAAATTATCTAATATTCTACTATTTTGTAGAGAAGGCAGTCAACCCTGAACCGAGCAAAGTATTCGGGTGTTTAGAAAGTTCCCCACATTACTCGATAATTGATAAAGTTGAACATATAACGTGGGATGCGGGCCGCCTCAATATCGGCTAAACTGTTGACGCCTTTGCGAGTTGAGGTAAATGCTTTGAAAGGCAGCCTCTTCATTTGTTCGCACTTCACACGTCGAATTTACGGCACCGGTAACTTTGACAAAATTATAGTGGAGACTAATTGGAATGTGTTGCTTTGTACGGTTCTCTAGCGTTGATACCCACGCTTCCATTTCAAAGGGCAAAGTTACAATTTCTGTTATAATTATTTTCCATGTTCCAAGCTGTACAGTGTTTTGAATATCACTCTTTCATACTAATCTAAAAAGTGATTTATTTATTTATTTACACTTTCGTTGCTTAATGATATAAAAATTTTACAAAATTACAAGTAAAGGAAAGGCTGGCAACTGGCGGCCTTATCGCTTTCGAGCGATCTCTTCCAGGCAACCACTGTGAGAAAAGAAAAAAAAAGAGATTTCAAACAATTGACTGAAGAAAATAATACTTCTTCTTCTGTCGCACTTTTCATTTCTGAAGGCCTTGTTAGTAGAGACGCGCAACTTCTTCCACTCTCCCCTGTCTTAGGCAAGCCTTTGCGCATGTAACACCCTTAAGGGCCTTTACTTGATTGATCCAGCGAGCAGGGGATCGGCTTCGAGGTCTGTCCCTAAACTCTGCCAAACACGACTTTTTTTCTAGACTTTCTGGATCTGTGCGTGTTAGTCCAAAAAAACTCAGGATGCGTTGGTAACAAAGTGTCGAAAGACCTGTAACCGTCTTAGTATAAACACGTTTGTTTCCTTAGCTGTCCAGGTAACCCTTAGCATCCGCCACCAACACCACATTTCCAGAGCATCTATTTTTCTATTCTTTATACAAATTAATACACTTGATACTTAAAATTCAAGCATCATTGTATTTTTAATTACCTTAGGGCCCATAATAAAAACCTGCTCGTGTTGGTGAAGTAACAAAGCCATTAAAAATACGCTTTAATAACTAGTATATGTAGATACTTAACAGAATTCAAAACTTAAGTAAAATGCTCAAGCTTTTTAAAACGAAGTATCGTATTCCCAAGGGGAAAAAGTGACCATTTATTTCATTGAAAATTATAACGAGATGGTTTATCTTATTCCACTTTAATCATTAAGCGCTTTGCAAAGGAACAAAGATGGAGTTGTCTCAAATTATTTAACGTATCTTACGCAAATTTAATAAAGCATGCACGATACAACTCTTACTTAATACAATATCGCCTTTCATCGTTTCAAATTACTCCTTTAATACAGCCTCGTACGTTATCAAATTACATTATCTTTCAGAGTTTATATAGACGTCGATCAAGAATACATTATCGTTAACAAGCTAATATAAAAACGGTATATCCATATTAATTAGAAACTCATAAGTAATTTTAGAGGACTGTTTTTATTCTTTTCACAGCTACATAAACAATTAGAAGGTGCATGTTTGATTAATGTTTTTAAACAACGAAATAATTTAACACAACATAATCCTTTTTAGATATGATAGCGACTCAGTTCCTTTATTAAGATGATTTTAGACACATTTAAACTATAAAAGAAGGGGTTTAAAAATGTTCCACGTTTTTGTGAGATTATCTTCTACATCGCTCGCATAATCACTATGCTTATTATATTTATCCTGAATCCAAAACCGTTTCATTTATATATATATATATGGGTTAATAAACCATGGACTTATAAGCAACTAACCACGACGCGACGCGGCGGCGCGAGGTTTGTTTTCTGATTACAAAGTCCTTGATATATATATATATATAAGGGTTTTCGATTAAAAACATAAAAGAGCCGGAATTTTCAAAAACGTGTAACAATAGATATAGTTATAATTTACAAAGTAAAATATAATAAGGCTTATTTTCAAGTACAATTTTTTCTAATTAATTACATGTAAATTGTTCAGAAAACAAAATATATAACCAACAAGAACACTATAAATATCGCGTAATATACATTATTTCTAGGAACAAACCAATTAGCAAAACAGGAAAATATTTCATGGAAATAATACAAGATAAATAATAATGCGACGAGGAAAGAACTTGTTATAATTATATGAAATTAGTGATGTTTTTTATGTGTTGCTTTATATATTATAATGCAATATTGTATAACTTTAACATTAATCAACAGATTCTTCCTTGGAAATCTACAATATCTTACTAATAATAATCCAGATTGAGCATTCTATTAAACGAGCTGGATCTGGACATCCATAGTTGGTCACCTCAGACTTTGAGAGCGATTTTCGTTTTGTGTTTAATTTTTTTTTATTGTTTAGATTAATTAATTTTATTACTTCTTGTACCTATGCTATGTTTGCCAGTAAGTGTTTGGCACATTGAAAACTGTATTTTATTTTTCTTCTGTCAATGTATTAATGTGCCAGGCGTTGGCAAGCTTTTATAAATAAATAAATATGAATTCAGTTTTAATTAAAAATAATATAGTGTCTATTATATTACCTACTAGCTGACCCGGCTAACTTCGTTCCGCCTTAATAATAATATCGCTGTTACTTTAGTTAAACTTAATTTAGGATTTCTTAAAGGTGATAACTTTTTTTGCAAATAGAGAAATGTTTTATTGCTTGCCATTGCAAAAGAAGAATGGCAGTTTTACACATTAGGCCTCTTCTCTCTATCGCTAATATTGCGATACTGCATGTTAAAGCACTTTTTTCTTTACAACATTTTTTGATGAGGTAACACATGTTTTCGATCAAGATCAAAGCCTGGTTATGCATCTCCTCATTTACCTCAAGTTCGGAATTTCTTGAAGTGACACGAATTCGACGTAAAATGGTGCGTAGTTTGTCAACAAATGTCACCACATGCCGTGTGCATTCGTAAAATTAATTAATTTATTTATTGTTATTCGATAACTTATCCGATATTTTATTACTTATTCTGCTATTCGGAGTGGGGAAAAATCCATCAAAAAAGACATAACTAACATCGGTCCAGCCGATCTCGAGTTATAAGTGTTGTAACAAACACGACTTTCTTTTATATATATAGATATATACTAGCAGACCGGCCAAGCATTGCTTTGGCTAAGGTTTTTGTTATATTACATAGTAGTAAACTATTCAATGAAAACGGTAGGAGAACACCAGTCATGGGGACGACCGATGACTGACCGATGCTTTTTTGGTGGTAATGTCATAAAATTGTAGCTTATGTGAAACGTTGGTACTTTTAACACAACGCCATCTGTGAGAATTGTGACTATCAATTAAATTGCAATAAAATAATATTGCAGGTATAAATTGAGATGTAAGCTATCCTATCTTTTAAGTTAGATCCAACCGCATACGGTGTGCAAATTTGATTGAAATCGGTTCAATAGTTTAGGAGTCCATAGCGACAAACAACGTGACACGTAATTTTATATATTAAGATTTACCGTTATAATTTTAGCTACAAACATTTAAAACACATCTAAGTACTAGTCTGTCAATGTACCATGACGACACCAGTTGGTAAATTTATTTTAACAAAAACACATTTTAACGAATTTTCTTCCGGCATTGTAAGTCCATAGGTGGTATCACTTAGACAATAATTTCACTTTCAGTATTTAGAAGGTTATTCATATTTTTCTACTTATGTTTCACGGCACAAAGGACTCATAAAACAATACCATACAGAAAAATATTTCAACGAATTTCTACTGACATGAGTATTCATAGGCGGCTGTATCATTTAATAAATAATAGGTGTAATAGGTGAACCTACGCACAACGGACCAATTATGAGTCTAAGTGCGGAAACTGAGTCCACCATACCACAGGTTAGCCTCCTGCTCGTTTGCCCCCTGTTCAGTAAAAAATCGGTTGTCTGTAAAGTCAGTTTACTGACGATAGATGAACGTGACAACGTCATAAGAAAATACTGATGGAATGGTTGCATTTTTCAAAAGAAAATTTTATTTTATTTGTTTTATAGATATTTTTCATGGATATAGAGGAGAGGAAGAGGAAATTACAATTGAATTGATCAAGTTACATTTATTTGTACGCATAAATACAATTATGTCAATTTTGAGAGACAGATTTCGAACGCGGAGGCCGATTGTGCCTCTTTGTCGCTCGATCCGCACTCTCGCTTCCACTTCAAGCCTTAAATGGAACGCCTCAGAGGTAACGCCGCATGCGTCATGTTTTTTCGTGCGTGCAGCCGGCTCCATCGAATTATAAGACGTTGTCACGTCAAAACGACAACTGCTTCTTCCAGCTGAAAGCACTCATTGACTTAAAGCCTAAAATGCATTGAAGAATGTGACCATTTCATATTTAAGTATTTAGAAGTCATTCCACAACACAAAGATCTCATATAAAACCGTGGCAGAACCCGATGGTAAAACGGTCAACCTTGAAACGTCTGCGAGATGTTCACGCTCCAATAATCGAATCACGCAACCGTTGCGTCCTCGTGTCGTATGCACTACGTGACGATTGATTTCAAACAAGCCAAGCGCAATGTAGGGATCACTGAGCATTTGCTAAGGGACTGCTGTTCAGTTACTAAGATAACTAGCTAGCTATTAGATTATATGCACATGAGAGCATATGCAAGCATTAAATTTGAAGTGAAACTTCTTTAGGCGCATGAGGGTAAAATATTTACGGAACGTCACGAAATTGTGCAGCGTTTTTGTCGAAGAAAAGAGTGAGAGAGCGATTGAGACCGATTGAGAGAGAGTGAGAAGGGCGAATTACCTTATAGAAATTCAAACTAAAGTTTTAGATTTGTTTAAATATCAACAAGACTTAAAAACTAGTTTGCCTAGTAAGTTACCCTTCTGACATGTGTGCTTTGTACGCACGCACTTTTTTTTTAAATTTAAAGTGTTTTATATTTCGCCTATATTAATACTGGTCAAATCATAATCACCATATCTTTTCTGGTACATTAAATATAACCAGTGACTCTACAACCTTTTCGGTCTGGGTCTCAGATTTCTACATCTATGTCGTGAACATTCATTTTTTCATAATAAGCTAGTAGGTGATCAGCATTCTGTGTCTGACTCATGCCGTCGATTCTTGGTACAGGCATGCCAGTTACCTCACGGTTCTTCACCGTACGAGCGAGTGTTAAATGCGAACTTAGAAAGAAAAATGCACTGGGTTATGATTCGAGCGTACGACCTCAGTGTTCAGAGGCACAAGCTCAAGCTCAACACTGACGATTTAATTTTTTAGATTAATTATAATAATAAATATCTAAAGAAATCCACCTACATCATTCACGGTCTAAAATTCATTAAATAGATTCAAGCAATTATAATATAAATCAACTGAACGAATAATTGAGTAATGCCATCCAGTTAAGCGCTGATCAAAACCGCAAAGTTTTGGTCTACACAAATTACAGACAATCACAAGCAAACAAATATCACCAAACCTATGCAGCATTGGTTATTGTATGAACTATTTATTCCGGCAACGCACTTGCGAGCACTCTGGCAATTACTTCACTTAATATCGTATGAGCCTGCCAGCCTGCCCTGTTACATAAAATATTTAATCACAGATTTAAATGTACACGCATACATACGCAACGAACTCTTAGCCGATACATTTCAGCACTATCTAATTTTTGTCATACTCAAGTTGCACCCACAGCCATGTTATAATTTTTTGGTCTAAGTCGATTTCCTTACGATATTATTCAGGTTCGAACACACAGGCGAATAATAAATCCATATATAAATAAACAACACTTAATTCCAAATATTCTCTATCACAATTTGTGGGTTAGACAGTAACTACCGTTGGCGAATTAGCTATACCTGTGCGATACTTGGCCTTAATGAATTCACCAAGTGGTGACTAAGCGCCCAGCGGTCTACGAGACGGCTATTAACTAGTTTCAGACACGTGTATACGAACTCAGCCGCGTTGTATCAAAGAGGGTAGTTCAATATTGCGAGCTCAGCTAACCACTTGACCCTGCTCTTGATGCCCTAACGGACACTTATTGCTTCGTAAGTGGTAAATTTGAACAACGGTTTCTATTGAGAAACTAAGTTCTTAAGATTAACTTTGTTACATAACTGTTATGAAGAGCGGGAATAAAAGGGCAAGTTCTTTAAACATTCATTAGTAAATTAATTTTATAAGCGCATTATACTAATTCTCGAGCAATGTTTACCAACAGGTTTTAACGTGCGATTCTCTTCCCTGGGGTCGTAGGATTGATCCCCGGCTGAAAACTAGTGGAGTTTTTGACCACACGCTCGTACGGTGAAGGGAAACACCGTACCTTAGACCCAAAAAGTCGACGGTGTGTCAGGAACAGAAAGTTGATCACCTGCTTGGCTATTAGAAGTGATCACAGAACAAATACAGAAATCTGAGGCCCAGACCTAAAAAAGGTTGTAGCGGAATTTGTATACTAATACTCTATTACATATTTTCTGAATGAGAACTTCAAACAAGGTCTTACCAATAAAAAATGTATAGACCGTAGTACTACATATTACTAATGTAGTTGCAAAGTGACTTGGTTACAATCTGATGTTAAAACCGTATTTCCCAAAATTGTACGGTGAAGCGACTTAACTCTCTAAAGAGACTTTCAACACCATTATAAACTTTAATAGTTCTTATATTTATCGCTTAGTATTACAGGTATATGGCTGACCAAAGCACTTGACCCCGCTCTGCCACTCACCTAACCAGACCTTATATTCGCTCGAACACTCATTACGTACAAGATTTATTAAAGGATTTTTATTAAGCTCCGCTGCTTTGTTGCTGCACTTTGGAAATTAAATTCCGCTTGTAAACTACTAATGTATGTTAAAATATTGAAACAAATTGCAGTAAAATTCTATCGTATTTTAACAATAGAATTTTACAGTAAATATATAAATAATTACACAATTGACTAACAATAAATACATGAAATCAGATAAGCAACACATTCCTTCAACAAAGTATGTATTTGTTTTGTTATTTTTTGCATATCCCTTGAGTTGCGATAATTTTTGATGCTCTTATTGTTTTCCTTTATAATCAAGTAGGTGAATATTAGTAGGTTAATATAATTCAACTCTATGTTATATGTGTTAGATAAAAAGCCCTTCATTACTATACAACGAGTATTAATAGGACAATTTGATTCAATAAACGCAATTAAGTTACTCATATTTTACCAATTAAGTATTCCAATCTGACATATTAGTTATTTGCTGAGGTAAGATAACATAAAACAAAAACGATACAAATATTAAGCGCAAATTGCAACATAATCTAAACTATACAATATAAATTGCAGAAAATAAATATTGCGTTTAGTTCAAAATTATTAGAGCGATGCGTGCAAAGGCGTATTGTAAGTAATAAATGCAAACATTATTATACTCTATATACTTATGTGAAGGTTATAAATAATATCGTAACATATAAATTACTATGTACAATATATTTTTCAGTATACCTGCGAACTATTTATATTACACATTTCTGCATATCTTTTATTAATATAATAAATAAATTCCTTTGTTCCTACAAATCTGAAATACACCTTTCAGTTATACGCCATTAACCAACAAATTGTAGTTTTAGTATAGAACAACCTGTAAATTTTATAATAAACACATCCCTCTCTTCAAAATATTTTACTTGATATATGTAAAACAAGCGACAGACGTTGTCCTGTACACACATCTTAAATAAAAAATTCTAACTTAAAAAAATAAACAAAAAACATCTAATTGTAAATAATCTGAACTATTCTTGAATCCACTTAAAAGTTCATATGTCCGGTTCCTGTATAGTGTTATTAACAAGACATTCTTTTATTTCAAAAAAAAATCACAGATATATCTGATTTCGTTAATTTTTTATCACTGAACTATTACACCAACTACATTACAATATATTTTATTGTAAATTATTAATTATCCAGTGGCTCTAGAACGTTATATGATCATTGTTATTTCATATAAAAATATTAAGACTTTTGTTTGATACGTCATGTTGTCGATATTTTGATATGAGACATGCCGTTTTCCTCACGACGTATTCCTACACCGTGCGACTTGCGAGCGAGGGTTAGATGCCCACATAGACTGAAAGCCTATTGATGCACGGCCAGTAGCTAACAACAAATTAAAAGCCCGCGCGGCAAAGCCCCTTGAGATTAGGGTAAAAAACCACCTTTACCGGGGAAAGCGAGGTCCCTTACTTCGTTGACTCCAGTGAGCTTCCGTCCTGCCTTCCGATTGACTACCCTGCGTCGGCCCAAGCCGGGGTCCGAATCTCACAGGAGACGTCCTTACGCTTGTCGCGGGAAAAGGTCCATTCCGGCCGAGCCCTTCAGGCCAGCAGCGAGATTCCATTAAAAAATGCACAGCCGGAGATCTAACCCACGGATGAGAGTCGCACGCTGAAGCCACTAGGCCAACACTACTTATGTAAATTATGACGCGTCATATATTCCAGAAACCTATTTTGTCTCTCTTTCAAATTGGCAACTACTTATGATAATATTAACAAGTCTACAAGACCATCAAAAGCGAGAATAGTCAGTTAGTGCCGATAGGAAGTTAAAATTCGCGAGTATCAGGCGATTGGCGCCGGTCCATGTGCAATTACTTGATTGGCCCTTTCCTATCTCTTTGTTGCCTTTAATCGACATTGCACTCATGCCCCGTTTACTTCAATAACTGTATCGTTTGATATTTTAAATCTGATTACGTTTGAACAGGGATTTTTATTTATTAATCCGATACATTGGTGAAACACTTTTCGTTTATTCTGGCGATAAAAGCTTGTTTTCTATTTACATATTTGCATATATCAACAAAAAAGGTTACTTTAGATTACAGATTGTATACTAAAAGTAGGACCAAGAAATAGTAAGTAAAACTGTCTTCGCGGTTCTAATAACTGGTGTCGTTTTTATTACTGTATTAACAGGAAATATTTTAAGAGGCGGGACTTGACTTTGACTTTATTTAGCAGTAGTAACAATTTAGTTTATTCTTTTAAATAAAAAATGTCGTTTGTTTAATGATTAAATTCAGTTTTTTTAAATCTATTAATGTACTTAATTGACTTATGTTTTCAGTTTCTAATCTCTTGTTTACCATTGTAATTTGTTTTGGCTTTGTATATTATCGTGTTTTCTTTTTTTTTGTAGCTGTAAGATTACTTAAAACAAATAAATGAGAATCCCGAATCGTATATTTTGTGTAAAAAAAGACAATAGAAGAATTTCTACGTATTCATAGGTAAGCAAAAAGCGAATATAACGAATTGAGATAGCCCGACCTCTGGCAGCTGATTGCGTGCCGAGTCTAATCAACTGTGCACTCAACCCTATGGAGAATGTACCTTTACATCCCACACGAAATGTAAGCCGTATTTGGGACTGAAAAAGCCAAATTCACTCAACATAGTGACCTATTTAACATATGAATTATTTCATTACGTGATAACCGGTATCATTTAATAGCCAGTGAATGTGTTGACATGATTATGTAATTGTTCGTACATTGACTGCACTTATTGTATGATAAGCGATTGTTTAAGTAAATATGACCGGGCTATCTATGTAAATATGAACCAGTACCAACATTATAATGTTATTACGTCGAGAAATAAATTACAGTCCCTTTCAATAAACCCTGTATCCAAACGTAAAGATATTGTCAATGATAATTTTATGCATTAGACGTAAACGGAATAATATGTACCTACCCATTTTTATAGCGAATATGTGTACTTTCCACCGTGAGGGTTGGATCAGGTTGAAATTAATTTACTGACCTGCCACAACTATACCGGTTGGCAAACCTCCAGAACATGACCCGGTTACTACTAAAATTTCCGACGCTTGATAAGAATGTCGGAAAATGAAAAAAAAAATCATTCTTGCTAATGGAACGTGCATAACTGATAAATAATTTTCAGTCTTTGAATGACTTAGAGCTCTATAAATTTAATAAAAATACCTAAGAGAAATCTAAAAAAGTATGGTACTTTTCGGTTGATTAAATTTTTATCGCAACTTAAACAAAGTCGCTTATCTGGCTAAAAGGATGGAAGCTAGAATGTATAAACTTGGAAGCAAAACAGAAAATCCGATTAAAGCGTACTATAAATAGAAGCAGATTACGAGTATACGCTGTGAATCGTGCTTAAAAATTGCGCAATCGAACCGTGACCTTTGCAGTCGGCTCACGAAGCATCATTACTGTATTACATAAAATATCTGCGGAGCATACGTTATGTTAATAAGAACGTGTCTACAATGGCATTGGGTGATGAGGAAGTGAACGAGGTGAACTAGATTTGGTAATAATATTACTAGAATTTAAGAGAAATGTCTGTATATGCAGTTGCATGATTCGACAGGTGTTTACCTGACAGCTTCCTTGTAATATTGTTTTCAACCTCATTATTTTTACTTAATTTTTTATCGATTCCGTCCCAAAATCTTAAATTTAGTCCAAGTTATATATATTATAATAAACAAGGGAGTGGGGGAAAGTTTGCGCATCTGGGACACAAACGTCAACTTATTTACCATGCGATCGACACGTCACTCTCCCGCCGCCGCACCAACGACCCACCCCCCATTGATACCTAAAAATCGCTTCTGCGCATTTAAGGACATTTGTTCAAGATGTTTGGCGGTATCTGTATGTGAAAAGGAATGCGTTTGAAGGAATTTTAAACCGACTAATTTTAATATAGATACTAAATGCCAGCAAGTTTTATAACTAACACGGCACCTAGCAAACAAATAAATATGACAACACATTTAAAATCAAATATATACTATACAATTATAGATTAGTTTTGGCGAATGGGAAATCTCGTCCGGTTATATTAGCCTAACAATACGCTTATTCAAAAACAGAAGTAGACCATGTTATTTCCACCTTTTGTATACACACGTGCGGTGTCGATTATGTCGAAGAGCCCCTTTCAATTAAGTGCCAAACGTCACTGCCACGGACTTTTCAATCAGTGAAACATTTTCCATCCCTAAAGCTATGAATGGTGACCGCAACGAGAACAGCGTTTAAGTGGCAATATCAATTTCGTGCTGACGTCAACATCAAACTTCTATAGAGTGAATCGCGATCGAAACTGTTTACAGTCGCTGAGCTTAAATTCATTTTACCAGTATTTCATACTCCCATGTATTAATGATTGTCGCTGATGCGTTATTTTCCGCTACGAAATCTAGGGTGCTTAATTATGCTTGTTTCTACCATAGGTAGAAACAAGTATATAACCTCGACGTCCGCCGTTCCACAACTGAGCGTTTTTCAAGGCAGTTCTTGCCGCGCACCACCACTTTGTGGAACCAGCTGCCCACTGAAGTATTTCCGAACCAATTCGACTTAGGGTCCTTTAAGAAAAGAGCATACCAATTCTTAAAAGACCGGCAACGCACTTGCAAGCCCTCTGGCATTGAGAGTGTCCATGGGCGGCGGTATCACTTAACATCAGGTGAGCCTCCTGCCCGTTTACCCGTGTTCTATAAAAAAACTCTAAATAAAAACAAATTGCATATTTCCTTGAAAAACATCAGTTGTTGGCAAGAAAGCCTCCTAATTATTGATTGCTTATGTTTTATTTTGCAATAAAGTGCAATATCGTACCCCGAACCAGAATTCGCTTTGCATTTTTTCGTTAGTTATTTCACACCTGAAAAAACTTTAAACCGATCGCATGGTGAATGGCATGTAAGTGCCAATATCAATTTAGTGCAGACGTCATCAGCCGTTGGACGGGCTCCAAGCTGTGTTGTACCGCCAAGTCACGAAGGCTCGCGTAACACGCCACTTTATCCCACCCTCGATAGTGGTTATCCGCAACCAGCCACGCGAATCATCGAACAAAATGGACTATCCCATACCGAATTAATTGAGTTACGTATATTGAAGTGCCGATAGCTATTTAATTAACCTGACCTGAAAAGGCCTGCAAAGATACGCTTAACGTTTTCATCATTTATAAATGAAACAACTTATAAACATAAAATGACTATAGTATTGTCTTTTATTGACATAACTTTTACACATTTCTCTAAAACACTTTTTTACCGGATTGAAGTTATGTATTGTTATAAATTTACAATTATTATACACCGTGACCACGCACGCTGTAAAGCACGCGAAACGTCGGAAAAATTAAAATTATGTAAAATAATTGTAAATTTATAATAATACATAACTTCAATCCGGTATGTAATAAGTGGTTTCTTCAAAAAATTACTATTAAAATTCTAAGGTCAACTAAATTACCCAACACATTAAATTACTCGAGCAATAGTTTATAATATTACCTAATTAGGCGCTTATAAATCACTCCGCGTCATATAATACAACCTCTAATTTCTAATAAAGCCTAAAATTTTCCTCATTCCTAAGCCCATTGAGAAATGGCTCGTGTTGTGGTCATAAGCTACACGCAAATATGTAATCATGAATAAAATCACGGTGTTGTTAACGATGAAAACGACCGAATTATCATAATTTCCGAAATATCGCTTGAAACAATTTGAATGTCATTTAAAAGGAATTCTGTTTGTGATAATCTATTCAAATTGCATTAAACAAGGCCTGTTGTGAATTGTTACTATGTGGAATTACTACAGAAAAATATAAATATGTGTATCAAGGATATCATGTTTTACTTCTTACAATCTTAAACCTAGTTTCTTATAAATAAATTTGAAATCACAATTATCTACAGCCCCACTAAGAGACTGAATATAAATTTATTTAAGTTGTAAGTTAATTAAAAATATCGAAAGAGTGTATTTATTTCTATTGCCTTTTCAAATCAAATCAAAATTTATTTATTCATATTGCTAACAAAGGAAGAGAAGAAATAATCGTTAGCTGACGTGTGTGATATAAAAACTGCGTACATTATTAAATATTGCAAAACATTTGTACAACATTTCTGTATCGCTAACTTTAACTAAGTAACAATTATGTACTTCCCATTCTAAATCGAAGTTTTATAATCTTTTACTAAATTTAATAATACCGATCTTCACGAACGCAATCATCATAAACATTAATTCAAGTAAGATATTTCGTCAACAATATTTTAGAAATCAACGAATCCTAGATTAACCTACTTTATTCATGTCGAAATTAAATTATACAAACCAAGAATAAACTTCACCAATACAAATTTCGCTAAACAAGATGAACTCATTTCATTTTTAGGAGGTTCATAAAATGTATAACAAAAATATAACGAGCTATTTACACTACAAAATTGCTCGTTTCTAACTTTACGATCTGTTTTAATAACTCAATATCAGATGGTTTTAATTATGAAATATGTTGGAGCTAATATTTTTATGTTGTTAATTAAACCCAACTTATCTTGCGGATCAGGGGATAATAATTATTATATTTCAAATCCTGAAATCTAATTGAATATTTAGTATATACAAATGAATCTTTTATTCCTCGGAATTAAGTTTTTAGCCATAATAATACTTCTTGATACTAATTAACTTAGCCTGAATTAATTGAATTCATGATTACGCTAAATGCATATTTCACTTCCATAAAATGACTCAAGTAGGTACCCTTTCACTGGCTTTTTGAGCTAATACAATGAAATTGGGTTATCTTTTAAATCTATTTCGTTATACTACACTGAAACTAACGTCAGTTAAGCAATTTATATCCAAAACTACCGATCAGATTCCGAGTAGTACCAGGGAATCTGTATATATAAAAAACACCTGCAAACCTACATAGTAAATTCTGCAATCTGGGGGTGTATAAAGTGAAATCTAATATACTTATTAAACAATGTACGCCGCTTGCAAATTTTATTTTCAATATTATTTAACAGTTATAACTACAAAAAGTTTGTGAGGCTAAATTAACCCGAAAATTTAAAAGACTTTTTAGTGGTAGATTTTTTGAGATTTTTTGATTATCAGTCAGAGAAAAAAAAATCGAACGAAAATGTTTCTGACAAGCACTCCTTTAAGGATGAGAGATAGACTCTTATGATTAAGTTCTAGAGAAATGTCGTAGTGCTTGATAATCTGTCTGTTACATTATATGTATTAAAAAAGTCCGCCGCCGCGTTTATTTGTCTGTCTCTTCGCAATAATCTCAAAAACTAGTGCACGGATTTTATGCTATTTTCACTAATATTTAGAATGATGAGGAAGGTATATAATTTTTTAATGTACAGTTTGTCATTGCTTCTTGCATACGGTTCATCCTGTTACATAATATTACTTACTCTCTGTGTTATTAAATTACAATCTACTTCGAACGATATCACTTCATTTTAATTAATCAATCAGTGCAGGTTAATTGCAAAATATAATGACTTGATGTAAATTAATTTTCGAATGAACTTTTGATACTCCATTTTCTATGAATTGTAACAATGTTTTGTTCAGTTTAACGCTTAATTAATCGTAATAATGATACACACATCACTAATATGTATTTGCGAACCATTTACTATTATTGTCATATTTTAACTGAAAACAAAAGCTAGCTACTAATTATACTACATATACTGTGTATAGGTCATTTGAGTTGCAACTTAAATCGCTTGAAACAAGTATTTTAATCTTTACGTTTAAACGTACGTACGTAGTACCCTCAGATTCAGACTTACCGTTGAACATGATTCTATCAAGATTGTTTAGTCTTTATAGAAGTAAGCGACTAAGTTCTTCAGTATTTAAATACCAATACTAAATATAGAAAGGATCTACCTACAGGCCCGTCTTCAAAATAACCTACGATTATATCCCACTGGCCTTCCAAACATTTTATACAACGCTCACTTTATTCGGAGCTATTAGACGATCGCAATAATAGTGTTGTGGGCAAATTGCTCACGCTACTGGTCACACGCGACCTTTCAACCTCAATGTATTAACTAATAAGGCTGTGTAAAGTTTAAGGCGATTACATAGGATTATATTTCAACATAAAAACATACTACATTGCTGCATTCCGCGATACTGCTTTATATGCAATCACTTAACATAGTTTACTGAACGTGTAATAACAGTATCTTTTTACGAATACAGCTTGAACAACATTTCTGAAAAAGTGGGAACCGATGCAAATGAGTACTTTAATCAAAGGCACAGCTTATAGATGGGGATTTTTTCTACAGAAACTTGTGTACTAAGTGATTGAAACCAACCTCAATAAACAGCCTATAAAAGACACACAACAAATAAAACATTGGTGCCACAGGGAGAGTATATTAATATTGAGCTGTCATTTGCAGTGGGAGATGCGCTTTGATATTGTTCCAATAACACCAAATGGCAATGATGAGGCGCCGGTTTGTAGCGCCCCCAGACATTTCATTATAAAAGACCAACTCAAAGGGCAACACCTTTCAGGAAGATGCGGTAGCGACCTCCATCTTTATACTGTAAAGATGCTACACTAATTTATCATGTAACTACGTTGGATTATTCCTGTCCTGAGGCTGTATATATTTTGTAGCTAGAAATATCTTGATCATTTACTTCAAATTAGTATTCAGTATTGCTTTACATACATAGATAGAAAATAACAGCGTTGTTGACCTAGTGGCTTGCGACTTTAAACCTTTAAGATCCTCCGCTCAAACCCTGTACACTGTTTGAGGAAACTGGTAGGTATGTATTATATTTGCATCGTCGACATGCTTACTTCTCTATAAAAGAAAATAATTAAAGAAACCAATTCAAACTGAGGCCATATATGCTTGTAGTGTGACTGAATTTTTGATTTAAAACAAAACTGTTAAAAGTATGAAATAAATCAGTGGCGCTACAACTTTTTTAGGTTTGGGCCTCATATTTCTGTATCTGTTTCATGATCATCTAATAGACAAGTAGGTGATCAGCCTCCTGACTGACACGCCGTCGACTTTTTGTGTTAAAGCAAGCCGGTTTCTTCACGATGTTTTCCTTCACCGTTCGAGCGAATGTTAAATGCGAATAGCAGCCAGAGATCGAACCTACGACCTCAGTGATGAGAGTCGCACGCTAAAGCCACTAGGCCAACACTGCTCTAGTTAAAAGGATAGACGAAATTAAAACCGCGTGTTTACAAAAATGACGTTTGGTAAAAATATTTAAATATTCATATTTTGCTTGAATGTACATTAATGAGTACAGCATCAGGAACTTTAGCACGTACAATTATTTAAATTGTGGTAATCCATTGCACAATTTGCATGTACACATTTTTATATAATAAGAAAAATCACGTAATCCTTGCGTAGCGCAAAAAAGTAAGTTAAAATTCCATTTGTGGGTAACGTACTTTCTTCGTTCTACTTGTAAGTTTGTTTTTATAACTTACCAAGTACTACGTGATTAGAGTATTAACATTATTGGTAGAATTAAGGTGTTATTATATGAAGTACATATTATATATAATATTCCCAACAGTCAACGAATCACAAATTAATTTACCGATATTCAATATCAATTATTTCAGGATGTCCAATATTCATAATAATTCAATAGCGGCCTTGACAAAATTGTCAATTATGTATGTTGCTTTTTATGGGATTAAGATACTTTCACCATATAAGGAAGTGTTAATTCCGCAAATTGTGGGTGCCTGCGTGTTGCACCACGATGTATTCAAAAAATTGTTACGCCATGGCTATCAAACTATATAATCACCTTCCTAGAAGTTATAGATTACCTACTGCCGTGTAATGCTTTCAAGGAGAAAGTACTTAAATTTTTAAAGGCTCACCTGATGCTAAGTGATACCGCCGCCCATCGACACTCTCAATGCCAGAGGGCTCGCGAGTGCGTTGCCGGCCTTTTAATTGAAACGATCTTTTCTTGTTTTTAAAAAACAAACTTATAAATAACTTAACTTGTTACTATCTTTATATAGCTGATAGTGCAGATTTATAATCGATCTAAATGTACCACTTTCTTTGCAAATAAACGATTTAATTTATTTATTATTTAAAGAAAGAACTCTTGGAACAGCCGGTTTTGATTTGCGACCTCAGGGTTAAGGGTTGGGTTTTGACACAGGTCAACAACCGTCCATAGATTAGCCTTTATTATCAATCAACAAGCCAGTCGTAAAGACCCTGTCAGTTCAAGCCGTAAACTTTAAACGACGCCTAGATATTTTTGTATCATCCATCACATACATGAGCTGCGACATAGAGTTAAGCTAAAGTGTTACATAATAAGCCCGAGATACATCACCCGTGACGTTATCGGAATGTTTGACAAGCGTTTAATAGCGGAACTTGCCTCTACTCGGAAACTTACTAACGGAAATACTTCGTTGCTTACGCTCTATATGATACATGAATACGTTTGCATGTGTTATACAGTTTAGAATTATCAGGCGTGTTCTGACATCTCAGGGTTGCTATTTCAAAACAAAACGTCTAAATGTAACTATAGTACTGTCATGCAGTGTTTAGTACGTGTGTTTTGATGTGACAACGTCTTATAATCCGATGGAGCCGGTTGCACGCACGAAAAAACATGACGCATACGCGGTGTTACCTCGCTCTGAGGCGTTCATATAAGGCTTGAAGTGCAAGCGAGAGCGCGGAACGAGCGACAAAGAGGCACAATCGGCCTCTGTCAAAAAAAATTGACATAATTTATGCGTAAAAATAAATGTAACTTGATCAATTCAATTGTTATTTCCATTTACCTCTATATCCATACAAAATATCTATCAAACAAATAAAATTTAAATTATCTTTTGAAAAATGCAACCATTCCATCACTATTTTCTTATGACGTTGTCACGTTCAACTATCACGAAATGTTTAGAACTATAAACATCAGACGGAAGTCTCGTAGGCAAAAAAAATACGTATTTTTGTTTAAATTATAAATGTAAGATTCCTTTACAATGCGAAAAGTAATAAGAACTAATTTATATATAATACTAGCTGACTCGGCAAACGTTTGTATGCCATGTATATTATTTCTAGGAAACATTTTTTTTAAACAATCAAATAGCTATGTACAATAATAAAAAATACTGGTTGATCGTAGAGGGGTGTAAATTGGGGGTTGTATGTATATTTGTATGATGTATAATAAAAAAATAAAAACTAAAAAAAAATTGTTTTAGATAGATAGAGTATTCGGTTCTCAGACTTACTTACTGAATATGCATAAAAAATTTCTTAAAAATCGGTCGAGCCGTTTCGGAGGAGTATGGTAACGTACATTGTGACACGACAATTTTATTTATAAGATGTCACGGCCGTATAAATCCAAAACATAAAAAAAATACTTAAGATTATTGGTGACTTCTTCACTTGTTATTCATGACTCATCGAATTGAACAAGATTTGCTTCTAATAACATAACTAGGAAAATACGGCCATGTCGTGACAGTGTTAAAGTCATGTCTTAATTAGTATAGGAAGGAAAATCCTTAAGGGAAAATACGACTTCGTTAACACAATATTTCACGATAAGCCAACAAAATGAACATATTTTGAATTAACGAAACCACAGACCCGCAGGCTATCGTTAAAACGAAAACCCATGGATGTTAAGGTATGGTTACATGAAAGCTTTTACGGGATTACTTAGATTTTTTGGTAAAGGGCTCATTGCACACATACATAAGAAAAAAATTACCCCATCACCACTAGATTAGACAAAATCAAAAGAAATTGTACGCCAAAACCAATTACAGCACTACCACCAAAATCTAATTATGTATTAAGAATCTTCCTTTATAACCCTTTCAATTGGAAGGTGACCTGGAGCAAAGAGTATCGTGGATGAGTATTCCTCACCCCTCCAAAGAACCTGATATCAAATTTATAGCCTATAGAGAACAAGAGCGTCCTAGAACAGATGCACCGGCAGTAAAGATATATACGGACGGAAGTAAAGTAGACGAATTGGTCGGTGCCAGCGTTTCCTTATGGAAAAATGGTGCCGAATTCGAGACTTTTAAATTGAAACTATCTTCATGCTGTTCCGTGTATCAAGCTGAACTGGTGGCTATTCTTAAAGCGACTCAAAGGATCCTTTGTCACCCAGAAACAACCTACGGCGTATATAGTGACTCCCGAAGTGCACTCGAAAGTGTTGCGGGTGGTCGCTCTTTCAATCCCCTTGTAGTTGAAATTCGTAAGAACATAAATAAAGCGCATTTACTCAACAAAAAAATTGATATTTTTTGGGTTAAAGCGCATTCGGGCATGGAGGGGAATGAAAGAGCAGACCAACTAGCAAAGGAAGCTGCGCATCTAGAAGAGGCGCCCGTGTACAATAGATTTCCCATATCGCATTTGAAGAACTGTCTACGTGGAAACACGATAGAAAAATGGAATCACAGATATCGAGACGGTGAAACAGCTGCAATAACCAAGTTATTCCTTCCAAATGTTGCTTCGGCCTTTTCGATAATTAAACAAATGAAACCAACGGGATTGATTACTCAGATGTTGACAGGTCACGGTGGCTTCTTGTCGTATCTTCACAGGTTCAGGGTTAGACAAAGTGCTGCCTGTCCTTGTGACGATGCAGCTGAAGAGACAGTGTTGCATGTTCTGACCGACTGTCCCATGTATGGATACGACAGGTATAACGCTGAGCAAGCTATGGGCATGAGGGTAACGGAGACGAGTTTGAAGGGAATAATGCTCAATGTTAGGTTGAGGGGCATCTTTTTGGGATTTGCTGTGAGGGTCATGCAGGGGGTTGTCAAAAGAAATAGGTAGTAGTAGAGTAGTAATATAGTAATAGAAAGTAAACATTCGGGTTACCAATACATTTATGTAAGCTTTTTAACACCTCCGACGACTATATAGTCGGGGAATAATCTAGAAACGTAAAAAAAAAAAACCCCTTTCATTTACATAAGGAAACCCTTGTAAAACACGGAAGCAAAAACTCCTACAACTTTCTGATGAAGAAAAATTTTCTTCATCCGAAATTTTAATCTAAAGAATTCGTAGAAATATTTCGTATTGCAAACGATGTCACGACATGGCGACATCTTAGAGATCCACACATACCACACATAGTTATTGCGCTTCTCGTGAAACAAAAGACAACGCAACAATAAATATAATAGAACAGGAATGAGCACCCATTAGTTGCCTTATCAGTTAAATCTCTGGCCATATCTCGAAGATTTAAAACGATGCGATTCAAAACCCCTGAACCGAGCTAAAAGCGCAAACTGCAGGTAAGTGTCACTATCATTGCAGTCTAGCTTTATTTTGAGAGCAAGATTGCAATACTGGCTGACACTTGAAAAATATTCCCTTAATGTTACTTTATTACGTATACGCTTCGCTAGTCACGACTCACGAGCCATTCCGGATTCAGTTGTTAAGTGCAAATAAAAGCTTTTGAGATTTCTATTTTTGATATGCATTATATCATTCCAACTTAATTTATAAAGGAGTCTTTATTTAAATAACTTAACACCGTAACTTTGATGACATAATATGTCTTCAGTTTAAATAAAAGCATTCAGCCCCTTATGACGTCAAACGCTTTGTCTCTGGTGTGAATAGACAAAGGCCTGCAGATGATTTCATTCTGCATTATCCCGTCTCATCGTTTAGAATGGCGTCACATGTCAATTGTAACTAGGCACGCGAGAATAATCGACTTGCTTATGGTTCGCGTGTATTAATTTCTTATTGAATTTAATTACTTACACATTTTTCATGTCACCTATCTCTTCCAAAAACCCTATCATAACTATTATGAGTCGCAGGATTTGCTACATAAAGCGTATTCGATAGCCTCTATTTTTATAGACACAGCAATGAACCGTATGTTATAATGATCATTGTTATAGCAGTGTAATCATTTCAACTAGTTTTGCGTTATAAAAGTAATAACTACATTGTACGCATAATATGATTACAGCTACTACATATAATTATATGAAATTGTCTATTATTAATTGGCTTAGTAAGGTAGGTTGCATCGTAAGTCGTGACGCTCCTCACTCGTGTACTTCCGTTTTAAGTCTCGGGCTATTCTATACATATACGTACGTTTGTATATACCATCTTTTCAATTCTAGCATATTCCTTAATCTCTTTAATGGTTTTTATTGCTTTTTTTTTAAATCTAGAAATTTAAAACCACGTAACCGGTATGCGTAACAAATCATTGTTATTAAAAATACAACTAAAATATATGTCGACTGTTTAATGCTTGTAGCTTTACAAAACATAGACTTTTATTATCAGAGGGGCTGTTCAAGTATTACGTAGGCAAGATAGGGATGAGGGGGGTCTTTCATTTTCTTATTTGGTGATTACGTCAGCAGTAATTATTTACCCACACATTGTCTATGCTTAAAAAAGAAATGCATTTCTGAGTGAATAGTCAGAATTTATTTTAATTATTTATTACTCAGAATTTTGTAAGAATTTACAAAAAAATAATACGTTTATGTACTATTATTTTTGAGAGCTTTGCTTACTTTTGCTGACAAGAGGAAGGGGGGGATAAATTTCAGTAAATCTGCTTACGTAATACTTGAACGGACCCGGATATACTTTTATTTGTAAACTCTAGTTGAAAACTAAATTTTCCAACGAAACCAATTTCCACAAACAAGCTCTAGGACGAAGTCCGACCAAAGCGACATTTCATAATAGATCACGCGCGGTCCATGGATTACCTTAATTAAGTGGTACGTGACGAACATAAAACAATGTCATCACCTACCGTACCACAATGAGTTGCAATTGTTTCCGTCTCTTCTCACGCGTCGATTCTCATCTAGTGTCAACATCACACGGTCGTGTTTACATAGACAATGTGCACGCATTACGTACCTGCAATAATAAATTATAATTTATAATCTCTGCATTCATTTCAAGATGCATTGCTTTGAAAAAGAATAGTATTCGATATATATATCGTTTATTAAAACACCTAATTAAAGTTAAATTAAAAAAGTTGTTTCTTAATACCAAAGACAAATGTTGAAAATATTTTCTATGTTTATTGCGCCTTATGTCAAAAGGATGTTTTTTTTCAAGTCGATAGTATCACGCAGGCCGGAAATACAACGGCGGAATATGCCTAAATTAAAATGTCAATAGCGCTAAATAATCTGCATATTGAGCACACTACATACACAATACACACTACACAGTACACAGTACACACCCTCACGTACAGAGGACACAATCACACAACACACCCGAATTAGATATACTTAGGATATTGTATTTAATAAATTTAAGTTATAAGTTTCGTAAAATTTTGAACTTTTTTGTTATATATATAATTTAACTTTGCAGTAGGAGTACGAAAAGTTAGCAATATACATGTGAATCACGACGGGACCAACAATAATATTTCACCCTCCATCAAGCGAGAATACGAATTTCACACATTTCCCGCGTCAATTGTAACGTTGTCATATCAAATGTACACAATACATTAACGTATATCATACGCCCATAGGAAGTAAATCATAAAGATAACCCGTAAGGGTACACAACAGGCGCCGCGCCTTCATACGACAATTTTATCGCCAAATAAACCAGGCAAATGTCACACGCTTAATTGCGGTCATATTGAGTACACTTGTATAATAATTAATACCGTTGTACTTTTAAAAATACAACGAGAATTTTCGTTGTTCTAACGACAAAGCTTAGTAAAAACGAGAATTGAGTAAAAAAGAAACGATGGACCCTTCATTAACCCATGACTATGATTTTGTCAAGTCAATGTTACTCAAAGATACTTCAATGAATTATCAAACAATAGAAATATATGCGCGATACTTTTGGTCATATGGTAGGGGCCAAACGAGCCTATGGGACGCAGAAAAAGGGCGTCATCGCAACCCCAAGGTACCCATTTTAGTGGGTGCATTGTCAGCCTTTGTATCTCCCGTAATAAAATGTATATATGGGCAAAGATATTTTTTATATTTTGGAAATATCTTATATATATAGGTAGTTCCCCTATTTTCTTTATTCATTACCTAATTCGCCATTCCTTTTCGTAGCCGAGGCAATTCAGGCAAGTCAAATAATATAATTTATAAAAAATATTTAATCAACATCTCCCATCTGAAAAAGCTAATATCATGTATAAGGCTGTCTGTAACACGTCAAACTTTGTATAATTCAGGCGTATGAGTTTGATTAAAAGGGAAGTATTACAATATTCTGAATATACGACAATGAAAGGTAACAAAAGCGACGAAAATGGAAAGATAATTAAAACAACGTCGTGTACACAACATTCATATCATGTTTGATGAGAAGTGAGTCGAATCAATTATATTATCGTAAAAGGAAAATACAACGGCACTTCTTAAATTAATTATTGTATGCCTGATACAAAATTTAACAAAAATATTGAATTAATAAGAGCAAAGTGATTTAGGTACGTACGTTATATGGAAGCTTATATTAATTTGCCAATTAAATCAAAGCTGTTTTGCACAAAGTCCCTCTATGGTAGAAAACAATAAAAGCTGAAGTTACGAACTATTAAACAACTCTCATTAACGTTACAACAGATTACAATGTAGTGCTTATAATATTTTACAATGTATCAGCCTAGCGTATTCACTACTAGCAGTTGTGAAATTCAGCCTCAAAGCAAAATCAACGTACCAAGCTAAGGCTGTATTAGACATTGTATTATCCTTACTGCGTTTAAGTTTAGACACTGTAGGCAGTTGCGGCAGTACATTCGCAACTACAAGTTTCAAGTGCTGTGTATTAGAACGAGCAGTAATCCAACGCTATTCAGCGAGTAAAGCTCGCAATGATCGTATAACGCTAACTCGACGATATTAGCTTAGTTCCTCAGTCCTCTGCTCTTACTAAATGAGATATTTAATGCGGCGACCGCAATACGCTCCAGTTCGCCCATGTTTGAGCTAATTCTAATTGTTATAAATTGCTTAGTTTTAGCTAGTGGAAGGCAAATGATCTGCGTTAAAAGTGGTGGTTGGAACTGTCTGCTATATTATGTATCTATTTATTATTCAGAGTCGCTAAGTAAGACGACGACTCCCGTAGGTCTAAACCAATACGGTTTGATTAATCTAAGGCGTGTATTTATTTAAAATCAGAATCTCGATTTGAGCACTGTGAAATATGTCAAACTTCATATATAAAAAAATTGTTTGACAGCTGACAGCTACTTCGAAATAAACGTGTTCATCTTCTAGGTAACCTATTTCGTTGTCTGTGGCAATGCTCATGTTGCTGACATTTAGGATACTGTTGCTCTTTAGAAACTAGCATTCATGGGCGTCGTGCTTGTATATAAATTGCCTTAATCAATAATCATGTCTGGTTTGAAACTGGTAAGTTGCTTCAACTGGCGAGAGTAGCAATGTGAATTTTGTGGAAACTGACATTTCTTTTTTTATTACTTCCTTTTGTTGCAAAACCTTTTAGCAGGTTATAAGTTAATACTTTTATTCCCACATTAATTTCTTAGTGAAAGTAACGCGGACGCGAATCATGGTTTAATTGTTTAAATAGCGTGAGAATTGTTATAGAGAGTGAAGAAAGGACGCAAAATTACATATAAGTAAAAAGGTCCTATGGCGTTCATCTCAATACCAACATATTCAGGAGTCACGAATCCAAAACACTTGACAGAGTACCTGTCAATATGAGATTAACCATGCCCAAGTAATAAAACTGCAAAAGCAATTCTCTACAACGATATTTTAAAGCGTTAAAAAAATCTTTATTTCTACTACAATTTTATTTATATAATGCTCACGATAGGAAACACGTTAAGGTAAAAATTAAATCAAAATAGCATTTCTGCAAACGGACAAGTCTATTTCGAACATGTCTGTGTTCCATTTCTCCCGACTTCCTGTCAAATCCATTGCCGTCAGAGAATGTTGGTGTAAATGAACTGAATTCTTTGTCTTTTCAATTTATAACGATGTGGTGATTCCTTACAGTAGATATTTAATTAAAAATAGACATTATAAACTGAACTGAAGCAATCAAAATATTGCTTACATCTACGAAAGTTAAAAATCTCTTGAATTTTTCATTACTGCTTTTTATAAATGCAATAACGTTCGCAATACATAAAACAGGCGATAATTTAAAAAAAAACACTATAATTGCGCGCTCTCATTATACAGTTGAACTCACGTCCGATATTAACAAATTAAATTATTAACAGTAGTGAAAATGTCACGTAAACCCTACTCGAACACGTATTGCACATTTCACGCAGTGCTAAATGCTAAGTGCCTACATCAAACTGCTCTGAAACACTTTCAGAGACATTTAACCTATGATTTCAACTGTATCCTTGCGTGGCTGCATTACCTAAATACATTAGCGCACGCTAAGTTTTGGAGTTATACTAGTAATCATAATAATTTCATATCAAATTATGCTGTAGGAACAGAAGAATATAATTAATGTTTAATGAGGTGGTACTATTCACTTTCCGAGTGTCTGAAACCCTTGGCGTTGCGTAGAGATACTTCGCAGCATCTATTTCCGAATCAATTCGCCTTAGGGTTCTTCAAGAAAATAGCGGTGCCAATTCCTAAAAGGCAGGTAACGCACTTGCGAGCCCTCTGGCATTAAGAGTGTATGGGCGGCGGTATTACTTAACTTCAGGTGAGCCTCCTGCCGCCTGTTCTATAAAAAAAAATCTTGCGTCTTGCCTATAAGTCTATGTCTTGTAATATCTACCGAAGTCATCGAGCATAGACAATTTCGTAACACTGAATATATAATCCATTACATCACATTACAATTGTTTACCTTTATTTATATTCGTTGTAAGCCTATGTCATCAAAAACACCAGTTATGTAGTGAAATGAGAAAGTTCTTGTCATTTGTATGCCTCCTCGGAAACTATAAACACAACCTTCACTGCATTCTAAACGACATCGTCAGTATTCCTACTGAGACCATTTCCTTGTGACAGGCTTTAGCATCTAGACTGTCATATGTTCTTTGTTATCCCTTGGATACCTAGATAAGTCGTTATAAGGCACCGAGTGCACGTTATGTAACTTTTAAAATGGAACTGGGCAAATGTCCTGTTAGACGTTTATTGTCTTGTCTATGACAATGCGGTATTAGTGCAACCTCAAGGTGGATTTGTAGTGTTAGGAAGAATATAAGATTGTTAGTCGTAGGGTTTTCAGATTCAACATTCGTATTTTTAAAATAGTAATAATATTAGTATATAACATAATTGCGTCATAAAACCATACACACCTGTACACAGGGTTAATAGCTTATGCGGAAAAATCATGTTAAATATGTACAAAGTTCTCGTGGGGTAAACCAATACATTAATGCTAGCAATGACAATTTAATCAAATTATGCGTATTAAAAGTTTTAGTTATTCCAATAACAATGTATGGGTATTTTAAATTATACCGTGAATACCTGATTAAGATAACTCCAACAACCTATCACGCGTAATTAAATACCTCTACATTCACGTTTCTTTAAGTCACGTGAATATCGACGACCGACGAACTGGTCGCAAGGTGAGTTAATACGTACTTTTTGTAATATTACTCAACAACCAGACATGATTTTCCTTTTATATAACTCCTTCGACTGGCCGAATGCCTACTTCTTAGTTATGGTATATATGTATTTGATCTTTAAAGAACTTTATTTCTCATTACAAAAAATGTATTTTTTTCTCATGGGAAACTTAATATTATACGAACGAGATAAACGTCGCAATCTGACAGCCGTGATTTACCATTTTAAATGATTTGATATTGAATAATACTTATTTCTTGTTACCGACACATCCTAAGAAACGAATTGAATTTATTTTAACCGTGATCAAATTCATGGGCGGCTATAATTTAACCGCTAATGCATATTTAATGATACACTCGTACATTAGCACTAAATCATTGCTCTTGCTTTTGACATGCGGGTTTATTCATTTGCAATTCAAACAAGTAAATAATAGAACAATACTTTCAAATAGGGACTCCGATTGAAACATATATTTGTGGTATATATGACTAGGGTTGCGTTGAATTTGGGAATGTAGACTATTTTAATTCATTGTCATTACTTAGTGTTAAAATGTATGTTCGCAGTGCGTAAGTCTCTCCTTCACCTGCATCTGGAACTCCACTGTCATGTATACTTTATTTTTGTATGTTACTCATTTAACCACAATTAGTTACTGATTAGCAGAGCCTCCAACGGGATTTTTGACTATCCCCCCTCAGGGATTTAGACCTTTTATGAATAGAACATATATATTTATAATAGAACAAACACAAAGGTGGAATTATTATGTCGATTTTTTCCCGATTTTCCCTTTCAGCAAGTCTTTTTTAGAGGAATCGTGTGTATAGCAGGAGATGGATCGTAAAACCTCAGGATTGAGAATTTAAAAAAAATGCTCAACACAGCTCAGCATCAGCGCTACGGATGTCAGACTTGACACGAGGACTATTGGGACGTTAATTACTGCGCTAACAACGATCCTGCTGGGGCCTGCCCCTTTTATCAGACCAGACATTACTTGAAAAATACATAAGATCATTACATACTTCTTATATTTACGTATTTCGTATTTCAAATTGAATTATGTGTGTAATAAAACAATTTACTGCAAAATTGTTGAACAGGATTACAGCAAGGCATTCCCGCCACATTCCTCCACCGTGCGGTATAAATTGAGGGAAACAAAGGTGGGTATTGCTTCCGGCAACCAGCTAGAATTTCCACTGTATCGGGAAGTAATAATATAACTTTACAATTATTATACACTCGAGTAAGGTACGTGAACGTTTAATGTTTACCTTTAAATGCTTAATATCTTAAGATATTTTAAGTTTATTCTCATATTTTTAAGTGCAAGTTTTGTATAACCTCTGAATGAATAAGAAATAAATACTACTTTTGTGTTTCTTTTACATAAACGAATCCATAATTCTAAGCTATAATAAAATAAAATCATTACAATTATATCAACATATAATTTTTAGAGAAATAAATTAGTATTTTTTTAATTCAGCTACAACGTGATATTAGCTCTTTTGTACGGAAGAAAATTTTTAAGACACACAAAGGTAACCAAGCAAACCTATCGATTTTTTGGTTAACTACACTCGAGTTTACACCTATAGTTTAATTGTCTTTAACGTATATTGACTAACAATATTTTTCTGACGAAATAATTACATTATAAAATTGCATAAAACTTTCCGTAACTTTAAAATATCGTTAGCACCACGCAATATAAATCTAGCACATTAGTAATATCGCAAAAACACAAATGTTAAGAAAATTAAGTTAATGTTGCAACGGTTTCCAACCTGTCCAACGCTCAGATATTTCTTATGCGATCTCATAAATATGTAAGAATCGGTGGCCTCGCTAACGTATGGCAGTCACCGGCCAGTTTTTGCGGCACAATTTACAGCCTTTAAACCAGCAAACCAAATGCCGGCACCTTATTTACACGGCGCCACCAGGAGGAAGTCCGACGGATACCCAAAAGGAAACAAACGTAAATCACTACTCTACGGCAAACGTATAAAATATTGTTTTTAAAAAACAAACTTTACGTAAACAAGTTCTTAACATAACGTAAAACTCCTTACTGACAGCGATTTGAAAGTAATGCTTGTGCGAAAACAACAGAACCGCTAATTTACAACAACAACAAAACGGTATTCAAATTATATTGTTAGCGCCTTGTTTCCCCCACATTTAGAAAATAAACATTACGCCAATCAAAAAACAGAGGCGCGCTCCGAAATCCGTTTTCTAAGAAGATTCAACGGTAATGTTGACCGTGCAACTTAGGAGTTCTGTAATCCTACAATTTGCCGTCGCTAACTCGCAAACACAACAAAACAAAGAACATATTCCCGGCCTCGAAAGGAAGTTCACTCGAAAAGGCAACTAGCTGTGGGGAAACCTTATATTGTAGAATTTATGATATGTTTCAACGCTCCGCTCCAGTTTCTGAGGTCATTCGCGCAGCTATCTCCGTTATATTTGTTCAAAATAATAACAATATACGTACAATAACATCATAAAGGCGAACCAATTTCGATGCAATTCCTATATTGCATCCTTCGTAAATGGGCTGTGGAATATAATATTATGTGGGTTTTTTCAACATGGGCTAGAGAATATTGCTCGTTTTCATCGAAGAGACGTCGTGTAATTTGATAGCAGTTATGGGTCCATAACTCTTGAATTGTTTTGTACCCATTTGGCTCTGAGTGGCAATGAAATAGGAATGGAATGTTCTAGATAAGTGTTTATGGACCAATTAGTGGCAAACAAAATGAGGCCTATCGGGTTTGCAGTTAACCAAGTTATGGTAGAGATACGATCTCGATACTAACTAGAGGCTTGAAATGGTGTTTGTGATTATAATTACTTTTCATAATGCAACTAAATATCATATATTGTGAATATAAACACACAATAAATTATCTAACAAGATTCTATTATCAAAGAATTTTCTTCAGCCATTCGGCTGCGGGTGTCTGATAAGTTTTATGAATAATTATCATTAGATTCACAGCATAATGAGATGCATTTGCATGTCATAATTGAGGTCATAGCAATTATTCACTTTACGATAATGATATTGCATTGAAGTATACATACAGTAGGTATTCTTATAGAATTGCGTTCGTAACTCTCGTGTTTATAATTATGAAATGGTAATTTTAATGGCATTTACTGACAGGTTATTTAATATTCGTAGTAAATTATCATTTGTAGGGTACTTTCATACAATTATCAATTAAGATACCTTTAACAATTACTATGGCAGCTAGGTGAGGGGTACCGGGTTCGATTCCCGGTTCGAGGGCAAGTTTTAATTTAATTTAAAAATTTGTTCTCGGCCTTTGGGAGGGTTGTGCGGTACCGGGCGAGTGCCTAAACCGTACATGGAGGAAATTATAAAAAATCCTATACTTGACACTGGCTAATGCACAAATCGTGCCAGAGCCATTAAAAAAAAAATACGTCATAAATAAAATTCTCTTTTTTTTATTATCTTTCTTGTACTTAGGTAATGTTCAAAGAAATTAAATAACATATTTTTGTTCGTTTAGTGTTGCGCTCACAATAATGCGGTAGCGACGGATTAAGACTCATAAAACAAATAAAAAGTATGATAAACGGCTAAGCTCTATGAAAACGAATTGTTCCTGAATAAGATAAAAATTAATAGTTAAAAACGAGTAGGTACCGTTATTCTTTAAGTTACTATTTGTATTACTACAAGCATAAGCATATTAAGGTTTTGTGGTATAACAATACACACTAATAGTATAGTAATAGATGTATCATAAATAATTTAAACATTGGATATATTCGGTAGTGGGCTGATCGGTTTTAGAGAAAGCATTTGCAAGTGCCTTTCTCAAACCTAATTTCGCTGTTTTGATGATGATTTTTATTTTTTTTTCTGCTCTAAGTGCCAACAAATTTCTGTATTTTTTTTTTATTTTATTGTGTGCTTTTACTATCGTATATGTTTTAATTGTAATTTTTATTTCTATTTAAAAAAATTTTTTTGTGAAACTTATGCTTATATTAATTGTCACACATTTTAGATGCGAGATTTTTTGTAAAATAATTAGTAATTTTAGTACCTACTGTGTGTGATGTTATAAGCTTAAACTAAATAAATAAATAAATAAATAAACATTAAAAAAATATACGTCTAAACATAACCCTAGACTAGAGACTGGAAAACTAATCGGTGAGGTTTATCAAATTCTGACGTGGTCTTAACGGGTCAAAAATACGGACGAAACGTATATTCCCCATTTCATGTAATAAAACCAATTTGATATGATGTATCCTTTTTACTAAAAAACTGCCATCATAATTGTTCCAAGTAAATATTTATCGTTCGTTCTTTTACTAGGTATTCATGGAAATTATTAACGTACACTATATTAATTTCTATGAATTCTGCTTTGAAAGTATAGGCAAGACTTTTAACTTAAATAATACGTGCCATGAACAAATACGTATTCAGCATGATAAAACACAATTGCAGTTCTTATTAGATATTATTATTTTCTTTAAACAAAACATATGGTTAGTATCTGTTGTTTCTATTAACAATATATATTATTAATATAAGTGTTATATTTATTATCTATATTGTATAATATGATAATTAGTCCAATCACCACACACAACCCATTAATAACTTTGGTAAGATGTCAACGCTTAACGCTAAGTATCACTCTCGTTTTTCAAATCCAATAAGTTTTTGACATACTTATAGCTAAATCTCGGCTCGTAATATTACTCTAAATATTCTATAATATCCTATATCACGGGGAGTTAAGATTTTAAACAAAAGACGAAACGTTGCGTTCGATTGTGATTGGTAAAATGGACGCATTAAAATGACGCAACATGTGACCCCCAGAAAGTGGTTTATATAGGAAACTAAACCCATACAGGCTTTGTTGCATATAAAAGTATTTTTTAAGAATTAAACAATAACATCTTTGCTGCCGTCCTCTTCTAACAGAAAGATTAGATCAGACCGGCCGCGGTGCATTCGTAATGACGTCAGATTCGAGGAAACTAATTAGTTTTAGTTTTAAGTCTTCTGGAACGGTTTCGCATTACTAAAATTAATTAACATCGCATAATGCCCCTGTAATTCCCATTCAGAATTTGGTAATAAATCAATCGACATGCTTTGTTGGTTATATTAATTTATAAAATAATCACCAAACGGCTTTTATCTTATTCGCCTAATGAACTAAGTAATTGTCCCGATATGGTGTATAAAGATACAAAATATGTAACAAACAATATATTCCTAGTCAATTGACACACATATTCTTATAATAATTTTCCTGCTAATTTATAATATATGTCCCACAATTATAATAAAAGACATATCACGAACAAGAACTTACTACTTTCTGCTTTATTAATAAGATTCGCTGAGCTGTTTTCAATACAGTGTAAAAACAACTTAATAAAAAGGGGCAAATTAAAGATTAAGTTTGTACTTACTCTTTACTTCATATGAAGAAGAAAGACAGGAAACAGGGTAGCTGTTTCCTAGGAATTGAAACATATTCCATGAACATCCCTTTATAATTACATAAACTCAAACCTAGTAATGGTTACAGACCAACCAGCACAAATAACTTTAATGGCGCAATTCGCAAAGTTGTGATGTCAGAAAAGCCCGTAAATCTGAACGAAACGAAAACTGCCAGTGATTATAGCCTGGACAGTCGGGCCCGCAGCAATAAACTAAATATGACGACATAATTATTTAATCGTTTTCTATAGACCACCGGGACCGAGCATTTAATACTTTGACGTAGATAAAAACATAGTATAATCAACAATTATTCGTGTTCTAACATAACGTAGAATTTTTCATGTTTATTACCGGTTAACGGTATCTGGTATGTGTATAATAAAATAATTATATATGTTTTTACAATGTGTGCAACAACTTTTTTTAGATTCTACCCTCATTTAGTTTTATAAACAATAAAAATATAACCCGTATAAATATCTAATGACAAACAACCTAACCAATTTGTTAAAGACACTGGAAGGAACTAGCGTTTAAGATACAGGCTAGGCCTAGTTTAATCGCTAGTGTACATAGAATTATTTTATGTACGTGATTGAACAAAATTAATAGCGACGACGACACAACGATTCGTTGCATATTGTATGTTTATAACCTTTAGAATGTAAGTACCAAATGTTTTTCGTCAAATAAAGTGATTTATTTATTATATTATTATTAATGTCTTGAAACATTTGCAAAAGAAATAGCGGTAACAAGAGAAACGTATATAAACCTAAGGTCATAGATTGTAAAAACTAGAACCTTGATTATGTATGAAAATTAGGTTCAGGCAAGGTTACCTTTCACATTAAAACAGGAAGGTTTCGTAAAAGGTATTTACTTACATCCGCATTACGTTAATTACGTACTTTAATAACCAATCGTTTCCATGCGCTATACATATACACTAACAGTCAAAACCTGTTAAAGACATCGAAGGGACTACTCATATTTGGTCGTAAAATCCGATAGTCGTAACAGCCGATGACGTTGTAGCTACCTAATACAATAGAATTCAGCCGGGACCTTTAATTTTGGTCAATATAACCGGTATGTCTAAACGATGTCGTCGTAAACGGTTTTGACTGTTACTAAATTTTAGATAGGTTTTATATTTACAAGGCTTTATGGGTCAAAACGTAACTCAACATGGGTCACGGTCAATAAAACGGTCCGTCCAGAAACTAAACCGAAGCCGGTGCTGCTTAATTATGAAATTTGGTCAAGTTCATGTCGACTTTTCCGTAGCCGAGTAGTAACATTATCTAACTGAAGTTCGATTTTTGAAGTGTTTATTAACAATATTAGTATGTTTAACATTTCAGATATTAATCATTCTTATTTAAAGTCATTGGTAAAGTTAGATGTTAGTCAATATTGGGTCATTAGCCTTCAGAATCGTTTATTGCCTTTAATCTGTTTTAGTTCATTTAACACGATGAGATGTGATTCCCGATAGATTAACATAGCCACAGCGACGCCGACATCTACAAATTATTTGACGAAAACTTTGATATAACAATGCAGTGACACAGAAACCGTACCATTGTAGACTTGCTCGTCAAAATAAATAACAAAATGTTTTATAATACATTTAAAACATGGTCATATTCCTAACCATTAAGTGGCCAAGATTAAAAATCCTGATATTATAACAGTATCAAGCCATTTGCCAGGTTGGACATTTATTTTATAAAATATGTAATAGACGTATTGACATCTTTGTAGACATTGATGTCTTCTATAAAACTCTTTTACATCACTTTGCTCTAATATCAATAGTTTACGCAGCGTACGTACAGCTTCAAGAAAAGAGCGTACAAATTCTTTAAAGGCCGACAACGCGAGCCCTTTGACATTGACAGTGCCCATGGGCGGCGATATCACTTAACATCAGGTGAGCTTTCTGCCCCTTTGCCCCTTGTACTATAAAATAATAAAAAAATATTCTGTTATCGTAGTTTTCATTTCTATAGAAATGCAAACAAACAAACAATTAAATATTAGTGTAGATTAGTATGTGAGATGATATATAATATATTAATATTTATTTGCATAGACTTAACTCTATTTCTATTCTCGCGCCATCTATTAGAGGTACGATATAACAACAAAAAGTATTGCTTCGTGCCCTGTGGGGTTGAAATATTTTCACCAAACACGCTTAAAACTAGTAGGTAACGTGAAAATTACTTGCAAGCAACAATTTGCGAGCTCTTGACTTGTGAACTAAACTAAGTTTACTGATACAAAAATTGACCACCTCTTAAAAAGAATGGCTGGCGTTTTAAAAATCTATTTTTATAAATACTATATATTATTATAATTTTACTTTTATTTTAGAGGTGCTAAATAAAAAATGTATTATATTTTTTCATTATGTTTGATGATACTGAAAATATTCTAAAATTAATCCTAACTAGAAAATCTATCTAAACATGTTTGATAAACCTAAAATTAGTATTTTATTGATGCTTTCAACTGTATATTATAAACATATATATATTTATATTATGTATTAGAAAGAGCAACATTAAGTTTTTTTATTCTCTTTAAATCTTATTTATTACTTGTTTTATAGGAAAGCTTATGACAAAATTAATATTTTACTTATACATATATATATACTTACAGGTTCAAGTCATTTTATTTAATTAAATATAACTGCATATTGATACCACAATGCAAAGATAAGTGCAAACTCTAAACTAAAATGAGTATGAGATTCAAACTTAGATGATTATTTCACAGATCTAACACTAATATTCAGAAACTACTACTATTCTTGAAATACTATTCTTAACATATTCTAGTCACACATAGTGCTAAGTCTTGTTACTGAATATACCCTAGAATAAGTAAACCAAGGGCCTTAAATACATTTAATAAAAAGGTTCTGATTTTTACCTTATACTCACGATTTAAAAAATGAACACTGACAAAAAAAACAAAAACCAACAAACCATATCAGATATTCCATACAACTGTTGATTAAAATATTTTCACATAACTTTATCTGGTCTACATCTATCAACAATACAATTTTAGCTTTCAATTTCACTTTTGGTCAAGCAATACAACCTAGTACTGAATTAGTATGCAGTGAAAGTAAATGTCGGGTGTGCTAAAACATTACACTAGTGCCCATTATATTGTATAATATTTAATTATACCTGTTAAACAAGAAATGTTCAAGTAAATTGCTGAATATTAAACCTATCATTTTCATAACATTAAATGATATTGTATTGTTTCACTGCTATAAACTCACTAGCATCTAGTAAACAGTGAATTTTTATATTTGATGGTAATAGATTACATTCCAAGAGATACTATTTAAGCCACAAAATATACTTATAAACACACAGTAGTGTTTTGTACAGTTTTAAAATAGACAAATAATATTAAACAGAACCCTGTTTAAACTTAGCAGTTTTATTGAATATTACATTATTAGTGCTATGGTAGACAATACTGTTTATTTATAACTGTAAAAAAATTGTTACAAGTTGTTAAGTAATTCTGAGAATTACTATTTCCACCTTTTCAAGAGCAACAACTTTCGCCTAGTGTTCAACGTCGACCTCAGGCTGTTCCGTAGCTCGCGCAAGCAAGCTTACCGAGACGCGTTACGAATTTCATACAACATTAAGCAAGTCTTGAAATATTAACTGGACATACCAATTACCAAACCATTTAATATTTAATAAAAAATGTATAATCGTACAGGCTATAATAATATTTTTATAAGTAATATAATGACTTACCTGTATCATAAAGTGATGAGAGGTTCCAATAAATTAAGTAATAATACACCGTATGTTTATCACATGAAATTCTAAACAATATAAAATCTGGCACTCACACGAAACACAAAACACAGAATTTTTTCACCCCTTGACATCTGACATGATTTAATAAATGAGATATCACAATTAAAATCCACTAAGAAACTTGTGGACTAAAAGTTTTTATATTTACAATAAATTATAGTAAAATTATCGAAACAATCGCAAAATAACTACAAAAACGTAAACAGCCGCCTACATTGACAGCATCGTTGAATAAACTGACACCTCAGAACAAAGACAGCTGACACACTGACAATATTAAATGATTCAAAAAGATCTATATAACAAACCGAGTGAACGGCAACGTGTCAATATAAGAGATTAATTCTTCTGCACGTGATAGTTGTATCGCACAATTTCTTACATACATATTTCATTAACAACAAAAATAAATATTTCTTTTTGAGCAGTGCTTCGTGCTGGTTTAAAACAATAGATATTTTATCTTTACAAGATGTAGGTGATTGATTAACGTGTCGTATTGAAACAGTGATGTGTTCTGACAAGAACATATCAGAATAGATACGGTCGTGTGTTCTGAAAAGAACAGTTTCATCGTGTCGTAAGACACGGTAATTTGCCCTGACAAGGGCAGTTGTCAAACGTTTTCGTCGTGAAACAAGAATAATATGTCCTGAAAAGGACAGTTGTTAGACGTTTAGTCGAGATACGATAATTTGTCCTGAAAAGGACAGTTTTCAGCGTTATCGTATTGCTACGATACCGAAGTGTTCTGAGAAGAACACGTTCGTACGCTTCGACGGCTGCGTGCAGAAAAAGGCCAACTTTTTGCCGCGCCGCATTTTTATCGCCTACTCTGGTACCTGCGCAACCAATCAACGCTCCGCATCTTGGCACCACATGTCAATATTAGTTGTAAGTGTAGGATAATTTTTAAGTATAATTGTACACAGTTTTGTAAATAAATATCATTCATCATTCACTATTCCATCTTCACCTCTTCTCTACAAATAATTAGGGAGTTTTATTTTAACATCGACTAAATAATTCTGAACGAGTCAACCTCAAGCAAACATCCCTAAAGTGGTGACCCCGAGAAGAACAACCCGAGAAGAACAACCCGAGAAGAACCCCGAGAAGAACACCAAGAACATTGAAGATGTCGACAACAGAAAATTCCAGTGCAGAGCGTCTAACTTCATCAACACCGTCGAGCCAAGAAGTCTCCGGCATTTCACTGTCGCTCCGCGTGCCACCATTCTGGCGCGACCAGCCGCTCCTCTGGTTCTGCAGTTTCGAAGCAGCAACCGCCGATCTAAAACGAAGCCAGGCCCAGCTCGCCCAGATGGTCATCGCACAGCTTGAAAAGCAAGACATACAAAACATCGCCGATCTCATTTGCTCGCCGCCGGAAGCCGATTACTACAACGCAATTAAAGACCGATTAATATCGCTATACGAAGAGTCTAACAGCGCACAAACGAAGAAACTACTGTCGCAAGTCGAGCTCGGAGACCAGAAACCCAGCCAGCTGATGAGGCAAATGAAGCAGCTTAACAAGGATAAATTTCCCGAGAGCACCATCAAAATGATGTGGCTTGAGCATCTGCCGCCACACATTCGTTCCGTGCTAGCTGTCAGCGAAGCGTTTAAAATCAAAACGACGCTTGACGACCTTACCTTGCTCGCGGACAAAATGATGGAAGTCCACACGCCGTCGCAACACATCGCTGCCGTCGCAACGCCTTTCACATCTGTACCATCACCAACACCACATAATCCGCAACAGCCAACCATCGACACCCTCATCGGTGAAATAAGAAGGTTGTCTTTGGAAGTGGCTGAGCTACGAGCACAACCTCGCGACAATTACCGCAACAGTCGCTCTCGCCACCGTTACCTATCACGCTCGCGGAACGCATCTCCACATCACAACGAAAACCAACGAGAGTCGCAGATGGAAGACCGAAGCCGAAAAAAATCTCCAATGCCGTACTGCTATTACCATCATCGCTACGGTATGGACGCGAAGAAATGCGCACCACCATGCAGTGTCAAGCCCATTAACCAGTCGGAAAACTAAAAGTAACGCTGGCCGCGGCGGGAACTGGCGTTACCGAATCATCACACCGCCTTTTCGTTACCGACAGGGTAACGAAACTTACCTTTTTGGTCGACACAGGAGCCAATATCTCAGTGCTACCAAAGAAAAAAGGCTCACGCGAAAAACCACTGCCGTTTCAACTGTACGCCGCTAACAACACTGTAATTCCTACATACGGAGAGAAGTCACTCACACTCGATCTTAACCTTCGAAGACCATACACATGGAAATTCGTCGTAGCAGATGTGTCAAAGCCAATCCTGGGAGCAGATTTCTTACAGTACCACCACCTCATTGTCGACGTAAAAAACCGACGATTGATCGACGGGAAAACACAGCTGGTAACTAACGCTCAACTTAGTACTGCGGGCATACCTACAGTTCGCAGTATAGACATTGGGCAAAATTACCACAGCATACTAGCAGATTTCCCAGGCACAACTAGACTCACTTCAATGAAGCTAAGTCCTAAACATTCCGTCGAACACTTCATTGAAACAAATGGACCGCCTCTTCACTGCAGGCCACGCCCCATTGCGCCGCATCGTTACGAAATGGTCAGAAAGGAATTTCAGAGCATGATTGATCAAGGGTTATGCAGACCAAGCAAAAGCCCTTGGGCATCACCTCTTCACGTCGTGCCTAAGAAGAGTGGAGAGTTACGCGTGTGTGGCGATTACCGAAGGCTCAACGCCATAACCAAGCCTGATCGGTATCCCATACCACGCATACGTGATTTCACATACCAACTCGCAGGGAAGAAAATTTTCTCCACGCTTGACCTCAACCGCGCCTACCAACAACTGCCAGTCAGCGAGCAAGATGTGGAGAAAACCGCCATCATAACACCATTCGGCCTTTTCGAGTTCCCGCGCATGTGTCCTGGTCTAAAGAACGCCGGCCAGACATTCCAACGCTTTATTCACGAAGTACTGCGCGAACTCGACTTCGTATTCCCTTTCGTTGATGATCTGCTGATAGCGTCAATCGACGAGGAAGAGCACCGAAAACACCTACGCACCGTATTACAGCGACTAGAAGAATACGGTATTACCATCAACCCATCAAAATGTGTTTTCGGCCAGCCAACTGTCAAATTCCTCGGTCATCAAGTCACGGCGGAAGGAATACAGCCACCCCAAGAGAAGGTGCAGGCTATCACAGACTTTCCAAAGCCACAAACCGTAGAAGAGCTGCGACGTTTTCTCGGTATGATAAACTTCTACCGCGAAAATATCAAAGACGCCGCCACCATACAAGCGCCGCTAAATAACTATCTGCACAACATCAAGAAGCGTGATAAAACTAAGATCGACTGGACCGCTGAATCGACGCAAGCTTACGAGGCATGTAAAGAGAGCATAAAAAACGCCGCTTTACTCGCTCATCCGTCTCACCATGCGACGCTAGCGATATTCAGCGACGCGAGCGACAAAACAGCTGGTGCCGTACTAAATCAATTTGTCAACAACACATGGCAACCACTCGGCTATTTTTCGAAGAAATTCAGCGACGCACAGACTCGCTATAGTACCTACGATAGAGAGCTACTCGCCATCTACATGGCTGTCAAACATTTCCGAAAAATGTTCGAGGGACGAGAAATCATAATATACACGGACCACAAGCCGCTAACTTTCGCTTATACAAAATCAAATACAAACAGCGAATCACCGAGACGCACCCGACAACTACTTTATATCAGCGAATTTACCACTGATATACGACACGTCAGTGGGTCTCAAAATGCAGCCGCAGACGCATTATCACGCATCGACGCAATCACGTGTCCATCGCCGATTGACTACAATCAACTTGCAATAGCTCAAGAGCGCGATAGCGATACAATGCAAGCACTCAGTCTACAGAGCAACCTATCTTTCAAGGAAGTTAACCTGCCCGCGTCAAACATCAAATTACTCTGCGAAACTTCAACCTCATACATACGTCCGTACCTACCTGTAGAATACCGACGTACCGCATTCGACGCAGTACATAACGTTAGCCACCCTGGAATAAAGACCACGAGGAAATTAATTACGCAACGCTACTTTTGGCCCTCAATGAACGCAGATGTCGGCAAGTGGGCAAAATTATGCCTACAGTGTCAGCGCGCTAAAATACAACGCCACACAACAAGTCCATTATCAATTTTTTCACCAACCGAACGATTCGAACACGTGCACATCGATATCGTTGGTCCGCTACCTACCGCGGCCACCGGTCATCGATACCTAGTGACAATGATCGACAGAGCGACGAGATGGCCCGAAGCATACCCATTATGCGAAATAACAGCCGAAGACGTCGCCAAAGCATTATACGAAGGTTGGATTTCCCGTTTCGGTTGCCCTGCTACAATAACAACGGACCAAGGACGCCAATTCGAAAGCAGAGTATTTGCATCTCTTTCTCGCTTACTCGGAATCGAAAAAACGCGTACAACATCATACCACGCACAATGTAACGGTATCATCGAACGATGGCACCGTGTCCTTAAAGCCGCATTGAAAGCAAGACTACAGACCGCAAGAAGCTGGATTAACGAGCTACCAACCGTCCTACTCGGATTACGCGCCGCTATGCGAAGTGACACCAGCGTAAGCGCCGCCCAACTTACCTACGGATGCAACATACGCTTACCCGGTGATTTCTTATCTACGACCCGCGATAACGTCATTATGGACTCTGCCTACATCGATCAGCTGCGCGACGCAATACGTAACTTGCAACCAATGCCTAACCAACCACATAGCAACACAAAACATATATTCGTACATCGCGACCTGCAGACATGTGAATACGTTTTCGTACGCATAGACGCCGTAAAGAAGCCATTACAAGCACCCTACGACGGACCCTATCGCGTGCTAAAACGAGACAGCAAGATATTCACGCTGCAGTTACCTAACCGTGAAACAAAGATCTCTATTGACAGACTCAAACCCGCCTACACAATCGCCGAGCCAGATGTGCCCACTGACACAATACCGAGTACCTGCAACAAGCAAATCACATCAAGTGCGAGCGAACTACATAAACCATCAAATAACCTGAAACATCAAAACGATAACAATCTGAAACATCAAAACGACAACAACCTGAAACATCAAAATGACAACGACCTGAAACAACAAGACATTGGGGACAACTCAATACCTACAAGGACAACTCGCCGAGGCCGCGTTATACGCCTGCCGGTACGCTTCGCTAGAGGGGGAATCCTGTAGGTGATTGATTAACGTGTCGTATTGAAACAGTGATGTGTTCTGACAAGAACATATCAGAATAGATACGGTCGTGTGTTCTGAAAAGAACAGTTTCATCGTGTCGTAAGACACGGTAATTTGCCCTGACAAGGGCAGTTGTCAAACGTTTTCGTCGTGAAACAAGAATAATATGTCCTGAAAAGGACAGTTGTTAGACGTTTAGTCGAGATACGATAATTTGTCCTGAAAAGGACAGTTTTCAGCGTTATCGTATTGCTACGATACCGAAGTGTTCTGAGAAGAACACGTTCGTACGCTTCGACGGCTGCGTGCAGAAAAAGGCCAACTTTTTGCCGCGCCGCATTTTTATCGCCTACTCTGGTACCTGCGCAACCAATCAACGCTCCGCATCTTGGCACCACATGTCAATATTAGTTGTAAGTGTAGGATAATTTTTAAGTATAATTGTACACAGTTTTGTAAATAAATATCATTCATCATTCACTATTCCATCTTCACCTCTTCTCTACAAATAATTAGGGAGTTTTATTTTAACATCGACTAAATAATTCTGAACGAGTCAACCTCAAGCAAACATCCCTAAAAGATATTGTTTAAATATATTTTTTTTTTTTTTTTTTTTTTTTTTAGAACGGGGGGCAAACGGGCAGGAGGCTCACCTGATGTTAAGTGATACCGCCGCCCATGGACACTCTCAATGCCAGAGGGCTCGCGAGTGCGTTGCCGGCCTTTTAAGAATAGGTACGCTCTTTTCTTGAAGGACCCTAAGTCGAATTGGTTCGGAAATACTTCAGTGGGCAGCTGGTTCCACATAGTGGTTGTGCGCGGCAAAAACTGCCTTGAAAAACGCTCAGTTGTGGAACGGCGGACGTCGAGGTGATACGGGTGGAATTTCGTATTCTGTCTCGACGTCCGATGATGAAATTCAGCTGCAGGTATTAATCCGAACAACTCCTCTGAACACTCTCCATGGTAAATGCGGTAGAAGATGCAGAGTGACCCCACATCTCTACGCAACGCCAAAGGATCAAGCCGCTCGGAGAGGGATTGGTCGTCGACGATTCGAACCGCTCTGCGTTGTATACGGTCAAGTGGAAGGAGCTGGTACTGGGGAGCCCCCGCCCAGAGGTGAGAGCAGTACTCCATGTGGGGCCGAATTTGCGCTTTATATAGTTGCATGCGGTGGCCCGGAGTGAAGTACCGCCTCGCCTTGCTGAGCACACCAAGCTTTTTGGAGGCTAATTTAGCCTTTCCCTCCAAGTGACCGCGAAACTGAACGTCGTTCGATATGTCAACGCCAAGTATTCCAATGCTGGCTGTGGCTTTAAGAAGAGTGTTTTCGAAAAGAGGAGTAGCGACAAAGGGTGTTTTTTTAGCGGAAAACGCGCAAACTTGTGTCTTCTTGGGGTTAAATTGGACTAGGTTTTGTCTGCCCCAGTCTGAGACTCCACGTAGTAGAGTTTCGACTTCAGACACAAGTTTGTTCCGGTACTCATCAACAACTGCCCGAGAAATACCTGCCCGGCCAGTGTAAAGAATATCCCCAGTGCTGTCATCCGCATAGCAGTGAATGTTGCTAAGTTGCAACATATCATTGATATGCAGAAGAAATAGGGTCGGGGATAGAACACAGCCTTGTGGGACCCCAGCGTTCACGGGTTTAAGGTCGGAACATGCTCCGTCGATGACGACCTTGATGCTCCGATCGGCCAGAAAGCTGGAGATCCAATCGCATAATTTCTCGGGAAGCCCATAGGCTGGAAGCTTCGAGAGCAGTGCTCTGTGCCACACCCGATCGAAGGCTTTCGCTATGTCCAAACTTACCGCCAGCGCCTCCCCCTTGGACTCAATTGCTTCCGCCCACCTATGGGTAAGGTATACAAGGAGGTCACCAGCTGAGCGACCACGACGAAAGCCGTACTGAGAATCGCTAATCAACTGGTGACCCTCTAGATAACTCAAGAGCTGGCAATTAATAATGGTTTCCATTATTTTGGAGAACAAGGAGGTTATAGCTATTGGGCGATAGTTGGACGGATCAGAGCGATCGCCTTTTTTTGGGATCGGATGTATCGAAGCGGTCTTCCAGCACTTCGGGACAGTGCCGAGCGAGTACAGGTACCGGAAAAGGCGCGTTAAGACCGGAGCCAACTCAGGAGCACAAGTACGCAGCACAATTGGGGGGATACCATCCGGCCCGCTCGACTTATGAATGTCCAAGGAAGATAGTGCTTTGCGGACAGCACGTTGCCGGAATGTGATTTCCGGCATCGAGGAATCACACCGCGAAATGGTCGGTGGTGATCTCCCTCGGTCATCCAAAGTCGAGTTGGACGCGAAGAGACAGCCCAAAAGGTCGGCCTTCTCCTTCGCAGTGTGGGCCAGAGAGTCATCCTCCCTGTGCAGTGGCGGAATGGAGGGCTGACAAAAATTCCCCTGGACAGCTTTGGCGAGAGACCAGAAGGCTCGAGTCCCTGAAGGGAGTTGGGCCAATCTCTCGCCAAATCTGGCAATGTGCTCTGACTTTGCCTTAGTGATTTCTCGTTTGAAGGACCTGGAGGCTGAGTTATATGCTGTTTTAAGTTCGCTGGTATTGGCATCACGAGATTTCGCCGCTTCCGCCCATGCCTTAAAGCATTCTCGCTTTCGACGCGAGGCCGCCTTGCAAGAACGTTTAAACCAGGGCTGAGACTTGCCACCGATCGGCACCGCAGAAAATGGAATAAAGAGTTCCATGCCCTGCAGAACCACTTCGGCGACAGAGGCGGCGACGGAATCTGGAGCTTCCGGCGAAAAGCACATAGGCCCCCAAGGGTAGGACGCAAAGAAAGACCGCATCCCGTCCCAATCTGCTGACTTATAGTGCCAAATACGGCGACAACCCATAAAGCGGGGCCGTGAAGGGCGCGTAGATGGCACAGTACTCCGGACCACACAATGATCTGATGAACCCAATGGCGGGTCAACAGAGACTTGATAGTTCTCCGGATGTGAAGTCAGCAGAAGGTCCAACAAAGAGGGTTTATGACCATCCACATCTGGTATTCGCGTAATCGCAGGGACCATTTGTGTCAGGTCGTAGGCTAAAGCAAAGTCGTGAAAGGATCTTCCCGCGTGATCGGTAGTTTCAGAGCCGAGCCAATCGGCATGGTGGGCGTTAAAATCGCCAAGTATCACGATTTCAGCGGTAGGAACCCTTTCGAGCAGGGAATCTGTAGCCATTTGGATGTGCTCAATGAGTCGGTCAGTTTCGATATTTCCGCTATGGGACCTATACAGGCATGAGTAGAATCGCGGATGGTCATCGCAGTCTACGCGCAGCCAGAGGTTAGATAGGTCCCTTCCTTCAAGCGTCCCGAGGCGACGAGAACAGATATCCTCTCTGACGTACACGCAAACTCCCGCCCGCGGCACAAATGAATGTTCTAATTTGTACCCCGGGTAGGAGAGGTATGAAGTATCAGCCGGGGAGGAAATCTGAGTCTCGGTAAGAAAGAGCAAGGCCGGCTTCGCAGTCTCTAAATGGTAGTGGACTGCGTTGATATTGGTATTGAGCCCCCTAACATTTGTGAAGTCCACGGCGAGTGTGGACGGGGGTGCCTTTGTAGGTTTGCTCCGTTTGCCCCGAGAACGAATTATGTTATTTTTTCCGAGCGCAGAATTGCCCCCCCCAGAATACGAAGGGCAGCCTGTGCGTCCACCACCGGGCGCAGAGTGTCCCGGTGTTGGACGCCCAGAGGGGGATTCTCCACCGCGAGCGCGTGTGGTACCCCCCTGGGGTAGATTCTGTCTTTTTTTCTGCACCTTCATATTTCTTGTAGGGGGGGGGGGGGGGGGAAATGGGCTCCGGGAGTCTCTCTCACCGCACGAAACGCGAGTACAATAAGGCAAACTTATTGCATCACTTCACGCCGGTTTTCTGAGAGACAGTGGTACTGCCCCGGTCGTGCCTGCCCATTTGGCTGAAACCCGAAGGCAACAGCATGGCACTCCCACTAGGAAGGGGTTGACTGATTGCGCTGATGAAATAACCTCTGTCACAGGTTATTTCACCAGTGGGCGATGGGGTCGTCACGTCCCGACGCCTATAAAACCTATAAAGCCTATAAAAATTATCACATGAATAATATTATTAGAAGATTCTGCAGCATATGAAATGGCTATTTTATTATTTAAGTAAATTTAACTTTTTTAAAGGATAAGGTACCGGAATGAAAAGAGATGCTATCAAAATCAAAACTTTTTACAGTGGAAAAACTGAGTTGAACGAGACTTGGTTTTTTTACGTTTTGTTTTTATTTGCCTATCCACATATATTTAAGGCGTTATTGATAATTCTGGTGCTATTTTAACCTATTTTTAATCATACTTCTACTGAAAAAAAACTGAAATCATACAAAGCCTTCTTTTTACAGATATACAGGTTATAACACCACGTAACGAATACATTAGTAATCTGTCAAGCAATATTGTCAAAGTCATTTCGTCACCATTCATCAAACTCAAGTGTCAACTCCATGATCAATCGGCAAATCACCAACTGTCATTTTCATAGCGACTTCATAGTTCATTGTATTTGTCGCAGATTTTTCTAAAAATAAACTGTTTCGTTTAATATTAAAGTATTTCTTTTGTGGTGTGTACAGATAAATAGTTAAACTGGCGTAAATAAAATAACAAAATGTCTAACTTCGAGGACAACCCGTTTAGTGATCCCGCCATTGACAATCCCTTTGCTGTGAGTAATCTAGACACAAAATTATAGAAATTATCGCTATCTATTGTGTTTATCATAAATTTATTATTGTAGGACCCTGCAGTGCAGCAAGTTGCTAGGAATACCAGTGCTGTCACTCAAGGGCTTGACGACTATAACCCATTTGATGGCCAACAAAATGCAAATCAATCTACGGTAAATAGATTCCAGTTTTTTATTAATTTCGTGGGTTGATACACTGATTTAATCAGTCTCATGCTCATCGATGTGTGATGTAAAAAATATGAAAGTTATTTACGAAAGTATTATTTATTCCCAGAGACTTAATGATGATGTTATAATAATAAATATACATGTTATAAATTGATACGTGTATATATTATAATTTGATGCGTGCGTGTAAAGCATGTATTTGACTTTTACTTGAATTTTGCAGGAAATCAGTATTCTTTTAAATTATATCTATCAGATTTTTTTTTGAAAATGTTATAAAGAAACTTTAATTTTTATTAATGCTTAAAAGTATAATACAGCCCTGCATTATTGAATACGTGATATATTGCTATTTAGATTGGGCATATTAAATATTATTATTAATTAACATAACTTTATATAAAATAATATATTATCATGATATAGGCATTATTTGTGAACCTATAATACTCATTTTTAGCTTCCACAACAACCAACTCAGCCTGCTATCATGCAAGCCGTTTCACCACCTGCAACTGGTCAATATACTAGACCTGGGCCAGCAGCCCAAACTCAAGCTCCACCTTCAAACTTTACAACGGCTGACTTTCAGGTATGTTATAAGGAAATTTCAAGTTTTAAGGAATTAAACATAGTAATATTCTATGTTATAATAATTTTCTAATAAATTTATATTTATTTTTAATTGTTGGTTGTAATTATTTTTGTTGTTTTATGATGTTATATAGCCTTCCTCAATAAATAGACTTTTCAACAAAAATACTGTTAGCATGTTTAGCTAACAAAAAAATAAAGTATAATATTTTTATTATATATATTAGAAATATCTACATATGATCCTTAAAAAGAACACTGTTTTGTGGAAGTTACTTACATGTCAATATTATGACTTGTTTCAATAGCTTATTTAGTCATAACCACAGCATTTAGTATTAGGTTTGAATTAAAATCTAATTAATAAAAAATATATAACATTGGATGTTAATAACACCTAGTTGTGTTGCACAATAGAAGTGTTATTAATTTCAAGATTAAAAAAAACAACATTTTGTATTTATTGTTTATATATATTAATCAATTTCAAAGTTATAATTTGTTAAAGAGACCTATAAAAGAATAAAAAATGTAATTGCACATTAAGATCACCCTAATTTAGTACAAAAATAAATAGCATGCTTCAATTAGATTAATGATTTAATTCTTATATTCTTGCACCACACAAGGAGTTGAAGGTAATGCACATTTCTATATTTTATCATGATCACTATTGGCAAGACTGTTTCTTTATTGATATTATAATATTTTTGTTAATTGTAGTGGTGTCTTTTTTGCTGGTTTCTATTAAGATGGATGCTTATTTAAAGTAATATTTTCTTGCTTTTACAGCTGTTATGGTAGATCCTACATATTACTTTGCTTATACTGGTTTAATTAAATACTTATTTATTTAGTATTACATAGTAGCTTGTTTGGTGAAATCATTGTATGTATTTTGTAATTATTTATTACTAGGTTTATTTATGTAAATAAGTAATTTGCTAATTATCAATTAATTAATTTATTAGTAATCTTACAGTAAACATGCATATTGTAAAACAAAACACTTAGACAATATAGAAAGCCAAAACGGATTACATGAAACAATATATATGAAACAGAAAACACAAAAAAACAAAATAATTAAACATAAAAAGCAAAAATATTTTTTTTTTACTTAAAGAAATCTGAAACTTAATATTAAACAAACAACAAATAATACTAAATATTTCACAGAAATAACTAGAGTGCTTAAACAAAATCAAAGTCCTCCCACCTCTTCAAATAATTTCTCACATCCTATTTGGTGAGGTGGAAACGAGGCACACAGAAAAATTGTGTGTATCTTGTCACATATGGTGGAGGGATTCTAAGAGAAATTAACAACCCCAAACAAGGGGCTATATATCGTCCATTAAGAATAGCGTGCAAAAATAATGTCTTGCCGACTTTTATCATAATAAATCCTTATCCAAAAATTTCAGAGACGACAAGAAGAGTTAGAGAGAAAAGCAGAAGAACTAGCAAGACGTGAGGCGGAACTACGTGCTGGCTCCGCAGGCAGAAGAAATAACTGGCCTCCATTGCCAGCTTTCTGTCCAGTACAACCCTGCTTTTATCAGGACATAAATGTGGACATTCCCCTAGAATTTCAAAGGATTGTGAGGCATCTATATCACTTGTGGATGTGTAAGTTTTTGATGAATTTACTTTATTGAATAGTTATTTTTATTATTAACGTAACTAGATTTATCTGTTACTCAGACTGTTATCCAGAAATTCTCCGCTCTTGAGACATCAAGTTTAGTATTACTGAAATCTTTGATGCCCAACAATATACCCCCAGTCTAGCCATAAGTTCTGTTACAAATGAAAATTACTTTTTTTTAAATGAATTATTGAAATATTATTAAAACTTAGACCTACATATTTAATAGTCTCAGCAAAAAATAAAAATAATATTCTATTCGAAATGGCAAAAGGTATAAGGCATACAGGCCTTTAATTTGTTTGGCCTCGAATCTATGGATTTACGCACTGTTTACAAGGGAAATTTCGCCACTGCTTCCTTCAAAGATTTTTTAGGAGACTCAATGTCGCCGTGTCGTTTAGAGTATGGGATGTCTTCTAAAACTGACCATAATTTGAAGTTTAAAGGGTTGAGGTCCGGGTTAGATGAGGGCCAGTCTTCAACTACTCATAATGTAATTTGATAATGAACAGGAATAAATATGTGAAAGCGCTCAAAATTGAAAAATGTTTTAAAAATAATATAAGTGTTCCAAATTCAAAATAATTAAAAAGTAAAAAAAAGAAAAGATTTTATGTAACGGTATAGAATTACCAATGAATCAGAATTTTATTGACTTAATATGAGGTTCGACATATATCATTGTTATCTATAGTAATAAAGTTTTACATAAATACCGATTTGATATCATAGCTCTTAATTTAATTTTATAAACTATGGAATAGATAAATTAGAATTTAGTCATCGCCAGTAAGCAGATCAAACTTTATTACTGATTATTTTGACTTGTTTATAATCGACACGAGTACAAAATTAGCTCTAAGAATCCTTTATTCTGAAGCTCAATGATATTATTTCAATATTTCTTTAAGTCATAAAGTTAATCATATTGAATTTGATCTAATTAATATTGATTTCATTGTTCTATAATATACATATTTTTTTATTGCAGTTCATTCCCTTGTTCTGTCCATGAACATCATTGGCGGAATGGCCATGATGATTGCCGGAATAGACGGCGGAGTAACCGTCTTTGGCTTATCAATTCTGTACTTCATTCTTCTAACACCATTCAGCTTTATATGTTGGTACAGACCGATATACAAAGCTTTCAGAAGTGACTCCTCCTTTAATTTTATGGTGTTCTTCTTTATATTCCTTTTTCAAATAATTATCACTGTGGTACAATCTATTGGAATCGAAAACGGAGGCTCGTGGTGAGTAATTTTTGTAATAGGAACTATTTTTTATTTATGGCGTTTGTTTTAATTTATTGATAAGTATAAAATTCCTGTGATGTGTATGATGTCGACGCGTCTTTTTGTGATGCCTCATTCTGTAATATCGGCGTAGTATTGTTTTGGATTGGTACAACCAAGTTATAGTTAGCTTTCATATTAAATCACCCTGACATTTAGAACCAATAAGGGAGCGTTCAAGTATTACGTCACGCAATTTTTGAAGATTAGTAAAACGTTTCGTGACCACCCAGTGACTCTTTATACCTAAAAGTTACTATTATATGGTGTAAAGTACTGGAAAGTCGAAAATAATTTTAACAATAACGCGTAATTGAATCGCCGCCCGCATCGTAACGTTTTACAAAAGGACCCCCAAAATTCGTTACGTAAGACTTGAACGCTCCCTAACATAGACGCAAGAATGTGCATTTTATACAGGACTTCAAACATATTTTTATTTATCGATTCAAAGGTTTTGCAAAGAAAGTGTTTCTATTGTTTTCAAAATAATAATAATACAATTTTGACTCTTAAAATGTTTTTGAATTCTAAGAAATATTTTTAACCAAGCTTGGATATTTAGAGGTTCATATATGAATAAAGAATTTGTTACCATGGTAACCATTACTTTTATATGGAAATAACATCATTATATACTCCACTAAGTAAATGAGCAGTATTAGCCTTGTGCTTGGCGTGCGACACTCATCCCAGAGCTCGTACGTTCGAACCCCGGTTGTGCACTAACGTACTATATATGTGCACATTTAACACTCGTTCATACGGTGAAAGAAAACATCGTGACGAAACGGTGCCTAAGACCTAGAAATCGACGTGTCAGGCACAGAAGTCTAATTACCTACTTGCGTATTAGAAAAAATCATGGCCTACACCATGTTACAATCTTTATGTAGCGCCTCTGTTTTTGAAATGAAACTTCTTTAGGCGCAGGAGGGTAATTTTTTTTTAAAACGTCACGAAGAATTGCAGCGTTTTTGTTGAAGAAAAGCGATTGAGACCGATTGAGAGAGAGTGAGGAGGGTGAATTAACTTATAGAAATCTCAAATGACGAATTGTAAAATTAAATGCCACGTGTTTTTATTATCGAAGAAATGAATTAAAAAAATTTAATTTATTATGTGTATTCATTTTCGACACTTTTAATATTTTAATGATAATTAAATTCCTAACATATCTTCCTATTTCCCTACCTCTAAGTCTCGGAAATCTAAAGTTTTACATTTGTATAAATATGAACAAGAGTTAAAAATTAGTTTGCCAAAGAAGATTCACTTCTGACATGTGTACTTTGTATGCAAGCAATTTTTTTATTATGTTGAGGGACAATATTTTAATGATGAAATAAATATTTCAGTGGACTGATCATGTGCCTCGAAACATTTGGTAAGAATGTGGGCGTCGGAATCGTCACTCTCATTGTCACTATTGGCTTTATTACCTGCGTTGTAGCTGATATTTTGCTTATGACTAAGGTATGTTTGCATGTTAAATACTTTAACGATTTTCTACATTGTTGTTAATTTCCCATCTTTTTTGAATACGTTCTACGGAACATATGTTGTGCTTTTTACGTTTGAACTTAAAATTTAACAAGAAATGACTTAAATGTGTTTTATAAGATCCGATTATGTCCGAACAGTATTTTCGACTCTATACAAAAACTTATATACGTTTTTTTAATACAATAAAGGTGTCATTCCTAGGCGAGACTTTACGCGAACTATGGACCTTCTATCAAAAGTATAATTCGTTTTTGTTGAGGTTTAAAACTCAGTGATTCTGAATCTTGACTCAACCTTACCCTAAGGTGTTTCATTAGTAAGCTTCCTCGTAGGCACCTGTATTGATGCCTACGGGCTAATTATCTGATATAGAGTGAAAAGCCTTCTGGAATTATCCATGGTCGGTGTTATCACTTGACGGCGAATGAACCGTTTGCCTCCGGCTGTTCTATAAAAAATTGAACTATTAAATTATGCACGTCTTAAATGAAATCAGTCTATATCTTAATATATATAAATTACGCGTCACGTTGTTTGTCCGCTATGGACTCCTAAACTACCGAACCGATATCAATCAAATTTGCACACCGTGTGTAGTTTGATCCAACTTAAAAGATAGGATAGCTTTCATCTCAATTTATACTCGCAATATTATTATATTGCAAAATATTTGTTTATTGTTTGATAGTCACAATTCTAACAGATGGCGCTGTGTTGAAAGTACCAACGTTTCACATAAGCAAGCAATTTAATGGCATAACCACCAAAACAGCATGGTCCCCATGACTGGTGTTCTACCGTTTCCCTTGAATAGTTTACTACTATGTAGTATTACAAAAACCTTAGCCACAGCAACGCTTGGCCGGTCTGCTACTATATTATAAGTATTATAAATAACTCACAGGTCCACCGTATCTATCGCTCTACGGGAGCGTCGTTAGCAAAGGCCCAAGCAGAATTCACGACCGAAATTCTACGCAACCAACACGTGCAAACCGCTGCTTCGAACGCCGCCGCCGCCGCCGTGAACGCTCAGATTAACGCTAACGCTAACAGATATTAACGGGTAAATATTTAATGATGTCTTGATTAAAACCTTATTATCAATGAATAAATAAATAAAAAATATCAGTTATTAGTCAAAGGAATTTATTTTACATTTTTTCTTATTGACATTTAGTGTTTGTGTAATAATTGCATATGTGTCACGCTCACGTTTATGTTACTAGTGTAATTCAATTTAAAAGTTAGAAAACAGATTTTAAAAATTGATAAAAAATCACTAAAACCACCCAACTGATTAAAAAACCAAAGCCACGCAATGAGTCTTCTTTTAGTAGTCTTTGAGATTAAGAGTTAAATCTTCGATTATAATATAGTACCGGACTTTTAAGGCTTAAAAAAACTAATTTAGTTCCTATGATCAATGCGTATAGAGAAGAGAGCGAGCATTTGATTCTTTACTTTTCAAATTAACATATTAGTAAATGCGAAGATAGGGGCCTCATAGCCTAGCGGTCTTTTTAAGTGGCAGCTAGGTGAGGGGTACCGGGTTCGATTCCCGGTTCGGGGGCAAGTTTTAATTTAATTTAAATTTGTTCTCGGCCTTTGGGAGGGTTGCGCGGTACCGGGCGAGTGCCTAAACCGTACATGGAGGACACGGTCGAATTTCTAAAGACAAGCATGAATTATAAAAAATCCTATACTTGACGCTGGCTAAATGCACAAATCGTGCCAGAGCCATAAAAAAAATGCGAAGATGACCAATTCGGCACTGATAGGCTCTTCAATTGTTTTTATTTACAGATTTTCGACGACGACCACGGCGAGGAAGTACATAATGTAATTGTGAAATTGTATATTTAGAACATGTTTCGGTCTGACTATGTATTGAGATTATGTGGCCAGTGTCAAAGTAGAAATTCATGTCAGCTAGGCGTGAACATTATATTTTTTCTTAAGACATCAGTACAGAGGCCCGTATTTCAGAACATGAATCAAGCCTAGGTTCAAGATCTATCAATTTTACTATCTTGAGATATGTTTTGGAATTTGCCTTCAACATAATATTGTTTAAATCTAAGTGTTAGTAATAAATACATGTATGACAAGCTTGTTAATATATTTAAGAAAATGTAATGCACGCTTGTTCAATTTAATTTTATCAAAATTATTTTAACTATCGAAATATGTTGCCAATTGTTGTATTTAATATTGCGATTATTTTATAATGTAAAAAGTATTTCATATAAATTATTGCGCAAAAAGCTGGAATTACTTATCGCTATATTTATTTTAAAACACATGAGCTTACGGACGCTTTAAATATTTAAGTACTCCCAAATATTCCTGCATTTCTGAGGCATAAACATTATTATAGAATTAATATCTAAAATATATTATTTAATTAGAATCGAATTTAGCTTTTCATTATTCAAAATTAACATTCCACTTGGGCCAGTGTATATATATTGCTTATCGACCCTTCGAGAACATTAATTCATTAAAACTTTTATTATAGGACACGTTTTACAGCTAGCTAATAAATTACATATTTCAGAACGTATCTCAAAGTCGAACTAATTTCCATATAATATGTCTACCCAATTTTTCTATTGTCAAAAATGTATTGAGCAAAAGTTATAATTTGAGAAACGTTTTGGAATGGAGGCATTCAGAACTAATACATACAGATAAATACATAATTAAGTAATATGTTATCGATAATGAGGAATGAAATGCGTATAACCTCGATACTTTTTCCCTGAGCCACAACTATGGCACCGAAGTATTTTCGATTTGGGGTCAAATTATAAAGCCCGAGCACTAGCGAGCGTTTTGGCTTTGTTCATGGGCGATGATATCACTTAATTAAAATAAATAAGAGGTGATCCTTCAGCCCATGTCCCTCCTATTGTATAAAAAGAACGACATTATTAAAGCTCTATATTTAAAGGTCATCCCAATCTGTGGCCAAATGTATTGTCTGCCCTTGTAATGACTGAATAATAATATAACATTAGCTAGCTGTGAAACGAAAAGATAGTATGTGCGTTTGAATAACTTAACTTTGTGTGTAACTTGCCGTGTGTTATTAGATTATGCACAAGACTTATCTACACAATATTAAGAATAAAATGTACCTAGTCACTCGACTAATGGTTTCCATAATCTAAGAACATTTTTCTATTAAATTTCAAGCATACTTTACTGGATTTTTTCTAAAGGCTCATTTACAAGAGTTCAAAGAGTTTGGCGGCATTTTGAAAAGTCATAGAGTAATGAGTATATAATGCCTTACCTACACAGATTGCTAATCTATTCAGACACTTGTAATAGCCTCTATTGTATTTTTGATTGATATGTAAAGCAATTTGACACTGTAAGATATATCTGGGCCTAGTTTAATGTAAATTATTATCAGACCGTCCTTACCCAGATAATGGTAAGTGAAGGCGTAGATTTATCTTGTTTAACTGTTTTTTAACGATTAAGTCATGTTATAAACTTATGATAAATAATAAATATAATTTCTGAAAATTTTGTTTTATTATTTATTTATTAGGTACCCGCGACTTTGTTGAACAACTCTGTTACATATTAACTATGCGACGGAATTGCATTTTTTATTACCAACGGGAGCAGTAGCGGGTCCATAGGCAAATAGAGGGCCTTATTACATTCGTGGCATACTAACCTAATTAGCAATTAAATAAAATACAACCTCCTTTTAATGAGCTGCCGCATATCTAAGCGTCGTGGTCAGCCGGGAAGCATCTGGAGCGATATCTGGCGCTGGACAGAAACCTCAAAACTGTATGCCAGTAAACAGTTTTTTTACACGCGATCTTTTGCCTTCTATTTACCAATTACGATCAGTTTCTCCAAGTTCTCACCGCCTCTGCGCATTGTATGGCCGAAATAAGATACAATTCTCTGTAGGCATATGGTAGACGGGTCCGTATGTGGAGTTGGGGCATAAAATACATTATATTTTGATGAACAAACATTGTGTAGCCGTCTAAATATTAGCCATAAAGCATATTATATTGAAAATAAGCATTAATAAACTAAGTAATTGATGCTGTATAGGATTATCGGTGTCAATCAATCAAATGCAAGTTGCAAAGCAAATGAGCAGCTGATATGAAATCGATATTTGTGGAACAGAAGCGGGCCATTCGAGCGATCTGTTGGCTAAGCCCACGAGAGTCAGTCCGTAGTTAATTTAAAGAATTTCACAATTTAGGAGAAAAAATATAGATTATTTTAAGAGATAATTTCTTCCATAACTTTAATACTCAAGTAAAGGCAAAATTAGTGCGCCAATCAAAGGCAAGTAATTCTTTCCATCGCATGCGTTTTTTTAATAAAGTTAACCTTCAAGTGTTGTCAATTAATTCATTGAAATCACACGTTAAAAGAAAGCTCTGCTTGCTAAAGCTTATTACAACGTAAACGATGTTAGTACTTAGATATGATTTGCTGTAGTTCATCTGTATATTGAAATGCATTAAATTTTGAGCATAAAATGCAAGGGTTATGGACTACTACCAATATTATTACTAGGCCAATTATAAATGAGTCACCCCTATCACCTCCTAACTGAAAAACGTTGAATTATCAATAACCTTGTAGAGTTTAATTTTTTTCATAACACTTTGTATGGTCTTGGCGTGAATTAAATGTTTTTATTATAAAATTTTTTAGTATTTAAATAAAAATCACGACACTCAACCACGACCACGTCAATGAATATACAGAAAGAGAGGATGTTGATTTAACTATTATGTAAATGGGGGCGTTGGCATTTTGTTAAATTGTAAAGCTCATCAACGGTTAACACGGGTTAAGTATTGTGCTCTAGAACTTGCACAGGCAGCGAAGATTTATTCCAGAATCTTGCGGGACACGGACAGTATTGGTTTAAATTTACATTTTTTTTTGTAAAAAAAGTAATAATATAAATAATAACTAAAAAATTGTGCTTAAATTTGTAATAAAAGATTATGAGGCAATCAACTCCCAATCACTGCAACTGTAGTTGCACGGTTAAACCCTGATTTTACACTAATAGACCAGTGCAGATAGCCTTTAAAATAAATAAAAAGTGAAAAAAATTACAGTAGGATGAAACCCATTAGAAAAGGAGGGGAATATGATCAAAATGAAAGGAAAAATAAATTACGGTCGATCTGAGGTCGGGAAGGGGAAGGGGGGGGAGTTTTAAGGGTAAAAAACGGTTTATCTCGATTTCCGGCAAAACTAAAAGTCCTATCGAAGAAAGTTAAATGGCAAAGTTGTAGGCAATAAAAAGATCTACAACTTTTGTACTTGCAGATTTTTCACATAACCTCAAAATTTAGGTGAAAAATTCAAAAAAACAACTTTTTGGTTTTTTATTATTATCTTTTACAAAAATTTATTTTTTTAAACGAAATTTGGTGAAAACTTACCTTATTATGTCCCAAATATACTGTAATTTATTTTATTAAAAATATTTATTTTTTCACCTTATTTTGAATTAATATCGAAAAAACACCCTAATTTTCAATCGAAAATTCTGACGTCAAAATTTCAGCTTTTTTCAAAAAGTTGATGTGCTTTCAGTGCGTTGAAATCTCTACTTTCCTATGGTAAAAAAAATATATATATTACCATAGTAAATCTTCTCAGAAAATGCAAAAAATCGTATGCAGTAACGCCCAGACCCGTCATCCCCTTCCCTACTTCTCTATGAAATACGAAAACTTTAGCCCATCTAAAGGCTAAAAATTTTTTTTAGGTCACCTAGTAATAAATAGGCATCTAATTATAATTTAAAGAAGGAATAGAATTCATAGGAAGGGGATGACGGGTCTGGGCGTTACTGCATACGATTTTTTGCATTTTCCGAGAAGATTTACTATGGTAATATATATATTTTTTACCATAGGAAAGTAGAGATTTCAACGCACTGAAAGCACATCAACTTTTTGAAAAAAGCTGAATTTGACGTCAGAATTTTCAAAATTGAAAATTAGGGTGTTTTTTCGATATTAACTCAAAATAAGGTGAAAAAATAAATATTTTTAATCAAATAAATTACAGTATATTTGGGACATAATAAGGTAAGTTTTCAATAAATTTCGTTTAAAAAAATAAATTTTTGTAAAAGATAGAAATAAAAAACCAAACAGTTGGTTTTTTGAATTTTTCACATAAATTTTGAGGTTATGTGAAAAATCTGCAAATACAAAAGTTGTAGATCTTTTTATTGCCTACAACTTTGCCATTTAACTTTCTTCGATAGGACTTTTAGTTTTGCCGGAAATCGAGATAAACCGTTTTTTACCCTTAAAACTCCCCCCCTTCCCCTTCCCGACCTCAGATCGACCGTAATTTATTTTTCCTTTCATTTTGATCATATTCCCCTGCTTTTCTAATGGGTTTCATCCTACTGTAATTTTTTTTGGTTTCAAAAATTATCGGCACTGGTCTATAATGGATATTTTTATGTGCGCAATAATAGCTCGTACGGTGAAGGATTTCCAAAAATAAACAACAATATATTAGGCACTGATCAACCGATTGCCTATAATCGATGAAACATTGTTAAAATATCTATCTAGCCATTATCAGATTGAAAAGAAAATTAATTAACGACAGACCTTGTTTGCATTTTGTGGTCTTATCCAGCACTAGCTTTATTTTTATTCAAATGTTCGGACATGCATTACTACTATATGTAGTTTACTAAATCATGGAGTACTAGTTTGCCGAGTAGTTAGAAAGATGAGGACGGCCATAGTCCTTTGTGCATGCATGTAAACTTTACGATTTTATTAGAAAAATTATTGAACAGAGAACAGCCGTACTCCTCCGTAAAATTATCAATAATTTGGAACTACTAAACCAATTGCAACTGTACAACTCGGCAATGAAATCTAAATCTCTATACTGAATTATCAATGGAAACAAAAGTGTAAAAAATTTAAGGAGCCATTTGTGAAAAGTCATATATTTCTATACCTTATTTCAAAATACACAGATGATGACATTATGTTACAAAGTTATATTGTAGTACTGTACCAAAATGCATACTTGTTCTTAAAGGAAAAACCGGACTACATAATGTTCAGACAAATAATGTAACTTATGCAACCTTCTCAATGTTACACATAAACAAACATTTTAGACTTAGTATTTTGATACTTCCATTGTAAAATTTCAAAACATCCATCATCTACTCAATTAAAAACATTAAGACTTATATCTACACTCATATTTCATTCTATTACACATTGCTACAAATTAAGTTTGTGGGGCAGATGCGTGCGCATGGGCACCTAAACGCGCCGGATCTTGACTGGGATAATGCAAAGCCAGGGGTGGACCTGGAGGTGGCCCAGGCGGACCTGGTGGCATTCCAGGTGGTCCCGGCGGCATCCCAGGTGGACCAGGCGGCATTCCAGGTGGCATACCTGGGGGCCCAGGGGGCATGCCAGGCGGACCTGGGGGGAGTGGAGGTCCACCCCAACCGCCCCAAGGCCCACCATAGTGGTGCAGGTTGAAGAAGTCATTGGGACGGTTTGGAGGCGGCATCTGGAAAGTAGTTTTATGAGTTATTTTTTAACCATTGGTGAACCTTCTTGTGTACTAAACGAACATACAGATATATATTTATTGTAAAAATAGATTTGATTCCAATGATTCAAGACTCAGATTAAGTAAGTCCTATAAAAGATTCTTACCTGAGGTGGGAATGGATGTAAATAAGCCGGTGGTGGAGGTAGAGTCCCAGGTAAACCAGGAACAGGCTCTAGTGGGGGAGCCATTTCACTCTTATCGTTATTTCCTTGACGGCCTAATAATAGGAAATAAAGTTTATGTTAATAAACAGTACAAAAATGTGTACTCCAATAAATTAATTTAATCCCAGCCTCTCCCTCACCTTGAGATTTGCCCCATTTTATAGTGAGTCTCTTGCCTCCTATCACCAATCTATTGAATGTCTTATCTGCAGCATGCTCAGCTGCACTCCTTGTTGTATACTGCACAAAGGCACATTGTGCCCTTGGAACTAAGGTCAGCTGCCTGAAATGAGAGTAATTTGAATATAGCATTTTAAATGCAGTAAAGTCACATCACATTAAGTATAATCAAATTTTATAGGTATGCAATGTATAATACAATGGTTGCTTAAGTCCCATAATAAACATACCTTATTTCACCATATTGATAGAAATGTCCTCTCAGTTCATCTTCTGTAATATTCTCAGGCAAATTTCCTACGTACAGAGTTGTCACCGTCCTGTCTTCAGGTGGTGGCAATGCAGGCATAGCTGCTGCACGCCGCATAAGCTTCTCAGCCACAGGATCATTTACACCATAGTATCTAATTTTAAAAAAGTATTTAAGACTTATTTAAACTAAAATATATACATGTAGAATCTTGATACTATCCTTTCTGGGGATTTTAAAGGCACATTCAAATTAAATGGTTTTAATCTTCTATTAATATATTAACTTAATTTGTTATTTTATGATTTATGTATATTAAATTAAATGATTTACTAAAACTGTTATATAGCGTATAAAACTCAGAAATTATCTGATTATGGCTGATTGCAGACGAATGAGAACACAAAAAATAACTAAAACTGGTTAAAACATCACTTTAGTTTACAAACCTATTATTATTAAGCTTAGTATTGTCTTTATAATAAATCTAAACCAGAGGAAAACAAGAAGTTTAATTAAGAATAACTTTACTTCCTTTATCATACTTTAGCCTGAAAAAAGTTTATTATACTAAAAAAAGGAATCTTTATTAGGTTAGCAGAAATTATTACTATACCTGTCCTTAATATTTTGATCAGCTAAGGGATCATCAGGATCAGTTGGCTTTTCATGTCTGTAGGGACATTCTTCACCTCTGCGACATTCACCCTTTACCCAAAATGAACACACATGTGGCCTATTCCTTTTATAATATGGTGCAGTTCTTGCTAAGCGTAACAGTAAGTCTGAAGACCCTTTAGTTTTTAGAGATGAATTGCTTGGTTGAGTTGGATCAAACTTCGCCATTTCACTATCTAGGTTCTGTATATAATACTCCTTATTAACTTCATTCCGAGGAAGATCATCTTGAATTTTTAAGGCAGCATCTCGAACTTGAATAGGTAATCCATATTCTAGATCTAGGAGACATGTTTGACAAACATTTTTAAGTTTAGAGCATGTTTGACAAATTTCTGTTTTTTTAAAACGCATTCTAGCACCTGGACACCATCGAAAGACAGTAAATGGTCTTATACAAATTTTACATTCTTTTCCATATTTTTCTTTTGTCTGTGAGATGAGAAATGAGAAAAAGTGTCAATAAAATTTCATCACTTAATTTCCTTTGCCATATAAAACAATAAAGAAACGTAAATCGACAACTTACCATACGAATATAAGGATTGTCTCCAAGACATGTCTGACATAAAATAGGAAAGTCCTAAAAATGTAAATAGAATTAAAATTGACACAGGATACATTTCATACTCAGCATAATATTTGTTCTTACTTACAGAATCTTCCCAATTTTGTCGATTGTAAGTATTTGTAGATTTTGACATAGCCATGTTGCTAGGTTATATTGAAACCGTTACAAAAAAACAAGCTTCGGAGTGGATTAAGATTTAATTAATTATCGATAAATCGTTATGAAACATTATAAACTTTATATTATATTTTAAGTTATTCTGAGTATAATAAAATAATTATTAATGACAGTCACATCACAACTCACAATCACTTTCCACAAACGAGAAACACCACAGCTTATACATACTTATCACAATCTCTTCATAACCACAGGTTAACTAGTACCTAGTAATACAAAAATTGTTATACCTTATAGAAAATAATATAAATTCTATTTTTATTACATGTTTTAATAAATTTATTACAAAGAATAGCATAGTAGGTTAGATTTTAACCATACTCGATTACACTTAAAACTAATAACTAGGTAACAGTGTAAATGTTTAGAAAATGAAAAACAGCTTAATGTAGAAAGTTGCCAATACTTTTATTGATTTTCGAAGTAATCTTCGTTCCTCGCTACACATCGTCGCACTCGATGGAACTACAGAAAAGCAGTGGGCCTGCTGGTGGTCTTTTATGGAATTTTCGTACGCTTTCACCGTATCTTTAGTTCTTAGTAATAAATAAAAGTCGCAGGGCTTTGGGCGGTCAGGACTGTATGGCGGATGACTCATTATCTCGACACCTGCCATAGTCAAATATTCAACAGTCGTTTTGCGGAGTGCGCTGAAGCATTGTTGTGGTGAAGGAGGATCCTGCTGCGAGGGCGCTGCTGTCGTTTTGTTTTTTCCATGACAATAGGCAAACAGCGATTGACATACCAATCTGCAGTAAATGTCCTTCCATCTTCTAGCACAACCGTCCCGAAATGACCTTTCCGACCAAAGAATGAGGCAATCATCTTTTTTTCTTGACTTCTTCCTTTCTTTACCTTAGTTGGCCGATCCTCGAAAGGAAACACCCACTGAGCTGATTGTCTTTTGGTTTCGGGTTCGTAGCAATATATCCAGGTTTCATCACCTGTGACGATGTCAAATAGAGCATTTGAGGCACCGCCGTTGAACTAATCTAACATTTGTCGACAACAGTCCATGCGAAGGTAAAAAAATTATATTAGTACTCTTTTAGTCGAATAGTGTCGAAGAAAAACATAATATTAGTAATAAAGTCCACACTTATCTATTTTATTGCAAATTGTTCAAAAAAAACAATTCCCTTCATCTGTTTATTTTATTTATCTAATCTATAGAGAGTTCCATTAACACGTACCGAATCTATGATTCAATTATTTTTAGGGGGAATCAAGATGTCCAGGGGGTTTTTAGGGGGTACGTTTTATAGGGGGTTTATAAAGGGGAACGTTATTCAAGAAAAAAACATTATCATACGCACGATTCTATACTTTTTATATTAAACCTCGAACCCAACCAACAAACTAAAAAGCGGGGCTATAATTGAAATATCATAAAACTATAATCAGCCTATTTTATACTTATTGAATGCATTTATAATTCATATTCGAAACCAGTAAAACCGAATGTACAACAATAACTTTAGGTTTTTAATCGATATTTAATCAGACATTCTGTAGGAGACATCACTCACTAGCTCGGAAGAAAACTTTCAAGTTTCAACTACTGCGAAGTGCGAACTGCGAACTACAAACCAATAATAAGTAATAATATCTGTCAAATTTTTCATAGTAGTATATTAATAATTATAGTCATGTCAATGTCAATTCTCAATTGAAGTTAAAAAAACCGTGATTTTCTGATGACTGATCCAAAACCAAATATTAAACAAAACATTACATGTATTTTGTTTTGTTGACTGACTTCAATAAAAATAATAATACCTTAATTTTAATCTAACATGTCTATTACGACCCTTGTAAGTCATATTCAAATATAACTTTTCTTAAAAAAAATAACCGGTAACGAATCATCCTAATCATTATTGTTTTGTTTTAGTATTATGTACAATTAAAAAAAGAAAATTCTCACGATGATTCAATATGGTGTTGTGGATGGAGTAATATTAAACCAGAAAAGAAAATAGATGAGGAAAATAAGGAACAGTCGCAGTATGTACACATAACCTATTACCATATCTATATAAGAATAAATAACGGTACCCCTTCAGGATCTGAGAATAGTTGTCAAAAATATTTAACTTATGTATGTTCTTTCATTTGGAAGGTCCAATATCCAATATATTAGTCATAGTCAATTTAGTAGTAGAATATTAAAAACTATAAAATTTTAAGTAACATAACTCTTATATGTATATTGTTTCCTGTAATCAAGTTTTTTTACAGGGATTCCAATCCAGAACTGGAGGATCCAAAAAGCTATATTATAACTGGAGGCCTGGATGATATGGTTAAAATTTGGCAGCTAATTGATGGAAAACTTGAAGTGAAGCATCAACTTGATGGTCATTCTTTAGGTGTTATATCAGTCGCTGTAAGCCCTGATGGTAAAAGTAAGTTATACCACAAGAAGGATGTTATAATTAAGGATGGGATTAGCATAAGGATTTTATATTTTTTTAATGCATATAAAAGAGAAGCACCTAAACTTACATATGCATTTTCTTTTAAAAATTGCTAATGACATTCTTTTCTTAGGCCTTATGTTTATAATTTTTAGCCCTCGCCAGTAGTTCCCAAGATGCATCTTTGATATTATGGGATATTGAAACTGGAGAGAAATTAAAAACTATGGACACTGGAGTAACAGATGTATGGACTTTAGATTTTTCTCCTGATGGAAAGAATGTTGTATCAGGAAGCAATGCTGGAAAGATTTTGATATTTTCAGTTGAAACTGGCAAATTGGAACAGACACTAGATACTAGGGGTAAATTCACATTGAGTGTTGCATATGTGAGTATAATACTTATTGATATTTAGTGTAAAATTGAAAAAGTGCATAGCTCATAGATTCAACTGCATTGTTATTTTTATTATTAATTATGATAATTTTCTTTAACATAATATGTATTATTTTTAAAGAGTCCTGATGGTAAATACATTGCAAGTGGTGCTTTAGATGGAATTGTAAAAATATTTGATGTAGCACAGGGTAAATTAGTTCATACATTAGAAGGACATGCAAAACCTATAAGAAGTTTATGCTTCTCACCTGATTCACAACTGCTATTGACTGCATCTGATGATGGACACATGAAACTCTATGATGCGTAAGGCTAAACTTTAAGTAACTTTATTACAGATCAATTTATGAAAACAAGATTGCCGATCTAAAATTTATTCATCACATGATATTCTATTGTTTATTCCTAAAAATAATATTGTTTGTTGTTGAAAGTCTTGAAAGAAGCCTTGAATGTCTAACCAATGAAATTTTTTATATACCAAAAGCTTAATAAAAGTTATCAACTATTAAAAAGTATTAAGTTTTATTTCTAGTTTGTTTATATTTTTCTACTAATGTTACAATAATCATTTCCTTTTTTGGTTTTTAGAGTACATGCAAACTTAGCTGGCACTTTGTCAGGCCACGCCTCATGGGTCCTATCTGTCGCTTTTTCTCCAGATGGTAAAAGATTTGTATCTGGCAGTTCTGATAGAACTGTAAGAGTTTGGGATTTAGATACTATGCAGTGCCAACATGTATTCAAAGAACACGTTGATCAGGTCATCTATGATAATAAATACATATTATACACAGTGAAATCAATTTAGATTAGCAAAGTAATAAGTTTCATTTATTTTTGCAGGTCTGGGGAGTAAGATTTAATGCAGAAAGCAATAAAATTGTTTCCGTTTCAGAAGATAAAAGCATAAATATTTATGACTGTCCATTATAGTTACCAATATTATTATTAATTATTTTGTAAATTATACTTTATAAGTATATTATGCTTTGTTTGATTTTTTAGATAACTGAACATTGTGTTGATAAGATTTGTACTTTAGTATACAAATTGTAATAAGTAAATGAACAAACAAACATTCACATCTTTATATTAATTATTCATCCTTCAATGTTTTAAATCCTATGAAATTGGCGCTAACAATATTGTGTTAAGTGATATTATTATTTCTTATTATTTTATCGCCTTCTAGCCAAGCGGCAGGCACCCTAGTCCTAAAACCAAACCATACCACCTTTCCTGACGCATATATATATTTTTTTAATTACAAAAATATTTAGCTTAATACTATGCGAACAAGGTAGATACAAATCAGTCCGCAATTTTTTGTCTCTATCTGTAATTATTATACATTACAGGGGGTCTAGCCATATTGGTGTCGAAAAGTATTCTACATACACTACCGCTTTTGCGTAATTGTACTGTCGAAAACGCTTCGTTCGTAGCCAAGAGGCATGTCGATACATTACCGCAAAGTCGACAGCGTAGATGCGAGCTGCTGTTCGTAGCACCTTATTCCGTCATATTGTCTCTGGATTAAATGTATTTCTAATGTCACTTTTATAAACAAATAAAAGTTAAAACTACAATATTATTGTAAATTTGCAATTGGAAGCTGCAAAAGGGACATTAGAATGTCAGCAAGGTCGGAACAATTTTCGATTAAAGTGGAATTTACGGAAGGTGCAAAGTGAATTTTAATTGCATGTTTAAATTAATTATGGTTTGTTTCATGTTTTCTCAGAAATTTAAGGCTACAAATAAATACAATATTTTGAAATTGCATAATCGCGATATATAATAATTAGTAGTACTCATACTTTGATATTTTTAGGATTTGACCTCACAACTAATCTGCAAAATGAAGAAGCAACATATTTTGTTACCGGTTAGAAGAAACAATAGAAATAGTACTGTGGATTGATAAATAAAGAGTGAAAATAAGGTTGACTAGAAGTTGATAAAGTCCAAAGAATTAAAAAACAATAGAAAAAAAACGGAGACTAGTGTGAACACTGAAATTAGAGTTTGATTTAAGCTTTAATTAGGTTTGGTGTTTGTGCTTGAACATTTTTAATGTCAATTTGAAAGCAGATTTTTATATAAGTGTAGATTTTATTAGTGATTTGCTAGTAGTTGGAATTATCTCTGTTTATGTCCAACAAACAATTTCAGTTTAATTTGGAGTCATTAAGGTTGATTGTTTATAATAAATTTATACTTTTAGAAAGTGAGAATTGAAAAGCAGCAAGTACCTACTCAATGAAATGAAAAGAGGGATTAATAAAAATTATAAAATAGAAACTTAGTCTGGTATGACATTAAAACCCTTAATGAACCTTTGATTCCATATTGATGTTCCAACATCTTAGATTTAAATTTAAGTTTGATGCTGATTTTAAGTTAATATTTATGTCAATTAACTTTTGGTTATATCAGTGATTTGCTACTAGTTAATATGTAAATGCAAAATCTGTTTAAGTAATAAATGAATAAACATTATATGTTATGTATTTGTCAGTTTTATTTTTGGCAATTTACCTATGTCTTCTTTAGTAGGAAAAGCCATTAAAGTGGTTCACAATATTAGTTTATTTTACAAGAATATACAGATAATGCATATATGAATGACCCGTACCTACTAATAGTTAGGAATATTAAACAAACAGGTAGCAAAATAAAAATGATTCAGTTATGGTTATTTTTATTAAAATAAGGCACCAAATATCTTCCTTAACATAATGCAGTCTGCATTATTTCATACTCCACTTGTCTTATTTTTTACATTATTCATAAAATGCTTCATTCCCCATTATCAAATTCATTTTCAGGTACATAATATAACACTTAAATTAATTAAAAGATAAGAGTTTAATAAAACTTGTCCATTTGTGTTTTTTTTTATATTTTTAGTTGTCTTATTAGCTTCTCTTTTTCTGAAAATAAAATATTTTAGTTAGTACTTTGATCAAATAGAAAACTGACAAACTAAACTGTAAGATCAGTCCAAGGTTTGTTCAATAGGTAACTTTAATATTAAAACTCTTTACTTAATTCTAAACTTAAAAATATACCTACTTAATTTGTCACTTTGCTGCTTATTGTCAATTAAAGTTTTTAATAACCAAACAATGTCATTAACTCCCAAGGGACTTGAATTCAAACTTCTCATTCATTAACAATATTATAATAACTTCTCTAGTATATTAACATTTGTAAATAATTAAAGAAAATATCTGCTTACCATTACTTAGTATTGCTCACTAGATTTAATATATTTCCAAAGTTCAAGAAGTATAAATCCACTTTATTTGATTAATTTAAATCAATATTATATCATTAGCTTCTATTATAATTACAATAAAATATATTTAGAACTTCTAATAATGTTCATTAGTGACTGCTTTCTCATCTGAAATATAAATAAAATGTACAATCATTTTACTTTGTGATTACATAATATAAGCAATATTAAATGGTATATGTATTTTTCAAACTAAAGAACAATTTTATAAACTTACATGCAATATAGGTAAATATCAATAAAAGATATCCAATATAAACAGGATTTACCTCTACTAATTTGCCGATTTTCTTGAAATTTTATATTTATCTGTGTCTATTATGTTATCCTCGCATTGATTCATAGAAAAACTAAAACTCTTAACTTAAAAATATTCACTCTAGTTTAAATTATTATAATTACACGAGATCGTTAAAAAAAGACAGATAACAAATTAAAACCATTTCGTTAAAACGTCCAAAATATGACATGTTTTTAAAACGGTAGTCATTAAAGATGGCAATAGTTGTACTGAATTATTGCAAACAGCAGCTTTTGAGATCACGCTAAAACATGGCGGAGAAACGCCGTTTTTTCTACACTGCCGAAACATTAATTGGCCGTTGGCTACCGAATACCGTAAGCGTTAATGTGTGTCTTTTCGTAGCACTGTCATGGCGTCGCTTATTGTATCCCGACTCACGCCTTTAGGGCCTAGGCTACCGACTGTCGACACGAGCTGTCATTTTCATACAAATTTAGTTTTCGACTTTCTACATACACTACTGTTAAGCCATCTTGGCTAGACCCCCAGGTGCAAATAATTCATTATTATAAGACATAAGTCACAACTCACAACCATACTAATCTGTGCTCATAATTTTAAATTTGATTTGTGATTCAAATTAAAAACTTACTATAATTATTACGAAGTTTAAACATTGGGCATAATCAAATATTTAAGAGTAAAGTATGGCTGCGGCTAAAGCGGTAAAATATTTATAATACGCTTTCCGGACTCCGGACTATTTGAAGTTATTAACTTTTTAATATTACTAATACAATTTATTTTAGTATTCTCTTCTTTGTAAAAAGGAGAATGCACATGAAGATCCAATTTATTGTTGTGCTTGGACGAAAATTATGCCAACTGGTGACTCTAAGTATGTAACATCTATAAAATATGATTTAAAATTTATATGGTTGCTGTTTAAGTAATGATGAATAATTTACTACGTTTAGTGAAAAAGCAAAAGATTATATAGTAACAGCTGGACTGGATGGCATTTCAAAAGTGTGGGAAATAAAGAATAATAAGCTGGAATTATTGCATGTACTGAAAGGACATAGTATGGCTATTGTGTCAGTTGCCATAAGCCCAGATGGATATAGTAAGTTTTATTGTATTTATTAATACTTACTTTGACTTCAATTACTTGTAATAGCGCCAATTGTTTTGGATGCTTGAATTTTTTTACAGATAGGCTTGTGGTAAAGGTTATAATTGTGAAACATGTTACTTGTGATAATTTTATTAATGATGTAGTAAATAAATAAATCATTAAAAATAAAATTTATATTTCAGCATTGGCAACCACGTCTCTAGACTCAATTCTAATAATTTGGGAGTTATCAACTGGAAACAAAGTTCATGAGATTGAAACTGGTTCAATTGACACATGGAAGGTGGCATTTTCGCCTGATGGCACCAAGGTAGTGTCAAGTACTCATACTGGAAAACTTATTATCTATGATGTGGTGAAGAAAAATGTCATAAAAGTTCTTGATACCAGAGCAAAATTTGCTTTATGTGTGTCATGGGTAAGGTAAAATATTGAATAATATAATGAACTAATAATGCATGTAGTTGTAGTACTGGCTATTGAGTAGGCAAAATTTGTTATTTACCAATCAATTTTTATAAGTTGCAAGCCTTGGATATGCAGCTCTTTGTTATAACATTGCATCTGCAAGCAGTCTAATGGGTGCGGTTGTGATCTTGTTTATCTCACAAAAAGTTAGGGCTAGGAGGTCTAGAGGCTTTTCTCTTTAATCAAGTTAATATAGATTTACTTTTTCAATTTAGTAGCCAGAATGTTTGGAAGACTAATCTCTCAGCTTATGTCATGAAGATATTAAGACAAATGTTATTTTAATTAAGGTGATTAATTTTTTTTAGAGTAAAGATAGCAAGTATATTGCTAGCGGTACTGTCGATGGAAATATTTGTATCTTTGATGAAACTCAGGGTAAATTAATTCACACAGTAGAAGCACACACAAAAGACGTTAGAAGTATTGAATTTTCACCAAACAGTAAACTAGTTGTCACTGCATCTAATGATGGATTTGTCAAGTTATTTAATGTGTGAGTTTATATTTATTACTAAATAAAATACATTGTTCTGTGCCTAACTTTGCATGAAACTAATATAAGTTAGGTTTAATTATTAAAATAGGGATGATAAAACTAATTTAAAAGGCAATTAAAACCACTTCATAAATTATGCTATCATCTGGCTCTTTTTCTTATAATTAAACTAAACCTTTGAAGAAAAATGAGACAGGCTAATAATATTGCAACCATGTATAGCATTCCATTGCGTCATAATATATGGTACTAACAAAGTATGGGATATACAAAAGATAGCAAAGTCGAAATATTTTAAGTTGTGTTAAACAAAGCGTCGCATTTTTGAAGTTATACTTCTTTATGAAAAATTTATAAGAGTGAAATTTTACGATGCGCACGCACCGTGACACAAAATTAACAGAATGAAGTTGCCCACGGAAGATGCTACAGCATTGGACATAATTTAAAAACAACATTCGAATAATAATATAATTTATGTTACACTTAATGTAAGAGAATAATAATATTTATTTAATTTTTCAAATGTAAACTGAACTTTATTGACTATAATGACTCCTTTTCCAGTCTTTGTTTATTTAATTGTAATTAATTATTTGCATGCAATCAAAAACTATTTTTAATAATGCCAAAGAAGTATAACTTCTTACGCGCGTACATAAGTACACGCACCCTTTTTTTTAAGAACAGTGAGTAAACTTGCAACATGCTCATCTGATGTTATGTGATACTACCGCCCATGGACACTCATACAACCAGAAGTTCGTTGCCGACCACCGACTATAAATAGGCTTTTAATTACCGTCGACCGTGAATTGACTGTAAAATTCCAGCGCTAGTGGTGATCTTCAAGGCAGTTTAGAGCTCAAGACCTGGGTTTTACATGTAGGCTTTTCACCTGACGGCGCTTGCATAGCGGCGGGAACTGGTGATGGGGAGGTGGTCATTGCGTCAACTTCCGGCCTTAAGATCTTAAAAACTTTTCAGGATCATAGTCATATAGTGAGTCTACATCAATTTTCTTTAATAAGATTCACGTACCTACATATAATATATAGACATACTATGAAGTACTTAATTTCTTACAATGCCATTAACATTTAAACCAATGAAGTTTCTGTGATATCACTTTTTTTGCATTCTGACTATTTGTATGAAATATAATGGTTAAAAGACCTACGGAGTTGTTTGCTATTTTGAAAACCCTTGATGAGGAAAAGTTTCTGTTTAATTGGTAGTTTTTATACACGCCGATCTTTTCTGATGAGAAAAAAATATTTCCAGAGAATCGAATGTAACACCACGGGTTATAACTTATGACATAATATTCGACTTAAAGTTTTAAATACAGATTTTGACTAAAATTTATTTTATTTCTAGGTGTGGGGCGTACAGTTTAATTCGTCGAGCGAAAAGGTTGTTTCAGTATCAAAGGACAAATCTATCAATATTTACGAGTGCCCGAAATTACAGACTAATAAGAAATGAATGATAAAATTAGTTATTTAAGAATAAAGACTATTTCAACAAAATTCTCAGTATTTTTTAAATTGTTACCTCGTTAACACGATTTATTTACATCCTCCATGGCTTTCTTTCTCCTTTCGTTTCTTTATCTTCTACCTACCTTTTCTAGGGCCCTCTTCTTCTTCCTCTTGGTCCTTTCCATATAGTTGTTTTTAAAGTCCGTCTTTTATCTGAGCGTCTTGCTATTGAAAAACAAGTGTTTCGGGCATCGTGCAATACGTATCTATAACTTGTTTTTAGTCTTATTTTTTCCCTAGATATGCTTCTTTCCATTGCAGTCTGCAATTCGAGTTAGAATGGTTTTTTTTTAATAATTTATTAAAAGACACTTAAATGTATCTACTAACTACTACAACGCACACAGCAAAAATCTTTGGACAATAATTTGACGTTGACTAGATTTTATTTGTGAAATGGAATTCGTGAAGTCTAGTATCGATCTCGTTTGTGTACAAAGCACCCCTAAGCCCGGTCCTTGATTAATTTTTGGCTATAAGCGGATTGCCACGGTGTAATACGGATTTAATATCTCACACGAGGTAATCTTATGATAGTGTAGCCTTACACTATACTAAAATTTATATTTTGTTTCGTAGAAATGTAATGTTAAGTTTACGTACGTAAATTTACATAACGTACGATTATAATTACAATAGGTACATTCGCTAAAACCACATAAATATTAGAGTACAATGTATGGCAGCATTGGTTCTCTTATAGTATGTCCATATAAATAGGTCTGGCTCATACAATTTTAATATGATTTCCATGTCAAATGCTTTATTGTGAAATTTTTGCTACACAAGAGTAATACTTAGCGTTAAATATTACTGGTAATACCTACTATTTAAGTTGCTTAAAATACCATTAGAGGAGTACGAGGAAGAAGAGACCTTTGTAAATACCATCATATTTTATGGATCGTAAAAATAGTTATTCCTTATTATAAAACTTACATTTCATGACAATTTAGATAGATGGAGAATGGATGGAATTTAGCCAATGCCCATTGCATTGAAGGCAGTGGCTTATTTGGCGGTGAGTAGGTATATATAATCGCTACCTATGTGTTAGAAAGCAAACAAAGAGCTGATGATCTACCTAATATATCTACTTGTGATGTCCTAGTTCTGATGAAGTTTGTAGTCAGACGGATCCTTCTCGAGCCCTATCAAACGTGAACTAAGTTACATATTTTAATTGAGTGACTATTCAAAATCCGCTAGAGGCACTACTTATTTCTTGGGACCTAATGCACACGTAATATGACAGGAAACCGGGTACACTTTTAAAAGGAAATAACGCAACGAAAAGGCTTTAGTCTAGTACCAAAGCGATTACTTCCTAACAACATGGTTCGAAATTACTTAATACTATTAGAATAACTTATATAATTACAACCGACGAGCGTAAATATCGATTATAAGTTATTACATTTAAATAATTAAAGATTTTGTCGTATTATTTTGTTCCCTTGTGTGTACCTACTCGTATGCTATGCACCTACTCTCCCATAGGTTTGTGATATGAGTAACTCCATTACGACTATCGGTTTTCCTCAGTGCCTATTGTAATTTCCAAGAATCCACGTTTATCACCTTTAGTATGCCTTCTGGATACCTTGTTGCAGGTACAACATATTCTGTACTTTTTTCCAGAAGATACGCAGAGAATTATATACTTACCTATAGCTATCTAAATAAATGCTAAAAACGTAAATATCAAATAAATATAACATGTTTTTCTTAAATATATTTCATGCCTTTTTATTACGGAATTGTTTTATGAACTTATCTTCCAAATCAATTTTGAATAAATGAAATGGAAATATGTAAGCATTAAGTATTTTTAATTCATAAATATATCTAGATACCTATAGGTAATAAGATATCAAAAGCGTAACTAACATTTTATTCATATGAATTACCTACCTACAAATATAGGTAGCTACTAACAACAGCGCTTTATCAAACAACAACTCTGATATTGCTTGCATACAATAACATCGATTCATGCAGACATAATGAAAAGGCATTTATCGAAAATATTTACATCGGCAGCAAGTCAATCGGTATCGGCTTAATTTGTGGGGAATTATGCGGCAAGGCCCGTCGGGAAATCAACTTTACATTCAATTTGGCGCGCGGCACAGATAAAAACCAATCTCTTCATTTTTACCTGCGCTTCGAGAATAAATGTTGATGTGATGCTGATTTTATTTTTAAAATAAATCGTTTCGGCTATTCACCGCTTTATTTATCCTGTATAAAATCTTGGTAGCTTCAGGAGTTAGTCACGTTTTGGCTATGTGGAAAATCAAGGATAGGTTTTCTTTTTGTAGCATCGCTCAATAGAGATAATTTCCATTGCTATTCTGAAAAAGGTCTGACGGCTGGTACAGGCACTTAGTTGACAAGCCGTATTGTGTCCGCAAGTGCTGGCCGAACGGAGGTATCGTTGTCGTAATCACGGCCGCGCGCCGGCAGCTCGATTCAATGAGATGAAATCACTATGCGGCTTTATGAATAATTCAGGTGCGGTCCACCTGACTGGGGGGGGGGGGGATCTAACCCCCCAATATGCCTTCCAGCTATGCGTTGGATGGACATTGATAATGTTGTCGGCATATGAAATCATATTATCAGCCACCATAATATATCTATCGGGTGTTGTGTCATGTCATTACGTATGTTGTTATAGTTGTATTCCACTAAGATCTGTTTGCATAACTTCAATTTTGATTTATAATGTATTTGTCCTAGATTAGATCAGTCCGGTGATTGCCAAACACTGAGAATGAGTAGGTAGGTAAGTAATACCATGCTGTACGATAAAATCAACAATTTAATAATTTATTTACAACTAGTAATATTAATAGACAGAACAACTTTATAAATAAATTGCATCAGTACTTAGTGGTGGTAAGAGATAGCGGGGGAAGAGAAGGTAACTTGAGTGAGTGCTGGAGCGGCGCTGTAGGCAACCTTGGCGGGTGCGGCGTAGTGAGCGACAGGGGCTGCGGCGTAGTGAGAGACAGGGGCAGCGGCGTAGTGAGCGACAGGTGCAGCGGAGTATTGAGCCACGGGGGCAGCAGCGTAGTGAGCGACAGGTGCAGCGGAGTAGTGAGCGACAGGTGCAGCAGCGTATTGAGCCACGGGGGCAGCAGCGTAGGCCAATTTGGCGACGGGGGCAGCAGCGTAAGCTACTTTAGCGGGTGCTGGGGCTGGGATTGGGGTACCCTCGTAACGGACGACGGCGTTGAAGCCATTCTGGTGGTCAGAGGTGTACTCCACAATGCGGTGGATACCATCGGGCTGAACAAGAGAGTAAGAGCCGTGGACAGCGTCTCCCTCACGAGCTTCCTGTTGCTGTTTGATGTCACCGCTTTGCTCATCGTGGACTGAGTATTGGTACTCGTAGTGGGCTGGAGCCTCTGCTTCAGCGTACGCCACCTTGGCAAGGGGAACCACTGGTACGGCGGAGGCAACTGCGGCCAGGGCAAGAACGACGAAGAACTGAAATGAATTACAAATGAGATTATAATCTAGCAAATGTTTTATATGTTTCAAATATTTGAATCAAACACTGTTTTTGTATTAATTTATTAAGTAAATTATTCAAATAATTGTAATTATTAATAATTAAAGTATAATAAACTTAATCATTTAAAACCAATACTGAAATAGTTTTGTTGTAATATATTTATGGTATTTAAATATATTTTCATACCTTAGCTGCCATTGTTACTGGTATGATTGTCCAAGATTGACTATGATTCTGTTCGAGTTGCACCAGTTTTTATACTTGATTATTTCGTCGGCCATGGTGACAATTTTCGCCGGCGGCTGTAGGGCGTGCACTTATTAATCGGCTTGCAGGTGAAGGTTACGGAGGCATACGTAAGTAGATCGGAATGAAACGGGTACCTACCTTGCTCGACATGACATATGACATGTGGCCAATTTCGTTGGTACAAGGTTAAACTTTCGAAACAGGTATACCGTATGTAGGAATTTATGTGTATCCTTCCTCAAGTGTTATTTAACGTTTTTACAATTTCATGACATATACGATGTAATACTTAATTATATAATATGTAGTTCAGCATATTATTGTCGAGACCCTTGGTCCGTGGGGTCCAAGCGCTATAAGGCTTTTTAAGGAAATACCAAAAAGGTTAGTCGACATCACAAGAGACCGAAGAGCTGGCAGCTACATGGGACAAAGATTTAGTCTAGCTATTCAAAGGGGGAACGCTGCCAGCGTTATTATATTTTAAAGTTAGTTATTGTTTTTCTGCTATTAATTAAAACGTAGATGAATATTCAGGTTATTAGTATGACTTAGTGTTGCCCAAATGCAAGACCAAGACGAGACTTAGGCCAGTCTTGGTATTGTCTTGCGTCAATACACCTGGTCTTGGTCTTGGTCTTGGTATTGCGCTCTCAGTCTTGGTCTTGGTCTTGATCTTGCAGCAAGAGTCTCGCAAGTCTCGCAAGACTTGCAAATACCTATTTGCCTATTGCTATTTGTGGGGGCTTGCGGGCTATCCTGGAGCATTCACCAATGTACAATGTTCATCAACCAATAATAGCAGGCAGGCTACAGGCATTGTGTTGAGATTAGCAGATTTCATTACAGTGTGCGTAGGTACATTTTTTAGGCAATTTGTCGTACTCGTGACTGGCGCGCTTTTCTACGTAGGTACTGTCGTTAAAGTATGTGTAAGTAAGAAACGATGTAGGTACCTACTACAACAAAATTGTATTCCTTAGAAAAATAATCGTCGTACCTACACGACGATTATTTTTATTTATTTAGTAAATCATCGCTGAAGACAATAGTCGCTACTAGAGTAGGTACGATAGAAGTTGATAAACCGACACTGCAATTCTCGATGATTTTAAAACAAAATGCGTAAAGCAATATGACGTCGCTCATATTTGGAGCTTTTCCACGTTTCAAGTTTGTTAAAATCACCCACTTCCAATTTTGCAGTGCAATGTTCTTTAAAAAGGTATAATAGGTAATCTATATATATAAAAATGAAACCCGTTTTCCGTTGTCACGACATAACATGAAAACGGTTTGACCGATTTGTCTGATTTTTTTTAATAATATACCTTGAAGTACGAAGATGGTTCTTACGGAGAAAAATTAAAATAAAATTGAGTGAATCAGTCTAAAAACAACACTTTTCTATATTCCCATACAAAATATTCGCAATAATACTTAAAAGTGAATTTGAACTTTAATACCATAGCATAAAGTTCAAGTGTTAGTGGAGGGGTTCCGGGAAGGTAAATTTTTTATTTTTTGACATAATGTATTTGTTGTCTTATCAATTTTCTTTTTTTATCTTACTAGCTAGACCGGTGTCCCGAATAGCAGAATAAGTATTTTAAACAAATAAAGAATCGACTGTTAGGCGGTACGATGTTCGCCAGGCCAGCTAGTAATAATATAAACTAGGTATATTTTTATTACTTACAACAATTTTTATAAAATCTACCTATCCTTACTACTACATTCTTCCTTGCGAGGACAACATAATCTATTTGCGTCCGTTCTGAGCACCCGGAAACTTATTTTATTCTTTAGAACATGGGCAGTGGCGGCGACCTTTGACATGAAAGCGACGGCGGCAACACAAAGTCTAGAAGCGGACTAAATTTTTACCTATTTTGGTGGGGTTGTCAATGTTGGCATTAGCACAGAAAAATAAAATTAAGTAAACACAACGTTTATCCACTTTTTAATAACTAGGTATCCACGATAGAATATTTTTTCTACTAATTTCCTAAGGGTCGATTCGACCAAACTTCAATTTATACACGAGTAACTATACCAAGAATAATCTATTCCATGATTTTAATCTCGAGTAAATCCATAGTCGTTTGTCCACGTAATCGATAGTATAATTGCGCTAGGAATAACAATACGCGAATAGCAAGAAAATGGTGAACGAAAATAAAACTGGGCAAATAAATGTTATTCTACAACGGGACAGTGTAAGAGCATACATCATGTCAACTCGATTTTGCCGTATTATAGTGTGAAAAAGTAGCTTTTAACAGGTGTCAAACGACAACAAAAAGTTTTTATTTCTTGTTTGTTTGAGGCTTTCGTCTAAAAAGGAACTTCTCTTGAGCCTAGTTGAATTTCATTCTAATATTATAGAAAATAAAAAATCTAAAAATAAATAAATAAATACTAAATTGTTTAAACGTTTCATTATACAATGCCAGACTATTAATTTAGTGCGTTGCGTTGACTTGAAATTAAAACACAGAATACATATTTGTGAAATGACAGAAATCAGCTGATTGGACTGACTGACGCCATTAAATTATTCTAGGAATAGCTGTTATTCCGTGCGAAACGGCGGTATAGTTGCAATTCCCGAATAAGCCCACTATTCTTAGAATTTGTAGTTGGTAAAACGTAAAATTTATTTACTCTCGATTAACTGACGATTTATTCTAAGATTAAGATTTACTCTTGTTTGGTCGAATCGACCCTAAGTACTCAGTCTAAATATCTTTTTCATAATTTTTGTTTTTCAATAATATGTTGTGTGTAATTGAATGGTAAACTCTAAATCTTACTAGAGAGCTTTTTTAAAATAAACTTATTGAAAGCACTGACATGGCATATACACTTTTCAATCTTGCTGCTCACATTTTAGTACCTAGGTATCACTCACTATCTATCATTTACCGATATTAACAATGATTATTTCGAAATCAAAATATTCGCAATTCAATAGATGCAATACCTACTTAGTTATTAATTATCATCTCGCCCGACAGCTTTTAACGCTGTAGTGTTCGAATTCAAGCCAGTGTGAGAATGTATTTAAATAAAAAAAACTCAGAGCATTCAATTTATACCTACCTACTGCTGGGACATCTTCAAGGTCATTTAATTTTATACTCCTATACCAACCCTACCAAAATAGGTAAAAATTTGTGTGCCTCTGTCCGGCGGCGAACCTGTCGGCGAATGCGGCGCTCAGTGTCAAATGCTGTGTTACACTTGTTGCAAACCGCGGCGTCTTTGTCGGTAAATTATCAAATAAGTAGGTATTTAATACACCGACCGACCAACAGTTTATTCGCAGAACGTCACATTTCCCCAATCAACTTTGAACCTTAATTCTTTAGCGATAAACTTGAAAATCTGTTGAAGAAATTTGATAGATTGTAGTAGCTTGATGTGCTGGCGTCTGTACCATAATATTGGCTGCCGTAGAAACTGTTACTAGACCTACTCGACTCGCTGTTAGTTTTAAATTTTGCTAAATAGAAGAATAATATAAACTTTGAAACATAAGTTTCACACCTACATGATGTTTATATAATTTTGTTAACTATAATTTTAAGCACACACCAACCTACGAGTACTAACGTTAGATCTGCACATTAGACATAAACAAGCATAACATATTATTATAGGTAGATACCTACAAGGTATGAACTTTGCTAGAAAGTTATTAGGGAACAGATTTGTGAGTATTAACACGCTACCTACTTAATAAATTGTTGAAATATAATAAGTACTTACCTACCTAATCAATACAATACGTTTCAGGGTGCTTTCAGACGAGCGGCACGTTGCCAATTACAAATACAACTGCAGCCCTTAGTTTAGTGTTATGATTTGTGATACCTACGGTTTTGATACTGGGGAACGTTTCTCAAAATCGGGATTGAAACCAAATACCTACTTAATAACGCCCAAATCTCAGTTTGTCTTAACTGCAAGACGCAAGAGTCTTGCAGGCTTAAGTATTGTCTTGCTCAAGTCTTGCAGGGTTCAGTCTTGGTATTGGTCTTGCTATAATAAGGCGGTCTTGGTATTGGTCTTGGTCTTGCAAAAACGCAAGAACAAGACCAAGACTGCAAGACCAAGACCGATTTTGGGCAACACTAGTATGACTTTAAATAAACATACAAATATCAGCAGTTCAGCATATATCTATACTTCTTAATATGAAATTTTAACATCAAACTGTCTTCGAAAGTTCTAATTGTTTCCTGTTTCATATAAAGCACGGTAGTTTAGGTTTTATCATTTTCAAATAGGCAATTGTGATAATCTCGTTCTCTGTAAAATAACTTTCCACAGAAAGTGTATTTTCATTTAAATAAAACACAGGACGTGTTCCATTCGTGACGAAAATATTTCTCGTATTGGTCGGCACACAGTTATTAAAAAGTCTAGCTCATGCACGATAGTTAGATAGAGGAGATAGTAGGAAACAAAAACTACGTCAGAAATAGATCTATGTTGTTTGAATTGGTTTTTAGTTGTGTAAAGTTAAAAAGGTGTACAATGTACAATAAAAATCCCTTAATTGTACCCAAAATAAAGGTAAATAACACGACTTAAATGGAATTTATTGCTTGTAATTAATTTTCATATTGGTAAATGAAAGTCGACGGGTTTCGAAGTAATCTCATGATATACAGTCGAGCATACTCGTTACATAACATACATTATTCCCAGACCATTCGATTAATTAAAATTTTTGGATGTACGTCCCGAATATTATAATATTAATACACCTCATTACTACTACCAATACGTTTACGGAGATTTGTTTTCTCATGTACATTACGGAATAGTATATGATGATGACTTGAGAGTGAAATGGTTCGAAGTTCAAGGATTCAGCTAATTGAGAACTATAAAATCATCTTTATCAACATATTTATTTGAAATATAAAAAGGATTAATTTTCAATTAGTCTCTTCACAAAAATATATCCTATTGAATGGTTATTATGAAAAGTTATGCGTAGGTACCTACATAAATAATAAATCGTAACATATATTTAATTAGTATACGTAGAAAATAGAATTTAGTCTTTCAGCTGTCTAAATTCTATGCTAGGATTTTTATATCAAATTTGTTACTGCTATAAATTATTATTATGAAAAATATATTATATAGAGTAGTAGGAAACAATATATCTATGGAATAGTCCCTTTTAATAAAAAACCATAGATCGGGAAATTTGATAAGTTATTAACTAGGGTATAAATTAGATCCGTAAAAACTGAGTCCATTTAAAGGAGACTCAATATCCCATATCTTTCGTAGCTTTTTTATCTGTGTAATTATTTCGTTCTTGACCTTTAAGTAATACACGTTTACATGAATAAGAATATTTCGAATAAAAATGTCCCATAGGTCGTGCAATATGACCTAGTTCGTAAGTAAAAACGCGTTGAAGTTTTAATCATTGAGTGTATTGTACGCATTTTCCTTATCGTATGATTCAACGTATTATATTACGTTGTCTGCGTAATTTTGTTACGCTTTCAGATTAAAGTACTTACTGTTAATGTTTATTGATTGAAAGACTAGAAATATTCTGCTAGTACTAAGTATATGTGAACGGAGCAGAGACATTCTATTATTCTGTTATATTAATGATTATTTTTATAGTTTTTATTACTTTGCTTGACAATACTAAACAGTTATGGTTTGAGGCTCTTGTATACGGTAAATCGTCAGGAATCCAGTCGGTTTTCGTAGACCGAAAAACATCGATGGCGTGTGTCAGGCACAGGAGGCTGATCAAATACATTAAGAAAAATTACACAGATCAAACATGATATCGAAAAACATACAGAAATCTAAGGAAATTGTGGTTTTTTGTATCCTGTACCCCGTAAATTTAGTTTTTTTTTTTTTCTTTTATTGTTCATGCTACACAGCAGCACAAAATAATTAGCCACATGTATAGAGGAGAATATGTACTCAGAGTTTAATATTCGAATAGTAAAAATAACTTTCAAACAATCATAATTATATAATAATCAAACTTAATGTTTTTAATAGAAGAGTGTAATATTAAACATTATGTAACATCTATCAACTAGGTGATACGTATTTCAAACGAGATTAACGAAGATAGCAGTAATAACTAATTACAATATTGTAACTTAGTGTAAGAGCCAAGATATTTTAATAAATGTCTAGTTTTTGATAGGTTCACTTTGTAAGGTGGCTGTCGCTTTTTTAAATTTATTTATTGTATATACCTAATTAATAAATTGTATAACCTTTCTTCAGTGGTTTTAGCAAAGGATCTTTAGCTTTTTAGGACATATAGCAAGCAGAGGTCCCGATAACTCGGAAAAGTTAGTGGTGGTCGGCAGAGTGGAAGGTACGAGACCACGAAGCCGATTCCCTTCTCGCTGGACCGACCTAATTAACGTCTATACAGGCCTTAGTATTAGACAGGCGCTAAGGCTTGCTGAAGACAGGAAGGAATGGAAGAGGGTATGCAACACTAACACGACGACAACACATCACGAATATAGAAAGCAACGAAGGAGAATAGAGAGAATATTTATATGTCAAAAAGACTAAAATATTATTTATTTCTAAATAGTGTGTGGTTTCAAGACATTACACGTATCTTAAACATTTGGCTTCAGTACCATTATCATCTTATTTTACCTCTTTGATGATAAAGATGTTGGTATGTCAGAACAAACAGTTTTATACACACAGTTACAAACCACAGCGGTTTTCAAATGTAACTTATTGTTATTGTATTATATTTTTTTTTGTAAAATAAAGAAAATTAAAAAAAATATATATAAAATTACTATAGATTTCTACTAATTACTGTAACGGTGCAACATTTCATTTAAAAAATAAATGTGTGCGTGTACTAGGTGTACACACGTAAGAAGTGAAACTTCTTTATGACCTTATTTTTCGAAAAATGATCTACTATTTGCAACTTTACAGAAATTGGTTAAATAAAGTTAAATTAGATAAAGTTTAACAAAAGGCTTTTATTATCATAGACATTTTAACTTATTACTGTACTAAGATTATTACAGAATTTCATTAATGGTAATAGAATTATTAGTTGTATTACTATCATTGTTATCGTTATTATATATTTTTGTTACTAATGGCTTCGAATCTCTTCGGATCAACCGTGGTAGAGACAAGAAAAAGATGGCGCGTAACCGAAAAATGTGACAAATGTGTGTAATTTTTTTTCCAACGCCGATAAAGAAGTTTGACTTCAAAAAGCAACATGGCGCGTAACCTGCTACAAAATTTCTCCCATACGTCGAAGTAAGAAGTTTCACTTCAAAAGATGGCGCGTAACGGAAAAATGTGACGCGTAACGAAAAAATGTTACACTACATTTTTTTCCAACCCCGATAAAGAAGTTTCACTTCAATAATTTAAAACAACTAATAATGTCCTAACCCTTGTATCTTTCTTCTTTATTATAGCTACCAGTATGCTTGTCGTTCTCCGGATTAATAAATTTTGTGGTGTCATGTTTTGTTTTGCTTTGCACAGAGCAATCATATTTTTTATGAGTGAAACTTTTTGTGGATACATCCAATGTGTTTATTTTAAATTTTTTATTGTATAGAGATGTATCTGTTTCTTGTCCCAAATAAATAAACAACAAAATATTTTAGTTTAATTATATTCAGGGATTGTCCATTAAAAGTAGTAATATTGACTGTAAAAAGCCTTTGACACTAAAAATATATTTGGCTCTTAGTGTAACGCATGATAACTTTTTTTGAACGGTGTAATGACAAAACCTTGCCGATGGGAAAACTATAACTGGTTTTTATTACATTAATTAATCTTAAAATGCGTTTATTTATGGATTGAGTAATCTTCAATTACCTTAGTATTTTTATGGTGGATCGAGTCACCTATGGCCTAGTGCTTGTGTATATTGGAGGTCCGGGTCATGACGTAAAACAAATAAAAAAGTCTGTAGGCTCAAAATGATTGCCTACTTATCATAAAACATGATCAATAACTAATTACATAACTAAGACTTGGAATGTCAATCAAATTAAAATCTTAAAGTTTGGCATATTCGACAATGGTCATGACGAGATTGTGACGAGATAAAAATTAGAAATCAGGGTCGAAAAAAGTATTATTTGTAGATACAATTTTTTATAGCTATTTCCGACTTCTTTATATGGAACAGTGTATAAACGGACTGGAGGCTGGATGTTTAATAGGGGAGCCTCCTTCGCCACCCATGGTACTCTCAATGCCTGGGCTCGCGTGTGCGTTTCCGGCCTTTTAGGAATTGGTACGCTTCTTTATTAAAGGAAAATGTAATTTACTTCTCGTGGAAGAAAGAATGCGATGTATGAAAGATAAATAAGCCTCGGAGACTTGATTGTATTAGAGATTTTTAGACAAATAAACCTCTCTCTTAAATCACTGTATCTATAGATGAAACAGCAAAAGATTTAACGCTTAAAGTGTGAACACTTAGCTCTAGTACCTATGACTCTAATAGGTTAGAAATTTATTGCATTTGACTAGAGAGGAGTACAGATTACAAGTTTTATACTAAAGATGAGATATCTAATGAGATCTTAATCTATAATTTACTTTTTGTCTTTAACAAATATTAAACAGAACTAGTTTCATACTTTAATGAATATTGTTAATGAATGTAATCACCTTGTATGAGAAATGACATAACTCGAACCGGATTTTGATATGTTCTGCTCAAACCTACTTTTGTTCAAAGACTTTAATATATAAGCAGTGTCTCTGTAACATAAAGCATTATCTGATAACTATTCTACCATTAAACATGGCAGCTAAAGTGAGTTAAAATTTAATCAATTAAAAGAAATCGGATATTACCGAGGGAATATTTCCTCAGAAATAGCAAATAGTATTTGAAGGAAACTTTATTTTTTTAAAATGAGATAGATTCTTTATGTTATTTTCCTTTGGATTTAATACGTCTCAATTTCATTCCCTACAATTTACCTATCACATAATAATTTTCTTTCAGTTCGTAGTCTTCTTCGGTATGGTGGCAACCGCGGCGGCACTTCCCGTAGTGCCTGTCGCCCATGCCGCTTATGAGCCTGAAGCACCAGCCCACTACCAATACCAATACTCAATCCATGATGGCGTCAGCGGAGACGTGAAGGAACAACAGGAGGCTCGTGAAGGAGACGCTGTCCACGGCTCATACTCTTTCGTCCAACCCGATGGCGTTCACCGCATTGTAGAGTACACCGCTGACAAGGAACACGGTTTCAATGCTGTCGTACGGTACGAAGGCACACCAATCCCAGCCCCCACCAAGGTCCCAGTGTCTGCCCCAGTCGCTTACGCTCCAGTGTCTTACGCACCAGCAAAGGTCGCTTATGCCCCAGCTAAAGTATATTCCCCTGTATCGTACTCATCACCAGTATACTCCCCTGTGTCCAAGGTATACGAAGCTCCCCTGGGTCATGTTACATTCTCATCACCTGTCGCCTCATACCACCACTAACATAGAATTTGTTAACTAATTTATTTTGTTGATTAATTATACTTTAATCATGTACCAAACTTATTATTACCTGAAAAGGTTCATATCATGTACCCTAACGTAATTAATAAAAAGTAACGGAAAATACAGTTTAATACTGTATGGACTAAAAGCCGTACTTAAAGTACCTAATTCATAAATCGTTACGTGACCTAGGCCATTTATATAATGAATGAAAAATAACGGAAGACAACAACTCCTACCCAATGCATCTAATCAATCGTTAACTAATCGGGCATTTATATTGAATGTAGGTACTATACATAATTTTATAGTTAACTAGCAGACCGGCCAAGCGTTGCTGTGGCTAAGGTTTTTGTTATATAACATAGTAGTAAACTATTTAAGAGAAACGGCAGGAGAACACCAATCCACCATGCTTTTTTGGTGGTTAGGCCATTAAATTGTAGCTTATGTGAAACGTTGGTACTTTCAACACAGCGCCATCTGTTACAATTGTGACTATCAAATAATAAACAAATATTTTGCAATAAAATAATATTGCGGGTATAAATTGAGATGTAAGCTATCCTATCTTTTAAGTAAGATCAAACTGCACACGGTGTGCAAATTTGATTGATATCGGTTCGGTAGTTTAGGAGTCCATAGTGGACAATCAACGTGACACGTAATTAATATATATTAAGATGAACAATTAAAGATAAAAGTATGACTCTGAATAAGGCTGTTACCGTATTCATTGTTTACCGTCGCCAAACAAATAGAATTGCACAAGGAGGCGTCAAAACGGCGTATCCGATATCAAAACGTTATAAACGAAGTTAGAAGGAAGCGTGCGGGTAGTGTCGGGGAATCAATTGAATTATGTAACATTATGAAGTGAGTGGCTCTCGTTACTCGGCACGTCCGTTCCCCTACGGCTCGCTTTGACGCATTACTCCTGACACCTATTCACTCATGTAGTTAAACTCGCGTAAAACCATTATAATTGGACCTTGCACTAGTCACAAAGTTACTCCTCCGTTACAAAGTTATGAGGGCGCGGGGTAGTTCTCAAACATTTGTCGGAGTGGTACTGCACAACTTGCAAGTCTACACGCCACACATTAATGATTGCAGGCAAATACAAATTGACAGTACTGATAGTAAAAGTGGTTGTTAGGATAAAGCGAGGGGCTTATAAATGTGATGTGAATATTTAATTTAAGCGGGTAGCTTGTGAGCTTTGCAAGGGGTTTCCTAAATGTTTTGCCAATGATGTTTTATCTGAGTTTGTTTGATTGCAATACATTTTTTGACAGTTTTATTATCGAAACGTTTTAATTTACAATTAATAATATTAATAATATGAACTAGTGAATTAGTGTTAGTGCACGTTAGAATTCAGTGCTAAACATAGAGACCGTAAGTAGTGTTATTGTACACTATGATAAAAATCCTTTTTAGTAAATTAGGTTAGACTTAAATTACTTATTAGTCTTAAGTTAGGCTAGATCGTAATGTTCCATGAGGTCTTAGTGAATACACATGTATAAAAATAAAATATATTATTTATAAAGCCATCAGCAATGTTACTCTATATCTTATCTTACCTTTGGCTTGAGAAAGCTATGTTCTAACTGACATTAGAACTATTTTATTATATCTCGGCTCCGTTGGGTATATAATCCATATAGTGTCTAACAAAGATGTTCAGAACAACACGGAAATTTATTTGCTCCAAGTCTTATCAAGGGGTTATAATTTTTTACCTCTTTATTATTTTTCTTTACAAGATTTTCTGGAAGATATTGATTGTTAATTCATGAAAATGAAGTAGGTAAATGTTTATTAGGTATACATTTTACTATAAATATTATAAGTACGTATTCATCAAAATTATGGTCGGTATTAAATGTTTTTGATGACAAAGGGTTGCGATAATCCGAGTATTACAAAATAATGAAGCACAACAAAGCCGTATTGTGTAATGATAGAGAGATATTAAAGCAAATGTTGCTTTGCTTTACCCCCGGGACTCACTGAAAGGGTTTCCGTATTACAGAATTTAGCGTTAAAAAGGTATATTGCGAATAACTTCTTTAAGGGGTTTGGTTGCGGTCTTTGATGTCGCATAAATTCGTTTTTCAATGTGGTTATATTATAAAAAGTCTCAATTACTATAATACAATTTACTATGATCAGTTCCACGGGGTAGGTGAACAAACGTTATTCACACTAATAAAACAGAAATTTAGTAATTACCTACAACTTCTTTGCGCTGATTCTAGTACATTTGACAAGACAGTGTTGCAAGTCATTAAAATTATTCACAGATTATTAAGATCCAAAACGCATTGTTGCAATACAAGCCTGTCAATTATAACGAAACATATAAAGCGAATAGATACGGCAATTACTAGGGCAGGAAGAGCGCCTGCGCCCGCCTAATTGTTTCCGTCGACTTCCCCCTCCCAGCTTCCTCCTCACTCCGCCAGCCCACCCCATTGCTGACTAAACGATGAAATATGAAACTCGGAGGTTCGATTGGTCTTTGTAAATGTTTATTGACTTGTGTTATTCGCTTCAATAACACGATATTCAGTTTTCGAGATAGGGAAGACACCACGTTGATATATTTATTGTGTTAGATATGTCCGCGAGATTTGTGCTTTTCAGTTCATTAGAATCGAATATACGTTTTTATATAGGTATTTATTATAATGTTACCTGTTGTGGTCCTGTATACAATAAAATCTGCTAATAAATTCCACGTAGCATAAACATTGATATCATAACGAGTGGCAATTTGTAATTTGGCAACATTTGATCAATGAAGTTGTAACAATATCAACATTTTTCCAGCAATCCGATACGGATCACCCGGAAGCAATCTGCGTGGACACAATACGTTCACATTGTTAATGCACGTGCCGACGTGTGCCTGAACAAAATCGCGTACGCTTTTACGAGAGATTGCTATTTGGTTCACTAGGCGTATCATTTCTGTTTTAATAAGGTAATAGAAGTATGTATTATTTTTATTTTTATATAACATAGACACCGAACCGCCCATAGACACTTCATTGTCAGAGGGCTCGCAAATGCGTTGCCGGCCTTTTAAGAATGTTGTTCGTAAATTCTTCAGTGGGCAGTTGGTTCCACATAGTGGTGGTGCGCGTCATAAACTGCCTTAAACAACGCTCAGTTGTGAAAAGACAGACGTCGAGGTGATTCGAGTGGAATCTCGTATTCTGCCTCGACATCTAAAGATTAAATAATCTAAAGGTATGAAGCCGAACAACTCCTCTGAACACTCTCCGTGGTAAATTCGGTAGAAGATGCAGAGAGACCCTCTCCGTCTCTACGCAACGCCAAGGTTCAAGCCGTTCAGAAAGTGACTGGTCTTCGACGATTCGTTACATATCTATTTACATAAATGCTAAAAAGTAAATTAAATTTTGTATAAATAGATAGGTTCTAATTATTATTAGTACTCGCTATATTGCGTTTTGTATTTCTAGCCAATTTATCTCGTCTGTCATATTGAATATTACAAGTTAATTAATATTCTCTTAGCGGCGTCCATTTAGGAGACAACGCTGACAAATACAAAGTACCCAACCCTTCATTAGCCAAGCTAATGATTTGCTAAACACTCCCTTCTAGGTATTCCCTCGACATCTGCTTTGTTCGAGACCAAAATCTATTTAATGATATCGTATTGCTAATTTTGGGATTAGACTCGCGTTCCGTCGGTTATTGAATTATTCCGTTTGCGGGGGCTTCTTGGTCCCTCGGGAGGTTATGCGCAACGTTGATAAATACTTCCAACGACTTGGCAATTACATCTGAATTTAAAAAAATAGCGCCTTTGGAATTTGTAAACGCAATACACGTCTATAATGAATTATTTTGACTAATATCACTATCTTAAAATATATAAATTACGCGTCACGTTGTTTGTCCGCTATTGACTTCTAAACTACTTAACCGATTTCTATCAAATTTGCACAACGTGTGCAGTTTGATATAACTTAGAAGATAGGATAGCTTACATCTCAATTTATACGAGCAATATTATTTTATTGCAAATTATTCGTTTATTATTTGACAGTCACAATTATCTTTATATATATAATTCTACTGTACGTGTGTGTCACTGAACTCCTCTTAAACGGCTGGACCGATTTTAATGAATTTTTTGTATGCGTTTGGGTGGCGCCCTGGATGGTTTAGATTCACAAATCAGCCCGGCAGATGGCACTGCAGTTTTTACTTTCATACTTTGTTTAATATCCTAATCGCTTGACGCAATCTATCACGCAGGACAACGTCTGTCGGATCCGCTAGTAATACATATAATATTGGGACCGTTAGAAGGTTCAAAAGGCGGTTGGTTCAGAAGCACCCAGAAGTGGTTTTAGTTGGTATTCCTACACGGTTTTCTGAGTGGCAGAGGGCCTGGGGTAGGTTGAGTTAAAAATATTCTGTAATGTATCCCCACTATCCCCACTAATACGCAATGCATTTCTACCGTGGATGGAAAAAAGTAAAGGGTAGCGAATGTACTCTGTAATGTGTACTCCAATAAAAATTTAAAACAAAATAAAAAAAAAGATTAACAATATTTTGGTATATTAATTTATCTGAATAAATAAAACTCAGTGGCGCTACAACCTCTTGAGGTCTTGGCCTCAGATTTCTGAATCTGTTTCATGATCATTTTTTAAATCTAATAGGCAACTAGGTGATCAGCCTCAAGTGCCTCAAGTGCCAGCAAGACACACGCCGTCGACTTTTTGAGTCTAAGACATGTCGGTTTCCTCACGATGTTTTCCTTCGCCGTTCGAGTATATAAATGTTAATGCGCACATAGAAAGAAAGTCCATTGGTGCATAGCCGTGGATCGAACCTACAACCTCAAGTATGAGAGTCGCACGCTGAAGCCACTAGGCCAACAATTTATCTGAATACCTAATAATAAATATTTATTGTTGTATAAAACACATTGAGTTCTCTTAACTAGTTGATATATATATTATATAGTTTAATAAATCCTCTGTATTATATTTTCCATTTTGATTCAATAATTATTTAGACTAAATTAAATATTAACTAGACACTATACACGGACACCCCACGACACCGAGACTCCTCGACTTTTTATGTTCATTGAACCGAAGACAATAATTATTCGTTAATCATAACCGAACAGTATCAACAATGGACACGCATCAACCACTAGGAGCCACTCAATTAGGAGCCATTCACGACCCCCTACTTCTCACAGTCACACTTTTCAACATGATTGAGATTTGTCCTGGTCAGGGTTCTTATGTTGTCCCATCCAGCAGGTTATAGAGTAAATAATTTATTTGAATAGGACTAAAACTAAGCAATTAATCTAAAGACTGTGTTCGGTTAAAAAAGTTTGATGGCATGTCTTTTTTTTGTTGAAGTTTATGGCCTGGTATCTAGACATTTAGGCCGATGGCATGTCTATTTAGCGTTATCCACAGAAAACACAAATATTGACCATAGATATATTTTGTCTATGGCTAGGGGAAATGCATATGCTATATGAAAAACAGCTAATATCTACCTATTTCATGACTGTTGCGACGATTGTCAGCCTCCTACTTTTATGACAGACCGAAATGTAAATGTAATGATCTGAAATGACAGAAGACTACTACTGGCAAAAGCTTTAAAACTTTAAAACTACGTGTTTTATTTAAAAACTACAACATTATAAGCATATGTTTAGTTTGAAAAATTTCAACTGCATTTGTTATTTTAATTAAAGATTCACCTGCTTTAATTAAGCAGCAAATTACGTCGTACAGCTAAATTAGTTTATACTAAGAAAATTCCCGTATTAAGTCTAATCTTCTCTCTCGTGGAAAATTGCAATTCCACCTAACCCCAACAGAGAATGAATGGCAACTAGGCTTTCTGTGCTTTTTATACGTGAACCAAACATTTCTTCGGATCTGGAATGAATATTATTTGAACCACGCACGCGCTTAAAACGCAATTAGACCTACTTAACTAAGAACTTGTTAATGAATTCTATAATAATATAATTCTTAGTCCTGATAAGAGGTTAGTATTATTATTTACCAACATTAACTGCAATTTAATCCATATTGAGAATTACGAAATATTTGTATAAAAATCTTAATTTAGCGTGTCATAAAGAGATACGCCGGAATCTCTGTCAAATGCTGCGGATATAAATCGATATAAATACATATCACATAAAAACTAGAATGCGAAGACTCCGAAAGCCACGTTAATGTTATTATTTGGCAACATTTACTAAATAATTTGCTCGTTAAACGTCCCAAGCCGCGCCCCTCTAACTACCGTATTGTGTAGGCCCCTCGGGTGCTGGATTCAACCAATACTGAACATTAATTACTTCACCGTCTTTGTGTCGTATTTGTGGCAACATGCTCTTTTGTGCGCTGTACGAAATTAATAACGCTCTAAACGAGAGACGGATTAGAAAACTATTGAAACGAACTCTTATAAGTCTGATTAGTTTTGCCTAATGCATTTTGTATTTCTGATACAGATTACTACCGAAATTTTGACCGACGACCGAGAGAATTTGTGTTTAAACATTAAGCCTGTATAAACTAAGTTTGACGCGTTTGAAGACAAAGGAGTCTCAACACTTTTGAAACTGGATTTTTTAATTCATATATACCTAGAGATCCCGAAGGAATGATAAATGGAGCAATTTAAAATGAATTGAAACTATAACTGTTATAAAAATAATTACAATTATAACTTTAACTAATAAATCCTCCTAGGTATATTGTAAGGTGTGGCTGTGGTTTGCTTCTATCAGCTAATCGAATTAAGGGAATTTAGAGAAGCAGTGAAAGGAGTTGGTCTCTTTGCTATAAAAGTCTATGTTTACGATTGTACCACATTTTTTAAATATATCTGTTAACGTAAAATTGTAAACACCGTTAGATTGTAATCTATCTCGCGAGATTATAAACTGTCGAAAGATTGTGAACCTCAGCGTACTGCTTACAATTTAACGCATTATTATTCGGTAGATTGTACTACACTAACTTAGTTATCATTCAAACTTCTTTGGTCAATTACAGATTAATTTTACTTCCCAACAATTTCATATAACTACCGAATAATAATACGTTAAATTGTAAGCAGTTCGTTGAGGTTCACAATCTTTCGACAGTTTACAATCTCGCGAGATAGATTACAATCTAACGGTGTTTACAATTTTACGGTGACATATCTAAGCGTAACAAAAACCTTTCCACGTTTTTAAAGCCTATTAAAACTAATAATTTTTGTATTAGTGTATGAAGATTAGATTAATAATAACAAAATTAATCTCATTACTATAACAATGTTTATCATATCCGTTAACAAATGGAGAAACGCAAACCAAAATATTTAGCGTCGGGGTAACTGCCTTCCCAATTCCCATTTACATGAAATATCAGTCGGTGGAGCGACAGACTTCACATGTATGTAAATGTTCGCAATTATTTTCTCCCTACACGACTCTACGAATACGAATCTTGTAGCTCCCATTGAAAACACTTATCATACTGAATTCTATGAATCAACGGAATGTGACAGTTTTTAAACGCTTAAAATACCTAAATTAAATGTAGTTCTGCCTGTAACGAGCGCTGGTACATTTTTCATACAAATATTTTTCATAGATTGTAGAATCTATTACTAGTTTTTCTAATTTTTTCACTTAAAAATAGAAGATTTCTTTATTTTTGGAATTAAATATAAAATTCGGGCCATCAATTATGATTTTAAACAGAAAAACATCCTCATTAAAATCTGTTTGGCTATGTTATTACAACATTTCAAGCTTACGATATGTTTTAAAACGAAGGCTTATATGTACATTATACTCGTATTACCTGGGTGCTCTAAACAAAAAGTGTCAAACAAGAATTAATTTGTTTGTTTTAAATAAATGTTCGTTGCTCTTTGATTGAAAATGACCGACTATCATTTCATGCCATTTACCTCGTTTCACGTGGGTCTGAATTCTTTTGGAACGTATAGGCTCTATATTTAAGGCTTCGTGGGTACACTAGGTAGGTATTCACAGACAGCACGTACATTTGAATTACGCTCCACGAAGGCTTTGATCTTTTATGGCTTGACGTAGCGACAGCTAAATTAAACGGATCTATTTCTCTAGCACGTAGGAGAAAATATGAAAAATATTGTAAAAAGACAGTTATGTTGTAAACAGAACATTAAATTACACCATTTTAAAAACTAAATGCGGTCTTTTGCACGGCTTGTACATGTACTTACTTATAAATAAAACATGTTCATTTTTACTTTTATTTAGTGGTTTAATCTATAGGTACCTACCTACTATCGGAATTGTAGTGCAATAGATAGTTACCGTGACTGGAGCTACAAGCGTAAGATTATCTGTATACTTTTAAAAACTTTTACTGGTTTCCCTTCAAAACGTATATATCTTTCGTCTTTTTTACTAGTAATTAACTTACTTGCACTACTAGGTAGCAGCACTGAACAGCACAAGCGTTTATTGTGACTTACATATTCTTGGTTTGTAACCATTGTACGAAATTATAAATTCTTTTAAATAAGTATAACTTTTCGAACCGAAACACCTTTCAATATAATAATTCCTAATACCATTGTATTTCTTTTTCGTTATATTTGTAACTAATATAATATAGTTCTCAAAATTAATGTGTCTATTGCGTCCTTCTACTTTACTGTCCTTAATACTTGTAATTAAAAAGAATATTTTAGTCCATAGGTACAGAAATACATCTCCAAATTGCCATTCGAGCAGACATTTTGTGAGCACTTTCAATACACATCAATTCTCAGTGCAAAATCGAATAGGTGTTCTTGAAGCCTCGTTAAATATTCGTCTCTGAAGCTATCGGCTTACTAGCGAAGCTGTTGTTTTAATGCTTATATAAAATAGACTTTATTCAAAGGAAATAGATTTTGAATTGCCTTGGCAGGTTGAATGTTCACTTGGGGCTACGATATCTCCTTTTAGGTTTCGTACAACAAAGTAACTTCACATAATATCCGAATCCAGGCGAAACGTTTCAAATTGACGAAGCCGTCGTTGTTCGGAGTGCATGTTGGCTTATTGTATAAAGATTCTAGAGAATATGTGAATTAATTTCTAGAACGATTCTTGTCTTTTGTCTGTAATATTTTTTTGGGGACAAAAGACAGGAATTAATTAATACCGTTCATGTTTTAATAATGTTTTCAGCAGCTAAATATGTTATCGATTAGCGAACAATTTTATGAAGCGATATTGAACTCTCTGTTACGACTTAAAACCCCACGTTATTAGCGCAATTAACGTCGCGAGAAAACCTAAATATCTATGACGAGAACACCAGGCAACTTAAACTTATCATTTATATCAAATTCAAATTTAATGACGTGGAATAAGTGATACATGTATCTTATGTTCCATAATAAACATATTTTATTTTTATCTGTTTGTTTTTATGAAAAAGAAATTCAAATACATGGCAATATTACGACAACTGACGCTCACCGGATACACTATCGGAAAAGATTTCCTTAATACTTTCGCGTGGGAGTTTGACCCAGATACTAAGTCTTTTGTGTAGTATAGGTGGGCAACATCTCCCAATTGAAGCATTTAGACCCAACAATGCTCTTTAACATTCAACTAATCCGAGATTAAGATCGTATCTGTGCAGGACTCGATAAACACTTCACGCGCAAATACAATTCATTGCCGTCTAGGAGCCAAATGTGATTTTAACGTTAGTAGGTTTATTATACTGAACTAATGACATTTAAACTGAGATTGAGAAACAAAAATAGATAGGTTATAGTCGAGTGATATAATTTGATATATTACAATTGTTTCTATGTATACAATTTACCCATAAATCTAAACGTTTCTATTCTGTCTTAATATTAAATTGTATTTAAGTATAAATTTACGTAAGGAATACAAAAAAATATAATATAATATATAACTTTAAAATTTTTGCTAGCTATGTGGAAAGACAATCCAAATAAAATATAAAAAATATTAGCAATAGGTATAAGAGCAAAATGCAGTGCTTTTTCTCAATCATTTAACGCCTTTCTCAAGCTAACAACATCCTAAGTACCTAAGTCAGAGGGAATGTTTTTTGACGTCTTCTTCAACATATTCTGTATATAAATTGTACCTACTCATTTCCCCGAATGGAAACCCGAACGCCTAGTAAAGTCCGTTAATTAAAATAACCAGCAACTCCTAGACAATCTCAAGTACAGTTATTTTGAAGTGTAGAAAAAATACTGACCATCATGACGGCCCGTCATCGGAGATGTGATGTATTGTGATCAATAATACAGTTATTGTTGGCAAAACATACATTGTGGGCATGCGTCCAATAGCCGGACATACCTCTTGTAATTCAATTAAATTCACCAAGATTTGGTGTGAAATTTGAGTGACCGCGCAGATGGCAAGGTATCGTATACCTAGGTATCGTTGAATGTGGCATATACAGGTATAATTTAAGCCATTGCAGGTGAGGTTAGAACGACTCCGTATTAAAGAAATCGTTAGTTTTTTCCAACACTGGTCGTAAGTAAACCTTCCAAATGAAATACCTAAATAAGTACCTAGATATGTAATGTGAATGAATGTTTTAATATCATCTTATCAAAAAGCTTTTTTTATGGTAGGATAAAATATGACTAGAGAACCGTAGGAATACTTAAAACATATTAACCTACTCGTAGATTAGTTTAAAAAAATGCCAACTAAAATAGTAATCAGCAGAAACTTAAAACTGGGGCACAAAAACGAGACAAAACGTTCCCAAGGGTTAAAATTTAAGCTGTTTAAATATTTATGTACTATTTTCGTATTGTCAAAACAGAATAATTCGACAGCGGCGGAACAATGGCATTGTTCTTCTAAATGTTTTTATTTCGAGCACTCAGCTTCCGTGACCAAATGGGAATTAATCTGTGGATTTTAAGAGCCATTGTAACTCATTGAGCTGTATCAATATTGAGGCCGGACGAGTGTCGAGGGTGCTTCTTTATAATTTGGTGCCATTATCGACAGATTACTCTTGAGTATTTAATCGAATAAGTAATTATCGCTTAGTGACATCGTGCGTAAGATATTCATGGATTTTCGCTATTGGCGTTAAGCAATTAAAAAACGATTACATCTTGAAGTAAAATATAAAAGTTGAAATGTCAATGTCAAAATAAAGGATAGATAAAATAAAATCCAAACGCTGGCTTCGTTATATTAACTTATAGTACCTATAGTTTTTAATTTCATAAACTTTTATATTTAAAATTCAAACATGCTAGCTGTAGTCCTTTCATCAACTCTAGTGACAGTTGGAATTTATTTATAAATTCATTTCAGTACTTTATTGATTAATACTGAATTTAAAAAAAAATATTAAGTATTATTAGTTTCAGGTTTAAAAATATTTATGAATTCGATTTAAAAACAAATTGCTTTATCAACTTTAATAGGTCTAAGTATAAGAATTTTAAGTATAGGTTTTACAGGTTCTCATCTTTTAATGCTATATTTATGTATATATATGTGCTATTCATGTAATAACGATAATTCTAACATAATTTGTTTACATACAACTTTCATACAGGCTAGTGAAGTACTAATTTATAGACTATTACATTGAAAGCAGTGGTTAACACAAACATTTGTAGGCCATAACCAGTAGCGTCAAGTTGGAGAGTCCCACAAAGGAGCGGAAGCAAGTAATCCACTTAGTGTCTGTTAATCCTGGCCTGTCATTGTTGCTCGAGTGCTTAATTCGATCAGCCACGTTACATTATTCATACGGAAATGTATTGCTGCGATACCGCTGTGATTTGTTTCGCTTCATTGCGCTTAACCGCTACAATTATTCTTTATGAAGTTAGTGTAAGTGCCAAATGACCTGGTACTAGCAAAGACATAATTCCTAATAACATAAAATACTAACTGGCCCGGCAAACATTGTTTTGCCATGTACTTATATTATTTCTGGAAAACATGTTAGTTCAATAAAAAAAAATAGGGGTTAATCGTAGAGGAGTGAAAATTATGTACCTACCTATGTAGGGATGTGTCATAAAAAAACATAAAAACAAAAAAAATTGTCTGAAAAATAAAAAATAAACAATTTGACCTCCCTTAAAATTTAGGGAGATGAAAAGTAGATGTTTTCCTATTCGCAGACCTAACCGATATTCACACAAAATTTCACGGAAATCGATCGAGCCAATTCGGAGGAGTTTAATTACAAACACCGTCACAGGAGAATTTTTGTATTAGTACCACAACGCAAACCGCTTCTTGCTTCTTGAGTTGCTTCCTTTTAACCACTCTCTTAAAACAAAATTTTCACTAACGACTTAAAACTTAATACATATACATATACTTATTCACTAACAATTTTAAACAACAGTTTGTCAAATCTTAACAACCTGTCATATGCTGAAACGGAAAGTATTCTTTTTGTGCAACAATAGTTTAATTAAAATGTTGTGTTATGTAGAAATTATTATGTCAAGTACCGACAATATGTCAAATGGCCAGACTAGCTGCCCATGACACAGGGAATCCTAATGTGGGGGCTAGTGCACTTTCTTTTTGAACTAACCATTAGTTTTTCCTTTTAAGTTTTTTTTTTCAGAATGGTATTACAAGTTATCTACGATATTCTTGACGACTTACATTGCGCCTGTATTTTTAGTAGGAATTAAAAGATTGACCAGCTTTACTATGCTATGGGCATATACTTATTTTATTATAGTTATTAAATGAAAAAAATATTAGTGCAACAAAACTTTTCTTTACCGTCGAGTCCCCAGTTAAATGCGAAAAACTCTTTGGCAGCTTTGAGTTGCGGTCGTGTTAATTGGAAGGTATAAAGGAGTTTTTACCCGGCCTTTTCAGAACCCTAAGTAGGTCTCAGACTCCTACTTGTCTATGAACGCGTTTAATAATCGCTCGTAAGATGAAGGAAAACATCGTGTTCCTCACGATGTTTGTCTGGCATGTTTTAGACTCAAAAAATGGTTGTCGTATGTCAGTCACAGTAGGCTGATACTTGCGTATTACACAAAATAAATGAACGCGAAACAGATATATCTAAGGCACAGACCAAAAAGTTTGTAGCGCTGATATAATTCGTAACATACGAAACAAAAAAAGATTAAATTTTTGCAAATCCAGCACAATTGGCACTTACAACACAATGCGCAAAATATGACAATTTCATATCTTAACCATGTATCTTTAACATTCCTAATCTTAAATCTACGAAGGAGATAAAGCGACACCCTAAAAAATATTTATTGTGTTTATACAAACGTAGGTGGTAATACGAGTACTTATTCATATTAACTCGGGAAAGGGGACGTCATTCTTAGCGATAATTTGAAAAAAAAACACTTAATAATATTATTGGGTTCTAATTTCGTTTGTTAATCGTAACTATAAAAGTGTCAGAGGATTACAATAGGTGCTAACACATTGAATGCAGGGCGCTAGTGTTATGTTACCTTAAAAAATACAAACATGTTTATAGAAAAATCGACGTTATAATACTATAGTAAGCTTTATAATCGCTTGCTGAATAAAATAAATGCTTGTTCAAGTGTCGCAATGGTTTTGATATTATGCATTAATCGGTTTTTGTGGGATAGTTTCGGAGAATACCTAAGTGTCTATTATTAGCTATTAAAGTTATTTTAGGATATTAAGAAAATATGTTAAAGGTTTCTTAATGCAGGTAACAAAGCATGTAGTTTTCAAATGGTGTTTTATTTCAAATCTAAGTATAGGTTCCAAGGAATCCAAGAAATACGTAGGTAATATATCTCGCTGTAGATAGGAACAAAAAGTTTATCTTTGGACTTTTCTCGACAGAGACCTGAAAATAATTAATATTGCGTTTTTATTAAGACTATTTAAGTATACTTTTAGATATTTCCCCTAAACAAAAATTATGTGACATTAATAAAATCTTTTTGAATAAGGAATAAACACATGCAAGCCAGTAAAGTCGACCGCGCCGTCGGAGCTCGCCTCCCCGATTTGCATAAAATTATCACAAAATTATTATGGACGCCGCGCAGTTAATACCTCCTTTGTGACGCCAAAATATTTTGCGAACAGTTTTCCACACAAAGTCTGTAATTCAATATAGAAGCGGGCGGCATTTAACAAGAAAGCTATTTACATTCTAAATATTACGCCAAAGTTTTGCCTCGAATTTGATGTCGCAGAGTTTACGTAGGAAAATATTTTACTTAGGTAGTTAGAAATTTCGTATATAGATTTTCAGCTTTTCCTGAGTTTTGAGGTGACAATTTACAACAAAAGACAATGGCGCGTTGCGTTGCATTGTCAGTTGTCAAACCGAAAGACGTATCGTCACACGTTCACCAATGACATCATCAATCATACGATTCGCTATAGCAGTAACTATGAAAACTACACGTTTAGCTATTTTTCATACATTTTATCTGGCAACAAGCAAATTCCTATAGGATTCCTTCAGAAATCTATTGCAATCTCTATCAATTAAGTGAAATAGTCGTAGAATAATTTTATACCGCAAACTAATCTAAAGTGATAATTGGGTGGAATTAGCAATCTCTAATAATGCTGAATTCAATAGATAACTATGACAATTTTCAATTTCTATGTAGTCCTTTTGATAAGTATACAGAGGAACTCTTGAATCGAGTTCGGATTTTCTAAGTAGGTACATATCTTGCTTGCTTGTTATGGACGAAACTGTTGCAGTAGACGTACCTACTAAAAGCGTAGGTAGGTACCTACATTACATTCAACTATATTTGTATAGTTCTACTTAACCTATTCATAATAATGAATCTTGTATATACCTACCGTGTTAAACATCACACCTGCACGTTATACAGTAATAATACATAGTTGTCGAATAAACAATACAAACTAAGGGAGGCATTGTGAATATTGGTTCGGGGTGTACAATGCGAAGTACGGGGCGGGGCGAACCGCCTTCACCTTGCCTCAGCAATTAAAACAATGACGGTTTATAATGGAGTGTTATTGCTATGTTAAGTCAATTATTTCCAATGTGGCGCCAGTCATTTGTTTTTAAAATAGATTTTCAGCCTGTACCGAAACGAAACAGCTTAGTGTGAATCGAACTTAAAGATTCTGAAGTCAATTTCTACCGTCGATATGTTTCGAAAGCACACGTATTGTTTTCTACAGTCTTTCTTCTTTTTCTGAAACTGTTTTATTTTTTTTAACTATGTGGCAATTATACCGCAGACAAAATATACAACGCTACAGTCTGTACGGCGTACCGGCGTAATCGTTATGTGAAGTGATTTAATTCCGTAATTTCTTATTTCATATATGTATTCAGAAATTTTATGTAACTTATTTTTTTCATAATGAGTATAATCTTGATATTACTGTCAAACCATAATGACGTTATATAAAACAGAACAAATTCCACAAAGGTTTTCTTTCCTCAGATAGGTAGAGTTTACCTATCTTCTTTACAAAATCTCTAGTTACGAGTATGATGTCATTATACAACTATGGTAACAAAGCGGAAAAATAATTAATTGAAAATTAGATTTTTTTTAATTCTCTATTTTGTATTCTTTAAGATATTAAGATGTAGGTAGATACCTAAGTACCGATACCTAATAAGAATAAAGATTACGGTAAATAAGTATTAGTCATTATCTATAGATAGTACTTAACTTTTTCGCTATTAATAAAAAAACTAACTAAGTTAACACATTCCTAAGTTACATAATAAAAATGATTTAATCGTAAAAGCACATATTATTTTAATAAACAACGCATTGTTTGTTTTCCTTTTAGAAATGTTTGGACAAATACCTACCTAAAAATTAGAATTCGTTCAGCGTTCAGGCCACGTCGAGTCTTCGTTGTTGTTTGTCGATCAATTCGTTTGTTTTACGTCACTACTACCCGCACGTGACACGACCGATTGGTTGATAAACGGTCTGTGCTCTATGCCTACCTATGTATTTTTTATTAATTTACTTATACCACTACTACCTAACAGGGAAGAGACATTTTTATATTTAGACATGTATATACTCTAATTTGCTGGGACCTATTTACAAAGGATAATTTCAAATTATGATTCATAATTGCGAATGGTTGGTAATTCCGATTAACTTTGGAATTGGATATCCCAGTCAGAGAATACAGTGTTTCATACAAAAATTTACCTATTGAAAAAAAGAAAAAAAAAAAGAAAAAAATTTACATTGACCCGAAAAGTCAATAGTACCTTTAAGTAGGTTTAATAAGTTCATATACGAATGGTATTTTAATACATTTTCGGTAATCTAACTTTCTTTAATTTCCTAGAACTAGAAGTCTACTTCGGGGAGATTTTAACAAAATATTTCAAGTTTCGATAAACGGAATCAATTAAGGAATTCGTTTACATAAAATGAAATTGGTAGCAATCTAGCTGTATACTTAACAAATGGGTAAATATTTCCTGTAATTTCCTTTTTCCGAAACACTGCTTCACAAAGCGAAAGGAGACACAAACAAGATGGCGTATTTAAATGGGCGGCGACGGCATTGTTGGCGCGAAACGCTCGCTCATTCTGCACTCTTCGCTCTCGCTCTGAAAGCTTTATTTTCATTCCTCGTTCACGGTGCTCACAATGCTTTATAACCAAAACTTCACTAAAGAAAATATACTCTAAAACTAGCTGGTAAGGTTAATTTTTAGATGTCCCCATCGCGCTATAGATTATGTCACATGTGAAACTGTTGCATGTTTATCTATCCTCTTTTCTCTTGTGCCATAAAGTGTATTTTTATATGTGCATCTCTCTCTAGCGCGCCTCCTGAGAAGTAATGTGTTATTGCTTGTTGTGATATCTTGGAAATAACAGGGAAGTACTCGGTACGAAGTTGTCATTTGTAACGGTTTGAAGTAGGGACTGCAAAAAAAAAAATTGTCAAAGATATTGGATAATTATTATCAGATTTAGGTATATCGAGCCAATTACTTAGTCATTCATTACCAAATAATAATAATGCAGTGGCAGTGCAAACCTATATAGGTAGGTGTTGGCCTCAGATTGGAAACCTTTTTTTACTTTATTATAATTTGAATGATAGAGTTATTTAGTTGGTAGTGGATCAGTGACACATATCGTCGATATTTGGGTCTACGACTTGCGTGTTTTTTTCACAATGTTTTCTTTTACCATAGGAACATTTTTAATTGCCCACATAGAAAGGAAAATACAGCAGTGATTCCAACGATTTAAGACAAGCACGCTTAAGGCAACGCCGCTCATTAATACCCAGCATAAATTATACTAATGTCTAAGCTATATTTCTCGAATAAATTGATAATATATTTACTATAAAATACTTAATTGTCATGACATAAAAATTATTTCTACTAGGTACTGATCTGCAGTTTGTAGGTTAATGCTACCCATATGTTCATTCACAATTTTCGTGTCTATATATTCTAAGTATACCGTTAGGACATAATTTTATTAGATTGGGATTATGATGAATAACTTTTACCACGCTAAACTCTTCTGACAAAAAATCTCACTACCTTTACAAGGTTTAAATGGTGTTTCGGAAAAAAAATAACATATTATTGTGTGTACAATTAACTTACAGTGTTAAGTTTGAATCACTGTACCAAACCCCCATATTGACTCTGCGTTTAGTACCGGTGGACTCAAGTCAGGGTGCGTGGAGTTGCAAAGCCGCTAGAGTGGGGCGTCGCTAAACAAAAACACGTATACAAAGCGCGGGCTTGCGCTGATTGGCTGGCGTGTCGCAAGCCCCCGCCCCCCGCGTTACCCGCCCTCCGCCGGCTGCCGCTTGCCGGGGCCGCCGTAGGTAGGACGCACTCGTGCTCAGACCGTCGCCGAAACATGTGCAGTGGAGCTGAGGGAGGCCCGTGGCCTCTCGGCAAAGACGCACCCTCTGTGACCGCCGCCGCGATCGACCATTACCGTCTTCAGCTATACAATTATGCCATTGCTGAACGTTTACGTCTTTATCCACCTTCAGTTGCCCCGTGCTACGGACCTTATGGACCACGACTCGCCCTTTCCATGTCTCTACTGCAGCAGCGAGCCCTGCAACCAGAAGAACCGAAGCCTCAACACAGCTACATTGGTCTCATCGCTATGGCAATACTGAGTTCACCCGAACAAAAACTTGTTTTGTCTGACATCTATCAACACATTTTAGACAACTATCCGTACTTTCGGTCCCGGGGACCTGGATGGAGAAACTCAATTCGCCACAACTTATCTCTGAACGATTGTTTCGTGAAAGCGGGAAGATCAGCTAATGGAAAAGGACATTATTGGGCGATCCATCCAGCAAACGTTGAAGATTTTCGGAAAGGGGATTTTCGAAGACGTAAAGCGCAACGAAAGGTGCGCAAACATATGGGATTGGCTGTGGATGACGATGGAGAAGACTCTCCATCTCCACCGCCGCAGTCTCCTCCACCTACAGCCTTGCCTTTACCCTTCTGGAGCGGAAGCCGCGTACCAGGGGTTGTTCCGCCGCGAAAAAGACAGTTCGACGTAGCTTCCTTATTGGCGCCGGACGACGCACCGGATAAAAAACCTCGACGTGATAGTAGCTGCGAAGAAGAGGTCGAAGAAGATATAGACGTAGTTGCTAGTGATCAAGAAGATGTGAAATTAGGGGAAGATGAGACTCGGACGCCGGTCGCTCCGACGGCCCACTACCCGCTGCTCGGAGGCTGGTGGCCTGCGCTGGATCCAGCCCTTCTTCAGCAATTGAGAAGACATACATCTTCAGTTGCGTCTTCGGCTCCTCCTAGTCCGTCAGATCAACAACGCCCACCGGACACCTAAATAAACAAAAGTTAGCCAGTGTTCATTGTGTAAAATAAAAGCGAACATTTATGTACAAAATGTGAATAGTGAGAATATTTAGTTTTCATACATTGATCATTCAATTTTTTTTTAAGAAATTATTTTCGTTGTTCGGTTATAATCGGTGCTTAAAAAATCATATTTTTCTTTCGTTCCTCTTGAAAATACCTAATTGTTTTTACAATATTTGACGCCAATTAGAAATAATACGAACGTTTTGTCATTTTGAAATAGTAGAAATCTTAATAAATTGTAATGATATATAGTTAAAAATGCTATTTTAACATTTATAGTTAATTCGTAAAAGTCAAATCTAGATTAGTAGGTGAACCTACTGTTTACTCTTTATTAAAGTCTGAAAAACGACCAAGCGATTGTAAATAGGGCTATGTACTTAGTGACTATGTTTTTGTATATATTTGATGGTTAGTCTTTGTTACTATATTATGTATAGTATACCTACTTATACCCACTTATGTTGTTGCTAGAAATATGTAACATATTCTTAAAGTAAGACAAATCTATAAGAAATAAATAGAAATTTTAAAATCTAATTTACTTTTCATTCAAAACCTTATATAAAAATATCTACATAATACCCTTAGTCTATCCAAACATTTTAAAATAGGTTTTGTACCTTATATACACGATTTTTTATTATTCATTGTCAACTGTCAAATAGCGGAGACCCCAGAGTTGGCGCTTTTCTTACGCAATGTAGGCTAGTAGGTACATCTGTGCAATTAGCATTGCAGTCGAGAATTGCTGCCGTCATTAGAAAAATATAACTAAGAAATATTTTTAAAATTTTATTAACGACCTGTAACATCTTGTGCATTTGATTTTGCATAAGCTCAAAATATATATCCTTTTGAGTGCTTTGACCCTTCTCGATTGACTTTCTACCTTTTAACTTCCTTGATAATTTTACTTCATTATAATATTACTATACAAAAACTACGTACTTACAGACATATATTATACGACTGATTGGTAAATGATATGGTACATAATTTCCTACAATTTCTTCGTAGTGTCGTTAATAGCAGTTATCAATTTAGAGCTACTAAGAAGCTTAACTTAAAAGTTGTTTTTTTAATCTCCCAAATGTTTTCCACTATGCATTCCTTTTTACATTATAACTTAATATTTATTCTAGGTGTACCAATACCATTAAGCCTATATAAAGAATAGCCTCTAATTATATTCCTTTAGTTATGATAAGGTTATAGCTATAATATTATATGAGTAGGTAACTGCGGACTAACTCTGCCATCTCTGGTCATCATCGAATAGTACATACGTAAATCACGTACCTACCTACCTAATACCTACCAAAGGTTAAATTAGTAAAACTAATTAGTCTATGTATGAGAAAAATAATCTATTTTAAATATCTGGTTTTAGTTTTGTAATATTTGTGTCTAATAATAAGTTTTTAGGAAAATTAATTAATATTGTGCCCGGCCACCGATCCTAATCGTTTCTTGAAAGACAGAATGTGTTATCAACATTTTTCTTCATTCATAGAAATATTTAATAATATTTATTAAATGTTTATGCGGTTTCGTAATTATTGTTTTGTGGCTTCCATATAATTGTTACTTGTAAATCGTAATTTTTACATTTCTAAATTGATTATTTGATAAAACTAATAAGTGTTATATGGCGCCTACCGAGAAATATTTATTAATCGTTGTCATTTCGTTAGAAGTGATTATTTTTTATTTTGCGGTTGAGTTAGTATTTTAACTGCGATTTAATGGGATGTTGAACTATATTCCATTGAGTTTGGAGCAATAAAGACTTGATATTATTAAGTTCCTAAACAACTTTATGTTTTAGAATTTTTAAAATTAATTAATACAGCATAATATGCAGATAATTAGACATACCTTTACTTACTAGGTACTTGAGCTAGTTACTTAAATCTAAAATCCGTTCTTACACTAACACGGCTAATCAAGTGACAAATAGATCGCTATCTGCACTCTGCAGGCTTTTACGCGAAACAGAATTTTGCTGTGTTTCGTGAAAATTGGTTGTGTTTAATTGTATGACATTAAATTATTCTTGTTTTTCTGATTCTGATTTTAGAGGCTAAAAAAATTAATATTATTAACAGATAATGGAATGAATGTTAGGAGTGACATCTATCTATGACAAAAGCTTGAAACATATATGATACTAAGGTCTGCGCATTGCTCGCGTAGAAATTAGAAAACACAAAAACTTCACAGACTATTACCTCAGTATGTACTTTCAGAAAAAAATAAATATAATTTAAATAATTTCGGAGATTACTTTTGTAGGTAGCAATATCTCTAAGTTGGTAAGTATGTGGTATATATATGGTAGGTACTATACCAACTCTGGGCTCTCTCCTAGTTAGATGACTGCCCTTTATCGAGAAGGCCCGTTTTCTCTTCTGCCCTTAAAAATAATAGTAGGTATATCCTACTATACATTTTTTAATATGTATATGTAATTTAAGTAACTACTATATTTCTCTTTCCCATCTCTGTTGCGTTATGCGTAGGTGGCGTCGAAACTTGATGGATCCATTGAACCCAGGAAAGGTGTCATTTTACCAATTTCATAAAAAATTAGCTTTAGACTACCATCGATTATATGTATTAAAGTATTATAGGACATTAGTACGGATTAACATATGAATATCACCTACTTAATGTAATGCGCATAAATTAAATCTCCTATGAATCTGGATTCCCAAAATTAAAACTCTTTGTTCACGCAGTTTAAGGAACCGATTAACAAATGAATCACTTAAAGCGTATTTGTTTTTTTTCCTGCAAACACTAATGACGTTATTATCTGCGTGTGAAATATTTAGGCAATTTAACTCGGCGTTAAGATTGTGAGTTGTTTTTAAAAACATTTTATATTTCTCGTTAATTCTATGAATGGTTTTTGTTTAATAATGAAGGTATCTTTTGCTGTTTCGTAGTAGTTAATAGTAAGGTATGTTACGTATACCTATGTCTTTTGTAGAAATTAAAAAGATGTTTTATAAAAATCTAGTTTAATGATTTGTTCCGAAAACGATTAAGCACATTTCAAGCGTATAAGTATCTATATACCTATATGTACATGTCGTATCAAGTATATAATTTTGCATTCCCTCCTATATATTTATTCATCTGTGATAACGGAACTATTGTATGGCTATTTCGGGATAATGCAGAGGCCATATTTGAAATAAAAAGACGACAATTATTATTCCTACCCTTATTCATTCCTTGCAACATTCATCCATGTTTACAAAAGATACACATAAAATGTAATACAGAAATAATTATATTTTTTTCCAAGGACCTCTTATAGAGTATAAGTCTCCTCCAACCGGCTCCATGTCTCTATTTTATAAACTATGATCAAAAGAACAGTGTTGACCTAGTGGCTTCAGCGTGTGACTCTCATCCCTGAGGTAGTAGGTCGACTCCCGGCTGTGCACCATTGGACTTTTTTTATGTGAGCATTTAACAGTCGCTCGAACGGTGAAGGAAAACATCGTAAGGAAACCGGCTTGCCTATTAGAATGACAAATGACCATAAAACAGATATAGAAAGAAGTCCAGACCTAAAAGGTTGTAACGCCAATGATTTTTATTTAATCAAAGGTATTTTTTTCATCAATTTTATTGAGTTCACGAGCTTTACGGACACGTCAGTCTCCGGTTTTTTTACTTAATGATAAAACACCCTTTCTGGACATAGGTGAGAAATTGTATACAAAAGGTACCAAACCAATGTTCTTTCAGTTAATCCTAACTTTAGTATAAGGCACAATAGAAAGAAATAGTCAGGAAGTTGACGCACTCTTCCTTCAACCTGTTTGTAGTTTATGGATTATCACAGATGCCATTGTTTCGGCGATTACATGATAACATTCAGTTGTAACAAAGCCATAGAAATGCGTAAGAATGGGCACATGTGAGGGTTTAGACAATAAAGGATAAGTCAGTTCACCTAAGTGCCAGGTAAAATGAGTAAAATTTGCGTTTAATATTTCTATTCAAATATTCGTTGTTGATCAATTTGCTTGGCTTATAAGGCTACTTTAGGTCATGGAACCGGTTAAAGGAGAGTTTAATTATGGTACAATCAACTTAAATAATATAACTATGTATTTTCTACGCCCATATGTCGAAAGATCGAAGATATTCTACTATATTAATAAATCATAACAAAATATGGTTGTATAAAATTGATATGACGCCAACCCCATACTGAACCCCTGTATTGAGCGACTAGACTACAGCACTTCCGTGGTAGGAAAAGTAATGTTTATGGGGTGATTTAAAAGTAGCCTTAATGTTAAATCTAATTAAACAAAAAAAATTGTGCGCTGCCAACGTTTAAAGGCCGGTATCGCGCTTGCGAGCCTTCTGGCAGTGCGAGTGTCCATGGGCGGCGGTATATCATATTATGTAAAATCAGGTGAGTCTCCTGCCTATCTGCCTAATGGAACATAAAAAAACGTACTTCCAGTACGGTATAGGTTAATACACATCTCAGTTGGCGCGGTTCTTATAGGGCACGGTACCTTCACGCATTACCTGCATAGGTTAAAAATTTAGACAAGTCCAAGATGGACATGGCCAACAAACTATAGAACATGACCTTATCTATTGCCCTATATTCGCACCGTCCAGGCACGACCTGGACAACAAACACGGATGACAGTAGAACGAAACAACAATTTTACAAACAATATTAATATGTAAAGGTGGCAAACAAGAATGAAAAACGGGTCTCGCAATTGCGCCCCGGCTCGAAATTATTGTAAATAATAATATTACCGATGTAGCCGGGGTCGAATCTCGCGAGACGAGTTTATGATTTTATTTTATGTACAACTATCATTTAAGTAGATATATAAGAGACGGTAAAAAGTCCTTGGACATGGCAGAGGAAAAAATACCTTAAGTACAATACAATAATAATTAATATACCTACTGTTTTCTAAAGCCATATACTTACAAAAAATAACTATAATAACTTAAGTTATACCACCATCACATTTCTGCATGTGTTTCATTCATCAATCATTAGGACTTTTACAACAAAAAACTAGTGGCGCTACAACCTTTTTAGGTATCGGTTTCATAATTTGTCAATCTAATAGGCAAGTAGGTGATCAACCTCTTGTGTCTGACACACGTCAATTTTTAGGTCGGTTTCCTCACGACGTTTTCCTTCACCGTTCGAGCGAATGTTAAATGCGCACATAGACAGAAAGTCCATTGGTGCACAGCCGGGAATCGATCCTACGACCTCAAGGAAGAGCTCGCTGAAACCACTAGGCCAACACTGCTCTAAAGATTTTTACAATAGTATGCAGGCACTCTAGGAGTAGGTAAGTAGGTAGGTATATATCCCCAAACGTAATTTCGCATAGCGTCTACTGAAAGAGTCCATTAAGCGAGCATTGAGGTGAGAGTGACCGGGCCCTCGCGAATTGCCTCCAAATCTAAACGCTTCCAATTCCAAGTGACGACAAAAGGCGACTTTTAGCAGCAACAATGAGTGAATGAAGCAAATTACGGCTTTTTCGCCTCTTGAAAGCGCTCATCGGAGCGGATGGACTCGCATCGTCGACGAACGGTTTGCACGCCGAAACAAACGCTAACAATAAACAGTAAAAAGGAAAGTGTAGTATTTTGCGTGAAGTGCGTTTCACAAAGGGTGCAAGTAATAGGTGTTAATGTGACAGAATTGCTGAGCATTCTGAATGTCGCCGCGGGAGTCGCCCTCGCTTATTTTTATAACAAATCATCGACTTCATTATTGACAATTGTTTTGTAACGGAATGTTTTATTTCTTTATTTTGCATTGGCGTTTAAAGGGTTGAGGGAAAGATTTTTATTTTATAGCAGTTCGTTATATGATTTATATTAATAACAATATTAGAAGTCTGTTAATTAATAATTTTTACAGAACTGCACAAACCTGTGACCACAAACCCATCTAATGTTAAGTGAGATGCGGCCTATTGAACCGCTGCTTGAATGAACCCATATTAAAGTGTTTAGGGAAGATGTAAGGAAGCAAAGAGTTCCAATCCTTTGCTGTTTTTACAAGAAACGATCCAAATAGTGCAGTGTGGTACCTGGGGATGTCAACAACGAAAGGGCGAAACTCTGCTTATAGATGAGCTTTTGAAAGGGGATGACGGAATCAGTTTGTGTAGTTCTATAGAGCATTCTCCCTGCAATCTTTGGAAGACTGAAAGGCAGGCAACCGGTCAACCGTCTGTCTTCTACCGTGGTCTAACCTCAAATAAAATAGGTTAAAACAAAATATTATCGGTAGAATTTTCTTACAAACATGTTACATGATAGTTTGTGGTTGTAAGTAACTTAATATCTATCAAAAAGAACATTAGAGGCGTCATTGCGCAATAAACCGGTCAACACTCGAGCAAACAAAGGGTGGTTTCAGGACGCCACAATGTGATGCCAATTAGGGTTTTATTATCGCTACTGCATCAATAAACTTAAGGGTTATATTCGTGTGATGTAATTTGTAGTCGAGTAGATGGTTCTAGTTCAAACACCAACAAAACAAACACCGCTGAAGAGGTATGGAGTGGACCGCCCGCAGATTCGCACTTCAGACCCTTCAGGGAATAGAATATGATATGGGGCAGATGGAAGAAAAATGTCATCGTTACGCATGCCCGTAGATATATATTTTTTGTACAGAATATAACGTTATAAATATGTATGTACGCTACAATCTTTAGTACACCTCAGATTTCTTCAAGTCCCCTACTTAAAGAAATCAGCCTTCTGTGCCTGACAAGCCGTAGGATTCCTCGCGCTGTTTTTCTTCAAATTTACAAACTCAAACTTGCAATAACTTAATTCATATATAGGTAACCAAGACCACTTATGAACATCAACAGAAAATATATTAAATTGATTCTAAATCTACATTTACTACCAGTTCGCAAGTCAAGGGCGTAGAGCGGGCTAGAAGAACTGGCAAGAAACTCCGCCACTCGTTTTGATCGCCAAGTTAAATGCGAAACTAGAAAGAAAAATCCAGTTGGTACATTGTATAGCAACCTGTCCCAATATAGACCAGTTATCTTCACAAGTGAATTACACATTACACTAACTTATAAGTAGTTAAACTCATATTAATAATACTGTCATTAAACAAACGCGACAGTCACATTTTAACTACGGGAATAAAAGTTTATTATGTATTGTGAATTGTCATTCGAGGCACGAAGGTTGCTCAATCATCCTTACGTTTTCTTAAAATAAAAACGTTATGTTACTATCAGGTCACTGCCACTAGATTTTTTGGGTATTCTAAATTTTAGACCCACGAAACTTATGTGCGTGTATTTAAAACTAATATCGATTACAATCAATCAAACGCGTGGGTTTGGATTGACAATCTCTTAAGCAAACAAACACCAACGCCTCGACCACTCGATAGCGGATTGATTTCGAATAAAAAACGTACTTATTTAACAAAATAACATTAAGTACCGTTTATGTAAGTGTTGCCGGTGGTCTAATGTTGTTGATAAACACTCACAAATATAATCAACGTCTTATATTTATTTTGTGATAGCTTACATCCGCTTTCAAAAATTACATCGACTGTATGTACTTTATTGCACAAAATAAAATCGCTATTAGCGTCTTAACCCCACTATGAGTCTCCCTCATATTATCAGTTTTCTTTATAGGTATATCATCATGCCAAAAGTGTACTGAATTTTGATACACAAAAGTCAGTTTGCACTAGTTCTGAACCTACAAGCACCACCAGCAGTAGTTTCCTTTCCGTACAAGCAAGTTAATTGCACATATGTTATAATTGGTGGTCAACCAGAGCTTAAACTACGTCAATGTTAAGAAGTCTGCCCTGCGATTCTGTAACTCACTTTTCGAACTCACACAGCGGTTTTCGCATCGGCGGTCGCTCTCAAATCAGTCGTGAAGCAGTCATTTTATGATTTGGCATTCTGAAAAGGTGGGTGCTTGTAGTTTATTGTTTATCACTACTGTTACACCGTAACTACAAAACAACTGTTAGTTAATTTTGTAGAAACTTTGTTGTTCATAGCCGATACTTTGAGCAAAGCGACTACATATAACAAAGATTACAGAAAATTTATCGGAATTGCGAGTAATATTATATAAGTTGAATAGAAATCCATACATATCTGCGTTTGCTTATTTTTTATAGACTTCATCTTTTTAACCCAAGCATGATTAACAATATCCATTTTAATAGTTCAAGATATCTAAAGTTACTTGAAACATTAGTTTGTGGTAGTCGTATTCAATTGTACTATAAAACTTTCTTATACAGAGACAAATTATTACGATTCGCCCCCAGCCCCAAGCCCCAGTAATCAGCATCTGTTTCCTCTGAGCCACAATTAAATGTGCACACGCGAGCGGCTTCCAATGTCCTCACTCAAGCACAAATCGACATTTTATTTCAATTATTATGGGAATAGTGACGGGGTTCATTTGTGTTTTTATATGACAAAACGCAAATTATGAGATGTAAAATAGTTCAATATATTTATTATATTAAATAAGTTTTATTAAAATAATACATTTACGTTAACATGTTTTCTAACTTTGACGTGACTTACCTACATATATGAAGTTAATACTGTTTATAAAATTAATCTTATAAACATAAACTAATAATAATAAAATAATATACATTGAAATAAATAACGAAACTTAACATAAACTAAAATATATCATTAAAAGGAGTCCCTTTAAATACTGTTTGATATTACATTAAAGAGAAAACTGTTAGACACATTATTACAATTGATTCCAAGTTTAAATAAAAATGATCTGACATTTTGCGTCTTAATGACGTACAATCAGTAATTGTATAGCAAATATTGAACGTCAAATTAAAACAAATATTTTTTTTAAATATGTGATCATAGATTGTTTTATCGTAAAAACGTTAATTGAAGATGTTAGTATTTATATTATCCTACGTTCATTTCTCCAACTTATAGATATAAAATATTTATTTTTGTTTGTTTGCGTATTCAGATAATTCGATCACAAAAAGTAAGTGAGTTAGTGTGAATTTTTACATTTCATCAGTCATATCTTTAAAGTTTATTTCAATTTCTTTTTGTATAGAACAGGGGGCAAACGGGCAGGATGGTAAGTGATACCGCCGCCCATGGACACTCTCAATGCCAGAGGGCTAGCGAGTGCGTTGCCGGCCTTTTAAGAATTGGTACGCTCTTTTGTTGAAGGAATTAAGAAAGAGTGACTAAATTACAATATTTTATAATGAGCTTTAAGAAAAAAAAGCCCTTATTAAGAATCATAATGAATAGCAATAAACTTAGGTATAACATGCACAATGTCCTAACCCACCAACATAAATAAGTAAAAATAGTTTTGTATGATGTCGTTGACACGTCGTCAGCTTTTGGATCTAAAACATGCCGAATTCCTCACGAAATTTTCTTTTGTTCCAATGCTCGTACAGCATTTATTAATCGCACGCTTAACCTAGGCTGCTAAATATAATTTCCATATTAAATAAGTTATAAGTAGGTATTTAATTATTCACGAACCGAATGGGAAAAAGGGATTTTTTTTAATATCTCTCATTATATTTTTTTCTTTGATTATTGTTATTTTGTGCGTTTATGTGTTTATGTGTGTGTTTTTGTTAGTAATATGTTATGTCTATGTCTGTCTAAAATTAATCCCAGCACGTAAATTAAAATATCTATTATTAAGTTAGAATATATTCAACATCAAACCAACAAATATGTGCCTCTATAAACATATTAAAATCCAAAAACTTGATCCCAATATCAACAGTTGGCTCATTGTGGCGTGAAGTTTTGTAAGAGAACCCTTCGTGGAAGCAACAGTGTTGACACAACGCGATTGACAATGGACCCAAACTAAGATATGCCCTTCTGAGATTATGACAAACGTTTGACAAGATGACTGGTGCTTTACTATAGGTATATCAGCATATATCCCACGACCGTGTTAATAAGGAGCTAGTATATGGATCTAAATTTAAAGAAGGAAATATTTTGAATGTTATAAATAATCTAGTTAAATTTTAAACCGTTATAATATTACATAAACAAATAATGATGGTTACTTAATTTAAAATACACTTACTATTTGACAATAGTAAGTGACTTAAAGAATAGTTTTTAAGCCTCGGCTTAGTTTTCACTAGCACTTGAGATTTTTAGTCTAATTAGTTCTACACTTAAACACTAGCTCAAAAGGCCTTTCAAGTCTTCTTTGACGTTCTTCTTAACGTTAAGGTACCTTTTCTACCTTTGAAAGTTGTTCGTCCTGGAAGCTAACAAATTAAGTATTTGGTTTAGATTTGATTCCATTATGGTTGGCTCTAGTAACTCCTTTGTGTGCACAATTTCCCAAAGCGCCGTGAAGGAAGTCATGAAAAACACAGAAATAAAAATAAACGTAAATCAAAGCTGTATAACACCTGTATACTTCCCGTCTTAACATACGGCTGCCAAACTTGGGCATTCACTAAAGTGGAAAGAAGCATGCTAAATATCAGGAAGTCCGATAGAATTAATAATAAAATCATAAGAAACCACACGCAAATTGAAGACGTCACAACTAGGATACGAAGATTAAAATGGAAATGGGCTGGTCATATAATAAGAGGTATAGGAAAGTGGAACAAAAAGATCATATATTGGTACCCAAGAAATAAGAGAAGAAAACGAGGTAGACAGTTTCGAAGGTGGGAAGACGAAATAAAATCCGTAACTGGGATATGGACAAGGAAAACTCAGAACACAGCAGAGTGGGAAGAAATGGAGGAGGCCTTTGCCAAAGTTGGGCAAACAGATGGGTTGTTGGTGTCACCGACTCACTTACATTAGTTTAAGTTTAACAAATATGTAAAAAAAATCTGTCTGAATAAAGGCTCATATTATTATTATTATAATTTGGTCACACTTACTTTAACACGTTGATTATCTAGCTGACGCTGTTTGGTATAAATGTGCATAGGTACTTATTAAGTTTCTATATGCGAACGTAGGCTAAGAAGCCGTCATTAAAATATGTACTGCATATAACAAACCATTAAATAAACAAATAAAAATATTCGGTAAGGTCATATCTGATATATCCGTCAGGATTTCCCTTATATACATTTCACATTCGCTTGTATATCATCAGGGAATTTATTTATTTCGAATACTACGAATAACGGAACTCCATAATGATTAAACAAAATGCAAATCACTAAAATAATATTTTTAAATCTCAATAAGTATTTACTTTCTCATCGTATGAATCGCGATATTGTTAAATGCCAGGTATATCGACAAACACGAAATCCAAACAGCGCAAACACATTTTATTGAAGACACGTTCGTTGCGTAAACAGAGTTCAAAAAACTTAAAAGATATCGGTAGCTCATTAATGGACGAAAGTTTTGCCCAAATATTTGTTGATTGCGGCATTATCGTAATTATGGATGTGTACGAAGACTGGTAGTTGGGCAGAGGCTCATTAGAAACACATCACGGTACAAGTGTCAATAAATACGCAGCGAGTCGGGGAGACGAAACATATTTTGTTTTTATGGTACATACGAGTTATCTGGACGGACTAATTAACTGTGTAATTTTCTCTATAGGTTATTTTCAAAATTTTTTAGATTATTCGTTCTGATATGATAGCCAATTATTTAAAGATATCAGATAAGTACTATACAGTAGAATATTTCTTGCTTAGGCTAAAACACTGACATTAGATACAAAGCACTCTCTAAATAGCAAATAATAAAACAATAATAAGCCCTTTTAATTACATTTAAGTCTAGCACCATCCACCATATTAAGGCACTTGCTTGCAAGCCTTCTGGCATTGTGAGTGTCTATCCATATCACTTAACTCCTGTCCCTTTGCCCCCTGCCTTGCGATTCTGTAACTCACTTTATCAGAATGTCAAATCGTAAAATGACTGCTCACGACTGATTTGAGCGCGACCGCCGCTGCGAAAACCGCTGTGAGAGTTGGAAAAGTGAGTTACAGAATCGCAAGGCTGTTCTATAAAAAAATAATTGAATTTACTTAAATTTTATTAGAATGTCTGCGCCTCTTCGTCTGCGTGAATATGGAAAAACGAAATTTTGATAACGCGTTTTCATAGCCTATCAATTATTTTCTTTCCAGCCCTGCGATTCTGCGGTTTTCGCATCGGCGGTCGCTCTCAAATAAGTCGTGAAGCAGTCATTTTATGATTTGGCATTCTGATAAACAATAAACTACAAGGTCCCACCTTTTCAGAATGCCAAATCATAAAATGACTGCTTCACGACTTATTTGAGAGCGACCGCCGATGCGAAAACCGCTGTGTGAGTTCGAAAAGTGAGTTACAGAATCGCAGGGCAGTGGTGACAATCGCTTCAATTGTTCCAAAGATTGCTAAACATACGAAGCAAATATTATAACTAAACTAAAAAAAATGTATATATATATATACGCTATTGGAACCAACAACAGAGCTGGTACGGCTTGTGAAGCGGCTGAAAAAACTAAAGCATGCAAATACAGGGGTCTAGGCTCAGAATGTGATTTTGTCCCATTCGGTGTCCAGACCCTTGGTCCGTGGGGTCCTAGGGCTTTAAGGCTTTTTAAAGAAATATCAAAAAGGTTAGTCGACATCACAGGAGACCGAAGATCTGGCAGCTACCTCAGACAAAGAATTAGTCTAGCTATTCCAAGGGGGAACGCTGCCAGTATCTTCGGAACCTTGCCTAAAGAGATTCCTTTTAATAATATATTTTAGTTATTATATGTTAAGGTTAGTTATTTATTTCAATGTATATGTGGACAATAAAGTATGTGTTATATACGCTTATTATAGAAGTAAATCCAAAGCTAACAGAATAAATAACACGAAAAATATCATAATATTTTATGTCAAAAAAACTCGTGTGTCAGTGCGTCATCAAGGAGTGCGTACAAGAGCATTAACAACAACGCAGGAGCCGTTTCGGGTTACATCTTATATACTGTGCAAACATACGACAGACGATACCTAACTAAGTGAATGTACATTGTACAAAGAAAAGGTTTTGTAGCCGCTAGATTTAGTAAGAATCATTGATCACTTGAAACTAGCCTAGTTTCAAGTTACAACCAATTATTTAATTGAAACATTTGTCGACAACCTGTCACTATCTGAGCGACTTGATCTCTTGGCATTGCGTAGAGATGTGGGGTCTCTCTGAATCTTCTACCGCATTTACCTTGGAGAGTGTTCAGAGGAGTTGTTTCGGAGAGGACCTGTAGCTGAGTTTTATCATCGGAAGTAGAGGCAGAATACGAAATTCCACCTGTATAGTACCTATCGTTCCACAACTGAGCGCTTTTAAGGCAGCTTTTGCCGCACACTACTACTATGTGGAATCAGCTGCCACTGAAGTATTTCCAAACCAATTCGGCTTAGGGTCCATCATGAAAAGATCGTACCAATTCCTAAAAGGCTGGTAACGCACTAGCGAGCCCTCTGGCATTGAGTGTTCATGGGCGGTATCACTTACCATCACATGAGACTCCTGCCCGTTTGCAGCCTGTTCTATAAAAAAAACTGAACTCACTTAAATTGTAAAAGAATGCGTACTAGATATCTCCGCGCCCTTTCGTCCGCTTCAAAATGGGAAAACGAAATTTTGATAACGCGTTTTCATGGCCTGTCAATCATTTTCTTTCCAGTGGTGACAATCGCTTCAATTGTTCTCTATTCCAGGTAAAACATACGCAAATATAATAATTATCTAACCGACATTATCGTGGTCGACTTATCATTTCGAATTATACATTGACTTGTCGAAGCTATCGCGGAATTGCTAATACTCCTTGTATTAAGAATGTCCATAGCGCTAAATAACCTACATCATGAGCACACCCCACATACAAACCCTCAGGTACATACCCTATCACCATCACACAACACAGCCAAATTAGATATTACTCAGTTAAATGTATTTAATATTTTTTCCTTTCGTAAATGCTTTAACCTTTTTGTATACACCTATTATGTATTCTATTTTTGCCTATATCAGTTAAGTATAATTGTTTTGAAGTTATTTTTAGCGCGTTAGGGAAAAATTATGAGAGTAAATTTTTACGATGCGCGCGCACACCGTCACAAAAAACCGACACCCTGAAGTTAGCAGAGTAAACAATTTACAATAAAAAATGTCCATTTCTTTTATTATGTAGAAATATTTTTTTTTGGGATATTTAAATAAAGTTTATTTAACTATATTATGCGTTATAATAAAACTTTCAATGTATTAAATAATTGTTTTCTATTGTTAGTGTCGTTTTTTCTACAAACGTAGAATAAGGCGAAAGATAAAATTTAAAAAAAGGTATTTATCTTGTTTCGCCAAAGAAATATTAACTTCTAACGCGTGTACACACACATGTTTTTTTATACCTATAGGTAATTTATGTTAGACGAATTAAATAAACTCGGAATGAGATTATTCTAAACAATTAAATTACAAAATACACTTTTAACAACAACTTTTTTGATTACTATAGGTATAATACAATATACTTTACATAGTAAAATAATAAAATTTTAAACATATTTTCAATAAAAGCAGAGAACATGTCAATATTTCTCATATTATTGTATCGTTCCCAAGGTTCACAAACCACTCTTGCTCAAGTGCAAGGTTCATTTCAACTCCTAATATTTGTTTCATTGTGTTTGTCTGTCTTCTTGTTTGCTTTAACATTCTCTTAAAGGGCCTCGACTTGACCCATAATGACGTGACGCTTTAGTTTGTTTATTAATACAATAAAAGAGATGAATCTGCTTTTAATAAATAATTGTATTTATTTTTTATTTATTTACACTGCATTACCTTAAACGTACATATAAAAAAAAGTTTACATATATTATTCGGCAATGGGTGGCCTTATCGCTAACAACCGATTTCGTCCAGGCAACCATAGCATGAAAAAAAAACCTTCTGAGGGTAAAGTACAAGAAGTGCATAACTAAATTAATATAAAAAATTCATGTAACACTAGCATTTTAAATTATAGGCAGTGATTATAAATGGCATATTATAAAATTAAATATGTATAAACAGTTATAAACCTAATATATTTGTATAAAATATTCACATTTATTTCAATTAAGCTAAGTAGACATAATCGGGATAAACTTCGTAGTATTAATTGAATTTTTAATTGTTAAATTGATATTAATTATAATTCATTAAAATATACCAAGGTGACAATACCTATCGCATAAAGGCACAATTTTGTTTATTGTATTCGATATTAAAGTAAGAAGATTTGCAAATAGGTAGGTAGATCTATTCATTTAAGCATACTTAATACTTCGTAGCTTACAGAGATAGATAGTATACCTTTATAAGGAAAGGAAACAAAATTACAATCAGTTTTACACCTACTTTACCGGTGTCAAGCCAGTATAAAAAAAATATCAAAAGATAGAATAATAAAATGAGTCCAGGCAAGTCTAACGACCTTTAAGCCTTTTCGTACCTACCTATCTAAGCTCCCCAATTTGATGAAATAAAACATATAGTAAATACTAACGGATGGTCAACTCCCCCCGCCATTTTCTTATAATACGATGCATGGCGCCAAAGCTACGCGCATCCACAGAACAGTAGATAAATATTTGAATATTTGTACTACAAAAAAAAATTGGAACTCCATACAAACTTTGTATCAATATGAATTTAATAAATAATATCAGGGTTTCATTTCGATATTCTGTGTATACAACACTTCAATACAAATGTTACAGTCGTTTTGAAGTTTTCGATGCATGTATGATATGCGATTGTAGTAAAAAAAAAAAATTACATGGCCATGGATACAAGTCATTCAGCCGGAATAATAGAATTTTTAAAAGTTAACATATAAAATAAAACGTAAAAAATAGACAAGATACTTTTGCATAATACGTGCACACGTTCTAATTTACCCAACTAGCTGAAAATCAACTGTAACCCTTGCAGAGCAGTTTCCCAGCACGTAACTGTGAGTAACTGACGTACGTCGTATTAGGTTAACGTCCAAGTGTTGTATGAACACAGACTAGGAAAAACAGCTTAAAAACATTTTCCATTTTCGCAATATCTGTCGTACAACGTATTATAAGAATATTTTTACTAAGAGGCTCTTAATTGATTACACAATTTAGTATCTGTGAAAAGAGCTATTTAAAAAATAAAACCTCTTCCGGTGGAGTGTCGCGAAATCATTTCATCTGAGAAATCTGAAACTTTATTTTATTTCTCCGAGAATCAAACTTTACTTAGCCAGGAAGATGGCGATAAAATTTAGTTCCGACAAAATAAAAATAAACATATGCCTACCGTAAGATGTATTTGTATGTAGATGAACTTAACAACAATAATAATTTAGCATTACAATTACGCATTCGGTTAATTTATATTTAAAATAGTTATAGACTTTAAAATATCAACATTTAAAACTAAATTTAAGTTCATACGCGTTTCTTCGAATAATTGCCCGGTGTGATCCGGCGTAGAAATATTGATGTTTAAGACAGGGTTTTGTTTAATATTACCCATGTGTTTTATCATTATTCAATTACTTAATACGTTTTAACGTTTTGAGAGTGATATTTTTTTTCCTTTATGGCTCTGGCACGGTTTGTACATTAGCCAGCGTCAAGTATAAGATTTTTATAATTCGCTGTTTTAACTATTTACAGTTTATGGATAATAAAAAACGAAGGAAACTAATCGCGACATAACATAGAGATGATTAGAGTGACATTTAATTTTCTTATTTAGTTTACTTCTCTTTTTTAAAACAGTGAAATAAAACCAAAGGAGGTTTTGTTGAATTCGTATATTGTGGCAGTCTGTGGCGCGTGTAAAGGCTGTATGCAAATGTGGCGGCACCGCCCGCCTCAGGCGCGCTGTTTGTGCGGTAATGTTTGTTAGCTATGTGCTACGACTTTACATACCCCTAACCCCACTTGAGGAGGGTGAATATATTTTTGTTTTGTTTTCGCTACGGTTCACGGCTTCGTAGGTGTGTTATGTTCTTTATAGTTATTGTACCTGAATGTCGTTGCCTTAAAAGACTAAAGTAGCTAAGCATATTTTAATAAACTAGATTACTACGCTATAACTTAACTAACGTATGCGATGTCTATTTACCAAAAAAAAATCTATAACATAATAGTATATAACTAAAATTTGTGTTGTTACAAAATATTAAAAACTTTTTGATGTTTTCTCGTTCTTCGTTTATCTTATTGATATCTAAACAATTAGTAGATAGATAATAAGTACCATTATTCTAAACAAAGACTAAAATTATTTAAATTTACAATTATTTATTAAACACGTTTCTCCTCACACCGACAAGCCTTTTGTTTCTACTTCCCTTAGACTGAAGGATATACCTTGCTAGAGAGGTCTTAGGTCGCTGAGTCTCGGTGGAAGCAGTACTAGTACCTATTCTAATATTAATTTATACTATGAGCGCCTTTTATTAAGTGAAAATTATGTTTTTATTATCTAATATAATGTTAGTGAAAATCTAATAATGCTTTACGAAACAATATAGGTAACTCCTACGCTTCTTTCGACGCATCCGAAATTCTGACTGCTCGTACTTATTTCATCGTATCTGTCTATTGCATACTAAATTTCATACACTTGAAAACACTTACCACAACACCTACTTTAAAATATAACCCAAACAGAAAAACGCAAACTGCAACCTTTAATAGAAAATTATATTCAATCAATAGGATAATTAAATGAATCCATATAAAACAATGACACTCAAACAAAAGATATCAAAGTTCCCTAACAGACAAGCCGATGATAGCTTTCAACTAACATAGCTGCCATTCAGTACGAAGCTTCAACGCGCATTTTATGTAGTCAAAGAAAAACCACTTTCTTTGAGCCGCTAATCAAACTAGTGAGTATAGAAATGAGGGTCAAACTATATCGGATGTCAATTCTGACCTCCATTGTTAATTTGATTCGATTGATTCTTACCGAAAGCGATAGTGCTTTGTTTGGTCGATTTTACATAACGAGCCGGCAAACGCAGTAACTCTTTGTAGTGGGGCCATTGTGGGGGAGTATCCAAACGTTTGAGATGTGAATTGAAAGGCGCCGCGCGATGATGAGGCGCGAGCCGGCGGCTGGCACAAGTAATAGGAGCTAGTTTTTATTAAAATAATACTTGTGATATGCTTTACATTTGAGTATAACACTTTTAAGCATACTAAAAACAAATGACAATGGTTTAAGGTTTTAAAAGTATTGGGATCTATTTTAATAATACCCAAACTTTTATAGACTCAGATTCCTGTATGTTTCGTTGATCATTTGTTTTTACAGGCAATGAGCTGCTAGGCGCACGTCATCGACATTTAAGCATGTGACACGTGTCATACGTACAAAGAGACAATATCTATTACTGCAAAGCTGTTTTAACTTGCAATTGCGGAGTTGAGTATCTCATGCTATGCATGCAGACTACAATGCTATGAAACATTGAAGATAAGAGGCGTATTTCAAAATAAAAATTTTACTACTTCGATTTTTGCTTCCATAATAGGTATATTAATTAATGCACGCAAATTTGAATTATGGGCTATATAGGCACAAAACATGAAAATTAAATAAACATCTTATTTTTGTTAAAATGTTAATGTCTCCGACACTGTCGACATCTTAACTGTCACAGTAGCGATATAGTGTGTCTTATGCTTTTGGTATTATATATTTTATTTTATTCTACATTATCGTATTAGCTGAGTACTGTAAGGAAATTGTTTGTATTAAAAATAAATTAACTGTTTATTTCATCTTCATCTTTCAACATACACAGCTCCATGACTGAGCTAGTCCAGAGCTTTATTGCGAATATCCAAACTATTTTTGATTCCCACTATACGCAATTCGCTCATGCCATGTTCTTACAGTGATACGTTGCGTTAAGCCGGTGCTCTTTGAGCCTTTCAAATGATTGTTTTATATTTTGTAAAGGCGAACAGTTTCTCTATTGTAATTCTATCTGACGTAATGTAGTGTTTCAATTAGGAGCAATATCATCACTCTATTCTGGTTTAATTGAGATTTAGTTATATTATTTAACTATAGTTTATTAATCAAACTATGTTAAGAAAGAATTTTACTAAATCAACTACTTTGGTATTAATCAATCAAGTTCAAAATTAAAGTTAGTTTGACGTATAGCTATTTGCACCCCCTTTTTTCTTCAAGGTCATCGTTAACTCTTGAATGTAATGGATGTTATTATTCTAAGTTCATCAATATCTAATTGTTTTGAAAAATATTAACAAAGTTTTTATTAATTTGGGGATTTTGACTAGTATGCCCTTTATTGTTCAAAACATTGAAAATAGTTATTTTTTTAACAAAACAAATTGATGTGAAATTAATAAATAAGACAATATATTTTACAATTCTGTGTTGATTGTGGAAAATTTAGCAATTAGGAACTTAACGTAGAACCGAGTATTACTCTTACAAGTTACAGGAAGATCTATTAAAGCAGTTTTACTGTATATTAAATTAAAATATTATACATAACGACTACAACTATAATAAGATCAATATATAATTAATGATTAATTATTGGTACGGCACCTTTTGGAACTGTACCAGCAACCAAGCAGCGGCGAGATTTTTCCCTTGTAGACTAAAAAAGTTACAGCTCAACAACCCTCTGAGTTGCTTCATATTTGCCTTTTCAATAGTTTTTCTTTCATAGACAAGTATCACCTACTAACCCCTCCGTCCTTAACCCAAGTCTCCGATTTCGGTTTGACATTGCTTTTTATAGAACAGGGGGCAGGAGGCTCACCAAATTTTAAGTGATGGACGCCCATGGACACACTTAATGCCAGAGCGCTGGCGTGGCCGGCCTTTTAAGAATTGGTACGCTCTTTTTTTAAGGATTTAATCGAATAGGTTCTGAAATACTTTAGTGGGCAGCTCAAAAGGTTCTGAAATAACGCTCAGTTGTGGAACGACGGACGTCGAGCTCATACGGATACCTACGGGTGGAATTTCGATTTCGAAAATCCGAACAACCCTGAACATCTTCATGGTAAATGCGGTAGAAGATGTATAGGGAAAAGAGACTTGTCGCTTTCCTTGGCGTATAAAGTTGAAATTGTGCACATTAAAAACCCAGCAAGGGTTTAAATAAAGCTTAGTCTGTGCGAAGATTATTAGACAAAAAATAAGAAAAGAGTCTCACAGTCTATAAGAAGTCGCTAATAGAAAAAAAAAGCATGTTTTATGCTGACGCATTGAGTCGCAGGCGGCTTGATAGAACTCGTGATGTAATAATTGATTCTCCACTCAATAACAGAAAAAGTCAAACTAAGATCCTCATGAACTTAATAAGGGTCAAAGATTTAAAAATCACACGTTACTTACTTTTTGATTTTAGTGAAACTGTAGCAAAATTAATTCCCACGAATTTGTGTTCTCTCATTATAACTATTATTTTTTTGTTTATTTTAATGTTAAGCAATTACTCGTAAAATAAATTAACAATATTAATAATTCTTTGACGCGCTAACTATATTTAGTATCCCCCTAGTACTTTATACGATACTTTTGAAAAAATCCTAGACGATGTATTAATAAAAATATCTAATACTAATAAAACAGTTGCCGTCTGTGGAGACTTTAATATTAACTTATTAGATAAATCTAGTATTGTTAATAGATTTTTAATCTTATTGAAATCATATAATTTATATAATATTTTCCTTGAGCCAACTAGAATAACTGCCACCAGTGCCACTTGTATTGACAATGTTTTTACAAATGTGAAGCCAACTTTCTATTCAATTATTAACCTGTTAGATTCAGATCACTGTGGCCAGTTGGTTTCATTTACTAAAGACATTGTTAAAGCAAATCGAAAAAATGTTAATTTTGTTCCAGTAACCAGTTATCGTTTAGAACTTTTTAAAAATAATTTAAATGAAAAACTGCCTGGTTTGCCTTATCACAATAACCCTGACCAAGCTTACTCTTCATTATTTAACATGATTAATTCTCAGTTTAAGAAGGTTTTTACATCTAGATCAGTTTCTGTTAGTGATCGAGTTTTGTTTAGTGACTGGGCAACACCAGGTATTTTTAAAAGCAGAATAAGATTATTTGAATTATATAATGAAAGGAACCATGATCATAGTGAAAGGTTTAGGGAGTATGTTAAAAATTACTCTAAGACTTTTAAGAGAGCCTGCGCTGCCGCAAAATCTTTACACATTAAAAACAAAATACGATCTTCTGCAAACAAAATTAAAACTACTTGGAATATTATTAATTCTGAAATAGGAAGAACCACAGTTAAGAATAATGATTTTCATCTTAAAATTAATGATATAGATGTTAGGGCGGATTTGGAGGTGGCAACCGAGTTTGAATCTTTTTTCACTAATATTCCTGTATTAACAACTCAAACTTTGTTGTCGTCTTCCGGCTCCGCATACAACATACTTAAAGACTGTGTCGCAGAATGTGGGACAAGTTTTGAATTTACAGATGTTAGTGCTAAGGACATTCTAGATGCATTTAAAGATTTGGAAGTAAAAAAGTCCACCGATCTTTGGGGGTTGTCAGTTCAAATAATATCCTCAATAATTGAATGTATTTCCCCATTTCTGGCAATTGTGTTCAACTCTTGTGTCGCATCTGGTGTGTTTCCGGACTTAATGAAGTTAAGCAAGGTGATTCCACTCTTCAAATCTGGTAGTACAACCGATCCTACGAATTTTCGCCCTATCTCAATTTTGCCTACACTGAGCAAAATTTTTGAGAAAATAATTTTAAAGCAAATGCTAAAGCATTTTAACAGACAGAATCTTTTTCACTCCAAACAATTTGGATTTACTAAGGGTCGGTCTACTGCTGATGCAGGTGTGGAACTACTCAAAAATGTATTCGAGGCTTGGGAGAATTCACAGGATGCTTTAGGCATATTCTGTGACTTGTCCAAAGCTTTTGACTGTGTTTGCCATGACACACTTATCAAGAAACTACACCACTATGGCGTTAGAAATAAGGCTCTTAGACTTCTCAGTTCATATTTAGACAATAGAATACAAAGTGTAGATATTAATGGCAAAAAATCAAAAGGATCTGTGGTAACTATGGATGTTCCGCAGGGTTCAATTCTAGGTCCTTTCTTATTCCTTATCTATATCAATGATTTACCTTTTTGTGTAAGGGATGATCACAAAATCCTATTATTTGCGGATGACACTTCGCTTGTTTTTAAAGTTAAGCGTCAACTTGAAAATTTTGACCAAGTTAATTTGGCACTATCTAAGGTTGTCCATTGGTTTAATGTTAATAATCTGCTTTTGAACTCAAGTAAAACTAAATTAATAAAATTTTCTACGCCTAATGTGAGGCAGTTAAGCACCAATGTACAACTGAATGGAGTAGAGTTGGACCCTGTTGAGTCAACTGTTTTTCTTGGCATTACTGTTGACGCCAAACTACAGTGGGGCCCACACATTAACAAATTGTCTGGAAGGCTCAGTTCAGCTGCTTATGCTGTAAGGAAAATTAGACAAATTACTGATGTGGATACTGCCAGAATTGTTTATTTCAGTTATTTTCATAGCTTGATGACGTACGGCATTCTCCTTTGGGGAAACTGTGCGGATATTAATACAATCTTCTTATTACAAAAAAGGGCTGTCCGCGCTATATATAACTTAGGTCCTAGAGTTTCTCTCCGAGAGAAATTCAAAGAGATAAACATTCTGACTGTAACTTCACAATATATTTTTGAAAATTTACTTTATGTTTACAAAAACGAACCGGATTTTGTCAAATTGTCTGATCTTCACTCCCGAAATACTAGGAACAAAAATAATTTAACAGTTCATGCTACTCGCCTTCATAGAATAAGCAACTCGTTCATGGGTCAATGTATACGCTTTTACAATAAACTTCCTATGGATGTTCGTAAACTTCCCCTTAAGAAATTTAAATTTTTTATTAAATCAAAATTATTAACTAAAGGATATTACAGGATATCCGATTATTTAAATGATAGAAACGCCTGGGATTGAGCTGCTCGCTTATACAGCTATCGCTTGTGGTTTTTTTAAGCTGTCTTTCACTTCTTTTTTTTTTTTTTTTGCATGTTGTACATATTTACAATCTGACATGTCTTGTGCTTTTGCATATGCATTTTATTTTATTCTTTTGACATGTTTGTGCTTAGTGCATATTCATTTTTTTTACATTTTTTTTTTCTCTATATTACTGACATGTTTTGTGCTTAGTGCATATTCATTTTTTCTTTTTCTACAATACTGACATGTTTTGTGTGTGTGTTTTTGCATACAATATTTTACACTTTGACATGCCAAGTGAATAATGTTTATATTTCGATTATATTTTTCAATTTCATTATTTTTTCCTTGCTTTAAGGTACACCTTAAAAATACATTTTGTATCCATTGTAAGTGTAAACATTATGCGGGTATATCGTAAACTCTTTTGCTTGATTTATAATTTGATACATTTTAGTCTATAGTTATTTTGGGCTGGCGATCTGAGTGAGTTGTTGCCCCACATATTTTTATGGTGCCACTGGCGGTATTGTTGTGTACCGGGTTGTGCAGCTCCCTCAAAAATGGTTGAGCTGCATGAGCTATTCGGGGCATGCTAGCCGTCTGCTGGCACAGGCTTGCTCAGATCGATCTGGTTCTTTCTTCCAAAGACCAGTCCAGTAAATACTCTGCATTTGTTTACACCAATTTATTAATTTATTATTGTATTATCTGGACTATAAAAGAGACTAAGACCCCCGAGTTTGTTTCGACATTTCTTCTCAGGGCAGTCAGTTAGGAAATGTCGACTTCATCTAGTTTAGGAAGACATTGTAAAAGTGATTTATATAGTCCTACTTGCAAGAATAAACTATTTCATTTCATTTCATTTCATTTCATTTCATTTCATTTCATTTCATTTCATTTCATTAGTGTATTTCAGTTTACATAAAAGCCAAGCACAAAATAATTATTTACAATTTTTATTAACTATAAAATTAACTGCTGCCTTGTTTGATTGAAATTTTTTTGATTGAAATATTTATCAATTTTTAAATTATCTACCATCACAGCTTAGCACTAATTCGATTTTTTTAATTACCTAATATTTCCCATGACAAATACTCAATGGACAATGCCACTCTTACGAATGTTATACTGAATAAACTCAAAAATCATTTCTCAATCATTAGTATTTTATATTTTATGCAAAATAATTTATTGAAATCTCAAATGACGAATTGTAAATTAAAATGGCAGTGTACCTACACTTATAAACGTCAAAGTTACGTAAAGAACGTGTGAAGAAGAAGAAGAAGAAGTGTTGAATCTCTGAACAAGTTAGTGCCCCCGGTACAATCACCAATAGTTGCCGTTTCCCATGCCTAGTGCGGTTAATTAGTACTCGCAGCCCCAACCTCACAGCTGTACGGTACTCGTAAGAATTTCCAATAGGTAGTGACCAATAGCTAGAACTTCCTGACCCCTAGCAGAGTGTATCCTGCCAGACCCGTAAGTACCAATACCGTATACATAAGCGAGTAGATATAGCAAGTAAAATAATTTTGTTTTCGCTCCCCTATTGTTGAGTATTTATTTTCATGTGGGGCCCAAATCATTGATTGCGTTACTTTCCAAGTGGCATCTTACATCTGCGTTATTGTCATGACAATCAATAACTGTGTTCCATCGTAAGCAGCAGCTTAAAACATACATGTAGAATACCAAATATAACTATTCCAAAAAGAAAAACTGTATTTTGATAGTAAATAATTAATAGAAGTGTAGTGTAAGCGCTGAATATGTTTAGCGCTTTTCTCCACTCCACCTGGACTATATTATACGGATATTTTTCAAATATTGGTTAATATGTAATTACATATAAGTATGATTTTACACGTACAATTATTTATAACATATTTGTTTCCTTACGTTACTTTACATTTATATTTCTCCACTTCTCTGTTCCTCTTGCCATGTGCCCCGCCCATTCCACTTAAGTTTATTTATTTTCATTGTGACATCCGCTGTCTTAGTTATTCTTCTTAATTATTTAATATATTCTTCTCTTTCCTATCATACAACGTTCTATCGATCTTTGACACACCTGTTGTTTTGTATGCTGCGCTTTACCCAGCGCCTAAGTTTGAGGTCCATATGTTATCGTATTTTTCATAACCGCTCTATTTCTCTTCTTCGCCCAAAAGTTCTTCCAAGCTATTGCTATTCTTGTATCAATCTTTTTATTGTCGCATCGATTACTTTTAATTATTTTTACGAAGAAGCCTATTTTTATTATGATTACTCGGTGTAATGTCGAAAATATGCAAAAGATTGCGTAATCGATAAATACACGTAGCGGATAAGAAATGAGGTGCGACGAAACATATTTGACATTGATGTTATAAAGTAATAGATGAAGTAATAAATGGAATTAATTTTAAGTGTTAAAAGCTTAATCTAATAGGTTTTTTAAACACTATCTCAATCTTAAACTTAAATAGTATCCGTTTTCCTTACAAGTTGCACTTAATTCGTGTTTTGTACCTTTCACCACATAAATATAAAATATTTGGGTTAATATTGAAAGTGTAGAATTAAATAGTAATTTTGTGTGAAAACGTGACAATTAGGCGCTTGGGAGTTTGAATTAGCCTGTTAAATAACAGAGAGAACGCCGACATTTCCTAAAACATTTGCTCGAAAGTGTCAAATCATGCCTTCCATTTACAGTAATCCACAGATGCGGCAAACGTTCGATGTTGTAATGGTATTGCCAGAGCTGTTTACTAAAACAATAAGACGTCGATTTCCTCATTTCATAATTTAAAAGGATATGTTGAGATATGTGAACCGTGTCAATAAAAACTGTTTCCGTAAATTTTATCACATTATTCAATATGGTTTTATTATATGATGTCTCTCGTAAAACTCAAAATATTTATTCGCACTTTCTCTATTTATTTTCCCTCAAAGACTTTATACATACATTAAAAATAAAATTAAATACACACGGAATGTGCTCAACAGCACAACAGCAAGCAAGACCTCAGATCACTTAAAATTTTAGAATCAAAATAAATAATTGTAAAATTATGAAAATTTAACGGCTTTTTATCCATTACAATAATAAATAATAAACTGTAAAAAAAGGATTAAATTATTGTGGAAATTTAATAAACTTTTGCATGTCTAAAGCAATATATTTTATAGTAGGTAAGAAATTATATAAACAGTAAAAATATCAATATTATATAATATAATAAAACAATATTCCTATAAATATAATAAAAGACACGATTGGGTACATACGACAATAGTTTGTGATCCCTGAAAATTAGGAACTCGAGTCGGCATGAGTGATTGTTTGGATGTTTACAGTCCCAGGCGCTAGCGAGTTATTTATCTGTTTTATTATTGTTTCCCACAATACTCTACCATTTCTATCTATGCCTATGTCTATTGCTATTTGCTATAGCAAGCAAATAAAACCTTGATCAGTCATTTCAATGCGTTCTTAAATATTATAATTTAGGTATTTAATGTGGCACAGAAATAACTTTAATAATTCTCATTCTCATTCTCATAATGCAGTAAAAAGTTTAGTATCTAGGTATGAATTTGACCAATTAGATGGCGTAGACTTCAATGAAAATCTGAAAAATTTTACAGCGCTGGTTATGCGTAAAGCTAAGATTTTATACTAATTTATTCACTAACTTTAGTAATACTTCTACTAACTCATGCTACAGATTTGCTTTTGGTCATGCACTATTAAAATACATACTACCTATAGTTCTCGCGTATAGGTATGCATCTATCAAACATAATAGCGGTTATGTAAAAATAACATGACGGCAAAGCGCTAATGCACCAACAATTTGCAATTAACGTCCGCCGATACTGTGTTATTAAGTTTTTTCTTGAATATTTATTAAGCAATTTCACTAAAAGCAGCACACTTTTAATGTAGGCATATCAAACAGATGTCCTTTACGAATGAGGTTTATTAATCAGTGTTGCTTTAAAAAATAAAAATAGCACTATAGATTCTTTTAATGTTTTAACAGAAATACAAATAGGAATTACCATCAAAGACTAATATTTATTTTAACTATTATAAAAAAATGTCAAGATAGAGGAAATTAATAATAATCATTACTAATATGTCGCAGATACTACCTTAAGAAACTCTACTATGTTATATGATCTGATTTGGCGTGCAAATCTTGACGCCTTAAACGTAATGAGCTAAGTGTGAGAAGGCAGTGTAGGTTTAAGTGGCATGTAAAGGAAGAGCGCCAGAGCGGCGACTTTGCCCCTCTAATTACGCCCCTGATACGTCCGATAGCGCTAGCTTTTATCTCGCCTTCCATTAAGCAAATATACAGCTTGAAACCCGCTAATCATAGACTACACTATTTTCCAACGCTAAAACCAATTAAAAATATTTTGATAGACAAAAGTATATTCAAATTATAACGCGCATTGGCCGACAGAGTACCTTCTTAATGGAAGGTTTGTGCGAGTTTTTTCGTTAATTTATTCGTGATTTGTTTTGTGCTAAAGATGGAAATAATTACGTAAATATTTGGGAAATGTAATGTAATTGAATTTGTCTGTCATAAGGGAATAAAATTTAGTTTAATTTTATTACTATCGTTGAAACTTATCAGCAGTAGTAGGTATAATTACCGCAGTATAATAACGTTAAATTTAAACGAGTCTGAACGTTGAGGTTAGATTAGTAGGGTCTATTTGCTTTTATAGATACCCAGCTAATCATTCTAATGAATGAGCCATTTTAGGCGTGAAGTAATTTAAGATAAATGTGACATCGGTAACAATGAATTGAACAAAGGCCGCTCTGCTAATTTGCGAATTAGCGCACGATGAGTGCCCGCGCGCCACTCTCGCTGCAATTCAATTAATTAACCTTTGTCGCGGACACGCTTCACATTGGGAAACTTAGCTTATAGAACTTCTAGGATTATGCACGAAACAGACATATTTATGAACATTTCGCGCAACTACTTTCCCTCAATTGGGAACAAACTAACTAGGTACCAGAAAAAGTCCCTGGTGAGACGTGCCTTAATAATAATAAAGCCCGTTTTATTTCCAATCATGTCAAAAACAAATTATAATACACAGTTTAGATTATTTTGCATTTTTATACATTTTTTTTCATCGGGACCCCTTCACGGGCAAACCAGCTTTTTCCAACTGACTTAAATACTTATAAAGGCACTACTACTAAGAAACACTCACTGCTTTATTAAAGAACGTCGATATGTTTTTCTTTCAGTCTAAGAAATGACCACGGATAGTCACCTTTGTCGTAGATAAGATTTTAAAAAATGGTTTGTGCTAATTGCGAAAGTGTTAGATTTCAAATTATGAACATAATGTTGAATTAATTTTGTTCGTATCTGAGTAACATCAATAATGTTATTTGGACGCGTCTAATGGAGTAAGTGCTCGACAAATGGCCCGTGCCACTGAGCTTTTAATGCAATTTCGTCTCCCTTTGTAGGAGAATTGGCGCAATCATTCCATTTACACTTTGTTTCGCCAACATTCTCACTACACGTCGCTACACCGCCAGCCATGGCTTTTAGCGACAACTAAATTGCCGCTTTTACTCTACGCTCTGTTGGAAAATATTTTTGAGTGCTAACGTAGTGGAAGACCTTTTTATTTCGCTTTTATCGGACGTTCTGTTCACATTGTTCTTGTTTATGAACTGGCAAAGAGCGACCTCTAGATGAGCGAACAGTTTCTACTTAGGTACAATAGGTATTGTAATAGTATTTTTCCTCACAAGACTCATATTTTATACCTAATTAATTTGTAAAGACTATCTCGGCTATTTAAGCCTTTATAAAATATTACAAAAACCTATATAATGTTTATATACCTACACTTTCTCAATGTGTATGTTGCCAGCCTTAGCAGAGTAGCTACCTAATTTCGAATTATTTAACTTACTTATAGGTATGTAACTTAAGTATTAGGTATATAAAACTTTTTGTGACATATTTATAAGAATAATGAAGAAAAATTTTAGGTATCTACGTGACAAGAGACATTGACAGTAGATACATAACTGTAGTCTTATTATATATTTGTTTTATCAAAATATTATGTTCAATAAAAAATTTCCTCTTTATAGTCGTAAGTATTTAGTAATTTAAGTAGTTATACATTTCTTATTTAAGTATTATTGACGCAAATTTATTTTTCAGATATCAATCGTAATGTGGTGCACCCCAGCATTTCATTAGATCCTGTTGAGTGTAGACAAAACACCGCCGTAGAAATAGTCGAACTGAATAACTCTTCAGACGACTGTGAAGACAATACAGACAATAGTTTTAATTACGAACCCGAAATTCATCCATGGTCATATATTAGTCAAGATCTATACTCTGATGAAGATAGTTACAGGATAAATAAAACAGCCAGGGAGAGACGGCGTTTGAAAGAATCTACGGACGGTTTAGCGAATACCACTAGCAATCAAGAGCGTGACCCTGAACAAACCTATCCCAGTTTTTACTGCTTTGAAAGAGATAATTCAAAATATCACGACTATAGGTCATATGCTAATCGACAAGTGAATTGTTTCACTATCCCAAATAATTTGGGAACATCAAGCACTTCGTCGGACGATCAAAATGTTGACATTGATAGAATACAATGTGGCGATACAAACCCAAATCAGAATTTTGATAAAAACACTGAATATGATGAAGTATATTTCTCACAAGATGCTGACACAGATAAAAGAACAATTTGGATTTATTCCTTTAAAAATAGACGAACTTTATCAGAAAATGATTACATTCTAACAAATATACCAAGTAAGGATTCAAGTAGTTGCACTAGCTCCACGGATGATTTAGAATTAGAGCCAACTAAAGAAAGCCAAAGTACTCGATTAGCGACTCCGATTCCTTTTATACCCCGGCTTAATTTAAACTTAACCTCAACTCTTCCTACAGTTACCGAAGTTATAGAACCAACGAAACATTCCTCTTGTGCTACAGACATCAATCCTGCGCAGGCATTTCAAACCACATCTCCTTTAGAAACTAATGTGACAAATAATAATCTAAAAACTAATTTAATTAATGAAAACTCTTTTTCTCCAAGAATTCAAAAACTAAGCAATACAGATCATATAACAGAAGAGGTATACTGCGAACCAACAGTTATAATCAGTAGTAGATCTGATCAAATAGCCAACGAAGAGAGTAACAGAAGGGACGATCAAGATAATGATACATTACTCCTTGAAAAGCCGCACATTAAAATATGTCTTAAGCCTTTGTCGAAAGATTGTGAAATATCAGATCCAATAGAAAAATTAGAAGGGAATTGGATCGGTGAAAACATAACAGCACACAGTGATCCACCAATAGTTTACCAACTCGATTTACCTCCACGAAAGTCGCCGCCTCCAACTCCAAAAAAAGAAATCGAAAATACTTTCTTCATAAATAACTTACCTCTATTGAAACCAGCTGAGTGGAACGAATATATGCCTATAACAGACAGCATGCCCTCCATAGAACTCAGCATTTTAAGTACTGTAGGCACAAAAAAATCATGGTTCATGAAGTTATTTAAGTGCGTTAGATGTTTAAAGGATTAAATTAAACACATATACATAATTTCGAATTTATTCCATTTCTAGTTATTGACAAAAGGGCGATATCAACAGATTCACTTATACATATATTGTACAGCATTCATTAGCTCGCATTTGAAGTTCCGTAAATTCATAGTTTTTAAATGATCCAAGTCGAAACAATTTCGCTGACACCCATGACCCACTAAGCAACGCGGTGAGAAAAATGGGAATGTTAAAACGTCCCAAAGGGATATAAATAAATGCATGTTTGTATCAAAATTACGTAAATTTGCGATGTTGCCGGTATAAATAGGTGAAGTAATGAAATACTAAATTCTACAATTAAATCATAAAATTAAATCGCCCGCTTAAACTTATTCAGGCCCTTTCTTATTTTTTTCTCCATTTTAATAAAGTTTGTTGTTAATACATGGAATAAATAAAGACTAAATTTTACAATTAAATCACAAAAATAAATCGCCAATCACTTTTTAACCTTACACGTGCCTTTTCTTAAGTTTCTTCATTCTAATGATTTTAACTATTGTTAAAATGATATTGAATTCTGGAATTCTTAAAGACTTGTATACGAGATCTTCCTAAACTTATACCTAAACTTACATCTACTTTAATTTTCTATTAAAACAAAGCTATTATAGCTTACAGTGTTACCGGATCGAAACGCGTATTTTCTTTTTCCTTTAAGCATTAAACATTTGTATCGGTGGGTGAGGCAATAGACATAAACTTTTTAAATGAGTAAATTTAACTGTTTACAGAAGACAGTTTGTACTTTATTTCAATAAAAAGAACCAAAATTTAACGCCATAAATCACTTTAATATTAATAAGTATTTATTTACTAGCTTCGGGTGATAGATATAATTAAAAATATTTTAAAGGAAATACGATTTCATATTTAGACACAGTAGAGAAATTTTCTAGAAAAAAAGGGCTGAAAATCGATTACGTAACTTGATTCGGTATTGTTACCTTATAACATACACCTCATTAATCTTTATTTAATACATTTAAATAAAATGCAATTTTAAATCTATCATTTTTACCTGTAAGCAACAGGTCAAGATAATTAAATCCTAAAAATACCGTAAAAATATAATCATCATTTTTATGTTTCTTGATTCAAAAACCTTTTCACCAATCTCTTCCTTATCCAATACAACGGAACGACGCGAACAATTAATCCATCAAAAACATCATCAGACACAAATATTCTAACCCAGAAATTCGGGCATAAATAGGCACAAATCTGACAGAAACAAAAAGTGTCAGAATAATTCAAAAGTCAATTGTTTTGGTCAAGTGGCCGAAGGGAGGGAAAATTCACGGCGAATGTAGAACATAATGTAGGGCTTGCAAGAGGCTACCACGTCGGCATCTGTCGGCCTCACGGTTTGGTCGTTGAAGTGGAACCATTGCTCCTCGTTGATAGCAAACGCCGTGTAATGGCCCGAGCCGGCGCTAAAAGAAAATATTTATTATAGGTACATTAAATAATAATTATTATTTATTTATTTAAGCATAAGTCCGGTTATTAATGTGTTAGTTACAATATTATAACAGTAGGTTAGCTTTAAGGTATATTCAATCATTAAAACTTCGTTTCATTACAAATAAAACCAACATAAATTATTGGGATGCAACGGGCGGCTAACAATCTCTCGCAGGATCTCTTGCAGGCAAGGGGCAAGGCACAAGCAAGAAGTATTATACAATTACCAAACTTATTCTGAAGTAAAAATCTCAAAGCTAATCTTAAGGTAAAAAAGATATGATATTATACAGGGTCTCCAGTAAGTCAACGACAGCGCAAATATTCGCCACCCCAGAAACAAAGATTTGACAGATTATTAGAAAATTAAGTTATATTAACTGGGCTTCCTTGATGTAGAACACACCTTTTTTCAGTCGGTGAAAATGTATACAATGCCCGCTTGGTATGTTACAGTAATTCTAATGAAATTTAATAAAAAAAATTGATGAGTTAATGGTTCGTTGGGTACCGAAACATTTAAACGCATGGAGGGATTACCGTCACTTACGTACATGATAATGCTATATTAACTTTATTGTTAATAATAATTAAAATACATTTATAAATCATTCGAATTAGTGAATTAGTGTATGTGCACGTTAGTTTTAAAAGGTAAATAAAAAAAAGAGTATCGTCTTAATCTCCTCTTAATAGAGACTGTAAATAATTATTGGACAGTTATGTTAAATATCCGTTTTTCCGTAAATTGTGTCTTTGTGCAGTGACAATTTATAAAAAAATAACAATAAAGTAATTTTTAATCTCACCCCGAGCCATGATGTACGATGACAGCGGCGAGGTCATAAAGATAGTTCCCGCGCCCCGAACGACGCGTGTCCGGGACATTCGCCAACACGAAACTGGACATGTCCAGGGAATTTAGGGGAAAAGATATCGCCGTGTCCACTTTCGTCCTAGAATTAGAAATAACATCACAAAAACTGTATTACGGTGGCTACAATTGATAAATAATCGCTATATATATGTCGCAGTAAGGTAGTTAAATCAGAGAGTTAATTGAATCTCTAGACATTTAATTAAATATCGATATTCAAATAAGTTCCGTCAGACATTTTAGGTTTGGGCCTCAGATTTCAGTGAACAACCTTCTGTGCCTGTCACATGTCGACTTTTTGGATCTAAAGCCGGTTTCCCCACCGTACGAGCAAGTGTTAAATACGCACATAGGCACAAAGTCCATTGGTTCACAGCCGGGGATCGAACCTACGACCCCAGGGATGAGAGTCGCACGCTAAAGCCACTAGGCCAACATCGCTCAAAAATATTCGCTACAACTGGCAGTAAAATTTAGAAACGTTTTTTGACGTTCATAAAGTTAAACGCTATATGGGTGTAACTGACTCTGTTTATTAGATAATTTTATGTAATAGATAGAAAGGTAAGGCAAACTGAAGGCAGCCATCTGTGGCTGACACATCGATTTTTTCTTATCTATTGATGCACAGGATATGAATGCCACCTCAGGAAAGCACAAACAAACTTATTAAGTCAATACTTTTTTTTTTATAGAACGGGGGGCAAACGGGCAGGAGGCTCATCTGATGTTAAGTGATACCGCCGCCCATGGACACTCTCAATGTCAGAGGGCTCGCGAGTGCGTTGCCGGCCTTTTAAGAATTGGTACGCTCTTTTCTTGAAGGACCCTAAGTCGAATTGGTTCGGAAATACTTCAGTGGGCAATACTACTACTGTCCTTCATTTTTCATTTTAAATATTATTAAATAGAGTTCTAGTAATACTGAATAGTCTCAAAATCTCATTGGTTTCAAAATTTGTATTATTATATAGAACAAAAAAATGGTCACACATTTATATAGCGAATTCCTTATTAGAAATCTTGGCGAAATCATTGTTTCGACTGGAAGGTATGTAAACAATAATCGCTGAAACAGACACAGAAATGTGACCCACCCCACTAGAAGATCATGGGACTTCACTCTAAATATTTTTTCACTCTAAATATTTTTTCACTCTAAATAATTTAGTGTTAATTAAAATTAAATTAATATTATTTAGACTTAATTAAATAAAAACAAACGAAATCTTTATAGGGAACATGTCAAAGTTACCTGAAATAATTATGCCACCGAAATCTTTTGAGATGCAAACAAAGTACGTTGGGAAGGCGCCGAATCCAGAACTGTTTGGTGGACTTCTGTTTGGATTTACAGCTGCTGCAGAAGTAGCGTTCTGTATCTGCTAACTCTTCAACCTGGAATTTAGTATTATATTTCCAAACTTACGAATTTTAAAGTTTATAATATAAATACATCTTATATATAAAATTCTCGTGTCACAATGTTAGTTACCTCACTTACCATACTCCTCCGAAACGGCTTGACCGATTTTTATCAAATTTTATATGCATATTCAGTAGGTCTGAGAATCGGCTACTATCTATTTTTCATACCCCTAAGTGATAAGGGTTGTCCACCCTTATCATTTTATTTTTATTTTTTAGACAATTTTTTTGTTTTTATTTTTTTATGATACAGCATACAACCCCTAATTATCACCCCTCTTCGTGCAACCCCTATTTTTTATTATAGTAGATAGTTATTTTTATTAAACAAAAAATTGTTTCCTAAAAATAATATACATGGCAAGACAACGTTTTTATTATAATATTAAATAAAGTTAGGTTCGTTTGGGTGTAGTGTAGAGTTAGAAGCCCATTTTGGGTATAGGCCTCGTCCAGCTTATGACATTCATCTTTGTTTTTTTTTTGACATTTCCATATACACTTTCGTAACAGATAGGGGGTACTCACATAAAATACTATTATGCTACCGTTACAGAGGAGCTTACTAGTAGTATAATAAATATAACGCATGAATAAAAACGCGCCAAGCACAGATAAGTAAAATTGTATATTGCCATAGACTAAAATGCGTCTTAGAAAAAAATAAAATTAAAATCCTTGGTAATTACTGTGGAATTGTTTCATGATTTTGTTCTATTATCAAACGAAATTAATAACTAAAAAATAAATCTGTAACATTTTTTTAAAAATTGAGTGCTCAAAGTCTATTTTTGTGACGTGTGATGTGTGTTAATAGAAGTTCGTCCAATCCTCCAGGAATTTAAGATGAATTGTAATATATCACCTGCACAAAGCTCGCTAAGCAGTCGGTTAAGGTTACGGGGGCGTCGTGTCTTCCACACTCGGGTAGGTCTAAAGATAGATCCAGGAACGGGTCGAACTTTTTACTCTCCGTCCCACAGGCGAGGCAGCACACCTGTAATAAATTTTAATAATAGTAGCTGAATTAAATTTCCTAATTGTTATATTAAATTCTTAATATATCGAGGCAATATAGAGTTAAATAAATTAATATAGAAATTAAAATACATGCAGTATATATATACAAAGCAAAAAATAATTAATTAAATTTAAACCAAAAAACTGCAAAGTACGAGCCATCATAAATGATGATAAACAAACAACTTTCTCTTTAACCTAAATCTAAAATTCTACTAGTTTTGTAACAATGATTTGCAAACGTTACAATGTATCTTCGTACCCACAATTTTAATTTCATATTGTTTCCACCGCACTACTATATACTTCTATTTTATAAACTATATAAATAATAATAAATAAATGAAAGATTATACCTGACTCTGCAGAGTCCCTCCAAAGACAGCTGTAACTATGGACGTCGAAGGAACACGAGGTACAAAGCCCCCTTCCGCCTTGTCGGGTGGAAGTAGTTGTAGCAATTCCGTATGAAGCCTATAAACGTAATTACGTGTTTTATCTGTCAAATTTTAATGTCCAACAAGTCTTAAGTTATCGGGCTGAAAGTTGGAGCCGATTCCTAACTTTTAAATAAATATTAAAAGATGACCACATTTAACAAATTTGTACCTATAATCGCCTCACAAATTTTTAAATAAGTGCTCAACAGCTAGCCAAACTGTACATTTAAAACCCTCAAACAATTACAAAATAATTAATATAAACTTTCTATATCAGACAATGCCACATCTAGTAAAAAATCAAATTCGTTTATTATGTCTACCCACATTTTTGTTTCTGTTTTGTTTTGTTATTTTATATACGTACCTACATCTGTGCGCTCTAATTTCTAATTTTAGTTTTACATATTGTTTCTCAGTAAGTGAATTATGTATACAATTCTTATGAGAAATAAAGTTAAAAAAAACTGTTTTCGCACTGAAGAAGCGACTTACCGATCAAGCATATATCTAAGGAACTCGTGAGCATCTTGCTGTTGATATCCCCGAAACCTTGGCACCACTTTCCATATCACTAAGAATAGGCACTCAGGTGAAATCGCTCCTTTTGAACTGCACCCGCCATTGTTTAAGTTAATCAACACCTGAAAATATCAAATAATACATTGAAGCTGTGTGACGTCATTCAACTGGGAGCCATTAACGCAAATCGGGTATGTTTGGAAATGGTCACGTGACCAGCGTGAGCCAATGTCATTCATGGCGTGAGTGGGTCACGTCTAAGAACGTAACGTTGTCTCAAGCCACACTTCACACCAACCCCACCAATTCGTCATTTCGAGCCCAATTCGATGAGTAATAGAAGCACGATTGCTTAAAATAATTGTGATAATATGAAAGCAGGTTTTAGCTAAAAATTACAAAAGCTTTACCTTTCTAAGTTCTTCGGCCATGACAACATCATGCATTTCTTGACGGGTATAACTTCGCGAATGGTAAATCTTCCTACCATTAGACTTAACTTCCAGAGATGGTAACTGGCTAAAGTAACAACTAAACTCTTGTATATTATTTAAACTCTGCAGGACAGCATTCATAAAGCAAGTATTCCCCAAATTCTTTAAGCCAACTATTCTCTTTTCTCTATTATTTTTTCCATTTGTGGAAGATAACCTTTTCTCCTTACTATTTGACTGTATGGCATCTGTTGCGTTATCATCTGAGTGTGATCGTTTTCTTGACCTTGGACGCAGACTTCTAATTGTTTCTTCGGGATTCTGTAATGGTTTTTAAGAGTATTTGAGAAAACTATTATCACTATTCTTTTGTGGCTATAAAAAAAATTGTATTGAAATTAAAATTTTGAGGGTAAAGACCAAATTTCCTTAAAAAAACATTAAATCATGTTTTTCCATATTTTTTTTATTCTTTATCAAATGTACAGAAAACCTTCAGCATGCACATATAAAATACCTAACAAATATACCTTTGATGACCTGTCATCCTGATTTTCAGAGGATTCCACTGAATCTATAGAAGCATTTAGTACATTTGAGATATCTAGGTGTGAGTCTTCACTTGTATCTCCACTAGTTTTTAAAACCAAAGTTTCAGTTTGGGCAGATTCAGCTCTAGTATTGTGTTCACTATTTTCATTTATTTGATTTCCTTTATTTTTTATAGGTATAATACATTGTCTTATTTTATTAATAATTTGCTCTTCACTATCATTTGCAACATATTCATCACATTTATAGCTGAAATAAATAAAAATAAGGTACTGTCCAATTATGTTCTAGCTATATCTCTTACAGTCATAAGAATTATAAGGAATAAAAACCTTAGATACAAATGTTAATACCACAGAAATAAAAGTATAAAAATTAGATCTCTGATAAATGTCATAGAAATTTAAAAATGCAACAATATTTTTGAATTTTATATTTAAAAAGATGATTATAAGAACCAAAGTTACAAAACATGTTAATATCTTTTTAAATTAGAATAAATGAAAAAACATACCAGTAAACTGAGTATACATCACAGCTCATACATATTTGATGGTCAAAACTTTCCGAGTGATATTTTGCATGGCCATTTACATATCTGCCACAGCTCACAACACCACACTTTAGACATAGCCAATTCTGCTCAGATACGCCACAATCTATTACAATAAAATCGCAATTATATACATTCTGACTTATTGCTACTTACTACAGTTATTTTGTTTATTTACAATTGTACATATTACTTAAAACTACATCCATTGTTTTAAGAGGTTCATATTCAACGTTATTCAAAAACTACTTAAATTTGGTAGATACTTGTAAATATATATAATAAAATTCATTTAAACATATATTCAAATCAATATTCAATTTGTAATGTAATGGGGAATAACTTTGGATAGAAACAATGTTCAGGGTCATTTACCCCTTCCACCCCGCACCTCGGAAACAGCTGATTAATATAGTTTACTGTATTGATTATTCTGGCTAACCTCTTATACATAGAAGTTTATGATATATTTCAATTAATCTATGTTAAACCGACAATTTATTAAATATATAAAAGTCTGTTACCTGAACATTCAAATCCCTTTGTAGTCACGATGTCTACAATGTTTTGTATATTGTTTGAATCTATGTTATCTAATAAATGTGGACATTCCATAGTTCATAATACTATCAAAAACACTTATATGTAAAAATTTGTTCAATAAAAGGGACAAACAATAATTCATTAATCCACTTAGAATATAAAACGTTGATAAACTGGTACAAATTAAAATTCCACAATAAATATAATATGTACACACTACATACACACCTAAATGATTATAGCAGTATATTAGATATCTGTGGACAACAGAAGCAGTGTTCCAAGTCAGTGATTTAAACTCAGCTGACAGCTCACGCTTTGTCACGTGACCATTTTCATACATAATATATGCGTTTGGCGTTAGAGGGTCACGATTGTCGAAAAAGGATTTTGTCTTAAACCCCAGAATATGTTAAGAGATACAGCGTCACTTGTACTACAGTCGATGCATTATGAACTGAGGCTTCCCGCTTCGGGTCATAAATCATATTTATCAGCCTATCTCGCTCGCACTTACAGGTCTCAGGCCTACAACGCACTAGCGGCTGGCCGTGATCCGGTGTGCCGCTGCGGCAGGCCGCAGTATATACGGTCTGCCGTAGCGGCATGCCGCGCCGTATTCCGGCTAACCGTCCCTATTGCGGTCCTATTGCGGTCTGCCGCAATCGTCACTCGTCAGTGCTTCTTGAAATATTACAAATTCAAATTTAATGACCTGGAATAAGTGATACATGTATCTTATGTTCCATAATAAACATATTTAATTTTTTTATTTTTTACTCTTTTAAAATAGGTTTACAATATTTTGTTTACATTTGTTAAATAATTATATGTGATGACGTAGGTAGGAAGGCTAACCGCGCCGAGTGCGTGGAGGGGACGCGGCGCGCCGCATCATTCAACCGGTGCGGCTCGCCGGAGCTCCAGATCAACCGGAGCGGTTGACGGTTGACCGCAAGTCAGTGCGTTGTTATCGTGCGGTTTCATATAATAATCGATGTGCGGCCCGCCGCAGCGGCACACCGCATTGCGGCCAGCCGCTAGTGCGTTGTAGGTCTTACAGAGAGGAGTAGTGATGTGCGTAAGAATTGTACAGGTGCATATCGATAACGGGATAGGTACGAACGATATGCTAAATTATGTTAAGTATTAAAAGGAATAATTTTTCCCTATCTGAAAATAAAAGTTATTAATTTGTAAGATAAAATATTTGTTTCGTCGTAATCATAGAGAAACTGCATATGTTTTTATATTTTCTAGGGATATTTAATACTTGAAAACATTGTGTTTACTTGTAGTTTAGTTATTTAATAACCATTCTTAAGCGCGATGAAATATTCTAAAATTAAAAGAAAGATGAAAAAATATGTATAGTGCTTTTCATGAAAGAAGTCCCGCGGTGATTTTTGGAACTAAATTTGACAGGTCGGCAATGTTGTCATTCGTCGATGTTATCAAGTTCGTTTGTTGTGGTAGATTTTTGTGAATTTTTAACTAGCTTAGTGCATTTTGAAGATTGATTACAATGCCAAAAGTTGTAAAAAGTTCGGCTCGAGAAATTATATTAAAGGTGAAAGAGTTCTGTAAAACGATATAAGAATCAAGGTGTTTTAATACCACTAAACAATGTTCGGAAGAGAGTTGCCGCCATAACAGGTATTTTTTAGAGTTACCATTTAATAATTTTTTGCTGTATTGATAGGACTTTTATGATATAAGTAAATTAGTTTTTGCAACAAAATTGAACAAATACATAACGTGATGAAACTAGGTAACTGAAATTAAAACATATATTACATATGCATTATAAACTTAAAGTTACTATTATTTTTAATTGTTCATAATTTAATTGCAGGTGTGTCAGAGAAAACTGTAACAAGAATTACAAACGAAGGTAGAACAGCGGCGTGTATTTCGAGAAAAATTGTAACCCAACAATTATGCATTAAAACTCTGAATAAAAAATTGTATTGCTTTTCTTTACCCTATTTTCTCATCTTTTCCCTGTAAGTAGGTAGAGCACCGCTAATATAAGTAAATAAAAATATGCTTTTTACATAACAGAAATATTGTTTCATCGAAGTTGCAGAAAATATGTAGTATTATTTGATAAATTACATCTGCTAAATGTAAATAATATAGGTAATTTTTTTACTCATAAATGGCAACATTACGTCATGCGATTGCAGCGCCGCGTCTGGGGGACTTCTTTCATGAAAAGGACTATATATAAGTTATTGACATGACTGACATTGCCATTGTAAAAAAAAAATATTTTTGCTTTTTTCTCATGTGTTACTAAATAAGAAAATTAAACTGATTGAACCAAAAACACCTATATAATATACTAAAATAGAAATTTTTGGAAACATTAAAAAAAATTGGGAGTCCTCTCGAATGTATTGAGGTTTATTGAAACAGAGCATTTTTATTTTTTAAATATATATATTATTATATAAAATATATCCTATGAAAATAGAAATATAAAATTAATATTAAAGTGTATAATGCCAACAAAATTATTATATAAATTTTAGACAATAAGTTTATCAAATAATCAATGCCTGTCCAAATATGTATATACAGTCCACTACTCTTACTTAGTTAAAATAAAAGTGTCATACGATTCGCACGTGTTATTATTGCAGTTTATTTAATTTCAAGACCCTCAATCAATTAGTGATCAATTCTCAACTATAACTCCTTAACATATGGTCCAAAATCGAACCGGATAACATCGCTATTGTTCAATAGTTGGCGAACAGTGAGAACAATAGATGCTCACATTCCTAAGCGATAAGGAATAGTTGGAAGGATTTTTGTGTGATCAGTGTTTCATTACAGTGTTATAATAACATTATAAAAGTGAAATTAACCTATAAAAACGAAATAAATTACGTTATATACACACCATACTGTGAAGTACTATTACGTTGGGCTGTGTTCAGTTTTTTCAGTGGGTCTGAGTAATCGGATAATTACGAACTACGCTCAAAGTCATAGTGTACGATGGAGGGTCTTTTTGAGTATCAATTTAAGTTGTTGGAGACATTAAGAAGTGCAGAAAAGAATTATAGGAAATCACCGAAAGACAGAATAAAAATATCATATATAGAAACTCGATTAGAAGTGTTAGAACAATTATGGCGGGACTTTAAGGAAGGACACAAAAGTTTAATTTTAAAAATATCTAAAGAGGAAGAAAAGGAAAGTACCTATTTTAAAGGAAACTTTAGTGATATTTTTGATGAGCTATATATTCAGTACAAGTCCACTATGAAGGAGGACTTTCAAAACTTAACCAAACAGTCTCCTTTATCACATACCTCAATAGCGGGTGGCGACGAACAGAGGTTATTAAATAATATTAAATTACCGTCAATACAAATACCGAAGTTTGGAGGTAAATATGAAGAATGGACAACTTTTTATGACTTATTTTGCTCCTTGATTCATAACAATAAGTCTTTAACGCCGGTGCAAAAACTACATTATCTAAAAAGTAATTTATCGGGTGACCCAGAACTATTAATACGCAACTTTTCGACTACGGACGCAAACTACGATGAGGCATGGAACCAGTTAGTGAAACGATATAATAATAAGCGGTTGAATTGCTATGCAATTTTAAGAACATTATTTTCACAGAAGGGTATATGTACGGAGACATCGAGTTCAATCAAACAATTGGTAGACACTACGTCGGTATGTTTAAAAACGTTGCAAAATCTCGGTGTTAAAACCGACACTTGGGATATGATTATTAATTATTTAGTAATATCAAAGATGGACAATGAATCGATAAAGAGATGGGAACAACAACTTAGTTTGAGTAATACCGAATTACCTACTTGGGCAGAACTGCGGGATTTTCTAGAAGCTAGATTTCGATCGTTAGAAATGATAGACAGTCACAGAGTGAAATCACCATACCCTAAGCCTGTTGCTACACCTATTGCTAAACCTAAGTCCTTTCATTCAGGTATACACAATGATGTGAAAAAGCAGGAAGTCAAATGTGTGTTATGCAGTGGTGAACACTACATATATTATTGTAAAGAGTTCGTAGACATGTCTACAAAAGAAAAGCAAGAGTTCGTCCAGCAGAATAAATTATGTTTTAATTGTCTTGCTCCATCACATTCAGTAATCAGATGTCGTCAGCCAACGTGTTGCAGAAAATGTGGGCGTCGTCATCATTCATTGCTACACTACGAGAGAGATCGAAATACGGTGACTACGAGTGAAGGGGAATCCACGTTGACAGGTACCATGACTGAGCAAACTAAAGGTAAGCTTAATACTATAACAAACGATGTACACTTTGTAACTAACTTTTCCAAGGAAAATTGTCAAAATAGTGTCCTATTAGCTACTGCTGAGGTATTAGTAGAGAGTAGGAATGGTTGCAAACATATTATTAGAGCATTGTTAGACCAAGGGTCGCAAGCATCGTTCATAACTGAAGCTACAGTACAATTGCTTAATCTTACGCGCCGATCGGTAAGTGGTTGGGTGTCAGGTGTGGGAGAGGGGCAAATGAGAATCAAATACATGGTTTCACTTAACGTGAAATCTCGCCACGATCCTAAGACAATAATACGAGTGAATGCATATGTATTGCGTTCAGTAACAACACTTCTGCCTACTACCAAACTTAGTGCTCCTGAATGGTCAGACCTAGAATCTTTAGAGTTGGCTGACTCAGCCTTCAAAACACCTGGAAAAATTGACATTCTTTTGGGAGCAGACGTATACAGTAACATTATTTTAGATGGTATAATCAAACATTCTAGGGGCAACTTACTAGCACAGAGAACATGCCTAGGTTGGGTGCTATCAGGAAAGCTGCCTCAAGAAACGGGTTCTTCGGACACAAATGTTGCAAGTTTGCATGTTCAACTTAAAGATGACGAGATGCTCAAGAAATTTTGGGAAATCGAGAATGAACCAAATACTATAGAGAAGAGACTATCAAAAGAAGAGGAATTTTGTGAACATTTTTATGACAGTACAACTATAAGAGATGAAGAAGGAAGATTTGTGGTTAAACTACCATTCAAGACTGGAAATCCACAATGTAGGCAAGGAAATCTTAAAGAAATTGCTGCCAAGAGGTTTGAAATATTAGAAAGAAAATTATTAAAAAACCAGAAACTTAAAGAAGAATACCACAAGGTCATAAACGAATATATAAATTTAAATCATATGGTTGAAATTAGACATGCAGAAATTGATAGTCCCACTGCAGTCTATCTTCCGCACCACGCGGTACTTCGCGAAGATAAGGAGACGACAAAACTTCGTATAGTCTTTGACGCTTCGTGCAAAGGAGTTAATAATGTTTCTTTAAATGATGATTTACATATTGGTCCTAAGTTGCAGCAAGATTTGCGCCACATATTGGTGAGATGGAGGCTTTATAAGATTTGCCTTACTGCAGATATAATTAAAATGTATAGAATGGTGAGGGTGTCAGAAGATGATACAAATTACCAAAGAGTTCTATGGAGATTTAATCCGAGTGAGCCAATAAAACATTACAAGCTTTTAAGATTAACATTTGGGTCAGCATGTGCGCGTTATCTCGCTGTGAAGTCACTCCAGAGATTAGCTGATGATGAACAATCGAAGTTCCCTGTTGCTGCTCATATAACTAAATGTGATTATTACGTCGATGATTTAATGACGTCATGTGAGACAGTTGCTGATGCTATTAATATATATAATGACATGAGTAAATTAATGAATTTAGGAGGTTTTGAGCTCCAAAAGTGGAGCAGTAATAGTAAAAATGTGCTAAAATATATTGGTGAAAATAAACGAGATGATCATGAACTGCCTCTGAAGGTAAATAACCTAGTTAAGGTATTAGGAGTGAGTTGGAATAGAGACATAGACAAATTCGAATATACTCTAAATGTGCCTATAGTAAAAGAACCTATAACTAAACGGCAGATTCTCTCAGAAGTAGCAAAACTGTATGACCCTTTGGGATGGATAGCCCCTGTTGTTGTTATAGCAAAGTTAATAATCCAGAAGTTATGGCTAACTGGATTAGATTGGGACAGCACTATAACAGGAGATTTACTGAAGGAATGGTTACAATTTAGAGAAAATTTGATACATATTAAATGCATTAATATACCGAGGTGGCTACGTTATTCTTCCACATCTAAAGCAGAGTTACATGTCTTTGCAGATGCTTCACAGACAGCATATGGTGCAGCAGTATACATGCGAGTCATTGAAGGCAATGAGGTTTATGTGAATTTAATATCAGCCAAAACTAAGGTTGCACCAATTACGAAACAGATTTCAATACCTCGACTGGAATTATGTGGTGCTGTGTTGGCGGCCAAGCTAATTTCTGAAATATCACAAGTGTTAAACATATCTAACGAATACTTACATGCATGGACTGATTCAACCATAGTCCTGGCATGGCTAAGGGGAGGACCTAGTCGCTGGAACACGTTCGTAAGTAACCGTGTATCTGATATACTAAATATTTTAAATTACGAACAATGGGGACACGTTACTTCTGAGATGAACCCGGCCGACTGTGCGTCAAGAGGTCTACAAGCTTTAGATCTATCAAATCACTTGCTATGGTGGAATGGACCCGCCTGGCTATCTTTATTAGATGTAAATTTGAGTATGGTCGACATCGAAGATACACAAGAAGAAGAGAAGATTAAATCCTTAACTGCTTTATGTACATCCGAAGAAGAATTTATATGGTCTAAGTTTTCTAATTTAAATAAGTTATTGAGAGTTATTTCATACTGTAGAAGATGGCTAAATTTAAAATCAACTAAAGATAAGCGTCGGTGTTATACAAGTTATATTTCAACAAAAGAAATTAATGAATCCTTAGATATTTGCATTAAACAAGTTCAAGGGATTGAATTTAAGGATGAAATGAAACAATTAAAGACTCTGGGATATGTTTCTAAAAAGAGTAAACTGCGAAGTCTTACGCCCATTATCGATGAAAATGGGATTCTAAGAGTCAGCGGAAGAATACAACAGTCACACGTGGAGTACGACACACAGCATCCTATAATATTACCTGCTAAAAACTATCTTAGCAGACTTATAATTATGGATGCTCATCAGAAAACAATGCATGGAGGACCACAACTGATGATAAATTATTTGAGAACAAAATACTGGATACTACGAGCTAAAGATCAAACAAAGAAATGTTACCGTGAGTGTGTGACTTGCATTAGATATTCGAAACGTAAATCATCACAGTTAATGGGTCAATTACCAGAGGTGCGTGTAACTCCCAATAGACCATTTAAGTCGGTCGGTGTGGACTATGCTGGACCTATTAACATCAGATTCTCCCCAGGTAGAGGAGCAAAGTCCTTTAAAGGATATATTTGCTTGTTTATTTGCATGGCCACACGCGCTATACACTTGGAGGCTGTTACAGACATGACTTCGAAGGCATTCATCGCCGCTTTTAGAAGGTTTACAGCAAGACGAGGCCACTGTCAAGATATCTATAGTGACAATGGCACAAACTTTGTAGGAGCAGAAAAACAATTAACGACAATGTTTAACAGTGCCAAATCTTCAGTGCCTAGTGAAATAGCAGAAATGTTAACATTAGAGCGTACTACATGGCATTTCATACCCCCACACGCTCCTAATTTTGGAGGTTTGTGGGAGGCTGGCGTACGTAGCACAAAAACACACCTTAAAAAGGTTATTGGCGATACCACTCTAACTTACGAGGAGCTCACAACTATGCTGACTCAAATAGAAGCCTGCCTTAACTCACGACCTCTGACTGTCTTAAGTGACAACCCTAATGATCCTCTCCCACTGACGCCTGGACATTTTTTGATCGGCGAACCTGTGCTTAATGTAGCTGACCAAAGTCATGCTTATGTAGACATCAGTTATCGCGATCGTTGGCGGTTAACACAAAAAATGGTCACTGACTTCTGGAACCGATGGTCTAAAGAATATCTTGTAATTCTAAACAATAGGTACAAATGGAATGTTAAAAATAACTTAGAACCGGAAATTGATGATGTAGTTGTTATACAGGAGGATAATGTTCCTCCTGGTAACTGGATTATGGGTAGAATAGTTAAAAAGCACATCGGTCCCGACAATGTGACTCGGGTAGTATCGATCAAATGTAGAAGCGGAACGCTCAAAAGACCTGTATCAAAAATATGCATTTTAACTAAATAATTAGTCTATTTTTAATTGTTACTTTATTATTATAAATGTTCATTAGTCATTTAAAAGTGAAAATCAATTTATATATCAACTTACTATTGTTAACAAAAACCTTATTTGGAAATATGTAATAAACAAAATATACAAACTATCTAATACTTACCTGTTATGTATGTTTTTAAAAATTATTATATACTGTGTTAGATGCCTGTGTACTTACTATACTACGCTATAATATACATATATTAATAGACTATAACATGTGAATTGTTGTGTAATGCTATATCCAACTATGTATGCAGACATATTACGGTGGGCGGTTTGTCTTATTTTTATGTACAATAGTCAATAAGCCATTTAAATATGATGAAAGACAATGTCTGATGCATACTATTGTGTCTTTCGTGAAACAATTGTAGTGAACTATAGTTTGTAATTTTGTTAAGTGTCTATTTTTTCTTTTATGTTATTTCTTTTAAAGGACTGCGTCCTTTGGTGGGCGGCATGTCCAAATATGTATATACAGTCCACTACTCTTACTTAGTTAAAATAAAAGTGTCATACGATTCGCACGTGTTATTATTGCAGTTTATTTAATTTCAAGACCCTCAATCAATTAGTGATCAATTCTCAACTATAACTCCTTAACAATGCCTTTAAACATCTTTTTGGATGGTTTTGCTAAAATACACCAAAGAGAATAATGATATCGTAGGGCAGTATGCACACTTGCTAATACTTTTTTACATATTATTTTTCATGACCTGATAACATGTTAATATACACTCAATATACTGTTTATACTGGAAAGTTGTTGTTTTAAGTATGTCTTAAAACTTTCTAGTTGAAAATGCACTATTGATGCCATAGCTTTGAGAAACTTTAGTTCCAGCCCATCAACCCATAAATAAATGTGTAGGTAACATTGCAAGAGAATTGCAATAATAAAAGCATACTGTAACTGTACCATTATTTAAAAAAGTTAAGTAATAGTACATTATCTAGTTTTTGATAAAATATGTAAGATAATGTTTGTTAATAGTTAAACAACAGTAATATTTTATTAATGTTTATTATCCTTAATTACGTCTACCACCATATCCACCCTGTGTAGCAGGTTGGGTGAGTTGAAGGCCATTAATGTTGTTAAAATCTAACATCTTCAACATCTCCTTGGTGTCAGGGTCAACTTCAATGATATCATGTTCCAAGGCGGAGACCTCAGGAACATAGTTATCACGTCTTTCACGCTCCTCTTCTTGCAATTTGATGGAGATACCACGTACTTGGGAATGTCTGAGACGTCTCATCAAATGGGTGGCAAAGCTGAAATATAATGGTAAGTTCCATAAATTTAAGCACACGGCACAAAATGCAGGTATTAATGTTCCTTAAACAAATCAATTAGTAAAACTACACATTCAACAAGACAATGAGCTTTAATAAAATGATCACCCATATCTAAATTGATTAAAAAAGGTTTAGACCTTTTAAGCCAACATTTTGTTATATATAAATTATTGTCTTTTAAATATACTTAAATACAATAGTTATGAATTTTGTCATTATTATCCATAAATAACCTTACTTAAAATTATTATTCTATTTATTGGCTAAGTTGTTTCAGTCTTGAAATTTCTCAGAATTTAATTCTGTAAAATATAAGTTTTTGAAGTTGTAGTAAAATTATTACAAGTTTATTGATTAAAAAAAACACTTTTTTAATGAGAATTAACAGTTATTATGTGCTGTGTTTAAGTTTGGCAATGTAGTACGTTGCGAATACCTACGAGAAAAATTTCCCTTTCGATTAATAAACACACAACATATCTACGGGATATTTATTTACTTTATTTTCATGCATTGTCATAAATTATACATAATTATTGATTAAGCAATTAAATTAATCAATACTACCCTATGATTCTATAGAAGTTTAATTTATTTCAGTAACATAATATACCAAATTATAATAAAAGAAAACTTGGATTGAGGTTAGACAGAGAACTTACCCAGCAATTTTGTTACGAAGAGGCTTGGTGGGTATGATAGCTATTTCTTCACATATTCTCTTGTTTGTATCAAAATCCAATGTGAGTCTGGTGTAGTACTTTTCAATAATGATTTTTGCAGCTTTTTTGACAGTTTTGGTACGTACGCGACCCTAAAAGAAAATAATAATAAGGTAAAATACATCTTTTGGGTGATAGAATGAAACTGGGAAATACGTTTTAAAACCTAAACCATACTTTCTTAATAAGATTAACTTGATTTTAAGAGATAATAATTTTAAAATGCATTACCATGGTGAAAAACCTGCAGCTTTAACTTGACAGATACACAAAAAGATGGATTGTTTTCAAGGTTCAAACTTCAATCGTCATGAGATGACATTATGGTCATATATCACTGTCAACCTAAAAATAAGTGACATACACTGTACAGATATATAATATTAATAATCTGGGCTTGAGACAAAGTCACTTTAAGACAGACGTGAATCGTGATCCAATAACACTGAAGAAAAAGAGAAGATATATTTGCGAATTGTTCCCATAGAAAGAGTTCAGATGTCATTACTTGGATTTTTTTCAGTTTATTGAAATAAATAGTCCATTGAAATGTCCATTTTGTTCAATTCCAACAATTTTACTTATTTATTACTGACTGTTTTGGGGTAAAAAAGTTATGGAGCGAAAAAGGATTTTTTTCCCTTATAACTTTTGGCTTTATGATAAAAAGTCACATGGACATAATTGTAGGCAAAGCGATTTGCTACAAAATATGTCTTTAATTTTTTTTTGTACGATGGATAGTTTAGGAGATATAGCCAAAAACTTGTTTTCACCCCTTTTTCCAAGATGGCGGCCGGGGGACAAGGCTGCCAACCCCACAAACATGGGCTTAACCTTGTATAGACCTGCCCTACATGTCCGATAAATAAATTGCGTCCTCTAACAATATGTAAAGCAAATGTAACATTTCAATGCACTAATAAGATGAAGAGACAAAGATAAATCTAAACCGCTCACCGTCGCTAGCGGAAGTGAATAGTGGTGCAGTCATAACTCACACCTGCAACCTGCACCTTCAAATCATTACGATGATGTCATAAACTGAAATTCGCAAAAACGTTTTTCTGGCTGCTAAGGATATTACAGTTGTTGGATATTAATCTCGGGTTTCGGCCAGTCAAACAGTGGTTAAACTGGTTGAGGATCACCAGGATAGGACACCATCATTTACATAGTGGTATTAATAAAATAATACAAAATTTTCAATACATACTTTAATGCGTACTGTGTACATGGAAAGCAATTGTAGCAAAGCGTTTCACTCTCACCGAGCATTCTCTGGAGTAAGTAGTTTTATTAGTGGCTGCTTTCCAGGTACGCAGTCACTGCAGCTACAACAACTTATGACAATCGGACCCATAGTTTTAATGATCTGAAATTCGTAGTTCTGTACGTGTGCAAGTGTGTAACCTTCTTATTAAACCAACATTTGTAAACCCACGTCAGTATATTACATAATTTGTTAATGTTAAGCTGATAACTGCTGGCACAAGACCTTTCTAGCTATGAAGTAGCATAGTACTTATAGTTCTAGCGATTTTGATAACTATCTCATTAAATGAATGGACAAACATTTAATAGACTGTCTTTGTCGACTCAACAGTCCATGGAATAATATGTTTTATGCGCTTCTTTGCGTTTATTCTGTTACAGGTTACTTAACATAATATATTAAATCATTCGCTAAAATAAAATAAAAGGTTTCAACAGCGAACAACTGTTGATTCTAGTTAAAAAGTTCACATCACCGTTCCCTAGGGTAAGATTCAGGAGAGACTTAGAGTTAAGCCTGGCTTCCGTACATTAAAATTCGCGGTCTCATTGCTGAATCTTATCATTACTAGTGACTTAAGACTTTACCTTCGATCTCTGTTTAGCGATTGACGAATAAATTGGCAGTTACGAGTTACGACCGTATGATGTAGACATTCAATGATTTGGCTCCAGCTAATAATATAATGTCTTTATCAGTTAACAAAACCAATCATTGCAAATAAAAAAATATTATTAGTGCGTTTTGGAGTGCTTTAGTACAACTTGAAAGGCAAGTTCTTTAGCGTAGCGTTTACATGTTTCAACTAAAGTACTATCCTAAAGCACTCTCCTAAACACTAAGATAATGTAAATCGGCCTTAAGTTTTGTATCATACCGAGATGGAATTACCATTATCTGCATATGAAGTACGATAAACGATTATAACAATATTCTGTGGCAAGGAGCAAGCGCGCAATCTGCGGGCCGACATTGGTGATTGAGGCTTGCGCACATTTCAAGATACAAGCGTTGAAACGGCTAGTCTTCTAACGTTCCTTAAAATATTTATCTACTTAAAGAATATCGTTAGCCGTAGATTCTTTTAATTACTGAAAATAAGATACACAATCAGCAAAATGTTTTGGGGTAAGTTATAGAGTCATAAATGTGCTACCGGCAACCTTACCACCACGTGTCTCATAAAAACTCAGCATGAGTTTTTTATTTCTAAATAAGTTATTAAAGCAACTGAATATTGATTTTGAAAGTTGATGGATTTTATTTATAATCATTTTAACATCGTATGCTTATTTCACTAAAATGTCTACCACCACACACCACGTTCTTGTGAGGTACTATATATAAGATATTTTCTTATATTCAATAGCCTTCAATGAAATTGTTTACAGGAATAAAGATTGTATATCATAATTAATCATTTCTGATATATATGAAACTAAATTCCGAAATAATCATTCGTCTCCACGTATATGCTTTATATGCTGTTTCTTACATATACTATCTTTTGTAACTTTATAGGACTAATTATGGAACCAAACAAGCGGTATACACAAATCGTGGATAAGCCGTTCCACATCTCACACGCTGCTATGGACATATCAACTGGAGACAATGAACCATGCCAAGTAATGATTGTTGTTGATGGCAAAAATTTCTTAGTATGCACATTACAAAAGAAACAGTCTATTCAGATGCCTCTTGACCTATACTTCAAGACTGGTGAAAATGTAGCTTTTTTGACTAATGGTAAGATCATTTTGGGGATTTCATATTACTTTTTATTGCTTAATATTGTGTTATTTAAATATTAATAATGATTAGGAAAGTGCAATGTGCATTTGACCGGATATGTGGATCCTGAATTTGATGATGAAATATCTGAGGAGGAAGGTGAAGAAGAGGAAGAGGAATCAGAGGAACAACAGGAAGCAAAACCAGCTAAAAACAAAAGGAAGTTAGAACCTAACGGTGAATCACAAGCTAAAAAACTGAAGGTAAACTAAATGAAACATGTACAATTTATATAATCGTTCCCAAGAATTCATGAAACCCGAGTTACAAAACTTGAGGTTAGGTATTTTTTATTAACCTAACCCTTAGTCGCAGGATATTTTTTGTAAAATTAAACAGAAAATTAGAACTATGTGCAGTGTATTATTTGATTTGATGATAAGAGATTTGCAATGTTAGGTACATTAGTATTACATTAGACATAGTACTATACTTAATGCACTATTTCTATTTCTTCACAGAAATGTACTTTTACATTTTGTGCAAATGGTAGATGCATTTCTACATTATTTTCACAGTTCATATAATGAAGGAGTAAATTTGCTAAAGTATTTGTTAGTGGGTACTTTGTAAATAAAAGATTCCATATTTATAGTTATTGAGAAAATACATGCTAAACATTTAAAGAATTGCTTTCTTTACTGAATCTTAATTTTTTCTAATGGACCTAACATAGGAGCTAATTAAAGAAACTTTAAAAATTATTGTACAGGGTCCTCAACTCATCATAGGTAATGATTTGATTTAAAGTCCCTTCATTGTTCTGCAGGTTGAGTAATGTTATGCAGCAGTCGAAGCGCGTTTATTGATTTTCTTCACTCAATTCATGAGAATTCATTCATCATTCATCTCTCCAATTTGCCTCAAGATGATTAATACAGTTATATCACTAACACAGCAACAGACTCAGACGTAGTTTATCAACTTGGGTCTCCGCCCGTCGACAGGGCTTTTTCTGCAGATCAAATCTTTTTTGCGTCACCGCCACCATATACATTATTAATCCTTAGAGCCGTTTCTGGAGCACTCGTGCACGGTGGAACTCCTAGTCGTAAATTACGCGATATTTCATGTTTTCCATTTTATAGTGACGCAAAGAAAAAAAATTCTTTGTAAAAAACCTTTATGTGCTAATTGAATGTAAACTTGTTAAAATTTTCGAAGAAGGGAGTATAACAAAACAAAATTTTGCTACAATGAAGTCTCTTGTACTAGCTTATGATATATACCAGATTTATAACAAACAAATTTATTAATACACAGAAGGGCAAAAAAGCAACTGCTGATGATGATAGTTCAGACTCAGATGAAAACAATGACCAATTGCAGAAGTTCCTTAATGGTGAAGATATTGATAGCGATGAAAATGATGAGTCATTCAAAGTGAATACATCTGCAGAAGCTGACAGGTAGAATAACAATTTTTGATTTACATCTATTATCATGATCATGCAAAGCTGGCAGCTTTATAAATAATAATATACTGATGTCTGTAATAATTTTTTGTTTAATCATATAGTGATGAAGAGGAGAGTGATGATGATGAAGAGGAAGCAGAGGAAGAAGAAGAAGAGGATGAGGAAGATGAAGCTGAGACATCCAAAGCATCGTCTATGGACACAAGCAAGGATGATAGCCAGATTGACATGAGTAAGCTCACCAAAAACCAAAAGAAACGCCTGAAAAAGAAACTACAGAAAGAAAAGCAAGGGCAAGAGAATGGTGTTGATAAGGCTAAGGTAACTATATAAAATATTTACAACCTGTAAAATAACAATTTCAAAAAAAAAATTCAATCTGAATACTAAAATTTTGTTTATATTTGCATTTGCAGAAAGAAAAACCTGAGGCACAAAAACAAGAAAAAAAGAAGCCAGAAGGAAAAAAAGAAAAAGAGTCTCCAGTAGTTGCTACTGAAAAAAAGGAAAAGAAATCCCTTAGTGGTGGTGTTTTCGTTGAAGATGTTAAAGTAGGGTCTGGACCTGTAGCTAAACCTGGCAAAACTGTAATGGTGGGTAATCTCAAAATTGTGTGATGTCTGTTAAAAACGCATATTATGACTTGATCAATAAAATAATACTTTATGTATAATTTTTAGGTGTATTATGAAGGAAGATTAAAACAAAACAACAAGATGTTTGACAACTGTGTAAAGGGACCTGGATTTAAGTTCAGATTAGGTGGAAAAGAGGTGATTGCAGGATGGGATGTTGGTGTTGCTGGTATGAAAGTTGGTGGCAAGAGGAAAATCGTCTGTCCGCCCGCTATGGCGTGAGTATTAATTAATATGATGCTTAGGCCTATTTTCCGAAATGTAATTATATAATATAATAAAAACTAAAAGAATTTAACATAGAGAATATAGTTAATAGTGTAAATAATGAATTGTACTGTTACATATTATAAACTTTTGATTGTTTAAATTGTCAGGAAACGTGGTTGCTAACCGGTCAACTAACCTTTGTGGTTTCTTTTTTAGATATGGTGCTAAAGGATCGCCTCCAGTTATTCCACCAAATTCAACACTAGTTTTTGAAGTAGAACTTAAGAATGTTAAATAAAAAGTTAAGATTCCGTGTTTTATGTTACTGTTTGATTATTATATAATATTGACACACTATAGTGTGGAGAACGTTCCAGAGTTGCCATTTGTCATCTTCCCAAGAACCTTTAAAAGTGATGTTAGTGTAGCTAGTTTATATGTCTTAAAATACAGAAAGTGCTTTTGTTTAAGTTCATATTTGCTTATTTTTTTTGGTGTATTTGTCTGTCTAAAATCTGTTGTCATTAACTGATTTGTTAATGTAATGCTCTAATTACTCTTGATTGACATAAACTAAGCGGAAATAAATTTGATGAAATATATTCTATTTTCTTACAAACCTTATTTAAATATGCACCTTCCATGATTTCTAGTTAAGACTTAAGACCCTTACATGTACTAACTACACCTATTTTGATACATTCATGATAATAAGTGACTTCTCTTATTTTTTAAGTACACCTGATATCAATAGGTTCCTAATTATTTTATGATATGCTATCTGCAGACTAAAATCTAAAAATAGTCTTACTACTTATGTTCTGTAGAATAAATCATTTATTTATAATGGACAATAACAAACATTGCTAGGTACTTCTATGCTTTTTATGGAGTCCTCAATAAATTAAAGAAAACTACAAATTTAAATCACAGTCAGTATTATTATTAGTGTAGAAATCAATATTTTCTTTTTCCTCTAACAATAAAAACAAGGTATGTTATGAATGGTCGTTAATTTTATTTAGTATAAATAATAAATTATCACAGTTATTTTTATTCCGACTTAAGCCTCACATCTGGAGTTTTTTCAATTTTGGATACGTTGGCAGTAGGTACCTTGTCAACATTGTCAGCATCTTTATTTTTCTTAAACGCACAAACACCACCTTCACACTTAAATGGGAATTCAGTTGTAGTATTTCCTTCCGCATTTTTAACAGCCCATGGGTTCCAAAAACGTAAAACGTAAGGCTGAATAAACTTGTGCCATAAGAATAGCAGAACTGGAACGATGAAACATGGGACACAAACCATTTTTGTTGAATTACCTATATACTTTCAACTGGGTTCAGAACTCCCTTTCCCTCGCGTTCTAATATTTATATGAAATAATTTAATAGATTTAGAGAGATACTAAGCACGTTTTGGTTGTGACGTTAATGATTTTGTGAAATGCAATTCATATTTTTAAGGTTTTTCTAAATTTTCAATTGTGATTTGTGACAGAAATTAGAAATGAATGACAAGTCCCCATCGAATTTTGATAATGCCAATTGTCCAAATATTATAGTAATTGTCAAACTCAAATTCTAACCATAACACAGATTATAACTTTATTATTTTTAACTTTCAGATTAGTAGTTGAAATACCAGGTAAAAATCTCACATAATATAATAAAAGACCAATCTCTATTTTACATTATATTATATAATAATAATATCATCGAAAAGCTTAAAACGTTTTTAGCGAACCGATATTGTCCTTTTTTGGCGGAGATAACCCAACGCCTTAGCTGCCTAGGCCACATGTACATAGTGCCTACCAAGAGTACTAGGTGTACTTCAGGAACCCGGAATAACATAGAATGGACGCGAAAAATTAGTAAATGTACAATATGTTAGTCCTTCACTTTCTAAAACCATTGCGTAATGTGGAGATTATTCTTATCATTTTAATTAGGTTGGCAGTCGTTATAAAATAAAAAATATTTATATAAAAAAAAATATTTCAGTAAACATGGTTGAGGTTCCATAACTATGTTAGTAATTACAACTTAAATCTAAGGGTTAATAGGTTTACATATTAGAACACACAAAAATACAGGAATTGGAGAAATACCGCTTCAATTGTTCATACCTGAATCATTCCGCATGAAATGGCGGAACAGTAATTGAGGCATGGGCAATCGACTCGGTCCGCGATCATACGGAGGATGCTGTTACCGCTAGCTCGCACCCTGCGCACCAAGGACGCACATCTCTTGCGCATGGTGGCGTAGAAACAATCCACCCGCGCCTCAGCGAACAACCCCGATGCGCTGCAGAATCGAGGCAGCCGCAACAGCACCCTGAACGCATTATTTTATTGGATACGGACGTTATATAGTCGAACACTAGTAATGTCTTTTATCGATATTTTTGTCGATAAAACACAGTGGATTGGTAATCTTTGTTCTTCGAGGTATGTTTTATTATTTAAAATACCCCAATAGGATAATTATACATGTTAACCATTATAAAGTAAAAATACGTTGTAACTTCTTTCATATATAATATGACTATAGAAACGGTTGTTATTTATATTTTGATGCTGTTACTCTTGCGAAAACAGTTGCAGAAATCTCGAAATATTGTTTGCGTTGGATTAAATAATTTATTTATTGTTTATCGTCGCTGTAGAATGATAATCTGGTATGTCCAGAGAACCAAACATTACAGGAAACGAAAAAAACTATTACATAATTTCGTCAATGTTTGTTAAAATATTGTTATGTGCGTTTGTCCATAGTTTTGAATTGTAAAAGGAGTTATTTATGTTATTATTTCACCAGTTAAATGACAAGAGTCTAAGAATAAAAAATAAATGGTTTTTTGACATACGAGGTTATCATTTGTGACGTTATGATCTTACTTTTCCTCCTGAAGTCCTCCAATCTCCAACTCTCCTACGATTCAGTAAAAACATCCCACTTCAAATAAACTCCGTTTATATAAACTTATAACACAACATATATTTAATTCTCTTAGAAATACAAGGCTAATAAATACAAAAACTATATTGTTTTTTAATAAATTTGAGTGCTTTCGGAGTCGGTTTTCTTAAAAAGCAATAAATTTTAATACTGTTTATTATTTTTTAATTATTAGATAACATAAAAACTTTTACAATAGAAAAATAACTTGCCACAAAACATAAAGCTTCATAAGCTGGGTACTGATCAACTTTACGAGGTGTAATGTAACATGTTACACAGCGAGCATTCCTGCAGTCAGTACATAGTGTTACGGGGAAACCACCGAGCAATGAGCCTCGAGCGTTACTAGTCTGGCTGACGTCGGTTTTTTGGCGCATCCTTTGAGCGTTAGGCGGTTCAGTCAGTATTCAGTAAGCTAAGCTGTACTCATCACGAGCACACGTCGTTCCTCTCGTATTATTTCTTGAAAATATGGAGTGAACGACAACGAAGACAAAGAAAAAACTTTGTATCTCGAACTGCATTTTTCTAAAACAGACCAAAACCAGTGTTGTGGTACCCAGCTCATCCCGAGCATCAAAACATACAGGTACCAGGAAAGGTAAAAGGAAAAGGTAGGCAATTATTTAAATAGTTTTATAACCCTACTAATTCTAGAAAACACTTTAATTTCAGGTGCTGAAGATAATATATACCATAGTACTTGGTTTGCATACAAAGCTACGATATTTCTACTGGATTGAAATCGTGAACGAAATAGTGAATCGTAAAAACAAATGAACAATAAATTGACTAAAATAATGTAAGTTCAACAATGTGAGATCATTTGTTTATTACAATAACATTATCAATTGTTTAAACTTTGAACTTCTTTATTAGAGCCAAATATGATACAGGTCATAATATGCCAGTATAATTTTTTTTATTATAGGACGGGGGGCAAATGGGCAGGAGGCTCACCTGATGTTAAGTGATACCGCCGCCCATGGACACTCTCAATGCCAGAGTGCTCGCGAGTGCGTTGCCGGCCTTTTAAGAATTGGTACGCTCTTTTCTTGAAGGACCCTAAGTCGAATTGGTTCGGAAATACTTCAGTGGGCAGCTGGTTCCACATAGTGGTGGTGCGCGGCAAAAACTGCCTTGAAAAACGCTCAGTTGTGGAACGGCGGACGTCGAGGTGATACGGGTGGAATTTCGTATTCTGTCTCGACGTCCGATGATGAAACTCAGCTGCAGGTATTAATCCGAACAACTCCTCTGAACACTCTCCATGGTAAATGCGGTAGAAGATGCAGAGTGACCCCACATCTCTACGCAACGCCAAAGGATCAAGCCGCTCGGAGAGGGAATGGTATAATTTAATTTAAGGTTTTTTTATTTCTCAAGTGTCTCATTTTTTTAAATATAATAATATTTAGTTAGCTTTGCTTATCCGATCCCACTTTTTGATTCTAAATGATTAGTTTCATTTAATATAATTCCATAATACACATAGAGCAACTCCACCGCGCATTTTTTTATCCACTCCGAGATGATAAAAAAAATGCGCGCGTCATTATCCTAACAAAAAAGGGAGCGAGCGCGAAAGTGTGATTGATTCTTTCGCCACACCCCCCTTCCGTCCTTTGACCCGCGTCCGAAAAATCAAAGCCGAAGAGCAATTGCATAATTAACGCCTTCTTTTATTTTTGTTGACACTTGACTACAATAGCATATCTAATACTAAAAAAATAGGTTTTCACCGACATCAATATGAAACATGCCATCATGGGTACGATAAACAATAAAATTGAATCATAACGACATTTCCGACAAAAAAATATTTTTGAAGTCTTCGCTTGACTGGGCTTAGACTTAAGACTATGGAATAGAAACAAAACAAAATAAATAAACGTTTTATAATTTATTCGCAACGAAAAACTTTTTATTCTTATAAAATTGGAGTCTCTGGTAAAATAAATAAAACAACAGATCTTATAACTAAGGACTACAAAAATTTTAACTTAAACATTTAACTTTCCAAATTATCGTAACCATACATTATTTTCGAAATGATAATTTTCTAAAAACAAAAACAAAATCCTAACCATAAAAACAAAAAGCATTTAGTTTTACCCTTAAAATTTACGTAAAAGTACCCTGTAATAATTGTAGAATGTATAATATTTTATTTACAATAAATAATAATTTGACTTTTGAGCACAAAAATATTTCAGTAGGTATTCGTTAGATTTAGCAGTACACAATAAATTTTCTTGAGTTTATTTATATTAAGAACTTCATAATATTACAATATAATGTTAATTAAAAATAAACTATTTATCAAGTAAATAATTCTGAGATCTTCATCACAGCACGCTTTAAAAATTATTTAACAAACAATATTTCGTATGTTAGGTCCTAGTTAAAGTAAAAAATATATATTCTATATCCACAAGGGTAACATTAAAACGTGTAAATAAATTCTAGTTTAAGAATAGTTTCTCAAATTTGCACATACAAAGTGAAAAAATAAAATATTTATATTCCAATGGCACAAATATGTCGAAAGCGAGGCACGTCATAACACCGTATAATCCGTTTTCACATCTCGGAGAGCACCGCGTAGGGATATCGGTAGTTCTGGCACTCTATAAATTGGATCGGAAAACGACGGCAACTTAATCGCATTCAAGGACTTCTCGTAACTATTGAATGACAAATACAAGTGCGAGACTCGTTCAATTTCGTCTTGTGTCATATCAACAGCACGCAACTGTTTCCTGAAACCCGCATTAATTGAATCGCCACATTTAGGACATATTTCTTCAAGAATGTATTTGGTTTTTGGCGCGTGTTTACATCGAAGTGGCTCCACAAACTTGTACCTTTTAGAGCGTGGTATTTTCAAGTCTTTCTTCTCTTCATCGAGCAACACAAGAAGCTTGTGGCTGGCATCTGCGGAGCTGGTTCGCGCGATTACCTCACCGCCGCCCTTCATTAAGGCGTTGTATAGCTGCTCCGAGGGGTTGTTTACGTCGTAATAAAGGCACCTCGACTCCGAACTAGCCTCGTTGTTATTTTCTATGTGCAAACTGTATCTGAGGCGTATTCTCTTTGGTTTAGTGCTGTACTTTAGGTACACGTGTATCGGGATATCAATGGAGGAGCAGCCCGACTCCTGGATCTCATACGGCGGCTCTTGAAGTACTGGAACAGTTTAATGTTTAATTAAGTAATTTGTAATAACGGGTTTAAAGTTATTTGCGTGGCAACTATCAACACACGCGAGATAACGATAATGAGCGTGTGTATATCATGCGACTGTTTTTAATACTATAAGCATGATTCGCTTCGATATTCAAAGTTAACTTCTCATCATATACTTATTAGACAAAAACCTGTTCCGCTTGATTCTGTCAGCTAACTTGCCGGTCCAGTCGCTTAGACCGCAAGTGAATATTATTATGAGCAGAAAATTTAATCGGTCGCGGTGTTTTGAAATAATTAATTTTTAATGCATGACGCAGTGGCAACGACTGATATTAACAATACACTAAATATTATATATTTTTATCAATAATTTACCTACGTGAAACGTTTCCGAGGTCGTAGGTTCGGCCGCCGATTTTTTTATCATAAAACGATTTTTAAGCCGTGAACCTGTTCTTAGCTGAATACTACACACGCATTGAAATAACAGAGCAGGACTGTTTTACCGTTTAGTAGCCTCAAATACTTGAGATAAATATGAATTGAATTCAAACAGGCGTTACCTCTCTTAGGATAGACGAAGGCGCTAGCCGGGTAGAGGTGGAAGACGACCTTGTGCACAAAGGCGCTAATGTCGGCGCCGCGCGCGCCGCGCACGTACACGCTCCAGTCGAGTGCCAACGCGCGACCCGATGCGGCGCGACGCGGCTCACACGCATGACCGACCTCTAACCACACGCGCACACACATCTGAAATAATATCTGTTATTGCAGTTATAATCCATAGCAGCAGTTGCAGTGCAATTATAATCGCACATACTTTTGGTTTACGTGAACGGCTCATTTGATGTTGATTCACAATCGCCATTCGCCACCCATACTGTGGCTGAAATTGGCGCGCGTTGTCAGCATTCACATCACTAAATGAAAAACTAATGGATATATTAATCATGATTTTCGTTATCTTTACAACCGATTATAAGAGCAGTATTTGCCTAGTGAAGTGAGCATCCGAATCTAATCCCTGGGGTCGTAGGTTCGATTCCCGGCTGTGCACCAATGGACTTTCTGTCTGTGTGCGCATTTAACACTCGCTTCTACTGTGAAGGCAAACATCGTAAGGAAACCGGCATGCCTTAGACCCAAATGTCGGCAGAGTGTGTCAGGCACAAAACGATGATCATCTACTTGCCTATTAGAAAAGTGGCGTATTATACTATTTCCTCTAATAGAAAGTTTGTTTGAAGATGGTTGAATAGATTATTGAAATCGGAATCTTAAAGAATTCGCACATTTTTTTATAATCTATTATTTAGGTAATTTAGTTAGGTAATAATATAGGTACCTATACGAGTGGGTTACGTTATCTACTGCCGGCTATAAGTCACTCGGGTAATGGTTAATAACCAAATTCACAGATAATGGTATTAAAATAACCAGTAAATTTAATGTCAATGTTTGATTCGATCAGCTCGATTCATATCAGCTAATAATAGCCAACAGGCAACCATCGCATCGTTGAATAATGAAACCCTTTAATCACCACTTGCAGACAAAATAAAAACAACAAAAAATTAATTATTGTTTACCGGTTAAATTACTTCAATACAAATACAAGTATAGTACTATATTCGAGCTTCAATGTTTACTGTATACGCAGTTAGGTTACTTTACCAAATACGAAAGTTTAAAACGACCTTGGCCCTGAGTGGCTGTTAATCATATTACATCACAACAGAACGAATGACGCTGCGACAATCATTCGCAAATGGCTTAATAGATACAGAATTTGATCTTTGATGTATGCTAACAAATAAGCAAATACTGCAGAAAAAAACCGCATAAAATTCGGTAAATGCACCAAGATCAAGCAATATTTAAAAACTATTTGAATACGAAAAATTTCCATACAAACAAATGTGTATTATTGAATAAGATTTCTTTATATCTTTTACATACCAATTAAAGTTTAAACCGAAGACGAGTTTTTTCTTCGTAAGATGTTGTTTGGCCGAAATTAAAGTTCAATATATTTATAATGCGTAACACAAAGAATGCATGTGTATCATGTATGTCGTTTAGACTGACGTTTTTTCAATTGATATTTACACATTGATTTAATATATTGTACCTAAATGTAATATTGTGTCGTAGTCTGTAGTTAGTTTTAAAGACCCTCTATCATCTATGTACAAGCCTCTAAGGAGTATACATTATTAAAGTGAATTAAAAAATATGAACTATTTTAAATATTGCCATAATATATTAAAAAAACTATTCTAAATGACAAAATAATTACATAATGATCATATAGAAAATGGTTACTTATATTTGGTTTTATGTGGGTATCTCCATAGCTACCACCCAACTAATGACAGAGATAGCGATTATGGATATGTAAACAAATAAAATCGGAATCCAATAGCAAAAAAAAATTGTATAAATAAAATAATATAACCAAAAAGTTCCTTAAATGTTTATATTATAATTTTTGTTTGTAGTTTGTTAAAGTTTGTATATAGGTATGTGTTTCTAAACAGTTTGATCGGGGATTTTTAGCTCGAGTTTCTTTTTTTTTAAAGTAAACAGTATTTACTTATTTTGTTTCATGCATCTCTAGTTTATGGCATTATTTTTTTAAATTATATATTAATTGTAATCGTCTGGTTGTTTGAACACTTCATTAAAACACTACTAGTACAATTAGAATTTTTAAATAATTAGAAAGGCAACGGGTGGCTTAATCGCACTAAATCGTAACTTGAACTTGAATAATATAGAATATCGTAAGAAGTGCATAACTACAAATAATAGATAATAACTCATAGAATAGAAATAAAAATTAATTAAGAAAAATATGAACAAAGCATGACAAAAATTGATATGAATCACGATAAATGGAGTGTATCCATTTTACCCCGATATGTATCCAACTTTGTTTGTTTTGGGTATGGTAGGATACAACAAGTTAGAGGTAAGGAGAGACTTTACTATCACATTAATTTTTTTTATGGTCCTTAGAGGTAGTATATATAGTCCTTAGAGGTTGTTATAAAAAGGTTTATGTTTTATATTTTGTTTATATTATGTAATATTATGTTCTTAGTTTAATTTTGATATTAATAAGTTTTCTTTTATTGTATTCGTATTAAGTTACTGTAGGAATAGAAAATAAATAAATGAATTCTAAATTATTTAGAGATGAGGGAGGAATGCTTCAAAAGCGATTTAAAGGATATAATGGGTGCTAAGCCGATCTGATACAGGTCATACAGCAAGTGAATTCCATAAGCTTACTACAGAAACTCTATTAGATTCGCCAAGAAATACAAAATTAGTATGTTTGGGGAATACCATTGATCAAAGATAAGATCAAAGGCATGCAAGCGACCATAAATTTAAATTTGTTCTTGAGATTAGGAGCCATCATATGACAAAGATGATTGTAGTTAACACAAGTATGAAACCTGAAAACCTTCGATTTTAGATTCTATAATGTATGAAAAATTTACATTTATTTAGATATTTTAACGTTTTAAAATTTAAATTGGTTAAAATGTTGTGTTATAACTCACGTCATGAATAATTTAATGATATCAATTCTTTACAAGGATAGCTTCAATTGTTTATTTTAAATTTTAATAGTCCACGTCATCTTTATTATGTACAAATGGTCCAAGGTCTGCAGTGTAAATCCGAATTAGGCATTATAACTTGAAAATATTATATCCAACATTTGTGTTGGAGACGCTTCAACTAATAATTTTAGTAAAAAATGTTCTGATTTAAGCTCTTGGAAACAATTAGGTGGAAATAAATAATGTTTCTGAGAATTTATTACTTATACTAAATATACATAAACTATTTAAGGATTCGTAAATAAACATATGTCCAAAAGATGTCACTTATCATGTTTATTTTGCCTAACATTAGCGGCGATGCGCATTAATTATAATACTAATCATGCTGCTACGTAATTGTGATAAAAGTTGAATGTATCTAATTACAAGGAAGTGTTCAGGGCGCTCGTGCTATACAGTAACACTTAGCAGGTGTTTCGTATAACTACATATCGGAACCAGTTACATTTGATATGCAGCCGAGCGAGACTAAACGGTCGGACAAATGGATATTAAACCATTTATATAATATTAAATTGATTTGGTCAACGTCCCTACGTGCTTCGCACGATAAGGAAAATGTAAATATTGATCCTATTTAGGCGCTGTCACGTTGGACTTTCCAAGTGATATCATACATGCCGCTTTTAATATTAGCTACGCTGATTTCTTGAAACAAGTGAATTGCGCACGCGACTATAATACGTCGATCACTCACCGGCTTCTCATGTTGTTGTCGGAGACCTTCAGTCATTTTCTATTATATGATAAAATCGCCGCTCCTCGTGCGGCGACGGCTGACATCTGCAACAGGCCACCGAGGTCATGTATAATCTTTATGATAAACAGAATCAAATAGGTGAACTAGGTCTCACTTGTATTGTGTCGGTGACAGGCAAAGATGCATGAGGTAGTTATGGGTTTTCGACGGTAATTTAAGCGCGCAGCATGTCTGACATGAAGCCGTGGCCGAGGTGTGTTTATCACTGGTTGCATGAGACTTGAGAGGCAACGGCCGTGAGTGCTGTGACGTCAGAGTGACGTCGGGCCAGGGCGCTTCCTCCGCACCTCTTGCCTCTGACCGCGAATGCCAGCTGCCGCTGACGCTATCGTGCCCCACTGACGTGTACTGGACACATGGTCTGTTGCACGTTGTTTTCGCGCCAAAATTATTTCACAAACTAAAATTGGTAAAATGAAATCCTTAACAGTCTTCATTGATTTTAATATTAAAAATAATTCTCTAAGTGGGTTTTTTTAAAAATTAGTATTTTTAAGTATAGTTTTTTTCGCTTTTGTAAAGTAAAATTTGTGGTTCTTATACATGTATAAGATAAGCGAAAATCACTATGTAATTGTCAGAAAAACTATGACAAATATTTGCGCCTTCAATATGTAAATAGCAATGTTTTGTTTTATCGTTACTTATTAAATTTGCTTTATTTTTATAGTTTAGACTTATAAAATTTATAGTAATACCAGTTTTACATTCAGCCTTTCGCGATACTTTAATACATATATCGCGTTTACACACTCGTCCTGCCCAATTCCCTGCTCACTACGGCTGAATGTAAATACGGCATTATACTAGCTGCCCCCACGAACTTCGTTTCTCCTTAATGTGATTTTACTTAGGCTACCTTTTTAGTGCATACCAACATGGAACATTTTCTTATGCTACCCCAGGGACTGTTCGGTTTTCCAGAATGAAAACTTTTTAGGCTTTTCTGTGATTTTTCTCTCTTTAGTTAAGAACTGATTTATTGAACCGCAGAGTTCAAGTTATCAGATCCTAACTAACAAATAAAGAATAGGAGTTGATAGTAGAGGGTTGATGAAAATTAATGTGTTATGTATTTTTGTAAGCTGTATCATAAAAAATAAAAACAAAAAAAAGTGTCTAAAAAATAAAAATAATAATTTTACCCCTTATCATTTAGGGGTTAAAAAAATAGATAGATAGTAGGCGATTCTCAGATTTACTGAATATGCATAAAAAATTTCATAATAATCGGTCGACCCGTTTCGGAGGAGTATGGGAACGAACATTGTGACACGAGATTTTTTTATATTAGATATATGTAGTTATATTTATATTTTGGATAGTTTGGATACTCGGCTCATTGCCTGCTAAGTCAATAGCCAGGCCATTGCCATTTACCACTGCACTGAAAACTAATCCGTAGATATATTGCATAAAGATCAATGGCTTGTGTTGAAATATTTACTTGCCTACAAATTACAATTTAAATAATTTATCTTGTTTTTTTATTATTTATTCCGTAAGTGAACATCAACCTTCCGATTTATGTTTGTTCATGAATTTCTCCGGCACTAAGGCCGGTAAAAACGTAAATCGAACTGAAGTCTATTTTCATGGGCTATCAAATATTTATCTGTATAAAGTTTGACTTTGTCAGCGCGCGACTTGAGATACGAATAATTAGAATGTACCTTGTACCTTCATATCGAGACGATCCTTTGATTTAAATCAGGTGCAATTAGACTGATTTCTTTTTTTATAAATAAGTATAGTGTAATAATTTTGTGTCTTTAATTAAAATTTGCTAAGTAGTTTAAAGGTTATCCACGCATTTCTAGTGAGGTCATATAATATTGGTATCAAGTTAAATAATGTTGACAGGTTACTTCTAACGAGTCCCAGATTAACCCCGTGGCAAGAGTAGCAATTGTTACGAGCCCCTATTCGGCTCTGACAATTACATTTGTTGACACAAACTGTCATTCTTATACAAATTTAGCTTTCGACTTTCTACATACACTAGGTACTGTTAAGGCATCTTGATTAAGCCCCATGCTCATCTGCGCCTAAGTGTAGTTTTTGTAATTGTCAGATCCGAATAGGGACTTTAATAATCTATTGCACTACTAAATACCAACATATTATATATTTATTTTTGCCGTATTAAATATTAGTTTATGATTTGTGTTTTGACACAATTACAATGCAATACAATTGTGTCGTACCTAATGTAGAAATTTCCCAAATTTCTTCTATATTATCTTGTATACTAATACATATTATAAAAAACTTAAAACTTATTATTTTTTTTAGTTTGTCTGTAAGGGTAACTACGTACTAAATCGATTCTAAACATAATTTGGATTATGAAATTTTACATACGCTAGGAAAAATCATAAGAACGATTTTTTCTAATATTTTTAACCATTGTTAGTATTCGTTGATTTGTTTTTGATTGACACCTCGAAAACTAACTTGTAAAATATACACTATTAAATTAAATCACTAGTAACAGGTCAAGACCAAGCTAATGTGATAATTCAGTTAATTTTTGGCTCCATAATGGTCCCCACAATTGAATAATGATTCAATGGTGACTTTTCCACTAATTTATATTATAATGAGTTGTTAATTCAAACGTCACATACTTAGATTTTTAGTTAGGTATGCCCGCTCTTAAAGGGTGGTGCAATAATATTCTAACTAGAATTAATGCAAGGTAAGTAAAATACTGTTACTATGACTTCAAATATATTCCATATTTTAAGTTTAATACCTATACTAAAACATTTATATAATAATTAACTTCATCAATCGGATGACTAATTATTTTTCCAGCAACTGCATTAATGGAACTTTCATGTTTTTGATTAAGTATCTATAAATTTATGATTGCAACATAATTATTCATTCGGTGTATCAAAGCTGTAACCTTGTGAGTTTTGGGTTCGAATCCTGATAAAAAGTGCCAAAATGTAATAAGTATGCAAATACGTATTTTAAATTTTATTCATACTTAAGATGTCATGTGGAACATGGTGTAATGGAGAGTGGTGGAGAGTTTATTGCCAGTTCTTCTCTTCCGTTCTACGCCTTTGATTTGAGAACTGGCAGTAAATGTAAAATTAGAAGCATTTCATATATATATATTTTTGACGTTCATAAATGTACCTACGTATAAATAACCTACATTGTGTTACCTATATGAATAAATGATTTAGATTTTGAATTTGAATTATTATTTAAACATTATATATACGCCCGAACCCAATAACCTAACTCAATCCGTAATCCACCATCTGAGATAGTAAGCTTAATCTACAAGGGTGCCAATAACCAATCGACGGATTGTAATAGCCATCTGTCGATATAAGCTATCCATGGCAGGTCGTATCGGTGTCTGTGGTGTCTTGTATGTGTATGAAAATTACAGTTGACGAAAGTTTGATTTCTACAGTTAATTATTTTAACGGATTTTAACTTAAATCAGTTTTTTTAATAATTAAAAAACTATTTGTTATGTTTTAAACATACACATGTATATTTTAATGTTATTTGTACGGTTTTATTTACTTTATTTGGTTTACATTGATTATCAAATATGAGTGAAAGCTCGGTAAAATGGAACGACAAAGAGCATTTTATCCGTCGCCAAAAATGGAACGTCTTCTTAGGGTTTGGAAATTGGGATGCAGATAGGAGATCGATCGACTGTAACGGTCTGATCTCAGATTGTTTTCAATCTGAGATTGTGGATTGATTATTGGGGCGTAAGTGCACAAATACACCAATCACTAAGTGGTCTATTTAACTTTGGTGCCTGAAGTGTAGCTTTACAGTACAAGTTTACTTAGAAACGAAAGAGATATTAAAAAATACATATATAAACAATACATTTATACTCAATTTTAATACAAGGAAGGAATATATTTTCTTTGTAAACGTGGTTTAGAAGTTTCAGCCTTTAAGTAGAACTTTGAGGGAGGTTAGTTAATGAGTATATTATCATGTATTTAATAATGCCGACACTTTGAATGCAAGTCTCTATCTCGAATCGATATAGCCCTATCTTTATCATATTATCACATTAATAAAAAACATTTTTAAATAAATTTAATAGAGGTTGTTGTCACTTGAAACATCGTTACACATAAACTCATAATGTGGGACAAAAGGCTTATGCCGGTTTAGCTTGGTGCTTCTCTTCTTTTACCTTAAGCAAAACCAAATGTACCAGCAGATAGACAACCAAAACCCGCACTCTAAATATGACTCTGTACAAATGACTCAATGTACCGAATAGTAGGAAGTCAAATGTTGATGCTCTACGAAACGTATTGTTTACTCACAAGTAGAAACTCTGTTACTAAGTGACTATAGATTAAGGAAAGATTAAATATTTTTTTATCTATACTAATATGAAGAGGTAAAGTTTGTGAGGTTGTAAGGTAGTATTGTTTAACCGATTTTGAACATTATTTTACCAATAGAATGCCACGTTCTTGTAAGTGTATTAACCCGAAAAATTAAAAGATTTTCGTGGTAGTCGGATTTTAAAAGTAAACGTTTCTTACTAACTGTGAGAGATATACGATTGTGTAGTAGAGAAAAATTGTAGAGCTTGATAATGCCTACGAAAAAGCCAGCGACACATGTGTCTTACTTTTATGATATATTTAAACAAGTCTGCTCGCTGTCATGTCTATTTGTCTGTCTCTTTGCGATAAACTCAAAAACTACTACTGCACAGAATTTATGCAATTTTCACTAGCATTTAGAAGGATTTATGAGCAATGTTTATGTATATAACTTTCAATATTTACGGGTTAATATATAAGATCTGTTTGAAGAGATGTAAAGTTTTAATGTGTATGTAATAAAACAGGCTCACAGCTCATAAAGGATTATAAATATCTGTGCAAACTTAGCTCCACAAAATCAACAGGATCTACAGATCTATATTGTACACAATATATCAATTCTTTTAATCTAATTACTAGATATCATGATAATTAAATTGTTGCCTAAGTGTTTTGATTTTTATCAATTTATATAAATACAAAGGGTAATTATCACTTTCTTAAGTCACTTGTTAAAGAGGAAACAGTTAATTAGACTCGAAAAAGTGTAGTTCTCAAAAGCTTCAAAATGAAAGGTAAGGTATAAAATTATTTGTTAACTGGAAAGCTAGCATTTTCCACAACACTTCTTTTGTTGGTATTATTTAATAAATAATATTTGTTAAGTCTTGGTATTTTTTGTTATACTCACCTGAGTAATGAAAATTTTCGACTTTAGTATTTTATTATAAATGTTTTGTATGCTGTTTTATTTACAAAATTATTAATATTAATTGATTTATTAATTAATATTAAATACAGTCTATTACAGATTATATATGGCTAAACATAAAAACTTACTATATTTTTATACGAGTATACATGATATGTATAGTAGAAATAATCTACATTTATTCAATACACGAAAATAACGATGTTTATATTTAAAACTATATTCAAATGGAATCTAAATAAAGCTCTATAGACAGTTATTCTTTTATGATATTAAAACGCTGTTATGCTTATATTTACTTCATTTTTTTTAAATTAATTAAAATGTTACTGTAAATTTGAATATAAAGTAATTAAACTGTTTTGCTTTTTAGCTGCAGCCATCTATTTGGCGTGCACAATCACAGTAGCACTAGGAAGAAATATCCAGTTAAATACCAAGGGATGTCCAGAAGATTATACAGTCGAACAACTATACCCTCATGAGGAATGCCATAAGTTTTACCAATGTTTCCACGGAGACCTTGTAGTGCACACGTGCGCTGCCAATCTTTACTTTAGCATTGAAAAACAACAGTGTGATTTCGCTTCTACGGTCAATTGCGGGGACAGAATCATACCGAAGCCAGACGAAGACGATGTAAATCAGCCAGATGAAGACATTGGTGATGATGGTAACACCAACTGCAACTGCGATCCCGCTGAGGCTCCGTCAATTTGCGCTAAAGATGGTTCGGACGGCACTTTGGTTGCCCACGAAAACTGTAACAACTTTTACAAATGTGCCCACGGCTTACCTGTAACCCAATCGTGTTCCGGAAATCTTTTGTACAACCCGTACAAAGAGTACTGTGACTGGCCTCAGAATGTTGAGTGTGGAGACAGAGTCATACCTTGTCCAGAAGATGAGGGTGGTAATGGTGGAAATGACGAAGGCAACGAAGGCGGAGACGGTGGCGATGGAGGAAACGGCGGTGGTGATGGTGGTCAAGAAAGCTGCAATTGCGACCCCTCTGAAGCTCCATCTATTTGCGCTAAAGATGGTTCGGACGGCACTTTGGTTGCCCACGAAAATTGTAACAACTTTTACAAATGTGCCCACGGCTTACCTGTAACCCAATCGTGTTCCGGAAATCTTTTGTACAACCCGTACAAAGAGTACTGTGACTGGCCTCAGAATGTTGAGTGTGGAGACAGAGTCATACCTTGTCCAGAAGATGAGGGTGGTAATGGTGGAAATGACGAAGGCAACGAAGGCGGAGACGGTGGCGATGGAGGAAATGGTGGTGGCGATGGCGATGGAGGAAACGGCGGTGGCGATGGTGGTCAAGAAAGCTGCAATTGCGACCCCTCTGAAGCTCCATCTATTTGCGCTAAAGATGGTTCGGACGGCACTTTGGTTGCCCACGAAAATTGTAACAACTTTTACAAATGTGCCCACGGCTTACCTGTAACCCAATCGTGTTCCGGAAATCTTTTGTACAACCCGTACAAAGAGTACTGTGACTGGCCTCAGAATGTTGAGTGTGGAGACAGAGTCATACCTTGTCCAGAAGATGAGGGTGGTAATGGTGGAAATGACGAAGGCAACGAAGGCGGAGACGGTGGCGATGGAGGAAATGGTGGTGGCGATGGCGATGGAGGAAACGGCGGTGGCGATGGTGGTCAAGAAAGCTGCAATTGCGACCCCTCTGAAGCTCCATCTATTTGCGCTAAAGATGGTTCGGACGGCACTTTGATTGCCCACGAAAATTGTAACAAATTTTACAAATGTGCCCACGGATTACCTGTAACCCAATTGTGCCCCGGAAACCTTTTGTACAACCCATACAAGGAGTACTGTGACTGGCCTCAGAATGTTGAGTGTGGAGACAGAATCATTCCTTGTCCAGAAGATGAGGGTGGTAATGGTGGAAATGACGGTGACAACGAAGGCGGAGATGGTGGCGATGGAGGAAATGGTGGCGATGGAGGAAACGGTGGCGATGGGGGAAATGGTGGTGGTGGTGGAGGAAATGGCGGTGGTGATGGTGGTCAAGAAAACTGCAATTGCGACCCCTCTGAAGCTCCATCTGTTTGCGCTAAAGATGGTTCGGACGGCAATTTAGTTGCCCACGAAAATTGTAACAAATTTTACAAATGTGCCCACGGATTACCTGTAACCCAATTGTGCCCCGGAAACCTTTTGTACAACCCATACAAGGAGTACTGTGACTGGCCTCAGAATGTTGAGTGTGGAGACAGAGTCATACCTTGTCCAGAAGATGAGGGTGGTAATGGTGGAAATGACGGTGACAACGACGGCGGAAACGGTGGCGATGGAGGAAATGGTGGTGGTGGAGGAAATGGTGGTGGCGGTGGCGATGGAGGAAACGGCGGTGGTGGTGGAGGAAACGGCGGTGGTGATGGTGGTCAAGAAAACTGCAATTGCGACCCCTCTGAAGCTCCATCTATTTGCGCTAAAGATGGTTCGGACGGCACTTTGATTGCCCACGAAAATTGTAACAAATTTTACAAATGTGCCCACGGATTACCTGTAACCCAATTGTGCCCCGGAAACCTTTTGTACAACCCATACAAGGAGTACTGTGACTGGCCTCAGAATGTTGAGTGTGGAGACAGAGTCATACCTTGTCCAGAAGATGAGGGTGGTAATGGTGGAAATGACGGTGACAACGACGGCGGAAACGGTGGCGATGGAGGAATTGGTGGTGGCGGTGGCGATGGAGGAAACGGCGGTGGTGATGGTGGTCAAGAAAGCTGCAATTGCGACCCCTCTGAAGCTCCATCTATTTGCGCTAAAGATGGTTCGGACGGCACTTTGGTTGCCCACGAAAATTGTAACAAATTTTACAAATGTAACCACGGCTTACCTGTAACCCAATCGTGTTCCGGAAATCTTTTGTACAACCCGTACAAAGAGTACTGTGACTGGCCTCAGAATGTTGAGTGTGGAGATAGAGTCATACCTTGTCCAGAAGATGAGGGTGGTAATGGTGGAAATGACGGTGACAACGACGGCGGAAACGGTGGCGATGGAGGAAATGGTGGTGGCGGTGGCGATGGAGGAAACGGCGGTGGTGATGGTGGTCAAGAAAGCTGCAATTGCGACCCCTCTGAAGCTCCATCTATTTGCGCTAAAGATGGTTCGGACGGCACTTTGGTTGCCCACGAAAATTGTAACAAATTTTACAAATGTAACCACGGCTTACCTGTAACCCAATCGTGTTCCGGAAATCTTTTGTACAACCCGTACAAAGAGTACTGTGACTGGCCTCAGAATGTTGAGTGTGGAGACAGAGTCATACCTTGTCCAGAAGATGAGGGTGGTAATGGTGGAAATGACGGTGACAACGACGGCGGAAACGGTGGCGATGGAGGAAATGGTGGTGGCGGTGGCGATGGAGGAAACGGCGGTGGTGATGGTGGTCAAGAAAGCTGCAATTGCGACCCCTCTGAAGCTCCATCTATTTGCGCTAAAGATGGTTCGGACGGCACTTTGGTTGCCCACGAAAATTGTAACAAATTTTACAAATGTAACCACGGCTTACCTGTAACCCAATCGTGTTCCGGAAATCTTTTGTACAACCCGTACAAAGAGTACTGTGACTGGCCTCAGAATGTTGAGTGTGGAGACAGAGTCATACCTAGTCCAGAAGATGAGGGTGGTAATGGTGGAAATGACGGTGACAACGACGGCGGAAACGGTGGCGATGGAGGAAATGGTGGTGGCGGTGGCGATGGAGGAAACGGCGGTGGTGATGGTGGTCAAGAAAGCTGCAATTGCGACCCCTCTGAAGCTCCATCTATTTGCGCTAAAGATGGTTCGGACGGCACTTTGGTTGCCCACGAAAATTGTAACAAATTTTACAAATGTAACCACGGCTTACCTGTAACCCAATCGTGTTCCGGAAATCTTTTGTACAACCCGTACAAAGAGTACTGTGACTGGCCTCAGAATGTTGAGTGTGGAGATAGAGTCATACCTTGTCCAGAAGATGAGGGTGGTAATGGTGGAAATGACGGTGACAACGACGGCGGAAACGGTGGCGATGGAGGAAATGGTGGTGGTGGTGGCGATGGAGGAAACGGCGGTGGTGATGGTGGTCAAGAAAGCTGCAATTGCGACCCCTCTGAAGCTCCATCTATTTGCGCTAAAGATGGTTCGGACGGCACTTTGGTTGCCCACGAAAATTGTAACAAATTTTACAAATGTAACCACGGCTTACCTGTAACCCAATCGTGTTCCGGAAATCTTTTGTACAACCCGTACAAAGAGTACTGTGACTGGCCTCAGAATGTTGAGTGTGGAGACAGAGTCATACCTTGTCCAGAAGATGAGGGTGGTAATGGTGGAAATGACGGTGACAACGACGGCGGAAACGGTGGCGATGGAGGAAATGGTGGTGGCGGTGGCGATGGAGGAAACGGCGGTGGTGATGGTGGTCAAGAAAGCTGCAATTGCGACCCCTCTGAAGCTCCATCTATTTGCGCTAAAGATGGTTCGGACGGCACTTTGGTTGCCCACGAAAATTGTAACAAATTTTACAAATGTAACCACGGCTTACCTGTAACCCAATCGTGTTCCGGAAATCTTTTGTACAACCCGTACAAAGAGTACTGTGACTGGCCTCAGAATGTTGAGTGTGGAGACAGAGTCATACCTTGTCCAGAAGATGAGGGTGGTAATGGTGGAAATGACGGTGACAATGACGGTGACAACGACGGCGGAAACGGTGGCGATGGAGGAAATGCTGGTGGCGGTGGCGATGGAGGAAACGGCGGTGGTGATGGTGGTCAAGAAAGCTGCAATTGCGACCCCTCTGAAGCTCCATCTATTTGCGCTAAAAATGGTTCGGACGGCACTTTGGTTGCCCACGAAAATTGTAACAAATTTTACAAATGTAACCACGGCTTACCTGTAACCCAATCGTGTTCCGGAAATCTTTTGTACAACCCGTACAAAGAGTACTGTGACTGGCCTCAGAATGTTGAGTGTGGAGATAGAGTCATTCCTTGTCCAGAAGAAGAGGGTGGTAATGGTGGAAATGACGGTGACAACGAAGGCGGAGACGGTGGCGATGGGGAAAACGATGGTGGAGATGACAGTGACAGTAATGTTGATTATGACCCAGAAGAAGCTCCTAAAAAGTGTGCAGAAAACAATTCTGAGGGATATCTATTAGTTCATGAATTCTGTAATCAATTTTATAAATGTTTTTATAGCCGACCAATACCATTTGTCTGTCCCGGTAACCTAATGTACAGCGCCAGCAAGAAGATTTGCGACTACCCTGAGAATGTTAAATGTGGCAACAGAATCGTAATTAGATCATAACAAGTTTACAGTTTCTTGTTCTTAAACAAACATTTGCCATGTTAAATTAATATACTATTTATAACCTGTATTCTCTATTCAAAATTTTATAATAAATTATTACAATATAGGCATGTTTTTAATTTAAGGGTTTAGAATTAATTTAAAAGGTAAATAAGAAAAATACAAGAGAAATGCTGAAATTATATTAGGTATATGTTTGATTACATGATAAAATCGCAAAGTAAAATTATTCGACCTCTACAAGCACGTTCCGTACAGGCATATTACGCCCAGTGCAATTTACGTTTTCAGGCCAATCACATAGGTTTACGGTCTCGTTGAAATAGAGATGTCCTGGGCATATCATTACCACTTTCTCGCCGTTGGCACATTGGTAAAATTTGTCGCAATCCTCGTGTTTATAGTATTTTTCGGTGCCATCTTTGGGACAATCGCAGCAATATGCGACCACCACAGCCATAGCTATCAGCACGTAACCAAAAACCGCTGTAAAAAGTAATAATTTGAAACTAATTCAACAAATTCCCAATCTTTTAGGTAATTTGTATGACGCAAATATATAATAGTCGTATTAATGAGGACTTAACTTTTATATATATATATATCTATTTTTACTTTAATTAAAATGTAAAGTCACCTTTCGTTATCCAGACCCAACAGTTTTAAATAAGGCTAGTTGTACATTAATTTACCCAAAAGATTTATATGTTTTATGTGTAAGTTCCAATTTAAGGAAATTGTACGTGGTATATGCTTACCTTTCATCTTTCTATTTAATTCACTGAACTGATACTGATGTCCCAATAGGCCATAATTTTATACAGAAAGTTATCAAAGTAACTCTTCAAAATGGAGTGCTTGACAAAGAATTTAACCAGATAATTTAATTAGCTAATTATGTTCAATGTAATATTAGACGTGTCCTATCTACAGGCATCATAAACAAAGGTTGTTTTTGAACGCATTTTGTCAATTAATTAAATTAAGTAAAAATGGAATGCAATAATGTTTTTTATATAAATAATGAATCCAACTATTTCCATTTGACAAAGATGCTAACATAATAAGTACCAAGTGTTTACTTACACGAAAATGTAAATCAAACAAGATTTACTGTGAGTTTTGAGGATCAATTTACATTTATTTCGACCGGTCATAACTATAAGTGAAGATTTCCTATTAATATAGGATAATACCTATCTATGATTACGGCTTCTAAAGGTAACCATATCCCCGTATATATGGGGCGTGGGTCAAATTGACCATACAATTCATCATTCAATTGTTTTATTGACGACTTTTAAGCAAGTATGGTATCAGTATTATGTATCTGATACCCATCGGTATTTTGTACAGTTTGTCAAAGAAGATTATGTATGTTTTATTTATGGCAAATATTTCCAAATTTAACACATCTAGAAATTACAAGAATAATTTCCACTTACAAAATTAAGTATAATAAGACTCAAGATGACTCATTGTATTAGATAGTAGGGGATGAAGGGCAGGAATGAAAGCGAGACCGTAGACGCCAGTCGGGCGGGAGCCATCCGTAGAGATCATGAGAGGCTGCGCTCAGTACCTATTCACTAGCCGTGTTGATAGCTGTGCCGAAACATTCACAAAATGCGCTTACAAATAATCATACCTTTCTTATTCTTAATCAACTCATTAGAAACCAAAGAAGTAACACAAGATACAATTAAAAAGTCACTAGAAGAACACCAAGGGCATATATTGGTCAATAAAAGTAAATTAAAAAATACACATCTTAAAATCGCTAATGTTACGAAAGTTAAAATAAAAACCACTCTGAGAAAACCTCCAGATGTACCAACTCTTATTACTCGTGAACGGTAAGTTTTTTTACATAGAATTAAATAGATAATTTGGTTGTATTCCTTAATCTCTCACTAACGGTAAAATATTTAATGTCACATAATAAAAAATAATGTTTAGTTTATTTCGTAATCCTACAGCTAACATAAATTAATATAACAAAAACAATAACTAACATTAAAATATAATAACTAAAATATATTATTAAAAGGAGTCCCTTTAGGCAAGGTTCCGAAGATACTGACAACGTTCCCCCTTTAAATAGCTATACTAATTCTTTGTGCGAGGTAGCCGCCAGCTCTTCGGTCTCCTGTGATGTCGTCTCAGTTATAATTATGTTTAGTGTTTTTATATAAACAAAATAACTAATATAACATAATAATAATTTCAAAAACATTTAATAAAATATTTAATTGTCAGTCTCAAGCAATGGGCATATGAAATCCACGAGCATTTATTTGAAATAGAAAAAAAAGTAGTACGACGGGATGTGTTGTCTCAAAGTTTCTCAAACATCAAGATAGAAATGAGGAATGGATCAGCAATTTTACAAAGAGCTTCAAGAGCTCTCGAAGATCTGTTGGACAGGCGAGGGAAAGCGGCGGAGGCAATTATGAGGAAAGCGGAAGAGCTATCAACATACATTTTGGAAAATAAAATACAACCACCCCCAGACTATATGTTTGATCATAGCGTTGTGAGTAGCTTGATTTTTTTTATGTTTTTAACAGTATTTATTTAATATTTATAAATAATAAGTAACTATATATTCATTTGTTTGTCAGTAATTTTAGGGTTTGTTTTAATTTTGCGTGCTGTTAATCCGCAATAACAAATCCATTTCGTCAAGTATGTTAATTTTTTATGTTCACAAAAAATATAAATAATAAATTAATTATGTTAACCGGCGCTATATTTTAAGTACTTTAAGCGCCATAGTTAATGGTCGTTCACTTGAAGTGCTTGAAGTACAAACAAGGAAAATGAATTACACATTGATTTACTTAATATTTGAATTGTGAACATTTCAACTGATCAAACCATTCGTTTACAGTACAGTGTCATAAATGCAGTTAAACGTTATATGCACTTTCGTGGCTAATTGAAATCAGGAATCTTATTAAATTTCTTTAAACAAATAAATAAAAACATCGTTTAGCATTTGTATGTTGTAATAAATTCTCAATTTCAGGATTTAGATGTACTAAAGCAAGCGGTGCCAACTGAAAGTGAATGGGAGCTATCATCTTCCTGTATCAGTACAGATAAAATAAAACTTCAAAAGAGTTCACATTTCAATGCACAAGTTTCATTGGATTCTAGTAGCGTTCATGTCGTTGCCGAAGTTTTTGCTTGTGGTATGGTACTAAAATATAATCATTCAAATTTTTCATTCAGTTAATGTTAAATATTAAATACTAATACTTAAATCATTTTAACAATAACTTTCCTTTTATGTAGATCATAGAGTTCTACCACATATTTATTGGTCGGAAAATCTTCTTGCTACTTTTCGTGAGAACTACGCTCAAGATGCCACACTGGACTTTCAATACTTCTGCAGTGCAAAAGGATTTCTAAGACATTATCCTGGTAAAATCTATTTAAATATTTTAACTCCAATGAATTTAAATATTCATAAAAAAAAATTCATAAAAGATGGCTCAGAAAAATAGTACGTATAAACACATAAGAAAAGCTGGTTACATTGAATAGATTCTGTACCTTCGCTTCTCACTTAAAGTAGGCCACAACCACCTTAACAAAGCAAAAGCGTCGAAAGCTTTTTAGAACGAACGGTGTCATATATGCTGGATGTCTTCTATGAGATTTGAGGACTTGAATTTTCTTTAATATAACAATGGTTGGGCACTCTGCGTACAAAATAGGGATAAAAATTAGATTTTGAAGTGAAACTTCTTTATCGGGGTTGGAAAAAAATTTAGTGTAACATTTTTCAGTTACGCGTCACATGTTTCGGTTACGCGTCACATGTTTCGGTTACGCGTCACATTTGACCGTTACGCGCGTCTTTTTCTCGTCCCTACCACGGTTGATTCGAAGAGATTCTAAACCATTAATAACAAAAATTTATAATAACTATAACAATGATACTAAAAATTATATTACAATTTATGAAATTCTGTAATAATCTTAGTGGTAATAAGGTAAAATGAAATAATTGTATTATTTGTATTCAAGTCTGTGATATTAAAAGCCTTTTGTTAAACTTTATCTAATTTAACTTTATTTAACCAATTTCTGTAAAGTTAGTTGCATATAGATAATTTTTCGAAAAATAAGGTCATAAAGAAGTTTCACTTCTAACGTGTGTACACTAGTACACGCACATTTTTTTTTCTAAATCCCTCAAATTACTCTTTCTCATTCTATCACTGTAAATTCTGGATCTATTATTACTAGATATTTGTCTGGTATGTACTAATACATAAATGATCAGACCTATAATGTATAAAGAAAAATGACACTAATTGCATTGACAGAAAAATATTAGCAAAACAAACGCAACAATTTTTAGTCGCATTATATGTCACGCATCGATTGTTAGTTGATTTAAATAATCTTGCACCATTTTATAGTACAATTTTAGTCATAAATTCTTTTTGACGTTAATAATTGTACCGATACCAATACCTACACGTTTTTGTTTTATATAGCTGCTTTATGGCAAAGTCTATACAATTTGAACGTGGAAGCGGAGGATGTGTACGACTGTCGTTTGAGGCCATGGTATGTGAGTGCCAGTGGCGCACCAAGAGATGTACTCATTCTACTTGACGCATCGGGATCGATGGCTAACTCATCTAATCAAATTATTGGTACAAATATTTATGTATTAAATTATTAAAATCGTTAATATACATGGTTAATATACGTTACATTGCGTTTTTTATAAAAATAGATTAAAAGTATAGAATAATATAGACTCATGGATCATGGGTCTCTGCAGGAAAACACTAACGTGAAATTAATTGGTACCACAAATAAAACTTGTTGGTTTTTTTTTGTCATATTGAATGAAAGCTTGGTCGGCCTAAACTGTCATTTAATAAAAACGCGGGAGAACTTCAAAAGAATAAGGTTTTTAAAAAGATATTTACTCTTTCTAGCCGAATTATTCACATCAACTCTCCTTAACGCTCTGACGGATGATGATCAAGTGAATGTCTTAAGATTCAATGTTGTGGTCGAATCGCCAATTAGCTGCTTTAATGATAAACTTGTACCGGTAAGTAAGCAAAACAAAATAAAAACTTTTTTATCAAGATAATACGCACGTAGGTACGTCTACGTATTATATTATAAGGGAAATACAAAGACAATGTGTCATATGACAATTATGTTCAATATCCGGTTTCGTATTTGATTCGAACCTCGACGTCGTTAGAGTCGCTTTACTCATTATACTCAAACGCAATAATGGGTCTATGCCTCGTAGATCGTCGCTTTTGGTATCTTTTATGTGATCATTATAGGTTTATTCCAGGCAAACCACGTAAACTCAGCAGCAATGATGTCGGCACTTAAACGCCAGGCATTGGTTAACGAATCGTTAATTGGAGATGTTTTAACGTATTCAGTACGTTTGCTTCAAAAGCAGAATACATTGAATAGACCACGCGCTTGTCAACAGGCAATCGTATTGGTCACTGACAGTCTTTATTATAATTACACTGTTTTGATGCGACGCCTCGACCCCGAAGGGAAGATCAGGTAATATGAAATGACACACGCTCATTAGGGCTAGAACCTTTCTCTTTGGCGCACTTTGAAAGACACTTGATAAATTATTTTAAGTACTGAACAGAAACAAATATAATTTTGAAATTTTATAATGAAGTTTTGTCGTAGGCTCTTTGTAATGTGGCTTCACGATCGCAATGGTCTGCGAGATTACACTCGTTTGTATGGGGAATCGGTGAGTTGTGAGAGAGATGGTTATTTTGCAGAGTTCATTTCTCACTCTGAGATCACAGAACAAGTAATGAGAATTCTAAGAGTGTTAGAGCGTCCTCTAGTGGCGCAAAGGGAACAACGATTACGGACCTATAGTGATGTGTATGCGCATATTGAGGTAAGTTAGTGTTATGTTTTTGAGCAACTTTGACGGTGAAAAATCTACCTAGCGTCGCAGATTTATGTATTTTTTTTATAATTATAATAAAGTATATCTAACAATGCACGAACAATGTTTGTTTTTCCAAAGTATCGCATTATAAAACTATAATAAATTAATAATAGTAAAAGGGTCATCGTATGTAAATAACATGGGATGACAAATATATAGGTAATTGTGACCAATCTATGTATGTCATGTATTTGTACATTATTTATACGTTAAAAGTTAAAAACAAAAAGAGCTAATGACCCTGAAACGCTTAGTGACGTTATTCATAATTTTTTCTAAGATCCATATCGATCACGGGGTTTTTTAACAAAAAAAGGGCTATAACGCAATAGTTTATTATAATGATTTGGAAAAATATTAGGATCCAAGACGTGGAGAATTTCATTGGCAACAAAAAGAAAGCGCCGAACAAGAATACCGGTACAAAAGGTTAAGACAAAATAAAGATTTGTTCCTCAAAAATCTGTATAAGGATGATATGCATATGTACAACTTGGTAAGTAATATTTTTTACATTAAAGTATTTTATACTAACTAGATAGGAACAATGAGCCGTCGGGAACTTTGGGTCCTTCAAGAAAAGAGCGCAACGCACTTGCAAGCCTTTTGAAAGTGTTAATGTTCATAGGCGGGTGTTTCAGGTGAGCGGATAGTACCCTCGTTTGGCCCGTTCTCTAAATAAAAAGATAGAAGAAGAGACGAGAAATAATATATTGTAATTGTAAAATACAATAAACTTAACCTTATCAATACAGCTTTGTCCGTTTGAACATACGTTGAACTCTTTCCTAGAATAAAATATATTAAATCCTTGTATTTAATTTAAATAATAAAAGGTACAAGACTCGTAGAGGATCTACGCTATTACGTAAAACTTCGTAGTTGTTTTTTTTAATGGAAATGGAATATAATAAATATCATAATATATAATAATCAAATGTTATGATAGTTATTCTCGTGATATATACAATATTATAAATGTTATAGTGGTTTGGTATACATAGAATATTAATAATAGTTAATATTAATCCTATGTTAATAAAGGCTGGTGATTGAGACCTTTTGTATAAGAATCAAAATTCGTTTATTCATACAGGATTACATTAATGATCGGAGGTTCAAAGTAATCTCGAGGAAACTGCGTAAGCTTACACATTCCATTCTAATCCCTTTTGTTCCCATTTCAGGATAAAAAGGGTCAATATTATGAAGGCGAAGACATGAACTATCGCTTGCAAGTGAGCGTTTCAGTTCCAGTTTTCGAAAGCACGACTATTGAGGTAATTGCTAATTACTAATTATTTATTGAAAAATGTATAATTATAATGTATTTTATACTTTTGTATTGAGTGGTTTTGATAAATGGTTTATTTTACAGAACATAACTATTCAATTGGACGAGGTATGAATCGTATAATTTTATCAAACATATAATATGTAATATTATTTAATCGATTTGTTATCTGGCAGTTTAGTAACATTTAAAAACAATCTTAGGTTAGTACCTAGGATTGTTTTCGCGAATGTTTTCTTATGATAGAACTCTTTAAATATATATACTTTTTTTATACACATTTTGAAATCAATGGACTTTCCAGGAAATATAATATTAGTTTTATTTCAGGAAATGCAACGTAATGCTACGCGGGCGGTAAATATAATTTTTGAGCTAATATCGTAAAGAAATCTATTGATAAGATATCGTTAATTTTATTAAATCTTTTTGATTAAATCTTACATAACGTAATAATTATTTAATGGATTAAAGATAAATCGCTTTCTGTAATAGAATATATTTATGAAGTGGAAATATCTCTTCTAATAAATATTAGTTATTGTTGTAAAAGTTAAAAAAATCACGATCTTTAAATGAAATAAATGTTTTGCGTTCTAGTATCCAGTAAATCGTCTCCTAGGAGTTGCTGGAGTTGACATACCATTGGATCATTTAAAACTCATATTGCCATTTTTTCTGGTATGTATATTGTATACATATAGGTAACGTATGTTAAAACCTATTTAATTTGATAATCGAGTGTGCTAAAGTCAGGGTGTGACAACATAACGAAAGTCAAAACGGTGCGTTTGATCGTGATAGATCAAAAATTACGTTTTATGTCGCGTGTTGGAACTGTGACGCTGTTGATCAACAACGAACAAAAGAAACGCGCCATCGTATCGTCTGTTGTTAAAATTTTATTTTACTCATACAGATGCTGGTGTTTGATTAACAAAGTTGCTCGTTAGAGTTAGAGATATTAGCGAGACTTAGACTAAGTCCTCTAAGATCCAAACTGGGTGTTTGCCTTCGAAACTATCATCTTATTAGTTATTTCGTACTATCCTAATCATCTGCCTGGCGTACACGTGAATAACACAAACAATTTGAACGAAAATTAAAAAAAAGGTCGAGAGAGATAATAAAGAAAAGGAGAAAAAGATCTTATTTTAATTATAGATAGGCGCAAGCGGAACCATGTTCATAGTTGATCATCGCGGTAATATCGTACTGCACAACAATACAAAACCTGTCGTGAGTATTAACAGTATTTTATATTACTTACATTTGGACTAAAGTAATGTTAGTTCTCAAGCAAATGAGTCGGTAACTTAGGATTAACTTTTGCCTAATGCTAGTAATATGCAATTTTGCATGACAACAAAACACAGGACATAGAGCACCTCCTAAAACGCCTAAACCTATATTTCAAGACAAGAATAAGTTCGTTGATAAAATTACTATTTAATTTCTTTGTGATATTTACGATATGAGAAAACTTAAAAGTAAATAGTATGTAATGTATATATAGTTTAAAAAGTTTATAAGCTAAATAGAATAATAATATAATGCCTTTTTTATTGTAATGATCCAATGTTTACGATATAAAATATGTACTAAATATTATGATGAATATTTTACAAAGGGTATAAGATGCATTATATTTTTGATCGTTTCTAGTTTGACGGCGATATCCTAAAACCTGGATATCGTACTGTAGACATCTTAGATGTGGAGCAACCAGGAATAGATCATTATCCCAGACATTACCCACAAGAATGGCTCGATGTAAGAATTATTCATTTTATCTATAGAACAATGTATTATTTTTTATTTATATATATTATAAAGACAAATGTCAAAAAATTATAGTACAGTTTTCTCGATTAAGAAAAAAACATGTTTTAATTTAGCCCTTAAAGCACTCTGAATTTATTTACATAAGTTCTGCCAAATTAGTAGCTTCAAAGTTCACTTCAATTTTAGTTTCGTCAAGCACTGGTAATTGACGAACCTAATGGCTCAAGGTCGATGTACGTCAAGAGTATTTTCGAAGGTGGTATGAGAGCCATAATAGAAGTAAAGGATTACCATTGGCAGAGGATTCATGACCATTACACACTGGTTGTCTCTTTGCCTAAGTATAATTTATTACATGCAGTACCAGATGGAAAATTTACACAAGAGTTAGGCGAGGAAGCTTATAAAGCATTATGGAACACCGATTTTGCCGTCCATCCTGAGTGGTTTGTATGTTAAATGAAACTTAAGATTTTAGACCTTGGCTTTTGTTTTATAATGAAAATGTTATTCAGCGTAGTATTACAAATCCAAACTTTCGTATACCTAAATTAAGTCCTACTCCCCAACATGATTTCGGAAGATTGAATAGCAAAATAACTAACCAAATAATATACTTTCGAATAAATCTTATGCATTTTCCAACAGTTATTTTGTTTCTTTATATATAAGTGTCTGTGAGCTTGGTGAAGTGAAACTGATTTTGTCTTAAGCTTTTTATACGAAGATTATATTTAATTGTAGGCTCTACTGCAGACACGTGGAACCACATTTTGATTCCCGGAAGTTTGAAATACTGCATTTCCTTAGAAGAAGGAAAGACGAACCTAACTTCGCGATGCAAAAGATTAAACACATCTTTGCAGCGTTTCCACCAACATTACTTGAAAAAACCTATCACTGTACGGTATCAAAGTTTACCATTGCTTAATTATACTTAGTTTATGGCCGGGTTCATAGACGTTCTACTCGGCATTTTTTTCATATTCACTTAGAAATCTTCTTACGACTACGAAAAATATAAATAAAGCGCTTCCAAACGGACACTAAATAGTGGGCAAGATGTGCAAGTAAAGTTTTTCAGGCTTTGATATCATTTCTCTTGTGTATTTATCATTTCACTGACATTTGTTCAAAATTACCGTGACTTTAAAAAAACAATACGTGCTAATTAAATATGTGTGCCTAAATTATAATCGTTTCTATCATATAACTCGATTGATTACTATTTATTCAATGAATTTTACATGCAAGGCCTGTTATATTGCGAAAAAAAAATGTTTTATAATTATTGCATGCTGATCATCCACTTTCTTGCAAAAAAAATTAATTTAGTTAATACTAATCATTTATTCCAATTAGATAACATAGATATTAGCTGAGAATTACATTTTACACAAAATATGAGATTAGAAGACCTTTTACATACAAAAATCTTAAGTTCGTGGTATTAGAAAATATAACAAAATACGCATACACACAACTATAATAAAAAAAATATTAGTAACAAAATAAAATAGACTTTATTGTTTTTAGAGTGACTTTATCTCAATTTTTATAGGTAATGAAGAGCTGATGGCACGATTAAGTCACGAGGCAGTTGCGACGAAGCAATGGGCACTCGAGCACGAAGATCCTGACACAGAAAGGGAATGCTCTGGTTGTCTTCTTGGCTCCAATACTGCTTTCTTTGCCACAGGTATATCTTATTTCTTTAACTATAAAGTAAATTCAACCAATATCAAGTCTACGAGTATTAAATAGGGAGAATAGTTTCTAAACAATTGAAGAAAAAATCTGCGTTTTTGTTTCTATACATAAATCTGATGTATAAAATTCTCGTGTCCCGGTGTTTGTAGTTAAACTCCTCTGAAATAGCTTGACTGATTCTCATGAAACTTTGTGTGCATATTGGGTATGTCTGAGAATCGGACAACATCTATTTTTCATCCCTCTAAATTATTATTTTTTTATTTTTAGATAAAAAATTTTTTTTATGATACAGCATTAAAAAATACATACAACCCCTAATTTTCACCCCTCTACGATCAATCCCTATTTTTTATTATAAATTTTTATTTATTTATTTATTTATTTATTTATTTATTTTCTCACAAAAACTTAAACTTAGGACATAAGGAAGTGACAGTTATATTATACTTCTGTTTATGAAAAAAGCAAGTCTGTGTGAGACTGATGCCTGCTAAAGGTAATAGTACCTGTGTTACAGGTCATCAGGCCTCCACCACTTCGGATCGACAGAAGATACAATACAATACAATACAATACAAACCATTACATTACAATACATTACATTACAATATATAGAGGAAACCACATAGGGTATGTGTGTAGGTGTAAATTATGTGTATGTGTGTGGGTGTGAGTCTGTGTATGTTTTATATTTTATTGCTTAAGTGTTAGTCTATTAAAGCTAAAACTATTATACTAAAAATTTATTCCCTATTATTAACAAAGATTAGAATCAACTTTAAACTCAACTATTTAATTATTGTCAGCATTTTTTCTGTTTCCTCATAGTTGAGGTCCAGTAGCCACAGTGCAACCGTCTTCTTGCACTCGTATTTAGTTAGGGGATATGTGGAAACGCATGAGTTGACCTTATTATACAAGTAATCCCCCAAAAAACAGAAGAATTTCTGGGCAAAACTTGTGCGAAAGGGCTTCGAAGTGATCACTATGCCTTTTCTACGCTTGTTATCTTTAAGGTGTTGGTCATAATTGATAAGTGAGTGCTTGCGTAAAATTGTGGCAAGAATGAACATTTGACGCACAGAGAGTACCTTCCAATGTCTGTATACCTCTGTGGTGGGACAAATGAAGGGAAGGGAGGCACTAACCTTGAGTATTGCCCTCTGAGCTCTCTCCACTTTCAGAAGGTGGGTTTTTGCTGAGCCACCCCAAGTGGAGATGCAATAGCTCAGAATGGATTGACCTAGCGACAGGTAGACAGTTTTTATAATTGTGTTATTAGCAATGTGCCTCAAAATTTTGAATACATATATCAGTTTTCTAATTCTACCTGCCAGTAGGTCAATATGAGCCTGGAAATTTAGATAGGTATCTAGTATGACTCCCAAGTACTTCACTGTGCCTGCGGAGTTGAGCTTTGGACACCCGCAGTGCTCCCCGGTCAGACATGAACCAGCATGTGACACAAGTACCTGACCAGAAGGAATGTCGCGCCTGGACATTGCGAAGGTCATGAATTTGGTCTTTTCGGTATTAAGGGCCAGAGAACTGCGATGTAGCCAATCCGATACCAAATTCAGACCCCGCTGAGCATGTCGAAAGGCCTGAAACCAATCTTGACCATGGAACACTAAGGCTGCGTCATCAGCAAAGGCAACAATTTTTCCATTTCTTAGGTTCATCCCACATAATTCATTAATGTAAATGAGGAACAATGTGGGCCCAAGAACGCTGCCCTGCGGCACACCAAAGGTGACTGGTAACTCGGTGCTAGTCCACTCTCCCACCCTGACAACTTGCGTGCGTTCAGACATGTAACTCGTAAAGAGTTGGTGAGGCATACCCCTGATGCCCAACCTCTCCATTCTGTGCAAGAGGATTTCTACCGAAACAGTGTCAAACGCCTTGCACAAGTCAATGAACACACCAATCACTTTTTCCCTCCTGTCCATATTCCTAACAATAAAATCTGTCACGCTATGAACTGCGTCATCAGTAGACCTACCGAAACGAAAACCATATTGGGAGTCTGAAATAATATTGTGTTTGTCGAGGAAATCAACCAATCGCCTGTTCAATAATCGTTCCAAGATTTTGGACAGGATGGGAAGTAAAGAGATAGGCCTATAGTTGTCTACAAGGCTTCCGTCACCTCCCTTGTAGATAGGCGTTATTAGAGCTTTCTTGTAGATTTCCGGAAACACACCTGTTTCCATGGAGAGGTTGCATATGTAAGTGATGGGTGGTACCAAAACTTTGGCATGTTGTTTAAGAAGCCGGCCAGATATCATGTCGTTACCAACAGCACATTTATCGCGCAGATTCATCACCAAGCTCTCTACTTCTGATTTGTCAGTGGGCAAGAGGACAAGAGAATTACTTAATGGGGGTGGTGTAGTGGTCGCATAGGAGCGATTACAATTATAATTACCAAGCCCAGCAGCAATGTTTTTCCCCACATTTGCAAGGAATGAATTTACACTGTTTACTTTTTCTTGTGGATTACAATTTTTCATAAGTTCTGTAGATGATGATCTAGGTTTTTTGTATTGAGTAATATTATTGATGGTCTCCCAGAGTTTCCTACTATTTGTATTATGTTTGTTAATTTCATCCCTTTCATATGCACGCCTAGCCTTTTTTAATAACGAATTACAAAATTTTCTGTATCTTTTATATGTCACTGCTAAAATTTCGTCAGCTGGGTTCTTTTTAGTTTTTTTGTGAAGGTTATCCCTGTTACGCATACATCTGAGGAGCCCAGGTGTAACCCAGGGTTTAATAATTCTTTTACGTCTGGGTACAACTATCTCTTTGGTGTTATCGGTAATAGCTTTTGTCAATAAGTCACTAAATAACCTAGCTACCTCATTCACATTTTTCAGACAATACAAATGCGAAAAATCCAGTCCCTGAATCGCTAAATCTAAGCCAGCAAGGTTGATACTGTTTTTATATTGAAGGGGAGTTAGAGGATAGTCCTTTTCGATCTTTAAGAGGAGTGCAACACTGTTATGATCGGTTATGGAAGATTGAATTATAAGGCAGTGTGCTTCATTATCTGATTTAACCATAATATGGTCCAAACATGTTCGGTTGTGGGTAGGAACGTTATACCCGGGGTGGATGTTAAACTCTGCAAGTAGATTCAGATAGTCCCATGAGCGCTGGTCACTTGTCCCTTGTGCAATGTCAATATTTATGTCACCTATAATAATTATGTTTTTATAAGATTTTAATTTGTTTAAAAGTAGGGTTAATGAATTAATAAAAATTAATGGCTCTCTATATCCCGGTGGACGATAGATAGAAATGATGACAGTAGAGGGATCAAATTTAATTACTAAACAGTTAGCGTCATAAAATTCTTGGGGTTCCTCGATGAGTGGACTAGAACCTTTCCTATAATAGACTATGACTCCTTCATTTTGTGTTAAGTTATTTATAGTGGCAGCGTAGTTGTATCCTTGTATATTTGGTATAGATTTAGTAGACGGAAGCCAGCATTCGGTCAAAACGAGTAAATCCCAGGACATATTAATTCGCATTACTAGAGTGATAAAACTATTAATATTACAGGGTAAACTTCTTATATTTTGCGACAGGATTGATAAGGATTTGCTAGTACTTTTGATCACATTTTGACATTCCTCAGGATCACAGATTGAAAATTGAATATTTTTGTATGAATCTAGGTCGTTATATAAAAGGTTACTATCGTTGATTTGTCTATACACTGTGATTTAATTGGGTCGGACTGTGCACACAAATAGGACGAGAATGTAAGTTAAGTTTATTGGTACTTAGGATATAGTATTTTACGATAGTTCTAGCTTGCATAATAGGTATACTAGACTGAATATAGTTGAGTGAGTAGTGTATGAGTAACAATATATGTGTAGTAGTTTTTAAAAATATAGGTTTATCGTATCTGTGGAGTGGTTCAGTATAGGATATTTGTTTGTAGAACGAGTTAAACTTTGTGTAGAATTTAAAAAAAGTGAGGAATTTAAATATAAACAAGAACATTAAAAAACATAAAACTACAATTAACACCAGTCATGCTTTGTTTAGCGAGTTAAGGTGATCTTCATTTTTTATTAGAATGTAAGGAAAGCCGTTCTTCTTCCTAAGATATACGTTACCATTAACAGACCAGCAGTACTCGTACTGTTCTGACTTCGCAATTTCCCTTGCAAGAAAATAGAGGCGCTTTGCTTTAGGTGTTAAATATTCTGATACATATATAGGTGTGCTACCTCCTAGTCCCAAATGGCTGGCGTTCAGCTTGTTAGATCTATTCTCAATGTTGTACTTGCGTGTCGCACTTAAAATGTTGTTCTTTAGGAGGGTGTTCGACAGTTCAACGTTAAGGTTCCAACTCATGTTATCTTTCCTGTTGGTAAAACGGCTAACATCTCTTATATCACCGGAGTGTAACTCAATACTAAGCCCAGAACAAAGTTTCAATATGAGATCGAAAAGCTCCGACTTCGTTGGGGTTGGTGATTGTTTGGGAACATTTCGGATTTCGATGCATGTCTTGTAAATAATGCATGATATACATGGCAAAACGACATTGGCCAGTTCAGCTAGTTTTCTATATAAATATTATTACTTGAAACACAAATATGTAGTCATGCTTAATTTGCAAAAACTCAAAAAATATTATCAGTATATTTATCTGTTATGTGTTCAATACAATTAAAAGATAAATTATCATGATATGATATAGCCATTTAAGATTTGTTTAAAAATAATACTATTCAAGATAGAAATAAAAATCTGAAAATTCACTCATGATTGACAGAAAGCGGTTTAACCCGTTGGCAATTATACCACGCGACTACGGCACATGCTGATCCCCCCGAGGGTTCAGTATGGTCATTGGGACCAGAAGAACCTCTTTACCGCCGTGCTACAGCCAATCCTGACACTTTGGTCATTCATGCACCAATACCACCTGTGATGCTTTTGAGGAATACTGACTCTAGCCCACCTGCTGTAAGTTTCTGTTTCACGTTAGTTTTTGCCATTGAGAACTTGAAAATATTTGAAATTGATACGTGAAACCTATATTAAACTAGTGGACCCGACAGACGTTGTCCTGCATGATATTTCAAGCAATTAGTAAAGCAAAGTATGAAAGTACCGACTGCAGCGCCATTTGGCGGGCTGATTTGTGAATCTAAACCATTCCCAGATCCCCTTGAACACACACAAAAAATTTCATCAAAATCGGTCCAGTCGTTTGAGAGAAGTTCAGTGACATACACACTCACAGAAGAATTATTCAGCTTAAAGGAACCTAAGTCGAATTGGTTCGAAAATACTTCAGTGGGCAGCTGGTCCCAAATAGTGGCAAAAACTGCCTTATAAAACACTTAGTCGTGGAACGACCGACGTCGAGGTGATACGGATGGAATTTTGTATTCTACCTTGACGTCCGATGATGAAATACAAAATATGGAAATGCAGGCACATATCTTAAGATTAACCGTAGTTCGAGCTTTTACAGTAACACATATATTGTTGAACATCTAATAAGGGTCGTCGGCTTTTTACGGTTTTCACGGTCGGTTACACACATTACCTACATATTGAATTTTAAGCGATATTGAATAACATAACTTATACATTTGCTCTTTAGTTAGATGAACGTTGGCAATGGCTTACTGCGGCGCGTACTTTGGGCCATCCGACAAAACATGGCATCATTGGTGTTGCGGGATACCATTTCTATCCTAGACATTTAGACGACCTCCTAGATTCCATCACAAACTTTCATGTAAGTAAAAAAGAACAGTTTCGATGGATCTCAGAAGTATAAATTGATAATTTAAAAATAAACCAAGATTACTATTTTTACTGTAAAAGAGAAATCTAGTTATCGTTCAATAAATTGTATTCGGCGAAAAACATTTAATCTGGTTCCGGGATTTGTGGAGAAAGTGGCCAAAAACATTGATACTCAATTTAACCCGAATGATATGCTGAAATGATATTAGATTTATTATTAATTCATATTAGTCTAAATATGAATAAGTATATTTTTCTATAATAAAATATGTCAGCAAGTATCGGAGAGTAGCTAAAGACAAATTAGTTTCTTATATTCGAAGTTCTCTTAAAGATCTCTTATGTGGTTAGTGATAGATAAATACTCAAATTCGGCAGTGTAACGAAGAAGACGAATCCAAATGTGAACAACGGTGTGACAATGATACTTGGGCGTGTCTTCTAATTGACGAAGAGGGGTGGGTTATAGCAGACCAGACTGAAGATGAAAGAATTAATAAGCATTTGTCTACGGAGCATCCGGCAGCCATGAAGGCATTACTTGATGCTGGAGTGTTCCGTATTCGCTGGGTTCATGATTACCAAGGCGTTTGCTTTCCACCAGAGGATGAGAAAGCAAAGGCTGCATCTACTGTGAGTATTTGTAAAATTATTAATATTAAATGGTTAATTTTTTTTTTTAAAGCAGAGAACATGCCAATCGTTATCATTTTGAAAGATTATCCAAATACTTTACTATTAATTATGTAAGTTATGTATTATATTTAAAATCACAAATAATTTTTCAGAGATTGCCTTCAATAATAATAAGTTTGTGGAGTACAATCAAGATCGTCATTTATGCGTCTCACAATATCTTCACTGTTCTTTATGTCATGATGTCTAGTAAGTACATAACTTAGGTGCATTAATTGAAGCATCGAATAATAGTTCGTTATTTTACACCTACAAAATGGTTTGAATGTATGCGTTGCGTTCAGTTGTGCACACCAACACAACAACGAAAATTATGCAAAACTGTGTTTATATATTTTTTACTTCTTACCAGCTATAGCTACTTGTTTTGGATAGTGTGAGAATTGTGGTCTTAAAATTTTATGGATATACGCAAAGACAATTAAAGTTATTTTTTTAATTGTCTTTGGTTCGAACACACTTATATAAAACTCTCTATCATATATATACTTCTTTTAGTATGTAAGCGTGTTGTGTTACACGTTTCAATTTCACGTATAGTTTCAGACTGGTTTCTGGCAACTTAGAAAGATTCCCTAGCAAAAACTAGTATTGACAAGCCTTACCAAAAACACATAATTAGTAGATTAATCTTTTCAAAGTTTTGAAAGAAAGATTCTAATTACATAGGTAATGTAAGACTATCCCAGTACTGGACTTCAAATATATTTAAGTAAAAAATTGATTTGCTTAAATAAATATTTAACATCTTTGATCCAATAGCCGACGAGCATGCATGTGGTCTAGGCATACTCCTTCGGGCTAATAAGTGTATCAATCAATCGAAATATTGTTTTAACTAAAACCTATTTTTATACAAGACACAATAGTTAGCTGCGATACTGAAACAGAGAAGAAGAAACGTCGCGAACGAATCAGGCATGATTACGAACGTGAAAAGTTTGAGCGACTTTTTGACTCCAAAGTGATTTTGAATCGCACGCGATTTGCTGCTTGTGATAGGACTCGAGCTATTTACGAGTTACAGGTGAGATTTTTATGTGATTAGCACTTGCGAAGCTTTGTCTTTCTTGTTTCTAAATCACTAAAAAATCTTAAAATAATGTTTTCCTAAATAGTACAAACGTATCAAAAATAACCTACAATGTCCATTTCTTACCAAAAAACTTTAGTTAAGGCGGCAAAAGTTATATGTTAAAAAAAATCGCTACCTAATTAACAATATTTCAGCGAAACAAAAATTCCATGGAAGCACTGAATCGCCCCGCGGAAATCTGTGAATGGCCATTAGTCGCCACCGAGGTCCCTCGAACCAATTTACTTCTATTAGCTGTGTTCAAATCTTGCAAAATCTCCATGCAGTTAAACGACTCCTTATATAATGAGCCTGTAAGTAACTGATTGATTTATTGACTTTCAATTTAAGTTCTTGATTGACATTCCCTTTCAGCGACTCAAAACAATGTTTCACTGGGAATCGAAATTAAGACCTCTAGATTACGTTACCAAGCAAGCCAAATAAAACTTATCTTAAAACGGCAACGGACTTGGCGTTGCATGCCATCTGTTAATGTGTGTGTCTATGGACGGCGGTGTCACTTAACATCAGGCGAGCCTCCTGCCCTTAAAACAACTGTGGATAGCAGTCAATAAGTTATATTTATTCTGGTTACATTTATAGATCCTATCCCTAATATATATAATAAGCATAAACTATGTAGACCGAGTGATTATATCGGGCCTGCTAATAAATAATTCAATTAGTTAGCATTTCGATGTTGCAAATAATTAAATGCTGTGAGTTGTGCTCCCAAATACCAGCTTCTTCCTTTTGACCAAATGCAGCGAAGGGCTTTTCGAATTGTCAATCTCCAAGGTATTACTGAAGGGCTTCATTCTCTCTCTCTACGCAGAGACATTGCGTCTCTTTGCGTTTTCTATAAAGTGTTCTACGGTGAGTGTTCTGAAGAATTGTTTGGGTTGATCCCTTCTGCCTCGTTTAAACACCGGTACCAATTCAAAATTTCATCAACATCACCTTGATGGCTGGAAGTCTTCCACAGTTCGTTTCAGAAGGTACTTTCATTAGCGAACTAGCGTACTGTGGAATCGACTTCCCGTGGGGGTCTTCCCTACACCGCTGGGCTGTAGCATGGGCTGCGATAACTGTCCTTTTTGGACGTCCCGTAAGCACGTTTGCCCCCATATTATATATAAAAAAAATACTTGTAGGTGGTAATGGAACAAGATGGCGACGTATTTGGTTCAGCGAGTCGTCTTGCATGCTGGCGGAACCGGATTCCTTTGCCTGCAAGACAACCCCACACAACCTGCTACCCACATAACTTCACATCCGTAAGTCACCACGGTTATTCACCGTTTCACAATCATGTTTACGTATTTTTCAATGATAACAATCTTAAAACTATCAAGAATTCTAATTACGGAAAACAAATTGATAGGATCATGTCTGTACCGATATACACAATCTACAATCACTGCGATATAGTCACTGCCTAAAACGCGCGAACAAAGTTAATTTGACCGCTAAGGATATAAAGGGTTTTTCAACAAGAACTTTGTTTTCTAAAACAAAATAAAACAAAGAATTTAGAGGAAAATGAATAAAATTTTTATTGTATTACAAAGAGAAAAGTTTGGCAATTATGAATGAAAAATGATATCTGGCAAATGTCCACCACGACCACGCTGACAGATGTTGATTCTTTCATCAAAATTTTTAATCACTTTTTGGCAAAATGGAGGGTCTATTTCGTTAATGACATCACGGATTTTGAGTTTTAAGGCTGCAATCGATTCGATTGGCTCCGTATAGACTCTGTCTTTAACATAGCCCCACAAAAAATAATCCAGTGGTGTTAAATCACACGATCTGGCTGGCCACTTAACAGCTGAATTTCGCGAAATTATGCGCTCCGGAAATTTGGTTTGCAATAAATTGATCGTTTCATTGGCTGTGTGACATGTGGCACCGTCCTGTTGAAACCACATTTCAGTGATATCCATGTCATCAATAATAGGCCAAAATTTAGTGGTTAACATCTCGCGATACCGTGATCCATTGACTGTTACCGCATTTCCAGCCTCATCTTCGAAAAAAAACGGCCCAATCACGCCTCCAGACCACATAGTGCACCACACAGTAACACGTTGAGTATGCAAAGCCTTCTCAATAATTGCTTTAGGATTTTCAGAAGCCCAAATGCGACAATTTTGCTTGTTGACGTACCCTGACAAATGAAAATGGGCTTCGTCTGAAAAAATGATTTTTTCAGAAAAACCAGCAGGTTGTTCCTGAATGAACTGAGCGAATCTGCGGCGATTTGAATAGTCGATCAGCTTTAATTCCTGCACCAGTTGAATCTTGTAAGGCTTCAAAGCCAAATCCTTTCGCAAAATTCGCCATGTTGTGCTTTTGGATAACCCCAATTGTTGAGAACGTCGTGAAATTGACAAATTTTGATCTTCTTCAACACTGGCTCACGGCGGCGATGTTTTCTGTTGAACGACCCGGTCGAACACGTGTTGGTGTTGGCACATTTTGTACCGAGCCTGTCGACTCAAATTTCGCGACCAAATTCTTAACAGCGGTCTCAGAAGGACGATTATGCTGGCCGAAAATATCACGAATTTTACGAAATGTAACTTTAACAGAACCACCATTTTTATAGTGGATTTGAATTATTTTAATGCGATTTTCGAGCGAAATTGAATTCATTGTAATAATTGCCAAAGCACCTGCTACGAATACCGCCAAAAACTAAATGTCAAAACTATCACGTTCTCGGTGTTGCCACAATTGAAAAACAAACTTCTTGTTGAAATACCCTATACTACTCGACCTTAGCAGCTCTTCCTTTGTGGTCAACCTACAAATTGCATACATATACAAAACCTATTTAGAACAATGCGAGAATATGAACAAATTTATTTATACTAATATTATAAAGAGGAAAGGTTTGATTTTTTGTTTGTTTGAAATGAATAGACTCTGAAACTACTGGACCGATTTCAAAAATTCTTTCACCGTTGGCAAGCTACACTATTCCCGAGTGACATAGACTATGTTTCATTTTCAAAAAAATTAGGGATGCTTACTAAAACTTGAATAATCTAACCCAAGGTGTAAAAAAATAAACAAAAAACTTCCTTCAATCGCGTGCGCTGTGAAAACTATTAATGATAGAACAAAATGATGTATTACAATTTTCTCGACACATCACTATCTATAATAATAAAATCACTCACACATCACTATCTATAAAAATAAAATACCACCGCTAGAAAAGGCTCTTTATTCGTACCTAGGTATTGATCCTTATCAAAATAATTACCAACGTTTCACATAAGCTACAATTTAATGGCATAACCACCAAAAAAGCATGGTGGATTGGTGTTCTCCTGCCTTTTCTCTTGAATAGTTTACTACTATGTAATATAACAAAAATCTTAGCCACAGCAACGCTTGGCCGAGTCTACCAGTATAAAATAAGTTGATACTTAAATGCATCTCGGTTTTATAACCTATTTTACATTCCACAGGAGGAAGGATACAGACAGTGCGGGCCTTGGCTTCCAGATTCAGAAAACGATGCAAACTCGTTACAATTTAGTAAAATATTTTGGCTATTATTAATTCACTTCGTTTTATATCTCACTTAGTAGCGTAATTGAATTCGTAACCTTGGAATGTAACTTCATACCCGAATTGCAATTAGTCAATAATATCTAGACTAATAAATAATACATAAATCTAGACAAAGTTCAAAAAAGGGTCAATTGGTGAGTTTCGACAATTTGATTAGCAAAAAGCTTGTGTGTCTCGACGTTTTTCTGTCGCTTTTGTGTATGTATAACGTAACAGAATTGTATAATTTTTACTTCTGTTAAAATCACAATAATCAAACACTCAAGCTAAGATCAAATTTATATCCACTACAAAATAGATAAATAATTGAAGTAAAGCTAAGCACCTCAAGTAGCACCTTTTTAGTCTATCTACACTGTTCTAAAATTCGACCAAAGACAATTCCAAAAATATTGATCTATTCTGTGTGTGTGTTATCCCCAATAAAATAAAAAAATATTAAAGCAATTATAGAAATATAGAATGCTATTTACCGTCTGTTGTTGGGAAAAATAAATGTTGGTGTTAATAAAACTCGTTTTCATTCAATTCGGTTTTTATTTATTTGGTTCGGAAATGCCTATAATACTGATAGCGCCTTCAGGCAAATCACAAAGTTGGAACATTACATCTCCCTAATAGTCAATAAATACAATAACCCTTATATTAAAACAATATTGGAATGCTTATTGGTGGGTAATATTATAATTAGTACTTTATCTGTTCTCATTTTATCGTATTAAGAACTTTTATCGCTTTTCGTCTGTATTTATCGGTCGAGTCATACAATGATAGGGTATTATCCTTATAAAACTTAAATCAATGGATCTTCTGGTATAAGCAGCCGATTTTAATAATTGCAATGAATTAAATAGATTATGAAAATTTACTATTTTTAATCTACGTCAGTACTTTTGCCAATAGCGATAGCGATTTGATCTTCAATGTTTAATTTTTGTATCTCTCGATACTGAGCAATATCAGCGCTATGGTTATTAAAAGTAACGTCAAAACCCAATTTCGAACTCGAGATCGCTATCGCTATTCTCTATTGAAAGTGACATAGTACCGACACAAAAACACGTAATGATTTCAATTGTAATATGATTTTAATGGCGTCTTTTGGCGAGAAATTTTTTGTACAAAATAAAAATTAACTGAAAATATAGTGTAATAAATACCCTATCATGACAAACCTACCTCTTCCTTGATAATAATTTCTTTAAATACTAAACATCAAAGATAAAAATATCACTATAAAGACATTAATTATTTATAGATAAAGATGAACAACGCTTATAATATTTAATTAGTGAATCTTATCACAATTCTTCAGAAATTCTGTGAATTCGCGATAATACGTCGATAATAATCTTGCACAAAGACAAGTAAACACGATTAGACGATTAAAAAGTAACATTATATAGGTAGTATAATTAATTTCAGAAAAGTATTGCTATTTTCTACCCTTTTAACATGCCCAAAACCTAATCTAAAGAAATTTTAATTTAAACATTAGTTTAATATATCGGCATTACGCATTAACTACCCTCACACGAACAATACGTAAAATCTTATAGTTACCGTAAAAGATATTTTGTATAGAAATCTTGAGCGACCCATTCGTATACGTTAGCGATAAATGTACGTATACGTATACGAAAATAATGTAACGTTCGTGCTAGGGCCTCCGAAATAGATTCGAATCCGGAGCTCAAGATTACCTTCGTAATCTATACTATAGAGAGCACATTAAATATGTATTCAAAAGGAATAAACCCTGAAAATATTATATTTGAAAAGCTAAAAATTTGTGAACTTTCCTAATCTATATACGAAAAAATAGCCTCTTAATACTGTTGTCTATTATATGGAATTGTTAATCTAATTTAATAAAATATTTCTCTGAGCTATTTCACATCAAAAATATGTTATTTAGGGAAAACTACTGTAGCGAGCGAGTTCGCTGGCTACGTTCATAGTAACGGGTGGTCTCTAATGACGCATCGTATGGTCCGTGGACCGTGACGTCATGAGTGGCGTAAACATGTCTGGTTGAGACGTCGTCGATGACGCTCTTCTACTCGCGGGCGAACTGGCTCGCTGCACTACAAAACATCTATAAATTTTCTGATTTGGCACTTAAATACCATAAATTATTAAATTTAGTTTACATATTTTGAATAATTAATAATGCAAACGTGATACTTATGGACAATATGCAAATATGTTTGGTGTTACTTTCTCTATCAACACAGAATATCTAGAATAAGGTTACTTAAAGGTAAAGCTAGAGGGCGCCACTTTATTCTGCTTATTATTATTTTCTCTTTAGCGTTAATACTTCATCAATATTGACAGTGATTTTCTCTATAAGAGCTGATTAGTAATACGATAAAATATATTCTATGGCTAGCGCCTCTAGCGGGAAAAATTGGCAGTAGGATTCGCTATTTGATCACAACATTTTACATATTTTTTCATCAATAAGAATAAAATAAATGGCTATCAAATTTCATATTAAATAAACAAATAAAAATGTCATATAAACTCTTTGGTAAACATTGTGATATCCATATAAATAAAACAAAAAAACACTTTGTGTTAAACAATTAAAAACTAATTAAGTCAACATCAATGTAAATAATCAAAAAATTTGTGCGAGAAACATTTAACCAATCGATTTAAAATAAATCTTTTGTACTTTTGTTACAACAAAAAACAAATAAATTCGTTCATAACAATTAAATTCGAAGTAGGGAAATTAAATTAATCTTCGTCCGATTCTGTATCCGAATCCGGTATGGTATTGAACCAGTTCTCCCAGTTCGACGGCTGGCCCATCGGTCGTCTACAATAGTAATATTTATATACCTTTAATAATATATTGAGCAGTCTTCGCCCTAATGGCTTATGAGTGTCGCCTCAGGTCGTCTGAACCACGGCTGAGCACCAATAAACGTTTTTCTATATGCTCGTTAGTACGGTGAAGAAAAAAAAAAACAAAAAGGCATCATCAAAGGCAGGCTTAGGCCCTTTCTCCACTGCTCCGGTCCGGCAAACGTTAATTACCGATTTAGAAACTCACAACAGTACTTACGTACTTCTCCACTACTCCGGCATCGGGTTTTTAACGATCCGATAATTTGCTAGATCGGAACGCGGTGATTTATCGGTCCGAAGTGAACGACAGTGATGCCTCTTTGTCTTCGAGCGTATAACAATATAGCTAAGAGTTGTTGGCGATAAAGGCAGGACTCATTGTGAATCGTAAAGCCGAAGAATTTTAATAAAGCACTGCGTTACGTCCGTTGCGACGGGGTGACTTATTTTTACAGATCGATTACTGTCGGATAAAGTGGAGAAGCACAATCCGGCCTTCCGATATTTTTCTCATGACTGATTCCGGTTTCCGACGCCGAGCAGTGGAGAAAGGGCCTTACACCCAAAAAAACACGTCGTGTGTCACGCACAGAAGGCTGATCACCTCGCACCGCATAAGACATTTTTTTTTTGATCTTATGCAATATAGTCTATGTAAGGAATAATAGAATTCTTATTGTGAATGAAAAAAATCGATTCAACGCCGGTACTCCTCAACTCCTAAAATCAATCCCGAGTTCAATTTTCAGTTTTATGCCGATATCGTAATTTCTCTAAGGTCGCACACGGGATCGTGTAACAGAGTATCCGGCGCAATAGTTTTTAAATTTATTTTTGACGTGACAACGTCTTATAATTCGATGGAGCCGGCTGCACGCACGAAAAAACATGACTCATGCGGCGTTACCTCGCTCTGAGGCGTTCCATTTAAGGCTTCAAGTGCAAGCGAGAGCGTGGAACGAGCGACAGAGGCACAATCGGCCTCCGCGTTCGGCAGCGTTCGTTCGTTAAAAATCGACATAATTGTATTTATGCGTACAAATAAATGTAACTAGATCAATTCAAATGTGATTTCCCCATATCCATATCTCTTCTCTATATCCATACAAAATATCTATCAAACAAATAAAATTTAATTTTTTTTTGAAAAATGCAACCATCCATCAGTATTTTCTTATGACGTTGTCACGTTCAACTATCTTCAGTAAACCGACTTTACAGACAACCGATTTTTTACATACATCTTTAGACTAGTAAGCACGTCCAGTTCTAAGCGCGTCCCGAGGCCGAATGAGAGCCAAATTTACATAAGATCTAGGTAACTCACTCGTGCCTAGTGACAGGCTGCGGCAGAGTCGCGGTGTGCGGAGGCGGGGGCGCGGGAGGCGGGGCTCGGCGCTGCAGAGTCTGGGTGCCGCAGCCCCAGCCTTCGGGGGGCTCCTCCCATCTGGAATCAAATATTACTTTCGTGTTACTTTTAAAAGTCAATGGCGCTAGAACGTCTAACGTCTAAGTTTTCTTTATCAGTTTCGTGTTTCGCCGTCGACTTTTTAGGTCTAAGGCATGTCGGTTTCCTAACGATGTTTTCCTTCACCATATGAGTGTAAATTTGAGAACATAGACAGAAAAGTCTATGTGCATAACCCGTATTTGAAATGCACGACTTCAGAGTTAAGAGGCGCAAGTCCCTTTGTCAAAGGTATGGTAAAATATGAAATTTATTTCCTAAGAAAAATTTATAATTAAATTCTAGCCCTATAATTTTTGAAAATTGACGTATTTTAAATGAGTTTCCCATTAGTACTTAAGTTTACTTAAGAGTACTTAGCCATGCGAGATCATATGGAGATCATATGGAGTGATAGTCCATATAGTCCATATATGAGTTATGTAATATATTTCTTGAATTTTTTAATATATCTGTTTGTGTGCACTGTGTGTGTTACAGGCTACGTACACATTTATGCTAGTATCTCCTGCGTCATAGAAATTATAAACTATGACAAATTGACATTATTATTACTATTAATTTGAGTTGAACGACTGCGTAAAATAATTGAATGAAACATTTTGCGGGTATTTGAAGTCAGTTCATTCATTGAATTTTTTAACATATACAGAATTATTACATAACTAATATCGCTATTAAAATGGAGATTAGTGGTAAAAGGGTGAAAATGAGAATGTCGATTCAACGAAAATTGTCCCAAAAATTTTGAAATGGGACACTCTTATCATTGATGGTATAATAAGGAACCTATTTTCAGACCGAAACACAAATAGTTTCATAAAAAGGCATTACGGAGGAGTTTGGTTACAAACTCTATACATATATTTCGTTCGTAATTCAAATTCAAATTCAAAAATCATTTATTCACGTAGGTAACACAATGTACACTTGTGATACGTCATTAAAGAAATACGTATTAATGCTTCTAATTTTACATTTACTGCCAGTTCTCAAATCAAGGGCGTAGAACGGAAGAGAAGAACTGGCAACAAACTCTCCGCCACTCTTTTTAATCGCCATGTTTTTTTTTTTTTTACACAACGTTTGTAAGGAGCTGCAACCATTACACCATGTTCCACATGACATCTTAAGTAATTAATAATAATAACATAAATTAAAAACAAAGACTTATCAGCAGGAGGCATGGTGAAATAGGAGCACGCACTTACATTCTCGTGGGAACAACACGCAAACACATAGTCGAAATAATTAACATCACCGCATACACGAATTCAAGTACGACCAGTCACCACAAGTAGCACCCGTTCACGAGTATGACGCATGGCCAGCCATCGGTCCCCTCGCCATATTTTAAATTCGTAATTCAAATATAACATTTTGAGATTAGTACTACTATAACATTAACGTATTATATGTCAATCAGTCAAATATATTACCCAGTGTCGGCCGTGGCCTTGCAGTTCTCACACTCGCTGCGGTAGTCGTCCGCTTCTTCCTCCCCCGCACCCCGCCCTGCCCGACCCGAGTAGCTGCATCCGCACGACGGCTAAAATCATTAATTGTTTATTAACCCTATGAAGAATTAATTAAAGCCAACGTTCGGGTAACCTTAACCTTAGCCATCCTAAAATTCTAATGCCAATGTAACTACATACATACTATTATATATTAAAACATTGAATTTTCACTTAAGAAACTTAAACGATAGGTAAAAAAATACAAGGAAATTGTTAACGAAACACAGTAAATAAATTGTCAAAACATTTCATGAAAAACTTAAATTCAAATTCCAAAAATCAAATTGGGATCGCCCCGCGCTATTTAAAACATAAGCTAATAATATAAAAAATAACACTATTCATGAAAAGTATGTAATAAGGGTTTTTGTTTTTTTTTATAAACGATACAAAATCACGAACGTGGTACGTATACCTACCGTATGTTAACCATTTTACAAAGCACTAATAGAACAGCCAAAATAAACTGATTTAAGTCTTCGCCCTAATGTCCGTGTTATATGAATTATGTGATGTGAATAACAGCTATATAAATTAATCGACACACACTTTTTTATTTGGACCACGTACATGCAAACTGCCGACGCTATAATATGCGAACACGACCAGTTTATAGACATAATAAAATAGTAGCTAGGCAATGTAAAAGTTATTTAAAGTTAAATATGTTTTAAAATCTCATTAATTCTATCCCAATCTCTAATTCCTAAACCCAATTGAAATCATACAATATATCCTACGAAAAAAAAACATATTTGACACTATCGAACTCTTAATAATAAGATGGGTACCGTACCTTATCCACAGTTAGCGGCAAAGTACTTTGTGGAGCCAAAGCACTCGTTATCGGAGTCGCCTCTGTCGGCTGAATAGGGCCATGAGAAATTGGCGAGGCATGGGAGTTTGGCGGTGCAATGATATTTGGCGGGGCATGGACAGTTGGCAGGGCATGGACAGTTGGCGGAGCATGGATAGTTGGTGGGGCATGGATATTTGACGGTGCATGGGTATTTGCCTGTGCCTGGGATGTCGGCGGAGCATGCGAAGTGGGCGGTGCATGGGAACTCAGAGCTACATGGGAAATTGAAGTAGCATAGGATGGGGGTGGCGGTTGAACAGGCTGCGCGTGCAGCGGCGGGGGCGGTGCTGGTCTTGCTTTTCCACGTTCAGAGACCACTTGTTCTTCACTGTGCGCACGAGATCGGCCTCCAGATTTGACACTCCTAAAAAACACGAAAAAATTATAAGAAATATTGTTTTCTTTTTAACTATAATAATATAAAATAGACACAGTATGCCCCCAATGCATGAATTGCCCCTAATGCCCCATTAGCGACGTCACTGCGGCTAATAATTATAACCCACCCTTAAAAATATTGTAAACACGAAATTGTATCGTTCGTGTTAGAAACATGGGGGTACACAATTAAAATAAATACTTACACAGTGTCGTCTAAATTTATTTCGGTGTCAGTAGTGGAGGCGATATTAAGATTCCTGAAATTTAAGAATAAAATTGAAAATATTCCATTTATTAGTCACATATTTCTAGTTTTTTATTAATTTTATGCAACAATAGGCAGACAGGATCCCCCTGATGTTAAGTGATAACACTGACGGAGGGCTCGCAAGTATTCGCCTTTTAAGAATCGGTACGATATTTTCTTGAAGGACCCTAAGTCGAGTTGGTTCCGATATACTTGTGGGTAAAAACACTCAGTTGTGGAACGACGGACGTCGACGTGCGACGATAAACCTCAGCTGGAGGGATAAATCCGAAAACTCCTCTGAAAACTATATGGTAAATGAAGGTAGATGATGCAGAGATATCCCACATCAAAGTGACTGGTCGTTAATTTGAATCGGTCTTCGTTGAAAACGGTATGTGGAAGGAGCCGGTACTGTTTCATAAAATTATTACACCTGTTTTAATTCCTTTGTTACTGTGAAACAAAAAATTCAGCCTACATGAATAATTGTTAACACTCTAAAGAAAGTCCTTGATCAGTTAAGACAAAGTTACCGGGTGTACTGTTCGCTACTGGGAATACATTATCCGAACCTCTAAAAAATACCAATTGAAATAAGTATAATAGTCTAGTCGACAAGTTGAAAATGGAACAAAATAGAGATACTACTCCTAAAATTATGTGCGATAGCTCATTGGATCCGGAATGACGTCTAGAAAAATGTGCTAAAAGCGTGTATTAGCACATAAAAAATTGCAAAAGTTATAGACCATTAAAGATGAAAAAATAATGGCATTTAGTTTTTTGCCAATATTTAATAAACTATTAATATTTAAGAAATTTCAAATAAAGATTCTGAAAGAAGAGGAAATTTCTAATAAAAAACTCCTGACTTTCAGAACTCTATCTCCATTATTTATAATGTTAATTTAACGCTGAAAATAGGTCTGCGGGTGACATTTTTAGGATTCGCGCGTGGCGTCAAAAGCGACTACGGCACATTAATTAATTTATTTAAGGTATTGAATATTTTTTTTTAAATTTGAAAAAATTATGGTGTGTTCTGAACACTATAATTAATTTATTCCCGTTGAAAATTTTACTTAAAGTAAATTTTTCAACAAGTTAAATAATTGTTAACTAACGAAATTTTCTCGAACGACCGTCTTAATTGTAAGTGAAAAAAAATGTTAAAATAATGGTCGTAAAAATATTTCGCTTCGTAGAGCCGTTCTTACATACATACTTAACAAGATCGTGCCATAAAAGTTAAAAAAATATTTATACTTTGTTTATAACAATTTTTTTACTTAAACAAAAACTTAAAAATCCATGTAATGATGTTAAAAAAAAATTTTTTTTTCTCAATCATCATATAATCGTTTTTTTATTAATACAAGATATTTATTGATTTGCAAAAAAAAAAAATCCCGCCATTTGTTGATAATTTTTTTTTAAACAAATTGATTAAATCAATATTTTAAAAAAAAAATTTAACATAACTTTATTACATTAAAAATTTTATGATTTTTAAAAAAAAATTTTTCCTTAATAACAATTTTTAATTGTTTATAATCGTTTTTTTTAGTTTTCTATTGTTTAAATAATTAGTTAAGAAATTTTTTTTTTTCTAAAAATCATAATTGACAGTCTTCTATAAAGTAACAGAAAAACAATTTTTTTTAATCAACATTTCTATTGTTTATTAACTTACCAATTTGTTATAAACAAATATTCAACTTTTGTTTATTTTTTTTCTAAAACTTCTAAAATTAACAAAAACAACCATATATAACAAAGTATAGAAAATTTTTTTTTAATTTTAAATAAAAGTAATATTCATGATAATCAAAAAATTTACAAAAAAATTTTTTCTATACTTTGTTATATATGGTTGTTTTTGTTAATTTTAGAAGTTTTGGAGTTTTTTATTAGAAATTTCCTCTTCTTTCAGAATCTTTATTTGAAATTTCTTAAATATTAATAGTTTATTAAATATTGGCAAAAAACTAAATGCCATTATTTTTTCATCTTTAATGGTCTATAACTTTTGCAATTTTTTATGTGCTAATACACGCTTTTAGCACATTTTTCTAGACGTCATTCCGGATCCAATGAGCTATCGCACATAATTTTAGGAGTAGTATCTCTATTTTGTTCCATTTTCAACTTGTCGACTAGACTATAAAAATAACCTTTAAAAACATTTTACGCTTTACACTATAAAATTACCTGGGCACACTCCTAGGGTGTGCGTGTGTCTGTCTATCAATCCGGTCAATCCGTTCATGGCGATCCCTGGGTGGCTCGGGTCGATGGAAGGATCGTCGCACATCTCCACAAGCTCGCTCCCCCCGGGTGAAACATTCCACTGCGCTCGTCTCACTGGCCGTCGATATTCGCGGGATTGTACGGTGACTGCAATTTTTATTAGAAATTATGAGTTATAAGAGTGAAATATATTACTATCGTGGCATATGAGCAATTGTACAACAATAATAAAAAAGGATAGTGTGGTTTTATGAAACCACGGTAAAAGTGAAACTTTTTTTCACATTATAGACATTTAACTAAAATGTTTTGGAATAATATTCCATTAAGGGTCGCTTTATCAATCTTAATTTTATATTTGGAAAATTGGAATGATCATGGGACATAATAAAAGTCTCCAACTAATATTTTTATGGAACTCTGTGTCTTAGAGAGTACGTCATACATAATACTTAACAATTATTTAGATTATATACACATATTAATAACAATTATTTAATATGTGTATAGACTATACACTACACGGTCAGCTGCATAGGCGCCGCCATATTGGCCTTGGCTACTATGACGAGCGCCTTTCACTTTATCCCTACTCCGCGGCCGACCGTCACGCGACATGCACGAACACGAAAAAGTTTGAGACGATGTAATAAAAGTTTCACTTTAATAAAGTCTTTATTAGTCCATTAGATAAGGGAGCGTTCAAGTATTACGTCACACAATTTTTGGAGATTCTTGACCCCCCCCCTGACCCACATAACGCGCAGTAACGTTTTTCTGTACCCTATAGTAAAACGTTTCGTGACCACCTACACCACCTCTTTATACCTAAAAGTTACCATTATGTGGTGTAAAGTACTGGAAAGTCGAAAATAATATTGTTAATATTATAACGCGTATTTCAATTACCGCCCCGCATCGTAACGTTTTACAAAAGGACCCTCTCCCCCCCAAAACTCGTTAGGTAATACTTGAACGCTCTCACACAACATTGCAATTAAAATAGCAATAAACGGTATATGGGATACATACAGCGCAGTGTGTGTGGTGTAAAAGCCGGGAACGTTATGAGGCCTCTCTCGGTCGTGGTCTTCACGCGCCAGACTCAACGCACGATTGCTTATCGTACCCAAAGATCCAGTCAGACGAAACAGTCCTGACAATTGTAAATAATAGAATACTAATTGAATTAAATTGAATAATAAGTATTTATTTGTTTAAAAAAACTAGTTTCTTAGGAGCTTAACCAATAAATATCAAATCTGACTTAAAAAATATTAATGTGAAACAGACTTTTGCGTGTTTAAACACATTTAAAGTGTGACTATCGATCTTGTAAGTGAGTTCTAACCCTAGGCAACAATGGATTTTTCTGTGCGCAATTTTTTATATTTTTATATTGGACAATTCACACCAATTGACCTAGTCCCATGCTAAGCTGGTGAAGCTTGTGTTATAGGCAACAAACAAAATAGGCAACGGACATATTATAGATAGATAATACATATTTAAACACCCAAGACCTAAGCACAACACCAAATGCTCATCACATCGATGTTTGTCTCAGCCGGGGATCGAACAAGGGACCCATGGATTCGCAGTCAGGGGTACTAACCACTACACCAATAAGCAGTCAAACAATTAACATGTGACTGAAATGAAACTGGCATTTAACCCTAGTATAAACAAATCAATTCTTCTTCTTGTAATTTTTAAATAAAGTAATTTTTCCAGACAAGTAGTAAAGACTTTTTTAAAGTCTAGTAACGCACATTGATTATTCAAGGAAAGGTTCAAGAATATAGTAGGCTTAAAAATGTTTTTATTAGATTGAAAAGCACCAGTAATACTTTGTTTGACAAATTGTTTTTTTTTTATATTTTATTTTTAGACACAACCACGGTCTGATAACAAAAGTTTGTTAATTCTTTTAAGGGCTTTTTACTTTTCTGCTTTATTTATACATATTTTTAAATATCTTACCTCTGCCAATAGGCGGAGCCAAAGGGTGATGCGATATGATGTTACTGTCTCTTGCTTCTGGGGCATGTACCGGCTGAAGTAAGGGAGCTGTGAAGCAGCTCTGAGTGTTGGGCAGCTATAAGTAATTTTAATATTAATTTAACTTTTTTTTAAACATTTTAAGGAAACATCAAAGAGTACTATGGATACATAATACAGAAGGAACAGCTTTATGGTTAGGGCGGCGAGTAAGTTTAATTCTCTAACTTGTGATATTGACCTATTCGCCTCAAGTGTGGTGTCGGCAAGGAGAGCTATGACATTTGAGCTCCTCAGTGGAATGAATGATGAACCGTAATTTTTTTTAAGTGTATAAGTTATACTAAACTGTTAAGTGTTACTTAACCAATTTTTACTTAGTTTATTACTTTCTTTGATGTATATTTATACAGTTGTTATATTCCAGTTAATATTATTAGTACTTCACTATTAGTATTTAGTAAGTAAGTTAGTAATAAGCTGTAAATCTTTCTCAATAAATAAAATAAAAAATAATAATAATAATTCAGCTTAGTTGTTCACAACTAGAATATGAACCAACCTTTTATTTAACTATCTTCTAAGCAGCTCACCTGAGAAACAGGCCGTGTGAGATTTACATATCCATGTCCGACACACTGCATGGAATCTTCAGATCTTGCAATGGGCTCTAAGTTATTAGAATATGCTGACCGCATTATTGGATCACCGAATCTACAAACACTTTTATGTTGTAGTTAAAAAAAATACTTTGATGATTATATTTTATACATAGGGTACAAACCTGATTTATGCCTTAAAAATTTAGATTTTAGTCACCCTAATGTGAACTAGCAACATCCAGTTTATATAAAACCTTGTTACTTAGAAAAAGAGGATAAAACAAGAAAACACCTATCATATAAGTGGTTGTAGGAAAGAGTAATTATGATATTATTACCGTATCTGATCTGAGCGACACTGTGCCATGGCCTCTTCATAGGGAGGTGGTGCTTCACCTCGAGGTAAATAATGACCTGGAGGTTTCCATGCACCTGCCACTGGCTCACAAGCTCCACCCATACAGCCCATACTACCACTTATGTACCTGAAAACACAAAATTATGACCAAATAAAACAAAATAATTAGAGATGGTTTTTATGAAAATGTAACTAATTTTAAATAAATTGATATATGTATTAGGTCCTTACGTATGAAATTGGCGTTTTGTATGGGAAGAACAAAAAGTAGATTTAAAAAAAATATACTATATTTAAGTAACCAAAGCCTATCTATGCACTTTTGCCAGCATTAGTACAAGCCAGAATATTTTTATTAATTAAATTTGTGAACAATTTGCTGATTAGTGAAATTAAATTGAAACAAAATTAAAAATTACCCAATACTAGTTAAACTTCCTCTATCATCAATATGTGGAGGGCGACGTCTTTTCTGTTTCCGAACTCTATAAACTGAAAGGGCAATAGTGATCAAAACTATTCCCCCGACACCCCCACCCACAAGTCTAAAATTAGCTTCATGGGTTTCTGAAGGCTTTACAACATCATCCAAGCAAATGAATTCACAACAAGTGCTTCCAACACGAAAGGAACGGCAGTCCTAAAATCAAAAGGAACATGTAAACTATACTAATTACTAGCATATAAATTATATATCTTCGAAACATTGTTGTTTCAGTGTTAAGTACCTGTGGTGGCGAACATAAAACTGCTTTGCATACCCTGGGCAAGCCATTATCACAAATGCAAAGTGTACAAGTATCCGGACCGGGGATGTAATGCAAGCCATTAGTCACTGTTCGTCCGTGTAAATCAGTGCACTCACCTTGTACTGCTGTACCTTAAAATTAACGAAACTATCAACTGGCATTACATTGCATATTTCTGCCACTTATTTCTTGAATTGTAAAAACACTTACTATGTTCAAGTATAGCAGCCACTAAGCACAACACAGCCTTCCCCAACATTTTATATTGAAATCAAGTTAGCATTTTTATTCGCCTAAGAAAATATACGATTTTTCTCAATTAATATGTTCAAATCGATAAATGTTCGTCAGTGGCAAGCGGAACAAGAATCTTTCTCTGTGTAATCCCACTTTGCCAGAAAGGAGAAAATTATTGGTCATACGTTTTGGATTTTTTCATTTGTTCCAGAATTATAGCAAGAGTACATTAATATAATAAGGAGTGAGAAGCTCCGCGGCCGTACAATGCCTAGTTCGAGCCCTTCTCCTTCCAAGCCAGTGAACACTGAACAGTGAACAGTGAACACCTTATTCAGTGTCTCAGTGATGCCAACTCCAACAGAATGTTCCCCCAGGACTAACTTTAAATACCCCTTAAAAAATTTCAAATATGAATTAAAAATACATTATAAAATTTTGATCTTGGAGTATTATAGCTTTTTGATATTTCAGTTATAACCACGCTTGGAGTTTATATTTGGTTTATTGGTTCGGTTTTAGGCTTAAAATAAATTAAATAGAACCGTGCGGTTTTAAGAAAAAAAATCTTGTATCAAGCACCCTCGCGGCTCGCAATACACTTATCTCCTAGAATTCCCCCAGGACATTTTGATTCCCCCTAAATTTAGGGGGAAAATCCCCAAGTTGACCCATCATCATTGACTTTATCACTATATAGCTCCCCTCTACAGGCCGCACTAGTTCCATTTTTTTTATTATTTCATGATTGTGAATACAAGTTTCAGTCGGACCTAGTTCTAAAATAAATATTATATTAATAAAAGTTTTAAACCTCCATTATAAATTATGAATATTACGACACCGGGAAAATTAATATTTTGTGATATTTAATATTCCATCATGTAAAACACTAATTAAAACAGCTTTTTCTTAATATGTTTTCATTTAGCATCATGTCATGTAACATCACTGCACTATTTTCAATGTGTATTCTCTTAAAGTTTATTTTTATGATAAATCAGATTTTAATCTATATAAAATGATGCTAAAAATAAATAATAAATTTGAACTTATCATCTATATATATTTCGATATAATGTACACTACATATAGTAAAGGGGCTGAACTCGAGAGGGCGTAACATAAAATTTAACACTAAAGTACCCTATTATTCCGACTTCCGTAACTATATTATTATTCTCTGAATTTTTTTGAAACACCCAAAAATTTACTTACCTTAATAAAATTTCATTTCTGATTACCAATTACATTGATGAAGATATTATCGTGTTACATTACAGATGAATTGCAAAAACTCTTCAAGTTAAAATGTTCTGCTTTTAATAGCAATCATTAGGTGGATATCTACTTAGGTACTACAATTTGTTAAAGGTATTTAAATGGCTGGTTTTGGTGATTATAACAATTATAACAGACCCTATGGGCTTGATCCTAATAGAGAAACGAATGACCTTTATGATACTCGTTATCAGCAAATATATGGGTATCATACTCCTTTAAATGAAGAATATCAAGGTCCTCCTCTGGTTATGGATGACATTTCGGAAGAAGGTAAATATGTTACATATACATAAGTTATAGATATATATAAGATACTTCCATTACTTTTTCAGTTCTAACTAAAGTATTTAATATTTTAGAGAACAATACATATGTAACTACAGCAATCAGTGTTGCAAGTTTGGTAACGGAAAACTTACTTAGCCATCCTTTTATTGTTTTAAGGAGGCAATGTCAAGTAAGTGCAACAAGTATATGCATTAATATTTTGAGCAAAATTTTAGAATTTCCAATTAATTGTGTAAGCAGTGTTGGCCTAGTGGCTACAGCGGCGTGTGACTCGCATCCCTGAGGACATAGGTTTGATGTTGGTGTTCACTAGACTTTTGTCTTGTCTTGCAATAGATTTTCTGTGCGCATTTAACATTCACTCAAACGGCGAAGGAAACCAATATGTCTAAGACCCAAAAAGTTGACCGTGTGTGTCAGGCACTAGAGGCTGATCACCTACTCTCCTATTAGATTGAAACAGATTCAGAATTCTGAGGCCTAGACCTAAATAGGTTCTAGTGCCACTGATTTATTGTTATTTTATTCTATAATGTAAATGAAACTAATGTAACCAACAGGTTCATAATACTTTGAAGAACTACCACATTGTACCCTATACATTACTACCTGTGGTGGTGCGATTACACAGACGTCAAGAATGTACTACATTGTGGAAGGGTATTGGGTCTACTTGTATAGTCAAAGGCCTTAATTTAGCTATAGAAGATGTTATTTCAAAAGGAACTGGATGGCCCAAGTAGGAAATTATTTGGATTATACCACATTGTATTGTATTAATTTATTAAGTAAATATGGCTTGTAATATTATTTTCAGAGAAATAAGCAAATGTGGCTCTATTGTACAATTTCTTCAACACATGGCCCTGAAATGGTAAGAAACTAAATATTTGTAACTTTATATACATAAAGGAGAAAAAAGCACCTAGAGCTATTTTAGGAAATTGCGCCTTATTAATATAAAAATTGGTTGAATATGTTTTCAGTATTAGTTTAGCTGTAATAACTCCATTCTATTCTGCAAGTTTAGTTGAAACTGTACAGAGTGATATAGCAAGTGACAAGCCCGCAGTTCTTGATGTGTTTAGAGAAGGTTTTATGAGAATCCTAGAATGGGGTACCCCCAGCCGTGGAAGAATGCTGCCTATTTGGGCAATTGTCTTGCCAACTGCAGCATTTGGAATTTCAAAGTATTTTGCTCAGTATGTGATAAAAATATATCTGCAATTTTTTTATCACCAGTTGTGAGCAATTTGTCTTGATAATACATCTCTTTTAGCTCAACTCTTAAGAGCATAACAGTGAGGGTACTGCAGTTTCAACAGAGACACAGACATGAGCTAAGTCCAACCTATGATATGAATAAGGCTAAAACTTCTAATCCACTAATAGAGGATTTAAACTTAAAGGCTAACATTTTTTCATTCATTGCCATGGAGATAATTTTTTATCCTGTAGAAACTATAATACACAGGTTGCATATACAGGTAAATAGTTTTCTTATTCTTATTGTTTTGTAGCTTCTATGCTCCATTGATACTTCCTACCTTTCATACCCGGGGTACAACATACATTCCTTTGTGCCTCGGGTAGTAGGTTGCATTGTCAGGAAGGATATTGATTCTTGTTGAACCTTATTTTTTTAAGTTTTGTTTTCAATTGATGATGTTTCTAACATCTTTTTCAAACAAATAAACCATAAATTTTTTTTACATAAACAACATTAACTTCACTTAAAAATAATTAAAGGTACATTAGTATATATGTATTAAGTATTTTAAAGGTATATATGTTACATTTTTAGCCTGTTAGTATAAGAACCAACACGATTATTAACTAATTTTCAAAGTGATTGACTGCTTATTAATAAAAATATTAATACAAAAACTTTATACAATGACTTTATAGTCATCTATTTACATGACTTTAAATTATCTAACATCTAACACACAACAGACCAAATGGGAATCTAAGTGCAAAAACTGAGTCCACACTATGTATATACATGCCTATAAATTTTACTATTGTGTTTTAATATTAAATCATTTTTTTATTATTTAAGGGAACAAGAACAATAATAGACAACTTAGATGCGGGTACAGCAGTTACACCAATCCTCACAGGATATGAAGGCTTCCTTGATTGTTACAATACAACAATAACCAAAGAGGGCTTTGGAGGATTGTACAAAGGTTTTGGAGCACTCGTGTTACAGTTGGCAGCTCATCTCGCCATAATTAAATTTACTACACTTGTAGTATCTGAAATGTCCAACCTTTTGAAACCAGCAAACTCACCTAATTCTGAAGAGACTGTTAGTTCACAACAGAAGTATTTATTTAATTAAGAGCATATTTTAGGTAATAAATTTTATTTGATATTTAGTTTATGTTTTTACTACATTATTTATTACTTTTTATCACTTTTAAAGCCCATCTTTATGTGTTAAATAATTGTAAGAGTTTTGTTAATGTGTATTTTTTTAGATTTCCTTCATGCTTAAGTATACGTAATAAAAGGATCATCATTAAAAATAATATGGTTTAATTACTAAATCTAATGTTTATATAACTGTATATTATTAACATTACTTCTTCACATTATAGAAAAAATATTAATGTGTAAGTACATGACGGCCTTTTAGAAGTCTTCTCATAATAACCCTGCGACCATTCTGTGAGGACATTCTTTTTTCCCAGCCATGCCGACGAACTCTTTTTACTTCATTAGGACGAGGAAAGTAACAGCGTACTTTTGTGCGTACTAAAGACAGTAAACACGATTCTGGCTTTACTAGGTTAGAACTGGGTGGCTGAGCCAAGAAAAGCCCTTGTCTGAAAGATAATTCAAAATTATTATAACTCTTAAATCACGTCGATGTTAAAAAAATATACTCACTTAAATGGTTGAAATACAGCAGAAATAAAACGATGTAACATGATTTCAAGATAATACACTCAATCCAATAACAATATACTTGGCTTTCTAGTGTCTGATACGTCTATTACCAAGTTAGCAATGGACCAATGATATATTTCACGAAAAAAAGCACAGTACTGGTTTTACCACATTTCTTCTGCAATTATTATTTATTCGATCATCGATGATGAGCCTTGCGGTTCAAAACAGTCCAAACACAGAGTAGCCAGTAGGAAGTAATTGGACACAGAATACAGATGAATGAGAGAGTTATCTAGTTGCATAGCTCTAGTAGTCAGATTTATAAACGAGTCTTAGGCTTAGCGCTAAGTCTGACTTCCGTATGTCAAAAATGTATTTGATTTTGACATGCGGAAGTCATGATTTGCGATATTAAGCGCAATGTATATTAAATGATATAGAAACATATTATGTACATAAAGAAAACTGTAAAGGAAAGCATACATTTAGGGTACTGAATTAAGATTTATCACTTTAGGTACTGAATTATCATTTAGAATTATGATGTAGCGACACCTAAATAGTACGACAAAACAAGTAAATGGGTAAAATAAGTTTATAATATACCATTTCCGTACTAACAAAGTTATTGCAACCGCTAGGGATATAATATACGGCATCTCGGGCCTTCGGGCCAGCCAGTGAGTAATATTATACTATAGACCAGTCATTATAGACATTCGAAATCGAAAATTTGATAATAATTCCAAAAGTTTTCAAACTTCGGTCAAGTGAATGGTACATTGGGACGACAATAAATCTCATTTTGCAACCTTGTCCGCAGTCCGGAACATTGTTAAAATTGCAATTAAATTAATTTTTGCTGTATGGTCGTGAAAAAAATTCCAAAAGTTCTGCAAACTTGGGGAAGTTTTCGATATAATATTTCATATCACGGAACATTTTTTGTTATTTATTTTATTTTCGATATATCTGTCAAATTTGCAGAACTTTTGGAACGTTTTCAGTTTAATAAAGAAAAACATTAATTTTTAATAACAAAAAATGTTCCGTACACTTAGGTTGGTTGCAAATTTTATACGTGATATGAAATATTATATCGAAAACTTCCCCAAGTTTGCAGAACTTTTGGAATTTTTTTCACGACCAAAACTTATTTTTAACAATGTTCCGGACCGCAGAGCAGGTTGCAAAATTTTATTGTTTGTTTTAATACCACTCCCGACCTTACATCAAAATTTGAAAACTTTTGGAATTATAATGAATTAATTGTCTTGACTGACTGGACTACTAGTCGAGGATCTTCCCTTAAGTAAGAGAAAAAGTAGCACGTTCCTATAGATGTTCTATTATAGATAGACAAAAATTATTTATTGAATAATTCATTGCTATAAGATACTCCTAATTACTTTAATGTTTTTCTTATTTAGATCGTTTGGCAAAAATAAATTATTATTTATTTATAATTACTGTTTAAAATTTGATCTAAAATTCATAAGCAATAACGTAACTTCCGTAAAAATAGTACATGTTTATGTTTACGTCTTGTCACAGTTCAGTAATTATTCGATGACGTTCAGTCTCTGTCTTTTCTTTAGGTAATAGGAGGCAAACGGGCAGGAGGCTCACCTGATGTTAAGTGATACTACCGCTCATGGGCACTTACATTGCCAGAAGGCTTACAAGGGCGTTGCCGGCTTTTCAAGAATTGGTATGCTCTTTTCTTGAAGGACCCTTTAAGCACTCTCCGTGGTAAATGCGATATGTGTAAGTTTCAAACATCTCTACGCAATGCCAAGGGATCAAGTCGCACGGAAAGTGACTGGTCGCTGACGATTTGAATCGCTCTTCGTTGAATACGGTCAAGCGGAAGGAGCTGGTACTGGAATTTGCGCTTTATAGAATTGGAAGCGGTGACCCGAAATGAATCACCATCTCGCCTTGCTGAGCACACCAGGGTTCTTAGTGGCTCATGGCACTCTTAGACGCATTCCCTTCCAGATGACCGCGAAAGGTGATGTCATTCGATATGTCAACGCCCAGTATCCCGATTCCCGATGCTAGCTTTGGATTTTGCAGTCATATGCACTGTCTATATATGCACAGTTTTATCTAAGATTTTTTACTAATTCACAGTTCACAGATTATGTAGTAGATAGTGATAGATAGACTATAGATAGTCACTAGTGACACCGACATCCAAAAAGTTCATGTGTTATGATTGTGATTCTCTGTGGTAACTTTGTATTTGTGCATGTTGACCATTGAATATGGCGGATAAAAATAACAAGGGCGCTAAAAAAATATTTTTGTCATCAAATAAATTTTTAAAGTGTGAATGATTGGAATATCGCTGTCGGGTATTTGCTGTAAAACTAATTTGTTATTATATAATAAAAATTATTGTAAGTGTCAGTATCGCTTTTTAGGTAGTTGTATTATTTGACGCTATAGAATTACATTACAAGTAGATAACGAAAGTTATAAATACCTACAGACTTACAAATATTTTGTTTATATTTCAGGATAACGATGTCCGCGATAAAAGTTAACTTCGAAATAGGACACGAAGCTTCAATGAAATCTAAGAAGACCCCAGAGGGATTTACTCATGATTGGGAAGTTTTCGTGCGAGGCCAAGAAGGTGCTGATATCAGTCACTTTGTTGACAAAGTTGTTTTTCTTCTTCACGAAACTTTTCCCAAACCCCGAAGAGGTAATTACTTAGTTTTAATTTGACCAGCCAATCAGTTTCATTATATTCATTAATTTATACTTGTTTACCAATTAAATACCAAAGATAACATGATTTTTTTTTCAGTTGTTAAAGACCCTCCATTTACAATAAAAGAGGCTGGTTATGCAGGTTTCATCTTTCCAATAGAAATATATTTAAAAAATAAAGATGAGCCAAAAAAAATTAAATTTACCTATGACTTGACATTACAACAAAGTGCTTTTCTTAGAGATCGCTACATTTTTCAAAATCCCAATGAAGAGTTTAAAAGAAAATTGCTAAAAGGAGGAGGAATTCCCATGAGTAACAATGCTTATTATACAAATCCTGATCAAGAAAGTAGAAGTAGAGATTCTTTTACTGATGATAAGCAACAACTTGTTAGCAAACCAAAGCTTTCTTCTGAACACACGAAAAAACATAAAACAAAAGAGTATAAAGATGAAATACCTTTAAAAGCAAGTAGTTTTGAGACACTTTTTGGAGCACCTATTCAGAAACCTCCTAAAGTTTCACCTGATCCAAAGAAGATGGAAAAAAGCACACAACCTGTTAAATCAGAAAAGAAAGAGAAAGAGAGGTCAAGTTCTGATAAGAAATCAAAACATGAACATAAAGAGAGTAAACCAGATAAGACAAAAGTTAAAGAAGAACGGGAGAAACAAAAAGTTGAAAAATTAAAAAACCATAGTAGAGAACAAGAAAGATCTAAAGATAAAACAAGTAAGAGAGCCAGTGAGAAGCCGCCTTCACCAGAGCCACCTAAAAAGAAGTGTCTTAGTCCAAATCGCAAAGTTCCTAGCCCAGCGCCACGTTCTAGTAGTGCTCAAAGTATTAAAGAAGAGTATAAACCACAAAAGCATAGTTTAGATAACTTTGAACACAAAAAACCAAAAGTAGAAGATAGACCTCCTGATATAAAACTAGAAAAAGAACCAAAAGAGAAAAAGAAAAAAGAGAAGAAAAGTCATGATAGGGAAAAAGAGAGAAAGGAAAAGAAAGACCATAAAAAAGAGACCCATAAAATTAAAGATTTAGAAACAAAAGAAGTAGTTAAAGAACTGCCAAAAGCAAGGGAAGTTATTAAAGATAAAGAATCTAAAGATTCACCAATAAAAGAGAGGCAAATAAAATCAGAAAAACCAATCAATAAATTTTCAATTGAAAATTTGAGAAAAACCCCTCCACCAGAAGTTGAGGATCGTTCAGATTCCCATAAAACAAAAGAAAAGGGTGACTCTGAAAGAAAACATAAACATAAAAAGAAAGATAAAAAACGTGATGAATCAAAAGAAAAGCACAAAGAGAGCAGTAAAGAAAAAAAACGTAAACATGAGAAAGCTCGAGAAACTCAAGAAATTAAAGTGGAAGTTGTAGAACACAGAGAAACACCAATTCCTAGGGAGCGTCATATACCAGAACTTGCATCACCAATATCTATAGATACAGCATCACAGTGCAGCTCAAAAAGTGGGTTAACTAAAACTATTCACATTGGGACTGAGGATATTAATAGCAGTCATTCAGATTCAGATAATTCAATTATAAATGATGATGATGATGTTAAAATAAAAACAGAACATCTCTCACCTGAACCAGTTGTGAAGCGTGAGCCGACACCAGAGCCCGAGCCACCTGAACCAGAGCCTGTACCAGTTCCTATACCTATTGAGAACCCACCAGTGCAAAAATCGAAAAAACATAAAGATAAATCATCAAAGAAAGAAGAGAAGCGACGCAAGAGAAAAGCAGAGGCAGAGGAATTAGAAAATCGCAAAGTAGCAAAGCCAAATGATTCTGCCCCTGTTATAAGTGAAACTGATTGCGGAGAGAGCAGTGCATCTACATCAATGGAGACGAAAGTGCAAGACAATGGTGTTTCAAGCAGCCTAGGTGAAGATGCAGAACCTGGTGACTTGTCACCAGACTATATGGTACAGTTAAGAGGTCTACAGCAACGCATTATGATGATTAAAAATAATGAGGATCTTGAGAGAGTGGTAAATTTAATAGCAGAGACTGGTAGGTATGAAGTGACCACCCAGACATTTGACTTTGATCTGTGCCTGTTAGATCGCTCTACTGTTCAACAACTTATACAGTTGGTTGGCTGCTAGTTGTTATTGATATTCTGTAAACTCTTTATACACCAATATGTTCTAAAATATTGTTGAATATCAGATATCATAATCCTAACATGGATAGAATGGAAGATAAATATAAGTGTTTCACTTTATATTCTGTAGTAATATATATTTTATGATAGTAAGAATAAAATCTCAATCATGATAATATGCATCAACATCAACTATTTAAAAACTTTAAGTGCAATACTTTATAGAAAAGTAAAGATATAAGACTGTTGAAAGATTGTTAAAAAACTTGTATATTTTGTACATTATTATATTAATATTGATATACTAAGTAATTAACAAGTGCGTCACATGAATACAATTTATTACTTGTAAATAGAAAAATAACGATTTTGTTAGTAACTCACAATTTAAAGCTCTTTAAATATGATAAATTTCCATGAATGTGGCAATGCTGTTGAACACTTGGTATATGTGAATATATTGAACCTCCATGGTCATAGCGATCCGAGGCTAATATAATTTTATTTAAAGTGAAGTTTATTGACTTATTAGTTTAGAACACTTCATGGCATAAATTTAGATCCTAGTTAGATAATGTTGGCAACAATTTGAATTAAGTTCCCATCTCTAACATTATTATTGTTTTCATATGTTTAATTGTAATAATCTAATAAAGTGGCACTTTTATTTATAAAATCTACACTGAATAATAATAGGAATATATTTAAGACTATAATTGTGATTAGAACATAATAATATTGGCTTTTTCTAATGCCTTATGTGTTTGTTACGTAATTTATTTTTTATTTATAAATACATGAAATATGTAGGTATTTCGAAGAAATAAATAAGAGTGTATAACATTTATTTATCTGTTTTAATTCTACTAGAATATCTATGAAAAATTGGACAAATACAGTTACGTAAGATTGGTTTTGTGTAATGGAATATCTAGCATAGTATAAAATGTTTAACCTTATTACAAAATCAAATTTAATTCCACATAAAATAAGTTTTCAGTTTAGTCGAATATTGTGTTGCCTCTCGCATTTGAACCTATTAATACTCATCAACATTCCTTATAAGTTATAACTTTTCTCATATTTATATTTTAGGTAAAGTTCCTCAATTCACATAAACATAAAAAAAAATTTTTTTTAACTTATGATTTGATAACTACAGCGTTTTACTAGATTTGGTGGACATCCCTAAATTGATATTATGTTCTGACAACTTCAAAAAACCTAATGAGAAAGTTTACATTTTGACGTGTAATTTTTGAAATTATACTTCTTTCGGCGCGTTATGAAAAATTGATGAGAGTGAAATTTTACCATGCGCGCGCACCGTGACACAAAATTAACAGAATGAAGTTGCCCACGGAAGATGCTACGGCATTGGACATAATTTAAAAACAAGATTCGAATAATACCCAATATAATAATAGAATTTATGTTACACTTAATGTAAGAGAATAATAATAAATATTTATTTATTTAATTTTTCAAAAGTAAACTGAACTTTATTGACTATGACTATTCCAGTCTTTGATTATTTAATTGTAATTTATTATTTGCATGCAACCAAAAACTATTTTTAATAATGCCAAAGAAGTATAACTTCTTACGCGCGTACATAAGTACACGCACACTTTTTTTTTAATGTCACAATTATTTATTTCTCTAATTGCAGGTTGTTAGTATGAACACAAAAAATTGGAATCCTCTTATATATGGCTGCAAAGAACTTACAGAGTTAACATTTGTTTTCTGTCATAAGTTAAATATACCCATACATAAATGTTGGATTCCTCTCCCATCAATGCTCTCCAAATAGAATGTGTCGACCCCCCCCCTGTATTTACGTAAACAATTTTTAAGTGACCGCTTCTTCATCAAAGTCCTTCAATACTCTTCACATTCCATCTTGTCCAAATTACGTCGCTTATCTAATCTCACGATGCCAATCCTAGAAGCGGTTTTGTATGCTGAGTCCCACAACCTAAATAAAGTAACAATTTTTTCCGATTCTCGCAGCTTTTTACAGGCAATTCTTTCCATTCCATTCAGGTCTAAAAAAAACATAATACGATTCTAAAAATAAGAGAAGCTTTGTTTAGGTGTAGTAAAAAAGATATTCATATGTTTGTGGATACCTAGTCATTGTGGTATAGCGGGTAATGAAACTGCTGACTCTTGTGCAAAAGGTGCTATTTTCTTGTCAGAATCCCAACATCTCGGCCCACGACCTATCAGCTCTTGCGTACTCCCACCTTTTAAAATCCTGGACTATTGATTGGCAATCTTCTAAAGTAAAAACTGGCAGGCACTATGCTAATATTCAGTAATCAATCCCTTCTTCGCCGTGGTTTTTTAAATTTAAGTTTTTAAACAAAAAGGTCACGTCTATAATCTGCCGTCTTCGTATAGGGCACGCTTGTACTCCCGTTCATCTAGCCAAAATTAAAGACAGTTCTCTCTGTGAGTGTGGTATGGACGAGGGCTCGACAGACCATATATTTTTTAACTGTTCTTTAATTAATGACTCGTTATTTGACCCATCTTTCTCCAGATTTCCCTCGTCCATGTAACCTTAACTCCCTACTTTCCCTCCCATTCAGCTCGATCGTCAAAATTTTAGGGAAATTTATTTCTGTTAATAAATTAAAGTTATAAATAAGATTCCTCCCTCCATACCTTGTAGTAAAATGTTAACCTCTTGTATATATTATTAGATGTCTGTGTGTGTTGTATTTATTGTGATGTCATTTTTGTTTTGGGTAACTCTGCTTAGATAAAATTCAATCTATCAAAATTATCAAATCTATCCTCACTGTGTGAAGACTTAGAACGTGACATTGGCGGAATTGTGATTTACACAGATGTCGCTATTATAAATAAAGTGAAGTGAAGTAAATGTTGGATTACGAGTAAATAAAATTTTATTATTATATTTTGTTGATTTTGGGATAGTAAAAAAAATATGGTTGGCCTAAGATTACATCAGCATATCTTGTTCGAAAGACAGTATTGAACGTTCAATCCCTAGAGCGTTTGTAATTTATTATTTGCATGCAACCAAAAACTATTTTTAATAATGCCAAAGAACCTATAAGTTCTTACGCGCGTACATAAGTACAAGAACCCTTTTTTTACAAATAAAAGTAGCATGAAGACTCATGACGTACTTTTTGTAATACAATATACCTAATTAATTTGAGTTTTCAAGCGTATTATTTTAATTAATTTTCCAAAATATTTGCGCCTTAATAATAACAATAGGTGATACTATAAATAAGGCAAATTTTAACATACGAAATTCTTTATTTAAAAAAAACTGCATACATTGCTACAAATGAATGAATGACAATAAGGGATGATACAAAATTTACCAATTTTTCATATAAAATGGTGCTCATGAAACTATAAGATGGATTTAAATTATTACGAAACAATTTTTGCGATAAGTTAAATAATAAAATGCCTAAGAATCTGCCATTTGTCATTACGATCATATTACGCGGGCATGTTCATTCCATCTGAACAATTAGATCGCTCGTCGTAAGGGACATTTTTCCCTCTGCTAAGTCGAGTACCTGGCCAAAATCATTGATCGCTCATCTCTTTTTACCATTTTTATGACTTGTCTGACGCCATTTCGCATAAAAGTCACCAATAAACTCGATAGAAATGCCCGCTGCCTGTGCCGTTCCCAACAAACTAATTTCCTTATATTGTTCTTCATTATTTCCTTGTTCAGTACCAACTAGTAAAACAAGCAACGGAGCAGACTTTCCAGAGATTTCTGAATCACCATTTCCTCCTTGTTGCTTTTCATCATTAAAGTGATTGCAAAATTCTAAAATTTGCATAAAATTGTGTACAAAAGATGGCGCTTTTCGTGGGTATTTGATCAGTGGCATCGGTTTAGATTGACCTGGGCGTTGTGTTCTAAGAAATCGTGAACCACTCTTAAGTTGCATCTCGAGCCAGCGTATTGCATCGCGAGCGGCTGAACAATCTCGCTTTAGCTCGTCCAATTCTTGCAATACTGTAAATATAAAATAATTTAACCTCCGTAGCTATAAACATACTAACTTAAGATAGTGGTAGATATTTAGGTAAAGGGATTTTACATGTGTACGCTGTCGGGAATGAAAGATATATATATATACTAGCAGACCGGCCAAGCGTGGCTGTAGCTAAGGTTTTTGTTATATTACATAGTAGTAAACTTTTCAAGGGAAACGGTAGGATAACTTATGTGAAACGTTGGTACTTTTAACACAGCGCCATCTGTTAAAATTGTATCAAATAATAAACAAATATCTTGCAATAAAATAATATTGCGGGTATAAATTGAGATGTAAGCTATCCTATCTTTTAAGTTGGATCAAACTACACACGGTGTGCAAATTTGATTGATATCGGTTCGGTAGTTTAGGAGCCCATTGCGGACAAACAAGGTGACACGTAATTTATATATATTAAGATATATGCATCAAGGTTAAGATAAGCGTTAAATACTACCGTATGACAAACCACACTTGCTTCGTCTCGCCTCTGAATTAAATGTGGACAATAAAGTAACAAAACCAGAGGTCTAATAATGAAAAAATATTTTACTTACCGACACTGGGGATTAGAATTATAAAGTTACGAGTTCTGACGAGCTGTTTTACTCTACGGAGATGTTTATACAAAGCAGTCGTGTCAACGGCGAGAAGGGATGGCACTTCAGTTTGTCCTGTGCACTCTAATTCTCGTACTCTCGATGTTAGCCAAAGGTGGCCTAAACGGCGAAGAAGTCCACCCTCGTTTTTATCTCCCTATAATAGAAATATTGTTATTTTTTAAATAGTAAAAACTAGTTATTTATAATACAAAGTAGTAAAGTTAAATAATAGTAAGAGTAGTAAAGTTTTATATAACGCATATATTTTTATTTGCACTCAAATAAATTTGTATCTTCTTTTTAACTAAAAAGAATTATCTTTAAACACAAAACTAACTTCTACAATTAAACAAAGTTGAATATGTACTTAATATTAAATTTCATCTGTTCATTTCTGTTGAGAATTCTAATTACAACTTACTTGTTTATTAGAGCTATGCCATTCTCTGCTTCTTTTATGATTTAATTTGTGTGTAGTTTTTGGTGGGTATACTTTTTTAAGGTAAAAAATCTTCATTGTCTTGTTAAACTTAATCCTTGGCACAATCTTTGCTATCTGATTTCCAAAGTAAATGAAGTTTAATATTCTTATTATATTTTCGTCAAACTCTGTTAATTTTAATTTCTCCTTGAGTTGCCACTCTGTAGCATCTTTGTCAAATTTTCCAATGTTAGTTCCACGCAAGTTTATATCTTCAGGAAGAGGAATTGTTTTATAATCCAGCCTGAATTTTTTTGCTTTATTTTTAGCTTGTATAAGAATGTTACTGCTTTTGCTTAATAGGTCATTATTTTTATAGAAATAGTGTTGAAAGATGTTTAATAAGTTTACAACACATTGAAATAATGATTCTCCACTTTCTCCACATGATAGAATAAGATCTTTTTCAGTAAGCACCCAATCTTGTAGTAGTTTAAGACTTGGCAAGATATTGTCACCATGTAAAAAGTTGCTTATACCTTCTGAATCTAGAGCATTACTGAGTACTGCATTTTCTGGGGCAGTTTTGTTAATTCTTTCAGAATTGTCCACCATATCTGTGGTATTTTCATAAGAACCATTTACTTTCTCTTCAACTTTTTTCTCTAGATCTGAACCATCACTATTGTCTTCATCAGATGCATAGGTTGAATCAGAAATTGCATCTTCATCATCAGAGCATGTTAGGTCAGTTTCTTCTGAACTACTCTCAGAATTATCACTTAAATCTGAACTGTCTAATGAATTTGCTCTACGCCTACGCCTCCTCCTGGGTATATTTTTTTTATTTTTGCCATCTCCATTAATGAAAACTTCTTTATCATCATCAGAGCCAGTTTCTTTTAAATCTTCATAGTAAGTATCTTCACTTCCATTTGGCAATGGACATACTTCATGGTTATCCTGAGTTTCTATGTTGTCCAATCCATTCTCAGTTTTTTCTGGTTGATTTAATTTATATTTTGGTATGTAATTGTTGGCTGGGTTTTTAAATCCCAAGTTTTCTAATTGGTTATGTAATTTTTGTAAAGTCTGAGATAAAAATGCTAACGTAAATGCTTTGCATGCAAATGATTTGGCTTCATCACTTTCTTTCATCTTAGCTATAGTAAAAAGACATATTTTAACAATATGATGTATCATTGTCGAGTTAAGATAAGCTGGATTTGCATATTCTTCTTCCATTGCTTGCATGTACTCATTATAATTTTTATTTATATCAGGAAGATGAACTTTTGTAAAATCCATTGATAGTTTAAGCTGTTGCACAACATTGCTACATAGCTTTGGAATATTTTCATCGTCTTTAAGAAAGTACCACTTTTCAATTAAAGACAAAAAATTTGCCACTGTAATTTGAATATGTTCAGACTGTGTCATACTTTCGGATGGTGTTACCATGCAACAGAACTGGTTATTCTTTTCAAAGATTTTGTTTAAATTACCCATTGCCCCCTCAAAAGGTGTCAAACAACTTAGGCAGTGGATATAAGAACTGACAGAATCCAAATTATAGTTTTTTTCTAAATATAAATTGGCAAGTTGGTTAAATGGCATGCCTGAAGTGAGGTCTAATTGAGCTGCTTGAAGATAATAGCGAGCTGCGATAGATGCCCCACTTTTATTAAAAATTTCTACTTGATATCTACTCAAATCACCCAGGTATATTAAGCATGAGTACAGTATTGACTGATAAAGAATGTGGCTATCATGTTCAATAAGCTTGCTGTTTATATCATCTTGATATTCCTCATCATTATAGGAAGGAGCATAATCCAAATCTTTTAAATTAACCCTCATTTCTGCCTGAACTTTTGCTATAAAATTATGGAAGTGACCAATACCAGAGACAATATGCATGTCTAAATAATTGTCACAATCATGGTGGGTCTCATGCAGCTTTTTTGCACTATATATTGTATCATAGTATACTTTTCGCCAGACTAATTCCACTGATTTCTTTCCATAATTCAAGGGATCTAAAAAGAAAAGTTTTTCGCAGTTGTCTCTAAGCTTCTGCCGTTGGACTTCTATGTGGATGCTAAATAAATCCGCAATTACTTTACTGGCTGAGGTTGCTTCACCAAGACGTCGAGCAACATCTGTTACATACCTGAGAAAATATTTCTATTAGGTGTGCCGGCTTATTTAATAATTGAACTTTTAGTAGGTAGAAACTGAGTTCTGTGTCAGAAATAATTATTATTTAGAGCAGTAACTTTTAACAATAAAAGCAATTGTTTTGTGGTTTATTATTAGAGGTTATCAATATCTATAGGAAATCAATATTTATATTAAGAAAAAATAAGTACTATTATTATATTCGTACCTATATACTTTCTTTGCTTGTTCGCTACGCTCCAGATTTTTAATCACCAAATTATCATTGCAGTCGTTCTTCATTTTTCAAGTCATTGTTACATATAAACTTGTCAAGATGTTTTTAAAAACACTGATGGTGATGACGTTTTAGAGTAACACTCAATGTGTCCAGAGATCGTAATCAGAATCATTTCCGTGAGAGCATCTTAAAAAACATTTTTTTAAATATAAAAATAACTGCATAAAAGATGTTTCTAAAATCTAAATTATATTACGTTTTAATCCACATTTCCCTTTTCTTTTTTTTTTAAAGCAGTGGATACTATATAAAAAAGTTGAATGATTGCCGTCATAGACAAATCACACACATCCAAGTATAGGCTAATCCACAGATTATTAATTAATTAATATTTATAATTACGATACTATAATATATGCGCAGTAGCATCATGCGGGTGGCAGTTTCAATAACGTTTCAACTTTTGAAAGTTTCCGCCATTTACAAATTATGACTTAGTTTTTCAGCTGTACCACATTCGTAATATATTAAATCATAAATAACTGTAGTAACTTAAGTTTAACCCAGTCTTTAAATAAATTCAAATTGAAAGAAATATTAAGCAACAAGCATGTCCAAAACAATAATGCAGTTCTTTAATTATATAATATTAAGGTTAAAGAACTGCAATCTCAAATAAATAAACAACAGCAATGGAATAGGATGAACAACCTCGAGATTGCTGGGTTACCCTCGTATTTTGATCACTTAGGGATTATCATGACTTCCATATGTCCCATTTGTTTTTAATATACGGGAGTCACATTTTGTACTGTCTTGAATATGAGAGGAAGTGTGCTTTTATTATTTTTATACGGTTTCTATGCTTTTCTCATAACCTATGACCGTGAAATTAAAAATGACACATTGATTGGCCTAAAGGTCTAGATACCAGGCCATAAACTCAACAAAAAAAAAAAGACACATTGACATTTGGAATTATAGTCCTTTTCACGAAAGAAGTCCCCCAGACGCGGCGCTGCAATCGCATGACGTAATGTTGCCATTTATGAGTAAAAAATTTACCTATTTTATTTACATTTAGCAGATGTAATTTATCAAGTAATATTATTTTCTGCATACTTCGAAGAAACAATATTTCTGTTATGTAAAAAGTATATACATATTTATTTACTTATATTAGCGGTGTTCTACCTACTTACAGGGAAAAGTTGAGAAAATAGGGTAAAGACAATTTTTTATTCAGAGTTTTATTGCATAATTGTTGGGTTACAATTTTTTTCGAAGTACACACCGCTGTTATACCTTCGTTTGTAATTCTTGTTATAGTTATTTCTGACACACCTGCAATTAAATTATGAACAACTAAAAATAATAATAACTTTAAGTTTATAATGCTTATGTAATATATGTTTTAATTTCAGTTACCTAGTTTCATCACGTTATGTATTTGTTCAATTTTGTCGCAAAAACTAATTTATATCATAAAAGTCCCATCAATACAGCAAAAAATATTAAATGGCAACTCTAAAAAGTACCTTTTATGGCGGCAATTCTCTTCCGAACATTGTTTAGTTGTATTAAAACACCTTGATTCTTATGTTCCGCTTCACAGAACTCTTTCACCTTTAATATAATTTCTCGAGCCGAACTTTTTACAACTTTTGGCATTGTAATCAATATTTAAAATGCACTAAGCTAGTTAAAAATTCACAAAAATCTACCACAACAAACGAACTTGATAACATCGACGAATGACAACATTGCCGACCTGTCAAATTTAGTTCCAAAAATATCCGCGGGACTTCTTTCATGAAAAGCACTATACTGATTGAATAGCGAGAGACCATGGCGGGAAAAAAATTATTCATCGACTTGCTGAAGTTTTGAGGGATTGTTTGTTTATAGTTTTGTAATTATTATAATAGCACAATTATAGTTCTTGGTTGACATTTAAATTTAAAATATAGCAGTAAATCTATTACATACCAGTTTACCCAGTTCTTTTACCTTTTCTTAATGATTTCTTAATAGGAAAGTATTGAAAATGAAATTAATTTGTAAAATAGAAGTCGTAAATCGTGCCCACAATAATTTAAATATAAGATCAAATGGAAAATACATAAAATCAACATTAGCCCTAAGTAAAGAACCAAAAAATAGTACCGAGTACTGTATGTTTCATTTCTCCTCAGTAAATAAATCTGGTATTAAATACAAAGTGAAATGTATAAAACAAGTATTTGTGAAATGTTTAAACGAGGGTAAAATTACTATAAGATTTTCTGAGCCTCCACATGACTTGTGTGTCAAAAGTGAAGTATTACAGTTAAAGAGCTTTCTAAATTTGTTGAAGTCCTGCATTACGGGTAATGTGAAAAATTTAAAAGTTTCAAATTTGTCGTCAGTTGGTGTGACTGCATTAGACAATGCTCCTACCAAGTTAACTATATTGACTCGTAATGATATACCCTCAAAAGGATTTCCACGCACCTTAGAATCTCTTTATATGGCTGGATTAAAATTATGCAATTTCCGCCGAGATATACTCGTACTGCGCCGTTTAACTGTGCTTGATTTAAGCAACAATGAAATAGAAAAGATCCCTTATGAGTTTGGTGGGTAGTTTTTATTCACATATTTATGGAAGTAAAGGTAATCATACTTAAAACATTTTTTTGTATTGCAGCTAGAATGCCAAATTTAAATGAGTTATATTTAACTAATAATTCCCTAGGAACTCTTGAAAGTGTTGACTGGAGATGGTTGCTAGGACCTCAGGTAAGCAGTAATAGAAAACATTGAGAGCCTATCTACATATGCACACTTATACTTAGTTATAATTGTGCATTAGTAGATAGGTACAAGCTTATAACATGTGTAAACAAAACATGTTCAATAATTTTGTGTCAGTTAACTGTTTTAAAATAATACAGTCACGTAAAATATACTTAACAGTGTTTTTATATTGCAAAATTTTTATGTGAACTTAATTCAAAAAATTTTTAGTAATCACTTAAACTTGTTTTTTATGCATATTAATAACTTATTTTTTATTTTGGTTATTTTAAACCTGCCTAGATTATGAGTGCTGTATCACTGTCAACTTTCTATTCCCACAAAGCATAACATCAACAGATTGTTGTGATAATCTTCTATCAAATAATTTAAAATCTTATTAATTTTTTACCTATATTTTTCTAATAAATAGTATGCCTAAAAGATGTTTGTGCTGTTTGTAAATCTAAATTCTTTAAATAATATCTTATTTTTAATGAGGTTTTGAGTTTGACCAGTATGTACATCTACAATTGATAACTCTAAATCTAATTATGAGAATTTTGAGATATACATATATTATATATGGAAGAAGAACCTTTCCTTAACAACTGTATTTACTGGGATTTAATAGTAAAGTTCATAGGAAAGAAGTGTGTGTTTTTTAACATTGACCTTTATTGTATACAGATTACAAAGACATTAAAACTTCTAGATCTATGTGGTAATAAGCTGAAAGTTCTTCCAAGAAATATTTGGAAACTGCATAATTTAGTTACATTAAAATTGGACAACAATCTATTAGAGAGGCTCCCTGCATCGTTAGGACGAATGAGGAAGCTAAGGTAATTCTAATTTCTAACACCATTCTAAACAAAGTTGTATGCTTCAATAACACTTTAAGAGTATTTAAATTTTAAACTTTAATTATTTCTAACATCAAAATTTCTGCTAATTTTATCAAGGAATACTAATTAAACATTTGACTTAGGTTTGACAATGTGTACCTTTTAGAGTAAAGAACTTTGTATTCAATTAAGTATAGCGGCAGAGCAGTGTCAATACTTTAAACTATTTGCCTAATTTATAAACAGTTATGACTGATTATATCATAATAGGAGGGAAACTACTTAACTAAGTTACAATTGTTAATATTTCCAATGCATATCATATGACCATCTATGTAACTAAAGACATATTTCAGTTAAATCTATTATTAATTTGTGTAATATATCTGAAATCCATTATAATTAACTTATAAAACATTCATATAAACAAAATAACATTTTTCTTTACAGATACCTAACACTAAGTCATAACTATTTGCAGTACCTTCCGTGCAGTGTAATGCAATGCAGATTAGACCAATTAGACATATCACACAACAATTTACAAAACCCCGAAACACTTCAAAAACCAATTTCATTGCAGTGGGATTTCTGTGTTGGCAGGCTATTGGATATAGCAGCAAAAGTTGTGTTAAGGAATAATATGTATTATGCACCAAATGTAATTCCTTTTACCCTAGTTGAAACATTAGATGGTGCTAATACATGTGTTTGTGGCAAACCTGTTTTAAATAATGTGTTTTTAATCAAACAATTTGACTCGCGTGATTGCTTTAGTACTGTAACTGTAATTAATAATAATGTAAATAGTGCTATTAACTTTCAATGTTATTTTTGCTCATCCAAGTGTTTGAGAGTAAATAATTTTTAGTGGTGTTTCATTATCTGTATTATTAAATATTAAATTATTTCTTCTAACAATTCCTTTTTTTAACATATAGTTGTTACTTGCTTAATATATTTTATTTTTGAAAATCATAAAAATATAGAGATCTGTATATAATAAAATAAATGTAACTATGATATATAAATTTAGACACAAATTTAAACTTTTTTGTATTTGAAGATCTACATTAGAATAGTTAATAATGAAGTTTTCTTATATACATTCAAAATGTTATTAACTTTCTGAGATATAACAATAAAAATTGTACAATTCTATGCTGAATTTGATAAATAGAAGGGATTCTAAAGTTTTAGAAATTAGTCTAAATCTAATTTCCAACGTACATCTTGAATAACAGGAGCTATTCTGACACTAGGTTCTGAAACAAACAAAAATTTATTTAATTATTTGGCTCAGGGGAACAAAGAGCTTAGGGTGAACACTGAACAATATAAACTATAGATTAATTGACTCACGAATCCGAATATTTGACGTAACTCTCGTAAAGATATAAGTTTGGCTATAGAACTAGTTATTGATTCGATTTGAAAATCGCCTCAATGGCGCTGACAGCGATGCTGAACAGAACTTAAAAAATAGTCGAGATGTACATTCAACTGACACCAGAATGCCCTATAAAGTATTAATAATATTTCTTATTTCAATTGATTAGTCAGGTATTACCAAGATAATTAAATGAATTAAGCAATTATCTATTTATTTATACATAGGATATGAAGATCATATTAGGAAGTTGTCCAGTCCATAATGTCAAGTTTTTTTCTCATTGATTTTGTAAGACCAGCTCTCTGTAAGCCATAAGGCTATTCTGTGCATGTGTCGTCAACCATTCTACAGATTGCTGTACCACCGACACCCATAAAATTTCCTAATATTATTATTATTTATTTTTATGTCTGAAATAAATAAAGCCTCCACACGACGACGTAATAACCGTCTTATAAGTCATGTTAATCAAAAATGAAATTTTATTAATATATAAATCTGCAAGCAACACTTTACATAAGTTACTAACCTAAAGTTGCAATCCCTTGGCGTATAATGCTGCCCCCTGCTTGTTCAGCTGCTATTACTGCCATTGTCGCCTCTATGACAAAAGTGTCTGTCCAAATTTGATTGAAACTGTCTTTCATTTCTTGTAGCACTCTATCTAGGAGGTACTGTCAAAAAAACATGCGATTTTCAGAAAAATATATAATTAATTTTACTTAAATTAAAACAACACTTCACTTAGTATTTGTCTTTTTTTGACATAACTTTTACACATTTAAAGAAAACACTTTTTTACCGGATTGAAGTTATGTATTATTATAAATTTACAATTATTTTGCATAATACATAACTTCAATCTGGTAAAAAAGTGTTTTCTTTAAACACTTCACTTAATGTACCTGTAGTATCTTAGCTTCATCATCCTTATATAAGCTGCAAAGAGCTAAGTTTATTTCCCTGACCAACGGTCGTAATTCAAATGTAGCTGTGACCAGTGAATGTAGGGCCATCACCAAGGCTGTGTCTTCATATTGTGATCCTTCCTTCAATGAGGCAACTTTCCGTTCATGTTTCCTGCGGTTCTTGCTTGAGCGATAGGAGCGGCTAAAAGTTTAGTATTTATATAACAATGCAAAGAGACAAAATAACTTCTAAATTATGTTACAATATATTGAATTATACCCAGGAAAATATTGATTCTGATTATAAAAGTTGGTAACCAAAATATTATTGACTATACCTTGATCCAGTAGAAGAGCCAATAGTGCTTCCAACATCAGAATATAAGTCATAGTCACGATTATAGTAGGGAATATGTTCATTCCTGGGTGGAGCTTTGGATTTATTCTCCCGAACTACTTGTAAGCGATCTCTATAGTTCTTGAAATTTTTCAAATTTGTCTCTAATAGATCCTTTAAATTATTAAACTCTTCTATAACTGCTGGTTTAACATCTGTCTCTGAAAGTAAATAATTGTCATATATTAGCTTTGTTTTACTGTTTATTTTAAGTGTTGTGTAAATATTGAGTCAATTAATTATGAATAATTAAAAAGGGAAATCTAATGGAATTAAATTTGATTTCTCAAAGATTTTATCATGAAAAATTCCTTTTGTTTGTGTTCAGAAAAGTTTTTTTTCTTAGAAGTGAGAATACCTAAAAACGTGTGCATGTCAAAGCTATAACATAGTCGTATAGCAGACTTAAATTCTCCATTTTCCACAGCAAACTTTATAGTTTCTATTTCATTATCACCTAGCATCTCTAGAATCCTTAAAGCCTCACTATGACGCTTTTCTTGCTTTAGAGCTTCAACAAAATCCCTGAAAAGATGAGAACAAACTTAAGATACTTCTCGTGCAAATTAGAATTGGTACTTTAAACAGGTTTACAAAGTTTGTCAGGACTGTTTTTCTAACCTATAATTGTATTTGCCTTGAATAATAAAGTAATACTTTGAACATTACCTACCAACATATTGCTTTGAATTCATCTGTAGGTAAGTGTTGTACCAATTTTATAGCCAACTCCCATTCCATAACTTCTTTGTAACATTCTAAAGCCTTTTCTATATTATCAGCCCTTTCAAACATTATCCCAGATTCTAGGTATTGTTTTTTTAACTTTAAATATGCACCAAAATCATCACAAATCTGTTTATAAATATAATCACCTGGTGTTAACATTTTTAATGCATCTCTATACAAACTATGGTATTTTACAAATGTTTTTAATTCTTCATGTTTGCTTGGACCACATTTAATGAGACTATCAACGGCTAAGAGATACCTTTTTAAATTTTTGTTAATGGTAAACCTTTTGTAGTTTTCATCCATTGCATTCAATTCATTTAGCATAGGTATGTATTCTTTGGGATCCTTTTGAGATTTATTGGCTACTAATAGCACCAGATCAAAATCATACATTCCTAGGGCAACATCAAACAACTTATTAACATCAACAATATAAAGTAGGTACTTTAGAGCTTCATCTGAAGATACTGGCAGTTTAGAACCGTTAAATTCTAGGTTTTTTAGATCTTTAATAATGATTAGTGCGCTTTCTAAGTCTTGTATTGTGTTCTTTTTAACGAAGGTGGTTAGCAATGGCAGCACTCTAGCTAATTTGTCTGTTCCTGAATTAAGCCGCTCTCTTACAAGATCACAAATGAAATCCACTTTTTTGTCACAGTCCTTATTCTCCTCACTACAGATGTAGCTAGTTGCATACATAGTTTTGGTAACATCTTTGTTTTCTAGATCTGTCAGAAAGAGGCTGAGCCACGAGTTATTATTTATTATTTCCAAAAATTTATCAATATTATCGACAAAGAGTTGAGGATTATGATCATATATTAAATTAAGATTGATTCTTTGTTTCCTCATCAAATCAAATACTTCATAGTACTTAAGAGAATTCAAGTATTCACCAACAATTTTAAGTGAAAGGGGCCTTGGTTCAATAACTTCCAGGTTACCTCGAGGCATTTGTAGCACTGTCCTTGTGTCATTAGGGACGACTACAACAATTTTTGACCCGCATTCCACTCTTCTTTTATAAACATCGGGAGATTCTGTATCATCATAATCAATTACTGCTCCCAGGCCATCTTGAGTCAGTTTGGTGCATAGCATAAAATTTTTTTTTGATGTTATGAGAAAGTAATCAGTGTGAACAAAAATTGATCCAACATTGTTCATTATGACTCTGTCCTGAAGATATAAAAGCCCCTTATGTGTTAGACCTACAAAGTAGCCTAGGTCTCCAATGGGCAAAACACAGAATTTTGGACATGCGACTGGGAATGATTCAGCTAGTTCCTCTAAGCCTTCAGAATTATATTCCATAACTTTACCAGTTTCAAGGTGAAAGTATAGCTTAGGTATCAGTGGATGGGAATGAATTCGTACAACAGCTGCAGGTAAGCTTTTAGAATAAATCTCTTCTAATCCATTTTCCAATATTGTAAATAATAACAATTTATAATTACTATCATCATCCAATTGAATAACAGCTAAAACATTTTGTTTCCACCAGTACCAATTATAATATTGAAATGGAAATTCAAATGTATTTAAACATATAGTTTTAGTAACCACATACTTGAGTGGCTTCTTCTGAATTTGTTGGTAGAATGTCAACATGTTGGCAGAACAAATAAAAAAAGAGTTGAAGTCAGAATCATCACAAGGTTCCATGAGAAACTGCACTGAGTCTATAAAAGTATCTGTCTCAATTTCTAAATTCGCCATAGGGGGTGGTACTACTGATTGACGGAATGAAGACACTAATAGTTTTTTTCCATCAATAACTGACACTATTGCATCATCTTTTATACATTTTCCAGTACTGTGGTCAACATCCCAAACCCATGAATATGTATAGTAACATCCATTTTTGAACAGAATATGGAGTGTTTTGTTGTGTGTAGTATCAAAACCATTATCCCACATAATCTGGCTTAATTTACTATGACCACTAAATGTAAGTGTCTGCTTGAGGTACCAGTGATAGTTGCTACTTGTGAATAATAGAACTTTAGGAGAACGATCCTTCAAGTCCTTACAAACTAAAGTCAAAATCTCTGAATCTTGGCTCCACAAAACTTTTTGTACTTCTATATTTTCAATTTCAGGTATTTCAAATTCTCCATGTTTCAAACCGTTTTTTTCAAAGAATGTAACAACATATTTATCTGAGAGTCTCTGCGTTGTTGCAATAGTGTTGCCACTGGGACGCCACCCCAAGTTTGCTTCAAGACCCTGCTGTCTCTCGCTGGTGTAGAGCAACTTTCCTCCACGATCAAAAACTTTAAAGCGTCTTATTCCTTCCATTGTAAATCCAACAGCAAACAAGCGTCCATGATATTTCCAAGATATTAATACTTGATTATTAATCAATGCATGTTTATCTGTAAAATAAATATAAATGATATGAATCTGATAAATAATAATAAATAAACTTAAATTATGTTAATGTTTAATATTAAAGATTCTAAATTAAAATATTACCAACAAAGAAGTCGCTTTTGGCTTTTGCAGCATGTTTGCCTTCTGAGCCATGGAATTGAGTTTCTTTCTTTCCCCATCCAACAGTTATAAATTCTTTTGCACCAAATTCTTCTGTTAGCAGGTCCACATGATTCACTACGTCATATGTGCATGACATTACCATAACCCTGTAGTCCTTTGTTACTAAAGCCAATGTCTCTTGATCGTGACTCCATTCAAATGCCTTGAACATTAGAGTTTAAAAGTAACTTATTTTGTTTATGTTCACATATGTAGTTTTACCTTGTTACTATTAATACTTAGTATGTAAAGGTTATTTAACTGAAACTATTCAGAAACTTAAAGCTATCGCTTTATTAACACTTAAGTTACAAATACAAAAACTCTTACCAAGATCCCATCTTCACAGATACCTTTTAATTCAAGATCAGCACCAGTTTCAGTCATTCCAAATATTTCCCCATTTGATAGCCCAATGCTCAGGGTGTTTACCAAACTCAGATAAGTTGCATTGACTGGCGCGTTACGGAGTGAGGATATCTCAGAAAGGTCTTTAGACCATTTTAACCTTCCATTTTTAGTAAAACATCGGACAATAAGGTTATGTGTGCATATAAATAATTCTCCGGCAGGGCATGCTCCATGACGACCATAGCAGGCGCATGATATTTCATCACTTAAATAATCAAGTTTTCTCGCGGAAGTTCGCCAAAGTTGTAAATTCCGCATTTTCTTTGTAAAACTTGATTGAGTTCCTCTAACACAACATGAAAGCAACAAGTTAAAAAAACACACCCTTCCACAATGAAAGCATGAAAATTTTGCTAATCAATAAAAGTGAAGTCACAGAATATGCTAGTATATGAGTTCACATTTCACAACTGCTTAAAATTTGAACTATCTATGATTTAAACCACAGACTACCCTCTGAAAAACATTTTAAATTAATTTTTCATCATTGGAAACCCATCGCTCAGGTACAAATTCTGGATTTAGGTTTTTATGGTGTCAATATTAATAAAATTATTTAAGCACTCTTCAAAATTATTGATAATGTGTATATTTTTAATATGTCACTTACCTATCTTGTATGCGTAGAATGTAATGAAGAATGACTGCTTTAGCAGGAATAATAATAATAATAGATATAGGTCACACAGCGGCACCACCGAAGACGACCCACTTATAGATCATGTCCAAACTGCAATCGATTCCCTTTTATCTCTATCACCTGCTGAAGTCGTTATACTCGGCGATTTTAATGCCCATCATTCTGAGTGTTTGAACTCTCGTACGACAGACTATTCGGGAAGAGGCTTTCATGATTTCGCTCTTGCATGTGGTTTAAATAAACTGGTCACAATGACTACGCGAATATCAGAACTAGCTGACTTTCGCTATCTTATGCTGACTTCTCACCCAGACTTCTACGAAGTTACTGTGGATGCTCCGATAACTGCCTGGTGGTGGTACCGTAGTGCCTACTAAGCTAAGATCCCGCCCGCATTTTTAGCATGCCGTCGTGTCTGGCACTGCAAATCGGCTGATTGGGATGACTTGCGTCATTTCTTTGCAGCATGACCCATGGTCACAAGTCTGTTTCAAGGGTAGTAATCCTGATACCATCGATGAGTGTATCGTCGATGTGGTAAATGGTAATACAAGCTATGAAACTGTATATCCCATAATGTGTGGTTCCATTCGTGGGAAATCTCAGCTATGGTTTGGTCATTCTTGCAAAGAGGCTTCCCGTTTTAGATAGATATAAAACCTATATAGGTTACGCAACGGCTATAAAGGATGCCGATGTAGCTCTGTATAAAAGAAACTTAACGCGGCCTTCCAAAGCCTTAACCGAGAAATTTTGAGGTCATAATCGACGATATGAGGTCAAAATCATAAAACATATACATTTGGTAAGGCCGTTTTATTTATTTTTATTTGTAACTTATTCCAGATCGGCAAAATACTGTAATAAATATGTGACAGGTGATGAAGCTATTGTGTACGTTCAAGTAAAAAAGTTATGTGTGTACGGTCTAATGTAGAATCACGAATCACTTTGGTACATTTGGTGTAACACGTCAAGCACCAGGAAGTTCAGTAAAATTTTATTTTTTTTGAAATTATGTATACTGTGAAAAACGAGATGTTGAAAAGTCTATTCATTACTTATTTAATCATTTCAAAAAATCGTCGTCGAAAGTTATATGTCATTTTGTAAGAACGAAATGACGGAATCAAGATGTCTTGGAAAAAATGGTATTTTTTTAAAGAATGAGTGGCCTTTAGCTTTTATCCATTTCTTTCGCATTTGGACGTCCTTTAGAACGATAAAAAAACAATTTGTCAGGCTCATTGCGGGTTTTATTTGCACATTTCGGCACATCATATGATTTCATAATAATTATAATTTTTAATGAAACGTAACGAAGGGTGTTGTGAGATGACGTAACACCATCGGAATCTAATTGTCGTATCAAAGTACTTTGTATCGTATAGTATCTTTCACTTATATTTTTTATTTTTGAGGGAAAATAGGGTTTGTATTCAAAATTAGTTAACATTCTTAATTGCTGAAAAGCTCGCGAAAATGGTCACCTTTTGGTCATTAGCAAAATCAACTCAGGGAAACTTTTTCCAGTCATCAGATCACTCGATGGTTCACTCAGCGAAAGAGAAAGCAGAGCTCCTTTGAGTTGTAACTCCACGCTTGATGACTTACAAGGACCTTACCCCCTACTATTGCGCATAGCGGGTTTTCAATGCCAGAATTCGATTCGAACAAACTGGTGTGCGGAAGGCTTTTTATCCCCCGATTTACTTACCGACAAGTCGAATAGCCCTGACGACCTCTTTCGTCGATCGTACTTAAGACATGTGCTTCCGAGTTGACTTAGGCGCTCAAGCGGCTCTTTCAACTGTCGTACTCTTCGGGCGTAGTTCCAAGTTCATAGAAGACTGCCCATATTCACCCCATTCCTACAAAAGGACCGCTCGGACCCATCCAGCTACAGACCTATCGCAATAACTTCTTTATTTTTAAGCTAATTGGGTGTATTATCAATAGGCAGCACTTGCGATATCCGGAGGAGAACCAGCTAATTATTGATCGTCAGCATGGCTATCGCCTAGGTCATTCGGCTGGTCATCTTTTTGCCTGTCTGACTCTAGTGGGCCAAGCTGTGGAAAGTAAACCCACTTGGTGCAAGGACATCACTGAGATTTTCTTTAACACCTTATTCCATATTGTAATTTGATTATGAACGCGAAAAGATATGTGCAATGGCGCAAAATCAAAAGAAGTTTTTAAAATAATATACGTGTTCCAAATTCAAAATAATTAAAAAGTTGATAAACAGAAAAGTTTTTAGACTTGTTATAGAAATGTTGAATGCATCAAAAGGAGATAAAGCGTTTGTCAAGTAAATCACATCCCTTAATTAAAAGTTTTGTTGTTTCTATACTTACTGATTATTTTAAGATTGTTTCTCATTTCAAGGGCATACATAAGGATACATAATATCTACTCTTTTAAATTACATTTATAACTGAAATTATTCACTAAAATTAAAACCAATCAACTTAATAGTTACATATTTTATTATCTACATACATATATGTTTTTAAGACTAAAGATTTTCACACTTCAGGATAGTATGTGGTTTCAAACTTCTTCCTAGCTTTTGGATATGGCCTCAAAACTTTGGGTATATATGGAGGTAGATGTTCATCTAATCTGCGTTTGTATGGATTAACACCTAATTCAAATGGCCTTCTCTTAGCTTCAAAGAAACGGGTTTTGTGTTTAATTTTGTAAATATTTTCCCAAAGATATACTTCCGGTAGTAAATTATGTTTGGGACGATTAGAAACTAAATGTTTATATCTATCCTCAAGCCAACAACGTCTATTATCATCTTCTATATCAGCTACAACCTGTTGATCCTTACCAAGATAGGGTTTCATTTCATGTTCACGAGCTTCTGGCATATTTAGATAAAACTGAACTAGCATTTTTAAAACATCTAGGTTAAGCCCTTTTACTTGACTATTTTCAATAGTTTCGAATAATTTCATTGGTGCAGTACCAAAACAAATGTTGTGTTTCAAGTTGTTGTCAATCGTATCAATATTCATGGTAATTGTATTTAGTTGGTATGCATAGAGTGATATTAAGTGTCCATTGGTAATAACTGTTTGAGTGGATAATGGATATGTTATGTCATTGTATGTTGTAAATCCTTGGTAGTTAGCCTGAGCTAATAACCAACCGAAACTGGCTACTATAGCTTGGCAATGTAAGGCCTCTAAATTATCCTGTGGTCCATATGATTCCTTTCGATTTAAAATGTGTCCTCTACCATGAAATGAGAGGAGTCCAAATTCATCTAGATCACCTGGCCAAAATCCTAAAACAAGTTTAATGTAAAAAAAAAACTTGTAACCTTATTTATATTACTAAAAATATTATGTGCAACAGATTTACCTAAATAAATAAAAAAATATCTACTTAATTAAATTCTAGGTGTTTTATTGGTAACATTATATGCAGACAATGTCTGTCCCTTGTCTGGATATTTTTTTAAAGTTATACTTCTTTAGGCGCGTTTTAAAAATTGATGAGAGTGAAATTTTTGATGCGCGCGCACCGTGACACAAAATTAACAGTATGAAGTTGCCCACGGAAGATGCTACGGCATTGGACATAACTTGAAAACGACATTCGAATAATAATAGAATTTATGTTACACTTAATGTAAGAGAATAATACTTATTTATTTAATTTTTCAAATGTAAACTGAACTTTATTGACTATAATGACTCCTTTTCCAGTCTTTGATTATTTAATTGTAATTAATTATTTGCATGCAATCAAAAACTATTATTAATAATGCCAAAGAAGTATAACTTCATACGCGTGTACATAGCTACAGGCACCCTTATTTTTTTAGTTGACTCAATAGTAATTTTCATAAAAACATTTACTTGATTGTCTTGCAAGATCAGACTATATTAACTTACATATCGACGCAAGAAAACGTAATTGCGTAAGCATCAAAAACACAAAAATACATAAATTACATAAATTTCATCAGGAAAACATTCTGTCGATTTCCTAACTAATCTTATACCAGGAAACTTATATTTTTGCGACGAACAAAAAAATCACTTAAGCTATAGCTATAGCTTTTATAACAAAACTTGTATGTTTTTTGCTTTAAATCTACCAAAAATGAGTATTTTTGATTAATTTGTTGCTAACGCCATTCTTGCGTTCAGAAAAACAAAACAGAGGCTTCACTATTCAGACTGAATGAGATTTTTTGATGAATGTATGAGGTCAAAAACTCTACAAGTAATTCAAAAGGATATTTTTATAGCTAATACGTCCTTCTATATAATAGCTATAAAAATAAATATATATATTTTTTAATCGTGTTCCTTGCATGTAAAGTATTGAAAAGGTTTTTTGGCAGTGGTTTGTCTGGTTGTTTTATTGTGTTGATGGGACCAAAAAGGGTTTAGCAATTTGCCTAATAGATAACTCTATTAAAATAGTGGTCTATATTTAAATTTGACTAAAACTTTGTTTCTTACATGAATATTTTCTTGGATTATATACAACTAATTGGAATACTTATATATAAACATATATACATATTATTTGATCATCATAACAGCAACATACCTGGTATGTTTGTTCCATGTCTAAACTCTACGTTATAACCAACACTCTCAGGTAAGTAAGAAAACTTTTCAACTTTAAATTCAGGGTTTGTTGCCTCACTGTATGGAACAAATGGCTTCAATGGAAGGTGATTTCGAACTGTTAAAAATGGTGTTCCTAAAAAACAAGATTTTTTTACTGCATTAAATAAATATACATACATATTATTGTATGTCATATGAATATAGTTCCGTAACAAGCTGTATATCGCATAAACTTATCAAAATGTATCAATTTCCATAATGTGAGGTTACTTGGGTTAAAATCATTCAAAGATACATCCTAATTATGCCTCAATGGCATTACAACAACCCCATAGTTACATCTGGCATTTATTAGTCCATTGCTACCAGAATTAAGTGATTTGTACAGTTAAAATCAATTTTTATAAAGCAATATTTTCCAAAAAAGGAATCAAGCAAAACAATATGAAAATTCACTAGTACAAACTTCTATGTATTAATGTTGACTGTCCTATTTAGCATGGCAGACTTGTAATTTTTATGATTATTTGATTCTAGTTGTAATTGCACCTCAACTACTACTCCTTGGTCTTTTTTTTAATAAATACTATATTTAGCATTTCTACTTAACAAATAAACTGTATTCTAGTTAGTTTTTGCTAGATAGAAATAGTTTTTGTTACATGATTATCAACAGCTACCTTTATATTGTACTGGCCGGTCAATTGGTTCATACAATCGATCTTTTAGGGGAGCATATTGTTTTCTCCAATTCACAACATTATCTGGAACATTAGAACCTCCCATAAACCAAAATGCTTCATGTCTTGGATCATAATCAATCTGAAATGATGCAATTTTAACCTATACAAATATAGCTTAGAGGTTTAGTCTATCTTTGGTTTGTACCATATTTCAATAGTCCCAATATAAATGGGCGATCAAGTTTTTTTTCATAGATAAAGTAGCTAGCTACGAAACCTTAAACTAATTCAAGTAAACTGTTACTTCACAAGAAAATAAAAGAGGAATTTACCTGTGATGGTAAAATGTGAGGCACTTTATCTGCAGCATTGTTAGTTATAATCCTGTTTATTTGTCTTACAATATTTTTTGCTAGATTATCTTCCTTTTGTGACTCTTCCAACTGGCAATCATCACTCCTCCTATGATATCAATGACAATTTCACATCTTAATAATACAGTGCATAGTTACCACTTACTAACTGAATCTTAAAGATTTAACATAATCCTTACCTAATACTGAGGTTTTCCATAACAATACAGTCTTCAACTTGAGATTTGATTTCATTAACAATTGAGTCTGCTAATTCTGAAGTCTCACTGTATGTGGTAGGAAGTGATTCAATCGATTTGAAATGAGTTCTTGTATAAAACTGGACAAGAGGCATAGCATTGTACGGGAAACGATCATCTCCTAACATAATACATGGCCATCCATAATAACGAGGCATATTTAGAGCAATTTGCTTTTCTTCAACTGTGTTAATCTTTTTAATTTTTTCATATACTGCTTGTCTTTTTCGCAATTTTCTTGCTTGTAAAGACATGTCTTGAATTTGAGGATAGTTTGGGGTTTCAGTATACTCATTTTCCTCAGTTAAGGCCACTTGAGCATACCTACGTATACTTAATTGTTTTGCTTTGGTAAAAACTCTCTGTGCTCTCACAGAAAGCATCTTGATAATATTTTATTATAACTTATATACTATTTAATTTAAATTATAATCAACAATCTTGAAGGTTCTACATTAGTACAATAATTCAATAGTTTACTGTGATTGCTTTGATTTACCCAGCCTATGAAGATTTCGTTGTATGTACCTATAATGTTATAACCAAAAAATTAAAATGATATGTAACATTACTATACAGTCTAGTTTAGTATATAATAACTCTTATTTCTTAACCTTAGACGCATGTGCGTTTTTGCTTGGTTTCTCAACTCATTTAAGAATTAAGATTTATCAAATGAAGTTGGTTAACTGTTAACTGTTAAGTCAGAAATTCCATTGACCATTGGTCAAGTCATAATGACAACGTCATTTGAAACTGTTATAGTTTGTAAAAACCACAGTAAAATTTACAAAAACATAGTAATAAACTAGGCTGTATGTTTTAGGGCAAAATATTCAATAAAAAAAAAATATTGGTTGTTTGTAAAGTAGGTTTACGATCGAGATGTTTACGTGATAACGTCTTATTGGTGATATAAGTTTTTGGGAAGTAAGGAATTAATGAAGATAACAATTTTTTCAAATTTTAAATTACATCTATCGTTTTATTCACACTTTTGATGATAAATTTCGGGTGTAAAATGACAAGTTTACTTATTCGACTATGATATACATTTTTCTTCATACATTCACGGAATGACTGGCAGCGCTCGAGATGAGACGGGAGATCGGTCCGTCTCTCTCTCGTTATACCTGCGATCGCGCTCGTGAGGTTTTGGTGTGACACAAGTTTCTGAACATGTCACCCGACTAAAACGATTTTAAAGACGTTATCACGTCAATATTGGTTGTTTGTAAAGTAGGTTTACGATAGAGATGTTTACGTGATAACGTCTTATTGGTGATATAAGTTTTTGAGAAGTAAGGAATTAATGAAGATAACAATTTTTTCAAATTTTAAATTACATCTATCGTTTTATTCACACTTTTGATGATAAATTTCGGGTGTAAAATGACAAGTTTACTTATTCGACTATGATATACATTTTTCTTCATACATTCACGGAATGACTGGCAGCGCTCGAGATGAGACGGGAGATCGGTCCGTCTCTCTCTCGTTATACCTGCGATCGCGCTCGTGAGGTTTTGGTGTGACACAAGTTTCTGAACATGTCACCCGACTAAAACGATTTTAAAGACGTTATCACGTCAAAAATCGATTAATAATCAGTCAAGTTCTTTTTCGCTTCGAAATCATTTTCGAAACCGAAGAAGAACTCAGATGACGAGACGCAATGACAAATTTGCTGCGAATGCGATAAGCCATTGTGGAAAGACAGGAAACGGTTACAGATTAAAACTCGTCTTTTGACACTTTGGTACCATTACATACCATAAATTAGACGACACGAATTGTCATTTTCATACAAATTTAGTTTTCGACTTTCTATATACACAACTTATAAATAAGGCATGGGTCTCCCCCAGGGGTGTTGACTTTATTTGGACACGTATTGGAAGTAAAAAAGTCCACCGATCTTTGGGGGTTGTCAGTTCAAATAATATCCTCAATAATTGAATGTATTTCCCCATTTCTGGCAATTGTGTTCAACTCTTGTGTCGCATCTGGTGTGTTTCCGGACTTAATGAAGTTAAGCAAGGTGATTCCACTCTTCAAATCTGGTAGTACAACCGATCCTACGAATTTTCGCCCTATCTCAATTTTGCCTACACTGAGCAAAATTTTTGAGAAAATAATTTTAAAGCAAATGCTAAAGCATTTTAACAGACAGAATCTTTTTCACTCCAAACAATTTGGATTTACTAAGGGTCGGTCTACTGCTGATGCAGGTGTGGAACTACTCAAAAATGTATTCGAGGCTTGGGAGAATTCACAGGATGCTTTAGGCATATTCTGTGACTTGTCCAAAGCTTTTGACTGTGTTTGCCATGACACACTTATCAAGAAACTACACCACTATGGCATTAGAAATAAGGCTCTTAGACTTCTCAGTTCATATTTAGACAATAGAATACAAAGTGTAGATATCAATGGCAAAAAATCAAAAGGATCTGTGGTAACTATGGGTGTTCCGCAGGGTTCAATTCTAGGTCCTTTCTTATTCCTTATCTATATCAATGATTTACCTTTTTGTGTAAGGGATGATCACAAAATCCTATTATTTGCGGATGACACTTCGCTTGTTTTTAAAGTTAAGCGTCAACTTGAAAATTTTGACCAAGTTAATTTGGCACTATCTAAGGTTGTCCATTGGTTTAATGTTAATAATCTGCTTTTGAACTCAAGTAAAACTAAATTAATAAAATTTTCTACGCCTAATGTGAGGCAGTTAAGCACCAATGTACAACTGAATGGAGTAGAGTTGGACCCTGTTGAGTCAACTGTTTTTCTTGGCATTACTGTTGACGCCAAACTACAGTGGGGCCCACACATTAACAAATTGTCTGGAAGGCTCAGTTCAGCTGCTTATGCTGTAAGGAAAATTAGACAAATTACTGATGTGGATACTGCCAGAATTGTTTATTTCAGTTATTTTCATAGCTTGATGACGTACGGCATTCTCCTTTGGGGAAACTGTGCGGATATTAATACAATCTTCTTATTACAAAAAAGGGCTGTCCGCGCTATATATAACTTAGGTCCTAGAGTTTCTCTCCGAGAGAAATTCAAAGAGATAAACATTCTGACTGTAACTTCACAATATATTTTTGAAAATTTACTTTATGTTTACAAAAACGAACCGGATTTTGTCAAATTGTCTGATCTTCACTCCCGAAATACTAGGAACAAAAATAATTTAACAGTTCATGCTACTCGCCTTCATAGAATAAGCAACTCGTTCATGGGTCAATGTATACGCTTTTACAATAAACTTCCTATGGATGTTCGTAAACTTCCCCTTAAGAAATTTAAATTTTTTATTAAATCAAAATTATTAACTAAAGGATATTACAGGATATCCGATTATTTAAATGATAGAAACGCCTGGGATTGAGCTGCTCGCTTATACAGCTATCGCTTGTGTTTTTTTAAGCTGTCCTTCACTTCTTTTTTTTTTCTTTGCATGTTGTACATATTTACAATCTGACATGTCTTGTGCTTTTGCATATGCATTTTATTTTATTCTATTGACATGTTTGTGCTTAGTGCATATTCATTTTTTTAAATTTTTTTTTTCTATATTACTGACATGTTTTGTGCTTAGTGCATATTCATTTTTTCTTTTTCTACAATACTGACATGTTTTGTGCTTTTGCATACAATATTTTACACTTTGACATGCCAAGTGAATAATGTTTATATTTCGATTATATTTTTCAATTTCATTATTTTTTCCTTGCTTTAAGGTACACCTTAAAAATACATTTTGTATCCATTGTAAGTGTAAACATTATGCGGGTATATCATAAACTCTTTTGCTTGATTTATAATTTGATACATTTTAGTCTATAGTTATTTTGGGCTGGCGATCTGAGTGAGTTGTTGCCCCACATATTTTTATGGTGCCACTGGCGGTATTGTTGTGTACCGGGTTGTGCAGCTCCCTTAAAAATGGTTGAGCTGCATGAGCTATTCGGGGCATGCTAGCCGTCTGCTGGCACAGGCTTGCTCAGATCGATCTGGTTCTTTCTTCCAAAGACCAGTCCAGTAAATACTCTGCATTTGTTTACACCAATTTATTAATTTATTATTGTATTATCTGGACTATAAAAGAGACTAAGACCCCCGAGTTTGTTTCGACATTTTTTCTCAGGGCAGTCAGTTAGGAAATGTCGACTTCATCTAGTTTAGGATGACATTGTAAAAGTGATTTATATAGTCCTACTTGCAAGAATAAACTATTTCATTTCATTTCATTTCATTTCGTAAAACACAGAGGCCCCAAAAAATTAAAAAAATCTAATTATGACTGGCAGAGTAGAGGGCTATCTCCTAGACCTCAAGGCCGATCCCCTAATCGCTAGACCAATTTATGAGAGGCCCTTGCGGGTTTTGCAGGTTTTCCAAAGATAAGACGATGTGGAAGAAATTGTGCAGCGACACTAACACAACTAATACCTTTTATTATTATAATTAAAGAGCGCGACTGAAATTCTAACACCATATTATTTACCCTATATTTAATATTTTTATCTTATTGATAATGAGTGTCGAAGAAAGACAATAATAAATCTCTCAAATGTAAAACAAAACCTGCAAAATGTTATTTTTCTCATTTTTTAGCATAAGGTTTGAATACCAAACCAAACCTTTAATTTATTTCCTATTTTACAAAAAAAAGCTTTATGCAAAAACCGTTTTTAAATTTTCTACTTGTATTGCCATTTTTTAAATTAATAACATTACTAACAAATGTCATGTCATTTAATTATTATTATTTTTTTTATAGAACGGGCAGGAGGCTCACCTGATGGTAAGTGATACCGCTGGCCATGGACACTCACAATGCCAGAGGGCTCGCGAGTGCGTTGCCGGCCTTTTAAGAATTGGTACGCTCTTTTCTTGAAGGACCCTAAGTCGAAATGGTTCGGAAATACTTCAGAGGGCAGCTGGTTCCACAAAGTGGTCGTGCGCGGCAAAAACTGCATTGTAAAACACTCAGTTGTGGAACGGCGGACGTCGAGGTGACGACGGGTGGAATTTCGTATTTTTCGACGACTCGACGTCCGATGATGAAATTCAGCTACAGGTATTAATCCGAGTAACTCCTCTGAACACTCTCTATGGTAAATGCGGTAGAAGATGCAGAGTGAGTAGTGACCCCACATCTCTACGCAACGCCAAAGGATCAAGTAGCTCGGAGAGGGACAATGGTCGTCGACGATTCGAACCGCTCTTCGTTGAATACGGTCTAGTGGAAAGAGCTGGTACTGGGGAGCCCCCGACCATAGGTGAGAACAGTACTCCATGTGGGGCCGAATTTGCACTTTATAGAGTTGCAAGCGGTGGCCCGGACTGAAATGGAATTAAAACTGCTTTTATAGTAATTATTAGTATATAGGGTGGAAGGGAAAATATTATATTTTAACCGACAATCTATGATGTTTGTTCTTAATACATATATAAATTGGGATAATTCACTCTTTGTCACCCCTTTTTTCTATTTAAAATTTCTTACGCTTTACGTCTGCAAAATTTAAACATACAAACCTTGTGCGTTTTCCAATTACAGAGCATAATGCGACTCAGTGCCGCACAATGCCGCATAATGCTGAAGCTTAATTGGAACGTGAATTAGTTTTCAAATGCATCAGCAGAGTGGGCTAAGTCAGTGTTGAAAAAAAAATGTTCTGAGTTAGCAACCTCATTAATGTATAAATAATGTGGTTAACAATAATAATTGGTTGAAAACTTTTTACGCTTATTTTAATAATCAAATTATTTCATTAACATTTTTTTACTGAAATAAGAGAAAACCTTTAAAGAATATAAGGTTTTAACAAGCTAAATTAACAGTAAAATATATAGTTTCATGTAAGAAGTTTATATCATTTACGTTTTGAGTAATTTTTTTTAATGATTTCAAAAAAAAATTTATACTTTTTCAAAGCCATTGCAATGTTTACAAGAGTATAATCTTGTAAAATAAATTTGTTTACAGATCCGAATTTTAAAATAAAATTGTATTCATATTTTAAATGTGGAATATAAAAAAGTAACTATTTATACCTTCATCCATGTTTATATTTATTTTTATTAGCAGTTTGAAATAACTTTAATTATTTTCAAAGTCTACGACGACACAAATTTTTCAACAATAAATAATATTTACTAACGAAAATTTCGATAAATGCCAACTTAAAGAGAAACACTGGTCAATTTTCTGTCACTGTGTTGGTATTTTTTGCGAGAAGCACGCGAGAGCATTAGTTTTGAGAGTGCTCAATTGTGCGAAGCGTTGCTGTAGTTGGAACATCAACGTTGAGCATTATGCCGCATAATGCGCTCTAGTGCTGTAATTGGAAAACGCACCTTAGAAGTTGAAATTGTTTCTGTCTTATCTAGTCTGTGGATTATACTAAATCTGTGATGCTGATGCAACATTTTGTCATTTTCAGAACCACCTGCCAAACCAAACTAATTCTAACCAAGACTTATTTGTAATTGGCAAAAGATTGTTGCAAATCATGGATGACGATATGATTTTCGATCCCTCTTTAAAGAAGAAGAAGAAAAAGAAGACTGGTTTTGATATGGAAGCAGCGATGGCCGGTGAGCTGAGTGAAACCACGAGTGCAGACGTTCCTGCTGAAACGGGTGACGTCGACGTACCAGAAGACGATAGCTTGGACTTAGATAATTTCGGAAAGAAGAAGAAGAAGAAAAAGAAGACATTCTTTAATCTAGATGAATTAGACAATGCTTTACCGGAAGCAAAAGATGAAAAACTACCTGTAGAGGAGCCTGAACATCAAGACGAGGAGCTTATAGATGATTTAGATCTGGATATAGATTACACTAGAACAAAGAAAAAGAAAAAGAAGAGAAATTTAGATGAGATTGTTGGAGAAGAAGATGTCAAAGCTGGAGAAGACCCTGAGAGAGAAGAGGATCAAAATGGGGAATGGCATGGTAGTGATCGTGATTACACTTATGATGAACTGCTTGAGAGGGTCTTTGATATTATGCGAGAAAAGAACCCCAGCATGGTTTCTGGAAAAAAACAAAAGTTCATAATGCGTCCACCACAGGTAGTTAGAATTGGAACAAAGAAAACTTCATTTGCTAATTTCACAGAAATATGTAAAACATTGCATAGACAGCCTAAGCATTTGTTAGACTTTCTGCTGGCAGAGTTAGGAACAAGTGGCTCTGTGGATGGCAACAGCCAGCTAATTATTAAAGGTCGTTTTCAGCAAAAACAGATTGAGAATGTCCTGCGTCGATATATTAAGGAATATGTTACTTGCCATACATGTCGCTCACCTGATACAATCCTTCAAAAAGATACTCGACTTTTCTTCCTTCAATGTGAAACTTGTGGATCCCGTTGCTCTGTTGCTAGTATTAAATCTGGTTTTCAGGCTGTTACTGGCAAGAGAGCAGCAATACGTGCAAAGACTGCATAGAGTATTAGTAAATAGTAATAATAAAATTTTTAAATCCAGGATTTGGGGTACATACAGTGGATTTCTATTAATTTGATTGTCTAAAATACTGTATAGTAAAATTATTCTTATTAACCCATCATGTATGATACTTGGTGCTTGAGTATGTGTTCTTTAAATTTTTTAAACTAAGATACAATCACTTTACTTTTAATTGTGAAATATGGCATATTACAATGTGTAATTTATTGAATACACTTTTATATATACCTGGCTCCTGATTTTGTTATTTTATAAATATTTGTATTGTTTTCAGTATATTATGTATGACCATCAAATTTATTTAAAAAGCTATTAGAAATATAAAAGCAATATGTTTATATAAATCTTTACTGTCAGGGTTATTATCCAATGCTACTAAATATTGTGTTCCTATACATGATATTTTTTTGAATTGTTAAATTTGAAAGCCTGAATGTACCCCATTGTAACTTAAATAATGTATAGTTTCATCTGTAATATTCTCATTGGTACACAATGTTTTACAAATGATGTTTTATTTCCAAACCTTAAATTTTTTTTATAACAATTATTTAATTAACTATCATCACTTAATGAGCATAAAAGAAAAAGACAGAGAAAAATAATTTCAAATTTCAATGTTCAATTGAAAAAAAAAAACTTTTAATTGAATAGTAACAAATATATTAAAGTATGCAGCAATAATTGTTTCAATAGAAAACAGTAATAAAATATTTTGTTATATTAATAGTATTTCTTAAATAACTTTACATATGCTACAATAGTTATCATCACTAATCATTTATTTATCTTTAACTAATTGTATTTCTTTGCCATCAATATAATTAGACAGACTTCTAGCATACATGTCTAATCGCTGTGTCATAGCAAATCCCCATTTGTCTTTTATTTGCCGACACATGTTCAAGTCAATCTGTGAAATTAATAGACCATCCATAGTTCTTGACAAGCTTGGAGTTCTAGTACCATCAGGTGCTGTGACATAGCTAGAACCATAAAAATGACCAAAATCATTATGAGCTGGTTTTCCATCTCCAGACGTAAATTCATTTGGAAAAACTTCTGTTCCAACTCTGTTTACAGCACATGTAAAATAACTGTTGGCTATAGCAGCATTTCTTGCTTCAATTGCCCAAAGATGTTCACTTAAACCCGAAACAGTAGCAGATGGATTAAAGACTACTTCAGCACCATTAAGTCCAAACATTAACCAGTTTAAGGGATGGTGCCTTCCATAACAAATATTAATAGCAATTTTTCCATATTTTGTATCAAAGACAGGATGGCCAGTGTTACCTTCAAAATAATATGTTGATTCATTAAAATCACCAACTCTAGGGATATGATTTTTTCTATGGCTACCCATTACTATTCCCTTTTCATTCATAACTACAGCAGTATTCCAAATAAGATCTCCTCGCAACTCATCTCTTTCCAGAATGGGTGATATAATAACCATATTATACTTAATGGCAAAAGGTTTGAGAAATTGTGTGCTAAGACCATCTGTTATATTTTCAGCAAACTCACACCAAGGAGTCTTTTCACGGGTACAAAACGCGAATGGCATGCTCCAAGCTTCCTGTAAACATAAAACATTCACACCTTCTTCACCAGCTGCCTCTATTAACTTTGAAACTTTATTGAATATTGCCTCCCTTTGTTGCTTTATAGGTTTATTTGTGGAAATTGCAATAGAATGCTGTATAACACCAATCCTAATTTTTCTAGGAGATCTTGTTTCCTCTGAACGCCCCGGAAAATCATATCCCGATATTTCAAAATGGTTCGAAGCAGCCAATTTTATACTAGATTCTTTTAAGGCAAGATGGTGTTGATCTACTCGTCCATAATAAATTCTGTTAAACTCTTGCAATTCTTCATTGTTCAAAGATTTTACTATAATTTCATCAATACTTTTGATATTCTGTTTTTCTGTAGAATCCATTGTTATTAAAAAGTAAATATAGTAACCTAAAATGAAAAAAACTTTTATGATAATATAAAAAACATGACCACTGGTTACTAAGTCATATAAACACACGTCTCTACCACTCTACCTCAAAAGAACTTGATTTCTGCTAGTCAATCAAACGTATTACGTTCGCTATGTTGGATAAAGTTTTGTAAATTGCGATCAATAATGTGTTGTCAGTAATATATAACTAATTAATCCATTTTTGTATTCAATTTACTGTGACATTACATTTTATCTTATATATTAATGTTTCGAAGGTCAGCTATACTTGATAAGCAATGTAAAAACATAACATTAAAGGTTTTTAAAATTAACAAACAAGTTTCAAAATATTAACTTATACTAATTAAACCATCAATGATATTATCAACATATTTTTTTCTATACATTTGAAAATCAGAAACAAACCGAAGATAGAAAATAATTCTAATGATTTTACCTCTGCTTGATTAGTTTTTTTTTTTTTTTTTTCCTTTATGGCTCTGGCACGGTTTGTGCATTAGCCAGTGTCAAGTAGGTATAAGGTTTTTATAAGTCGCTGTTTTAATTATTTACAGTTTATGAATAATAAAAAACGAAGGAAACTAATCGCGACATAACATAGATGATTGAAAACGCATTAAATTTACAACAAAATCAGAATAGTTACATAAGGGGAAAAATTAATCAAAATTATAGTTTAATGTTATTATTTACAATAAATATACTTATAATACTATATACAAGGGGATTTAAATCTCGAAGAAGTAAAGAAATATTGGTAGGAAGGGGAACAGAGAGAGATACTAAAGAAGTGTATAAGGAAGAATGGTCATATTTAGGACAAGAAAAGAAAACATGATTCAGGTCAGAATAGCTCTCGCCACACTCACAGGCGGTACTAGTTACGATACCAAGTTTGTGCAAATGAACTGGAAGGCTGTTATGTCCCAGACGCATACGGATTATAGTAGAAGTGGTGGTTTTACCAAGCGACAATTTGGCAAACCATGGCTTCCTGGGAACGGATGACTGTATAGCATACAAGAAACGACCCTTAATCCGGCCTTTCTCTTCCCAACACATATTCCACGATTTGTGGAGATATATGCCGGGCAAAGCAGCAAGATCATGGCCAAAATTCTTGTACGGGTGTACGTCACCGGTCTCAGTAGCACTGTTAGCCAAACTGTCAGCTTTTACATTTCCAGAGATACCACAGTGACTAGGTATCCAACAGAATGAAACTAAATAGTTGTGTAATTGGCAGTGCAACAGCTTTCTCTTACATTCAAATATTACATGAAAAAATGGGTTAAGTTTTAGTGAAAATTTTGCTAAGCTCTGTAAAGCACTTAAGGAATCGGTAAATATAACGGTTTTATTGAGTTTGAAACACAACACATATTCAAGAGCTTTTAGTAGTCCAAAACATTCACCCGTAAAGACCGATGATTCCGGAGGTAATTTAATTTTCTGAACTATGTTGTATTGTTTGTGAAACACTCCAACACCAACACACCCATTGGAGTGTTTAGATGAATCTGTGTACATTTGATGCCAGTTAGGCCATTTGCTATTGACATTGCAATTAAAAATTGCATTGGCATTAAAATCAGATTTTTCAATGCCAAGAGAAAAGCAAATCTCTGGAGAAAGAAGAAGAGAATCATAAGAAGAGCTAAATAGAGGAAGTACATTAAAGGAATGAGTTGGGGCTTGTAATTGTTTGAATTTCAGGAAGCTTTTTAATAGACAAGGTATAGGTTTATGTGAAGAGGGTAATTTTAGAGAAAGAGACTCCAGTTTGGAGATGAGGGGATGATGGAACTGGACAATTCTAAAAATTAATCTATCTGACAGATATTGACGTCTTAAGTTTAATGGAGGGTCACAACATTCTATTTGCAAAGCATTAACCGGGCTTGATTTCATGGCACCAGAAACAATCCTTAAAGCCCTAGACTGTATGAGGTCTAGTTTTCTAAAGCCAGCTACATTACCTGGATCTAAGAAAAAGGTCCCAAAATCCAGTACACTTCTAATAACAGCATTATACACCAACCTCAATGTGGCTGGGTGAGCACCCCACCAAACTCCACTGAGACATCTCAGCATGTTCAAGTGTCGCTCACATTTACCAACTACAAATTCGCAGTGTGGTTGACCTGTTAGTTTAGAATCAAGTATAACTCCTAAGAACTTTACTTGATTATAAACGGGTAATATATGACGATCATATGTTATAGTAGGTGAGGGAGGAGTTCGGGATTTAGTGAAAAGTACAACGGAACTTTTTGAGGGAGACAGATCTAGGCCATTTGCATCCATCCAGGATTTTAGCAAAGATAAAGAAGAGGAAACATGTTGTTCAGCAATACTTACACACATATCAGAGGCATAAATAACTAAGTCATCGGCATATTGTAATAAACTAACTGAATCTCCAATTGAATCTTCTAGGTCATATGTATAAATATTGTACAATAAAGGGCTCAGAACAGACCCTTGTGGCAAGCCCCTCCATACCAACCTACTAGGCATATAAGGGCCGCCAACATCTAAAATAATTTTCCTCTCCGAAAGAAGATTTACAATGAAATTAGTTAAAAAATAAGGAACCTTTAATTTATTTAATTTACTTTTAAGAATATGTAACAAAACGTTATCATAAGCCGAATTAATATCCAAGAAAGCAGCGACTACTGACTTTTTATCTGTGAAAGCATTACGAATGTCCGTAACCAATATGCCTAAATTGTCACATACACTTTTACCTTTTCGAAATCCAAACTGAGTTGGGGACAGATATTCGTTATTTTCTATATACCATTCAAGCCGATTTTTAATTAAATGTTCAACAACTTTTGTTATCACCGATGACAAGACAATCGGACGATATGATTTAATATCAGATCGTACCTTAGACGGTTTTAAAAATGGCAGCACTATTTGACTTCGCCAAGATGGCGGTATGTCATTTGTCAATAGAACTTTATTTATTAAATTTAAAAAGAAATTTAATCCATTTTCACCAAGGTGAGACAGAAATGAATATGGGATCCCATCTTCCCCAGGTGCACTGTCACTGACGTAATTTAATACACCTTTTAATTCCACTAACGTGAAAGGTAGATTTAGAGAGGAAGGGGCGGCATCAGAGTTATTTTGTTTAGAAGAGTGGATAAAATCTCTAAGTGGAGCAGAAGGAGGAGCCAAGCGATCAAGGAATTGATCAGCTAACTCTATAGGAAGTAACGACGTGTTAGAAGGATTGACAGCTGACCTAAATCTTTTGATATTTCGCCAAATGACAGTTGAATGTGTTCCAGGTGATAAGGTGCTACAATATTTCCTCCACCCCTCAGATTTCTTTTTTTTAAATAGCTTTTTAACTTCTTTCATCACAGTCATTAAGGTCTCGTAGTTTTCCATAGACATATCATTGCGATAATTATGCTCAGCTGCCTTGCGTTTTTTAATACTTGTGGTACACTCTTCATCCCACCATGGTGGAGATGGCAACTTATTACTACGCGGCTTTTTCTTTGGAAAAACATTATCAGCTGATTCTAATAAAACAGTTTTGAAATAATTACTATCTGTGACATTAATTTCTGAGCAAGTATTAATTTTCTCTTCTACTAATAAAGTGTATTGACTCCATTTAGAGTCAATGATTTTGTGTTTGAGGCGAGAGTTATGAATAAACATGTTACTATTTTTTTTACAGGGAAATGAAATGATTATTGGATAATGATCACTATTGTAAGATGAACACAAAGTAGACCAAGATAGAGAAGATGCTAAATTGGGAGTACAAATGGACAGGTCAATGGCACTAATTGCTTCACCAGGTTTTGTGAGGCGAGTAGGAGAACCCGAGTTTAAAATGCACAGGTTATACATGTCTAAGATATCCAATAATGCATACCCATAACTATTAGAAACCGAGCTACCCCAAGATGTGTGATGAGAGTTGAAATCACCCAGAATCATGAAAGGCTGAGGAAGCACTGAAATTAAGTTTTTAATTTCATTGAAAATTTGCAAGGAGGGGTGAGGGACATATATAGAGACAAAACAGATATCATCAACAATAGCTGCAATAATAGAAAAGCTGTCACTATGTGAAGGAAGAGGGAAGGAAGAAAAGGTGCTAGAGTTTCTGATGAGCAGGCATACACCACCATACCCATCAGCCCTGTCTTCTCTTAAGCATAAATAACCAGGGATTTTAAATACATGATCTGGCTTTAACCAGGTTTCAGATAGAGAAAAAATAAAAGGATTAAAAGTATTTATAATATGTATAATTTCATGTTTTTTGTTAATTATACTGCGGCAGTTCCATTGAACTAGCCTGTCCATGTTGGCCATTATTAATATGAGTGTAGGTATGAATTAAATTAGCAGCGTGGGACGGTATAGATAAATTGGGTTGTGAAAGTAATTTGATTAATGTAGTAATTAGCTCTGCTATTGTCTGTGAGTTTACATTAGAGGATGATGGATATGCACAACCATTAGATGGCTCTGGCATATTATAGTCTCGTACAAGAGACTCATGTGCAACATGATCGTAACCTTTACTTTGTTGAGGAGGGGTTCTAGGTTTAGTAAAAAAAGTTTTTTTGTAAGATAGTGTACGTGGAGGTGGTGAACCAGGCAAAACTGTATTTCCACCAGGAAGAGATTTATTTGGGATAGAGGATACTATATCTGCAAATGACTTAGATACGGGGGGATGTAGTTTTGATGCTTCAACATAGGACAGGCTATTCTCTGCCATTGATAGTTTAATGTTGGTTTGTCTCACATACTCTGGGCACTTTTTGCTTGAAGCAAAGTGCAGCCCAGAGCATGAGCAGCAAGAACCGTGGTCTTCCTCCACATTACAAGTATTTCCAGTGTGGCCCTGACCACACTTGTAACACCTAGGCTTTGATCTGCATTGGACCTTAGTGTGCCCAAAGCGGCAGCAATTAAAACATTGAATAGTCGGATATATATATAAATTAACGGGCATAGAGTTGTAACACATAAATACACGTTTAGGCAAAACTTGTCCATCAAATGTAAACACAACTGTTTGCGAAGGTTTCCATGTAGGTGTGTTGTTTACCATGACTTTATAGTTAAGTCGCCTGAGTTTCAGAATTTCTCCACACCCAATGGGTACATTAGTGTTCTCCATAATATCCTCAGGAGACCACTCGGTTGGGACTCCCTTAACTAAACCCATCCTTGTAATATTAAAAGTTGGGATAAAAGCCTTCATGTTGTTAGCAGGTAAGCAGTTTGAAGTGATAAAGCTGTTAGCGTCTGTGTAATTATGAAAAGATAGTGTCATTTTATTTCTACCAATACGTTTTAAGCTTCCATTTACAATATTTTTAAAAAGATAATTTTTTAAAAATCTGCCAAACACAACTGGGTGTAAAGTTGTACTATCATTATCATCACGTTGTATTTTCTGCACATGTACCACAAACGGGCCATGGTCATTGGCATCATAACTAGCCCTACCAATTTGTGTGGGGGTTTTAGGAGAATTGCTGGTGGGAGGAACAGGCATTGAAGTAGTATCAGTGCAAGGAATAGCAGGCAAATTAACAGTGCTCTCAGGAAATACATCTTTACATTGACAGTCTGAGTGTTTACTACTTTCAGTACTACTTTTTCGTTTTTTTTTGTTACAATGCTTACAAACTTTGTGGAGATGGCTGCGCTTCAGCTTCCTTTTAGAAACCAAAGAGCAGTCAGAATCCATACCGGATTCATTAGAAATCGTGATAAATGCAACCGCGGGGGGCGCAGTGCCCCCCGGGTCCGGAGGCTCGTTCATAAAAATCCGAAAAGCTTACCCCAACTCGAAGAAAGTAGAAGAAAATATAAATAATAATACAAACTACAAATATATACAAGTTTGAACTATTCTGATCACCTAATTGATTAAAAATATTATTTTACAACAAATTCAAACAAAAACCGCGTCCGCCAAATTCGAAGGTTTCCCGCGTTTTTCGCTTGATTAGTTGATTATTGATATGTGGAAATGATCACAGATTTAGTGGAAATCATAAAAACGCAGAATAAACAAAGCCAATGCCACCGATGAAAATCATATTACTACCTCATCTGTGATCTGTGACCATAGATGTCAATTATCATGGTTCATGGTTGTCATATTAATTTCAATTTGTCATATCCAGTTTTAAATAATTAATAATTATTTTCTATAATATTATTATGGACTGTAAATAAATGGTTAAAAAACCAAATTTATATAAAGCAATAATTAGTTAAAAACTTTGATAAAATAAGTACAATTTAGAAATATTCAATTTTTTAATTTGTTTATATATTTATGATCAAGCTGCACAATTTACGATGTCTACTAATGTTTTACCAGCGCAGCCTACAGGTATTCAGAGTACCGCCGGCGCAGTTCCAATTCGAAATGAAAAAGGTATGACTTACCCCCCCAGGCGGTGAAGCCTCAGTTAAATTGATCTATCCTATGCAAGATCTCACCTGAAATCCAGAACTCCGCCTTGAGATACAGATGCGAAGCACTTTTCTACTATATAAACATTTCAATTACATATTGGCTCTTGTATAAACTATACAATGGAATTAACTTCCTTAAATGATTTTATGTTTAAGGTGAAATATCTATGCAAAAGGTGAAAGTACAAAGATATATATCAGGGAAAAAGCCTGATTATGCACAAGGAGTGACATCATCTGATGAATCAGATACAGAGGACTTCATAGAACAGCAGAGACCTGATAGGAAACATCAAATTGCACAAGTTACTGGAAAGGATGAAAAAAGTGATTCTGATAATGAAGTAAGTACACAATAAATATTTTATAATTATATTTATTATTATGTACCCTGCTGTCTAAATAATATGAGTAAAGTTGTTTTACTACTGTAAAAATTAAATATTGAATTACAGAAAGTCTGCACTTACACTAATGACTACAATTAACATTTACCACACTGATAGTTTGCTTTTTGCTATATTTTCCTTTTGCACTTTATCGCTTTTGACATACTTATATACTGTACAAAATACTGTAAAAAACACACACTGTTACACACTGTCTAGAATGATTTTTATCTTCCAATATCCTCACACATTTGTTACCCAATTTTGTGTTACATGGCATTTTTTATAGAACATATATATGTTTATGAAATAGCTTCTAATCTATTACTCAAAACATCTCCTAATTCTTGAAAATACATTGAAAATGTTAGCCCTAACATGATATTATTTACATTATTTTGAGTATATTCTAAAATAGTTTGGTATAAAAATCATTATTACTAAATATCCCAAATAGCTCCGTCTTATTCACAATTTAACACTTTTCATTAATGTAATGAAAATAAAAAAAATGAAAACAATAAAGTGTTTTTGTATTTTTTTTTCTTTATATGGAAAATAAAGTGAAACTTTTTAAAGTCCAACTTTTATATTTACCAACTTGAAATGTTTGAAAATGGTTTAAAATAACATAAGTATCTGTACAATGCAGTGTATTCTAAATATATACTAACATAATTTTTTATAACCACAACATACCGGTTTAATAATAAATTCGGAATTCCAGGTAGATGATCCCCGATTGCGTCGTCTACGTCAGGCAGTAAAGTCACCTCCACGTCGCTCTGAGCATAAGCCAGAAGTAATTGATGCTGAACCTGACGAACCAGAACCGGAGTCGAGTGATGAGGCGAAGCACAGTTCAGAAAGTGAAGATGATCTTGATGAAGAAGAGATTGAGAGGCGTCGTGAAGCAGTTAGGGCTAAACTGGCTGCAAGGTATTCAAATGTTTGCTGGACTCTTTTTTAATTAAACTTTCTTTATCCAATATATTGATAGCCATACTGTTTTATGTTTACAACATGAAATAGAAGGGGAGTTAATATAGGCATTGCAGGTTTGCTACATGTGTATGTGTGTGAGTTTTGTTTGTTTTTTATCTTCTTCCCTCACACAAAAGTGCGACTCTCCACGCTCATGTCATGGGTTTGAATCCCGGCAAGTTATTATGGCTTTTTCTTTCTATATGCTCAATTAAAACTTGCGAGTATTGGACAAAACCCATGCGAGGAAAACGGAAATTAGACCCAAACATCGATCGACCTACTTGTCTGAATAATACATCTAATAAAAATATTCTAATATCGTTGACATTGATACTTGAAAATTCCAATTGTAGAGAAGCGGAGAAAGAAGCTCTTGGTAGAGATGAAGAAGAAGAAATGTTGGAAGGTGACAAGGAGGAAAGTGGGTCGTCAGACACTGAGTACACAGATAGTGAAGAGGAAACTGGTTTGTATTTCTATAATTTCAGAACCCTTAGCACAGCAATAGTTTCGTCAAGTATTTGTATACGTCAATATGACAATTTCAGTGTTCGAGAGCTTGAATGATGTCGATATCATCTTTCTATTATATGGCATGTATTCAAACAATGCATGTTCGTGCTTCCGGTTAGTTCCAATGAATGCTTAAGCTCATTGTGCCAAACCCACTGGTTATTAAATCAGATGAATTATAGTTATCATTCGTGTAGGTAGACACATTACAATGGCTTTTTGTGAGACAGGGTGAAAAAGCGTTTCTTTTTGTGAAAAAGCGAATGCGTTGCCGGTCTTATAGGACAGTGGTGGATAGTAAATTATTGAAAACATTAGTGTTAAGGTTTTGTCTGTATATTATGAACAGGACCACGAGTCAAACCGGTGTTCGTAAGGGCATCAGATCGTATGACGGTAGCAGAAAGAGAGAGAAAGGTAAAGGTTCAAAAGAAAGAAGAAGTAGAGGCTCGAAGAGAGAAAGAGGAAAGGAGACGTGAGGCTCTCAAACTTGTGGAGGAGACAATACGCGCAGAACAGAGGAATACTCAGGTTTGTAATTCTGAAAGTTGTTTTTTTGTCATATGGATATTGTTTCAACGCTCGCAGACAATTACACCAATCTAATAACATTAATTACCGTATTTTTTTTTTAATCTTCCCTGTCATTGGTTTGTGTTTGCTTTTGATAAACATATTTAGATTTTTAACTGACTTCAAAGAAACCAAATCGTCGTGTAGGTTTTTTTTACGGTTGTTGATATTGTTAAATACTATTCAATGTAACTTGACACGGGTCGCCTGTTAAAACTATTGGAATAAAAATAACTACTTTCGATCAACTGATCGTCAAAGGTTGTTAGGTTTGAACAATTTACGGATATCCGTAAATAAATGCAATGTTCACGTAATTTTATAGCCATAGAGACAACCAATCAAAATCAATATAAGTATTTACAGTGTTTTTGCTAATCAATAAGCTTATAGTTTTAATATTTTGCCTACTCGGTCTAGTTTAAGACGTAAAGGTACGTCGCTAATCAGTCATAATATGAAATTCCTTGGCAAATTACTATTATCGGACCAATATTATGCCTTTATTTTATAGTGGTTCTACACACAAATGTACAAAATTCAGCGCAACATAGAGTCACCCAAAACAAAAGAAATATTATAAATATAATATATAATTCGTTCCTAATCAAAAATATTGTATATATAAAAATATTATCTTTAATAAATTGAAGGCGGAGGCTAAAGAAGCGAATATCGAAGACGTGTGCACGGACGATGAAAATGACGAGCTAGAATACGAAGCTTGGAAATTACGTGAAATGAAACGCATCAAACGCGATAAGGAAGAACGTGAAGCGTAAGTATTATAATGAAACTAAATCATACTTATAAAAAAAAAGAGTGTGTGTACTTATGTACACGCGTTAGAAGTTGTATACTTCTTTGGCGTATGGAAAAAAAAAACTAAAATGCAGTAGTGATTAACGATAAATATTAAAATTAATCAATAAAATTATTATTAGTAAATACTATCACCGTCGTATATTAAATTTATTTAATAAAAACACAAAAATAATATTTATTTATTCACACTGTTTAATTGTACTGTTACGAAACACGTGTTCTAAATATAAAAATACAATTGAACATAGTTATTATCGATTTTCATGCCAGCTAGAACTAACTTCATTCTGATAATTTTGTGTCACGGTGCGCGCGCATCGTAAAATTTCACTCTCATCAATTTTTCATAACGCGTCTAAAGAAGTGTAACTTCAAAATTATGAAACAATAAATTCTTCGAAAAAAAATTCATTAGTTCTACATGATTTATTAACTAGTCGGGGTTTCGTTACATATATTTTTTTGAGTTATTAGAGTGATCTGATTCTCTTTATGCATGCACGTCGTGTCACTATGCGTCTTTTACAAGTTGACAATTGAGATAGTTCTGATGAATTATTTGTTTAACCGAATAATTCTATCACCGCATGAGCCCGTATACCCAAAACAAGTGTCTCTGAATACTTACGGGGGCTGTCTCAACTCATGTATTTAATGTAATATTTGCGACACAATAAACATTTTTGATTTTGATTTGATGAGCCGTAATAACTATTTGAGTAATATCTCCAAATTTTATCCACATCGCTTAATGGCGGTGATCTTCAGCATTTGTTTAACAAGCCATTTAATTTTGGAGCTGGTGAATCAGTTCCCGCTCGCTAAGTTAGGGAAGTTCAAGAAGCTTAGCGGTCTGATACTTTGTTGGTACCAATGAGGTTATGACGTCATCGTACTGATTGTAGCCTCAGATTGTAGATGTCGCTACAACTCCACGACTTGTTTGTTTCTAAGTTACATAGAATTAAATGTTTCAGTATCGAGAAAGAGTTGATGCACATCGAGCGTATGCGCAATATGACGGAGGAAGAGCGACGCGCGGAACAACGTCTCAATCCGAAAGTTGTAACTAACAAGGCTGTGAAAGGGAAATACAAGTTCTTGCAGAAGTATTATCACCGGTAAGCTATTGTCTTTTAAAAAAATTCAACCGCAATTAAAAGATGTGTTTTATTATTGTGTTCTGTTTTTATCATCTTAATCATATAACACAAATCTAGTAGATAGTGTTCTCTAGCACTCATGCTTTAGGGTTCACTTTGCGCTACACAATTAATGCAAACAACGCTCCATGATCTAGATAGACCTTAGTATTGTCTTTTAAAGTTATGCTTAAAGTTGATTAAAGTTATGTATTATTATAAATTTACAATTATTTTACATAATTTTAAATTTAACCGACGTTTCGCGTGCTTTACAGCGTGCGTGGTCACGGTGACAATTATTGTGAATTTATAATAACTTTAATCCGGTTAAAAAGTGTTTTCTTTAGATAGACCTTTTTAATATTTTTTTTAAATAAAAAAATATTATACATATTTAAATAAAAAATAATTTTTTTTGATGAAAAATTGTTAATACAAAAGCTTTTCTGCTTGTAATTACGGAAAAAATATCGGCCTTTTGTTTTAAAGTCATCATACCTTACATTCGGATTAACATTATTAGTAATATATTTAGACTTTGCGCATATATTTTTCCAGGGGTGCTTTCTATTTGGATAAAGAAGAAGAAGTGTTCAAACAAGATTTTTCTGGTGCGACATTGGACGATCACTTTGACAAGACTGTTCTACCGAAGGTATGTTTTAATTAATTAAGTAACAATTTATTCTACGTTAATTTTAACATCATTCATTTATAATTTTCCCTAACCATTATATATACAAATCACGGACACGTTAGCGGTGCATTAAATTAGAACAATGTTTTTTCAAAAAACTGATATAATAATATGTTAATTATACATGTTTTCTTGTTCACATATCGTTGACGGTTGTAATTAAAGAAAATCGTTCGTCGAAAAAAGTTTATTATGATTGAATAGAAATAATATACCTATATAGATCCATTTGCGCAAAAGGATATTCCCATCTTTAAAAAAATTACATATGGTAATAATAAGGAGTAATTTCTTTGAATTTCGAGCCATTAAAAAAAAAGAAATTATTAGCATTTGAAAATTCTAAATTTTACACTCCGGATTAAAGCGTAATTGAATCTAGTTTTAAACATGGCTGACATTTGACGTTTGACGTCTATATGACGTTTTCAGGGGGGAAATCATTTTACAATTTTTATTTCTAAGAGCATTAATGACACTCAAGTAATAAAACAAATGTAGGGTATATAAAAGTAAAAGCCATAACTTATAAAAGTGGTATCATTGTCATCAATAATTCCTCATCTTAAATAATAATTAACATTTAAATTAAATCAGGTGATGCAAGTGAAGAAATTTGGACGTTCTGGTCGCACCAAATACACTCACCTGGTCGACCAAGACACTACAGAATTCGATTCTGCATGGAGCAATGAAGGTGCTGCGGCTAGACTGGCTAACTTCAGAGGAGGCTTGAAACAGATCTTTGAAAAGCCCTCTGCTAGAAGAAAACATACCACATAGTCTTCAGATTTGAGATAAAAGTGTTCTAAATATACACTTTTATCTTATAAGATGTGTTCAATAAAGATGATTTTACTCTAAGATAAATGCTATTTTATTTATTTACTTTTATTAAAAACTTTTATTCATGATTGAAATATGGTAGTAACAAACATTAGGGAGCCCCTTTGGTGTAATTACAATTATATGCATGTTTAAAACAATTTGTTTAAATAAAAGTTGTTTTAGTGTTACATCTCATCAAACACAAGTCGTGTAAGACCATTAGTATACGTGAATGTATCAGTATGTGAATGGATGTGTGTGAATCTGAGAGTGGCTAAGAGTTGTTAAAAGTCTGTATCTGTGTTAGTTTTTGGAACCCTAGAGTCATGCCAAAATACTTATAGTCGAATTTTTAATTAGACGAAGTCAACTGACGTTTACGGTGTTGTCAGTTTTTAATGAAATAAAAATAGTGTTGTGACAAAGTATAAACCCGTGAATTAATGATCGGTGATGGCACTAGTCGCCGCGCCGCGCTTTGTAATAAGACGTCAAAAAACTGATTGTAGTTACATAGTACTAGTACCTAACTTATATCAGAGCACTTTTATACAATTTTGAAATAGAAATAATATTCTTTTATTGTTTGAAATGATTGACTATTCACACCCAATGTTCATTCATCTGATTGAACAAGAACTGAACGCATCACTATTACTTTAAATATGGCAACATTATTTTACAAAGTGACATTAGCTACTGTCAGTTGGCTTCGTCTAATTAAAAATACGACTATAGTAAGGCCTCTGGAGAATCAAAATCCAATTAACCTAGCGTAATTTTTATATGTATATCTAGATAGTTTGACTATCTCAGAATCCATACAATGGGAGATTCTGTTATAAAGGAGCCCCGAAATGCAAAAAAGCGTTGGCGCAACAGTCTTTCGCTTTGGCGTGGGGTATACAAAACGTTTGTTCTGAGGTGCGTCCGGATTTATTAGTCCATGGAGTTTTTGATATCTCAAACAGATTGCTTAGGTGTACAGCTTTCTTACTGAATAGGTTTTTGTATTTAGGTGGAGTTTGACTGTGAGATATTTAAAAAGACTGCGATAGTCAACTTTAACAATTGCTCTACACGTTTCAGGTTAATCAGTGAAGATTCAGCCGTTCCTCCCCATGCAGGTAGACAGTATGTTTGTTATAATGGACTGACGAAGTGCTAGATAAAATATTCTAATTTCTAATTTCAGTCTATTGAATTACATTAGCTTTCTGAAGCAAATTTAGCGACCTTCGCTCTTGTTCTTTTCATTGATGCAACGACAATTCAATTCTATTTCTGGATACATTACATAATTTGATTGTATAAAGCTTGTGCCTTATATAAACAATAAAATGAAAATGCGCAGACATTCTCATATAGGTTCTTACAATTACAATAATATATAATAATAGTTATTTCATTTCTATTATTATTTAGATCCATATTTCGTTTACGGATTAGTGACAATTCAGTCAAAGTTGCTAAGTCAGTACAAAAGTATTAAGGTTAAACCAAGGCCGTTGCCGACTCAGATTGAAGGGAAGCAGAAGTAAAGAGGCAATTATTAAGTACTTATCTGAGTAGAGGACATCATAAAACCCTAGTGAGATAAGAACTTTAGATAATACAAGTACAAAACTGACATAAAAATGCAAATTAGGATCCCATCGAGGCGGGTAGATTTAAAGATTGATCAACTCTGTAAAGTTATAGAAGAACTTTAGCACTTAAAATTACTAATTTAAGTTTATCAAGGCGAGATGAAGATTATTACCTACAGTGTTAAAATAAAGAAGTCGCTGTGAACGTGATACTTTGAATATTTTTGGACCAAGATTAAAGTTTCTGTAAGCGAAGGAAACAATTTTATTTTCTACTCCAAATAAAACTGTGTTACCGTGGCCACTTTCATAAGATTTAGAAACAAGCCTCAATAATAATTATAATAGCCGTAGAATGTAAAGCTATTGATTCTATTTCTGGATACATTACATAATTTGATTGTATAAAGCTTGTGCCTTATATAAACAATAAAATGAAAATGCGCAGACATTCTCATATAGGTTCTTACAATTACAATAATATATAATAATAGTTATTTCATTTCTATTATTATTTAGATCCATATTTCGTTTACGGATTAGTGACAATTCCGTCAAAGTTGCTAAGTCAGTACAAAAGTATTAAGGTTAAACCAAGGCCGTTGCCGACTCAGATTGAAGGGAAGCAGAAGTAAAGAGGCAATTATTAAGTACTTATCTGAGTAGAGGACATCATAAAACCCTAGTGAGATAAGAACTTTAGATAATACAAGTACAAAACTGACATAAAAATGCAAATTAGGATCCCATCGAGGCGGGTAGATTTAAAGATTGATCAACTCTGTAAAGTTATAGAAGAACTTTAGCACTTAAAATTACTAATTTAAGTTTATCAAGGCGAGATGAAGATTATTACCTACAGTGTTAAAATAAAGAAGTCGCTGTGAACGTGATACTTTGAATATTTTTGGACCAAGATTAAAGTTTCTGTAAGCGAAGGAAACAATTTTATTTTCTACTCCAAATAAAACTGTGTTACCGTGGCCACTTTCATAAGATTTAGAAACAAGCCTCAATAATAATTATAATAGCCGTAGAATGTAAAGCTATTGATAGAATGACGCGAAAGTTCACGCCTACATATATCTGAATAATTAATTACCTTTGACTGCTATTAAGTAGGTAGTATCTGAATCTTACCTTTAAATCAATGTACTTGTTTATAACTTTTTGAACCGTTCCTTTAAAAAAATTTCTAACATGACTACTTAAAACATGAATGAAAATATTTTATAATCATTTTTAATTACCGTAATCTTTGTTTATTAAAGGTCAAAAATACCAAAAATATAACGCATAAACTTTCCCAAAACTATTTATTGTAGCTGTCTAATGATTTTAAATAGAACATTTAAAGTTCTTTGTCATTAGAGGTTGACCATAGTAATCAGGATCAGGTTGAGGTCCCGAGCGAGCTAATACATCTCTTTTATACGTATAGACACGTCTGTTTGAGTGATAGTACTCCATCTTACTTTCATTCAACTTCCACCCACACGTATTATTGCTAGTTTCGCAGAAATAATATCGCTCCTCAGGTATTTTTCTAGCCCTCTTCCTGAGATATTGGAGCCGACCTCCGTCCGGCTGGGTTTCGTGGAGTACTTTTGACACGTTTTCTTCGACAGGCATCATAATCGAGTTAGGTATTTGTTTTACGTCCATCATTTCGACCTCCTTACTTAACTTCGACTTTATTCGAGGACTATACTTTGCTGATAAGTTTATTTTGCCGTCTCGTATAGGTTTTCGCCTTCGATTTACGTTACTACTCTCATGATGTAAGGATAAAGACTGTATACATGGTTCTATATTTGCTCTAGAAACGTCTTCAACGCAATATTTTGTTGGCTTGTTATGTTCAGCTGCCTTTAAGATTTTTTCCCTATTTTTGTTGAACCACAATATTCGTCGCTCATTTTCTTTGGTGAAATTTTCTATTATAAATTTAAGCACGTTGGGATTTGTGTAGTCGATTGGCATTTTTATTATAAAAATAAAATAAAAGTTTTATAAACAGTATAGTAAAAGCAAAATATATAAAAAATCCCTACAAATATGTAAATAAAAAAAATGATTATGCCGTTAAAATGTCAATACGACATAGATTGACGTTAAAAAATCATACAGATAAGAACACTTTTTGCGTTTAAAAAATTGTTTTGTTCGTGTTCGTGTTTTTGATATCCAACAAGCGAGAAGAGGTTTAATGGATGATTACAGAATGCCTCCTATGAGCCGCCGTGACGGTGGATAACGCCTGCAGCATGACGAACTGGTAAATGTCATAAGACTACCAGTAATTGGTGATTCAATATTTTATAGGCAGCTCATTAGTGTTGCCCAAATGCAGTCTTGGTCTTGGTATTGCGTCAATACACTTGGTCTTGGTCTTCCTATCGTCTTGCAAATACCTATTAGCCTTTTATTATAAAATATTCATATGTATGTTTAAAACATAACAAACAGTGTTTTTTAATTATTTAAAAAACTGGTGTAAGTTAAAATCTGTTAAAATAATTAACTGTTGAAATCGAGCTTTTGTCAACTGTCATTTTCATACAAGGGTCTATCCACAGACACCGATACGAACTCCAATGGATAGCTTGTATCGACAGATGGCTATTACAATCCGTCGATTGGTTATGGGCACACTTTTACAACATTTGGTTTAAGAATACTATTTTAGATGGTGCATTATGGATTGAGATAAGTTATTGGGTTCGGGCGTTAATAACGCCCAAATCTCAGTTTGTCTTAACTACAAGACGCAAGAGGCTTAAGTCTTATCTTGCTCAAGTCTTGGTCTGTCAAGACCAAGACCAAGACCCGCCTTATTGCGGCAAGACCAAGACCGATTTTGGGCAACACTACAGCTCATCGATTTTGCTTTAAATAATTGATCGGTAAGCCGCCTTGTTATGGGATTTTATGATAAGATTCTGAGTAGTGACTATGTATGACTCCCGTATATCAAACATGTATTGGTCATAGGCCATAGCTCGCGCTAAGTCTCGACTCTTACCCTTAATCCCATATACAAAACCGCTAGAACGACCTAAACTCTAAATGTTATCAAACTTTTACTCGCGAAGCTCATTGAAATGCAAGCCGTAACTAGATTTTAAATTAGACACGTCAGCGATTTATCATAACTGCATAATTTTGTGATATTTACATACCTACGTTTCATTTTCACGTGCGGTTTTTGCTGTTATGCATATTTAATACTACAATTTATAAAAGATTCTATGATCTATATTATTTTAGATCGTTAACTTAACCATAAATCACATGTAGATAGACGGATATAGAAAAATATCCATACATTAATAGTTATTTGATACTATATGTAGTAAATTATTAATATCTTTATTTAAAATGTACTAGCTGGCCCCTCTAACTTCGTTTCGGCTTAGTGATTTTTTTTTACTTTGCCTTCCTTTTTAGTAACTACATACCAATATATTAACTATGTCGCTATGATACTCCATAGAGACTGTTCGATTTTCTGGATAAACGCTAAGTAGTAAATAAAACTAAATTTTTCAATGTTTTTATAGTTTTCTCTCTATAAGAACCTTCTTCAAAGTTCAGTTAATAAATCAAATTAATCGAATTTGTCCAATTGTCCAGCCTTAGTCTTTGAGTTTTGTTCTTAGCAACATATTTTGCGATTCAATTTTATTTTAGTAATCTTATTAAATACCGGCTTCTTAAATATATTTTTATTCATATTATAAAAACTATTGTTTCTTATTATTAAAATAGTTCAATATAAGTATATATTCTTCATATTTAACTATTTTCGTAAATTGGGAAATGTACTGGCGTCCCATCCCCTAATCTCTTGGCTGTGGCATTGATCATATCAGGGGTGGCTTCTTTCAAATCATAGACTAGACCCATTTTATAGAAACATCGAATGAAGAATGACGTAAAGTTAAAGAAATCGAAATGCTCTGCTGCTTTGTAGTCGAAAGGGAAGACGTGGTGATAGTTGTGCCAGCCCTCGCCTAATGTTACTGTTGCCACAAAGCGATTCTCTCGTGGAATTATATTTCTGAAATAATAAAAGCAAATTTAGTAATAACACCACCTATGTATGTACCCAGTAATATTTATCTAGCAGATTGATAATATGTATTTTCTTCTTTACAAAATGCGTTTTAGATGTGTTTTGTGTTCCCAAGAAAATCACACGAAGTGCCTTAACTAAAGTGCCTATATAGTTTTAATATTTCTTTACAAAACCTAAATTAAACTTACTTATTATAAGTCTTGTATCCATAAGTGTGCGCCAGGCTGTTGACAGTCAGTTCACTGTGAAACATTCCAAGGAACCGCAAGAACCACTGCCACGCTATAGCACAACGCCAACTTTCATCCCAAAAGTATAGTGATATTGTAATAGGTAGGATGAAGCACATGAATAATTTTAAGTAAGAGAAATATCTGCAACAAGAGAAACAATACAATAGAAAAACAAATAAAACACTAAATAAAAACTAGATGTTAAATGTTAGTGTTTATTTAGAACACAATGGTTTGTGGTATTTAATTAGTCCATTCATATGAGCTAAATATACCTATACAAAAATTAAGCAAAACAAATTAATCGTATACGTACGAAAGTATTTTTTTTCCACTAAATTATTTTAATTAAAATACAAGTGAACATTAGATATTGATGTAGACAAGACAATTTTTTTATTTATGATGAATAATTTAACTACAGCACATATTGCGGCTGTTTATTTAACTATTAACTAATGGTCAAACGAAACGAAAGATATGAAGAAAAAACCTGAAGTATAAAAATAATTAATTTAATTAACTTCCATTCTGTACCTATTGTAAAACCGCAACAAAGGATCACCGGTAATATCGGTCATATCCAGCTGCTTTCCACGTAAAATAACTTGATCGTTTTTTTTCAACATCAGCCAGCCGATATGTGAGAAGAATAAGCCTCGGTTTGCATTGTGGGGATCTGCGTCCGTGTCACTGTATTTGTGATGAACTCGGTGATCTCGCACCCATTGTTCTAAGGAGTTCTGGAAAAGCATATCAATATGAGCGATGTTTAATTAAAACCTTTAGAATCTTCTCGACATCGGATCGAATTTTGTTGTTGAAATTGTTAAGGTGAGGAATGGCTAATTGATGAATAAATAATCTCCTATATATTCGGTAAATAGCGACACATCGCTTGTATTTTTTACCATATATATATAATTAGACGCAGGACGCACAACTATACGTGCTCATCTTAAGGCCGATTTACATTATCTTAGCGTTTAGGAGAGTTCTTTAGTACAACTTGAAAGGCAAGTTCTTTAGCGTAGCGTTTACTAAAGCAAGTAGCGTTTACATGTTTCAACTAAAGTACTATCCTAAAGCACTCTCCTAAACACTAAGATAATGTAAATCGGCCTTGAGGGACGGGCGTGATTGAACGCCACCAATTCCCAAACTTGGCTAAAAAAAAATCTTACAAAAATTTAAAAGGCGTATTTATACATTTTCGGTATCACCCGAGTAGCGAAGCTTCGCAATCACAGTCCAACAATATCACTTATTAAATGAGGTAGTTATATATAATAGGGTATTCTCAGTGGGGGTAGGTACTAAAGGTAATGAAAAATACAATTCTGTTATCTGTATAAGATTTATATAAAAACATTACAGCTACAGTACAGCTATTTGTTAAATTAAATTAAGACGTTCACCACATCAGCAGCGACGTTCGTATATATTATATTTATTTTATCACATTTCCAAAACATCTTTCATAATACAGCTGTGGTGGTACTTAATGAAAGATTTTATTTCAAGATTATGAGGTTGAAACCGTGTTCTTGTAATAAGGATTTCGGTATCAAAATTTTGGGCTGGCGAGATACTTTGCATGTAATAACGTACAGGACAGATGCCGGCAAAAATATTACGTCGGTTTATTTCTTATTTAATTAAACTGTAAGCACAGCTGTTGCTGCCAACGGCCGATTTCATAACGCTCATTAAATATTGAATATATAATTTGACGTGCTTCAAAATAAATTTGCGAAATTCATTCATCACAATATCTTTACACAAACAATTTCTTTAATAACATAGTCAATACTTGGTTTTAAAGCTTGCTTTGTGTAGTGCTTATATGGACTTAAATGAATGTGGAAAAATTCAGGGCAAAATATTTGTATGTTCTTAAGATGTCATTTATAACTTACTTGGCCAGCGGCTGCAAAAGCAAGAAGCAATAATATCTTCACTGGTAGTTTTGCTTTATAAGCCTTATGTGTCCATAATCTATGCGCTCCACCAGTGATTCCAAAACCCGTAAACACATACATACACACCGCTGAAAACATATTGAGTTTGAAATATGTGCGTTGTTGAGTTGAGATTTTCTTTGGCTATATTTGTGAAGATAATTAAAGAAAGAAAAACACTTTATTACAGATAATAAAAAAGAATGTCTATTTAAAGGAGAATGTGCACCAGCCCCCACAGTATGATTCCGTGTCGTGGGCAGCTAGCCTCTTTCATTTGACATATTAACGATTTTTGGTACTTGACATAATACTTTAAGTATTATGTAGAATTTAATAATTAAATTACTGTTGCACAAGAAGATTAGTTTCGTTTTCAGCATAGAACAGGTTTAGAGGATGTTGCTTAAGATTGTTAGTGAATGTATAAAGTTTAGAATCCATAGATAGTAATAGTTATGTTTTTAAGAAAGTTATAAAAGCTGAAAGGGCCTTTGAAAGAGCAAAAGCGTTGGGCGAAGAAAGTGCGTTTTTTGAGTAGCTTATGTTATGTAGGTTTGCGTTGTGTATGATGTGGTGTGATGTGATGATATGGCCATTAAGAATAGTTGTCTAACCGTTGGAAGTTTTGTTTCATCCTACAATTTGGAAGTTGGGTATCGAAGAAGAAGATCTTTAGAAAAATCTTAGGAATGGTGCATTTAAAAAATGTGTTTAAATTTATCATTGCTTTTTTAATTTACATTTTACTACTATTAACATATATTGACTACGCACGGATAGATATAAATATATTCAAAATTATGACAATATGTTTCACATTAACCGAAAGCTCTGAAATGGTAATGGATCATATTATGCAAATGCAAATTCCATGGCAAAACCCTATTGTCGATAGTTGGCTTGAAATAATAAGTGGTATCAGGTGAAATAGAGATTGCTTCATGGTTATTATCACCCAATATAACAGTGATTGAATGAATAGCGATTTCCTACTCTATAGCGGTCATTAAAAATTTTATGTATATTTTATTATAATTTATACTTATTATATAACAGAAAGCAAGAAAGCAACCATTGCAACAGTATGCCATTTTTATGGCACTATCATATTATATAGTTATTTTTGAAGTTATACTTCTTTTGGCGCGATGGAGAAAAATAATGACAGTGAATTTTTACGCTGCGCGCGCACACCAACACCTAAATTCTACATCGTAAAGTTAGTTCTAGGTGGCATGAAAATCGATAATAAGTAATAACTATGTTCAAGTTGTATATTATAGTACAATTAAACAGTGTGAATAAATAAATATTATTTTGGTGTTTTTATTAAATCAATTTCATATACAACGGTGATAGTATTTAAAAATAATAATTTATTATTTATTAGTATATCTATATATATTGAATATTAGTGATAAAACTTATTTGAATAAACTGTTTTGAGTGTATTTATAGATTAGAGGTTAATTGTCGGGATGTATAATTTTTTAATTATTGCTTCTGTTAATTCCAACTATGTATGTTGTCCCAATTAAGTATTAATTCTAACGCGGGTACATAAATACACACACTTTTTTAACTATAGCAGGGCTCGCTTTGGGCACGTGATGGTGTAACGATGGTTTTACTTACGTACAAAAATAAAAAATTAATTTATATAAAATATTAAGGTAACAATATTTTGAATCAAGTTACTAAATAATAAGAAAAAACAAATGCAGACTTATATAAACTATTGCACGATTTCCATTCCGACATCATTAAAAATTACTCACCAAATAAAACAGTTTGCCATTTGACTGGAAAAGCATAATTATAACACCAATATGTCGCAACCAAGTGATATAAAACTAAAGCAATAGCTGTTGTCCACTTAACATCATTTTGAAATCCTAATTTTTTTTCAAAAGCAAGAAATGTTTCACTTAGTTTCGATTCTGTTCGTTGGTGTCCTGTCATTTTGATACTACGTACTTTATTCAATGAAATGATAATTTAAAGAGTCGGAATTTCGTAAGGGGTATTCATCGAATGACCTTATTTGTTTTGACCTGTTGACATTTCAACAGTCGTATTTTAATTGTCTGATCTGTATTCTTTCATGTACCTGCGAAAGTGAACATTATACACGTAAGCAATAAGTTCAAATAAGCTTGGAAAAATCCCCAATTTACGTATTTTATGCAAAATCGTCGATAGTATTATAAATATACTACGCGTTCGTATAATTAGAAGACGAACCTTAATAAACATCGTATGGAAAATGATTAAGTTCTTTTGAATATAGTAACAATATTATAAACTCATTAGTCTATAGCTAAGTGTATATGTAGCATTTACCGTTGTTAATTAAGGTTAATTTCAATGTAGTAAATAGAAAGGGATCTTCATATTTAAAGAATAAACATTAGTTTCTTAACTGTTTTTTATGTATATATAAATACTTTGTATTTCGATTTGGAATGAATTCATTATTTTCACTGTATTTGAATAATTTATGAAAATTTATTTAGAAGACAATAGACTAGAAACACAAATTAGTCTTACCAATCGATTTCGTTTCCAATTTCCTTTCAAATTTGTAATGTCAGTTATAAATTTCCTTTATCTCTCTGGCTGTTAATAATCTTAAGGAAGGCATCTTAATGATCACGGCGCCATATTGATTTGAACATTATGTTAAATCGGCGCGTCGTTTTATAAATACGTATTTAGTTTAATAAGTGTCTGCTTGCACCTGTTTTACGATATAAATTGAGACCATATTTGATATTTTGTAAAAGAAAAGCCTAAAAGCCGTAATTAATACTCTATTTGTTTTTGAAGAATTTATAAACAAGCTTAGTTTATATATATTAAAATCATTAATATATATATATATATATATATATATATTAAATTTATTAATCAAATCTTTAATTTATTCGATATGCATCCAGATATTCTCATATGTTTGTATGTTGCTGTTTATGTTTAAATTAGTAGTACCTGCAATCACTGAGGGACAGTGACAACAATATCCTGAGGACGTTGCTTGGTAACTACGATCTCTTGTATGCTGTAGACTTTAACAGCGTATTACACGCACTGTTATCATAATTTGTTTTTTTTATTTTATAAGCGGAGTGTTAACATACATATCTGAATAGCGATTGGCCACCATCAGCCGGAAATGCTGAAAAGATGCCGTGATGTGCGCGAGCTCCAATTGGCTAATTAGCAAGCATTAGAATAGGATAGTCGCAAGGAGTTTTTTGTTTCTAAGGCCAAAACCCACTTTGGGTCGATGTGCTAGCGGAGAAAGTATACTTATTGGTAAATAACCCGTTACTTGTAATATGTTACTTTAAATAAGGAACATAGAAGTGTTTAATATTCTAACCCAACGTAAACAATTACAATGTAAAAAAAATCATGTTTATTTTTATTTGAATAGATTCACAAATTGTTTTTTCTTAAGTCTTTAGTATTACACAATTGAATATGTACTGTGGTTCTTCAGAGACCAATGTTAAACCCTTTAGTGTCCTTTTGGTGCCTGAACCTTAAGTTAATTTATATTGTTTAAACAATAAATATTTAGTATAATTTATACTGTTATAAAAATTGTTTGTCATGCTGAAAGGTTATAACCAGACAGTGACCGATCCACTTTATTGATACAATTTAAATAAATTACTTTGTCAAAGTAATTAATTCACATGAAACAATTGTTTTACTTCAATAACAAGTATTCGAACACGGTGTAGTGGTGATAATTTTTATTAATTTTTAACTAGGTTCTTAATAATGACCATAGTTTTATTGTATTAATCTTTTATATAACTATATTTTCCCCAGAGCAGTGTTGTCTTCAGTATGTGACTCACATCCCTGAGGTCGTAATCTCCGGCTACAGCAATGCACTTATTGGTTATGTGCGCATCTAATATCTCGTATGGTGAAGAAAAACGTAGTAAGAAAACCGGCATGTCTTAAACCCAAAAAGTCGACGGCGTGAGGCAGAAGGTTTATCACCTTATTGCCTATTAGAAAAAACAAATGATTACGAAACAGGTGCACAAATCTCAAGCCCAGAACTTAATTGTTTGTAGCGCCACTAGTATTTTTTACTGTGTGTATTTTGAATTTGGTATTTCTATTCTATTTCTACAAATAGGTACAAATACTTTAACGAAGATTGTCGCGACTATTACAGCAGTCGTGGTCTAGATGCAGCCTTATCAAATTGACAATTTGACAATAGTAGTATGATGGGTTAAATTGCATTAACCTAGTATGTAGTCTACGAGATAGTATAAATATAATCGTATTAATAGTAGACATATCTGCTTTACATAAAAAATAAATTTAAATAATGTTTCGGATATCAAAAAGTACCAGAGGAGAATTTCAATTAAGTTACAAAATTCTCAAGGGTCAAGTTAAGTTAATACCTTATCTAATATATAAAGATAAGCTGTATAAAATCCCAAATGCTTGATCTTGTTTAAATAATCCGAGCTCCGCGGTAGGACTAGTATAAAATGAACGCGCGTGGTCACGATACTGCCGCAATAGTTGTAAGATAAATAGAGGGATACGGCCACATACCGCATGCACTTTGTCAGCTCTTGCAGATTACGTATTTCTATATTCTTATTTCAAAATTAAATTCAGATTTGTATTCATGTAAATTGTCATTAAAGGTTTTTGAAAAAAAGGGTGCGTGTACTTATGTACGCGCGTAAGAAGTTATACTTCTTTGGCATTATTAAAAATAGTTTTTTTATTGCATGCAAATAAGTAATTACAATTAAATAATCAAAGACTGGAATAGGAGTCATTATAGTCAATAAAGTTCAGTTTACATTTGAAAAATTAAATTAATAAATTTTTATTATTATTTTCTATTATTGTAACATAAATTCTATTATTATTCAAATGTTATTTTTAAATTATGTCCAATGCCGTAGCATCTCCTTGGGCAACTTCATTCTGTTAATTTTGTGTCACGGTGCGCGTGCATCGTAAAATTTCACTCTCATAAATTTTTCATAACGCGCCTAAAGAAGTATAACTTCAAAAAGCATGTGGATTAGAATACTTATCAGCCACTATGAGTCGAGATATCCGATTCAGTTGTTAGATGTTGGTTTGATAATTAATTTTTAAAAGCTTGTAGATTGAAAGTCTGATCATCAATCTCAGCGCAATGCAGATAATTCAATCCTGAAAATAATAGCGCTTAAAAAGTAAACAACGTAACAGGATTTCGCTTAATTCGGTTTAATTTATTTTGAATGCTTTAATAATCTTTAACGCTACCAATTCTGATTATTCACTTATTTGTGGGAATTCAGTTCAATATGTACATATTGATTAACATTACGAAATACTAAAAAGCATTGTAGTCTGACCCAAGTCAAAATTCAAAAACATGAAAACATTTGATTATTGCCTTTTTTACGCTAAATTTTTTGATTCTCAACACGTTGTTTTCATATTTGTTCTTAAGAATTTTACTATGTTTTTTATTCGCCTTAATAGGTGAAATGGAGCGAAAAACAATTCTGTTCCTAGAAGAGTACTATTGTAGGACGTAAGTAAATTAAAATATATATTTTTTTCAATTCAAAACCAGCGGAGTTACACAACACACGTAAATTTCTAGGAAAACTATTTAAAAATATGTTGACCTAACGTATACAGAAGGATGTATGTGTATCTATTATAATACATTATATTACTGTATAGAGACTGGTGTAAATTCCACTATTAACAACAGTATTGTGGGATTATTTTATATTTAAGTGTATAAATAGTTAAAAAGTACTCATCTGAATATATTATTACAAAAAATATTGAATAATTTTTCTTTTTCCTGTCGTGTCCTTTTGCAATGAAATAATACTTTCATAAATAAGACTGAATTCGTCTATAAAATAATGACGTAAAAGATCACGTGAATTATTTAACGATAAAATTTTTCGCCATTTTTATAGATTTCACCGGAATTTGAAAGCTCTAAATCTCTACTGAATTAACAATATGTGAAATCGTTTATTCATCAAACGTCAGGAAGTTGGATACAGTACGTTTGAAACATTTTCACTCAATAAAAGGTGACGCAGTTTGCATGACATGCATATGCATGAGCCTCCTGGATAGATAGAAGCGCTGCATGTAAATGCACCAGACTAGAGGAAATAATACGGAAATAGAGATGGCACTAATTATATATGCGTAGGAATTGCTGGTACGAATGTTAATGGTGAGGATCGTTTAATTTGGAAAATATTTCGAAAGAAAACCTACCAATTGTAAATTCTTTGTTCGTTGTAGTTAGAAGCATTCCACAACTGAGCGTAAGAGGCCAGGAATAGGTTGCGAAGGCGGAAAATACTAGAAGGCAAGTACTGGTGAAGGCAAGTATTTTGTGCCTTATTCTGCAGTCTGGAAATGCAAAATATATTAAAAAAAACAGATTGGCTTTTTGTTTTTGTATTTGTTTTTTTTTTTAAAGACAATTGACACCAATTGACCCATGCTAAGCTGGTGAAGCTTGTGTTATGGGTACTAGGCAACGGATATTATAGATAGATAGACATATAAATACATAATATTTAAACACCCAAGACCTAAGCACAACACCAAATGCTCATCACATCGATGTTCGTATCAGCCGGGGCTCGAACCCGGGACCCATGGATTCGCAGTCAAGGGTAGGGACTAACCACTAGACCAATGCGTCGTATGGAGTATGTATGTATGTATGTATGGAACATATGCAGATGAATACTAAAGTAATGTACACGGAATTCCACTGCTGTAATTTTCATTGTTTCCCAAATTTCTATGGTTATTTTCAAACTGAATTATCGAGTTCAAAAATGTATAAATACTAATCTGAAATATAGACAAGTGAATTCACTCACACACATTTGTAGGTAAATTCAAGACAATTGGCAAACATATTTCTCAAACGAAATTTTTCCAGTTAAAAACTGCAACCGCTCATGTCGTTACAGTGACTAAAAAGCGAGCCAAAACACGATATGATACTTTAAATAGAAAAAAGCGCCTAGCTTTGCGAAATTTTTCAATTTGGTGAAATGGACAACGCTGACAGGCTCTCGAATTCCTGCTTTGGATATCGTAATCGGTGAAAGCCAGGGTTTTCGATTCAAACGTGCATCTGATCGCCGCTATTCCTCTGTGATTCGAATTAAGCCGTTTACCAATTTCAAATTGCAGTCGTAGTAAACCTTCGATTTTCCAGTGATTATCATTTTTAGTTGGATGTTGATATTAATCGATTCTAAACACTTTAATCAACACAAATCAAAATATCATTAATTCATGTAGGTAACCTAGTGTTCACTTAATGTACACTTAATTAATCTACTCCTTCAACTTCTCCTTAACTGTGCAAAGTATCCTGCTTGGGAACTCCTTGATATCATTCGAGCTCAGCCGTAAAATCTTATTTTATTATTTATTTATAAAAGAATCTTCTTTTCGAAATTCTTTTCTGCCTCGCTCTAGCTCCTCATATATTAATTATTATTACCATTTTTTTAGATTTGAGTTTAGTTTAGTTTTAGTTATTATTTCTAGTGTTAAATGTAAAAAGGATTGCCTGGAAGAATTCGCTTGTTAACTTTTTAACCTGTTTCTTTTATATTTATGGTAACGAAGTGTAAATAAATAAATAAACGTCAGTAAAAAATAATGCTTCTTAATTTACTGCTAGATCTCAAATCAATTACGTAAAACGGATAAGAAGAATAGGCAATATTCTGCCACTCTTTTAAATCGCAAAGGTTTTTACAAAATGTTTGTAAGTACCTGCCATTACATCATGCTACTCATCATAGTTAATTATTAAATAAAATAACGAATAAATAAATAAGAAAGCCAAATGTCTGACGCCTATCAGCACGGTGAAATAGGAGCATGCACTTACATTGTACGAACAACACGAAAACATAAATCACAGTTAGTTTTACATATTGATTTAATAAATAAAGGATTTCTTCTTTTTTTAAACATTAAAAAAATTCATTAATATGTACATAATGTAGGAACGAGGTGTTTTACTTCAACATATTAATTAAGATTAGTCCTTCTAGATGGTTGCAGGTTTCTAGATGTTTGACAGTTTATCAGAGGTATATTTTATTCGTTTATCATTCCTGAACACTATTATTTCAATTGTACTGAATACCTTTATAATGGTATCTATTCAAAGGAATATTGTGTATCAATAGTCACGGTTAAGGTAAGGATGGCCTATTTATCGATTTAAAATTATTATATTCTTGGCTTTGTTAGAAGACCAATTCGACTAAGGGTTTCAAGAAAAGAGTGTACCAATTCTCAAAAGGCCGGCAACGCACTTGCGATGTGATTGTCCATGGGTGGCGGTATAACTTAACATCAGGTGAGCTTCCTCCCGTTTGACTACTCCTACATAAAAAATCTTCTTGCTAAAGCGATTGCTTAAATCAAAATTTCTTGAGCTGTATGTGAAATTGTAAAAACAAATTAAACTAAATATAATCCGTTTATTTACTAGGTCTCAACATGACTATAGTCTATCAAGAATAAGTTGACCTGCGGTGAAAAAGGACTAACTAACTACTACTAACTAATTTGAAAATTGAATATGTCAATTAACAAAATGTTTGGTCTTCGAATCGTCTACTCGTTCAGTTTAACAAACGCAAGAGTGTAGGTGTAACCGCCGCTAGACACTTGACAGCCTGCAATGCGATTATTTTAACACTATTAAATGTATCATTATTTCGTAAATATTATGTAATTTTACATACACTTTTACTATCTAAGCCGGTGTGAAGCTAAGTTCGCTTGCGGAATGCTAAAAACGAGCGGCACTTTTTGCAAACAAACCTGGAACCCGAGCTCAGGGATTTAAAATATCAGATGATAAGCGAGAACATTTTCGCATGAATGGAACTAGAGCTCACTTGCTCAAAGAAATTTTACCTGCAATTGACACAAATACCACGCCTAAATCGCGGCTCACTTAGGCTTTCGTCATACAGCGATTTGTGAGCGATATTACGATATTTTTTTAAACGCTGTTATTTATAGGCTATCTATGGCCTTCAAGCGAAACAGTTTGGTAATATTTTTCCGTTGATTGACGCAATGATTGCTATATGCTATGTTTCTATTAGTATTATCATTTGACGTACGAAGAAACGTACGCAGTTGATTGAAACGGCAAAATCGTACATGACTTCTGTCGTCTTTTGATCGTTATATACATATCTTTTTTCCAGTAAAAACCTTACTATGTATATATAATTTAAAGTAAAAAAGTAAAAAAATCATTTAATCATGTAGGTAACATAATGTAGGTACACTTATGACTCGTCAGTAAAGAAATACATATTAATGCTTCTAATTTTTATATTTACTGCCAGTTCTCAAATCAAGGGCGTAGAACGGAAGAGAAGAACTGGCAATAAACTCTCCGCCACTCTTTTAAATCCCCATTTTGTTTTACACAACGTGTGTAAGGAGCTGCAACCGTTACACCATATTCCACATGACATATCAAGTAATAACATAAATATTAAAAAAAACAAAGACTTGTCCTCTATCAGCAGGAGGCATGGTGAAATAGGATAGATATAGGAATTATTATATATAACGATTGAAGAGATCAAACAAGACGTTCAGCCTTCGTAAATAATATAAAATGAGAAACTATTCTTTGTACGTATCTTATAACTTACAAAATGACTGAAGCCTAAGAGTTGCTAAAAAATCCGCTTTAGGCGCAGCTCTCTCTGCACAGAGGGTCCTTATCAGAGCTTACGCAGTTCACCAAAAAACTTCTGACCCAGCTAAAAGACATAAATAGCTCGAGATAACAAAGATCTATATATATTTGCAAGATATTGTTAGCCTTTTATTTTTTGCGTAAAAAACTAAAACATTGAAACAATTGTTAAATAAGCTTTTCACCAAGGAGTTAGTCGAGTTAGTTAGTAGGAGATCTTAGTAATAGGAGTACTAATCGATTAGTGCGAATTTAACAGAAGAAGAAAACAATACAACGAAACATACAATATCGTAGTAATAATATAATTATTATAACGCCGCGAAGTTGGGAACTTTATAGATGTAATAGATTGAACAAACTCGGGTCTTTGTCAAAGAGAATGCTGCTAATTTGATTTCGATGTCAGCTTACCACAGGAGACTTGTGCGCGAGCGGTGTGTTCGTAAATGTGGTACATAGTTTGTACCTCATACCTTAGTCTACGTATATATGAATTAAGTTAGCTGCAAGATTATTAGATTATCTGCTGAGGTATATAACGAGTTTAGGTGCCTTTTACCATTTAAAAGTAGTAGTAGTTACCTACAGATGCATAGCGTACCACATTATATGCACGTGTATGATGTGATAATACAACATGAAAATTGAACTCAGTTAACAAAAAATTAACGCATGACCCGAATTAATATGCGAATGACATTAGCTCATGCTTAGTCACGTGACCGTTTCATACAAATTCATTTGGCGTACAGGGTCACGCTTGTCGCAAAGTGATTTTGTCTGGCCTCTGGAGTTTTGTGGCGCTGGATAAAAGGTCTGGGCTTGAGATTTATGTATCGGTTTTGTTATCATTTGCCTTTTCTAATAGGCACCTAGGTGATTAGAATTATGTGCCTTAAACACGCTTTTTGGGTCTACAACATGGCGATTTCCTAAGGTTTTTTGTTATACAAAAAGTCCATTGGTGCATAGCTGAAGTTCAAAGTTACGGCCTCAAGTATGAGAATCGCACGTTGAAACTTCACAGGCCAACATTGCTTATTCAAAAATCAACCACATATAATTTAAATGTTAAACTGGCTAAACAAAACGCTATTAATTCTAGATAAAATAATAATGATATCTTGGTCAATCAATCACTCTTGATAGTGATATTTGATCTATATGAACTAGTATTGTCTTTGATTAACATAACTTTTATTCATTTAAATAAAACACTATTTTGACCGGATTGAAGTTATGTATTATTATAAATTTACAACTATTTGACATAATTTTAAATTAATCCGACGTTTCGCGTGCTTTACAGCGTGCGTGGTCACGATCCAATAATATCCAAATTAAAATCTCAAAAAGAAACACAATCCGCGAAAATAGAGGATACCGTGAGCCATTTTTGCCAAAACCCTCCATCTTTTAGTCGATACCAACTCCGGGGAAATAAATACAGATAATGCAACTTTCTCTGCAGCTGTGATACTTTTTTGACATTCAACATCTTTTGTCTTCAGTCACCGTGACCACGCACGCTGTAAAGCACGCGAAACGTCGGATAAATTTAAAATTATGTCAAATAGTTGTAAATTTATAATAATACATAACTTCAATCCGGTCAAAATAGTGTTTTATCTATATGAACTATAAAAACATTGTTTTATTTACGATTGAAACGCATTTAGAATGTAATTATACGAAATTAGGTAAAGGTAGTATTGTAAATTCACACGTAATATTTTGAATATTACATGTTATACATATTTTATGTCACGTACTGTTAATTTGGTAGACAGTTATTATGACACTGGGTTCATAATGTTTACATATTCAAAGTTAATTTATTTTGTGTGAACAGCGGTTCGATTTAAATAGATGCTAGAAATATTATAAAGGGTTCTTCATAGATGATGTTTAATCGGTCAATACGATGAGCTTTCGAAGGTTTTCTACTCAGTTCACCGTCGATTACGCTAGTAGGAGACTGTTACAAAAAATAAGAATTTAGGTTGTCAAAACACTTAAACCATATTTAGTCAAACAGATTATTTTAGCTGATACTGCAGTTCAAAACAAGTACTTTGGTATCTAATGGCTTTAATAATCTACAGGTTTTTAATTTACCATAATCATTGCTAGCGAAATGACTACAATTTACTTTATATCATATAACATAAGGCGTTGTTATAAAATGTATAAAAATATCTTATAAATTTCACATTGCAGTTGAGAAAATTTTTTTCTTTATTTGCACAACAATATTCTAGGAATTAATTCAAAATGGCATTCATAGAATTTATATGTATAAGCGGATCCTCGGCGAGTGGTTTTAACTCACGTAAGTATAATAAGTGAAATTGCAGGCCCATTGTACAGAATACGAATTAATTAGGAGAGTGGTTTCGCATTTCATTATTATTTACCCGTGGACTAAATAAAACATGTTAAAAATATATATCGCTTGATTTAAAAAGCTTTTATTTCAATGAATATTGTTTGACTAATATATTATTAGTATGATAGTTTCGACTTGGTATACATGGAAAAATTTGTAAAAGTAAGTATTTCGTTCCTTTATAATTTTAAATTTGGAATTAAATTAAAAAGCGTCAAGACATTCCCGCGACTATTTAAGCGCCGGATGAGAGAAATGAGATAAATTAACGCGTTTGTCGAATCAATAGAAAAACTCGATAGAAATATCTGATGCTGAAAGAACGTATAATTCTTTCAGCATCATGGTCACAGGTTGAAAAATTTTTTTGAGGTAATTATAGAAATGGTTAATTTGGATTCAAACTAAATGTCAATTGCTGACAAGCATTGTCGAGTTACGTAAATAAAAAAAATGCGTTTAGTCACGTAATTATGGTACACAAAATAAAATATTATTTATTACAATAAAAACCTTGGCTGGAGTAGTTTTAAGGATAATTGCAATTCACTAAAACTGTTATGTGAGTTGTCACCACACCTAAATCAGTAATCAAGGGTTAAAAACCGTTTGCTAACGAGTTTTATAACGACGCGATTACGAAACTTATAAAATAAATCGTATTTTGAGGGTCATTAGCAAACATTTGTCATTCCCAAACTTGGCATGACGTTTATCGTTTTACAATTGATGAACGAATGATACGCGTTATCAATTGTCCCATGGCAATTATTAGACGGCTTGGATTAGTTATTTGTTTAATACTCTTTGGTTCGGTTCGACGTTTTACTAATATGGAGTCGTTGATATAATTCTCCTTACTAAAGACGCTCATTGAACTACGTTTAATATGTTTTCTTGGAATTAATATTTTGATATATTGTAAAGCTAAATCATGTTTATAAAGACGTACCATTAGTCAAAGAAAATAGCTCTCTAAAAGTTGAGAGGCACTTAAAAGTCGCTTAGTTTATTAAGCGCGGAGCTTCGATGTATGGCAAGTATACTAATTGTTTAAAATTTATTGAAGATAAAATATATTAGCAAAACATACAATAATAGTTGCAACATCGTTTGCAATAGACAAAAGAGAGGACCCCATAGCTTTTATGTCAATTATCATTCGTATAAGTTACGTACTGCATGTATCCGAATTACATTTGCTGCCTTTTTGAAGTATTGAAAAATGTTGCCCGTTATGTAATCTTTGAATGTTACTAGCTTTTCCTTGCTAAAGTACGTTTAAGCTCTTGAACATTTTGTGGTAAATGTGAAGGTGAATTGTGATTTTTAAATTAGGATCGTTTTAGTATGATTTGTCCCTGAGGCCGTCGTCATCTAGTGATGACGGGGCGATTTATAATAAATTAGCCTATAACAATAAAGGTAACGTGGAATAGGTATATATAGGTAAGAATCGTGGAATAGTAAGGTATTTTTTTCTAGTGGTCTGGACGGTCTGATCTTTCAAATGTAGCAGTTACACCTGTACACAGTTTTTAGCTGATAACTATGTCCAAAACAAACCTTGTCAGATATAGAATTTAGATTATTAATACAATTATTTTGAATTAATTAATACTCGCATTAATTATACAGTATCTGTCAAATGTGTTAATAGTTTCCAAGTAGTTTATCTTTATTAGGTAACGAAATGATTACTGGCTCATGTCTATATTTGTAGAGTACTACTAATGTTTCCACAGAAAGGATTGAATAGCCATTCCATATCCAATGACTATGGTTCTATACGTCTCAGAACTGTGAGAACAGAAAGTTTAATTAGAGAAACAATGATGTGGCAGCTGATTACATTGGAATTCAATTGGATTGACGTTCTGAAATACAGAAGAATGCAGTACGTATTTTTACATAAGTTTCATTTATCGTTTTTTGTTATAGGTAATCAGCCTGTTCCTGATGTGGGTAGAAGACCTTTGTGGGTCGACATGGGAATTTCTCCCCATTTTTTACTATATGAGTAATTAGCGCACAGAAAGAAAATTAAGGATCAACCAGGGTTGCAAGGCACGTCACGAGCTTAAGAGTTAATCTGTCTAACAATGTACACACACTATAGTGGCAAAAATTAGTATTTATTGCTTATTAGGTAATCAATAATTCTGACATCACATGATAAAAAAAAGTATATCAAAATAAAAAAATCAGAAACGTAACAATATTTTCTCGGTAACACAAGGACAACGGACAAGACCACGTGGATACGGGGTGCTCTGATTCGGTTTTGGGTACTTTTTGAAAATTTGAAAATTTTTAGAACCCTACACTAATTGAAACATGAAGTTAATGTAATGTATGTACATTTGACAAGTTATGGTTAAATTAGGTTTAACTTTAAAATTAACAAATGAGGATATAATCGATTCTATTAATTTACCGAGAATGTCACGTCACTTATAACCAATAGAAAACGAGAATGTCACATCTCTTATAACCAATAGAAAAGTAGAAAATGGCCGTTTCACAATTTGACGGTTTCACTTCGATAGATTACAATCTACCGAATAATATGTAATACGTTAAATTGTAAGCAGTTCGTTGAGGTTCACAATCTTTCGACAGTTTACAATCTCGCGAGATAGATTACAATCTAAAATTATGACGATTAAACAACTATATGTTTATAGCACCTGTATCCTTATTAAAAAAAAATTAAATAACTCTCTACATAGTTACTTATCATTTAATAAAATCAAATACACCACTACACGCAATACTCGTCGAGCGAGTTTGCTTATCTTGCCAAAGCCGCGCACAAATTATTTAAAGAGATCTATTAGGTATGAGGGTGTGCAATTGTTTAATCGGTTGCCGTCTAAGGTTCGTAACATTAGCGTGATTGATCAGTTCAAAAGGGCATTAAAGATACACATCAGAATGGGCCCATTAGACTAAAATTGGGCTAGCTGATGGCGACGTGTATCTCGTTCGTATATACTTAATATTAAATTTCTCATGTAAATAAAAAATAATGAGAAATAAAGTTCTTTAAACATTTATCTAACGGTGTTTACAATTTTACGGTGACATATATATATGTATATGTAAAAATAAATAAACTTAAGGGCAAAAAACAGCTCACACAAACTAAAAATGGTAAGCATTTCGTAAAGGTTCTTATGCAAGACGATTTTTCAAGCTTTCAACCTAACTTATCTTCTTTGAATGATATTTTTTCTTTTATACGTCGAAGTTTCTGAGAAGGGATTATCAGTCAAATTTATCAGGATGTAGGATAAATTTATTTTCAGGAGGCTACAAAGTACTTTAGCATATACTATTAAAATTTAGCAGGTTATTTTTATACATTATAGTTTATTAATAATTACATCCAGTTGCAAACAACCGAACACATTATAATACAGCAAACATTCGCTATTGTTAAAGATTACATTTTAAACGAGATTTTTATCTTTTTATTGTATAATAAAGTCTCCAAACTTAATACGGTGATAAATAATTTTTGAATTAAATTTTTAAACACACAAAGATTACCTTCACTAATTTTTTTACGTATTTCATACAACAATAAACAAGTGACTATTTATAGTAAGTGTTGAGATGAGCGCAAAATATCAACAATATTATAACAAAAATAGTATAATTATATTTTTTTAACTATTACTTAATTTTGAATGATACTGAACTGTTCCCAAAGTTGGAAAAGACCAGATTTAAATCAATTCATTACCATAAGACTTATAGTGGCTAAACACTTACTTGTATCAAAATACTACCTGTGTAACACAATTCAGATATTATCTAAATGCTACAATATCACATAGATACAGGTCAAACTGACAATCTCTTTGTATCAAGTCTCGCAAAATAATGAAATAGCTTTTGGTTTAGTAGTATACAATTCAAATTTCAATTACATAAAGTAACAAACTTGATCTTGATAAAAACTCAAACTTGTTTATGACATAATATCTATAAATAAACCTTTTCAGTTCATATACCGAACTTTTACAAAATTATTTGAAATGTTGATAGATATGTGTGTTGTATGTTTTTCTTTGATCATTTAAGTTTTCTACAAGCACTTTTATACGTTTACTAGTAGCCTCGGCCAAGCGTTGCTGTGGCTAAGATTTTTGTAATATTACATAGTAGTACCTAAACTATGCCATTAAATTGTAGCTTATGTGAAACGTTGGTACTTTCAACACAGCGCCGTCTGTTAGAATTGTGACTCAAATAATAAACAAATATTTTGCGGGCATAAATTGAGATGTAAGCTATCCTATATTTTAAGTTGGATCAAACTACAAACGGTGTGCAAATTTGATTGATATCGGTTCGGTAGTTTAGGAGTCTATAGCGGACAAACAACGTGACACGTAATTTATATATATTAAGATATTATGTCATTTTCGAATCTCGAATAAGTCTGTGGTTCTTCTGATACATTATTATTTCAGTGTACTAAACTCCGATTACACCCCCCAAGACATTTATGCGTATTGGAATGTAATTAAGAGAACTTACAGTAACTCATATTTAACTATAATACTTCCTAAAAGGTATATCCTTAAAGAAAAATCATCCAGCTGTAGGCAATTTGTCATTCTTGAAATTTCGGGGTAACTAACTAGACGATTATTTACCTTTTTCGGGGAAATCCTGATATCCTTACGTTTTATCTTGCTCTTGAAGGGTTTCTAAACGATTATAAGACACATACCTCTATTATACATGTGCTACGATTTATATGAAAAAAGTCATAGGTGAACAGTTCGTTAATATAGGTTCGATGATATAAATTTAGGTTTTTCTCACATGTGTATTAAAATTATATTTTAAATGTTGATAGATGTTGCTATCAATTTGTGAAATCGTAATGGTTTTTCTCCGATAGTTTAAACTTTCCATAGATTCAATCCAAAAATAACTCGTTCAATCTGAACAGTATCCTACGGATCACATTTTTCGACAGCTTACAATATCGAAGATAGATCTATATATAGGAAATTCAATTTCACGGTACAATGTGTACTTTGTTTGAGCAATGATATATTGAGATTCATATATAAATTCGTAATGGCCTTAATACATTATTTATTATGATCTTTAAGATTATAAATACGTCTAAATAATCTCATTGTTGCGGTAAGAAATATATTTCGTCACGTGTCTAGGGGTCATGGCATTGTCCTGATGAAATTAGCCTCAACTAGGCTTAGCGACCATTTGTCTTGCTTAACGACGTCTTCTTGAAAGAGTCTGATAAGCTCAGTAAATTTCTAAGACAAACATGACACAAAATGTCATTTTTGTCTTAAAGCGGACCCCCGGTAATCCGGCCCCTGTCTAATCCGGCACCCACTGTAATCCGAAACTGTCTATTATTTTTTATTGAATATTTTTAATAATCCGACAAATTTGATAGTCTGATACTGCCCTGCAAAATGTTTGTCAGATTACCGGGGGTCCACTGTATTTACATTTGTTATTAGTTTCTATTTGATGCTTGAATCATGATATCGAAGCAAAAAGCACGGAATGAGACCGACTTGCTCGGCTAGACTAAACCTTTAAGGATACTTAATTGGCTTATCATTCACTCAGTCCACAATCACAACAAAAAAGGACTACTAGTTTATATAAGTGATAGTGATTATTATTTAATCGAATTAAATAATAACGTCACAATTAACGTATACTTAAATAGTTTTTGTAATACTATTTTTTATTTACGAATGTAGATTATATCGTTACGCACTTAGTTTTTATAACTATTATCTACTTCGTCTATGCTTGTATTGACTTTCAACGCCCGAGGTTTTGCTGCGATCCCGCTATATCAGGTGTAATTGTTTCATTTCAAGTTTAACATAAATTTTTGTAAAATTATAGTAATGAAATGGTTACTATTTATATTTCAATCAAATTTATAATTTTTATATCAATTCACGTTTATATCCCATATAGAACTTTAATTTAATTGTGTAATACTCGCATAAAGGTAATATATTTTCTTAATAGTAGGTACCTATGCGTTTGTGGTGACTTGTAATTTTAAAAATAGTTAAAAAAAATCATAACTTTAGTTGGTACATGGAAAATTTCAGAATGTTTACTTATAATATTTCAAATATGAAGATCTTGTTGATTAAAAGTTAAGCCACATACCGTAATAAAATGAATGAACATCTGTCATATTTAAATCAACCCAAAACACCAGGGCTTAGAGGATTAGGAGGGGATATTTCTTTAAATAAACAATGATTATGGAAATTATTCAGGAAACATTTTAATTTCATTAAAATCTTCGAGTAGATTTCTTCTCAAAGTTACCGTGGCGAAGTCAAAGTTTTATGACGTTACGACGAACACTGGTTTTCCATTAAATACTTAGAAAGAAAAATACATTTTATTTAAAATTATATTTTTGCCCAAGAATGTTTTAACAACATTCTTGTTATGTTTATTTATTATTATATTATTTATTTAGTTCGTTATGTTTATTGCGGTCAAATTAAAATTGTTGTAATTACATTCACGGGGAACGAGTTTATTAACCAAATGAAAAGAACCGAAATATCGACGTATATATTGCGACAAGCTTATAGCTTTAAAAATATATTGACTATCTATTTTACCCGATTAAAGGCTTTAATTTACGCATTTAAAAGGAATCCATATATTTGGTTTATTTTTCTATGATTAATGTCAAATATAGAACAAAGCTATTAATAAGTTTTAAATATCGTATTTATTATTGACTATTAGATTTTCCCACTTCATTCCACGAAAAAGGAAAACATTAACTAGCCAACAAGAATAACATTTAGGGTTAATCTGCACTTTGAAGCGGGAACGATAAAAGCTGTATGTTCATTATGATAATTAGAATTGCTTCAAGGAGTCGTATAAGGCCGCTATCAGACGCTTATTGTCTGTTTATTTTCTTAATGGTCTGTTTATTGCTGTTTTAAAGTTCGTTTAGCTGTGTATTTTTAACAATATCCAACCAATTCTACAATTCTACAAATTCATGAACTTAATTTGTAGAATTGTAATTACCTGCTTGGCAAGAGCTTATTTGGTTTAATGAGGCAGATGGAAAAATTGTGAGTTTTGGCGAATATAGATTTAACGAAATAGTTTTTCAAGTTCATATGAGTTTTATTTGATACTAGAAGAAGACTGGCAAGAATTGGTATCTTTGCATATTATATTCAATGTTGTTTCTTATAATTTCCATTTAGGCCTTCGCGAGTTTGAGCTTTAGTTTTATTACTACTGTTTTTAATATATTGCTTGGCAATGGTTACGTTATTGCAGTCGGCCCGTCAAATCCTCGCCACCTAAAGAGTGCCCAAGCGGGGAAGCAGGGGTCCATGCGTTCAAAAGAAGGGATGGTGATCCATCCCTGCAAGCACTGGACCCGATCTCCCCTAGCTATTCCTAAAAGCGTATGGCCCGATCTGTGAAGGATACTTGCTGTGTCAAGTATCTTCACAAATCAACAATGGGCGGGGAGAGGCGGACACAACCGCCGCATCGCATGTCGGGAAGCGGATAAGGCTCTGCTGTTACCGCATCCCTCCTAAGGCGATTGTTGGTGGCGCCTTGGGGTTTTAGTGGGTATGCACATTCGCGAGTCCCACATAACCCTCCCGCACTAAGCAGTCGCACCGCGGTGGGGTATGCGCAATGCATTTCCCCAAGTAAAAAAAAAAAAAAAAAAAATTGCAGTTGGCACGCTTATTATAACGTTTTTACGGGCAGTGTAATTATTGTTTGTGTATTATTCTTAATTGTATCATGATATAAATTAAGTTATTTTATTGCCTGGAAATAGCCAAAAAAACCAATAAAGTTCACGGGTAACAAAATACGAAAACAACGAGCGAACAGCAAGTTATTATGCAATGATCGCTGTTCGCCGACCGATATGGGGCGTTTTTGTTTGGGTAAAAATATTTTTATCTGACCGAGTAATCGTTATCATTAATCTACGATACCGCTGCCTCGCAGTTTAAGGGATTGCATCGGACGTTTTTGTTATCTATTCAATCTCCATCATCGGCTATTGAAGTGATGGTACGCAGCACATAGTTATTTGTAATATCTTTGGAACAATTGATTGATTTCATTGTGCATGTTAAGTAACAGATTTTTGTTAATGAATTTGTAAATCATATTTTTTTTAATTTCAATTTTATAATAATAATTTATTTACATCAAGAGCAAAACCACAAAAATTATTCTTGAAAGGCCGGCAACGCACTCGCGAGCCCTCTGGCATTGAGGGTGTCCATGGGCGGCGGTATCAGTTAACATCAGGTGAGCCGAGGTGCCCGTTTGCCCCCTGTTCTATAAAAAAAAAGCAGGTAAAATAAAAAGTAGCTAGAGGATGCAAAAGTGCCGTCTTAATGGTAAGAGTTTTATATTTAAAGCTATATAGGTTTTTACCAATCTTAGTAAAAAAATACTAAATTAGTGGCGCTACAACCGTTTTAGCTCTGAGCCTTAGATTTCTGTATCTGTTTCATAATGATTTGTCAATCTAATAGATAAGTAGGTGATCAGCCTCTTGTGCCTGACACACGCTGTCGACTTTTCTGTCTTTTCCTCCCAAAATTTACGTATGTGCTCCGTTGCTACTCCTTTTGGAATCACCCAGATATTTTAACACCATTAGACGACTTAATCAAAATTAGCTTAGAATCACTTCTTAATATGCAGCTGAACGAGCAATCTTGGACCCAAGCTTCCCTACCTATCCGTTATGGTGGTTTAGGGATTCGCAAAATTTCCAGTGTCGCTTTACCAGCCCTTCTATCTTCTGTCCATAGTTCAGCAAATCTCATAAGTAAAATTTTAAGGGCATCCCCTTCAAACTTAGAGATTGCTGGCTTGGAAGAAGCTAGAAACGCTTTCTTGATTGCATGCCCAGGTCAAAATTTTCCATTATCTCTAAATTCACAGAGGAGCTGGGATGACATACACTGCAAGTTGACTTTTGACGATCTTTTGAGTCGTAGTACAGGTTCGGCGCGTGCTAGGCTTTTGGCCGTGGGTACGCATGAGGCCGGCTACTGGCTTCACGCTTACCCATCGTCAAATACAGGAACTTTTCTTGAGCCTGACACGCTTCGAATCGCAACCTGTCTACGGCTTGGGGTTCCGGTCTGCGCTCCTCATATTATATGTCCCTGTGGCAGTGATGTCGACAAGTTAGGACATCACGGCCTGTCATGCCAAAAAAGTGCAGGCCGCTTCTCGAGACATGCCGCACTTAACGATATCATACGCCGTTCCCTTGCCACCGTCAACGTGCCAAGTCTTCTTGAGCCAAGTGGTATTGCATGAGACGATGGCAAGAGACCGGACGGTATGAGTTTGATTCCATGGAAGATGGGTTGGGTACTGGTATGGGATGCAACCTGTTCAGACACGCTGGCCCCTTCCCATCTACATGGAACCAACTACAGAGCTGGTGCGGCTTGTGAAGCGGCTGAAAAAAATAAAGCATGCAAATACAGGGGTCTGGGCTCTGAATATGATTTTGTCCCATTCGGTGTCGAGACCCTTGGTCCGTGGGGTCCTAGCGCTTTAAGGCTTTTTAAAGAAATTTCAAAAAGGTTAGTCGACATCACAGGAGACCGAAGATCTGGCAGCTACCTCGGACAAAGAATTAGTCTAGCAAATCAAAGGGGGAACGCTGCCAGTATCTTCGGAACCTTGCCTAAAGGGACTCCTTTTAATGATATATTTTAGTTTATGTTAAGTTTCGTTATTTATTTCAATGTATATTATTTTATTATTATTAGTTTATGTTTATAAGTTTAATTTTATTAATATTGTTGCTAATTACATGTTGATGTGTTATAGATATAATATAATAGAGGAAAGTGGCCAAATATGGGATAGTATCCCTAATATGGAATACCCCTATTTCTACCAAATGCAAACTCACATACGCAATAAACAATGATTTTCTGTCTCCTTTTACTCCCATTTACGCGTACAAGTTGTAGCATGTCAGTTGAGCATGTGCTTTCGTCATTGTGACAGTTTTTTGTTTTGCCGCTACCGCATAACTTTCTAAGGTATGTTAAAAATACGTATTTTTCGTAAAGAAAGTGCACACAGTATTGATTTTATAGCTTTTAGAGACCTTTTAGACGTTCTTTTGTATGTTTTAGCGGTATTAGATGATATTACTTTCTTAAATATAAAAATCTGAATGTCAGTTTGAAATCGTTGGAAAATCCAAATATGGACAGATCACAGTATCCAATTATGGACTATTCCATAATTGGTTCTCTGAAGTATCAGCTGACATGATGATTTTGTTAATTATATATTTTTTTAATGTTTTACCAAAATGGCGGGCGTCAACTCAAAAACAAAGCGAAAATAATGGATTCAGAGCATATGGCGGCAAAATTAGTAAAAGAGAAACAAATGGGTTATTTAAAAGCTGGAAAACACTTTGATGTGTCAAGATCTACTTTGTTTTGATTATGTCAGAAAAACGAATTTTCTCCAGGAAAAGCCGCAGCTACTACACTTGGAAAGAAAACTGTCGTGTTGGCAAAAAACAAGAATTAAAACCAGAATGAGAAAATATCAAAAGGAAAAAACCAAAAGAGAAGACTAAGCCTAATTCAGATGATGAGGAGGTGATGCTATTTGATACTGACAGTGAACCCGATGCCTTGATAGGATATACAGCTCCAGAATCTGAAGATTCGGAGTGTATTTTCTGTGGTGTGCTGTTTTCGAATGATACTCATGGGGAGACATGGATCAAGTATCTTGTATGGACTCTGGGCATGTAATGATTGCGCTGTGCCAGAGTTTGATACCTGGATTTGTGATTTTTGTAAAAAAAATGTGTATGTAATAGAAAGGCTATATTATACCAAGTTTCCAAAGAGTCTCGTGCATTTTAAGGTTAATTTTTGATAGTGTTTATAGTATTCCATATTTGGGGTACCTATTCCATATTTAGGTACCTAAATCGTTATTTAGTTTCTTAAATTTTTTCTTACCTTAAACTAATCAATAAAACCTAAACTTATTACAAACTAAAGTGCAAATATATGATTGTTAATAATTACCACAAAAAGTTTTTTATTTATAACACTTGTGGAAATTATGCCTAAAAATCAAAATGGTATTCCATATTTGGTCACTCTCCTCTAATACTAACTTATTTTATTTTTGTGTAACCTTAACAAAAGAAAACCTATTAACGTATGTAATGAAGTGTTTACATATATTAGTCCATTGAAATGTTACAATTTGAGGTCTAAACTGAACATTTGATAGAGGACGCAATTTTATTTATGGGACACTAGCCGTTTCGCGCCCGCTTTGCTGGACGAATTAAAATAAATTTTATGTTTCATTATTTATTTTTTTTCATATTTTTATTATTCTTCTTTTTAACTTCCCGCTAAGAAAATTGAAATATTTCGAAAATCGAGTTTTTAACAGATGTTGACGTTTAGAGGTTCTAGGAAGCCTCCCCGAATGTTTCCGCGGTGAAGTCCGTATGGATAAATTTTCATAAAAGTAAAACAGCAATAAAAAAATGAAGGAACGTTGGAATTTAATAAATAAATAGCCATAAACCATCTAGAAATTCGCATCGAATGGTGGTAGTTTCATGTCGATACGATCAGTGGTTTAGGCGTGATTGAGCCTCAAACGAAGACCATTTTCATTATATATATATAGATTTAGGGGGAGTCAATACAAGCTTAAACCCAAGGTTGTGGGGTTGGCGGCTAAATTTTGGATTTATGGTAAAAAGTCACACTAATAATAATACGTTAAATTGTAAGCAGTTCGTTGAGGTTCACAATCTTTCGACAGTTTATAATCTCGCGAGATAGATTACAATCTAACGGTGTTTACAATTTTACGGTGACATATATAAACTTTCATAAATATCTACTATTATTACAAGAAAAATAAAAGATTATGAACGAAAGCGATACGAAATAGTATCCTTAACATAATAAAACAATATTTTATAGAAGCAAAGATTATATGAAAGTCCTCAAAGGATCCCTTTAGTAAGGAAAATGTCCATAAGGAAGCGATCGTCTCAATTCGAAGAATTAATAACCCAAAGATTATAGAAATAATATTACTTATTGGTCCAGTAAATACCAAAGGAATGTTATTCAGAAGACATGCATTATTAAATTCTCTGTGGTTAGCCCTTAAATTATAAGTAAATTTTATATGTAATGTTTGTGTTATTCTATAATTTATAGCTTTTACAAGAAAGCATATTACTAATTGCTCATCATGATTGCAGATTATAAAATTTCGGATTCTCTTATATGAGGCCGAAAATTGGTTGTTTTGACTATATTATGTTGTCTCCGAAATCCATAGAACGAAAAATATTTAGACAGTTTAATTAATACATTTAATATACACATCTATATTTCGTATAAATTTGAGATTATTCGAAATTTAAAATATAAAATTAATCAAAAACATAATTTTTACTTTTAATTTTCACCCCATTTGTTAGTTTGAAATTGCAATGAATTCCACAATCTGCATACGTTAAATAAATCAAAATTTTATTTCATTTTTCGCCAGAGATAAAATGGCATAATATTTTAAAAGTTTAAATATGAGTAGCGAAACGTTGAAGCATGCGGTGACCGCAAACAGCAATAAAAACTTGGTTGCAAGAACACGGAAAATATTAATAGAATCCTTTTTCAGTTTTAATGCGTATTAAACTTATATAAAATCTCATTTATGTAGAGATCAAGAAAATTATTAATATTCTATATGTATTTCAAATAAAATAATTAACATGTAGATCGATTGTTAAGCTAAGATATTTCTTTACTGACGAGTCATAAGTGTAAATGTACATCAAATCTGTCTCAAATCATTTAATCATGGAGGTAACATAATGATGTTACCTCCATGATTAAATGATTTTTTACTTTTTACTTTAAGCTAAGCGATTTTCATTCCAGTTCAAGTGAAAACGTAAGAGAACATTATCAAGCTACTTCCCACTATTTCAGCCTCACTGCAAAACGATGGCTGCGTTACGATAAGCGCATTTATGATATATTTATTCCATCCTTTGCACCTCGATGCCTGGCGTTCCACAATACAATACAATACAGCGATTTTTAAGGCACTTACTGCCGCGCGCCATCTCTTTGTGGAACCAGGTGCCAGTAAAGGTATTTCCGAACCGTCTTAGAGGGAAGAATAATCAAGAAAAGAGCGTACCATTCCCTAAAACGTCGGCAACTCACCCGCTAGCCCCCGGCGTTGCAGGTGTTCATGGACGTCGGGGGTCACTTTGAATAAAGTTTGCCTGCTTGTTACACTCCTTTCCCAATATACGTAAGTATATTGCAATGCTTGTGCTTTGTTAGATATATAATACAATTAAAGAGAATGGTACAAAAGTCGTAATTTGGCAGAATATTCCCATAGTACGAGTATATGTTGAAGTCGGAATTCCATAAGTTTAATATCCTTTAATATATGATATGATATTTTACGTTTTAATATTTTATTGCATAAAATCTTAATAATTTTGAGGAGATTCAATATGTACTATATTTGTGCCGGTTAAAATAACATGTTCATTTTAAATTTGAATAAAAAACATCCCCATTTTATCTGTATGTTTTTATACTTCAAAAGAATACACAAATAGATTAAATTTTTTATGTTTGCTTATTTAAAATCCTCTAACATAATTTCATTTATCCGGCGTATGTTAACAATGATCACGTAAAAATATTGTAATATACATTTTATTTATGGGTACGCTTTTAGAATCTAAATTGTAATAGTGGTGAATTATAAATACATACAACAAAAATAGTGGTGCTATAACTCTTTATGGAGTTTGGACTCCTTCACAGTAGTCCTCCACTCCACTCGATCTTTCACGACTTTCTTCCAGTTCATAAACTTTCCCATCACCGTTAAGTCCGCTTTGATGCAATCTTGGCCTTTTCTCCTGTGGCGTCCACTGAGTCATGGTTTTCGATGCCATAGTCATTTAGTCATTCGCTCCAAGTGGACTGCACAACTGAGTCTTTGTGTTTCACAGAAATTGACTATCTGATTATACTCTCATGGTTTATACAATCATCTATTTCATGGTTCATCAAGAGTCGACATTTTCAATCGTTTTTCTTGACGAGCCTAAATATCCTTCTCAAGAGTTTCCTTTGAAATGTCATTGAACAGTCAGCTCTCTGCGTTAGCTTCCACGTCTCACAGGAATAAGTACTCGTAACTACGGGCCTGAAGACAGTGTGGAAACTGAACAGTTTCCAACCCATGACCAAGTTACTGGTATAAAAGCATTTCCAGACATTATCCTCGCCTTTTCAGTCTTGTTCTGAATTGTTAGCTGTGATCTAAAATACTTTAAAACTGAAACATATTCAAATACATTATGCTCAGTACTTATATTGCGTCTTGGCTCTAGTTATCAGTTAAGTATAGTAAGTATAACGCATATATTTACACAACACAATATCTTACAATATTACGTATTCAGGGATTCCTTTAATATAAAGAAACTTTCGTTAGGATATTAACATCTTATGCATGACTGTAATAAGAAATATTCCGTCCTCGCGATTGCCAAAAATACCAAAACGCTAAGTATTTTGCTATTTCACGCTTTGCTCCTTGACTGCAGCGACATGCATTATGTATGTGTGGTCGAGTAATGCAAGGAGTGGAATTTAACGCGACTCGGCAGATAGGTGCCCGCGAAGTTTAGAACTTCTTACAAACACTGGCGACACGCCAGGCTAACTTATCTCGCCAATTTCTCCCAACACTTCTAACTAGTTTTTAGGGACATTTCACTGTCGAACCTGTGAACTCAATATACGAATTCGATATTTTATTTTGCAAGATGTTAACAGTATTATACCTACCCTAAGTGATTAAGTTTTGTAGATAATTTTTGGCATGTACTTTGACCTCGAACAACGAACGACCTTATTTGATATATGTTATTCATTACCAACAAAAGGCTCTTATTAGATAAGATATTTTTTCAATAAAACCTAATAATGCTAAAGGGACAACCTTTTCAATAATAAAATGAAACAATATTCAAACAATATTCTTTTTTGAAGGTTTAATTGATATGTTTTAGGTTATTTTGGGCTGTTTATTCAGTGTCTAAATGCGGCACTGTCAGCGCTGACATTTGTCAATGTGGTATGGGCACCACATTTTTGTTTGGTCATTTTCTGAGTTTCATCGGACGTCGAGGCAGAATACGAAATTCCACCCGTATCACCTCGACGTCCGCTGAACCAGCTGCCCACTGAAGTATTTCCGAACCAATGCGACTTAGGGTCCTTTAAGAAAAGAGCGTACCAATTCTTAAAAGGCCGGCAATGCACTCGCGAACCCTCTGGCATTGAGAGTGTCCATGGGCGGCAGTATCACTTAACATCAGGTGAGCCTCCTGCCCGTTTGCCCCCCATTCTATAAAAAAAATCTAAACTATTCATACTGCACACGAAGATCAAAGAACACCAGTAGATAGTAAAATATTTGCTTGCCTTTATCGGGACACCGGAAAACGAGCAGACGGTGCTAACTGCCGCCCATGGACGACAGCAACGGTGGGAAATTTACCGGTGTGTCGCAGGCTCTTATCTTGACGACCCATACTTAGTCATATCGGTTTTGTAAATTATTCTATTGGCAGCTGGTTCTAGTAAGAGATGCTGCGTGGCAGGAAGTGTTAAAAACGCTCTGTTGTTGAATGCAACTTTAATCAGGATTGAGAGATAAGCTTATCGTCTGCAGCTCTGTTTGGTAAAATCGGTTATAATTTAATATGTTTTGTAAGGTTTGTTTGATGTAGTCAAACAAAAAATCTACATGAAGAGTTCAAGCACAAATACTGATTTCAGTCAACGATATTGTATTTTTCAGATTCCCTTTGTGATTTCGGCAATATCAATACATACTACAATAGTAACGCTTTCCTGGATATGAGATATTTGCTATGATTATAATAACAAGCTCCACTTTATCAGATTTCAATAATATTTTTTATACACGAATATATTTCTTTTTGATCCAATATGCTGTTGTTGGTGGCTTTTAGTTAACATAGACAAAGACAAAAATAGATACGTGAAAAGAAAGTACTTATTTTCATATATTCAAATGTTTTAGAGTTAAAATAGTCTGTTACGAGTTGTTTGAGTCATTTAATTCATTGCATTGAATTAAATTAATTTAATTATCAACAAGGTCAATGGCATTGTGCAACCAGTTTGAACCAAATGTAAATTTGGCTCCTGACTTTACTATTGTCTGTGAAAGCCCTATTAGAATATTCCATACAACATAAATCTAATTTGTAGACGGAAATGTCAGGAGTTAGGGCGTTAGGTGGTATAGATTAACCGCCGTCCGAGTGGTTTACAGAGCTAACTGCCAATCTTCATTGATTGCTGGCACTAAGGAAGCGAAGATTAATGTGTGACCTACTACTTCGAATCTAAAGAAATCTACTAAAGAATAGAAGTGCCAATTATTCTTACTGATGTGCTTGGCTTATCCTGCCGTGCCTGCAGAACAGCAGCAGAAATAGTAAAGCTATATTTAAATACCTTTTCTTGTCGAGTTGCTTCCTTATTTTTTTTTTTTCGTGGGGACATGCGTTACGCATACCCTCCCGCGACATGGTTGACCTGGTGGGGAAGGGTTATGTGGGACTCACTATTGTGCATACCCACTAAAACCCCACGGCGCCACCAGCAATCGCCCGGGAAAGGACACGGTAACAGCGTAGCCTTGTGCCAACGTTTCACCAAATAACTGTAAATAAAAACATAGCACCAAAATATGTCTGTGTTAACAAACTAAATCGGATTTTACATAGTGTTGTGGTGTGCTTAGTTGAATACTATAGTATGTGTTCAGTTGTAGGAATCATAATCTACAAAACTGGTACCTTACGACTTTAAGTTTTGATTAAAACTTTCAAAAAACAGTGGCCTTGCAACCCAAATTTCTGGCTTCAAATTTCTACATCTGTCATAATTCTTTTGTCTTCTGTCTGAATTACTCTGTATCTCAGATGCGTTACTAAACTAAACATTTATATTTTACTAGATGACCCGCTGAACTTCGTAAAGCCTATTTAAATGTGTGTCAAATCTTAATACATTTATTTTAAAACAGACCAAAGAGAGAATAGAAACAATAGAACAATAGAGATATGAAACAAATTTCTCCAGGCATCTTTGACAATCAAGTTATTTTTTTTAATTTCTAAAGACATCTAATATGTCCCAGTTCCAATAAAAACTGGTCTAGGACCAGAAAATTTCAATTGGCATTTTTAGTATTTTTCTATACTTATTATTTATGTTTCCCATCGTTAAAACCTTTCCTGGTCATCCACAAATATTTCAAGATCATAAGCTAAATCGTCATTCTCGAGTTTCAGCTAGAAAAACGAACAGCAATCCATCGGCCTTAGAAAGATAAATTTAATACAGTTTTTAGTCTAAATAAAACACTATCAAAACATCATGATTCAGACAACATTTTATTCCTTTATCTTTGTTATAAAAGCCCATAAAATAGCTTTGAATTATTCTACTCCCACTTAAATATTTTATGAGCAATACAGTGTCACTACTTCGGTAGCGATATTATACGGCGGTGATAAACAGTGGCTTATTGCGGTGAACGACAATATAATACATTGAATACGTGAAAAAGATATTGATCTCATATACTCCAATAGTTTTAATATCAAACACATAGTTATAGAAAACAGTTTTGTACATTGGGAGAGCTCATTATTCGTAGGCGAGTTGTGTCCACCGTATTCTACAAATTTCGGCACCACGCGACTTTATCTTGTTCCCAGACCTCAAGAGAATGCTTGCTGGATAAAAATTTTGCGTTGATGAAGAGGTAGTCACCGAAATATTTCCCTTTTTTGATAGAACGGGGGGAAAACGGGCAGGAGGCTCACCTGATGTTAAGTGATACCGCCGCCCATGGACATTCTCAATGCCAGAGGGCTCGCGAAGCGTTGCCGGCCTTTTAAGAATTGGTACGCTCTTTTCTTGAAGGACCCTAAGTCGAATTGGTTTGGAAATACTTCAGTGGGCAGCTGGTTCCACATAGTGGTGGTGCGCGGCAAAAACTGCCTTGAACGCTCAGTGGTATAAAGACTATTTTCCCTATTTTGAGGCATATTTGACAAATTGACATTTGACAAATCATACTATAAAAATGGTATCGAAAAATTGTATGACCGCTTTAATCGTTATATCGCTCTCAAAGCCGAAGTTTTTTTCTATGTTAGCCTACGAACTTTTCCGCCCACCTCTTAGGTAGCAATTGTTTGAACTATCGGCACTAAAACTGTGTTTACTTGGTGATTTAAATGTCACGTTTTTTCATATTAGCTCTACTGCAATGGAAAGGAGGGGTCGTTAGTCATTATATGGGAATCGGAACATTGTTTAGAGTGAAAATTCCAATCAATCATTGAGACAATCATTGAACATCGCTATATCATTTTAAATAATAGCCCGCATAGTATGTTGTACAATGCAGTGTTTTATGATATCAGCTATTGCTGTATAAATTGCTAAATTAAAATGTCATTCTCTTATTAACCTGTGCATTAGAAGCATTTAGTAGTACGAGTTTGCTTCGTTTGGTAGTTTTTTTATATAGTGTTTAGTGGGTGTCTTTATAGTCACCACATTATCTTCATCAAATTAATTAATATTCTCAAGTAGACCGTTTCACATTCACTAACTAAAACAGTACTTTAGAACAAAATCTAAATTTTCCATATAAATATTAATTAAATTGAAAACTAACAATGCACTGATTCGACTTCGTGGCGACTGTTGGCTCGATGCCAGATCTCATTGGAGCACGTCCAGTGAATCTTCTTATTGTGATTCTGTGAGAATCGGTCCATCTAAACACTCGATTAAATACTATTATCACTGAAATATCGAATGAAATATTACTTCCATTAAATATCGATGGATGCCCGTTTCAAATTTTCTAGTAAGACGTTCACGCTATCGTGAATAAGTTTTCTCCGAGAAATGTAACAGGAAATTTTACATATTGTACAATAAATTTTATGTAAAAATAATTTAGTGCAGCGGTGCAGTGTATTCCTTGAAATGTATTTAATATTGCGCTACCCTTAGCGCAATATTAAATACATTCCTTTTTTTTTATGAAAAATGGCGAGAGATATTTCATAAAAATATTAACAACAAAATAATATACATAAGAATTTATAGGACTATTATCTTTTTACAGATTTGATTTGACAATTTAGTTTAGAATGGCATCATGAGAATGATGTTAAAATATCGAAATTCGTATACAAGTTTTCAACTGAACGGTTTGATACCTGACCAAAATGAAGCCTTGTAAAGATTATTGACGATTTTTCTGCGGAACTAATATTGAAAACCATACTAACGTACGATATAAAAGTTCTTTTAACGTTAGAGATCGTTTCACGTTCTATGAAGCAAAATTTCTGGTTGAAAAGTCAAACAGACTTGAGATCTTTGTAAGGAGTATGATTGTTCTTCAAAAAATAAACGCAGAGTAATGAGTGTTGAACGAAATGGAATGAATAATTCGATTTTTGTTTCTTCAATAGAATGGAAACATCAAATTTTTATACAAAAGACAAAATGTGTGAGATTTTATTGTACGCCTTCATTATCGTTAGTTGTTCAGTACGACTAAAAAGATTTAGTTTTAAACATTATCAATAACTTAATTAAACAATATTTCAACTTGAAATAAAATAATGGTGTTTAGTTAAACATGTCTTTAAAGCGCTTTTAAATCAGCGTTTTTGCTATCTTTATCATTTCTTTATTATTAAGAACAATTTATAATAAATAATTCGTTAATTATTTATTATAAATTGACAATAAGGGCCTCATAGCCTAGCGGTCTTATTAAGTGGCAACTAGGTGAGGAGTACCGGGTTCGATTCCCGGTTCGAGGGCAAGTTTTAATTTAATTTAAATTTGTGCTCGGCCTTTGGAAGGGTTGTGCGGTACCGGGCGAGTGCTTAAACCGTATATGGAGGGCACGGTCGAATTTCTAAGGCAAGCAGTGAGTATGCTACCTAAGAAAGGAGACTGTGAAGGTTTAGAACGTAGCAATAAGTTCTAGGCCGAGAATGGCAATTACAAGTGTGAATTATAAAAATCTTATACTTGACGCTGGCTAATGCACAAACCGTGCCAGAGCCATAAAGGGAAAAAAACGATGACAATAGAATGAATATTTTTGATGGAGATTACACTTTTCTTATTTCAAACAAGTTATATGTTACTTAAGTTGATAACAGAGCATTGTTATTTAAAAGTGTGTACAATTTACTAACTTAAAATCTGTTCAACCCTGTCCAAAACTTAAAGGAGTAGTCCACGCCTTTATTCAACAATTTACTAAACTATGTACTAATGCATTTTAGTGTGGGAACGTGGGCAAAACGCTTGGCGAAATATTATTTTGAAGTTGCTCCAGTATTCTTCCATATTGAAGTTGCGAAGTATGCTATGATCTCATTTCTGCGACGTAGCAATACTTCTTACAATTTGTCTTCCGGACTATTTCAATATTATTTTTAAATCTTTTAGTGCTATCATTACTACCTTGTATTAAGCGCAATGCTAATATTTTAAGACTTGATTCGAAGCAGAAGTATTTATTTTTATTTAGCCAGGGATTTTATGATGATACACCTTTAGTTATACAGTTCATAAATGAATTATAGATATTATTTGTTCTTAACGCCATATTCAAAAACTTCCTATTAGCTCCAAATAAAACAAAAACCAGTACCCTTACAAGCCTAATCTTGTCCTTAGTTTTTTGGATCTGTTACGTGATCTTATTTTCTGTCTGTCTTCTTACATACACGCCGTCTACTTTTTAGGTCTAAGATATGCTGGTTACCTCACGATATTTCAGTTATAGTACGAATGAGTATTAACTGTGTACATAGAATGTGTCATAGAGAGAGTGTAAACTTACAACCTCGAGAATGGAAGTCGCACGCTCAAGCCACTAGGCCAACACGGCTAGCTTTAAATACTTAATTATCTCTCTCTATGTTACATATAAAGCGTGACAAGACATCAGTATTGGCCATCGCTATTAAAGTAATTCAAATTCAAAAAATCTTTTATTCACGTAGGTAACATAATGTACACTTGTGATGCGTCATTAAAGAAATACATATTAATGCTTCTAATTTTACATTGCGCCATTTATGGAGGCGCAATCGTTTATGAATAAGATGCTAATAATTAAGTATCTACGAGTACTTAGCATTAAAATAACAGTTTTGTGAATACAGGAATAAATTATATAAACAATATGTCGACCTAAATTTTTGATTCCGCCTAACATCTATAAATATTCACAGCACCTTATAATAATCCATTTTTCTTGAACTAACAAGAGTATACAGTAAATAAGCTTACCTTGTTAGTAGGTCGTTATGTATGAGACATTTTATACATGTTATCGTAAATGGAAATTGTGTGTGTATAAAAAATCTTAGCTTGTATCTTCCGCAACCTCGTGGGAGATCCTTCAGATTTCTTCATATTTTCTCGTAAGAGAAAATAAAAAATATTAACGCTGGAATATTTGAGCGGGTGAAAGGAGTACATATATATGTTATATTTTGTACTTTATTTGTAAATGCATGTACGCAACTCAGCGATTGTTAAGATTAGATACAGTTCATATAACAAGGCTGCTGTGTGTCTGTGAAAATCGATTCACGAAGCTACAGTTACAACATAATGTAAACCTACTTTAAAAAAACAACTGTAATTAATGCCAATATTAGTTCTTTAAATATTTTATCTTAATTGGACAAGATTTTAAACACCATTACAAATATTTATTAATGACTATAGAACCTACGAAAGTTATGATTTTTATTTCTGTTTTCAAATGTTTAATTAAACATTCATTATTTCAAGAACCCGCCAAACCGCTTCCCAATGCAAGATGGCGTCGCTCATGCCCCTACGACGTACCGTGTTCCATGTATATTTATCATTCATATTATTATCTTTGTTAAATGATACAAACACACAGATATTATGTTTCTATCAAAGACAGTCTTTGATGTCATTAAACTCAAAGATACGTAGGATTTGATAGGCGAATATATATTATTTACAGAGATCTGTCTTCGACGATTGGGCTAATCTATGCCCGTTTTGTGTTACGGATCAGAAGGAAGATAAACAATCTATATTTTCAATGGAATATTCGATAAATTTATGATTATTTACACGTTACTTTAACTTAATAGTGATATTTTGTATTCATTACTCTCAATAACACTTTATTTTTCAGACTGTCAAATAGCCTATGACGTAATAATAAACTTTTTTTTTCTGCGGTTATTTGCAATCAGCCCTAAGGCTATGAGCGAATTTTGTCTGTGGTGCTGTCACGTGGAGTGACTTCCCATTGGAAGCATCTACTCATTTTTTTTTAATATTATGGCAATAGTTTTAACTTTATGCCAGTTTCAAGTAAAATGTACTTATCTTCTGTCTAGAGTTACTGCCGGTCTTCTAGCTCTAGAATATGGTGACGTTTTAGTCGACTCGCATCTATACTAGCCTATGACGTAATATCAAACTTAGACGCTACGATTTGACTAAATTACACGACAAACTCGAATGTGATATCTGTGGTATCAATGTAAACTTCGCTGCTTATTAATGACTTTATGATGCGAATTTCCCTTAAACTTTATACGAAATATCACTTAGCCGAAAATGATTTTATTTCGTTCACGTAGCCAAGTTTTAAGAGGACTTCGGGACGAATTTGGATTATCGATTGAATAAATCAGAAGACAAGGTTCCGTGTGATATCTATAGCGTATTTTCACGCATCTTATCGAAGATTTTGCAAAACGTGGACCACTAATTAAATTCTTTTTATTCTACTTGTTAACCAAATACTAGGCGATTAAAAAGAATGTCGAAGATGCTTTTCGCCCGCTCTACGCCCTTTGAGAACTGGTATGGATCTTAACGGAGACCTTCCTTTTTTAATATTGACATGTATATGGTAATATGAATAAATAAATTTTGATTTTAAATACTTTCCTTTTATTGGCGTTTATTACGGTGAAGTTTATAAGTTGACGCAACGTGAGACACAAAATACCCATTTTATATATCATTGGCCATTTGGTCATGTTTAATTTATGACATTTTTTCCCTAATATTTATTTATTTATATAACGTTTTATAGTATGTTAACCGTAAGTTTTTTAAGGAATATCATAAGATATTAATTAACATATCACTATATTTATATATTATAAAATAACGTTCTCTACCGCATCAGTCTGTCTATCTGTTCGCGGTAAACTAAAAAACTTCTGCACGGATTTTCACAAGCACTTAAGATAACTTATTAAGATTTACAGTGTTCACAGCAACCTGTGAAAGGGCGAGTAACTAGTTTCTTAAATAATATACTATATAATAACTACAGGAGTAGAAGCAGTTATTATTGCATCAAAGCATAATTAAACTAGATGTCAGCGTGAAATGAAACGTGCGAAAACATTTTCTGATTCAAAACCTACATTAAACTGAGCTTGGTTCACGCCACTAAAACACTATCGTAAATAAGAAATGAATGCATTTCTTGGGTGAGGATTATATTCAGTAAGAAAATAGACAAGACAAATATTAAAATTTTATGCAGTACTTCGTTTTTAGAATTTTGTTGACCTTACAACGGTCGTAAAAAGAGAGTGAAATTAATATTTCAGTAGTCTGGCTTTATAAAAATTTAAGATTATCTAGAAATATTTTGAAATGTTTAAAATGACTTGAGTTTTTTTTTTTTTTTTTTTTTTTTTTAGAACGGGCGGCAAACGGGCAGGAGGCTCACCTGATGTTAAGTGATACCGCCGCCCATGGACACTCTCAGTGCCAGAGGGCTCGCGAGTGCGTTGCCGGCCTTTTAAGAATAGGTACGCTCTTTTCTTGAAGGACCCTAAGTCGAATTGGTTCGGAAATACTTTAGTGGGCAGCTGGTTCCACATAGTGGTTGTGCGCGGCAAAAACTGCCTTGAAAAACGCTCAGTTGTGGAACGGCGGACGTCGAGGTGATACGGGTGGAATTTCGTATTCTGTCTCGACGTCCGATGATGAAATTCAGCTGCAGGTATTAATCCGAACAACTCCTCTGAACACTCTCCATGGTAAATGCGGTAGAAGATGCAGAGTGACCCCACATCTCTACGCAACGCCAAAGGATCAAGCCGCTCGGAGAGGGATTGGTCGTCGACGATTCGAACCGCTCTGCGTTGTATACGGTCAAGTGGAAGGAGCTGGTACTGGGGAGCCCCCGCCCAGAGGTGAGAGCAGTATTCCATGTGGGGCCGAATTTGCGCTTTATATAGTTGCATGCGGTGGCCCGGAGTGAAGTACCGTCTCGCCTTGCTGAGCACACCAAGCTTTTTGGAGGCTAATTTAGCCTTTCCCTCCAAGTGACCGCGAAACTGAACGTCGTTCGATATGTCAACGCCAAGTATTCCAATGCTGGCTGTGGCTTTAAGAAGAGTGTTTTCGAAAAGAGGAGTAGCGACAAAGGGTGTTTTTTTAGCGGAAAACGCGCAAACTTGTGTCTTCTTGGGGTTAAATTGGACTAGGTTTTGTCTGCCCCAGTCTGAGACTCCACGTAGTAGAGTTTCGACTTCAGACACAAGTTTGTTCCGGTACTCATCAACAACTGCCCGAGAAATACCTGCCCGGCCAGTGTAAAGAATATCCCCAGTGCTGTCATCCGCATAGCAGTGAATGTTGCTAAGTTGCAACATATCATTGATATGCAGAAGAAATAGGGTCGGGGATAGAACACAGCCTTGTGGGACCCCAGCGTTCACGGGTTTAAGGTCGGAACATGCTCCGTCGATGACGACCTTGATGCTCCGATCGGCCAGAAAGCTGGAGATCCAATCGCATAATTTCTCGGGAAGCCCATAGGCTGGAAGCTTCGAGAGCAGTGCTCTGTGCCACACCCGATCGAAGGCTTTCGCTATGTCCAAACTTACCGCCAGCGCCTCCCCCTTGGACTCAATTGCCTCTGCCCACCTATGGGTAAGGTATACAAGGAGGTCACCAGCTGAGCGACCACGACGAAAGCCGTACTGAGAATCGCTAATCAACTGGTGGCCTTCTAGATAACTCAAGAGCTGGCAATTAATAATGGTTTCCATTATTTTGGAGAACAAGGAGGTTATAGCTATTGGGCGATAGTTGGACGGATCAGAGCGATCGCCTTTTTTTGGGATCGGATGTATCGAAGCGGTCTTCCAGCACTTCGGGACAGTGCCGAGCGAGTACAGGTACCGGAAAAGGCGCGTTAAGACCGGAGCCAACTCAGGAGCACAAGTACGCAGCACAATTGGGGGGATACCATCCGGCCCGCTCGACTTATGAATGAGTGAATGACTTCAGGATGGTATTGCCATTTCGTTGGGATATATCATTTATGTAAATTTTTTTTGAACAAGAGGTGGAAATTAATTTTACTTCTATTAGGTAGTCGCAGCAGTGTTGGCCTAGTGGCTTCAGCGTGCGACTCTCATCCCTGAGGTCGTAGGTTCGATCCCCGGCTATGCATCAATGGACTTTCTTTCCATGTGCGCATTTAACATTCGCTCGAACGGTAAAGGAAAACATCGTGAGGAAACCGACATGTCTTAGACCCAAAAACTCGAAGGCGTGTGTCAGGCACTGGAGGCTGATCATCTATTTGCCTATTAGATTTAAAATTATCATGAAACAGATTCAGAAATGTGAGGCCCAGACCTAAAGAGGTTGTAGGGCCACTGGTTTACTTTATTATTAGGTAGTCAGTGGAGTTTAACCAATTGTACGCTCTCTGAACTTAATAAATTATAAAGTAAGTGTTGTATAAAATTTATTACTTCAAGTAAGTACTTCCAATCATAGGAATCATTGTAATTGTATCAATCAATCAAGTATGTCAATTGGAAAAGACATCCTAGCGTGGGGGCTAGTGCACTTTCTCAATTTACTACATAATACATCATTTTTTACTATGTATAACAAAGTTGTTTTTCTTTATTTCATAAAACTTATCAAATGAAAATATTTTATCATCACAATCAGAAGTAACAAAATGACTTTTAAGATAATTTTATACATTTTAAGAGCCAATAAACATAAAGAAACCTGACTTTGACCTTCAGGTAAGAGATACAGAGACATTAAAATGCGAGCTGTTAGTCTCCAGCCAACAATTCACTGAAGTTATTTCAGTCTCTTTATCAAGAGAAAACAACAAAGTACGAGAGAAAATGAAAATATACTATCTTTTGTAGCGAAAGAAGCCAGCGTTTTCTACTTAGTCCGGTCTATTGTTTAAGGTTATTCTATGAAAACTTAATCTACGCTAGTGCTAATGAGCTGCTAAACATACTTCCCTTGGCAACTCAGGTGCTAGAATAACACGTTTGTTTTATAATTAATTAAAAACTTACTGAGTAATTAGACGGTATACACCGCAATCATAATGGCTGACTGGCTTCTGAATAGTAAATTCATGTTAATTTTTTAATTTTGTTTTGCCTCTTATGAATTTTGTATATAATTCCTTAACTACATATTATTTATGTCTTTAAAGTAACCGCAACATCGGAAATAAATTAAATAAATGTGGCTTTAAGAAAAATAATAGCTGACCCGACAGACGTTGTCCTATCTGAACTATTAATGGTGAATTCGAATAGGTATTATTAAAAAAATTGTGTTTATTATTGTTTGCAACGTGTATTCTGATAATCGCTGATGGTTATTTCAAATAACTGACTGTTAATAATTATAATATTGTAGTTAAGTTTCCTTAAACTTTTAAATGTTCCGCTCAACTTCCTTAATTTTATTTTACACAAGAACCTTTCGCGGGCTATAGTAAAAATAAGTGTGCGATATTACGGAAATAGAGATTTATTTTTATGTTCATAGATTAAAAAAAACTAAAATAAGAAAAATAATTGTTGACAAGTTTAAATACGGAAAAGAACCAATCGATACCAACTCCGGGGAAATAAATACAGATAATACAACTTTTTCTACAGCTGTGATACTTTTTGACATTCAACACCTTTTGTCTTCAGTCACCGTAACCACGCACGCTGTAAAGCACACGAAACGTCGGTTAAATTTAAAATTATGCAAAATAATTGCAAATTTATAATAAATAAATACATATATTCAATCCGGTAAAAAATTGTTTCCTTTAAATAGGGAAAAGAACGCAAAATAAAGATTTTCCTCCCGTTTTGAAATGATTCGCTTAAACAAGATCTGTTAAACGAAGAAACATTTTGAAATTTAAGCAGAGTGCATGCTGGAGTTGCACATGCCCCCGTGTGACATTTGTACACTCCAGGACAAGAAATATAGAACTGTGATATATTAACATTATTTTTTAGATTGTAATTTTAAATACTATTAACGATATTAAAGTCTCTTCTGAATTATTAATTATTGTGTAGATTATTGCGTAGATCTATCTCATTTAATATTGACGTTCATAAGTGTACCTATTTACCAAAGTGAATAAATCAATTTTAATTTGATTTATGTTGATAATTTGTTTTATTAGCAAGTAATGTACTGTTACTGTGTGTGTTAATTTTTGAGTGTCCTCACGATGTTTTTTTTCCTTCTCTGTAGCAACTTTCGAGCAAATTTAATGTACTGAAGTGTAACTTCAACAAATTCAAACGATTTCAAATCAAGTAACGCTGACTTCATTTCCTATGGGAAAGTGCCCCTGGGATGTTGACCCCATTTTCAATTTTTAAACCATTTTTCGTTAGTGCTAGACTCCATCAATTATTATCTAGACGGCTTGAAGTACGCGTAAAATTCTCTATACTTGAAACGGGAATCTGCTATCGCTGTAAAGTGCAACAGTTGAACCGTAAAACGAATCCTAAAAACAAAGCTTTGAGCGCTGGTTTCACTTTGAGACAGTAATTACAGCTTTTTCTCGTTAGATCATGCATTCCATGCAGTCTTGTATGATGATATAGGTTTATCTTAGCATTGTTATGTTCACAGATAATGTAATAATTTAAAGTTTTATTGAATTAGTACGAGAGGAGTTTAAGCTTAGAAATTAAGGGTGCTATTGTTATAACGGCTGTTATCTATGCTTTGAGTTCTGGAACGGTGAAACATCGTAAGTCGGTATACTTACGTGTCTTATTCTTCATTACCTATGCATCTTTGTGCTAAGCACAAGATCAATGAAACAGATGTCGAAATCGGAGGCTATTAAAAAAGGTTGTAACGCCGATGAATTAAGTAAATACACCATCTCACCTTGTTCAGTTAATGATCCTTGATGTGTTTCTGAAAGACTAAAGAAAATGTAAAGCCTTATTCGTTGCTACGAGTCAGCATTTTTATTCAATAAAAAAAATTTATGATAACCTAGTAAACATAAGCTAGTATGTAGTGTGGGCTCAATTTCTGCACTTAGACACTTATTCGGTCCGTTGTGTGTAAAGTCTTCTTCCTCCTTCGCGGACTTTACGGAGCGACATTACAGCCCTGCGATTCTGTAACTCACTTTTCGAACTCACACAGCGGTTTTCGCATCGGCGGTCGCTCTGAAATCAGTCGGGAAGCAGTCATTTTATGATTTGGCGTTCTAATAAACAATAAACTACAAGCTCCCACCTTTTCAGAATGCCGTTACAGAATCGCAGGGCTGCTCCGAGGATTTCGGTTCGTTGGGAAGCCACAGGCTACGTGGGTGACTGATTCCTCTGCGCCGAGTGCACTGGACAATAACCCAAATAGTATATACCTATTGTATTTTTTTACGAGTCGCTCGTAAATAATAACCTAATTACCATCTAAGTAAACACGAAGTGGCCACGTCTGTATTCCCATAGTAATATTACCTATTTTATTATATACTGTCATTTGATAGACATTTGGACATCGCATACTTAACGGGCTTACGTATTTTATTTATTACCACTGCGTTTGTACCGTGGTAGTGACCCTCGTCAGAATCCATTTGTCCAGTTCAGACAAGGGTGAGAATTTTCATGAGAATCGATGCTAAGTGTCATGAATAAGATTTACGAGTATATTTGAATTTCAAAGGTATTGTTTTCGATTTTCCATTTCATATAATTAAATCGTTTGTTTCTGAGCCATCTATCGTAATACTTAAATACTTGATACTTAATAGAGGGATTTATATTGATTTATATCAGTAAAACCATGTCTATGTGAAATCGTTAGTTTCTAAAGGATCAGAAAGTGGATTTTGTCGAGGAGACCAAATGAAGAAACTATAAATAAATAGATAATGTCGCGTCACATTTCTGCGTCTATTTTATTAATCATTTTTCAATACCCCTATTATATGATTGCAGAAGGTGACTCATCCATTTCATTGACAGTCGTATGATATGCCTTTTAATTGAAAACTGTACGCTTCTTCTCTAACACTGTTCTACTGAATTTATAGTCGAACTCTCATAGTTTTGCTAAAGCTGAGCGCATATTTTATCTTGTTACACTGTTAACATGTATTGGCGGATTCTAAATAACAAATGTTCAATAGTAAATTTTCAAGCGTTGAAAGTAAACCCAATTTACTTTGGTTCCAATTCGTCGAGAGTTTTCAAAGACACAGTTTTTCATTGGAAAACTGTTAGAGGCGGCTAATTAACTTTATACTTGCTTTAGACTGCCAACGAAGTCATTGCAGACTTTGATATTAAATTGAATCACGACAGTTTTTATTACTTCACAAAGATAAAATTACGTAAATGTTATTTTTGAATAAAAACGTAAAGTTTTAGTTTACAAGAGAGGTACGAGAATTCACAGGACAAAGTCCTTTGAGAGATTGCCCCTTAATCTAGGCGTAGCTGTTAATTAGCTTTTAGATCCATTTAAACGTGACTTGGATAAATAAAATCTAAAATATTCCTTTTTCTTTTTTCGTATTTCATATTTTTGTACCTTCTATTATTTTTTCCTAAATAAAATTCCTTATAAAATTTATTTGGAAGAATTTGTTAATTAATTATTAAGATTTTTATTTTTTCGTTTCCCTACTGGGTTTAACCAATTTTTTATTCGACATTCGGTAATCATAACACAAGTAAACAAATCAATAAAAACACTAATATTTTTTTGTACTCAAACTAAACAACATCGAAATTCTGAGTATATGTGTCTTAATATATTATTTAAAAAATTATAATAAAAATGCAGCTGGCTATCATTTAAGAATGTTCGATGCCGCAAATACTAAAGAACCTATTAATATCAAGATCTCGCAATTGATCTCTTAAACCACTGCAAGCACATTAAGCTTTATCATTGAGGATGTACGGTCTTCGAGCACCTACGTGATATGAAATAAACAGCGTGCAGTTTCTTCTCCAATTTATTTGAAAGCGAAGAAGCTCCGTATTTCAGTAAAACGTATTGATAATAGCTCTCGGAATGCAATAATCCGAATTAGTATTTCATACTTTAGTTATAAACTCCACTTTGTCGGACACATAAATTGTCGCTAAAATACTAGTTTCTTAAGTGTTTTAAAGTTGGTCGCGGAAAGGACTAAGATTATTAAAACTTTTGAGATTTAGTAGTTCATAAAAAACATTAAGTGCCTAAGATGGTGTTAAGAGCATTCTTATACCTAACATAGGAAAGTTTTTTAAACTAAAATTAAAGAGTATTCTTATGGAATTATAGGAGAAATAGGATCAGTAGTGGTCCTATTTCTAGGCGCGCAGCTTTCAAGCAGATCATGGGTTCAAATTACGGTTCTGCACCAATGGTGATTTTTTGCAATTGTAAATAAATTTGTTGTATCGAAAAATCCAATTTTGGGAAACAGCAATATTTAATAAAATGCAAAAATCAAACAAGTGATGTGAGCACCTGAACCAATACATCAACCTGACAATTTTATGGAAATTTTTATTTTAACGTGAAATATTGCCGTATGATGCCAAGCCATTGTCTATTGTTTTGGGTTTCGGGGCCAAAAATCAGTGAGTATGTACTATAATGATAACCTATCTTATGTAGATAGGCTGTATGTGTTGTAATTGATGACCATTCGAAAGCAGAGGGATCCTCTTACGACATCGATGAAAACATACTTGACTATTAAAGACTCGACACCGTCCTCCAAAAATTACCGATTATGATCTTCATATCTCATATATACAAGAATTATCGTTTAATACATTTAATTGTGTCGGTAATACAAGACCAATCAATAGGAATAAGACGGTTTTAGTGCGTTTCGAAGTGGGTTTAATTTTTTTTCAAAGAATTTTTTATACGTATTTGAATAAACTTACATACGTCACTTGCTGACCAAGACTGAAAAACTTTACTCGTTGTGTCTAGTAATTTTTTGTAGCCAATTCAAAAAACTTTACAAAGCATTAAACATACATACATATAAGAGCACTATAAAGATTAGTTTTTCGTGTTTTCTTTAGTACAAAATGTAACTGCCACTGATATCCTTACGATAAGAAAGTAAAAGGATTCTCTTATCTTAAAGAGGACACCGAAGCCTTGATAAATTGAATGTCTTAGCCTTTCGCCCATATGAGATTGGGTACTACATTCACATAAACATCTATAGACTTTTCGGGAAAATGCAGATTCCTATCAATTGCTATTCTGAGGACACTTTCATCGTATTCAACGCTACCTTCGCTGTAACATTTAGGAGATTGCAATGTATTCTGTTAGAAAGATTTTAGCCATTTCTTTTTTGGTATGCTATCGATATGTTTCTTCTTCTACAGTCACGCTCCTCATTTCTGAAGCTCGTGCTAGTGTGCCGCATAATTTCTTCTACTTTCCTCTGTCTTTGGCAAACCTCAGCGCCTGGGTGATGGTAAGACTTGTAACGGTGTTTACTTGATGGGTCCAGTGAGTGGGGGGATCGAGGTATAGTGCCCTTCACTTTGCAAGTCACGCTAGAGCAAACCAACAAAGGCACCACCCTCCACACTCGCCGTGGTTACTCCTCTGTTTGAAGATCTCTCCTTAAAGCCTCAGATGGCGTCGGATTACTGGAATACTGGAACCAGCTGCCCAACCAATTCGACATTGGGTCCTTCAAAAAAGAGGGTACCAATTCTTAAAAGGCCGGCAACGCACTTCTGCCTTAAGCCACGAGCCTTCTGGCAATGTGTGTTTCCATGGGCAGCGGTATCACTTAACATCAGGTGAACTTTCTGCCCGTTTGCCTCCTATTACATGAAAAAAATGTATTTTGTTTTTCATACGAAAAAATACAAACCAGATATAAATAGTTTTAACATTATTATAGGAAGCTGTAGTGGTATAAGATTAAATATGCGGTTTCTGTAAAAGCTTTTTCTACTTCTCAAACTTTCGATATCAAAGTTCGTAGTTTGTTGGGGACACCGATTTTTATTAAATTTAACAAGTACCGAACTTTTATAAGCATATATTTTCATTTTTTATGATAGCTGCGTGATTAAACTTTTAGAGCGGAATGCTTTAAAAGTAAGGTACTAAAAAGGAGCATTGTAAGCTTCCTAAGGGAATTTTGCGGTCACTTAAAAATCATGTATTTTTAAAGTATTTATGGCACTTCCGGGGTTTCATAATTCCTAATGATCGTTCCATCAGCAATTTCAATAGCACAATGTATTAATTCTTACGAAATAGTTCGTCGTAGTTATATTTTCTCAAAGTATAAAAACAATACATAATAATAAGTCTAAACTATGACTCCGTTATGTCAAATCCAATGGGTTTTTGACTTTGAATGTTTGTGTGCGTGAGGATGAGTTTTTTTTTAATCTTCTTCAGTGATATTTTTTTAATATATACTAGTATGTGATAACACAGGTGGTTGATTAGCAGTAAAATACGTATTTGTCCTCACAATATTTTCATTTACGGTATAGGAATACATTAATAGCGCAATATAAATAAAAAAATAGTTCCAGTAGTCGTCGATGCGTTAGAGACGTTTTATGATTTATATATAAAGATTTCTGAACCATTAACTACCACTAACTCCGCACTCCCAAACATAGGCAATATTTCGTAAAGATTTAATATGATTTGGCAGATAAGGAGTGTCGAACCGTATATTGAATTATATATTTATGAGTTTCTTGCTAAGGTTGGAAGAAAACAGCTGAAAAGCCAATATCTAGTAAGCGCGTCACGTACAACCAATACGATACTACTCGACCACATGTGTACCACATTATCCTCATGATCTATTGAGATATTTTATTTCCATTTTGGATTGAACTTTTCTTAATGGTCTACAATTCAATATCGTTTTATTTGCAATACCTACAAGATCTGAATGTTTCGTTTATTGAAAGTTTATTTTTACGCGCTTAAATTTGTAAAAATCGTACATATATGGTTTTAATCAATAAAACACAATCACATATATTTAAACAAGGGACCTGAAAGTAGACTGTTCACACCAACAACTCTCCAACTTTATAAATATACTAGCTGATCCGGCAAACGTCGTTTTGCATTGCCATTTATCATTTATAATATAATTTTTTTTTATGATATAATGCTGTATCATAAAAAAAAATAAAAAAAAATTAGGGGTTTACTACCCTTAACATTTAGGGGGATGAAAAATAGATGTTGTCCGATTCTCTGTCATACCCAATATACACACAAAATTTCATGAGAATCGGTCAAGCCGTTTCGGAGGAGTTTAATCACAAACACCGCGACACGAGAATTTTATATATTAGATATAATGTAAACAGAAAGTAGAGTGAATCTTAAAATAGCCCATATAAAAATATTGAATACTTCTCAGCCCGCGATAAACCACAAAGTCTGGCGGAGCACTTCCTCAGCTTATTTCCGGAGCAAAGGTAATAAAATCTGACCCTCGCAGTTCAGATGTAAATTTTAACGCAGGCAAACTTTTATTTACTATGAAGATATTTTTTTAATGAAGTATGATATTGTTAGATTTGACCTAAAAACTGTTATAAATGGCGGTTATACATTTATTACCTGAATAATAGTGAGATTTAAAATCTACATGACTAAATACTAGTTCTATTACTGCAATATAATTTAAGTATTCTCTTAGTATTACGACGAGAGAATGCAGCGCAGATCTATCTGCAAATTTTTTATTATTTCCGCTTAGTATATCTCCGACGAACCAAACAAAGTTGTATATATGAATACAAATGAAGTCGTAAAATACGGTTTCTAAATGAATAGATATTTTTCTATTATCTAAAACAAATACAGTCTGTATTTGTTTTAGATAATACAACTCTTTTACTTAAATTATATGATTTCCATTTCGCGTTATTTCCGCCAAACTATGTACACTCATAAATTTCTAATTCCGTAGTGTCTGAATAAGTAATACAGAGATGAGAGCTCGCTTACTCAGTGTAATTTTTGCGAGGCCAAATTAAATTTAACACCAGCCGACTGTGCGTAATCTTTAATCAGGAGCGACCGTTAATTCTCAGGCATGCCTCGACATGTTCATAGCTTATTCAAGACCATTCTTATAATGAAATGTTCTCTGTAATGGCCCACGAAACTGAGAAGGGTGGAGCAACAAAATCTGCGTTAATGGTGCGTAACCACGAGCTTAACTTTGAGGCACGCACGTTGCTAGGATACGTTCTTTATGATCATGTGGTGACTATTTGGTTTGATTCATTTATAGTACATTAAACATATAATATATATTTTACATAGGCTTTAAAAATCAAATAGAAATATCATTTATTCATTGTACACTTACGAACATCAGTAAAAAAATTAAAAATCTTAATTTAAATTTACTGCCAGTTCTCAAATCAAATGCGTAGAATGAGAAGAACTGGCTATTGTCCGTCACTCGTGTAAATAGCCAAGATTTTTTAAATAATATGTTTGGAAGCTGTAACCATTATCATGTTCCTCGTTTAAAAAAAACAATGAATAAATAAACAAGAAAACGAAACGAATTTTGAGCTGTTGGTGCTAAGCTATAAGAATTAGATTCATCATTCAATTTGTTTACGTTCTCAATTGAGCATAAATTATTCAGTATTTATAGCCAAAATATAAACAAACAACGTCAATACTGAGTATGCCTGAAATAATACATATTAACTCAACTGTTTGTTACTTCTAAATAGCCAGAAAAGCGTCTATGAATAAGTTAAATAAACGTTTATCATAATTTCCATAACAGTATAATATAATTACAATTAATTAACATGATCACTAATGTTATTCAGATTCATCACCATAGATTTCGAATTGCAATTTGAATGATGTGACGTTAATAGCAACATTGGAACGCATGTCATTAATAAATCACAAGGCTGCCTAATTACTGCAAGGCTGATAGACATTAATTCTATTTCAATTACTGGTTTTGGAATATATAATTAGTATTAAACATCTTAATGACAGGGGCCGGAATAGGTCTGCGGATCAAACGGAAACTTGTTACATACGTTGAGAATTAAAGGGAGTCTAGACAGTGTAAGGCCTCGTGTATAATGTGTAATAAGGGCTTCTGGATGGTATTTTTATGGTAAACAAATTATAAAACAAGGTCAATATTCCATCGTTGGTAAGCGGTTTTGTAAAAGTACATACCAAGTGGGAGTGCCATGCTGCTGCTTTAGGGCTTCAGCCAAATGGGCAGGCACGACCGGGGCAGTACCACTGTCTCACAGAAAACCGGCGTGAAGTGATGCAATAAGTCCATCTTATTGTACTCGCGTTTCGTGCGGTGAGTGAGACTCCCGGAGCCCATCAATCCCCCCCCCCATAAGTATGAAGATGCAGTTCAAACAGAGATTACCCCAGGGGGGTACCACACGTTTACGCTGTGGAGAATCCCCTTCTGGGCGTCCATCATCGGAACAATTGGTATTCGATGGTGGATGCACAGGCTGCCCTTCGTATTCTGGGGGGGGCAAAAACTGCTCTAAAAACTTATGCATTAATAGGTTTCGGTCTCGGGGCAAACGGAAGCATTTACCTAAGGCAACCCCTTCCACGCTCACGGTGGACTTTACAAATGTTAGGGGGCTAAAAACTAACCTAAACGCGGTTCACTTTTACTTAGAAACTGCGAAGCCGGCCTTATTCTTCCTTACTGAGACTCAGATATCCTCCCCGGCTGATACTTCTTACCTCTCCTACCCGGGGTACAAATTGGAACATTCATTTGTGCCGCGGGCGGGAGTTTGCGTGTACGTCAGGGAGGATATCTGTTCTCGTCACCTCGGGACGCTTGAAGGAAGGGACCTATCTAACCTCTGGCTGCGCGTAGACTGCGATGACCATCCGCGATTCTATGCGTGTCTGTATAGGTCCCATAGCGGAAATGACGAAACTAACCGACTCATCGAGCACATTCAAATGGCTACAGATTCCCTGCTCGAAAGGGTTCCTACCGCTGAAATCGTGATACTTGGCGATTTTAACGCCCACCATGCCGATTGGCTTGGCTCTGATACCACCGATCACGCGGGAAGATCCTTTCACGACTTTGCTTTAGCCTACGACCTGACACAAATGGTCCCTGCGATTACGCGAATACCAGATGTGGATGGTCATAAACCCTCTTTGTTGGATCTTCTGCTGACTTCACATCCGGAGAACTATCAAGTCTCTGTTGACCCGCCATTGGGTTCATCAGATCATTGTGTGGTCCGGAGTATTGTGCCTTCTACGCGCCCTTCACGGCCCCGCTTTTTGGGTTGTCGCCGTATTTGGCACTACAAGTCAGCAGATTGGGACGGGATGCGGTCTTTCTTTGCGTCCTACCCTTGGGGGCCTATGTGCTTTTCGTCGGAAGCTCCAGATTCCGTCGCTGCCTCTGTCGCCGAAGTGGTTCTGCAGGGCATGAAACTCTTTATTCCATTTTCTGCGGTGCCGATCGGTGGCATGGGCGGAAGCGGCGAAATCTCGTGATGCCAATACCAGCGAACTTAAAAAAGCATATAACTCAGCCTCCAGGTCCTTCAAACAGGAAATCACTAAGGCAAAGTCAGAGCACATTGCCAGATTTGGCGAGAGATTGGCCCAACTCCCTTCAGGGACTCGAGCCTTCTGGTCTCTCGCCAAAGCTGTCCAAGGGATTTTTTATCAGCCCGCTATTCCACCACTGCACAGGGAGGATGACTCGCTGGCCCACACTGCGAAGGAGAAGGCCGACCTTTTAGGCTGTCTCTTCGCGTCCAACTCGACTTTGGATGACCGAGGAAGATCACCACCGACCATTTCGCGGTGTGATTCATCGATGCCGGAAATCACATTCCGGCAACGTGCTGTCCGCAGAGCACTATCTTCCTTGGACATTCATAAGTCGAGCGGGCCGGATGGTATCCCCCCAATTGTGCTGCGTACTTGTGCTCCTGAGTTGGCTCCGGTCTTAACGCGCCTTTTCCGGTACCTGTACTCGCTTGGCACTGTCCCGAAGTGCTGGAAAACCGCTTCGATACATCCGATCCCTAAAAAAGGCGATCGCTCTGATCCGTCCAACTATCGCCCAATAGCCATAACCTCCTTGTTCTCCAAAATAATGGAATCCATTGTTAACTGCCAGCTCTTGAGGTATCTAGAGGGCCACCAGCTGATTAGCGATTATCAGTATGGCTTTCGTCGTGGTCGTTCGGCTGGTGACCTTCTTGTATACCTTACACATAGATGGGCAGAGGCAATTGAGTCCAAGGGGGAGGCGCTGGCGGTTAGTTTGGACATAGCGAAAGCCTTCGATCGGGTGTGGCACAGAGCACTGCTCTCGAAGCTTCCAGCCTATGGGCTACCCGAGAAATTATGCGATTGGATCTCCAGCTTTCTGGCCGATCGGAGCATCAAGGTCGTCATCGACGGAGCATGCTCCGACCTTAAACCCGTGAACGCGGGGGTCCCACAAGGCTGTGTTCTATCCCCGACCCTGTTTCTTCTGCATATCAACGATATGTTGCAACTTAGCAACATTCATTGCTATGCGGATGACAGCACTGGGGATACTTTTTACACTGGCCGGGCAGGTATTTCTCGGGCAGTTGTCGATGAGTACCGGAACAAACTTGTGTCTGAAGTCGAAACTCTACGTGGAGTCTCAGACTGGGGCAGACTAAACCTAGTCCAATTTAACCCCAAGAAGACACAAGTTTGCGCGTTTTCCGCTAAAAAAACACCCTTTGTCGCTACTCCTCTTTTCGAAAACACTCTTCTTAAAGCCACAGCCAGCATTGGAATACTTGGCGTTGACATATCGAACGACGTTCAGTTTCGCGGTCACTTGGAGGGAAAGGCTAAATTAGCCTCCAAAAAGCTTGGTGTGCTCAGCAAGGCGAGACGGTACTTCACTCCGGGCCACCGCATGCAACTATATAAAGCGCAAATTCGGCCCCACATGGAGTACTGCTCTCACCTCTGGGCGGGGGCTCCCCAGTACCAGCTCCTTCCACTTGACCGTATTCAACGCAGAGCGGTTCGAATCGTCGATGACCAATCCCTTTCCGAGCGGCTTGATCCTTTGGCGTTGCGTAGAGATGTGGGGTCTCTCTGCATCTTCTACCGCATTTACCATGGAGAGTGTTCAGAGGAGTTGTTCGGATTAATACCTGCAGCTGAGTTTCGTCATCGGACGTCGAGGCAGAGTACGAAATTCCACCCGTATCACCTCGACGTCCGCCGTTCCACAACTGAGCGTTTTTCAAGGCAGTTTTTGCCGCGCACCACCACTTTGTGGAACCAGCTGCCCAGTGAGGTATTTCCGAACCAATTCGACTTAGGGTCCTTCAAGAAAAGAGCGTACCGATTCCTGAAAGGCCGGCAACGCACTCGCGAGCCCTCTGGCTTTGAGAGTGTCCATGGGCGGCGGTATCACTTAACATCAGGTGAGCCTCCTGCCCGTTTGCCCCCTGTTTTATAAAAAAAAAAAAAAAAAAAACCAAGTTAGATTCGTGGTCAGAACGCAGATTGCTGAATATGTACTTTGCGTTTTGCGAATTGTATTATATATCTATGACTATTATATTACCATATGAAGAACACTGTATGAGCAATGTTTGCCTAGTGGCTTCAGCACGCGACTTTCTTCCCTTAAGTCGTAGGTTCGATCCCCGGCTGTGCACCAATGGACTTTCTGTCTATGTGCGCATTTAACATTCGCTCAAACGGTGAAGGAAAACATCGTGAGGCAACCGGCTAGCCTAAGACCCAAAAAGTCGAAGGCGTGCGTCAGGCACTGAAGGCTGATCATCTATTTGTCTATAAGATTAACAAATGATCATGAAACAGATACAAAAATCTGAGGCCCAGACCTAGAAAAGGTTGAACGCCATTGATTATTATTATTAAAGAACACTGTAGGGTCAAAGACTAAGCAAGATGCCTGAGTCCCTTAGGTAGACTAGGTAGACCACTATGCTGCCCACTGAAGTATTTACGAACCAATTTGACTTAGGGTCCTTCAAGAAAAGAGCGTAGCAACGTATTTGCGAGCCCTCTGGCAATGTGAGTGTATCACTTAACACCAGGTAATAAAAGAAAGCTGCCTAGAGTGACCCCTGGGGACCTCAGTAGTACCACGATGATGAAGGTTCGCATTCAAGCAATCCTCGAGCGCTTAATTGGATTTTTTTTCGAAACTTAGAACGTGAATTATTTTTAGTATTTTACTCGAATAAACACTTACTAATACCCCCTTCATTAAACAAGGGTTCTGCTGTGCCTTACTCTATACTAACAGTTATAAAAAATTAAAAAAGGGTGCGCGTACTTATGTACGCGCGTAAGAAGTTATACTTCTTTGGCATTATTAAAAATAGTTTTTGATTGCATGCAAATAATTAATTACAATTAAATAATCAAAGACTGGAAAAGGAGTCATTATAGTCAATAAAGTTCAGTTTACATTTGAAAAATTAAATAAATAAATATTTATTATTATTCTCTTACATGAAGTGTAACATAAATTCTATTATTATTCGAATTTTAAATTATGTCCAATGCCGTAGCATCTTCCGTGGGCAACTTTATTCTGTTAATTTTGTGTCACGGTGCGCGCGCATTGTAAAATTTCACTCTCATCAATTTTTCATAACGTGCCTAAAGAAGTATAACTTCAAAAATACGTTAAGAACAAGCTTCTTACGGACTAAAACAATTTCAAAGGTTAATTCTAACTTAATTAAACACGCACTTCTTATAGTACCCCTCTCTACAGTATATTACGCACGAACTTTATTTTAATGCCCAGCTTTAAATAACTTATTTACAGAGTTTACGTTAAATATACTCGTAGTTAACAGGCAAGACTGTTGCCCTCAGCCCTTAAACACGTCATAAATTATACACTTAACATCCCAAATGAAAATGAGTTGGCCGACCTTTTTAATTAGTAACGTCAAACAAAAATTTCATTACTTTCTTAAGACTTCAAATTAATTGGATCTCTCGGGTTCTCGGGTAATGAACTTGCAGTAAATATTATGTAGGAATCGACACCTAATGCAATATAAATTTAAAAAAAATATATATGTTTGAATTTAAAAAATTAGATTTAATTGATAAACTTTTCATAATAACTTAATGAAATTTTTTCTATAAAATTTTTTTTTAGATATCGATAGTCCTAATTTAGCGTGTTGCTTATGCATTAACTGATATTATTTTACTCGGAATTTAAGTTTTTTTTTTGAAAAAGTGCTATATTATATGTGGAATATATTATAGGAAGAGGCTCACTATGTTAAGAGATGTTGCTCATGAACACTCACACTACCAGAAGGTTCGCAAGTGCGTTACTAAACTTTAAATAATATTTGATTTAAAACGTATTTAAAGTAATTTTTAGGGTTTTAATAAAATGTATTGCTTAAGAACAGAATGCAAACAATCATGAACGATTTGATTTGTCCGATAATCAATAGTTTAAAATGATCAAAAGTTAAAACACAGAAATTTTCCCTTTGCCCACTCAACCTGAACATTGAATAATTTTCTCAGCGACAGAAAGCCGAAAAAATTGGAATTTAATGAAAAAAGTTGTGGGTAATGATAACAATGCCTTATAGGTAGGTCCCTTTCCGAGAATAATTACTTTGCCAAACTTTACCCTTTTCTTTATTCTTTGAATTGGTCAAACAAAAATTTTACTAATATAATTAATCGTATTACATTGGTTGTATATAGAGGATATTTTTGTTAGGGCACGTGGAGGATCTTTAAATGTCAAAATAATGCCAAAAAACTCAAAAATTTAATAACATTTGTTAAATTTTTTAGTTTTTTTTATAGATCAAACTTATTCCAACAAAATCCTACAAATAAATAAGGACTTAAAATTTTCGAAAATTTGCCTGTCAAATTAACAAAAACAGGTATGTGTACATATGATACTTAATTTAAAAAAATATTAAGTATTTCCGTTACTGAGGTCATTACTCGCTGAAATCGTAAAACAAAAGATCGCGCATTTCTTTTGATTTATAATTGCCCATAGTCTGTCTAACTACAGATACTCAATAAAATCAGTTTGACCTCAATTGTACAAAAAAAAAAAACATTTTGGTTCACACCCTCAACTACCTAATTCCCTCGATAATTTGTGCTTAGAAAGACCATGTTAAAATAAGCATAATTTGGACGCCAATAAATCTGCTTTACTCTTAAATTATATGGAATATTAAACAAAGCAAGTTTATCAAAGGGACGAGCTAGTTCGGGTCCTTAAACATTTAAACTATGTCACCGAATGCCGCCAATTTACAACCTCTGTTGATCATTAATTTATGACAATGTTCATAGTTTCTTGTTTGTAGCAATTTGTCGTTCGGCGACTTTCACTATAACAATATATGTATTTATAAAATTAGACAACAATCGTGTACTTTTTTATAGCTGTTGTTAATTAAAGGCCGATTTACATTATCTTAGTGTTTAGGAGAGTGCTTTAGTACAACTTGAAAGGCAAGTTCTTTAGCGTAGCGTTTACTAAAGCAAGTAGCGTTTACATGTTTCAACTAAAGTACTATCCTAAAGCACTCTCCTAAACACTAAGATAATGTAAATCGGCCTTAATAAAGAGTGGTATTGGCCTAGTGGCTAACGCATGCGACCCTAAAACCCGAGGTCGTGAATTGATTGGCTGTATCAATAGAATTTTCTTTCTATGTACGTAATAAGCATTGGATCCTACGGTGGACGAACGAAGGAAGATGAACATCGTGAAGTGACAGACATGTCTCAAACCTAAAAGTCGTCGATGTCATGTGTCAGACAGAAGGCTGATCACATGTCCATAAATCTTTTTTTTTAAGACAATTCACACAAATTGACCTAGTTCCATACTAAGCTGGTGAAGCTTGTGTTATGGGTACTAGGCAACGGATATACATACATATTATAGATAGATGGACATATAAATACATATTTAAACCTAAGACCTAAGCACAACACCAAATGCACATCACATGGATTTTCGTCTCAGCCGGGGATCGAACCCGGGACCCATGGATTCGTAGTCAGGGGTACTAACCACTAGACCAATGAGTCGTCGAATAATTTAAATTTTTGAAAATTCTGTATTTCTTGCTGGTCATGATTGCTAAAATGCACTGGAAGCCACGACACATTTGCATAAATTGCGTTATGATTTTAATGAATTCGTGTTTTCGTTTAAACTTTTTTACATTAATAAGTTCTTTTCATATATGCATTGCATATTTTTCTTAAAGCTATATTATTATCCATTTATTTCTTTCAACTTGCTTGTTAGCAGTGTATTTTAAAATAGTACAATATAAATGTGGTAATAATAAGTACATAGTGTTATTACTGTAACATAACGGCCATTTAACAGTGTAGGCAAAGTGGCTTTGCAGTGGCTACCGATGACCGGCTGTGCACTAATGTAGGTTCTATTTGCGCATTAAACAGTCAATCGTACGGTGAAAGAAAACATCGCGTGGAAAGTATGCCTTAGACCCAAAAGTTGACGGCCTGTGTGAGGCCTAGAAGGCTGACCACCTACTTGCCCATTAAAATAAATTATCACGAAACCGATAGAAATCTAAGGCCCAGATCTGCGATTCTGTAACTCACTTTTCGAACTCACACAGCGGTTTTCGCATCGGCGGTCGCTCTCAAATCAGTCGTGAAGCAGTCATTTTATGATTTGGCATTCTGATAAACAATAAACTACAAGCTCCCACCTTTTCAGAATACCAAATCATAAAATGACTGCTTCACGACTGATTTGAGCGCGACCGCCGATGCGAAAACCGCTGTGTGAGTTCGAAAAGTGAGTTACAGAATCGCAGAGCTGATCTGTACTGTACTGTGGGCAATGAATAAGTAACAATCTATAGTTTTTCATTACTTCCCTCACTCCAATGACGCAGTGCTAACATAACGCAATTAAAATATTCTTATCCATAACCACAGGTTGCCGTCTTATTAATTGCGAACACAATTAATCTTCATTCTTCCTGAGATACTCATACGAGCCCTAAGCCAGGTTTGGGCAATGAAACCCCTTCGGAGATCATTCATCAACGTCAGGCAACTAAACAAATAACAAAATGATGTATGACTAAAACTCGTGTTCCGATATATACTATTTTTTGTTTGCGATTGATGAATAGCTGTACTATTAATTGTTATAACTTTGCACTGGTTTTGGCGGCTTATTGTAGCTAGGAACTGAATAATATGAATTCATATAAGGATTTTAACGTAGTAAACGGAAAAATCTGTATTTCTTTGTTTAAATATATATGGACTTACTGTTTTTTATAACTTTTTATAAATCCTTTATAAAATATTATTGAAGTGAAACTTCTTTATCGACGTTAAAATATGACATATTGTATGTTTTTGACTTTGAAGTTTGACAACGGATTTCATTTTCGACTTGAAATTTGCTAATCGCAATTTGCAGCAATTAATTTGTAAATTGTATGCTAGGCAGTGCATCAAAATTTACTGTGTCTAAAGAAATAGTAATGTAACTAAATTATATTTTATATTAACTATTATATTTTATTTAACTATTAATTATAATTTATAATAACGATAACAATGATAGTAAGAATTCTATTACAATTAATGAAATTCTGTAATAATCTTAGTAGTAATAAGGTAAAATGAAATACCTAATTGCATTTGTATTCATGTCTATGATAATAAAAGCCTTTAGTTAAACTTTTAACCAATTTCGTTAAGTTGCATATAGTAGATCATTTTTCGAAAAATAAGGTCATAAAGAAGTTTCACTTCTTACGTGTGTACACCTAGTACACGCACACATTTTTTTTTTATAGAAGTTATACTCTGCATAATAACGTTATGGCAGGTGTAAAATTTTTGTATTAAAAATATATGTTTACGCAACTATTACGGGCAAATGAAAGTATTTCATTTATGTACTGCTCAGCTGATCCAAGCACGAATAGGCATGGATCGTTAATTATGTAACTTTTACTAATAACATATTTAGTTGATAAGTTTATGTTCTATTTGTACTACGAGTATAACGCATGAATTTAATAAATAATTTCATAAAATAATAATTTGTATGTTTGAACGATTGTAGCGTAAAACTGAAAAACTACGAAAACGATTTCAGAAATTATTTTACTATGAGAATGCTACATTATGTCTCTCGAGTCACTATATTTTTTTCTAGAAATTAAAAAAAATATGGCCAGTCAAAAATCGTCTCAAAAATAGTCAATATATAAGATTAGGTATCGCAATACAGCGAGGAAATGCTGCCAGCGTTAAAGGTATACTGTTACAGGAACCTAACTTTTTAAATTTGATTTAATTATTATTATTACCATGTAGGTTATGAATATTATAAATACTGTATATTTGTATGTTGGAAATAAATATCATTTATTATGTAAGAAGTGACAATAATGAGATATTTTGAACGATTTTCTGCGTACATTTATAAATCCGTGAAGGACCCTCCACATTGTATGAGATTGTAAGACAATTTTCAAAAATAAACATTCGTATTCCCAGTCACGTACAAACACCCTCACTTGATTGAATATTGAAAAAGTAAATCACAAAAACATTAAACATTCGATGCGAGAATAAATCTTTTTGAGCTAATTGAGTGAACTTGTAATTAAATGCTCTGTACGGCTCTTACATAAGCAGTCAGTAGTAAGTCTTGTATTTATTGTATGTAATGTAACATATAAAAATGAATTGCTGTTCGTTTGTCTCGCTAAAACTCGAGAATGGAATGATTGATATGCCTAATAGAGATAATAGCCTAATGAATATGAATGATCTTGAAATATTTGTGGAAGTTCAAGGAAGGTTTAAATGGTAAGTGTTTCCCACATTAATAATTAAAGAAAAATACTAAAAATGACGATAGAATTTACAAATAGAAACTGTTCCTAGCTATTTCCCATATTTGATGATTTTAAACTTTTTAGAAATAAAAATGCGTATTTCATAGATGTAGCAAGAGGTTTGATCTCTATGGTCTGTTTGAAATAATTTGTAATAAGTTGTGACTCAAATATATGTAGGTGATACGAAGTTCACCGGGTCACCTAGTATTGAATATAAGTATTACTCTATGGCTTGTCAACTCACACTCTCACAAAGATCAACTTTAACAATAATACCAGTTTGACTATGTGTCAAGCGCAGTGTGTGTATAGGATTTTCTACTGAAACCGAGAAAGAATGAATAAATTCTTTCTCAATTATAGCTGTAAATGCTAGTGATAAAAATGACGTAACAAGTAATTGACAAATGACCTCAGAAATGTCTGGACAAAAATATTACAGGTAACATAACGATAGTGAAATGAGAAAGCATTGGTTTTCTCATTTCACTTAAAACAAATTCTTTAAAATGAGAACGATCAATCTTCATACAGGCTATAAACATTTTCACAACATAAGCACTGCCTTCGCTAGTGTACCTCGGTCGCTTTATTGTAACGGTTTTTACCCATAAACAACATACACGTCAACTGCAGACCCGTTAAGCTGAATTGATGGTTCACTCCATCGACAATGAAATGGTCCTTCAAAACGAACGACCTCTGGTCACTAAGTAAGCTTCACGATTCATTTACCTAAACGATTTCAGTTGAAAAGTTCCAAACAATGAGGTCTCACAAAAGAATGTTTACCTTTAAATCTCTTAAGCAGTCATAAATAACGCCCTGAATAACGAGAGCTTTATCAAAAGGATATTAAAAATCCCCGTGCTCATCATGCAAATTAAACTCCGTGAATGGAACCGAGGGAGAATTTCCTACAATCATTCCCTGGGGACAATTGATTACGTGGCCTATCATCCGTTCATCAATTGTAGAAGGACAAACGTCATACCGAGTTTGGGAATGATAAATGTTTGCTAATCGTTCGAAATTTGAAAATGAATGACGGTTTTTATTATTGCATCTATTCATCTTGAACAATCAATGTCAATTGTCAAATTAAACCAAATAAACAATTGGCGTTGTTTTCTACGTTCAAAGCAGTTATTGATTTCAATATAATAATTAAATATTCAATGAATAAACTTAATATTCATCCGAAGCGATCGACCTGGATACGTTCCTTCACGGTGACACAAATACTGGCCCATAACAGTATTAAAGGAGCTTAGCTGAGAATTGTGAGCTGAGGATAATGGCTAAAGAATAGCAGGAAGGACAATATCTTTTAAATCCCCTGAAAAGCGTCATAACTTTCGCTATTCAGCCCCGTAATGTGATACGTGATGTCGTGTGGTGAACACTAATCAACAGGAAGTGAGATTACACAGTTGTCTATTGTTAATTCCTAGATTCGTTGTGTCTTTACGAATTTATTTTTAATGATTTATGTACAATGTATTACTTGAATTTTAAATTATTAAAATTAACGTTGTGTGTTCACATAGTGCATTTTATTTCTAATTATGTGTCTTTACGAATTTATTTTTAACTAACAATGATTTCTATTTAATATGAATTCTTAATTATTTAAAAAATTATATTAAAATTTGTTTTTATTATATCAGTACCATATTAACAGCTATATTTTTGTGACTTTAAATTACATGTATTGCAAATTGTATGAAAATTTTGATATCTCATAGATATCCAACATAAAATATACCTTTCTAATATTTTCCACTCGGTTGGAGCACAATGAGCCCGCAATTTTGCATGTAGGCGAGATAAAATTCCGTTCATCTATTATGCTAGCATTCGCATACACCGGGGTGATATTCGTCTTTCACTATTTTACGAGTCCAGTTTAATTTCATGAAAATAAACGCTTCACGCTCTCACGACTACGTTTATGAAATTTTCGCATTCAAATAAATAATTATGCGAGATTGTGTTATTAAAGCCAGATTAAACTTGTTTTAATCTGTATGTAAAACTACCTCACTAATCAATCAACGCAGATATTAATTGATAATATATAACGTAACATATATTTTCCGTTCAAACAGTCTATGGAAACAAGTAAGAGTCGATATTTTGGAAATTTGAGTTTTCTAAGTGATAAAAAGGGAGCTTATCGATACGAATAAAGTTGAGAACATGAATTCTCATAACCTATACATTTTCCTTCTGTATTAGTTGTACAAATGACAAATCTTTGCTTTTGGATAAAGACGCGACGTTTAGTAACTCCATAAATAAAAAGCACGCTTTTACGAAATTACAGTCCCAAAAACTTTAGATTTTTTTTCGTATTATAGATGAACTAGCTGTCGCGCGGTGCGTTGAACCGCACGCGGCTCTCGAAATGGTGGTTTTTGTACTCTTAGTTTATTTATAATGTTTGGCCAATAATACAATAAACTTAAAAAAAAACAAGAAATTAGATCGGTGATAATGCTTGTGAGAGATAAAATGCTTTCGAAAACTTAATCAAACGCTTTCATTAAATAAATGGGTGCGCGGTGCGCTGTGGTCCGCAAGTTGAGATCTACAAATTCAAACATATCTAACCTCGCCCTAATTTTCTATACAGTAGCAGTATTTTCCATATGAATATAATAGACGTGGTACACTACAAAATGGAAATGGACTGGTCACACTGCCTGCGTTTGTGATGGGTTAAAAAGGTCCTTGTAATGACCCAGTGGGCAGAAAGAGAAGAGGACGACGGGGGAAGATGAAATAAAAGAGCGAAAACATAGGCTCTCAACCTCCTGCCCATTGGCATAATATATAAAAAAAATATAAATGAAACTGACGCTGAAATGTGCTCCATGCCTCCTCCGGTTACAGAATTTTATATATGTCGAGAATGATGTTAATTGGTTCCTGTTTATTAAAATAATTTAAGATTAAAATATTTAATAATATCGAAAGAAAAACTCGAACGCTACTGACTAAAGACTACAGGCGTCTCGCCTGGGGGTAAAATGTTGAATGAAATTGCAGTAAAAATCTTGCTGTGCATCGTTTATTAAAATTTTACTTCGACGCAACCAACTCAAGACAAATAGTCTGAGCTACAATACGTCTTGCGTTCTGCTGTAATTTTTTTGGTTATATTATACAACAGGGTTTCCTCCATAGAATCAAAATGAAAAGTTATATTAATATATAACCGATGGATTAATTGACTATAGATTATATATTCTATCATATTCAACTTTTATAATATTAAGTTATGAAATACCTACTAAATTAACTATGAATGAAATGATACTATGAATAACTAGAAACAAATACTCACGTGTGGATAAAGGAAGGTGCTGCTTCCTCCGACCTAAAGGGAGCATCACCACAGTCGTCTAACCACTGCCTGGCCTGCCCAAAGTACCGAGTGGCTAAGGTTAAGAAGTCGTATATTCCGGAGCCGGAGTTTGTTTCAGGATGACGTCATCGCGGTGACTGCAGCCGTAGAATGGAGTGTCGCTATATGGGGTACAGGTATATGGGGTAGAATATTCTGACAGCAGTTCAACGAACTTCATGACCATTCTTAAAGCAGCTAACTTCAGTTACGTTGAGTCATTCGATAAAAGAACGAAAGCAGCAAACAGTACGAACGAGTATTCTTTCAAAGAGAGGCATTCATTACACGCTAAAACTGTCCTGTCATATTTTTTTGTAAAACGAAATTACATTCACAAAAATTCTTTCTTTAAAACGTATTCATGCTTTAAGTATTACGAAATCCAAATTCGACTCTTTGAAATTATTAAAAATTCTCTCTTAAATTTCGAATTCGTATCATTCTAGCAAGTACACTGTGGTATTGTGATGTCACGTCCCATACACCACACGAATAATAAGGCGAAAAAGAAAGTGAACATTTTAAAGTGTGTTTCGATTTTATAGTTTTTTTAAAGGAAAATATAGCGTAAAATTTCGTATCATGTCAGTTCTGAGTGTGGTTTTTAAGTTTAAGTTAATGCGTTGTGTAGAAACTGTTATATTTTAACTAAACAATACAATTATTCCAATCCACCACAAATGAACAAACATCGAAGATGGAAGTTAACGAATCTTTTAGGTTTTATTTTAAGTCACAAGCTTCACGGCGTGAATGTCAATGGCGTGCTTGTTGCCATGGTTACCATTGTCATTACATGGAAATAAAATTTATTCATTAAGGGTAAGATTTAGTGTCGAGACAGCGAGACAGAGAAACAATTCTCGTATCTCATTTCATTTTTGACATTCTGTGCAAAAGAGAATAACTAATCAATTTCAACTATATCTTACTCTATCGGTTACAATGTGTGCAAAAGAGAAGAACTAGACAAAAACTATTAAACTAGTTAACTGTCAACGGACTTCGATTCGTCGACCTCAAATCGTACACGACCCACCTCTAGAGCGAAGTACGAAGTAAGCACCCTCGCCTTCACCAGTAAAGGCGGTTTTACTGTAATCTAATTGTTTTTGCCGCGCGGGCGGCTATTAAGATAATTTGATTGTCAGATCATTGACCTTAATACAATTATCAAACGGCGGCAGCGTCATCTCTCGAAAACCAGTAACAAAAAGTCATTAAAAAGAGTGTTTAATACATATTTTCAATTACGCGCACGAGTATACTTTAATTTACGCAGTAAACAAATGTGGTAATTGAAAATAATTATGCGTTTCCACACACGATCATATAATTTATTTACTATTTGATTTATCTAAAAGGTTTATTGATAAACATGATTTATTAAATGCTCTTGTTTGACTTCGATACATTTGTGTAGGTGAATAAATAGAACACGTATGTAACATGGAAGATAGCTATTTATACAAAATCATCACTTGTATTACACTGTTTTTATTTAAGTATTATTTTTTATATTTCATATTATCTTTACGCTTTAATCGAGCAAACCTCTTGCTGAAATATTATTATAAGATTAAGTTTGTATATTATCTACACACTCGCTTGGGTCGCTTCATAATAGTTCTGTTTTTTTTAATCCAATAATATGTATTCTTCTTAAGCTTAATGTATTCGATTATTTCTATCTAAAAAGTGGAGCAGAATAGTTGTAAGTATAATCTTTGTAAGTCTAACATAGATACAACATAAAGATTTACTTATGATAGAAGAATAATATATGTAATAAGTAAAAAAATAACAAATCAAATGTTTGACTTTTTACTTACGATTATTTTCGTAATGCGTAATTTAAATTTTTGCAAGTACTTAAAAAGTATTAGAAAATATAAAAAGGTCGAATAAGTATAAATTAATGTTTATGTATTTTTTTTAAATTATGAATGTTTGTGATTAGTTTAAATTGTTTTATAGAACGGGGAAAACAGGCAGGAGTGAAAACCTGATGTTAAGTGATAATGGGCCGCCCATGGAAATTCTCAATGCTAGAGGGCTCGCGAGTGCGTTGCCAGCCTTTTAAATGAAGTCTAAAGAGTCTAAAATCTCTTTATTAATGACATGACAGCGGTTCATTATTAGCGGTATATTCTGTGAAGAAAATCTCGCTAAAGCGCTTAAACAATTACTAAAGCCAGAATTTTTAATTACCTCATTTTGACTAAAAGCGTTTAGGGATTATGAGATTAGGTGTATAAATTTTTAATAATTACTGTTTTGTTAAGGATATATATTTATTTTTTTACATTTAGATACAAGGTTAGAAATAGTGTACGTTATTATTTAATATCAGATTAGAACAAACAATAGAGATTTTTATTGCACATTCTCACATTATCTTACTACCAATATACTAATTAAATCCAACGTATTTTCTCTTAAGGACAGTAAAATTTTTGGCATTAAAAACTTATCAAAAGGCTTAAACCAAACCTTAAAACGAAACATTAGTTTTTGTCACAGGAATATTTCTAAACAATGTAATGTTTACAAAAAACAGCGACCGATCAACATTTTCACATTAACCTTGCGCCAAAACATACCCACACTGAAAATAAATTGTTTTTTCCCGATCGCCCTCTAAAGGGCCCTTAAAGGTCGATCTACATATTCCTCGGCCTCAGATACGAAGCCAATTGCTGCTGCGCAATTAATATCTTTAGTCTCCCATATGCGTCGGCTGAAAATTCACTGTACTTACCTTGTGAGAGAATTGATTTTAGAACTTACCACAGACAACAACGTAAATGGAAACCCTAGAACGTCTATGGTATATTACATAGGATAAGATTCAGAGACTAAGCGTACACATTATGTCAAAATGAAACCATTGACTTACAGCTGTCATACTTAGCGCTAATTTTCGACCAACCACCAACCAACTTACGCTATAAACCTGATATTTTCAGTCAAGGAATTTAAACTTCCAATTATATTGGCTTAATATAATTGAGTAAATGAATGTTAAACAGGCAGCATCAAATTTATTTAATTATTTAATGCACAATTCATGACATGTATGCTACTTTGATAGTTAATAATATCACTATTAATTAAGCATATTTGATTACTGACGTGAAAATGGCAATCATAGCGAATTTATTAAAAGGTCTATTGTACTTAATTTTACCTTTCATATTATATTGACGGCAAACAAATATTTATTGCAAAATATTTCAACACGGTTAACAAGATCTCATTATGTTTTTTTTTCGTGTATGTGCAAGGACGGTTCGTCCTTCATTGATCCTTCATTCATTGATTGGATCCTTTTTCATCCATCATTAACCAACGCCATGTTCGGTTGGTTGCGAGCGAGTGAAGTAGATCCGTTTATAATGATTTGTACACATTTTTTTCTAAGTATTCGATTTAAATCATATTTGAGATGTCAGACTTTAATACAAGCGTATGTAATACAAGTATTACATGTGGTCATACAAGCGCGTTATGCGAGAATACTCCTACAACGGGTTTCCTATAACGCGGAACCAATCTACCCTTTTTACTAGATTACTGTACAATGATATTGTATCTGGTAATGAAAAATTGCTTTGTTTAAATGTTCGTCTTTTGAGGGATAGGAAAACTATTTTTAAAAATATGTAGTAACTTTCGTATATTTAAACGAAACTTCAAAGGTATCTAATAAAGTTTCAAAAATTAATAACATATTAATTAAAAAACCACAGATTATTTTAATATACACGCTACGTTGATCAAAGCACTGAGCTGTGAGGAATCAAGACCTTATGAATTCGAATATTTCGAGTTATATTAATTAGACGTAGGTGGATTATCCGATAAATCTGTAATTGATATCTCGTTACTCTGACAAATTAGCCCCATGTTGTGATTAATCTAATAATGATTTATTTACTTTAGTTAGTTACGTAAAAGAAAACAAAACAGGTTCGGCCGTTGTGTCGGATTTCAATGTCGGCGGATAAAATGGGACCTAATTTCTATTTATTTCGGTTAAAGTAGTTCATGTTTTAAAGAAAAATAATTTTTCGATATTATCAATGACACTACATTACGCAGACTGTCAAAATGTACTAAATTATATGAAATAAAATATTATAAATTAATTTAAAATTTTATCTTAAATTTCTTAATTTTTTTGTAATATATTTAAATTGCTATTAATTCATTATATTGCACTGTGATGTCACGGGCTCCGAGATACAGTTCTCACTATATAAGGATTTATTTATGGCAATTATTTAATAGCGATCACGTGAATATTCATGTGAATATTAAGTGTTTATATATGGTATAAACAATCCTAATGTACTACATTACAACTCAGTACAGAGTACCGGGGCTGGCTGCCGGGCGGTCTTTGGGTAATTAGTGTCAGGTTAAATAAATTTCGAAAATTGTAGCTTGTACTCGTAATTTAAATATATTTATAGTTATATTAAATAGAATTTTTATAATCGTAATAAATATATTTCATATCATATCATATAGTCCTATCATAGCAGTATATTTTCTTCCTAGAGAGAGTGCCACGGGCTTCAGCCAAATTGGGAGGCACGACTGGAGGACCCACTGTTTTACAGAAAACCGGCATGAAGATTATTATTATCTAATTGTAATCGCGTTTCGTGCGCTGAGTATGATTCCCGGAGCCCGTTCCCATTTAAAGGCCGGCAACGCACTTTCGAGCCCGCTGGCAATGTGAGTGTCTACGAGCGGCGGTATCACTTAACGTCAGCTGAGCCTCCTGCCCGTTAGCCCCTTTTACATATAAAAAAAGGTATGTGAACTTGTATTTGTAAACATCCTTCTAAAGCCCGCCTGGGTAATTAATCTAATCTTAGTTTAAATTCGTTATGTAGCTCAAAGACTCTTAAATATTAAACTTTGAACTTAATATAATGATGCCTTTTTTATTTGGCACTATATTTTTACTAGATAGTGCCTAAAGGTACATAAACGTTTTCTCTCTCTTTGTTTGTTTTATGTTTTCTTTTCGTTTGTATTGATTGTATTTTTTTCTATTAGCTCTAATTTTTAAGAAGTGTAATTTCTACTGTCGTGTTGCTCTTCAGGCACCAAGGCACCTTAGTGGTTTTTAAGGGCTCAAAGAGCTTAGGAGTTCTGAATCATAATCTTCATAATGAGAAACTGTGCGGCATTGACATTCACCTGGAAATTTAAATTGTGAGTTTTCGATTTGATATGGGTTTCTGAAAAGCAATTAATATGTTTTATGATTTCTTCAGCACCATAAGCCAAAAATTATATTATATTACATTACTTACAAAAATTATATTAAAGTGAAGTTAGCCTTAAAAAGAAATAAATTATTTAAAATATGTCCCTAATAGGGATGTAAATAACCTTCTTTGAGAGGAAAACTAAGGCTTTACGACATTCTCTTTGATATTATAACAGGAAAAAATATTTGATTCGGCAATTTTCTTTCTAAACTAAATCTTATCATCGTAACACGTGTCCTGCCAACAATATGCAGCATTAAACATTTCAAGACATTTTCCAATTAAAAAAATACACGTAACAATTAAATTAAGACAAGTTGTTATAAAGCAGTAAACATCAACATCGAAATCTTGTTATGCATAAGTAATATCCAAGGGTAGAATGTAAATCACCTCATCAAGACTAACAAGAAAATTATGTAATAGACCTCAGTAAGGCTTCATTCGTAAGTCTTAAACACGGTAACGTAAATTAATAGTGAAGTTGTACGGTGTATGGTTACTAATATATAGGTAGGAACTATTATTATTAATTGAGAACGTTGTCTTTATCTGAGGACGTGTGGCATATTGATATCGTTCCTCCCGTTGGAGCCGAATTAGCAGGGCGTAAGTAACATTTTGTTGTACGCAATAAGTGCTTAAATCTGTTAATGAAGACTAGTATTACTTAGTTTTATTAATCTTGGTAGGCTTTATTATATTTATTATTTGTAACATTATTACTATATACAAGATTAGAAAAACACTTTTTTAACGGATTTGAAGTTAGGTTTTATTATAAATTTACGGTGACCGTCACCGTGACCACGCACGCTGTAAAGCACGAAAAACGTCGGTTAAATTTAAAATTATGTAAATTTATAATAAAACATAACTTTAAATCGTTAAAAAAGTGTTTTTCTATGTCTAAAAGTTATGTCAATAAAAGACAATACTAAATTATACAAGATTAGACAAATTATAAATGCATAATTTGAAGCTGTGTGTAAGTAGTGCTTGAGAAACATTCATAGTATAATAAAAATAGAGGACTATGCAAATGAATATGAAGAGTAATTAAAACCGGTAGCAATTGCTACGCTATCTATTGTTATTTGCATACTAATAAAATGCTCCCTCTATATTAGTTCAATCAAATAAATACTTTAAAAATACCGACTTAAAAATGTAAAAACGTACAAGCTAAGAAGTTAGAAAGCAAGCTACAAGGGTTTTATAAGACATTCCATTTAATAGCCAACCACTTGCAATAATTAAAATAATGGAACCATCCACCTCGAATTATTTGAATAGAAGTCTTAAGATTGGTCAACAGAGAAACTTGTCTTTTCTTTAAGTTTTACAATCCCTTAACAAATCATGTTCACAATTATTATTAGCTCCCATGTAATTTAGTTTTTTTTGTTTTTGATAAATAAATGAAAAATGATTATAAATAAGAGGCGAGGCGTATTATAAATATAAATGAAAAGAAAATATCATTTTCAAATTGGCTGACATCTTTAATATTTCGTAAAATCTCACAAAGCACTAGGCACTTTGCAGGATGCGACAAAGTTACAAATCCAGCCATTCAGATTAATTGAGCCGTAGCCATATAGCGTTATTTTTCCTTTTGTCGGATAAATTTACATACCGCTACACTCTCATAGCTTTTGCATATGTATGTCCTTATGCAAACTGCAGCCCATACTAAGGGATCGCTTCAGTTGCTAGAATTTGACTAGAATAATCAATATATTATCTGTATTATAATATAAATGTTTAAGATTACAATTGTATCGAAATATCTCCACATATATCGATAATTTTTTGAAGTGAAAACTTCTTTAGCGGCGTTGTACACTTTTTTTACCACTTTGGAATGGGTAAAAATGTTAAACTCGCGTCAGGACACGTGACCTGATCGAAAATTCGTAAGACGGATGGAGAGTAGACAGCTGGCGCGGCGTATTTAATGTAATATGAATTTGTCATGTTTGTTTACGATAGCGCAATAAATAAATATTGTATTCTACCACATAAATAATAGTACTTTTATACTGATAATTAAAGCAATTCGTGCAAAATTATTCCCTAACCATTCCAAAATACCAAAAATGCACAACGTTAAAATTCAAGTTTTCACTTCTGCCGGCACTCCCAGAGTGCAACTTTATCACTGGATTATTCATTGATTTATAGATCTATGATTACATTAATACTAGTTTTGTTTCGGATTGCACAGTAATCTGATTACATACAGAGGGTTTTTGAAATATTCACATACAGTCAAAAAACATTGACATGACAATAAAACATAATTCAAATGGTCCTGATATTTCGCGTTCCACAGCTAAACTAGACAAACGTGCTGAATTATTAACTATCGAAACCAAATATTTTTCTGGTATTAAAATAATATTTTTAATGGGAAATGCTCAATACGCAAGTCACTTTGGATTAAATACTAGTCGCCGTCCATATATGTAACCTTGGTGAGCAGTGAGGTGTCGCAAGCCTTTGAGGTTTTAGCTATTTATTCCAAAATAGTAAGTATAATAAGTACACTCAATATCCGCGATCAGCAATATAATATCGCTGATGTTGTGACCTGTCGGTATCACTATAAGAGGTAACAGAAGTTACACTATTAGCTTTTACTTTTAGCGGGTAAAAATACTCTAAAGCTCTATTTCAAATTCCACGAGATAATAGGGACAGAATTTCGTTAATCTGGATTTTTTTCTTGCTATTCCAGTCTAAAGTTTCCGAACTGTTTTTTCAACTAAGATAAATCTCTTAACTTTAAGAAATCGTTCGATTTCAATTCCTTTCCTCGTACATGAATGTCATCTAAATATACCGAGACGTTCATACCAAGTTAATTATAATAAGAAGAATCTGTAAATATAAATACACTATCGACTGCTAAGTAACGATCTCGTTAACCGAGTTTCAATACCATAAAAGGTTCGAATATAAGCAATTTCCAAGTTGACATGTCTATTATAAACGAAATTCGGAGACTTGCGGTATTTTTATTTGAAATTTGTGTGTTTTATAACGTTATTTATTTTAAAAATAGATTTTTGCTTGACTTATGGGTGGTAATAATGGAAAAATAAAGACGAATTTGTGCGTTTGATTGTGATTGGACTAGCGGAATGGACGTATTATGTCGCATGTTGGACTAGATATTTTGTTGTCTATCACAAGCAAACGTTTCGTTCTACGTTTTACATTCCCACGATTTTATTTTATAACGTAGATTTAGGCCACTTTGTTGCCATAGTTACCACTTTTTATAATGAAAACCATGGTTGCCATGACAACTAACACGGAACTATAACTGTACATTTTTTTTTCTATTTTGATTTTAAGAATTTATAATAGCTATTTATGAGCTATTATCTCTTTTGATTATACTATATCTGGATAACTCAGTCGTTGAGAGTCGGCCTACTCAACTTTTAATTCGAAGTTAACCATTTTCCTTAACCTTTTTAGCAAGTGTTAATTGCACATTAAAAAAATAGTCAAGACTCATACATACGACTTTAATTGAACTCGCTGCAGGCAAGAGCATTAGTACAAAAAAGCTTTGAGAATAAAATATAAACAATACAAACTAAAGTCCATTTTCAGATATGAAATTTCAAACCAAATTTCGCTTTAATTACATCGTATGACAATAATAATTTCGTTCATGGACATAATTAGATTATATGCTACGTTAAATTGTTCAATTCAAAATCGTACACTAGTATAATTATCATTAAACACCACAAGTTTTTAACCGAAAAGTTCTGTGATCAATCTCTGGCGAAAGAAAAAGTAAAACAAAGAAAAATTATATAAAGATTCTATATGTTAGGAGTTTCGTTTTCAGTTTATTTGAATACATAAATAATTAAATTATAAATTAATAATTAAATTACTTCTCAGATAATTAAATATATTATTCGTTCTAAGTTTATTATGTATGTATGTAATATATTTATTCACAAAAAAGTTACACCTTCATTCAAACCATGCCCCGCAAAACTAGTTTGACTGCAGGTAACTCGTCTTATATAAACATAACTTCTAAATCACTAAACTAGGTCACACTAATACAAATAATTTACGTAGTGGCTACAACATGGTTTTTTAATTAACCTTAAATTTATCAACTGTAGGCTCACGTCTTATGTCCTCGGGTAAACTATTAAGCTAGGTCTAAGTAATGTCCAAATGTAATAATACAAAAAATATAACATTACAAAAGTGTTTAAAGGGTTGGAATAAATTATGTATATCGTCTCTTTTACAAGATCAGCTTTGAATGCATTTTCTGTGAATTCGCTTTAAATTCTTCACTGTATTGAATGGGATTTAAATTTCAAAGACGATACAATATCCGTTCCTGTCGTACGTCTGTATTCGTGACATTTAACATCATATTGTGGTCGAACGTCTTGAGATGCATCGTTTTTGATTTAAAGATTTTACGATTATTTATAAATATTTACTCTGAATCACGGATTCGGACACGGATCATAACAAATATTTTAAATAAAAAATTAAATAAATATAACAACAACTCGCAAAAAAAAAAACAATAAAATTTCATAGCTATAAAATCAGTTTTGTTTCTATCAATGCTAAAGTGCTTTCTATGTATTATGAAATCTGTATATGTATAGCTATAATGGTTAAAATCATTAATAATCTTACATATATAACAGGCAAATAGTCTGCAAGTGTATTTCTCGAACTTTAAATCGATCGCTATTAAGAATAATATTTAAAATACGTAATAACTAGAAAAACTCTATCTCTTATCCGTAATTCAACCAATTACTGAGACGTTGAGCAAAGCCATTTGTCACGGGAGGAAAAAAGAAGATGCCATGTCTCCCGGAGTACGGACAGTCGGCTATCCGTCTGCGAACCTTTATCAAAACTGTGACGAAGCGTATTTAGAAATGTCAAGTTGGTAATTCTGTAAGTAATTTCTCTAATTCAATTGTTTGAAGACTTTAATTAGTATGGAGCTGTACTATATAATTGTATAGTATTTTTCTGAACTTAAAAATTAGCTTAAAATTCGAAATTCGAATATAATCAGCTGGTTTGTAGTAAACAGTATTTAATAGATTTTGTTCGTATAAATAATTTATTAAGAGTAATCCAGATAAAACATGGCTTTAAAAATGTTTTGGAATAATTTGTAAATAGTCATTAGTTCATCAAGAAATCTATAATAATTACTAACTAACTAACTAATTATAATTACTAAAAGTCACGTGACACAAAACTGTCACAGGTTAATCGAATCCACGACGACGTACCATGCCAGTAAATAATGTGTTCGTCTGTTTAATCCTAATAATATCTTTTTTATCGAATTATAATATGTGGAATTTAAGATTCATAATTAACATGTAAAATCTTTGACGTTTATTTACGTGTTTTCTGGCGTTGTTGGTACATTGTAGGGATAGATGCGACACCATCTTGCCTAAAGAAGCGTTACGGCAGGTTCTTGAAATTATCAATGTTAATCTTACTTTTTAAAGCACATGAATAATCTGAAATGGTATTTAAAATATTGTCAATTATCCCATTGAGTATCAGGTACTTCGTCCATGGCTTAGTGGTTGACGTTGCATGATTCATTTTAATGAGTAGAAACGCCCATTGTCTATTATGTATTGCGTTAATGTTAAATACATTTTTCATTGCACGACTTCTGCGACACTCAAACGTATAAAAAAATTCAATTTTAGTTTTACACCATAAAAAAGAGATTGAGATTTGTCAGACAGATGAGATTTGTCGTCTTTGCGTTTGTGAAAATTTTACAAATGTTTCTGGGTTTAAGATAAAAAGTCTTATACTCAAAGCTAATGTCGCTTCTCGCGAAGCAAATCCTCGATATCGGAGAATAGGACCAATCTTGTAAAATGTATGGTTGAAAAATAGAATTTCTATTTATTTCAACTGCAAGTTTGAGGATAAAATTGTATGTATTGCAATGTAAATTACTTATTGTTTAGATCTTACAAACCTTTTAAGCCTTCGAAAAAATTTATATTCTAAATAGTAGGGTTTTAAGGTCGGGCCCTCAGATTACCACCACTATGTTTTCGTGATCATTTGTTTTTTCTACTTCGTCGACGCCATCGTCTATGCCGTCGACTTTTTGGGTCTAATGTTTCCCTGTGTTCCTTCACTCTATGAGTGAGTGTTAAATGTACATACACAAATTGGTGCACAGCCGGTGATCGAACCTACGCTGATGCCATTAGACTAACACTGCTCTAGACAAGGTCCACTGCCTTATACTAAATATTATTGACGGCATAATCATGTAATGTTATACATTAAAAACCGTGTTGTAAAAAATAATTACCTTGATAGCTAACACATTTTCAAACAGTTTTCATATGTACAATGTACATGTGATACGCATACTAATTTAAAACAAAATTTATACTACAACGTGAAAGTAAATAACATCTGCGTGCACACTAAACTTCAATTTCTAGGGTAATATCAAATTTTAGTCATGAAATTCAAATGTAATAAAACGGCATTGAACCGAAAAATTTAGTTCTGCGTTGACAGAGGTCTCGTAACATCTGGTTGGTAAACCTCGCTACGAGTTCATAAGATTCGAATTTTTAATTCAACGTTTCTCAATCAGTATTAAATAAAAACTATTGATTGAGGTTTCATTTCATTAATAAACAAAGCTAATGTTTGTCCATGGGAGTGACACGTAGTACCTAACAGTCTGATACATAAACCTATATTAGCAAAATAATTACATTTAAGGCTTACGTTTAGACATTTGTCCAAATAGACAGGAGTCTTCGAGTGCGCCGTGCAATGCGATAATTAAAAAATTAAGGTCGAATTGATAACCTCCTTCGTTTGTTTTGAAGTTGTATAAAAATAGTTTAAAAAAAACTTATTTCTGTCTGTCTTATAAGGAATATTTTTTTCTTAGATTCTCATAAATAAGTTTATGTTCAAAATGTTTGTTGGTAAATGACGGTACTGACTAAATTATTGATTTCTGTGGCTGAGGTGCAGGAGCAACGCAGTTACCATATAATGTTATGGCAACTAACAGAATTAATTATTACATATTTTTTTTTTTATTTGTTAAATTAATTTATCATTAACTATTATTAATTAATATCTGCAATAAAATCTAATTCTACTGAAAGCTAGAACTGAGCTTCTGTATTCTTTTTCGATTCGATTTTGATGAGACATATACTCTTGAGGAAATTCTTACATAATACATGTACAACGAAACATATTTTATTTACAATACGTTTGTAGATCATGTTACTCAAGAGTTTTATCTAAATGAATTTTAAATGTTTTAATGAATCATTTGGAAGTAAGAGAACTTTTTTGATTAGAGTTCAGTGCGAATGTTGATGTTTCGTGAAATCTAATTAACAAACTTGTATCGTTATACACATTCCGAACAACTCCTAACAAATGCTCATTTGCAAATTACGTTGCAAAATATATAATGATTCGTGTAGCAACCACTGAGGTTTGTAAAATAAAATTTCAAATCAATCATCGATTACTTTAAAATTTTTGCTTTTGATTTGTTTATAACTTCTTTATCACTATATTATAATAAAGAATATGTCAAATGTAAAAAAACGCACGCGTATTTTATAAAAATATTTACTTAAACTACGAAAAACCTCTAAAAGCTCCATCAGTCACGTATCGCATAAGAAATATTGACACAATGCTTAGACCTTTATTTATTTTAACAATATTTATTTAAATCGTATAGCATTATACAAGCTATAGAAATTATATATAGTATATTGATATACAATTATAAGAAAATCTGTCGGCACCAGCTAGTAAATTATAAATCTGTAATAAAAATGAGAGAGAATTAGTAATTTAGCAGGCAATAGGGTCGTTAAGTTTTATTTGGCAGAACACTCGACGTTTGGAAATCATCCAATATCAATTTGTGTATATTGAGATCCATCCAATCTTGGTATGAGAATTAACGACTAAATTAACTATTTTATTATATACTTCCTTATATGCTATTCAAATTATATGGTTTATAGTTTTTGTTAGGTCAAAACTAAATACTATTCTACTCATAAAACTGAGTTCTACCACTCTTTCTTTACTGTGCAAAGTATCCTGCTATGGTATTCCTTACCTATTGATATCAGCCGAGCTCAGTCTTTAAATTTATTTAAAAATCTTCTTTTTGATAATTTTTCTTCTGCCTCGTAATTAGCTACTTCTTATATATATTAATCACTCACTATTAGGTGACTCAATTAACCTATGGATTAGATTTTACATTTTTGTTCATACATATTATTGTTTGTTTGTTGTTAAACAATAAACTACATGCTCCCACCTTATCAGAATGCCAAATCATAAAATGACTCCTTCACGACTGATTTGAGAGCGACCGCCGATGCGAAAACCGCTGCGTGAGTTCGAAAAGTAAGTTACAGAGTCACAAGGCTGCATGGCAGATTAATATACAGGGAGATATCTAGTACCCGGTTAAGAACCTCTACCAAATATGAGCCCCATATATATGGCCGCCCTTCAAGGATAAAGGATGAGATTAATAAAAAAAATCTAATAAATACTGTATATATATATGAGATATTAAGAAAAAAAAAGTTAACCGCGTAAACATCCATATCATATTTTATAATATATAATCATATAATATATAAAGCCAAAAACAAATCATCAGTTTTTTACTTGCCCAAGAGAATTTGAAATTCTTGAATTAGATTGTACAAGACGTTAATTAAGAATTTGTCCTATGCCTTGATTCATGAAAATTTAAATTTCGAACGAAGAATATCCGTTTTCAATACGAAGCTGAGTTGCCATTCAAAACCGATATTAATATTCATTCAAGCCATTATTTTCTGGATGGGCCATCTTCTCGAGATGGAATTTTCTCTCGATCTATTGAAGTTATGCTTCGAATAAATAATATTAATCATACCGTTTACTGCCTTTTCTTTATATTAGAAAAATTCATATCCTCCAGTAGGCAGTATTATTCCTTGTTGTATATATAAGAATTTAATAAAATGATGAATGCTGGATGTAATGCTATGCAATTGCAAAGGCATCTTCGAAGAATCTCGGAATTTAAGTTAAGAACAATTTAGAATGAAATAGAACCTATGGTAGTTCAATACACGTTGAGTTTCAAATTTGACTGTGATTTGGAAAGCTTTACTTTAAGGACTGGGATCAAGTGGCAGTCTTGAGGTTGAAGAAGGATTACCTTGAATATAAAAAATATTAATATTATAAAAATATAAACTTTTTATCCCACTGTCAAGAGCTTAAGTATGCACAAGAAAAAATGTGTGTGATTATTTTTAGAAGAGCAGTGTTGGCCTAGTGGCTTCAGCATGCGACTCTCATCCCTGAGGACGTAGGTTCGATCCCCGGCTGTGCACCAATCGACTTTCTGTATTTGTGGGCATTTAATTTTCGCTGGAACGGTGAAGGAAAACATCGTGAGGAAACGGTTTGCCATAGACCCAAAAAGTCGACGGCGTGTGTCAGGCACAGGAAGCTGATTACCTACTTGCCAATTAGATTGAAAAATGATTATTTAATAGATGCAGAAATCTCAGGCCTAGATCTAAAAACGTTGTAGCGCCACAGATGATTTATTTTGATTGTTTCTAAATAATTATTTCTTAATAGCTGTCGCTGTCGATTTTTACGTCTAAGGAATGTCAGTTTACTCACAACTTTTATCTTCACCATACGAGCAAGTGTTAAATGCGCATATTGAAAATTTATTGGTGCAGATCCGTATTTCGTACGCGCGATGTCAGGATTAAGGGTCGCGGGCGCAGCGACTAGTTTAAAACTGTTACGGCCTCACGTCACAGCAGATTTTTAACAAAGATTCATGTATTGGTTTGTTAGGGTGCCCTTTACAAATAAAACAGTTATGTTTATACAGGCGTACTTTTCAAGGTTTTATGGACATATCATAAGATATGTAGTCTGCGCTAGTGCGATGTAATATTGCTATTCAAGAGAGTCAAGAGTTTTAGTTTTGTGGTTGAGTGATTCGAGCAAGATAAAAGCAGAAAGGTGCTCTCTAACAAGTCAAGTAAACGTGATTTGTGAGCACGCCAGGATTGGTTGTTTTGAATTTCTAAAGACTTATGCGAAAGAATATTTGATTCGAGAAAACTGGATTGACAAAATATGTACGGGGATTTTATAAATAACATTGTTTCGTTAAATTTTTATATAGAGCATACGGATGTGTATGCTGCTTTCGAAAATAAGGGGTTGAACACGATTATTGATAATTCGATTAATTTGAATAATCTTTCATATTTAAAATTTCACTTGGCATAACTTTTGTGCTGTAATAAAAATAAAAACAGGCACTAAATGTAATTTTAGCGACATTTATGTTCATAGGTGTATAAAAATAACTTTAATGATTCAATTATATTTCATTTTTATAACTCCTCTATACATCGACTTATCTATACATCTACGTATAATCTATCTATCTTTATATCCATGTACTAAAGTTACATCAAAAATATTTGATTAAATTTATGCAAAGAAATCCCCCTACCCATACCATGAGTGTACAATTAGAGGCCAACGGGTTACAATCAATCTTTGTAATCCTGTCAAAAACAAGAAAAATAGTGAGAAACAAAAAATACATAATGCAAATGAAATGCTGTGAAGGAAAATATGTAATGCTTCTCGTGTAATTGCCTCATTTATATAAAAAACTGGAGTATAATTACATGAAACTTAATAATTGTATTTCAGTGCAACAGTACGACAAATAAACGTAGGCAATTAAAATACATTTATGTTTATTACATTTTAAACTTACTGCCGTAAAATTGCGCTTTTATTTGTCCAAAATATCCAACTAGGCGTTAAATATATTAAATTTTGTACATAGAGCAAACCAACTGTAATTTATTTTGTTTCCGTTGAATTCACCACAACTTTCACGTCATATAACATGCTTATTTCGAATTGAAGCTTTACAAGAATTAAGAGTGTGAATAAAATTAACGTTTACAACTTATTTATATAATTAGTGTGGCCTGTGAATCGTTATATCCACGATTTACATTCATATTTTTTCAATTCAACTGTGACTAGAACATACCCTTTGTATGGTAAGTATCTTTATTGTCTTCAGTGCATTCGATCTCTTGTTTTCCTTTATATCTTCGATAACAAGAAGTGTTTCAATATGTTAGTTTTCACAATTAAATTAAATAACATATGTTATTTAGAAGACTTGTGAAGCTTTTTCTTAAATGTATTAAGAATTTGTATGTTTCGAGGACAAAGTAATTGAATAAATACAACGATTTCATAGGACGTTTCGTTTGTAGCAATAGGTAATATTGAATTTATTCGCTAAAGGTTAATGCGATACACCTGCCGTGGGGACTGAACTCGCCCGTTTCAGACCCTCATATCCCTATGACCCAAAATTATAGGAACACAGGTAAAAAATTATACCGATCAGACTATTACAAGCTTCCATCTGGTGATTTGTCCACAGTAAAATAAAAGTGCCGTGATGTGCTTTGACTGTCTATTTTTGCGTCAGGATACATACAAGGTAATCTAATATATAAAATTCTCGTGTCGCGGTGTTTGTAGTTGAACTTCTCCGAAACGGCTTGACCGATTCTCATGAAATGTTGTGTGCATATTGGGTATGTCTGAGAATACGACAACATCTATTTTTCATCCCCCTAAATTTTAAGGGTCCACCCCTAATTTTGTTTTTAATTTTTAGATAATTTTTTTTTATCAAAGAATTAAAAAATACATACAACCCTTAATTTTCACCCCTCTACGATTAACCCCTATTTTTTATTATAAATGATATACATGGCAAAACGACGTTTGCCGGATCATCTAGTAATGTATAATATCGATAAAAAGCTATTGTTTTTAAGTGACAGTTACAAACAACCAAATATATAACGACCTTGATATAATCTGTGAATGATTTTGATGTAAAAATAAAAATGTGTGCGTGTACTAGGTGTACACACGTTAGAAGTGAAACTTCTTTATGACCTTACTTTTCGAAAAATGATCTACTATATGCAACTTTACAGAAATTGGTTAAATAAAGTTAAATTAGATAAAGTTTAACATAAGGCTTTCATTATCATAGACATGAATACAAATACAATTATTTCGTTTTAACTTATTACTGTACTACTATGTAGTACTAAGATTATTACAGAATTTCATTAATTGTAATAGAATTATTAGTATTACTATCATTGTTATCATTATTATATATTTTTGTTACTAATGGCTTCGAATCTCTTCGGATCAACCGTGGTAGGAACAAGAAAAAGATGGCGCGTAACCGAAAAATGTGACAAATGTGTGTAAATTTTTTTCCAACGCCGATAAAGAAGTTTGACTTCAAAAAGCAACATGGCGCGTAACCTGCTACAAAATTTCTCCCATACGTCGATAAAGAAGTTTCACTTCAAAAGATGTCGCGTAACGAAAAAATGTTACACTAAATTTTTTTCCAACCCCGATAAAGAACTTTCACTTCAAAAATTCAAAACTCATATTTGCAAAATGACTCCAGCAAGCTAAGTAAGTTATAGCTGAATTTCTGTATTCTTTTATTTCTGAATACGGGGCAACTGTTTAGTGAAATTAAACTAAGAAGTTGTTATATTACTTCAAAGAAAGATCAAAGGAAGGGTCGTGTTGTGACTTGTGAATATCGGTTTCCCTAAGGCGGAAGATTGAAGACATTCAATTTGTCATGGCTTCGCTGTCTCCTGTTTAGAGAGTTACAGATAGGGAACCTTTTTACATGCTTTCGCCCTTGTAAAGTGTCTACATTGAATTGGCGGAGATAAAACATATTCTTCTGTGTGGCTGTGTGGCGGTGTGGAGTCTTATGTGGCGAAAGCAAAACGTATAAATTGAAAAGTCTCTTGTTGGTGGTGTAACAATATTAACAAATTTACTTTTATTTGGGTTTAGTTCAATGTAGATTTTCAATCATACCTATTCTAAGACACATAAATACAATTTATTTCGCTTCCTGTTTAAAGTTAACGTGTTGGGTTTAGTTACGAACTGAACTTTTAAGACTAGGACCCAACAAAAAGTAAACCTATTTTGTTTCTATTTTTTTATTTTACTTTTTTTTATAACAGCCCTGCGATTCTGTAACTCACTTTTCGAACTCACACAGCGGTTTTCGCATCGGCGGTCGCTCTCAAATCAGTCGTGAAGCAGTCATTTTATGATTTGGCATTCTGAAAAGGTGGGGGTTGTAGTTTATTGTTTATCAGATCTAAAGGCGAGTTACAGAATCGCAGGGCAGGAGGCAAACTGGGAGGAAGGTCACCTAATGATGATGTTAAGTGATACAATATTGCCAGAAGGGTCACACGGGCGTTTAAGAACTAGTACGCTCTTTTCGTGAAGGATCCAAAGTCGAATTGTTTCGGAATTAGTTCAGTGGGTGGTGCACATATATAGCACATAGTGGTGGTGCGTGGCAATAACTGTCTTTAAGGCTCAGTTGTGGAACGATCTTTGGTCCGTCTGCGGAGAAGATCCAGGTAATTAAGTCGGAAAGGAAATGTTTGATTCAAAATATTATATAAATTGTTATTAATATTATTAAAGAGTTCTTATTGCGCTCATAATAATTTTCTTATGCAATTAGGACGTAGTGGCAAGTAGCGTCGCCTTCAAATTAATTAACTTCTTTCACATCAAAGCGACTTCCATCGTCCTTTACACTTCCAACATTTATTTTTTACTCATCGTTTATTAGTCCATATATTTCGTTGCATCATTCTTGTTTACGAATTAGAAACGTTAGATGGTCATTGAAGTACAATGAGTCATTTTTATCGGCGTGTATTCATATTAATTAAAAAAAACATAACATACATACATAATATAACTTATAATAAGAGTGTCTTTAATTTGCTCCACAGATAAGAATGAATGTGTCGAAATTATTAACTAAGGCCTGGCCTTATCAACGTAGGTTAGTAGCAGCGCCTCTCTTTGCATGTTGATAAGATTCCTTGTTTTCTAGGATATAAGACAGTCATTTGAACTATTGACACATAGATCGATTGGTCGAAATCCGTTCCCCAAGTCCAAGTCCTACAACAACCAATCCCTCATTTGAGATTATAATCGTAACGCTTGAGCGACTTAAATTCATTGAGATCTGTAAGGAAGTACGCCGCATTGTTTTGTTTTTTTGTAATTGTAATAAATTAAACAACTTAACTTATCAATTGTTGCATGTTTAAAACTAATGTGCAATATCCTACATAAATACGTGACTATTACTTGAAAATTTAATCATAACGTAGACAGAGAACGAGTGATGAGCATCTTCTAAGATTTTTTTCTTTAAAAATTGATTTCAGTCAAGAAGAAAATTAAGTCTTTGATGGTTTTCTAATCTTTTTCAAAGCAAAGTGAGGTAGACGACAGCTAATTACTTGGTAAGGAGCGAAGTCATTTGGTCTTTGAAGTCATAATTAGATTTCATTAATTTATATTAATTTTTAAGATTCATCAAAACTTTAATATTTAATTAGCAATAGGTAAAGTATTTATTAAAATTTAATTACTTTCGTTAATTTAAAAAAGAATTAAGATTTGATTTGTTTTTAATTCGATCGACCATCGGTTCTTACGCACAAGCTATATATAGAGATAAAATTTAAAATCTTTTTTGTGTTAACAGTTAATTGTTACAGTATTCGCTTTATGTAACACGAATGTGAAATTCCTCGAATAAGTAAAAGAAACGCGGCTTAATAGTATATTTTCCCCGTCTAATCTTATAATACCGTTCTATATTTCAACAAAAACGATTTAACAGAGAACATATACAGCGTTGTAAACAGAGTTTGACACAATAGTTCCCAACATTTATTCATTCCTTGAAATCTATTTTTATAAGATCTTAAGTGAATCCTTATCAATGGAAAACATTTATAATACAGCTTTGATTCAGCTAAGCCGTGGTTTGATAAGTAGGTACATCACTTTCAATACGAACAAGTCTGTAAAGTGCGGTAAAGTGCCAACTTGGCTCTTGTTTCAAACTATGAATTTGTGGTAAGAAATACTTAAGTAACTATGATATCAATGTTCCTTGTGGTGTCGATTTAAATAAATAAAATCGGTTATCTGTAAAGTCGGTTTACTGACGATGTCGAACGCTGAAGAGCGCAGAGTCCGATTGTGCCTCTCTGTCACTTCGCGCTCTCGCTTGCACTTCAAGCCTTAAATGGAACGCCTCAGGGCGAGGTAACGCCGCATGATTCATGTTTTTTCGTGCGTGCAGCCGGCTCCATCGAATTATAAGACGTTGTCACGTCAAAATGCATGGAGTATACTTTACAATACTAATACACTATACGTCTATTCACTATTATTGGACAATACCAGCTTTCTTTGACTTGAGGTTATTGAACCACCTCTTTGTAGAACCATCTTCCAGTAGAGGTGTTTACGAACCATTACGACTTAATTATTTTCATTACGACTCAAGAATAGAGCATATTATTCCCTAAAAGGTCAGCAACACACTCGCTAGAACCGGGCGTTGTAGTTGCAGGTTTCCATAAGCGGCTAATTAAGATTATATTATTTAACTATATTACACGCTGATTTATGAATCATTTATTATACAAATATCGAAAAAGTGCTAATTTCCTTCTTGTTATAATAACACGAAATATATTTTACGTAATGAACATTGTGGTAAAACTAGGTCCCCTCCCTTGAGAGAGTTAATACCGGACTGATGAGCGTTTAGTCACGCTTATCCATGGTCACTAAGATTTGGCCTAACAACGGGTCGACCGAGATTACTTAATCATGAATACTTTCTATACTTCGTACAGCGTATTTTGGGTTAATTTTTCTGTTAGTTCAGTTGCAATGTACAATGTATTTAAGGTTGTGTTTCCGCAAACACTTATTGTCACAGTCAGACTAAGTTTTACTTACAGATGAAATGCTTAATTTAATCAAAGACAATTATAGAAATATACCAGCAATACAAAAATAAATATACTGAAAATTCTGGCTATAGCGTGATGGCGCTACGCATATATGTATATAGCATTTATTCTACGGAAAATTCAACTTACTTTAATTGTCAGTTAAATACAAACTTGTAACAATTTACTTGTCTTAATTATTTTTAATACCTCATCATCAAATTAGAATGACAAATATTACTCCGGACAAAGAATAATGTAAACGTAGTCAAAGTCTCAAAAATGTAACAATGTACACTTATGAACGTCAAAAAAAATGTATATATAATTCTAACATTACATTTAGTGCCAGTACTCAAATCTAGGGCGTAGAACGGAAGAGAAGAACTGGTAATAAACTCTCCGCCACTCTTTTTAATCGCCATGTTTTTTTTTACACAATTTTTTTAGTAGAAACTACTAAAAGAATTTAATAGTTATACATAGACATACAAAAATCATTTTTTACTTAACGTACACGGTGTTTTAACAATATATTATTATTGTGTCTAGAAATCCTAGGTTGATGAACTTTTTCATATACATAATTATTATTACTTATCACAACAAAAAAAAAATTTTTTTTTAATGAAAATTAAATTGCGAATTTGGTAGATTTTGAAAAATCCCTCAATAACCGCCGTGGCCGCCACATGGAAAACGGTATTATAATACTTATAAACAACAACTTTCCTTAATTGCAAAGTGAGTAAAAGCTTGGAGCACAATAATTGGTCTGTGGTTTGCGTTAACGACAGGATCTGCCAAAGCCCAAAACTGCTTAAGAGTAAAATAAAAGTTTTGGCGTTGTGTAAAGCGTAGATAATAAAAGTTTGTGTCCCGGAGCGCCTATTATGAAATACTCCCAACTTGAGAGAGGTGTATTTATAATGGGCTTTATTTCTTTTACAAAATTAACGCCCTTTATTTTTCGTCACCCTTTCAGTAGGAGAGTTTTATAAAGGAAATTGCCTTTTTAAGGTGTCTTATTAGGTTTTGACTTCAAAAATTGAACTAATTAATTTACTGGGGGAAATATATATGAAGATGATGATATAACGTTGTATTAGCAGTGTAAATAAGAAAAAATCTTGTGTACCATTAGCCTATACGAGTCTATACGAGTCTGTCGAGATTAATGTTCGATGTTGGTACTCAATTACATTGTAATTGTGTGTAATAATCCCCTCCTCCATCATCCTAAACGTCTGGACTTTTTGTATGTGTTCACGTGACTTCGAGAATGTTTAGATTTACTCGTAGATTTTTTTTTGTATTTAAGACGCGAGTACAGGACAAGGTATGTCGGATCCCCTAGTTTATAATATATTGTTAGGTGTATTATGTATCACCTGTTAAGTAATTATTTAAACGTTTTTACTCTTTTACTAATTCATTAAACCACTTTATCAAATCACTTTAATCTGGTAAGCCGATTTGAATGAAATCGCGATATTTGCCAACAACAAAGATAACAACACAATTAATTGGTCATAATTCCTTGATATAATTTTATTGACCATAAATTCGTATTATCTTGGGAACAATCATTGCCTGTAATGGCCTGCATTAGGATTTATTTCGGACCATTACTCATTATGAGGCTGGCTCCGTTATTGTGTTGGATCAGCTATCCGGCTAATAATGAGATATTTTTTTAGTTATTAACACCAGAGCACAACAAATGCAGGATATCATTTTGTGTAACATACCACCATAAATAACCATTAACCGGACAATAGGCGGAATGAATATTTTATATATGGCTATATGGCCCATGAACATAATATATTATGTATTCGTATTTTAGTGCACTTTGAGGGCAGGTTTGAAGTCTTTAAATCAAGTTATATCCTATCAATTTGTCCTACGCTGATACAGAAAATATGCTTATTGTGCAAAAATAGTTTAATTATAAATTTGTGTTATGTAGAAATGTAGAAATCATAAAGTAAACCATAGTTAACATGTCAAAAGGAAGATACTGGCTGCCAGGGAATCCTAAGTGTGTAATCCTAGACTATATTATACCTAAATATCCTGTTCTTGTGTATAATAAAGCTCTTTCTTTTCATTTTCTTTGAAATTATTGTGTTATACGGTTTTTAACACGATAATATTATTAATAGAATCTTAGAATGTGAAAATTTTTTTTTTTTTTAGAAAATTTCCACCAATTGACCGAGTCCCATGCTAAGCTGGTGAAGCTTGTGTTATGGGTACTAGGCAACGGATATACATACATATTATAGATAGATAGACATATAAATATATATTTAAACACCCAAGACCTAAGCACAACACCAAATGCTCATCACATCGATGTTCGTCTTAGCCGGGGATCGAACCCGGGACCCATGGATTCGCAGTCAGGGGTACTAACCACTAGACCAATGAGTCGTCAACTCACAAGATTCTACACGCCGTTAACATTATTTTATACATACTTATACCCTGCCAATGTAACAGAATTAAATATATAAATAGCACTTAATATAATACTTACTATAATATAAATAACCCACAGATTATTGACGATAAAAAATGCTCGCTAAAAACTATGTAATTTCCTTGCTTTTACAAAACCGTTGACCTGTATCTTAATAACAGTATGTTATTGTGAGAAAACTTATCTTTTTTAATTTTAAATTTATGTATATAGTTCCGAGCAAAATTAGATAACTATTACTCAACTTCGATCACATCTGTCGAGGTAAGTTGTCATCGGTTGTAATGTGGGTAGAAGGTGTGAACAAAAGTATATTCAACCTCACGGTATTATTTTGGAGTTGGCAAAACGTTTTTAATTTCCGTGCCAAAGCGTCCAGTCATGTTTCTGTCATCTTTTGAGTGAAGTGAAATTTCCTTGTATCCAATAAAATCTGATTTATATTACCTAAATTGTACTATTCTTAGTAATATCATTAGTAAAGCATTTCGGGACAACCCATAGTGGAACAAATCAATCTATAACTGATTTTTGCTAATTGAACAGGGGGAAAACGGGTAGGAGCCTCCCCTGATAGTATATGTTACCCCCTCCTATATCCACCGGCTACAGGCGCTCAAGTCGCGATTCATGAGAATAGCGATCGGTGCGCCGTTCTATGTGAGAAACGTCGATCTCCACCACGACCTGGAGCTCCCTACCATAGCCCAATGTATGAAGTTAGCGTCCACACGCTACTTCGACAAGGCTAAACATCATCCCAACCAGTTGGTGCGTATAAGCATCAATTATTACCCCTTCCCGACAAAAAAGGCCCGTAGGAGGCCCCGACGTGCAACAATGGATTCGGATGAAACAATCACCGTAGCTAACGACAAATTAAAAGCCACCCGCGCGGCAAATAATACCTAGTTAAAATCAGAATAGAGTAAAAAACCGCCTTCACCGGGGAAGGCGCGGACCTTTACTCCGTACTCGGTTCACTCCAGTGAGCTTACTGCCCTGCCCTTCCTTCCTACCTTTGACTTTCTACCTTCCTTTCTCTACTCGAATCCTACTCGTATCTTCTCTTTTCTCGTTCCTGTCACTACTCGCTCCGTCATATATAATAAAACGAGTGTTAAAACTATTCGTTTACCTTATATCCTTTTTAATTATGCATACTCCAGCAATTTTTTATCATGAAGTAACAAAGTATGATTTGTCTCTTGACTGAACGACAAAATAATTTATTTTAAAATATACAATTTAATTTCGTTTATAAATTACCTGCTGGCAAGCCTTAATTTATCAGAAGCTCAATTTGAAGCCACCAAATCTCTTTGCAATTCAAAGTTGGCTTGCTATTCGGAACCAATATTAATATTCATTCAAAACATTATTTTTGAAACCTTAATATTATTTTCTATTAAAATTCTGTCTACATGTTCTTAACTTTTATATCCTTATTATTAAATCTTTAGTTCTCCAATTTCAAGGTTTTTTTCCAACAAATCTTTATTTTAAATAATATTTATAGAAATTATTTCGTGATACAAAATTGAGTAGAAATAAGCTTTAATTCTGTCGGAAACTAAGTAAAACAATATAGCCCCATTTAACGTGTATTTTATTCTCCTATATGATAAACCAATTTGTTTCATGAAGTTGATTCTTTTTAATCCATTTTATCCCTTATATAATCAAATAATTATATTAAAACAAAACTATTAAATGCGGAAAGTGTCAATCTAAGTATTGAATAGATATATTACATATTCGTTACCTTACGATCGGTCCAAATACACAAAATTAAAATCTAGTGCTGGCATCGTATTTATTAGCCTGACAAAAATCATGTAATTGAATCCAATACACATTTATAAACGTTATATCTTTTAGATGTTGGCTAGTCTAGATAAAAAAAAACTGGTAAGTCCCGAGGGTAGCATTTTTGTATATAGATTTTCAGTATCAATAGAAAAAAAACAAGATTCAATTGTTTGATATAATGTAAACGTTAAGTATACATTAAGAAACCTTGTATTTGTATTGACAAAATTATGATTTTATTGATTACGGAGGCCGAACATTAGTAACGCTCCTTGACTTCGTTTCTAATTTCCTCTTCCAAAATAACTATTATTATTCATCGATCGACATTTATAAGAAGACTTATAGAATTGTCTGTGAAGATTTTAATCATTTAGAAGTTATTAACTCAACTGTTAAAATACGTTATCTACACTATTTTTATAAAGAGAAGGGTTGTATTTCTATGTTTGTTGCGAATAAACTGAAATTCTTCATTAGAATGCTATTTCCAAATAATAAAAAAATAAATGTCCAGCCGCGTGGAACTGCTGGTACTAATTATGAAAGAGTTCATGGACTGAGAGAGCGAGCAGTAAATATAAAATCGTTAATTTTTTTGACCTAAATGAAATACTGTAATTATAATCAGTACTTTTAGAAACAAACCTTTTAATTGGAATTTTTCATTACATATTTCAACGACAGTGTCAGGAATAGCTGATAGCCTACAAATAAAATAAACCATGATGATGCAAAATCTGACAACCCATGAAGGTAGTAACAATAGTACGGCTAAAACGAGTAAAAATTATAATATACTATTATAATTTTTACTCGTTTCATTAAACCAAAAACCGTGTAACCAAAGCCGCATATATAACTAGTCTTCGTTATAGTTAATGTATATTGAAATTGGTATTTACTCAATGTAAGGAAAAGGAATAAATGAGAAAGGACTCTTCAACTTGATCCAACCAATGGCCGTTTCTTTGGGAGAACTCCAATAATCATATTAAAATTGAAGCAGAACATTTTTCTTAATTATAATTTGTTTTATATGAAAATCGACTACTTTCCAAGGCTACTGTTTTTTCTACGTGTAACTAAAAGGTAAAGGTTATACTGTTTACGAAATCTAGACAATAGGCTCTCATATCAGTTGTTATAAGAACCTCCTTTGTTCGTTTTTGTTTTATGAAAATGTAACTATATACGATGCTCTTTTATTATTCTCGATATTCATGTTAGCCGAGACATTTATGATGCGTACTAAAGAGGTTAATACATAGAATCTAGTAATATTATAATATATTGATTATATTTGAAATGTATGTAATGTTTAAGGGTAATGAATGCCTATCTGGATGAATTTTCTTTTGTTTATATATTTAGGAGTTAAAGGCCGAAAAATTTACAACTGAACTGACCTTACGAAAGAAAGTAAAAAGATATAGCAGTAAAAAGTTTTTTAATCCAATCAACACCTATTATATAGGATTTCGAAGAATATTCTTCCATTTCTTTTGTTAAAAGCTTGTAGTAATTTTTGTGATGTTATCGAAAATCGTTTTATTTCGAAGGAACGATCAAAGCCATTATGATAATGAGACACCGACGCCAATAGAATCCAATATTTGAAAAATTTAAATTATTTTCTTGGAAAATCTGTGCCAGTATTTTTGGGAAATCAGAGTATTAATACTCAGTTATTACCCATAGAGAAATTGAATATGCTAAGAGTTGGTATAAACTTTTATATATTAATTATTTCATTGTATTGGCGATAGAGATCAGGCGCAATATGTATATCATGTATATATCTCAGATTAATCCTAAAACTACGAATCTGCCAGCAGATTTTATTATTTGTCTAACGGCACAATACAAATTGATGATTAAAATGTTTTTTATTTGTTTCTTTTTAAACAAATGATATGTTTCAAATCTAATCCGCACTGCAGCCGCTTCTATTGATTTCCTAGAATCTTACCTTCAGGCGAAACCCTATATCCAAAGAGACTATGAGTTATTCTGTTGTTGTTTTTATACGCTGGCTTTTTCTCTCGGCCTACACCCTCTGTCTTCTTTGCCGATGAGTAGGGATGTCTACCTATACAAATTTAATGACGTGAAATAAGTGATCCCTGTATCTTATATTCCATAAACATTTTTTTTTAATTGTTTTATTCTGATAGGAACATACACTGCAAGTGTAAGCCATAGTTAAATATATAGTTCAATGAAATCTCATATAAGCGCAAGCTCATACAAGCCGTAGCAGACAGCCTTCGTCGCAGAGCTAAATTGAGAACTCACGAAATTCACAATATCAAGCCGACTTAGATGCCTTACTCTAACCAAAACGAAATTCGCTTCCGTAATTGGCGCGCTGTACATAAAATTTGAAGCTGGCTTCAAGATCACGAATTTGTATTCCAAACTCACAATATAGTTCATTTAAATATAAATGCTACAACTCGACTAAATGTTGCTTATATTAGCTGAGTTTTTGCAGAAATTTTGTTAAATCGAGACCGTAGCGACCAAATAAGTTTAAATAAAAAGGTTTTTGGCAATAGAGTTGTGAGAAATCTGAGAATAACAGACTATTATGTAAATGAACGCTTGCGAGGCAGGATGTAGTGCGATAAAGGTGATGGATTCGCTTTGGATAGCAGCAGAAAGGTGCACTTATCTCGAACCGAGCTGACAAGGATTGAGCGTTGGACACGATCACGACAGCATTGCGCATGATACGTGTATAATTTAAATTTAATCAATAATTTTTTATACACTTAAATTCGTTCTACAATTAACACAAACAAAACCCAGGCCTGTCTAGCGAGTAAAGGGAGTGGTTTTATATACAGTCCTACCGGGGTGTGTCCTTGGAAATAGTTTGCCGTCTCGAGTTACTTGTTTGCTTAACATCAAGTGGTAGTGTGTCTAGTCTGGCTTGTATAAAAAAAAACGTGTGGCACTCGGGGACCGCCGCGGTAAAGCTATTGCATAGCACTTTTTATCAACTTATGCAATTATAATTATTTATTTACGCAGTATTTTTTTTCTTTGATATTAATTTAATCTACCACTCTACCAGACTCAGACTAATACGCCTATATAGTCTGTCTGACTCTAACGCGTACCTGACGCTACGTCACTGATCACGCCAGACCGATGTAAGACGCAGTATGCGTTCTGTCCCACTCTAACGCGGCCGCACCTATATTACGTCATCGTGTGTTAGGTTTATTTTCGTTACGGAATTTCTTGATTCGGTTGCTGCACTCAAAGCCCGCGATAAAATCTATGCAATAGCTAAAAAACAAGAAACGTTTATATAACAAATTCTATATCTTATAATAATATACATTCTACGTATGTTCCCATCTACTTGGTAACAATATGTTTTAAAAGTGTTATTCCATATTTTGTTGATTGCTCTGTTACTACAAATAAATGGCTTTATATTGATATCAGACGTTACACACGGCCTGGATTTTAACATGTATTATTTGATAATAATAATATCTTACGTCTGATACTTCTACATGAGTAAATTGGTAACGAAACTATCCCAGATGTTCGAATAACACTAAATTCACAGTCCCCCCGTTGTATGAAACTAGGGCAATCAGGTGTAATATCTGACGAGACAGCGTGCAAGTTCCGAAACGTATCTTGGAATGCATGGTTTGCTGTAACTGTAATCCCATTTTATGTCGACTCATCTACAGAATTTATTTTGCAATAGTTGCTTTTTTCATGGAATAACTGGTCTATTTAAAGTGTAGTTTTAGCCTTATAATTAAGTCGGCGTTGCGTAGAAATGTGGGTTCTTTCTGCATCTTCTTCCGCATTTACTCCGAGTGTTCACACAAGTTCTTCGGATTAATACCTGCAGCTGAGTTTCATCATCGGACGTGAAGAGAATGCGAAATTCCATCTGTATCACCTCAACGTCCGTCGTTCCACAACTGCCCTGCGATTCTGTAACTCACTTTTCGAACTCACACAGCGGTTTTCGCATCGGCGGTCGCTCTGAAATCAGTCGTGAAGCAGTCATTTTATGATTTGGCATTCTAATAAACAATAAACTACAAGCTCCCACCTTTTCAGAATGCCAAATCATAAAATGAATGCTTCTCAGAATCGCAGGGCTGTGCTTTTTTTAAGGCAGTTTTGGCGAGACTATGTGGAACCAGCTGCCCACCGATGTAATTCCGAACCAATTCAATTTCGTGTTTATCAAGAAATGAGCGTATCAATTCTTAAAAGGCCGGCAACGCACTTGCGAGCCTTCTGGCAATATGAGTATATATGGGCGACAGTATCACTTAACATTAAGTGAGCCTCCTGGCCGTTTCGTCGTGCATTTGAACTAATTGATTTTTCATAATGCGCAATCAATACTTATCCATATGGTAGCGCAACCCATTTCTCTTGGTAACCGTTTATTTTTAGAATGTTAAAATATACGCTCAAAGACAAGATTATTCAAATTCTGTTTTTATTTATGCAAAATTTTATCTTTGTCCTTTGCCTTGAGGAATAAAAAGATTCACTTATAGCTAAGGATGTATCTATTCAATGATGCTTTATGAACAAGCTTGGAATAGTCATAATTAGAAATACAATTTATTCTTAAAGAAGTGTTCTACCCGTTATCTTGTTTCAAATCGTCTATCAGTTGAACGAGTGCCGACAGATTAATCCTCCTTCTGACTCAGAGAATACTCCTTACTTTTCGATTTTATTCCTCTAATAAATCTATAGATCTTGCCAAGTTAATGGCTGCTATATAATGTTTTACGGTGCATTGGCTTCCATCCGATTTACAGAGACGCCTAAATTATTGTATTTAGAAATATGATAGAATATATAATATTATAAAGAGGAAAGGTTTGATTTTTTGTTTGTTTGAAATGAATAGGCTCCGAAACTACTGGACCGATTTCAAACATTCTTTCACCGTTGGCAAGCTACACTATTTCCGAGTAACATAGGCTATGTTTCATTTTCAAAAAAATTAGGGATGCTTACTAAAACTTGAATAATCTAACCCAAGGTGTAAAAAAATAAACAAAAAACTTCCTTCAATCGTGTGCGCTGCGAAAACTATTAATGATAGAACAAAATGATGCATTACAATTTTTCAGGACACATCACAATCTATAAAAAATTTCGCGACAGCATGTCTCTATCTTTTATGTCACAATAAGCATCCTTTTATTAATTTTTTTAATTAAAATACCACACCTAGAAAAGGCTCTTTATTTGTACCTATCTTTATTAAAATAATTACCAACGTTTCACATAAGCTACAATATAATAGCATAACCACCAAAAAAGCATGGTGGATTCGTGTTCTCCTGCCGTTTCTCTTGAATAGTTTACTACTATGTAATATAACAAAAATCTTAGCCACAGCAACGCTTGGCCGAGTCTACAAGTGATAGAATAAAATGATTGTAATAGTAATACACGTCGAACGTTTAAGTCGCTTAAAAATACATATTTCTACGAATACCTAGCGTCTGAAAATGGCTATTTACCGCTACATTTGAAAATGAAATTGGTATATGCTACAACAAAAGATATAAATTCAGATTATTGATGATTAATATAGCTAGCTATTTTTTTTAAATATCTTATATCATATCAAAATTATTTGCCGTAATTGTGCCAATATTCTTTGGATATATAGTAAAAAATATCTGAAATAATAGGATTAGTGATCTCATTACCCTATTCATTAGCTATTTAACCGAATTACAGATACGCTACAGTGCTAACTTTTACTATTATGATTTTTTCTACTATTATTATGATTACATTACTTATTTTTTGCGACTGTGGCTCAATCTATCTGTTGTAGTCTCTGGCAGAATGACCAGCGCTGTGGAACACGTCTGCTCCTCTGCTCCACAGCTAAGGCCAATTACAACCACAACACACACACACATTACACAGTTAAAATGAACATTATTCCTTTAAAAAAATGTTATATTTCTTTCTTTTTTTTATTATTATTATTATTTTTTGTGTTTCTGTGTGTGTGTTTCGTTAGTCAATATGTATTTAGAGTCTATACCTCACTAGTGCTTTTGATTCGACTCTTGCCTAAACAAAATAAAAATTAAATACCTTTTGCCTTTCAACAAAGAGTGACCCATTTAAAACATACATCTAGAAAATATCTTAAATGAATGTAAATGATATTCTCGTAACTAGAACAGTGACAAATTGTATTGGCACGACCAAATTAGACGGGCTCGGTAAATCTTCATCCTTGAATTCATTAAAATGGTTAATTAGTGACATTAAGACTTATTTCGGTTGCGGGAGCCCTTTAGCTCATTATCAAAATAACCGTGGTATAAAATTTATCATTCATGACTTTGAGCTTATTTTGATAATATATAGATTAAAGACCGGCAACGCACTTGCAAACCTTGTAGTGTCGCAGGTCTCTGTAGACAGCGGTCAAAATCAATAATACTACCACTTTCGTGAACGTCCAGTTAATATAAATCAATCAATATTAAATCATTAAAGTAAATATAAAATTCCGTAAGATATCAAATTAAAAGCTGACCGATTGAATACTAACTTGTCATTGTTATTAAAAAATATAATCGTCAACACAAAGATGAAAACTGCATTGTAACGATTCCCATTCCATGTCATCAATACGTGAAAATTTAACATAAAATCGTCTCGAATCGTATATTTGAAATGTTAATCTTTTAACTCGTCACACAAAATTCAGCGAGGGTTTTGTACACCAATTAAACATTTTATGAATTTTTATCTCGTACTGAATGTTTGTGTTATCTGTGTCAAAGTGATGCGGGTCAGACCTTACCACAAACAATGGTTCGGTTGAAACTGAAAAACTTTCTAAACACCCCCCCACCCATATTTAAACGAGCTGACAAGGATTGAGCGTTGGACACGATCACGACAGCATTGCGCATGATACGTGTATAATTTAAATTTAATCAATAATTTTTTATACACTTAAATTCGTTCTACAATTAACACAAACAAAACCCAGGCCTGTCTAGCGAGTAAAGGGAGTGGTTTTATATACAGTCCTACCGGGGTGTGTCCTTGGAAATAGTTTGCCGTCTCGAGTTACTTGTTTGCTTAACATCAAGTGGTAGTGTGTCTAGTCTGGCTTGTATAAAAAAAAACGTGTGGCACTCGGGGACCGCCGCGGTAAAGCTATTGCATAGCACTTTTTATCAACTTATGCAATTATAATTATTTATTTACGCAGTATTTTTTTTCTTTGATATTAATTTAATCTACCACTCTACCAGACTCAGACTAATACGCCTATATAGTCTGTCTGACTCTAACGCGTACCTGACGCTACGTCACTGATCACGCCAGACCGATGTAAGACGCAGTATGCGTTCTGTCCCACTCTAACGCGGCCGCACCTATATTACGTCATCGTGTGTTAGGTTTATTTTCGTTACGGAATTTCTTGATTCGGTTGCTGCACTCAAAGCCCGCGATAAAATCTATGCAATAGCTAAAAAACAAGAAACGTTTATATAACAAATTCTATATCTTATAATAATATACATTCTACGTATGTTCCCATCTACTTGGTAACAATATGTTTTAAAAGTGTTATTCCATATTTTGTTGATTGCTCTGTTACTACAAATAAATGGCTTTATATTGATATCAGACGTTACACACGGCCTGGATTTTAACATGTATTATTTGATAATAATAATATCTTACGTCTGATACTTCTACATGAGTAAATTGGTAACGAAACTATCCCAGATGTTCGAATAACACTAAATTCACAGTCCCCCCGTTGTATGAAACTAGGGCAATCAGGTGTAATATCTGACGAGACAGCGTGCAAGTTCCGAAACGTATCTTGGAATGCATGGTTTGCTGTAACTGTAATCCCATTTTATGTCGACTCATCTACAGAATTTATTTTGCAATAGTTGCTTTTTTCATGGAATAACTGGTCTATTTAAAGTGTAGTTTTAGCCTTATAATTAAGTCGGCGTTGCGTAGAAATGTGGGTTCTTTCTGCATCTTCTTCCGCATTTACTCCGAGTGTTCACACAAGTTCTTCGGATTAATACCTGCAGCTGAGTTTCATCATCGGACGTGAAGAGAATGCGAAATTCCATCTGTATCACCTCAACGTCCGTCGTTCCACAACTGCCCTGCGATTCTGTAACTCACTTTTCGAACTCACACAGCGGTTTTCGCATCGGCGGTCGCTCTGAAATCAGTCGTGAAGCAGTCATTTTATGATTTGGCATTCTAATAAACAATAAACTACAAGCTCCCACCTTTTCAGAATGCCAAATCATAAAATGAATGCTTCTCAGAATCGCAGGGCTGTGCTTTTTTTAAGGCAGTTTTGGCGAGACTATGTGGAACCAGCTGCCCACCGATGTAATTCCGAACCAATTCAATTTCGTGTTTATCAAGAAATGAGCGTATCAATTCTTAAAAGGCCGGCAACGCACTTGCGAGCCTTCTGGCAATATGAGTATATATGGGCGACAGTATCACTTAACATTAAGTGAGCCTCCTGGCCGTTTCGTCGTGCATTTGAACTAATTGATTTTTCATAATGCGCAATCAATACTTATCCATATGGTAGCGCAACCCATTTCTCTTGGTAACCGTTTATTTTTAGAATGTTAAAATATACGCTCAAAGACAAGATTATTCAAATTCTGTTTTTATTTATGCAAAATTTTATCTTTGTCCTTTGCCTTGAGGAATAAAAAGATTCACTTATAGCTAAGGATGTATCTATTCAATGATGCTTTATGAACAAGCTTGGAATAGTCATAATTAGAAATACAATTTATTCTTAAAGAAGTGTTCTACCCGTTATCTTGTTTCAAATCGTCTATCAGTTGAACGAGTGCCGACAGATTAATCCTCCTTCTGACTCAGAGAATACTCCTTACTTTTCGATTTTATTCCTCTAATAAATCTATAGATCTTGCCAAGTTAATGGCTGCTATATAATGTTTTACGGTGCATTGGCTTCCATCCGATTTACAGAGACGCCTAAATTATTGTATTTAGAAATATGATAGAATATATAATATTATAAAGAGGAAAGGTTTGATTTTTTGTTTGTTTGAAATGAATAGGCTCCGAAACTACTGGACCGATTTCAAACATTCTTTCACCGTTGGCAAGCTACACTATTTCCGAGTAACATAGGCTATGTTTCATTTTCAAAAAAATTAGGGATGCTTACTAAAACTTGAATAATCTAACCCAAGGTGTAAAAAAATAAACAAAAAACTTCCTTCAATCGTGTGCGCTGCGAAAACTATTAATGATAGAACAAAATGATGCATTACAATTTTTCAGGACACATCACAATCTATAAAAAATTTCGCGACAGCATGTCTCTATCTTTTATGTCACAATAAGCATCCTTTTATTAATTTTTTTAATTAAAATACCACACCTAGAAAAGGCTCTTTATTTGTACCTATCTTTATTAAAATAATTACCAACGTTTCACATAAGCTACAATATAATAGCATAACCACCAAAAAAGCATGGTGGATTCGTGTTCTCCTGCCGTTTCTCTTGAATAGTTTACTACTATGTAATATAACAAAAATCTTAGCCACAGCAACGCTTGGCCGAGTCTACAAGTGATAGAATAAAATGATTGTAATAGTAATACACGTCGAACGTTTAAGTCGCTTAAAAATACATATTTCTACGAATACCTAGCGTCTGAAAATGGCTATTTACCGCTACATTTGAAAATGAAATTGGTATATGCTACAACAAAAGATATAAATTCAGATTATTGATGATTAATATAGCTAGCTATTTTTTTTAAATATCTTATATCATATCAAAATTATTTGCCGTAATTGTGCCAATATTCTTTGGATATATAGTAAAAAATATCTGAAATAATAGGATTAGTGATCTCATTACCCTATTCATTAGCTATTTAACCGAATTACAGATACGCTACAGTGCTAACTTTTACTATTATGATTTTTTCTACTATTATTATGATTACATTACTTATTTTTTGCGACTGTGGCTCAATCTATCTGTTGTAGTCTCTGGCAGAATGACCAGCGCTGTGGAACACGTCTGCTCCTCTGCTCCACAGCTAAGGCCAATTACAACCACAACACACACACACATTACACAGTTAAAATGAACATTATTCCTTTAAAAAAATGTTATATTTCTTTCTTTTTTTTATTATTATTATTATTTTTTGTGTTTCTGTGTGTGTGTTTCGTTAGTCAATATGTATTTAGAGTCTATACCTCACTAGTGCTTTTGATTCGACTCTTGCCTAAACAAAATAAAAATTAAATACCTTTTGCCTTTCAACAAAGAGTGACCCATTTAAAACATACATCTAGAAAATATCTTAAATGAATGTAAATGATATTCTCGTAACTAGAACAGTGACAAATTGTATTGGCACGACCAAATTAGACGGGCTCGGTAAATCTTCATCCTTGAATTCATTAAAATGGTTAATTAGTGACATTAAGACTTATTTCGGTTGCGGGAGCCCTTTAGCTCATTATCAAAATAACCGTGGTATAAAATTTATCATTCATGACTTTGAGCTTATTTTGATAATATATAGATTAAAGACCGGCAACGCACTTGCAAACCTTGTAGTGTCGCAGGTCTCTGTAGACAGCGGTCAAAATCAATAATACTACCACTTTCGTGAACGTCCAGTTAATATAAATCAATCAATATTAAATCATTAAAGTAAATATAAAATTCCGTAAGATATCAAATTAAAAGCTGACCGATTGAATACTAACTTGTCATTGTTATTAAAAAATATAATCGTCAACACAAAGATGAAAACTGCATTGTAACGATTCCCATTCCATGTCATCAATACGTGAAAATTTAACATAAAATCGTCTCGAATCGTATATTTGAAATGTTAATCTTTTAACTCGTCACACAAAATTCAGCGAGGGTTTTGTACACCAATTAAACATTTTATGAATTTTTATCTCGTACTGAATGTTTGTGTTATCTGTGTCAAAGTGATGCGGGTCAGACCTTACCACAAACAATGGTTCGGTTGAAACTGAAAAACTTTCTAAACACCCCCCCACCCATATTTAAACGAGCTGACAAGGATTGAGCGTTGGACACGATCACGACAGCATTGCGCATGATACGTGTATAATTTAAATTTAATCAATAATTTTTTATACACTTAAATTCGTTCTACAATTAACACAAACAAAACCCAGGCCTGTCTAGCGAGTAAAGGGAGTGGTTTTATATACAGTCCTACCGGGGTGTGTCCTTGGAAATAGTTTGCCGTCTCGAGTTACTTGTTTGCTTAACATCAAGTGGTAGTGTGTCTAGTCTGGCTTGTATAAAAAAAAACGTGTGGCACTCGGGGACCGCCGCGGTAAAGCTATTGCATAGCACTTTTTATCAACTTATGCAATTATAATTATTTATTTACGCAGTATTTTTTTTCTTTGATATTAATTTAATCTACCACTCTACCAGACTCAGACTAATACGCCTATATAGTCTGTCTGACTCTAACGCGTACCTGACGCTACGTCACTGATCACGCCAGACCGATGTAAGACGCAGTATGCGTTCTGTCCCACTCTAACGCGGCCGCACCTATATTACGTCATCGTGTGTTAGGTTTATTTTCGTTACGGAATTTCTTGATTCGGTTGCTGCACTCAAAGCCCGCGATAAAATCTATGCAATAGCTAAAAAACAAGAAACGTTTATATAACAAATTCTATATCTTATAATAATATACATTCTACGTATGTTCCCATCTACTTGGTAACAATATGTTTTAAAAGTGTTATTCCATATTTTGTTGATTGCTCTGTTACTACAAATAAATGGCTTTATATTGATATCAGACGTTACACACGGCCTGGATTTTAACATGTATTATTTGATAATAATAATATCTTACGTCTGATACTTCTACATGAGTAAATTGGTAACGAAACTATCCCAGATGTTCGAATAACACTAAATTCACAGTCCCCCCGTTGTATGAAACTAGGGCAATCAGGTGTAATATCTGACGAGACAGCGTGCAAGTTCCGAAACGTATCTTGGAATGCATGGTTTGCTGTAACTGTAATCCCATTTTATGTCGACTCATCTACAGAATTTATTTTGCAATAGTTGCTTTTTTCATGGAATAACTGGTCTATTTAAAGTGTAGTTTTAGCCTTATAATTAAGTCGGCGTTGCGTAGAAATGTGGGTTCTTTCTGCATCTTCTTCCGCATTTACTCCGAGTGTTCACACAAGTTCTTCGGATTAATACCTGCAGCTGAGTTTCATCATCGGACGTGAAGAGAATGCGAAATTCCATCTGTATCACCTCAACGTCCGTCGTTCCACAACTGCCCTGCGATTCTGTAACTCACTTTTCGAACTCACACAGCGGTTTTCGCATCGGCGGTCGCTCTGAAATCAGTCGTGAAGCAGTCATTTTATGATTTGGCATTCTAATAAACAATAAACTACAAGCTCCCACCTTTTCAGAATGCCAAATCATAAAATGAATGCTTCTCAGAATCGCAGGGCTGTGCTTTTTTTAAGGCAGTTTTGGCGAGACTATGTGGAACCAGCTGCCCACCGATGTAATTCCGAACCAATTCAATTTCGTGTTTATCAAGAAATGAGCGTATCAATTCTTAAAAGGCCGGCAACGCACTTGCGAGCCTTCTGGCAATATGAGTATATATGGGCGACAGTATCACTTAACATTAAGTGAGCCTCCTGGCCGTTTCGTCGTGCATTTGAACTAATTGATTTTTCATAATGCGCAATCAATACTTATCCATATGGTAGCGCAACCCATTTCTCTTGGTAACCGTTTATTTTTAGAATGTTAAAATATACGCTCAAAGACAAGATTATTCAAATTCTGTTTTTATTTATGCAAAATTTTATCTTTGTCCTTTGCCTTGAGGAATAAAAAGATTCACTTATAGCTAAGGATGTATCTATTCAATGATGCTTTATGAACAAGCTTGGAATAGTCATAATTAGAAATACAATTTATTCTTAAAGAAGTGTTCTACCCGTTATCTTGTTTCAAATCGTCTATCAGTTGAACGAGTGCCGACAGATTAATCCTCCTTCTGACTCAGAGAATACTCCTTACTTTTCGATTTTATTCCTCTAATAAATCTATAGATCTTGCCAAGTTAATGGCTGCTATATAATGTTTTACGGTGCATTGGCTTCCATCCGATTTACAGAGACGCCTAAATTATTGTATTTAGAAATATGATAGAATATATAATATTATAAAGAGGAAAGGTTTGATTTTTTGTTTGTTTGAAATGAATAGGCTCCGAAACTACTGGACCGATTTCAAACATTCTTTCACCGTTGGCAAGCTACACTATTTCCGAGTAACATAGGCTATGTTTCATTTTCAAAAAAATTAGGGATGCTTACTAAAACTTGAATAATCTAACCCAAGGTGTAAAAAAATAAACAAAAAACTTCCTTCAATCGTGTGCGCTGCGAAAACTATTAATGATAGAACAAAATGATGCATTACAATTTTTCAGGACACATCACAATCTATAAAAAGTTTCGCGACAGCATGTCTCTATCTTTTATGTCACAATAAGCATCCTTTTATTAATTTTTTTAATTAAAATACCACACCTAGAAAAGGCTCTTTATTTGTACCTATCTTTATTAAAATAATTACCAACGTTTCACATAAGCTACAATATAATAGCATAACCACCAAAAAAGCATGGTGGATTCGTGTTCTCCTGCCGTTTCTCTTGAATAGTTTACTACTATGTAATATAACAAAAATCTTAGCCACAGCAACGCTTGGCCGAGTCTACAAGTGATAGAATAAAATGATTGTAATAGTAATACACGTCGAACGTTTAAGTCGCTTAAAAATACATATTTCTACGAATACCTAGCGTCTGAAAATGGCTATTTACCGCTACATTTGAAAATGAAATTGGTATATGCTACAACAAAAGATATAAATTCAGATTATTGATGATTAATATAGCTAGCTATTTTTTTTAAATATCTTATATCATATCAAAATTATTTGCCGTAATTGTGCCAATATTCTTTGGATATATAGTAAAAAATATCTGAAATAATAGGATTAGTGATCTCATTACCCTATTCATTAGCTATTTAACCGAATTACAGATACGCTACAGTGCTAACTTTTACTATTATGATTTTTTCTACTATTATTATGATTACATTACTTATTTTTTGCGACTGTGGCTCAATCTATCTGTTGTAGTCTCTGGCAGAATGACCAGCGCTGTGGAACACGTCTGCTCCTCTGCTCCACAGCTAAGGCCAATTACAACCACAACACACACACACATTACACAGTTAAAATGAACATTATTCCTTTAAAAAAATGTTATATTTCTTTCTTTTTTTTATTATTATTATTATTTTTTGTGTTTCTGTGTGTGTGTTTCGTTAGTCAATATGTATTTAGAGTCTATACCTCACTAGTGCTTTTGATTCGACTCTTGCCTAAACAAAATAAAAATTAAATACCTTTTGCCTTTCAACAAAGAGTGACCCATTTAAAACATACATCTAGAAAATATCTTAAATGAATGTAAATGATATTCTCGTAACTAGAACAGTGACAAATTGTATTGGCACGACCAAATTAGACGGGCTCGGTAAATCTTCATCCTTGAATTCATTAAAATGGTTAATTAGTGACATTAAGACTTATTTCGGTTGCGGGAGCCCTTTAGCTCATTATCAAAATAACCGTGGTATAAAATTTATCATTCATGACTTTGAGCTTATTTTGATAATATATAGATTAAAGACCGGCAACGCACTTGCAAACCTTGTAGTGTCGCAGGTCTCTGTAGACAGCGGTCAAAATCAATAATACTACCACTTTCGTGAACGTCCAGTTAATATAAATCAATCAATATTAAATCATTAAAGTAAATATAAAATTCCGTAAGATATCAAATTAAAAGCTGACCGATTGAATACTAACTTGTCATTGTTATTAAAAAATATAATCGTCAACACAAAGATGAAAACTGCATTGTAACGATTCCCATTCCATGTCATCAATACGTGAAAATTTAACATAAAATCGTCTCGAATCGTATATTTGAAATGTTAATCTTTTAACTCGTCACACAAAATTCAGCGAGGGTTTTGTACACCAATTAAACATTTTATGAATTTTTATCTCGTACTGAATGTTTGTGTTATCTGTGTCAAAGTGATGCGGGTCAGACCTTACCACAAACAATGGTTCGGTTGAAACTGAAAAACTTTCTAAACACCCCCCCACCCATATTTAAACGAGCTGACAAGGATTGAGCGTTGGACACGATCACGACAGCATTGCGCATGATACGTGTATAATTTAAATTTAATCAATAATTTTTTATACACTTAAATTCGTTCTACAATTAACACAAACAAAACCCAGGCCTGTCTAGCGAGTAAAGGGAGTGGTTTTATATACAGTCCTACCGGGGTGTGTCCTTGGAAATAGTTTGCCGTCTCGAGTTACTTGTTTGCTTAACATCAAGTGGTAGTGTGTCTAGTCTGGCTTGTATAAAAAAAAACGTGTGGCACTCGGGGACCGCCGCGGTAAAGCTATTGCATAGCACTTTTTATCAACTTATGCAATTATAATTATTTATTTACGCAGTATTTTTTTTCTTTGATATTAATTTAATCTACCACTCTACCAGACTCAGACTAATACGCCTATATAGTCTGTCTGACTCTAACGCGTACCTGACGCTACGTCACTGATCACGCCAGACCGATGTAAGACGCAGTATGCGTTCTGTCCCACTCTAACGCGGCCGCACCTATATTACGTCATCGTGTGTTAGGTTTATTTTCGTTACGGAATTTCTTGATTCGGTTGCTGCACTCAAAGCCCGCGATAAAATCTATGCAATAGCTAAAAAACAAGAAACGTTTATATAACAAATTCTATATCTTATAATAATATACATTCTACGTATGTTCCCATCTACTTGGTAACAATATGTTTTAAAAGTGTTATTCCATATTTTGTTGATTGCTCTGTTACTACAAATAAATGGCTTTATATTGATATCAGACGTTACACACGGCCTGGATTTTAACATGTATTATTTGATAATAATAATATCTTACGTCTGATACTTCTACATGAGTAAATTGGTAACGAAACTATCCCAGATGTTCGAATAACACTAAATTCACAGTCCCCCCGTTGTATGAAACTAGGGCAATCAGGTGTAATATCTGACGAGACAGCGTGCAAGTTCCGAAACGTATCTTGGAATGCATGGTTTGCTGTAACTGTAATCCCATTTTATGTCGACTCATCTACAGAATTTATTTTGCAATAGTTGCTTTTTTCATGGAATAACTGGTCTATTTAAAGTGTAGTTTTAGCCTTATAATTAAGTCGGCGTTGCGTAGAAATGTGGGTTCTTTCTGCATCTTCTTCCGCATTTACTCCGAGTGTTCACACAAGTTCTTCGGATTAATACCTGCAGCTGAGTTTCATCATCGGACGTGAAGAGAATGCGAAATTCCATCTGTATCACCTCAACGTCCGTCGTTCCACAACTGCCCTGCGATTCTGTAACTCACTTTTCGAACTCACACAGCGGTTTTCGCATCGGCGGTCGCTCTGAAATCAGTCGTGAAGCAGTCATTTTATGATTTGGCATTCTAATAAACAATAAACTACAAGCTCCCACCTTTTCAGAATGCCAAATCATAAAATGAATGCTTCTCAGAATCGCAGGGCTGTGCTTTTTTTAAGGCAGTTTTGGCGAGACTATGTGGAACCAGCTACCCACCGATGTAATTCCGAACCAATTCAATTTCGTGTTTATCAAGAAATGAGCGTATCAATTCTTAAAAGGCCGGCAACGCACTTGCGAGCCTTCTGGCAATATGAGTATATATGGGCGACAGTATCACTTAACATTAAGTGAGCCTCCTGGCCGTTTCGTCGTGCATTTGAACTAATTGATTTTTCATAATGCGCAATCAATACTTATCCATATGGTAGCGCAACCCATTTCTCTTGGTAACCGTTTATTTTTAGAATGTTAAAATATACGCTCAAAGACAAGATTATTCAAATTCTGTTTTTATTTATGCAAAATTTTATCTTTGTCCTTTGCCTTGAGGAATAAAAAGATTCACTTATAGCTAAGGATGTATCTATTCAATGATGCTTTATGAACAAGCTTGGAATAGTCATAATTAGAAATACAATTTATTCTTAAAGAAGTGTTCTACCCGTTATCTTGTTTCAAATCGTCTATCAGTTGAACGAGTGCCGACAGATTAATCCTCCTTCTGACTCAGAGAATACTCCTTACTTTTCGATTTTATTCCTCTAATAAATCTATAGATCTTGCCAAGTTAATGGCTGCTATATAATGTTTTACGGTGCATTGGCTTCCATCCGATTTACAGAGACGCCTAAATTATTGTATTTAGAAATATGATAGAATATATAATATTATAAAGAGGAAAGGTTTGATTTTTTGTTTGTTTGAAATGAATAGGCTCCGAAACTACTGGACCGATTTCAAACATTCTTTCACCGTTGGCAAGCTACACTATTTCCGAGTAACATAGGCTATGTTTCATTTTCAAAAAAATTAGGGATGCTTACTAAAACTTGAATAATCTAACCCAAGGTGTAAAAAAATAAACAAAAAACTTCCTTCAATCGTGTGCGCTGCGAAAACTATTAATGATAGAACAAAATGATGCATTACAATTTTTCAGGACACATCACAATCTATAAAAAATTTCGCGACAGCATGTCTCTATCTTTTATGTCACAATAAGCATCCTTTTATTAATTTTTTTAATTAAAATACCACACCTAGAAAAGGCTCTTTATTTGTACCTATCTTTATTAAAATAATTACCAACGTTTCACATAAGCTACAATATAATAGCATAACCACCAAAAAAGCATGGTGGATTCGTGTTCTCCTGCCGTTTCTCTTGAATAGTTTACTACTATGTAATATAACAAAAATCTTAGCCACAGCAACGCTTGGCCGAGTCTACAAGTGATAGAATAAAATGATTGTAATAGTAATACACGTCGAACGTTTAAGTCGCTTAAAAATACATATTTCTACGAATACCTAGCGTCTGAAAATGGCTATTTACCGCTACATTTGAAAATGAAATTGGTATATGCTACAACAAAAGATATAAATTCAGATTATTGATGATTAATATAGCTAGCTATTTTTTTTAAATATCTTATATCATATCAAAATTATTTGCCGTAATTGTGCCAATATTCTTTGGATATATAGTAAAAAATATCTGAAATAATAGGATTAGTGATCTCATTACCCTATTCATTAGCTATTTAACCGAATTACAGATACGCTACAGTGCTAACTTTTACTATTATGATTTTTTCTACTATTATTATGATTACATTACTTATTTTTTGCGACTGTGGCTCAATCTATCTGTTGTAGTCTCTGGCAGAATGACCAGCGCTGTGGAACACGTCTGCTCCTCTGCTCCACAGCTAAGGCCAATTACAACCACAACACACACACACATTACACAGTTAAAATGAACATTATTCCTTTAAAAAAATGTTATATTTCTTTCTTTTTTTTATTATTATTATTATTTTTTGTGTTTCTGTGTGTGTGTTTCGTTAGTCAATATGTATTTAGAGTCTATACCTCACTAGTGCTTTTGATTCGACTCTTGCCTAAACAAAATAAAAATTAAATACCTTTTGCCTTTCAACAAAGAGTGACCCATTTAAAACATACATCTAGAAAATATCTTAAATGAATGTAAATGATATTCTCGTAACTAGAACAGTGACAAATTGTATTGGCACGACCAAATTAGACGGGCTCGGTAAATCTTCATCCTTGAATTCATTAAAATGGTTAATTAGTGACATTAAGACTTATTTCGGTTGCGGGAGCCCTTTAGCTCATTATCAAAATAACCGTGGTATAAAATTTATCATTCATGACTTTGAGCTTATTTTGATAATATATAGATTAAAGACCGGCAACGCACTTGCAAACCTTGTAGTGTCGCAGGTCTCTGTAGACAGCGGTCAAAATCAATAATACTACCACTTTCGTGAACGTCCAGTTAATATAAATCAATCAATATTAAATCATTAAAGTAAATATAAAATTCCGTAAGATATCAAATTAAAAGCTGACCGATTGAATACTAACTTGTCATTGTTATTAAAAAATATAATCGTCAACACAAAGATGAAAACTGCATTGTAACGATTCCCATTCCATGTCATCAATACGTGAAAATTTAACATAAAATCGTCTCGAATCGTATATTTGAAATGTTAATCTTTTAACTCGTCACACAAAATTCAGCGAGGGTTTTGTACACCAATTAAACATTTTATGAATTTTTATCTCGTACTGAATGTTTGTGTTATCTGTGTCAAAGTGATGCGGGTCAGACCTTACCACAAACAATGGTTCGGTTGAAACTGAAAAACTTTCTAAACACCCCCCCACCCATATTTAAACGTAGCAAAATAGGAACAAAAAGGTTCTCTTCTAATTATAGATTTTAGACAGAGAAAAGAAGTGCATGAGTGTTCACTACTTTTGGATATGAGTCATACAACTCTTTGCGCTCTTTCTCATTCAACGATTCCAAAGTTAGAAAATACTAATTTGTTTTATTTTTTATTAGGTACAATGTTACAAAATGCATGTATAATGGTCGGCTCTTATAACAATTTTGTATAAGTTTTTATATAATAAGAGGGCAAAAGAGCAACCACAAAAGGCTGCTGCCCGCAGCCCATGTATACCATGTTGCCTTTCAAAGTTATTTTTGGTTAACAATTTCATTTCAATAACGAATAAATTGTATTATATTTGCCAATTTGTACGTAATAAAAAGGTTTCCTTAAACGGAAGTAAGAAAAGGTAAAAATTAATTTTAAACCGATAACTTTTTTGGGTCAAACCAATACGCGTATTGAATTTGTTTTCAAATTTTCATTCCATTCATTTTTCTCCAAATTGGCTTTGAAGCTTTCAAGATAAAATCCTCTTGACAAATTGGGCACTTTTTCCATTAGCGCGACACTTATAATAATTTTATTTAGTTTTCCTCTTCAGATGAACAATATGTTTTTTTCTTTTTCTTGGACGGCAGCATTGTCATTTTATTTTTGAATTATATGATTTTGCCCTTAAAATCTTTTAAAGATAAGTAGGTATAAGACTTCTGAGCCGACCATCCCTAAACAATTTATAGTGACTCACCGGGAATCAAACTTCCAAGTTATACGCCAAGTATTGTATAAAAAAATACGTCGCTAATTTCTTCAAAGCCTAAGGCGATACATATTACTATTTAGTTAAAATTTGGCCCTATATAAGATGTAAATAAACTAAATGAATAAATCAATAGTGCTTTATATTTTGTTAATTCGCCTCGATAAACATCTAGTCTATATCTTACCAATTTTTATAACTAACTTTTCTTACGCTCGGTATTTTTATTAATGCCAATAAAAGTCATTGCTGTCTGTTATTTTTAATAGGAATATTGACAACTAATAGATACCGAATGGCTGGTTCAAAACGCACAGTATAAATTGGAGAGAGATAACTTTATTCACTTGCATTATGATCACCTAATTCACCTACAACTTTAGTAGCCTAGCTGTGTCTGCCTCTAAAAATGGGGGATAATCCTTCTTGAGTTAAAGATGATTGTCAGTATGAAGTAAAGAAATAGTATGAAAGAAAGTATAAATATATCAATTACACTTGGAACGGGATTAAAGGAACTGACTGGAACCAATCACGGAGGTTTCAATATAGCTTTATAACCCAGTGAATGCAATTACTTCATTCACATCTAAGCCATTGATGTGTAAAAGTTCCGATAATTACTCTATTTAGTGTCTTGTCCAAGTTAGTTGGATAATGGATGCAAAACAAAAAAAACGCAAAGATCTTTAAATGCATTAATGAATTCAATTGTTTTTTTCTTATTTTTATAAATATATTAAATACAGTAACATTATTTAAGAACAATATTTAGTGTGTCCAGTAAACAGAGATTACAATTGGACTAAATGTATTACCGTTTTTATGGTTACATGAAAAATAACATAAATAATAACGTAAAAAATACGTTTATGCTCCATTAGACACTTATCTTTTTAATCGAATTAATTTTACATACTTGATAAAGTCACTTAAAAATCAATAAAGCTCAAGTGTATTAATTAATAGTCTTAGAAAATCTATAAACTTATCGAAAGATATTAAACTAATATCGTATATATGAAAGTAATTAAAACCATAATTCATTAAATCATTGGTTGATAGCAACTTGATTAAATCACGAGGATCGCAATTACAAGTTGACATTAACCGATACTCAGTCTGTCCCCTGTCAATTGGCTGACTGATCTTTCCAACCAAATTAACTTGCTCTCGTAAAAGTCACTTGTCTTCCGGTATTGTTTAATTTCATTCGGTTGGAAGTGAAACTTGACTGTCATTATTTAATTTGATTTAATTTCTGAATATACAATTTATTAAGACGGTGTCTAATAATAATAATTTATTTTCTTCCTGTAACATTTACAACAAACAATAGGATAACAGTTGAGAAGGTATTGGGTGTCCAAACTAGGTAAGAACCTGTGATATGTATAGCCAGATAATGCTTAATAATAAAGCCTAAGTAGTGTTAACCACGAGTATCAAAGTTCGTATTTGCAGTACCAGAATGAAAGTTCATCGTTCGGTTTTTTTTTTAAATTTAAGTATACAGGTGGTACAGGGGGTACTATATATTTAGTCGTGAGTGCGTAGCCTAGTAACTGGTGTGCTCTTATCTTAAAATACCTTACGTACATTTTGTTTGGAAATACTTCAGTGGGCAGCAGGTGGTCAGTTGTGGAACGACGGACGTCGGGATGATACAGGTGGAATTTCGTATTCCGCCTCGACGTCCGATGACGAAACTCAGCAATGGCATCTGCAACCAATGAAAAGCAAATTGGCCCCCAAAGGTAGGACGCACAGAAGGACCGGGTGCCATCACTATAAGTTGACTTGTAGCTACAGCTTGCAAACCGAGGGCGTAGAGGGCGCGTTACACAGTATTCTGGACCACTTGACTTAGTAATTCTCCGATACGAGGACAGCAGAAGGTTCAACTAAGAAGGTTTATTAATATTCACATCGCGCATTCACAGATATTCGCATAATTTAGTAGTAGTAGCAATAGTAGCAGTAGTAGGCAGCATGAATGTTGAAATTGGCCCCCTAACATTTTTGTTTGAGATTTGCAAATAATGTTTTAGAAAACAGTTAGCAGTTGATATTACAGTTGTGCCTTTCCCCTTTAGGAACGTTACTAGTTAGGAAATGTTATTAATTCACCAACCCTTCAAGTTTTATTAGTCAGAAACAGTCTAAAAGATACATATCATAATGTCATAGTAAATATCATAATGTCATAGTAAATATCATAATGTCATAGTAAATATCATAATGTCACAGTCAGTGAACTATTGAAGAACAACGTGGCTAATGACGTTTGCCCTTTTACTGCTTTGTTAAAACAAGTTGAGTTTTTTATATCGCACGTGTCTGCGTCATTAAATTTTCTAGGAGACATTGTATTGCGTTTGCATTTTAGAATCATTATAGGTGAGTGTTGATGTGACATAAAAATATGTGGAAATTTTTGCAGACAAAGAAAACAAGTCCCAATCGGTGTAACGCTGCAAAAATTGTTTCGTTAAGTGATTTTTGCTTAGAAATCAACAAATATTGGTTTAAATAAAACATCTTAACAACAACCACGATGGCTGAAAAGAACTCAAAACATCGTGTTATATAAATCATTTTTATAAAAAATATTACACGACTGTACTCATATATCTTAACAAATTATGATTGATAAAATTATCATTTTAGTGAAATGGCTTTATTAAGAAGTGGATATTGCATCCTAATCATTATTGATTATAGTGTATATCCTTTATGGAATATCTTACTACTATCGGGGCCAGTTTATGTAAGAGACTACCAATATATAATGAGTGAATTAGTTTTGAATAACGAACTTTGTACGTAAATTCGTATTCTATTTCTTCGTAATCCATTTTTAATCCTTATATGTCCTTAAAAAGATATATTGCCACCGTTTATAAATGTAATCAGAACAAGCCGAAACGATTCGTAAGTCATTTCAAAATTCCAAGTCAAATTGTGAATCATTCTTTTTTTAATTTGGTTTAAAAGGAAAAGCGCCATCAGACATATTGGTACTCTCGCCAAGTAAATGAAATTACGTAGTCAGGATTCATGTCTAAATTTTTACTGAATGCATGTAGAGGTTGAAACTAAAAGAAATCATATAACACTTGACGGACCCTTTGCGACCCCAGAATGTTTTGACCGTAATAAAACGTTTTACATGTCGGGCGCAGGGAAGGAGTTGCGAATTGATGGTGCACTCCATTTACAATGAAATGGGCCTTCAAAATGAACCGCTGGTCACTTAGTCAAATTCACACATGGTTAACTTAAAGGATTTTCACCCATTTATAATTCTGACCGTTTTACTTTGGAACATTTTCATGATTTCGTGTCAAATGGTCAAAGTAAGGTGTTCTTATTTTGAATTATTGGTGTCTTAAAAATTCAGAGAACCTAAGACAAATCGATTTAGGCCCATGGTTGATGGTATCTGCATATGCAGGCTTTGTAGTCTTTCAGAGGAAATTGGTCAAAAGCGATAAACCAATATCCATTAATGACTAATATCTGTTCAAGATCGCTTACAGTACATATTAAGTATTTACAATAGAGATAAAATAGCGCTTGCATTTTGAGGAGATATTTTGAAGAGACGTCAAACGTATACCTTCATACATAGAAATATCTAATATATAAAATTCTCGTGTCGCGGTGTTTGTAGTTAAACTCCTCCGAAACGGCTTGACCGATTCTCATGAAATTTTGTGTGCATATTGGGTATGTCTGAGAATCGGACAACATCTATTTTTCATCCCCCTAAATGTTAAGGGTAGTCTGTCCACCCCTAAATTATATTTTTTTTAATTTTTAGATAATTTTTTTTTATGATACAGCATTAAAAAACATACAACCCCTATTTTTTATTATAAATGATATACATGGCAAAACGACGTTTGCCAGGTCAGCTAGTAGCCATATAAATTTCTGTTTTCTTAAAATTTTTAACATAGCTTGATGAATGTGGGCATTGTAAGTGTACTAATATTATTAAAATACTAATAAGGTTTAGATGTCGCGTTCCTAATACGCCGAAATATGTGAAAACGATTAGTGAAATATTTTCAAGAAAAAAATAAAGTTAGTGGAAATTGTATACACTTTAGCAAGAACAATTTGTTAAAGATTTTTTATGTATATGTTGTCAGACCTAAAACATTTGAATTATCTTTATGGCTATAGTATTTGCTGTCTCAGGTGCGTATAGGTCGAAACATGTTTTGGGGTTACAGTTATCTTACCAAAATTATGTTCACCCCTTATGTGTTTAACTAATAGAATTAGTGAAAACCGTCCTAAACAAACGTTTTAGTAATATTCATGGTTTGTGGTGTTATGCAAGCAAACACGTGTTCCGGTGAGGAAATTACAATTGATGGTTTCGGCTGGCTGACACTTGACTTGAGACAATACTACAAAACAGTACTAACCCTTATAACTCTTTAATTTTCCTTTAACAGGCGAAACATTTATGTGTGTAGAGTTGGTTGCAATAAGCTGTCAGACAGTTTATGCGTAAGAACAAGTGTAAATAAAAGTTACTCACGATGTTCAGTAGCCACGAACCAGATGAAACATGGTCGTTTATGGTCTGAAGTATGTAAGGTTTTATCTCGGAAGAACATTTAGTTTAACGCTTACAAGATAAAAATGAAGAAAACAAATTACGATTTAATACTACGATTGAGTTTGACTCGTAATTTGTATGGAATTCAATCTCATCTGAAAATGTGGAGACATATATTAAAGCTTGGTAATATCTCTTTATTTAAGCTTGAATGAAGACTACAATTTCGTGGCACCGTTTACACAACCTTCTGAGAATATTTGAAGAAGCCATTATTACGTATAATATCCGAGATGTTTACTGCATTTTATATTAAAAACACGTATTGAACTTCCGAGACCGGAATACAAATGTTAGCCTCTTATTGTAATCCATTTCAATATCTTTAAAATTCTGTCTTTCTAGTGGATTAAAAACATTTTTGACCAGGTCATTTACATACGAGAGCAGAGGCTAAACAAACGTCATATTTATTGAAATTATTATGTTTTATTCGTTTAACAATATGTAAAGAACATGATATCCAAGGTATGATTTCCCTCGAGTAACTAGAAAAATATATGTAAGAAATCATACAATTATTACAAATATGTTTGGCAATTCAATAAAAAAAGAAGGGTATTTGTAAATGTTTTTTTTAGGAGTAAGTTTAAGCGGATATGTATTGATATATTTTTTATTACAAAGATTATTCTGTGCGCTGACACAAGGACGGGATGAAGTAAGTTGTTACTGAATAGAGTACATTCCAATTATATTACTTTACATTTTTCTTTATATATATAATTGGTAAAAGAATTTCGTTCTCCAGAATCGCAATTTAATTCGTTCTGTTTCTAGATGAATTTTATTTAAATAAAATAATCAAGTCTACTACACAGCTTAGCATTGCAAGTACTCGTTGCTCAAACAATAAACATATAAATATAACTGTTGTTATTAACTCTATACAGCATATTATATATTTAAATTGTCTATAATCTGTACTTGCGAGCCTCATAGCGAATAAAAGATAATAGAGACTTCGTGGTTATGAACTAGAGGCCTAACATGAGCTCTTATTGGGAGCCTATTAACATCCTACAATTGAAACATATCGCTTATTTATACCTTGACGTCGAATAAACCAGTCAATTTAGGTTTCCGCGTAAACTCAGCAGTTATCAGATTTCGTTCATTCAATTTGTATGACCTCGCGACGGAACCTAAATTGGATCGTTTAGCCGTCAAACTATGACAGAATAAGCTATTCTGAACAAGTTACTTTTTGTTAAACTGTTTTGTATCGAAGAATCCAAGAACATTTAGAACATATAAAATTCAATATTTTAATTAAATCAGAGTCCAAAACGTAAGATTAATAAGATGAAGGTACTTATTTTAATAAGCTATTAATTAATAATAATTAATAATCCAGCTTATTCCCACGATGATTTCATGTATTTTGGCAAAATCTCTTGGGTCCCTCTCAACTCTCCACATCTTCCACGCAAACTCTCTCGTTCGAATAGTTGTGTAATATATTCCCATGGGTAAACCCTTTTATTTGAAAATTTTCATGTTTTCAAGTGGACTATGATTCATTTCCTGTAAAATAAAATAAATACTTAATAATTGCAATAACATCTTAAAAACTTAAGTTTTGCATAGGTTTTACATTATGAAGTAAAGGTATCACTTATCGAAGTAAACGATGGTAAAAGAAATAAAAATGTTATTAATCCTCCCATTACACTTAAGCTACAATATTTTAAAGTAATGGTCTAAGATCCCGCTATACAACGACCTTCACCGAGATGCTTATTTAATGAAACTTATTTTATATATAATTTAATATGTCAATAAATATAATCCATATGGGTTGTCTAGCAAATTTCAGTCCAGAGTATGTTTAATTAATTTAAAAAAAAATTATTTTTTTAAACATTTCACCGTTATGATTATTAGATAAATTCTATACCAATCGAAAGTATGAAGCCCATAGAATATGCAAACGTTAGGTTGTTTTTAATCAATTAATTATTCATGTGTATATTTTTTATGTGACACTAAAGTATATATACATCTTTAGTATAAAAGAAGGTTATAGTGATACATATTATTATCTACTACCCTGATAAAAAATATTGATTGAAAAAAGTTCAAAAAATTTACTACATGCAAATTATAAATAAAAATTTTTTTTTTAAATTAATTAAACATACTCTGGACTGAAATTTGCTAGGCAACCCATATGGATTATGTTTATTGACATATTAAATTAAATATAAAATAAGTTTCATTAAATAAGCATCTCGGTGAAGGTCGTTGTATAGCGGGATCTTATACTATAAGTAAAATAGAAGTTTTAAAAATCACCAACATAGCTACAATTGATAGCTAGCGAAGTGTCAACTAACATATCACTAAAAACTTTTTGTATAAAATACATTTTTACTATAATTTTTTTTAAAGTTAAATGTAAAAATTTAAAAATAGCTTAAAAACAATTTGAAATAATTTAAACATTACATTTATTTAGTTTCACAGATTTACATAAAAATTTCGGAACTTACATAGAAACCACAAACAAAATTATTGTTTTATCGTTCGGTCTTGCGATTCCTATTGCAATACAATTTAGAAATCTAAATTCGTTAACATCTCAACTGGATCGTTTTAAAAAGCTCATGGAAAGCCTGTGTACTTCAGAATACATTAAATCATTTTGACGTTCGTATTTCAAATAATACAATACAGATTAGATAAAAGTATATATTTTTATTATTCAAACAGCGTAAGTGAAGAAAAGTAATATCACCTTAAACCCAACGCGAGAATGATTACCAGTTGACATAACATGCTACATCGTGTTTTACGTTCGAGCGACTGAGTTTTATTACGAATGTTGGATTATATCCATATTTTTGTATTTCAATGTATATCATTTTCGTGTTTGGCTGATTGAATTATTACGTTTACTCGAATATGAAACTTGGGTTATGCTCAGTAAGAGACACTTGCGATTGACACTGTGTTGTTGATTTCTTAGAAGCTGATTTGTTCTTTTACGCGCAGTTCTATGACTGACTGAGAGTATGCATTGTCCTTACAAAGGTTATTCTGTGTACACACGAAATAGAAATACTATGTATGATTTCTTACTGTGGTAACCGTAATACATTTAAATTAATATAACTTTAATTAAACCGACAAAGACAATATTGTTACAAAAAAAGGACGGGTTGCACTCCAGGATTGCCGGCAGAAGTGAAAACATGAATATTAACGTTGTGCATTTTTGATATTTTGGAATGGTTAGGAAATAATTTTGCACGAATTGCTTTAATTATCAGTATAAAAGTACTATCATTTATGTGGTAGAATACAATATTTATTTATTGCGCTATCTATAATTCTTAATTGACAAATCAAGAATTATTGTGGACACAAATTTTTGGATAACTAAACCCGCCTCAACTCATACATTATGTAAATCATGTAATAAATATACTTATATATATATATATACCATACTTTCGTTGGTAAAGGATTATTTTTGCACTTAGTAGGTAAGTACTTGCTAAAACCATGAACAAAATTCTCATTTTATTGTTTTTATTGTTAAATAATTCTTATGTAAAACTTGAAAACAATAAAAATATATACGGAAAATTTGTTCATAAATTTAAGAAAAGAAGTTCATCAAGTTTGAAAATTTACCGAATACGGTGCGTATCTCATTTATCCAAAAAATCTTCAAGGCTTATCCAAGCTGAAAATAAAATGGAGATGAAATCGATGGGTATCCGAGGTGCGGTCAAATGGGCCCTTAAATATTGGTAATTGGATCTCAGGCTTGACGTAAGAACTTATTTTATACGCTGAGAAAAGATTGAAAACCAAAGTAGGTATTATATAAAAAATTGTGTATAAGTCATTACGACTTGACCGGAATTTCTTATCATAAAGATGTTAGTTTTGAGATAAAATAGAGTAAAGAATCTTAAAAATCCACCACATTCTCGGATTTCTTATTTTGTCTTACCTGTACATTTATTCCCTCGGGCTCCGAAAGGTTCAAAGTTAAGACAAAGATATTGCGAGGTATTTCGTGAGAAACACGCTCTATCAATTATTGTAAAAGAGGCTCTTTGGAGAATACCAGTTTTATAGGAAGTTATAACTATTACAAAGGAGGCGAAATCAATCGCCTAGTCAATGAAAAAAATTGAGTTTCGTAAATACTGCACGCCCTACCTTCAAACTATCATTGCACAGACATAAATTAAGGTAGAGAGTATTTTACGTACTATTTACGTTTTGACCGATACCCTGATTTTTTTTAATACAGTATTAACATATAAAAATCCATCTAGTACAAAACTTCTATAAACGTCAGAGCAATTACTTTACTGTCATCTGCCATTGTCTATAATGACACAGAGCTTACTTTTGGACTATGGAATCACTATAACTATCAACCATTAAAAAGTCGTTAATTTATAGGCATTGGAATATTGGCGACTCAAATAAACTAAGTTGTTAATATATAAGCCCCGTGATAAATAATGACAGTTGACAGTAATGTCAGCTGACATTAACGCCACTGCTCCGAGATAAATATATTTAAAAATAGAATGCATAAGGTAATAGAATACGATGTACTTCTGAACTTTAAAGTTTGCTGTTTGAGTCTGCAGCCGTAATCACATAAGTTTAATTAAATGAACTTCAGACTTTTACCAAAATTACGGTGTTTTAGGTAATTTGCAAGTGTAATAGAGCGATGCACACTCGACCTCACACCAACGAGGAGGTAAATAAAGCGATAATTAGTCATACTATGGTAATTGTGATCGTGTTGGGTGTTAATTAAACATAGATTATTAGTTAATATTATCTGTGAAATTATAATTACTTTGTCGCGTTTTAGGAATGACTGCTATTGTATTATTGGTTTGAATATTAAGGGCTGTAATTGAATGAATATTATCCATCCGGTGCATAAAAGTCAGTGACATTTCTACGGCCCATTGTAAAAATATATTTATTTTTACGATTGCGATAAAACTTGTAAAGCAAGCAATATTCTTCTGTTATTTAGAACAATATTTCACTAGATAGTATTAATTATCAGGAAATTATTTCAAAATTCAAAATCATTTATTAAGATAGGTAACACAATGTACACTTATGAATGTCATTAAATAAATACTTGACAATGATAAATGCTTCTAATTTTACTGCCAGTTCTCAAATCAAGGGCGTAGAACGGACGAGAAGAACTGGCGATAAACTCCGCAACGCATTTTAATTTATTATTTTAGATCCCGGAATAATGCTATTTAAGTGGAGCTTAAGTACTGTCCTCCGATAGCAGTCACCAATGCCGCATGTAATTTTCTTTTTCCATATATATTTTTGTGACAGGTTTGGGAAAACTAAGATGTAGAATGTTACTGCATTATTTTGCTCTAAAATTTTTCTACTTTTATTTCTTCATAGGTGTAATGTCCTGTTTCTTGGAGTGTTTTACGGCTCACCAACACCACAACACTTGTACAAACGTCCTACACACAACCGCTCCGTTCGGGTGTCGGATTACGACTGACAGTCTGACAAGTGACGTAGGCGCATGAGACAACCAACTTGGTTGAACCAAGCAACACTTTATTTAGTCAATACACTACAATAGGCATACGAAAAAGTCTTGTTCTCCAATTGGCAATATTAATTGCGCCAAAAGCCTTACCTTGCTAAGACCCGATAACCAGTAGTATATAGAAAGGCATACAACATTTCATCTCTATAATTGATTTAGGTATACCTAAAAATTATTTGTACCTAAGTTATAACTTAGGTACAAATAACTTATACGTATAACCGTAGCTCAGTAAAACCGCAATAAGGTATTTTATTGGGGACGCAGTAGGATAACATAATCGGACGACAATACGCCTGTAATTTTAATCATCAATCTACGAAGAGAGTGTTTGATCTGTTATTCTGAAAGGGGAACACGTACTCGTGGCGATTGTACACTGAAATCAAATTAGCTCAATCCCCTTTGACAAAGTTCTCGTTTATCCTACTATTGGTCGGAGTTTACATGAGAGTTTCAGCATTCGGTGCTTAGACCCAAACTGCAAGTGCAATATGGTCAGGTCAGCCGGTTATTAGCACATCAAACTTTTAACGGGTAACTTTAGATGGCATTTATTTACTTTTACATTTTTTTATTGGTGTAACATGTCAAAATATAGTGTAGGAGATAATAATAGTTAGATTTATAATTAAAACCCAATAATAATAATTAATAAATAATTAATGAGGATTCAAAGTGACCTACTATGATATGCTTTGAAAATTACAATGCTAAATACTTATAGGATTAAATAATTTAATACGATTTTAAATATGGTTGGAAAATTTAATTATTGTATCTAAATTTTTTACCGGATTGAAGTTATGTCTTTACAATTATTTTTCATAATTTACAATTTGTACAGTGGGGCCAAATCCCGAAAAGCTGGCCAAAAGTCTAAAACTTTATAAATTTGGCTGAAAGTCGGTACTCGGGGGTTTTCGAGGTCAAAATTAAAAATAAAAACAAAATGGCGGATTTGAAAAAAAAAAAACAAAAACAAATATTTGCTCACTGCACGACACGCGTAGTTCGATTAAGGGTCCCCTTTCTACTGTCCTACAATGACAGGAATAAGGGATTGGGCGCGCTGATTCCTAGAATTCGACCTTCGGACCCTTACCCAACTTAACCCACGGCTCGAAATTACCGGAACTTGAATTCTATTTTTAGACTTTTGGCCAGCTTTTCGGGATTTGGCCCCACTGTGCGACGTTTCGCATGCTTTACAGCGTGCGTGGTCACGGTGACTGAAGGCAAAAAGTATCACAGCTGTAGAAAAAGTTGTACATTATCTGTATTTGTTTCCCCGGAGTTGGTATCGATTGCTTTATTATCAAATGTGTGAAAGTTATGTCAATAAAAGACAATACTATATTGTATCTCTTCAAAATGTTTCTTTAGCGAATAGGCGAAATCTGTGGCTATGTAACGAACTATAAAATAGGCAAAATGGTACAGTTCGAGTTTCTTGTTTCGGAGCTTAATTTTTATTTACCGGATATAGGTATATACCATTCACACAAACAAATTTTTTTTACTTTGTGTCAACAATTACAAGCTCGGTGTAAAAGTATAAAAACATTGGATAAATAGTAATGATATAAAATCAATGTATATTCTAATAGATAAGAGATATATGATACTCAAAGAAGTATATAATATTATTTATTTAATCAATAATACATCAATGTCATAAGCCCCCGTTATTTGCAATTCCCCTGAATGATTATGGATGAGAATTCATGTAGATTACTCAAGTTAAACTAATTAATAGACCATCCATTCTATGCATCAGTTCTAAACGCTATCTAAGTCTGAGGATACTAAACGATACGCTGGAGATTAGAACTTGTAAGACCAATGGCTTGTCAATAGAAGTTAAACTCAGCTCGAAAGACCGTCCCAGCTTAACAGTACGATAACATTTCTCGAAGGAAACTTGGGGAATTGTAAAATATTGACTGTGAACACGTTACGACTTCGGCTTTTTATTGTATGAAGAAACTAAAGTTTTAAAACAAAGTTCCATTAAACTGAAAAAGTATTTTCACCCATCTAAAAACATAATAGAAGTTATATTATTGTAAAATTGTAATAATTAAATGCACTAAAAGGGTATTTGAAGAGACCTAGTAATATAATGAACATATATTACTCGATCTAAGATTTGATATAAGATTTCAATAATACTTCTTAATAGAGCGAACATATTGCTTGTCAAATTGACACAAGTAATTTATACTAATTTAATTATATATATTTTGATGGTAATAGAAAGTTATGTTCATTGACGACTCATTGGTCTAGTGGTTAGTACCCCTGACTGCAAATCCATGGGTCCCGGGTTCGATCCCCGGCTGAGACGAACATCGATGTGATGAGCATTTGGTGTTGTGCTTAGGTCTTGGGTGTTTAAATATGTATTTATATGTCAATATATCTATAATATGTATGTATATCCGTTGCTTAGTACCCAAAACACAAGCTTCACCAGCTTAGCATGGGACTAGGTCAATTGGTGTGAATTGTCTTAAAAAAAAATATATATGTCTACAATAAATAACTGTATTGACTAGCAATGAAAACCAATACATTCTCAAATTGTTTAATGTAACAAATGTATTTAAATTCTGAAAAGTAACCATAAAATGACGTGACTTTAAAGTCAGAAACAAGATCACAAGTGCGGTAAGAAACCGACATGTTACATGCATTTTGTACGACTACGTGATTTTTCCCGATACTTCCAATCTTCTAAATATTAAAATCATAAAACTGATACCAGTAGGATTTTCGCTATGAAATATGTACTTTGTGTTCGGTACATTTGAAATGCAAAGGATTTTTAAAGTATAAAGTGGAACAACGGATTTGTAAGTCACTCGAATAAATCAGCCACAATAGAGTCCTGAATTGTCATACAATAAATAATTTTATTAATTAGTATTAGTTTTAAGCTATTGCATAGATTTTATCGCGGGCTTTGATCGCGGCGACCGAATCAAGAAATTCCGTAACGAAATAAACCTATCGTGTGTTAGGTTTATTTCGTTACGGAATATATAGGTACTGCCAATACTCGTTAGAGCGGGACAGAACGAATACTGCGTCCAACATCGGTTTAGCGTGATCGGATAGGCGTGTTAGTCTGAGTCTGGTAGAGTCTTCTTCTTATAGTGCCATCTCCTTGCGAAGGTTGGCGATCATCATGGCTATTTTAATTTTGGATGCGGCGCTTCTAAACAATGACTTGGTGCTTTGACCAGACCATTGTCTCAAGTTTTTCAACCAGGACGTGCGTCTGCGGCCAGGTCTCCTTCTACCTGCCACTTTGCCTTGTATGATTAGTTGAAGGAGCTCATATTTTTTGGAGTTGCGTAAAACGTGTCCGAAATACTGGTAGAGTGGTAGATTGAATTAATATCAAAGAAAAATGCAATAGCAATAGCTCTACCGCGGCAGTCCCCGAGTGCCACACGTATATTTTTTTTATAGAAAGGGCTAAACAGGCAGGAGGTTCACCTGATGTTAAGTGATACCTCCGCCCATGGAGAGTCTCAATGCCAGAGGGCTCGCGAGTGCGTTGCTGGCCTTCTCAGAATTGGTACGCTCTTTTATTGAATGATCCTAAGTCGCATTGTTTCGGAAATAATTCAGAGGGTTGTTGTTCATATACATGACATAAATGAAAAGAAACTGCACGTGTATATTAAAAAACATATCTATAGCAATACTAATTTTTTAATATGACTGTTCTATTTAAATGTATTTTATTTTGTCCAAACATATTCTTAGAAGCACTTAAAAATTCCCTTTACTCACAAACATAAATCAAGTTAAGACTCTTTCCCGTCTCAACGTCGACTTGCGACATGCCAAAGTTCATAACTAACAGAACTTAAATACATAGCTTAAAATGGTTTAAATTTTGCCAAATGTCCTGAAAACTTTATTCTTATACAAATAAACTATTACGTGTAAAAAAATTGGTTTAACTTTCTAGATTTTCTTCTTTTTTAACCTTTATCTAAAAACATAACATCATATGTTTGACTAGGATTCTCAAATTGATTCCATGAAATGGTTAATTTATTATTCGCAACTCAGTAACCACTCGTAGCTATATCATAATTTTTACGACGTACATTTTTCTTATTCTGCTTACAGAAGAAATACATGTATATGTCACCGTAAAATTGTAAACACCGCTAGATTGTAATCTATCTTGCGAGATTATAAACTGTCGAAAGATTGTGAACCTCAACGAACTGCTTACAATTTAACGTATTATTATTCGGTAGATTGTACTACACTAACTTAGTTATCATTCAAACTTCTTTGGTCAATTACAGATTAATTTTACTTCCCAACAATTTCATATAACTACCGAATAATAATACGTTAAATTGTAAGCAGTTCGTTGAGGTTCACAATCTTTCGACAGTTTATAATCTCGCGAGATAGATTACAATCTAACGGTGTTTACAATTTTACGTTAACATATACACTTTCATACCCTTGGGGTCTAAATTCATTTTCGTTTCTGTCATTCACACTCAATAAACTATATTATTTTATTACTGTATGTCTTTAGTCGCGATGTTAAATTAATTTTCCCCTGTTCCTAAGTTGTTTCAATTAAAACTTTACGCCATACACAATCAGCAGTGCACATATTAACAGTTAATACAATTACGCTCGCTAAAATTAGGTAGAATTTGAATATTCAAACGATTTTATCCGCAACGTCTAACAAGTTTGGACTTTAATTTTCGTAACAATTGAGTGTATGCCGTTTCAAAGATTATGCGAATGTTGGGAAGTTTCTTAAGCGTTGTTCTGATGTTACTCTACAGGAATTTGCATAATAGATTGCATACTAAATAGACAGTCAGAACTCGACACTGGAGTTGTATGCCCTATATATTTAGACCTATTTTGAAAATGAAAGAACATTTTATGTTTTGGAAAATTATTTTATATTATACACGCAATATTAGACACGCATATATATTCTATATATTTTTGTTGACGTTCATAAGTGTACTTTGTGTTACCTACATGAATAAATGATTTAGACTTTGGCAATAATTATTATATTTATTTACAAATTCAATACTACCATGCTCTAAAAAATTATTAATTTCAATCTAAACGCTATCGAAAACGATATAAAAATAAATAAGACACCACATGTGATTCCCTAATACAAAATCTTTTGTAAAGATTTTATAATATTTCTCTTTGAAACGAGTTTGGTTCCAGTGTTGTTCAAGAAAAAGTTAAATACAACAATATTCTAAATCTTGCAGAACGCATTTTCGTTCGACTTAGTTTAAAATAAAATTCAAACTTGTGTGGCCGAGTTATATTCATAAATTATGTATTCAGTTTAGAATTTCTCCGCGAAATGTTCGTTGCCATTCGAAAAACAATTGTTGGTGCAAAATGGGCAGCATTTCCATTGGGAAAAATCTCTGCAGTACAACGAATGACACAACTAAAACGGCTGAATTTTTGTTAACAACACGGCTTCAGTAGTTATAGTATAATTTTTCGACTAAAACGCCGTATACCCTTGCTTAAAGTAGCTTATGTTACACCGGTTTTTACTGTCATCTGGCTGTGCATTCGTTCGTACACAATACTCACGCTTCATGGAAAGTATAAACAGGTGTTCGCCGCATTTTCCGTAACATGACGACGTTTCGTAATTGCTATGGTTGGATGCGAGCGGAAAGCTGATGTTTAGTGACAGCCATCCTTGGTATAGTTGACATGAGAGTACCTTTCAGATATTTTTATTTGATGCAAAAAGCTTCAATGAACAGTAGATAGATGTCATTTAAATTTATACATATCTTTCTAATCTACTTTTAATTTTTTTACTTTTGGATTCTACATTATCAAGGCATATTAATATTCATTTAATTCCTGAAAAGTTAAAAATATTGCTGAAACATGTTATCTTTAGTTTATTCTTTAAGCCATATATATATATATCATATCATCATATTAGTAAGTTGTTTTCAAATTATAAACACGTAAAAACAATACAATGAAAACAACACTACGAAACTGTATGTCTCCGTTCTATTTTAAGAAGTTAACGAACTCCGAAGCAATTATCGGAGAACTAACTGCCGTAATTAATTGGACAAGTACCTGGAGCTTTGAACAAGTATTTCCTTTTGATGATTTAGCGAATAATTCGATGAAATAAAATAAATTTAATAAATTGCACTTCTTTGAGAGAAAACACATAGTTATTGCTGGTATAGAATTATATATTAGGTATGTGAAACGGCTGGACCGATAAAATCAAGATATACTGGAGTTCTTAGTTCTACTTTGCACAAAGAGTAACTAATTAATTTATTCCTTAGTCATTTATTCTATAGAAACGCTTCACTTGTAACCTAAAACCCCAATCCTAATATTTAAATAAGTTTACTACCAGTTCTCAAATCAAGGGCGCAGACCTGGTAAAAAGAACTAGCAACAAACTCTCATAACTCTTTAATCGCCAAGTTTTAGGAAATTGTGAGAAAATTCCATTATACCATGCTTCACTTGACATATTGAGTCATAATAAGAAAATAATAAACCCTGAGCAAAATAGGAGTACGCATATTTTGAGAATACAACACATGGTGAAAACGTGTAAAGTTACTGGTTGAAATTAATAATATGGATGTGGTGAACATACACGAATTCAAGCACGGCCAGTCACAAGTAGCACCTATTCACGAGCACGACGCATGGTCAACCACTGCCCCCGCAGTACGACAATTTATTCCTTTAAAACGTACATTGAAAAGACATTTATAGTCGGTTGCATTCGAAAAGCGCTTTAAGTAGTGAACATTTAATAAAGTGAACAAGCGATTCAATTAAAATTTGCGGTCACATTAACTTGTGCGCTGAAGTTAATAAACTAGTGTAAATATTACTCGAACTAAAGCGAACATGTAGAATGAAATTTGTAGTTCTCAAACTACAAAACTCATGAATGATATCCATTTTAATCTACTGCTCCTTTAGTATTCTATGTTTTGTTGAATTAGTTGCTAAAAGTCATTTAATTTGAGAAGGATTTATATATATATGCCTGCCTTGCGATTCTGTTACTCACTTACTCACTTTTCGAACTCACACAGCGGTTTTCGCAGCGGCGGTCGCGCTCAAATCAGTCGTAAAGCAGTCATTTTATCGACATGTTTTAATCAAAAAGTGAATTACAGAATCGCAAGGCTGGTATCTAATTATGAACCTCAGTGCGTCAATAATGACTTACCTCTTACGGTATACTCAATTACAATTTATGAAAAAATCATTAAAAAAACAGTTTCTTTTCAATTGTCAAAAGTCTGTTAGTAATAGTTATTAAGAGTGAAGAATGGTACGTTTGCCTGGTAAAGAGTGTGCAAATATTATTTGTTTATTTCTAGATGTAAGATTGATATGATTTTATTGTAATGTCCGTAAAACCATTTTTTTTAATGAGTCACTAAAGAGTTTTGTTTATATTTTTGTAAGTAATGCGACTATTCTGTAGTTAATACCATATTCAAATTAACATGTCTATGACTGCGCTAGCTTTGGCGCCTTCACATTCACAGAATAGCATAATATTTTTTTGAATACTAAAAGTATATGAAAACCTAAGTTTAGTCTAGTGATTCGTGAAACTTTAATACGAATATATACTTTACTCTATCTCCAAAACAACTATAAATACATATGGATCTCTACCGCATTTACCATGGAGACTGTTCAGAGGAGTTGTTCGGACTAATACCTGCGGCTGAGTTTCATCATCGCGTCGCATAGTAGGCGTCAAGTCCGATTACAAAATACCATCCGTATCACCGTGACGTCCGTCGTTCCACAACTAAGCGATTCTTATGGCAATTTCTGCCGCGCACCTCCACTATGTGGAACCAGTCCACTGAAGTATTTCCGAACCAATTCGACTTAGGGTCCTTCAAGAAAAGAGCGTACCAATTCTTAAAAGGCCGGCAGCGCGCTTGCGAGCCTTCTGGCAGTGCGAGTGTCCATGGGCGACGGTATCATTTACCATCAGGTGAGCTTTCTGCCCGTCTGCCTCCTGTAACATAAAAAGAAAATACATATAGGTATTAAAGGGTTACACATATGACATTTAAAGTTACTTTAAATTCAATGTTAATCTTATTTCTCAAACTTTTAAATTACTTTGTCCTAACAAGTTGTAGTGAGACCTATGTCGATTATGTTTGACAGAAAAACGATCGGATCGGAGGGAAGTCGGTAAATTCGACTTTTACTACTTGCAGAATCTACCATGTCCTTATAAATGTTTTATTTATAACAGCTTGACTATTTACCATAAAAAATTCACTCTTATCTAAACTTCTTCGTTTATTGAGGTTATTGTTTACTTTTACAAGTTGTGTGCTTGTAAACTTTCACAAGCGCACAAACTACTAAAACTTCACTTCTTTTCAAGTATACAATTAACATAAGGTGTATTAAAGTAGCAAAGTAGTGGGATATAATAACATGACCAAAACGTGTAAATTTTTCACGTCAATGTTTATGCATATCTCAATCAACGATTGGATCTCTTTTTATGATTTGATAAGTGTTGTGTGTTTTTAAAATATTTTTTGATTGGTTTTTCACACATTGTCACTGAATTAATTTAAAAAAAAAGTCGCACTACAACTCTTAGTTGTGGCTTCAGATTTCATGATTTGATCTTTTTTTTCTAATAGGTGATCAGAATCCGGTGTCTGACAAACGCCGTCTTAGTCTAATGCATATGAGCTACCTATATTTGGCATTTATACTCAAATCAAATCAATCAAATCAAAATACGTTTATTCAATTTAGATGCTTCTTAGAGCATGCTTATGAATGTCAACAACGTTTACAAAATTCACGAAAGAGCAGGACTACGCCATACTGTAATGAAATAAATAAATAACCTTAAATGAATGACCGCATATGTAATCCGTTGGTTTGATTATTTTTATTTAATACACAAGTAGATGATTAGCCTTCTGTCAACATGTGTCAACATGTTATTGATTATTGGATTTGAGATATGCCAGAAACCTTACGATGTTTTCCTTCACCTTCACAAGTTCATAGGTACACAATAGTGTTTAGAAACTACGCCCTTTATGTAACCTTAATATATAGATTTCATAGTGACACGCAAAATTCTATTGATTAAAGAAAATCTGTTTTAAAACGTAGTTTTAAATCAGCGTATCCTACTACGTTTAAGTATCTCTAATGATAAGTGCCGCAACAAAGCATTTGCCTAAATGCTCAACAATAACTATAAGGGCTATGAGTAAAAGCCTACAATATTTCACCCAACAGTGAAATGAGGTTATTGTTGAGACAGATTACAATATAAATGGTTCGTGAGTGGAATTTTACGCTTTAATAATTATTTTTATGGTATTTTAAATCGCGTACATAAGCATGGAAATGAGCTTTATAATTGTGTGATATTATTTAAAATTTTGAATTTATCATATCTGTAAAAGGGATTGATGAATCAGTTGGTACCAATACAAATACTTTACTTACAACCAAGAGCATACATAGGAAGTGGTTATAAAGGACTGAATACATAAATGTTATTGATACCTTACTTTAAGTAAAATGTATGTTTGTGATAGGAGATCCCACCCAATCGAGTTTGACAATAACAACTAACGAAATTTTATTATCTTTATGACGTTATCACATTTCTGCAGCATGTAAAATAGTTTCGACACTTATCACGTATAACTCCACTTTTCCTTCTGCTTTCTGTGACAACAACACATGTTTTCAAAACCAAATTTTAAAATTAAATTCATCATAATAATTTACAATTTATCATAGAGCTAATATGATACATAGTATTAAAATCTAGCTACTAGGAATTGTTATTTCCTGGATGCCTATGTAATATAATTCTCGTATATCACAAAGGGCGCTTGTGTCAAAGACGGTATATGAAACTAAGCCGTTGAGCGTTGAGCGTTATTGGGTTCCTTGTGAACCTCCGAGACGTGTAACACATAGCTTATATTAAGGCCAGGCACCTTTAATAAGCAATAATTGCTCGACACATATACGTATAATCTTATACGATTAAGATTATCAAATTATTACATGGTTAAAATGCAGTACTAAATGAAGCCTCAAATAGTAAGTCCACGTGCGTTGGGACATTTAAACAGTAAATTCTATTTGGATTAACTTTGAAATGTTAAATTCAGGAAATACGTCAGTCAGATTAACACTGTTTTATTGAGTACCTACAAGTTGGATATTGTGTTTTATTACGTAAATCATGAAGGTAGCCTTAATTTTTTTGTTGTAGATTGAGTAATTCTTAAAATAAGTAATAATAAAATATTTATTTTAATGATCTGTAAGTTACTACAGACTAGTTAGTCTGGCCATAAATACTGTTACATAAAAACTTTTCTTTTTTTCAACTTTTTAAATATTTTGAATTTGGAACACGTATATTAAAACTTCTTTCGATTTTGCGCCATTTCACGTATTTTTTCGTGTTCATTATCGAAGTAAAATATGGAATAGGGTGTTAAAGAAAATGGATTGCAGGGATCGCCTTGCACAAAGTGGGTATGGGCCGTCGGTCATATTCCAGACACTTTAAAAGCTTGGTATCGTATGTTCGTATATCGTACTATCAACAGATACAACAACACTTCGTCTGTCAAAGACCAGAAAAGATCGGGGCGGCCGCGTGCTGTTAGAACTACAAAGGCTGTTAATGCTGTTCAAACCAGATTTTTATTTATGAGACTAATAAATATGTAGGTATAAATTTTAATAATATTACATTACTTCATTTAAAAAATGCATTTTCATTTGTAACAGAACTTATGGCTGGACTTGGTACATTATTAATAACATTTTTTTTTAAACTTTAATATTTATGCCTACATGGTACATGGTATAAATGTTATAGAAAAGAAGAAATAATACAAATGTAAGAATTCACGAGCATCGAATTAGGCTATAAAAATTATTACGATGTGCCCGGAATCTCTCATTTACTGCTTATCATGCTACTGATACGAAAGATTGGGGGTTGGGAATTGATGACATCAATTTATGATGTCACGCCTTTGCAATAACGCGTAATGAGATCATTAACGGTTACTATAAATATTGGAAGGACGTTACCATGGCAACGATACCCTATGACAAGAGTAATCAATAATCATAGATAGATATCAATATTTAAAGTATTTTTTCGCTGTTAATTACAATGGCACTTCGGTCTTTGAATTTAGCTATTATAAGCAATAATAAAACTACCATAAAATAATGAAGGTTAGAGTAATGTATAACATTAATGAAATACAGGTTCACACCTAGTTCAGCGTCAGAGAAACCTGACTATTTTTGTTTAATATAACTAGCGTAATTTAGATATAAGTTTTTCTCCTGTAAACAAACTTGAAACTTGAATAAATTGTTTATTTTACTTAAAAAAAAATATATATTGACATTTTCATTTATTTGCCGAAACTGTAATTTAACTTTTGCTGCCCCTAAAATTCGCATTTACATAAATGTCAAAATATTATTTTTCGGTCTAAGCGGTCATTTATTAACATCACTTTGCCCCTAGGAAGCCTCAAAAAAGGGATTTTTCTTTTCTTACTTCCTTATTATGAACAGCTTGGAGAAGATGTAGAAGCAATAGCAGGAAGTGTATGGAGATGAAGGCCATGGATTTAAAAAGAGCTGGAGGAGGCTTTTACCAGTCCGATCAATGGTACTGAAAGAAGTTTGGATATCGAGTGACAAGAAAATAATTGTATGTTACAAATCGAAACTGTTAATTCAACATTCGTTAAAAATGAAAATAAACGGGCTTTAGTAGTATTATTATTATGAACAGCTTACGTGAAAAAATATAACATTTTATATTATTAAGGTATTTTTCCTTTTCATTTCATCCTCCTTACTGCGTTACACTCTCACAAAGCCCCAAAATATTTCCGGTTTCATAACACGAAAATAAATATTTATTAATATACCATAACCCTGACTACATAAAATCTGTGTTATCTAAATGTACCACGCAAATAAAGAGGCTCGTAAAATAAGCTATTGAAGCCGTTTTTGTGTGAAATTGTAAAAGTTGCATTCACGTAATATTTTATGTTCATAACACCAAACTTGGCAATCGGCCTTTCATGTAATAGAGATTTGTGCCTATATTCATAGCTAAGTTCGGAAACTAGTACTAAGAGATAAAGATAAAAATGGCTGTTTTCTGTCGAACTTGTTGCAACCGGAGTTTGTAAGTTTGGACTTTTAAAACTATAATTTCTTACTCTAGATTACACATACAAAGACAACGTATGTTCAAAGGAACTAAAAAGTTCCTAACGAATATAATTTAAATAATAATGTATTATATTTACTTTATATGCTAAATATGTGACTGTTACTTAAGAATGATACGATGTATATAGGCATATTCAAAAAGTACTGGTCTAATAGGAACTCGCCAAGAAATTTAGCTTAATTATTTTTTCAATGATGTTTACAGAGATTTGACAACATTTGCAAGCATTAGATGCGTTAATAAATTCGTAAATTATGATTTCAAATTTTTAAAGTAACTTCAGTTAAACGTGTAATAATGTCGAAAGGGATTAAAGTAACTTATCTGTCTTTATCAATATATACATTAGCCAGAGTTTTGAATAGCACATAAAATTACATTAATAAAGTATGAAACAGTTTAGATAAATTACTATATAAGAGATAAACAAGTAATAGTGGGCGTATATCAATTATGGACTCACTTAAAACGAAGATGTTACTATTAGGCTATTAATTTAGTAGGCGTGTTGTTTTGGAGCCTATTCAATGCAAACAAATATTCAAATATTCCTCTTTATAATATTAATTTAGATAAATAAAACAAGTTTTGATTTAACAGAAAATTGTTCTCATGTAAAAAAAATATTTATTCTTTCATATTAAACATAATTTTTCGTTTTAGTATTCTCTAGTACTTTAAGTCAGATCTACTGTAGAAATCCATTTAAAACCTCCAACGTCAACTACATATGGTACGACAAATCTTTATTCATCAATTAGGACATGCAATGCAATCACACAGCTATTAGATAGTCATTTCGTTGACGGCGAAATGATCACAGAATTAATAAAACGGATGACAACAGCGGCCAGACCTGACGTGTGAAATGTGTTGTGAAATATTAAAGTTATTTGAAACGTAAGTATACACGATTGTATGGACACAATGGAACATCAATTTGCTGATCAATTTCGTCTCTGTAGGAATATCTATTTTAGTTCGCTCTCTTTCATGACCACCCCTCAAATTTATATCACGAGGGTTTTCCTCTCAGTTCAGCGTTTTAATATATTAACATTTTTACTTCAAAGTAAATGTTCGTATATTAAATTTGTTCAAGAACAGCCGCGACGTGTCAAGGTCGTGTTATTCAAGAGAAAAGCTGCACTAATATATATACCTTTTGCAAGAAACAAATTTGCTTGGAGTTTTAATTACATTTACTTTAATTAAATGTTTTTGTAGTTATATTGACATACCGCTGCGATCTTACAATCCCATTTTGGAAAATCGAATTAATTAGTAGATAGAACTGGTCAATTGCTAAATGGCGGTAAAATAAAGAAGCGCAATAACAATACAATGGCAAGTCGTTCACTAGACGCATCAGAAGTGACCATGGACGGGATATTCCGAGGCAGAATATGAAATCCCACCCGTATTACCTCGACGTCGCAATCAGAAAAATGAATTAGCATTTTCTGCTACGCACCACTACTGTGTTGAACCAGCTGCCCAGTAAAGTATTTCCAAATTTTCTCTTTAAAATTCGATTTAGTGCCTTCAAGAAAAGGGCTAATAATTAAAAGGCAGGCAGTCACCAAACATCTCCTAAGACTCCTGTTCGATTGCCCCGTTTAAAAGAAAGCCTTATCCGTACTATGAAGAGTAGTAAACCATAGACGGGAAAAAAAACTGTGAAACTATGATTTGTTTCACTATATTAGATTTTTTTTTTGTTTTTTGGAACGGAGATAGGGATTTTGCTGCGCGATCGAACTGAAAAAAATGTGATAGTAAAACCGTAAGAAAAAGTCCGTGGAATAAAACCGTTAAATGAGACGTGCGCAGGCGCGACAGTCTTATATACCAAGCGAGTAGTGTATAATAGAAAGGTATTACACTATATATATATAGTAGTACCTTTCTCTTTCTTATATATGAGTGTGTGTGTGTGTGTAAATTGTGTCGATTCTACATTAGCCGAAGGAACTACCTGGTGTCCCACGACACCACATCTTTTTTTTATTTAACAACTATAAAAGGCTGTAAAGAGACTAGTAGAAATAGGAAATAATATATTATGCTATAATTTAAAAAGGCTTTTACAAGCAGAAAGACTGTATTCTCAGCTGTCATGTATCACCTTGGTTTCGTAACAAATGTCTTGTATGAAATATGACTAGAATTGTGCAGTCTCATATAATATTCCTGGGAAACTATATTTTACATTTTACATACCTCGGCATAATAACGGATACTTTGACTATGGAACTTTTAGAACGTATTTAAAAAGATTTTTACTGAAAAATACTTATTGTTGAATGCCATGCCATACTGTTTCCACAGAGTATATGAGATTTGTTTAGACAGTACCAAGTTTTAAGTAATAATATGCAATGCAATGCAATTTATAGGTAGAATTGGTTAGTTTCTTACTCCGCTGGCCCAAAATCTGTCTTAGCCTGCGAAACGACAAACTCCCAGTGTTCTGTCCTGCGCCATTTCCCGCCGATTTCTGACTTCAGCTGCAGAAGGTCAATTTCTAATATTAATTATTAAAATCTTTATTAATTGTAGTAAAAACTATCAACGTAAAACTTATACTAATAATGGTTGGCGATTTTTTAATATTAATTATTAAAATCTTCATTAATTGTAGTAAAAACTATCAACGTAAAACTTATACTACGATATTAATAATGGTTGGCGATAAGAAAATTGACAAAAGGTATATCAAAGTTACTGGACTAAAGATGATACAAAATTAGTAATGAAAACGCAGAAAACCATTTGAACTAGTGATTTAGTTTTAGTGCGTGTTTGTCTTAAATGCTAAACAGTCGTAAGTGATAATAGAACACAAGAACAGAGTGTCTTCCCCTTAATAGAGAGAGACTGTAACTAGAGTTATTGGACACTTTCTTATGTTAAATATCCTTATTAGTAAATTAGGTTACACTTAAATTACTTAGGCTAGATCGCCTAGATAATTTTCCATGATGTCTAAGTAAAGGCAGATGTATAAAAAAAACAAAACGCAGATGAATACGGGCATCAAGAGCATAGTAAAACTTCTTAAAAAATATTTGATATGGATAATATTAATTTAATTCAAAGAAGATGTCAGTCAAAGTCACATTGTATTACTAGTATTTACATATTTTAACCCAGAGCCACGAGCGTTGCAATCTATTATTCAAATCTTTAAACTCAACCGAAACATGAAAGTGAGTTAAGAGTTACCAATTCCCAGTAATCTTTGAATTGGCATACACTCAATTATAATGTAAGGCTTGTGGCTTGTGCTTTATGAATGAAATATTTTTAATATTCATATCAATTATAGTTACACGAACACATCGTTTACACACTACATAGCTTATTTATTAACATATTTTAAACCTATTGTATTATTTTATATAAAAAAGAGAGTAATAAACACTTAATGTTAAGTGATATCCCCGTCGGAAAATCATTTGTTTTATATGGTTTTCGCGACTTACTCCTTAATTACATGGTGTAGAATCCGCAAGCACTGGGTCCTTTCTTAGACAATACGACGATTTGAAGACACAAAGGATTGATTAGATCATGTAGGCTTTATATATAATATTGATAGAGATATCGTATAGAGTATATTATATACCAAATATTTCAGTAAATAACTTACCAATAACCGTATCTTTCCCATAACCTAATGGTTTCCAAAACCATTTCTTGAAGCCCGAGAGCAATTCTGTTCATCGCAAAGCTCTCTCGCACCAATTTAAACGTTCTCGCATTACATTGTTTGTTATTTAATCGTGTTGAAGTTATTATACAAACAATATCGTCTAGCTTCGTTTCGAGGTATAATTAAACGCATTTGAATCTCACATAAAATACTCGTTTGACGACTCATTGGTCTAGTGGTTAGTACCCCTGACTGCGAATCCATGGGTCCCGGGTTCGATCCCCGGCTGAGGCGAACATCGATGTGATGAGCATTTGGTGTTGTTCTTAGGTCTTGGGTGTTTAAATATGTATTTATATGTATATCTATCTATAATATGTATGTATATCCGTTGCCTAGTACCCATAACACAAGCTTCACCAGCTTAGCATGGGACTAGGTCAATTGGTGTGAATTGTCTTTAAAAAAAAAAGAAAAAAAGAACTAAACCTTAAGTAAAGCCTCGCACATATATTTGTCATAAATTTAAAATGCAATAATATTTGAGCAATGTTTGGAACGAAGAAAAATCCCGTATATTTTGTATTAGGTCACGTTCAGCACTGAGTTAAACTAGATCAGTACTTGTTTGTTTCCATACACTACATATTCAAAATTGTTCTTCATGTATAACGAGAATTCTCGTTATAAAGAAGTTAATAGTGTCTCCATCAACTTTTTTGGTATGTAGGATTATACATAATAAGGGACTGTAATTATTCGCAGTGAAGTTGCAGTTAATATTTATTTGCTATTCAAATGCCCTGGATAATAAAGCAATATTATTAAAAAGAGATGTGGTGTCGTGGGACACCAGGTAGGAACGAAGTTCCTTCGGCTAATGTAGAATTGACACAATTTTCAAATCTCTTAAAAGACTTGAGAAAAACAAATACAAATATGAGGTAAACAATACCACCCTTTCAACGGCTAAACAACGATAACCTCTCTTTCCTTAACTTTCGTATTATCTTTTTCTGCCATTTTTGGGAAGCGTGCACGCGTATGTCCTCCTTGCCGACGAAACACAGACTAAAAAATATTGCGCAATACTCGCTTGCGTATACGACTGTCGCGCCTGCGCAGGTCTCATTTAACGGTTTTATTCCACGGACTTTTTCTTACGGTTTTACTATCACATTTTTTTCAGTTCGGTCGCGCAGCAAAATCCCTATCTCCTCCAAGCCTACCGTAAGGAACTTCGTTCCAATTATTTTCACAACAACTTCAGGTTTTTGTTTACTGTGTACTTTCATGTTGTGTACCATCAGTACATGTTCAAGTTGATTATATTTTTTTACACACTCCAATCATATTTCAATCCAATAAACTTGACGAAATAAAGATTGAAAACATTTATACTTCAAATCCATATATCAAAGTTTTTCTATATTTGAAACAAAATTATTCAGGCACAAAATTTAGTTTCAATTTGTTAAAAAAATATTTGTATTTGTAATCGAACCAAACGAACGGCCGACTGTATTGCTTTAATTTCATCGGAACAGAAATAAAATTTAATCGCATATCAAATTTAGGATCTGACATTTATACTACTCGTATTCATGTTTATAATAAAGGCAATAGGTCACATCTTAGATCAGCCATGTTTAGACAAATCAACTATTATGATGCCTTTACTTTTTTGCGTTCATTAACATAAGCATTGGAGAATTCTGAGAATCTGGTAAATTTAAATGCTTCTGTAATTATTATTATTATATTATTTACCTAGTTGACGCGTCATAACTTTTATTTACGTCCATTTTAAACAAAATAAATTTTGAATTGTCGCCAAAATAGTAGAAAAACAAATGTTAATCACCAATTTAATTTCAAAAAGAACGAGCTAGGGATGCTTTTTTTAAATGTTTCTAATTAGGCGTCCAAGCGGCCAGTAACAGAAAATAAACTCCTACATGTGTTAAACCTCTTTTTGTAATTAAAACTAAGATATATTTTATGCATTTAATGAGTTTTTTATTTGAGTGGCTATATTCTTGCATGACTATTAATTAATTATTCATTGTGTATATTTTCTACGAACATTTGTACGTTAAAGTTATACTTTCTTATACATAAGAAGTGTTTCTAATTTTATGACCACCACTATATATATATATGTGTATAGGCTAATTGATATGTTCATAGACATGTTTATACGAAACGTTAAAAAGCATCCATGTTACAAACGAAAATAAATTGTATTAATTCACATCATAAATCTAGGGAATTAAAGCTATATCTAATTTTAGCCACCTCGCTGTTTTAATACTCAGCTGTTATGAGTTAATTTTAATGAAAATGTTTGTGGTTTACGATACGTTATAAAATTTGAACTATATAGTTACAGTTACGGTACGGTTATAGTTTAAAGATCTACAATATTTTTGGGACCGCGTACCTATTTGTAAGTAATCGTTTAATTATTAAGTACAAGAATAGGTGAAGCATATTCTTTTCTTTTTAATTCTATTAATAAAATCAAAAGCAAAGAAAGCGACATCACAATTTAATAAGACATCAAGATAATGAAAATAAATATACATTTCTAAGTTTATTAGTTCTTGTCTTTCTATGTCCGCATTTCACACTCGCCCGTATAAAATATTGTTTGATCCAAACCTCCACGGACTCCCATTGTTACATCGCTTAGCTTCTTAAGACCCTCATAAAAGGAATTGTTTTTTTTATACTTAACAGTTCAGTTATTTATGCTTACGTTTAATTTTTTTATATACCAATAATTTGACAGGACAAAGTAGGCAATGTTGGCGCCTCTCATCCCTGAGGTCGTACGTTCGGAACCAGCTGTTCACCAATCAATTTTTATTTCTACGTGCATATTTAACACTCACGTGATGGTGACGGGAAAATTCGTAAGGAAATATTCATGTTTTAGGAATAAAATAAGCGACGACGTGTATAAGGCACAACATATTTTTGTATCACAAAAAAGATACAGAAATCTAAGGGCTGTGTTTTTAGTTTTTGTTGTAAGGAAATAACTGATTCTCTGGACTACCTTAATTCGCTTATACGCTATCGCGTAAAGAGTAAGACCGCAATAAAGTAAATAATAAAATTAATATTATTAATAATAAATTAAATTGATAATATTTCCTCATTAGAGGAAAAGAACATATCGCCCTATGCAGACGACATTGACACGATAGAGTGGTTTACTAATCTTTATAACCGTCAGGTACCAGTTGAATTTCATCATTCTCCACAAATTGTGTTTAGCTACATTATTTACCGCACTTTGAGGTCTGGGGTCGAGCAATGTGCTAGTCAATTACACTTGCAAATTGCGCCGTAAATGATGTAATTTTTAACTAATCCAGCTAACATTATTTTGAAAATTGCTGGTTAGACTGCAAAGTTCTTAAACGATTTGGAATGTCGAAAATACTTATGCAGAACGTTAAACAACGGAAAGTTTTGTGTTTTTTGTTTGACCACGAACACCTCCTTCAATTACTAATAATGGGTAAATCCAGGGTAAACGGCGTGATGGTAGATGGAAAAATTTTGGCTTGATAACGTTGCACTGGACGGGTATTGGGTACTGAGGAAGCGTTGCTGCATCTGAAGCAGGACAAGACACGCATAATTGACGGCAAACTTTCAGTAATGGGGAGGCACCAAAAGAAGAAGAGGAAAGTATAAAGTAAAACTAAACTAAGATATACGCGACAATTTTAGTTAATGCAATATTATTACTTTATCGTAATTAAAACAATTAGAATCAGGAGTTAGTTGCTTATTAACTGTTTGTCTGGATGCATTTATAAATTAATATCAATCGAAAACCAACAGGAATAACGCTGAAATCGAATACGATGGAACCTGTGGTAGGTCTTAGATCTATTTATTTTATTATAATCCCCCGGTCAGTTGTATATTACCTGCTCGCATATCAAAAGTGGAAGTGATAGTGATTATTTATATTAAGCCCATCAAGAATGATTGTAATTCAAATCAATTTTTGTATGACATAACCAAACAATAAATATAAAAATGCAGTCTAAATTTATACGAGTACAAGAGTGCGATTTTAAGCTTACGGAGTGGGATCAGCTAGTCATAAATAAATGTTGATTTCAACATATATATTTTATACCAAACATGTGCGTGACAGGGTGGATATTAATTGTTATTAAGATATTGTAAGGACAACGTTTTCATTTGAACGAGGAAACCAGATTTCCCTTGAGTTGTCATCGGTTTTTACATTACAGCTGACATAATTTACGATATACCGTGCCGAGTAATAAAGTCATTCCAACGATAATATAAAAACACACATTTAGAAACATGTCATACACAATGCAACACACATCTGTTATTGATGTATTTAAATTTCGAACGCCACAAAGGTGTGTTAACAACGAATTTTAGGTACCGGCGACTAAGACAATTATATTGGATACACTTACTTATTAGGAATGTTGGTAGATCATTTTTTATTGAAGTGAAACTTTTAATGCGACTTCCAAGAAGGTTGCGTTACACGTTTAACGCTAGCATGGAGGGGGTATGAAAGGGACAGAGCGAGAGTGAATGCGTGGCACTCGAACGCATGCGCGTAGTATTAAGTATACCTGTTACAGGCAAGCGCGAGCGTTGGCAACGAGTAGCGTCCAATATTCCACGCAAGACGGAGAGAGAAAGAAGAGCAAAGGTAGAAAGTAGGAGAGAGAAAGAGAGTCATAATCCCATTATAAATGTTATAGATTTAGATATATCTCCACTCGAAAATGATAATTAAAAGATGCGATCAATGTTAATAAAGTTTGGCTTAAAGAAATAATATGATTTCACTAAAATTCAATTTCTACCCCTTCCTATAACATTTTAATTTCCACATTACGAAGTTTCACTTCTTCCGCGCGGAGGGACTCCACGCACTATTTTTTGTGTGAGATAATCTGGATATATGATTAATAAAATAGTATTAAATAAGTAGTGGAATAATAATAATTGTAGTCTTGACAAAATGTGGTGGTAATAAAAGTAAAATCGATCTTATTGCTCTAATTTATCTCATTCTTATTATTACAACTCAAACATTAACATCGAAACAACGCGTGAGTCTCCTGCTCAGTTGTTTCCGATAAAAAAGGGGTCTTACAGTTTACACTTTACACTCCTCGTATTATCTTTGTAGCGCAACTGGACGTTATTTAAGTTGTAACAACATTTTATAGTTAAAAAGTAATGTAAGGAAGGATATCTTTTATAAAAGAAGGAACTTACGTACGAGCACAGTTAATAAATAGTAGAACAATGCGTATACAATATATAATCTTGATTACACAATGGGTATGAAATTCAGAAATATACGTAGTGATTTATAGAAACAGTTCGCGTCTAACATGAGAAGTACATTTTCCGAATGATTTATTCATACTGTTGAGTCTATGAGACGAAGAACTCTACGAATTGTTTACTGCAGCTCCTAAATAAATAAAGTAGTATTCTTGATCCATTTTATTTTTTTTTATATTAAATAGATAACTAGATGTATTAGTATGGTTTTTATAACGAAAGAAAATAAAATAACGGTCTCAAAACTAAATATCCTTTAAAAATAGTTTTCAGCTCTGGGCCTCAGAATTTCTATATCGTGATCATTTATTTTTTTCCAATTACCAAGAAGGTGATGCTTATGTGCTTGACACGAACCGTTGACTTTTTAGGGTCTAAGACATGAAGGTTTCCTCACGATTTTTTTCACCAGTACAAGAGAGTGTTAAATTACATTAGTCCATTAGTGTATGGCCGGGTTGGAACCTACGACCTCAGGAATTGTCTGAAGTTACAAGCAACACTGTTCATATGCAGTTCAGCTCATAGCTAGAAAAATAATCTTGCTTACTGATTATATATATTAACGTAAAATTGTAAACACCGTTAGATTGTAATCTATCTCGCGAGATTATAAACTGTCGAAAGATTGTGAACCTCAGCTTACTGCTTACAATTTAACGTATTATTATTCGGTAGATTGTACTACACTAACTTAGTTATCATTCAAACTTCTTTGGTCAATTACAGATTAATTTTACCTTCCAACAATTTCATATAACTACCGAATAATAATACGTTAAATTGTAAGCAGTTCGTTGAGGTTCACAATCTTTCGACAGTTTAAAATCTCGCGAGATAGATTACAATCTAACGGTGTTTACAATTTTACGGTGACATATACATAATGTAGTATCCCCATGTTAAACTTAACTAAATTAAAATTTACCATAATATTGTCATCATGAGGCTACAAGAAAAAACAATCCCATGTAAGGGCTAGCCTTTCAATCGCCTTGAAAAGAAATTCTTTTGTTTCAACCCATTCATTTCTGTGGAGTTATTGTATCCCCAATTGTGTCCTCTGGAACCTTCTCACTTCTGACTTCAATTGAGTCAGTGAGGGTTCGTGATTTATGAATATTGTAGCGGGTGCCCAAGGGATGCTTTGAACGTGGTTTCTGTTTTAAATGGCCCAGACTAGGCTTGAATATAGATTATCTCAAGTGTTCCCAATCAGCTTTGATACTTGAATAATAATTACTGCGTACAATAATGTACTTCATTACGTATTAATTAATTTTAAATGTCAACTTAAATTTTATTAAAATGTTTTATCGATAGCTATTGTATACATAAAGGCACAGTTAATAAACATGGAAAACTAAAGCTAGGCCGGAGGTCTATTCTGCAGCATTCTGTTTATTTGATGAATATATTTTTAATTAATGTTGAAGGAGTATGCAATGGATTAGCGATAAGTTGCCTATACAAAATTAGACTTAATTACTTTATTAATTATCAATTAATTAAATCAATTATTATTAAAGGAAATGATGAAAAGAATTGAACACAAAATTGATTCCCAGCTCTGTCAGCCGCAACGTTACGTTCCTGTGCTATTACGTCTGTGAGCCATATCAAATCATAGAAGTATATAAACATGAGTGAGAACAGTTCATAAAAAATATGATCGAAACCATGACTTATTATGAAGTTACGATCACAAACGAGCATGTTAATTTTTTAATATTTTTTTACTTTATTATACAATGAAAACCATAAATCTGTTATTTAATATGTATTTTATTTATTTACGAAACCAACACTTAAACTCATATTTATTATATAAAAACTATGTAGCGCCTTACAAATAAAAATGTTGGTAAAGAAAAAAAAACATCTGAATAAATTCTGTGTGATCGTCGATTGTTTAATTCACTATTTTCTACACACAAATAAATAATTTCATAAAAGAAACTGAAATAGAAGTTTTTGTACGCCTTGAAAATATAAGTTTTATCTCAGCTTTTTATCTGTTATCTTTTAAAGAGAATCTTAAAAGTCTTTATAATGCTGTATAAACAAGATCTTGAGCTGCCTAATTTTCAGCTTGCTGAAAAGAGTTTGTCATTTTGCAATAAGCAAGTTGGAGATAAAATTAATAAGTTGTGTATGTTTCTTTACTTTTATAAGTACGAATTCTAAAGGCTGATTTCAATGCAAAACCAGTCCTTAAAGAGTTAGTACCTATACAAGTAACAGAGACAACAAAGAAGTACCTACAGCAAAGCAGATAAGAATAATGAAAGCCAATATTTTACTATATTATACGTAGATACTGTTAATCTAGATATATAAAACATTGAACAGACAAGAGATAATTATAAAATATAAATATTTTTCCAAAATGTTGAAAAAGACAAAAGACGGTTTTCTTCCTATTATTACTATTTTTTTTTAAATATACAGGGATCCCTACATCCTAGCATATCAGACACGCAATCAGGCAGATATGTGACCGAGTGGCTAAGCAGCAGGGGAGTGTCGAAATCTCCCCTTTCTTAAAAAGGGACATTATTATCTTAAAGCGTTGGCGTCTCCCGCCGGGCCCGGGCGACAACTACTCAGGAAATATCGTCATAATATTTATGGGCGAGTCGGCCTACTATTACTTAAAGAAATACTTAAGAATTAAAATTTTATGTTTGCTTCAGTAATTTGACATGACAGTTTTATAGTAACTCTTAACTATGTCTATATTTTGTAGGACTTGTACTAGAGATGAACTTTTGGATTATTGTTTTTATGAACTGTATTTCAATCTCTAAAGTACATTTTTGACTTGGATCAACAATTTAAAGATTACAGATAATATTTTACTAAAGAAAGAGTTCAATGACTGGCTAAGAATTTGTTCGGGTTTTTCAGTACAAAAGGTGGATATCTTAGCTTAAAAATATAAATAAAAAATAATCATATCTGAGAACCACCTCTAACCTCATTGTGATTTTTAAAATAATATAAATATGAATTACCAACAAATTCGTAAAAAGGTTATTGTGTTTTTTTTTACCACTTTTATTATGATGAATATAATATAGAAATTATCTTGTTGATTTATGCTTTCCATTTATATTAGGAACTACTTAAAATTCACGCTTGCTAAAAGCATGTAGCTTTTGGTTTGACATTTCGGTACACAAGCATATGAATTGTGGGAGAAGATAAACTTAGAACAAACTTGTCTTTCCAGAGACGAGACTTAAATCTAGTAAACAGAAGCTGAAGTGTTGCTCCTTTGATTTATAATGGAATAGCTATCTGTAAGTTACAGATATTATAATAAATTTCTTTCTAGACTTATTCTTTTTCATGTGACCATTTTTATTATTATCCCTTTCACTGTTTACATATTATGTTTTAATTGCTTTGTTTTGTTCCATAATTTTTTTCTAAATAACTATATACACTTCTTGTGCTGACCTTATCTAATTTAACTTTTTTTTCTAACAGTGGTTGCCTAGAAGAGATCGTTCGTAAGCGATAATGCCGCCAGTTGCCCTACTTTTTATTTTATTATGTCAATATATATAATTATACTGTATATATCCTGTATGTAGTGTTAATAAATAAATTCATACTTTCAATATACTGTAATTTAGAACTAAGAATTGCGAGATGTTATGTGATTTGGCTGAATAAATATTTTTCTTTTTTTCTTTGAAATGAGAGAAGACGGTTTGTATTATATATATATTATTAAAATACAAGAATGCATCAGAGACAGAAGGCTTTTTTACTATTGTTTTACAACATCCAATATTTTTAAAATAAACTAAAAACTATTGTATTACTGAAAATATTTAAAAAAACAACAAAACATAGACAAAAATCTCAAAACGTTTAATTGATTACGAGAATAGAAATAAAGCCACGTTATCAGCTATAATATGAATACACATATTAGGACTCGCTTCTGAAGCTTACTCGGGGGAAATAAACGTTCACGCACTACTTTCCTGTTATATTTTTTACTCGAGTAGAATAAGAATTATTTGTAGTAGACTAGGCTTCAAACATCTCGTGTGGTTCACCGCATACTGCATTTTATCGCTTTACACTTGGGAAATCATCCATGTTGTGGTAAAAATTAAATATAATGGTAGTGAAACAAACAACTATTGTTAAAGTTTTACTACGGCCTTTTTTTATTGTAAATGATAATAATTAATTTTACACATTTTAGTATACTATTCTATATTAAAGAAAGACTCACGTAATCATAGGCGATACGGCCGTCCATAAATACTTCTATTGCCAGAAGGTGTTGTATTTTGTATTCTCATTATAAATGTACTTCAATATATAAATTAGGCTCTCTAATAGTATTTGTTTTAGAATAATATGAAGATTAATATTGAAAGCATTAGTCGTACCAGGGAACTTAAAGACTGCTGGAATAACTTAAATCGGAAGAAGGTTTCTCGGGCAGACCAAATAATGCTGGTAATTTGTCGTAGAATTGCATTTGCATGTAGATGTGACATGGTCATGGTCTATCATATCTCATGGTCATGGAAAAACACGTTCTAGTCTTTTAATAATAATTTATGTCCAATTTAAATATCTAGCTCAAAAGTACAATTTCTCGTATAATTAAAAAACCATCGTTACTTGAAGTATTACATAAAATTGCTACCTGTACCTATTGCGAATTTTATTCTAATTACATGCTTACTTTATTTCATTAAAATTTCCGACATCAAACCCTCGTAAAGTGTATTGTGCTAATTCAACTTTTGTAGTAAGTAGCATTATTAAGCTTCATACTAAATGGGACTGTGAAAAATTCCCTTGTTAAATTATATTATTCAGGATTTTCATTTTAATGGGTTTTTTAACAGGACTTTGGCTAATGTCATAATGATATTGTTGCTTATACATATTAAAACAATGTATATTTGCATGTCTTCTCGTGTATTTTATGATCATGATTTGAGAACTGTTAATTTAGTCATTTAATTTTTTTCTGATGGTTGGTAGATGGTATTTGAAGTTAGGTTTCATTTAAATTACTTTTTTTTAACGTAATAGGAGGCAAACGGGCAGGAGGCTGATGTTAAGTGATACCGCCGCCTATGGACACTCACAATGCCAGAAGGCTCGCAAGTGCGTTGCCGGCCTTTCAATAATTGGTACGCTCTTTTCTTGAAGGACCCTAAGTCGAATTCGTTAGGAAATACATCAATTATTTGACCAACTTTTATTATATTTGTCACGAATTGATCAAAAACTTATTTACCCATAACCATGGCTTTAGTTAAGATCAGCTAATAAACCTTAGCAGTTTCGAAAGTAATAAAGGCACGCCGAGTTCCGTTACTCGTATAATGTTTGAAATATTGCCAGTTTTATGAAGTGTTAATATTATTGCTTCTAAAGTAACGTAATAAAACGTATAATTGTGGAATACGCAATTTTATGCGTTATATATGCGTTAAACAATTTATATCAAATTTTCACAGCCAGACTGCACTCTTTAGTTTAATACAATTAGTTTTTCTTTTAGATTTTTACAACCGCGATTTTTCAATTGTGTCAATCTCGTCAATAGAGGTTTAATCCGTCATCTGTCTTTTTGAACATATTTGACAAATTCTTAAAATACTATCGCATTGAGATTGAGGCGAAGAGGGACCAACTATTGGGCCAATTTACCTAAATAAATTGTAGTTATCCGAGTAAATGTCAGAGTAACGAAATCGGTTACTGTCAGTTGCATATTTTTTAACAACTAAAGTTAACAATTTAAATTAACTAATTAAATAAATAAAAAATAAAATTAAAGGTTAAAGAATAGAATCAGTTGAAAACAGTAGTCTAAACTACTTATTACGTATGAATATTCTGTGTATAAGTAATAGTCAACAAGACTTAATTTCTTTTTACAGTGCCGCTCCAATAACAGAAGTTCGGCAGTCAATCACTAAAATCTCTCCTTGTCAATTGCCAATCTTAACTGTTGTTCCACTGACTTGACTCGCAGTCACTCCGAGATGGTCCATATCCAGTCAACAAAGACATTTTACGCCAACCTGCGTTTACTCGTAATTTCGCTCATGGTTGCGGCCTGCAAAAGTTGATACTGAGATTGCACTTTTTTAATCTTTAATTTAGAGATATTTCATTTCAAGAATATAAAAAAGTATATAGCCGATATACGCCGGTGATTATTATATAATAACGTAATATAAGGATAGTGGAACATTTAACACAATATGCATAAGTGGGACAAGAGGAATGCAACTGACGCAGAATGCTTCAAGTATGCAAATAGATTGCTTTGCTGCATGCACGATATTACACCAATTCGCGCTAACTTTGTTTGTAAGGGCCTCTGCATTCTATATTCAAATTCGAAATTGATTTATATTTCCTATAACCAATCGGCGGATATTATTACTTACCTGCATAAATTAAAAGAACTAGAACAATCGGAGAATTTAGGAGACAGTTGCTTATTTATTTTATGTGGCTTTCATGTTCTTTTGTTTATTTAAATTTAGTATGAGATTAGATTTCTTCTTTATTTGGATGGATTAAGAGTATTTTGTTGTTTGTAACGGCGAGTATTGATTTAGAACATTATGATATCGTTACGGTGTAAATTATTTTTTTCGTAACAGAAATAATGTTATGTTTACTATATATGCTGTTGTAGTAAATGTATACTTAGAATCAATTTAACTTCTCTTCTGTTGACGTTCATTAGTGTACTTGGTTATCTATATGAATAAAGTTATTTTGAGTTTGTTTTTTTCAACTTAGAAAAGTCATCAAAACATTTTATCTAATCTCGAAACTGTACGAACAATGTACTTGTGTTGAATGTACTTTATATAAAAAAATTAAGGAAATGCGTCCAAGGTCCATTCCATGAAGTTTGTATCATTAGGGAATATTAAGAATCAACAGTAGTAAGTTTCTTATATTATATTGAATGCTATAACGCAAAAAGGATTTTCAATGCACAATTCAATGTTGCTATGAAGTAATAAATGATTCCCAACCGAAAAGTAAAGAAATAGCAGTGTCAGACAAAAGATTTTGTTACTGGGATTTTAAAAGTTATCGTTCCCATTTTTATACACGATCAACCTCCGTCGACCTCACCAGAGACAGTCAGTAGGTGTGACATAAAAACAAATTGTTTTCATTGAAATGAAGACGTCTTTATTCCGTGATATTTTCTTAGAACATTGTCTGTTAGCAGATTGCTTACTTTCCTTTTTTAAATTCTGAATTATTTTACTGAAAGGAATTATATAATTCTATAGTAATGCTTACCATAATTAAATAGTTGAGTATAAAGTTGATGCTAATCTATGTTATTAATAGGGAATACATTTTCAGTATAATAGTTTTTCTAATGAGCTGTACATTGGTCCTTCGAGCCGGATCCATGTCAGCAGTTCAATCATGTTCAAATGATGAAATCTGAACAAGCTTTATTAGATTAACACTTAAGTAATAAAACATACACAGACACACACCCACACACATACACATAATTTACGCATACACACATACCCCATGTGGTTTCCTTATATGTGTATTCCTATAAGTATTGCAATAATGATTGTTTATTCTCACTAGACTTTTCTCTACTATATATTGTATTGTATTGTATAAGACCTTCTGTCGATCCGAAGTGGTGGAGGCATGATGACCTGTAACACAGGTTAAAGGCTAAAGGTAAGAGACCTTTAGCAAAAAAAAAAAAATCATTTATTCACGTAGATAATGTACACTTGTGATTCGTCATTTAAGAAATACATATTAATGCTTCTAATGTTACATTTACTGCCAGTTCACAAATCAAGGGCGTAGAACGGAAGAAAAGAACTGGCAATAAACTCTCCGCCACTCTTTTTAATCGCCATGTTTTTTTTGTTTTTTCGCCATGTTTTTTTTTTACACAACGTTTGTAAGGAGCAGGCATCAGTCTCACACAAACTAGCTTTTTCCCTAAAAATAAGTAAGACAATTATTTATTTATAATAGTATATAACTGTCACTTCCTTATGTCCTAAGTTTTTGTGAGAAATAAATAAAGATTATATTATTATTATTATTAATGTAAGAATGAAAATTAATGCCCCTTTGATAACTTAGATATAATAAATAGTTATAATAACAAAAATATATTGTGTAAACCAGTGGCGCAACAAGCTTTTAGATCTGGCCCTCAGATTTCTGTATCTGTTTTGTAATAATTCGTTTTTTCTAATAGAGCAGGTGATCTGCCTACTGTGCCCTACACACTCCGTCGACTTTTTTGGATGTAATGCATCACGATGTTTTCCGTCACCGTGCGAGCGAGTGTTTAATGCGAACATAGACAGAAAGTCCATTTGTATTGTTTTTATATTTGTTTGCACAGCCGGGGTTGGAACCTTCGACCTCAGGTATAGTCGCATACTGAAGCCACTAAGCCAACACATTACTATGCATAGTTATGATATACAGACTCATACTTAAGCCTTAAAAGCATCGCCGAACTTAACTCGATAGAAGTACATAAATCAAAGCGAGCTTACCTTATGTACGCTTTAGTATTAAATTGCTTCTCGATGAATATTATATTGCATAGTTTTTATAACATCTACGAAGTTTAAATCTGTTTTCGCTATAAAACTAAGCGATTTAAAAAGTGCTAAATTGACGTAGCCTGTGCAGACTGCTTCGTGCTCTACATCAATTTATTTTCATATAAAATTTACTGGCGGACTTATATCGTTATATGCAAAACAAAATTGAAGCATTTCTCTTTATACTACCTTATTTATGGAAAAATTGTGAACTTCGGTCTGCTGGAGTCTTAAGGCCCATGTTGGCAATTTAAAATAATGTTATTTTAAAATAAGTGCACTGTACGACACGTGGTTTTTCTTCATTTAATATCCGTTTTGTCCCTTGTTATGGTTCGTGTATTACAATAATATGTTCTGTATATTAGTGTTGGTAATAAGAAAATAAAATGTTGTTCCTGTGTTTAGATTACTGTTCTGTTAAGGATAAAAAGGTAAATAATTTATTTAAAAAAATATTTCCTTGATATATTACGATATCTTATAAAATTTCTACCTTTCAATAAATACACGGGAACGCACTATCGGTATTGCCGAAGTATTTTATTTCAAGAAGCAGCTGTCGAGTTCATTCCTTAAAATCACTGAAGAAATATTGGAATGTGTAGAGGAACGAAAATACTTCAAAGAAGATACGGTAATGTTATGAGTATTCCACGAATTTCATAGATTTATTTCGTTCTCATTGCTGGCGAGTGTTTTCATTTTAATACATAGGACCAATCAGACACGCGATCAGCCATATCTGTGGCTGAGAAGCTAGGCAGCAGGGAAGTGTCTAATCTCCTCTTTCCTAAAAAGGGATTATTAGCTTATACAAAGCAACTACTCTGGATACACCCTCATGACATTTATGGGCGAGTCGGAGCCCTCTAGCCGGCGAGACCCACTTTACCTCTTGTGCTATTCATCTTACTAACATGTTTGACAATTTCATGGCAGATTTTCCAGCTGCTATCTGTGCCCATCCCGGGATACCCTCATGCCAGTGTCGAGCTCCAGATCGCAACGGCTGGGCTCTTTCGAATCTGTCAATAAGTAAACCAACTACCGTTTGGTCGGGTATTTCGTCACAGTCACACGCGGAAGCCCCGCCGTTGAATCTGTGTAAATAGTGTCCAAAAGCCCCGTGGTCAGTCAAGATCTGCGCCATGTGAGGTGCGAAGTGCCTTGTCTTAACTCGTTTGTATGTTGCGTTTGCATATTTAAAAAAAAAATTGTGGCTGAAGCTGTTTGGCCGTCACGTTCCAGGTGTCTAGCGTCTTGAGGATTGACAGTCGTTTAGTGCTTAAGAAACGGTGACGGTGGCGCCGCTAGTATTTAATTAACTGCATTAACAATAAATTCATTGTATATATATATATTCTACTAGCAATACACAGTGAATTGTAGAAAATCCTTTGGATAACTTCAAATATCTTCACCATAGACGTTGTTTACAGACAATAGCAACAGAAGTTTTCTCGTGACGGAGTTATTTCAATTAAAACTAAGTAAACTGTCATTAAATGAAGGTGGCACGGAAAGTTTTTGAACTAGCAAATAGTTTGTTGTCTTTTGTCTCTTCCAACTAATTAATTTGATAATATTAAATATCAAAGATTACTTCTGTACACGATTAAATTAAATTCTTAAATATTTTTTAAGTTTATAATTTACAAGCGTTGTTACGGTATGTATCAAATGTACCTTTGATATAAATTATAATTAATAATATATACTCACGCGAAAGAGACGTGATTTTTTAAAATTTTATAATCTTTTTATTACACATTACATTACAGCTTATCCGGAGCTGGATATATTCGGTAGTGGACTGATCGGTTTTAGAGAAAGCATTGTGGGGTGCCTTTCTCGAACCTAATTTCGCTGTTTTGCTGATGATTTTTCTTTTTTTTTCTGCTCTAAGTGCCAACAAATTTCTATAATTTTATTTTATTTTATTGTGTGCTTGTATTATCGTATAATATATTTTTTAATTTTTAATTTCTATTCTATTTTTTTTATTTTGAAACTTATGTTTACATTAATTGTCACACATTTCAGATGTAAGATTTTGTAAAATAATTAGTAGATTTAGTACTGTGTGTGATGTCGTAAGCTTAATAACTTAATAAATAAATAAATTATTATAGAGATTTGACGTTCGATTAATATAATTTTCGAAATTTAATAAATTGTAATAGAATTAAAGTGTATATACTTGAAATACCGATTAAGTTAATGTAATGTTCAAAATGTTTACTTACGATGTTACTAACATTACTCTTATATTCATGAGGCGACTCAAAGAAAAAGTTGTCGTCCCGGATAATAAGTCCCATTACTTTCCAACTTTATACGTGTACCCTTCAAACTTTGTGGACATGCTACTTGAATTAGAATATTCTCAGTTGCTGTTTTACGTCTTCTTAACATTTCACAGAACGTCATTTATTTTGTCAGATTAAAACTTTTATTATAACAGAGGAAAAGACTAAGTGAGAACAAATGCAAATATTAGTTTGATCTTTGGATGTTTACATATATAACCGTATATTTCCTTAAGAGGCGCACTAAGGTGACAATGCTCGCTCCCATCAGGAGATTCATAAATTCTTATAACACTGGCCGACGCACTGACGGTCCGCCGTCAACTTCGGTCTATCGGGCACCGGTCCCATAGGCTTTTTGCCTTAAATTATTCAGATTAAAATATACACATGAATATTTATCTAATTGTGAAATTAGCTTTATAATCAACCTTTTCTTTCATCAAATTCATACAAATATAGACGTTTCTCAGAAACGATGTTGTATCAATAATAACAGGAAAACAACGAAATCAGTTCGGTTCTCATAAAGTTCTCAACAAAATGTCACACTATTTTATTGGTGTTTAGTTGTAGCATGGAGTAAATTGGCTAGCCCCGACCCCTATCAAGTTACCACCCAAACAATATCTCAATTTCATTCGATTTCATTTAATAACGATAACTTTATTTGGGACATTTTGTACCTTTAGTTTTGTATATTTAGTTAAGTTCCGTTTTCCATTTTCAAAATCAATTCTTATTTAAGATTTTTTTGTGCATTATTTAATAGAGTATTTTCTACGTTAAGTGAAACGGTTTCGCAGAATATTGGTTACGAATTTGCATTAATATTTCATACAATATTTAAAATTTAAATTTTTAGCTGATTTCGCATCCATTGATTATTATCTAAGATTTCATTTATATTTTATTTCTATTTAATTTCCTTAGTACTAATAATTCGATATTTGTGGTTTTTTTTTCAAATATTCTTATTTAAATACTAGATCAACAGCACAAACGACCAAACGGTGAGTGTTCCTATTATGTTTTTCACTCAAAAAATAACTAGGTAATGATAATAATTCAGTGGCGCTACAACCCTATTTGTGTCTAGGCCTTAAATTGCTTAAATTTCTTTAATAATACTCTAATATGTCGTCGGTTTATTGGTCTTAAGGTATGATATACGAGTATACTAACTTACTTACTACCTTAAACTCCTAACAAAATTAATTTCTACTAAAAAAATAAAAATTACTAATATAGTATTGTCTTTGATTAACATAACCTTTACACATTTAAAGAAAAAACCCTTTTACCGGATTAAAGTTATATATTATTGTAAATACATTTTGTCTTCAGTCACCGTGACCACTAGTGTTGCCCAAATGCAAGACCAAGACGAGACTTAGGCCAGTCTTGGTATTGTCTTGCGTCAATACACCTGGTCTCGGTCTTGGTATTGGTATTGCGCTCTCAGTCTTGGTCTTGGTCTTGATCTTGCTGCAAGAGTCTTGCAAGTCTCGCAAGACTTGCAAATACCTATTAGCCTATTGCTATTTGTGGGGGCTTGCGGGCTATCCTGGAGCATTCACCAATGTACAATGTTCATCAACCAATAATAGCAGGCAGGCTACAGGCATTGTGTTGAGATTAGCAGATTTCATTACAGTGTGCGTAGGTACATTTTTTAGGCAACTTGTCGTACTCGTGACTGGCGCGCTTTGCTACGTAGGTACTGTCGTTAAAGTATGTGTAAGTAAGAAACGATGTAGGTACCTACTACAACAAAATTGTATTCCTTAGAAAAATAATCGTCGTACCTACACGACGATTATTTTTATTTATTTAGTCAATCATCGCTGAAGACAATAGTCGCTACTAGAGTAGGTACGATAGAAGTTGATAAACCGACACTGCAATTCTCAATATGACGTCGCTCATATTTGGAGCTTTTCCACGTTTCAAGTTTGTTAAAATCACCCACTTCCAATTTTGCAGTGCAATGTCCTTTAAAAAGGTATAATAGGTAATCTATATATATAAAAATGAAACCCGTTTTCCGTTGTCACGACATAACATGAAAACGGTTGGACCGATTTGTCTGATTTTTTTAAATAATATACCTTGAAGTACGAAGATGGTTCTTACGGAGAAAAATTAAAATAAAATTGAGTGAATCAGTCTAAAAACAACACTTTTCTATATTCCCATACAAAATATTCGTAATAATACTTAAAAGTGAATTTGAACTTTAATACCATAGCATAAAGTTCAAGTGTTAGTGGAGGGGTTCCGGGAAGGTAAATTTTTAATTTTTTGACATAATGTATTTGTTGTCTTATCAATTTTCTTTTTTTATCTTACTAGCTAGACCGGTGTCCCGAATAGCAGAATAAGTATTTTAAACAAATAAAGAATCGACTGTTAGGCGGTACGATGTTCGCCAGGCCAGCTAGTAATAATATAAACTAGGTATATTTTTATTACTTACAACAATTTTTATAAAATCTACCTATCCTTACGACTACATTCTTCCTTGCGAGGACAACATAATCTATTTGCGTCCGTTCTGAGCACCCGGAAACTTATTTTTTTCTGTAGAACATGGGCAGTGGCGGCGACCTTTGACATGAAAGCGACGGCGGCAACACAAAGTCTACTAGCGGACTAAATTTTTACCTATTTTGGTGGGGTTGTCAATGTTGGCATTAGCACAGAAAAATAAAATTAAGTAAACACAACGTTTATCCACTTTTTAATAACTAGGTATCCACGATAGAATATTTTTTCTACTAATTTCCTAAGGGTCGATTCGACCTAACTTCAATTTATACACGAGTAACTATACCAAGAATAATCTATTCCATGATTTTAATCTCGAGTAAATCCATAGTCGTTTGTCCACGTAATCAATAGTATAATTGCGCTAGGAATAACAATACGCGAATAGCAAGAAAATGGTGAACGAAAATAAAACTCGGCAAATAAATGTTGTTCTACAACGGGACAGTGTAAGAGCATACATCATGTCAACTCGATTTTGCCGTATTATAGTGTGAAAAAGTAGCTTTTAACAGGTGTCAAACGACGACAAAAAGTTTTTATTTCTTGTTAGTTTGAGGCTTTCGTCTAAAAAGGAACTTCTGTTGAGCCTAGTTGAATTTCATTCTAATATTATAGAAAATAAAAAAATCTAAAAATAATTAATAAATAAATAAATACTAAATTGTTTAAACGTTTCATTATACAATGCCATACTATTAATTTAGTGCGTTGCGTTGACTTGAAATTAAAACACAGAATACATATTTGTGAAATGACAGAAATCAGCTGATTGGACTGACTGACGCCATTAAATTATTCTAGGATTAGCTGTTATTCCGTGCGAAACGGCGGTATAGTTGCAATTCCCGAATAAGCCCACTATTCTTAGAATTTGTAGTTGGTAAAACGTAAAATTTATTTACTCTCGATTAACTGACGATTTATTCTAAGATTAAGATTTACTCTTGTTTGGTCGAATCGACCCTAAGTACTCAGTCTAAATATCTTTTTCATAATTTTTGTTTTTCAATAATATGTTGTGTGTAATTGAATGGTAAACTCTAAATCTTACTAGAGAGCTTTTATAAAATGAACTTATTGAAAGCACTGACATGGCATATACACTTTTCAATCTTGCTGCTCACATTTTAGTACCTAGGTATCACTCACTATCTATCATTTACCGATATTAACAATGATTATTTCGAAATCAAAATATTCGCAATTCAATAGATGCAATACCTACTTAGTTATTAATTATCATCTCGCCCGACAGCTTTTAACGCTGTAGTGTTCGAATTCAAGCCAGTGTGAGAATGTATTTAAATAAAAAAAACTCAAAGCATTCAATTTATACCTACCTACTGCTGGGACATCTTCAAGGTCATTTAATTTTATACTCCTATACCAACCCTACCAAAATAGGTAAAAATTTGTGTGCCTCTGTCCGTAATCTTTGTCGGCGAATGTGGCGCTCAGTGTCAAATGCTGTGTTACACTTGTTGCAAACCGCGGCGTCTTTGTCGGTAAATTATCAAATAAGTAGGTATTTAATACACCGACCGACCAACAGTTTATTCGCAGAACGTCACATTTCCCCAATCAACTTTGAACCTTAATTCTTTAGCGATAAACTTGAAAATCTGTTGAAGAAATTTGATAGATTGTAGTAGCTTGATGTGCTGGCGTCTGTACCATAGTATTGGCTGCCGTAGAAACAGTTACTAGACCTACTCGACTCGCTGTTAGTTTTAAATTTTGCTAAATAGAAGAATAATATAAACTTTGAAACATAAGTTTCACACCTACAACCTACGAGTACTAACGTTAGATCTGCACATTAGACATAAACAAGCATAACATATTATTATAGTTGATACCTACAAGGTATGAACTTTGCTAAAAAGTTATTAGGGAACAGATTTGTGAGTATTAACACGCTACCTACTTAATAAATTGTTGAAATATAATAAGTACTTACCTACCTAATCAATACAATACGTTTCAGGGTGCTTTCAGACGAGCGGCACGTTGCCAATTACAAATACAACTGCAGCCCTTAGTTTAGTGTTATGATTTGTGATACCTACGGTTTTGATACTGGGGAACGTTTCTCAAAATCGGGATTGAAACCAAATACCTACTTAATAACGCCCAAATCTCAGTTTGTCTTAACTGCAAGACGCAAGAGTCTTGCAGGCTTAAGTATTGTCTTGCTCAAGTCTTGCAGGGTTCAGTCTTGGTATTGGTCTTGCTATAATAAGGCGGTCTTGGTATTGGTATTGGTCTTGCAAAAACGCAAGAACAAGACCAAGACTGCAAGACCAAGACCGATTTTGGGCAACACTAGTGACCACGCACGCTGTAAAGCACGCGAAACGTCGGATAAATTTAAAATTATGTCAAATAATTGTAAATTTATAATAATACATAACTTTTATTCGGTAAAAGGTTTTTTCTTTAAATTACTAACATTAAATATATCCAGTTCTGGTGCAGAACTGAGGAAATGGTAAGGAAAAGAAATCATATGCGGAATTGGTGACTGACAGTGAGCTCCAGGTTAAGTCCCAGTTGCCGGTATCTTCACGATGCCTGTACCATAAGTGCATGTGTTAATTCTGCACATAGAAAGAAAATTGTTCAAAGCCATGATTTGAATTCTCGAATTCATTCTGAGAGAGAAGTTTATAAAGGACGCCTATGCCATCATTGCCGTCTAAAAATGTACTGTTCTAATAAATGTAATTCTAATAGATTTTACATAATGTTCGTGCGAAAGGCACCATAAATAAATGTTTTAATGAGGATGTTCACTAGCCTTTCTCGTAAGATTTATAGCTGTTTGTAAACATATTTTACCGATATTATGACACATTATAATGTTATTTTATACCCCATTTCCGTAAAATAGAATTCCAGAAAACGTATTTAAGATCGTAGTCATTTAAGTACCTTTTAGATTATTTTTCTTGTAAAATGTTACAGTTATAATTTAGGTATTATCTTCTTCAACTATAAATAATAATAGTCACGGATTATTTAAATGTTTTTAAGGCGAATAATTTTAAAAAACGTGGTTACATATTTTTGTTTAAATTATGTTTAAATAAAAACGCTTTTACTGGCTTAAAGTTATGTATTATTATAAATTAAGGTATCGACTTAAAGAGATTCCCCAACTCCGGGGAAATAAATACAGATAATGCAACTTTCTCTGCAGCTGTGATACTTTTTGACATTCAACATCTTTTGTCTTCAGTCACCGTGACCACGCACGCTGTAAAGCACGCGAAATTTAAAATTATGTCAAATAATTGTAAATTTATAATAATACATAACTTTAATCCGGTAAAAGCGTTTTTCTTTAAAAGTGTAAAGGTTATGTTAATCAAAGACAATATTAAATTATGTTACCACGATGCGATATTGATTACACCACTAGGTAGATAATATTGTACGAATATATATATTTTTATGGTGCTATTAAAAGTCAAAGGCAAAAATTATTTAATCATAGGTCAATGTACACTTATGAACGTCAAAAAAATGAAATGTATATGAAATGCTTCTAACTTTACATTTGTTTATAGACAGTTTTTCTCTTCCGTTCTACGCCCTTGATTTCAGAACTGGCAATAAACTCTCCGCCACTCTATCTACACACTATACCCTATCTCCTTTTGTAGGTCACCATGGCTACTTAATTTTGACATTCATTAAAGTAATTTAAAAATAGTTAAACTAACTCGAAATATATTTAAGTAGGGCAATATCAACAACTGATTTAAATAAATAAAAAATATCAACGAGATGACTATTGTTTTCTGAGGATGTGTGGATATATGAACCCTTACTACAGAAATAATTTCAAACAGTCAGTTCAGTTTCAGTGTAAATTAAAACAATATTTTTCAAGTTCTAGGGTACACGAAATCTTCATACAAATCAACACAAAAATCATCAGCACACTTTCAACCGGTTTTAGCCGCATAAAAAATTTATACCTAATTAAGTTTACGCTTATCATTAAAAAGAAATACGGAAAAGTTTAATCAGCAGTACCTAAACTCTAATGAATTTTCTCTCGCCTGAAAAACAACGTATTTACGATACATTGCGAGTTAACACGAAAACTAATCGAATTAAAACTTTGAAAGGAAGGAACTTGTTTGCTATCATTATTAAATCCCGCCTAAGGGAGTAATATGCTTAACTTGGAAAATATACTCACGGCCTCCAGCATCTTACCCATCAACTTAGATTTTTCTTTAAAAATATGTTTCTTGCTTTTTTTGTAGGAGGCAAACGGGGCTTATTTGATGTTAAAAGATACACACTGCAAGGGCTTGTGAGTTTATTGCTGTTTATCCTTGTCTCTTGAAGGACCGTAAGCCATCAAAATTTGACTGATTATGTAAGAGGATTGTAAGTTCGTAGAGGCGACTGCAAGACGCAGAGATCTGGGCGTTACAATGTTGATCCCTCCCGTGATTTGAACCCAAAACAAAAATATCTTCTATTGATTTTTTCAAATTTTCTTCGTTGACTATTGTTTTTTGGTGACTTATGTTTCTGCGTTAATAATTATATACATACCTATAGTTGATTTGATCATCAAAATAAGGCTTCTTCTACTTGCTTAAAAATATAAAACACACGTATGTCCCCATAGCTTTCAGCTTTCAGCTGCGGTATACGAAATAATAATTATACTTAGCTTAAAAGTTTCAAAAGCGTGGTTATTTCTTATGAAAATCTAGTTTAAACGGATTGAGGCGATACAAAAATAATTTGTGCATACTTTTACCGCTTGATTGAAACTTAAAAGGGCTCTTTGTGAAATTTTAATTATTGTAATTATTCAAATCGTTTGAGAAAATGATTAGAATTCTTTGTGAAATTAAATAACTTGTTTTATCTTAAAAGATTAAACAAGATCTAAAAAGAGAAAATACAAGAATAGAATTCGACTGACGATATGATTTTAAATGTTAAGATTTTTAAGCGATTAGAAATTGTGGATTCAGGAATCGTATGAATTATCTTAATTATCTTACTTTAATTAAGTCTTTACAATTATCTTTTTATACTATCGAGGTTTAGAGTGTCTGTCATAGTTATAACCCAGCATTGTTATCTGTTAGCAGCGTTATCTTGTAGTAATTGATAAAACTTTTGGAGAAATCTTTCGTTTTAATCCCTGTAATACTTGTATTAAATATATAAAGCATTTCGACATCATATTAAAATGTAACTACAAATGTTTCTAAGCTTTTACATCACAATGAGACGGTATTTAGCGAATTGATAGCCAATTTTTTTAGGTTTATGAATCTTTTATTTATTGTTTATTTGATTTTGATTTTTCATTTTGCTTGTGAACGTAATACCGGACGTAAAAACGTAATAAACAATTACGCTTTTATAAACATACATTTATCCAAATTGCAAACAGTAATGTTGTTTATTTTACCTTATGCTTCATTATCTTCGACTTATATTGTTGAGTTATTTCTGTATATTTTGTAAAGAAACTTTTATAAGATAAATTTAATTATTTTTTCTTAATTTTACTTTTTAAATAAATTGAATAGAATCATCAGTTATTGAAAAGATTTTTTTTAAACTATTAAAAATATATGTAGTTTATTACATATATTATTCACCACTCTGAGAGTCAACCGTAAGCTTCGTTAAAACTATTCAGATGATTCAGAACGATGAGTTTAGGTTCCTAAATTGGATCGCATTTATACCTCCTATATATGAACTGAAACGCATTAGATTCGCAAGACAGAACGGAAGAATGATAGTTTTGTCTCTGGTGTCTATTTGAGTTCTGATATTCAACTGTCAATTTTGTTTGGGCAGATGATTCTATGAGTAAAGAATAATATGAAATAAATTTAATGTTAAAAAAAATTTAAATCATTTGTCAATTGCAACAAGCTGTTGTTTCTAGTACATATAAATATTAATAAAAAAATATACTAAATATGTTATTTGGCACATTATTAAAATCCTGTAAATTTTGAACACCAATATACCCTATATATATAGGTATCTTGGTGATATAAAACTTAATTTTATTTAAATTTAACTTTAATACGAGGGGCTAAGTACTCGTTACAATCTCTTTTTATTTTTACAAAAATTAATAGCTATATGTATATCGAAGTGAATGTGAACATATGCAAAACTTAAGTTAATAAAGATGTTGGTGATATAACGTATACAACAATTTATTTTATTTACGGAAAATTAATCGCAGTTAACTTGGAAACATGAATATTCTTAAATAACAGGGTTTAGCCGTGGGCTATATAACACAACTACTCGAACGGGAGAGTTCGCGCGAAAGATGTGGATTTGAGAGGGTCGCAATCAATAGATTTGGAAGCTGGATTAAAATATAATATGATATATAAAATAGTGTTTTATTGTTTTTTTTATACACGACATATTTTAAGTCCCTAGAAGAGGACTGTCGCATTGGTTTTCATCTCCGTCGGGTTTTAACAATTTCTTCATAATCAAAGTTGTAATTAAAATATTGAATTTTATAGTTTAAGCTACTAACACAAAAAAGTTAATAAAAAGTATATACAGATACTCTGGTCAGCATGAAACAGACTTTGATTAAGAAGTCTTGAACATCTACACAATATTTTAAAAAATTACATTTACTACCACTTCCCAAATCAAGGACGTAGAGCGGGCGGAACTGGCACGAAATACCAGGTTTTAAGTTTAAAAGAAAATTGTTAGTAACTGCAAACATTAACACCATGCTTGTCATGGAACAACAATAACATAACAAACGCATCAGGCAAAATAATATCACGAACTTACATTATAATGAAAACAAAACACAAACACGTATTCATACAAGGTTAAATTATTTTATAAGTAAAAGCAAGAGTCTAAGTCTTCTTTATTAAAGTAGCAATCGGGAAAGTGGGCGATTTGCCTGGATTGGTCAGGATGATTATCATAATTTAGTATTTACTAAATGACTCATTTAGCGACAACATATTCGATTATTTTGGTATCGAGTAATGGGAATATACTTTTCACTCCAATTGTATTTCCTAATAACAGTATCTAAGTAAGAGTATTAAAATTTGTTACTTTATAAAAATATATATATATATATAGTTCAGCATATGTTGAAATGTTATTTTACAGTGAAAATATTAGTGTATTATATTTTCATGGTTGTATTGTAACAATAATAGTATGCAATAAATATCTTGCTTTGCCGCTGATGTTATTATTATTTATTGTTTATTCTTTGTTAGAAAAACGTCATTATTAAAACGTTTTGTCATTCCTATATTAAAAAACGACAACCTGAGATTATATAAATAATATTTGATATTAATAAAGCGACGAGTGTCATGAAATTAAAATACTGTAATACTTGTAACTAATCAATTTTTTTTATATTATATACAAACAATAATTTATTAATTATTACACGGTTTAACCTTCGTCTGCAAGGCTGAAATAATTAGTAACCATAAGCTATTTAAAAGCTTGCTGCGCTTTACGTGTAAAATAACCCTCCTTACTTCGCTTTATTTGTTTCCAAACGATTTAACTTGCATTTAACGCATTATTGCACCCTTTGTTAGTTATATATTTAGTTTAAGGCTTAGGAAGGTATTATTATTATTAAAACCACTACTTAACGCGTCCATTACTCGAGCGTTTCATTGGAAATAACTAAAGAGTCTATTATAATTTCGGTTCAATTAATATTGCAGTTTTAGTTACCCTATAAAATCTCGATAAGTCTCAAAGTGAAAGCACTATCACGTCCAGGAAATGAATAGATTGTTTAAGTGTCCCACAAAATATCAGACAAGAAAGTGAGACCTATACGTCTTCCTAAAAGTGTATCGTTCACAGCTCAATATATTCTGGCTGAAGTAAGCATCCTTCACGTAAGTTACTACTTGTTTGAATAACGTATGATCTATATTAGAATATATTCATCAAACATAGCCTGCCTACATAACGGATTTCTGGGATGACCTAAATCAACAACATTTGATTGTATTGGTTTATAATTTAATTGAAACTTTTCGTGTATATTTTATATACTTTATAGATGTCTTACTTTGATATTTTAATTTAAATTTAGTAATATTCTAGCCCAATAAGTAATTGATATTTAACATTGATTTTCGTTGTGTAAAGAGAGATTCGCAATGTCGTATTTACTAAGCAATTTATGGTTTTTGGTATCGTCTTTTACGAAAATGCTCTTTAAATTAAATGGATTTGTAATTTTAGATATAAGTCATTTATACGAAGTTAAATTTTTAATTAAAAACATTTGTGTTCCTAATTTGATACTTGTAAATAATATGTGCTTTGATTCATCTTAATGTGTATTTTACACTATAATAAAACTATGTAGACCCAAACCTGTAAAGAATTTTAATAGTTTTCCTACGGTTCTGGGTGCAATAAGTAATGAAAATGGGTACACTCCTGTGTCTAATAGGTCTTATTATTCGAACTATTTATGAAATAGGTTCTACTAATGTAAACCATTAGGACCCCTTATACATGGCGTAAACAATAGTCTATATGTTGTTATAATAACACAACCGTTTTAAGTAAAGTTTAGTTTATAATTATAGTAAATTACTTTGGTAGTTGCATGTGTCGCAAAACAATGGAAACCTCATTCGTTTATACGCGGTTATGAGCACGCCTCAACAACTCTAACTTTGTCTCAAGTTATTCTACGGATTAATATAGAACGTGATTTAAATATAACATTTGAATATTTATTTATTTTGGGACTTTGAATTGGGTAAAGCTGTCAGTTACCACAAGATGTTTGAATGTAAAATATGGAAAACAAATATGATAAATGCAGTAACAAAAAATATGATTAGCATTTGCAAATTAGCGTAAATAAGCACGGGTGTTATGAGAGGCGTAAAGTTAGTTACTGAACTAAAAACTCATTCAAATCTGGCCTGTGGGCAGAATACATAATTTTTACACATGTAAACAGTATAAATTTAATACATATGTAAATAGTATGTATTAATTACCATATTCCATAGTAAAATTTGTTTGAACACATCCGGGATTTAAAAGTTCAATTTCCGCGTGGATATCGCTGATTTATAATTGAGAATCTTCTTCATTCATTCATTTCCCGTACATGTTTCAACAAAATCTAATCGCAAAGAAAAACGTACAATTTAAATGCATTAAACAAACTTCCTAGAAGTAAACGTACAGATTTAAGATATAACCAGCTCCTCCATAATCCTGGCTTCTAAGATAAGAAAAGGAAAATTCAGCTCCATTAAATAACACGTATAAAACTGAAGGTTTTCCAAGATTGTACTCATTTTCTCATCATCCCTGCACTGATAACAGCTAAATGCCAAAGGGTTTTTTTCTTTGCTCACGTATCAGTATATTCTTATATTAATGATGATTATTATTTAAAAAATGTTCACTATTAACTTAAACTATGACGCGTAGTTATAAAAGTTACCTGAGTGTAATTTACTCATAATTAACATAACTCATTAAAAATATATTCAACAACCAAACAACTGCCATAACTTATTAAAATGTTTAATAAAAGATGAAATGCCATAACTTTATCAAAGGGATAAAGCTAATTCAATTTCCGACAGCCCCAAGTGCTGTGTCAATTTAACGGGTGACTTCTGTTTACTTACTAAACGAACTGATCACTATGTCCTTGAAACTAATTGATCCTTCAACCTACATATTTGTTTAATAAGCTATCAATTAGTACATCCTAATTAGCTGACATTGATACTATTCAAACAAACGCTTATATACATGCGTAATTTATAGCACGAAATAATAATCTAAGCGAGAAGGGACGTTATTCACGTCGTTTTTAATTGAAATACTTACAATGCAACATGTTTTTTGGGTGCCTTAAATTTCTTTATAGAGAGGCATACGTGATTATATGGCACCTTTACATTTTTGGGTTTAAGACAAGAGATAAAAGTAATTCATATCAGCACCAACTCAAACAGGCTATCAAGAAATAGGGTAGTCTATTTTATTATTTTACATTTTACCTGTGTTATGTTTTCTTCCAGCGTGATGCTAAATTATTAATTGAGGAAAAAGTTATTAATTCTCGAATGGAAGTTTGATTAAATCCACTAATAGCCCCAATTATTGCATTTAATATTGTAATAATTATAATTAAATTATTATTTATGTAGTAGAAAAGGAGAATCATAGGGGATTTTTTTTTGTCATGTTATTAAAATAAAGTCCTTCTATAATATTAGGAAATAAAAAATAGCATGGAGCAGATCCTATTTTATCAGTAAAGAAGAATTAATTAGTACTTCTCGTAAAATTAACCATTCAACATAAAAAACAGTGCTACGAGCTTAAAGGTGGGGGCGCTGATTTCTGTATGTGTTTCTTGATTATTTATTTTTAGTAATAGCCAAGTAGGTGATCATCATTCTGTGCTTGACACCGCTAAGGCACGATGGTTTTTTCACGATGTTTTTATCTTCACCGTACGTGAGTGCTAAATACGCACTTAGAAAGAGCAATTAATTGGTGAACGGTCGTGATTTGAATGAACGATCTAGAAGCGCACACTCAGCCACGAGGCTGACACTTCTCTATTCAAAACAAAATTAATTTCAAAATGAAATTCAAGTTCCTGTGCGCATTAGACTCAATAAATAAATTCTTCAGGTCAGTTTGTATCGACTTTACGATGTATAAATAACTTAATAATATGTAAAGTGCTACGATTTTGCTACGAGGCTACAACAGCTACGAAATATAGATAACTCATATGGTGCACCAATTACAAAGAGATTTAAACGGTAAGATTTCTCTTAAAAACTTTTAGTAGATAAAACTTCGATTATTCGTTAATGTCAAAACTCCTACTAAGAATATATGTAATAAACCGTTTACAAAATTTCTCACCGCAACTCAAACAGCAATAAAATCATGGAAGTGATCAAAGTTTAAACAACACAAGTTCTGTACCTCGAGCTCATTTTTATCAATTTCTCCCGAACAATATTGTTGCGAACGAGAATGAACAACTGTAATAGTAGACAAACTTCACAGAACAAACAAGTTTTAAATTTAAGCTCGCCTTATATTCCTACTGAAGATTAAACCGATTCTTGGTTTAAAAAATTTCCATACAAAACTGTTGTAAACTAGTGTTCTTTACTTCCTATATACGTGTGTAAAATTCTTAACTCTTATCTAGAACAAATAAAAATGAAAAAAAAAACCTGCTAACAAATACAATAAAACAACCAATGAATTTCAAAGTTTCCTAATCAAAGTGGAGTATGGGGTAATACATTTCTGAATCTGTTTTGATCGTTATAATCTTGAAAACTGAACTATTCATAATTAAATATACTCGTACATTTACTTTTCGAAATCTCAATCGCTTATATAACTCTCATAGCATACAAGCCGGACGTATTAAATTCAAATACCATCGCAGCACGTATAAGTTGTTTCAAATATTGTTTTCGGATGTTGAAATGGTGCAATCGTATTATGCCTGAATAATTTTAAATTCTATACAAAACGTAGCAGTGGAGGTGGGGGCTCCACATTAGACCTACATTCAAAATCCCGAATAGTATTCCAGTGATTCCAAATATATTACGCAATGCTCTATTAGTTTTCATAGTACACATGATTAAATTTCTAACACTAAAATTGAAGCCATAGAACGAATCTATACGTAACATTAAATTTAATACATATTTCGTGAGAATAGTGGAAGTTTAATCGTTGCATAGTTGAGTGTAACAGCTCAGTAAAAGGCAAACTATTTAATTACCATTAAACTTTACCGGGCGAGCGAGTCGACACAGCTCACTTGATTGTATTCATTAGAGAATCACATAATATTTTATTCAGGTATCTATAACTATTAATAGTAATGTATTCAACTAAGCGAGTATAACACGAGTGCCTTTAATGCAAGATACAAGTATTTTGATACGTAATAATGTAACAATTACATAAACTAATGTATCTAATAAAAACAATTGAATTGAATCTTATAAACCTAAACAAAGATTAGAAATTGCACTTCTCCAAGCTCCATGGGCAGCTTTTTAGAGCCATGATTATGATAAATTATTATTTTAATATCAAAGTTCTAAGTTTCAAGTACGTCATAATAAAATCGTTTTTCGTGTTATTACAATGAGAGATAAAATAAAAGAGTTAACACCTAACCATTTGAAGTTAGGTAAGCGAGCAACCGAATATAGCACTTTTTTCAAATTTAGAAAACGATAAAAACACTCCGCTTTGCATTTTCTGCTAGTAAAACCCACTCAGCAGCTATTCTCTTAGTAAAACCGCTTTCTTGGTGAGTGCGAGAAATTTTACAGCATTATTTTAAAGAATCTATTATTCCCTAGCGGTTAACTAACGTTTAGGAAAATTCCTTTCCTCATTCATTATTTGAAGTAAAATCCAATAGGATTACTAACACTACTATACTAATATTGTAAGGAGAAAAGATTTGTATTTTTGTATATTTGTGACGAATAAACTTACTGGACCGAGTTCAATTTATTATTATTAAAATGTTACTCAAAAATAAAAAATAAATGTCCAGGCTTGCTAAGCCAGAAGTAAAGAAACGGTGACACATGAACCCATATATATAACGACACTGAATAAATGAACACTACTAATGTTAAGAAGTTAAGATATCATGTAATAATTATTCACAGCAAATCGTAAAATAACGAGCCGAGTTAAATGTCTCAAGTGCATGCTTTGCATATTCATGTGTATTCTCTCAATTTACTTAGAGAATTAGTACATTTTACTGCAGGACCACTCTTGTAATTGGTTGCTCTTTATTTAGTTAAATTAATTTGCGTAATAACTTTACTCGAAATGAGCGAGCGTCATGTTCGTATGTTGTCTGTTATCTATAACAATAATATTTTAGTAGAGCTACGGCCCTATATGGGTCTTGTTCTCAGATTGTATCCGTTTCCTACATATTTTTATAGATAGCATTCTGTACTTGTATCATCGATTTTGGGATTGAGACATTCCTGTTTCTCACGATGTTTTCCATCACTTTACACGGTGCACAGCCGTGATACAAACGCATAAACTCATGTATTAGTGTCGCACTAAGCTACTAGAACAGCACTGCTCTACTATTAGATTGTGTAGATGTTTATTGCCAGTTCTTCGCTTCCGTTATACGCCCTTGATTTGAGAACTGGCAGTAAGTGTAAAATTTGAATAATTTAATTTATATTTCTTTTCTTACGTTCATAAGTGTACATTGTGTTACCTACATGAATAAATGATTTTTGACTTTCACTTTGACTGGATCATACGAACATTTAAATTAATTTTATATATTGTAAGCACATTCATGGTGAAAACAAGGGATTTAATAAAATTTATTTAAATATTTAACAGTATTAAACGCAAATATAAACGTTTTATACAGTACTGCCCGAAGGATTACGAGGGTAGATACTATAAGCAATTATTAAAAGCAATGTATGCCACAGATACTAACTGCATAGATAAAAACTATAAATTTAATAAGCGCGCTCTACGGAAACGCGATGTAATCTCATTTCAACTAAGTGTTATTCGGATTTGAGATCGTAAACTCGCCTTTACTAGAGGAAGACTGTCTATTTATTGCACTTTTGCATAAACGTTAGTTTTCATTTACACTTTATAAATGAAAACATTTGTTTCAATTGGATCGTGATATATGTTGCGATTGCTATATTTCAGTGTTTGTAATTACGTAGTGCAAGTTTAGGTACTTCAATTTAGTTTTTAGATTCAATTAAACTGAGTGTATATAAAATATTGAGTTTCATATCAAATACTATGTGTGTGTGTCTCAGTTTTTGAAATAAATTAACAATATAAATTACAAGACAAAAACTGGTTGAAATGTGAAATTTTTCCATACAAGAAACTACAATCCGAGATGGTTATTAAAACATTATAGAGACTGAAGAGAGAGAGAGAGGGTATTATAAACGAAATAATAAGCTTCCTATTCACAGCAACCGATAAATAAATATGCCCTATTATAAAACTTAGTTATTTCTCTGAAGATCTGAATCTTCAGTTCTGTGCCAGAGGCAATAACCTCCTTTGCAGGCTACACCTTAGTGTGACAAGCTATGACATTTCTACTAACACACCCTTTGATCTTTCCCTCAATTAGCTGTAGGCGTGACCTGGTACCGACCAGGTCACGCGTTGCACAATGCATGACCCATTCATTCATCTTCCATTGATTTACATTTTGTCTAAGCCATCTGAACATGCCAAAGTTCCGTAAAAATCATTTATTAAATTCTGGCAAAACCGCCAGAATTTAATAAAACTTAAGCTTTTCAACGAAATAAGCCTACTGAATTTATTTTTGGTACTATTCACTTTGTGGTATTTGCATAGACAATATATATATATGTATATATATAATTATATATAAATTTACTCGTCTAAAATTAATTTTATACATTAAAGCTTCTAACAATCATTGTGGCATTAAGCTCATTAGTGGCACTTAGTGATGTGGGCTAATTTGCTCACGATGTTTGCCGCCTGCACTAATGACATGTTGAATGTATAAACTGATGATAATACGATTGCAATTCAATGCAAAGTGGCGTAAGCGTAGCGTTTAATCAGCCTTAGATAAAAGCAATGAGACTGTATTTAATAGATTTTTAAATATAAACTATAGGACTCGAGGCCAACCTTATTTAAGTTTTTGACTAACGTAATTGACACTATTAATATGTGTTAATATATTAACATACAAATTAAAACAATGGACTGTTTTACGGGATTATATATGTTTTTACAGTATCTACATAGTTAGCATAACGTTATAGAAATGTTTTCCCTTCTATTAAAAAAGGGAATTACTAAAAATATCCTTAAACAGATATACATTGCATTTATCATGAGGAGTACTCAGGGGAATTATTCGGATTAACATCTGAAAGTGAGTTTCATAATCGGACGTCGAGGCAGAATAAGAAATTCCACCCGTATCACATCTATGTCCGTCTTCCCATAACAGCGTTTTTTAAGGCATGAGCTACCCCTCAATAAATCCCGAACCAATTCGACTTAGGGTCCATCAAGAAAAGAGCGTACCAATTTTTAAAACGGCAGCAACGCACTTGCGAGCCTTCAGGTGAGCTTCAGGTGAACCTGCTCCTTTGCCCCCTCTTATATAAAAAATAAATTATTGCCAAATAAAGTTCTTGTTCCTACTTTAAATACATAGGCACCTTTATAATTTCCTAAAAATTCGATGTGAACAATGAAATTACCTGTTTCCTTATTTGTAACGTACTTTACGTAAGTTCATTTACCCCTCATTTATCTTCCGAGGTTGAAAACTTATGCTTTGTGAAGTACTTTTGTAGCACACTGTTGTAATTATTATAAACTTCTTCCTACATTGAAGGAATAAGTATAAAAAAGCGTTTGGTTAATTAAGTTATATTTAGGTCGTGAGTATCGTACATATTATTATGTAAACAATTTTTTTTATACTGAACGTGCAACGTTTAAGGTAAGCGCCATCGTAAAACAAATGACGGTGTTAATGGTATGAACTAGATTTCAGAAAGGAATTCCATATTCAAAAACTCAGAGATTATGAAAATAAATTTTAATCCACATAAAATTCAGTGCCATTGACAGACACTCTTACTTATTTATAATAAAAACAAATAAGATCATAATTGATATTTTATTTGCGGCAATTTGATCCTATATTTATAACTGTTAATATCAATTAAAGACAAATGGTTGACGCAAAAAGTGCAATCCAATTTGAGAAGTCAATGAACGCAGAGCAATTATCGGAAAACTAATTTAATTGAAGAAATTGGAATCTGTCTCCATCGTTAAGGATGTTTCCTTTCGAGCCGTACCTACTTGCAAAAATACAGTTGCCGCAAGTTGAATTATCTTTAAAATTCTGTAAAACGATTTAAGATTTATGATACAACATAATCTATATATATAAAAGAAAGTCGTGTTTGTTACAACACTTATAACTCGAGAACGGCTGGACCGATTGCCATGGTTTTTGATTTGTTGGATTTGTTTCCGTCCCGAATAGCAGAATAAGCAATAAAATATCGGATAACTTATGGAATAACAATAAATTAATTAATTAGTTTTACGAATGCAAAAACCATATGGTGCCATCTGTTGACAAAACTACGCATCATTTTACGTCGAATTCGTGTCAGTTCAAGAAATTCCGATCTTGAGGTGAATGAGGAGATGCATAACCATGCTTTGATCCTGATCAAAAGATGTTGGATATCAGAAAGTGCTTAACATGCAGTATCGCCATATTGACGCTAGAGAGAAGATGCCTAATGTGTAAAACTGCCATTCTTCTTTCGCAACGGCAAGCAATAAAACATTTCTGTATTTGCAAAAAAGTTGTATTAATGTAATACTTAACATTAATGAAATCCTAAAATAAGTTAAATTAAAGTAACAACGATTTTATAAGGTTGTAGGGCGGAACGAAGTTAGCCAGGTCAGCTAGTATAGAATAAATATATCGAAAAATTTCAATAACGCGTATAAAACATGCCCATTAGGAATTGCTTGTTTCGAATTGTCTTGTCATTGTCGCTTTACCCACTTCGAGGACTGAATAAGTATATTGTAACAATAGATAACGGAGTGTAAAAATGGGTGTTAAGATAATAATGTATCTTCTTTGCATCGACTTCCGAGCCGGCAACATCAACAAATATTTGCCTTACACAGAGAAATCACGATTAATTTTTTCGTCTCTCATTTATTAACAAAAATTTCATTTCCATTAGTGGCTGGTAACATATTTTTTCACAACCTATAAGATCAATATACGAGGCTGCTGTTTTTCTGTAGCAAAAATTTATGAGCGATACATTGGGTTATAAAAAGCGATCGTGACATTTCGGGGCGCGAGCTCATTTAGCCCTTATCATGCGTCTGATAACGCAAAAATTGTTAGCGGCAGTGAATTGATGATCCCTCATTTTTATGTGCAGCTGTGGCTTATAAAATGTATCTTGGTTATATATAATGTATACCTGTAGATTAAAAAATATTCTAAAGATGTAAATTGTATGTGAGGTTAGAAGTACTAATGTGCGTCTAAGTTAATATTTGCATTGGAATTTGCAAATAAGAAGACGAAACGAAATTACATTTCAATATGCTTAAATACTTATATCTATTACTACCATTGCTTAAAGCGCTTGAAACGTGAAGTTATGTAAAAAGTGGGATAAATTCACATTTATTTAACTTTATAGTGCTTTTTAAAGGAAAGGAATCTTAATACCACTTTATTTAACAAGAAAGAACGTTTTAAAGGAAATCTTTAAAATACTTAAGTCTTTTCAAGGTTCACGAGCTAAGAGTATCGTTAATAAGAAATTAATGTGCAGTTTTAGATAACATTCTAGTTTAACAGTTTCCTAAAGTTTAGTACAGTCGATAGAATATGAGTAATATTTAGGTTAGGAATATTAGCCCATTCTACCCACATAAAAATTTCATTTTACAAAGTTGAGTATCGTTTTACGTTTAACCGACCTATTATAATATATGACGAAGTGGGTAATAATTAAAACCTTTATGCATGACCTGAATTTTAACAAAAATGTCTATAAATATATATTGTTAGCAGACTAACGCCACCTTGTAGCAGAAACCTATATAAAGCGTGGCAACACCGGCGTTGCCTCACTTTTATTTCGAGACTTCGTGCGGAACGGACTTGTTACTAACCTAACCTCAGTAGATTTTAAAAGTCTAAAGTACCTACACGTTCTAATCTTTTGTGTTCCTAATAATATGTTATTAGGATTTTAATATTACATTTCGCTGTTGGCCTGAGGAGCCTTGACAGCTCAGCTAGGACTGTTTGGGAGAGCGTAGCTCGGCGGGAATGCTTTTCCCGCGAATAGCACAAGGGCGTCTGCTGCGAGACTCGGACCTCGTCTTGGGCCGCCGCGGGGTGGTCAATCGCCAAAAAGGCAGGATGGAGTTCACTGGATTGAGCGATATGCGAAGTGAAGAACACGCGTGAACGCGGTTTTTTACCCTAATCTGGCTATTGAGGGCCGTACCAACCCAAATTCGTGATAAACAAGTTTCGTGACATTTCTTGAACTTGTTCCGCAACTGAACTCGAATCGACTACAGAGTCCAACGGCAGTTGTAGGAAAGAGTTTCAAATGATTTTTTAAATATTAATTGTCTTAAAGTTTCAGACGTCATAATTAATTACTTTTAATAATATTAATGACAATGGAATCACTTATTTTATGGACCATAGACCGTAATAGTCGTTAATTTATAGATTCTAGCAACACTGGCAAATCAAATAAACAACTAGTATTAACGGTTTGATCTAATTTGACTTTGACGTTGTTAATTTATGCTCTCTGTGACATAATGACAGTGGCAGCTAACAGTGACGCCATTGCTTCGACATATAGTAGTTCATATAGTATATGTAGAGCATGTGCGAACATTCATTCGTATGCGCATCCAATTTCAGTTGGAAAAAACATATCTGATTTATTTACGGACCATATAGGTATATAATGTACAATACTATGGCACGATATAATTTCTTCGTCAAAATATACGTACTTACAAGATGTATGAGGAAATATCGTTGAAAATTAGTTAATTTTAAATATTTTTTAGGTTGTTCGTGATTGACGGCAGATTCGTCATAGTATGGACAATGCTTCATTATCCATTTTAGATGAAACAAATTGTGTTAACCACAATATTATTTAGAACAATAATACTACTAATGCCTTTAAACTGTCTTGCTGAAACATTATGAAGGAACCCAATTAGGCTTTGGCACGTATTTAGTGAAGCAAGTTTAAAGACGGCTTTGAAAGTGGGACATTTGCAATTCGCAGTCCCATAGGCACTGAAGTTTAGTGATAGTATAAGGTGATCCAATATCGGCTTTCCTAGATTAGGAAATTATTTTGACTAATATTGAAGTACGTTTTGCTCGGGATATTTCTATACTAATTGGTTGTACTGCTATCAAGAGATGGCGCTACCATTCAATAAGACACGATAACAATGATGCTTGTTTAAAGTAAATAATTATATTAAAATTAATAGTAAAGAAATAATATTTTCATTCTTAAAACACAAGATGCCGATGCGTGGGAAATAAGAAACACCCTCCATTCCAGCCTAAGCTAATCGGCCAAGCGTCAGGGTCCTCAGGAAGCCTATAAAATATCCATGCTACGGCCTATATATTCACAAAATTTTCTGTCAGTAGCACTAATACCTTTAAAAGTTTAATCTTGATATTTTATGCGTACAAGTCAAAAATCATTCATTCATATAAGTAACACACTTATGAACGTCAAAAACGAAATATACATTCAATGCTTCTAATTTTACATTTATTGTCAGTTCTCAAATCAAAGGCGTAGAACGGAAGTGAAGAACTGGCAATAAACAAGATCTTCTATCTATCTATATATATAAAAATGAAACCCGTTTTCCGTTGCGCGGAAAATTAGAAAATTTAAGAATACTTAACCACCATACAATTCGAACTTTTTGATGTAACCTTATGGCGTTTGACATAACATTGACAGAATGCGTGGTGCAAATTTCGTCAAAGAGGATGTAAGAAAAATGAATATCGTTTAAAATAAATGGTTCGATCGGAGTTATTATATTGATAATATAATAATATGCGAGACAGAAAAACAAACAAAGAATGTTGTATAACATAAAGCATTAGAATAATAAACACTTTGATTCTGAAATATATTTTAATTAATTATACCAAATTGAAATCAATATTCATAGATAAGACAGGACAACGTCTGTCGGGTCCGCTAGTAAATAATAATAATCTCTAATATAGACTATATACAGTAGTTTCTAAAACTGGTACTGGTTATTTTATTTATAAAGAGTTTATAATATACTTAGGATATATAGCCACAATCCATTAACTACTTATTAGGTATTAATCGATATGTCGTTAACATTGAAATAGTCAAACCGAATGAATAAATCTCACAACGTGACATCGGTTGCCGATTCTCGGCCCAATTTGCCTATTTCATGTTAAATATGCAAAGCCAAGAATAATTGTGGTGATAGCTCCAATCAGTACTTGCATTCAATTTAAGAACGTTATTTATAACATAGATATTACTATAAAGAAGAGGTAATGGATCGTGTCATATAAATTAGCGAGCTGTGAAAACATCTTCCAGTTGAGGTCATCGTTTTCCTTTTTTACCTTTAACTTCTCAAAGAAAGAGCACTGAAATAAAGAATTAAATAGAAATTGTCGGTCTATGTAATTGTCGACTGAACATTGCTCGATCAACCAGTGGGCCATGTTTTTTTTACGATTTTAAGCCTATTGATTTTGTATAACTTAGCTCTACTTCTCTCTCTCTCTACTTCTGCCTATGCACAGACTTTTAGAACTTACAAGTTCTATTCAATGTCACCTATTTCAAATGAATTATATGATTGCTACGAGTGCTGATTAGCACATGTTACAGAAACAATTGACGGTATAAATATTTATAGTATGACGAAACTTCATGAAACCGTATAATATCATATTATGATTAAAAATACTGTGGCTAAATGAGATGAGAAGCGGTGAAAACATTTTGTGCAACAATTTTTATTTGAAAAGAATCTCTCATGAATAATAATATGGTTTACTTGCCTCCCCGATCACAATTAAAACTTCATCTCAAAAGTATTCGAGAGCTGTACCCTGCATGCATTCGCTTATCAAAGAGTTTCCCTTCAGCTTCCGCGTCTTTAAACGCTTTCGTAGCGTAGATGCTTCTAGACGCGTAGACTCTGGAGATTTCGATATCTATATTTACGGAAATAAATATATGAAGTAGTAAATTATTATTTTGTCGAAAAGTTGTTGGATGGACCTACAGCTTTTAGACAATCCTCAAAGGAAATCCGTTTATTAATATTTAATTATACTTTAGAAGAGATTTAATATGCATGAAAAGTTTATTTTATTATGGGGGCGTAGTTCAGATGATTAAGTGCTAATTAGTATGCAAGGGGGCGCTAAGTATCGATACCTGATAATTATTATTATAACATTTTTAGACTATAATAAGTAAGTAAGTGCTTTGATAAACAAAATGAATAAAAAGAGTGGCGGAGAGTTTATTGCCAGTTCTTCTCTTCCGTTCTACGTCCTTGATTTGTGAACTGGCAGTTAATGTAAAATTAGAAGCATTTAATGTATATTTCTTTTTTGACGTTCATAAGTGTACATTGTGTTACCTATATGAATAAATGATTATTGACTTTTGAATAAATACATACTTAATCTATAAATGTCGTTGTTGTTGTTAAAATTTATTAAGCATCAGTATTGTTCGTACTATGGTGCAAATTAATTTACCTTAATCTTTAGTGAGAAGGTAATGCCTTAAATCTAATCTGACAAGATTTAACTCTTACTCTAAAACATATTTAAATAAAGGAGTTGCAAAAGGAACATTTAAAAGTTTAATTAGCTAATGAAAAGGATCAACTTAAACGATCAGCGTTGCGGTGTTTGTTGTTTTTAAACTTTTGCGATTTATAATTCAAAACAAGCGCTTTAAACACAAGTTTACTTTAACAAGTTACTGTTGTCTTGGATAATAACTACCTAAAATTACTTTTCATAAAAACTAAACAAGTTCAATTATAATGATGGTTTCCCTGGAATTGGACTAATACCTGCGCCTAAATTTCAGCACTTCTTTCTTACTTTATGTAATTTAATACATTTCTTTTTTCTTTTCTCACAGTGGTTGCCTGGAAGAGTTCGCTCGAAAGCGATAAAGCCGCCAGTTGCCTTTCCTTTAGATGTAATAATGTTAAATTTTTATATTATAAAGCAACAAAGTGTGAATAAATAAATAATAAAATAAGTTTCATCATCGGACGTCGAGGCAGAATTCAAACTACCATCCGTATCACCTCGACGTCCGTCGTTCTACTGAAGTATTTCCGAACCAATTCGACTTAGGGTTCTTTATGAAAAGGCGTACCAATTCTTTAAAGGCCAGCAACGCACTTGCGAGCTTTCTGGCAATGTGTCCATGGGCGGCGGTATCACTTAACTTCAGGTGAGCCTCCTGCTCGTTTGCGGCCTATAACATAAAAAAAATCCAATTTGAATCCAGTACAGCTTTGTAGTTCTTAATAATAAAAAGGAAGCTTATAAGATAACTGTACATGGTATATACAAGTGTCGCGAAGATACTATAGTAAAAGAATACTTGCCATTATTTAAGCAAAACAGGTGCCTCATAAAACGTGATTTAAAAGAAGTAATTTCCTTTGGAAGCAGTTCGAATTTGTAATTAAACTTCGTCGGGAGGTCAATTGCATTCACTCAAAATTCAACCAAAACCTGATTGGAATCCAATTTCCTCACTCTTTTATTTCGACAATTTGAGGAAAATAAAAATTTAAACTTAAATCTAAGTGGTTTAATTACGAAGTTGCTTACTTGATAACAAATAAACATTTCCTTCCTCCCTGCGGCATAGGAGCGACTTATCTAAATGTTCAAGAATTTTACTTAGAACTTTTCCATTAATGATAGACAACTAACTAAGTATAAGGGCAAGTTCAATAAATAATAACTTCAACCGTTCTCTGTAACTTCAGTACCAAAATACCGATCCTGACGATTTTGTATTCAGGTTATTCTCTCATATCCATATACGCGCTGATGTCGCAACCTTGAAATCACGCGGAACAAAACCTCGTTATTGAGATTAGGATTGCTGTCGGTATCACTATTGAAAGTTATAGATCTGATCATCAAACCCATACATACAAAGTTCAATATATAAGCTAGAAATATATTACAAACAAAATAAACTTTCAATAAATATAAACAAATGTAATAAGATAACTTTTTCGCGTAAAAAAAATACAATACACTTACAAAATCGATAACACCCCAACACAACAAGTAAAATTAGTGAAAGACTTGGTAATAGTATTCGATGAAAAAATGGGTCTATCAGAACATATCGATGACATAACAGGCAAAGCGTATAAGCAGCTAGGATTTGTCAAGCGGTCGTGCAAGACATTTTAAAACATACATTACATCAAAAGCCTATATTTTGCTAAACAAGTCAACAAGACTTGTTTTTTTACATGCTATTCTTAATGGGCGGATAGATAGCCCCTATTCTCTGTCGTTAATTTCTCTTAAAATTCTTCCTCCTTAACAAGACACAGAAAATTGTTCCATGTGCCTCGTACGAACTCGAATTACCTGCATAATTCGCCAATGTTTCGGGTTTTATCTAACTATGACACTAATTATGAGGATATTGATATTTTCCACCTTACCAAAGAAAATGTGGGAAAGTATTTGAAGAGGGGAAGACTCTGATTTTGTTTAAGCAGCAGTTTGAAATATTAAGTATTATTTGTTGTTTTGAATGTTAAATTTCAGTTTTCTTTATATAGTTTTGTCTATTAATGTACTTATTTGTTTTCTGTTTTGTATATATTGAATTTCTATGTAATATATTTCGGTTTTCTGTATTGTCTAAGTGTTTTGTTTTATAATATGTATGTTAGCTGTAAGATTAATTATAATTAAATAAATAAATAAATAATTAAAACTGGTTAAAGACGTAAAGACTAGAGAACATATAATAACACAATACAGTTTCAAGCCTTACCAATGGAGCCTAAGACAAAGTAATTTCTGTTTCATTTATAGTTTATGACTAAGACAAAGATAACTATAAGCCATTCGAAAACTTAAACTTCAGATTTAATCTTTGGAATTTAATTCCTACTTAGGTCAGTTTTAGGCAGATTGCGAATACAAAGCCATAGTTTCCATATTCTTGAAACTATTTAATTAGCTTTGGGCGTACTCCAAAGTTATTAATTTTAACGTTAAATTACAAAATTTGTGAGTTAATATCAGAGATAAGTGTATATACTAAAAGTTCTGTGAAAAAAGTTTTCTAAAAACGATGTTAGCATGAGAAGTTGGACGTCAATAGCATTAGTTTGACTTTACGGAGTTTTCCCAACTGACGGTTATTAATACTTTGAAATTGGATTTTTTTAAAATATTTTTACTGAATTTAATGTTGTTGCTTATTATAAAGTAACTAGCTGACCGGGCAAACGTCGTTTTGCCATGTATATTTAAAAAAAAATAGGGGTTGATCGGGTGAAAATTAGGGGTTGTATGTATTTTTTAATGCATACAGCATTAAAAAATACATACAACCCCTCCAAAATTTCACATAAAAAAATTAAAATTAAAAATTTTGTCTAAAAAATAAAAAATAAAATTTAGGGGTGGACTTACCCCTAACATTTAGGGGGATGAAAAATAGATGTTGGCCGATTCCCATAGATACCGGATAAGCACAAAAAATTTCATCAAAATCGGTCAAGCCGTTTCGGAGGAGTATGGCAACGAAAACTGTGACACGAGAATTTTATATATTAGATAAACAATCAGAATCGGATGTAAAGAACATTTCATTTATACTCATCAATTCAGAAGAACAAATTAATGTAAATTTTAATTAATTATTATAAAGCTTACACCAGAAACGTACGTATTACACTATTAGCTAACAAGTTTTTCGATAGAAGTTGAATTAAGAACCAAAGCAAGTGGAAAAATAAAAAGCAAAACAAGGTTGGTTTTGGCAATTTAGTGGAATCTAGTTGAGTGATTCTGTGAGATTAAGCGTAACAAATGGAACGTTAAATGTTTCCTTTGAGTAAATAATAATGAGGTAAGCTGTCTAATTAAATAACATGTAAAATAATATTAAATACATAAATAAACTTCATAGGTAAGTTAAAGCTTACATTACTTCACGAGCAGTGTTTCACGGTTCATTTGTGGTGAGAAACAAATACACTTGCTTATTTAACTCAATGGTTAAAGAATATTTAACATTTACCCTACGTTATGTCGGTGTTAAAAAATCTTACAAATCAAATTATTCATTATATTTTATTATTATAACTATAATATGGGAGTAAAATTACTACAGTTTGGAAAGGAATTAATATCAAATTACAATTTTTATTTTTTTATTTCTTTCTCTCCCTCTGGGAGGGGAGTTTATTGTCATTTATTGTCGTTAGTTCTCGTACGCCGGTAGCCATTGACTTAAGAAAATTTATTATCATTCAATTGTTTTTGACCTTACATTGCGTTATTTATACGGATATGTTATATTCATGTTCATGCACTTACTAAATAGTGAGGCAAAAAGCGTATGAAGTGGGCAGTATGCAGAAACCTAGCTCACGCGAGTAGCAGTGTGTGCGTTCAGCGAGGATTCGACATGTTAGACAACATTGCATTTTATTTAACAAGACAAATAAAATCAAATCTTATACATTAATAATAAACACTTTTATATCACAATATTACAAAACAGTTATATTGCTACAATATTACTGAAGTATTGATAAACATTGGCATTATATTGTATTTTCAGTGTTTTTAGGTTTCAACCAGCAGTTAATTAAATAATCACATTTGTTTTTATCAGTCAAAAATAATTTATAGAATTTAAAATATGTAATAAAAAAAATATTTGGTAAATTCTTAAAAGGCCGGCAACGCACTCGCGAGCCCTTGGCATTGAGTGTCGGTATGGGCGGCGGTATCACTTAGCATCAGGTAAGCCTCCTGCCCGTTTGCCCCCTGTTCTATAAAAAAAAATACAGTTTTACATCTAACAAATGAATTAAGCCCTAAAACTCAATTATTAATTATTGCATTAAGCCAGTGTAATTTATAAGACTTTATAAGTACAACAAGGTTTATGGCACAAGAAATTCAAAATTTTCAGCTTAAAACCTACAAATTAGAAACCAAGCGAAGTTTACTAGGTTAACATTAAATATGATAATTATATTTAGAGCAATTATAATATTTTCTCGTTATACTTAATATCTATTCATAAATGCAAATCGCCAAATAACGAGCCAAGTTAAGAATCTCAAGTGCACGTTTTGCATATTCATGTGAAATTTATACTTCCACTTCATTCTGCAAGGCTTGGTAGCTTCTGTCCAAACCAAAGAGTTAATTTTAAATTAGTTTATATCAAAACTTGACTCCAAAATACATTCTTATAAGAACTGGCAATAAACACTCCGCCACTCTTTTTAATCGCCTTTTTTTTTTCACAACGTTTGTAAGGAGCTGTAACCATTACACCATGTTCAAAATGACTTAATTAGTAATTAATAATAATAACATAAATTTAAAAAAGCAAAGACTTGTCCTCTATCATCAGGAGGCATGGTGAAATAGGAGCACGCACTTACATTCTCGTGGGAACAACGCGCCACTTCAGCCAACACTTAACGAGTGTTAGAGAAGGATAAATTCTACTTATTAGGGATAATTGTGTCCTTTATATTATATAACCTATAGGTACGTAGATATTATTGATTGGGACATCGTTTGTCGACACGAATCAAGCTAATAAATAATTCATGGAGGAAGGTCTAAGCCTAAGGTTAGCAATACTGTTTCTCCGTGTATAAATTAGGGTTATCTTGAGCGGCGCAATTTTGTGAATATTTCAATAATAAATATCAAATTTGAAATTCTGAAATACTGATGTGAACCATGTTTGTTAATGGGGTGAAAGATCTCACGGGTACTTTTTTATAAGTCAAGATTAAGTTTTTCTTATAAACTTTTATCTCATAAAAAATGGTCTTGAATTGTAAAACAAAAGACAAAATTTGATTGTGATTGGTTTAATGAAAAACGATTGCGTCTCTATGGCTGTTTGATAGTGATTAACATAGTAATCAAATAAAATATACCAACGTTTCCTATGTTGCACATTTGCGCCTCTTAGTTTGGTTTAGATTCATAGGTAGATTTATTAATTTTCATAAGTTGGCGAAATTATTTAACAATCGATTTTATTAACTTAACTTACGAACAATTTCAGATGAACGCAGAACCACAAAATGTCTGCCTTTCACATAAAAAACAAAAAAAAATAATTGTAACTTTCTGCTTGATATCTAAGTATTATTATAATACATATTGAGTTATAAACAAGTAACATAAATTAATATAACAAAAAATAATAACTAACCTCAAAATATAATACTTTCAGGCAAGGTTCCGAAGATACTGGCAGCGTTTCTCTTTGAATAGCTAGGCTAATTCTTTGTGCGAGGTAGCTGCCAGCTCTTCGGTCTCTTGTGATAAACTGTGTGTGTATGTTATTCTATTAATGTGTATGTTATATAATTAAAGGTTGATCACCTCCTTGCCTTAAACATTATACAATATACATTCTTTCAACTATTCATCTTTAGGAAAGTATATGAAAACTAAACATAAGGAAGTATATAATACGTAAATTTGTAATACTGACATCGAAAAGAATTGTTGAAATTAAAGGGTGGCATTGGAGTTATGAATATATTTTTGGTTGCGGCTTATGACAGTGCATTCGTTATGTGACTGCGTGGTTCTATAGTTATGTTGTATGTGGTGTATATTTTACATATTAATTTTACACACTATATTATTTTTATATATATCATAATATTTGACAGAAGTTGGTTAGACAAATATAAAGAGACAACTGACGGAAAAGTAAAGTAAGACGATAAGACAGTCAAAGCGGAGAACTATAATATAACAAGAACGAGAAAACGCGACCTGAATATTAATAAAAACAGGACCCGCATAGAAATTAATAATAATGCTGACGTCAGCAATGCTGTAATGCAATAAATAAGTTTGTTGGCATCAGCCATTTCTGTACGACTTTAGAGACTATTTGGGCTTCTGCTTGGTTCGACCGCTCAATCGACCTGAGACCGCATTTTTTTATTGGAAACTGACCGTTGGCCGTGACAGCTCAGCTCGGCATGACTAGGCGTGCGTCTCCAGGAAGATCTTGCCCGTCCACGGCTTGGGCTGTCGTGGGGGTCATCGGTGAAGGACAGGACGAAAGCACAGTGGAGTGAGCGAAGAACAAAGCGACCTCGCCTTCCCCGATGAAGGTGGTGTTTTATTCTAGTCTGAATAGGCTTTGCTGCTCAGGCAAACTTAAACCTACTTTGTTATTAGCTAATGTAATGAGATCATCTGGATCAGGCAGGTATGCGAGCGCTGGCGCAAATTCATGAGTATTTCGATTGGAACACTTGCAGCTGATGGCTATAGTTGGGGACATAATGCGTAAAGATCAAGCTCGTATAGGTCATAGCAACCAGTGGATGTACTTATAGCGACCTGAAATTGTGATTAAAATTTCTTAAAATTTTGTGGACTCGTTTCGCGACAGTCGAACGGCAGTCGGAGACCGAGTGCACTGATAACTTTAATATCGACTGTCTTTAAATTTCAAAAGTGCTAATAAATTACTCTGAATAAGAAAAATTACAAAAGACTCACTATTTAATAGTCGGTAATTTACAGAACTAGCAATATTGGCAATTCAAATAAACCACTAGTATTAATGGTTCTGAACGTGGTTTGACTTTGATATTGTTAATTTATAAGCTTTATGACAGCATTTGACACCATTGCTCCTACATATAATTATAGAAATCAGTTTTAGCCTCGTGCATAAGGGCGCAATTCTTAACCCCAATGTAATAATATTTTTTTATCTGACAATCTAATGATATTTGTACGGAAAACTTCGTGAAACCGGCCATGTGATAGATTGAAGTAAAAAGAAGGCTGAAATAAATTTGACTTATTTGTGATAATAATGCGTTTTGTACGAGAAAGTGATAATAGATAGAGCACACGGTTCGAAAGGTCATGGTCGTTAATCGTTCTAAAATCAAACATACATCTAATGTTAAAATGTATATATTCTAAACTAAATATGCTGTGAGTATCCATACAATTTAAACCTCATTTTGCAACGCCATGACGTATGTCAAGCGCAAATAATTTATCTCTAAAACTAAAATCTTGTGTGTTTAGGACTGATACTTCAGAGGCGTGGGAACCTCCATCTTAATGTAGTGTGATATGAAAGTGTGTTTTCTGCAGACATTAAATTTTGATGAACGTTATAAAATAGAATAGTAAGATGCAATCTGTAAGGGATAATGTGTGCGTGTACTAGGTGTACACACGTAAGAAGTGAAACTTCTTTATGACCTTATTTTTCGAAAAATGATCTACTATATGCAACTTTACAGAAATTGGTTAAATAAAGTTAAATTAGATAAAGTTTATCAAAAGGCTTTTATTATCATAGACATGAATACAAATTATTTCATTTTAACTTATTACTGTACTACTATGTAGTATTAAGATTATTACAGAATTTCATTAATTGTAATAGAATTATTAGTATTACTATCATTGTTATCGTTATTATATATTTTTGTTACTAATGGCTTCGAATCTCTTCGAACCATTAGTAACAAAACCAACGCCGATAAAGAAGTTTGACTTCAAAAAGCAACATGGCGCGTAACCTGCTACAAAATTTCTCGCATACGTCGATAAAGAAGTTTCACTGCAAAAGATGGCGCGTAACGGAAAAATATGACGCGTAACGAAAAAATGTTACACTAATTTTTTTTCCAACCCCGATAAAGAAGTTTCACTTCAAAAAACAAAAGATGAAATAGCTAACTCTTAGACGTTAACACCACGACGTTGGACGTAACGCCACTTCGTAAGTCTACGCGTGTCGCGTGTCAATCGAATGGAACGCGCAATCGTTTCGTCTTTCGATTTATGTTCTGACCCTGGTTTCCGGTTTCCGGTTAGACCAATCGCAATCAAGCGAAGAAGTGTTTTCGTTTATCTTTCTAAAGTAAGCACAATTTAATTATGTTTAAACATAAAACGAAATCTTCAATTCGGTTTAATATTTTAAGCAAATGTAATGTTATTGTCAAAGGGAATTAATTTTGTTCTACTTACAACTCGGCACTCGTACTAAGTAAACTTACGATAATTAATAATTGAACTTTCTAGAACTGTTGATTCAATTAATTTATTTGTCGCGAAATACAATTTTGCAAGAGGCACTTCCATGTATACAGAGTTTATAATTTCTAAGTTACAATTAATTATTAAATTTATGAGTCTATACAAAAAGTAATTCGTTTTCCTTTATTTGAGCAGTTTGCGATGTTTCGTGTGCGTATAAATAATTTTACTCAATGTGACATTGTTGGTTTTAGTACCTACTCAAAAATCGTTCTATGTTTACAACTTCATAATGGTATTCCACTTAATACGAGATGGTACATCCGCTAATTTCAGAGAGTATGTTTAGACTGCCACGTCGCTGAGTCCTTGGTAGAATGCGAACGCGACCCCGAATAACTCTGCAATGCGGCTGTGTTGGTAGTACCCAAAACGGTTTTAGTGGTTGCTCGTCCGGTTCTCACAAAAATAGAGCCTAGTGTGTTTCGAGTACCTCATAAACTTACTTACTTTTAGGGGATGCGCAAATGCTTTCCCTCTTGGATATATAAATCAAGTGTTATATATTTTAAAACAATTGAATTTTATTTTAAACAAATCTAAATTTTTATTCTCCAATATGCTTCCCCTTTAAACTCTTCATATAAGTCGTATAAAGCTTATATATATGTAGATTTATAATATTATGTTCAAGTCTTTCTATATTTAACTCGTTGACTTTGATTAATGTTTCGCAGAAATAGGGTCGATTGCGTAAGACGAGAAACGTAGATCGTAACGAAATACGAGATATATATGAGATATTCTAAGGTTTGCATTAATACGTATATTAATTATAATTGTGTATACAAATGATTTTACTGACTCATCAACGGAAAACGGAATTTACTTTCTTCCATAAATAATAAATGTCACAGTTCTTTGGAAACCCATATTTATTTTATAATACACTTAATTGTAATAAAGTGAAAGCGAATCCACGGTCAGTAACTGTAAATTCATTTCTCTCTAAAGATTATTAGTTTTTTGCTAAATTACCTAGAATCTAATGTCATAATCATAAATAAATATTATTATCAAATTCACGTCAAGGCAGAATATGAACGTTTCCACAACTTAGCGTTTTAAGGCCGTTTATGCACTATGTAGAACCAGCTGCTCACTGAAGATTTCCGAACCAATTCGACTTAGGGTCCATAACAAAAGAGTGTACCAATACTTAACTTCAGATAAACCTCCTGCCCGTTTTCCCCTTATTATATAAAAATAATAATAAAACCATCAAAGCAATATTGGATTTAGAATCCAAAAAGAATAAAATACAACATCACGAACATATATATATGTACACGGATACACTTACAAAAGTTAAGCTTCGTAAACGTGCGGTTTTACTGCTTTGAGCAGTTTCTTCCAAACGAGAATTGGTTGTATGTATAAAGTATGAAATATATATTATGTATGAAAAATCTCTAAGTACTGAAGGTAAAAGCGAGTGTATTATTCTTTTATTACCCATAATGCCCCCAAATGACCCTCATACCCTGACAAAGAACGAGGCTGTTCAGATCTCAAATAAAACGTGCTCTTTCACAGTTCCCATTTACATAATGTTTTTCCGTTCCACGGTAATGCCTGAGGTTGTACGAGATTGCTCTTGTATAGTCAAATATTTGCTTATTTGTATACGAAGCCGAATGGATAAGTCGTAAATTTTTTATACAATTCGACAAGAAAATATTTTTATATATACCTATAGCTTTTATTACAGCTTTCGTTTACGAAAACGCAAGTTTGTATCGTCATAGAATAGTGACAGATCTTACAAATAGTAAACTTTAAACAGAGCAGCTATTTCAAAATAATTGAACAATTTTAGTTTTTGTCATAACTATTTTAATTCTTATTCTATTATTATGAAAATTGGCGTACAAACAAACAAAAGGGTTTTTTTGAAACAAAATAAAAATAATAACATTAAATTACATTTTTTTCTATAAAAATCACATGTTTCTATGAAAGCCGTTACTTTACCGACTGATTAATTTGAAATTTAAAACACAGAATTTTTAATGTAGACGTAATATTTAGGCAATGTCGTAGCCAAATATGATAAAAAATGGTTTTTTTCGTTGAACAACGATCATGACTATATATCCTAAATAACTAGTTATTAAATCATCATAACTGCAATCTTATTTAACTTTGCTGAAGCAAACACATTCAAAAGATTTTTTCTGGATGTTAAGATGTTATTGAACTCATTTTGTTAAATATTAGGCACCGGCGGTAAAGTTGTACAGTAAAGTAGTAATTGTATTGCATTTTATTCTGCTGAAAATTGGCTTTCTATATATATCTTCTTTGAAATAGTTTTTTTATTTAATATTAACATAAATTACCCTTACATATTATAAGTGATGTCCCTGGCCGCGACTCTGTAGGAATGCGATATACTCAGAAACTACCGAACGCTGTACGAATTTCCCAATTATTATACTTTTCATTAATATTACCAATTAAAAGATATTGTGAATTCTGAGGAAGGTTCAGTGTTAAATAAAAGTATGTATTAAAGAGGTCGCAGAAACTACTCTGAAATGCAAAACATGTGGGTGGTATTGCGGAAGCTAATTAAATTATGAATATAACACACGTTTAACAATGAATAATGTTGCAAGACCTGCAAATAACCTTTTTTTATAATTTAAATACTCCACGAATAATTTGCAAACAAAACTTGATATTTGGTGCATTAATTTCTTGAGTTCTCTTGGTGCAAAATAATGTGATTTGCCGCGTCTGTTAACACAATTAAAACTTTTGTTTCACTACAACAGTGAGATAAAAAGTAGGTAATATTTTCTTTGTTCTATAAATATTTTACAAATGAATGTGGAACGAACATATTTTAAATAGTAATTTGGAAGTGAAGTTGTGAAAGGTTTTGGCATGAAATAATTAGGACAGTTGTAATCAATTTTTTTTTAAAGACAATTCACACCAATTGACCTAGTCCCATGTTAAGTTGGTGAAGCTTGTGTTATGGGTACTAGGCAACGGATATACGTACATATTATAGATAGATAGATAGACATATAAATACATATTTAAACACCCTAGACCTAAGCACAACACCAAATGCTCATCACATCGATGTTCGTCTCAGCCGGGGATCGAACCCGGGACCCATGGATTCGCAGTCAGGGGTACTAACCACTAGACCAATGAATCGTCAATAATAATAAATGTTGGGAGTCCTTTTTAAATTGAGGTCATTTAAATTAGAAATGTAATGTAAATTACAGTGGAGAATTGAATTAAGTTTTAGATATCAAAACATTGATTTAAGATTTTATTGAAGTAGTTTGTCAGCTTATAAATCAAATTGGCTAAGCTTGCGATTCTGAACAGGCGGCCGCAAGTTCAAGCCCCGGTGAGCTCTATTTATTCTACGGGCTAAACTAATACAGAATTGTGAGACACAGACCTTAGTTGAGCGTCACCAGTTTTCATATCTAACGTCTTTATGTTTTTGAATATTAATACAAAGCCGTCTAAGAAAATTGGAAATTCGGAAATTTCTTGTAGTAAGAGCATACTATTTTAGCAGTATTACTAACTTGTGTAAATTATCCGTAAATTATTTATAGTAAATTGCTTAAAGGGGCCAAACAAATAAACATTGGCTGGTTTCCAAAATATCATGGAGTTGGCGTCGTAACCGGAGCACGATATCCACTAAATTGGTGCTAATTTCCTTTTTATTGGCTAATAATTACTGCCATTGTGGTTTGTGACTGCTGTTATTGATTTTATGTAAAAATTTTATACTAATATAGTTGTACTCTGCGGTTTCATTTGCCTTAATTAGATTGAACAATGATATATAGACCAGTGCCGATAATTTTTGAAACCTAAAAAAATTACAGTAGGATGAAACCCATTAGAAAAGCAGGGGAATATGATCGAAATGAAAGGAAAAATAAATTACGGTCGATCTGAGGTCGGGAAGGGGTAGGGGGGTTAGTTTTAAGGGTAAAAAACGGTTTATCTCGATTTCCGGCAAAACTACAAGTCCTATCGAAGAAAGTTAAATGGCAAAGTTGGAGGTAATAAAAAGATCTAAAACTTTTGTATTCACACATTTTTCACATAACCTCAAAATTTATGTGAAAAATTCAAAAAACCAAGTTTTTGGTTTTTTATTTTTATCTTTAACAAAAATATATTTTTTTTAACGAAATTTGGTGAAAACTTACCTTTCTATGTCCCAAATACACTGTAATTTATTTGATTAAAATTATTTATTTGTTCACCTTATTTTGAATTAATATCGAAAAACACCCTAATTTTCAATCGAAAATTCTGACGTCAAAATTTCAGCTTTTTTCAAAAAGTTGGTGTGCTTTCAGTTCGTTGAAATCTCTACTTTTCTATGGTAAAAAAAAATATATATATATATATTACCATAGTAAATCTTCTCAGAAAACGCAAAAAATCGTAGGCAGTAACGCCCAGACCTGTCATCCCCTTCCCTACTTCTCTATAAATCTTCTTTAAATTATAATCAGATTTATTACTATTTTAAGATAACTTTTATATACCTGAGTGACCTAAAAAAACTTAAAACTCAACCCCCCTACCCCTTCCCGACCTCAGATCGACCGTAATTTATTTTTCCTTTCATTTTGATCATATTCCCCTGCTTTTCTAATGGGTTTCATCCTACTGTAATTTTTTTCACTTTTTATTTATTTTAAAGGCTATCTGCACTGGTCTAATAGTCATCATGGTTAATATACTATTCAATAAATAATGTTTAAAATCAAAGTAGTTCCAGAGATTCATTTCAGGTTTATAAATATATTATAATATTGTTTTATTTATTTAACACTTCGTTAGAAACTTTAGTACGAATTGTAATGTTTAAATAATAAGAAGAGCTACGGGCTCGGTCTATCGCTTTCGAGCGAGATCGCTGAGGTTGCCTGGATGAGATCATCCAGGCGACATTTTAACCAACGTAGAGAAAAGAACGAAAAAACAATTAAAACAGATGTAAAGGATACATAAATCATTGTGATATCTAAATTACGTAAAGTAAAGTTGTACAGTAGAGATTTAAAGAAAGATAGAGAAGGAACTAGCGGATAGAGACAGGAAGTGAGTTTTCTGCGAAGGAGTTTTCCCCATTCAAAGACAAAAGCCATTTGACAGACAAGTGTAGGGAGTTTTTCCCTAGTGAGTGTTCTATGAAAGTATCTCGTTATCACATAAATTAAATGAGCTTGGCTATCGTATAGCAATTATAATGGCTTTGCCCTGAAGATGATATTTTATTAGCTTCCGCTTTAATTAGACTTTGTGATAAATGTTAGTTTAATATTAAACTGCTCATCAATTCTAATTAAAATTCTAACCAATACTTTATCAGTTTATGCCATACAAGTAGCTTAGAAAAATTTGTACCAATACCTGTTTTGTTCTCTATAATCCCAATATTGATTTTAATGATTGACTGAAGAAATAATACATCAATTAGAGTCCTGTTAAATTAATGAAAATGCACCGATTGTCATATCATACAAGAACGATACTCAGAAAGAAAACTTTATTAGCCATATTCTAGAATCGCATTTCTCATTCAAATGCTATAATTAGTATACTATGTTATTGACTAATGATCTTGGCTAACATTACGTATTCCGGATATAATTTCCGGCGTAACAATACTCTTTTTGGGTTGATGAACATGATGTCTGGGCACCTAATTGTTAACATAGTGATTAATACGCAGAAATATGGTTGGTGCGTTACATGATTTGAAACATAAGCTTAGTGTATATTATATATTTAAATGTATACTGTATAGTTGACTACTATACGCGTTTTTGAGAAATTTGGTAGTGTTTAGAAAGTTGGCAATCTATAAATATCCGTTTTGATTTTTCACTGTCACTAAATAAAAATGATCGTGTAATAATGATATTGTACGCTTGAGGCAGTTTTAATTTAATAATAGGATATATATGTACGACGGAGGTCGGATTGAGAAGAATAAGAGATTTAAGATTGTGACTCTTCGCACAAGAATGAGGACTGACGACGAAGTTCAAGGAGCGTGGAGAAAGTAAGGTGGAAAGTCAACGGTCAAAGTACCTGCCAATGAGTGTTATGAACATTGTCGTTTAGGTAGGTAGCTCCAGGTCACGGTTGAGATCGACGTACCTCTTGTAGAATGCCCCTGTAGTGTTTGGGTATGGGAGTGGGCACAATGCGAAGACTACGCTAGCGCAGGTTTTGCATGGACGGATACAGGCCTTGTATATTCACCGTGTGTCAAAGGGACATCTGTATCCTATTATTTAGGAGGAAATATAGGCGGGAGAGGACAAACGCGGCCTTGTTGCGATCGGTACGTATTTGCCGAAGGTCATACCACTGTCGAGTCATAGATATTTGATGGACTTTTGCCAAGGTACGGCTTGCCCGTATAGGGTTACCTCTTTTTGAAGCGGATTTTTTTTTAATATAGAAAATCCATTGGTTAGATGTTACGTACCTAGAACCTACAGCCTCAAGACTGTTCGCTAAATCCAAAACTGCTCGTACAACAACAAACTACGCAACATTTTTCAAAAAGATGTTTTTTTTAATTATAACATAAAATTAGTAAACGGCATTAAATAATTAAATATCCATTTTCCAGCAGGTGTACGTAATCAATTTGCCTGATGTCCATGTCTGACACTCGAGCCGGCAAAATGTTTCACGGAAATTATTTAAAAGTACTTGAGCAATTTTAATTTTTTTAATGAAATATTTTAATTAAAAATAATTTTTGTGTGTTTAACGAACTTTAAATATATTGGATCTGGCAGGAGTTTTATATTTTACGGATATTCAAAAGACAATATTGGTAGTTGACAGTCGCCTACTTTGGGTCTCAAATAGTATTAGTTGTTTACTAATCTTTCATTTATTGGCAAGTATAAAAGTTGAAAAATATATTCAGTAATTGGCTGATTAATTTTAAAATAACGCATTATTAAGCGCCTATCTGGCACCTAATCCACAAAGTAAAAACTAAAATTGGAAGTGTAATAATTTTGTATGTTTACCAAAATTGTCACGCATTTTAGAATATATAGCTTGTAACATATACTGTAGAAAATGCATTATATATATGATAACGTGTACATAATAAATAAAATAATAAGGTATGTTGATGTTTGTTTCATTAGTTAATATACACACATCGTTACATATAAATTTAAATTAAACTAGAAACAAATGGCCCGCATAGAAACCACGGGAAAGTAAAGGTTTAATGCCTCTAATTAGCAATTTTAACGAGAGTTCAAGGGCGGAGTACCAACCACTAATTTGCGGAAACCTTACGAATCCTCTATTTCCACTTGTCTTTGATATTATTAAGTGCTGTTAACTAATATTACACTTTAGATTAATTTAAGACACGTAAAAGATATTAGATATTTTCATTGATATTAAAGAATTTGTTACTACGTCGCAAATCGAAACTTAAAAAACCATTTACTTAATCTTTAAAATAAAAAAAATTCCTCAATCTATCCTGATCTAGTGCGATATTGAGAAAACTATTCACAGTACCGGAGATAGATTACGGAGGACAGATTACACGCTGCACTTCTGTGCGTGATACATTTGCGATTTAAAGTAAGAAAGAAGATCTAAAATCAGTAAATTATTCTAATTAACGATTATTGAATTAGGATTATAAAATCAGTATTAGCCTAAAGTTACAGTATTTTTGTTTTATTACATTTCTTCATCTAAGGTACCAATGACTAAGGTCTGAATCATAGCTTTCTCTATCTAATTTTTATCAACTGTTTTCTTGGCCAATAAATAAAATAAATTGAAAAAGCCTTTTTATTTCTTGCAAAAGAACAAAGTAAACTTAATACTATTTTTACACATATTTTTAAGAAAGTAATTTACACAATTTTTTGTTTTCTAATTTTTATATCTATGTCCCAATTATTTTGCAAGAACCTTTCCGCAGGTGTAGGCCTCCTCCAGATATCTCCAGGTATCTTGATTTTGGGTGAGCTGCATCCAGCTCGAGCCAGCCATTTGAGCAATGTCGTCCGCCCATCTCGTAAGCGGTCTTGGCCAATAGGATAAGCTTTATAACCTAAACAAAACATAAAGTACCCGTCATAATTTCCTTTCCCTCATAAGCATGTGATGCGAACGATGCGAAAAATGTTAAATGGTAGTTTAATTACAATAATTATTATATACATAATTCTAAATATAATTTTGTTTATTTTATAAATTTTTCGATCTCGCTATGCATTGCTGGTCATGAATGACCTAAAATTCGAAACTCATTTTTAATTTTAAGTGATAGTGCAAAGCTTCAGATTTCATTTAATGCATATGCAGATTGCAGTCACGCCACGGGAACTTTTATTCATTACGAAGGTGATTGGAAAACGAATTACGACAAAGTTTTTCGAATTTTATGAATTTTCACAGTGTATTATAACAGGTACGTAATGTCATTTTTTACCAATTAAAATCTTTTGACGCGTTAGGGAAAAATGATGAGCGTAAATTTTTATTTATACTAGCTGGCCTGGCGAACATCGTACCGCCTAACAGTCGATTCTTTTTTTTTAAATACTTATTCTGCTATTCGGGACACCGGTCTAGCAAGTAAGATAAAAAAAAGAAAGTTGATAAGATAACAAATACATTATGTCAAAAAATAAAAATTTACCTTCCCGGAACCCCTCCCCTAACATTTGAACTTTAACATTTGATATGGTATTAAAGTTCAAATTGACTTTTAAGTATTATTACGAATATTTTGTATGGGAATATAGAAATGTGTTTTTTTAGACTTTATCACTCATTTTTTTTTTAAATTTTTCTCTCCGTAAGAACCATCCTCGTACTTCAAGGAATATTATAAAAAAAAATCAGACAAATCGGTCAAGCCGTTTTCATGTTATGTCGTGACAACGGAAAAGGGGTTTCATTTTTATATATATAGATTGACACCTTTCTCCTTGAAGGGCTAGGCAGAGACCACGGATCTCCAGTTGCTACGATCCTTATATAACTCTCTCGCTTCATCCACTGATATGACATTCACCATCCATACTCGTCGGTTACAACTTATACATTCTGTACCTTTTGGATTTTGTTCATATACATCCGACAGTGCCATCTCTACCCGACTTCACCATCCAGGGTTGCCTTGTATATCCAACTTGTAAGCCGCTTCTCATTTGTCCGTTCTACATGGCCAAACCACCTAAGCATACCCTTTCGTATCCTTGTCACTATGTCCTTTTTTAACCAACTACTCACGTATATCTATAAATTATGCGTTACTTACAGGGTGGGCTTTGGACGTTTGATTTGTTGAAATACGAGGTCATGATGTCGGCACGTCGTAAGTTTTTGAGCAAAGTAATTTCGATGTTTTACTAAGATTCATTCATGTAGTCTTGTATTTTGTATGGATATTTTATTACGTTACAAATTGGTTTTGATTTGTATATAGGTATATCGTTATAACGGCTTAAATTTTTATTTCAAATTAAATCGTTTTTCTTTAGTGCTTTGTTTTAAGTTTTGATAGATACTTTTAAGTTCAACCACGTTGTTAAAACAAGTTGTTTCTATCGGGCATCGAACTAAGGGCCTGAGAGATATACCTACTGTAACCTAAGCCCTAAGCAATAACTTTTTGACTTTTGGAACAGGAAAAATGCGATACCAGATTAAAAATGTCGACGCCAAAATTAATATTCCAACTTTATTCATAAATATTAATTAACAACACGGTTCTTGCAATGTTGATGAAAATCTTGTTGAGAATATTGCAAACATGCTGAATTCTATGAAACCAGCTTCATTATTGCCTTTATTATAACTATGTAATTTAGAAACTTTCACCATTTATGAGACATAATTCTGATAAAGTGTTATAGGGTTTCTCGAAGTGTTGGTTAAGAAAATGTGAATTATTTGTCTGGAAACTCAGCTTACGCCTCGTCAACGACCCTCAGCAAAAATATAAGATTTTAATAGAAAATTAAATAGAGTATCAGAAAACAAATTGATCAAAACTGTGACACACTTTTCGCAAACATAGGATAGTGCGACAAGTCGGTTATCGAAATGTTGAACAATATTAAATAAATACACAAAGAGCTCATTTAGTTATAATATTTGTTGTTCTATAGTATGTTAGGAGCTGGATAGTTGATTATGTACTTAGCTTAATTAAGTTTAATTTAATTGATTTCTTAATTTAATTAAAAATTAATAAAAACATTTTTGAAGTTATACTTCTTTTGTCGCGTTAGGAAAAAATAATGCGAGTAATTTTTAAATTTTTGCGCGCGCACACCGTCACAAACAACCGACACCTTGAAGTTAGCTATAGTCAACATTTTAGTTTTTTCTATTGTTAGTGTCGTTTTTTCTACAAACGTGGTATAAAATTTTTGAAAAGATTTTTATCTTGTTACGTCAAAGAAGTATAACTTCTAACGCGTGTATAATACACACACGTTTTTTAATATATTTTAGTAATTTAATTAAATTAAATTGAAATTTTGTTCTTCATAGTTTTTCTCGGAACCAAGGTAGCAAGGAAATGAACTTCATCGGTAGAAAAAAGTGAAAAAGGCTGAAGACTCTTCTACTGATATTAGATTCAGACAGCATCGGTGAGAGATTACCATAATGTCGCCAATCTGTCTTTGACAATTCTTTTAGAGTTAAACGACTTCGGACCAAATGGAAAATCGACACGGCTCTCTTACGTTTATTAGATCCGGAACGTCTTTTTAAATGGAAAATTTAAACTTTTTATTTGAATTCATTTAAAGCATTCCATTCAATTTATAATAGATTTTAAAACGGGGTATGAAAAAAAATATTCATATCTAAATAAGTAAAGTATAAGTTGTATAAATATGTGTATTACAATTGCTTTACTTGAATTCGTTCCCTGAGGTTTGTCTTGTTAAGATCGCACTATGCGATATTGGCGACCGTATGTTGTGCAAAGATTTTTTTTGACTTTGTAACGTACTTTGTTTATATTCGTTCTGGTGTACAATAAAAATGTATCCTATATAACTTAAGTCTTAAAATATTGTAATTATATTATTCATGGAACGCTATAATGATGATATTCGTTCTGGAGTACAATAACAAATGTATCTATATAACTTATGTCTTAAAATATTGTAATTATATTTCATCGAATATTGTTGCTTTTGAACATATACTTGGAACGCTATAATGATGATATTCGTTCTGGAGTACAATAAAAAATGTATCTATATAACTTATGTCTTAAAATATTGTAATTCAATTTCATCGAATATTCTTGCTTTTGAACCTATACTTGGAACGTTATAACGATACTTGGAATGTCTAGTTAATGAAGCAGCCATACCTATTATAAATCATAAAAAGCAAGCTTAATGACATGGATAAAGATAATTAATATTTTTCAAAGACAAATTCAAGATTTTTTTCTACATCACAGCGGTTTTCATCAGCTACGACAGATTACATCACACTATGATAAAACATTAAATACACCGACACTGAAAAAGCTGTCTGCATTACTTTAATTAGTTCTCGCCGAGTCTCAGCAACGAGTAAGGCATTGTTATGAAGTATTTTAATTACCTACTTTTCGTAGATGTTAACATAATTTAGGTGGTGGCGCGCACTGACTCTTTAATTACTTGGATAGGGGAAAAATGTAGTGTATTAAATATTATGATATAAATTTAACGTACTCTTCAATCCAAACAAAATACTTTTAATAGATTAAGGACAAGGAAAGTTAAATTATTAATGTTAGAGAGTATTCTATTAAAACACTATAATTATTTACCTTTAGATGTTCAGATGACGATGAAATGAAATGTTTAATACAATATGAGCAAATTATAGATGATAAGCAATTTAAAGTACAAATGTTTTGTTTTCTGTATTGTCAATTTGTGATAATTAAAAATACACACTTGACACAACCCATTTTAACAAAGAATGAGGCCCTTGATATACTCAGAGTGGCTGTAGCGCCACAATTTTTTTTTTACGTTTGGGAACTTATAATTATCATATTTTTTAAAGCAAAACGAAAAAGGTTTGTTTGTGTAGATCACAAGCATATTCGTACGTTTAATAAATACTTGCTACTGAAGTATCGAAAACTTTATGCAATAATACTTTCCCATATCTTTATACCCTGCATTGAACGCAGCAGGAAGTTTACAAATTTTATAAAATGCAAATGAAGTTTTAAATAAAACTTCGAGCAAAATAACTTATTTAAGCTTCGCAAAAAGTTTGAATATATTGCAGAACGTTGATACAAAGCCTTCTAAAGCTTGGCCCATGTCCCCGAAGCTTTCACATTCAACTCGTCGGACGTTCCCTTAGGATACTCAAAAACTATATTAACGAACTAACTATTGTTTGATGCAAGCTCTCCTGAGGTACTTTAGTCTTTTATTTAACAAAGCTTTTTGTTATGTATCTCAAATGGAATATTAAATCATTGTGCAAACTTTACCATTTAGTTATATAAGACAAAATGTTTGCTTGCTGATTTTATACTTTAAAATGCAAATTCAGGTGATCGAACAATGTTTTTTAAGGAAACAATTTTGTCTTATGAGATCTGTTAACCTCGGTCATAAAAAGTTTGAGTCTTTGCTTTTAAGAAATACTTTTTTTTTAAACTCGTCCCTTGACCTTATTATGCGTTTATAGAAGAAGTACTGTTTCAGAAGTTTAAGAAACATAAAGTTTTGGCCGTTAATATTTATGTTAGAAACTACTCTAGTAATGATAGATTATCGTAAAATTTACACCCACTCACACACATGTTCAAGGAATGTAACTGTCAACTTTAAAAATCAAATCTATGCAATAAGAGGCGTATTGTGCAATAATATTAGTCGAATTATCTTTAATAAATAATAATTCAAGAATTGGTTTATAGAACTTGGCATCTATATAGATTAGCGAAGATGACACAGTTACCGCTACTATGTGTCATTTTGTATATAGAATTTTATTTACAATTTACGAAACTGCGTTGTGTTAAAAATATTCAATTTATTATATAAGCCGATTCTTTATGGCCGGACGAGGTCGGATTATACCAAACAATAATAGCTCGGGTGAAACAAATACAATATGGTTTCATTTTTAAAATTGAATTTTTAACGTGATATAACTGAAAAGGATTCTGGGTATGCGTCAAATAGAGATTAAAAGGGTTTATGTAATTATTAAAATGTATAATTGGTTACGACCTTTTTTGTTACATGTAATCTACTAAATCCCTTATTTTGTAAGCTTTATGTCCATTGATTTGGGTCACCGATCATAAATGAAATCTTGCGATTATTTTAATGATGATAAACCTTTATCAGTTGGTAAATTGTTAAGTTATTTAAAAAAATAACATATGCGTGCGTTAGGTTATTGTAAGACCTAATGTCTTGAATCTTAATAAATAAATTGGTTAGTAAAAAAGCAGAGTTGGTCAGATTCATAAGCTAAATATACACAGACCATATTACAATTAAAATTATCACATTGTATAATGTAAGTAGTAAAATATACTAGCACATTTTCAATACCATATTGAAAAAAAAATTACACAGATGATAAGGCTATAAGTATTAGATTGTTCTATGAGCGTAAAAAAACACTTAATCGTGGAAAATATCGTGAGGAAACCGTCTTTTTATAAATCACAAAAATTAACGGGTCTCAGGCACAAAACAGACTTCCATTCTGACCGAGCAACGCTCGCCAAAGCAACCCGAGGTGTTTTCAAGACCCTTCATGCCAACAGTGAAATAACATTCCCAAAAAAAAGACAAAACACTGATCACCTGCTTTGATAAGAATCGTTTTGAATAAAACAGTTATAAAAGTCCAAGGACAAAAATCTGTAAAGGATTTTATCGCCAGTGAATGACTATATTATATTAGAGCAATTGAATTACTATTATTATGATATAATAGCGCTCTACAATTGCTATCAGAACCGCTGTTATGCCCAAACTCACCACAATTCTCTGTAAACGTTGCATGCGACAATCAATTTGCATTGGCGGAGCATTCCGGGTCACTTGCATTCCTTTATACTACGACAGACCATATATAAGACAATTATACTACATGTGCTTTAAGATTTAAAAGCTTTTCAATGTTATTTTTATGCGTATATGTGGAAATCATAAGTTTAAGCTATTTATACAATTACATTTTGACTATTCTTAAGATCAAATGAATACTTAAGTTACATACAGCGGAGTTTGTGATCAACGAGTATCCTTTATTAAAATATTTTTATTGTTTAACGTAGTTTTGCTCGTGGTTCATAGGTAGACTGTAGTTATTAATAAAATATTAAACGTTTCGTTATCAATTTAAACTGTATATTTTTATAATTTTGTACTTGAGTCATTTTAAGTTTCATTTGTTGAGAAATAATTTCATAGTGTTTATTATAAAGATAGCAAAGTGTAAAATGATTAAATACTATTTTATCTAAAAACCCCTAAGTGACCTTTTGTCATATAAACGCAAAAATCTGGCACAAAATGACATTTATTATCCCCACGTCACTTTCAAATATATTGATGGCTGGTGTGAATTGTAAGTAGACGTGATCCGTCGCTGAAATTATATGGACGAGGGAATGACAAGCGTATGGGGAATATCTATGAAATCCTTTGTAAGCGATTGGCGCGTTGAGATTTAATTATAATAGTATAACGTTATAACCCTATATATTCTTGGCCTCAGATCGCAACCGTTTCTTTGATCATTTTTATTTCATAGACCAGTAGAAGATCGTCCTTCTGTCATCCACATGTCATCGATTTTTGAATTTGTAACAGGCCAGTTTCTTCACGTACGAGCGAGTGTTAGATGCGCACTTAGGCAGTTCTATCCTAGTGGGAGTTCCATGCTGTTTGGGCTTCTCAGAAAACCGGCGTGAAGTGATGCAATATTGCATTGTATTGTACTCGCGTTTCGTGTGGTAAGAGAGATTCCCGGAGCCCATCCCCCCTCCCCAAAAAATATGAAGGTCAACAATCAGAAACTACTCCAGGGGGGTACCACACGCGCTCGTGGTGGAGAATGCCCCTCTTTAATTGATCTTAAAAAAAAAAATATACATGACAAAACAAACGTTTGCCGGGTCATCTAGTAAACAAATAAAACTTGCTCTGTCTTTACTTTGTAATATAAATAACAAATCTATTAAACGTCAAAAAGTCATTTCTTCAGTAAAATGTCAACATTTCATTTGCAATGTGCTGTGTATTTGATATCCAATTGACAGCGATCCTTACCAAGGGCAAGTGCTGGGAATATTCTTATCACTTTATTGAAAGCTTCCATACGAATTCATCAGTCAATTTCTTTTCCATTATGAATAATAAATTTATTTTTATACATATTCAACACCTTCCCTAAAAACATATGAAGTCAGATATTGGGCAGAGACATTTTTGCGTCTGTTTTGATCATTCTTCTATATCGGCGGTATGATCGGCGTTTATCTGACACACTGATGATTTTTAGGCCTAAAATAAGGCGCTTTGCACGCAATATTTACTTTCACGAACTTAGCAACCGTTAATTGCGCACAGAAAAAAGAATTATTTTGTATTATATGATGTTTTCTGGGACTCAAAAATATCATACAAAATAATAATTTTTAAATGTATTTGCTTGGTAATTAATAATTTTTACACGGCAATAGCCTTTGGAATTTTTTACCCTTATCACTCTCGTGACACATAAATAAAACATAAAACACAATTTAGTATGAATTATACTAACAAAGTAGCTGAAATAAAATTTACTACAGTCTCCGAAACTAGGTTATTTATTTATTTATATTATTAAAAAAAATATGATTACATTAACTTAAAAAAACACGGTGCAACGAGCCAGCCAGAGAACCAGCGAAAAACTTGAAACTAAAGAAAACATTAAATAAAGAACAAGGCAGTTTGTAACTTTATTGACGACTATTACTCATAATTTGTACTAAAACAATAACTAAAACTAGACCACTATATTAATAATAATAAATTACAAATGTTACTCCCAATACACGAAAAATTACATAAATTTGTTGTTATTTAAGTTCAAATTTCAAAGTTAAAATTAAAATGGATACAAATAATCAAGAAATATTTCATTGTTAGTACTAAAAAGCCTTGTGGATAATAAAGTCTGACTAGGCGTTTTATTTCCCAGTAGATCTTAACTTTCATTTAGGCGTCATTTTGTTTTTAAAGAAATATCTAAAGCCACTTCACGAGTAAATTTTCATGATGTTGTATAAAGTACTATAACAGAACAAATACAATTGTTAAATAGACATTCTTGATTCGATAAATATAAATCTAATTTAACTTAACATTGCTTGGGAAGATTATAATATCGAATTGTTAAGAGTGAACTGAACTCCAAAGATATTACTCCAATAAAATAACTCATGTCTGAACCTAAGAATTATATTTCACAGTAGCTAGGCGTGTTACATCATATTACTGAAAACAGTCAAACTGTTTACAAAACAGAATCATTTAATAATATGCAATGGAAGGTCATTGTAATAGAAAAATCACTTAAAACTGTTTTACCCTTTTTATTTTGTTTATTTTCAAAACATAAAACACTACAAGAGGTTTATACACTTATACTATTAAGTTTAAGTCAGTTTATTATGTCCCATCATAAAATATTTTAAAGTTTTTTTAAGTTCCACTTACCTTCATATTATATATATATATGTTTTGTACATATTCGCCGGATGGAACCAATTAATATGATTCAATCCAATATAACTCAACACATTTTGGTCTAGTGGCTTCTGCTTGCGACTGACATCCGTGAGATTGAAGGTTCTATCCCCGGTTGTACATCAATGGACTAAGTATATTTTTTTATGTAATAGGAGGCAAACGGACAGGAGGCTTATCTGGTGTTACACTTACATAGTCCCTTCAAGCGTTCCGAGGCGACAAGAACAGATAGGATATCTGACGTACACCCGAAATAGGAAAAAGAGGTAGGAAGTATCAGCCGGAGAGGAGTCTCGGTAAAAAACAGCTTCTAGATGAAAGTGGATAGCATGGATGTTAGAGTTGGGCCCCCTAACATTTGTGAACTCCACGGCGAGTTTGGAAGGGGATACCTTTGTTGGTTGTCTCCGTCCCCGAGATCGGTTAATGGTATGTTGGTCAAAGAGTGCTGAATTGCAATATAGAATACTAAGGGCAGACTGTGCATCTATGCCCAGAGGGGCATTCTCCACCACGAGCGCGTGTGGTACCCCCCTGGAGTAGTTTCTGATTGTTGACCTTCATATTTTTTGGGGAGGGGGGATGGGCTCCGGGAATCTCTCTTACCACACGAAACGCGAGTACAATACAATGCAATATTGCATCACTTCACGCCGGTTTTCTGAGAAGCCCAAACAGCATGGAACTCCCACTAGGATAGAACTGCCTAAGTGCGCATCTAACACTCGCTCGTACGTGAAGAAACTGGCCTGTTACAAATTCAAAAATCGATGACATGTGGATGACAGAAGGACGATCTTCTACTGGTCTATGAAATAAAAATGATCAAAGAAACGGTTGCGATCTGAGGCCAAGAATATATAGGGTTATAACGTTATACTATTATAATTAAATCTCAACGCGCCAATCGCTTACAAAGAATTTCATAGATATTCCCCATACGCTTGTCATTCCCTCGTCCATATAATTTCAGCGACGGATCACGTCTACTTACAATTCACACCAGCCATCAATATATTTGAAAGTGACGTGGGGATAATAAATGTCATTTTGTGCCAGATTTTTGCGTTTATATGACAAAAGGTCACTTAGGGGTTTTTAGATAAAATAGTATTTAATCATTTTACACTTTGCTATCTTTATAATAAACACTATGAAATTATTTCTCAACAAATGAAACTTAAAATGACTCAAGTACAAAATTATAAAAATATACAGTTTAAATTGATAACGAAACGTTTAATATTTTATTAATAACTACAGTCTACCTATGAACCACGAGCAAAACTACGTTAAACAATAAAAATATTTTAATAAAGGATACTCGTTGATCACAAACTCCGCTGTATGTAACTTAAGTATTCATTTGATCTTAAGAATAGTCAAAATGTAATTGTATAAATAGCTTAAACTTATGATTTCCACATATACGCATAAAAATAACATTGAAAAGCTTTTAAATCTTAAAGCACATCTAGTATAATTGTCTTATATATGGTCTGTCGTAGTATAAAGGAATGCAAACGTTTGTTTTGTCATGTATATTTTTTTTTTAAGATCAATTAAAATATAGTTATTTTAATTGATCTTAAAAAAAAAATATACAATAATAAAAATAAAAAATAATAATAATAAAAAATAGGGGTGAAAATTAGGTATTTTTGTATCCATAAAAAAATAAAATCATTTTTTTTCTAAAATATAAAAAAACAATTTTGGGCTGGACACCCCTTATCACTTAGAAATTTTAAATATAGATAGAAGCCGATTCTCAGTCTTACTGAATATGCATAAAAAAATTCATAAGAATCGGTCGAGCCGTTTCGGAGGAGTCAACATTGTGACACGAGAATTTTATATATGTATTAGATTAAGAAAAAGTCATTTAGGCGAACTCAGAGTCGTTGTTTAACACTGACTCTGGGCTCTAATGTCCTAAAATAAAACTTAGGTGTGGGATTGTTATGGTCTTGTTTCTACAAATAAACAAATATAATAAAGATTTGGCGAGAGATTGGCCCAACTCCCTTCAGGGACTCGAGCCTTCTGGTCTCTCGCCAAAGCTGTCCAAGGGAATTTTTGTCAGCCCGCTATTCCACCACTGCACAGGAAGGATGACTTGCTGGCCCACACTGCGAAGGAGAAGGCCGACCTTTTAGGCTGTCTCTTCGCATCCAACTCGACTTTGGATGACCGAGGAAGATCACCACCGACCATTTCGCGGTGTGATTCTTCGATGCCGGAAATGACCTTAAACCCGTGAACGCGGGGGTCCCACAAGGCTGTGTTCTATCCCCGACCCTGTTTCTTCTGCATATCAATGATATGTTGCAACTTAGCAACATTCATTGCTATTCGGGCAGTTGTCGATGAGTACCGGAACAAACTTGTGTCTGAAGTCGAAACTCTTCTACGTGGAGTCTCAGACTGGGGCAGACTAAACCTAGTCCAATTTAACCCCAAGAAGACACAAGTTTGCGCGTTTTCCGCTAAAAAAACACCCTTTGTCGCTACTGCTCTTTTCGAAAACACTCTTCTTAAAGCCACAGCCAGCATTGGAATACTTGGCGTTGACATATCGAACGACGTTCAGTTTCGCGGTCACTTGGAGGGAAAGGCTAAATTAGCCTCCAAAAAGCTTGGTGTGCTCAGCAAGGCGAGACGGTACTTCACTCCGGGCCACCGCATGCAACTATATAAAGCGCAAATTCGGCCCCTCATGGAGTACTGCTCTCACCTCTGGGCGGGGGCTCCCCAGTACCAGCTCCTTCCACTTGACCGTATTCAACGCAGAGCGGTTCGAATCGTCGATGACCAATCCCTTTCCGAGCGGCTTAACATCAGGTGAGCCTCCTGCCCGTTTGCCCCCTGTTTTATAAAAAAAAAAAAAAACTTAATATATTTAACTTTCTTTTTGTATATGATCAAATGAGCGATGTACAAATAACATTGAACGATAACAAATCATTACTAATTATAATACTAATTGGCCTCAGTGTCCCTTGACGATTTGTAACGACCGAATGGCCCTGACTAGATAATTACAACTTATTAATTAAATTTTATATTAAAGGTAATAAACGCATGTTTTGATTGTTTATTAAGATATATATTAGAATTAAAAAATCCGATGTACCATGATCGCAGAGATTGAAACTTTGACATGTTTAGATAAAATATATGAATTTTGGTGGGAGAACGCGGCAATTGATGGATAAATGAAAAGCTTGCATTCGATTTATATTATTTGGAATACGTATAAATGTAGACACTTATTTGATTTAAAACGTTTTTATTATTGTTGTGAAACTAAAAATTCAAAACGAATACACAAGGTAGATTTACGAAATTTGAATAGAGATACGAAAAAATGCTTTCACCTTTGTAATCCTACGTGTGACGATATATGGGAACATTAGGAAAAACAATGCTCTTTGTCTCGTGTACCATTTGGGGTAACTGATTGAATTGTCCTGGAGACGACAGGAACATGGATTTGTAATTAATTGGTGCGCGAAGTTCATTCACACCTTCCATTTTTTTAACTAATGAACAAATAACTTAACCTAACTTTAATAATACCTACTAACTGACTTAAATTAAATTCTGAAAATAAATTATAATGATTCATGTGCACTTTTTAGGATCATTATTTATTTTATTTTTTTCATGTCTCCTTTATTAGTTTAGTTTGTTTTTGTTCCAGTTTAGTTTCTTTTTCTGAACAACTATTTGTAATACATGTATTTTTGCACTTCTTGGCTACCTTATGGCATTTAATACATTTTTTTCTCTTTTCGTACAGTGGTTGCCTGGAAGAGATCGCTTGAAAGCGATAAGGCCGCCAGTTGCCTTTCCTTTACATGTAATTTTGTTAAATTTTTATATCATAAAGCAACAAAGTGTAAATAAATAAATAAATAAAATAAATAATCAATGAGAAAATATTTTTGTCTTGTTATGGAAAGATGACATTACTTTATATATCGCTAATAAGTGACGTGAACAAAACATATGTATGTGTTGTTATTCCTTCCAAATATTGTTTCGGCCTTTTCAATAATTATATAAATAAAACCAACGGGATTGATTACCCAGATGTTGACAGGTCACGGTGGACTATGTCGTATCTTTGCAGGTTCAGGGTTAGACAAAGTGCTGCCTGTCCTTCTAGCAATACAGCTGAAGAGACGGTGTTACATGTTGTGGCCGATTGTTCAATGTATGAATACGACAGGTATAACACTGAACAAGCTATGGACATAAAAGTAACAGAGACGAATTTTGCTGTAAAAGTCATACAAAAAGTTGTCAAAAGAAATAGGTAGTAGTGTTTAATCATCCGGATTACCACCACCATTTATGTAAGCTTTTTTATTAAAAAAAAATATGTAAGTCCAAATATCGACGTGATCTGTGATTACCAGATTGTGTATTAGAGAACGTATCGACGCTACGCGATCTTTCTGGCTATGGTTTTCGTACCAAAGCCAGAAAGATCTGAATTCCATAGAAAAGTAAAAGTAAAAATTTCAATGGTAATTCGATAACACCAAGCATAACTATAATTTGAAGTTAAAAAGTATGAACAAAATAGAACAGATGCGACCTAGAATTTATCCCAAGAAATCGTTAATATGTTATATGTGATGTGTACAGTACTCGTGATTGGTAAAGTTTTGATGGATAAAGTTCTCTATGCAATAGGGGCTTGTATTTAACATCATAGAACAAATATAACTTCTGGGACAGTGGTTTTGAAAGACAATGCAATGCGAAAACACCTACGCATACAAAATGAAAACGGTTTATTTATAAAAGCCTGGTAAGATTATTGGCGCTGTAATTAGTTAGTTAATTTATGATTATGCCGTAGATCGTATAGTAATAAGGCATGTAACGGAGTGACCCGATTCCATTCCCGGTGAAATAACAATTATTTTGGCTTGTAGTTGATAACAAAAGGATTACATGAATCACGCTCCATATACTAAATGAGGGTCTTGGGACTACAGACGGAATAAATACGTATAAGTTATTTTAGTTTGTACTAAATCATTTATATACAAAAAAGAAAGAGACGTACGAGTACTCTTATACGACGAGTATAAATCAATTCGATTTTTTTAACAGCACTGATTTAAAGTGCAATAAATGTTGATAGTAAAACAATAGCGTGTTTAAACTAACTGATTTCTTAGAAAGACATCAACGTTGATGTTCGCGGATGTGAAAACTACAATTGACTAAAAAGTACTTCGAAGCGCTGAGACAAGTTGGCTGGCGCTGCGCCAGTGTTTGTAAGAAGTTCCTCGCAACTTCGCGATACGGATACCTAGAAAGCTTCCTGCACTGTCATTACGTACTGACATCCCTTGTTCCAGTTGGAACATTCTGGAATTATGAATAAAGCCTCTACTGTATACGCAGGTATTGGAGGTTTGATTTAATTTTTAATTATCACAAATACATACATTATCACTTATTTATATTATAAAGTATCGTACAACAGTATAAAAATATATTAGAATGAACTGCAACGTGATTTCAGAAGCTCCAACTGCCGTGCTGTAAGGCATACCTCGGGGCAGTTGATATTTAACTCCATATAATTAATATGTGACAAATAAACACATTTTTTTTATAGAACACCTGATGTTAAGAGATATCGCCGCCTAAGGACACTTTAAATGATAGAGCGCTAGCGAGTGCGTTTCCGGCCTTAAAATACCTACCTAATATATCGAGAATAATTAACGTATTAAGAAAAAAAAGACTATCATTTTTCTTAACACAATACTGCTGTGTCCTTTTTAAATATCCTAAACGGAATTGAATCTACGTTTATATAGTTTCTCACTTAAGCATCGTAATGGTGCGGTTTTGGTGAAAATTAATCACTACATCGGAAGGAGATTGCTATCGCCTAAGGGTGATCATGTGAACTTCATTATGAGCATAAGGACGCAATATGTAATATTTAATAGACAACAAAGTTTATCTACAACAGCAACTAATACGCACAAAAGCTACCACAACTCTTTTTCACTAGTCGCATTCTTCATTATTTAAAGTGGTGTTGGTGTTGCATATGTTCCTCCATTCACCTGTCTTCGGCAAGCTGTGTAATACGTGGTCGGTCCAGTTAGTAGAGGATTATCCTCGGGAACTGGTACCTTCCACTTTGCCGGCCCCACAAGCTTCTCCAAATTATCGGGATCGGATCCAAAGAAGCTCAGGATCCTTTGGTAACACACCGTAGAACGTGTCACTAGTACCATACTAACAACACTATTGAGTAATAAATATCGGTGGATTGAGAATCTAAATTGACAACAAAAACAACGAAACTCAGTGTTCGCTTGTAATTGGTCAATCGGACGTAACACCATGACTTACATGTCGCGTGTCAACGCGTATTGGACTAGAGATACTGTTGAACACAGCAGTGTTGGCCTAGTGGCTTCAGCGTGCGACTCTCATCCCTGAGATCATGGGTTCGATCCTCGGCTGTACACCAATAAACTTTCTATGTGCGCATTAACATTAACATTCGCTCGAACGGTGAAGTAAAACTTCATGAGGAAATCGGCTTGTCTTAGACCAAAAGTCGACGGCGTGAGTCAGGCACAGGAGACTGATCACCTACTTGCCTATTAGACAAATGATCATGAAACAGATACAGAAATCCGAGGCCCAGACCTAAAAAGGTTGTAGCACCACTGATTTTTTTTATTCTGTTGAACAATCACAATAAACTAATGCACAATCGTTTCATCTCTTGTTTTATCCCTACCCCCTAGGGGTTTTTGTTTAATCATAAAACAGATAACATTATATGAGAATATATTCAATCTAGTATTCATAAGCCATACTTTATCTTGTTTATTTTCAAGAAACAAATCATTTTACAGACAATAATAATTGACCTATACCATTATTGTTAAGCTTGCAGTCTATTTTGCTCAAGGCTGTATACAGCACGACTAAATAACAACGGATTTAACCGCGATACACTTTATACTAATATGCTAACACATTTAATTTAATAAAAAATACAAATAGGAGTTTTTCAGCTAAAACATAGATCTTCGAGAAAGATCTGTAACCGTGTTATATTAAAAAATGGATCTGAAAGCCACGCTCAATCAATTCTAAACTGAAGCGTACTTGGATATTTCATTTCCAACCCTTTTCCCGTTCGTTACAGTAATACGGAAAGTCGAATGCTTTTTTAAAACCTTTTTACTTTTTGGTGGAGAAAGTTTTTATACAGACCTCTATTTTCTTTAATCTCTTTGTTCTAATTTAGCCTGTCTTTAACTTAATGACATGTGACAAAGCGATTTATAAAATGACAATTCTCCTGTTCATAAAGGCTATCAATAAGATAGCAGACTAGACTGCGCTGTTTTGCTGTATATGTTTTCCCATTCCTGGTATAGAAGACACAAAACTTTTAGTCTTTCTTGGGATGAATCTCACCATGCCCTATTATTACCTTTACTGAACACATACGTTTAACTACAAATGCAAATGTTTTTCTCATGTGTGGCGTTGTTGGTGTATAAATAAATATGTAGTCAAAATAATATTTAAAACTAGTGGGTGACTTGTGTTTTAACGGGAATCTTGCATAGGTTTCCATGAAATATTTGTTAGGATATTTTGCCGTGACAACGTCTTATAATTCGATGGAGCAGGCTGCACGCACGAAAAAACATGACTCATGCGGCGTTACCTCGCTCTGAGGCGTTCCATTTAAAATTGACATAATTGTATTTATGCGTACAAATAAATGTACCTTGATCAATTCAATTGTGATTTCCATTTACCTCCTTCTCTATATCCATACAACATACCTATCAAACAAATAATTTTTTTTTTTATTGAAAAATGCAACCATCCCATCAATATATTTTTATGACGTTGTCACGTTCAACTATCGTCAGTAAACCGACTTTACAGACAACCGATTTTTTTTCTACAAAAAGTTTCTTGCCTATAAATAGTATGCAAAACCAATATATCAACGTGACTATACTAAAACTGCGCACAAATAAATCAATGTCCACCTACCTAAAACAGATTTAAATTAACCTAACCAAAATCACGACAAATGAACATCTAATTAGCATGGATATTGAAACAGCTATTTTAGTTGCAAATGAAACCTACTAATTATTTAGTTTAACGTTCATTGTTACACTATTAAATGTATTCGCTGCAAAGCGAAATTTATTCAAATTGCATAGAAAAATGTATATAAAATCGTAAGAGTAATCTATGTTTTAATATAATTTCTTATTATCTTTATTGAACAGTATATATTTGAGAGACTGTAGCTTAAGCCTGCGACTTTAAATTTTAAGGTTGTGCGTTCATATCGCGGCTGTAGCCATTTCTTCCTTTATAAAGGCAAGTATTGCGTTATGTGGAAACTGCCCAGTCTTTTGTAATAAACTACTTCATGGCGACACTAAAACTTAATACTTATTCTTTATTTTTTTGAAGCGGCTGAAAAAAATAAAGCATGCAAATACAGGCGTCTGGGCTCAGAATATGATTTTGTCCCATTCGGTGTCGAGACCCTTGGTCCGTGGGGTCCTAACGCTTTTAGGGTTTTTAAAGAAATTTCAAAAAGGTTAGTCGACATCACAGGTGACCGAAGATCTGGCAGCTACCTCGGACAAAGAATTAGTCTAGCAATTCAAAGGGGGAACGCTGCCAGTATCTTCGGAACCTTGCCTAAAGGGACTCCTTTTAATGATATATTTTAGTTTAGGTTAAATTTTCTATTTATTTTTAATTCATATTATTACTATGTAGGTTAAGAATATTGTAAATTCTGTATTTTAATTGTTGTACATGCAGTGTTATAAACAAATTATACTATTATGACATAATATGCTATGGTTTTTCCTGTCATCTTTTTCTAACGCGTAATCGAATGTGTTGTAACTAAAGGCATTTTTTTAACTACATACTATATGAACCATTTTACTGCAGACAACTTTGAATGAGATTTGTATGCTTTGTTTTGGTCACGAATGTTTTTCCACAGAAAATGTTCGCAAAATTCAAAACAAAGAGATTTCGGGTTTGCGAATGTAGAATTATGTAACAAACAACTTTTAGAAAAAGAGTATATGTATTAATTTTGTATGTTCAATTACATAAATTTAATAAACTAAATAATAACAGTAGTGTATCCTGTTAAAATCTAAATCTAAAAAAAAATCATAATCCATTATCATAAGTTATTTTATAAAGTTTGGCATCAGTAGGAAGAAGCACATAAAGTGAGAAGGACAGTAAATTTGAGATATTCCTAAGCGTTATGAAAAAAATATATTCACAAAGTTATTACACTATAATTTCTATTATATTAATATCCATTTTTTTCCATGTCGGAGGACACAGCTAGGCTTATAAGCACAAAGTATATTCTTAGCAAATAAAATAAATCTCTTGAGCTCATCGTAGCGGAAGACATTTACTTGGGGAAACGATGGGAGGAAATTTTAGAATACCTTATCTGAATGGTAAGATTTGTTCTGAGAATGATATTGCTTATTTGGTTACATGCATGTATTTAATATATGATACTCTCGTAACTGAAAATACACTTTAATACGCGTTTTATTATAATAGTTATTCAAATTGTTACGGCGTTTCTAGTGCTTTATGGCATGCATGATAACGGCTGATTCATTGAAATAATACTTTTTGTCAAACGTAGTTTTTAAATGACGTGGCTGCTCTGTGTAGACTTTAAAGCAGTGATTCCCAACCTTTTTGTGCCATTCCCCACCTTAGCCTTTCTAATAATCTTATTCCCCCCGAATCTAAGATAATATTTATTATTAAAAAAAAATATTGTTCACTAAAGAAACTCAAATGTTACGTTTTAGGAAGAAATTACTAGGAAATTATTTACGAAACACAGTAAGTAAATTTTAAAAACATGATGAACAACTGCAATTTAAATTCCAAATTATTTTAATAAATTTTCTTTCTTAACAATCTAATTGCCCCCCTGTGGGGCGTAGGCCCCACGTTATAATATATAATGATATTCTTTAAAATGGCTAAGAGACGTTCATAAGCGATCGTCACGTTGCATGGCGTTAATTAGAGTTGTTAATTAAGTTACATAAGTCATTAAACAAATCTAAGTTAAAAAATAAAGTTGTCACCCAAAAAAGGTTTGTTGGTAAATCAGACAATTTTAAAGCCGAGTAGGATTTAAAAAATTATTATATTAAAATAATAATAATTTAATATCATTAATTTTATTATCTACTACAGCTGTATTGCAGTTAAATGTCATCTACGTATGCCCTGTAGATGACATTATAACATGGAAAGAAACAATACCTGTCCAATTCACAAAATGCAGATTTGTCAAAGGCAGAACAAGTGTGTCCATTTCAACTTCAATATCGGCATTCTGAGTGCTCGAAATTGGAAAATGGTTTTGGTGTGATACCAATTGCGTCAGGTGAATTTTGTAAATCTCACTTGATCGCCAAGACTACTAAAGAATACTTAAAATTGGTATGTTATAATTAAAATTAAAGTGACTAGTTTGTAACTGACAGTTTAAATAATAATATTTTTTTTCATGGATTAAAAAATTTCAGTGTTTTAATAACTAGATATAGAATAAGTATATGCTAACATTATATATATCTAAAAGTAAAAAATATACCTAAAATTTCACGTTTTGCTTATATCAACACCAATTATTGTCACAATATATTTTCTAATGAAAACACGTTTATCATGTTTCGGATCAGGAGTTCTAGGGACTATTTTAAAATCAAATAATTTTTGCCAAAATGTTATGCAAATTTAGTACAAAAAGACGCAATATGCTAAAGTATAGTTCTCTTGAAGGACTGCACAAAAATTAATAGTATATAAACGTAGGATTGCAATACAGGTTTGGAAAATACTTGCATAGGTGAATAATGAATGCTTTTTGAAAATGTTTTCAGCAACTATTTTAACAGGATTAATATTTATAGTATAGGAGGAATGTTATACATATATTTAAATTAAGATTAGGATTAACCGTTAAGATTAAACTATCTACTTTAGGTACATTTTAGTCCGTCCTAACATAGACTAATAACTATTTGTTGTGTTTTCTAGTTTATTCGTGACCATACAAATAAGAATTTCCTCTTTATATTATTAAAAGAGATGTTTTTAGAAATATTTACAAAAGCTATGAATAGCTAATGATTCTATTCTCAGTATTAAGGATGCCCGGAAAAGAGCATCCCCATAAATCTAATCGTGGTATCTGCATTGAAACTCATGAAAATTCACACCCTTGTCCGAACTCGACAAATGAATCCTGACGAGGGTCAGTAGACATGGAAATAAATACGCCTATTCAGATCTTGTATTGTGCCTCGATTTCCATCTTTTGTGTATTTTTCATCATACATAACTACAATTTATACAAGATTTTGAAAGTAGGTAAATTTCCGTTAACATTGTATAAAGGTCAGTTAAGTCCGGTGGCATTTGTTGGAGGGATGGTCATACTACGAACTATCACATTAATTAGCCATAACAATTTTCCTCAGGTTCGCGGACTTCAACGAACTGTAATGGTTGAAGTCAGTAAGTAAAATGTCAGCCAATTTTTGGATTCAGGAAGTTCTAATAAATAGAATGGACCCAATTACAGCTACGAGCAAATCAAATCAAATCAAAATCATTTATTCATACAGGTAACACAATATACACTTATGAACGTCAAAAAAGAATTACATGTTAAATGCTAAATGCTTCTAATTTTACATTTACTGCCAGTTCTCAAATTAAGGGCGTAGAACGGAAGAGAAGAATAATTTATTGCTAGAATAAACTCTCCAACACTCTTTGTAATCGCCAAGTTTTTTGTTTTACACAATGTTTGTAAGGAGCTGCAACCATTACACCATGTTCCACATAAGATATTAAGTAATTATAATACAGAGACCTAGATGTCTTATAGATTTTCTTCATTATCTAAATGGTATTGACCATTAACCCCAGAGGCTAACAGCTTAAAAACGTAGCAATGTACGACCTTAATTCATTAAGAAAATGTTGTCGTATTGATCCGAACTTTAATTCCGAGCAAATCATATACTTAAATGCTCGCCAGCTCCCTTGCTATTAGTAGTAGGGTTGCGACGCTAGACTAAAAAAACTGTAACTATTTTGTTTATGGGTTCTTATATCTAAGTGAAACATCTGTTACCTTATAACAAATATATTAGGTGTTGTTGACCTATTGTACTTTCTCGGAAACGGGAATATTACAATATAACCGAAGAACTCAGTTATAACTACCAAAACTAACATTACAGAATTTATTGGTATGCGCTTTTAAATTATGAACTAAAATATATATAATGTGCGTTTGTTGTTTGTAACTCGTGTCATCTAACAATAATATCAAATAAGTTTATTATGTATAGTTCAAATACTTACAACTCTCTGAGACTGAATTTTAAACAATTTTATAAATACAAGTTGGCCTGTATACATGTGATGATGTTAGTTTAGGCTTCCAAACTTGTGCACCAAACTTCATAAGTGTATGTATACTTGTCTGGTTGTCTAATATATAAACTAAAATATATTTATAAATGAATCCGGTATTTCCCAACTAGGTGTTTTTGACATGCAAGTAAACACGCATTTTGGAAAGAAGATATGTATGAATATATAGGACCTAGGTAATAATTAAACGTAATAATTAAACTAGGTAAATAATTAAACGTTATTATAAACGTTACCACATCGATTTACATATTGCCACAATGTATATTTTAGTTTAGCATCAGGTCAGTCTAAGCGTTCCTTAAAAAAAAAAATGTGTGCGTGTACTAGGTGTACACACGTAAGAAGTGAAACTTCTTTATGACCTTATTTTTCGAAAAATGATCTACTATATGCAACTTAACGAAATTGGTTAAACATAAATGAAATTGGAGTTTAACAAAAGGCTTTTATTATCATAGACATGAATACAAATACAATTATTTCATTTTACCTTATTACTACTAAGATTATTACAGAATTTTTTGATTGTAATATAATTATTACTATCATTGTTTTCGTATTTTGCTACAAAATTTCTCCCATACGTCGATAAAAAATTCATTCTAACGCCGATAAAGAAGTTTGACTTCAAAAAGCAACATGGCGCGTAACGGAAAAATGTGACGCGTAACGAAAAAATGTTACACTAAATTTTTTTCCAACCCCGATAAAGAAGTTTCACTTCAAAAATTGTTACTTTTTCTTGGTGTCTGCGGTTGTGTAACGTTGTTTTCGTAATAAAACGTTTCAGTCGACAGGGCGGGCGCGTGCGGACGGCGTGAAGCAAATTGATGGTGCACTCCATCGCCAATGAAATGGCCCTTCAAAACGTACGAGTTCGGTCACTAAGTGAAATTCACGTTTGATTAACTTTCGCAATGCTCGAGAGCGCTCCAAGTTGGTCTAAAGATCGAATTCTATGCGCCAATTGTGAACAGCTCCCCAAACTTTATTACAAACCCTAACTTTAAATCAAGACGTTTATGAATTGATTAAAAGAAAAGTTATTACTGCGCAAGCAGTTTCAGTGTAAGTTACCAAGGATCTTATCAATTTTATTCTCTATTTAATGAAAATTCTTACAACTATAAAATCAAATAAATTTTTCATAATGTAAATAAAGATTCCTTGTACTATTTCAAATAATCTTTAACAAGCACAGTGAAGTGAGGCACTGTAACCTGTGTTGATATTCGAATTTAAATGAAGAACACACGTAATATGCTTACTATTGTATTCCTTAAGCAATAGACAATAGAAATGGTTATATTTAGTATCAGCACGCTTGAATAGCTTCTGTCGCCGGCCGCTATCTTAGAAATTATGTGTTCCTTCACAATAAACTAACAAGGGCCGCGCCGGTCCAGTTTCCAATTTATTATCTGTTAAATTGTTTCGCTAAATGGACTGCTTTATCGACGAAGCGGACCTTTTAGTTGTTATGAAACATATGTATCTTTCATATAATTAATGAGTTAGTCAAATTATATCATTTATATTTCTTGCTTTGTTAAATCACATATTTATAGTTTTTAAGTACTGTGTACGGTAGTTATAGTTATTAAGTGCATATGTACGTGTATACATGTGTTTAGTGTACAATTATTTTTGCAGTTTCTAGATATAAGATTTTACTGTGAAGCCATCTTGAAAACCTTTTTTTAATAAATAAATTTTGCTTTACATCAATGTCGCATTGTTTAAGCATTCAGATAATTCTACTATGCAATTCAATAAAGAAACATAGACATAAACATACATCATAGTTTTAGGATTAAAATTTGTAACAGGTGCGCGAGGCGACCACGTGATTTTAAATGAATCAACAATATCACAATACAAGGCCATATACAAGCTAAAATTATATTGCTAGGTTCGGTCAGCCTTTATGCGAATCTATTGTGTTAGATTGTGTTTGCATTGGGTACGTTAGTGATATTGGTTATTCTAAGCAGTAGGTACGGGCGCATATATCAATAAAGTACGTTAATCTAGCTGGGAGGAGCATCTGATACCTGTCTTAAATGTACTATAAAAAGCATGTTTCTCTTAAAAAGATCGAAATAATCTGTGAGGAATTGGTGACTGAAGAGCCACACAGCAGTACATTATCAATTACCTGAAACTATAGCCCTAAGAAAAATAAATATAAAATTATGTTTGAGCCTGTATACAATAAGCCTGTATATAATATTCTATAGCAAATTGTTTGTGTATTAATCGCCTTAATTTCATATTTATTTCTAACTGCCTGTATGACAAAGATAAATGGACTGCAATCTTACGAATTAGTTGCCTAGGGTAATTTACAGTTAACATATCCCTGAAAATGCAGTTATAATAGTAAAGTGAATTCGCACTTTCCAACTAAGTCCAAGTAAGACTGTCATTTATGACATATTTTAAGAATTACCAACGAGTAAAATTCAGTATGAAAACTGAAATATAAAATGTCGACCAGCTCATCGACATAATTTAATAAAAGCTTCTGAATCTGTTGGAAATACAACGAGCCTGTCACGTCCCTGCCCTTAGTAACGTGGGTGACAGGTGTGTCTAGCATTAACTTCATTCTAACATTGTTATGGGCCGTTACACCCGGATAAAAATTCACAAAAATAACGATTACAATACATTTTAATTAAAATCGTCGGAGCATGGCGATACTGTCAGCTGCCATTGTCATTATATATCACAGAGATTAAAAATAACAACGTCAAAACCAAATCAGTTAAACTATTAATAACATTAATATGAATTTGTATCGGCAATTTTTCACGTTGGGAAAAACCTATTATGACCGATCTTCTAATTAGTCATTTAGAACTTATTGCCGGATACGGGAGCACACGCATTTTTATGTAAACTTTTTATAATGTAAAATTTTATGTTGGCAATTTAATTAAATTCCAGTTTAACAAAGCAGACCACTTTTTGTATTATTTTGATGCAATTAATATAATTGCTTTGTATTACTAAGATAATTAACTATTAAGTGTAAATATATTTATTTATATCCACGAAGTTAAACACAAGTCTAATAAGGTTTAATAATTATTTTAAAATTAATTAAATTTAGTACTTGCAATATTTAATATATACGACGAAGCACGGTACACTGCTGACGTCAGCATTTTCTTTGTTAGCTGATGCCGTTTATTTTCCATTTTTCAAACATTTAGTTTTAACCACTAAATGGGATTTGGCACTAGCATTGCCAGTATTTATAGCACCTCAAATCGTGACAAGCAAGCTTCGTAGTTGGTAAATTCGACCGTGTCACTTACGATTGTCAAACATTTCATTTCACTTATACACCCCGTGGCATTGGTATATGCAGTTGATAGCGCAATTTATAAATTAATAATAATAATAAAGTCCGTTTTATTTCTAATCATGACAAAAACAAATTATAATACACAGCTTAGATTATTTAAAAAAAAAATTTCTTTTGCTTGTTATTCTATATTCTAGCTTCCTTCAGTACCGTCGATCGGAACCCCTTCACGGGTAAAGGCCTCCTCCAGCTTTTTCCAACTGACTCTGTCTATGGCTCTCTTTCTCTATTCGTTTCCTGCTACCGCTTCTATTTCTTCTATCCAGCTTTTTTTTTGGGCGACCTCTTCCTCTTGGTCCCTTTCATACAGTTGTCTTTAAGGTCCACCTATTATCGGTGTATCTTGCTATATGCCCCGCCCATTGCCACTTCTGTTTTAGGGCTAATGTAAGGCATCTATAACTTTTGTTCTTCGTCTTATTTTTTCTCATTTAATGTAACGTATTTTTCTTAGAAAAAAAAAATTAATAAATTAAATACATATAATTTACAGGATTGCTTTTTTGAGATTCTCTTCTTTAAGAAGATGATGTACTTGGAAATGTGGCACCCGTTTTGTAGTCCTGCAACTTTTTAATATTAAATTAGACATATCATGATTACAAATAATCACCTATCGACCCACAATTTCACCGTAAAAAGTCAACTGACCTAATATAGTTAATGTGCGATAATGACTTATCCTTCGCAAATTACCCACCCGGTCACAGTCATGTCGGATTAAAAGCCTACGCCATAGATTTGTAAGAACAGTTTTAACATAAAAACCCGTTGAGGAAAAATTATTTTATTATTTACATTAATATTCATACTAACTATACTATAATTTTTCATACAGTGTTATGTTGTTTAGTTAATTTTGATGTTACTCAGTATATCGCCATAATTGTTACACAATCTGGATGTTCATTTTTATATAATACTTTGTTTAAACAAAAACGCTATATTGTTTGTAAAATGTAATTTAAAATTACTAAAAATTATTATAGTACAGCGATGTCACAAATGTTTCAATAGGGTAAAAATTTTATGTCATACTGAATATATTTTAAGTGATCATTGGCAAGCAGCCAGTCAGAAACAATTTCTGTTTTGACGGGACCGGGTTGAACGTATTGAATAAAGCAATACTTAGAACAAATAAGTTATATATCTACGCTATATCATAAAATAATTTAAAAAAATCAGTGGCGTACAACCTCTTTAGGTCTTGGCCTCAGATTTCTGAATCTGTTCCAAGATCATCTAATAAGCAAGTAGGTGATCAGCTACACGCCGTCGACTTTTTGGGTCTAAGACATGTCGGTTTCCTCACGATGTTTTCCTTCACCGTTCGAGCAAATATTAAATGTGCACATAAAAAGAAAGTTCATTGGTGCACAGCCGGGGATTGAACCTACGACTTCAGGTATGAGAGTCGCACGCTGAAGCCACTAGGCCAACACTGCTTTTCACACGCTAAATCATAACCATCATAATTAATAATTTTATTTCTGGAGATGCAAAAGATTGAGCGTTTCTATGTATTCAAACTAAATTATTATAATCTGTTGTAACGCGTTGACCGCTAATCAGTAATCAGACGTGCCGAGCGTGACACACACAAATCATAATCTGAGCGTGTTAGGAGTGAGAATGAGTGACACTGTTATAATTATATTGCGAACTAAAATTATTAAATTTAGTCATGTTTTCACGCATAATTATTATGGGACTGACTTTGAAACCGTATAATATGTGTGACGAGGGGCAGTTTTAATTTTATTAAACTTCTAGAAGTTAATGTTTTCTAGAATTTCATATAAACTTACATTACAATTTAGCCAATTACGTCATCCAGTTTTAAGAGTTATAACGATTTGTTTTGTATTTATAAAATCGGGATAAAGTGGTATACAAGACACAATTATTTCAACCATTTTTTTGGAGCATGAGTAGTATAAATGAATCAGAGCGCCGTAGCATCGTAGCGACATATTATCCAATGTCTGTAAAATGTTATGCTGTTTTAGAAGAGTAAAATTAATAATTATTTATTTTCATCGGAATATTTTTTTGTTTCCCCAAGATCGAAATTACTACCTCGCTTAAAATAAGAATAAGAGATCTACGAACCTATAAACTGCATATACAAGTATTTTATTTACGTGAAAAGACGGAACACTTTTAAATTACGGACGTGATGCCGTATCAGTGCTTTTAGTTCGGAATTACTCAGACATACCGCGGTCATAAACTCTCTTCCAGCCATTTTTCACCTTTACGGGGCTATGGTACATTTGTGTTATATGCTTTTGTTTTGCAGGAATTTCGTTACATTTTTGAAGTTATACTTCTTTAGGCGCGTTATGAAAAATTGATGAGAGTGAAATTTTACGATGGGCGCGCACCGTGACATAAAATTACCAGAATGAAGTTGCCCACGGAAGATACTACGACAATAGACATAATTTAAAAACAACATTCGAATAATAATAGAGTTTATGTTACACTTAATGTAAGAGAATAATAATAACTATTTATTTATTTAATTTTTCAAATGTAAACTTAACTTTATTGACTATAATGACTCCTTTTCCAGTGTTTGATTATTTAATTGTAATTAATTATTTGCATGGAATCAAAAACTATTTTTAATAATGCCAAAGAAGTATAACTTCTTACGCGCGTACATAAGTACACGCACCCTTTTTTTTAAATATAATAGATACGGTAACTTGATTGTTAGTATAAAAAAATGAAACTTAGCGACAACAATTATTACATATATATTGTTGAATTTAAATATTTATTAAATTGTTTTAAGTCCTTATTTTATAATTTTTACTTGAATGTCTATTAAAGATTCTATAAAAATTACAAGGATATAGTTGGGATTTAAAATAAAATTATAATTAAAAATAATCGCCCCATTCTCTCAATGAAAATGACACCTGAGTTAAACTGTAATATCTTAAGATTTAGTATTGGCGTGTAAACTCCACAATCGCGCTACAATCCTGCAAAATTGAAACGTATTTAGAATGTACTCGTAGAATGTATTGTTATTTGATAATATACACAAAAACATTTCTGTAACTTCGCCGTTGTTTAGTCGTATTATACGTATAATTCTACTGGACGTAATCCAATGCTTGTATTGACGTCCAAGTGCGCAATAATTAACCCTCACAATGCTTTGAAATTAGACTCGCAATATTCCTGCTATAACATTTAACTCGGATATGGAGTATTTGCAATCACGTAACAAAGGGGCATGAGGGCAGATATATTTCTGCGCCTGTTTCCTTGATAGTGTTATTTTGTGTAGGTTTTTGTCTGTCCCGGTTCGCTGGGAATTGAACATCAATGGCCACAGAGGCTTCTGTAAGAGAGATTGGAGCAAAAAAGCTTTTTAATCTAGTTCTATAAATTTTTTAAAAGAAAGAAAGAAAACCTCCTATTTCTCTGCCTTTCTATCCTAAGAAGGTTTCATTCATTACTTTTACACTTCAATAAAAATGTAGTTCCACTATACCAATGTTATTATTATTATAAAACTATATTATATACTAGACATATTTTAAGTAGTTTTTCTCTAAGTTTAGGAATCTAACTTAACAGCGAATATGTTGAAATCACTTACCACTAAGTTGACGCTAGTTTTGTTAAGTATTTGTCGGTTTAGTATCATTACTGACAAGAAATCGTTTTCAATTCGAACAATAATTAAACGGTGTACTTTCGTTTAGTTCCTAAACATGGGTCGCTGCTCACGTATTCATGATATTATTTTATTACAGATACATAGTTTGCCTATAAATATTGTTAGGTCCACAGGATTGTTATCTCCTAAAGGGTCAGTAATGAAACCGCTACACGAATATTGCTAACCCGTTTCGTGTAAAATGTATGTCTCAGTGTGATAGCAAATGTATCAAATTGTTATTTTTGTTAACTGATATCATATGCAGCTAGACGTAAAAGACAATTTATTAACATCATAAAACTTGTATGAAATAAACTGAAGTAGTAATGCATCGTTCAAAAACAACGCGAAGTTAGAACACTGTGGACGGCCTCTGCCTAGGGGATATAGGAAAATTAGTCAAGTAAGTCATATAACAAAAGGAGATCAAAAATATATTGTGACAATATAATGCTATGTTTTGCCAGAAAATTCTAACAAAACATAGCTTACAAAGACTCTTTAGGTCAGAGACTCAGATTTCCGAATCTGTTTCATGATTATTTTTCAATCTAATAGGCAAGTAGGTGAGCCTCTTGTGCCTGACACACGCCGTCAACTTGTTGGGTCTAAGACATGTCGGTTTCCTCACGATGTTTTCCTTCACCGTTCGAGCGAATGTTAAATGCACACATAGAAAGAAAGTCCATTGGTGCACAGCCGGGGATCGAACCTACGACCTCAGGGATGAGAGTCGCACGCTGAAGCCACTAGGCTAACACTGCTCACTGTTGTTGTGAGCTGTTTCGTCCAAGATGATTAATTTTTTTTACTTTTATTGAAATCCAAAACTTATTCGGAAATTCAAAATTAACTATTACCTATCGTACAATAAATTGACAGTTTAGTAGAAATAATTGAAATAATTTCAAAACCAGCAGTTACCGTATCCGGTAGTCATATTCAATACTGATTTGACCAAACCATTATCATTTTGCCTTTATATCAAATAGTTTACCATTGTGGTAAATGGCTATTAAAATTGTCACCGCTAAATCCAAATTGTATGTACAAAATATTTATCGATTATTATTATTTCTAGCTATTATATGAAAATACATATATATCATACCATTCCACGTAAGGTTAAGAATCTATTGTATATGCTTCTACCCAATTCTCTGAAAATTCTAGAGCACAATTCTTTCTGATTTTTTTCCTTTGCTCTTTGATATTCTTAGCTCTATTGTAGCACGGGTTTCCCAGAAGAGATCCCATATAAGAGATAAGCCTATGTACTAAGCCTTTACATTTATTCTTGCGTGTCATAGTTATTGTTATTTTATTTATTTATTAGTAGTTCGATCGTAAGTTTATTACATAGAAATTTTTAACTAACCACACCTTTATTGTCAAGTTGATTTTTAATTTGTTTTGTATGTTTCAAGTATATATCTAAATATATTACATACACTAAAACATCATAGGCATGTATCAACATACGTAATAAAATAAAATATATAAGGCCATTGGGTTAGAATAATTAAAAATAAAGGGTGCGTGTACTTATGTACGCGCGTAAGAAGTTATACTTCTTTGGCATTATTAAAAATAGTTTTTGATTGCATGCAAATAATTAATTACAATTAAATAATCAAAGACTGGAAAAGGAGTCATTATAGTCAATAAAGTTCAGTTTACATTTGAAAAATTAAATAAATAAATATTTATTATTATTCTCTTACATTAAGTGTAACATAAATTCTATTATTATTCGAATGTTGTTTTTAAATTATGTCCAATGCCGTAGCATCTTCCGTGGGCAACTTCATTCTGTTAATTTTGTGTCACGGTGCGCGCGCATCGTAAAATTTCACTCTCATCAATTTTTCACAACGCGCCTAAAGAAGTATAACTTCATTGAAAATAATATAAAAACAAAAAAGTTCTTAAATAAAAAAGGACAAAATTATATAGTGTATCTTATGCGGGTATGAATGTAAGGTCGTGGGTGTGGTAAAGATCTCACAAACATAGATTTACTAAAAGATAAGATGAATGAAGACTGGTTAGTACTGCGAGTGTTGTTTATGTAATAACGATTTCGAAATCGTGTACCCGCTACATTAGTTTTGTTAAGTAAGTTTTAATTCAATTAGTTTCTCGTAGACTTGTAAGAGGTTTTAGTTGGTAGCAAGGTTTTCTTTACAACACTTACTAACGACTAACAAACTCAATAACAAGAATTTTCGAACTCAATTAATGGTAATCCAGTTTTTCAGGTGTCTAGTTAGAAGTGACAGGTAATTAAAATAATCTTTTGTGAGGTTCGTATAATATCTATTAGGAATATTCGTGCTATCTATTTGGCATTGTTGATGCTGCACATTGATGGTATGTAAATTCAATTATTTGTAAAATTGTATTAAATCTGTTTTAATCCGTAACTGTCTAATCCAATAACTCGTGTAAACAACAGATATTATAATGTAATAAACATTTGAAATCAAATAAAACGAGGGGTCAGTGACCTTATCTTTATTAGAACCACTTCAATAGGACGTTGATTTGGAAAACTTTATCAATATTATCTATACATATTTCCAAAGTTCTATGACCGCGATGATTCTGGAATTCATATTTACGGTATAAATGAATGTTATTTGGTTTTTAATTTCTCATAAAATTTGATTATGAATTGGGATAAACCAATATAAGGCGTCAAATGCATTTGACAAATTTGGAACACGTTATTTTATATTACAATTTGTGTTTTTAATACAAAATAATTTATCAATTTACTTTATTTTCGAATAATTTGATAATTAATTATCGTGTAATTCCAATAAATTATATTAAAATGATTTAATATTGTGAGGATTTATAGCAGAAAAGACTGAATTAAAATATATCTATCTCTCTTCTATTGCCTTTTTCAGAAAAAAATATTTGAAAATAAGTGGATTCTATGTTATGCAAACATGAATATTTAAGATATTCTATACATTCATTAAATTAATAAAATTTACAGGCACGCAGTACAAACTAATTTATTATCTATAATCTTTACCATATCCATACAAGAACAGATGTTATGTACCCACTGAACTACTGGCAGACCAATACTTTCATAAGCCGATTCCCAAAACACCATTTAACCCGACGGCTTAACCCCTTTGTTTTCCAGTACAAAGGTTCAAAAGCCTTATAAAGTACATTCCTAACACATGAATAGGCTCGTGGAAAACTACTTTCATACGAAAAATTTGTACGTCATTCTCCGGCGTTTTATTCGGAGCCATTTAAAGTTTTTCTCCAAGTTCTAAATGGTAGGAAAGTGTTTTTAGGCTTCCTAAGTGGGTGATTTAGGTAATGTTGCTTGAATAAAGAAAATACCTTTAATGTACTTGAAGGAACGTTACTCTTTACAAGGTTTTGTTGGAGTAAGTAGAGATTTATACAAATGCTGTCGAAAATGAGGTCCTGGATTTCTTATCACTAACCTGACATTAAGTTGAAAGTGTTGAATGTGGTGATGGTCATTTCATTGTACAGTTGTTAGGTTTAAACGAAGCATTAAATGGTGATTGATGGCAATATAACCCCGTTTATATTCAAAGATAAAAGTAATTTTTATTATTATTTTTATATTGTTATTTTTGAAAATATTGTTCGATTTGTTTAAAAACTGCGAACTTGTAAAACATGAATGAGCCTAGATGTGCCATGAGATATTTTTTAGGTATCTCACACTGTTTTCGCCTTTTTCTCGAATATCGTTGCGTTACTAAATTTTGCGCGTCACACACACATATAGAATATCAAACATACTTCACTAAATTTAAATATTTGGAATTTACCTTCGAAAACATACATTCGAACACTGAATAAACTTGATCCACAACAGAGATGTGACATGAATGAGAATTTTTATTTTAGTGACGTATTAGTGCATTTAAACAATCTTATAAAATTTAGTTTTATTTTTGTTGAAGCAGCTGAAGTATTAGTAGAAAAGAGCTTACCAATTCTTAAAGGGCCGGCAACGCACTTGCAAGCCTTCGGGCAATGTCCATGGGCGGCGGCATAACGCCAGATGAGCCTCCTTTAAATAATTTTAGAATGCAATTGTTTATTAGCCTCAAGAGGCTAGATTACAGTATCAATAGCAAGAGGGTTCCTAGCCATCTTCACCATTTCGATCTGAAATTACAAAAATCAATAATTAAAGTATTTTAAAATCTCCCAAAATATACTGTATTTTCAATTATTTGCGTCTCGCAAATAGAAACTTTAGCTAAAATTATATATACTTACTTTAGATTAAGAACAAAGTCACTTTGAAATTACGAAGAACATTGAAAAAAAAACTGTCATTTATCTCTAGTACCGTTAATAGAAGCAAAGTGTTCACTAAAATGTAAGACAATTGAGATGATCAAATCCGTTAAAATCGTTTTCTCTTTGAAGTGTAATGTCCCAACGATATTTATTCAATGTCAAGAATGTTCGATTAAAAATCTTTTGTAAAAAATTCTCCCCATATTTTATCAATATTGAAGACGGTACCATTCTTTGACCTTAGCAAAATGAGAACGCAAAAATATTCGCCATTACAACGCTGACAAAGGTTCGTCCTTTGGGGAGTTTTCATTGATAAATGATTCAAACAAATCTTCAATCATAATAATGCGATCTGTATCTATATTTTAGATTTAAAATTTGTTAATGATAATCTGAAATCGAAAGTCATTAAAAAGTAATTGCTAAAAAATTGGTCTGAAACGCATACGGTTTATTAAAATTTTAAAGAGTAGGTTATAAAATGAAGATGTATTAAATAATAATAATCTTATCTCCTTATAGTAATTAAATGACTCGACTTGTTTAAGCTATCGCGGAATATGCTGAAGAGGAGTATTAAGAATATTCACAGCGCTAAACAACTTCCACCATCACACAACACAGCCGAATTTACTTATTACTTGGTTAAATGTATTTAATATTTTTTATTGATTTTTTCCTTTCTAGTTTTCGTAAATGTTTGAATATTTTTGTTTATATTATGTATTCTATTTTGGATTATAACTTAAGTATAATTGTTTTTTTTTTTATATTGTTTGATAATGTCAGTTAAAAAGAATTACTTGATGAATTTTTGTTTTCACAGTTTAACTATTTTATTTATTAGTAAGTTCGTTGCTGGAACAATTGATGTGAATGTGTGATGTAACTCAAAAAGTCTGTATAAACCCAAACGTTGATACTAACAGTGACACACATATACAATTATCCGTAGTAGCTATGTGATAGAATGAAGTATTAAGGTTGTCGATGCAAAGGTTACATTGCTGATGGAGTTGATGGTAGGAACCTACGACTCAAGACCAATCAATAGTCAATATGTAAAACTTTCAAAATTAGTGCGTTATCATATTAAAGCAGTTTTGCAATACAGTCATATAGATTAAAGAATACACCTGCTTTTCTTTTATAGAGAATGGCCTGCAATAATAATGGATTCACCGCGATGGCGACACATGACACTAAGGCCTACGTGCGGCGTGCCTCTGCGGTAGGCCGCGGTATATACGGTCTGCCGTAGCGGCATGCCGTATTCCGGTTAACCGTCCCTATTGCGGTCCTATTGCGGTCTGCCGCAATCATCACTCGTCAGTGCTTCTTGAAATATTACAAATTCAAATTTAATGACGTGGAATAAGTGATACATGTATCTTATGTTCCATAATAAACATATTTTATTTTTTACTCTTTTAAAATAGGTTTACAATATTTTGTTTACATTTGTTAAATAATTATATGTGACGACGTAGGTAGGACGGCTAACCGCGCCGAGTGCGTGGAGGGGACGCGGCGCGCCGCATCATTCAACCGGTGCGGCTCGCCGCAGCTCCAGATCAACCGGAGCGGTTTCATGTAATAATCGATGTGCGGCCCGCCGCCGCAGCGGCACACCGCATCACGGCCAGCCGCTAGTGCGTTGTAGGCCTAAAGGCGGTTACCTGAACTGCAAAGTTAAGATATTTGTCAGTCCTAAATCCCACGAGGTAACAACTCCCAACAAATTATAAGGGAGTGCGAAGTAACGAAACTTTATGCACATAAATGCCATAACTTTCACCAAAGTATACAATTACATTATCATATACAGTAAATAAAAGGAAGTTAGAATATATATTTTTTTGAATTGAAACTTCTTTAAAATTAGGCGCATGAGGGTAAAATTTTTACGGAACGTCACGAAGATGTGCAGCGTTTTTGTCGAAGAAAGGGAGAGAGCGACGACGAGCGTCAAATGACGAATTTTAAATAGAATGCCACGTGTTTTTATTATCGAAGAAATAGATTAAATTTATTATTTGTATTAATTTTCGACACTTTTAATATTTTAATGACAATTCATTAAATTCCTAACATATCTTCCTTTTTCCCTCCCTCTAAGTCTCGGAAATCTATAATTTTAGATTTGTATAAATATGAACAAGAGTTAAAAATTAGTTTGCCAAAGAAGTGTCACTTCTGACATGTGTACTCTGTACGCAAGCACTTTTTTTGTATGAAGACGCCAATCGACCTGTAACAGCCAATTGACAATTAAAGTAGTAGTCAATTTTAGCTCAGACCAGCGTTTGGACTTTGGTATTACAAAACATGCTAACTATAAATATTTTAGAAAATATCGCTATAGCTATGAAATATTTTTTGTTTTATTTTATTTTGTGGTTGTTTATTTAATTCTTCCTTTGATAGATTGCTTATGTTCTAATGTAATTGATGTGTATGTGTGTTAGATTTTGATGTCATATCTTCTTGTATTTTTAGGCATGCACATTGTTTTAGAACGGATAAATAAATACACTCGGTGTATACATACAAAAATCCGGACTATGGTCACAATATATCTTGAGAAGTTTGGTCCTGAGTCATGTTATTCCCGTGTCATAAATGGATATATGGTTAAGGCACTTGATAATCATACTAACAAAAATATATTCCACATGCCGCTTCTTAAATTTATAAAGCAAAACGTATTATAACAATTAATATCCTATCAACAAAATGAATCTACGTTGTCACATTAATTATTTAGATAATAACTCCAATCTGACCATTCGACCAAAATATCGAAAAAGGTGATGACATTTTTTCTTAGTCAGCAGAAATATAAGCTTCCCGCAGCAATTTTCAACAAAAAGAGCCCGTATATCACACAAATAACCGAATGGGACACTCAATATGGGCGAAAAAAGATACCTATCGCTGCGGGGACGTGATCGTCTTGTCGATTCAATGTGTCTTCCAATGTTAATACTTTTCTATTGATGTGAGTGTTATAACCGAATTGTTTTAGCTGTTATTATTTATATTTTATAGTCTTAAATATAGGTTGAGGCGTTGTTTTATAGACAAGTGTTTTTATTGTAATTAATCAAGCGCGTATTTCGCTTAATGGAGGGTTAACATTTTTATTTAAAGAATATTTATCGTTCACTTTAGATTCTTTAACTACGTATATATGTAGAAAGAATACGTGATTACCTAAATTAATGAAAACCTTATTCATTAACCTTAAATAGCTTTCATACACTTTGTCCCTTCCACTTCAATTTGAAATAAACGAATGTGACTAGTATTTAAGGAATTTAGATATCAATAAAACCGTATAAAATTAAAAAATAAATTTCTAGAACCTTAACTTTATTTTTAAATTTTCTATCTACGTCAATATAATTTTAATATTAGAAACATTGGACGGAAAATACGCAATATTATTGTTGACCAAATGCCTGAAAAATGTGTTGAGAGGCCAAACTTTTTCTCCACTTTTTCAAAACTTTGCCTAGAATATTCCTTTATTCTTTGGCAAGTTCTGCTGATGTGTGAACTATGAGGAAACAATATAAAATGAATTATTCATATCAGCCGAACTTGATGGTAAAAGACAGGCTGGGTTTGCGAGATTCGGCCCTATTGATGATATTCCTATTCATATTGACGAGGTATAACGATATTTCCGTTATACTTAAGTTTTTTGTGATTTGTACGATTTACGTCTTACATTAAATGTATCCTGAAGTATTTAATATAAGCTTGTATATTGTAGAAGACATGACCTTTCTTATTTTTGATGAAATAAACTTGGAATATTTGCCGTACATGGAAAAATCTTTGGTGATAATTGAAAATACTTGATAATATTATCAATATTACTAATAATCCTTAATATTTTTACATAGATTTGGAAATACTTAGATAACGATTTGAGTCAATAATGTTAAATTTAGCATAAAAATTCAACTTAATGTTTCAAACATCAGGTCAAAGCTACCAAAATAAAATGTTCCCTAATGATCTATTGAATTTCTACATAAAGGCTATATTGCCAATTTTAACCCTTTCAATAGGCCAAGTTTGTTCATTATACAACTTTTGCTGAGTTGATATCTAGTTATAATTCAAAGCGAAATGAGCGTTTTAGTCAACTAAATTATCTTACTATGATTAAATGTTCCTGATGTAATATTGCTATTTGACAAAGGGCTCAATCTCTTAGGGGCAATAATACATTGGGTATAACTCAGAGCTACAACGAGTTTGTCCGCGGAATAATAATTGTATCGAATTCGAAGACACAAAATCTGTACTAAAACCTTAAATATTCTAGCACGGCATAAAATCTCATAAACACATGCAATACTAATAGTAGTATTTCCTTAGTTGTAAAAATATTCAGTCAGTATACTACAGTATATTAATAACAGCTGTATTCAGAGTCATTCATCATCTATAATTAATCTTAAATTAAATATGTTAAGAACGACTGTAATGCCAATTTGCTATCGACTGATCAAAGAAAGCAGAATGCAGTAAAAGTTTTTATGAATTAAATGATCATTTAAATCTTTAATAAATAAGTTGAATAACCTTTATAGCAGTGAATTTATCATAGTTACGATATAGTATACATAGTAATTAGGATGGCTATATTGTGTAAATATTTTTTATTTTGCTAAATCTAATATATAAAATTCTCGTGACACGTGTTAGTTACCATACTCCTCCGAAATGGCTTGACCGATATTTATGAAATTTTATATGCATATTCAGTAGGTCTGAGAATCAGCTACTATCTGTTTTTCAACCCCCTAAGTGATAAGGGGTGTCTATCCCAAAAAAAAAAATTGTTTTCTTAAAAAAAAAAATGTTTTTATTTTTTCATGATACAGCATACAAAAATACATACAGCCCTTAATTGTCAACCCTCTAAAATGAACCCTTATTTTTTATTTTAGTAGATATATATTTTATTGAACTAAAAAATTGTTTCCTAGAAATAATATACATGGCAATACGACGTTTGCCGGGTAAGCTAGTAAAAGATAAAAATGCTATGTTCTAGACATTAAAATATATCGCATATCGAATAAGGAAGATTATTTGGTCATCAAAGTTTTACAACGAAAGTTTTGATTGTGAACCTCAAGTACACAACATCTTTGCTGGCTGTAAACTTTGCGAAACTGTTTGAACACAGATAAAACACCGCCAACACGATACAACAATGTTTTCTATTACGGTGATATACATTTAGTAGCAAATGAATATATAGCACTTGATTCTAATATATATGTACCAAGTATTTAAATTCAAATTATTTATTTTATACTATAAAGTAACAAAAAATGTATACAATGTGTGGGCCTGTTTTAAATACAAATTACTTGTGCCAAAGGACCCAGCTCTTCCGTAACGTATATGGTAATAAATAAACAAATACGTGTATTGTACGAATGTACTATGTAAGCGTTTGTGTGTGTGCGTGTGTGTAAAAACTCAAGTTTTGCAGCCATATATTCAAATAAGTGATCACAAAAGTACAATATATTTAAGACATTGTCATAGTATCGGGCCTTAAATGGGAAAACCATATTATACGTCATAAAAAAAAATTCATTTGTGGTATTAGGTGAAATTTACAGGTGTTTCAGGTAAACAACTTGTAGATATATTTCTTAGACGAATTTCAATAAATGTACATTCATATAATTATTAAGTTAAAATTATATTTATTTTAAAAACGTTAATGGTATTGATCAAGTTATTACGTAATTTGTACATCATGTTTCAATCTTTTCATAATATCGTAATGTGTAAATAATGAACGAAGTTATATAGTGTCCAGAAAATTAACTATTTTTTCATTTAAGTACTTTTTATGTGTCTAATATCCAAAATATTTGTATTTATTGCGGTTTATATAACTTTGGTTCTTTAAGAGGTATTTGATAAGCTTTTTTCTATGGAAATACATAGTTTGTAAATCGTGGGAGTTAATTATTACAACAAACATAATGCAAACTGTTAGTCTGTATATGTTTTACCTTTGAAAAAGTAATAGAGTCCCTTATTTTAGGGTTCGTTGTATAATAATGACAATAGTTTGAGGTTAGCCGCTACCAGTGGCTACAATGTATGTGACAAGACCATTAATTTGAAAATTTGCCTGCCAACCGCACATACCGCCCACTAGATAATCTATACAGAAATCTGTGAAACTATTTATTCAGATTAAATTTTTGTTGTTGACGACTCATTGGTCTAGTGGTTAGTACCCGTGACTGCGAATCCATGGGTCCCGGGTTCGATCCCCGGCTGAGACGAACATCGATGTGATGAGCATTTGGTGTTGTGCTTAGGTCTTGGGCGTTTAAATATGTATTTATATCTCTATCTATATTTAATATGTATGTATATCCGTTGCCCAGTACCCATAACACAAGCTTCACCGGCTTAGCAAGGGACTAGGTCCATTGGTGTGAATGGTCTTTTAAAAAAAAATCATATTGCTTGAAAATACCTTATCTTTTGCTACCAAGTTGTTATTTTTAGTTCCACTTTATGACTGTAGATGACTTCACGACTTAACTACATTACATTTATTCTGAATTGATTTAAAGTCTGAACAAACAGCGTAATTTTATCATGATTTTATCATTAACACTTTCTAAGCGTATGATTTAGGAACTTAGTATTAGATGAATCTAATAAAAAAATAACATTAATTTAACGTTTTGATAATAAATAACCACAAGATCGTCATAAAAAATACAGGATCAAAATAAAATGCCAGTTCGACATTTTAATATTCTAACGTTGAAACATCGTAAGGATTTAATCAAAGAGCTTTAGAGTGGAGAATGATTTGTGATCAGTAAAAATTCGTAAAATTTATATTGATTTTAACCCTATTCTTTAATGATTGTTTATGCATCATATCCGAATTTATGTACCATTGGTCGTTAGTAAGTATATAGTCTAGTCGACAAGTTGAAAATGGAACAAAATAGAGATACTGCTCTTAAAATTATATGCGATAGCTCATTGGATCCGGAATGACGTCTAGAAAAATGTGCTAAAAGCGTGTATTAGCACATATAAAATTGCAAAAGTTATAGACCATTAAAGATGAAAAAAAAATGGCATTTAGTTTTTTGCCAATATTTAATAAACTATTAATATTTAAGAAATTTCAAATAAAGATACTGAAAGAGGAGGAAATTTCCAATAAAAAACTCTTGACTCCCAGAACTCTATCTTCATTATTTATAATGTTAATTTAACGCTGAAAATAGGTCTGCGGGTGACATTTTTAGGATTCGCGCGTGGCGTCAAAAGCGACTACGGCACATTAATTAATTTATTTAAGGTATTGAATATTTTTTTTTAAATTTGAAAAAATTATGGTGTGTTCTGAACACTATAATTAATTTATTCCCGTTGAAAATTTTACTTAAAGTTAATTTTTCAACAAGTTAAATAATTGTTAACTAACGAAATTTTCTCGAACGACTGTCTTAATTGTAAGTGAAAAAAAATGTTTAAATAATGGTCGTAAAAATATTTCGCTTCGTAGAGCCTTTCTTACATACATACTTAACAAGATCGTGCCATAAAAGTTAAAAAAATATTTATACTTTGTTTATAACAATTTTTTTACTAAAACAAAAACTTAAAAATCCATGTAATGATGTTAAAAAAAATTTTTTTTTTCTAAATTATCATATAATCGTTTTTTTATTAATCTATATATATAAAAGAAAGTCGTGTTTGTTACAACACTTATAACTCGAGAACGGCTGGACCGATTGCCATGGTTTTTGATTTGTTGGATTTGTTTCCGTCCCGAATAGCAGAATAAGCAATAAAATATCGGATAAGTTATCGAATAACAATTAATTAAATCATTTAAGGAATGCAAAAACCATATGGTGCCATCTGTTGACAAAACTACGCATCATTTTACGTCGAATTTGTGTCAGTTCAAGAAATTCCGATCTTGAGGTGAATGAGGAGATGCATAACCATGCTTTGATCCTGATTAAAAGATGTTGGATATCAGAAAGTACTTAACATGCAGTATCGCCATATTGACGCTAGAGAGATGATGCCTAATGTGTAAAACTGCCATTCTTCTTTCGCAATGGCAAGCAATAAAACATTTCTGTATTTGCAAAAAAGTTGTATTAATGTAATACTTAACATTAATGAAATCCTAAAATAAGTTAAATTAAAGTAACAACGATATTATAAGGTTGTAGGGCGGAACGAAGTTAGCCAGGTCAGCTAGTACAAGATATTTATTGATTTGCAAAAAAAAAAAATTCCCGCCACTTGTTGATAATTTTTTTTTTAAACAAATTGATTAAATCAATATTTAAAAAAAAAATTTAACACCTTATTACATTAAAAATTGTATGATTTTTAAAAAAAAAATTTTTCCTTAATAACAATATTTAATTGTTTATAATAGTTTTTTTTAATTTTCTATTGTTTAAATAATAAGTTAAGAATTTTTTTTTTTCTAAAACTTCTAAAATTAACAAAAACAACCATATATAACAAAGTATAAATAAAAGTAATATTCATGATAATCAAAAAATTTACAAAAAATTTTTTTCTATACTTTGTTATATATGGTTGTTTTTGTTAATTTTAGAAGTTTTAGAAAAAAAATAAACAAAAGTTGAATATTTGTTTATAACAAATTGGTAAGTTAATAAACAATAGAATTGTTGATTAAAAAAAAAAAAATTTCTGTTACTTTATAGAAGACTGTCAATTATGATTTTTAGGAAAAAAAAATTTCTTTACTAATTATTTAAACAATAGAAAATTAAAAAAAACGATTATAAACAATTAAAAATTGTTATTAAGGAAAAAATGTTTTTTTAAAAATCATAAAATTTATAATGTAATAAAGTTGTGTTAAATTTTTTTTTAAAAATATTGATTTATTCAATTTGTTTAAAAAAAATTTATCAACAAATGGCGGGAATTTTTTTTTGCAAATCAATAAATATCTTGTATTAATAAAAAAACGATCATATGATGATTTAGAAAAAAAAAAAATTTTTAACATCATTACATGGATTTTTAAGTTTTTGTTTAAGTAAAAAAATTGTTATAAACAAAGTATAAATATTTTTTTAACTTTTATGGCACGATCTCGTTAAGTATGTATGTAAGAAAGGCTCTACGAAGCGAAATATTTTTACGACCATTATTTAAACATTTTTTTTCACTTACAATTAAGTCGGTCGTTCGAGAAAATTTCGTTAGTTAACAATTATTTAACTTGTTGAAAAATTAACTTTAAGTAAAATTTTCAACGGGAATAAATTAATTATAGTGTTCAGAACACACCATAATTTTTTCAAATTTAAAAAAAAATATTCAATACCTTAAATAAATTAATTAATGTGCCGTAGTCGCTTTTGACGCCACGCGCGAATCCTAAAAATGTCAACCGCAGACCTATTTTCAGCGTTAAATTAACATTATAAATAATGGAGATAGAGTTCTGGGAGTCTGGAATTTTTTTATTAGAAATTTCCTCTTCTTTCAGAATCTTTATTTGAAATTTCTTAAATATTAATAGTTTATTAAATATTGGCAAAAAACTAAATGCCATTATTTTTTCATCTTTAATGGTCTATAACTTTTGCAATTTTATATGTGCTAATACACGCTTTTAGCACATTTTTCTAGACGTCATTCCGGATCCAATGAGCTATCGCACATAATTTTAAGAGCAGTATCTCTATTTTGTTCCATTTTCAACTTGTCGACTAGACTAAATATGTCATTGGTTATATAACATTATTAACCATTTATAAATCAAAAATAAGTCTAGACTATATTTTAAAATACTATACTTATGCAACTACACAAGATCTTTGCAACCAACTTTTCATTCATTCTTAGATGTATGATTACATAACGTACATATTTCTTGTCCTTCTTTAACCTGTCCTGGTTTAAGGCCATCTTTGTTTACCTTTTAAATCAAGTGAGATTAAATGAATAGTTTTTTTTACAGAACAGGGGCCAACCGGGCAGGAGGCTCATCTGATGTTAAGTGATACCGCCATTGACACTCTCAATGCCAGAGGGCTCAAGAGGGTGTTGCTCTTTTCTTGAAAGACCCAAAGTCGAATTGGTTCGGAAATACTTCAGTGGCTGATTCCACATAGTGGTGCGCGGCAAATACTGCTTTAAAAACTCTCAGTTGTGGGACTGCGGACGTCGAGGTGATACGGGTGGAATTTCGTATTCTGCCTCGACGTCCGATGATGAAATTCAGCTGCTGATATTTATCGAATAATTCCTCTGAACACTCTCCATGGTAAATACATTAGAAGATTCAGGTGACTCCACATCTCTAAGCAACGCCAAAGTATCAAGCTTTTCGGGAAGGGATTTGTCGTCGACGATTCGAACCGCTCTTCGAATATGGACTATTATATATGCGACTATATATGAAGCTCAGTCTATAGCTGTCATATATAAAAGCCGAGTCACGAATTATATAGAGGGCACATATTCTTGGAAATCCAGATAATCGTATATCAGCTTTTAGCAGATTTTATTTTCTTGTTTGAGCTAAGCTAGATCAGCACGCAGATGTCAAACAATGGGGAGATCCGTAATTAAATTGTACTATATCCAATAAGTAGAAGCTCTGATCAAGGCTATTCAACTAGTGAAGTGTAATGTATACCGAGGCGCGTCCTATCGTGCTATAAACAGTTATGCTATTTAGGGTCTGTTTCACAATGTATGGATAAAGTACCAAATAGCTATGCAACACATAAATTATTTGGAAGATAAATTGTGCTATTTGACATTCATCGGACTCTTAACTTATGATGGACGTTATGTGACGATAGAGCTATCTGACAGTCGTGAAACCCAACAATTGTGTTTATCCTACCAATAAGTAATAAATAGCTAATGGAACTTATGTAGAACTTATCCGTATATTGTGAAACAGACCCTTAATCTCGTACACCTTTAAAAGCCAACTAAAGACATGTGTACTTGTAAATTAATTGAGTCCGACAGCGTTTGAAAATTCACCGTCTAAAATCCAAATGTGCAATCAACACTTCACAGCTCTTCCGTTTTCTGAAATAATTAGTCGACATTTTCACGACAGAATTAAAATCTCCAGTTTAAAGTTTAACAAAATCTGGGACGCAGCTAGTATCATAAATAACCAGTAAAATTTTCTCATTACGTTACTCAGTTGAGTTTTTCTTAGTGCACAATTTTATAACAAACAGCTGACAAAGTTCGCACAGCTCTTGCGAAGCGTTTTATAGATTAAAGTATTTTTGAAACTTCTTTAACTTGGCAAATTTTTAAAATATATTTCTTTATTGCTACCACTTAATGTTTTTTTTATGCTCGTAAATAGGCTGCGACGATTATCCACTAACCAAATACATACATTTACATAATTTCAATCTGTGCTATAACATTTTTAAGCTATTGTATAGATTTTATCGTGGGCGCGGCGACAGAATCAAGAAATTCCGTAACGAAATAAACCTAACACACGATGACGTAATATAGGTGCGGCCAATACGCGTTAGAGCGGGACAGAACGCAAACTGCGTCTCACATCGGTTTAGCGTGATCGGATAGGCGTGTTAGTCTGAGTCTGGTAGAGTGGTAGATTGAATTAACATCAAAGAAAAAAATACTGCAAAAAATAAATAAATAATTATTTTGCATAAGTTAATAAAAGTTTATAAAAAATGCTATGCAATAGCTTTACCGCGGCAGTCCCCGTGTGCCACACGTATTTTTGATGTGAAACATCTATAAGCTCACTTGTAAACCGAATTGCTGGCGTGGCGACGCTTGCCGTGGCGACGATTGCCGTGGCGACGCTTGCCGTGGCGACGGCTCGCCACGCTATATCATGGTGTGTGTATATATACAGTCTATATGCAGTAGTGTGTACGGTGTGTGTATTTCGAAGTCACTGATTAAACGAATTAAGTAGCCACCATTTGAAATAAATTCGTAAATTTTTGTATTTAATGAAAATAAATGTTTATTTAATAAATAATCATCGTTATCTGGAAAAAAAATCATAATATTTTATTTTATCATTATGACATATTTAGTTCATATCTGTTGTTTTCTGCATACTCGTATTACTTTTACAAACGAATGTCGATGTTTCACATCTGCCAGGCGTAACCATGACGGCTCACATTTTTTTTATAAAGAACACTAGTTGCATAGGTTTTCTTCCGACATAGTTGTTGTTTCCACTCGTCTCTTACACGAGCTGATCATCTCCATCCTCCGGCAGATCGTCATACATAGGTTTTGTATAAGAATTAGACAATGCGCAAGCCGTGAGTCAATTACTATTAAAAGATAACACAGCGTGAGTTTATAATACAAAGATATAAACTACTTTATCAGGCATGCACTCACGTGCATCATCTATAACAAATGTACGTGATATGGAATTTTAAACAGACAGTACCCGTCTCAATTTATCTGTTCAACATTTTACTCGTATTTTTCTGATACTCTTGTTACAATTGTGTTCCGCATTGAGGGATTTACATTACAAAGATGTATTGAACTCTCTCGAAATGAAGCTAAATTATAAAATATATGAATATAAGGGTTATATTATTTAAAAATGAGTATAACGTATTTCTAAATAGGCCATAAATACTGTTACTTAAAGGCTTTTCTTTTTTTTCAACTTTTTAAGAATTTTAAATTTGGAACACGTATTGTTCATTATCGAATTATAATATGGAATGGGGTGTTAAAGAAAATAGGATTGCAGTGATCGCCTTGCACAAAGTGGGTATGAATGACCGAGATATTCCAGACACTTCAAAAGCTTGGTATCAGCCTTCTATCAGCATATAAAAACACTTCGTCTGTCGAAAACCAGAAAATATCGGAGCAGCTGCGTTCTGTAAGAACTACAAAGGTTAAATCCAGAATTAGTCGAAACCCCATTAGGAAGGAAAAAAATTCTATCGCGAGAAATGAAGATTCCTGCTAGGACTCTCTCGCGTGTTATAAAACAAGACTAGCCCTGCGATTCTGTAACTCAACTAACTCAACTAACTCTGAAAAGGTGGGAGCTTGTAGTTTATTGTTTATCAGAATGCCAAATCATAAAATGACTGCTTCACAACTGATTTCAGAGCGACCGCCGATGCGAAAACCGCTGTGTCAGTTCGAAAAGTGAGTTACAGAATCGCAGGGCTGAAGCTCGGTGTTTATCGTCGATATACAGGACAATATACACAGACAACATGCCATAAATAAATATTTTCAATTAAAGAGAGTGGATCGATCAAAACATTCTGTCGCGATACGCAGGTGAAAAGCTCAGAAATATCCTCTTTACCTATGAAAAAATTTTCACCATTGAAGAACACTTCAATAAGCAAAATGATAAAGTGTAGGCTCACAGTAGTTCTAAAGAAGCGTCAGTAATGGTTTGGTGGGGCGTCCCTTAAATATTTAAGATAAAGAAGTGAAAACTTCAGCTAGCCTGCTACACTTGCAATTAATAGGCATAATAATTGGAGATGGAATTGTAACCTACAATCTTTGCAGTAATCTGAGACTGTCATCATATTCTTTAGTGTCGTTTGAGGAACTATTTTTATATAAACACTTATACAATTTAAAATTGTTCGTTTTGTTAGTAATTAAGATTGTGTCCTAAATTTACTTGTGTTAGTTTTTCCTTAACCTGATACTATAAAACTATTATTCTTCATTGAGTAAGAACTCCTCTGTAGGTGGCCTTCTCCAAAGATAGCCAGTTCTCTCTAGATTGGGCTACTTGAATCCAGTTGGGGCCAGCTGTTTCTTTGATGTCGTTTTCCCAGCTAGCCACGGGTCTACCTCTCTTCCTTTTCCCTGTGGACCCGCCCACTTGGTCACCGTTTTCGTCCATCTCTTGTCGGCTAGACGCGCCACATGTCCAGTACGCTTATACAAGTACTCTTACTCAATTCGTTGAGAGCAGTCGGCCTGAATTTGACCATTCAAGTCATACCATTATGACAGTGCCTACAACGCTGATCAGTTACGTGACTGTACAAATTAACTGTGGAACGACGCCGCTTGTGAAACTACTAGTCTTATCTTATATTTTAATTTCACTATCCATTTATGGTACCTATAGATAAATTATATCTTAGCGTCTAATGACATAAAATTGTCTTAGACGACTCTGAAGAAAATCTTGCCATAAATATTCAATTCGTCCCAGGCCTCATTACGCTTTCTCTTTCGTTAGAGAAAATACGTACATTATTAATTTTCTCCATTTATGCGCTAAATCCTTGAACAACTAAGACGTGTGTGGATAAATATTATTAAAGACATCTTTATAAAATTCTTGCTTTGGAAAACTTTATAAAGTAACAACTGTATTGTGGAATATTTAAAATGGGTGCTTAGATAGGTAGATATACGACGGATAAGTTATGTCTATTTCTTTTAACTGAAGTCAGTTTGTAATTGTTATTATTTAGTAATTAAGTACATTATATTATTTTTAAAGAAATGGTAAGTTATCATAATTGTGTTATTGAGTGTTACTAGAATATTAAAATTTAATCATAACTTTAACTTAAGTAGCTGAATCTTCACAGGAAATTGCCACTTAAATTTACTACAAAAATGGGTGACTTTGAAGTGTATCAATCGAATCGTTAGCAAAATTGTATGCTAATCGGAGAAACTATGTCTGACAATAAAAAAGCATTAGGTAAATATTGAAAAATATATAAATTTGGTAGCGCTCTTTAGCATGCTGTTTGTTACGCACACTTATTAATCTAACAAACAATACTTGGGAGCTCGACAAAATTATGAATTTTTCAGAATGTTCGAAAATTGTTCATAAAATTCGACTGAATGTGATGTGTCTTTACGACGATATTTATTTTATTGCGCACTAGATTTGAAAAAGGTAATGGTACTTCGTATCTATGGCAAGCTGGTGCAGTGTCTCATTTTAAAAAAGAAAACTCTGCGCTTACTATTATTTATGGCCACAACTTTATTTATTTTATTCTATATACCAAGATATTATAAATTACCAAGAACGAAAATTGTTGCGATAGCCTTTTAGCAACAATATTTAATTTTCTCTTTTAGTTAATAAAATGTATTAAATTTATTAAGTAAAACGGGAGTACAATGCAATAAATGATTTATGTTATATACCATTCACCAATATTGAAAAAATTAAATAAGGTAACGCATCGCCATCCCATTCCTAAAAATAATAAGGAAGCAAAATTGATTTTACACAGCTGAATAAATATGTATAAATCAGAGTATAAAAAAAATATATATGTTTGTAATTAAAACTCACATTATCGTTATCAAGAATGTATTTATTCATATTACAATTAACATTCACTCTTCAAATAGAAGTCATAAATTGTAACAAAACAATGTATAAATAAAAACAAATCAGCTTGGCTGTAAACAATTGCTATGTAAAACTTAACATTTTAATATTTACATAAAATACTTGTCGCTTGTAATGTTTATAATGTTTCATCTAATTGATATATAAGTATTTAAACTAATGATTATTATATACAATGTACTTTTCTTAACATTAAGTTAGTTTACAGCTCCAAATTTATAAACGATAAGTTGGTCACCATAGCAACCTGATTCAATTCGCCGATTTCTTTATTCAAATATGAAATTGGTACGTAGTAGATTTTTCTTTAGGAAAAACCGACATGCTTTTTTCACAGAAACATCCACGGCCCGAGTTTTGGATACACGAGAGCTTTAGATTGATTAATCATTAATAGTTTTAAGCAGGTATCTTATTTGGTAAGTAGATTAGGAATATGAAAACGGATATTAGTAAAACATTTCACTATCACGCATTGCATTAAACAAAATATTATCAGGTGCTTACCAATTAATTTATAGATAAAGGTACGGAGCGAATTAAAAAGAGATTCCCAAATTGAAATGGATGATGCTGGATACGAATGTCCTCTTATAAGATATAGGATCTTATTAATCGATATTGAATAACTTAAAAAACATTAAAACTTACACAAATTAAATATATTAGAAGGATAAACGTGACATTGTTGAATTGTAAAGCCTTCGATAGATCTAAACGAGTCTCTCTTTTAAGGAAATTTAAAGCGTATTTAATCCTATATGTAACTGATACCAATTAATTTATCTAATTACCCAAATTAAGTAAAAAAGGTAACATAGGTATGGTTAGGAGATTGAGTATTTGTGGCTGCCAGAATAGGGAACCTTTATTCCAGGTGTCGTGATGTACCGCTGCTTGGTTTTCACCTGTAATAAGGTTTTGTTTTAAAAAATCAATTCTAATTTGCTCAATTTAACATACATTAGCGAGTTATTGCTGAAATATAACATAATTTAGCTGCAAATTGATCATAGCTTTAATTTCGTAAATAACTATTCCTGCCTGAGGTAAATTTACAAGAAAATTAAAAATAGTTTCGTTTAAATCGTTTGGATAGTTATCATCAATTAAATAAAGTTTGCAACCATAAAAAATAAGCGAAATTATTCTAACCACTATATTTTTATAATATACATATATATATATCTAAACGATAATACAATCCTAGGTTTTGACAACTGCCACAGATTTCTTCAGCCTAGTACAAACACCGTCGATTTTTGTATGTTAGACGTATTAGTTTGACCATATGAGGACTTTGTTAAGTACTTACCACTAAGAACGTGTACATTAATTATAACTTGAGAATGGTTTAACAAATGACAACTGTACAGTCCGCTGTCATTTTGGGACGCTGAAGACACGCTGAATGTAGCACTGCAAGAGAGATATGATACGTTCAAACAAATTCAGAGAGAGTGTAAAAAACTGCGTTATCCTGTAAGCCATGCGTTTGATTCCAGGTGAAATAAAAAATTACACTAACCTCATATTACGCCACGTGATAAATTTTTCTAAATCTTTCCCTTGCTTCCTCCATACTAAGCCATAAATATTATTCAATACTGGCCTAGTCACTGGTTGCATAGCTTGCGTCGTTATTTCATTCTTCATAGTTGTAGTACTTAAGCTAACGGTTGAAGTCAATGTTGTAGTTTCAACGCTCCAACTTTTGTTTAACATTAAATCTAATCTATTTAATATTGTGCTCATTTTTGTCGTTAACTCTGTGGTCGTTTGGATTGTTGTGGGTATAGCAGTTGTAAATATTGGCACTTTAGTCGGTAATGTTGATACATATTCGTCTGATATAACGCATGTTAGTTTAATCGAACTACCGGCTTTATAGAATTTGTCTTTGACGTCATGTGTTGAGTCCCCGTTGATAGTTAGAACTGGAGCTGAAAACGACAGGTATGAATAACAAACTGGTATAAATAAACTTCACAAATAACCTAGTTTATGTGGGATTTTGATATATAAATATCGTATGTATTATATATAATAAGCGTTAATTGTTTTCATTGATACGCAATAATAAGATATGGAAGAAAAGTCGTAATAGTCTTGTGACTAAATGAAGCAAGACGCCTATATCTCATTCAAAATATATGTAATTCGACACAATTCTTATTTTTCAGAAATTATACTCAGCGTTGACTAAATAACACTAGAAGTTTAAAATGCTTTAGAATGTTTAAATTGCTAAAACATCCCGATAATGCTGGTATTTTTGTATCAGTAATAATGAATTTAACATATCAAAAAAGCACTCTAAAAACTATTATACTATCGCTTTACTAACCCTAGTTTTAAAAGATAGAAACGGTTTAAAGAATTTCAAACAAACGCTCGTTTAAGCATTCGCCATTTCTTTAAAATTCATTGCTTAGTTAATGTCTTCACGGCTTAAAGGCTGCGCAATCTGATTATCTGAAGCTTTATAGAAACTTAACAGAACATTTCAATAAATTACAATGTCAAATTCGTTTTGTTATAATATTCTAAATCTTAACAGGAATGTCAAAGACTTATTAATTTCCTTCCTTTTTTTCTAATGAAATACATGATTAGAAAATGTATACGTAAAATACTAAACTGAGAATGAAAGTAACAATACTCCAGTGGCACAAAAGCCCTTTATTCCAATTCTTAAAAGACCGGCAACGCACTCGTGAGTCCTCTGGCATTGTGAGTGTCCATGGGCGGCGATATCATTTAACATCAGGTGCGCCTCATGCCCGTTTTCCCCTGCTCTATAAAACAAAATATACCCTTGGCTTTTGAGTGCATCTTTAATAATTTTTCTTCACAAGAATGTGATTCTTCTGAGCCTGACTTATTATCAATATTTGGGTCTAAGTAACCCAGTCAATGTCGAAATATATATACAGATACTGGCGTCTAAATCAAGGCCAAGACTCGCCGGGTCCCTTAAAATGTTTTCTTCTGCTAATAACCTCAACCGGTCTTGAGTATCCACTAAACTAAAACACCGTGCATTAACATTTCACTGTTTTAGCTTAAATTTTAATAGAACTCGTGTCAGGCGATATGCAGTGTGTTGGCGCGTTCACAAATTGTTCCATCCCACATCGTTATGTAAGCGATCCAATCACTGGCTGAGCCTATCAAACGGCTCTATTGCACCCGGGATCACAGCTAAGGGTACTATTTTATTAATAATCGGAGCGACCAGCGATTTAATTTACCTTTAAGGTCAAGACGGGCAGGCAAATTACTTTAGTTTTGTACTTTACTTGAAGGTAAGTATACAATGATTTATCTTATGAGTACCATATGTGATATAGGAAAGTGATCAAGTGTATAATAATGTTACGCAAGAGATGAAAATAGAAGTAGATGTGACGTTTAGATAATAATATTATCTAAGTTATCGTAGGTAATTACTATTATAATATAATATAATATAATATAATATATAACTATAGTATACAGGTGCAAAATAAGGCGAGATTTGGAGACAAGTGTTTAAATAATGTGCTTTTCTTTCGATATTAATGTAGATATAACTTCACAGTAGGTATGTTTTCATTAGTCTATTAAACATAATTGAATGGGCTAATTTGTTAATTAATACTAGCTTTTTCTATTAAATACTAGTTTGCCAAGTTACGAAAGTTAAATATTAATAAACATGATATTCCCGCCCTTCGCTTCTTTTATAGCCGCATCCTTATCGCTATCAATCTATATTAGCGTATTTAGGAGCCTTGCCACTTTTATTGCAAGTATTCTTTTCCGTCTACAACGATTTGGCAACAAATTTATGTTGCTTTTATAACTTTTTATATGCGAAACTTCATAAAAGTGTATTTATTATTGACATTAAAATTGTACGTAGGAAAATATTGATTTACAGACGTAGTATAAATGACAAAACAATGCTTCTAACGACTTTGTGAAAGTGATTCACAGAGCAACTGTTTAATGTACGTAAACCATCAATTCGGTACATGTATAAAATTTATCATAAATGTGTTTATAAAAAATGAACGACGTTGGAGTAGAAAACAAAAATGCTTAGGAAATAAAATATAACACTTAAAAATTACTCGAATAAAAGAGTTGTTCTGACCGCATGTTAGATACATATATGTACATTTTTTATCGCTATTTGTGTACTTAGAAATCATTTTTTAAATAAAACTTTATAAAAGCCGTAGAGAGCTTCTTGTAAATTCAATTTCAAATTCAAAATCATTTATTCATATAGGTAAAACAATGTACACTAATGAGCGTAAAAAAATAAACGCATATGAAATGCTTCTAATTTTACATTTACTGCCAGTTCTCAAATCAATGGCGTAGAACAGAAGAGAGGAACTGGCAATAAACTGTTCGCCTCTGTTTTTAATCGCCAAGTTTTTTGTTTTACACAACGTTTGTAAGGAGCATCCAGTCCACATGACGTCTTTAGTAATTAATAATAATAATAAAATAAATTGAAAACAAAGATTTGTCCTCTAAAGCAGGAGGCATGGTGAAATAGGAGCACGCATTTACATTCTCGTGGAAACAACACGCAAATACAAAGTCGTAATAACTAACGTACTGAGAGCATTCTAAACATCGAGTTATTTATTTTAAGTACATCATCAAATCACCATTTTAAAAATAAATAAATGAAGAGGGATTCGTTGAGAATATTCCCAAAGCAATCATCTATATTCGACTATTGGTCCTCATCATGCATAATAATATACTTACGTAATACTGAAATATCAGTATATATGGTCCTTGGTGGATGAGTCGATATTTGGCACATGTATCGGCCTGCGTCAGACCACTTTACAGGGTTGATGCTAAGCCTCCAGTTGTTTGGATATTGATATTTAGATGCTACCCTATTATCGCCGGCATATGGCGCTGGTCCCACGGTCAGAAGTTGTGCTGTTTCAGTGGCATGACGTAGCCACATTACCTGGCGTGGCAATACAAAATAATTGGCACTAAATAATTTAAAAACATAGAGAGTGTTATGTATAAGTAAAATAAGTAGAGTAAAATCAAAAGTAACTACTTCAAAGAATAGGAATAAGAATATTGTTTTAAATAATATATATTTCTACTATAAGCATCATTAGTGAATTGAATTTTGCCATAGTTATAACTTTTGAGCGTTCTTCTATATTATGCAACTATTAACTAAGGGCCTGTTGTCATAAATTCCATGTTCTTTTTTTGAATGTAGATGTTATGGCAATACCGGAAGGCTGTATAACAATCATGTAAATATAGATAATAAAATCTTACAGTTTTATCTTTGAGCATGACAACCCTACAGTTAAGTAGAGCCTCCGCCCCGACATGTGCCGTCACTTGAGTGACGTTTTTCTCCTCAAAGTACGGTCCCCAGTGTCGCTCGTGATGATGCAACTCTTGATACGGAGCATACTGTCGGGACTCCTCCGCCTTACCTATGAACAACCGCTTTTAAAATTAGAAATTATTATAGCTTACTTTCAGTCTCAGCATGCATCTCACGCTAAATTAGGTCATGTACCGGGACAAATTGTTAATTGAAACCTATGTATTTTGTAAATGTGTGCTTTTTTCTAGGCAAACGATCCGGTCCCTTTGAATGATGTGCTAACCGCCTATTGGCACCTGCAATAACAAGGGCGAGTGTGTTGCTGACCTTTGCGGAAATGGAACGTCAAATTTTTAATTCATTTATTTGTAGAAAACAAATTATACTTTAACTTTGCAGTTCGTAGAAATTGTGTTTTAAATACCAATTAACTCATCGTGAATCAACTGACAATTATGGCAATTAAAAAAATATTCGAAGCGATAAGACGAAAAAATAAAACTTCATTTAGCAAATTAATTATTAATAATAATAATAATATTAAAGTATTTGCTTTAATATGGTAAATAATTTACCACCGACGTTGTTGCAGTATTTAATCCTAATAAACAATAGAAACTATATAAATAAACAAACATTGTAGGTATTCCTTCTATCCTACTAGGTAAAGAACTTAATAGTTTTCGACATTAAGCCAGAGACACAATCGTTGGATATAATTTGCATGAAAAATTAGACTCATTTCATTCTCATCATCTCACTAATGTTCTCATTGTAGGAACACGGCTTATATATTGGGTTATAAAACGTTATCTGCGGACATTAAATGATACCTTTGTTTTCCATATAATATGTATCTTGCTTACAATGTTATACATAACAGAAATAAATTCTAAGAATTTGAATATACGTGAATGAGCAAATTTTGTTGTTAACTATATCAATATAAGAAAGCTTAAATCGAAATTCAAAGTTTTTTAGTTGGTTGGTTAAATATATAAATATATATATATATTATATATATAAATGTCTCGTGTAACAATGTTCGTTCCCATACTCCTCCGAAACGGCAGAACATACTCGACCGATTCTTATGAATTTTTATCCATATTTAGTGGATAAAAATTCATAAACCCTTAAGTGATAAGGGATGTCCATTGTCCATCCCAAAAAGTTTTTTTTTTGTTTTTTGGATATATATTTTTTTTTTATGATACATCATACAAAAATACAACCCATTATTTTCATCTATCCCTATTTTGTATTTGTCAGTTAATAACTTATAACTTGAACTCTGAGGTTTATACCTATAGAGAAAAATCACAGAAAAACCTAAAAAAGTTTAATTCCGGAAAACCGAACAATCTCTGGGGTAGCATAGCAAATTGTTCCATGTTGGTATGTACTAAAATGGTAGGCTAAGTAAAATCACATTAAGGAGGAACGAAGTTCGCGGGGGCAGCTAGTAATTATATAATAATTATTCACATTGTGAACAGGCCAATCTACAAATTCGTGGGATAAATATTTAGCAAAATGCTAATGCAATGGAGAAGTGACTCGGCCCGCCACATTTTTTTCTAAATTTCTTTGTCTTTATAAAATATAGCTTAAATGTCAATGTCAAATTATACTGCCAACTGTTACGTGGATAAAATATAATTGTTTAGTCTGTGTAATACGTTATACGTTTGTCTTGTTTACAATAGAATTTTAAGTTTAGCATAAAAATGAAATGGAAAGTTCTGATACTTATTTTATATTCTGTCCTACAAGTTTAAAATTAAAAAAAGGGTGCATGTACTTATGTACGCGCGTAAGAAGTTATACTTCTTTGGCATTATTAAAAATAGTTTTTGATTGCATGCAAATAATTAATAACAATTAAATAATCAAAGATTGGAAAAGGAGTCATTATAGTCAATAAAGTTCAGTTTACATTTGAAAAATTAAATAAATAAATATTTATTATTATTCTCTTACATTAAGTGTAACATAAATTCTATTATTATTCAAATGTTGTTTTTAAATTATGTCCTACGGCATTTGATTGCATCTTCCGTGAGCAACTTCATTCTGTTAATTTTTTGTCACTGTGCGCGCGCATCGTAAAATTTCACTCTCATAAATTTTTCATAACGCACGTAAAGAAGTATAACTTCAAAAAGACGTATCTTTCATCAAAATGTACAACTATTACAGAAGATTAGTTGTTACAAACGGGAAATAATAGTTCATTAGTTGGTTGTTCTATATTCCGTGGCATGAACGCTAAATGTTCCATTAAAGACAAGCAAACAATTAGCTGATGGATACCTTCTCTTTGTTTGAAATATGCTTTTTATTTTAGAGCGATATTGAAGGCTCGGGGAAATTGTTTATTGTTCGGCCGCTGTTTGTATTGGGTGTTATTTCTTACGCCTTTTCATGTTTGGAATTCGAATGATGTAGTTTCGGATTAAGTTTTTAGAATAAAGAACAACGTATGTGATTTTATAGAGTTCATATTAGATTTTTAAAATATGTTATTAATGTTATTTTACATGAGTGATGTTTAGTTATTTTATGTTATATAATATAAATGAAGCTAACTAGATAACATATATCTAATATCATTTAGAAATATTTGAACCATAGAGCCATAGACTATCATGAATAATATCTACATTCAAGCGAAAATGTTTTAGCCTAACATCAGAACGAACTAATTGGTTAGATCCCGCAATTAAAGAATTCCAACTTTAAGAAATTAAGTATACCTTGAAACTCGTATATAATCGATACTCACCCTGTAATAAATGATCGTTGTCAGTCGGCCCCTCTCGTATGCTCTGCCGTAGTTTCTTAGTAATATTCCTGAATATCTCTCTGGATAATGCGAGACCGTCCCGCTCATCGCTTCGACGCGTCCTGACGTGATTCTCGATATGCGGTTCTGCGGTAAAATGTATGTCTTCAATATTCGAAATCGGATCCATTTTTGAATAATAAACATTTGAGAGTCTAGTTCTATTTTCAAACTTGGAATTTTTATTATAACTTGTTAAATTTGAGATAATTTTGAATTTCGAATAGACATTTATTTTCCGTTTTTTAAATAAATATTGATAATGTTTATTACTTTATTAGCAAAAAAACATTATGATAGTCGTATTTTTTTAGTACATAATTTGAGAATACTTTCCCTGGCACACGTATTACATGACTAATTTTGAGAGACATTCTAATTTTGGGAAATCACTATATTCCACAGAATCCATTATCAGGAGCGGAGCAGTTTCTATGCAAAATACGTAACAAAGTAACTCTAAGAACTCGTAAAGTGATACTAAACTTGCAGCAAAGCGAACAATCAATTTTATTGTATTCAATTCATTCCTCATTTACATTCAGCCAGTGTAGCGATATCTGGTTGAAAAAACAGTGGATTCTAAATTCAAAAATAAAACAATTGAAACAAAAATATCAAAGAGGTTTGAATGCTATACATTTTTAATTGGTCTGTTGTTGTGACCTATTTATATTTCCCCTTACGACATGTAAGGGGTGTATAATATCAATTAGACGCTAAGGATAGATGTGTGTGTTAAACAAAAAGGTAAGTAGTGGTTAAGCGGTTGATTCCCAGGTGCGATGAACCTCGGGTGCAACAACGGATTGTTTTGTTAATGTGGTATTATTATGTACTTATGGAGGGTAGTTTGAAAATAAATCAGTGTTAAACCAACTAGCGTGTGTTTCACTACATGGTGACAGCGGTGGGATCTTACTTCTTACTTACTTACCTATAATTATTTGTGTTTACAGCTAAGTTATTAGATGTTAATTCGAATTAAGATTGCTTTATAGCTTTTTTATAAGGGGGAAGATGTGGTATTATTATGTACTTATGGAGGGTAGTTTGAAAATAAATCAGTGTTAAACCAACTAGCGTGTGTTTCACTACAGTTAATGCAATATATCCTTGGTAAAGGAAGGTGTCGTCAGAAAACCGGTATATCAAAGACGCAGAAATTGACGTGTCAGGCTCAGAAAGCATTACCTTTCGTATATTTATATTTTTTTCAATCAACCTTTTGATTTACAGTAGAGGTTTCCATGATGATGGTACGGGATAGAACTGTTTACTGATCAAGTTTTTTTAAACAACTACTTGTATGCTCTTCATCTCTTTCACCAAATCTAAATAATTTCCAAATTGAATTCCGGTTGTAGAGGATGTGCGTTATAGAGCCCAGTCGATTATAATTGCAGACATTGTTTTAAAACACAAAAACCAAAACCCACTGGCAAGGGAATCACTATAAATTAAATTGTGTTAAGAGAAAATCGCTTAAACACATAATTATTAAACAACAGCAACCGCCGATTTTAAAGTACGCAATCAAATTTTAAATCAATTAACAACAAGCAAACTGCAATCAACAAACTATTCCAATTCATGCATACTTAATTTATGACTGTGAACAATTTAAAACTGGTTTCATTAAACATAGGGTGATGCCCGCTGAGATATTCAGAAAATTTTCCTTCATCACTTTGTACACTTTAGCCTGAATAGTAGCGAGATTGATTTGATGATTGTAATCTTCTTTCCGCTCCGCCGACTAAAGGTCATGTTAAATTTAAATACGATTTCAAAAATGGAACAACAATTATTTATCATTATCTAAGTTATATTAATTAAACATGTGGATAAATTACATGAATAATTGTAAATAAACATAAATACTAATTTTTTTTAAAACATTGGTTCTATGGCAGCGCACCCTTAATGCTGGCAGAATTTCCACTCTATATTGCGGTGCTTATACGCTGAGCGAGAAAAGCACCAGCTACTACCAAGCGTCACCGTTACTGTCTACCATACGCTAACTTAAATCTACCTTCATCCAGTTTCACAATTCACTAAAACTAAAATAAGTTTCGCTACTAAATAAGTTTAAGGTATCATCGTTCTTTCATAAGATTAAGTTAGTAGCATGTCTTTGGTACACGTTGTTGTCAACAAATTTTTAAAAATAGTATTAATTTAAAATTCCAGTCAACGCGGTACCACCATGTTATTAGTCAGAACATATAAAGACTAGTAAATGAAAACATATAAACTAGATTAGTAACTGTCAGGACTTATATTACTACGAACGAGTTGCCCGCATCTCATAACCCGCTTACTTTACAGCATTGAAAATGCGCTACGAACCCTGGTTATACTGGGAACGGGGGTCGTTCTTTTTTCATTCGTTTCGTTTTAAGTACCAACTTGACGCCATCTTTTCCAGATGCCGTTAGCACAGCTATATTACAATATATCACAGCCAAAAAGATAATAACTTTAATCACAACCCGTTTCTTGCTGATCATGACTGTTAAAACGCACTCGAAACTATGTAAATAACGTAATAATTATAACTGGCAATGAAATTTTGTGTAAACTTGTCTCGTCTAGAGTGTAGTTTTCTACTAGTAAAATATTTTTGATTAATTTTTGATTTTTAATTGGAGTTTGCTTTGAAACGGTTAAATAAATGTTAGTAGCGTATTGTATTATCCTGTTCGATCTTTAAAGGCCACCATCGCATCAGCATGCGTTGAGTATTGAGATCTTCGCGAGAGACGGCTAGCACATGTTGGCCTATAAGTTTATCTTTAATCCCATAAAAAGCATTAATCTTGGTACATGACCTAATTTGAGATCGTAAAATACAAAGAGAAATATTTATTACCTGATGCGGTATGGAAGCAGCATAACGCTAGACAGACAAGGTTGAGGTGACTCCACAGCATATTAGTGGACACATCACAGGCGCTAGCACGTAACGCCTTACCTGAAACCAAGAACATAATAAAGAATGGCGGTTGTAAATTAAGTAGTATTAAGTGTATATGACTACCAGCGATCCTGTCAGACGTTGTCCTGTACACAGGTATTAAATACAAAAACAAAAAAAAAGATAATCATCAAATTGTAAATCTTCGCCATTCTCGAATTCACACCAAAATTCCTTAAAATCGGTCCAACCTAAACATTTTTTTTAAACGCATGAACATAGTATTTTTCGATATATTATGATATTTGGTATGAAATGGGTAACTTGCTAAAACTTGAAGTAACGTCACCCTCGAATGACCTCTATAATTATTAAACATGTCCTTATGTGCTTGGTCACATGAATCCCCCGCATGTGGATTTTGAAATGGTCTATTTCTGGCTCTGAAATTCCCCATTTTACATTTAGAACTCAGTTCAGGAATTTTAATATTATTTTGTAGACTGTGGGTTCATGTTTTACGGTTAAACTTATTGTTATGGTATTAGCAAGCTGGTAAACCGGGTCGAGCAATAAATCGGCAAATTCGAGCGAACAAAAGGTAGGTCAGGGCATGCATTAAAGATACTCGAAGCTTTAGAATTTCGAGAGTTGGTCGGTGTCTCTTAAAGCTTGTGCAGAAAAACTGTAATCTTTGTTTCAACCCACAGAAAACAAAACTTTGTAGTCTAGGTTAAGTATGCAAACTTTAAATACGAATATACATTCGTATATATGTTAACGTAAAATTGTAAACACCGTTAGATTGTAGTCTATCTCGCGAGATTATAAACTGTCGAAAGATTGTGAACCTCAGCTTACTGCTTACAATTTAACGTATTATTATTCGGTAGATTGTACTACACTAACTTAGTTATCATTCAAACTTCTTTGGTCAATTACAGATTAATTTTACTTTCCAACAATTTCATATAACTACCGAATAATAATACGTTAAATTGTAAGCAGTAAGCTGAGGTTCACAATCTTTCGACAGTTTATAATCTCGCGAGATAGATTACAATCTAACGGTTTTTACAATTTTACGTTAACATATACATTCGTATTTAACTAGAAATTGAGGTTTAGTAGGCAGCTGCTCATTATATTTTTATTCTTTTGTAGACAGACTTTTTCATATTTCCGCTCGAAGCATAATTTTTATATTTCTGGCATTCTGCTAGCAATATATTTGTACAACCACTAGTATATAAAATTTGGAAAAAATTGACGCTTTAGAAAGTAAGCTGGTATTTAATAATTAATCACATATTCATTTTACTGATGACTATACAACACCGGGTGCGTTAGTATTACCGAAATCTGATAATATAGACGAAAGGTTATTAATTATATACTAAGCTAGACACAGGGCTTAAACATCTGTGGTTTATATACAAACACATATACTCACGATCTCAGATTTTGTATCTGTAGCAATGAAAATTCCTAATCGTAATTTCGTAAATTTATGGATATTTTTTTCACTGTACGAGTTATTGAAAACATTAAAATAAAATTTCATTCGATTCTACACAAGACCTTAGCGGTCTCATACGGAACTTTCGTCTTTCGCTCTGAAGAGTTATTTTTTTTATAAATATGACCTGAATTATACTATTTGTAAAATTTTTGTTTAATTATAAATTATATTATTTGGTACTACCCAATACAAGATAAGTTCAGTTCAGACAGATTAGAATGGACATGCATGAAAATGATGTAAGTGATGAAAGAGAGTTAAAGAGAGAAGATTTAATATGATGCTGAACCAGTTGGTTTTAATAAGTAAGAAAACCGTTCTGTCGACTGAGCATTCTCCAAAAAAATAGCTTAAGGATCTATCTATCTATCTATCTATTAAATGAAATGAAACGATAATCCAAGTAGAACGAGATGGTAAATAAAATCCTGGCATAATCATCCGGGGCGTAGTTGTGATAACAAAACACGCAGCCCTGTTCAGAAATGCTTACGCGAAATCTTAAGGGATTAGAATCGCAAATAGAAGTTATGTAACGAGTTCGTGAAGTCAAGGTGAAGGTGTGAATAGGAATACATCAAACTTGTATATAATATGTAGGTAAAGAATTTGTAGAATTTGCCACATCAAGTTGACAGATAACTATTTGATATAATAATCTATATATATAAAAATGAAACCCGTTTTCCGTTGTCACGACATACCATAAAAACGGCTTGACCGATTTGTCTGATTTTTTTTTGTAATATACCTTGAAGTACGAGGGTGGTTCTTACGGAGATAAAAATTTAAAAAAATTGAGTGAAAAAGTCTAAAAACAACACTTTTCTATATTCATTCACAAAATATTTGTAATTAAACTTAAAAGTCAATTTGAACTTTAATACCATAACATAAAGTTCAAATGTTAGTGGAGGGGTTCTGGGAAGGTAAATTTTTATTTTTTGACATAATGTATTTTTTGTCTTATTAATTTTCTTTTTTTATCTTTCTAGCTAGACCGGTGTCCCGAATAGCAGAATAAGTATTTTAAACAAATAAAGAATCGACTGTTAGGCGGTACGATGTTCACCAGGCCAGCTAGTTAATAATAATATAAAAATGTCAACTATTGACGCTAAGTTAGTTAGACGCTTGTTTTTTAGTCCATCTTATTTAGTTGTACATCTTATCTGGGGTCATATTACACTAGCCAAGGTTCCAAAGACAATTGGATCTTCAACTAAATATGTCTGAAAGTAAAGTAGTATTTCATGTTTATCTTACATTTTTAATATAAGTAAAACATGTTTAATGCGAAAGCTTTTAGTACTAAGCAGATTAACATATTGTCTAAACACGAAACTCCACTTTGTTCACATTTGCATTGGTGTCTGTGGTAATCTTAGAAGTGTAAAGTGCAAAGTTAGGCCTTGTATTATTGTAGTTATGTTTAGGGAGAGATTCCTAAGGTGGGCCTTTGACAATACTTATAACTTTTGTTACTCTAAAACTTATAATGTTATTCACGAATTAAATGAAATATTTTGTCACGTTTATTTTTGTTTAAAGTACCATGAAATTAATAAAAACAATACTATACCCGTACATTACGACTATATATATTTAATAATATATTTTAGTTATTATATTTTAAGGTTAGTTATTGTTTTTTTGTTATACATTTTAATTAGTTATTTATTTTAATTTGTACTTGTAACATTAAAACATGTTATATTTAATTCTACTCTTTTTTGTACATTGATACTATAAACATATTAAATATATAAAAGAAGTAACATTATATTTTAAACTGCTTTAGTAGTATACTGTACGTTATCATATGAACAATTTTAGTGTCGATTTCATGATATTTTGTTTTAATAAAAGCGCTAATTGTATGCCAATTACAACACCTACAGATGAAAAAGAAATATATAAGGGGTTTATTTTTTAAATAGCCGAGGATAAAAGTTAGTAATATTTTTATAGTACATTGAATTTCGTTGTTTGAAATTTGAATTAATAATAAAATTCAAATCTTATCATAACTTTTCAAAAAAATTCTATGTAAAATAGGCACTCATTAAACACTACTGTGACCTCAATGATCGAATTTTGATAAAATATTTATAAGTAATATTATTAGCATGACCCGTTTATTACGAATGGTTGCATATTTTATTTTATTGAACCTTAAGTCATAATTGTTTACGGATTCTAAAACTGTCTCCTCACCACTCATCCTTCAACATTACCTACTATTGTTAAGTACTAGTAGTAAATTTTTCAAAGTAAGTAAAAAAAGTAAAATTCGGAACAAATTCGCCCTATACCGTATATCCACGGAGCAGTTTTTTATAGCCAAGCAAACAGAAATGTCTTTCAGCCTTGCGTTTCTTGTCTTAATAAGGAGGAAGCTTGTAGTTTATTGTTTATCAGAATGCCAAATCGTAAAATGACTGCTTTACGACTGATTTGAGCGCAACCGCCGCTGCGAAAACCGCTGTATAAGTTCGAAAAGTGAGTTACAGAATCCCAAGGCTGAATGCCAAAACCAGACATTTCCTGTTAACGTAATAAATAATATAAATAAAAGCATTTTCAAATAATTATAAGTCGTTGTTTAAAATAACATTTATTATTGTCTTTTCAAACGCTCGGCCTTTTAGCCTTAAGCTTCACATAATTCATTTCAGTCTTCTTCTCTTAATTACACTTAGTATTAGCCACCTAGAAAATAACTTTACTCATTTATTATAGAACTAACGATCTAAAGAAATGACATGAGAAGGAATTAACCTAATCTAAAGAAATCTAAACGAGATTGTATTAATCAGCAAAGCTTCTTAAATCAATTACAATATCCTGGCAATAAGGTGCGATTACGTTCTATTCTAGGAATTGATCGCTGTAAATAGAATTGGATAGGCCAGTGGGATCCAGATTATATTGATTGAGCTCTCGATTTGAATCCCCAAGTAAAAGGAAACGTAGATCAGACCTGTTGACCACCTAGGTGGAAAAGTCTAGAACCTAAAATAGATACTCAAATGAAATCAAGCCGGTGATTTAGACTTCAGACAGGTACTTCAGTATACTTTCAGTCACAGTCCAGCCTGCAGGAACAGAACTTTAAGACAAGAATGTTGACAAGAAGTTCTATGATTTTAAGTATCAAAATCTTAACAGAATGAATACGTTTAGTTTTTTTAAGTACATAATATCCTTACGTGACCATTGACAATATTTCATTCAATTAAATCAAGAACTATTAAAAAGTTATAATTCATATATGTATTTAAAAATTTGTAGGTAAAATTCTTATGTTATATGAAGAACACACCTTTAAAGTAGCGAAACGTGTCAAGTAGTACATTTTTTCATAATGTATGTCGACTTCATTGCGTTCTCAGTCGTTTAATTAATTCATTCACACGTGTGTTCTAGCACTAGAGCTGTTAGCGGAGACCTAATTTTATGAATACGCTCAAAATTAACACGGTAGCAGAATTAGGGCAATATGTGATAGTGTAGAGGCATTTTGGTTACGTTGTATAAGCCCAGTAAGTAATGTGCTAAACTTTATACCTAAATATAATTTATAATATTAATTCTAACATAAAATAAATTAAGAACCTTATACAAAACATAATTTTGCATTTTGAAGTCAAATATAGTCAATAAATGCACAGTTCGCAGTCCTGAGTATGTTTATAAACCATTTTCGTCCTTAAATATAAATGGTATTTCTATATATAAAATAATTAAAAGGTAAAAAACTCACACTGTTATACGAGGAGTATAATTATAAGAATATTTGATATTTATACGTAAATATGAAAAAAATACTAATAACTAATTTAAAATTTTTAGCTGTAATAATAGAATATAAAATAATAATCATTTAATAATACGAATACAAATTAAGCGGTGACACAACTTCTCAAAAACTTTAAAATATAAAATACTCACATTATTTAATTAATTTACACATTAAGTGACGCACTGTGAACACTTATCACAACATTATAATTCCGTTTTTAAAATCACGTCACTGCACTCCACACTCGTGAATTTAATATGGCAAGTTGCGAATCTCCCGTTCAGTAGAGAGCCTGTCTGCTACTGACTGAATCGGGAGCAAGAGGGTGTTATGTGACGTTACGTCAACTGAGTGTGCGTAGAACGTTTGAAATCCGAACTACAAGTTCGAATTTAAACTGTTTATATTCATTTTTAAATATTTTGTATGTGTGATATCATATAAGTAATTTCGAATTGTAATAAATATGTATATGTGGTATATTTATAAACGAACGAAGTATTATTTGAACCTCATTTGTATTTGTAAAAAAATAATTAGATATAAGTACAACAAAGAATATATACTAGTGGTGTTCAATAAAAAGTGGTAATGCAATTGATTTTTTATTGAATAATGCCGTAAAAAGAAACTTCTCTAGATTTATCTTCAAACTTATGGTACATTTAATATCCTTTAACCGTGCAAAAAAGGGTTTCTCCATATTCAATGGACCTAGGTCTCACTAAGACCTAGGTCCATTGAATATGGAGAAACCTCCATCAATTCGAAGCCGATTCGAAGCTTCTTGAATAGCGCGCGGGGTAGTTATTTTGGTGAAACATAAAATCTCGTCATCGTTCTCGGCACCCAGCACACTGACACTGTTTTTATATCCAAATGTTAGTGTATAATATTATGGACACTTTCTGTAGAAATCCAAATTTCTTCTGCTAAAACAAAAAGTAACACGACGATCCACCAAGACAAAGTTTTCAACTTTTTTAATAATTTCTTTAGTCACTACCGATGAAAGGCGACCCGTGCCGTGGTTGTCGATAATGGAAGGTCTTCCTTGCTTGAACTTGGCACACCAACGCACAACCGTAAAATATAGAGGAGCATGAATACCTATGGTTGCTATCAACACTTCATTTACCTGCTCCACTGTACATTTTCCAAGCAGAGATATGTTATTACCGTGCGAACTTAATTTTATCCATTTTCAACAATATGTACATTCCGATACAACGCAAACAAATGACTTTTATTTTTAAAAAGACAAAGAGAATTGATAGATTTTGACGTGATAACGTCTTTAAAATCGTTTTAGTCGGGTGACATGTTCAGAAACTTGTGTCACACCAAAACCTCACGAGCGCGATCGCAGGTATAACGAGAGAGAGACGGACCGATCTCCCGTCTCATCTCGAGCGCTGCCAGTCATTCCGTGAAACTTGTCACGCGGAATCCTCACGAGCGGAGGCTGGCATAGCGTTCGAGTGAGTGGACCGATCTTCTGTCTCTCTCACTCTAGCGGCATACAAACGAATGGAGATTTGTTATCTTCATTAATTCCTTACTTCCCAAAAACTTATACCACCAATAAGACGTTATCACGTAAACATCTCGATCGTAAACCTACTTTACAAACAACCAATATTTTTTTATCATTACTTTCTTTTATATCTGGACTTTGCGTTAGTATTATTTTTTTTTTCTTCCAAGGAGAATGTACATATCATTATTTATTGAACACGCCTATTATTACCAACCAATAATTTCAACTCGTTGCGAATCCTTCTAGCTTTGATAGTTTAATAATTTATCGACATTTATACACAGCCTTTCTCTACAGGCACGATTGATTTCTATCATCCCTAGCGACAAGTATCTATTGGCTTCTCGTGTATACCAGATCGCTTCCCAAGGGAGCCCGCTGGCCTCTACGATTTAGCTTCCGGTATGTGCATGACAAATCAGAAGACATTCGTAAATTTGTGTTTCATAATTTTCAAGGTTAAGTGCTGTCTGGAAAAAAATAACACAACACGTGTAGATTAACTAGTGTTGTATTATTATATCTCACATTAGTGCCATTTTTAGAATTAAAACATTTCTTATCTTTTAAAAAAGAGCCAAATTTTAATGCATAATTCATTAAAACAGATAATTACTACTATCTGCTATTGAATGAACAAATAGACCACAGATTATAAACAGAAACGAATGCTGCATGCGCAAAAGACAGGAACTTGGACAGGCGTCATTTTTACATTCGAAATTTAAAATTTTTAATTGGAACTTGGCAAATAAAAACTGGGTTACTAGGAGAGACTAAGTTTATAATTATTGTAAATACTGTACAGCAGGTAAATAGCGTCATAATATAACTTTTAGTAAGTAAATATTTAAAAAAATGTATACTGGGTGTAGTGATTCAGTATAAAATCAACCTCTTCAGATCTGAGCCTCAGATTCCTGAATCTGTTTCGTGATCATTTTTAAATCTAATAGACAAGTAGGTGATCAGCTTCCAGTGCCTGACACACGCCGTTGACTTTTTGGGTCTAAGACATGTCGGTTTCCTCACGCTGTTTTCCTTCACCGTACTTACATGTTAAATGCGCACCTAGAAAGAAAGTCCATTGGTGCACAGCCGTGGATCGAACCTACGACCTCAGGAATTAGAGTCACACGCTGAAGCCACTAGGCCAACTCTGCTCCACTCAGTATAATTCACTCACAGTGATTCAGTATAATTTACATAATAAAGCACCACATTATGATACTGAGAAAAACGTGTAGCTTTGTAGGCACGACGATGTTTAAAAGCTTACATACACTTGCCAGTATTTTGTGTCACCTATGTAGATAAATATTTCATGTTGCGCTAAAAAATACTGTATTGCGTAAGAAAAGTTTATAGCTGTACATTTTGAGTTTCCTCAATAACTTTTGTAATTTCTTACGGATAAAAGTCATGAAAGTGCCCTACTTAACTTTAGTGTTTGGCAAGTTTCCTTATTTTAAAGTGAACTTAATTATGTTAAGTATTGTTCAGATTTATACCGTTTTGTGAAAACAATAGTCACGTTTAAGCTTTATCGTAAACTGGAAGTAAGTAAATTAAACGTTATAACCTTTAATATACATTTAGCTCTCACCTACAAATTGGGAAAAAATGGTTTATTTCGTTATTTTAGTTTAGTATAGTATAATTCTAGTGTTTTAATTATTTTATGTTTTTTTTCTTAATTATTAGATGCAGGGGAATATTGGAAAATAGTAGCGAAGATGAGAGGTAAATTGAAGAATTTGGAGGAAGTTTTCACTCTGTCAGAAATCGTGCATCTACTAATATTAAATATAATAACATAAACTTAACGTAATGCTTACATAACAGTACTCAAATATAGGCTATTTTGATTATTATTTTTTATTAGTGTTTTTTGAAGTGAAAACTTCTTTAGCGGCGTTGTACACTTTTTTTGGAATGGGTAAAAAATGTTAAACTCGCGTCAGGACACGTGACCTGATCGAAAATTCGTAAGACGGATGGAGAGTAGACAGCTGACGCGGCGTATTTAATGTAATATAAATTGTCATGTTTGTGTACGATAGCGCAATAAATAAATATTGCGCATTCCAAAAATATCAAAAATGCACAACGTTAATATTCAAGTTTTCACTTCTGCCGCACTCTCGGAGTGCAACCCGTCGTTTTTTTTCTATACTAGGGTTGCCTGCAAGAAATCGTTTGTTAGCGAGGCACCCGTTGCCTACTAACTAATGTAAGCTGTTTTTTATATGTATGTTTGAGGTTACGGAGCGTAAATAAATAAATGTATATGTCAAATACAGAAAAATTACTAATAAATCTTAACTTATTCACGTTTGAAATGTTCGTGAGTTTGTTTTTAAGAAGTAATCTCTGGGAAAAACAACTGGCTATGCAATTTTTAGCCATGTGATTGAATGTTAAAATTAAGGCTGTGCACTAATTTATTATTCATTCTATGTGCCCAATTCACAACCATCATGCCTCACACCGAAAAAACGTTCACCGATGAACCACCAAGAACGGTTCGGTGGCCGTTGATACACTAATAATGTTCATAATACGCACAAAAACTCACTAACTACTATAATATTGAGGACATAACTAATAATGAGTATAATTGGCAAAGAGGTAATAAAAAAAATGCGTCTAGCATAACCCAAGTGAAACAAAAAGCAAGTGATCAAATGTGACGATCGACTGTGTTAAACTTTTCTGTTAGATATAATAAAATATTCCTTAAAATTATTTTGTAATATCGCTAACAGCGACCTCTCTAAAACTAAGAGAACATAATGCTGCGCCTGGTAAGAATTTATTTATTTTCCTATTTATATTAGATAATGGAGTTTTTCTGCCTTTGGGCTTATCCTCGGCGTGATCTGCTGTCACAGAATTTGTATGTAAATGACACCCGATCGTTTTCCATACAAATGATTGTTTTCAAGACGTAGGGTCTTGGATAATGGGGCACACAGGGAAAATGCATGACAACTAACACAATTTTACGGGTTAGACATCAAAGGAAGACAATATCGTTCAATATCATCTGACACTTCTCCGTAATTTGAAGTTGATGCCATTAAATCCAACAAAGCCACAGATTGAAATTAATTTATGACTCAGTATTACCTATGTGTTATACTCTGTGGTAAATCTGATCCTCGGTATTGCTTTGACCAGCAGAGGGTTTTAGTGTAGTTCTAGCCAGGCTACGTTACAGACTACGTGTTTGACATTAAAATTAAATAGAGTATTATATTATATAGTGTACACACTATGTAATATGTGTATTGGGTAATTCCTTAAAATATATCAAACTTTTAGGGATACCATACGAATTTTTTTTGAATTTGCCGTGCTATTTCGTTATCTTTTTTCATTAGCCAGACTCTACGAAGTTTTTAATTCCTAAGCATACAATAGATCTATTTATACGGAATATAGAAAACCACACATATGATGACAAAATGTTCGTTCAACTTTCTACTCTCTCACAACCAGCCATATATTTATTTATTTATTTATTAACAGCTCTATGGCCAAAATTAGACTAAAAACAATAAAATACAATTAAGATTTACAAAATTTACAGTACAGGGTAGCATTACCCTCTTATCCCCTCCAGGTACACTCTGAAACCACAGTATACCACCCCCATAAGCTTCCCAAACAGGTCGCTCTCCGGTGAAGAGTCGAGAAACCCATTAGCAGTGAGAGTAACCGGGGAATGGGCGCTTGTTGTAGCTGGACAGTGCGAGCCGAACGCACAGCGAAAAGGTTATGTTTCCGGCAGCGGCAATATTTGTCCAGAACGGATAGCCTCATGACATATATATATATACGTGACATCCACCGAATAATAATCTTGTAACACCATCCTATATATATAACTACTCAATAAGAATTAGTACTGTATAGATACAGTGTCCCTTATATTAAAAGGGGAACTGTTGGGTTTGCTTGAAGTGATACTGCTTCTACTAAACTGTGCTCATAATACTTTGAAACATGAGACTGGCTCCCTGTGGCAAAGTGTTAATGTAAAACTTTGGTTAAAACGTTACAGCGAATGTAAGAAATATTTTTATTTTTAGAAAGAATTTTTTTTTGCGTAAATTATAACAAAAATTGTTTACAGAATAACTTTTTTATTGTAAAAACTTGATTGCCGTTCCGTGGTTGTAATAAACGAAACTTAAATTGGAGCTAATCAATAGTTAACATACAACAACATATCGTTCGTTTATTATCCATATAGTATATACTAGCTGACCGGGCAAACGTCGTTTTGCCATGTACATCATATATAATAAAAAATAGGGGTTGATCGCAGAGGGATGAAAGTTAGGGGTTGTATGTATTTTTTAATGCTGTATCATAAAAAATAAAACCAAAAAAAAATATCTAAAAAAACAAAAATGCAGTGGACTAAGTGTTAAGGTTAATGTTATCTTAACATTTTGGGGGATGAAAAATAGATGTTGTCCGATTCTCAGACATACCCAATATGCACACAAAATTTCATGAGAATCGGTCGAGCCGTTTCGGAGAAGTTTAACCACAAACACCGCGACACGAGAATTTTATATATTAGATATAAAATACCTGAATACATAAGTTAAATTCGAACATCTCGTATTGTAGTAAGTATCTCGTAAGTATGTTTCGTTTAAAACACTCGCAGATAAGTTTTACTCAAACGTTTCTGTTTTACAAAGAAAATCGAGTACAATAGGACCATTGTTTTTCCTAATGCTCCCATATATCGTTGTCTACGTTTGACCCGCACAAAGAGACCTAAATGAAAAAGTATTTATTACATATTCTTGTTCCACTCAGTTTTATAACCTTGTTTTGTGGCGTCACAACATGGCTTCATGTTTTCTCTAAGCAATTTTCACATGCTTTTATGAGTTTAGTTTTTCATACAATATTGTGTAAGATTTATTTTATTAAGAAGAATGATTTCTGTTCATTATCATTATTATTATCAGTACAAATTATTTGAAGAAGTCTATTAAGTATGCAGGCAATTATTTAATCAATTACCGTCTAGAATTCGTAATATTTGCGCGTTTAACCACTTCAAAAGGCATTAAAGATACATATATCAGAATGAGCATAGTACACTTAAATTGGGTCGGCTGATGGCAACGTGTATCTCGTTCGTATTATATTATATACATATTAAGTTTCTCATGTAAATAAAATTCTTTAGGCGCGTTATGAAAAATTGATGAGAGTGAAATTTTACGATGCGCGCGCACCGTGACACAAAATTAACAGAATGAAGTTGCCCACGGAAGATGCTACGCCATTTGATATAATTTAAAAACAACATTCGAATAATAATAGAATTTATGTTACACTTAATGTAAGAGAATAAAAAATATTTATTTATTTAATTTTTCAAATGTAAACTGAACTTTATTGACTATAATGATTCCTTTTCCAGTCTTTGATTATTTAATTGTAATTAATTATTTGCATGCAATCAAAAACTATTTTTAATAATGCCAAAGAAGTATAACTTCTTACGCGCGTACATAAGTACACGCACCCTTTTTTTTTGTAAAGGGAAATAAAGTTCTTTAAACATTATCAGCGTATATGAGTTTCTCTATTATGTGATCGTCCATCGTACTACACAGACCACTACGGCCAGAGGTAAACGTTGCCAGTTTTAAGGATTGGGAAGCTCTATAGACCCTTGTAATACTTCGATGAGGAACTGTTTCAGACAGTAAACGTTCCTTTATGAAATGCGTTTCGCAAAAAATCCATTTAAAAAATGCTATTTCGTAAGTACTTTATATATTTAAAGAAAAAACTTTTTAACCGGATTAAAGTTATGTATTATTATAAATTTACAATTATTTAACATAATTTTAAATTTAACCGACGTTTCGCGTGCTTTACAGCGTGCGTGGTCACGGTGACTGAAGACAAAAGGAGTTGAATGTCAAAAGATCAAACAGATAATGCAACTTTTTCTACAGTTGTGATACTTTTTACATAACTTTAATCCGGTTTAAAAGTTTAATCTTTAAATGTGTAAAGGTTATGTCAATAAAAGACAATACTACTTTATATAATATATTAATAAGTATTCAATTCTATTAATGTTCTATTTTAAAAGTATCAGCATTAGACTGTATCGTTTCAGAATATTTGACGCCGTTTTCAGATGACTACATCAGCTGCGATGAATGCCTTCACTTAATGCTATATTACTGTTATATTTTACCCTGAACGATTGGGGTGGATTGTTTGGTATGTTAATGTGAATTTTAAAATAAAGCGTCTTACATTTTTGTTATTTTTATTAAGGAAAATTTTATGGAAAATTTTCTAAATACTAGTCTGAACAATGATTGTTAGTGTTTGCGTTAGTCACAAATACCCCAAGAGAGCGCTGTTAATTCTAACTCAGCTGCAACCATTACACCATGTTCCACATGACATTTTTAAGTAATTAATAATAAAAATGTAAAAAAAGAAAAAAATAATTTCTCCAAAAAGTCCTCTATCAGCAGTTGAAATACAGCATGGTGAAATAGGAGCACGCATTGTCTTGGAAACAACACGCAAATTCACTGTCGAAATAAGTAACATCAAGTCTAACCAGTCACCGCAAGTAGCACCCGTTCACGAGAATGACCCATGGTCAGCCATCGGCCCCTCGCCATATTTTAGGGAGAGAGACAACCTGACGCATGGACGCCGCCACAAGCAATGTCATTTAAGCGAGCATGACGATCCTTGAAATGAGAATTTGGCTACATACTGAACGGTGTACTATGTATATATTACTTAGAATAAACATTACTGGTGATATTAAAACCTATCTCCTGCCAAATTTTGTGTAAACAAAGAAGTAATGGTGTGTATATGATCATGACTCTCATTTTGTAATAAAAGGATTGAATGACGTAACAATATATTTGGTGCAGCCCTTATTCCGGTATTTTAGTCTTGAAATCCACAAAATGAAGATAGTTGGAGCTATAGCTTTTTATTTTTTTATCAAAATTTACGTGATACATGATTATTATTTTGTTAATAGTTCTTAACAAAGATTTTTATTTAAAAAAATACACCTTTGTCGGATCAAGCGCCTTTGTTTGCAAATATCATTATTTTCAAATGTAACTGATTTAATCTTTGAAGTAAATATAGCCTATGTTACTTCGGTATTTTTTAGAAAGAAATGTTTTAAGCCTATTTATTACAAGCAATCAAAAATACAAATCTTCCTCTTTTAGTATTAACTAGCTGACCTGGCTAACTTCGTTCCGCCCTACAACCTTATAATATCGTTGTTACTTTAATTTAACTTATTTTAGGATTTCATTAATGTTAAGTATTACATTAATACAACTTTTTTGCAAATACCGAAATGTTTTATTGCTTGCCATTGCGAAAAAAGAATGGCAGTTTTACACCTTAGGCATCTTCTCTCTAGCGTCAATATACGATACTGCATGTTAAGCACTTTCTGATATCCAACATCTTTTGATCAGGATCAAAGCATGGTTATGCATCTCCTCATTCAACTCAAGATCGGAATTTCTTGAACTGACACGAATTCGACGTAAAATGATGCGTAGTTTTGTCAACAGATGGTTACCATGGTGACCATATGGTTTTTGCTTTCGTAAAATTAATTAATTTATTTATTGTTATTCGATAACTTATCCGATATTTTATTGCTTATTCTGCTATTCGGGACGGAAACAAATCCAACAAATCAAAAACCATGGCAATCGGTCCAGCCCTTCTCGAGTTATAAGTGTTGTAACAAACACGACTTTCTTTTATATATATAGATTTAGATGAATTTTGCTGTCCCACTTACATTTCTTCTTTCAAAGAATGCACCAGACTGTATCACACACAGAGAAACCTTCAAAATTTTAATAGCGATTAATAATTGCGTAAAAATCTAATATATAAAATTCTCGTGTCGCGGTGTTTGTGGTTAAACTCCTCCGAAACGGCTTGACCGATTCTCATGAAATTTTGTGGGCATATTGGGTATAGCTGAGAATCGGACAACATCTATTTTTCATCCCCCTAAATATTAAGGGTAGTACACCCTTAATTTTTTTTTTAATTTTTAGATATATTTTTCTATTTTTATTTTTTTATGATACAGCATTAAAAATACATACAACCCCTAATTTTTAGCCCTCTACGATCAACCCCTATTTTTTATTATAAATGATAAACATGGCAAAACGACGTTTGCCGGATCAGCTAGTATTAATATAAAATGCAAATTTGTTCTCATTTCACCAATAAACATGCGATTTTTTAACTACTACAATAAGTTTAGATGGTTGATGCTCATATTATTTGAGTTATCTTTCTTATTATTATCATATTATTTCCCTTACTATAAATCTTATATTCAGCTGCGCTCATAGCTGTGCTCTGGACTTGATACTTTACCTGTGAAATATGGCCCTTTTTGTTTTGGATCATTACTTCGATTTACTAAAAGGTTTTGTGAAAAATGTTGTAAACAGTCGTGGTCAAGACACACTTAAAACTTTTAATTTTCTTACGAAGTGTTCTTGACTTATAACCTTTATATATTTTTTTTAAACTATGCTTTTATTTTAATATTGCTCTGTTTGGGACTTAACTTTATGAATATAATATACAAACTTTGTCTTCTAAATTCTTCTTGACTGAATCAAAGGCTTGCAACGAAACAATTCACTACATGTTACGAGTAAAAAAAAATCAATGGCGCTACAACCTTTTTAGGTCTGGGCCTCAGATTTCTGTATTTGTTTCATGATCATTTGGTAATCTAATAGACAAGTAGGTGATCATCCTTCTGTGCCTGACGCACGCCGTTGACTTTTTGGGTCTAAGGCAAGCCGGTTTCCTCATCATGTTTTCCTTCACCGTTCGAGCGAATGTTAAATGCGGACATAGAAAGAAACTCCATTTGCGCAGAGCCGGGGATCGAACCTACGACCTCAGGGATGAGAGTCGCACGCTGAAGCCACTAGGCTAACACTGCTTTGTTACACATTTTACGAGTATCGTAAATAATATTCTAAATTTATAAAAATCTAAGTTTTGTGAAAGAAAGCCTCTAGCCATTAGCTAATGGGGGGCGGCTCCAAATGCTTTCAAACAATTACACAGGGCTTACGCTGAGTACCTACAACCTACTTCTCATTAGTGTAATAAAATTTATTGTTATGGGAATTTCTGATGAAAATTAAATGTATTTTCTTTACCTTACTCTACTACGACTGGTGCCTATTTAACTTGGCTAACATATGTCATGATGCTGTGGAATTCCCTACATATTGATATTAGACGAGCTCATTCCTTAAATTTATTTAATAAGCTACTTTTTGATCATTTTCTATCTGCCTCGTAATTAGGTCTGCTGATAAGTATTAATTATTGTGACTCTGTTAACCTTTTGATTGTATTTTAAATTTTTGGTTAAGCGTTTTTGTAGCGATAAGGCCGCCCGTTGCCTTATAACTTTTGTAATCTGTTTCTTTTTATTTTTGTTATGTGTATGTTTTTGGTTAAGGTAATATAGTATAAATAAATAAAAGGCTTCTCATCACCATCAGGCAAAGTGCGTGACCATGGACGGTATCAACTAACATCAGGTAAGCCTCCTGCCCCTTGCCTCCTGTCTTGTAACATAGCTATTGAAATTGGACATAAATTATCTAGTGTTTGAGCCTCCCAAATTAAAAAAATAAACTAGTTCATTCACAATTTAGCACGCGGTCTATGTTTATAATGGTTCGAAAATATTCGATAATGAGTCGTGAACCTAATATGCATACCTTACATAATATTAAAAGCTAATTTGCCCTTGTTTGACTTTATAAATTAATTAAAGTATATTGGATAAACAAGTAACAACATATGATACCCCTAGAAAGTTGTAACAATTTTCTCCTTGAGAATTCATTGTAAAGGCATAATGGATCCTTCTCAATACGAATCATAGGCGATTATTAAATTATTAAATAAATTGATCATAGCTAATAATTTAATTTAATATTGCGAAAAATAGATACCATAGATAAAAACAGATTTCACAAAAAATGGAGGTGAGCTGTCGGCACACTGAGGGACATTCTACTTAAAGTGGGGTTTACACTGGTGACTAAAGCCGCAAGCCCCAAAGTTGGGTAGCGGCAAAAATTTACCCGTGTCCCCCTTAACGCATCGTGCTGTGCGGGTGTTCCGAGATATGGTGAAAGTGATAATATTTAAGTCAGTTTTGCGAAATCGTTATGTAAGTAAGTAAATTGAAACAAATAGAGTTTTGGAAGTGTTTCTCTCTGTTTGGTAATGAAATTGAATTCTTCTTATTGTGATTTCTAACTAAGAACAGATTAGACGAGATACGTATTTACACGTTTCACTGTTACTATGTAGTGTCTTTTATAGTATTACCTAATAACAATAATCTCAAGAAAATTTATCCTTATCCTTTCTTCCACAAAAGCCCTTTGACCGGGCAGATCTTTATGATAGTGACCCGCGAATTTCGAATTTAGATACATCTAATATATACAATTCTCGTGTCGCGGTGTTTGTGGTTAAACTCCTCCGAAACGGCTCGACCGATTCTCATGAAATTTTGTGTGCATATTAGGTATGTCTGTGAATCGGACAACATCTATTTTTCATCCCCCTAAATGTTAAGGGTAGTCCACCCCTAAATATTTTTTTTTATTTTTAGATATTTTTTCTGTTTTTATTTTTCTATGATACAGCATTAAAAATACATACAACCCCTAACTTTCACCCCTCTACGATAACCCCAATTTTTTTATTATAAATGATATACATGGCAAAACGACGTTTGCCCGGTCAGCTAGTAATATATAATATTACAATCGTCTCAATACTAATATTGCCAAAGACAAATTTCATAACAAAGTATTTTCATAACAAGCAATAGGAGTGAAGAGTAAGTGCTCAAAGTTTATTTGAAAAAGTGACAGCCCTGTCTTATCGAGTTGAAATATTCATGACTTGAAAATTCCAATATACAATGATCACACTGAACAACCCTGGCTCTATTGTTTGGTGCCTAATGAGAAAACGAAATTGAAATTCAGCAGTAAAACTGTTGTCTAAGTTCTATGTAGAGTTTATATCGCATAGGACCGATATTGCAATTTAATCCTGTATATTCTAATGCCAGAAATATTTTTGAATTAGACATTCTATTTTAGCAATACTGAATGACGCCTCGCAAATATACCTACTATGCATAACTTGAAGTCACGTAGGTACTCACTTTTTAAAGATATCTCTAGACTACAGCCTACAGCCCATTTGGCTGGCATTTCAAAGGTGAAATGCCAATCAAGCGATGAATTAGACTTGCCGTATTTAAACAATAATAAAATAAAAAAAACATTCAAGATTATTCTTAGTTAAGAATAATATTATTAATTAAAACAGACCTGTGGCCATTTTACAGGATTGCACACATAATTAAATTCCTTTTAAACATTATTTATTTATGAGAATAACGTTTCTTCTGGTTAAACAATTTGTTGTGAGATCTTAAGAATTGAAACTTCGTTTCTTCGTTGCTCTATAATAATGCAATCGACTGTCAAAGTAAAGTGGTGGTGAGCGGCAAAAGTCCTTAATAAGCGCTCTGTCGAGGAACGCTAGACGCCGAGGTTATTCCCAATCTTGTTTACCACATCCTTATAACCTAGGTATAAGTTAACAAATGACGTATTAAACATAAGAAGATCGCCCAATGTGGTTATGGCAAGCTTATCGAAAGGACCAGGATATCATGTGACCCAGAGATAGGCATAGTTTAAATATATTACGCCAATTGTCTGGGCCGTATAAGATTAGTAATTAATAGATTAGTAGCGAGTGTGATAAAATTTGCAAGATGCAGGTATATACAAACTGGATTGCGACTGTGGCCTGTCTTACATAGGGCAAACTAAACGCAATATGTCCAGCAGACTCAAAGAACACATTGCAGACATAAGACATAGACGACACACAAAATCAGCAGTCTGTGAACACATACTAGATAGGCCTAATCACTACATACGCTTTGACCAACCGAAAGTACTTGCGAAAGAGAAAAGATTCTTCCCAAGATTGGTACGCGAAGCCATTGAAATCAAAAAACACCCCAATTTCAATAGAGAAGACGGCCTAAAATTGTCAAACACCTGGGATCCAATAATATCCAAATTAAAATCTCAAAAAGAAAAACAATCCGCAAAAATAGAGGACACCGTGAGCCATTTTTGCCAAAACCCTCCATCTTTTAGTCGATACCAACTCCGGGGTAATAAATACAGATAATGCAACTTTCTCTGCAGCTGTGTACTTTTTGACATTCAACATCTTTTGTCTTCAGTCACCGTGACCACGCACGCTGTAAAGCACGCGAAACGTCGGATAAATTTAAAATTATGTCAAATAGTTGTAAATTTATAATAATACATAACTTTAATCCGGTAAAAAGCGTTTTTCTTTAAATTATAAATATTGTTTTTCTTAATCTATGATAACTGATTCTGTGTGCCTACGGGCAAAGGCCTCCCCCATTGTCCTCCATTTTTCGTCTTTCCAGCCATTTCCATGATTTCATCGGCCCACCTTTTAAATTGCCTACCTCTGTTTCGTTTATAGCCTATTGGTTGCCATAGTGTTACAATTTTGCTCCATTTATCTGCTCCTCTTATGGTATGTCCAGCCCATTTCCATTTTACTTCTTTTGTTTTATACATTATTGTCTTTTGATTATATTCGGTCAAATAGTAGCATATATGAGCAAAACTTAATTTAAATTTGAATAGCATTTTAGCGCAAGGTTAAAGTCGCCAACTATGAACACAAACTGCATTGCGGCTACCAGGAGAACATAATTGTGGAGGATCGCGACTCAAACATTAGTGACGGCATTTGGGCGCTTCATAACATTAACCATAATAAAAGTACGTGATAATAGTCTCTCCATAGTCTGAGATTTTAAGAATTATTTTTTGCTAATAAGCCGCATAGTTTTATTTTTTTAGATTCTAACTGCTAATAAGATTTCGAAAATAATTTGAAATACAATAAGATTTATTTGCAATAATAGATGTTACATGGTATCTCTTTAACTCGTTCCCTTTCTACTAAATTTAAATAACTAGTTCGAGTAATCAAGTTGTTTCAGTTTCGTAGCAATACGATACGTAGCAAGCTATCGTAGTTCCGTAGAGCTTCTACGTACTTACAAGGAACCGTGTATATTAGCTAATAAAGTAATTTATAAAGTGTACCTATGAGGCTTCGTAGCTTTGTATAGAGTGTTTTAAATCTACCTCATTATATAAGTTATATAAATGTGCTGTTTTATACAAAGAAGTTTTTTTTTTTATAGAACAGGGGGCAAACGGGCAGGAGGCTCACCTGATGTTAAGTGATACCGCCGCCCATGGACACTCTCAATGCCAGAGGGCTCGCGAGTGCGTTGCCGGCCTTTCAGGAATTTGTACGCTCTTTTCTTGAAGGACCCTAAGACGAATTGCTTCATTGGGCAGCTGGTTCCACAAAGTGGTGGTGCGCGGCAAAAACTGCCTTGAAAAACGCTCAGTTGTAAAACCAGATATATAGATATAGCTACGTTTTCAACGAATCTTCCAAGTAAGTTTGTGTATTTTTCGAAATCTTTAACAAGTATCCGGTTCTAGTTTTAATCTTGAAAGGTTATTTAATTACATATATCTTAAACTTTTTGTCGGTAAATATTTTTTTTAATTAGCTATGTATGAGTTAATGGACTAATTAACAGTTTATATTATTGTATTATTTTCAATTCTAATGTTCCAGTATCGTGATAGATAATTCGAAAACTTATAAAAAACGGTAGCGCTACAACCTTTAAGTTTTGGGCCTCAGATTTCTGTTTCGAAAGGAGAAATATAAACTTGAATTACTAGTTATAAATATAGATTCGTTAGAATTTATTTCACTGATAAGGTAAATAAAAAATGACTGTCTATTGTTTGAAATAAGCGTTTAAGCTAAGCCGGAAATTCGCCGTGGGTATTAAAAAGGAATGAATTCGGTTTATGGGACATCCGACCCTTCATTAAGTTTATCAGTGGAGTTAATTCAATGGGGGTCTTCCCTGTGATCAATTATTATTAAGCTCATATAATGGGATAAAAGGTTTCGTTTATCCAGTGAAATTAACCAATGCCTATATCCAACAATATTTACCCCAAAACTCTTCCGTTATAAATTTTTAAATTTGGAAGCAAACGAAATGAAGCGATATCAAAACAAATATAGAATGTATCTAATAGACGGTGTACCAAATAAGTTATATAACCATACTATAAGCAACATTTATATAAATCCTTTTTTTTTTACACAAAAATTCATTACTTATTAATAATATTTTTTCTAATCTACTACGAATATGGTTATTGTTCAAGTCAATTGTCACTATCTGTCAAATGTCACATCTTGGCTTCCAGTTTCCTCTTAGAGTTCCCGCAATAAACAATGAAGGTTACACGTAAAGACAATAAAATTGTTCTGTAGCCATCTCAGGTGCACTCAAAGTAGGTAACCTCAATGATTTTATTTTGTCAATAAGTATATAAATAATAATAAGCAAATAGAATATTGTTGGTTGAATCAGAAGGATAGAAGTAGTATTGGTAATAGTTGAAGATGACATTCCATACGAACACTTTATAATAGTAATATAATCATATAATTTAACCGTAGTAGAAAATAAATACCCCTGTTAAAAGAGTTTTACGTAAGATAAATAATAGCTTGCCATCCACATAAGTGTCTTATCTCGAAAATAATATATCTTAATTTATTGTCTTCTTTACAGCATTATAATTAATTATTACTAGAAATCGTTTGTCTATGTCACTACAGATTATATTAATATAACAACAAATGATTATTTGTAATAGGAGAGACTATTTATTTTGTTTATATGTTTCTAATGCAAAAAATGGTAACAACACGGTTCTATATCTAAGCAACTCTATGTACTAAGACCATAGTAATATTTATATAGTTATTAAAACTGTAAAATTATACAAAAAGATATAATAGTAGCGAGCATCTCATGTTCCATACACAGGAATACCAGACAGGAATTAAAATGTGTACGTCGTTCCTATTGGATCCTGTAACTAATTGGATATAAATAGGAATAATCATCAATACCGTAGCAAGCAATCCCGAAGGATTTTATGGCAACAGTACGTAGGTTAAATCCCGTATTGACGGCTATACGAAGCAAATAAATAGAGGTATCTATCGAATCTAGCCGTTTTGTCTCGAGATAATTGTTTGCGTTTACGTTAAATGTATGTGGAATGTTATATTTGAAACCACGGCCAAGCTCGGTATAAAAAACTAAATTAGGACTATTTGATACACATATTCTTTACTCTTCCGTTTCGATTGCAAATCGCAATTGAAGACTATTGTTTATGGAGTGCAACATTAATGCGAGCTAATTCCATTGTTTTAATAACTTTTTTAAGTGCTTTAAAGAAAGCGTGGTCAGCGAGAGACTTCCACATCAACTCCACAGATTTTTTGTTATAGTTTGAGTTTATCGAAATGTTGCCATATTTATACCATCTATTGCTGCGAAGTAGGTAAATTTCGTGTAATTTTACAGTCTTATGAGGTTTTGAATTTCTTTAAGCTTAAAATTTTAGCTGCAAATTATATTTTATTTTGTTTTATTTATTCAATTTAGTATTCTTTTTATTTCAATTGCCTCAATTTCCATTGGATGTTTGGTAGGAAAATATTTTGGTTCATTTAAAGATTGTCGACAAACTGCTGATTTGAAGAAATAGCTGTGTTTGAAATCCGCAATCTGTTGTTTTCATATATATATCACGATATGCATTTACTTAATATTACCTATTTGTAATGCTAATGACATAATTATCTTATTCACCTATGTCGTTACGGCGTAAAAGGCTTTTTTTTATAGAACAGGGGGCAAACGGCAGGCTCATCTGATGTTAAGTGATACGTTGCCGGCCTTTTAAGAATTGGTACGCTCTTTTCTTGAAGGACCCTAAGTCGAATTAGTTCGGAAATACGTCAGTGGGCAGCTGGTTTCACAAAGTGGTGATGCGCGGCAAAAACAGCCTTGAAAAACGCTCAGTTGTGGAACGGCGGACGACGAGGTGATACGGGTGGACTTTCGTATTCTGCTTCGACGTCCGATGATGAACCTCAGAATCAGCTTTTATAAATCCAATCGCTTAACCATACAGGATGCAATTACATAATGTTGTAATCGTCATTAAGATTTAATTGATATTTTTTGTTGTTAGAAAATGAATAGGTGCACAGCCAATGTTTGAACGCACGTTATAAGTGTTATAAATCGCCGTCTTAACCATTAAACTAATACTGCTCACATTTAAATGATTATTTCTACATTTATTTTAAATCTAGTAGAAAAGTGTCGCAAATTTTGACCAAGTAAAATAATTTTAAATGAGAACGAACATACGTACTTCCCGATGCAGTTACAAACTTTTCCTTCTTCAACTGATATAAATCACAAATAGAATTAGTTCTCAACGACAGGATACTCATCCAAGGAGAATTAATAGCTTTTCGATTAGTAATACTTTGTAAGATTTGAATTATGGCACTTTGAGGAACTTTCTGTGTACCAAGGTGCACGAAATCGCTTTTGCAGACACAGCAGAGAGATTCGCACATTAATTAAACGGAATTTAAAAATCAAATCAAATATATTTTACTGTGTTTTGCAATACAACATCATTCATGTTGTATTTTTATTTTGGGTTCAACAGGTTATATTGGAAAAAATAAACAAAACGTGTCAAATAAGTCATTACTTATTGTATATCATGATATAAATTTTTTTATACTCATTTCATTTTTTTATTTATCTCAAACTATAGTAGTAGCATTCTGAGTTACCAGGAGTTAAATTAAATATAGGTTTATTAATATGACAGATAATGTAGTCTTAAAGAGGTTGCAACTCTGCCATGGAGTTTCTATAATCAGTTCACTCTAATAAAAACATGTTTATGTTGCTTTAACTTCATATTAATAACAAACCAAGTGCGTCACTTAAACTTAAGTTGTCTGAAGTCTTAAGCGTATTTTACTGCTAATTATATCTCCGATGTTTCTAATTAATGTCATTCTTGGACTAAAAGGACACTGCAGCATCTCCTTTTATCCTATAACAAGTTTTAAAACCTTGCAGAAGCTTTGAAACAATTTAGCTGCATTTTGCATAACATTCTTCGTCAAACTATCTCGCCTCCGATAAGTTATATACGAAATAAAATTTAAAAGTTAAAGATGAACTAGCCGCTAATGAAGTTATATATTATTTTTGTTAAATAGTATTTCACGTACAGTACAAATTAACCATCCGTATTTCAAATCTTGTCGATGGCTGTTTAATATGTCAAACAAAACTGAAATAATGTTTTAACAGCTATAGAAACTATATCTAAACTAAACTAGATTTAAGTTCGATTGGTTCTCAAGAAAACATCTTATGTGGGGCAACAATGGCCAATTACGAATATTGAAGTACCATCCCTGTTGTTTAAGCTTTTGTTAAATTATTATTGTCCTTAAATCACGAGCTGTTTACATAATATACTGTAGCATGGCCAAGCTAACAACGCCTACAAATGCCTACAATTGAATAGTTATTACATCAAATGATTATATTTTGAAAAACTATGGTGGGCGTATTTGGTAATAAACAGAAGCGATATCAATCTATTGAATAGGCCTAGTGTAGTATCTAGAAATATAATACATTGATACGGACAGTGAATATAATGTATGTAACACGATACTGGTAAGGTATAGAATATTATTATTACAGGCATTATTATTATTAATCTTATTTCACGCATATCCAGCCTTTCACATGATAAAATTACTTAACAATAGATTAATCAAGCAATAAATTGTACTTGTGTAACGTCTTGTTCATACATTTTTTTATTTATTTACACTTTGTTACATTTATAGAAAAACAAATAACATAATACATAAAAATTATAAGGAATGCAACGGGCGGCCTTATCGGTAACAAGCGATCAATTCCAGGCAACCTTAGTAAGGATAAAAAATGAAAAAGAAATATGAAAGTCTAAGAAGTGCATAACCAAATCTAAAATAACCTTAATCTAAAATAATACAAAAAAATAAACTAAAAAACTAATCTCACGGATTTATGGATGGTCTTCACAAGTAAAAGTCAGTCACAATATAAATGCGAATCAGTCCAATTGTACCGTTTTAACATAAGTTATCATCTGTCTCTTTTCATCACAACGTAATTACAATGTGACAGAAAGAGACGAAACAGTAATTTAGTAAAAAGCGTGCAGACTGAATTAGTTTTTATGAATACAGGGTGTAAATCATTCAATACATCATTATTTATCTACTAAATTATTTAACGTACAATAAGGGCCGTTAGAAGCTTTTCGAAACAAAACTCACAAAAATCAGTTCCTAATAAAAAGTGAAGGTAAACATTTTATTGGCACGCACTGTGTAGGTTACAAATTTCAGACCGTGTAATAAAACCAGAACACGTTTTCGTACTAATTTAACTTGCACGACCGTATTTACAGAGATCTGTATTTACGGTGGATGTGGTATTAATGAGGTGAAAATACCCACACTTATATACGATACGGGGTAGTACAGGTATTTTTTTAGAATATCAATGCTGACTAAAAACATTACTAACCGTTGGCGGTGACGCATTAATGGATATTAATTTTTTAAATATTTAAAAATAATAATAGCTCACTAGAAAATAATGTTGTAGCATCCTAATGTTAAAGGAATTTTTGATATCGATCTAAAGCTTTTTTGAATTAATTGATTATAAACATTCAAATCTCTTTATAAAATACAGATTCTTCAAGATCTCAATAATAATTTTATACTGGTGCAACTAGCTATCGTGAAATTAAATTATATGGTAAAGATAATTACTCAGACAAGCCACGTCTATCTAATATATAAAATTCTCGTGTCGCGGTGTTGGTAGTTAAAATCCTTCGAAACAGCTTCACCGATTCTCATGAAATTTTGTATGCAAATTGGGTAGGTCTGTGAATCCGACAACATCTTTTTTTCATCCCCCTAAATGTTAAGGGTAGTCCTCCACCCCTAAATTTTTTTTATGATACAGCATTAAAAAATACATACAACCCCGATTTTTTATTATAAATGATATACATCGCAAAACGACGTTTGCCAGGTCAGCTAATTTCCATATAAAATTACTCCTTTTGGAAAATATTTTTGTCTAGGACCCCAGCCCCCAGGCCGTTCCAACTACGGAAAATCGTTCCAACCACTGAGTATTCATCTGTATATTGGCCCCAATATAGAATTAGTTTGGATTACATATCCATCTATGTAGTAAGGAGGAAATAAGATTCATTCGCGTGTGTGTTGATAAGCAATATTACATGCATTTAAACTCAAAATATTTGCTTTTATATACAGTCAAACCCTGTTAATACATAATACATAAATAAAATTGAATTAAGTAATCGTACGGTTTGGTGTTTCTCTTATCCTTCAAAAAATTTCATTTGTAATTTGTGGTCCTATAGTAATGATTGTCTGTGTAGACTTATTGATTGGAAACATTGGTATGTTATAAGCATTATATTTGTGCACGCCGTCCGCACCTATTATCGACGATAAACATCGGTTGCCAATTTTATAACTTCTTCTATCCTGTTTTTTATTTGTTGGCGCGGCTATTTATAAATATATAAATTATATTTATTTATATACACCAATCGATCGCACCAAATTTATATAGCATCAAAATTGAATCACTGCAAATAAATGAATAAATGACGAAAAAGTTAAAAAAAAAAAAACAATAATGATACTTTTTTCTACTTATATAAATCGTGTTAGAAGTGATTCATGAACGTAATTGTAAGAAATTTCAGCTCTGTGATGCTTTCTATGCGATTTATGGTCATTTTCATGATATACAGCTAAAACAATACAGATTTTTCATTTAGATAGAACATTTTTTGGCATTTATCTTCGACGCCGCTTGGAATTGTGCCCGTTGACTGCTTATGGAGGCTATACACTTACATTTTCTAAATTATTTATTTTGCATATCACCACCCCGACATACTAACTACGATCTAGAGTTGAACTATGAATGCTCTTGTAGTTCCACATGTTACGGTTGTTGAATATAATTAGGTCATATTATATTACCTGCAATTTTCTTAACCTACATAATAATAATTAAAATTTATTAAAAAGAAAATTAAAACAAATTTAAAAAGTTTGGTCTCTGTGGCAATGTATCTTTAACGCTGGCAGCGTTTCCTCGCTGTATTGTGATACTTATTCGTTCAGCGAGGAAAGCATCAGCTCGGTCACCGGTACTAACTATAAGGCGCCAACTTAAATCATTTATTAGCGTCTGTGCACTTGATAATAATAATTATTCTATAATTTTACAAATAAATCGAATTTTTAGTTATTAAATTTACATACGAAATACATCTAAGTCCTGAAAACTATAAATACTATGGATATAATTGTTATGATCCAAATATATAGGTAGAAAAGATTAGTACAAAAACAGTGTAAATACCTCCTAACTGTTAATGTTTAACCATTGCGCGTTGATTTAATGTTCGAAATGTCCAAGCTGCCATCTCCTTTGTTCTGGTTTCTTTAACTAATTATTAAATTTACGAATAAACACCGCTTTTTTGATGTCTGCATCTTTTTATATTTCATGTTAATTAGGATTATTCTTTACAAAGTTTTATATCTTTTAAAATGAAAATAATTCTTTCAAGATAATGCAATGAAGATTATAGATGTTAGCAAAGTCTATAAGTCTTTGATATTACCATAGACCCGTGGTTTTGCAACCTTTTAATTTTTGCGTGGTAGGGGATAGTACTAAAAACTATATGTGTGATTTAATCTCACTAGTCCCATTATACTGGACGCTATTTCAGGAAAAAACATGGCAGAAATGAACCTAGTATTATAAAATTGAAGAGAAAACAATATTATACGGAATATAAATTCTATAGTTATTGTTTAAAAATCTATACAAATAGATAGCTAGCTTGCCCCCGCGAACTTCGTTTCTCCTCAATGTGATTTTACTTAGCCTACCTTTTTAGTATACCTACCAACATGGAACATTTTGCTATGCTACCCCGGAGACTGTTTGATTTTCCGGAATGAAAACTTTGTAGGTTTTTCTGTGTTCTCTATATAAACCTCTGCGTTCAAGTCAATAGTTTTTAATATACAAATAAAAAATAATGACTGATCGTAGAGAGGTGTAAATTAAGGGTCGTATGCATTTTTGTATGCTGTATCATAAGAATATAAAAACAAAAAAAATTGTATAAAAAATATTTTTTTTTTTTTTTGGTGTGGACACCTTATCAATTAGCGGTTTGAAAGATAGATATTAGCCGATTCTCAGACTTACTGAATATGCATAAAACATTTCATAAGAATCGTTTGAGACGTTTGCGAGGAGTATGGGAACGAACATTGTGACACGAGAATTTTATATATATATTATATAACATTTATATACTTGACTCGATTACGAATGGTCTTTTTGTATTGCATGACACAACACTGACTCAAATTAACGCTTTTGGAACAGCCTTGCGATTTTGTAACTCACTTTTCGAACTCTCACAGCGGTTTTCACAGCGGCGGTCGCGCTCAAATCAGTCGTGAAGCAGTCATTTTACGATTTGGCATTCTGATAAACAATAAACTACAAGCTTCCTCCGCTTGTCAAGACGTAATGTGAAATTGTTTAACAGAATACCATGAGATTCCAAAAATGACGTGAGTGACGAAGGGAGCGTTGTTAGTGCGAGGTGAACTCACGGATTAACAGAATCGCACTGATGTTTTAATTATAATTGAAAAACGTATGTAGAGTAAAAATTAAAAAAATAATATCTTTTTGGCAGCTGAAACTAATTTATATGCCAATAAATTTCAGCAAAGTCTGAATAGAATTTGACTTGAATACTTTAATTAAATGCCTCAATGTTTTGTAAATAGAGGAATAATAGCGTAATGTTCAATTTGTTATACAAAGTGAGAAGCTGTGTTGGCCATAATCTGTTTATAAGCCCCTTTCAAACTGAAATTTTGATCAAAATGTAAAGACTAAAGGTGGGAACTGACCAATGTTACGAGGTGTAATGTAACATGTAATGTAATGTTGTACAGCGAGCATTCGTGCAGTCAGTACGTCGTGTTACGTTGTTTTTCCCCGTAACACGACGTACTGACTGCACGAATGCTCGCTGTGTAACATTACATTACATGTTACATTACACCTCGTAACGTTGGTCAGTTCCCACCTTAAGACGAAATTCTAAACATTCATTTGAATAGCTTAATTGGAACAATTTAATTACCTTCAAACCAAAGATTTTTAAGCACTAGTTCACTTTTACTAACAACACAAATATCAAGATTAAATTTACGGTTGTCTAGAAATAATATAGTTCAAGTGTCATTTTCTAAAATCGGTTCGGTAGTTCCTGAGTGCGTTGCTGGCCTTTTAAGAATTGGTACGCTCTTTTCTTGAAGGACCCTTAAAGACGACGAAGTATCACGATTTCGGCGGAGGTTACATTTTCGAGCAGGGAATCTAAACTATGTAAGGTAAGAATAATGTAAATTCTCTATATTTGTGTATATAAAAGCATTATCTTAACGATTTTTCATTATATTTTAATGACTTTTAATAAGTATGAATAAATGTGGCTTATATATTTCCTGCTGAATGATTCCTTCGGTTTTGTAAGCACAAAAATCTCGTTACCTACTTGTTGTTCTACTACAAAGCATTTAACACTTGTTAAATTTTTAGTGTAGCAAACCAACTTCTGCTCTTCTGTCGTATTCAATACTGGTCTATAAAGACAAAATTCAGTTAAATGTAAATAACTTAATGTGGGTGGAATTTAAGAAGCCTATATCAGATTGAAATGAGAAAGAGCCATTGATTGAACTAAAATTCTGTGGGCAGATAACATTCAGCCGTCACAGACTCACAGGCATTTGAGGCATCTCCCAAGATTTCATACTTCATCTTAAATAAAACGTTTTTGAAGTTATACTTCTTTTGGTGCGTTAGGGAAAAAGTATGAGAGTAAATTTTTACGATGCGCGCGCACACTGTCACTTAAAACCGACACCCTAAATTTTGCTATAGTCAACATATAATTTTTTTCTATTGTTAGTGTCGTTTCATTCTACAAACGTAGGATAACATTTTTGAAAAAAAAAATATGATGTTACGCCAAAGAAGTATAACTTCTAACGCGTGTTATAATAATAAGTACACACAAGTTTGTTTTTTATTTTCTTATCAAGACTTCTTTCATATTGATTTTAACGCGATATCAGTAAATCTATTACAATTTCGTTGCTATGAATTTGATACTAATTTTTTTTTAAATATAATCATCCTGATGTGTCGAAGTAAATAATATACATCTTTACTCTTCAACGTCTCGATTTATTTTGCACATATATTAATACACAACAGTCATTCCCAAAGTGGTCTATATCGACCCCTAGGGGTCTATGACAACCTACAAGGGGTCTACGTCAGCGACAAAAAATTTGGGGGTCCATGAAATGAAAATGGGGGTCCACGATAGTGGATCTCAACACATACACTGATAGTACCTATTTACTTACATCATACTATCTTATAATATCAAAACATATACATTTCAAACAAACAGATACAAAATTTTATTTTGAGTAGTTTAAATTTAAATACAATTAATAAATGTATAAATTAACATGTGTTTTTACTTTAAATTTTTGACACTAAACTTCACTACAGTTAGAAATTTACAGGAAATCAATATCAGGTATCTAAGTAGGGGGTCTACCCAACACGGAAAAACATGGCAAGGGACATCTACGACACAAAAAAGTTTGGGGAACTCTGCACTACAAGAATAGAAATTACACGCTTTAATCTCACATAAATTTAAATCCACTCCACTACACTCCGATGTTTTATATTCATGACAGATTTTTTGAGATATTAAAACGCAATTATAAACCTATCCAAAACGAAAAATAGCAATGGCTTATACTTTTGAGAATTTTATCCTTACCAGGGATTAGAACATGTCAACATCCGCAGTTGATCATCTTATACAAAGAGTTTAAATATATTTGTAGATTTTTTTTTTATAGAAACGGGCAGGAGGCTCACCTGATGTTAAGTGATACCGCCGCCCATGGACACTCTCAATGCCAGAGGGCTCGCGAGTGCGTTGCCGGCCTTTCAAGAATTGGTACGCTCTTTTCTTGAAGGAAAATGTAAAATAAATAAAAAACTAATACGAATAAACAACTAATTCCTCACTAAGGGAACTGGGATTATAAAGGCAGTTCGAGATCTCAATTTAGTAATAAAATAGTGACACACTTCTGACTAATTGAAATCCTGCAAACACCAAAGCCTCGGAGTGTTTATATTTCATTTTCCTCTCAAATACATTATGAAATTGAATTTCTAACCAAACACTACCCTATGTTGTCTTATGAATTGTATATAAATGTAATTGGCATTGTAGAATATTAGTTAAAGGGATAACTTTGATTGTATAGGAAAATTTTATAAGGATAAAACCGCTTTTATGACCAACCAGTTTTACAACATTTTACAAGGAATCCGACATACAAAAATTCAACAGTGCAATTCGTATTGGTAGTTACAGAGTGCCGGGGCTGCTTTGAAAATCATATTTAACGCTAAATCTCTTCCCATAAATCCCTTAAAGTTCGGCAAAGCGCGGGAGCTCTTTTAGACCACCATGGAAAGCGGTATAAAAAACAAATGAGCCTCATTTCTACAGAAAAACTAGCTTTAATTGAATTCGTTTAAGCTTAAATAAATCTGTCCATATCTGAAATAAAAAGTATTAGACCTTTATACTGATTACAAGGGGCGTAATGTTATTTTATCTTAGAGTAATTGCATTATGTCCATGTTAGCAGGTGTAAGATGTTTTTCCTTATCCGCCAGATGTGTTGTAGTACTTATTTATAACATACTTCTCATTTACTTAACCTTATTTGTAACCTTACTATGAACTTTTATATGATTCGAAAAATAATTCAAATAGAGATACCAGATTTAAAAGCATTCATATTCGTGTCAGAGATATCCCTTTCCCGATTCTTTATTAAATGAAAAATTTGAGATTCCAAATTTAAATAAATTTGTATTATACATGTAAGGTAAATTTACATATGTAATGTAAACATTACAATTGTACACATAATTCTGACGGATTAACATTCCTTAAAGATATTGTTTCAAGAACAAAAATAGCACTAGTCTGGTGTTTAAGAGTACAACTCCATTAAGGTAATGCGTCAAAGCCTGATCAATACCCTTATGTTTGAAGAAAAATATTTAATGATGAGAAATGTGCCATATATACGTATTAGAACTTAAAAGATGCATGTAATACAATTTAAAAATGCCTGTCATACAGGCCAAAGAGGTTAATTCAATATCAAAGTAAATGAGATTTATCAAGAAAATGTATACATATATTTCATTGATATATGATATGATATATTCATGTTTTTACTTTCGAATTAAATTTAATTGATTGAGAACTCGGAACTGTGGTTAGTAGTAAGACATACACACATATATGCAGTAAACATGTTTAAAACAGAAAAACAATAGATTTACGACGTTTCGCCTTTATATGATATTTTTTACTTAGCTTACCTTTTTATTAGCTATATACCAACATATAGAACATTTTACTATGCTACGATAGAGACCTTCAAGGAATAAATGAAAAAAATAATACTAGTATTGTGCTTAGCAACATATTTTGATAGTTACGTCGACACATATATAACCTGTATTCAAGAAAAGGTTTTATTCAAATTTAATTCCAATTAATCAATTAACAAACAAAAAGCATTGGTAGTGATAACCTCTACTAGCGGAATATAGCGCATACAGATTTTAAGATATGCTTCATTATTTTTTTATAAGCAAGTTAAGCTATTTTAATCAAATCCGTGTATATATCCGTCCGTATATCGTATATATCCGTGTATATATATTCATTATAATTAAGATAAATTTTATACTTAAACCAAAAACTGTAATGTAATGTAAGAATGTGACTTTGAAATACTAGCGTTGCTAAATTACACTTAATACAAGAGAAAAATAAATAAATTTCTTACGATGCTCGATGGCTCGATGAATATGGAGAGAGATCTTGACCTAACGATGTTTACAAATGTACATTTTTCATCGAGAAAAGGCAGGTGATTAAAGCTACATAAAATAATTTATCTAGTTATGATATTAAAACCGTCTCGCTTCATAATTTTAGCTTCGAAAATAATTGATTTACATTATGTAAAAACCCATATAAACCTTCGGCACAAAAAGAAGGCACCTTCCTAAATTTTACATTTGTGTGTTTGTGAATCTGTCTATCACTGTCTGTGGTATCATATCTCCTGAATATGTTGTCATATTTTTAGAAACTTGACGTAGTTTCTAGCACGAGGACGAGGTGGTTTTTAGCAAAAAATTAAGAAGGCATTAGGCCAGGCTTACTTGATATCGGCGGCAGAATTGTCAGGGATTTTTTTATTGGGACCCCATAATTTTACCCATTTACCGTCAGCTAAGATGACGTACATAGGGTAAAGAAAAATACTCATTAGGAATGGAAAATTATAATCGGCCCTTTGACCATACAGGACAGGGCTCGTGAACTCTATACCTAGCAGAGAGGGGGGATTATATTAGGGGTGAAGTACCAAAAACGCCAGATGAAAGACAATCTGAATTTGAATGTAGACATTTAAATGTTCTATGCAGTTTTAGGCTGAATTGAAGCCAGCTGGGATGCCAGTATTAGATAAATTAGATACAGGTATATAAACAGATAAGTGACTACATTATCTGCCTTGTTCATAGACAATCATGAGGGCACCTAAAATTACAGTTTTGATCATAATTTAAAGTTCCATAACCGGCTCCTGTATTTTTGTTGACTTTTTTGTTAGAATTAGGAAACAAAACAAATCCTTGTACAGCCCAAAAAATAAAAAAACAAAAGATACAGTATAACTTACTGTTATCTCACCTAATTAAACTAATAAAGTCTAGCATAATATACTAATTTGAATTCGGTCCTGTATGAATGTAACACGTGCTCGAAGGATCAACACAGGCGTCTATTTAATTAAGCGTCAATTAATTGAAATAGCTTTCAGACTCCTTTGTAACATTGACCGAATAGATACATGATTCGAAATTTGAAATTTAATTAACCTTTGCTGTGATTGATGAATAACGTTATCGTGTTAAGGTTTTAATAACGCGAGAGAGGAAAATTACTAGACGATGGCAATATGACATGTAAAATGTTATTTAAAAAATTATACCTACTACAGATATATCAATTAAAAAAAAAAACCTTAAATTTATTATTTAGTTCTTTGTCCACTCTAGAAATGCGTGGGAAACTAAAATTAACCTACCCCATGTCCCAAACACTGAATTGATTTTGATCAAACTTGGACTGTTCCCTACGTCGGAATACTGACTAAACCTTTTTTTGAGAAACCTTTTAGGTCTAATCCTCAGATTTATGTATCTGTTTCGTGATCGTTGTGATGTGATGTTTTTCTTCGCCGTACAAGCGAGTGTATTTAACTCGCTCGCGCACATAGACAGAAAGTCCTTTAGTGCACAGCCGGGTTTTCAGCTGACTATCAGCCTCTCAGCATGCGTGACGTACAAACGTGAATATAATTACAAAATTTCGCACACGTGCTTGAAAACCCAAATAGTTATACCGAATTATTATCCAATAATATCACATATCCGTGATATTGTTGGATGTGATATTGATCAGACTTAAAATAATATTTTGAGTCTGTTGAAAACTTTAACATAAACTCGTCGGTACCAATCTAGTGGATGTTATGAAAAAGATACAGGTGTAGATTTTTTCGAATTTTAATAGGAATTAGTAAAAAAAGTCAACTTTCTTATAAAAACGCAAAATAGCAGCTGATGACCCCATATAACCCCTAGTTGCGTTTGATCCACGACTTTTTGGCCACCCTGTATATAAGTTAATTATTTAAATCTCTTCGACGTCCCAGTTGCCAGAAAAACTGTGTCCAGTTTGTGTTTCCACCACACTGTTGAAACTTCTTTTTTATTTCAGATTATGTATTCAATAAATAAAATAAATATAAAACCCATGATCAGTTTATTAGGTAAAATTTTAAGTTATTTTTTTTAACAAATGCAATTAGTAATCTTACCTCTTTCTATCACCTAATATTTGTCGCTTTAAAATAATCCAGTGTCTATGGATTCCAGCGTTTCTTAGGAACACAAGTACATAAATTGCGAATATGTAAGTCCATAAAGAAATATCGAAATCATTCTTAAAAATAATTGCTATACCAACCAGCTTTGTTTAGCAACAGTATTTGTTTTGTGAAAACAAATTATTTTATTCCTGCAGATATTATCTTTTGTATTACGTATATACATTAGTATATTAGTTTTAACTCGATGGATAAATAATATTTTCTATAAATTTGTTATTAAACTATATTGTTTTGTTTTTATTTTTCTGGTTTCTTTTTTAAAATACAAAAACAGTAGTTGAAATCGGGTTCGTTACGTAGGTATATGAATTCCTTTCTTATAAGGTTTACATTGGCTTGTTGACAAGATCAACAAAATGCATTGGAAATTTAACTTTGAAATCTCCGATCATTTGATTAAGGCATTTACAACTCTCAACCCGTATCGCTTCCAAACTTTACACTGAACATCCCAGGAATGTATTCCATGTTTGCTCCAATTTATTAGTTAAATATACTATTTGCTTAAGCACTTTTATAAAATCTATGGTTCAAAATACGGAGTTATCTGAATATTATAAAATTGCGCTGCGCCAATGAAACAAAATGTCATTTTGTGTATTTCGATAGCCACTTGGTTGACCATTACTTTATATTTTTTAACAAAGACCTCCGCTATTGCGCAATAAACTTAAGCTGCATGGATTTTCTTGCTGTTTTCATCAATAAGAAAGATTTAGGTAAAATTTGTAAGGCTTATGGGTCACGGGAAGTAACCCGTGCCGATCCGGGGCGGGTTACTTCCTACATAAAACATATACAGATGTCGCCTCTCCTACACTCTAATGGGTCACGAAACAAGAAACATATATAGCTTTCTAACATAAGCTGCAACTTAGATATTGGCGTAATAAACTTGTCACAGTATGACAAACTTTTGCCAACTTATGACAAAGAACACTTTCGGGTTAATTCGGTTAATGTTAGGTGCTTTGGGAATAGTTAGAGCTTATAAAGGATAATACAATGTTGTTAATTCAAAGGAATCGCGGTCATGGTTTCAATGTACATGTACATTGTACGCTTTTGTTTCTATTTATTTATTTATTTACACTTCGTTGCAAATAAAAGAAACACAATACATAAAAATTATAAGGGATGCAATGGGCGGCCTTATCGCTAATAAGGTAACCCGATCTCTTCCAGGTAACCCTAGTTAAAGAGACAAACTAAAAAAAAAAGAAACATGATGCGTGCGAGAAGTGGAGAACCAAATGTTATATAAAAAACCTTAATATAAAGTGATACAAAAAAAATATTATTAACAGACTAAAAACTTAAAAGCTAATCTTACAAATTCATGAACAGAGAATAGTGATGTAAAAGGAAACATAAGAATTATACAAGTCACGATTGATGAGGATAATATAAGGTTAAGAAATGATTATACAGAAGAGTTTTAAAAGATTTTTTAGTTTCAGTTCCTAACTATATTTTATTTACATCTTCATGGCCCATGCAAATGTGTTACAAACACATGAGGTCTGTTGTGACTGTATAAGACTTGAAATAATAAAACCAGCCTAATAAAGTACAAGCTCCCACCTTTTCAGAATGCCAAATCATAAAATGACTGCTTCACGACTGATTTGAGAGCGACCGCCGATGCGAAAACCGCTGTGTGAGTTCGTGAAGTGAGTTACAGAATCACAGGGCTGACGTTAGAAGCACACTTTGTTTAAATAATATCCGCGTTAAGTATTGTCTTTTATTGACATAACCTTAACACATTTAAAGAAAAAACTTTTTTAACTTTTTTAAAACTTAATCTGGTTAAAAAGTTTTTTCTTTAAATATCCGCGTTGTTATTTATTTAAGTACAATTACACACGAGCAGCCGCTCACTTCCGACATTAACCATCCAAACTATCAAAATCAAACTTCACAAAGCATAGAGATGCGAGATTCCACAATTAACAGACTATGTCAAACAAGGTCAAATCTAGATAGATAACTTTAAGGTACACAGACGACGATATATTGATATACAAATTATTATAAGACGTTTCAGTTTATATCTTTGAATGTGCACAAATATCTACTTGGACATGGGAAATCTACCTCTGTAGCTAAGTGGTAAAAGATTGATGGGTACATATGGGTTTAATATGGATTATGGATATGAATTCGTGTTGGTCTCTAAGTCTTTATTATAAACGAAATAATTATTGCATATCTCAGTTTATATATGTCACCGTAAAACTGTAAAAACCGTTAGATTGTAATCTATCTCGCGAGATTGTAAACCGTCAAAAGATTGTGAACCTCAACGAACTGCTTACAAATTAACGTATTATTATTCGGTAGTTATATGAAATTGTTGGGAAGTAATTGACCAAAGAAGTTTGAATGATAACTAAGTTAGTGTAGTACAATCTACCGAATAATAATACGTTAAATTGTAAGCAGTTCGTTGAGGTTCACAATCTTTCGACAGTTTATAATCTCGCGAGATAGATTACAATCTAACGGTGTTTACAATTTTACGTTAACATCTATATCAAATATACATAGATTGAGATATGCAATTGTTTGCATTTAATCAATCGGTCATCATTATTTTTACGTAATTTATTTAAATATATTCTGTATTAAAAAAGTTAAAAGATTTTCTATATGTATATTGAATTTTGCTATAGCAAAATAACATAAAACATAAGGTCTGCTCAGCAATTGTTTGTTTAAAGTATTCTTATTAAGCCAAGATCAAAGTGCTTTTATTGCTTATTCCAAAAAGAATAGTCCAAAACAATGGGAATGAAAGCAATTTAGGAAATGGCTTGGGAACATGAGAGTAGATGCGAGACATATCAACTAAATTGGGCGCACTCGTTGACTCTCCCTAAATTCCTAACTATTTTTTTACTCCAACCCAAATAAAGCCTACATCTTGACCCCTTCGCGGAAGTCAAGCGTGAAATTAGTTGTTTCAAGATTTTTTCTTAGGTCTAGAAATCTGGGTCGCACTTTTGAATTGCAATATTCAAGCTTCAACAATAATGATGTTTTTAGCCTATATTAAAATGAAAACCAGAAACATGAATAGATTTGCAACAAAACTTTATGACACGAGTAATGAATTAAAAATGTTATGTCTACAATGAAGATTAAAAAACAACGTCAATTTAATTAATTATTATTTTTTTATTATTTATCAATAAAGCTTTTGTGTTTTATAATAATATTCTAATTATGAAAATAAATCTGGAGATTATTAAGATTAATCTAACTAAAATGCCGAAGATTTTTGCCATTAATAAATATAAAGGATCTGTTTTATTTATTACTAGCCACCCCGGCGAACTTCGTTTCGCCTCATATGATTTTTTTACTAAGCCTACTGTACCGCCTGCTACCTAGTGGACTGTGAAATATGTGTTTAAATTTATATGTATTAAATGTCTGGAGTATCTGTATAGTATATGTAGTGAATGTATGAGCAAGCTGCACTAGATAACTAAGACCTGCAGACGTGCCCTAACACATAATTGTGAATATATAAATAAGTACGGGATGTCTGCACCAAGAGACCTAAGGTAACAGACGGAGACCTTCGGGTGGAATCAAAGGTTCAAGGTGGTGGGATTATCTCAAAGCTACCGGTCAGGCTCACCACGATCATTAAAGGCTTGAAGTAGTCTTCGCCACCTTGAGAGGACGCGAGAAATGAATAAGACCACCAATATTCAAATCTGATTTATCGTTATAAAACAAGAGCTCGAAAAATAAATAAAAAGTAAGTACTCAAATTGCCGAGCCAGCTCCTTCGTATTTTTATAGACAGTAAATTATACAATATATAAATTAGATACTTTATTCTTAAACAGCTACAAAACCTAATTTACGTGTGAACAACCGTTAACGTCACTCCTGCTACCTGAAATTTATTTACTTATTATACTTTATACCCCTAAGGTTGGTTTTGCTTCGTAGCTTGCGGTTAGTTCCTTTCATAGTCAAAGCTATATCAACTCTCGTAATTGAGTCCGCTGTAATAGTTAGCTTTTTCAGAATGTCTTTTTCCGCTTTTCCAGCATTGTTTTCTGGACAAGCGTTTTCATTTACTTCGCAAACAATGCAATTCATGATAACACCGCATAAAAGATTTGTGGATTTGAAATATTCTGACTGTAGTGGAATGACAATTGAATAAAATTAGTTTTATATATTCTTATATAATAATATTTTACGTTTTCGCTATTAAGGAATACACGTCTATCAGTACCAAATACATATTTTATTTATATTTATAAATATGGGAAAAATAATCAGTGATGGATCGCTAAGTTAAAACATTCACCTTGACAAGGCAAGGCAAGTTTATTATTACATAAAACGATTGCATTTTTCTCTATTAATTAATTGATCATAAGACAAAGTATTATTTGGGTCATACACAAAACGAGTCAGAATTTTGTGAAAAAAAAACATAGTCAGAACTTTTACGAAATCAGTCTTATTTATTACCTTATAATCATAGCATTTAAATGACAATATAAAACAAGATCGTTTTTCAGTTTTGACTGAAATATTAAACTTTTAATTTTTTTTGTGACCACTGAAGGGACATACTTCCACAGAATAGAACAAAAACAAAAACAATCGTTACGTTAGTCTTAAAAAGTTATTCATATAAACAATACAAAGTAAAAAAAGGATTTTAAAAGATATCATCATCACTCGAATCAAAAAATGAACGGCCTTTACATTTCTTTTGTGGTGCATTTGAGTCGTCAGAGTCACTGTATTCTGGGAATGCACGGACTCTGGATTTTTTGGGTGTTACTTTTGGTGGTGTAATTGAGTTTTCCAAGTCACTTACATCAAGGGTTGGACAGAACCTGAATTTATTAGGAGTTACTGAGTCATCAGAGTGTGTATTAATTAAATTTGGCTTTTGTACGGTTAATGGTTGACGGGTTGGGCTTGGTGATGATTCCAATGATGGTGTATTAAACAAGGGTTCAAGCAGTGTTGGGGTTGTTGGTCCAGTGGCTGTAGAGGCTGATGTAGTGTTATTAGTGGTTGCTGGACTGGGGGTTGAAGAAGATGTACAATTCTGTAGAAGTTGTGTTTCTATAAAATTACACGAAATGCCCTCAACCTCTATTTGTCCAATTTCAAAATGGGAACATTCAATATGGGCTGCACATAATAAGCAGCTCAATCGTCTGCAACGTATAATGTTAGGTGCTTTTGCACTCCATGCAACCTGATGAATCTTGAAGGTCCCTTTAAAAGGACAAAGTTTGACGTTTGCAATTTCTTGTATATTAGATACTTCATTATCAATACGAATAATTTCAATGCCTTTACAGTTACCTTTTAAACATGACATAAAACTATCAATGTTCGATATATCTTGGCCATTTGTAACTGCATTATCGCATGTCCGTTTTATGCATCCACCTACCCTATCAGGAGCACCTTTGCCATGTCCTGCCTCGCTGAAATGCCTTCTGCTTTTGAAATTTTGCTAAGATAGTTTGCTATTAAATGAAACATTGTTTTATTACGATACTGGGTAGTAGGCCCATCACTGAGTACATGCAGCTGCTTCAAATCTGGTGTAAGTAACTTTATTCTTTGAATAACAGGTTTTAAATGTGCACAAATGAACACGGGATCGTGTCTTAAGTTTTCTGATACAGTGCAAAGACATGTGGTTTGTTGGTGGCTGATTATTTGACGAGTAGTACACGCATGTATGGAGTGAAAGTTGTGCTTTAGATCCGCCAAAATGGGCTGATTGAATTTCTGATCCATATTTGCAGCAATAATTTTCTGAAAAAATCAATATGAAGTAAGCCATCTGTTGGCGTTAAGTTTTGTTTGATTGATCGAATAACTCTGTGTTGGTTTTATTTGCAAGATTTTGAAAATATGTAGGTAATTTTGTCTTAAAAATATTAACGAGTAATTGATGAGTAGTTTTAACGGATTCTTTAATAGTTTTTTGGCATAGCTTTTCTTTTCCTTTAATGACTTCTAACACTTTTTAATGATCCATCTTTGGTAAATAATTGTATCATTGCATCATTGATTAAAATTTACTGTATTCTCAGAGCATTGCAAACACGTCCTTTCCAGGCAAGAAACACTGAGAGTGTTGTTACAGCAGAAAGCCCTGGCAACATCAGTAGCGGTAGAATAACGTATTAGCTTGGCTTAAAGCACGAGCAATAAAATCATTATTTTACAAATTAAGAATACACTATCGTTACTTTCCAAATAAATATTGCTCTTTTCTGTGGACAATGTCTCTCGTGTGGACTTCTCAGTCTACAGAAAAGATGTCCACAGGAAGGACTTTTATTAAAAAAGTAAGCATTGCTCGATCAGTTTTGACGTTATACAAACAATTTAAAACATTTCGAAACCACTCCTAATAAGAAACGATGGCTGCATGCTAATCGGTAAATTCATTAATTACTTACTAATATACACCAGGAACAGGAAAGACTCACTGATCTTTGATGAAAACTCAGTAAAATTTATAAAAACTGTTGTAATAAACTACGAGCGCTCAGTCACTCAATCCAAACTGGCAAACGCCAGCCGTGTATTGTGGCCAGTACAAAAAAATAATTGTGAAATAGTATTTTGAGTTAGCTCGATAAAATCGATTGAATTTTAGGTCTACAGAAAAGACGTGATTTTGCATAACCAACTGTTTATTGCTAATTGTGTAGGTTTAGCTAGATATATATTTAATAACTTGGTAACATTTAAACATTCAGTATACATATTATCGATAATTAATATTTATTATGAGATAACACTTGTTAATTAAGAACAGCATTTGTCTAAATGTGCTTACCACGTTCACGAACAGTCCACAGAAGGGGACATTTTAAAACTTTTCTTTTTTTTTCAACAAATTAGTAACTAAATAATTCCATATTTAGCAAACGTAAATAAAGGAATATTTGTGAATAATATATCAAAATATATATCAGCATAAAAAAAGTATTATTTTTAAACAATCCTCAACCTGAACTAGCCCATGAGTTTGACCCATTTGATACTGGGGTAAAAAATTACGTTATTACGATCAACTTTTGGTAAATAAACATCGGGGATATCCTAGCAACGTAAAATATTTTTACCTGAATCAATTCATTTCTAATTATGCTATACTTTTGCATAATTTCTAATTACCCCGCTACCGTATAACTTATGTAACCTGCTTTTTTATTTTTTTTATATGTATGTTTTTGTATAAGGTAACAAAGTGTAAATAAATAAATACTTTTATTACCCACTATGCGAGCTTGCTAGTATTAAAAAATACTACAATTTCTTAAAATAGTCTAACTTTGAAAAATAAATCTATCAGCATAGAATACAGATTACTTTATTACTTTATTTTCTACAGAAATATAACAACTACGCAAAATTGTCATCCTAGATCCTATCACTGGATTTAAGGTAAGGCGAACTACATATTTTACTAGATATTTTATTAAGGGAAGAATAAATAATACAATACACAGACAGTGTACGGTATCGAAATTATACTTAGCTCACCAAACGTAACAAAATGCCAAGTCTCTAGTGTAAAATGACTATTTTGAAAAGATTTAGGTTTCAAAGCCTATTTCGTAGGAAATTGAAAAGTTAAGCCAAACAAGAACAGGATATTGCTGGAACGGAAATGAAAAATAATATGTTCGAAACTCAAAAATCATATTCGGTTTTTGAAAACTGCTTGTGTGACTTGTAGTGTGGCACTCTATTTATTTAGAAATGTCCATCTTACCAAGCATGGCGTAAGAGTTATTAATTGTACATAAGAATGAATAGGAAAATAGTAACTAACTGTTCAATTTTTTTATTGAATTTATTTCCCCATGTTGTATATTGCCACTTTTCAGCTGAGTTAATACATTTTGGATAAAAAGAATTGAATGTATAGGTAATTTGCTTCATTATTTTAATCCTTTAAAAAAGTATTAACATGTCGGTCCAAGGGTCAAAGATAAAAATTCATATTCAATTTGGAATAAAATGAAACATACCATTATATGTTTAACGAGTTTGAAATTGTTTGCGAACCTTTACTTCGAATTATACACACAGGTATTAGATAGGTAACAGAATAACATTTTATTGCTTTACTGGGTATAATTTTAATATACTAATTTTATTATTAAGTCGGGGTTCGGGCAAAAGTATGTCATAATTATTAACTTTATGTGTTACAAAAATTAAGTTTAAGGATAATTTTTTGTCAAAAGAAGTTCCTAGGTGTAAAGTAATTGTACAGTTTTTGTCAATGGTACAAAATATAATAGTTGAACGAAAGAAATGGAACGGAATGGTGATTAATGGTTTAAAATATATCCTGTAGTACACACACATATTGAATATTGAGTTGAGACGTAAGCATTCAGTATGAAAATTCCACCCTAAATGCGGGGAAAACAGTATGAGTACGTATGCGAGTGCAACATACTACCATAGTTCTTACCTGCGCTACGCTTAATTTTCTTGGCGTCCTATTGTATGTAAATCTAATATATAAAATTCACGTGTCGCGGTGTTTGTAGTTTAACTCCTCCGAAACGGCTTGACCGATTCTCATGAAATTTTGTGTGCATATTGGGTATGTCTGAGGATCGGACAACATCTATTTTTCATCCCTCTAAATTTTAAGGGTAGTCCACCCCTAAATTATTATTTTTTAATTTTTAGACAAATTTTTATTTTTTATGATACAGCATTAAAAATACATACAACCCCTAATTTTCACCCCTCTACGATCAACCCCTACTTTTTATTATAAATGATATACATGGCAAAATGACGTTTCGGTCAGCTAGTATCCTATATATATTGAGCCTAAACTTACGTAGTAAGTATATACTTCAAGAATTAATTTAACAATATTTACTAGTGAACATTTACGAGGCCCTTACAAATTCGCTTATGTAGGTGTTTTTCTTTTATTGGAACCTCGCTTGACTCTGGAAGCCGTAAAACAGAATAACGAGAATCGTTATTACAGTATACAAAGGACCTACGTAAAATGTTTTCACCGAATAATTCAGATGGGAAATCAGGATGGCCACGCTTTTACAGGTTTGCTTATTGGCATTTTTGAGCGTACTTTTTAAAGAATTTTTATGATCATAAGAGGTAGAAAGAAAATTTTGTTTGCGTAAAACTCCTTTATTCCATTTCTCTTTCAGTATCTGGAGAACAAGTAATATATTTATACTACCGACTGTAATAACTAAGTAACTAATTAATTACTTCGTGCAATTTGTTAACAAGTTCGTTCTTGTATCCGTTAATTAATAAAAAGTTATGACTCGTTGGTGTCAATGTTTGACTAGTAATTTGGTTTCAAGTGTATTAAGTGTCTAATATATATTGCTACTTCTGTTGTTCTATTACAATGCCTAGTTTAGGCGACATGTTAAGAAGTTGATCGTGCAGATAAGAACGGTAAGTGGTCCGTCCTGCGCGAATTTTCACGTTTTTCAATTTTCAGCACGGACTGTTCAAAAACAAACATTGAGTTATGAGATAAAATAAAGAATATTACGATATTTAATACACACTTTTGCACTAAAATATCATTTGACGGTCAATAGAGATTAGCCACCGTTGTGAAATTAAAAAGAAAATTTAATTCACCGATTGACCAATAATCGCCAATCAAAAATGTCAGATGACCCTCGCATTTACAAAGGCTTAAAAATTGAGCTTTTAAATTAAAACATTAATTTAGGTCAGGTTTTATCTATGTCTACAAAATTAATCAGTTCAGTAATTGTTTAACACAAAAACCTTTCAGATTTATACTTGAATATTTAAGGTATAACGTTGTTGTTGTTAAATAGCTTTATTTTAGGTAATTTTGAAACAAAATTAAGAATATTACTCGTATGTGTATTCTTTATTTTCAAGAATAGGTGAGAAGTCTTCTTTGTTCTTCTTCTTAAACAAATATTAGTGACGTAATAATATAATAATAGAGATGTTTCGTAGCGATGTGGATCTCTTTGCATCTTCTACCGCATTTACCATGGCGATCAGAGGATTTGTTAGGGCTAACACCAGCAGCTGAGTTTCATCATTGGACGTCAACGCCGAATACAAAATACCATCCGTATCACCTCGATGTGCGTTATTCCACAACTGAGCGTTTCTTAAGGCAATTTTTGCCACACACCACCACTATGTGGAACCAGCTGGTTCGGAATTAGTTCGAAAATACTTTAATGGGCAGCTGCCCATTAGGTACCCGACTTAGGGTCCTTCAAGAAAAGAGGGTACCACAAAAAGGCCGGCAATGCACTTGCGAGCCTCCTGGCAATGTGTGTCCATGGGCGGCGGAATTTTTAAATAATCATTCAAATAGCCAATGTTTTAAAACATTTAAAATAGCATCTTTGAAATAAACGAATTAACGTGTAATACATGTACCAATCCGAAAGTTTATCTTCGTTCCGCGAAACTATTTTGAGTTTTTAATTAAATTTTTACTTTGATAGTCATCTGAGCTATGCAGATAGCATTTTGTAGGGAGCTAGGCTATGTAGCGTAAAGGGGGTCAAGTAGTACTCAGTAGCAGTTACGGAATGGAAAATGAAAAAAACTACGGCGAGAATTGATCGTTTCAACGGACAATTCCCGCTAGTTTTGTCAGGTTAATGTCACGGGTCAACTTATCTTTGTATAAGGAACTTATTTTCTTATGTGAGAAATTTTCTTGCCGATTAACACTTCTCCACTTAAAGCACAAATACGAGTGTCACCTTATAAGACGTTTATCTTGTAAACACGTTGTCTGCGTTGGATATTTGTATAAAACTGTGAGTTTTGTAACCGCGAGTGGCGCTGTTTTAAATACTTTACGAAGAGGGTAACATTTAGAACAATTAGATGATGCAGCTAAACCGAAAAATATAATTAAACATAGTTTTTGTTCCCGCTTACACATTTCAAGATTAATGTTTGCAGTTTCAGAGGAATTAAAATTAAAATATGTTTGATCCATGCTGCAAACGTCGAAGTTATTGAATGGTCATTAAAACTTTAGCTTATGTCGAAATTTAGTTCTGTGAAGTGGACGATAAAGCCGCGCTGTGTCTAGGTTAAATTACTTAGTAGAACTGAGTCGTTAAATTTAAATTAAGGCAAAGTAGTAAAAATTTACAAAATACCAAGTAACACAATCTCATTTCCCAAACACATCTCATCCAAACGCAAAAGCTTAGTATCAAAGACCAGTATCAAAGTTTGGTTTTGCCAGCAAAATAATGTAAATAAAAAAAATTTTGGTTGTTTGTAAAGTAGGTTTACGATCGAGATGTTTACGTGATAACGTCTTATTGGTGATATAAGTTTTTGGGAAGTAAGGAATTAATGAAGATAACAATTTTTTCAAATTTTAAATTACATCTATCGTTTTATTCACACTTTTGATGATAAATTTCGGGTGTAAAATGACAAGTTTACTTATTCGACTATGATATACATTTTTCTTCATACATTCACGGAATGACTGGCAGCGCTCGAGATGAGACGGGAGATCGGTCCGTCTCTCTCTCGTTATACCTGCGATCGCGCTCGTGAGGTTTTGGTGTGACACAAGTTTCTGAACATGTCACCCGACTAAAACGATTTTAAAGACGTTATCACGTCAAAACTTTTTTGCCCGGTTGAAGTTATGTATTTTTATAAATTTACAACTATTTAACATAATTTTAAATTTATCCGACGTTTCGCGTGCTTTACAGCGTGCGTGGTCACGGTGACTGAAGACAAAGATGTTGGATGTCAAAAAGTATCACAGCTTTTATTTTATAATAATACATAACTTCAATCCGGTCAAAAAAGTTTTTTATTTAAATGTGTAAAAGTTATGTCAATCAAAGACAATACTAAGCAAAATAATGGTTGCTTCGGAAATGTAAAAAAAGCTTGCCTATAAAAAGAAATTGAAACAGAAGCATAAATGTGTTTGTCGCGTTTAAGTAGGGTTTATGGAAAACAATGCAAGATATATAAAACTGTTCCAATCAGAACCCTTAAAATTCTAAAACAAAGAAGATACATGAATTTGTGTGTAATGAAAAGCCGTGAATCGAAAATGCAGATCTATCAGTCTCCGTCAAAAAAGTGTTTGAATAATGTATGTGCGTCAATATGGGACCAGGAAATCTATTTATGTATGTGCTGAATTGACATGTTGTCAACATGTCAAGCGCGGATCAAAGGCCGAAATTCATCAAACTTTTGAGTGTTTTTTGAACTCGTTAGAATTTTACAGCAACTATCAATTAAAACAAAACAATCGATTTGATTTTGATTGAAACCAGTAACATTACACTTCCTATTTCTAGAGGTGATTATTTTTTTAATTTCTCAATTTTTAATTTTTTACATCTAATGACACAATCAAAGTTAATGTCATTTAGCAAATTCATGTAAAATTTTGTCTATGATATTATTACAGGTCGTGAGTAAGTCATAATTATTTACTTACTGTAAATTTTCGGAGCACATACGGTACCGAAAAGTGTGTAAAATTTTGTTTCTTTTCATTCTAAACTCCAAACGATAGTGTACATATAATTACCTAATACTCTTTAAAAATATAAAATGACATACAAGTAATGTATATGGAATGTGTCGACGCCATTATTTAGTTTGCGATGTTAGCAGACAATGTCTTTATTAGCACAGTGCAACAGACCCGTTCTTATTTATATTGCACTTTGCGTTTGAATAGCACACAAAGTCGACAATTACAAATCAATTACAAAGAGAGCAGTTTCTTAGTGGTTAATATGAATGCCGTATTTACCATTTTTACATTTGTCGTTTGGTTGAACCATGGATTGCTTTGAACCAGAATACAAAAAACAAATTAATATTCTATCATATAGAACGTTAATAACATGATAAAGCAGCAATATCCCTAATACTTATAACTGAGACTGATTATTTTTATAAAATATCTATCAAGAAAATTAATTTTCAACGTAGTACTAATATCGTAAGTCGAAGATCCAATTCACATTTCATCTCGCTATGAAGGATTTAAAACCTAATCACTTGAGCCTGAGTATCAACATTGATTACAATTGTTATAGAATTGTAAAATTGTGATTAAACTAATACACTCATAACCGTTTACGACGACATCGTTTAGAACAACATACGTGTTATATTGACCAAAATAGAAGGTCCCGGCTGAATTCTATTGTATTAGGTATTTAATAACAACGTCATCGGCTGTTAAGACTATCGGTTTTTACGACCAAATATGAGTAGTCCCTTCGATGTCGTTATAACAGATTATGACGTATTTATTAAATGATGTTTTTGTACACAATAGGTATATAATTGACAGCGTTAGCTTAGTGGTTAACATGCGGTTTGACACTAGTCTCGCCTAGATTTATTTACTTCTATGCTCTTGTGCGGTAAAGAAATCGCAAGGAAAACGTGTGCAGGCACAGAAGGATCACTGACGTAACCAAAATATATCATTGCAACATATAGAGTGTATCTCATCCACCCCATGGGGCCATAACTCCCCGTAATTCGTACATATATTAATTTTAGAGAGTAATATAAATATTTCAGCGAAACAAATGGAGCACGAATTTAGCTAAAACAAAGAACTCGGCATTACCATATCATTTGGTTGACAGAATGTTCCATTTTATCTTGTTTGTATTCAGGATATATCTCCGGTTTTAGCGTCAGTAGCTAAATCATAAAAGAAATCTCGCAATATACCACACGCTGAGAAAATAGGCGTCCATATTGCTGGCAGCGATGCTATAACTTCTAACATTGTCGTTACATTCTTTATAATGATAGAACATTGCAAGTTAATTTATAAATAAAGAAAATTATAAATTTTATATTATTTGCAACTATATAACTATAAATTATATTGTTAAGCTATCAAAATATAGCTTATGTGGTTAGTAATTATAATTATTTGTTTTTTTTTAAATGCATACAAGCTAAATTGTCTAACACTCTTACTACTTCTACGATACTCTGTATTTTCATGAGAAATAATCTTTAAACCAAATCATCACTGATATAACTCTTATTTAGACAGAGTATACACAAATTCAGAAAAAAACAAATGAATAAAATATAAAGCAAAGCTCAAATTAGTTTTTATGATTATGATAGTGCTATTAAGTACCAAAAATGAGGCATTCTTGCTACAGTGCATGGGCGTAGTGACCAATAACCTTGGAAACCAAACTTCCACTTAAAAATTAAAATATATGTTTATTAAATACAAAATCCTAAAATCTACACCTTTTAAATTCAACGTTTTAATTAAAAAATTAGCTTTAAACCTAATTAAATTTTATACATTCCGCGCTAACTTTAGCAATATGTAAGTTCGTAGAAAAAAGAAGACTTTACTTGCTAGATTACTCCGCCTTTTTGACCTTGACCCTAACCTTTAACACTACATAACGCTGCACTGAAATTGTAAAATGAATATGTTTGGAACTATACTTAAATACTTTTAAACTTAAAATCAGCAAGAAACATACCATGCTGAAGTTATGTTCAAACCCTAGCTAGGCACCGATGTATTTTGTTTCTATACGTTTCTAATACTTGCTTGAACAGTACAAGTAAAACATTGTGAGGAAAATCAGATGCCATAGAGTGGACACTCATGTACCGTACATCAAAAACGTCTTAAATACTGACATATATATTACGGGAATGATAGTTCGTGCCACAGACCCATAAGTTGACATCACCTACTAGCTTTGAGTTGTCCTGTTGTGAAGAAATTGTAGGAATTTGACTTTAAGGGCCTTAAAGGGTGCGTTATTATTTACTTAAATGAGAATCACTTGAAATGTTTTAATATTAACCCAAAGTTAGTTAGCGTATATATAAAAACCAATGTTTACAGAGTGTAAAAATAAATAGCGGAAATTAGAACGATTTATGTTGATGTTGCTGCCATCTGCCGATGACATTTTGATGAGTTTCCTCATAATTTTCTGTGCTAATATTAATGCCGGGGTCAATTTTATTAATTTTCCGAAGCGACATCTTAAACTTTTTAATGTCTTTTTGAATTTCTTTTGGTTTATCCTTGACATTTTTATCCCTGATATTACGTTTTTTAACGAATTTTCCGCTTCAATTTTTTTATTACATTACTTAAAAAGGAAAAAAAAAGTTGTTTGATGATATACAATCGGAAAAACAGCTATCACAACGATCTAAGAAATATTTATTTGTAGATATGATTAATAAATAAATGTTTGAAAATGTACGAAATTGCAAATATATCTTTTACAAATAGTTAAAATAAAAATATTATTAAAGGTAGGTAGAAAACGGCCAATAACGTTTAGATAATAATAATTGTATTATAATGTTGCAGGGAAGACCTACCTCATAAGCTTAATTGAAACGGAACGAAACGAATGAACAAACGCCCATTTTCATTCAGCTCATTATGAATTCACAAGGGACACAAATATCTAGGTTTTCATTGGTATTAGGGACGTAACCTTGGCTTTTTCTGCTATTCATATAAGCCAGTGACGTACCTACCACACTGGTCCCGTATTAAATTTGTCAAGGGGCCTCTCCAGACATCTATGAAGTAACGATGAATACACCCGTACGGCCTAGGTCACTAAACAATAGTAGTTTGTGGTCAACGTTCTACAATACCAAACAATATGGAATATAAATCGGTCTACGTTTGGTCACGTCACGTTATGGACAAGTGCGATGGCGAAGAATCGCACTTGTCGTAAGATACTTTAGTCAAGGGCCCTAGTTTTTATTTAAAAAATCGCGAACACTTTAATGTAATAGTGAACAAATTTACTTATTTATTAACAGACACTATTCAAGCAATGACTTTAAACAAATATTTCTCTGCATTACCATTAATTTTATGTCCATACCTAAAAATTTTCATCAAAAGTAAGATAAAACTAAGTAACTCAGTACTAATATATTATGAAGGGATATTCCAAAAATGGAACGTTCGTCCCTGAACTCAGCAGTGTCCTTCGTCACGTATCAACCAATTCCCGCCCGTGACCTGAGTGGAAATGAGCATAAAGTAAATATCTATCAGAGGAAGTTAGGCAAGCGAAAATGATGATAAGTACATTATCAGAGTTACATCGAAACGTGTCGGAAGTGATCGTAAAAGTATGGCTTTTGAATAGTCTATGGTTTCTTATGGTGGATACCTACATGGATTTGTCGAAGATGTAGTTATCAAGTATTAGGTCCTTACATATGAAATTGGCGTTTTGTATGGGAGGAACAAAAAGTCGAATATTTTTAAATATAATATATTTAATTAATCAAAGTATGAACCATTGTTTTCTATGCCCTTTTGCCATCTCATAGGTAGTTCATTGATCCCTTTACTAAAAAAACCAGTCGGACGGGAATCAATAAAATCTGTGAAGGCGATTTGGACTGCCCCATCGGAGTTAATTTTTTTCCCTTGCAAGAAGTTGTCCAAATTTCGAAAAAAAATGGTAATCTGTTGGAGCAAGGTCCGGGGAGTACGGAGGATATCTTAGACATTCCAATTGAAGCTCTTCTAATTTGGTAGCCGTCTGTTGTGCAGTGTGTGGTCTAGCGTTGTCGTGAAGTAGCAGTGGCGTGGAGCGATTGACCAGCTTAGGTTGTTTAGCCGCTAGCTTTTCCATCATGGTTTGCAATTGCTGACAATAGACATCAGCCGTAATAGTCTGGCCAGATTTGAGAAAACTGCAATGAACAATACCGGCACTAGTCCACCAAACGCTTACAAGTAACTTTTTTGGGGTTAATTTTCGCTTGGGGCAGGATTTGGCTGGCTGGCCAGGATCCAACCATTGTGCTGAGCGCTTCCTATTATCGTAAAGAATCCATTTTTCATCACAGGTAATGATTCGGTTTAAAATACCTTCATTATTGTGCCGGTTCAGTAATGTAACGCAGCAGTCGACGCGCTTTTGCCGGTTTGCTTCAGTCAATTCGTGAGGTACCCATCTTTCAAGCTTTTTAATCTTCTCAATTTGCTTCAAGTGAATTAAAACAGTTTTATGACTAACACCGCAGTCTGCAGCTAACTCGGACGTGGTTTGCGATGGATCCGCTTCCACAATAGCCTTCAATACTTCATTATAAACTTGGGTCTCAGGCCGTCCACGGGGCTTGTTCTGCAGGTCGAAATTTCCAGAACGAAAACGTTGGAACCAAAAACGAACTGTGTTTTCTTTTGCAACATGACCGCCATACACTTCATTCACCCTTCGAGTCGTTTCCGCAGCACTAGTGCCACGGCGGAACTCGTACTCGTAAATAATGCGATACTTTAAGTTTTCCATTTTGTAAAATGAGTGACGCAAACAGAAAAAAACAAATGAATGACGGTCATCAAATCACAAATACATGAGTAAATAGCTGTACAAATTTTGATTTGGAATTCTTAACCAAAGAGGAGATATTTGAGGTCAAAGTGGACAAAACGTAAAACGCCAATTTCATATGTAAGGACCTAATATTACGTTACAAATACTATATTAATACAGATTATATTTTATATGATTTTTTTTCTTTGGATCACCTATGTCAAACAAATAGAGTAACACAGAATTATTACTTTATAAAATTAATCGTTGAAATTTACTTACGTAGCTTTCAAGTGACTGTTACAAATTGGATTATCACTATGGTTTCTGTTCTTTATTACCAGGTTTGTTTAAAGAAAATTTAAATCTAACGTATTTTCAAATGACAGAGATGTATTGAACAAAAATATAAGTATATTTAATGCTATATCTAGCAGTAATGAGCAGTCAGGAAATGAATGAGCCGATGTATTGGAGAAGTTAGCGGCGACGAAGCTGCGATGTTTCATATAACGAATGTCCTATTTCTTACATAAAATCCATCCAAAGAAGTAAAGCAATAGAAAACTGGGCATAGAGATACAGACAGACAAGCTATTTTATATTATTCACTATCCCTATGCATCTCTTTATCCTTTGAGATATATTGTATAACAGTGACATCTGTTAGAAAACTAAGAATCTACAATGCTTAGAAGTCCATGCGTGGCTGTAAGCGACATCTCTTGCAAATTTTCAAAATCACGTTTATATTTTCAAACACAAATTAAGTATAGCGCCGCTTTTGGAAGTTTTATTGAACTAATTAAAATAATTGTTCTTATACACTTTTTATAATAGTGACATCTATGTAAACATTTTTGAAGCACAACAAATTAATTTCACTACTGAAATTATTAAGCCTTACGCCAGATACTGAAAATTGTATGCACTACTTTAATATTTTAAATTAAAGAATGTGTGAATGATAAAATGTTTTTTCTTCATAGAAATAGTTTCAATATTTTCAGATTTTTTTATTAAGTACAGAATTATTTTAAATATTCCGAATTGCGTATATTTTGCGAAACTTATAAATACTTACTGGCAATGTCGACGTTATATGAATTTTAATACAAGTTTCATATTCCAAATAAAATGCGTTCTTTATCAGGATATTTTTTTGCTAGAGTTGGTCAGAAAACATTTCTAGAGCCTTTAGTTAAACATCACTTGAATCAAGTGAAAACTTAATTAACTCTTCTCCCTTTCAACCGGAAAACGGTTTTTATTCAAAACTTGGATTTGTTTCTTGACTTGACCCGGAAAAGGAAAGTTTTGGTACGTTATTAATCATTCATTTTAATTACTTAATTGGCATTCATTTATATTTAACTGGATGACGCAGAACATTAGCGCAAGACTGGGACTGTATTCTTAACATAAAATTATCAAGATAATTATGTGATTTATGATATATTTATTAAAAAACGAGCTTTACAATCGAAGAACGGTACTTCCAATACAGGTCCCAGTCTTTTGTTACGTCGGGATCGCTATAGCTTTTGGAAGTTACAGAATACCAGCCTTGCGTTTCTGTAACTCACTTTTCGAATAATAAACTACAAGCTCCCTCCTTATCAGAATGCCAAATCGTAAAATGACTGCTTCACGACTGATTTGAGCGCGACCACCGCTGTGAAAACCGCAGTGAGAGTTCGAAAAGTGAGTTACAGAATCGCAAAGCTGTTCTTCTATGCCACGTCGCTAGTGACACATCCCATCTCTTTATCATCGGTTTTAATTCATTTGATACATACGTATGTATATCTATTATTGCTACAGCCCATGGACAACTTCTGTAATGACATCCGAACGAAGCCAAACTTTAATACATTATTACTAACATAATACGAGCAAATTATTGTTTCTGGTGGTTTTTCTTTGGTAAATATCTTGCAACTTTATAAAAGTCTCTTGTGATAAAATTTGTGTAAACGTATAGTTTTATATTTATAAATATTTAAACAGTTATTATAATTTTGTAAATTGTGGCTTGCTTCATGTTATCGGGGACTGAAAAAAATCTCTTGTATATTTATAAATATTTAAACAGTTATTATAATTATTTTGTAAATTGTGCCTTGCTTCATGCTATCGGGGACCTTATATTTACAATGCTATGCTTATATATTTATCGATTGGCTATCGTATAAGCCTGCTCCCATATCGCTGGTGGAGAAGGAACTGTGCGAGCTCCAAGTGCGCCATTACCAAGCAAATGCTCTGGTATCATTTTTGTGACAAAGAGGAAGACTCTGTGTACAGCGAAGAATGTTAAAACTTCTATATGTAATTTTTTATACTAAACTAGCTGGCCTGGCGAACATCGTACCGCCTAACAGTCGATTCTTTATTTTTTTTAATACTTATTCTGCTATTCGGGACACCGGTCTAGCTAGTAAGATAAAAAAAGAAAGTTGATAATAATACAACAAATACATTATGTCAAAAAATAAAAATTTACCTTCCCGGAACCCCTCCACTAACTAAGTTCAAATTGCCTTTAAATATTATTACGAATATTTTGTATGGGAATATAGAAAAGTGTTGTTTTTAGACTTTTTCACTCAATTTTTTTTAATTTTTCTCTTCGTAAGAACCATCCTCGTACTTCAAGGAATATTATAAAAAAAGAATCAGACAAATCGGTCAAGCCGTTTTTATGTTATGTCGTGACAACGGAAAACGTGTTTCATTTTTATATATATAGATTATTTTCCAATTTGCAGATAATGAATATTACTCCGCCCACAGAATACTTGAATTGTAACTCTTACATTTATATGATTTTTACAGATAAAAGGCTAATAATTTTACGCTTTCACGAAATTAATAATAAGCTTAAGATTAATGGTTAATATAAAATATTGAACATCTAAGACCTTCAAAGCCAGAACTTCGAATAGATTAATTAAACTATTATCAATCAGTTCCACTCGAGAAGATACACGCGTAATTATCCAGATTAATTTTAGGTTCATGTCATCATTACCATTCATAGATCATACACGAATTTACATAATGGCATATTAACGCATGAAAATATTTAAAATATAAAGGTAAAATTTAATATTTAATTATAAATATTATAATAAAGAAAGAGAAGAAATAGTAACTAGTTATTTCTGTTAGTTACACTAGTATTTGATAAATTTGACTGACTGAATGCCACAATGAAATACTATAACCGATCGAATAAAGCGGGTTATCGAACCAAATAAAAAAAAACATCTTAACTCTATGGTAGAATCAGCTTAGCATTTAAATAGAGAGACCAATTGTTATTGCATGTCGCCTAAATGTAATTGGCTACCGTCTCTAATCCAATCACAGGAACACAACACAATCCGTGTTTCCGTTTGACTTATCACAATCAAGAGAAACGCTATGATTAATTCGTCTTTTGTTTTATATTCAAATTTTTAACTTCGTTCGAATCAAATCGATCAATAGTCGACAGCGCTAATTGGTGTTTTGGCGGTTTATTGGTGAATATTAAATTTTTTTGTGGTTTTAAGAATCTCTGAGAATTTATTCTAAGAATCTGTATAGTAAAACAAAATACTTGAGGCCTTGTATTCTGAACACGGACGGACAATTTACCGTTTTAAGAGCTCCGCATTACGTGAAAACCGGAAATAAATCGTATTCCCTATAATCTTTTTGATGTGTGCGTCACCTTTTGACGTAAGTATGAGACTTGAATATAAATATAATTGGAAAAAAATCTAAATCGTGCTTTATTAAGGTGAAGGAACAAAGTTATGAAAAAACTTTAACTGTAAAGAACGTTATAGGCCAGCGTTTTATATTTAATAAAACTGTAATAGCGTATTTATTTTAAAACTATTTGCCGCGCACCACCGCTTTGTCAAATTAGTTGCCAGTAAAGGTACGTTTGATACGTCTTATCATAGTCGAGACTTAAGCTTAGGTTTCCTAGAAAAGCGGTGCCGTTAAATAACGGCCGTCATTTAACGGTTGTTAATAACGGCCGTCTTTACTTTTTAACATAATGCAAAAAAACAATAATTTTCGCTCGTCCAAGTCACGTTTCCACTCTTTGTATTAATTAAATATGGGCACCGCCACACCCGAAAAACTAATGTTTAGCTATTTGACGTTACGGTGACACTCAACGTTCTCTAGAAAACCTACTCCGATGTTATTTATAGACAACGTATGGGTGAAGTCACAACGTTACATTACGGCCGTTAGATAACGGCACCGCTTTTCTAGGAAACCTAAGCTTTATCGCTAAGTATGACTCCCGTTTGTCAAAAACATACTTTATTTTGACGTAGAGGCTCTGTCCGCGTTAAGTCTCAACTCTAAAGCTTACCCTTACAGGATTTCATAAAACAGCGTACCCATACCCTTTAAGGCCACAGATCCGCAAGCCCCCCGGCGTTCCAGGGGGCTTACTCAAGATGCCTAACAAACTAAATTTGTATGAAAATTTGTCGACACGAAGTGTCATTTTCGTACAAATTTAGTTTTCGACTTTTTACACACATTATGTTAAGGCGATATCATAAAAGTAGCAGGCACTCATTGGTTACAATTTTAGTATGCTGTAATGCGCGGGAATAGATCAGTAAGGCATTTGAGTGTCTTGAAGGAGTGGGACTGTCTCAACACTAATGCTGAATAGAAATTATACTCTTTTTTGTTTAAGTATTATACGCGGTAGTCATCAATGGAGTATCGGGTAGGTACTAAGTAAATTAGACAGGCAAAGACAAGAGTTCGAAAAAGAATTGAACTGAATGTGACAGGCACAGTTTAAATAAATAGTTATAATATAACAGAACTTCATTTATTTATTGTTGCTGCGTTGCGTCTATATTAATAATGTCTCCTCTTCCGAGCACCGCTGCTGCCATGAGTTATAGAATCGCAAGGCTGGTGATCTCCAGCTAGCTAGCTGAATAGTGTGAGAGATAAAGTCCCTAGGTTTTGTGATACGTGGTCCAACCATCGTATTTTATGGTTACCTTATGTGTCATCAAAGGCTTTTGTGGACTTTAAATATGCTTAGTTTTATATACTTTTATAGTAATTGAGAATTTTTAAGTATCCCGTCATGTTCAGAAAACGTATAGTGTAAATATTTATACAAAAATACCATACATTATCTGTTTTACTAGCTATTCCTTCCATATTGATGTCAAAGATATTAACATAATCTTCCCCGCAACGTGGTTTCGCATTTATTACAGTAGGTTTTTGTCAAATAATGAGCACATTTATACAACTTATCTTGAAATCCCCTTTGTTAAAGGTCGATCAACGATTTCTCGACGCAATTTTTGATATCCATTATGTAGATTTAGCAATTTATTTCAAAGATTTAAGAAAAGCAATGGAGCTTTGTCCAAATAGAAAAGTTGAAATTCTTAACAAAACTGAAAAAAATATTGTAGAATATGATCTATTAATTAAAACTTTTAAAAACTTAGATACCTATGGCTTACGTAACTTACTGAACTTGTATATAAAGGGTTTTTAAAACGATATCTATTAATAGACAAACATGGGCAGGGGTCATCGTTCATTAATTAAATCGCCTGCTTTTTCGTAGAAAAACCTTTGGCCTACAGACATATATCAAAGACAATTAAAGTTTAGATATTTGTTTACTAACTCAATGGCGATTTACAAATAAAAATCACACGACACTTTTTTGACAGCTGACTGCATGCATAATGACATTATAATATTTCTAATAAATTTTATATCTAACGAAAAGGCGAGTAAACCAGCTTGTATTAAAATATTTAATTGTTACTAAAATTTAATTTATATGTTTTAAGTTCAAAGCGATTGTACTGGATGAGTTGTTAATCCATTAAAACCAATTTATTGTTTGACGGAAACTGTTGATTAAATTTTTAAATGAAGCCTCCTCTCTAGTCAGGAGAATATTCGGTTCGATTTTATGTCTTAAAAATGTAAAAACGGAACAGAAGGTTCATAAATTGCTTACCTATAAAGAAAACCGACCAATAAAATCATGCAAAGGGCCTTTAAAATAGCAATATATACAAAATATTAGACATGGACAACAAAGAAAATGTGCATTGTTCTCGCGTGAAATTTATCTCCATAATTAAAATTACATAATATTTTTTTTTAAATATTCCCGTCATAGGACCTTCCATTTCCATAACCAACTTGAAAATACAGTAAAACATTTATAAAATACAGTAAAATATAATGTTTTTTGAATTGGCAATTTAACAAGAATTACATTTGTTTGTTTTTTTTATAGAACAGGAGGCAAACGGGCAGGAGGCAAACGGGCAGGAGGCTCACCTGATATTAAGTGATACTCCCGCCCATGGACACGCAATGCCAGATCGCGATTGCGTTGCCGGCCTTTTAAGAATTGGTACGCTCTTTTTTTGAAGGGCTCTAAGTCGATAAGAGTCAAGAGAAGCTATAGAAAATTTTTGGCTGTTGTTGCCAAAAATAAAATCAATAATCTCAAAAATCCTTCTACGGGACTAACTTGTTACCTAACCAAATTATTCAATACCTTGAACGTACAGATCGATCCACAGAATTAGGAACGTGAATATACACTAAAATAAACACATAATTAATAAGGAATGACATCAGAAAACGATTGTAAGAACGTTTTGTATAAAGGTTGAAGTTTTCCTCTTAATTGACAGCATTTGAAAATGTCGTTTCCTTTTAAATCTAAAAAGGAAAAATGTAATATTCCCTTTGAGTTTCTAACGATAGCTGTTAATTTTTTTTCTTTTTACACTGAAATGGTGTCTGCTTATTGTTTCAGACTATTTATGTTTTAACTCGAAGCTATTTCTCTCCAGATATTACTCAGTATATTATTTATTATATTTTATGGGTATTGTAAACGTCAATTATAATATGCCTGATACATATAAAAATTTATATCTAACCAATGAATGGAAAAATAACGAAGTTAGAGAAAACAGAACATAATTTCTGTTTGCCACACTAAATAAACTTGAAAACTTCAACTTTCATTTTAATTGAAATCGTATGATATATTTTATACGTATATGATCAAAACCTGAGTTAAATCTACTGTTTAAATTATTGGTCAAAGTCAAAAATCATTACTTATGAACGTCAAAAAAGAAATATATACATTATGTATTAGGTTCGAAGATTATGTTACAAATATAGTTCGTAATTGCTTTTTTCTTCTCAAGGTTTTATACAATATACGAACTTTCTTAAGTGTCGATCTTCGTATTAGACTTTGTGAAAGCATTGTGCTCTCAAAACTTACCTACGCTCTTCCGGTGTACGGGCCTCGCCTAACTGCTAAAGCACAACGGTTGATCCAGAGGGTACAAAATACATGCGCCCGGTTTTGTATTACCATACCACCTCGCTCACATGTCACCCCATATTTGAACAACCTAAACTTTCTTACAATGAAAGCTCTACAAAAATTGTATTTGGCATGTTTGTTATTTGATGTGGAAAATACTGAACAACCTGAGTATTTGTACAAATAGCCCCTCTGGCGTAGTAATGCTAACAAGCACCAAGTAAGGAATTGTACTCAGGAGCTCGCCATTCCCCAGCATCGGATGGCTTCATTTCGTGGGAGTTTTAAATATAGCGCGACGAAGTGTTGGAATGATATCCCTCCTCCGCTGAAGGGTCTTAAATTAAAGTATAATTTTAGTCGCATCTATAAAATTCTTCTATTAACTCAACAAAAATTCCATGAAATCTAGTTTTTAATCCGCCCAAATTCTGAAAAGGTGAGAGCTTGTAGTTTATTGTTTATTAGAATGCCAAATCATAAAATGACTGCTTCACGACTGATTTGAGAGCGACCGCCGATGCGAAAACCGCTGTGTGAGTTCGAAAAGTGAGTTACAGAATCGCAGGGCTGACATCAAGTAGTACAAAACTCGGTTTGTGATATCATAGCTATGGAAATAGAACTAAATTGAAATTGGTTATACTAAGACTACAACATTTAAGTCGCTTAACAATAATTAAAAGTCACGGAGTACCGAGAGATTGGTGATCAGTCTTTTGTGCTTGACACACGCCATCAACTTTTAAGGCAAGTCGATTTCCTCTCTATGTTTTCTTCCACCTTATGACCATGTTTTAAATACGAACATATATTGATGTACAGCCGGCGATAGATCTTATAACCCCAGGATTGTGAGTTGAAGCTACTGAAGCTACTGGGCCAACACTACTCAAGTGTCATATATATAATTCTAAATGAACAAAACAATTTGAGTTTGACACTGTAATAGGTTCTACGAGTTATTTCGGAAATGCGGAAGCAAGGATCCATAATAAAGCGTACACAAATGAATCGTTCGGCTCAATTCAACTCATTCGTGCGGTTGAGAACACAGCGTCCCGTAAAATTGCCTGTCCGAAGTTTATATTCCTTAGATTTCTACCATTTACGCCAATTTTCCTTTAAGTATTTTTTTTTCATTCGGGATATGAGGAAGCACTTAACGTAAACTTCTGTCATATTATATCTGTCAATCTACTCATCACACAATCTAAGGAATCTAATCTTTTGGGTTACAAGGTTTCAAAGAGCAGGCAGCACCAGAGCAGATTAGATTGTTAATAATTATTAAAAAAATACACGGTACTTCTACATTGTGAGAGAGTTTTAAGATTATAATTTTTGAGATACTTACATAAAATATGACATAAAAACAAAACTAATTGCTTTTAACTATAGTTAGACATTTTCATGCTAGTTTAATATGGGTGATTGTGTACCAAAATATGCAAATTAATGATAAATGAAAAATCAAGTTAAGCGTACGAAATAAAGCAACAATACCTCAAAACATAAGATGTTTCCTAGTCTGCAACTACTAGTGACGCTTCTACAGAAAAAATGTCAATTTAAACTCATTATCCTAAATGATAGAATGTTTTCCACTAAGTTAATGTTTGACTCTCTTATCTGCATCTTAATTTGTTAATTTTTCATGTTTTGATAGTGAAAAAAGGCAGTCACAGGCTGCTGAAACAGTTACTACACACAAAACGATTGCTTTGTGAGGTGTGAGAACGTTTTAAAGGAATAGTCAAAAATGTATTACTTTGTGACTGAAAACTAACAGATAATTTTTTTAAATACATTATAGCAATTATAATTTTAACTTCAGTTTTTACACGCTTTATATTAGGTTTAAAGAACTTTATTTCTCATAAGAACTTAATACTAGTTCGCTTACAATGAGATATAGTACTTAATTCTAAATTATATAATAATTATAATATTAGTAGCCTCTAGAGCGTTGGAAACATTACATTGATTACAAATAATCTTTTAGATTTCTTTTGAAGACATTCATATTATCGCACTGTTTTAATTCCTCTGGTAAATTGTTGAACAACTGTGTTCCTTCAAATAATATCGTTGTTTTTCCGTAATTAGCGCGCGGTGTTATAAGTTGAAGTTTATTTTTTTCCTCAAGTGGTGTGTAATTGTTTTTTTATGTAATTTTATATTCGATTGGATGGAATTTGTTATAATTTTCTTTACTAGGATGCATGTGTAGTATATATATAGTTGTCTAATATTTAGTATTTTTGTTTTTTCATATAATATTTTAGTTGGAGTTAGGTGATTATAATGGAATAATTTTTTATAATTTTGTTTTGGGTCCTTTGTAATTTATTTAGATTATTTTTCGCGGCTGATCCCCATATTTCAATTAAATATTCAAGATTTGATTTTATTAAAGAGTTGTCCGTATTTTTTTTTGGGATGCAGTGTGCAACTTTACGTAGTGCAACTAATAATGACATTAGTTTTGTTTTGACATGATCGATATGCGACTTCCAGGAGAGCTGGTCATCTAATATTAGTCCGAGATACTTTTCTTGAGTTGAGCGTTTTATTGCATAATTATTTATTATTAGTGGTGGGTAGTCTGAAATCTGTTTATTTTTTGCGGCGAAAATCATATGAGATGTTTTAGATGTGTTAATAGTAAATAAGTTATATTTTAACCATTCACTGAGTGGCTGTAAGTCCTTCTGAGCATTATTTATTAAATCACTAATCGATTCGCCGAAATAAAATAGGCAAGTATCGTCTGCGTATAATGTTAAATGACCTGTGAGCCCTATTTTGTTAATGTTATTAATATAAATTAAAAATAGCAAGGGACTTATTATGGATTTTTTTTTTTTTTTTTTGAAAGGGATCTCGCTGTTGGCCTTTAGGGCCTTGACAGCTCAGCTCGGGCTGTTTTGGCGAGCGTAGCTCGACCAGAATGAGCGTTTTTCCCGCGACTAGCGCAAGGGCGTCTCCTGTGAGACTCGAACCTCGGCTTGGGCCGTCACGGGGTGGTCAATCGCCTGAAGGGCAGGACGGAAACTCACTGGAGTGAGCGAAGTGCGAAATAAAGGTCCTCGCCTTCCCCGGTGAAGGCGGTTTTTAACCCTAATCTGTGTCTGAATACTTTGATTGTTATTATTTGCCGCGCGGGCGGCTTTTAATTTATTGTTTGCTACAGTAATTGGATCATCCGGATCCGTTAGTGTGTGTTAGGGCCTCCTATGACTCTTTTTTGTCGGCGGGAAGGGATAATAGTTGATGCTTTTACGCACCAAAGGGTTGGGATGGTGTTTAGCCTTGTCGAAGTGGCGTGCGGACGCCAACTTCATCCATTGGGCTATGGTAGGGAGCTCCAGGTCGTGGTGGAGATCGACGTTTCTCACATAGAGGGGCGCCCCGGTCGCGACTCTCATGAATCGCATCTGAAGCGCCTGTAGCCGGTGGATGTAGGAGGGGGCACAATGCGCAAATACTACGCTAGCGTATGTCATGCACGGTCGGATGCAGGCCTTGTACAAAGTCACCTTGTGTCTAAGGGACATGTTACTCCTTTTGTTTAGGAGGAAATAGAGGCGAGAGAGGACGAAAGAGGCCTTCTTGCGAACGGCGGCTACATGTTTACGGAAAGACTTGTCGCTATCGAGCGTTACTCCTAGATATTTGACGGATTTTTGCCACGGGATGGCTTGCCCGTATAGGGTTACCTCTTTTTTGAGGCGGAATTTTTCCCGAGAACGAGCGCTCGCACCGGGGTTACCCCTGGCAAAGAGAACTGCGACGCTTTTCTCGGGATTTATTTGGAAGCCCCATTGCCGAAACCATTCGCCTAGCGACGTGGTAGCGGTCTGGAGTCTGTCCACGATGACACCTCTGTCTTTGTGAGTGGTATAGAGAGCGGTGTCATCGGCATAGAGGGCTAGTTCCACGTTAGGAGCCCTAGGAATGTCGCCTGTAAACAGCGTGAAAAGAAGGGGCGAGAGGACCGAGCCTTGAGGGACTCCGGCCATGATGGGTCTAGGAGACGATAACGTCCCTTCGACACGATAGCGCATAGAGCGGTCGGAAAAGAAGTCGTGTACTATACGCACGAGTCTTAATGGCACTTGAAGGTGGTAGAGCTTGTAAACCAAGCCGTTGTGCCAGACCTTGTCGAAAGCCTTCGCTATGTCTAAGAAGAGCGCACCCGTGGCTCTCGGTCTCGTGGTGCTGTTGTTCAGCCCGGAAAGGATGTGCTCCGTGATTCGATGGACTTGGTGGACGCACGAGTGGCCTGGTCTAAAGCCAAACTGCTCATCGGGAATGAGCCCCTTTTCTAGGGCAAAGTCTAGGAGGCGCTTTTTAACTACCTTCTCGAATAGCTTGCTTAGCGTGTTGAGAAGGCTGATAGGGCGGTAACTGGTGGGATTGTTACGGGGCTTGCCTGGTTTGTGAATACCAATTACAATAGCCTCTTTCCACTGCGCCGGGAAGGTGCAGTTTTCGAGAAGGCAATTGAATATGGCCACTAGTAAGCATATCAGATGGGGCGGGAGGCATCGTAAGACCTTGTTTGAGATGGCGTCGAGACCTGGTGATTTACGAGGCAGTGAACCCTTGATTAGAGTTTTGACCTCGGCGATCGACGTAGGAGGGAGCGGCTCGGGAGGGAGGGGCAGTGCGACTATGCGTTGGACTTCGCGGTTCACGTGCTCAACGTGCGCCGGGTCGCTATGGTCGAGATAAGGCGTGCACTGCTCTACTAGGTTTACGGCTAAGCACTCGGCTTTTTCGTCGTCATCGAATGCGTCAGGTTGATTTGGACGTTTTAGCGGGGGCATGGAGGCCACCGTGTCGGTTTTTAGGGAACGCGCGAGAGACCAATAGGCCGTGTGCGAAGGTGACAATTCGCTGGTAAGACGGTCCCAGCGTTCGTTTCTAATTTCCCGTATGCGCTCTTTAACTCGGCGCTGCGCGGCGCGGAGTGCTCTACGGTTATCATCGGTCGGTGCCCTAGCGAAGGCGCGAGTCGCCGCGTTCTTCTCGGTCAGTAAGCGCCTTGCGTCCGGGGGAAGCTCCCAACGTTGAGCGAACTCATCTGGGACCTTCCGGGACGATTCGGCGACCTTTGTCTGAATGTGATATGTGACCGAGGAGAGCGCGTCTAACGCGTGAGCGGACGAGACTAAATTGTCGGGGATGTTATTAAGGTCAGAGACTTCGACGGGCTTGAGGGCCTCGTCTAGTTTCTGCCAGTCGACAATGGACTTGTACCTCTTCTCTTGGGTGTTAGGAGGGCCGAATTCAAAATGAACCGGGAAGTGGTCAGAGTCTAATTCGTGTAGCACCTCTATGCTTCGCGGCTGTAGTGCCACGTTGCGTAGAATCGCCACGTCTAAGACGTCCGTTGAGAGGAGACCGTTACAATTTATACCGCGACGAGTCGGATGAATGGGGGCAATGACATTAAAATCGAGTACGTCAATAAGCCTACTGAGGGCTCGCCCATTAGGGTTTTGTTTTGAGCTATTCCAGTCCCCGTGCTTGCTATTGAGGTCCCCGGCCAGTAAGACCGAGGGGCCCAGTGCAAACAGGGTCCTAAGATCGCTCTCTAATATGTCCTTAGTGGGAGGGAGGTACACCGATGCGATGATAATCGGCTGATGACCGGTCATAGCCACGCGTAACACAGAGCACTCTATGTTAGTTAGGGAGGGCGGGTCTAACGGTGAGCAGTGAAGCGCACGTCTATAATAAATGAGCGTACCGCCTTTCGCCGTAGGTCGGTCGTTTCGCACCGCGACGTAGTTCGCGAATCTAGGTGCGCGAACGCTGGGCTTTAGGAACGTTTCCTGTACTAGAAAAATATCAATTGGGTGGCGAACGAGGAAATCCCGAATTAAATCTGACTGTGGCTTGAAACCGTTCGCGTTGAAAGTCACTACGGACAGTGATCGAGCCTTGACCCTAGACGTGGTCGTAGCTATTGCGGTGCGTTAGAATTTACGAATTGCCGCACGGATTTAAGGAGCAGGGTGTGCTCGGTTATTACCTCCACCTTGGTGGACGCATTTTTAGCGGATTTAAAGGCTTCCGCGAATGCGACGAGTGCGTCTAGGTCTATAGCGTCTATTACGCTAATCGCGAGATTAAAAGCGTCGCGGACGTTGCCTGATTCCTCAGATGCCTTCACGGGAGGGCTGAGGGCTTTGGTTGGAGGGCTCGCATTTGATGTGGGCCTCTCTTTTAAGATAGGGGTTGACGCAGGGACCTGGGAAGGCGCTGCGGTTGCGGGTTTAGATGGCAGAGGCGGGAAAGCTTCTGTCGTGAGTTGGGGAGGGCCCTCCGTAACGGGGGGCTTGGCCCAGGGACTGATTTCGGGAGGCGGGGCCGGCACATATGTGGGCTTTGCTCCCGTGCCACGACGGGCCGCATCGCGTCCCGCCATGCGCCTAGCCGACGGCTTTTGCGCCTTTGGGGCTCTAGGACAACCGCGATAATTCGCAGGGTGCCCATGTTGCCCGCAAAGCACACATGCCGGCGGCTCAGCACATGGAAGAGTGCGCTTGCAGTCCGATGTGCCATGGTCGCCTAAACACTTGACGCACCGCGCCCTAGCAAAACAGTTACGGGCTGCGTGCCCGTAGAGTTGGCAGCGATGACACTGCCGTGTGAACGAATGTTTGAGGGGAGTTTCAACCCTCAACCCCGAGAGCTTACAACACTCCCGAAGGTTAAAAATCTTTTTCCCGCTCGGAGTAGGGTCCAAGACTACGAGTACCATATCGTACTCTTCTTTGGTGGTGCGGTTTAGCATACGGAATACATCCCTTACGGGGTATCCCTGCTCGGTCAAATCTATTTGGACGACCCCGGAGTCTATTTCCTTCGGGATGCCCTTGATAACTACCCTAAGGACGCGCTCCTCGGGCAAGGGGAAAGTGTGACCTCCGATACCTTCGGAACGAAGGTAAGAGGTAAGGAATCGGTGGTGCTCAGGTGTGGACACCTGAATGCATATGTTATCCCTCAAAGTTCGGGCTTTGTAACTAATCGACTTAGTGTCGAGAAGCTTAGAGAGGGTGGGCCATACGCCCTTGTCCCTAACATAAACGGGCGGAGGGGTTTTGATGCGATCCGCGGGGGCGGAGGGCGCAGGTTTGTCCGATTTGTCCGATAACAACGAACTTAAATCCCTCTTCGGAGGGTTTGTCGGCTGAGTAGGCCTTTTCGCGGGTGGGCCGCCGCTAGCCGAACGCTTTTTCTTACGTCCGACGGTTTGGAATCCGTCGGATTCCGAGGATGATGAAAGAACGGCTTCGTCAACCGTTTCCGCCGGAGCGGATTGGGCGGACATTGCCGACAAGGGACGCGCTAGATCCGTCTCCCCATCGCTTGCGCTTCCCACTTCAGGGAGTGGTGAGCGCGAGCGCGAGCGAGCGCGGGATTGGTCGGTTGATTTTAAACTATTTTTACGCGATGCCTTCGCGGAGGCATTTTTCCTCGTCTTACGCGGCGACGGAGACGGCGAACGGGGTGAGTCAGTGCACTCTGACTCGTAAAAAGCTTTAATAGCGTCAGGAAAACGCTCTTTAAAAAATGATAATATTTTATTTAGATCGGGCGGTTGAACCTCGGACGCCATACTGTATGCGGGAAGCAATACAGTTTGGCGGCGAGTGTGTACCTACGTCTAACGTGTGAGTACCTAAGCTGTGGTTTGCCCTAATATGTATGTGTCTCCGCTGGTGATAGCGGAGGTGAGGTTTGTCACCGACCTAACCAGCCCGCAGGGGTTTGGGTAAATAGAGCCCCCGCGGATGTGACAGGACCCGTCCAACAGTGGACCTGATTGAAGCCGGTTTCAAGAGAGTAGTTGGAGTTCCTACTCCCTAATAAGTGCCTACTAGGAGGCCCGGCTGCGCACAGGACTTGGAGGAAGCGGAGGGGCTGATTCGCGCCTTGAAAAAGGCACGGTGTATGCACCCCGGACAAAACACCCGCACAAGGCGTTAACCGTTCGATAACCGTTTGGCACCGTTAGGTGGCTATCGGACGGCCGCAGGTAAACCCGCGCTCATAAATTGCAGCCTTCAACACGATGTCCAATCACCGAAGACGCGAAGCGACCAATGAGAGGGCAGCGGGCAGCAAGGGCAGCAGTCGGACAGCGCGTGCGCACTGTACAGCGGCAAGCGGCGATGACTCACAGCGAGTGAGCGAGATGGCAGCAGGATGGCGCATTGGCAGGAGCAGACGTCCGCACAGGTCGGCAGTCGGGCGCAGAATAATTATTATGGAACCTTGAGGGCAACCATATGGCACGTTTTGGATTGAAGACTTGAAATTTCCTAGTTTTACAACCTGACACCTATTTAGTAAATAGGATGTAAACATATCTAATGCTGTGCCTGTGACACCAGCATTGTTTAATTTTTGTAAAAGCTTTTGATGACTCACAGTGTCAAACGCTTTTTTCAAATCAATAAAAATACCTAGTGCAATATTTTTTTGGTCAATATTTGTTTTGATTTTTGTGATTAAATCAGTCGCTGCCGTAAGAGTACATGATTTAGCACGAAAGCCATATTGTTGTTCGATCAAAAAATGTTTTTCGCTTAGATAATTGTTCAGGCGGGTATATAAAACTCGTTCAAAAATTTCTGATAAAACAGATAGGACCGACACAGGCCTATAATTGCTAGGATCAGTTCTACATCCTGATTTGTGTATAGGACTGATCTTAGCAACCTTTAGTGTGTCGCGGAAGATACCTTTCTGTAAACAAACATTTATACAATTAGCTTCACCTGTATGTATGTATGTATGTATATATGTATGTATGTAACCGACTCCTTCGGACTCGATTTTGACCCACTTTAATCGGACAGATTTTATTCAAATTTTGCGCACCTGTCAAAGATAGATGACAATGCAATAATCCGAAAAAAAAGACAAAAAAATTTAACTAAAAAATAAAAAATAAATAATAGTTAAAAAAAACTAAAAAACACGCTTTTAAAGCACATCAAACTAAAAAGTGAAAAATAATTCCTAATTTAAGCTGAAAATGGTAATGAACAAAAAATACTGGCATTATTGTGAAAAAGCGTGGGGCGCTCTGTGCCATATTTTTCGTCTATAGAACAACCGCGTGTTTTTTAGTTTTTTTTTAACTATTATTTATTTAATACAATAAAAACCAATCGTTGTCATCTATATTTATTGCTTTATTTTGATTTACAAAACAAAGTTCTTGTTGAAACCCCACACTCTTAAAAAGTCAATAATTTTCTTATTCACTTCAGCGTATTAACATGAAAGACGAAAGTTCTACACGACATTGTGAAACATGATAGCTCACGAAAAGTATACTAGACGTGACTTAATATCAAAAGCATATTATAATAAGCTTATTACAGACCTAAGAATATACTCAAATAAAATACTTTTCGTAAAACTTTTTTTGCGAAAATATGTTATTTCGGTAATTTATTTCATTGATAATGCGAAAGTTATGATGATTTAGAAAGTTATGATTTGAGGAAGTAATGGACAAAATTTTAATGGGATCTTCAACGTTAGTTTTCTTATAAATAAGGGTACGTCTTCAAAACTAGCTTAAAAAGTATAACCCTTTAAGAAGTCTTTCTTACCAATGCAAAAGCATATGATGCTTCTTGGGTCAGTATCCAGTTTGAAAATATATTATATATTATATACATATATATTTTGTTTTTCCAAGGACCTCTTATTGAGTATAGGCCTCCTCCAATTGACTCCATCTCTCTCTCTGTTTTGAGCATTTTTCTCCCAATCCTCTCCACCAACTTTCTTAAGCTCGTCGGCCCACCGTGCAAGAGGGCGACCACGCTTTCTTTTTCTGGTGGCCCTTTCCACAATGTTACCCTCTTTTTCCATCTGCCATTATTCATTCGATCGGTATGGCCCGCCCATTTCCACTTAAGTTTTTTGCAATAGGGCAGTACATCAATAACCTTTGTTTTGTTTCTTATTTGTGTACTTCTGATCTTGTCCTTCAGTTTTAAATTGAGTATACTGCGTTCCATTCCTCGTTGACAAGTTGTTATTTTTCTATTTGTGTTCGAGTCACATATCCATGATTGGCAACCGTAAGAAAGACATGGCAATATACACGTATCTAAGACTTTCTTTTTTCAATAGCAAACATTGTTACTAACCTGGAAATCGATTTATTATTAAACACGTGTAAATAATCTTACGTAATCTAAATTCACAACATCGAAAGCACAAGCAACTAAATACACTAGAAGTCTTAGTTTCACACGAGAGATTCGCAAATATTCTAGTGAAACGAAAATATTTGTATGGCATCGTTACCAAGTAACTACTGGAGTTATTGAGTTTGAATTTACTTTAAAGTCCCGATAAAATACTTTAAGTTCCCGATAAAATACTATATCATTTAACTCCGTATTTGTCATAGTATAAATTGATAGAAATGAAAGTTATGTTAAAGTAATTTAGCCGTAATGAAATTAAGTTAAATGCGTTGTACATTTATTTTTCGACTCCATTTGCCTAATCTAATCTTATTTATGTGAACAATAATAACTGATAAGATGTATATAGCATATAACTGGATGGTGTTGAGGTGGATCAGAGACCACCTATTTACATTAATAAGAAAAAATTTGTGTTATATCGCGGCGTAACCCATGCACGTGAGTAATTAATAACGTATTTTTTTTAATTACAACCAGTAGTTCCCAAGATTTGTGTGTTCGACCAAACAACAGTTTCAGTTTAATAAAATTACTATCCAGCCGTTCCTAGTCAGAAAATTTACGTCGATTTTTGTCAAAAAAAATCCGTAGAGGACAGCCGGGCTTCAATCGCGCCATTTAAATTTCTCATAACACGCTTAAAACAACTTAAACAATTTTAGCTACTCAAAGGAGGAACGCTGCCAGTATTTTCGGAACCTTGCCTATAGGGACTCTTTTTAATAATATATTTTAAGGTTAGTTATAGTTTTTTTGTTATATAAATTTATGTAAGCTGTGTCATGGTTAGGTAAGTTTATTATTTGACATTTCATGTATCTCATTATGGATATAATAGATTTAATCCCCGCTACAACTCATCTAATCTCCTTAATAATTGAATGTTACATTCAATAATGAAAACGTAACCATTACGTTTCTATTGTTATATAAATTATTGAAGCGTCCCTTTTACTACATTTCAATATACATATATTGCACTCAATTAAAATGTTTGCATATTTAAGCAACCTAATCCACATAAAGAATATAAAATTTGAATCAAATGATTTCAAAACACAGTTTTTAAGATTAAAAACCACTATTATCAAAGCTTATTATTTTCAAATCTCTACAGCTTTGTATAAAACTGTATTTTACACAAGCTATAATTTATGTTTTTGTAGTATTATTATACGTTAAGTAACTCCTAAGTTCCGAGGGATTTTAATTGATTTTGTTTTTGATTTGTCTCTAGTATATTTTATTTGTAATTACGGAACTAAAAAGGACTTATTTTAATAAATAATTCTTAATAAACACGTCAATATTACTGGGAATCATACTTCGTAGGAGTATGTTAGTGTCAAACGATAGATGACGGCGCGTTTCGCTTTGTAAAAAAAATCTAACAGATTATAAATAATACAATGTCTATAGATAGTGGTTACAAATTTATCAATTAACTCAGTATTATTAAAAAACGATAATAATCCAAAAAAATGCCGTTTACAAAGAAAATAGTCTTCCATAATTAATCAATGAATTCATATATTATTTCAGATATAATATTTTCGTTTAAATGGATAGGCCGATATTAAAAAAACTAACTCTGCCGTCACGTGGCGCCCATAAACTGAACTGTATGATATTAATTCAACATATGAAATGCCATTGGAATAATTCATTTTAACATATTTGAATTCATTGAAAAATTAGAAAATGAATCTAGTTACACAACCTGCGGCTCTGCTGATTAAAGACGTTAATCAATTAGCGCCTTTTGAATTCTTATCTCACGAATATTAATTTAAAATACTAAGGGTTGATGTTGTTAAGGGTTGGTTGAAGTCCTTTTTTATACGATCAAACGTAGTAAATGCGATACCGGCCTTAAATTTTATTATTACAGAGGGAAGTTCTTTATGCATTTATCTGCTAGAAATAACATATAATATGAATATAAATCCATATTGTAGATGTTATATTTCTTTGAACTTTAATATAGACATATTTCTTTGAATATTCCACCTTTATGAAATTCTCGTGTAATAGTATTTTTATGAAGTTTTTAGCGTATTCGGTAGTTCTGAGCATTTTAATATCACAAGATGAATAGAGTGCCTCTCCCCATTTTACTTTTAGTATTGTTGTGTTTTTCTTCTACCAATAAACTTCATTTTTAATAGCGATATTAGTTCTGTAATAATTTAACTCTTACTAGAAATATTTTTAATGGCAAAAGACGTTTGATGTTTTCCGGGTCAGCAAGTATTACCATTTGTAGTATTTAGTAAAAAATATCAAATTACTTTAGTAAAAAATCAAACAAAAAAAATTAATCAAACAGCTGGAAAATCAATACCGTTCTTAAACATTTAGCAGACACAAAGAAATCTGAAATGTTCCGAATCAGTGGTTCGCCAGAATTCCTTTTTGGATGAATATAGTAGGCACTTGAATAAAGGTAGGTACATTTGTAAACATGCCTCTGGCTACGACGCACGCAACTACAAAATCTACAAACCAATGTAAATATAGAATACAGATACATTTCTAAATCTGTAGATAGAGATACATTTGCGCTAATTAACTCAATACTTAAATATCCAATTACATGTACATTGGTTGCTTCAAAAAATCTACCAAAAAGAGCGTTTATTAAATCTATGTATAGCAAAATTAATACCAATTGCCGTGCCGTTTCGCCATATTTTTTTTAATGGCTCTGGCACGGGTTGTGCATTAGCCAGCGTCAAGTATGAGATTTTTATCATTCGTGCTTTTTGCCTCAGAAATTCGATCATGTCCTCCATGTACGGTTTAGGCACTCGCCTGGTACCGCACAACCCTCCCAAAGGCCGAGAACAAATTTAAATTAAATTAAAACTTGCCCTCGAACCGGGAATCGAACCCGGTACCCCTCACCTAGTTGCCACTTAATAAGACCGCTAGGCTATGAGGCCCCTTTCGCCATTTCAATGTCGCGTTATACTTTCTTTGACAGCTGACAGATGACATTATGATTTTGATATTTTCATATAACATATCGATAGTGACAGTTGATCGTCATCCTTTCGGATTCCATTTGCAATTCCTTTTTTCCAATATATTTAGTTAATAAAAAAGAAGACAGTTGAAGTTAATTATTGTTATATTATTTTCTTAAGTGACCAATGACATGGCGATAAGACAATATTCTATTTGCTAAAGTTTATTGTCAAAGTAATAAATAACGTGTCACTTAATGTCCTATGTACGTAACTTTGAATTAACAGTTTCAAAAACGTATTACTAAAGATGTAGAGGAATTAAAAAATATTTTTTTATTTAACAGTGCAGTGGTGGAATGGAGGGCTGACAGAAATTCCCTTGGACAGCTAACGCCCGTACCCAATAACCTATCTCGATCCACAATCCACCATCTTAACCCAAATGCTGTAACGAGTGTGCCAATAACCAATCTACAATAGTATGGGTGTCTGTGGATAGACCTTTGTATGAAAATGACAGTTGCTCGATTTCAACAGTTAATTATTTTAACTGATTTTAACTTACACCAGTTTTTTAATTAATTAAAAAAAAACTGTTTGTTATGTTTTAAACATACACATGTATATTTTAATGTTATTTGTACGGTTTTATTTACGTTATTTGGTTTACATTGATTATTATCAATTATGAGTGAAAACTCGGTAAAATGGAACGACAAAGAACATTTTATCCCTCGCCAAAAATGGATTGTCTTCGTAGGGTTTGGTTATTGGGATGCAGATAGGAAATCGATCGACTGTCACGGTCTGATCTCAGATTATTTCAATCTGAGATTGCGGATTAATTATTGGGTTCGGGCGTAAGTTGTATGCTGTGTCAACGTTCGCTGATAGTCGCATGACAGGAAGTCTTCTGGTCTTCTGTAATATCGTATAAACCAAAGCTGGGACTTGCCACCGATCGGCAGCGCAGAGAATGGAACAAAAAGTTCCATAACATTCGGAACCACCTCTGCAAGTATAAAAGTTGAATGAATGTGGGTGTGAATAAAATAAAATAAATAGGTAGTTATTCTGCAGTTTTCATGCAAAAAATATAACTTTATTTATCTTAAACGTAGACGGGTGACTACTTTGTTTACTTTTGTTATGTTCTCGGTGGGAAATAATAATATAGTTTCTTAATTAAAATTTACAATTGAATTAACAATAGATACGACCTATATTTTCAAATAAGGTTATCGTTGAAACAAGATTTCGTTAACAAATGGATTATCGTGTCTATAGATTGAGGGATGTTCCATCAATCTAAATCCACTGAGGCTGAAGCACAGTTCTTCGTATAAAACGTCTTTATGATTAGGTATTATATTTTTGACGTCAGGGATTTAGAATAATACCCAATTGTGACAATTTCTACTGAATTCCCATTCTCGTTGGTATTATCTGATACTTTTATTTTGGCGCCGTTTGGCGTAGAAACATCTATCATTATTAATTTAGTGTTAAAAAATTTAAGTGGAGAGAGAAATGCATGATTTTCTTTTATGATTGGACAATTCACACCAATTGACCTAGTCCCAAGCTAAGCTGGTGAAGCTTGTGTTATGGGTACTAGGCAACGGATATACATATCTACATATTACAGATAGATAGACATATAAATACATAATTAAACACCCAAGACCTAAGCACAACACCAAATGCTCATCACATCGATGTTTGTCTCAGCCGGGGATCGAACCCGGGACCCATGGATACGCAGTCAGGGGTACTAACCACTAGACCAATGAGCCGTCAAATTTTAGATTTTTGAATTTAGATTTTTTTTAAAGATTGTCTTATAGAAATCATATAAAAAATTATATTTAAAAATTCAGGGCTAAATCAAAAGGACTTTAGACGAATAAGTTCAAAAAAGTCAATTAAGTAAATGCTCACTTTAATATAAAGTGTTTTACAGATTTTATCTAGCCTGAATAATCATCAGCTGTTTCGCTAGGCACTCACGTAAACCTTATTTGTACAATCGAGTTATTTATTTCATTTTATTTATATTAACCCGCCTTAACAGCTAGAGAAAGAGTTTTTGTTAAGTCTGTCTTTCTAAAGTTAAGTTAGAGTTAGTTACTTAAGTAAGGTAGGTAGTGAAAAGTCGGGGTTCAGCCCCGACTTTTCACTAATTTCCACTAAGTATCGAAAGAATATAGAAAAATTATTTAATGAGAGTTGACACAAATTTTAAGGCTATGGACATATTATAAAGTAATGTAGCACTGATGTTTCAAACACTATAATAAAAGGAAAACGTTTAAAATTACACACTAGATAACCAGTAAAGCAATTAAGAAGTAAATGTTAATTTTCTTAATAAGCGTTCATTGAAATTAAACAATTATAACTCATAAATTATTAAACTTGACCATTAAACTCGGGCCAAATTATCTCCCGGAAAGCGGAAACCACGCTCCTGTCACTCATATAATTATTCAACCTTTTTTGATTTAATATTCAAAAGTTTCTCTGGGACCAACTAAACTGTTACGGCAGGGGTTGCGTGTATTTTAAAAAGTGTTTTTAAACTACTCTCAGTGTTTGATATGATTGATGTTTATATTTTTACACGCTTTATATTAGCTTCACCTGTATGTATGTATGTAACCGACTCCTTCGGACTCGATTTTGACCCACTTTTAACGAACAGATTTAATTCAAACTTTGCGCACCTATCAAAGATCAATGACAATGCGATAATCCGAAAAAAAAATGAAAAAAAAAAATAAACTAAAAAATAAAAAAATAAATAAATTTAGTTTAAAAAAACTAAAAAACACGCTTTTAAAGCACATCGGTTGCTCGATAGACGAAAAATATGGCACAGAGCGCCCCACGCTTTTTCACAAAAAATACCAGTATTTTTTGTTCATTACCATTCAGCCTAAATTTTTATTAATTATTTTTCACTTTTTAGTTTGACGTGCTTTAAAAGCGTGTTTTTTAGATTTTTTAAACTATATTTATTTTATTACTCCGTCTAAACCGAAACTTAAAAATGTGCAGTCGGGTATGTAAAAGATTACAACGATGAAGACGTACATAATTTATTTATTAACAATTAAATAGAGATTACATCAGCATTTATTAAGAAAGAATTTACTGGTTTTAATTTGCGCCGGAAGTACCTACAGGGTTTCAGGGGTGAGTTGGTATTTTGGTAGTTGAGTCATTTCAAAGTCAAAATTTTATAACTGGAACTTTATGGTACTGGCTATTGAAATGAACTACGACTTTTGTTATTTAGGGTCAATAAATAGTCCATTTATGAATTAGTGTCAGAATTGCACCGCATTTTAGATGCATCTTAATCTACAAATGGAAAATACTATTTAATTAAGATTATGAGCACGGCAAGTTGTACATACGACCAACTTAATAATTTAAAAAAAATAGCTTAATTATATTTTTACTTTTATTGGGAAAATCTCTCTGGGGTTTCTTTATCTTCATTAATCCTAATAATTCTAGCCTAACATTCATTAACAGTCTCTGACAGATAATGATCTTTATTAAATCTGTCGTTAGTGTCAATATTTAGCCGTAAAGATTAACAAAATAAGGTAATTCGGTGAAACGTATTTATAAATAAAATGATACAGCTGTCTTAAAATATCGCAACCTTTATTTATATATATTCAAGCGACAGTAACAAATTAAAAAAATAGATTTAGTTTAAAACTAAAACCTTTTTGTGAAAACCTTTGATAAATTAATTTTCAGAAAGATAATATAATAAAAAATGTACAACTACAATATAGAAATACGTGCATCGCTCAAACGTATGTAACGTTGTAATTTTTTGTTGGCGGTTAAAAAAATATTCTTTACGAAGCTGTTTTATGCATGTACAATGATTTTAATGAATATTTTCTAATATAGAAGAAGAAACAAGTAGAAACAGAAACAATAAACAAGACAAGAAATCGTTTAAACGTAACTTTTCAATCACAACTATTTCAATTTCAATTTTATAACAGCTAACTCATGTGCAGGAGGAAGAAATTGTATTTAATATTTATTGTTTCTCCCTTTTTGTTTCTGTGTTTGTTTTAAATTTTGTAAAAGAATGTTTGTAGTAAATTAATGTTAACTTAATTGTTAATTGAACATTTTAATTAAATTTTAAAACAAGCCATTTAAAGGTAAGTCTTCTTATCATTATTACATCAGTTAAGTTGAAAAATATGATTATGAATAATAAAAAAACCAACTCATTTTTAACCTCTTTCTTGAGTTGTTTTGCGAAACGATTCGTAGCACTTATGGTAGTTTTAAATATAGAAACAGGACATAAGAAAACAAATATCTGAATATTCGTTCATACGAATGGTCTTGTTTTGTCGTCTATTTCTTGTGAATTTTGATATGATGCCTCAGGGAATTCTTATGGGGATAATGAAACATGGGCAGGGTTTTATAAATGCGATTACTTATATTATCAATGTTATTCTGGCAATTTTTTATTAAATCATGGCAAGCTTAAAATAGATGTTTCAGAAACATTTTGATAGTCAATTGAGATTATTCTTTGGAACATTTGGAACCTGATATCTTTGAAGTTTTGTGAAGAAATATTTTTATCAAAAAGATATTTAGATTTGATGTTGGATTAGGTGAATTAGCTTGAAAAACATCATAAAAACTCAATTTTAAATAGCTTTGTGTCCTCTTGACATAACATTATATGTGTGCAATAACTAAATATATCTATCTCCGTTCAATATTTTCTAAATAATAATTTCAATAACTTTCTTAATTTAAATCTTTACATGTGTTATTTTATGAAGTCACATAGTCCAGACAAATTCATATTGTAGAATCATGATTTATTAATTTTATATAGTCCGCCGATACTGTAATCCGATTACAATTTTAGATTTAATCTTTGCGAAGTCAAATTTAATCAATTGTCGCTTTTATTCGATTGTCATAGTTAATCATTTTTGTGCAATATTTTTTCATCGAAGGCATGATATTAGTAAAAGGATTCAAATTTAAATTATGATACACATATTTATACAATATAAATATACGAATCAAAATATTTTTGACAAGACAAAGGCGAATGCTACACGCTCGATATTTATCGTGATATTTGGATCGTGATCCAGAATCACGATGTGTAGTACAAGCGTATAGGCGAATGCTACACGCTCGTTATTTATCGTGATATTTGGATCGTTATCCAGAATCACGATGTGTAGTACAGGCGTATCACGTATCGTGATACGGATCGCTGGAATTCTAGAAATCTAAAAGTCAACGATCTGTATCGCTTATCGTCGATAAATATCGAGCGTCTAGTGACTGGTCGATATTTATCGCGTCAGTATTTATTCTGCCAGCGATGGAAGAGGACGCGCATATTGAGTCGGCGCCCGCCGCACTTCAAACAAACGACCAAAAACACTTGAAAGAATTTATACTTGTATTAGAAACACTACCTGAGATATGGGACAGCTCAAATGCAAACAGAATTAATAAAGTGAAAAGGGCGAATGCGTATGAGCAGCTGCTTGAAATTTATAAGAAAATTAAACCAGGCGCGACAGCTAAAGACGTGATTGCCAAGATCAATTCATTAAAATCGAACTATAGAAAAGAATTAAAAAAAATAACAGATTCGAAGCGATCGGGTGTTGCAGCTGAAAATGTATACAATCCAAAGTCTTGGGTATTTCATATGCTGAAATTTTTGAATAAAAATGAAAAGCCGATTGATAGGGTAAGTTTATATTTTTATATACATACCTACATAACCTAATAATTACATTTCATTGGCGTTATAATAAAGACAGAATCTGTCTCTCAGCATCTTAGCACTTTTTAATGTATTTCTGTATGTCGTACGTTGCATTACTTGTAATACATTATTATTTTGACGAACGTTATCTTCACTTGACGAAAGATAAAAGTGTGGTTCTGTTTTAAGTAAATAATTATGTAAATAACAACATGCAGTAGTCACTTTTGTAGTCTTTGCAGGTGTTAGCCATATAGCTTTTTGAAAAATACCGAACTTAGCAGCTAATATTCCAAATGCACACTCAACCACACCTCTAGCTTTTGATAAACGGTAATTAAATGTTAGTTCCTCTTTTGTGGCATTTTTTAACGCATAGGGTTTCATCAAATTAGGCCCAAGGGCGAAAGCCTCGTCTGCTGTAATTACAAATGGAAATGTTTCTGTAGTATTTGGCAGTGGGGCTGCCTCTGGCATAAGAATCCCAAAATTTGGTATAAAAAAGGACACCACCATCGGAAATTCGTCCATTGCAGCTGACATCAATCATGATAAATTCTTTTTTCGTATTTACCAGTGCCATAAGAACTATACTATGGTAACCTTTATAATTGTAATAAAGAGATCCAGAATCCGGAGGATGTACAATTTTTATATGCTTTCCATCAAGCGCGCCAAGACAGTTGTAAAAACCATGCAATGTTTCAAAGTCCTTTGCAATGTCCATCCATTCTTCTTTTGTTGTTGGCACCCGAAAATTACGTAGATTATTAGTAATAATAAGTACCCATTTATTTTTTCAGAGCGAGTTTTCTGAATTGGTTAAGTCTGAAAACGAAGAAGAACAAAGTGAGCCTTCATTTTCTTCTATGGGTGTACCCGCTCCGCCATCAAAAAAACTTAAGAAGAAGGGGCCAGTAGCAAGACAGAATGATCTTCTCGAAAAAGCCTTTAATTATTTGTCGCAATCATCGCATCAATCTGAGTCTCCAAGTGTATCATTCCCAAATATAGATCCTACTGCTGTTTATTGGGCTCATAAGCTAAATAAATTGATGCCAACTCAAAGACTGCTCGCCGAAAAGGCAATCAACGAAATTCTTTTCGAAGCTGAACTTGGGACACTAAACAGGGACTCAGTACAAATTAACACTTGCCCTCAAGTTTTTAACCGCATTGTATCTCAGACTTCGAATAGTCATCCATCGCCATCACCATAACCGAATAGTGTACCTCATTCGACGCCGTCACCGATTTACTCGAATTCTGTATCTTTACAATTACTACAATCTGTTACATCTCCGGAAAATTGTGTTGCAAAGACTTATTAATTTTGATTTAGTGAATACGTTGACGGTCTGATTTGAGACTAGTTGAGCTCCTTAGCAGCATATAATTATCACGAAACACATATTCAAAGGGATTTCAGAAGCAGCAATCACTGAAATATTCTATAGTACTATACTTGTTACATTAAATGCTTTCTTGATCAAATAATAAGAGCTATTGTTCCATCGAAATTGGCTAAGATTTTCAAAGTTCTGGAGGATTGTACAGAGCGCCAGAGAGCGTAAACTGGAGTAGTGGCACGCCAAAGTTTTACAAGGCCGCTTTCTCGCGCTCTTGTCTAGAACTACAGAATTACATTGTGCCTTGAATCGCACTCAGTGCAGCCACTTAGTCAGATGTTGTCGCGTCATTTCTGAAGATACGAAAAACTAAACACAGATTCTGCTTTCCCGAATTACCTTTTTGACATATTACATCTAATAGTTTGATCACAATTCTCAAAGGACCGCCCTTAATTAATTAAAGGATTGTCGTTGGCATCACGACAGGTTAGACCCTTTCAAACAATTTGGAACTTTCGAAGTTACTTGAAACATGTAGGACTCGATTAGTATTTAAGCTATAAATATTTATCGAGTTGCTTTAGATGATATTTGTACAATAATGCTTTATATGAAAAATTTTACATTTAAATTTTTGAATAATGCGCAGTGACTTATAAAAATATTTTAAGTAACTCTTGATAACCAAAGCAAAGTTTTTACATTTGTTGTAGTATGAACTTTCTTGGAATTATCCAACAGAACCAGTAGTTCCTGTGATGAAATCCTAACTTAGTACGAAACTTGCATCTTGTCTATTGTGAACTCTGCAATCTGGTACGAAGTCCACTATAATGTTCATAGCATATACTATTATTTGTTATAATATGTCTTTGCATAAACAAAATAGTACATTGTAATTATTATTATTCAGTTTTTAATACTGTAATATTTTGTTAGCAATAGAAATGTGTTTACTTAAATAACTGTCTTAAGTAATTGTTAACCATCGGTTTCTTAATGCTTTTAGTTAAAACTTAAATTATTTTTATTTATTTATTTATTCTATACATGATTCTAAATAGAAAGAAGTTGGCGTGGTGGAAACACAAACTGGACACAGTTTTTCCGTCCACCAGGTCGTCGAAAATATTTAAATAATTAACCTATTACACACTCAGGCCAGTGACATACTATACAATATAACACCCCCACCAATAAACCATAAAAATTGCACGAACAACATATACCAATTGAAACAATGACGCTCCACAGCCGATGCAAGAAACCTGTTCTTGACGAGAAATTCTCATTCGAATACAGGATGTGTATTCGAATTTACATATTCGAACATGAACTAAATGACGACGTCCTACTTTTAGTTATGCATAATTTGTAATTGTTTGACTTATAAAGTAATTTTTTAATTTAAATTTGATATTGTTTCCTGTTACATTAGCAAATAGCGCAGCCGGTAACGAGTTTAATAGATTTGGAATAATATAGTCTAATGTTTTTTTCCCATATAAATTATTGTATTTTGGTAAAAGAAATTCGTTTTTTAATTTTCTACGTGTTGTATAGTGATAGTGAGTTTTAGTTGTTTTAAGGTAATTGTCTGTAAAGTAGTTTTCATTTAATAATGCTAGCTGCACTTTCTCTTGTATAGGTATAATTTTGAAAAATGCAAATAGCTTTCTATAGTCTTCTTTATATTGTGATTTTATTTTGTAAGGAGCAATTGCTTTTAAAATACGTATTTGTAATGAAAATATTTGATTAAGATAAGTTTTGCATGTTCTCCCATAGCTTGAAAGTCCATTGTTATAATAGATTCTGCTAGTGCTTTGTATAGCAGTAGCAGAGTATTGAGAGGTTTTTTATTTTTTATTATAGTGAATTTGGCAAGTATCGCTCTTAGCCTTTCACAGACAGAATTAATGTGCATTTTCCAAGACATTCGGTCATCTATTGTAAGCCCCAGGTATTTGTGGTTATGAACTAATTCTAAGGCGTTGCAGTTACAGTTGATGAGGTACGAGTTATAGGAATGTGCACAAATGTGGTTGTGTAAGATTAAGTGGGGTGTACGTGCGCTTAGATTGTGACTGGATCGGATATGCATGAACTTTGTTTTATTCGGATTTAGTACAAGTCCGAATAAAACGTCCACGTCGTGGGACCATTTAGCCAATGTATCGAAATCAGCTTGTAGATTTGTTTCTGCTTCTTGTATGTTAGCCCCAGCGGCTACTAGGCATGTATCGTCTGCAAATTGGAATATCTGGCAATATTTTATTATGTTAGGTAATGTGTTAACGTAGGTAAGGTAATGCAAGGGTCCAATCACTGAGCCCTGAGCCGTACCTTCTGTTATGGATATTGGGAAACTTTCTTCGTTGCACACTTTAACACGATAAGTTCTATCTTGCAGATAGTTTTCACACCACTTGAGCAGGTTTCCTCGTACTCCGCAGTCATTTAGGTTTTGTAGGATTACGCTGTGCCTTAATGTGTCGAATGCCTTACTATAATATCTATAAACACTACCAGGACATGATCCTTTTTATTTAAGTGCTTATAAATATGATCTGTGAATGCGGATAGTAATTGTGTGGTGTTTTTATTTGGTTGAAATCCGTATTGTTTGTTAGAAAGAATATTGTGTTTTTTATAATAACTTTGAATTTGTCCACATATGTATTTTTCAATTATTTTGTTGATTGTTGGCAGTATAGTTATTGGACGATAATTATTGTAGTTTTTTTTGCTACCATTTTTGTATATTGGTCGTACTATACCTGTTTTTAATAAATTAGGATATTGTCCAATGTAAATGCTCGTGTTAATAAGATTAGCTATGGCTACGTTTATTTTATTGCATAACATTTTAATGTCTATAGTTCGTATTCTATCTGCGCCTGGAGATTTTTTGTCGTTTAATGATTTTATTATCTTTGCAACAGATTTAGGGTCTGCTGACTGAAATCTCATACTAGTATTTTCTGCTCGCCGGTATAAACTTGTATCCAACAGTGGATTTACACAGTTGGTTGTAATATTACTGATACTATTGTGGAAGGTAGTTGCAAAATTATTTGCAATATCTTTACACGTAACATTTTGATTTTCAAATGAGTTTTGTATAGCTACGTCAATGGATGTTTTAATTTTTCCTGTTAATTGGTTTAATATATCCCATAAATTTTTTAGATTGTTTTTATTAGCTGCTATATTGGTTCTAAGTGTTTTATTTTTAGTTTTATTTATTAATTTATTGACATAATTTCTGGTTTTATTATATTTTTGTTTAAGTATTAAGTTGTTTGGATCTTTTATATATTGAGTAAAAAGTTTATCCCTGTAATGACATGCTTTAATAATTCTATTATTAATCCAATGGTTACTGTTTCGATGAGTGTTAGATTTAAGTTTAACTGTATATTCTGATTTTTTATATGCTTGAGTTATGTTATTTTGTATGAAGTTGTATATGCCAATAGGACACTTCATTTCTACTGTCGGCTTCCAATCAATTTGCTCTAGAAGGGTCGTTAATTTATTTTTGTCAATTAATGTTTTATATGTTGGAACATCCTGTAGCTGTGCTTTAGTGCAAGCGAGCACGATCGCTCGATGGTCCGCTAGTTTTGTGCCAACCGCTGCAGTGTATAGGTCGTGTGTTTGGGATCGAGCGTATATGTGATCTATGCATGATTTTGTAACGATTCCTTTGTATAGTTCTGCCCTAGTGTATGTTGTGATCCCACACATAAGGCCTAAACTGTGTAATGTGTTGCAATATTTATGTTTTATAGGAATGTCTAGCTTTAGGTTTATATTAACGTCCCCCAATAGATACAAGTCTATATTTTTCTGGCAGTTACTCTTAATGATATTATGAAGTTCGTCAATAAACAGGCTCTTGCTTAGGCTAGGTGGGCGGTAAATAGCACAAATATGCGCAGTGTATTTCGTCTGAGTTGTGATGGTAAAGAGTGTATTCTCGAAATGTTGGCTTTTTACAATTTGTATACTAAATTTATGTTTCTTTTTTACATAAACTAAGATACCACCACCTTTCCTACTGTTTCTGAGCGCTGAAAACAATCGAAATATACAACAAAAATAATTTAACTATAGATCGTTTGATGAGCTAAAGAAAGGTATCTTTTGGTCCCCATCTGTTAAATAATCAGGCTTTAAATTAGTTTGGTATCTAAATATGTATATTGTATATTTCAGACGGCTTAAATCTAAAATGCGGTTACCTCACTGAATTTCAGAAATATAATGTTTTTGCGAGCACTTTCGTTTAATCAAATACGAAATAAATATGGTACAAGTTCAAAATGAAGGTTAAATTATTACCTTTCACATTTTACATGTTTTTTCACAAGGATACAGTGGGCGGTGATCATAAGAATTTTGGTTTAGTCAAGTAATACTTGGAATTTACAGGGACTGACTTGTACGTGCGTGGCTGTGATTAGGGGATTTGCGTCATGATTTATTCATGGTGGAAAAATACACACATTTACCACTGTAGCTGTTGAGTTCGAAATTCAAATTGTTATGACAAAATAAAAAAAGGTGTGTGGCTCCTTTAGGTTTGGTAAGATGTATGTTACATAATTCAAATTAATATCTTTGGTGTATTATATATTATACAGATACGCATTGTATTTATTATTAAGTACTTGACGCCTTACTGGTTAAATCTCGTATTCAAATCCCGGGTGCAACAGTTAGTACCAATCGACGCTTTTTCAAATAATAAATAATAATAATAATCTTTATTTTCTTCTCTCACTTATACGTATACAATATACATACAAGGTTATTATGATTAAACTAAGATGATAACATTAGGAAGTGTATGTGAGAGACTGGTCTCTGTAACAGGAGACCTGAGTGACAGATTGCCAGCCTCTCCACCACTGGACCGGAACACGTACGATCAGGTCATTGTGATAAGATACAATAGAAGAAAATAAGTATTAAGTGCTAAAAGAAAACATTGCAAACGGAGTCGTAAAAATAAATTTGGTGTGTGTTTGTGTGTGTCTCTCTCTCTCTCTCTAAGTGTGTGTGTAATATTTCAATGGTTGCTTTAAGTTAGGAGGGAGTGGGTGTTTTAATATTCCCAAGCCTCGTATTACATTAAGCTGTTAGAAGAAAATATTTGTTTATTAAAATCAAAGAGATGATTGATCTATAACGTTTTTTTTTTATTGTATACATGCCAGGTACAAAAGCGATAAAAGCTTTTTACCGTATCTCAGCTTTTAAGTATATGATCGGATGTACAGTGATGTTGTATAGTTCTTTTTGGTATAAATAAATATGCATGACTTTATCGAAGTTTATATTTACTATCTGAAACTTTTTACTATCTTTACAAGATAAACAAACAAAATCTTATTTTTCGACACGTAATTTTTATTTTTAGTCCTGCTACCACGTTGGTGTAAGGGGCAATCTGTTTAAAGACTGTTTATAGCTTTTTTATTTCTTTTTACTACCAAAGTGTTTCCGCTTGAGTATATTATATACAACACTCGACCTTAACCAGCCAGTTGTTGAGCATTTTGTGCATCATATCGTGCAATTGAACCGACGACCTTCAGGGACGATAAATAATCAAGAATCAATTGAAATTATATAAAAATATTGCTATGACTTTTAATGACTACAATAAATCTTTAGAAATATAATGACTAGAGAGTGCCGACGAACATTAATTATTATAGTCGCCATTTTGTGCCTTCGTATACAGAAATGTATATTAATCTAACTATTTACCGTTAGTGCCACGGAATTGTATTTTAGTCATCCACTACACAGGGGAAATCTCTAGCGTATCTGAACGAATAGCATCCATGTAATTTAAATTTTCGAAATAAGAATATGATGTGTTAATGTGGTTAATGAGTTTTTGTGGTAGCTCTTTAATACGTGCTATGAAATTAATTAGATAATGTAAACATCGCTATATCTTGGTGCAAACCCGCAAGGCGCCCGACAAGAAAATTTGACTTGCCGCAAGTTTACAGTATTTGTTGACTTTGAACGATTATATACCGAACTAGCAAACTCGGCGAACTCCGTTTCGCCACCATCGTTTCGTTTCGTTTTTATGTAACATTTCGTTTGGTGATCCCGCTTTTCTGTTGAAATTTGCCTGAATTTTCTGAAAACCGTGGAAATCGGTTCGTGCGTTCTGTAGTTATAGCGTCAGGAAGGAAAACCCGACTTATTTTTATATATTAGAATAGATTATGTAGTTACCGAATACCAATGTGAATATTAGAAGCCACGAAGTTCATATACTAGGAATAATAATAATTACTTCTTAATTTCAGATTATATCCATCTGTAGTTTCAGTACCTACTCTAAATTGTACTTAAGTACTGGTTAGTATTGGTTAGTAAACAAAACAAAAAAAACAAAAATTTCCTATTGTGGGGCACGGAATAAGAGCGCTTCGCAGTTATATATGAATTCCATATTTTGTAAATACAACATCAAAATCTAAAGATCAAATGATTTTTTGATAATAAAAGTTGTGTGAACATAATTTTAATGTTAGTTTTAACATAATGCTTAAATTGTTGATGATATGAATTTTCTGCAATAAAACAACGAGTACTCGTGGCAAAACTTTAATAAATTTAAAATTAACCCATTTAACCTACCTATATATATTGTTTTAAATAGTAAATCATAGTACTGATTGGAATATTACATACATGAACACAAATAATTGTTAGTATCATGGAAATTATAATTTTTATGGAAACAACTCTGTTATTTATGATAGCAATTGCGAGTATGTCAATATTGGGCTTTTGTACTGCGAAATCAAGGTCGACATCACCTCTACGGATATTGAGAGATCTACTATTATATGGAAATTATATACAAAACCGTCGGCTGACAAGTACTTAGTTTTGAACTGGTCACATTTAATTTTACACTTTTTTGCTGAAAACATTAGGAAATGCGCATTATTTTCGAATTTAAATGAAGGTTAATCGAAGTTAAATTAAATACTTACCTATTGAATGAAGGAGTCGGACTCAGTTTGGAGACGTATTTGCATATCAAAGAATGTTGGAGAGCTTTCAATGTATTTTGCAGTTAATTCAAATAGTCCTTAGGTTCATTAACGGAGCGTAAAACAGTCGAATACTGACGTGGTTACTAAATAGGAAGGACATTATAAGCAAGGAATCTTTTAAAAAACTTTAAATACATATTTAGTATTTATATGACACTAGCGACCTGCCACTGCTTCGCACGGTGTTTAATTGGATAAAAATTAATGCTGTATTGGTTAAAATTGTTTCGAAAATTAGCCGTTATTTGTTGTAAAAAGTCAATGACAAAAAAAAAGTTCTTGTGGGATATCCATAAGAGATAGACAATAGACATATACCATCACGGAGTTGTCTGTAGACCTTTTCAATGTGTACAATACTTAGTACATTATTTTGATAAATCTCGTAGGGTGCCTGAGTTTGCAATGTAAGCGGAATAAATGTAATTATTTACGACATCACATTAGAAACCTCAAAAATAACAGTATTTCTCCACTATTTAATGGATGTTATTATTCATATAAACCAATTCAATTAGCTTTGTTCCCATAATATCAGAAACAATCAGAACTCATCCTTTGCGTACGAAAAGCGTACGAAATAATGAAAGCGAATTGCATTTAGACATGCCTAGCTCTCAGCGCTAAGACTCTCACAGACTCTCTCTCTACTCTGAATCTCATCTTTGTGAATATTGGTTATTTATTTTCTTTTAATTTCATAACGGTGCATCTAATAGAAATGAGTCTATCGTTAAAGTACTCATGCTTCCTTGGAATGTTGTTTTAGTAAAATAAAAGCAGATGCGTCGGTTTCAACGCGTCTTTTATTATAAAGCGGAATTTCAAAAGAAAGCTAATTCAATCTTGCAGCCCAATGGGTAGCCAGGAAATCATACTGCGTCTTTAAAGCTCGCCAGGAATGTTTTCAAATTAAGAATTTTTGCCAAGCAATTTATTTCTACGGATTCACCGCAGTATGATATACACTATAAAATAGTACTATGTCGGGAAGTCATCTTAGCCGCTATTATCTGATTGATGGAAATTAAAACATTACGTTATTACAAACATGCCATGTCTTATTTTTCAACATAAAAAAAGGCCAGTGGCCTTTTACGGTCTGGGCCTCTGTATCTGTTTCGTGATCATATACAACTATATTTTACATGAAAAAATGATTTTTGACTTTTGTTGCACATCTGGGTTTCGACGACTTATTCGATGATTAGAGCCACACGCTGAAGCCACTAGGCAAATAAAAGTATAAGCCGAAAAATATATTTCTTTTTTAATTTGACTAAACCAATTGATAACATATAGAGAAGTGTTGGACTAGTGGCTTCAGCGAACGATTCTCATCCCTGAAGTCGTAGGTTCGATGCCCGATTGTGCACCAATGGACTTTCTTTCTATGTGCGCATCTAACATTCGCTCGAACGGTGAAGGAAAACATCGTGAGGAAACCGGCTTGTCTTAGACCCAAAAAATCGACGGCGTGTGTCAGACACTGTAGGCTGATCACCTACTTGCTTATTAGATTGGTAAATGATTCATATTACAGGCACAGAATTGACTGATTGATATTATCTACTATAACATAGCTCATAATTTTATTGTAATGGTGAAAAGATGATGAAAAGTGAAGAAAATTAACCACTCCAGCAAGCAGGTCGGCAAAAATGTTTAATATATCTTTACATTCTGATAAACTTCGAAGGTGAATTTCAAATACTATTTTCTCACACCACATTGTATGAAATCTCTTTTTCCACGCTACTGAGTTAATGTCAATATTGCGGATTATATTTTGTTTGCTTTGAATTACGATGATAAATTTTTAGCTCAACACCTTATGAAAATAATAAAACAACACATGCTGGAATACTGACCATTCGTGCTGACAGCATACCTATAGTGAAGTTTACGAACACGAATGCCAATTTGAATATTGAATAATAATAGATTAATTGGCCTAATTCAGACAATATGGTAACGTTATAATGAAGACAGGTTTCTGTAGTCAACAGGTCGCTACATATAACCTTACGCTACGAAGTAGAGAGAGGAAATTCAATAATATGCGAACATCACCATTATTGTGGTTGAATTTAATATATCATACACGCCATCAAAAACATAAACTTAAGGTAGAGGGATTGTACTACAGCAATATACCAACGGTATTTCTTATGTGCAAATAACTGGCATGACCCAGACACAAAATTCTAAAAAATAACCGCGAAAACATAAAAAGATATAGGTTTGTATGTACGGTAAAAATGTTCGTTACGCTTAAAATAATTTAATTATCTGAGTAGTTAACGAATGATTAGCTAATACAACTCCATCCAATAACTATTACTAACTTAATTGTAATCAAAAGAAACCGTATAGGGAACAGAAAGACAATCGTTAACCTAAACATTCGAGTTGAAGCTTGTTCGAGCCGCTTTGTTTGGAATTTGTAAGGAAAATTCCTCTGATTAGTTTGACATTAAATTACATATAGTATAACTATATGAATCACTTAGAGCCAAACTATCAAAGGTTCTATTAATATTCAAATGGTGGGTGATCCAAAAGTGGCACCCTTGAAATAAAAATATTTTGGCATGTCTGATTCTGAATAAATTCATTTAAAAAAATGAACCGACTCCAAAGTGCACTAAAAAGTAATAAATAATATAAATAAGTAAAAAAATAATATTTTTTTAAATTCTAAGAGCACAAATTATCATGGGAAACATTTTTGGAAGTCGAAGTTTTTGAATTAATTGATTTCATTAGACAATCCGAATGGTCATCAAGCCAAATTTTATATTATCTTTGGCGGATCGGTCAATGGAAGAAGGACCTATGCTTGAATTACATGTCAAATTCCTCATTAAGTTCTTGCAAAGTCGGGTAAATATTAAATACGTATATCAGACAAACAAATAAACAATGAATCTGACAAAGAAATGTAAACACAAAATCTAATAATATTAATCTATTGGATTTTCCTTCATATATTGTATTTATCTTTATCCCTATCTACCTATAATAGCTAACAAAATAAACGATTTACGATATTCCTATTAAAATAGTTGATGTAGATATCGTTTTAGAAAGGAACGTAGCCTATTTGACCCCTAAACCTGATTTGTAATGTTTGACCAAATACGGAGGGTATTTTGTCAATCTTTAATCTTCGAGTTGGATGTGGGGTATCGTGAATATTACATATTGCTATTAATATTAGTGGTTTTCTTTTTAAAGTGTATACAAGGAAAATATATGCCGTTACAATTGAAAACGCGGAAATCTCCCAGATATTTCTTTATCATTTTCTATGGCACTGAATATTCTATTGGGCTGGAATACATTTTATTTGCATAATAATATTAGTTTTGTTATTCGCATATGAAGATACGTACGTCGTATGCAATAACGGGCTTAAGGAACTAATGAAAGGCTTCATATTTTAGCAAGTAAAAGCTTATTAAATTTACTTTCAAGCTGGTGTAATTTCTATTCATGAATATATGCTTACGCAGAATTGAAAGCTTTTGCTAGTTGTTGCAGAACTATACGGAGCATAAATAAAATTTCTGCAATGATATCCGTTGACCAAATAATATTACATTACGATTTCGAGTTTAACAAAATATTGTTTGGTATTGTTACAGTGGAGATTTTGACACCAATTTTATCGGAGATAATAAACTGTCATATATTTTTGTACAAAGCCTGAATCCAACAGATTATAGCACCATTATAATACAAGTTACTTTTGTGAAATATTGTATTCATTTAAAAGCCTAAAATAGGCAATAATGCTTATCTACGTAATGTGTTGCGTCAAAAATAGAGATACATAAATTTCATACTAATAGGAATGATATGATATAATTTTATTAATTTCAATTAATTAAAATCTTAAATATGATTCTCCTCTCTATAATTCTCCGAAATATTTAAAGCCATCGGAATTCAGTTTAATTATAATATGTACTAGCTCACTTATATAATAAACATATATATAAAAAAAATTTGAAAAACAATTCTTACATCCGTTTTATTAACAATTTATTGCAATACATTCCAAGAAAGACGTATTTTCTATTAAACTCTATTGAAATGGCATCGCTACTGCAGTATTACGTATTATGGTAATTTTATAGGAATTGTATTGCACGCTCTTGAGCCACAATAAAGCTTCTTTGGATTTAAATATTAAGTAACGAGTTTAAAAAAGGAACAATAAATAGGATTGTCTCGATGTCCTGTAGCTTCCCAATGGGGCTTAGGGTACCTACACACAGTTATCTCTTATCTATATATATAAAAATGAAACCCGTTTTCCGTTGTCACGACATAACATGAAAACGGCTTGACTGATTTGTCTGATTCTTTTTTTATAATATTCTTTGAAGTACGAGGATGGTTCTTACGGAGAGAAAAATTAAAAAAACATTCAGTGAAAAAGTCTAAAAACAACACTTTTCTATATTCCCATACATAATATTCGTAATAATACTAAAAAGTCAATTTGAACTTTAATACCATATCATAAAGTTCAAGTGTTCGTGGAGGGGTTCCAGGAAGGTAAATTTTTATTTTTTGACATAATGTATTTGTTGTCTTATAAACTTTCTTTTTTTTTATCTTAGCTAGACCGGTGTCCCGAATAGCAGAATAAGTATTTAAAAAAAAAATAAAGAATCGACTATAAGGCGGTACGATGTTCGCCAGGCCAGCTAGTTATTTATATATTTATTGTTACTTTTAAGTTGTTTGTGTACTAACCCTAAATAATGGGTTTCCGGGACAAACTCAGGGCCTTCTAGCCTCTGTACGTTAACAGCCAGTTAAAACCATATAAAAAATAACACTAATCATAACTATAACAACATCTTTAATTTTTTCGTTGTATATAGACTAACTGTTTGACTCAAAGCTTTGAATTGACGAATAAATTAATACTACAGTATCATACTAAGTATATAATTATAAAAGAGCCTGTAACCCACAATGAGATATGGGGGCATTTTACGGAGCTAGTTTCATACAATATTAGCTTGTTGGGAATTACCTTCTGAAACAATTGAATCCAGGATCCAGGCCACATAGGCGACCTGAAGTAATCCAAAAACATTACTCATACTACCTAATCTTGGCGATATTAAATTCCAGCAAATTATTCATTAAATATATATACTCCTGTATTTACCAATTTTGTTAATGGCTGCAATCTTCTTAGCCACAGGGTATCTATATTAATAACAATGTTCCTTCATACAATGGCCAGTAATTATGAAGTTATACAAAGACTGCCTTACACGTGTATCTGGCACTATTCATATTGTAACGAATTAATAAAATGCTTCTACTCATAAAATTATCATAACTGTGTTAGTGGCTGGTCTTTCTCAGCGGCGGATTATGCGCAAACAAAGGGAATTAGCAAATTAATATTGAAACAAATTGCTGCAAAGTAATCTTAAATATGGCATCCGTATTGCAAAAACATATCGGATTTTGACACGGAGGTCAAAATAGTCATAATAGTTAGTGCTAAATATGTATGGTGTTTTATCCGGAGAATTTGCGTTCGTAATACGAAAACATATTTTTGTGTCCTTATCTTTTCCTTTAAGATGCAAATTATATATACTATATTTTAATATAGTTTTAGTTACATTAATTGTTCGTATTATTATGATAATTAATATGACATTTTATAATACTATATATATTATATTTGTTTTACTTTATATCACAGTTATTTGATGTATAGTATTATTAAAGGCTTCAATCTATCACGTTCTAGCGATTTATGTGATTGAGCGTATTACAAACGTTGTTTAAGTTTGCAAGCTAAAACATCAATCAAGGCGAGTAGGCGCCTGCCAAGACAGTTTGTGATAAAAATCTGTTGGCAGAAATGTACACACTTTGTATGGTAAATATATTTTCATACATTTGAACTAATATTAGAGAATTAATGGAATGCGCATGGGTTTTTTTTAAATTAAATTATTGTCAACCGTGGTTTTGTTTCTTTGTTTTGTTTTAAAGAAATATAACGAACCTATTGCACCTAGTTCATGTAGCCAATTTTCTAATTTAATAATTCCTCGCGATTTTGATTTCACCATAGGTGCAAGTGTGTATTGCGAACATAGAAAGAAATAATCGTTGATGATTCGAACATTCGACCTCACGGTTGAAAAAAGCACGCTTTAGCTCCCAGGCCGACACTGCTCTTTGATCTAAGAATTGTTTTCAATATAGAATAATATCAAAGTGAAAAAAATCCACTAATAGTAATATAATTAATAATAATTATTGACTAAAAACCTTTGATGTATCGTCTAAATCAGAATCATAATATTTTTGTGTATGAAAGTAAATTTAATTATATCAAATATAGGTATAGGTATTTGTTCTATGGCCCGATCTCAAAACAAGAAATAATTGAAAAAAAATCACAAGATAAAATTACTTTTTTTCATGAGCTTGTGTCATACGAATAATTTTGTTTTAACAAGATATGTAGTTGGTGCAGTGTTGGCCTGTAGCCCCGGTACCAATGTTCTTTCTTCCTATGTGCGCATTTAACATTCGCTCGAACGGTGAAACTGGATCGGAAAATATCTTGAGGAAACCGGCTTGCCTTAGACCCAAAAAATCGATGGCGTGTGTAATTTTTTTTAAATCAATGGGTATCCGGTGGTACATAAGTGAATTTCAATATTCCTGCACCAAAATATTAACAAGTTATTTGCCAGACAAAATATTGTCAAAGCGTTTTGCGATTTTATACAGAAACAACCTTTTTGCTAAATTCTTGTTAAGGACGTCAAGGCTTGAAATGAGAAACAAATGCGGTTACATTATGTCAAGGGTAGCCCCTATTTGGAGATTTAAGTCACACATGTGGAAGGCTAATGAGATCCTTGATAAGGTAATTAGGCACTTCCTATGACTAACCTAATAACTATGAATGTGAACGTGTGATTTCGTAATTACCTTGATTAACTCAAGCTGAGGTCTGCGAGTTGCTCGTCTAAAATTAAATTGAAAACTTACAATATTAGAGCGACATCTAATAGATAAAATTCTCGTGTCACAATGTTCGTACCCATACTCCTCCGAAACGGTTCGACCGATTCTTATGAATTTTTTTAATCGGCTCGGCTACTACGATATTTCCAATCCCTAAGTTATAAGGGGTCCACCCCAAATTTATTTTTATTTTTTTGACAATTTTTTTGTTTTTATTTTTTTATGATACAGCATACAAAAATACATACAACCCCTAATTTTGACCCCTCTACGATCAACCGCTATTTTTTATTGTTGTAGGTAGTTATTTTTATTAAAAAAAAAAAATTGTTGTATGTTCACGTGTAACTACTCCGTCTGTGGACCGACTGAATCATAACACTAAATTGTTGTATGGCAAACTTTACAACGCTCCGGGGTAATCTCAAGACATATAACTAAAGATATTATATTATATTTATTTCCATGTATATTATTTAAAATTTACATATTTGTATCAAGAATTCATATAATATATAAATAAACTTATCTTTGATTAAAGATCGATATTCAATCAAGTCGCTAAAGTTCCGTCAGACAAGTGACTGAACGAAACGTTTAACGAGTTTCCTAAACGCTCCTAGACAACAAGACTCATTTCAACTTTGGTAGGGTGACCAAGATAATATTTGATTGGAAAAAAAATATAGAATATGAATATTGAATAGCCTATAAAAATATATTTTTTTTTGTTTTATGTTTCTTTTATTAAACAAAATAAAACCTGCTCTGCTGCAGATATTTGGTACATTTGTTTAGTTCGTTTTACCTTTATTAATAGCATGTTAAGTATTAATGCTCAAACTAAGTATAAACTAGATACTAGCTAGAACCTATTCCACAAAAATTGTATGGGCGAGACAAGCCATACAAAAAGGAACTATAAAATATCTTCAACAACAAAACTAAAATCAACGATACAAATGAAAAATATGCTTACTAACAATTAAAATTATTACTTACCTAAACTAACCATTTACAATAAAACAAAACACGGAATTTCCAAGCTCTCACGATCACACCAAAATCGTAAACAACATGTTTACAATTCCACCAAAAACCAGAATTTGAAACAAAAAACCACTGTCACAACAAACCAACGTTTGCCAAAAGAAAGACTCTAAAAGTAATCAGGTGTTGTCTTGACCGCCATCTTGTCTTACATTATTAATCAACACGCTGGCTTTCGGTCAGACAGATAGTTAAACGTTTTCGATGCCGCTTTATTTAAATCAAAACGCTAGCGACTGGATTTAAGATCGATAGATCTTTAATTTTTTTAATTAACACTCTAGAGATACAATTAACACTCCGATTTAACTACTTTACTGCGACATGCATAACTTAATATCGTTTGTAGATCATTCGTATACCCACTACAGGTAAAAACGCTGCGTCTGAACTGTTAGAAACTGATATTATCGTATTTTAAGTTACGAATACTTGACAAAACTTGCGTAAAGTGCATTTGAAGGCCGACTAGGCCATTAACGTGTTAATTCGTCTTGATTTGAAACGGTTTTTAATCCGATTGATAGGAATTTAGGAAATCTTCTTTTTATTGACGAATTATACGTTAGCTAGGCCATTGACGTGGTTTGACGTGGTCGTTATAAAAATATTTTAAACATAATTGGAATTCTAATGAAATCGGTTTATTTTTTTGTATAGCAAATACATTCCATAAATCTTATTTTACTACTATAGTGATGAATACTATGTGATAATAAAGGATATTTATTTTTATAAGCCGCCAATATAAAACTTTAATCAACTGTCAACCAATATAATTTATACTTTATATTAATTACAAAGTTTTTATAGTTAGGAGTAAAGCGGGCATTAAACCTTAATCCAATTTTATACCAGTATTTATTAAATTTTGTTGTGAGATAAATGTTATCTCTATTTTAAAATATATTACGTATATGTTTGAATGATTTTTATTAAAATTTTCCCTAAAATATAGCATATTGAGCCATTTTGGTCATTACAGTTGAAATATAATTGAACTTTTCTAGCACACGGATTAGATCCCCAATCGTAGTTTCTACGAGTCGTACATTTTTATACAACGGGTGTACTTTCCCTACTCTATCCTATGTTTAGTTTATATTACTTACTTTATATTAGCAGTGCTGGCTTTGTTTTTTGTTCTTTTTCTTTATTGTCATTGTATGAAAACATTGTGAGGAAACCAGCATGCCTTAAATCCGTAAATTGACGGCTCGTGTCAGGCACAGAAGGCTGTACACCTATAAAGCTGATACCAATAAAGACAAAAATGATTACGAAATGTGAGGCCACGACCAACGGTTGTAGCGCGACTGATTATTTTAAATATAAATTAACATTACACAAAAGCCTTTGGCTACCCATCTCCATTCGCCCTAGGTAAACCCGATAATATCGCCTTTGGTGGCACTCAAAGCCTCAATCAAATTGGTTTAGGATAAATACATTCGTTGGAAACCTTCCTTTAGAAATGGACAGAACAGAAAACAATAAAGCAGCATCTTGGGGAACTCTAATGTGTAGTTCAATGTTTAACAATACGTAATGCACATTTGCTACAGTGAATCTGGCATAAAGCAATTTTCCACAAGAACGGTTTGGTACCAATCTCTCAACAAAAGAAATATTAATACACTTTCTCACTTTTCCTTTATAACTTTACCAGTTCCAAAAGTGAAATAAATAAATCGCTTAATGGTGAGTTTGTTTGAATTCATATGAAATTGTATTAAACGGCCCATTCTGTAATTGTATTTTCGTGAGTGATATAATGGCAGTCATTATTTCAACATTCATAGGATCAATATAACGTGAGATTATATCGCAGGAACTGGCAATGACATGCGTTACCATCCGAAATGAAAAGCAAACGATTGGCGATTGTAATGAATGAAAGAGACCAAATACATTATATTATCAATTATTTATTTGTACATATATTTAATTCCTATTAATTTAAAACTCATGGCAACACATTCCAAAAAAATCTTCATATATTTTAGAACATCAACACGATAATTTATACTTATTAAACACAAGTTGCGGTTACATGTGTTTCAATTCATCATTACATCAATTGCATTTATATCAGGATATCGTTTCAATTAAAATAATATGATAAACGCTAAGGGAGCGTTCAAGTATTACGTCACACAATTTTTGGAGATTATTGAACCCCCCCCCCCCCCTCCCCGTGTAACGCGCCGTAACGTTTTTCTGTACCCAATAGTAAAACGTTTCGTGACCACCCAGTGACTCTTTATACCTAAAAGTTACCATTATGTGGTGTAAAGTACTGGAAAGTCGAAATAATATTACCAATAACGCGTAATTCAATCCCCGCACCGTATCGTAACGTTGTACAAAAGGACACAGCCCCCCCCCCCCCCAAATTTAGTTACGTAATACTTGAACGCTCCCTGATGCATAATTGCACAACTTAGGAATCATGAGGATCTTGGTCGTATAATGAGGGCTCAGCTTTCAAATTATCTCCTGAACATCTACTTTATTTTACGTACGTTTTTGGCTTACATGCCAAGTTAAGATTAGATTAATGATCCAACCGAAGGCTTAAACGAGTGATAAATTAAATTAATAGTCAATTAATTTATAGAGGAAGTAATAGCACGCGATATGCGTTAATAATGAAGCGTGTGGTGTTAATATATACTGGGATGAAGCTGTTATTTTCTATTAAACACAGAACATTTTGACATAACTACTGTATTTGGTGCGTACAAAAGCAATCGTTTGTGATTAAAGTTTAAAAAATTATAATTATGAAAACTGAAATCATCAATTCAAAAAAGTTTTTATAATTTTTTTTTTACCTTTGCCTCATTTTAGTTTTATTTCACTATCGTTTACTTGAATATACCCGTGTAGACTCTTAACGTAGAGTTTCTCGTTCGCGTTCCGGTTGTACCTATAGGTTATAAAAAGACCTTTAACTAAGAAACATAGGTGAGGCACTTTTTAATATTTGTTTTGCTAATTGCTTTTCTTTTTTTGCACGTGCATTGAATAGGGCAAACAACTAGACAATTTATGTACATGGGAGGTGGCACGCAGGCACAAATCAGGGCCATCAGAATTTGATCCGGCATGCTCCAATTACAGCGTTGGTTGGTATTTTACAAAATACAATAAACAAAAAATCCTATTCAAATCAATAAGGATGTTGAGCGTAAAATAATTACTAACAAATCCCAAACTGTACTTGTATTTAAAAAGCCTGAGGCTCTTTAGGAGTTTAGTTGCCGACAGTTGTACCGTTTAATGAGTGCAATCTATGAAAGCCCACTAGAGATATCGTCGAAAGCGTCTCTTTGAAGTTTTCATTGTGAAATTGTATTGACATTTTTAATTTCATTTCGTTTTGGTTTACAGAGAATTTAGTGTTAGCCTAGTGATTAAGGGGATATTCTTAAATGGAAGTATTTTTGTTTGAAACAAACACTTGCCTATACGCTGAATGTAAGATATTATGAAAAGTGTATCAGCCACATAGTAATGCAGATTTCCTTCCAATAAATAAACATCGAGGATACTGATGAATCGGAAGACGGTTTTAGTGCCACGGATTTATACTACTACGGGCTACTCATATTATTTAAAAGTTCTTAAACAAAAAAATAAAATGCCATCTTGTGATAAAAGATCCTCGCGGCTAATTAAAATATGAATAACATATAATGAACAATAAAAACGTGTATCGTAATTAAATATAATAAAGAGGTCGCGAACTGGGTTCAGAAACCGCTTCGCTTCCAATATTGTATAAACCTCATACAATGGATAGAATATTAACATCTTTAATAATTCTGTTTCTAAATTAATTGGTATTGTTGCCTTTTCAATTGTGAATGGCCGTTTATTTGTTTTATATTAATTGCGCCTTTCGGTCTCTTGTTTTCATGATAAACCGCTAAACATTGACGTTCATAATATATATATATTTTTGAAGTTATACTTCTTTTGGCGCGTTATGAAAAATTGATGAGAGTGAAATTTTACGATGCGCGCGCACCGTGACACAAAATTAACAGAATGAAGTTAGTGGCGCATGTTGGCACGCACGCCGCCTCTGTTCACTGTGTATTTATATTTATAATATTTATCCACATGCTTTGAGTTTCTACATTGAAAACGCGTGTTTTCATTTTGTTTTCATTATACAAGTGCGAATTTTATATGTGCGTCTGAATTATAATCAGAAGTGATTTAAATTGAATATTTAAATCAATACTAATTAATATTAGAAAATATTAATAAATATAAATGTAATATTAATAAATATTTATTTATTTAATATTTCAAATGTAAACTGAACTTTATTGACTACTAGCGACCCGCCCCGGCTTCGCACGGGTGCAATGCTGATACTAAATACACTACAGAAAAACTGTGCGGCCGGCCGGTACCGCCCGCAAACGATACGTCCCGCAATTTTTAAATCTGTAATATCTTCGAAAATATTCACTTAAATCATACGGTGTAAAGGGTCATAAAGATCTATATTAAATGAACAATGTATTCAAGGTATTTAATTGGTTAAGGATTAATGCTGTATTGGTTAAAATCGCTTCGAAAATTAGCCATTATTTGTCGTAAAAAGTAAATGACAAAAAAAAGTTATTATGGGTTATCCATAAGAGATAGACATATACCATCACGGACTTTTCTGTAGACCTTTTCAATGTGTACAATACTTAGTAAATTATTTTGATAAAACTCGTAGGGTTCAGCCTGCGTTTGCAATGTAAGCGGAAAAAATTTAATTATTTACGACATCACATTAGAAACCTCAAAAATAACAGTACTTCTCCACTATTTAATGGATGTTATTATACATATAAACCTTCCTCTTGAATCACTCTATCTATTAAAAAAAACCGCATCAAAATCCGTTGTGTAGTTTCAAAGGTTTAAGCATACAAAGGGAAATAGGGACAGAGAAAGCGACTTTGTTTTATACTATGTAGTGATAATGACTCCTTTTTCAGTCTTTGATTATTTAATTGTAATTAATTATTTGCATGCAATCAAAAACTATTTTTAATAATGCCAAAGAAGTATAACTTCTTACGCGCGTACATAAGTACACGCACCCTTTTTATTTTTTTTATCTTCTCATCTATTAAATTTATATGTTAGAATTTAGTTTAGCAATAAATATTGAGTATTTAATTCGTAAACTAAAAATTTATCCCACGTTTAGTAAAATGTCTTCATTAGTGTCTTTGTCATATGCTAAGTTCTTTTACAAAATCTTACTTATACTTTTTTTAATATCAGCCCTGCGATTCTGTAACTCACTTTTCGAACTCACACAGCGGTTTTCGCATCGGCGGTCGCTCTCAAATCAGTCGTGAAGCAGTAATTTTATGATTTGGCATTCTAAAAAGGTGGGAGCTTGTAGTTTATAATAATTTTGTAGTTTGTGTTTTAAAATTACTGCTTCACGACTGATTTGAGAGCGACCGTCGATGCGAAAACCGCTGTGTGAGTTAGAAAAGTGAGTTACAGAATCGCAGGGCAGACATGGTTAGATTTGCACACATTAGTGCACAGCTGGAGTACGAATATATGACCTCAGGTTTGACAATCCTACATCTAGGCTTCAGAGGAATTACTTTATACAATTTCCTTATTGGTGAATAAAAATTATTTAGCATGGCATGACCTTAACTCTCCGAAAAACATTAATTACAATTTAGGAGTTCAGACTTACCTTCAACTGTACCGTTAACCCATTTGACGAATTAAGTTCCTTATTGTAAATTCTATTATGTTTCACAACTCAAATTACCAAGTTATAAATAACTTATTCACTATGGAGATGCTATAAGCACAGACAAGCAAGAATGGAAGTAGAATTTATAAATATACTAGCAGACCCAGCCAAGCGTTGCTGTGGCTAAGGTTTTTGTTATATGACATAGTAGTAAACTATTAAAGGGAAACGGTAGGAGAACACCAGTCATGGGGACCACCATGCTTCTTTGGTGGTTATGCCATTAAATTGTAGCTCATGTTAAACGTTGGTACTTTCAACACAGCGCCATCTGTTAGAATTGTGACTGTCAAATAATAAACAAATAATTTGCAATAAAATAATATTGCTGGTATAAATGAAGATGTAAGCCATCCTATCTTTTAAGTTAGATCAAACTGCACACGGTGTGCAAATTTGATTGAAATCGGTTAAGTAGTTTAGGAGTCCATAGCGGACAAGCAACGTGACGCGTAATTTATATATATTAAGATAGTAGAATAGAGCTTGCTTCACCACTGTACAAAAAATTTGATTCAATATAAACTTGTGTAATATCTGTTTTGCTCTCGCAATATTTAAAAAAAAATGACATCTGTCATTTCATTTAACTAATTCAGTGAATTCGTACAAATCAGGATGAATTATCAGAGCTGTAAACAACAATCTGGTTGATCTCAGGCCTCCATTAAATGTCCCCGAGAGATGATATTGGAGATCTTATCGTGTAAATTTTCATCTTCCGTTTTATGAATTTATAATTCCTTGTATTTGAATAGATTACACCCAAGAGATAAACAAAACAATAGGGCCCTTCAACGACAAAAGTGTGTTTCGTTAGACTCCTACAGATGGAAAAATTAAAGCCTAAAATGCTGAATAATCGATACTAACTTTTTGTGTAATATATTTGATATTGTAATTTTTGAGTGTGTAGGAAACCTTTAGGGCTAGAAAATTAGAACGAGTACTGGATTCTTACCTTTTGTGTGGACTCCTGATAATATCTTCTCGTATTATTAAATATAATTACTGTGATAGACAGTCTAACTATATACGTATAATCTGTTTATAGAATATTTTTCAACACATAACCACTAGCATACGTTAATGCCTAGTTAAATTTACACAAATTAATCATTAACTAAAAGTTTCATAATCTTTTAATTAAATATTAATTATATTAAATAAAGGAGAATTATACAAGAATTATTGCTTTTTTAATTCTAAATAACTTTTTAACAGACTTCTTAATTACCAGTTCAGTGGATGTTATTTCAGTAAAACTTAAGTATTTAAAAAGACGGCGGCAGGGAGTGATTTTCTGTTATATCTTAAGATTCTATTGTAATAAGTCAAACCAATACATCGTGTGTCATAACTTTATTTAACCTTTTTACACTATAATTAAAGTACAACAAGTATAATATTCAATATACATTTTGTTTTGTTTACTTTGATTCACAATGAGAGACGAATATGAGTTTAAATTACTATGTATGAAATGTGAAACATAAATAGTTATTACATTTTGTTTCAAAACATCGAACATTCTATAAATATTATAATAGGTATTATGAATATGTTACGTCTTGACTTTTCACAATTAGGATAAATCTTTCTATTTATAAGTATGTTGTGGCCCAATCGGATTAACCATTTCATGATATGGTGTACAGTAGGAAATGGTGGATTTGAGCCACGACATTAATTTAACTTTTAAAGTTACAACCGTTATATTACATTATAACAATAAAATAGTAAAATTATCATCCAAATAATATTATTTAAAACTTGAATTAAGTTATGTTACAAATTGTACCGAAACAAATATTCGTCACACGTAAAAATATGTTTGTATGACATACACATTGTTATGGTAATTTTGATTTTCATTTACTGCGATTGTCAATATTGCTCGGCATCAATGTTTTCCGTGCGACACTTTTAGTTATTACATCAAAAGTAAATAAAATACATGACGCTCGCGAGGTAAAAAAACAAAATATTTAATAACTTCAAAATCCTTTCATTAGTGATTCGCTTGTATTCGAATTAAATAGGATTTTTTTAAATTAAATTGTTAAAAAGTTCTTGATTCTTCTACATATTTATACGGTATGGTAGATATACAAATGATACTGCTTGCACCGTATAATAAGAAATTTTCATAACATTTCTATAGTTTTAATGTGTTTTCAATAAGTCCTTGTCGCACATAACTATTTCGTATTGTATTGACTAGCTTTATGAGATGTGTAACACTCTTTGACATCAATCAACTAGAGTCCTCATTCTCTTATTTACTTGAAACGATTTCGATTGTCAGATGAAACAAATCATATTATTCGTGCAAATAAGTTCTGTAATTTTACTTATTTGACAAAGCACGAAACAGATTACTTTGTACTTTCTTCACAAATAGTAGACCAATTTGGCTTCAGATTTTGTTATAAAACACTCACATTGTTTTGTCCGTTAGTATATTTGGCTGATGATCTCATCGATCTGATCGTGGTCAGTCTGACAGATGAGGTGAGGTCACCTCGGCGGAATAATGATGCGTGAGGTCCACCAGATTCCCTAAACAAAATGGACATTAAACACGACCATTGGAAGGATTCCAAGTTATTTTTATAAATTACTTAACTTATACTAGCATTTTTTTACTAACAACTTTAGAAAGTAATAATTTCGCATGGACATTATTTTATTATTATGTTGTTTCTTCTAATAAAAGATAATAAGGTTTATTTTTATAATTATTTAACAAAAATAATAAAGAATTCGCGTTTGGTAAAGTCTAGGTATAATAAAATATATATTTAATAGAACTTTGACTTAAATAATTAACTTACAAAGTTTTAGAGAATAAAACATACTTATCACTATATCGAGCTCGCTTTCTGGGCCATAAGTGAAATGCTCCATAAATAACGGGATTCACTAAGCTATTGGACATTCCAAAGAAGAATATCCCTGAAAGTAGCTCCTCACTTAACTGTAAAGAAAATATTATTGTTAAGTAGAGTACAACTGAGTTTACCTTTAGGATAAAATAAAGGAAACTGTTAAAAAATGTGATATTAGTAGTTAAAAGTATAAACTTAGTCCGCTAGTAACTAATAATTATAGCGTTCTTTGTTAAAAAAAAAATTGGTTGTTTGTAAAGTAGGTTTACGATCGAGATGTTTACGTGATAACGTCTTATTGGTGATATAAGTTTTTGGGAAGTAAGGAATTAATGAAGATAACAATTTTTTCAAATTTTAAATTAGATCTATCGTTTTATTCACACTTTTGATGATAAATTTCGGGTGTAAAATGACAAGTTTACTTATTCGACTATGATATACATTTTTCTTCATACATTCATGGAATGACTGGCAGCGCTCGAGATGAGACGGGAGATCGGTCCGTCTCTCTCTCGTTATACCTGCGATCGCGCTCGTGAGGTTTTGGTGTGACACAAGTTTCTGAACATGTCACCCGACTAAAACGATTTTAAAGACGTTATCACGTCAAAAATAATATTATATATGTTATCATTGCACCCCCTGTAAAGGCCCTTAAGGCCAACAGCGAGATCCCATTTAAAAAAAAACATCGAGAGCTTTCAATCCTCAAATTAGTAATAAGTAATAATAATAATAATCAAAACTTTATTTATGACAAAAGGGTTGTGACAGAAGTCATATATCGCTAGTCCCCACACTAGTCTAAAATATAGATTATTGATCGTGCACCTTATATCGGGCCGATAAAATTGTCATAATAAATTAAGTTCAATAATTATAATAGTTTGATTAAAATAATTTAAATATATTTTGTTTTTTTTTGCAATTCGCCGCATAATTTATATTTCTCACTTATTGTTGTATTACAATAGTATTCTACAACATTGCCTTCGAGCTCTCTGATACTCCGAAGTAGCAATGAATATGTGTATTTTATGATTAACATGGGTTAATTTGCATAATTGCCGGCCTCTATCAGCTGTCAAGCCTCGTTTAATATAACATTAATCATTATCGTGCAGTCGCTACATCACATTATTCCGGTAAAATTTTATCCCATTAAACGCGTTAAGGGTATAATTTGTGTATTTGTTTTCGTTCGTTCGTTTCGTTCTACAAGGTCTTAATGTTTAAAAATTCGCCCATTCGAGATATAATTTTGGTTAAATGATCACATTATCGGCCTTGTATTCGTTAAGGCAGAATTATGATGAATGCCTGTGTTCCTTCAAAGGAAGGTATGTCTTGATATTTTTATCATTATTCATTACTAGCTGGCCTGGCGAACATCGTACCGCCTAACAGTCGATTCTTTATTTTTTTTAAATACTTATTCTGCTATTCGGGACACCGGTCTAGCTAGTAAGATAAAAAAAAGAAAGTTGATAATACAACAAATACATTATGTCAAAAAATAAAAATTTACCTTCCCGGAACCACTCCACTAACACTTTAAAGTTCAAATTGCCTTTAAATATTATTACGAATATTTTGTATGGGAATATAGAAAAGTGTTGTTTTTTGACTTTTTCACTCAATTTTTTTTAATTTTTCTCTCCGTAAGAACCATCCTCGTACTTCAAGGAATATTATAAAAAAAGAATCAGACAAATCGGTCAAGCCGTTTTCATGTTATGTCGTGACAACGGAAAACGGGTTTCATTTTTATATATATAGATAATTACTGTTCATCAACAGAATTTATTATAATAAAAGTGAAAGTTTTTGAGTATTCTCTACGTGTTTAGAAAAAGAGTTTCTCATTGTTTTGTTAAAATAGTTATATAATTATATCAAAACTGAAAGCATTCTTATAATATTTAATAAAGAGTTTCGAATTATTGACTTCAACGATCAACGCTTTGGTTATTGTGAACATAAAAGATAACAAAATTTGTGTTTCATTATAACCATATATATTTTGTAGAAAATTTACTTTTATACAAATTTAACAAATACCCAAATAAAAATGAAAGCCTTAGCCTTAGCCTTAGCCTCTTTGGCTCCGTAATAAGAGCAAAAACCAAATAAATCTTATTTAGCCAAGCTATGAAAGCTTTTGATGTTTAAAATTACTTTTGTGAATGTACGTGCCGTTTAATCGGTTCTACTTAATTTTTAAATGGTTTTATTTAGCTCACCCCGTTTGTTTTATTCTTGGGTCAAATTTAGTAATTCAAATTTCACCCTCTTCCTGTCAACCGATTAATCTGAAATTTTGTATACACTTTGGATTTTGGTGACAATACAATAAACTAAATAAATAAAATAAAAATAAATAAATAAATAAATATTATATAATATATAAATATAAATATATATTATATATATATATAACATTATATTAAAAACTGTATCTATTTTATTAATTAAATATATATTATATTTAAATTATAGAATTGATTTATTTATATAAACTAACGGGCAAGGAACCTTGCAATAATGAAGCACTAAATGAATTAAACAGAATGCGAAATAAAAACTAAAAACTTGAAAATAAAAATAGGTAAAAAAACTTTTTAAGTTAAACGGTTTTATGTTAAACATACATTGCAATGTTTAAGATAAATGTACTAAAAACCAAAAAATAATAAAATAGATACAGTCGTGGGAATTATAAACATATGCATAGACTAGACTAAAATAAAACCGTGGGGCATGTCAATTGTCTACAATCGTTGATTAAAATGTTTGTTTTGTAATGTTACACTATAATTAGGCAGTTTTTCAACGATGGACGTGTGATAAGTAGGGCTAGAATGTGGAAACAAGCTAGCAAGCTCGATTATAAGCGAGTTTTAGGGTTTCATAGTGGTGAGCGAGTAGTACTTTTATCATATGTTTTGGTCGATTAAAGACAAACTACGAGCAGTGAAACGATTCCTCGCCAGCCAGCAGTGTGAATGTCCAACGATAAACTAGTTGAAACATCTCTTTTATTTACATGGAGTGTATAACTATTGGAATTTCCATGAGCAAGAAAATAGTAAGTAATTTCAGGACGTCTGCGGGCCAACTGCCTATTTTAACGACGAATTAAACGATTCTTCTATCGCACATTAAGTCGATAATTTGTAGACAATTGACGTGCCCCACGGTTTTATTTTAGTCTAGTCTATGCATATGTTTATAATTCCCACGACTGTATCTATTTTATTATTTTTTGGTTTTTAGTACATTTATCTTAAACATTGCAATGTATGTTTAACATAAAACCGTTTAACTTAAAAAGTTTTTTTACCTATTTTTTTTATGTATAAAAACAAAACTCAAGAAAAAACTCTGCTGTTTTTGCTGGATGCTTTAGTGATTCATACCCAAAGCAATTACTTTCATGAATTAACTTGTTAAACGAGGCTGATAAATCACAAAAAATACAAAAAACCTCCTCCTTAAGATCTTTAAACTCTAAATCAAGCATAGCTTAAAGCATTACAAGGTATTTTAGCGATGCTTTAAAAAACGTATTTGAAAACTAACGATCGAAAAAATTCTTGATTCCGAGATAGAAATGTTTTACATTAAGACTACAAGTACTAGCACTGCTTAAATCTATTATACCACCTAATGGGTTATAAAACTATTGGAACTAATAGGTAAATAAAATCAAATAGGTAATGGTTACGCTGTTACCGTGTCCCTAGGATGATGGCTGGTGGGGTTTTAGTGAGTAAGTTGTCCATCGTGTCGATCTAATATCGAGTCCCACATAACGTCACGTTTCCCCATATTTAAAATATAAATATTTATATATACTTACACGTTTATCAGGATTTGAGAATGTAAAAATTATCATCATAATATAATATGGTGTCCACCATATCACAAATGCAGCTACTATAACGACAGACATTCGTAGCGATTTCATTTTCGCTCTATCGATAAGTCTTCGTCTATTCATATCTGGAGTTAAATATTTTTCTCGTCTCGTCTCCGGTTGAAATACTTTTTCACTCTCTGAAAAAAAATTAATTGTTGGTAATGTTGCCGAATCCGTGGTATATTAACAAGTCATACATAATTCCCGCCTCAACAGAAACGGACAAAACAGTAAACACTCATATTGGAGTCACAAATCATTCAACTGATTGACTTCATATTTGTGACTGGCCTTTCTATCGTTATTGAGAACTAAACACATAAAACTCAAATGTTATTTTAATATGTTTTTTTTCGTTTTATTGTAGCAGTATCAGTACATTTATATTACATTAAGATTCTTTTTTTTTTCGATTAATCAGTCATAGAAGTTTCTAGAACAAAAACGAAACCGGCATTCCTAATCCTAGAGACTTACTTGCAATAGTTCTTACAGTAGACACATAGGTACTGATTAATATTAAAAGTGGTATAACAAACATAAAGACAAGTGATAGTGTAGTGTACGCCTGCTCTTGCCACCTTTCCGTATAAAAACCATGGGTCACGCACTGGTAGAACTCTTCTACAAATGGACCTTTTGCTACCCTGAACACCACGGTCTGAAACAAATGTCTGTCTCAAATATTTTGTAATAATAATAAATATTTTGTAAATTTTAAGGTAACTTTTAATTAAGGTATTTAACCTTTAAAATCGCAATATTTTTTTTAATTTCATGCGTAATTGTCGTTCTTTATATTTGAAAACAAAATTTGAAGATAAATTTGTAAAAGTCTTTGAAGGTGAATAAAAATTTGTATCTTAAATAATTAGAAAGATTACGTAATTATTTATGTAATTAAAAAAATAGTCAAGTCTAATATTAATTACTTGTTAATTATTTTGTTTATTAGCTTTTGAGTGACATTAATTACTCGCGCTTCACTCACGTACACAAATTTTAATCACGATCAAGTAACTTTTACAACATTAAAGTATCATACGTATACATCTTCTATTGATGAAAGAATGTTGGGTTCGACAGATACTTTATTTCTCAAAGAATTACATTCACTTAGTGAGAAATTTTAGAGGTTAGTAATGTACATCCTATTGAAACTATTTTAAAATAAGCTATATAAAATGACAATATTAATTGCTAGAATATGTACAATATTTTTTTATAAAAGTGCAGGTAGGTCGCATCGATGTTACAACACGCATTGTGTGACTAATTAATAGTAATAATTTCTTAGACGCTCATTAGTATTAGTTAACATTTTTAGTCTACGTTTTATAATAATTAAGCTGTTTAAAATATTGCATATTTACAAAACATGACGTTATTTATACTGTTTGGTGGTATTTTAGAAGGATTATACCCTTTCGGATTTGGGTACCTATTATTACTGGATGAAAAGTTGAGTAATGGTTCCCATTAAAGACGCTACAATGGCAATATGATTTCATATTTTCAACCGCACTTTGTTTATTTTGCAATTTCATGATTATGAATAAAGGATTATAGCGTAGTATTGTCTTTCATTGAAATAACTTTTACACATTTAATAAAACAATTTTTTACCGGATTGAAGTTATGTATTTACATAATTTTAAATTTAACCGACGTTTTGCGTGCTTTACAGCGTGCGTGGTCACGGTGACTGAAGAGAAAAGGTGTTGAATGTCAAAAAGTATCACAGCTGTAGAAAAAGTTGTATTATCTGTATTTATTTCCCCGGAGTCGATTAATACCAACTCCGGGGAAATAAACTTCAATCCGGTAAAAAATAGTTTTATTAAAAGGATTATAGCGATTAAATTAGACTTTAAATCCATAATACAACCTAAAATAGGATAAGATATACAAGATAAGCGTTTTTAAGGCTGTTTATGTCACGCAACACCATGTGGAACCAGCTGCCCACTGAAGTACATATATCCAAATCAATTCGACTTAGGGTCCTTCAAGTAAACAGCGTACCAATACTTTAAAGGCCGGCAACGCATTCGCAAGCCCCCTGGCATTTAGAGTGTCCATGGGCGGTAGTTATTTCCAATTCGGCTTAGGGTTGTAAAGAGCGTACCAAGTCTTAAAAGAGTCACTTGCGAGGCTTGTGGCATTGTGAGTATGGGCGGCGGTGTCACTTATCAGTTATTTCTGTTCATAATATATTCGCAATAAAAAACATTAAACGTTTATACAAAGTTCACTTCTTTTGGGTTTGGGGAAGTCTTTTTGGGTTAATAAACGTTAAGACTTGCCTATAAACATACAATCAAACTTATGCAGGATTGAGATCGTGACCCATGAAAGGTTTTAGCACTGCTAGATTATTATAAAGTACATCTATAAATGCCAATAGACAATTTAAAAGTACTGTAATTTTAGATAAAATAAAATAAACAATACGTTTAACATTGACAAGTATTTTTACCTATGAGAGTAGGTTCTTATTTAGTCATTTAACTTTATAATAGATTTTAATAAGCTTAATATAAGATTAATTAATTTAATTGACGTGAGTCTAAACACAATTTCATCCTACCTAAAACACGTTTTTTGCGGTTACTAAAAAAACTTAAATGTATACAAGCATTATAGTAAAAAAATCACTTACTTGTGGCAAACTAAATAAGAAGCTCAAAATCCACGCTATTATAACTAATTTGGTACTTCTTGTAGCAGTAGCCATACTCTTCATAGGATACTTGACAGCTAACCATCTATCAACGCCGATAAGAACTAGAATAAAAGTGCTTAAATACAACGAGAACATTTGCAGGAATTTAAACAATTTGCATCCTACATTCCCCGCATACCACTGCACTGAAAACGACCACCCCGCTTCCCCCGCTATACAAAATACTGTTACTAACAAATCGGCTATGCTTAGTTGAAATATAAGACTATATATTGCAGTCCAAGAAGGCCTCGTTCGTCTTCGGCCCCGTTTGCCCCTTTGTACGCTTATCATCGTCGCGAAATTCCCTGCGAAAGATAACAAAGCCATCACAGAGAGTATGCTGGCGCGTATTACGGTGCTCTTTGTCAGGATGGGAGCGTGTTCCAAGCACATTATCTGTGTTCCATTGTTGATAAATATTCTATTCGTTAGTTCATCGTTCGACGTGTCATTAATTATATTGTGCTCTAAGCATTTGTGTATGGGCCATATATCTGTAATCAATGTGTCTCTTTGAAGTAAAAGTTCGGTAGACAAAACTTCATATAATGTGGTATTGTTGCCTGCGCTCCCCATGTTTCGACATACGTAATCAAACTGACGAACGGCAATCTGAAACAAATGTTATTATTTAAATTCAGAATATGGAAACGCGTTTGAAGTGCTTGTATTCATTAAAGCGTTGTATGAAGTTTGATTTCTTGTTGTGTTTATTCTCATATAAGAACTGATTAAGTGTCGTACGTCTTTACATAGAAAAAACATAATACAATGCTCTAATAGCCTGCTATTTTTTGCGCGTATAAAAATACTGAACGATTAAGTAGATGTTATTTCTCCGATTGAAGTGGTACCTAATAGGACTCAGCGATTCAATAACACTAGCCTAGTCTTGTACGTGTTCAATATCGAAACTTAATTACAAAAAAGATAAAAACTATTTAAGAAGTATGCTTTTAGTTAGGTAATAAATACTTAGTGCTGTAAGTCCTTTGTGCAGCGACAAACTTGGAAATTTCGTTAGTAAAAAGTTTTATTACCATCGCCTCAGATGTTGTCGCACTTAAAATTAATGCGGAACAATTGGTAAGCGAGTTTAAAAGCACCGTATTTTATGAAATGTGTTTCTGACAAGCAATGACCGTAGAGTTATTCGTAAACGTTATGATAAAAATTCCTTTGAAGGACACGGAATGCATTAATTAAAAAATTCATTAGGTTTAAATTTTTATATCGCTTTTTTGTATTCTACTTTGTTTATTGCTTGAACATTTGACTTTGCCTATTGAAATGCAGCTATGACCTAAAAGGAAACAAGACTTTAACATTTATAAATTTGCTTGTCTAAAACTGCTTCTAGTCTATAAAATTAATTATCAGCCTTAACGAAATTATCAAAGTGAAATAGATTATTACGGACAAAGAAAAAAGCCTTGGCAAAATATATTTTTATAAGAAACGCCAACGCCCGCTATGCAATTCTTAGAAAAACAGTTACTTTCGATGATAAATTTTAAAATACCCATCTGGATAATTTTAATTTACCAAATAAAAATATAATTTTATATTCATATCAAAAAACATTTGAATATCGTAAAAGCAGTTTGATTCTATGTTTAATAACATAGCCCTACAATTTGAATTTGGAACCAAAACACTGAAAATTTTAACATTTTGAACAATAACTAAAATAATTATAATTATAAACCGATGAAAGAGAATATCTCTTAAAGAAGTTGATCAGAACCAATCGTTTAGTAGTTTTTAGGGTAGTAATGGATTTTCATACACTTAAACGAACATATTCTTGTATGGAGAATAAAATATCTCAGAATCTTTAGTGAGATCTCACTAAATACTTTCCAATACTATGAAAGTAAGGGATACCAAATACAGATTTTTATTATAAATCTCCTCAATCCGTGACTATTAGTGACAGACAAAAAAGTAAAATAAAATTAAATAGGCTTTTTCGAAAACAAACAATATTTGTGTAGTAATATCATTTTTCCTTTGTGACAGGAGTTTATTCAAAGACACTTGTGAAACTTCTTGGTAAATTTGGTAACAGCTGTTAATACAAAACTTAATCAATTGTCTTTGTATTAAGAAGAATAAAATAGTTTGATAGGTATGTATTTTCTTTTTAAAACGAATGTCATATAAACGATCAAGGTAGAAAATAATTGTGATGATAACAATTGATCAAAGGATTCTTGATCTATTTATATATATATATATGAGGCCTGTTTATCTTATTTAAAATAATTTTTAATTTTGTCTATGCATTTTAATTCGCTAGTAGGTATTATAGTTTGGTATTTGTCGCGTTATGTATGAAGATAACAACCAACATCCATCAATTATATTATATCTAGAAATTTGAACTCTCTATAAATTTAAAAACTGCTTAAATGTTTCACTTACTTTAGAAAATATTGCATCTTGCAAATGTGCAATTGTCTTCAAAAACCTACACACCATAGGCGTAGTACTTCCACAGAAGTATTACACTAAAAACGGAACAGACAAAAACATAGAATAAAATCACATTTAATAGCAATCAGAAAACGCAAGTCGCATTGACATTTGACATCCACTTAAGTGTTGTCACGTCAAGCCCATAATGCATGTGCATTAAATTAATTGTATATGTCAATAACTATATTTAGTTAGATAAGATTTATTAGTTTTATCTTTAATTTATTTTTGAATTGATAATTAGAATCCAGTGGCGCTACAACCCTTAATAACCCTGACCACAGATTGCATCCTTCTTTCTTTTTCTTTCGTTTCTTCGATCATTATTATTTTTACAGACAAGCTTTAGCCTTCTGTGTGTCGATTTTTGGGCCCCTCGAAGTCTATCTTTAGTGATCACCGTCGGAGTAAGTGCGTATTGCGTATATAGAAAGAAAATTGTGACAGCTGTGAACCGAATGTACGACCTCGATGATAAGGCGCGCATTAAGCCACTAGGCCAACACTGTTTTAAATTGAACACGTTCAAAATCTCGGTGAATGCTAGAGTTTATCATGAAGCTTCCATAGTGACCTTATTACCTAACAATTAGCTGACATGGGTTGTAACGACGTCATCAGACTACGCCATTTAACTAATACTGATGTTATAAACTTAATACTTAAATCGCGTTCGATACCTTAAAATAACATAAGTAAGGTCATCACAATCACAAATCATTCTCACAATCACTGTATTTATTATGACATGTTCTGTTTATAATATATTTTTCCAATAAACTAAAACTTGTCATAATAATTTGAGGATGGCAATTATAAAACAATTTTAAATGTACCTACTGTTTATTTAAAACATTTAAAATATGTATTGAAATGTGTATAGTATTTTTTTTATAAAAAAAAACCAGCAAACAGGCAGTAGGCTGACCTGATGTTAAGAGATACTGCCGACCATGGAAAATCACTCTATCAGAAGGCTCGTAAGATAAATTATTCTCTGTTCTTAAACTCTAAAAATATGTTCGGAAACACTTCACTGGAAAGACTATCGAAGGCCTTTTTATGAATTGGTAGTAGTAGGATCCTAAGTCGAATTATCACGAGTCATCGTCGTTTCTATAGAGAACGCATTTTTAGCTGTTTATTTTTAATAGAAAAACGTGCGTGTCCTACGTTTAAAATTAAGCAATTAACTACGCGTCACACCATTAAAATACGGGCAATACGAGTAATTCAAATTTTAAAATCTATGATGTTTCCAATGTTTGAATAATGCATACTGTGTAAGAGTTTTAATCTGTGGAAAGCTTAACATAGTTTGCGCTGTGTTTGCAAAATATCGGATATTCCTATCTTAAACAAGATTTTCACAACGCAGTACCGTTTATTTAACCATAAATTGGAGCATCTGCTTTTGTGTTTTGGCAAATCTAACAATAAACAATCTAATTTTAGTTAATGTTCATTGTATTTGTATCCTACAAATTTAATTGTAGACAATGTACATTGTACATACGCATTTTGACGCAGTATTCTTAGTGTACCTACAAACTAAGTTTAGTTCGCAATACATTTCTTATAAAAATAATACAATTTACTAGCGGACACACGACTTAAATACAAACATTTCACGTTTTTAAATTACCTGTGTATAGACCGTTTTGATATTTTTTTTATTTATATCTTATTACAATGTACGACCAATCGATAGCGTGTATACTTTAAGTGAAATTAAATATATGTATATTTTGTAAAGACTTAGGCTCTCAATTAACATTAAATGTGTCCCTTAAAATATATAATTTACATAACTTTTATTTGTTATAGTAGCATAAAAAATAATACTGTGGCACTACAAACCTAACCTTTACCGTCTGATTCATTATTTACTTTTTATAGACAAGTATCTTCTGTGCCTGACACATGTCGTTGATTACTTCCTTTTGACCTAACCACAGATAAGGTTTCCTCACGATGCTTACCTTCAACGTACAAACAAGTATTAATTACGCATAAGAACTCCTAGTGCAAAGCCAGTAGTTAGACTGACGACCTCAAGTGACCTCAGTGGTTAAAGATGCACTCCCAAACCACAAGCCCAATACTGTTTGTTATGTTTTAATATATATAAGATTTCTTTTTTAAGAATATAAAAGTGTAGGTGTTATCCGGAAATGAAATTTTCAAATCCAATAACATCCGTGAAACTTCATATAAAGGGATATGTGCAAAGTGCCGACATCTTTAACATTTGCCAATGTACTTACATGTGCATATAATTGGAAAAAATAATATATCAAACTAAAAAAGAGTGGCGGAGAGTTTATTGCCAGGTCTTCTCTTCCATTCCGAGCCCTTGATTTGAGAACTGGCAGTAAATGTAAAATTAGAAGCATTTCATGTATATTTCTTTTTGACGTTCATATATACATTGCGTATATGAATAAATTATTTTTGACTTTGACTTTGACAGTATATTTGACAGTTGTTCTTTCATATAGATGGACCAAATAAACACCTTTTCATAACCCTTTTCTGTAATAATAATATTAGCTTTAATAACTTTGTTAACATAGTACCGTTAATTGACGTCGCAAGTAATTGACACCACTTTTCTGTTTATTAAGGGTTGGCCAAATCAGTAGGTGATTCAATATACGATAGGACTACGACAGCTCTGGTCAGTATGAAAAGGAAATGATTTGTTACCCTTTACGATCCCATCTACACGTGCATTGGTGGAGTCTTTGAAACTCACTAATGTCCTTTCAGAATACACGATTAGTAATTAAGGATGATGGATTAATGTGAGGTATACGCGTATACATACAATACAAACTCTTTCAAATAGAAGGACTTTAATTTAAAAAAATTTAAATATATCTATTTTATAGCTCACAGTATAATGGCTACAAATTATCCACGTACTTACGCAATACACTCACATAGTCTTAAGAATCGATAATTTATTTCTTCGAGAATTCTTACTCGGTTTAATTATGGTTAATATAAATATCACCTGACAACTGCCACATATATAACTAACTAGTAGACTCGGCCAAGCGTTGCTGTGGCTAAGATTTTTGTTATATTACATAGTAGTAAACTATTCAAGAGAAAAGACAGGAGAACACCAATCCACCATGCTTTTTTGCTGGTTATGCCAATAAATTGTAGCTTATGTGAAACGTTGGTAATTATTTTGATAAGGATCAATACCTAGGTACGAATAAAGAGCCTTTTCTAGCGGTGGTATTTTAATAAAAAAATTATAGTAAATGGACGCTTATTGTGACGTAACTATAAAAGATAGAGACATGCTGTCGTGACATTTTTTATAGGTAGTGATGTGTACTGAAAAATTTTAATACATCATTTTGTTCTATCATTAATAGTTTTCGCAGCGCACACGATTGAAGGAAGTTTTTTGTTTATTTTTTTACACCTTGGGTTAGATTATTCAAGTTTTAGTAAGCATCCCTAATTTTTTTGAAAATGAAACAGCCTATGTCACTCGGGAATAGTGTAGCTTGCCAACAGCGAAAGAATTTTTGAAATCGGTCCAGTATTTTCGGAGCCTATTCATTTCAAACAAACAAAAAATCAAACCTTTCCTCTTTATAATATTAGTATAGATAGATAAATAAACCTAATTTTTATTAACAGTTCAAATCGTTTTTTATTGTTGTCAATTAATGTCACATTTAAATATCGAATTGTCCAATGAGAATGAAACCCTGAGGCTATGTTCACATGGCAAAAACTTGACGCGCGTTTTCAAATCGCGCGACTAGACATTGTGGTATTTTCATACAACTGTTTACATGAGCGCGCGTTAACGCGCGCTTTGATATTAATGTAATGTCCGTTTGATGTTCAGATGAGCGCGCGCTTTCATTGCGATCGCATGTAATTTTGTTAATTTTCGTAATTATATTTTGTTCTCGCATTTAAAATGAGTGAAATTGAAGATATTGACATCGAATTACTAATCGATGAAGTAGAAAAAAGGTCAGCAAGTTGGAATATAGCAAATTTGTATAAAAAATATAATATAATTTGTATTTTTTTTCAAAATTGGATGAACCCAATGTGTACGTTTTCTTTTTCTATATTTTTCTTTATAATATAACCCCAAAATAATAGCCTCTTCCACGTCCATTTTCTACGTTCTACCTAACTAGACTGACGAGTACTCTCGCAACGCGCGTTAGCGCTCATCATCTGAACGCTCTTCAAATTTGATCGCGCGTTGACGCGCGTTAACGCGCGTTACATGTGAACATAGCCTGATACTACCTGATACTACATTCTCATATTAATCATTTGCGAAAATAGTACCACGGTTACTTTTATAATACTTATAATGGTTGTATTGTTAAAACTCGTACTCATAAATATTCATACTAAAATTAGTGTTGTGTAACTATTAATCAGGTTACGGTGGCAGTAAAGCTTTATGTTAGGTTAACTCAAGGTTGAATATTAGGAACATGTATGGAGTAGAATAAAAATAAAGGTAAATATTTCTGAGAGATTTTTGGTATTTATTCTTCCGCTATTGAACTGTACTCATTGTCATTGATCCTCTCTGTTTGACTAACGTCGCGTAAAACTACGAGTATAATTTCCATACAAATGTTTGGTATACGCTTAGAGAAAGCAAGATAATTTTAACAGTGGGCTGAGCTCTTAATGAAAACGTAAATGTTAACATTAAGTACATTAAACAAATTCAAATTGAGCCGCCAGTTCTTTATAAAAACAGCTAAACTTTATTCCTCTACCCACATAAAAGAGAATCGAATCTATTATCAATGTAATGTAACGCAAAAAATATAGCTTAGAAGATCTCAGAAAGAAATCTCATTTTCTAAAGAAACAAGTTATTTTAAATTTACATTTTAGCCTATGGTATTGTCTAAATATTATTGTATACATTTTGCGCCTATTAAACTTCAAATCAAAACAAAACACATAAAATAGGCGCACATTTCATTACTGTATAGTATTACAAGAAACATATGTCAGTAATATAAACTTTCACCAGTGCGTAGGGATTGCAAATATATCACTTTCTTTTGGGATAACTATTATTTATGTGATATTGGATTCTATCGAAGATATTTTATTACTTTGGTACATGCGAAATAATTACATTCTTGTCTACACTTAACTTAGGCTCATATAACACTTGTACTATACGTAACGACTATGGAACATCAAGGGAAAGTATCTTAAATATCGTAGATAGGAGACTTTTTTTATGTTGAATAGTAAGTATTACTGCATACAATGACTTTCAAAAAATTACTTGTCTCGTCTGGGAATCGAACCGAGTAAAATGTGTTGTGTACTATGTGAAAATGCTTCAATTATCATTCCGTGGCCTAAACCATATGTCACGGATGATTTTGTTTCTTCAGGTACGTCTAGGGGGATGTAAAACCAGGAACAGGGTTGGAACAAAAAGCTAGTGGCACTACAACCTTTCAGGTCTGGGCCTCAGGTTTGAGTTATCACGATCATTTGTTTTTTTCTAATTGGCAAGTAGATGATCAGTATTCTATACGCGCACACATCGTCGACTTTTTAGGTCTTAGGCTGGTTTACTCACGATATTTTCCTTCAGCGTACGAGCGAGTTTTAAATGCGTACATATGCAGAGAGTCCATGCAGCCGGGGATTGCACCTACGACTTGAAGAGAGTGAAGAGTTAATGTTGAAAATAGGCCAATAATACTCATGGTGGGAAAGACTGACCTAATATCATGACGTATCATATGGTGTGTCAACACGTTTTAAACTAGAGATGCTGTTGACCACTCACAATCACACAAAACGCGCCCTTCGTTCGTCTTTTGTTTTTCATTTTTAAATTTATTCTAAAATATACGACTATGGCTCTACAATCCCAAGCAACACTTACCATGAATTGGCACTTGTCTGTAAGAACAATCATACAAGTCATAGACAATTGAACTGATGTATTATCTTCTACAGTCTTTCGTTTGCCCATAAGAAATAAAAGAAATAATTAAACCGTGGTCTATAGAGCAGAACCAATATATTTGATATGTCATACAATGAAGGCGAAAAGGGAATGCTAACAGAATATACGACAAGCACCGCAGGGGCTTAATAGTTCCATTAATTTGTAACGTCCGAGTTGCCAAAACCGAACAAGTCGTAAAAGAGTTTATAAGCAACATAGAATTATTTTAGAACGTTAGATTAATATTCAGTGCCGCTAAAAAAATCTTCTTTTTTGTTAGTTACGCTTTTTCAGATTCCTTAAGCTTTATACAAACATATCTAATAAACTGTGAATCTTAACTAATAAACATAAACATCAACAACATTTAACTTAAAAAATATGGCACCGTTTACAAAATATAATGCTGATAACAGACCTGACTTAATTATAATCAAAATAAATAAGCATTTTGCAGACACAATAATGCGATAAATAGTAATGTAATTCTTAAAATTTTTGAATAAAACTTTTAAGAAATTCTACTGCATTATAATTTACTTGAAAAGTAGTGTTATTTACTATATCATTTATATTGTAATACAATTTGCAATTAAAACAATTATTTCTAAGACTACATTTATATGACACCCAATTTTTCCTCAAATACTGTCTAAACAATAAAGTAATCCAGTCAAAGTAAATTGCAGGGTTTATTTCCAATCTATAAAGTAAAATATGAGATGTCCCTTAGCTTGTTTAAGTTACATAATATTATTTGGGTCATTCATCAATATTATATATAGTCCAGATTACTTGTAATCTTAACGTAAGCTTAAAATAATAGGGAAGTTTTGGACAAGGGTTGAAAATAATGATTAATACCATTTTAAAATGATCTAAAAATGCATTAAATGCTATTATTATTCTTAAAGCCACGACAACGTAAATAACAGTAAATATTTCGAAGTTTTTATATTTCGCCTTTATAAGGAAAACAAAATGCAAAAATGATTTATCATAATTACAATAATTTAATGCCTGTGATGAGGAGTATGATGTAATGGTTGCAGCTGCTCACAAACATTTTGTAAAAAAAAACAAAAAAAAAAACCGGAAAAGAGTCTCGGAGAGTTTATTGCCAATTTGTCTCGTGCGTTTGCTCTTGATGTGATAACAGGCATTAAATGAAAATAAGAACCATTTTTTTACTGAAGTTACGTACGTGAATAACAATTATTTTCATTTAGTTCGACTTCACTTCTATAAGTAAACAATACCCAAAGTCTTGTAGGAGTTGTGACAATGGAATTTAAAGAATTCCCTGGATCCTGTTTGATCCTATTCTGATAATTATCGATCCATACCAAAAACAAGCATTTACGAGTTATCGAAGGTCATATAAACAATTTGCAATATTAATATTGACGAACACAAATTGGGTTTGCGCATTAAAATACAAAAAAGTCAGTTAACATTTCGCGTTAGAAATATTACACATCCACTGAGGTAATTATATTTATACATTCATAAGTGTGTTTTTGTGTCTAACAATGTTCAAACAGAGTAAATCATTTGGTTGTTTTAGAACTGAATAAAATAGCCTGAAAAATTGGTTGTCTAACATTTGCGAGTGGCGAGCGTGTCGATCCTAAATTACATTTTTACGTAACCTTACTGGCCTTAAATAATGACAAAAGTACATCACTTTATTCGTGTATATATATCATAATATGTACTTAGTATGCATCAGATGATAATAACAGAATAAATACGTAGAATTATCTGATAGAGCGCGTTTTCGATTTTAATGATTTCACTAAAACATGATTATAGGAAGATTTTTACTGTGATACCCTACAACATGGTTGAGAGATAAAGACTAGTTGACACCGCTTCCCGCTTACTAATTAACGTACATTGCGTATAGTTCGAAGGTCGTAGATTTGAATCTGGGTAAGCAGTTGATAGCTTATAATATAATACTTATATTACATATTAAGAACGAAGCAGAAGCATTTTATCTTCTACTCATTCTACAGGTCTACTTACAATATGGAAAAGTTTGTATAATTCTAAAGTAAATACAACAATTTAAATTATATTAAACAATACGTTTGGACCGCGGCATTGTCTTGAAATCCGTGAAAATATATTTGCATGACAATAAAATATAACAAGAAAAATGTTACCAAAATGCAAATTTTATATTTTAAAAAGCCAGAATATAATAATATTGAAATTAAATCATTGAAGCTAGACAAATTAGGTTGCATTAAGGCTATCCTGTTTTTGTTTTGATAAAATCAGTTTTAAGTGCTTCCTGCTAGCGGATGTATTAATTATAATTCGTCTTAACACCATGACAAAGCCTACTTTGATTTATTGAAATTCTGTTATTTAAATGCCAATGCTTTCATGCAATTAATGCGAAACTTCGGAAATAAACAGTGATTAGCAATATATACCACGTAATGTCGTTAGAGTTTATTCCAATTTTTCGCCTGTGGCCTTCTTGTCATCACGTGACCTTGCCGTCTTTAGACACATTATACGTTATGCGGCTATCCATAGTCGCCTAAAAGGAATTCCGCCAATAGCGTTCTATAGTGTATTAAAATCCTATGGTAATTACTAATTAATATATTTTGAACCGACTCGAAAAACCAATACCGGAAGGTTACCATTCGAAAAAACTGTGTAATTTTTTGGATTGGTTTGAAATTTTTTTTGACACCAATCATACCCCTTGATATAAATGAATTGAATAAAAATGTTATACATTTAATTACATTACATTCTCAATACAAACAAGAAAAACATGTATTTAACACTTAAAATGCTTTTTTTTTGTCAGAAATATACGTAATATTTCTATAATAATATAAGTAATTCTCGCTCATCACTCAATATGTATATTATCTTTCTTTACAAGTACTGCCAAGCTCTCCATAGACTTATTGCTAGCGGTTAACAGAAGTTATTTTATGTATTAAATATTGTTGATTTCAAAATGAAATCGAAATATTTAATTACAAAAACTGCGTTTTTGTTATGAAAAGGGAATAAAACAAATTATTGAAATATTACTCATTACAACATACAGGATCCTATTTTAAATTTAAACAATTATTAGATTAGATTAATTATTCTATGATGCTGATGGATGTATCTTCTTCGTGTAGTGCCATCTTATTTTGAAGGTAAGTTTGTTATTCATTATCATGGCTATTTCAATTTTGGATGCTGAGCTTCTGAATAATAATTTGTAGCTTTGACCTTATCATTACCCAAGACTATTCAACCAAATAGTCCATCTACCAGGTCTGCTTCTACCTGCTACTTTGTCTTGAATTATACGTCAAGGTTATTTTGGATGTATGTTTCATTAGAATCCTCAAAAAATTTAACAACTTGATATTTCAAATAACGGTAATTTCTTGATTAATTTTTCATTCGAAAAACCAATTTGTCGAAGTAAACGTACAACGCAGCAATTTTATTTTTCTTTTATTAACACCACACCGACGTTATCGACGACAAGATAACACATATTCAAAGTTTATGAATATATATGAACCTTTGAATATCTAAGGTACAAAAATTTGAATTTGAATGTATTACTTTATATTAACTGCTGCTTTACTATGATGGCCAAATTGCCAAGGGAGAATCGTTTAGTTTCAATAAACTAGTAATGGTAGGAAGGAGGGACTGGCAGAAGTAGTCGGGTTGAGTTATCCGTTGGTCTGACTAAATAAGACAATTATTATGGGTTTCAACATCTGTAATGCTTTAAAACAAGCGGGGGTTAGCGTCGTGTGGAGGGAGCAAGTCTAGGGCTTTTTAAGACAAGCATGACCTTCTGTAATAAAGATTACTAAGAAGATAAGAGAAGAGATTACTTCATTTCGCTATATTTTATACTCTCAATGACCATAATTGCCGTCAATCACTCAAATGTCGAGATGTAATATATGCTAATGTTATACACACTTATATAAATACTTTATTAGTTGCAAATTAATTGTTTTATTCCCTTAATTTGGATAGCAGATATTTATGGTGACTTAAAACAAACATTTTATTCGTTTGGATTTCTTTACAAATTAATAACGTTACGAGAAAATACAACGATAAGTTACGATGACAGTGCAACGTTGCCATAGTCAAAACTTATGAAAATCACTTAGAATGATTAATTTAATTTTTATACGTTTTTATATTCACTTTGTTCGAAAATTCTCTTATCTTTAATTCTAAACATGTTCTTATATTTGCTACATATGATTTACTTTAGTACAGTAAAGAGATTCATAGTCTGAAAGCAGTAAGGGTATGTTAAATAATTTGAAGTCTTTAACACATAAGTAGTATTTAATAAGAATTATAATTCTAAAAAATTAAACCGGGAGCATCATCTCTTAGAATTCTCTCGAAGGTACTAACTGATTTCTAAAGTAAATCTATATATTATATGAGCCGCAAATTCCTATTGAGTGATCCTTTTCTGTCACTTTACAAATAAATGTTACAATACATTTCTTCAACTATATAAGATATTTTTAATATATATCTAAAATGTTTCAGTATTCGAGTATCTTCAAGAAAGGGGAAGGTATTATACGACTACTCAATGAGATAATACGATAACTGAGGGAATTTTTCATATTTCATTTTTGAGCCCACTTTAAGCGATATCATCTATATATATCTATATTAATAATTGACATAATTAAATAAAAAGGAGGGCAACTGGCGGCCTTATCTCTTTCGAGTTATCTCTTCCAGGTAACCATATGTATATACCTAGTCCAGCCATAAGTTAAGTTTTCTAAGTTTTCGAGGTGTTCTGGCTTTAACAGCATTAACAGCTTTTGTAGTTCTAACAGCACGCGGCCGCGCTGGTCTTTTCTGGTATTCGACAGACGAAGTGTTGTTGTATCTGTTGATAGTATGATATACGAACATACGGCTAATACTAAGCTTTTGCAGTGTCTGGAATAAGAACGACGGCTCCATACACACTTTGTGCAAGGCGATCACTGCAATCCTATTTTCTTTAACACCCCATTCCATATTATAATTTGATAATGAACACGAACAACTATGTGAAATGACGAAAATCGAAAGAAGTTTTTAAAATAATATACACGTGTTCCAAATTTAAAATAATTAAAAAGTTTAAAAAAATGCATTTTCATTTGAACGGAACTTAGACTAGTTCGATTACTCTTTCCTAAAAGTCTGTCGTGAAGTCGAGATGATGTACGCGGTCACGCAGTCGATTTTAGCTTTTTTAAAACGAATTTTCACTAAAATAAACACTCTGCCTATGTAATCAGTACAAATTAAAAACATTGGGTACAATTAAAGGCATAAATACAAAATTAGATTGCGTAAATAAAGCGTATATGGTGTAATATTTGTAGTTTGAAACAAATGGTTAATATTTACATAGAATGAAAACATATGCCCGTGTTCCAAATTCAAAGTGAAATATATTTTTCAATAATTTCATTAGATACATTGTCTGAATTTATTAATATTTCTATCAAATGCTTCAATAAATTATCAGGTACGTTTCAATTTAATGAAAATGTTATAATATTTAGGAATAATTAGCACGAATAATTCGTAGAATCAAATCGTTTACGTAATAGTGACAGTTTATGGTCAACTAAAAATTACGGAGAGTTTTGTGCATTTAGATTCAGACTTCAATTCTACTAATGAATTTTGAGTATTTATTGATGTTTATAAGTGTACATTACATCTATATGAATAAATAATATTTTGATTTTCCGTGTGCGTATTAATTAGGAACTAAATGGAGGCACGAAGTTTTGTTTGTAATAAAGGTTCATCTGGTTGAAAATAAAATACTGCAATCTTATGCAATACTATGCCAAGCGACCTGACTTACTACCGCTAAACTAAAGGATGTTAGTATAAATAATGCATCTAGAACAATTTACACGCGATACGTTTTAATCCAAATGGTTGTTTAATAATACAGTTTCCGAGTGATAATATATCGAGTGGCGCTACAACCTTTTAAGGCCTCAGATTCCTGAAATAGTATTGAGGTTTAGGCATTCTGGTTTCCTCATGATGTTCTCTTACCCGTATGGGGGATTGTTAAGTTAATCGACAAAAAAGTCAATTTCTTCGAACCTACGAACTCGGGGATGAGTCTCTCACGGAAGGTAGGCCAACTCTGCCCTCAGTGATAATGTTATGGGTAAGTACATTCCTAAACATGAAGTAGTTATTGAATGTTTTGTTTTGTATAGAGGAAATAAATATGTAGGATAGTAAAGTATAAATAACGGTTAATTTTGATAGTACTATGTTTGTGTTGTGATGCATTGCATTATTTTATAATTTACGAATGTTTACAACTACATACCTACTATAACTTATGTACCGCTATATTTTTATTCAGAACTATCATTGTTATAAATTAAGGTTTCATAATTTTTTTAATTTTTTAATTAGTATCTTTTAATATATTTTAGAGACCGTTTGATTCCAAAATTTACTCACAACTTGTTACTGTAATAGCAATGTATGTTTGAATTAATTTAACATAAATCTTATTTAATTATACATTATACTTAACTTTTACAAGAACTAGCAAAAAAAATATATTTATGAACCATTTGTCAGGTGTTTCACAGTTCAAAAGTCCAAAAGACAATATAAATTTATACACTGTTGATTTTGTTTAATGTCAACATCAACATCGGTCATTTCAGCCAGTAATAAATAGAAATATTTCTGATGAAACGAATCCATAGCAAAAATTATTCCCTATCGTAAATCAAAGATGATACTGAAATATCTTGTGATATTAGGTCATTTATAAGGATGTTTACCGTGTGAAAAATATCTTTACAAATGTTGACTTATTTTTAATGTTTCGCCACTCTCCGTCCTTTTTACCTTCAAACAATGGAGGATGTCAATTCGACATATGATTTTATTTTCGTATGTAAAAAGAGCTCCTGTTTCCGTGGACTGATCTGTCTACTATCTGTCTACTGTCTATGAATTTGGTGTAAAATGCAGCTATTGAGTAATGACTGCAGTATTGAGTAAAATACATACGAGTATATGTCAGGGAATGATCCGATTATCAGGAAATTTTCTGATCGAGTCAATTGACTTCTTCTATTACTTTCAAGAATTATAATTTATTTTGATTCAATTTATTTATATTTAATTGTTACATAATTTAGAATAATTAGAACTAATATTGCTATGACCAATCAGAGCCGAGCAAATGCCTCGAGTGTGGTCGACATTCCAAACTGGACAGTGCGTTTAGGGAAAGTAGGGTACTTTTGATTAAGTATTTAGTGGAACATGGTGGTGATGAGACGTTGGACTGAGTTGGGTATATACGTTTTGTGGTTGAGAAGATTGTGAGTAAAAGCGAGGTTGGGTTAATTAAAAGTGCTATATGTAATGTTAAAATGAATCAATTAAAATTACTGTACGATTATTTTTTCGGGTCTTGTGTTCGCACTATACCCATATCACACTTATCGATGAAGTAAAAACATATTTCTCCGACATATATATGTTTAATAGTGTTTAATTTGAAACTTATACTTCATAATTTATTTAATTACTTTTTGTGTTCTTCTTGACTGCAAATCTTTAAAGTGATCATAAACGTTTACTTCAGACCACCTTTTTAAGCCAAATTCATTCTGCTTAGTTATATTTTGTGCTATTGTCTTATGAGTTAGGATAACACAAGATGATTAGATGAATTATAAGTAGTACTACTAACGTAGGAGTAAAATAGATTAACAATAATGAGTAAATGGGTTCCCTGTGTTACGTAAAACTACATCGAGATTATCGCTGATTTTAATTGAAAGTTAACATCGTTTTTCTCTACATATAGGATGACTTTATATCAAACTAGCGGACCCGACAGACGTTGTCCTGTCTTAACTATGAATATTGATTTCAAATTGGTATAATGAATTAAAAAATATTTCAGAAACAAAGTGTTTATTATTCTAATGCTTTATGTTATACAACATTCTTTGTTTGTTTTTCTGGCTCGCATATTATTATATTATCAATATAATAACTCCGATCGAAGCATTTAATTTGAACGATATTCATTTTTCTTACATCCTCTGACGATATTTGCAGCACGCATTCTGTCAATGTTGTGTTATGTCAAACGCCATAAGGTTACACCAAAAAGTTCGAATTGTATGGTGGTTAAGTACTCTTGAATTTTCTAATTTTCCGCGCAATTTTTTTATTTTTTTATTTTATAAGAACCTTCTCCTGACAATTACAAACACAACAAAAAAAAATCCGACAAATCGGTCGAGCCGTTTTCATGGGATGTCGTGACAACGGAAAACGGGTTTCATTTTTATTTATATAGATAAATATACAGAACATAATTTTTCCGGTATAAATATTAAAAGGTTCAATTTAAGTATTACCATAAAAACACCAATTTGATCCAAATGAAAGCTGAAAAAATCCATTTTAGCCTAGGGCTAATTCTCAAGACTGAGCAGCTCAGACCCGTTTCTGAAGGCTGATAATCTAAAGACCTAAAGAAAAATGAACCACGCTACCAAAATGCGCCTGCCTCATGCAGGTATTGAAGAGTAAAAATAATAAAATTGACTTACATAGTAGTGACGTTATTTACAGGTTACATAAACAAAAATCTAAGCTTTAAAATATCATAGAATTTTAATTAAATGCATTGTCATTTCGATCATGCATCGAATAGATATTTTTAAAAGGCTGTCAATTTTGTCAACAACATAATTTCCTCTTTCTAGAATTTACTTTAAAAATTGAGCTACGTTGGATATTAAAGTATTTTTAACCTCACACAATTCAAAAATCATTGTGATTTATATTGTACATTTTCTATATTTGTTCAAGTTGTTTTATTTTTTTTAATTATTTTTTTATTTTCTTTTTTAAAGACAATTCACACCAATTGACCTAGTCCCATGCTAAGCTGAAGAAGCTTGTGTTATGGGTACTAGGCAACGGATATACATACATATTATAGATAGATAGACATATAATGACATATTTAAACACCCAAGACCTAAGCACAACACCAAATGCTCATCACATCGATGTTTGTCTCAGCCGGGGATTGAACCCGGGACCCATGGATTCGCAGTCCACTAGACCTGTTTATGTTTCCTTACAATAGTTGCCTTCTTATGGTACTAGTGTAATAATGCATTATAAAACTGGTTAAATAAATAAAGTTTTGTAAGTACATTGAACTTTTATTTGTTTTGTGAGCAGACATTGTTGAATATTAATAATATGTAAATACAACAGGACTGTATATAATTAAAACAATTATTATGAGATTTAATTTTTGAGTAGCGTCAGAATATTCTGAAGTGTCTGATTCTTTATTATTATTATTTTTTGGAATTCCATTTACAGACCCTCGCGCCGGAGAAACTTCTTAAAGTGACGCAGGGAATGTGGGGGTCCCTTAAGGTGCACTGGACCCCCACTCGCTGTTGCAGCAGGCACCGTACTGGAGGCAGGGTAACATTTTCCCTTATTCCGTCATGAGCGTGTGCTGACTTACTGCGAGCCCAACTTTTAGAGTTGGTCACAATCCAGTACGAAAGTCAGTACGTGCGTTAGACCTCCTGCCAGGCCTTAATTCAATAGCCTGAGCCAAGTCAAAAAGGATATAATATTTCAACCAATTTTTAAAAATGATTTTATCTTAAGATATTGGAATCATGATTATTATAAACGTGAATTATTAGACGTGAATATGACCTTTTATCGAAGCAAACTTTAATTGAGTTATTGCTTACTACTGTACTATGTTATTAGTTATTTTATTTTAGTTAATTGTTTTTCCTTTCCTACGCGCTTCTGGATTTAGTATTATTATTCTCGTTAGTATGGTTTTCTATAGTTTTCCTAGATAGTCCTAGGTACCTCTTGTTAGCAGTAAAACTGTTTTTATTTTCTATTGCATAATGGTGATCAAAAATGTGAGAAAAAATTAAAAACGTTTTAGGATTTAAATATTAAACTTAGCTATTCATAAAAATAAAGAATTATAATATATATTTAACAATATCTGGTTTGTTTATATATTTTCCAGGTAAGTAAATGTGCTTGATATGAGAACACTTTTCTCATATCAAGAAGAGGAGAAGAGAAGGAGAAGAAGAAGAAGTAGAGGTTTATTCAAAGAGCAATGTAGCCCAAGTATTTTAGTTCCCGGCGTATATGTAAATAATTTTATTAAACTTCAAATAGCTAAAGAGTACTGACGGACGGATAAAACGGACGAAATAATACTAGCTGACCCGGCAAACGTTGTTTTACCATGTATATTATTTTTTGGAAACATTTTTTTAGTTCAATAAAAATAACTATCTACTATAATAAAAAATAGGGGTTGATCGTATAGGGGTGAAAATTAGGGGTTGTATGTATTTTTGTATGCTGTATCATAAAAAAAAAAATCTCCCAAAGACTCCCCTCATCACTAAGTGGTTTGAAAGATAGATAGTTGCCGATTCTCAGACTTACTGAATATGCATAAAAAATTTCATTAGAATCGGTCAAGCCGTTTCGGAGGCGTATGGAAACGAACATTGTGACACGAGAATTTAATCTATACTTAAATTGCTTGCTAAAAATCTATGTTTATCATGTTAGATGAGACCAATGAAATCGTTTTACGAAATATACAAATTGTAACATATACTAAAAAGTATGAAACAAGAATGTCGCTTGTATAAATATTTTTTTTTATTAAAAGAAAATTAATTTAACTGTGATAATTAGTTTCTTATAAGCAAGAAGCATCAAGATTCTGATGCAAACTGAGGCAAATTTTGGATGTATTATTAAGTATTGGACGCCGGTGTCCAAGATTAATATGTAAAAAAAGACAACGTTCTGTTTTAAATATCTTTTTTTATTCATAGATAACGTATTCATAATGTCCGTTACACATTAAATTGCAGAAAATTATTATTAGGATAATATAACAGAACATAAAAAAATATTTTTTAATAGATTCGTTTCCTTGTGTAATAATGTCATGTTTTTAAATACATTAGAACATACAATATTGTTTGTTTAAAAACTTTATTGCCCTTAATTGATTGTATCGATTTAAGAAATATATAAAAATATTATTATTAAATATCAGAAAGATACGATAGAGAGATATAGAGATAAGTCAGTAATAAAAATAAAAATATAATATCTTAATTTTATATCAATACGAACATTATTTTTTTAGAAGTTATTAAAATCTATGAAATTCTTCAAAAAGTATCCGGGTTTTGAGTTATATACACAGTACACACATAGAAAATAAATAACAAAATTAACAGGTCAAATTAGACCGGTTTGGAATATTAAAACGTATCTTGAAAATCGAAAAACACGGAATTTTATTAAGGACCAAAGAACAATTTTTTGTCAATAAAACAACACTTACCCATTAAATAGCTAATTTTAAAACTTCACACACACAAAACAATCATTTACGTGCAAACTTTATGGATACTTCGTACACGAAATTATCAAGCATTCACGAAAATCAACACGATTCTGCCGACATCGCGAAGAAGACTGCCGCGTATAGCCAACGAGTTACGCTTTGTACTTCGGTATCGGCACTAGCTACCGTACCATTTTCATTGTACACCATGCTTTAACAGATGTAAGATGTAAGAAAATTGTAGCAAAATGGCAAACGGTCAGTTGAGCTTTATCTAATGTACGATATTATTTTAAACCTATGAAGACCTAACCTACCGAAGAAGTTTAAAAATTCAGCGTGTCATTTTTTTTGTGTATGATTCAGCTTAGCTCCGCCGTTTGTAGACCGATCATAGATGATCGAGAAGTCAAATTTCAATCAGACTCAGGAGGATATCATCTTTAATGCCTCATGACTCATTACATTTTATTTCTTTTTGGAGTCTTTTTAAATTATCCATTTAATTGTATCAAAGTGATTATTTTTTCAAAATTTATAGTCAGGCTGAAGTAAAACATAAATGGATTTGAAATATATCTTTAATCTAATATAAAAAATTCTCGTGTCGCGGTGTTTGTAGTTAAACTCATCCGAAACGGCTTGATCGATTCTCATGAAATTTTGTGTGCATATTGGGTATGTCTGAGAATCGGACAACATCTATTTTTCATCCCCCTATATGTTAAGGGTAGTCCACCCCTATTTTTTTTTAATTTATAGATAAATTTTTAACTTTTATTTTTTTATGATACAGCATTAAAAATACATACAACCCCTAATTTTCACCCATCTACGATCAACCCCTATTTTCTATAATAAATGATATACATGGCAAAACTGCCGGTTTGCCGGATCAGCTAGTATACATATAAAAGTTTTTAATGGTTACAACTTACAAGTGTTTCCGAAGATGTTTGTAGCTATAATTTAATTACTCGGGTAAAATATGAGGCAGGTTAAATTATGTAATTTTTCACATGTCATATTAACAATATTACACCGAAATGTAAAACTACTTTAGTATTTGAAGAAGGTTATAAAGGTTTTGAATAATAATTATATACATATCATCCATGTTTTTACTTTGTTTGTATCATGAAAACCTCCTAATGGCACCTAATAAGTTCTCGCGTAATTACTACGTATTATTTTATGTATTTAATAATACTAAAAGATGTAAAACAATTAATTTATATTAGAATAACCAATTTATACAACGCAAGATTGAGTAGAACTATGTTAATATTATTTCGTATCAAATGGAAATTTTAATGAAGTGGGCGTGTACATTTCTACTAAAACTTAATTTGTATCGTGACTTTTAATTTTAGGTAATAGCTTAGAAGAAGCATTTAAAACATAAAACTGTAAATATAATACTCTTAATGAGTTATTTTGCGATTTCTTTTCTATAAGGAGTATTTGACATATTTTGCTATGGAAAAATTAAATTTATAAATTACGACTTAATTTCAAAAAAAGCAATTAATTTAAAAAAAACTTAAGTCCGATCCCAACGAAGGCCTCCTCCAAACTCTTCTAGTCTGCCCTTTCTCGCCCTACTCTTGACCAAACCTTGCCTGTAATTAATTTTATTTCATCCTCCCATCTACTGGCCGCATGTTTTCCTTTATCCAATTTTTAATTCATTACAACACGAATGGATATTAAGTGAGTTAGCTGTCCGGACTGCATTGACAATCATTGACAGTGACAACAGCTGCTAACCTTATTTACGCAGAAAATAATATAATAGTGTTTGGGTGTAAACACAGGTAAAAAATTCGGCATCACCCTACATTTGACGCTCAGACAGCAGAGACAACCAATGAGATTGTTTGACTAGCTTTTATTAATTTCTTAAAACTTTTTTTAGTAACAATAATCACAATCACATTTCTTTACAAATAAAATCCGTCACTTCTATATAGTCTTTCACCGAAACATTTTGTTCAATTAAGAGTAGGACTAGAAACAATAGACGTGATTTATGGAGTTTCTGGATACACTTGTTCAATTTGTATGGAAAAATATCACGTTCAACATCAAATTCTCTCAGCGTTTATACCACAACGGAGCGGATAAATGCCATTATGAAGACTCTGGTCAGCCTAATGTACATTTTCCTCCATTTCACCGGTGACTGTCACGCGATGCAATTTAAATTCGATTATGAGATTTAACAAATCTTTGTGCCCATTGCTTGCCTTGAAGCATGTAAACAGCAAAATGTAGTTAAAAGATCTAAGCGAAAAGACGGCGGTAAGAGTTAGTAGACACACTAGGTACTGGATTATCTATACTAATATTATGAAGAGGTAAAGTTTGTGACTTTGTAGAGCCTACCAATAGAAAGCCAACTTAATTTCAAATTTCGTAGGCTATATTAACTCGAAAATTATAAACCCTTTCGTTGTAGTCGGCGAAAAAATCAGTCGAATGAAGACTTCGTACGTAACACTGCCGTAACTATGAGAGATATGACTGAGTCCTAGAGCTACTACTCGTATATAAAAACCTGTCCGTCTATCTGTGTGTCTGATTGCTATAAACTAAAATTGCACAGAACTTGTTACGGTTTTCACCAATATCCAGAATGATCCATCTGGAAGGTTTAGGTAATATAATAAAATCCGATTATCGCGTCATTAAACAATCATACACTTTGTTATGTAAAACGTTGGTTCAAATAAAAACTTTACGCAAGGCGTTCAATCCTTAGTTATTCATCCTATATGTGATATAGATTGAGGTTATTATTGTGGATTCCTTATTTGTATATATCGAAATGGAATTGAAACTCTTTTGAAATGCCAAAGCCATCTTGGTATCATTGGAATTAATGCACACCCTATTTTATTACTATTCCACAAAGTTCTAATTTAGTAATAAACTCAACGGCAATATTAATAACACACTCCATTTCATTAAATATTCTGCTTACCTTTAGTCCTTTATCCTGGTAAGAATTAACACGCTAGAAAGCCCATTTTACAGCTCTTTGTTAATATTTTATTATGACAAAGTGTTCTAGGGAAATTATATTATTCTGTTTATTATACTAAAGCTAGCGGTTTCCATGAACACCAACTTTGTAGTTCAAATTTTGGTACATCTATTCCAAATTGGAGTGAATTATGTAAATAAAAAAATTCGTTTGACTTCGTATCTCGAACAGTGAAAGCACATACGTGGACTAATTTGCATTGGATAAAATATACTGCGTGACGTAATAATTGTATTTCCATATTATTTAATGATTGACTAAAAAAGGAAAAAAAGGTTTAAAATCATAACACTTACTAACTGAACTAAACAAACTAAAATAACAACAAAACAAACGTTTAATCATAATTTGTAAATAAAAGCTGGTTCTGACGGAATGGGTTAGGTTAGGATTTTGTATACTCTAAAGCTCTTGGAGGTTCAAGTTGACGGGTTCTTTTGTACGTATAACTCGTTAAGCACAAAAGCTGGCGCGGCCGCAGAACATGTGGAAAATAATAAACGGCTAAAATATAAGAAGTAAAAAGTCTTTAATCCAATTTTCATTTTGTTCCGTTTTCAAGTGCAGCGTCAGTAAAGATTTAAGTTGCCGCCTGGTAGATAGTACCGGTGACCCCAGAACTGGTGCTTTCCTCGCTCAACTAAGTACCGCGATACAGGAGGAATTGCTGCTAGTATTAAAGGTACACTCCCACAGGGACCAAACTTTTTAAAATTGTTTTCGTTTTCAATTTATCCATTTTTAATTATTATTATTATTGTGTATGTTAAGAATATTGTAAATAAACTTTTCAGCACTCAAATACATGAAAAATAAAACGGCATGTTAGGAAAAACTACTGCTCATATATTCGAAGTTACACTTTCATTAACAATGATCACAAAAATCTTTTGTCTGCACCGCGTGTTACCATTCGCATACAAATATTAAACGAAGTTGTATGAAAACGATTAACTTGATTACCTATACTATTTACATTAAAATTCGCAATTATAACTTTTACATTAATTTTATACATCGTATTAATTTACATAATTTACAAGTTACTTAACAACATCTTGGTCAATGCATTTATTTACTATATTACCTTGGTATTAACAATACTAGCAAAATTTTGAAAATAACCTACAAACTAAAGGTTTTAACGATAACAATGACTAGATGATTAATTTCTTAATAGACATTTGCGGTTTCGTTATGGTGGTTATACACACTCTTTGAATAAACCTCATGACCTTGCGACAGCACAACACGCACATATTAATGTAATTGAGAACAACGAGATACTCTTAAGTCTGCCTCAAAACATGTGCTCTTGGCCAGGCGAAATTTCTCTTCGAGTGTGTACACCCGCCATATAAGTGTGGATGTATTACATATAAACTTTTTAAAATTAATTCATAGCTCCACGAAATAGAGGCCTAATTTCCATTCTAATAATTACGTTATAACTTCAATTATCTCAAAGAAGCGATCGACGAAAAAATACTTAAAAAATCATTGCAGCAAGAAAAATCATCTGCATTAACAATACTATATTAAAGTTTTTACTAACCTACTTGGTGTTTTGAAAATCTAATAGGAATTTAATTAATGTCTATAGCTCATATACTATGGCTAAAACTATAGTTCAATATAGGAACCTAAGTACATCTAATTTTTGGGATAAAATTTAATTTTACTAATAACAACAGTTTCGTTAAATTATAGTTTTTGTATGAAATACCACAGATTTCAGTGTTTATAAAATGAAGTGCTCGTAAAATATACTGCAGAATTAATAGATAGGAATTACTTAATCTACTCATTAAATTTTTTGCACGCTTGCGTTATCTTGTGAAAACTGTTTATTGTGTTGATTGGTCTAGATCAAAGAACCTTCCGTATTGTCCTAAGCAAAATTATATTTTTTTTCTATCTAAGACAATATACCCATATTGAGCCAATTCAGAAAAAGCTTTTGATCTGTTGGAATTATGAAAAGGATTAAACCTTTTATCAGCTACTAAAATAATATTTATAATTAATCTCCAACCATTAGTTGAATTTAAATAACAAAATTAGCTCCGGTGATGAACTTAAGTGCATCTTTAATATAAAAACGTTCTCAAAATATTTTACTAATTAATTCAACCGGTTTTAAACTAATAGATTGTGTTCTGTTGCGCATAAATTATAAAAATAAGTTTATATTTCAAACGAAGATACTTGTTATTCGCGTATCTCTTATTGCTGACAAAAAACTCATCAAACTTCTAAATGGCGGAAGCAATTTAAAATGATCGTGTTTATTCCAAAAAGAACCTTTGAAGCAAGATCTAAACAATTTTAATCACAAGATACTGACTACTTTACTTCCATTTTCCACAATAACTCAGAAGTTATTGCGAGTTATAAAACATTTTGCCTTAATTCGAGTATACATAAGTGCCATTAATATTATAGAGTAATGATGTTTTACATAATTAACTAACTCAAAAACTGCTTGATCGATTTCAAAAATTCTTGCACCATTCTACATCATCATTTTTTTGTAATGTATAAAAAGCGAAATTAACCTGGAGCTAACACACAAAATGTTGTTAGAGTCTCGATAGATTCGTCGAAAGCTTATCAGCAATTGATTGATAATGTAATCAAGTATCGCATCAACGTACGTACGTAATACACCGAGATTACGTAGATTTAAAAGCCTAACGAATAGTTAGTGTTTAAATCAATGTGAGAGAGTTTACCACGATTCAAAAAATTGTGTATAGAATACGATCGCAATTAACGAAGTTGGTGCCTCGTCAACAGTGGTTTTACACAAAAAAGATAATGTATTATGAAACCATTATGGTACCGGTCTAGACCAATCATAACACATTGTCCAGTTTTTCAAAACAGCATTTCTTTAACTAACTCGACAGGCGTTACTACTACATATTATTACAAAGCAGAAAGTACGGATGAACATCTCAGGAACTATTTTTGCCAATTGATAACGTACTTTTCTGTTTATATGCTGTGTTTGAATTAAACACTTCATATAGCGATTGCAGTCCTACAAGCAATATACAGAGTGGCCAAAAAGATATTAGAGCAAAAGAATGATATTAGAGCGACTCACGGCCATGTGTAATACCTTTTCAGAATCCCTATTAAATGCGCCAAAACTTGTACTACAGGGTCACTTTTCGGTAGAGTATTTTTTTTTCACAGTGAGGGCCGAAGTTAACAAAAAGTTATAATTTGAAAAAAAAAATATATCGTATAACTTAATAATATTATCTTCAATACAATCAATAAACAACTTTGAATAGTATGTTTAACGCAAGAACTCATCAGTGCCAATCTAGTGGATATTATGAAAAAGATACAGGATGTAGATTTTTTTCGAATTTTAATAAGAATTAGTAAAAAAAATCAATTTTCTTATAAAACGCAAAATAAATTAGAACTCTGCAGGGGTTGAGCTTAGAGACCTCCCGTAGAACAATTTTTTGCAGCTGATGACCTCATCTATCCCCTATTTGCGTTTGATCCACGACTTTTTGACCACTCTTTCACCGAATTAGAGGCAGTTTGAATTTGACTAGACAGTAGACATGTCGCGTACTTTTAAGTATCTGGGATTTAATTGAATTTTTTTTTAGGAAAAAACAAATGCTAAATACTACACTCGTTTTAATTCGGTAAAAGATTTTGATTTTCGCGCAAATAAAAATGTATATATATTAGCATTCTAAATATTTACTAAGGCCGCATACTTAACTTTATATCAATTTTTATGACTAGATATATTGAAAATATATTATATACATTGACCCTTTGGCAAATTAGAGTAAATAACAAAGACAGACAATAAATGAAAATAATTCTGAAAATGTCTACAATAGCATCGTAAGGACGTATGATTTCTTTATTGGTATTAATGGACTGTCTATGGTAAAATTATTTGATTTAACCCACTTTTTAATACACAGTTCTTACATTTTAATAGCTCATAAATGAGCAACCGTTTATGGAACAGTTGTTTAGTATAGAATCTTTGGGATATATCTTTTTCAACCGTAACATATCTTCTATTAACTATTGAAATTAAGTAGTTTAAAGTAAAATTTCCGATCTATATACTCTCATACCTGCTACGAGTCTTTGATTTGACTGAATCTCTACTCATTATTTAAGTTTATTAGAGGTTATTGTGTAAGAAAATAATCAATATATTAACAATATATGACTATACATTAACAATGACTTAAAAGTATTCTACTTATCATGTAAAAATCATTCTAATAAAATCATATATATTGTTAACATGCACATTGCATCACTGATATACTTTGAAACATCCTGTTTGTCATTGATATTTTCTTTTAATTAATTGAGAATGATTTAATTTAAAAAACAATGACTCGTAACAATTACGACACGTGAATTTAATAAATCCGGACGCTAGGCTAGACTTTTCAATAACGAAGGATATCTCTGAAATACACATGATTAACTTAAAAATATAATATTCGTTCTTTTAGGGAATATATTCCTCGCAATAGATTTTTTCCGACTTCGTTTACTATTTTAAGAATAGTCTAGAATTTATCTGAATATTCTATATCTGGTTATAATAAAAGAGGCCTTCTGAATAGCGTGTGTGCATTTTTACTAATGAACTTATTGTCGTTGAATTACAAGACTTGAATAACAAAAATTTTAAATACTTAGTCCATATATATTATACTAATTTATACTAAACGAAAATATATAAATAAATTGTTCCCATGACTCTCCTATGTTATATCCTCAATATATTATATACATTCATAACATCTAATTAATAAAACTGAATAATCGAAATTTTTGTAGTGTTTTAGGCACTATTTAGACAGCCATCAATATTAATATCTTAAAATCAAGCTTTACTTACGCTAATTTTTATAAAAAATTACAAACTATATCGTTAAGTAGGTAACAATTTTGTCTAATCTAAAGGAGTGTATATATTAAAAGGTTTGTGATAAATAATTCTCAGAATTAGCAGAAATTTATCAAGTGGGTATATATTATATAGCATTGTTTTACATACACCTAGTTCAATTTAGGGAATAATCGATTGTTTGTTAAAATCTCGTTATTTATCGATAAAATTGAATAAATTTGCCTCATATGACGTATGTTAAATTTTATAATTAGTGTAAACAAAGGTTAATTGTTATCAATCTGTCAATATTTGACATTTCCGTCCTTATAGAACATAGACAAACACAGATAATCTTTAATCTACGTTTTATAAGGAAGTACATTTGGTTTGAAGCAACTCACCCTTTGACACATACGATATAACATCAATGAAACATTGCTTCTTGTCATTATGAACACATTATTACGTCAGAAAACAATTGTAATTAATTTACATAATTCCGTGTCGTTTTAAGGTGGTACAAGGATCTTTCGGTTATTATTACTGCCCTATGGCGCACAATAATCAAATTTCGGTCTTAGAAAATAGGGTTCAATTTAACCACCGTTTATTTACGAGATCTACATCGTCAAAAGGAACTTGTAAACAATCAATCTGACCATATACCGTAAGGTAATAGAAGACTTGTATGTAATTCGTCAAATTTTATGTGTCATTACTCCTCCATCTGTGGATCGCAATAATATAGGAGTAAAGGATTCCGCTCAGCAAAAAAATGGCACAATAGTAACAATTTTGTAATGTGGTATTATTTTTTTGCCATTTTGGAACGGTCACAGTTTTTCAGGTATATCTTGAGTTTGTCTAAAAACCATCAGGTTATTTTTCATAATTTAATATAAAATGTCCACAAGACATAAATATTTAATAATAGTCTTTCAGTTCTAAACTTATAGTAGCTATGTTCATGACGTTAGAACACATGCAAGTTACACTAGTAACTAAGACTATGAGTCTATTATCTGGTCTATTATCCGTGACGTTTACAGTACTTTCAAACATTTATTTAAGTTACTCGGTGGAGCAGCTAACAGTGCATTAATTAAATAAAATACTGCTTTTCTCAAAGTATTGCCATTTTCTCACTTTAAATAAATTTGAAATTCGTCGCAATATCATATGTCCGTTGCGGGTCTTTAAATAATGCTACTAGTTTTGAGCTGGCATTACAGGAGAGTAAATGATTGTCAGCGTATTTAAACCCGTGTAGGCAGAGACTAAAGTATTTAAGTTTGCGTTTATAGCAGTGTTTTATTTAATAAACATATATGCAATCGACGTAAATATTACAACTAAAATAGAACCACTAATTCATACGATATTCATAAGTGATATATTTAAATTTAATATAAATTAATTGGTTCCTTGTAAACATGAACGTTTGTTATACATAGTATAAACAAATCTAATGTTGGCTAAGCGTCTATAAAGCATCCAGGTCCTTTATTCACTAACACTTCCGAAACTTGGGAACAGCGAACTAAACTGCGGCCTCTCCGCTCATCCGGGGTAAACATTTCACATTTCAGCACTTAACACCATTATAAATAAGTATAAAAGAGTCGGTAAAGTCATCGAAATGTTTTCAGTTTTTGTATCTGTAATGCATTTTAATTATCCATTGCTTTATTGAACAAAACAAATTGTTATTATAGCGGAAACAATTATTAAATGTTAATGTCCCTTATGAAAATATTTAATTATGCTTTCTTGTTACTGACTATTTATTTA